>NC_073264.2:34965648-39965648 GCF_029289425.2 Pan paniscus | reverse complement strand
CTGGCACTCCCTAGTGAGATGAACCCAGTACCTCAGATGGAAATGCAGAAATCACCTGTCTTCTTCGTCGCTCACGCTGGGAGCTGTATACCAGAGCTGTTCCTATTTGGCCGTCTTGGCTCCTCCTAATTTTTGTTTAATTTCAATCTTCTGCATGTGGCTACCCAGTTACCCCAGTAGCATTTATTGAATAGAGAATTCTTTCCCCCATTGCTTGTTTTTGTGAGGTTTGTTAAAGATCAGATGCATATAGGTGTGTGGCCTTATTTCAGGGTTCTCTATTCTGTTCCCTTGGTCTATGTGTCTGTTTTTGTACCCATACCAAACTGTTTTGGTTACTGTAGCACTGTAGTATAGTTTGAAGTCAGGTAGCATGATGCTTCCAGCTTTTTTTTTTTTTTTTTTTTTTGCTTAGGATTGCCTTGGCTATTTGGGCTCTTGTTTTGGTTCCACGTGAATTTTAAAATAGTTTTTTTTTTTTCTAGTTCTATGAAGAATCTCAATGGTAGTTTAATAGGAATAGCATTGAATCTATAAATTGCTTTGGGCAATATGGCCATTTTAGTGATACTGATTCTTTCTGTCCATGAGCATGGAATATGTTTCCATTTATTTGTGTCATCTCTGATTTTTTTGAGCAATGTTTCATAGTTCTCCTGGAAGAGATCTTTTACATTGATAGTTAGCTGTTTTACTAAGTATTTTATTCTTTTTGTGGCAACTGTGAATGGGAGATCATTCCTAATTTGGCTCTTGTCTTGACTCTTGTTAGTGTATAGGAGTGCTAGTGTTTTTTGCAGATTGATTTTTTATCCTGAGACATTGCTGAAGTTGTTTATCAGCTTAAGGAGCTTTTGAACTGAGACAGTGGAGTTTTCTAGATATAGGATTATGTCATCTGTAAACAGGTATAGTTTGACTTCTTCTCTTCCTATTTGGATGCCCTTTATTTCTTTCTCTTGCCTGATTGCCCTGGCCAGAACTTCCATTACTATGTTGAATAGGAGTGATGAGAGACAGCATTCTTTTCTTGTGCCAGTTTTCAAGGGGAATGCTTCCAGCTTTTTCCTGTTCAGTATGATGTTGGCTGTGGGTTTGTCACTGATGACTCTTACTATTCTGAGTTATGTTCCATCAATATCTAGTTTACTGAGAAGTTTTACTATGAAGGGGTGTTGAGTTTTATTAAAAGCCTTTTCTGCATTTATTGAGATAATCATGGTTCTGAACCCTTGCTGGAGAGATGACATGGTCATTTAAGGAAAGAAGGCATGCTGGCTTTTTGAGTGGTCAGTGTGCTGGTTCATTCTTATAGTTCTGTTTATGTTATAAATGAATCAAACTTTGCATCCCAGGGATAAAGCCTACTTGATCATTGTAGATAACGTTTTTGATGTGCTGCTGGATTTGATTTGCCAGTGTTTTGTTGAGGATTTTTGCATCAGTGTTCATTAAGGATATTGGCCTAAAGTTTTCTTTTATTGTTGTGTCTCTGCCAGGTACTGGTATCAGGATGATGCTGGCCTCAGAATGAGTTAGGAAGGAGTTCGTCCACCTCAGTTTTTAGGAATAGTTTCAGTAGAAATGGTACAATCTCTTCAGTTTCAGAGGTCATTATTGTTATGTTCAGGAGTTCAATTTCTTCACGATTTAGTCTTGGGAGAGGGGAGAGTGTTTATGTGTCCAGGAATTTATCAATTTCTTCTAGATTTTCTAGTTTATTTGCATAGAGGTATTTATAATATTGTCTGATGGTTATTTATATTTCTATGGGGTCAGTGGTAATATCCCCCTTGTCATTTCTGATTGTGTTTTTTGGAATCTTCTTTCTTTTCTTGTTTATTAGTCTAGCTAGGAGTCTATTTTATTAATTTTTTCAAAAAAACACCTCCTGGTTTTGTTGATCTTTTGAATGGTTTCTCACATTTCAGTCACCTTGAGTTCAGCTCTGATTTTGGTTATTCCTTGTCTTCTGCTAGCTTTGGGGTTGTTTTTCTCCTGGTTCTCTAGTTCTTTTTGTTGTAATGTTAGGATATTAACTTGAGATCTTTCCACCTTTTTGATGTGGGCATTTAGTGCTATAAATTTCTTTCTTAACACCACCTTAGCTGTGCCTCAGAAATTCTGGAATGTTGTATTTTTATTCTCATTAGTTTCGAATAACTTCTTGATTTCTGCCCTTATTCCATCATTTACCTAAAAGTCATTCAGTGCAGGTTATTCAATTTCCCTGTAATGTATGGTTTTGAGTGAATTTCTCAGTCTTGATTTCTGATTTGATTGTGCTGGGCTTTGAGATATTGGTTGTTATACTTTCAGTTTTTATGCATTTGCTGAAGGATGTTTTATTTCCAGTTATGTAATCTCCTCTAGACTATGTAACATGTAATGATAAGACAAATGTATATTCTGGGCCAGGCGTGGTGGCTCATGCCTGTAATCCCAGCACTTTGGGAGGCCAAGGTCGGTGGATCACCTGAGGTCAGGAGTTCAAGACCAGCCTGGCCAACATGGTGAAACCCCCATCTCTACTGAAAATACAAAAATTAGCCAGGCATGGTGGCAGGTGCCTGTAATCTCAGCTACTCGGGAGGCTGAGGCAGAATTGCTGGAACCCAGGAGGCAGAGGATGCAGTGAGCTGAGATCACACCATTGCACTCCAGCCTAGGCCAACAACAGAGAGACTTCATCTCAAAAAAAAAAAAAAGAAAAATTTATATCCTGTTGGTTGTTTTGGGTGGGTGACAAGATCTGTAGATGTCTATTAGGTCCATTTGATCCAGTGCTGAGCTCAGGTCCTGAATATCTTTGTTAATTTTCCGTCTTGATGATCTGTCTAATGTTGTCAGTGGGGTGTTAAAGTTTCCCACTATTACTGTGTGGGAGTCTAAGTCTCTTTGCAGGTCTCTAAGAGCTTGCTTTATGAATCTGGGTGCTCCTGTGTTGGGTGCATATATATTTAGAATAGTTATGTCTTCTTGTTGAGTTGAACCCTGTACCATTATCTAATGCTGTTTACCTTTTTAAATCTTTGTTGGTTTAAAGACTGTTTTATCTGGAACTAGGATTGTAACCCTTGCTTTTTTCCATTTTCTATTTGCTTCGTAGATTTTTTTCCATCCTTTTATTTTGAACCTCTGTGTGTCATTGCATGTGAGATGGGTCTCTTGAAGACTGCATACCAATGGGTCTTGGTTTTTTATTTGGCTTGCCACTCTGTGTCTTATAATTGAAACACTTATCCCATTTACATTCAAGGTTACTGTTGATATGTGTGGATTTAATTTTGTCATCAACACTAGCTGGTTATTTTGCAACATGTTTATGTGGTTGCTTTGTAATGTCACTGGTCTGTGTACTTCAGTGTGTTTTTGTAGTGGCTGGTAATGGTCTTTCCTTTCCATATTTCATGCTTCCTTCAGGAACTCTTATAAGTCAGTTCTGGTGGTAGGAACTTCCCTCTACTTTTGCTTGTCTGAAAAGGATGTTATTTCTTTTTTACTTATGATTTGTACTTTGACCAGACATGAAATTATGGGTTGGAATTTCTTTTCTTTAAGAATGTTGAATATTGTCCCCCAATCTCTTCTGTCTTTTTAGGGTTTTAGCCGAGAGGTCCACTGTTAGTCTGATGGATTTTTCTTTGTAAGTGACCTGGCCTTTCTCTGAAGTTGCCTTTAACATTTTTTCTTGCATTTTGTCCTTGGAGAGTCTGATAATTAATATATTATGGTGGTGATCTTCTTGTGAGGTATTTTACTGGGCTTCTCTGCATTTCTTGAATTTGAATATTGTCCTCCCTAGCTTGTTTGGGGAAGTTCTCATGGATGATATCCTGAAGCATGTTTTCCAACTTGATTTTATTCTCCCCATCTCTTTCAGAGACACCTATGAGTTGTAGATTTGCTTTCTATACATAATCACATATTTCTCAGAGGTTTTGTTTATTCTTTTTCATTCTTTTTTCTCTACTACTGTCTGTCTGATTTCAGAAAGCCAGTCTTCAATCTCTGAGTTTCTTTCCTCTGCTTGGTCTATTCTTCTATTAATACTTGTGATTGCATTATGAAAATTCTTGTAGTGTGTTATTCAGCTCTATCAGGTTGGTTACATTATTTTTTATACTATTTTGTCTATCAACTTCTGCATTGTTTTATTGTGATTCTTCGCTTTCTTGGACTGGGTTTCAATGTACTTCCATAGCTCAATGATCTTTGTTTCTGTTTATGTTCTGAACTACATTTCTCTCATTTCAGCCATCTCAGCCTGGTTCTGAACGCTTGCTGGAGTGGTGATGTAGTTGTTTGGAGGAAAGAAGGCACTCTGGCTCTTTAGTGGTCAGGGTTCTTGTGCCGGTTCTTTCTCATCTTCATGGACTTATGTTCCTTCAATCTTTGAGGTTGCTGATTGATATGGTTTGGCTATGTCTCCACCCAAATCTCATATGGAATTATAGTTCCCATAATTCCCATGTGTTGTGGGAAGGACCTGCTGAGAGGTAATTTAATCATGGGGGTGGTTACCCTCATGCTGTTCTCATAGTAGTGAGTTCTCACAAAATCTGATGGTTTTATAAGGAGCTTTTCCTCCTTTTATTCGTCACTTCTCTTTGTTTCTGCCATGTAAAGAAGGACATGTTTGCTTCATCTTTTGCCATGATTTTAAGTTTCCTGAGGCCTCCTCAGCCATGCTGAACTGTGAGTCAGTTAAACCTCTTTCTTTTATAAATTACTCAGTCTTTGGTATGTCTTTATTAGCAGCATGAGAACAAACTAATAGAGTAAATTGGTACTGCAGAGAGTGGGGTACTACTGTAAAGATATCCAAAAATGGGTAAGCAACTTTGGAACTGGGTAACAGGCAGAGATTGGAACAGTTTGAAGGGCTTAGAAGAAGACAAGAAAATGTGGGAAAGTTTGGAGCTTCCTATAGACTTGGAGGGCTCAGAAGACAGAAAGAGGTGGGAAACTTTGAAACTTCCTACAGATTTGTTGAATGGTTTTGACCAAAATGCTGTTAGTGATATGGACAACAAAGTCCAGGCTGAGGTGGTCTCAGATGGAGAATAGGAACTTTTTGGGAACTGGGACAGAGGTGACTCTTCAAAATCTTATGCTTTAGCAAAGAGACTGGTGGCATTTTGCCCCTGTCCTAGAGATCTGTGGAACTTTGAACTTGGGAGAGATGATTTAGGGTATTTAGTGGAATAAATTTTCTAAGCAGCAAAGCATTCAAGAGGCAACAGAGCATAAAAGTTTGGAAAATTTGCAGCCTGATGATGCAGCAGAAAAGAAAAACCAATTTTTGAGGGAGAAATTCAAGTGTCAAGCTGGCTGCAGAAGTTTGCATAAGTAAAGAGGAGCTAAATGCTAATCACCAAGACAATAGGGAAAACGCCTCCAGGACATGTCAGAGACCTTCACGGCAGCCCTTCCTATCACTGGCCTGGAGGCCTAGGAGGGAAAGATGGTTTCCTGGGCAGGGTCTAGGGCCCATCTGCTGTGTGCAGCCTCAGGACTTGGTGCCCTGTGTTCCAGCTGCTCCAGCTGTGACTAAAAGGGGCCAAGGTACAGCTCAGGCTGTTGCTTCAGAGGGTGCAAGCCCTAAGCCTTGGCAATCTCCACATGGTGTTGGGCCTGCGGGTGTGCAGAAGATGAGAACTGAGCTTGGGCCCCTCCGCCTAAATTTCAGAGGATGTATAGAAATGCCTGGATGTCCAGGCAGAAGTCTGCTGCAGGAGTGAAGCCCTCATGGAGAATGTCTGCTAGGGCAGTACAGAAGAGAAATGTGAGGTTGGAGCCCTCATACAAAGTCCCCGCTGGGGCACTGGCTAGTGGAGTGAGGGCAAGAGAGGGTCACTGTCTTCCAGACTCCAGAATAGTAGATCCACCTACAGCTTGTGACTGCGGGCCTGGAAAAGCCACAGACACTCAATGCCAGCTGTGAAAGCAGCCAGGAGGGGGCTGTACCATGCAAAGCCACAGAGGCAGAGCTGCCCAAGGCTGTGGGAGCCCAATCTTGCATCAGTGTCACTTGGATATGAAACATGGAGTCATAGAAGGTAATTTGAAAACTTTAAGGTTTAGTGACTGTCCTGTGGGATTTCAGACTTGCATGGGACTTGTAGCCCCTTTGTTTTGGCCAATTTATTTCATTTGGAAAGGGTGTGTTTATCAAGTGCCTGTACCCCCACTGTATCTAGGAAGTAACTAACTTGCTTTTGATTTTACAGGCTCATAGGTGGAAGGGACTTGCCTTATCTCAGATGAGACTTTGAACTTGGACTTTTGGGTTAATGCTGGAATGAGCTAAGACTTTGGGGGACTGTTGCAAAGGCATGATTACGTTTTGAAATCTGAGGACATGAGATTTGGGAGGGGCCGGGGGTAGAATAATCTGGTATGGATGTGTCCCCACTGAAATATCATCTTGAATTATAGTTCCCATAATCCCCATGTGTCATGGGAGGGAACCAGTGGAAGGTAATTTAATCATGGGGGTGGTTACCCTCATGCTGTTCTCATAATAGTACGTTCTCATGAGATCTGATGGTTTTATAAGGAGCTTGCCCCCTTTTGCTCAGCATTTCTCCTTGCTGCTGCCATTTGAAGAAGGATATATTTGCTTCCCCTTTGACCATGTTTGTAAGTTTCCTGAGGCCTCCCCAGCCTTGCTGAACTGTGAGCCAATTAAACTGCTTTTTCTTTATAAATTACCTAGTCTTGGGTATGTCTTTATTAACAGTGTGAGAATGGACTAATACAGTGACTTGGGTTTTTTTAAATTTTCTTTTATCATACTTGATCGCCTTGAGGGGTTGATTGTGGTACAAGGTGGATTCAGTTGACTGACTTCATTTCTGGAAGATTTTATGAGGCCAATGCTCAGCTCCCAACTCCTGGACTGCATTGGGCCCCAACTTTGTTTTCTGTCTCTTAAGTTTAGTATTTCACCATAGTTGGTGGGACTGAGGTGCTCCTGGGCCAGTGGTCACTACACTCCAATGGGTGATGTCAGCCAAAGCATTTCGTACTGCAGTGACAGTGGGATCTATCCTCATTTGCACGTGCCAGTAGCAGTGTTAGTGGCAGCATGGTGGGGTACACATTTGTTGGATGTGGCAGGTTGCTAGTGGGTGTCAAGATGCCTGCCTCCCTGTGGGTGTTCATCACAGTGGCAGAGGGAATGCACGGGGTGGGAGGCCCCTGCTGTCAACTTTGTGCATGGTCACTCTTGTGGTGGTTTTGGCTCGGTGGTGAGGAGCTAGCAGATGCATGTCTGAAATATTTCTCTGTGCACTGCAAACGGGAGTGATTGCCCACGGAAGGGGAGGACCTGCTGTTTTCTGTTCCTAGTTTCACTCCCATGGCAGTGCTGGTGCAAGAGTGGGGGACTAGCAGGGATTGGGCTGGCTGGCTCTGTGCCTGCAATTCTCCGTCTGCAATGGCAGTTGGCAGGGAGAAGGGTGGAAGACTACACACTTGCTGCAGCAGTAGCAGGTTGGGGTACACACATACTCACATGTTGGCAGGGCAAGGAAAGCAAAACCTGCCTGTGCAGACATGCACCAGCAAAGCATTGTGGGGAGTTGCTTGTGGGTCTGGGCGAAGCTGCAGAATGGGGAGGGAGCATGAGGGCTGGTGCATAGCTGTGGGGGCCACCCCACTGGAGCTCCCTGCCAGTCAGGCAGGGTCTGCCAGCGCAGAAGCTATGATGCAGAACCCCAGGTCACCTGAGGCTACTCTGTAAGCAGGTGTAGCCAGGCTGGGGCCCCAGGAAAGGCCAGCAGATCAGGGGTGCTCACATTAGACTGGCCTTATCTTATGGGCAAGACCATCCTGCAGAGTTCAGGTCTGGCAGTTCCCCTAGGGCTAAAGTCTCCTATGGGAGCAAGTTGAGCCTAGGGGGATGGCCATCCCTGGCCATGCACTGCTACAGACGCTCTTGCACCAAACACTCTGGGCTCTACATCAGCTGGCTTACTGCCCCTACCACTATTTAAGTAGCTTTGCTTGCCAACTCGAGTGTTCGTGGTGGTCAAAGGATCTCTTTCTGCTGGGGTTTCAGAGACCCATGGTGAGAGCAGGGTGCTGTTTGTCAGTTCAACTCACGTGTTCCCCCACAGCCACTGGGGACCAGGAATGAGTCCAGATGCACAGTATCTCCATAGAGGGTTCCCAGTTTTCTCCCTCTTCAGCCCAGCTTCTGTGTCTTCCATTCATCCACACTCAGTGCCTTTTCTCTGAAGGTCTGTTTGAAGTGTGCTAGTTGTCTTGGTCCCTTGGTGGCAGCTGTTCCACCTGGCTGCATCAGTCAGTCAACTTGCTGTTTTCCTTGAGTGTTAACCCCAACCAAAAAGACCCTTACAAGAACACTCAGACTAATGTGTTACGAAATATCTGTGCACATCCTGGCTCAATCAAGTTGCCACATAATGTTAAGAGATTTAGAATTTTAAATCAAACTTTGGAAAACTAGCCACTGAGATAATATAATTTGTTCCAAAACACATATCTTGTTTCTATGAAAATTAATTTATGACAGACTGAGTGCTTACTTTATGTCCTTTCCTGTAGAAATTGTTTCTAGATTTAACACTTTTTTGTGAAATAGTAGGCCGTAATCAATTAATAAATGGTTATTTTTAGAAGATACTTTCTGCACTGATGATCAATATTGGCAAAGTTAAATACACCCTTAGAGCTATAAAAGTATTTAGAAATATGTGTGGTAAATTAAGGCCAAAATATATTGTATTCTTTTTTAAATTAAAAAAATTAAAATTAACACATTGTAGTTGTGCATGTTTATAAGGTATAATTTGGTCTTTCAATAACTCTTTAACACACTGATTTTATTTCCTTTGGATTTTTACCCAGGAGTGGGATTGCTGAATCACATGGTAGTTCCATTTTTAATTTTTTGAGAAACTTCCCTACTGTTTTTTATAATGGCTGTACTAATTTACATTTGTGCCAGTGGTGTGTGAGTGTTCTTTTTTCTCTACATCCTCTCCAACACTTATTTTCTTTTGTCTTTTTGATAGTAGCCATTCTGACTGAAGTAGGGTAATATCTTATTAGGGTTTTGATTTGCATTTCCCTGATGATTAGTGATGTGAAGCATTTTCCATATACCTGTTGGCCATTTGTAGGTCTTCTTTTGAAAAACTATTAAGATGTTTTACTCATTTTTAATCTTTTTTTTCTACTTAGTTATTTTTATAGTTAGGATATTAACCCCTTGTGAGATATATTGTTTGCAAGAATTTTATCTAATTCTGTAGATTGTCTCTTTACTCTGTTGTTTCCTTCATTGTGCAAAAGCTTTTCCGTTTGCTATAATCCCATTTGTCTATTTTTGCTTCTGTTGCCTGTGCTTTTGAAGTCTTATTTAAAAAATCCTTTCCCAGTTCAATGTTATAAAGCATTTTCCCCATGTCTTCTTCTAGTAGTTTTATAAAAGACCTACATTTAAGTCTTTAATGCATTTTGAATTGATTTTTGTATATGGTGAGAGGTAGGAGTTTAGTCTCCTTCTGCATGTGGATACCCAGTTTTCCCAGCACCATTTATTGAAGAGACTGTCTTTTCTCCAGTGCATGTTCTTGGCACCTTTGTCAAAAATCAACTAGCTGTAGGTGGGTAAATTTATTTCTGGCCTCTCTATTCTGTTCCATTGGTCTATGTGTTTTTATGCCAATACCATGCTATTTTGGTAATATAACTTTGTATATAATTTGAAGGGTCTTCATCATAAATTCATTATAAATTATTTGCCTAGGGCAGTGTCCAGAAAATTTTTTCTAGTTTTTTTCCAGTATTTTTATAGTTTGAGGTCTTATATTTAAGTCTTTAATCCATCACAAGATGGATTAATTCATCTTGAGATGGTCCAGTTTCAATTTTTCTATGTATGGCTAGCTAATTTTTTCAGTACCATTTATTTAATAGGGTATACTTTCCCTGTTGTTTATTTTTGTTGACTTTGTCAAAGATCAGTTGGTTGTAGGTATGTGACTTTATTTCTGGGTTCTCTATTATATTTCATTGATCTACATGTCTATTTTTGTGCTAGTATGCTGATTTGGTTACTATAGACTTGTATATAATTTGAAGAAAGGCAATGTGTTTTCTTGGGATTGCATTGACTAATTGGGCTCTTTTTTGGTTCCACATGAATTTTAGAATAGCTTTTTATAATTCTTTGAAAAATGACATTGGTAATTTGATAAGGATTTCATTGAATCTGTAGATTGCTTTGGGTAGTATGAACATTGTAACAATATTAATTCATCTTATCCATCAGCATGGCATGTTTTCCCATTTATGTCATGTACAATTTCTTTCACAATGTTTGTGGTTTTCCTTGTAGAGATCTTTCACCTCCTTGGTTAAAGTTATTCCTAGGTATTTTGTGTTTTTGTGGCTGCTGTCAATGAGATTGAGTTCTTGATTCGGTTTTCAGCTTGAACATTGTTGGTGTATAGTGATGCTACTGATTCTTGTATATTGATTTTGTATCCTGAAACTACTGAAGTCGTTTATCAAATCTAAGAATATTTTAAAGGAGTCTTTAGGGTTTTCTTGGTATATAATCATGTCACCAGTAAACAGAGATAATTTGACTTCCTCCTTTCCAAGTTGGATGCCTTTTGTTTCTTTCCCTTGCCCAATTGCTCTGGCTAGGACTTCCATTACTATGTTGAATAAAAGTGATGAGAATGGACATCCTTGTCTTGTTCCAGTTCTTCTGACAAATATTTTCAACATTCCCTTATTTAGTGTGATGTTCAGTGTGGATTTGTCATATGTGGTTGTTATTTTGAGCTGTGTTCCTTAGATGCCTAGTTTCATAAGGAGATTTTTTTTTAATCATGAAGGGATGTTGAATTTTATCAAATGGGTTTTCTGCCATCTATTGAGGTGATTGTATGGTTTTTGGTTTTAGTTCAATCACATCACATTTGTTGATTTGCATATGTTGAACTATCCTTGCATCCCTGGCATAAAACCCACTTTATCATAATACATTATATTTTTGATATGCTGCTAGATTCAGTTTGCTAGTATTTTTCAGAAGATTTTTGTATCTATGTTCATCAGGGATTTGGCCTGTAGTTTTGTTTCTGTTGTGTCCTTGCCTGGCTTTGGTGTCAGTGTGATACTGGCTTTACAGAATGAGTCAGCGAGGAATTCCTCCTCTTCGATGTTTTGGAATAATTTCAGCAAGATTACTACCAGCTCTTCTTTGTATGTGTAGTAAAATTCAGCCGTGAATCCATTTGGCCCTAGGATTTTTTTGTTGTTAGAAAATTTCTTATTACTGTTTCAATTCTATTACTCATTATTGGTCTGTTCAGGAATTCTATTTCTTTATGGTTAAATCTTGGGAGTTTGTATGTTTCCAGGAATTTTCCCATTTCCTCTAAGTTTTCTAATTTGTATGCATAGAGGTGTTTGTAGTGGTCTCTGATGATCTTTTGTATTTCCCTGGTGTCAGTTGTAACACTACCATTATCATTTCCGATTGTACTTATTTAATTTCCCTCTCTTTTTATTCTTGGTTAATCTAGCTAGCAGTCTGTCATTTTTTTAATCCTTTCAAAGAACCATCTTTTTGTTTCATTGATCCTTTGTGTCATTTTTTGGCTGTCAATCTCATTTAGCTCTGCTCTGATCTTTGTTATTTCTTTTCTTCTCCCAGCTTTGGGTTTGGTTTCTTCTTCTTTTTCTAGTTCCTTGATGTACAAGTGTATAGGTCCGTTTCACACTGCTGATAAAGACGTACCCAAGACTGGGCAATTTACAAAGGAAAGAGGTTTAATGGCAAGGATAAAAAAGTCACATCTTATGTGGATGGCAGCAGACAAAGAGAGATAACTTGTGCAGGCAAACTTGCATTTTTTTAAAAGCCATCAGGTGTCATGAGACTTATTCACTATCCTGAGAACAGCAATGGAAATACCTGCTCCCATGATTCAATTATCTCCACTGGGTCCCTCCCACAACATGTGGGAATTATGGGAGCTATGAGATGAGATTTGAATGGGGACACTGAGCCAAACCATATAATTCCTCTCCCGTCCGCCCCCCACAAAATCTCATGTCTTCACATTTTACAACCAATCATGCCTTCCCAACAGTCCGCCAAAGTCTTAACTCATTTCAGCATTAACTCAAAAGTCCACAGTCCAAAGTCTCATCTGAGATAAGGCAAGTCCCTTCCGCCTATAAGCCTGCAAAATCAAAAGCAAGTTAGTTAGTTCCTAGATACAATGGGGGTACAGGCATTGGGTAAATCCAGCTATTCCAAATGGGAGAAATTTACCAAAAGAAAGAGGCTACAGGCCTCATACAAGTCAAAAATCCAGCGATGCAGTCAAGTCTTAAAGCTCCAAAATGATCTCCTTTGACTCCAAGTCTCATATACAGATCACGCTGAGGCAAAAGGTGGGTTCCGAAGGTCTTAGGCAGCTCCTCCCCTGCTGTTTTGCCAGTTACAGCCTCCCTCCTGGATGCTTTCATGGTCTGGCATTGCATGTCTGTGGCTTTTCCAGGCAAATGGTGCAAGCTATTGGTGGATCTACCATTCTGGGGTCTGGAGGACGATGGCCTTCTTCTCACAGCTCCACTAGGTGGTGCCCCAGTAAGAACTCTGTGTGGGGGCTCCAACCCCACATTTCCCTTTTTCACTGCTGTAGCAGAGGTTCTCCATGAGAACCCCACCCCACAGAAAAACTTCTGCCTGGGCATCCAGGTATTTCCATACATCTTCTGAAATCTAGGTAGAGGTTCCCAAGCTCCAATTCTTGAATTCTGTGCACTCACAGACTCAAAACCCCATGGAAGCTACCAAGGCTAGGGGCTTGAATTCTCTGAAGCCATGGCTGGAACTCTAGGTTGGTCCCTTTCAGCCACGGCTGGAGTACCTGGGACGCAGGGCACTAAATCCCCAGGCTGCACACAGCATGGGGACCCCAGGCCTGGCCGACAAAATCATTTTCTCCTAGGCCTCTGGGCCTGTGATGGGAGGGGCTGCCATGAAGACCTCTGACATGCTCTGGAGACATTTTCCCCATTGTCCTGGGGATTAACATTCAGCTCCTCATTACTTGTGCAAATTTCTGCAGCTGGCTTGAATTTCTCCTCAGAAAATGGGTTTTTCTTTTCTATCACATTGTGAGGCTGCAAATTTTCTGAACTTTTGTGTTCTGCTTCCCTTATCAAACTGAATGCCTTTAACAGCACCCAAGTCACATCTTGAATGTTGCTTAGAAATTTCTTCCACCAGATACCCTAAATCATCTCTCTCAAGTTCAAAGTTCCACAAATCTCTAGGGCAGGGGCAGTCTCTTTGCTAAAACATAACAAGAGTTACCTTTGCTCCAGTTCCTAAAAAGTTCATCTTCATCTGATACTACCTCAGCCTGGATTCCATTGTCCATATCATTATCAGCATTTAGGTCAAAGCCATTCAACAAGTCTCTAGGAAGTTCCAAACTCTCCCATGTTTTCCTGTCTTCTTCTGAGCCCTCCAAACTGTTTCAATCCCTGCCTGTTACCCAGCTCCAAAGTTGCTTCCACATTTTTGATATCTTTTCAGCAGCACCCCACTCTACTGATACCAATTTACTGTATTAGTCCATTTTTATGCTGCCTATAAAGACATACCCGAAACTGGCCAATTTACAAATGAAAGAGTTTTAATGGAGAACTCACAGTTCCATGTGGCTGGGGAGGCCTCATAATCATGGTGGAAGACAAGGAGAGGCAAGTAACATCTTACATGGATGGCAGCAGGCAAAGAGAAAGAACTTGTGCAGGGAAATTCCCATTTTTTAAAGCCATCAAATGTTGTGAGACTTATCCATTATCATAAAAGCAGCACTGGTGAGACCCGCCCCCATGATTCAGTTATCTTCCATCGGATCCCTCCCACAACACGTGGGAATTATGGGAGCTGCAAGGTGAGATTTGGGTGGGGATACAGAGCCAAACTATGTCAACAAGATTAGGTAGTTAATTTGAGATATGTCGGTCTTTTTGCTGTAGGCATTTAATACTAATAAACTTTACTTTTAGCATTGTTTTTGCTGTGTCCCAGAGGTTTTTTTATGTTTTGTCTCTATTTTGATTTGTTTCAGAAAATTTTTTGATTTCTGCCTGAATTTCATTGTTTACTCAAAGGTTATTTAGGAGCAAGTTGTTTAGTTTTCAAGTACTTGTGTAGTTTTGAGAGTTCCTCTTGGCATTGATTTCTAATTTTATTCCACTGTTGTCTGAGATGCTACTTGATATAATTTGATTTTTTTGAAATTATTGAGATTTGCTTTATGGCCAAGCATATGGCTGATTTTGGAGAATGTTCCATGTGTAGGTGAGAAGCTTGCATATTCTGTGATTGTTGGATGAAATGTTCTAGAAATGTCTACTAGGCCCAGTCGGTCTACAGTCTGGCTTAAGTCCAGAATTTCTTTGTTGATTTTTGGACTCAGTGATCTGTCTAGTGATGTTAGTGGGTTATCGAAGTTCCCCACTATTATTGTATTGCTATCAATCTGTTTTCTTAGATCTAGTAGTATTTGTTTTACGAATCTGGGTGCTCCAGTATTGAGTACATACATATTAAGGATAGTTAAATCTTGTTTTATTGAAGACTTTATTATTATATACTACCTTTTTTGCCTTCTTTTTAACATTATTGGTTTCAAGTGTGTTTTAATCTGATGTAAGAATGGTTATTCCTGCTCCCTTTGTTTTCCTTTTACATCATATATCTTTCTCCACCCTGATATGATTTGGCTTGTCCCCAGCCAAATCTCATCTTGAATTGTAACTCCCACGATTCTCTCGTGTTATGGGAGGCGATCATGTTATGGGAGTGTGTCTTTCCTGCATTGTTCTTGTAATAGTGAATGAGTCTCACGAGATCTGATGGTTCTAAAAATGGGGGATTCCTGCACAAGCTCCTTTTTCTGTTTTTTTTTTTTTTTTTTTTTGGCCCAATTTTTATTCTGGCCATGCTGGCAGCTGACTAGATTGTGCCCACCCAAATTAAGGGTGGGTCTGCCCTTCCCACTCGACTGACTCAAATGTTAATCTCCTTTGGCAACACCCTCACAGACACACCCAGGATCAATACTTTGCATCCTTCGATCCAATCAAGTTGACACTCAGTGTTAACCATCACACACCCCTTTGTTTTGAGTCTGTGTCTGTCTTTAAATACAATTTGCCACTTTGTAGCTTTTGTGTGGAATATTTAGGTTATTTAGATTCAAGGTTAATATTGATATGTGAGGTTTTGTACCTGTCATAAAGTTTTTAGCCTGTTGTGTTGGAGTTTCAATGCTTTCTAGGATTATGAGCTTTGTACTTATGTGTCCTTTTATGATGGCAAGTATCATCCTTTAGTTTTCATGTTTAGAACTCCTTTGGGCTTTTCTTGTTGGGTCATTCTAGTATCAGTGAATGTCCTTAGCATTTGTTTGTCTGAGAAAGAATTTATTTTCCTTAACTTATGAAGCTTGATTTGGTAGGATATAAAATTCTTAGCTAGGCATAGTGTCTCATGCCTGTAATCCCAGCACTTTAGGTGGCCAAGGCAGGAACATTACTTGAAGCAAGGAGTTCAAGACCAGCCTGGGCAACAAAGTGAGACCCTGTCTCTGCAAACAAACAAACAAACCAAAAAGAAAAAAGAAAAAAGAAAAAAACTGGAAAAAAAGTCTTGACTGACACTTCTTTTCTAAGGAGACTAAAAATATGCTCCCAGTCTCTTCAGGCTTGTGGGATTTCTGCTGAGAAGTCCACTGTTAGTCTGTTGGGATTTTCTTTATAGGTGATTAGATACTTTTCTTGCCACTCTTGGGTATTTTTCCTTCATACTGACTTTGGATAGTATGATGACTATATGCCTTGGTGAAGTTCTTCTTGCAATGTACCTTCCAGAAATTTTCTGAGCTTCTTGTGTATGGATGTCTAAATGTCTCCCAAAACCAGGGAAGGTTTTTGAATTATTTCCTCAAATAAGTTTTCCACACTTTAAACTTTTTCTTCTCCCTCTCAAATACCTATAAACTCAGAGGTTTGGATGATATAATGTATGTTGTGTAGGGTCCTTTGGCTTTGGTTCTGGGTGCTTTCAGTGGCAAAGGGTCTGTATATGTTCTTTTGTTATAGATAGCCTTTTTATGGTTACTTTTCCAAATGCTGGTTGGGTAGAGATGTACTTGGTGTGTGAACAGGCTCACTGCCTCCTGTGGCGCAAGGGTAGTGAGAGTCTCAGGAGGTGTATCTCATTCCCCAGTGCTGTGCACTTATGTCAGATTTTCTTTGGTGTTGTGCAGTTCAACTTCCAGTCCAATAGGTGGTGCTTATGGGTAAAAGCTGGATGCAGGCAATGCAGATGGGTACACACTTGATCTTTGTGTACTGGGAGAAACTCTCTGTTTCTTCACACAATGGGCTGATATGTGGAATGTTCAGTGATCTGAGCTCTCTGCTCAGCCGCAGAATGGGGGAACCAAGATAGGTGGTGCCAGACCAGGCAGGCCCATATGCGGATCCCCCAGTGACAGGTGCAAGCATCAGCTCTGAGGGGGTCCAGTGGGCAGTTGCCAAGTGTACATGGTGTGCCTCTGCTGTCCTATGTTCTCTGCATAAGAATGGGGGAGGATGGCCTAAATTCCTAACCTGTAAGAGTGGATGCTCCAAATGCCTGCAGATATATCTGGACATCAAGTAGAAAGAGTACAGCTGCACCAAGTTCTCTGCACCAGAAGGAAGGGACGGCTCAGCCTTGTAACCCAAAACAATGAATGTGCCAAATGCCTGGAAATATGCCCTGGCAAAGAGCAAAGATATTGTTGTTGCAACAAGGTCTTTGCAGGGGAGGATAGGGCCAGCTCAAGCTCCTAATTTGGGGTAGCAGATGCCCTTCAAATTTGGTAATATGCCTGGGGAAGGAGAACAGAAACCATCGCCACAACAAGGTGGTTGCATGGGAATGGTAGGGCGACTTAAACTTCTAATCTGTAGGAGTGGTTGTGCCAAATACCTCCGGTTACATCTGGGTATGGCATAGAGGGAGTGCTCCTGCACCAAGTTCTTCATGTGGGAAGGGAGTGGCAGCTCAAGCTCCTATTCCAAGGGGGAAGGTACACCAAAAACCTGAAGATATGTCTGGATGTGGAGCAGAGAGTGTGCCACTGCAACAAGATCTCTGCATGGGAAGAAAGAGGTGGTCCAAGCTAATAATCCAGGTGAGCAGCTGCTCTGAATGAATGGAAATATTCCTGGATGTGGAATGGAGGAAGCACTACTGCACCAATATCTCTCCACCGGAAGAGAGTGGTGGCTTACACTGCTGATCCAGGTGGACAGGTACTCCAAATGCCTGGAAACATGCCTGTGCATGGAGTGGAGAAACTACCACTGCATCAGGATCTGCATGGGAAGGGAGGGGGCAACTTAGGCTGCTAATCTAGGCAAATGGGTACTCCAAATGCCTGGGAATGTGCCTTGGATGGGGCACCACTGCACCCAGATCTTTGCAGGGGAAGGAAGGCTTGGCTTACGCTCCCAATTCAGATGAATATGAATGGGGTCTTCCTGTCTCCCACTCCTCGCAAATAGTAGGGTACTCTCCCCTGAATGACCAAGGGTGTAGGCTGGGGCATCCAGCAATGACACATGCAGACCAATTTCAGGTTGCAAAGCTGTCCCTGGCTGCAAGTCTCACTGTGCGGGAGAAACCTTGGCTTCAGCAAGTTTTTTCCTGTTCCAGTCCTGCAATGGGAGAGAGCCGGATCCAGCACCTACTCCTGCTGGCATGCACTCCACACTTGCTGCTTAATTCTGGCTATGAGGGCCCTTCACCTGCTCCAGAGCAAGTGCTCCAATCTCTGGCCTGAGGCTAAAATGCCTGCAGCAGCTGCTGCTGTCAGGTTGCCAACCATGACTGACTTTGTGTGAGTCCAGATTAAAAATGGCATCCTCCTCTCAGTCCTGGGTCTGGGAAGATGCTTGCAGCTTTTACCAGCATCATTCCCTCTCTCTGTCTCACAGTATCTCCCCAGGGTAGTCCCAGGGCTCGGGAGAAAAAACGTATTCTCCCTCAGCCCGGAATGCACAGATTCCTAGTGGAAAGGTGAGTTACAGAGGAAGACTCTCTGCCCTTCTCAGGTACTGGGGTGGGGCTTCACTCACATTTAGCAGGCAAATGTCATCATGGGGGCTGTTTGTCCACATTCTCTTCCCCAGGATCTGAAATGTACTTTGCTATTCTGGTGAATTCCTATTTTTCTTCTTGAATTAAAGCTCAGAGTTAATCTTTACACACGATTTTTCTATTTCCAAGTGTCTGTAGCGTGCTGAAAGCCTCTAATCTGCCATCTTCTTGGCAGGGGTGGGAACCTTGTTTTGTTGATTATTTTCTCTGTGGTGAAGAAACTTTAGTTTGATGTAGTTCTACTTTATTTTTGCTTTTGTTGCCTGTCATGGACTACACTTTGAATAGCAAACATCTAATCCACTGGAAAAGGCATGATATTCTTTCATTATCGTAAGCCTTTCTTTTAAGGAGAATGTTACATCCAAGATAAGAAAAAAATTGATTTTGAAATTTTGTTTTGGATCATAGCCGGACTGCTGTGAGATTTATAGGTAAATTAAATCTTCTTTCCCCTTTTTATGGTAATTTAATGTTGGGGAAGTTGATTTCAGAGTCAAGAAACTACAATTGGTTTAACATCAATAATATAATTTTATCAAACAGCATTGCTTCATGTTTTGTCAAAGAATTTCTTACTTCATTTAATTATTTTAAAGGCACTATTGATTGAATTTTGGTTCCTGCACATTTTATATTTAGCATAAATAATATCTATATGGTAGGAGACAGCAACATTTTAATGGCAGTTAATGTTTGTACTGTCAGAATTTCCATAACCAAAACAATCAATTGCCATATTAAGTGGATGATTGCACAGTAATCTCTAATTTATGTCTAAGTAATACTTACCTTGTATATTACTAATGGGAAATGAATATTCATTACTTACATCATCATGAAAGTATTCATAGATTTAAATTAAGAATTCAGCAATACTGTTCTAATATAGTAAACAGATAGATGATATGAACTGTACTATATAGCATCACATTTAACCTTTGCACTAACACCAACAGAAGACTTTTTGCTCACATTTTCAGAGGCTTATCTATCAGTATACTAGTCAGAAATGCAGTTCCTCATGTGAAAACACAGGTTATTTAGATGTTTGACGAACAAGATCCTTGATTATCAGATTTGTTGATCCTTTGTCAGGAAAAAGTTTCAATATACTGATTTTTGTTAGAAGATATAGTGTTGCTATCTGCTAAAAATTTATCACTATAAATACACAAGTTGCCCATTTTCTGAATTAATAATGTTAAAATAATAATCTGACAATAGTTCAAAATAGTAAAGCTGTCTGTGATGTGTATGCTGCCCTTTGAATATGGAGTCCTTGTGTAGTATGTAAATGAATAATCCTACATGGCAGCCCTGGCCGCTTCCCTGAGCATGTCTCATCCCAAGGCTGTTTTCTCATGGCACCCCATATTGAGATTGCAATTGTACTGGATTGATCTCTACTCTCCAAATTAACCGCACGAAGTCAATTGTAGAGAACAATGACACTTGAAGTTTAGTGCAGTTACCACAAGCAGGAGGGATAAGTTCCACACAGGTTTCTGTATGGATACCTCTTGGAGGAGAAGCTGATGCGTGTAGGTCCTCTCTCCATGGAGATTGTAGGTCACCTCCTGAGCAGAAAGAGGGGAATGCATGAAGGTCTTTGCATGATGGTCTTTGCATTTAACAGTCATCTTGTAGTTAGCAGACTGGGGCCTGTGTTTCAGGCTCCATAGATTTATCCAGTCATAACAGCAGATTTACCACCGCAGTGCTCAAAACAAAGGAAATCGGACAGGGATTTCTTCCTTGCCTAAAGGCCACGTTCCCTCAATATTTGTGCTACACTCAGCCTTGATTTCCATGTTACCTTAACTAGAAGTGCAAGTGCACAATACATGTGGCATGTTTGGAAGGGACCTGTGGAATCATCTAGTCCAGTCGCCTTTCCAATG
This sequence comes from Pan paniscus, assembly GCF_029289425.2. NCBI lineage: Eukaryota > Metazoa > Chordata > Mammalia > Primates > Hominidae > Pan > Pan paniscus. Next base: position 39,945,509 of record NC_073264.2, on the reverse strand, counting down.
CAGTAATACCCTTTCCATCTTCTTTAATCACCTATCAACTCTTTGAGGGTTTCCAGTAATAAGCTGCTCAGTAGTCCGTTTCATTTCAGTCCATTTCAGGACCCCAGAACCCCAGATCTAATTACTAGAAACATTCTTCATATATTTTGTTTTTCTTAATTTTTTATTTAATAAATTATCAGTTAATTATAAGTTCATTATTAATTTCCTTATAATATCATTATTCAATTCAAATTACTTTTTCTAAAATGGCACAAGCTTTGATCTCTTTAAAGCACATTTATCAAAGCTGAAATTGAAGTTCATATATAGCTGTAAATACGTGGAGGTCGAATATAGGATTATGGAATTTCATAATTTGAGAAAATTATATAATAGTTTGCATAGTATTTTCTTTACCTTTTCCTTCACAAGTGTTAAATATTGTATTACCATTTCTTAGTTTTAAATATCTAAAGAATCTCTTCTAGCATGTATCAAAATACCACTGAAAATAAGTTTTCTATAGAATGAAACTGTATAGAAATGTTCAAGGTCATTTAGTCTAATTAGTAGTGAAGTCGATCAATATGCACTGAATGCAGTGGATGACTATAGAAATAATTAAGCTAATTGTCTTTAGGGAATGTGTGCAGGTTTCTTTTCCAATTTGCCATCCTCTGTCCAAGGCTGCCTTTTCGCCTCCCCTTTCTAGTTCTTTTTATGTTTCTTTTGTGAGATCAATAAAGATCCAGGTCAGAATTTAAATTAGGTTCTTATGGGAACTCTGACTCTATCCTTTCTTCTTCTCTTTTAACCAGGCCACCCTTGCCTTTTTTTCTTTATGAAAGATTTGGGCTTAGCTTGAATAAATCATCATTGTGGTTCTACTAGCATGCTAATGAGACAAAGTGAGGGTGCACACTGGTTGGAGAGTTTTGCTGGCCAACTCTATGTGGGTTAGGCCATGTGTGCTGAGGATTGCTGTGTGCTGGGGTGGCTGTTTGATAAATTTGGGTGCACTATTCCCCTCATTTATATTTGGTGGGGAGGAATACTGGCAGAGAATGTAAAAGAAAAAGGGACAATTTCAATCAGGCTGTGTAGGGACTGGGGATGTGCTTAGAGCACTCTTTCTACAGGGCACACAGAGATATCAAGTCCTGGGGTATTACTCATAGCTTTTCTCCAAAAGCTTTCCCCACCTCTTAAATGCCTTATCTAAAATAATTCTCATGAGACATTTAGGAGGAAATTTGGAATCATAGTGAAAAGAAATCCTCATGGTTCTACTTTTTCTGTGATACTTCCTGGACCCTTCAGCTATCTTTTGCCTATATATAACAGCAAATACATTGGGAAGAAAAAATCAACACATATTAAATGAATGTCTGTAGAGCATTCTTGCAGGGAAATGATCAAGTCTAAGAGAAAGTCTGTCTTCTAGTAATTTATAATCTAAGTAGAAGAGGAAGGATGAAAAAGTAATGCATAAAAAACTATTCGGGCCCAATGTATTTTCTTAAAGGGGTTAAAAAAAAAAAGAATGTGTGTGTGTACGTGTGTGCGTGTGACACCAAAGAAAGTTATGTACATTACAACAATACATTAGAAAAATAACAATGTTAAATATTGTGCCCCTTAACTTTGTCCGTTGTCTACATGTTCTGATAATGCCAGCTTTTTGTTCTATATCTTCAAACTACACTTCCTAGTTCACTTCTTTATCCTGTATATAAATAATGTGTCTTTTTTCTCTGTTTTTAAGATTTTTATCAATGGTGTTTAGCAATTTGGTTATATTCCTTAGCATTTTTAATGTTTCTTTTGATTGGCATTCATTAAGCTTGGATTTGTGGATTATATTTTTTCCATAAAATTTAAAAGATATTTTTTATTCAAAAATTTTTTTCTGTTCACTGACCCTCTGCTTCTTGTACTCTAATTACATATTTGTTAGAATACCTGATATTTTCCACAGATCAGTGATGTTCAATTTCTTTTGTTTGTTATTTAGTCTTTTTTTTCTGTGTTCTTTATTTTGGACAGTTTCTATGGCTATGTCTTTAAATCACTGATCTCTTCTTTTATAGTACCTATTATGATGTTAATTCCATTTAGTGTATTTTACATTTTAGATATTATATTTTTTCATGTCTAACAGTTCGATTTAGGTCCTTTAAAATATCTTCCATTTCTTTTCTCAGCATGCTCATGTCTTTCTTTTCCTTCTTGAAATATGAGACATTTTTAACATCCTCGTTCATTAGTTTCATCATCTCTGTTTCTGAGACTGTTCCTATTGATTGATATTTTCCCTTATTGTAAGCCATAGTTTTCTACTTTTTCCAACCTGGCAATTTTGACTGGATGCTAGACATTGTGAATTGTACGTTGCTGGTGCTAGATTTTGTTTTCCTTTTAATACTATTAGATGCTGTTTTCGTTTGCAATGTTACTTTGTAGCAATTGGAATGTTATAAGGTTTGGTTTTAATTTTGTTAGGCCTTTAATCTATGGCTGATATAACCCTGCTACTTAGGCAATACACTTCTGAAGATTTTACTCAATGCCTCATCAATTATAAGATCTATTCACTCTGGCAGGTGTGCGTACAACCTATTCTCAGTTTTGTGTGCTTAGGAAATTGTTTTAATTACTCTATTCCAGAGGCTTTTCTTTACTGTGTAGTTTCCTTAGCCACAGACTCAAAAGTATGCCTCTGCAGATTTGTGGAACTCTTTTTTTGTAGTTCCCTCCTCTCCTGTGCTCTTTCTTATGTAATTCTAGCTGTCTTGGTTTTCCCAAGCTTCCATCTCCTCATAGCAAGATGCCCAATTCTGTTTGAATTTTCCCTTCCCCCCATAGCCTTTCTTCCCTCCCTGTAGCCTGGAAACTGCCTCTTAGGACCTAAGCCTGTGGAATAGTAGGGCTCATTTTGCTTGTTTCCCTTTCTTCATAGATTATGGTGTTGAATTGCTTTTCATCCAATGTCTGAAAATTGTTGTTTCATATACTTTGTCTGATTTTCTAGTTGCTATAATAAAAAGGTAAATCTTGTCTCTGTTATTCTATCTTAACTAGCAAAATCTCTACTGTTGTTTTTAACAACATGTTTTCTAGTAAGTTGTGCTATTAGAAAATAAGCTCTATCACCCTAGTCTTTTGCAATTGTTGAGGCTTATTTTGGGGCTTTTATGGTATTTGCCTTTGTGATATGAATTATTGAAAAGATGTATTAGGATTCACAGTATTGTTGTAAATTTGTCTATTTCTCCTTTCAACGTTTTGCTTTTGATACTTAGAATTTATGCTATTAGAACTATTTGTGTTTTCTTATTGGTTGATATTAAATTTACTATTGCTTTGTTTTCTTAGTGGATTGAATCTTTTGAAATGCAAGTGACCATCTTTATTACTGGTAATTTTTTTGGCTTAATGCCTATTTTCACTGGTTTTAATATAACTTTTCGTTTTCATAGCTCATCTTTTTCCACATCCTTGCCAAAACTTGTTTCATTTTTTTTTTTTTTTTTTTTTTTTTGAGACAGTGTCTTGTTCTGTCACCCAGGCTGGAGTGCGGTGGCCCAATCTCAGCTCACTGCAACCTCTGCCTCCTTAGTTCAAGCAATTCTCCTGCCTCAGCCTTTCAAGTAGCTGGGATTACAGGTGCGTGCCACCACACCCACCTAATTTTTGTATTTTTAGTAGAGACGGGGTTTCACCATGTTGGCCAGGCTGGCCTCGAACTTCTGACCTCAAGTGATCTGCCGTCCTGAGCCTTCCAAAGTGCTGGGATTACAGGTGTGAGCCACCACATCTGGTCTATTTTTCATCTTTCTGATAAAAGCCATTCTAGCAGGTGTGAGGTGATATCTCACCGTGGTTTTAATTTGCATTTCTCTGATGATTAGTGATGTTTAGCACCTTTTCATATATCTGTTGGCCATTTATATGAATTCTCTGCAAAAATGGCTTATTTTCTTGCTATTGAGTTGTTTGACTTCCTTATATATATTGAATATCAGCCCCTTATCAGATGTATGGTTTGCAAATAATTTCTCTTAATCCATGGGTTGTCTCTCTACCCTGTTTTTTTCCTGTGAAAGAAGCCTTTTAGTTTGACATAACCTCATTTGTCTATTTTTACACAAAAGAAGAAGCTTTTTAGTTTGACATAACCTCATTTGTCTGTTTTTACTTTTGTTGCCTATACTTTTGAGGTAATATTGAAAACATTATTGCCCAGACCAATATCATGGAGCTTTTTCCCTATGTGTTTTTCTTAATAGTTTCACAGTTTCAAGTCTTACATTTAAGTCTTTAATCTAACATTTTGAGTTTATTTTTGTATATGATTTGAGAGAAGAGCCCAATATTATTCTTCTCTATGTGACTAGCCAGTTTTCACAATACTGTTTATTTAAAAGACATTTGTTTCCCTGTTTTGCATTTTTGGCATCTTTGTTGAAAATCAATTGACTGTAAATATGTAGGTTTACTTTGGAGCTCTTTATCCTATTCCTCTATGTGTCGATGTGTCTGTTTTTATGCCAGTACCATGCTGTTTTGATTCCTATAGCTTTGTAATATATTTTGAAATCAGGGACTGTGATTTCTGTGGAAAATGCCATTGAAATTTTGTTGGAGATTGCATTGGATCTGTAACATGGCTTTGGGTAATTCTTCTTCTTCTTCTTTTTTTTTTTTTTTTAAGACCAAGTCTTGCTCTTTTCCCAGGCTAGAGTGCACTGGCATGATCTCAGCTCACTGCAACCTCCACCTTCCAGGTTCAAGCAATTCTCCTGCCTCAGCCTCCCAAGTAGCTGGGATTATAGATGCCTGCCACTGTGCCCAACTAATTTTTGTATATTTAGTAGAGATGGGGTTTCACCATGTTGGTCAGGCTGGTCTCAAACTCCTGACCTTGTTATCCACCTGCCTCGGCCTCCCAAAGTGCTGGGATTACAGGCATGAGCCACCATGCCCCTGCCTGGCTTTGGGTCATTCTATAGTTTGAATGTTTGTTCCCTCCAAAACTCACATTGAAATTTAATTGCCACTGTAATAATATTAGGAAGTGGGATGTTTAAGAATTGATTAGGCCATGAATGCTCTCCCTTCATGAATGAATAAATGCTGTTATTTCGGGATTGGGTTGTTATAAAAGGATGAGTTCAGTTCCTTCTCTCTCTCTGTCACCCTCTCTTTGCCCTTATGCTATGTTATGACACCTCAAGAAGGCCCTTGCTAGATACTGATACTGTAGTCTTACACTTCCCAGGCTCCAGAACTGTTAGAAATAAGTTTCTGTTTCTCATAAATTATCCAGTCTGTGATATTCTGTTATAGTAGCAGAATGCAAAGATATAAAATTGGTATCAAGAAGAGGGGCTGTTGCTATAACAAATACCTGAAAATGTAGAGGCAGCTTTGAAATTGAGTAAGGGGTAGAAGCTGAAAAAATTTAGAAGAGGAGGTTAGGAAAAAACCTAGGTTGCTGTAAATGAGGTATTAAGAGTAATTCTGGTGAGGGCTCTGGCAAGAAGAGCTGTAGCTAAAGCCTGAAACCTCTTAGAGGTTACTTAAGTGGTTGCCATCCTAATGTTGGTAGAAATGTAGGCAGTTAAGGTAATTCTGATGAGATCTCAGAAATAAAAATCAAGGTACTGGGGTGCTGGCTCTGGAGGGATGGTCATCATCTTTGTTATAAAGTGGCAAAGAACTTGGCTACATTGTGTCTGTGCCCAGGCAAAGCAATGAACTAGGATATCTGGCTGGAGGAATATCTATGCAGAAAAGCATTGAAGGATCTATAGCTTCTTTTAACCGCATATAGTAAAATTCAAGGAAAGAGAAATGATTTAAAGGTGGAATTAATAATTAAAATGGAAGCAGAATGAAAAGATGTGGAAAATTGTCAGCCTGGCAATGTAAAAAATTTTGAAAGCATGTTCGGGAGAGAATCCTAACGATGTTGCCAAGTGACTGCTGAAGGGATTGATATGGCTAGAAAAATGTCAGGTGTTATTCACTAAGACAATAGGAGAATGACTCCAATGGCATTTCAGAAATCTTTGGACCAAGCCAGGGTTTTGAGGGCAAGGTTTCTGGAGAGGGGCCCAGGGCACCCATGGGGCTTCAGCTTTTGCTGTCCTGTCCCTCCTCAAGTATCTGCTCCTCACATTCCAGAACAACACTTCTCCACTGCCCCAGCTATGGCTCAAGAACGCCCAAGTGCTGCTCTGACCACCACTGGGGATGGAACAGCTGTGAATGTAGGCAGAATTCACATGGTGCTAACCCTGGAGAGGTGCAGAGTACATGAGTTGTGGGACTGTGGAGGTCTCAACCTAGGTTTCAAAGGATGTATTGAACAGTCTTTGGACTCAGATGAAAACATGCCACAGGGAAATAGCTGCCAAAGAGAATTTCCACTAGAACTATGCTTACTGGAGCCCTGGGGGTGGGCGGCAGCCCACTCCAGAACAATAGCACTGCCAGTGTGCAATGCCAGCCTGGGAGAGCTGCAGGTATGAGACTCTAACCTGTGGGAGCTACTGTGTGGGCTGAACCCAACAAAGCCATAGGGCAGGGCTGTCCAAGGCCATGGGGACCCAGTTCCCATTCCAGTGTGCATATAAGGTGGGACATAGAGGCAAGGAAGATTATTCTGGAGCCTTAGGATTTGATGTTGTTCACCCTATTGGCTTTTGGACTTACTTGGGACCAGCTATCCCTTTTTTCTTGCCTTTTTCTCCCTTCTGGAAGGAGAATGTCTATCTTGTGTCTATCTGACCATTGTGTTTTAGAGGTAGACAACTTGTTTGATTACATAGGCTCATGGCTGAAGAGCAAGTTGCCTTAGGATGAATTGTGCCTTGAATCTCACACATACGATGTTGAAGATGAGACTTTGGACTTTTGAGTTTGTGCTAGAACACATTAAGACTTTTAGGGCTATTGAGGTAGAATCAATGTATTTTGTATGTAAGAAAGATATTAGTTTTGGGGAGTCGGGTGGAATGCTATGAATATTTGCCTTAAAGTGGGTAATTAGGCTTTAAGAGGTAATTAGGCCACGAGGTCTACACCTTCATGAGTGGATTGATGTTTTTTTTGTTTGTTTTTGTGGGAGTGGGTTTGTTATAAAAGGGTGAGTTTGGCTCCCTTCACTCTCTCTCTCCCCTCTCTTTCTCTCTCTCCCTGTCTCTCCCTCTCTTTGCTCTTATTGCCATTTTATGACGTACCAAGAAGGCCCTTGTTCCATATGCCAGCACCTTGATCTTGGCCTTCTCAGACCCTAGAACAGAAATAAATTTTTGTTCATTATAAATTGCTCAGTCTGTGGTATTCTGCAATAACAGCACAAAAGGAACTAAGAAATGTAGTATGGACATTTTAATACTATTTATTCTTTCAATCCTTGAACACAGGATATCTTTCCATTTATTTGTGTATTTTTCAATTTCTTTCATCAGTGTTTTTTAGTTTTCAGTATACAGATCTTTCACTTTCTTGGTTAATTTTACTCCTAAGTATTTTTTGATGTTATTATAAATTGTTTTATTATTTTCTTTTTCTGATAGTTTATGGTTAGTGTATAGAAATGCTACATACTTTTGTGTGTTGACTTTGTGTTCTGCAACTTTACTGAATTTATTTTTTTTTTTTGGTAGAGTCTTTAGGGCTTTCTATATATATGATAATGTCATCTGCAAACAAATTTAATTTAACTTCTTCCTTTTCGATTTGTATGCCTTATATTTCTTTCTCTTGCCTAATTGCCCTCTCTAGGACTTCCAGTAATATATTGAGTAGAAATGGTGAGAGTGAGCATCCTGGTCTACTTCTTGATCTTAGAGAAAAAGCTTTCAATATTTGACTGTTGAGTATGATGTTAGCTGTAATTTTGTCATATATGGCCTTTATTATGTTGAGATACATCTCTTCTACACCTAATTTGTTGAGAGTTTTTTTGTGAAGAGATGTGGAATTTTGTCAAATGCTTTTTCTGCATGTAACTCATATTTTTCTTAATGTCAGCACTTAAAAGGACTTTTTACAACTTCAAGGGAAAGATACTTCTTTTAATGTTAAAATTACAAAGAGTTCTCTTTTTTGAATTTACAGAAATTTACATTCCAAAGCTTCTAAAGAAGCGTCTCTAATACTAATATCTTTTTTAAAATTTAAATGTAAATAGTTATACCTGGGGATTACTATTAACTGTTAAAAGACAGTTAATATTTTCTTGAAAATTCCCAACAGAACTCAAGCTTAAACGTTTACAAATAAGCTGTTAAGACCATTGTTCTGAAGAAGAACTTAAACTGTTAGACTTAGTGTACTCACTTTCCTTGCTCATTTAAAGTGAGATTTTGTAGTCACTCAGTGATGAAACTTTTTATCTGTATCACATTTTCTAAACATATATAGATACCAGGAAAAAAAATGGACACATGCTTTTATCTGAATAGTTTTAAACTAGTGAATTAGTGTTTCATTCATATAACTTTGCAAATTTAATGGTTGACAATGTATACATTGATTTTTCCCAAAATTGTTTCTAAATTTCGTGTGTATTTCATAAAAGAGACTTTGATTTGACAAACATGAGCTAAAACTACAACCAAACCTCACAATGAAATGTTGTTTTGGAATATTTCTTCAAAAAATTAGTTATAGCTAATTTCTTAATAAATAAATATGTCTATTATAATACATAATAAATATTAATAAATGATTATATATTTTTATATTGTTTCTTGTCAGACTTTTCCTATATAATTTCTCCATGCAATTTCAACTAGTAATTTGGAAGATGAAAAGAATAAATATTTTATCATTTCTCAGTCACTTTTAGTCCCTTTTACTTTGCTTGCAGAATAAGAGGCAGCAAAGTTTTAAAGGCCATTTCGCATAGATGCAAATAGAGCAAAAATTGCAGAATATCGACACATAAAAAGCAAACAGCAAATTTCAAAGACATTTTGATGACAGAAGCAAGTAACTCTGTAGTCAACATAAATTGATGGTAAAAGATTAATTGAGATCTTTGATCCTTGATCATGAAAAAACACCAAACAAACCCTAGAATAAATATAGCAGAATAGAAAGCATTCAAGATACCATTCTGGAGTTCATTCTTTTGCATATCATAACCTGTTGGGAGATGCTGAAATAGAGGCATAAATCAAAGTATCAAGTAGTCACATCTGTAGAGTTTGTGGTTTGCGCGGTGTACAGTCTTCTGTAACCTTAATAACCAATGTCCTTGATTTTATGCTAGTTATCTTTAACTTGGTTGATTTTCCTATGGGTGTAGAAAGGCACTTTGGTAAAGAATCGTGCTGTCAGACTTTATGTTGCCTCCTTGTGTCACTCTTTGTCATTAAATCTTCAATTTATCAAGAATAATCCAACTTTCTGCTGTTACTAGCTTATATTTTCTAACATTAAAATTAGGAGAACTACTGCCAGAGTCTCCTAAGAACTCACCTCATGTCTTCCATTCTTTTTCAGGATATAAGAAATGACTATTCTGAGTGTAATATGCTTATCATAGCAAATTTGTTGAAATGATTAATGAATAATTGGGACCTCCTCGATATCATATCACTGATGCATTTTAAACAAGAAGAGATTCATTGAATGCTTGCTTTTCCCAGCAAATTGATTTGATATCAACTGTGACAGCTAGAGACCACCTTGGCCACAGATTCCCAAGAGAGTTCCTGTGGTAGGCAAGTATCTCCAAGACCCTGTGGACTTACAACTTCTGGCCATGTCGATGTCTGATTGATTTTTTTTTTAAATTATTAATTTTATTTCTTATCTTTTAGTTGAAAGTGTTAGGCTTTTTCTTTATTCTTCTAGTGTTCTTCTGAGAAATTACAAAATATAACATTGATTTATCGAAATTATTAGTGAATAATTTTGCTCCCTTCCTGGGTGAAGCAAGGAGCTTAAAACACTTAGCTTCATTTACATTCTTCCCAACCTATGTGTTATTATTTTTTGTACTGTCAATGTTTATTGAGATTTACTCACAGCTTTCCAAATATCTTTGCTCATTATTTGTATTTTTTGACCTCTATATCTTTCTCAACAATTATTTTCCCATTCTCTAAAAACATCCTTTACAAAGTCTTTTGGGTGCAGGTCTCTTAGTGGTGAAAACTTTCCATTAGTCATGTACCTAAAAAGTGTCTTCATTTTGCCTTTATTTTTGCTGGTTCCAAATTATTGGTATTACTAAATTTGATCATTGATATTTTTCATTAGTTTTAGAAAATTTGAAGCCAAAATCTCCACAAACATTGCCTGTTATCCATTCTTTTTCTCTTCTTCTTCTAGATGTTGAAACTTAGAATCTCTCATGGAATTATCCGTCTTTTACATTCTTTTTTGTGTTTTTTACCATTTTTACCATTTTCCAAGGTGTGCTGCATTCTGGAGAGTTGCTTCTGACCTGTTTTCTGTTCACCGTCTCCTCACCTGTGCAATATATTGTTAATTCTGCCCATTGAATTCTTAATTTTATTTATGAATTATTCAGTTCTAGGATTTCAATTTGTTTCTTTTTCAAATCTGCTGTCACTTTTTGTAGTTGTCAGTTTCCTACTAAAATTTTACAGCTTACTTTTCTTCTCCTTGAAAATGTTAAGTATAGTTTTACTGTGTCTAACTATGCCTGTGGCTATATTGGATATTTTTATTACTCCTTGTTCTTGCCCATGGTATCTTGCCATGTTTCAGTGAGTGCTGGACATTGTGTTTGAAAAAGTATTTGTTGAAATAATTTAAAACTTAGGATGATATTATTTGCCTCTGAAGAGGGGTGTTAACAATCTAGAATATCCTTACTCTAAGCTTCACAGATTGAAATTTTAGGGGCCACTGAAATTTGGACAGGGATGGAGCTGGAGGCCATTATCCTTAGCAAACTAACACAGGAACAGAACATGAGTTCTGACTGATTTTTTAAAAAATCATCAATTTCCTTGCCTCATCTTTTATTTGAAAGTGTTAGGCTCTTTCCTTGTTCTTTTAGTATTCATTTGAGAAATTACAAAATACATCATTAATTTATCAAAATATGTGGTTAAATACCATATATTCTCACTTATAAGTGGAAGCTAAATGATGAAAACACATGGACACATAGAAAGGGACAACAAATACTGGGGCTTATTGGAGGGTAGAGAGTGGGAGGAGGGAGATGATCTGGAAAAATAACTAATTGGTACTAGACTTAATACCTGGGTGGGGAAATAATCTGTACAACCAAACTCTATGACATAAGTTTACCTATGTAACAAACCTGCACATGTACCCCTGAACTTAAGTTAAAAAAAAAGGAAGACTGCAGACTGGGCAAGGATTGGTTTATTTTTGTTTCACCACTACTCTGAGGGCATAGCCATTTGGGGGCTCAATACTCTGTACTGGGTGGGGCCTGAACTCTGACATTCTTACTTAGCTCAAAAAGGCTTTCAGAAGCACCTGTGGGCTCCCTTTTTCAGATCAGCAAATGTGCCCAGGTATCCCTTTCCCAAGTCTTAGATTTCTGCCCTGTAATTCCTTATTCTACTGACATGCTTTTGATGCTTTTAAGAAACTTTTAAAATAACATATTTATATCAAGTTTTGTGTATTTTTTTCCCAGAGGGTAGTCTGATTTGGTTTGAATTACTTTATCCCCTCATACCTAAAGCAGAAATCTCTTCATCTCTTTATGTCTTCCATTCTATTTTCTTGGCTTCTCTTCTCTCAATCTCTCTCTCTCTCTCTCTCTCTCTCTCTCTCTCTCTCTCTCTCTCTGTCTCTCTGTGTGTGTGTGTGTGTGTGTGTCTAGCTTTTGTTCTCAGTCTCTCTCAAAATACTTCTGGAGTGCCTATTTTTTCAGAAGAAGAATACATGGAAGATAAACACTTCATTGGTAGTTTGTTTATGTATAAAATTCTTGATTTAAAGTCATTTTATCTCAGAATTTTAAAGACATTTTCCCACTGTTTTTTACATTTATTGTTGCTTATGAGAAGACTAACATTATTATGTCTTTGGTTTGGCTGTACATACAGGAAATCTTCCTTCTGTTTTCTAGGAAAATTAGCACCAGATCAGTCCACTTATTACAATCCATTTAAAATGGATTATTGGGATGCTATTTTCTGATAAGAACAAATGATACCATGTTATGACATCTTCTAAGTTTATATTTCACTTTCTAACACAATCATAAAGATATTAACTTTTATAAAAATATTTCAAGACTTTTACCAAGGGCCTATCTTAAATCCTTTGATTGTTGAATGATTCTTCTTTGAAGACCCGTTCTTGTCATTTTTTTTCTGGTTGATTTTCTTCTCCTTCATCCTTAATTGACCTACCTCTGCTAATCCTCATTTAGCTAACTTTGTTGGTGACTTAAAAAGTTACCAACACTTTTATCTACTCTATGAAATCTTACATCTTTTCAAGTTTTGCAGTTTTACTTTGAAATAAAGTTGTGCTATGTATTTATCACACATTTATTAAAATAGGGTTGGGGTATTTGAGTGAGTCAGGACTAATTTTACAAGTTCATTAATGAATACTTTTGAGGCATGACTGCTTCCCTACGCAATTTCATGGCTATAAGAATTCAGATAATAGGGCATGGTTGTCAAGATGGCTGAATAGGAACAGCTACAGTCTGCAGCTCCCAGTGAGGTCAATGCAGAAGGTGCGTGATTTCTGCATTTCCAACTGAGGTACGTGGCTCATCTCACTGGGACTGGTTAGACAGTGGGTGCAGCCCATGGAGGGCAAGCCGAAGCAGGGTGGGGTATTCCCTCACCCAGGAAGCACAAGAGGTTGGGGGACTCCCTCCCCTAGCCAAGGGAAGCCATGAGGGATGTGCTGTGAGGAACAGTGCACTCTGGCCCAGATACTATGCTTTTCCCATGGTCTTCATAACCCGCAGACCAGGAGATTCCCTCAGGTGCCTACGCCACCAGGACCCTGGGTTTCAAGTACAAAACCAGGCGGCCCTTTGGGCAGACACCAAGCTAGCTCAGGAGGTTTTTTTTTTTTTTTTTTTTTTAATTTTATTTTTTTCCATACCCCGTTGGTGCCTGGAACGCCAGCAAGACAGAACCATTCACTCCCCTGGAAAGAGTGCTGAGGCCAGGGAACCAAGTGGTCTAGTTCAGTGGATCCCACCCTCACGGAGCCCAGCAAGCTAAGATCCACTAGCTTGAAACTCTTGCTGCCAGCACAGCAGTCTGAAGTCGACCTGGGATGATCCAGCTTAGCGTGGGGAGGGGCATCTGCCATTATTGAGGCCTAAGTAGGTGGTTTCCCCTTCACAGTTTAAAAAAAGCTGCCAGGAATTTCAAACTGGGTGGAGCCCACTGCAGCCTGGCACAGCCGCTGTAGCCAGATTTCCTCTCTAGATTCCTCCTTTCTGAGCAGGGCATCTCTGAAAGAAAGGCAGCAGCTCCAGTGAGGGACTTATGGATAAAACTCCCATCTCCCTGGGACAGAGGACCTGGGGGAAGGGGCAGCTGTGGGCAGAGATTCAGCAGACTTAAATGTTCCTGCCTGCCAGCTCTGAAGAGAGCAGTGGATCTCCCAGCACAGCACTCGAGCTCTGCTAAAGGACAGACTGCCTCCTCAAATGGTGCCCTGACCCCCATGCCTACTGACTGGGAGACACCTCCCAGCAGGGGTTGACAGACACTGCATACAGGAGAGCTCCAGCTGGCACCTGGCAGGTGCACCTCAGGGACGAAGCTTCCAGAGGAAGGAGCAGGCAGCAATCATTGCTGTTCTGCAGCCTCCACTGGCGATACCCAGGCAAACAGGGTCTGGAGTGGACCTCCAGCAAACAGCAGCAGACCTGCAGAAGAGGGGCCTGGTTGTTAGAAGGAAAACTAAAAAACAGAAAGGAATAGCATCAACATCAACAAAAAAGATGTCCACACAGAAACCTCATCTGAAACTCATCAACATCAAAGACCAAAGGTAGATGAATCCGTGAAGATGAGGAAGAACTAGCACAAAAAGGCTGAAAATTCCAAAAACCAGAATGCCTTTGTGATCCAAAGGATCACAACTTCTCACCAGCAAGGGAGCAAAACTGGATGGAAAAATGAGATAGATGAATTGACAGAAGTAGGCTTCAGAAGGGTAGGTAATAACAAAATCCTCCTAAAGGAGGAGCTAAAGGAGCATGTTTTAACTCAAGGCAAGGAAGCTAACAACCTTGAAAGAAGGTTAGACAAATTGCTAACTAGAATAAACAGTTTAGAGAAGGACATAAATGACCTGATGGAGCTGAAAAACACAGCACGAGAACTTTGTGAAGCATACAGAAGTATCAATAGCTGAATCAATCAAGTGGAAAAAAGGATATCAGAGATTGAAGATCAACTTAATGAAATACAGTGTGAAGACTAAATTAGAGAAAAAACAGTGAAAAGGAAGGAACAAAGCCTCCAAGAAATATGGGACTATGTGAAAAGACCAAATCTATGTTTGACTGGTGTACCTGAAAGTGATGGGGAGAATGGAACCAAGTTGGAAAACACTCTTCAGGATATTATCCAGGAGAACTTCCCCAACCTAGGAAGACAGGCCAGCATGCAAATTCAGGAAATACAGAGAACACCACAAAAATACTTCTTGAGAAGAGCAACCCCAAGTCACATAATCGTCAGATTCACCAAGGTTGAAATGAAGAAAAAAATGTTAAGGGCAGCCAGAGAGAAAGGTTAGGTTACCCACAAAGGGAAGCCCATCAGACTAACAGCAGATTTCTCTGCACAAACCCTACAAGCCAGAAGAGAGAGGGGAAAAATATTCAACATTCTTAAAGAAAAGAATTTCAACCCAGAATTTCATATCCAGCCAAACTAAGCTTCATAAGCAAAGGAGAAATAAAATCCTTTACAGACAAACAAATGCGAGAGATTTGGTCACCACCAGGCCTGCCTTACAAGAGCTTCTGAAGGAATCACTAAATATGGAAAGAAAAAAAACTAGTATCAGCCACTGCAAAAACAAACCAAATTGTAAAGACCATTGACACTATGAAGAAACTGCATCAACTAACAGGCAAAATAACCAGCTAGCATCATAATGACAGGATCAAATTCACACATAACAATATTAACCTTAAATGTAAATGGGCTAAATGCCACCAATTAAAAGACACAGACTGGCAGATTGGATAAAAAGTCAAAACCCATTTGTGTGCTATATTCAGGAGACCCATCTCACGTGCAAAGACACACATAGGCTCAAAATAAAGGGATGGAGGAAGATTTATTTTCCAAGCAAATGGAAAAAAAAAAGGGTTGCAATCCCAGTCTCTGATATAACAGACTTTAAACCAAGAAAGATAAAAAAAGACAAAGAGGGACATTACATAATAGTAAAGGGATCAATGCAACAAGAAGAGCTAACTATCCAATATATATGCACCCAATACAGGAGCACCCAGATTCATAAAGCAAGTTCTTAGAGACCTGCAGAGAGACTTAGACTCCCACACAGTAATAGTGGCAGATTTTAACACCCCACTGTCAATATTAGATCAATGAGACAGAAAATTAACAAAGATATTCAGGATTTGAACTCAGCTCTGGACCAAGTGGACCTAATAGACATCTACAGAACTCTCAACCCCAAATCAACAGAATACACATGCTTCTCAGCACCACATAGCACTTTTTCTAAAATTGACCACATAATTGGAAGTAAAACACTCCTCAGCAAATGCAAGAAAATGGAAATTATAACAGTTTCTCAGATCACAGTGCAATCAAATTAGAACTCAGGATTAAGAAACTCACTCAAAACCACAAGTACATAGAAACTGAACAACCTGCTCCTGAATGACTACTGGGTAAATAACAAAAGTAAGGGAGAAATAAATAAATTCTTTGAAACCAATGAGAACAAAGACACAACGTACCAGAATCCCTGGGACAAAGTTAAAGGTGGGTTTAGCAGGAAATTTTTAGCACTAAATGCCCACAGGAGAAAGTGAGAAAGATCTAAAATCGACACCCTAACATCACAATTAAAAGAACTAGAAAAGCAAGAGCAAACCAATTCAAAAGCTAGCAGAAGACAAGAAATAACTAAGACCAGAGCAGAATTGAAGGAGATAGAGACATGAAAAACCCAAAAAATGAATGAATTTAGGAGTTGGTTTTTTGAAAAGATTAACAAAATAGACTGCTAGCAAGACTAATAAAGAAGAAAAGAGAGAAGAATAAAAAAGACACAATAAACCACAATAAAGGGGATATCACCACTGATCCCACAGAAATACAAACTACCATCAGAGAATAGTATAAACACCTCTACACAAATAAACTAGAAAATCTAGAAGAAATGGATAAATTCCTGGAAACATACACCCTCCCAAGACTAAACCAGGAAGAAGTCAAATCCCTGAATAGACCAATAACAAGTTCTGAAATTGAGGCAGTAATTAATAGCCTACCAACCAAAAAAAAGCTCAGTACCAGACAGAGTCATAGCCAAATTCTACAAGATGTGCAAAGAAGCTGGTACTATTCCTTTGGAAACGATTCCAAACAATAAAAAAGGGGACTCCTCCCTAACTAATTTTATGAGGCCAGCATCATCTTCATACCAAGACGTGGCAGAGACACAACAAAAAAAGAAAATTCCAGGCCAGTATCCTTGATGAACATCAATGCAAAAATCCTCAATAAAATACTGGCAAACCAAATCCAGCAGCACATCAAAAAGCTTATCCACCACGATTGAGTCGGCTTCATCCCTGGGATGCAAGGCTGGTTCAACATACGCAAATCAATAAACATAATCCATCACATAAACAGAACCAATGACCAAAACCACATGATTATCTCAATAGATGCAGAAAAGGCCTTTGACAAAATTCAACACCCCTTCATGCTAAAAACTCTCAATAAACTAAATATCAATAGAATGTATCTCAAAATAATAAGAGCTATTTATGACAAACCCACAGCCAATATCATACTAAGTGGGCAAAAGATAGAAACGTTCCCTTTGGAAACTGGCACAAGAAAAGGATGCCCTCTCTCACCACTTCTATTCAACATAGTATTGGAAGTTCTGGCCAGGACAATCAGGCAAGAGAAAGAAATAAAGTGTATTCAATTAGGAAAAGAGGAAGTCAAATTGTCTCTCTTTGCGGATGACATAATTGTATATTTTGAAAACCCCATTGTCTCAGTCCAAAATCTCCTTAAGCTGATAAGCAACTTCAACGAAGTCTCAGGATAGAAAATCAATGTACAAAAATCACAATCATTCCTATACACCAATAATAGACAAACAGCCAAATCATGAGTGAACTCCCATTCACAATTGCTACAAAGAGAACAAAGCACCTGGGAATACAACTTAAAGGGATGTGAAGGACCTCGTCAATGAGAACTACAAACCACTGCTCAAGGAAATAAGAGAAGACAGAAACAAATGGAGAACTATTTCATGCTCATGGATAGGAAGAATCAATATTGTGAAAATGGCCATATTGCCCAAAGTAATTTATAGATTCAATGCTATCATCATCAAGCTAACATTGACTTTCTTCACAGAATTAGAAAAAAGCACTTTAAATTTCATATGGAACCCAAAAAGAGCCTGTATAGCTGTGGCAATCCTAAGCAAAAAGAACAAAGCTGGAGGCATCATGCTACCTGACTTCAAATTATACTACAAGGCTACAGTAACCAAAACGGCATTGTACTTGTACCAAAACAGATATATAGACCAATGAAAGAGAACAGAGATCTCAGAAATAACGCCACACATCTACAACCATCTGATCTTTGACAAACCTGACAAAAACAAGCAATAGGGAAAGGATTCCATATATATATACACACACATATACACGTATATATGTATATATACACACACATATATACATGTGTATATATATATATATATATTTTTTTTTTTTTTTTTTGAGATGTAGTCTTGCTGTGTCACCCAGGCTGGAGTGCAGTGGCATGATCTCAGCTCACTGCAACCTCTGCCTCCGGGGTTCAAGCGATTCTCACTGCAACCTCAGCCTCCTGAGTAGCTGGGATTACAGTTGTCGGCCACCATGCCTGTCTAAATTTTTGTATTTTTAGTAGAGACGGGGTTTTACCATGTTCGCCAGCATGGTCCTGATCTTCTGACCTTGTGATTCGCTGGCCTCAGTCTCCCAAAGTGCTGGTATTACAGGTGTGAGTCACCACATCTGTCCAGGATTTTCTATTTCATAAATGGTGTTGGGAAAACTGGCTAGCCATATGCAGAAAACTGAAACTGGACCCCTTCCTTACACCTTATACAAAAATTAACTCAAGGTGGATTAAAGACTTATACATATGACCTAAAACCATAAAATCCCTAGAAGAAAACCTGGGCAATACCATTCAGGACATAGGCATGAGCAAAGACTTCATGACTAAAAGACCAAAAGCAATGGCAACAAAAGCCAAAATTGACAAATGAGATCTAATTAAACTAAAGAGTTTCTGCACAGCAAAAGAAAATATTATCAGAGTGAACAGGCAACCTACAGAATGGGAGAAATGTTTTGCAATCCATCCATCTGACAAAGGGCTAATACCCAGAATCTACAAGGAACTTAAACAAATTTACAAGAAAAAAACAACCCCATCAAAAAATGGGTGGAGGATATGAACAGGCACTTCTCAAAAGAATACATTTATGTGGCCAACAAACATATGAAAAAAAGCTTGTCATCACTGGTCATTAGAGAAATGCAAATCAAAACCACAATGAGATACCATCTCATGCCAGTTAGAATGGCAATCATTAAAAAGTCAGGAAACAACAGATGCTGGAGAGGTTGTGGAGAAATAGGAACGCTTTTACGCTGTCGGTGGGAGTGTAAATTAGTCCAACCATTGTGGAAGGCAGTGTGGTGATTCCTCAAGGATCTAGAACCAGAAATAAATTTGACCCAGCAATTCCATTACTGGGTATATATGTAAAGGATTATAAATCATTCTACTACAAAGACACATGCACATGTATGTTTATTGCAGCACTATTCACAATAGCAAAGACTTTGAACCAACCCACATGCCCATCAGTGTTAGACTCGATAAAGAAAATGTGGCACATGTACACCATGGAATACTATGCAGTCATAAAAAAGGATGAGTTCATGTCCTTTCCAGGGACATGGATGAAGCTGGAAACTATCGTTCTCAGCAAATTAACACAGGAATAGAAAACCAAACACCACATATTCTCATAAGTGCGAGTTGAACAATGAGAACACATGGACACAGGGAGGGGAACATTGCACACTAGGGCCTATTGGGGAGTGGGGGGCTAGGGGATGGAGAGCATTAGGAGAAATACCTAATGTAGATGACAGGTTGATGGGTGCAGCAAACCACCATGGCACGTGTATACCTCTGTAAAAAACCTGCATGTTCTGCACATGTATCCCAGAACTTTAAGTATTAAAAAAAAAAAAAAAAAGGGCAGATAATAAACCTCACAGCAGGGGCCTTATGTAACTGGTTTCCAAAGCCTCTTCCTGGAAGCTTCTAGGATATTCTTTTTATCTTTGATGTGTTACAAAATTTTGTAGAGCTATTTCTATATATTGGTCTTTGTCATTCATTCTGCTCAGTATTTACTTATTTTAATTTGGAACTATGTGTCCTTGGTCCTGGGACGTTTACGTCTTCATTCTTATCTAATTCCATCTACCTACTGTCTTTTAGAGATTTTAACAAATTTCTGGTCTGCTGATGGCTTTGTCTTCCTTTCCTAGTGCTGAGATAACTGTCCTCCATATTTCTTTGCTGTTATTTTTATAGACATTTTTGAGGAAGGAGATATAAACACCTAGTGCATAGTCTGCTCTGTAGAAGCAGAAGCTTCATTGTCATAGTATCATTTATATTAGAAGCAGAGTACTTTACTGAATGGAAATATCATCATAAATCTATATAGCTACATATTTATCATATTACATCTGATCTATATCAACCCTCTATTAGTGGATATTTAGGTTATTTATGATGCCTTAAATCATTTTTAATTTTTTTCATTAATTTTTTATGTTTTTGATTTTAAAATCTCTTTTCTCTAGGTGCACACAAAAAATCTACAAACAAAATATGACTATAACTCAAATTTATGTTGTATATTAGACAAAGATTCCATTTTTTTCTGAATGTGATAATCATTTGCAGATCAATTAGGAGAGACTGAGTCTTTTGAGGGCCAAATAAGAAAGAAATTCAACACAAAGAGCTTTTGACAGCCAATCTGGAGAGTAATAAATACTCAGAGGTAGGTCTTCATTTTCCAGTACAATGGATACTGAACTGAAAGAGTAGAATGGGACAACTGTTGGTATTGACAGGCGTGCCTGCTAAAAGCAGCCAACATTTTCCCCAGCATTAGGTAGTCATCCTCAAGAGCCATTGAAATGGGAGCAAACAGAGACATTCTCTATTAGGAAGAGTCAATACCAAAGGTCATTGAAAGGCATTTTTGGCTGCCTCTTAGGCATAAGAAATATCTAAGAATTCATAGATGGATAAAAAATGTCTTAAACATGTGTTCCAAATCAATTACCCTAAGCAGTCTAACATTGGTCCAATTTTTGAAGTTTTTCATCATTGATTTATACAACAGAAAGATGAGCCTAAAAGTATATGTTGTTCTATGCTAAAGTCATGTTAGTGCAATTATTTGGCTGCTAAATCTTTATTAATGGTGTGCCATTCAGAGCCTAGATTTTTGAAATATAGCACCAAGGCCTGTAGAAGGGCCTCTCAATGGAATGCAGAGCATTGGTTCTCCAGAGAGCACCTATTTCTTTAAATGTTCCACTGCTCCAGATTAATCAGAAGTGTGGATGTTCTGAACTTCATATTGTAGCTGAGCCTTTTCTCCTAGTAGGAGCTGTACATAATGTGTTCAAGGACAAGAAGTGACCAAGATTTATTCCTTTGTGTCACAGATATCCAAAGCTGAAATGTGGTGTATAAAAAAGCTTTCATTGAAAGGTGGAAATTACTATAACTCTAAACTAATAATGAAAATTATTGAAAATGAGCACAGTTCCAACTTAAAAATTTTTTTTCTCTTCAACATTATTTATGGCTACTGTTCTCTTTGTGATTATGCTTATCTGTTAAGAAGTAACTTTTGGAGTCTAGTGTTTTATTCTTGAACCAGTGCAGGACTTCCTCAAAATGCTCTAATTGCAAGCACACTCAGGAATGGAAAGATCTGTAGGCATACTCCAAGGCATCTGCATCCGGCTAGGAGTCAAAAGCTCTTGGCTTAGCTTCCTTCTATCTCATCTGTAAAATTGGATTATTAATGTTACGTCTGACTAACTGAAAGATTGTGAAGAATAAATAGAACTATGGGTATAAACATAGTATGTAAAAGCAAGATATTAATATTTTTACACATCCTTGGAAATGTATGGGATCTCATTTTGAAAAAGAGGAAGGAAATGTCTTTTTGTCCTCTCCTCCCTTGCTAGGTTATTGGATATATTAGTCGGCTTGGGCCGCCATAACAAAATACCATAGGCTGGGCGGTTTAAAAAACAGAAATTTATTTTCTCACAGTTCTGGATGCCAGAAGTCCAAGATCAAGTTTCCAGCCAATTCAGTTTCCGGTGAGGACACTCTTCCTGCCTTGCAGATGGCCATGTTTTTGCTGTGTCCTCACATGGCCTTTCCTCAGTGTGTGCACATGGAGAAGGAAAGAGAGTGAGCTCTCTGTGTCTTTTCCTGTAAGGACACTAATCAGATCAGAGCCCTGTCCTCATTTAACCTTGATTAGTTTCATACTCCAGTTACAGCCACACCTAGGGTTAGGGCTTCAACACATGAATTTTGGTGGAAAGGGGGTACACGAACATTCAGTCCATAACATCAGGGAAGATTAAGTTGTCTGGCACTACAGAGTCCTCAGCTGTAGGCTCATAAATAGCAGTGCCTCAAATGACGCATCAACACACAAAAAAGGACTGAGTGCTAAAGATTCGTTTTCCAGAACTTCTCAAGTAGCTTTTCCATGAAGGCTCTTCTGTTCTTGGTCAGTACTTGAAGAGAACAAAATATTTAATTTTTGAGATGCCACTATTAATTCTTTTCATACAATTTCTGATGTTGTCAAAACATTTTGAGCTTTATTGGTCTCCTGAGGTGGTGGTGTGTCCCTGCATATAGGAGAAAACAGTGATTCTGGAAGTACAGATTATTCATAAATCAAGAGGTGCTCACTTTGGACAAGTCTGCCAACAGGTACCAGGGTCTATATGCCTGGCTTAAATTTGATGAGCTAAAATGTCTTCTGTTCATGTTATTGGCTAAAATGACTGATGTTTCAGTAACCACTCCATCATGTGAGCCTCAAATGACAGAGCCATATTTTCCTGGAAAGACTATGCAACAATCTTTAAATAATTTTATATACATATATATATGTATATATATATATATAATTATAGGTGAAGACTATAAGGGCTAACAATTTACTCAGATTGACTAGACATTTCTAGGGGGACAGTCAAAATTAGAAGGCCAATCTCTAATATTTCCCTAATGGAAAATATTAGAAAATGATTATATAGAGACAGTTTTTACTGTGATGTGTCATTTATTCTCCTGAGCATTTTTCTTTATGTTTTTGAAACAGAATGTTAAATGAGACTCTGTCTTGATTTTGGCTAAGGCCTCAAAGGCTGAGAACAAAACAATATTTCCCAAGCATCTCCCTATTCCAAAGTGAGGTGCTAACATGCCAAGGATGTGGTCATCTGGCATGTGAAAGCACTGGGATAGGAGAAGACCAGTTGCTGGGGTTCTGAGCCATTCCAGAACTCCAGCAACTGGTCTTCTATCGCAGTGTTTACATGGAGGAGGACAGCCCAATGTTTCCTGTTTACCTCAAGCCTGTGGGAGGCAGAACTTGACATAAAAAATTCAGGGACCTAGTGGATTGATATCTTCCTCAGACTTAAGGGCTCTAAGGGTGAAAAGCCACTGGGCCATTGCGGGGAAAAACTGCACCATTGTAGTTTAGCAGCAATGGCTGGGTAATGATGTTTCCTCTGAGGGCCAAGCAGAAGAATGAAACATCCTTAGAATAATCCTTCAAAGGAGCTTCAAGTGGTGGGCAGTGGTGGTGGGCTATTTATTGGATTCCAACAAGATAGTCTGTATGGCATGGGCCCCCAGAGTGTTAGGGCTGAAATTGGAGCTTAAAAGAGGCCAGCGAGATATGACCTCTGTTCTGGGACTTGCAATGGGAGGTTTCCAGTGGAGGATATTGAATCTCTGAGAAACCTACAGAGGTGTCTTGTAATTATAAACATCCACCAAGCCCAGAGCACAGCTTAAGGCCTATTCCCTGAAGGGATCAGAAAACATAAAAGTGGAAAGGGAGGAGCAGAGGAGCAAGGCAGGGAATTGAAACAGGTGCTGGTGACCACATTTACCTTTCTTACTCCAGGCTTCCTGGGCTAGAAGGGGTTTGACCTGGGAGAAGTCTTAACTTTGAAAGATATGTAGGGTTTGATGATTACACTGCACCACACATTTTAATTATTGAAAGAACAACTTCTTTCAGCTAAAAGTGACCTGAGAAATTTTTATTATTTGAGAGTAGCCATATAAACGTTATGGGATTTTCTTGAGATTCTAACCTTGGACAGAGGCAGAACTATCCAAAAAAATGAGTTTAATAGAATAGGTGTGTGTGTGTGTGTGTCTGTATGTCTGTGTGTGTGTGTGTGTACATTGAGGGAAGGGGCAACGGGTAGTAGTAGTAGAACATTTTTCATTTGTATCCTGTAAGATGCTGCTTAATCAAATAAATAGCTATATATTTGTAGTGCCTGGAGAAAATTTCATCTAATGCCTATCAGGCAATCTGGTACTTATAGATAAATAGCTAATCTTTCACTAGAAAGTGAATATCTTTCTAGTACCTGTTTAGTGTCTTGTTCTCTAACCCATAATACAATGTCTGCCATATGCCCAATAAATATTTATTGGATGAGCAGCTACTTGGAGGTAGTGGAGTTAGTATGGCTTAAGAGCTTAGGTTCTGCATTTAGATAAACCTGGGTTCAGCCAGACGTGCTGGCTCACGCCTGTAATCCCAGCACTTTGGGAGGCTGAGCCAAGTGGATCACCTGAGGTCAGGAGTTTGAGACCAGCCTGGCCAATATGGTGAAACCCCGTCTCTACTAAAAATACAAAAAAATTAGCTGGGTGTGGTGGTGCACACCTGTAATCCCAGCTACTTGGGAGGCTGAGGCAGGGGAGAGTTGCTTGAACCTGGCAGGTGGAAGTTGCGGTGAGCTGAGATCATGTCACTGCCCTCCAGCCTGGGTGACAGAGCGAGACTCTGTCTCAAAAAAGAAAAAAAATAAATAAAATAAAAAATAAAATAAATTTTAAAAATAAAAAATAAAAATAGATAAACCTGAGTTCAAATCCCAGCTCCACCATTTGCTTGCTCTGTGATTTTAGATGATTTTTAAGTTTCTTTGTGCTTCAGAGTCTTGTCGTTTACATAGATATAATAGTAGTTTACAGAGCTTTTGCAGAAGTACATAAGATAACATAACTGGATATAAGCACATGGCCTGACTCATGTAGTGATCAGTTTATAGCCGTCATAACTTATGTAAGTAAACTGTTGATACATTTTATCCCTTTTATAAAGAGCTTACACTCCATTCAAATATTGTTAGCTTAAGCTGAGTTTTACTCAAAAGAAACATGCTACTTTTAGGAGCCAATTAAAGTAGTTCCTTCCCTTCCTCCTTCCCTTTCTTCCTTCCCTTCCCTTCTGCATTAACCATATTACCTTGAGCAAGGTATGGTGAGTTCAGAACAGATTAGGAGAAACCGGAAAGAGTTTTACAGTTTTGTGCCTCACAGTTTCCTGGGGAGAACACAGGAACACTCAGCAGAAGCACTGCAGTCAGTCATGAGGCAGAGCGAGAGAGGGCAACTGAGGGCAAGTGCCTTTATTGTGTTTTCTGCAGGCAGGGCAAGCAGGGTTAGGGTTAGCAGGGTTAGGATTGGCTAGCATTAATAATTTCAGTGAGCTGTGGGGCCTTAGGGGCTGACCCTGGGGAAATTAGGCTTTGTATATAATGGCCTGGCTCCTGGGGAAGTGGTTGGAGGTGCGGACTTAATCATCTATTCAAGAGGGGTAACTGACTGTCCTCTAGCCTTGGCCTCAAAACTGAGTCAAGACACCAATTTAAAAACTAAGAGAGGGAAAGATGGCTGACTAGTCCCAGCCAGGTGGAACAGCTCTCACCAAGGGACTGAGATGACGGGCATGCTTTTAACAAATCTTCATAGGGAAGGCACCAAGAAAGGATGGAGGGAAGACACAGAAGCTGGGCTGAAGTGGGAGAAAACTGAGAACCTTGCATGAGGCTACCATGCACTGGGACTCATTTTTAGACCACAACAGCTCCAGGGTAACAGGTGAGTTGAACTGGCAAGGAGCAACCTGCTCTTACCACTGGACTCTGGAACCCCAGCAGGTCAACCCCCTTGACCACTTTTAGGGACAAACTACCCCAAAAAGCTTCTTGGTACTGCTGACACTCCCCCAAAACCCCTCTGTACTGCCCACACCTCCCCTTAATGCCCTGCAACTCTTCTTTGTGCCGTTCACCCTTCCCCCTAGCCTCTTCACATTTCTAAGCCCTTACCAGGTGCTAGGGTAGAGCCAGCAGACTTCACTTATCAGGCCTTGCTGCAATAAACAAACAACTACAAGCCATCCAGACCACACAGGTGAAGGTCCTGGGAAGCATAAACAAACTTTACCTACACCCTCCTGTAAGTTCCTCTATCTAGCTGCTACTATAAATGTCACAAGGTGATATGTGGCAAAGTTAACCAACAAACAACCCCAAGGTCTCTCTCCCCCATATAAATTCCTCATTTTGTAAGCTCAGGGCTGCCTCCTCTGTCTGTATGGAGCAGCCGGCAGGTTCAACAAACTTACTTGCCTGACTTTGGGTCTATTTTTCCTTTCTCTCAGCTGACCTTGCAACCACCATGGACACTTGAGTTGGTAGGGAGAGCTGCTTAAAGAAATAGTAGGAGCAGCAAAATAGCTAACACCATGAAGACAGGATCAAATCCACACATATCAATACTAACCTTGAATATAAATGGGCTAAATGCCCTAATTAAAAGATACAGTGGAAGCTGGATAAAGAACCAAGACCCATTGGTATGCTCTCTTCAAGAGCCCCATCTTACATGCAATGACACACAGATGCTCAAAATAAAATAATGAAGAAAAATTTACCAAGCAAATGGAAAACAGAAAAAAGCAGGGGTTGCAATCCTGGTTTCTAACAAGACCGTCCTTAAACCAACAAAAACAAAAAAAGACAAAGGTATTACATAATAGTAAATGGTTCAATTCAATAGGAAGACCTAACTATTCTAAATATAAATGTACCCAAAACAGAAGGGCCCAGATTCATAAAGCAAGTTCTTAGAAACCTTCAAAGAGACTTAGACTCCCACATAATAATAGTGAGAGACTTTAACACCCCACTAATATTACAGTGCCTTCAATAGGCAGAGAATTAACAAAGATATTCAAGACCTGAACTCAGCACTAGATCAAATGGACCTAATAGACATTTATAGAACTCACCACCCAAAAACAGAATACACATTCTTCTCATCACAACATGGAACATACTATAAAATTCATCATATAATTGAAAGTAAAACACTCTTCAGTAGATGCAAAAGAACAGAAATAATAACAAACTCTCTCTTGGAAAGCAATGTAATCAAATGTCAAGACTAAAGAATTGACTCAAAACCACAAAAGTACATGGAAATTGAATATCTTACTCTTGAATGACTTTTGGGTAAATAATGAAATTAATGCAGAAATCAAGAAGTTCTTTCAAACCAATGAGAAAAGTACAACATACCAGGATCTCTGGGACACAGCTTAGACTACGTTAAGAGAGAAATATATAGCACTAAATGCCCACAGCAAAAAGTTGTAAAGATCTCTAGTTAACAACCTAACATGACAACAAAAGAACTAGAGATCCAAGAGCAAACCAACACCAAAGCAAACAGATGACAAGAAATAATCAAAATCAGAGCTGGACTGAAGGAGATTGAGGCATGGAAAACCATTCAAAAGATCAACAAGTCCAGGAACTAGTTTTTTGAAAAAATTAATAAAATAGAGTGCTAGGTAGAATAATAAAAGAGAGAAAATTCAAACAAACACAATCACATGTGACAAGGAAGATGTTACCACTGACCTCACGATAATACACAGGACCATCAGAGAATATTATGAACTCCACTATACACATAAACTAGAAAATCTAGAAGAAATAGATAAATTCCTGGACAAAAACACTCTCCCAAGACTGAACCAAGAAGAAATTGAATCCCTGCAAAGACAAATAATGAGCTCTGAAATTGTGAGTAATAAATAGCCTGCTAACTAAACTAAGCCCAGGACCAGATGGATTCATAGCTGAATTTTACCAGATGTACAAAGAAGAGCTGGTACCATTCCTACTGAAACTATTCCAAAATATTGAGGAGGAGAGACTCCTCCCTAACACTTTCTATGAACCTGTAAAGATTTTGGTATCGGGATGATGCTGGCCTCATGGATTGACAGAGATGCAACAACAACACAAAAGAAAACCTCAGGCCAATACCCTTAATGAACATTAATGTAAAAATTCTCAACAAAATACTGGCAAACACACTTCAGCAGCACATCAAAAAGCTTATGCACCGTGATCAAGTATTCTTTATCCTTGGGATGCAAGGTTGTTGGTTCAACATATGCAAATCAGTAATTGTAATTTCTCACATTAACAGAATTAAAGATAACCTCAGTAGATGATTACCTCAGCAGATGCAGAAAAGGCTTACAATAAAATCCAACCCTCCTTCATGGTAAAAAAACTCTAAAACTAGGTATTGAAAGAACATACCTCAAAATAAGAGCCATCTATGACAAACTCAAAGCCAACATCATGCTGAATGAGTAAAATCTGGAAGCAAATTGTGGAAAACTGGCACAAGACAAGGATGCCCTCTGTCACCACTTCTATGCAACATAGGATTGAATGTTCTGGCTGGGGCAATCAGGCAAGAAAAAGAAAGATCATTCAAATAGGAAGAGAGGAAGTCAAACTATCCTTGTTTGCCAACAACATGATCCTATATATAGGAAACCCCAGAATCTCAGCCCTGAAACTCCTTAAGCTGATAAACAAATTCAGCAAAGTCTCAGCGTACAAAATCAACATGCAAAAATCACTAACATTGGTATACACCAGCAATAGTGAAGCTGGGAGGCAAATCAGAAATGCAATTCCATTCACAATTGCCACAAAAAAATAAAACACCTAGGAATAGAGCTAACTAGGGAGGTGAAAGATCTCCACAATAGAATTACAAAACACTGCTCAGAGAAATTAGAGATGACACAAACAAATGGAAAAACAGTCCATGCTCATGAATAGGAAGAATTAATTTCAAAAAAATGGCCATACTTCCCAAAGCAATTTATAGATTCAGTGCTATTTCTATTAAACTACTATGGAGATTCTTCACAGAATTGGAAAAAACTATATTAAAATTCATATGTAATAAAAAAGCCTGAATAGCCAGGGCAATCCTAAGCAAAAAGAACAAAGCTGGAAGTAGCACATTACCTAACTTCAAACTATACTACAGGGCTATAGTAAACAAAACAACATGGTACTGTTACAAAAACAAACATAGACCAATGAAACAGAATGGAGAACCCATAAATAAGGCCACACACACCTACATCCATCTGATCTTTGCAGAACCTGACAAAAATAAGTAATGGGGAAAGGACTCCCTATTCAATAAATGGTGCTGGGACAACTGGCTAGCCATATGCAGAAGATTGGAATTGGACCCCTTCCTTACACCATATACAAAAATCAACTCAAGATGAATTAAAGACTTAAATGTAAAACCTAAAACTGTAAAAACCTTGGAAGACAACCTACGTAATACCATTCTGGACATAGGCAAGGGCAAAGATTTCATGACCAAGATGCTGAAAACAATTGCAACAAAAGCAAAAATTGACAAATGGGATCTAAACTAAAGAGCTTCTGCACATCAAAGGATACTATGAACACAGTGAATAGACAACCTACAGAATGGGAGAAAATTTTTGCAAACTATGCATCTGACAAAGGTCTAATATCCAGCATCTATAAGGAACTTAAACAAATTTACAAGAAAACAGCCCTATTAAAAAGTGGGCAAAGGACATGAATAAACACTTCTCAAAAGAAGACATACATGCAGCAACAGTCATATGAAAAAAAGCTCAACATCACTGATCATTAGAGCAGTATAAATCAAAACCACTATGTGAAATCATCTCACATGGGTCAAAATGAGTATTGTTAGAAACTCAAAAAATAACAGATGTTGGCGAGGTTGCAGAGAAAAAGGAATGCTTATACACTGTTGGTGGGAGAGTAAATTAGTTCAGCCATTGTGGAAGACAGTGCGGCAATTCCTCAAAGACCTAAAGACAGAAATACTATTTTACCCAGGAATCCTATTACTGGGTATATACCCAAAAGAATATAAATTATTATAAGGACACATGAATGCGTATCTTCATTGCAGCACTATTCACAATAGCAAAGTGATGGAATCAACCTAAATTCCCCTCAATGATATGCTGGACAAAGAAAATGTGGTACAGATACACAAATGAATACTATGCAGACATGAAAAAGAATGAGATCATGTGCTTTGCAGGGACATAGATAGAGCTGGAGGCCATTATTTTTAGCCAACTAACACAGGAACAGAAAACCAAATACCACATGTTCTCACTTAGAAGTGGGAGCTAAATGATGAGAACACATGGACACATAGAGGGGAACCACACACACTGGGGCCTATCAGAAGGTGGAGGGTGGCAAGAGGGAGAGGATCAGGAAAAATAACTAATGGGTACTAGGCCTAATAACTGGGAGACTAAATAATCCACACAACAAACCCCCATGACGCAAGTTTATCTATATAACAAACCTGCACGTGTACCTTTGAACTTAAAAAAAACAGATAAGAGCTAATTACACTACATAGAGTCAGATGTAGGTAGGAACTGAGGTGAGGTAGAAGAATCTGTCAAGTGCGTTTTGTAAATTCTAACTGCTGCAAAGGCACTCTGGTAGGTCAGGCCTGAACAGCTTTAATGCCATTATCCTCAATTCTTTTAATGTGGGAAAATTTCCACCTAATGGGAGAGCAAAAGGCTTATTGTTAAAGTTTACTTAGCAAAGCACATTGGGAAATGTTTCAGAAGTCCTTATGAAAGAATCTTGAAGTGCCTAGTCATTGTCAATATGTCTATTTATAGATGTTTATTGAGCATTTTCCCTCTTCAATTCATGGTTAACAGAAAAACCAAACTCTGTAAAATATTTTAAAGAGATTTGTTCTGGACAATAACTGACCATGGCCCAGAAAACATAGTCTCAAGAGCTCCTGAGAAAGTACACCCAAAGAGATTAGGTAGCTGTTTGGTTTTATACATTTTAAGGAGACAGAAGTTACAGGAAAAAACATGAATTATACATGGAAGGTATACATTGGTTTATCCCCAAAAGGCATGGCATCTTAAAGAGGGTCCTTACAAGTCATATGTGGGCTTTAGGGATTCTTTAGTTGACAATAGGTTGATAGAGTTAAGCTATTGTCTAAAGACTTGAAGTCAGTAGAAAGAAATTCTTGGGTTAAGATAAGAGGGTTGCAGGGGCCAAAGCATTTGTTGTATAGATGAAGTCTCCTACCTAGCTGCCTTCAGAGAGACTAGATTGGAAAGTGTCTATTTTCAGACCTTAGAGGTGTCAGACCCTCAGTTAATCTCTCCTAGATCCAGGAAAGGCCTAGAAAGGGAAGGCCTGCCTGCATTGGTGAAGAGTCTCCACAGGTGCAAGTGTCCACCACAAAACATGGCTTTGCAGGGCTATTTCAAAATATGTCAAAAATATACTTTGCAGTAAAATATTTTTATTTCGTTCAGAGTCTGCTGTCATGTGATGTGATACCAGAGTCAGGTCATAAAATAAGCCATATGATACACATTTAATTAAAAAGTAAACCCTGTTTAATGAGATTTTATGGTTTGTAGGATGTGACTTAACTCTTGCCCTGCATAGCCTTAGGTTTTGTTTATAATCTGGTATCTTATTGCCACAAAGCATCTGTTTTTTCAGTCTTGACATCTCTGTTTTAACCTTAATGCCAGTCAGTTGTGCCTAAACTCCAAAAGGGAGGGGATATAATGAGGCGTGTCTGATTTGCCCATCAAGACCAGGAATTCAGTTTTTTAGGTTTCTTTGGGGTCTCATTGGGATCTATTCAATAGATAGAGGGGGATCTATTCAATCAGTTGCGGGGCTTAGAATTTTATTTTTGGTTTACAAAACCATAAACTGGCCCATAAATATAGAGCCTCACAGTTATTCAAGTCAGAGTCTTTCCTACTGCCCTGCTAGAATATTTGTCACCAGTGTGAAGGAAATCAAAATATTTTACCTCAAAATATATTTTTTGACATACGAAATAGCTGCCACAGGGCTAGCCCACTGAAATGGCCCCCAAAAGCTGCCTTCTGTGGGGGGAAATTTGCATCTTAGAGAATCTCCATAAATGCAGCCATGACTTCCCTTTCTAGGCTTTTCCTGGATCTAGTTTAAATTAAGAATCTGACACCTTAAAAAGTCTAAAAAGAAACATTTCCCATCTATTCTTTCTGATGGCTACTGCCTAGGAGGCTTCATCTACCTAACTTGGACGGCTTGTCCTCTCTCCACTCTCTTTTCGCCCCTTTCCTCTCTCTCTCCTCTTCTTTTTTTGAGATGGAGTCTCATTCTGTCACTCAGGCTGGAGTGCAGTGGCATGATCTCAGCTCACTGCAACCTCCGCCTCCTGGGTTCAAGCGATTCTCCTGTCTCAGCCTTCTGAGTAGCTGGGATTACAGGTGCCCACCACCATGCCTGGATAATTTTTGTATTTTTAGTAGAGATGGAGTTTCACCAGGTTGGCCAGGCTGGTCTCAAACTCCTGACCTCAGGTGATCCGCCCGCTTTGGCCTCCCAAAGCACTGGGATTACAGACGTGAGCCACAATGCACAGCTGGGCCCCCATTCTTTCTATAACCTCAAGATGGTGTTCACTGGGGTTTGAGTCTTCATTCTGAAGACTCCTGTGGATACAAGTTAAATAACTTTGTATGCCTTTTCTCCTATTAATCAGTTGTCCTCATGTCTGATTTTTCAGCAACTTTAGCAAGACCGTTGACACCCACAAGAGTATTGAGAAAATATGAAGAGATTATTATATGCTGTTTTGCTTTTGTTTGTTTCTATGTTTTGCTTTTTGGGGGAAAGAGGAGACAAAAGAAGGTGGAAATGAGGAGTAAAAAGTTCAATATAGAATGTCGATTTGCAGTATTTACTGATTACAGCAGGAAACATAAATCCTCTTGCTTATTATTAAAAAATACAGCCCTGAATGTGTGTCCTACATTCCTACAATGAATAACAGCTGCATTAGCATTCCAGAGAAAATCCTGGCTATTGGATTTCTATAGTGAAGGATTATTTCAATAGACCTCTATTTGCTTTTTAAGACTGTTTGCAATTTTGTTAAACTTTTATATCATCAGCACCAAATTATTTTTGGCTTACCTGGCCAAAGCTGGGAATAAACCTAGATTCTATTTTGAATATACATACTATGTAGACATCTAATTATGTAGCCAATGCAAAGATATGGTATATGATTTTTCAACCTATTACTAGTCAGGTATGTCAAGCTCATTCATATAAGAAAAGGTATTTCATTTCAAAACTTAAGGTCACTATGATAATACTATTACAGTGTGCATATAATTCAGATAAAATATTTTTATATTTATATATTTACAAATATACTTACAAAACAAATGAAAACTTAGAATGAGCTGCAGGAGTAGCTGTAGTAACATATATAGTCTGTGTATTCACTGAAAGCATTTTGTTCATAAGGTTGGAAACATTGAAAGAATCATGGAGTATAAAAAGAGCCTTGCAGGAAAAAATTATTTCTCATTTATGAAAAAGCCAGAAAAAAAGTGTGGTATGAAATATGAAATATGAACTTTGTTATATCACAGAAAATTATGAACTTTTCCTTGGAGTGACCCCTTTTTCATATGGCTTAATGTATAAGTGATGTATATAAACTGTACATATTTAATCTATACAACTGAAAAAGTTTTGACTTTTGTATACATCTATGAAATTATCACCAAAATTACAATAATGAACATAACCATTTATTTAACATTTCCTCATGCCCTTTATATAAAGTCTGTCTTCTTCTTCTCGTCTTCCTTCTGTGCCATGCCCAGGTAACTACTGATTACTTTCTGTTGCTATAGTTTAGTTAGCATACTATATAATTTTATATAAATGTGATCATACAGTATGTGAACTTTTGTGGGGAGGCATATGGCTGCTGTTACTAGGCATATTATTATGAGATTCATCTATGTTTTTGCATGTATCCATAGTTACTTGTTTATATTTCCATTATTCCATTATAGAATATACCACTTAGACATTTGCAAGCTTCCAGTTTTTGTATATAACAAAGCTGCTGTGAATATTCCTACAAAAGTCTTTGGGCATATTCTTTATCATAGGTAAATACTCGAGGAAATACTCTAGAGGAAATTGGTAGATATCTGGATTATATGGTAGATGTCTGTTTAACTTATAAGCAACAATAACGTTGTTTTCCAAAGTCATCATACCGTTTTACATTCCAACCAGTAGTGCATGAGAGTTCCAGTTCTTCCACATCCTTAGCAACAACTGGTATGGCCAGTCTTTTAAATTTTAGTAATCCTAGTGGATGTAAAGTAGTATCTCATTGGAGTTTTAATTATTTATGTTTTTTTAATGACATATGATGTTCAGTATCTTTTCATATGTTTATTTGTCCTTTGCATAATTTTTGTTGAAGCGTGTTCATTTTTTTCCCCATTTTTAATTGAGTTGTTTGTTTCTTACTGAGTTCTGAGTTTTTTGTTTATTGTGGATATTCTTACTTTTAAGTTTTGGCAGGTCGGACCAGGGCAGTGCTCAGTTTAGGGCTAATTATCCCCCAGTACTGAAGCAAGGCTCTTATGTGTTTTCTATCCAAGCCCTATGAATCTTAAATTTTCCAAGTCTGGCTGGTGGAAACAGGCACTATTCCTGGACTCCTGGGAAAACCAAGTATCACTAGCTCTAATTCTTTTGAGTGGATCTTTCCTCAGCCTTAGGTAATTTCTTAAAGCATATGTGTTGATCAGTAATCAACTGAAAACCTGAGGAGAACTCTGCGGGTCTCAGGCACTCCTGTTCTACACAGTTTTCTCCTCTCTGGTATGCTGTCCTGAGAATTCTAGCGCCTTGGTTTCCTCAACTCAGGAGATCTGCTGGGTACTTCCTGCTTTTCTTCTCCCTGCAGCATGGCTTGGAAATTTAAAATAGTAAGCTGAGGCACATTTTCACTTACCTTGTTGGGTTTCTGTCTCTCAAAGATCATTGTCCTTTGTTGTCTGATGTACAGTGTCTTGAAAAAGTTTTTTTTTATTCTTTTATTTATTTATATTTATTTTTTGGAACCACAGGAAGGAGGGTAAATTTGGTCTCTTTTACTCCTGTTTTGACCAGAAATGGAGTGATTTTTAATGCTTATTTCTTTAAGTTCACATGACAACTTAATGTGAGCCACTGGCCATTTGGAAACTAAATTTTCTCACTCACAATCTCACTGTTGTTAAACATTTTGATGTATATTCTTCGAGTGATCTCTCCCCCTACCTCCTGTCTTTTCCTTAAATAATTTTATTAAAATATTATTAATATACCATGCAATTCACCCATTTAAAGTACACAGTTCAATGGCTTTAAAAAAATTATAGCAACCCTAATGGGTGTGAAGTGATAACTCGTTGTGGTTTTGTTTGTTTTTTCCCTATTGACAAGTAATATTGAGCATTTTTTCATGTACTTGTTGGTCATTTGTATAGCTTCTTTGGAAAAATGCCCACTCAAGTTCTTTGCCCATTTTGAATAGGATATTTTTGTTGTTGAGTTAAAGAACTCTTTATACTTTTTGTGTACTAAATCCTTGTTAGATATGTGATTTGCAAAAATTTTCTTCCATTCTTTGGGGTTTTTCACTTTTTATATAGAGATACATGCATTAATTATTTTAATTTTGATAAAGTTCAATTTATTTTTCTTTTGTTGCTTGTGCTTTTGGTGTCGCATTGAAGAAACCATTGCCAAATCCAAAGCGACGAAGATTTACCCGTATATTTTCTTGTAATAGTTTTATATGTGCATGTGCTGCTGAACTTAAAATAAAAGTTGGAAATCACAAAAGAAAGAAAACAAAATAGGACATGTTAAACTTGTAGATTAGTGCTGTTCTTAGAGGGGGTGCTATAATCTTAAAAGCATATATATCAACAGATGTGGTGAAAACATTTGATAAGACTGGGTGTGGTGGTTCATGCCTGTAATCCCAGAATATTGTGAGGCCGAGAAGGGTGGATCACTTGAGGCCAGGAGTTTGATACCATCCTGGCCAACATAGTGAAACCCCATCTCTACTAGAAATACAAAAATTAGCCAGGTGCGGTGGTGGGCACCTGTAGTCCCAGCTACTCAAGAGGCTGAGGGAGGAGAATCACTTAGACCCAGGAGGCAGAGGTTGCAGTCAGCCAAGATTACGCCACTGCACTCTAGCCTGAGTGAAAGAGCGAGATGCTGTCTCAAAAAAAAAAAAAAAAAGAAGAAGAAAACATTTAATAAATGCAATATCCATCTGTGGAAAAAAATAACCCATAGCAAAATGCCAACACAAAAGAATGTTCTTAATTCAAAAAGAATTAAGATGGTGGATAAGAGGCAGGACTAGCTTTTAGCTCCTGTTTGGATGAACAGAGTAGTGTGTGGAAACTCACATCGTGAACTCTTTCTCCAAGAACTGCTGCAGGAACATACCAGAAAAGCCAAGAGAATCCGCAGACCCTTTGAAGGAACTGGATCACTTCTGCAGGCTCCCTGAGACACTGAAAACCCATGAGTCGGCTTGCTTTCTCAGCGGGAGGCTTGCGGTCTGGGAAAAGTTCTCAGCCCTTGTCACTGGCTGCCTGGAAATAGACTCCGTGCTATGGGGGGCATGGTAGAAGTGAGACTGGCCTTTGGGACTGTGAGCTGCATGGGTGTGGGGTGAGGCCTGTGACTGCAGGCTTTCCCCAATTTCCCTGGTGACTTATATGACTCAGCAGAGGCAGCCATAAACCCCCTGGGAATATAACTCCATTGGACTGCATACCACACCCCCTATCCTTCACAGCAGCTGCAGCTGCAGCAAGCCCTGCTAAAGGACAAACTGAGCTCAGACACACCTACCCCTGCCCAAACCTGGTAATTTTTCTCTACCTGCCTTGGTAGCTGAAGACAGAGGTCGTAATCTGTTTGGAGCTCTGTGGCCCTGCCCACCACCTGAGGAACCTGAATACTTAACCAGGTGTCCTCCCTGGGTCAAGTTTGTATCCTCCCTATAGGGCCACAGCTGAAGCACTCTTGAAAGTGCCACTTCCTGGCTGGAGGCCAACCAACACAAAACCAGCAAAATCAAAATCAAAAACAAATCCTAAAACAAAACAAAATCAAAGACCCTCAGAGTTTACTTCACTCCCCTGCTACCTCCACTGGAGCAGGTGCTGGTATCCATGGCTGCAATACCTGAAGATAGATCATATCACAGGACTCTTTGTAGACACTCCCTAGTACCAGCCTGGAGCCCAGTAGCTCTGTTGGGTGGCTAGACCCAGAAGAGCAAAAATAATTTCTACAGTTTGGCTCCCAGGAAGCCCCATTCATAGGGGAATGGAGAGAACATCACATCAAGGGAGCACCTCTTGGGACAAAAGAATCTGAACAGCATCCCTTGAGTCCCAGATCTTTCCTCTGACATAGTCTACCCAAATGAGAGTGAACCAGAAAAACAATTTTGGTAACATGACAAAACAAAGTTATTGAACACCCCCAAGAGATCATATCAGCTCACCAGTAATGAATCTAAACTAAGACAAAAATCTCTGAATTGCCAGAAAAATAATTCAGAAGGTAGATTATTAAGCTAATCAAGGAGGCATCAGAGAAAGGTAAAGTCCAACTTAAAGAAATAAAAAACATAATACAGGATATGAAAGGAAAATTCTTCAGTGAAATAAACAGTATGAATAAAAAAGAAGACAACTTTTAGAAATCAAGAACACAGAGAAATGCAGAAATGCAAAATGCACTGGAAAGTCTCAGCATAGAATTGAACAAGCAGAAGAACCTCAGAGCTCAAAGCAAAGCTTTTGAATTAATCCATCAAAGACAAAGAGAATTTAAAAAAATGAACAAAGCCTCCAAGAAGTTTGGGATTATGTTAAACATTCAAACCTAAGAATAATAGGTGTTCCTGAGGAAGAAAGAAATCTAAAAGTTTGGAAAACATATTTGAGAGAATAATTGAGGAAAACTTCCCTGGCCTTGCTAGAGATCTAGACATTCAAATACAAGAAACTCAAAGAACACCTGGGAAATTCATCGCAAAAAGATCATTGCCTAGGCACATTGTCGTCAGGTTATCTGAAGTCAAGATGAAGGAAATAATCTTAAGAGCTGTGAGGCAAAAGCACTAGTTAACTTGTAAAGGAAAACCTATCAGATTAACAGCAGATTTCTCAGCAGAAACTCTACAAGCCAGAGGGGAGTGGGATCCTATTTTTAGCTTCCTTAAACAAAACAATTATTAGCCAAGAATTTTGTACCCAGTGAAACTAAGCTTCATAAATGAAGGAAAGATACAGTCATTTCCAGACAAATAAATGAGGACAGAATTCACCACTACTAAGCCAGCACTACAAGAACTGCTAAAGGGAGCTCTAAACCTTGAAACAAATCTTCAAAATACACCAAAATAGAACCTCCTTAAAGCATAAATCTCACAGGACCTATATAACAATAACACAATAAAAACAACAACAACAAGGTATTCAGGCAACAAACAACATGATGAATAGAAGAGTACTTAACATCTCAATACTAACATCGAATGTAAATGGCCTAAATGCTCTACTTAAAAGATACAGAATGGCAGAATGGATAAGGGTTTACCAATTGGCCAGGCATGGTGGCTCACACCTGTAATCCCAACACTTTGAGGCTGAGCTGGGTGGATCACCTGAGGTCAGGGGTTTGAAAGCAGCGTGGCCAACATGGTGAAACCCTGTCTCTACTGAAAATACAATATTGGCCAAGCATAGTGGCTCATGCCTGTAATCCCAGCAACGTGGGAGGCTGAAGCAGGAGAATTGCTTCAACCTGGGAAGAGGAGGTTGCAGTGAGCCAAAGTCACACCATTGCACTCCAGCCTGGGCAACAAGAGCAAAACTCCATCTCAAAAACAAAAAACAAAAAACAAAAAAACAAAAACAAAAAAAGGAATTCACCAATCAAGTTTCTGCTGTCTTCAGGAGACTCACCTCGCACATAACACATAGCGACTCACATAAACTTAAGGTAAAGGGGTGGGAAAAGATATTCCATGCAAATGAACACCAAAAGTGAGCAGAAGTAGCTATTCTTCTATCAGACAAAACAAACTTTAAAGCAACAGCAGTTAAAAGAGACAAAAGGGGATCTTATATAATGATAAAAATACTAGTCCAACAGGAATATATCACAATTCTAAATATATATGCAGCTAACACTGGAGCTCCCAAATTTATAAACCAATTACTACTAGACTAAGAAATGAGATAGACAGCAACGAAACAATAGTTGGGAACTTCAATACTCCACTGACAGCACTAGACAGGTCACTAAGAAATTAAACAAAGAAACAATGGACTTAAAATATACCCTACAACAAATGGACTTAACAGATATTTACAGAGCATTCTCCCCAATAACTTCAGAATATACATTTTATTCATCAGCACATGTAACATTCTCCAAGATAGACCATATGATAGGCCACAAAACAAGTCTCAGTAAATTTAAGAAAATCAAAATTATATCAAGTACTCTCTCAGACCACAGTGGAATAAAATTGGAAATCAACTCCAGAAGTA
Source organism: Pan paniscus (assembly GCF_029289425.2). Lineage (NCBI taxonomy): Eukaryota > Metazoa > Chordata > Mammalia > Primates > Hominidae > Pan > Pan paniscus. Next base: position 39,906,212 of record NC_073264.2, on the reverse strand, counting down.
GCCCTCAAAGCCATGCAAATACATGGAAATTAAATAACCTGCTCCTGAATCATTATTGGGTCAACAATGAAATCAAGATGGAAATTAGAAAATTCTTTGAACTGAAAGATAATAGTGACATAACCTATCAAAACCTCTAGGATACAGCAAAAGTGGTGCTAAGAGGAAAGTTCATAGCATTAAATGCCTACATCAAAAAGTTTGAAAGAGTACAAGTAGACATTCTAATGTCACAGTCCATGGAACTGGAGAAACAACACAATCCAAACCCAATCCCAGCAGAAGAGAAGAAATAACAAAGATCAGAGTAGACCTAAATGAAATTGAAACAACAAAAAACTACAAAGGATCAATGAAACAAAAAGCTGATTATTTGAAAAGATAAATAAAATTGATAGACCTTTAGTGAGATAAACCAAGAAAAGTTCCAAATAAGCTCAGTTAGAAACAAAATGGGAGATACTACAACTGATACCACAGAAATATAAGCTATGAACATCTTTATGTGCATTAACTAGAAAACCTAGCGGAGATGAATAAATTCCTGGAGATATACAACCCTCCTAGGAAGATATAGAATGTCTGAACTGACCAATAACAAGCAGCAAGATTGAAATGGTAATTTAAAAAAATGCCAACCAAAAAAAATCCAGGACCAGATGGATTCACAACTAAATTCTATCAGACATTCAAAGAAGCATTGGTACCAATTCTATTGACACTATTCCAAAAGATAAAGAGGGACTCCTCCTTAAATTATTCCATGAAGCCAGTATCACTTTAATACCAAAACCAGGGAAAGATATAACAAAAATAGAAAATCGCAGACCAATAGATGCAAAAGTCCTCAATAAAATACTAGTGAACCAAATCCAACAACATTTCAAAAAGGCAAAACACCATGATCAAGTGGGTTTTATACCAGGGATGCAGGGATGGTTTAACATATGTAAGTCAGTAAATGTGATACACCACATAAAGAGAATCAAAACCAAAAATCACATGATCATCTCAATAGATGCAGAAAAAGCATTTGACTAAACCCAGCATCCCTTTATGATTAAAACCCTTAGCAAAACTGGCATAGAAGGGACATACCTTAAAGTAATTATAGCCATCTATGACAAACCCACAGCCAACTGAATGAGGAAAAGTTGAAGGCATTCCCCCTGAGAACTGGAACAATACAAGGATGCCCACTTTCACCACTTCTATTCAACGTAGTACTGGAAGTCCTAGCCAGAACATCAGACAAGAGAAAGAAATAAAGGGCAGCCAAAAAAGTCAAAGTGTTGCTGTTTGCTGATGATATGATAGTATACCTAAAAAACCCTAAAGACTCCCCCAGAAAGCTCCTACAACTAGTAAATGAATTCAGCAAAGTTTCAGGATACAAAATTAATGTACACAAATCTGTAGCTCTGTTATACACCAATACCGACCAAGCCAAGAATAAAATCAATAACCCCTTTCACAATAGCTGCAAAATAAGTATATATATATATATACACACACACACACACACACACACAAACACACATATATATATATATACCTAACCAAGAACGTGAAAGACCTCTACAAGGAAAATTATAGAACACTGCCGAAAGAAATTATAGATGACACCAAGAAATGGAAACACATCGCATGCTCATGGATAGGTAGAATTAATATTGTGAAAATGACCATACTGCCAAAAGCAATCTACAAATTCAATGCAATTCCCATAAAAATACCACCATCATTCTTCACAGAACTAGAAAAAACATATGGAACCATAAAAGAGCCCACATAGCCAAAGCAAGACTAAGCAAAAAGAACAAACCTGAAGGCATTACATTACTGGACTTCAAACTAAACTATAAGGCTATAGTCATCAAAACAGCATGGTACTAGTTTAAGAATATACACATAGACCAATGGAACAGAATAGAGAACCCAGAAATAAAGCCAAATACTTACAGCCAACTGATCTTTGACAAAGTAAACAAAAACAAAGTGGAGAAAGGGCACCCTATTCAACAAATTGTGCTGGGATAATTGGCTAGCCACAGGTAGAGGAATGAAACTGCATTCTCATCTCTCATTTTATACAAAAATTAACTCAAGATGGATCAAAGACTTAAATCTAAGACCTGAAACCATAAAGATTATAGAAGATAACATTGGAAAACCCTTCTAGACATTAGCTTAGGCAAAGACTTCATGACCAAGAACCCAAAAGCAAAGGCAACAAAAACAAAGATAAATAGGTGGGTCTTAATTAAACTAAAAAGCTTCTGTACAGCAAAAGAAATAATCAGCAGAGTTAACAGACAATCCACAAAGTGGGAGAAAATCTTCACAATCTATATATCTGACAAAGGACTGACATCCAGAATCTACAAATAACTCAAACAAATCATCAAGAAAAAAATTCAGTCAAAAAGTGGGCTAAGGACCTAAGTAGACAATTCTCAAAAGAAGTTATACAAGTGGCCAAGAAGCATATGAAAAAATGCTCAACATCACTATTAGGGAAATGCAAATCAAAACTACAATGTAATACCACCTCACTCCTACAAAATGGCCATAGTAAAAAAATCAGAAAATAATAGATGTTGGCATGGATGCAGTAAAAAGGGAACACTTTTACACTGTTGGTGGGAATGTAAACTAGTACAACCACTATGTTAAATAACTAAAAGGAGATCTACTGTTTGATCCATCAGTCTCACTACTAGGTATTACCCAGAGGAAAATAAGTTATTATAGTAAAAAGATACTTGCACATGCATGTTTATAGCAGCAAAATTTGTAATTGCAAAATATGGAACCAGCACAAATATCCATCAATCAATGAGTAGATAAAGAAAATGTGGTATATATGTATACCATGAAAATGTGGTATATATGTATGCCATGGAATACTACTCAGCCATCAAAAGGAATGAAATAATGGCATTTGCAGCAACCTGGATGGAATTGGAGACAATTATTCTAAGTGAAGTAACTCAAGAATGGAAAACCAAACATTGTATGTTTCCACTCTTATGTGGGAGCTAAGCTATGAGACATAAAAGTGTAAGAATGATACATTAAACTTTGGGGACTCAGAGGAAAGGGTGGAAGGTGGCGAGGGATAAAAGACTACACATTGGGTACAGTGAACACTGCCTGGGTGATGGGTGCACCCAAATCTCAGAAATCACCACTAAGGAACTTATTCATGTAGCCAAACACCACCTGTTCCCCAAAAACCTATTGAAATAAAAAAATAAAATATTTAAAAACCAAAAAAGAATATTGTCCAAAAAGCTTAATGCAAACATTGCACTTAATGTAAACTAATCAAAGCTCTTAATAAATAAGAAAATGATAAAAATGGTTTTATAGTTTTAGGTCTTACATTTTGTTTCTTTGATGCATTTTTAGTTAATTGGTATAAGAGGTATGAGGTAAGGATTCAACTTCATTCTTTCGCAAGTAGATACCTATCCACTTGTCCCAGCACCATTAGTTTAAAAGACTATTCTTTCCCTGTTGAATGATCACGGCACCCTAGCGGAAAATCAATTGACCATAGACACTTGAGTTTATTTTCGGGCTTTGAATTTGATTCAATTGATCTATATGTCTATCCTTATGTCAGTACCACACTCTTATTCATGATTATTGTAGCTTTTTACTAAGTTTTGAAATTGGGAAATGTGGGTCCTCCCACTTTATCTTTCCAAGATTGTTCTGGCTATTTTGGATCCCTTAAAATTCCATATGAATATTAGAATCAACTTGTCAATTCCTACAAATAAGTCAGTTGAATCAATTTAATAGGGATTCATTGAATCTGTAGATCGATCAATTTGGGGAGGGCTGCCATCTTAAAAGTATTAAATTTCTGATTTATGAACACGAGATGATTTTCTATTAATTTAGATCTTAATTTCTTTCAACAATATTTTGGAGATTTCACAGTATAAATTTGGCACATCTTTTGTTAAATTTATTTCTAAGCATTTTGTTCTTTTTTGTGTCATGGGGTTATTTTCTTAATTGTTAGGTTATTAATTCCAAGTGTATAGAAATATGATTGATTTTTGTATATTGATCTTATATCTTGCCACCTTGCTGAACTCATTAGCTAGTTCTAATACACAGTTTTTATCTTTCTTTTTTTTTTTTTGTAGATTCCTTAGGATTTTCTATATGCCAGATTAAATCACCTATGAATACAGACAGTTTTACTTCTTCCTTTCCAACCTGGATAACATCTATTTCTTTTTCTTGCCTAATTGCCATTTCTAGAACCCCTAGTATAATGTTAAATAGAAGAAGTGAGAATGAGCATCCTTATTTTGTTCTTAATCTTAAGGGGAATGCAATCAGCCTTTCACCATTAAGTATCATGTTAATTGTGGATTTTCTAATATACCCTTTATCAGGTTGCAGAAGTTTCCTTCTATTTATAGCTTGTTAAATGTTTCTATCGTTAGAAGAGTGTTGGATTTTATCAAATGCTTTTTCTACTTCTATTAGATGACCATTATCACTTTTTAATTTTTGTTCTGTTGATAGGAGGAGGTACTACATTAATTGATTTTGGGGTGTTAAAGTAACTTTGCATACTTGGGATAAATTCTACTTGGTTTTGACATATAATTCTTTTTATATATTCCTTGATTCCATTTTCTAGTGTTTTATTAAGAATTTTTACGTTCATATTCACGAAGAAGTTAGTCTGTAGTTTTCCTGACTTGTGATGTGTTTGTCTGGCTTTGACGTCAGGATGACTGGCCTTATGGAATGTGTTAGGAAGTAGTCTCCCTTTTTTACTTTTGGGTGGGAGAGTTTGTGAGAATTTGTATTTATTCTCTTTTAAATGCTTGTTAGAGTTCATCAGTAAAGCAATCTGGATCTGAGTTTTTATTTGTAGGTAACAATTTGATTACTAATTCCATCTTTTTATTTATTATCGGTCTATTCTGATTGTCTATTTTTTTCTTGAGTCAGTTAGATAATTTGTGTCTTTCTAGGAAACTGAACATTTAATCTAATTTATTGGCATACAATTGTTCATATAATTCCTTTATAATCCTTTTTATTTTTATAGGTTGGTAGTAATGTTCCCTCTTTCTGTTCTAATTTTTGTAATTTGAATCCTCTCTTTTTGGTCAGTCTAGCTAGAAGTTTGTCAGTTTTGTTGTCTCTCTTTTTAAAACAAAAATAATTTTACCTATATTTTCTTTTGTTTGTGTGTGTGTCTGAGTGTGTGTGTGTGTGTGTGTGTGTGTGTGTTTTACATTTAGCCTTTTAATCTAACACATTTATTTTGGCATATGATATGAAGGAGAAATCTTTTTATTTTAAAATAGTTAACCGATTATTCTAGCCCTAGTTACTGAATACTTTATTTCTCTCTATTTATTTGAAATGCCACTTAATAGAACACTGTATTTTTACATATACAGTGGATTCTTCTAGGCTTTCTATTCTTTTATATAATTATATATACCAATTCTTGTAACAGATATCACATTACTTTTTTAACTTATTGTTTTAACATTATAAAAACCTCTAATAGTTAGAAAATAAACTTTCCTCTCATTATTCCTTAAAGTTGTGTTGTTGACAATTTTTTGCCAATTTATTATTCCAGCTGACCATTAGAACCACTTTGTCTTATCAACTCTGCTCCCCTACACCCCCTTTCCAAATTTCCTTTGGGATTTTATTGGATCTAAAATAAATTTATATTATATTCTAAGAAAGATTGACATGTTTCAATATTGAATCTGCACTACATCTTGGGTCCTCTTCAAACCTTTAACCATTTTTATTGTTGCTGGTCACTAGAATTCTGAGCCTCCTGAATGCAACCATGGAATAATCCTTGATTATTCCATGGAATATTTCTTATGGAAATATTTCACAGATCTTCTCTTTCTTCTTCCCCTCCTCCTCCAAAGCTTTGTTCCCAAACAATCTCTTGCCAACCTACCTCCTTATCCTTCATGCTTCTCATAGTTGTAATAATCTTTCGATAGTATCATTTTTTTTCTTAGAAGCTGAGGTGACTTCCAATTGCTTAATTCGATCAAATAGAGCTTTACTCTTATCCCCAAAACTTCTTCGATTGTCACCTAGGATCTCTGTCTCATCCCCACCTTCCACTCCAAGCTCACATACTATTCCCTCCAACCCTAAATTTGTATTCCTCTACTACTACCTACTAGTTTATAATTTCTACTGTGTAGTAGAAATGATATAGTAGAAATGAACAAAATTATTTATATTTCTTCAGCAAAGCAGAATTCACTGCCATATACAATTCACCAATATTTACTTGCAAATAATCATACTGATACACTATTTTGCAGTATTTATCACTCCTGTCCATAAGAAAAGCATATTCCCTCTATCTTCTAAACCCCTGCTTAAAACACATTTCAGACAGGAATTTTGTTCATTTTAATGAACTCCCACCATTCCAGCAGCTTTTTGTGATGATCCACATGTAATTGATTGTTCAAGAGATACCTTATTTAACAAAGTACAGTGTACAAGCATACATAAGATTATGATTGCTTTAATAAATTTGATTCACTACTAGATGCATTTAAATGTTGGGTTATATTTTCTGTAAGCTAAAAGAGTTTAAACTAGAAAATAATATTTTCAAGGGTATGAAGTTGCTGTGTACTTATAAATCAATGATTATAAATAAATAAAATGAATTGATTCAAAGACATATTGAAGAATATAAACCTCAGTATAATTTAAAATATATAATAATTAATTTTTAATGTTCTTGGTATTATATGTTCTTTATAAAACTATTCTTGGATATTCATATTTGCCAAACACCTACTGTAGGTAGTTTTAAAAAATCCTTCTGTAGATTCAGTCTATTCAGTACATTCAGGGATAATAGATTAAAATCACTGTGCCATTAGGTGACTTTCTGGCTTTAAGTTCACTGAGTGTATGCATTAACATAGACAGTACAGAAAACATTAAGAAGAGAGGTAGACTTGCTTCATCCTATAGGATTCAGGGAAGATTTCTAGTAGATGACACTTACAGTGAGTTTTGGAGGAAAAATGATGTTAGCTAGACAGTGGAGTGGGAGACGTGAGCATTCCAAAAACAGCAAGAAACATATGTGCAGAGACCTGAATATGGAAAATCTGAAAAATTGCTAATATGCAGTACAGCTGGAGCAAAAGATGCATATGGGGTCATGGGGGTAGATATGGCCAGAAAGCTGGGCAATGGCCAGATCATGAAGAGCTTTGTAAACTGTACCAAGGATTTTGGCCTTTATTCTATAGACAATGGGATCTTGCTTGCAATATAGCTTCTATAGGCACATTATGGAAGAAAAAACTCAAACCCTTCTTTCTATATAATGGGCAAAGGCAATATTTAAAAAATTAACTCCAGTTTCCTCTTATAAGAAGAGTGTCAACAAATCAGAATCATAACTGACTTCAATTTTTTCTGAGTTCCTCAGATTTTGTTGCTTTGAAAAGTGCTTTTATCTTGTTTTCAAAGATCCAAAGCATAGAATTTTTACTTGCTTCTAGTAGCTATTTTTCCTTTCACAGATTGTTCCCGTCTTTGAATGTGCCTTTCGAAATGGTGTTTTCCAATTTGATTTTCAGGAGGAAGGCCCTGAGCATGAAAAACATGCATTTTTTTTTCTTAGAAGCAACTGAGCTTTCCTTCTTTCCTGATGCACACAGACAGTTTCAGAATGTGTCAACACTGAGAGTAATTTACAGTTATAAGTTTTTTTTTTTTTTGATCTTTGGCAAGCCCTAGAGAGAAGAGGAGATTGATGGTGCATATCATTCCCAGCACCAGATTGGAGGAAAGATTTGTAACTATGATGAGTGTTTTAGTCCAAATTTGAGAGAAACTGGCACCTTTGGCTACATCTGTGCAGTGTAACAGGGAGGATTCAGAAAGCAGGAAGCCATTCTGACTGGTGGAAGATGGTATCTCATTACAGTTTTAATTTGCATCTCTCTGTTGATAGTGATATTTAGCATTTTAAAAAATGTTTCTTGGCTGCTTGTATGCCTTCCTTCGAAAAGTGTCTGTTCATGTCCTTTGCTCACTTTTTAGTGGGATTATTTGTTTTTATCTTGTTGATTTATTTAAGTGTTTATAGATTCTGGATATTAGTCCTTTGCCAGATGCATACTTTGCAAATATTTTCTCCCATTCCATAGGTTGTCTGTTTACTTCATTGATCATTTCTTTTGCTGTGTAGAAACTCTTTAGTTTAATGAAGTCCCATTTGTCTATTTTTGTTTTTGTTGCATTTGCTTTTGAGGTCTTAGTCATAAATTCTTTGCCTAGGCCAACGTCCAGAAGAGATTTTCCTAGGTTTTCTTCTAGGATTTTTATAGTTTGAGGTCATACATGGATTGAGTCTTTAGTCGATCTTGAGTTAATTTTTATATATGGTGAGAGGTAGGTGTCCAATTCCATTCTTCTGCATATGGCTAGCTAGTTTTCTTAGCACCATTTATTGAGTAGGATATCCTTTCCTCCTGTTTATTTTTGTTGACTTTGTTGAAGATCAGTTGGTTGTAGATGTCTGGCTGTATTTCTGGATCCTCTATTCTGTTCCATTGGTTTATGGGTCAATTTCTGTACAAGTATAATGCTGCTTTGGCTACTATAACTGTGTGGTATAGTTTGAAGTTGGATACTGTGATGCTTCAAGCTTTTTTCTTTTTTGTTTTAGATTTCTTTGGCTATTCAGGCTTTTTTTTTTTTTTTTTTTTGGTTCCATATGAATTTTAGAATTGTTTTTTTCTAATTCTTTGAAAAATGATATTGGTAATTTGATAAGAATTACGTTGAATATGTAGCTTGCTTTGGGCAGTATAGTTATTTTAATGATATTAATTCTTCCAATCCAGGAGAATGGGATATTTTTTCATTTGTTTGTATCATCTATAATTTCTTTCATTGGTGTTTTATAGTGCTCCTTTTAGAGGTCTTCCACTGCCTTGGTTAAATTTACTGCTAGATATTTTATGTGTGTGGCAATTGTAAATGGGATTGAATTCTTGATTTGGTTCTCAGTTTGAGCATTGTTGAGAAATGCAACTAATTTTTGTGCATTAATTTTGTATCTTCAAACTTTACTGAAGTCATTTATCAGGTCTAGAATTCTTTTGAAGGAATCTTTAGGGTTTTTTAAGTGTGTGACCATGTCATCAGCAAACAAAGATAATTTTTTCCTCTTTTCCTATTTAGATGTCTTAAATTTCTTTCTCTTGCCTGATTGCTTTGGCTAGGACTTCTTGTACTATGTTGAATAGGAGCGGTTAGTTTCCTCTTCACCAAACACACATTCCAATATGTTTTATAATTTTATTTTTTTACCAAAAACACATTTACTTATATACATTGTACATCAATTGGTTCTCTTATATTTAGTAGTTTTAATTACATATACAACTATTTTAACTCTTAATAACCTCTAATTTTCAGAGAAAAACCTAGGATTACTTAGTTTAACATAACATGATCTTAATATTTTAAATTACTACAGAGAATTTTGAAACTAGTTTTATTTACCAAGATTATTAAAGTCTCATGAACCTGAAAAGTATTGGGGCTAGTTATTTAATTTATGATGTGGGTGAAAAAGCCAAACTCTGTAATATTTTTGGAGAGATTTACTCTGAGCCATGTGTAAGCGACCATGGCCTGAGGCTCAGTCTCAAAAGGTCCTGAGAACATGTACCTAAGATAGTTGGGTTACAGCTTGGTTTTATATGTTTTAGGAAGACATAAGACATCAATCAATATATATCAGATATATGCTGGTTCAGTATGGAAAGGTAGGACAACTTGAAGCAGCAGCTTACGGGTCATAGGTATATTTAAAGATTTTATAATTGGAAATTGGTTGAAAGAGTTAAATTATCTAAAAACCTGGAATCAACAGAAAGGATTGTCTAGGTTAAGATAATGGGTTATAGAAACCAAGATTTTTATTATGTACATGAAGTCTATTATGTGGCCACTATTTTAGAGACAATAGATGGCAAATGTTTTCTATTCAGACCTTTACAATGTGCTAGATTCTCAGTTAACATATTCAGGATTGGGAGGGACTGGAATAGGAAAGCTGTAGTTAGGTTAATACAGATTCTTTTTTTTTTTTTGAGATGGTGTCTTGCTCTGTTGCCTGGGCTGGAGTGCAGTGGTACGATATCAGCCCACTGCAACCTCTGCCTCCCAGATTCAAGCAATTCTCCTGCCTCAGCCTCCCTAGTAGCCAGGATTACCGGCGCCTGCCATTACGCCCAGCTAATTTTTGTATTTTTTAGTAGAGGCGAGGTTTCGTCATGTCGGCCAGGCTGGTCTTGAACTCCTGACCTCATGTGATCCACCTGCCTCGGCCTCCCAAAGTGCTAGCATAACAAGCGTGAGCCACTGTGCCCGGCAAATACAGATTTTTTACAGATGCAAATTTTCCCCCACAAAACCAGGACCATTTCAAGATATAGCAAAGAAACATATTTTAAGGGTAAAATATTTTAATTTCCTTCTTTTTCTGTCATGTAATGTTATACCAGAGTCAGATTGGAAAGCAAGCTACATTATATAGGGTTAAATAAAACTCTTCTGATGAAATTTTACAGTTCATAGGGCATGATTCCCCAGGTCCCTTAGGTAGGAATTTGGTCAAGAAGGAAAAAAGGTCAGAGTTTAGTCCTCAGTGAATACTCATTTATTTTTAAGTTAATTTGGTACAATGTGTAGATAATATATAAACACATGGATAGACATATATGTGTATATATACATGACATATAACATATACATGTACACACAAAGACTTCAAAGTTTTGAAGAATTTCAGCCACAAGACAAATAAAACTCACTAGTTTAAAAGTACAATTGAATTTAAACTATGCCTTTGTAAATAGAAAAGGTTAATCTGGAGAAGCTTTAACTGAGTTATAGAGAAAATGGGTAGTGAATTTGCATCTTGAAGAAGAAAGAAAATTTAAGCTTTTTCAAAGTTTGGGTGTGTTACAGGAAGACTAAAAATATTTGCCAAGGTAACATGAAATCATAAGATTCTACTATAGAATTTTATAAGGAGACCAAGTTCTGACTATATCAGTGTCTGTTAAGACAAACATTGCTGTGGGTTAGATAGTTAGCTTTCAATTTAGTCTCTTTTCAAATGGACTACTGAGCTCAGGGTGGAGCTCACACTGAAACCTGGTTCTCCCAAAAGAGAGAAATACCAGGGGGACTGGCTGTGCAATGCTTTCACAGTGCACTTCACTACAAAGATGCTCTGCTGAGGCTGATGGGCAGTCTGATACCAATCAGCCTACTCTTTGATCAGCCCATGTCTCATGGGAATTTTATCCTTCAGTGGTGTGCGTTTCAATTGTCTCTAGTTGCCCCAAACCATACTTTTCTCATTCAAACATCTAAATAAATGAGTAGTCACCTGTAGTAATAATGATTTGCTGTAAAGAATTGACCTCAGCCCCTCTAAAACTGTGTCTCCTACCTAACTATTACACATACCGAAGTCAAGTTTTCTCATAGTGCAAAGTAATTTCTGGTAATCCTGGAAGCTAAAGAGATCAGGTAACACAATGCAAATCAGAGGACAGCTTTAGGCCTGAGAAGAATCTGCCCACAACTCTTGAAACTCCACAGGAAAGCGAAAGAAGCATCCCCTGCTTCCAAGAAGGGTGACAAGTCACCTTTTTTTCCCAAGTCGCTTAAGAGGTCTGAGTCATTGGATATCAGAATCTTTTTACATGGAAGGAGGAGAAAACAGAAATAAAAGTAAATAGGATAACAGTATTTAAAAAGGAAGTGAACAGAGGTACCAAGAAAGTGTGCTTTTTTTTTTTTTTTGGAAAAATTTATGTTACTAAAAAAATTCCAAAAACAGTATCCAAAGAGAAAAAGCAGGGAGACCTTAAAAAATATATATAGCTTAGATATCAGCTTTTAATTAAGCTGGCTTCTAACAAAAGAGGTCTTAAAAAATCCTTTCAAGTCTCTTATTACCATATTTTAGCAGGGACAAACAGCTGATATTTCAAAAGTCCAACAAATAGCAAACCAAAAGGGGTTTATTCCTGATTAGAAAGGGAATCCATGCCACAATAGAGATTTTAACTAGCAGACTACAAAATGGAGCAGTCTCCATTCTTAATCTTGCAATGGAACCTAAAGGGGACTGTTTGAGGATAACAATTTTAGGTCAGATTTTTGCTCTTTAATTTAGTCAAGAGAATTTTAAGGCTAGCTATAGCTCTAATATGTGTCCTTCTTTTAATTTGATCCTCCCATCAATTGTTTGGAATAAGAAATGTCTAAAATATATTTTTTTTTAATTAGGAATTTTATTCTAACTCAAAGGATCTATCATTTGGCCATTGTAATTAGAATTTTCAACGTACTTACTTCCAATAGTGACTCAATCTGATAAGTCTCTTCATAGAAAGCACAGGTGGTAATTTTTCAGATTTAGAATAAGTTTTCACCACATAAGCAAAAGGTGTTTTTGGAGAGGGCATAGAGGAGGCAGTCCCCATGATTCACCAAAAATTCACTCTTAGATATAGATTTAAGACAGCCAAAGAAAACAAAAGCCCTATTAGGACGGGTCCTTTTAGAATAAAACTCTCCTAAGAGCTTGACATGTTCAGAATGAAAAATGTGTTTTGGACTCCCAATCTTTTCAGACTATCTGCATGATGTTACCTGAAATATCATGCCCTCTGGATGGCAGAGACCAAGAAAAAGAATATCCACACTTAGTCACCAGTCAAGCTCTCAAGGACATAAAATATGGTGAGAGGAGACTTTCGCCTGGTTTTTATTTTAGGAGCCCACAGCAATGTTTGTCTTAACAGACACTGGTGTAGTCAGAATACTAAAACTGAATAGTTTACAGGGCTAGCTCAAACAGTGAGCTTGTAGGGATTCTAGGACTGGGTATTATTGTATGGTTCCCCTCTTTATGCAGAACACCACAGAAAGACAAAGCCAAGGAAAACAGCAACAAAAAGGTTATTTCTGAAGTGAAAGGAATCAAACAATATGAATGTTTATACCACAAAGTACCAAAAGCACACTAGAGTCACTACACCCCAAAACTAGTCACACAAATCCTTTTTTCCCGTTAATCAAAACCTTGAGACAAAACAGTCATTTTTACCATCCATTCAACCAGATTTTACAAGTAAGTCTAGGAGCCTGATTTATAAGTTCTTAACTTTTACTGGCTTGTTAGGATCCTGGGATCTCTTCACCGTGGCCTTCAGAAGATCAGAATGGCTTTGAAGGTACCCTGCTTGCTGTGCTGTAACTGTGGGAGCCAACAGAGAGCTTTCCTTTTGGTCTTCTGAAGGTTCACTGAAAAATCACCGACATGAGTCAGATTGTTTAATAGAATAAAAGGCATACAAATTTATATAATGTTTATACACTGTAGCCTTTGGAATGAAGATTCTACCTTCTATTTTTTGATGTAGGCATTTAACACTATAAACCTGCCTTTAGCACTACTTCTGCTGCATCCCAAAGGTTTTGGTATATTGTGTTTCTATTTTCATTTATTTCAAAAATTTTTAAAATTTTCATCTTAATTTCTTTATTGACCTAATGGTTATTTAAGAGCATATTGGTTTATTTCTATATATTTGTATAGTTTCTGGTGTTCCTGTTGTTATTAATACTTCTATTCCACTATAGTCTGATATGATTCGATATTTAGAATATGATTTCAATATTTAGAAATTTCTTGAGACGATATGATTTCAATATTTAGAAATTTCTTGAGACTTGTTTTGTGGCCTAAGATATTGTCTATCTTGGAGAATATTCTATGGGCTGATGAAAAGAATGTATATTCTGCAGTTGTTGGGTAGCATGTTCTGTAAGTGACTGTCAGGTCTATTTGGTCAAAAGTCCAATTTAATCCAGTGTTTCTTCGTTGATTTTCTGTCTCAGTAAAGTGTCTAGTGCAGTGAGTGGGGTGTTGATGTTCCTTACTATTATTGTATTACTAGCTATCGCTTTCATTAGGTCTAGTAATATTTGTTTTATGAATCTGGGTGTTCCAGCTGTTGGGTGCATATATATTTAGTATTATTATATCTACGTGTTGAATTGATCCATTTATCATTATATAATAACCTTCTTTATCATTTTTTTTTTTTTACTGTTTGTGATCTAAAGTCTGTTTTATCTGTATACCTCTGCTGCTTGCTTGTGGTTTCTGTTTGCATAGAATGTCTTTTTATTTTTAGTCTAAATGTCTCTCTAGAGATAAGGTGAGTTTCTTGTAAGTGGCATATCATTGGCTCATGTTTTTAAAATTCATTCTGTCAATATATATCTTTTAAATGAAGCATGTAATCCATTTACATTCAAGGTTAATATTGATATGTGAGTTTTGTTTTTGCTGTCATATTCTTGTTATCTAATTGTTTTCTAAATTCTTTCTCTGTTTTTCTTTGTGCCTTGGTAAAATTTTCTCATGTTGTCAGTTGATTCCTCTGTCTTCCTCCTTTGTGTGATTGTTTTATACGACTTTGAGTTTTATATTTTTGTGTGTTTTTATTATAGCAAATATCAACCTTTCTTTTCCATGTTTAGGACTCCTTTGAGCATTTCTTGTAGGACTGGACTAGTGGTGATGAATTATCTCAATGTTTGCTTGTCTGGGAAAGATTTTATTTGTCCTTCATTTATAAAGCTTAATCTAGATGAACATAAAATTCTTGATTTACAGGTTTTTTAGTTGTTGTTGTTTGTTTGTTTCAGCACTTTGAAAACCCCATCCCATTCTTTTCTGGCTTGTGAAGTTTCTGCTGAGAAGTCTTCTTTTGGGGTTTCCTTTATAGGTGACTAAATGCTTCTTTCCTACTGACTTTAGAATGCTTTCCTTCATATTGTCTTTAGACAGTCTAATGACCATATGGCATGGTGAAGTCAATTTTGCAATTTATTTTCTGGGGTTTGCTGAGCCTCCTCTATTTGAATGTCTAAATTTCTTCCTAGGCTAGGAAAGTTTTTGTTGATTATTTTATTTTATTCTTTTTTTTTTTTTGAGATGGAGTCTTGCTCTGTTGCCTAGGCTGGAGTGCAGTGGCACGATCTCAGCTCACTGCAAGCTCCGCCTCCTGGGTTCACAGCATTCTCATGCCTCAGCCTCCTGAGTAGCTGGGATTATAGGCACCCACCACCACGCCCGGCTAATTTTTTTGTATTTTTAGTAGAGACGGGGTTTCGCCGTGTTAGCCAGGATGGTCTTGATCTCCTAACCATGTGATTCACCTGTCTCGGCCTCCCAAAGTGCTGGGATTACAGGCGTGAGCCACTGCGCCCAGCTGATTATTTTCTTAAATATGTTTTCTGAACTTTTTTCTTTTTCCTCCTCCTCAGGAATAATGTTTAGATTACTAAAGTTGGTCCCTTTATGTATTCCTATACATCTTGAAAGCCTTATTCTTTTAAAATTATATTTTCTTTATTTTTATCTGACAGGGTTAACTCAAATGACCTATTTTCAAGTTATAAGATTTTTTTCTTTTGCTTGGTCTAGTCTTTTGTTGAAGCTTTCAATATATTTTGTAATTCCTTCAATTAATTTTTCATTTTTATATGTTCTGTCTTTACATGGAAAGATATCTATCTCCTTTGCAAATTTTTCATTCATATTCTGAATTCATTTTTTAAAAAAATTTCTCTGTATTGGTTTTTAGAGACAGAGTCTCACTCTATTACCAAGGCTAGAGTGCATTGGCATGATTATAGCTCACTGCAATCTCAAACACCTGGGCTCAAGCAATATTCCCACTTCAGCCTCTTGAGGAGCTAGGCCTACAGGCATGCACCATCATGACTGGCTAATTAATTTTTTTTTTTTTTTTTTTTTTTTGTAAAGACAGGGTCTCTCTATTACTGTGCCTGGTCTTGAACTTATGGCCTCAAGCAATCCTCCTGCCTTGGCCTCCCAAAATACTAGGATTACAGGTGTGAGCCACTACACCCTGCCTTAAAATCAATATTCTGAATTCCTTATATGGCATTTTGAGGATTTCTTTTTGGTTAGGATTCATTGCTAGAGAATTACTTTATTCCTCTGTGGCTGTCATAATACCATGCCATGCTTTGTGTGTCTTTATTTGGATTTCTGTGCATCTGGAAAAACTGTTGCTGCTTCTTATTTTAAATTTACTTTCATTGAGGAAGGACCTTTTTTTCTTGAGGATGGGACTGTGATGTATTTTGAGTAGGGCCATTTGGCTTTGCTTCTTGGTGCATTCAGTGGCAAAAATCCTGTATGATTTCTTGGTTCTATATACCTTTAGTGTGGTGGCTTTCTCAAGTGCTGGTTATAGTATGGTGTACCAAGGAAGTAAGACAGCTCATGACCTCCTGACTAGCTAGGGTGGCCTGGGTGGTGGTGGTAGCAGAGACCACAAGAAGCTTATCTGTTTCCTAAGCACTGCATACTGTGCCAGCAGATGTTTTAACAGACTGTGCAGGTGGACCTACAGATCAGTAGATGACACTTGCAGGTAAGAGCCAGCTGTGATGGAAGCAGTAGGATTTATGTCTGACTTCTGTTAACTTGTAGAAGTGTTCAGGTGTCCCTGGTGATGGAATGGGCTGTGAAATGCTCAGTGGTCTTTCTTGATGGATGGGCCATGAAATGCTCAGTGGTCTTTCTCCATGCTTTGTCTTGGAGTGGGGGATGAAGCTGGGAATAGCTGGACTGGTCCAGCCTGCACTTGGGCCCCCCAGTGGCAGGCACAAGTGCTGACCCTGACAGGGATAGGGAGCAGTCCTCAGACTGCTAGAGAAATGCCTGGGCTAGGAGCAGAGCAACTGCTGCTGCACCAAGGTCTTAGCATGGAGATGGAGGGGCAGTCCTAGCACCACAGCCTAGCCAGGAGGAGTGGGTACTGCTTTTCTCTGACTCCCATAACTGGCAGAGTTCATTCCCTTGTTTTGACTGTGGCAGCCAGTCAGGACAGTTAGTTTATTGCTGCAATTTGCTTCCAGTCCACAAAACTGTCCCAAGCTGTAAACCTTGCTGCCTGGGTCAAAACCATGCCTCCCCAGCAACTCTCTCCCTGCTCTAACCCCGTGATAGGGGGCTGCCCAATTCCTACACCAGCAGCTGGAGCTCACACCACATTTGCGTCTCAGGTCTGGCTAGAGGAGACCCTTTTTTGCTGCAGTCCCAGATCTCCAATCTATAGCCTATGTCTCTCTGATGCCAATGGCTGCCACTGCTTTTAGCTCCCAGGATTTCAGACAGCTTGCTCTAAAATAGGATCAAGAATGACATCCTTCTATAGGTGACCAGGTCTTGGAGTGTCTGTAGGATACTTCCCGAGCCACTCCTCCTATAGCTCCTGGCCTCTTCTTAAGTTAGATCCAGGGTTTGGAAGAATCAAGGTGCTCTCCTATAGGCTGGATTGCATGATTCCCCAGTGGGGAAGTGGACTTCAAAGACACTCACTCACCCTTTCTTGTACCAGGGATTCACTCATGGTTTTCAGCCAGACCTGTCTCTTTCCCAGGACCTGACATTTTCTTAGACTTTTCCATTGAACTCCCATGTTCCTTCTTGGATAAAAGTTCAAAATGTGAATCTCTACACCCTACTTTCTTCTTGTAAGTGGATGATGCATGCTGGAATAGCCTTTAGTTGGCTGATATAGTTTGGATGTGTATTCCTGCTCAAATCTTATACTGAAATGTAGTCCCCAGTGTTGAAAGTGGGGCCTGGTGGGAGGTGACTAGATGATGAGGATGAATTTCTCATGAATGGTTTAGCACCACCCCTGTGGTACTGTCCTTGTGATAGTGAGTTCTCATGAGATCTGGTTGTTTAAAAGTGTGTAGCATTTCCCCCTCACTCTTTTGCTCCTGCTCTGGCCATGTGACATGCCTGCTCCTCCATTGCCTTCAACCATGATTGTAAATTTCCTGAGGCATCCCCCGAAACCACACAGATGTCAGCATCATGTTTCCAGCCTGCAGAACTGTGAGCCAATTAAACCTCTTTTCTTTGGAAATTACCCAGTCTCAGGTATTTATTTATAGTAATGCAAAAATGACCTAATATAGAAAATTGGTATTGAGGAGTGGGACATTGCTATAAATACCCAAAAATGTGAAAGTGACTTTGGAACTGTGAAAGAAGTTGGAAGAGTTTGGAGAGCTCAGAAGACATGATGATGGGAAAAGTTTGAAACTTCCTAGAGACCGGTTAAATGGTTGTGACCAAAATACTGATAGTGATATGCTGATAGTCAGATGGACAATAAAGTTCAGGCTTCCAGAGTCTCATATGGAAATGAGGAACTTATTAAGAACTGGAGCAAAGGTCACACATATTATGTCTTAGAAGAAAAGTGTTCAACAAGTGGTGTGCCTGCTTCTAACATCCTACCTCAGATGCGAGAGGAAAGAAATGACTTAAAGTTGAAATTTATATTTAAAGGAGAAACAGAGCATAAGTTTGGGAAATCTGCAGCCTGGCCACTTGGTAGGAAAAAAGCCTATTTTTAGTAGAACAATTCAAGTGGACTGCTGCAAACCAGCCCTTGCTGTTTCTATATCACTTGCTAGAGAAATCTGCATAACTAAAAAGAAGGCAAGTGCTGATAGCCAAGACAATGGGAAAAAGGCCCCAAAGGAATTTCAGAGTTCTAAGAGGCAGCCCCTCCCATCACAGACCCAGAGGCCTAGGAGGACAGAATGGTTATGTGGGCCAGGTCCACGGCCCCATTGCCCTGCACAGCCTCAGACATTGCTCACTGTATCCTGGCCATTACAGCTCCAGCTGTGGCTCAAGTGGGCTAAGGTACAGCTCGAGCTGCTGCTTCAGAGGGTGCAAGCTGTAAGCCTTGGCAGCTTCCATGTGGTGTTCAGCCTTTAAGTGCACAGAATGCAAGAGTTGAGGCTTGGGAGCCTCCATCTAGACTTCAGAGAATGTATGGAAAAGCTTGGGTATCCAGGCAGAAGCCTGCTGCAGAGGTGGAGTCCTCATGGAGAGCCTCTACTAGGGCAGGGTGCAGGGGGAAATGTGGAGTTGGAACCCCACACAGAGTCCCCACTGGGGCAATGCTGCAATGCCTAGTGGAGCTGTGAGAAAACAGCCACTACACTATCCTCCAGACCTCAGAATGGTAGATCCACTGACAGCTTGTACTGTGTTCCTGGAAAAGCCACAGACACCCAAGACCATTCCATGAGAGTAGCCTTGAGGGCTGAACCCTGCAAAACCACAGGTGTGGAGCTGCTCAAGGCCTTGGAAGCCCACTCCCTTGCATCAGTGTGCCCTGGATTTGGGACCTGGAGTCAAAGGAGATAATTTTGGAGCTGTAAGTTTTAATAACTGCCCTGCTAGGTTTCAAATTTCATGGGGCCTGTAGCTTTTTTCTTTTGGCTGATTTTTATTTTCTTGGTAGAAATGGAAGTATTTATCCAATGCCTATAATCCCATTGTATCTTAGGAGTAACTAACTTGTTTTTGCTTTAACAGGCTTATAGGTGGAAGGGACTTGGCTTGTCTCAGATGAGACTTTGGACTTTTGAGTTAATGCTGTAATGAGTTAAGACTTTGGGAGACTGTTGGGAAGACAGGATTGTATGTTGCACTTTTGAATTAATGCTGGAATGAGTTAAGACTTTGGGAGACTGTTGGGAAGGCAGGATTGTATGTTGCATTGTGAGAAAGACATGAGATTTGCCTGGGGCTAGGGGTAGAATGATATAGTTTGGATGTGTGTCCCTGCCCAAATCTCATATTGAAATCTAATCTTCAGTGTTGGAGGTAGGGCCTGGTGGGAGCTGATTGGATCATGGGGGTGGATTTCTCATGAATGGCCCAGCTCTATCCTTCATGGTACTGTCCTCACAATAGTGAGTTCTTGTGAGGTCTGGTCATTTAAAAATGTGTATCACCTCTTCCTTCACTTTCTTGCTCCTGTTCTGGCCATGTGATGTGCCTATTCTCCCTTTGCCTTCCACCATGATTGTAAGTTTCCTGAGGACTCCCCAGAAGCCGAGCAGATGCCACCATCATATTTTCTGTATAGCCTGCAGAACTGTGAGCCAATTAAACTTCTTTTCTTTATAAAGTACCTAGTCTCAAGTATTTATATATATATATATATATATATATATATATATATATATATATATATACACTTTAAGTTCTAGGGTACATGTGCACAACATGCAGGTTTGGTACATAGGTACACATGTGCCATGTTGGTTTGCTGCACCCATCAACTTATCCTTTACATTAGGTATTTCTCCTAATGCTGTCCCTCCCCCAGCCCCCCACTCCCTGACAGGCCCTGGTGTGTGATGTTCCCCACCCTGTGTCCAAGTGATCTCATTGTTCAATTCCCTCCTATGAGTGAGAACATGTGGTGTTTGATTTTCTGTCCCTGTGATAGTTTGCTGAGAATGATGGTTTCCAGCTTCATCCATGTCCCTGCAAAGGACATGAACTCATCCTTTTTAATGGTTGCATAGTATTCCATGGTGTATATTTGCCACATTTTCTTAATCCAGTCTAACACTGATGGACATTTGGGTTGGTTGCAAGTCTTTGCTATTGTGAATAGTGCCACAATAAACATACATGTGCATGTGTCTTTATACTAGCATGATTTATAATCCTTTGGGCATATATCCAGTATGGGATTGCTGGGTCAAATGGTATTTCTAGTTCTAGATACTTGAGAGTTCACCACACTGTCTTCCACAATGGATGAATTAATTTACACTCCCACCAACAGTGTAAAAGTGTTCCTATTTCTCCAAGTCCAGAATTGACAAAGAACTCAAATAAATTTACAAGAAAAAAACAACCCCATCAAAAAGTGGGCAAAGGATATGAACAGACACTTCTCAAAAGAAGACATCTATGAAGCCAACAGACACATGAAAAAATGCTCATCATCACTGGTCATCAGAGAAATGCAAATCAAACCACAATGAGATACCATCTCATGCCAGTTAGAATGACAATCATTAAAAAGTCGGGAAACAACAGATGCTGGAGAGGATGTCAAGTATTTCTTTATAGCAATGCGAGAATGACCTAATACATCTGCCATCTTGGGGAAAAAACAGGAGAAGAAACTTAAGTGCCTGTTTCTTCATTGGTGGTGATGAGCTCTTAGTAGAATATGAAGGTTGCACTGCATATTATATGTGTTAATCACTTATTCCCTCACAAATTCTAGGTGGTTAACACTTCTACCCCACACTGTGATTTAGGAGGAAAGGTGACAAAGAGGGGAATAGAGAGAAGAGCTGAAACTGAGTTAAAAGTGTAATTTTGTCCTTCAAACAGGTGTAGAATAGAATAGGAGGCTCATGATGACTACATGAATGAATTAGCTTTTTTGGAAGAGGAAATGTACACTTCATAAAGTAGACTGTGCTTTTTTTTAAAATTCTTTTAATTGTTACAAACAGTTCTTTTCAAAATAGCGCTTAGGGCTGGGCACGGTGGCTCACGC
This sequence comes from Pan paniscus, assembly GCF_029289425.2. NCBI lineage: Eukaryota > Metazoa > Chordata > Mammalia > Primates > Hominidae > Pan > Pan paniscus. The sequence continues at coordinate 39,884,655 of NC_073264.2, read as the reverse complement.
CTGTAATCCCAGCACTTTGGGAGGCTGAGGCGGGCAGATTACTTGAGGTCAGAAATTAGAGACCAGCCTGGCCAACATGGTGAAGCCCCATCTCTACTAAAAATACAAAAATTAGCCAGGCATGGTGGCAGGTGCCTTGGGAGGCTGAGGCAGGAGAATTGCTTGAACTCAGGAGGTGGAGGTTGCAGTAAGCCGAGATCATGCCACTGCAGTCCAACCTGGGTGACAGAGCTAGACTCTGTCTCAAAAAACAAAACGAAACAAACAAACAAAAAACCCAAAATAGCATTTAATGTTCATAAACAAGACAAAAAAAAATTTGTTTGAATTGAAATGTGGACCAGAATTTAAGAAGGGGAGTGATGTATCCTTGGGTTCTTGGCATGGTAATTGTTGTACGTACAACAGTGAGAAAGTTCTGAGGAGGTAGTGAAGTTTCAGAAGTGAGTAAAGATCACTTGTACAGTCATAATTTCCACCCAGAGATTCTCCTGCTGAGGTCTTCCAGGCTCAAAATTTGAAGGGATTTGTATTAATATAGGAAGCTCTTTCCTTGGGAAAAAGCCTCTTAGACCTTAAGTGACTTGCAAGAGGCTGTTTTGACAAGGTTCATGAAAATGGTGTCAGGAAAAGGAAATTACTTGCTTTAATAACTCTGCCATTATTGGTGTTAAGTGTTTTGCATTCTGTTTGGTGATTTGCATACAGATGGGGCCATATGGACTCAGAACTATGTTCTTTGTGTTTCTTCCCATTTCTTCCTCTACAAGAAAATGAGTCAGATATGTAGATCAAGTTGTCCTAAAAGAGCCTGTGATTTTAATTTTGAGAGAGAAGTTAACCTACATATAGCATCGGCAGTAGGGCTGGAAGAATATTGTTCTGCTTAACTGTTTTTATCCTGGACTAGTAAAGCTTTTACATTGCCATAGAATTTTAGAGCTGAAGGAGCTTAGAAATCATATAGTCCAGCTGCATCTAGACTTATAGTCCTGACTCTGAGTCAGTGTTTCTCACTATTTGTACTTTCTTTCTTTACAAAATATATAACACAGTGGTTAAAAGTTTAGCTTAAGAAACATAAGAAGCAGACGCCCATGGCAAAAGAAGCAGTTTATAGAAATAGTTTATAGTTTATACCAGTTTCTATTGTTGCCATCATTATGTCCATGTCTTTTATTTCTTAGTTTGAAAGCATATCGACAATATTACATCTACACAATTAATGTCTACAATATTAATTTATGTTTTAAATAAACTATAGGATTATAAAAACCCTGATTAATTGCTTTTTGGATAACAGTTTCCAAGCTCAAAATTTAAAGACATCTTGAATTTGTGTTCAAACATGACAATCTTAATAGCAAAATTCTGCTGACAATAAAATATCAACTTGTGCTTAACAAGAAGGTAAATATATTTTTTATTAAGGAGACTATAGGAAGGAAATTACTTCAAAACAGATCAAAATCATAGAATATGTTGTTCTATACCCAATAGATAACAAATAAGTACAACAATTACTATGGAGGTAGCCAGTATCCATCAGGATTTAGGATTATGTGAAACTTTACCATGATGGGTCCTGAACTTTTATGGGATTTATCTCCCAACCTTTGATTCACATATATTTCATTAAGGTATGTAATATTCTTGTTACTTTTTTCTCATAGGACCCATTCAGCATAATATCATCAATGCAATGAACTAGTATATTCCTTTTCTATTGTTGCTGTAACAAATTACCACAAATTTAGTGCCTTAAAACAATACAAATCTATTCTCTTAGTTTTAGAAGTCAGAAGTCCTAAAGTCAAAGATGTTGACAGGAGTATGGTTTTTCTGGTAGCCTTAGAGGGAAATACACTTTCTTGCTTTTTTCCAGCTTTTCTAGGCTACTCGCATTCCTGAACTGGTGGCCTCTTTCCTCCATCTTCAAAGCCAATAGAATAGTGTCTTCAAGTCTCTTTCTCTCCTTCTCTTTCAGCCTCTCACACTGACTTCTGATTCCATCCTCACATCTCCTTCTCCGTCTCTGTGACTCTGACCCTCCTGCCTCCCTCTTATAAGGATTCTTGTGATTATATTGAGCCCAGTTAGTTAATCCAGGATAATCTCCAAATCTCAGTATCTTTAACTTAATCACATCTGCAAAATTTATTTTGAAATGTAAGGTAATATATTTGCAGATATCTAACTGTAGTTATGGGTCTAGTGGCAATAAAGGATTGTAGGGATAGTGGACATCCTGCCTTGGCAAACTAACCTAGGTGAGGTTATTATGTTGTTTTTAAGCAAAGGAAAGCTACTCTCCCTCGACATAGGAAAGTCATCTTTTTCCACTGACAAAAGAGACTCAGAGTAATGAGTATTCAAAATTCTCAGTTTCATCCTAGTCCAACTAGATGTCCTTATTCCTCCAGCATCATAACTTTTAAGAGACACTTCGAGTGACCATGAATCCTTCAAATCACAAAATTATACTTAACATTTGCCTTATAGTGGTATTGGTCTTATGGCTAGAAGGAGTGAGATTCCTTTAGGACCGCCCCGGAAGCTTTTTAGTTCTCTGACATGACTTGAAATGAGTATACAGATTTAAGATTCTAATTTTCCTTAAGTAAGTTAGTGCACTCAGAAGAATTCACCCCACACCACTGTTCCTTACAGTTATCTCTATTGCTATGATGGTCAAGTGCAGCAGCCAGGTGGGGCTTCAAGGAACTTCATCACAACCATCCAGAGGCGATCCCCTGATTAACTGCATGCCATGGTTGATTTACATCCTATTTCCTCTTGTCTGGGAACTCAGTACTACTACACTCAAGTCTAAAACATGATTCGAACCAAATCCAAGACCAGCAGCCTCCACATTGTTTGGGAACTTGATAGGGAGTAAAAATCAAGCCCTGCCCAAGACACACTAAATCAGAATCTGTTGGAGTGGGGTCCAAGGATATGTGATTCATAACCTCTCTGTGTGATTCTGAGGCACAATAAAGCTTGAGGAACAGCGACTACCCCTAAATCTGACTAAGTAAAGGGAAGAATTTGGAATGGATAGAAATTCAGAGGAAGAGATTTTATGAGGTGAAATTCAGACGTCTGAGGAGGAGGTGCTATTTGGTGGTGTTGGGATCTGAATTCAGAGGAGATTCTCTGTGGGCTTGGGATCCAGATCTCTGAAGAGGGAGCATTCTCTGGATGGTGCTGATCTCTCTGGAGGAGGAAGACATAATGAGACTGGTTCTGTAAGTGTTGGAAAAACTGCCAAGTGATTCAGCTGCTGCTATAGGAAGGAACTCCCACTGCTGGGTTGAGGAAGCATAGTGGGGGTGATGCTCACAGGAACCATAAGCCAACAGGTCTTTTTCTCCTCCCCTAGACTTGCATTCTTTCTCTAGTGCTCATAATTAGAAGAGCCTAATGTTCATTCAAACTGCAATGCAGAAATGTGGTTTGCAGAGTCCCAGCCCAGCATAACAAAACAGAATTTAGAAGGATGGGTTTGAAACTTAGACAATAACTTACTAACTGACACAGTTAATTGTTGCTGCTTCCTGTCTAATTTATTTACAAGAAAGAACATAAATTTTCAGATATTAGTAGAACATCAATTTCAAAAGGATAATTTCCTACTAATATTCTTTTAGCCAATGGATTAGTTTAATAGGTAAATAAATTATTCCTTTTTGAGATTTATGTGTTAGAACCTACCCTATAAGTTTAGCACCCCATTAGCTAGAAAAGGACCCTGCTCAGAAAGAGAGTATGTTTTACTGGGGAAGCATTTGACTATCATGATTTGTAATTCAAACTCGTATAATATATACTATTCATGTGTGTGAATTGTGATTTTTTAAAAAAATCATGAAGTTAAACAAAATGCGTCAATAAACTGGAAGCAGAAGCTGTTAAAATACTGTTACTGCTATCCTGATTTCTACTATTTGTGACTAAAAAAAGGTTTCATTGTTCTTAGTGATTTTAATAAGTAAAGGGCATAATGTATACCTATGAATAAATGTAGTAGTAAAATATTAAGAATACAGCAGATGGCTTCTCTATAGAGCACATCTATGTGACTCCTGTGTTAATTGCCTGGTATACATTCCACTAAAATTCTTCTACAAATTGGTGAAGAACCAAAATCATTTTACTCCTGTGGCAGATTCCTCAGTGAGAAAGAACAGGTTTACTGAGGCTTCACCGGGTCCAGGAGGCGATTTCTTAGACTTTGTAAGTGCCTTCTCAGGGTTTTGCTTGAATTTACAATATATGTTTATTTGAAGCCCCAAAAGACAGATGACAGAAAAACTTTTATCTGTCATCTTGTAATCAAGGTGGGGAAAGAGCTACAGATTTTGATTTCTTTTGCCAGAGGCAGTAACCTTATGCTAGCAACATAAACACAGATGCAACGAACCATTCCATCTACACCTCTTCAGAAGTTCATGGATATTTCCCATGAGATGACTAGTTCTGATGTTCGGTTTGGTTTAAAATAAGTTTTTTTTTTTTTTTAATTTCTCTCGATACGGTGAACTTGGTTCAAGAGTAAAGTTATCATGGGTAATAAAAAAACGGACTTTAACCTTCAGCTACAATAAACTATAATGCTATTACCTTAAAGTGTTAAAGCTTTGTGATATTCAAAGCACATTTTCATGGATTGTCTTTTTTTGATTATGGAGACAATACAATAGAAAGGGCAGCCGTTATCACTGTTATTTTACAAATGAAGAAAATGAGTCTCCAGCAGGTTAAGAGATTGCCCAAGGATGTAAAATGATATATGGTGGATTTAAAACTGAGGACTGAGACTCAGAGCTAACTTTTTGAATATAATTTATGATTTATAAACATTTTACAATGTATTTCTAATAAAAAATAAGAAAAACAGAATATGTAGTTTCCTCAAAATAGGATGGAGTAAAGAATACAACACTGGCCGAGAGACCTGGTCCCAGTCTTAGTTTTACCACTGACTGGCTGATTTTAGACAAATTGCTATTTGCTATTTCAGAGCCTCAGTTTGATAATTATACAAAGAGAATGTTGAACCAAATAATTTCTAGTGCCTCTTTCAGACCTAACATTTTATGAAATAACTGCTGTTCAACTACTTAAGTTCTTGATTTTTCTAAGTGATTAATTCCCTTCCACCATCCCCTCTCTACTTATAACTCTGCCACTATATGGAACTCACTAACCAAGGAGGTAAACTTGTACATTTGGATGGTGCAGGCCTCAGAACCCCAACTACCAAACACATTTCTCCTATGAACTTGCTACTGTGCTCCTTTCTTATCTAACTTTCTCTAGATTTTCCCAAAATAGAGCCTCTTTTTAGAGCTCAAGAGAAAGTTGGTAGATATTGTGTATTAATTTTCTAGGGCTGCCATACCATAGAATGGGTGGCTTAAACAACAGAAACTTATTTCCCTACAGCTCTGGAGGCTAGAAATCTAAGACTAAGGTGTTGGCAGGTTTAGTTTCTTCTGAAGACTCTTTGGCTTGCAGAAAGCTGACATGGCCCACCCCCAGTCTGTGTGTTGTTTGTGTCCTAATCTCTTCTTATGAGGAAACCAGTCATAGTGGATTAAGGCCTACCCATGTAACCTCCTTTTGCCTTAATTACTTCTTTAGAGGCTCTATCTCCAAATACAGTTACATTTTGAGGTACCAGTGCTTAGGGCCTCAACACAGGTATTTTGGGGGTACACAATTCAGCCTATAACATACTGATTTTTAAAAGTCTCCCTTAAAACATTCTCTGGGAATGAGGGAATAAAGTTATAGGATAGACCACCAAAATGGGGAGTGGATATAATTGGGGGAAAGGGTATTAAATATGGAATGACACTTTGCTAATTAAGTGGTTTAGGACACTCAGAAGACACTCTTTGCTGAAAGTAGGCCTTGCCCAGGACTGTCCTTGTAGAGGTGATGACTTGGATGAAATGTAATGCACTTACCTCATTGATGTATCTCAAGAGTAATTATTGCCTTGTCAATACTTCAGAGAGGCCCTTTTGGTAAAATGAGGCAATATGCTGTTTTTATCCCAGAATTCACTATTTTCCTTTATCCAAAAGACATATGATTTAACCATCTTTTAGTTCAGGATCACAAGAAACCTTTTAGCTGATTTGTCTCTGGCATAAAGAAGTCTAAAAACTACTAAAATATTTGGCTACTTTTTGTAAGTACTGGGATTATTGGGTCGTTGCTGTATATGTTTTCTGTGTTCTGGCTGAATAAAAGATAATTCATTTGCCTCAAGTAGATTCGTGCAAGTTTTCAGTCTCTCATTCCAAACACAGACATGACAAATGTGTCATGACACAAAAAACCCAAAAGTCTAGATTGTGCTGTCCAATATGACAACCATTAGCTACATATGGCTATTTAGATTTAAAGTTGATTTAATTAAAATTAAATAGAACAGAAATCTAGTTTCTCAGCTGCACTAGCCATATTTCAAGTGCTCAGTCATCATGTGTGGTCACTATATTAGACAGTGTAGACACAGAGCATTTCCAAAATCACAGAAACCCTATTAGACAGCACTAATCTAGATTATATTTCAGACAGACACCTATTGCTAAAACATTATCTCATTTGAAGGAATCAAACTTGCACTGTAAAATATTTTGTGCTTGTATCAGTTAGTGATGCATTTAGCTATAAATAACAAAAAGCCAACTATAGTGGCTTAAAGAAAAAAGGGTTTATTTTTCCTACCATAAGTTCAGGAACAGTGTCAGGGCCCATGTCTCTGATTTTCTTGGCCTTTCCCTCAGAGTAAAAGATAGCTGCTTTGACTCCAGCATTATACCCATATTTAAGGTAAGAATGAAAAGGAAGGAAATGTGTGGCATTTGTATCAGAAAAGCAAAAGCTTTCTCAGAAATCCGTTAGCCAACTTTGGCATATATCTTGGTCACAAGGGATTTTTGTGCTCACTCATGAAAACAGTTAGGGATAATGGATTGAAAGTCACAGTTGGGGTCATGAACCAGTGAATAGTGTCTGCCACAACTTCCTAATAGAATTTATGAAACATATTTCCCAACATTACAGGGAAGTTAACAAGAAGCAAAAGATGAGATCCCATCCTTCCTCTAAAGAAGGTAAGTATTTAAGGTCTGGTTATTTTTTATTTTTTGCTTATTCAACAATCCATATTCCTAATATTGACAAACTAGGAAGAAGTAGCTACTTCTATCTGAGTTACATATGCTGATTGTGATAATGGTTGTGACCACAAAGAACAGTTATCGGGAAGCGGTGTGATGAAGTGGAAAGTGGGTAGACTTTCTTTCGCCTGTGGTTGTAATTAGTAAGTTGAGCAGGTCACTTATACTTAGTTTGGTCATTTACAGGGAGGAGATTAGAGTGAGGATCAAGTGAGTTAACATGTGTGACATGTGTCTGGTATGGAGAAGCAACTTCACAAATTTTACTTCTATTTCTTACCCCTTTGCATGTGCTGTGCAGATTGGCCGCAAATGAGCTCTCAGAATTTATCACAGTGAATGTCATAAAATTTCCAAATATAGATTGAAATATTTAACATGAAGCATTAGCCTGATCACACATACTCAGAAAACATATATCTTATGTCCTTTTTTCATCTAGTGATGTCAAACTTATCACAATGTGTTCTTTTATTTCTCTGAAGTTAAAAATTACTAAGAAGAATTGAAGATTTACTTTCTTCCCCCTTACATTTCCTTTATTTAGTTGACTTATAGGTCTGGACGTAATTTAGAATCCACCTCAGCTCACTGAGCTTCAGCAACTCGACTGCCTCAGAGAGGAAACACATGTGGAAGAGAATGTAGTTACAAGAACAGATGTGGGGAATGATGGCAGGCAGGCTTTTCTGCATCCTAAGCAACTTGATGACTGTCAAAAGAAACTGACTGGGTCCTAGAAAAAGCCACTATGAAGAGAGAGGAAGGGGCTGATGGAGATTTATGAAATAATAAAACCTTCCCTAATATTAACAGCAAGTGCCTTGGGGCTATACAACCATCCTCAAGGTACGCAAGGAATAGAGAAAAGTGCATGGCTAGAGCAATCATTTTGAATTGCTACTGGGTTTTTTCTTTGAACATAGTGGCCAACTGGGGCTGCAATCAGCTTAATTATACCTACATCAAAGGGAGTAGCACAAAGTGAACAAGTATATCTGAGGAAAGTCTGCTGTAAATAGTTGTCCTGATGGAGCGGACTCTGAGAATCCTAGGTTCCCCCCGTGAGATTAAATGGTTTACAAATTACAGGCTCTTGCAATGTATCAAAAGTTTGAAGGTGGACAAAGGAGTTATTTATTCTTTGTTCCTGTTATTCAAATTGTAGCCTCTATAAAGTATGTCTTAGATACCCTACTTCTCTGATGAGACTCTGCTCGGAAGTCTTGATACATGTAGACAGCCAGGAGGAATTCACAGAAGGGTAATTAGAATGGCTGAATGAGAAGAGATTAGGAGGAGTGATGAGTAAGTTTGACTAGACAGTGAGGAAGAAAATGGTAAGCATTTTGTTCCGTATTTGGAAGGCAATAAAGAGCAAGGGCCAAAGGGAATTATTTGCTGTGTTACTTGGGGCATAATGAAGCATAAGGAGGTAAAATGAAACTAAGGAGAATTTAGTGAGTATTTGAAATGTTTCCTGCCAGTAGCAACTCCAGGTTAGCCTTCTTAGAACAGGCCTCATTTAACACAATGGGCTTTCTCTGTGATTGAATGCCATCCATTACGCTATAGAATCTTTTCTTCTGGAGAGACACCATAAGCACTTTTATTGGAGATTTAGGATTAACTTAGGCTGCCCCTAGAAATAATGTTGCAAAAAGCAATTTTCTATTGTTTTGCATATTCAACAGTATAAAACTGCATGCTTTTTTTTTTTCTTTAACAAACACTGTCTTGGTTTGGGTACCCACAAAACCAGAGCTGGAAATAAGGATCTGAGTGGATATAATTTATTTGGGAAGTGACCTCAGGAAGTGTAGGAGGAAGGGAAGGAGGAGAGTGAGGTAAGGGAGAAGGAAAGGCTAATAAAGGCTGCATTATGAAAGTTCTCTACTACTGTAGGCAATGTGGGATCAACTCACAAATGCCTCCTGGAATTTTCTCTCTTAAGCATGAGAGAGGCTAGAGTATTTATCCACTGGCGCCAATCACCATTGATTGAGAGTTGTCCTTAGAGGTGTTAACTTTCAAGCACTTCCAAGGGCTGATTTCCCACAGATTTGACAGACTCCTAGGCAGAAAAGCAAAGGTTTTGTGGGTGATGACGTCAAGGTGCATGGTAATGTCTGGCACAGAGACCATTAGAATCAGAGGTGGGCCGAAGAGTTGGGGCTCAAGGCACTGGCAACAGCTGCTACAAACCCACTTTGCCTCCCTAAACACCTAACTCACCCTCTCCAGGCTTGGCTAGAAGGAGGACAAAGCACTTTATATGGTGACATTGATTCTACAAAGTCAGAGACAGTGCTCATCTTCAAAGCCTAACTTTTACCATACTTGCAGTAACTGTATACTCTTTCTTATGAAACCCTCTTGAGGCTTCATTAACTTCCAGACCATTTTTTTTTCAGTTTAATGCAGAAGTTATAATTTTTTGTTTTGTCATCAATTTTTTCAAACTTGTCTCATCCAATGAATTACCAAACAAGCAGCTATTCCATGATTTTCTGTGCAAATGTGTACCTAGTACAGTGATTTGCATTCGGTGTATATTCAATAAATGTAGGTTAATTATTTTGTTTTTCATTTCTATCCATTTTTAATTAAAAAAGCAACATGTGCACATGATAAAAATTCAAGCAGTACAAAAGTTTATACAATATAAAGGTTTTTTTTTTTTCTTTTGCAGGAGCTTTGCTCTTGTTGCCCAGGCTGGAATGCAATGGAGCGATCTCGGCTCACTGCAACCCCTGCCTCCCAGGTTCAAGTGATTCTCCTGCCTCAGCCCCCAGAGTAGATGGGATTACAGGCATGTGCCACCATGCCTGGCTAGTTTTGTGTTTTTAGTGTACATGGGGTTTCTCCATGTTGGTCAGGCTGGTCTCGAACTCCTGACCTCAGGTGATCCGCCCACCTTAGCCTCTCAAAGTGCTGGGATTATAGGCATGAGCCACTGCGCCCAGCCAAAGAAGTTATTATTTTTTTTTACCTTGACTTCCAGTCTCTCTTTCTTAATATAGCCTTTTTTTTTTTTTTTTTAAGACAAAAATCTCACTCTGTCACTCAGGCTGGAGTGCAGTGGCCTGATCCATAGCTCACTGCAGTCTTGAACTAACTCCTGGTCTCAAGCAATCCTCCCACCTCAGCCTCCTGAGTAGCTGGCACCACAGGTGTGAGCCACTGTGCCTGGCTTATTGTTAATAGTTATTTATTGTTCCAGAAGTTGTCTGTGGATATATAAGCATATTTATATGTCCATTAAAATGTAAATTGGATTATGTATACATGATCTGTGCTTTTTCACTGAACAAATATATTGAAGATTGTTTAATAATAGCATATACATATCTACCTTATTCATTTTACTTTATTTTCCTCCAATTTTATTGAGGTATACTTGATAAATAAAAATTATATATATTTAAGGTGTACAATTGATGTTTTGATATATGTATACCTTGTGAAGTAATTACGACAATTAAGCTAATTAACATGTCTATCATGTCATATGGTTAACATGTTTTGTATGTTTGGTGAAAACACTTAAGATCTACTTTTTTAGCAAATTTCAAGTATACAACACGTTATTATTACCTATAGTTACCATGCTGTACATTAGATCTCCAGAACTTATTTATCTTATAAAGTATGAAACTTAAGAAATTTTATGTCCTCAGACCAAAATCCCCCCATTTCCAGCCCAGCCACCAGCCCAGATTTAGTTGGTTCTAAAGAGTTCAACTTCTTTAGATTCCATATATAAGTGGAAATATCTAAGTAGTTGTCTTTCTGTGTCTGGCTTATTTCACTCAGCACAACATAATGTCCTCTGGATCATCCATATTGTTGCAAATGGCAGGATTTTCTTTTTTTAAGGATGAATAATATTCTTGTGTGTGTGTGTGTGTGTGTGTATACCAGTATTAAACCACATTTTCTTTATTCCTTCTTCTGTTGACAGACACATAGGTTGATTCTATATTTGGTTATTGGGAATAGTGCTGCAGTAAACATGAGAGTGCAGATATTTCTTTGAGACACAGATTTCAATTTCTTTGGATACATACTCAGGTGAGATTGCTGGATCATATGGGAATTCTATTTTTAGTTTTGTGAATGCCTCATTTATTTTAATAGCTATCTGGTATTTCAGTGTACAGATGTGTTATTCAGTAATCTGAGTTTTCTGCCTCCCAGAGAATTTCTAGAATTGTAATAATCATAACATCATAATTAATTTGCCCATTTTGTCAGTTAGGATAGACTCGGTTATACTGTGGTAATAGTTTTCTATTGTGACGACAGATTGCCACAAACTTAGCAGCTTAAAACAAAACAAATTTATTATCTCTCCATTTCTATGGGTCAGAATTCTGGGTATAGGTTACTGGGTCCTCTCCTCAGGGTTTCATCAAGCTGAAAAGCAAGGTGTCAACATGACCTGCAATTTCATCTAAGGCTCCAGCTTTTCTTCCAAGCTCACTGGTTGTTAGAAGAGATTATTGCCTTGCAGCTTTATGACTGAGGTCCCTGTTTTCTTGATAGTTGTCAGTGGGGGACCGCTCTGAGCTCCTAGAGGCTGCTCTTCTCCACAGATAATTAATCACATGGCTGCTTGCTTCTTTTAGGCCAGCAGGAGTTCCAGCTTCTGCTGCATGTCTCTTTTAAGGGCTCGCTTGATTAGGTCAAGCCCACCTAGGACAATCTTCCTTTTGTTTAACTCAAAGCCCAGCTGATTAGGGATCTTAGTCATATCTGCAAAATTTCTTTTGCCATATCATGGGACTGCTATCCCACTATATTCCCAGGTCTTGCCTATGCTCCAGAAAAGGGGTCCTGGAGCCCATTTGGAAACTCTGCCTACCACACGTAGTGACAAGTGCCTCCTACAAAATGTCAGTGTTTTAAGACAATGAATGCTTATTTTTCACTCTGGCTACTCATCCATCATGGATTCTAAAAGGGGCTTTGCTTATTGTTGTCGTACAGGGTCCTATACAGATAGAACACTTGCCCTTTGAACATGCCTAATGGCCAGCCCAGCAGGAAAAGAGACATCTAGAGAGAGGGTTTGCCTTGACAATTAAATGCTTTACTCACAATCCATTAGCTAGAATTATGTGACCATACCCAACCACATGAGGACCAGGAAGTACAATACTACCATGTGCCTAAGAAACTGAAATATCTGGTGAGTCACTTTCTTTTTTTTTCTTTCCTTTCCTTCTTCTTCTTCTTCTTCTTTTTTTTTTTTTTTTTTTTTTTTGACAGAATCTCGCTTTGCTGCCCAGGCTGGAGTGCAGTGGCACAATCTCGGCTCACTGCAACCTCCGCCTCCAGGGTTCAAGCCATTCTTGTGCCTCAGCCTCCTGAGTAGCTGGGACTACATATGTGTGCCACACACCCAGCTAATTTTTGTATTTTTAGTAGAGATGAGGTTTTACCATGTTATCCAGGCTGGTCTTGAACTCCTGGCCCCAAGTGATCCCCTGACTTGACCTCCCAAAGTGCTGGGATTATAAGCATGAGCCACAGTGCCTGGCCTGGTGAATCACCATCACTTTCATCTATTTATACATTCAGGTTGTCACTTACAGATGGGCTAACGTGGTACTCAACCAGCTTCCTCAGGAAAATTCTCTCAAGTATTCACATTTGATAGTACTTGCACTCCATTTGAGACATCTCATGATTAACTGGTGGTAGATTTCATAAAGTATCTTTAAGGAAAGTGAAATATTTTGATTCTGTGTTCAAAGAATGATCTATTTTTTATGTGTGAAGTGAATGTTTCAAGTTTGAGAGAGTCATCAGTTGAAGGCTGTTTGACAGCTTTGGTTTCTTAGCTACAGGGCTTACTATGTAAGTTTCTGTTGTGCCATAGTTGACCTTGAAAGCAGCCAAATCCCCAGGGAAGTGACAGGTGATCCGGAGAGCAAAAGAGGGTAGCAAGCAGGAGACATGAGGAGCAGGCAGCAAAAAGCTGTCAGGAATGAAAGGCTGGGTAAAGGTCATCTCCTCTGAATTACTTTACGTTGTTTTTCTAACTTCCTTTCCAGAGTCAGAATCTTAGAAAGATACAACATTGGCAGTGCGCGGTGGCTCACGCCTGTAATCAGAGCACTTTGGGAGGCCGAGGCGGGCGGATCACGAGGTCAGGAGATCGAGACCATCCTGGCTAACACAGTGAAACCTCGTCTCTACTAAAAATACAAAAAATTAGCCGGGCGCGGTGGCGGGCACCTGCAGTCCCAGCTACTCGGAAGGCTGAGGCAGGAGAATGGCATGAACCCAGGAGGTGGAGCTTGCAGTGAGCTGAGATAGCGCCACTGCAGTCCGGCTTGGGCAAAAGAGTGAGACTCCATCTCAAAATAAATAAATAAAAATAAAGATCCAACATTGTGTATACTATGCAATAATATTCTTTTCAGGTGGAGATCCAGTCTTTGTGTGAACATATCTAAAGCAGGGACCTCACTACCCCCAGAAGCAATGTATTCTTTTTGTTTAAAAAGTAAAACTTTCAGTTGCATACAAACATAGAAAGTATTATATATGGAATCTTGAGTACTCACTATCTAACTTAAGCAAGTATCAATGTTTTGCTATTCTTGTATTTGTGATCTCCCATGCAAATTTTCTTTGCTATTTTATTTTATCTTGAGACTGAGTCTCGCTCTGTCCCCCAGGCTGGAGTGCAGTGGCACGATCTCGGCTCACTGAAAGCTCCGCCTCCTGGGTTCACGCCATTCTCCTGCCTCAGCCTCCCGAGTGGCTGGGACAACAGGCGCCCGCCCCCACGCCCTGCTAATTTTTTTGTATTTTTAGTAGAGACGGGGTTTCACCGTTTTAGCCAGGACGGTCTGGATTTCCTGACCTCGTGATCTGCCCGCCTCGGCCTCCCAAAGTGCTGGGATTACAGGCGTGAGCCACTGCGCCCGGCCTGCTGTATTATTTTAAAGCAAATCCTACACATCAGCTCATTTAACTCATATATACTCCAGTGTGTGTGTATCTAATGTATAAAGATTTCTTTTACCCTTTATTATCCATTTAATTTTTAGATAAGTGTACTGATGAGAAATTTCTTTCTTTGAATATTACGCTGAAAATTTGCTTTCTGTAAATTTGGCTCATTGATCCTTGTTTGTCTTTGGAACAATGCATAATAACCTCTCTTTCATAAGACTACCTTGCAATCAACAAATACTTAAATTCTGTTTATGATAGCTACCTTTCCTATCTGCCCATCCCAAAACACTTTGTCACCACTGATATAGTTAGGCTTTGTGTTCCCACACAAATCTCATCTTGAATTGTAATCCCAGAATCCCCACGTGTCAAGGAAGAGACCAGGTGGAGGTAATTGAATCTGGGGTTCGTTTGCCCCATGCTGTTCTTGTGATAGTGGTGAGTTCTCATGAGATCTGATGGTTTTATAAAGGGTTCTTCCTCCTTCACTCGGCCCTTCTGCTTCCTGCCACCTTGTGAAGAAGGTGCCTTGCTTCCCCTTCACCTTGGCCATGATTGTAAGTTTCCCGAGGCCTCCTCAGTCATGTGGAACTGTGAGTCGAATTAACTTCTTTCTTTATAAATTACTCAGTCTTGGGCAGTTCTTTATAGTAGTATGAAAGCAGATTAATACAACCACACATGATATACTTTATTTAACCATCACATCTATAATGAAATTTCTTTATTGTCTTAGCCATGCTTCTCTGAACACATTCCAAATGGCCAAGGTCTGTCCTAAAATGAAGTGTCAGAATACAACTCAACCCTCTAGAGATGGTGTGACCACTGTGAAAAGAGTAGTGCTGTTTTCCTTGGTCTGGATACACATGCAAAGTAAATTTTTTAATAGGAAGCATAACTTATTGACTGATATTGAGCTTTTAGTCAAGCAAAACAGCCTGATTTTTTAATATAAATTATTACAAAGGGACTTCCTTTTATACCTATGAATTGATTTTGCTGAATCTAAATGCAGGTGTAATATATATTATTTTGGTGACAGATACCCTAAAAGCTCTGACTTGGCCACTACACAGTTTTGTTATATGCATATAACAAAATTGCACATATACCTTATAAATTTTTAAAAATACAGAAAAGAAACACACAAAACAAGCAGTATATATGGTTTAGGTATTTTCAATTATTTCGCTCCTATGAGCAGAGATTTCCTACATCCAAAACATGTTTCACATTAAAGGGTTTTCCTTATATTGCAGAAATATTCTGAAATCAGTTGATAGAAATTAGTTGGTAAAACAGTGACTTAGACAAGTGTATAAACTGAAATTGCTAAGTTACTCTGAAAATCAGTAGTCACCCTAAACTAAAAAAGTAATATCTCAGGACAGATGGCTTTAAAAAGAGCAGCATAGGATGCATGGAAGAAAATCTCTAGAACGTGTTCAATAGAAAAAAATCCAGATGAGTCCAGAAAAGTCAGATTCCTAAAGGTTATCACTACTTGTCTGTTGTCTCCACATAATACCAAAAGAGCGGCCGGGCATGGTGGCTCACGACTGTAATCCCAGCACTTTCGGAGGACGAGGCGGGAGGATCACTTGAGGCCAGGAGTTTGAAACCAGCCTGGCCAACATGGTGAAACCCCGTTTCAACTAAAAATACAAAAAAATTAGCTGGGTGTGGTGCACGTGCCTGTAATCCCAGCTGCTCGGGAGGCTGAGGCAGGAGAATTGCTTGAACCCAGGAGGCAAAGGTTGCAGTGAACCGAGATTGCACCACTGCACTCCAGCCTGGGGGACAGAGTGAGACTCTGTCTCAAAAAAAAAAAAAAAAAAAAAAGGCTGCATGAGTTTTTGCCAAATATGAAGGAAAGACATACAATAAACATTAAAAACATTGCAATTGTTTGACTTAAATGAGAGACTGAAGAGTGTGCCAGAATTAACTTTTGGAAAAATTAGCAGGGGCAGGGTGGAAGATATAGAGAGTTCAGGGGTTTCAGAGGCCTGTAACTAACAAGGAGAAGAGACATTATTATTTTCTTTTTCACAGACAAGTATAATACAGTCTAGCTAAAGGGATGTTTTGCTGCCAATTGAGACAGACACACTGTATCTACTAAAAGTTATTGACAAAGAAAACAAACAGTGAGCCCTGTATTGATTATGCGATTCTGTTTCTGGACTTTTTCCCCTATCCATGAGGTTCGAAATGTAAAGCTAGACCTAAATGTATATACTTTCTAACGGTAAAATCACATTGAGACAATAACAGATCAAATAAATCATTATTAAGGATGTAACAGCTTGAACCCAGACAATTAAAAAAACTCAACGTTATAGCCCTTTGCCTTTCAATGAGTTTTGGTGATAGCTTGGCTTTGGAGAATATCAATTTTACTGAACCTCTTTTCTTTAAAATATTAGGTTGATAGGTGGGAATTGAACAATGAGATCACATGGACACAGGAAGGGGAATATCACACTCTGGGGACTGTGGTGGGGAGGGGGGAGGGGGGAGGGATAGCATTGGGAGATATACCTAATGCTAGATGACGAGTTAGTGGGTGCAGCGCACCAGCATGGCACATGTATACATATGTAACTAACCTGCACAATGTGCACATGTACCCTAAAACTTAAAGTATAATTAAAAAAAAAAAAACCAAAAAAAAAAATATATATATTAGGTTGGTACAAATGTAATTGCTTTGCCATTAAAGAAATGGGGAAAACCACAATTACTTTTGTACCAACCTAATATTTGCAGGTCCTAAAGAAAATTGGTTTTACTCTGAAAATCAAGAAGTCAAAAAGGCAGACAGTGACACTGAATGACCTTTTACAGGGGCAGCCCTATATACTGGGTCCAGGACAAAGTAGCAGGGGTTCATGCATTTATACTCTGGACATAGAATGACAAATGTAATAACCAAAAAACTTTGTTACTAAATTGAGAAATATTTCAACCCTACATTAATTATTATGATTACAGGAAATTACTGAAATGCCAACATTATTTTTTAATTATTTGTATTAAACTTTATTTAAAAGTGGTTAATGATTCTTTTCATCATGGCAGGTAATACAGCTAGCGTATATGTGATGAGATGCATACAATTCTTATTTTTTAGTAAAAGTCTACCTATGTTCCATTAACTTTTATAGCATCTAAAATTTAAAGGGAACTCTCCAGTTATTGATACATAGCTAAATAAATTGTGAACTTTCCTTGATGCATAAGATAAATTCTGGTGCAGAGTGAGCAAACCAGGTAAGCAGTACCTCTAATCAAATTAATAATACTTATTCTATTTGCTGTGCAGTGTAAGGATAACTCTTATCTTCCACTTTATTTCTCATTTTCTGTGATTTTAGAAATTACCATCGGATATTCCATATCCTGTGTAATTTGACTCATTGGAACCCAGGGACTTGAGCTTCATTATTATCTCTCAAACATAATAGGTGGAAAGAGCATTAAGCCAGGAGTCAGGATGCCAGAGTTCTGTCTAAAGATTGTCAAGGACTTACTTATGACTTTGAGCAAGGCACCTAAAATATTGGTTCCTTATCTGTTATGAAAAACATAAAACTGTATGATATTTTGAGGCTCCTTCTAATATCAAAATTCTACTTCAGTTTTTGGTTTTCCTTTAACTGTATTTATTCTTTCCAGTTTGACAATTATTCTTTGTGATGCTGTAAAGGGAAGCAAAATAGTTTAATATCTCTATTTCATTTCTGTCATCAGTTAAGTGTTACATCTTTTTAAGATTTAGGCCAAGCTCTACTTATTTTTTTCTCTTTGCTCTAAGCTTAGCTTTAACAAACAAGAAAGGTCTTTTTGGTGGCTTTCTGATTTCTTTTTTGCTAAGCTTTGCTTGCAAGGTTTATGAATCAGACAGAACCAGGGCTTGAATCGCAGCTCTGCCTTATGCTTGTTGTGTGAAGTAGGCAAGTCTATCAATTTATCTAAAATTCAATTTTCTCATTTATTAAACTGTGATAATAGTAGTGTCTGCTTCATGGGATTGTTGTGGGGATTATATGAAAAATGACATGAAGTGCTTAGTGCAAATGCCTTGGCACAAAGAAAGCCCTAAAGAAACGTTTTTCTTATTTTTACATTGTGCTGCCATCATCATCATTATCATCATTGTCATTATTACTCTGGAATTTATTTTTGAAAACAATTACTTTTTTATCACTTTCTATTAAAAATCAATAACTATGATATCTCATATATGTAGATAATTTTATAGTTTGCAAGGTATTTCTACATGCCAAAGCTGGTCTTTGCAATAATGCTCTGAGTTGAAAAATATTCATATCTCCACACTACAAGAGAGTCTCAGAGAGGTGTAGTAACTTGTCCATGGGACTAACACAGAGAGCTTGTGTCTCCTTATTTACTTCCTGTGATGGTTAATATTGATTGTCAACTCGATTGGATTGAAGGATGCAAAGCATTGTTCCTGGGTGTGTCTGTGAGGGTGGTGCCAAAAGAGATTAACATTTGAGTCAGTGGACTGGGAGAGGCAGACTCACCCTCAATCTGGGTGGGCACAGTCTAATCAGTTGCCAGTGCAGCTAGGATAAAAGCAGGCAGAAGAACGTGGAAGGACTTGACTTGGTGAGTCTTCCATTCCTCATCTTCCTCCCCTGCTGGATGCTTCCTGCCTTTGAACATCGGACTCCAAGTTCTTCAGCTTTGGGACTCTTGGGCTTACACCAGTGGTTTGTCAGGGGCTCTTGGGCCTTCGGCCACAGACTGAAGGCTGCACTGTTGTCTTTCCTACTTTTGAGGTTTTGGGACTTGGACTGGCTTCCTTGCTCCTCAGCTTGCAGATGGCCTATTGTGGGACTTCACCTTGTGATCGTGTGAGTCAATACTCCTTAATAAACTACCCTTCATATGTATGTCTATCCTTTTATTTTGCCATTGCTTTTAATGGCAAAAACAGCAATTACTTGTGCATCAACCTAGAGTTCTGTCCCTCTAGAGAACTCTGATTAATAAACTTCCCCAATCCCATAGTGCATAGTACAGGACACACATCAGGTGGTTTTGTGACAACATTGTCTGTGATGAGCATCAGCACTAGAAAAATAAAAGCTTCCTTAGAAAAAACTTTATGTTGTGAGAGAATACTGGTATTTTATTATACGGTGTACATTTGTTGAAATAGAAAAAATATAAGTTTTTTTTTTCTTCTGTTACATTGGCTCATAAGTAGAGTTTTTTTTTCTTCAAAATTTACTTTTAATTTTGAATAGCATACATATGATACATATTAAAAAGATAGTGTCCAATGCGAGATTCTAGGAGGTTCAGGAGGGTTCCTGAGGTAACAGTTGCGGAGGGGAGTCGTGGTCATAGGGCATGAAAAAGGCCTCAAATTGTGCCTGGGTACATTTGCTGGAGAAGGACACAGACAGACTGGCATGGAAAGTCACACACACTCTCATTTGTTGCACTTCTCTCCTTATTAATCTTCCTCAGATAAAGAGGAAAACAATTGTTTTTGCCTTCTAGGGCACATTTCTGCAAGAAAGTTTGCACCAATTTGAAGAAAAATGGAAAAAGAAGGACAATGCAATGAATTTTTCATAATGCTCCTTTTATGCTAAGATTTTTAAAAAAATTCTTAGTTAATAACTTCCTGTTTTGTTGTTGTTGTTGTTTAAAAATGATCTTTTCCTGAAATGATGACAGTTTGCTAACTAGATTTGCTAAAATCTGGTAAATATGGATTGGCTACCAACATTCTTTGACAATTTTATTAGTTCTTGGAATCCAAAACACTGAGGCCTGAGACATCCAAGTGGAGACACAGCTAAGGCCGGGATTATCCGTGTGGTGTCGGAGGCCCTTCGCAAGTGCTTAACAGAGCCCCTCCACTGGCTGCTGCACCCTCTGAGTAAACATCCATCAGACTGAGTGAATGGAATGCAATTTAGATGAGTTCCTTCTGAAAAGCTGTCAGAGAGACTGTGAAATGTGACTACTTTGATTGACTCTCCTACTTTCTCTCTCCCCAAATAAGCCAGATTGGCAGGATTCAAAGGAGACATAAAATTAGTTATTATTGGCTGATTCAGCAATAAAGCCAGGAAGCAAGATCTGCTAAGTGGAAAATATTCTAGGACTAGGAATGAGAAATTATGATTATAAGGCAAGGCTTAACTAGCTGAGGAAGTTTCTCCATGCCGGCAGCTGATAAACTGCTTTGTAACTGGGTAAAATGTTGGTCTTAGTCAAGCTCCATTGCCATAGACACTTTCAGACAGATAGCCATGTGGGTGAGCAGACAGCATTCAGCCAGGACTCATGCATGCACCCGTGGTACAAGAATTTGCCAAATAGTTCCTGAGGCATCAGCTATTAGAGAATAATTCAATGATAATTTATCCTTAATAACACAGTACAACTTCCATTACATATTTATTTCAGACTTAAAAAAATGTCAATTAAATTATCTGAAAATGATTTTCTGGGTTCATCTCTTTCATTTCCTTATTGCACTGCAGCTATGCCAGCCTAAACCTCTCATCCATCAGGTTTATTCCAAAGTCCTACAGAATGAACAATTGGACATTTTCCTTAATACCTTGATTATCAAAAACTTTTAGATGAACTGATTTGGGGGTATCTGTCTCAATTTTTTCTGCTGTAATTGGGCCCTTTTTCATTATTGGTGGGAACTTAGACCTGTTTCTCCTCCTAATAAGTGGAACTGAGAAAGATGAGGTGGAGAGAAGGTTTCAGGTATTCCCAACTGGAAGCAACTTGGTGTCTAGACTATCCCACTCCATTGCAAATGGTTGGCATGTAGCCTCCCACCCCATCACCTCATAATAAAGCCAGGCAGTACATCAAGGCCTCAGACAAAAAGCCCATTAGGCATCTCTGTGATTAAGCTGATTAGCTAGCCGTCATTAGGAATTTTAAGTCCAATATCAGTGGTGAATCAGATCCAATTTGCATAAACTACAAGGCGCTTCATTAAGGCTAATAATTTTCCTATGTCCTTTGGTAATAAATCATCCTTCTATGGGGCTCATTTAGATTGAGCTTGAGAATTTTACCTTCAGAATTCTTCAACATGGTTAAGATCATTTTAGCTGTGGTCTTTGGCCTCATTTGCTGGGGTAATGCCTGTTGGGAGCCCCACCTCAGTGTTGCATCCTTGAAAAAGCATCCTTGAAATCTAAACTATGATTCATTAGAGTCTATGTGCCAATGGCCAGGACCCATAAGATAATGAAGTATGCATCTTGTAAAACACTAGTAGAGCAAGTCATACTTGTTAAAACTGATAAAGTACTCCTGCCAAATAGTTCCTTGTGTTGAGCCAACTGATCATTAAATAATTTTACATACCCCTCTTGAAAATGAGTCTATTTAAATCTGGGAAAATTGATCAGGTTTTAGAATCCAGAGCTCTCATATGAATTGTTTTTTCTTTACAGTCACTTGTGAGAATGATGAGATTCTGCTTGTTTGACCCTATTATTCTTATTTTGGGTCACTTGCATAATCTGTTCCCTGTGCTTGGAATATCCTACCTACCCTCCCCACAGTTTCTTGTGCTTGAGGCCACAAAGGATTTTTCACACTGCCATATAACTTCCTTTTTACTTATGTATCTCTCTTCCTCCTTGAAAACAAATATTCTGTTCCTAGCACATAGTAGATAATAAATGTGAATTTTATAAAATGTGAATTATGAGATGGTGGCTCTAATGGAATATTACATAGCCTACTCGAAGGAAGATGTTGATTTCTATATATTCACATGTAAAAGTGTCCATATATTTTTTTAACATAGTGAATGAAAAACAAGATGAAAAACATGCACAGGATGATCCTAGTTTTGTAAAGAAAAGAAAAGAAAAAAAGAAAAAGGTGCTTATATATATTCATAGAAAAAGTCAAAAATGTAAATATTCAGGGTAAAATCTGTGTTATAAAGGTATGGCTTTTACTTTTGGCTTTATCAGTTTCTACATTTTGATTTGTTAGATTAAATCTGTATTGCTGTTATAACTTAAAAACCCAATAAATAATTTTTTAAACCACGAGAATATAGATTTCATTTGCAAATTATTATTAACTTAAAATTAGTTTCTTATGGCTGCTGTAACAAATTACTATGAACTGTGGCCAGGCACAGTGGCTCACACCTGTAATCCCAGTACTTTGGGAGGCCGAGGTGGGTGGATCACTTGAGGTCAGGAGTTCGAGACCAGCCTGGCCAACATGACAAAACCCCATCTCTACTAAAAATATAAAAATTAGCCAGGTGTGGTGGTGCATGCCTGTAATACCAGCTGCTTGGGAGGCTGAGGCATGAGTATTGCTTGAACCCAAGAGGCGGAGGTTGCAGTGAGCTGAGATCACACCACTCCACTCCAACCTGGGCTACAGAGTGAGACTCTGTCTCAACATAAATAAATAAATAAATAAATAAATAAATAACCAAATTACTGCAAACTGGATGGTTTAAAAATACAGCAATTTATTCTTCTATAGTTCTCGAGGCTGAAAGTCTGAAAAGAAGATTTCAGTAGAGCTGTACTCCCTCCAAAGGCCCTAGGAAAGAATCTTCCTCTGCTTTTTCTAGCCTCTGGTGGTGGATGGCAATCCTTGGCATTCCTTAGCTTGCAATGCATCAATCCAGTCTCTGCCTTGGTCTTCATATGGTTTCTTCTCTGTGTCTTTACATAGTCTTCTTAAAGGGACATCAGTCATTGGACTTAGGGTCTACCCTAATCCAGTATAACTTTGCTATAACATAACTAGTTACATATACAAAGACACTATTTCCAAAGGTCACATTCTGAGCTTCTGGATGGACATGAATTTTGAGGGGACACTCTTCGTTCCAGTACAGACATTACTAAAGAACGCTTACAAACAAGGGTCAGGATCGACAAGCTTTATGTGTCAAAAAGTCTTTTCTGAAGGCTGCCATCTCAGGAGTATCTCACCATTACAGTTCATTGTACCCATTGGACAGATGTAGGATGAAAGCATGGGATGATATTATTGCTGCTACAGGTTTGAAGAACTTACCAAGCTTCAGGTCATCTCTCCTCCAGGCTTCGACCTGAATGCACTTTACTTATGTTACCCCACCTTTGAGATTAAGCAGCTTTTAGTTTCTCTTCTAGTCTCTAGCTTTACTTTTGGTATGAGATTTTGTTTGTTAATAACAAGAGTTTAGGGAAACTTCTTTTTCTTTAATCTAGGTTTTTGTTGTTGTTATTGTTGTTGTTGTTATACTTTAAATTCTGGGATACATGTGCAGAATGTGCAGGTTTGTTACATAGGTATACACGTGCCATGGTGGTTTGCTGCACCCATCAACCCTTCATCTACATTAGGTATTTCTCCTAATGGTATTCCTCCCCTAGTCCCCCACCCCCCAGCAGGCCCTCGTGTGTGATGTTCCCCTTAGGGACACTTTTAATTTCTTTATTTCTTATATTCATTCCACAAATATGATCAGCACATATTATCTGCAAGGATAGAGCGTATCCAAATACTCTTTGTAAAGCAAGATTTGATCTTATGTTTACCAGGCGGGAGATCTGGATATCATTAAAAATCCTATATAGCAAAGCATTTGTGAACCAGCGCAGAAGGAAAGATTGAGGTCAATAGTTTACAATGTTACTAACACTGTATCTTTTCCATTGGTAAGCTCCTTCCAAGAATCTGGCTCTTAAATGTATCAGTTAAACCACAGTCTTTAAGGTAGAAAATTTATTTGTAACAATTTACTGTTTAGCTTTTCCTTAAGCCTGAAATCAGTTATCTATACTTACTGTTCATGCTATTTGCACAAAGTACTCTGTGCAATGCAAATTTCTGTCCCTTCTCCCAAAGGGCTAAAAAAATCACATGGTGAGAGAAAGAAAATGCAAGAGACATTCTGAATTTAATTCATGAGGTTTTCTTTTTTTCTGTCACATATGTAGTATTTGTATCAGAGTCAGAAGTTAGAGCTAAGTTTGAACATTCAACAGATAAAAGAAAATGGTTTTATGTGGCAAACCTACTGCCCCAGAAAACAAGTAATTAAAGGATCTCTTAAAATAGCAGCCATAAATTGACATTCCATGGGAAGCCATGATTTCATTACTGTTTTTTTTTTTTAAGTGAGGCTCTTCCCTGGGCACTATTCTGAGAACTGGAATCTGTTAGCAGAATGAGCACATCACCCAAGGACTCCGCATCCTCCTCTACAGAAAGGGTTAATGCCTTTCTGGGAAACGCGGGATAATTTTATCATGTCATGTGGAGGTATTACCTTGCTATTATCTTTGTTTGGAGATTAGTATTATTTAAGAAGATATGTAAGGGTGCCATGTTGATGAGGGGTAGACTTGTAATAGTTAATAATTTTTTGTGTCAACTTGGCTAGGCATGGAAAAGAGATGGTTGGTCAAACATTCTTCTAGATGTTTCTGTAAACCTTTTTTTTTTAAAGATGAGATTAACATTTATATCAGTAGACTTTGAAAAAAGCAGATTACCCTTCATAATGTAAGTAGGCCTCACCCAATCATTTGAAGACCTTAATAAAAAAAAAAAAACAAAAACCTGACTGCCCTGGAAGAGGAAGTTCTGCCAGCATATTGCCTTCAAGACTTGAATTGCAACATTGACTCATCCCTGCATGTCCAGCCTACTGGTCTGTCGTGCAGATTTTGAACTTGCCAGACACAACAGTTTTATACGCCAATTATTTAATCACACATCCTCTCTCCCTATATCCTATTGGTTCTGTTTCCCTGGGGAACCCTGACCAATACAGATTTTAAGAGGGACACAGCCTATAGAGGCATAATAGACTTCCTGCTGAGTTTGAGACCTCAAGTCATGGTAGGCACTGATTCCCTATCATTGCTATTTCCGTGTTTGGTCAAGGCATTACACTGGAGATGCAGGCTGTGTTGTTTCTTTGGCTAAGAAAAGAAGCTTCTACTGAAGAGTGAATGAAGCTTCCTCTAGATTCTTAAGCTGCTGCTCATGGAATCTCACATTTCCTTTAATTTCCCCAAATTGAATGGGGACTAGATGTTGCAGCCATTTATTGGTGTGAATAATTAGTAATTTCTTAATCAAATGGAACTTTGGTTTTAGTACTAATTTTACATTACAGTTGTCTAGATGTCTTAGTGTTTAGGAGAGGGATGTCATTATCTCCATAATGTAGATAAAGAAACAAATATGATGGCCCGCATCTTCTTCCTCCATAACTAGAACCACGCAGATCCTCAGAGAAAAGAAGCACCAGTCCAAGGCAATGGAGGCAGAGCAGGAGAGGGGCCAGATGTATTCAACTGGGTCTTCTGTCTTTCCTCACACAGTTCTTCTCACCTGATGTGGCTTAGGCACTACCATTTCCATTAGGCTTCCTAAACCTAAATGGAGCTTTGTGTCTACTCTAGATGCCCCTCAGAGACTGCCCATCTCTCTACTCCTTTTCATGGCAAAACTTCTTGAGTCACTATCTCTGCTCCTCACCTCACTTGCTTCCATAACAGACCATTCAGGGTCTTGTCCTCATCACACCACAGAGACTAGTCAAGGTCCCTTATGACCTTCAAGTTGCCAAATTCAAGAGTTATCTCTATGGTCTTATCTTCCTCATATCTCAGCAGCACTAACCATTCTGTTATTTTGCAAACATATTTTCTTTAGTCTTCTATTGTGTAGAATTGAAATGGGTTTTCCTCCTGTCTCATTAGCTATTCCTTCTCATACATCTTTCCTGGTACCTCTGCTGCCTAACCATGAATGTTTGGAATGTCCAAAGGTTCAGTCCCGTGCCCTGCCTACATACTCTGCATAAGTAATCTTGCCAAGCTTGTGGCTTTAAATACAATCCATAAGTCTCACAAATTCATACATCCATTCCTGGCCTTTGCCCTAAAATTCAGGCTTATACACCCAATTGCCTACTTCACACCTTTCCTAATTGTTCCCTTTTTGGAATGTTATCTCTGATCTTTTCACAGCTGGTTCTTTCTTGTTATTTAGATCTCAACTTATATATTTTCTATCAGGACAGATCTTCCCTGGAAACCTTATCTATCTATTTGTCTATCATCTATCATCAATCACATTATTCAGTTTTAATTCTATGCACAACTTGCACAGATATATATATATATATATATGTAACTTTCTTCTCTATTTATCATATTTTTGTTTCCACTCCTTAAATGCAAATTTCTGGAGATTACAAGAGTGTCTGACACAGAGTGAAAGCTCTGTCTTAGTCTGCTTCAGCTGCCATAATAAAATAGCACAGACTGGGTGGCTTAACAGAAATTTATTTTCTCACAGTTCTTAAGGCTGGGAAGTCCAAGATGAAGCTGTCGAACCATTTGGTTCCTGGGGAAGCCTCTTTCCTTAGCCTGAAGAAAGCTGCTTTATCACCTGTTCACAAAAGGCTTTTCCTCAGTACAAGTGCTCAGGGGGAAGAGATAGGGATCTTTTTCTTCCTCTTATTATGAGGACATTAATCTCATATTAGAACCTACCCTTATGATTTTTATATCACTCTAATCATCTCCCAAAGGTCTCACCTCCAAATATAATCACATTGGGGGTTAGCCTGTCAACATATGAATTTTTGGGAAACACATTAAGTACATAACAAGCTCAATAAATATTTCTTGATTAGACTTGACTGAAAGATTATTGCCTGTAGCTCATAATTTAGCTTTTGTTTCTACTGCTATATGATATTTTACTATTATTCATGTATTTCTCTGAATGTCTATAGATTTTAAATTCCTTGAGGAGAGAGGGGTTAGGTACAATTGGTGCTTAGCATGTGGTTGGCTATTTTAGGGAGAAACACCATGAGGCCACAAAAGATATGAGGTTTAGTAATAAAAGCAACCCGTTGCATATTGAAAACTCACTATTCAGCACACTTTATGTCTATCCTTGCATTAACCCCCCACCCCACCAACAATCCTATTATTTTGACATTTCAATTTTAGGGACTGTCTTTCCTAATGCAGCCCAGATCTCTGTCACTCCGTCTTCCTCATGTTTCCAGTAAGGATGATCAGCTTACTGGAACCAGCTTATAGTCCCTTGGTTTTGTCTTTTGAGGGTGAGTGGAGCTAAAAGCCACTACAATCGCAGGAACAATACCTTATGCTCATTCTTCTTGGTTTTTATTTCACCCTTACTTGTGGAGGATATTTTTGCTGGACATAAATTTCTAGATTAGTGGATTTTTTTCCTTTCAACCCTCAGTATTTCATGTCACTCTCTTTGCTTGCATGGTGTCCACTGAGAAGTCCACTGTCATTCTCACCCTTCTTCCTCCATAGGTAAGGTACTTTTCTTTTACCCCTATGGCTTCTTTCATGATTTTCCCTGTGTCCTTGGTTTTTAACAGTTTATATATAATATACGAAATAATATATTTCTTGGTATTCTGTTTGGTGTTCCCTGCTTGGTGTTAGCTTCCTGGATCTGTGGTTTGGTGCCATTAATTTTGGACAATTCTCAGCCATTATTACTCCAAATATTTCTCCTGCTCTGTTTTCTCCTTCTTTTCCTTCTGGTGTTTCAATTATGTGTAAGTTATACCTTTTAAAACTATCTGACAGTTCTTGAGTGTTGTATTCTATTTTCTTTTTTAATTCTCCTTTCTCTTTGCTTTTCAGTTTTGGAGTTTCTATTGATGCGTCTTTAATCTCATTGATTGTTTAGCCATGTCCAATCTGCTGATGAGCCCATTAAAGGCATTCTTTAACTTTTGTTACAGTGTTTTCAATTTCTAGTGTTTCCTTTTTATTTGTCTTAATGTTTTCATCTCTCTGCTTATATAACACTTCTGTTCTTGCATGTTGTCTACTTTTACCTGTTAGAGATCTAAGCATATTAATCATAATCATAATTATTTAAAATTTCAGGCCTGATAGTACCAACATCTGTTTCACATTTGAATCTGATTCTGATGTTTGCTTTGTTTCTTCACAGCATGTTTTTGTGTGTGTGTGTTTTAGCACACCTTGTAATGTGGTTGTTGAAATCTGGCCATGATATATTGGGTAATGGGAACTAAGGGAAATGAACCTTTAGTATGAGTTTTTTCTGCCAATTTGGCTAGTAATTGAACTGTGTTGGAATTTGTTGTAGCTGTAGGTACCAGAGGCTTCAACTTTTCTAGCATCCTTGTTTTTGTCTCTCCTGTTGTCTTTTGTTTTTCCTAAAAATTACTCCTTAAAAAGAGTCTGATTCTTGCACCCCTTTTAGCTGAATCCCCTGTTGCTTTACTGGAGCCCTTTCATTGTCGTGGTAAATTATGGGGGAAAGGAAGTTTGCCATTATCTTATCTTTAAATCTCAATCTTTTAGTGGGCAGGTATCTCTGGACTGTGACCTTCTCGAGGGTTTCTTAGCTCACCCATTACCCACCCCCTTAAGTGAGATAAATGCTAGAGGGTGCTGTAGTGGGAGAAAATGCCCTTATTCTAGATGAGATAAGCCTCTGGCAAAGTCTTTCCCTCTGGTGAGTAGGTCTTTGTTATATAGAACGTGTAGGCATATTTTGCAGTGGTTACTCTTCCCTTCCCCTTGCTATAGCCAGAAGGTGATCTTTCTTGGCTCTTGACCATGAGAACCTGGTAGCATTCCTAGAGGCAAAACCCATGAAAGGGCTCTTTAAGACTTGCAGTCCCCAGGATATTCTCACTCTCAAGCTAATCCACACTCATCCTCCAGAAATACATCAAAATTACCATTTAAGTT
Organism: Pan paniscus; assembly: GCF_029289425.2. NCBI lineage: Eukaryota > Metazoa > Chordata > Mammalia > Primates > Hominidae > Pan > Pan paniscus. The sequence continues at coordinate 39,855,677 of NC_073264.2, read as the reverse complement.
TTCCTACCAGTTTATGGCCCCAGTGGCTTCTGGTCCAGGTGAGCAGATCTCACTTGCACCTCTCTGGATCTGCCTAGATCTCCTGTGACCTCAGTTATCCAATGGGTCCAAGAAAAGTCACTGAATTTCTGTTTTGTTTTTTTTCTCCCCCATCATTTTCTTGTCATAAGGATGGAAATGATAATTTACAAACATTTTACATATTGGACCCCAAACTGGAAGTCTAAATATCTTTTATATCTTCTAGTGCTGTGCTAAACAGACATAGACATACTAAATCTTGGCTTGTGTTTCCACCAACTACCTGGTCCATTTTCCCACCACTTCCCACAGCTGCATTGGACACTCTTCCTGTCAAGGGAAAAGAGCTGGAGCTTTGACAAATTGAGTTTTAATGGCTGCCAGTCTCTGATATACAAGACACTAAGTGAGTACTTGGAGTGAGTGATAGATGACAATCAAGACTAAGACAGGGATTGTCTGACTCAGACTCTTGTATTCTTGTCCCAGATATCTATGTTTGCATTATGGTTGGAAAACACTATTCTTTAATCTAAGTAGTAAATGAGTTTAAAAAGAAAGAAAGACAATGAAAAACACTTCTCTGTTGGGCTAGTGCCTCAGCCTCCTCAGAAAAGACTATTTCTGGCATCTCAGGTGTATAAAAGCCTTCCTTGAGGCCTTTGTTTCTGATGTGTTGATGTGTAGAGACTGACTCTGAAGCCTTTGACTTTCTTATTTGTGATTTTGCTTTTTGCTCAGTAGTATCCTCCCTCCCCCACTCTCTCCCTCCTTCCCACCTCTCCCACCCTCTTCCTTCCTTCCTTCTTTCCTTCCTTCCTTCCTTCCTTCCTTCCTTCCTTCCTTCCTTCCTTCCTTCCTTCCTTCCTTATCTCCTTCTTTCCCTTTTCTAATACTAGCATTTGGTGTGTTTGTGATAAGTTAAACATTTTATTCATTAATGTTAGCTTTAACAGAATAAGACAATTTAGCTAAAGGCCACTGCCTAGTGAGATTTTTTTCAATACTGATTGAAATGCAAATTAATACAAGCAATTACCAGGTACTGCACATAGTCTTAAAATGGAAGGCTTTAAATGACATTTCCTTGGCAATCTGTATGAATCCCCCAGATTAGGCATTCTTTTTATTCAGTAAACTAAATCTGCATCTAATGCCCAACTTGAGGTTGTCATCACATCATCATTTTTAATTGTAGCAAACTCTGAAATAAAGATGACCTTATCAAATAACAGTTACCTAAAGAATTACTTCTTACTGGGGAATGTATGTTTGGAGAAGGAGACATGGCCTTGGAGGATGAAGGCCTATGTAACATTTTAGGGAGACAGATTTTCCCTCAGTCAGAAAGAAGGGAACTAACATTTATTGAGTCTTTTTGTGTCAAACACTTTATATTCATTCGTATTTAATAAATATTTATTGGGTACTGTGATGTTTTTGCCAATATTTTCCTTGCAGGAGGTTCAGTGGGAATAGGATAGACAAGGTCCCTGCTCTTGTGACTCTTATATTCTGGTTGGGAAAACTGACAATAAACAACAACAGTAAACAAAGAAATAAAAATAAATCCATGGTGATAAGTACCCTTATATGGAATAGAGAATGGTCAGGTAGGTAGGTGAAAAGAGACTGCACATTAGATAGGGTGGAACAAATGAGGCTTTTCTGAGATGGTGACATTTGCTTTGAGAGATTAAAGAGTTAACTAACCACTCATTACTTTGTCTAACTTTTACAACAACCTGAGATAAAGGTAACATTAGTTCAGCAGGTATAAGCAAAGAAATTAATTACCCAACTAGGTTAAATAATTTCTCTAAGATTACACAGATTTTTTCAATCCTATTGTAAACCAAAAATAGAATTCTAGGCCCCCCAACTAACTGAATGACTGCTCCTTGTGGCTAAAGGCATTCCATAGTTAACCTGAAAAACTAGTTAAGACCCTGATGAGAAGTGGAGGTTGGACATGCCTCATTATACCCTCCTCCCTTTGGAATTCAGGCACAGCTGACCAGCATTAACATCAAAACAGATATTAAGACTGATGAAATAGACTTTTTGTAGCAATTCCAGCCTGACTCTAGTATAGCATCACTTGACAGATAGCAGGCCCTTAAAGAAATGGAAGTATTTTACCCGAAATAAATTTCTTTGACATATTTTGAAATAGCCTAACAAAGCTGTCTCTTGTGGGGAAAAATCTACATTCTGTAGGGAACCCGCATTCCTTTCCAACGTCTTTTCCCGATGCAGGAGAGAATTAACTAAGAGTCTGGCACTTTTAAAAATCTGATAAGAAACATTTACAATCTATTATCTCTGAAGCCTGCTACCTGGAGGCTTCATCTGCATAATAAGAACCTTGGTCTCCACAACCCCTATCTTAATCCAAATACTCCCTTCTATAGATTCCAGGTCTTCAGATAAACTAAAATCTTTGAATTCACCTATGATTTGGAAGCCTCTGCTTTGAATTGTCCTACCTATCTGAAACAAGTCAACATAATCTTTCATGTATCGATAGATGTCTTATGTTTCCCTAAAGTGAAAAAAAACAAGCTGTAGTCTGACCACCTTGGGCACGTGTTGTCAGCACCTCTTGAGTTTGTGTCACAGCCATGTCCTTAGCCTTGGCAAAATGAACTTCTAAATTGATTGAGACCTGTCTCAGATAATATTTGGTTTACACTATCCATTTGCTTCAAAGCTGCTCACAGGCTACCAGACCCCACAAGTACTTCTTTCTCACCAGCTGCTCCAAGCTTATGCAAAAAACAAGCCTATGCTTGTTTACTTGGTCTTAGACTTTAGATATTCAGAAGCGTCAGTTTTCCAAGAAAATCAATGCTGAGTCATCAATTTTTTCAGTAAGAACATTAACAAGAAAAAAGGCACCTAATTTTTTATTACCTTTCAATAAAAGAGGATATTTTTAATACCAAAAAAGTTAAAAGGATATTTTCTAAGATTAAAGCACATGACTTCAAACTGAATACAATTAACTTTATGAAATATATTATTTTGTCTCTATTTTATTTATTTCACAGAAAACCCTTAAAATGATTATGTAAACAGACTCATTTGAGAACCAATGGACTCAATGTCTTTGCAAGGCTACCTCCAACCTTGAAAATCTTAGGTTGATGTTAACTCCTGATGCTCGATGCTCAGAGTGGCAATGCAGGCAGATGCTGTGGGGTAAGGATATAGACTCTGTGCTAGTTGAATCAGACTAGGAAAGGACAGGTCATTTTGACCTAAATATTTTCGGTGTGAATCTCTTCCCTTGAAATAATTACCTATTTAGGGAAGAGGCAATGATGCATTCTTTCTTTCTTAGAAAGTTCAAATACATGCTAAAGCACTTTATAAAATAATTTATAAATGGTTTTTCTGTAGGCGGTTGCCCATGTTGGTTCAAATAAATGAAAATAATTGATTCATTGCTTTTCTCTTTTTTAATTACAGAGTTAGAAAGGACTATTTAGACTTTTCTTGATAGGAATGTATGTGTTTTTGTCATGAATATTCAAGTATTGATCAATCTGTGATAGTGTATTTCTCTTGTTAAACTTGTAATATAAGCAAAACTACAAAATATGCAAGAATAACTACTACTTAAAATTCTATGAAAATATAATGATAATTAATGAGGAAATAATTGTGTACAATAGCAGCAATAGCATCCTTAAGGCCATTTCTGCAGCATTTCAAGTACCTAATTGAATCAGTTGTGCCAGATCTCATCTTACTGAGAGACAGGATAAGAAGTGTTGGGCTAAAGCCTCAAGCATCAATTGAAATTTTAGTTTTGTACCTAAATAAAAAACCACAAAGATACAAGCCATTTGAGTGTTTGGCTCTTTTTTGTCATCAATATAACCATCATTACCTTCACACTGTTCTATATCTGTCTCGTGGGCTCAATAGCGTGAACTAAAAGCAATTGATTTCATAAAGTAATTGAAGGGATGAACAGAAACACAAATTATGCAAAATGTACCAGACACAGATGAATGCATTCTACAATATTAATAAAGTCCTAAAAATGCTTAGAATTAATTTGAAGACTTTCCTCTGATTGGTATTTCATACATACACATTTTTAATTTTCAAAAGAAATTAAGGGCGGCAGAAGAAAAAAGTGGGAAACATAAAGAAGCTAAATCACCTATAATTCCTCTGCCAATATCAGTACTAATAATGTTTTGATGAATTCCTTCTAGTCGTATATGTGTACATACATACACACACGACCCTAATGTGTATATAATTTTCTACCATTTTATTAAATAATGTGAGGCATTTTTCATGACACCAAATATATTTCATACAAATGCTTTTGTATGATGGCCTAATATTTGATCATATAAAAATATGAAACTTTTTCTGGTTAGTGCCCCACTCTTAGGCATTAAAGTTGTTTTCAATTTTTCCTTCTTAAAAATGGTGCTGCAGTGAACATGTTCCATTATGAATCTGTGCTTGCAACTTATATTTTCTTACATTGGGTTTTCATAAGTACAATTGCTGTGTTAAAGAAGATGAACCTCACTAAGAATTTTTATATCAGAAATGTAGAAACAATCTACCACGGAGGTCTAATAACTCCAACGACAGGAATTATCATTGAAAAAAATGAGTTTGAGAGCTTGATACATGAAAATATCTCACTGCTATACTAATATGCATTTCTTATTTTCCTTCATGAAATGCATTCATTTATTGAAAGTGTCCACAGAATATCATGTTGGCAGTCCTGGCTTTCATGGGTGTGTGACTTGAGCAGTTGCATAAGGTTTCACACTCAGAAGAAACTTGTGCTTGGTGTCATGTTCTGCCATTGCCATCTCAGAATTCTTAAAAATTTTACCATTGAACTTAAGTTGTGTAAGTGATGTTTGATGGGGCAATGGATGTGTGTGAGACCAGAGAAGAAGAATGAAATATGTGGGTCCACTATTTTTGATAGTTCATTTGCATAAAATGTTTTGATTTTCCATTAGCACAGAGTTCTGGTGAATCCATGATGTGTGGGAGTTCAGTGAGACTCAAAACAAGCACAGGGCAAGCATGACACACCTACAGCTGAATAAGTGGGGGTGCTGACAGCTTCAAGTGGCCTTGCTTTCTGTTTGTATAAGAACCTGCTTTAAATGTAAAAAGAAGGCAAAAGTTTTCTAAGGTATAGAAATGACCGAGGAATCCTAGTGTATCCTGTCTTACTCATGTTACTTTCTTGTATTAGCCAACAAATTACCCTGAAAATAATGTCACCCAAGGAAAGAGAAAGATACAATCCTAGTTATTTTTCTTTTTAGTCCTTGTGTGTTCATGTTAGGGAAGAGAATGTGACCAAAAGCAGGAGAGCAAACAGAGCCCTAGAACGAATGCACAGTGTTGTTTTTCCCGTGAGAGTAAGAACTGTTTTTGATTTTCCTACATGATGGGTATGGAAATGAACATATCTGCCAACTCAACTGGGACATAACAGAAGCTACATTAAAAATCTATTTTAGTAATGATATCATGTCTGGGACATCAACTGCAATTGAGGCTCCTATTTAGTTAAAATGGCAGTAGTTAACTGTCTTCTGCTGTTATCCTGACTGGTGTTTTCAGGGAACAGACTGGTGGATTAAATGGGACTGATGAGAATCATCATCCCTGCATTGTTTACATTTTCGAGGGTAGGCTAATGTTTGCAATTCTACCTAGGATATAATATACGCGTGGTTTACTATCTTGGTTGAGAGTGAGGAGAAGCAATTTCAGGGGCTTCTGCTTCACATTCACTAGTATAGTAGTTTTATTAACAGACAAAGTAATCTTTATTAGGGTAGTGCAAATGTCTAAGTACATCCAATTTGATTGCCCATTTGGAAACTGAGAAAATACCACCAGGTGTGTCAGTGGACCTATCGTATGACGGCCTTAGGCCATATTTATTACCCAACTTCTATACACTCCTACTCTCTATATAGAGTACTCTAAGGGGGTGGGGCATAATGGAGCTTTGAACCCCCAGATATTAGTGTGTATTTTTGATTTTAGGATAATTCTGTCCTTGATATCTGGCAGATAATTTTGTCGATCTGTAAAATGACTTGGGAAGTATTCTTTTTAAATTTTCTGAAAAAATTGTGTAGAATCGACATTATTCTTTAAATGTCTGGTAGAATTCACCAGTGAAGTTACAGATTAATGATAGGGTTTCACAATGAATTGATATGGGGTTAAACAGATAATGTGAAAGAGCTGAATGTTCCCTTTCTCCAGTGTATGGTCAACCAAGTAAATGGCCATAGTTCCTTTTGGTGGAAAGACTGGAGGAATCACTACTTTGTAGATTTGCTGTGGTATTTCTGGCCTTTCCTCAAGGTCAAGGGAAATAGGCTCTCTTCCAGTAGATGGGTTCTGGGTCAGAGAAATGGCTGATATCTGGAAATAAGACAAGGAATTGTGACTTTTCATGCAAGGGTGACCTCAGCCTTTTATTCATCCTTTTGGATCTTTTTTGATTATATTATGCAATATCATGTTGTCTATCCTACTATCTTGCCTCTAGAAATACATAGCAAATGTCCAAGCATCATATCCATAGACCCCTGTGAGTCAGGCACTCTTGGCTGCCATTTTAACTTGTCCATTTTAATAATTATGTCCTTTTTGTCTATGATGGTTATGTGCTGCCTTATGGCTTTTCCTATTTTGGACTCCTATCTTCCTTATTGCTAATAAGGAAGTTAGCAAGTTCCTTATTAGCTAACTTGGAGACCCAAATTCTCCAATGGTGTTTCTATCAGTACTGGTCTCCAGAGAATGGCAATTTCTGAGTTTCTTGATGATGCTAGTGACCCCTAACCAGAGTATTCCTTATTACCTTGGATTTTATATTTTATATGATAGATCAATTCTATTAGCACACCCACTTCCTTGAATCTGTTGATTTCTTCCTCCACGATCTATCACAGCAGTTCTGGCATACATTTAATGTGGATCATCAGTTTTTCAAGCATCTAAGAGCCATCTCAGTGTATTCAAACCAACTCCAGAGTTCCTTCCCATGGTATCAAATCTTGAATCAAGGAGACTGTCTTACTATTGAAAAATTCTCCCATATCCAGCTTTATGTTCTGCATCAGCAGTAGGTCTACTCCTGGTATCGCCTGTCTTAGGTAAGGTTCCTAGATGTGTGAGATTCTTGTGCAAGTTATTTAAAAGGGAATGTTCTCCAGAGAAGGCTGTAAGGGAGTGACAGAAGCAGAATAGATCAGAAGAAGCAGACAAGCACAGATGTGTTTTAGGAGAAGTTTAGCCTTAGTCTGATCTCACAGGGACCTTTGGAATGTTAGTTTTGTCCTAGAAATTGTCCTTCCCAAAAGCAAGGTGGCGGGTGTTACATCCTTACATCAGACAGCTGTCCTGGCCCTTTGGGTGAGGGGGGAGAGTATGACCTCCCAAGCATATTTAGGCAAGGTGACTCTTGCCGGCTAAGAACAATCCTGCTGACAAGGGCACAGATATGAGCCATAAGCAGCCCAAATCTACAGCAGGTGGGTATGGGTATCCTAACACAGTAAAGGAGATCTAGGTGGTATACCAAGGCAGAGTCGGTTCTTGTGGATGTTTCCTATATGTCTGAAAAGAATTTGTACACTCTTTTACAGTGACTTATAGTGACACAATACAGTCATTTGGGATCTGAGAATATCAGTTTTACAAAGAATTTCTTTTAATATTTTCTACTTTGGTTTACTAGGCATTTTATTGGATGTATAAGGACCAAAAGGGACTTTACCTGCTTTGTATATAGCTGAGCTGTGTGAGGTTTGAAACATTGTGCAGGTCTGTGAGGTTAGTGATAATTTTGTCCATTATAAAAATGTATTGATTCAAGGATTCAAGGATGTCTTTTGTCCTAGGTTTTTCGCATGAGATTTGAATTGCACAAACATTGAATATTATGTGTATTTTATTACTGAACATAGTCTGAGAGGAAAACACATAAGCTCTAAAAAAAAAAAAAAAACAAAGAAAGTAGACCAATGAGACTAATACATATTTGAGAGTAACTATTGTAGGGAAAATGACTTGTTACTTTGGTTACTGTAAATGATGTTAACTATTAAAGTCATTATGCCCATTTTAATGTGACTTGATGTTGTTTTTAACAAAAATGGATGTCAAATTGGGTGTCCAAGAAGAAATGTATTTTTTTCTCATTGAAATTAATGGTAATTGCACTTTTGACTTTAAAAAATTGGGAAGAGAATTATCTTCAATTAGATGGAGGAAGATAATATGACATTTAGAGCAGTTAATATTATTTAGACTTTCTATGTCTTTGTCTAATTTGTTTGGCTTGTTTATTTTTTAAAGAAAGTGTGAATATCTCCACCTAAAGCCGTCGATCAATCTATTTTCTCTCTGAGGGTTTGTCGGTTTTGTTTTACATATTCTAGGGCTACATTTTTAAGTAAATATATGTTAATGATTGTTATATCAGCTCTTGCTCCTTTTACAAGTATTTACTTTGTCTCTTACTCCTTTAAGATCTTTGCCTTGAATTTTGTCATGTTTCATGTTTCCTACTGTTTTTAAAAATTTCGTTTTTTGCCTAGGGTATCAGTTTCATACTTTCTCATTTTGGGGTGTGTCTTTTACAGATGTTATATTCCTAGTACTTTTTAAAGACTAATGTGGGAAGGATCTCCGTCTTTTAATTAGAGAATCTAATCCATTACATGTATAATTACTGTTTTATTATATATAATATATAATATAAAGTTAAATATATATTTAACTTTTAAATTTAGGGATACATGTGCAGGATGTGCAGGTTTGTTACATAAGTAAACATGTGTCATGGGGGCTTGTGGTACAGAATATTTCATTACTCAGATATTAAGCCCAGTACCCATTAGTTATTTTTTCTGATCGTCTCCTTCCTCCCAACTTCCAACTTCCAATAGGCCTCAGTGTGTTTTGTTCCCCTCTGTGTGTCAATATGTTCTCATAATTTAGGTCCCACTTATAAGTAAGAACATGCTATATATTTTTTTCTTGTTCCTGAGTTAGTTTGCTAAGAGTAGTGGCTTCCATTTCCATCCATGTCCCTGCAAAGGACACAATATCTTATTCTTTTTTATGGCTTAATAGTATTTCACAGTGTATATATACCACATTTTCTTTATCCAGTCCATCATTGATGGGCATTTAGGTTGATTCCATGTCTTTGCTATTGTGAATAGTGCTGCAATGAACATACATGTGCATGTGTCTTTATAATAGAACAATTCATATTCCTTTGGGTATATACCCAGTAATGAGATTGCTGGGTTGAATAGTATTTCTGTATTAGGTCTTTGAGGAATCACCACACTGTCTTCCACAATGGTTGAATTAATTTACTCTCCCACCAACAGTGTATAAGCATTTCTTTTTCTCCACAACCTCACCAGCATCTGTTATTTTTTGACTTATTAATAATAGCCATTCTGACTGGCATGAGATGGTGTCTCATTGTGGTTTTGATTTGCATTTCTCTAATGATCAGTGATGTTGAACTTTTTTTCATATGATTGTCGGCCGCATGTATGTCTCCTTTTGAGAAGTGTCTGTTCATGTTCTTTGCTCACTTTTTAATGGGGTTGTTTGTTATTTTTCCTCATAAATTTGTTTAAGTTCCTTACAGATGCTGGATATTAGACCTTTGTCCAATTCACAGTAAAAGTTTTCTCCCATTCTGTACGTTATCTGTTTACTCTGTTGATAGTTTCTTTTGCTGTGCAGAAGCTTCTTAGTCTATTTCTTTGTCTTGCCTGATTGCCCTGGCCAGAACTTCCAATACTATGTTGAATAGGACTGATGAGAGAGGGCATCGTTGTCTTGTTCCGGTTTTCAAAGGGAATGCTTCCAGCTTTTGCCCATTCAGTATGATATTGGCTGTGGGTTTGTCATAAATGGCTCTTATTATTTTGAGGTATATTCCTTTAATACCTAGTTTATTGAGAGTTTTTAGCATATTGAATTTTATCAAAAAACTTTTTGCATCTGTTGATATAATCATGTGGTTTTCATCTTTAGTTCTGTTTATGTGATGAATCATACTTATTGATTTGCATATGTTGTTTTATTACATTTATAACATTAATCTATGTTCTTTGTATGTAGTTCTAGTTCACTCATTTTCCTTGCTGTGCAGTATTCTATTGAATGAATATGTCAGAATTTATTCTTTTGTACAAGGACATTTGGGTAGTTTTCAGTTTTAAAATAATACAAATAATACCATTGTGAACATTCTCTTATGCATATACCATACATATGACACATACGTCACATGATTTTATGCACACACATATATATGGTATGCACATTTTTCTAGGTATATTACTCAGGACAGAGATTGTTGAGTCATACAATAGGGTATGTTTGGTTTTTCTTTTCTTCTTTTTTTAGACAGGATCTCACTCTGTCATCCAGGTTAGAATGCAGTGACATGATCTTGGCTCAATGCAACCTCCACTTCCTGGGCTCAAGCAATTCTTCAGCTTCAGCCTCCTGTGTAGCTGGGACTACAGGATACAGGCACAAGGCACCAACACCTGGCTAATTTTTGTATTTTTTCTTTTTTTTGGTAGAGATGAGATTTTGCCATGTTGCCCAGGCTGGTCTTGAACTCCTGAGCTCAAGTGATCTGCCTGCCTCTTCCTCCCAAAGTGCTGGGATTACAGGTATGAGCCATCGTGTCGGGCCATGTTTGGTTTTTCTAGATAATGCCAAACTGTTTCCCAAAGTGGTTGTGTCTATTTATATTCCTCACATTAGTGATTGACAGTTTCCTTTCTCCACATCCTTAGCAACACTTGGTATGGTCAGAATTTTTAACTTTTTCTACCTTGGGTATATAGTGATATCTGATTCTTACATTTCATTGATAGAAAATGTATGTATTAGCCATTTGGATTTCTTCTTTTCATGATTTAGTTTTTCAAATCTTTTGCCTGAATCTATTGCTTCTTAGCCAGGTAACTTTAAGTAAGCCATATCTTAATTTCTTCACTTTTAGAATGGGCTTAATAGCATCTCACTTTGACCTCTTAGCACAGCAGTGTCTACGTAGCATTGCTACTTCTGTCCAAGATTGGCAACTACCTTTACTTGAATCACTTTTCCTGTATGGTTCCAAGTGACTATGAGCCAAAAGAAGAACTCACATGAGATCTGGAAGGTGTAAGTGAAGCAGAGCTACCTTGGAAGTTTGAGGGAAAGAAACACAGTGGTGGACTGACAGAGGTGTCTGGTGGGTCTCAGGATGTCATCCTTCTTTTGCTGCTTGTACTCAGCTCATTTTCCTGACTGCTGGCCCAGCTGATCAACTGTGGTTCTAGGTCCCAGGCACTTGGTTCCAGGCCCACAAAGGTGATGATTTCCAGAGGCAGCAACTTCTCCAGAGTAGAAGCTTCCTAGAAGATGTAGACAGTCCATAAAATCTGCATGGTTGCTGAATTTCCCTGAAGTTCCTACTGTCTACTTGAGTTAGCACTTCAGGCTGGCATGGCTAATGATTATTTTCTCAAATCCTCCTATTTCTCCCTTGTAGATTTTCATTTGCCCCATTCCTACCACATTTTTCTAAATGTTAATTTCTATACAAACCCTCTTATTTCTGTAATATTTGTAGTAGCTCTGATATCACGATTTAATCCTGAGTGATAGAATAGTTTTGACAATGGAATAAAATAAAAATGCAAAAATTCTTTAATAGCTCTAAATTGCCATTCAAATGTAATTATTGAACTGGGCTAAGTAATGCATTGCTGTGCCTCTTACATAGTGGAACAGATTAGGAGACATTTAAAATGGTAAGAAAAGCAAGCCAGCATAGGCTGTTATTGGCAGCATGCTTCATGAAAATATTTTATTCTTTTATTTGTCTGACAGGGTACTTGTTTGTTAGCAAATGGATGCCAAAATACATCATCTGGGTTTCCTTTTCAACTGGATTGCTTGGTAAGAAAGAGGTTGTAAAGTAGATCTAAGAGACAGAATCTCTGAAACACTTGTCAGGCATTCCCAATTAATATTTAAAGTGTGGAATATGGTCAGATATCCAGAAACACAAATCAAGAACAACTGAATAGATACAGGCACAAGGTAAAATAAATTTTAAAAATATAGGACAATCCTCTACTGCAAATTACCCATTTCTGGCTGCCTCTGTAATACATTAAGGTTGAGCCTGGCAGTGGGTCATTTTCGAAGTTTGTCAAAGACTCAGACATTGTTGATACTATTTGTGAGTTTTCTCAAGGCTACTGTACTAAACTATCCTTAAGATAATAGTGCTCTGGTTAGTAGAACAATAGTTGGTTAGCCAAATAGTGAATTTCAGCAGCCACTTTCATTGCTTAATGGCCAGAGTAACAGTCATAGGACTGTTCAACCTTGCAAGAATTCCCAACTGACACTTTTTCAGTGATCATGAATACCTCAGGAAAGCAAAGGAAAGACTTTGTGAGCAGAATTATTATATTCAAAAGACTGTAGGGATAGTAGTCAGGGAGGAAGGGAGCTAAGTAGCACAATATTATTCTTATAATATTGTGGTATTAAATATTATATAATATTGTGGTATTAAAAATTGTAACATAGTTTGTAGTATCTTGTTTCTTTTTTCCTTCATGATGTACTCCTCAGTTGATTTAATAATCTATGTGCAAGACCCTGATCTATGACCCATGGGTGATTACAGTATGATTTTTGTTACCAAAAAGCTTATGGTAATGTAGGAGAATTGAGGTGCAACTGACAAATAAAAATTATATATCTCCAAGGTGGACACCATGATGATTTGATATGCATATACATTGCATAATGATTATGAGAATAAACTTAACATATCTATCATCATCCATAGTTACTATTTTGTGTTTGTGTGTGTATGAGGTGTACTGCATTGTGTGCTTGAGATTAATTGAATGTTGAGGACAAAAGAGCCCACAATGGCTTTAAATCTTCTGGTTTGATTTATTTAGAAAAAAAAATCAGTATATCTAATGGAATTAGGCTACCTGGGAAAAAGAGCAATGAATTTTGAAGTACAGATAGCAAATCTGACTTTCTGACTTTGGGTATGCTAGAATTTCTTTCTTTTTTCTTTTTGAGATAGAGTCTAGCTCTGTTGGCCAGGCTGGAGTGCGGTGGTGTGATCTCAGCTCAGGGCAACCTCCACCTTGTGGGTTCAAGCGATTCTCCTGCCTCGGCCTCCCAAGTAGCTAGGATTACAGGCATGTGCCACCATGCTGGGCCTAGAATTTCAATTAATATTTATTCAAGGAGTGATTGGATCATCCAGGTGGTTACAATAGCATATACCAAATTCAAGAGTGAGGACAATATAAAGGATTTGGGTTACCAATTTTTACATAGCATTTGCATTTAACATTAGCATCAGGATTGGGATTAGTAGAAAATGTTTATTACATATAATATCCAAGATGATTTTTAATGGAGGCAAGAATACAGGTATGGTCTTTCATTTTGTGCCTAAGTAACTTGATACCCCTTTGCAACAGAGAACACAAAAATAAGTAGTTGCTTATGGGTCATCAGAAGATCCATAAGTTGCAGAAATTTGAGCAGTTGGAAACTAAATTGATATTGATGATTTGAAAACATTATCAGAAGAAAGTATGAAAAATGAAATAAAAAGTAGAAATTAAGGAAATAAGGATAACAAAAGGAACACTTCAGAGACCCAACTCAAATGTTTGGACTTAGAAAGTATTATAGCATTTAAAATACCAGTATTAAGAGTTATTTTCAGAAATGCTCTAAGGAATGTTTCTGTTCTATGTGCATCCCTGTGCCCTTGTGTTAGGGGTTGAATTGTGTCTACCTCTCCAAGAAAAAAAATAAATTGAAGTCCTAACATCCAGTACCTGTGAATGTGACCTCATTTAGAAATGAGTCTTTGCAGATGTAATCAAGTAAAGAAGAGGTCGTTAAGTGGACTCTAATCCAATATGACTGATATCCTTCTAGGAAGAGGAAAAATGCCATGTGAAGATGGAAATATACCATAGGATGACAGAGGAAGAGATTGGAAGCCAAGGCATAGCAAGATTTGATGTTTATCACTGGAGGCTGGGAAGAAGCAAGGAGAGATTCTACCCAGAGTCTCAGAGCAACCATGGCCATGATGACAACTTGATTTTGGATTTTTGGCCTCCAGAACTATGAGAGAATAAATTTCTTGTGTTTTAAGCTATTCAGTTTGTGATACTTAGTAAGGGCATCCCTAGGAAACTAATACAATTTATTTATCTCTTTCTTATATCATCACATCACTTAACCAGCAAACATTTATTAAACATCTACTCTGCATGGGTAATTCTGCCCCTTCATTTCACAGCTTTGAGAATCACACTCTTAACACAAAATTTGTCACTTAGAAGATTTACAAGTAAGAAGAGACAGCACAGCACAGGATACTTTGCTTTGTCTTTTTTCCCTCAATTGTACTGAAGACGTTCCCAGTAGTGCCATCTTTGAGAAAGAATGATACATATAGATGAATATTTTCCAGCATTTATGGGTTTTTGGCTCAAAGGTGTGCTAAAAGTGTCAAGTTGCTAGAAGATCTCTAGATAAATGGTATGCACGATGCTAGGCTTAAAAGGCATGTTTATACTAAAAGTGATAAGCCCAACACCACCTGTTATCATTAACATGACACCAGAGTTAGAAGGTATAAAAGGGGAATGATACAATCTGAGAAGACCTCAAACTCTTTGTCAAAAAATTCTTCTAGGTGCATTGTACCTGTGCTGGATAAAGTAATGTACAACTCCTAGAAGATGAGTGTGCTGGCAGGATAAATAAGGATGACTTAAAAAGCTGTCATAGCTGGTGATCAGGCAGTAAAGATACACGCCATGTATAGTTTGTTAACTTATTGCATTAGTGGTGTCAAAAGTGCTAGCCACAATTTCCTACAGTAACTGTATTTGTTGATTGTTAGTCATGCCAACAAAATTGTTAGAACATAGAAAATACTAAAATTGAAACATTTCCCCTAAACTCTCGAAGTAATAGGAATTAGTCTCCATAAGTGGCTCTATAAAGAATCAATTAGAAAATTAGAAAATGAATTAAGTACCATGCTTTTTTTTTTTGGTTAGGCCTTTCTGTGAATGCCATAAAGTACTCTTACTTTTTTATGTATGACATCAAGCTCAATTATTATGGCTGATTAGAAGAACTGAGAACTAAGGGTATATAAAAAATATATCCCATCCAGGCATCAGCAATTCAAGTGATATAAGACTTGTCTTTGTAAATTATTTTGTTTAAAGTCTCTTTGATACCTACTGAATGCTCAATATTTGGATACTTCAATAATATACTAAACCAATTCCTTCCTGATAGCATTTTGATAGACTCATATGTCTTAGACCTAAATTTACAAAGGTATGCACTAGGATTTCATTACATTGAAGGAAACAGAAACTATGAAAGCATTTTTCACATTTCTGATTTCTGAGTCTATTTTCTTGGAGTCAAATGCTGCTGCAACATTTTGCTATAACAAACCAGATGGTACTAAATCTATTTTCTAAGAGAGGGTAGAAGATATCAGACTTGAATGTGGATGAAAAGTTCTGAGTTCTTTTCCAAAAAATGTCAAGTGGTAGTCAATTTAATCTACTTAAAAAACAACAAACAAACTAATTTAACTTCTGACAACAGAAACCTTTCAAAATTGTTCTAGTTAGGACCCAGTGAAACTTAAAGTCTGAAAAATGACACATGATATATCACAACAAACAAGTCAGGGCTATATTGTATTAGATTCTCTTACGTTATTACCTGTAAAGATTTGGCTGGACTGTCTTCCCAGTGGGGGTCCCTAAATTGGCTGAGACAATGCAGCATTAGAGGCATGGACATTGAACAGTAATGCAGTGATGGGGCAAGTTATATAAAAACACATAGAAAGTAAAATAGCTTTTTTTTTTCACATAGAAAGTGAAGTGTTAAGCAACAGACACATGGGAAAAACAGGAATTGGTAAGACCTGGGTTGCTAGTCAGGCAGTTTTCCCCCATGTATCCTCACTCATATTGACCATGAGCCTACATGAAATTATTTGCCTTAAATGATGTAGGTATGAAAGCCGTAATAAGGAAAGAGGCTAGAGAAGATTTTGGCCTTAAGGAGCATGTGTCAGTCACAGTCAGGGGCCAGAAAATGCTCATCATTAAAGTTTAGGATCTTCCAGGTGATCTAAAAGTGACAGCCAATTAGCTGATCTTCAGTGTGAAACTCATACAGAGCTCATTAACATAGCTGGATCTTGATTCTGACATTTCTAGTATTTTTACTAGAGCTTTGACAATAAAAAACATACAGATATAGAAAACATTTTGGAAGTATGAGGCAATATAGATAAGCGAAAAAGACCCACTGTTCCCAAAGCATGTATCATTCATCAATTGTGAAAATGTTTCCTGATGAAGCTGATGTGGCTTCATAGGCTTCTGTTACCAACCTACTAGCATTGTCAAATGGAAGGAACCTAGTTTCCATTTTGTCTTATGATGTTCACAGGCTACACATGTATGAGGGAAGGGATGGAGAACTTCCCAAAGGAGTGAATCATTTGATACAGAGCTATTCAATCCTTAATAGTTCAAGTTGGAATAAAACTGACATTACTATTATATAGCTGATGATGCTTTAACAAAGAGTTGAGTTTTGTATCAGTCAAAATCCTATTTAAGATCTAATCCTTGGCATGGTGGCTCATGCCTGTAATCCCAGCACTTTGGGAGGCCAAGGTGGGAGAATCGCTTGAGGCCGGGAGTTCAAGACCTGCCTGGGCAACGTAGTGAGACTCTGTATCTACAAAGACATTTAAAAAAATTTAGCTGGGCATGGTGGCATGCCCCTGTAGTCCTAGCTACTTGGGAGGCTGAGGCAGGGGGATCACTTGAGCCCAGAAAGTCAAAGTTTGAGTGAACCATGATTGCACCATTGCACTCCAGCCTGAGTGAAGAGGAGAGATCCTGTCTTTAAAAAGGGGATAATTTATGGAGATGTGGCAGGTTAAGAAAACTAACTTAAAAAAGGTGGTAAAGTAGTGTTGACAAAAGAGTCAAACTCTGTAAAATATTTGAAGAGATTTATTCTGAGCCAAATATGAGTGATGTTGGCCGGTGACAGCCAACATCAGAGATCCTGAGAACATGTGCCCAAGGTGGTCAGGGTATAGCCTGGTTTTATATATTTTAGAGAGGCATGAGACATCAATCAAATACATTTAGAAAGTGGTTTTGTTCAGAAAGGTGAGACAACTCAAAGTGGGGGCTTCCAGGCTATATGTAAATTTAGACAGTTTCTGGTTGACAATTGTTTGAGTTTATGTGAAGACCTGAGACCAATGGAAAGGAATGTTCAGGTTATCATAGAGGATTGTGGAGACCAAGTTTTATTGTGCAGAGGAATCTCTCAGATAGCAGAATGCAGAGATAGAGCGGATTGTAAAATATTTCTTATTGGATCTAAAAGGGTGCCTGGCTTTTAGTTGATTTTCTCCTGAATCTGGAAAGAAAGGAAAGAAAACAAAGAAGAAAGGGGATTCTCTATAAGATGTGGATTTTCCCCACAAGAGACTTTGCAGGAAAATTCTAAGGTATGGCATGGAAATATATTCTGGGTTAAATATTTTTTCCGTGTCTCATAATGTTATGCCAGAGTCAGACTGAAAAGTAAGTCACAATATATAGGGTCAAATAAAACCCATCTGATGAGAATTTATGGTTTGTAGGGTATGACTCCCTAGACCCCCTAGGTAGGAATTTGGGCAAGATAGAAAATCAGAGCTTAGTCCTCAGTACCTAGCAATTAGCAACAAGGTGCTGTTACCAGTTCTATGCCTAAAAGGGCAAGGAGAGGGAGTAGAATTATTGGAACTTGGTGAGAGATCTAGTGGCTGATATTGTTTGGAAGTGTCCTCACCCATATCTTATCTTGAATTGTAGTTCCCATAATCCCCACATGTCGTGGAAGGGACCCTGTGGGACGTAATTGAATCACAGGTGTGGTTACCCCCCATGCTTTTCTCATGATATTGAGTAAGTTATCATGAGATCTGATGTTTTATAAAGGGCTTTTCCCCCTTTGCTAGGCACTATCGTTCCTGTTGCCAGGTGAAGAAGGATGTATTTGCTTCCCCTTCCACCATGATTCCAAGTTTCCTGAGGCCTCCTCATTCCTGCGGTACTGCAAGTCAATTAAGCCTCTTTCCTTTATAAATTACCCAGTCTCGGGTATTTCCTCATAGCAGCATAAGAACAGACTACTATAGTAAATTGGTACTGGGAGGTAGTGGGGTGCTGCTATAAGGATACCCAAAAATGTGGAAGCAGCTTTAGAGCTAGGTAACAGGCAGAGGTTGGAACAGTCTGGAGAGCTCAGAAGAAGACAGGAAAATGTGGGAAAGTTTGGAACTTCCGAGAGACTTGTTGAGTGGCTTCGACCAAATTGCTGATAATGATATGGACGATGAAGTCCAGCTAAGGTGATCTCACATGAGATGAGGAACTTCTTGGGAACTGGAATAAAGGTGATTCTTGCTATGCTTTAGCAAAGAGACTGGTGGCATTTTGCCACTGTACTAGAGATTTGTGGAACTTTGAACTTGAGAGAGATGATTTAGGGTATCTGGTGGAAGAAATTTCTTAGTGGCAAAGTGTTCAAGAAGAAGCAGAACATAAAAAACATAAAACTTTGGAAAATTTGTAGCCTGACAATGTGATAGAAAAGAAAAACCCATTTTCTGGGGAGAAATTCAAGCTGGCTGCAGAAATGTGGATAAGTAGCAAGGAGCCTAATGTTAATTCCCAAGACCATGGGGAAAATGTCTCCAGGTTATGTCAGATACCTTCACAGCAGCCTCTCCCATCACATGTCCAGAGCCTAGGAGAGAAAAATGGTTTCCTGGGCTGGGGGCCTCAATGCTCTGTGCAGCCTCAGGACCTGGTGCCTTGCATCCTAGCCGTTTCAGCTCCAGCTGTGGCTAAAATGGGGCATCATACAGCTCAGGCTGTTGCTTCAGAGGGTGCAAGTTCTATGCCTTGGCAGCTTTTGCATGGTATTGGGCCTGCAGGTACACCAAAGTCAAGAATTGAGGTTTGGGAACCTCTGCCTGGATTTCAGAGGATGTATGGAAACATTTGGGTGTCCAGGCAGAAGTTTGCTGCAGGGGTGGAACCTTAATGGAGAACCTCTACTGGGGCAGTGTGGAAGGGAAATGTCAGTTGGAGCACCCACACAGAGTCTCCACTGGGGCACTGCCTAGTTGAGCTGTGAGAAGAACGCTACCTTCCTCCAGACCCCAGAATGGTACATCCACTGCCAGCTTGCACAGTGGGCTTGGAAAAGCCTTAGACACTCAACACCAGCCTGTGAAAGCAGCCAGGATGGGGCTGTACCATGCAAAGCCACAGGAATGGAGCTGCTCAAGGCTGTGGGGGCCCATCTCTTAGATCAGCATGACCTGGATGTGAGACATGAAGTCAAAGGATATTATTTTGAAACTTTAAGGTTTAATAATTGCCCTACTGGATTTTGGACTTTCATGGGCCTATAGCCCCCTTGTTTTGACTGATTTCTCCCATTTGGAATGGGTGTATTTACCCAATGCCTGTACCCCAACTGTATGTAGGAAGTAACTAACTTGCTTTTGATTTTACAAGCTCGTAGGTGGAAGGATCTTGCCTTGCCTCAGGTGAAACTTTGGACTTGGACTTTTGGGTAAATGCTGGAGTGAGCTAAGACTTTCGGGGACTGTTGGAAAGTCATGATTATGTTTTGAAATGTGAGGATGAGATTTGGGAGGGGCCAGGGGTGGAATCATATAGTTTGGCTGTGTCCTCACCTAAATCTCCTTTTGAATTATAGTTCCCACAATCCCCCCATGTCATGGGAGAACCTGGTGGGAGGTAATTGAATCATGGGGACGGTTACCCTCGTGCTGTTCTTCTGATAGTGAGTGAGTTATCACAAGATCGGATGGTTTTATAAAGGGTTTTCCTCCCTCTGCTGGGCACTTCTTCCTCCCGCCACATGACGAAGGATGTATTTGCTTCTTCTTCCACCATGATTACAAGTGTCCTGAGGCTTCTCTAGTCCTGTGGAAATGTGAGTCAATTAAACCTCTTTCCTTTATTCATTACCTAGTTTTGGGTATTTCTTCATAGCAGCATGAAAACAAACTGATACAGTGGTAGATGAGAGGCCACCTTATATAGAGGAACCAAGCCACTGCCAAAATCACAGCCTAGCAGAGAGGGTGTGGGGGTTTTAATAAACACTTGCATTCTCATCCTGCCTTCTGATCTTCTCTTGGCGCCTTTACTGAAACCATTTAGAAGTTGGAGAGCAAGAAAGAGCCTAGGTTACATTCCAAAGAGCTTAGCATTCTGTGACACAGAACAAAGTAGAGAAGGGCTGAAATTGGAGCTGCTGAGGGATCAATGGAGAACAAGTACCTCAAACTCTATTTTGGGTATCTTGAGCTATCAACCCAATTATAGCTACTTTGGATTTTAGTCAATTCAAGTTAGGATTGAATAAGTAGATAAAAGCTCAAGCACCCAAGCATGGCATTTGGGGACCTTTGCAATTGACTCCAAAACTTCCTTTCTAATTGTATTTACTGCTATTCTCCACATAAATCTTTGCTCTAGTCAAGCTAACCCGCCCTCAACTATTCCCTAAGCTTGTTTTGCTCATTATTGCCTCTGTCTTTGTTGCCATTCTTCTTATCTGAACTATTCTCCTTCATTTTCTCTAGCTAAATTCAATTTGTCTTTTGAAGCCACATGGCAGAGGTCCTAAATCCTTTGGAAAAATTCCTTTTTCCATCCTTAGTGGGTGATTCTTCCTTTGCCATTCTATGGCACTTAATTTCTGTCATTCATTAAAAGTACACCTTATACTATATGTCAGTTGTTTTCTTTAATAGCTATCCAATGTCTTCATTTGGATCATCCGTAGTAGATAAATTTCATCTTGGATGCTGATTGCAAGCATGAAGAAGGTTACTCCGAGGTAACCCTGGAGATCAGCAGGATATTATACTCACATTTATTAGAAATATCTGCACTGGCCCAGGAGATGTGAATAATGGCATGTCTACTACATATTTGCCATTCTCGAATTATAGTACATTTGGGTCCTATGCATCTGCAGATCCAACCAACCAAGGATCAAGAATATTTTAATATTTTAATAAATAAATAACAATACAACAGTAGGAATACAAATAAAAATGCAGTAGAACAACAATTTACACAGTATTTATATTGTATTAGCTGTTATAAGCAATTCAGAGATGATTTAAAATATATGGGGGGATGTGCATAGATTATATGCAATTACTACATCATTTTCATAGAGGCCTTGAGCATCTGTGGATTTTGGAATTTGTGGGGGTCCTGGAAACAGTCTCCTGTGGATACTGAGGGACAACTGTTAAGCTTTTAGATGGTTAGAATGTGATTTATTCATCTGTGTACCCTCTGTAGCTACCTCAGTGCCTTGTGTAAAGCTGATGCATAATAAATATTTGTTGATTGTTTTGGTTATCTAAGAACTTATGCAAATGAAGGATCTAGTGTCAGTGAAAAATGTTGAACACAGAACAAGAATTTTTATTCTTTCAGCTTTCTTCTTTAAGAACATTCTTTGACATTCTGGGGTAAAATCATAGTTGGAGAATGTGCAGCTAAAGGTTAAATTGGCTCTCAAAATATCTTCTTTGTAGTAGTAAAATAAAGTACTGATGCTGAGGTCAGAAGAGCAAAGTTAAAGAAAATGATGGCTGAGTACTACAAAGGGAGATAACTGTGAGTGGCTCATTATCATAAGGCTGCTTCTAAAAGCTGGCTCATTGATTTAATGATCATGCCATACGTTGAGCTGCTGAATGTTCACTGCAGTTAAAAAGAGATTTGTCCTCATCAAAGAAGTGGGGAAATGCAATTCCAGCATACAGTTTGTAAGCCAAACTTTGAGTCATAAAATTCAAAATGATTCATTAGTTATGCCCTCATGCTTTTGTCCTAACCTTTCCTTAAAATGTAAGTCCCATGTATTGTTAGAACTCCCTTTTCCTCCGTATTCAATCTTATCTCCTTCTTGCATGATTATTCAGTAGAATTTATCCTCTTCCATAGGCCTAGTAACACTTTTTGTTTACTGGGATGCTGCTAGGAGTGGAATTTTGTGGTCAGCAATAATTACCACGTATGAGAAGTTTATTAACATTTGTTGCCTGGATCAAGGGATTTTATTTTATTGTTGGTATTGAAGTAGGGAAATGAATACCTTAAGGATTTGCATATTTAGTCCATTACTAAGCAAATGACATAAAAATATATTTTGGTGGATTCAAAATAAAATGTAATCTCAGTTTATTTTTTTTGGAGAGCAGGTGTCCAGGGCCAAATCACATTGCTGTAGGATTAAGAATGTTGTTTATGTTACACTGACATTTGCTGTGTTTTTAATGCTTTCCCAAAATGATTTCTTCTCAAGTAAAAAATGCTGAGAAAGCTTGAATACCAGATGCCTAAGGGAGAGTTCAAAACATCAACACCATCACACAGACACACACACACACACACACACACACACACACACTCTCTCTCTCTAATACTGGTATGTGTGTGAACATAAGTATTGTAAGTTTGCTTTTGCTATTAATGACTAGCATGGAGCTGGGCTATTTGCCACAATCAAAATGGAAAACTGAGAACTCTTGACACTTCTCATCAATTTGATCTTTTCCATTTCCTCAAGCTAATGAGGGTGATGGTTTTATTTGACACTAAAATATTTAGGAAATATCTTAATTTAACAATGTGACAAGATGACTTAAGGTTAAGATAGAAGAAGAATGTGGTTCTTTAATGAAAGCAAATGTATTTCTAAGAAGCCTAAACATAGTTCATCTTGTCCTGTTGTGTATTTCAATATGAATGCCCTGTAATAATTAATGTTTAGAAGCATAAAATAAGGGAAAAAATTGCGCCCCAAACTCTTAAGAAATTTTATGTTTCTGTGAAATATTTCCTTATGTTACTTGTCTCTTGATTTAAATGTGAAACAAATTTCAGTTCTCTAAACGAAGATATTTGCTAGCCTTACTAGGGTGAACTACACATATAAAATTTGTTGTGAAAAGCTACAAGCAAAGCAATATGCAGTTTTGTGAAGGTCAGTGCAATGAATCCATAATATATCCACACATTACTGTCATCTCATTAGCTTTTGGTGGTAAGGACATGGTGTTTGTCCTTAGGAAGGCAACTTGCAGTATAACATTTCTAGGTCCATAGACCTAGATCTTGTTTATACTTGTCTTAGACAACAATTCAAGATCTTTTGGTTTGGGAGATAAGAATGTAAATTGGTTTCCTGATAGCCTTGAGACAAGGACATCTTCCCAATGAGTGAGCTACTAATTCTAAATAATGATTCTTGGCCTATTACCCAGTTTGGTCATATATATAATACTCTACATCACATTTAATACTTTGAGCGTGTACAGTTAGAACGATGTTTGTTGATAGTTAAACAACTTTAGGATAAAATGAATTGCTTTATCAGCTTTTTTAGTTTTATTTTTTTCTACTTGGAAAGCATCATCTACATTTAAAAGTTAAAATAGCATTATTTTATAAACACATATCCATTCACTTTTTAAATAGTTATTCAGAGTCTATTTTATGATCATTATTATGAGGGATTATAAAAGAATTTATATTGACTGCCTTTACAAATCTGATATGGTTTAACTCTCTGTCCCCACCCTAATCTCATCTTGTGGGAGGGACCTAGGGGGAGGTAATTGAATCATGGGGGCCAGTCTTTCCCGTGCTATTCTTGGGATAGTGAATAAGTCTCATGAGAGCTGATGGGTTTATCAGGGGTTTCTGCTTTTGTTTCTTCCTCATTTTCTCTTGCTGCCACCATGTAAGAAGTGCCTTTCACCTCCTGCCGTGATTCTGAGGCCTCCCCTGCCATGTGCAACTGTAAGTCCAATTAAACTTCTTTTTCTTCCCAGTCGTAGGTATGTCTTTATCAGCAATGTGAAAACGGACTAATACAAAATCTTATTAACTGTTAGAAAAATAAAGACGTACGTGTGTATGCACAACATATTCACACACACAGATATCACAAGGCCAGAAGTAATAAGGTACAGTGTGCTACAGTAATGAAGAGGATGAATGGGTCATTTATAACACCAGCAGATAGTTTATTAAAATATTATCATATAATATTTTTCCTACCCTGTTCACTGAAGATAGCCTTTAATAAGTTTTTTCCTTGTTGAAGACTTGTGTATAGGGCTGGCAATATCAATGAGAAAAGAGTGACTAATTTATTTAAAGCCAAAGTCAGCAGTTTGATATGAAAGTAGAGGAGGATCTGGGGAGCAGGACTTATTTAGTGTGAGTCCCTCCAAGGGATAATGGGCCCTAGAAGGATTTATTTCTAAATAAGTCCTAGAAGGGCCCTGTGTGTATGATTTATTTAAGGAGATAGGAACATAGGGACTGAACATTCTGACCTTGGTAAATGTTCCTGGATTCTACATAGGCACAGAAGTAGAACCATCTGATCTATAGGATCCATGTAGACTGGACAATGGGCATCAGAGTGTAAGCTAGTGTGAGTCAGTAATATGCATGGAGGGATCTCCTTGGCCCTGTATCTTTGAAACAACCTGGGAAAAAGAGCTGCACTTATATTTGAAAAGACTGAGGGCTGAGGGTTTGATTTGATTTAAAGGAATTGAAATAGTTTGTTATTTTTTGTTCATATAAGTTTGTGGACTGTATTTTATATCTACTGCATGTAGAGATTTACTAGGATTTACTACCATCCCCACCAAAACCAGATCTGCTTCAAGGTTTGGTTGTTGTTGCTCAGAATGGGGCAAAACAATTTGGAGACAATTGCTGAAAATTTGATTGGTATTCAGGAAAGAGCATGGTCTTTCAGGAGTCACTGACATGGGGCACATTAGTGTGTTGTGATGAGAATGACTTTGAAAACCCTTGGAAAGTTATAAACTGTTCACAAAAGGAAGGAAAAGGGGAATATATATACCTTCTAATACTTTACTGATTCTGTTTGTGTCTCTTCTATTCACAAAATAAAAATTTGAAAGAGATTCATCAAAGATGATCTTTTAAGTCCCTATGTTGATTTTGGTTTTTTAAGGAGAGGAAAGGTACTTGGAAGCCACAGTTGCAGTAACCTGTGTCAGGAGAACACTTATCACCACCCCTAGACATGACACCTGAAACACAGACTAATGCAAGGGGACAGGTGGTAGAGAAGGTTGTTTGAAAGAAGCGATTGTGACCTTCCAGATGCAGAATTTCGGGACATAAAGATGTCATATAGAAGAAGAAAGCTTAAGATCCTGGAGCATCCCTTAGAGGTTCTGCAGCAGTGGCAGGTGGTACTGAATCCAGAATAGGCAACAGTTAGGGATGACTGAGTCCATGATTCAGACATGGAGATCATCATACTTTCAAGGGAAATATTTAAGGGATTGTGTTTGAATATTTATGTACTTTGAAATAGGCTTTGAAAGAGATGTAGACATCCAGATTAAGGAAGCTCAGAGAACTACAAGATACCTTGAAAGACAAGCCTCACTAAAGCTTATAGTCATAAGCTTTTCCAAAGCCAATCAGAAGGAAAGAGTACCGAAAGTGGCCACAGAGAAGTGTCTAATCACCTATAAAGAAAATCCCATCACACTAACAGCAGAGTTCTCAGCAGGAATCTTATAAGCTAGAAGAGATTGGGGTACTATTTTCAGTCTTCTTAAAAAAAAAAAGCCAGCCAAGAATTTTATATCCTGCTAAACTAAGCTTCATAAGGAAAGGAAGGAAAAAAAAGTTGTTCTTAGACCCTGCCACCACACACACGAAAGGGAATTTGTCACCACTAGATCAATTCTATAATAAATAAGAAATGCTCAAAAGAGTTCTAAACATGGAAATAGATGGGCAATACTCATCATCATAAAAAACACAGGCAAGTGTAACACCCACAGTCTTATAAAGCAGTTACACAATCAAGACTGCAAAAACAATTAGGTAACAATTAACATTATGCCATGAAGAAAATTTCACATATCAACACTAACCTTAAACATAAACAAACTAAATGGTCCACATAAAATATATAGGCTGCTGGAAAATATTAAAAAATCAAAATCCAACCATTGGCTGCATACAGGAAACCCACCTAACTGATAAATACACTTACAGATTCAAAGTAAAGGAGTGGAAAAAGTTATTCCACACAAATGGAAATGAAAAGTAAGCAGGGGTAGCTATACTTTTATCAGATAAAACAGAATCTAAATCCACTACAGGTTTTTTTTTAAAAGGCCATTATGTCATGATAAAGAATCAGTTAAACAAGAAGATATAACAACTCTAAATTATATGCATCCAACACTGGAGCACCCAGATTCATAAAACAAATACTACTAGACCTAAGAAAAAAATAGAAGGCAATGCAATAATAGTATGATCTTCAGTATCAAACTGACAGCACTAGAGAAATCACCAAGGCAGAAAATCAGCAAAGAAACTCTGGATTTAAATTGTACTCTGGACCAAAAAGACCTAACACACATTTACGGAACATTCTATCCTATTACTACAGGACATATATTCTTCTCATCTGTGTGTGGGACATAGTCAAAAATTGATGGTATGCTAGGCCTCAAGGCAAGTCTAAATAAATTTTTAAAAATCAAAATCACATCAAGTAACCTCTCAAACCACAGTGGAATAAAACTAGAAATCAATACTAAGTGGGACTCTCAAAATAATACATGGAAGTTAAAATATCTGCTTCACAACAACCAAACCTTTGGGATACAGCAAAAGCAGTACTTAGGGGGTATTTATAGCTTTAAATCCCTACATCAAAAAGGTAGAAAGATCTCAAATTAACAACCTAATGTCACACCTCAAGGGATTAGGAAAACAAGAACAAGCCACACCTAAAGTTAGAAGAAAAGCAGTAACAAACATCAGAGCACTACTAAATGAAGTTGACAAAAAAAAAAAAAAATCATAAATAAAAAAATGCATCAGTGAAATGAAAAATTTTTTTTGAAAAGATAAACAAAATTGATAGATTGCTAGCTGGATTAGCCAAGAAATAAGATTCAAATAAGCACTATCTGAAATGACAAATTTGTCATTACAACTGATGCAACAGAAATACAGAAGATCGTCAGAGACTTACAAACGACTATGCACTGACAAATTAGAAAACCTAGAGGAAATAGCTCTAGTTTCTAGAAGAAACATATAACCTCCAAATATTGAACCAGGAAGAACCAGAAATTCTGAACAGACCAATAATAAATAGAGAACTTGAATCAGTAGTAAAAAAAATCTCCCAGCAACAGCAACAACAAAAAAGCCCAGGACCAGGCAGATTCACAGCTAAATTCTACCAGATGTACAAGGAAGAACTATTAGGTGCAAAAGTAATTGTGGATTTTGCCATTGAAAGTAATGGCAAAAACCGCAATCACTTTTGCACTAATGATACCAGTCCTCCTGAAACTGGCTGAAAAACTCAAGGAGGAGGGAATCCTCCTTAACTCATTCTGTGAAGCCGGCATTACACTTATTCCAAAGCCAGGAAAAGAAACAAGAACAACAACAAAAGAGAAAAATACAGACCAACATCTTTGATGAACATACATACAAAAATCCACAAGAAAATACTAACAAACTGAATCCAACAACACATGAAAAAGATAATACACCATTATCAAGTGAGTTTTATTCCATGATGCAAGGTTGGTTCAACATATGCCAGTCAATATATGTGATTCACTACATAAACAGAATTACAAACAATAATAATATGATCATATCAATAGATGCAGAAAAAGCATTTGATGAAATTCTGCATTCTTTTATGATTTAAAACTCTTACCAAACTAGGCATAGAAGGAACATACCTCAAAATAATGAAAACAATATATGACAAACTTACAGCCAACATCATGCTGAATGAGGAAATGTTGAAAGCATTCCTCCTGATAACTGGAACAAGACAAGAATGCCTACTTTCACTATTGCTATTCAACAAGACACTGGAAGTCCTAGCTAGAGCAATCAGGGAGTAGAAAGAAGTGAAAGGGATCAAAATTAAAAACCAGGAAGTAAAATCATCCCTGTTTGCTGATGATACCAAGACAACGCTAAAAATCTTCCAAAACCCTCCTAGATTTGATTAATGACTTCTGTAAAGTTTTAAGATACAAAATCAATATACAAAAATCTATATGCATTTCTATACAGCAATAATGATTAAGTTGAGAACCAATCAAGAACTCAATCCAATTTACAATAGCTACCAAAAAAAAATACATAGAAAAAAATTTAACCAAGGAGGTAAAAAATCTCCAAATGGAGAACTACAAAACACTGATGAAAGAAATCAGAGATGACACAAATAAATAATAAAACATCCCATGCTCATGGATCAGAATAATTAATATTGTTAAAATGACAATAATGTCTAATGCAGTCTACAGATTCAATGAAATTCCTATCAAATTACCAATGTCATTTTTCACATAGTTATTAAACAATATTCCTAATATTCATATGGAACCAAAAAAGAGCTTGAACAGCCAAAGCATTTCTAAGCAAAAAGAATAAAGCTAGAGGTAAAAAATTACTTCACTTTGAGTTATACTACAAGATTATAGTAACCCAAACAGCATGTACTGGTTTATAAAAATAGATGCATAGATCAATGGAACAGAATAGAAAACCCAGAAATAAAGCCACATATCTACAACCAACTGTTCTTTGACAAAGTCGACAAAATAGTCACTGGGCAAAGGACACCCTATACAATAAATAGTGCTGGGAAAACTGGAGAGCCGTGTGCACAAGAATTAATCTGGACTCTGATCTCTCACCAATGTAAAACCTGAAATTATGAAAATATTACAAGAAAACCTAGAGAAAAGTCTTTTGTTCATCGGTCTAGGCAAGGAATTTATGACTAAGTCCTCAAAAGGAAATGCAACAAACACAAAAACAGACAAATGGAACAAATTAGCTAAAAAGTTTCTGCACAGCAAAAGAAGTAACCAACAGTAAACAGACAACATAAAGAATGGAAGAAAATATTTGCAAACAATGCATCTAACCAATTGCTAATATTCAGAATCTACAAGGAACTGAAACAAGAAAAAAACATTAAAATTGTACAAAAGACATCTTTCAAAAGAAGACGTGCAAGCAGCCACCAAATATATAAAAAATTCTCAACATCACTAATCACCAGAGAAATACAAACTAAAACCACACTGAAATACCATCTTACACCACTTCCAGTGGCCATTATTAAAAATACAAAGCCAACAGATGTTGGCAAGGATGCAGAGAAAGGGGAACATTTATACACTGTTGGTTGGAATCTAAATTAGTATAACCTCTATAGATAACAGTATGGAGATTTCTCAAGGAACTAAAAATAGAACTACCCTTTGATCCAGTAATTCCACTACTGAATATCTATCCAAAGGAAAAAAAATAATTTGATCGAAAAGACATCTGTACTCATATGTTTACTGTAGTAATATTCACAATAGCAAAATCATGTAATCAACCTAAGTGGTCATCAATAGATGACTGGATAAAAAATATGGCATATGTGTGATCTATCTATCTATCTATCTATCTATCTATCTATCTATCTATCTATGTATCTATCCATTATGGAATACTACTTAGCCATAAAAAATGCAATCATGTCTTTTGCAGCAACACAGATGGAACAGTAGGCCATTATCCTTAGTGAAATAACTCAGAAACAGAAAATCAAATACCCTGTGTGGTCATTTGTAACTGGGAGCTGAACAAAGGGTACAAACAGACACATAGAGTGGAATAATAGATATTGGTGACTCCAAAAGATGGGTCTCTATCTTTTGGTGGGGAGGGGTATGAGGTATTGGGTACAATGTACACTCTTTGGGTGATGGGTACTCTAAAATCCCAGACTTCACCACTACATGACATAGCCACATAACACAACTGTAGTTGTACCCTTAAATCCATAAAAATAAAAATAATCAATTAAGAAACCCAAATGGGGTTTGAGCCTGTTTGAGAGTATACCAGGTAACTGGCCTAAATACCCATCAGATTAAAATTAGAGACTTGGTCAGAAAGAGTTCCAGTCCTAGAATCTTTAGACTCAGATGTGTGGATCTAGTCCGGAAACATTCCTATTGCCCATTCTACTTTTACCTAACACCTACTAAATACTACAGTCTGGATTATACATAATTTTCTACAAGTCTAATCTCCAGAGACTTGGTAAGATGCTCTGTTACAAATTGCCACTGCACACTGTATGTTTGTGTTGTACTTATCACAATTGTAATTAAATTTTTTAGCAATTTATTTTCTTAATATCTACCTCTTTTTCTGGTTTCTAAGTCCCACCAGCTCAGGCACTGTTATCACTAAATTCTCAGTACTTAGGGTAGGGCTTGACTCAGAGTAGGTGTTCAATAACTATGCCTTGAATGAATGAATGAATGATTTAGACTGAAACGTGGGTTTGCCATAGGAAGTTCTGGGAGATAAAACTTAAGAGAGAGGCTAAAATAAAATTCTGGAGTGTTCTAAGTATCAATCAGTGTAGTTTGGTCTTTTTGTAAGTCATGAATACCTTTGAAACTTCTCAGAAGAGTATTCCACATTCAAACAACTGGTGGGAGGTCACTCTGGGTACATTTTTTCAAATTGTGCACCATACCCCAAATACTGAAGAGATATTGACAGTTATATATTTGTAAATCAGAAAAATGGGTAGAGTCACATGCTTTACTTCAAGCAGCAAATTCATATCACAAGCAAATAAAGGGAAGGGAAGAAAGTAAAAAGTAAAAGAAGAAAGAGACAAAAACAACTTTCTATAGAGAGTCTCTGTGAAAGAGCTATGTTTATCTTAAATTAGCTCAGTCTAAAATTTTGGCACAGTAGAAATGACTTAGCAGATGATTTCATATAGCAGTGGCTCAGCTTTTAGTACAATTGTCTGGAATGAAAGGTCACTCTCTGATCTTCCCAAGCAGGTAGCAATGCTACATTTGAAATGCCTGCGCAGCCTAGTCTCTGCTTTTTTGACCTTATCTGAAGATGGTTTTCAATATGCTAATATCTCTGTTAATGAGATCCAAACAGTACTCACCATGCATGAATGACTGGGATCTAATTATGGCAAATTCTCCATCCAGTAACTTTTGCAGCAGGGCTTATTCAGTTCTATAGGCCAGACTAAAGCAGGGTAAAGGTCTGTTTTTGCTATTTCAAACAAAAGTTCAACTCCAAGTCTCATTTTTAAAAACTTTCATGTTATGAATGGCCTTACTGCTCAGGGCTTAAAGAAATAGTGAAATGTGGAGAGCAAGGGCAAGTGAGTTAGATCCACAGCCAAACACATCTCCGCCACTCTCACATCTTCTTGGAAACTGCTTCCGGGCCTTAAGAAGTTGCATAGAATTAAAAAAAAAAAAAAAGAAGAAGAAGAGAAGGAGGAGGAGGATGGGGATAAAGCAGTAATAGTAAAATATGAAATAAAATACTAATTACTACCGAAGCAGCAGGTGCTTTAAACACCTTTTATAGGTTTCTCATTTGATCCTCACAGTAATTATGACATAGGAGCTATTATTATCTCCATTTGACATATGAGAAAATGACAGCTTAGAGAAATAATTAAGGGAGCCAGGTCTGGGCCTTTTTAGCTCATAACTGCATGGGTGGAAGAGAAAGATGAAAGGATGGGGTATGTGGCCCTTGATCTCAGATCATCTTTAAGGAAGGTTAGAAATATGGACAATTAAGAGAGTAGCTTTTTTTGAGGTCACAAATATTACAAATTAAACACTGAAAAGGAAAACTCAGCAAGAGTTACAAATCAAATGTCAAGTCATACTGAGCCTGAGAGATGTTTTGGGCCATGGAAGAAAAGAGTGTTGGGATGGGTGGGGGAAAGGACAGCTACATGGTGCTCTGCTTCCCAGAGCATTACATCAGGATCAGAAATAGGGATGAAGAATACATGAGAAAGTAAATGTGTCCAGCTGGAATGGAAGAAACAGGTGTGGTGGTGGGTGCAGCTAAATTGAGAGAATTATGGGATTCTCAAATGTGAGGCTAAGGAATTTGGGTTGTATAGAGTAAATAATGGGAGTTACTAATGTAATTTAAGCAAGAAAACCTTTGAAATAAATTTGTTTGGAAGACTAATTTGCAGGGTGATTTGAAGTGGGCTGCATGACTTATGCCAAGGAAACAAATGGCATAGCTATTACATTCATTTAAGAACAAAAGAAAAAAGAATGAAATAAGATGTTGGCAGAGGAAATGGAAAGGAAGGAATAGGTAGAAAAAAATGTAAGGAATAATTTCCTTAGCTTGAAAATTCTACCAATATTATGCAATAATTACATTAAATTAAGATCATTAGGGATCTAGGTAATTTATGGCAAGAAATATCATCTTTGTATTATTAAATAGATTTTTCAAATGATTACTTTAGCAAAAATCATTATTTAATTTTCATAAGCAGAAGTGTGCTAAAAAGTTTCTAGGCATTTGACAAATTATTCATTTCAATGTGATTGCTGCTTGGGTGATTGAAAATTGGCAAAACTTTTAATTTTATGTTTTATGTTCTTTATTTTTAATCAGTAAGCCTTTGAGACAGATAAATTTATCTGGACAATCATGTCTTCTACAACATAGGGGCTTATTATAATGAAAAAAAGAATGAAGTTCAAGTGATCATGTGAAAAATAAAACAGTTGCATTTTCTCGTTAAATACTAATTTGTAGAGAATTACATGGGTGTTGCTTGTTAAAATTGCCACAAATAGCAGTATTGCCATTTGTATTGTTTTTTGTACAAAATGCCATGGTTCAAATTATGGTTTAAATAACATCCTAGAGAAACATGTTTAATTTATTAGCCATAAACAGAGTCCAAATTTTAGAGGAGCTGAAAGGAAAATATTTTTAACTAGAACACATGCTGACTCTAGAGAGGATAAGAGGCTGTGTACGTATCAGCAAATCTGGTAAGGGATGGCTTAGGAAGAGGCAATGACCGAGTCACCTCAGAGTTCACTTCTTCTGCTTTTTCTTTAAGGAGTACAGGTGCCTCTACCTGTTGTGTAGATGACCATTAAAGTCTCTCTTAACTTTCAGAAGACTATTTCAAAGGATTTTAGTTTACAAGGGTTCAATCACTTCATGAGAATTTTTAAGCCTCTGTTATTGTAGAGCTCTATTATATGTAGGCATTTGAAGGAGATAGAAGGAACAGAAGTAATTCCTGCCTGCTAGAAACTCCAAGTAAGAAAGTGTTTATAAAAACTATAAAGATCTTTCAAAATCAACTTGAAAATAAACTAGAAATGGGTTAGACTTAAAGGTAGACCCTGAAACTGCAAGACTACCAGAAGAAAGCATTGGGGAAACTACAGGACATTGGTCTGGGTAAAGATTTTTTGGGGCAAGACCACAAAAGCAGAGACAACCAAGGCAAAAATTGGCAAATGGGATTACAACAAGATAAAAATTGCCTGCACAGCAAAGAAAACAATCAACAAAGTGAAGAGACAATCTACAGAATGGGAGAAAATATGTGAAAAATATTCATCTGACAAGGAACTAATATCCAGTAAGTATAAGAAACTCAACTCAATAGTCAAACAATCTGATTTTAAGATACGCAAAAGATCTGAATAGATATTTCTTGAAGACATACAATGGACAACAACTGTATGAAAAAAATGCTCAACATCATTAATCTTCAGATAAATGCAAATCTAAACCACACTGAGATGTCGTCTCACTCCAGATAAAATGGCTATTATCAAAAAGGCAGAAAATAACAAATGCTGATTAGGATGCGAAGAAAGAGGAGTGCTTGTACACTGTTGGTGGGAATGTAAAGTAGTACAGCCTTTATGGAAAACAATATGGAGGTTCCTCAAAAAACTAAAAATAGAACCACCATATGATCCAGCAATCCCACTACTGGGTATATACACAAAGGGAATGAAATCAGTATGTCAAAGAGGTTTCTACACTCCCATGTTTATTGCAGCACTATTCACAATAGCCAAGATTTGGAATCAACCTAAATGTCCAACAACAGGTGACTGTATAAAGAAAATGTGGTGTATATACACAATAGAATACGGCCATAAAAAGAATAAATTCGGCCATAAAAAGAATAAAAATCCTGTCATTTGCAGCAACATGAATGGGATCGAAGGTCATTATTTTAAGTTAAATAAGCCAGGCACAGAAAGACAAATATCACATATTCTCACTCATATGTGAGAGTTAAAAAGTGGACGTCATGGAGGTAGAGAGTAGAATGGTGGTTGTCAGATGCTGGAAAGGGAAGGGGGAATGAAGAGAAGTTGATTAATGGGTACAAAAATGCAGTTAGATAGAAGGAATAGGTTCTAGTATTTGATAGCACAGTAAGAAAAATTACAGTTAACAATAATTTATTCTATATTTCAAAATACTTGGAAGAGAAGAATTGTAATATTACCAACATTAAAAAGATAGATGTTTGAGGTGATGTATATTGCAATTACACTGATTTGATCATCACACATTGTATACCTATATCAAAGTATCAGATGAACCCCCAAAATATGTACAACTATTATATAGTGATAAAAGTATAAAAAATTTAAAAGAAATGTAAAAAGAGAGAAAGATGGACCATGACATGTTGGCAAGTAAGAGTGAAGGAAACCAATGGGACACAAACAGAGAATTTAATGAGGAGTCTGGAAACCCAGGTCCTGGTCTTATCTGTGACTTGAGATAAGCTGCTTGCAGTGGTTGGGCCTTAAAATTATCTGAAATACTAGGCCATCTTAAAGCTGCTACCCAACTCCATAGTTACATAAAATTTTCAAGTTGGGTTAATGTTCAAAATGGAAATTATTTTATTAATACAACTTTTTTTTTCTAGAGTCTGATGAAAATTCATGTGTTAGCTTTAAACAACTATTGGACATTTTGCATTTTGCATCCAACCAACCAAATTCAGTTGTTGGTTTCTTTTCCATAGTTACTGCAGCTAAGAAATTGAATGATGCTGTTATAGGCATTATTTATATAAACTGTAAACCCTACAAGACAGCATTATGATTTTGTTTTAAATAGTTATGTGTATTTTAAATAAAGAGTAAAACACATCATTATATTTACTTATACATTTTTAATTTTTAATGTTCTTTATTAATCCCTATAAGTCCAAGTTTTCTCTTGGTGTTATTTCCCTTCAGCTTGTTGAATTTTATTAGCATTTCTTGTAGTGCAGTTCTGGTGGCAATAATTCCTGTTTCATTTAACTGAAAATGTCTTTATTTCATCTTCATTTTTGGATGATATTCTTGTTGAATATAGAATTTTGGGCTGACAGTATTTTTTTATTAGTCATCTCGATCTAATTTATATTTATTGAACTCTTAGCCCCACTTCAGAATACATATTATTTTCAAGATCACATAGTAAATTCACCAAAGAAGACTGTATACTGGGTTGTAAAATAAATCTGAATGTATTTTAAAAGGTCAAACTAATATAGATTATGTATGTTTTCAGACCATAACCAAATTAAATTAGAAGTCAATAACAGTGACATACCTTGAAATTGCCAAATAGCTGAAAAATAAACAATGCAATTCTAAATCTATAGTTTGAAGAAGGAATCACAAAAATAATTGAGAAATATTTAAAACTAAATGACAATAAATTACAATCTACCGAAATTTAAGGGATGTAGATAAAGCAATGTTTAGAGAGAAATTTATTTTAGTTTAATTTACTATAAATGTTTACATTAGAACAGAGTTCCAAAATCAATGATATAAAAAATAGAAGGTATATGATAAAGATAAAAACCAAAGTCAATAAAATAAGAAACAAACAACAGGAAAAATTAATAATGCCAAAAGCTGGTTTTTTTTTTTTTTTTGTAAAGTAATAAAATAGACTTCTGGTTTCTGTCTGGCTTGTTATCAGTTGTCACTTCCATGCCCACAACCAGAAAAACCTGAACAAACTGAAAATTAACAGCTCTTCTTATACCCATCAGAGAATTGAGGGCATAGGACAAATTGCTATCCCCAAATAGGAGAGACAAGTAGATGCACAGAATCACAGCTTACTAGACCAAAAGAAAAAAGAAACACACAGCACTAAAAATAAAAGATAATAAAATACTTAAGTAAAAATCTAACAAAATATCTACAAGATTTGTATAAGGAAAATTAAAACTCTGATGAGAGAAATCAAAAGATCTAAATAAATGGAGAGATATTCCACACACAATATCTTCTCAATATTGTCAAGGTGTCAGTTCTTACCAATGTTAAATGTATACTCTATACAATCCCAATCAAAATCTCAGCCAGTTATTTTGGGAATATCAGCAAACAGATTCTAAAATTTATATGGAGAGGCAAAAGACCTTGGATAGCCAATACAACATTGAAAATGAAGAACAAAGTTAGAGGACTGACACTATCCAACTTGAAGACTTATCATAAAGTGACAGAAATCCAGACAGTGTAGTATTGGTAAAAGAATAGACAAATATATTAATGGGACAGAATAGGGAGCCCAGAAATAGATCCACACAAATGTAGTCCACTAATCTTTGTCAAAAGATCAAAGGCAATTCAACAGAAAAAGATAGTTTTTTTTTAAACAAATGTTGCTAGAACAACTGGACATCCACATGCAAAACTATGAATCCAGGCACAGACTATATGCCTTTAATGAAAATGTGATTATATAACTAAATGTAAAATTCAAAACTTTATTATGCCTAGTCAATAACATAAGAGGAAATCCAGATGACCTTGTATCTGGCAATTACTTCTAAGATACAACAACAAAAACATGCATGAGAGAAAAAATTGATAAGTGGGTACTGTGCTCAGTACCTGGATGACAGGATCATTCATACCCCAAACCTTAGCATCATGCAATGTACCCACACAACAAACCTGCACATGTACCGCCATATCTAAATTAAAAGTTGAAAGTCTAACACATACAATTATGTATAGTACATGCTACTTGATAAAAATAAATGACTATGTCATTGGTTTATGTATTTACTATACTATGCGTTTTGTCACTTAGAGTGTACCCCTTTTACTTATTAAAAAAAAGTTTACCATAAAACAGTATGCCATGTCACATCAGCAGCTACCTCATACATCTTGTGTTTACCATAACTCTTGATTTTATTATTTTTCTTATGCTTGATTTAATCTTACATTGTTTTGTTCATTATGGCACCTCAGTGTACAAAATCCTTTGTTAATGTTACCAATAAGAAGCCATATTGAATAATTGACCTGAAACTTAATTAAGTGATTAAAGGTAACAGGTAGAAAATAAATGCTGGTTATGGCTTACCAGGAAATCATGTCCCATTCCACCATAGCTATGATCTTGAATAACAAGGAGAATGTGGCTAAAGTTGTTAAAGGATCTGCTTCATTGATGGCAACAAGACTAACAAAAATTTGAGAAAAGCTAGTGTTAAATATGGAAAAACTTCTGATGACTTGGATTGCAGATCAGACTCAGAAACATGCCCTTCTCAGCACTTTGATAATCATGGCCAAAACAAAAAGTTTGCTTGCAATGTTGAAAGAAAAGGCTGAACCTCTCAGTAATGTTTAATTTACTCCTAGTTCTGTGTGGTTTAACCATGTCAAGAATCATTCATTACCTAATGTGAAAGTGAGAGATGAGTCTGTGAATGCTGATGTGAAGGCAGCTAAAGAAATTTTGGAAACTCCAGATAAGCTCATTGTGGAGATAAGTTACTTACCAGAGCAAATCATTAACATGGATGAAACCTCTTTATTCTGGATACACATGCCTGGAAAGACTTTCATGTATAAGGAGGCCCAGTCAATGCCAGGTTTCACAGCTTTTAATGACAGGGTAAAAGTCTTGCTTGTGGGCAAAGTTGCAAGCTACAAGTTCAAATCCTTTGTAATCTGACGTAGTGAGAACCCCAGAGCCTTCAAAGCATATAAATATATACATTCTGCTAGTGTACTGCAGGAACAATAAGGAGCTGTGGGATGCCCCAGCTTCTTTTGCAAGATGCCTTCCTGAATTGCTATGCAAGCAAAATGGAGAAGTACTGTTTGGAGAATAACTTCCAGCGAACTTGATCCAACCAATAGATCAAAGAGTTATGGCAACTTTTAAGGCCTACTACCTGAGAATGAGCTTTGCCCAGGCTATTGCTGAAACTGAAGAAGACACCATGAAAACATGATGCAATTCTGGAAAGAGCATATCTATAGCTGCACTAAAAACCTTTTTTGGGTTTGGGTAATATCATCAAGGAGTATGAATGGCATCTGAAGAAAGGTACTTAAGAGATTTGCATAACTTCAAAGACATTGCAAAAATCAACAAGGCTGTGGTTGAAATTTCAAACAACTTTAATCTGGGTTGACATTGAGGAGAATAAGAACCCCAAGAAAATTTATAGTGAAGTGTTCAGTAGAAGCTTTTGCAGACCTCAACAAGTCCTATTAGAAGTTTCAAAACATGGACCTCAACACCAAATGGTTTTTATTCATAGAGAAGAATGTTCATGGTACATTATCAGCTTACAAGCAAATCTATGATGAAAGAAAAAACAAACCAAGAAAATCACCATGGAGAAGTGACACCTGCAAAGAGTGACACCTCCTCAAGAAGAGCCTCAGGCAGATGCTTCAGTAGGTGTTTCAAAAGGAGACATTGCCAGATGATAGTCCATGTGGGTTATTGCCCTTGAAGACAGCCCAGTAAGACAAGACGTAAAGGTACAAGACAGTCATATTGATTATCTTGCCTTGAGTAGGCCTAGGCTAACTTGTGTGTTTGTGTCTTAGTTTTTAACAAAAAGTGAAAAAGGTAAAAAAATCTTAGAAAAAGCTTAAAGACTAAGGATATAAAGAAAGAAGATATTTTTTACAGCTGTATAAAGTATTTGTGTTTTAAGCTAAGTGCTATTTAAAAAGAGTCAAAAGGTAAAATTTAAAATTTTGTGAATTAAAAATGTTACAGTAAGCTAAGGACAATTTATTATGGAATACATTTTTATAATTTGTGCAGCCTAAGGGTACTATACATTGTTTATAAAGTCTACCTAGTATACAGTAATGTCATAGGCCTTCACATCCACTTACTACTCACTCACTGATTCACCCAGAGCAACTTTCATCCACTTCCACTTTAAGTGCCCTATACTATTTTTAATTTTTATATTATATTTTTACAGTGCCTTTTCTACATTTAGAAATATTTAGACATATAAATACTTGCCATTGTGTTACGGTTGCCTGCAGTATTTGGTACAGTAATATGTTGTACATGTTTGTAGCCTAAGAGTGATAGGCTATACCATATAGCCTAGGTGTGTAGTAGGCTATACTATCTAGGTTTGTGTAAGTACACTGTATGATGTTCACATGACAATATTGCCTATCAATGCATTTCTCTGAAACTATCCCCATTGTTAAGTGATGCATGACTGTACTAACAATAAACTATCTGAAAAAGGAATTAAGAAAACAATTCAATTTACAATAGCCTAAAATAATAAAATACCTAGAAATAAATTCTACTAGAGAGAGGACAAGTTTCTACATTGAAATTTATAAAATAGTAATAAAAGAAATTGAAGACAAAAATAAAATAAATGGAAAGATGACATGTGTTCATGATTTGGAAGAACCAATATTATTAAAATGTTCATAATACCTGAATGATCTACAGATTCAAGAAATCCCTATCAAAAT
The DNA here is from genome assembly GCF_029289425.2 of Pan paniscus. NCBI lineage: Eukaryota > Metazoa > Chordata > Mammalia > Primates > Hominidae > Pan > Pan paniscus. The sequence goes on along the minus strand of NC_073264.2, from coordinate 39,815,617 downwards.
TCCAATGACATTTTCCACAGAAATAGAAAAAAAAAATCCTAAAATCATATGGAACTACAAAAGACCATGAAAAAGTATAGCATTCTTGAGAAAGAAAAACATAGCTGAAGTTATATTACCTGCTCTCAAAGTATATTACAAAGCTATAGTAATCAAAACAGTGTTTTTGACATAAAAACAGACACATATACAAATGGGACAGAATGAAGAGCCTAGAAATAAATTCATCATATACAGTCAACTAATATTTAACAAAAGTGCCAACAATATAGATGAGGAAATGACTCTTTTCAATCAATTGTATTGAGAAAGCAGGATATCAACATGCAAAAAAAAATTGGATCCTTATCTTATACTGTACATCAATATTAACTCAGAATTGCTTAGACTTAATTGTAGGACCTAAAACCATTAAAATCTTAGAAGATAACATAAGGAAAAAACTTTCTATTCCAATGATTTTATGAATATTTCTGCTCACTGCAACCTCCCCCTCCCGGGTTCAAGCGATTCTCCTGTCTCAGCCTCCTGAGTAGCTGGGATTACAGGCGCGTGACACCACAGCCGGTTAGTGTCTGTATTTTTAGTAGAGACGGGGTTTCACCATGTTAGTCAGGCTGGTCTTGAACTCCTGACCTCGTGATCCGCCCACATTGGCCTCCCAGAGTGCTGGGATTACAGGTGTGAGCCCAGCCAATTATTTTAATTTTTAGCCCCTACTAATGAGTGAGAACATGCAAAGTTTGACTTTTTGTGCTTGGCTTATTTCACTTAACATAATGTCCTCCAGTTCCATCCATGTTGTTGCAAATGACAAGATATCATTCTTTTTTATGGCTGAATGGTGCTTCATTGTGTATATACACTGCATTTTCTTTATCCACTTTCTGTTGATGAACACAGGTTACTTCCAAATCTTGGCTATTGTAAATAATGCTGTAATAAACAATGGAGTGTAGGTATCTCTTTAATATGCTGATTTCCTTTCTTTTGAGCATATATCCAGCAGTGAGATTGCTGGATCATATGGTAGCTCTATTTCTAGATTTTTGAGGAACCTCCAAACTGTTCTCCATGGTGGTTATACCCATTTAACTTCTGCCAACAGTATATAAGCATTCTCTTTTCTCCACATTCTTGCCAGCATTCATTATCTCCTGTCTTTAGCATATAAGCCATTTAAATTGGGGTAATATGATGTCTCATTATAGTTTGTTTTGTATTTTTCTGATGATCAAGGATATTGAGCACCTTTCCATATACCTGTTTGCCATTTATAAGTCTTCTTTTCAGAAATGTTTATTCAGATATTTTCTCCCTCTTGACTTGTTTGAGCTCTTCATATATTCTGGTTATTAATCCCTTGTTAGATAGGTAGTTTGCAAATATTTTTTCTTATTCTATGGGTTATCTCTTCATGTTGTTGATTTTTTCCTGTGTGGTGCAGAAACTTTTTAAATTGATGTGATCCATTTCTACTTTGGTTGCCTGTGCTTTTGGGTATTACTCAAGAAGTTGTTGCCCAGACCAATGCCCCAAAAATCTCCCCACTGTTTTCTTTTAGTAGTTTCATAGTTTGAGGTCTTAGATTTAAGTATTTAATCCATTTTGATTTTATTTTTGTATATTGCAAGAGATAGGGGTCTAGTTTCACTCTTCTGTGTAAGGATATTCAGTATTTCCAGCACTATTTATTGAAGAGAATGTCCTCTCCCCAATGTATGTTTTTGGCAACTTTATCAAAAGCAAGTTCTCTATAGATGTATAGATTTATTTCTGGGTTCTATATATTCCATTGGTCTATGTGTCTGTTTTTATGCTGGTACCATGGTGTTTTTGTTACTATACCTCTATAGTATAATTTGAAGTCTGGTAATGTGATTCCTCATTTCATACTTTTTGCTCAGGATAGCTTTGGCTGTTCTGGGTCTTTTGTGGTTCCACATAAATTTTAGAATTGCTTTTGCTATTTCTGTAAAGAATATCATTGGTATTTGATAGAGACTGTATTGAATCTGTAGATTGCTTTGAGTAGGATGCACATTTTAACTATATTTGATTCTTTCAGTCTATGAACATGCACTATCTTTTCATTTTTCATGTCCACTTCAATTTCTTACATCAATATTTTATAATTTTCCTTGTAGTAATCTCTCACTTCTTTAAGTTTATTCCTAGGTGTTTAATTTTATTTGTAGCTATTGTAAACTAGATTACTGTATTGATATCTTTTCAGATTGTTCACTGGTGGCATGTATTAATAGAAATGCTATTGATTTGGTAACCTGAGACTTTACTGAATTTATTTATGTTTTAATAGTTTTTTGTAGAATCTTTAAGTTTTTCCAAATATAAGTTCGCATTATCTGCAAACAAGAATAATTTGACTTCTTTCTCTTTCCAATTTTCATGCCTTTTATTTCATTCTGTTTTCTGATTGCTCTAGTTAGGGAAGTCAGGTAATATGTTAAATAACACTGGTAAAAATGGGGCATCCTTGTCTTGTTCCATATCTTAGAACAAAGGCTTTCAGTGTTTGCTCATTTAGTATTATATTAGCTGTGGGTCTGTCATATATGGCTTTTATTGTGTTGAAATATGTTCCCTTCTATACCCAGTTTTTTAGGGTTTATATCATGAAGGGATGATGAATTTCATCAAATATTTATTCAGCCTCAGTTTTAAATTATCATATGGCTTTTGTTCTTCATTCTGTGATACGATGTGTTACATTGATCAGTTTGCATATGTTGAACTATCCTTGCATCACTGGGATGAATGCCACCTGGTCATGATGAATGATCTTTTTAATACGTTATTGAATTCAGTTTGCTGGTATTTTGTTGAGGATTTTTACAGCATTCTTCATCAGAGATACTGTCTTATAGTCTTTTTTTAATATGTCTTTTTTGGTTTCAGTACCAAGGTAATACTGGGCTGGTAGAAGTTTTTAAATTTTCTTCTTAATTTCTTCATTGACTCACTGGTCATTCAGGAATATATTATTTAATTTCCATGTGTTTGTATCATTTCCAAAGTTTCTGTTGTTATTAATTTCTAGTTTTATTCCATTGTGGTCAGAGAAATTACTTGATATGATTTCAAATTTTTTGAATGTTTTAAGACTCGTTTTGTGACCTAACATATGGTCTATACTTGAGAATGATTCATGTACTTAGGAGAAGAATTTAGATTCTGCAGCTGTTGGATAAAATGTTATGTAAACTTCTGTTAGGTCCATTTAGTGTACAGTGCAGATTAGGTTCAATTAATCTTGGTTGATTTTCTGTCTGGATGATCTGTCAAATGCTGAAAATGGGGTGTTAAATTTTCCAACTGTTAGTGTACTGAAGTCTGTCTCTTTAGCTCTGATAATATTTGCTTTACATATCTGGATGTTCCAATGTTGGGTGCATATATATTTACAATTTATATACTCTTTTGCTGAATTGATTTCCTTTATCATTATATAATAACAATCTTTGTCTCTTTTCGTACCTTTTGTCTTGAAGTCTATCTTATCTAAGTCTTACCATTGCTGATATTTTATGGTTTTCATTTTTATGGAATATCTCTTTCCATACCATTATTTATAGTCTATATGTGTCTTTATAGATGAACTGTCTTTCTTATAGGGAACTGATCATTGGGTCTTTTTTTTTTTTAATCCATTCTGCTACTCTCTTTTAATTGGAGAGTTTAGACCATTTACATTCAATGTTATTATTAAGTAAGGACTTTATACCATATTGTTATTTTGTTATTTGTTTTTTGGTTCATTTTTAGTCTTTTCTTCCTTCCTTTTTTTTTCCTTTCCTTCTTGTCTTTCTTTTTGTGAAAGTGTTTTTCTCTGGTGTTATGATTTAATTTCTTGCTTTATATTTTTTGTATATCTCTTGAGGTTTTTGGATTTGAGGTTACCATGAGGCTTGCAAATAAAATCTTATAACCCATTATTTTAAAATGATGACAAGTTAACTCTGATTGCAAAACAAACTAAGAAACAAAAAGAAAACATAAAAGCTACACTCAACTTCATAGTCCCTGCTTTTTAAAATTTTGCTTTTCTATTTATATCTTCTTATACAGTCAAGTCTTAAAAGGTTTTTGTAGGTATTATTTTTGATAGGTTCATCTTTTAATATTCCTACTCAAGATACGAGCATTTACCCACTACAAATACAGTGTTATAACATTCTGCATTTGTGTGTTTATTTACTGTTACCGACTGGTTTTGTACCTTCAGATGATTTCTTATTGCTTGTTAAGGTCACTTTCAGATTAAAGAATTCCCCTTAGCATTTCTTGGGGGCTGTCCAAGAAACCCCCCAAAAAGGGGTCTGATGTTGATGAAATGCCTCAACTTTTGTTTGTCTGAGAAAGCCTTTATTTATCCTTTATATTTGAAGGATATTTTTGCTGCATATAATGGTCTAGGATAATTTTTTTCTTTCATCCCTTTAAATATATTATACTACTCTCTCCTGGCCTGTAAGGTTTCCACTGAGAAATCTGCTGCCAGATGTATTGGAGCTCCTTTACATGTTATTTATTTCTTTAGTCTTGCTGTTTTTAGGACACTTTCTTTATCCTTGATCTTTGGGAATTTCATGATTGTCTTGAGGTAGTCTTATTTGGGTTAAATTTGCTTGGTGTTCTATAACCTGCTTGTGCTTGAATATTAATATATTTCTCTAGGTTGGAAAAATTCTGTTATCTCCTTAAGAAACCTTTCTACCCAATCACTCTCCCCACCTCCTCTTTAAGGCCAATAACTCTTACATTTGCCCCTTGGAAGCTATATTCTAGATCTTATTGGCATGCTTCATTATTTTTTATTCTTTTTTCTTTTGACTCCTTTGACTGTGTGTTTTCAAATAGCCTATCTTCAAGTGCACTAATCCTTGCTTCTGCTTGGTCATTACTGATTTTTGACAGACTTTGACACATTCTTCAGTTTGGCAATTAAAATTTTCAGCTCTAACATTTCTGCTTAATTCTCTTTAATTATTTCAATTCTTTGTTGAATTTATCGATATAATTCTGAATTCTTTCTCTGTATTATCTTGAATTTCATTGAGTTTCCTCAAAACAGCTATGTTGAATTCTGTGTCTGAAAGGTAACATAGCTCTGTCACTCTGGAATTGGTCACTGGTGCCTTATTTAGTTCATTTGGTGAGGTTATGTTTTCCTAGATAGTCTTCATGCTTGTGGGTGTTCATTGATATCTGGGCATTGAAGAGTTAGGTATTTATCCAATCTTCACAGTCTGGGTTTGTTTGTACCTGTCCTTCTTCAGATGGCTTTGCAAGTATTCAAAGGGAATTCAGTGTTGTGGTCTAAATATTTGGTCACTGCAGCTGTATCTGCATTAGGGGGCATCTCAAGCCCAGTAATGCTTTGACTCTTTCAGACTTGTAGAGGTGTCACCTTGGCGGTCTTGGGTAAGTTCTGGGAGAATTCTCTGGCTTACGAAGCAAAGACTCTTTTTTTTCCCCCTTACTTTCACCCAAAGTAAAGATCTGTTCCTTTCCATGCTAAGCTGCCTGAAGTTGGTGAGGGACGACACAAGCATTCCTGTGTCTATCACTGCTGGGACTGTGCTAAGTCATACCTAAAGCTAGCCCTGTAGTGGGTCTTGCCCAAGGCCTGTGGCAATGATTTTCTCACTACTGCTGGTATTTATTGAAGGCTGTTTGGTCAGCAGTTGATGAATCCTGCCAGGGGGGTTCTTTCTCTTCAGTGTGGCAGGTACCCTTCTGGCCCAGAATAGGTCTAGAAATGCTGTTTAGGAGTTAGGGCCTAGGATTAGGGGCTTTAGGACTCTGATTGGTGCTTTATTTTACTGGGACTGAGCTGGTACCCAGGTTGCAAGACAAAAGTTCTCTTTACCTTTACCTTTACTTTCCTCAAGCAGAAGGAATTTCTCCCCATGGCCACCACAGCTGGGAATATGTTGGGTCACACTGAGTCAGCACAATATTGGGTGTTGCCCAAGGCCCATAGTAACTGTTGCCTGGCTACTGCTCATGTTTATTCAAGGCTCAAGGGCTCTTCAGTCAAAAAGTGGTATATTATTCTAGGACCAGGTCCTTCACTTTATGGCAATGGGTTCTCTTCTGGCCTAGTCTGGAAATGTCCAGGAGCTATGCCCTTGAATAGGGGCTTTAGGATTCTGCTTGGTGCTTTAGTTTACTGTGACTGAGCTGGTATCCAAGTTGCAAGACAGGGCTATCTTTACTCTTTCCTCTCCTCTTGGAGCTGTGAGCTGCACTGCCTGGAGTCGGGGAGGGTGACCATCCCAGCTGGTGTCTCACTGGGTTGCATGTGCCCCAAGTCCATTGGCTCCAAGCCCAGCACAGCATCAGGACTTGCCCAGGAATTGCAGTCCTTGTGACCTTGACTACTGCTCAAGTTTATTTAGAACCCCAGAGCCCTTTAGTCCATGGTCAAAAGGCCTGCTGGAAGTAGGTTCTGACTGCTGGAATGTATGATTTCCCTCTGGCTAAGGCTAGTCTAAATGCTCCCTTAATGGGCACCTGCCAAATTTTGCCCCATATTGCTTTCCACTGTGACAGAGCCACACTGAGTTCCAATGCAAAATCCCATAATCATTTTGCTGTGCCTCCAACCCCGAGCATACAGATTCTCTCTCCATGCGATGTTGCCACCCCCAGGGTATGGGGGTAGGGTGGTATAGGCAAATCAAGGCTGCCTTTCTTACCCTGTTTAGTGCCTCTTTTCTTGATACGATATTAAAACCAGGCACTGTGATTGTTCACCTGATTTTTGGTTCTTATGAAGGTGCTTTCTTGTGTGACTTTGTTCAGTTCCTGGAGGGGAAGGTTGGGGTCAGTTGCTAGAGGCTCCTCTTCAGCCATCTTGCTCTGCCTCCCCCTCAGAAATTAAATTTTTAATGAAAAAGTTACCTACTAAGAAAACTGTAGACCAGATGCCTTCACTCATAAATTCTAGTCTACTGAACATTTAAGGAAGAAATAATAGAACTTTCTCATAAATTTTTGCAAAAAGTTGCAGAAGAGAGAACAGATACCAAGTAATTTTATGAGGCCAGTATTCGTATGATACCAAAGCAGAAATAGATACAATAGATGTTAAAGGGAAAAAAAACCTACAGACAAGTAACCCTCACGAACATGTACACAGAAATTTTTAATAAAATATTTTAGAATTGTATCCAGCAATTCATAAAGAGGACAGTATGTCATCACTAAGTCAGGTTTATTTATAGAATGAAAGATTTGTTTAATATTGAAAAATCAATGCTAATAAAAAATAAGGAGAAAAAATTTATGATTACTTCAATAGATGAAGAATAAACACCAGACAAAATTCAACTCTCATTCATGTTTAAAATAAAATATCTCTCAATAAAATAGAGTAAAGCAGGAATAACCTCAATGTTGTTTTTAAAAAGCATCTGTAAAAAATTCTGCAGTTAACATTATGCTTAATGGTTAATTATTGAACACTTTCCTTTTAAGACCAGGAACAAGGTGAGCTATTACCACTTTGTTTCAGTGTTGTATTGGGGTGGGGTTGTTCTAGCTATTGCAACAAGCCATTTTTTTAAAAAAGGCATATACTTAGAAATGTAAGAAGTTAAGCTGTATCTATTTGCAGATGATGTAATTGTTTATTTAGAAGGTCCTTAGAAACTCATAAAACAATTATTAAAATTATTAAATAAATGTATCAAGGTTGCAGGATACATGTTAATATATAAAAGTAAACTGCATTTTATATACTGCAGTAAACAATTGGAAAATGAGAATATAATTCAACTTACAATAACAACAATAAATACATAAATTTAACAAAATCAATGTAAATCCTTTAAACTAAATATCGCAAAATATTGCTGAAAGACATTATAGAAACCTTAACTAAGTAGAGCAATATGTCGTGTTTTTGGACTAGAAAACTCAATATTGTTAAGATATCAATTCTCTCTGAATTGATGTATAAATGTCATGCAATTGCAATAGGATACAGAAAAAAATGAAATTAATAAGTTGATTCTAAAATTTATATTACAATTCAAATAATCTGGAATAACAAAAATTATTTTTAACAAGAACAAATTTGGAGGTCTGATACTTCCTGATTTAAAGAGTTATTGTCAAACTACAGCAATTAAGATGTTGCTGTGGGGAAAGATAGTCTTATGCACCCCTATTTGGCTGCATAAGAATGGACCTTGGTTTCGATTTGCAATTAGCAATGTTGGGTATATTTTCACATACCTACTTGCCATTTGTATGTCTTCTTCAGGAAAATGCCTATTCATGTCATTTGCCCATTTTTTAATCAGGTCATTTGTTTCTTTGCTATTGAGTTGTGTGAAAGTTCCTTATATATTTTGAATATTAACTTTTTATAATATATGGTTTGCAATGTTTTCCTCCAAATCTTTAGGCTGCCTTTCCATTCTGTTAATTGTTTTCTTTGCTGTGCAGAAATTTTCAGTTTGATATAGTCTCATGTTCATTTTTGTAGAAGTTTTCAGTTTTGTGTAGTCTCTTATTCATTTTTGCTTTTGTCACCTGAGTTCTTGGTGTGATATCTAAAATTTATTGAATATCCACAACAAGATATTATATCACACTCGTTAGGATAACTATTATAAGAAAGACAAGACATAAGTGTTGACAAAGATGTGGGAAAAAGGGAATTTTTTTACACTGTTCCTGAGAATGTAAATTGGTACAGCCATTATGGAAAATAATATGGGGATTCTTCAAAAAAACTAAAAATAGAACTACCATATGTATGGCCCTGCAATCTCTTTGCTGGATAAACACCCAAAGAAAATAAAATAATGACCATGTAGAGATATCTGTGTACTCATGTTCTCCACAGCATTATTTACAAGAACTAAGATATAAAAACAACCTAAGTGTCTATCATTGCATTAATGAATAAAAAAGTTACATATATATATTTTATATATATATATTCTATTGCATATGTATGCAATGGGATATTATTTAGCCTTTAAAACGAGATACTGAGATACTCCCATTTGTGACCACATGGAGGAACCTGGAGGACATTATGCTAAGTGAGATAAGCCACACGTGAAAAATGTTGCAGAAAATACTTTTCAGCAGGAGGGTTATAGTTTAGAATATTGTATTGCATATTGAAGAATTTTCCAAGAGATTAGATTTTATGTGTTCTTACCTCTTACCCCCACAAAAAAGAGGAAGCTATTAAAGGTGAGAGATATGCTCATTTACTTACTTGTAGTAATCATTTCACTATATATATATATGTATTCATCCATTTTTACACTGCTGATGAAGACATACCTGAGACTGGGCAAATTACAAAAGAAAGAAGTTTATTGGTCTTATAGTTCCACATGGCTAGGGAGGTCTCACAATCATGGCAGAAGGCAAGGAGGAGCAAGTCACATCTTACATGGATGGCAGCTGGCAGAGAGAGAGAGAGAGAGAGAGAGAGAGGTTATGCAGAGAAACTCCCATTTTAAAAACCATCAGATCTCATTTGGCTTATTTACTATCATGAGAATAGCACAGGACAGACCGGCCCCCATGATCCAATTACCTCCCAGTGGGTTTCTCCCATGACATGTGGGAATTGTGGGAGTTACAATTCAAGATGAGATTTGGGTGAGGACACAACCATACCATATTATTTCTACCCCTGGCCCCTCCCAAATCTCATGTCCTCACATTTCAAAACACGATCATGCCTTTCCAACAGTCACTAAAAGTCTTAACTCATTTCAGCATTAAGTCAAAAGTCCGCAGTCCAAAGTCTCATCTGAGGCAAGATAAGTCCCTTCCACCTATGAGCCTGTAAAATCAAAAGCAAGTTAGTTACTTCATAGATACAATGGGGGTACAAACATTGTGTAAATACACCCATTCCAAATGGGAGTAATTGGCCAAAACAAAGGGGCTACAGGCCCCATGAAACTCCAAAATCCAATAGGGTAATCATTAAACCTTAAAGTTCCAAAATGATCTCCTTTGACTCGATGTCTCACATCCAGGTCATCCTGATGCAAGAGGTGGGTTCCCATGGTCTAGAGCAGCTCTTCCCCTTGTGGCTTTCCAGGGTATAGCCTCCCTCCAGCTGCTTTCATGGGCTGTCATTAAGTGTCTGCAGCTTTTCCAGGCACATGGTGCAAGCTGTAGGTGGATCTACCATTCTGGGGTCTGGAGGACAGTGCCTGTCTTCTCAGAGCTCCACTAGGCAGTGCCCCATTAGGGTCTCTGTGTGGGGGCTCTGATCACACATTTCCCTTCCACACTGCCTTAGCAGAGTTTCTCCATGGGAACCCCACCCCTGTAGCAAACTTCTGCCTGGGCATCCAGGCATTTGCATACATCTTCTGAAATCTAGGTAGAGGTTCCCAAACCTCAATTCTTTATTTCTGTGCACCTGCAGGCTCAAAACCACATGGAAGTTGCCAAGGCTTGGGGCTTGCATCCTCTGAAGCCATGGCCAGAACTATATTTTGGCCCCTTTTAGTCACAGCTGGAGTGGCTGAGATGCACAGCACCAAGTCCCTAGGCAGCACACAGCACAGGGATCCTGGGCCTGGCCCATGAAACCATTTTTTCCTCCTAGGCCTCTGGACCTGTGATATGAGAGGCTGCTGTGAAGACCTCTGACATGCTCTGGAGACATTTTCCCCATTGTCTTGGGGATTAACATTTGGCCCTTCATTACTTATTCAAATTTCTTCAGCTGGCTTGAAATTCTCCTCAGAAAATGGGATTTTCTTTTCTATCATATTGCCAGGCTGCAAACGTCTGAACTTTAATGCTTTGCTTCCCTTATAAAACTGAATGCTTTTAACAGCACCCAAGTCACCTCTTGAATATTTTACTGCTTATAAATTTCTTCTGCCAGATACTCTAAGTCATCTCCCTCAAGCTCAAAGTTCCACAAGTCTCCAGGGCAGGGGCAAAATGCCATCAGTCTCTTTGCTAAAACCTAACAAGAGTCATCTTTGCTTCAGTTCCAGACAAGTTCCTCATCTCCATCTGAGACCACCTCAGCCTGGATTTCATCATCCATATCATTATCAGCATTTTGGTCAAAGCCATTCAACAAGTCTCTAGGAAGTTCCAACTTTTTTCACATTTTTCTCTCTTCTTCTGAGCCCTCCAAACTGTTCCAACTTCTGCCTGTTACTCTGTTTCAAAGTCACTTCCACATTTTTGGGTATCTTTTCAGTAGTGCCCCACTCTACTGGCACCAATTTGCTATATTAGTCCATTTTTATGATGCTGATAAAGACATACCTGAGACTGGTCAATTTACAAAGAAAGAGGTTTATTGGACTTACAGTTCCACATGGCTAGAGAGAGAGGCCTCACAATCATGGTGGAAGGCAAGGAGGAGTAAGTCACATCTTATGTGGATGGCAGCAGGCAAAGAGAGAGAGAGCTTGTGCAGGGAAACTCATTTTTAAAACCATCAGTCTCATTTGACTTATTCACTATCACAAGAATAGCACAAGACAGTCCCGCCCCCATGATTCAATTACCTTCCACCAGGTTCCTCCCATGACATGTGGGAATTGTGGAAGTTACAATTCAAGGTGAGATTTGGGTGGAGATACATCCAAACCATATCAATATATATAGCAAAACATTATCTTGTACAACTTAAATATATACAATTTTTAAAAAATTAAAAAAGAAAAGAAGGGACCTTGGGCTAGGAATTCTTACTAAGAGACACAGAATCCTCAAATTCTGTGCTGCACTTATCACCCTGTGTGGAGATATCTTTCCCTCTTTCAGACTCATTGTGTAATCCTTTTTTATTTAAGTGTGTGTATCATATGGTACCTGGCTAAACACACCGTTACATCCATTTTGTGCAGAGAAAAGATAGGGTCCTGTTGCTGTAGCACAAGGGGGCTGTGTGCAGGCCAACTGTCCATTAAGGGCTGCCAGGAGGGACCTGCTGGCCATTGGGACTAACACTCAGTAATGAAGCTGATTTTGCTCTGTGTCTTTCAGTGCTTGACTGGTTGTGTTTTCCTTGGTGAGCCTGATACTAAGATGCAGTGGGCAGAAGTGATCAGATTTCTGCTCCTGATAATAATCAACAGGTGCCTCTTGCTTGATGGCAATATTGTCCAGAGGATAGATACATATGTCAGGGAAACAGAATATCAAGCCTAGGAATAATGGCACACATACATGGACAACTGATTTTCAACAACAAATGTCAAGATAATTTGGTAGAGAAATAAAGTATTTTAAATCAAATGGTGCCAGAACAATGGGAGAGATTTATTTTAAAAAGGAATATTGACCCTTATTTCACACCACACAAAAAAATTAACTCCAAGGAGTAGTAAGTTTAAATATGAATCTAAAACTCTAAAACTCTTTAAAGAGTAGGAGAAAATCTTAGTGATAAGGGAAAAAGTTGATCAATTGAATTTTATCAAAATTCAAAACGTTTGTTCTTCAAAAGATATCCATTAAAAATGAAAAAGCAAGCCATAACATGGGAGAAAATATTCCAATATGTGTCTTTGACAAAGGACTTGTGTCCAGAGAAGAGAACTCTTACAGCTCAATCACAAGAAGAAAAGTAACCCGATAGAAATATAGACAAACGACTCTGGGAAAAAAATGCTGGTTTCTTAATAGGTTGAATATACATATACTAGTTGATCCTTCTTTTTTGATCCTAGGGTTTGATTCCAAAGAGAAGGGAAAATGTGTGTGCATGCAAAGAGAGCTGCTTGATTGACAATAGTCCCAAACTGGAAACAATATAAATATCTGTCAAAAGATAAATGATAAACAAAATGTGGTATTCTGTATGTTAAAATAATACTGAAGAATGAAAAGTGGGGCTGCTGATACATGCAGCAACATGGACGAGTCTCAAAAACGTTATGCAGAGTGAAAGAAAGAGATACAAAAGAGGACATACTATATGATTCTATGATATAAAATGAAAACTAATCTGTGTGGAAAAAAAGGCAGAACAGTAGCCAAATGGTGAAGTGGAGTGGGAAAGTGGAGAAAGGAATGAATTATAAAGGGCATATGAAGTCTTTTGAAGATATTGGAAGTGGTTTATATCTTGATCATGGCCTTGGTTTCACAGGTGTATGCAACTGTCAAAACTCATAGATTTGTATACTTTGAATGGATTTCTTTTATTGTATGTAAATTACTTATTGAAAAATAATTCTCAGTAAAGTTGATAAGGATAAAAAGCACATGCAGATTTCCTTAGTTTTTCACTGCTTTAGTAGAAACGGGAAAATAATGGCGTTGGAGAAACTCATGGGAGTTTTTATAGAAAGATCATGGAGGTGGGCACTGGTAATTATTAACCTCAGAGTGGTTCAAACATTTCAGCTCTGAAAAGCAACCTGGAACACTGTATAAATCTACAATCTCTTCACCACAAACTACAAAATCCCCAAATTAATAGAGCCAAAAGATTTTTCTTAAATTTGATGTAAACTCATTTGGCATCAAATGCAGATCTGAAATGATTTAAAGTTATTTATAGTCTTTATCTCACTTAATATATGTTTTACCACAAACATATTAATGTATTTGGTTACAGGGTACTGCTCCTGGCACTTTGGTTGGTATATCATATACAGTATATGCACTGTCTTTTTTCTTAAATCTGAAAAATTCTCAACTATATGTGATTCTATGGCTGTCAAAGGATGTGGACCTGTAATAGCCAAGAGTTTTCCTTGCTGTGCTGAAAATTTAGTTGAAAATGTATGCCCTTTCTTTTTTGTCTTATGAATGGATGATAGACAAAGCAATAGAATTTTTAGGTACAACTTAGCATTGTTGACTAGTAAGTTAAGCAAATTATAAAGGATTAACTAGTAATATTTTTAAACTAATGTTACTATATTGTTAAAGTACAATTGACCCTCTGTATCTGCAGGTTCTGCATCTGAGGATTCAATCAACCACAGATTGAAAATACAGTATTATTTGGATGTGGGACCTGCAGATAATGGAGGGCCTTTTCCTGTCTGTGGGTCCCACAGGGCTGACTGCAGGATTTGAGGATCCATGGATTTTGGTATCTGCAGGGGTCCTGGAGTCATTCTCCAACAAATGCCAAGGATGACTATACTCAGAAATCTATTTAAGTATTCCATTAATACTTGGTACTATTGGGCAAGTCCCATTGCTCATGCATACAGACTGATAGATGAAATTTCTGAAATTTTAGGAAAGAATGCTTTACATAGCAGTAAATCATCAGCATTATCTTAATTTTGCTTGATTTTTTTGATTCCTGTTTTTCCTAACAATAAATTATCATTATTTGTCTTCATTATTATCAAGGTATTTGTTATAGATGATTTGCTTAGCTTTATAATAAATTTTAATGTATATTTAGAGCTATAATCTCTTAATATCTAACTTCATTTAATGCTATTTTATGATTTTTGTGACAGAGTCATTCTGTCACCCTCTCTGGAGTGCAGTGGCACAATCATAGCTTATTGCAACCTTGAACTCCTGGCCTCAAGTGATCCTCCCACCTCAGCCTTCCAAGTAGCTGAGACTACAGGTGTGCACTACCATGCCTAGCTATTTTTTAAAGTTTTTCTTTTGTAGAGATGGGGTCTTGCTATGTTGCCCAGGCTGATCTCAAACAACTGGCCTCAAGCAATCCTTCTGCCTTGGCTTCCCACAGTGATAGAATTATAGTCATGAGCCACTGCACTTGGCCTCAATATATAACTTTAAAACATATAAAGGTAACAATTCAAATGTGAATTACTCATATTCCTCTTACTGAATCAAATGTGAAAATATAAACCCTCAAAAATCTTCTCAAAGTGATTACTTCATTGGTATTTCATTTTTTCTTCTACCAGAAAGTGAAAGCTGATAGAGGAAATGTGTTATGGAATCTTCTCCACCTGAAAAATGTTTGTAGCAAAGTAAAATAAAATTTGAGAACATTATTATGACCAGGTAAAGTACTAATACTAGGTTGAAAATTAGAAAGAACTAAGCTTCACCAAACAGCATAATTTGTTGTGGCAACTTGGTAGAAGCTATGGAGCAGCAACTTGAATAAGACTGAAGGAAGGACCCCAAGTCAAGGAGCTTCCTAGAAGCAGCAGTGAAAGAGATGACTACATACTAGTGCAGGAAGATCTGACACCAGGGAAAAAAAATCTCTGAAGATAAGGATGAGAAAGGTGTGCCCTGGAAAAGATTTATTCCGGGAAAGGCAAGAATGAGGGACTGGGGTATGAGGCTATGGAGTGCAGGTAGGGTAGGCATTTAAAACTAGTAAAAATCATCTGAAGCTCATATGAGTATATTCAGATAAATTATTACAGGTTAGGTATGAAAATATTTTGCTCATTTAGAAATAATAGAGGGGCTGACTAAACTTGGAGGCTCACATTAGGGGAGCCAGGGCCTATATTGGCAAGCAGAAGAAGAGAAAGTCAAGATTCCCTCCAGCGCAAATCTAGCTTCCACTATAGTCTGAACAACTTAACCCAACAATAAGAAACATGAAAAAGACTTCTGGCATTATATAATAAATATTTCAAGTATCTTTTTAAGACGAAAGTCAGACTCCTGAGCCCAAGAACAATGGCTAAGAGTTAGATAAACATGTATAAAATCCCTGCTATTGATAAGCACAATTATGACTTAAAGATGAAGGGACACAGGGGGATGACACATAGGTGGTGGGAGTGTTGGGGGAGTAGGGTAAGCAACCTCTAAGATGGAACCAAATGGCCTAGCTTACAGGTGTTCACACCTTATATAATCCTCTCTGCTTTAGTATGAGCTGAATTTGTGACTTGCTTGTAGTGAAGAGAATATAGCAGAAGTCATAGCATATAACCCATGATTAGGTTATAAAATACTGTGGCTTCTGTCTTGAGGACTGTCTTTTGTTCTTTCTCCACTTTCTCAGATCATTCTTCAGGAAGAAACAAGCTGCCATGTTTTGAGAAAATTCTGTAAAAGGTTCATGTGGGAAGGGACTGGGGACTGCCAACTTCCACATGAGTGAGCTTGGAAGCAGATCCTCCAACTTCCCTCAGCCCCAGTCAAACCTTTATATGAAACTGCAGCCTTGGCCAATAGCTCAACTCCAATCTCATGAGGAACTGTTGTTGAGCCAGAGAGCCCAAATAAGCCATGCCCAGGCTTGTGATCTACAGAAATGGAGAAAATAAATACTTGCTGTTTTAAACTGCTAAATTTCAGAGCAAGTTGTTATGCACCAATTGATAACTAATGCATAGAGATGGTCCTATTTTACAACTAATATTGGGTTTCGTGTTAAGATTCCAAATAAATAGGAGTGCAGGACCTAGGACCTGAGCACAGAGACAATGGACAGGGCAGGTTAGTATATTCAGTATAGAGATTGGGTGATAGTGGAGTATAGTACAAGTGTGTTGGAGTCAGCCAGACTTGAATTGAAATATTCCTCAATGTTCTTATTTGTCAAATGGGATTTTTGTATGGATTAAATGATATTGAAAGTGTTTACTGTAATGCCTGGCCTCTAATTGCTCAAGGAATCAAGACTTTTACTATAATGAGTAACCCATTTATCTTACTAAACTCATCAATAATATAGTTTGGATATATGCTCCCTGCAAATCTCATGTTGACATGTGACCCCCAGTATTAGAGTTGGAGCCTAGTGGACGGTGTTAGGGTCGTGGGGGCAGATCTCTCATGAATGGCTTGGTGCCCTTTCCACAATAATGAGTAAGTCCTCATTCTATTAGTTCCCCTGAGATTGGATTGTTTAAAAGAGCCCATTTCTCTCTTGCTTCCTCTCTCACCATGTGGCTGGTCAGCCCTGCTTGCCTTCTGCCATGAGCAAAAGCTCCCTGAAGCCTTTACTAGAAACAGTTGCTGGTACCATGCTTGTACAGCCTGCAGAACCATGGGCCAAATAACCCTCTTTTCTTTATAAATTGCCTACTTCAGGTATTCCTTTGTAGCAACACAAAACAGACTAATACACTATTTATCTCCTCTTGCTTAGGAAATGTTTTAACATTAAATTTCTAGAATCTTGATTTTATGGGAGAGGTATAAGTTGTCACATATTAACCATAACCTAACAGGAAGATGAGTGAGGCTAAGACAAAACACCAAAGATCACAGAGGTCTCCTTCAAGAGAAGAGGTGGCTGGAACGAAGTGATAGGTTCTATGAATTATAGACTGGAGTACCTGCCATTTTGAAATGTGTCAGAAATTCAGATAGTGGGAGGTGGATGTGCTGCTGTCGGCTTTAGAATCTGCTGTTTAACATTCATGTCTGGAACGCAGAGGGTTCCCCTTTTAGTGGGACTAAGCTAATGTAAAAATCAAACTCACCTGTATTTTTCTGCATTGTGACCTTCAATTTTAAGAACTCAAGGGGAAACAAGGTCCCTCAATATTGACTAGGTGGGAGTCGGCTGGTAAAGGAGAGAAAAGAGGACTGTAGTGGTGGTGACGGAGGCAACCCAAAAGGAAGAGTAGGGCCTCTAGGGAATGTTCTGTGATAATGACCTCTAGGAGTTACCTGGCAGGAGGCTTGTGTGGTTTCCTGACACACATGATTCTGCATCCCTGTGCCTGCTTTGTTTGACCATTAACCCAGGGCAGATATTAGAAATCCTCTTTAATGATTATATGAAGATTTTCTCCCCATTTAATGACACCAAGTCCTAGACAAATATTTAAATCTAAATTGTCCCTATACAGTCATGCCCTGCATAATGACATTTTGGTCAATGAATGACCACGTATATGATGGTGGTCCCATAAGATTATAATGGAGTAGAAAAATTCCTACCACCTAGTGACATCACAACTGTCATAAGGTCATAGCGTAACATATTACTTTTTCCATATTCAAATATGTTTAGATATACAAATATAATTGTGTCACAATTGCTTATGGTATTCAATACAGTAACATGCTATACATATACAAGCTTGTAGCCTAGGAGCAATAGGCTATATCTTATAGCCTAAGTGTGTAGTGAGCTATGCCATCTAGATTTTTGTAAGTATGCTGCATGATTTCCCACAATGACAAAATCACCCAATGGCATATTTCTCAGAACATATTTCTATCATTAAATGAGGCATGACTATATATACATAATGTTTCAAAAGTCTGATAGTCACCTATACATTTTTATGTAAGTGGGGTCATTAACATTCTTCAGTTGTTCTTTTCTTCCTAGTCAGAAAATAAAAATAAACATACACATATTTCTAGTCAAACTGATGTTTGTATAAGCTGCACGAACTTGGAATTCTTGGTTGGAGATATGCATTGATTTGCTTTCTATTGATAATGTCATAAAAGATTATGAAGGAACCATACTTTGTGTGTAATTAGTAGTATGATGTTCAAAGCATAATTTGCATAGTGAAAATATTTGCTCTGAACCAAAGGAAAATAAATAAACTCATCAGCCGATAGCACTCACCAAGAAGAAATGATGAAATCAGATGAGAAATCTTAAATATGGAATGCCTTAAATGGGGTATATACGTTCCACAATTTGGTGTTTAAAAGAATATTGCTATCATAATATACTGAAAGGCAGATGATTTTATGACTTTCCACAATTTGAAAGCACATCCGTGAGTATCTGTTAACAGCAGAAAGTCACAGCTAAATATGAAAACATTAACTTTGTTATTTTTAGTTGAAATTATTACCAACATTGAAGAAAAATTATAATAAATCATTCTTAATCTAATTACTTAATCACAACTTTCTTTTTTTGCATATCGCTTTCTAAGCCTTTAATTGTTTATATTTAGAGTTATTATATGGCATGTTCTATTTCAACTTTTTTATAAAGTTATAAACATTTTATTACTTCTATATAGCATTTTAAATGTACTTTTAAGTGGTTACATAATATACCGTTAGGTTACGTGATAAAATATACTAAAGCAATCTTGCTTTGAGAGAAGTTTATTTCAAAATTATGTATTTCACATTAAATATTTTAACTCTATGTCTAAACTACACAAGTGCTGCAATCCTAGCTTATGTGTTGCACAATAGTACAAGATCCATAGCAATCATGATTTCACTGTGACTGAGTAATGTAATTCTTAGGGTCCAACAAAAACAACACTTTTCAGTTGTGGATGTGGGTAGGTAAAAGAGAACATTGGACATATGGCTAGGCAGAATGAATTTTTATATGATGGATTCCTATTTATTTTCACTTCTGCATTCCACTGATTTTTAAAATTGTTTTTAAAAACAAAATTGATACTGGAGATGAGTTTTAATATTCAATTTTGAATTTTTGGATGTCTCTGAAACACAGAATTTCTTTGTTTCAAATTCAGTTATTCTCGTTGAATTTTTATTGTTTTTCTCCAGAATAAAATCTAGATATGTGCCAGGGTAGATATTTGAATCAAATGTGTGCACAAGAAGCACTTTTTAATTTGTATATATCTTAAGCTGTTGACTTTATGAGTGACTTGAACATCTTGAAATTCACATTTTAATTTATATATATATAAGAATTATTATATATAATCATATGATTTTGCTTGTCTTCTGAGGTACCGAAGTTTTCATTAATTTGTTTTGGTTAGGGTGTTGACTTAAAGGGGAAAAAAAAGGACTCCCTTCTACAAAATAGACAAAAAACTTGCCAAAAATAAAAATATATTATGCAAGAAGAAGAACATTTTAACACAGTTTAATTTTAGCATAAATGATTTTATTGACCCTATCCAGAAATAAGTTCTGAAGAGATTGAACTGGAGGGACCAAGGCTTAGGGTAGAGTGGGGTAGGAAGTGCAGCATTAGAGTTTGACTGAAGGAAGCAGTCATGCCAGATGTATCTTAGACAGTAGATGGGTCACTATGAGGACCCCACAGAGTGGTGCAAAGTGTAAATTTGTGGCAGATAAAAAATATGGAAGATGTCATAGTTAGTCACCTTTAGCTGTACCCATTTCTTATCTCAAACAAGAAAAATGCATATGGCCTTGAAATCTCAAGGCCAAATGTCCAAGGACTCAGTGGAGTTGGGATAGACTCTTTGGGAACCATAATAATGTGTGAATCCTGCACCGGCAACCAAAGTATCCAGGTTCTCTCATTAGAACTGACTAGGTGGCTGGCGTGATCCACAGAGAGGAAAGAACAGCAATGTGGTGCAGCGGCCCACCTGAGAGCCACACAGGGCAGGGGAGCCCCTACCCCTGCACCAAGGAAGGCAGTGAGCAAGCATACTACCCAGCGCAGGAAACTGTGCTTTCTCCATAGAACTGTGAAACCCATGGATTGGAAGATCCCACTTGTGAACCCATGCCACCAGGGCCTAGGGACCCAACCCCAGATCTGCACAGATTCTCAACTGCCTCTCAACTAGAATCTGCTTAAGCCTGCTGAGTTCCCAGGAGGAGGGGCCAACAGCACCATAGCTGCGACTGCCTGCAGTCTAAGCCGTTTGAGCTCCTTGTGGGAAGGTCAGCAGCCAGCACTGGGACTGATAGCTGCCTAACATTCTAGGCTCCCTGGGAAGGGGAAGGGAGGCAGCCATCTCTATAGCTACAGGCCATGCTTTTCCCCTGCTGGAGTCAGGGAGGCTGGACAGCTTGGTCCCAACAGGTGTCCCCCCAGCCCAATATACGGGCTGTGGCAGACTGTGGCCATAGCGCCTCTTCAGGCCTGACCCTGACCCATCCCTCCTCACTAGGTGGGGCCTCCCTTCAAGAACTCCAAAAACTCCAGCCAGGGGCTCAGGGACAGAACTCTGATCTCCCTGGGCCTGAGCCTCTGGGGAAGTGGTGGCCATAGTATCCATGGACCAGCAGACTTAGCTTTTCCTCCTGCTAGATCTGAGGAATCCAGGCAGCCCAGATGGGTGGGTTTCCCCCCAGTGAAGCACACCCCCTCCACTAAGGCACAGTCAAAGTGCTTTATTAAATGGGTCTTGTTCTCCATGCCACCCAATTGGGTGAGACCCTCCAATAGGGGTTGTCAGACACCCTATACAGGCATTAGGTTGGCACCCCTCAAGGTCAGACATCCCAGAGGAAGGAGCAGGCACCCATTTTTGGTGTTCTCCAGCCTTCTTGAGTGACATCTCCAGGTGTGGGAGCAAACTAAATGAATAGGGTCTGAAGTGAACCCCCAGCAAACCACAGCAGCCCTACAGAAGAGGGACCTGATTATTGAAAGAAAAACAAACAGAAAGCAACGTCAACGGCATCAACAACAAAAGTCCCCACAAAAACCCCATCCAAGGGTCAGCAGCCTCAAATATCAAAACTAGACAAACTCATGAAGATAAGAAAGAATCAATGAGAAAATGCTGAAGACCCCAAAGGCCAGAGTACCTCTTCTCCAAATGACCGCAACGCCTCTCTAGCAAGGGTGCAGAAATGGACAAAGGATGAGATGGATGAATTAACAGAAGTAGGCTTCAGAAGATGTGTAATAGCAAATTCCACTGAGCTAAAAGAGCATGTTCTAACCCAATGCAAAGAAGCTAAGAACCAGATAAAAGTTTAAAGGAGCTGCTAATTAGAATAACCAGTTTAGAGAGGAACATAAATGCAAATATCAATAGCCAAATTGAAAGCAGAAGAAAGGATATCAGAGTTTGAAGACCACCTTGCTGAAATAAGGCATGCAGATAAGATTAGAGAAAAAAAGAATGAAAAGGAACAAACAAAGCCTCCGAGAAATATGGGACTATGTAAAAACGCTGAACCTATGATTGATTGGAATACTGGAAAAAGACAGAATGGAAACACACTGGAAAACACACTTCAGGATATTATCCAGGAGAACTTCCCCAACCTCACAAGACAGACCAACATTCAAATTCAGGAAATACAGAGAACACCATTAAGATATACCATGAGATTACCCCCAAGACACATACTTATCAGATTCTCCAAGGTCAAAATGAAGAAAAAAATGTTAAGAGCAGCCAGAGAGAAAGGCCAGGTCACCTACAACGGGAAGTCCATCAGACAAAGAGTGGATCTCTCAGCAGAAACCCTGCAGCCAGAAGAGAGTGGGGGCCAATATTCAACATTTATAAAGAAAATAATTTTCAAACCAGAATTTCATATCTAGCCAAACTAAGCTTCATTAGCAAAGGAGAAATAAAATGCTTTTCAGACAAGCAAATGCTGAGGGATTTTGTCACCACCAGGACTGCCTTGCAAGAGTTCATGAAGGAAGCACTAAATATAGAAAGGAAAAGGCGGTACCAGCCACTGCAAAAACACACCAAACTATAAAGACCAATGACCAATGACACTATGAAGAAACTGCATCGACTACTGTGCAAAATAACCAGATAGCATCATGATGACAGGATCAAATTCACATATAACCATAGTAACCTTAAATGTAAATGGGCTAAATGCCCCCAATTAAAAGACACAGACTGGCAAATTGGATAAAGAGTCCAGAGCCATCGGTGTGCTGTATTTAGGAGACCTATTTCAGGTGCAAAGACACACTTAGGCTCAAAATAAAGGGATGGAGGAAAATTTATCAAGCAAATGGAAAGCAAACAAGCAGGGGTTGCAAACCTAGTCTCTGACAAAATGGACTTTAAGCCAACGAAGATCAAAAAAGACAAAGAAGGGCATTACATAATGGTAAAGCAATTAATTTAACAAGAAGAGCTAACTATTGTAAATATACATGCACCCAATACAGGAGCACCCAGATTCATAAAACAAGTTCTTATAGACCTCCAAAGAGATTTAGACTCCCACACAATAATAGTGAGAAATTTTTACACCCCACTGTCAATATTAGACATATCAACAAGGCAGAAAATTAACAGGGATATTCAGGATTTGAACTTGGCTCTGGATAAAATGGACCTAACCAACAGCTACAGAACTCTCCACCCCAAATCAGGAGAATATACATTCTTCTCAGTGCCCCATGATATTTATTCTACCACATAATTGGAAGTAAAACACTCCTCAGTAAATGCAAAAGAACTGAAATCATAACAGCCTCTCAGACCACAGTGCAATCAAATTAAAATTCAGGATTAAGAAACTCACTCCCAAACCACACAATTACATGGAAATTGAACAACCTGCTCCTGAATGACTCCTGGGTAAATAATGAAATTAAGGCAGAAATCAAGAAGTTCTTTGGAACCTATGAGAACAAAGAGACAACATAACACTTAACACGTCTAAAGCCGTGTTAAGAGGAAAGTTTATAGCACTAAATGCCCACATCAGAAAGCTAGAAAGATCTCAAGTCAATATCCTAACATTGCAATTAAAAGAGCTAGAGAAGCAAGAGCAAACAAATACAAAAGATAGCAGAAGACAAGAAATAATTAAGATGAGAGCAGAATTGAAGAATATAGTGACAAGAAAAGTGCTCCAAAAATCAATAAATCCAGGAGCTGTTTTTTTTGAAAAACAACAACAACAACAAAATAGACTGCTATCTAGACTAATAGAAAAGAGAGAAGAATCAAATAGACACAATAAAAAATGATAAAGGGAATATTGCCACTGATGCCACAGAAATACACATTACCATCAGAGAATACTATACACACCTCTATGCAAAATGAACTAGAAAATCTGGAAGAAATGGATAAAATCCTGGACACATGCACCCTCCCAAGACTAAACCAGAAAGAAGTCAAATCCCTGAGTAGATAAATAACAAGTTCTGAAATTTAGGCAGTAATTAATAGCCTACTAACCAAAAAAAGCCCAGGATGTGATGGATTCACAGCAGAATTCTACCAGAGGTACTATTCCAAACAATTGAAAAGGAGGGACTCCCCTCAAACTCATTTTATAAAGGCAGCATCAACCTGATGCCAAAACCTAGCAAAGACACAACAACAACACAAAAGAAAACTTCAGACCAATATCCCTGATGAAGGTCAATGTGAAAATCCTCAAGAAAATACTGACACATGAATTCCAGCAGTACATCAAAAAACATATCCACCATGATCAATTCACATTCATCCCGGGGATGCAAGGCTGGTTCAACATATGCAAATTAATAAACATAATTGATTATACAAACAGAACCAAAGACAAAAACCACATGATTAACCCAATAGATGCAGAAAATGCCTTTGATAAAATTCGACATCCCTTCAGGTTAAAAACTCTCAATAAACTAAGCATTGATGGAACATATCTCAAAATAATAAGAGCTTATTTTATGACAAACCCATAGCCAATATCATACTGAATGTGCAAAAGCTGAAAGATTTCCCATTGACAACCAGTAGAAGACTAGGATGCCCTCTCTCACCAATCCTATTCAACATAGTATTGGAAGTTCTGGCCAGGGAATTCAGGCAAGAGAAAGAAATAAAAGGTATTCAAATAGGAAGAGAAGAAGTCAAATTGTTTCTGTTTGCAGACAACATGATTCATGATTCTGTATTTAGAAAACCCCATCGTCTCAGCCCAAAGGCTTCTTAAGCTGATAAGCAACTTCAGCAAAGTTTCAGAAAACAAAATCAATGTGTAAAAATCACAAGCATTCCTCTACACCAACAATAGACAAGCAGAGAGCAAAATTATGAGTGAACTCCCATTCGATTGCTACAAAGAGAATAAAATACCTAAGAATACAGCTAACAAGGGACGTGAAGGACATCTTCAAGAAGAACTACCAACCACTGCTCAAGGAAATAAGAGAGGACACAAACAAATGGAAAAATATTCCATCCTCATGGGTAGGAAGAATCAATATTGTGAAAATGGCCATACTGCCTAAAATAATTTATAGATTAAACGCTATTCCCATCAAACTACCATTGACATTCTTCACAGAATTAGAAAAAACTACTTTAAATTACATATGGAACCAAAGAAGAACCCATATATCCAAGACAATCCTAAGCAAAAAGAACAAAGCTGGAGGCATCATGCTACCTGACTTCAAACTATATTACAAGTCCACAGGAATCAAAACAGCATGGTACTGTACCAAAACGGACATATAGACCAAAGGAACAGAATAGAGACCTCAGAAATAAGACCACACATCTACAATAATCCAATCTTCAACAAACCTGACAAAATCAAGCAATGGGAAAAGGATTCCCTATTCAATAAATGGTGCTGGGAAAACTGGCTAGCCATATACAGAAAACTGAAACTGGACCCTTTCCTTACACCTTTTACAAAAATTAACTCAAGATGGATTAAAGACTTAAACGTAAACCCCAAACCATACAAATTCTAGAAGAAAACCTAGGCAATACCATTCAGGACATAAGCATGGGCAAAGATCATGACAAAAATGCCAAAAGCAATTGCAACAAAAGGCAAATTGACAAATGGGATCTAATTAAACTAAAGAGCTTTGCACAGCAAAAGAAACTATCATCAGAGTGAACGGGCAACCTACAGAATGGGAGGAAACTTTTGCAATCTACGCATCCAGCAAAGGTGTAATATCCAGAATCTACAAGGAACTTAAGCAAATTTACAAGAAAAAACAACCCCATCAAAAAGTGTGCAAAGGATATGAACAGGCACTTCTCTAAAGAAGACATTTATGCGGCCGACAAACATATGAAAAAAAGCTCAACATCACTGATCATCAGAAAAATGCAAACCAAAACCACAATGAGATACCATCTCATGACAGTCAGAATGGTGATTATTAAAAAGTCAAGAAACAATAGATGCTGTTGAGGCTGTGGAGAAATAGGAATGCTTTTACACTGTTGGTGGGAATGTAAATTAGTTCAACCATTCTGGAAGGCAGTGTGGGGATTCCTCAAGGATCTAGAACCAGAAACACCATTTCACCCCGCAATCCCATTACTGGGTATATCCCCAAAGGCATATAAATTATCCTATTATAAAGACATATGCACATGTATGGTTATTGCAGTGCTATTTACAATAGCAATGACTTGGAACCAACCCAAATGCTCATCAATGATAGACGAGATAAAGAAAATGTGGTACATATACACCATGAAATACTATGCAGCCATAAAAAGGAATGAGATCATGTCCTTTGCAGGGACATGGATGAAGCTGGAAGCCATAATTCTCAGCCAACTAACACAGGAACAGAAAACCAAACACCACATGTCTCACTCATAAGTGGGAATTGAACAATAAGAACACATGGACACAGGGAGGGGAACAACACATACTGGGCCTGTTGGGGGATGGGGAGTGGGGGGAGGGGACTTAGAGGATGGGTCAATAGGTGCAGCAAACCACCATGGCATATGTGTACCTATATTAGAAACCTGCTCATTCTGCATATGTGTTCTGGAACTTAAAGTTTTAAAAAAATGTGGTACATATACACCATGGAATACTATGCAGCCATAAAAAGGATCAGGACATGGATGGAACTGGAAGCCATTATCCTCAGTAAACTAATGCAGGAACAGAAAAGCAAACACCACATGTTCTCACTTATAAGTTGGAGCTGAATGATGAGAACACATGGAAACATTGGAGGGGAACAACACACACTGGGGACTGTCATTGTGGGGCCAGGGGGAAGGAGATCATCAGGAAGAGTAGCTCATGGATGCTGGGCTTACTACCTAGGTGATGGGATGATCTGTGCAGCAAACCACCATGGCACATGTTTACTTATGTAATAAACCTGCACATCTAGAACATGTACCCCTGAACTTAAAGTTGAAGAAAAAATAAGGAAACGCTAAGTTTTGCCTGGAACTTCTTTTCAATGTATTAATAAAGTTTGTTATATTAAGTACTTTTGAGTGTTTTACTTAGTCAAGCAAAGTTGTGGTTACAGAATGGCTTACTTATGTTGTAGCATCTGCCTAAGAATGTTCAAGTTGGTATGAAAGATGGACTTGTGCAGGATTCAGACGGTAAACGGGATGTAGATCTTCTTTAGTGCATTGTGTGCTAAAAATAAAGGTACTCACACTGTGGGCTACACTGTTAGTTGTGAATCTATTCCATGTTAATTGGATTCTTATTCCATGGTTCTTAATATATAGAGAGATCTTAAGAATTCATTCCAAGAGCTGAACAATGCACTTTCAATCCTGGAGGAAATCTTGTATGGTACTTAGCATTGGATCAACAATACATACTCAAAGTTAGTATTGCTAAGTGTACACATTACACCATAGATTAGCTTTTGGTATGCCAGATTTTTCCTGATTTATATAATTAATTTTATCCTTTTGTTTGTCTCAAAGCTTATGTGGAAGGTCTATACCCACAAGAATCTTTTAATCCTACAAACAATAGTGGTATGTACAACACAAAAAATAACTGAGTCTTCTCTGTAGAACAAAGAATTATATCAGTACATCCAGGATCTTTTGTTACCACATCAAGAACATTTTAAAGCAAATTGTCTCATGTCAGACTGCCTAGTAGCTTTCATGCAAAAATTATTTTTAGCAGAATGAAAAATGTCCTAGATCAAAAGGAGCCTTAATTTGCAGCATCGTGTTTGGAAACCGGAGGTAGATCTATGACCTCATTTTGGCAGCACTGATTGTAACTGATAGGTTCAAAGATAGTCACATAATGTCCAAAAGAAAAGTGAATCAGAACTTTTTCTCCCTCCTTTTTTGTTCTTTTTAAATGAATAATATTTACACCTTTCTTATAAAACCATCACATAGTCATTGTAAGAATTCAGAATGTATAGGCAAAAATATGGAGAATAAAATAAAAGTCAACCACATTCCCCAAGCAGGATGTCGTAGTTGGGGGTGAGGTTTTTATCACCAGGGCCCTGTTTGGGCCTCACCCCCAACTCTGTCCTAGTTGGGACTGAGGTTTTCATCACCAAAGCCCTGTTTAAGGAAGCCACATCTGGTTGCCAGGTGGAGAGGTAAGAAACTTCCATGTAGAGGGAATAGCTTGCATATGTGTTCTCTGGAGGTATAGAGAGAAGGCCAGAGTGTCAGGAGCATTGAAGGCATTCAGGTAGTTCTGATAGATTTATTAGCATACGAAAAGTAGAATGCTACTGATTGGTGTTAAGCAGAGAAGTGATTAATTTGCATGGAAAAGATCACTGGCTACAATATAGAGAATCAATTGGAGGGGACAAGAGTGAAATAATAAGAGTGGATAGTAGGCAGATGCATTATTCTAGGAGAGACCTGTATTTGATTATATTCTTAGGTAGGGTAGCAGAAGTGGAGACCGAGAGAAATGGACACAATCAAGAGATAGTCTGAAAGTGGAATCAACAGGACTTAGATCCTTCTTACACGAAAACCCCCCTTGCTCTCTCTGCTCAGCCACACTGACTTTCTCTCAATCCCTTGTACTCCCTAGGTAGCCTTCTACCACAGGGTCTTCGTCATGTTATTCACCATACCTAGTACACTCACCTCTCCCCTCTGCCTGGTTCAACTCCTACTCATCCTTCAGATCTAGTTCCAACATCATTTCTTCAGGAAAGAATGATCTGATCTTCCAAAAAATATTATGTATGGGTTCTCATAGCACGGTATGCCTCTTTTGCATAATATTTGATGCAATAGCAATTTTACATTTGTTTTATGCTTAGTTGATTACCACCTGCATCTCTCCACCGAGCCATGAGTTTCACAAAGACAAATGCTGTATTTGCCTTAATTATTATGATGTTCCCAGATCTGGACTCAGTGCCTATATATGCAGTAGTTACCTAGTACCTGTGGTTTGAAAGAATGATAAATGAGTATTAGATATATAAATGTTTAATTTGGTCAATTATGATTAGTGACAATATTTTTGAAGTTAAGGTAACTGTCAGGGTGAAACAGAAAGCAATGAAAATGAAAATTAGAAATGATTTTCATAAAGAATAAAATAACTAAGGATTTAAGCCAAAACTGAGTATGCTACTCTACAAAAGCCTTGATGGTGGCAGCCAGGACACATCTATGACCTGATGAATATGATCAATATCTTCCGAAGATTGAAGATTAAAAGTAAGCCACTGAGTTGAAATAAGAATCATATTAAAATTTATAGTGCTGCTAAATGACAAGAAGTCTGTTGGAGCAGAACCCAGGTCAAATTTACATTTGCCCTTGGGCCTTCACCTTGGTGTTGTGTTTTCTTCTCCCAGTCAGTGAACAGAGGTCCCAAAAGCCCTTGAAAAAGGGTCACTCTTGAGTCCTGACGGTGCAAGAAAGAGATTAGGAAGAGCATCCTGAAGTAATCATGGAGCGAACAATGAATTGCAATACTTTGCCATCAACACAAAGAAATCACAGCAAATTAGGTTGTCCCAGAGGCCATTTAATCTCCATAAACTTTCTTTATCCTAATCACTAAGCTCTAAATATTGCTGAATTTTTTTATGGTTTATAGTTTTGTATTCCAGAAAACTCCAAAAAAAAAAAAAAAAACCCCAAAAACAAAACAAAAATCATGAGGTGGCAGGAAAGAAGAGACAGGGCCTTGAAAATAAATGTTATTTGTAATTTAGGATTTTTGGATGACATTTATGTGTGTGCTGTTATGACTTTGAGAAGCACAGACTAGAAAGGTCTTTCATTATATGGATGCTGGAAGCTCTGCCCACCTTCTTGGGTATTCATTAATTATTATTTTTTATTTGGACTTACATATGATAATGTTACTGAACTGCAGCAAAATATTTTTGGGTCACAATGAACCTTTCAAAATATTTTCTTGGGCAGTACTATTATAGGAAAATTACCTAGCCTGATCTTGTAGCTTGCTATTCTTTCTACCTTGACTGCATTATTCTTAGGTTGACTTAGGGAGTTTACTTTCTTTCTGTAGTCTGATCACACAATTCTGAGGTCTGACAACTTCACACCAAGCATTTGGACTCACTGCAAGTGAAATCTTACCTTTTAAAAAATATATTTTCAAGTGTGTGTATATGTATTGCTTTGGAGTTTTACATTTCATTCAAATTTAAGTTCTTCCAAATTACTTTTTTGATTATTTGCAATAAAGTCTATTTTTTAGCTTTGGAAACCAGAAAAAATATGATTAAAAAATGCTGGATGTGATTTTTAAGCAATATTGAATAAGTATTAAGAAAATGAATATTCTGTCAATGATGAAAACATACTAAATGTGAAATATGCCACTTCTAAGGTGCTGTACCTAGAATGACAAATTGGAGGTGATTTAAAATATAAAACTGTATAAAATTGAAAGCTTTTTGAGCTACAACCTTCTGTAGAATATTCTTCACCTGTTGTGTTCAATCACCTGAATTTCTAGATTCTAATTTATGCTGAGGCTTTGGGGTATAACTAAAAATGCAGTTTGTGGAGCCTACTGTGGCAACAGGGACTATAGCATTGCTTTCTGAACAAGAATTCTAACAGCTAATAATAATTTACTCATAAAGTTTAGAAGTCAAAGCTACCAGTATTTATTAAGTTTTCCCTATGTGCCCAGTGGCTTCTAGAAAAGCAGAAATAATGCACTCTGCTTTGGGGGAGCTTCACGTCTATGAGGAAATAATTTAAGACAACAGACAATCAAGATGTAAGTTCTGTGTTACAACCTACAAGTGTTACAGGATGTTAGAAAAGGCAAAGGTGATAGGATTTGGAACTGTATGAGGAGGTCGTAGAACTGCAGCCAACTGTGAAGCGTGTGCAAGCTTTGATGGGACAGATGGGATGGAAGAGGGAACTGCATACAGGGAATGAGGACTGGAGCACCTTAATAACACTGGGATATATCTGGGCATAAGGCTTATTGAGAGAGGATGAAAATAAGCACAGTCATTGAAGAAATAGTAGCATGTGGTGTGAATATTATATACCCCTACTTCCTTCTTTAATGCCTGTACTTCTTGCTTTTGTTGTAATAGAGGCTTTGATTGGCAGAAAAAGGGAGTTTGACCCTATACTGAGCAAGAAAATGATGAAAATGAAAAGTGTTTGAGTAGCTCTAACAGGGAAGCTATGCAAAGATAGTTGGAGAGAATCTAGACTTCATATGACCAAATAAGAAGTTACTGCAATAAATCTAGTGTGAAATAGTGAAGGCATACATTAGGAATTATTGATAAACTTTTTCTATAAATTGTAAGATAAATATTTTGGGGAGCTGGGCATGGTGGCTCACGCCTGTAATCCTAGCACTTTGGGAGGCCACAGGGCAGGTGGGTCACTTGAGCCCAGGAGTTCAAGACCAGCCTGGGCAACATGGTAAAACCTGGTCTCTACCAAAAAAAATACAAAAATTAGCCAGGTATGGTGACATGTGCCTGTAGTCTCAGCTATTCAAGAGGCTGAGGTGGGAGGATTGCTTGAGCCCAAAAGGTTGAGGCTGTAGTGAGCCAAGATTGCACCACTGCATTTCAGCCTGGGTGACAGAGTGAGACCCTGTCTCAAAAACTTAAATAAATATTTTAGGCTTTTCAGGCCATATAGTCTTGGTGGCAACTACTTGACCCCACCACTGTAGCAAGAAAGCAGCCATACCCAATATATAAATGAATAAGCATGGCTGTGTTCCAGTAAAACTTTATTTAGAAAAATAGGTGAGGGCTATATGTGGACTGCAGGCCATAGCTATATACCACTGTAGTGGTAACATGGGAATGAAAAGAAGGAAACAGTTTAACATCTTGAGAAATAACACGATTAGAGTCTAATGTTTACCTGCATAAAGAAATAAGGAGGGGAAGGAGCCAAAGATTTCACACAACACATCAGACCTTGAAATATCAATGTGGAATTCATCAATATGGAAATGGTAATTGAATCATAAAAGTGACTTGTTGAAGAAGAAGAAAGGCAGGCTAAGGACTAATGATTATGATATCTCAGGGTGGGGTGCTGATTGGCCTCTAGGGTGACAGCAATGTTCTGTTTCTTGATCTGGGTGCTGATTACAGTGGAAGGTACACTTTGTAAAAATTTATGAAGCTGAACAATTGTGCTTTTTGACTTTTATTTATGTTGTACTTCAATAAACAGTAAGGGGATAGAAAGAGGAGCTAAAACCAATGAGAGAACAAAGAAATCCTGATTAGAGAAGTAGGAGAAGATCTAGAAGATGAAATATCACAGAAACCGAGAGAGAGTTGAAAAGGAAGGACTAATTGGCAGAGCCAAAGGAAGAAGCAAGGTTAAAACGAGGACAGACAAGTGGGTTAAATTTAACTAGGGGGTAAGAGATGACCTCCACATGGTAGCTTCAGTGAAGTCGTGTGATTGGAAATTAGATTCCAGGTTTTTAAACTGAAAGGAGGGGGTATTGAAATTGAGTAGTTTATTAAAAACTTCAAGGACAATGGCTGTAAGAAAAGTAATGGTTTACTTTTGTAAGATATATAGAAGACAACAATAGAATGAAATAAGAGTTTTATTTCTTGTTATTTTTCACAGAAAATATTGTATATTGAGAAAAAGGGGAAATAACCGTAGTGAAAGATTGAGGATGTTAATAAGAGGTAGAGAGTATACAGAACAGAAAAAGCTAGATAAAAATAATGTCTACCTCAAAAGGACAAATAATCAGAGAGAAAAATAAGATAAATTCAGATAAGGAGCTACTCAGAAGAGGACCAAATCTACTCCATGGTGGTGAAGCCATCTTCCTGGCATCTGTACAATCACCATGACAGTTTTTAATGAATGTGGTGGACACTTCAAATGGCAAATTCCTATAAACGGTATCATTATCTTGGTTATAAGAGAATCTCACTTCTTTGAAAATTATCTTATTGTAACTTTTGCTTTTAGTGTAGTTTATTTTATGGTAAATTGGTTTAATAAAGTTGAAAAAGGAATCTACTATATCAAATTTATTAAACCAGAAATTCTAATATTAAAATAAAAACTCTAAGTTGGTTTAAAGTGAAAAAAGCATTTAATCAAATAAGTATAATCTATCATAAAAATAAAAATTTTAATTTTTTAAAATAAATTCAGTGACTTAAAATTCAAGGATTTAAAAAATATGTGTTACACATATACACACAATGTCATCAAAATTAGATCCTTAATTTTAGGGAATGTTTGGATGAAACACATTTAAGTGTTTTCAGAACTTGTAATTCACTTTGAAAATATGCCACACTCCATCAAATCCAGTAAAACAAAGACTGTGAAGTAATAAAAAAAATCAAATCACTTTGCGAAATCACATTATGTGGGTATAATTTGATACACCTAGCTGCCTCATACTGATACTTAATAGACATTTTTTTCACATTGCTATATAATTATCAGTCCCCACTGAACTATGTATGCAAAACTGATGGAACAGTTGAGCCTTAATGAACGGAGATATTTGCATTTCATTACAGTACTAGGTTGTATAATTCTGCTCATAAATTTACAAAATAATTTTAATGTTCAACTCATTGCAAATGAAAATGAAAAAATTATTTTAAAAATCTGTCCTGAGTTCTTTTCTTCCTCAGCAATGGTGAGTATACTAGTTTTTCTTAATTTCAATAAAGTGGATTGAACCATGATAAGATCACAGATTTAAAGTTTCATAACTTTACCAATTACTCTGTAAGGTCCATGAAATGTTTGTCAGTTGGATCAAAGCAGAATTTTAAAACATGCACATACTTAAGTAACTTCTAAGGGTAGTGGACCTTAACTTATTTTGATTGGTATTAACTCTTCTAATAAAAACAGACATTATTTATAGCTTCTTGGTCTTACAGTTTCATACCAGCAATGTCGAATACTGAAAGATCAACAATGACTATTATTAAAGTAATTTTAGTATAATTTTTTTCTGTTGCCACTTTAGTTTTTTTTTCTAGGAGCAGCTCCACCTTCCTCTTTATTCCCATCATGCTCTCAAAGGCAAAGGAGTGTCAAGGGTTCTCTGATTAGACATTATTTTCTGAGGATATAATTCCTTCTCTTGATTAAATGTAGGCACATTTATAATGAAGTCACTTTTTCTATTTCCAAGGAAAAGTAGGTGATCCCTATTTCTGGGTAATTCCTACCGAAAAGTTGACTTGTGGTGGTTAGCCTAGTTCCAGAAACTGACATTTGTTTGTTTCTCAGTCCTTTATCTTTTGAGTGGAAGGTGTGCTTTTAATGTATCTTTTCTTGGTTTGGAGTCATAAGGTACAAAATAGGGGTAGTAATAAAGGGAGGCTACTCAAAACTTCATCATGCTTTATGTATAATGATGATTGGAAAAAGTGAGTTTCTAATTCTGAACTCAATCACAGCATTTTTCACTGAAATTTAAGGCCGACTTCCAATTGATAATTTATTAATAATGTGTTACATACCAATATAAAACTACTACAGCTTGTTTGGAGTATTGGGGTCCCTTTGGTCTGTTGTCTAAAATAGCAATGCCTTATTAATATCACTAATAGCACCCTATTTCATTACCCTCAACCAGATACTTATGGACATAAAACAAAGAAATAGGATTATCAAGGTTTCTTTATACACACATTTGCACTTTTAATTTTAAAATTTAATTTATGGTTATTATAAACTTCTTCAGAAAATGACGATCTAATTAGTGTAGTAAAACATTTGAACAAGACTTAATACTTTCAAAGCTACATAAGAACAAATATAAAGGAGTATAATGCAAATTGACTTGGTGTGGGTTAATTAGATAGAATTTAAGGTAGAAATACAGTTAAAAGATCACTGTTTCTGAATCTTCTTGCCTCAAGAGAATTATCCCTATCATATTTTATCTTCTGTATACGACTATTTAAAATTTGCTTAATTTTATATAATGTACAATTTCATTCAAGCCTATGGCTACAGTTTCCATGTAGATGGAGATGACACTCAAATTGCTTTTTTTAGTCAAGATCTTTTTCTGAGCTCTAGTTTTATAAATCTCTTTATAGAACTCATGTCCTTGAGTATCTTAATCTATACTCCCTAGTGATATCAGGGATCTTCCTATTAGCATAAATCTGATCACATTCAAAAATTAAGACAGAAATCAAGAAGTCAGGTAACATGATGCCTCCAGCTTTGTTCTTTTTGCTTAGGATTGTCCTGGCTATACAAGATCTTTTTTTGGTTCCATGTGAATTTTAAAGTAGTTTTTTCCTAATTCTGTGAAAAATGTCCATGGTAGTTTAATGAGAATAACATTGAATCTATAACTTTGGGCAGCATGGCCATTTTCACAATATTGATTCTATCCACGAACATGGAATATTTTTTCATTTGTTTGTGTCCTCTGTTATTTCCATTAGCAGAGGTTTGAAGTTCTACTTGAAGAGGTCCTTCACATCCCTTGTTAGCTTTATTCCTAGGTATTTTATTCTCCTTTTAGCAATCACGAATGGGGGTTTATTCATGATTTGTCTCTCTGCTTGTCTATTGTTGGCGTAAATGAATGCTTGTGATTTTTGCATGTTGATTTTGTATCCTGAGACTGCTGAAGTTGCTTATCAGCTTAAGAAGCTTTTGGGCTGAGACGATGGGCTTTTCTAGATATAGGATCATGTCATCTGCAAACAGAGACAGTTTGATGTCCTCTCTTCCTATTCGAATACGCTTTATTTTTTTCTCTTGCCTGATTGCCCTGGACAGAATTTCCAATACTACATTTAATAAGAGTGGTGAGAGAGGACATCCTTGTCCTGTGCAGGTTTTCAAGGGGAATGCTTTCAGCTTTTCCCCATTCAGTATGATATTGGCTATGGGTTTGTCATAAATGGCTTTTATTATTTTGAGGTATGTTCCATCAATACATAGTTTATTAAGAGTTTTTAACATGAAGGGATGTTGAATTTTATCAAAGTTCTTTTCTGCATCTGTTAAGATAATCATGTGGTTTTTGTCATTAGTTTTATGTGATGAATTATGTTTATTGATTTGTGCATGTTGAACCAGCAATGAATCCTGGGGATGAAGCTGACTTGATCATGGTGGATAAACTTTTTGATGTACTGCTGGATTTGATTTGCCGGTATTTTATTGAGAATTTTGGCATTGATGTTCATCAGGGATATTGGTCTGAACTTTTCTTTTTTTTTCTTTTCTTTTCTTTCTTTCTTTCTTTTTTTTTTTTTTTGTATGTCTTCCAGGTTTTGGTATCAGGATGATGCTGTCCTCATAAAATGAGTTAGGGAGAAGTCCCTCCTTTTCAATTTTTTGGAATAGTTACAGAAGAAATAGTACCAGCTCCTCTTCATACCTCCGGGAGTACTCAGCTGAGAATCCTTCTGGTCCTGGGCTTTTTTTGTTGTTGGTAGGCAATTTATTACCTCCTCAATTTCAGAACTTATAATGGCTCTATTCAGAAATGCAACTTCTTCCTGGTTCAGTCTTGGCAGGGTGTATGTGTCTGGGAAATTTATCCATTTGTTGTAGATTTTCTAGTTTATTTGCAGAGAGATGCTTATAGTGTTCTTTGATGGTTGTTTGTATTTCTGTGAGTTCAGTGGTGATATACCCTTTATCATTTTTTATTGTGTCATTTGATTCTTCTCTCTTGTCTTCTTTATTAGTCTAGCTAGTGATCTATCTATTTCATTAATTTTTTCAAAAAAAACCAGCTCCTGGATTCACTGATTTTTGAAGGGTTTTTCATGTCTCTATCTCCTTCAGTTCCACTCTAGTCTTGGTTATTTCTTGTCTTCTGCTAGCTTTGGTGTTTGTTTGCCTTATCCTCTAGTTCTTTTAGTTATGATGTTAGGGTGTTGATTTGAGTTCTTTCTAGCTTTTTGATGTGGGCGTTTAGTGCTATAAATTTTCCTTCTTACACTTCTTTAGCTGTATCCCAGAGATTCCGGTACGTTGTCTCTTTGTTTTCATAGGTTTCAAAGAACTTCTTGATTTCTACCTTAATTTTATTATTTACCCAGGAGTCATTCAGGAGCAGATTGTTCAATTTCCATGTAGTTGTGTGGTTTTGAGTGAGTTTCCTAATCTTGAGTTCTAATTTGATTGTGCTGTGGTCTGAGAGACTGTTACAATTTCAGTTCTTTTGCATTTACTGAGGAGTATGTTACTTCTAATTATGTGATTGATTTTAGAGTAAGTTCCATGTGGCACTACAAATAATGCATATTCTGTTTTTGGGTGGAGAGTTCTGTATATATCTATCAGGTCCACTTGATCCAGGGCTCAGTTCAAGTACTGAATATCCATGTTAATTTTCTGTCTCAATGATCTGTCTAATATTGACAGTGGGTTGTTAAAGTCTCCCACTATTATTGTGTGGGAGTCTATGTCTCTTTGTCAGTCTCTAAGAACTTGTTTTATAAACCTGGGTACTTCCGTATTGGGGGTACACACACACACACACACACACACACACACACATATATATGTTAGCTCTTCTTGTTGAATTAATCCCTTTGCTATTGTATAATGCCTTTCTTTGTGTTTTTGATCTTTGTCGGTTCAAAGTCTGTTTTGTTAGAAACTAGGATTGCAAGCTCTGCTTTTTTCTGCTTTCCAATTTCTTGGTAAATTTTCCTCCTTCCCTTTATTTTAAGCCTATGTGTGTCTTTGCATGTGAGATGGGTCTCTTGAATACAACAAACTTTTAATTGGGGCACTTAGCCCATTTACGTTTAAGGTTGATATTGTTATGTGTGAATTTGATCCTGTCATCATGGTAAACTGTTTATTTTGCTAGCTGTTTATTTTGCAAACTTGTTGATGTAGATGCTTCATAGTGTCATTGTTCTTTGCACTTCCGTGTGTTTTCACAATGGCTGGTACCACTTTTTCCTTTCCATACTTAGTGCTTCCTTCAGGAGCTCTTGCAAGGCAGGAGCCTTGATGAATTCCCTCAGCATTTACATGTCTGAAAAGGGTTTTATTTCTCCTTCACTTATGAAGCTTAGTTTGGCCAGACATGAAATTCTGAGTTGGAAATTGTTTTTTTTTTTAAAGAATGTTGAATATTGGCCCCCAGTCTCTTCTGGCTTGCAGGGTTTCTGCTGAGCAGTCTGCTGTTAGTCTGATGAGCTTCTTGTTGAAGGTGACCTGACCTTTCTCTCTGGCTGCCCTTAGCATTTTTTCCTTCATTTTGACCTTGAAGAATCTGATGATTACATGTCTTGGGGTCAGTCTTCCCATGGAGTATCTCAGTGGGGTTCTCTGTATTTCCTGGATTTGAATGTTGACCTGTCTTGTTAGGTTGGGGATGTTCCCCTGGATGATATCCTGAAGTATGTTTTACAACTTGGTTCCGTTCTCCCCGTTTCTTTCAGGTACCCAATCAATCATAGGTTTAGTCTTTTTACATAATCCCATAGCTCTCAGAGGTTTTGTTTGTTCCTTTTCGTTCTTTTCTCTCTAATCTTGTCTGTCTGTCTTCTTTCAGCAACATGGCCTTCAAGCTCTGAAATTCTTTCCTCTGCTTAGCCTATTCAGTTATTGGTACTGTGGCTGCATTGTGAAGTTGCGTTTTTCAGCTCTACCAGGTATTTTATCTTTCTCTCTAAACTGGTTATTCTGGTTAACAGCTTCTGTAATGTTTTATCGTGGTTCTTAGCTTCTTTGCACTGGGTTATAACATGCTCCTTTAGCTCAGCAAATTTCATTATTACCCAACTGCTAAAGCCTACTTCTGTGAATTCATCCATTTCAGCCTCTGCCCAGTTCTGTGCCCTTGCTGGAGAGGTGTTGTGATCATTGGGAGGAGAGGAGGCATTCTGGCTTTTTGAGTTTTCCATGCTTCTTCATTGATTCTTTCTTATCTTCCTGAGTTTATCTAGCTTTGGTCTTTGAGGCTGCTCATATTTGAATGGAGTTTTTGTGTGGACGTTTTTTGTTGATGCTGTTGTTGTTGCTTTTTGTTTGTTTGGTTTTCTATTAACAGTCAGGGCCCTCTTCTATAGGGCTGCTGTGATTTACTGGGGGTCTACCCCAGACCTATTTGCCTGGGCCCCTCCTGTATCTGGTGATGTCACCAGTGGAGACTGCAGAACAGCAAAGATGGCTGCCTTCTCCTTCCTGTGAGATCTCTGTTTCAGAGGGACACCAATCTGATGCCAGTGGGAATGCTCCTGTATAAGGTGTCTGGTAACCCATGTTGGCAGGCCTCACCCAGTCAGGAGGCATAGGATCCAGGACCCAATTGATGAAGCACTCTGGCTGCCCCTTAGTGGAGGGGATGAGCTGTGCTCAGGGGAATCCAAATCATCTGGACCTCCAGGATTCCTCAGAGCCAGTACGGGGAAAGACCATGTCTGCTGATCTGTGGAGACTGTGGCTCAGTCCCAGGGAGATCAGACTTCTAACCCTAAACCCCTGGCTGGAGTTGCTGAAATTTCTGCAGGGAGGCCCCACCCTGTGAGGAGGGGTGGATTGGGTTCAGCCTAAAGAGGCAGTCTGGCCACAACCTGCCATAGCTGCTATGCTGTGCTGTAGGGAATTCCTCCTGAGTCTAAACTGTTTAGTCTCCCTGGCACTGGCAGGGG
The DNA here is from genome assembly GCF_029289425.2 of Pan paniscus. Classification (NCBI taxonomy): domain Eukaryota; kingdom Metazoa; phylum Chordata; class Mammalia; order Primates; family Hominidae; genus Pan; species Pan paniscus. Next base: position 39,776,217 of record NC_073264.2, on the reverse strand, counting down.
AAAAATGGCCAACTGAAGCTGCAGTGATGGCTGCTGCCCCTCCCACAGGGAACTCAGTCATCTTAGGCAATAGACAGCCACAGTGATGGCTGTCACACCTCCCAAGGGGAGCTCAGTTGTCTTAGGCAAAAGGCAGCTGCTGTAACGATGGTCACCCCTTCCCCCAGGAACTCAGTAGTCTTAGGCAGTTTTCAGCCAAGTGGCCACTGAGAATCTGCACAACTTTGTGCTTGGGACCCAAGGCCCTGGTGGTATAGGCTTCTGATGGGGATCTCCTTATCTGCAGGTTGCACAGTTCTGTTACCAGAAAGGGATCCTAATTCAGACCCCAAGAGAGAGTTCTTGGATGTTGTGCAAGAAAGAATTCAGGATGAATCCACAGTGCAAAGCAAAAATGAGTTTATTAAGAAAGTCAAGTGGTGAAAGAACAACTGCTCCATAGACAGAGTAGGGCATTCCCAAACGTGTCCACCATAGATACAATACCTGTTTATATAAAGGATAAGAAAAGATTATGAAGAGATTGCTCTGCTACAAGGGTTTGTAATAAAGGATTAATTTTCTTAATTACTGTATTTTGCAATAATCAATATTATTATCTTTAGAGCAAAATTAGGAATTCTTCATTCTCTAGATATAGGGATATTGGTACACTCCCAAATCTGGGTGTGCTTAGTAAATGTTATCTATCTTTTCCTTTAACTATAAATATCTAGAGGTTAGGAATACCTAAGTTTCTGTGAAGGCAGCCCATGAAGTCCCAACCTCATTTTTCCTCACTGTCACTCAAGATGGAGTCACTCTGGTTTGAATGCCTCTGACAGATCCATGGAAAAAGCTGGGGTCAGGAGTTCCCCTTGCCCCACATGGCTCCCAGGTGGGCTGTTGCATCACCCTGCTTTTTCTTGCTCTCCATTGGTCATGCCAACCTCCTAGTCAGTTCAAATGAGATAACCTAAATACCTCAGTTGCTGATGCAGGATTCACGCATCATTTTCATTTTTCTTGGTGGGAACCTCTGACTGCAGCTGTTTCTTTTCAGCCATGTTGGCCTCTCAACAAGAGTTCTTAAATAGGCTGAACTGGTCAGATGACAGCAATAGAATTCAGAATATAAACAGGAGCAAATATCATCAAGATTCAGGAGGATGGAAAACTCAGTCCAAGGAAAATAAAAATCATGATAAAGTGATATGGGAGCTAAAGGAAAAGATAGCCCATATAAAAAAGAACCTAATGGGTCTGACAGAGCTGAATGACACAAAAATTTGACAATACAATCACAAATATTAACAGCAGAATAAACCAAGCTGAGGAGAGAATTTCAGAACTTGAAGAATGGTTCTTTGAAATAAGATAGTCAGAAATAAAGGAAAAAGAATAAAAAGGAATGAACAAAACCTCCAAGAAGTATGGAATGACATAAAGAGGCCAAATCTATGCATCATTGGCGTCTTTGAAAGGGAGCGGGAGAAAGCAAAGAAGTTGGAAAATATATTTCAGAATATCATTCATGAAAACTTCCCCAACCTTGCTAGAGAGGCCAACAGTCAAATTCAGCAAATACAGAGAACTCCTGCAAGATTCTACACAAGAAGATTATCCCCAAGGCACATTATCCTCAGATTTTCCAAGGTTCAAATCAAAGAAAAAATGTTAAAGGCAGCTAGAGAGAAAGGGTAGGTCACCTACAAAGGAAACCCCATCGGGCTAAGAGCAGATTTCTCAGCTAAAATCTTACAAGCCAGAAGAGATTGGGTGCCTATATTCAACATTCTTTAAGAGATAATTTTATATCCAGCCAAACTAAGCTTCCTAAGTGAAGGAGAAATAAGATCTTTTTCAGTTAAGCAAATGTTGAGGGAGTCCATTACCACTAGACCTGCTTTATAAGAGACCTTGAAAGGTAGACTAAATATAGAAAGGAGACTGCTACCAGTTAATACACTTAAGCACACTGACCAGTGTCATTATAAAGCAACCACACAAACAAGCCAGCATAATAACAAGCTAACAGCACAACTACAGGATAAAATCCACACGTATTAATACTAACTTTGAAAGTAAATTGGCCAAATGCCTCAGTTCAAAAGTATAGAGTGGCAAGCTGGATAAAAAAGCTAGACCCAATGGTATGCTGTCTTAAAGAGACCCATCTTAAATGTAATGACACTCATAGGTTCACAATAAAGGGATGGAGGAAAATCTACCAAGCAAATGGAAAACAGAAAAAATCAGGGGGTGCAATTCTAATTTCAGACAAAACAGATTTCAAACCAAGAAAGATCAAAAATGAAAAAGAAGGGCATTACATAATGGTAAAGGGTTCAATTTAACAAGAAGGTCTAAGTATCTGAAATATATATGCACCCAACACATGGGCATCCAGATTCATAAAGCAAATTCTTAGAGACCTATAAAGAGACATAGACTGTCACACAATAATAATGGGAGACCTCAACACTCCATTGACAGTATTAGGTCATCAAGGCATAATGTTAACAAAGATATTCAGGAACTAAACTCAACATTGGACCAAATGGATTTGATAGAGCTTTATAGAACTCTCTCCCCCAAAACAGCAGAATATACATTCTTATCATTGCCACATGGCCTGTACTCTAAAATTGACCACATAATTGGACATAAAACAATCCTCAACAAATCTAAAAGAACTAAAATCACACCAAACACAGCTCAATAAAAATAGAAGTCAACTATAAAAATTGCTGAAAACTATGTAATTACTGGAAATTAAACAACATGATCCTGAGAAACTTTTGGGTAAATAATGAAATTAAGGCAGAAATCAATAAGTTCTCTGACAATAACGAGAACAAAGGTACCACATACCAGAATCTCTGGGGCACAGATAAGGCAGTGTTAAGAGGAAAATTCATAGCACTAAATGCTCAGATTAAAAAGTCAGATCTCAAATTAACAACCTATGTTCATGACTGAAAGAATTAGAGAAGCAAGGACAGGTCAGCCCCAAGGCTCACAGGAGATAAGAAATATCAAAAATAAGAGCTGAACTGAAGGAAAATGAGATGTGAAAAACCATTCAAAAGCTCAATGAATCTAGGAGTTGGTTTTTTTGAAAAAAAAAATGAAAAAGGCCATTAGGTAGACTAATAAAAAAAGAAAAGAGAGAAGATCCAAATACACACAATTAGAAATGATGAAAAGAATATTACTACCATCAGAAATAAAAGCAACTGTCAGAAACTACTATGAGCACCTCTGTGTAAACAAGTTAGAAAACCTAGGAGAGATAGATAAATTCCTGGACACATACACCCTCCCAAGGCTGAGCCAGGAAGAAATTGATTCCCTGAACAGAACAATAACAAGCTCCAAAATTGAATCAGTAATAAATAGCCTACCAACCAAAAAAAGCTTGAGACCTAATGGATTCACAGTCAAATTCTACCAGATGTAGAAAAAAGGGAAGGTACCATTTCTACAGAAACTACTCCAAAAAATTGAGGAGAAGGGACTCCTCCCCAACTTATTCCATGAGGCCAGCATCATGTTGATACCAAAATCTGGCAGAGACACAATGAAAAAGGAAAACTTCAGGTCAATATCTTTGATGAACATTGATGCAAATATCCTCAACAAAATACTTGCAAACCAAATCCAACAGCTCATCAAAAAGCTAATCCACCATGATCAAGCAGGCTTTATCCCTGGGATACGAGATTGGTTTACCACACGCAAATCAATAAATGTGATTCATCACATAAACAGAACTAAAGATGAAAACCACATGATTATCTCAATAGATGCAGGAAAAGCTTTAATAAAATTCAACACCCCTTCACGTTAAAAACTCTCAATAAACTAGGTACTGAAAGAACATACCTCAAAATAATAGCCATCTATGACAAACCCACAGCCAACATTACATTGAATGGGGAAAAGCTGGAAGCATGCTCCTTGAAAACTGGAACAAGACAAGGATGCCCTCTCTCACTACTTTTGTTCAAGGAGTCTAGAAAACCCCATAGACTTGGCCCAAAAGCTCCGTCAGCTGATAAACAACTTCAGCAAAGTTGCAGGATACAAAATCAATGTATAAAAATCACTAGCATTTCCGTATACCAGCAACAGCCAAACTGAAAGCCAAATCGGAAAGGCAATTCCATTCACAATTGCCACAAAAAGAACAAAATACCTAGGAATACAGCTAGCCATGGAAGTAAAAGATCTTTACAATGAGAATTACAAAACACTGCTCAAAGAAATCAGAGACGATACACAAAAAAATGGAAAAGCATCCCATGCTCATGGATAAGAAGAATCAATAATATTAAAATGGTGATACTGCCCAAAGCAATTTACACATTTAATGCTATTTCTATCAAGCTACCAACGACATTCTTCATAGAAGTAGAAAAGAGCATTTTAAAATTCATATGGAACCAAAAAGCCTGAATAGCCAAGCAAAAACAACAAAGCTGGAGGCATCATGCTACTTGACTTCAAACTATACTACAAGTCTACAGTAAACAAAACAGCATAATACTGGTACAAAAATAGGCACATTGGTCAAGGAATAGAGTAGAGAGGCCAGAATAAGACCACACATCTACAACCATCTGATCTTTGACAAAGCTGACAAAAACAAGCAATGGGGAAAAGATTCTCTATTCAATAATGGTGCTGGGATAACTGGCTAGCCATATGCAGAAAACTGAAGCTGGATGCCTTCCTTATGCAATATAGAAAATTCAACTCAAGATGGATTAAAGACTTAAATGTAAAACCCTAAACTATAAAAACCCTGGAAGACAACCTAGGCAACACCACTCAGGACATATGAATGGGCAAAGATTTCATTAATAAGACACCAAAAGCAATTGCAGCAAAAGCAAACATTGGCAAATGGGATCTAATTAAACTAAAGAGCTTCTTCACAGCAAAATAAACTATCAACACGGTAAACAGATAACCTAAATAATGGGAGAAAATTTTTGCAAACTAGGCATCTGACAAAGGTCTAATATTCAGCATCTGTGGGGAACTTAAACAAATTTACAACAGAAAAACAACCTCATTAAAAATTGGGCAAAAGACATGAACAGACACTTCTCAAAAGAAGACATACATGTGGTCAAGAAGCATAGGAAAAAAACCTCAATATCACTGATCATTAGAGAAATGCAAATCAAAACCACAATGAAATAAAATACCATCTCACAGTGAAAAGATAACAGATGCTGGTGAGGTTTCAGATAAAAGGGAATGCTTATACACCATTGGAGGGAGTGTAAATTCGTCAACCATTGCGGAAAGCAGTATGGCAATTCCTCAAAAGCTAAAAGCAGAACTGATTTGACCCAGCAATCCCATTACTGGGTATACCCAGAGGAACATAAATCATTCTACCATAAAGACACACGCACACGAGTGTTTATTTCAGTACAATTCACAATAGCAAAAATATGGAATCAACCTAAATGCCCATCAGTGACAGATCGGATGGAGAAAATGTGGTACATATGCACCATGGAATACTGTGCAGTCATAAAAAAGAAGGAGATCATGTCTTTTGTGGAAACATGGAGCAGGAGGCTATTATCCTTATCCTTAGGCTATTATCCGTATCCTTCCTAATGTAGGAACAGAAAACCAAATACCACATGTTCTCACTTATGAACACAAAAAAAGAAATGACAGACACTGGGGTCTACTTGAGTGGGAAGGGTGGGAAGAGGGAGAGGAACAGAAGAGATCACTATTGGGTATAGGACTTAATACCTGGGTGATGAAATAATATGTACAACCCCCTGTGACACATGTTTACCTATGTAACAAACATTCAAATGTACTCCCAAACCTAAAATAAAAGCTAAAAAATTTACATTGTTTTTCAAAAATATAAATGATCTAAATAGCATAATCTGGAATACATAAAATAATAAAAATTGACCTTAGTGGAAACGGAACTCTAGAATACCAATCACCATAGGAAAAATTAAATTATCATATAATTAATTCTAAAAATGACTGATAAGATTCTAAGTGTAAATCCTAGCAAAATTTCAGGGAACAGATAATTTACATACCAGTTAAATTATCCTATAGGTGAAAAAAATGTGGAAAGTCTGCTAAAATGTTTTTACTCGCTTTATGTAACACCGATGCCAAAATCTAACAATGATGGAACAAAATGAAAATAAACACTGTGATAACTAACCTGACTCCATGTTCTATGTTTGGCTGCTGACAGCTTCCAGACCCTGCCCTTTCCCTTTTGCCTCTTGTTCCGTATCTGGGCAAACTGATAAGAAACCCTGAGTACTCCCTCCCTTGGTGCTGTTGGAGAAGTTCAAGCCATGCAAACCCTGGCTGTGTGCAAGATGTCACCTAGGTCCTACCTCCTAACCACAATAAAAACCAAAGCCACCTGCATGTCCCTTCACTTAAGTAATATCAGGTCAGCTTTAGTGCTTGCTTTGGTGTCCCCAGAAAGTCCCATTACGTAGGTAAGGAACCTTCTAATACTCTCTTGTAGCACATGTGTCATCCTCAGTCTTGGTAATCTGAACCTATTTTAAGTGGGAGGTCGATCTCATTCTCTTCAGGGCAACTACAAAATAGTTGGCACTAGGAGACCTGGGGGTCTTTCTTGTTTTTGGCTTGCTACCTGGTTCTCCTGCCTGCTGGTGACAGTGTACATTGAGCTTTTGCCTCCTGGCTAGTGTGTGTTTTGAATTGCTTTACTGCCTACCAGTAAGCTTGCATTTTGAATTGTGTTGTGCTGTGATGCATTTGCTGAATCCTACTAAGCTTCTGGTATAGATTTAACTAATTATGTTGAAAGTTTTAACAGGATATTTAGGGTAGGAGTGTGGCATTTGAATTCCTTCTAAAAGTGGGCCTGGGTCATATGTTTGGCTTAGATCTATCCATGTATTTCAATTTCAGCATAAGTCATAGCTTACTCTGGACACGTGAAACAACTTTTACCCAATGACCATTGGCTGAATTTCTCAAGCAGGTGTTGAGCCCCTGTGCAGTATATAGACCCATTAGTTGTGTGCTAGTGTGAGGAAGAGTAGTCACTATGTTGTGTTCTGAGGTCCACATGCTTAAGTTCAGAGAGCTCACTGAGACTCTATAAACCTTAAGATGTCTCTGCTGCTGCTGCTGCTGCTGCTGCTGCTGCTGCCACTCATGCCTCTGTTGCTACAAAGACCCTGGTCCTCAGGATTATACAGAAAAAACTCCCATGGTACCTCCTATGGCATAGACTCTTATGAAAAGCAACCCTAACTGCTCTACACTCAACCCCATTATAGGTCCAGAGGGCACTGTTACCCTATTAAATAACCATAAAAGGAACGGGCAAAGATTGTGGGGTCTATTGAGTATTGCAGCTTATCAACATATCAAGTGGTTAATTCATACCCAGCTTAATTCCGGAGTCCCTAAACCATCATAACAACATTCACCATGTGGGAGGTCCCTACCCCACGATACTAATTTAGTACTCTCTGAAGGATGAGACTTACAAAAATGAGCAGAATAGAGAAAACTCCCCTTTCCCCCTCTCCATGTAGTATATCCAGTAACTTTAAAGATAAAATAAAACAACAACAACAAAAACACTTTATACAATGGGAAGAAATAGGCACTGAAACAGGGATCTGTGATTTGGTCCAATTGGAAATCAAAATTCACTAAAATAATTTGTGGAAAAGAAAGATAAAAATGACTATTGATTATTGTGTTTCTACAGAATAGGTACTAAATTAATGTCTGCTGAGATGTGCCAATTGGAAAACATTTATGGCCTAATTAATGGGGCTCAAATTACAGTTGTACCTGGGAATGCCACAAAATATAAACCAGGTACCCCCTATACTCTTAGGGGAGTTACTGACCATAAAATAGAGGACAAATAAATATACCCAACCTTAGCCTTGAAAATGTTGCGTATATTCCCCACAATCACAGTGTTCCGTGCCCAATGTCCCATAGTGGGCATAAACATTTTGACCTAGTAAATAATAGAGTAGAATTAAACCTCTGACACTTAAGATTAGCTTGATAAAATGGGGCTCCATGGACTCATTCACCCTAAATCCTATACCAGGTTAAATAGTACAGATCAATATAGATTTAAACAAGTTCTGCAAAAATTAAGGTCATATAAGACCAGCTGAAGGAAGGGGCCATTGTTCCTATATCCTGATGTTTGCTAATGGTCAAACCTAATAAAAATAAGTGGTGCCTAACAGTGAAGCTTGGTGCCTCTAGCATCTCAGATTAATGAAATAAAAATGGATGATGTAATAGGGGGAAACGTTAGATCTCTACCTCACATTCTACCAAAATAAATTCCAAATGAAGCAAGGAATCAGTTATGAGAATAAAATAATAAAAGTTATGAATGTTTATGTACATAGAAATTTATAGTCTTGCATTGAGGAGGGACTTTTTTAGAATAACACTACACCAGAAGCCATAAAGGAGCGAAATTCTGGATTTGTATACATAAATATTTAAAATTTCCTTATAAAATAATAAAGTCTGACTAGAATTAAAAGAAAAACAGTAAATAAACAGGACATTTGCAGCATATACGACAAGGAATTAATATCTGTTACTTAGAAATCTTCTTTAAAAAGTATATAAATATAGCCTGTAATCCCAGCACTTTGGGAGGCCGAGGCGGGTGGATCACGAGGTCAGGAGATGGAGACCATCCTGGCTAACACGGCGAAACCCCGTCTCTACTAAAAAAATACAAAAAAATTAGCCTGGCGTGGTGGCGGGCGCCTGTAGTCCCAGCTACTCAGGAGGCTGAGGCAGGAGAATGGCGTGAACCCGGGAGGCAGAGCTTGCAGTGAGCCAAGATCTCACCACTGCACTCCAGCCTGGGCGACAGAGCGAGACTACGTCTCAAAAAAAAAAAAAAAAAAAAAAAAAAAACTCAAAGTATATACATATAAATACACAAAAGGATGAAAAGGCAACTCATTGAAAAAAAATAAAAATAATCATTAAGAATATGACAATATCTATATTTAACTAATAAATATAGAAATTAAAACAATGTGATAGTATTTTGTGTCAAATTGGTAAATAAAGAAAATTAAGAACAAGTAGCTTTGGCTTTCCTCGATGCAGACAGATGGGGACTTTGATATGCTGCTGGTGGCAATATAAATTTATGTGCCCTTTTTAATGCCCGTGGACAAGTCAAGGTTCCGCAGCGAAATAGAACCAATAGGATGGATATGTATTTAGAAAGATGTGTTGGTGGGCCAGGTGGCTTATGCCTGTAATCCCAGCATTTTGGGAGGCGGAGACAGGAGAATGACTTGAGCTCAGGGGTGGGAAACCAGACTAGGCAACATAGTGAGACCCTTCTCTACAAAAAAGAAAAAAAATTAGCCAGGCTTGGTGGCACATATGTGTAGTCCCAGCTACTTGAGAGGCTGAGGTGGGAGGATCTCTCCAGCCTAAGAGTTTGAGGATGCAGTGAGCTCTGACTGCACCACTGCACTCCAGCCTGGGCAAGAGAGTGAGTCTCCATCTCAAGAAAAAAGGAAGGAAAGGGAAAGGAAAAGGGAAAGGGAAGGGGAAAGGTTTCTAAAAACGTGTGCAACGTTTGAGCTACCAAATCTATTTGTAAGAATTTATTTTAAGGAAATTACTAAGAATAATGCAAATATTTAGTTACTTGACAATGCATTACACCACTGTTTACAATAAAAAATTAAGAAAATAGCAAAAACAAGGTTTAAAATTGTGTGCAATATGATGCAATTTTTATCTTAAAAATACATATATATGAAAATGTCCAGAAGCTGTTAATATTGTTCATCTCTGCTTGAAAGAATTGTAAGTGATTTTCTTTTTTGTTTATATATGTTTTTTGATTATTATTCAACACATATGAACTAGATGTGCAATAAAATATTTTTTAAAATTGTCACATTTTGATGTATTGTTTTGCTACTTTGTATCTATATCTATCCAACAAATTGGGTAAATATCATGTTTGTATACTGCTTTGTTCCTGTTAATATTTTAATCATATATTACATTTTCTATGTCATTTATACTATTCAGAAACATAATTTAAAATGTCTGCATGAAGCTTATTTGTGTGAACCACAATTCATTTAATTATATTCTATTGTTAAACAATAGAAATATTCATAATAGTGAAAAATTGGAAACACTGTGCTGTATGTGTATTTTGACCCATAGTTCTGATTATCTTCCTAGTACAGCACTCTAAAGTAGAACTACTTAATGCAATTAAATTTTTGACATCTTTAATATATATTCTGAAATATTCTCCTAAAATTTCTGAACAAACTTTTCTCCTGCCATCTCCCGAAAAATACTGGATTTATCACATCAGAAGTAAGGATGACTTAAATAAGTAAAATCTTCTGACAATTTGAGTGGTTAAATATGGTATTAGGGTTTTTTTTTTTATAATTTGCATGCCTTTGTTTTAGTTCTAGTTTTTTAGTTTAGTTTTTTAGTTATCTAGTAAGTAGGTTGAATATTTTTCACATCTATTAGCTACTTATTGACTGTTTATTAGCCATTTATTATCCTCTATTTCCTTGACTTTATATAAAAAACAATGGAGGGGAATCTCTTTCAGTATGAATCTTTACATTGTCAAAGCTTGATCCTTCACATATCTGTAGCAAATATTTGTTCCCAGTTGATGACTTGTGAGTGTTCCTTCAATAATAATGGACACTTATTTAGAGTTTCCTATGTGCCAAATGCTGTAAGTCTATTATCCCATTAGGTTTTATAGCTTTATGCCTAAGTGTCATTACCCTCATTTTACAGATGAGGAAACTGAGGTATAGATTAAATGTTTTGTCTGTTGCCACAGATTCTGGCACTACAGTGTCTATATTTAATTAATGGCTCCACAAACTGAAAGGCTAATAGCTTCCCATTGTCCCAGGATCCCAGAATCAGTGGACAACAGGTAAAATCCACATACAGGAGGATCTGGATAGTTGATAATGATAATGGCAATTTCCTTCATAGACCAAAGCACATTAACTTGCTGAATTTAATGTGCCTCAAGAACTTGCATCTTCATTTAGTTTGATACATCCCTGTACTAAAATAAACAGAGGTTGCTCTGACTAGACTAGAATTTCTTACGTTTTTATGTAAGAAGGCCATAAATAGTTACAAACTTTGGAGTTAGTTCTGTACCCAATGAATCCCCAGGCCCTCCTTGCTGTCATTATTCAAGTTTTGAATTTTTAAAATGATATTTGCAGGTAATTTTGCAAATTTACTGCATGATTTGCATCAACAATTTATCTCCATTATAGAAAAGATAAATTTGCTTGTGTACTCAACACACAGAATCAACAAATTAACAAAAATTAATGTTTGATATTTGCCATATTTGTCACATGTATGTATATATGCAAGAAGTTAAAATCCACTTTATTTTTGTTTTCCAGACCTATTCTTTTGTCTCCCTCTCTACAAGCAGCCAATATCGAGAGGTTACAGCAAAATCACAGACTTGATCTATATTGTAACATTGGGTAAAGAAGTCTTGATTATTATAAACCCATTCACCAGCATGTTGTTTCTTAAGTGGATGAATGGTTTTATATTTAAAATAAATAATAAAATGAATTTATTTTAATAGTATTTACAATTTTTTTTTTTTGAGTGGAGTCTTGCTCTGTCACCCAGGCTGGAGGGCAGTGGCATGATCTTGGCTCACTGCAATCCCCACCTCCCAGGTTCAAACAATTCTCCTGCCTCAGCCTCTCGAGTAGCTAGGATTACAGGTGCTTGCCACCATGCCTCGCTAATTTTTGTATTTTTAGTAGAGACGGGGTTTCACCATGTTGTCCAGGCTAGCCTCAAACTCTTAACCTCAAGTGATCCGCTCACCTCGGCCTCCCAAAGTGCTGGGACTACAGGCATGAGCCACTGTGCCCTGCCAGGTTTTTAAAACTTTAAAAATGGAGTCCTATTAAACAGACCTCCTTGTTCAAGTTCTTGCCTGTGTGGAATGAGAACTGATATTCATAAGGATAATCCGTTCACTGTACATCTACCTATCTTTTCATGAATCATCAAGGAATATTGATTTTAAAAAATTTAATTGAATTTTACATTGGGATAAGATCTGAGAACTTATCAGGCCTGATGTTATAATTTCACAGATCAGGAAGCCAAGGTCAAGAGTGCTCAAGTGACTTGTTCAAGGGCATGTAACTAGTTAAGAAAAGACCCAAGGCTTAAGTCCAAGTGTGCTGATTTATTTTGAGATCAGTATTGTTTTTCCCACTCAGACCATTTTGCTCTACAGAAAATGAGACCTTCCACTACAGACTTGGAGGATACCTGTTGGTTTATCATTTTCCTAGAAAATTCTGACTTATCTGTCCTGGAATTGGATTATCAGGGTGGTAGAACCATTAATATGATTAATACTAGATTCTACAAGTAATGAAAATCGTAAGTGAATGTCTAAGGAATTTGATTTTAATTAAATATCACTTTCTTACTATTTATACTTATTTTTTTTTGACAAGGTCTCACTCTGTCACCCAGCCTGTAGTGCAGTGGCATGATCATGGCTCACTGCAGCCTTGACCTCCCAGGCTCAAGTGATCCTCCCACCTCAGCCTTCCAAGTAGCTGTGACCACAGATGCATGCCACCATACCTGGCTAATTTTTTGATTTTTTGTAGAGACTGTTTTGCCGTGTTGCACAGGCTGATCTCAAACTCTTGGGTTCAAGCAATCTTTCCACCTCAGCCTCCCAAAGTACTGGGATTACAGTATGAGCAACTGTACCCGGCAATTTTGTTCTTTAAAATTTCTTTTCACAGATCTAGAAGTAAACAGCTGCAGGTGCTGGGTTCCATTTATCCTAATGTTCACACATTATCAGGGGCTACCAGTGAAAAGTTTAGGTTGAGCATCTATCTTTTTGCAGTTAAATAGCACCTTTGAGGACTAAGTCTAGAATGAAGGGTGTTACTTTCAATTGAGGAATTGTTTAACTTGAGGTTAGCAAAATGTAAGAAAAGCTATGAGTAAAATTTCAGTAGGTGGGAAAAGGATGAACGATATGAAGAAGAAGGACCCAGAAAACTAGTGATCTAAAATAGCAATGTGTTTTTATAGTCTCATTGTTCAAAAAGTGTTTCCATTTTTGTTTTTTTATTTTGCTGGCACATATACTGAGAAACTAATTACCAACATATTGGCAAAAAAGTTTCCAATTTTGTAACAGAAATGAAAAGAAAGAATGTCTTCTTACAATACTAGAAACATTTCCATCTGCTTAATTGCATTACATGGTGATGATTTTAAATTTTAAGAGAAGAAAGGAAAATATGTTTCCTTTCTTGAATCATTGAATTGTTTTAGATACTGTTGCCTGTTTTTAATCCAGAAGAAATAAGCTATCCATATTTTTTAAAAAGCATAAAACATAAGAAATGTACCCTCTATACCTCTTTGCATAAAATAAGAACCATTATAACTTACTTTCGTTTTAAGGCTTTTTTCAAGGAACTCTGAACATTTTTTAATATTATTGCACTAACCTTCATGAAATCCTTGAGCAAAGGGAATCAGTAATCTACAAGGAGAAAGTAGAAGTAGCAAGAAAAATTTGATGTCTCTTAATAAACTAAATAGTAAGTAAAATTGATTTTTGACACTTTATCTTGTTTATTTAGTCAGAGACTGGTCTAGAATTAAGGTAACAGTTCCAGAGTTTTTGTTCATTCATTCATTTCAAACATTTATTGACCATCAAGCAGGCTTTCTGCTATGTAGTAAGACAAACACTTAACTAAGCATTGGTGATATAAAGATAAAAGAACAAACATTTTTGCCCTCAAATTATTCACAGTCTTATGGCAAAAGAGAAAAGTGTATAGATAGACAATTATAGTGTATCATATTAAAAGTAAATTCAGGGCCAGGCACAGTGGTTCACGTCTGTAATCCCAGCACTGTGAGATGCCAAAGTGGGAGGACTGCTTGAGCCCAGGAGTTTGAGTCTGCAGTGAGCTACATTAGTGCCACTGCACTCCAGGCTGGGCAACAGAGCAAGACCTTGTCTCAGAAAAAATTGATTAATTAAAGTAATGTAAATTTAGGGAATTTGAGTAACATATAAGAGAGGATCATTTCCAGACTGGAGGATGAAAGAACATGGAAAATCCCTTGGTGCAGAGGTCTAACTTACTGCAGTGTCTATCAGTTCCAAATCATTTTCAAGACTCACCAGGGAGCCCATCTAGAAGGAATCATGAAGTCCAAGTACCACAGTGTTCTCATTTTATGATCTGTTTTTTACCCATGGAGAAGATAGACTGTAATGTAAAGAAGGTAGACCTTAGAGTAATCAGACTCGGGTCCAAGTCACAGCTTAGCCACTGAATGGTATTGTGACTTTGGACAAATAGCTACACTTCCTTGGAGCACTGTCTTCTTATTTTTTAAATGACAATTATAGTAAGGTGAGACAACATTTATTTATTTGATACAGTTCCTGGCATTTAACAAATATTTTAAATTTATGAACATTTATTACCATTCATTATCTTTTTCTACCATTAACATACCAAAAATTAATGATAAAATTTTTTTAAAAGTTTTAATGTCAAATACTTTAGTTTTAGGAAGCAATGTTTTAAAGTAGATATAACAACTAGGATAATAAGAGAGGTACTAAAATTATAATTAGGCTTTACACAAAAGTTCATGTGCAGAAGCATTATTTGGCTCTTAAATCACATTTTCACAAATAAACAATATTATTAATCAACAGAACCATCAGCAACATTTTTGAATGTATATTTTGTGTTTGTGTCTCATGTCTCAGATTAGATCACAAATTCTATTTAACCCATAATGTAAGTGAAACGCTAGGAATTCCTTTCATTTGCTCCTTTACGCATTGTAACTTGAATCATTTGATACAGTTAATGGCCAATTTTACCACTTATATCCATTTCTTCAAGAGTACCAACATTGTGGGATTTGCACAAGCATAAAATAAAGACAACAAAATATAAGCAGTCATGTCTATATTGTGCAATTTTGCCACACATATTATTTTATTTGTCTTTACAAATAATGACTTGGTGGTTGGTATAGTGGGTTATCAATAATTTATGAAATGCTTGAGAGTGTTCAACAAAGCCTTAAATATTTTTAAGCCTCTACCTGGAGGATCTTCATAGGATGCAAGCACGTGTATGGTGTAGTAATAACATCTTAATATACTGTAAAAGAAACATCTGAGGAACAAATTTTAAAGAGTTTATTTGAGTAAGCAGCCATTCATGAACTGAGAAACAGCAAACTAAATTTAGTGTTCCAATGACAGTGTCAGAGGCAAGTATATATGGGGTGGATATAGAAGCAAGACGAATAAACTATATGATTGGTTGCAATTGTAAAATTGTCCTTTTTGGTTTACTTTGTCAGAAAATTTCTAGTTACAGAACTATAAGTTAACTGGCCTCTTATGATGGGCTGAGGTTATATTTTCTTTTTGTCTAACATGGGCATGTACCAGAAGTGACCTGAGTTGTTTCGCTTATGTTTGCAGTTTAAGCAGGGTTAAGGCTGTTTTTTCAGGCCTAGTTGGTTTTGTTTGTTCAGGAATTTCTCAGGCCCAGACTCCTTTTTAATTTTGAGGTAACTGTTTATAGGGGTATATGTGTGTGTAGTATTCTATATAATGTATAGACTAGTGGAATGTAAGTGGTTTTTATAGTTTAAATTTGTTATTCATTTTTTAACAAAAAGATACTCATCTTCCTTTAAGATTGTGAATAAGTTTAATTAGAAATCCTGAGATTATAAGCTATTATTTTATTGAACTATTGGCATTTTCATCCCTGTATATTTGTATTTTTCTAATAATGTGCTGCCAGATAAATAGCCTGGAAACAAATTGGATGCCAAAGTTGATGTAACACTGCAAGTGTTATTCACTGTTTCTGTTTTCACATTTTTGTGTTCAGCTTCATATACCTAGTATTCTCACTGATTGAATTTGTAATAAGTAACATTTTTTAACTTGAGCTTATAAAAATACATTTCTAATAAGTACATTTGGTGTATATTTTTAAATAATGGGATTACTTATAGGATTTTATTAAAATTTTTTTCTCTGGAAATCTGAAAACTTGAACCAAAGAGACAGAAAAAAAACAAGTTTTTTTTTTTTTATCGTCATCATCATCAGCAGCAAACACAAGAACAAATATAACAAGGACAATAAATAAGAACTGGAGACCTTTGCAGTCCTTGAGGGAAGCAACGTCACAGAGAGAATGTTTCTGCTTATTAAAAGAAAAAATTTCAAAGGGAAAGCACTATACCAATCAAACCTTTGTGACATATTTCTTGAGACAATTTATAAGTATCCAAATTGTATCTGTCCCAAAGCACTTCTAAATGCTATGAAGTCAAACAGAATTATTGAATTATCAATTAATATTTATTGCAGGTCTTACATGAGTTTTAGGTCAATTTTACGATATAGTTTTATGCGTTCAGCCAAATATATATAGAGAGAGACAGACTTATAGATATATTGAGGCCTTTTGTATAATCAATACATATATCTATATATAGATATAGGTTATTGTAATACATTTATGCTCATTTTATATGATTAGAAGCATAATTTTACCATGGAAATGAATGTATAGCAGGTTTTTGTTATATTTATTATTATGATTTTTTTTTGTTATGACTGATTTATTAGATGGTTTATCCTCCTCCCCATTATAACATGATTTTTATGGAAACATAAGATTCCATTCAGGACAACTTGCTTTATATTATGATTTTAGAGAAAACTGTAATGAATGTATGGGACCCTCCTAAAGAGTATTTATAATTAAAGTGGGAAAACTTTCTTTTAAAAAGTGGTAGTTTGAGAGAGATTAGAAATTAAGTAAGAAATAGCTTTTGAAAATAATAAATGCTGATCTTTGAGACAAAGTAAAAAGCAAACCAAAACTAACCAACTTGTTTCATGGGAATCATTATTGGAATAACAGAGACCACTTTGTGTAAAAGTCCTGCTCGTAGCCATCCCTATTTCTTATAGTGTACTAAACATCAGGTTAGATTATTACAAATGTCAAAAAATATTCTCATCGGAAAATTAAATAAGGCTAGAGACCTGTTATAGGTGTGTGAAACTACAACCTATCTCACAAACCTGCCTGTAACATGCAGCTACAGCTCACTGGCAAGATCCCCTTTGAACAGGCTGTGTTCCCTTTCCTCAAGTTCCACCAACCACAGGGTGTTTGCCTAGGCACTAACTTCTGGCCTGCCCCACTGGTTTTGTGTGTGTGTGTGTGTGTGTGTGTGTGTGTGTGTGTTTTGTTTGTTTGTTTCGAGACAGAGCCTTGCTCTCTCGTACAGGCTAGAGTGCAGTGGCACAATCTTAGCTCACTGTAGCCTCAACCTCCTGGGTTCAAGCAGTTCTCCCACCTCAGCCTCCTGAGTAGCTGACATTACAGGTGCATGCCATGGCGCTCAGCTGATTTTCTTTTTTTTTTTTTTTTTTTTGTATTTTTGGTAGAGATGGGGTTTCACCATGTTGGCCAGGCTGATCTCAAACTTCTCACCTCAGGTGGTTCACCGGCCTTGGCCTCCCAAAGTGCTGGGATTACAGGTATGAGCCACTGCGCCTGTCCCATTTTTTCACATTTCCTGTGTTGTGTGTTTCTGACCTCTGTAGCTGATGCACTGGAGGGTTTGCTGCAAGGAGGCCTCTGCTGAGGTCAGGAAATGATGCTGAAGATGATGCTTCTATATTGAGGCAAGTCTCAAGAATTTCACTTAAAAAAAGTGTCGTGCTTACTCTTTGTGGAAGCAATAACAAACCTAGCCTTCCTCCTATCAAATAGCTTTATCAATAATGACATCATATTTATCTTCCCAATCAGAAATTTATCTTCCCAATGAGAAATTTCATTGATGGCTCAGCACGTTTTGCTGGACAGTCTCCCCACTCTCATTCTTTTTGATGATATGGAAAATGCCCCATTAAAAAAAGCTATAATCCAAGGGTCACGTTTGTGCATCCACCACTGGAACATGTTTTATAGGGTATGCATTGCACTTCTTTAGTTAGGAAACTTAAACTGTAAATTCTTGTTAGGATCCATTTAAAATAATGAGTTGGGTGCATTTCTAGAGCGGGTAAATAGATTTATGAAGAGTTTAAATTTTTTCCTGACTGACTACAGGAGCTTCTTGCTTAAGTAAAACACCTTAGAAATGTTAGTTGGAAAGCTAATCTTAACTCGTTTTTCCTCAGTAGCTGTGTGGCAGGCCAGAAGGCAGGGAAAAGAGGAAGAGAAAGGAAGGAGATATAGTATCACAAAGGGGTTGAAAATTTGTCAGAGTGATGTTTCTATTATTTTCATTGGGTGTATTCTTCCAAAATTAAAGATCATTCTTCTTATGCAAAATTGAAAAGAAAGTCAAAAGGGGCATCCATAGAAATTTGTCTTAAAGCCTGATATTAAGGGTTTTTCACAGATGCCTACAAGAGCCGAAGAGCAGAGCACAGGTCACATCTGAAAGTGGCAGTTGCTACCTAGTTCCAGGTAATTGTTGGCAGTTATACCTGTGATCCACGTGTTGCCAGATTTGCTGATCTTTCAAAGGGAGGGAGAATTTATTTTTCTGTAAAACTGACTGATTTTAAAGAGAAGACCAGCTTTCTTTTTAAAATTGTGTAGGCAAAACAAAACATGTCTGTGTTTTACCAATTTATCTTCTCTAAGTTAACATGAGAAATGCCAAATATTGCTCCATGTAAGGATGCTTTGGGCTGCAAATCTGATGACTAGCAGGGATATCAAGAGTTCACGTAGCAGTACTAAGATTAATTTTCTGGCTCCATGAGATCTTCTAGAATCTGGGCTCTTTCTCTTTCCATCTTCTGTTTTCTCATTCTCAGCATTTGGGTTTTCATATTAGGCTGTTGCCTCATAGCTGAAACAGTTTCAATTCACTCATCTTCACACATCCACATCAGAATGGGTGAGAGTAGGGCTTTTCTGCCATGCCTCTTGCCTCTTATCTAGGAGAAACTGTTTATTTCCTAGAATACCCCAAGAGATAGCTTTCACCTTGTAGGCCAGCAGTGAATCAAATGCAAAAGTGGCTGGGAAAGTGAGGAGCTGACCTTTACACCCTGAAAGTGGGAGGTAGGCACAGTGAACAAAAATTGAGAGTGAATGTCGGATGGTCACCCAGGGTAGCGTCTGTATCATTCAGTCATTTTGAATTTGTATTTCCTTCAGTCATCTTCTCATAGTTGAGTTAGGACTTACACACAGCACTGCAGCAGTTAAGTTTCTCCATCGGAGAGAAATAATATCACTGCTGAGGTAGAGAGTCACAACTCCAGATTCAAAAAGTTCTTGATGAAAAAGGTCATGGCAGACTTGTTAATATCAATGTATTATAATAGACTTTGAATTTTAATTAGGAAGTGAAATCACAGAAAGAATGTTTCAAAAGCTTTGGGAAAATCTAATTCTATCTTTAAAAAAATAAGTGGGTGTTCCGGGAATGGCACTTTACCTCTCTGGGGTTTGTTCAGTAAAACCCATTACCCTGGTCTAACCATTTGAAAAACATCAGTCAGGCTGGGCTCAGTGGCTCATAACTGTAATCCCAGAACTTTGGGAGCCTGAGGCAGACAGGTTGCTTGAGGTCAGGAGTTGAAGACCAGCCTGGGCAGCATGGGGAGACCCTGTCTTTGCTAAAAATACAAAAAAATTAACTGGGCATAGTGGTGCATGCCTGTGGTCCCAGCTACTTGGGAGGCTGAGGTCGGAGGATCTCTTCAGCTGGGAGGGACAGAGGTTGCAGTGAGGCAAGATTGTGCTATGGCACCACTCCAGCCTGGGTGACAGAGCAAAACCCTGTCTCAAAAAGAAAAGTAAAGAAAAGAAAAAAGAGAAATATCAGAAAAATCAAAATTGAGATATATTCAGGAAAACAAAAAAACAAAAATTAAAAACCTCATCAGTGCTTCTCAAAACTGTCATAATTAGAAAGGACAAGGAAATTCTGATAAACTGTCACAGCCAAGAGGAGCCTGAGGAGACATGATGATTAAATACGAAGTGGAAACCTCAATGGAATCCTGAAACAGTAAAAGTAGGTTGGGAAAAAAATTTGTGAAACCTGAGTAAAGTTACAATATACAAAGGCTAGTTTCTTTTTTTTTTTTTCTTCTGTTTTTTTTTTTTTTTTTTTTTTTTTTGAGACAGAGTCTCACTCTGTCGCCCAGGCTGGAGTGCAGTGGTGCGATCTCGGCCCACTGCAAGCTCCGCCTTCCAGGTTCATGCCATTCTCCTGCGTCAGCCTCCCTAGTAGCTGGGACTACAGGCGCCTGCCACCGCGCCCAGCTAATTTTTTGTATTTTTAGTAGAGACGGGGTTTTACCGTGTTAGCCAGGATGGTCTCGATTTCCTGGCCTTGTGATCCGCCCTCCTCAGCCTCCCAAAGTGCTGGGATTACCGGCTTGAGCCACCGTGCCCAGCCTAAGGTTGGTTTCTTGTAATTGACAAAAGTACTATGGGACTGTAAAGATGTTAACAATAGGATAAAGGGCATAAGGTAATTCTCTGTACTATGTTTGTAACTTTTCTGTAAATTCTGATTTTTCCAACAATTTCCCAATAAATCTCGGTTGTCAATATCATCATAATGCAAGACGGTGGCATCACATTCATTCTTGAGGAAAACTTGATTGATAAGTGTTTATGATTTAGGTCAAATTTGGTAACTTGTATTTTAGGGCAGCAACTTCTATTATCTGTCTAGATTATTTCATTTTAAGATGTTGTATTGATATTTCTCTTTCTTACATCCCAGCCTGTTTTGAACTTCTATAAATCCTTTTAGCTGCTCTGTAACTTTCAAGCCTAAATAACATCTGCTGAACTTGAACTATTTCACCTCTTCTTCCTTAAGGCTCAGTCCTATTCCCCTTGCTCTGCAGACTTGTCTATATCCTTGAAGGATTTCAATAATAGTCCAGAAAGGCAAACCTTCTTCCATGGTCAGTTTATTTGAACAAAGTGATTTTGAATTCTTGCCTGGGGTTTTTAGAGTTCCTCTCTCTAGGGAAAAAAAAAAAACACACACACACACAGACACACACACACACAAACACACAAAAAAACAGATACTGGGGGAGCTTCATTTATTACACCTTGTGAATTTATAGGGGAAACTGGAGCATAATAAACAAAGCAGCATCAAGACAGGATGACCTGACATTTCTGAGGGAAAGCAGGATAGGTTACCGAATCAGTAGAAAGGACCTAGGTATAGAATTAAATATAGAATCTAAGTCATAAAGAACTTCGATTTTTTTAAAATCTCAGTTTCTCTCATGCCTGTTTACATTATCTTTATCTCTCTCTCTTGGAAGAAATATTTATTGTTTTCATTTTATAGCTTTATGTGAATGTCATTAAAATGTGTGAGTAGTTAGAGATCTCAAAGTGTAATTAATACAAATTACTCCTACAAGCTTCTGAGCCCTACACTTTCTTTCAAAGGATAGTTTCCAGTTATCTGAAATGAAATAGGTATCACTTAAATAAATCAAATGGAAGCAAAAATTTTTGGATTTTTAATCACTATAACCAGATCCAAAAAATCAGTGTTTTTATTATGTACAGAAAAAAGTGAATGTATATTCAGAAGGCACTTTTTCTAGGTTCCTCAAACTGATGAAAATTTCAATTCTATGGCTCTCTTCTTTGTGGATGAATTGGAAGAATGCTACCACATTTTAGAGCCAATATCTTTGCTCATCTCTTTCTCTTCTTTGTAGATACAGCTCCTGTTGAAGTAACAAGACTCTCTTCAAGGCAATGTTGACTTTCTCACGTTTGCGCATATTGAGAGAATAGGAATTTTATACTGTATTGATTTCTTTTTCAGTGCACCTTGGGTTGTAATTCTTTGAGACTAAGCAGAAGAAAAGGGCTTTCAACAAATTGAGTATCTCTTAGAAATGTGTGTGAGTGGATGATGATAAATACTATATGCAGCTCTTGACATTCATAGTAAATCTGCCTGCTGATCTGAGACTCATGCAAAAGACATTTGAATATGTCGTGATTCTCTGTGTACTTTACCTAACATTCAGCTGCAGCTTGGAGACTTCTAAAGTGCTCCATTTTAAGACATAATATTGTTTCACATTAGCAGGGAAACTAGTGGTCTCATAGTTTTATGGAAGGAGTATATAATAATAGAATGCTTGAGAAGTCAATTTAGCACTATATATTAAAATCCTTAAAAACATACACGTTTTGATTTAGCAATTTCACATTTAGGAATTTATCCTAAATAAGTAATTAAGGATATAAATCATATTTAGCTCTGGCAAGAATGTTTGTAACAGCATTGTTTATTATAGTGAAATATTAGAACAACTTAAATCTTCAATAATAGGGGAATATTTAAAGTACAGAATACAACAAAATATTGGTCAACATTTTAAAATGATTTATAAGCTGGATATTTGTTCATATATACATATCTTCATAATATACTAATTAAAAACTATAATTAGAGGAAGCAGAGCAAAATGGCTGAATAGAGTCCTCTAGAAATAGTTCCCCACTCTACAGGAAGACCAAATTGAACAACTATCCACACGTAAAAGCACCTTTATAAGAGCCAAAAATCCGGTGAACAATCACAGTATCTGGTTTTAACATATTAAGGAATGAGGCACTGAAGAGGATTGAAAAGACAGTCTTGAATCACTGACATCCCCCAGCAGCAGCTGTGTGGCACAGTGGAAGAGTCTGTGTGCTTGGGGGAGGAAGAGCACAGTGATTGTGGACTTTGTATTGGAACTCAGTACTGCCTTGTCACAGCAGAATGCAACATGGGACAGAACTCAGCCAGGGCTCACAGAGGAAGCATTTAGACCAGACCTGGCCAGAGGCAAATTGTCCATCCCAGCAGTTGGAATCTGAGTTCTGGCAAGTCCCTCCACCATAACCTAAAATGCTCTGGGGTTCTAAACAAACTTGAAAGGCAGCCTAGGCCACAAAGACTGCAATTCCTGGGCAGATCGCAGTGCTGTGCTTAGCTTGGAGCCAGTGGACTTGGGGTGCACACAATCTAATGAGATACCAGCCAGGGTGGCCAAGAGTCTTTGTGTTGCACCTCCCCCAACCCCAGGCAGTGCAGCCCACAGCTCTGGGAGACTCCTTTCCTCTGCTTGAGGAGGGAAGAAGGAAGAATAAGGTGGGCGTTGTCTTGTAACTTGGATACTAGCTCAGCTACAGTAGGTTAGGACATGGGGCAGAATTGCGAGACCACCATTCTAGGCCCTAACTTCTGGATGACTTTTCTAAACACACCATGGGCCAGAAGGGACTTGCAGCCTTGAAGGGAAGAACCCAGTCCTGGCAGAATTCATCATCTGCTGACTAAAAAGCCCTTGGGTCTTGAATAATCAGCCGTGGAACCCAGGAAGTACTTGCTGAAAGGTTTGGGTGAGACTCAGAGCAGTGCTGGCTTAAGTTGTGACCCAGCATATCCCCAGCTGTGATAGCTGTAGAGAGATATGCCTTCTGCAAGAGAAAATAAACAAATAACATACAAAGGAGCTCCAACAGGTCTAGCAGCAGACTTTTCACTGGAAACTATACAGGCCAGGAGGGAGTGGCATGACATATTTAAAGTGCTGAAGAAAAAAAAATTATCCTATCTAGCAAAAATATTCTTCAAACTGTGAAGGAGAAATAAAGACATTATTAGACAAACAAAAGTTGAGTTATTTCAACACTAGACCTGTTCTACAAGAAATACTAAAGAGAATTCTTCAATCTGAAAGAAAGGGATGTTATTGAGCAATAAGAAATATCATCTGAAGATTCAAAACTCGGTGTTAATAGTAAGTACACAAAAAACACAAAATATTACAACACCGTAATTATGGTGTGTAAACTGCACATATTTTGAGAAGGACTAAAAGATAAACCTATCAAAAATAATAACTACAATAACTTCCCAAGAGATAGACAGTGTAATAAGATATAAAACAAACAAAGTTAAAAAATGGGGGGATAAAGTTAAAGTGTAGAATTTTTATTAATTTTCTCTTTGCTTGTTAGTTGGTTTATGCAATCAGTGTTAAGTTGTTAGCAGTTTAAAATAATGAGTTATAAGAAATTATTTGCAATCTTATGGTAACCTCAAATCACAAAAACACACAGTAGATACACAAAAAATAAAAAGCAACAAATTAAAACATACCATGTGAGAAAATCACCTTCACAAAAAGACAGGAAGAAAGAAAAGAAAGAAGCCCACAAAACAAACAGAAAGCAAATAACAAAATGGCAGGAGTAAGTTCTTACTTAGCAATACTGATGTTGAATGCAAATAGACTTAACTCTACAAGTGTTAGAGTGTCTGAATGAATTTTTTAAAATGCAGCCTGCAAGAAACACACTTCACCTATAAAGACATACAAAGACTAAAGAGATCAAAAAATTCTATGCAAATGGAAACAAAAAAGAACAACAATAGTTATATCAGGTAAAATAGATTTAAAGACAAAAACTATAAAAAAGAGACAAAGAATGTTATGTGATGATAAAGTGGTCAAACCTGTTATCATCATATAATAAGAGGATATAACAAAAGTAAATATATATGCACCCAGCATTGGAACACCCAGATATATCAAGCAAATATATCAGAGTTCAAAAGAGATAGACCTCAAAATAATAAGGATTAGAGACATCAACACCCCACTTTTAGCATTGAACAGATCATCCAGACAGAAAATCAACAAAGAAACATGGGACTTAATCTGCACTATAGAGCAAATAGACCCAGTAGATATTTATAGGACATTTCATCCAGTGCTGCTGAATACACATTCTTCTTCTCAGCACATGGGTTATTCTCAAAAATAGGCCATATATTAGGCCACAAAACAAGTTTTAAAACATTCAAAAAATCAAAATCACATCAGATATCTTCTTTGACCACAATAGAAAATTACAAGTCAACAACAAGAGGAAAATTGGACTATATGCTCCTGAACAACCACTGCATCAAAGGAGAAATAAATCAGGATTTCTTTTTCAAAATTGAAGCAAATTAAAATGCAAATACAATCTATGAAAACCTATGAGATACAGCAAAATCAGTACTAAGAAGAAACTTTATAGTAATAAGCCCCTACATCAAAAACTAGAAAAACTTAAACAACCTAAAGATGCGTAATAAAGAACTGCAAAAGCAAAGGCAAACCAAACCCAAAATTAGTAGAAAAAAGAAATAATAAAGATCAGAGCAGAAATAAATGAACTGAAAAAATACAAAAGAGCAATTAAACAAAAATTTGTATTTTAAAAAGATAAATAAGATTGACAGACATTAAGCCAGACTAAGAATAAAAGAGAGAAGACCAAAATAAATAAAATGAGATATGATAAAGGAGATAATTGATACTTCAGTAAGGATTATTAGAGGCTGATATGAGCAACCATATGCCAATAAATTGGAAAACCTAGAATAAGTGGATCAATTGTTAGACATATACAACCTATCAAGATTAAAACACGAAGGAAATTCCCAACCTGAACAGACCAATAACAAGTAATGAGATGAAAGCTGCAATAAAAAGTCTATCAACAAAGAAGAGCCTGGGACTGGGTTGCTTCATTGGTGAATTCTACAAAACATTTAAACAAGAACTAATACCAGTTCTGCTCAATTTTTAAAAATGAAGGAAGTGGTAAACTTGTAAACTTATTCTACAAGGCCAGTATTACTTGACACCAAAAGCACACAAAGACACATGAAAGGAAAGAAAGGAAGGAAGGAAGGGGAGGAGAAAAGAAAAGAAGAGAGAGAGAGAGAGAAGAAAAAGGAAGAAAGGAAAAGAGAGAAGAAAATTACAGGCCAGTATCCCTGATGAACAATAATGCAAAAGTCCTCAACAAAATACAAGCAAACCAAATTCCACAACTCAATAAAAGGGCCATTCATTATGACCAACTGGAAATTACCCCATAACGCAAGGATGGTTCAATATACACAAATCAATCAGTGTGTTACATCATATCAATAGAATGAAAGAAAAAAATTTCATTTGAAAAGTGAAATGAGAAAAAATGATTTTAATTGATGCTGAAAAAGCATTTGATAAAATTCAACATCCCTTCTGAAAAAATCTTTTAAAAAATGGGTAAAGAAGGAACATAAGTCAACAAAATAAAAGTCATATATGACAGACCCACAGCTAGTATCATACTGAATGGGGAAAACTGAAAACCTTTTCTCTAAGGTCTGGAACACAACAAGGATGCCCACTTTTACCAGTGTTATTCAGTATAGTACTGGAAAGCCCTAGCTACAGAGAAGAGAAAGAAATAAAAGGCACCCAAACTGGAAAGGAAGGAGTCCAATTATCCTTGTTTGCAGATTATATGACCTTATATTTGGAAATGATAAAGACTCCATAAGAAATCTATTAGAATTGATAAGTATATTCAATAAAGTTGTAGGATGCAAACTCCACATACAAAAATCAGGAACATTTCTATATGGTATCAGTAAGAAATCTGAAAAAGATATCAAGACAGTATTGTCATTTATAATAACTACAAATAAAATATCTCAGAATAAACTTAACCAAAGACGTGAAAGATCTCCACAAGAAATACTGTAAAACATTGAATCAAGAAATTAAAGGGGAAACACACACAAAAAGGAAAGATATTCCATGTTCATGGATTAGAAGAGTCAATATTGTTAAAATGTTCACACTACCCAAAACAATCTACAGATTCAATGCAATCCCTAAGTACATTCTTCACAGAAATAGAAAAAACAAGTTTGTATGAAACCACAAAAGACCAAGAATAATCCAAGCTATCCTAAGCAAAAAGAACAAAACTGGAGGAATCATATTACCTGACTTCAAATTATACTGTAGAGGTATAGTAACAAAAACAGCATGGTAGAGACATAAAAACAGACACATATACCAATGGAACGGAATAGAGAACCTAGAAATAAATCCATACATCTAAAGCAAACTCT
The DNA here is from genome assembly GCF_029289425.2 of Pan paniscus. Classification (NCBI taxonomy): domain Eukaryota; kingdom Metazoa; phylum Chordata; class Mammalia; order Primates; family Hominidae; genus Pan; species Pan paniscus. The sequence goes on along the minus strand of NC_073264.2, from coordinate 39,749,064 downwards.
TTTGGACAAAGTTGCCAAGAGCATACACTGGGGAAAGGATGATCTCTTTGATAAATGGTGCTGGGAAAACTGGATATCCATATACAGAAGAATGAAACTAGACCCCTATCTGTCACCATATACAAAAATAAAATGAAACAGATTAAAGACTTTTATCTAGGACGTGAACTTATGAAACTTAGAAAACATTGGACTGGGGAAAGATTTCTTGAGTAATAACCCACAAGCAGAGGCAACCAAAGCAAAAACAGAGAAGTGGGAGCATGTCAAGTCAAAAAACTGCACAGCAAAGGAAACAGTCAACAAATTGATGAGACAACCACAGAATCCAATAAAATATTTGCAAACTACCCATCTGAAAAGGGATTAATTACTAGAATATATAAGCTCAAACAATTCAATAGGAAAAAAGTCTAATAATCTCATTATAAACAGGCAAAAGATCTGACTAGAATTTCTCGAAAGAAGACATGTAATTGGCAAATAGATGTATGAAAAGGTTCTCAACATTATTGATCACTGGAGAAATACAAATCAAAACTACAATGAGACATCATCTCAGCCCAGTTAAAATGGCTTATATTCAAAAGACAGGCAATAACAAATGCTGGTGAGTATGTGGAGAGAAGGTAACTTTTGTAAACTGTTGGTGGGAATGTAAATTAGTACAACCATCATGGAGAACAGTTTGGAGGTTCCTCAAAAAACTAATAATATAGCTGCCATATGACCTAGCAATCCCGTTCCTAGGTATATACCCAAACGAAAGGGGATCAATATATTGAAGAAATATCTACACTGCCATGTTTATTGCAGTGCTATTCACAATAGCTAAGGTTTGGAAGCAACCTAAGTATCCTTCAACAGATAAATGCATAAAGAAAATGTGGTACACATACATAATGGAGTACTATTCACCCATAAAAAGAATGAGATCCTGTCATTTGCAGCATCATGAATGGATCAGAAGTTAATAATGTTAAATGAAATAAACCAGGCACAGAAAGGCAAACATCACATGTTTTCACTTATCTGTGGGAGCTAAAAATTAAAACAATTAAACTCATGGAGACAGAGAGTAGACGGATGTTTACCGGGGGTTGGAAGCATAGTGGGAGGAGGAGGGAAGTGGGGACGGTTAATGAGTACAAAAAATAGAAAGAATGAATAATACCTAGTATTTGATAGCACAACAGGGTGACTGCAGTAGAAAAATAATTTTATTGTATATTTTTAAATTACTAAAAGTATAATTGGATTGTTTGAAACACAAAGGATAAATACTTGTGGTGATGGGTTTACTCTCTCGTAATTGTTACATATTGCGTGTCTGTATCAAAATAACTCATGTAACACATAAATATATACACCTACCATATACTCCAAAAATAAATATTTTAAAAATTGAAAAAATATATAGGTAGATAGAATGAATAAGATCTAGTATTTTATAGCACAGCAGGTTGACTACAGTCAACAATAATTTACTGTATATTCTAAAATAACTAAAAGAGTACAATTGGATTGTTTGTAAAACAAAGAAAGGATAAATGCTTGAGGTGATGAATACCTCATTTACCCTGAAGTGATTATTATGCATTATATGCCTATACCAAAATATGTACCCCATAAATATAGCATATTTGTACCCACACAGAAAAACTTAATGTATTATTTTAAAAACTATAATTATAGTATAATACTTATATATGGTTTATTTTATTTAGTTTGAACAAAGCAATGAAATAATACAAAATTCCAGTCATTATTCTTTCAGTGTAACTACATTGAGAAAATGCAGCATTGCTATTAAGTGAATACATTTGTTATCATTCACAAAGGCTTCAAAAGACAGTGGTGCAAATTTGCAATTGATAATATTTATTAAGTCTGTGCCTGGGCTCAGATTCCATTCATGGACTGATTGCAATAATTCAGTGATCCCTCTAGGTGTCTGAGGTTCTGAGTTTTGAATGGATAATTTATTTTAGAACTTTCTGCATGTTCTTATTTCAAATACTCTAGTTTAATTTATTCATACCTGTATTTTATATATAAATTGATTTCTAGCATTGTTTCCTCTTTTTATGCAGGTGGGCAGGACTTTTAGATAAAAGCCATTTTAACTGGGGTTACATGGTATCTCATTGCAATTTTGATTTGCATTTCTCTGGTGATCAATGATGTCAAGCACCTTTGCTGGGCCTGAAACAAAGCTGTCTCTTCTTACTTAGAACTCTTAAGTTTTCAGAACCTATGTCCTTCTTTTCTTTTGGACATGGCTCTTAAAATCTGAAGAATCCTTCAAAGCCCAGTCTGACCTCCACTTTCTCCATAAAGCCTTCCTTCGTCATTCATTCCCCAAATATCTATTAGACATTAAGCTCCCTAAGTACAAGGGTTAAGCTACAAGATTCTTTTCATTTCCAACCCCTGCATCTATCACATTTTCTCATATACACTAATTGTTCAATAATCATTTTCTGAATTATTTGACAGTGAAAATAGCTATAGAAAATCTGAGCCATCAATTTAAAGCAACACCTTTAAGAGGAATCTAATGAATTACAACATTGATAGTATTCAAGTGTAGTTGCTATTTTTAAAATGACAATGTAATTTTGAGAAGTGCTTTAATAAAAACAACAACTACAACAAAAACAAAACTCTAAAGATGCCCTAGGAACTGAAATCTTATTCTGCAATTTTGACCTTAATAAAATGGCTACTTAGAATTTTTTATACTGCAAGTACCCTGTCTCTGTAAGTATTATGTACGGTGTTTTAAAAAATCTAGGAGAGGAATCTATCAATGTTTAATAGAGCTGCATGCTGTTATTACTTGCAGAAATTCCAGTGATTGATTTCACAACCTTCATTCCAAAATTCTTTTTATTTCTTATAGCTTCCAGGCTAAAATTAGTCATGTCTGAGACCTACTTTAGCATTCATCCACCAAAAATGAAAGTTTAAAAGAAATGAAGATGGGAGGTGGGGGTAAAATCCCACTGCTTAATTGTAACGATCAGAAAAATAAGTCCCAATACCACTCTTATTTCCTTTTTTAAAGTAACAGAAGCATAATCACATTTAATTAAGAGAATCTTTTTTGTTTCTTTCAAATCCTTTCATTGTCTGTTTTTCTATCTCACACTTATTCTGTCATTTTAAATTCTGTGTTCTTGCCACTAATGTGCAGTTTCCCTACCCACCAATGTCATCTACCCATTTCCTGCAGCAGAGCACAGTCCAATCCCAGTCTCTTACTAATAACACCATCTGAACAACCTATTATGAGATTCTTAATTTGGCAGACTCACTGCATTATTTATGCAGAGCTGATAAGGCACAAAACACATGGTTGAGTTTCCTGAGGAATTTCGCTGTTTAACACCTCCACAAGGCTGAATCTATTTAAACAGCTCGCACAAAGCTTTCTTTGTTTCATTATGTTTTGAAACATGGCACAAATAAGTGGAAAGCAGACAATGTATCTGTACCTTTTAAACATTCAGTATGTCCAATAGGTTCAAATAACATAATGAGGTGCTTATGAGCTCATGTCAAATTTTATTATCTTTCTTACCCAGAAATAAGAATCGAAACCATAACCCATCCTACATTTCCCTCTAATTTATTTGTTACTTATTGATTGTCCAGGAATGTTTGAATTCTAAACATCACAGAATCTTTCTCATAAGTCATGACACTCACTTCTACTCTATTTGTTTGAAATCAAAGATTTGGTTTTTAGAATAAGTAAATCATGATTTCATATTATTTCCAGAATTATGGTCTCCCTAGGGTTTGTTAAATCCTATGAAACAATGGCAAATAAAACTTCTGTTCTTTGGATGTGTAAATTTTAACATTGTACCATATAGTATCAAAAATATAGTTTTTCTTAGTGTAATAATAACCATTTTTCCACTTCTATACATTAATGTAATTTTCAACTACTTTTAAAATTGATCATTCTGTTGGGTAAGCTACAACCTCATATAAATGTATTATACTAGTATATGGCTAATTCATTTTAAAAACAATTTTGCTTAAGACACATTTAATTATGAATTTTCCAATGTTAAATCGCTATAATTATGAGCTATGTTTTAGTGATGTTTAAGTTTCCTTCCAGCTGAATGTTAAACATCTTTTAAAATTTATTTTAGACCATGAGGATATAACTCATGACACTTGTGCTGTCATTAAGACACTGGGAAAATCTGATATTCAATAGGAGATTGCTCCTTACTTTTTTAGATGGGGCTGAGAATTTCACAAATAGCCTAAGCGAAAGTAGCAACGTTTGAGAGTAGTGTTTTGGTTGGGGGCGTGTCATGGTAAAGGGAAGCTGAGAACTTTATCCTACCTTGGTTTGGGTGGGAAAATGAGAGAACATATGTGTTTATAATGTTCTAACTATGTAGTTAATGTGCAAAAACAAGACACAGTTCAGTTCTAGTCATAATAGGCTAATATACTCAGATGACTATAGTAAAACACATGTAGAGTATTTGATTTAATTTTTAATAGAATCTTTCAATCTGGCAAAACATAAAATAATATCCATCCATTTATCTGATTTCCAGCTTTAACAAATTTTAACATTTTGTCATGCTTGTAACTGATCTTTTTCTGTCAAAATAAAATTTTATAGTGACATCTAGATTCTAACCCTTTCATCCTTTTTATTCCTCTCCAAAGATAATCACTATTCTGGAGTTGCAGTGGGTCATCCCCATATATCTGTAAATATTTCTTCTATTGATGGTTGTATCCATAAGGACTATATACTATTGCAGTGTGTTTTAAATGTGAGTATATATCTATGTGTTATGTATATATTATTATATATTTATCTTTTTGCTTATCAATTTTTTTTCACTCAACATTATGTTTTTTTATTTTCAAATGGTTATTTTACTAGACAGAAATAATAGTGATATAATAGTTCATGGACCATTTCATTTACAAATGTCTGAAGTTCCCAATCAATATTTAAAACTTTAATCTTTTTTAGAATGATTTATATTCCTTTGGGTGTATACCCAGTAATGGGATTGCTGGGTCAAATGGTATTCCTGGTTCTAGATCCTTGAGTAATTGCCACACAGTTTATATTCCCACCAACAATGTAAAAGCATTCCTATTTCTCCATAGCCTCACCAGCATCCGTTGTTTCTTGACTTTTTAATAATAGCCATTCTGACTGATGTGAGATGATATCTCACTGTGGTTTTGATTGCATTTGTCTAATGATCAGTGATGTTGAGCTTTTATTCGTATGTTTGTTGGCTTCATGAATGTCTTCTTTTGATAAGTGTCTGTTCATATCCTTTGCCCACTTTTTAATGGGGTGGTTTGTTTTCTTGTAAATTTGTTTAAGTTCCTTGTAAATACTGGATATTAGACCTTTGTCAGATGGGTAGATTGCAAAAATTTTCTCCCATTCTGTAGGTTGACTGTTTGCTCTGATGATAGTTTATTTTGCTGTGCAGAGGCTTTTTAGTTTAATTAGATGCCACTTGTCAATTTTAGCTTTTGTTGCAATTGCTTTTGGAGATTTCATCATAAAATCTTTGTCCATGCCTATGTCTTGAATGGTATCGCCTAGGTTTTCTTCTAGGGTTTGTATGGTTTTGAGTTTTACAGTTAAGTCTTTAATCCATCTTGAGTTAATTTTTGTATAAGGTGTAAGGAAGGGGTCCAGTTTCAGTTTTGTGCATATGGCTAGACAGCTTTCCCAGCACCATTTATTAAATAGGGAAACCTTTTCCCATTGCTTGTTTTTGTCAGGTTTGTTGAAAATCAGATGGTTGTAGATGTGTGGTCTTATTTCTGAGGTCTCTATTCTGTTCCATTGGTCTATATGTCTGTTTTGGTACCAGTACCATGCTGTTTTGGTTACTGTGTCCTTGCAGTATAGTTTGAAGTTGGGTAGTGTGATGCCTCCAGCTTTGTTCTTTTTGTTTAGAATTGTCTTGGCTATGCTGGCTCTTTTGGTTCTGTATGAATGTTAAAGTAGTTTTTTCTAATTCTGTGAAGAATGTTAATGGTAGTTTGATGAAAATAGCATTGAATCTATAAGTTACTTTGGCCAGTATGGCCATTTTCACAATATTGATTCTTCCTATTCATGAGCATGGAATGTTTTTCCATTTGTTTCTGTCCTCTCTTATTTCCTTGAGCAGTGGCTTGTAGTTCTCCTTGAAGAGGTCCTTCACATCCCTTGTTAGCTGTATTCCTAGGCATTTTATTCTCTTTATAGCAATTGTGAATGGGAGTTCATTCACGATTTGGCTCTCTGCTTGTCCATTGGTGTATTAAAATGCTTGTGATTTTTGCACATTGATTTTGCATCTCAAGACTGCTGAAGTTGCTTTTCAGCTTAAGAAGTTTTTGGGCTGAGCTCATGGAGTTTTCCAAATATAGGATTATGTCATCTGCAAACAGACAATTTGATGTCCTCTTTTCCCATTTGAATACTCTTTATTTCTTTCTCTTACCTGATTGCCCTGGTCAGAACTTCCAATACTATGTTGAATAGGAGTGGTGAGAGAGGACACCTTTGTCTTTTGCTGGTTTTCAAAGGGAATGCTTTCAGCTTTTGCACATTCAGTATGATATTGGCTGTGGGTTTGTCATAAATAGCTTTTATTATTTTGAGATATGTTCCATCGATACCTAGTTTATTGACAGTTTTTAACATGAAGGGATGTTGAATTTTATTGAAGGCCTTTTCTGCATCTATTGAGATAATCATGTGGTTTTTGTCGTTGATTCTGTTTATGTGATGAATTATGTTTATTGATTTGCATATGTTGAACCAGCCTTGAATCCCAGGGATGAAACCAACTTTATTGTGGTGGATAAACTTTTTGATGTGCTGCTGGATTTTGTTTGCCAGTATTTTATTGAGGATTTTTGCATTGATGTTCATCAGAGATATTGGCCTGAAGTTTTCTTTTTTTGTTATGTCTCTGCCAGGTTTTGGTACCAGGATGATGCTGGCCTCATAAAATGAATTAGGGAGGAGTCCTTCCATTTCAGTTGTTTGGAATAGTTTCTGTGAAGGAATGGTACCAGCTCCTCTTTGTACCTCTGGTAGAATTCTGCTGTGAATCCATCTGGTCCTGGGCTTTTTTTGGTTGGCAGGCTATTTATTACTGCCTCAGTTTCAGAACTTGTTATTCAGAGATTATACTTCTTCCTGGTTTAGTTTTGGGAGAGTGCATGTGTCCAGGAATTTATCAATTTCTTCTAGAGTTTCTAGTTTATTTGTGTAGGGGTGTTTATAATATTCTCTGAGTGTAGTTTGTATTTCTGTGGGGTCAGTGGTGATATCCCCTTTATCATTTCTTATTGTGTCTGTTTGATTCTTCTCTCTCTTCTTTTTTATTAGTCTAGCTAGTTGTGTATCTATTTCATTAATTTTTTCAAAAAACCACCTCCTGGATTCATTGATTTTTGAAAGGTTTTTGTGTGTGTGTGTGTCTCTCTATCTTCTTCAGTTCCATTCTGATTTTAGTTATTGCTTGTCTTCTGCTTGCTTTTTAATTTGTTTGCTGTTGCTTCTCTCATTCTTTTAATTGTGATGTCAATGTGTCAATTTGAGATCTTTCTACCTTTCTAATGTGGGCATTTAGTGCTTTAAATTTCATTCTTAACACTGCTTTAGCTCCATCCCAGAAATTCTTGTGTTGTCTCCTCGTTCTCATTGGTTTCAAAGAACTTCTTGATATCTGCCTTAATTTCATTATTTACCCAGTAGTCATTCAGGAGTAGGTTGTTTGATTTCCATGTTGTTGTGTGGTTTTGGGTGAGTTTCATAATCCTGAGTTCTAATTTGATTGCACTGTGATCTGAGAGACTATTTGTTATGACTTCAGTTCTTTTGCATTTACTGAGGAGTGTTTTACTTCCAATTATGTGGTCAATTTTAGAATAAGTGCCAGGTGGCACTGAGAAGAATGTATATTCTATTGTTTTTGGTGTGGGGGGTTGTTCTGTAGATATCTATCAAGTCCACTTGATCCAGAGCTGAATTCAAGTCCTGAATAATCCTTGTAATTTTCTGTGTTACTGATCTGTCTAATATTGACCAGTAGGCTGTTAAAGTCTCCTGCTATTATTGTATGGGAGTCTATGTCCCTTTGTAGGTCTCTATGGACTTGTTTTATGAACATGGGTCCTCCTGTATTTGGTGCATATATATTTAGGATAGTTAGCACACCTTGTTGAATTGATCCCTTTACCATTATGTAACACCCTTCTTTATCTTTTTTGATGTTTGTTGGTTTAAAGTCTGTTTTGTCAGAAAATAGGATTGCAACCCCTGCTTTTTTCTGCTTATTATTTGCTTGGTAAATTTTCCTTCATCCCTTTATTTTGAGCCTATGTATGTCTTTGCATGTGTGATGAGCCTCTTGAATATAGCACACGGATGGGTCTTGATGCTTTATCCAATTTGCCAGTCTGTGTATTTTAATTGAGGCATTTAGCACATTTACATTTAAGGTTAGTATTTTTATATGTGAATTTGATCCTGTCATTATGATGCTAGCTGGTTATTTTGCGCACTAGTTCATGCCTTTTCTTCATAGTGTCATTGGTCTTTACATTTTCATGTGTTTTGCTGTGGCTGGTACCAGTTTTTCCTTTCCCTATTTAGTGCTTCCTTCAGGAGCTCTTGCAAGGCAGGCCTGATGGTGATGAATTTCCTCAACATTTGCTTGTCTGAAAAGGATTTTATTTCTTCATTTATGAAACTTAGTTTGGCCAGATATGAAATTCTGGGTTGAAAATTCTTTTCTTTAAGAATACTGAATATTGGCTTCCACTTTCTTCTGGCTTGAAATGTTTCTGCTGAGAGATCCACTCTTAGTCCAATGGGCTTCCCTTTGTGGGTGACCTGGCCTTTCTCTCCAGCTGTGCTTAACGTTTTTTCCTTGATTTCAACCTTAGAGAATCTGATAATTATGTGTCTTAGAGTTGATCTTCTCATGGAGTATTTTAGTGGTGTCCTCTGTATTTCCTGAATTTGAATATTGGCCTCTCTTGCTAGGTTGGGGAAGTTCTCCTAGGTAATATCCTGAAGTGTGTTTTCCAATTTGTTTCCATTCTCCTCATCTCTTAACAGGTACTCCAATCAGTCACAGGTTCGGTCTTTTGACATAGTCCCATATTTCTCAGGGTTTTTTTTTTTTTTCTCATTCTTTCTTTTCTAAACTTGTCTACCTGCCTTATTTCAGCAAGATAGTCTTCCATCTCTGATATCCTTTCTTTCACTTGATTGATTTGGCTATTGATACTTGTGTATGCTTCACAAAGTTCTTGTGCCACATTTTTCAGCTCCATCAGGTCATTGGTGTTTCTCTCTAAACTGGTTATTCTAATTAGCAGCTCCTCTAACCTTTTATCAGGTTCTTAGCTTCTTTGCATTGCGTTAGAACATGCTCCTTTACCTCAGTAATGTTTGTTTTTAACCACTTTCTGAAGCCTACTTCTGTCAATTCATCCATCTCATCCTCCATCCAGTTCTGTACCCTTGCTGGAGAGTCATTGCAATCATTTGGAGGAGAAGGGGCACTCTGGCCTTTTGGGTTTTCAGCATTTTTTCATTGATTCTTTCTCATCTTCATGAGTTTGTCTAGTTTCAGTCTTTGAGGATGCTGACCTTTGGATGAGGTCTTTGTGGGGATTTCTTGTTGTTGTTGTTGATGATGATGTTGTTTTTGCTTTCTGTTTGTTTTTCTTCCAATAATCAGGTCCCTGTTCTGTAGGGCTGTTGCAGTTCACTATAGGGCTGGGAGTTCACTTCAGGCCCTTTTCATCTGGTTCACACCTGTGCCTAGAGATGTCACTTGAAAAGGCTGGAGAACAGCAAAGATGGGTGCCTGCTCCTTCCTCTGGGATCTCTGACCTCGAGGGGCACCAGCCTGATGCCAGTAGGAACATTTCTGTATAGGATATCTGACAGCCCCTGTTGGGGGGGATCTCACCCCTTTGGGTGGCACGGGAAGCAAGACCCATTTAACAAGGCACTTTGGCTGTCCCTTGGTGGAGGGGGTGTGCTGTGCTGGGGGGAAACCCAGTCACCTGGGCTGCCTGGATTCCTCAGAGCTAGAAGGAGGAAAGACTAAGCCTGCTCATCCATGGAGGCTATGGCCACCCCTCTGGCTAGGGGCTCAGGCCCAGGGAGATCAGAGTTCTGTCCCTGAGCCCTGGCTGGCATTGAAATTTTTGCCGGGAGGCCCTGCAGCTGCAGTGTTGGCTGCCTGCACTCCCCCAAGGACCTCAGATGGCTTAGACCACAGGCAGCTGCCGCAGTAGTGATTGCCGCCCTTCTCCTTGGGAACTCGGTAGGCTTAGGCTGATTCTAGCCCAGTGGCTGTTGAGAATCTGCACGGCTCCATGGTTGAGAGCTAAGACCTCGGTGGCGTGGGCTTCTGCGTGGGATCTTCCAAACCATGGGCTGCACAGTTCCTTGGAAAAAGCTCGGTTTCCCAGACTGGTTAACATGCTCACTCGCTGCCTCCCTTGGTTGGGGGTAGGGGCTCTCCTGCCCCATGTGGCTCTCAGGTGGGCCACCGCACCACACTGTACTTCTTTTCTCTCCGTGGGTCATGCCAGCTGCCTAGTCAGTCCTAACGACAGAATCTGGATACCTTGGTTGCCAGTGCAGGATTTGCACGCTATTTTGGATCTTTTTGATGGGAGCCTTCAATCACCACTGCTTCCAACATTATGTTTTTGAAATTTATCCATGCTGACATATTTTTAACTACCATATAGTATTCCAAGGTGTGAATAAACTCTAGTGTATCCATCCCCTTATACGTGGGTTATATTTATTTTATTTTATTTTACTTTTTGGTACTTCTCTGAACAGCTTTGCTCAAGTCTGGTTTAGAGAAATTCAGAATGTCAGGGATAGGGGATTTCACTTAAAGAGACTGAGCTATCGACAGGAAAATCATTCAACACAATTCCCTGCACACCTGTTTCTGCTTGAATCTCCTATTTTAATTTCATTCCTTGTGTATCTTAGTTATGTTCATAATAAACTTTGTCCATTTGAGATGAGGGCCATCCATTTTTCAATTAAGTGCTATCCTGCTCCTCTAACTGGTTAGAATGATAACCATAAAAAAATGCGTCTTCTAAAATGTAACGCTTTATAGCACTGCAGGAAGATATTTCCTACTAAGTTAAGTCCACTACTTTAGGTATTCTGTATTTTTATGTATGTATCCTCTATTTTGCTTACTTTTTGACTTTTAGCGTTGGAGAGAAGGAAACATTTTTCTATTTTTCTATTTTGGTTGTGTGATTTTTCAATATATTGCACCAGTACAATTTGTGCCCATTAAGGTCTGTGAAAAAGCAAAGGAGTTACATAATTTACTTGAAAGAGAAAAGGCTATTTCTTAGTGAAGCTCATTTAAAGGATATGGAAAAGCAAGTTAACTTGAGGTGATTTTATACCATTTGATTATTGTTGACATCACTAATAAAAACAAGAATTAACCTAACTAAACAAATTTTCATTGGATACATTTAAAATATATTGAATCCAACTACATTCTCATACATTAGAGCATTACAAATGCATTCCAAATGACCATCACACTGGCTAGCTGGTATGAGAAGTGATGCCTCTGATTTGCAGAAAGGACAGCTCTGTACCCAGTTATCTAGGCCCCATGAAAGCATGGTCCTGGGAGGTCAGTGGACTGTGGCTGTTTTTTCCTGCTAGCCTCTGGCCATTGTGAAAGCTGTGAATGAAGTGCAGCTGCCAAAAGTTTCGAGAGTTAGCCTTAATGAATATTTCTCCCCAGAAATCTGGCCTCTTAGTGGATAATATGGGAATTTTTTAAAGGAAGTAACTGGCTCACCATTCGACTTCAAGTTAAATTCTAACCACTTTTCATTATCCTGTGAATCTGCTAGATACACTCTATCTTGTTCACTGAAATTCGGGATATATTTTTAAGGAGAGTGGGAAGAGGAGCACATTCCAGAATTTATCCTCATTATGTAAACAGTAGAAAGGCATTGATGATTGGAATCCAATCTGGAAACATAATTTTTTAAAGACAAACTTTTAATTAAAGGCAATTACTTCTACCATATGGAAAGATATTCTTTAAGCTGTGGTGTATATAACCCCGATGGGCTAAGAAGTCCTGTGGCTCAAAACATACCCCATGAGGAAGGAAGGAGGGGGACTGGTGAGTCCCCTGATACAGAGGCACCAATGGTCATTTTCCTCTATCCTTGAGTAACTGTAACTACTGAATTAACTGTGGTTTTAGATTTTAGTAATTATAGAAAAGAAGACCCTCTTGGGGATTACATCTGTTGTTTCCTAGAGTATACCTAGGGCGTAAGGGATCTTTAAAAATGTTCTGTGTAAAGGTCCCTAAAGAAATTAAAAATAGAATTACCATATGACTCAACAATCCCTCTTGTGGGTATATGCCCAAAGGATATAAAATCACCACCTCATCAAGATATCTGCACTCTCATGTTCATTGCAGCATTATTCATAATAGCCAAGATATGGAAACAACTTAAGTGTCTATCAATGGACTGATGGATTAAAAAACTGCAACACACATACACACACACACACCCCCACACACCACACACACACAAACAGATATAAATATTTTTCAGCCTTTAAAAAAGAAAGATTCTGCCATTGACCACAACATGGATGTGGAGGACATTATGCTACGTGAAATAAGCCAGTCACAAAATAAAAATTTTATATGATCTAACTTCCATGTAGAATCTAGAAAAAGAACGAGAATAAAGTGGTTACCAGGGCTGGGGAGGGAGGAGGAAATAGGAAGAGACAGGTCAAAGGATGCAAAGTAGCGGATATGACCAAGCCTAAAAATCTGATGATAATAGTGTAGTTAATAATGTGTATCATATTTAGTATTTTTGCTAAATGAATAGATTATAGCTTCTCTTGTCATAGGGGAAAAATGAGCAACTTTGTGAGATGATGGATATGTTAGTTTCCTACACTATAGTAAACATTTTACTATATATGTATCTCAGAACCTCATGTTGTGTGCCTTAAATATACACAACACAATTTATTAAAATTTCAAAAATAGTTTGTTGAGAACTAAAAAATAAGGTTCTGGATGTCACCCACACCCTCCGAAATGCAAACTAGTTACAAATTCATTGATCTGTTTATTAGACCCCCAGTGTGATGAAAAATTAATTTATTTATTGTAATATTTACTGTAAATAATACTTAGTAGGGTGAGGCCAATGACTGCCTTCACAAATGACTGACCCTGGGGCAGAACTTACCTATAAAATTATCATAGCACATTTGATAAAAGATTCTTAATACGTTGGAATAAAACATGGATATGTATTTAGTTACTAAAATATCTACAGTTTCAATTTCTTCATGTGTGGATCATATTTTACCCCTGTGTTGAGAGAAATATTACAGCTCTTACAGTCCATATCACTCTTCCCAAGCTCAATAGGAGCCACTTGGCAGTTTCAAGCATCTTAATTACTCAGCCTCATGAGTTCTCCAAGGCTTAATGCTGGATATGCTCTGACCTCCTGACTTGAGAGATGAGCTTAATTTCTCACTGTTTCTGATCATAATAGCAGGAAGCTCTGTCAAAATCCTAATTGGTTGTCAAAGTTGAAGAACTCACCTCGATGGTGCCAAGCAGAATTACCCTACTGAGGAATAAATGAGTGAGCACATGTAAAACACTTAAAACTGGGCCTGGCATGGAGTAAATGTTAGCTGTTCTTAGAATTAATTTGATATTCTGAATGATTTCCAAAACAATGAGTCAAACCAATGAGGTATATTTTGAAAAGAAATGTACTAAAAATATTCTCCACACTGATCCTGCTGCCTCTGAGTGGGTAGAATAACTTCACAATCCTGGACAACCAACCATTTGGAAATGCTTTTCTTCTTAGAGCTATAAATGTATGTATGGACTACTCTGAAAATTAAAGCAATATAAACGTATTTATTCATCCTCACAATGGCTGGTGAAATGTGAGTAGTAAGTAAAGGTGTTTTTCAGTTTTGGAAGTTGCAGGATAATGGAGTTTCTAGCTCAGTAGTTTTATTTCAGAGAGCCTGTGCAATTTGCACATGTAAAAATAGTCCTACTGTATCCCAGAGGAGCTTGATTTCAGCAGTACCAGCAGCTCCATAGAAGTGCACAGAGAGAAATTGTTCTAAGAAATGTACTCTCTGAAAATGTCACCACATTCTACTGCAGCATGGTCATTTGCTGACTATTTTTCACATTGTGTCTGGCCTTCTTAATACCAGGACTCTCTTTAAAATGCCAAAGATACCCCTCCAAAAATACACATGAATCAGTCATTTGCATTTCCTCATAAAACTCTTTTGCCTTTTTAAAGAGCACAGGGTCGAAGACAAGGACGCCTTTCTGTCTTTTCACTGAGAAGCAGTCACTGAGAACACCATATAGTTTCCCTAATTTATTTATGCAAGAGCATCATGGGGCACTGCTCCATCCATACTTTGAAAGACTAGAAATACATTACATGTTTCAATATCACCCATCCTGCTTCCTGATATTTTGTATCAGGGAAGAACATTGTGATTATCTGCTAAAACTTTCCCATGACCAGCCCTATCCAGTTGCATAGATGTCCATTTTCTCTTTAGCTGATCATTGGCTTTCCACACTTCTATATATAGAGTTGACTTCCACTTAGAGCGATTTTTTTTCCTCATCTGCATTTTAGTCATCACCATCATGGTTCCTCTTATAGCCTGTCTAGCTCTTTCATCTTTAATCCTTACATTCTTCCTTCTTCCTCTAAATGATTTCTTTCCTGCCTTTTTTTTCTCCTTTGTCACTTATTTCACGAATAATAGCTCCATCACAAAGTGCTGTCATTTTGTGGACATGGAGAAGAGGAGCTCCTCTTCTGTGTTCTGTGCAATGAGCACAAAGCATTGGGTGTGAATCTTCCTGGCTAGATTTTCTCTTTGTAAACATTTGAGACACTTTGGGGCCATTGCTTCCAGAATCAAGCAGTCCTGGATGCTTGTGTGTTGCCTAGGGTTGGTGTCTGGACCTCTGCTACTGGGAGTAGGGGTTGCAGTGAGGCTGGGGCTTGCAGCATTTGGTGAGGGACTAGGCAGGAGGCATACTGAAATCAGGCATTGAGGTTTCCATGGCTCAGACAGAGACTCAGAGACTGACAATACACTGAAATTAAGAATGCGAACAGGCCGGGTGCGGTGGCTCATGCCTGTAATCCCAGCATTTTGGGAGGCTGAGACGGGCAGATCACTTGAGGTCAGGAGTTCGAGACCAGCCTCGACAACGTGGTGAAACCCTGTCTCTACTAAAAATATAAAAAAATAGCCGAGTGTGGTGGCACACGCCTGTAGTCCCAGCTACTCGGGAGACTGAGGCATGAGAATCTCTTGAACCCAGGTGGTGGAGGTTGTGGCAAGCCAAAATTGTGCCACTGCACTCCAGCCTGCGCAACAGAGAGAGATTCTGTCTCAAAAAAAAAAAAAAAAAAAAAAAAAAAAAAGAATGTGAACAGAAGACATGAGAATTAGGCCAGAGTAAATAGGAGTAGAGACCATTCTTGATCTGTGGGCTTCCTTGGGCCCCAGCAGGCAGTGGAATTAAGGCAAGTGTCCTATAGCTTAGGAGCCTGCCCTAGCCACTATCAAGAAAGGGTGCCAATTTGCCCATTACTCAACACCTACAATGAATCTTGCTTCCGATGGGCCTCAGGGTCATGGGATTGGCCTTCTGTAGGGATGGGTACCTGGCAGATAATCTGCCTGTAGCAGGACTGACACTCTTGCCTGTGACATCTTCTGAATATAATAAGATCCTGGGCCATAAGTCACCCACAATAAGATTTTGAATTGTCAGCAGAGTGAAGTTCAGTGTTTGCCTGAGATCTGGTCCTGAAATGTAGTCTATCTGAAAGGTAGTCATAGCTCCCTCAAGAGGGTTGGGAGAGATTCATAAATTTTCATTCTGTTGTTCCCTGACGTTATTCCACACATGTAAATTTTTAAAGCATACTCTGTTAATAGAACAGGAAGGAGATAAAAGTGAAACTCAGAAAAGTGGATGGCAAGAATTCTGCAAAAATTTAATTATTGCCATCCACAAAAGTAAAAGGTAATTCTTGAATTTTAAAAATTAAATGGTTACTTGATTTCACGTATATGTCTGTGTTAGGAGATGAGACAGACCAGGAATCTGAAAAAAATAATTCTAATCTGCATGTGCGTATGCATGTGTCTTTGTGTAATAATTTATAATGTGCAGACACCAAGTCTCATAGAATTCTATCTCTATGCAATAGGAGGAAGAAACTGAGACCATTTTTATTTTAACATTCATTCTTCATTATTTCCCTAGGGCATTTTTTATTTCAGATGGTTCATTCTTTTCAAAGCCCATAAGTCTCCTTAGAAAAAATGTTCACCTTGGGAAAGTAGAGACTCCACACTGAATCTTGTGCGGCTCTTTTCCTGGCCATGGAATATTTAAAATGAGCTCAGAGGAGGGATGAGTGTTTTGCATTTTATTGCCTTATGCTCTGCATTTCAAGGATAATCCAAATATCTAAAATGTGTTTGCAGTAAAGCACCCCTTCCTGCTTGCAGTGTCCTTGAATACCACTGAATGTGTCATCACTCTTCTAATATCAGTAGCTGAGAATAAATCTAACCACCATGAGGCTGTAAAACATAAGTGTTCCCCATAATAATACTAAGATAAATGCAGAGTCATATTAGTAATACTGCCCTGGAGGTAGAACTTTCTGCTGGAGCTTATCATGTGTTTAATGAAAGACGCAATCAGACAAATTAAACGCCATATATTTTATTCATATTCATGCAACTGTTCTTTTAATCATGCCCTTCCATGAAAGGCCAAGTTGAACCACTTCTGTTTCTAGTCTACTCCACTCACCCTGCCCAACCCTCTTCTTATAAACAAGAACACAGGCAGCCCCCTGGGAAAGGGCTAAGACAAATAGAGCACAGCTGCTGCTCTGGAGAAGGGGGAAATTGACTGTTGTTGTGTCAGATCACCACTAGTCTTATTTTTCTCAGTCAGCCATAAGCACCCTGTGTCTCTTTAATCTAGAGGCAGCTCAGAGGCCTGGGGAGGGAGAATGCAGGGCAGACAGGGCTTGGCACACAGACAGGCTGGCCCTATTGTCAGCAAAAGGGAGGTCTAAATTTCCAAAAAGATCTTTAGCAGAAAACAAATAGAACACAAGCATCAGTAGATTTATTTACAGAGTACAGCTCATTAAGTCTCCTCTACCCAGCTAATTATAGTCTAGCTTTGCCCCTTCCCTCACTTCATTCAGATTGGGAAGGTATGGGAAATAAACTGAATTCATTTGGCACCTCATTACTGAGTATGGTTCTCTCTGGGTATAGGTGTTTTGTTCTAAGTGTGTTTCTCTTGACGACAGTGTGTAGTTAGAATTGGCTTTGTGGATCAATAGGAGTCTGTTTCTTTTCATAGGAAAATTCAGACCTTTATTGACATGACAGAAATGTTTGTTTTTAGTTCCATCACCATATTTTATGTTATGACTTCTGTTTTTGTTATGTCAAAAATATTTTAGCGTGTATTTTTTCCTAATGCTTAACTTTGTCCAATAAACGGAATCCTCTCTTTTTTAAAGTATGTATACTGACTCCCTATTATGAGCTAGAGGTGAAATTAAGACATGTCCATTTTAGCCCTCCTCACTCCTTCGCCTCTACTACCTAAATTTAAGTTAATTATGCTTTTTTAGTGTTTATCTTTACATTTCACAGCTTTATTGCTTGCTTTTCCATTTTAAATGTCTTTGGATCCCTTGGCTACGAGAGATCAGCCTGTTTACAAAATCTGCCCTTACCGCTCCCTTCTTTGCCAAAAATTATGGTTATAATCATTTCTATATGGTGGGGGATGAAGACATTTACATTCTGGTCTACAATAAAAAATTACTATTTTTATTTCAAATCCTAAAGTTAAATGGATTTAATGATCACACCCATGCCTTTTACCATGGAAAGCTAAAGCTTGTTCTCTTCCACTTTTTAAGGAACTGAGGAAATGTATATTCATTGCATGTTTTTAGAAGTTTGTCTTCGGATTTTATACATGATCTGTATTTTGTGGCTGGATACGTAAATCTCAGTTTACACTCATTCTTTGAAAACTTTATAGTCATTGCTTTGCTATTTTGGGAACTGTTAGCAAATTCTTTTAAGTATCAGGATACACTTATCCAGCAATTGACCCAGAAATTCCACCCCTAGATATTTGGCCAGGAAAAATACCAACATATTCCCATAGAAATATTTGAATATGAGTGTTCATAAAGGCTATATTCACAACAGCCAAAGGCTGGTGATAATTCAAATTCATATCAGAAGGAAAATGGATGAATAGGTCATGGTGTATTTATACAATATAATATTACTGAGCAATTAAAAGAAACCACTGACACACATGTCAACATGAATGAATTTTGTAGACAGCATATGGAGCAAGAGAAGGCAGATATAACAGTGGTCAAACATAGGTTTTGATATTTTCCTGCAGGAAGAATACTGCACTAAGCCCTAGTGTGTAACCAGCTAGAAATGTAACTTGTGAAACTCAAGCCTTTCTAGGCTTTGCCTTTGCATCTAAAAAAGGAGAAGTTTAGATGAAATTATTTTCAGCTTTCTTAGGGTTCTAAAATCCAGAGACATTAGTCATTTATAGTCTGCAGTAACACAGCTAAGAACTTTGAAATTCACATAAAAGAACATTAATCAAACGTTCCATCCCTTAAAGTGTATGAGTTGTAATCTCTAATAACCTTCCAGTTTTAACACAATGGTTTCTAAAACATTGTGAGGAATTGCTACATACCCTAAAAATGAAGAATGCAGGCCTGAGTGAATAAGATCAAGTTATATCAGATTTACTAATCTATTTCATTACTCATTTCTTATATATCATTTCCTCTTCTCTACTAATGGTCAAGTCTTTCTTATTAATTCATCAAGTATGTATTGAATGTCTATCTTAGAACTGTATGCAGGTCCATAAATTTGTTTTATTATTGGTTAGGGAATTGACTATTATGTTTGGGTGTTTTTCTTTCCTTAATACAATAAAACAAATTGAAAGGTTTCATTCTCTCTTTAAAAATTAACTTAAAGTAACTTCTGATTAATATGTTTTCTCCACTTGCTGAGGTTTTCTTTTCTCCAGTGAGGTCTCTGTTCATAAACAAAATTGGGACTCACGAAAGATGTAGCTCTTCAAGGAAAGAAAAGAGAGTAGCAACTATCCCTAACAATTTTAATTATTTCTAGGCCTTAAAAAAGTACTATTTAAAGCTCTAAATTAGGTATAATTTACGGCTACTTAGAAAAGTACATTTGTTTGATTCCAATAGTGTTCCAGTGTAGTCTAGTTGGTCTAAAAAATCCTAGATTTTAGTGCTGCTGCCATTCTCTAAAAAACTTAGATATATAGTTGAATTTTGGTTTTTTTTTTTTCACTGCTAGTTAGACAACAGCAATCCCAACATTCTATGTTTGTCAGACTATAGAAACTAAACCTCACATAAGGCAAGAAATAGAAATCACCATCCCAAATCTCAAGCTAGTCCAACAGAGAAGTTTATAAATGATTTTAACTCTGATCATGAGGGCATTGTTTATTAACCTGTCTAGGACCTGTTTAAGGGTTATAGGAGGGTCCTCTTTATTCCCAGTGAAGGCAATTGTGAGGTAAAATGAGAGTATCAGAGTTCTCCATTCCTGGAGTGGACTAATTTTTCAGAGCTGATCTCTAAATCCTTTACAAAATATTCAAAAGCTTTTTGGTGGGAGCCTTTTTGTCTAACAAAAGTACACGCTGTGACATTTGGGCATCTGCTCTGCAGCTTTGGCTACAGCTAGGGGTGACTTACTATACTCATGTGAAATTTCATCCTCACCTGCTGGATGTCCTGTAACAGGTGGCTGTTTCCTATGGATGGAGACCTTATCTTATACTCGGCATTTCCTATAGATCCTACCCAGTGGCTTGTATACCACAGGTAGCCATTAATTACTTGGTTAACTGACATTTCCTGCTAACTACTGTGTTTCCTGTAAACATAAACTTTAATTAACCCCTTTCTTAAAGATTTTTCTCAAAATAAAGAAAATATTATAAGTACCTTTCTGGGAAATATTTAAGTAAGAATATAGAATTTCATGTCTGAAATAATTAGTGTTAAGCCCTACTTGGATTGAAGACAATAACAGTAAAATAATTGCATGTTTGTTTCCAATCCTTCATTCCTTCCCATATTCTTGCCCTTTGCCCCATGACTTGGAGATTCCTTCAATGAGGGGTGGGGGATATATCCCCATCCCACTGAAGTCGTGGGAACAGTGTTTTATGACAATAACCGACTTATTCAGGCAAGGACACAGAAAATAAGACTGTCTTCCTGAAGTTGATAACAGAAATCCTTCTCAGGTATAGTTCACAGATCAAGCAGATGAAGAGCTTTTTATAGGTGATAAAGGCATTTTCACACTGCCATGGTGTTAAGTATTCATTTTCATTAAAGAGCAAGTGGTTACATGACACCTTCTGAGATCTCCTAGTTGTTTAGTACATTTGAAAACATTGAAAAAGCATCTGTGCTCGTGTTTAAGATATATGCATTCTATTTTATCTCCCAATGAAGATAAAAAGCCACATGGTCCACCTTTGTAGACTACAAAAGCATGTCCCAGGCTCAGAGAAATCCTCATGAGTGATCTGACCATTCCAGCTGCAGGGCAGACACAATCTTCAAAGAAGACACATGTAAGTGCAACAAATAATACCTGAAAGGACTTTCCTATCATTTGGACACTCTAGAATAATATGTGTATGAGAGAGAGAAAGGAAGGGTATAGATAGGCTGCCTTTTAACAAGAGGATGTACACAATATTTAGCACAGTTTAAGGAACAGTCCTGGAGAATGCTGGTGGCAGAGGCAAAAAGGAATATAGAACAAATTGAAAAGCAACCATTGACAATCAACAATATGTAGACAAAAAAGAAAGAAAAGTATCTGACTTCCAGGCCAGGATAGAGACAGCCCATGAGCTTTCATTCTCTCAAGACCGAAGGCAAAACAACTTATCTGTGCAGAAGGAAAACATAAAAAAGTCAAAATGTGCTCTATGGTCATTTAGAGAATAAGTGAAAAAAGAACAGGATGGAGCATTACAGAGACAAAGACTTAGAGAACCACAAAGAAGGTACATTGATGGGGAGGGAGGGAAAGACAGGATGTAAGTTGTGTTCTCCGTTTAGCAACAAGGACAGACAGTAGTGTTTATAAAGCAGTGTTTACAAAGGCAGGGAAGACCATACAGTTCTGCAGGCCAGGAAAAAAGAGCAAAGGGCTTAGTGGACTGAGGTGAGGAGTGATGGAAGAAAGCAGCAAGATGCAAATAGCTATTCAAAGCTAGTAAGAATGCAGAATAAATATGAATGAAAAAGGCAAAAAGCAAAAACACAACACAGAACTTTGTTATTAATAGAAACAATAAAATATTAACAATTGTGGCAAGTTTGATCTTTTTTCCCCTAGAAATAAGTTAAGTTATTAGATCTTTAGGGAACATATATGATACTCTCTCCAAGTGATAATTGACTTTGGTTTTTTTTCACATTATCTTTTAAAATGCAATAATTGTCACAGGCAAAAGAATTTGTGTGTCTACACATGCATATCACTGATATGTGAATTATGAAGTACACTAATAAAATGAATATCCAAAGGTACACCACCCAGACCTAAGTACCAGAATGTGACAAGAATTATGTATCTACCAGTGTGCTGTTCTCTTTTCCCTTCTCTCTGACTCCCTCTCACACATAGCCTTTGTCTTAGATTTTCACATTACTTTTCTGTGCAACATGTCCCCAATGAGATTTTTACCAAGTTCTAGGATTTCTCTATCAAGTTGAGTTGGTTACATTCTAAAACTTGTTTTTCTTGTTAAACTTATCAGAGAAGAATAAAATCCAAGAGTTAATTCAATATTTTCACATTTCTTAACCAGCCCCTTTCCCGTGGTCTAACTCCCCTCCCGGCTCTGTCCCCTGGAATGTCAGCATGGTTATTGGCTTGGCTCCTCTACTGACCTTAACACAAACTGAGTCCACTCTCCAGGTCGTCTATTTGCTAATGTGGGAATGCTGCAGGTAAGATTTCATCCCTGTATTACCCAGGGAGTTAAGATATTTCATAATCAAAGCAAGATCGAGGCTGTTAAATGGGGTATATAATTTAAAAAAGAATGTTTTGTTACTTCCTGCAACACATTTACAATCATGCGTATAAGTACAAACAAATCCATAGCTTCTTTGGTTTGTGCCTGCTGCATCCACATGTACTTTGTAAGATTTACAGATACTTGCATTTAAAGCCATCACTATTTCTAATTTCTTGGACTTCAGTTGTTTTTAAATATTAAATGACTAGCAAAACAATCCCAGTATAGAGCTAGGAAAGAACTTCCTTAAAAACTTATGTAAAGAAAAAAAGAAAATTTGAAAAGAAAGAGAGAGAAAGTGAGCGCACAAGAGAGCCTGTGTTATATTTCATAGTAAATTGTTCTGCTTCTCAATTCAGTTGATTCTTATAATGCTACCTACTTTGTGCAATGTCAAGGTTTCCAATTTGTCTGACTCATTCTTCTTAAGCAAAATAAAATTGTGTCTCCTTTCTCCATTTTCTTGTAAAACATTTTATGTTTATATTTTTCTCAGTGCTTCACATCTGATCAAATGATCCCATCTATATTTAAAGCAGAAATAAAATTTTATATGATATATAAAAGTACATAATAATTATAAAATATTAATTTTACAATGCAATGTTGTTTTTAAAAAAGTGATATTAAATCTCTAAAAGACACAACAGGTATCCCCCATACTTACCTATTAATTATTGCCCATGACACTATGCCAACCTCGTTTTCAGCTCAGAACAGAGAATGTGCGTAACAAATAACTACAATTAGTGTTTTCCTTAGAAAGGGTCAAATTACATAATGACTATGAAGATGTTTAGAAATGCTAAAATTATAATTATTCTTTTATATGCATAATAGAAATAAAATGCACCAAAATGCACTGCTCTGACTAAATATTTTTTTGGAAATTCCACAGATGACTATTCTAGTCAACTCTTAAATGTTAACTCAGCATATTTTTCGTCCTGCATCATTAGAAATAATCTTACTGAAAAAAAGATGCTCTCAGTGATAAGGAACTTTCGAGTCCTTTAAAAATGTTTTATGGAAACACAGTTGGTGAAACTTTGTTAGTGAAAATGTAGTAAATGTGAAATAGACTGTGAAATATGCAGTGAATAGGGCTAGATATCCCACAGCTATCACAATGTCGCAAACAGAACAACATTTTCTAACAACTCCCAGAACTTAGAATGCCTCACAGTACTGCCTCGCTGAATGTGGCACAGGTTCAGATTCTCATGGCTATATTTCAGCTGATTTTTAAAAATCAAAACTGCTTCCTCAAATGTGTCTGTTTCAACCACTGCCAAGGTAGTAATTTCTCATCTTTGCCTGTAAGATGTTCTTAACAGACAGCTATGTTCCCTCCTCACCTCCTGAAATTTCCCATGGCTACTACGAATCTCTTATTTCATCAGATTGCAGAATTTTCAAGTCATTGTTATTTTAAAAATGTGTCCAATTACTTTCTTTCTCAATGATGCTCCATATCATCCAACAGTAACCTAAAGTATCTTAAACTTTACAAAAGGCAATTACAGAATACATTAAGTTATACAATCAATAAAATACCAAAAAATCGGCTCTTGATCTTATATTTGAGCTAATATAATTCAGGAGAAAAGTCTTTATTATTTGCTTTCATGCTTTCAAAGCATTATGAAAATCCATAAATATAATAATTACCATTTAAATAGCTGTTCCATCTCAAAAGCACAAAATCTGTGATTGAGTTTTGCCAGATAATCAGTGAAAACTGACAAAGGATACTGCTACCTTTTTTGTTTCATTTGTCAGAATGTGTCATCATCTCAGCTTTTCATTCTATATTCAGCACATAATTGAATGAAATATAGTTTGAAATGAAAAGATCTATTTCCTTTTATGAGAACACTCACCTATTAAAGGTTAAATAAAAGTTGATCTTCAACTTTATTTAACTTATCTTGAATTCAAATGACTTGGCTTTCACTATTTAAACATTTAGTGATCAATTTCCACCAGTAACCAAGTTTTTCCATATTTCTAAATATATGGAAATATGTCTTTTAAAAAAATTAAATTGAATTTTTAAATATCCTTTTGGGAACAATTTTAGATTAATTTTAGGAAGTAATTTAAATAATCTCTTATTAGTTCTGCAACCCTTCTGTTAAAATACATATAAAATATTAGAAAATCTACTACTCTCTTATGTGCTTATACTATTATATTTTAATTAAGTTAATGTAATATTTTCTTATTAGAGTCTTTTTCTTAGTTTAAAAATGTAATTGAAGGAAAATTAATGGATGATTTCTAAAATTCTATAGAAAAAAATGATAAACTTCTCCATTGTGGGTTAATTAAGATTTTACTCTATTAGGAGTCAAACTCTCATCTAGTTTATCCATATACTTTATGGATTTTCCTTCTGATAACTGTGTGAAATGGATTTGGGAAAAATCTAATCATACTTAAAATTATTCAGAAAAAAATTCAGAGTGGAGTGGTAGAGCAAATTAAAATTGCAAAACTTTTTTTATTTCTGTGCATCCCTTGGAATATTGTGCCCTGAGATAATTTTTATATTTAGTCAAACTACTGCATAGGAGAGCAGTAATTAAAACATGTGAATGCATCATCTTTAATTATGTCTAATTTGTATGTTGCCTATAAACACTGTTGAGATGATCTCAACTGGGATAGAGTTACAGATTTAAAGTAATATCCATAATTTCAAAAAGTTTAGGCTATGATAGTTCTTGTTACATAGACCATGTTTACAAACTAGCCTTGTTTGGAGAGGACATATATTAGAATTTCCACAAACAATGTAAGAGTCAAGAAATTTTCCTAAATCATTAGCAAAGAATCACCTGTTAGATACACTGATGTGAAAGACTTTTTTCCCCCTTTTTTCACTGATAAATGTAAAACCTCTTTGAATTAAAACAATTTTCTTTTCAAGACCTCAGAGTCCCCATTGTTGTCACTTCGTAATATTTTTGTGAGGAGTAAACAGGGAATTTTTTAATGAGTAGAATTCTATATTTTATGAATAAGTGACTTAGAGTCATAGCTAGTGTTCAAAAGAAGCTTAGACATCTTCGTGTCCACTATTTCCCAACATCTCCAATGGGTGGGCATTCATTCTCTGCTTAAATACAAAGAATCAGGGAGTTTACTACTTCATAAGGCTCTTCATTCAGTTGTGATTTGGGATCACTGTCATTATTTCAAAAACTCCTCTCTATAATAAGGCATTATCCACTTATTTATGATTTTTTATCCATTAATCTGTACTTTGACTTCCACATAAGTAAGATTCACCTTTCATGCGCATGTAGAGGATAGGTGCTGTGGAAGAAAGAGAAATGGTCCACAAACCAGCACACCTGGGGTCAGCCCAAATTTCATTATGCTCAGCTGTGTGGTATTAGGCATGCAGCAACTGTGTGCCTTAGTTTCTTCATTTATGGCCTAAGAATAGTGATGCATGCCTGCTCTCCTTCCCTATGTTATGCAGCTATTGTGAAAACCCAATAAACATAACAAGTAGAAGCTCTTTCTTAAATAAACGTCAAGCACATAGGTTGTTATTATTTGCATTAATAATTCAACTGTCATGGTTCCCTCTAAGCCTTCCCTTCTTTAGGGGAAAACATTCTAAGTACCCCGAACTATTCACTATATGATATGGATTTAGGTTTCTTCATCATTCTGGATTTTCTTTGTCAGTATTTCTATTAATGTGATTTCAAGAAGGATGACAATGCTGGATGCTTACATTTATTTTCTCATTTAATCCTCAAAACATTTATTATTATTTTAGCCAAAAAAAGCCCCTGAGGCTTAGAGAGGTGAGATGAGATGCCACAGGTCACAAAGCTAGTACATGGTAGGGCTGCTGTTCTAACTCAAGGCTGACATCAGAGCCCTGCACTCCCAGTCCACTGTGCTAACCCGTGCATGTCACAGTCATGGAGTCGTCATTTATTCTTGCAGTCAGCATTTGTTTATTGAGTACCTCATACTGGATACTAGGAATAGGAAGGCTGATAGGGCAGAGATTCTGTTTTCAAAGAACTCACATTACAATAGAGAAGTTACATAAGGACACAAATGCTTGTCAATAATGCAATATGATAACTGTCATAATGGAAGTGAGAACAACCACACAATTACCCCTTTGGGCATGCTATTTTCACTGACACACCTAAAAATTTTTATTTTATGTTATTTTATTTTGTCAACTAGCACATGGCTGACAAAGTTGTGGAAGTGTTCACACAGAAGAAAAAAAAATGTTCCTTAGAAGGCACATTGTTGAGGGAACTCAATGATCATAAACCAAGGAGAGGGTTAAACGAAGTGGCCTGTAGTGTGCTTTTGAACTTTTGGATTCTATGAGCTTGACCTAGAGTCAAATAAACCATGAAGTATTATTTACCTAAACTAATATTCCACAACTCTACACATCTTCAGTTGGTTGTTTAGAAGCTAAGCACAAAACTTGACATTTTTCTCTTATGAAATTCCTTCCTGTCAAATGTGGTTTGCTGTTTTTTCGGAAACTGCTTTTATCATCCAGCATGATGACTCTCAAGTACAACCTGTGTCTTCTGTAAATGTTATCTGCACACCCTCTTTGTCCTCATTCATCCAAAGGAATCTATTAGGCATTTGCTCTGGGCCAGGTGCCATGCCAAGGCAGGTAGGGGAGGGACTCTCAGATCAGTTAATGAAAAAGCACAGAGCTTCATGATCCAGGCCATGATGAAAAGATGCACAGAGAAGGTGGTGACCGACAGAGGCTGGGGAATGGAGATGGGACGAATGAGGGAAGACTTATTGGCTCCATCTTGAGATGCACGTAGAAGTTGGGGAAGGAGTGCTCCAGGCAGAGGAGCAGCCTGTACACAGTGAAGAGAGCAGGGAGGAGGATGAAATGTAAGGAATTGTGAATTAGTTCAATAGGGCTATCATATAATATGGGATATAAGGAAGAAATAGTGAGAATGATGCTGAGCAGGTTTTTGGATGGAGGGCACCCAGCAAACTGCTATGGAGAACTCACTCCAGATTCACATCAGTCAGCCCCTTTGTGAGTTAGACATGGTCCTCCAGCCAAAGAACTATGCTATTTACTCATGCTTGGTGCTGTTGTGCAGGTCAATAAGGGAGGGGAGAAGGAAAAGATAATGAAGAGAAGTGGAAAAACAAGGAAAAGAAAAATGACTTCCAACTACAAAGTCTAAAAATACAAAACTGCAAGGGAAACATTTCAGGTAGTAGAGGAGAGTGAACTTACCTGTCAAAAATGGAGAATCATCTGGAAGGATGTCAAAGTCTCAATCTTAAACAACACCTAAGTCCTGCCTCTAAGAAGGCTTACACATTTAAAATTAGGTAACAACAAGAACTAGGTCCATTACGGCAACAAATCCACCCCAAGGTAAAAATAAATTCCCCAAGTGTCTTTTCTATAGGCAATTGTGCTCAGCTGACAAGATTATAGGCTAGCCAGTTCTCTATTAAACCCAGTTAATTTTTTAAATAATGAATGATGGGAAAATCTTTAGAAGGAAGCATAACAAAGAAAACTTGGAACAATTTTCAACATGGACTATTATACTAAATTCTTTAAGTACTATGTATTTCCAAAAATAAGTCATCACCAAGACATCTTATCTTGATTTATTAACATTTTCCAGGCTTTGTGGCAATCAAGTAAAACCAAAATGAATTAGATGATAATTTAACCACTTTAGGAGATTTAGAATGAATCTGGCTTCCACTGCCACATAACCTAAGGGAGTGCCCAAAAGTTTTATTCAAATGAAATATGGAAATTCAAAGAAGGCTTCAGAAATTTATTACCTTCTTTGCATATTTGATTCTTCCCAAGGGTGCATATCTCCTTCAGAGATTTCCTGCAATTTCACTCTCCTCTTAATAACTGTTGTATACTTGGCATTTACAATGACTTAGTTTTTCTAATGGTATTTTTTAAAATCTTGTATGTGGATATGGATGTTTCATCTCCCTCTCTGAATTTTAAATCTCAAGAAAGTGGGCAAACATCCTGGACCAGTGTTATGTCTTTTTTCTCCTGACTGAACACCTGTTAGAAGAAGAGTATAGACAAAAATACTTAAGCTTTGAAATTGAAGCTCTCTTTCTGTAATCAGCTCACAAATAACAGAGTCAGATGTGAACAACCTATCCTTTTCCAGGGAGGCTTTCCATGAATCTGCAGGGAATAATTTTTATGTACCTTTGCCATCTCAACAGCAAGTCACAGACCCATTGTAGCCCTGCCACCTCTTCTCTCCACTGTCCTCTGGTGTTAGTGTCACCAGGCATTCTTGAACCTGGAGTTTATATTCATTGTAGCTGGCCCTTTGTTAAGTAAAGTACACATGCAGTGACTCTGCTTTTCCCTGATTCTTATATTTTGATGACCTCTTAAGAACTTAAAAAAAAATCTTTCTCCTCAAGCGTGCTATATCCTGCCTCTGTGCGTTTCTTTTAGAGGCGTATTCTCCACATTCTTCTGTCTTCTTAGGCACATTCTACTGAGAGGAACTCCTTTGATGTTTCAACTTTGCATCTGTGTGTGTGTGTGTGTGTGTGTGTGTGTGTGCATGCATAGGAGTCTTCGCCTTGATCCCTGATTATATACTCATAATTGAGATATATAAGAAAAACTGGTAGAAAACACTACCAGCTTGGTTTATTTTACATAATTTGGGGGGGCTTAATTTCCCATTCTAATTTTATCTTCTTCCCTATTAAAGGATACCAAAGACATCTGATCACTTTATCTCCTATTTTAAAATTATCAATACAATTGAACTTCTCTTGGTTTCTCCCTTTCCTGAATTTGCACTTATTTGATTGCCTTTCATCTGCATCCCTAGCCTGCACTTGCCCCTTGGTCGATATTCATACATGTTATGTATGAATTGTCACACCCTCTTTTATATTCCCATTTCACACAGCACAGACCCCCAGAACCTATTATGCTTTCCTATGGGAGTAAGCATCATTCTCATTGACTTTCCTATACTCATGACTACCTGAGGGCACAGTGGCTAGCACCTGATTATAATGTAGGCTTAGTAAATAGATAGATAAATGTTCTTATCCTCAACTGGGCTTGGCTTGCATATAGATTCAAATTTACCTTAAGTTAATTCAGACAAACACCTAATACTTTCTACCCCAATCATGGTATACTCAGCCTCAGTGAATGTCATCTGGCCTAATTTTCTAAAGCAGAAAACTCTACGTGCAGATAACAGTCATACTACCATTAATTGAAGAGTTTAACTTCCACAAACTATAAACTATGAATTTACCCATTTTTTTTTCATGACAGACAGGTTATACATGTTTGATCTGTGATAGGAAAATAAATGGCTAGGTATTTTACTTAAAATTATATAAAACAGTTACGTGCTGCGTACGTACTTTCATCTATATGGCATATGAAGGCAGAAAAGTATAATAGGACAGGATCTGGAATTGAACTTCTGGGTTTCAATCCTCACTCCTCCCTTTATTAACTATTATGAACTGAATTGATTTCCCCCCAAATTCATATTTTAAAGTCCTCACCCCCAATGTGACTATATATTGGAGATAGGGCCTTTAAGGAAGTAATTAAGGTTAAATGATGTCATAAGGGTAGGATCCTAATCTGATAGGACTGGTGTCCTTGTAAGAAGAGGAAGAGACACTGAGATCTCTCCCTCTCCATACTGACACAGAGGAAAGGCCACAGCAAGAAGGTAGTTGTTGGCAAGCCAAGAAGAAAGATCTCACCAGAAACCAACCCTCCTGGCCCCTTTTAGCCTCCAGAGCTGTGAGAAAACACGTTTCTGTTGATTAAGCCACCCAGTCTGTGGTATCTTGTATGGCAGCCCGAGTAGGCTAACATAGTGACCTTCAGTGGATTGTTTAACTTTTCTGAACCTTATTTCTTAATTGTAAAATTAGTACTGTACTATGTCATGGATTCTCATTGAAGAGACATTCAGATGATACATTTTTGCACTTAGCAGAGTTTGTGGCACCTGGTAAGTACTCAAAAATCATTAGCTATTAATATTAATTCACTACAAAATTATTCACTGTGACTTGTATTCTTGTGATTGAGAGTCCTTGAGTCACATTTGGGATAATTAAGTCGAGAAAATTCAACCAATAGGAATTCTGCAAAGTTTAGGTCAATCTAAGTACATGTAAACACAGCTTGATTGTCCTTGATAACTATGGAAACTCCAAATATGCTGTAGTAATAATTTATGAGGCACTTTATATGCACATTAATCAATTAAAAAGACAATTTACCCATGGTTAAGAAGTAATTATTGTTAATTACTAATAAATTAATAAGACTACAACCTTACAAAAATGAGTGGAAAAGAAGGTAAAAAAGGCAAAATATGTGAGTCAGGTTTTGCAAAATGATAAAAACAGGTGACTTTAGAAAAATTCACCTTTCCTCGTGTAATTTTCACCAGAATCTCCCTCATTTAGAGCTACCTCTGGTTCTGTGTCACCATTTTTGCTTTCACCTCTACACTGAACTTCCCCTTAAATTGGAGATGGGCTTTCCCTGACAGATCTTCAAGCCACATATATTAAATAGCCCCATGCACTTTAATGTTTTTCTGTCTCTGCTGGTCACCTTGGTATATAATGTTCTCAAAGCTCATCTGGAATATCTTTGTATATTTTTGTGGAAAGGGTCATTGTCCATTGAAACCTTTTATTCTCAAATTATAAGAACCCTTCCTCCACTTCCTCCATGTCTTAGCTAATTCCTTCCTCTCTGTGTCTTGTCTTTGGGCCCTTGTTCCTCAGCCTGTGCGGTAGAGCATTTCCTCTACTTCCTAGTATCCTCCGTTTCTCCTCTTTAGCGCATCATGGGTGGCAAGCTTCGTTTCACAGCACTGGTCACTCTTTCCTCTAGGTAGACTAAGGACCACCAAGTGTTTGCCCAGGCTATACTCAGAAGCTTTGCTGAAATCAATTCTGAGATCATTCAACCCACTCAAATGTTTATTCTTCAGATCAGCAAATTAATTGTGTTCACTGTAATGTCTGCAGTTAAATCCTTTTTTTTCCCCTTTTTCAGACTTAATATTGCTAACACTCCCCTCTAAGCCTTTCTTTAAATTGCTGTAAAAAACACCTCATTTTCCCATAGTTGCTTATTATGGTCAGTTTTGCTGCCCAACCAACATCCACCTTTGTATCTTGTCTCCTTGCCAAGACTATGACACATCTGTTTCTCTTTCTGTTTTATTTTCCTGTGTTTGTGATTCTGATCATGTCTATATTTGGTGCCACCCATTTGCTGATGCATCTTTACTCTCTGCTTTAACTTCTCAACTTTTTCTCTTAATTGTACATTAATTATATCTACATTGGGAACATCTATTTTGCTTTTTATACCTTTATAAAGCTCCAGCTTTTATAAGCTACCCCACAGGCCTCTGACATCTTGAAAGTAGGTGAAAACTCACCCATCCTTCATTATCTCTCATATTTTAAATGTTGCTCATTTCTAAGGGGATATTCTACACTCAGTGTTGTCAGTTAGTATTGTATTAGTATGGCCAGGTTCTACATATTTGGATTTATAGAGCAGTTTTTTAAATTACTTACCAACCTATCATTTATTTCTATAAATATGCTGGAATTCCCCAATCAACATTAGCGATCTTATTAAACGCAGAGATGTTGCCATATTCTTAAACAAGTTTCCCTTTATATATTTCCTTTGGGAAGTATAAAGTTTTATAAGTTTCATTTTCCCTAATCTCCTTTTTATCCTCGATCCTGTATTTTCTGAAAAATATAGCATATCTTTTAACCATACCATGGAGAGTAAAGCAAAAAATAAATATTTTCATGATTCATCCTTTGAGAAAGTTTTTGTTTTATTAAATTTTAGACAAAACCCTTATTCCCTTCATTCTTATGTTTCTATGAAAGGATTTTCAATGCACACATCAAGAGACGATCATATTGGAAAAACACCTATGGATACTTATTTCATGCAGTCTCACCCTGGGTAAAGGAGCAATCCATCTGATTGATGAGACAAGGAATGAGGGAGAGCTTGGCATCCACTGGCCCTGGTAACAGGGGGCTGTGACAACACTGAAAGCAGGGGCCTCAGCTTGTTCCTCTCATGCTTGTTAAAGTAAATGAAAATAGAGACCAGGCTTGACGAATCACTGAGCAGACAAAGTCAGTTAAGCTTCATACATGACCTTAACCTTGCTTGATTTCCAAACATAAGCAAAACTTAACTTGAGCTATTTCTTGTAAATGTCTATCTTGAAGAACAACAGAACTTAGTCTCAACCAATCAAAAGTAGCCAACTAACTTATAATGATACAACTAGAGACTTTCCAATGGGATAGACCAAATAAGCCAACTGTGTGTAGGTAACCCATCAAATATTTCCTTTGCTTTACTTTCCTATTCATCTGTATGTTTCCTTTATGGAGCTCCCAAGCTACTTCTGGTTTGGAGCTGCCAGATGCCTGAATTGCTGTTTGTGCAAATAAACTCTTAAAAAATGTTATTATGTCTCAGTTCACCTTTTAAACATCTCCTTGGACTTGTTGCTTTCAAATCATATGTTACTGCTGCTTCTTTACCTTTTCCCTCTTGGTGAACAAAAGAGGACAGACTTTCCCCAGTGTGGTGGGAGGCGTGTCATTCTCTAGCTTGTCTGATGGGATTGGGCACTGAAGTGTGGGAGATGTGATTCCCAGAGCCTAGGTTTAGTGAGGGTCATGGGAGACCCCCTGTATTCTCTAGACATACTAACAAAGTTGTCTTGGAGTAAAGCATATGGATCAACCAGTTATCTCCGTTGTTTGTGAACATATGCTATTAGTCAGAATTCTGAAGTGGAAGTGGAGCATCTGGTAGTACTTTGGCACAAAACCTCAAGTGAGCTTTCTTTGTTTGGCCTTTGTTTATGTGTATGTGTGTGTGTGTGTATGTGTGTGTGTGTGTTTCATATGTTTTCTAATTCTAAATTTTGAAATAATTTTAGACTTACAGAAAAGTTGCAGAGACAGTACAAAGACTTTCAATGTTTCATTTCTCCAATTTCGCTTAATGTTAACATATTGCCATACAGTGATATACTCACAAAACCTAGAAACTAACATTGGTACAATACTATTAACTAAACTATCAACTTAGTTCACTTGGGTCCTTATTCTGTTCCAGTAATCAATCCAGGATCCTATATTGTATTTAGTTGTCATGTCTCCTTAGCTGCTTTTGATCTGTGACAGTTTCTCTGTCTTTCCTTGTCTTTCGACCTTGACACTTTTGAAAACTAATGTTCAGGGGTTTGTAAAATGTCTTGCATTTTGGATTTGTCTCATGTTTGCTCATATCTTATAAAATGAAGTGATGTTAACCTTGATCTCTTGTTTAAGATGGTGTCTGCCAGGCTTCTCCATGAAAAGTTACTGCTTTCCCTTTTGTAATTAATAAATATTTTCAGTAAGGTAATTGGAAGCTATCTTGTTGCTCCATAAACTTTCTCTCACTAATTTTAGCATTTATTGGTTGATCATGGCTGTAGTGATTACTACTCTAGTGTTCTAATGGTGTTTTCTATCTCCTTCATTTCTTCTGCATTTATTAATTGGAATTCTTCTGTAAGAAACAGTTGTCCTCTTCCCCAATAATTAATTTATTTATTTACTCATATTAATATAAAATCATGGATATTTATTTTATTCCTTGGGTTATAATCCAATTCTATCACCATTGATCCACGAGGAGCTATTTCAGTTGGCTCCTGTGTCCTTTTAACATGCTATCATCTTTTTTGAAAAGCTGCTTTAAATTTGAATAATTTTAGATTTATAGAAACAATGTAGAGATAGTACAGCAAGTCCCCTAATAGACACCCTTTGCTCCTTTTCCCTATTGTTAGCATCTTACATTACCATGGTACAGTCATCAAAACTAAGAAATCAACTTTGGCACAGTACTGTTAACTAACTCCACACTTTTGGATTTCACCAGTTACTCCACCAATCTCTTCTCTCTGTTTCAGGATCCAGTCTAATGTATCACATTACTTTTAATTTTCATGCCCCTCCAGTCTCTTCTGGTCTGTGACCATTTCTTAGTCTTTCTGCGTTTTTCGTGACCTTAACAGTCTTGAAGAGTATTGACTAGGTATCTTGTAGAATTTCCCCAACTCTGGATGTGTCTGATGTTTTTCTCATAATTAGAATTAGGTTATGAGTTCTTGGAAAGTATCCCATAGAGCCAAAGTGCCTATCTCACCACATTATGTCAAGGGGTACGTGATATCCATGTGAAGTCACTGGTGATGTTAACCTTCATTACTTGGTTAGGATAGCGTTTGTCAGATTTCTCTTACCCTATTCTATGGAAGCAAGTCACTAATTACAGCTCACTCTTGTAGAAGAAGGGCTAGGAATAGTGATCCTCCTCCTGGAATGGAGAGTATCTACATAGTTATTTAGTATTCTTTTATCATAAAAATTTGTCTCTTCTGCCCCATCAGCCTTTGTTTTTTTTTCCCTAAGAATACATCCAATTTCTCTTCTCTGAGAGTTCCTTAGGCCACATCTCCAGTTTTTTTGTGTGTTCTTATTTGTGTTGTTTTCTTCCTGATAATGGTACTTACTCCATGTATGTTTTTAATTAGTGCTTCAAAGCTTCCCTGGACTCAATTGACTTGCCTTTTGACTAATCTCTTCCACTATTCTCAAGCCTCAGTCAAATGCCTAAGCTGTGCCACATTAGGAGGCTGTTTCTGTCTCCATTCACTGTAGCTAATCTCTTTACCAGCACAAATTCTGTAAATACTCCCCTTTACTTGTTCCTAATCAGAGGATTTTAGTCCCAGACAGAATACTGTCTTCTGACTAAGCTCACCTAGCATCGTCATGCTGCTTTTTCTTTTTTCTTTTACTACAGCTGTTGTTTATCTGTAACTCTTCTATTTTCCTTCCCTTTACCACCCACTCTACCATCTGGAAATCAGTGTATTTATTCTCTCCTTCTTTCTCTTTTCTTGGCGCCCCAAGGGGGCTCGGTGAATTCATGTGGGCAGACGTTCAATTGCTGTTCTATTGCTTGACATCCCCTTTCCTCATGGTGACCTGGCCCCTGTGCACCTTTGCCTCACTCTCTCTTAATTTACTTTTTAAAGTTTCAGAAACACCACCTTTAAAAAAAAAAAAAAGAAACAGCTTATACACAATTTACTTTATGTGACACTTATGTTCTTGTCTTCCATACTGTAAAGCACATAAACAATCATTATGATAGTCTTCCTAGTAAATGTTCCTCTCATTTATTGAGCACCCAGACTGTGCTGAGTGCTGTGCTATCTACATCATATTCATAGACTTACCGAATCCTCACAACATGCTGTGTTATTGTATCCATTTTATAATGGAAAACAGGCTCAGAAGGTTAACTAACTTTCAAGTTAATTTTAAAATTCCAAAGTCATTTTTTCTTAACTTTCCCTGTAATTCTGGGTTCTTTTATCATCATTCAGATGAATCTTGAGCCATCTCTCTAGCATCTCTTTGGCTTTCTGGATAGCATTTGAAGTCTTGATCATGTTTGAATGAAAGCAGCCTGGATTGTGGGTAAATTTATTATCCTCTTGCTATAAATTTCAAAGCTTCCAGCAAAACCATGACTTTGAACAATAATGAGTGGTTTACTATATACTTCATATAGATAATAACCGTTTGCAGTAGATACTATTATACCCATTAAACATATAAGAAATTCAATTTTAAAGCGTTTTAGTAAGCTGCCCAATCTAATTACACAAACTATTTGGTTGGTGCAAAAGTAATTATGGCTTTTACTATTACTTTCAATGGCAAAAACTACAATTACTTTTGCACCAACCTAATAGTTAGTGGCCAACCTAACTGAATTTAAACTCAGGTTGTCTAAGTCAGAGACCATACTCTTAACTAACTCACTGTGCATCACAATGTTTTTAGGGGCTAAGCCTAGCTATGCTCATATTGCTTCCCCTCGGTTACCTATGCAAACATTATCTGTCCACTTTACCTTTCATCTTTAGCCTTAACTAAAAATTATCATGTGGGAAATAAAATTTAGAGTGGATCTCTGAGGTTTAATGAAGCATTTAATTTAGAAAGCATCATTTAACATTTTCTCAGATTATGATATCGTACTCTTCCAAGCCAGTGAGGAGAGTTTGTCATAATGGAACATTAGTATAAACAGGTATTCATAACAAAGAAAGGAAATCTTAGCATCCTGCTTTGATTCACATATTCTCAGTAATAGAAGACAGTCACATTAACCACTACATATTCATTTCTAAGTGACATACTCTTAGAAATTTCCAAATATCAGTAATTTATAGTATGCCTTCACTTAACAAGTACTTTGGAATTTTATTACTACCATTTTAAGGGAAGGTTCAAATACTATCATTTGCTTGGAAGATCACTGCATTCAACATCAGACAGAAGACTTGAGCTATGGATTAAGAGTTGAAAATCATCAAGATTCCAAAGATATACATTATTATGGAATTAAGAGTACTAGGATGTAATCTGTTATAACTGGTGAATATTTTCTAAGTGGAGCAGAAGCTTGACAATTATTTAGCAATTTCACTTGTATGGAAAACCATCTATAGCAAAAAGAAATCCAAAAAGCACAGTGAATTAGACAATTTGAAGAAATAACAAGCTGAGGAAGATGAGTTGAGCATGTTTTCCAACAGTTTGCTCTTGAATTGCTACATTTATGGCATGTACTGGAAAAAAGGATGATAGCAAAATGACTGAAATGTAACAGAGTGTAGTCAATACGTTATTCTTCAAAAGCCTTCTGAATGATTACTCTGGCATCAAAAACGTAAAGACTCAGACTTTCCACTCTCCACTTTCAGCACTCTCACCACAACAAAATATACAGGTTTCTTTATCTTAGGCTCTGCACACTGTTCCCTTCAGGTCCCTTGGTTATAGGGTATTGCTGTTCAAATCAATATTATTCTGAATAATAGATCAAAATGATCATTTCTGAAAATAGATAATGCAGCATTTTCCCCTTAGACCGTCGTTTCTTCTGACCCCATTACCATTAATGACCTCCTCACTATGAACAGCAGCCAAGTATCTCCTAGTAACTAAAATATGTAAAGGGTTTAATGTTATTTTTGAATAGTGGTTACATGCACATAGTGTAAAATTCAAAGAGCACCAAACATTATACATTCAGAGGAACTCTCCTCCTCTTCTCAGCTTCTGTGCCCCATTTCCCTCCTCAGAGGCAACCTCTCCTGTCAATTTCTTGGGTGTGCTTCGAGAGGTACTCCGCTGTTGTCCATGAGTGGTAGCATTGCAAACACGACTGCTGTGCAGCACCTTTAAAAAAAAAAAACATATTTATTGAGGCATAATTTGCACACTATACAATTCACCCATTTTTAAGTGAATATCCAGTGGTTGTGTAAGCTTACAGAGTCATGTGACCATTTCCAAAGTCCAATTTTAAAACATTTATACTATTCCAAAAAGATCCCTGGTGACCATTTGCAATCATTCCCTGTTCTCACTCCAGCCCCAGGAAACCACTAATGTATTTTCCATCTTTGTAGATTGGCTTTCTGGGGTCTTTTGTGACTGGCTTCTTTCACTTAGCCTAATGTTTTTAAGAATCATCAATGTTGTAGCATATACTGCTACTTCATTTCTTCTTATTACTGAGTACTATGAATGTCAGAGGACTACATAATGTGGAAGTTGGCAAATTTCCTCTTTTTGACTTATGCATGGGATGTTAGCAATCCACGTTTGCAACAGTTTCCCACCCTTGGAGCTTTATCCTCTAATAACTTCTCAAAGTATTTCTTCCTAACACAAATAATTGTTTCCCTAAGACGTATTTTGATGAATAGTCTCTTTAGTCCTCTTCTTGATATATTAGTATGAGAGAGCTCTTAGGAAGCACATGAGAGGGGAAGGACTGAATAAAGAAGTTGAGAGAAAGTCAAATATAATTGCAGCCCATGCAGAGGTGTCCGTTCTAACATTGCTTTCTAACAGCCATTCCAACATGCCTAGATATATATATTCCATTTAGTCCTACCAGATCTCCATTCATTCAGACACAAGAACACTTGATAATTGAGCAAGTTAATGTTTATGTAATAAAATATTGATTAGAAAGAGCAAGTGTCTTTAAAGTTGAACATCTCTGGGCTCAAATCCCAGCTTCATCATGTCCTAATTGAGTAAATTTCTGCTAAGTTGCAATGAGCAGTAACACACATGCCATTGTGTAAGGATCAAAAGATGAAATATACAAAACACCTAGAGCAGTGTTTGGCACTAAGTAGGGACTCAGTAAGTAGTAATTGTTATTTTCACATCTCTAGAAAGAAGAAATAACTATCTTTGTCTGCTGGCATCGTTTCATCTTTTTCCACCACTAATGAATAGATATATTCCAAGGTAATCATTAAATAAATTCTCAGTCTTCATAGATAAAATGACTATACGAATTTTATTCTGTCAATGTAATAAAATAATTAAGTCATTGTTTTTAGAGGCTTTGACAGTTGCAATGTAAGAGCGAAGAAGCCATTCTCAGCATCAACCACCATCAAAAAGTGCAAGATAATTAATTCAGAGGTTGTGGTTTAATAGAATCTATTATAAAATAACATCTAACAATGGAATTAAAATTGTTTTTATATAACACTGTATTCTTCGACATTCACAACTGACCCTTGAGATAAGTAGACTTCCTGTGATTATCCCTAGCACGGGTGAGGAAACGAGGCTCACACATGTGAACAACCCTGAATCCTGGGCTTTCCCTCTATGTTGTAAAAATTTGATTAAATAAAGTAATGAATGTAAAAAAGCTTCTTAAGCCATAAAATGTTGTGAAAATATAAGTAGCTATTGTGATTGTTCTTATCTTGGAGTAGACAATCTAATAAATTCTAGAACTCAAAAGTTTATCTTTTATAGTTAAAACCAAAGCATTTAATTCTACTACCAAAAGCTCCAGAAGGTTGAGCTCTTCTCAGACGACCTTAATCTTGGTTCTTATTGTAAACTAAGGATCTGCATTTCCTCTAGGTCTGTGAAATTAGGTGAGGGTTAGAAGAGACACAGTCTTCAAGGCCTTCTAAATGTCTTGAGGCAGCGGGTTACCGAGGACTAGGTCGCTGATAGGAATCAGCTAAAAGCTTTGCAAACAGAAAACCCATATAACCCATTATAAATTTTGGTTTCAAATACAGAATTAGATACTGGAATCATGTGGATCACAAGGTGCCTTCATCTAATGCCTCCTACTCAGAATGGAATTTAAGGACCTTACAATTTTTATTATTACAATAAATATGACCTTACAATTATGATGCCACTCCCCTATTGTACTTCTTTCAGCTATGTGTTAGACACATCTTCCTACACATTCATAGCCCTTCCACTATTCAGATTGACCCAGTGTCTCTATCTCCAGGGTTACTGTCACCAGTTACTATTCAGCATGAAAGGATTTGAGTGCAATTTGCATGTCTCTTTCACATTGTTGTTTTAGTAAACTATTGTAAGTCTACTCTTTCTATAGAATTCCTGGAAATTATACAATGTCTGTTTCCCCTTTAGCTAAAAGTGTACTCATTTCATTTATGGAAAAAATCTAGATTATTTTTGTGGGGGTTTAACCAGCTTTGCATTTCACAAGATAAAATACAATCTCAGGGGAATACATTAATGTATAGATACTTAATAAAAATATCTGGTATCTTTCCATCAATAGGCACTCCAAATAATTCTCAATATATTTTTACAGACAAAATTGAAGTATTCAATTTCAAAAAACTTATGAAACCAACCTAAAGACATAAAAGCTCAACATTGATAGATGTCTATCAAATTAGTCTTAGCTTCAAAAACATAAAAGGAGCTACCTCTATGGTTTTAAAAGCACTTTTTTCCCCTCTTCCATCATGTTATAGAGGGTGGATGATGGAAGTTTTCCTGACTTGCTGACTGAACTATTTCGCTATCTTCTGACTAAACTTTTTCCACCCTCACACCAAATGCAATGTCCAAGAGCAAAACAGGGGCTGTTGCTTCCTGCTTTTTCTCTTCTTATGTCTGAGACACAGAGTATAAGTGGAGGAATGCAAGTCATCAGAGTAAAAGAGAGCCAAGTATCATCATATATAAGTTTAGAATCTACCTGTGATGTTCAATGGGAACAAAGTTTTCCAACTTTTACAGAAAGGAGATTTTTATTTTTATTTACTTTTAAATTTAATTTTATTTTAAGTTCTAGGATACACAGGATGTGCAGGTTTGTTACATAGGTAAATGTGTGCCATGGTGGTTTGCTGCACCTATCAACCTATCACCTAGGTATTAAACCCTGTATGCATTAGCTATTTATCCTGATGCCCTCCCTCCCCCTGTTCTCTGACAGGCCGCAGTGTGTATTGTTCCCCTTCCTGTGTCCACGTGTTCTCATTGCTCAGCTTCCACTTATAAGCGAGGACAGGCAGTGTTTGGTTTTCTATTCCTGTGTTAGTTTGCTGAGGATAATGACTTACAGCTCCATCCATGTCCCTGCAAAGGACATGATCTCTTTCCTTTGTATGGCTGCATAGTATTCCATGGTGTATAAGTGCCACATTTTCTTTATCTACTCTATCATTGATGGGCATTTGGGTTGATTCCATGTCTTTGCTATTGTGAATAGTGCTGCAATGAACATATGTGTGCCCATGTAAATTATTATAATAGAATAATTTATATTCCTTTGGGTATATACCCAGTAATGGGATTGCTGGGTCAAATGGTATTTTTGGTTCTAGATCCTTGAGGAATCACCACACTGTCTTACACAATGGTTTAACTAATTTACATTCCCACCAACAGTGTAAAAGCATTCCTGTTTCTCCACAGCCTCACCAGCATCTGTTGTTTCTTGACTTTTTAATAATCGCCATTCTGACTGGCAT
The DNA here is from genome assembly GCF_029289425.2 of Pan paniscus. NCBI lineage: Eukaryota > Metazoa > Chordata > Mammalia > Primates > Hominidae > Pan > Pan paniscus. The sequence goes on along the minus strand of NC_073264.2, from coordinate 39,707,648 downwards.
GAGATGGTATCTCATTGTGGTTTTGATTTGCATTTCTCTAATGATCAGTGATGTTAAGCTTTTTTTCATATGTTTGTTGGCTGCATAAGTGTCTTCTTTTAAGAAGTATCTGTTCATGTCCTTTGACCACTTTTTAATGGGGTTGTTTGTTTTTCTTTTTATAAATTTGTTTAAGTACCTTGTAGATTCTGGATATTAGCCCTTTGTCAGATGGATAGATTGCAAACATTTTCCCCCATTCTGTAGGTTGTCTGTTCACTCTGATGATAGTTTCTTTTGCTGTGCAGAAGCTCTTTAGTTTAATTAGATCCCAATTGTCAATTTTTGCTTTTGTTGCAAATGCTATTGCTGTTTTTGTCATGAAACCTTTACCCATGCCTATGTCCTGAATGGTATTGCCTAGATTTTCTTCTAGGGTTTTTATAGTTTTGGGTTTTACATTTAAGTCTTTAATTCATCTTGAGTTAATTTTCATAAAAGATGTAAGGAAGTGATCCAGTTTCAATATTCTGCGTATGGCTAGCCAGTTTTCCCAGCACCATTTATTAAACAGAGAATCCTTTCCCCATTGCTTGTTTTTGTCAGGTTTGTTGAAGATCAGATGGTTGTAGATGTGTGGTCTTATTTCCAAGATCTCTGTTCTGTTCCATTGGTCTATGTGTCTGTTTTCATAGCATTACCATGCTGTTTTGGTTACTGTAGCCTTGTAGTATGGTTTGAAATTGGGTAGCGTGATGCTTCCAGCTTTGTTCTTTTTGCTTAGGATTGTCTGGGCTATACAGGCTTTTTTTTGGTTCCATATGAATTTTAAGTTGGAAAGGAGATTTTAAATAACAATGCTAGGTAACTGTTACAAGCTAAATTGTGTCACCCACCATTCATGTATTGAAGTTTTATCCCTGAGTTTTCCAAAATGTGACTGCATTTAGAGACAGGGTTTTAAAAGAAATAATAAAGTAAAATGAGGTCATTACAATGGTCCCTAACCCAAAATGACTGGTACCCTTATAAGAAGAAGAGATTCAGACACAGGGACAGAAGGAAGATCATGTGAAGACACAGGGAGAAGGTGGCCAACTATAGTCTAAGGAAAGAATCCTCAGGAGAAGCCAACCCTGCTGACACTTTAATCTTGGATTTCTAGCCTGTAGAACTGTGATAAAATATTCTTCTTCTGTGGTTTAAGTTACCTAGTCTGTGGTACTCTGTTATAGAAGCCCTAGAAAACTGATACAGTAAAACTAAACACACACACACTCTCTCTCTCTCTCTCTCTCTCTCTCAGATTACTTTAGTGACCACAGCAGAGTTCCCAGAAATAGACCACTGTCCCTAACTCTATTATTACTTCTCTGGCTCCCCCACCTGAAATTGAAAGGTGCTATTCTCTATAATCCATTGGTCAAAGGGCTGCAGTAAAAACAAAAGTTAAAATGTCTGTTCTTACCATGTAATCCCCAGGAGGTGACAAGCCCTCTGATCCTTAGTCTTCTCCCTACATCTCTCTCAGATGACAACATAACAGATGTAGGAGCTGTCTTACCTAGGTTCAAATCTCTCCTCTGCCCATTTACTTGCTGTGTAACCAATGGCAAGTTACTCCACCTCTCTTTTCCCATTGGTAAAATATGGATAATAATGGTACCTATGATTCTTGTGAAGATTATATGAGTGTGTGTGTGTGTGTGTGTGTGTGTGTGATATAACACTCAGGACACATGATAAGTATTGTGTAAATGTTTACCTTTTTGTTTTTTTCATCATCATAGGCTTCTTAAAAGAATTTAATAAGGCAAATTATGTAAAGCATAGTCCTTGCAAGAGTACAGGTGTTCAATAAACTAAAAATAGTGTGCTGACTTGTTGTAGTAAAGAACACAAGGTTTGGATTTAGGAAGTCTAGATTAGAGTTTGGGCTGCTTTACCTTCCTCCTTCTCTCCCTTTCCCCAAAGCCTGCTGCTCTCACAGTCTTTCCATCTCAGTTAATTGCAACTCCATCCTTTCTGTTCCTCAGTCTGAATGTCTTGATATTATCCTTGAGTGTTCTTTTTCAATCCTGTTACGTCTGCCTTCAAAATATATCTGGAAAACAACCACCTTTTATCCCCCCCAACCCCCAATACCACCACAGTCCAAACTACTCTCTTCTCTCACTTGGCTTATTTCAATAGCATCTTAAATAGTTGTCCTCGTTCTTTGCTTTCTCCCCCTTCGGTTTGTTCTGAACATGACAACCAGAATCCTTTTAAAATATATGTCACTCCTCTGCCCAAAATCTTTAATGGTTTCTCAAAGTATGAACCAACCAAACTTACAATGACCTACTAGGTACCATGTCATTTGCACACCCTCATACCCTACATTACTTATCTGACCTCATTTCCTACTTCTTCTCCCTTTCAAATCACTTCACTTGGGCAACATTGACCTTGTTAGCTGCTTTTTGAACACGCCAGGCAGGCTCCTGCCTCAGAGCCATTCACTTGCTGTTTCCTCTGCCTGGAATGTTTTTCTACCAGAAAACTTCATGTTTCTCCCTTTCACCACTCTCAAATTTCAGTTTCTTTGGGAACCCTATTTGAATTTACAACTTTTGCAAAACTGTCTTTAACTTCATCTTCTTAGATTGTTTTTTCATATATTTGTCATTACAAATCTTATAGTTTTAAAAACTCTTGCTAATTACCTATCTTTTCTCACTTGAATATAAGTTCATTGAGGGAAAGGACTTTTGTACCTTGTATTAACTAACACATTGCTTGTGTTTGGAACATCCCCAATAACTGGCATGTGATATGTGTTCAATAAATATGTTGAATAAATGAATAGAAACATTATCTTAAATAAAATGCCTCCTTTTGATGTCTAATACCAATAAAACAAACCACAATGTACATATACTAAAAAGCGTTAAGGGGTAGATTTCACCTTGCATGTATAAATACCAATAATAATAATAGAATTTGTTTACTAAATATAATATATTTAAGGATTTCACTATTTTATCTGATCATGCAAAACTGTTTATTTTGGAAATGAATGACAGATCTGGGATCTATGTACAGGTCTGGAATCTATATCTAGAACTAAATTTAAAACCTGGTTCTTATCATTACTGTGATGTACCATCTAGTTGGTGATACAGATATTCCCTTAGTAAATATATAATATGTTAATCATTATTTGAAATGAAATTCCTAGGAAGTAATAATTTTATAGTGAGAGTTAATAGAAAGGTTTGTACTTATTTCTGAAAACTATTAACTGTTTCTTGCCTAATTTGAGTTCAAGCCAATAGATGAGGGCCAATTATAGGTTTGCTTTAATACTACATTACTACTTCCCCCAGATGTCCAAAATTTATTGTGAAATAATTTAGTAAGACATGGGATCTCACAAGGCTTTTGTGTAATGGGGAGTTTGGCTGGCCTTTGTCCCTCATTCCCAAGAGGTAACCTCTAAACCTGTGGAATTTCCTGAGTAATAGATATTTCTTTGTTATTCAGTGTGAGACCCTTGATAGTTTATGTTAACAAGATGATCAGGATGGGGACTGGCTGTGCCAGAAAGGCCAGTTATATGATTAGAGAGTTAGAGTATTCAGCCACATGATATCAGCTTGGTCTCCAGGGAGGCAAGGGAAGCTAGAGATTGAGTTCAACCTCTGGCCGGGCACAGTGGCTCATGCCTGTAATCCTAGCACTTTGGGAGGCCAAGGTGGGCGGATCACCTGAGGTTGGAAGTTCGAGACCAGCCTGACCAACATGGAGAAACCCCGTCTCTACTAAAAATACAAAAAAGTTAGCCGGGTGTGGTGGTACATGCCTGTAATTCCAGCTACTCAGGAGGCTGAGGCAGGAGAATTGCTTGAACCTGGGAGGCGGAGGTTGTGGTGAGCCGAGATTGCACCATTGCACTCCAGCCTGGGCAACAAGAGCGAAACTCCATCTAAAAAAAAAAAAAAAAAAAAAAAAAAAAAAAAGAGTTCAACCTCAAAGTCAATGATTCAATCAGTCATGCGTACATAATGAAACCCCAATAAAAACCCTGGACACCAAAGTTCAGGTGAGTTTCCATTGTTGGCCATACTCTGGGTATGGCTGCACATTCCTGTGGCAGGAGGATAACAGGACCTCTCGTGGGGAAAAAACAATGTGAACTGCATGTTTGGAACCTTCCCACTATACTCGATGCTTCTCTTCCTTTGCCTGCCTCTTATTTGTATCCTTTTGCTATAATAAAACTGTAATAAGCATAGCACTTCCCTGTGGTCTATAGGTCATTCTAGTAAATTATCAAAACTGAGAGGGCAATGGGAACCCCCAAATTTGAACCAGCTGGTCAGAAGTGAGATGAGAATAGCCTGGGATTCTCTTAATTTGCAGCTGCAATCTGAAGTGAGAGTGGCCTTGAGGTGGACTGTGCCCTTAACCTGTGAAGTTTAGCCCAACTCTGGCCAGTTGGTGTCTGAAGACATCGCATCCTTCTTTGTCTACTTCTATCCAAATACTTAAACATCTTTTAGTACAGGTAACTCCTAGCTAAATAGTGATACTTTTAAACATAAGTAGGTACTTCTTTTTTATTAAAAGGAAATGGTACTTTAACAGTGACAGATTCATTCAGATGATTCATTTTGTGAGGTAAATGAATTGTCATGGTCCCCTTGAGAAGATTAAAAAATGAGAAATATTCAGCCATATCTAAAATATCTAAGGAATTTCCTTTGAATCTTCATATGAATATAAAAGTCTGATAAGAGGAAATTGCAATTCATGATCAATGCCATAGGAGAGTGAAAAAATTGATTGTCATCGTTCTGTTGAGAAAGCACAAAATGTATAAGATCTCTGCGTGTTTCCAAAATATCTTTGAATTGACTTTCTAAACAAATTTAAAATTCAAATCATCAACATAAAGGTACCACTCATGGCCATTCCTAAACAATGGTAAAAAATAAATAGGAACACACAGTTCTCTTAATCTGGAAGATGCCTTTGCATATTTGATTACATGTAGCTCCAAAGCTTAAACCAAATAATTTGGTTTATTTGGGACTTAAACCAAATAATTATATGCCTCTTAATCATGTTCTTAAGAATATTACCACTACAATCAGAAAACAATACAATCCCACTTATTCTTCACTCAATTGTGTTATTGAATCATTTTTTAAAAGATAGCATAACATTTTAAGCTTTTTTCCTCCTACTGTTTGGTAATGTTAGTGACTTTTTTCAAATGTTGCCATCTTGTCTACTTGACTTTATAGTCTATCACATACTTCAAAAGGTATATAGCCTTTTTTTATTTTTAGAATTAGTTCTATAGATCATGGCCTCAGATAATGGAGCCATGACATAAATAATCCAAATGAATTATCAAGGCAATTCTAGGTGGAATTTTGTTTGAAGAGACTCAGATCAACAGATAATTATAAAAGCATCTCATTTCTTACTGGCAATTAAGAAAGAGCCAAGTCAAAACCTATACTAGCACTTTTCATCCTAGATCCTTCCATTCCTCAATTTTCTTGAGCACAGGAGGAGTCTTAGAGCTCTGTACAGGTGAAAACCCCAACCCCCAGGAGTATTTCTCTCCTGCTTCTCCAGTCCCATAACCTTCTTCTTGATCTCTTTATAATGAGACCAGTCTGGCCTCCTACCCTCTTAGTGAGAACTCTTCTTCTTTAGGGAAGGAGATTGGGAGAAGGGAAACTAGATTTGAGTTTGCAGGGTCCTTTTTTTTTCAGATTGTTGTTGCAGTGGTAGCCCTGAATCAAGCACAGTGTTATTTTCCCTTTCATATTTCATCTTTGGTGGAAGACAGAGTAAGTGCATCTTGGCTATCATAATGTATTTGTTCACTATGTGAAGATACCTAGTATTCTAAATGCACTATACACAAAAGTAACATCCAGTTCAACCAACAGATTGCTGATCTAATGATAAACACACCTAACTATATGTTTAAGAAGTTTTTTATGGCACATTCAACTCATATGTAGCTCACTATCACTGAGAGGGGTCCATTTCAGGGAAGGCTACGTTGTTAGGCATGCTGCTGGCATCATTATTTCTGCACGAATGCTGAAATAAGCACCTATGTGACCAGCTGACTACCTTGCCTGACGCTCATTTTTGTTTAATTATTTTATGGGATGAAGCTATTACATGAGAACACTTTGACAAGAAAATGTCCCTCAATATGAAGTTATATGCCTAGGTTTGCCTTTTTAAATAAATACCGTGACATTTTATTACAGCAGGGGAGATGGAGGGATCATTTCAAAATACATTTTTTAATTATCATTACTCCTTTAATTAGACTAGATGGAACTGGTTTCAAACAATCAGAATGCTAGATGGTTGACTCAATTACTGTTTGTTGCTTTCTTCCCCCACTCAATTAAACCACCTCTTTGCCCACTGTCAGCACATTCTGTGTTTTCCTCCCAGGAGGTAGAAAATGTTATAATGTTATTCTTTTTTATTTCTGCTTGATTTACATAGCATTATTGTCTTAACAAAACGTAACTGGATTTCACTCCATAAGGATTTTAGATAGCGGACTGTTTAAACTCCATTAACAATTAGCCTTTTTGGTAATTATAAGGTTCATTACAAAGAATACAGGCTTTGTTTGCTGCCCACTTTTGTTTTTTGTTTGTTTTCATATTCAGTGCACTTAAAGAAACTTTATTACCCTGGTGTTCCCAGTCACCTGGTGAATTAACATGCAGTTTGTTTACTAAGTATTGCTGGTATCTTCTATAAATGCAGTCATTGGAATGTATTCTGTGCTACTTAATTGGGTGGAAATTGTATTTCTGGTTATTTTACAGTGTAGCGTATACATTTTAATGTAACTTGTAATGTTTTCATTTTGTCCCTTTTTGTGTGGGTAAAAATACTAGATCTAAGCTGTTCTACCATGAGGAAAAAGCTGTTCTAGAACTCTGAGACAGCTGGTAAATGAACTTGTAAAATTTCAGGGAGATTGGAAATAGCAGTGCCATACCATAGGGCTAACAGAAGAGTATTCAAGGTCTAGGTTGTGGGATTGGGTTGTCCCAGAATACAAAAAAAAGAACCATTTATCTGATAATCACAAAACTAGTGTAGACCTTTGTGGCTGTATGGTATATAGATAATTGTTGTTTGAAAGAATAACCTTGAAACAATTAGAAAGTTCTAGGAAATAGCAAAGACTCAATTAATTTGCATGAAATTTTAAATAGTTATGTTTTATTACATTCAAATTCTTAGAATCATACTTTAGATTGATAAATACATGTGTAACAGTATATTCTATATATTAATTCTTAAATGATGTTGATTATCTTTCAGTCACTTGGGACAAATTAGTTTGCTATAATGAATATGTCTGTAATCTAAATGAGTCTAAAATTAGTCTATGTTGTACTGAATGTTCTACTGAAGTTTGTACTATTGCAGATGGCATCTAAAGTGAGTTCTGGTTTATTATACACTTATGCCTCAATAACTGTAACAATTAATCATTACTATTACTGTGTATTTTAAGTTCTGATGAATATCAACTGAACTCATTAAAATAGTAGGGGACTCATTGACTTTGCAATAATTGGTTCTTAGAATAGAAATATCCCAGAGTTATAGTGTATGTCCAGATACATTGTTTTCTGTACTCTTATTCATACATAATCAGTTTCTGGTCCTTTCTGATGACTAACTTGTATTGTGAGCATTGATTCGATTAACTTATACTCTGCAGTCATAAGCAGCTGAAATCAGCTAGCTACATAGGAGAGGCCTATATTTTCAGACTTCTTTTCTATTTTCAGTATGTTTCTTCTGTTGACTAGCTACCATTCTGGAGTGACAAGATGACAGTCCAAGTTTAAATATATGTGTATGTACATATGTGTGTGCATGCATGTGTGTGTGTGTATGTATGTAAGTGTGCCTGTGTGTATTTGGGGTGGGGCCTTAATATGACAAGAGGCTTTTACAAATATATTATTTTTATTATGAAATCTGTCTTAAAACAGGAATAATTTCAAAAATATCTAATGAATAAACAATAAAATAGTGTGCAACTGCAGTAAAAAAGTGGCTTCCTTATCGGGAAGTGACATGTTAACCAGATGCAGGCAGCAAAAAATTTATTCATTCAACAGCTTTAGCCTCAGTGGCAAATAATTTTATGCTGACTTGATTAGATAAACAAAAACGTTTTTTAGAGAGGGGGGAAAAAGGACTATCTGTTCTGTTATACTTTTCTCAAAATTTCATAGATTTAGCTGTATTTTATTAAAACAAACTTGCTTGATTAAAAAAAAAAAAAGACAAACCCACCCTTACCAGGAAGGAGTAATATTGTCTAGTTTTATCTTTATGATGAAAATTATGAAGACTCAAAGTAATGATTATCATGGGAAGAACCTAATAAACAAGTGCTCAATAAATGCTTGTTGGAAGAATGAGCACAACTGTAGCCTCCAGGCTTATTGAGCCATTGCTAGGGGTTTCTTAAAGGTGCCAAACTCACATGCCCTCAACTTACTTATGTTCTCTAAGGGAAGTGGTTTTTACTGCAGCCAACTTAAATGGTATGTCATATCTCTCCCTAATAATTTTAGGATGTATGTTCATTTGATCAGGGAGTAAGATAAGCCCATTTTAGCTTGAACTATGAGAAGAAGCATTTTCTAAGTCAACTTAAAGTGTACCTCTTGTCCTCTCAGGGGAACTGAAGGAATCTTCCTTTCTGTACCACCTTGCTCCAGCCCCTTTGATATCCCTAAGAGGAGTCCAAGGCCCTAATTGTGCTTCACTACAGCAGGTGGAGTTTTCAAAGAGATTCATTGTGGCTACTAATCACATAACCCAAACTTTGATACAAACTTCATTCAAGGGGAGGTGTCACAGGTTATATCAATGAGAGTCTGCTTTAGTTAGAAGGTATAATAGTCTAGGCTTACTTGGGAAAGTAAAAAGTCTATAATCATGGTCAAGTTTACATTATATTGGGCTTTGGGGCCAAAATTCCAGACGTAAACAAGGTATTATTTTTGTTATTTTAATTTGTTGACTTCATAGGAAGGCAATATTATGCAACCAAGTCAAGATTTCAATATCCCTTGGCCAAATAGCATTATAGTCACCTTAAGCTCACCATCATTCCCTATAATAACAGATTGAGGTGGATGTTTAACTACTTGAGAAATATTGCTTATGAAAACATGGCAGCATCTTTTCTACACCATATCTAATAGTAATAGCTAATGTGTCAAACACTATAAGTGTTTTACATGGAACACCTTACTTAATCCTCAGAACAACCCTGTGAAATGGACATTATTCTTTCCATTTTATAGGTGAGAAAACTGAGACTTATAGAGGTACCTGCCAAGATTTCCCTATCTCAGTAAATGATACCATTATTTATTCAGTTACTCAAGGCAGAAATATAGGGCCACCCTTGAAAACTTACTTTTCCTCACCCTACATCCAATTTGGTAGCATCCCTGGTGGTTTTAACTCCAGTGATTTCTTGGCTTTGACCTCTTTGCTTCACGTTTATTAAATCATCATGATCATACATCCACATTATTGGAACAGAATTTTCACTGGGTCTCATCAGTTCAATGCTCCTCTTCAATCCACTCTCCACAAGGAGCAAAAGTGATCTTAAAATTCAAATGGAATCATGTCAACTCTTTGCTTAAAATCCTTCTGTGGCTTCTCATAGCAATGAAATAAAATCTATACACTAGAGCAGAGTATAATTTCTGCATCCTTTGGCCCCGATTTATGTCTCCACTTCTACTTTGTTCCTAACCCACCATCTTGTAGTCACACTGCTCATTTTTCAGTCCTTTAAATGAGCCAAGCACATTGCCACCTCATGGTCGCGGCCTAAGCTCCCCCTCTAAATGGAATGTTCTCCCTACATGTCATGTGACTAATTCCTTCTATCCTTTTGGGTGTCAATCTTAAATGTCACCTCCCTATAGAGATCTAATCTTGACAAAACTACCTAGATTATGTTCCCCCATTCTCATTCTTGATCTTAGTGTCTTCTTTGGTCTTTTTGTAACAAAATTCCATGTAAAGTCATTTTATGCATATATTTATTTGTCTTTTTTGGGGGGATGGGTACTGTGTCTTCCCATAAAATATGTGTTCCAAGAAAAATAGGTACTGTTACTATCTTCTTCACTATTATTCCCGCAGCAAAACCTAGTAGAGAATAAAAGATAATCAACATATAATTTTTGAATGAATAAAGGTGAGTTCTCAAACTTTGACATTTTCATGGATGTGATATTTAAGACAGAAATTTGTTAGGATGATCATAACATTATTGACTTTTTTTTTTTTTTTTTTGAGACAGAGTCCCACTCTGTCGCCTAGGCTCAAGTGCAGTGGCATGATCTCAGCTCACTGCAACCTCTGCCTCCCAGGTTCAAGCTATTTTCCTGCCTCAGCCTCCCTAGTAGCTGGAATTACAGACACATGGCACCACACCTGGATATTTTTGTATTTTTAATAGAGATGGGGTTTTGCCATTTTTGCCAGGCTGGTCTCAAACTCCTGACCTCAGGTGATCCACTCACCTCGGCCTCCCAAAGTGCTGGGATTACAGACTTGAACCACTACGCCTGGCCCATTATTGACTTTTTTTAACCAAATAGTAACATTTAAAACTGTATACATACATATGTGTATATATATTTTCTGTATACATATATTTGTGTATGTATATATATATTCTCTAGACATAATTGTTATTTGTGATACTTACGTTCTATAATGTTTCTTTGAACATTGATTTAGCAAATACTGGATAATTGGTCTTAGAGGAAATATGGAGCTAGGTTCCTGCGAGCCCTCTGGTCACAAAATTTTTATTAATCAATCAATATATAACCCTGTTACCATTTTCTTTCTTTTATTCTTTAGGTGAGAAAACTTAAAATCTACCTCTTAGCAAGTTTCAAGTATGCATTATAGTATTGTTAACTATGATCATCATGCTATACATTAGATCTCTAGAGCTTAATTCATTTTTGCATAACTGAAATTTTGTACACTTTGACCAACTTCTCCCCATTTCTCCCTTCCACTATTTAAAGCCATAAACCCCCCCAAACAAAACCATGTAACCTTGTTTTATGTGTGTTGTGATATAAAGACACCTTATTTAACATGTTTTTGATTCATTAACATTGAACTTATGGACAATAGGTCTATAACTCATGCCTGAACAAAGCTTAGCTAATATATATTTTCCATAAGGCCATGACAGCTTTCTTGTGTTTCAGAACACTAGATAGCACTTCCAACACTACAGTTTGGGGCCATTTTAAATAGCAAAATTATCGACAAAAAATCCTATGCAAAAATGCAAAGAATATGGCAGTAAATGGACTACCAAAGTGTTAAAGTGTTGGAAAATTATGACACTTTAGTAGTATGAGAGCTGAAACAAACAAAAAACATCATCATAGGGAGCCAGGGGCAAATACCAACAAGCTACAAACTGAAGGATTTCAAGAAAAGTGAGTCAAATATTACATAATTTCTCATCTTAACCATCTCTCAACACTTTCTGATTTCAGAATATGAAATTTATTAGAGAAGGTATGTAATACTCATGGTATTTTTCATGTTTCTAACTAGATTTGCTTTAGTACATTTTAAGAAAGATGAAGAAAGGAAACCTACAATTTTATACTCTATTGGGCTGTCCCTTCAGCATTTCCAGTGACAATTTTATGGAAGTCGATTACTGAACTAAAATTAAGTTCTTGAGTGATTTAATGATATTAGCTTCAGGTAAGTCTCATTTTGATATGTCTAATAAGGATGTAACACACTGCAATGCATTCTTGAAGTCTGCTGGAGATATTGATTACACGTCAGGAATGCATTTAAACTAATTCATAAGATTTTTGTCAAATCAGTTGTCTGGCAGTTTACATAATAAAAAAATGATGAGTGATTAGCAAGCATCACTTTATATAGAGTGTCTCCCCTAAAAGCTGTTCTGTTATATTGTATGGGCATGCTGTCTTGATGAAATAGTAAACCAATTTACCCCTAATCATGATGTTTCACTCATATTTATCATAGAGAGGTGTCTATACTCTTGTGTTGTTCACCAATATAAGCCTAGGTTACCTGATTCATTTATGCTTCATCTACTTTTATTCTGACAACAGCAATTTATCATCTTATAAGACATAGAAGAATAGGTAAGCTTCCTGTTGATAGTATCTAATAATGTTGCACATTCTTACATTTTAAAAATTACTTTCATAACCATATTTAATTTATTAAACTTAAAAATTACCTGGAGTAGATTCAGATACTATTTTGACCACCTTACATAATGAAAATTGAAGTTCAGAGGATTAAGTGACCTGTCTAAGCCACCATAAGAAGCTTAAATCTGGATTTTATTTTTTAATGTGACCTCTATGTATTATATTTCATCTTTTTATGCTTAAAAGACTAAAGACTAAGAGAAATGGAATTTTGAGAAAACAAAATTTTGACAACAAACTAAATCTCTTATGCTCTTGAGGGTAAAATAATTATTAATGTGGGATAGAAGATGTCATGGAAACTATTATTTTGAGCCAAATTCTAAAATAAATAAAAATACTAAAAGTTTCCATATATTATTATAGTTTTAAAAAAGCAAAACATCTATTAGTGAGGTGGCTTTCATACCATAACAATTGTAAATATAGTATAAAGTGATGAATTCTATCCAATTAAAATATAGAAACATCCAGTTAATTACCAAGATGATCCACAAATAACAGAGTTCAGAACTGGTCAAGGTGGTAATTAACAAGTTCTGAATTACACAGACAAGTTCTGCATAAAGTAGAGAAGGTTATAACAAGAGCTAGTGAAACAGATAAAAGGAAGGCTAAATTAGCAGTTTTCTATCCTGTTTCCAACACTTTAATTATCTGAAGGAATGCTATGTTATTAGAGTCTCAACAAAAATTTCATAATAATTTTATTTCAATTTGTAATCATTCCAAGTGCCTGTAATCATTCCAAATGTCCGTACACAGGTGTCATAGAACTCTTCTGTAGTAAATGTTATAAACTCAAAACAGTGATACATTTGTATCACTCCAGGCAGGTTAGGAGGCACGACTTGATATATCTTGGTATAATCCATCTACGCTCATCCTGCCCCACCTCAGCAGAGTCCTGTGGATGGAGCTCTTAGATTGGAAAGACATGCATCCTGTCCTAAAGAGGAACGCTGAAAAAACTTCCTTACTGTTACTCTGAAGATACAAATTCTCCCTTCCCAGTCATACTCCTCCCTAGAGAGCCAGCCCCAAAGCCCTGCCTATCCCGCCTGTACCCTGTGGCTTTACACTGTCCCAGGGTCATTGCTAATTAAAGCTGAACCAATCAGATTCCATTAGAAATTTGAGTGACGTGGAGTGTAAACCAGTGAAACACATATACTAGCTTGAAAGAGAGATTATGTAGAGCTGGGAAAGCCATTTTCATATTTCTACCATATAAGACCTGCAGCAAAGGAGCTTAACAGTAGTGAGAAATAGGAGGAGGAGGCCAAGGTGATTGTACCACTTTGACCACAGACAGGGAGAGAGACTTTTTGGTTTTCCAGTTCTCAGTTTTCCTGTTTGGACTTCCTGCCCTAGTGTTCTCTGCTTCAGTAAGATATCCCTGTGTTACTAGGATAAGGAATGCTTAAGTCTGTTGAAATGAACTTGTTTGTTCCAATCAAATAGTCCCTGATTATGGCAATCACAAGCTGATCCGAAAGTAGTAGCAACCCTGTGCCAAGTGGCCAGACAGCCTCGGACTGGGTTTCAGTCAAATCTGATTAAGTTACCTCTCCCTACAGGAGAAAATAGCACGTTTACTCTAATAGCCTTTCAGCAGGTTTTTAGCAACACTGGTGTGTCTTATTCGCTCATAATTGTAAAATTGCAGAATTTTCTACCTGGAGTGGAGACTTAATAATCACATTTAGCTTTCTTATTTTGTCAGTGGGAGGACTGAGAAGCAAGGAGGTTGATTGTCTTGTTCAAGGGCTTGGGAAATTCCTAGCTTGGATCTCTTCATTTGGCCTCTCTCCACAGGACCTTTGCTGTCTGTTGGTAGAGGGGTCTTTTGAGTTTTCTTTCCTTGTAAAGGGAAGGTTCTGCTGCCCGTAAAACCTTCAGCTAACTTTGTGGATCCGGTAAGAATCATGTTCAGCTGCATATAACAACATGTCAGATATATCAATGGCTTAAACTTATGAAGATATATTTTATTCCACATAAAATAAGTTTGGAGACGTGCAGTCTGGGGAAGATATGGTGACCCCATGATCATCAGGGACTCAGCCTCCATCTCTATTTCTGCTCTTCCATTCTTATTTGACTTCCATCTGCTCTTCCATTCTTATTATTTGGCTTCCATCTGCAGGATCACCACAATAGTCCAAAATGGTGTTTGGAGCCTCATCTATCATATCTGCATTCTAGGAGGTAGGGTGTGGGAAAGGAAGGGGCAAAGTGACACATGCCAGCTGTCTGTCTTCTCCTTCTAATAGCTTTTGTTTACTTCTCACTGGTCATAGCTCAGTGAAGTGGCCACTTTAATCTCAAGATAAGCTGGGAAATGCATTATTTTAGCTAGGCACATTGCCACCCTAAATAAAATTGGAGCTCTCTTACTAATAAAGAAAGGGTAAATGAATGTTGAAGCAGCAATGAGAAATCTATGCCATACCTTCCTGGACTTTTTCTCTAGCGGATATCTTAGAATGTTCCCATCATTAGGGGGCATCCTAAACTGTTGGGGAAGTTCTTTCTGAGTCATCTCCTTTTCCTATTAGATCTCCCCATCCCCCTAAACAATGTCAGTCTGAACTTCTGTCTAGTTCTAGTATCCACCCACTATGAGCTGACTCCTTTTATCCTCTCTTGGCAGAGGTTTTGCTGTAGCACATATCGGCACCAGCAATAGTAAAATGCATACCCCAAATATGCTCCATTTACTGTCTTTTTAAAAATGCTTTTCACGTCATTACCGAACCCTAAGTAGGAGGAAGACACTCCTTAGTCAGTGGTAAGGCAATCTCTGCTCCTCTTCAAAAGGTTGTCTGTAGAATGATGATAATAACAGTCTCAACCAGTAAGATGTTTTATGATGATGATATAAGTTAAAATAATGTGAAAAGCACTTAGGACACTGTTTTGGAACAAAATAAGTCCCCTATGAATGTCTGTTATTGTTATTATTCATTAATATTATGATTGTTATTATTATCAACACATGGCTTTTTTTATACTGAGGAATATTTAATGATCATCTAGGAAAAAGATATTCTTGTCTCCTAAACAAAAATTCCTCCCAGGAGAATTATTAATGGGCCTGTAAGGCAAGGGAGAGGCATTATGTTCAGGAAGCCACTGCAAGAACAGCTATATAATACCATACAAGCTTTACCAAGTCACCTAGTTGGTAAAGTGGTACTTTACAGTGTGAGTGTTGGGAGACATGCTTCCTGTAAGAGAAGCTTCTCATCTCCAGGAGGCCTTCTGAGCCAAGGATGGTGATGAGGTGGCAAGGAAGATACTTAGAGAAGTGCCAACACACCAAACCAGAGGGAAACATGCTAAACTGTCTCCTTCACAAGTTTTCATAGACTTGTATCCGGTAAGCTGGGTTCCAGGTGTTTTTGGATGGAATTCCTACTGATTGAGTTTCCTAACTACATTCCAATAATCCACATATGCTTTTGATGAGCTTCATGGAAATTTAATGTTGTTCTAAATTAAGTGGAGAGGAGAACAGGAATGTGTTAATTATACATAACAGTGAACCAAGTGTAAAAACTGAAGTCTGTAAATTTATTCTTTGAAGCATATTTCTTGCTTAAAAAAAAAAGAAACTAAAAAAATGATGAGACCGTTTAGTGCCTGAAAAATGTGGGGCACTGGGACATGCTATACTTTGAGTTGTTCTTTGAATACTGTGAACTTAGTCGTTATTGAGAGGCTGATGTGCCCTCAAGAGTGATTGTAATTAAAGCCTGATTTGAGAGTCTTTTTTATTTCTGATATGGTTCTAAGAGTGTGTGAGAAAGTTCTGAGGACTGACATTTGGAAAGAAGCAGAGAGTGACTTTTGTATCCTGAGTAAATCACTTCCAATGAAGAGACAGAATTAGAGACAAGAACAGAACAAAAGGTTTAGGGGAAAGGAGGATCTTAGGTGAAAAGGAAACATATAATTCTATCAAAATGGTTTATACTGACATGCTACAAAGGCACATTCAACTAGCAATCACTTTTGCAATAGTCAGGAGAGAGAAATGTGGACACTTACATGAACTGAAAATTCCATTCAAGCACCTCTTTGGATCTTCTTTATCTATACTTTGCCTGGAACTGAACAAAAATAGATCTTTGAGTATGATTTTTCATTTTCCATTGTCAGAGCACACGATGTCTCACATGAGGAATAGTAACGCTAAGCACTTTCTAGTTGAGGAGAAAGGCGACAAAGATTATCAAGGAAGATCTCCAAAGAACATGGAATTGGAATTCAGGAAAATAGCTTCCTTCCCTCTAACTCTGTGGCCAAGTTTCTCTCCTGCTTTCTCAAAGATGATTCAGGTTCCCAAATGTAAAATGAAAATCATTCATTCCACCTATCTCATCTATTTAAGTTAAATAAAGCTTCAATATATAGTAGCTGTATAGCAGCTTAGAATGTCCAATAAAAAATAGTCTGCTGAATTTGCAAATTTGCACCGGAGTCTGGAAGATAGGAATATACATATAGATATATAAATATAGTACACTTAAAGTCCGGTGGTAATTGATGATCATTTCCTAGTTAGTAACCAAGACTTACCTAATCAGCAAGGATAGTTTAGGGAGTCGGGGTGGAGAGTCAAGGAGCAGCTCTCTACCCTACAAGCGGGGAAAGACTTGAAAGATGCAGATGCTATCAACAAACTGTATTTGGATACTGAAACACAGTTGAAGATATTGAGAAGAGAACCCTTTCCAAATTGAGGGGAGCACTCCTTGAGGGGAGAAGCATACAAGATTGCTGGTCTGCAATCTTACTGGGAATGAGGGAGAACACTTAGATGAATCCACGAAACAAACTTTGATAAAAGGAGCAAATATCATAGGAGGGGAAGGAGGGAGTTGTGGTAGGTCCCTGATGACTTATATGGATAAAGAACTGGAAAACTACCCTGAAATAACACTTAGACTATCTGCTACCTACATACCAGCTATAGAGCCTGGGTAATATTAAAAACAAAGGGTATTTGAGATAAAAATCCAGGACAATGTGATTTTGTGGTTATGGCTGAGATTTCACAGGATAGTTTCTGTCTGAACTTGGTTGTCAATACCGAAACCCTGACGAGAAGCTTAAGCTTTCCTGGGTCCAGGCTTTGCAAGCCATCTTTTCTTGGAAGCTTGATTCTGCCCAGGTTTTCTTTGGCACAGGGTAGGGACCCATTTAAATTCTTAAAAAAAAAGAAAACTGGTTTAATAACACCACTTTGTTATTATTATGTGTTATTACAAAGACCTGGGGGTTGGGAGATGGTATTCAAGGGATTCTGAGGCTGATCAATGTAACATATGTGACCATGAAAGGCAGTAACACCCAACACACTTTATTGAGCAGCACTTCTACCGAGTTGCGTAAGAGGGGAAGTCCGTCACAGCACACGATCATCCAGAGGCTTCAGATGGGGAGCCATCCTCCAGGAGATGAGGAGGGCAAGGGAATCCCTGGGTGAGAGCAAGATCGGAAACGGTGCTTCCTATATAAGTGATGTCACTCAGCAATCTGACAGAGGTCTCTGGGTCAGAGACCTCCAAAGGGCCATAGCAGTTTGGTTTTGTAACCACAATGTTTTACCTTATCAATGGGTAACAGCTGTCAGGTAAGGTTTCACAGGGTATGCAAAGCAGGCAGGCTCTAAACAGTTAAAAATCTGTATTTTTGAAACAATTGGATATGTCAAGTTTAAGGTTGGTGCTAGTGGGCCTTTGAACTAATGGGTCTCAGCCTGCAGTGAAGAAATGAACAAACTGACGTATATACAGAGGCAATCTTTGGCTCATTTATATAACAGCTATAATAAATGCTTATTATAAAAAAATTCAAACAATGCAAAAAGTAAAAAGAGGAAAGGAAAAACTACTCCATATCTTTCAACCCATAGATAAGTGCTATTAAGATTTTGGTCTGTATTCATATTTGTACATGTGCACACACACAAAATATAAACACATTGTTGTAGACATAAATAATAGATCTGTATCATAATTTTTATTTTTGCATAGAATTTTATTGTGTGTATGCTTATATGACAGTTTACTTTGAAAAATCCTTATTGATGTATATTTAGGTTAATCCATTTTTTACTAATATAAACAATTCTTCAATTACCAAACTTGTATGTCATTTTCCAATTTTCATAAATTCCTAGAAGTGGTATTACTGAATCAAAGTGTATACACATTTAACGTTTTTTGTGCCAATTGCCACATTTCCTTTCACTTTTTTTTTTTTTTTTTTTGAGACGGAGTCTTGCTCTGTCACCTGGGCTAGAGTACAGTGGTGCGATCTCGGCTCACTGCAAGCTCCGCCTCCTGGGTTCACGCCATTCTCCTGCCTCAGCCTCCTGAGTAGCTGGGACTGCAGGCGCCCGCCACCACGCCCGACTAATTTTTTGTATTTTTAGTAGAGACGGGGTTTCACCATGTTAGCCAGGATGGTCTCGATCTCCTGACCTCGTGATCCGCCCGCCTCGGCCTCCCAAAGTGCTGGGATTACAGGCGTGAGCCACCGCGCCCGGCTGCCTTTCACAATTTTATCAATTTATTCTTCATGTTATATTTATGAATTTTAGATTAAGTTAGGAAAGGTTATAATAAAAGTTAAAATAGAAACTGAACTGAGACATGTAAAACTTGCTACGGGGAAAACTTTTGTCTTAAAATTATATTTGGAACAAGAAGGCGATTACAGAAGGTGTATGTCTACCATCCTTTCACTCTCGCAGATGATCCACCTTCACTGTTTCAGAGAAAGTAGCAGTCAACAGGAAGGAAGTCTTTCTGCCTTCAGTTTCTACCCCTCAACCTCATCTTCATTCCAGGTTACCTACCTACTCAGTCAGAGGAGGAGGTAGTTCTACTTCTTTCTGAAGCTCTTGGTCTAACTCTGTTTCATAGATTTGTCACTCTTGCACTCTCTCTCCACCAAAATTTCTCTTAAAACTAGAAACCTGTTCAAAATATCTTCATTCTAAAAGCAATTCTTTTGACTATGCCTCCTCTTCAAGTCATCACCTCGGGGAAAAGAAAAATGTGCCAAGTGCCGAGCATTTAAAAGTGCATAAAAAACTGACTGCTCCACTATCTTAAGCCTAACACAGCATTTATGAGACTCTTAAAACACTTTGTTATATTTTCGTGACATAAAGCAAAGTAATAATCAATTCAAAGAGATAATTTATAATACTTTCCTTAATAAATTAGAATTTAATGCAAATAATCCTTTCTCATATGGAGTTAACTCTCTCTTTGGCCTCGTATTTCATCCTTCCTCTTTCAGCTTGTGGAGACCTGCTGAACTCTTTCTGAGTGACTTGGTTCTCCTCTACTTGCAAAGGAGGCAAATTCAACTCTAACTTTTCTCTTGTGGTCTTTGTGTTATTCCCTGACACCTGCCTCCCTCCATCTAATTATAACACTCAAGCATGGTCTACATATCCTGCCTCTACTTTCTCCCTTTCCACTTGCCCTTTAACCCACAGCAATATGATTTCTGTTTCTACCAACTAACTGAAGCTGTTTTGGCAAAGCTCAAAAACATTGAACACATAATTTACAAATTCAGTAGTTTATTTTTAACTCTGTATCCAGTGTGATCTCTTTGTGGAATTTGACCATTTCTGCCTTGAAATTCTCCCTAATCCCGATATCCTCAATACTTTTTCCGTCATTATTTTCCTTCTGCCTCTCTAATTTCTTCTTCTTAGTGTTTTCCTCTCCTCTGGTTCCTTTCCCTTAGCTTAACTCTTAAACATTGTTTTTCTTCAAGGCCTCTGTATTAGTCATTTTTTGCTGTGTAAAATATCTCAAAGCTCAGTGGTAGAGAACAACAATGCATTACTCTACTCTCATGTCTCCAAGCTGGCTGAAGGTAACCTCAGAGTTAAACTGGCTTCCATTCCAAATGCAGTTGGTTCCAGGTCTCCATAAGTCTCTCATCCTCCTTTGACCAGTAGCCTGGCTGGTGCATACTCTTTTCATGGTGCTGACAAAAGTGCAAGAGGATAAGGCCAACCATTCATGCAATGATATTGTAAAATATATATTTTTTCCTTGTCCCCAGTTTTCTGACATACAATTCCTTAAATCTTTGAAATCTTCATAGTGGTAAGTGTCTTTTTGTATGCTAATAAGTTGACTGATGACTGACAGCTACTAGGTAGCTTCAGGATGGAGTCTGGTCACTGGAAAGACCACACAGCAGGATTAGAGGAGTTACTCAGCTCCACCATCCAGCCTCCAGGGAGGGGAGAGGGGATGAAGGTTAAGTTGATCACTAGTGGCCAATAATTAAATTGATAATGCTTAAGTAATGAAACTTCCATAAAAACCGAAAGGACTGGGTGGAGAGAGCTTGTAGACAGCTGAACACGTGGGGGCTTAGACGTTTATATGCCAGGAAGGTGATGCATTCCAACTTCATGGGGACAGATGCTTCTGTTCTTGGGATCCTTCCAGAACTTGCCCTATGTGTCTCTTAACCTAGCTATTTATTTGTAACCTTTAATATATCCTTTGTAATAAGCTGGTAAACATAAGTTAGTGTTTCCCAGAAGTCTATTAGCTGCTCTAGCAAATTAACCAAACCTGAGGAGGAGGTTGTGGAAACCCTGATTTGTAGCTGGTCAGCCAGAAGCTATAACAATCTGGTACAACATCTGGGTTGGTTCTGTACAAAACGGGTACAACAATCTGGGGCTCTTGTTTGGCATCTGAAAGGTTGTGAGGGGACAGTCTTAAGAACTGAGCCTTCAACGTGTGGGATCTGATGCTATCTCCAGATAAATAGCATCAGAACTAAACCAAATCAGAGGATACTCAGACAGTGTTAACCGTAGAATTGATTATTTGGTGCTACAGTTTGAATGTTTGTCTCCTCCAAAACTTATGTGAAACTGAATTCCCAATGTGGCAATATTGAGAGGTGGGGCCTTTAAGAGCTGATTGGATCATGAAGGCTCTGCCCTCATGTGTGAATCCATTATTAAATGAATGGATTAATCTTTTAATGGATTAATAGACTAATGGGTTATCACAAGAATGGGCCTGGTGGCTTTATAAGAAGAAAAGGAGAGCTCTGAGCAAGCATGTTCAGCCCCCTCACCACGTGATGCCCTGCGCTGCCTCAGGACTCTGCAGAGAGTCTTCACAGCAAGAATGCCCTCACCAGATATGACCCCTTGACCCTGGACTCAGCCTCTATCACTGTAAGAAAAAAAAATCCCTTTTCTTTATAAATTACTCCTTTCTAGGTATTCTGTTGTAAGCAACAGAAAATGGGCCAAGATACTTGGCGTGTCTGTTGGGGTGGGGAAACTCCCACACATTTGGTCACAGTAGTATTCTCGGTGGAAAGAGGAAAAATTGTTTTAATCTACACAAATGCCCACTTCAAATTTTTGCTTATATTATATCTACTAACATCTTACCTCCCAAAGAAAGTCACATGGTCAAATCCAAAATCAAGCAATGAAATAGTATTCTGTGCTTATCGTGAAGACATGACAAGGGATGGATGCATAATACTACTACCGGGGAGTGAGGAATTGTGACCAGTAATTCAGTCTGCTAAACCTTCGAATTACCTAGAAGAACCTGAATGAGCTGACCGTAACTACCTCTATAATCTTGGGTCTTGACATTTCTTCTCTTCATTGCACTGTTGCAGACATAAATCTGTATTTTAGTCTCTCTAATGCTATCCTTTTTTTGCTTAGTCTATGCAAACTTCAGGTCTTTGTGTAAATGTCACTCACCCAAGGAAGTCTTCCAAATTACTCCAGATTAAGTCAGATTCTCTTGTTATATCTTCTTATGGATTGGATATTTTTTCTATTCTGTACTTACCATACTTTTGATGGTATAATCTCTTTGTTTCTTTACTCAGTTGTTTGATTTTTTTTCTCCCTCCCTAGAAGTTAAGTTTCTTTATGGTAAGAATTGTCTTTATTTTGTTAATTATATTTCTAGTGCCTATTTACTCTTAATATAATAGATGTTCAATACATAATGGAGTCGATGGATCTATGTGTTCTTCCTAAGCAATTTCATCCGTGTCTATGTCTTCAGCTCTCACCAAATTTAAGGCTAGAATGTAAAATCTTTTCTGGGCTCAAATCTATGTTTCCAACTGGATATTCCATGACCACCTCACACTGTGCATGTCTAGAAGTCCAATATTTCTTCTCTTCCTGCTTGTGAAAACATCACAATTCACTGGACCACCTGTGATGGTTAATTTTATGTCACCTTGACTGGGCCACAGGGTGCCCCCATGTTTGGCTAAACATTATTCTGAGTATGACTGTGAGGGTGTTTCTGGATGAGACTGACATTTCAATCAGTAGACTGACTAAAGCAGATTGTCCTCCCAATGTAGGTGGGCCTATCCAATCTGTCGAAGGCCTGATTAGAACGAGAAGTTTGAGCAAGGGAGAATTCACTCTCTCCACATGATTGTCTTTGAGCTAGAACATCAGTCTTCTCCTCCCTTTGAACTTTTACTTGGACTGGAATCTATACCATCTGCTCCCCCCTGATTCTCAAGCTTCAGACTTGTACTGAAACTACACCATGTAATCTTCTGGGTCTCTAGCTTGCTGAGTATAGATCTTGAAACATCTCTGCCTACATAATCATGTGAACCAGTTCTTTAAAATAAATCTCTTTCTCTATCATCTATCCATCTACCTAGCTACTTACCTATTCATGCATCCTATTGATTCTGTTTCTCTCGAGAACTCTGATATACCATATAAACCAAATTCCTGGAAATTGTCTCCAGCTCCATGATTTCCTGAACTTTTGCATGTAATTTGCCTCTATAATATGCTGCTTTTTACTTCTGCAATATCTTTCTGATTAGCACCCTGATTTTTTATTCTCTATCATGAATAATACTGGCACTAAAAAGCAAAAAAATATTGTTAAGAAGAAAAGGAACTCCAAGATTGGGTAGAACAACCTAAGAAAACAGCTGGCAGTTCTAAATGTGTTCCAAGTTTCCTGGCCAGGATGAGTCACATCCTAGAGAGTGGAGAACACATGCCAAAGACATCTCCATGACGGATTGCAGAGGAAATGTGAAAACATTAGATAAAGTAAAATAATGGGAAAACTAGAGGTGGGGAGCAAGGGCTTCATAGGCAATTAAGCTGCAGTGTCCCATTGTCTTCCTTGGGGACAAGATATCTAAAATACCTCTTTGCAGAGACAGTGCACATGAGAGTGTCAGTATCACAAATTGTGAGCTTTCACAAAAGTATAAGTGACACTGTGTTGAGGTAATTATAATTTAAAAAAGTAAAATAAATATTTTTTTCTTTACAGACTATACTAGCATAGAATACTGGAACATTTTTTGGACATTTACTTGTCAACCCTTTTCGGGGGGAAAGGTGGAAGGACTTTATGGCAACAATGTCTCCTCCTCTAATTGATAATGTGTAGCCCACCATCACCATTATGACACACTCCTAATGTTTGCTTACATAGAATCTGGATAATATTTATGATTTTATCATGAACATGTATCTTTATTTAAATAATAAACATCCTTCTGTGCAAAAATATTAAAAGTAGAATTTTTGTTTTAAAAACAATAGCCTTAGAAATATAGAAATTAGGGATATCAGCATGCTCAGGTTTATAATATAATTAGTGTGTAGAAGTGATGGTGGGGTGTAAATGAAGTATACATAGTGCTCTTTTACTTTTCTTGGATTGCATTGTCTAGACTACATTTAAATGTTTGCCTGAGCTAGAAATCCAAATCCTCTGCTTCTCAAGTCACTTATTCACAAACAGAAGCAATGAGTAACAATAGACATAGTTACAAGGGGACAAAATGAGGAAACATTTGTAAGTATGAAAAGAACATGTGGAAGTTTAGAAAACAGGCTGATAATGTGTTTTGCTAGTATACTCGAAGGGATGAAATAGAGCATCTTTGTAAAATAACTGTCATATCAATTAATTAGTATGAGGGTCAAAAAATAAATTACTTTTACAAGCAACTCTGTCCACGATCTAGAAATGAAGCTATATCCTTTGCTTTCATTTTTGTTATCAATAATAATAAATAGAAGCCATTACTTAAACAACATGTTGAGTGGTGGAATAATGAAAAGAGGAATACTCTTTGTATCAGTTGGTTTTCATACTGCTGATAAAGATATACCCAAGACTGAGCAACTTAAAAAAGAAAGAGGCTTGACATGACTTGCAGTTCCATATGGCTAGGGAAGCCTCACAATCATGGCAGAAGGCAAGGAGGAGCAAGTCACATCTGACGTGGATGGTGGCAGGCAAAAAAATGAAAGAGCTCGTGTAAGGGAATAACACCTCTTTTTAAAACCATCAGATTTTGTGAGACTTATTCACTATCACAAGAAAAGCACAGGAAAGACTTGCCCCCATGCTTCAGTTACTTCTCAGCAGGTCCCTTCCACAACATGTGGGAATTCAAAATAAGATTTGGGTGGGGACACAGTCAAACCGTATTATTCTGCCCTTGGCCCCTCCCAAATCTCATGTCCTCACATTTCAAAACCAATCATGCCTTCCCAACAAGTCCCCTAAAGTCTTAAACCATTTCAGCATTAACTCAAAAGTCCACAGTACAAAGTCTTTTACCTATGAGCCTGCAAAATCAAAAGCAAGTTAGTAGCTTTCTAGATACAATGAGGGTACAGGCATTGCATAAATACAGCCATTCCAAATAATTGGAGAAATTGGCCAAAAGAAAGGGGCTACAGGCCCCATGCAAGTCCAAAATCCAGCAGGGCAGTCAAATTTTAAAGCTCCAAAATGATCTCCTTTGACTCTTTTGATGCTGATACAAAAGGAGGGTTCCCAAGGTCTTGGGCAGCTCTGCCTCTGTGGCTTTGCAGGGTACAGCTTCTCTCATGGCTACTTTCATAGGCTGATGTTGACTGTCTACAGCTTTTCCAGGTGCACAGTGCAAGCTGTCAGTGGATCCACCATTCTGGGGTCTGGAGGACAGTGTCCCTAATCTCACAGCTCCACTAGGTGGTGCCCCAGTAGGGACTTTGTGTGTGGGCTCCCACCCCACATTTCCCTTCTGCACTGCCCTAGCAGAGGTTCTCCATGAGGTCCCCACCCTGGCAGCAAACTTCTGCCTGGGCATCCAGGCGTTTTCATACATCTTCTGAAATCTAGGTGGAGGTTCCCAAACCTTGACTTCTGTGCACTTGAAGCCTTAACACCATGTGGAAGCTGTGAAGGCTTGGGGCTTGCATCCTCTGAAGCCACACCTTGAGCTCTATGTTGGCCCCTCTCAGCCATGGCTGGAACAGCTGGGATGTGGGTCACCAAGTCCCTAGCCTGCACAGGGACCCTGGGACCAGCCCCTGAAATCACTTTTTCCTCTTAGGCCTCTGGGCATGTGATAGGAGGGGCTGCGGTGAAGACCTCTGACATGCCCTGGAGACATTTTCCCCATTGTCTTGGGGATTAACATTTGTCTTCTTGTTACTTATGCAAGTTTCTGCAGCCGGCTTGAATTTCTTCTCAGAAAATGGAATTTTCTTTTCTATCGCATTGTCAGGTCTCAAATTTTCCAAACTTTAATGCTCTACTTCCCTTGTAAAAATGAATGCCTTTAGCAGCACCCAAGTCACATCTTGAGTGCTTTGCTGCTTAGAAATTTCTTCTGCCAGATACCTCTCTCAAGAAATTTCTTCTGCCAGATACTCTCTCAAGTTTAAATTACCACAAATTTCTAGGGCAGGGGCAAAATGCTGCCAGTCTCTTTGCTAAAAGATAGCAAGAGTAACCTTTACTCCGGTTCCCAACAAGTTATTCATCGCCATCTGAGACCATCTCAATCTGGACTTTACTGTCCACATCACTATCAGCATTTTGGACAAAGCCATTCAACAAGTCTCTAGGAGGTTCCAAACTTTTCCACATTTTCCTGTCTTCTTTTGAGCCCTCCAAACTGTTCCAACCTCTGCCTATTACCCAGCTCCAAAGTCACTTCCACATTTTGGGGTATCTTTACAGCAGCGCCCCACTCTACTGGTGCCAATTTAATGTACTAGTTTTCATGCTACTGATAAAGACATACCCAAGACTGAGCAACTTACAAAAGAAAGAGGTTTAATTGGACTTACAGTTCCATGTGGCTGGGGAAGCCTCACAATCGTGGTGAAAGGCAAGGAGGAGCAAGTCACATCTTACATGGATGGTGGCAGGCAAAAAATGAAAGAGCTTGTTTAGGGGAATGTGTCTTTATAAAACTGTCAGATCTCATGAGACTCATTCACTGTCACAAGAACAGCATGGGAAAGACTTGCCCCCATGATTCAATTACCTCCCACCAGGTAACTCCCACAACATGTGGGAATTCAAGATGAGATTTGGGTGGGAATACAGCCAAACCATATCACCCTTTATTCAAAAAATATGATTTTATGACATTAGATGATTATCAATGTATTTTAAGGACCTCATTTATTCAAACAGGATTAATCAGGGGGCCCCTATCTGTTAAGTGTTGTTCTAGACACAGGGGATAATGCAGAAAACAAAAAAATCTACTAATTTCCCTAGCTTCTTAGAGTTTACTTTCTAGCAGGGAGATCATTCAAGGCCAGGCATGGCCTCACTGATGTCTTTTTTTTTTAAATTATTATTATACTTTAAGTTCTAGGGCAAGACTGGAAGGATATGAGTGAGCCTTGTGGATATCTGGAGGGAGATGTTTTAAGGAGAGGAGAAACACCTGCCAAGGCCCTGGATTGGGATCATGCCTGGTGTGTTGGAGAAAGAGCAAGAAGGCCAGTGTGGCTGGAGAGCAGTGAGCATGGAAGGGAGCAATTAGAGTTGAGATCAGAGAACACATAGGGACTTGTAGAATATGGTAAGGCCTCTGGCTTTACTAGGTGTGATGCGGGAAGCAAATGGTGGTTGTTTTGTTTTGAATAGATGCCTTATTTTTAAATAATTTTAAATATGTAGAAAAGTTACTGAGATACCAGGCAGATCCTGTGTATATGTCACCCAGCTTCCCCTAACGTTAATATCTTATATAACCTTAGTGAATCTATTGAAACTAAGAAATGGATATTGGTACAATACTAGGAGCCAAACTACAGACTTTGTTTGGATTTTCCAGTTTTTCCACTAATGTCTTTTTACTCTTTTCTTGATTCAGATCTAATCTAGAATACCACATTACATTTAGAAATGGAGGATTTTGAGTATAGGACCGACATGACCTGAACTTCATTGTGCATTCTTACTCTGGCTGCTGTGTATACTTGGAACTCTTTTGATACATGCAGTATTCTTACTTTACTTTACCAAAACAGTGAATATCCACAATAAAATTGTATCTGGTGGTAGATGCTTTTCTAGTTTCTTATTCAATGGTAGATGGTTTTCATCCAACCTGACACTAAGTAGACAGAACTCATTAATTCCCAGTAGGTATTAAGTTATTCAGCCATACATTTGAGTACATATATTTTAAAAAGCACTTGCATGTTCAACAGAAGAAACTAAGGCTCAGAAACAGGATCATTGTTCAAGAGTGTGATTAAATCAATTACCAAAACACAGCTCATAATAGAGGAAAGTTTATCTTTGGATTTAGCTTTTCTGTTCACGTTTTAGGGTATAATGGGGCCAGCGTATTTGATGTCCAATTAGACAGCATTTTGTAGCATTGCACACTGACAAACTGCTTTTATAAGTATTCCCATAATCAATTAAATACAAAACACACTACATCAAGCATTACCTGGAATAGATTTCATTTATCTGACTTACAGAGACAGAAAACAGAAGGTCAGGATGTCCTGGTTAACAAAATGTCTGAATTATGTAACTTAAAGCACCATGTGATCCAACTACATGTTTTAAGTAATTACCGTTAGTGTGTGGTACTGATGAATTAAATCTCACCACTCCACAGACACCTTGCTATCCTTCCAATTAGGATTAATGGGCCATTCCATTTTCCTGGTAAATTTACCGAGAGACTACATAG
Source organism: Pan paniscus (assembly GCF_029289425.2). Classification (NCBI taxonomy): domain Eukaryota; kingdom Metazoa; phylum Chordata; class Mammalia; order Primates; family Hominidae; genus Pan; species Pan paniscus. The sequence goes on along the minus strand of NC_073264.2, from coordinate 39,679,272 downwards.
TTGACCAAATAATAGGTTCAATTTCTCCTTAACATTTCATTCTGAGATTTATTCGTCTTTTAATGAATTCTGTCAACTGTCAAGGAAACATTTCATGCTGATGTGGATTAAGAACCCCCTACTAAAATGACACACACTATCCTATAAAATGCGTTCAGGACCTATTATTTGCCCTTCACACTGTTGGCAGTTGTACATTTTTGCTCCCAATTTCAGATTATATGGTTTAAATACTATTTAAGAAGAATTCTCCTGAAGATAATTAATTTCCTTTAATTAGGGCATTTTCTTATGTCTTAATATAATGATACATTTTTACTATTTTTAGTATGGAAATCCCAGAAATGTCTTCTTTTGTGAAAGATATTCTACCTAAGCACAGTGTCTCCAGCTTATATATTTTAATGTGAGTTTACAATTCCAAGCTTCATCTAAGACAAATCTCCCTAAAAAGTAAGGAATGTAGATTTGTACAAGGAATAGCAAAAATTGCTTAAGATTTCTTAATTTTAGTAAAATTAGAAAGGAAGTTCTTTGAAAATTAGAACCACCAGATAAACAGACTGAGGAATGATGTAAAAGAGGTCATTGAAGAAGCAATTAATCATGTTTTATGAAAATTTACAAGGAATCACAATAAAATTTGATGTTATTCAAGGTCGGCTATGGAGGCCATGGCTCTTATGACAATTGTCACATTAAAATGTGGACGATATCTCTTCTGTAATCAGTGTTACAAGCTAATATGTGCTTATCCAGAAGGCCCTTTCAGCTTTTGATTTGTACGAATCTGTTGACCTGAAAGCTCCCTCTCATTGTTCTACCTTCACTCTAGTGAAAGGATTATGTGAGTTTTATTGTCTGCCCTGCCAGACAATCTTCATGCACTGGTATTATCTTTACCTCTTTTTCTCAATAGACACACACTATGATTAATTGCCTAATAGAATGCAAACTAATTGAGGTTTATTTCCCTTGTAAGATTTTAACATTATAAAATTATAGATATGACTATAATCCAAATGACTTTGCCAGAAGAAATGCAGATTGAAAATTCTGTAATTTGTATTGAATACTATCAGATCTTGGTAAATATTGGGCACATCTTCTAGGAAATATAAAAATAGCAAACATTCTATTCTTTCCTCTCTGTTTTTCTAAATACCTTTTCTAAATACCTAAATACCTAAATTCTAAGTGCTACCTAGAATCACTTTTAGGTAGCATTATCCAATAGAATGATCTTCTGCAGATGTCAAGAAGAGGCCAATTTTTTGTAGAAATAAAGAACATATGTTCTTAAGTGCAAATATTTATCATAGCTATAAAAATTGTAGCCATCTATTATAACTGTGTGTGAACTTCATTTGTGAAGTTGATATTATTTACTATTAGTAGAAACTAACCTATTGGCTATCTTTAAAGTACTGCAGTTGTGTAGTAGTACCAATAATTATTAATACTTATAGAACACTTACTATGTGCTAGATACCGTGCTTATTACTTGTACTGTATTTACATGGCTGAAAATGGCTGCTACTTTCTTATGCCATCCTTTGTAATCAACAAGACATTTTGGAAATAGCCAAGCTAAGGCATGCAGTTGTCAACCATGGAAAATACTATACATAACTCAATGGGAATTCTACTTTGTAATATTCCAACTCATGACATTAAGTGCATTAGCATAATCATTTCATTTTAACCAAAGGCACTAACTGGTCCATAAACCATTAATATTCTCAGGCTTAAACATACAGATTCACACACATGTCATAAAATACACACTAGGATCTCATTATGTAGTATGTTTTATGAGAGCAACTTTTGACATAAAGTGTTAATATCTCCAAAACCAAGACATATCTGTTAATTATGCCTATTTAGATGTGTAACCAGTGATTTGAAAATCAATGACAAATAATCTACTTCCTATACAAATCAAAAGCCTACTTAAGTCAGTTTAATTCTGAGAGTTTTCCACTTCACTTGTGTTGCACCCCAACATTTTATTAAATTTGATGGGCTTATTTGCCTGAGAAGTATAGTTCAGTACTTGCAATTATCTTTTAAGATAATGCCCTCTTTGTAAGTCTCACGTATTCTATAGTCTAACTAAAAAGTTGAATCCCAGAGGATTTGCTTCTTGATTGCAACTAACTAAAACAAGAAAATATTTGTACACAAGCAGGGCTTGAAACTAAATGGAAAATTCCTTGAATATTACATTCAGTTCCACATTTATTCATATTTTCAGCAAATAAGCACAGTATTCCCCTCATCCTTTATCCTTGGTTTCACCTTCCAAAGCTTCAGGTAACTACAGTCCAAAAATGTTACATGTAAAATTCCAGCAATAAACAATTCATAAGTATTAAATGCTAGCTCACAATGCCTTTGTAATTTACCTCATCTCGTCTCACTATGTAGGCATTTTATCATCTTACACCATCACAAGAGGAAGCAGGATGTGTAAAGTGTAATCAGGTATTTTGAGAAAGAAAGGAAGACCACATTCACATAACTTTGATTACAGCAGGTTGTTATAATCATTCTATTTTGATTAGTTATTGTTTTTAATCTCTCACTGTGTCTAATTTATAAATTAAACTTAAAAAAATTTTAGTTTTTAATTTTTGTGAGTACATATATTTATGGGTTACATGAGATACTTTGATACAGGAATGCAATGTCTAATAATTACTTTATAGTAAATGGGGTATCCACCCCCTAAAGTGTTTATCACTTGTTTTACAAACACTCCAATTATACTCTTTTAATTATTTTTAAATGTATAATTTAATTATTATTAATTATAGCCACCCTGTTGGGCTATCAAATACTAGGTCTTACTCATTCTTTCTAACTGCTTTTTGTAACCATTAACCATCCTCACTTGCCCCCAACTATGCCACTACCCTCCCCAGCTTCTGGTAACCTTCCTTCCACTCTTTATCTCCATGAGTTCAATTATTTTAATTTTTAGCTCCTACAAATAAGTGAGAACATATGAAGTTGGTTTTTCTGTGCCTCGCTTACTTCACATACCATAATGACCTCCAATTTCATTCATGTTTTTGCAAATGACAGGATCAAATTATTTTTCTTGGCTCAATAATGTTCCATTGTGTATATATGCCACATTTTCTTTATCCATTCATCTGTTGAGGGACACTTAGGTTGCTTCCAAATCTTGGCTATTATGAATAGTACTGCCGCAAATACAGAGTGCAGATATCTTTTCAATGTACTGATTTTCTTTCTTTTGGATACCTCCCCATTGGGTAAATTGCTGGATTGTATAGTAGCTACACTTTTAGTTTCTTGAGGAATGTCCAAACTGTTCACAGTGGTTGTACTAATTTACACTTCCACTAATAGTGGATGAGGCTTTTTCTCCACATTCTCACCAGCATTTTTTATTGCCTGACTTTTGGATAAAAGCCATTTTAATTGGGGCTAGATGATATCTCATTGTAGTTTTGATTTTCATTTCTCTGATGATGAATGATAATGAGCACATTTTCTTTTTTTTTATTATTATACTTTAAGTTTTAGGGTACATGTGCACATTGTGCAGGTTAGTTACATATGTATACGTGTGCCATGCTGGTGCGCTGCACCCACTAACTCGTCATCTAGCATTAGGTATATCTCCCAATGCTATCCCTCCCCCCTGCCCCCTCCCCACCACAGTCCCCAGAGTGTGATATTCCCCTTCCTGTGTCCATGTGATCTCATTGTTCAGTTCCCACCTATGAGTGAGAATATGCGGTGTTTGGTTTTTTGTTCTTGCGATAGTTTACTGAGAATGATGGTTTCCAGTTTCATCCATGTCCCTACAAAGGACATGAACTCATCATTTTTTATGGCTGCATAGTATTCCATGGTGTATATGTGCCACATTTTCTTAATCCAGTCTAGCATTGTTGGACATTTGGGTTGGTTCCAAGTCTTTGCTATTGTGAATAATGCCGCAATAAACATACGTGTGCATGTGTCTTTATAGCAGCATGATTTATAGTCCTTTGGATATATACCCAGTAATGGGATGGCTGGGTCAAATGGTATTTCTAGTTCTAGATCCCTGAGGAATTGCCACACTGACTTCCACAATGGTTGAACTAGTTTACAGTCCCACCAACAGTGTAAAAGTGTTCCTATTTCTCCACATCCTCTCCAGCACCTGTTGTTTCCTGACTTTTTAATGATTGCCATTCTAACTGGTGTGAGATGATATCTCATAGTGGTTTTGATTTGCATTTCTCTGATGGCCAGTGATGATGAGCATTTTTTCATGTGTTTTGTGGCTGCATAAATGTCTTCTTTTGAGAAGTGTCTGTTCATGTCCTTCACCCACTTTTTGATGGGGTTGTTTGTTTTTTTCTTGTAAATTTGTTTGAGTTCATTGTAGATTCTGGATATTAGCCCTTTGTCAGATGAGTAGGTTGCGAAAATTTTCTCCCATGTTGTAGGTTGCCTGTTCACTCTGATGGTAGTTTCTTTTGCTGTGCAGAAGCTCTTCAGTTTAATGAGATCCCATTTGTCAATTTTGGCTTTTGTTGCCATTGCTTTTGGTGTTTTGGACATGAAGTCCTTGCCCACGCCTATGTCCTGCACATTAATAATGGGAGACTTTAACACCCCACTGTCAACATTAGACAGATCAACGAGACAGAAAGTCAACAAGGATACCCAGGAATTGAACTCAGCTCTGCACCAAGCAGACCTAATAGACATCTACAGAACTCTCCACCCCAAATCAACAGAATATACATTTTTTTCAGCACCACACCACACCTATTCCAAAATTGACCACATACTTGGAAGTAAAGCTCTCCTCAGCAAATGTAAAAGAACACAAATTATAACAAACAATCTCTCAGACCACAGTGCAATCAAACTAGAACTCAGGATTAAGAATCTCACTCAAAACCGCTCAACTACATGGAAACTGAACAACCTGCTCCTGAATGACTACTGGGTACATAACGAAATGAAGGCAGAAATAAAGATGTTCTTTGAAACCAACGAGAACAAAGACACAACATACCAGAATCTCTGGGACGCATTCAAAGCAGTGTGTAGAGGGAAATTTATAGCACTAAATGCCCACAAGAGAAAGCAGGAAAGATCCAAAATTGACACCTTAACATCACAATTAAAAGAACTAGAAAAGCAAGAGCAAACACATTCAAAAGCTAGCAGAAGGCAAGAAATAACTAAAATCCAAGCAGAACTGAAGGAAATAGAGACACAAAAAACCCTTCAAAAAATCAATGAATCCAGGAGCTGGTTTTTTGAAAGGATCAACAAAATTGATAGACCGCTAGCAAGACTAATAAAGAAAAAAAGAGAGAAGAATCAAATAGACACAATAAAAAATGATAAAGGGGAATGAGCACATTTTCATATGCCTCTTTGACATTTGTATATTTTCTTTTGAAAAATTTCTGTTCAAATCTTCTGCTCATTTTTTAAATGAAGTTATTAGGTTTTCTTCCTATAGAGATTTTAGAGGTCCTTATATATTCTGGTTATTAATTCCTTATGAGATGAGTAGTGTGCAAATACTTTCTCCCATTCTGTGATTTGTCCCTTCACTTTGTCGATTGTTTCCTTTCCTGTGAAGATGCATTTTAACTTGATGTGATCCCGTTTATCCATTATTGCTTTGGTTGCCTGTGCTTGTGGGGTATTACTCAAGACATTTTTCACCAGACAAATGTCCTATAGAGTTTCCCCAATGTTTTCCTGCAGCAGTTTCATAATTTGAGATCTCATATTTAAGTCTTTAATCCATTTTGATTTGATTTTGTATAAGACAAGAGATAGGGGTCAAGTTTTATCCTTCTGCATATGGATATCCCCTTTACCCAGCATCATTTATTGAAGAGACTGTTTTTTCCCAATGTATGTTCTTGGCACATTTCTCAAAAATGTGTTCACTGTAGATGTATGGATATGATTCTGGGTTCTCTATTCTGTTCCATTGGTCTATGTGTCTGTTTTTATACCAGTACCATGCTGTTTTGGTTACTATAGCTCTGTAGTATAAGTTGAAATCAGGTAATTTGATTCTCCCAGTTTTGTTTTTTACTCAGGATAGTTTTGGCTATTTTGCATCTCTTGTGGTTCCATACAAATTTTAGGATTTTTTTTTCTATTTCTGTAAAGAATGTCATTGGTATTTTGATAATGATTGAATTGAATCTGTAGATTGCTATGGGTAGTTTGGACATTTTAACAATATTGATTTTTCCAGTCCATGAACATGAAATATCTGTCCATTGTTTTCTGTCCTCTTCAATTTATTTCATCAGTGTTTTATAGTTTCCATTGTAGACAACTTTCACTTCTTTGGTGAAGTTAATTCCTAGGTATTTAATTTGATTTATGGCTACTGTAAATGGGATTACTTTTTGATTTCTTTTTCGAATTGTTCACTGTTGACATATAGAAATGCTACTGATTTTTGTATGTTGATTTTATATCTTGCAACTTTACTGAATTCGTTTATCAGTTCTAATAGTTTTCCTGTGGAATCTTTATCTTTCTCCAAATATAACATTATATAATCTGCGAGCAAGGATAATTGGACTTCTTTCTTTCCAGTTTGGATGCCTTTATTTCTTTCTCTTGTTTGGCTGCTATAACTACTTTAACTAGGATATCTAGTACTACACTGAATAATATTGGTGAAAGTGAACATCCTTGTTGTGTTCCAGATCTCAGAAGAAAGGCTTTCAGTTTTCCCCATTCAGTATGATACTAGCTGTGAGTCTGTCATATATGACATTTATTGTGTTGAGTTATGTTCCTTCTTACCCAGTTTCTTGGGGAATTTTTTCATGAAGGGATGTTGAATTTTATCGAATGCTTTTTCAGCATCAATTTAAATGGTCATATGGTTTTTGTCCATTATTCTGTTGATATGATGTATCATATTGGTTAATTTGTATATGTAGAACCATTGTTGTATTCTAGGGATAAATCCCACTTGGTCATGATGAATAATCTTTTTGTTTTATTGTTGCATTTAGTTCACCAGTATTTTGTTGAGAATTTTTGCATCAATATTCATCAAAGATATTGACCTGTAGTTTCCTTTTTTTAATGTGTGTTTGTCTGGTTTTGGTGTTGATAATACTGACCTTCTAGAATGAGATTGGAAGTATTCCCTTCTCTATTTTTGAGAATAGTTTGAACAAGGTTGGTATTAATTCTAGTAATTGGTAGAACTCAGCAGTGAAGCCACTGGGTCTCAGGCTTTTCTTAACTGTGAGACTTTTTATTATAGCTTTGGTCTCATTACTGGCTATTGGTATGTTCAGGTTTTGGATTTCTTCCTGGTTCAATGTTGGCAGGTTGTAAGTGTCTAGGAATTTATCCATTTCTTCTATATTTTCCAATTGATTGGCATATAGTTGCTCGTAGTAGCCAGTAATGATCCTTTAAATGTCTGTAGTACCAGTTGTAATGTCTTCTTTTCATTTCTGATTTTATTGGTTTGGGTCTTCTATCTTTTTTCTTACTTACTATTCCGATTGTCAATTTTATTTATCTTTTCAAAAAAACCTTTTTGTTTCATTGTTCTTTTGTGCTGTTTTCTTTTTTGTTATCTTTTTTGCTTTTTCTTTTTTGTGTGTGTTGCTTTCTTAATTTCAATTTTATTTATTTCTCCTCTCATATTTATTATTTTCTTTTCTTCTACTTCTTTTGGGTTTGGTTTGCTCTTGCTTTTCTAATTCTTTAAGATGCATTATTGGTTATTTATTTGAAGTTTTTTTCTCACATATAACTATAAATTTCCCTTTTAGTACTGCATTTGCTGTATTCCATAGGTTTTGGTAGGTTATGTTTTCATTATCATTTTCTTGAAGAAGTTTTTGAATTTTCTTCTTAATTTCTTCATTTACCCACTGGTCATCCGAGAGCATATTGTTTAATTTCCATGTGATTTTACTGTTTCCAAAATTCCTCATTATTGATTTCTCATTTCATTCCATTGTAGTCAAAAAAGATGCTTAATATTGAAACTGCCTTTGCAAAAATCATAGCTGAGGAAATTATGACAGTGAAAGAGATCAGATCTAACTGATTCCATCTTAATTCTAACCTTTAAGCTGTCCTTGTTCATTCCTGACCATAGGCCGAACTAACCTTGGGAAGGAATTTAGTTTACAGTTTAACTCTGAAACAAAATTAATAATAGCCCTTTTCTGAAAAAAGAACCCTCCTTGCCTGGGGACCAGTCTGCCTTTGTAGGACTAACAAATTAGTTACAAGATTATAAATTATGGGTTAGGGACCTTGCAGTCTCCTGCTGCAAGAGTCTGAACCTCCCCAAATTGCTCCTGGGAATAGCATCACTTGTAAAACCTAAGATCAGTGTTTGAGATATTTTGCGGACCTTGTGTTCTGATGCACCAGCTGACAACACCCAGACTGGCAGTCTGGCTCAACCAGTTCTGCAATCCTACCCAGGAACAGAAGACAGCAATAAAAATTCACTTCAATCCCCTATGATTACATCTCCAAACTGACCAATCAGCCCTCCACTCTTCCCAATCCCCTACCCCCAAGTTATCCTTAAAAACACCAATCCCCGAATGCTCAGGAATAATAAAACTCCAGTCTCCTGCACAGCTGGCTCTGTGCGAATTACTCTTTCTCTATTGCAATTCCCCTGTCTTGATGAATTGGCTCTGTCTAGGGAGTGGGAAAGGTGAACTTGTTGGGCAATCACAATATTATTTCAATTGTTTTGAATGTTCTGAGATTTGTTTTGTGACCTAGGTCTATTCTTTAGAATGATCCATGTGCTGAGGAGAAGAATTTGTATTATAGAGCTGTTGGATGAAATATTCTGTAAATACCTATTAGGTCCATTTGGTTTATAGTGCAGATTAGGTTCAATGTTTACTTGTTGATTTTTCATCCGGATGATCTCTCCAATGCTAAAAGTAGGGGTGTTCAAGTCTCCAGCTATTTTTGCATTGACATCTATCTCTCTCCTTAGCTCTAATAAGATTGATTTTATATATCTGGGTACTCAAGCATTGTGTGCATATATATTTACAATTGTTATATATTCTTGCTGAATTGACCCCTTGATCATTATACAATGGTCTTCTTTGTCTCTACTTACAGTTTTTATCTTGAAATCTATTTTGTCTGATATTTTGTCTGACATAAGTATACCTACTCCTGCTCTTTTGTAGTTTCCTTTGTCATGGAATATCTTTTTTCATCCTTAGTTGTCAGTCTATTTGAATCTTTATAGATGTTTCTTACAGGCAACAGATCATTTGGGTTTTTTTTTATTCATCCATTCAACCACTTTATGTCTTTTGATTGGAGAGGTTAGTCCATTTACATTCAACGTTATTATTAATAAGTAAGGACTTATTCCTGCCATTTTAAAATTTGTTTTTTGATTGTTTTTTCATCTTCTCTTCCTTATTTCCATCCTTTCTGTCTTCCTTTTAGGGAAGGTTATTTTCTCTGGTGGTATGACTTAATTTCTTTCTTTTTATTTTTTGTGTATCCATTGTATGTTTGTTTTTTTATTTGAGGTTACCATAAGGCTTGCAAATACCCTTGTAATCTATTATTTTAAACTGATGACAACACTCAGTGCATAAACAAACAAACATGCAAATAGAAAACTAATATAAACTCTACACTTTAATTTTGTCGCCCTGCTTTTTAACTGTTTGTTGTTTCTCTTTATGTCTTATTGTACTATGTCTTGAAAAGTTGTTGTAGTTATTATTTTTGATTAGTTCATCATTTTGTCTTTCTACTTGAGTAGTTTACATACCACAATTGCAGTGTTATAATAATGTGTGTTTTTCTGCATGCTAGCTATTACCAGTGAGTTTTGTACCTTCAGATAATTTCTTCTTGCTCATTAACATCCTTTGCTTTCAAAGTGAATAATTCCTTTTAGCATTTCTTATAGGACAGGTATCTGGTGTTGAAATGCCTCAGCTTTTGTTTGCCTTTATTTTTTCCTTCATGCTTAAAGGATATATTTGTATGTACTATTTGAGGGTAAAAGCATTTTCCTTAAACATTTTAAATATGTCATGCCACTTTTTCCTTGTTTTCCATTGAAGGTTTCCACTACAAACTCTGCTGCCAACCATATTAGCACTCCATTGTATGTTATTTGTTTTATTTCTGTTGCTGCTTTCAGGATACTTTCTTTATCTTTGACTTTGGGGAATATTATTATTAAATGCCTGAAGGTAATCTTCTTTGGCTTAAGTCTTCTTGGTGTTCTATAACCTTCTTGTACTTGAATACTGATCTTTTTCTCTAGGTTTGGGAAGATCTATGATAATATCCCTTTGAATAAACTCTGTACGCTTATCTCCTTCTCTACCTCCTCTTTAAGGCCAATAACTTGAATTTGCCCTTTTGAAGCTATTTTCTAGATCTTGTAGGCATGTATCATTGTTTTATATTCTTTTTTGTCTCCTTTGACTATATTTTCAAATAGCCTGTCTTCAGGCTCACTAATTCTTCCTTCTGCCTGATCAAATCTGCTATTAAGAGACTCCGATGCATTCTTTAGCAGGTCAGTTACATTTTTTAACTCTATGATTTCTGCTTGATTCTTCTTTTAAATTATTTCAATCTCTTTATTACATTTATATGATAGACTTCTGAATTCCTTCTCTGTATTATCTTGGATTTCTTTGAGTTACCTAAACAAACAAACAAACAAACAAACAAAAAAAGCTAATTTAAATTCTCTGTCTGAAAGGTCACATATCTCCATTTCTCCCAGGTTGGTCCCTGGTACTTTATCCAGTTCTTTTGGTAAGGTCATGTTTTCCTGCATGGTCTTAATGCTTGTGGATGTTTGTCAGTGTCTGGACCTTAAAGAGCTAGGCATTTATTGTGGTCTTTGTAGTCTCAGCTTGTTTGTGCCCATTCCTCTTGGGACAGCTTTCCAGGTATCTAAAGGCACTTGGACCTTAAATTCAGTAACACTGAGGTTCTTGCAGACTCATAGAAGTACTGCCTTGGTATTCTTGAATAAGATTGAGAAGAATTCTCTGGATTATCAGGCAGGGGCTCTTGTTTTGTCCCTTTATTTTTCCAAAACAAATGGAATCTCTCTCTCTCTCTCTGTGCTGAGCTTCCTGAAACTGCAGGTGGAGTGATGCAAGCACCTCTGTGGCTTCCACCACTGAGATTGCACTGGGTCTTACCCAAGCCTGCACAGCACTGGGTCTTACCCAAGGCTTGCTGTAACCACTACCTGGCTATCACTTATATTCATTCAAAGCCCTAGGGCCCCACAATCAGCAGGTGGGGAAGCCAACCAGGTTTGTGACCTTCCATTCTAGGCGCTGAGTTCACCCAGGCCCCAGGAGGGTCCAGAGATGCCATCTGGGGACCAGAGATGCCATCTGGGGACCAGATATTGGAGTCAAAAACCTCACAAATCTATCTGGTGTTCTATTCTACTGCAGCTAAACTAGCCCTCAAACCACAGGACAAAGTCCTTCCCACTCTTCTTTCACCTTTCCATAGCAACAGGAGCCTTTTCCAGTGGCCAGCATCATGACTGGGCCATGGGGAATTCTGCAAGGTTACCACCAATGTTGACTTAAAGCCTGAGGCATCTTTAGTCAGCTTGTGGTTACTGCTGCTAGGCCTGGGACTCATGCTTCAGGACAGTGGGCTCCCATCTGGCCCAGAGCAGGTCCAGAAATGCTGTCCAAGAGCCTAGGACTAGATTCAGGAACCCCAAGCACTCACTTGGTGCTGTACCTTACTGTGGCTGAGCGGTACCTAAGGTGCAAGACAAAAAGTTCCCTTCACTTTTCTCTTTGCTTTTCTCAAACAGAAGGATTCTTTCGCTATAGTCACTACAGTTGAGAACTTGCTGAGTCTCACCTGAAGGCAGCATTTCTCAGAATCTCACCCAATGCCCACAGTGTACTACTTGGGTATCCCTGTTGGTTATTCAGGGCCTATGTACTCTCTAGTCAGCAAGTGATGAATCCTGCTGGGCAAATGTCCTTCCCTTCAAGTCAGCAGATTCCCTTATGGCTCAGGGTTTGTCTGGAAATGTTGTCCAAAAGCTATAGCCAAGGATGAGCTAGCCATATTATGTGGCTGAGCTGGTATCCAGGATGCAAGACAAAGTTCTCTTTACTTTTCTCTCTCCTCCCCTCAAGCAGAAGGAGAGCTTCACTGCCTGGAGTTGGGAGAAGGGTAAAGCAAGCACTCCCTTAGCTGCCCCAGCTGGTGTCTCCCTAGGTCATAGGCCACCCTAGTTCACTGGCTGTAAGCCCAGCCCAGCACTAGGACTTGCCTAGGAATTGCAGTCCTTGTGTTCTAGGCTACCTTTCAAGTATACCTAGGACCCCAAAGGATTTTAGCACTTGGCGGTGATGCTTGCTGAAACTCAAGTTCCAACCACTGGAATGGGTAATTCCATTCTGGTTAGGGCTGATTGAAATGTTCTCTTCATGGGTGGGTGCCAAATGAGCCTAGCATGGCTTTGCTTTCTGCTGTGACAGGGCAGTATGGTACTGAGTTCAATGCCAAGTCTCCCAGGCAGTGTGCTGTTTCTCCACCAAGTGCACAGTTTTTCTCTCTGCATTACATGGCCACTGCCAAGGGAAGTGGGGAGGGGTGGCATCAGTGATTCAAGCTGTGTTTACTACCCTCTTCAGTGCCTCTTTCTTTTTTTATTTTTTATTTTTGAATCAATTTTTATATTACATAACATTGTTTTAATTTTGGGGATTAATTCTTTTTGGTTTCTTAAAGTGATTTCTTTTTTTCTTTTTTTTTGAAACAGGGTCTCACTCTGTCGCCCAGTCTGGAGTGCAGTGGCATGATCACAACTCACTGCAGCCTCAACCTCCTAGGCTCAATTGATCCTCCCAACTCAGCCTCCTAAGTAGCTGAGACCCTGGGCACGTGCCACATGCCAGGATAATTTTTGTATTTTTTGTAGAGATGGGGTTTCACCATGTTGTCCTGGCTGGTCTGAAACTCCTGGGCTCAAATGATTCACCCACCTTGGCCTCCCAAAGTGCTGGGATTACAGGCATGAACCACTGTGCTTGCCCTAAAGTTACGTCTGACAGTTCTTTATTTAAACTTCAGAGTGAAAATTTAATCATCAAGAGTTCTGTCTGCATCAAATTTTACCAATTTTAGGTATTATTTGTGTGAGGTTTCTTCAGTGACTTATTTCTACGAGATCCAATTTTCCTGGGTCAAATTTTGCAGATCTGCATTTCAAGATTTGCTCCACTTTTAGTCAATATCACATTTTTGCCACATACGGTCATAGCCATTTTCAGTTTTAATTTGTGCTGGTTATTTTTGCTGGAAATATCCATTATAAATTGAACGGCAGATTAATGGTTTATGTATTCATTTCTTATTCAACGTGATGAGAAAATTGAACAACATTAGGCAAAAGATAGAGCTAGGCAAAACAGAGACAAAGACTCAGCGATAAAGATAGCAAGAGGAATTCAAATTTTAAGAGTAAAAATTATATTATGGTAATGGTAATAGCTAATATTTATTGTATACTTCTTTTTTTGAATTTTAGAAATATATTTATTTTATATGGAAATGTAAGGCATACCTTCATATAGCAGTATATAAAAACAAATAGTGCAGTATGTTGGAAATTTTATGAAATGTCCCATAATTCCTAGCACTTGAATACTATTACACAGTAAGCTCAGGCTATTTTAGGATAAAATAATTTAGCTCAAATAAATATTTTATTGTACCACTCTTCTATTGCAGTCAAAAATTTCCTCACTTACATCTACCCTAGAGTTTGGCTGAAGTGATGGGAAGCTAAAACCAAGAAACTACTACCTTTGTTTATAGGTCATATGGTTATCACTCAAACTCAAAATATATATACTCAGAGGTATATACCTCTGACAATCAATCAAAGTCAACGCCCGTTAGCCCAAAGTCAGAAAAGAAAAATGACAAAGGAAGAGACAATAAATGATTGAAAGAAATACAAAAGAGTGAAATTAACTCCTCTGCCCATTAAGTTCTTTTAAATTAAAAATAACCAATCATAAAAAAATACCCTATCATTCAACAAGTCACACTGAATTAGCAACTCAGGAACACAGTATTCATCCTTATTCTCTGTCTCCCTCTCCCTACTCATTCTCATGTTCTCAGTGCCTCTTTCAATGATATGAAGTTACAACCAGGTACTGGATTGCTCACCTGATTTTTGGTTCTTATGACAGTGCTTTTGTGTGTGTGTAGTTAGTTGTTAAATTTTGATGTTCCTGCAGGGGAAGCTATCAGTGGAGGCTTCCATTCAGCCATCTTGCTCTGCCCTCTTAAATTAAAGTTGATCATACATATGTACAGGACAAAACATAGTATATAGAGAGTTTAGTACTAGCTGAGGTTTCAGACATCTAATGGGGGCCTTGAAACATATCCCATTCAGGAAAGACCACTGTGTAGTGTTTCTTGTTTAAAACAAGTAGTCTAACACTGAAACTGAACCAGAAATTCTGAATGTTAGAGAACTGTAACTGCACAATTTATTCTTAAATGTAAACTGTCACTGTGAGAAGCTCAAATACCAATACTCCTTCACTACCTGCACTGTCTTCAAATCTGGACCAAGTCATCTCTTCCGATGACTACAGAGAGAGAGCCAGTGGTAAAAGCAGTATTATGCAAGTGGCTAATCTATCAGAGGATTCATATAATTTATCATCTTTGGCTAAAATTCAGACTCCCCAAGAATTCTTGCTTCAGGACTGTTTTCAGTCTTCCCTCCTAATGTTTCATCATTTTCAAGCAATTAGTCATAATTATTTCTCTTAATTTTACCTCCTTTCTCTATTTTTCTCCTTTCCTGAGATAGGGATATAAATAAGTACTAAAGTACCTAAAGATAAATAATAGTGAGAGTAGTATAAAAAATACTTTTCTATTTTGAAAATAGTTAATAATATCTAAATTATCCTTGTTTTACTGCAATCCTTTGGGTCTCTTTGGCAAAAATAAATCACACATCTAATATTAAAGAATGTTGCTAACAGACAAAAATGTATTGGGTATGCTTAAATCTCATTCTTATATATTAGTTATCTAAAAAATCCGTTGGAATAAATTGGGTAGCAGGATGTCATATAAAATTTTAGCTCAAAAGTTACTTTGGCATAGGGGTCAATATGACCTTAGATCCAATCCTTGCCTCAAGCTTTTATCTTACTGCATAAAAAGCAATAAAAATAGAAGATGCTTTATTCGTGGTCAGACTTTTAAAAAAACAGCTTTCGTTAGTTGGCATCCTAAATTTTAAAACTCGTATTTTAGTTTTATTCATTTTTAGACTTTTAAAAATTTCAAGTAAAGCTTTTAGTTTGAACGAATATGATTCCATCTTTGATACTTAATTAGTGGCTTGCTATGTACAGTTATATTATTTTAATGTTTAGTAATAAAGGAATCATAATAGTTCTAAAGACATGATAGCTTTCTAGAAGATCTTACTCTTCAATGTGATATGGGTGAAAAGTAAGCATTTAGTCTAACAAGGATATTACTTTTTGTTTACTATACATAACACTTTCAGGATCTGTAAAATTCATTTAATTATACAAATATTTATTGAACCCTTATGATGTTCCAGAAACAGCTCTGGGCTCCAGAACTACATTGCACTTTGAGTATTTTATTTATAAAGACATGTTTTCATTAGAAATACCAATTTAATAGTAATTTCTTTGGCTACTAGTCCCAAAACATATTTTTTAAAAATTCCCTGTAGATGTTCACTACTTACAAAATATTACAGCATTGATTTAATGTAGAAAGGTTTTCCACTTTCAAAAATCAGGAAGAACTCTACTACTATAAATATAATACCTGATTTGCTCCTCATATTGCATGTAACAAATACAGTATGATTCAGAATGTTTGTAATAATGACATGAAACTCCTCTCCTGAAATTCCCCAAATTTATTTTTGTTTTAATAGCAATCTGATGACTCCTTAGGAAATATCTATAAGAAAAGTAATACCTATAAGACTAGTACCAAGGAAATACATTTTATGGGCCAAGACCTTAACAGACATCTCACCAAAGGATATATGCAGATGGAAATAAACATATGAAAAGATGATCCATATCATAAGTCATCCAGGAAATGCAAATTAAAACAATGAGATGCCACTACACATCTATTAGAATGGCCAAATTCCAAAACATATCAAATGCTGGTGAGGATGTGGAGCAACAGGAATTCACATTAATTGCTGGTGGGAATGCAAAATGGTACATCCACTTTGGAAGAGAGTTTGACAATTTCTCACAAAACTAAATATACTCTTATTATATTATTCAGCAATCATGCACCTTGGTATTCACCCAAAAGAGCTGAAAACTTATGTTCACACAAAAATGTGGACACAGGTGCTTAACGCATCTCTATTAATAACTGCCCAAACTTGCCAACAACCAGATGTTCTTCATTAGGTAAATGGATAAATAAACTTGGAACATCCAGGCAAGGGAATATCATTCAGTGTTAAAGGGGAAGGCCGGGTGCAGTGGCTCATGCCTGTAATTTCAGCACTTTGGGAGGCTGAGGCAGGCTAATCATGAGGTAAAGAGATCGAGACCATCCTGGCCAACATGGTGAAACCTTGTCTCTACTAAAAATATAAAAAGTAGCTGGAACTACAGGTGGCACTCACCTGTAGTTCCAGCTACTTGGGAGGCTGAGGCAGGAGAATCGCTTGAACCTGGGAGGCGGAGGTTGCAGCGAGCCGAGATTGCGTCATTGCACTCCAGCCTGGTGACAGAGCGAGACCCCATCTCAAAAATAAATAAATAAATAAATAAAATGAAATAAAATAAATAAAAAATAAAATAAGCTATTTAGTTATGGAAAGCCATGAAAAGACATGGAAGAACCTTAAATGCATATTAAGTGAAAGAAGCCAGTCTGACAAGGCTACATACTGTATGATTCCAACTATGTGACATTCTGGGAAAGTTAAAACTATAAAGACAAAACAATAAAAATATCAATACTTGTCAGAACCATGGGGGGCATGGATGAATGAATAGAGCACACAGGATTTTTAGGGTAATGAAAATACTCCGTATGATGCTATAATGGTGGATGTGTGTCATTTTCCTTTGTCCAACCCCTAGCATGTACAATATAAAGTGTAAACTCTAATATAAACTATGGACTTTGGGTGATAATTGTGAACCCAAAAGTATCTGAGACAGGTCTCAATCAATTTAGAAAGTTTGTTTTGTGAAACTTAAGTACACTCCCATGACACAGCCTCAGGAGGCCCTAATGACGTGTCCTCAAGGTGGTCAGCATACAATTTGGTTTTATAGATGTTAGGGAGACATGAGCCATCAATCAATACATGTAATATGTACATGGGTTTAGTCCAGAAATGCAGGATGACTGGAAGAGTGGACTTCCAAGTCATAGGCAGATTCAAAGATTTTCTGACTGGCAATTGGCTAAAAGTGTTATTATCAATAGAAAGAAATATCTGGGTTATAATATGGGGTTGTGGAGACCAAGGTTTTATCATGTAGGTAAAGCCTCCGGGTAGCAGGCTTCAGAGAAAATGCATTGTAAGTGTTTCTTATCAGACTTAAAGAGTCCGTTCCATCAGTAATTCCAACACGGAGGAGGGTATAATGGGGCCTCTGGCTCCCCTTTCTCATCAGGGTCTGAAACTAGTTTTCTAGGTTAACTTTGGAATGCCCTTGGCTGAGAGAAGGGGCCCATTCAGATGGTTGGGGGCAGGGAATTGGAATTTTATTTTTGGTTTATATAACGATGTATCAATGTTGGTTTATCAAATGTATCACATTGGTAGGGGATGCTGAAAATGAGGGAGGCTATGCATGTGTGGGGCAGGGAGTAGATGGGAACTCTATACGTTCTTCTCAATTGTTCTGTGAACTTAAACTTCTCTGAAAACAAATCTTTTAAAAAAGAGAATGAAAATTTATTTTACACATGAGAAAGTAGTGGTTACTTACCCTAGACACAGTTTCAAATAGAAAGGTCAGGACAAAACAGTCTGAGTCAGAGCCTATTGTTAAAGCTCTAGAAAGGTAATAGTTTCTTTTTCACTATGTTTTTCAGATCACTGATTAATCCTAAGGACATGTAATAATTTTTACAATTTCCTTTTAGCTTTGTGCCAGCAGCAATTGCAGTTTGTCACCAGTCTTAGGAACAGATCACAAGGCTGGAGAGGCAGTATATTTTAAGTGACTTGAAAAAATATTAATGATATAAGTGTGTGTGTGTGTGCGCGTGCACGCGCACACTAATTAATATTCCACCAGGAAGGTAAAGAACTCACAATAAATCATATTAAACAGCTACAAGAAAAAATTTAGAGAATTGCTTGATTTTTCACGTAAGGACTTTATTAATCATTTTTTAAAAGTCATTACCAACATTTGAAGCTTTCTGCCTTTCTCTTTCAGTCACCCCAGGTAAAATGACCTAGGGTTTTCATATTAATGTAACTAACTACCTTTAGGAAAAACATCTGATAGCCTTTGTATTTATACTCCCTTGGAAATTTCTTGCATTTTTTTCAGTGCATTCAAATTCCTGGCTTGAGATCTACTAAAAATGGCCAATAGGTATATTAAAACATACACAATGTCACTAAGCATCAGGGAAATACAAATAAAAACCATGATGAGATATTACCTCACACCTGTCAGTTTGGCTATAATCAGAAAAACAAAAGACAACAAATGTTGGTGAGAATGTAGAGAAATTAAAACTTTTGCACATTGTTGGTGGGAGTGCAAAAAGGTGCACTTGGCATAGAAAACAGTATGGAGGTTCCTCAAAATATTAAAAATAGAACTGCTGTATGAACCAACAATCCTACTTCTGGGAACTTACTCAGGAGCTGAAATCTGGGTCTCAGAGATATATTGGCACTCCTTTGATCATTGTAGCATTATTCATTATAGCCGAGATGTGAAAATAACCTAAATGATCCACCTACAGATGAATGAATTTTTTAAAAATGTGAAATGTATATACAGTGAAATACTCTTCAGCCTTTAAAAGGAAGGAAATGCTTCAATATGTGACAACATAAGTGCACCTAGCGACATTAGGCCAAGAGAAATAAGCCAGTCACAGAAAGACATATATTGCACGATTTCACTAATTTGAGGTATCTAAAATAGTTAAATTCATAGAATCAGAGTGGAATGATGGTTGCCAAGGTCTGGGGAGAGGGAGAAATGCCAAGTTACCAAGCAACGGTCATGAAGTTTCAGTTGAGCAAGATGAATATATTCTAGATATCTGCTTACAACTGTGCCTATAGTCAACAGTGCTATATTAGACACGTAAACATTTGTAAAGAGGCCTGGAGATACATCAGATCCTACAGATGTCAAGTGCTGAGTCCCACAAGACTAAAAAAAACTAGGAGAATAAAAAATGAGTAAAGAGGGTCTATTTCATGTTAGGTGTTCCTACTACAATAAAATAAAATGAGATAAAGTAATTGTTCTGAATATGGTAAGGAGAATTCTTAGAGCTGTGGATTATCAACAGAAACTATAACCCCAAAACTAACACTAGCGTGTGAACTTGTACTTTCAGTGAAGCTGTTTTTGATATTAAAGCATTTTACTAACTTAGTTGTCTTCCTTAAGTTTGCTAGTAGTCATTCTATCAGAAATCAGCTACCTAGTTTTGAGAATATGCTTCCAAAATATGTGGAACCTGTGCTAAAGAAATAGCAGTGGACACCTTGGGTGCAGACAGGGAAAATGGCCATAAAGAGAGACTTTCGGCATGATCTCTGGGTTTTCGCTTTCTGGATTCACCAATGTTGCCTATTTTTGGCTTCCCTAATCCAGTATCCACCTGCATTTGAAAAAGAGATCTCTTAAATGACCTTGTCCAATGACCTCGAAATCCCAAGTTAGCCCTATGCATGGACTTCCCTGATCTTTGACCACACTAGTTCCAAACTTGGGTTCCATGGACCTTCATAGTCTCTTTTATCCTAGATTGGGAATAGAGCAAAACTTGATTCCAGTGAAAGTTATAAAAGTGGATTGATGATCTGTGAGTGAACTTAGTTACTTATGGTCTACTTAAGAATGCCTCTCAATTATCTTTCCTGATCATTTTGGGCTAACCTCAATAGGCTAAAGTTCAGCTCAGGTGTCCTGCAAATGTAAGGCCTCAAGAGAACATCAGTTTTAGAAGTCTTCTAAAACTATATTTTAATATCGATACAACCCCTACCCATGAGTGCCGTTTATCTTGTAGTAATCAGTCCTAATATCTGATCTACAGCTTGGAAGCCTTGCTGTTGTAAACCCACAGAAGAAAGCTAAAAAATTATGCAGAATTATGGATTGCTCTTTCTACATTTGGAAGAAAAAGAGAGTTTTTCTCAGAAAGTCTGCTCTATAGTATCACAAAGATGGAAGGTAAGAATCTAGCCAAACAAAAATATGGCTTTGCGTTTATGTACATAGCACTTTCACTTACCCCATCGGTAACATTTATTCAATTTAATAAATATATATTGAACCCCCCCATGTGGCAGACACAGTATTAAGTACTAGATGTGTATCTGTGAACAAAACAGACAGACTCATAGAACTTACATTTACGTATTTACCCTCATAGAGCTTATATTTACTTCAAAGAGCTCTTGTAGTTATTGAGATATGTAACACATTTGGCATAGTATCTGCCACATAAAAACTACATAAAATGAAGTTTATCTTCAGAAGAAAATAGGGCAAATGGCAACATTCCAGATAGAGTTTGTTTTAATCATCATTTGTCACTGCTATGATGAATATTGCAAAATTAAAGATTTAGATTGATACTTTTAAAGTCAAAACATGCCAAATGCATCCTAAGAGTCAGTTGTAAAATGACATTAATCTAACTGTTGATATTCCGATTTTCACAGCAGTATTCTAGTGCAAGTATTAACTTAATCCTGGTATAATTTTCAAAATTTAAATATTAGTTCTGTTACAGTTACTTTTTTCCATTTTTGAATAAGTCCTAAGGCATGGTCTCTTTCCTGGGAGAAGATGCGCATTTGCTGAAAAGCATTCTGTGAAATATTTTAAGATGCTTGAAAAAAGGAAAATTCAGCAATATAATTTATTATTATTAAAAATACCTCAATATTTTAAGTAATTCTTTAATTTTTGATGCAAATGAGGCTCAGTTGAAAGTCAGGTATTAATTGCCTTTTGATCTTTAGTAATTGAAGATATCTGACAATTTGCCAGATTATACACAGTTCCCTTTTTAAAATACTTTGACACTTTTAATAAGAATCATCTTCACTTGTACTAAAATCCTTGAAAGTATAATAAAAACATTATTCTTTATTATGTAAGTAAGCCCTTAATTAAACTCTGAAGACTGGAAAGAGAATCTTAGTTGGAAGAGTCATAAAATTAGTAGCATTATCAAACAAAAAGAAAAATAAAAGCCCAATAGAACGTAAACATTTTTTTCTGAAGACTGGAATATTCTAAATGTAATGCAGTCCAAATATAGGCAATACACACATGGCAAAAAACAATTAACATTAAATGAGAAAAAATCCATTATAGTATTAAACGTTAATAAAAGGGGTTCTTGATCAGATATATTATGACACTATGAAATTAGCACTAATACTGTTTGGTAGTAGTAAGAATTTTTTTAAAATGTCTTTTTCTTTGAGTGAGTAAGAAGATAGGGTGTAACCTAATACAGAAAACTTATCATAAGAAATGGAGACCTATTCCTATTTGATGCTCCTTTTGACTTTCAAATAATACTTTTCTCAAAGATGTCTTCATCCCTTTCTACACGAGCTTAGATTTGGTTTTAAACATTATAAACAATCCCAGAAAATGCTGAGATTCATGTTAAAAGCAGTGTATTGAATTTTGGTATCCAAGTTGCTAGACCTAGCCAACAGCAGAGCTTTTATTTGTCAGAATAATTGCAAACCTATAGAACTTTCCCAGACAATCCATGAACCCTATGAAGATTCAAAAGCATACCTGTGGCACATATTTAAGACAAAAGAGTCACATTTCTCTATTTATATGCAACCCATTTTATAAAGAGTATTTTGTGTTAAGTTGCAATGTCTCATCAACCTTATTCCACAGATAGAGAAAAAGATGAAAGAGTTGCCTGTTTGCCTTTTCACTGTCTTTGGATTGATATAATGGTTTGTGATCTGTTAACAGAATCACTTTAGCAATCTAAAATAAAATATAATCTCTCAGATTCCTGTGAGCAAATAAAAGCTGTGTTTAATGAAACTTCCTTCAAGGTAATTTGGGTGACCTAGCAAACTTTATTACTGAGGCTAAAAATAGTGTCATTTTGGAAAGAGATGATATATCTAAGACTTTGAGATGCTGTATCTATTGTCTTTGAGATATAGTGATAAGGTTGGTCATGTGATACTGTTACAGGAAAGGGGTCCTGATCCAAACCCCAAGAGAGGGTTCTTGGACCTCACACAAGAAAGAATTCAGGGCGAGTCCACGGTGCAAAGTAAAAGCAAGTTTATTAAGAAAGTAAAGGAATAAAAGAATGGCTACTCCATAGACAGAGCATCCCCAAGGGCTGCTGGTTGCCCATTTTTATGGTTATTTCTTGATGATATGCTAAGGTGGATTATTCATGCCTTTCCTTTTTAGACCATAGAGTGTAACTTCCTTACGTTGCCATGGCATTTGTCAACTGTCATGGCGCTGATGGGAGTGTAGCAGTGAGGATGACCAGAGGTCACTCTCGTGGCCATTTTGATTTTGGTGGGTTTTGGCCATCTCCTTCAATGTAACCTGTTTTATCAGTAAGGTCTTTTATGACCTGTATTTTATGTTGACCTCCTAACTCGTCTTATGACTTAGAATGCCTTAACCATCTGGGAATGCAGCCCAGTAGGTTTCAGCCTCATTTTACCCAGCTTATTTAAGATGGAGTTGCTCTGGTTCACATGCCTCGGACAATACCATGTATTTTTGGATATATGGTACCTTTGAGTAGACAAAATACTCATTTGTTACCTATGTGAGGTGATGGTCCTTGGTACCCTAAAAATTTTTTTTTTAATTTAATTTTATTTTAAGTTCTGGGATACACATGCAGGGTGTGCAGGTTTGTTACATAGGGAAACATGTGCCAGGTGGTTTGCTGCAGCTATCAACCCATCACCTAGGTATTAAGCCCAACCTGCATTAGCTATTTATCCTGATGCTCTCTGATACGGTTTGGCTGTGTCCCCACCCAAATGTCAACTTGAATTGTATCTCCCAGAATTCCCACATGTTGTGGGAGGTACCCAGGGGAGATAATTGAATCATAGGGGCTGGTCTTTCCCATGCTATTCTCATGATAGAGATTAAGTCTAACAAGATCTGATGGGTTTACCAGGGGTTTCTGCTTTTGCTTCTTCCTCATTTTTTTTCTCTTGCCACCACCGTGTAAGAAGTGCCTTTCACCTCCCGCCATGATTCTGAGGCCTCACCCAGCTATGTGGAACTGTAAGTCCAATTAAACCTCTTTTTGTTCCCAGTTTCGGGTATGTCTTTGTTGGCAGCATGAAAACAAACTAAAACACTCTCCCTTTCCCTGCCCCGCCGCCCCGCCGCCCCGCCCTAACAGGCCCCAGCGTGTGTTGTTCCCTTCCCTGTGTCCATGTGTTCTCTTTGTTCATCTTCCACTTCCAAGTGAGAACATGTGGTGTTTGGTTTTCTGTTCCTGTGTTAGTTTAATGAGGATGATGTCTCAGCTTGAAGCCTAAAAATGTGAATACCTCATGTTCACCCACTAGTACTTTTTACCACAACATCACAATAGCTAACATTTATTAAACCCCATTTCACTTAGGTTAATAACAATTGCTAATAAGTGATAGTTACTGTGCTAAATGCTTTTCATGAATATCTCATGCAAATCTCCCAACAAATCTATGAGGAAGAAAATACCATTATTTCTATTTTAAAGATGCAGTCACGGACATTCTTAGAAGCTCAGTGATATGTAAATGGTTACACAGCAGGGAAGGTAGAATTTAAATCCAGTGTTGTGAATACCACAGTGTTTGCAAAGGGAGAGAAGATGATAAACATGAGAGACAGAGGGATAATTTAGCAGGTCTTCGAAAGGCCTTTCTAATGACACTGTCACATCATGCTACATCAGTTCTCTGCCTAGCACCTATCACTGTTGATATTTTTTGTATTTAAGTAATGTTTATTTCTTGTCTGCCTCCTGTTACTAGAATGTTAACAGCCACCTTCTAAATGGCTAATGTTTAAATGGAGATTTGTGTGACAAGAAAAAGTCCAGGAAAAACAGGAAAAAGCATTCTAGTCAGAGTAATAATAGCTAGTTCCAAAGCCCTAGACTGAGAAAGAATGTGGCATGTTAGAGGAAAAGAAAGGGCAGGGTATCTAGAGCATAGCAGGATGGGTTGGTGTGGAGGTAGGCAAAGATTGGGTCACATGGAGCTTGGTAAATCAGATTTAGGAGGTTGTATGAGACTCAGTTAAAGAAGATGAAAGCCCTGAGGGATTTTCAGCTTGAGTGACATGATCTTTTCTAAAGGATCTGACTTTGGCCCCTGTACCAAGAACAAACTGGGAGGGGTGGGACAGAAGTAGAAGTGAAAAGAAGACAGTTAGAAAGGCACTGTAATATTCCAGCTGAGTGATAGCATTAGCTTGGACTAGGAAGAAAGTAGTAGAGATGGAAAGAAGTAGTTAGAATAAAGATATGTTTTGGAGGTAGAATCACTTAGGTTTACTGATGGATTAGATACAAGAGATGAGGGAAAGATAATCACTCTCCATTGCCCCCAGCCTCCATCCTCATAAGCACTGTTTTTCTTTTATTAGTAATTTGGTATTGAAGTAAAACATTCAGTAAAGTAAGCAAATATTAAATGCTCAGTTTGTTGACATTCTGTGTATGTATATGCTTAAGTCCAGCCACCAGATCAAGACGTAGATAATTTTTCACATTCTAGAAGTCTCCCTTGACCCCCTCCCAATCTGTCCTCCACCCTTATCTACTCTTGGTATCTTCCCCAACCCCTTTACAACAATCCAGTTTGCGTACTGTAGCCAGATTAATCATCTCAGGTTGCTGCTTTGTTCACCTGTTTTTCTGTTTGGTAACTTTAGTCATGCCCTATTGCAACAAGCTATCTAAATATACTGAACTGTAATTCAAACCCTTCCACTGATTCATCCCAAATCCTTTCTCCTTCTTCTTCCCTTCTAATAAGTAGCATATTCATTACTCCCAGATAAGTTCTACTCACTTCCATCTTCTATAACTTTACACATATCTAATCTAAAATATTTTCTCTTTTTGATTCTATCTGTTCCTTTTTTAATTTTTAATTTTCATGGATACATAAGAATTGTACATATCTTTAGGGTATGTGTGATATTTTATATAGGCATACAATATGTAATGAACAAGTCAGTGTAATTGGGATATCCATCACCTCAAGCATCTATCATTTTTCTGTGTAGGAACATTTCAATTTAACTCTTTTGGTTATTTTGATATATACGATGAATTATTTTTAATTGTAGTTGCCCAACTGTGCTACTGAACACTAGATATTATTATTTTTAACTATATTTTTGTATGTGTTAATTATTCCCTCTTTATCTCCCCCTTCCCACTACCTACCCTTTTCAGCCCGGAAATCATTATTCTACTCTCTATTTTCCTGAGTTAAATTTCTTTTAAGCACTCAAATATTAAAAATCTCGAACAACTCAGTAGGAAAAAAGCAAATAATATTATTAAAGAAGAGGCAAAAGATCTAAGTAGACATTTCTCAAAGGAAGACATACAAATGACCAACAGGTATATGAAAAAATGCTCCACATCACTGATCATCAGAGAAATGAAAATTAAAACTACAATGAGATATCATCTCATCCCAGTTAAAATGGCTTTTACCCAAAAGACAGGCAATAATGAATGCTGGTGAGGTTGTGGAGAAAGAGGATCTCTCATAAATTGTTAGTGGCAATGTAAATTAGTACAGCCATTATGGAGAACAATATGGAGGTTCCTCAAAAAACTAAAAATAGAACTACCGTATAATCCAGCAATCCCACTGGTGAGTATATGTCCAAAAGAAAGGGAATTAGTGTGGAAAAGAGATACCTGCACTCCTATGTGTACTGCAGCACTATTCACAATAGCCAAGAGTTGGAAACAACCTATATGTCCATCGATGGATGAGTGGATAAAGAAAATGTAGTATACATACACAATGGAGCATTATTCAGCCATAAAATACATTCTGTTATTTGTATTCATTCTTTAGGGCTGCAAATGCCCTTCAGTGAAAACACCAGGGTCATCCTCCATTTGTCACAGGTATGTGACAGCTATCGGTTTGGGCAAATCGCAATTACTTTTGCACCAACCTGTATATTGCTTTAACATCTACTCCTGCTATGATCTAAATGCTTGTATTCCACCAAAATTCATAAGTTGAAATATAATCACCAATGTGATGGTATTGTGAGGTAGGGTTTTTAGGAGGTGATTAGGTCATGATGGCGAAGTTCTCATGAATGGGATTAGTGCCCTTATAAGGCACTAAAGAGGTACAAGTTTTTCCCTTCTGCCGTGTAAAGTTATGAAAAGATGGGCCCTCACCAGACACTGAGTCCACCAGCACCTTGACCTTGAACTTCCCTGACTCAAGAACTGTGATAAATAAATTTCTCTTGTTTATAAGCCACCAACTTATGGTATTTTGTTTTAGCAACCCGAGTAGACTAAGGCAACACTTAAGTTTTGTATTTTGTTGTGGTGTTCATGTTGCTTTAATGTCTGCACTACAACCTCTCTATTTTGTTCGTTTAGCATAATACCTGGCACAAGTTTGGTGTTCAATAAATATTTGTTGAATACATGGTGAAATAATTAATTAATATACATTGTTAGTTATCTTATTTGATGTGTATGTCCTATCTCCCCATATAGATTGTATGTTCTCTGCAGCAAAGACCAAGTACTGTATTTCTCATGGTATCATTCATATGTATCAAGGCAACCTAGAGAAAGTAATAGACTAAAAAGTCAGCAATTCCTGTCTTCTCTAAAATGTATATTTTTGCTTATCCCAATTGACTTCTCATTGATTCAAGTAACTTTGAAGGGCACGGGGGAGAGACGTGACAATAGATATATCATCTGTGCTCAAATTTGATGTCTTAGTTGTGGATGGTTCAGATATCTGGTAGAATCTTCTGGCAAACTCGAGCCTGAAGTTTCATGTAAAAAACACTTTCTATAAATCTGGAAATTTACCAGTCCTGCCCTGGTAAGTAGGTCCTATGTCTAGAAGGAAGATTTGACTATTATTAAATGCTTCTAATAAATAAGTGTAATAGACATCAAGATCATTTTATGTAATTATGAACATGAAATTAAGAATAAGCAATCCAATGGTGTCAGCAATTTTAATGAGAGAACTGAACTGACTGCAAGGCCAGTTTGATTATTTTTTACAAAAATCAGTAATAAGCAGCCATCATTAGTGTTAAGGGTGTCAGAATATGAAATGGAGGACCTGCGTTCAAGTTGTAATTTTTTCATTAACTAGATGCGTGATTTGGAAAAGTTGCTTAAATTATCTGAAATGTAATTTCCTTATCTGCAAAGTGAATATGACCAGAAAGACTGCGAGGAGAGAATGAGATAATACTAAGGCTTTGAAGGTATAGGTATCATATATTAATAATAAGGTGCTAAAAACATAATCTAAGAATAAAGGAAAATGTACATACAGGTCCCTTAACCACAGCCATGTTGTATTAATATTCTCTGCTACTAATTAGACATTGCACCCCTCAAAGGAATGGTTTATTTCTCGCTGTTCAATCACATCAAGTGTTGCCATGATTCTTGTCTCAGACCCCAGGCCCCAGGTATTCTGAACTGTCACTTGGATTTATCGAGGCACCCCACTATTATTGTTGGATTTCAGTAGTCATGGAAATTAAAAGTTGTCCTGTTTATTGTGGCAGCTGGTAAACAGATAGCACCTTTTACATCATAGCTCTTGGTACTTGGGAATTGCCAGAGAATAAAATAAAAGTTAAAAAATTCAATAACATAGTTCTCTGCACTATCTTAACAGCAAGCCACCAGTGAAGGGTCCAGGAAGCCACTTACATCACAACAGACATCCCTGAGCGAATTGGTATAAAAGTAGTTATACTCTTGATAGCTCAGCTGCTGCCTATTGTAAAAGAGCAATTAGAATTTTTTTCTTGCAGTCCATACTCAAACTCAAAGAAGTAGAGAGTAAAGTTGTTGCCAGGGACACTGGGAGGGGTGGAGGTTAGAAATAGAGAGATGTTCATCAAAGGGAACAAAGAAAGATTCAATTAGGAAAGATGAATGAGTTCTGGAGATCTAATATACAGCACGGTGATGATAGTTAAAAATACCAGTGTTTTTTTTTATTATTATACTTTAAGTTCTAGGGTACATGTGCACAACATGCAGTTTTGTTACATATGTATATATGTGCCATGTTGGTTTGCTGCACCCATTAACTCATCATTTACATTAGGTATTTCTCCTACTGCTATCCCTCCCCCATCCCCGCACCCCAGGACAGGCGCCCATGTGTGATGTTCCCCACCCTGTGTCCAAGTGTTCTCATTGTTCAATTCCCACCTGTGAGTGAGAACATGCGGTGTTTGGTTTTCTGTTCTTGTGATAGTTTGCTCAGAATCATGGTTTCCAGCTTCATCCATGTCGCTACAAAGGACATGAACTCATCCTTTTTTATGGCTGCAGAGTATTCCATGGTGTATATGTGCCACATTTTCTTAATCCAGTCTATCATTGTTGGACATTTGGGTTGGTTCCAAGTCTTTGCTATTGTGAATAGTGCTGCAATAAACATACGTGTGCATGTGTCTTTATAGTAGCATGATTTATAATCCTTTGGGTATATACCCAGTAATGGGATTGCTGGGTCAAATGGTAGTTCTAGTTCTAGATCCTTGAGGAATCACCACACTGTCTTCCACAATGGTTGAACTAGTTTACACTCCCACCAACAGTGTAAAAGTGTTCCTCTTTCTCCACATTCTCTCCAGCACCTGTTGTTTCCTGACTTTTTAATGATCGCCATTCTAACTGGTGTAAGATGGTATCTCATTGTGGTTTTGATTTGCATTTCTCTGATGACCAGTGATGATTGGCAAAAAATACCAGTATTTACTTGAAATTTGCTGAGGGTGTATCTTAAGTGTCCCATGCACCCCTCCAACCCCCTACACAAGAAAATGGTAATTATGAGATATGATACACCTGTTAATTAGCTTAATTTTGATGATTATTTCACAACATATACATATATGAAAACTTCAAGTTGTATGCCTTAAATATATACAATTCCTATTTGTCAATTTTACCTCATTAAAACTGGAAAAGAAAAAGAATTTCTTCCATTAGCAACAAAAATTTCAGTAAGTAAATTTTTTTAAGTACAGTTATGAGCCACCTAAGGATGTTTCAGTCAATGATGGGTTGTAACAGAGCTGAAGAATTCTTATTGCCTAGTGATGTCTCAGCCATCATAATGCTCTAGTTATAATGCATTACTCACCAGTTTCTGGTGATGCTGGTATAAACAAACATACTGCACTGCCAGTCATATAAAAATATAGCATATATAATTAGGTATAGGACATAATACTTTATAGTAATGACTATCACTAATTTATGTATTTACTGTACTGTATATTTTATCATTATTTTAGAGTGTAACCTACTTCTATATATAAAAACATTAACTGTAAAACAGCCTCAGGCAGGTCCTTTAGGAGACATTGCAGGCGAAGGCACTGTTATCATAGGAGATGACAGCTTCCTTCATGTTATTACCCCTGAAGACCTTCAAGTGGGACAAAATATGGAGGTGACCAACAGTGATATTGATGATCCTGACCCTGTGTAGGTATAGGCTAATGTCTGTGTGTCTTAGTTTTCAACAAACAAGTTTTTTTAAAAAAAAGAAAAAGAAAATTAGAAAAAAGCTAATAGAGTAAAGATATAAAGAAAGAAAATATTTTTGTACAGCTGTACAGTGTGTTTGGTTTTAAGATGTGTTATTACAAAAGAGTCAACAAGTTGTAAAAAATTAAAAATTTTTAAAAGAAAATAAGTTCCAGTAAACTAAGGTTAATTTATTTTTGAAGAAATAAAAATATTCTTGTATAAATTTAGTGTAGCCTAAATTTACAGTGTTTATGAAGTCTACAGTAGTGTACAGTACTGTCCTAGGTCTTCACATTTACTCTTCACTCACTCAGAATAACTTCCAGTCCTACAAGCTCCATTCACGGTAACTGCCCCGTAGAGGTGTATCGTTTTCTATTTTTTATGTCATATTTTTACTGTACCTTTTCTATGTTTAGAAATGTTTAGATACACAAATAGTATTGTATTAAATTGACTAAAGTGTTCAGTATAATAATATACTGTGCAGGTTTGTAGCACAGGTATGTAGTAGGCTATACCATCTAGGTTTGTGTATGTATACTCTATGATCTTTGCACAGTGACAAAATTGAACTTGCCTAACCCCATATTTAAGCAATGCATGACTGTATGTGTAGAAAATAGGTGAGTAGAAAACTATGCCAGAGGAGTAAAATGTGTTATTCCAAGCATTAATTATATATAAACAAATATGTAACATAATTCTATTAAGTTTAGAAAGGAGATCAAAGTTAATTTTATTACCAAGTGCCCTTGGCCCTATTCACATAACAGTAGAGAGTACACAATCTATCAAAGTAAAAAAAAAAAAAGTTTTAAAGCAATTTAAATTTATTTTAACAAGGTCAGAAATTAAGTTTTCATGTATTCTATCCAGAGTAAGTACAATGTCATGGCATTAATAACAACTAAAAATACATTTAGACTTTGGAGCATTTTTTTTTCCCAGGGTCAACACAGAACCTTGAAAATATCTTGAGGGAAATTACTTAGCCTCTCTGAAAAATAATAAATCCTCATATTATCCTTAATATCCCTAAAGGGTTATGGGATGTTTTCTAATTCTGCATTACAGATGGAAAAGCAAAGAACTTGGCTAATACTTTCTATTTTCAGGAATGGACTGGCCAGAACTATAGTAATGCTCTTTCCTTTTCAGTTTGTTGATCACTTGGCCTTGTATTTTTTTTCTAATAGTGTGTAGATAAGAAATAGCTGTTCTTAAAATCACTGTGATATAGCACATCACACCCATAAAGATGGCTGTTATCAAAAAGACAAGAGATAACACAAGTTGGCAAGGGTATGAAGAAAAGGAACCCCAGTACACTGTTGTGGTGAACGTTGATTGGTGCAGCCACTATGGAAAACAGTATGTAGATTCCTGAAGAAATTAAAAATATAACTACCATACAACCCAGCAATCCATCTTCTGGGTATATATCCAGAGGAGATGAAATCACTGCGTTGTAAATATACCTATATTCCCATGTTTATTACAGCATTATTCACAATAGCCAAGATCTGGAAATAACCTAAATGTCCATTGATAGATGAATGGATAAAGAAAATATGGCATATACAATAGAATTGTATTCAACCTTAAAAAAAGGAGGAGATACTGCCATATGCCACAACATGGCTGGACTTGG
The DNA here is from genome assembly GCF_029289425.2 of Pan paniscus. Classification (NCBI taxonomy): domain Eukaryota; kingdom Metazoa; phylum Chordata; class Mammalia; order Primates; family Hominidae; genus Pan; species Pan paniscus. The sequence continues at coordinate 39,647,492 of NC_073264.2, read as the reverse complement.
AAGACATTAGGCTAAGTAAAATAATCCAGACACAGAAAAAATATATTACATGATCTCACTTATGTGCAGAACATATTTTTTTTAAAAGTGCTCAAATACACAGAGATAGCAAATGAAACTGTGACATGTTTGGATCTGTGTCACCAACAAAATCTCTTGTTGAATTGTAATCCCCAATGTTGGAGGTGGGGCCTGGTGGGAGGTAATTGGATCATGGAGGAGGAATACCCCCTTGTTCCTGTTCTCATGATAGTAAGTAAGTTCTCGCAAGATCTAGGCATTTAAAAGTGTGTGGCACCTCCCTGCCTCTTACTCCTGCTCCACCATGTGAAGCACTGGCTCCCCTTTTGTCTGCCCCATGATTGGAAGCCATGTTCCTGAGGCCTCCCCAAAAGTAAAAGCTATGCTATGCTTTCTGTACAGCCTGTGGAATCTGGAATCATGAGCCAATAAAACTTCTTTTCTTTATAATAATTATCCTGTCCCAGATTTTTTTTATAGTAGTGCAAGAATGGACTAATACATAAAATTGGTACTGAGAGTTGTGCATTCCTATAAAGATACCTGAAAATGTGGAAGCAACTTTGGAACTGTGTAATGTGCAGAGGTTGGAAGAGTTAGGAGGACTCAGAAGAAGACAAGAAGATAAGGGAAAATCTGGAACTTCCTAGAGACTTGTTGAATGGTTGTAACTGAAATGCTGACAGTGATATGGACAGAGATGCCCAGGCTGATGAGGTCTCAGATGGAGATAAGGAAGTTATTGGAACTGGAACAAAAATCACATTTGTTATGCTTTAGCAAAGAGCCTGGCTGCACTGTACCCCTGCTATAGGGATCTGTGGAAATTTGAACTTACAGAGTGATGTTTTAGGGTATCTGGTGAAAGGAATTTCTGAGCAGCAAAGCATTCAAGTTGTAACATGGCTACTTCTAACAACCTATGCTTATGTGAGTGAGCAAAGAAAAGACCTGTAATTGGAAATTCTAATTTAAAAGGGAACCACAGCATAAAAGTTTGGAAAATTTGTAGCCTGGCCATGTGGTAGAAAAGAAAAATAGAAAAGTTTCCTATTTTCAGGGGAGCAATTTAAGCAGCCTGCAGAAATTTGCATAACTAAAAGGAAAATAAGTGCTGATAGCCAAGACAATGGAGAAAAAGGCCTTGAAGGCATTTCAGAGACCTTTGCTACAGCCCCTCCCAACACAGGCCTGGAGAAGTAGGAGGGAAGAATGGTTTTGCAGGCCAGACCCAGCACCCTTCTGCCCTGTGCAGCCTCAGGACACTTCTCTCCCATCCCAGCCGCTCCAGTTCTAGCTGTGGCTAAAAGGGGCCCAGCTTGGGTACAGGTACAGCTTGGGCCACTGCTTGAGAGGATGCAAATCATAAGCCTTGGTGGCTTCCGTGTGGTGTTAAGCCAGCAGGTGCACAGAATGCAAGAGTTGAGGCTTGAGAACTTCCTCCTAGATTTCAGAAGATGTATGGAAAAGCCTGGATGGCCAGGCAGAATTCTGCTGCAGGAGTGGAGCCCTCATGGAGAAACTGTACTAGGGCAGTGCAGTGGGGAAATGTGGGATTGGAGCCCACACACAGAGTCCCCACTGGGGCATTGTCTAGTGGGGTTGTTAGAAGAGGGCCACCATCCTCCAGATCCTGGAATTTTAGATCACCAGCAGCTTGAACTGTGCACCTGGAAAAGCTGCAGACACTCAATACCAGCCAATGAGAGCAGCTGTAGGGACTGAACCCTGCAAAGCTACAGGAGTGGAACTGCCCAAGGCCTTGGGAGCTCACCCCTGACACCAGTGTGCCCTGGATGTGAGACATGGAATCAAGGAAAATTATTTTGGAGCTTTACGATTTAATGACTTCCCTGCTGAGTTTCAGACTTTCATGGGGCCTGTAGCCCCTTTCTTTTGGCCAATTTCTTTCTTTTGGAATGGGAGTATTTACCCAATGCCTATGCCCCATTGTATCTTGGAAGTAACTCACTTGTTTTTGATTTTATAGGCTCATAGACAGAAGGGACTAGCCTTGTCTCAGATGACACTTTGGACTTTGAACTTTTGAGTTAATGCTGGAATGAGTCAAGATTTGGGGGGACTATTGGAAAGGCATGATTGTGTTTTGCAATGTGAGAAGGACATGAGATTTGGAGGGGCCAGGCCTGGAATGAGTTTGGATACGTGTCCCCATCCAAATCTCATGTTGAATTGTAATCCCAATGTTGGGGGTGGGGCCTAATGGAAGCCGATTGAATCATGGAGGTGGATTTCCCCCTTGGTGCTATTTTCATAATAGTGAATCTGATGAGATTGGGTTGTTTAAAAGTATGTGGCACCTTCCCTCACCTTCCTCCTGCTCTGGCCATGTGAAGTGCTGGCTCCCCCTTTGCCTTCTGTTATGATTGGAAAGTTTCTAAGACCTCCCCAAAAGCAGAAACTACTATGGTTCCTGTGAAGCCTGAGGAGCCATGAGCCAATTAAACCTCTTTTCTTTATAAATTACCCTGCCTTGGGTATTCTTTATAGCACTGTGAGAGCAGACTAATACAAACTGTTTACCATAGGTGGGGGTGCAGGGAGAGAAAAAAATGGCATAAAATAGGAGATACACAGGATGAACAAGTTTAGAGATCTACTGTGCAACATGAGGACTAAAGTTAATAAAATTTTTTTGTAATAGGGATTTTTTAAAAATAATATTTTAGCTGCTTTTGCACACAAAAAAGTAACTGAGATAATAAATTTATTAATCCGCTTCACTTTAATAACCATTTTACTACTATATGTATCCCATGACATCATGTTGTAAACGTCAAATATACACAAGATTTATTTTTTAGAAAAGAAATAACCCATTCTTTATTCTGAAGTCTTCTATTAGTCACTGCAACTTCTGAGCATACTCTCTGGACTATGTAGAGCTAAATATAAAGTCTAGTTTCTAGTATGTAATATTGTACTTTTATGTCTAATTATTTGATGCCCAACCTATAGGATTACACAGCAACACATGTGATCATGTGATACACTGACATCTGGCTGAGCCATGTAACTAACTATTTGCACAATGGACTGTAAGCAGAAATGCCATACACCATGTCAAGGCAGAAGCATAAGAGCCATAGTAAGCTTCAGCCATTTCTCCCTTCCTCTACCATGACAATGGCTTGTCACCTGGGTCCCAGAATGAGAAGAGAGAGCAGAACAGGAGCTATCTACAGGCTACTTATAACATGGATAAGACATACATCTTATTGTTGTAAGCCAGTGAGAATTTGGAAGTGTTTCTTAAAGCAAACAATCTAGCAAAAGTTGCTACTATACGATTCTTGCCACGCTGTCACAGATTTAAAACAAATGACTATTTTAGTGCTAATACATAGAAACAGTTATTCAGCTAGAAATTTAAATAAAAGCTTGATCTTTGCATTTGGACATTGCCATTGGATTTTCAATCTCAATTACAGTATTGTCCAGGTACTTGAATAAAAGATGTGTGTCCCTTTTTAGAAAAAAAAAAAAAAAGATTAAGCTTCAATTTAGTACTCAACTGTAAAAAAGGCAGATCAAGTTCAGTAGACTGTTGGCATTTATGGATTTAAAGTTGACCACTTACAAGTGATTGTTAAATCTGTGACATGTGGTAGTTTGTAATTTTGCTGAGGCATTGATTTAAATAGTATTCACAGTGAACCTGTGGTAAAAGTATGCCTCTGTACATGACACTGGGCTTTGGGAAGTCCTAGTCCAATGGGCTTCTCAAAGGGTAGCCCATGAGCTGGTAGCATCAGTACCACTTGGGAACTTGTTACAAATGCAAACTCTTGGGGGTCACTCCAAACTGACTTAATCAGAAACTACTGGGTTGGGGCCCCACCGTCTGCATTGTAGCCAGCCCTTTTGGTGATTCTGGTGCTTGCTAGAAGTTGTGAACCACTGACTTTTTCATTTTCCATGAAGACATTTGTTGTTCTGTATACATGTGGTGAGACAAAATTTGGAAATCTGCTCTTTAAAAAGCTTTCCTGTTATTCCTAATGCAGGCAGTTCATTTTCACTGGTTTACATTTTAAAAGATCATACAATAGTGTTTTTCAGGATGTAAATTTCACAATATAAAAGTAGACATTCAGAAAGAGCTTGGTAGACAGCAATGTCAAGGTTCTCCTATACATATAATTTAAGGTGATAAATGAATGTTCATATACTTATGATCATAATACATATTGGATTTTATAAAAGAGCAAAACTACAAATATGGTCCCACAGACTCTCCTGACATTCACAGCAAGGAACAAGTCCATGGTAAAGAACACAAAGCATGAATTTCCAGTCCCTGCTTTTTACAACTGAACATTTTACCTGCCTACTCATCCTATGTTCTGGTGTCCTTGAGACGGAGGAACTAGGAAGTCAGCAGACTGGGAACCAGAAATTTAGAAAATAGCTTTCCCGGGGCAGATGCTTCCAATTAAAACATTAAGATGAAAGTCAAGGTCACGCTGGGAAGAACAGATCTGAATAGAGTGTGGGTTGGGAGGAAGAGGAATCTGCATCTGAGTCTAAAATAGATAATAAGAAGAAGAAGGAGAGAAAAAGAGGACTATTATAAATGACATGTATCAATTTTTAAAAAGACAAAAAATAACAAATGCTGGCAAAAATGTTGAGAAAGGAACACAGACACAGTTGGTGGGAATGTAAATTAGTACAGCCATTATGGACAACAGTATTGACATTCCTCAAAAAATAAAAAATAGAATTACCATATGATCCAGCAATCCCACTACTTGGTATAGAGCCAAAGGAAATGAAATAAGCATGGCAAAGAGATGCCTGCATTCCCATGTTTATTACAGCACTATTCACAATAGCCAAAACATGGAATCGACCTAGGTGTACATCAATGGATGAATGGATTAAAAATGTGGTACATATGTATACAATGAAGTACTATTTAGTCATGGAAAAGAATGAAATCCTGCCATTTGCAGCAACATGAGTTGAGCTGGGGGTCACTATGTTAACTGAAATAAACTAAGCACAGAAGGACAAATACTGCATAATTTCACTCATATGTGCAATTTTTAAAAGTTGATCTCAGAAGCAGAGAGTACAGTGGTAGTGACCAGAAGCTGAGGAGAGTGTGTGGGATACGGAGTGGTTCACCAATTGGTACAAAGTTATGGGTAGATGGAGGAGTAAGTCCTGGTGTTCTATTGTACAGTAGGATGGCTATAGTTAGCAATAATTTATTGTATATTTCCAAATAGCTAGGAGAGGATTTTGAATTCTATCACCACAAAGAAATGGTAAATATTTGAAGTAGTGGATATGCTAACTCTGCTGATTTGATCATTATACAATGTATTTGTATATGGAAACATCACACTGTACCCCATAAATATGTACAATTATTATGTGTTTATTAAATAAATAAAACAGAAAAAGAAGGAAGAAAGGAAGAAAATGAGTTGTCAACCAGTTTGTTTTAATGTCTAACTTCCCATATTTGTGCCAGTGTTATGCTCATATTAAATCAGCATCATGGACCATGACCCAGTGCTAGCCTTAAGGCGGTAGAATTATTTCTTATGGTTAGAACTCAAGTGCCATGGGAACAGGAGCCTTGCCAGACTTGTTACCACTCTACTCCAAACACCTGATCAACCAGTGAAGCACAGTGGCAGCTTTACCGTGAAGCTAAGCCTAAGCTCCTTCCCTGCATGGACTCCTTTCAATATGCATAATTACATCATAATTTTGTATTATTTTTCTGAAATAGGATTCCTCAAATGGTATCAGCTTCAAGTTTCATTAAACGCGGATCCACCTATGGTAAGAGGCAATAAATTGAGGTGCAATATGCTTGGATGAAGGTACAACAAGGAGAATGAAAAGAGAAATGATTAAATAAACATGTTGAGAAGAAAATCAGCTGTACTTAGTGACTGAATTGTGGAAGGAAGGGGATAAAGAAATAAAAAGTGAACAATTCTTTTTCTTTAATGGCATTATTAATTTCAAAGATAAGTCATATGTAACAGCAGGATATCTGGATATCAACTGGCATATGACAAGCATGTCAATGACACATTGCTTGCCAAAGTGGAGGAATAGCTAAATGCTACTCTAATTAACTGGATTACAAACTGGGTAAATGACTGTACAGATGACACTGATTAAGAGTTAACATAAATATATAAGTTTCTATGGGTGTATCAAATGTCTAGGTCTTTATATCTCTTTTTTAAACATGTTTGTTAATGATTTGGACCGAATTATAAGCATGTACTCAATACATTTACATAGGTGATGTGATTTTGAGAAATCCAGAGGATAAACTAAAAACTTATTAACAAAAGGAGGAAGAAGTAGATTCTAAAGTAGTGTATTGAGATACATGACTTGGCAGCAACATTGTTAAAACTGATTTGAGGTTACAGTTGCCCCTGAGTTCACTTTGTGTCAACTGTGTGATGTTCATCCACAAAAGTTAATGTCATCCTAAACCTACATTAATAGAAATAGTTTCTAAATTCTGCAATGAAAGGAGTGTAATAGCCTCCTTTGGCTCCACAATGCTCATTTCTCTCTTCAGTGTGCTGTTGATATGCTCTGTGTGATGAGAATGGTTCAATTTAACCTGCCAAGGATAAAGCTAGGATGAATATCAACAGATTTAATTTTATTAAAATGACTTTTTAATAGAAATATAAAAGAGAAGTGTAGCAGCGAGTTGCTTGCTGTATGTGTTCAATCATAGGCTGGACAGCCAACTTAGCTAGCATTTTGTTATAAAAATTAAAGCATTAAGCAATTGGTTATTTCATGGACTTTAAGGTATATTTTTAAACTTAGAGTTGTCAAGATCCTATTACTCTATGACTCCTTGATAATTTCTGTTTCAATTTCAGATTGTTGGTCCAGCTTCTTCTGAGTTGTTCTTTTAACTACCAGTTGAACTGGCAGCCATCCGTAGAATGTTACCTTCTGTGTTTCCAGTCTCATTTCACAGATTCAAAAGATAAATTCTTATTGAAAATTCATATGCTGTTTATTCTTCTGTTCCAGGAGAATTCTGCTTATTTATCTACAGTAAAGCTTTTAAAAAGTGTAGTTTTGGGGGTTGGGCACCGTGGCTCATGCCTGTAATCCCAGCACTTTGGGAGGCTGAGGCAAGCAGATCCCCTGAGGTCAGGAGTTCGATACCAGCCTGGGCAACACAGTGAAACCCTGTCTCCACTAAAAATACAAAAAATTAGCCAGGCGCGGTGGCGTGCACCTGTAATCCCAGCTACTCAGGAGGCTGAGGCAGGAGAATCGCTTGAACATGGGAGGCAGAGATTGCAGTGAGCCGAGATTGTGCCACTGCACTCCAGCCTGGGAGACAGAGCGAGACTCCGGCTCAAAAAAAAAAAAAAAAAAAAAAAAGAAAAGAAAAAGGAAAAAAAAAAGTGTATAGTTTCTGGCATAATTAAAAGGGCTTAAAGAAATTTTCTTCAGAAACTAAGGGCAATCTGGAGACATCCACGGTGAAAGGCTCATTCAGCTTATAAACAGGAATCTGATGATTCTAGATTTTTCTGCTCCAGTTTTCTTGACAAAGATTGTGCTCACTAAAGTTCTCAGCCAGGTAACTGTTAAATTGGCATTAATAAATTATAACATCAGCTACCTTTTGCCCAAAGAGTTATGTTAGAAAATATTCTCCTAAGGATTGCTTTTCTATCTGATATACAAGCCAAATTTTTACAGTAAAAAAAAAATAAGTTCTTATATTACTGGCACTAGTAGGATCTAGTTAATTTTCTTAAAGATCCATAAATAGAAGGGATATTTATTAACAAAAAAAGATAGTAGAATTAACTTTAATGAGCAGTTAGTATTATCCAAACATTCTTTTATAAAATAACAAAGAATAGATAATCAAATTTGGTTTAATATTACTATTTCTATAAAGAGACAACTTGATTCTTCAAAGTAATCACCATAATTAAAGGGAAAAAGCTTTTATTGATTAGTTGAGTTTATTTAAATATTATAAACAGTCATGCAAAAAGGTAAAGCTAAAATTCAATATGAGGAATCAATCATCATGCTCAGAAAATAAAGTCAAGGTAATAAATAATCAAGTAAATGTAATTTGAATACCATCATTATGAGAGGTAAAAGACAAAAATATTGTCACCATGTTTGCCATATATTTATCTTTTGTCCTCTCACCTCTTTGTAAACTAAGATTTTCTTCACTACCTCACTGAAGTCTTTGGAGGAAATTCATAAATATGAGAACAATTGACATCTAGATGACTCCCAGAAGTTTATCCTTGCAGCCAAAACTGTCATTACCCTATACAAGAATACCTGCAATCTAAACGGTACTTTCAAAGGAACCAGTAAAGAAAGATAAATTTATTAAAAAGCAGTAAGGTTGTACTAAAATGACTCAACTTTAACATTTTCTACTACATCTATCACAGGCAATGAGCAATGGTCTACTTTGTTTTGTAATAACCAACATGTTACCAACTCTGAGGAAATCAATATTTACTTTTATAGAAACAATAACAAGAAAATATGTAGAGATTTAGGGCCCATTAAAATAACTAAAACAAGAACAAATTGTACACATAGATTTTAAAACTTTATTTTAAGGGTGACTTTTATTATATATCACTGTCATAATCATTATATAATCTTATATTAATAATTATTATGGAACCTAATGTTGCTTTCTCAATTCACCTGTAGTGCGGCAAACCTGATAGGGTCTCAGTAATAGAAAGCCTTTTTAGTAAGCAGTCTGATAGACTCTTGCAAAGATAGAGGGTTTATGTTCACTATTCAGTTGAAACTACAGGGTGCAGGGGCCATTAGCAGGGCTCAAGAACATCAGCTAACAAATAAGAGCTGTAGGATTTAGTGAGTCATTCCAGAAGGAGCCACAGATCAATTGAAGTATAAACTGGCCTCACTGCACAAATGCCACCTTCTTCAAGAAGCCAAATAGATAAGCTACAGAATGACATAAAATAGTCAAAAAACTAGGCATCTGAGAAGTCTAATATCCAGAATCTATAAGTAATTTAAATCAACAAGCACAAAACAACCCCATTTAAAAATGGGGGCTAAGGACATGAATAGATATGTCAAAAGAAGACATACAAGCAGTCAAAAAAACATGAAAAAATACTCATCATCACTAATCATCAGAGAATGCAAATCAAAGCCACAATGAGATAACCAAATTATATAAGTCAGAAAATAACAGATACTGGCCAAGTTGTGGAGAAAAAGGAATTCTTATACAGTGTTGGTGGAAATGTAATTTAGTTCAGCCACTTTTGAAAGCAGTTTGGAGGTTTCTCAAAAAACTCAGAGCTACAATTTGACCCAGCAATCCCATTATTGGGTATATAGACAAAGGAAAATAAATCATTCTACCAAACAGACACATGCACTCATGTTAATTGCTGTGCTATTCACTATAACAAAGACATGGAGTCAGACGTGGAATAAGTGGTGAATTGGATGAAAAAATGTGGTATATATACAACATGATATACTCCGCAACCATAAAAAGGAATGAAATCATGTCTTTTGCAGCAACATGGATGGACCTAGAGATCATAATCCTTATTAATTATAAGTGGTGAGGCAGGCAGATCGCTTGAGGTCAGGAGTTCAAGACCAGTCTGGCCAACATGGTAAAACCCTCTCTCTACTTAAAAAAAAACAAAAAAAAAAACAAAAATTATCCAGGCTAGGTGGTGGGTGCCTGTAATCCTAGCTACTTGGGAGGCTGAGGCATGAGAATGGCTGGAACCCAGGAGGTGGAGGTTGCAGTGAGCTGAGATTGTGCCACTGCACTCCACCCTGGGTGACATAGTGAGACTCTGCCTCAAAAAAAAAAAAAAAATTAAGTGGGAACTAAACATTGAGCACCCATCAATACAAAGATGGGAAGAATAGACCCTGGAGACTGCTAGACGGGGGAGAAAGGGAGGGGGTCCTGGGTTGAAAACTACATATTGAGGATTATGCTCACTACCTGAGTGCAATATACCCATGTAACAAACCTGTACATATGCTCCCTGTATCTAAAAAAAAAAAAAAAAAGCCTTTTTTCACCACTCCATCGAAAATAGCCCTTTTGTAGTCATTATCTAGCTCCTTATCCTATTTTGTTTTTTTTTTCCCAGCATTCATCATTGCTGATACTGTGTAGCGTATTGGTTGTTTATCATCTATCTCTCCTTCTAGAATGTAAGCTCCCTGAGGATTGGATTATGTTTAATTTGCTCATGGTCCCACAAGCTGAAACAATAACTGAAAAATTGGTAACTTTCCATAAATATTTGTGAAATGGTTGAAATCCAAGGGAGGTAGTCTATCTGCCAATGGATGAAAAAATGAAATCCTCAGTAAAGGCTTTCCTCGAAGACATTTGTGGTACTGAACACCATTTACACACGTACTGCTAAAAGCATGTGAAAAATAATAAAATTTCCCTGAACCCCATTTTCTTTATGTGGAGTAGGTCCAAAAAACCTATAAAGCTTTCTTATGAAAAACAATTGTACTTCAAATTTTTTGTCTCCTTCTACTGCACTGATTGTAAAAAGACCACAACCATCAAGGTTGAAAGAACTAGAAACACACAATCGGAGATATATAAGCAGAATATTCTAAGCAATTAGAATATAGTTATAGTCCATTGCTCCAAAAAGTGAATTAAAAAACAAATTCGGAAATATTCCGGGGATAATTAGCATCAGGGAAATTGAGCTGAATTTAGAAATAAAACATTTATAATACATGAGATTATTTTAATATGTTCATGAAATTTTCTCCATTTATGATTGTGTTAGTGTTATTTATCTTGGCAAAGGAAAGAATTTGAATACTGAAGCAGTAAAAGCAGGAAGCCGCAGAAAGCTGTTTACTCCATTACTTAAGTTTTCAGTGGGTTTACACAGTGTTTGGGAGACAAGCAAGCTTCAGAGATTTATTTCATGGGGTCTGGAATTGCAGAGAGAACACACTAAGGAGAACAGTTGAATCTCACATCCTGTGTGGGAGGGAAAAAAAGGCATTTACCTAAAGTAGACATTGCACCAAATACTGAAAGGTTATCTGATAGCAACTGAGGCAAAAAAAAAAAAAAAGAAGGTATTCTTGCATTGAAGCAGTTATGGTTTTGAGAGCAATTTGAATTAAAAAACAAAAATGTCTATATTTTCTTTCTGTGAAGTGCCACTAGTGATGTTTTTGTTTTTCTTTCCTATTAGTTGAGCAGTCCTAAAGCACTAGTTGTTAGGGAGAACTTGGTAATAATTCTATTCCCTCAATTTTTATTTAAAACGGCAAATCATTTGTAATATATCATTTTAAAAACAACAACTATGATACACCTTTTAAAGTATAAGATGACCTCAGTTCCTGAGAAAAGGAGTGTTTTTTTGTCAGTACTCAAATATCCTTAATGGCATAAATTGCAGGCTCTGACATGATGACCCATTTTTAAATTGAATATAAATGACAAGCTAGTGTAAGGAATGTAAATTCCCATCGAATCAGCATTACTCTGTTCTGTTTACTTATGCCTTTTAGCATTATGCTTTAAAAACACTGATATCTTTATCTTTTTTTAGTTCCATTTAATTTATTCAACAATGTGCCCTTTTGTTTTGTGTAAGAAATCCTCATTTCTTCTCCTTATCCTATGTGCTTTGCTGTCTTATTCAGTGTTCATGAAACAGCCTTGTTTGTAAAGGAGGTAACCCAAAGTGATGTTTGACATGCAGTAGGCAGTTTCTGAGTTCAAATGTTTAACACTTGCTTCTAACATTTTTGCCTTAATAATATTCCCAACTGTATACCAAAATGAGCCTTATATTTAATGTCTAATGGAAATGGGAAAACCATACTGTGGTATAGCAATATTATGACAAGGCATTATTATTAAAAGGCATTATTCTTAGAGTTCTAACTAGAGAGCACTAAGATCTGCCCATTTTCATACCCAGTGCTTGAGAAGCACTTTGCATTCTTAAAGAACATAACAATGAAACTCGTGCTTTGATTTTGCTCCTTGTCTAATTTTTCAGCCCATTCTAGCTGATTTTAGCATATTTTGTTTTGTATTTTAGAAGAGTTATTTTTAGTTCAGTCTTCCATTTGACTTCATACATCATTTTTTTCTTCTCTTTTCATTTCCCTGATTTGAAACTTGATCTATTCAAAGGAGGAAATGAAGAAGAATGGTCTTCCAGGTTATTTCCTGAAGATAAAATTCAGCTTCAATTCAAGGAAAGTAAAACTGAGTTTTAATACCCAATTAAGGATTTTGAACAACACAGCAACTTGAGAACTTGAGTTATCAAGCCATTTTACAATGCTTTATTATTCTTCAAGACTGGGTATCTGGCTACTTGCTAATGCTCTGTGGTCTTTGGATCACTGAATGACTTTTGCATTTTATCATCTGAAGGCTTTGAGAATTATAATTTTTCTGCATCACTAACACTTCACATTAAGAGAAACAGCACTATTTATTTTGCTGCTAGGTTTCAAAAAGTGTATTTCTTGCATTTTAACCAGGCTAGACACACTTCAAGATGCCATGCAGCTAAGCCCAGGATAGCACTGCTCATTTTCTTTCTTCCTCTCCATCCTCAGCTCTCCCTCATTCCCAACTCTGCCTCTCATTTCCTCAGAAACCTTCTCCACATACTCACAAAGCAGAGATTAGATATATGGGACTGTGATACTGCTGTGATATTGGTTAGAGATCATAACTTCTTGCTGTTCAAAACCACATTGCTTAGCCCGCCCACACAATGACACTGGCTTCCTAAGTTCTTGGCTCTGTGGGGTGGGAGAGAGTGTAGGTTTTTTGTTTGTTTGTTTGTTTGTTTGTTTTGCTTTGTCATCCAGGCTAGTGTGAAGGGTTTTGCTCTGTCATCCAGGGTTTCTCTCTGTCACCAGGCTGGCGGGAAGTGGAATGCAACCTTGGCTTCCTGGGCTCAAGCCATCCTCCCACCTCAGCCTTCTGAGTAGCTGGGACTACAGGCAGAGAGCCCACCATGCCTGGCTTACTTTTTTTCTTGTTAGAGATGGGTTCTCACTATGTTGCCTAGGCCGGTCTCTAACTCCTGGGCTCAAGCAATCTGCTGGCCTTGGCCCCCCAAAGTGCTGTGATTACAGGCATGAGCCACCGCACCCAGGAAGGGTAAGTTCTTAAGGAAAAATATTTCCTCCATGTGTGGCAGAAAGTATTCTAGTAAGAGAAGCAGCAGGAAGGGCTATGAGGCAACAGATGAAACACAAAATTAAATGCATAGAAGGATGGAGGAGATGCAGAATGCAGAAAGAAACACGCTGGGGAGCTCATCGGTCTTACGTGGTTCAGAAACATATTTGTCTCCTAGCCTTCCCCCAAATCGACAACTCTTGGTCAAAAGAGGGTCAACGAAGATAATTTTTTAAAATAAAATTTCCTTTTCTAGCCTTGGGAACTATTTTCAACATGATTTCAGGGTCAAAATATTAAAATTACTGAAAATTTTAAGCAAATGGTTTATTTTTGTTTTATTATAAAAAATATTGGGTTAAGGCAAGTTAGAAATTTTTGAACATTACTAAAGCATGAAATTATACTTCAATATGTCTTAGACATTTTGAAATTGGTGCTTTTGAAGTTTAACCTAGAGATTGAGCTCCCATTAGGCAAAATAAAAGTCCAGTGCTATTTTATCTTGCAAGTGTAAAATTGTTGTACAATTGAAAAAGGACTGGGCTGTATTTCCTCTACTTACTAAAAAGACACAAGTCAAATTACTATATCAGATCCTGAATGATAGAATTTTTGTTTTATTTTTCTCTCTTGCTAGGGGCTGGGAAAAATAATTCCTTCAACTACTCTTTCCCCAGTCATTGCTGTTCAATAATGCTTGCTGAGTGAATGACAAAATATGTAAATGATTACTTTCACACGTGAAACATTCTGCCCCTTGTCTCATAGAAAATCATCTGCTTAATAAATTTTTGATTTTTTTGTTTATTAAGATTTTAATTTATTAATAAATTTATAAGAAGGTGTTTTTGTAAAAATTGGCTAGCTGATTCTAAAATATATAATACAAATGAAGTAGAATAACTATAATAATCTTAAGGAATAACAAAGTTGGATACTTATAGTACCAGATATTGTGCCAGGTGCCATAACGCTACAGTAACCAGGACAGAATGTAGGTGCAACAATAGACAAATGGGTCCATGGAACAGAGTAGAGTCCAGAAACAGATCCAAACATATAGAACCTTTTGATTTATGACAAAGACAACAGCGAAATTCAGTGGAGGAAATGATAGTCTTTTCAGTAAGTATACTGAATAAATTGGAATATCTGTATAGAGAAAACTAACCTTGAACTCTACCTTAGCATATATGCTAAATTGCTTTGAAATGTATCATACACTTAGATATGAAAGGTAACATAACACAGCCTCTCTTTTTCTTAGCTTGGTTAGGGGCTTATTCATTTTATGTATCTTTCCCAAAGCCAGCTTTTAGTTTTGTTGATTTGGTCGATTGATTTACTGTTTTCAATTTCATTGATTTCTGATCTATTTTTTAATCACATATTTTCTTCTGTTTACATTGGTGTCATTTGTTCTTTCTCGCTTCCTAAGGCAGAGGCTTATATTATTATCTCTAGATTCTTCTCCTTTTGTAATATCTGCACTCAATGCTACATCCCACAAATTTTGATAAATTGTATTTTCATTTCAATTTAGTTAAAAGTATTTTTAAATTTCGATTCTTCTTTGGTCTACGTGTTATTTAGGAGTGTTTTGTTTACCCTCCAAATACTTTGCAATTTTCCTTATCTTTCTGTTATTGATTTCTAGTATATATTTTACTGTAGCCTGAGATAATACATTATATAATTTCTATTCTTTTAAATTTCTTAAAGTATGTTTCATGACCCAGAATATGGACTATCTTGGTGGATGTTCCATGTAAGCTTGAGAAGAATGTGTATTCTGCTGTTGATATATTAAGGAGTTTATAGATGTCCAGCAGATTCATGATGCTGTTGATTTCAACTATGTCCTTAGGGATTTTTCTGCCTCCTGGGTCTGTCCATTTCTGATATAAGAGTGCATTCATCTATTTTCCCCTGCAATTCTATCAGTTTTTGCCTCACATATTTTGACAGTCTGTTGTTAGGTATATACACTTTAAGGAGTGTTGTCTTCTTGGAAAACTGACCGCTTATTATTATGTAATGCCTTTTATCTCTGATAATTTCTTTGCTCATAAGTCTTCTCTGTCTGAAATTAATATAACTACTCCTGTTTTCTTCTTTTGATTAGTGTTAGTATGACATATCTTTATTCATTTACTTTTAATCCATATATGTCTTTATATTTAAAGTGGATTTCTCGTAAACAACATAGAGTTGGGTCTTGTTTTCTGATCCACACTGACAATCTTGTCTTTTTTTAATTAATTTTATTTTAGGTTCAGGGGTACATGTGCAGGTTTGTTATACAGGTAAATTGCATTTTGCAGCGGTTTGATGTATAGATTGTTTCATCATCGAGGTAATAAGCATAGTACGCAATTCATAGTTTTTCAATCCTTACCCTCCTCCCTCCCTTCACCCTGAAGTAGGCCCCAGTGTTGATTACCCTCTTCTTTGTGTCCATGTGTACACAATGTTTAGCTCCCACTTATAAGTGAGAACGTGCACTATTTCGTTTTCTGTTCCTGTGTTAGTTTGCTTAGGATAACAGCCTCCAGCTTCATTCATGTTGCTGTGAAGGACATGATCTCATATTTTTAATGACTGCAATAGCATTCCATGGTGTATATGTACCATGTTTTCTTTATTCAGTCTACCATTGATGGGAATTTAGGTTGATTCCATATCTTTGCTATTGTGAATAGTGCTGCAATAACATATGTGTGCATGTGTCTCTGTGGTAGAATGATTTATATTCCTTTGGGTATACACCCAGTAATGGGATTGCTGGATTGAATGGTAGTTGTAAGTTCTTTGAGAAATCTCCAAACTGCTTTCCACAGTGGATGAACTAATTTACATTCCCACCAGGAGTGTGTAAGTGTTCCCTTTTCTCTTCAACCTTGCCAGCATCTGTTATTTTTTGACTTGTAATAATAACCATTCTGACTGGTGTGAGATGCTCATTGTGGTTTTGATTTTCATTTCTCTAATGATTAGTGATGTTGAGCATTTTTTCATATGCTTCTGGACCATGTATATGTCTTCTTTCGAGAAGTGTCTGTTCATGTCCTTTGCCTACTTTTTAATGGGGTTTTTTATTATTAATTTGTTTAAGTTTCTTATAAATCTGGATATTAAACCTTTGTCAGATGCATAGTTTGCATATATTTTCTCCCTTTCTGTGGGTTGTCTGTTCACTCTGTTGATATTTTCTTTCGCTATGCAGAAGCTCTTTAGCTTAGTTAGATCCCATTTGTAAATTTTTGTTTTTGTTTCATTGCTTTTGGCATCTTCATCATGAAATCTTAGCCAGGGCCTATGTCCAGAATAGTGTTCCTTAGGTTTTCTTCAAGGGTTTCTATAGTTTTAGGTGTTACATTTTAGTCTTTAATCCATCTTTAGCTGATTTGTTAGTATCGTAAAAGGAAGGAGTCCAGTTTTAATCTTCCATATGTCACTAGCCAGTTATTCCAGCACCATTTACTAAGTAGGGATTCGTTTCCCCATTGCTTGCTCTGTCAGCTTTGTTGAAGATCAGATGGTTCTAGGTGTGGGGCTTTATTTCTGGGCTCTCTGTTCTATTCTATTGGCGTATGTGTCTGTTTTTGTACCTGTGCCATGCTGTTTTGGTTACTGTAGCCTTGTAGTATAGTTTGAAGCTGGGTAAGGTGGTGTGCCTTAAGCATTGTTATTTTTGCTTAGCATCGATTTGGCTATTCAGGATCTTTTTTGGTTCCACGTGAATTTTAGAATAGTTTTTTTCTATTTCCGTGAAGAATGCCATTGGTAGTTTGATAGGAATAGCATTGAATCTACAAATTGCTTTGGGCAGTATGGCCATTTTAACAACATCTTGCTTCCTATCCATGAGCATGGAATGTTTTTCCATTTGTTTGTATCATGCCTGATTTCATTCAGCAGTGTTTTGTAATTCTCGTTGCAGAGATTGTTCAACTCCCTGGTTAGCTATATTCTGAGGTATTTACTTTTATGACTATTGTGAATGGAATTGCTTTCTTGATTTGGCACTCAGCTTGGATGTTGTTGGCCTATAGAAATGCTACTGATGTTTGTACATTGATTTTGTATGCTGAAACTTTACTGAAGTTGTGTATCAGCTCTAGAAGCTTTTGGGCAGAGCGTATGGGGTTTTCTAGATAAAAAAATCATATAGTCTGCAAACAGAGAGAGTTGGACTCCCTCTCTTCCTATTTGGATGCCTTTTATTTCTTTCTCTTGGCTGATTGCTCTGGCTAGAACTTCCAGTGTTATGTTAAATAGGAGTGGTGAGAGTGGGCATCCTTGTCTTGTTCTGGTTATCAAGGGAAATGCTTTCAGCTTTTTCCCATTCAGTATGATGTTGGCTGTAGGTTCGTTATAGATGGCTCTTATTTTGAGCTATATTCCTTCAGTTCTAGTATGTTGAGGCTTTTTAACATGAAGAGATGTTGAATTTTATTAAAGACTTTTGTTCGTCAATTGAGATGATCATATGGTTTTTGCTTTTCTTTCTGTTTATGTGATGAATCACAGTTATTGATTTTCATATTGAGGATTTTTGCATCTATGTTCATTAAGGATATTGGCTTGAAGATTTCTTTCTTTGTTGTGTCTCTGCCACTATTGGGTGTCAGAATAATGCTGGCCTCATAGGATGAGTTGAGAAGGAGGCTCTCTACCTCAATTTTTGGGAATAGTTTCAGCAGGAACTGTGGCAGCTCTTCTTTATATGTCTGGTAGAATTTGGCTGGAAACTGTCAGATCCTGGGCTTTTTCTGGTTGGTAGGATTTTTATTACTGATTCGATCTTGGAACTCTTTATTGGTGTGTTCAGGTTTCAATTTCTTCTTGGTTCAATCTTGGAAGGCTGTATATTTCTAGGAATTTATCAATTTCTTGTAGGTTTTCTAGTTTCTGTGTATAGAGGTGTTTGTAACAGCTTCTGAGGTTTCTTGTATTTTTGTGGGGTCAGTAGTAATGTCGCCTTTTTCATTTCTGATTGCATTTTTTGGGTCTTCTCTCATTTTTCTTTTTAGTCTAGCTAGCAGTCTATAAATGTAATTTTTTCTTTCAATAACCAACTTATGGTTTCATTGATCTTTTGTATGGCTTTTCACATCTTAATTTCATTTAGTTAAGTTCTGATTTTTGTTATTTTTTGTCTTCTGCTAGCTTTGGGGTTAGTTTGCTCTTGTTTTTCTTGATTTCTTCAATGATCTATATACTTAAGTGTGTTTTTGTGGTTGCTAGTGATGGTTTTTTTTTTTCATATTTAGCACTCCCTTAAAGACCTCTTGTAAGGCAAGGTGTGGTGTTAGGCTGTTAATTTGAGATCTTTCTACTTTTTTGATGTGGGCATTTAATGCTATAAACTTTCCTCTTAACACTACTTTAGCTGTGTCCCACAGATTCTGGTATGTTGTATCTTTGTTCTCATTAGTTTCAGAGAATTTCTTGATTTCTGCCTTAATTTCATTATTTACCCAGAAGTCATTCAGGAACAGGTTGTTTAATTTCCATGTTATTGTATGGCTTTGGGTGGTATTCTTAGTATTGGTTTCTATTTTTATTACACTGTGATCTAAGAGTGTTGTTGGTATAATTTCATTTTTTTTTAATTTGCAGAAAATAGTTTTATGGCCAATTGTGTGGTTGATTTTACAGTATGTGCCATGTGCAGATGAGAATAATATATATTCTGTTGGTTTTGGTTGGAGAGTTCTGTAGATGTCTTTTAGGTCCATTTGGTCAAGTGTCAAGTTTAGGTCCCAAATGTCTTTGTTGTTTCTCTGCCTCAGTGATCTATCTAATACTGCCATGGGGCTGTTGAAGTCTCCCACTATTATCATGTGGTTATCTAAGGCTCTTTTAAATCTCTAAGAACTTGTTTTATAAATCTGGATGCTCCTGTGTTGGGTGTACATATATTTAGGATAGTTAAGACTTCCTGTTGAGTTGAACCCTTTGCCATTCTGTAATGCTCTTATCTTTTTGATCATTGTTGGTTTAAAGTCTCGTTTTGTCTGAAATTAGAATAGCAACCCCTGATTTTTGTTGTTGTCTGTTTGCTTGGTAGATTTTTCTCCATTTCTTTACTTTAACCCTATGAGTGTCATTGAATGTAAGATTAATCTCTTGAAGACAGCATACAGTTGGGTCTTGCTTCTTTATCGAACTTGTCACTCTGTGCCTTTTAATTAGGGCACTTAGCCCATTTACATTGAAGGTTAATATTGATACATGTGGATTTGATCATGTTATTGTGGTGTTACTGGTTACGATGCAGACTTAATTGTGTAGTTGCTTTATATTGTCAATGATCTATGTATTTAAGTGTGTTTTTGTGGTTGCTAGTGATGGTTTTTTGTTTCCATATTTAGCACTCCCTTAATGACCTCTTGTAAGGCAGATCTTGTGGTAACACATTACCCTAGCATTTGCTTGCCTGAAAAGGATCTTATTTCTTCTTTGCTTATGAAGCTTAGTTTG
The DNA here is from genome assembly GCF_029289425.2 of Pan paniscus. Classification (NCBI taxonomy): domain Eukaryota; kingdom Metazoa; phylum Chordata; class Mammalia; order Primates; family Hominidae; genus Pan; species Pan paniscus. The sequence goes on along the minus strand of NC_073264.2, from coordinate 39,627,736 downwards.
GCCAGATATGAAATTCTTCATTGGAGTTTGTTTTCTTTAAGAGTGCTGAATATGGACCCCAATCTCTTCTCACTTGTAAGTTTTCTGCTGGAAGGTCTGCTGTTAGCCTGATGGAGTTCCCTGTGTAGGTGACTTGCCCTTTCTCTCTAGTTGTCTTTAATATTTATTCTTTCATATGAACATTGGAGAATCTGAGGGCTTTGTTTCTTGGGGATGGTCACCTTGTATAGCATCTTGCAGGGGTTCTCTGCATTTCCTGAATTTGAACATTGGCTGCTCTCTTGAGGTTGGGGAAATTTTTGTGGACAATATCTTCAAATATTGTTTTATTTATTCCTTAGATTTCTTGGATTCAGTTTCAACTTTCTCCTGAATCTTGATGATCTTTGTTTCTATCCATATTCTAAATTCTATGTCTATCATCTTAGCCTGGTTAAGAACTATTGCTGGGGAGCTAGTGAAATCATTTGGACTCAAGAAAACACCCTAGCTTTTTGAGTTGCCAGAGTTCTTGTGCTGACCTTTCTGATCTGTGTGGGCTGATGGTCCTTTTATCTTTGAAGTTGCTGTCCTTTGGATTTTTTTTTTAACCTTTATTTTTAGTGCCCTTGAGAGTTTGACTGTGATATCAGGTGGGTTTAGTAGACTATCTTCAATTCTGGAAGATTTCGGGAGACCAAGGCTTAACTCAGCACTGTTCAGCTGTGTGCTCTAACTCTGGGGCACTGGCAGGGGGTAGGGTGTCAGTTGGGCAGGGTGCTAGCAGGGGTGAGTTTCCAGCACCTGTGCAAGCACTTACTCCAGCAGCAGCAGTGGCAGCAGTGCAGTGGGCTGCCCACACCTCAGTAGGGGTGGACTGCCAGCAAGGGTGGGTGGGGTGGCAGGATGAACTTGCTCTGACGGTTGGTGAAGTGGTGAGGTGTGCACACACATGCATACCATTGGGGGTGTGATAGTGAGGTTTGGTTACATGAATGCACTTGCAAAGCAGTGGGAGAAGACCATGGGTGAGTGCATGTGGCAAAGACCCAAGGGGAGGCTGTAGTGGGGGCAGGACGTGTATGAGTCAGAGAAGCTGGAGCTCTCCAATGGTCAGGGATGGTACCAGCAAAGGAGCTATGATGAGGGCCCCTGAGAATCACCCTGGTTGTGCATCCAAGGCAGTGCTGCAATTGGGGGTGGGTAGGCTGGTTCTCCAGGAGAGGCTAGGAAACAGGGAACCCCATTTCATAGACAAGATGTTCTTGCTCTGTCCAGGTTCAACAGTCACTCAAAGGCTAGGGACACCTAGAGGAGCTTGGAGAGCGTTGGGGGTTGAGCATTCTTGGCCATGCTCCATTGCAGACCTTCCTGCACCAAACCCTATAGGTTCCACACAGGCTGGAGTCCTGCCCCTGCCATCTCTCTAAACAGCTCTCCCTGCCAGCTCCAGTGTCCATGTGGATGGTGGGCTTTCTGCAGCTAGGATTCCAGAGGTCTGTGGTGAGAGTGAGCCACTCCTCACCTGTTCAACTCACTCCTTCCCCAGGAGTCACTGGAGGCCTGCAGTAGGTCCCAGTGCTTTGCAGCCCCAGGGTTCCCAGCTTCCTCTCCCATCAGTCCAATGTCTGTGTCCTCCCTTGGTCCACTCTCAGTGTTTTCCCTCTGAAGATCTGCTCAAAGTGTGCCAGTCGTCCTGATGTCCTGGTCTTTTGGTAAGAGTTGTTCCTTCTGGCTGTGTCTAGTCAGCCATCTTGGCTCTCTCTCCTGTCTTGATTAGTGTATTTAGACTACTATAATTGATATAGCTGGATTAATATCTACCATATTTGCTATCATTTTCTAGTTATTGTCTTTGTCCTTTTCCCCCTTTTTTTATGTTCTACTCTTCTTCTGCCTTTTGTGATTTAAACTGAACATTTTATATGATTCCATTTTCTCTTCTTTCTTAGCACATCAATAATATTTCTTTTGTTACATTTTTTTAGCGGTTGTCCTAGAGTTTGCAACACACCTTTACAGCTAACAAAAGTCTGCTGTCAAATAACACTATACCACTTCACAGGCAGTGCAAGTACTTTATTAAAACAAAATATCCCTAATTCCTCCTCATGTCTTTTACATCATTGATGTCATTCATTTCACTTATATATACAATGTAATTATCAAATGCATTATTGCTATTATTTAGAACAAACTGTTATCCATTACATCAATTAAGAATGAGAAAAGTATAAGTTTTAGTTTTGCCTCTACTTATTCATTGTCTGATGTTTTTCCTTTCCTTACACAGTTCTAGTTTTTGAACAATATCAGTTTCCTTCTTTTAGAAAACTTATTTTAAGATTTCTTGCAAGACAGCTTTACTGGCAACATATTCCTTCTGTCTGAGGTGGACTTTTCCCTTTACTTTTGAAGAATAATTTTGCAAACCTTAGAATTCTAGGTTGGTGCTTATTTTCTCTCAAAATCTTAAATATTTTACTCCACTTTCTTCCTATTTGCATGGTTTTTAAGGAGCAATCAGATGTAATTCTTATCTTTGCTCTTCTATAACTAAGGTTTCGTATTCTTCTAACTTCTCTTAGGATTTTTTCACTATCTTTGATTTTTTTGTAGTTTGAATATAATATTCCTATGTGTAGTGTTTTGGGCATTTATTCTGCCTGATGTTCTCTGAGTTTCCTAGATCTGTAGTTTGGTGTCATTTCAGGAGGAAATTCTCAGTCATTATTGCTTCAAATATTTCTTCTGTTTCCTTTTATTTCTTTTCCTTCTGGTTTTCCCATTACATGGATATTACATCTTTTGTAGTTGTTTTACAGTTCTTGGATACGTGTTCTACTTTTTTCAATTTTTTTTTTAATTTTCAGTCTTAGAAGTTTCTATCGTCATATCCTCGAGCTCAGAGATTCTTTTCTCAGCCATGTCCAATCTACTAATAAGCCCATCAAAGTTCTCTTCATTTCAATTACAGTGTTTTTTATCTCTAGCATTTATTTTTGCTTCCATCTAAGAAGTTCTATTTTTCTATTTATATTATTCATCTGTTCTTGCACGTTGTCTACTTTTCTCATTACAGCCCTTAGCTTATTAATCATAATTATTTTTAAAATTTATGCTCTGATGATTCCAACATCCCTGCTGTATCTGGGTCTCGTTCTGATGCTCGCAATGACTGCTCAAACTGTGCTTTTTGCCTTTTAGTGTGCCTTGCATTTTTTTGGTGCTGTTGAAAGGTGGACAAGATGTACTGTGTAGAAGGAACTCTGGTAAATAGACTTTTAGTAACGTGGTGGCGAGATGTAGAAGGAAGAGAAGTGTTGTATGGTTACATGATTAGGTTTCAGTTATTTACAGAGCTTGTGCTACTGAATTGTGAGCTTCACAAGTGCTTCTCAGATTGGTATTTTTTTTTCAGCACCGTAGGTAGTTCAGGATAGAAGGGATGGGAGTTGGCTATTTTTCTTCCCCCCAAGTCAGTTAGGATAAAAAAAAAAATCATCTTGAGGTCAGGTCTTGTTAAGAACAGAATGCTCTGGTATATTTGAAAATGGTCACTTTTGGGCTGGGCGCGGTGGCTCACGCCTGCAATCCCAGCACTTTGGGAGGCCGAGGCGGGCGATCACGAGGTCAGGAGATCGAGACCATCCTGGCTAATACGGTGAAACCCCGTCTCTACTAAAAATACAAAAAATTAGCTGGGTGTAGGCGCGGGCGCCTGTAGTTCCAGCTACTCGGGAGGCTGAAGCAGGAGAATGGCGCGAACCCAGGAGGCGGAGCTTGCAGTGAGCCGAGATGGCACCACTGCCCTCCAGCCTGGGCGACAGAGCGAGACTCCGTCTCAAAAAAAAAGAAAGAAAAAAGAAAAAGAAAATGATCACTTTCCCCCAATTCCCTATCTATCCTCTCCTGGAGGGTAGTTTTCTCTGATATGCATTTTTAGAACCTGGTATAGCCCCTGGAGATAAAGTTTACAAAAGTATGAGTCCTCTCTACCCCAAGCTGGGTCCCCCTGGAGTTTTCATCTCTTAGGCTTGTCCACACTGAGCGTACAGCAATCGGCAAGTCATCAATTACAATTTGGGTTTGCCTTCCCTGGCACTAGTTCCCACAGAGGATTTTGCTCATGGATTTCTGCTCCCTTAAGTTGTGAGTCTCAGTATTCACCTGTCTGTCTCTCCAATTTTGGGGTGCAGTGGTTTGCCCTGTGACCTCACTTCTCTGATGAATCTAAGAAGAGTTGCTGATGTTTCAGTTTGTTCAGCTTTTTACTTACTGTTAGGATGTAGTGAAGACTTTTATGTTTCTTACACGAGGGATCAGGCACCAAAAATCTCTTCACCTTTTATTTCTAGGACTCTGCAGTAGAAACTCCTTAGATTTCTCTGACCTCAGCCTCCAAAAGTTCCCCAAAGTTATAATTTTAGCTTTTGTCTCATGCAGACCACTTCCCCATCCCCCAGCAGAAATCTCTTTTACTCACATCAAGTCATATGAAGTTGCCATATGAATGCTACCTCAATTTTTCTTTCTAGTCTCAAACTCACATTCTTTCAGTGTTGCATTCTAACTACCTGTAAGGGAATAAACAACGAATAAATACAAAGGTACTAAAATAATATGGCTGCCCCAAACCTCACCTTGATGTCTTATTAGGGTTATATTTGATATTCCTCCAAACAAATTCTTGCTCTTCTATCAAAACTAAATATTCTGTAATGTTCTTTTACTGTCTCATTTGAATTGCCAGTGTCTCAGTTCAGAAATCTCAGCTATAACTCTGTTGCCGTCCTCTTCCTGGTTATTCCACGTTGCATCAGATAATATTTTTGTTTCTTTTTTCCAATCTGTCTCACTGTCATCTTGTCTTTTCCTTTCTTGTTGCTAACAACAACCTCACTTAAATCCTAAACACTTAAAATCTTTGCCTCAGTTGTTGACTTCCTGATAAGTATTTTGGAAAAGGAAAATTGTCTGATTGCTTTGACTCCCCTTATCCTTTTATGTAAGGGTTGTGCTAGTTCAAGTAATAACCTGCTTTTCTTTTTAATTTGCATGCTCCTTCTGGGGAAATCTCACTCCCTCCTAAAACAGCATCTAACATCAGTTCTTCAAGTTCTCTTTCGTCAGCCCAGATTCACTCCAATTCCAACATTTTTAAACATTTCCATTTAACTGTCTCACATACATCTCAACTGGCTGGAGAAAAGCCAAATGGCTGGCTGCCTAGAAATCTCCCTGGGAGATTTGGTGAATGTATCATGATGTGGGACCAGGCCTTAGCTTTTTACATCCATGAACCTGATCTTGTCCAGTGCTCCAAAGTCAACTATATACAGGGAAACCTAATGACCCTAATATGTTTACAAGAGACATTAATTAAATTGCCAGTTTTCTATTTTACAGAAAATATACAAAATTTTTTACACACATCAATATATCTGCAAAGCCAATTATCTCTGTGTCTCTGCACTCACCCCGAAGCAATCGATAAGAGAAGCTATATGATAAGCAGAAGTAGAACAAAGTGGTAGCTATTCAAGCAGGGCTCTGACCTCACAGAAATATTATACCCAGACCAAGGAGAAATCATAAACATCTTCCCCCACTCGAGGGGCTTCTTCCTTATTAACATACTAATTGCTGTTGACCTATTTTATCTCTTTTATCAATGAAAAGTACTGAATACATGCTACAACCTCTACTTTCTGACAAGTTATCTGAGTTTATCATGTTTCAGATAGAAACAAGGAGTTATTTGTTATATATATATGCTATATATAACCATGCTATATATGCTATGCTATATATGCTATAACTGCTATGGCTATATATATATATATATTTATATATAGCTATGTATAGCATATATATTTATATATAGCTATGTATAGCATATATATTTATATATAGCTATGTATAGCATATATATATTTATATATAGCTATGTATAGCATATATATATTTATATATAGCTATGTATAGCATATATATATTTATATATAGCTATGTATAGCATATATATATTTATATATAGCTATGTATAGCATATATATATTTATATATAGCTATGTATAGCATATATTTATATATAGCTATGTATAGCATATATATTTATATATAGCTATGTATAGCATATATATTTATATATAGCTATGTATAGCATATATATTTATATATAGCTATGTATAGCATATATATTTATATATAGCTATGTATAGCATATATATTTATATATAGCTATGTATAGCATATATATTTATATATAGCTATGTATAGCATATATATTTATATATAGCTATGTATAGCATATATATTTATATATAGCTATGTATAGCATATATATTTATATATAGCTATGTATAGCATATATATTTATATATAGCTATGTATAGCATATATATTTATATATAGCTATGTATAGCATATATATTTATATATAGCTATGTATAGCATATATATTTATATATAGCTATGTATAGCATATATATTTATATATAGCTATGTATATTTATGTATAGCTATGTATAGCATATATATAGCTATGTATAGCATATATATAGCTATGTATAGCTATATATATATAGCTATGTTAGCATATATATATAGCTATGTTAGCATATATATAGCATATATGTATATATACATATATACATACATACATATATATAGCATATATATATGCTATATATATAGCCATAGCAGTTATATATATGCTAATATAGCCTGATTTTATACTTCTCACCTTTGTTTCAGAATATAGTCATGCACCCCTTAAGGATGTTTCAGTCAATGACGGACCACATATATGGCAGTAGTCCCATAAGATTATAATACGGTATTTTTACTGTACCTTTTCTAGGTTTAGAAATGTTGACATATACAAATACTTCTCATTGTGTTACAGTTGCCTACAGTGTTCATTACAGTAACATGCTGTACAGGTTGGTAGCCTAGGAACAATAGGCTATAGCACATAGCCTAGGTGTGAAACAAGCTGTACCATCTAGGTTTGTGTAAGTTTGCACAGTCACAATGTTTGTACAGCCATGAAATCACCTGACACATTCCTCAGACCATATTCTCATGGTTAAGCAAAGATGATTGTATATTACATTTAGCGTATATCTAACTGGTCTTATCCATAAAGCATGATTTTACACACTGACTCTTGGGATCTGGGGAATCTTGTCTGCACCACCATCTTCTCTATCTTGTTTAATGAAATCACTGTGTACTTCACTCAGAATCTCAAAGTCACATTTTTGACTTCTTTTGCTCCCTTGGCTACCACATCAAATTAAACACCTTGCAGTAGTCTCCTGTCTTCCTTGCTTCAGCCTTTCCAATCCAATCTCTATGGTACTGAGTATGTCAAATGCAGTCTGTCATTCTTCCTATTCATAGATTTCAATGGCCTCCCTACATTTTTTAACTCCTTACTTTAAAACACAAGGTATTCTCGATCTGAGCTCTCTAGACTTCATCTGCCTCATCTCCACCACCTGCCCAGGTATGCATCCCAAGCTCCAGCCAGTCTAAATCACTAGCACTTCCCCAAACATACCACACTCTTTCACCCAGCCATGCCTTTGTACCTGTTCACCCTGCCTCATATTTTCTTTTCAATGAAAAACAGCAAATATTTTTTCTTTTATCTTTTATCCACATTTTTCCTTTGGTATTCATATGTGTAAGATGTTTTGTACATTGTGTAATTTCTTTTTCTTTTTATTTTCCTGTATTTCAGATACACAGAGTTAATTGTACTCTCCAAACTATAGCAGAGTAGAGTGACATACCTGTGCAGGTCCCTTCTTTTATTTATTTCTGCTATTTTATTTGCTTATTTTTTAGCCAGTAGCACATTATTTTATTTCTCTAATTATGTAGCAATTTTACCTTCCTCTTTGCTTTTTAATTAAAAATGTTTTGTTAGTTATTCGTTATTTATTTATTTATTTGAGATGGAGTCTCACTCTGTTGCCCAGGCTGGAGTGCAGTGGGCGATCTCGGCTCACTGCAACCTCTGCTGCCTGGATTCAAGCAATTCTCCTGCCTCAGCCTCCAGAATAGCTGGGATTACAGGCACCTGCCACCACGCCCAGCTAATTTTTGTAGTTTTTCAGTAGAGACGAGGTTAAACCATCTTGGCCAGGCTGGTCTTTAACTCCTGACCTCGTGATCCACCCGCTTAGGCCTCCCAAAGTGCTGGGATTACAGGCGTGAGTCACCACGCCCGGCCCAATGTTTATTCTTATAAATATATTTTATAACTTTTCAGGATTCTCCAACAATCCTTATGAAATGTTAATTAAAATTGCATTGAAATTAAGGCTTATCTTTAAAATAAGTTATCTTATTCATAAGCATAATTTACCTCTCCACTTATTCACATTTTGTTTTGTGTATTCTTTAATAAAGTTTTAAAATGTTCTCCATAAAGGTCTTATGTATTCTTCATGTTACTCTCTAAAATCTTTATAGTGTTTGTTGCTGCTGTGAATATTATTTTTATTTTCTATTTTAATTTGCAGTTGGTTATTATTGATAGAAATATGGTAGATTTTAATAAGAAAATATTTTGTTAGTAAACTTGCTAAACTCTTATTAACTCTATATATTGATTTTGTTGGTTTTCTATGTGGATAATTAAATATTTGCAAATGATGATGGTTTTGTCATTTTCTTTCAAATTTTTATGTCTTCCTTCTTTGTTCTCCTGCTGAATTAACCTGGATGTCCTGACTATACCATGTTGAAGCTTTGTGAAGACGGCAGACACCCTTGTCTTGTTCTCTAACTTAGAAGAAATGTGTCTATTTTTTATTGTTAGTTGTAAAATTTGTTGTAGGCTTGGTGTAGAGGTTTTATTGAGTTAAGGAAGTTTAACTCAATTCCTTGATTTTGAATTTTTGTGTCAGTGAAATATTAAACTACATCAAAGGCCTTTTCTGCATTGATTGATATATATTTGATAAGTGACACTGATAAATTTTCTTAATTTTGAATCACCCTTGCATTCCTGAAATAATCCCTAATAATTATATTGTGTATTTTAAAAATTCTGTTACATTCAGTTAACTAATTATTTAGAATTTTTCAGTGTGTTAATGAATTAGGCATCTGGATTTATTTTTCTTTTTGTACTATCCTCATCTAGTTTGAAAGTCAAAGTTATACTGGCCTCATAAAATGCTTGAATAGCTTTTTAAAAAAAATTTGAAGCAACTGTAAAATACAGGGATTATCTGTTCCTGGAGTGTTTGATGGAAATCGCCTGTAAAAGTTTCTTGGTTATAAAAGAGGTGAAAGATCTCTGCAAGGAAAACTGCAAAACACTTTTGAAAGAAATCATAGATGACACAAACAAATGGAAACACATTCTATGCTCTTGAGTAGGAAGAATCAGTATTGTAAAAATGACCATACTGCCCAAAGCAATTTACAGATTCAATGAAATTCCCATCAAAATACCATCATCATCCTTCACAGAACTAGAAAAAAAATCCTAAAATTCATATGAAACCAAAACACAGCCCACATAACCAGAGCAATACTAAGCAAAAAGAGCAAAGCTGGAGGCATCACATTACCTGACTTCAAATTGTACTACAAGGCTATAGTTACCAAAAGAGCATGGTACTGGTATAAAAAGAAAAAGGCATGTAGACCAATGGAACAGAAAAGAGAACCCAGAAATAAAGCCAAATACTTACAGCCAACTGATCTTCAACAAAGCATACAAAAACATAAATTGGAGAAAATTCAATAAATTGTGCTGGGAAAACTGGCAGACCACATGTAGAAGAATAAAATTGTATCCCCATCTCTCCCTTTATACAAAAATCAACTCAAGATGGATCAAAGACTTAAATCTAAGACATGAAACCATAAAAATTGGAGAAGATAACATCAGAAAAACTCTCCTGGACATTGGCTTAGGCAAATAATTTATGACTAAGACACCAAAACAAACACAACAAAAACAAAAATAAATAGATGGGACCTAATTAAACTAAAAAGCTTCTACACAACAAAAGAAATAATCAGCAAAGTAAACAGACAAGCCACAGAGTTGAAGAAAACATTCACAAACTATACATCCAACAAAGGACTAGTGTCCAGAATCTACAGGGAACTCAAACAAATATCAAGAAAAAAACAAATAATCCCATCAAACAGTAGGCAAAGGACATGAATAGACATTTCTCAAAAGAAGATATACAAACAGCCAACAAACCTATGAAAAAATGCTCAACATCACTAATCATCAAGAAAATGCAAATTAAAACCACAATGAGATACCACCTCATTCTTCCAAGAGTGGCCATAATTAAAAAGTCAAAAAACAATAGATGTCAGCATGGATGTGGTGAAAAAGGAACACTTTTACACTGCTGGTGGGAATGTAAATTAGAACAACCACTATGGAAAATAGTATGGAGATTCCTTAGAGAACTAACGGTAGAACTACCATTCAATCCAGCAATCCCATTACTAAGTATCTTCCCAAAGGAAAATAAGTTATTACATGAAAAAGATACATGCACATACATTTGTAGCAGCACAATTCACAATTGCAAAGATATGGAAGCAACCTATGTGCCCATCAATCAATGAGTGGATAAAGAATATGTGATATGTATACACCATGGAATACTACTCAGCCACAAAAAGGAATGATATAATGTCTTTTGCAGCAACTTGGATGGAGGTGGAGGCCATTATTCTAAATGAAGTAACTCAGAATGAAAAACCAAATATCATATGTTCTCACTTATAAGCAAGAGCTAAGCTATGTAGATGCAAAGGCATAAGAATGATATAATGGACTTTTGGGACTCATTGATGGAGATGGGGATAGAGGTGAGGGATAATAGATTACATATTGGGTACAGTATACACTGTTCAGGTGACAGGTGCACCAAAATCTCAGATATCACCACTGAAGAACTTACCCATGTAACCAAAAACCACCTGTACTCCAAAAACTATTGAAATAGAAATAATTTTTTTAACTGGCTTGGTTAAGCATATCTTTTCATTTATTATATTTTAGGTTTTGGCAAAATCTTTAAATATTATTTAAATGTTTTTAATTAGTACTAATCTATTCAGCTTTCATATTTTATTCTCATGCTCATTTGGCATATTATACTATTGCAGACATTTATTCACTTATGATTTTTGTGAATATTCATATTTACTGAGGAATAGTACTGGATCTTTATCTTCTCTTATTCCATTTAATTCCACCTTTAAAACACTGTTATATTTATATCCCATGTTACTTAAAATTGCAACAGAAACAACCCTTATCATTAAGTACTTTTTAAGCAGGTTTCCTCAGTTTCTTATATTCCAACATTTGGATGTGCCATGATCTAGTTAATGATTCAGGTGACAGATTGTATTTTCCAAAGATAGCCACAATGCATTTCCCATCTCACCTGCTCTTTTAAGAGGTGTCTGCATTCTTTTCCTTTGAAAATGGCAAGTTTTGACTCATCAGTATCCAACAGAATGCAGCAGAGTGATGTTTCATGACATCCTAGGCTAGGTAAGAGTATGCAGCACAGCTTCAGCCTTGTTTGGGGAAGACAGTGACAGAGCTACTAGAAGGAAAAATAATATAAGCAGTTACTCCAGTTGCTACTGCTGTGCAACAAATTACTTCAATTTTAGTGGCTTAAACAGTGATGATTTTTTTTTTTTTCCAGAAATCCTTGTCTCCCTTCTACAATGTCTGAGGCCTCAGCTAGGAAGATTCAGTGATTAGGGTGACTCAGTATGGCTAGAATCATCTGAATGTTTCTTCAAATAATTTCCTTTAATAAAAGATACCTCCAAATTTGGCAGCTACATGCATTATATCTGGGGCTCCACCCCATAGCCAGTCTCTATGGCAATTTAACATTTCTCTTCACCACCACTTAAAAATAGACAAGAAAAATCCCATTTATCAAAATACTTCAGTGGCCATTTGCAGAAGGTATCAGAGCAGATTCCAAGATAATGGACTCAAAGTTACTAACATCAGTGTGATCTGCAAGGGCACAGAGAGTCCTGATTTCTCCCCCTGAATCAGTTATCTGACTCATGATTTCCAAGAGACCTTCCACCTAACATTTGACATAAAAGCTATCTTCAATGTGCCCACCCCCACTTTTTTGTTTCTCATCGGCAGAAAAATATCAAAGTGCAGATTTGCACTTCAAAAATTGTGAAGGGAAGTACAGCTTCATTTGGGAGTTTTCTGATGTTAGATTCCTATACCAAAAAGTATAATATCTTTTGTAGGATGCATTTAGAAAGGTTCTCATCTGAGGCAAGAAAAAAGGTCTTGAAATAAAAAATTGGAGGATATTAACTCTTTGGAAGCACTTTAAAAATTGCCCTTCTAGGAAGTTGCTTCTATTTTAATCCCTACCTGTAAGTTCAGTTTTCCCAGGGACAAGCATCTAGAGCACAGCATAATTATTCTAAGATGAGACATACTTCCACTTTTTAAAAAAGAACAATAGCATTAAAAATCCTGCAAAGAAAAATCTCCAATTCAGAAACTGGAAGCTACTTTCTTTCATCCCATTGTTAACACATTGTTTTGATATAAAGAATCTAAAGAAACAATCTAGACACTGCCTAACTTAATGCCAATGTCAATTACAATCTTGTGTCATAAATATATATTTACTGCAATAATTTTGAATGTATTATTTAAAAGTGATATGATAGCCTAGGAGAATATACCAGAATAAGTATTCAAATAATAATTGTCTAATAAGAGTTGCAGTTATGCAATTCACACCAGCACATGCTTAGACTGATGACTTAGCACACTCGTTCCCATGAAGTGAAAAGGTTTACTTCTCAATTAAATTCTTAATGCTTTTCAAAGTTTTCTTGTCCTAGTATTTGTATTTTCCTTAGTATCATATCAGAATCTTTGCCATCATCATTAGCCAATGTGTTTATTCAGTCATTGTGTGAATAGCTTTGATCTGAGTGTACCAAGATAAGCTTCCTGAAGTCCAGTAAACACTCAGAGTTGTTTTGGAACATGAGCCAACTGCTTTCCTCTCTCACGAACTCTCTGCTTTAATGACTCATGACGCTGAAATAAACTGGAATTTAAACAGTTAGGAAAGATTTATGGACTTAGAATTATCCGGTTTGGGGTCTTAGACAAACCTAAAATTATTAAATATTATGCATATATTCTAATTTTTGCCCTGATCTCCCTTCAAATGAGAGGAAATGGCTATGAAGATATGAATTTTTTCCCTATCTAACATATCGGCTGTAATTGGATTAATAATAACAGGGTTACATTTGTTAAAATGGTAGGTTGAACATATGCATTAGCTTCCATTCCTCATTTAAACCCCAGTAACACAACAATAAAAGGATTTTTTTAGATAGCATAGCAAGGACAAAGATAATAGGAGAGAACACAATCATGATAAATTTTTGGAAACTGGAAAGCAGATGGACTAGAAAGCTAAATACTAAATTAGCAGTGAGCATCTGAAAAGCAACTTAATTTTATACCAAAGAACTCAAAAAGGATCCGCATTAATGATACCAGTAACCCCTGCAGATGGGAGCAGGAGAGATACAGGCTAAAAATTAAATTACAGCTGAAAGTCTTTTTAAAAAAGAGTTTGGTTTTCAGATTCTCTCTACTTTCTTGTGCAGCTAGACAACAGTTCCTTCCTTGCCCTGGGAGTTTTAACATCTCCAGAATATAAAATACACTGTCTCTATACTGAAAGACTATACAGTAACATAGTGGGTGAGCAGCCAGGCTTTTGTCCCCCAGGTAGGAGATTAGAAGCACATTCACTGAGGACTCTAACTAGTCTCACTAGTCAAGAGAAAAGAGCAAAAATTACTGACTGACAGTGGAGTTTCTATCATACAGGCCACTCTATAGAAAAGCCCTTAGACAATAAGCCACATGCTTGCACACACAGAGCTTTCAATAAACTGTTTAGTTAATTGCTTTTAATTTTCTAAAGTTTGCTGACAAACTTCCTGTAGCATTCAAAGAATAGAGGCATTAGAAATGAAAAATAAGATAAGAATTTTTAAAAGACTCAATAAATAGTTGGAAGATAAAGTTGGACACAAAGAAGATTCTAAAAGTATCAAGGAAGAAAAAGTAGGTTGTAAGAAGAATTAAGAATGGCTTGGATATCATGAGGACAACAAATGAAGGTTAGAATCAATTGAATAATGCCTCAAAATACTGAGGACATTTGTGTTTTTTTTTTTCCTGAAATTTCATACCCAAACAAATATCAACTAAATATGAGAGTAGAATAAAGTCATTTTAAGACATGCAAGGTCTTTCTAGAGGATGTGCTCCATGAAAATGAGGGAGTAAACAAAGAGGGAAAGAGAGAGAGTGTGTGTATGTGTGTGTGTCCAGGAAGCAAGAGAACACAAATATGAATGAAGGTTCCAAGACTACAGAGCTCTAGTAGGCTCTGAGATTAATCCATCTATATTGGAGCAGATTATGAGGCTTTAAGAGGCCTTTCTGAGAAGGAAAGAACAGAACACCAGTATACCTAATGAGCTAAGGGGAGGTTTAACATGTGGAAAACTGGGTGCAAGGTACATATGACTTCTCTGTACCATCCTTGCAAGTTTTCTGAAAATCTGAAATGATTCTAAAATCAAAAGTAGAACTCTACTGGGACACAAGAGTCAGGGAGGTGGTGCATGTATGTAGTAGGTGGTAACTGAAGAGGAGTTAAGTCTTCATTTTTCTAAGTCTAAAATTGGAAAATCAAGAGATTAAAATGTAAACATGTTACTTAAAGATGTAGAAGTCAATATGGAAATACAAAGATGTAACTGGAGAGCAAGTTGGGGAGTACCGGTTTAGTAACAAGCCTAGTTACAGTTTTTGACTTTAAGTCTGTGCCTGTACAACCTGATGAAATAGAAAACAAATTTAAAGGGAAAAGATGTGGTTCTCATATATCATCCAGATTTTCAGTTATTTGAAATTTTAATACCAAATAACACTTCCCATTGCCCTACCTACCCACCCCATATTACCTTATCAAACCATATCAATGATGCTTTCAGAAATTATTTGGTTTGATCAATTCAGTGACTCTAGGAAAGAGTATACTATTAGTAACAGTCTATGTGATTTACATATTTATACTTTGAATATACATGACCCTACCAAAATTATATCTAAAAATATTTATTATTCTTTATTATTAGGTTAAAAATTGTTTTCTTTTCACATCAAATATTTACTTCCTTTTTTCACAAAGGCATGTTACACTGCCTCCCATTTTGCAAAAGCAAGACAAAGTGCAAATTAAAGGAGTTTTAATGTATATTTAACCAGATATTCTAGGATACAGGATGTAACTTGTGTTTATACTTTTTTAAATACTTTTGAATATAATTATTAGAAAAATACTTAAAAATGGGTGATGTTTACCATAAGAGCCTCCATTGTGTGGTTATTGACTAATTTATTTTTTTATTTGACAAATGATAATTATACGTATTCATGGGTACATAGTGACATTTTAATGCGTATAATGTATAGTGCTCAGATCCAGGTTATTAGCACATCCATAATCTCAAACATTTATCATTTCTTTGTGTTGGGAACATTCAATATCCTCCATCTGCTATTTGAAACTATATATTATTGCTAATTAAAATCATCCTACAGTGGTAGAGAACAGTATACTTTATTCCTCCTATCTAGCTGTAATTTTGCATTCTTTAACAAATCTCTCCCTAGCCCTCCCTTCCCCCTACCCTGCCCAGCCTCTAGTACCCTCTGTTCTGCTTTTTACTTCTATGACGTCAACTTTTTTAGCTTCCACATATGAGTGATAGCTTGTGGTGTTTAACTTTGTGTTCCTGGCTTATTTCATTTAACACAATGTCCTTCAGTTCTATCCATGTGGGCACAAATGACAGGATTTCATTCTTTTTAATGGTTGAATAGTATTTCATTGTGCACGTATACCAAATTTTCTTTGACTATAATTAAATTTTCGCATACCGGTGAAAGTGGGGGTCTATTTTTCCCATTTCTCCCTAGTTAATAGCAGAACATATCGTGAGAAAGATCTTACTCGTCTTCAAATTTTCTTTTTCTTTCTTTCTTTTTTTTTTTTTTTTTGAGACGGAGTCTTGCTCTGTCACCCAGGCTGGAGTGCAGTGGCGCGATCTCGGCTTACTGCAAGCTCTGCCTCCCGGGTTCCAGTGATTCTCCTGCCTCAGCCTCCCGAGTAGACTAGCTGGGATTACAGGCACGTGCCACCATGCCTGGCTAATTTTTGTATTTTTAGTAGAGACAGGGTCTCACCCTGTTCGCCAGGCTGGTCTCAAACTCCTGTCAGGTGATCTGCCCGCCTCGGCCTCCCGAAGTGCTGGGATTATAGGCGTGAGCCACTGCGCCCGGCCCAAATTTTCTTACCTATCATGCGTCTAGAAAGAATCAAGTTCTCAACTATATAAATTGCACATTTTCTCTGATTGGCATACCGTGTTGAATCTTTGTCCCTTTTCTACCAGAAAACAAGATGTTCTTGTTTAAGTGGCATTTCTCTACTTCAATAGGTTCCTTGAGCTATTCAATGGGTCCAGTAATAATATGCTAATTTTTTACATTGATTCAAATGTGTTTCAGTAACTCTGTCCTCGTATTGTTCTTGCATTATCTCAGACATAACTTTATCCTTCAATTCATACCACACTGCATCTGCCTTGCTATCCTGCTGTTACCCCTCCTCCTCTCATAACTAAACCAGCAAGACTGAATTGCAGTGGATGGAAAGAAACACGGTAGAAGGGAATGGAAATAAATTTTAAGTCAAGGTTAAATTTTATTTTGCGTTTCCAAAGGAATCAATGGATTTGTGCTCTTAAACATTTTTTAAGCACAAATGAATGGTCTATGATTTTAACCTTGTGTATAATTTTGTAAAATAGATTTTTATCACAGTAACAGTTAATAAGAGGATTTCATGAATTAGTTTATGTTTTAAATTTTTTCTCCTTACTAAGAAATTTCACAATACCTGAAAAGGACTGCATCTAAACTCATTCCCAGACCTCCTACTGATAAAATTATGCCCAAATGATTGTGCCTCTCCCTACTGGCACTGACCCAAAAATAGAGTTATTGGTATTTTATTTAGTCATCTTTTTCCAGGCATACACATTAATGAAATTATGTAAGAACTGGGAAATAGGTAGGACCAGCCCACCCTGAGATCTAGCTTTGGATAATCAGACTATCAACTCTTTGGCCACTGCCTTTCCCCACATTTAGCCTAGATCTTTCCCTCTGTATTTGTATTTTACACTCTATTAACCTCTTTGCTGTGTCCTGTGAAATAAATCCTCTTCTTTAGTTATGAATGAATTTTCTATATTCTTAACATTTTTTCACTAATATCTATTAAAATAGAAATAAAAATAATAGCTATAATGTATTAGGTTCTTACTTTTATGTGCTTTACAACAGCCCTACAAATACTATTATTATGTTATTACAATTAAGGAAGTTGAGTCTTTTTAGAGGTTAAATTGTCCAACATCAAACTGCCAGCTGGGACTTTATCCAATAGATGTCAACACCTGTGCATTTGACCTCCGTGTTATACATCATCCCAAGTCCATACTCCTCACTTATACCACTCATTGCTTATTGCCATTGTTCTCTGACAGCCAGGATATGGTCAAAGCTTCCACAGAGATTCTATCTTCTGGGAAAGGCTTCTCCTCTACCAGCATCTTCAGGGACTCTTTTGGTTTGATTCCCTAATCTCACAGTTTCAGCATATCCTAAATTTAAACATCTTCCCTTGGTTTTCATGATCCTTAAAAAACAAAACCAAAACTTGGCTCTCCTGCTTCTCTGACCTTCCTTCCCTCCCTCCCTTCCTTTCTCTCTCTTCTCTCTTTTTTTCTTTTTCTTTCTTTCTTTGTTTCTTTTTTATTTTCTTTCTCTTTTTCTTTCTTTCCTCTCTCCTCTCTTCCCCCTTCCTTCCTTTTGAATTAACAAATAATAATTGTGTATATTTATGGGGTACAATGTGATCTTTTGATCTATGTATACATTTTGATGCATCTATGTATCAAGATAATTAACATATCCATCATTTCACCAAGTTACCCTCTTCATAAGAATGTTAAAAATCTATTATTTTAGTAATTTTGAAATATGCATCATTAACTGGTGTCACCATGCAATACAATAGATCACTAAAACTTATTCCTTCAGTCTAACTGAAACTTTGTACTATTTGATGAAAATCTTCCCTGTCCCCATCTCTCTGCCTCCTTACTACCCTGCCCCTCATCCTCTGGTAACCAATTTATACTCTCTGTTCTATGAGATCAACTTTTTTTATATTTCACACACAAGTGAGATCATATAGTATTTGTCTTTTGGTGCCTGCCTAACTTCACTTAACATAATGCCCTCCAGTTCCATTCACATAGTCTTGAATGACAGAAGTCCCTTCTTTATGGGGGAGCTGCATAGTATTGCATTGTGTATATATACCACATTTTTGTTATGCATTCTTAGGTTGGACACTCAGCTCGTTTTCATATTTTGACTCTTGTAAAAATGCTGAAATGAACATAGGAGTGCAGATATCACTCCAACATACCAATTTCAATTCCTTTGGATATATACCCAGAAGTGGCATTGCTGATGGTAATTCTGCTTTAAGTTTTCTGAGGAACCCCTATACTGTTTTCCAAAATGATTATGCTAACTTACATCCCCACCAACAGTGTATAAGATTCTCCTATATCAACACTTCTCATTTGTCTTTTTGATAATAGCCATTCTAACAGGTGTGAGATGATAACTCATTGTGGTTTAGATTTGTAATTCCCTAATGATTAGAGATGTTGAGCAGTTTTTCATTTATCTGTTGGCCCTTCTTAACTCTTATTTTGAGAAATGTCTATTCAGATCCTTTGCCCATTTTAAAATCAGATTATTCCTTTCTTGCTATTAAATTGTTTCAGTTCCTATTTTTTTATATCAGTCTCTTATCAGATGTACAGTTTACAGATATATTATATATTCTTCCAATCCATGGAATGTCTTTTTACTCTGTTAATTTTTATTTCTTTGCAGAAAAGTTTTATTTTGATGTAATCTCATTTGTGTATTTTTGCTTTTGTAGCCTGTGCTTTTGGAGTCCTATCCAAGTAATCATTTCCCATACCAATGTTGTCTCTCCTATTCTCATGTTTTCTTCCAGCAGCTTTACACTCTTAGGTCTTCCATGTTGTCTTTCATCCATTTTGAGTTGATTTTTGTAAATGGTGCGAGATAAGGGTCCAATTTCATTCTTCTGCATGTGAATATCCAGTTTTCCCAGCACCATTTACTAAAGAGACTGTCCTTTTCCCATTGTGTGTTCTTGGCACTTTTAGTGAAAATAAATTTACCGTAAAGACTTGGGTTTATTTCTAGGCTTTCTATCCTGTTCCATTGGTTTCTGTTATTGGTTGGTATCTGTTATTATGACAGCACCATGCTGTTTTGATTACAATCACTTGATAATATATTTTGAAATAAGGAATGTGATGCTTGCAGATTTGCTCTTTTTGCTCAAGATTGCTTTGTCAGTTTGGGATTTTTTTCTGGTTCTATACAAATTTTAGATTGTTTTTTATACATCTGCAAAGAAAATGACATTGGAATTTTGGCTCACCTTCCTTCCCCTTTTGCTGTATGTGGACATTCCCATAAGTTCTATCCTTAGCTTCCTTCTCTTCAGTCTTTATATTGTGTGGCTTCCCAGGTAAACTTTACATAAGCACTGAAGACAGATCATGTCACATCAAACCTTCTAATATAAGTTTGCTGTATTATTTGAGAATATTCAATTTTGTGATAAAAGACTATAAAACAAACAAGAAGGTGAAATGCAAAAGAAGTGTTAAGTATAGATAAAGTTGATAGCCTATGACCTTGTCTTTATTCTACAGTAACAAAATACCATAAACTGGGTATTGCTCACTGTTCTGTGGGCTAGGAGGTCCAAGAGCAAGGTGCTGGCAGATTTGGTATCTGGTGAAGGCTCATTTCCTGCTTCATAAATGGTACCTTATTGCTGTGTCCTCAGGTGGTGGAAGGATCAAGGCAGCTCTCTGGGCCTCTTTTATAAGGTCACTCTGCCCTCCTGACTTAATCACATCCCAAAGGCCCCACCTTCTAATACCATCACATTGGTAATTGGGTTTCAGCACATGAATTTGGGAGCAGGGGTGAGGGGCAGAAACATTCAGACCGCATCAGAAATGTAAGTAAAAGTCATGGTGTATAATACTTAAGTATAATGAGTAAACAAGTAGCTTATGAGACATAGGCAGAATCCATAAGATAGTAAGTTAGTAACCTGTAATACATGTTAACAATAAAGTTAATGGAGTATATAATGGAGCAAATAATAATGTTACTTATAGACAAAAGGGAGAAAAACAAGCCATGCTCATGTCTCACCCCCAATCCCACCAGAAGTACTTATATCCCTTTGAAGGCTTTTAGCATTTTACATGAACTTCTTGTTTGCTACCTTTTCCTACCATGTACACATCCTATTTCCACATCTGGACTGAAAGCTCCCAGAAAACAAACATAATGACAAATGTATCCTTTCCTCCCAGGAATATTTGGCATTCAGATCTGCTGCATAAATACATTAAATGGATGATGGCATAACCTAGGCTTCTTAGCCAGGATTTTACTACTCTTTTCTTATGACACTTTCACAAAACTGTCCATCTGTGAAATAACTAATATTTTAAAAATTATACATTTTATTGAGTTAATGTTCCCTGTTATCTTAGTAGTTAAACATATGTATTGCCCAAACAGTTTAGAAGAGTTTTTTTAACTAAAAATAAACAAAATTTTATACACACACACACACAGGCTGATGCATCACATTTACACCGATTTTTAATGAAATAATAATACATAATAAAGGGTAATACAGTATAGCAGTTACAAGGATTGACTCCAGAGTCAAGCACCAGGTTTTGAGACCTGGATTTGAAATTTGTAGCTCCATGACCTTGGGTAAGTTTACTTTACATCTATCTTCTCCAGGTTCTCATCTATAAATGTTGGGAAAATAGAAATGGTACCTAGTACATGGAATTATTGTAGAGAATATATGAATTAAAGCAGACAAAAGTGCTAAGAACAGTGCCTTGCATGTGGTAAGCCATCAATACATGTTAGCTCTTAGCATGGTCCTACGAATTCATTTTAAATAGATTTCCTTCTCTATACTCTGAATAACCTTCCAGAAAGAATGGTTTGCCATTTAAAACCAGATTCCAGTCTCGCATCCTCCCTAGATAAGCAAATACATACACACTTATTATCAAAGCCTGGAAAATCTGAAAATAATGCTGAAGGTCATTAGCTCTAATAATACTCTCTTTGTGTTTGCTCTGTTCTGTTGAGTTTACGAATCATTTTCTTTTTTGTTGTTGTTGTTGTTATTATTATACTTTAAGTTTTAGGGTACATGTGCACAATGTGCAGGTTAGTTACATATGTATACATGTGCCATGCTGGTGTGCTGCACCCATTAACTCATCATTTAGCATTAGGTATATCTCCTAAAGCTATCCCTCCCCCCTCCCCCCACCCCACAACAGTCCCCAGAATTCATTTTAAATAGATTTCCTTCTCTATACTCTGAATAACCTTCCAGAAAGAATGGTTTGCCACTTAAAACCAGATTCCAGTCTCGCATCCTCCCTAGATAAGCAAATACATACACACTTATTATCAAAGCCTGGAAAATCTGAAAATAATGCTGAAGGTCATTAGCTCTAATAATACTCTCTTTGTATTTGCTCTGTTCTGTTGAATTTATGAATCATTTTCATTGCATCATTTGATTTTTGTAATACCTCTGCAACAAATCCATCCATTCTTTTCCTTTTTTTTTTTTTTGCAGATAGTTCAGTGATTTTATTTTATTTTATTATTTTTTATTTCCATAGGTTTTTGGCGAACAGGTAGTATTTGGTTACATGGGTAAGTTCTTTAGTTGTGATTTGTGAGATTTTGGTGCACCCATCACCCAAGCAGTATACACTGAACAAAATTTGTAGTCTTTAGCTCCTCACCGCCCCCAACCATTTCCTCTGAGTCTCCAAAGTCCATTGTGTCATCCTTATGTCTTTGCATACTCATAGCTTAGCTCCCACTTATGAGTGAGAACATACAATATTTGGTTTTCCATTCCTGAGCTACTTCGCTTAAAATAATAGTCTCCAGTTCCATCCAGGTTGCTGTGAATGCCATTAATTTGTTCCTTTTTATGGCTGAGTAGTATTCCATCATATATATATCTCTCACAATTTTTTATCCACTGGTTGATTGATGGGCATTTAGGCTGGTTCCATATTTTTGCAATTCTGCTATCAACATGCATGTACAAGAATCTTTTTCGTGTAATGACTTATTTTCCTCTGAGTAGAAACCCAGTAGTGGGATTGCTGGATCAAATGGTAGTTCTACTTTTAGTTCTTTAAGGAACTTCCACACTGTTTTCCACAGTGATTGTACTAGCAAAAGGAACAGTCAGCAGGGTAAATGGACATTTACCTCCCAGAGTGGGAGAAAATATTCACAATCTGTACATCCGACAAAGGACTAATATCCAGAATCTACAAAGAACTCAAATTACCTAGAACAAAACAAACAATCCCATCAAAAAGGACATGAATAGACAATTCTTAAAAGAAGATATACAAATGGCCAACAAACATATGAAGAAAGGCTTAACATCACTAAATGATCAGGAAAATGCAAATCAAAACTCCAGTGTGAAACTACCTCACTCCTGTAAGAATGGCCATAATCAAAAAATAATAGATGTTGGCATGGATGTGGTGAAAAGGGAACACTTCTACCCTACTGGTGGGAATGTAAACTATTATTTTTCATTTTTGAAGGAGAAGGGTTAAAATGGCTTGCCTTGGTCTCCTAGAGGAGGGTCATGAATTCAGGGAATTACATTCATGGCCATAGACCTTCTACCCAACACTTGCAGAGCAGGTTCTACTGACAGATCTTAAGAGCTGGGATAGCTTCAATCCAATAGTCCCCAACTTGTCCTTCCCACACACGATTTCTTTTAAAAATTCCCAACAGGGAGAAAGCCTCTATGGTTTATTTCGCTCAAGGATTTACTGCTAGGATCCTCTCTTCATTTAAGGTAATTATTAACTTCTGAGGAAATAAAAAGTAGAACCTCCTCTCAAAAACTGGTGTATTCCCATCATTCACATCATGCTTTTTAATCACATTGCATGGCAGCAAAACATAAGAGCTAGGGCAGCACTGACTCAGAGATCATGGTCTGGGTTCCATTTCTATTGGTCACTTATCAACTGAATGACCTTAAGATAGTTATTGAACTTTCCTGTGCCTCAGTTTCATTATCTATAAAATGTAATTAACAATATTACTTTGGAGTTCCTTGTGAAGATTACAATAAATAATATGTGTAAGGTACTCAGAAGAGCACCTGGTGAAATAGGTATGAGCTCCTGCTGTTATTATTACGTATGAGAAAATAGTCTCAATTATTTCTCCCTGTGGCTGGTGCTGCAGCTAGCAAATGCAAGACTTATCACTGTATGAACCAAAATGATCGGTCCCCATAATGATAAAATGCTTAAGCCAAAGCATACCCAGCACCTCTCACCTAAGACCTTTAACTCTTCCAGAGCTGCTCTCCCACACATATCTTAGAAAAAAATATTCATGATCTCACATTGCCCAAAAATATATCTTCACAAGTCAGCTTTCTGACTTTTACCCTCGTCACAATGATTACCCTCCAGTTTTGCCTAAGGAATAGGTTGCTATGGCAACATTCACCACCCACAGTCAACAGACAAATTTCATTTCTCAGCTACAACTATTAGAAAATAAATGGTCCATGTAACATTCTTTTGTTTCCCTATTCATTTGTGAAATTCCCTACCTGTTTGAGGCATTCATAATTGTAATAAAATGCTATTTTAAACATTTAAACAATAATTTGTTAATTCAGACAAATACACTATTCAAATTCTCAATGTTTCCAAAATAGCTTTCTGTCAATAAAAGGTGAAAAAAAAGCACCATCATAAACTACTTCAGTTCCAGATTTTGTTTAGTCAAATTGCGTCTTGTTTTATAATAGAAACATGAAATGAATTGTAACATATTATTTGCTAAAAAGAATTTTCCATCTTTTATTTTTATTCCCCAGGCAAAAATGACTTATTAAACTGTTTCAGAACAAGAAGAAAGAAGGAGAATTTACTTCTCTTTAATAGCCTCCCCACCAAACCTATCATTATTCCTGCAATCTGAGCCAAAGTGATAAACATGCTGTGCATACACCACACATTTCCAGGTGGATGATGAAGGAAAACCTACTTCATGCCCAGCACTGAGATATCACATGTCAACAGCAGCCATATTCTTCCTTTTCATGGCTAACTTCTCCTGGTGATTCCTTAATAAGCCATGTTTGCAGTTGAGTCTCCCCAGTTGTGAAGAAATGGGAATGGCAATAAGGAAGAAGCCTGACCCTGTGACCCCTCTCTATCCTATAGGGAGATAAACATGAAAAGCAGACCTGCCCCTCATTACTCCCACTCTTTCCACCTCTCAGCTTCCTAGTACCCTCTTTCTCCACCTATGGAT
Organism: Pan paniscus; assembly: GCF_029289425.2. Taxonomy (NCBI): domain Eukaryota; kingdom Metazoa; phylum Chordata; class Mammalia; order Primates; family Hominidae; genus Pan; species Pan paniscus. Next base: position 39,603,000 of record NC_073264.2, on the reverse strand, counting down.
ACCCTTTACCATACTTGTGACTATTAGTCATAATCAAAACATAATTTAACCAGAACTTACATGGATATAATAACACTCTAAGTTTAATAAGAATATAGCTAAGAAAGATTTAGACTATGCTCTTATAAGAACTTTTCAGAATAAAACTCTTAGAAATTTTGATTACGTGCCATTAAAAATCAGCGTACATAAGTGTAATAGGGAGTTTTCATTTTTCCAAACCAGTAGACCTCCTTTTGTATTGTAACTTTACTGGGATCTCAATTGACTCATTTAAGGCAATAAAGACACACTTGTATATGTGGACAAAGGAGACAAATACAATTTGTGGGAGCACAGAAACTAGAAGTCATTTTTTAAAAAATCTAGCCTTATGAGAACATAAATATGATATGTAAGAATATATGTACTGATTTAGGCACACTCTGTGTTGAGTAACAGATGCATTCTGAAATTTCGAAGGAATGTTTTTTTTTTTAATTCAGAGAAAATGACTAACAGATTCTTATAAAAATTATAAATATCAAACAAGTCCTTCCAACCATCCTGACATTTTCTATTAAAAGTGAGTAAATATTACAGCCAAAAATCAATGAAGTAATTCCTTTTGGAGAAATAACGTGAGTAGGTGGAAGAGAGGTGATGGATATATATCAGGAAAACTGATATCGCAATAGGTAGCAAGGGACTTGACATAGAGCAACTACATGGGAGAGGACAACTCTCTTTTGTGACAAGTCTAGTTTTCCAGTAGTGAAGATTAGTGAGTGGTTTCACTATAATTGGGAAGGAACTGAAAAATTTATCTTATTAAAAGTTGTTCTGAGTGAATTTTTAAAATACTAGATGACTATAATTTTCAACCTATAATAACTTATTTTTTTCTCATTATCCAATGCATTAGGTCCCCTGGTAATTATAATTTTAGGCAAATTAAATAACAGTTAAGAGAGACAAGATTGAAACATAATGCAAAGAAAAAAATATTACTTCCCTTGTATTCAGGATGGGAAGAAACTGAAGCAATTTCCTGGGATGAGGCTGTACATCTACAAATCAAAGAGAATTCTCTGATGGTAAAATCCAAACCAAATCAAATTTTTACTAAAGAGTATCTTGGTTGTTTTTCTAATGGGTCTCAAGTGGAGACAGTTGCCAAGTTCAGTAGTTTCTAGTATTTATTTATTGATTTATTGATTTATTTATTTTGGCTTAAGACTGCAGAATATTTGAAATTAATAAAAGGTATGAGTGCAATATAACCCCTGATGACTATTCAGGATACAACATGAAAATTTGCCAAGAGTTTTGCTGGCACAGAATTAATCCCTTGGAGCACGTTAGTGGAAAGAAGAAAGAAAGTAATTCTCTCTCATCATGTCAATGGAAGGTATATTTTTCACACTCACCTTGGGTCCAATATAATAAGAGGTGCCCCCATTTGAATTTCTTTGACAGCATACACAGTTTAAACTCGAGATCACATTTAATGTGTCCCCTTTGTACCTAAAGAACTAAAAGATTTACACCTTGAGGCTATTTTCCATCCGACTGCTTTGAAAGGAGAGCACATTTGTTTGCTGAACTCTGTGAGCAGTGTCTGATTAACTGAGTGGATGGTTCATTGTGAGGATAACATTCACCCTCACAAAAAATGACCACTAGTATATAGCATGACCAAAGTCTCAAAATGAGAACAGTAGACACCACAGGCAACCAATTGGTCAAATAAAGCAGACGTTTACTTATTTTAATTATGAAAAGTTAAATCATGGTTCTGACTAAACTCTAGCAATAAAACAGGACACTTAATGAGCTTAATTTAACAGCTATTGATATTAATCAAACAATGTGCTCATTGCTATTCTAGTTGCTCTGGAGGGTACAAATATAGTCCCATTACAAAGTATTAATGACTTCAAGACATGTAGGTGGGAAGCCAAGGTGAACACACAGGAAACAATAGCAAATGATACAGAGCAGTATGTTCATGCTGCAAAGGCTTCTGGTTCTACTAAAGGCAAATAAGAAGCCATGCGATATTTTAACAGGATAGGGGATGGGGAGAGGAGGGCCACCTAAGTGTATGTGAATTTATAATAACGCTGGAGGTGGTGTGGAGAGCAGAGTGCACTGGGGCAGGAGGAGTAGAGAGATGTTGCAGAAGTGGATTTGGAAGCCTGGTTTGGAGGCTATTATAAGAATCTATGTGACTTAGGAACTAAGGTTTTGAGAATAGAAAGAGCACAGTGGATGCCTTTAAGGCATATCTGAGGTGGCACCACAGGATAGAGTGGCTAATTGTTCATGGAAGAAGGGACAAGAAAGATGGGAAGGTATCTGTGGTTTCTCTCTTGAAGCAGAGTCTTAACTTGAAATAGGCAGTCTGTGTCATTTGGGCATGGAACAAAACCTGTCTGAAGGCAAGATGCTTTTAGTGTTAAGAATAGAATTAAGGCCGGGCACGGTGGTTCACGCCTGTAATCCCAGCCCTTTGGGAGGCTGAGGCGGGCAGATCACCTGAGGTCAGGAGCTTGAGACCAGCCCGGCCAACATGGTGAAACCCTGTCTCTACTAAAATACAAAATTAGCTGGGCGTGGTGGCACACGCCTGTAGTTCCAGCTACTCTGGAGGCTGAGGCAGGAGAATCGCTTGAACCCAGGAGATGGAGGTTGCCGTGAGCTGAGATGGTGCCATTGCACTTCAGCCTGGGCAACAAGAGAGAGACTCCGTCTCAAAAAAAAAAAAAAAAAAAATGGAATTAAGTGTTGTGACTGTAGGTTACCCTTCTGAAAGAATTCAGGACTCAATTGACTGCAGGTAATGCAGGTATACAAGTGGAAAGCAGGTGTGGCCCTGAGTGTTCTCACCACCAGCACCCTTGAAAAGGCAGCTCCAACATTCACTCGGGGATTCACAGATGTGATGTGAAGCTACCGTTCTCATTCACTCCTCCAGTAGGATTTGACCCTGTTTCCGCACTTAGAACAGCTGCTTATCCTGGGACCTCTGCTTCAGTGATGCAGCCTGGTCCTTCCAGGACCAAGGAGTCTAACTGGATTTTCTCTGTAATCCTCTGTGGTAGCTCCCTGTTGCTTTCCTTCATAGACTTATACTTCGTAACTATTAATTTGTTAATTTCTTTATTGCCTTTCATTAGACTATGAGTTCCTTTAAAGCAAGGAGACATTTTCTTTTTATTTGTCACTGCATTCTCAGTATATGGCTTAGTGCCAAGGACATGGTATGTGTTCAATGATATATGTTAAATAAATGGGCAAATTCTCTGTTTCAGTTCCTTTGCTTTTGATGCTTTGGATACCTTGCAGACTCTGTCTTCTTGAGTAAGAATTTGACAATCAGTCTTATGTGATTGGAGAAGAAGTAAAAGATAAAAGAAAAAACATTGATGAGACAATCGAACTGAATTTAATAGCTAAATAGATATAAGGTATGAAGGAGGGAGATATTAGTGACATCGAACTGGGTGACTATAAACTTTCTCCAGTCTCTGCCCCTGGGGACTGCTGCATCACAGGCCACAGAGTTATGCTCTATCTTGGCAATTAAGTTAGAGATGTACTCAGATTCAAATGCGCAATCATATGGTAATTCTATTTTTGATTTTTGAGGAACCACTATACAGTTTTCCATAGCAGCTGCACCATTTTACATTGCTACGAACAGTGCACAACATGTGAATATACTTAACACTACTGAGCTGTACACTTAAAAATGGTTATGATGGTAAATTTTATGTTATGTGTTTTTCTAGACACAATTTAAAAAATTGTAAAGTGCTGATTAGGTGCCTAATGGGTGCTGCTAAGCATACCAGAAGCATCCTGGCTGACGAAGTTTTTGGATGATCCTGGTATCTCCAAAGCCAAATGTTTCAGTGAGGAGTTAGTGGGAAGAAAATGGGGGTTGAGTAATAAACCCATTCTAACTTTATCATTGTCCTGCATTTTCATGCAGATGGATTAAAATATTTCTATTACTCCCAGGTGGAACACATTTGGAGACAAAAGACTGGTGGCAAGTCCATCTGAGGCTGAGAAATATCATAGGTAGAGGTTGTTTATTCAAGCAGCCAGCACATTGAGCTCTTATTCCTATTCTTTATAATCTCAAAAGACAGAGTTTATCTGCAACATGAAAGAGTCGGGAGGATCAGGGGAGTTGCCCCTCACCGCTGGGTTGTGATTCCCAGATGCAGCAAAATCAGTGTGTCTGTCCTTTAGCAAAGGGGACCCAGCAAAACATTTTCTGAATTCTCTCCACTCTCCTACTATGCCTCAAAGAGGCTCTGGGAATGAGTGAGCAGGGATTTACACAGCCCTTTCCTTAGCTGAGAGTGTTGATGCCAAAGGGTAGAAGACTTAAAGTACATAAGAAGCCACGGTATCTCCCCCACCTCATCCCGAATGCACATTTAAATATCATTCTGGGAACACTGCAGTCATTCAAGGCACCAAATTGTAAAGAACAATGTATTTCTAAACTCCCTCTTTGTTCTCCACCTCCATCTCCTGTGACTCTTTTTAAATAGAAGAGTGACCCTTTTAAATAGAAGAACAGGAAAACTACAATGCTCAAGAGGATTCCCAGTCAAATTTCCAATTAGCATCTATCCAGTCATATAAAGAGTATTGTCAGAAGGGTTATTAAACAATGACATATTCATAAATGTGTATAAGATGATTAATTCCTATTCTAAATATGAGTTATTGAAAGAAATTTGGTCCAAATTATCCCAATCTTAATAAACTCCAAAGCCAAACCCACAATAAGAACATTCAAAAAAGGTGTAATTTAGCAAAAATATAATAATAATGAACTTCAGTTTTTCATAGATAGATGTGGGTATGCTGCAACTAGTGTATATTTAGAAAGCAGCATTTTTCCATCTCTTCCTACTGTGGTAAATCACATATTATGTGTCATCCATACAAAACAAAGGGATAACATACCAAAAAGATAGATGGCATCCAATTTTATTGAATAGATTTACCTAAATCACTGCTGTTTTAAAACAGAAACATTTGATGCTAAATCTAAAGGTCAAACAAAAATCCTCTGAATGTATCAGATTTGAAACACTTTATAATTGTAAGAATAAATCACATATCTGGAATAGACAAGCCAAAATAGAATCTGTTGTGCAGGGGTGTGTGGATTTGTCAGATACATAGGCCTTAAAATGAGCCAGATATTAAGCCTAGATAATAATAATTGCAGAGTTCTACTGCCTCTACAAGGTAAATGCTAAGTAACTGCTGATTATCCCTAGTACTTACAAAGTGATCACAGATAAGCCTAATAGGATTTGAATTTAAGTAGCTGTGATTTTTTTCCCTCCCTCTTCCAGCTCTGTGAATTGGAAATTCTGCAAGTACCAACAGAAAAGGCACACTTTCAGACTTAAGGCACGCCCTGATGGGCAAGCACACTTACTATGCAAATCCTCCCAGACCAGATCGTAGCATGGAGCTACAGCTCGATTGGACATCATAAGCTGTCCAAAAATCTAAATAAAATACTGCTCACTTTGTTATAATAAGAGTTTCTCAACAACAGGTCCCAAAGCAGTACATCAGATCAATTTATCAGAAGGCACACTAGCCAATGGGCCTAGAACACTGCTGGTCTCATGGAACAGTAATCTATTAACAAAAAGTTACAAAATTCTCTGTGTTCAATGACTAACGTACAATATTTTTCTAAATCACTGGCACTTTATCATATTGTGTGTAGTGTGTGTGTGTGTGTGTGTGTGTGTGTGTGTGTGTGTGTTTCGTCAACTTATTTTCTGGGTGCTGACTATATAACAGCTACATTATTAGGAACCTAGGATAAATGCTGAAGAAGGCAGACACAATGCCACCCTCAAGAAAGTACAGTTTAGTGAAGCAGAGTTTCTCAAATGTCTAATGTGTGTACAGAAAATAAGAAGAGTCTGTTAATATCCAAATTCTGGTTCAGTGTGTCTGGAGTAGGGCTGAGTCTGCATTTCTAATATACTCCCTTTACTGTCAATGTTGCTGGCATTTGAGTAGCAAGGTACTAGACAAAACAGGTGTTAAATCACACAAATAACTATATGCTTACATTTGTGATCGTGCTATAAATAAAATAATACAGGGGACCATGAGATAAAATAAAGTGGGGGACACAATCCACAGTACTTCAGGGCTGGGAGGCCAAAAGCTGAAGGATGGTGGGAATATGGCAGGCTAAGTTATTGGAACCAACTATAGTTACTGCTATACATACCCTTGGTGTCTCTCTGACTACAGTTTTCCATACACCAGAGTGCGCCTGGCCTGTGCTCAGGGGGTGCTGGAAGTGCATAAGACCAAATTACCTGGAGCTACCTGGTTGAAGGGCAGAATTTGTAAATAAATATCTCAGCTTCATCACCCCTTAGTGGGACATGCTGAGTTGGGTTTCATAGGCTCTCAGAGGGCTCACAGCAGGATTGGGCTCTAGTTGCCCACAGCTGTAATACTTATATTAATTTCAGTACTCCTCTTTTCCCTGTCTCACATCCCTTTTCCTTGCCCGTGACTTCTGGGCTCATCTCCAAATAAATTACTTGCTCCCAAATCCTTGTCTCAGGGTTTGCTTTTGAGGGAATTCAACTTAAGAAATCAACCCTCTCAGAGAGCATGACTAACAAGGCCAAAATATACACTGTATATGTGCATATGTGTGCCTAAGGGTATATGTAGATATGTGTATAAGTGTATGTATAGATACACATGCACACACGCACAAAACCAGGTGGAAATATAAGGGGGAGAAAGAACACAGGAACCTAAAGTGAACAATGAGATTACCTTTGCTCTTGGGCATTTGCCAACCCTGATGATCTTGAACTTCTGTTTTAATGACCTCCCAGGGAGAAGGGAACAAGTGTCTAAACCCAATCTCACCAAATAAGATCCTCCTACCAATCAAATGAACTGCATCCTTAATGTCGAGGTAAAACAGAAACTGTACCTTCTAATCCTAGTAAACTTTAAGGGAAATTGTGTTGGGATTGAGCAGAGCAGGGAGGAAATATCCCAAAGAAGTTGTAACTATAAGCTGGCTCTATTGTATTTCCTGACTTGGATGGTGGCTGCATTGTTGTTTGGGAAACTGTACATAAGTGTTTCAGTCACTTTTTTTGTATACGCATTGTATTTTATAATTTTTAAAAATGTAATTTTAAAAATATAACAGACACTAGAGTATTTTAAGTGAAGAGAAATAAGTAAGAAGCTAGGTGTTTTGGAGGAACAGAGAAGAAGTCATTCTGGGTGGAGTAAAATGAGCAACAGAGGATGGTGGAAGATGCATTCATACATTCATTCACTCATTTGTGACAAGTACTACGTTTTTTATGTAGCTTACATTGAGTGGGAGACAGACAAAAAACAATCAAATAAGTTAACAAGATAAATTCAGAGATTAATAACTGCTATGCAGAAAAAAATAAGTTGATGTCACAGAGACTGGGATAAATATTTGGTGGGTGGGTAGTTGAGACTGGATTGCTTGGAAAGATCTTGCCAAGGTGTTGGCAATTGAACTGAGACCAGAAGGAAGAGAAGATACAGCTGGGCAGGGGCATAGGAACAAGGCTTTGTAGGTTCCTCACTAAGAATTTTGAGCTTTATTTTTGGAGCAATGGAAAGCCATTAAAGTGTTTACATGGAAGAGAGACATAACCAGTCTAAGGTTTTTTAAGATCATGCTGATGACTGTTAAGAATGGATTTGATGGGTCCCAAAATGGTGGAGGCAGGCCAGTGAGAAGACATATGATGGCCAGTATGTTTGAAGTTGATACACAAAACTGGATCTATTCAAATTATATGGTAGGCTCAGAATTAAACACTCCTTACAAATACTTGTGGAACAAACTGTGTCCCCTAAGTTTGACTAATCCTTTCTTTTTGGCTACAGTGATTGTACCAATGATTGGCAAATGATCTAAGCTGGGTCAGTCAGAATCCTTTTTTGGGGTTTTCCTTATGAAGCTACAGCAGAAGATTCCTTCTTCTGTAGAATGTTTTAAGGCTGCGACTTGAGAACTGCCAGTCTTGTATGAGGGTGTTTGGAGAAGGCCCACAAGAAGTAGGCGAGGAGGTAGCCATGCAGAGAGAAGAGAAAGGGAGAGAAATTGAGAAAAATCCCAAGTGTTAGAGTCTCCTGGTTGCTGTGGTTTTGACAGTATTCCATTTGACTACAAGAACTACCCCAGAATTTTACCCAGTTATATGACTCATACAATGCTCTTTTCTATTTAGCTAGTTTGAGATTGGTTTCTGCCAATTACAAGTGAAAAAACCTGACCAGTATAAGAGGTGAGGGAGGTGGAGGTGAGCCTCTTGGGGGATAGAAGTCGCATTTACTGAAATAATGAAAAAGATGAGAAGCCAGTTGGACAGGGAAGAACCAAAGTTGTTTGGCAAATAAGAGTTTAAAATACCCATGAGATATCAAAGTGGAAACATTAAGTAGATGATGAATATATCAATTTAGAGCTCAGTCAAGAAGAGTGGACTGGGTATGTAAGTTTGGGCATCACTGGCCTAGACATGATATCCAAAACCACAGGATGGCATGAGATGAGATTAGCTGGGGGAGAGACTATTCAGTGGAAGCAGAAGGGGACCCAGGACTAAGTCCTGAAGAATTCCATGAACTATGGACCTGATATCATTTTTAAAACACCAAACTTGAACCAAGAAGAACATCTGCAACCCATTTACTTGTCAAAACCCATACAGCAGTAGTCTGTTCTGTTCTTTGCTGAATGATGTTAATTAATGCCACAAATTTCACCTTCATTATCATCCGTCAAAAGAACAAAAATAAATGCTGGGTGAGAGGTGTGTGTGTGTGTGTGTGTGTCTGTGTGTAACTGTATAACTTTAAGTAAATAAGACTAATTTTTTGAGAAGTTTATTATTTTTTTAATTGGACTTTTTATTTTAGATAAAGGGTACATGTGCAGATTTGTTACATGGCTATATTGCAGGATGCTGAAGTTTGGGATATGGATCCCACCACCCAGGTAGTGAGCATATTACCCAATAGGTAGTTTTTCAATCCTCACTTCTCTTCCTCCCTCCCCACTCTAGTAATTCCCAATGTCTATTGTTCCCATATTTATGTCCTTGTGTGCTCAATATTTAGCTCCCACTTTAAGTGAGAACATGCAGTATTTAGTTTTCTGTTCCTGCATTAATTTGCTTAGGATTATGGCCTCCAGCTCAATCCATGTTGCTTTAAAGGACATGATTTCATTCTTTTTTGTGGCTGTGTAGTATTCCATGGTGTATATGTACATTTTTCTTTGTCCAATCCACCACTTATTTAGAATAGCCACCAAGAAAGTGAAATACCTAGGAATACAGCTAACCAAGGAGGTGAAAGATCTCTTCAAGGAGATCCATTATAAAACATTGCTAAAAGAAATCAGCGATGACACAAACAAATAGAAAAACATTCCATGCTGATGGATTTGAAGAATCAGTATTGTTAAAGTGGCCATACTGCCCAAAGCAATGTACAGATTCAATGCTATTCCTATCAAACTACCAATGCCATTTTTCACAGAATTTGAAAAAGCTATTCTAAAGTTCATGTGGAACCAAGAAAGAGGCAAAATAGCAAAAGCAGTCTGAAGCAAAAAGAACAAAGTTGGAGGCATCACATTACTTGACTTCAAACTACACTATAAGGTTACAGTACCAAAAACAGCATGGTACTGGTACAAAAACAGTCACACAGACAAAACAAAACAAAACAAAACAAAAAAACACAATAAATAACTCAGAAATAAGGACACAGGATTGAAGCAAGATGGCTGAAAAGAACAGCTCCAGTTTGCAGCTCCCAGTGAGACCAATGCAGAAGGCGGGTGATTTCTGCATTTCCAACTGAGGTACCCAGTTTATCTCATTGGGACTGGTTAGACAGTGGGTGCAGCCCACAGAGAGTGAGCAGAAGCAGGGTGGGGTGTCGCCTCACCCAGGAAGGGCAAGGGGTTGGGGAACTCCCTCCCCTGTCCAAGGGAAGCTGTGAGGGATTGTGCCATGAGGGATGGAGCTATGAGGCCCAGATACTATCCTTTTCCCGTGGTCTTTGCAACCCACAGACCAGGAGATTCCCTCAGGTGCCTACACCACAAGGGCCCTGGGTTTCAAGCACAAAACTGGGCGGCCATTTGGGCAAACACCGAGCTAGCTGCAGGAGTTTTTTGTTTTTGTTTTTTGTTTTTTACCCCAGTGGCACCTGGAATGCCAGTGAGACAGAAACATTCACTCCCCCTGGAAAGGGGGATGAAGCCAGGGAGCCAAGTGGTCTTCTTCAGCGGATCCCACCTCCACAGAGCCCAGCAAGCTAAAATCCACTGGTTTGAAATTCTTGCTGCCAGCACAGCAGTCTGAAGTCAACCTGGGATGCTTGAGCTTGGTGGGGGGAGGGGCGTCTGCCATTACCGAGGCTTGAGTAGGCGGTTTTCCCCTCACAGTGTAATCAAAGCCAGAGGGAAGTTCCAATGGACAGAGCCCTCCACAGCTCAGCAAAGCCACTGTAGCCAGACTGCCTCTCTCTAGACTCCTCCTTTCTGGGCAGGGCATCTCTGAAGGAAAGGCAGCAGCCCCAGTCAGGGGCTTACAGATAAAACTCCCATCTACCTGGAAAAGAGCACCTGGGGGAAGGGGCAGCTGTGGGCACAGTTACAGCAGACTTAAACATTCCGCCTGCCAGCTCTGAAGAGAGCAGCTGATCTCCCAGCACAGTGCTTGAACTCTGCTAAGGAACAGACTGCCTCCTCAAGTTGTTCCCTAACCCCCATGCATCCTGACTTGGAGACACCTCCTAGCATGGGTCGACAGACACCTCATACAGGAGAGCTATAGCTGGCATCTGGCAGGTGCCTTTTTGGGATGAAGCTTTCAGAGGAAGGAGCAGGCAGCAATCTTGGAGGTTCTGCAGCCTCCGCTAGTGATACCCAGGCAAACAGGGTCTGGAGTGGACCCCAGCAAACTCCAGCAGACCTGCAGAAGATGGGCCTGACTGTTAGGGGAAAAACTAACAAACAGAAAGAAATAGGATCAACATCAACAAAAAACAAAACATCACAATCATTCAAAAACTTCATCTGAAGGTCACCAACAGCAAAGACCAAAGGTAGATGAATACATGAAGATGAGGAAAAAACAGTGCAAAAAGGCTGAAAACTCCAAAAAACAGAATGCCTCTTCTTCTCCAAAGGATGGCAGCTCCTCACCAGCAAGAGAACAAAACTGGATGGAGAATGAGTTTAAAGAATTGACAGAAGTAGGCTTCAGGAGGTGGCTAATAACAAACCTCTCTGAGCTAAAGGAGCATGTTCCAACCCAATGCAAGAAAGCTAAGAACTTTGATAAAAGGTTAGAGGAATTGCTAACTAGAATAACCAGTTTAGAGAAGAACATAAATGACATGATGAAGCTGAAAAACACAGCATGAGAACTTCGTGAAGCATATACAAGTATCAATAGCCGAATCAATCAAGTAGAAGAAAGGATATCAGAGATTGAAGACCAACTTAATGAAATAAAGCTTGAAGGCAAGATTAGAGAAAAAAGAATGAAAAGGAACAAACAAAGCCTACAAGAATCATAGGACTATGTAAAAACACCAAACCTACATTTGATTGGTGTACCTGAAAGTGACAGGGAGAATGAAACCAATTTGGAAAACACTCTTCAGGATATTATCCAGGAGAACTTCCCCAACCTAGAAAGACAGGCCAACATTCAAATTCAGGAAATACAGAGAACACCACAAAGGTAGTCCTCAAGAAAAGCAACCCCAACACATAATTGTCAGATTCACCAAGGTTGAAATGAAGGAAAAAATGTTAAGGGCAGCCAGAGAGAAAGGTCGGGTTACCCACAAAGGGAACCCCATTAGACTAACAGCAGATGTCTCTGCAGAAACCCAACAAGCCAGAAGACAGTGTGGGCCAATATTCAACATTCTTAAAGAAAAGAATTTTCAACCCAGAATTTCATATCCAGCCAAACTAAGCTTCATAAATGAAGGAGAAATAAAATCCTTTACAGACAAGCAAATGCTGAGAGATTTTGTCACCACTAGGCCTGCCTTACAACAGCTGCTGAAGGAAGCACTAAATATGGAAAGGAAAAACTGGTACCAACCACTGCAAAAACAAACCAAAATGCAAAGACCATTGACACTATGAAAAAACTGCATCAACTAATGGGCAAAATAACCTGCTAGCATCATAATGACAGGATCAAATTCACTCATAACAATATTAGCCTTAAATGTAAATGGGCTAAATCCCCCAGTTAAAAGACACAGACTGGCAGATTGGATAAAGAGTCAAGACCCATCAGTGTGCTGTATTCAGGAGACCCATCTCACATGCAAAGACACACATAGGCTCAAAATAAAGGGATGGAGAATAATTTACCAAGGAAATGGAAAGGAAAAAAAAATAGGGATTGTAATCCTAGTCTTGATAAAACAGACTTGAAACCAACAAAGATCAAAAAAGACAAAGGAGGGCATTACATAATGGTAAAGGGATCAATGCAACAAGAAGAGCTATCTATCCTAAATGTATATGCACCCAATACAGGAGGACTCAGATTCATAAAGCAAGTTCTTAGAGACCTACAAAGAGACTTAGACTCCCACACAATAATAGCGGGAGACTTTAACAACCCACTGTCAATATTTAGACATATTAATGAGACAGAAAATTAACAAAGCTATTCAGGACTTGAACTCAGCTCTGGACCAAGTGGACCTAACAGACCTCTACAGAACTCTCCACTCCAAATCAACAGAATGTATATTCTCCTCAGCACCACATCACACTTATTCTAAAATTGACCACATAATTGGAAGTAAAACACTCCTCAGCAAATGCAAAAGAACGGAAATCATAACAAATAGTATCTCAGGCCACAGTGCAATCAAACCAGAACTCAGGATTAAGAAACTCACTCAAAACCATACAACTACATTGAAACTGAACAACCTGCTCCTCAATGACTAATGGGTGAATAACAAAATTAAGGCAGAAATAAATAAGATTTTTGAAACCAATGAGAACAAAGACACAACATAAAAGAATCTCTGGGACACAGCTAAAGCAGTGTTTAGAGGGAAATTTATAGCACTAAAGGCCCACAGGAGTAGGTGGGAAAGGTCTAAAATCACCACACTAACATCACAATTAAAAGAACTAGAGAAGCAAGAGCAAACAAATTCAAAAGCTAGCAAAAGACAAGAAACAACTAAGATCAGAGCAAAACTGAAGGAGATAGAGACACAAAAGAAAAACTTCAAAAAATCAATAAATCCGGGAGCTGGTTTTTTTTGAAAATACTAACAAAATAGATAGACCACTAGCCAGACAAATAAAGAAGAAAAGAGAGAAGAATCAAATAGACACAGTAAAAAATGATAAAGGGGAGATCACCACTGCTCCCACAGAAATACAAACTACCATCAGAGAATACTATAAACACCTCTATGCAAATAAACTAAAAAATCTAGAGGAAATGGATACATTTCTGGACACATACATCCTCCCAAGACTAAACTAGGAAGAAGTTAAATCCCTGAATAGACCGATAACAAGTTCTGAAATTGAGGCAGTAATTAATAGCCTACAAACCAAAAAAAAGCCCAGGACCGAACAGATTCACAGCCAAATTCCACCAGAGTTACAAAGAGGAGCTGGTACCATTCCTTCTGAAACTATTCCAAACAACAGAAAAAGAGGGACTCCTCACTGACTCATTTTATGAGGCCAGCATTATCCTGATACCAAAACCTAGCAGAGACATAAAAAAAAGAAAAATTCAGGCCAATATCCCTGATGATCAGTGAGAAAATCCTCAATAAAATACTGGCAAACTGAATCCAGCAGCACATTAAAAAGCTTATCTACCATGATCAAGTCAGCTTCATCCCTGGGATGCAAGGCTGGTTCAACATATGCAAATCAATAAACATAATCCATCACATAAACAGAAGCAATGACAAAAACCACATGATTATCTCAATAGATGCAGAAAAGGCCTTCGATAAAATTCAACACCCTTTCATGCTAAAAACACTCAATAAACTAGATGTTGATGGAACATATCTCAAAATAATAAGAGCTATAGATGACAAACTCACAGCCAATATCATACTGAAGGGGCAAAAGCCAGAAGCATTCCCTTTGAAAACTGGCAAAAGACAAGGATGCCCTCTCTCACCACTCCTTTTCAACATAGTATTGGAAATGTTGGCCAGGGAAAAAAGGGCCAGAGAAATAAATAAAGGGTATTAAACAGTAAGAGAGGAAGTCAAATTATTTGTTTGCTGATGACATGATTGTATATTTAGAAAACCCCATCGTCTCAGCCCAAAAACTCCTTAAGCTGATAAGCAACTTCAGCAAAGTCTTAGGATACAAAATCAATGTGCAAAAATTACAAGCATTCATATACACCAATAATAGACAAACAGAGAGCCAAATTATGAGCAAGCTCCCATTCATAATTCATACAAAGGAATAAGATACCTAGCAAGCTCCCATTCATAAGTGATACAAAGAAATAAAATACAAAGGAATAAACTTATAAGGGATGTGAAGGACCTCTTCAAGGACAATTACAAACCACTGCTCAGGGAAATAAGAGAGGACACAAACAAATGGAAAAACATTTCATGCTCAGGGATAGGAACAATCAATATCACGAAAATGGCCATACTGCCCAAAGTAATTTCTAGATTCAATGCTATTCCCATCAAGCTACCACTGAATTCCTTCACGGAATTATAAAGAACTATTTTAATTTCATATGGAACCAAAAAGGAGCCCATATAGCCAAGACAATCCTAAGCAAAAAGAACAAAGCTGGATGCATCATGCTACCTGACTTCAAACTATACTACAAGGCTACAGTAACCCAAGCAGCTTGATACTGGTACCAAAACCAGATATATAGACCAATAGAACAGAACAGAGGCCTCAGAAATAATGCCACACATCTACAACCATCTGATATTTGACAAACGTGAACAAAACAAGCAATGGGGAAAGGATTCCCTATTTAATAAATGGTGTTGGGAAAACTGGCTAGCCATAAGCAGAAAACTGAAACTGGACCCCTTCCTTACACTTTATACAAAAATTAACTCAAGATGGATTAAAGATTTAAATGTAAGACCTAAAACCATAAAAACCCTAGAAGAAAACCTAGGCTATACCATTCAGGACATAGGCATGGGCAAAGACTTCATGACTAAAACACCAAAAGCATTTGCAACAAAAGCCAAAATTGACAAATGGGATCTAATTAAACTAAAGAGCTTCTGCACAGCAAAAGAAACTATCATCAGAGTGAACAGGCAACCTACAGACTGGCAGAAAACTTTTGCAATCTATCCATCTGACAAAGGGGTAATAGCCAGAATCTACAGGGAGCTTAAACAAATTTATAAGAAAAAAAAACCATCAAAAAGTGGGTGAAGAATATGAACAGACACTTCCAAAAGAAGACATTTATGCAGCCAACAAACACATGAAAAAAAGCTCATCAGCACTGGTCATTAGAGAAATGCAAATCAAAACCACAATGAGATACCATCTCATGCCAGTTAAAATGACAATCATTAAAAAGTCAGGAAACAATAGGTGCTGCAGAGGATGTGGAGAAATAGGAATGCTTTTACACTGTTGGTGTGAGTGTAAATTAGTTCAACTATTGTGGAAGACAGTGTAGCGATTCCTTAAGATTCTAGGACTAGAAATACCATTTGATCCAGCAATCTCATTACTGGCTATATACCCAAAGGATTATAAATCATTCTACCATAAAGACACATGTGGGCCAGATGCAGTGGCTCACGCCTCTAATCCCAACACTTTGGGAAGCCAAGGCGGGCAGATCATGAGGTTGGGAGATGGAGACCATCCTGGCCAACAGGGTGAAACCCTGTCTCTACTAAAAATACAAAAATTGGCCGGGCGTGGTGGCATGTAGCTGGATTCCTAGATATTTCACTTCCTTTTTGGCTATTCTACATGGGATTGTGTTCTTGATTGACTCTCAGTCTGAATGTCATTGCTGCATAGAAATGCTTTTTCTGCATTTATTGAAAAGATCATATGGTTTTTGCTTTTAATTCTGTTCATGTGGTGGTGTATTAATTTTTGATGTGCTGCTGGATCCTGTTTGCTAGTTTTTTGTTGAATATTGTTGTGTCATGTTTATCGGATTGGTCTGAAGTTTGTCTTTTACATTGTGATTGCCAGATTTTGTTATCAGGTTGATACTGGTTTCATAGAATGTGTTAGGGAGGAGCTCCTCTGCCTCACTTTTTTGGAATAGGTTCAGTCGGATTGGTCCCAGCTCTTCTTTGTATATCTGGTAGAGTTTGGCTGTGACTCTGTCTGGTCCAGGGCTTTTATTAGGTTGCTCAGTTTTTAATTTCTGTTTTAATTTCAGAGCTCAATATTGTTCTCTTCAGGGTTTCAATCTCTTTCTGATTCAATCTTTGGAGATTACATGTTTCCAGGAAGTTATTCATCTTCACTAGATTTTCTAATTTGTTAGCATAGAGTTGTTCATAGTAGCCTGTAAGGATCTTTTGTATTTCTGTGTGATCACTTGTAATGTCATATCTGTCATTTTTGATTGTACCTATTTGGATATTTTCTTTTATATCTTGTTAATCCAGCTAGTAGTCTGTAAATCTTCTTTACTATTTTGAATGACAAACTCTTGGTTTCATTGACCTTTTTATGAATTTTGTATCTCAATCTTGTTCAGTTCACTAATTTTAGTTATTTCTTTTTTCTGCTAGCTTTAGAGTTGGTTTTTCTTTTTCTTTTTCCTAGGTGCAAAGTTAATTTATGATATCTTTAACTTCTTGATGAAGGCGTTTAGTGCTATAAACTTTCCTCTTAACACTGCTTTACCTGCATTCCAGAGATTTTAGTAAGTTGTGTCCCTATTTTCAAAGATTTTTTTTATTTCTGCCTTAATTTCAGTGTTCACCCAGGAGCTATTCAGGAGCAAGTTGTTTAATTTCCATGTATTTGTATAGTTTTGAGAGATCTTCTTAGTATTGCTTTCTATTTTTATTGCACTGTGGTCTGAGAGTGTGTTTGGTATGATTTCAATTTTTTTGAGTTTATTAAGACTTTCTTTATGAGTGAGCATGTGGTTGATCTTAGAATATATTCTGTATACAGATCAGAAGTATGTTCTCATCTTCTGATCTCATCTCATCTTCTGATCTCATAGTCTGTGATTGTTAGGTGGGGTGTTCTCTAGATGTCTATTAGTCCAGTTGATCAAGTGTTGAGTTTAAGTCCAGAGTTTCTTTGTGAGTTTTCTGCTTCAATAATCTGTTTAGTCCTGTCAGTGGGGTGTTGCAATCTCCTACTATTATTGCGTGGCTAAGTCTTTTCATATATTAAGAGGAACTTGTTTTATGAATCTGGGTGCTGTAATGTTGGATGTGTATATATTTAGTATAGTTAAGTCTTCTTGTTGGATCACAGCCTTTATCATTATGTAATGCTCTTCTTTGTCCCTCTTGTTATTGATTTAAAGTCTGTTTTATCTGATATAAGAATAGCAACTCCTGCCCTTTTTTGTTTTCTGTTTGCATGGTAGATCTTTCTTTACTCCTTTACTTTGAGCCTATGGGTGTCATTACATGTGAGATGGGTCTTTTGAAGACAGCAGAGAGTTGGGTCATGTCTTTATCCATCTTGGCATTATATATATCTTTTAAGTGAGGCTTTTAGCCCATTTACATTCAGGATTAGTATTGGTATTTGAGATTTTGATCTTGTCACCACGTTGTTAGCTGGGTGTTATGTAGACTTGTGTATTTGCTTTATAGTGTCTTTGGGCTATGTGCTTAAGTGTGTTTTGTGGTAGCAGGTGTTGTTATTTCAATTCCATGTTTAGTACTCCCTTGAAGACCTCTTTTAAGGCTGGTCAAGTTGAAATGCATTCCATCAGCCTTTGCTTGTCTGAGAACAATTTTATTTCTCCTTCACCTATGAAGCTTAGTTTAGTGGTATATGAAATTCTTTGTTGAAATTTCTTTGGGATGATAAAAATTGGCCCCCAATCTCTTCCTGCTTATAAGGTTTCTCCTGAGAGGGTCCACTGCTAGCTTTACAAGGTTCCCCCATATGTGACCTGACCCTCCTTTCTAGCTGCCTTTAAGATTTTTTTTCAGTGACCATGGTGAATCTGATGACCATGTGCCTTGGGGATGGTCATCTTGTATAGTTTCCATATGGGGTTCTCTGTATTTCATGAGTTAGTATGTAAACCTCTCTAGTGAGATTAGGGAAATTTTCATGTACTATATCCTCAGATATATTTTTCAAGTTGCTTATTCTCTCTCCTTCTCTTTCAGAGATGCCAATGTGTCATAGATTTTGTCTCTTTACATAATCCCATATTTCTCAGAGGTTTTCTTAACTTTTTCAATTTTTTCTTTATTTTTATCTGATTCAAAAAACCAATCTTCAAACTCTGAGATTCTTTCCTCAACTTGTTCTATTCTGCTAATAGTTCCAATTGTATTATGAAATCCTTATAGTGAATTTTTCAGCTATAAAAGTTCAGTTTGTTTCTTTCCTAAAATGGCTATCTTGTCTTTCCACTCTTGAATTATTTTACTGGATTGCTTGGATTCCTTGGACTAGGTTTCAACTTTTTGTGAATCCCAATGAGCTTTTTGCCATCCAGATTCTGAATTCTACGTCTGTCATTTCAGTCATTTCGGACTGGTTAAAAACCATTGCTGGATAGCTAGTGGACTTCTTTGGAGGTAAGGGGACACTCTGGCTTTTTGAATTACTGAAGTTTTTGTGCTGATTCTTTCTTGTCTGGGAAGGTTGGATGTTACTTTAGCTATGATGTAAGCTGACTGTAGTCATTTCTGTATGTTTTCAGAGGGCTAAGGCTCTTTACAGGGACTTTATTTGTGGCTGAATTCTTGCCCTTGGTTTCAGTGGGTGGTATATTAGCAAAATATTTTTGGAATTGTAGTTTGGGCTGTGATTCAGGAGACAGCACTTAAGAGTAATGGTTGGTAGATAGGCACTTAGGTGTGCAGCTCTTTTGTATTTCCTCACATTTGCAGCAGTGCTCTGCAGTGCAGGGTGTGCTGGGAGAGAGGTGACTCCACTACTAGGACTTTTCCTGGGCCTTAGGGGCGCTCCCTCTGATCACTGACACCATGCCTACATTTCTTTTGTTAGGTGTTCTGAGCCACAGGGATTCATCTAGCAGAGGCCATGGCAGAGACATGGACCATACCTTTTTCAGACTGTCCCTGCAAAGGGAGGTATGTCCTGCTCCTTTGCCAGCCCAAGAAATCACACATCTTACCCTTCTTAGTGCTCTGAGAATGTGGGCTTCTCCCCTACTTGAGTGCTGGCCAGTGATCTTGGTTCAGCACCGCAGAACTATGTGCTGTAGTCCTGGGGAGCCAGGACCGGCTCATGGCTCCATCCTCTGGACCCTTGGGCTTGGGTTCTAGGTGCACTAGGGTATCTGAAATGCTCCCAGGCCACGAGGAATGCACTCAGGTGGAGCAAAATGCCCAGGCTGGGTAAAGAAAATGTGGCACATATACAGCATGGAATACTTGCAGTCATAAAAAAGGATGAGTTCATGTCCTTTGCAGGGACATGGATGAAGTTGGAAACCATCATTCTCAGCAAACTAACACAAGAACAGAAAACCAAACACCGCATGTTCTCACTCATAAGTGGGAGCTGAACAATGAAAACACATGGACACAGGGAGGGGAACATCACACACCAGGGCCTGTCAGGTGGTGGGGGGCTAGGGGAGGGATAGCATTAGGAGAAATACCTAATGTAGATGACAGGTTGATGGGTGCAGCAAACCACTCTGGCACGTGTATACCTATGTAACAAACCTGTATGTTCTGCATATGTACTCCAGAACTTGAAGTATAATAATAAAATAAAGAAAATATACTGAAAATATATTTTAAACGTAATTAACATTTTGATTTTATTTTTACTTTTCATTTTGAAACTCAACCACTCAGAATTAAATTAATTTTAATTCCTGCTTCATGTCCATTCACTTATTATTTATCCAGATATAGCCATTTTGATTTATTTGTTCATTACTAATTATTTATTTTTAATAATGGAATAAAGATTCCATTATTTGGGTAGTGACACAAAGCCACTGCACAGAACAAAAGCTAGGACTCTATCAACAGCCCATATCAAGCCTGCTAGTTCCCCTAACATTCCATCCTTCTCTTTCCTCTCACCCAAAAGGCGCATCACTAAGAATCTTATGTTTATTGTTTCTTTTATCTAATTTTATTGTAACTATTTTTCTAAAGAATACACAAACATATATCTAGTACTGTTCTTTTAATCGTATAAAAATGTCAGACTCTGTATCATTTTTGGAACTTCTGTCCATTAACATTGTATTGCTAAAATAAATTCATATTGTTACTTGCCACTATATTGTACTAATTTTTACTCCTATATAATATTAAATTAGTGAATATACTACAGTCTATTTTTATACTGTTTTTGGATATTTTGATTGATTCAAGGTTTTGTTAATATGAATAGTGTCGCTATAAACATTTTTTACATATCTTCTGTTGTACATGTGCAAAATTTCTCTTAGTTTTATACCTTATCATGGAAGTGCTAGAGTTTGCAAATATTCAATTTTAGTGAAAAAAAGTGTCAAATTTTTCCAAAGTGGTTGCTCTAATCTGTAACATGTAAAAGAGCCAATAGATTCACATTTGGTATTATAAGATTTTTAGGTATTTGGAATCCAGTGAGGGTAAAATGTTTCTATATTATTATCTTAATAAATATTATTAAAAATAGAAACTTTCCTCCATTTCTAATTTGGTCAGATAAACTGTCTATTTCAAACTAATTACAAAACTATTTACGTCCTACTTTGAGCTAATTTTTTCTAACTCTTGTGTCATTCCATGATATGGTCATGGTCATGGTCAGTACTCTCATATAGTCGTTACGGCCAAGGTGTTCTCTGCTATAATCCCACTCCCCTAGACAGAATGTCAGGGAGTGAGATCATGTATTTACTTAAGCTTTCCAGCTATTCATTCTTTCTTACTGTAGACACCTCATCTCATCCCAAACGATTTTTAAAGCTATCTAAGAAATTTCCATTGACTACTTAAGTTTGAAAAAGATTTTATTAAAAATATTGCACTACATGGACACATTTACAAACACAGTCATAAGATTGCAATGGTCTATAGAGAGCTGGCCCAAGTGACTAAGTATTTTTTAAAATCCATTCAATTCGATTTCTGGATTTTCATGTTTCTTTCTTATAAGACACTAAGTTACCTAATTTAAATGCAAAGCCACGTTTAAGGTGATTCTCAGACATCTGAAGAGAAGGACTAAGGAATGTTCTTTAAATTGGGAAATAGAAAGGTCAGGAGAGAAATCCTAGTGCAAAGCTCCATACTCAGCAAAAGCAAGGTAAGTATGATGATGACTCATAGGCTTACTGTTGTTTGTTAAGATACATGGAATTTCCAGGAGGAAAGAAGAATGAGAGTTATGGTAAAAATAAGATGGAAGCAAACAGATGTGATCCTGAAACCTTCCCTTCCAACCCTCATCAACCTGAATGCACTACAACAAAGTGAGCTTATATGCATTATCCATGGAATGGCAACTTTCATTCTGATTAAAGATATTTAAAAGCGTCAGACATCTCTAAGAGGGCTTAGCTGAAACTCTTTATGTGTTTCTGATGGCAACATATTTGGCCATTATGAACCAAGATAGAATGTATGTTTTCTAAACTGATACTGAATTGTCTAAATTGCTAACAAGAAATCCTTTCATAACAGTACAGTTTTTAACCTTTACTTTCTTTATTCATCTTTAATTCCTTGCCACTTCCCACTGAGTTGAAATGTTTATATTAAAACAAAACACCCATTGGAATTCTAAAGAAATTGGCTCACCCATCTTTCAAATTACAAGATATTTTTTGACAGTATACAATATTCATTATAATGGAATAAACATTTTAATTTCTTAAGGAACTCTAATTTTCCTTAAAGGAGATGTTTACAACTTACTATTATAAATGCTGCCACTCAATCATAGGAGAAAATGATACTAAAATAGTTCAAGGCTAAAATCACACATAGGGCAGTTGTTCTCGAATATTTATAAGGCCACGAACTCATTTATGTATAACCTATAAACTTGAAGAATTTTTGAACCAATACAGTGGCGAGGAAAGCTAACAACCTAACTGTTAAGATCTATGGCCATTATTTTTCATTTAGTCCTAGAAATACATTTCCTTTCTTTAATGAGTCAATATGGTCCATCTCAAAGAGAAACACGTGGAAGTGAAAAATAAATTTCTAAAGCAAGTGCTGATGGAAGAAGCAGAATTTCCCATTTAAAATACCCAAACAACTCTAAATTATTTAGTAGTTAGCACGCCTGAAATCTCTTGACATAATAGAGAAGCAAAGACCCATATAGAGATATGCGGTTAAATAGTGCTGCCTCTGGTGGCAAAAGGAGTTGCTAAGTTGTTTCACAACATATTTTTCCCCCACAGGCACAGGCCCCTCAAACACTGGAGCCGTCTACGAATTATTCTGACGCTAACTCCACAGCTCCGGACAGAAACACAATAGACGGGCGTGGTCTTATAATCATAAGCCAGTTCCTTTCTCAAGTCCTTCCTGCCTATGTTCGCTTACGTGTTATGGGTTCTGCGGTCCTGATGAAACTCCCTGAAAGGAGAAAAGCCACACACTTCATCCCAGTGGCGAGTTTCTCCTCTTGCTCTAAGCAGGGTGTTTGACCTTCTAGTCGACTGCGTCCCCTGTACCCGGCGCCAGCTGTGTTCCTGACCCCAGAATAACTCAGGGCTGCACGGGGCCTGGCAGCGCTCCGCACACATTTCCTGTCGCGGCCTAAGGGAAACTGTTGGCCGCTGGGCCCGCGGGGGGATTCTTGGCAGTTGGGGGGTCCGTCGGGAGCGAGGGCGGAGGGGAAGGGAGGGGGAACCGGGTTGGGGAAGCCAGCTGTAGAGGGCGGTGACCGCGCTCCAGACACAGCTCCGCGTCCTCGAGCGGGACAGATCCAAGTTGGGAGCAGCTCTGCGTGCGGGGCCTCAGAGAATGAGGCCGGCGTTCGCCCTGTGCCTCCTCTGGCAGGCGCTCTGGCCCGGGCCGGGCGGCGGCGAACACCCCACTGCCGACCGTGCTGGCTGCTCGGCCTCGGGGGCCTGCTACAGCCTGCACCACGCTACCATGAAGCGGCAGGCGGCCGAGGAGGCCTGCATCCTGCGAGGTGGGGCGCTCAGCACCGTGCGTGCGGGCGCCGAGCTGCGCGCTGTGCTCGCGCTCCTGCGGGCAGGCCCAGGGCCCGGAGGGGGCTCCAAAGACCTGCTGTTCTGGGTCGCACTGGAGCGCAGGCGTTCCCACTGCACCCTGGAGAACGAGCCTTTGCGGGGGTTCTCCTGGCTGTCCTCCGACCCCGGCGGTCTCGAAAGCGACACGCTGCAGTGGGTGGAGGAGCCCCAACGCTCCTGCACCGCGCGGAGATGCGCGGTACTCCAGGCCACCGGTGGGGTCGAGCCCGCAGGCTGGAAGGAGATGCGATGCCACCTGCGCGCCAACGGCTACCTGTGCAAGTACCAGTTTGAGGTCTTGTGTCCTGCGCCGCGCCCCGGGGCCGCCTCTAACTTGAGCTATCGCGCGCCCTTCCAGCTGCACAGCGCCGCTCTGGACTTCAGTCCACCTGGGACCGAGGTGAGTGCGCTCTGCCGGGGACAGCTCCCGATCTCAGTTACTTGCATCGCGGACGAAATCGGCGCTCGCTGGGACAAACTCTCGGGCGATGTGTTGTGTCCCTGCCCCGGGAGGTACCTCCGTGCTGGCAAATGCGCAGAGCTCCCTAACTGCTTAGACGACTTGGGAGGCTTTGCCTGCGAATGTGCTACGGGCTTCGAGCTGGGGAAGGACGGCCGCTCTTGTGTGACCAGTGGGGAAGGACAGCCGACCCTTGGGGGGACCAGGGTGCCCACCAGGCGCCCGCCGGCCGCTGCAACCAGCCCCGTGCCGCAGAGAACATGGCCAATCAGGGTCGACGAGAAGCTGGGAGAGATACCACTTGTCCCTGAACAAGACAATTCAGTAACATCTATTCCTGAGATTCCTCGATGGGGATCACAGAGCACGATGTCTACCCTTCAAATGTCCCTTCAAGCCGAGTCAAAGGCCACTATCACCCCATCTGGGAGCGTGATTTCCAAGTTTAATTCTACGACTTCCTCTGCCACTCCTCAGGCTTTCGACTCCTCCTCTGCCGTGGTCTTCATATTTGTGAGCACAGCCGTAGTAGTGTTGGTGATCTTGACCATGACAGTACTGGGGCTTGTCAAGCTCTGCTTTCACGAAAGCCCCTCTTCCCAGCCAAGGAAGGAGTCTATGGGCCCGCCGGGCCTGGAGAGTGATCCTGAGCCCACTGCTTTGAGCTCCAGTTCTGCACATTGCACAAACAATGGGGTGAAAGTCGGGGACTGTGATCTGCGGGACAGAGCAGAGGGTGCCTTGCTGGCGGAGTCCCCTCTTGGCTCTAGTGATGCATAGGGAAACAGGGGACATGGGCACTCCTGTGAACAGTTTTTCACTTTTGATGAAACGGGGAACCAAGAGGAACTTACTTGTGTAACTGACAATTTCTGCAGAAATCCCCCTTCCTCTAAATTCCCTTTACTCCACTGAGGAGCTAAATCAGAACTGCACACTCCTTCCCTGAAGATAGAGGAAGTGGAAGTGCCTTTAGGATGGTGATATTGGGGGACCGGGTAGTGCTGGGGAGAGATATTTTCTTATGTTTATTCCGGAGAATTTGGAGAAGTGATTGAACTTTTCAAGACATTGGAAACAAATAGAACACAATATAATTTACATTAAAAAATAATTTCTACCAAAATGGAAAGGAAATCTTCTATGTTGTTCAGGCTAGGAGTATATTGGTTCGAAATCCCAGGGAAAAAAAATAAAAATAAAAAATTAAAGGATTGTTGATAACCCAGACTCAAATATCATTGGCTTCCTCCAGGAGTAAGTAGGAACAGCTGAGGGCATGCTGGGAGTAAGCAGCAAGAGTGCATTCTGCTTTTGGATTGAGGGAGAGGTCCTTAAGTTCCTCGAATGAGACACAGATCTTTAAGAACTAGTAACTTTTGCATTGATTCTTTTATCCTTTCTTTTCAAAGTCACTGCTACTTGTGTGCTTTGCTATAAATCGAAAGTGTAGTGTTGCCAGAATTGCTGGCTCTGGAAGAAAATTATAGTTGACCACCAATTCAAGTGTTTACTTTATGTCCTTGCCCAAGGAAACACATAATTTGCGTTTTCCCTTTCCAGTGTTTGTGCTCTTCATTGTAATGACCTCCCCAAGCAAATAGCCCTCTCCTAAACATCAAGATGCTCATCCTCATCTTCAATTATGGTGATGTTAATTCTCAATTAAATCCTTAATGCTAAGTATTGATTTGCAATCTTCTGGTTGCATCAAAGAAAAAGTAAGTTGGTTTTCCTCCAAAGTTGCTAAGTTCTTGTGCATTTTTAAACCCATGGAAAAACTTGAACACCAAGCCGTTTTCTTTTTCTCTTGATAAGAACGTGTGCAATAACAATACTTGCTCATTTTGGAGTGATTATAATCTTACAAGTGTTTACATGGGCAAAGGCATGGTAAACAGTTTACCATAAGAAACAATAGTATAAGAAATAAGTGACAAATTTTAAAAAATCTATCATCTTGTTATAACTGGGGGGGTATTAGAAAGTAATCTAAATGAAGCACTCCTATGAAAAATAATTAAGACATAATAAAAATCACTGTCTCGTGGAATCAAAGTCCCTAGAAGATATCCCACTTTTATTAGTACGCTGAGACTTTAAAACTAAGAGTGTGGGGGTTGGTGCATGCAGAGAGGCAGAGAAACAAGCTTAGTAACAGGGAGGAATGAAAACAGAAGCTTACACTTTATTTTCACAGAATTATTTTAATGTTTTTGAGTGTACAATGTATACAATGGAAAATAGACTTACAATTAGTAAGTGACCAATTATAAAATATTACTAAAATATTAAAACAGCTCAATCCATAAATTCATTTCCTAAATATAAATATATATATTTAGTATTATAACATTAAAAGAATGAAACAATAGGTAATTTGCCTCATATACTAAATATGTTTCTAAATAGTTACACTTAAATAAAATTACAGAAAAATTAGAATTAACAACATTCAGGGGAATTTTAAATATTATTTTACAAGTGAAATTAAAAATCAGGTAAGTACAGTAAATGGCTTGCCCATGTTCCCCAACCTGACTTGTCAGAGTATATCTCAGTTCATCTCAATCTTGGTGTTTTAGCTTTCCTCTTCACATGATCTCTCAGTAGAGAAGGTAAAAATTTGAGTAGAATATATGATGCTTTCTTTTGTAATTTGAAAAATAGCTTTATCTATAAGTGGGCTGAACTGTTTGTGTGTGTGTGTGTGTGTGTATACATAGTCATGCATTGCTTTACAATAGGAATACATTTTGAAAAATGTGTTTTTAGGCAATTTCATCATTGTGTCAACACCATAGCACATACTTACAAAAACCTAGGTGGTATAACCTATTACACCCCTAGGCTACAAACCTGTATAGCATGTTACAGCACTGAATACTGTAGGCAATTTTAACACAGTGGTAAGTATCTCTGTATCTAAACAGATCTAAACATAGAAAAGGTACAATTAAATTACAGTATAAAAGATAGAAAATGATACACTTTATTGTATAGGGTACTTACCATGAATGGAGCCTTTTAAAGGACTGGAAGTTGCTCTGGGTGATTCAGTGAGGAAGCAGTGAGTGAATGTGAATGTGAAGGCCTGGGACACTTTATAAACGCTATACACTTAGGCTACACTAAAATTATTTTAAAAATTTTACCTTCAGTAATAAACTAACCTTAGCTTACTGTAACTTTTTTACTTTAAAAACGTTTTAATTTTTAAACTTTTTGACTCTTATGTAATAACACTTAGCTTGAAACACAAACACATTGTACAGCTGTACAAAAATATTTTCTTTCTTTATATTCTTATTTTATAAACATTTTTTGAATTTTTTTTTTTTTTACTTTTTAGACTTCATTATTTAAGGTGCCTATTGAAGTCTCTGTTATTATTAAGTTGTCTATTTCTCCTGTCAATTCTGCCAGGTTTTGTTTCATATATTTTGGGGGCTCTGTTGTCATGTGCTTGTACGTTTATTATATTTCCAGACAGATGAGCCCTTTTATCGTTATAAAATGTCTGTCTTTATCTTTAGTGAGAGATCTTGTTTAAAGTCTATTTTGTGTGGTATTAGTTGTCTTATGGCTGTCTTTATGCTTGGTATGGGCTTTCTACATCCTTTAGCTTTCAACCACTTAAGCTTTTGAATCTAAATTGTGTCTCTTTTAGGCAGCTCATATTTTGACCATTTTTTAATAATCCATTGTTCAGTCTCTGCCTTCTGATTGAAGTGTTTCATACGTGTGTGTTTAATATAATTACCACTAAGAGAGGATTTACACCTACTGTTTTCTATTTGTTTTCCACATGTCTTATGTCTTTTTTGTTCTTTTATTTCTTTATTATTGTTTTATTTTGTATCAAGTAAATATTTTTAAAATTACCATTTTAATTCTCATATTGTCTCTTTTCCTTTTGTAAAGTTCTTTTCCTAGTAATTACCCTGAGGATTACAATTAATATCTTAACTTAAAAACTATATAATTAGGATGAAGATCAACTTAATTTTAATAGTTTACAAAATTTTGCTCCAATGTGGCTATATTCTTTTCCTCCTCCTTTGTGCTATTCCTGTTAGTCAGATTATATCTTTACACTATAACAATTTTATAATTATTGCTTCATGCAGTTTTTTTAAGAGACAGGGTCTCATTCTGTCACCCAGGCTGGAGTGAAGTGGCACAATGATAGCTAATTGTAATCTCAAACTTCTGAGCTCAAGTGATCCTCTCAGCCTTCCAAGTAGTTGAGATTCTAGGTGCATGCCACCACACCCAGATAATATTTTTGTATTTTTGTAGAGCTGGAGTCTCACTTTGTTGCCCAGGCTAGTCTCAAACTCCTGGCCTCAGGCGATCCTCCCACCTTGGGTTCCCAAAGTGTTGGGATTGCAGGCATGAGCCACTTTGCCTGGCCTGCAGTTACCTTTTAAATTAGGTAAGAGAAGAAAAAAGTTACAAGCAAAAACTAAATTTATACTGTATTTTGTAGTTACCTTTACCAGTGCTCTATTTCTTTCTGTGGATTTGTTATTGGGTAGTGTCCTTTCATATTATCACGAAGGACTCCCTTTAATGTTTTCTTTTGTAGGGTATATCTGCTAGTGACAAATTATCTGGTTTTATTTAACCGAGAATGCCCTAAATTCTTATGTTTTTTAAAGAATAATTTGGCTAGATGTAGAATTTTGGGTTAAGAGTCTTTTCCTTTTAACACTTTGCTTATGTCATTTTACTGCCTCCTGAACTTCATAGTTTCTGATAGAAGTCAGCTGTTCATTTTATTAAGGATCCCCTTTACATCTTGAATTGTTTTTCCACTTGCTATTTAAGCTTCTTTTCTGTGACTGCTTTTCTCTTTGTGTGACTCATAACTTTTCATTGAAAACTAGATGTTTTAAATAATATAATGTGGCAGCTCTCTCAATCTATTTTCTGACAGCCACAACACGTTTGTTGTTGTTGCTGCTGTTCATTCAGTTACTTTCCTTGATTGGTTCTAAAAAGTCTATATTCTCTGGCATATGTGGCCACTGAGCTAACTTCTAACCGTGTTCAGTTAGCTTAGTGTTCAGCAAATGAAATAGACTTTTTTTTCTTTTGAGCCAGAGTCTCGTTCTGTCACCCAGGCTGGAGTGTAGTGGTGCGATCTTGGCTCACTGCAACCTCCACCTCTTGGGTTCAAGCAGTTCCCCTGCCTCAGCCTCCCAAGTAGCAAGGACTACAGGCTGCGCGCTAATTTTTTGTATTTTAGTAGAGATGGGGTTTCACCATGTTGGTCAGGATGGTCTCGATCTCCTGATCTCGTGATCTACTGGCCTCGGCCTCCCAAAGTGCTGGGATTACAGGTGTGAGCCACTGCGCCCGGATGAAATAGATTTTTTTAACGATCAGGCCAATAAATTTTCATTCGTTTGTGGAAGGGCACTGCTTGGTGTCAGAGCAGGCCTTCAGTTCTCAGTTTACAGTTCTGCCTTGGACTTCACTTAGTGCTTTTGCAGGGCCTCAGTGTCACTCAGAGGGAAGAAATTAAGAGCCTTCTCAGATCTTTCCTGGATAGTACACAGCCTTACACAATCATATACTTTCCTAGATTCCCAGGAATATGTTGGAGCTTTATAAAGGCCCTTATAGACAACTCTTTCTCCATATCTTCCTTTTCAGTTTTTGTCCAGCTTCTTGTTTACCGTAATTGGCATCACAACTTCTATTAGTTTCCTATGGCTGCTCTAACAAATTGCCACATACTGTTGCTTTAATTCTGCTTCAAATAATAGAAATTTATTCCTTCACAGCTCTGGAGGTTAGCAATTTGAACTCAAGGTGTTGACAAGACCATGTTTCCTGTCATGTCTCTAAGAAAGAATCATTGCTTCTTCCTAGCATCTCGTGATTGACAGCAATCCTTGGTGTTCCCCGGCTTGCAGCTACATCACTCCAATCTCTACCTCTGTTGTCACATACCCTTCTTACTTCTCTGTGTGTGTCTCTTCTGTGTGTCTATATCCAAATTTCCCTTTCCTTATAAGGACACCAGTAACTGGATTTAAGCCAGTAATACTATTTTAATTTGATTATATCTGCAGAACTTATTTTCAAATAAGGTCACATTCACAGGTACCAGGGGCTAATTTAAACATGTTTCTGGAGGACACAGTGCAATCCACAACATGCATTCCATAGTATTTTTCTTCTTATATTGTGCTTCTCAAATCCATATCTTCTATCTCAAGCTATAGTCCTATGTTTTTCCTCCTTTGAGAAGCTGCTATGTTAATTAATTGCCACTTAATGTTTTGAACAACTACTCTAGAAATAGGACTTTTCCCACTGAGTGAACTCTGAATCATGTCAAATAATAATTCCTGTGAATGGGGCTTTTCCATGAAGCTAAGTGACAGGTCAAATAGTGATAATTCTGTGTGGATGGGGCTCTATTAAAGCTCCAAACCTGTTCTGCCCCTCCTAGTGGCTGCTAGGATGATGGTCTTCACAGCTACTATGTTTGCAATGCTGCTGCTTTTTAAGGCTTCTGCAGAGCTGGGCAATGGAAGATGAAACTAGGCCAAGTTAAAATGCCATAAAGCTCACTATTCTTACCAAGATTTAGCTATTTTTCTTGAATAAACACTTTTTGGGCTATTGCAGATTTTTGGTTAATTTTAAGAGTACCAAAGGATATGATTTTGACAATGTTTTCCACGTTCCTCACTGCTTTTAAGAAGGAGCAGATTTTTCAGAGAAACTCACTTTGCCATCTGGAAGTACCACCCATGCGTTGCATTTAGATGTCTTTGCAGTCTTCTTCAGTCTAGAAGAATTCCCCAGTCATTCCTTGACTTCAGTGACATCAGCAGTTTTTGAGATTATTGGACAGATTTACTTTGTAGCATGTTCTTAATTAGGGTTTGTTTTTCATCCAGGTTGTGCATCTCTGGATGGAATATTATAGAAGTGATCCTTTGTTTCCCTTGCTTTTGATTCTTAGCAGTTGGTATATGATTTCAAATTGTCACATTATTTGTGATGTCAACTTTGATCATTCAATTAAGGTGGTGTTTGCCAGACTTCTTAACTATAAATTCTTCCTTCATAATTAATAAGTGTTTTGTGGGAAGGTAATTTGAGACTGTGTAAACATACAGTTCCTCATGAAACTTTCAATATTTTATTTATATCAGTATATATTTATGAACTTCTATTTTATTCAAAAAGTTACTATCGTCATTTACTTTGATATTTAAATTATCTCAGATTTAGGCAGTGTGATCCCCTTCAGGTTGTCTCCTATGCCCTTCTGACAGGCTCCCAACCTTCTTGGATAGTTCTTTGCTTTCTGGTACAAGAAAATAGCCCAGACTCATTTTGTACTTCCTCTGCTCAAGTCCAAGAAGCTTCAGTTAATTTTAGGGAAAAATGGTCATCAGAAAACATGATCTATGTACTAGATATACTCATTGCTTTTAAGTTATTGTTGTTACTAGGTGTCTTCTCAAAAAAGAGCGTTAGGAAATGTATGTTTGTGTTTATGTGTGTATGTGTATGCATAAATATACATAAACCTAAAATATACACACACATATACACGTGTTTATACCTATACTTTTCCTAAATCTATCTTATCTATTTATACTTCCATTTGTATTGAAAACCATAACTCACACCAATATCTCTAATTCCAGTCTAACACCATAGGGTTCGGTCTTCTCATCCCACTTGGTCTCTGTTACTCTGCTCTTGGCTGGCATCCCTTGAAGATATCCTCTTCAAGCCACTTGGGTTCTGATCCCAAACAGCCGCCTGTTACCAGCAGCCCTGCCTTTGTGAAAGTTCTCTTCTTCCTGCTTGGGCTCAGACACTAAACTGGGCCACCATCTGGTCCATTCTCTTTACACCACTCAGACTCTAACATTTTGCTCTTGAGCACGATGCCTCCCCATTCTACTGGCATGGACACTGACCCTGCTTAGCCCCACTTAATGACGTTTTGGCTAAATTGTTTCAAAAGGGAAAGGAAGGGAAGATGAAGAGATATTGAATTCTTATCACAATTTATGCTTACCCATCTACACATATCCATGTACTTTTTAAAAACTGTCTTTAAAAAAAAAACTATCTAAAACAACCTGTTCCCTTCACTTCATCTGGAAAACCGCCATTATTTTTCAGGTATAAGATTGAATATCATTTTACCCGAAAGGTGTTTCCGAAGTCCTGACTCTAGGATAGGATCTAATGGTCACGCATCGTATCACCTCAGTGTCTGGCATGTAGGAGGTTTTGTGTATGTGTGTGTGTGTGTTTTAATCACCCTGATTCTTAACCTACATCTCAAATTTCTAATGATTATTTAGAAGGATTGAATACAGGTTCTTATGCCACCTTAAATGCAATAGAAAGAATGTGTCTTACTATATAGGTTAACTATTTAGAGGTTTCTAAAAATTAATTGATTCCAATACCTATTGATTGCCAAAAAGGAAAAAATCATCAATATTAAGTTAAAAATAAAATCTCGTTTTGGCAGATATTTGCAAAAATATAACTGATTTGATGAAATATCTTCACTTATAGGTCAAGTTCTTTTAGTTACCTAGAGATATATTTAGCAGCTCATTTACATTGGAGGACACCTTGTAAGGTTATGCTGCTTAGTGTTAAATATTTTATAGGAAATTACTGGCATGTCTCCTCAGCCAAACTGAGTGATTATTAATGCATGATTAGAAAATCATCAGAGTTGTACATACTTTTAGGGTATATGTAATATTTTGATACATGTATGCTATGTGTAGTTATTAAATCGGGGTAACTGGGATATTCATCACCTCAAACATTTATCTTTTATTTGTGTTGGGAACATTACAATTCTTCTAGCAATTTTGAAATATATGATAAATTATTATTATTAACTATAATTTCCCTACTATAATATCAAATACTAGAACTCATTCCTTCTATCTACATTTTGGTACCCATTAATCAACTTCTCTTCATCCCACTCTTCTCCTTTCCCTTCTTAGCCTCTGGTAAGCACCATTCCACTCTCTACCTTCATGAGATACACTTTTTTTTAGCCCTCACATATGAGTGAGAACATGTGATATTTGTGTTTCTGCGGCTGGCTTACTTCACTTAACATAATGACCTCCAGTCTCATCCATGTTGCTGCAAATGACAGCATTGCATTCTTTCTATGCCTGAATTCTATTCCATTGTGAATTTGTACCACATTTTCTTTATCCATTCATCCATTGATAGACACCTATCATCATTTTGAGATTATGCTAAGGGAAATAAGCCAGTAACAAAAGAACAAATGCTGTATATAATTCCACTTATATCAAGTATAAGTGATTTCATATCTAGGCTGTTATGAATAGTGCTGCAATAAACATGAAAATGCAGATATCTCTTCAATGTACTAATTTTCTTTCTTTTGGATGCATACCCAGCAGTGGGATTGCTGGATTACATGGTAGTTCTATTTTTAGTGTTTAAAAGAAACTCTATACTGTTTTCCACAGTGGCTGTACCAATTTCCATTCCTGCCAACAATGTATAAATGTTCCCTTTTCTCCACCCCTTTACCAGCATTTGTTATTTTTTGTCATTGTGATAACAGCCAGTCTAACTAGGGTGGTATGATATTGCACTGTGGTTTTGAATTACCTTTCACTGATTATTAGTGATGTTGAACATTTTATTATATACCTGTTAGTCATTTGTATGCCTTCTTTTGAGAAATGTCTATTCAGGTGTTTTGCCCATTTTTAAATTAGATTATTTGTTGTTTTTTGCTATTGAGCTGTTTGGGTTTCTTATACATTTTGGAACAATATTTAACATATTAATCTCCTGTCAGATGGAAAGTTTGCAGATATTTTCTCCCATTCTGCAAGTTGTCTCTTCACTATATTAATTGTTGCCTTTGCTGTGCAGAAGCTTTTTAGCTTGATATAATCCCATTTGTCAATTTTTGCTTTCATTGCCTGTGCTTTTGAGGTCTTACCCCAAAAATCTTTGCCCAAACTCGTGTCCTATGGCATTTTCCCAGTGTTTTCTTCTAGTAGTTCATCTATCCCCCAATGCCAGGGCAAGATGGAAACTTCCTGAGACATAGGTCATTCCTATGGGTAAGAGAAAAACTAAGAGTGAGAGAATTTTATGGTGAACAGTCAACCAGGCAGCACTAAGAAAAATAAGAAGGAGCTGAGTTTACCTTGTGGCAAGATTAGCTTTCTGTCATCAGAAATAGAACTCAAAAACAGAGTTCTCTTACTGAAGAATAAAGACATTTCTATTTGTATATATTTAGGTATTATTAGTGGTTTGTTTAGAAAATATCACATATATTTTGTCTGTACAATAGAGGTAATGTTAACTGCCTCATAAGAATATTATGAAAAAATGAATATAGAGACTTATTACAGTATCCTGGAGTAGTGTAAGCACTTATCAACAATCTTAGTAGCAGATTGAAGATAAAAACTATGAAATGCCCGTATCATAATATTTACAAATCACTCAGACCACACCCACTCGAGGTTTTAGGAAATCTTATTAATGTCATTATAAACTAGTGAACACAATTTAAGAGTCCTGAGAATGAGAAAACAAGTCTACTGGTCCGCAACTCTGAAAAAGTGAAAAGCCTTTAAATGTATCCAGGGATGGCAGGCAATGTTCCTAACCAACACATACTTTTGGTTAATTAGTTACTAACTAACCAGTT
Source organism: Pan paniscus (assembly GCF_029289425.2). Classification (NCBI taxonomy): domain Eukaryota; kingdom Metazoa; phylum Chordata; class Mammalia; order Primates; family Hominidae; genus Pan; species Pan paniscus. The sequence goes on along the minus strand of NC_073264.2, from coordinate 39,568,307 downwards.
ATGTGATATGAGATGGATGGGAGCTGGCAGTGATTCTCATTATTATTTGGAAAAGAGATCTCTACTCAATTCCCACATTTCCCCCTCTTTCCAATGACAGAACTGGGTCCATATAGTATTGAACTAAAGGGTACTAAATGGATACTTACATGTGGCCAGAAAGCTTCCTTCTTACAGCCCAGAGTATGAGTATGTCCTCAGAATGATCCAGCTCAATAGGTAAATTCTCCTGGAATTACTGTGCCATAGAAGGCAGTAACTATAGTTTATTCCCTGGACAAGCCCCAGATGGTCTACTCTCCAGTGCTGTAATTGTTTATATATCAACAATGTTAAGGGTGTCATTTTGGCAGATACCATTATTACCCATACACCCTGCTTGGCTTAAAGTATTTTTTTCCCCACTAATCTCCTCATCAGCATATATAGGACACTCCTAAAAATGATAAGCCAATAAAACTGCTTTAAATTCTTTTTCTAAGGTGGTTGAATATAAATAATAAAGAACAGAAAACAATCACAGATTATTCTGATATGTTGCAATAACCACATTGCACTTTTTTATAGGCCTATAATATCTGCATAACAACTTTTTATAGAGAAAATATTTTCCGTTTGCTATCTTGCTTTATTTAGCCTCACAAAATCCCTGTGAAACTGGGGGAGGAATAGCTGCAGTATCTACAGCAGTTCTCAAGATGGGTCCTACAGAATTATTCAGATTGTCATCATAGGCAGATCAGTAAGGTTCCTCATTTTAACAAGAAGTCCTCCTCCTTGAAACGGTAGGAAACCAAAGAGTTTTATAGGGAGTAAAATTTCTATGTTCTTGAAGCTGAGTCACATTTGACTGAACTTTTCAGGTTTCTGTGAAAGCCAAGTCAGAATTAAAACTTTTTATTTATGCTTCGGTTATATTTGGCAGGTGAATAAGGAGATACAGGCCTGTGCTAGGAAATTCTCTATCTCAGACCTTAGCACCTTCATTAGAACCTCCCATGACACCTTTTAAAAAATTAATTGGTTAACTAATTTTATTTTTAATTGACCAAAAATAATTGTATATATTTATGGGTACAATGTGATATTTTGATATATGTATGTTGCAGAAAGATTAAATCAAGCCAATTAACATACCCCTCACCTACTTATTTTTTTGCAATGAGAATGTTGGGAATGTTTAAATATACTCTTTGAGTAATTTTGAAGTATACTTTAATTTGTTTCTTTTTCTTCTATTTCAGGTCTTAGAGTAGGTGTGGGAGGGTTGGCTAACGCTTCCATTTATGGTCTTGACACTTCCCTCCATTGTTCGAGACTAAAGTTTCAACAGTTTTAATTCCTTAAAAATAATTTAGTCTTATTTTTACCTTCAGTTTTTATCTTTGCACTGATCTTTCCTTTGAGTTATACATCCATTAAGTCTGTTATGCCAAAACACCAGCACAAAGAGAAATCTCATTACCTTGCTTTTTCCATTTGCACTTCATCTCTTCCGGTGATCTACCCCAGCCTGCTATGAGATTTACCTTCCTAATATACCACTCTACCATTCAGCTCTGCTCCTCAAAAGGTTCCCAGGCCTCCTCATTACATGATGTTCATGCTCTTTAGGCTGGCTCAAGGCCCTTCAAGACCTTATCAGGTTAGTCCACACTTCTCTCATATTACACCCTGTGCTTTTGCCAGACTAAATTACCCACTCCTTTGCTTTATTGTAGCTTCATGATTTTAATCCACATTCTTTCTACCTGGGATGCCAGTCATTACCAGCTGGAATGCTAAAATGTGTCCATGCTGCATATCTCAGTTTAAATGCTACCTCTTCCAAGATATCTTCCCCAGTTACCGTAAACCCAAACCAATCCTTGGAAATCCCTTATCACTTTATTTGAATCTCTCTACCACATGCCATGTTGTTTAAGTCAAGGGCTATGCCTTACACATTTTGTGAAAAACAAATTGCTTCCATATTGCAAGCTATCAACAGATGTTTCCTAAATAAGTTATATAGACAACAAATAGTTTAAGTGGCTATTAATTTTTTACTGAAAATCCAAGTTTCAACAATTTCAAATCCTTAAACATAATTCAGTAACTGTATTATGCATTATTACTAAAAGGTATCATAGCCACATTATATAGTTTTTCACTTTATGGTATATACATATTAACTCAAAAAATTATGAAACAAAGTTTTCTGATCTGTATTCCTGAAAGTCTAACTTTCCGCTCACCCACATCTACCCTCCCACATGGTTAAGAACTGAGACACTTTTTCTCCCCAGACCATCTCTTTTCTTACAAAGGCATCCATAAATAAGACATGCAGATGGAATCTGTTTCTCCCAATATCTTCTAACACCACCTCTTCCACCCACGCTGCTACACGTCCTCCCCTCTGAAGACCAGTGTCAGATGTCCTGATGGCTCAAAGCCGCAGGAATTCTGGAATGAAAATTTGAGTTAGCTGAGGTGCCATTGTTTGGGGGAGTACTCATGGGGGCAAATCTAAGTCTAGCAGGGAGCTGAAGGACAGATGGCAATGGTCTGTGTCCTCATGGACAAAGCTGTATTCTAGTAGAACCTATCCAACAGCTCTACAGCTGTAACTTGAGGAGGTCAGAGGTTCCCTGGAATACTGGCTTCTCTACTCAAGGTCTGTGGAACTAAAATTCTAGTGGTTCCAGCCAATGACAAAAATCCTGACTCTACTACCCAATGAATCTGTGACCCAATGGGTTAAAAAAAAAAAAGGAAATACAAATTAAATTTAAAATAATTTACACATCTATCATCCTTTAACCTCACCCCAAACCTCCACTATTACCATTATCTTCTGGACATCCCATTTGTATTATTTTTCCACGAGCCTTACTTCCCTTATTTCTTGAACTCAGAGACAGACTAATCCATTACAATTGGAAGTAATTGAGAAGAAGTCTGTACAGATATTTCTAGGCCTCTGAAGCTGCAGGTAAGCCTCTACTCTCATTGAGACTGCCTTTTGAATGAGGTGCCGGGATTGTGGGTGGTGGATGGAGTGGGAATAGCTTTAAGCACCCAAGGTCAGGCCCTCCTCTCCAAGCCGTCAGTTTAGTATTTTCTTAAATGACCAGTTTTCAAAGTATCAACTGACCCAAAATACATGTTGCTTCCACAAAACTCTACTTAAACTCTTACCTTGAGGAGGCAAGATTGATAAAACCAAGAGCACGTAGTTCTCTCCTTCACACTTAACCACGTTTTAGCAAATTAGTTTGTATGTATTCATCACCTACATATGGGTTCTTTAGTATGTAGGTATTGTGAAGGCAGAGACTATGTCTGTGTGCGCCTTTTCCACATTCCCACTGTCTGGCACATAAATGGAACTCAGTAAGTCCTTATTGAATGAATGAAGGAATAGGTAGGTGGTTTGAAACATAGCTGAGGGACAGCGTTGGTGAGGGAGACACATTTGCTGCTCTTTTATAAATACATATGCATTTGACTGTGCCTACACAGATGTACACACATATATGTACATCTTTCACCTCTGTAGCTCTACAGAAGTTGCCTGTGTGCTTCTGCTCTAGGACTCTGCGCTTCCTAGGCATGACATTTTTTTCTGGGATGCATTCCTTCTACCATTCTCCCTCTCTCCAGCCATCATCCACTCTACCCTTCCTCCAGATGATCTGGCATCTTCCTCTTCCCTGGCATGTACATATGGGCCAGGAACTCCACCAATAAGGGGAGAGTCCATGAGAGGGCAAGGCAGTTGACAGTTGTACTGAGGATTGGTCATGTTTACCTTCACATGTGCCGGAAAACATTAAAGCCGAGCCAAGGTCTGTTTAGGTCTGCATGCCCACGGAATGTGGCTTCCAAGACATCCTCATTACTGACACCTGCTCTCCAGGCCTCAGCTGCCTGCTCAACATCCCCAAAGATATCCCCCTGCCATAGCAAATACATGTTTCAGATTAAACTCATTGCATGTTCCTGCTGTAAAATACATTTATCTCCTTATTGGTGTAACTCTCATTCCGGAATTCCAGGCTGAAATCCACAATTGCTCTTTTCAAACCATCTTTTCTCCTTAATCCTTATATTCTATGTAGCCAATTCCTATTTATCCTTCCTTTGAAATGTCCATGAGATTTGCCCTTTTCCATCCAGGTACTCTATCACCATCCCAGTCTAAGCTTTCATTGTTATAGTGTTCCCTTAGTCCTCTTTTGACTCTAATATTAATATTTATATTCAAATCCATTTAACAAAACAATTTAGTCTTTCTAGAGCTCATTAAAAAAATTTTAAATGTTATGCTTCCATTTTGTAGCACATGAAGATGCAAAAATCCATGAGTGTCTTCCTGATATCTGGTCCCACCCTACATGCTTGTCAAACCTTACGTCCTAAGATTCTTCAAGACCCACCATCACCCATCAGGCCCCCTGCCTCACAGTTCTCCATGCTAGAAAATCCTCCTTCCTGTCCTGCCCATTCAAATCCTTCATGAGGCCTTTCTCAGCTAATCTGACCTTCCTCAGCCAAAAAAAAGATGTATTAAGCTCCCACTTTGTGCCAGATCCAATGATCAGCACTGGACTTAAGACAGGATCTGAGACAGACAGGATCACTGCCCTCATGCCTCCTATAATCTACTACAGGATTTTCTCCCTTCTCTTATCTGCCAGTAGGGTTCTGTCCCTTAATGTTTAATTACCTGCTGATACATTACTGACTTATTTATAGTTCAATTAAGGAGTATTTATTTACTGTGTAATTTGGATAGGGACTTGTGCTAGGCAAGTTGAAAGATGCAAACTCTGGAAGTTAGGAATTATGTCGCCATCATATACCCAGTGTCACACAATGCCTGAAGATGAGTAGGTATTCCATAACCTTTTTGAATGAATCCCATAACAAAATATTATGAATATTGAGCAATCAGAACTTAGAGAAATTAAAGAGTCAATTTCTCTAAGAAGAAAGTCTGCAGAAGGCTTTGCTTTGGTGGATGAGTGGGATGTGCACAGACTGAGAAGTGGGTGGAGGCTATTGCAAGAAAGTGTAACACTGAACAAGGAAATAAGGCAGACTACTAATGCCCCCAACAACCCCACCATCTGATGTCCTCTGTTTCCATAGTAATGCAGTATAAACAGCCTAGCTAGCCCTTGAACCAGGTGTATCCATGTGACTGTGTTCTCAGCAATAAAACATGGGCAGAAATTATGTGTACAATTTTCACATCATCTGTTGTAATAGCCAGATTAGGATAGGTTATATTTCGGAATAAACAACAAAAGTTTTTTTTCTTACTTACAGAAATTTGTTGCAAGCCCAGAGGACTCTCTTGGGCAGCCATCTTCCATGTGTTGACTCAGGATTCCTGCAGGTTTCTATCTTGTATCACCTCCACATCAACATAGGTTTTTGTGGCTGGAGAGTGAAGCACTAGAATTAAAACTTAAGCAAGGCAGTGACTCATGCCCCATTGTCCCAAAATTAGCCGTGTGACCATGCCTAACTACAAAGAATGTGTAAGTGTAATCCTCTGTGTGGCCATAAATAGAAAATAACTGGATATTGGTAAATATTGTTATGTCAATCACACACTTATATAAAATGAAATTACATATCATAGGCTTAATCTCTACTTTCTGAAGGCTGAAAGAACACATGTAACATCAACCAGTCTTTGGTCATAACAATAAAAACACTCAAGAGGACAGTAAAAGCGCAAGATGAAAAGAACTTAACCCCAAATGATTTTGTGGAACAGAGCCACTACTGCAGCCTAGAACTCTTTCTTCTGGACTGTTGTGTGTGAGGGAAATACACTTCTCTCAGGTTCAAGCCCCTGTGTCTCCAGGTCTCTTTCTTTCAGTAGCTTAGCCTATACCCCATCTAAGAGAAGAAAAATCAAGAGAGACAACGATCTTGACTGGAGATATTTTTTGTGTAAGGGAGTATTGTTAAGGCATACAATACACAAACAGAATGTCAAGACACATCTGTGGCCAGTCACAGTGACTCATGCCTGTAATCCCAGTGCTTTGGGAGGCCAAGACAGGCAAATCATTTGAGCTCAGGAGTTTGAGACCCTGGGCAACATGGTGAAACCCCATCTTTACCAAGAATACAAAACATAGCCAGGTGTGGTGGCCTGCATCTGTATTCCCAGCTACTTAGGAGGCTGAAGTGGGGGAGGGGGTGGTGCGGGACAGAAGTTGCAGTGAGCAGAGATTGTACCCCTGCGCTCCAGCTTGGGTGACAGAGTGAGACGCTGTCTCAAAAAAAAAATATATATATACACACACACACACACACACACACACACACACACACATCTGTTTGTCTCCAACCAATGATAAGCTTCAAGATAGTAGGAGCTAAAACAGAAATAATCTTTTTCTGATCTCTTCAAGATCTAGCACATTTCTACATCTAGAGGGGGGTTTTTTGCAGATAGTTGTTGGCTGACTAATGCTAAGAAAAAACAAAAATATGAGAAATCAAAACTATATCCAGCTATACCCAAAACACAAGAATCTTTGAAATAACACACAGCCTCCAAACTAAGAGGACATATACCACCTTGACACAGAAAAAAGTTTACAATGTCAGTCTCCTAATGGAAAATGTTAAAACATCCATTGATTCATTGCTCCTCCAAATGCATGACTTAAAATAGCTTTACCCTTTTCAACACTGCTACCTCAGTCTAAAGAACATGACTACATGGGAGATGTTTTTATTTGTTTGCTCTGAAAGTTTATTTTATTTACATATTTTTATTATAGTTCTTTTTCTTTTTGGCTAAGAGGTAATAGTGGTTAACATTTTTGATAAAGAAATGTGTTTCTTTTACTTTTTCATTGCAAGTAATTTTCTCTTCCTCCATGACCATGGAAGGTATTTGTTTTAACAAGAAAGGTCATAATCATACCCAATAATTTTTATATTCTACTTGAACATAGGCATAGACATAGACAAGGCCCACCTGTTGGCCCATTAGCAATATTATAGTCATTCAGTTACAGCAATAACAGACCAGAATACAATTCTTTACTTTGCCATTTACTAACTGAAATATGCATCAACCAGAAGAGGATTAATATTGTGATTATATGTCCAGATAAATGTCCAGCTCTAAAGAGGCTACATAAGACAATTCAAAATAAAACAAAATTGTCTTTTGGAAAATTATTGACAAAATAATTAGGAAAAAGTAAAAAAAACATGTTGATGTTAAAATAGGTATTAACAACCTAATTTATGATGAGGTATTTATCTCATTAATCTAATCATTACTCAATTTTTTTCATTTACTTCATTTATTTCACTAGCCTGAAAACATGTTCATGTGAAATCATTATAAATATGTCTTGGAATGTATTTATAATGATTGGGAAAATTATGGATTGGAGGATGGTCTTGCCCCTGTGTGCTGGGTCAGTGGGGGTGTTGACTGTAGTGGTGACAGTTTAGGGCATGGCTAAGAAGGTAGTTGTCAGGGAACTGGCTGAGCTATGAGGATCACACATTGGAAATCAGAGCTGGAGCTTGGGAAGATGAATTCTAATCCCTTACTCTGACAGTGATGAATTTTGGGCTTTGGTGTCGGGATGTAAGGGGAATAAATTCACCCAGTAATGAATGAACTAAGACAGAGGAAGTAGAAAATTATTTCCTTTTAAACTGATAAAAGCTAGGTTTGAGAACACAGCTTATGTATGCAGGCCCTGAAAATACTGAACCTAGAATTTCAAAGTCTGTCTCATCACCCCAGAGAGATGCAGAATCAGACACCTGCACACCATGCCTTGGAGAAGAGCCTAACCCTAAAGCAAGGAGGAGCAGTGCAGAATGTCTGTGTCCTGTGGTAGATCCCGAAGAGAAAGTGGGGCTGAGAGGTGGAACCCACATCCCAAGTTCCTCTCCCAGACCCATTACACATCTAATTCACTCCACCTCCAAGAGGTGAGTAGAAGTAGAATAAGAGGCCTGGAGTGTTTACGAAAGATCCCTCATCAGGGAACCTCAGGGAGTGGAGAAGAATCAATCCCTCCCAAGATAAGTCACTTCAGCTTTATAAGTCTCAGATTTTCCCATTTGGAAACTAATATCTCCAATGTACCATTTAGTCCTACTATTTATTATTTGTCAAAAGGCTCTCTGGGTCAGATCAGTGTCCAGGACTGATGAAGAGGGGATGTTGCTACTTGGGGGTCACTTAACACTCAATGGGAATTGGGGAAGGTGTGTGAGCCCAGTGGCCATCTATGCCATCCTCATAATTTTATTCTATCATATTTCAACAAATATTTAATGAGTATCTTCTATGTACCAGGGAAAAGAGTGGTAAACAAAACACATCAGTTCCCCACTTTTCTTTTTAGAACTTGCACTCCAGAGAGGAAAAACATTTGACAAGCAAGCACACCTATGTGCAATTACCAATTGCAATGAGAGCTTTAGAGCAAGATAAAGTGTCTGTGGAGGGGGAGGGTAGTTACATGGGGGAAAAGGGAACAGCCTTCCAGGCAGAGGGGCAGCACGTGCAAAGGCCCTGAGGCGGAAATGAACATGGAATAATTGAGGCTTCAAAAGAAGACTGGCTAGGGTTTAGTAAAGGAGGGCAAGAGTAATATGAGCTGACTATAGAGGGGCCAGGACATTATAGCCTGTGCTGGGGAGTTTTATTTTTTTTTTAATTTTTTTACTCTGGTAAGAACACATAATATGAGATCTATCCTCTGAACATATTTTTTAGTGTACAATACATTATTGTTGATTATAGGTGAAATGTCATATAGCAGATCTCTAGAACTCATTCACCTTTCTTACTGAAACTTTATTTGATTATTAACTCTTTATATTCCCCTCTCCCCAGCCCCAGGCAACCACCATTTCACTCTTTGATACTATGAATGTGACTATTTTAGATACCTCGTGTAAGCAGTCTCATGCAATGTTTGTCCTTCAGTAACTGGTTTATTTCACTTAATGTAATGTCCTCAAGGTTCATGCATTTTGTCACATATTGCAGAATTTCCTTTTTAAGGCTGAAGAGTATTCCATTGCATATATATATATATATATATATATATATATATATATATATATATATCACATTTTCTTTATCTTTTTGTCTTTATCTATTTAGGTTGTTTCAACATCTCGGCTATTGTGAATAGTGCTGCAATGAACATAGGAGTGCTGACATTTCTTTGAGATCCTGATTTCAATTCTTTTGGATAAATACAATTTATTTGGATAAGAAATAGGATTGTTGGATCATATAATACTTTTATTTTTAATTTTTGGATTTTTTTCTAAGTGAAAGTCCAGTGAAGAGTTTTAAGCTAGGGAAATACGTGCTCAAATTTATGGTGCTAAAAAATTACTCAGCTATATGGATAATGAGTTTGGGGCATGGAGGATTAAATACCTCCATGAGGTAATGTAAGCCACGTAAGCAAAGGAAGGAGGGGAAGAGTCCTTTGGCCTCTGGAATGTGGCCCCAGAGCTTCTGATGCCTAAGTGGGTCATTAGAAACAAGTTGGTTAAATAACTGATGATTGAGTGGGATGACATTAACCTGCCATTTTATTTATTAATATTAGTAGTATTTCTGCTTAGTTCAGGGGAATAGGAGAAGCGAATTTTTGCCCAACAATCCCCCAAATACAACTATTCCAAATGGATATTTGTACTTGTTTCATCAAAATTACATTCTTTATGTTCCAACCTCTTCCAGCCCTCAAAAGAATACGTTTGAAGTCTAGATTCTCAAGTCAAATTTTGCCAGGCAGCTTTACTCTAGTTCATTCCCTTCAGAATCTAGAATGCCTTGATAGGCTATAAGTGACCTAATTTGTGTTCACTATGATGGTAAGCACATGAAGTCTCTTGGTGAGTTTTTATCCCAGGCAGGGGCTGTTACATAATGATGATGACAATATCCATGTCCTCCCTACCATAAAAGTGTTTCATAGGCCTTGGTATCGGAGGCCCCTAAAATATGTTCTCTTCCTGTCTTTTTATACAAGTCTGCTTAGATTAGAAGGAATCTGAGAGCTGTGGTTATTGGGCAAATTAGACCAAATTGGCAGTCAGAAGTGTTGATGTGCTTGGACAGTTAAAGTCTTCTAAAAAAATCAAAGTCTTTTTGTATTGGTAAAAGAAGGCAGAAGGAAGTGGCTGGAGAGATGATTTTCATCCTGATTATATATTTCACATATTCATTACTTCTGTAAGCATCAGCTGGAAATAACACTCCCTTTTACCTCCCCAAGTTACTACCAAGTCATTAATGGCAAAAAGTGCTTGTAAAATAGAAAAAACAAAGAAGCAAACAGAAATAAGGACCTGTGCTGACTGCTCAAGTAGCTCTCCTGCAAGGAAAGCCGCAGTGCTAGGGCAGAGCACTCCTGAATGACTGGAAATCACTTGGAGGCAGGCTCTAGAAGGCTGCAGGTAGGAGAGTTACCCCCAGCTATTCACAGTCCACTCACAAGTAACCTGTTGCTGCAGTCACTCAAGTTGTTCAGCCAGTAAAGCCATCCCTCAGTAACCATCGGGGATTTGTTCCAAGACCCCTACAGATGCCAAAATCCTGGGATGCTCAAGATCCTGATATAAAATGATGTAGTATTTGCATATAACCTACGTACATCCTCCTGTAGACTTTAAATCATCTCTAGATTACTTATAATACCTAATACAATGTAAATGCTATGTAAATAGTTGTTATACTGTATCAGTTTAGGAATAATGACAAGAAAAAAGTCTGTACATGTTTAGTACAAGTGTAACCATCCATTTAAAAAAAATATTCAATCTACATTTGGTGGAAGTCACGGATGTAGAACCCACGGATATAGAGAATTGATTGTATTTATCAAGTGCCTCCTGTGGCCCAGGTCTTATCAGTCAGTACTTTTTCTAGATGTATGAATAATTATTTGGTGTACAGGAATTGCTCCCACACTGCTGTGATCCAACAATATCAAAGTGTGCAGAGGAAAGAGGTGTGGCAAAGGACAGGAAAGGTGGGTTCTAGGTAATTGGGCTCTAATCTGAAGAAAGAAAAACCACCACAGCAAAATGATTTAGTCTAGTTTATAGAGCCTAGAAGGAAGCTGAAGACTTTCATGATGTAGAGAAATTTTAGACAATAGAAAAGCCAGACTGCTCCTTTTATTTCTGGTCGCATGAAACACTCTGAAGTGTGTCGGACCTGAGAAACACTCTGAAGTGTGTCGGACCTTTAGAAGCTCGTTTCACTTCACTGAGATTCACAACACCTGCTGCCGAAGCTGTAACCTAAACTTGCAAGATGAAAAATGTCCTCTGTCAGGCGCAAACACATATTACTGGTTTGCATCATATGTCATTTGTGACTTGAGTAATCATGAATGTGAAATGAAAAAACAAACTGTGGTGTTGTAGACTACGAATTCTGCTTACCCTCCTTCTGAGATACACTATAAAAGAAGACAGATAGAAATGGATCTATCATAGGGTGTCAGAGCAAGGCATTTGTCAAAAGAACTGGAAGACGTGTGTATTATAAGTTGTTCCTGTACATTGTACCCCAGATATGCTGATTATTTTGCATTATTAGCTTCACTCAGCCAAGGGAAGATCAGCTCTTTAGTGTTAAATTGTTATGTTTGCAGTTTCAAAGAGGAAAGGAAAGGATGAGCATGCATTCTTATTACCTATGAGAATAAAGTGCCTTCCTAGTCTTATCTTTTCTGGTCATTATATCACAATTCTCTATTCTGCCAGTGTAATACCCTAAGATTTCAACGTTTATTTCATATAAGGCAAATCTTAAAATGAATATAGAGTTGAATGTATAATAATTTCAAATACTGATAGCTAATTATTCTCTAGAGTACCTCTGTGAGTAAGGTCAAAAATCTTTATGCAGTGGAATAAAAAAGAGACAAGAGGGTTAAACTCAAGTGAAATACTATCCCTTTTTAGCTATGACAATTGATGGAATAGATTTTGTGTTGTCCATACAATGTGGATTATTTGGATGTAAATATAGTAATTTGGTCACTAATGCAGATAACCTTTGGGGTTTAATAATGAAGTTGGTGTCTGTTTTCTTTGTGCTGCCATGTCACTTCTCCCCACTTGAAACATGAAGACTTCTTTGAAGCTCGTATTAGACCACCTTTCTTACAGCTGGCATCTACCAACCTCCTGGCTCCTTTCTCTTATCCACGGAAGATTTCATTATGTGAATCTGTCATGTTCTCCACTCCTATATCTGCCATTTTTATTGGTGACTTCAATATGCTCATGAAAAACTCCTCCAAAACCCTAGCCTCAGTTCTTTGGCCGCCTCCACCCCATTTTCAGTGTCCTTTTCCCCTATCATACAGCAGCTACCCACTCCCACGGTTGTACCCGTGACCTTTTAAATCACTGATAATTGTACTGCTCCCTCAATTTTCTGTATCTAATTCTTCAAACTTCCTGCCCATCTTTCTGTCTCATTCCCACTCCAGCTATGCTTTGATCTTAACAAGTTCTCCAAATCACTGATCTTTATTCTTGCTTGTTATTTGTGATCTCTCATTTTTTCCTCTTTATTCACCTGATATTTCATATTACATCATTATAGCAACATTCAAAAAATACATTTAACTCTCTTGCTCTTCTTTTCCACCATTTTATTTTCCATAAAAAACCTCTAACTCTGGTTATCTTTTATTCCATACAGGCAGCTGAACAGGCCTGGAGAAAAGCATGAATTTCTCCTGACTGATTTCAATTTAAACTCAGGACCACAGATCCTTACTGGGTATTCCATACTGATTTGTTATCCTTATACTTTAATCAGTGCTCACTTCCCACTCTCCAAAGTAAGATTGTGTCACAATTTTCATATCTCCTCAGTCTTCCAACCTCCATCCTATGATGCAAATCACCCTCTGTGCACCCACTTTCTCATGTTTTCCACTACCAGAGGCGATGCTCCCTGCTTCTCCCAAAACCAGGCCCTGCATGCATGCTCTCGAACACACGCCTCTCCTAATTCAGGACTCACATTCTGAAAAATCCTTTTGTTTACCGATTTATCCCTCTGTACTGATTTATTCCAACTAGCATAAGCAGGTTTGTTTGATTTTGTCTTCCAGCTTCTACTGTATTTCTCCGTTCCCTTTTGGAGAAAAACCTTTCAAAAAGTGTTGACTATGTTGCTATAACCATTTTCTCTCCCTTACATTCTTTCCTTGGACCACTCTCTATTCTTCTGAAACTGTGCAATATTAGATCAGTAACAACCTACATTCTGTCAAATTTAATGGTCACTTGATCGTCCTTATCTCACTAAATTTCTCATAGGCATTTCACACTGTTCACCACTCCTTTTTATAGAACAGTTTCCTCTGCTAATTTTCCTCCTTCCTTGCTGGCTATGTCTCCTTTCCTGGCTCACCCTCCTCTGCTCAATCTCCAGTTTGTCTCTGGAATATATCTTTCACATATTAGGTCCTCAGCTGGGAGTGTCCTTTCCCTCTGACCTTCCCAGGACAATCTCCTCCATGTCATTCAATACCTGCCTTAAATATCATCCACTCAGAAGGGCATTTTCTCACCACTCAGTCTTAGTGTCCCAGAAATGCTAGTTCATATCACCTTGTTTTATCTTTATCATAGCTCTTAACATGTTTCTATTTACTGTATCTGTTCACTGTCTGTCTTGCCTCATTACAATATAAATCCCATAAAAGTAGGAACTTGTCTGTCTTGTTCTAGGTTGTAAATAATTTGAAGTGTTTCTTGTGTGAATGAGAACACAATGACAAGCATTATTTGTTCACTAACGACTGTATCTTTATTGCATTTCCATATTTGTCAGAATATTTAATGCCATATGGATAAAAATTTCTCCACCTTTCTACAAAATGGGAGGTTGTTTTTTGTTTTTTGTTTTTTGTTTTTGAGATGGCGTCTAGCTCTGTTGCCCACGCTGGAGTGCAATGGTGAAATCTTGACTCACTGCAAACTCCGCCTCCTGAGTTCAAGCAATTCTCTTGCCTCAGCCTCCCAAGTAGCTGGGATTATAGGCGCACACCACCATGCCCAGCTAATTTTTGTATTTTTAGTAGAGACAGGGTTTCACCATGTTGCCAGGCTGGTTTCGAACTCCTGACCTCAGGTGATCTACTCACCTCAGCCTTCCAAAGTGATGGGATTACAGGTGTCAGCCACCGTGCCCACCCAAAATGGAATTTTTAAAAAGGATTTTGTACTCAAAGAGGATCTAAAATTTAACAAAGTTTTAGAAACCATTACATTTACTTTGATCTGTTATTTCAAATACTAACCTAGAAACTGTAGTACTTATCTATCCTTTGTGGGTCCAAAACTACCCTTAAAAGAAACAAAGCCTCTTTCAAAGGCAGTGACAATAGTTAATTTTAAAAAGGGGGAGTTTCAGGCCCAGCACGGTGGCTCACGCCTGTAATCCCAACACTTTGGGAGGCCGAGGTGGGTGGATAATGAGGTCAGGAGATCGAGAACATCCTGGCCAAAATGGTGAAGCCCCGTCTCTCCTAAAAATACAAAAATTAGCTGGGCATGGTGGTATGCACCTGTATTCCAAGCTACTTGGGAGGCTGAGGCAGGAGAATTGCTTGAACCTGGGAGGTGGAGGTTGCAGTGAGTTGAGATTGCGCCACTGCACTCCAGCCTGGCGACAGAGACAGACTCCGTCTCAAAAAAAAAAGGGAGGGGGGGAGTTTCTAATCACATTGTTGATAAATATGCAGCAAGAATAATTGTGTCTACTTCAGATTTACACTTAGATGTTAAGATTTAAACTTAAATATGTTGACTTATTTAAATGCAATTCTAGATTACTTCCTTACAGCACTGTTTAGTGCAAAAAGAATTATATTCTCCCCTAACTTATGCTAGTACTTCCTTTTATTTATAACTTTGATGAATCTTTTTATTTAACTTTGGACACTGAGGTATAAAATAAATTCTGGAAATGGGAATCTGGAAACATTATGTAGATTTTTAATTTAATTATTTTTCAACCAACACATAAATCAACTAAGAAATCTGTCAATCATTAGCTATCCAATTTATAAGATATAGGGTAATTTTCATGATAACCTGAAGACTCATGTGCTCTAACAAAAATCAAATTCTGTAAGGAATTTGTTTAATAAATATATCAACACTCAGTGCTACCAAATACCTCTCTAAATATGTGAAATAAATTAATATTTCTCAATGTCTTCTCATTTTCATACTAAAAATTTCTGAGATTGTTTATTTAGACTATAAACAAAGACAGATAATATTCAATTCCTAACAACCAAGATGGGACTTTCTTGGCCAATATGAATGATGGCTCATACAAGGGTATTCTGAATTCATAAAAAAGCAAATCCCAAGGTAATAGAAAAGCACATTTTTTAAGGAGCTTTTTGTTATAATGCTTGTGTTGTGAAAAGTATCCTTAACCAATATTACTTGCCTAGGGATGTTAATCCACAAATAGTATATTATTTCAGCAATGAAATAAAATAAATACAACAAGAATATTAATTTAAGAATCTATAATTGCAAATTTGCTATCTAAAATTTACAATGTTTCTGAAAGAAATAAAACATTGTTGGGGAGCAATAATTAAAACAAGGATGCCAAGTCAAGGTATTTGTAGTCATATTATCACAAATTCTTGATTTCTAAGAATATTGTATGAATTTTTAAACTACTGAATATAATATTAAAATACACGTTTTCTAACTTGGAAGTAACCTTTAAGTCATAACAAAACATGATAGTAAATAGTAATGAAGAGGTGTAACTTTTGTAAAGAAGAAGTTGTTCCCAGTACTAAAAATATTTTATTATTTATTACTAAAGACTGTAAGAAATACATTAAGTGCATTTGGTCTCATAAGCATTGGTTTTCCTTCTCTAACACTTTTGACCAAATAAAAAAAGGGTTTTCCTACTGCTGAAAAGTTCTTTGCAAAATGTCTTTTATTCCACATTATCAGTCAAAGTTTATTTTTCTAGTTTTATGTAGTTTATGGGAAACAAATGAAACACTACATTTATTTGAGCTATTTTTTGATGTTTGATCCACTATACTTTTATACCTAGGCTAAATATTGTCCTGATATATTAAAGATAGATCCTATATTCTCCTTTCAGAGCCATATCTGTCATTTTGATTTTTTTCCAAGTCATTAATTCTCTATTTCATTCTTTTTATCGTGGCCTTAAATATTCAGGGAGACCCTACAGTTTCTCATCTAAAAGCTAATAAGCCACTACTTTGAAGCTGCTAACTACAGTTGCCCAGCCAGGAGGTCATAATAAGAATGATGGAGATAATAATAGCCATTCTCATCATCACCATATTAATCCCACTAGTCACAACCACAACTTTCTCAGGCCTCAGTATATTCTCTATTCCTTACAGCAGTTAATGAACTAAAACACCCAAGAAACAAAGTCCCCTTTTTGCTCAGGGATCTCAAAGTACTTTGTAAACTGGATTTTTATATTGCATATGATAATTACATGAGATGACTAGAAAAAGATGCAGAAGGTTAAGCATATTTTTTTACTCATTATTTAATTTTAAGTAACTGATGGAACATGAACCAAGACCCAAGGGAGTATTGAAGGATGTAGAAAGGAAAGCTATGGAAATGTACTCATTTAATAAATCTGATTCCCTTGAAGAGAAGTATTTGTGGGAAGAATATTAAAGAGGAATATCAGAATAAATATTTTCTATTACCCTTGAAAATGATACCAGTAAAAAAGGGGTTGGCAGCAACACTCCTGTACTTGGTAAGTTTACAGGAAGGCTTCTGAAAAATGACTAGGGTTACCAAGCAACTTTAATGATGGCATAATGCAATTTTAACAGCCAAAAGAGGTTTCCATACTGCAAAAAAAATACTTCCTCTACCACCAATAGACTAACCACAGCACTCCAAATTCCTTCACTAAAATGCAGTACTTTCCTCTGTGAAGCCTTGCAAATTTTCAATACTTGAAGTTTCCCAAATACCAGTTACTGACACTGCCAGTGTCAGAGTCCGAAGGAAACCTTGTTTAAATATGAATGCCTGGGCCTAGTTTTCGGAAGTTTCTAAAGCTGGGCATTGGGACTTCAAACTTTTTAAAGATTCCCAGGTATATTTGATGTGCAGCAAAGTTAGAAAACCATTGTTATTTCCCTTAAAAAGCCAACACACTAAGAATAAAGGAATTAATAATTTAAGTCATCAATAACTTGTACTTTAGAAAAATTAGTTGGCATGTGAGTGTGAGGTGTTGGATAAAAGAAAAACTTCAGCCAAATTAAATTTAAAGGAATTTAATTGAGCAATGAACAATTTGTGAATCGGGCAGCCCCCAGAATCACAGCAGATTCACAGAGACTCCAGTGCAGCCACGTGGTGGAAGAAGACTTATAGACAAAAAAAAAGGGAAATGATGTTCAGAAATTGGCCGTGAGGTAGAGAAGCAGCTGGATGGGTTACAGGTTGGCGTTTACCTTATTTGAACATGGTTTGAACACTTAGCAGTCTACGAGTGGTTGAAGTGTGGCCACTGGGATTGGCCAAGACTCAGTTATTGCTACAGGCACATACTCCTGTTAGGTTTTCAATTTTGTCTGACTATTAAGCTAGGTTACAGTTCATCCACCAGGACTCAAATATACAAGTACAGAGTCCTTCTCAGATCATATTTAGTCTGCCTTAACATGCTTATGTGAGGAAGACTCTAGAAGACCAAAAGCAGGGAGAGAGACTCTCAAGAAATAGGCAATCGTTCCCAATACCAGCATCAATGACTTCAAAGTTTTGCCTTTTCCTAATAAACCCACCAATTCAATATAAGGATATTTTGTTGAGTGCTTAAAAACTGACCATGTGTCAAGTTTTGTCTAAGAACTTTGCAAATATTAACTTATTTAATCTTCACAACAATACTATGATGTAAGTACCATCATTTGCTCCATTTTATAGATGAGAAAACTAAATCTAAGATGACGAAATGATGTTATTGACCTGAGGTCACGCAGCTGTTAAGCAGCTGAGTGCCACAGTTGCTGTTCCTAACTAGTGTGTACTGTTGCCCTTTAGTTGTGGTATGTGGATGGTTAGACGTTGAGGAAATGTCCCCTGAGGAATGTATAGGCCAATAGAAAACAACTAGATAATCAAGTTTCTTCCATCTGTGTTTTTGAAAATGAGAACAAAAACTGTGTCTTGCCCAAGCAAATCCTGGTTGACCTTCCATCTTCCTCATGGCTGGTTATTTTTGCAAGAACCCTTCACTTGGTTTGCCATGTTCTTCTCCTTGTTCCTTCCCGTGCTTTTGTCAGAAAAATGAAAGGAAAATTTAAATGTATGTTCAATTAAGAGTGGAGTCAGTTTTATTTTATCTTGAACAGGAATGTAACCAGATGTTGGTTGTGATGATTCTAGAGATTCTCACTTTGGGGAAGATGCTATAATAAGGAAAGGATTAAAACTCAGAGAAATTGATGTAGTCATCAATTTTATTCTTATGGATCCATCCTAGGTTTGCAAATGAGACAAGATGCAGCTGCAGGTGAGACAGCACTCATTTGAGAGGAATGTTTGGTAGACCCCAGCTTTAAAGTCTCCACAGCTGTTTGAAATTTTATTTTGCCTATTTACCTCTTTGTTTTGCATGTTCACTCTTCTGCTTGTGGATTCAATGAGATAATTTATAAGAAAAATTTACAAGAAAATAAGTTGTTTTACAGTTTCGTAATATCAGTTTTCAATATTTGAGAAGTATTTTTTTTTCTGAGTTTCTCCTCTTTCCTTAACCAGACTCTATTCACTTGAATAATTCAGTGAATTCTATTTAATTGGTATTCTGATAAATAGTATGACCTCTTAATTGGGAAAAGTGCCTGATAAAAAGATTTTGTTTAATGCTTTTCAATTACCATACATTACTACTATAGCAGAATTTACTAGTTTAAATAGAGGGGAAAAAAAATCCTTACTCATTACTAATGTCCTAAAATCTGTTTATAGTAGCTTATGGGACTGAACTAATGTTACCCATCTAGAATTTAGCTTTTTTAAACACCAGGGATTTGTCCTATTCTAATAGCCAACAAAGGCTTAATAATTATTTTAATGTTTCTTAATTACTTAATTCCTATTAATTAGAACATATTCACTGTATCTTTATAAGTAAAAACAAAAATGTTTATGGGTTTTTGGTGTTCTTGAACTATTGGTATCTCTATGACAGTTATGTAAATGAGAATGGTTATTAAAGTAAAAATGCTGAAAGAATTTAAACATAACTTTGCTAATATTGTGGGACAGAAATTATTTTTATTCTCATTTTTCAGTTAAGCGGTATGAGGCATGAGTGAACAAATAACCTGCCCATGGTACATAGTGTTAAATTAAGTTAAGCGTAAAGCTGCCTCCTTACATATTCTAAGTTTGGCTTAAAGGTTTCTCTGTCCTTAATGAACCTAACTGGATGTGTAAACAGATTGTAACCTACTCTTGTGCCAATTACCAAGTTTTGGCTAATCAAAGGTAGCGGCTAACTGTTCAAACTGTTCAAATCAGGCAAACAGTGGGCTGTGACCAATTTGGCTGCTTCTGTACCTCACTTCATTTTTCTGTACATCACTTCTTTTGCTGTTCATAAGTCTTCTGCCATGTGGCTATGCTGGAGTCTCTCTGAACCTTTTCTGGTTTTAGGGCTTCCCAATTTGCAAATTGTTCTTTGCTCAATTAAACTTAGTTAAATTAATTTGTCTAAGGGTTTTCATTTAACATATGGTATCAGAAATGGGATTTGAAGTAGCACTTCCAGTAACTCCCAGGAGTGCTGAATGACCAAGCCAGGTACCCACCAGGCCCACTGTGTCTATCGTTTTGCAACTAGGGATTGGGATCATGGTTAAATTCTCTCTCTCAGATTCTGAAGCTCCACAAATTGGTGTTTTGAGCTATCCGAGTTTGTTTGAGCACATTTCTGATCCAAATTGGGTTTGGAAATCACAAGAGAAACTGAATCAAGTCCAGAATTGAATTGGATCCAATAATTAACTGGTTTGGATCCAGTTAGAGGCCTCAGATGTCTGACTGAGTCAGACAGAAACTGATAGTAAATGGTAATAATGCAGAGTGTGCAAACTGCAGCTTTCAGAAATTTGCAGAGACTTTTGTGTCTGTCCCCCTTGTTTCTTTTACTTGTGTGCTTAGGTAGGGAAAGATCATTGGCTAATTTGATCAAGGAGATCTGAGAGACAAAGCCAGTATTCAAGGTAAAAATGAGATTCTTAATTTTTTTTTTTTTTTTTTTTTTTGAGACGGAGTCTCGCTCTGTCGCCCAGGCTGGAGTGCAGTGGCGCAATCTCGGCTCACTGCAAGCTCCGCCTCCCGGGTTCACGCCATTCTCCTGCCTCAGCCTCCCGAGTAGCTGGGACTACAGGCGCCTGCCACCACGCCTGGCTAATTTTTTGTATTTTTAGTAGAGACAGGGTTTCACCGTGTTAGCCAGGATGGTCTCAATCTCCTGACCTAGTGATCCACCCGCCTCGGCCTCCCAAAGTGCTGGGATTACAGGCGAGATCCTTAATTTCTAAAGAACTGAGTTCTCTACCTTCCAGCTATGCCCACATTTTTAGGTATAAGTACTAGGCCCCAGAAGCAGCAAATGCTTATAGAAATGGCAAAATCTTACTAAAGATAATTTAAAATTACAGTGGAATGTTCCAAATGAACAACACTGCACTTGAAGAGTGCATTTGAAAATGAGGGCTTCCTAATTAGTCTCATCTAGGGATGTCTCTTGATGTGCAAAAGCTTCTAAGAAGATTTCAGTATTTTTATTGCTTTTAAAAAAAGACTATAAAAGATCAATAAAAAAATGTAAGCAACTAATTGATAAGAAAAATTAAGTCTGCTGACCTTTTGGCTTAGTTACTATCCCACCCCGAAGTTGAAAAGAAAGCTATCTTGAATAAAGTGTTTATAAAAGGTAAGCCTTTTAATGATCGCCCTTCTAACTGTTGTGAGACTGTATCTCATTGTGGTTTTGATGCTGGAGAGGATGTGGAGAAATAGGAACACTTTTAGGCTGTTGGGAGTGCAAATTAGTTCAACTATTGTGGAAGACAGTGTGGCAATTCCTCAAGGATCTAGAACTAGAAATACCATTTGACCCAGCAATCCCATTACTGGGTATATACCCAAAGGACTATAAATCATGCTGCTATAAAGACACATGCACATGTATGTTTATTGTGGCACTATTCACAATAGCAAAGACTTAGAACCAACCCAAATGTCTATCAATAATAGACTAGATAAAGAAAATGTGGCGCATATACACCATGAAATACTATGCAGCTATAAAAAAGGATAAGTTTATGTCCTTTGCAGGGACGTGGATGAAGCGGGAAACCATCATTCTCAGCAAACTAACACAAGAACAGAAAACCACACACCGCATGTTCTCACTCATAAGTAGGAACTGAACAATGAGAACACATGGACATAGGGAGGGGAACATCACACACTGGGGCCTGTTGGGGGCTCGGGGACTAGGGGAGGGATAACATTAGGAGAAATACCTAATGTAGGTGATGGGTTGATAGGTGCAGCAAACCACCACAGCACGTGTATACCTATGTAACAAAACTGCACGTTCCACACATGTACCCCAGAAATTAAAGTATAAAAATAAATAAAAAATAAAAAGATTAAGGTGGGCCAACCAGCCTTCCCCACACCATGTAAATGTCAAAAAAAAAAAAAAAAAAGTAGGCCTTCAGGCAAAGTAGGCTTGTGTCTTCTCTTTTTCAGATCTATTCATGCTAACTCGAGGTATAGAAAATGCTGGGCCCAACGCGGTGGCTCACACCTGTAATCCCAGCACTTTGGGAGGCCAAGGCGGGCGGATCATGAGGTCAGGAGTTCACGACCAGCCTGACCAAGAGACCAGCCTGGCCAATGTGGTGAAACCTCGTCTCTACTAAAAATACAAAAATTAGCCAGGCGTGATGGCGGGTGCCTGTAATTTCAGCTACTTGGGAGGCTGAGGCAGGTGAATTGCTTGAACCCGGGAGGTGGAGGTTGCAGTGAGCTGATATCGTGCCATTGCACTCCAGCCTGGGCAACACAGTGAGACTCTGACTAAAAAAAAAAAAAACCCAAAAAGCTGTCTTTGCCCTATTTTTTTTAATGGGCTACACCTTGAACTCAGTAATTTTTATCTAAGAAATAGTAGCTTAAAAGGCTACCTATTGAACTAAATTGATCTCCAAAATGCACTTTTCTGGTATTTAACTGGCTATCTTGAAACCTTTTGGTAAAAGAAATTTACATCTATAAAGGAAACCTCCATATATAAGGGTATCTGTCTGTGTTCATTAGAAATGCTTGCTATTGTTTTAAATTTACATAACAAGTCATACTTTCTTTAAGGTGCTTTTCTGGCCATTTCCTCTTAATTGAACTTTCATTTACTGTGCAGAAGCTCTTTAGTTTAATTAGATCCCATTTGTCAATTTTGGCTTTTGTTGCCATTGCTTTTGGTGTTTTAGACATGAAGTCCTTGCCCATGCCTATGTCCTGAATGGTAATGCCTAGGTTTTCTTCTAGGGTTTTTATGGTTTTAGGTCTAACATTTAAGTCTTTAATCCATCTTGAATTAATTTTTGTATAAGGTGTAAGGAAGGGATCCAGTTTCAGCTTTCTGCATATGGCTAGCCAGTTTTCCCAGCAGCATTTATTAAATAGGGAATCCTTTCATCAGGTTTTCCTTTGTTTGAACAAATGATGCTATTATATTTAGGCCTAAAATCTTAGCTATGTGCTTTTGAAATATACAGTTTCTTGTTTCACTTGAGCTGTCCCTTTAGAAATGCAAATTTATAGTTGCCTAGCTAACAATTGCTTAGGGCAATGAAACAGGGCAATTGAAAGAGTGATAGTCTGAATGGGGGGAAAAAATCTGAAAGCCAGCAAATGAGAACACTTTATGAAAGCTGTAAATCTGCTTCTGTCTATGTGTCTCTATGTCTCTATGTCTGTATGTGTTATTTGTTGATGATAATGTTTGGTAAATAAAGCTAGTTTTTAAGTTGTTGGTAAAATAGGAATGGCTTCAAAATTGTTGGTGAAATATAATTCAATAATTGCTTGATGTGACTGTGAGTTTATGTATGTTTTTGGTTTTGAGCCTCTAGATTCAGGGGTCTGGATAGATGGTCATGGTGAGGCCTAGAGATATGTTCTCAACACCTAGACCAGAGGCTACAAGGCAGAATCAATGGCACCTTTGTTGCTTCATAACTGATCAGAAACAAAACATCGGTCCACTCTTTAAACTACGTCATAGATTAAAGAGAACATTGTCTGCATAAGTTAAAGGGTACATTGCCAGGAGGCGTTTGCTCTTTGGGCATCATTTGTTAGGTCTCTTTTCCCATGGTTTGGAATAAATGAGGCAATAGTTAGAAATTTATCCCTCACGCTGGGCTCTTTAACAGATTCTACTGCAAAGGCTATGGTTTCACAACAGATTTAAAATTCTCTTGTTAAAGTTATGCTAAATAACAGAATTGCTCTAGATGACTTACTGGCTAAACAGAGAAGTGTCTTTGCTGTTGCTGATACTTGTAGTTGCACATAGAGGCATACATAGGGTGTTACGGAGATTCGGTAATAGAAGATTAATGAGCAGGCTGCTTGGTTGAAAATGGTAGATGTTTTATCTAGCCCATTCTTTGATCTATTTATTTTAGTTGGTTTGGTTCACTGGGACCTGGCTAAGGAGCACACCCTAAACTCTTGGTATTATCCTCCTGATAGACATAATAGTCTCCCTGGTGCACTGTTTTCTCTCAAAAGTTTTAAATGTTTGCATGCAGCCATCTCAAGGATGTCAAATGCTCTCTTCAACTGTAGTGATAAAAGCTCAGAAGAAAAATGTGGGCACCGTAACTTATGAATGATGTGGTGAGACTGGAAACTCAAAAGGATGGTAACTGAGTGTGGCACGAAGGTACTATGTTTTGGTCACACTCTCCTAAGTGAGAAACTGACTGAAAGAGGGAAATTGCTAAAGAAAAAATAACCCGAAGTCCTTGTTTCCATCTTACAAACCTACTTTCCTACTATTTTCCAGTAAAATTTAAGACCAAATAAGTACACTTTTAAATGGTGACAGAGTGACATTGATGCCTAAAGTTTTGGTCGATCTCTCAATATTGAGTGATGACCAAAAGGGAGGAATTGTTTAGCCCAAAGCTGCCTCCTTATATATTCTAAGTTTGGCCTCAAAGTTTCTCTGTACATAGTGAACTGTAACCTTAGTGGATGTGCAAACAGACTGTAACCTACTGTTGTGCCAGTCACTGAGTTTTGGCTAATCAAAGGTAGTCAACCATTCAAACCATGTTCAAATAAGGCAAACACTGGGCTGTAGCCAATCTGTACCTCACTTCCATTTTCTGTAGCCTGCTTTCTTTCTCTGTCCATAAATTTTTCACCATGTGGCTACACTGGAATCTCTCTGAACCTATTGTCATTTGGGGGCTGCCCAATTTGTGAATCATTCTGTGCTCAATTAAACTCTGTTAAACATAATTTGTCTGAGATTTTTCTGTAAACAATAACCAGTGATTTTCCAAAGCCAAGATTCTAAACAATGCATTCTGATTCTTGATCCCACCTACTTAATCACTGCACTGTGGCACTGCTTCCCTAATTAGAGGGAGGGGCATGTATGGTGTGGCCTTATGTGTATCATATGGAGTTCTTGAAATGGGCACATTTGACTTAGCAGTGAAACTAGTTTTTCTCCTAAGCAATCTGACTCATTTCTGTGGGAAATATAGCTGTTTTAGTATTTACCGATTATTTAGCTTATTATACTTTAGGTAGAGATCATGAGTAGGGTGGTACATTTTGTTGTTGGTCACTGTAATGGGGGAATCCTGAAACAATAGTCAAAATTTTCCCAATTTTAGATAGTTTGCAGAATGACATTTATGTGCCACTTAAAAGGACTTCAATTGATAGAGGATCATTGTTCTTGGAGTCAAATTGATCTGGTTTCCAGTACTCCTGGTTCTGTTTCTATCACCTATCAGCTTTTATGTGCTGGGCAAGTTCTCTCTCTCTCTCTCTCTCTCTCACACACACACACACACACACACACACACACACACAACCTTCCTTGTATAAGAAATGGAGATTTCTAATTCACAGGAATCTTGGGGAAAACTAAATGGGATAAAATGTAAAGCACTTAGCAAAATGTGTCACTTACAAAGTAGATACTGAGTAAATGTGCCTTCTCTTTCCTTCTCTGCCTGCCCTGCTGCTATATTTTAAACTCTGGTTACTGACAGTTTTATGTAACTGCTATGAAATCTGAAGGGAACTGAACTGTCAGTCTAATTCATGGGAACTGGTTATCTTCACAATGGTGTTTTAGGGTCCCAAATGTATGGCATAGCTATATGTGTAAGCCACAGGAAAAATGAAGGAAGCTTATTTGGATACTATTTTACTAATCATTGGTACCCATCTCTGGTTGTGGTGGGCTACCTTATTTATATTACTTAAAATTATGTTTAAAGCAAACTTTCCCACAATTGTTGATAATAAAGTGTAGTTTCATATCTAGCCCTGCCAAACCTTTGCATATCACTTTGTGTTTTATTCCTATATGCTGCTAACTTCAGTGCCATCTTCAATATGCTTAACATTATGCTATGTGTAACATTAAAATGATTTTATCGTTATTTTTAAACATATTTAAATAATATTATTAATCTTATGAAAATGTAACAAAATGTTACTAACCTGGATTAATATCTAATCTGATTTTAAAGCTGTAGAATCTAATGCAAAGACTGATTAATTTTCTTGTGGCCATATGGAATCTGTTAATTTCTAGATCAAAATCCTTTTAACATTTATGAGATATTTTGAATTTCCCAAATAAATAACATCACTAGTTTCCTTTATCATAGGAAAAAATGCATAAATACAAATATATTTCGCTCAGCTTTCAGTGGTACTTACATGCAAAGAAATGAAGCAAAGTTTTGTTTGTTTAAAGTAAATCTAACACTGTCTAAGTAATTTTATATGGCTAGATCATGTAGAAGCATTTTAAAACCTGAATCACCTCAATTCTCCACTTTCTCTTGTAGAACACCAATAATGATTAATAATAATAATAATAGTATCTTCAATTTACTGAGCTCTTAATATGCCTGGCAGTTGTAGATGGTGCTTGATTTTGTTGTTGTTGCTGTTTGTTTGTTGCCATGCAACTACCATTCATTACATACTTTGGGTAATTTTATCTCAATTTATTCCTCTTGAAATCGACCCTGCTACCCTCCCATTTCTGGGTAAAGTTGACACTGCTATCTCCAAGGGTAGATTATATCATCCAGGCCAGCCAGCCATATTCCTCAGACTTTGCTAATGAATTCAGTGGCAGATGCTGTCACATTCTGGAATTTTACTCACCTTCCTTACAAGCTAATAAGTTAGTCTGTTGCTGTTTCATAGAGGTTGGCAGAAGATACAAGATTCCTGGGTCAGGCAGAGGACTTTATTGCTTATGGCACAGCCAGCAAGCATGATTTGCATTAGTTCTCTTTGCCTCCCATTCTCATATGGGTGATGCACTATGAGCCCAGATGGATGCTGTGTAGCAGTGGGTTTTTGTCACATTTAAAGGACACTGATCTTGGATAAACCACAACTTTATAGCAAGCAGGAACCAAGCCTTCTTTCTGACCTTGAAAGAGACGTTAGCTGATTGCTCAAGATTGCTTGCTGCAAACACAACCTTGAGAAATAATCCAGGTACAGAATAGTCAGCAGTCAGGGCCTCACATTCTTGGCATACTCAGCAAAATGTATAAGAAACCAAGAGAGGAGTGCCTCCCAACAGATAAATGTTCTCAGACAACCCAAAAGAGAAAATAACATTTTCTCTTTCGTTTGAAATTTGAACCTGGAAAGAAGACATGTTTTACTTTCTGCATCTGTCTTACCACAAAAGAATAGCCAGGCTGAGTATGAAGCCAACATGGCACAAATCAGGGATGAGAAATGGAGACTGAAAAAAGATTCTAGTGAGTTTTGGGTCAAGTGCACCCTGAAGCCAGATCTTCTCAAGACTTTTCACACATGTGAGCTAATTGAGTTTTCATACTAAAAAAGTTGACTGATTTGGCATTTGACATGCCTTGTCTCACCACAACAGCCCTATGGAAGAGATGTCATTATCTTGACCTTATAGATGAGTGAAATGTGATTCACAAAGATTAAGTTGCCCAGTATTACACAACAAAGAAAGCAGAGCCACATCTGCTGATGGCAAACTCCATGCTCTTAACACTTAAATTATTAGTACTCAAACTTTATTGTTCTAAAGAATCATTGAGAATTGAAATCTACCCCAGAACTAATTAATCAAAATATCTGTGGGTAAGACATAGAGGCCACGAATTTTTTATAAGTTCTCAGGTGATTCTGATGCTGGAATTATGGATCACTTGTTGAGAAACATTTGCCTTACAGGAACATGCGATTTTAGGGATTCTGCTGCCTGATTTTCTGATACTGTGCCCTTATTAAAAAGTCCTGCTTCTGGAGGAATAATACTTGAAGCTTTGTCAGTTATGTAAATTATAAATCAATGTAAATCCTTTTCTGAGAAGAACTTTATTGGGAGAAGTGGGGAAAATCAGAAAACATGAGGTCCTGAGCTGGGGGAAGGAGGGGTAGAAATGGGAGCTAAAAAGGGAAAGAAGACAGTCTTGAAGTTCAATTTCACCAATTATTGCCTAAGAAGTTCCTTTTTGTTTAATTAATAATTGTGTGTGTGTGTGTGTGAATGTGTGTGCGTGTTAATTTCAGGTGCCAGAGTTTATACATAGGAAGACTTGAAAATCTTTTGAAAAAGACATACAGACATTTTGGTTTGCTAGTTACAGTGGCTCATTGGACATAAAGGAGAATGTTTAACTTAATTATTGACTTTGAATAGACATTTTGCCACTGTTAATAAGATTAGCTAGATTAATAGTTGTTCAAGTGTTGTAGAGACAGAAAGAACAGAGCGAGAGTTATTATTCATCAATATTTGGACATTCTTTCACAGAATAGTTATGGAAGTCATGTGTGCTATTGTAAAATATCATCTTGCTTGCCTGTCATGTCTTGGTTTGTTTTTTGTCTCTCTCTCTCTTTAAATTTATGGGAAGTATCAGTTGCCTTTTGAGATAGGTATTATTTGTTGAAAGTCAGAACTGTTTTTGTACATAATATTCTACTGTGACCTCCTCTGTATAACATGTCTTCCTTTAAGTGGAATCTAGCATATAGTTTTTGTATTCTTAAATTCTTAAAGCTGGGAATACTTGAAGTCTTCTTGTTAACATTTCCAAGCATGTAGGCACTGAGGGTGGGCTAGAGTTATTCAGTGACGAGTTAATATGCTAACTGATAGCATTTCCCACTTCTCATTTTCTTTCATACTTCTTGTCCACTCAAAATTGAAGACTTATATCAACCTGGCTTAAAGAGGCATTTATTTTTAAAGTTTTAAGTTCCTCATTACTCCTAAGAGTTCTGGTAACATGCCTGTAGTCTAGGTCTTAAATGGGTATAATATTTCTAGTTTTTGGCTAATCCAATCAATTTTAAGGTATGTTTTGACAATAATTATGTTTATTATAAAAGTGAACATTCTACCAAAGTTTTAATAATTTTATTTAAAATTATATCTTTTTCTTTAGATGATGCTCCTCTCTCCCCAACAGTATGACAAGGAGGCATTTTGATATTTTAATTTTAACTGGCTTATTCAGTTCATAGGCCTCCTCAACTTTGTCATACTTGCAGAACCCCTTCTTTTCTAGTTGATATCAGAAGCTGGGCTGTATTTGATCATTCCTAACACAGTCGTTTTACAAGTATGCTCACTCTAATACCTTGTCTCTAGATATTTAGCAAAATAATAAGTGATCACTTACAACATTATCTCTGTACCTGCCTTCTCCTTGGGAAACCATGTCATTTCAACAATGTGGAAACTGTCTGTCTTCTTTAAAGCCAACAAACTGAAATTTATTTAATAAAAAGCAAGATATCCATCTGCATATGTGTAAGAGGTTCTCCTTAGCTCAAAGTTGTGTGGTGCAACGAGAGAGAAACATAGACTTTGCAATACTGTATTTTGTAAGTACCCACCACAGTTATGTGTGCTACAGGCAAAGTTATATGAACATCTATTAATTATTTCAGTTTAATAGTACACTCTGATGTTGTACGTTGGAATAAAAAAGGGAATGAACAAGATTTTCAAAACAGAATCCCATTGTTAAAGTGTTTTTTCAGATCAATACAAATATGACATCTCTATTATTTGTTTAAAATAGACTGGAAATATATTGCCATTTTAAAAATGAATCATCCCTACTATTCTCCAGGTGAAATTATTGCCTTTTTTCTCAGGCCAAAATTACACATTCAACATTTTTGTACAATGGTCGGGATTAAAATGGATGAGGAGTCAAAGGTTTTCAAGTGTGATCCTTTTCTGTGGGTACTGTGTAAGAAGATGACCTGGGAAATGCTACTCTGGGAACACAAAGGTCACTTATAAAAAAGATAATAATTCACAGACATTAAACTAATATGTTTTAATTTCTATAAATCATGTTTCATTTTAGTCTCTCTCCCTGAGGACAGGCTCATTACATTAGGAAAGGAGAGGGCTTGACTCCACCTTCTTTATAGATAATGCAAACATGCTTGGAAATCAGGTAGGTGTGTGTTTAGGGGAGGGGCAAGAGAGATTACTGAATACTTTTCCTGCTACAGCACATCAAGGGGTAAGACTAAAGGACTCAACTACTATCTTTTTCCTCTAGTGTAAAGGTGAGGTGGGGAGAGTGGAATGTTTTAATAAGTAATATTGACAAAAGTAAAGAGGGATAAAGAAGACCTGAGAGCCACAGAAAAGAAGACAGGCATAGTCAGGTCGAGCAGATTCTAAGGGTTGCCAGTCTACAGCCACTGAGGTCCCCTGTATTCACTGAGCCAAGAGTTTTACCATGTGGCCTCTGTGGCAGGGTGAGATCACTTCTCAGCAGAGGCTGGGGGAGACCACTGGGCTAGTGGACTATACTGGGGCCATAGAAGACTCAGAGAAAGCTGCAGCCCACAGGAACTGAAGTGCAGGCCTCTCCAAGCTGAGAGGTTGATTCACAGGCTCTGACAGCTGCAGACTTCAACAAACTTCAGCCAGGAAGCAGAAAGGTACACAAAGGACCTGGCCCCAGAGAGCAAAAGGAAGAGAGGGCCCCTATCCCAAGGACTTGACCTTATCCCTTCCTCCAGTAGCATGCATAAAACCTCCTCCTCATATTCATTCTAAAGCCATTTTAGGGATGTCAAAAGAGAAAGAGGAGGCCAGCTGAGAGGCTGTCCAAACTTATTCAAATGAAATTTTTAATTTTTTTAATGGCTATTTAAATTATCAGCTCAACTGGATGTTTGACTATTTGTTTAATTTTTTTCCCCAGCTAATGTATTGGAAGGAGCTTGGAATTTTGTTCAGATTAGTTGAAACCAAATGACAAAATAGGTTTTCTCTGCATGTCTAAGTTATGAGTTTAATTTGCCACCTTGCTGCAGCTTTTAAAAATAATAAAAGAGACTTGCATAGTGAGAGAAAAAAATAATAGAAATGATGAAAGTCCAGTTATCCTTAATCATATTGTGATGATGTATAGAACCATATAAAGCATAGAGTCACAGGGCATTTGAAGGCATTTGAACTCTCCATCCCCAACTCTGCTTCTGGAATCACTGCTATTACCTGCTTGGAAAATAGTCCTTTTTGCTCATTTTGATATGAAAATAAAACTGCTCTAAAAAGATCAAGTCTGTTAAAAACAAACAAACTTCCCTAATGATTTCTTACATTCTCCAGAGATTGATATGGCCGTCACTGAACAAGGCAGAAAATACATCCATCTCCTATGTCAAAATCTGATTTTTCTATTTATTTTGCCACTGTCTTCTGGGACATCTTTAGGAGATAGTTTTCCCCTTCCGTTGTCTTTCCTCAGGATGTAAATCAGCAATTACTTAGTTCCCAAAAAAAAAGTCTGAGGTTATAAATGGGGGTAGACAGTAATTTTATCTGCGAGAGATTAAGATATCATCCACTTAGTTTGGTAACAACAGAGTGCAACTGAGTGCATTGCTTCCTGTTCATCCTGGCTCAACTTTTTCTTCTTTCTCTCTCTCTACCCTCTCTCCCTTTCTGAACTAGCCGACTTTTCTTTTTAACAAAATAATTCAGGGTATAACCACAAACTTGGTAAAATTCCCAAAAGTAATCTGAAAACATTCTTCTTAAAACCTAAGTGACATGTAAGTCAACTAAGCTAGTGTGTGTGTGTGTGTGTGTGTGTGTGTGTGTTACCAAGTAATCCATTGAAACAATAAAATTCAAATAGCAAAAACAACTTGCAACAGCATAATACATCTGTTTATTTAGTTAATATTACAATGGTAACAGGTTAAGAGCACTAAATTTGTATCCTCTTAGAAGGATAATGATTAAGATTTTGATTTGTAAATTTCACAGTTCTTAACCATTAAAAATCTATTTTCCAAAGGAGTAATAATATATATTTTTATTAAGGGACAGATCTAAACTTTCTGATTTATGACCCAAAGCATATTTGTTCATTAGTTTAAGCAAAACATTAGGGATATCTTAACTCTTGGTTACTGCTTTCAGGAAAGCACAAAGTTGTTGAAGCAAATATACACAAAACGTATTTTTCAATAGTGATTTTAACCATTGTATATCATGTCAATGAGTGAACCTGAGAACCCCAGATTTAGTATTTCCAGATTGTTGTAACACACTCTGGCTTAAACAATCAACCAACAAACATGTATTTAGTGCCTACTATGTACAAGCCAGCATACTAAAGCAATACAGGAAATATAAATAATTAAAATTATTGGTCCTCACCCTGCTCAGGCTTCCAATGTAGTTGGTAATATTAAACACAGACACAAATTATTTCACTTTCAATGTCCTCAAAAAAAGTGATGATGTTAACTGGATCATATGTAAGAATCACCTCTGCTGGAACCCAGAAGGAGCAGGGGCATCTTCAGCAGTGATTAAAGTCTCTGTCTGAATTAGATTCCTCAGCTCCAGGTTTGAGTGCTGCTTGCACTCCTGAAACTGAAAGTGTTCCAGCCAGACTCACACCTGTCACCATCAGTGGCTATACTTAGACTCATGGACTCATGACAATGGAGCAAGATAAGTATACATATGTCCACATCATATATATATATATATATAAATATATATACACTCAAATTGTATATAGGGTGATGTTCCCCTATATATATCTCCTGGAAAGCCAGGAGTTCAGGACTTTCCACTGTGCATGGAGAGGAGGATAACCCACATTATCATTTATGTATTATCCTAATAAGACAAACAAGAGACTATAGTAAGAAAAGTATGAAAAATCTCCAAACTTCACTCAACACAATCAAAAATAGAAAAGCTAGAGGAAAGGATAAGATAAGAGGGCCCAGCATTGAGGAGAGGCGTTGAGATGGCCAGGGAGTGGGGCAAGAGCTTGCCCCTACTTCCACTTCCATGCCCGCCCCCAGGGTCCCAAAGAAAAGACCTGGGGCTAGGCAAGCAGAGAAAAGGAAAGCAGAGACACATTTTCCAACACGACAAATAAATTAATAAATATATATGTTAAACAAGAAAATAACTTCTTAGGCACCGCTTGAAAGGCAGCAACCCTCTAGAGACCAGGCAGGCCCCACTCGGGAGCCTGCAGGTTGCGGCGACACCGCCAACACTGGCGGACTCTGAAGACGTCGCCCTAGGTCTCCCGCCCCCGGCGCCCGGTCTTTTGAGATACACTGGAGCAGGAAACCTTATCTCTTGTTACTTTTAAGTCGGCTCCTCCGGAAACTTGGGTGAGGGAGAAGGCCAAGGCGGGCTGCAGCCCTGCAACCGAACCCCGAACCCCGAACCCCGGGGAAGGTGTGCCCTGCACTACCCTGCCCTGCCTAACGCAGACGCGCGGCCCGGGAGCGCCCAGCGCTTGGTCTTTGAAAACGCCCAGTAGGAGGGTGATTCCTATTACGCGCCCACACTCCGACCCCGCAATCTTATAAGAACTCCTCATTCGGCTTGTTCTCAGCTCCTTTTTGCTCCAAAGGAGGGCTTGGGTGGGGACTCCAGAAAGCCTGGAGTTCGAAGCGCGGGACCTATTTTACTAAGCACCTGGCTCTACTCTGGGTGGAGTGAGAGTGGTGGTGGCGGGCGGGCGGCGAGGGGGGGACGGGGGAGGGCAGGGAAAGATGCACCTTCACTCAAGAGTAGGAGAAAAGACCAGCTGCTTAGATCTTTCTCAAGTCCGACTTTCCTTAAGGAGAGCGGTCATTCCCGGGACTCCAGTAGGGGCACCAGACAGAACCTGGACAGCGGCCCCGCGCGGCTAGGGACTAACCCCGAGGGAAACCCGTGGCGGTATCCGTGGCTCAGCTTAAACAAACAGCAATAACGACTGGAGGGGCTGAGGATCAGAATGAGTTGTTAATGAGTTCGTGATCTCCACTGGCGGGACGGTGCGGAAGAAAGTATCGAAGTTGCAGGGTAGGGAAAATAGAAGGAGGGTCAGAGGAGTAAGCGCAGTGGAGGAAGGAACAGAAAGTGGGAGACCCAGAAAAAGGTAGCCCGAAAGCCTTCCCAGTTTATAAGCAAAGCTCTCACTTCTACCATTGTCGCGCGCCTTTCTTGGGTCCCTCCATCAGAGGCTGTCAGTGTCCTAGCCCCACGTTATCCCGACAGCACCCTGGCGCCCTGGATACCGTCCCTTTCGCACCCGGCCTTCCCTTCTCCTCATTCTCCCCCTCTTTTGGCTCAGGGCCCCTGCGTGGCCCGGGCTCAGAGCGTCGTGATCCGGGACGTGCAGGTGCCATTACGGAAGACGCCGCCGGACTCCAGGTTCTCAGGTTGGAAGTCTTCCACACTGTAGGCACGGCTTTTGAGCGCGGTGGCGTAATAGTCAACCGGCTCCTCCGCGGCGTTGTCCATCCAGCTGAGGCATAGGATGCGTTGGAAAGAGCGCTTGAAGTTGTCTGAGAGAAAGCCATAGAGGATGGGGTTGGCGCAGCTGTTGGCATAGCCGAGGATGACCGACAGCTGGCTCACCGTGGCGTCGTCCTGCTCAGCAAACACGTTGACCAGCTGCACCACGTAGAAAGGCATCCAGCAGATGACAAACACCATCACCACCATCATCACCATTAAGGTGATCTTGCGCTCCGAGCGCTTGCGCTGCTGCCAGCCGGCCTTGAGGGCCACCATGCGCATCTTAGCAATGATGAGCACGTAGCACAGGCAGATAGCCCCGACGGGCAGCAGGAAGCCCATGAGAAATGTGTACAGCACGAAGCCCACCAGCCAGCGTTGAGCGGGCTCTGGCATGAGCATGTTGCAAGCCACCGTGCCGTCGCTGTTGGCCGCGGTGCGAGAGAAGACCACGATGGGCAGGATGACGAGCAGCGATAACACCCACACGCCCAGGTTTACTACCTTGGCCACGGTGGGCCGGCGGTAGCGGGCCGCCTTGATGGGATGCACCACGGCCACGTAGCGGTCCACGCTGAGCACAGTCAGACAGTAGATGCTGGTGAACATGTTGACCGCGTCCACGCTGAGCACGAGGCGGCAGAGCAGCGCACCGAAGGGCCAGTGGCGCAACAACGTGGAGGTGACCAGGAAGGGCACGCTGAGCATGAGCAGCTCATCAGCAATGGCCAGATTGAGGATGTAGATGTTGGTGGCCGTCTTCATCTTGGCATAGCGCAGGATCACGTAGATGACCATAGAGTTCCCACACAGCCCCACCAGGCACACCACGGAGTAGATGAAAGAGATCAGGATGGCGCTGCCCTGGCCCTCGCTCAAGGTCCCGTTCTGGGACGCATTTCGCCCTGGCTCCTCCATGCCGTCCGCAGCGCCGGCCCCGGGGCCCCTGCTGCCGCCGCCTTCGCCGCAGCTGCCCGGGCTGGGGCTAGGAGAGGAGGAAGGAGAGGAGGCGGTGCCATTGGGGAACATCCCAGCTGAGGGGGGCCAGTGGGGCTGCCAGGGCTGGGGCTCTCTCCTCGCGCACCCGCCGCCTGCGCCCTCCCTCCCCACCCGACCGCTTGCCTGCAGCCCACAGCCGCCCAGCGCCTCCGGGTACAGCGCAACCGCTGCGGGGAGCGCGGCTCCTACCGGCGCCGGCGGGGCGCACAGCCCAGCGGTTGCCTGGGCTCTGCAGTTTGCAGCTCCGGGGTGCCCGGGCACACGCGACCGTGGAGAGGAGAGGCCAGGATGCGGGAGCCCCGCACGGCACAGCCATTAACTGGCGCGGCTCTGGGCTGGTAAATGATTAATAGGCACCACCAGCGCGTCAGCAGCTACGAAAAAAGGGGGTGGGGTGAAGAAAGGGAGGAGAGCACATAGGTGGCTTTTCCCCCCCGCCCCCCATTTTTTTCCTTCCCAGTCCTGCACTCTGCTCAACTTTAGTGGCTCCTTCCGGGGTTCCCTCGCAGCACCATCTGCCTCTCGCTCTCAGAGGAACCAAGAGAGTTCCTCGGCCTTACTGGAGGGCGGGTGGGAACCAAAGGTATAGATTCTGTCTCATTCCACTCCTCTCCTACCCAAAGCAAAGACTCAAACGGCTCCATGAACATGGATGTCTGGAGTTCATCTCAGTTTCCCTCCATTGCTGCCCTTTTCTCTGGAGACCCCAGCTCCTATCCCGTCCCGCAGTCCAGAACCCTAAATTCCCTCTTCCCACCCTCGCTTGCCTTGCAGCTCAGACCCGCCAGGGAAGCTCCGGGCCCTCCTTACCCAAAGCGCGCAACCTCCAGACTGAGACGTAGATGGCCGGTGCAAAGTGCATGTGCGGTCTGTTAGCAGGTTGACGATCTTCGCGCAGACCAACTCCCTTCTTTGCGCCTGGCCCCAGCACAGGCGCCCACGCAATTACTCTTAGAGTCGCGGAAACTGGCCCTAAGCTGCGAGCGTTATGAGAAGAAAGGACAACCACCGTGCGTTAGGGGCTTCTGCGCTATAACACAGCAGGCAGCTTAGGCTATTGGGAGTGTTCAGGGACATGAGTGAACCATTTGCAAATCTCTTAATAAAGCTCGTAGCGCTCAGAACCCCCCGTGTCTCCCACAGGAATATCGACTGCAGAAACGAGGACGCGCGGCTGGGAGCTCTGGAGGAGCTTGAGACTCCCTCCAGAAACCTGCCAGGCGCGGTGTTGGGAATCCACCTAGGTGTTCACTCGGGAAAGATAAGGCTGCGCCGCTTGGAAGGGCTCCACCCGCGTCCCTGCTGTACTTTGTACCCTGGAGAGTTGGCGGGCTCTGGCAGACGAGAGTTTAAAGGCTTGGGCGGGCGGGGACGCCAGCTCTTCTAAATCCAGGTGAGGAGCTGCCGTCGTGCGATGACCAGACCTGTCACCAACCCCAGGAATGGCAGGGCGACATTGGAGTTTTTCCGGGAAGAGCTAGTATGTCAGCTCTTTCTGAGGCTTGATTTGTGACCTGGCTCTGGGTCACGTGCCCAAACCATTAGGAGATATCAATGTAGGCAAGCCTGAAGCTCGCTGACTTCATTTAAGAATCAAAACGGTTTTCCCGTAAGAAAGAATGTATGTTCCGTTATCAGGATTTTAAACGAACCCTGGGACTTACCACCATTCTTACTCTAGGGTCTCTTTGGCTTTCCAACTGTTCCTGTGGAAGGAAGAATCACACTCCATGCAACTTCCCTGTTCGTTTTCATAAACGTTGCTTTGCTCGGTAAGATCCCTGCAAGCCTTTATTTGAAACTAGCCTGTTCACAGGAAGAGTGACCCGCAGCAGCTTAGTGCTCTGCCTCCTTCAAGCTTTGCTGTCTCCAGTTTTTCCTTAGTTTCTCCTTCTCCTCAACCAGGCTGTGCCCGCTGTACTGTAAGTCTCAGCTTTCCTCCTCTCAGTAGAGTTTACTCCAAGGAGAGGCTAAACTCCTCATGGAGGCTATCTGTACCGGTCCAGAATGAAGAAATGGATGCAGAAATTAAAAACAAAAAAGTATATTTCCTAATGCCCTGTTGCTTTATCCAGGTAATCACTTACATATACTGCATGTGTTTTAGTTCCCAAAACTAATTGTCTTGAACAGGAAAGAATAACTTCTGTAGTGTGTTGATGATAGCAATCAAAGACTAAAATAAATGACAGACTTTCATAGGAATGTGTGCAATTATTAATGAGGAATGTGCTAGGATGGAATTTGAAATTTCATAAGGCTGAAACTGTTTTAACCCATTGTTTTACCTGAACAAATTGCCTTCTTTAAAGTGGAATGTACAATTG
Source organism: Pan paniscus (assembly GCF_029289425.2). Lineage (NCBI taxonomy): Eukaryota > Metazoa > Chordata > Mammalia > Primates > Hominidae > Pan > Pan paniscus. The sequence continues at coordinate 39,530,759 of NC_073264.2, read as the reverse complement.
GTGTTTAGTTATATTTATTCTTCCTTTACAAATACAGCACATATGGAGAGAAAATAAATGTTCATTAAGTTAAAAGAAAAGAGAGTGGGTATTGTCCCAGAATCCCAGAAGAGCATTTTACTAGCCAAGCCTCATATAATGGCTTAGATGCCTCTGCCAATCACTGACTAAAGACACCTGACTATCTGTACCTCTGGGAGCTTGGATTTCAACAGTCATTATTTAGATGCCTTGGCTTTGATCATGGTTGCTCTTTGGGAAGTGGGTGATGGGAGTCAGTGAAAAACAGCTCTGTTGTTCAGAATTTCATTAAATTCACTTTCAGCTCATCTTAGGGAAAATTTCTCTCAATTTTGTGGCCTCATATACAAAAGAAGAAAACTTAAGACCTGACGTGAGAATGCTTTTTATTTTTATTTTTTTGAGATGCCACTTTTCACCCACTAGGATGGCTATAAGAACATTTTTAAAAACAAAAAATAAACGTTAGTGAGAATGTGGAGAAATTAGAACACTCATACATTACTGGTGGGAATAAAAAATGATGCAGCAACTTCAGAAAAAAATTTTGGCAATTGCTTAAAAGTTTAAAAGTTTAAAAGAATGACCATATGAGCCAGCAATTACACTTCTATTTACTCCTCAAAATTGAAAACAGGTGTTTAATCAAAAACTTGTGCATGAACATTCATAGCAGCACTATTCATAATAGCCAAAAATTAGAAACAATCCAAATATCCATCAATTGCTGAATTAATAAATTGTGGTATATCCATACAATGGAATAGTATTCAACCATAAAAAGAAATGAAGTACTAATACCTGCTTCAGCATAGATGAAGCTTGAAAACACTATGCAAAGGGAAAGAAGCCAGACACAAAAGGCCACGTGTGGCATGATTCCATTTATATGACATGCCCAGGACAGGCAAATACATACAGACAAGGTACATTAGTGGTTGCCAGGGGCTGGGGGCAGAGGGGAATGAGGAAGGACTGCTTAATGGGTATGAGCTTTCTTTTTTGAGTGGTGAAAATGTTCTGGAATTAGATAGTGGTGATGATTGCAAAACATTGTGAATATGCTAAAAATCCCTGAATTGTACACTTCAAAAATGATTAAAATTATAAATTTTATATTATGGGAGTTTTAGTTCAATTTTAAAAAGCATGAGAGAAAGGCAAAGAGAGGGATTGAGATGGATATAAGCTATGCAGCATTATTAAATCTTTTCAGTTATGTATTTATTTTTAAATTATTATTATTATTATTATTATTATTATTATTATTATTATTATTATTATTTTGAGACAGGGTTTTGCTCTATCACCCAGGCTGGAGTGTAGTGGCACAATCATAGCTCACTGTAGCCTTGATGTCTCAGGCTCAAGTGATCCTCCCACCTTAGCCTCTAGAGTAGCTGGGGACTACAGGTGTGCCCCACGATGCCTGGCTAATTTTTAAGGTTTTTGTAGAGATGGGGTCTTCCTATCTTGCACAGACTGGTGTGGAATTCCTAGCTCAAGCAATTTTCCTGTCTCAGCCTCACAAAGTGCTGGCATTACCTGTGTGAGCCACCGTGCTCAGCCCAGTCATGTATTTCTAATTATTGTATTTGTGAACTAATCTATGAACAAGAAAAACAAACAAACAAACAAAAAGGGTGGCATTTCTGGGCCACCAGGAAGGTGGATTGGGGTTGCAGCTATTTTCAAATTATATTAAAAGCAGGAGCCCAGTTAGAGCGCTATCTTCCCCTCAGATCTCAATTTAATGTAAATATTTCCAAAGAAAAAGGAAAACTGATATAGGCATGAGATCACTTTAATTTGCAAAAAAATGCAGCCAATGAATAGTCAGGACTCAACAATCTTCTTGTCTTGTTAAAAACTTTTTAAGTTCACATGTCTAAAACCTTGAAAAGATTAGGAAGAGCTTGTTTTCTCCCTACAAGTTACCTGTCCTCCAGCCCTCTTTGGTTACCATCTTTCCTACGCCTCTGTGATATGAACATTTATAGATAGAAAAGAAGGAGATGTTTTCCAGAAAGGGGAAAATGAAATGTTCCAATTTAGGAAGTTGCAGATTCTTAAGCAGACTGATTTTCTTCTCTCATTGTAACTTTCTCCTACAAGCTATACTCTCCTGTGCTATCATGTACCAGGTGCACACTTTGATTATTATATTTATCACACTGTACTGTGGCTTTTTGTGTACTTGTCTGTACCCTCTTATAAATTTGTAAGCTTGTGGAGACCAGGGGCTTGCATTTTATTCATTTTTCTATCCCCAGCATCTAGTGCAGTACCTACAAAATGGCCCCAAATCACCTTGTTTTATTTTGTCAAGGCATCCCATGGATAGTACTTTCCTCTTTTCTAGATTATAAAATGTAGATGCAAAGAAATAAACTGTGAGCTCCTTACAAGTAGTGCTTTACTAGCTGAGGAATATCATCATGTGTAATAATTCCTTATACACTTAAATTATTCTAAATAATTTCAATTTGCATGTCCTATATCAACAATTGTCATACTGATGACTCATTCATTGATCATTCTTGGTCTTAAATTTCTCATCAGAGAAAGGGCTCTGGAAAATGGGTAGTACATGCGTTAGTAGCTAATGATGGTTATTTAATAGTGTCATGCAGTGTGAAAGTCATCATACATGGACGATCATTTCTTTTTAATAGCAGTTTTGAGCCTCAGTTCGTTTGGTGGAATAGTAATTATCAGCACCTCAACTTCTGCTTATGTCAAAATCATTACTAATGTGGTTTTTCCAATCAGAGCCTGTGTTGATCCTTAAATGAGCACCTCTACTTCATACCAATGATAAAGGGCTGGCTGGAGCCAGGGATTAAAGGGTGCACTTCCTGGAACATTGTCTGCAGCAGCAGAATCAGTGTCAGGTTTACAAACACCTGTCTGGACAGATGGGACCAAACTGAGTATAAGGGGCTAACACCACTCAGCAATATGGCCTACAGCAAAGGTTGTGTCACTTAAGGACCATCTGCCACTAAGCAGTTAACATGATGTCAGTCTAACAAGAAAGTTACCAGAGCACAAATGTGGCTATAGGGCTAAGAAACAATCCTGGACTTCATTTCTCAGGAATACCCAATCACAGCAGCCATGGTAGCCTGTGGTTTAGTTCATCACCAACCTCAGCAAACTCACCCTGGCCCACTGATTTTCCTATTGCCTCTTCTGTGAACAGCATGACAGAGTCTTTTTTTGTGCTTTTAGCAAAGACCCATATGGTGTAACAACTCCTATTCTTCCCTATGTTTTCTCTACTACAAAATAATATTTCTAAAAACAAGAATTCAGCACATACAGGAAAGTATTCATTACAAACAATGGAAACATAAAAGCAGAACAGGAGCACATTCATGTTATCTGTATTATTTTGAATAGTCCTTATCAGTAATACATTTTTCTGTAATAAAGTCTGTTAGTTAAGGATTTTAAGATGGATGCATTAGTTTAAAACTATTGTCTCAAAATCTCTCTCTCTTTTTTTTTTTTTTTTTTGAGAACGAGTCTTACTCTGTTGCCCAGGCTGGAGTGCAGTGGCATGATCTTGGCTCATTGCAACCCCCACCTCCTGGATTCAAGTGATTATCTTGCCTCTGCCTCCTGAGTAGCTGGGATTACAGGCGCCCATCATGCCCAGCTAATTTTTATATTTTTAGTAGAGATGGGGTTTCAACATGTTGGCCAGGATGGTCTTGATCTCCTGACCTCATGATCTGCCTGCCTCAGCCTCCCAAAGTGCTGGGATTACAGGCGTGAGCCACTGCGCCAGACAATTGTCTCAAAATCTTTAAAAAAATTTTTTGGCATTTCTCTTTTTTAGCAAAAATCACAAAGAAATGCTTTCAAAACCACAAACCATAGTTTTGTTTATTTTGATACTTCAATTTATGTTTGATTTTGAGCAGAGGATTTAAATACTTATAGCAAATCATTCATTCCTTGAGAAAGGGCTGTTCCTTTGGAGCGGGCTATATCTGTCAATCAGCTCCACCAGCCCAGCAAAGAGCTAGGGTGTGAAAGGAAAGCCTGTTTTGTAGATGAAAACAATGTAGGCATCTAAACGCCCACCACCATGATACTGCCACTTTGTTCTCATTTTAAATATGTTGAGGCAGGAGTCTAGGTTCATGTTTCACCAGCCAAAACACTTTTATTTAGACGATGAAGCAACTTAAATGATTGATCTTTTCTCCCTTTCTGCAATTAAGTTGGAACTGGTCATTACTGGTTCTAGGTTGACAGTCTCTCCATCTCCTTGTCTTCTCCTGCTGGAGGCAAAATGGGGGGCTGTGTCTGTGAGCTGTCAGACTGGAACTCAGAACTACCAGGAGTGGTCCAGAAAGAGGTCCTGGATCCTCAGCTCACTCTCCCCTCTTGAGAGTGGACTGCCTCTCCTCACCAGCACCTGGCCCTGCCCCTGTCTCCTTTTGCCCACAGCATGGAATGATACTTTACTTAGTCCTTGAGGAAGTAGCCTGTGCTACTCCTTTCCTACAACCTGACATCTCCTTTCCTGCCAGAAGAAGGAAGTAAGAAGATAGCATAGCCCAGGTGGGGACACCTGGCCTACACTCCTTCTTTGTTGACTGTTTGGTTGAGCCAAGATTTCGCTGCTTATGCCATTAGCCAATGCAGTGGTTTCTGATATTATATCCTAATTTTAAAAAATTATTTGTATGTGTTTTATTTTATGGAAGTAAAATTCAGACTGCAGTAGAAAAGATTTATTTCCAGCTATTTGCCCCATTTCTTAGTTAAAAGGAAGTGGAAATTAATATCAGAATTCCACTATGTATGAGTAATGTGTGTTTTTAATTGTAACTTAGTAATTTACTTATTAATTTAGCAAATACTTAGGGAATGCCCACTGGGTGGCAGGCACTGTTCTAGGCACAATAGATACAATGACAAATTAGATTAATTTTCTGTGGAATTCTAGTAGGGCAGAAAGACAGTAAACAAGTACAGGTACTGTAATCTCATTTCGTGATAAGTTCTAAGAAGATAAGTGGGGGTGAGAGGATACAGAGTGCTGGAGGGGTGGGTGCACTTGGTATAGATTAGATGGAAAGGGAAGGAAAGAAGATGTTTGAGCAGTTATGAATAAGGTGAAAGTAAAAGGGCACATGTCTGATGAAGGTTGTTCCAGTCAAAGGCAACAGCGCACATAAACCATGGGGATTCTGCAGATGTAGGTGTTGGCATGCTAAAGCTACACATTCCCAATTTTAACTTACTTTCTACAGTCATAATTTAGAGAACATCTCTAGGTGTAAATAATTAATTATTTATTTTGATCAGCACCTCATATAGAGAATACATGAAGATCCTGTTCTTTCCCGCTTCTAGCCACATCCTTCCCGGCAAGGGAAAGAGTTCCTGCAGCCAACAAGTGCCCAGTCTGAGCCTGCAAGCCACATCTAGCCCATATGCTAGATCACAATCTTCTAGACTCCATGACTCCCTGCCCAGAGGCTCCAAACCCACTTCCAGGGAAGTGTGAGCCAAATACATGGCCAAGAAGAGGCTCAGAGCTGACTAGGAGAGGATGTGGCAGATGAGGAATGAGCTTGGCCATAGGGGTTCAGGTATCTGTCCTAATGTACATGAGCCTATTCACTGGGCAGGACAAAGCCAGGAATGGAAGTTGAAGTAGGACAGGCTACTGGTGGGGGCAAGTTCCAGGGTAGAGCTTGTGAAGAGGGCTAGGAGTCTAAATTGGACTCTGTCTTTCCAGGTCATAATGAAGAGAGATGATAGGCTATATTTTATTTAACGGACTCTGAGCTTGATTGATAACTTTCAAGGTAAGCAAACATGCACACCAAACAAAACAGTTGGGCCTTTGGAAGAACTTGAAGCACAGATGTATAACCCAAGCCATCAAGAAGATGGAGAGAGGATGCCACACCACTCACTTTATTCTTTTCTGACTATCCCCTTGGCCTTTTTCATTCCAAAATAAAATTTTGCTCTTCCCCCAGTCAAAAATAAAAATGTTATATAAATAATGATGTAAATACATACACACACATTAAATGAACATATATATGCATAGGCTTGAAAGGACAGTTACTAAGATATTAACAGTGGTTATCATCAGGTAGTTGGGTTGTGAATGCTTTCTTCTCCCTTTTGCAGAGATTTTCTAATTCTTCAGTCATAAGCATGCATTGCTTTTAAGTAAGATAAAAGCAATAAAAGCTTTTTATACCTTAAAAATGAAAAGACTCCAGGCCATAAGTGTCTGTTCTATTTAATATAACATTTGCTGATTTATTTTCTCCTCAATTATTTTTACTTTTAGAAAAACACTAATAAATTTATTCTTGAAATTAACATGTTGTGATGTAAATTAAATGGCAAACAAAACATACCCGTCAGAAGGTGGTAGAAGGAACTGGAACAGGAGCTACAGCAGTCTATTATTTTCTAGGCAGCCCCTATCATCCCATAGCTAAGTGATTCATTGAGTATGCTTGAGTCTGATATGCCTATCTTTTGGAATTGCTTTATCATTGCTATATAAGGTGATTTATTTGTGACATAAATCACAAGATAATGTTTGCGAAAGCAAAGTGTAGTCTAATACCAAACATCAGGGCTTACATCTCATATTTTCCATGACTTTAACCTTGTGCTGGTTGTTTGATCCCTCTGTGCTTCATTTTCCTGATTTGTAAAAGGAAGTAACAGTGCATCTATCTTGTAAAATTGTTAAAAGGATTAAATACATTAAAAGTGTTTAAAACAGTGTCTGGCATATAGTAAGCACTATGTAAATATTTAGCTATTATAAAATAATTTCTGAGGTGTGGGTTACAATGTAACACTGTTTTTTGAATTAGCCCCAAGACTTGAAAAATCCATTTTTGTCCCTTGTTTAAGAGCTTAATACAGTAGGTCTGACATTCACTTCTGCAGTCTAAAAAATACTGACAGTTTCTATGTGCATGATACTTACCCTTTCTTTTTCCTCCTGCCTATCCAGTTGAGTCCCACAATTCCAACACTGTGAACTATGTTCCATTCACCAGTTTTTGGTACATGACACACCCTCAGCTAAAATAACTCTAAGTTATTAATCACACCTATCTAGGTCATACTGAAGTCAATCTAGTCTACCACATGGTGAGGATTCATACTAATCACTGAACTCATTGACTCAAATAACCCAAATGTTTGAATGTTACATATGCACAGTCTAAGTTGAACTTAACTTTTATTTTGTCTCAATTTCCAGTGAGGCTCCAGGCTCCCAACCTGATGACTGCAATTGGGAAATGTATCCACTTTCTAAAGAGAGGTGCTAGTCCACCCCCTTAGCCCATTGCCTACCTCCATATATGAGAGTAGAAAGGAAGTTGATAGTGATTAATTCCTTAGAGACAGTTCTCACAGTGCTGTGCATTTTTCTTCCCACAAAAGATGGAAAGTGGGTGCTTACCCCATCAGTAAACTGTGGAGGCTTCTATAAGACCACTTAAAGAGCTTGGTAGTATCCCTGAACATTTGACAAGACACAGAGACTGATGTCTGATTCTTACCTGGAAAACTTAAAGGTGAACAAGCGGCCCAGTGGGAATTGCTTCAGGTGGTAGAGTGAAGAGAAAAGGCTATGGAGGGGGGTGCAAAACGCTGGTTCCCACTGAAAGTGGAGCAGAGGTGGTGTTTCTCAGGCACTGGCATGGACAGTATGGCAGGCAGGCAGGTGGGAGCCCCGTGATGGGCCTGCTCTCCACCCCAGGATGAGAGGACGCTCAGCGGGAAGTTCGTGAAGCACAACAATCAGTAGCTGAGTGGGGAATGCAGCCAGCTGCCCAAGGATATTGGGCACGCCATCGAAGGGCACAATGGGTGGTCTCCAGCAACAGAGTGGGCGATGCTGAAGAACCCACTGAAGAATTTCAAAAGAGAAAGAAGCACTCACAGAGAGCACAATGCATGATTATAACTGCACCGCTCAAGGAAGATGTTGGCTGTCCCCAAATGATTTTCCCTCTCCCCTGCAGGAACCAAAGACAGAGAAAGGGGTGAGGGAGGTAGAGTAAAAAAATACTGCAAAGACATGACAAAGAATTAACCACTTCCCTCTTCCCTACTGCAGGATCCAAGCATAGGTCGTGCTGGAGCTGGTACAGGGACAAAGAGATTTAAGTTCAATGAGAAATGAAAGTTTCAATTTAAAAAGGATTTTTAAAATAATGTCTGAAAATAAGACTGTTAATGTCTGAAAGTGAACAAAAAAAGCTGTGGGATCTGTGTGTACTAAGTACTTTCCATTTACGGTTTCAGCATATTTAACCCTTCCAACTACACTATGAGGAAGTTTCTATTTACTACTCTCATTTTGCAGATGAAGAAACCAAGGCACAGAGAGGTTAAATAACTGGCTCAAAGTCACACAGTCAGAGCTCGAATTTGACTCTAACAATCTACCCTAAGGCCTGTGCTCTTAAACATCATGCCACACTGCTGTGGTCTTATCTCTTACTAAACTCAATTCAATTAAAGTGTGGTTTTGAGACCACAAAATTACATAAATAGCAAATTTAAGTCATTTTTATGTTTTATGCATTCCTCAGTGAATCCAATAATTGCCTCAGTCTTCTCCTCTATTCATGTTGCCTAATTATTTAAAAGTAACTAGACCTCATCAGAAATTTGGAGTGACATGTTTTGAAAAAATTTAACCTTAAAAAATGTTATTATAAAAGTATTAAGATTGATGAGCCATTGGTATTTTGGTACCAAAGAAAATGCATTTTCTGTTAACAACTGACCACCATTTCCCAATTCCAAACATGTGACGATCAGTACTGCAGGCAGCTTTGTGCTATCTTCTGCATGAGTATTTCTCTGTAGTTTTTTCCTACACCATTCCTGTGGTCTTGTCATGCCTCATCTTTGCCCCACCTCAGGAAAATGGGTATCCAAGTGGTGGGTCAGCAGAGCCGCTAGGTAGAGGATAAACGAGCAATAGCTGCTTTGAAGTGATTTGTATTGATGCCACAAAATCCCAGCCAAAATGTATTCCCAGGAAAGGAAGAGGGATTGCTGCTGAAACAAAATCAATTAAAATAAAATTTCCCCTTCCCTAGAGCAAGTGTGTGCACATTTCAACTGGTTTAGGGACTTTGCACTTGGACTTTTGTTGATTTGACTGACAGTTTTAACAGATGAGAATACACAGATGGCAGATTCACTCATGCGGGGGAACATTCTTTCCTAATTGAAACATTATGCCTCTCTTCACTAAACAATTAAGTAAGAAATTAGCATGTTTAGTCCATTAAAATGCCTTAACTTAATAGAGGATAATGACACACAAGAAAAACTTGTAAAACTCAATATTCACACCTGCACATAAGACTAGAGTAAACCAAAACTATTCTACTTTAGTTTTAGAATCTTTTTGATGGCAAGCTTTTAAATGAAATTGCATTTTTTCCCCTCTGAACTTTGAGATTAATAGGTCTTATTTTTCACACATATGAAATTTTTAGCATTTTTTTTTTTTTTTTTTGGAAAATTCTATTCAGTTTTACTTGTGAAAACACATGCTCTGAAAATCCACCAGGGGGAGATTTTAACATTGAGAACTTTGATAGGGAAAGTTTCAGATTTTATACAGTTGTATGTCAGTTGACAGCTGGAACAACTTAAATTTTGAACTAAGCCTTGATTATAAGGTTTACATCTTGATAAAGCTACCCAAGATATTCCAGCTATATTAAAACCTGGACTGAGTGGCTAGGGAGAACTGATGAAATATTACTCAGGCTTGTCAGAGAATGCATGTGGAGGCTGTGTGTTTGGGGAAGGAGGGGGATTTGGGTGTGAACAGGATGAGACCTTGTGTCTCTAGGGGTTGAACCAGATGAAAGAGTAATCTCTGGCCATTGCCACTGTGTACACTGTTAGTAATTTCTGGTTTCCACTGATGCATAAAAGCTTGATTTGGTTCCTTGGGGAGGCTTTGAGTCTTAGAATACCACTGAAATTCTCTGTAACATGATGAAAGAAATGAAAAATATATATGAGGGATATTTTTTAGATGACTTGCCTTATTTGAGGAGGCATGGCACTTTTTCAGAAATCTTCAGATAACCATCACCACTGTGGTCCAAGCAATAACAACTTGATGTCATCGAAATTCCAATAAAATTTAAAATAGATAATCTCTATAAAGCATCCTGTGTTAGGATTTGACATGTGATGTCTTTTCCAAAGCTTGACTAACATGTTAACAAGGGAAGGTTTTTTTCTACTGTCAGCAAAACACCTGTAGTTTTGTAGAGTCTTTTCCCCTAAAACTGAGAAATAGGATAAAAGAGTCATTGGTGCTGATTCTAGCGCAACCACTCCCCTTTCAGCAACTTACTATTTTGAGAGGTGATTTTCTACATACAAATGATGTTGTCCTTTCTGCCAATAAGTGAATTTTTTCATCCTCTTGGGTCATATACTTATATCATTTTCCCCATATTGTATAGTATCCTTTAACATATTATGTAAGGATGTTTTTTTAATGCGCGTCCGTGTGAAGAGACCACCAAACAGGCTTTGCGTGAGCAAAAAAGCTTTTAATCACCTGGGTGCAGGCGTGCTGAGTCCGAAAAGAGAGTTAGCGAAGGGAGATAAGGGTGGGGCCATTTTATAGGATTTGGGTAGGTAAAGGAAAATTACAGTCAAAGGGGGTTTGTTCTCTGGTGGGCTGGAGTGGCGGTCGCAAGGTGCTCAGTGGGGGTGCTTTTTGAGCCAGGATGAGCCAGGAAAAGGACTTTCACAAGGTAATGTCATCACTTAAGGCAAGGACCGGCCATTTACACTTCTTTTGTGGTGGAATGTCATCAGTTAAGGTGGGGCAGGGCATATTCACTTCTTTTGTGATTCTTCAGTTACTTCAGTCCATCTGGGCGTATACGTGCAAGTCACAGGGGATGCGATGGCTTGGCTTGGGCTCAGAGGCCTGACATTCCTGCCTTCTTATATTAATAAGAAAAATAAAACAAAATAGCGTTGAAGTGTTGGGGCGGCGAAAATTTTTGGGGGGTGGTATGGAGAGAGAATGGGCAATGTTTCTTAGGGCTGCTTCAAGCGGGATTAGGGGCGGCGTGGGAACCTAGAGTGGGAGAGATTAAGCTGAAGGGAGGTCTTGTGGTAAGGGGTGATATTGTGGGGATATTATAAGAAACATTTGTCCTATAGAATGATTGGTGATGGACTGCATACACTTTTGGATGAATTGGGAAACTAAATGGAATAACAAAAGGAGAAAAACAGGTATAAAAGGTCTAAGAATTGGGACGACTCAGGATATCTGATTAGAGAGTGCCTAAGGAGATTCAGCATAGTCCTGCCAGCAAAGATTATTTATTTATTTCAAGAGTTAAGAGTGGCAGTTTGGGGATAGCACCAGGAGATATCAGCTGTGATGGCTTGGAAAAACAGTGTAAACCGGCAGTGTAAACAAGAGCAGGGCATGTATGAGTAGTTGAGAACGGTGAATAGGAGTATGACTAGACAGAAGATAGCAGGGATGACAAGTTTTTTGGGGGCACAGTCTAAGTTGGTCTGGTGTCTGGAATGAGACTGGGGCCTAATAAAAAGGAGTGTCTATACAGGAGCTTAAATGGGCTGTACCCTGTAGCATTCCGAGGACAGGCCTGGATTCTGAGAAGGGAAAGTAGTAAAAGTATTGTCCAGTCCTTTTTAAGTTGGTGGCTGAGCTTGGTGAGGTGTGTTTTTAAAAGACCTTTAGTCCATTCTACTTTTCTTGAAGACGGAGGACCGTAAGGGATATAAAGGTTTCACTGAATACTAAGAGCCTGAAAAACTGCTTGGCTCATTTGACTAATAAAAGCTCATCTGTTATCAGACTGTATTGAGGTGGGAAGGCTAAACTGAGGAATTACGTCTGACAGAAGGGAAGAAATGACTGCGGTGGCCTTCTCAGACCCTGTAGGAAAGGCCTCTACCTATCCAGTGAAAGTATCTACCTAGACTAAGAGGTATTTTAGTTATCTGACTCAGGGCATGTTGAGTAAAGCTAATTTGCCAGTCCTGGGTGGGGCAAATCCTCGAGCTTAATGTGTAGGGAAGGGAAGGGGCCTGAATAATCCCTGAGGAGTAGTAGAATAGCAGATGGAACACTGAGAAGTTATTTCCTTGAGGATAGATTTCCACGATGGAAAGGAAATGAGAGGTTCTAAGAGGCGGGCTAGTGTCTTGTACTATAGCATAACCTGCCTTTGCTGGTGTGTGGCGATTAGGCCTGGTGGAACCGCCATCAATAAATCAAGCGTGATCAGGGTGAGGAACAGGAAAGAAGGAAATTTAGGGAAATGGTGTGAATGTCAGGTGGATCAGAGGGATACAGTCATGGGGGTCAGGTGTGGTATCAGGAATAATGTGGGAGGCCGGACTGAAGTCCAGGCCAGGAACAACGGTAATTGTGGGAGACTCAACAAAGAGTGAGTATAGCTGAAGGAGCCGGGAAGCAGAAAGTATATGCGTCAGGTATGAGGAAGAAGATAGATTTTGGAAGTTATGAGAACTGTAGAGAGTGAGTTGAGCATAGTTTGTGATTTTGAGGGCCTCTAAAAGTATTAAAGCAGCGGCAGCTGCTGCACGCAGACATGAGGGCTACGCTAAAACAGTAAGGTAAAGTTGTTTGGACAGAAAGGCTACAGGGTGCGGTCCTGGCTCTTGTGTAAGAATTCTGACCGCACTAACCATGCCTAGGAAGGAAAGGAGTTGTTTTGTAGAAGGTGTTGGGGTTTGAGAGATCAGTCGGACACGATTGGCAGGGAGAGCACGTGTGTTTTTATGAGAATTATGCCGAGATGGGTAACAGATGAGGAAGAAATTTGGGCTTGATTGAAGTAATGGGGGCTGTCTGTGAAGCTTTGCGGCAGTACAGCCTAGGTAATTTGCTGAGCTTGATGGGTGTCAGGGTCAGGCCAAGTGAAAGCGAAGAGAGGCTGGGATTAAGGGTAAAAAGGAATAGTAAAGAAAGCATGTTTGAGATCTAGAACAGAATAATGGGTTGTAGAGGCAGGTATTGAGGATAGGAGAGTATATGGGTTTGGCACCACGAGGTGGATAGGCAAAACAATTTGGTTGATAAGGCGCAGATCCTGAACTAACTTGTAAGGCTTGTCTGGTTTTAGGACAGGTAAAATGGGGGAATTGTAAGGAGAGTTTATAGGCTTTAAAAGGCCATGCTGTAGCAGGTGAGTGATAACAGGCTTTAATCTTTTTAAAGCGTGCTGTGGGATGGGATATTGGCATTGAGTGGGGTAAGGGTGATTAGGCTTTAATGAGATGGTAAGGGGTGCATGATCGGTCGCCAAGGAGGGAGTAGAGGTATCTTATACTTGTGGGTTAAGGTGGGGGGATACAAGAGGAGGACACAAAGGAGGCTTTGGATTGGGAAGAAGGGTGGCAATGAGATATAGCTGTAGTCCAGGAATAATCAGGGAAGCAGATAATTTAGTTAAAGTGTCTCAGCCTAATAAGGGAACTGGGCAGGTGGGGATAACTAAAAAGGAGTGCTTAAAAGAGTATTGTCTAAGTCGGCACCAGAGTTGGGGAGTTTTAAGAGGTTTAGAAGCCTGGCCGTCAATATCTACAACAGTTATGGAGGCAAGGGAAACAGGCCCTTGAAAAGAAGGTAATGTGGAGTGGGGAGCCTCCGTATTGATTAAGAAGGGGATGGGCTTACTTTCCACTGTGAGAGTTACCTGAAGCTCGGCGTCTGTGATGGTCTAGGGGGCTTCCGAGGCGATCGGGCAGTGTCAGTCTTCAGCCGCTAAGCCGAGAAGATCTGGGAAGGAGTCAGTCAGAGAGCCTTGGGCCAGAGTTCCAGGGGCTCTGGGAGTGGTTGCCAGGTGAGTTGAACAGTCTGATTTTCAGTGGGGTCCCACACAGATGGGACGTGGCTTAGGAGGAATCCTGGGCTGCGGGCATTCCTTCGCCCAGTGGCCAGATTTCCAGCATGTGTAGCAAGCTCCTGTGGGAGGAGGTTCTGGAGGAACGCCTGGCCGCTGCGGTTCAGGCGTTTGGAAGTTCTTGTGTGCTGGAGATGTGGCTGGGGTTTGTCTCACAGTGAAGTCAAGGAATTGCAACTTTTTTCTATTAATGTACACCTTGAAGGTGAGGTTAATTAAATCCTGTTGTGGGGTTTGAGGGCCGGAATTTAATTTTTGGAGTTTTATTTAATATCAGGAGCAGATTGGGTAATAAAATATATTTTGAGAATAAGACGGCCTTTTGACCTTTTAGGGTCTAGGGCTGTAAAGTGTCTCAGGGTTGCTGCCAAACAAGTCGTGAACTGGGCTGGATTTTTATATTTGATGAAAAAGAGCCTAAAAACGCTATCTGATTTGGGATGAAGAAAAAGGAGCATTAACCTTGACTATGCCTTTAGCTCCAGCCACCTTTTTAAGAGTAAATTGCTGGGCAGGAGGGGGAGGGCTAGTCATGGAACGAAACTGTAAGCCGGACCAGGTGTGAGGAGGGGAGGTGATAAAAAGATTATAGGGTGGAGGAGCAGAGGCTGAGGAAGAATTGGGACCTAGCTCGGCCTGGTGAGGAGCAGCCTGGGGAGGAAGGGAGAGGTCATATGGGTCTGTAGAAAAGGAAGATTAGAAAGACTCAGCAACGCTTGGGGTTGGTACTGAGGGGACAGGTGGGAGGGAAAGAAGGAAGATTTGGGACGAGTTGCACTGGGCACAGAGACTAGGAAGGGACTGATGTATAAAAGAATGCCTGGACGTCAGGCACCTAAGACTGTTTGCCTATTTTACGACAAGAATTATTTAGATCTTGCAGGATGGAAAAATTCAAAGTGCCATTTTCTGGCTATTTGGAACTACTGTCGAGTTTGTATTGAGGTCAAGCGGCATTGCAGAAGAAAATAAGGCATTTAGGTTTTAGGTCACGTGTGAGTTGAAGAGGTTTTAAGTTTTTGAGAACACAGGCCAAGGGAGTAGAAGGAGGAATGGAGGGTGGAAGATTGCCCATAGTGAAGGAAGCAAGCCTAGAGAAAAGAAAGAGTAGAGAAATGGAGGGAAGGGGTTCAGGGGTTCTTACCTTCCAGAAAAGTGGGAAAAGGGGTTGGGGCACAGAGATAAGAGGTCAGGGTGCAGAAATAAGGGATGGGGCACAGAAATAAGAGGTCAGGGCATGGAAATAAGGGATTGGGGTGCAGAGATATAAGAGGTTGGGGCGTGGAAATAAGGGATTGGGGCACAGAGATACAAGGTTGGGGTGTGGAAATAAGGGATTGGGGTGCAGAGATAAGAGGTTGGGACACGGAAATAAGGGATTGGGGCACAGAGATAAGAGGTTGGGGCGTGGAAATAAGGGATTGGGGGTTCTTGCCCCGTAGAAAAGCGGGACTTGCCACTCAGGGTGAAGGAGAAGGGGTTGAGGGGTACTTGCCCCTTCCCCAGAAAAGCAGAGAAGGGGTAGAGACAGGGAGAGAAGGGGTTGGGGTACTTGCGCCTTCCCCAGAAAAGTGGGACTTGCCGCTAAGGGTGAAGGACAAAGGCAGGCGTCCCTGCGTGGTCTGACACCTTTGAAACATGGGTGAATAATCAGAAAGGCATCCCTGTAAGGATTAAACACCAAGGGAAGGCTGCCTTCCCAGTCCATGACGGGCGCCGGAGTTTTGGGTCCACGGATAAAACGTGTCTCCTTTGTCTCTACCAGAAAATGAAAGGAATTGAAATTAAGAGAAGGGAGAGATTGAAGTGTGGCACCAAGATTGAAAGGAGAAAGAGGTTGAGGGATAGTGAGGGAGGTTGGAGAAGAGAATAAAAAGAGGCCGCTTACCGGATTTGAAATTGGTGAGATGTTTCTTGGGCTGGTTGGTCTGAGGACCTGAGGTCGTAGGTGGCTCTTTCTCACGGAGCAAAGAACAGGAGGACAGGGGATTGATCTCCCAAGGGAGGTCCCCCGATCCGAGTCACGGCACCAAATTTCATGCGCGTCCCTGTGAAGAGACCACCAAACAGGCTTTGTGTGAGCAATAAAGCTTTTAATCACCTGGGTGCAGGAGGGCTGAGTCCCAAAAGTGTCAGTGAAGGGAGATAAGGGTGGGGCTGTTTTATAGGATTTGGGTAGGTAAAGGAAAATTACAGTCAAAGGGGGTTTGTTCTCTGGCAGGCAGGAGTGGGGGTCACAAGGTGCTCAGTGGGGGTGCTTTTTGAGCCAGGATGAGCCAGGAAAAGGATTTTCACAAGGTAATGTCATCACTTAAGGCAAGGACCGGCCATTTACACTTCTTTTGTGGTGGAATGTCATCAGTTAAGGTGGGGCAGGGCATATTCACTTCTTTTGTGATTCTTCAGTTACTTCAGGCCATCTGGGCATATACGTGCAAGTCACAGGGGATGCGATGGCTTGGTTTGGGCTCAGAGGCCTGACAGTTTTCTTTTGAGATTCAAACTAATTTTTCCATCTTTTATTTTCCCCTTTCTTCCTCCCTTGCTCATGTAGACAACTGATTATTCCTTGCCTCTGTGAGGTGTGCGGTTGACTTCCTGGCTTTTTTTGTGTATAGGCTGTGAACCCAAAAGTATCTGAGACAGATCTCAGTTAACTTAGAAAGTTTATTTTGCCCAAGACAGCCTCAGGAGGTCCTGGCAACATATGTCCAAGGTTGTAGTCAGGGTACAGCTTTCTTTTATACATTTTAGGAAGACATAATACATCAATCAATACATATAACATTTACATTGGTTCAGTCTGGAAGAGTGGGACAACTTGAAGCAGGGGGCTCCCAGGTCATAGGTAGATTTTAAAAATTTCTGATTGGCAATTGGTTGAAAGGGTTGTTATCAATAGAAAGGAATGTCTGAGTTACAATAAAGGGGCTGTTGATACCATGGTTTTATTATGTAGATGAAACCCCCAGGTAGCAGGCTTCCCAGAGAATGGATTGTAAATGTTTCTTATCAGACTTAAGGCCTGTATTTATGTTAATGTTGGTTGGTTTTTCCAGAATTCCAAAAGGGAGAAAGGTATAATGAGGCATGTTCAACTCTCCACTTCACATCATGTCCTGAACTAGTTTTTCAGGTTAACTTTGGAATGCTCTTGGCTGAGAGAAGGGGTCCATGCAGATGATTGGGGGACCTTAGAATTTTATTTTTGGGTTATAAGCCTAAGCCCACTGAGAGAGTATGGTATGAGAAGAAATATTTAACTCAGAATGAAAAGAAATCCCTGGAGATATTATGGGATTGGGGCAAGGGAGAAGTTGGGGGGTCCCAAGGAGAGAGGGCATCTGTGCATTTTTTCCCTGCCAGAACTCTTAGAATATGGAAGAATATTGAAATTAATGGCCAGGGAGCCTTGATTTTAGGCTGAGAGTACCCAGTCTCTTGGTGGAAACCAGCAGAAAGGCGGTCCATGACAGCTGTCATATAGATGATACAGCTGTAATAAATGCAGACAAATAACCAATGTCCAGAAGAGTCTCTAGACACTTTGGTACTGGGTAAGAAATAAATACCCTTGAAGATTGGAGAAAACAACTCTGGAGAAAATGGAGCCCTAGGAGAGAATTTCTCCCTAACTTCAGAAAATTCATACCTTCAATGCAAGCATCAGTTCTTCCAAATAGCTCCATATTCTACCACACTTGTTCTTCTGGCCCCAGGATTCTCAAACCTCAGCCCCTTCATGACTTCAGCATTCCCTCTGCTGACTATGCCTAGGATTCATGGCTTCGGATACTTTCTTGCTAGTGCCCTCAGCTTCCTCACTTCCTTGTCCAGCAAAATCCCCAAAACAAACCAATCTACCACCACATTCTCCATTTGTAAACCCAAGCTGCTGACTGGCAGCTAGAGAAAGTTCACAACTGCATGGGATTGCTGCTACCGCAAGTCATTGTTCCTCATCTTAAATTGGGTCCATGACCTTGCCTGACCAGCCTTTGATCTGTCCCTACACAGTTATCTTTATTCCCCACAACTGCTACTTCAAATGAGTGCTACTCTTTTCAAGTACCCTACTTCATTCCAGCTCTTTCCTTAACTCACAGTGGTCAGGCATCTGATCTTGCTTCACAGAAAAAATAGAGTTCATTGATGAAGCAGAAATTTCCTCATTTTGATTCCCTGTACTCCTTAAATTTTTTAGGATCCTAACTCTCTTTCCCATCTTCCCTCTCATCTTTATAGAAAACTATTCCTTTTTAAGGTGAATTGTCTCATACTTTGCCTTGAATCTGTTAACTTCCAAACTTTTCAGGGGACTTTGTTCCCAAAGGCCCTTCCTTTTACTTTCTCTGCAATTGACTTTCCCTTTCCTTTTTTTTTTTTTTTTCCTATTTTCTTTTTCTTTTTTTTTTTTTTTAAGACAGACTCTCGCTCTGTCACCCAGGCTGGAGTGCAGTGGCACCATCTTGGCTCAATGCAAACTCTGCCTCCCGGGTACAAGTGATTCTCCTACCTCAGCCTCCCAAGTAGCTGGGATTACAGGTGTGCACCACTATGCCCAGCTAATTTTTTTAATTTTTAGTAGAAACAGTGTTTCACCATGTTTGCCAGGCTGGTGTCAAACTCCTGACCTCTAGTGATCTGCCTGCCTCAGCCTCCCAAAGTGCTAGGAATACAGGCGTGAGCTGCTGCGATGGCCTGACTTTCCCTTTCCACTCATTCTCTCTTCTTAGCAACAGCAAGTAACTCATGAGTTTTCAGTTACTGATCTTATCTATTTGGCACAATAGTGAGAACTTTATATCATCTTCTTTACTTTTTAAAAGAATATGATGCAGAACCACTACTATACCCATTTGGCAGACAAAGAAACAATTATAGAAAGATTTGTTGTTGTTGTTGTTGTTGTTGTTAACTTGACCAAGATCTCACAGCTAGTAAATGCCAGATTTCAGTTCACTTGTCTAGGTTTCATTAGGTGCAATGTACAATTACATACTAACACACACAAGTGTGTGTGTGTGTATGACTTTTTCAATGTTTTCCTTTTCATCTTTTTAAAAAACTCTTTATTGATCCTATGTGTTCTTTATTTACCACCATATTTCCTTCTTTCCATTCAGGGCCAATTGTCTGGAAAGATCAGTTAACACTTACTATCTCACTTTTTAATCATAAAACTACTCTTGCTAAGGGCATTCTGTTCCCTTTGTTGCCACATACGGTGAAAGCATTTCAGAACTTATATTATCTACTTTTAATTATCATTTTAAATGTTGAAACACTCTCTCTCTCCTTCTTAATGATCTTATCTACTGTTGTTTCCTTGACATTCTCTTACCTAATTTTCCTCTTACCCCTCAGTGTTGATGCCCCAGAGGTCAACCCTCACTTTGGCCCCTCTCCAGGTGAAATCTCATGCATTATCATAGGTGCGGCTCTACCTTTAGGCTGATGACTCATGTTCCTGTCCCAGGCCTCTCCTGAGTGCCAGCTGCATACAGGATGCCTACACTTAGATGATGTAAATTAACCCCAATTCAACATTTTGAAGACGGCATCACCATATTCTTCTCAAATCTGCTTCTTATTAACTATTAATTTATTCAATTACTATTGATTATTTAGTATATATCAGACAGTGTTCTAGGATCAAAGCAGTGAATGAAAAAGACCAAAAAAAAAAAAAATCTGCCTTATGGAATTTACATTCTAGTGGGAAATGTTGTCTATTTCTATTAGTCAGGGTTTAGTTAGAGAAATAGAACCTCTATAAATACAATGGACAAAAAATTTATTGCAGGAATAATACCTTACACAATTGTGGGAGAAGCTGAGACTATCCAGGTCAGAAAGAGGAAGCTGGAGTTTCAGAGAAAAGTAAAAAGCAGGCCTCCTAAAATAGCCTATCCAGCTGCCAGAGTGGGAATGTAAGGAGAGCTGGTAGAAATGTGTAGGGACAGCTCTTGCCTCATTTCTCCCTGTGTCTAGCCTCCAGAATCTTCAGAAAATAATGGCTGCTACTTCACTTCCACACACTTTAGCCTGAGAACATACAGAAAGTGTCCCGGCTTATTAAATTGACACAGTATGAAACCACCACCCTCTCATAAATAACATGTAGTGAATTTTGTCATTGGTATTTTAAATCTAGTCTGGAAATCTTTGTCTTTTATCATATGAGGAAGAGGAGAAGATGAGATATCAAGGATAAAAATCTTAAAAGAGGATGTGTTTTCCCATAAAGATGGAGGAATAAAGAGGTAAGAGTAGCAGCTGGAGGAGCCCTGAAAGAATGAAATGTGCTTGAGAGAGATGCAGGGTCCTCAGCATGGAGCCACATTTCAGTTATGACAAGGGGAATGGGATGAACAGTGTCCCCCAGAAATTCATGTATATCCAGAACCTCAGAATGTGACCTTATTTGAAAATATGGTCTTTGGAGATTTAATTAGCTAAGGATCTCAAGACAAAATCCACCAGAATTTAGGGAGGACTCGAAGTCCAATGACTAGTATACTCAGAGGAAAAGGAGAGGACACAGGGAGACATGCAGCCCAGAAGACCATGTGAAGATAGGGGCAGAGATTGGAATTACACTGTCACAAATCAAGGGCTACCAGGAGCCACCCAGCAGAGGCTGGAAGAGGCAAAGAAGCCTTCAGAAAGAGAATGGCCCTGAAACACCTTGAGCTCAGACTTCTGGCTTCCAGACTGTGAACGAAGAAATTCCTGTGGTTTTTAACCATGTTGCTTGTGGTATTTTTTTTATAGCAGTCATAGGAAACTAATACAAGTAAGAACATTCTGCAAACATATTGCATCCTTGTGATGAGGGTGAGGTTTTTTGTTTTGTTTGTTTGTTTTTTAAAAAATTGCATTTTTCTCTATTTTATATCAAATACCTGCTTATGCCATTTTTTAAAAATCCACTTTCTCCTTAGACTAGCCAGAGTGTATTCTGTTGTCCACACTCAGAACTGGCAATACAGAAAAGGTACCAAGTGAATAGGGGAGGGTGAGAAGGGAGAGTCTGCAAGAGGCTGTTTAATTCTTTAAATTCTTGCCATGCTAATTAAATAATGTTAGACTATGAGCTTAAAATCTACCTACTCTATCTTACTTATGCTGACATTTTCTTCCACTGTACTAAAATAACTCTACATCTTAAATTCACTGATTGCATATGCTCTGTGTAGATTAGAGAAGAAATGTCACAGAGGAAAGATAAACAGGAAAGGCCAAACAAACCAAGTGTGTCACCTCTGGAAAGGCAGTATTTCTCAGGCTCATTTATTTTCTGGGCTTTGCCAGATGACAGGGAACCAGGAGAGGCACAGAAGTATAGAACCTTAGAAAGAGAGCTGTTTTAAACCATTTAGTCCCGTCACCAAATGATTATTTGATCTTCTCTACAACATCCCTGGAAATATGTGTCCAAACTCTCCCTGAGCCTCTCTAGTGACAAAGGGCTCATTACCTCCTGAAGCAGACATTGCATTTTAGGTACTCTACTTGAGAGGAAAATTCTACAGCTGAGTTGAATCCAGTACTTTTGATAACTTCTGAATGCTGCAATCTGAGGCTACTAAGAACTACATTTGTCTTCTTGAATGATACCAATTCTCACACTTGAATCCAGCTATCATGTCCATCCATGTCTTCTTCTCAGACTTAAGGCTTCATTTCCTTCGGCTAACATGATTTCATTTATTTCCTTCACTTTCAGGTTCCTCTCCTCTGGCTGTGCTCCAATTAGTGGGACTAAATATTGTGTTAAAGCTGAAGGTCACACACTTATCTTTCCTCCATTTTTCTTAGTGACTTCTTGCAGGATTTTGTCTGTTCCACTGCCAGACATCAATGAAAGGTTCCATCAATACTTCGTCCTTTGTGCCTTCAAAGCCTTGGTCTAGTTTGTATCATATCGTGCTCCAACACATACTTAAGTTTCTGTTCCATCCCCCAATTGGACAGTGATCTAACTGAGGATAGGAATGATGTCTTTCTATCTTTGAATTCCAAGCAACAAGCACCTCTCTGTGCACATAGCAGGGTTTAATTAGAAACTATGTTAAAATATAACCATCAAAATGAATGGATCACAAAAGTTTTCCCAGGAGAGGTCCTATGACCCTGGATATATCCCACAAACTGATTAAGAAGCCAAAAATAATGCAGGGAATAAAACTGAAACTTTGGTGTGTTATGCAGTCAAGTAACCTTAAAGAATTCCATAAAAATATTATTAGAGAAAATAGGCTTTAGGGCTATAGAAGGATCAACTCAGGACAGAGGGATCCTGGATTGGATAGGGGTCTAGATTGGTGCAGATTGAGTTCTGGGCTTTTCTTCAGGATGGCACTTTTCTAACAAAAGTTACATATCCATGAGACAGGTAAGGCAATTAATTACCAGGCCAGGTGGTAACTTTGAGGAGTGAAGGTGATCTAAAGCTTGGGGATGCAGATGATTGCAACAATGAAAGGTAGTGGGTGGTGGAAAGTGATAGCATGAGATTAGAAATGGAAGGTTTTCTTAAAACAGCTAAGAGAATGGTCCAGAATGGAAATGAGGAAAATGGAGAACACCTATCCCACCTCTGCATCCAGAGGCCTGAGGAATGTGGGAAAGAAACAGTCACTATTTGAGAGGGCTCCCAGGGAAGAAGTGTTTTTAGGAAAAAGCCAGGATTAAGTCATAGTTAGAAGACATTGAGGATACAGGTGATGTGATGTATGAGGGAGCACAGTCCACAAGACCATTCTCACTTCTGAAACCAAATGCAAGTTTGGGGAGGTCCCCCAAACACACTCAGTTTCAATAATTCACTAGAAGTATACATAGAACTTACTAAAAGCTGTATAATCACAGTCATTGTTTGTTACTCTAGTTTGTATTCTAGCAAAAGAATACAGATTAAAATTAGCCAAGAAAAGAAGTACCCAGGGCAAAGTCTAGGAAAGTGCCAAACCCAGAGCTTCTAGTTGTCCTTCACCTATTGAATCATGAACAGCATTACTTTCCCAGGATTGATGTCTGGTGATATGCTGAGTATTGCCAGCCAGGAAGCTCATGGGTGTCTTGGTGTTCAGAGTTTTCGTTGGAGTTCCATCACGTAAGCACAATTGATTGCCCACATGTTAGATCTCCATTTCCAGCCCCTCAAGAGATCTAGCTTACACTATGTGACCCAAAACCCCCTCTCTAAATCACATGGTTATTTATCTATCTTATCCAAGGCCAGCAGGCAAACAAAGACAACCCTTTCAGGCATGACATTCCAAGGGTTTACAGACTGCCTCCAGAAGCCAAGGGCAAAAGCCAGCTCTCTCTTTCCTTAGGCAAGGCTACATTTTTTTAGTACATAGGGGATTGTAATGATGATTGACTTTTCACATTGCATTGTAAGTATCTGTTCATGTGTGCATCTCCTACAGTGATGGTGAGATCCTTGAGGTCAGAGTCCATGCAACATGCAATGTCTGCATACTGGATGGGCAAAATGGTAAATGAATCTGCTTGGTGTGGTTTTGCACAATATGGTAGCTTCAAAAGCCTTGGTCTGGGAAATGGGGCTTTACTTGTTCTTTCTTGAGGAACATAAATGAGTCTCTCAACTTCTATTGTTTCTACAATAAGCAAAGGTTTTTATTTTATCAGTGGGAAAGTTCCTAGAAAAATATTGCTCTGAAGAATTCCTCTTCGATGCCTTGTGTAATGATATAGTTTGAATGTTTTGTCTCCTCCAAATCTCATGTTGAAATGTGATGCCCAGTGTTGGAGGTGCAGGTTGGTGGGATGTGTTTGGGTCATGGGGGCAGATCCCTCAAGAATGGCTTGATGTCTTCCCAATGGTAATGAGTGAGCTCTTGCTCTGTTAATTTATGAAACAGCTGGTTGTTTAGAGCAGCCTGGCACCTCCTCCTCTCTCTCTTGCTTCCTTTCTCAACATGTGACATGCCTGCTCTGCTGTCACCTTCTACAATGACTGTAAGCTTCCTGAGGCATCTCCAAAAGCTGAGCAGATGTTGCTGCTGTGCTTGTACAGCCTGCAGAACTGCAAGCCAAATAAACTTCATTTCTTTATAAGTTACCCAGTCTCGGGCATTCCTTTATAGCAATGCAAAATGGACTCACACAGGTGACAAATGCATTTGAGGGTTTATTGGACTGCAGAAAGACACAGGTCTCTAAAGCGAGGGCTTCTTGCCTAAAACAATGTATATCGTTATATATATTGAACTGTAAAACATTTCATGGCTTAACAGGCTTCTGATTTACCTCAGCACAAAGGAAAATTAAAAGTGCTCTCAAAGGCAAATGCTATCTTATTTGTCTGACCAACAGACTTACTCTAACTACTCATCTCTCTCATTACCACTGCAAAAATGAGAGACTAGCTGAAAATGGAAACATGAAAGAATGTGAATAAAAGGCCAGAATTAAATAGAAATATCAGAACTTCTTTTGATGTTACAAGTCCCCAGGCTTGAATTATGTCAATAAGCACAGCACTTCAGAAGGTGAATCTTGCTGTTATTAAAAATAGCTAAAGAATAGGGCCAGGCGTGGTGGCTCATGTCTGTAATCACAACACTTTGGGAGGCTGAGGCAAGCAGATCACGAGGTCAGGAGATCGAGACCATCCTGGCTAGCATGATGAATCCTCGTCTTTACTAAAAATACAAAAAATATCCAGGCATAGTGGCATGTGCCTGTAATCCCAGCTACTCGGGAGGCTGAGGCAGGAGAATTGCTTGAACCCAGGAGGCGGAGGTTGCAGTGAGCTGAGATTGTGCCACTGCACTCCAGCCTGAGCAACAGAGCGAGACTCTGACTCAAAAAAAAAAAAAAAAGAAAAAGAAAAGAAAAATAACTAAAGAATATAACCATTATGCAATCAAAGTATGCAATATTTCAAGCTTTTAGAAAAAAACATTATTGAAGGAGAAATGCTCACCCTTACCCTAATTCCTCTAAAAATCGTGTTAAATCTATATGGCCACCTACAACATACTATTCAGTCTATTACTCAGTCTATATAAAGTCATTGTTTTAGTCTTCGTCCCTGAGACCTTGGTATAAAGATGAAACAAATAGTTTGTCAATGTTTTTTTTTTTCTCTCCAAAGAAAAGGCTCATTTGGCTCTCATTCTAAGTTGTTTTGGACATGGTTTTAACTCTCAGGAAGCAAACAGAAGGGCAATTAGTGGAGATAATTAAGAATACTGCAACATTCTTTTTTTTAGTGTGAGTAGGCCACACAATTTGCGGCCAGAAACCCACATCAACTATTTCTTGAAAAAGTACTACAATGATGGCATTTGTTTCAACTTGATCATTCAGTGAAGCCATCTCACTTAACCTGCCAGAGTGTGTCTTCAAGACAATCTTGAGGTGGTTTTGTTAGGTCTGAGATGTGATCCTTACTGAAGCACTAGTATTATTGATTTTTAGTCATTTCTCTAGGAGCTATGCATTCTTAATTCATTATTGTGTTCGTAGAACTACTATTGTCCCACCTGGTGTAATATGTGAGACTCTTACCAGGGTGCAATTCTATTTACTCCACGATTCCTAATGCAGTTGTTACCATTGGTTTTGCTACTTCATACATTATAAATCTGACCAAATAAAAGATTTCATTTTTATTTTAAGCAGTTAGTAATCTTTTAAAGAAATTAAGAGGAAAGAGATAATCATTTATATTCATCCACATATTTACCATTTTTGGTGCTTTTCATTTCTTCTTGTTGATTCATGGTTCCACATGGAATCATTTCCATTAGCCTTAGTATTTCTTGTTGTGCAGGTGTGCTGGAGATGGATTTTCTGTTTTCTCTAATCTGCAGATGTCTTTAATTTACCTTCATTGTGGAGGATATTTTTCACTGTGTATAAAATTTTGGAAAATGCTTTCTCTTTCCTTTTAGCTCTTTGAAGACATCATTTCATATTCTTCGGGCCTGCATTTTTCTTCTATTTTTGAATTAGATTCTGAATTTATTTTTTAGATTTTTTAATTGGTATATATGCTATACATATTTTGGGGTACATGTGATATTCCAATACCTGTATACATTGTGCAATGATTAAATCAGGGTAATTGGGATATCCATCACCTCAAACATTTATCTTTTCTTTTTGTTGGGAACATTATAATTTTTCTCTTCTAGTTATTTTGAAATATACAATAAATAATTGTTAACTATAATTTCTCTACTATACTGTCAAACACTAGAACTTATGCTTTCTATCTAACTATATTGGCCTGCATTTTTCTGATGAGAATTCAGCCATTACTTGTATCTTTGTATGTAATGTGTATTTTTAATGACTACTTACGTATGTTTTCTCTTTATCTTTTGTTATCTGCAATTTGATTATGTTGTTCCTAGGTGTAGTTAGCCTTATGTTTATCCTGCTTGAAGTTTCCTGTATTTTTTGGATCTATAGCTTAATGTTTTCACTAGATTTTAGAAACAGATGGTTGTTGTTGATTTTTTTTTTCTGCTTCATTAACTTTATCCTTTTTCTTATGGACCTCCTGTTGCAAATTGGTCAGATAGCTTGCTATTGCTCCTACAAGTCCCTAAGACTCTAGTAAGATTTTTATTTTATTTATTATTATTATCTTTTGCTGTTTTTCAGACTGGATAATTTTTTATTGATCTGTCATCAAGTTCATTGGCCTATTTGTTACAGTCTCCAATCTGCTCTTAAGCCAATCAATACATTTTTTATTTGAGATTGTATTAGTTCATTTGCTTGCTGTTGATAAAGACATACCTGAAACTGGGAATAAAGGAGGTTTAATTGGACTTATAGTTCCACATGGCTGGGGAGGCCTCAGAATCATGGCAAGAGGCAAAAGGCACTTCTTACATGGTGGTGGCAAGAGAAAAATGGGGAAGAAACAAAAGCGGAAACCCCTGATAAACCCATCAAATCTCATGAGACTTATTCACTATCATGAGAATAGCACGGGAAAGACCAGCCTCTATGATTCAATTACCTCCCCCTGGGTCCCTCCAACAACACATGGGAATTCTGGGAGATATAATTGAAGTCGAGATTTGGGTGGGGACACAGGCAAACCATATCAGAGATATATGCTTAACACGTTCTAGAAATTGAATACTTTAGAGTTTCCATTTCTCTGGAGACATTTCTTATCTGTTTGTTCTTTAGGCCCACATTTTTTGGTGTGTCTTTGTACATTTTCATAGCCCTTCAAAGTTCTTGTCTGCTAATTCCAAACTGCAAATCATTTGGAATTCTGTTTCTATTGGCAGCATTTTTCTCAATTTTAGTACACATTTTCCAGCGGCTCACAAATTTAGTATTTTTTCAAATCTTATGCTGGACATTGTGGTGATTATTTTGTCTTCATTATGTAGTCTATTTTTTACTAAAAAAGATATTTAATTTTGTTAGGTTGTTAGTAGTAAATCCTTTTGTTTATTTCATGCTTGGTTTTGTTGTTGTTGTTGTTGTTGTTGTTATTTTAGAGCTGCTCTATTTTTTCCTTAGTCTTACGGCATATTCCTACTTTAAAGTGGTTCTTATTCCTTAGACATGTCCTTTCTGGAGTCCAAACTAAATGACTGAAGTACACAGTGAGGGTGGAATAGTGGCCAAACATCTCTCAGCATTGGAAGACCCATTGCGTCTCTCTTGTGGGACAGCTCTGAGCCCCTCAACCTCCACCCTCTGTTAGACCTTGTGGTATCTCTTTCTACATATCTGCTGCCAATCTTTCAGCCAAGAACCTCCTGGGTAGAGTTTTTGGGCTCCATTTCTGCACATTTTCCTCATCTCCAGTTCTCTATCCCAGAATTTCTTGGTGCTTTTGTAGTTCCAAACTCTTGTATTTCTCTCCTTTGCTTAGTGATACCACTGGCCTCTCCTTGGGCTTCACTTCCCTTAGAAGTAGTCTGAAAAATGCCCCCAAACAGGAAGCTAGTCAAAAATGGTGACCACCTTGTGCTTTTCTTTTCCCCTCAATGATTGCGGTTCTGAGCTGTCTGTGCCTAATACCAGAAAACAGTTGTCTCATATATTTATGTCCAGTTTTACAGTTCCTTTCGGCAGGAGGCAAATTTGGTACCATTCACTTATCATGATCTGAGGCAGAATTCTGATTTTCTTTTATGCATGCAGACATAGGTCAAGAAAGACTGTAAGTTCCAAAACATTGGAGACCATGCCATAGAGTGTTGGTAATATATTCAACATATGATCATTGCTCAGTGAATATGAATAGAATATATTATATTAAATTGAACTGAAGTTCTTTGATAGGACTGAATTTTCTATTGCTAAGCTCTCTAAAAACCTCTATTCTCCCTTGCTAGATATAGAGTATGATATCGGGGTTAACATGCATTGATCTTAAGAGAATAAATATCATACAGGATTCAATTAAAAGTGAAACCTCACCACCATTTCAAGAGTTCTTAGGCTAAGTTTTTATATTATCACCATTTATGGATAAAACATAAAAATTTAATTGTTTAAATAAAAGTCTGCCCAATGCCCCAAATACCCAATATCTAATATATCACCTTTTATTCATATATAGCAACAATTTTACACAGACCTCATGAAAACTGCTAAAGCTAGAATACTTCGACGAATAGATCATGCTTAAAGGGAAATTTTTGTTCATAAAGGAGGAGACCCAGGGGAAAATCTTTCACTAATACATACATATTAGTTGTTGAACTGAGATGAGTTGTGAAGTCATTCTGCTTTTATGTAATCAGAGGATACTGAGGCCTTGATAACATGTCCATTGATCTAGTGTGAAACATTACAGTGAATATTTGAGTTTTGTTGAAATTTTACTTTTATAAACCTTATAATGGATGCTTTCAGAATACGTTTTTGTTTTTGTTACAGCTTTGTTCCAGGCTGAGAGTTGAAATACAAATAAAAGAAAAGAAAGATTTCTCTTACGAAGTCTGAGGGTAGGACTATGGGAGAGAAGAGGCCACCCCTAAAATCTGCTGTTTGTGATTGTGTTTTTATTGTTTTTAAAAGGAAATCTAAAAACCAAAGAATGTAGAGTTGTGCTTAGAAGTTTGCCAGTGTAGGCTGGGTGCAATGTCTCATGCCTGTAATCCCAGCACTTTGGGAGGCCAAGGCAGATGAGGTCAGGAGTTCGAGACCAGCCTGACCAATGTGGTGAAATCCCATCTCTACTAAAAATACAAAAATTAGCCAGGCGTGGTGGCGCATGCCTACAATCCCAGCTACTCGGGAGGCTGAGACAGGAGAATTGCCTGAACCCTGGAGGCAGAGGTTGGAGTGAGCTCAGATCACGCCACTGCCCTCCAGCCTGGGCAACA
This sequence comes from Pan paniscus, assembly GCF_029289425.2. Taxonomy (NCBI): domain Eukaryota; kingdom Metazoa; phylum Chordata; class Mammalia; order Primates; family Hominidae; genus Pan; species Pan paniscus. The sequence goes on along the minus strand of NC_073264.2, from coordinate 39,501,397 downwards.
GAGCAAGACTCTGTCTCAAAAACCAACAAACAAACAAACAAAACGAAGTTTGCCAGTGTGTAAAACATGTATCTTAGTTACTCACTGTATTTCTCCCTGAATCCAGGAAGTAATATCAAATAAACTCTTTCACTGATAAGTCATTACTTTTTGCTCAGTCTATGAACATCTATTGAGGATCTACTAAATGAGCTAGATATGGGTCACTTTGCTTTCTTTAAGTCAGTTATAAAGACTGGTAAAAGAGATGAGGATCTGCCCTATGGGGACAGTTCTAGTCTTATATTAACGACATTTACTGAAACTTTTCCTCTAAGGGGCAAAATTATACACTGAGTGCTTTTTACCTCTCCAACCAAAATGAACTTCCTGCTGGTTAAAATTAATTATCTGCAAGGTTTTTTTTCCTTTTCACCCTGTTATTATATTTTTCAGTATTTAGAAAATCAGTCAGTTTTTCTCTGTCATTTCTGTTGCTTGCCATCTTTTTCATTTTTTTGCAACAGATATCTGCTAATCACCTACTAGAAGCCTGTCACTGTTCAAGACACACAATCTCTTGCCCTCATGAAGCTTATATTTTAGGATAGAAGAGACAAAAACAAAATGAATAAGAAAATTATGTGAAATATTTACTAGATGGTGATAAATAATATAGAGGGAAGAGGAGTAGAGAGAATGGAGATTGCAATTCATCTAAGGAAGCCAGGTAAGATCTCAATGAGAAGAAGACCTGAAAGGAATGAAAGACTAAGCTGTGCAGAGCTACATGGAGAAGAAAATTCTTAGAAGTAGGAACTCCACGAGTGTAGGTCCTGAGACAGAAAAGTCTGTTGTGTCCTAGGAAGAGCACGGAGGTTACTGTGGCTGGAGTGATGTGAACATGCAAGAAGGTAGTATATGAGGTCTATTAGGGGTAAGAAATGGAGTAGATGGTATAGAGCCCTGTAGGCCATTATAACGGCTGTGGCATTCATTCCGGGGCATCAGAAGCCACAACATTTTAAAGAATCATTTTGGCTGCTGTGCTGAAAATTTTCTGAAGAAGAGAATGAATGGCAGCAGAAAGAATAGTTAGGAGGCTATTTCCATAATCCAAGCAATCCATCATTATGGCTGTTTGGACCACAGTGGTAGGAGGGGAGATAGCAAAAAGTGGTCATTTTCTGGATATGTTTTGAAGGCATAGTTGACAGAATTTGCTGACAAATTGGAAACACAATATGACAAAAAGAGAAGAGTTGGAATTATTTCAACATCTTGTGCCAGAGAAATTGGAAAAAACGGTCTCTGTTGCATGACATGGAAAAGGCTGCAGGTTGTGTAGTTTTGGTTAGAGGGAGAATCATAAATTATGTTGGACAGGTGGTTTTGTGATGTTTATTAGACAAATTTAGATGTCAGTAGGAATTGTACACAGATGGTCCCTGACTTACTTATGGTTCAACTTAGAATTTTTCAACTCAACAACAGTGTGAAAGTGCTACACATTCAGTAGGGACCATACTTCAAGTACTCATATAATCATTTTGTTTTTCGCTTTCAGTACAGTACTCAAGAAATTATTTGAGATATTCAGTGCTTTATTATAAGATAGTCACTGAATTCAGTAGATTTTTTTTTTCCCAACTGTGGGCAAATGTAAGTGTTCTGAGCATGTTTAAGTTAGGCTAGGCTAAGCTATGATGTTCCATGGGCTAGATGTAACAACTTAAGATAGTTTCAATGCTTTTTCCACTTAGAATATTTTAAATTATGATGGGCTTATTGGGACATAACCCTATCATAAATTGAAGAGCATCGGTATAGGCATTTGGTGTTCAGAGGAGAGAGGCAGGAGCTGGAGATACGAATTTGGGTGTCAGCAGCATATTTAAAGCCATGAAACTGGATAAGATCACCAAGGTACTGAGTAATGTTAAGAGTCAGAAATGAGGCAGAACCAGAAAAGGTGAGACAAAAGGAGTAGCTAGTGTCATAGGAAGAAAACCAAGAAAGTGTGCGTTCTTGGAAGCCAAGTGAAAAATGTGTTTCAAGTCTAATGCTGCTAATTAATCAAATAAAAACAGAAACTAAGAATTCACCCATATCATGGAGGTCAGCTGGGACATTGACAAGATTATTTGCAGTGGAGTGTTAAAGGCAAAAACCTGATTGGTGTGGTTGAGGAGACTAGGAAAAGAGTTAAATTGGAGGCATCAAGTTTACACTAATATTTCTAGAAGTTTTCTTTGTAAAATAGAGCAGAGAAATGGGGAATAGCTGGAGGAAGTAGAATCAAGAGGTTGTTTTTTAAATGAGAAAAATAACAGCTTATTTGCATGCTGATGTGAATGATCTTTAAGAAGGAAATGAGAGAATAAAGGATAGAGAAAATTTTTGAATAAGTGATAAAGGAATGAGCAAAATCTGGGTTTTAGCAAGGGGAATTAATAGTTTATCCATTGTAAAAGGAGGAAGAGTAAATGGTCACAGATGGTGAATGAGGATAAATGTGTAGGAATTTGTGAAAGTTCTTTCTTGAATGCTTTAGTTTTTTTCAGGGAGTTGATAATATAGCCTTCAGTTGTGAGCAAGGACTGGGGGGAGTTGTTTGAAGTTTTAGAGGAAAGAAGAAAAGGAGAGTGGTGAAAGTGAATGCCATGGGCAAGTAGAATATGGATGCCTGGGACTGTGAATGACCCCATTAAGTGAACAATTAGGAATTTTAAAATAAATTAATTTTTGTAATTCTGTGTTTTACTCCAATTATATTTAATGGTATAGGCAGAGACATGGAGTGGGCAGGGAGATGAATTTAACCAGACTTGTGGTTTAGTCAAGCAAGTAAAACAAAGAGGAGGCAATGGAATTCAGGAGGTTTGAAAGAATGCGATTTTAATGATTGACCATGGAATCGGGGAAAGGAGGGACAAAGGCCATGAAGAGGGTGAAGGAGAGTGAGCAGGTAGGAGAATCAAGGGACTGTAGTTTCTAGTAAGTTTAGAGGCTTGTCTACATTTTTGGCATTTCAGTAGAAGTTTTCAGATTGTTGTACTTGCTCACACATGAACATGCTCATATCAGCATAGCTATGAATATATGACCTAGCTTTTATGGAGAAATATTCCATGTAAATGGCCAGGCATTCTAAGAATTTACTCAGTCTCAAATAACACTTTTGAAAAGGCACAGGGTGCCAGAAACTTGGAGTAGGTATGGAGGATGTATAGATGAAAAGACACAGTTACTACCTAGAAGGAGCTTACAGTCTGGAGGAAATACGGGTGTGTAAACAGGCAAGTATACACAGCCTTCATTAGTCTTGGGTCTCCATAGATATATTGTACTGCAGAAGCTCCGAATCAAAATGTGTCTTTCTATTAGCTATTCTTATACCCAGGAAGTTTACACAGTATGCTAAAGGGTCTCATTTACAGAAGTCCTATCTAGATACTGATCATTTTCTCCAAAGTGCCTCACTACTCTGGCTACACAATTTTTTCATGGCTGTGTTGTTTTCTTCATCAGCTCAGCTCTTTCTGCTTAGCTGGAAGTGACTGACCAATTCCTGCTTATAATCTAGAAAAGATTGACCATTAACCAATTAGCCATCAAAAGGAAGATTATAATAAGTGATCTAAGAGCCAAACACTCAATGCTGGAGGAGTACAGAATTGAGAGTAGGTACTATAGTAAAAATAAATGTAAATAAAGCAACCTTTATCTTCAAAGAGTTTATAATCTACAAGTGATTATGATTAAGCACTTATTGCTACTACAAATATGTAACATTTAGAGTAAATCATTAAGATTTTTTATTACCAATAAAATAATAAGGCATCTTGTAAGGATGATTGTGGTGTTGTGATAAATCATAATCTATGACTGTCATAACTATTTTAGACCTTAATTATTTAGATCTTAATTTATTATTTCTTTCAAACCATTTCTCCAAATTCTACTCATTACTCTGAGGTCTTGAAAATGCTACTTTTGTGCTTTAAGGAATGACTCAGTGCAGCTAAAAAGGCTGAAGTGTAATTGTTATGAAATAAAAACAATACCAAAAAGTTAGTGCAACAAGACAATTTCTAATGGAAAAATATTTTGGAGCAATATCTAAATTAATAAAGATTTTGCCACAATTAAAAGAGAGCATAATAAAGAATTATCAAGTTTTTAAATTACAGGAGAGATAGTTGTTTATATCCAACCCCATTAATAGTTGGATTAAATATTCCTAATATCTTCCTTATACTCATCCCAGTCAAGGTAAATTGAAGCCACAGTTTTGTTGTTTAAGTGTTTCACAGTAGGTTACATTCTTTTACTACCAAATTATCAAACAATAGTTTTGTAGTAACATCTGGAAGAAAATGGATGTAGGAAACAGAACTTCTCTCCTGAACATAGTGGGAAAAGTAGCTGGTACACATTTTTTTTTTAAACCCCAAATATAAGAAATTAGCAATTGATTGACTCCCTCTTTCTCTTGTCATCCATGTATATTGCAGTCGAGACCAACATTCTTTTGTCTTGGTTTTATGGTATTGTGGAAAGAATATGTGACCAGAGGGAAGAGGCTTGGCTTGTCATAACCACTCACTGAGGGGACTCTGGTAAACCAAAATCTTTTGGAGCTTGTCTTTACATCTTCAAAAAACTTACTTATGGAGCTCTGAAGTTACGTTGTTTTGTTTTATTTAATAAACAAAAATTAACGAAGGAATAAGTGAACTTTGGTTCATATACTACAAAACGGTATCTCAATGGCAGACTTTTAGTTCAAGGAACAGATTTATTAGCTTCATCCTAGTTTATTGTTTGTCTTCTTTGAGTCATGACTACATCATTTTATATCTTATAAGAAAGCACTTATTAAGCACTTACTAAACAGCGGTTTCTACAGAAAATAAAATTAATTTCAGATATTGTTACTAAATTTGAGGAGGTGGGTGCTTTAATGGAGAGTTGGAATTTAAATATCTGAAGCATTTGGAAAACATGGGGCAATAAATGATTAAACTTGGATCGAATGGTAGTCACTGTAAATTGAAGAATTTTGACACTAAGTATGAAAAGAGTTTAGAGACTGGAGAGAAATGTAGGCTCTAGTTTTCTAGTAAACTAGATTTCCTATAAGAAACAGGATTTCATTAATCCAGTCAATCAGGTAGCTAGTTACCTGGTTATAGGAAATATTAAAATAATCAATATAGAGATGGTTGTATGTTTCATTTTGAGCAAAGAAGTACTTTCAGGACATTCCAAAAGAGCTGTCTAGTAGATGGGTTGATATATAGATCTGTAGATCAGAAGAAGGGAGGTATATATTCGTCAGTGGAGTGCCAAACTCTCAGTGGCTTATTGATGCCTACTATTTCGTATGTGAAACTGGAAACAATAGGTTCTGCTGAAATCAAAAGAGAAGTGGTGGGACACAAGCACAAGGAGAGAGTCCGAGGCTAAGCACAGCTGTTGCAAGTCCAACCAGTCAGGTTGGGGGCACAGTTATGAAGAAGGTTTATGTATCAGTCTAAGGTTGGAACCTATAGATTTTTAATGAAATCAATCCACCTTCTTGTATAACTTGTTTTCTATGAGTCATCTATCTAGGTATCAGAGTAGAAAAAGTAGAAAGTTGAGTTGAACCAGGGTTATAGTATGACCAAATGAAAGAACAAGGAATAAGGTATTTGAGAATGCAGTAAATAAAATACTAAGTTTATGGATGATGAAGTCTTTTTATTTAAAATCAATAAGTAAAGCTGGTAGGGAAATGATTAACTGGGAGGAAAAGAAGTAGTGAAAAGGCAGGAAGTATCAATGAAGTAAAAAAATAGGTTCAGTGTGAGTAAGAACGTGAAAGAAATGGAAGGGTTCAAGGATATCGACTGAGAGAAGAATGTTGGTGCTTAGGAATACAGGTGTCTCTTGAAACGTGGAAAAGACTTAGAAACAGGAATATCTACAGCATGGTTTTGGGTGACTGGAGCTGAGTACGAGCAAAAATCATTGGCAAGGTTATAGAGTGATTCATCCACGTGGTCACTAAAAGTGTAGGTGAGTGGGGCAAAGAGGAAGACTTGGCCGAGTGCCCAAGTCCTTAATGGTCACAGATGAGTGGTTATGTAAGCCCTTGAGTTGGATCTTGAAGATGTAATCCTGTCTAAGCTGATCCTTGGGTGGGTCAAGAGAGTGAAGACAAACAATTTCAGGAATGAAAAGCTTCAAAAACAATGGTACCTTCACCAGAGAAGAAGCACATGTGCAGAAAATAGAACTGACATCTCTTAAATTTGCTACCACTGACTAGCTGTGGTGAAATATTTTGCAGGAGAGAGCTGAAAATCTTGACTGAAATGAAGAATCTGCATTATTTGCCTAGGTTATGTATTTGTCCAATTTTAGTCCCTTAATACCATAGAAAAGTAAAAAATTAGCCCAATATCTGACATTTTCAGACATTTTTGATATTTAACCTTGACTGCAGACATGCTTAAATATGGAAAACTTATAGCTAGAATAAAGGAAATCTATTAGAATTGTATTCCCATTTTAATTCAATCATACAGTATATTTTCTTCTCTAAAATTATATTATTTCCTGACTTCACATATAAATGTTTAACTTAGCATTTCTGTATAAATAAGAGAGTACATGCTTTAGTTTTTACTCAAATAAATTGTAAACCAATTTTTTTTTCAAGTCAGGCTGGTAGAGTAGACATGATATGTTCTTTTCTTGGCCATTCCCCTAATGCTGGGAAGGCTTTAATCTGCATAACTTTTCACTTCTTTTTCAAGTAAGCATTGCAAAATGAGCAAAGAAAATGTTTTTTTAAAATCTGCCTATTAAATTACAATCAATTTAGCAATTTGGAAACACTATTAGCAAATTTTAAAAGCCATTTTTCAAAGTGACAGAAATATGTACAGCATTGTACATGCTATAAAATACTGCTGATTTTATTTTACATGCTTTCTATTTACCTCAATTAGTTTCTGATTCACTAAACAAACATTCTTTTTGGATCTTGCACATAATTTTTGTCTCTCCTTTTTATTTTGTATAATAAAACTTTCAGATCACTGGAAATAGGTTCTTAAATTCAGAGAAAAATACTTTTCTGAGATTCAAAAATATGATAAAAGGAAGGGAAATGCTATGTGAAGGCAAAAAAAAGTGAGAATGAACATTAAGTAAATTTAAATCTGCTGTGCTTTTTCATTAACAAGCATTTTATATAACAAGCTACAAAATAGCTTGTACTTTGCTCACCTTCAATCAGAAAACATAAAATACGTGAGATAATGAAATCACACATCAGCCAGAGGGAAGGATACTTAAATAAAGTCACTGTGGGCAGTGTTTGTGGATTGGTTTTTCAAAATATGTTTTCATTCTCAAAATGTGAGGGAATCAACAAGAACACAGGCGGCCCAATTCTATTATCTAAAACCTCTGGCCACACAATATACAGTGTGTATATCTCACTTCTGATGGTTAGTTGATACTTAGTTCCTTTAACCCCAAGACTACAAGTCTCTGATCCAGGGCTCCTCTGATTAAAGAGTATTGACAGGGTTTCTGTGTCCAAATTTGTTTTATGTCTCTAAACTTCATTATTTCTACTTGGACATCTTGTGTGTTTTCACAACTTCAGGTGTTAGTGACTGAGAAATCCCCGTAATCCTTATCCACCCCATGAACTGGCAGTGCTGTTGCAAACCTGCCTCAGTGGTGGTTTTGCCATCAAAATGTTAGCCCAAGTTCATTTCAAAACAGCCTTAGAAGAGTATTATGGAAAAAATAAACCTTTGCAATGCATTCCTTTTGTTTCTCTTTTATTCCATTTGAGTTAGCAAGTTAACTTCCCTGCAGGTTTTTCACTATTCCAGTCTGTCATTGCTTCAATCCAGACTACACCACTGTCAGATCACTCTTTCAAAAGGACATGTCTCTTCAGGTAACTTTGCTCTAAATCTTTCTAAGGTTCAAGATGACTAATGAAAGGGAAAAACCCTTCTTATTTTTACCAAAGCTTCCCACAATACCTACAATGACCCCATGCCTGATCTCTAGTCCAGCCATGCTGTCACACATAGCCTTACATGTCTTTCCTCCATGACTTTGTTTATCCTATTCTTTCTGCCTGGAGCATAATGCACATCTCCAATTGCCAAGGTCTACTCATCCTTCAACATCATCTTCCAATGCTACCACTTCCAGGAAGCCTTTCCGGATCACCCCAGATGATAATATCCTCTCTCAGCCCTATATCATTGTACTCAAACCTCTGTTATAACACCTACCAGTTTTTAGATTCATATGTACAAGTAATGTTTTCTCTTGTTGACTGTAAAATCATGAGGGCAAATTTTATGTTTGATTTATCTCCATGCATTCCAAAGTGTCTTATACATATTTAGTGTTTCATAAGTGTGTTGAATGAAATAAGTGCCTAATAGAAAATGTTCGCCCCCCCCCCCAGCAGATCTCAGGTCTTCCCTTGGTCTGCATTCTTTTCTCTTTTGTTTTCTAATCTGTCATCCACAAGCACTCATTTCTGAGTCCACTTTTCTCTGACTCCTGTAATTCTTTTCAGTTGTTTCCCAGAGAAAACATTAGAGACTTTGATAGGGATAGCAGAAAAAGGGTTTTAAAACTAAAGTTGATACAAACTTATGAGTGTACACATGTGCATCCGTGTGTGTGTGTGTGTGTGTGTGTTCGTGGTAAGAGGTTCCAGAGGTGCCAACAAAGACTGAGATTTCCCAAGTTTAGAACCATTACTCTAAAGATACTTCAAGTTCCCAGTACAGGACAGATGTGCCTTTTCAGGGAAAGCAAATTTTAGTGAACTCTGTGCTCCCATATATCTGAAAAAGTGACAGGGCTTGGATACACTCCAGAAACAAGCATTTTCCCTGACAGGAAAGCAAATAAAAATCACAAAATATGAAACTTCTCTATAAGACAGATTATAATGGAAATAATTTAAATAGTCACACAGTGATAATACTAAGCTGCTGGCAACAATAAATAATACTTTTTATTTTTATTTCCCACAGAAATTACCTTACCTAATGTATTCTCCAGATTATCCAGTTCTCCAAAGAAACAGATCCGGTAGGATATATACATATATGTGTCTATACATATATATATAGTCAGATGTGTATGTGTATATACTTTATATATGTGTGTGTGTGTGTGTGTATATACATATAAGAAGGGATGTATGACAAGGAATTGGCTCATGTGATTATGGAGGCAGAGAAGTTCCAAGATCTGCAGCTGGCAAGCTGGAGACCAGGAAAGCTGATATTGTAGTTCCTGTCTAAGTCCAAAGACATGAGAACCAGAAGAGACAATGGTATATGTTCCAGTTCAAAAGCAGGCAGGCTCAAGACTCAAAAGAGCCACTATCTTCGTTTGAGTTCAAAGGCAGCAAAAGACGGATGCCTTAGCTCAAAGTGGTCAGAGGCAGGAGGAATTTTTTCTTACTCAAGGCTTTTGTTCTGTCAGGTCTTTGGTTAATTGGGTGAGGGCCACCAACATTAGGAAGAACGATCGGCTTTACTCAATCTACTGATTTAAGGGTTAACTCACATCCAGAAACGTGCTCACAGACACACTCAGGATAATGTTTGATCAAATGTCTGGGCACCCAGTGGCCTAGTCAAGTTGACACATAAAATAACCATCACAAGTAAGAAGGATGCATGAGTCTCTTGTTTAGTATAAATAGTGTTACTTCAGGATCACATGGAAAATTACATTTTTGCTAACTGATTTGTTTTAAATTCACTTGAAAACTTACTATTAAATTTTTTTAATATTATTAAAAATATCCTATAAACAAAATCCTAATGTTGCTGCAACACCACTAGTGATGGAAAAGATGTAAACTTTGGAACCCAATAAATCTGGGTTCACAATCCCGACTCTGTCCAGACTTAATAACTACGTAACCCTGGGCATTTTACTTCTGATCCGTGCGCCCAGATTTATTTGTGTAAGTGAGATATTAATAAGCCCTCCATAGCATTGATGTTAGGATTAAACAAGAGAGCGCATCTACTCTTCATATATAGGAAATGAATGTAACTTCCTTCCCTCCCAACAGTTCCCACTTCTGTCCTATCCTAAAATTAAATGGCATACATCTTACAATTCGGAACAAATTCAAAGGCCACGTGCATCAAACTACTTAGCTTAGATTGTAAGTAGAAGCTAGAGACACAATGCTCTTGCACCAAATCAGGTAAGTCACTCGTAATTTTTAAATAACATGATTTTCTCATAATGTCTTAGCTTCCAAATGACTTTGTATAATTATATAATGCAAGAGATTGACATCTAAATCAAATGTTATTATTATTTCAAAGTCTCTCTTGTAAGTCACTCTCTTTAGCTAGGGCTGACAGATCCCATGGGTCTTACTGGCTAACATATGTCCACTGATTATTTTTGTCTTGTAGATAAGAGTGTCTTATTACTAAATTATTTTAACAGTTTTTCATCTAAGGTGGACTCCGTATCACATGCTCACTATATCACAGTCACTAAATAACAAATAGCATTTAGTGAGATTGTAGGCTTGTACTCAATATCTACTCTGAAGCAAATTTAACAAGAAATCTTCATTTTTCAAAGATAATTGGAGAAGGGAACAAATAGACATTTACTGTGTATCTACAATGTGGTAAGCACCATTTAAGGCATTTAAACGTTATTTCAGGTTCATGTACTTCCCATAGCATCACATTTCCTTAGAGAACACTTTAGAGACTCTCCAATTCATCGCAACTGGGAAGATTATGGTTGTTTCCTTTGCTGGTAGCAGGAAAATGTGGGACACAAGTTTCTAAGCACAAGACGCGGAATTCGGTGAAGGGAAACAGAGATCTTAGGGGCGGAAACATGCAATTTTCCCGTGGGTTCCATCTGAGACATAGTAAAGACATAGAAAAGTTTCTTAAGTAGGTTCTATGGAATGCTAAGTTCCAGAAGACACCCCCTGAAAAGAAGAATTCTGTAGTAAATTTGGAAACATGTCACCATACCATATCCCCCTCCTGGCTGTGATTAGCATATTGAAGGCTTTGAGTAGCACTAGATGGGGAAAAAAAATCTGCTAGCCTTAAAAAACTCAATAATCCCTAAACTCTTCGCTCTTGGAAAACTTTCTGCATGTAACTCATATTTTCTGCAGACAAAATAGACCATCTTACAGTAAAATTTCTCACACAAAGAAAGCTTGGGGCATTCTATGTTTTAAATTCACACATGTCAATTGTTTGCATTACTCCCCTCTTGATTATACAGAGTCTAATTAATTGAAACTATTAAAACATTCCAAATATTTTAGGGTATGTTTTTGCTAGGTGACCATTACAAAAATGAGCAAGCAGCTGAATACCGCAGACTTTTCAAACCTACAAATTTCTTCAGTTATGAACCTACTTCAAAGAAAAGCTTGAAAAGATCTTTTTTCAAAGTATCAGAATAAGAGCTATGTTCCAGTGTCTAATGCCGTGGTAGAAATTCTAGTTTTGTAAGAGAGATTGGTGTGGGCAGAGGCAAAACTATCTTAGCACAAATCATGGTAATATATTTTGATTTAAGTGCTGGAGCAATACTAAATTACTAAACACAAACTTAATGAAAACATAACTAATGTCAGGTTGTACAGTTTCCATTAAAGAAGCTGTTCTCTGCTGCCTCTAAACTCTACTGCCTGGATTGTTTCCTCTCCCTCATCTTCTCACCTAATCTTCTGTACTGAGCCAACTCAGTGGAACAAAAGAGAGTGTTCAGCACCGGACACATTTTTTACTTTAACTTTACTCCCAAAAGGTAATGACAAGAAGCATAATTTACTTTCTACCGCTAGAGATGTTGTAGCTTAGAGAAACTGCAGGGATAGTGATTGGCATAGCTTGACTTACATCTGATACCTTCCCAAACAGAAAGAAGTTTTTATCTGCTACAAAAATCATCCAGTTTAACATCTTAGAGGTTATTCACCATATAGTCATTGGAAACAAGTAAAATGCTTTTCATAGATCATGCTTTTGGAAAATACTTCCTAAAGCCAGCATCCTGGACAGCAAAAAGGTGGTCTGGTAACAGAATTGATCATATGTTCTTTTTTTTTTTTTTTTTAAGGGAAAATGTAATTTATTTTGAAGAATTAAAAGTGATTTATTCCTCCTACCCCAATGGCATATCAAGGTCAGATAGTGGTCCATACTTGGTATAGACACTAACAGAGGATAGGCATTGACTCTAGTGAATTTTAAAACAATAATAAAGCCAACTAAAAATGGGTCTGTTTTTTAATGTTCACCATGTATCATCAATGCTAAGCATTGTCAGTGATAAAATAACTGCAGTGGAAAAATAATTTTTTGGTTTATGTTCAAACAATTGTTATAGTTAAAATTGAGTATTCTAATATATCTGCAAAGTTCAAATGAGCACACTTTATTACTTATCATTTAATAAAAACCGTATTCTATATAGTAGTTAGTTTAGAAGACTCCTAATTAATACACTATTCCTCCAAGACTCAGCTACATCTCTAATTCAAGAGTAAGTTTGACAGGGATCTAATTACTCAAACTTGCTTCAGATTTAGTTCATATTTCCAACCCCTGTGCTGCTACTTATTTCTGCATTTAAACAGTAGATTGGAAATGATCAATAATGTCACAGGGATTATAAAGCTGAAACAACAGAATGTGCCTTTCTTCAATTCTGTCATTTTACATGCAAATTATTATCTGATCCTTGAGGATTTCACTCCTTTGAAAGTATTTTTTTTTTGTGCCTCCCTCTTTTCTTTCAAAAAAGACATTAACATAATAAAGCAGTGTTAATCCAACACCTTTTTGTTTTTAGGACTTAGTATTTAATTAATTACTTTTTGCTGTTATAGATAACTTTTTTCTGGCCATTATTGTTAATATTTGTTTCATAATTCTTACTGAAATCACTTTGCCATACAGAGCAGGGTTTGTTTAAAAATGATTCACTGTGGTTTTCAAATATGCCAGATATGCTACTTTTCCATTTTGGAGGTTGCACTCATCAATAAGTCTCTTTTTTTTTTTTTTTTTTGAGTAGAGTCTCGCTCTGTTGCCCAGCCTAGAGTACAGTGGTGCCATCTTAGCTCACCGTAACCTCTGCCTCCCGGGTTCAAGCGATTCTCCTGCCTCAGCCTCCCAAGTAGCTAGGATTACAGGCCCCCACCACCAAGCCCAGCTACTTTTTGTAGTTTTAGTAGAGACGGGGTTTCACGATGTTGGCCAGGCTTGTCTTGAACTCCTGACCTCAGATGATCTGGCCACCTCAGCCTCCCAAATTGCTGGGATTACAGGCATGAGCCACTGCACCCAGCCAGTAAGTCTTTTTAGAAAATGGAAGTAGGGCCAGGTACCGTGGCTCATGCCTGGAATCCTAGCACTTTGGGAGGCTGAGGTGGGCAGATTGCCTGAGTTCAGGAGTTCACGACCAACCTGGGCAACGTGGTAAGACACCCATCTCTACTAAAAATATAAAAAATTAGCTGGATGTGTTGGTGCTCGCCTGTAATACCAGCTTCTCAGGAGGCTGGAGTACAAGAATCTTTTGAACCCAGGAGATGGAGGCTACAGTGAGCTAAGATTGGGCCACTGCACTCCAGCCTGGGCAACAGAGCGAGACTCCGTCTCAAAAAATAATAATAATAATAAAGAAAAAGAATAGAAAATGTTAAGTACGTACTATGGTTCATTATGATTCGTATAACCAGTTTCTTAAAACTGTGTTTCTGGTTCATTTTCTCATTATAAAGCAAGAGCTAGGCTGTTTTATTTTGATGTACTCTTCCTTGTAGAATGCATATTTTAATTTGTTTGTTTGTTTGTTTACATTTTTGATCTGAGGTCCTTTTAAGAGAGTTCAGGGGGCCTTTTAAAGAGTTTCTATGGAAGGATTTAGGTGCTCAGGTGGACCACTCATGCAAAGAGGGGTGAAAGAGATATGCCTCTCAGAATGAACCTCACAAATAGAAAGCAAAGCGCAGAGCAAGGAGACACTCACTTTGTATATCTAGCCATGCAAGCCAGAGCTTGAAAATTACTTCAATATCATCCAGAATCACGATGCTAAAATTTTAGTGATTAAAAATCATTGTTCTAGACATTAGTGAAAGTTTGGGGCCCTATCCCCACAATGTTGGATATATCCACATAAGTATACAAATCTTATAATTTTATATACAATATCAGGAGTTTCACAGACCCCCAAACTTGTCATCTGTATTCAGAAACACAGGTCTAGTTCAGAGATGGTGAAAACGACCCACAGGGGTGTAATGACCAGCTCCGCATCCCCGGACAGGTCTCTTGTTCCCAGCCTAGTGTTTTATGGTATACTACTTTATCGTTTGCTATACAATAGGCCCATAAATAAACATTTATTATAAGATTAGGCAATAAATTGTAAATGTGGAAATTATTCATGTATTGTTAATTAATAGCTGTTATCCATTTCTCTTAACTTTTTGCATCTCATAAAAATATTCTGTAGGTAAAACGTAGGAGTATGTATAAGCACTGGACAGCTCTGAGCCATCTTTTCTTCTGTTAGGATGATGACTACTGCTTGAGAGAATTATTTCAGATAATATAGTAGGTTCTCAATAAATAATAGCTACTATTAGAAATTATTGTTACTATCACTATTAGTAAGGCTAGGAAAAATCTGAAAGGTCATCTCATCTTTTTAAAAAACAAGAAAATTAAAAGCAGAGCAATATTTTCCCCAAGGATATACAACTAATTCATAACAGATTGTTGATAAAGAACTCACCAATAATAGGTGTATGCTTCTCAGTCTCTGCTTTTCCCCAAACGTTTATTCGTACTCCACTTCAGCTCTCAAGCACAGAGCTGATCTCAACTTCCATACCCATGAAATATGTTTTTTCTCTTTCCTGGAATTTCTTGCTTTCTTTGAATTGTTTTCTTTGTTATTTTATTGTACCTAACCCACCTGATGGTGTATGCCTCTGTGTGTGTGTGTGTGTGTGTGTGTGTGTGTGTGTGTGTGTGTGTGTGTGTGTGTGTGTGTGTTCTCTGGCTTTTTTTTTTTAAGATTCTCTAATTAATTATTGGCAATGGATCTACAAGCATGAACTCAGTAAGTTCAGGCCTCACATCCAAAATGAAGAGCTCTAAATAAACATGGAGGCCCAAATGTCCCCTATACCATACACTGGCTTAGTGAAGCAAAATTAGCTAACTTTTTGTCTAGGCCAGAAAAGCTTAAACAAAACCAAGCAGAACAAAATAAATGAAGTATAACTGGCACCCTTCCTGTGATGTGTGCACAGTTCCCTTTCCTCTCCCTGCTGGGGATGGAGAGAAAGACAGAACTTTCTGGGAAAATGTGTGAGAAAGACATCTTCTTTCCTACCCCACCAACATCTTCTTTCATATAAAATTAGGCGAACAACAGTTTCCAGAATGGCCTGGAATTCTAGCCTCAGACGCTGTATGCGGAAGCAGACTAGGCTGAGACCACCTTCGTTGGATTGAGAGGCGGTCAAAGTGGAGATGATTGACAGAAGGGTTACAGGAGGATTGCCTGAGTGAGAGTCTCGGGTCTACTCTAGCGGGAATTGGAGGACCCAGTTCTTTCTCCTCCACCAGTCACCTCACAGCTTAGGTGCTTTTCCTGCAGCCCTACCAAAGGGGCCTGGGATGATCAATCAGGGGTGTGAATAGACACAGAATAAAAAGGATCTAGCAGAGGCAGAAACCTTAGAATTAACGACTTGGAGAAATTCTTAAAAAAATAAGTTTCATAGCAGACTCCTATCTGTCAAAGAATACTTTTTTACCAAATACTTTCACTTTATCCCCCTCCATAAATATTGTAGTACTTTTCCATTTATGTGTTCTTTCTTTGGCATATTTTAAAAACTGGATGAAGGGGGGATCTTCTGAACTCTCTAGTGCTCTCCTCCAAGTAAAAAGTAAATGCCAACTGTGCTTTCAAGTTTTTAAGCTACCACAGATAGGCTAAGATTTTCTACGCCCTGTTACTGCTCAAACACAAGTTACTAAGTAGCTGGCTGATTGCTATGTAAATCAAGTGAAGTAAATCAATCTAAACCTATTAAGTGTTCCTGATATTTAGTAAGTGCTCAACATACATTTAGTGCATGAATGAATAAATGAATGACACCATGGACTAGATACCAAAATTTAAAACAAGTGATAGAAGTCTGATTTACCACGGAGTTTTTCATATTACCCCTTTCTTTTAAAAGGTTAAAACAGAATAGGTAATATATGATTACACAGATGACATGATGTTTAAAAATTGAAATATATCCTTTAAATTTGTGGTTTTAAAATTCTTTATTCTATGCATAAGAGAACAATGACAAGAAATAAAAGAAAAAAGTAGTGCCCGTTGTATTTGAATAAAATGGAAATATTGACACTACTACAGATATGGTGATGTTGCAGCTCACCAACTCATATTCCTTTGAACAACGTCCATTTTTTTCATTAGTCTGAAATTCCTAGAGAAAAGGACATATTTTTTTTCTTTTGCCTAATCCAGTCTCACAGGCTTCTCCTTTACATGTGTGTGTTGATGTTACTTCAGCATTCAAGCACAGCCTCTTGTGGGAGGGAACTGTTACTTATTTTTTCTTGCACAATACTTTGCCCATTATATTTTAAATCATATACCTATACAGATGCTGTGACTGTATATCTTAATGCATAAAGCCAATTCCCCATGTACTACTCTTTCCATTTTCATTTTCAAATTGCTGAACCAAATGCTTTTGTGTAAGAGGCAATACACTGTACTTTAATAACTCCTCCTTGATAATAATGATATGGCCATTTAATTATTTTTCCTGTTATAAAAATTCCGTCAAGGATTCAGTCTTCCATTTATTACCAGACAAGCAGTCACAATGGTAATATAAATCACCCTTTATTAATTTTATGCATAATTAAAATGTTATTTGAAAGTACCAAATTATAAAGACAAAAAAAGGTGAAGCCAGAATGAATTTGAAGGTGGTAATAATTACACTACTATTTTCATCTGGATTGCATTAGAAAACTAACTACCCTTTTTAAGATTTCATTAAATCAAGCTGTAAATGAAAAGTGAACAAAACTGAAAAATAATCCACTATAATAGTAGCAAGGAAGAGGGAAACCCCAGGAGAGGTTGCCAAATAAAAATTTTTTTTTTTTTTTGGTCAAATAATTCAACTCTTTACATGCCAATAGCCAATAGGAAATAAATAGGATTTATACATTTAAAGCAAACATTTCCCTATATTTCTTTTTTTTTTAATATGGCAATAGCAAGCAGATAATTACTTTCATTCTTGGTACTGCAAAATGAAGATTCAGTTTAGAAATTTTAAAATTAAATGGATTATGCAAAAGAGATCAATAAAATTTAATTTTATAATGAAAACATTTACTAACTACTACAGTCTTTGTTGACATTTAGCCTTGACATGAGGAGTTGGTGCAGTATACTTTTAATTGTTTAGGAGAATTTGACTACTTTGGTTTCTTTGTATGGCTCATAAAAAGATAAGCTTCATGTGCTCATACAGAAAGAAATATTAGACTTACTGAATCTGATTATCAGTCTCTAGGAGAAGGTCAGTGTTGGGAAGTTACATTAACATTTTAAAGTCAGTAAGGAGTCATTAGAAAATTACAATGAGACTTTTTTTGTAGAAAGTTGGTGACAGGTGACTAGGTCAGCATTCTTGCGACCTAGAATTTAGGCGAGCTCATGCCCTCAGGTCCCTTTGTTTAAGTTGTTTGGGAAGCACTTATCCACTTATTTTCTATGCTTACACATGAGTGAGAAATTGAAGGTAAGAACTAGGACTCAAGTTTGTGATGACATTCAATCATGCTCAGGTGAACTTACATTTGCCCTATTTTCTTCTTATTCCTGTGTGTGGAATAAATTGTTGTTCTTCCAGAATTATGGGAATTCTTTCAGGTCAATAAGGTGACATTTCCAAAGCTAGAGCAACAATTTATTTAATGATATCCTGTCTGCCTAGAGGAGTCATTATATATGATATTTTTGTTCCTCCCTTTAACAGAATTTGACCTGAGATAGGTATGGTTTGTTTTGTTCTAAAATGGAGGAAATAGTTGATTATATTTTACTGGTAACAAGGAAATATTATCATTAACATGGAAATATTTTCTTAAAAATAAATTTTAAAACTTGGAAAAGAAATAAGTCTGTGTTTGTAAAATCCTAAATTGAAATGTACTGTTTTTTTGTATGTGGTTCAAATGTCTCTTGGCAATGCCAAATAAAAATAGTAACAAAAAGCTTACCAGCTATGCCCATGGTTATGCAATAAGTATTAAATAATAACACTGGTTGGCACGAGCAGAAAAACAAATAAAACCAGGAAAAATCCATTGAAATGTATAAGAGATTTCTTCCCCCATAATTTAAAACATAATTAAAAATATTCGTAAGGCAAAGAGGAAGGGAAAAAAATAGCAGAGATGAAGGAAATTAAAAAATAATTTCCTTTTCTATAGCTGTTGAAATTTCTCAGCTATGTCTAAAACCATAGAATTTAGACTGCTCAAATTATTTAAATTTTTTCAGATAAAGAAACTAGGAATAGAGTAGGGGTGAGACCAGCAAACATCTCTGAGTCAGTGGTGCCATGGTGACTGGATTTCCTGACTGGTGCCCTTTCCACACTTTACCCTTTCCTCTCTTATTCTGATCAGCCTGGCTGAGCTTTGTCCTGATGAAAGGAAAAGGCAACATCTACCATAAAGAACTCCAAACTGGGGTGAGGGTGTATATAAAAGATAAATAGGTGACTTTACCCATAGACTCAGGCATTATGTTTTTTAGCAGTCAGGTCAATATAAGTTTCTATAAATACAATATCCCAGTTGATTTTATCACTATGAAAACATTGACTTTGTTAGAAGTAATTTCTTCCAGTTCTTCTCTATATATGAAATGCTATGAAGCTTATTCATGAATGAGCTCATAAAGACTAGAGAAAGTTGGGTGTGGTGGCTCACGCCCATAGTCCCAGCACTTTGGGCGGCCGAGGTGGTCAGATCACGAGGTTAGGAGTTCAAGACCAGCCTGGCCAATATGGTGAAACCCCGCCTCTACTAAAAATACAAAAATTAGCCGGGCATGGTGGCGCGCACCTGTAATCCCAGCTACTTGGGAAGCTAGGCAGGAGAATTGCTTGAACCTGGGAGGCGGAGGTTGCAGTGAGCCGAGATTGCGCCATTGCATTCCAGCTATGGGCAACAGAGCAAGACTCTGTCTCAGTGGGGGGCGGTGGGGGGGAAGCTAGAGAAATACACTGTAAAAGCTAGAAGGAGAATGAAACAAGGACATGCACAAAAGAGAGTCCTAGCCCAGCCACCTAGCACTGTTCTGTCCAAACCTAAACTTCCACCCCATATATGTAAGAGGTAGCAGCCTTAGGGGGTGCTAGCGCACACAGTTTTCATGACCTGGAATTTTACACAAACATATGGCTCTTCATGGTTCTTCCTTTTTTATGGTTGACATTCCCCAGATTTTCATCAGAATGAGGAATCTGTAACAGAGTTATGATCACTAGTTATGTCCAATGATCTAACAGAGATATAACTAAATTTCTGATAATGGTGACTTTCATTGTAGAAAATAGTTACTAATTTTGTATGTATGTGCATGGTGTGTGTGTGCGTGTGTGCGTGTGTGTGTGTGTGTGTGTGTGTGTGTGTGTGTGTGTGTTGGGTATAGTCAATGCTATTTCTATTGGGAAACCAGAGGAAATATTATATATTAATAAACTAAAAAATGGTTCCTTTATGCCTCATATCTGCACCTCTAATGAAAGCAGGAAAATATAGAAAACACTTTAGAAATATTTTTACCTGAATATGAACAAGCAGTTTTGAAAAAAAACAACTAGAACTTCTAGACATGAAAAAGCAATCATTAAAATTAAAGACTGACTGACAGGTTAACAGAAGAACAGACACACATGGAGAATTAGTGAACTAGAAGGGGCACCCTAAGATATTATCCAGAGTACATTACACAAAGACCAAGAGATAGAAGATAACATCTGTTTTGAGACATAGAGAATAGAGTGAAAAATGTCTAATATTAGTTTAATTAAAATTTCTGAAAGAAAAAGTGAGGGCAGAGCCAATATTTGAAAAGAAAATAGCTGGGAGTTTTCTAGAAGGGATGAAAACTACTGACCTACCATGTTAGTTTCCTATTACTATGTAAACAATTTCCAAAAATTTTTCAGCTTAAAACACCACAAATTTGTTATCCCACAGTTGCTGTGGGTAAGGAATCTGTACACAACTTAGTTAAGTTCTTTGCTCCGGGTCTCACAAGGTGGCTCCAATCAAGGTGCTGGCCAGGGCTTCGGTCTTATCCAAGGCTCAGGGTCTTCTTCCAAGTTCAGTAGTGTGCGCAGAATTTCTTTCCTTGCAGTATAAGACTAACATGCTCTTCCTCCCTTCCTCCCTCCCTCCTCTCTCTCTCTCCATATATATCTATATGTATATATTTGCATTAGAAAACTAACTACCCTTTTTAAGATTTCATTAAATCAAGCTGTAAATGAAAAGTGAACATAACTGAAAAACAATCAACTATAATAGTAGCCAGGAAGAAGGAAACCCCAGGAGAGATTGCCATATCTGCCATATATCTATATCTATATACCTATATATCTCATATATATATATATATGAGATATATATATATATATATATATATATATATACATATATATATGTTTCTTTTTGCTACTAGAATCCACACTCAGGTCCTTGCCACATACCCCTCCACTGGAAGTTCATGCATAGTTGTTTGTTTCTTCAAAACAAGCAGGAAAATTTCTCTTATTCCAAATTTTTGTCTCAAGGAAGGCCTGGATCCGCTCATTTTTAAAGTGCTTGCTCAAAGTCAACTGATTAGACATTTTAATTACATTTTCAAAATCCCTCATCTTTGTCATATAAACTTCTTTGTCACCTCATCACAGGAATAAAATCCCACCAGATTGACAAGTTGCTTCCAAACTCAAGAGGGGAGGATTATATACACCAGAGGGTAGGAATCTTGCAGACCATCTTAGAATTTTGCCTACTACAGGCAGATTCAAGAATTTATCCTTCATTTATCATGAAGGATTAATAAAAATAAATCCACACACAGCAAATTGTAAATCTTTAATGAGAAAAAATATTGATAGACATATAGAAAAGAGAGATTAGCTTCAAAGAGGCAGTAGTGAGACTGAGTTGACTTCTCTACAGCAACAATGAAAGACAGAAAAGTGTTATGATATACCCTATATACTGAGATAAATCAATGTCATACTATAATTCTGACCAGTGAAAATATATTTCAAAAATGAGAGTGAAATGAAGGTATTTTTCAGGCAAACAAAATCCAAAAATATTCTACCAGTGGAACCTCACTAAAAAAAAATTCTACTGAAGAAAGTCAGCCCAGATGAAACAATGAAATGCAAAAATGAAGAAAAAAATATAGTAGCTATGTGAATAAATATAAACAAATATTAACCTTATAAATAATAAACATAATGTCTTTGTAAAAACAAAGCCTCAATGTACATGTTGATAGCATACAATTTATAAAATGTGGTAAATATGTTTTAAGGTTTAAGAAGAGTAAAGTTACTTATTTTATTGTTTGATTAATTATGTTGTAATTGTAAGGGTAAGCACTTAAAGAAGAAAAATGTAATGTATACTTAATGTATACTTTTGAATTAGTAGAGGAAACAAAAAAATATGGATACTTATTCAAGCTGAAAGAAAAGAAGAAACAGAACAAAAATAAACATAAAATGTCAGGAAAAATAAAGCAGAAAAACAAATAATAGCTTTAAAGTCAAATATGTCAATAATTTTATACTGACTGTAACTGAACTAAATTAAAAAACAAGTACTGTTAAACTAAATTATAAAACTGAACTCTATTTTGTTTTTAAGAGATAGCTAAAATTAGAAGAAAACAGAAATGTTGAAAGTAAAAGAATGAAAAGGAAAAATCAGACCAATAGCAATAAAACGAGAATTTTTAGAGTTATATTAAGATGAGACAAACTACTCTATTTGGCAAAATGCATTACTAGAAATAAAGAGGATAACTTCGTATAAAAATAAAACCAGAAATATACAATTTTATATTTGCATACACTTAATAATACATAAAAATAGTGGGAAATTTAAATGTAGCTCTCTCAGAGAATGAGAGAATAGCAGGAGAAAAAAAACAGTATGGATATAGGTGATTTCAACAATACAATTAATAAACATGTATTAAAAACATAGTTCAGAATTATAAAACAATTATACATTATTTCCAAGTACATGATGAACATTTATAAACAAGTGATTGCTTACTGGATAATAAAATAAGAGTGTAAAATTGTTAAGAATTGGTATATATCACCCTTATTCTTGGGCAGCAATGCAATTAGGCTAGAAATGAATAATACTAAGATAATCAGAAGAGCTCTATAGGTTCAGAACTTGAGGAACACTCTTCTAATAACTTTTGCCTCAAGGAAATAATCATGCAGAAAATTAGAAAACATTTAGAAATGAAAATACTATATAACATCTTTTAAAATTAAAGCTTACTTAGTTTGGAAGCAGC
Organism: Pan paniscus; assembly: GCF_029289425.2. Classification (NCBI taxonomy): domain Eukaryota; kingdom Metazoa; phylum Chordata; class Mammalia; order Primates; family Hominidae; genus Pan; species Pan paniscus. Next base: position 39,478,654 of record NC_073264.2, on the reverse strand, counting down.
ACTTAATGAAAATGTATAGCCTTAAATGTATATATTACAGAAGAAAAGAGGCTGAAGAATGAGTTAATTATATAAATAATCCTTAAAAAGTTAGAAGAGAAACAGCAAAATAAATGAAATGTAAAATAAAGTACGTAACAGGAAAAAGCAGAAAATAATTTTTAAAAACTACAAACATAAAACAAGAACAAAGATGAAAGTTGATTTTTCTGAAACTATAAACTAAGTTGACAAAACTCTAAGGAGACAAAATTTTTAAAGGCAGATTAAAAATCATATAAGAAATCAGTAAATTGATTTGAATAAATCTGAAAATTCAGGTAAGTGAAAATTCCCAGAAAACTAAAAGTTTAAAAATTAGAAAACCTGATTATTCCTTTAATAATTAGAAAAAATTGGAACAGTAATTAAAAATCTGCCCACAGAGTAAGCTATAAGTAAGTTTATATCATTTTTCTATAAGTTGTGAAAAAAATTACAACAATCTGAAAATATAAGACAGAGTGGGAAGAAGATATTTTCAATTAATATAACTTATAGATGACAAGTGTTCAGACCACATAAAGAACTCCTTCCTTCTACCCTCTTTCCCAAATAATGAGAATAAAAAAGACAACTCAATTTAAAAAATGGTAAAATTTGGCAATTGCTTCAAAAAACAAAAATTAAGTACAGTTACAATCTTACATAAATTTATCTAGTAAAAAGAAAGAACACAATTCATTTTATCAGGCAAGTATAACATTAATATCAAAACCTATCAAGGATAGCAAAAGAAATGAAAATTGCAGACCAATCCACTCATGCAAATAGATGCTACAGCCAAACAAAATATTATCACATTCAAACAATGAAACATCACACCATCAATTGAAATAATCTAGTATATTTAAAGACTAAAGGAAAACAATAATGAGACCCACTCAATAGATAGAGCAAAACTATCATTATTTATGGAAGACATGATTGCATAAATTGAATGTCAAAAATAACCTATAATAAATTATTCATAGGTGAGTTTATCAAAGTTACTAAATAGAAGGTCAGTATACAAAAAAGAATTGTATTTCTAAATGCCAGAATCAAATAGAAAATAAAAATTGAACATAGCATAAAAATGTCAAACACATAGAAATAAAAGAAGTGCAATATGTCTATGCAAAAATATACAAAAAATTATTGAGAATGATTAAAAGAGGTACTAACAGAGTAAGGTACTAAGTCCATAGATTAGAAAATGCAGCATCATAGAAATGCCAATTCCATTAAGTATGTGTGTTTTTAAGTGTGTATGCATACTACTTGAAAACCTGACTCTAAAATTTATATGGATGAGTAAAAGTTTAAAAAAGCTAAGATGCTCTTGAAACAGAACAAGGTAGAAGTCTTGTTCTCCCACATATCAAGTCTCATTATAATACTATGATATTTAAGGTAATATGATTTTGGCAATGGGGTGGATAAATAGACAGAAGGATATTAAAACAGAGCCCCGAAGTAGACTAAAACATAATTGATGTATGAATGAAATCACGTTGCAAGTAAATGATGGATTTTACTATAAATTATTCTGAGACAATTGGTTAGCCAAGTAGAGAAGAGATGGGAGGAAAGCAAAGTGGATTCCTATCTCCTTCCCACTGCCCGATGCACATACATAAAAATCAGTTCAGTGTAGATTTAAAACTTTAAATAAAAGGCAAAAGTACAACACTTTTGGAAAAAAATATGAGAAAATTTCTGAAGAGTTTTTAATAATCCACAAAATACCCCAAAATTGATAAATCCAGCTACATTAAAGTAGAACTTTTGTTCATCAAAAGACACTGTAAAGAAAGTGAAAATATAAAAACACAGTGGGAAGAAGAAATTTTCAATTAATATAAATGACAGAACGCAAGCGTTCAGACCATAAAAAGAACTCTTTCGTTCTACTCACTTTCCCAAATAATGAGAATAAAAAAGGCAACTCAATTAAAAAAATGGTAGAAATATGGCAATTGCTTCAAAAAACAAGAAATAAATTCATATGATCAACAAACTTATTAAAAAGCGTCAACCTAATTATTAATGAAGGAAATATAAATTAAAAACAGAGACTCCACTTTATAATAATAAGATCAGCAAAATCAAAAGGTCTGACTAAATGAAATGTTTGCAGAAGATGTGGAATCTCTCCTCTTGTTGCTGAACTTTGTAGAACCACTTTGGGAAATAATTTTTTCTCCCTTAATAAAGTTGAAAATGCAAATACTCCATGACACAGAAATTCTACTTCTAGTATCTACCTGATGGAAAATAAGTGCACGAAGATACAGATTGAAGGGTATTCATGGAAAGACTTTATGGAACAGCCTCAAACCATTGACAGTTTAATAGATAAACAAATTGACACAATGAAACTGCAGTGAAAATAAATGAACTGTAGCTTCATGCACAGCACAAACAAATCTCCAAAACAAAGGAGCAAGCCATAGAGGAAAATATTCAGTAAGCTTTCAATTTATACAGTGTTCACAAACAGGCAAAACTAATATGTGATAAAATGATAAAACTATAAGGAGCCCAAGAGGATGTTTATTACAAATGGCAGTGTAGTGGGGGACAAGGAGAGAATGAGATTTGGAAGGGCATACATGCACCCCTTGTGAAGGGCTCCGTTTCTTATTCTTGGATGGAGAGCACACAGGTGATCTCTTTAGTAAATTATATACCATACATAGTTAATATGCCTCCGTAAATAGAAAAGATACATTTTTTTTTCTAATTTAGAGTTTCTCATTTCCTGGAGGTTTTGAAAAATAAGTAAGCAAGCCATTTAATTAATAAAAGGCAATTAAATGGCTTGGACGTTGGGGGAGGAGGGTCAAGGCTTGGTTATGAGCTTACATGTATGACTTTGATGGTCTCTTTAGTCCCGGAAATTATTTGCAAGTAACTCATTTGTATTAATGCTTAGGTTTGTTCCATAGAGATATATTTTCTCAGTGGCTTAACTAAGTCAATTGGTGTTTTTAAATAGCCAGGGAAGTCATAGGGTGCAAAATTTGAAAGAGTATTTAAGAGGTATGACTAGAACCCAGTTTTTCCGACATTTTACCATTGTTTTTTAACATACGACAAACATATTTTCTGGGAATGATTTCCAGCTTGATTAGAGGATGTGTGTGCATGAATATATGTATGTATAAATATACTTTTATAATGTATATATTCATGAGTTATTTGAGGGCTGTAAATTTCTCACCTTTGTGTCCATAGAATCTAGCAAAGTATCTAATACTAGGAAATAAACATGACTTTTGAATGATTCCAATTAACATATGTATGTTTTTCACTCACGCAATTATATGTGAGTGTAAGTATATGTGTATGTAGGTACGTACACACACATTTGTATAGACACACAAATACATATAGGAAAATCTCTGTGTATACATATTTTTATTTACATACATACACACACATACACACACACACACACATAACAACGAAAACATACAAATATAATAGTAACATTCTTTTGAGAACTTACTACATGGCACAGATTTTGTTAAGTGTTTTACTTGCATTGATTTCCCTAGGCAAAGGACACTAAAGGGCAGGTACTGTTATTGTCTCATTCTATATAAGTGAGGAAATTGAGATGGAGCCAACATGTAAACCCAGTCAGTTCACTCCAGAGCAATGTTCTTGATCGCCACAATGTACTAAAATGATTTAATATAACAATGAATGCCAAAGTATAATGTAATTCAAATAAACTCAATTTGCTAAACATGTATTACATGCCACTATTGGTCAAGTACTGGTTTTGGTTCTAGGACTACAAAAATAAACAGAGAAAAGTCTTTTCCTGAGATTGGCTGCCATATATTATTTTAGAGACTTAAGCCCTGCTCCTCTCCCAAACCCCATTACTGTACATGTTGGTTAGAGTACCTCACCACTCCATTTTAGGGATAAGCATTTGGTAAAGGTCTATCCAACCCCAATATCCACTCTCCTAGAACTAGTAACTGGTACAGAAGTGAGCATGTACAACAGTGGGACCAAAGTTGTTCTTTGGAGTTGATATATGGATGCTAGCAGAAAGAAGTTGAAAGTTCCCTCTCCCTTGGACCATTAAAAACAGAGGGGCAGGCGTTGAGGAGTTTGGAGACTTGTAAATTAAAGACTATCAGCAGTCAGTTTCCCCAGAAAATTCTCATTTTTAACCAAAAAGGGTAAAGGATAAGGTCAGCACACAAGGGGAAGCAGCACTAAGAGCTGGAGAGAGGGAGAAAGAAGCCCACAATGTAGTTTAGCCTTGGGATTCGGCCAAGTTTAAGGACACTGACGTTCTAGGTAAGCGAGTTAATAAATTGCATTTTCTGCTGGAACTTGAAATCATCTTGTTTCTATTACAAAAATAAACCTGAAGAGGGCATCTGCCACTTTGTTCAAGCAGCCAAGTCAGAAGAGCAAATTAGAATGTATTCTGGTTATATATAACTAATTTATTAAAGCAAGTATTTATTCTGTCATCAAAACTGCACAAGATAGGTATCAATCATGTTCTAGCAAAATTCAGATAATTCACCTTTTCTCTGTTGCCCTTATATAGAACAAGACTGTGATTTACAGAGTAGTGAAGGAAACAATGTTCCCACTATTTCCATAAGAGAAAAGGGAATGTTGGGGTAGAGTTGGAAAGTAGGAGCTGGGGTTAGTGGTGAGCATGTGGAATAGAAATTGTCTACATTTAGGAAAATGGTAACTAGGCAAAGTTCAAGCAATTTGGCACAATACATTGCACTGATTTTTTCCCAAAACCCAGTAACTCTAAATAGAACACCAAAACTAAAACATAAGAAATTCAATCAGGCAGTTGGCATGTGAAATATTTTCAGAAGAAAAAGTTTAACTCAGACTTTAGTCCCCTAGAGAAGAAAATGTTCAAAAAACTGAATAGAATCCCATTTCCAAAGGTTTAGGGGTGTCATGTGGGCCTTTGGCTTTCAGCTCCTACTTCATACTTTATGTACACTATACTTCCTCATAAATAATAGTGAGGACAACAATCCAATATGTCTTAGGAAACAAAGCTCATCTTACTTATGATTGCAAAACTGTCCTCAGCAAAATATATATAGAACAACGATTTTTTTCACCCTTATGACTTGTTGATTGGGAGGTATATAGCAACTATAAGTACCTACCTTTTTCCAGTTGGACTTCTTTTTAAAGTCACTTGAGCAAAAAAAGACCTCTGGAAAGATTAAGATCTGAGTAGCAAAGCAGATATTCAGAGACTAGAACCAAAACAATGACCTGTTTACCAGACCTGGAGCACAAAATCAGAGCCAAGATTAACAAAGGTGAGTTGATGCAAGGACCCAGTGAATTAGTTTCCTACTGCTTCTGTAACAAATCACCACAGATCTAGTAGCTTAAAACAACACAAATGTATTATCTTACAGTTCTGGGGATCAGAAGTTCTAAAATGAAGGTGTTGGCAGGGCTGCATTCTTCCTGTAGTAAATAGAGGATTTCCATTTCCTTGCATTTTCCAACTTCTATCAGGACCCATGTGATTCCATTGGGTCCACTTGGATAATCCAGAATAACCTTCCAAACTCATGATCCTTAATCACAATGTCAAAGTTCCTTTTGCCATGTAAGGTAACATATTCACGGGTTTTGGAGATTAAGACTTAGACACCATGTGAGCGGGGTACAGTTTTCTGTCTATCACACCCAGGTTTATGGCTACATTCCTAAAACCTGTCCAACTAAAGCCAGGAATTCTTTGTGGATGAAAAGAGTCAAACTCTGTAAAATATTTGAAGAGATTTATTCTGAGCCAAATATGAGTGACCAATGAATGGCTTGTAACACAGCCACAGGAGATCCTGAGAACATGTGCCTAAGGTGATCAGGTTGCAACTTGGTTTTATACATTTTAGGGAGACATAAGACATCAATCAATACATGGAAGATGTACGTTGGTTCAGTCTGGAAAGGTGAGACAACTGGAAGCAAGGGACTTCCAGGTCATAGGTGGACTCAGACATTTTCTGGTTAGCAATTGGCTGAAAGAGGTATTATCTGAAGACCTGGTATCCATAGAAAGAAATGTCTGGGTTAAGCTAAGGGATTGTGGAGACCAAGGGTTTATCTGAAGATGAAGCCTCCAGACAGCAGGCTTCAGAGGCTTATCAGACCTAAAAAGGTGCCAAACTCTTAGTTAATTCTTTCCTGGATCACGGGAAAGTCCTGGAAAGGAAAAGGGACTTTCCACAGAATGTGGATTTTCCCCACAAGAGACCATTTTGCAGAGCCATTTCAAAATATGTCAAATAAATACATTTTGGGTAAAATACTTTGATTTCATTCAGGGCCTGCTATCTGTCATGTGATGCTATACTGGAGTCAGGCTGAAATTTGGTGGATTATTGCTACAAAAAGTCTGTTTGGTTAGTCTTAAGATTTCTGTGTTAATGTTAATGTTGGTCAGTTGTGCCTGAATTCCAAAGAGAAAAGAGTATAATGAGGCATGTCCAACCCCTGCCTTCCCATCATGGCCTGAACTAGATTTTCAGGTTTACTTTGGAATGCCCTTGGTTGAGATGGGGGTCCATCAGTCAGTTGGGGGCTTCAAATTTTATTTTTGGTTTACATGTCTTAGGGATGAATGTGGGCCTGAGCTGGCATGGAGAAGTCAAACCACCTGCGTTAGGGACAAAAAAGAAGTAGGGGTTGGAGATCAAACAAAACTAAACAAGTTTAGCTCCAAATGATAAGCTGCTTTTAGCCTCCTGCCACCCCCAAATGGGTGATTGTATAGAGTTCTGCCATATTAACTTTTTAAATAAAATCATATGAAGTCATTTTTACTCTCTGGCCAATATATACCAACATTCAGTTTATGGTGTACTAGGGGAAATACGGACTTTGGAAACATCTAGACTTGATTTTGAGTCCTGCTTCTTATATTTAGAACTTTGCCACCTTGAGAGGTACATACACTCTCTCAATTTCTATTCCTTCATTCGTAAAATGGCAATAATCATTTCTGCCCAATAGGATTGTTTTGAGGATTAAATGTAATAATTTTATGAAAGTGTTTACTTAGCACACCACCTGGCATGTAACAGGCTTATCATTTCAGCCTTTCTTCCTTTGAAGTAAATTTGCCTCCTGGTTGTTTTGGCAAGAGGTTGCATTTTAGAAACCATCTAAATTATGGTTGTTAGACAAGCAGCTCCATTTTTCTTTTTTCCTGTAAAGGTCTTTCTTTCCTTCAAAGTGAGAAAACTTGTAAATTTCTATTCATTTGAACTTTTCTTTCACTTCTGCAAAGAATTCTTGACTCCAAAATTATTGGTGCAGCTCATGAGATAAACATAACTAGTTTGAGCACAGTGTACTTGAATATAATATTATGCTTTTTTTTTTTTTTTTTTTTTTTTTTTTACAAAAATCAATTTCTAGCATTCAAATTGGTGGAATGACAGAACTGGATGACTATAATGACATTGGTTCACTTTTATAACAAGTTTCCAGTTTTTCAAAGAATCCCTTGGGAAACATATTGACTACTTTCCTGTAGCCCACTAGTTCGACTGGCATAAATGCCTCTCACGTTCTCAGTGATCAGGGAAATCTCTTGTTTCCAAAAGCCTTTTGTGTTATGTCCTTGCTTGAACAAACTGAAGCTTCTTCGTGTGGAAAACACATTGTAATGTTCACAGTAAAGCTCTCAGAAACTTCCTTAAGATTTTAATCTTAAAGAAAAGCATATTGGTTTTAGCAACTTGACAACTGATGCTTTAAAAATAAAATTATAAAAGCTGTCTTAGTCAATAATGGATAGCTGACTAAAGTCCATTTTAGGTTCAGAGTTCACAGCCATCAGTAAATATTGTTGCAGAATTATAAAGCCTCTTACGGGGATCTATTGCTATTTATTCTAATATAAATAAGAACTGTCAAGTTTAGGGCACTGATGCTCATTCTATTAGATTTTGAATGCCATGTTATCCAAGTGTCTGCATTCTGCCCCCAACGACTCTTCAAGCAAAGTACCAACGTAATTCTCTACAAAATGATCAGTGTTTGATGTCTGAATGAACTGTTGCTTTTCTGAAATGAGTGCATCTCTGCATTGCTTACCGAAATGATAAGAACATTACTATATATTGAAAACTACTCCTTTGATTTGAGAAAATCAGCTATGCAATTTCTTTTGCTAGATCATTTTCCCGGATCTTTAAAATTATCAAATGTAGTTCAGTTGAGAGGCAAGTAATAATCCTTTGTGGAAACCCAACATAATAGAAGATTACACAGCATCTAAAAAATTTCCAAATGTGTTCTTTGTTGAGACAGATGGTGAAACTATTCAATGTAAGTGGCAATGCTTCCATTTGTAATATTTAAGCATCTGAACAGTGATTGATGGAGCTTCTTTAGTAATACAATCATTTCATCAAAAGTCTCGTTTTTCACAATCAACAATACCTTCTCCTATATTGTTTCACTGCAAAATAATAAAATGAAAGTTTCACAGCATATGAATCCTAAGAAGAGTAATTTAGAACATCAAAATTTTCAGTGAGCCCCAAAGCAACCATTTGAGGTCTGCTCAAGTTTTGTTGTGGAGGTTGGATTCAATTGTTTGCCAAGACTATTTGAAAATGAATTTATACTGCCAGCTGCTATCCAACTTTTATTGCCAAATAACGCACATTACGTTATTATAACTAAAAAGTGATATAAATAACTTCTCCCTTTCTCCTATAGCCTACCCAATAGGGAGCCACCTAAGAGGAATGAGTTAAAACAAGAAGTTAAAGGAATAAAGGAGCACAAGATGATGACTGTGTGAAATTCAGCATGCTGAATATAATAATATGCAGTTCAGAGAACTTGTCCATATTATTCGTGGACATCCCAAAGTCACTTCACATTTAACCTTTGCAAAACCGAACTTCTAACATTCCCCCAAGTGTGCTTCCTCCTATCTTCCCAGTCTCAATTTTGCCATCTACCCAGTCACCAAAGTCAGAAACCTGGCAGCTCTCTCAGTTCTTTTTTTTTTTTTTGCATCACTCTTAACATTAAATCAAGTATGAAGTCTTGTTGAGTATATCCCTTAAATGCCTCTCCAATTCAACCACGTCTCTATCCCTGCTACCACGAACCTGATCCAGGTCACCATTTCTCCCTGGATCACTGCCATAGCCTCCCTATTGGTCTTTCAGCCTCCAATCTGCTCTTGAAATACTTTCATCTCCATGCAGCCTGTGTTATGTTACCATATCTAGTCATGTCACCACTTGCTTAAAACTCTTTAATGAATCTCATTGCCATTAACATGGCTCACATGACTCACAAACCTCTTTGCAAGTTTACTCCTGTTACCTGTGCAGCTCCATGTCTTACTGTTTGACCACTCCTGGTTCATGTTCCAACCATGAGGAACTTCTTTCAGCTCTCTAAACATATCCTGCTCTCTCATCTCTAATAAAAACCATATCGTGTGTATTATTCCCTCATGAGACCCCCTCATGTAGTTAACTTCTGCCAATCCTTAGGTCTCAGTTTTTTCCTCTAGAAAGCCTTCCAGGTAACTTCTCCTTCTACAGTCCTTATAGCACTCTATATATTTTTTCACTATCCATCATGTTCCCTTAAAATTGTTTGCTTATTTTTCTGCCTCTATCACCAGACTATTAAGCCTCGTGAAGGCAGGGATTTACATTTCCTTGTTTACTCTTGTATCCTAGTGCAGTGCTTGATATTACATATGATGTAGACCTAAGTATTAGTTAACAGACTGAGTAACCAACTGAGGAACCAACCTAGCCTATGGAAGTAGTTTACAGGGCGGGTGAAGGCACATTCCTGAAAAGTCAGGAGGCAGTGAAAGGGCCCAGAGATACATGCAAGAGAGAATAGGATACTGAAAGGAATGGTGGTGGGTTTTCAAAGAGTAGAGCACAACTACTACACAAACTTAAGTCAGAAGCTCCATGGATATAGATAAGTAAAAATAAGGAAGAGAATCTTCAAGTTGATTAGAATTAGAAAAAATTAGGAAATATCTGAGCTTAGCAAGCAACCAGTCTGCATAGTTGACCCAGTTCTTTTACTGAGGGTAGAACTTAAGTGTGGTTTTATAGTGACACCCATCAGATACATAAATTTTGGCTCTGGGTGAGCTCTTCTCCTATCTTAGAAAGAGCTTTGTAACTTTTTTTATATGTTTATGAATTATACAAGAAAAACCTTAGGATGGGCCTGAGAATGCTGTAGGTCATTTTGGCACACTGGCTTTGCATCCCCAAGGAGGAAAAATGTCAGCCTGTGAACTGTATTCACAAATATGCAGGAAAACACATCATTGTGGGAGCTGGCATGGCCATAGCTTGGCATATATACAGTCAGGGATGAAACAAATGATACAGTGCCTGGAGATACTATTTCTTGTGTATTGGAGATCTTAAAGAGCTGAAAGCTCCTACAGACACATTTTTGTGTTCTCTTATGCAACATCAAATATAACTCCAAGGTTTGAAGAGCAGAAGATAGTAGTTTATTCATCCTCTCAGGAACTCCCCAGGGGAGGAAATTAACAGGGAGGCAGATTTCAGTGTAACATATGGAGATTTTTACCACCCTCAGAGCTGTCTAAAGTGAGAGTAAACTAACAGCTTTACAAATACTGAAATTCGTTTCACTTTCAGCAGGAAAAGGAGAAACTAGATCCTAGTCTTCAGCAGTGATTTGGGATGGAGGGGAAGTGATGACCTCTAAGTTCTATTCTGATTATAAAATTGTATGATGTAATTTTTTCTTGGTGACTCAGAGGAACATGATGTGTGTGAATTATTGTGGTTCCCAGAGATGCAATGAGGTCCTTACGGTTTGTGAGGTGAATTCAGCTGTATTTTCCTATCTTACATTGCTCCAGACAGCAGTGCTTTCGCTGTTAATTTGTATTCTTCTCCCTCCATTCTATCCATGTCCCTGCCCAGGCTGGTCAGCTAATACACTACATATTACCCACCCTCATCTCAACAGAAATCCTTGGGAACAGGAAGCAAATTTACTTTTGGTACACAAAACAGTGCTTTGACCTAAGAATTCCATCAGTGTGACTCTCAATGAAAATTTGGGGAATAAATTATGAGTGACTTTTGGGACAGAATGCTACTCTTTATTTATCAGAGCTTAGAAAAAATCTCTGCCCCGTGCATTCACCCACATAGCCATATAGACTCCTTTGCGCATCTCTGAGAATAACACTTAGTGCTAGATTCTTCCTGTAGTTTGAAATGTCAACTGTCTCTTTCCTGTCTTCCAAATGCTTACTCATCTATTTAGCTCCCATTAAAATATCTGCTCTGGAATGCTTTCCTCGGGCATAATTAACTATTCCTGTGTGTTCTTACAATTGAAAACATACTTCTATTATTCAAATTTAATATTTTATCATAACTATTTGTTCCCATTTGTTTCCTCAGTTAACTCAGAGCTTCTTATGGACAGAGTAGCCCACCTTCATGAGCCCACCTCCATTATATGCAATGCCCAGCATATAATGGGTGCTCAGTAGACATTGGGTGGCTGGGTAACTGAGTGAGGTAAATTGTGTGTCTCCCTCTGATGAAGAAAAGCACATGGCTTTAAGGCATTTATCTCAGGCGGCATTTTTACCCACTTTCTAATTCCCATCTTCGCTCTAGACCTAAAAATCTGACATCCAAATTAGTGGGTCATGTATTACTACAGTGAGGTTTGTTGGTGGTACATACACACAAACAAACAGATACACACACACATCCTCAAACATCCCTATTAAATTTTAAATCTTTTTATATTTTGACAGATTTTGAGAAAACCATTTGTTATCACTTTAAGAATCATACCTTTACAAGATTAATGTATTGTAATGAAGCCAATTTTCTTATTAGATTTAAACTGGCCACAGATTTATATAAGGTACAGTCCACTAGAGAGCTTCAGGCTCTAACTTTGAAAGGACATGCAGCTACAGGAGAAATGTATCGACAGTTTAATAATCACTAATATATAAATACATTAGATGTGGGCCACCACATGCACTGCAATCAGGGATGCAAACAGGGATGCACTGCAATCAGGGATGTCTCTTCTCATCTGTCATCAAATCATTTACAATTTTATGCCCAAAGAACAGTTTAAGTCTCAGTTATTGAAAAACAATTATTAGTTTAATTAAGTCTGTACATCTTTACTATGAAAAGAAAATTACAAAAGGTGAACTTGGAGCCTAAACCTTAAAAAAATAGTTCAATTAATTAATTACATCAACTATCACATAATAAATACGACTGTATCATATTATGCCATTTTTCTGCCTTACTGATTCACTGCTAGGAATTCATGAGATAGGTTTTGGCACCTAAAATAGCGTTGGCCATTATTTCACAAGTAAGAGGAGCAGGTAGATAGTTTTCCGCCATCCTCACATCCATCCTGGCTTATCTCTGCATCCCCTCTGTAGTTTTCTGGGCCAAGAGAGTTTTGCCCCAGGGATTATGTCTTACTATTTAAGGACACCAGTGGCTGAAAGATGATTCCATGTCACTTAAGCCAATGGAAGAATTTGATGGGCGAAAATATCAAATCAAAAATCTCATTTTACCTCATTTACATAAGCTACTCATTCCTAATCATGAATTTATAGTAACATAAGACATTCCCAATTATGTCAGGGAACAGCTTTCAAAACAAAAGCCATTAAAATTCAATGTCTTTTTTTAAATTGAACTTTTAGAGCACTATTTAGATAAGGGAATGGTGGCTTTTGAATGAAGATAATACAACTCTAAAGATATATACTATACTTGTATAGCAACAATAAATTTCATTTAAGTAAAAGATAGGTGTGTTTTTATTTTAACCTATTGGTCTTAAATAGATGCTCCTCATTATGACTAACTTTTTCACTTAGGATTTTTAAAACTAGGTTATAAACTGCTTTTTTGAGTAATTTCAAGGCACTTGAAAAGATAAAATATCTTATAGGTTATACGTAGTCTTTAACTTGTTAACATTTTGGCAAATTTGTAAATTGACTGATTGAAGCTCAGAATGAACTTTTCCCAAGTAGATAATGTTTTACATAGGGTTGGTCCACAGGTGGGCCCACAGAAACATTTTTAAACTTTAGTATACAAGAAATGCCACTAGGTTGCGTTAAGATGTAAGTACTACAAAGATTATGCAAAGATTATGATGCCCTTACACGATTCTAGATAACATATTGCTTTTTTATAATGACATGATATTTATTTACATCCCCAAATCAAAATAACCCTTAAAATTTTTTTACTGCAAACATCTCAAGTAAGTGTATCCAAAGGGGAGGATGGATTTATCTCATTTCTCCTTCTACAGCTGTGCTGGTGTCCTCAGTAGGGACTTCACCTATTGCATAATTAAGTGCTGAGCATTCACATAGCAATACCTTAGACAAAAATGGATCCTTAATTCCACATTCAGATGTCTGGAGCATGTGTACTTCACAATGTGAGACAAGGTCCTGCTCCACACTGTGGCCTTGCAGGTGTTTCACTGACTTGGAACAGGTGCGGCTGCAGGGAGTGAAGAACCATGGTGGGATCTGAGGGAGAAGGGAAGAAGCACTGAGGTGATGGGGGAGGGTAGTTGGGAGGGGACACTGGGCTGGGGGAATTTCAAAGAGGGGAAGAAATTAGATCCTTTATTTTACACAGTACAATTGACCGTCTAGTACTACTTGCTGGATATTTTCCAAAGACCACATGTCAGAAATGTTTTGTCTTCCTTTATCTTTCCCTTCCGTGTCTTTATCTACCTCTACTGTCCATGTCAATGTTGTTCCAAATTATATAATTGCCTTGACCACCAACACTTAATAAGGCAAGGTGGAGAAACAGTGACCCAAACCTGCTGAAGAAGGGGCAGTAGATGGAGAGAAAAAGCTGAAATTGGGAGAGAAGGTCAAACTGAAGAGAGAGTCTACAGCAGAAGGGAAGTAGAATGAGCTATGCCAGCAGAAAGGGAGTTCCAGAATGACATGTGGATAAGTAGGAGGGTGTAAGCAAAAAGAGAGTGTGAGTTAGAGATATTCTCTACCAACACTGGTACAGTAACTCTCCCTCTACTCTGTGAGGATTGGAGATTTAAGGGCCATATGCTCAGCATTTAAATTCCATGATGATCATGGAAGATTGCACATCCAGGTAAGGGTTGACACATTGAAGTCCTTGGACACGCTAAACAAAAAGCACAAACAAAAGGATGTCTGTGCCAGACATTCACTGAGCTAATGGTTAAGAAATCTGATGATATCTCATAGTGGTTTTGATTTGCATTTCTCTGATGAGCATTTTTTCATGTGTTTTTTGGCTGCATAAATGTCTTCTTTTGAGAAGTGCCTGTTCATGTCCTTCGCCCACTTTTTGATGGGGTTGTTTGTTTTTTTCTTGTAAATTTGTTTGAGTTCACTGTAGATTCTGGATATTAGCCCTTTGTCAGATGAGTAGGTTGTGAAAATTTTCTCCCATGTTGTAGGTTGCCTATTCACTCTGATGGTAGTTTCTTTTGCTGTGCAGAAGCTCTTTAGTTTAATTAGATCCCATTTGTCAATTTTGGCTTTTGTTGCCATTGCTTTTGGTGTTTTGGACATGAAGTCCTTGCCCACGCCTATGTCCTGAATGGTAATGCCTAGGTTTTCTCCTAGGGTTTTTATGGTTTTAGGTCTAACGTTTGAATCTTTAATCCATCTTGAATTGATTTTTGTATAAGGTGTAAGGAAGGGATCCAGTTTCAGCTTTCTACATATGGCTAGCCAATTTTCCCAGCACCATTTATTAAATAGGGAATCCTTTCCCCATTGCTTGTTTTTCTCAGGTTTGTCAAAGATCAGATAGTTGTAGGTAAGCGGCGTTATTTCTGAGGGCTCTGTTCTGTTCCATTGATCTATATCTCTGTTTTGGTACCAGTACCATGCTGTTTTGGTTACTGTAGCCTTGTAGTATAGTTTGAAGTCAGGTAGTGTGATGCCTCCAGCTTTGTTCTTTTGGCTTAGGATTGACTTGGCGATGCAGGCTCTCTTTTGGTTCCATATGAACTTTAAAGTAGTTTTTTCCAATTCTGTGAAGAAAGTCATTGGTAGCTTGATGGGGATGGCATTGAATCTGTAAATTACCTTGGGCAGTATGGCCATTTTCACGATATTGATTCTTCCTACCCATGAGCCAGGAATGTTCTTCCATTTGTTTGTATCCTCTTTTATTTCCTTGAACAGTGGTTTGTAGTTCTCCTTGAAGAGGTGCTTCACATCCCTTGTAAGTTGGATTCCTAGGTATTTTATTCAGTTAGAATGGCAATCATTCAAAAGTCAGGAAACAACAGGTGCTGGAGAGGATGTGGAGAAATAGGAACACTTTTACACTGTTGGTGGGACTGTAAACTAGTTCAACCATTGTGGAAGTCAGTGTGGCGATTCCTTAGGGATCTAGAACTAGAAATACCATTTGACCGAGCCATCCCATTACTGGGTATATACCCAAATGACTATAAATCATGCTGCTATAAAGACACATGCACACGTATGTTTATTGTGGCGTTATTCACAATAGCAAAGACTTGGAACCAACCCAAATGTCCAACAATGATAGACTGGATTAAGAAAATGTGGCACATATACACCATGGAATACTATGCAGCCATAAAAAATGATGAGTTCATATCCTTTGTAGGGACATGGATGAAATTGGAAACCATCATTCTCAGTAAACTATCGCAAGAACAAAAAACCAAACACCGCATATTCTCACTCATAGGTGGGAATTGAACAATGAGATCATATGGACACAGGAAGGGGAATATCATACTCTGGGGACTGTGGTGGGGAGGGGGGAGGGGGGAGGGATAGCATTGGGAGATATACCTAATGCTAGATGACGAGTTAGTGGGTGCAGCGCACCAGCATGGCACATGTATACATATGTAACTAACCTGCACAATGTGCACATGTACCCTAAAACTTAAAGTATAATTTAAAAAAAAAAAAAAAAAAGACAGGGTTTCACCATGTTGGCCAAGCTGGTCTCGAACTCCTGACCCTTGTGATCTGCCCGCCTTGGTGTTCCAAAGTGCTGGGATTATTGGCATGAGCTACTGCACCCGCCTCTGTCATTTATTTTAATAAACTTTTTCTTTGAGTTTAAAAAAAAAAAAAAAAAAGAAATCTGAATCTGAGAGTTAGCCGCAGCCTCGCCCCACTAACTCTGTGTGATTTTGGAGTAAGTCTTTGAATTTCATTATCAGTGTGTTGGAGAGCAGGATGAAACTGCCTCATCCCTTAAAAGTCTTTACCACTCTTCTTCAAGTAGGTTTCCTATTTCTTGGCTGAGCAAACACAGTTTTGCTGGATTATTAAACAGTCCATAGGCAATGATTCTAAACCGGAATGAAATGGACTTGAGCCATTGCACAATAGATCTCATTAATGAGTCTTCGAAAGTAAGGAAAATCCTAATCTGTAATCACAGAGCCACCTGTAGATGTCAGATTGCTATTTTTCTATTTAATAATTTCTACATGTAAACTCTTATCCATATTCTAAATACTAGGATTGATATAATGAAGCAGTTATTCAAAATGGACTTAAGCAAATAGTCAGAATTATCCTAATTTTACTAATGTAGTTATTTACTAGAACAGCAGAAATCAATTTAGCAACTGCCATATTCCCATTCTTTAAAAAATTTTCCATTATGAAAGTTATTGTATATGTCCAATATTATCAAAGTGACTTTCATTCATTACAAGGTATATTGCAAAACCTTTATTATAATTTTATTACCTTTCATGAATCACAAAACCCTTCTAAAATTTAAACAAAAATGAGGCATGACAATAGTTTGATTTTCTGGTGAAATATTATCTCTGTGTTAAAAATGAATACTAGCATATATTGATCATTTATTTTGTATAGGTTCTATGCCAGCCAGAACCTAGTGGATCCAATGAGGCAGGCAAGCATTATTATTACCTCTTTGTTATATGTGAGTATTTGAGTCACTTATTATAGGACGAATACTACGTAAGTGGCAGAGCTGGGATTTTCCCAAAATCTATCTGATTAAATAAAATTATTCAAAAGAGGTAAGAAATGCTGGCTGTTTTCTGTGGTTTAAGATGCTTCAATTCAGGTCCTGGTTTGCCCACTGATACTCCATAACAACCAGGTATGTATTGCCCTCAGTACCTTGGAGCCTAACTCAGGGACTCCAGCATGTCCTTTGCCTATAGATTTGAGATCTTGCTACATGACAGGGAGTCATTAATTAGTAGAGGCTCCTTGATAATCTGCCCCCATTCTTCCTCTTGCCTTTTGACATATAGAAGCCAGCAAAATTTGTTCTGTCTTCTTTAGGGAGTCTGTGAGAGATTGAGACCCTTTCATCCTCATAGATTTCATGGTAATTCCCTGCCATTTGAGGCAGTTTCCATGAGAGTGAAAATTGGTGTTATTGTTTGGGGACCTCTGGAACACCCTTATTTTTTTAAGGAAATAAAGTCCAGTTCATAGGGCTTGCTTATATCAGAGTTACAAAATGTATGACCTGGCTTTGAGGCCAGTCTGTGTGACGCTGAGTCACGATGTTGGCAATTTAGCAGCGGAGATGCAGCTTCACAGTGGTGACACTCAGCCCGAGAGTAAGCAGCACAGCGACTCCTGACACTTTCCACCATCACATTTTTTCTTCTCAAATAATGACAAAATAGTTCATTTATTGTACTTATAATATTTAGCTTAGCATACCTAAGTCAACAGAAATATAACAAGGTTAACTATGCAAATCTTTAGCTTTAGTTATCTTAAAAAAGTCTAACAGTATATGCTTCCTTATTTAATGGTGAGACATATGAGTCACCATAGTACAAAATTAGTTGTGACTGAAAGACTAGCTTTGAATAATTACATTCAGGATAAAAATAATGATATTACCATAATATAAATCTGCTCAGTAAAGGGCATTACTCACATAATTGTACAGTGCAAAGAAATCAGCGGTAGAATAGATGTTTGTCAGCTACTCTTTCAGAACCGGATACGCTTTATCCTAAATACTTTTAATACTAACAAATTTACACCTAGTAGCAGGCTTTCACTTTTAATTTTGCTACCAGAGAAAATCTCTTTACATATATTATTCATTTTATATTAGGCATTCAGACATATTTTTATTTAACATTAATTATACTATTAATACAAATAACTGCCAAGCTCAGGTTAATATTCATGTTTAATATTATAAGTTTCATTGTTTATGTTATAGAGTGATATTAATTTTCAGTCAAATTTTATACTATGTAGTTACATAATTCTTTTTTGCCATTGGTTCAATATAATAATTTATTTGTTAAAAATATTGATAGCTTTACCAGTGGTTAGGGTTTAATTTAAACACTAGATGGTTTACCTAGGATACAAAAATGTACACCAATACACACTCAGAGTACTGTGATTTTAGACTCAGAGAAACTTATATTCAAATCCTATGTATGTCACTAATTAACTGTGTGAGATCATGGAATCTAGTAATTGTTATAAAATACAAGCACTGGGCCCTAAATGTGCAGACCACAGAGGGAGGTCATCTATCAATAAGGCCACCACAAGGGCTTCTTCCTTGAAACTCTGTGCTGCGATTTTAAGGGACACTGCTTCACTCCTTCACTCTTTACCAAGTATTTTATTATCATTGTTATTGGTCTTCTCTCCTCTGTTTAAATTAATTTGCTACACATACGATAGAGTTATGTTAATAAAATATAAAAGATTTTTGTCTCTCCCCTGCTTAAAATCCATCTGTCTATTTATCTACTTATCCATCCATTTATCTATTCTTTATCATATTGTTTCAGGTCATTTCAATGGTATTAATTTATAATTCACTTCCATAGTTTGATATTATTTAATATATTATTCAAAGGGCAGTACCATCATAGAATAAATAATTAAAAACCAAAATATTTCCCAGTCTTTATAATTTAAAGGAAAGTTATACTGGACTATGAGGCCAGCACCTGCATTAATCATTTTGTGATCTATTCAAGTTCTTGGATTTATAAATAATTAGTTAAAATTGAATAAACTGTGCCTGCATTATAATTTTTAAAAATACAGCATGATAAATCATGCCAAAACAAACCTTTTACATATCATGTACAAGTAATTCCAGTTTTATCATATTTTAAAAAGTTCAAATATGATGAAGATGTTCTTGTAATGGCGCAGACGTGGGCACAGATGCTTAATGTTTGTTTGATTGTTCATGCATTTGTTTGTTACTGGAAAAGCTGTCCTGGATTCTCTGGCAAGATCTTTATTCTCTCATTCCAGAATTGAGGGGCTGACTCATATATCCTAGATCTAGTCCACAGGAGGCCAAGACCCTGGGTTGCCACACTCACTAAAGGAAAACATAGGCTTTGGACTTCAATATATAACGCAATACAAATTTAGAAAACAATACACTGGAAGGCACTAGAAACTATTTTTCATTGTGATATTATAAAAAGAAAACAAAGACAAAATAACCTTTAGAGTGTAATTTACGTAAACAGGTTCTCACATCCTCAGTGCATCATTAAACACATACATTGAAATTGGTTTATTCTGCATTTACTTTCCCAAAAAATAAACATCTGTTTTACTATAAATTGTAACAAAATATGCAGACTCTAATCAATACAGTGATTTCTACTCTTGTGGGGAGCCAAGAGCATAGTCCTCATAGAGGAGTTTTCGTTTTCTCCTTCCCTGACAACATAGAAATGGGGTACAAGCCCATGGGCACTTGTCTTCCTTCTTTTCACTCTCTTCTCTCTTCCTCAGTGTTGTTACTCACAGCTCTTGCTTCAGAATTGTTCTCAGGATAGATCACATAGGTTCAGATGTAAACAAGTCATTAAAGAGCTTAAATATCTTGAGTTTCCAAAGGTGTGCCCCTTAACAGTACAACATACATTTCAAATTAAAGCAGAGCTTCTCAAACTTAGCAAACTCCCAGAAACACATTGACTCCTTGTGAAAAAGATACAGTCCTAAATCCATCTCTTACACATTCTAACTCAGTAGATCTCAGGTGGGATCAAGGAATCCAGGTGACTCTGAAAATCAACCAAACTTAGAAAATACTGATCTAAAAAAATGACTCTTTGATTGTAGATTTCAGAAATCAAATGAGTAAGTCACAGGTTCTTTCTGACAAGGCTGTTATAGAATTGCGGTCATGGTATTAAAATTATTTACTCCAGGAAAATGGAGAGCTAGACTGGCGTGTTTTGCAATTTTAATACAAAATAATTGCACTGATCATCTTCAAGATTGGACTTTCCATTTCATACTTTAGCCAGCTTTATACCTAACAAATAAAATGAAGGACATCTCACAAGAGCTAGTATTTCCTGCCCCTTAAAATTAAATGTAGCTATGAACATTGAAACAACTTCTACTTAAGACCATTTTACAAATCAGTTAGAAGCTAGCCCCTAGTGTTTAATAGCACATTTTAAAAGGAAACTGTGCTGGAAGTCAGCATCTTAATTTTCAAAATGGAGATTAAGGATGGAAATAAAAAATGATTATGGGAGCAAATTGAGTGTGACATGGGAACAATTTAGAGTCTCTTGGGAAATAATGCTTGGGAAAGATTATTACTAGAGAATTTTGGCTTATTTTCCTGTTCTGAGATGTGGGACACTAAATTTAAGTTTTATGTCATGAACTATAGACTACAGAGCTACTTTCTCTTCAAGATTCATCTAATATTAAATGAGTTTGACCTTGCATGAGACCCAGGGAGATATTCTACTTTGCATTTTACATTGCATTCATAGTATCAAGAAGTTTAAAGAAGTGAGTGGTAATGGATATCTGAAATGCTATGTGATTAATGTGATTATTTGTTTACAATAAAATAAATTTTAATGTCCTCTGTCGTTGTTTACTTATTCCAAGAAATTTAGTATTAGAAAATATGTCATGTTCGACTCTCCCACAAGGGAAATAGCTTAGTAAGATTGGGTGGCTTTATTGTTTATTATTATTGTTGTTTTATGAGTATAAACTAAGATTGGGTGGTTTTATTGTTTATTATTATTGTTGTTTTATGAGTATAAACTTCATTAAAATAATGGGAGTGAAGTAACATTCAAGTTGTCTGTGCTTCTTTATATAACCAAAGACATAGTCGCTCTGAACTGGCCACCAATTAACTTTGTGAACTTAGGAAAGTGACTTCAGACCCTAGATCAGATTGCAGCTTCCTCATCTGTAAAATGAGAGTTAGACTGGAGAAACTTTAATGTCCTTTGTGGTTGTAACATGGTGTGGAGTGGTGCTCCCTGACTCCTGGTATAGCCATGATGGTCAGTGCTGAGGTTGTCTGCAGAAGTTATATGAGGAAGTGTTTATGCTTGATACAGAGACATAATATGTCTCCCTGCTAGGTCACATTTCATAGCACTTTACTAGCATTAAATCATTTAATCCTCACAACAATGCAATAAAGTAGATGCTATTAATATTGTTTCCATTTTACGGATAGGGACTGTGAAGCACAGAGAGGTTAAGCAACAAGCCCTGAGTCACCAGCTAGTAACTGGCTGGAATAAAATTTGGATTCAGGCTGTCAAGTTCGAGTATTTGCATGTTTAACCCCTACGCTCTATTACCTCTCTGCTAGATTGTGTGAAGAGCAGGTTTAGATCTCATTGCTAAATCTGGAACTGGCTGTGACATTCATGTGGGGTGAATAACTTTATTGCGAAGATAAATCAGAGTACTAGTTTTACCTAAAGGGGCAGAAATGCAAAGTCAGTTACAGAAAACCAAAATGGTATCATACCAGGCACAGACATATTGGCTGCTAAACATCTGTCAGTGGCCCAGTGAAGGCTGTGGGGCGATTCCAACTTCCAAATCAGATGACGCCTCTAATTTCACAATCCCGCATAAATTCTTAATAAACTGTTGCATTTGTAAAAAAAAATACCAAGACCACTAAAAATGCTGTCACGATAATAAACTTATAAACCAAACACGGTGTATCTGTAACTTGTGCCTTAAATTTCTCCAGAAGTACTAAGTTAAATAACAGCATTGAGTGTGATCAGCCTAGTTTTGATCTTCCTTTAATGGAATTCTTTTTATGTTTCACTGTTAGATATATTTTATGTTAATTTTTGAAACGTATGTCTGTGTGTTTAATGCTAAGAATATTTCTTTATCTTCCTCTTTCCAAGAATTCTTACTAAGAATGGTTGTTGAATTTTACCAAATGCTTTTTGGTGATTTTCAAAATAACCATACATTTTTTCTTATTGAACCATTGCTACATTCCACAACAGACTATATTGGGCTATTTTGAAAAAATACATTGAGGAGCATTATTACAATTTCAAGAAAAAAAATTTAATCCTACCAAAAAAAAGTTATGTGAATCTCTAATATAGCAGAGACCACTGATGCAATTTTAGGACCATCTATACAAGGAATATGAGCATATGCCCTTTTCTTCTTTGTCTTTCTTTTTTTTTAATAGGAGAAAAGACGCACAAATTTATTTAACATGTATGCACAAGAGGCTTCAATATGGAGACTCTTTGTGTCTTTCAAAGGTTGACTTACATTAAATCATTTCTGTAATTATCAAAAGTTCTAGATCCATGAAACAAAATAAAATGAAGCAGACCAACTCTGTGAGAATTTTGCTATTAGGAAGTCTTATCCAGTAAGACACCAACTTAAAAGATTGCCTCTCTGTATTGGAAGACTTGAGATACGAGAAGGGGCAGCACATGACTATAAAGACTAACTATACAGCCATAAAAAGAATAAAATTATGTCTTTTGTGGCAACATGAATGGAGCTGTAGGCCATTACCCTAAGTGAAATAACTCAGAAACAGAAAATCAAACACTCTATGTCCTCACTTATAAGTAGGAGCTAAAGTATGGGTATGCATGGAAATACAGAGGGGAATAATAGACCTGGGAGACTCCAAAAGGGAGTGAAGATTCAACAATTACCTAATGGGCACATGTTCACTATTCAGGTGATGGGTACCATAAAAGCTCAGACTTCACTCCTATGCAATATATCCATGTAACAAAACCACTTCTATGCCATGAATCTTAAAATTAAAAAAAAAAGAAAAGAAAACTCCATGATTTTTGAAGACAGAGAACACTAAGAGAGTAGAAGACAAAACTGAGTTTCCCCTCAGTTTAGAGGTATATTTTCTGTGAAATTCATTTAAGTTTTATTGGAATTTGTTGTTGTTGTTGTTTTGGTTTTGTTTTTTGTTTTTGAGACGGAGTTTTGCTCTTGTTGCCCATGGAGTTCAATGGCGCGATCTTGGCTCACCGCAACCTCCACCTC
Organism: Pan paniscus; assembly: GCF_029289425.2. NCBI lineage: Eukaryota > Metazoa > Chordata > Mammalia > Primates > Hominidae > Pan > Pan paniscus. Next base: position 39,455,175 of record NC_073264.2, on the reverse strand, counting down.
CTGGGTTCAAGGGATTCTCTTGCCTTGGCCTCTGGAGTAGCTGGGGTTACAGGCATGCACCACCACGACTGGCTAATCTGGTATTTTTAGTAGAGACGGGGTTTCTCCATGTTGGTCAGGCTGGTCTCGAACTCCTGACCTCAGGTGGTCTGCCTGCCTCAGCCTCCCAAAGTGCTGGCATTACAGGCATAAGCCACCAAGCCCGTTTGGAAAATTTTTAAATAGGATATATTAAAGGTGTACAACATGGTGTCTTTTTCCATACGTATGCTTTTTGTAATGATTCCCATAATCAACCTAATTAATATATCCATCAAACATATTCATCACCTCATAGTTACCTTTTTCTTGAGATTAGAACACATAAGATCTATTTTCCTAGAAAATTTCTACTATACAAGGCATTATTAGTAACTATAGTTACCATGCTACACATTACATCTCTGTAATTTATCTCATAACTGACAATTTATACCTTTCGACTAATATTTTCCCATTTCGCCACTTCCCAGCCCCTGGCAATCACCATTCTAATCTCTGTTTATCCAGGTTTGATTTGTTTAGATTCTACTTATAAGTGATATCATGCCTTTCTGTGCTTTGCTTATTTCACTTAGCCTAATGTGCTCTAGGGTCATCCATGTTGTTCCAAATGTCAGGATTTCCTTCTTTTTTAGGGCTAAATAATGTTCCATTGTATCTATATATGTGTGTGTGTATGTGTGTGTGTGTATATATATATACACATATAGATACATATATATGTATCTATATGTATATATTATACAACTTACCTATTTATTTATCAACAAATTCCGTTTTCGTATCTTGACTATTGTGAATAGTGCTTCAGGGAACATAGGAATACAGATATCTCTACGATACTGATCTGATTTCCTTCAGACGCAAACCCAAAAGTAGAACAGCTGAATCATATGACAGTTCTAATTATAATTTTTTTTTTAGGAAACTCCATACTGTTTTCCATAATGGCTGTACTAATTTACATTCTCACCAACAGTGTACACCTTCCCCTTTTCTCCATATCCTTAATAATTATTTTTCATTTTTTTGATAATAGCCATTCTAACAGGTGTGAAATGATACCTCATTGTGGTCTTGATTTGCAATTCCCTGATGATTAGTGATCTCAAGCGCCTTTTTATATACCTGCTGCCTATTTGTATGTACTATTTGAAAGATGTCTATCCAGGTCCTTTGCCCATTTTTAATCAGGTTATTTGAATGTTTTTATTTTGTTTTGTTTTGTTTATTATTGAGTTATAGGAGTTATTTATATATTTTGGATAGTGCCCACTATTGGATATATGGTTTGCAAATATTTTCTCCCATTCTCTGGATTGGCTTTCCATTTTGTTGATTGTTTCTTTCACTGTGCAGTTACTTTAATTTATTTATTTCTGCTTTTGTTGCCTGTGTTTTTGGTGCCATATCCAAAAATATCTTTGCCCAGATCAATGTCATGAAGCTTTTTCCTTGTGTTTTCTCCTCATAGTTTTACAGTTTCACATCTAATGTTTAAGTTTTTAATTAGTTTTGAGTTGATTTTCATATATGGTGTGAGATAAAGGTCTAAATTATTTTTATTCAAGTGGATATCCAGTTTTGCCAACACTATTTATTGAAGAGACTGTACTCTCCCCATTGTATGTTTTGATATATTTGTCAAAAATCAATTGATCATAAATGCATAGATTTATGTCTGGGCTCTCTATTCTGTTTATCAATGTCTGTTTTTATTGCAAATACCATGCTGTTTTAATTGCTATAGCTTTATAGTAGGTTTTGAAGTCAGGTAGTATCATGCCTCCAGTTGTGTCCTTTTTGCTTAAAATTGCTGCAGCTATTCAGTCTTTTTTGGTTCCATTCAAATTATAGAGTTGCTTTTTCTATTTATGTGAAAAATGCCATTGGGATTTTGATAGGGATTGCATTAAATCTGTAGATCACTTTGGGTAGCATGGGTGTTTTAACAATACTAATTTTTCCAATTCATGAACATGAAATATCTTTGCATTTATTTGTGTCTTCTTTGATTTCTTTCATCTATATTTTCTTGGTTTCTTCTTCAGATAGTTCATTGTTAGCATATAGAAATGCAACTGATTTTTGCATATTAATTTTGTATCCTTCGACTTTACTGAATGTATTAGTTTCACCAGTTTTTTGGTGGAGGCTTTAGGGTTTTTAATATATAAGATCATGCCATCTGCAAATAGAGACAATTTTTCTTCTTTTCCAATTTAGATGTCTTTTCTTTCTTTGTCTTGCCTAATTGCTGTGGCTAGGACTTCCAGTGCTTTGTTGCATACAAGTGGCAAGAGTGGGCACCCTTGTCTTGTTACTTATCTTAGAGAAAGAGATTTTAGCTTTTGATTGTTTGGTATGATGTTAGCTGTGGGCTTGTCACATATGACCTTTAAGGTGTTGAGGTACATTCCTTCTATACCTAATTTGTGGAGAGTTTTTATCATGAAAGGATATTGAATTTTGTCAAATGCTTTTACTGCATCTATTGAGATAATCAGATAATTTTTCTCCTTCATTATGTTAATGTAATGTATTACATTTATTGATTTGCAGATGTTAAACCATTTTTTTTGCATCCCTGGGACAAAGCCCACTTGCCATTGTGTGTGATCCATTTAACGTGCCATTGAATTTGGTTTGCTAATATTTTGTTGAGAATTTTTGCATCTATGTTCATCAGGGATATTGGCCTATGATTTTCTACATCTGGCTCTGGATGTATGATACATTAATTTGCTACTGAATTTGGTTTGCTAGTATTTTGTTGAGAATTTTTACAACTATGCTCATTGGGGATATTGGCCTATAATTTTCTTCTCTTTAGTATCCTTGTCTGGTTCTGGTATCAAGTTAATGTTAACATCATAAAATGAGTTTGGAAATATTCTCTCTTCTTCAATTTTTTGGAATAGTTTGAGAAGGATTAGTATTAGTTCTTCTTTTAATGTTTGATAGATTTGATAATTATTTTCTCATAGATATCCTTTGTTCCTGGAAAATAGATGGAAGAAACACTAAAGCCATTGACTATGGGCAAGGACCGAATTCTTATCTTCTCCTCTGACAGTTGTCAGAGCCTGCACACAATAGGCATCAAAATGGGAGAATTTGCTTTCTTGGTGGAAGGTTACATAACTTTTAACAATTTAGGTGTTAGAAAGATTCCTCTGAGAACTCAGACCTGAATGTAAGACTGAAACAGGAAATCCTTCACAGGCCTCCTTTACTCAGCCCACAGCTCTTAACACCTCGTGGGAGGGGGAGGATGCAGGTGAGTGGGTGCAGGAGCCAGATGAGTGCTTCCGGGCGGCAGCAGGAGCCGAATTCTGTGTGGCCCCATGGCTGTGTCTAGAAGGGGTACTCATGACTCCGGGAGCCCCAGAGGTCATGTGTTACAGTGCTCTTTTAGCTTTGCCATCCACCAACATCTTAAGTGTTAAACAGCTCAGTGTGACAGCCCTCTGTATCCCAAGCTCTTGTTCAGCATCCAGGAAGAATCAGGTCGCATGAATGAATTGAAGATGGCAGATATGGGGGATTTTATTGCCAATGAAAGTGGCTTTCCGAGGGATGGAGAGCTGCAAAGGGGATGGAGGGGAAGGTGGTCTTTCCCTGAAGTTTGGCCATCCCCAGCGGCTGTGTCCTCACCCAAATCTCACTTTGAATTGTAACTCCCATAATTCCCATGAGTTGTGGGAGGGACCTGGTGGGAGATGATTGAATCATGGGGGCAGTTTCACCCATTCTGTTCTCATAGTAGTGAATAAGTCTCACGAGAGCTGATGGTTTTATAAGGGGCAACCCCTTTCTCTTGGTTCTTATTCTGTCTTGTTTCACAATGTAAGATGTGCCTTTTGCCTTCCTCCATGATTGTGAGACTCCTCGGCCATGTGGAACTGTGAGTCCATTAAAACTCCTTTTCTTTATAAATTATCTGGTCTCAAGTATGTCTTTATCAGCAGCATGAAAACAGACTAATAGACCAGCCAAACTCTTCTCTGGGGTCCTGCCACCAAGCCATCCCTCTGAAGTCAAGCTGCTTCTCTCTGACATCTGGCTGCTGCTTCTCTCTGACATTCGGCAGCTTATTCTTTTCTGTCCTTCTCTGCTGCTTCTCAGCTTGTGGAGCCTGGGTACAGGATGGGGGGCGGGGTAGGCCAGGTGGTTTTGGAAAAGGCAACATTTGAGTGGGAAAACAGGGATGTAAAGTTCTCACTTTGCACCACAGTTCCAGGCTTTAGGGTAGGGCCCACAGTATACCATTTAGGTTGAATACATGAGTTTAGAACTCAGCAGCCCAGTTCTGCCACTAGCTAGCTAAGCAACCTTAACTTAGTCACTTAACTTCTCACAGGCCTCAGTTTTTTCATCTATAAAGTGGGTATAATAATACCTGTCTTCCCAGGGTGAAGTAAACAATGTAAAGTGATTAGGTCAGTGTCTTGTACATAGTAAAGTACTCAGTAAGTGTTAGCTAAGTATGTCTATATATCCACCCGATATACATTATGAAACATTTTCAGAGCTTCCAGAAACTATTAGAAATATATTCTTGAGTCCTCTAGTTCCAAGGATACAGTCAGATAACTGCCCTGAGACACAAAACGAATTGCTAAATCCAGCGAATCCAGCTAATCCCCACTCTTTGTGTCAAGTGGTACTGTACCTGAAAGTTTTAAAGCCAGGGGAATGTTTCTTGTTGTGAAAATTTACTAAAGGGTATGTCTTCCCCAGTGAACAGTCACCTTTGCAATACAAAGTTGTTCCTCATAGGAGGATCATACTTCTTTCTAGCCTATAAATTAATTACAAATCTTTGCCATGAGAAATTCTACAAAAAAGAGAGGAAAATAACATAGATATTTTGCTCCTCCTCAAAGTAAAATATTACCATATTTAAAATTAAAAATTAAGTATTGACTGAATTATTATCAAATTAAATATCATTAAATTAAGTATTGGTTAAGTTAAATATTGATCCAAAATGACTCTAAAATTAATTTCTCTGAAGCAAGACAATAGGAAGACAGCCTGGTGAACCATGATTACCATACTTGGGAGCAATGGGCTTTATTCTTGGCATCACCTTTTCAAGCCTGTAACACTTCAGGGATTCTTCTTAACTAGCTGTGAGATATGGGTAAGTCACCTACTTCATTGGCCGTTGGTTTCCACTTCTGAGCACTGGGCAGGTTTGGCCAACAGATGTTAGCTCCCTGGCAGCTCTAACATTCTTCGATTCCATGTTGTGCTAAGGCAGGCTGCATTACACAGCTTTGTGGGAAGTCCTCCCTGAAGTTGTGCAACTTGGCAGATCAGATTCTAGGACAACCAAAATGAGCAGTGAGGAAATCAGGCAGTTCTGAGCTTCACCTTGCTTTTAAGCACAGGAACTGGACCAAATTCCCTTCCAGGGCTCCCGTGATCCCTAGCATTCCATACCAGTGACCCAAAGCTCTTGCCTTTGAAAAATTGTAGTTAGGTTCCACTTGGAACTGCCAAATTAGTATAAAAATTAATATAAAGAACCAGCATCTGTGAATCTCTTCCTAATAGATGTATAACTGGGTTTAAAGTCTCTGACACATTTAGACTGAGTGCTAAGTCACCGACCATCTGGCTCTAGGACAGTTATGCAAAGAGCTCATCTCCACCTGGGCACTGAGAGCATCTATTTTAACATCCTGCTGGGCAGGTGCGTGCAGAAACAGAGATGGAGATTGGCCCAAAGTCAAAAGCCAAAAAGATCTGAAAAACAGTTGGACTGTCTAGTGAAAATTCTGTCTGTGAAGCAGTAAGCTTGAGGTAAAGAAAAGCTGAATGGCTGAAGGAGGAGGATACAGAGTAGACATTAATGAAGAAAGCCTTTAGCTTAGACTGAAGAGAATAACTACGCTGAAGCTTTAGCTGGCCTTTTGAAAATCCATTCTCCTTCAGAATTGCTAGAAGAGATGACTTTGAAAATGTTCCTGATACCTGTTTTCATGTTAATGCTGCTGTTCACTATCACCTGATTCCTTTTATTGCCAGTTGGCATTTTGAAAATGTCTGTTTGCCTGGGAAAATGTAGTCCCTGGATACATATTCATCATATATTTGTGCTTCAGAGGTAACTCACACCTTTAAGTTTGATTACATTTCCTTAACCAAATACAGATTTCTATAGCTCCCAGGTGTCCGGAGTAAATTTGATAAAAACAAGATTCCCACCCCCGTGCCAGGCTGTGAGTGACTGTTCTGCATTACTTGCTAGTAGAATAATCACTTGGATGGTGGATTACACTGCCATGCACTCAGTTCACACATAGAAAAGCCCCCTCCTTCCATTTTCTCCACTTGCTCACTGATTGCATTGACAGGGAAAATACAGCGTGTCATTTGGCAAGTAGAAATATGACTTTAAATCCAAGTATCATCAGGAGGGGTGATGTTTTCACTGGAATTCAAGGGTTCAAAGAACCAGAGAATTCGTCCCTTCTTCATCTTTCACAAAAAAGAGATTTTGATCTTAGATATTTCTATATAACCCTGAAAAAAACCCCAAACTTCCCAGAATACTAGAAATGTGTTAGCTATGTATTAAACTTCTAGATATGTCATACCCCATGAGGTAGATGGGAAAACATGCCCTTTGCATTGCCTCGGCTCTTACACCTTCTGGGAACACAGGTTCTGATCAATTTCTGAGCTGTGGCTCAACCCTCATGTAGTGCAATAGAACAACAATAGGGAAAAGCTGCTATTTTATCATCACCTGCTATTTTCCAGGCATTGTTTTAGGCATCCCTCATACATTGTCGCATTTAATCTTTATAATGCCTCTGCAAGGAAAGCATGAAGGAATATTTCCTATTTTATAAATGAGAAAAATGAGCTGTGTAAGTCTGAATGTTTCAAGAAACAGACATCTAGTTGGGATTAAAACTGCAACAATCTTGTTAGGGAAGATGCCTGTGTTAAAGGATATATGAAGGGAGTTGGAAAGCCATCAGACCACAGTCAAGTTTGCTCCTGGATAAATAGGAGAAAGAAAATATACCCTCTAATATTCTGGACTCTAAGGAAGGTTCTGCAATGTTGCCAGGGAGTCCTTGAGCTAAGAACAGTAGACCAAGGAGTCCTTGAACCAAGGTTGCAGACCAAATGTTCCTTGTCTCCCAGGAATAGGTCTGCTTCAGTATCTGGGTGATAGATTTCAGTAGCTGGGACCTTGATTGAATTACTCTCCCTGAGGGAGGAGGTCTTCGAGGCTCGTTCTCATGGCTGTTCAGTAGGTTCAGTCAGCTGAATTTGCACCGGATCTCACAGCTAGTTGCTGGCAAAGGAATAAACCTGTCAGTCCAAGCCCTATCCTCAGACGTCCAGACGTCTGTGAGTAGAATCCTAGAGGTGCCAAACACTGGGCGTAGGCCCCTTACATGTTCTGCATCTCACTCAGGCTCCAGAGCCCGCAAAGGCTGGCGCCATGAAGCCGCAGTACCTGGAAGCAGGAGACAGCTCCTGTCAGAGGCAGCCTGTTGCTACCTAGCATGCTGCTCTCCCACCGCTTTAATAATTTGTTATAAAACAAACAAAGTCACCGGGGGAATTGCTGCCAATGGATAATGGCCTCCTGCCTTGCAATTAAGCGCTGACATTCAGCTTTGCCTCACCAGTCACAGTATATTGCTGCTTCCTGTCCCAGTGTTCTCAACCATGAGCGTTTTCTGCTAATCAAATTTATTATCCTATGCAGCTGATCTTGACATTCATTTCCTTTTCAGCTTGGTGGTGAAGGTTTAGAGAACATAATTTTTAAGCTACCTGTTCTCTTCAGCCCAACATTCATATAACCTACAAAGAAACACAAATCTCTAAATAGAGCAAAAAAAGCTCCAAAAGTTTATGTTGGTAAGATATCCCAGTTGTTAATGGGATTCAGTGGCAAGATAATCTTAGGAAGTGGATAAGGAAGTGGAGACTTGTGGAAGTTCTTTTCATGCCACCCTGAGCTGATTTCCTACTGACCCCTTGACTAGAGGTTCAGATCCATAAGCCTTGCCTTCTGATATGACATCCTGTGGAATCCTGTGGGATCCTGTGGGATCTAATACACCTCTCAATTCAAATAGTAACTCTCCCATAAGAGTGGCTACTTCCTTAGCATCCCAAGAGCTTAGAACTGTGCATTACCCCAAGTTCTGAAAAATCATATACCTATTCCCTTGGAAGAGGAGATAATGCACCATACCCTCCACAAGTATAACCATTTTTGAAATGTCTGAGCAAGAACTAGGAGGCTCAACTCATGAGGTCTCAATTCCCTTATCTGTAAATTGAAGGCAGTAGAGTAGGTGATATTATGGGCCTTTTTAGATCTGAAAGACCATAATTCTGTGATAACCAGGAGGTCTTAAGGATAGGCATCAGACACTCATCATTCTTCCCATTTCTCCACATCAGCCTCCTTCCTCCTAGTAATAACCTATCTTGAATGTCCAGACTCTCTCTACTGATTTAAGGCCTAGCCCCTGTTATCTGCTTTCTCTAGCCCACAACAGACTCCTCCTCTTCCTTCTCCTCCTCCTTATTGCCTCACTATTTTTATCCCTTATCACTTTGTGACCATGTAAACCAGATTTACTCCCCAGCCTACCCCCGGAGACCCATTTTGTCCTTGCTTTCTACTTTCTTTGCCAGAGGAAAACAAAACAAATTTGTTATACAATTAAATGCCAACAACCTTGAGAATGGAAAAGGTCATTTTAAATTTACAGTAAATTGTAAAAGACAGAAAATTCTTTTCTGACCACAGAGGGGAAAACATAAGTTACAGAGTTGAGGAAATTAGGAGGAGCTTGAGAGAGAAGAAAGAAATAATCATTTGTTGAGTGTCACATAATGCCAGGAAGTATACTATGTGTTTTGCTTTTTAATACATTGCTATATTGTTCTCTTAGATTTCAAAAGCAATTTGTACATCTCACATAATGTAAACACAGCCGGGTGTATAAAATAAAGTCAACTAAATGCCTATCCCCCCCCACCACCACTGCCCTCTTCTAAGACCAACAGCCTCAACAATTGTGTTATGTATTGACTCAATACAATTGTGTTACATACTGACTCTTCACTGTTTGCCAGGCCCATAGCAGGGAACAAAACAGACAAAACATCTGCTTTTCTGGAGCTTACTTTTTAGTGAGGAAAGACAGATCATTACAAACCGAGTAAGTATAAATATTATATCAGAAATGATAAGAGCTCTGGAGAAAAATCGAACTGGGAAGCGGATAGGTGATAGGACAGGGGTGTGTGCACATGAATAGTTTTTACTGATGCCATCAGAAAACACATTGTGAGAAGGTGGCACTTGAGTGAATGGCTGAAGTTGGTAGTGGGTGAATATATTTTTCTCAAATTTTTCTCTTGCTTATGCAAATACTCCAAACATAAACGTATGCACATGGTTTTGTTTTAATACCTTTTCAAAATAAGATTATATTATACCCATTACTTTGCAACTTGCTTTTTCCACTGAAAACTAAATCATCGAGATCTCTGTGAGTCAATATATATAAATCCAGTTTATTTTTTGAATAGCTACATGATTTTCCATAGTTTGAGTATATCAAAATTTACGCAAGTGTTCTTCCATTAATGGAATTTCGGTTATTTGTAGTTTTCACATTCTTTTTATTCTCTTTGCAAAGACAAGCAATGTTGTTTAGTTTTCTAGGCTTTATTTGTTCATGCCAAAGTTCTAGGTATTTTGAATATTCTATTTTACTCAGCACAACTTAACTGACAGCTAGATTTTATTACGGTATTTCTTTTTTTTTTCTTTATAGAAGCAAAGAAGCAGAAGTTCAGAACAGTTAAGTTGATTTGCACTGGGTCATGGAAGAACAAAGATTCAACCTGAGGACAGTATGATTTCAAATACTATATTCTTTTTAAAACTACATTGAATCTCAGAGCTTAGGACAGAAAAGCAGTACCATCCCCAGGAGAATGGGAAGAGTAAGAGCAGTGCAATCTGTTTTTCATAGCACTAAATTTATTCAATTCAAGAACTGTCATTTATTTTGAGATTATGTCCTATGTTTTCAGCATTAAATTGACTTGCTTCAGTGAAACAAGGTGACAGCAGATGGTGGACAACATTTTCTAATGAACTTACTTGGAAAAGAAAAACTTCTCAGTTTTAGTCTGGTTTCCCAAATACACATTCTTTGATGTTCCATGAAACATTGGAACCACCGGAGTAGGGAATACGCTGTGAAAAACCCTGGTCTAAGCAGTAAAGATCTGAGCTCCACCAGGTGTGTGTCTCTGCCTATCCGCCTCAAGACGTACTTTTCTAGACTGTAAAACTGAGATTGTAATGATTCTCAACCCTGTACATGTAGAGTGTTTTTATTTGGCTTATGCCTAGGTCTGTGCCTATTCACTTATATCTGGAGACAGAAGATTCAGCCTAACTTTATGGATGACGGTGAAGTTCCCAAGTTTGAAATAAAATTGAAGCTGAGTAAAATTTGGGGTCAAGGACTAAGTAACCCATGTTATAAATAATAATAATAATGTCAAAAACATTTATGGAGCGTTTATTGTATTGTCAAACATATATCCTGTTTAGTACATTTAGGATACTGTTGCTGCTTACTTACCATTTGATTGAGCTAAGTTTTTAAAAACTACATATATTTGAACTTCCCTTTTTTTTTTTTTTTTTTTTTTTTTTTGAGACAGGATCTTGCTCTGTCACCCAGATTGGAATCCAGTGCAGGATCATGACTCACTGCAGCCTCAACCACCTGCGCTCAAACTATCCGGCCACCTCAGCCTCCTAAGTAGCTGAGACCATAGTTGTGTGCCACCATGCCCAGCTAATTATTTTTATTTTTTGTAGAGATGGGGTCTTGCCATGTTACCCATGCTGGTCTTGAACTCCTGGGCTCGGAGTTTGAGGAATCCTCCTGCCTCAGCCTCCCAAAGTGCTGGAGTTACAGGCATGAGCCACTGTGTTCAGCCTGAACTTCATTTTTAATGTTAGATAAAGTGTTGACTCTGATAGTATTCCTAAATTGGAAAAAATATGTCTTCACTAATTCTGGAAGTCAAAGCCAAACACAGACACACCCACACACACACACACACACACACACACACACACACACACACACACAAACAAAGATAGAGTATTTGAAATTGAGAATGAAATTACAAAATGAAAGTATAAGAAAAAATATTTTTTAAGGAAGTAGATTAACATAATATAAAATAGACCAATAAAAACATTACACTTCATGTGTATAAAATAATGCACTGCAAAAAAAGAAATTTATAATAATCTGTACTTAAGTGCCTAATCTGTTAGTAGCAGAACAGTGAGATCCCATATTAACATAATAGCAACTTTATCGAAGAAACCAGTCATATCAGGAAACCACTCTGGATTTCTAGCTTCCTGTTTACTTGATTTTTATTAGATAGAAAGTGTGGAGGCTAAGGGTGACACTTTCCATCTGACTTCACCATATTAATTAATTTCTCTAATAATGAGTTGAGGAATTTATTAAAATCTGGGGGAAAAGCTTTACTAGGAAGTGAATGTTAATTCAGAGTGACAATGCCTCTCAAAGACACATGCGATTTCCCCAGAGCAAAAAGGAACCAGAATGCATGCTCATCTGTAGTTACAACAGAGCAAATACCTAAACAAAGGATGCTTGCAAGCAGTTTATTCCACGAGATTTATAGTCCTAATCTGCTCTGTTGGGTGGAGTAAGCAATATGTGCTGACTCTGCCAATGTCAGACCTGGACTCATTAAAGACCGAATCAAAACGCTAACTGAAGCAAGAAAGAAGGGATTAATGTTGAGGGCGGTTTCTTCACCACTGTAAAACTAACACTGCTGCTGCAGAAGCACCATGATCACTGAATTAGCCTTGCACTGTGCAATAATCTCCTGTGATAAACAAAAACCCAAATCTGGCATTTTGCAAATATTTGATAATTAGAAAAGCAAGAATAAAGGAATGCAATAGCTTTGATCTTGAGATTTTTAACACTGGGAAAACAAAATAATTTTGTTCCTGAAAAAACTTTCTAGGTTTTCTTTACACTAAGACTCTGTCATAGACATTACATGGAAAATGAGAAATAAGCTTGCCTTAGTTCTTTTTCCAGGAGTTGAGTTTTGTGTGCTAACATGTTATTTCTTTTTCTATTATAAATCTGTAATTGTAAAGATGCCTGTTGTTCCAAACATAACCATGTCAGCTTGGTATCTACTTAAAGAACAACACTTAAGGGAATAGAAGGAATAAAATTGGAAGCAGAATTAATTTCATATGTGTTCACACAGAGCTGGTAGTCTAAAGAAAAAGCTATGTCTTCCTGATGGATAGCACATGACAAAGTTTAGATCCTATATCTTCCAGTTACCTCAAAAGGCCTAATTAATCTCAGGAAGGTCAATAGTTTAGTTATTGCCAGAAATTTTCACCCTCTTTAAAGAAAATATGCTTGACAAAGAGGTTCCCTCTTTACTTGGGCTCCTCAAAGAGCCCCTAGTATCTGCATGTGGAAATTGTGTGTGGAAGGTTCTCTATTTAGCATATACTGTAGTGTATTTCTCTGGTACCCTTGCAAATAAATAGTTATATCTGTTTCTTTGTTCTCATTACTTAGTTACAGAGTGGTCCACAACTTCTAATTACAAATATGCTTTGTAATTTCTTTAGGTAGTTTCAACAGCTCCCTTGGCATTTTTATGTATTCATGAACTTTGGTCACTATAGGTAACACTAACTGATGTCAATAGAAGAAATTAGGACCAGATAAATTCCACCCAACTTTAGAGTAAAAAAATTGCACAGCAATGCAAATTGCCTGTGTTTCAGAGTGTCAAAGACACCCTCAGTCTGTGGTTTTGTGCTTTGGTGTGCATCAGAATCATTAGGGAAACTATTTAAACCGAGTATCAGGGACCTGTAGATGCTGATTCACATTTAGGTTGGGCCTAGGATACCCAGTATTTTTTAAACCTCCTAAATTCTATGACAATAAGAAACAATGAGAACCACTATTCTAAATGATAGATGGTAATTTATGTTGCAAATTTCTTTCCAGAAAATAAAGAATACTCTCAAAGTTATAGTATTTTTTCCTCAGGATCTGAGGGTTTTCAGGACTCATTGTTGCTTTTAAAAGCAAAACTCCCCTCCCGAAAACAATTTTAATAAAGGATTTGTATAACTATAATGTCTCCCCTTTGACCCCACAATACCACACACAGGTACTATCTACATTGCAAATAGCTTTTTTGGGGGTATCTTTCCTACCCACATAACTTAATCAAAAAATTACTAGGTAACTAGGAATAACATAGAGGAAGAACAAAATAAATATACACCCACATAAAATTATACAGCATTTAAAATAAAAGTCAAAAATTGAGAAAATTAATTTAATTTGCCTTTTCTATGATTTATTCTCCTGAAAGTAGCATCAGACATATTGCAAGTGGTAAGAGGATGACTTGGATTGGCCTATAGAGTCATGGTGGTTTGGTCAACTGAAATAGAGTCCCAATCCCTTTCCTTAGCAAAAGCTTGTTCCTGCCTTCATTTCAGATAAAGTTTGTTTTGCCATCCAGTTTGATGCTGAGTTGCTAAGAAAAGCCATTCGTGCCAACAGACTGTTTTCTATAATTGCTTTTACACATCTGCAGAAATGGGCACCATCACAAAGCTTTATTAAGACTTAATTTTCTAACATGTACTACGCAAGTATTCTCTTCTGCTTAAGTCACCTCTGAGTTCATGGGTAAGTAAATGGACACTAAGAATCTACCACGGTATTGTGAAAAAATTTCTCTGAAAAGACATTTGGAGGAAAGAGATTTTACTCCAGTGAACAGTGAGCAAACCAGGGAGATACTGTCTTTAGGGTAAAATGAAGGTGTGTTCCAGAGAACAAAAGGAGGGTTAAGTTTTACATCAAAAGTTCTTACCCAGGTTCCCAATCAGGTCCATTTATGCAAATGAAGGATTCAAAATTGCTTAGTTCCTGTTGGTTGACTTAGCTGAGTAGTGATTGGTTCGCACAGCTGAGCTCTGATTAGTTGGTTCAGGTAAGCTCTGAAAGCCCTAAAGAGAGCTGTGGGTTTTTGGGGAACTCAGAATGAAGGGGTGGGTTGCCCCTCCACACCTGTGGGTGTTTCTCGTTAGGTGGAATGAGAGAATTGGAAAAGAAAAAGACACAGAGACAGAGTATAGAGAAAGAAATAAGGGGACCCAGGGAACCAGAATTCAGCATATGGAGGATCCCGCCAGCCTCTGAGTTCCCTTAGTATTTATTGATCATTTGTGGGTGTTTCTCCGAGAGGGGGATGTGTCAGGGTCACAAGACAATAGTGCGGAGAGGGTCAGCAGACAAACACGTGAACAAAGGTCTTTGCATCATAGACCAGGTAAAGAATCAAGTGCTGTGCTTTTAGATATTCATACACATAAACATCTCAACGCTTTACAAAGCAGTATTGCTGCCCGCATGTCCCACCTCCAGCCCTAAGGCGGTTTTTCCCTATCTCAGTAGATGGAACGTACAATTGGGTTTTATACCGAGACATTCCATTGCCCAGGGACGGGCAGGAGACAGATGCCTTCCTCTTGTCTCAACTGCAAGAGGCGTTCCTTCCTCTTATACTAATCCTCCTCAGCACAGACCCTTTACAGGTGTCGGGCTGGGGGACGGTCAGGTCTTTCCCTTCCCACGAGGCCATATTTCAGACTATCACATGGGGAGAAACCTTGGACAATACCTGGCTTTCCTAGGCAGAGGTCCCTGCGGCCTTCTGCAGTGTTTGTGTCCCTGGGTACTTGAGATTAGGGAGTGGTGATGACTCTTAAGGAGCATGCTGCCTTCAAGCATCTGTTTAACAAAGCACATCTTCCACAACCCTTAATCCATTTAACCCTGAGTTTGACACAGCACATGTTTCAGAGAGCACGGGGTTGGGGGTAAGGTCATAGATTAACAGAATCTCAAGGCAGAAGAATTTGTCTTAGTACAGAACAAAATGGAGTCTTCTATGTCTACTTCTTTCTACACAGACACAGTAACAATCTGATCTCTCTTGCTTTTCCCCACACAGAATATATGTGTGACCTCTACTCAGCAAATGCCAACTTGGCTCTATTTAGAATTTAGCCTCAGTTCGCCACTTGGGATCCATCTTGAAAAATTGGCACTGTTAGATTCTCATTTGTTCACAGTATTAACAGTTGGAGATGAGTAGAACCCGAAGATTTCCAGCTGCATTCTGGGTTGTATGCACAGCTTACCCTTTAATAAGAACCAGCTTCCTTTCCTTGAAAAGAACTCTCCCAGTGGTAATGCAGGAACTTTTGCTCCTGAGTTCAGCTACATCCTGGTTCTTGTCTGATGACCAGGAAAAATTAAGCAAGTAGACACAATGAAGGATGAGAAGGGCAGAATTTACTAAATGAAAGGAAAGCTCTCAGCAAAGAGAGGGGTCCTGCATGCAGGTTTCCACCTCACAAATTGAATACCAGGCCACCCCACACAAGCTAAAGAGGCCAGGCTCCTACCCTGCATAAGGCACTAATTCCTGGTGGCTTCACTCCATTCCTCCAGTGCACGTGGGCCTCCAGTCCCTTGCAGGCCTACCCAGGCAAGACCCCATGCAGTTTCTTTGTCTACAAAAAAATATCTGGTGTAAACACTTGTGGGGTGGCTCGAAGATTCTCCAGGGATGCTTCCTTGTCTGCCTAGGCATTTGTCTGCCTCCTGCCTCTATCAGTGGCCTCCGTCATTTTTACTCCTCAGATAGCAACAGTTTTGATTGTTTTCTTTAACGTGCAAGAAGAGTATAGATATAAATCCATAAATTCAAAAGCCATTTCTTGTGGGAATGTGTGAGAGCTCTGAAAATTGCATGCAATTAAAATAAGAAGGAAAATGATAAGCTCCTCTTGATTTCTGTTTTCTTCAGCAGCATTACAGTATATACAGTAGAATGTGGTTTTTGTGTGTAAATAGACAATTCTAGTATTTCAAGCCAAACCTGTAAAATGCTGTTATCAGTGATTACACATCCTTCTTCACTGATATGAAGTAGAGTCTGAATAAGACTTGCCTTTTCACGTGCTATTGTGAAACCTTTTTATTCTGAGGAATTCTGTGGGATTCAAAATCTTTACATTAGTCTGTTCACTAGGCTAATTTAATAGGTATTAGGCTATTTATGGTTTGCTTGTTTGTTTAATTGTGGTAAAACATATGTAAAATTTATCATTTTATGTAATATGCATGCAGTTCAGTGGCATTGAGTAAAATCATGTTGTATAACCATTACCACCATCCATCTCCAGAACTTCTTTCATCTTCCCAAACTGAAACTTTCTATCCATTAAAACAATAACTTACTTTCTCCTCTCCTGTAGGCCCTGGCAACCACCATCATACTTTCTGTCTGTATGAATTTCGCTAGTCTAGCTACTTCATATCAGTGGAATCATACAATATCTGTCCTTTTGTGTCTGGCTTCTTTTAATTAGGCAGTGCTTCAAGGTTTGTCCATGTTATAGTACATGTAAAAATTTTATTCCTTTTTAAGGTCAAATGATACTTCAATGTGATATATGTATATATATATTTATTTACTGAACCTTTATGTAGCATAGCAAGTCCTGTATTTTCTGGAATAAGATCTTCAACATGAGACAGATGTTTTTTAGTGGCTCATGAATTCACTTATTTCATTTGCATAAAAACAAAGTCACAACTAATATTATATATTAAAAATATATAATATATATCACATTTTGTTTATCCATTCATGTGTTAATAGACATTTAGATTGTTTCTACATTTTGGATATTGTGAGTAATGTTACTATGATCATGAGTATACAAATATCTGCTCAAGTTCCTGCTTTCAGTTATTTTGGATACATACCCAAAAGTGGAATTGCTGGATCTTTACAATAATTCTATGTTTAATTATTTTAGAAACTTCCATAATGTTTTGCAGTGTAGCCACACCATTTTACATTCCCACCAACAGTACACACGGGTTCCAATTTCTCCACATCCTCACCAAGACATTATTTTCTGTTTTTTGGTTTTTTTTAAATAATAACCATCCTAATGGGTTTGAAGTAGTATCTCATTGTGGTTATAATTTGCATATTTCTAATGATTAGTGATGTTAAACATCTTTTCATATGTTTATTGGTCTTCTGTACATCTTGTTTAGAGAAATGTCCATTCAAATCATATGTTCACTTTTAATTATTTTGTTATTGTTGAGTTGTACTTCTTTACATATTCTGAATATTCATCTCTTATCCCACATATGATTTGCAAATATTTTCTTCCATTCTGTGGATTGCCTTTTCACTGTTAATAGTGGTGCTTTGATGCACAATTTTTGTTTATTTTAATGAAGTTCAGAGTTCAATTTTTTTTGGTTATGCTTTTGATGTATGAAATAAAGCACTGACAAATCCAATGTCATAAACTTTTCACCTATGTTTTCTTCTGAGAGTGTTATAGTTTCAGCTTTTGTGTTAGGTTTTTTTTTTTTTTTATTGAGACGGAGTCTTCCTCTGTCGCCCAGGCTGGAGTGCAGTGGCACAATCCCGGCTCACTGTAAGCTCCGCCTCCCGGGTTTCTGGCCATTCTCCAGTCTCAGCCTCCCGAGAAGCTGGGACTACAGGAGCCTGCCACCACGCCCGGCTAATTTTTTGTATTTTTAGTAGAGACGGGGTTTCACCGTGTTAGCCAGGATGGTCTCGATCTCCTGACCTCGTGATCCACCCGCCTCGGCCTCCCAAAGTGCTGGGATTACAGGCGTGAGCCACTGCACCTGGCCGTTTTAGGTTTTGAATTCATTTTCGGTTACTTTTTGTGTAGGTATAAGTAATAGACCCAACTTCATTCTTTTGCATGTGAATATACTGTTTTCACACCATCATTTTTGAAAGATTCTTTACCCATTGAATGAGCTTAGCAACCTTGTCAAAAATTATTTGAACCTGTAATGTGAGGGTTTATTTCTGAGCTCTATATTTTATTCCATTGATTTATATGTCCATCTTTATGCCAGTTCCACAAGGTTTTCATTGCTGTGGCTTTGTGGTAAGTTATGAAATCAGAAAATGTGAGATTTTCAGCTTTGCTGTTTTTGAAGATTGTTTTGGCTATTTGGGGTCCCTTGAGATTCCATATGAATTTTAGGATGGGTTCTTCTATTTTAAAAAAAGTCATTGAGGTTTTGGTAGGGATTACATTGAAGCTATAGATGGCTTTGTGTATGACTGACATTTTAACAATATTGTCTTCCAGTCTGTGAACCTAAGATGTCTTTCCATTTAATTGTGACTTTGTTTTATGCAAATGAAATGAGTGAATATATGAGCAACTAAAAAATATCTATCTCGTGTTGAAGATCTTATTCCAGAAAATACAGGATTTTCTATGCTACATAAAGGTTCAGTAAATAAAGAAGAATGAATGAAAACCAATATTTTGATGGACAAGAGAATCACCTTTTTTCACACATAGCACAAATAGTTTTAAGGACTCTCTGTTTTATTATTGTCCTTCACCTACAAATGTAACATAACTGATGCAACCCAATTTCAATGTGTGGATGAGACTAAAGGTGTTGATTTGTGGATAAAGGCCTTTTTAAATCAAAACTATAGAAGTTTGCTCTGCCTACAGTTCAGTTAAGCAAATAGCTCTAAGGATATACTAAAACAACCTGGGAGATTTGGGGAAAAAATGTAGACAACAATTATTGTCCTTCTAGAGATTTCAGTCTAAACTTGGAGGGAGGGAAATCAGAGAGACACATATTGAGAGGCTGGTTTGTATTGAAACAATAATATGTTTCTGCAACAATGACTCAAGACAACACAGTGATATCTGAAATTCTCTTTTATTCACCTTTATCCTTATAATCCATGATTTATTTGACTCTAACTCTGGTAAATCTTATTTTAAAAACTAAAGTCTGGTAGTAGTTG
This sequence comes from Pan paniscus, assembly GCF_029289425.2. Lineage (NCBI taxonomy): Eukaryota > Metazoa > Chordata > Mammalia > Primates > Hominidae > Pan > Pan paniscus. The sequence goes on along the minus strand of NC_073264.2, from coordinate 39,436,074 downwards.
AAAATGTTTAAACTGTTATGAAAGACTATATTTGATATTACACAGGCATATCTCATTTTACTGTGCTTTGCAGCTATTGCATTTTTTACAAATTGAAGGTTTATAGCAACCCTGTGTCAAGCAAGTCCATCAGCACCATTTTTCCAACAGCATGTGCTCACTTCATGCCTTTATGTCACATTTTGGTAATTCTCATAATATTCCAAACTTTTTCATTATTGTCATATCTGTTATAGTAATTTATGATAAATGATCTTTGATGTTACTATTGTAGTTGTTTTGGGGTACCATAAACCACATCCATAAAATACAGTGCACTTAATTGATAAATGTGTGTGTCCTAACTGCTCCACAGACTAGCAGTTTCCCCATATCTGTCTCTCTCCCTGGACCTCCCTATTTCCTGAGACACAACATGCCTGTAGTGTCTTACCTTCATTGTTAAGCTAATTATTGTTTACTAGCAATTCAGGTTAGTTACTCTAGCACTGAGGTAAGTTACGGAGTGTCTCAGTGAAGGTGTTAGAAAAGACTTACAAGATTTGGGTGGATGATTGAGTATATTAATAAATTTTATCTAGGAGGAGGAAAAAGTAGATCAAAGCTAGCACTGTGATTGATAAAGCAGCAGCAGTCACTCTTTTGTAGCAAGCTTGTCCAACACATGGCTTGTGGGCTGCATGAGGCTCAGGATAGCTTTGAATGCAGCCCAATACAAATTCCTAAACTTTTAAAAAATACTATGAGGTTTTTTTTGCTATTTATTTTTTAGCTCATCAGCTATCGTTAGTGTTAATATATTTTATGTGTGGCCCAAGACAATTATTCTTCCTCCAATGTGACCCAGGGAAGCCAAAAGATTGGAGACCCCTGCTTTACGGGGTAACTAGAATGGGAAACTCTACAGGACAAATATCCCAGCTCCTTCAGTAAATAAATTGCAAATGCAAAATGGGGGCGGGGGAAGCAAGTGTCACCCTCAGTGGCCAGGATGGGGGAATGTATGGCCATTTTGCAGCTTGGACAGAGTTCACATTTTGTCTGTGTTTAGACATGCTTACAGAATGGTTTTGCTTTCGTCTTGATGTATCACAGCCCTGAAGTGGCCTTGTCTGATGTTAATGTTCTATAAAATTGTTTATGCTTAGCAGAAGAATCCCATCATCTGGCTGTGAAGGCCAAGATAGCAAGTACCACCACCAACTCCTGAGTGTTCCTGCCAGGCCAGCTCCTGGGTGTGAGAGGTTACTTTTCTCTTTCTCACATCAATCACACGTTAATTTTTTTCTCTGAGTTACTGTAGCACTTATCATGGCATTTAGTTAAATGTAGCTTCCCTCATTATCAGAGTGTATGTGTGCTTTGTCTCCTCATGGAGGTGATAGCACTTGTAGGGCAGTGACCAAGGCTTAGAAACTTTCATCCCATCCTTGGTGTTGAAAATCCTCTTATTCAATCTATGTAGTAGATGCTTAATATTAACTTTGAAGTGAATGAATGAATGAATAACTTAAGCCCAAATAAACCTCATTTCATAGCTTTTCAATTCTAGAGAATTGAAGAAAAAGAAATCAGTTCTTATTTAACTCAAATAAAATGATGTTTTCCTTTCATATGCCAAATCAAAGAAGAATGGAGTTGAAAGTAAAGTTGATCAAGTTGATGTAAATATTTGAGTGAAGAAAAGGCTTGCTGGTGCATTTGAGACATCAGTAATTTAAATCTTCAGTTAGATATGAGGTATTATTCAATAAAAAATGAAAATTGCTTTTTATTTAAAAATGTTATAGAATATTTTACTTGCCAAGAAGTTTATTCATCATTTGCATATTATCTTCTAACACACTACTAAATTTTCAATCTTTCCCCTATCTAATGATAAAGTATTCAATATTTTAATAAGTTTCTGTGAATTTCAATTTTGATTAATTCATGGGTGATAAATATTGATGTTCCATTTTGATCTACATATTCTTATTTACTTTCTTTTGAATGAGGTATAATCCTAACAATTGCCAATCACTGAAATAAACAAATATCGTAAGTAAAACTCTTAAAATCACGGGGGAAAGATATTAACAGTTTTAGAGCACTGGGGGTTAAAAATACCTTTCTGCAAAGAACTCAAAATAAAAGAGATAATATGAACAGGAGAGCTTTAGGTCTCTATCCATCTGTCAATCTATCTATCTATCTATCTATCTACCTATCTATCTATATCTATCAACTATCTATATCTATCTATCTGTCTATCATTCTATCTACAGATTTACTTTAAGGAATTGGTTCACAAGATTGTGAGTGCTGGGAAGTCTGAAATCCACACAGCTAGCTACAGGGTGGAAATTGAAGTAAAAGTTGATGTTGCAGTCTTGAATCCAAAGGCAGGAAACTCAGGCTGCCTAGAAGCAGAATTCTTTCTTCTTCAGGAAACCTCAGTTTTTGCTCTTAAGGCTTTCAGCTGATTGGATGAGGCCCATGCACGTTAGGAAAAGGCATTTGCTTTACTTAAAGCAACTTATTGTAAATGTTAATAACTTCTTTAAAATTTATTTTACAGTAATAGCTAGATTAGTGTTTGACCAGCCAATCACCACAGACTAGCCAAATTGTTACAAACATTAGCCATTGGAATATACTTTCAACTAATTATTGACCCTACAAAAGGCTTACAAATGAAAGCTTCCTTTCATATTAATATCCCCTAAAACAATTATTTTTTTTGAAAAATCAACTTCTCAATGAGGTATTAGTGGTAGGAATAATTATTCTATTGTACAGATAAGGACACAGCACAGTCATATGCTACATAATGAAATTTTGGTCAACAGCATACTGCATATATGATAGTGGTCCCATGATATTATAATGGAGCTAAAAATTCCTATGGCATAGTGATGTCATTGCTGTCATAATGTCATGATGCAACATGTTACTTTTTCTGTGTGGAAATATGTTTAGATACACAAATACTTATCATTACGTTACAGTTGCCTACAGTATTCAGGACAGCCCCTAGAAACAATAGCCTACATTTGTAGTAGGCGCTATCATCTATGTTTGTGTACGTGAACTCTATAATGTTCACCCAGCAACGAAATTCTTAACAACACTGTTCTCAGAATGGAGCCCTCCATCATTAAGTGATATATTATTAACTGTACTTTGGGGTTTGAATGATTTGCATAAGGCCACTAGAAAGTCTGTGATGCAAATTGTTAATAAAGAACCCAACCTTTTGTTCCCAATCCAATGTATCAAGGCCACCCCATTTCTGTGAGATCTTGGTGTGCATGATCATTCCTTACACATTGGAAATTCCCGCTTTGGTTACCCACTGCAGCATTGACACCAGCCAGCCATAAGGGTTTTCATAATAGTTTTCAATGAACAGATGCTCCTTTTACAAGCTAATAAATGTCTTCCTAACTCTACATTGTGTAAGCATAATCCCCAATTCCCAACCCATTAGAACACTGAACCATCATTGTTCCCTTGTTATCCCTGACTAATTTAACTTACCAACCTCATGAATCCAATTTTAAAGAAGAGTCAGAGAGCTAGATAGAGGACTGTGGAACTGTGTGCCTTCCCTCCCCAACTTCTACCTACTTGAATTCAGTTTCTTACTTTACCACTGTACTTGCCAAGATTTTCAGCCAAATCTCTGATGATGTCATACCCCACGTCCCTCAATTTTGCACTTGCTATTCATTCAGGCTTCCATTGGATTTGAATCCCATATTGCCATTTAATAGCTCAATGACTTTCTAAGATTCAATTTGCATCTTCTACTAAAATATAGACAAAAATTCCAACCTCACAAGATTTTTTTAGTGATGTATTCTATTAATATACACATACCTGACCACAGTGACTGGCGTCTATTTACTGTTTGTTAAATGCTAACTACCTTACCACCCACTTATGATGCTCTAAATCTGCTTATGGGACTCTTAATCTGCCTCTAGCCCCAAGTTTTCTCCTCCCTGATCAAAGTGAGAAATTTAGTTTTCTACAGTGGTTAGAATTATAATGGAGGGTGACAGGGAGAGAGAAGGAACATTTTTTCACCCATTGTAAAAGCTTCCAAGCTAATCCTGAGTGATAATGACAGGCTGTGAAAGTATCCTCAATGAAATTTCATCACTTGGAGGTACAGAAGCAGATTGCTGTTGGAAGGTACATGGTAAACTTGAAAGAAGAGTAAAATAATGAAAAATCCAAACCTGAGCTCTGAAAAATTATTAGTCAAAATGGAATCGAACTTGCTCCAGTCTAATTACTTGCACTTTTAAAACTTCAGTCAGTAGAAATGTAATATCTGGAGATATAGGGGAATATTTCTTGTACCATTCTCATAAGTAAAACCTAGAATGAAGAGTAGTCATAATTTCTCAATTTGTCATGATAAGTATTCTGTGATATGGTGCATCAGGTAGAGTAAGGGACATTTGGCATTATGAAATTAGAATATTAAGTGGTTCCCTAGTCACTTAACTTGTAGTTGTCATAGCCATAACCCCCACAAATAGCATTACTTAGTCAAGAGGTGCATGAGAGAGTGTTCAATGACATATAAAGTAATACACACACTGGTGTATTTGGACATGCATGTAGACCTTTATATTATAAGCATTGGAAAAACTAAAAAATTATATTCTAATTTTATAATATTTTGATCTTCATTTCTAAATATAGAGCATGGATTGTGATGATAGTAGCGTCGATGATAAAAATCCATTGCTATCTTAGCTAGGTAACTCTGACACTTTTTACCTCCTTCTTTTAGACTACATGCCACATATTTGTGGTTAATTTTTTTATGTGCCTGTCTCTTTCCCTAAATTGTGAGCTCTTTGATGGCAGAATCTGTGTCATTCATCTTATCTTCATGCCTGGCATAAGCCTGACACATAGTGGACATTCACTATACATTTGATGGATTGAATTTTGTTAAATGATGGAAGGAAAGAACTTTATTGTATCATGATTTTAGTGTTTATCAGGCTCAAAGCACTACACTAAATCTTATGATTAGCTAAAACAGTTTGGACATAGGCTCTATGCTCATGCTTCTTGTATTTGGCTGACTTAGAGAATGTGAGTGTTTACTGCTAACTTACTGTGAACTTCTCTTTCTTAGAGTTTGGATGTTTAAGGGCTGTTTTCTATCAGGCATGTTCCTGAAGGCTCACTCATGATTTTGAGCCTGGGACAGCTAACTGTAATGTCATCATCAAGTCAGCTATGGTATCTAGATTACATCTAAAACACATATCATCTTGTATACAGTATCATAAAAATTTGGTTTGTAGGTGTATTTTATAGACCAATGTACACTATGCTAAAAAGTTTAGTCACCCAATTTGTTATTTCTGAGGAGAAAAAAGGAACACTATTAAATTGTGTACCAGCTCCACACTTTAATTATACAAGCAAAGAAAAAGTGAAGTTAAAAGATTATACCAGGTCCTAAAATATGTAGACAGTCATGTCCATTAAATGTTAGAAAAGAATGTGATATACTACAGAGAACTTTCAAATCATTTTAGACATTTTTATTATTTGCTTAAAAAAAGCACAAGCAAGTCAATTAAATGACAGATTGCTAGGATTTTAAAAGGACATATGCTTTAGTTTTATATGAATTTTGAAATCCCAGGCACCGAAAATGATTTTAAAATATCATGAACTGTAAAAAAGTAATTTACTTTACTCAACTCCAAGTGCCAAATTGTGGGCAGTGGTAAGATATTCAAGAATTGTGGGTTCTGATGCCAATATGCAGTGTTAGCAACGTTTCCACCAAAGAGAGCTCAACTAATGGCCTCTATGTTAATCAACAGAAAACTAAAGTGCTATAAGAAGCTTCTAGAAGTAGTCTTGCATTTTAAAATGTTAATAATTCAGGTTATATGTATATTAAAGGATAAAATCTTTAAAAAAAAACACCTAAAACAATTGTAAAGTTGAGGATACAATGTACCTTTACACAATATATTTTCACTTATGGTCTGGAGACTAACAACACTAACAACAAAATAACCAACACAAACCCAAAGGCTATCAGAATATCAGAACTTAGAGAGAAAAATACAGACATACCTTGAGATATTGTGGGTTTGATTGCAGACTGACACAATACAGAACATATCACAATAAAGTAAGTCACACAATTTTTTTTGGTTTCCCAGTATGTATAAAAGTTTTGTTTATACTATGCTGTAGTCTATTAAGTGTGCAATAGCATTATGTTTTTAAAAATGTACACAACTTAAAACACTGTATTGCTAAATAATGCTAACAATCATCTGACTATTCAGTGAGTTGTAATCTTTTTCTTGGTGGAGGGTCTTTTGTGTAGGGGTGTGTGTGGCGGCAAGATTTATTAAAGTGAAAGCGAAAGCGAAAGGAAAGCTTCCACCCGGTGGAAGGGTACCCAGAAGGGGTTGCCATTTCTGGCTTGGGTGTGTTATACTTATGCTTATATCCCCTTATGACTCCTCCCCTTTTCCTTTTTCTGTCCTATAGGATTAGCTTATTTTCTATCTGCTAGTGTTGGCAGGCCTGATTGGTTAAAAACATTAGGCTGCAGCTAGAGCATAAACTCCCTATATGATTGGTTGGAGTTTCAATCCCTTAGTTTGCAGCTGTGACTCATTTTGGCTTAGGGGAAAGTCCCCTTTGATTGGTTGAAGTTTCAATCCCTTAGCTTGCAGCTATGCCTTACTTTGGCTTAGGGGAAAGTCCCCTTTCATTGGTTGAAGTTTCAATCCCTTAGCTTGCAGCTATGACTCATTTTGGCCAACTTAGCCACTTAGTCCTTCAGTCCCCTCTCTCAACAGGAAAGGCCAAGTGCTGTTGGGAAGTTGGGCGAAGATCATTCTAGCTGTTTCCTGCTGGGGCGTAGAAGGGTCTCTGCAGTTGAGGTTTCCTCGGGAGGGGAGTCTTCAGTGTTGTGGTGTGAGAACAGGTTGGCAGGTCGGTCTAAGGGTCCTCGATAGTAGATGCTAGTGGTGGTTATTTGGGGCTCCATTTGTAGAACCATTTGCAGTTTTATGGATTCTATTCTGGAAAAGACAATTTTTACAGGAAGGTTAAAAATGCAGGGCCCAAAGATAAGCAACATCGCAATAGCCACCAAGGGTCCCAAGAAGGGGAGAAGCCAGGACATCCATTGGTTGACAGTACTCCAAGATCCTGTGTCTTGGAGCTCTTGTGCCCAGCGCTGTATCCGGTCTCAAAGCTCCTTAACTTTCCCAGTGACAATTTCGAATTGATTAACGAAATAGCAGCACTTTTCTCCTAGAAAAAGATAGGTTCCACTTCTTTCGGCTGTTAATAAATCTAATGCTCTCCGATTTTGAAGGGTTACTGCTGCTAAAGAGTTAAGCTGGCTTTGTAAGGTGACCAGCAAATCTGCGACTCATTCCATATCATCATTTAACTCTTGTGATAATTTGTAATAGAACTGGGGGGAGGTGGTAATGCCTCCAATGCTGGTTCCTAGTCATCCTAGTATCCCAGCCCTGATAATGAATGGCAGAACTTGTGCCCATTTGTAGAAGATTTGGGTAGAAGAAAATTCTGTAACTCCTGATCAGTATAGATAGTCATAGGGGGCTCCAAAAAGGAGAGAAAGCATAGACTTTTGAAGAAACCGTTTAAGCAGCAGTAAGCTGAGGAACCACAAACAAAAAAGATTCCTGATGGTAAGCAAGAGAGTCGTGGAGGTAGGGTAATTCACGTTTTGCACTGGAAGGCAGCTGCGTCAATGGTTGTGCTAAACTTTACACAGGTGAGATTTGGTGTATGTGTTATTTCTAGATTTGAGACTAAAGGGCCCACCAAGCCTGTGGTGTTTATTCTTAGTTCGGTGGCATTCCAATGTTCGGGAACAGGAACTGGGACATATGGTTTAAAGCGTAAAGGGAGGCACATCCAGCAGTCAGTTGGATTCTGGCTGGAGGCCTTGTGAATTTCGGTAAGGGTGACATTAAATAAATTTAGCAAGCAGGAGTGAGTGACTAGTCCCTGTGCTTTTAGGTCTTTGACCATCTTTTGTAACCCTTGTTGGGCTTCTGGTCTGAGGGGGTACTGCCTTTGATAAGGAAAGGAGGTAGGATCTTTTAATTTAACTTGAACTGGATAAGCATTTTTTGCTAGTCCGTATTGTCCTTCCTCTGCTCAGACTTCAGGATTAACTTCCTCATGGAGTAGAGGGCACAAACAGGTATTCCTTCTCCTATATTTAAGTATATAATGACCCCTGCTTTAGCTAATATGTCCCTCCCTAGTAAGGAAGTAGGGCTCTCAGGCATAATAAGAAAGGCATGTGAGAAAAATAAGGTTCCCCAGTCACAGCTTAGGGGGTGGGAGAAATACCTAGTGACTGGCTGTCCTAGGACCCCTTTGATGGTGACAGATCTGGAGGACAGTTGTCCAGGACAGAAGAGTAAAAGTGAGAAGGCCTCACCAGTGTCCAGGAGGAAGTTAGTTTCCTGACCTTCAATGGTTAAGCTTACCCGAGGCTCTGTGAGGGTGATGGCATGGGCTGGCACCTGCCCCAGGCACCCTCAGTCCTGTTGTTGGCCCATCTGGTTAGTGGCCTCTGGCTCAGAGGACCTTCACCCTTGGGGGCAGTGTGCATTCCAGTGATCCCCCTGGCACAAGCGACATGGATGAGAGTGTGACTTATTGTTGTTTGGGCAGTCCTTTTTGAAGTGCCCCTGTGAGCTGCACTGATAACAAGTCCTGTTAGGTGGGTTGCCTGCCCAGCCCTTCTTTCTTTCAGAGTCACTGAAGTTCGTCTGCCTGAGGGCCGTGACTAAGGCAATGGCCTTTCTCTTGTCTCGTCTATCTCGTTCAACCTGCTTCTCCTGATCCTTATTATAAAACACCAAAGTTGCCAAATTCAATAGAGTTTCCAAATTTTTCTCAGGACACGAGTCAGACTTCTGAAGTTTTTTTTAGGGTAGGCAGTGGCAAATTGGAGGACCAAGGTTGGAACAGTGCTTTTCATACCCAAATTTTCTGTCCCCTATTTGCCCTCCTGAGAATATTCATTGACCTTTGGACTTGAATCCGGGGAGCTATTGTCTATTATATTGTTTTTGGCACATAAGTCTGACTGCTTCAAGTGGAGAAGTTCTACAGTTCTGATCACTGATCCCAGACAGGAAAGGTGGTAATTAAAGTAGCCTCTACAATCTGGAGTAAGTTTATGGCAACAAAAGGAAAAATGTCCTAGGCCTTCTATCAGCCACTGACATGGCTTTTGATGTCCCACATAGTGCCTAGGGTATAGGTTATGAGGGACAGGTCCCGTATAAGTATATTGATACCAATTTGCATAAGAATAAGCCTGGGGGCACCATGGGCAAGGGTCTTTGAATTGTCACCCCACTCGACTTAGGCTCCTAGCCAAAATATTCTTAGACTCAGAGGTAGGAAAGATCCTCGAGGATAGGGCCTCAAGAAAGTCTTCTCTGAGGACGTTAGGACCCAGGAGGCGTGGGTCAGAATAGGCAGGGAATGCACACATGGGTGGCTGTGGAGTAGAAGCTTCTTGCTGTGCCATGATCTCCACCAGGTCAGTGCCGGGAGTTCAGGATGACAGTTTTCCACCTCTAGCCAGCCCTCAGCTTTTCCCAGGAAAGGTAGAGAAAGGTGGAACTGGTTCCAGGCAAACCAATGCTCCCAGACCAGAGGGCCGGGGGTTGTTAGAGAGCCCTTTCCCAGAAACCCTCACACCTGTCTTAAGTCTGGCGGCCACACTTGTTGCTTTTAAATGGCTGACAGGCACCCTGTGTTTTCCTCCAATTTCTAGTGAGAAGATAGAAAGAATAGCAAGTGAAAGGGGTCCAATGTTACTCACCGCTTTGGAGAAATCCCAGATGGGCTCCCAGAAAGGAGACGAGAAGTCTTCTTCCATCAAAGGTTTTTCTCGATCAAGAGGTTCATGGTCTCATGGGCTTCAAGGAATGAAGCTGTGGGCCACAGTGGCAAGTGTTACAGCTCGAGTAGAGAAATGCACAGACCCAAAAAGTGTACAGCTGCAAGATTTATTAAAGCAAAGGCAAAAGTAAAGTGAAAATGAAAGTAAAGCTTCCATGCAGTGGATGGGAACCCAGAAGGGTTGCCCAGAGCGTCTTGTCTTGATGTTGATGGCTGCTCACTGATCGGGGTAGTGGTTGTTGCTGAATATTGGGATGGCTGTGGCAATTTCTTATCATAAGGCATCAATAAAATTTGACACATCAATTGACTTAACCTTTCAGGAAAGGTTTCTCTGTTGCATGTGACACTGTTTGATAGCATTTTACCCACAATAGAACTTCTTTCAAATTTGGAATCTATCTTCTGAAACCCTGTTTCTGCTTTATCAGCTAATTTTATGGAATATTCTAAATCCTTTGTTGTCATTTCAACAATATTCACAGCATCTTCACCAGGAATAGATTCCATCTCAAGAAACTACTTTCTTTGCTCATAGCAAGAAAGCAACTCTTCATTCATTCAAGTTTTATCATGAGATTGAAGCAATTCTGACACATATTCAGGCTCCACTTCTAATTCTGGTCCTCTTGCTATTTCCACCACTCTGCAGTTACTTTCTCCATTGAAGTCTTGAATGCCTTCATGTCATCCATTAGGGCTGAAACCAACTTTTTCAAAACTTCTATTTTTTTTTTTACTATACTTTAAGTTTTAGGGTACATGTGCACAAGGTGCAGGTTAGTTACATATGTATACATGTGCATGTTGGTGTGCTGCACCCATCAACTCGTCATTTAACATTAGGTATATCTCCTAATGCTATCCCTCCCTGCTACCCCCACCCCACAACAGTCCCCGGTGTGCGATGTTCCCCTTCCTGTGTCCATGTATTCTCATTGTTCAACTCCCACCTATGAGTGAGAACATGTGGTGTTTGGTTTTTTGTCCTTGCGATAGTATGCTGAGAATGATGGTTTCCAGCTTCATCCATGTCCCTACAAAGGACATGAACTCATCATTTTTTATGGCTGCATAGTATTCCATGGTGTATATGTGCCACATTTTCTTAATCCAGTCTATCATTGTTGGACATTTGGGTTGCTTCCAAGTCTTTGCTATTGTGAATAGTGCGCTGCAATAAACATACGTGTGCATGTGTCTTTATAGCAGCATGATTTATAATCCTTTGGGTATATACCCAGTAATGAGATGGCTGGGTCAAATGGTATTTCTAGTTCCAGATCCCTGAGGAATCGCCACACTGACTTCCACAAGGGTTGAACTAGTTTACAGTCCCACCAACAGTGTAAAAGTGTTCCAATTTCTCCACCTCCTCTCCAGCACCTTTTGTTTCCTGACTTTTTAATGATTGCCATTCTAACTGGTGTGAGATGGTATCTCATTGTGGTTTTGATTTGCATTTCTCTGATGGCCAGTGATGATGATCATTTTTTCATGTGTCTTTTGGCTGCATAAATGTCTTCTTTTGAGAAGTGTCTGTTCATATCCTTTGCCCACTTTTTGATGGGGCTGTTGGTTTTTTTCTTGTAGATTTGTTTGAGTTCATTGTAGATTCTGGATATTAGCCCTTCATCAGATGAGTAGATTGCAAAAATTTTCTCCCATTCTGTAGGTCGCCTGTTCACTCTGATGGTAGTTTCTTTTCCTGTGCAGAAGCTCTTTAGTTTAATTAGATCCTGTTTGTCAATTTTGGCTTTTGTTGCCATTGCTTTTGGTGTTTTCGACATGAAGTCCTTGCCAAACTTCTATTAAGGTTGACATTTTGACCTCCTCCCATAAATCATGAACATTCTCAATGGCATTTAGAATGATTAATCCTTTCCAGAAGGTTTTCAATTTACTTTTCCTATATCTATCAGAGGAACTACTATTTATGGCAGCTGTAGCCTTATAAAATGTATTTCTTAAATAATAAAACTTGAAAGTCAAAATTACTCCTTGAATCCATGGGCTGCAGAATGGATATTGTGTTCGGAGGCATGAAAACAAGATAAATTTCCTTGTACATCTCCATCAGAGATCCTGGGGGACAAGGTGCATTGTCAGTGAGCAGTAATATTTTGAAAGGAATTATTTTTTTTCTGAGCAGCTGGTCTCAACAAGGGACTTAAAATAATCAGTTAACCATGCTCTTAACATATGTCCTGTCATCCAGGCTTTGTCATTCTATTGATAGAGCACAGCAGAGTAGATTTAGCATAATTGTTAAGGGTCCTAAGGTTAGCAGAATGGTAAATAAGCCTTGGCTCACTTAAACTTAAAGTCACTAGCTACATTATCCCCTAAGAAGAGAGTCAGCCTGTCCTTTGAAGCTTTGAAGGCTTGCATTGACATCTCCTCTCTAGCTATGAACATCCTAGATGGCATCTTCTTCTAATAGAATGCTGTTATGCTGTTTTGTTTACATTGAACATCCATTGTTTATTGTAGCTAACTGCATCTATTACTTTAGCTAGATCTTCTGGTTAACTTGCTGCAGCTTCAACATCAGCACTGGCTACTTCACCTTTCACTTTTATGTTATGGAGATGGCTTCTGTCCTTAAACTTAACAAACCAACCTCTGCTGTCTTCCAACTTTTCTTCTACAACTTCCTCAACTTTCCCTCTGAAGGTTGCTCAAATAAATTACAGCCTTGGCTACTTCTCTTTTTAAATTCCTTTGGCTTCTCATTCAAATGCAGATAATCCCTACCTCACAGAATTGTGAAGATTAAGTATATAGGTATATTTGTATATTTATATGTAATATAAATATATAGTATATTTATATGTAATATAAATATATAGTATATTTATATGTAATATAAATATATAGTATATTTATATGTAATATAAATATATAGTATATTTATATGTAATATAAATATATAGTATATTTATATGTAATATAAATATATAGTATATTTATATGTAATATAAATATATAGTATATTTATATGTAATATAAATATATAGTATATTTATATGTAATATAAATATATAGTATATTTATATGTAATATAAATATATAGTATATTTATATGTAATATAAATATATAGTATATTTATATGTAATATAAATATATAGTATATTTATATGTAATATAAATATATAGTATATTTATATGTAATATAAATATATAGTATATTTATATGTAATATAAATATATAGTATATTTATATGTAATATAAATATATAGTATATTTATATGTAATATAAATATATAGTATATTTATATGTAATATAAATATATAGTATATTTATATGTAATATAAATATATAGTATATTTATATGTAATATAAATATACATATATATCATATTTACGTGTAATATACATATATATCATATTTACGTGTAATATACATATATATCATATTTACGTGTAATATACATATATATCATATTTACGTGTAATATACATATATATCATATTTATGTGTAATATACATATATATCATATTTATGTGTAATATACATATATATTATATTTATGTGTAATATACATATATATTATATTTATGTGTAATATACATATATTATATTTATGTGTAATATACATATATATTATATTTATGTGTAATATACATATATATTATATTTATGTGTAATATAAATATATATATTATATTTATATGTATAAATATATATAAATATAATATATTTTATATGTATAAATATATATAAATATAATATATTTTATATGTATAAATATAATATATAAATATATTTTATATGTATAAATATAATATATAAATATATTTTATATGTATAAATATAATATATAAATATATTTTATATGTATATAAAACTATATTTGTTTATCCACTCATGTATGGGTTTAACAAATATTTATTAGGCACCTATTGTGTTTCAATTGCTGTGTTCAGCACAGGTAAAGACACACTTGAAAAACAGGTTGGATTCTGAACCATTTCCTCATGTCCACCACTGTATTCCTTCCTGAACTCACTGAACTCCTAAATGATTGCCATCCTTCCTTTCTTTCTTTCTTCTTTCTTTCTTTTTTTCTTTCTTTCTTTCTTTCTTTTTCTTTTCTTTTCTTTTCTTTTTCTTTGAGATGGAGTCTCGCTCTGTCACCCAGGCTGGAGAGCAGTGGTGCAATCTTGGCTCACTGCAACCTCCACCTCCCAGGTTCAAGTGATTCTCCTGCCTCAGCCTCCTGAGTAGCTGGGACTACAGGTGTGCACCACCATGCCCAGCTAATTTTAGTATTTTTAGTAGAGACAGGTTTCACCATATTGGCCAGGCTGGTCTTGAACTCCCAACTTCGTGATCGGCCTGCCTCAGCCTCCCAAAGTGCTGGGATTACAGGCGTGAGCCACCATGCCCAGCCTGATTGCCATCCTTTCTTAAGTGGTTTTCCATTATTTCCATCCTCTCTGATATCTTTACCTCCCCACAACCATTTTCAGCATTCAGATGCCCAAAGTGCTAGCCATACTCTACCCCATCTCAAACCCCTTAGTAGATCTGCCTACATGCACAACTAAAAATTCCTCAGAATAGTATTTAAAGCTCTCCACAGTCTCTCTACATCCTGTTCAATCTTATTTCACTACTGTCCTACAAGAACATGGGACTCCAGTGAAATTGAACTTGGCTTCCAAATATGTCATGCATTTTCTAGAAGGATATCTTACATGGTTTTCTCTGCTTGAACACTCTAGATTTGAACGTCCAAATCCAACTCATCTATTGTATAAAATAGTTCTCAGTTTCCTCACATATAAATACATTATTCCTCTCTAAACTATAACATTTTATCTATGTTTCTCTTTCATGGACATATTTATACATGTCTCAATGTCTTAAACATGTTTATTTAAATTAAACTTTTATTTTGAGTGAATTGTGGATTCACATGCAGTTGTAAGAAATAATACAGAGATATTGTTGACCTTGTACCTAGTTTTCCCAATGATACAGTCTTGGGAAAGTATAATGGAATATCACAAAAAGGATGTTGACATTGATACAGTCAAGATGCAGAACATTTCCCATCATTACAATGATCCTTCATACACCTACTTCCTTCTTGCTCTCACGCCCTCCTTAACCTCTCTAAACCACTAAACTGTTCTCCATGTCTATAATATTTCATTTCAAGACTGTTATATAAATAGAATCATACAGTATATTTATAACTGGCTATTCTTTATTTATTTATTTATTTTTAGAGACAGGGTCTCACTCTGTTGCCCAGGCTGGAGTACGGTGGAATGACCACAGTTCATGGCAGCCTTGAACTCTTGGGCTGAAGCAATCCTACCACCTCAGCCTTCTGAGCTGCTGGGATTATAGGCATGAGTCATTATGCCCAGCAGGACTGGCTATTTTGATTAAGTAAAATTCTCTGAATAGTTATCTGAGTTGTTGCATGTATAAATAGTTCATTCCTTTTTACTGATGAACGGCATTCTCGTGATTCAGATTTACCACAGTTCGATCATTCACTCATCGAAGGGCACCTGGGTTGTTTCCAGTTTGGGAATAATTCAAATAAAGCTTCTATAAAACTTCATGTCCAGGTTTTTGTATGAACATAAGTTGTTTATATGAGATAAATGGCCAGAAGAAAAATTTCAAGGTTTTAAGATAGTTGCATGTTTAAAAGAACTTGCTAAACTATTTTTCAGACTGGCTGTACCATTTTGCATTTCCACCACATATATGAGTAACCCAGTTTTTCTTCATCCTTACCAGCATTTGGTGTTATTGCTGTTTTTTCCATTTTAGTACTTCTAAAAGGTATGTAATTTCTATGATGTGAATGTTTGCATCCCTTCAAAATTCATGTGTTGAAATTCTAACTCTCAAAGTGATGATATTAGGTGGGACGTCTGGGAGGTTATTAGATCATGAGAGTGCAGCCTTTGTGAATGGGATTGGTGCCCTCATTTTTTG
Organism: Pan paniscus; assembly: GCF_029289425.2. Taxonomy (NCBI): domain Eukaryota; kingdom Metazoa; phylum Chordata; class Mammalia; order Primates; family Hominidae; genus Pan; species Pan paniscus. The sequence goes on along the minus strand of NC_073264.2, from coordinate 39,420,142 downwards.
CCATGTGAATATTCAGTTTTCCCAACACAGTTTATTGAAAAGATTATCCTTTCATCATTATGTTTTCTTGGTTCATTTGTCAAAGATTAGTTTACCATATATGTGTAAGTTTATTTCTGGGCTTTTTATTGTGTTGCATTGGTCTATGTGTCTATTTGTACCATAATGTTTCAATTATTATAGCTTTGTAATAGAATTTGAAATCAGGAGGTGTGATACTTCCAGCTTTGTTCTTCTTGCTCCAGATTGTTTCAGCTATTCAGGATCTTTTGGGATTCCATACAAATTCTAGGATTGTTTTTTCTACTTCTATGAAAAATCTGTGATTGGAATTTTAATAGGGATTGCATTGAATCTGTAGATTGCTTTGGATAGTATGCATCCCATTTTTGATACTATTGATAAGATATCTTTCTGTTTATTTCTGTCTTCAATTTATTTTATTGGTGTTTAATAATTTTCAGTATACAGATGTTTTTCCTCCTTGGTTAATTTTGCTCAATTATTTTATTCTTTTTGATGCTATTACAAATGATATTGTTTTCTTACTTCTTTTTCAGATAGCTCCTTTCCAGTGTCTAGAAATGCAACTGGTTTTTGCATGTTGGTTTTGGGTTTCTCAACTTTACTGAATTTGTTTATAGTTCTAACAGTTTTTTGGTAGAGTCTTTAGACTTTTCTATATATAAGATCATGTCATTTTCAAACAGGGAGTATTTAACTTCTTCTTTTCCAATTTGGATGCTTTTAATTTTTTTTTTCTTGCCTAATTGCTACAGTTAGGACTTTCAGTACTGTGTTGCACAGACATAGCCAGAGTGTGCAACCTTGTCATATTTTTATTTTTTAAGGAAAAGCTTTCAGATTTTCACCATTCAGTATTATGTTAGCTGTGGTTGGTTTTATATGAATGGTCTTTATTATGTTGAAGTGAATTCCTTCTATACCTGATATTTTGAGGTATTATCATGAAAGATAGTTAAGTTTTGTCAAATGCTTTTGCTGCATCTATTGAAATGAGCATATGACTTTTATCCTTCATTCTGTTAATGTGTTATATCACATTGATTGATTGATTTGCACATGTTGAACCATTATACTTGCATCTCAGAGATTAATCCCACTTAATCATAATGAATGACCATTTAATGTGCTGTTGAATCTGTTTGCTAAAGTTTGTTGAGGACTATGGCATTTATGTTCATTGTTGGCTTTTTAAAATTGTAGTGTACTTGTCTGGTTTTGGTGTCAGGGTAATACTGACATTGTAAAATGAGTTTGGAAGTGTTCCTTTAAAGGGGAATACTTTAAAAGGAACACACACACATATGCATACACACACACACACACACTTAACCTTTATCAGCAAGTTTTTTACTTTTGTATGTTTTAATGTTACTAAATAGCATCATTTAATATGATCTTAAAGAACACTCTAGCATTTCTTGTAAGGCAGTTTTAGTGATGAATCCTATCAGTTTTTGTTTATCTGAGAAAGTATCTCTCCCTAATTCTTTTTTGTACATGTGCAGAACGTGGAGGTTTGTTACATAGGTGTACACATGCCATAGTGGTTTGTTGCACTCATCAACCCGTCATATACATTAGGTATTTCTCTTAATGCTATCTCTCTCCTAGCCCCCCAATCCCTGACAGGCCCCGGTGTGTGATGTTCCCCTTCCTGTGTCCATGTGTCTCATTGTTCAACCCCCACTTATGAGTGAGAACATGTGGTGGTTGGTTTTCTCTTCTTGTGTTACTTTGCTGAGAATGATGGTTTCCAGCTTCATCCATGTCCTTGCAAAGGACATGAACTCACCTTTTTTGTGGCTGCATAGTATTCCATGATGTATATGTGCCACATTTTCTTTATCTAATCTATCATTGATGGACATTTGGGTTGATTCCAAGTCTTTGCTGTTGTGAATAGTGCCACAATAAACATATGTGTGCATGTGTCTTTACAGTAGAATGATTTATAATCCTTTGGGTATATACCCAGTAATGGGGTTGCTGGGTCAAATGGTAATTCTAGTCCTAGATCCTTGAGGAATTGCCACACTGTCTTCCACAATGGTTAAACTAATTTACACTCCCACTAACAGTGTAAAAGCATGCCTATTTCTCCACATCCTCTCCAGCATCTGTTGTTTCCTGACTTTTTAATGATTGCCATTCTAACTGGCATGAGATGGTATCTCATTGTGGTTTTGATTTGCATTTCTCTGTTGACCAGTGATGATGAGCTTCCTTTCATATGTTTGTTGGCTGCATAAATGTCTTCTTTTGAGAAGTATCTGTTTATATCCTTTGCCCACTTTTTGATGGGGTTGTTTGCTTTTTCTTGTAAATTTGTTTAAATTCTCTGTAGATTCTGGATATTAGCCCTTTGTCAGATGGATAGATTGCAAAAATTTTCTCCCATTCTGTAGGTTTCCTGTTCACTCTGATGATAATTTCTTTTGTTGTGCAGAAGCTATTTAGTTTAATTAGATCCCATTTGTCTATTTTGGCTTTTGTTGCCATTGCTTTTAGTGTTTTAGTCATGAAGTCTTTGCCCATGCCTATATCCTGAATGGTATTGCCTAGATTTTCTTCTAGGGTTTTTATGGTTTTAGGTCTTAAGTTAGTTTATGTCTTTAATCCATCTTGAGTTAATTTTTGTATAAGGTGTAAGGAAGGGGTTCAGTTTCAGCTTTCTGCATATGGCTAGCCAGTTTTCCCAACACCATTTATTAAATAGGAAATGCTTTACCCATTGCCTGTTTTTGTCAGGTTTGTCAAAGAACAGATAATTGTAGATGTGTGGCATTATTTCTGAAGCCTCTGTTCTGTTCCATTGGTCTATATAAATGTTTTGGCACTAGTACCATGCTGTTTTGGTTACTGTAGCCTTGTAATATAGTTTGAAGTCAGGTAGTATGATGCATCCAGCTTTGTTCTTTTGCTTAGGATTGTCTTGGCTATGAGGGCTCTTTTTTTTGTTTCCATATGAAATTTAAAATAGTTATTTTTTTTCAAATTCTGTGAAGAAAGTCAATGGTAGCTTGATGGGGATAGCATTGAATCTATGAATTACTTTGGGCAGTATGGCCATTTTCACGATATTGATTCTTCTTATCCATGAGCATGGAATGTTTTTCCATTTGTTTGTGCCCTCTCTTATTTTCTTGAGCAGTGGTTTGTAGTTCTCCTTGAAAAGGTCCTTCACATCCCTTGTAAGTTGTATTCCTAGGTATTTTATTCTCTTTGTAGCAATTGTGAATGGGAGTTCACTCATGATTTGGCTCTCTGTCTATTATTGGTGTATAGAATGCTTGTGATTTTTGCACATTGATTTTGTATGCTGAAACTTCGCTGAAGTTGCTTATCAGCTTAAGGAGATTTGGGGCTGAGACAGTGGGGTTTTCTAAATATGCAATCATGTCATCTGCAAACAGAAACAATTTGACTTCTTCTTTTCCTTATTGAATACCCTTTATTTCTTTCTCTTACCTGACTGCCCTGACCTGAACTTCCAGCACTATGTTGAATAGGAGGGTGAGAGAGGCCATCCTTGTCCTGTGCTGGTTTTCAAAGGGAGTCTAGCTCTGTCGCCCAGGCTGGAGTGCAATGGTGCGATATCAGCTCACTGCAACCTTCGCCTCCCAGGTTCAAGCAATTCTCCTTTCTCAGCCTCCTGAGTAGCTGGGATTACAGGTGCACACCACCACACCTGGGTAATTTTTGTATTTTTAGTAGAGATGGGGTTTCACCATTTTAGTCAGGTTGGTCTCAAATTCCTGACCTCATGATCCACCCACCTTGGCCTCCCAAAGTGCTGGGATTACAGGCATGAGCCACTGCGCCCGGCCTGACAGTTTTTTTTTCTTTCAGCACTTTGAAAATACTGTCTTGCTCTCACTTGGCCTGCATGGTTTCTGCTGAGAAATCGACTGATAGTCTTATTTAGGTTCCTTTGTATGTGGTAAGCCTCTTTTATATTGCTTCTGTCAAAATTCTTTGATTCTTGACAATTTGATTACTATATGTGTTCATTAATTCTTCTTTGGTTTGAACCTGATTTGAGACCTTTGAGTGTCTGGTAACTGGTTTCATCTGTCCCCAGATTTGGGACATTTTTAACTGTTTTTACTTTAAATAATCTTTCTTTCCCTTTAGCTCTCATTCTATTCCTTTTGAAACATTTATAATGCATCTGATTCTGTCCCATAAATTTCATAGACTTTATTCATTTCTTTTCATTCTTTTTTTCTTTTTTCTTCTCTGACTGTGTATTTTCAAAGACTTATCTTCAGGTTTACAGATTCTTTCTTCTGCTTGAACAGGCCTGCTATTGATGCTTTCTATTGCATTTTTTCATTTCATTAATTGTATTCTCTAGATTCGAATTTCTGTTTGGGTTTTTTAAAATTTATATCCCTCTATTGAACTTCTCATTTCATTCATATGCCATTCTTTTGGTTTTGTTGAGTTGTCTATTTGTGTTCTCTTATCATTTGCTGAGTTTCTTTAAAATAATTATTTTGAATTCTTTGTCAGGCAATTTGTTGATCTCGACTTCTTTCACGGTTGGTTACTAGACTACTATACTGTTCTTTTGATGGTGTTATGTTTCTTTGATCGTTTCTGTCTGTTTCTTGACATCTTGCATTGCTGACTTTACTGACTGACTTCAAGAAAGAAACATCCTCACCAATCAGCTTGACTAGGGATTTTGAGACCCTCTCAGACATTTTCTATGGATGCGCTTGATTTATACCTTTGTTTCCTCTTACGATGGGGATTAAATTTTTAAGATTTGATGTATTTTCTCAATCTCACAAAGCCAAGCCAGGTGCTCAGAGCCTCACATTTGTTTTCCCTTGGAAAGAGCCTCAAAGTTCTCAAGTTTGTGTTTTTTTTTCTTTCAGTCCCACAGAGTAGAACTGGCTATTTATGAGGCATGCTTTCACTCACTGTCCATGGGGAAGCATTGGGGAGTTCACTTGGTGGAGGGGGGCATGAGGCACACAAAGCATTTGGAGTGCCCTTGGGTCAATTAGGAATATCCATAGGTGAGACACCCCAAGTGACTTATAGGTGGGCTCCTTGATGATGGGGTATGTGGAGAAGATATTAGGGCCTCTCTTCCCTGATCCTAGTCTCTCCCAGCAACTCAGCTATACCAATCATCTCCATTTTCTGGGTGAGGTAAAAAAGAATTAGTCCTTTTGGGCAGTATTCACATGTTTGGGGGAGCAGGTTCCTCATTTATTGCACTCTCACCTTCTCTCATGGGAGAAACTGCAGGCAAAGGGGTTCTCTCTTGGCACAGAGCTGTACTACTTTCAAGGAGGGTTGACATAAATAAAATAAAACTGTTCTTCTTGCTTTCTTCAATGCATCTATTCTGAAATTTTTTTGTTCCAATCATGTGCTAGAACTTCTCCACTGGATTGTCACTGTCCCAAAAAGGTACTTTCATTCACGAGTATTCAACAAGATTGATGTTTCTACAGAATGATGATCACCATCTTACTGACATCACTCCTCCTCATGGCTTTTATGGCACCATAGTCTCCAGGTTTTCCTCATCTCTCCAGCTACTCCTTCTTTGTCTCCTTTATAAATGTATATTCTTCTCCCCTGAGGTTTCTAAAGGGGTGAACTTCATTCTCTTTTTCTTCTGATTTTTAATCAGTCCTTGAGTGCTCTCATTCATGCCATGGCTTTGAATACCTCCTATAGAATGATAACTTACTCATCTGCAGCCAGACTTCCCTAGCAATATATCTAATTCACTTCTTGGCATCTCCATTAGCGTGTCTCAAAGGCACATTAAACAAAGTATGTCCAAAACCTAATTCATTTTTTTTCTTCCCAAGCCTTATCTTCTCCAGTGCTTCTGCACAGTAAATGGAATCACTATCTGTGTTACACTTTGAGAAGATAAGCCATCCTAGGATTTTTAGAAGCAAGAGAGAGATTGCAGGTTCAGATTTGTAAAAGATCATTCTAGTTCCAGTATGGAAAACAAATTGCACAGTGGGAAGGAAGAGGTCTTCTTTGAGTTTCAGTAGTATATCATATTCTAGACACTACAGAGCATTTGCACTTGCTTTTTTTGTCTGCTTAGAGTACTCTTCCACTTCTCTTTACATTAACTCTCAACTAACCCAATTTCTTCAAGATAACCTTTTTCATCCTTGTTAAATCAAATTCTATTACAGCCCTTGCTGTGGCTGTAGCATTTGTCCTAGTTATTTGTGTGATTATGTGTTAAAAGGCTACCTTCAATAAGAAAATTCCATCTTTCATCAAAAGAGACTATGCCTACTTTTTCTTACAGCTAGCAACATAGATATAGAATATTCTTCATAATTATTTTGCAAAAGAGCTAAAAATAATAATAAATAAATAAGTTCTGTGGAAAAACAGAGGCACACCAAAAGCTCTAGGCATGCCCTTAGTCAATACAAATTTCTACAATGAAAATACAATATTTATCTGATGCTCATAATGACTAGCCAGACATAAAGACAGGTTCTGAATCAAAGAAAGATTCAGTATGCATTCATTTGTTTAAGAGTCTTAACATTGTTTATATGTTCCAGGCATTTCTGCATGAGTATAGTACATGACATATTGATATATTTTCAAAATTGAAACTGAAATAAAAATATTACCTGTAACTTTGAGCAAATATTATCATTTATCTTCAAAGTATATCTCAAATTCAACCATTTCTCACTTCCTCTTATGCCACTATTTTAATCCAAGCCACTATTTACTCTTGCCTGGACTTTTAATTGAATTAACTGATCATTCTGCCTTTATTCTTGTGCTGTTACAAAGCTAGGCCCAACCCAGCAGCTAGAGTGGTCCTTTTAGAACATAATTCAGGTTTAAATTCTACTCTCAGCTATTCAATTTTTTTTCTTATAGGCTATCCATTGATGCATAATGGATCACTCAATACTCAGAGGTAAGAAATATCAGCAAATGATAAGAGAACACAAATAGACAACTCAACAAAATCAAAGGAATAGCATATGAATGAAATGAGAAGTTCAATAAAGAGATATAAATTAAAAAAAAAAACCCAAACTCATTACTCTTCTCATGAGTTTGTGGATCAAGAAAGTATAAAAGGCACAATGGAGATTAACCATCTCTGCTCCCCAGTGAGCCTCAGCAGAGGTTATTCGAATGACTAGCAGCAGTTGGAATAGCCCTACTAGGATCATATATGTCTAGTGCCTGAGTTTTCCTTTATATGGTATCTGCTGATGCTGGATTGTCCAAGTGAGTGACTTCTTCACTCATATCTGACAATTAGGCTGGAACGGATGGAACAGCTGGGGCTGGCTGGACACCTTTGTTTCTCTTTCTATATAGCTCTCTAAATGAATATCTTTGACTTCCTCATAGCATGGTAGTCTCAGGGTAGACTCACTTTTTACATGGCAGTTGGTAGATCCCAACATGTCTAGGCAGAAGCTGCAGGGCTTTTTATGACCCGTTATTACCACAGAACATCACTTTTGCACATTTTATTGACTAAACAAGTCACCACAGTCATGCCAAATTCAAGAAAAGGGAATTAAATGCCACCTTTCAATGGAAAGAGTAACAAATAATTATTGGCCATTTTTAATCTACCACATTCTCATATTACTCTGAGTCCTTACTCACCAACGCTGTTTGAGGCCCTGTGCAACCTTCTTCCTGCTGTTTCTCCAATCCCATCTTCTATTAATTTCCTTCTTGTTGTTCTCCTTTCTGATCCTCAAATATGCCAATGATTGTTCCTATTCAGTGCTTTTAAGTTTGCTATTTCCTCTGTCAGGAGTCCTTTACTCCTAGATAATTGAATAACTCACCCCTTACTTCAAGAGTCTGCATATATGTTGTCACCTTTAGAGAGGGCATCCCTGACCACTCTTTATCACATTTTATTTCCTTACTCTTCTTAATTTTTCTGCATTGCACTTATCTGTCCATCATGTTATACTTGCTTTTCTGTATAAGTCTCACTCTCTAGAGTTTAAGTTCCAAGTCCCAGAAGCACAACATTTTCTTTTTTACCTCTGCAGCCCCAAAGCCTGGAACTTATTAGGGGATCAATAAATACTTATTTTATGAGATAAAGGAATAATTATTGAAATCATATGGAAATTTGATTAATAAAATCCTGCCTCTATAGAGTATTACTGAGATGTCTTTCAGTTATTACATACTTGTTGTATCTGAGACTATTAGGATTTTGAGGGGAATGCCCTTCTCAAAAGGCCAACTGGAGCTGACACAAATTTAGAACCGGATTGAACAAATACAACACATGTCTTGAACATTACTTGGTTCATTCAGGGAATGCAAGATGCAGAATAATTTAGGCAGATGCAAAAAAATAAAAAGTCAATACATTTTAGAAGAACTAGATATCCTAGGGCCTGATTATGCATAGTATTAACCAAGAGGGGGACTTGATGTGGCAGGAAAATCACTAATATGGTCAACTCTTATAAAAGGCACAGCTATAAGAAGCCAGCTGGGTGATTACTACATTGAAGAGTATTCTCTAGAACATAATTCCAAAATAGGGTGCTGATTTTTTAAATGATTTATAATTGTGACTTATCTTACTGGCTATTATTATCCCCTTTTAAATAACCACTTACAAAGGCTAGTAATTATTTTGTGCAAGAACCGGAGTAAAGAACTTTGTTTCACTTTCACTTATTATTTACTTTTTTGTAAGTGTTTACGTATTATAAAACAACCTCCAAAAGAGTTATTATGCAATAATTATTTGGTTTTTATATGTAACACTGTATTAATATTGGGAAGGCAATATTCTGTTTCTACTCAGCTGGAAAAACCCTTCTACCATTAATCTGTATGATATATTTACCCCACATTGGGAATGACCAGTCAGGAAATTGTTTACGTAAATTCTTTTGTCTCTTGCCTTAATAAAGAGACCAAATTGATCATCTGTGTATTGTATTATATTGCATTGGAGAAAGAAGTCTACAGAAAATATACAGGCTATTAAATTCTGAGGTTACATGCAATCGATGGTTTCTAATGCTGACGATTTTAATAGAATAGATATGTCCAAGTCATCATACTATGCTTGGGATAGAATCTAAAAGCTCTCCATCATAAACCAGTGTCTTGCAAACTGCAGCCTTCAGATCATCTGCTTCAGAGTTACCTGAAGTACTTATTTAAAATGCCCCAATTCAGATATAATGAATTAGAATCTCTGGGGGTGACACCCATGCATTGCATTATGATCAAACACCCCACCCCATATGAGGTACTTAATTATGTACAGTAAAAATGACTTTAAGTTATATAGTTTAAAAACAACTACTATAAGCCAATGTACTAGAGACGGGAAGCTACATGTTCAAGGGAGCGTAAAGATAAACTAAAAATGACATTAATATCCATCATTTATTTCTTCTTTTGTGTGACTATGTTCCTGTCCTATGACCTAACAAAAGAGCAAGTGGGGGTCAAGTGGGAATCACAGAGGCAGGGAGGGGACAAGAAGAGATATAACTTATGAATCACTGCTATCTGGTAGGACAGTCCCCTCTGCAAGTTTGAAAATCTACTACAATGCAGGGGACAGCATAATGTGGCAGTACAAGTCTTGAGTTTATAGTCACAGGGCTTTTAAACTAAATTCTGATTGTGTTACTTACTAGCCATTTATTTTTTATTTTTTATTTTTTTTTGAGACAGAGTGTTGCTTTGTTGCCCAGGCAGGAGTACAGTGGTGAGATCATGGCTCACTGCAGCACCAACCTCCTAGATTCAAGCAATCTTCCCACCTCAGCCTCCGAAGAAGCTGGGACTACAGGCACATGCCACCATGCCCAGCTAATGTTTTATTTTTTGCAGAGATGGGGTCTCGCCATGTTGCCCTGGTTGGTCTCAAACTTCTGGGCTCAAGGGATCATCCTGCCTTGGCTTCCCAAAGTGCTGGGATTACAGGTGTGAGCCATTGTTCCTGGCCACTTACTAGCTTTTTAATTTCCTCTTTTGCACTTGCTAGCCCATTTTCCATACAGGAGCCAGACTGATACTTTTTAAATGTAAATAGGATATTATCACTATTCCTGTTTATACAATCTTGATACTTTCTTATTTCTTTTAAAATAAAAGTCTGATTTTTTTTGAGTATTAGAAGACTAATGGTTTGGTTCCTGTTTATTTCTCCAATATCTTCCAAATCCTTTTCTCTTACAGTTTACTATGATCAGCTCAAACTAACCTGTTTTATTTTTTCTAGAAAATGCCAAGTTCTTCTCTATCTTAGAACCTTTACATGTGCTATTTAATCTGCCTGAAATACTCCGTTCCTGAATCTTTGTGTATATTTTGCCTTTTTGTCCATTAGTCTTGGCTAAACATTATCTTTTTAGACAAGTCTTTGCATATTACACTATGTATACAGATACCCCCATCTTAGAAAATATATTTTCTAAAATCATAACATAATGTAATTATCAAGTGATCAGCTCTGGAACCAGAATGCCTGACTTAGAATATACTAATCTCTAAATATGTCTATTGTTATTATTATTGTTTCATAATATTAATTGTATTTACACATTAATTACATCTATTTATTTGTTTTTTTATTTGGTTAGAGTAAGATTCCTCCACTATCATAAGCTCCAAAAGGGCACTTTATGGATGAGGTTTGTTCACCACTGTAAATCCTGCGTCTGGGCAAAGATCTAGCAGAGGCTCTCAAAGTATTTGTTAAAGGAAGGAAAGAATAAATGAACAGGAGATTTAAGTGGTAGCTTTTGTTGTTGATATTATCATGACATTCTCCATATTATGTTATATTTAATTGGGCTTAAGTTCTACCAACAACTGTATAGGTTCCTTGAGGAGGGAGATAGTGCATTAATCATCTAAGACTCCCAGGATACAGGGTAGATATTTATTTAGTCAGTGTATGTTGAGTTGAATTGCTTAGGGAGTAATGGAAGCAAGAGAGTCACAGTCAACAGAAAGAAAGAATTACCCACATGTAAATCATAACCATGTTTTCCTATACATAAAATTAGACAACTAGAAAAATGAAGAGATGAAGACAAGGCACTCAAAAGAATAAATATCAATAAATTCTGCTCCATTTTAAATCAGAGAAGTCTCAACAGCTGGCAAGTATGAACACTTATCAAATCATATAAAATGCAAATGGTATAATTAGATCATGTAAAATGCAAATGATGTAATTCTTTATCATCAAAAGATGTGGATGACATTAACAATATTACTATTACCAGCAGGTCTAAAACAATAAGAAACGAGTTATTGCTACTAACCTGTTCCTATTTTTGCTCTCAGTTAAGTCATGCTCAGTTAATTTATGAAATGAAAACTTTTCAGCTTTATATTCCTCAGTCCTCATGTTAAGTGCTTATTAAATCACATTCTGTTCACTTCCTGGATGCTTCTCTCATTCATCTGCTGCTCATTTCACTGCTACTAACCCAGGTCTTCCTTAGCATTCCTCAGCCTTCACAAAATTTGCTTCCCCTTGCCTCTAATCATCCTACCCACTTTAATCCCTGGAGCACCCTCGCAATCTGTTCCCTCACATCTCCACACATTTGATTGTAGTGCTTCCCTGTCCATCATGCTTGTAACTGTTCATTACCCATCAAATATGTGCAGGCAGCATGGCCTATTATCAGTTCCAACCTAACTTTCTTAGATTCCTCCTTATCACAGCATACTTGCAACTACCCACCCTTTGGTCTAGCCCTGCTGCACCTCTAGAATTTCTATCATGGTACTTTATCCTTTTCATGCTTTGTGTTTTTAGTTGTTATTTTCTTGGAATTTTTGTCCTCCCAAAGTCTGGCTGTCAAAAGCACCTCCTTCTTTCCTGGCTCAAATATTACTTTTTCCTGTAACTTTGCCAGATTCTTTTAGTTAAAATAAATCCTCCCCCTTTCATATTTCTGTAATACTTAGAGCATTCATAGTCTACCATAGAATACACATAGTTCTGTGTACATCTAGATCCCCTACTTGATTATAAGCCAGACAGGAACCATCTGTTATTTAGCTTAGAATAAGTCAAAGTGCCAAGTAAAGTGCCCTGCACATAGATATTGATCTATTGATCACCCTGTGCTATTTAAGCTCTACTAATTTAGCTTGATGTAATCATCTGATCCATTTTTTAGAAACCCAGTTTAATTGCCCCAAATGCTAACAGATTCCATCTACCAAATATCTTCTAGATACTATTTTTGTTTTTAAAAATTCAGAAAGTCGAAATGAATTGATTCATTAGTAAAATAGCAAACTTTTAAAACTTAAATTGAATACTACTGTTACAGCTTACATTCCAAAAGTTACAAAATACTAGGTTATATATACTGTTGTTTAGATAGGACATTTTTCTTATGATTTAGAAGATCATGTCATTGGGACAGGATAGTGTCTTGGGAGTGGAGAACATGAATGTTTCATTTTTTAATTTATTCAATAAATCCTTATTGAGTATCTACCATATGCTAGGGATTGAGATAAAAATGGGAAACACAAATAAACTATCTGCCCTCAGAAGTCTACAGTCTAATAAAGGGAAAATGTCTTAATCAAATAATCACATAATTAATTCAAATAATCTTCAATGATGTATATGGAAAGTTTTAAAAGATGATGTTCTTGGTGCTATCAGTAGATCCGGTCAGAGAAGGCAGCAAAAATTCCCCACTGGAGATGGTAATTGGGGGAGAGAGCTGACATCAGAGGGATGAAAAGGAGTATACAAGTCAAAAGATAAGGAGAAATGTTTAATTCAGAGAGAAAATTATTTGCTAACACCTAGTAAGAGAAGAGAATGCTGAAAGTAACAAAAGAAGGCAGGCCTTGAGGGGAATAGGATACAGAGAAGGACAGATAGATGGGGAAGCATCCAACCTTGAAGGATCCTGAGGCTGTTAATGCCTTTGGTCTTTATCTTGTGAGTAAAAGGCGACTTGTAGTGTATGTTAGGCAAAAAGAGGGTGGGGTGGAGTGGAGAAGTTGAAGACAATCTGATTTACATTTCAGAAAAGGTCTTGGAAAGGTCCATCATTAAATTTTCAAAAATGAAGCTGGTTTTGGCTTGAGATATATTGTGCGTGTTTATATTGGTGCCAGAGAAGTAACTTGCCCCTAACAGCCTTTAAAATAGCCTCTGTTTTCACTTGGACCAAATTTGGGCTCTTCCGTCTGGCTTTTGCAGCCTACTGTGATCCAGGCCAACTCTATATGGGCCCATTCTCCTCATCTCCTCAAGCTTTCCACCCTACTCAGATGCATCTCACAACTGCTTCCCGTCCCTCTCTAATTCCCCACAAAGCCTGTACAGATTCTCCCGGCATCCACTCACCATCTAAGACCTACATATGTTTTTAGGTCCAGCTTACTCTTATTTACTCATTGGCTTGGTCCATTTGTTTTGCTATGAAGGAATACCTGAGGCTGGATAATTGATAAAGAGGTTCATTTGGCTCACAGTTCTGCAGGCAGTACAACAAGCATGGCACCAGCATCTGCTTCTGGTGAGGGCCTCTGCTGCTTCCACTCATTATGGAAGATGAAGGGGAACCAGAGTGTACAGTGATCCCATGATGAGAGAGAAGACAAAAGAGAGGGAAGGGGCCAGGGTCTTTTTAACAACCAGCTCTCAGGAAATTCTCCCAGGAATTAATAAAGTGAGAACTCACTATTACCATGAGGATGGCACCAAGCCATTCATGAGCAATCCACTCCCACAACCCAAACACCTTCCACTAGGCCCTGCCTTCAACATTGGGGATCAAATTTCGATATGAGGTTTGGAGGGTCAAATATCCAAACTATAGCACTCATGTTTCACTTTTCTCTGTCTCCATTAATTCTTATAACCAATACTATGAAAATAAAGCATGGCATCACATAATTTTACAAGACACTATTTCATTCTTTTATCTGTGTACCTCTTGTCTTCCCAACATATTTATCTTCCCAAGGGAGGGACTGGATCCTGCACGTTTTTTTAGTCCCTTGCAATTGTTAGCATATTTCTATAAAAATGGTAGTCACTTAAGACATACCTCTTGGCTGAATGCTTACAGCCCTCTAGAGTTCTAGAAGGTACTTGAGGAAAACTTGAAAGCAAAGATAGAAATAATTTTGGAAGATTTTTATTTGGAAGATTTTTATAAGGAAGTCGAATGCTACTGTACATTAACTAGGAATGAAGCATAAGTGTAAGAGTAGAATTTTAAAACCGAATAAATGTTTTAGATAAGGAAACTTAACAAACAAATTTCATCCATATTTTTGGGTTTTTAAAATTTTGAAATGACTTCAGACTTACATAAAAGTTGTAAGAAAAGGGTTCAGAGAATCCCCATACACACTTCACCCAACTTACCCTTTAAGATCATGCATATATCTGGTTTCACCTCAAACACTCATTAATTTTAACATTCATCTGTGGGCCTTGCCTGCAGCAATTATATTTGCCTAATGATGATTTTCTATTTTACTTATTCCTTCAATGTTTATTTATTGGAATCATTGTGTAAGGAGATTTCTCTCCTCCCTACTTTCTTTTTCAATGAGAACCATTGCTTCTAAAAATGTATAGTCTACTCTTCCATGAGGCATCATGATATTATTCAAGTTTAGACTTGTAGACATCCTCTACTGTTAAAATCTGCACTCAGTCATGGTCATATTGAATGCTCTTGGGTGACAGAACAAGGTCTCATAACTTGCTTTGTAGGTGACAAGCTTGCTGTGGTACTCACAGGGGCTTAATCAGTGTTTACAAGTAGGCACTAGGTTTGAAATGCAAATTAAACAGCAGAGAAGTATTTAGAATGAATATGTAGCATTCAAGTGACCTTTCTCAGATATAATCACTTGGAGAGGCAAATGATATAATTTCTCTCATGCTGCAATAGTAATAATGGGCTTCCTTGTAAAAATATGCTTTTGATATTCTGCTCAAACTTGGTGGCTATACTCTATTTATGTTTGTTGAATTAAGACTAGGTAAACGGGACACATATTTGATCTCTATCTAAAGTGATACTTAGTATTGTATTGCTGTTAAATTTTCAATATACTTTTAGGTATATCATCACCAAACTACCATTCTAAGGGGTAGAAAGCTCTTGTTGTCCAGATTTTACAGATGAGAAGTTAGGCATAGTAACTGACTTACCTGATTTATGCTCTGTGTTCCTTCCACTGGGCTGTTATATGAATTTTCTATCATTTTTATTCTCTATCTCATTGATTCAACAATCTTAATGGACAGCCTTCACAACAATCCAATTTGTCCGCAAGCATTTGCCCCTATAAGAGAACTGTAATTTGCTGCTAACCCTAGTCATAAAGAAGGTCAAGCTAGTTTTATTCAACACCACCAAGTGCTAGTGACGCAGATCCTCAACCTTCTCTGGGGTTCACAAATCTCTTGTGTCATTGCTGGGGATGTTACACAGATGCAGGCATCTCTTACCTGGGCATTCTAGGGATGATGTGGTAGCTGCTGTCGAGAGAGATTTGCACCAGGACTGAGGAGCAAGTTGTCAGCTTCGCCCTGAGATATGGGGATTCAAATTACTCACAGGCCATCAGTCAACACCAACCATGCTGCATCCTCAGTTCTAGTCACCACAGACTTCTCTCTTTCATCATTTCTCCTCTGACTTCTAGTCTGGCAGGAGAAGCTAAGTAGGGGACGTTGGCCCTTTCTGTTGCCTCAGGGTATAACCTTTGAAATTCAGGAAAAGACCTCTCCTCTGCTTCCTGCCCATCTGCTGTCATGTTTTTTACCTGCAGAAATGAGAACAGAATCATCTAGCTGCTGAAACAGAGGAAAGGACAAAAAATTAAAGAAAAAACAAGGAGAAAATTGTTAATATTTCAAAACCATTATTTTTCCAAACACGTCCACCTACTAGCTTTCTGTATGGTAATGTAGGAGAGGTGACACCAACAAAAATAGAACTAACTGGATGGGTGCAGTAGCTCATGCCTGTGGTCCCAGCTACTTGGGAGACCTCTAACAGGTCCTGGACATCAGTTTATGTCACTATGTACAGATTAACCACATTTTTAATGGATATGTAATTTTTCACATTACAGATACATATTGGATATAAAATATTTCATTGTATGACATACTATATAGTGTATCAAATTATTTATCTGCTTGTTAATTTTTTCCAATTTTTCAACTGTACTTCAATAAGTATTCCATATGTATATATTTGTGCAATTCTAAGAATGCTTCAGAAGTATACATTCTTAAAGTGCAAGTAGTAGCTCAAAAGGCATAAGCACTTTATATTTTCATGGAAATTTCTAAATAGTCTTTCAAAGACCTTCTGGTTGGCAGTAGTCTCGCCAACATTGGATATAAGTGCCCAATCTCCTTATGCTGTTAATTTTTATTGGGACATAAAAATTGTGTGTTTACACAAAATTGAAAATGATGTGTTTACAAAGAATTTTCATATATGCCATGGACCGAATTGTATTTCTCCAAAATTCATATGTTGACTCCCTAACCCCAATGCTTCTATATTTGAAGATAGAGTCTGTGAGGATGTGACAAATGTCAAATGAGGTCATAAAGCTGGGGCCCTAATCTGATAACAATGGTGCCCTTATAAGACAAAGAGAGACATCAGAGTTCCTATCTCCACTGTGAGAGGACACAGAGAAGATGGCTGTCTCCAAGCAAGGAAGAGAGCCCTCACCAGAGACTGACTATGTCAGGTCTTGATCTGGGACATCTAGCCTCCAGAACTGTGAGCAGAAATTTTTCTGTGTTTAAGCCATGCAGTCTGTGGTATTTTTATTACGACAGCCTAAGCAGACTAATACACACGTCATTTCATTCAAAACTCCTGTCCATGCAAAGGGATACCACCATTCCTAATTTACAGGTAAGGAAATGGCATTAAGAATGTGCTCAGATCACATGGTTTCTAAGTGGTGATGCAAGGAGTAGAAGGCAGCTTTTTTGACTTGCAGTCAGGTGTTCCTTTTTACTACGGAAGAGTAGTCTTGTTCATTACAATTCCAGCCACTTATTAGCTACTACTGTGGGAAATCTATTGAAATCACAAAATGCTTGAGTTGTAAAAGTCTTTGGAAGTTATCTAGTCTAGCAAAGAAAGTGAGGCCCTGAAAGATCAAGTAATTGGTCCAAGATGACACAGCTAGTTAATGGAAAACCTAGGATTGTTATTCAATTTGACTTGAGTCTAGTGTTCTTGGATTTTTTTTTTTCTTTTTTTGAGACAGAGTCTTGCTTTGTTGCCCAGGCTGGAGTGCAGTGGCATGATCTTGGCTCACTGCAACCTCCATCTCCTGGGTTCAAGTGATTCTCCTGCCTCAGTCTCCCGAGTAGCTGGGATTACAGGCATGCGCCACCATGCCCAGCTAATTTTTGTATTTTTAGTAGAGACGGGGTTTCACCCTGTTGGCCAGGCTGGTCTTGAACTCCTGACTTCAGGTGATCCACCTGCCTCGGCCTCCCAAAGTGCTGGGATTACAGGCGTGAGCCACCACGCCCAGCCCTTTAATTTTGACATAATCATATTTCAAAGTTTAATTTTAATGTATAAATTATTCCTTTGTAAGTATTTCCAAATACTACTATAATTCTATAAATATGGTTATTTTTCAGGTCACAAACTTTATGTCATAAAATAGAAGTTGCCCTTTAAAATTCCAATCAGATTTATATTCTGATGTCCTTTGGTAAAGTGATGTAGCACATAATGGCCAGTGTTTGTTTCAGTCTTTTTTTTAAGCTTGATTGAGCCTTTTTCTTTTATATATGACTCTATTGCAGGACTTAGTTCATTCAGGGGCTGAAGGCTTCCACATCTCTCGTTTCCATGCTAATTAAAGTGTTAGTCTCTTCTTCAGTCTTTGGATATGTGCAACAGGAGATTAGAGTTTGTCTGCTTCCTTTATATCAGCAAAATGGATCACACTGCTGCCAGGAGAGTCCCATTAGTGTCATAAATCACAGAAACACTATACACTTTCTGAGAATGAAGGCTGATAGTTGGAGAGCAGTATAGTAATTTTTGCTGACAGTTACCCCCACCAGGACAAAATAAGAGAGTCCTGGGATCAAGCCACAGATTATTCTCAACATTAGCAAAGTGAGATGCTTTTTGAAAATAATTACTTTCCCTCTACAAAGTGGTATAGATATTTTTATCTTTTTTTTTTTTTTCAAAATTAGTTTTGGCATTTAGTTTCCCAGAATATAAGACTTAAATTGAAAATGGCAGAAAAGTCATTCAAAACACTTTTCTACTTCCCTTAAATACAACACATTCAGTAGCTTGGTGATTTCAAATATATTTTTTTCCAAATAACAAAGGAAATTAAACTCAATAAGTTATGTGTTAAATACACCATGTAGATTCATTATTTTTTTAAAAACTGCCTATACGATAGAATACCTAATACACAACTGTGGTTATAGCAGAGGAACTGAAAGGTAACACTGATTCACTGAATGTTTCCAAGACTCAGGTTAACCTATAACTAGAAACAGCTTGAAGACATCTGATTCATGTTGTTTCTAGTGTCCAGAGTAATGGAGCTTTTAAAAATCATTTCACAATACCGCAAGTATTTACTCAATCTGTATGAGTTGTACTTCTCTTTTAATGAAAGAGTCAAAACACAGTTATAATAATTCCCAGTAACACCACCCACAGAGAGCTGATTATCAAACTATCTTATTTATTCAAAATGAAAGGTATCTCTCCATTCAGAAGAGAATACAACAAAAGAATAAAGGGAGCAGGAAGCAGGATACTGGAGAAAAGAGAGAAACGGTGAGGCTTTCTGCACATCAGAATCACTCAGGGAAGATTTTGCAAAACACAGGTACCCATGCTTCCCCCAGATATTTTCATTCACCTGGTCTGGTTTGGGGACAGGCGTAATTCTCATGCTTAACCTAGATTGAAAACCACTGTAAGAGAATCAACAGGTACACATGAGGATATATGAGGTATCTCAGTGGACTCAGGAGCACTGCAGAGAATGGACACTTCTGTTATTGAAAGGTTGGCATTCTAGGTATGTGCTGTACTACCCCCAAAGGTGGATGCTCTTGGAGTCTTGCCAGGGAAACAATGGTCAATCCCACCTGCTTGTTCTGTGTGCTTGAGCAAGGTACTCAATATTTGATGTTTCAATTCTTCATTTGGAGAATGGGAATGATAGTACTATCTCATGATCATTAGGATAAAGTGCAGTAATCCACATGAAAGGCTTAGCTCAGCACCTGGCATGTGGTAGGTACTCAGTACATGTTATCTGACCACTTAGTTGGGAGAAAATCATCAGAGCCTTTTTTTTTTTTTTTTTTGCCTTTTAACCATGTACTAACTGATGTATTTATACACACACACACAGCTCAAGCGAAATGTGCTAAACATTTCTGCTTACAAAGTAAACAGAAGTGGTCATGTGGTAATGGAGCCCTCATCACTATTGCACCCAGATTACAACAGGATACCTCACCCAGACAATGCCTACCTGCCAGGTGACAGGGCTTGGATAGTTCTATAACAGGTATCTGAATTACAAGAAAAGAAGCTGGAGCAAGTGTGTGTGTGTGTGTGTGTATGTGTGTGTGTGTTTCGGAGTGTGTGTGTGTGTGTTGTGGTGAGGGGTATTGTTGTAGTTGCTACTGTTTCAACTGAAGAAATTTGAAAAAAAATCTATAGGTTGAAAGGAAAGAGCCAAAAAAGAGGGAGAGGTAACTCTGCAGGTGAGGGAGAGTTGTCTAATGGAGCAAGAACCTTGAAGACCCCATGTAATAAGATCAGCCTCAGATGGAGCAGAGCAAGCTCCTCCTCTGAGGTGGAAGGAAAGGGCATTAGGAAGCTATGAAAGCAGATAAATGTGTTGGCATGGCAGGACAATGGGCAAGTTCTCTCTAGTTGGTCCTTATTTTCTCCAATAAATAAGAGCTGAGGTCACCTGCAGAGGTTAAAGCAAGAGGAGGAAAGGAAAGGAGCTAGAGGCAAGTGGCCAGGGTTTTAAATAGCTGTTGGGAAGGTCTCAAGAGCTCCAAAGTACCTCCGATTGTAATAAGTCATTTAGATGGTATTCCTGATTTGTCTTCTTGGCAGATTCTTGAAAAGTTGCAGCCAATTGGAGATAATTAGTTTTCCAAATAGATCCCACTCTGGGAGAACCAATATTGCATTCTTTTAATGCAGGCTTTTATAAATAGCAATAAAACATTCTGCCATCTAAGCATAAAGAAGAGACCCATATAAAGTCCTCCCTTCATTGAAAATGGAGATGTTATCTTTTAAAACTATGCTGCAAATATACTTCCCTCCAATATATTGTAATTTCCTACTAAATAACTATTTTTTTTTTTGGTGGAGAGATCAGAAGTTAAAAGCTGCTGTTTTTACCTAAAAGATTTTTATTTCTATTTCTATACAATTAACTTTAGTGTTTTTAGGAAGGGGGAGGTGAGGACCCAAGGTTTTTTTAAGGAAAATAAAACTGAAAATGCAAAAATAGAAAATTCAAAAATGTAAATATATATGCCAAAAGCCAACCACCTTTCCTATTTTTCTGACTTAACCCTTAGCCAAATGATATTTCATGTGGTTTGAGCTAATGATTAAAAATGTCAAAGAGCTATGGAAAGATAATAAAAAGAAGCATGCAAACAATTGAGAGAGATGAGGAAAGCATTAGAACAAACCACTTTGCCCGTGAAATTTATGCTGAAGGCCATACGCAGGCCAGAACTTGAAATATAGTTGAAAGCTTAAAAGGTACAGTGATAAGAAAACATAGCAGAGACCATGAAACAGTTCTTTGGGGGTCTAATCACAAGTGCCTGAGAGGATTAGAGCTTTAGCAAATACAGCACTGCTTTAGAGAAAGTCAGAAGCAAAATGAAAGCACTTGCCTTCAAAAAGGAATCAAAGAACCACTTGATCTCCAAAAACAAAAAAGACTTATAATGTGGAAAGAATAGTAACTTTTTAATTAATCAGTACTTGGAGTCTCTCTAATACTTGCTATTGCATTTTCTCTTTTTGTCATTATATAATTCTTTTTTTCTTCTTTTTTTATTTTATTATTATACTTTAAGTTTTAGGGTGCATGTGCACAATGTGCAGGTTAGTTACGTATGTATACATGTGCCATGCTGGTGTGCCACACCCATTAACTCGTCATTTAGCATTAGGTATATCTCCTAAAGCTATCCCTCCCCACTCCCCCCACCCCACAACAGTCCCCAGAGTGTGATGTTCCCCTTCCTGTGTCCATGTGTTCTCATTGTTCAATTCCCACCTATGAGTGAGAATATGCGGTGTTTGGTTTTTTGTTCTTGCGATAGTTTACTGAGAATGATGATTTCCAATTTCATCCATGTCCCTACAAAGGACATGAACTCATCATTTTTTATGGCTGCATAGTATTCCATGGTGTATATGTGCCACATTTTCTTAATCCAGTCTATCATTGTTGGACATTTGGGTTGGTTCCAAGTCTTTGCTATTGTGAATAGTGCCGCAATAAACTCCTATTCAACATAGTGTTGGAAGTTCTGGCCAGGGCAATTAGGCAGGAGAAGGAAATAAAGGGTATTCAATTAGGAAAAGAGGAAGTCAAATTGTCCCTTTTTGCAGATGACATGATTGTATATCTAGAAAACCCCATTGTCTCAGCCTTAAATCTCCTTAAGCTGATAAGCAACTTCAGCAAAGTCTCAGGATACAAAATCAATGTACAAAAATCACAAGCATTCTTATACACCAATAATAGACAAACAGAGAGCCAAATCATGAGTGAATTCCCATTCATAATTGCTTCAAAGAGGATAAAATACCTAGGAATCCAACTTACAAGGGATGTGAAGGACCTCTTCAAGGAGAACTACAAACCACTGCTCAAGGAAATAAAAGAGGATACAAAGAAATGGAAGAACATTCCATGCTCATGGGTAGGAAGAATCAATATCATGAAAATGGCCATACTGCCCAAGGTAATTTATAGATTCAATGCCATCCCCATCAAGCTACCAATGACTTTCTTCACAGAATTGGAAAAAACTACTTTAAAGTTCATATGGAACCAAAAAAGAGCCCACATAGCCAAGTCAATCCTAAGCCAAAAGACCAAAGCTGGAGGCATCACGCTACCTGACTTCAAACTATACTACAAGGCTACAGTAACCAAAACAGCATGGTACTGGTACCAAAACAGAGATATAGATCAATGGAACAGAACAGAGCCCTCAGAAATAACGCCACATATCTACAACTATCTGATCTTTGACAAACCTGAGAAAAACAAGCAATGGGGAAAGGATTCCCTATTTAATAAATGGTGCTGGGAAAACTGGCTAGCCATATGTAGAAAGCTGAAACTGGATCCCTTCCTTACACTTTATACAAAAATTAATTCAAGATGGATTAAAGACTTACATGTTAGACCTAAAACCATAAAAACCCTAGAAGAAAACCTAGGCATTACCATTCAGGACATAGGCATGGGCAAGGACTTCATGTCTAAAACACCAAAAGCAATGGCAACAAAAGCCAAAATTGACAAATGGGATCTAATTTTCTTTTTTTTTAAGACAGGATCTCACTCTGTTGCCTAGGCTGGAGTACAGTGGAGGAATCACGGCTCACTGCAGTCTCAAACTCCTGGGCTCGACCAATCCTCCCATCTCTGCCTCCTGAGTAGCTGGGACTACAGGCATGCACTACCATCCCCACCTAATTTTTATAGAGATGGGGCTCTCACTATGTTGCCTAGGCTGGTCTTGAACTCCTGGACTCAAGCAATCCTCCTACCTCAGCATCACAATGTGCTGGGATTACCTGGCCCAATTCATTTCATTAAAACAATTTATATAATGTGAGTCAAGACAATGAAAATATGCATAAAGTATGCATATACATAGGTGTAGGAGATATCAGTTTCTTCTCTCTTTTTTTCATGTTGTTTCTATAGTAGATCGTATTATAGTTCAAAATATCGGCTGCCACTTCCTGTGGGAAGGTTATATTTTCTCACTGCTTTGATGTCAGTTTTGGCCATGTGACCTCCTCTGTGCAAGAAAATGTGAACAGGAGTGATATGGGTTTCTGCAGAAAGAATTAGCATAAAAGGTCTGAGTCTGCTTGGCTTAGAAAGACCTGTGTGCAAGATTGGCCGTCAGCTGGAATTGGGGAGCTTGAATTTCAGGAAGGGTCTCACATTTCCTGATAAGGATGGCTCACAGCACCTAAACTGTTTGTGCAAAGAATAAGGCTTATGCTGAACCCGTGAACCCTTTCTGGGAGTCCAGAATTTGGGTACATGCAGGACAGAGGATGCCTATTGTGATCATCCCCCAGTAAAAACTCTAGGCATTGAGTCTGTCTTGTGAACTTCCCCAGTAGATGACATTTCACACATTGTTACGATTTGGCACTGGAGGAATGAAGCAATCCTGTGTTACTGCACTGGATAAGGACTCGGAATCTTGTACCTGTTTTCCTCCAAAAAACTTTGTCCCATGTACCTTTTCCTTTGCTTATTCTACTTTGTATCATTTTGCTGTAATAAATCATCACTACACAGCAATGTGCTCTTTCTAGCAAATCATGAAGTCTGCCCTTTCAGGAAGTCCTTCATGACTCTTTCTCTTTGGTATGACAAGTGTCACTCCTCTGGCTACAGGCTACTCTGCCTTCTGGGTCTCAGAGTGAAGATGACATGACAGAGCCATAGCCAACTTGGAGTGGTCTAACATAAACAAAAACTAAAGCTCACAAGTTGTAAGCCCCTATGATATTGGAGTTTCCATTACCACAGCAAAACCTAGCTTTTCCTGACTGACACATAATTCTGGTGATACATTAACACAGTTCTTTTGTGCTCCCAAAGCCTTTTCTCACATTATTTACTTTGACCTTCCCAAAACTTTATGAAGTATGGAAACCAGATGATATTTTTATGCTAGAGACTACACGGACCTTTGTTTCATTCTCTAATATCATGTGACATTAAATAAATAATTAAATCCCTACTCAATCCCTATTCCATGGAGGCATGGTTCTATGGAGTTGTCCATGTAAGAAGCAGACGAATAGCAAATGAGTCACTGCAATTTGGAGCTTTCAAATTCAAACCACAA
This sequence comes from Pan paniscus, assembly GCF_029289425.2. Classification (NCBI taxonomy): domain Eukaryota; kingdom Metazoa; phylum Chordata; class Mammalia; order Primates; family Hominidae; genus Pan; species Pan paniscus. The sequence continues at coordinate 39,395,913 of NC_073264.2, read as the reverse complement.
CTTTTTATTGTGGTTCCTATTAGTAATGACTGGTTTGAGGTTTTGGTTTTTGTTTCTGTTTCTTTTCTTTTTTTTTTTTTCTCCTGTCCACAGCACCTCAATAGATATTAATGTCTTTCCAGACCTCTGGTTGTCCATCAGTTTATAAACCTGCTCTGGTTAATTAATAATCATTTCTTTGAGGTTAATAATCTCCTAGGACTACCATATTAGATGTGATTTATGCCACATAACCTATATTTTAAATCATACTGAAATAAACATTGCTTTCAAATTTAGTGAAACTCAATGGATTAATTCTTTATTACTATTAAACAAATCACTCCAAAATTGATTGGCTTAGAACAAAAATAAACATTTATCATCTCACGGAATTTCAGTGGGTTGAGAGTTTGGGAACACCTTAGCTGAGTGGCTAAGGACTCTGGCTCAGGACTTGTCCTCAGTTTGCAGTGAAGATCCCAGTGGCCAAGGCTGCAGTCATCTCCAGGCTTGACTAGAGTGGGAGGAGCTGCTTTCATGGTGGCTATTTGCATAATTGACAAATTACTGCTGCCTTTTACAAAGAAGCCTCAGTTCCTTGCCACATGTGTTTTGCCATAGGGCTGCCCAAGTAGCCTCTAACATAACACCTGGCTTTCCCCAGAGCAGGTGATCCAAAAGAAAGTAAGACAGAAGCCACAGTACCTTTTCTAACTTCATCTTGGAAATCATACACCCTCACTTCTGGCACTAGAATACATGTTACTAGGTCTAGCTTACACACAAGAGAAGAGAAATTAGACTCCATCTTTTGAAAAGAAGAGTGTCAAAGAATCTGTGAACATATTTTAAAACCATCATATCCCTTGTAGGTAATTATTTAATACTATTGCTGTTCACCAATATGTTCAGTGGGGAGCCACTTCTGGGCACTACTTAATCCCCTCATGTTTGGGTAGGACCATGTGACCAGAACTGGCCAAGAGTTGTGAGTGGACTATTCAATAACTATTTCTAGAAAATTGGCTCTCCATATGGAAAAAGACAAAAAGATATTATTTTATGTCCATTGAAAAAATGCAAATGAGTTAAAGAAGAAAAATCAGTAATATGACATTTTTACAAGAAAACACGTAATATTTTATGCCCATGACAAAGGTAGGGATTTCCTAAAGAAGACACAAAAACCATAAACTATGATGAGATATCATTTAATCAAATTGGCCACAAATTAATAAATCTGAGAGCACAAACTCTTAACCAATTAGCTATTGCTGGTGTGACTGTAAATTTGTACAACCATTATGAAGAGTAATAGAACAAAATCCAGTAAAATCTAAAATGTGAATAGTCTCTGAGTAAGAAATTCCACGTCTGGGCTCATGTTCTTTAACTTGGAGAAAGAAGCACAAGGGATGTGTACACAAGGATACACATGCAAGGATGTTCACTGAAGCACTATTTAAAGTAACAAGAACCTGGAAATAACTTTACCATCTCTCAAATGTCATTCATACAATGGCATACTATACAGCAATTAAAATAAATAAGCTACATCTGCATTTACCAACATGGATAGATCTCAAAAATCAATAATGAGTGAAAAGGCAAATTGCAAGCTGGCACTCATATGATTCCATTTATGTGAATTTTAAAATATGTGAAACAAAACCATATAGCATTATTGAATAAATACGTTTGTAGGAGGGGTATTTTTTAACTTGCATGCATTTCAAAGTTGAGATAACTTCTCCTGAAAAAAATAGGCGAAAGAACTGGGAGTTGGAAGAAGGGTGGTTTGTTGTATCAGGAATATTTGTTTCTATTTTTTAAAAAGAGATCTGAATTAGGTATAACAAAATGTTACCATCTGCTTACTACTGATGATGAATGTTATTGTTATCTTCTACAATTTTCAGTGTCTTTGGAGAATTTCATAGTTAGACACTACAACTTTAAGAAAACCACTGAATTAGATTATCTCAATTTTTTTTATATTAAAATTTACAGTTCTAATGAGGGGAGGGATAATCCCTAAATCATGGTGGGTGATTTGCAAGATTTTGAGCTTTTTAAATTAACCTGCATTAGCAGCTCCTCTGAGATGAACTCTGTATATGACATGCCAAAGTCACATATCCAGAGCAGGACTTGCTGATGACTATGGCCCAGAATGGTCTCAGGCCATCCAAAGTTCTTTCTGTTTATGACAGAAAAGAGAGTCCCATTATCTCTGTTCTGGAAAATATCACTCAAATCATTTGTCAGTGTTCCCTTCAAAAATCCAAAGTGGTTTGCACTCCTCTGAGTGTTTTTATGGGTCAAACTAGATATAATAAAAAGTATTTGTTTTGTTTCAAAGGAGATAAGTTCAAGCTATTCAATTCCCTCTTTCCCACAAAACCAATCCAATCACATTTAAATTTATTAGGAATGAGAAACACACACATATCTCCATCATCCCCTGATTTCCCAAAGAAGGCTTTGGAGAGAGTGGAAAACATGGGAATGATACTTTGATTATCATTGTTATTTCCTGGATACAGCTGGATTACAAGAAGCTGTGAAGTGGTTTTACTTTTTAAAAAAATCCAACAGTTCTAGTTTTGCTGACAAGAGAAAGGTCCAACTTCCTCTCATAGGAAAGACTTAATCTTGTTATATTTCTAACCACATTTTGGGTGGGACAGCACTAAATAGAACAGATAAGCAGCAAATCTTCCAGATGCTTACCCTGAATAAATCTCCAAACTTTGAAGGGACTGTCTGAGAGCTAATCTTTTCAGTTTTAAACTTGAGTCAGCCAGTGATGAACAATAAAATGGTAAGTTGATCCATTTCTCACTTATTTTTCCTACATGATAATATAATACCAACAGCAACACTCATTTAAGCTACAATGTTTCTGTATTGGGTATGCTTCTGTATGTGTGAATGAGTTGTGTATATGTGTGTGTGAGTGTGTGTACCTTTGTCCAAAAAGACCTTCACCATCCAAGAGCACAGGATTGCTCTCTCTCAGAAGCAGAGATTTGTAAATCTCTACAGTATGGACTGCATTTTGGATGTGGGCCAAATAACCAGGGAAGAAATTACTAAATTATGCTACTTGTAAATTGTCCATTCTAATGTGCCCAAACATTATGATTATTTTTATAAATCACTCTATTCTGTTTGCCTGCCATTTATTGATTCAATAACAAATCAATACTTACTGAGTACCTACCACAAACATATTCTATACCAGGCATTTCACAGTGATGCCTATAGAATTATAAAACTTGTCATTTCTTGTTTTTAGTGTCAATGAATCTTCAGGAAAATTAAGTCACAGAATTCTTAGTGAAACATATGATTTCAAGTTATAAAACCAGAAAATCTGATCCTTAGTAATACTGGTGGTGATAACTCTCCATCACTGTAGTCAATGTCCTGCCAGTAACTCAGCAAAATTAGACAGAGTGTGACAACAAGAGGAAATCAAAATGATTTGTAAAGTGAGAATTCGTCACATTTTCAGGGAAAACCACACAGTATTCTGAAATGAAAGCCATTAGAGGGAAAATGCATTTCATTAGCCTGGTCTTCTAAGGACAGTTAGGTTATAAAAGCAGTTTGTCTTCTTTTAATCCTTTCCCTCCACCCTCTGCCATATATCCTTATGTTGTCATGAGTGTTCCATCATTGCCTCAGTATTTTTTTTTTTTGACAGGGTCTCGCTCTGTCACCCATGCTGGAGTGCAGTGGAGCAATCATGGCTCACTACAGTCCCGACCTCCCAAGCTCAGGTGATCCTCCCACCTCAGTTTCTCAAAGTGGTAGAATTACAGGGATGAGTGCCTTGGAATATTTTCATGAGAGGAGAGAAAAAGGAAACCCAAAACAATTTGCAGAGTATCATTAGACACAATGGATTATATTTGACCCTTTGCTTCTTTTACCTGGGAAATTTCAACAGAAACTCAAACGTCCACTTACCTCACAGACTTTTGTTAAATCATTACAACTTCAAGGAATGTATTTCTTGAGTCTGAGATCCATTTGGGTTGAATCCATATACAGCACTTATGTGATGGGATTGGTTCTCAGACTGTATCCTCTCTTATGACACAAACAGTGGAGGGTTAAAATTTTATGTGTGTATCTGTGTGGATATGCATGCATATGTGTGTATTTATGTAGGCATGCATGTAGAGAAAGACACATAGAAAAAGAGAGAAACAGAGCAATAGGAAAACGAGACAAAAGGAAAAGTAATTTGAACAAAAATAAAACAACAAAAATTTCTTACAAATTAGTATGTTTCAGTTCGTGTTTATGGTAGAAACTGTGAAGTGAAAAGAGAATGAAACAGCTGGAAATGATCTTTTTTGAATAAATGAACTGAACTGAAAAAGAACTGATAGTGCTCCCTAACCATGGAAATAATTGTAATGCTTTCAATAAAAGTTGTGATTATATAAATAAAGAGGTCTAGGAGATAATCTTTACAAATGGTCTGAAAGGACAATGCCACCAATGTTTTGGAGGGTCTCAGTATGTTCTCCTCTCATGGTTCAAGGCACTTTAAGATTATTTTCAGAGATACCTGAAGCCATAGAACTGCTATTTTTTTACCCTCATATTAAAACAATAAATAAAGAACACCCCAAATCTGCAAATTAGATGGGCACACATGTCCTCGTGGGAAAATGATATAGAATGGCTGATACTGTAACACAGTTTGGTCATTTGATTAGTTTTCAAGCTTGAGAATGCACTTCCATTCAGGTTAAAAAGCAAGCTGCCAAGTGGGGAATACAAGCAGGCTGGCCTGGGTTTCTTAACAGAAACTGTTATGTTTTAGATGATAGGGAAAATATTTTGTATATTATGCATGTGTATGTTTATTTTCATGTACATGGAAAATATCTAAATAATATGCACTATATCCTTTTAGTGATGTTGCAGTGGGGATCTTTGGGAGTCAAATGGTGATCTTTTAATTTTGTTTTTGCTTATTTTTATTTTCTAACTTCTGCAACACATACGTTTTGTTCTGTAGAAATAAAATGCTACTAAAAATAAAAATAAAATAGCAAAATCATAAAAGATAAATAAGAAAAAAAGTGGTGTACACTCTCAAAGAAAGGAAAGAAAACATAAGAAAGTTATATGAATAAAATAGTTTAACCTTAAATGTGACAGACACTCACGTGTGTTGAGGAGAAAAATAGAATTAAAAAATCCTACAAAATTAAAAAATCCTACAAAAGAAATAATTGGAGAAGCCATTTTTATATAAGCGATAGTAAACACTGAATTATTTTGAAAACATATAATGTAGACTAAATTACAGATACAGAGTATAATAATACCAGTGTATGAAGTAAAATAAAAAGTTATACTTTAACAAAATTTAGGAAGTGAACTCTGGAAGACAGGAGCAAAAAGAGTGAGATTTTCTCATCTGTCATAAGGGAGAGCCAATAGCTTCTATCTAAAGATGATCAAATATAGGAACTTGTGGATATTTAAATGTTTGACTATATCCCAGGAAAAGCATAATCATGAAAATATGGAGAAGCAAAGAAGGGTTGATAATACACCAAAATTACTGTAGAAAATCAAGATACTTATAACAGTAGTAATCATAAGTTTTGGAATAGAGCTGAAGCAATAGTTGGTGGGAATTTATTGCATGTTATTTAAAAAAATTAAAAGTAAGTGAAGAAAATAGAAAAAAGTAAATGCAGAGCAAAGAATATCCTATGAAAAGTATTTTTAAAAGAAATAAAAGTAAAATTTATTTCTATAAAATAAATTAGGAATATTGAATAGGGGAATAATAATTAGCAAAAAAATGTTGAAAGCTCTCAATATAAATTTGAAATATCTGGATGAGGTCATAATGCTTTAAAAAAATTACTAAAATTAGCCCCAGAAAGATAAAATTGTACAATTACACTTAAGCATCTGGTCAAGCTCTGATAAGAATCTGATAAGAACTTACCCTCTAATGAAAAAAGTCCAGAATTGTTTTTAAAAATATAAAAGTTGAATATATCTGCAGGTAGGATAGATCATTTCAGTGTTAATTTATATTGTTCCAGAACTGAACAAGGGAAAGAAAGCCTCCAAGTCTTTTTCAAAGCAGTATAATATTGACACCCAAACTTGACAAACATAGCCCGCAAGAAAGAATACAGACCCATCTCATTTATAATGAATAACAATGAAAACATTCCAAATAAAATGTAGCAAACCCATTTCAGTAGCACATTTAAAGATCAATACATCATAAACAAATAAGTAGGGTTTGTTCAGAAATAGAAGCATGATCTATGGAAACCAATAATAGAATATCATTAATATAATTCACTATAACAATAAGTAAAGGCAGAAAGTTTTCATTTCTGTAGATTAAAAAGTATCATTTAGGTAGTAAAATTTTAAAAATCCTGACTAAATCTGGAAAATACCCTCTATTGGTATACATTTAATAAAGGTAATTTACTAAAAGTTGTTGATGGTTAAACATCAACAACTTATTTATTAAAGTCAAGAACAAGATTTTTTTAAAGCTTTAATCAACACTATTCAGGAAGTACCGATCAATCCAATTATCTAAGAGAAAAAAATAAAGGTTTTAGAGGAAAAGAGTTAGCAAAATTATCTACAGATGATACAATTGTATGCTTGTGAATCTTTAAAATCCTAGGGAATCAGAAAAAAAAGAAACCACAAAATAATTCACTCATCTAACTGCTACAAAATTTGTATACTAAAACTCCAGTAGCTTTCCTATATAAAAACTATAACCAATTCAAAAATAGTATAAGGAAATATCCTATATACCAATACCAACACTCACGTACACACAAATACATACATACAACCAAGTAACAAACAAGAAGTGGTGGGGAAAACAACATCACAATTTTCTTAGGGACGTGAAAAATATAAATAAATGGATATATATATATATACATATATATACACATACATATATATATACACCTTATTATTTGTTAAGAATACTCAATAGTAAATATTTCCATTTCCCATAAATTAATCTAAATATTTAGTGAAATATCATTTAGAATAACAACTTTTTGTAAAGAGACCAACTATTTTTACAGTTTAACTGAAAAAAAAGTAAATATGTGATGATAATACCCAGAACATTCTGAAAATGAATAGAAATGTGTATAGAGGCAGGTAGGAGAGTGTAGAGAAGCCAAGGTGTCCAGACTGTGGAATGGTTACAAAGAGTTCAAAAATACATACAAGCAGATATGAGAATTAGTACAGTAGTCCTCCCTTATCTAAGGGGGATACGTTCCAAGACCTCAGTAGATGCCTGAAACCTTGGATAGCACTAAACCTTATAAATACAGTACTATGTTTTTTCGCACATATCTATGATAAAGTTTAATTTTTGAATTAGGCAAGTAAGAGATTAACAACAACAACAATAATAATAAAGAACAATTATACAATATACCAGCATCACTACTCTTGCACTTTGGGGCCATTACGAAGAAACGTAAGGGTTACTTGAATAGAAACACTGTGATACTTGTGGAGTCTTAATTGAGGAGAGAGAGTCAAGTTGGTGGAACTGAGGGAAAGCAAAAAGAGAAAGCAGATAAGCTCTAAGTCTGCCTTTCTTCTTGGTCCAGGATATGTAGCCCTCCTGTGCAAATAACACAATCTTCCTGTACCCAGCTATCACCAGATCCTCAGCTGACTAAAATTTTAAAAAAGTTAGTTAGGATACTGCAATTTTGGCATTATTAGAACTGCACAAAGCCCTCCTCAGCACACAGCATAAGCACCATCCTATAAAATTCCCAGGAAGCCTTTGTCTCTTTGCAGTTAGCTCCTCTCTTGCTAACCTGTCTGTAACCACTCTTGCAACATATTTCCATACTTTCTCTATTAAATCTGCCTTTCTTTACCTACAGCTGTCTTGTAAATTATTCTTACCGCCACACCACTGGCCTCAAATAGTTGCTGATCACCCATGACAACACTGATGCAGACGAACCCCCAAATTGGTGCTCAATCCAGAGGGTTCTTGGCTTCATTCAGGAAATAATTCAAGAGCCAGCAGTGAAAGAAAGCAAGTTTATTAAAGATTACAACAACAGTGTACAGCAAAATGGCTGTCCATAGACAGAGCGGGGCTCTCCCATAGGCAGAATTGCCCAGAATAGCAGTGTACAGCAAAGTGGCTGCTCTATAGGCAGAGCAGGCCAGAGCAGTAGCAGCAGTCCCAAAAAGGAGGAGGAGGAGGAGGAGGAGGAGGAGGAGGAGGAGGAGGAGGAGGAGGAGGAGCAGCATCAGCGTACAGCAACAGTAGCAGTGCAGAGTAGCAGTTCCTGTAGATTGGTAGCTAGCTATGTTTATACCCACTCTTAGCCGTATACTAATTAAGGAGTGAATTATTCAGAATTTTCTAGAAAATGGGTGAGGAAGTTCCAAAATCATATAAAATAACTGCTGGGTTGTTGTCATGGCATTTGTAAACTGTCATGGTGCTGGTGGGAGTGTCTTTATGCTAATGAGCAGTGAGAGCAACTAGAGATCACTTTTGTCACCATGTGGTGGTTTCCACTGGTTTCTTCACTGCATCCTGTTTTGATCATCAGGCTCGTGATTGGTGCTGGGAAAATAAGTCCCGTTCATCTCCTACCTGAATACTGCTGCAGTCATTCTGATAACCAAGAGGGCCACTGAGTGACTAAAGGGCAGGTAGACAGCCTGGATATGCTGGACAAAGGGAGGATTTTTGTCCAGTGTGGACAATGCAAGGCAGTGTGAGATTTTATCACACTATTCAGAACAGCATGCAACTAAAACATTATTTCCAGAAATTTCTATTTAATATTATCAAACCATGATTGACCTTGGGTAACTGAAAATGCAGAAAGCGAAACTACAGATAAGGGAGTATGACCATATAAGCAAATGATGGAGAAAGGAAAGATATTTCAATACATTTCGATGAGACAACCAGTTAGCAATTTAAAAGTATAGCTGAATTATTCCCTCACTCTTTATACCAAAATAAATTCCAGCTGATTAATTTTGAAGGAAAAAAATGAAGCCATAACCATAATAAAGAATATATCCCAATTTTTCAAAATTCTGAAGTTAACTTTTTTAAAATCAAAACTATAAAATCCACAACCCATAAATATATGTCGATAAATTAGTTCCTATGAAGATTTAAAACTTTTCTGTTGTTAGAACCAAATAGTATAAACAAGGACAAAAGTTTTTTAAAAAGTGGGGGAGAGAATATTTGCAATATATTGAAAGATAAAATACTATTTTCCTTAAAATATAAAACTCTCAGGCTAGGAGAAGTGGCTCTTGCCTATAATCCCAACACTTCAGAAGGCTGAGGTTGGAGGATCACTTGAAGCCAGGAGTTCACGATCAGCCCTAACAACAAAGTGAGACCCCCATCTCTACAAAAAACAAAAATGACACAAAGCTTTATGTAGAAATTATATATGTGTATACGTTTTATATATATGCACATATATAAAACTTCTAGAAATCAATAAGAAAAATACCCCAAATCTTTTAGAAATATAATAGGCATTTCACAGAAAAATAAACACATATGGCTTATAAGCAGATGGAAGGATGCCCAATTCTTCTCATAAATAAATGCAAATTAAGGCAAAATAAAGATAGTATTTTTTAGCTGCCAAATTGGCAATAGTTTGATAGTATACAGCCTTGGCAAGTTCGTGAGGAAACAGGAATTATCACACACAGACAGTGAATGTACACATTATCACAACTTCTTTGGAAGGGAATTTGACAGTAACCATAAAAACTAAAAATGTGGATATCCTCCAACACAGAAATTTGATTTTGAGGAATGTATCCCATCGATACTCAAATGAGTGCAACTGCAATGTACAAAAAATGTTTTAAAGCATAGTTATATATATAAACAAACATTGGGAGCAGCCTAAGTATAATCATAATTAGACTGTTAAGTGCATGAGACTCTATTTTCTGGGTGGTTTCACCACTTACTAGTTTTGAAACCCTGAACAAGCTTCCTCGGCACTCTTGCCCCAGGTTCCTCATCTGTAAAGCTGTGCCAAAAGAAATACTGTACATGTTTCATTGGATAGTTAAGAGTAAATGAGTGAACACATAAGTCAAAAGGCAAAAAATACACTTTAGCTTAAAGATCTTAACTTGGCTTTATTTGCAAGTCCAGAATCCAGCAACAATTCATTCTATAAAGTATAATATGTGTTCCAATGAGCTGAGTAGAATAAGCTGGCTTTATAGACAGAGAGCTGAAGAAAGCAGAAACAAAGAACAAAAAGCAGACATGTTATTTCAAAGTTACTTTCCTTGTAAGGTGCAAACAGGGAAATAAAACAATAGAAAAATGACCCATTAGTTAACTTCAGGTAATCCCAGGTTACTTTTTGTTGTAAGGATTAAAGGCAGAGGGAATTTCATTGCCATGCAGACTAAAACTAACCTATTTGGGAAATTTGGTTATCTCTCTCTCCTGATTTCTGGAAAGGACACATAACAACTCAGTTTCCATGTGGTGAGTAGAAACTCAGCATGACGGACTCCATTCTGGTTTTTAGTCTGATCTCTTGGGGTCTAGTGCAGGAGCTCAGTCCAAAATAAGGACCTCCTGTAATTTTTATTTAACACATATAAAGTGCTTATGACACAATATGTGTCTCATTTATATGTGTATATGTGTATATAAATTACATACATATACACGTGTATATATGTATACATATGTAAAAGTACACTATTGTAATATTAAAAAATTATGTTAAAACAGTAAAAATTCATTCTTAATATGGAAGTATCTCTGAGATATATTGTTACATTCAAACAATAAGCCAAATAACAGAGTGGGTTGTGCTCTCATGTATGTTCAAAAAGATATGTATTCACATAAAGCTCCAAAATGATCCATGGGCAACTAAAGGTAATACACCTTTCCTACAAGATACATATGAAACTGCTTGACAGTTGTTGCCCATGTAGAAAGGGTCTGATATGATTTGACTGTGTTCCCACCCAAATCTCATCTTGAATTATAACTCCCACCATTCCCATATGTTATGGGAGGAACCCGGTGGGAGGTAATTGAATCATGGGAAGGAATCTTTCCCATGCTGTTCTCATGATAGTGAATAAGTCTCTTGAGATCTGATAGTTTTAAATATGGGAGTTTCCCTGCACAATCTCTCTCTCTCTGCCTGCTGCCATCCATGTGAGATGTGACTTGTTTCTCCTTGCCTTGTGCCATGATTGTGAGGCCTCCCCAGCCACATGGAGCTGTAAGTTCATTAAACCTCTTCTTTTGTAAATTGCCCAGTCTCAGGTATGTCTTTATCAGCAGTGTGAAAATGGATTAATACAATAAATTGGTACCAGGAGTGGGGTGCTACTGAAAAGATACCCTAAAATGTGGAAGCGACTTTGGAACTGGGTAACAAGCAGAGGTTGGAACAGTTTGGAGGGCTCAGGAAAAAAAAAAAGATAATGTGAGAAAGTCTGGAACTTTCTAGAGATTTTTTGAATACCTTTAACCAAAATGCTGATAATGATAAAGACAATGAAATCCAGGCTGAGGTGGTCTCAGATGGAGATGAGAGACTTGTTGGGAACTGCAGCAAAGGTGAATCTTATTATGCTTTAGCAGAGAGACTGGCAGCATTTTGCCCCTGCCCTCGAGATTTGTGGAACTTTGAACTTGAGAGTGATGATTTAGTGTATCTGGTGGAAGAAATTTCTAAGCAGCAAAGCATTCAAGAAGTGACTTGAGTGCTGTTAAAGGCATTCAGTTTTAAAAGGGAAACAGAGCATAAAAGTTCAGAAAATTTGCATCCTGACAATATGATAGAAAAGAAAAACCCATTTTCTGACGAGAAATTCAAGCCTGCTGCAGAAATTTGCATAATGAGAAGCTGAATGTTAATCCCCAAGACAATGGGAAAAATGTCTCCAGGGCATGTTGGAGGTCTTCACAGCAGCCCTTCCCATCACAGCCCCAGAGACCTAAAAGGAAAAAATGGTTTCATGGGCCAGGCACTGGGCCCCCTTGCTGTGTGCAGCCTAGGGACTTGGTGCCCTGCATCCCAGCTACTCCAGCCATGGCTAAAAGGGGCCAGGTACAACTTGGGCTGGCAAATGCTTCAGAGGGGGCTTGCACCAGAGGCAGCTTCCACATGGTTTTGAGTCTGTGGGTGTGTGGAAGTCAAGAATTGAGGTTTGGGAACCTCCACCTAGATTTCAGAGGATGTATGGAAATGCCTGGATGCCCAGGCAGAAGTTTGGTGCAGGGGCAGGGCCCTCATGAATAACCTCTGCTAAGATAGTGCAAAAGGGAAATGTGGGGTTGGAGCCACCACACAGAGTCCCTACTGGGGCATAACCTAGTGGAGCTGTGAGAAAAGGGCCACCATCCTCCAGATCCCAGAATGGTAGAACTCACCAACAGCTTGCACCATGCTCCTGGAAAAGCTGCAGACACTCAATGCCAGCCCAAGAAAGCAGCCAGAAGGGAGGCTGTACCCTGCAAAGGCACAGGGCCAGAGCTGCCCAAGACCAGGGAAACCCACCTCTTGCATCAGTGTGACCCAGATGTGAGACACAGAGTCAAAGGGGATCATTTTGGAGCTTTAAAATTTGACTGCTCTGCTGGATTTCAGACTTGCATGGGGCCTGTAGTCCCTTTGTTTTTGCCGATTTCTCCCATTTGGAATGGCTGTATTTACCTAATGCCTGTAACCCCATTGTATCTAGGAAGTAACTAACTTTCTTTTGATTTTACAGGCTCATGGGCAGAAAGGACTTACCTTGTCTCAGATGGGACTTTGGACTGTGGACTTTTGAGTTAATCTGAAATGAGTTAAGCCTTTGGGGGACTGTTGGGAAGGCATGACTGGTTTTGAAATGTGAGGACATGCAATTTTGGAGGGGCCAGGGGTTGAATGATATGGTTTGGCTGTGTCCCCACCTAAACCTCATCTTGAACTGTAACTCCCACAATTCCCAGGTGTCATTGGAGGAACCTGGTGGGAGGTAATTGAATCATGGGAGCAAGTCTTTTCCATGCTGTTCTCATGATAGTGAATAAGTCTCAAGAGATCTGATGATTTTAAAAATGGGAGTTTCCCTGCACAATCTCTCACTCTCTGCCTACTGCCATCTATGTAAGATGTGACTTGTTCCCCTTGCCTTCACCATGATTGTGAAGCCTCCCCAACCCCATGGAACTATAAGTTTATTAAACCTCTTTCTTTTGTAAATTGCCCAGTCACTGATATGTCTTTATCAGCAGCGTGAAAATGGACTAATACAGGGTCCAAGATCAGAAGTCAAAGATATTTTAGTGTATATTTTTATGTGGCTTGATATTCTTACCTTGGGGATACATTAATTTTTAAAATTACAAATCTAGGTAGTTTTTTAAAAGAAATTGAATCAAGCAGCTAACTAAAGAGACCCTCACATTAAATTATGGTTCTCAGCTTCATCCAGGAATAATGTCCCAGTCCACAACTTCCCTCTTCTATCTCTTCTATAGGATGACCCTTCTGATTACATTACCCATCATTAATCCAGAAAACAGAGCAAAGGTGACATAAAAACACCTTTGTGACTGGGCACATTGGCTCACACCTGTAATCCCAGTGCTTTGGAAAACTGAGGTGGGAGGATCACTTAAGACCAAGAGTTCAAGACCAGCCTGGGCAGCATAGTGAGATTGCATCTCCATAAAAATAATAATAATATAAAAAAGAAAAAAGAAAACACCATTGTGTTTTGCAGTGACAATTTTTAGGAGCAGCTGAGATTCCTCAGCAAGGGCAAATACGAAAATAGAAAGCAGTGATTCTCAACATAGGTCCTCAGCCGCACTCAAGCAATCATATTGTTGGCTCAACAATGTGATTCCTATAATCCATCCCATGATCCAATGGGCAAATGACTTGTCTCTCATTAGTCCCTCATTTTTATATACAATTAAAGGTCTATTTAGCAGGAAATTTTATGTAAGCTATTTAAAAGTTGAAACCATTTAAAATATATTAATATTCTACATTTTGTTATCAGGCAGTTCTTTTCAACAGAAAATGAATAGGATAGGCAGTCTATAGCATCTGCATTTCCTATTGTTGTGTAACAAATTGCCACACACTTATAAAAATACACAGTTATAATCTCACTGTTGTCTTGGGCCAGGATTCTGGTGTAGCTTAACTGGGTCCTTGTCTCAGGACATCACAAGTCTGCAATCAAGGTATCAGCTGGGCTGTTCTTACCTGGAGTTAGAGTTCCTTTTCCAAGCTCATTCAGTTTGGAAAATGTATTTCTGTAACTGCCTAGTGGGTTCACCTGGCCCACTGTCTAGACAGAGCCAATTCATCAAGACAGGGGAATTACAATAGAGAAAGATTAATTTACACAAACCCAGCTGTGTAGGAGACTAGAGTTTTATTATTACTCAAATCAGTCTCCCTGAGCATTCAGGGATCAGAATTTTTAAGGACAACATGGTGGGTGGGGGGAAGTCAGTGAGCTGGTGGTGCTGATAGGTCAGGTCAGAGATGGAATCATAAGGAGTCAAAGCTGCCTTCTTGTGCTGAGTCAGTTTCTGGATGGGGCCCACAAGATCAGGTGAGCCAGTTTATCAATCTGGGTGGTACCAGTTGATCCATCAAGTGCAGGATCTGCAAAATAACTCAAGAACTGATCTTAGGAACAGTTGAGGGAAGGTCAGAATGTTATGGCCTCCAGTTGCCTGACTCCTAAATCGAAATTTCTATTTTTTTTTTTTTAAGAATTAAATGGATGTGTTTATTTATTTATTATTTATTATTATTATTATACTTTAAGTTTTAGGGTACCTGTGCACAATGTGCAGGTTAGTTACATATGTATACATGTGCCATGCTGGTGTGCTGCACCCATCAACTTGTCATTTAGCATTAGGTATATCTCCCAATGCTATCCCTCCCCCCTCCCCCCACCGCACAACAGTCCCCAGAGTGTGATGTTCCCCTTCCTGTGTCCATGTGTTCTCATTGTTCAATTCCCACCTATGAGTGAGAATATGCGGTGTTTGGTTTTTTGTTCTTGCGATAGTTTACTGAGAATGATGATTTCCAATTTCATCCATGTCCCTACAAAGGACATGAACTCATCATTTTTTATGGCTGCATAGTATTCCATGGTGTATATGTGCCACATTTTCTTAATTCAGTCTATCACTGTTGGACATTTGGGTTGGTTCCAAGTCTTTGCTATTGTGAATAGTGCTGCAATAAACATACGTGTGCATGTGTCTTTATAGCAGCATGATTTATAGTCCTTTGGGTATATACCCAGTAATGGGATGGCTGGGTCAAATGGTATTTCTAGTTCTAGATCCCTGAGGAATCACCACACTGACTTCCACAATGGTTGAACTAGTTTACACTCCCACCAACAGTATAAAAGTGTTCCTATTTCTCCTCATCCTCTCCAGCACCTGTTGTTTCCTGACTTTTTAATGATTGCCATTCTAACTGGTGTGAGATGGTATCTCATTGTGGTTTTGATTTGCATTTCTCTGATGGCCAGTGATGGTGAGCATTTTTTCATGTGTTTTTTGGCTGCATAAATGTCTTCTTTTGAGAAGGGTCTGTTCATGTGCTTCGCCCACTTTTTGATGGGGTTGTTTGTTTTTTTCTTGTAAATTTGTTTGAGTTCATTGTAGATTCTGGATATTAGCCCTTTGTCAGATGAGTAGGTTGCAAAAATTTTCTCCCATTTTGTAGGTAGCCTGTTCACTCTGATGGTAGTTTCTTTTGCTATGCAGAAGCTCTTTAGTTTAATTAGATCCCATTTGTCAATTTTGTCTTTTGTTGCCATTGCTTTTGGTGTTTTAGACATGAAGTCCTTGCCCGTGCCTATGTCCTGAATGGTAATGCCTAGGTTTTCTTCTAGGGTTTTTATGGTTTTAGGTCTAACATGTAAGTCTTTAATCCATCTTGAATTAATTTTTGTATAAGGTGTAAGGAAGGGATCCAGTTTCAGCTTTCTACATTTCGCTAGCCAGTTTTCCCAGCACCATTAATTAAATAGGGAATCCTTTCCCCATTGCTTGTTTTTCTCAGGTTTGTCAAAGATCAGATAGTTGTAGATATGCGGCATTATTTCTGAGGGCTCTGTTCTGTTTCATTGATCTATATCTCTGTTTTGGTACCAGTACCATGCTGTTTTGGTTACTGTAGCCTTGTAGTATAGTTTGAAGTCAGGTAGCGTGATGCCTCCAGCTTTGTTCTTTTGGCTTAGGATTGATTTGGTGATGCAGGCTCTTTTTTGGTTCCATATGAACTTTAAAGTAGTTTTTTCCAATTCTGTGAAGAAAGTCATTGGTAGCTTGATGGGGATGGCATTGAATCTATAAATTACCTTGGGCAGTATGGCCATTTTCATGATATTGATGGGATGTATCTCAAAATAATAAGAGCTATCTATGACAAACCCACAGCCAATATCATACTGAATGGGCAAAAATTGGAAGCATTCCCTTTGAAAACTGGCACAAGACAGGGATGTCCTCTCTCACCACTCCTATTTAACATAGTGTTGGAAGTTCTGGCCAGGGCAATTAGGCAGGAGAAGGAAATAAAGGGTATTCAGTTAGGAAAAGAGGAAGTCAAATGGTCCCTGTTTGCAGATGACATGATTGTATATCTAGAAAACCCCATTGTCTCAGCCCAAAATCTCCTTAAGCTGATAAGCAACTTCAGCAAAGTCTCAGGATACAAAATCAATGTACAAAAATCCAAGCATTCTTATACACCAATAACAGACAAACAGAGAGCCAAATCATGAGTGAACTCCCATTCACAATTACTTCAAAGAGAATAAAATACGTAGGAATCCAACTTACAAGAGACGTGAAGGACCTCTTCAAGGAGAACTACAAACCACTGCTCAATGAAATAAAAGAGGACACAAACAAATGGAAGAACATTCCATGCTCATGGATAGCAAAATTTCTAATCTCGTGGCTAGTTTGTTAGTCCTGTGAAGGCAGGTTAGTCCCCAGGCAAGGAAGTTTGTTTTGAGAAAGGGCTGTTATTATCTTTGTTTTAAACTATAAACTAAGTTCCTCTCAAAGTTTATTTAGCCTATTCCCAGAAATAAACAAGGACAGCTTGGAGGTTAGAAGCAAGATGGAGTTGGTTAAGTCAGATCTGTTTCACTGTCTCAGTGACAATTTTGCAATGGTGGTTTCATTTCCTTGTGGTTGTATATTGAGGGCCCCATTATCTTGCTAGCAACTGGCTGTAGGCTGTTCTCAGCTCCTAGGGGCACCCTCAGATCCCTGTCACATGCCCCCTCCAGTGGCCATCTTACAGTATTCTGCCTATGTCTTGCAGGCCACCAGAACATCTCACTTTTATCTGCTAAGAAGGAGTCTTATGGAACATGACATAATCACAAGAGTAAGGTCCCATCACGTTTGCCACATAATATAACCTAAGCATGGAAGTGACATCCCGTTCCTTTGCCATATTGTATTGGCTAGAAACAATGACAGGTCCATTCCACACTCAAGGGAAAGAAGACATACAAGGATATGTCTCACTGGAGTCACTGTAGAGTGTGTCTGCCACAGTATCCCATCTGGCAGATGCCAGGAATTTTTGAGAATTATTGCCCATTGAAAAAGCTTTAAGGGATAATATAAAATAATTCAGTGTGATGTACTTACAAGTGATGGCAGCATCAACATTTGGCAGAGACTGCAGTGTGATGAGATTGGTTGACATGCTACTTGGTAGTTAAGGATCAGTAAGTTAAAATATTTTTGTGGATGAGAAACACTTGGATGGCCATGTAATGAGTTCCATAAACTTTTGATTTTTGCCTTCTCACCTATACCAGAGGAACAGTTTTAAGCAAACACACACAAAAAGGCCATGATTCCAGAAATTATCTATTTTCTGGGGCAACTCAAACTTGACATTTGGATATAATCCCTCAGAGAAATTCTTGTTTTTGTTTTTTTAAATGTTATTTCTTCAAATTTTGACATTCAAAAAATGGCAGCCACCTGTTCTGAAGTAGGTCAGGGAGATGCTATCCAGGGTCATAGGTCCTTATAGGGTTATCCAGGGTCATAGGTCTCCTTATCTCTTCCTTATTTCCTTCACAGTCACCCAGAGATATCCTTCTTTTCCAATCACTGCATTTATTTGAGATAAATTAGAATTATTGAGTCCAACTGAGCTCTGGAGTACCTGATGAGTCATCTTCCCAGTAAAAGTATCAGATTTTACATAAAACATAGTAAATAATATTAAATTAATCTTATTACCATGCTTTCTGTAGGAAATTATTATAGGCTGGTTGATCTGTATTTATTTATAGGCATAATTTAAATATTACGTAGGTTACCCTCAGGAACTACAGAGACTAAAGTAAGCCAAACATTCTAAGTAAAGAGATAGAGGAATACACACAGATTTCCATGAATGAAAACACTTCCATAGTTGGCTTTTCTTTTTATTTTTAGGAGACTGAACAAAGTAAAAGAGGAAAGGGATTTTTAAAGGCCCCAGAATATCTGTGGTCTGAAGATACATCTTATATAAATACCGATCGCTATCACTATTCAATTATTCAGATCAATAACTTATACATTTAAAAAACAAGATTGCACTACTGAGAAATGAAATTGAAATTTGAGTGAAATGCTAAGATAAAGCAAAGACGTTAGCTGCACCAGGAGTATCTTAAAATCATTCTTAAATAGAACCTAAGCTCTAGAATTGCCTATTCCTGAGTCTTAGATGGATAAATGGAAGCACACTGCCTAAAAATGCCATTTTCAGTTAATTTTCTCCACAGATTCCTCCTCACACTAAGTTAAAATCTCAACTCTTCCCAGTTAGCCCTTTGACCCTGGGCAAGTTACTTAACTTCTCTGAGCCCCAATTTACACATCTATAAAATAGGGGTAATTATAAAACCTCTAAAGTTCTCCAAAGTTAAAGAGATATTGTATACAACTATTTTAATGCAATTCCTTGCACATACTTAGTGTTCATTAAATGATAGCTGTTATTAATAATACTATATAGAAAAAAATGTTTCAGTGAGAATCTTGTAAAGACAAGTCTGTGCTATCTTTTTAACAAGGCACGCATAATTTTCTTTGTGATTTTTGGTGATGGGGGTTTTGAGTCTTGAAATACACAAAATAACATAACACTGATCGGTGTGAACAGTGTTCTCCATGTATTAAAATTATGCTGCTCCTCTTTAAACTCTACCTGCATTTTATGTAGTTGAAAAAATGTTACTTTTTGAAGTTTCTCTCATGACCACTGACATCTCTGAGTCAAACAAGAAAAACACATGCAGTCACTTTTTAGTACTGGAAAAAATTGTAAGCACTGCATTACCTGTTATTGTTCAAAGAGAGCAGTTTGATTTACCATCTTCTTAATTGTATTTGGCATAGTTTGAGTTCTCCTCTAAAGCACTGTGTATCTCCAATTATTCCTTCTTGTACTCATGCACTTGTTCTCTTCTGCAGTCTCTCTCTCTCTCTCATTTTCTCTCTCCCTCTCTCATTCTCTCTCTCTCTCTCTCTCATTTTCTGTCTCCCTCTCTCATTCTCTCTCTCTCTCTCTCATTCTCTCACTGAGTGGCAGCTCCATACATTCCCTCTCTCTCAGCCCCTGTGGATTTGATCATCACATTATTGAAATGCAGTGTCCTTTGTTCACATCTAAGGTAGATATTAACATTTTTATTGAAAACCAAAGTAATTCACTTACTCTGTGAGTTTTCCACTGCTGTAAATGACAGAAGAGGCCCTCTCACCAAGTGTAGTCATTTCAGAAGCTTTATTACATTCAAGAAGGAAAAGGTCCAGGTTAAAATTAAGTTAACAGATTTGCTGAAGGGCATGTTTCTACACACCAGAAAGTGTTTCCCTTTCTAATGCATTCCACTGCTGAACTCTGTAACCTCACTTTACAGAACTGCCTGTCATAAGGTGCTCAACACACTCTCAACTGCAAAACTCCAGATCTGAACTCTTTGCACCTTGGAGTGACAGTTTTTGGGAACCAAACCATTCCACACAAATTGCCTAGGGTAATGAATAATACTCTCCTTCTTTCACCTGGATATTTTCCTAAGCCTAGGAAAGGGCAGGCAAAACATGTACTGTGCTGAGTTCAACATCAAAATAAAAGGGCCAAACCACAGGGTATTTGCTGGCGTCTGGGAGCAAACAAATTCTATATGCATGACTCCTAAAAGACCCCTCTTAGAGACCTCCCTGCTCTATTGGTCTGAATTAAATAGTGGCAAAGATCCTCAGTACCACCACTACTTTTAAGGGACATTGGGCTTTTCTGAAATAGCCTCAGCTTCTAGAAGACCCTTAGATATTAGGCTTGTCTCACAGAATTCCATTCAGCATCAGCTAAGGTATCTTAAAACACCTTTAGAAATCTTTTTCCTTTTCACTGGTCTAGCGAGAAAAGGATTGAACTGGAATTCACGAGAACTAAAGTCTAATATTGCCAGATCCATGCCTAGCTTTGGACTTCTTCTCTTCTGAAACACAAGGTCATCAGTGGAGATACAATGGGTATAACAGTGCCCAACTAATCTAGTTCATCAAGTACTTATGAGGATCAAATAAGGTAACGTATAAGAAAGCTTCTGATAAAATGTAAATACTATGAGTCTAAATGAAATAGGGGAAGCCTCTCATGGCTATATCATATTTCCCAATCCTCACTCCAAAACTATAAAGCCCTGGAAAGCAAACAGACAGGTCCAGAGTCTCCTCTGCATCACCCACCAGGCATAACACATACCCTGGCAGCATGTGCAGAGGTTCTGAGCACCACCACTCAGAAAGGAGGAGCAGTGCCTGGCAAGGTTCTTGGCAGACACCTAACCAGGAGATGCCTGACGCCGGTGGTCCAGGAGAAACTTATGGAGAGAGAGGTGGCAAGGTCATGATCAGAATATTCTACTCTTTTCCTTATCTTTCCACTATTCCTGCAGACAATTTTATACCTCAATCTTTGTCTTCAAAGTCACAAAGGTAAGCATTTTCCATCTAATTTCTCTTAAATCTGGAAACCCAGACAGAATGAGTATACATTCAGCTTTTCCATAAGATAGTGAGATTACTCTTCAAATATGCACCATCTAGAAGACATGTGGGTTGCAGGAAAGAGAAGACTGGACTTTTCTTAAGGGACATCTACCAGGCATAAAGAGGATGTAGACTTCAATATCAGAGTTCACACTTCAGGGATTCTTAGGACAAGAATGAAACATAAGATAGAAGAGCCTTTGGATGAAAACTGCTTCCCTTGTAGCCCAAGGCAACTGTGGTTACTTCATGGGTTTGCTGGTAAAAAATCTTTCAGAAGAGCCCACATCTTCTCTTCAGATTCCTTTCATAAACAAAAGTGTAGATGCAATCACTGATGGAATGTTCTAACTTGGATAGTCACTAGAACCTCATAACCATTACGCGTAGAACTTTACTGTTTATCTATCTTGTCCCACACCTTCCTACCTCATCCTCACAAACCCAATTGAGTTCATTACCTCAATGAATGGAACCACCACATCCCAACTGCACAAATGAAAAAACATAAAATAAAAATAGGAGTCATCAACTTTTTCCTCAACCTCATGTTCCCAAATGCAAACAGTCATCAGATTCTTATGATTTGACCTCCAAAATACATGTTAATTTCACATTCACTTCTCTTCAACTGCCATTTTAGTGAAGGCTGCAATCATTTCTGACTTTGTTTACTTGAATCTAAGTTGCCATTGTTTGTAAACTACATTATTATGCTTTGTATCACTGAGAAAGAAAATAAAAGCTTTCAGTTAATTTATGACATGCCACTAACGGTAAGATGAATCCAGATTTAGAGATAATAAAATGTGGGGGGAAAATTGTATGTCTTAAAATTAGTGAAGTACAGTACTTGTCAACATCCTAACTGCTATCTCTGCATTTATTCATGTGGTCTTCCAGTTCACTCACATTACATCTAGAATATTCTTTCTATAATAGGACACATTACTGTTTTTTGCTTAAGACACTTCAAATTATTCTCTATATACTCAGGATGAAATCGAAAACAAGCACAACACATAAGGCCCTGCTCGTTTCTCCAGCTCTTGACCCTCTGTTTTTCTTACTCTAAACTCCAGCCACGCATAGCTACTTCCAAGTTCTGAAAAGAAAGAAAAAAATAATGTTCTACTCAAACTTCAGATATTTGCACATACACTTCCCTCTGCTGCAATGATATTCTCAGCCCTCTTAACCCCTACCCAACCTTCAGGTCTCAGCTAGCTCAAATTGTCATTTCCTCCAGAAGCTCTCTCTATCTCCAGACCAGGTCTAGATGTCTCTTCTGTGTTCCCATAGTACTCTATGTTTAACACACTCTATGTTTAACATCACACTCCACAAAAATTCCCTTTCTGTTTGTCTCTCCCTTAACACTAGAGAGTCCTTGAGATAAGGGACGATGTTGTAACACTATCATATCCCAAGTGTCTCACATGGTGCCTGACAGCTAAATACTTGTTTAAGGTTGACAACACATGAGGAACCAATGAGAGTTTACCAGCCAAACAAATACAATAAACCATAGGATTTCTCTTAAATGAATTCATAATTGTTCAATTATCTTCTACCTGTCAATTGCCAAATCTCTATAATAAATTCCTCATCAATGGGATAAATATGCTTTAAATTACAGTCATATTGTATTAGTCTGTTTTCACACTGCTCTAAAGAACTACCTGAGACTGGGTAATTTATTTTTTTTAAAAAAAGAGAGATTTAATTGACTCACAGTTCCACATGGCTGGAAAGGCCTCAGGAAACTTACAATCATGGCAGAAGGTGAAGCAAGGCATGTCTTACATGGCAGCAAGAGAGAGGGTAGGGGAACTGCCAAACATTTTTAAACCATCAGATCTCATGAGAGAACTCATTTACTATCATAAAAACCGCATGGGGGAAGCCACCTCCATGATCCAATCACTTCCCACCAGATCCCTCCCTCAACACATGGGGATTACAATTCGAGAAGAGATTTGGGTGGGACACAGAGCCAAACCGTATCACAAATGCTCAGCTAGAGGTAGATGCTGCTATGTCTTTAGGGAAACTAACCTCATGCTATAGAGATAAACTGATACAAGTAGGGAACAAGCTGAAAATAAAACAATTAGAAAAAAAGCAATGCAAGATAAGTCAAAAAGTACCTAACTACGTGTGGCAGATTATATTCATTGTTGGCACTCAGATGAAAAAGAGACCACCAAAAACTGGAGCAGTCCTAGGATTTATTGAGGATGTTCAACTTGAGCAATCTCTTGAAGGAGGGGTAGAATTTAAATTGGTCACATTTAGGAGGAACTACCTATGAGCTACCAGAAAGAGACCCAACTGTCATTTTATTCAGTGTTTACTGTTTTGGTTGATAAATATCTCCTTCGGAGACATTAGAATCATAATCTTTGGGAAACGAATTAACTCAAGTAATTTAAAATCCATTCTTGGCTAAATTCTCAAGTAGATTTATTTTGCTGTCTTTTCATTCTATCATAGATGTCCTTAGTCCTGTTGCATTATGTTGTTATCTAGCTTAGAAAAAAATACAGATAAATCCTGAGGAAGTCTAAGAATACTTATTCTGAAAGTAGAGAATGTCAACAATGCTCAACAGAGTTGTACATGATGTCAGCATCTGCCTGTTTCAGCCAATGTAAGCAACCCATCAACTTCCCAGACAAAAAGTCACAGTGACCTGCAGTTGAAGAGGAGTCACTCTGCAGCACTTAGTCAAAATGACAAGCATGTCCCTGGTGACTTGATGCTTGAATGGTTGGCCATGGGATTGCTAGGGTGATGGCCTATGGGTCTAATTGGAACTACAATTGCCCCCGAAGGGCTTTTAAAGGCTGCTTCCATCTCTGTCTTCCCTCTTTCTGTGTAAAATATTTTTATTTTACCGATAATATTTCAGTTAAACTAATGATATAGAATTCTGCTCTAATATTACTTTGTCAAGTGTGTCACTCACTGGAAAATATTTTCGAGAAAGCCAAAATTGGAAGGTGACCCACGACTTCCCTCTGAGCCTGAGACCGAAATAGAAGTCAGGTAAAAGACCATGACCAGAAAGAAGTACCTGCAGGGATAATCAGCAGTTGTATAGGTGAGAAAATGTATGAGGCTCCTCTTTCCTGTCATGATAGCTCAAATTGTTTCTTTCTGAATATATCTCTCTCAGTTATGTCTTGTTTCTGCAAGCACCCATTTTTCACACAAATTCCATTTCTATAGTCTTTGCTAGGAACCTCATTATTATCAGTAACTACAAATTCTTCAATATTTCAATTTCACGTATTTTGTTTTCTAACAACCCTATTTTCCACCTCATTCCCTCTAGAAACTCAGTTTCAACAACCTCACAATGCCATTTTGCAACCCATTTATTGACCCATTCACCTTTACCCTGTCCTTTTGACATCTTATCTTCTTTTCTTACTCAACTGAAATTCCGTGGCCAATTATTATTATCACTTCTTTGCTTGCACTGCCTGAGAAATCTTTTTACATTTCTTTTCATAAAGGTCTGTTGAAGAAGTTCTTCAAATTCTTTTAGCTTTTGTTTGTCTGAAAATGCTTTTACTTTGGTTTTATCCAAAAAGGATATTTTTACTGGATACAGAATTCTAGGTAGAATGATTTTACTCTTAAAATATAAAGATGTCATTGTGTCCCATGGCTTGCATTGTTTTTTATATGAAGTCTATAGTAATTTATTGTTTTTCTGTACTTATCGTGTGTTTTTTGTTTTGTTTTGTTTCTTTATCTTCATCACTGATTTCCAGCAGTTTGACTTTGATATGCTTGTCATGGTTCTCTTTGTGTTTATCCTGCTGGTAGTTCATTGAGCATATAGGATCTGTCAATTTATAATTTTCATCAACTTTTGAAAATGTTAAGCCATTGTTCATTCAAATATTTTTATGTTTCTTTCTCTCTTCTCTCCTTCTGAGACTCCATTGACATACTTTAGACTTTTTGATAATGCCCCATAGGCCACTGAGGCTCTGTTCATTTTTTTCTAGGTGTGTTGCTGTCTGTGCCCTCCTTTGGATAATGTATATTACAATGTCATCAAGTTCACTGTTGTTTTTTTTTTCTGACATGTTCACCTACTTTAATGTCATTTATTGAATTTTTCATTTCTGACACTGTATTTTCAGCTCTAAAATTTTCATTTGGGTCTTTTTTCCATTTCTCTTTCATGAGGTTCATGCTTTCCTTCAAATCCTTGAGTCTATACCTTTCAATTTTTAATTTCACATTTCTGTTATTTCTGTATTCATTTGTGGTAGCTGATTTTTTTCTCTTGGTAATGGGTAACATTTTCTTTTTTCTTTGAACTTATGATTTTTAAAAATGATATGCTGGACAATTTGAATTTTTTGTTGTTGAGTTCCATATGTTTTTTGTTTGTTTGTTTGTTTTCTTAAATAGTGCTGAACATTTTTCTATCAGGTAGATAAGTTACTTGAGAATCACCTTGATCATTTTGAGGTTTGTTTTTAAGCCTCAAAAACAAACCTGCCAGGGTTTGTCTAGTTTAGGGTAAGTCTGCTAGGATATGTACAGTTTAGACCTATTAACGCTAGGGTACGTCTAGTTTAGACATAGGGGTATGCTAGGGTATGTCTAGTTCTGCTAGCGTATGTCTGGTTTAGACCTATTACTGTGACATGATCCTTCTTGGGTCTCCATTGAATGTCCCAGGTGTTCAGTGAGGACTCTCTACTTTGCCTGTTTGGAACTCAAATGTCTCCCAGCCTAGCATGAGCCAGGGGAACTGCTTTAGCTTAAAACTTCCCATTTGTTCTTTTTCCAACATCACTTGTGGCTTGGTATTCAGCAAAAAAATCAAAAGGACTGTTATGCAAATTTCGGGTGTTATTTCTCTATTTGTCCTATAAATTCTAGCTACTTCAGCCTCTCTCAACTCCAGTTTTTTCTTCTTAACTCAGTGCAACCACTGTGTTCAGGCTGAGGCCCTTCCCTGTTCCTGTGGTCCAGAAATGCCTCCAGGCAGAAAGCTAAGGAAACTGTAGGGCTCACCTCATTTTTTTCCCTTCTCTAAAGGTTACAGTTCAACATTGCCTGATGTTCAGTATTTGAAAACAGGTGTTTCATATATTTGTTCCAGTTTTCTAGTTGTTTATGGTGAAGTCTGGTCCCACTTACTCTAACATGGGCATAAGCAAAAGTTTTGAGTGTGTTACTTCTAAGAGTGGGTGCCATAATTCAAAAGCTTCATGTCCTCTTCCCCAATAAAATGAATAAAATGCTCCAGGGGAAACAGGAAGAAGTTGGAATGAAACAAATCTGACCTTGAATCTTGGCACCACTACCTACTCCCTGTGTGGTTTTAAACAAGACTCAACTTCTTTGTGTTTCTGCTTTCTGTTTTGTATAATAGTGGTAACAGTAACTATCACAATGAGGGTAGATATAAGGTTTAAATAAAATGATACATATGGAGAGCTTGGCAAAGTCTTTTGTATCTAAATGTAAAATAAGAAATATGTAACCTGAAATCAAAGAGCCCTCCCCTTTTTGGTCTTAAATTTGTCATAATTAGGAGGTCAGCAGCCTTGTCAAAGAATAAGGCAAAACGAAAAAATAAATAAGATTGTTTTCTCACTGCTGGGAAAATCAATGTGTCTCGTGCTCTCTTCTCCAGGCCAAGACTGGCAGAATCCCGCCATCTGTGTGGTCTTTCAATCTCCATATGATGAGGAAAAGACAGTCAGGGGCAACCCCACCTGGGCTGAAATGTAAAGGAGAGAAAGGGAGGAAGGGTGTGTTTATACCTACTTTTCCCTCTTAACTCAGCTTCCTCTTTCTTCTACTTATGCTTCTGCCTCCTCTCTGCCTCTGCCTCTTCCTGGGATGCCTGGTTGTTCAATCTAGCTTACTAGAAAGGAGAAAAGGAAAGAGGTAGTCAGCTGTGCGAAGCTTGTCTTCCCTCATCTGGTAAAGTAAATAATTACCTTGTTAGTAGCATGCTATCTGGTCTAAGGCAAGACTCTGTGCTCAGGTGACAAAAGCCACACTTGCTGAAGGCTCAATTTTACTCTTTGGAAAGGTATTTCATACATTATTTACTTATTAAAGCAAATAATAATATGGATCCTGGAATATAATTAAAAATTTAAATATATTTTACAACGTTCTGTTTTAGGGAAGGTGCTCTAACTTCAAACACTGTCCCTTCTCCCTTTCACTTCATTCACTCACCTCGGCCATAGAGGAGAAAAGCTACAAAAAACAAGCTAGGAAAGATACATAGCTTTTTAATAGATACAATTTTCCATGAAACAGGTCCACATGGTTTACTCTACTGGATCCTGGTGAGTGATAGTTATTCCCACCCTAGTAAGACATATTAAGCAGGGGGCCCAAGGAACTGACCCTGGCCTAGAGGATCAACGCTGTGACCCAGTAATGTCATTCAGTTGAATTATTGCTGAGTCCTGCATCCAAAAGAAAAATATTTGCTGCAACATAAAGGACATTGGTTGCATTTGCATTTCCTTTATTATATAAGCATAATTTGATGCTATATCAACCTCTGCCATCTAAAAACCTCCACCCCCGATCCCCACATTAGTGTACACAAGCCTCTTCAAATATCCTAGACTTCACCTTTCTGTTCCCAATATTATTTCTATCTGAATTGATGCTGGAATCCATCTTCTTCAGTACTGGAGGTAACCCGCAGCCCTGACAATAGCAAACAAACATGAGGGAATCCTGAAATTCAGTGGAATTAGCCAGTCACTGTTGTGTCAAAATTCTGCACTGTCCCAAATCGAATACTGATCCTGTGCCAGGAGATGTACTCAAATCCTATATGGATTTCCGGTTTAAAAAACCATCTTGTGATAGGTTTTTCTGTTAAAAAGCCTGTTACCTGTTCCTTTCTCCTTTTTTTCTGTTAGGAAACTAAAAGTAAAAAATATCTTATTTGGAGGTAATCCCCTTCAATTGGTCTCATCTGTATACGCCTGGCCTAACAAGTCAACCTAACTCTTCAATTCACTAACTGGAGCCTTCAAAACTTCTTCGAAGTAACCTCAGAAACCAGTACTCAGAACTCATTTCTGGGACTCGCAGTCTTGGGTTTCTCCTACATTTCTGTTTTACTCCTTTTTCTCTTGTAAGGGTTTCTCTTCTTCTTGATGTCTTGGTGTTGAAGTGCCATATGGTTTATTACTTGATCCTCTTCTGTTCTCTATCTATGCTCACTCTTTTGCTGACTGCATTCAGTGTTGCATCCTAAATAAAATCTATATGCCAACAACTCCTACGTTTATATCTCTATCCCAGACATCTCTTTTGAATGCCAAAGTTATATATCCAGCAGCCTACTTAACATGTCCAGATACATATCTAATTAACATCTGAAATTCAACATGCCAACAACTAAACTCACCATCTCTTTCACATCTGCTCCATCCATAACTTTTCCCACCTGAATTAATGGGATTTCTTAGGAAAAAATCTTAGGGTCATCTTTGACCCTTCCTTTCACATCACACATCTATCATCAGCATGTCCTATTGGTTCTGCCTTCAAAATGTAAATAGAAACGTACTACTTCTCAACACCTAAATTGCCACCCACCGGATCTGCACTATCCTCTTCTCTATCTGAGACTGGGCCATCACCTTCTGCTGGACTCTGCTGTTACCATTGCCCTCCAGTGTATACACAGCACAGTTATCAGACTAATCGTTTTCTAAGTGTTAATCAGATATGTAATTCCTCTGCTCAGATTGCTCTTGTGGCTCCACATTTCACTTACAGTAAAAGCGAAAGTCCTTACACCACACTGAAAGGTGCTATATGATTTAACTTCATCTCCAACCCACTGCCTCTCCCTCGCTCTGTTCCAGCCTGTCTGGCATGTTTGTATCCATCTTAGCCCTTACTGTATCTGCCTGGAATGATCTTCCTGCATGTAGTAAACTCCCTGATCTTGTTCAAGTAATGCTCAAATGTCACTATCTTAAGGAGTCCTATTGTGAACACTTTAAAAACTCTCTACTCAAGTATTGCTAATCCCTCTTACTATGCCCACATCTCCTTTTTGTTTTCTAGCCTTTATATCCCTCAACATACTATATCATTTGCATATTCACTATGCTCTTTGCTTATCTCCTATATTCCCCTGCTGAGAATGTGGGCCCACAGGGTCAGGCATCTTTGTCCTGATGTATCTCAAGTGTCTAGAACAGTGTCTGCTCAAAAAAAATGTGCTCAAAGGATGTGCTGAATAAATGAATGAAACTGTACAGCAATAAAAAACATGGAGCCTTTGAATATTATTGCCAAGACAAAGGTGATTTTAAGCCCCTAGCATGTCAGCCCTATCATGCTACAGTTTATGTTACCCATTTTCCTTTCACCTTCATAGAGTTGTCAGCCTATTTGCCGCCATTTGGCTCACATTGACCTTTTCTAAGCATTTGCTAAAAACAGATATCCTTTCTGTCTTGCAAAAATCAGAAATTAAATGACTAATGTATATTAGAAACAGTTTAATTATTTTAATTATTCACAGGAATACATTTTGTCTTACTTACCAGCATAATTGTCTTTACAGGCTGCTGGAGAGTCCCCTCCAGGCTGCCCAAAGTACTAGTTAGAATGTCTTAACAGAACTTCTTAATCTCAGTTCTTAAGGATATAATAATAAATTTTTAAGAGAGCTCAGTATCCTACTTTGTTTAATTGTGTATTATTTCTTATCATCTGTCACTTTAAAATACACATTGCTCTGAATAGAGTGTTGGTTCCCTGAGGGCAGGAGGTTTCTCTCCTACTTGTGCCACTAATTCTTACCACAGTACACAGCACAGGTTGTAGATGCTCGGTGCATATATGTTGAATGAAAGTTAAGCCACCAAAACTAATTTGCTAAAGGCCCCCTGAGAGCACAATCTCATTCAGGAGGCAAGACACACACAGAAAGGAAACATAATATGAAATAGCCAAGCCTGGAGATATAGCAACTGTCCCCGGAGCACTAAAACTTCCCAGTTAGCTGCACTCTGCAGGGCTCCAGGCAAAAGTCACGCATTCAGAAAGAATGGTGATATATCAGAGATGCGTTTTCTGCTTATGTAACCACCTTCAATATAGTAAGAAAAAGAATATATTTAAGATGTATAATTAAGAAAAAGAGGGGATAAAAGAATCATCCAAGAATGTATTCCACTTTTTTATATTTCTTATTTAAAGACAGAGTTTACCAGACATGCTGATCAAAGCAACATAGGTGGTAATTGAAGCAAATACTGAGTGGAATATTATTTAGCCATAGTCCAAAAAGTATTATTATGAATTTATTTACTATTCTTTTCAAAGAAAAGTGGCTATTTCATTCATCATTCCTTTTGTTTAAATCATGAAATCTTTGGAGAGTGACATCTAGAGAAAGAATTTTTTACTAAGATTCAGAAGTCATGAATTTTAAGCCTAATTTTGTGCCTTTAAGTTGCTATGTGATTTGGGTAAGTCTCTTAACTACTGGGGGATTCAGCTTCTTAGCTATAAATTGAGGGAATGCTCCTAGATAATTACTGAATTCTCTTCAGAGACTAAATTCAATGGCAACCATTCTGCAGATCCATAATCAACCACTGTAAAGCAGGTTACAAATATAATTTTTTAAAAGAGTTAAACTCCAGGTGAAAAAATATTTCCATTTATTATCTTTAGGACTTCTGTTCCTTCTCCATGTAACCAAAGGTGAAAGCAGCCTGATGGATGTAAAAGAACAATGCATCATCATTACTATGATTAAATAGAGAAAGACCCAGAGCTGGCTTGCTGCTGCAGAAATCACAAATTAAAACTTTGCTGAGGACATTCATATTCTATAGTCTTTTCCCATAGGAAGTTCCTAGTGATTATTTATCATCTCACATAGAAAAAAACAAGACATGTTTGTTTTATTTAATCTTAGTTATATCAGTCAGTTCTTGGCGGAAAGCAAGAAAAGTAAACTCAGCTATCCAAAGGAAAAAAAAAAAAAATGAGTGATTTAGAAGGCTATCAAGGACTCCCAGGACCAGGCTTGGAGAGCAGACAGAAACTCAAACGGGTCAGGAGGCTGCACAGCATAGGCAGGATTCGTGTCCCACCACAGGGAACGTCTGGTCCTCGAGTTTCTTCTGTGACCGATCTGACGCCAAACATTCTTTCCATCTGAATCACTCACATAAAAGTCCCAGAAAAAAGCACTTCTGACTCCTGGCTGAACTAAGGATTCAGCCCTTCAGACTAAAGACCAGAAGTGGAAGTCTGAAGTCAGGGAACACCCATCCTTTCTAGATTCTACACACTAGAGAAGTCCTACAAAAGGGCGATGTGGTCCTAGAAGGTATGCGTTAGGGGATGGGAGAGTGGTACGCGCTCCACAGAAAAAAAAAATAGAAAGCATAAACCTATATATTGTTCAAAATATTAATAAAAAAGAAAGTAAATTATGTATGAATATTTTTGTTTGATGGACTAGGTAGGAAGTGATCATCACAAGGGCAAAATGAATTGAAAATATTTTGACATAACCTGTGAATTGTTTATGCTTTTAATTATGTAAATAGAACATGAATAAATTATTTCAGTAAAAATTCAAATGTTACTTAAATATATAGAGTAAAAATTAAAAATACCGCTTTACATCCCTCAGTCTTGCTCCTTTCCCAAAGGTAATGACCACCATCCATTTGTTGTTAAATCTTCTAGAACTTTTTCTATTAATAAATATATAAATGAAAATATCATTTATATATATTCATACATTTATACATAGGCACAAATGTGAAATATTGTGTACATAGGTATGCAACTTGCTTTTTTCACTAAATATATATATTAAAGACTTTTACAGATAAAATTCATGTAGATCTACCTTATGCTCTTTATTGCCTGCTATTCCGTTATCTATTATATACCATATTTAACTATACTCATATTGGTGGATATTTAAATTAATTCCAAACTCTTAATCCAAATGTGAGCAAGGCACTGAACAGTCATGTTAAAGCACTTGGCAGGATTTGTGTGTGTGTGTGTGTGTGTGTGTGTGTGTGTGTGTGTACGTACATGTTCCTCCTCTTTAAAGTGAATAAGAGGTGGTATAAATGCCGCATTTATCTAAGTAGCAGTTTTCACTTTTCTGAGTTATTTATCCCCTATAAGAAGGGGAAAAACTCATTTTCATTTTGAAATCTGATTATAGGTTAAACCAGCTAGGATGATTTTGGCTCTAAGTTTAGATATTCAACAAAAAAAGAAGATAAAGAATTGGAGTGTTTATTGCCTCATAACAAGAAATTCAGAGGTAGAAAATTTCAGGGACAGAGCAATGTCAACAGGAACCCAAGATTTTTCTTCCTTCCTCAGCTGCCTTCCTTAGCATACTGATTTTCTCATTTGTTCTGCCTTGGTAGCAAGATGGCTGCAGCAATTCTGAGGTTCTCATCTTCACACAACATTCAAGTAAAGAAAAAAAAAAAAGCATACATCAGTGTTGTATATCCCATCTTTAACATTCAGAAAAAAAACTTGCCAAAGCCCTCTGATATGGTTTGGCTCTGTGTCACCACCCAAATATCACCTTGAATGGTAATAATCCCCATGTGTTAAGGGTGGGACCAGGTGGAGGTAACTGGAACAAGGGGGCAGTTTCCCCCATGCTGTTCTCGTGATAATGAGTGAGTCTCATGGGATCTGATGGTTTTATAAGCATCTGGCATTTCCCCTGCTGGCACTCATTCTCCTTCCTGCCGCCCTGTGGAAAGGTGCCTTCTGCTGTGATTAAAAGTTTCCTGAGGCCTCCTCAGCCATAAGGAAATGTCAGTCAGTTAAGCCTCTTTTCTTTATAAATTACCCAGTCTTGGGTATTTCTTTATAGCAGCATGAGAACGGACTTATACACCCCCCAATGAACTTCCACTTCTATCTAACTGGCCATCATTGTGTCACATGCCCACCTCACACCAATCACTGGCAAGGGGAACAGAATCACATAACTGACTTAGACAAGAAAATGTGCAGTATCTCCACTCCTTGCAGCTAAAGAAGAGATGAACCATATGGCCACCCAATTCCTAAATAAACACTAGGCAAACAACAATGTCCACAACATCAACAAAACTCAGACTTCCCAAAGTAAGATTTATGATGCACACAAGTGGAAGGTCTTTGTTGCAGCCTCAGGCAGCAAAGCACATGGCTCCCAGGAAGTCATCAGAATGTCATGTTATTTAGTTTCTCCTGTCCTGAATTTCATAGTTGCAAAAGTGACATTTCTATAACCAAGCCACATGGGACCCAAGAGAAAAATGGAAAGCAAAAGACCTACCTGCAGACAACAGCTACAGACAAGAGATGAAGTTTTCTGCTTTGTTCTGTCCCACCCTTTCTCCCCTGCTCTTCATTTCTCCTACCTCATAAACACACACTTCTGAGATAGAATCTTGGAGGGTGAAAATATCACGTTCTTTTGAAATAACACCTCTGCCTAAGGAAAATATCCACTTAAATATATCTGTATATGTATATATGCACACATGTACATGCACATACATGTACGTGTGTGCACTTTTATAATACAAGTAAGACATTTAGAAATCAGAGAAAAAGGAATAATTTTAAATCATTCAAAACTTTCCAGCCAGAAATAACCACTGTTGAGCTAGCGATATATCATTTTGTAGTTAAAAACTCCTTTTCACATCAATGTTTCTTTGTTCCACCAAACAAAATTAAGCACAACACGAGTTTTATATTGACACACACTCAATTTTCAATAAAAATGTGAAGTGCACTATTAAAAATATTAAGATGTCTTCTTTATCAAAACTTCTGTGCAAGTTTTATTACAACACAATGGAAGCAATCAAGCAAAATAAAATGAAACACAAATGGTTCCACCATAAATAGCAGGCCTGGCAGCCTCACCCTAACACTGTGTTAGAAAGTTATTGGGAAACCCATAGTAATATAAGTTCTGACTCACTGAATTTTATCACCCAATCTACAAGGATAAGAGCGTTCCCCAAAGCAGCTGTATCTCTAACCCAGATGTTCTATTGGCGCTCTTTTTCCTGGGCCACTCTGGTATACACTGGCACATTTTCTGTATTCCATTTCAGTGCCAATCCACTACCAACCCAGCAACAATGTGGCATTAAACACAAATGATACCCAACAGCACTCTTTGAAATTGGAAATGAGAGTCTTCATTAATTTAGAAAATCCAGAACTACATATTAACATTTTCTGTAATAATTTCTCTCCCTGATTAGGTCGGTGACTAAACAAGTACTCGCTGCTGTATTATCCGGGCCATTTGCTTGATCATTTCCTCTGGTTAAAAGCAAGTATTTGTTCTTTCAAGTATTTGTTTTGTTCGGGCTCCAAAAGTTAAAGAGGTAAGTTTAGATCAAGACAGGTAAGTATCTGTCCACAATGAAATCTTGGAAAAGATGATTCCCTATGGTTCAATTGTGTGGCCCTAAGTAGCACACATGGGCTAACAGGGTTGTAGAGAGACAGTAGATGTTGTTGCTCAAAGAGGCCTTGGCCGAGTTTCAACTTGAGAAGTGGTGTTGTTGTTGTTTATATCCTATCAAATGCCGACATCTGTTCATGGACCATGTCCTTGCCAGAGCTATACTGTGAGGATATTTAAAATAAAGATATGTAAACATGGCATCTTGAAGTCACTATATTTTATCTTCACTCAAATACAACCTCTTGGAACACTTTGGAAATTCTAGAAAAAAGAGATTGGGGTCAGAGTTAGAAGAATATGATTTACTGAAGTGGCAAAAAGAAAAGTACTTTTTAAAATCCTCTCTGCCATAATATATTGTCATTGTATTAAAACTAATAAGTGGTGATAAAGTCTACTGTTGTTGGCTATAAAGGAAACTTTTAAAATATAGAGTTTAAATAATAATTGCATACATATGTATATATATATGGAGGCTGCCCTTAGTGTCAGGTTTGATGTGTAATGTTCAAGGGTTATCTGTAATTCATGCTTTACAGCAAGACAGGTCTTTTTATGTCAGAAACCAAGTGCATGATTGCCTGTTCTTAAGCAAAAATGTGCTGCTTGGCAACTGAATTTAAATTGTGTATTATTCTGCTGTGGTTCAACAACCTGATTATTTTTAGATAGAAATTTAAGGTAAAATGGCACATGGATATATTTAGAGAGGACTGCAGCTGGAGTCCAGCTATCACAGAAAGCATTCTGGCATTTGCTTGGGGAAGATATAGCTTTCAAGGGGCAGGGGTTCAGTAATAGCAGGTCACTAACAATTGTTTCAGGGAGTCACTGATTCCTGGAAGCAATGACTGGTGTCTTGACACCCTGGAAGTTTTCCCAAATGACTTGGCTAGAGTAGATAAAGCTCATTTTATGCCGTCGATCGTATGTATTTTCTTGCTGATCATGGAAGATGGGAGCAAGAAAGGACACTATGTTTGATTTGATTTTGCAGGGAATAGAGCGACTCATTAGTCATTCAGTCAAACATCCAACAAACATTTATTGAGCATTTACAATGTACCATGCTATTAGATGCAAGAGATACAATGGTGAGGAAAAACAAATATTCCCATGTCTTCATGAAGCTCAAGACTTAACAGGTAGGATTAACATTAACCACATAATCACATAAATAAGTGTAAAGTTGCCACTATGATGAATGCTGCCAATGAATAGTCTAGCGCTATCAGGGCATCCAAGAGGGGAATCTGGCATAGTCGAGATACAGCAAGGCTTCCCTGGAGAAGACACCACTGAAATCAAGTCTGAAAAGTGAGTAAAAATTAATAAATGAAAGGAAATTTGAGACTGTCCTATGTACTCAGAACAAAATGTGCCAAAGCCCTGCTGCTGAAGGAGCATGCATGTTTGGGGGACTGGTAGGTCAGTGCAGCTGAAGCAGAGAGAGAGAAGACAGGCTATTAAAAGATGAGCCTGAAGAGGTAGGATGAGGTCAACCTTAGAGGACCCTGTACACCATATTAAGGCCTCATATTTTCAGCCATGTAGGCAAAATTGGGGCAAACATACTTTTAAAAGGGATAATGGATCCTTATAAAAGAAATTAAGGTCAATATATATTCATTGCTACTATTTTGTGCAAGAAACTATGCTAGGTCTGAAGAAGCTGCCAAAGGAGTACAACATCTATGTTCATAATGCATAAGCAGTCCAATGAATAAACAGTGAAATATATTCCATGTTGTCAGAGAATATCTTTAAATGATATGAAGATTTACTGGAGGAAGATATGTAACATGACAAGAGGGAATAGAATCTGGGGAACACTTAATAGAAAAAGGCTAATGAACAGTCAATAGAATTTCTACTAGCAGAAATGGAGAGCGTGGAGTTAGTGCTATTGACAGAGTTATCAATGTGAGCAAAACCAAACACCAAAAGTGGACCATGTCCATTGTCTTTGGGGAGAACAGTAGAAACTTCAGGGAGGTTGTGATACAGGCACCACCTGGAGATGGTACAACAGAACAATGTCTTACTTTTACATTGTACCCTACACTTATAATCTCAATAGATCTCCAAAAGAACACTATGAAAGAAATAGGGAAGCTTTAGCAATTATCTTCATTTTACTGAAATGTAGAGTGTATAAATAATTTTTCCAAGAACACACAACTGGCAAATGATTGATCCACAATTAAAATACAGATTGCAAGTTTCCACTGCTTCACTGAGTCACAAATTTCAATCATTCAGAATCCATCTTTATGGTTTCACTACATCTGGATATCACTTTACTATCATACACTTAACGTTTATCTTTTAATTGACTAATTCTTTTTCCTTAAAATGTTTTAAAAGGAAACTATCACCCCCTAAGAGGAAGCCAATATCATTTGTCACAAGTTTAAAGGTAATCCATAAAAATAAATATTTTTTTTAAAGTGAAACAATTCTAGATACCATTGTCTTTAAAGGAGCCTGAGACATGAATATTTACTTGGTTAAAAAGATAGTTTAGCAAGTGTTAGAAAAGAGCTAAAAAAAAAAAAATCCTGGTGAGAATACAAAGAAGTGGAAACACACAAATGCTCCTGGTAGGTGGAAGTATAAGTTGGAACAACTACATTGGAGAGCAATTTGGCAAAGTTTATAGTATATATCTATATAATATAAATATTCTTATTTTATATTATATATATAATGTTTAAATATTTATTTATATGCATTATCTTTAACATAGAAATTCTACTTCTAAATATATAGCCTAGAGCAAGGATCAGTGAACTTTCTCAGCAGAGGTCTAGATAATAAATATTTTAAACTTTGCAGGCCGTAGAGTCTCTGTAGCAACTACTTATTTGTGTTGTAGCAGTGCAGAAATGACCACAGATAATAAGCAAATGAGTATGACTGAACTCCAACAAAAACTTACTTATGGACAGTAAAAATTTAATTTAATACAAGTTTGTGTGTCATGCAAAATTAGTACTATGGTTTGAATGCGTCCTCCGAAGTTTATGTGTTGGAAATTTAATCCCCATTGCAAAAGTGTTGAGAAGTGGGACCTTTAAAAAGTGATTAGGTAATGAGGGCTCTGCCTTCATGAATGGATTAATGTTGCTATCATTGGAGTGCATTTATTATCACAAGAGTAGGTTTGTCATAAAAGCGAGTTTGGCTGTCTCTTGCTTCCTCTCAGTGTGATGTCTTCTTCCATGTTATGATACAGTAAGAAGGCCCTCGCCAGATGTGGCTCTTGATTTTGGGCTTCCCAGCCTCCAGAACCATGAGCCAAATAAATTCCTGCTCATTATAAGTTACTCAGTCTATGCTATTTTATTATAGTGGCAAAAAACAAAGATAATTAGTCTTCTTTTCAATCTTTTAAAAATATAAAATCCATTCTTAGCTCACTGGCTTTACAAAACAGGTGGCAGGCTGGATTTTGACTCCTGTATTTCAAATTCCACTGATCCCTGGGCTTCAAATTTGACTTTGTGTCAAGCAAGTCCATCAGCATCATTTTTCCCACCAATGTATGCTCACTTTGTGTCTCTGTGACATATTTTGGTAATTCTTATAATTTTCAAACGTTTGCATTATTATTTTTTATAATGATTTGTGATAAGTGATCTTTGATGTTATTGTTGTAAGTGTTTTTGGGTCCCATTAATGGTGCCCATATTATACAGCAAACTTAATTAATAAAGGTTGTATATATTCTGATTGCTATACCAACCAACCATTCCCTCATCTCCCTCTCCTTGGGCCTCTGTAATCCCTGAGACACAACAATGTTGAAATTAGGCCAATTAATAACCCTGCAATGGTCTCAAGTGTTCAAGAAAGTGTTCAAGAAGAAGAAAGGGTTGCACATCTCTCACTTTGAATAAAAATCTAGAAAGGATTAAGCTTAGTTTTGAGGAAGGTATGCCAAAAGCCAAAGTAGACTGAAAACTGAGCCTCCTGCACCAAACAGCCAAGTTATGAATACAAAGGAAAATTTCTGGAATAAAATTAAAAGGGCTATTCCAGTAAACACACAAATAATAAAAAAGTGAAACAACCTTATTACTAATATGGAGAAAGTTTTAGTTGTCAATAAAAGATCAAATCAACCACAACATCCTCCTAAGCCAAAGCCTAATCCAGAGCAAGGCCCTACTTCTCTTCAATTCTATCAAGGTAGAGAGAGGTCAAGAAGTTGCAGAAGAAAAGTTTGACATAGCAGAGGTTCATGAAGTTTAAGGAAAGAAGCTGTTTCCATAGCATAAAAAATGCAATGTAAAGCAGCAAGTGCTGATATAGAAGCTATAGCAAATTATTCAGATCAGGCTAAAGTTATTCTTGCAGGTTGCAACACTAAACAGATTTTCAATGGAGATGAACTCTCCTGTTAGGGTCTAATGCAGGTGGTGACTTTAAGTTGAAGCCAATGATCATTTACCATTCTGCTAATCCTATTGCCCTTGACAATTATGCTAACTCTACTCTACCATGCTTTATAGATGGACAAAAGCCTGGATGACAGCACATCTGTTGAAAGCATGGTTTACTGAATATTTTAAGCCCATTGCTGAGATCTAATGCTTGGAAAAAAATAATTCCTTTCAGAATATTGCTGCTCATTGACAATACACTTGGTTGCCCAAGAGTTCTGATAGACATATACAAAGAAATTGATCTTGTTTTCATGCCTGCTAACACAAGATCTGTCTGCAGTCCATGGATCAAGCATAATTTCAACTTCAATTCTTATTATTTAAGAAATACATTTTGTAAGACCATAGCTGACATAGATTGTAATTCTTCTGGTGGATCTGGGAAAAGTCAGTTAAAATCTTCTGAAAAGGATTCACAATTCTAGATGCCAAAGGGAACATTTATGATTCACAGGAAGAGGTCAAAATATAAAC
The DNA here is from genome assembly GCF_029289425.2 of Pan paniscus. Classification (NCBI taxonomy): domain Eukaryota; kingdom Metazoa; phylum Chordata; class Mammalia; order Primates; family Hominidae; genus Pan; species Pan paniscus. The sequence goes on along the minus strand of NC_073264.2, from coordinate 39,356,291 downwards.
ATTAACAGGAGTTTGGAAGAAGTTCATTCCAACCCTCATGAATGACTTTGAGGGGTTCAAGACTTCAGTAGGGAAAGTAACTGCAGGTGTGGTGGAAATAGCAAGAGAACCAGAATTGGAAGTGGATCCTGAAGATGTATCTGAATTGCTGAAATCTCATGATAAAACTTGAACAAATTGGGAGTTGCTTCTTATGGATGAGCAAAGAAAGTGGTTTCTTGAGATGGCATGTCAAGAATATCAAGAATAGCATCTGGGGAAGATGTTGTGAATATTGTTGAAATAACAATCAAGGATTTAAACTATTCCATAAAGTTAGTTGATAAAGCAGAAGCCAGTTTTGAGAGGACTGAATCCAATTTTAAAAGAAGTTCTACTGTGCATAAAATGCTGTCAAATAGTATCATATACCACACAAAAATCTTCCATGTAAAGAAGAGTCAATTGATGTGGAAAACTTCATTGTTGCCTCTTTTTTGTTTGTTTGTTTGTTTGTTTGTTTTGAGAAGGAGTCTTGCTCTGTCGCCCAGGCTGGAGTGCAGTGGATCGATCTCCGCTCGCTGCAAGCTCCGCCTTCCGGGTTCACGCCATTTTCCTGGCTCAGCCACCCAAGTAGCTGGGGACTACAGGCGCCCGCCACCACGCCCGGTTAATTTTTTTGTATTTTTAGTAGAGACAGGGTTTCACTGTTAGCTAGGATGGTCTCGATCTCCTGACCTGGCGATCTGCCCGCCTCGGCCTCCCAAAGTGCTGGGATTACAGGCGTGAGCCACCACACCCAGCCGCAATTGTTGCCTTTTTTTAAGCAATTGCCACAACCCCCACCACCCCCAACCTTCAGTAACCACCACCCTACTCATCAGAAGTCATCAACATTGAGGCAACATCCTCCACCAACAAAAAGATTACTACTTGCTGAAGGCTCCAATAATTGTTAGCATTTTTTTTTTTTTGCAATAAGGTATTTTAAATTAAAGTATGTCTATTTTTAGACATAATGCTATTGATTATGTCTTATAATCAATAATCAACACTTAATAGATTACAGTATAGTGTAAGCATGACTTTTAAATGCATTGGGAAGCCAAACAATTCATTTGACTCTCTTTATTGTGATATTTGCTTTATTGTGATGGTCTGGAACCAAACTTATAATATTTCCAAGGTATGCCTATAATTTATTTGGGAGGTGATCTCAGAAAAGGATGAGTGGGGAAGTGGAGATATGAGATAGGAAAAGACAGGAAACCCAAGGGTGCAGAATCAACAAATTATCACCATGGGATGTGAGGCAAGTACTGGTGGGGAAAATACCTCAGAGTTGTCTCACAATAGGTGTAAAAACAGGTAGGGTATTTATCCACCAAATCCCAGCCTATCATTGAATGAAAGCTGCTTCAGTCTCTCTGGCATTTCAACTTGCCCTGCAAGTGAGCTGAGTGTGCTCTGAGCATGCCAGAACAGACACCTTTCAGCAGAGTGCTGCAGGTGTCCACAGGAAGCAGCCTTCAGTCTGGAGAAGTGAGTGCCAAGGGCATAAGAGCAAAAACAACAGTATCTGCTAAATTGCAAACAGTTACAAACATGAATCTGAAAATAGATGAACTGTCATTTGCTCAAAGGAATATTATATAACAGTTCAGATGGACAGTGTAGCTCTACAATAGTGAACGTCAATAAATTTCCAAATAAGATATTGAGAAAAAATGGAATTTGTATCATAATAATTAATATATGTAACATTTCCATGCAGTTTAAAAGAATGAAAAACTATAGCAAATTCAGGAAGAGCAGGTGCATTTAGAGAATAGCAGAAAGAAAAGAAGGAAAGTTACACAAAGGACCTCAGCTTTATTTCTGGTTTTTTGTTTTTTTAAAAAGCCAAACATGGAAAAATGTTAAGTATAAAAAATCTGGATGTGCATACGTGAGTATTCATATTAATATTTTCATATTTTTCTCTATATGATTTATATTGAATAACAGAAAGTTTTAAAGAAATGAGCTAGCTTAAATCTAGGTTGTTCTTATTAAAAATCCAAGCTTCTAGAAGAAAGTGAAGTAGGTGTGAAGAAAAATATAAAACATTGATAGTATCTGATGTGGAAGTTTTCAATATTGATTATTTGTAAAAACATCATTAATTTTGATAGAGAATGATAGCAAGGATATGACACATGTAAATAACTTCTATAATAAAATAGCTATGAGGATTAAAAAAGCAGTTGGCAAAATATCTTAAAAAGATTAAGTGCTATACAGTGTAACTAGTATAATTATTACTAAATTGCAGTGACATTGTGAAATGTTCCAATGTCAGTTGTTGAATATTTACGGAAATTATTGCCTTGTCTTTTGTCAAAACAAAACAGAATTTCCTTTTTCTCCATATTTTTCCTGTTATGATAGGAGGATTCTGGTTTTTGATAAAATTTTATGCACATTTTATCATTTGGAAGTATGAAAAGCTGAAACTTTAAAAAAGACTGAATGTTGCTTGTGCTTTACACATATTCATGGCAAGAATGACAGTAAAAATATGTCTACAAATATCTAGTGCTTACAATATTCTAGCAGTGGGATAAATGCTTTCCATATATACTCTCATACAGTCCTTATTACAACGTTGTTATGGAAGTTTCTGTTTTTCTTACTTTGCAGATGGGGAAGGTGAAACACCGCTCAGTGTAAGTGGCTTGCCCAAGAATATAAAGTTAGGACATGGAGTGGCCAGGACTTGAAATGACTGATGTTAGCTCATTAAAAGCCTGCACCTTTAGTCACTCTGCTGTACATTGCCCCCCAAAAAGGAAAAAAAAAGTTAGTTAAATTCCACTATACAAAGCAACAAAGCATCAAATTTTATTTTAATATTTCTCAAAATAAATTGGCCATTATTAGGTTTTAGAAATCTTTAGGGTCATAAGCACTCCATTATAATGTTTTATTGTAATAAGATTTAGTCTATTTGTGATAATCCACTTTGCAATTGCACATTTGTAATGTTTACATGTTACATTATATTATGCAAGAGGGCTAAGACAATTTAGTATACCTGTGACTGGCATGCACTTACTAGAACTTAAGGAGATTCACTTTAAGAAAACCCTCCTTTGGAATGTATGTATGAATGGCGCTGCTTCTGGCAGTATATGTAACACTTCAGCACCTGCCAGTGTTTGACCTTGCCTACTCTTGTCAAACACAAAAAGTGTTAATAGTCTCAGTGAGAAACCTGGCTGTCACCATTATGCTAGGAACAGGTTACTAGGTGTGGGACTGACACAGCACACTTGCACAGGTTTTGTATGAGCTAGTCCTGAGCTTTGACTGCTCTCCTTGCCTCTCATCTGAGATCATGACCCTTCAAGCTGTCTGGTCAAGACTCTGTTAAGAACAAATGGTGTACTGTTTAGTCAATTGTGTTATGCTACTTACAACCCAAAAATTATAGTAGCTTACAATATTTATTCCTTTACATGAGTGATGCAGGTCAGCTGCAGACATGTTGGTTACATAGGTAACCAGATATGGACTTCACTGGGCTGCACTAGGTCCAGTGGGCCATCCTTGTATGGCTACTTGTCCCAAGATCCAGAATTAAGGAGTGGCCACTGCCTAGGGCATGGTGTTCCCATGGTAGAGGGAAATGTTAAGGGTAAAGGGAGAAAAATCACACAAGCTCATTTAAAGCTTCTGTTCAGATGCCGCTTGCCTCACATCTACAACCGTTCCACTGACCAACCCACGTCAAATGGCCATGGACAAAGCTAATGGGATGGAAAAGTATACTTCACCTATGGGGAAGGTAATACAAAATTTGTGGCAAAGGGTAAACGTGAATTTTTTTTTTCTTTTTCTGAGATGGAGTCTCGCTCTGTCGCCCAGACTGGAGTGCAGTGGTGCGATCTCGGCTCACTGCAAGCTCTGCCTGCTGGATTCATGCCATTCTCCTGCCTCAGCCTCCCAAGTAGCTGGGACTACAGGTGCCCACCACCACGCCCGGCTAATTTTTTTGTATTTTTAGTAGAGACGGCGTTTCACCACGTTAGCCAGGCTGGCCTTGATCTCCTGACCTCGTGATCCACCCATCTCGGCCTCCCAAAGTTCTGGGATTATAGGTGTGAGCCACTGCACCCAGTCAACATGTAATTTTTTAGTGGGAAAAAGGTAATAATTGGGAGTCAAATAGTTCAATTTACCACAGTAGAAAAAATATCAAAGGAGAAGGAATGAGAAATTATATATATATATATGGGAAATAAATATATATATATGCACACACTAAATTATAAATATACAAGTATTGTAGTAATAAAATTTTTAAGCTATAAAATCATCAATTTCCTAAAATCATTGCCATCAAGCTCATAATAATATTTAGGGAGAAATCTCAATGCCCCTACCTCTTGTGTTTCCACCTGGAGGGATTTCAGCTTTTCTCATCCCCCTTGTTCACACCTCCAGGGTAGAAGGAATAGGTGAGTTTAGAAGCATCTGTGAATGCATGACTCATGTCCTCTGGGCTCTCTCTTCTGAAGCATCCCTGTCTAGTGGGATGGTATGTTCTACTCTATCCCTATCCTCTTTCCAAGGTAAGAGTCTTGTCCCTGTCCAGCTGTGTTGGTGACTGGTTTGGTACATTTTATTTACAGAGGAATCATTAGAAATAGACAAAGAAGTCTTTTCCTCAGTTGGTTCCACCTTTAGTCAGGGAAGAGGACTGTTCTTGCTGGCTCCTTCCCAAAACTGTAGTAATAATAGTGTTGGTAACAGCTAATATTAATTAAATACCTACCACTTAAATACAGAATCTCATTCATTGTCATAATGAGCCTGAAAACTGTTCAATCAATTTTACAGTTGAACAAACTGAGCCTCAGAAGAGTTATGTGATCCTCCCAAGGTCGCACAGCTAATAAATTGGTGGACCTGAGTTACAGTTGTAAATAATATTTACCTGTATGTTTTTTCTTCCAAGTTATTTATATGAACAGGGTGTACATATGCAGGTTTGTTACATGAGTGAATTTCATGTCGGGGGGTTTGGCCTACAGATCATTTTGTCACCCAGGTAATGTGCATGGTACCTCACAGGTAGATTTTTTAATCTCCTATCTCTTCTTCCCACCCTCCACCCTCAAGTAAGCCCTAGTGTCTATTTTTCCCTTCTTTGTGTCCATGTAGTCAATGTTTAGCTCTCACTTACAAGTGACAACATGCAGTATTTGGTTTTCTGCTCCTGTGTTAATTAGCTTAGAATAATGGCCTGCAGCTTCATGCATGTTACTGCAAAAGATATGATTTAATTCTTATTTATGGCTGCATAGTATTCCACAGTATATATGTATCACATTTTCTTTATCAAGTCCACCACTTTTGGACATTTAAGTTGACTCCATGGTTTTGCTATTGTAAGTAGTGCTCCAGTGAACCATACATGTGCATGTATCTTTATGGTGGAATGATTTATATTCCTTTGGGTATATACCCAATAAAGGGATTGCCAAGTTGAATGCTAGTTCTCAGTTCTTTGAGAAATCTCCAAACTTCTTTTCACAGTGGCTGAACTAATTTACATTCCCACCAGTCTATAAGCGTTCCTTTTCTCCACAATCTAACCAGCATATTTTTTTTTACTTAATAATAGGCATTCTGACTGGTGTGAGATGATATCTCATTGGGGTTTTGATTTGCATTTCTCTAATGATTAATGATGTTGAGCATTTTTTTCAGATGCTTGTTGGCTGCTTTATATATGTCTTCTTTTGAGAAGTGTCTTTTCATGCCCTTTGCCCATTTTTTTTAATGGGATTGTTTGTGCTTTCTTGTTGATTTATGTTCCTTCTAGAATCTGGATATTAGACCTTTGTTGGGTACACAGTTTGCAAATATTTTCTCCCATTCTGTAGGTTGTCTGTTTTCTCTGTTGATAGTTTCTTTTGCTGTGCAGAAGTTCTTCAATTAGGTGCCACTTGTCAATTTTTAGTTTTCTTGCGATTGATTTTGAAGTCTTCACTATGGAATCTTTGCCAGGGTTCATGTCCAGAATGGTACTTCCCAGGTTTTCTTGTACAGTTTTTATAGCTTTAGGTTTTACATTTATATCTTTAATCCATCTTGAGTTGAGTTTTTAATATGGTGAAAGTAAATGGCCTAGTTTCAATCTTCTACATATGGCTAGCCAGTTATCCCTGCACCATTTGTTGAATAGGGAGTCCTATCCCCAGAGCTTGTTGTTGTCAGCTTTGCTGAATATCATATGGTTGTAGGTGTGCAGCTTTGTTTCAGGGTTCTCTAACCTGTTCCATTGGTTTATGTGTCTGTTTTTGTACCAGTACCATAATATTTTGGTTACTGTAGCCTTATAGTAAAGTCAGGTAATGTGATGGCTCTGGCTTTATTCTTTCAGCTGAGGATTGTATTGGCTATTCAGACTTTTTTAAAATTCCATATGAATTTTAGAATAGTTTTTTTCTAATTATGTGAAAAAATGCCACTGTTAATTTGATTGGAATAGCACTGAATATGTAAATTGCTTTGAGTAGTATGGCCATTTTAACAATATTGATTCTTCCTATCCATGAACATGGAATGATTTTCCATTTGCTTGTGCCATCTCTGATTCCTTTGAGCAGTGTTTTGTAATTCTCATCACAGAGATCTTTCACCTCCCTGGTTAGTATTCCTGGGTATTTTATTCTTTTTGTGGTTATTGTGAATGGGATTATGTTCTTTATTTGGCTTGGAAGTTACTGATGTATAGAAATGCTACTGAGTTTTGTACATTGATTTTATATCCTGAAACTTTGCTGAAGTTGTTTATCAGATAGCTATAGTATAGGAGCTTTTGGGCAGAGATATGGGGTTTTCTAGGTAAAGAATCATATAATCTGTGAAGAGAGGTAGTTTAACTTCCCTCTTCCTATTTTGATGCCTTTTATACCTCTTTCTTGCCTGATTGTTGTGGTAGGACTTCCAGTACTATGTGGAATAGGAGTAGTAAGAGTGGGCATCCTTGTCTTGCTTCGGTTCTCAAGAGGACTTCTTTCAGATTTTGTGCACTCAGTATATGTTGGCTGTGGGTTTGTCATACATGACTCTTAATTTGAGATATGTTCCTTTGATGCTTAGTTTGTTGAGGGTTTTTAAAATGATGGCATGTTGAATTTTATCAAAAGCCTTTTCCACATCTATTAAGATAATCACATGGTTTTTGTTTTTAGTTCTGTTTATGTGATGAATCACATTGATTAATTTGTGTATGTTGAACCAACCTTGAATCCCAAAAGGAATCCACCACTTGATCATGGTGGATTAGCTTTTAGATGTGCTGCTGGATTCAGTTTGTTAGTATTTTGTTCAGGATTTGGCATCTATGTTCATCAGGGATATTGGCCTGAAGTTTCTTTTTTTCATTGTGTCTCTGATAGGTTTGGGTATCAGAATGATGCTGGTCTCATACGATGAGTTAGAGTCCCTCCTCCTCAGTTTTTGGACTAGGTTTTGTAGGAATGGTACCAGCTCTTCTTTATACATCTGGTAGGATTCAGCTGTGAATATGTCTGGTCCAGGGCTTTTTCTGTTTGGTAGGTTTTTTTATTACTGATTCTATTTCTGAATCCATTAATGGTCTGTTCAGGATTTCAATTTCTTCCTAGTTCAATCTTAGGATGTTCTATGTTTCCAGGCATTTATCCATTTCTCCTAGGTTTTCTAGTTTGTTTGTATAGAAGTGTTTGTAATAGTCTCAGGGGCATTTTGTATTTCTGTGGGGTCAGTGGTAATGTCCCCTTTATTATTTCTGATTGTATCTATTTGGCTTTTCTCCTTTTTCCTTTATTATTCTAGCTAGTTGTCTATCAATCAATTTTATTTATTCTTTCAAAAAAGACACTTCTGGTTTTGTTTCTCTTTTGTGTGTTTTTTCTCATTTCCATTTCATTCATTTCAGCTCTGATTTTCATTATGTTTTTCTGCTAGCTTTGAGGTTGGTTTGCTTTTGTTTTTCTAGCTCCTCTAGGTGTGAGGTTAGGTTGCTAATTTGAGATCTTTCTAACTAACTTTTTAATGTGTGCATTTAGTGCTATAAATTTTTCTCTTAACACTCCTTTAGCTGTGTCCCAGAGATTCTGGTATGTTGTATCTTTGAAACTGATAAAAGTTTCAAAGAATTTCTTGATTTCTGCCCTAATTTCATTGTTTACCCAAAAGTCATTCAGTAGGAGGTTAATTTCCATGTAATTGTATGGTTTTGAGAGTTCCTCTCAGTATTGATTTCTATTTTTTTTGTGCTGTGGTCCGAGAGTGTGGTTGGTATGACTTCAGTTGTTTTGAGTTCTTTGAGAATTGCTTTATGGCCAAGCATGTGGTTGATTTTGGAATATGTGCCATGTACAGATAAGAAGAATGTATATTCTATTGCTGTTGGGTGGAGTGTTCTGTAGATGTCTATTAGATACATTTGGTCAAGTGTAGAGTTTAGGTCTCAAATATCTTTGTTAGTTTTGTGTCCTGATGATCTAATACTGTCAGTGGGGTTTTGAAGTCTCCCATTATTATTGTATGGTTATCTAAGCCCCTTCATAGGTCTCTACGAACTTCTTATTTTATGAATTTGAGTCCTCCTATGTTGGGTGCATATATATTTAGGATAGTTAAGTCTTCCTGTTGAATTAAACACTTTATCATTATGTAATGCCCTTCTTTGTCCTTTTTGATCATTGTTGATTTAAAGTCTATTTTGTCTGAAATAAGACTAGTAACCCCTGCTCTTTTTTGTTTTTTGTTTTCTTGATAGATCTTTCTCTGTCCCTTTACTTTGAGCCTATGGTTGTCACTGCAGGTGAGATGGGTCTCTTGAAAACAGCATAAAGTTGGGTCTTGCTTCTTTATCCAACTTGTCACTCTGTGCCTTTTAAGTGGAGTATTTAGCCCATTTATGTTCAAAGTTAGTATGGATATGTGTAGATTTGATGCTGTCATCATGTTGTTAACTTGTCGTTATGTAGACTTGATTGTGTAGTTGCTTTATAGTGTCAATAGTCTATGTACTTAAGTGTGCTTTTGTTTTGGTTGGTAATGATCTTCCATTTCCATGTTTAGCACTTCCTTATGGACCTCTTGTAAGTAGGTCTGGTGATAACAAATTCCCTTAGTATTTGCTTGTCTAAAAATAATTTTATTTCTCCTTTGCTTATGAAGCTTAGCTTGACTGGCTATAAAATTCTTGGTTGGAAATTCTTTAAGGATGCTGAATATAGGCCCACAATCTCTTCTGGCTTGTTGGATTTCTGCTGAAAGGTCCACTGTTAACCTAAAGGGGTTCCCTTTATAGGTTACCTGCACCTTCTCTCTAACTGTCTTTAATATTTTTTCTTTCACATTGGCCTTGGAGAGTCTGATGACTATGTGTCTTGGGGATGGTCATTGTGTATTGTATCTTTCAGGGGTTCTCTGAATTTCTTGAATGTAAATGTCAACTTCTCTAGCAAGATTGGGGAAATTTTTGTGGACAATATCCTCAAGTATATTTTCCAAGTTGCTTGCTGTTTCTCCCTCTCTTTCAGGGACACCAATGAGTCATAGGTTTGGTCTTTTTACATAATCTTATATTTTTCAGAGGTTTTGTTCATTTTTATTTATTCTTTTTTCTTTATTTTTGTCTGAGTTGATTCAAAGCATCAGTATTTGAGCTCTGAAATTCTTTCCACAGCTTGGTCTATCCTGTTGTTAATACTTGGGATTAGATAATAAAATTCTTGTAGTGAGTCTTTCAGCTCTATCAGATCCATATGGTTCTTTCTTAAAATAGCTATTTTTGTCTTTCATCTCTTGAATCATTTTAGTGGATCCCTTAGATTCCTTAGATTGCATTTCAACTTTCTCCTGAATCTCAATGAGATTTATTGCCATCTAGATTCTGAATCCTATGTTTGTCATTTCAGCCATTCCGCTCTGGTTAAGAACCATTGCTGGGAAGCTAGTACAGACCTGAGTTTCAATGCCAGGCATATTGGAAGCCAAACTGTACAACACTGTTCTGGCCCCTTCTGCCTTTGTGTGCAATAGCAATGCTCAAGATAGGGAGAAGCCCAGGAAAGGAGAGATAAGGCCGAGTGTCTGAAATGTCAAGTATTTTTATTGTCTTGATTTCTTTGTTACACAGTAAATTGTTAATAACTTAGACTTTTTAACCATAGAGGTTTGACATCTTTATGTGAATTTTGGAAATGTATTAGTATGTCTCTAAAGTGGCATAATTCTGATTATTAAAACCTACTAATTTATTAATACATCATTAATTTCATTAGAAGACAATGATAAGATGGAGTTTAACTCAAAGAAATTTTCATTAGTACAAATTTTACAAATATATCTCTATTCTGATACAAAGATCTACCAGTACAGAGAGGGATAATGACCTTTTTGTGGGATTTAGGAGACCCACCTGGGTCTTATAAAGTTTTCTGTAATGCTTACGCCCTTTAACTATTGACTATTGACCAATTATGGTAATTGAAGATGTGACTTCTATCAATATAATTATAAGATTTTTGGATATAGCTAAAGATTTAAAAAAATTTTAACAGTGATGATATTTTTGTCCTTTACCTGATATTTATGTATCTTTTTAGGCTTGTTTTAATTTTCATGATAATATGGTACCATGTCTTTTTCTTTGAACCCTGAGATTAATAAACTGTATTCCTGGAGACTTCCTATTCACATAAGTGCTATTATCTCAAAATCTTGATATAAGAAAACATCACAAGCCTCAATTCCTTCCTGCCCTTTTCTTCGTGTTACTTGTCAAACTGTTATTGGAAATGAGTCTCTGACCTTTTTTTCTCCCACACAATTTCTAATAAAGATGCTGCCACACGGCCGTATCCTAGTAACTAGGTTTTATGCTGAGAAAGACTATTAAGAAAGAGTCCAAGATAGGGCTAATTTCGACCATGAGTAAAGGTAATTTGCTAGTCTTGTTCTTTTTCTTGATTTCTTTAATTTAGATGAATAACAGAGCTAACCTTAATGTTCCTTCTGATAAAAATACTGTCCTATAGACCCAAATTAGCATATTTGCTTTTGATTACCTTGCAAAACTCTATTTGCTCTCTTTTCTTAAAAGCTTAATAATTCATATAAGGCTTCAGAGGAATAAAATCACTATGTGTGGGTGAAAAATCCTAACTTCCCTGCTGAGGTTCAATGGCAGCCTTCAAAGAATTTTTTAAATAAATAATGGAAAGAGATACTCCATCTTGCCTCTGAACTGCTGCATAAGCAATTCCTTAGTCGCCGGAATTTGCAGAGACATAAGAAATCAGTAGTCATACAGGCAGGAACTAGAAACCAGGAAGCACCAATATCCTAAATGAAGGGTAGAGACTGGAACTGCTCTGCTTCAGGGCTTTGTGAGACTCTGGGAATCAATTCCTCAATTTCCAATGCAGTAGCTTGCTTTTGCACTCCTAAGTAAAGGCATGAAATTGGATGAGGGGAAAAAATGCATTCTTTTCAGGCAGAACCCAGGTTTAAGGAAACAAGAGGGGAAAATGTACAGGTGCCCTGGAGAAGGGACTTCTTCTCTTGGAACAGTCTACTGGGCAAACTAGGAAAGGAATCAGAGGAAGTTTGAGGGTGAGCTTGTTGCTGGGGTATGGCATGACATTTTTGCTTTGTAGATCATAGAGGAAGATGGGCACCACTGACCCAACTCATTTCCTCCCAGCCTGAGTTTGGTATGCCTTTGTCACCTAAAGTCATGAAGGTTCAATCAGAATTCCAGTAGCATTAGGTTGTAAACACAGAAGTGGTTTCCCAAAGGCCAACCCACGTCCTATTTGCTACTTGTACTTAATTCAAGCAGCTTTAGTGTCTCACTGGGCTGGGAAGTCAGATCTGACATGCAGTAGGATGTGCTCATCATAGAAATCACACTTCTCCAGAGTAATTTTTAAGGTAATGTGAACTAAAGTTAATTTCTCAGAAATGTTGCAGGCCCTCTCTCTCTAGAAGTATACTTTTCAGTCCTCTAACTATCGTTGTTTTTCTTCTTTCAATGAAATCAATGCAACATATACTAACTTGGGACAATGGACCCTGCAACATCCAGTATTTCAGCTGCAGTGGAGTTACTTTCCCAAATGCTTCAGGCATCTGTTTCTTCATTTCTTTCTTCTTTTGCTGTAAAAGAGCTCCATATGTCTCGTTTTAACACAATATGTTTGCAACCACAGCAAATTAAACAATGCCAGTTGAGAATCATATACTAAAATAAGAAAATCTAAATCAAATTTATATCTTCACAATGCAATGTTTTCTGAACTTCACTTGTGCACATACCATCATCACGATTTTTGTCATATCCACATTTTACCTATAGTATTAGTAATTTTAAGTTGACCCACATTTTTACCTCCATACATTAATTTCAAAGGAAGCTACAATAAAAGTAGCATATCACTCATCATAAACAAGAAGTAAATATAGATATGTAATCATTAAAACATAAAAATTTTGTCACCCCCCCCAAAATTATCTGCATACCATATTTTGAAAAATTATTGTACAGAGATTTATAATTTACAGATTTCTCTAGCATAAATTAATCCATTTAATTTTCACAAGAATTCTATGAATTTGGTAAGCAGATACAGTGTAACCATCCACATTTTAGAGACAAGAAAACAAGCACTGGCTCTTTAAAAAAAAAAAAAAAAAAAAGTAGAGTTTTCATACCGAAAGAGAGCTTGCTGTTGTTTTCGCTTGAAGCCCATATTATCTAATTTTGTACAGTTTATGTGTGATTTTTCCAGGTTCGTTTGTGGTCTAAGAGTCTAAAATTCAAGACTACAGTTCTTCTAGAACACTGTTTTAATTGATTCCCTACTCATTTACAATCAAAAATCTTCTTGTGACTGTCCACATTTTGATTGCACTAAAACTGTGCCAAAATGAATATATTTGAAATAATTGATAATTTATGGAACCATTAAAAACCTTCTTAACACAAAAATTTTATGTGGTAAGGTAGGTAACATTTTTCTATGCTGCAAATTAAGAAATCATGAAATATTTAAATAATTTGTCCCAAATCAAACATCTTTCTCTACAATTAGAAACACCAAAAATTGTTAAATTTGTGTGAAAACTCGAGAGGTTTAAGATAGCACTTTATAAATCATATTGGAAAACAACACTATTATGTGAAATTCCTCACGGCAAAAATATGTTATAAAATGTCTTAGTGATTTTTTTCACTTCACTAATGAAGAGGTAAGTTGTAATCATCTAAAGGAAATAGTGATACTAAAATCACAGATAGATATTTAAGCAAGAGATAACACATACTCTGTTAGTCAAAGACACAGGAAATATTACATAAACATTCAACAAAAACATTCGTAAGAAAAGAAAATTGGCATTATATCATTGAGAATTACATTCATTCATTCTACAAATAAAATATTCTTAAATTCCTATTGCTTCTATAATTCTCATTTTATTTTCAATTATATAACATATGGGCATTTTAAAATTTGTGATGATATAGAGGGATATTAAATAAATGTTTCTCCCTCTTTTCTGTCTTCATTCTCCCTCTCCCCAGTCCTACTTCCTAATTTCATTCACCAGAGGTAATCATTATTAAGTTTTTGTGTGTGTATATGCTTTCAGAAGTTTGATGCATATGCATATGCTTTGTTTTTAGGCAAACGGAATCTGAAAATACTTATATACACACTGTTTTGAATCATTTTTTCTTGATATTGATATCTTTTTATGTTGTTATATACCAACCTTTTACATTCTTTTAATTGTAACAGAGTGTTCCATTGAATATATGTGCAACCATTTGTATTGCTGGTTGTCAGACTTTTTTTCTGTAAAGAATCATATGGCAAAAATTTCAGGCTTTGTGAAATATTTGGTCTCTGTCACAACTATTCAACTCTGCCATTGATAATACATAACTGATGGGTATGGCTGTACTCTGATAAAACTTGACAAAAACAGGCTATAGGCTGGATTTGGCCCACAAAACATAGTTTATTGACCCCGATCTAAATAATTAGTGACCTATAATATCTAAATAATAGTCACAGTATAAACAAGTTATTTTCTGTTTGTTGCTATTAAAAATGGTGCTGCTATGGGACTCTTTAATGTATTTGCATTTGCTCGATTAAGTTAAAATGAATACACCACAGAGTATTTAAAATATTGCTTTATGTGTGAAAAAACAATCCTGTATATTCTGGGCTTCTGTCCATCAAGTGCTTGTGTTCTCTCCATGGACAAATAGATATTTTCTGTCTGTGCTGTTTTATTTTTTTATCTGGCCACTTTCCTACCTTACTATTGGCTAAATGAAAAATCCAGAGACTCAAATCTATTATTGTATGTATTTCCTGTTTCCCCTGACTTGTGTTATCCAGGGATTAGTGACAAGAAAGTGTTATCCTTATGGGAGAGGAACTGTCTAACTCAAAGATTATATGTGAGGGAAAGCTTAATGGAGATTGAATTAAATACCTGGTATTTTTCTTTTCAACTATTTTCTCTTTCATTTTCTTTTTTTTTTTTTCAGAGATTCTTTGTGGCAAGTTGAGTTTGTATCAGAATAGCTCCAGACAATGGAGAGATTCTAGAATCAGCTTTTAGCCTTTAATTAAAGACCTGAAAGATATTGCTATCAGCCACTTCAAGGTATAGAGAAATTAATACTCTGAACTGCAGGGTATCTGAGAGAACAAGTAATCAGATGCTGTGTTATCACAGAAGATAATGGGCACTATTTCTTGCTCCTCCTTGAATTAAATGTTTATACAATGTCTGGCAAGACACTTACAGGTAGAGTTAAACAGCATCTTCTGTTCTAGCTTTTCTACAAACGGTCTCATGATCAGCCCCTGCAGACATATGAATTTTAACTCAATTTTGCTTCCTTCGTAGTTGAAGTGCTCATTGGGGATGTCATTACTATCTGGAGAACTTGCATTTTCCTTTTTCACTAGGCTTAGCAAAATAAAGTCCTTGTGTCTTTCGTTCCTCATCATCCCAGCAGACTTTTAGGCTGAGATTTTTGAACAAAATATATTTGTACTTGAAATTTATTGAATTTGTGGCTGAATGTCTCACCTTTAGAGAGGATCACTCATCACCTGAATAAGACTCCCAAACTAAAAAAGGAGCTATAAACTCATGAAGTATTGCTGATAAGGCAGTTGATATTAATCTGGGTCTGAAATTTGGCTTGACTGAAATCCAGTCAGGCTCATTGGATTCTTGCTATGTCATGGTATGCATGATCCTGACTTTTTCATGAGCTAGCTTATCCTAATCAATATTATCGGACATATTATACTTCATAAAATAAGGTTATATTCCCCTTAATGTTCAAATTAATCCACTTTGAGCTCCTCCCACTTATCCAGAGAATGTCTTACTTTTCTTGCTAGTGTTTTACTCCCTTTTCATAATAAATCATTGAAGGCCAGTGGTATTTATTCAAACAGGGAAGGTCAGTTCTGGTTATTAGTGACTTACAGAAAAGACACTGGAAAGGTTCATCAACCCCTTGACACGTATCATTCTTAATTGTATTTGCTGATGTTGCTGCCAAAAATCAGAGCCTGGCAGTACTGTAGTGATCCAGGCGTGCGCTACCATAGAAACCAGGTTTTTGGTGATAGTTTCTCAGGAGAGAGCAGAAAAAGGCAAATTTTCTCTTCCCAGTGTTACAACTACCTCTGGTCTCCCCACATAAAGCATTATAGGAAACTGGAAAAAGTTTCCCTAAGAGACTGAATCCTTTGTGTTACAACCTTGCAATGACTACCCAAGAGAAAACAAGCAGGTATAAGGGGAAAAAAGTGAAAAAGGCAGGAAAAAAGTGAAGTGTGTCTCTCAAATTAATATAACCAAAGAAAGGAGAGTGGGCCATTTACTATAGCCTGAAATATCCTGCTGTCCTTGCACCTCAGGAGACTTTCCTAGCAGTACCTTCAGCTGAAAACATGAATATCCTTGTTCAGAAAACTCACAAAAGGGCTTTTTGATAAGGCCCTATGTTGACACAAAAAATTAGTTTTGGATATGGACTGGAAACATCTATTTTGACAATACATCCTTTCATCTACCACCAACCCTCTCTACACACAAACACACATACATAAATTCACATCTATTATGTGTAACTTTGCTCCATCCAAATAGCCACAAAGAAGCTGACCCTGATACCAACTGGAACTGGCTGCAGATGATGAAACTATTCTCTCTAGCTTGTCCATATAGCCTGCCCACGTCCACAGAGGAGAGGCCCATAACCAGGGTGTTGTCAACAGCACAGCACCTTCAGAACTACAGGGGATACAGGACATTGTCATGAATTGAGGGAAGAGAAAATGTGTAACTACATTAACCCAGGGTAAAAAGATATGATTCTTATCTTCTCCTGTGACACACACATATACACATACACACACACACAAGCACACACCCACTCAAACTCTTACCAGACCACTTTATAATGAAAGAAATGCTGAGTTCACCATAGGCTGTGCTTTGAGCTAGCTCTCTAGGACCTTTTGACAGGCTTGTGTTAACAGTTTTGGAATTAAGAACGTGACTTTTCTTCCAGTAAGTTTCACCTCAGGGGCCAGGGAGGGCTACCCCAGTACATATGATTAAGTTTAATAACTTTCAAACTTAAAATTATCAAGGGTTACAGCACCATTCTCCTCCCCCACACCCCAAAGGCAATTTGACTCCTTGACAAAGTTGCCCGTCTCTTCTTGGGCAACTTTTAAAATGAAGGTGTGTTAGTCTGTTCTTGCATTGCTGTAAAAAAATACATGGGAGCCACCAAAGCTTACAGCTTGCACCCTGTGAAGTGGTGGGCCACACTGTACATGGGCTTCTTTGAGCCAAGGCTGGAGACAGAGTGGCATAGAGGCAGGGAACAGTGTCCTGAGGCTATGCAGGTCAGCAAGGCCCTGTCTTCACTTCTGGGTTCCCTCAGAATCAGTCTAATCTCACTTTCAGATCACAGCCATTTGAGTATTGTCAGGCAGCTACCGGATGCTTTCCAAAGCTTTCTTTCTCTTGATTGAATATCTCTGATTGTTTCAACTATCACCCATTATGGTAGGATTTTAGTAACTTAATTATCCTTTTCATCTTTACCAAACAAACACACTTTTGGAGAGCACCAGCATGCTGGGTTTCAGGGACCATGCTTTTAGGGTGTTCCATATAGTTGATCATCATAATATTAATTATAACAATAAGAAGCTAATATTTAATGTGTACCAACTGTATACAAGGATTGCATTGAATGATTGATGTGCTCTTACTCTCTTACTACCTACAATACCCCTGATGCAGTTTGAGTGCTCCAGAAGCTGATGCTAGGACAGAGTTTGGAGAATGTCTGTCAAGAATCAAAAGTTGTAAAAGAAAGGGAAATTTGTGAAATGAAGCACAATTGCCCTGAGAGAGAAATTGAATTGTGGTGTAGGCCTGACAAGGCCTCAGCCAAACCAGCAGGGGGCTCTGAAGCAATTACATTGCCCAACAAAGTTGTCCCATATGGGACCCAAATGACTGATCCTTTATGAAAACCATAAACACACTGCACCATTACTGGATGCAGATTGCCCAGACATGGGAATGATCTCAGGTAATGTGACTCTGCATCTCAGGCAGACCTTAAGGGCAAATTGATGGAGGCCGTCTGCTGACTATTGTCTTTACAGCTGGGCAGGTCTTTCCTAGAAGAGGGGTCTTGTCAGTACATCTCCATTTCCACCACAAACCTATAAGGCCAATACTTTTATTTTTCCCATTTTACACGTAAGGAAACTGAGATATAGACAGATTAAGAAATTTACAAAGATAATACAGCTTGTAACTTAAAAAATGATGAAAATATCTCTTCTGTAGTTAAAATCAAAGTATGTTAGATTAAATGTACTCGAAAACTGAAAATCTACTTCACTCCCCTACACTTCCAGACAACATGCTATATATTAGAGAAACTGCCAAGAACTGTGAAGGTCTGAGACTTTACCTTACTTGCAAGCTAACAGGCCTGCCCCATTTCGTGGACGTTGTAGGAGACATGATACTCTGGGGTCAGAGAAAAGGACTTGATTACTCACAGCACAGTGGGCAGTATGAGCTTCATGTTCACACCAATCTCCCTTCTCCATCACCACCCTCCTCTTAGTTGTATGCAGGTGATATTAAGGCATCCCAGGTGGATACTGCACCCACAGTGGATTTGTGTCACAGCTGAGGAACCTGGAGCTTAGGAAATTCCATCCTTTAAAGGAGATTGCTAGAATACCTCCTAATCATTTGCCTCAAGGGAAATATTTTTATTATCCTAGCCAGAAGAAAGTCTACCTTCTGTTGTAGGGTAAGACACTACATTTTCCACGGTTGTTTGCTATACAAACATTTTTGAAAATATAGTCCATAATAAAAATTGATGCAAGATGTGCAGAAATGCCAAGAAAATTGTCTCCCAAAAGATACAGAGAGAAAAATGACATAATCTCTGCCTTACATCAATCTAGAGGAGGAAATAATAAAACCAAAATGTAACTATAAAACACTATATACATTTTTATAGGTGGGTAAAAGACCACGAAGCTACAGGAACAGATAGAGGAAGAAACCAATAGCTGGTTAAGGCTAGGGAAGCCTTCATATAGTAGGTGATGTTTGAGTGTTTACTGTTTTCTAGAATTTAATCAGTTCCTAGTAACATTTGAATAAAATAGGAAAGATGATATGGTTTGGCTGTGTCCCCACCCAAGTTTCATCTTGAATTCCCACATGTTGTGGGAGGAACCTGGTAGGAGGTAATTGAATCATGGGGGCAAGTCTTTCCCATTCTGTTCTCATGATAGTGAATAAGTCTCTGAGATCTGATTATTTTAAAAAGAGGCATTCCCCTGCACAAGCTCTCTCATTTTTTGCCTGCCATTATCCACATAAGATGTGACTTGCTCCTCCTTGCCTTCCACCATGATTGTGAGGCTTCCCCAGCCACGTAGAACTCTAAGTCCAATTAAACCTCTTTCTTTTGTAAATTGCTCAGTCTCAGGTATGTCTTTATGAGCAGTGTGAAAATGGACTAATACAGAAAGAAAGATAGATAGGATACCTCATGATCATGAAATTCACCAGCATACAAAGGATATAAACTACTTTTGTAGTAAAAATGTGGGTCCTAAAGATTTTAAGCTTTAGGCAGAATGATGGTGATGGAAACATGTGCAAAACAGCCTTAAAAAATCTAATAACCTTTCCTTCATTGCTTTCATAGCAAATAACAGTGCCCAGTAACCAGAATATCTATACATTATATTTGATATTCAAATTAATATATTTGAAACATTATTGCATTTCAGAATATAGATGAATAGTTATAAATATACAGCATGAAATATGCATTTTATCCAATCTGCTGCTTTATCTAGCAGAAGGTCATTAAGGATTATTTGTAACTTTAGAACTGTGTTACATTTGCTCCACTCAATCATGTTTCATAAAAATCTGTGCTTTGTCTTATGTTCTTCTTATATTCTATTCTCCAGAAGAGAGGTGACCCTTAGAGTAACATCTCTGACTCCTTGAGTTTAAACCTTGGACATTTCTGAAAGCTTTGGGTAAAGGTACTGCTGGTTAGACTAGAGAGGGATCAGCTAAATTGATAATATGCAGTGAGATATAAGGAATTAAGGAAAAGAAAGAAAAAATAGAGAGTAAAATCAGAGTTGAAGTCCAAAATCTTCTCTGCAACATTTTTGAACCCCAACAAACTTCTAATGAAGACAGACTTCTAATATAGAGACTTAAAAATCCTATCTGCACAAAAGTAATTACTCTTTTCTTTTGCACACTGAGGATGAAACAATTCCCTCTCAATATTGCACATACTTTACAAGGTGCATAAAAAGAAAAGCATCTTCATCTGTCTGACAATGGCATCTATTCTATATACCACAAAGCTAGTCCATAGCTTTATCTTTCCATCCTTTCCTTACCTTATGTTCTTCTCATTCCCTTCAATGTCAAAACCTCAACTTTATGGAGAGAACAGAGGCCATTGGGCATGAGCTCAATTCAACTGCAGAAATGTTTATTCATGCCTACCACATGCAGTGCCACGTTGAGTGGTGGCAATTCAAAGACACCTAAGACATAGTCTCACCTTTCAAGATGCTTGCCTTTCCATCTTTGCCCTTCCTTCCATCTACGTATTTCTCTCCTCCACATTCTTCTTTTCTCTTTCTTTCAGTATGAGCTTGCCTGAGACTAATCCTTCCAGACAGAACTCTTGATTGCATCCTTCCTTTACTTTTCGTGTTCCTTGCTTATCATTCCACTTAATTTCACCTCTATTATTAACATCTTTTTAGTGGCTCTATCTTCTTAATATATAAATTATACTAAAATTTTTACCCTTAGTTTTTAAAACATGCAGGCATTGATCCCTGTGTAATTACCATATTACCCCCTCTCTCTCTCTTCACAACTGAGCCTCTAGAATTGTCTTTGTCCATTGTCTACTTCTCCACCTCCCATTCACTTCACAAAGCAATTCAGTTTGGGTTCTACATCCACCTTTCATTGGATGTCACTGTCATATGCTCAGTGCCAATCCTCCAGATGCCCTTTGGTTTACACAAAGGATAATTATAGTCTCCCTTCCTGTATTGGGAAATTTTTGCATTGTTGTAAAGAAATACTTAAGGCTGGGAAATTTATAAAGAAAAGAGGTTTAATTGGATTATAGTTCTGCAGGCTTTACAGAAGCATGGTGCTGACATCTGCTCAGTTTCTGGGAAGGCCTCAGGAAGCTTGCAATCATATCAGAAAGCAAAGGGGAAGCAGGCATGTCAGATGGTGAAAGCAAGAGCAAGAGAGAGAGAGTTGTGGGGAGGTGCTGCATACTTTTAAAATCTTGCAAGACCTTACTTTCATGAAGACAGCACCAGAACATGAGGGATACATCCCCGTGACCAAAAATACCCACAACCCAGCCCACCTTCAGCATTGTGGATCACAATTCAAGATGAGATTTGGGAAGGGACAAATATCCAAACTATATTATTCTACCCCTGGCCCTTCCCAAATTTCATGTCCTTCTCACATTGTAAAATACAGTCTTGCCTTCCCAACAGTCTCCTAAAGTCTTGATTCATTCCAACATTAACTCAAAAGTCCAAAGTCTCATCTGAGACAAGGCAAGGCCCTTCAGAACAAGTTTTTTACTTCAAGGATACAATGGAGATATAGGAATTGAGTAAAAGGGAGAAATTGCCCAAAGGAAAGGGGCTACAGGCCCTATGCAAGTTCAAAACCCAGCAGAGCAGTCATTAAATCTTAAAGCTCCATAGTAATCTCCTTTAACTCCATGTTCCACATCCGGGGCACACTGATGCTAGGGGTGGGCACCCAAGGCCTTGGGTAGCTCTGTTTTTATGGTTTTGGAGGGTAAAATTTCCAAGGCTGCTCTCACAGGATGTTGAGTGCCTGAGGCTTTTCCAGGAGCAAAGTGCAAGCTCCTGGTGGATCTACCATTCTCAGATCTGAAGGATAGTGGTCCTTTTCTCACCACTCCACTAGGCAGTACCCCACACACAGTGGGAAATCTGTGTAGGGCCCCCAATCCCACATTTCCCCTCTGTCCCGTCCTAGTAGAGATTCTTTTTGAGGCCTCCACTCCTTCAGTAGGCTCTTGTCTGGGCACCTAGGCTTTCTCATACCCCTCTGAAATGTAGGAAGAGGCTGCCAAGCCTCTTTTACTCTTGCATTTTGTGTGCCTGCAGGCTTAACACAACATGGAAGCTGCCAAGACTTATGGCTTGCACTCTCCAAAATGGCAGCTTGAGCTATACCTTGGCTCATTTGAGCCACAGCTGGAGCTGGAGCAGCCTGGATGCAAAAAGCAGTGTCCTGAGGTTGTGCAGAGCAGCATGATCTGACCCATGAAACCATTTAGTCCTCCTAGGCCACTAGGCCTGTGATAGGAGGGGCTGCCATGAAGATCCCAAAGATATCTTTGAGGCCTTTTCCCATCATTGTCTTGGATATTAGCATTTTACTCCCTTTTAGTTATGTAAATATCTCTAGCAAGTGGTTGCTTCACAGCCTGCTTGAATTCCTCTCCCAGAAAAAGCTTTTTTTTCCTTTGCTATGTGGCAACGGTGTAAATTTTCCAATCTTTTACATTCTGCTTCCTTTTTAAATATAAATTCAAAATTCAAGTCATTTCTTTATTCCCACACCTGAATTAGGCTGTTAGAAGCAGCCAGGCCATACCTTGAATCCTTTGCTGCTTCAAAATTTCTTCCACCAGATACCCTAAATCATTCACTCTGAAGTTCAAACTTCCACAGAGCCTTAGGCCATGGACACAATGTAGCCTAGTTTGTTGCTAAGGTATGATACATGTGACCTTTGCTCCAGTTCTCAATAAGTTCCTTATTTCCATCTGAGACCTCATCAGGCTGGCCTTCACTGTCCATATCACTATTAACATTTCAGTCACAACCATTTAACTGGTCTCTAAGAAGTACCAAACTTTCCCCATCTTCCTGTCTTCTTCTGTGTTGGGGAAACCAGCCCCACACCACCCGGCAGGTTCCCCAAGTCCGGCAGAGACAAAGGAGTTAGAAAGAGACAGAATAAGTGTTTAAAAGGCTGGTCCAGGGGACTGGAGTGTCAGAGGCTTGCTCATGGCCCAGAGCTCTTTGGCTTTGCCTAATTTATTGGTTTACAAGCTCTTTGTTCTTAGGGCAGATGGGAGGGGTAGGAAGGGATGAGGAAAAGGATTAATCAGTGAAGGAGAACTTGTGAGTCATTCAACAAGATGTATAGCAGTGGTGGTTTCTGTGAATTTCCTTGAGCAAAGGTGTGTGTCTAAACTACTTAATATCTTCAACTTATCAAGACTGAAATGGATAGGAGTAGGTTTCAGATGGAGCCAAGATGTTTGATTATGCTCCACTGCTTCAAGGGAGTGTTATCTCCCTGAGCAACCTGTGGAATGCTGCTGAGCGGTTATGATCTCGGGGCAGAAAGACATGAAGGCAATAAGGAGAGCTTTCTCCTCAGAGGCCACCCATGGCTCCCCTCTCACACAGGGGAGACCAACTCATCTGGCACCCCAGAAACTCTCCCACATTCTGAGCCCTCCAAGCTCTTCCAACCTCTGCCAGTTACCCAGTTCCAAAGTCACTTCCAAATTTTCAGCAATGTCCCACCCCACAGTACCAATTTTTTGGTATTATGTTGTTTTTGCATTGCTATAAAAAAATTCCTGAGATTGGGTAATTTATAAAGAAAAGAGGTCTAGTTGGTGCATAGTTCTGCAGGCTTTACAGAAAGCATGATGCTGACATTGGCTTGGCTTCTTGGGAGGCCTCAGGAAGCTTATAATCACAGTAGAATGTGATGGGGGAGCAGACACATTATATGATGAAAGTAAGAGCAAGAGAGAGAGAGTGGTGGGGGAAGGTACCCTCACTTTTAAATGACCAGATCTCACAAGAATTCACCCAATATCATGAGGACAGCACTAAGTCATGAGGAATCCACCCCTATGACCCAAACACCTCCCACTGGGCCCCACCTCCAGTCTTGGGGATTATAATTCAACATGAGATTTGGGTGGGGACAAGTATTCAAACTATATCACTTTTTCACATAGCTAGTAAGTGAGTGACTGGAAATCTGAACCCAGCCAGGCAGCTCAAGGGTCTATACTCTTAACTGCTACATTATACTATATTTCCAATTGGAGATGCCATCTTTGGCATCACATCTCTCATAACACTTATCCAGGCAGTGGGATTTGTCTAGAGCTAGGCTTACTCAGAACCCTTCCAGGCCAGGCGTGGTGTCTCATGCCTGTAATCCCAGCACTTTGGGAGGCCGAGGTGGGTGGATCACGAGGTCAGGAGATCAAGACCATCCTGGGTAACACAGTGAAACCCCGTCTCTACTAAAAAATAGAAAAAATTAGCCAGGCATGGTGGCAGGCACCTGTAGTCCCAGCTACTCAGGAGGCTGAGGCAGGAGAATGGCGTGAACCCGGGAGGCGGAGCTTGCAGTGAGCTTAGATCGCACCACTGCACTCCAGCCTGAGGAACAGAGCAAGACTCTGTCTCAAAAAAAAAAAAAAAAAGAACCCTTCCAGAGATTATTTTTTTTAACCGAGATGAGAAAAAAAAAAGTGAAATAGAGAAAGCCTCAGTTACTCTATAATGGAGAAGCTGTAAGATTTTAAGCCAAGAGATATTAATTACCCTGTCTTTCACTGAACTGCTGATTTATAACAGGAGAAAATGAAGCCAACATGCAGGAAGGAAACTTAAGAAACACAGAGTCCAGAAGTCTTCTCTTTTCTGGTGCAGTTGTATAGAAAACCAGCTTCTATCTTTGCTCTTAGTGGACTACCTGGTCCATATATTTGTCTCTTAATCAAAGCTGGTTTGAGTCAGATTTGTTACTTGCAAACAAACAAACAAACAAACAAACACACACCGTCCTGTTAATATTGATCTTTTCTTCCTTCACCTGCATTCAGCATTTGATATTTTGGACATTACCCTCCTGTGTGAAATTTTCTCAATCTTGTCTCTCAAACCACTCCCATCTTCCTGGATGCTTTCTATTCTCCTTCACTGGTCCTGTAAGTGGCAGCAACGCTAAAGTCTTCATTTAATCCTTTACCTTTACCTTTGCCTGATCCTTGTGTCCCATGTATAAGAAGTCAACTACAGCTTATGTGCTTAAATGATAATCATTCCTGAATTTATGTTTATAATCCTAATTGTTCTATCCTAGGTTCTCAAAGACACCTTAAACCCACACATCCAAACTGACCTCAAAAAGTGTACCTTGACCCCTCCTTCACCCCATTCAAAAATTAATTCAAACTGGAACCTTGACCTAAATGTAAAACCTAAAACTATAAAGTTTTAAAATAAAACATAAGAGAATATCCTGAAGATCTTAAGAGGTGAGATTTTTTGATGACACAGAAATCAATAATTATTTAGAAAACTGAAAAATTGGGCCAGGCGCAGTGGCTCATGCTTGTAATCCCAGCACTTTGGGAGGCTGAGGCAGGCAGATCACGAGGTCGGTCAGGAGTTTGAGACCAACTTGGCCAACATGGTGAAACCCTGTCTATACTGAAAATACAAAAATTAGCCGGGCATGGTGGCATGTGCCTTTAATCCCAGCTACTCGGGAGGCTGAGGCAGGAGAACTGCTTAAACCCAGGAGGTGGAGGTTGCAGTGAGCCAAGATCATGCCACTGCACCCCAGCCTGGGTGAGAAAGCAAGACTCCATCTCGAATTAATAAAAATTTCCTCCATACACTGACAGAAAATATTCACAAAACATACATCTGACAAAGACATATACAATATAGAAAGAATTTATATAACTCAATAATGAAAAGATAAAAACCCAATAAATGAGTCAAAAACTTAAACAGGCATTTTTAAAGGAAGATATACAAATACCATTAAGCACATGCAAAAGCACTTAATATCATTAGTCATCAGAGGCAAAATTAAACCTCAGTAAGAAAGCACTACACATCCTCTAGAATGAATAACATAAGAGATGGACCACATTAAATGTAAGCAAAGATGTGGAGTGCCTGGAACTCACATATATTGCTGGTGGAATGTAAAATAATACAACCACTTTGGAAAACTACTTGAAAGTGTCTTAAAAAGTTAAATATGCATCTGTTTAACGTAATTCTACTTCTAGGTATTTACCAAAGAGAAACAAAAATATATTTTCCATACAAAGACCAATATACAAATATTCATAGCTGCTTTATTTGTAATAGCCCCAAACTGAAAAAAAAAAATCAACAGGTGAATGGATCACTAATTTGTGGCATATACATCTAAATGGAATACTGCTCAGCAATAGAAAGAAAGGAACTACTGACATGACAAAATGGATTGTCATCACAAATATTATGCTCGAAAGAATAGACACTGGACACAAAGCAGTACATACTGAATAATTCCTTTTAATGAAATTTTAGAAAAGGCAAAACTGATCTTAGGTGAGGAATATCAGTAGAGGTTGCCATGGTTGGAGGCATAGGACTGGGAAGGGGCACAGGGAACATGTCTGAGGAGATGGAAATGCCTTAAATCTTGGTTGTGGTGGTGGTTCACAGGTATACATAAATTTGTCAATACTTATTGAACTGCTCATTTAAAGTGGATGTGCTTTTTGTATCTAAATTACGCCTCAATAAAGTTGATTTAAAGAAAATGCCATAGAGTTTAGAAAGAAATAGCACCCTATGATATGAACTAATTTCATCCTTCCCACATGACTTGTCATTGGCATAAGAGGACCAAAGGCCTGGAAGTTTCAGTGGGAGTGAGATCAAAAAAGAAAGCATAGGAAAGTGTACAGTTTGCTTATGACAGTCTCTACCCTCCTCTACCCCTCCTGCTTTGTTCTACCTCAACTCTCAGCTTCTTCCACAGGGCTCCAGTGTCCCATTATTGGTTCTTAGATGGCTGTCAATCAATCCTGCCCTGAGCAGAGGCATGGGCAGGAGTCAAAATCCTACAGCTAGGATTGGTGCACTTCAATAGACATATATAAACTGTATATTTAAAAGAGCTGTTAGAACGGTAACAGTGATAATTGAGGTAGGGTAACAGCGATAAATGAGTAGGGGTTCAGATGAAACAAGAATCATAGAATATTGACAATTGCTGAATCTGAATGATGGACAGATGAAGGCTAATTATACAATTTGCTTATTTGGTTTATGCTTAAAATTTTCTATTTAAAAAGGTTTAAAAAATAAGTATGCCAACCAGAATACTGTTTGTATACTTTAGATCCTTTTTATCTTTTTGTTGCTGACTGCAGTCATATTTAATGTAAATAAATAAAATTTTTTCCCATACCTACACAGCTCACCTATTGTGGCCAGTGCCAATTCTGGGTGTAAAAGAAAATCCTTGAGGAAGCAGCAGGGTAAATCAACACATATCTAATTATATTTTTCCCTTATTTAAAATCCTTTGGTGTCTTTAAAGAAGTTCAAACTCTTTGAAATGGCATTCATTACTTCTTATAATTTCCCACCTCACCTCACTTATCTTCAGATTTCTCACTCAATATTTGTTCATGTCCTTTAGGATGGGCTTTTTGAACTGCCTTCACCTCAAAGGATTTGCCATGAATGCTTACACCTTCTTTTTTTTGAATTCTTCTTCTTTTTTTTTTTTTTTTTTTTTTTTTTGAGACAGAGTCTCACTCTTTTCGCCCAGGCTGGAGTCCAATGGCACAATCTTGGCTCACTGCAACCTCCCCCTACCGGGTTTAAGTGATTCTCCTGCCTCAGCCTCCAGAGCAGTTGGGATTAGGGGCACCTGCCACCATACCCAGCTAATTTTTTTTTTTTTTTTTTAGTAGAGACAGGGTTTCCCCATGTGGGCCAGGTTGGTCTCCAACTCCTGACCTCAGGTGATCTGCCTGCCTTGGCCTCCCAAAGTGCTGGGATTACAGGCGTGAGCCACCACGCTCAGCCACTTACACCTTCTTGACCTTAACATACACTAGTCTCTGCCTGGAGAGACATCC
Organism: Pan paniscus; assembly: GCF_029289425.2. Taxonomy (NCBI): domain Eukaryota; kingdom Metazoa; phylum Chordata; class Mammalia; order Primates; family Hominidae; genus Pan; species Pan paniscus. The sequence continues at coordinate 39,328,615 of NC_073264.2, read as the reverse complement.
CCATACCCCCAGGTCTTCTGGCTAATTCTCATTTATTCTGAGATGCTACAGAATGTGTATTGTCTTGCCAAGCTTCGCATCTCACATCCATTGCACTTATCTGTTACTCATCTGCCTTCTTCACTTGACTGTGAGCATCTTGAAGAATGGGACTGTGCTGTTACCTTTTTATTCTCAGCACCAGCCCAATCACTGCAACTTAATAAATGTTAAGATTTTTATTAATCAATGAATAAATGTAGACAAAATGCTAAAACCATAAACATATCAAACAGAAAAATGAAGGCATATCATATCTAACAAGATTAAGAAGCATTAGAAAAACTTTTTTCAATGACTTACTTGAATATATTTTAAAAATCTTATAGACCCTAATAAGATCCTGCTTTAGCGAACACAGCAGTAATTGAAACAGACGACGCTCCTGACGTTCGTACAGATTACATTCTTTTCGAGGTACACAGACAATTAACAAATATAGAATATAGTGTCAAGTAGTGATAAGCATTATGAAAAAAATAAAGCAAGATCAGGGTTGGCGGGGGATTATGAATACATAAAAAAGCAATTTAAAGCTTCTCTAGGGAGGTGACATTTGAGCAGAGACCTGAATGAAGAAATGCATAGAGCCAGTTGACGATCAGGAGGAAAAGCAAAGCAGAAGGAGCCAAAAGTGAAAAGGCCCAGAATCAGGAATTTGGGGTACAAGGAATTCTGGTGCCAAAGCTGAACATTCTATCTCCAGAAATATGTATTTTAGGGGGGAGGCAGTCTTAAAGGCTTTTCTTTTTCACATTTTTCTATTAAAAGTCAACCACCACTAGCAGCAGTGACAGTTTAAGTAAGAATTAACAAGCTGCAGAGAATGAAACAAGGGTAAGAAGGCGAAGTGGATTGCTGAGCAGGTCCCCAAAAGGGAAGACCAAGCGCACTAAGCCTTGCCCATGTCACTGCTGTCCCTACACTGGTTCTGGGTAGAGACAGTGATGTGTTGAGATGACCTATGTATAGGTGAGATGGGAAGAAGGTGGTATTACTGCCTGCTTCCTCTCCTCCCAATTGCACACAGCCTTTCTCTTCCCACTTCATCGAATTAGAAAGCATCCTTTAAACAACATGAGGGACAGTAAAAACAAGGATTGGTAACCTCTGGGATGGTATTAGTCGCTGGAAAGAAAATTGAAAAATCAATTCTGTTTGACTTGGAGCAAATCATCTTGCTATGGCAAGATAGGAAAAATACGGTCTTTAAGAGTCCAAGTGGCTGTTGAGTTCATAGCAGTGACTTTGCCACTGATACCACTTAGCAGTGGCAGTAACTAACAGGATGTTCAATAATACAGGCTCAGGAGGCTAGGATCACTGATCCTGTGAAGTAAGAAAATGTACAGCTCTTTCAGACACTTGGAAAAATCAACAGAGCCACAAGAGCCAGATAAAGAAGATGACAGCTCTGCCCAACAGCAGAGACATAGGAACATTAGCCAGGAAAATGCATCACAGAAGAAAAGTGGCTTCCTGTGAATGCAGGTGCAATGATCAAATTAAGCTTCCTACTTTATGTGTTAAGAGAAACATAGCTCAGCATCTAGAGTCCCACCACATACAAAGCATCTGAAAATGCCCAAAATGTGTTCTAACTTATTTCATGTCATCCTTACAAGCAGTTACTCAGGTTGTCACTCATACTTTGCAGATAAGGAAACTGAGGCTCAAAGTCATATTAACAAGTGGTGCAGCAAAAGCAGGCACTTTGGTCCTCTGGTTTCCAGTCTCAGGTGGCCGTCACCCAGGATGTGATTCCACCAGGTGGAGAACTCTCCACCTTCTCAGTTCCTCTCTCTTCTAAACAGCTCACCCTCAGCCTTGTTTCTTTCATCCTCTTCTGCTTTATAAGTACCCTAGCAGCAGGGGGTTTGATGAGCTTGGGCAGTAGGATTAGACCGTCTGGGTTTAAATCCTAGTGCTACAAATTACTAACTGTGTGACATTAACCAAATTGTTTAACCTTGCTGTCTTTCTGCTTCCTCTTCTGTAAAATGAGAATTATAATAGTACCTCATAGTGCTTAAAGCAGTGCCTGTCCCATAGGAGAGCCCAGTAAAGTTTGCTATTGAAATTATATTCCTTTCCCCATCACACTTCACAAACCCTTGTTGACTGTCCCCTCTGCTTGCCAGTTCCTCCTTTTCCTGCTTGCTTTCTCTGCCCCAACCTTTTCCTCCAACACCCCACCCCACCCCACTCACACACACGCACACCTTGCCCTCAGAAACAACTTGCTCTCTTTTTTCTCCCTTTCCATGACTTCTGTGTTCTGCCTGCCAGCTATACCTGCTTGCACGGCCTCCACTGTCAGTCTCTAGGATGGGCCCAGCATTCCTGCACCTGCCCCTGCTGCCCTTGAAGCTGTGTGGACTGGTTGAGGCCCTGAAACTTCTTGGGGACAGATAGATAGTTCAAAAACACATTCTGTGAAACTGCTCCAGAATGGAGAGCAGAAGGGCTTTGCTGAAAGATTGCAGAAATCAGAGAACACGGAGATTTATAGCAGGTGCTGCTTTCTTAGAGGCCGAGGACCCCGGAATGCCTCAGGAATAACAATGAGCTCTCTCCTAAGCTCCTATCCTTACACGATTGCTTGGATGCAGGTGAAATCTATGCCAGCTGGTGTTTCAGGCTAATTAAAAGCATGTTCACCTGCCTTATCCATATACACTCTGCCCCTTCCTACTAACCCAGGCCAGAAAAATAGTTTTCCCTTGAATCAGTCCTCTCTTCATCAGAATAGATCTCCATGCCCCATCCCCACCCCCACCCCCCACCACACACACACACATACTCTTCCCTGACTGTCTTCAGACCCCAGACATTCTGTATAGAAGAACCATGCCATTGATGACCCAGACTGTGGAAGGTGACGAGTCAGTCATACCCAAATTGACTTTGAAAATGCCTTGATTCAACTAACTATCTAAGAAAATAACCCAATTCTTTTCTAAAAGATAAAACATCTAAAAAGTAAAACTATCTCACATTTCTCTCTCTCTCTCTGTATATATATATACACACATATATATACACACACATATGTGTGTTTGTGTGTGTGTGCGTGTGTGTGTAGTATGAAGACTTTTAAAGTACAAGTCCTTGAAATTTACTCAGCTCCCTTTGCATCTTACAGCATGGATTATTGCAAAAATCAAGATGCAGACAAAATGGCAAATCTGAGAAGAGATGGACAGGCAAAATGGAGCACAACGGAGTCACTACTGTTACGTCAGTGTGGAGTCGCACCTTGAGACATAGTGTTACTTAACCATGTTCCTTGATGGCACAGAATGTTATACTGTAATATAGATGTAAATATTAATATAATATAGAAGTATATAGTATATATATCATACTGTAATATAGAAATAAATATTATACTTCTGGAATTCTGGAAATAGTTCTGTCTGTGATGTCATCGGAAAAAAAAACTTGAGGGCTGAGCTATTTGTCCTCAGTGCCTAGGTTCTGTGGAACCCAGCACAGTGACTTTCATCCCTGTGAAACCTCAACAAAACACTAGCGAAGGGTGGTGATTCCCAGTTATATAAAGATCTTTGATGATGATAGGTACACAGGGGTTTCCAACTCAAATAGTGCACAAGTGAGGAAATAATAATAAACATAAGTAAAGTGGGCCAGGTAGAACTACAACAAACTGGAGTACTCACAGCCCTTATAAGGGCAGAGTCGCTATCTGTACCAGCTGATTGTTGCTATGTGGAAATGCAAGCCTAAAGCGCCAAATACTCTGTATTTTCCAAAAGAAGTGGGAAATAGCCTGTAAGTGTCAAAACTAATTCAACTTTTAAAAGATCTCCAGGCAGCTCAAACAAAACCTATCTACAGGTCCCCAGTTTGCAACCTCCTACCATAAAAGGTCCATGAGCTTGGTTTAATGCAGGGTGAAGTTACTTATCACCTTGGCATCTCTATTTGTCTATCCAAATAATAGAGATAACTATAATTCCTTTCTCATAGCATTGTTTGAGAAATAAAATGTGTTACTACATGGTAAGCATTTGCACTGTCTCATTTTATGCATTTTTGTTATTAAAAAATTATATTTTATGTATTTGCCTAGATCCATCTGAATGCAATATGATTGAATAGTAGTCTATAAGTCATAATTCCCATGTTTGATTGCATAATCTCAATAAAGAACCTCACCAAATCCTTCAAGCTATATTAAACATGATACATCCTATCACATTCACAACTTGTGACTATAGAAACTGAGGTAGAGAGAAGTCAATTTGTTGTCCAGGTTTGCAAAGAGTCTCTGGCAATATAGGAAGTGTCTCCTTGTCTCAGTCACAAGTATCCTGTAAACTGGAATGGCCTCTACCATTGACTTTTATGATCACTAAGTTTTCCTTGTGGTTCTCCACGCTTTGACCATATCAAAAAAAACAAGGTTTATAAAGACATGGATAAACTTTAGCCTCTAAAAAGGCTTTAGTTGTGGGTAGACTATCTATTTGTATTCAGGTTTGTGTCTTTCAAGCTAATTTGTAGAGCTTCACTAAGGAATCCCACTAAGCATCACTTAAGAACACATTTTCAAACTGAATCTGACAAAAGTAAACATCCTTGAAAAATAGGAGCACAGGTATTCCAATATAATAGCCCCTTGTTTCTCAAAGTGTGGTCCTGGGGCAGCAACAGCAGCATTAGCTGGGTGCTTATTAGACATGCAGAATCTTAGGCCTCACCCCAGACCTACCGAATTAGAATCAGGTGATTTATGTGTGCATTAAATTTGAAAAACACTACTAGCCAACTAATCTCTATAATCTCCTGCAGTTTGTGTGTGACCAAGGAAAGGAATAGCAAAAAGGGTTCACTTTACATTTTACAGGGAAGGCTTTTACTATTTGTTAACTCACTTGAGGGACATAACCTGTCAAAAGCCAGCCCTCAGCATCTGTTTAATTATACACCTCCAATGAGTCTGAAAATTATATAAGTTTGTCTTGGACCCAGGCCCTGTTTGTTTGCTGAGAGTTGCTTTCAGCTGAGACTGACCAGTGCATTATTGTCAGTCAACATGGCTGCTGAGACCTGCTGCCCATTTGTCCAAGGACAGCCAGTGAGAATATCCCTGTGTTGGTGTGGCCACATAATCAGAGAAAGGTGCTAAGTCCGATAGACCAGTAAATGTCTTATCATTGGCAGCCTTGCTCATTCCCAATGGATGACAGAAGCAAGTAGGTACGCCATGCTTTTGCAAAAATGAGGAAAGGTAGGAAAGAAAGGAGAGAGGATGAGAAGAAGGGAGGAAGGAAATAAAAACATTATCAGGATATTTCTTTGCAACTCCCATTTCCATCCTTCTTTTGTTCTAGCTATTGAAAAGCCAGTGCTTCTACAAGTCACCCTGGGCTAATGATAGAGCAAGAAAGAGGTATTCTGTCAATGACTCTACTAGAGGTAGGTGAGGGGAGACACAGGATTTGATAATCTGTAGACCCACTTCACAGGTGGGAAAACTCTGCCATAACTTCACCTTGGTTAGACCCAAGGCAGACAAGCTCTGTTCCTTTAGTGAGGCTATCCACTTCTAGCCTTGTGTTCAGGCAAGGAAAGGGTGGGTGTGGGTTCATAGTTTGGCTTCCACAACCTGATCCATCCTGCCCTGTCCTGTCCAGTTGGCTGTGTATCAGTCAACACTCAGTAGGCAGGATAGCATGCGACCACCTATCGGCATAGCTCAGTGGCTCTCACTGTAAGCAATATGCTAAAATCCACCTTCTAGAAGAGAGAGGTTTATAAAATCAGCTCATCTATGTTTTAAAAATTGTCTTAAATTTTGCTCTAAATTTTCTGATTTTGTAGGTAATACAGATATTCCTGAAAAACAGTATGTGTGTGTACGTGCACTACTTGTTTAAAGAAATCTCTTAGAGAAGAATTGGCAGAAAGGCAGTTTACTGGGAACTTATCCAGCCACGATGGGTCTGGGCTAAAGTACATTGGTTTCATTCTTCAAGTTCTTCAGGTGTCACAGCACTCAACAAACAAATATTTTAAAATACCTTCTATGTGTTTAGCATTGTGCTAATTAACCTAAACCAAGTTGCTCATAATGATAGGAAGAATTAGTTAGTCATGTTAATATTATGTTATTATGTGATCAGTATAGGAGTATTTGTGTAACACTAGTTCAGTATGGGACACATGCAAACATATTAAAAACTAAAAACATGTTCTAGCTGTGAGTAATTTTTCTTTTAATAATTGAGCTTTCAGAAACATTTCCACAGAAGTCATTGTCTCTATACCATAAGTTATTTAAATTGAAGAAAAGCTATTTGTCAGCTCAACAGGACCTCAGAATGCATTACTCTTTTGCAGGAAAGCCAAGGCTTCCTCTGTTTGGGACTGAGAGAGCAGAATGTCAAGGTCTCCAGAGAACCTCATGCATGAACCATTGTTTCATCCATCATTTTTTAAAGCAACTATTTTAGGTGATTTCTTATCTGAGCACGAGGAGGGGCGTCATTCACAGACCCCTAAGAAGCAAGCACCAGGAGCAAGGATCCCCCTTTGGCTCTCCCTGGCCAATTATCCCATATCATAGCCCCTTTGGTTTCTCTTTACATAGATCACAATTTAAAACTGTTTTATTTATGTGTCCATTTATCTACTTAGTAACTGCTACCTTCCCTCTCCTCTCTAGCCCCTAGTGAAAGCTCCAGGAAGTCAAGAATCACACCTCTTTTCCCCTTTTTTATCTCCAATGTTTACCTCAGTGTCCAGTCTACAATAAGAAGTCAATAAATAGTTTTGAATTTTAAAAATGATGTCTGTTTTACCAAAGCAAATCAGTGCCAAGGAAAAGGCAAGACTGTGCCCAGCCTCACTCAGCATTTGTCTTCCTCCTTCTGCTGTCTAGCTTAGTGTTGTGGGGGACACAGGTATTCATCAGAGAGCATTTCCACCTTGTCATGAAACGCTACCTTGTAATCCAGTAGCTATCACTGCAGTTAAAGCTGAGAAGCCAAAAGATTTCAAATAGGAAAACTCTCCAAAATGATATCATTATCAAATGCATTTGCTAAACATTTCTAGTGAGTGGCACATTGTTTATGGTTTGGGAAGAGCCTGAAAAGAGTAACTCTTGCTTGCTATTATAAAACATCACAGCATTCCCTTTCAGGTGAAGTCTATGTTATCCAACCTGCAAATGACTGGAGCATCAAGGTCAGATTCCAAGGTAAGTCCTAAAACACTTCTCTGGAAAAAAGGAGCCTGAGCCTTGTGCACTTGGTGACTCTAGCAGCCAGCTCAGCCCCTGGCATACAGAGCATGCTGAGCAACATGCCTGTTACTGAACAAATTAGCAAGTGTTATCCTAATTCCTGAATGTATAAATAATTCTTAAATGCCTATGAATGAAAATAACAGGGGGAAGATATAACTTAATACATGCAGCGAAAAACTTTGAATACACGGGATATATAGGAACAAAAATTGAGTCAAAAAGTTTGAGAATCACATCTAAAACTGAATTAGAGGACTTTTTAAATCCCATAAAATTGATGATATATAAAGACATACCAAAAAATGTGAATCTATGTATTCTCACATACTCCTTTGAAGCCTTGTTGTTTTTTTAAATAAACTACTGAGGGTAATTTCTCAAAGTGGACCAGATTTAGCCTATGTTTTCATTCCTAGATTCTAAATGGAAAGAAATGCTTTAGGAATCTATTTTTTTTCCCCACTCTTCCCTGGCCTTGGCTTTCTGGTTCTCTCTAGGCTGGGTTACTCCTATAGCCAAAGAACAAATTTGTCATGCTCTGTACAATAAAGGGTTAAGTATTTCAGATAGTACCAGTGGATTTATTAGTGTATTGAATGTAAAAGGCATAAAAAATCTTTAGAAAAGATGTTTAAGTGAAATCCCATTAGTGTGCTAAAAGGAAAATATACTGGATGAACAAAACAATCACTAAGAAAGAAAAGAATAACAATGAATGGTGGTCCTGACTCCCTCATTTACCGCCGGTAAAATGAACTAACATTCCAGAAGAGTATCTGATTAACTAAGCCACTGAATTGGAGAGGTAACTAGCAGAACCCACTGGTGTGGTATGGCTACTCCATTGTAGGGCTTTTTATTCTCTCTGTGACTTTGAAGGTAGACAGAAGTTAAATATTACCACATCCTTCAATACATGAGTCTGCGCTAGAATAGTGCAGTTTGAAATTCATCCAGATAGTCTTGAGTTCCTAGGAAAAATTAGCATTTTTACTAATTCCTCTGTGCCTCCATTTCCTTGGCTGTAAATGGAGGTAGCGCTAGTGACTATGTCATAGGAGTGGTGTAAAAATTAAATGTAAAGCTTTAGAAGAGTGTGTGAGATATGGAAGGCATGATATGTGTTTGATATCATGGTGATAATGATGACAACAGTGATGACGATGATGATGATTCCTTTCCTAATTGGAAAGCACTTTCCTCGAACACTTTAGTGATATAAAAAGACAAATTATTGCTTTTTAATATTAGGCCATGGTGTAGATTGTATTATTGGCCTCAAATCTTCACCTCCTCTTTGTATCCATGTCTTGGATATTTTGGCTAATGGAATGACATGTTGGAAGTGACATTGCATCCATTCCACATCTACGCCTTAAGATGTGTTGCATGCCCCTTTGCAGCTCGACACTGCCATGACAAGAACATGCATCCGGGAGTCTGCTGGTCCAAGGAGATTAAAAGATTACATGAAACAGACCAGTAGACCTGGAGCATAAGTATGTGTTTATTGTTAATGTCATTGGGATTCTGTAATTCTTTTTTACATAGCAATAGCTAACTCAGCCATAATGCAAATAATTGTGAAAATAATAGAAATAAGCAACAAACATAATATAAAATAAACCATGGCTGTAAATGAAAATTTTGTATAGCTGCAGTCCTGTGTATATGTATGTGTGCATACCAAAACTTATAAAAGTGTTATTTTTAGAAGTACAAAGTGGTCAGTTACATATATATATATATTCTCTAGTATGTGCATTGTGACTAGTATTTAAAATACATCCTCCTATCATGTTAGGAGAGTTCCCTAAAATTAAGTAAGAAAGATTTTCAAAGAAGATAGCGCATAGATAGCACTCAATGCATATTTGCTGAAAAAGTTATTAAATAAAGACACAAAAAATCAAGCAACACTCTGTATTTGCATCCTATTTGATGCATCTCTTCTTGCTCCTGCTCCAGCAATGTAAAAATATGCCTGCTTCCCCTTTGCCTTCTGCCATAATTTTACACTTTGCTTTCTGCCATGTTTGTAAGCATAGAAGCAGAAGCCACTATTCTTCCTGTACACCCTCCAGAATCATGAGCCAATGAATCCCCTTTTCTTTATAAATTACCCTGTCTCGGGTATTTCTTTATAGCAGTGTAAGAACAGACTAATACAGATGCTAACATAAGGTAAATGACTTTCACCACAAGTGAGGTATAAACTCAAGCAAAGCAGCCAGTGTGGTCTGGATGGCTGTGTCCTGTGCCCCTGGCCTTCAGGAAGCCAGAGAAAGCCACAGAGCTCCAGAGGCCCTGGCTCTGTGATAGCATCACCTGCAACTACAAGAATTTCACTTTTATACAACCCCAGGCTTTTGGAAACTCATTAAGAGTGATAAACGTCAGTTTTCTTTCACAAAATGTATTTGTAGTTTGTGGATATTCCCAAAATCAATACCCTGTGGTAATAATGGTGGACAACAACTCAGTTAATAGAACTTCAGGTTTCTTTCTGTCTAACAGTCTTTATGTCTGAAATTAGTGATATCATACCATTCTCTAGATCCATATCTAATAAATGTACTAAATAAAAACATATTATTCCACTTCTCTAAACCATTGTGTCATGCTTTCATCACACAGTTTCCTCATTGAAGTACACGTCTGTGTGTTTACCAAATCTCAGCAGCCCTCATGTTGCTTAGCTTAAATGAATAGTCTCAGGCTGAAATTTGTTGCTTAAAATCATAGGCTGACTCTTTAATTTTTAGTTGCATGAAGAGATTTGCCCTTGTGAAAAAAGCAGCTATTGTCATAATGCTTTCTCTCAATCAGTGTAAAGTGCATCCATTTTAGTAACCATGGTTATTTCCAAAATTGTATCAATTTGAATTAGATGCATTTTTCCTTTGTTAAGGAAAAGGAACTTAGGAGCATTCAGTCCCATGTGCACATTTCATTTTAACCTAACAATGCCTATTTTCAAAATAAGCATTGATGCATTATACTTTTCACCTCATAATCTGCCACTTGCTTTTCTCTCCTAAAATGTAAAAACCAAATCAGTTCAAAACTCTGTTTCAATTAGGCAGGCCTTAATGTAGACTATGTTCTTTCGGTAATAATGATATACGTTCATCCATTATAACAAATGTACCACTGTGGTGAAGGATGTTGGTAATGGAAGAGTCTATGCATGTGTGGGGGGAGTGGATACATGGAAATTTCTAAAACTTCCTCTCAATTTTGCTGTGAACCTAAAACTACTCTAAAAGTCTACTTTAAAATTTTAAAAGGTCCTCTAACTGCACAAAATCCATTTGTTACTTGAAACCTATGAACTGCTTCTTAGGTCATGTTTTGGAACTTTGTGAGGGCCTTAAGGGCAAGGACTATATTTTATTCAGTTGTGTGTTTGTGTGACGTTATAAGTTGAATTGTGTCCCCAAAAATTCATATGTTGAAATCCTAACTCCTAGTAACCTCAGAATGTGACCTTATTTAGAAACAGGGTCATTGCAGATGTAATTAGTTAAAATGAAGTTATTCTGGAGTAGGTTAGGCCTATAAGGATACCTAATCCAATAGAACTGTTGTAATTTCTTAGAACAAAGGGCAATTTGGACACATACACACACACAGGGAAAATGTCATGTGGAAATTAAGTTGTGGGCACCAAGGCCCCCTAAAGGTTTGCTGAAAAAATCACTGACATGAGGCAGATTGATTAATAAGAGAAAAGGCACATGAATTTAACTGTATACATGGGAGCTTTCAGAATCAAGACTCAGTTCCCCAACAAGTTACAGAAGCATATATATTATTTTGAGAATATAGACAGAATGAGAAAAAGCATGGCCAAAAACCCAAAACCAGGTTCTGTTGGTAAACCAGGTTTTAGTGGCAAGACATGTTATGGGAGGGAGAAAGGAAGAGGCTTGTCCAGCGAAGGTGGTCTTGTTATGTAGATGAAGCCTCACAGGTAGTAGCCCTCAGGTAGAATAGTTGGAAAACATTTTTTTCAGGCCTTAAAAGGTGTCATCATCTCAGTTAATCTTTCCTAGATCCTGGGAAGGCCTAGAAAGGGAAGCCTTGGCTGCATTAACGGAGTGTTTCTACAGATGCAAATTTCCCCCACAAAAGACAGCATTGCAGGGCAATTTCAGTCAGCTGGTACTGTGGCAGCCATTTTGAAATATATCAAAGAAATATATTTTGAGGTAAACTATTTTGATTTCCTACAAAGTCAGAGATCAAGGTGATGCAGCAGAAGCCAAGGAATGCCAAACATTGCCAGCAAATCATCAGAAACTAAGAAGGAGGCAAAGAGCCTATTTCTCCTTCCGCCCTTGGAAGGAGCCAACCTTGCTGACAACTTGATCTTGGACTTCCAGCCTCTAGAACTATAAGGCAATAAATTCATGTTGTTCAAGCCATTCTGTTAGTGGCACTTTGTGACAGCAGCCCTGAAAAACTAACTCAGGTGATGTTAGCAGCAGTGAACCCATATGGGTCTGCAGAAACCTCAATTCTTGCCTCCTTAGAAGAAAGAATTTGACTGAGAGGCATAAGGCAGAGTGAGAGACCAAGGCAAGTTTTAGATCAGAGTGAAAGTTTATTAAAAAGTTTTAGAGGCCAGGCGCGGTGGCTCACGCCTGTTATGCCAGCACTTTGGGAGGCCGAGGAGGGCAGATCACGAGGTCAGGAGATCAAGACCATCCTGGCCAACTTGGTGAAACCCCATCTCTACTAAAAATACAAAAATTAGCTGGGTGTGGTGGCATGTGCCTGTAATCCCAGCTACTCGGGAGGCTGAGGCAGGAGTATTGCTTGAACCAGGGAGTCGGAGGTTGCAGTGAGCTGAGAGATCCTGCCACAGCACTCCAGCCAGGCTATAGAGCGAGACTCCATCTCAAAAAAAAAAAAAAAATTTAGAGCAGGAGTGAAAGGAAGTAAACTATGCTTGGAAGAGGGACAAGTGGGCGACTTGAGACACTCAAGTGCATAGTTTGAACTTTGACTTGGGGTTTTATATGTTGGCATGCTTTTGGGGGGTCTGCTTCTCTTCTACCCTGATTCTTCCCTTGGGATGGGCTGTCCGCATGAGCAGTGGCCTACCAGCACTTGGGAGGGGCCAAGTGGATTTACTGATGTTGTACGCTTGCTCACTTAAGGCATTTTTCCCTTACTTGAGGCAGTTTTTCCCTGTTCCTGGAGGAAGGTCATATATCACTTAAACTCTAACATTTTGCCTTAATGTGCATGCTTAAGTCCACTCTCTCAGCTCCTGAGATCTTATTGGGAAGCTGCTGATTACCAGTTTCGGGGTTTTCTTTCTGTCTATTGGGAATCTGCCTTTCCCTGGCATGGGCTGTGACCAATTATTATTTTAGAGAGATATTTTTCCAACCACCTGACTGTCACCTGATGGTTTCATGACACCTCTCTCCTGCCCCGCTCATGTCTGACTAGCTACCTACTGTAACAGTGACAAGTACAAAGTATAGTCATTTATTTCACAAATTCAACAAATATTTACAAAATGTCCTTATTCAGTGCTATGGGAAGGGAATAGGGTAAAGATCCTGTTCTCATATAGGTGACATTCTAGTAAAGGAGACAGAAAATAATTAATTAATTAATGTAAAATATAATTTATCTTCATTTTCTAGAGAAAATTGGGGCTCAGAAAGACTTTTCCAAAATATAAACAGCATGTCTTATTCACAAGCACAAAAGAGAATCCCAGAAGGCCCACTCCCACTGGGGTGCCACTATATGTCTTGCCAAGGCTAAAGGTACCATTTCCAATTTGTGTGTTGCTAAGTAACATGAAATTATCTTTCCTGGATCTTACTTGTCAAAAAATATGAGATCTTGGCAGAATGGAAGCACAGGATTTGAAGTCAGGAAACCAAAACTGTATTTTTGTTTTGCTCCTTGTGCAATCCTGGATACATTAATTTATATACCTGAGTCTCTGTTTTCTGCCTTGCAATATACCTATTCCATGAGATTATTGTGCAGAATAAATGGGACAAAGAAAAAAACAATCAGGACTTATTTACTACTTCTGAAGTCTTTCTTGGTTGAAACTCAAAGGTCCTAGACTTCTCTCACATAAATTTATACCGTTTTTTGTTTTGTTTGGGAGGGGTTGTTTGTTTTGTTTTGTATTTAGATGCCTAATATATGTATCTACTCAGAGATTCTGGGCTTGAAACCACTTTTGGTATCAAGGCAGGAAGTTGTTATTCTTTATATTCAGTGAAATGTATACTAAAATACCAACTATCCCTATGTTCCCACTCCTCTCCCTACCACACACACACATAAATAGGTAACTGGGGCTAACCCCCCTTTTTTCTTGGAGGATGGCCCATGATGGTGATGACAGTTGGCTGGGGTTGTGTGAGCAAGAAGGTACTCCCACCCACATTACACACTCAACACCATCTGTTTTTACCACCTGCTGCTGTTCACAAACAGCATGCATTGATCACTGTGGGCCTCTCCCAGCAACCTCACAAGATGCTTTCCACTTGGCTCCTCTTGCTAACAGCAGGTCTTTATGTGGGTCCTAGAGGTGCTCCCATCAGTGTCTGCTGATCCCTGTAACTGCATAGTGGTAGCTGTTCCTGTAGGTGACACTCATTAGAATCTTTTCTGAACCTACCCATTTGTAAATTTGGTGTTTCTCTTATTTTTATTGAGTTGCACGAGTTCTTTGTTTAGTCTGGATACAAGCCCTGTATCTGATAGATAATTGGCAAATAATTTTTTCCAGGAAGTGACTTGTCTTTTCAATTTCTTAATGCTACGTTTTGAAGCACAAGAAGTTCTAATTTTAAAGTAATCTAATTGAGCAATTTCTTTTTTTTAATGGCTCTTCCAACTTTTATGTCTAAGAATCCTTTGCATAGCCTGAGAGCACAAAGATTTTCTCCTGTGTTTTCCCCTAGAAATTTTTTGTTTCAACAAAAATTTTACATTTAAGTCAATAACACTAAAGAAAACCAAAATATTTCTTTCTAAAATACCGAAGGTTGTTGAGCTGAAGAAGACTAAAACACAGAAGGGCATCTGCCTCTCCCTGTGCTTGCCTGATGGGGACAGCAATTCACAAAGACAAAATATCTTTCTACCTGCTCCCTCTCCTTCCTTCCTGAAGACAGAGATGCAAATTCTGTCTTTACTGGTGATAACTCAGCTCTTAGCTCAGAAGCTGGCACCAGCAGAGCTAGGAAAATCTGGGAAAAAGTTTACTACCTTCCCACAGGTTTTCTGCCTTTGCAAGGAACCCTTTTGTCTTATCACTGTAGAATTTATGGCTCTTTGTTAAAATACCATTTAAGGCAGAGCTCCAAGCCACTACCTTGTGAGAGACTTTTGAGAGGCTCCTCCCACATGATGTACATACAGTATGCATTAAACATAAAAATGTTTCTTCTTCTCTTGTTAATCTGTCTTTAATTAACAGGAATCTGCTCCAGCTATAAATTTATGAAGACTGAAAAAAGAAATGATTTTCCTCCTTTCAATATCTTTTGAGTTAATTTTGTCTATGTTATGAGGTAAAAATCTAAGGATTTTTTGGTTTGGCTTGGTTTTTGTTTTGTTGTTTTGGTTGTTGTTTATATGTGGATATCCAATTGCTCCAGTGCCACTTGTTGAAAAGATTATCCTTTCTCCATTGAAACAGGTACCTTTTAAAAAAATTAATCAACTATAAATATGAGTTTATATCTGGACTTTCAATTCTGTTTCATTAATCTATATTCCTATCTTTATGACTGCATTAGTCTGTTCTCACACTGCTATGAAAAAATACCTGAGACTGGGTAACTTATAAAGGAAAGGGGTTTAATTGACTCACAGTTGTGCATGGCTGGGAAGGCCTCAGGAAACTTACAATTGTGATGGAAGGCGAAGGGTTAAAAAGGCACCTTCTTCACAGGGTGGCCAGAAGGAGAAGTGCAAGCAGGGGAAATGCCAGACACTTATAAAACCATCAGATCTCATGAGACTCACTCAGTATCATGACAATAGCATTGGGGAAACTGCCCCCATGTTCCAATTACCTCCACCCTTGGTCTCACCCTTGACATGTGGGGATTATGGGGATTAAAATTCAAGATGACATTTTGGGTGTGGATACAGCCAAACATATCAATGACAATACCAAATTGTCTTGATGGCTATAGCTTTATAATAAGTTGTGAAATCTAGTTAAATAAGTCCTCCAACTTTGTTCTTTTACAAAGGTGTTTTGGCTATTTTATTTGCATTTTCAAATAAATTTTTCAAAAAGCTTTTTAATTTATATAAAAACATCTGTTGTGATTTTTATAGGGATTGCATTCAATATATAGATCAATTTGGGAAGTATGTAGAAATACAATTAATTTTGTATATTAATCTATCCTACAACCTTTGTAAACATGATTATTAGCTCTAGTAGTTTTGGCTTCATTCGAATATTATACATACAATATCACATCTTCAAATAGTATCTTAATATCTTATTAAAAGGACTCATTTACTTTCTTCTTCCCAATTGGGAAAATGCTTTTAGTCTTTCACTATTAAACATATAAGTACCCTTTATCCAATGGGGAAAGTTCTCCTGTATTGCCAGTTTTTCAAGAGTTTTTATTATGAATAGGCATTAGATTTGGTCAAATGCTTTTCCTAAGTCTGTTGAGATCACCATATGGTTTTGTGCTTTATTCCTATAATACGGTACATTAAACTAACTGATTTTTTCAAATGTTAAACCAACCCTGAATTCCTAGACTAAATCCCACTTGGTCACGGTATATTAGCCTTCCTATATGTTGCTGAATTCTATTTGTTAATAATGTATTAAGAACATTTTTGTCTATATTCATGAGAGATATTGGTCTGTAGTTTTCATTTCTTACAATTTCTTTGGCTTTGATATTGCAGTTGTAATGACCTCATAGAATGTATTAATTAGTATTGCCTCCTCCTCTATTTTCTAAAAATGTTTGTGAGGATTGGCATTATTTTGTCTGAAATATTTGATAAAATTAAACAGTGAAGCCTCCAGGCCTGGGATTTTCTTTGTGGAAGGATTTTTAATTAATAATTCAATTTCTTTACTTGTTATTCAGATTTTCTGTTTCTTCTTGAGTTAATATTTTTCCATTTCCTCTACAAAAGACATTAAGTGCTCATAGCTTAAAGGCTTTTCTCTGATAATACACATGTACATTACTCCTCCTGTAAGTTAGCATGTATGACCATCTGGAGTCAGTTGTGTTATTGATTTTTATTTGTAATTATTTAATTTGATAAAATATTATATACACTTCTTGAATAGGATAATAAAAAGAAAAACATTGCTTACAGGAAAACTAAGTTTGAAATGCCTTGGAAAGACATGATAAAAGCAAACCGCTTAAAAAAAATTGAAAAACTGTTGTAAAACATGCGGATGGGAAATTGCAACGATCTAGAGTGATCCTGAACTCAGATTGCCTCACAAGTGTTTTTAAGTCCTTATTCCAAAAGAATATCACAAAGAATGCACCATTGTTATGGTTTATGCAAGAAGGACAAACTCTTTTAGTATATCCTTATTCAAAGAAAAGCCCATGCTTTTTGGCAAATACTTGTACATTGATATATTTTAAATTAAAATAAAATAGATATATGTCCTTAGCTTCACTTGATAATTTACCAAAAGACTTCAGAGATATTCAGAATGAGATGGGATATCACATAAATATCTGCAAGTGTTGTTGTGTTGATATATAGGAAAAATCTGAAAAGAATAACAGTATCAAACAGTCAATAAATTCGTTGGTTTAATCAAATAATGAGGCAACTTAGGTGAAGTTTGTCGATATAAATCAGCTTTGAGAATGAGGGAATGTATAACTTACATCCCAGGGACTCACTTGGAGAAATAGATTTGAGGTCCTCACGAGCATAGTCAATATAAAAAGAATTCTACCTCTATTCAAAAAAACACCTGGGTTCCTACAGCTGCAGACTTCACAGTACTCCCAAATCTTTGACAAATATGAACCTCATTTGGCTGAGAAGATAACCCCAAGTTTACCTGGGAAAGAAATTCTAAATTCTTGAGGTGATAAAACTATCTGTTGGGAATAAGTGACTTTAAACTGAGGAAATTTATAATTAAGATTAGAGGTATTGAAGTTAATTATACTCGTAATAATTGTGTATAGTTCATTTTTTTATTGAGAAAATTTGATGCATAGTTTCCATCTTGCACATTTTAGTTTTAAAAATGTATCGGTCCGATTTTTAATATAAACATATAAAAATTTTTAAGTTCATAAATACTATTGTAGTATTGTGAGAACTCAAAATTTACTATATTTATACTTTATTCCATTAGACAATGAGAGTTATTTAAATACTTGAAGAATTTTGTCAAAATTATTTTTTTCTTCTTCAAGATGGGGTCTTCCCAGGCTGGAGTGCAGTGGCGCGATCACGACTCACTGCAACCTTGACTTCCCAGGCTCAAGCAATCCTCCTAACCACAGCCTCCTGAGTAGCTGAGATCACAGTCATGCACCACCATGCCTGGCTAATTTTTTTTTTTTTTTTTTTTTTTGGAGAGATGGAGGCCTTCCTATGTTGCCCAGGCTGATCTTAAACTCCTGGGTTCAAGCAATCCTCCTGCCTTGGCCTCCCAGACTGCTAGGATTACAGGCATGCACCACTGTGCCCAGCCTCAAAATTCTTAAAAGGAATTTATTAATGATATTTTTAAATGCTTAGGATAATTGTAATGTATAAGTTAGGTCTAAGAAGTTATAAAGCTTTTCTTAGAAGTAATTGTTGACATTTCCTAGATTTATATGTAAAGTCAGAATATTTTAAGCTAAATGGAAACTTTTAAGAAAAAAATTATTATGGATAGTTATTACTTTAATGAGTCAAAGATTAATTTTAAAATCCAGTATAACTCTAAATAATATTTATTTTGTGTGAAAGTTGTCCTCAAGGACATCAAAATAATCTAATTAAATATATTTGTCATTTATCATGATTCTTCCACACCCATGGACTTCTTAGATTAACCTACCAATTCTGATTATAGTAAGTAGGTTTCATACACCATCTAATTATCATGAGCCATTGGGTCAGCCAAGAAGCCAAAGTGGGGAGCTGTTTGATTCATATGTCTTCATCTGTATGGGTGTATGAAGGCATGATGTAAGGAAATTATAAAGGGTTACAGAGTCAGATGGTCTGGGTTTGAAATTGGCTGTACCACACACTGCATGTTAGACTTCTGGCAAATTACTTAACCTCTCTGTAAATATTCAGTTTCATCACCTGTAAAACCTCTACCTACCTCGTAAAGTAATTGTGAGGTTTATATAATGCAACAGATTTTAAGTATTTAGAACAGCACCTGACACAAAATTGAGTGTTCAATAAATGTTGGCTGTTGCTATTATTTATCGTTATTAATTTTTAAAAATGGCTTATAGGCATCAATTTCACTCAGATGTTCTCAAGAGGATTTAAGTCATTATTTGTCAAATTTTACCATGAAGTCTTCTATTTGTGAGACTCCTACATATATACACCTTTCTGTATTTCAATTGCCATGACTTTCCAGTAGCTTCAAGGATGACTTTGCCTGAAGAAAAATATCGGTTAAAGAAAAGCATTTGGCATTAATCTCTGGCTTCAGGCTGAAACCCTAAGGCTCCATAAATCCTCTTATTTCAACCACTTGGAACACTAACAGTTAACAGACTTGAAGTCTTGCTGTTTTTTGACATTTCTTTCAAAACAAAAAACAACTTTAATGATTTTGCTGAAATTGTAGGTGATTCTATCTCTTTAATTATTTGAGGCTTGAATATGAGGGCTAATCTGGAGAATGGGAAGTACAGTCGTCCCTAATATCCATGGGGGATTGGTTCCAGGACTTCCCTCAGATACCAAAATCTGTAGACGCTCAAGTCCCTGATATAAAATGGCATAGTATTTGCATATAACCTACATACATTCTCTCATATACTTTAAATCATCTCTAGATTATTTATAATACCTAGTACAATGTAAATGTTATATAAATAGTTATACTGTATTGTTTAGGAAATAATAACAAGAAAAAAATCCATACATGTTCAGTATAGATGCATTTGTTTCTCAAATATTTTCAGCCCGTGGTTAGGTAAATACACAAATGCAGAACACATGGATATGAAGGGCTGACTGTATTTATTTATTTATTTATTTATTTATTTATTTATTTTTATTTATTTTGAGATGGAGTCTCGCTCTGTCGCCCAAGCTGGAGTGCAGTAGCGCGATCTCGGCTCACTGCAACCTCCACCTCCCGGGTTCAAGTGATTCTCCTGCCTCAGAGGCCTCCCAAGTAGCTGGGACTACAGGTGCCTGCCACCATGCCTGGCTAATATTTTATATTTTTAGTAGAGACAGGGTTTCACCGTATTAGCCAGGATGGAGGGCTGACTGTATTTCTAATTGCTTCTTTCGATCAGCATAGAAGCAATTACTTTTATAGCACTTACATGCCAGGCAGTGTCCTTCGTGCATTAATTCTTTATATATTCTTCAGAGCTGTCGATTTAGAGGTACTAACATTAGGCTATTAAGGCTTCATTCACTTGTTAGAACATTTTCCCCTCAGCAAGTATGTCAAGCAAAGTATTTCAAAGAATATAGAGTCAATAAAATTCCACAAAGCAAATCTGTGTAGTAGGATGATGAGAGAAAGAGTACATGAAGCAGTCAGCCTGGTGATCATTTGTAGCTAGTTAAGAGACCACAGCTGAAAAACAGACCTTTCTTTTATCACCAAATTGCATGATGTCTAAGTGGTCACTGTAACTCAGATCCAATCTGACATAATGACATTAGGCTGAACTCACACATGCTCTACCAGTTCAGAGGAACTGTTTCTCATCTATTCTTCCCTCTGCCCTCTGGGGAAAAGGCATACAGGAAATACTGTGTTGGCAACTTAAAAAATGCTCTGTTTTTCTAAAGATTGAAGGTATTAATTTAGTCAATGCATGGTTAGCATCTAGCTGGTCATGTGTATTATTGAGAATGTGAGTGACTTCAAACGCGGAAAAAGGATAAACTGTCACAAGTTCAGTGCCCCCTGGTGGAGCATGATGGGAAGCACCTTTTCCTTCTGTCCCTAAAAAGTGTCTAAGACCTTGCAAGGTGTATTTTAAATATTCATTTCTCCTCTGGCTTCATCTTGCCTTTCCTATTTTCTACTTTCCTTTGGCAAAATTTTTTAAACTTTTTTCTTGAAACAGGGTCTCACTCTGTCTCCCAGGCTTGAATGCAGAGGCGTGATCACAGTTGACTGAATCCTCAACCTCCTGGGCTCAAGTGAGCCTCCCACTTCAGCCTCCCAAGTAGATGGGACTACAGGCATGCACCACCACACCTGGCTAATTTTTTTTAATTTTTTTTTTTGTAGAGATGAGGTCTCACTCTGTTGCCCAGTCTAGTCTCAAACTCCTGGGCTCAAAAGATTCTCCTGCTTCGGCCTCCCAAAGTGCTGGGATTACAGGCATGAGCCACCATGCCCGGCCTACCTTTTTATGTTTACAGTTATTTTATCTTTTTGAATTTTTGTAAACAAACTTAATTCTTTCTGGACTAGCAAAATATTACTAATAAACAAGGCTAATAGCCTGTGGGGTGCCAGCTCTGCCACCTAGATTGTGTATGGCTAGCATCCATTCTCTTGGTTCTGAATTAGTCAGTGCCTGGGTCATACCAGTAGTTAAATGTTATTCATATTTTCCCTTAATATGAATATACATATGTATGTATGCTTGCACATCAAGCCAACCTGTGCTTTTAAAATTCTTTGTTTCTTAAAATTCTCAAAGACTAAAGAATGCAAAAGAAATCATCCCAAAATTGAAAATATATATCCTAGATATATTCAAACAAATATATCATACCTAGTACCCACTTTTAATGGCCTGTAACTAACAGCTGTGATTTTTAGGTCCTCAACAAAGGAATGAAGACTATTAAGGGCAGTGTCACTTCCAAAACCTCTACAGTCACACAAAGTCAGAGTTGCTCGAAAGACGAAGACTGCATCTCTGAGAATGACTGTGCCTCATGACAACCTCAGGCCCAGGCACACTCAGAATTTGTAGATGGAATTTTCCCACATCTTTAAAAAGAATTCAAGGCCAGGAGCGGTGTCTCACCCCTGTAATCCCAGCACTTTGGGAGGCCGAGGCAGGTGGATCACCTGAGGTCAGGAGTTCAAGCCCAGCCTGGCCAACATGGTGAAACCCCATCTCTGTTAAAAATACAAAAATTACCCAGGCGTGGTGGCGTGTGCCTGTAATGCCAACTACTCAGGAGGCTGAGCCAGGAGAATTGCTTGAACCCAGGAGGCAGAGATTGCAGTGAGCTGAGATCTCACCATGGCAATCTAGCCTGGGCAACAGAGCGAGACTCTGTCTCAATAACTAACTAAATAAATAAATAAATTCAGCTTTATTGAAGTACAACTGACAAATAGAAATTGTGTATATTCAAGGTGGACAACATGATGTTTTGATATACATATACATTATGAAATGATTTCAACAATCAAACTAATTAACATACCATCACCTCACATGGTTACCTTTATTTTTTGTGGTGAGAATACTTAAGATCTACTCTCTAGATCTACTCTCTTAGTATGTTTCAGGTATACAATGCAATATTATTAAATATGGTCACTCTACTGTATATTTATTGATCTTAGTTGATCTATATTTATTGGTCTATAATTTATTGATCTTGCAACTAGAAGTTTATACCATTTGACCCATATCTCCCTATTTCCCCACCCCTCAACCCCTAGTAACCACCATTCTACTCTGTTTCCATGAGTTGGCTTTTTTTAGATTCCAAATATCAGTGAGATTATGCAGTATTTGTCTTTCTGTGCCTGGCTTCTTCCACTTAGTATAACATCCTTCAGGTTTATCCATGTTGTCACAAATAGCAGAATTTGTTTATTTTTTTAGGCTGAACATCATTCCAGGGTTTATGATGTGTATAGGCGTGTGTGTGTGTGTGTGTGTGTGTGTTGCATTTTCTTTATCCACTCATCATCCATATCTTGGTTACTATAAATAATGCTTCAGTGAACATGAAAGTGCAGATAGATAGAAAGTTCTTTGACATACTGATTTCATTTCCTTTGATAGATACTCAGAAGTGGGATTGCTGAATCATATATTAGTTCTATTTCTAATTTTTTAAGGAGATTTCATAGTGTTTTCCTTGGTGGATGTAAAAATTAATATTCCCAGCAACAATGTATTCTTTTTCTCTATACCCTCACTAGCACTTTTTTGGCTTTTGGATAATAGCCATCCTAGCAGGTATAGGTAGTTCATTGTGGTTTTGATTTGTATTTTCCTGATGGTTAGTGATGTGAAGCACCTTTTCATATACTGTTGGTTATTTGTATGTCTTCATTAGGAAAATGTTCATTTAGGTCCTTTGCCCATTTTTAAAATCCAGTTATTCGTTTTTTTACTATTGAACTCACTAGTATGAACTCCTTATATGTTTTGAATGTAAATCCTCATCAGATATATGGTTTCAAACATTTTCCCATTCTGTGAGTTGCTTTTTCACTTTGTTGATTGTTTCCTTTGATCTTCTTGCTTGATTATACTTAAAGGGTTGTAACACTGTACAGTCAGGGTTGATTTGCAGAAGACAGAAACCACTTTCAGAAGAACATTATTTAAAACCATATTTGAATGCTTACAATATCACTGGTAGAGTTAGAGGAGCAGGTCTAGGTTGGGTTTAGAATGATTCTCATAAAACCACTTCAGAACTGACCTTCGAGGGGAATTGTTTCCCTTGCTACAATCAAGAAGCAGGGCAATTAGGAAGCTGCCACTGGAAATTTGACTTCAGGAACCATCTTAGCTACACTCTAAGCCCTACTTCTCAATGGTTATAAAACTAGTAATTAGTCGTAAGAATTCTACCTAAGAAAACTTAGTGCTTCCTAAGCACTTTATTTTCCAAAAGTATAGAAAAAATATTGAAATGTGGCCTCTAATTTCATGCAAGTGCATTTGATTGGTCTAATCTAATCACAGCTGGAACCTTAAATCCAGAGAGTCAAGGAAATGAAAATTTTAGCATTCTAATATATTTTACCAGGCAGGAATGCATATTAGAAGAGCATTTTTCAACTCCTACATTGCAAATTACTTGAATACCATAAAATCAATTTATTTAATGAGCCAAGAAATCAATTGATTTTTAAGGAAATAGAATAGAATGGATCATTGTATCCTACATAGCAAAGGAGGATTGTTTTGTAAAGCTTTTTATTTCAGGTGTGCGTGTGTCTGTGTATAACTAGATTATGAAATGAAATGATCATATAGGCCACATGGACTAAGGCCAAAATATTTTGCTATCCACTGCGCTGCACTAGATGGAAGTTAGAATGGATTTTGAACACCAATCCACCAATATTCATCATAAACCCTGTGAAGATGAATTTATATTCAAACTAACTATATCCATTTTCTATGACTGCTGGAATGTTGGAGCAACACAACTTTGCTATCTTACAGTTCTGTAATTAAGAAGTCCAAAATGGGTCTCACTAGGCTAAACTCCAAATGTTGTTAGGGCTGCACTTCTTTAAGTGCCTCTAGGGGGAATCCATTTTTTTCCCTTTCCATGTTTTAAAGCTGCCCTCTTTCATTGGCTCATAGTCCTCTTCTTCCATCTTCAAAGCCAGCAACTTCGGGCCAGGTCTTTCTCCGATTGCCATATCTCTGTTCTTTTCTACCTCTGATCTTCCCCTTTTAAGAATCCTTGTAATTACCTGGGGTCTACGTGGATAATCCTAGGTAATCTCCCTATTTTAAAGTCAGCTGATTAGCAACCTTAACTCTATGTCATGTAGCCTAAAATATTCACAGGTCCCAGGAATTAGGACACAAATATCTTTTGGAGTAAGAGACATTATTCCATGTACCAACTAACCAAACCAAATTAAGGCACAGGGAAACATTCAATATGTACTATAAACTAGGGAGGAAAGGGGATACTGATCCTCCAGTCCAGATCACTCTTGTTATTGCTGCTTCCAGAGCAAAGTTAGATAAGAAAAATGCATTATTTCCTACAAGAAAATGCATAAAAATATATATAATTTCATTTGTCTCCTTTTTTAAAAATTTTAGGTTCAGGGGTACATGTGAAGGTTTGCTGCAAAGGTAAACTTGTGTCATGGCGGTTTGTTGTACAGATTATTTTAGCACCCAGATATTAAGCCAAGTACCCAATAGTTATCTTTTCTTCCTCTCTTCCTCTTCCCACCCTACACCCTCGAGTAGACCTACTGGGGGAACCCGCCCCCAGTATTTCAACGTAGGTTCTATTTTCCATAAGTGTCAGCCAGCTGAGAAATAAAGAGAGACAGTATAAAGAGAGGAATTTAACAGCTGGGCCGCCAAGGATGACATCACATATCAGTAGGACCATGATGCCCACCTGAGTCTCAGACCAGCAAGTTTTTATTAAAGGTTTCAAAAGGGGAGGGGGTGTAAGAACAGAGTAGTAGGTACAAAGATCACATGCTTCCATGAGCAAAAAGCAGAACCACTGATAAAGGTCCAAGAAAGATGACAGGGCACAGGGCAGAAGCAGAACCACTGATAAATGTCCAAGAAAGATGACAGGGCACAGGGCAGAAGCAGAACCACTGATAAAGGTCTTTGTTCAGCAGTGCACGTATTGTCTTGGTAAACATCTTAAACAACAGAAAACAGGGTTCGAGAGCAGAGAACCAGTCTGACCACAAATTTACCAGGGCTGAGTTTTCCCAATCCTAGTAAGCCTGAGGGTTCTGCAAGAGACCAGGGCTTATCTCAGTCCTTATCTCAACTGCACAAGACAGACATTCCCAGAGCGGCCGTTTATAGACCTCCCCCCAGGAATGCATTCTTTTCTCAAGATATTAATCTTAATATTCCTTGCTAGGAAAAGAATTTAGCGATATGTTTCCTGCTTGCATGTCTGTTATAGGCTCTCTGCAAGAAGAAAAATATGGCATTTTTGCCCAACCTTGTAGGCAGTCAGACCTTATGGCTGTCTTCCCTTATTCCATAAAAATCGCTATTATTCTGTTCTTTTTCAAGGTGCACTGATTTCATATTGTTCAAACACACATGTTTTACAATCAATTTGTACAGTTAATACAATTATCACAGTGGTCCTGAGGTGACGTATATCCTCAGTTTATGAAGATAACAGGAGTAAGAGATTAAAGTAAAGACAGGCATAAGAAATTATAGAAGTATTATTTGAGAACTGATAAATGTCCATTTTAAGATGAAATCTTCACAGTTTATGTTCCTCTGCCACAGCTCCAGCTGGTCCCTCCATTTGGGGTCCCTGACTTCCTGTAACATAGACCCCAGTGTCTGTTGTTCTCTTCTTTGCATGCATAAGTTCTCATCATTTAGCTCCCACTTCTAAGTAAGAACATGCAATATTTGGTTTTCTGTTCCTGCATTAGCTTGCTAAGGATAAGAGCATCCAGCTCCATCTATGCTCCTGCAAAAGACATGCCTTGTTCTTCTTTATGGCTGCATAGTATTCCATTGTGTGTATGTACTGCATTTGCTTTATCCACTCTGTCATTGATGGATAAGACAGAATGAGAGAAAAATATTTGCAAACGATGCATCTGACAAAGGTTTAATATCCACTGTCTATAAGGAACTTAAACAAATTTACGAGAGAAAAATAACCTCATTAAAAAGTGGGCAGAGGATATGAACAGATATTTTTCAAAAGAAAACATTCATGCAGCTAACAAGCATATGAAAAAAAGCTCCATATCACTGATCATTAGAGAAATGCAAATCAAAACCACAATAAAATACCATCTCACGCCAGTCAGAATGACTATTATTAAAAAGTCAAAAAATAATAGATACTGGGGAGGTTGTGGAAAAAAGGAAACACATACACTGTTGGTGGGAGTGTAAATTAGTTCAACCATTGTGGAAAGCAGTGTGGCAATTCCTCAAAGAGCTAAAAGCAGAACTACCATTCAGCCCAGCAATCCTATTATTGGGTATATACCCAGAGGAATATAAATTATTCTACCATAAAGACACATGCACATGAATGTTCATTGTAGTGTCATTTTCAGGTGCTTTCTGTTTGTTCCCTACTATGAACAACACTGAAAATAGCTAGTTATCTTTTGTATCTCTTCCTCTTCCTCTCCCCTAACATCAAATATTAAGTAACATTTTACTTTGTTACCAATAAGCCCACCAGAGAGTTTATATTATATTTTATAAATGTGCCCCATTCCTCTCCTGCCATTTTTCAGAGTCATTTTTATCTACAGTGTCAGAACACAGTTGTCATGTACTATACTGTTTCCCTTACATCTGTCATTTAGCCTCAGTTTTACAAGTAAATGTATATTCAGTGCTCATAGATAAATAGTCAATACTTTGTAGTCACTTTTGTTGTTTGAAGATTTCTCAGGAAGGAATGTTAGAAACAATATCCTCTTGAGCATGTTCATAAGAGCACCTTTATGCTTGACAGTCAGTTTGACAGGATATAAAACTTACATTTTTTTTTTACTTAAGTATAGTAGATGTTACTATTTTAGCATAAACCATTGCTGTTAAGAAAAAAAAAAAGTTGTTTTAACTATGACGTTTTTCCTCTTATAAGTGACCTGAATGTTTCACCTGAAAACTCAGTTTGTTTGTTTTTTTCTTCGAATTCTTTTTTTTTTTTTTTTGAGACCAAATCTCGCTGTCACCCAGGCTGAAGTGCAGTGGTGTGATCTTGGCTCACTGCAACCTCCATATCCCCGATCCAGCAATTCTTCTGCCTCAGCCTCCCGAGTAGCTGGAACTACAGCTGCGCCACCATGCCCAGCTAATTTTTGTGTTTTTAGTAGAGACAGCGTTTCACCATCTTGGCCAGGCTGGCCTCAAACTCCTGACCTTGTGATCCACCCACCTCGGCCTCCCAAAGTGCTGGGATTAGAGATGTGAGACACTGCACCCGGCCAAAAACTTTAAGTTTTTTTTCTTTTTCTGATTCGCCTACTTGGTTTATTAGAATATGTCTCAGTGTCAGCTGTTCTGAGACAATTTTCTTATAAACATAGAGTTGCTTCAAGACCTCTTTTACTTCAGGAAACTATTCTTGAAACATAGCTCTTAGTATTATTTTGTCACATTGCTTTTCTTTGTGGGGACTCAAATATATTATATATTTTTGTCTACCTTATATACCTGTAACTTTCTTTGAAGTCATTTTATTTTTGTTTTCAAATGTTTAATCTTTTCTATTTTTCTGCTTTCCGTTATCTATTGGTCTCATAGTATCCACGCTGTTATCTGCAATTCCTTCTAAGTAGTGTCTAGTTCTAAAATGGGTTTTTTTCCCCTTTGTTATATTTTTAGTGTGGCCAGTTCTCCTTTCAAATCTTCCTTTCATCCAATCATTTTGTCACTTAGTTTTTCTAATTTATGATGTTCTTCATAGTTTCTAAAAATATTTGTATTTCTTTGAGATGGTTTTTGAAACACTAGTTAATGGTTTTTACCTGATTGCTATAAAAATGTTGCTCTGCTTCCATATTCTCTTTATCTTGTAATGAATCTGTGTGGGATGTGACTCATGTCTTCTGCTGCGGCTTCATCTTTAAGTGAGATGGGTCCCCCTGTCCTTTTAGATATTTCTATGTGCTAGGTCAGTGGGGGCTTAGGGTGACTTTCATGCCTTCACGACTCTAGGGCTTTCTTTTGTGTTGCTGTTAAGAATGTCAGCAAATAGGTTCTCATACTCACCGCTCCTCTGTCCCTTTTCCTTATTCTTTTCCTAGATTTTGTCTTTCCTTTGCTCCTAGAACCCATGCACTGCTCAATCTGGATCCTACTCCCAACAGTTGGTCTTCAGCGAAGGTCTATGTCCAGAAAAGACACTTTTGTCTGTTAATTTTGAGAGTTCCTAGGACCCGAAACTCCCCGTAACTTCTTAAGCATGTATCCTTTCTTTAGCCCCCTCACACTCGCTGGGACATTGGTATAACAAAGCCCCCTCCCAGTTTTTGATACTGTTCTCAGAAAAGCCAGTTGCACTCCTGTCATTGAAAGGGAGCCTGTTTATTTTTGACTTTGTTGGCTCTCACTCTGCCTACCCCACTTTCTCCAACACAGTTGCTTAGACAGCATCCTTCTTGTTGCTATTATTGGTTTGCTTTTTGTATTTTTGAATTCATGGGGTATCTCACTCCTCATATTTTTGTAGAGGTTTCCATATTTTTTGTTATTGGTGGTGGTAGTAGTGGTTTTGTTATCTACCTTTATTGCCCACTTTTGAGTGGAATTCAAGGAGATTTAAAAGCTGTGTCATTACCCTTTTGCCTTCTCTCTTATTTCAACTTCACAGAGCAATTTTTAAATTAATTTATTTAATATATTTATTAATATATTAGTTTAATACAATCATTTAATAAAAACTTATTTAATAAGAATTAATTTAATTATCACCTATGTATTACTCATATCTTTTACAAGACATCAAACTCCAAAAATAGAAACATCCCAGAACTACAATGAGATAGCATTTCACACTCATTAGGATAGCTACTATTATTTAAAAAAAGAGAAAAGAAAGAAAGATAATCGAAAAAAATAGTGTTGGTGAAGATGTGGAGAAATTGGAACTCTTGAGCACTGTTGGTAGAAATGTAACATGATGCAGCTGCTATTGAAAACAATATAGTAGTTCCTCAATAAATTTAAAATAGGATTGCCATATTATCCAGCAACTCCACTTCTGGGAATTGAAAGCCACATCTCAAAGAGGTATTTATACACCCATGACCATAGAAGTTATATTCACCGTGTCTAAAAGGTAGAAGAAAGCAAGTGTCCATCAATGCATGAATGGATAAACAAAATGTGGAATACACAAATAACGAAATACGTTTCAGCTTCAAAAAGGAAGGACATTCTGACACATGCTACAACATGAATGAATCTTGAGGACATCGTGCAGACTAAAATAAGCCAGTCACAAAAAGACAAGTACTATATGATTTCACTTATACAAAGTACCTAGATTAAACAAATTCAAAAAAACAGAATGAGGAATGGTGGATAGGATATGAGGAGCAGGGAATGGGAAGTTGTTGTTTGATGGGTACAGAGTTTCAGTTTTGCAAGATGAAAAGAGTTCTGGAGATTGGTTGCACAACAATGTGAATGTACTGAAATACTACTGAATTATATTTCACTATACTGAAATGGTTAAGATCATCAATTTTGTTATGTGTATTTTGCCCAAAATTTTTAAACAGCACCACCACCTAACCACCTGCTCAAGGCCAAGAGAGGTCTAGGAATTGGAATTGCTCTTGACTCCCATTTCACACCCAACTCTTCACCCACCCCTGTGATTCTATACAGCTCCTAAATCTGCCCACTTCTCTCCATCCTCACTGCCTCCATGTTAGTTCTATTTTCTATATTACTTGTCTCCGTTCCACCACTGTTTGTACTAATTCAATGACCATACTTGAGGCAGCCAGAGACTGAAATCTTCTAAAACAGAGGCTGGATCACATTACTTGCTTAGGAAATTCCAAACTCCTTTAAAAGGGTTTACAGAGAAGAACTACATGATCTGGTCACTGCTATACCCCCGGCCACATTTCTCACCACTCCATTGGCCCTCACTTCTCATTCTGGTCATGTCATGCCACAGACCTGGGAAGGGGTCTGGGCTCCAGGTGAATCAGAAGCGCATGGTTTTGAAAGACACTTGTAGAGTGCAAGGCAACCCCACCCTCTCTGAATACTTTTTGATTTGTGTGGCCAAGTCCTCAGCCATGATCCACCAGGCCTAGCAAGTACATTAATATCAAGAAATAAGGTATAATGGGCATTTAACAATATAATTCCCCAGAAAAACAGAACATATTTCAGCCTTGGAAATGCTCATCTTTTTTAAATGCGGTAATGAAAAGATAATTTTATCTCCTAGACATTCCAACCACATTTTCCCATAATCCACTCTCTTGTTCTGTTGGCCTTGCTCTTTCTTCACATATTATTAATAAAAATAATAATAAAAATTCTGTCCTTTATAGGTAACTCCACATAACTTTGACTCTGAAGGTTTCTTGTGCAATTTTGTTTTATTTCCTTAGCTTTTGGGTATTTACCACTTTCATTATCTTTTCATTAATCTCCAAGTCCTCCCCTGAGTACTGATGCCTCAAGATTTATAGACCTCACTAAGGACAGCATGGAACTAAGTTTCTTGGTCTTTCTCTTCCCCCTCTTGACCTAGCTGAGATGCTATCCTTTGCTTTTTGAAAAGAGACATGAAGAAAAAGTATATATCAAAGAAATTAGAGGATCATTCAAACTTGCTAGGCAAACATAAGTTCCTAAACTCAATAGTAAACAATAGATTTACATATACTGTAGTTTCTTTTTTTCAGACAGCATTCCTGTGGGAGCTGACAGTTTATATTCAAACCTTCCACCCTTCCCTCCCTAACTCTCCATTCTCAGAGATTTCATCCAATCTTCAAACTTCAACCCTAAATTCCATTCAGTCAATCATAATTATCACTGGGCTTGACATTACTCAAGATTCAGTATTTCCAACCATAGCTAAGACATTCCTGTATGAGGTTCCTGCCATTTCCATAAACATAGAATTTCTACATTTTATTCCTTTCCCATCTAAAGCCCCCACTTTTTGTTTATAATATTACCATTCCCCTAGGTACCCAGGTTTCCTAATATGTGCCTCCATGATGTGTGCTGGGAATAGAGAAATGGAATATGGTCCTCAACTCCCAACATGATCCCAGCCCAGCCAGAAAGGATGACAAACAAATCAGAGGGTGAACACCAAAGTTGAGAAAGAGCCACACTCATCACAGTTAACTTTTCCCTTCCCTTCATCCCTAAGATTCAACTTTTCACCGTCTGCTGTTATATTTTTATCCAATGTTTATAAGATTCATCACTGACATCAGTCTTCTCCCCAACTTGAAAACTTGAAGTTGTGCGTCCCACGTTCTCCTGCATGAAATCAGTCCTGAGGACAATCCATGCTTTTTTTAGGTTTCTCTCACAGATTCATTCCTCCCCCTCACAGGGACGCTAGGTTATCACCTCCTGTCTTGGGTATTCTAGCATCCTCTTCCCGTTGTTTCCACTCGGTCCAATCCATCTAGAATATCTGACTGAACTTCCTACAGTGCTACATTCTCAAAGCCATTCTCTATTTAGGAACCTACTGTGGAATTGATTTTAGTTACAGTGGGGCACCTTACGAGGTTCCCAGTCAAGGTCCACTCACACTCACCAAGCCCCTCTCCCACTAACCTCCAAGGCTCTGGTTAGTAGTGAGAGAGCCAAGGCTCATTTCTAAATGCGTGCCTTTAATGAGCACCTTGATTCTGTCAGCTCTTCTTAATCTGCCCGATTCTTCCTGGCCTTTAAGAACAAGCTCAAGTTCCTCTTTACTTACTCATTACTGTGACTAAATCTAATTGCTCCTTCCCTGACTTCACCCAGACTACTCCCTATTCCCCACATTACCCAAAGTCCAGGAGACTTGATTAGACACAATGCAGTCTTCTATGTGGTAGAAGCACAAAACGTTTTATCTATTTTGATATATAAATAATTTTAGGAAATTTTGAACATCCAATTGAGAAAAAAAGGAAGAAAAAGAAATGGTTCTATCTTTAAAAAAACAACCAAATACTTTTGAGCTTGAGGCATTTGAGACAATATCAGATACTTCCAAGGTTACAAACAGACTCAAGAGCACTCTGCCCTATCAACCCAGCCCCCGCAAAAAATTGTTATAGTAATAATCGCAGCCTTCCCTTCTGCAGCCTCCTTTGCTCCTCAGGTTGAGCTTCTTTTCTTTCCCTAGCACCTTTAGGATTGTACCCTTTCTGTTAAAACTTACTCTCATGAAAGAACCTCACAAACTGGGTATAATCAAAATGCCACTTGACTAAGCTTCTTACAATCTGTGTTCTGATGCCAGTTCTAATAGAAAGAGTCAACATCAAGAGAAGTCACTTCACCTCTGTGCCTCATTTTCTTTGTTTGCAAAATAAGAAAATTGAACAACATAATTCTCTGAGGTTCCTCTGAGTTCTAACATTTTTACACAGATGGCATTATATGCATGATGATTAATAAATTAGTGATTAATAAAATGAGTCCTAAGTTGTTACTTCTTCTTAGAGTGATTTTATTTTAACAGACCTAACACTTCAAATGAAATAAATATATATGCTATTTTATCCAGCTCTTATGGAGAAAGAATTTGGGAGGCAAAAAGCGAATGCTGAGCCCAACAGATAGTTTCTTCCTCACGAGGGCAAACTGGCTGCTCATGTTTATCACTCCATGGTGATAACATGACTATCGGGTTAAAAGGTCAAGGTCTAAGAGTTCAGTCATACAAGAATTCAAACACAACCTTCATTTCAGAGCATCTGTTGGACCAACTGTAGCTAAGATTGTTTCTGGGTCCAATAAATAGCACGTTAGTTGAGCAAAGATATTTCTGTGATTCTTTTTTAAAAAACTGTTTGGGAGATTCCTGATGTGTCATAAAGCTTGTAGGAGCCCACTACTTAATGGTCCAATGACCAGGAGGTCAGGAAATTGAAAAAACAAATCCTGAATAGAAATGTCACTGCCACTTTGCTTTTCCTAAACATCAGAAAAGGCCAATTGAAGCAGATGTTTGGCTTCTAAAGAACGACTTTCACAGAAGTCATAACCCAAGGGCTGAGTAATCCCTCCTGGAAAAATAAAAGATTCAGTAACCTACAGGGGAGAATCCAGATCTGACATCCTGGCCCGAAAGTAAAGGGCAAGGATGTTAAGTATTTCACTGGAGTGACAAGTACAGCTACTACCCAGAGAAGTCATCTTGTTGAATCAGATCTTCTTTTATCATCCCTTATGTTACAGGGTGAGATCATGAGCATAAAACAGTGGAAATTATGAGAAAACATTTCCAATCAAGAAGCACCCAGTGAAGCATGTAATTAAGTGGAAAACTGTCAGTGACTGCTTATTGTATCTGCACAGGACAAGACATTGGTTTAATGGCTTTATATAAATGAGAAAAGACAACTTGGTAATTGACTTAGTACAACAGCAGACAATGTAGAAAAGACACTTCTGGAGGCAGTGGGGCATTGAGTACAATCTTAGGGGTGCTGAACACTGAAGTAAAATGTACAGAGTTGATCAGAAATTATTCTTTAAATGACAAAATGAATTTTAAAACAACAATGATTTTCCAGAATTTGTAAAATTGGCTGACCTGATGGCAAACAACTACGAAGCCACTTTTTCTTCATTCTAGCAAAGTGTGAAGCAAGTTTTGCCGGACAATCTTGCAGAATATTGCAGTGTATTAAAGGAATACAGGAAACCAAGAAAGACCTTAAACCCAAGACAAGTGTTTGCACTCGCTCTGTCTTTATAAACTTAATATAAATGGCACTTGGTCATACAAGTTAAATTCCATTATAACTCCCAAGGACAGTATAAAAACTTTCTAAGATGTTCAGAAATGTTATTGCATTTAAATCTACCTACAACAAATGAAGCATTGACTACAGATTAGAAATAAATCATAATACAGAAGAGCTTATGTAATAAGTGACAAATTTAAAGATCTGCCTCCTCTATGTAATAAGTGATGAATTTAAAGATCCTCCTCCTCCTCTGTACCATCTCAAACTACAGAGAAGTAAAAAATTAAGTGATGTTAAAACCCAGAGCCAACGTCCAAAGGCATCTCTTCCTCAAGTAATGATATCACAATGACATCATGTTGCTACTTCCCATTCCAACCTAAGAAGCAGGGATAAAGTAGAGAAGGAGAATTTTGGAGACTCAATAGTAGTTGATGCGAGTGGGCAAACATCAGAGCTATGTAGCATGGGGAGGATGGGGGAGCCTGTCCATTCTCCCTCTACCTGCTCCAAGACTCTACCCCTTTCTCCTTTACCTCATGCCAAAAATTGACTAGTGTTCCTTGCACTGGGAGTAGATTCATATAGAATACACACTGCTCATGAAGGAAACATGGTAGAGCCCATTTATTCACAATATGAATCAATTTTGTAGCAAACATAGGCAGAGAACTAATCAATCTGGGAACAGAAAAGATTGTGTAAGATGAAAATAATTGTTAAGTTACTCCTCACCCCTTAATTTTGCCCCTCAGCTCCTTCTATATCCTCACAGTGGGATGGAGAAAAGTGATATTTATTCAATAAACATTATTTAGTATTATTATGTGTGAAATACCTTGGCTATTACAAAGATGCAATATAGTCTCCCCTAAAAAGGATTTATACTTTATAAAAAAAAATCAGCCTTGCCTTCCTGAAAACTTTTGTCTTCTGGCTTAAATAACACCACCCTCTTGTTCAATTGTCACCTTTCTCAGCACACAGCATTTGTCTTTTTCAAACTTCTTTTTTTTTTTTTTTTTTTCAGAGTCTCGCTCTGTCACTCAGGCTGGAGTGCAGTGGCGCCATCTCAGCTCACTGCATCCTCCACCTCCCAGTTCAGGTGATTCTCCTGCCTCAGACTCCCGAGTAACTGGGACTACAGGCAGGTACCACCATACCTGGCTAATTTTTGTATTTTTAGTAAAGACGGGGTTTCACCATGTTGGCCAGGCTGGTCTCAAACTCCTGGGCTCAAGTGATCCACCCACCTCGGCCTCCCAAAGTGCTGGGATTACAGGCATGAGCCACTGCCCACCACGCCCAGCAGGCTTTTTTAAACTTCTTAGGTTACAAGTCATCCCTGAGGTTTTAGCTCTCACTTGTTTTGCAGTGTATTCACCAATCTAGAATAGCAGAGCCCAACTGTTTATTAAATTCCAGAAAAACACCATTGTATTTCTTACTTCCAGTGCATTCCAGCCCATCTCCACTTGAATGCCCCACAGGTACCTCCCACTAAAATACCTAAAACTGAAATTATTTTCCTGTTCCTTCTGTTCCTTTCCCCTTCCCTACTCTCTTAGTTTCATTTCTTCCAGGGGCAAATCCTGAGGCAAAGATTCCAGTGCAAATAGTTTATTTGGAAGGTGATCCAGAAGAGGCTACTAGGGAATTGGAGCAGTGAGATGAGGAAGGGAAGGTAGCCAAAGAGGCTTAGTTTTCAAACAAGTTACCACCTGGAGCTGAATCACACCGGGAAACTCAGAGTAGACTATAAACCTCAAGTAATCCCACCTGGGGTGCAAAGGTACTGAGGTATTTAACCAACGATCCCACTAGAAAATGTTTGAGGGCTGTTGCCAGGACATTAATTCCCTAGCACTTCCCTTCTTTCCCCTTGCCATCAGAAAAATCCCTCAGGCATTGGATGCCCACTTCAGCTGTAAGGCTGCACACAGAGGTTATGAGGGGGACACAAACAAGTTCTGTCCAGCTCTGTTTTGCATGTCGGTCAGTGGCACCACAACCCAGCAGTGACCACAGCTAGAACCCTTAAATCCATCCATGATTTCTCCCTCTTCTTCACCCTTCACTTTGACTCAGACACCAAATCTTGTTGATTTTATGTCCATTGTATTGTCAACTTAATTCACCCTTCTCAATCCTTGTGCCATTGTCTTAATTCAATACATCAATGTCTCTCCTAAACTATTGCCATAAATAGATTCCTTTTGGTCTCCAGACCCCTCCTTCAAGCTGCCATCAGAGTCATCCATCTTTTGCACTATTCCGGAGGGATAAGATAATAACAGCCAATGGGTACTGAATGCTCTCTCTTTCTTGTGCCAGCCACTGAACTAAGCATACTACATGCATTAACTCATTTAATCCTCACAACAAATTTATAAGACAGGTAATAGTTTTTACCCTCATTCTACAGATGAGGTCACTGAGCCTTAGAGATGTGAATAAAGTCAGAGCTAGTAAGATTAGAGAAGGAATCCAAACCCAGAGAGTCTGGCCCCAGAACTCTGGTGTTTAGTAACCATAAGATATTGCCATTGTACTCAGTTGTCTGTTTAAAATGCAAATCCAATTATGTCATTTCTCTTGGTAAAAGCCTAACCCCATCAATGTTTTCCTAAAACATTAATGATCAAAGTCATAACTCTTAAGTGTCAGGACACCATGTGATATAGTGGCCTCAGGTTCCCTGGCTAGCTTATCTTTCTCTACCTGTACTCATATATTAGTTTCTAAACTTCAGCCATCAGGAACAGGAAGCACTGTGTTTGATTAAAACATGGGGTGCTTTGAGGAGAGTCACAGAAGATAAGCCTATGTTCATACCACAGAGGCCTTTGAAAAAATCACCACATCAAAGAAGCAATATATCCCTCCAGGAGACAGCCACCTGCCTCAGCCATCAATATTTCTGAAAAAGTAGTCAGGACTTCAACCTCACACCAGTCAGAAAGGGCCTAAACCAGCTGGGAGGCCAGCTGACCTAAACACCTGTTGACCAAGTTCTCACGTTTGCTAGCAGGTGTTGTCTGACTTCTGCTGCTCTCTGGCTAGCCAAGGTGCTGCCTGCCCAATCCTCTCCCCACCCCCCCGCCTTCTTTCCATGGCCATTTGAAGTGATTCTTCCTCTGCTAGAACTTTGTCTGCTGGCCACATCACCCTTCCTCTGCTCTGAGCTTGAAAAGAACTCTCTGCCTTGTGTTCTTATGAATTCATTTCATTTTCCCCTGAAAGTAGAGCTCCAGTACATAAGAGGATAGAAGGCATCTTATAGTTCATGGATGCCCTTCAGTACTTAGAATGTAAAAGATTTGCAACATATAGTCAAATGAATTAGTTAGATGTTATATCAAGATTCTGTCCAAGCCTATGATATTTTAAGTCCTAATGTTCTCACATTTTGAATGTATGTTACCATGTAATAAATTACACAAATCATTGTTGAAAGAATATTAAATCCTGAAGGTCGACTCAGGTCTAATTAATAATAAGCAATAGGCTATATTTCATATATGAAAATGGCCCACTATCAGTAAAGCAAATATTGTGAAAGTTAAATATTCACAGGGCTGGTCTTTATCAGACCAAATGGTGTTATGGGTGGTTAATATTGCACAAGACAGTTCTGTCATCCCGTTAACAGGGTATTAATCACCTGCCACACCCCCACCAGTTCCCTCACCCCACCCCTCTTTATTATTTTGCTGGTTAGCGCTTTGGATATAGCTACAGTGAGACCTATTAATATTTCCCTGACAGAAGCAAAAATTGCTAGTAGGCAAATTTTAAAATTATGTTTCACAGAGGAATTCATTTCCCAATGCATATGCAAATTGTTGTCAATTTGTTATCTATTCACACCGTTAACACCTTCATATGAAGTGATTAAAACTTTCTCCCTGCAGGAGAGAGATGAATTTGGAATTGTATTTTCAACATAGAGTCAACATTTTATTTTCAATGTGCCAGGAGAATTATGTTATGATAGAAACCATATATTTCTGCTGTGAAACATTATGGAGCACAGAGGTGGGAGAAGTGGAAACTGACCTTCATTAAACCTATGGCTGGAGATGGAAGGCGGCCTTCCTATCCAGTAGAGAGCTTCATTGATGAGTGAAACGAAGATGCTCTTACTGGTCAACTTGCAGTAGAACACTGCAGAATAATTAAATCAGCTCCAAGTTTCCTTGCCTAAAAATCAATTTTAGAGAAAATTTTGCTTCAGTGAAGATAGCTCTACCTCCCCTGGGATGTTGCTGCTAACACAAAATCAAATATCAAAAGACAAACATAACACCTGATTCTCTTTTTAATTAAACATATATAAGAATACCACTCTATACCTTGGTATGTTACTTATTAATACTCACATTACATAATTTTGATTATCATAAAAATTCTGCACTATAGTGGAGCAGATTTTGTTACATTTTACATATTAGGAAATGGAAGTACAAGAAAATTAGTGTGGCTTGTCCTAAGTGCATAGCCATATTATAATCTTTAACTTGGATCAGCTGGCTGAAAGTTAGGGCATACAAGAAAGGTCTTATATTCTATAAGTCTAATAATACAATAATAATAATAATCTTAGCCTCAAACTCCATATAATATTCCTGAAGATGAAAAATTGAAGAGGAAGAAGGTATAAATATGTTAAATAACTGTTTTATAAACTGGTGCCAAATATAGACTGAAAAAATATTTTGAAAAACCTGAAGATAGACACTAGTAGAATGATGTCTACCTTCCAAATAAGTAGATAGATTAATCATAGTTTATATAGAAATTCTTTTAGAAAAACTATTTAGAAATATTAAATATTATAAAATAAATTTAGAAATAAATTTGATTAGTGATCCATAAGCTATATAGGAACCAAAAAAAATCACTGGTATACAATAGTTGTTGGAAAAGATTGAGAAAAATCTATCTATATGATCAATTATCACTCAATCCTAATGCGGGGACTGTAGGACTATACCTAATAGACCTACAATTACAGGAAATGTAATAGGACCAAGGACTCACTGGCTGCTGCATTGTAAAATTCACTGTTGTGCCAGGTGTGGTGGCTCATGCCTGTAATTCCAACACTTTGGGAGGCCGAGGTGGGCAGATGACTTGAGGCCAGGAGTACAAGACCAGCCTGGCCAACATAGTGAAACGCCATCTCTACTAAAAATACAAAAATTAGCTGGGTATGGTGGCACTTGCCTGTAATCCCAGCTACTCAGGTAGCTGAGGCACGAGAGTCATTAGAACCTGGCAGGCGGAGGTTGCAGTGAGCCGAGATTGTGCCAATGGACTCTAGCCTGGTTGATAGAGTGAGACACTATCTCAAAACTAAAAACCAAACACCGCATGTTCTCACTCATAGATCGGAATTGAACAATGAGAACACATGGACACGGGAAGGGGAACATCACACTCTGGGGACTGTTGTGGGGTTGGGGGAGGGGGGAGGGATAGCATTAGGAGATATACCTAATGCTAAATGACGAGTTAATGGGTGCAGCACACCAGCATGGCACATGTATACATATGTAACTAACCGGCACATTGTGCACATGTACCCTAAAACTTTAAGTATAATAATAATAATAAATAAATAAATAAAATAAAATATAAAATTCACTGTTGCATTTCCGCCAAGGCCAGACCTCCCAAGGCCTACTTCCAGAACACAATAACCTAAAGCAGACCCATTCAGACTTCAATGGTGGTATGGTGGCCATCCCAGCCATATCTAGCCCACTTTCTATTTTCTCTCACACAGGTATGCCTAATAAAATTCTTGCAGTACTAACACACATAAAAATATGTTTTGATAAACATAATCAGAAAGGACAAGGGAGATATTACCACTGACCCCACAGAAATACAAACAACCATCAGAGAATATTATGAACAATTCTGTGCACATAAACTAGAAAATCTAGAATAAATAGATACATTCCTGAACGCATACAACCTCCCAAGACTGAGCCAGGAGGAAATTGAATCCCTGAACAGATCAATTATCAGCTCTAAAACTGAGGCAGTAATAAATGGCCTACCAACCAAAAAAGCCCAGGACCAGATGGATTCACAGCTAAATTCTACCATATGTACAAAGAAGAAATGGTACCATTCCTACTGAAACTATTCCAAAAAAGTTGAGGAGGAAGGAATTCTCCCTCACCCATTTTATAAGGCCAGCATCATCCTGATACCAAAACCTGGCAGAGATACAAAAAAAAAAAAAAAGAAGAAAAGAAAAGAAAAGAAAACTTCAGGCCAATATCTTTGATGAACATCGATACAAACATCCTGAACAAAATAGTGGCAAATCAAATCCAGCAGCATATCAGAAAGTTTATCCACCATGATCAAGTAGGCTTTATCCCTGGAATGCAAGGTTGGTTCAACATATACAAATTAATAAATGTGATTCATCACATAAACAGAACTAGAGACAAAAACCACATGACTATCTTAATAGATACAGAAAAGGCTTTCAACAAATTACAACATCCACTCATGTTAAAAAATCTCAATAAACTAGGTACTGAAGGAACATACCTCAAAATAATAAGAGCCACCTATAACAAACCCAAAGCCAACATCATACTGAATGGGCAAAAACTAGAAGCATCCCCCTTGAAAACTGGCACAGGACAAGGATGCCCTTTCTCATCACTCCTATTCAACTTAGTATTGGAAGTTCTGGCCAGGGCAATCAGGCAAGAGAAAAAAATAAAGAGTACTTAAATAAGAAGAGAGGAATTCAAATTATCTTTGTTAGTACATGACATGATTCTATATCTAGAAAACCCCACAGTCTGAGCCTAAAAGCTTCTTATAAGCTGACAAACAACTTCATCAAGCCTCAGGACACAAAAGCAATGTGCAAAATTCACCAGCATTCTTATAAAATAACAATAGTTAAGCTAAAAGCCAAATCAAGAACAAACTCCCATTTACATTTGCCAAAAATAGAATTACATACCCAGGAATTCAGCTAACTATGGAGGTGAAAGATCTCTACAAGGAGAACTACAAACCACTGATCAAAGAAATCAGAGATTTTGATCAACAAACAAATGAAAAAACATTCCATGCTCATGGATAGGAAGAATCAGTACCATTAAAATCACCATACTGCCCAAAGCAGTATGGCTTTTTATAGATTGAAGGCTATTCCTATTAAACTCACATTTACATTCTTCACAGAACTAGAAAAAAACTATTTTAAAATTCATATAGAATGAAAAGAGCCCAAATAGCCAAGGAAATCCTAAGGAAAAAAAAAAAAAGGCTGGAGGCATCATGCTACCTAACTTCAAATTATACTACAGGGCTACAGTAACAAAAACAGCATGGTACTGGTAAAAAACAGACACATAGACCAATGGAACCAAATAGAAAACCCAGAAGTAAGACTACACACCTACAACTATCTGATCCTTGACAAACCTGACAAAAACAAGCAATGGGGAAAAGATTTCCTATTCATAAATGGTACTGGATAACTGGCTAGCCATGTGCAGATGATTAAAACTGGACTCTTTCCTTACATCACATACAGAAGTTAACTCAAGATGTATTAAAGACTTAAATGTAAAGCCAAAAACTATAAAAACCCTGGAAGACAACCTAGGCAATACCATTCAGGACATATGTACAGGCAAATGTTTCATGACTAAGATGCCAAAAGCAATTGCATCAAAAGCAAAAATTGACAAATGGGATCTAATTAAACTAAAGAGCTTCTGCACAGCAAAAGAAACTATCAACAGAGTAAACAGACAACCTACAGAATGGGAGAAAATTTTTGCAAACTATGCATCCAACAAAAGTTTAATATCCAGCATCTATAAGGAACTTCAACAAATTTACAAGAAAAAACAACTCCATCAAAAAGTGGGCAAAAGACATGAATAGACACTTTTCAAAAGGAGACATACAGGAGGCCAACAACCATATGAAAAAAAGCTCAATATCACTAACCATTAGAGAAATGTAAATCAAAACCACAAGAGATACCATCTCACACCAGTCAGAATGGCTATTATTAAAAAGTCAAAAAATAACAGATGCTGGAGAGGTTGTGGAGAAAAAGAAATGCATATACACTGTTGGTAATGCAAATTAGTTCAACCACTGTGGAAGACAGTTCAGTGATTCCTCAAAGACCAAATGGCAGAAATACCATTTGACCCAGCAATCCCATTACTGGGTATATATCCAAAGGAATATAAATTGTTCTGTTTTAAAGACATATATACATGTATGTTCATTACAACACTATTCACAATAGCAAAGACATGGAATCAATCTAAATGCTCATCAATGACAGACTGGATAAAGAAAATAAGGTACATATATACTATGGAATACTATGTAGCCATAAAAAAGATTGAGATCATATCCTTTGCAGCGACATGTATGGAGCTGGAAGCCATTACCCTTAGGAAACTAACACAGGAACAGAAACCAAATACCACACATTCTCACTTATAAATGAGAGCTAAATGATGAGCACACATGGACACATAGAGGGGAACAACACACACTGGGGCTTATCTTAAGGTGGATGGTAGGAGGATGGAGAGGTTCCGAAAAATTAACTAATGGCTACTAGGCTTAATACTTGAGTGAGGAAATAATCTGTACAACAAACCCACAAGTTTACCTATACAACAAACCTGCACATGTGCCCCTGAGCTTAGAGTTAAAAACATATGTTTTGAAAAGGTAATTTAATTACATGGCCTAATTTTATGTGCTGGGTATGGTAGCTCCCAGATGTAATCCTAGAGCTTTAGGAGGTTAAGGTGGAAGGATCGCTTGAGCTAAGGAGTTCAAGATTACTCCAGCCTGGGTGAGAGAGCGAGACCTTGTCTAAAAGAAAAAAAAAAAAAGCAAGAAAGAAAATAAAAGATGAGAAAAGAAAATTAAAAAAAAAAAAAGACAGATGCAAACAGTATGCCCCAAATGACCTAGATATTGTGGGAAAATCAAAGAAAAAGACACATTCACATGAAGATACATGGATAATAGAATGAATAAAAACGTACCAAAGTCTTAATAGTAGTTATCTTTGGGTAGTGATTTTATAAGTGGTGCTCATTTTCTTTTACATATTTTTCTGAGTATCCTACATTTCCTAAAATGAGATTATGTTATTTTCTACTTTAAAACATGATCTAACCATCACAACTTAACAAAGTATAGATTTTAGAGAAAAGTACACAAAATACAATTTGGCTAAGCATAAAAAATGATTAAATTGAGACACATGATGTTTTCCTAAAATAATTTAGAGTGTTTATTTTGTCGGCTTATTTAAAATTGAAACCTCAAAAAGAAATGTAGGATTCTTGATTCCTCGGTACTTTGATGAACTTGAAGATGTGGTTTGAAATCACTATCTTCTTAAAAATGGATAGATATAGACCATCTGTTGCATGTTTAGAAACAAATGTACCATTACCAGGAGAATTTTCTAAGAAAATAGGTGGAGTTTCATGCTTTCTTTTAAGATCCAGGAAGCCCTGCTCTTGGTTTGATTTAATTTAGGACAAAATAGGGTCTTCCATTTTGCTTCAATATGAGTTATATGGACCACTTGTTTCCGAAAGCTTTGGAGGGTGGGGAGGAGAGGTAAGGAGAGAGGAAAGGAAGGAGAGAATAAAATAAAGAAGGAAAGAAGAGTGCTTTTTGTTTGGGATGGGACAGTTATGTCAAATACAATTGCACGCCCACACCAGCTTTGATAACTTGGTAATGACTGTTTTTACTGAGAAGAATTCTGAGGTTGCATCTGATGTAGCTGGAAAGTATGGTATTATCAATGAATGATGTCTGTATAAGTGTGCAAGGGAAGGTACTTGTCATATCTGAAGTCTGGATAGGACCGGCAATAGGACAGACAATGTATCATCAGTCTAGTAGTTTTGCTGTCAATATATTATGTGACTTCCATGTAGAAACTTCATTCAAGTTTCTGTCAGCCTATTATTGATTAAAAGCATAATGTTTTGCTTTTAAATCAAGTATGTTCAAGTATTGTGATTTGAAAAAAATACTACTGCTACTACCCTGAGGTTTTTAAAAAGAAATAGTGTATTTAGTAAGTTATTACTGTTCAGAATGAAATCTAGAAATATTAGTGAGATGGTTTGGTTCTATGTCCCCAAATCTCATGTCGAATTGTAATTCCCAGTGTTGGGGGAGGTACCTGGTTAGAGGTGATTGGATCATGGGGGCAGATTTCCCCCTTGCTGTCTCATGATAGTGAGTGAGTTCTCATGAGATCTGGTTGTTTAAGCTGTGTAGCGCTTCCCGCTTTGTTCTCTCTCTCTCCTGCTGCCATGTGATTATGTGCCTGCTTCCCCTTTTCCCTTACACCACTGCTATAATTTTCCTGAGGCCCCCCAGGCCATGCCTTCAGTACAACCTGTGGAACTGTGAGTCAATTGAACCTCTTTTCTTTACAAATTACCCAGCCTCAGGTAGTTCTTCATAGCAGTGTGAAAATGGACTAATACAATTAGCATACAAATTTAAGTCATGACAGGGTCCCCAATATTTTACAGTGTGGACCATAGGGTAGCTGATCAGAATCAGAAGGGGGCTTCTTGACACTGCAGTTTTCCTAGGCCCCACCCTCTATATTCTCAATAAAAATCACTGGGGACTAGGATCTAGAAATCTACATTTTTAACCGGTATACCAACTGATTCTTATGCACCCAAATTTGAGACCCACTGACCTAAACTTCTGAGAGAAATTTGCCATTCACTGCACAGTGCTTTCTCAACTGCCCTACCACCTCCACCATTACTCTTGCTAAAAACACAAACAGTGCCCAGATTATTCTCTATTCCAAACCTAATTTTCTAGATCAACCTCTGAGAAACAAGTATACTCCCTCCTAACTCTGAATATTAACAATCCTCCCAAAAGACACCATTATCATACTCCAAAAAATTTGGGAAAATGCTGCTGGCAGCTTTAATTAAAATTATGAGTTCCTCTACTCTTGCATTCTCACTAATATGATCTATAGCCTTTTGGAAGTT
This sequence comes from Pan paniscus, assembly GCF_029289425.2. Lineage (NCBI taxonomy): Eukaryota > Metazoa > Chordata > Mammalia > Primates > Hominidae > Pan > Pan paniscus. Next base: position 39,283,626 of record NC_073264.2, on the reverse strand, counting down.
GAGGCATCTTTCATAATAAATGTGAAAATGACCTCAGCAGCATTTCCATTATGATGGATGTGAATTATGACTTATGATTTTTTTCAAATCTGATTTTAAGCACAGTATCAGTAGGAGTAGCAGCCTAGTGGATAATGATTGACTGCATAAAATGCTTTCCCTATATCAAGCCCTGTATACTTTATGTACAAATATCCTTGGACTTGCATTGTGTATGTCTAAATTATATTTAGGCTCCATTGAAGCTTAAACCATTTCTTTCACATAGTTACCATAGTGCTTTACCCCAAGCAAGCACATTTTCCTCATATTTTGCACCCGCACCCCCTTATTCCCAGGCAGCAAAATATGGATTTGAAGGAAGCCTTTCACTTTATGGGGCCTTATTTGAAATATAAAGAATTTTAAATGACCTCATGTCAGCAAATCCAAAAGATCTCTAAAAAGAATGTTATCAATTAAGATGATTTATGACATTGACTAATCTTGGCCAAGGTAGAAAAACACATCTAATGAGAAATGCCTCCTAGAGTGCAGTTGCCATAACAGCAGGTGCATCAGCCTTTAATACTGTGCTGACTCTTCCTTCCATTGTGAACCCTGGAAATTTACTACTGGCCATGGCACTGCATGCAGTTGTGGCCCTTTGACAAAAAGAAAAATTTTATTTAAAGTTTTGAACCTATACTAGCTCTAGTAAAAAGACAGTTGGCTCCATAAAATATGCAATAAAAGCAGTCTCTAGGGTTTTTTGAAAGTAAAAAATATGAGAATTCATTGTGGTGCCATTTGGCCTCTGAGGTTGTGAGTCTGTCAGCATTTCAAGTCCTAACTTCTGCATTTTAAAATTCTGTATGGACAATAGTAGTGTCCTACATCATTGAAAAAAAGTTCTCTCCAGAAAACTATCTTTTCCAAATATATGTATGTGTGTGTGTGTATATATATATATATACACACACACACATATATATGTGTATATATATATACACATATATATGTGTGTGTGTGTATATATATATACACACAAACATACAAATATATATATATATATTCATTTGGGAATCACAGAAAAGTATTGTTTTATATCTTAAATAAGATAATAAGATAAAGGGCTTCTTTTGAGTTTTTTTTTTTTTTTTTTTTTGCCCTTAAAATTGTGTGTGTAATAAAGGGGCACATATTTAACATATTCATTTCAGTCAGGGAAACACTTCACTAACCATATTTTTCTCTAACAACTCTGGTAAACAAATTATTAGCTGCCTTCAGAAAAAGTATCCATTAGACCTACATGCGGTTTTCAGGCCAGAAGATAGACCTAGAGACAGAATTTGGGTCTGGAATGAGGTCTAAGCCAGTGGTAAAGGCACAGACCTGTGAATCAGGAAGTCTGTGTTCTGCCTCTGCTGTTAACAACCCATGTGATCCTAGGCAAGACCCTGGATCAATCCACCCAAAAGGTTTCCAGCATCCTCAGGCTGCTGTAGAGACACATACAGCCAACTGGCAGTATTATGACATGTTTGGTCTCCATCCTCAACCAATCCCTCACCACAGTTCAGTAATATTTTACACTATCCCAGAGAGGGAAATATGTGAGTGTTTAAATTTTTTAAAATGGGTTAAAAAATCAAATGAAATGTTAGAGCAGATCTTGGTCAGAATTATGGCATTCACTATTCTGATGCATGAAGCCCACTTCCTTCTGCACTCAATTCTGAGGCCTACTGCATTCCTGGTATCATATCTCAATCTGAGACACTCTATGGACATGCTTCAGGTAGCTTTGCAGCACTGATGTAAAATTCGGCTCATGTGACTTTTCCTGGAGAGAGGATCTATTGCTCACTTATCATTCTCATAAAGATTTGTGACCAAAATTACATTTATGTTCTGTATAAAGAAAGGAAAGTAATACATTATCCACACCAGCCTGGAGGATGGTCTATTCATCTTTGAATCTACAGTCCCATGCACATGATCTACATGTAATATTATATGCACTCAAAAAGGATTTCATGAACAAATGAGTGGATGAATGAATGAGACAACAAATGCACAAACCCCATTTGAGAATACAGTGCTGGGCACTGAGACTGCCTCAAGTCACACAGCTAATCAAAAGCCTCAATTCCTCAAGTGAGCCCATGATCTCTGCTTGCCCCCAGCAATTTGTGAACAACATTCCTCTGCTTTTCTTTCCACTAGATATAGTGCTTATTATTATTGCCCATGGCCAATTAACTTCACTGGAAAATGGAAATCCATCATAATATTCATTTTTCTAATGAAAACATTAGAAGCAATCCTCTCTGAAATAAAAATGCATGATGAAGGACTTACTGGAATAGAGTTGAAAAGGAGAGCACTATTCTTGAGCCACCAAATTTGGGTTACAGGAGCTAGTACCAAGCCATAGACATTTGTCCATCAGGCCACAAGCCAACGCCATGGGCCTCAGGTCTGTTCATATTTTTGAAAGCCCATTAAGCCATCACTACTTTGGCCCCTGCTCAGAACCCAAAGATACAGGTGTCTTTGGTTTATGTACTGCAGTTGCTCTTCTCACTCTGGACCCATTCCAACCAGCAGCTGTCTTTTTCATCTTTCCCATTACTGATGCTCTGTTACCCTCACCACGTTCTAGGCAGGCCTCACAGATGGAGCTCTCACAGCTGCCTTTGAGGTATGTCTGCCCCTACACACACTTCAAAGAGTCCTGATGCTTATTATGTACAGGGAAGCCAAACTGCTGCCTTCGGAACCTGCCCCAATAGTCACGTAGGTTCTTTTCTATTTTCCCTAAGTGTCAGCTGGTTTGAGGAATAAAGGGACAGAGTACAAAAGAGAGAAATTTTAAAGCTGGGTGTCCAGGGGAGACTTCACATGTCGGTAGGTTCCGTGATGCCCCACAAGCCGCAAAACTAGCAAGTTTTTATTAGGGACTTTCAAAAGGGGAGGGAGTGTACGAATAGGGTGTGGGTCACAGAGATCACGTGCTTCACAAGGTAATAGAATATCACAAGGCAAATGGAGGCAAGGCGAGATCACAGGACCACAGGACCGGGGCAAAATTAAAATTGCTAATGAAGTTTCGGGCACCATTGTCATTGATAACATCTTATCAGGAGACAGGGTTTGAGAGCAACCAGTCTGACCAAAATTTATTAGGAGGAATTTCCTCTTCCTAATAAGCCTGGGAGTGCTATGGGAGACTAGGGTTTATTTCATCCCTACAGTTTCGACTGTAGAAGACGGCCACACCCAAGGGGGCCATTTTAGAGAACCACCCTCAGGGGCGCATTCTCTTTCTCAGGGATGTTCCTTGCTGAGAAAAAGAATTCAGTGACATTTCTCCCATTTGCTTTTGAAAGAAGAGAAATATGGCTCTGTTCTGCCCGGCTCACCGGCGGTCAGAATTTAAGGTTATCTCTCTTATTCCCTGAACATTGCGGTTATCTTGTTCTTTTTTCAAGGTGCCCAGCTTTCACATTGTTCAAACACACATGCTCTACAATTTGTGCAGTTAATGCAATTATCACAGGATCCTGAGGTGACATACATCCTCCTCAGCTGACAGGATTACGAGATTAAAGACAGGCATAGGAAATCACAAGGGTATTGATTGGGGAAGTGATAAGTGTCCATGAAATCTTCACAATTTATGTTCAGAGATTGCAGTAAAGACATGCATAAGAAATTATAAAAGTATTAATTTGGGGAACTAATAAATGTCCATGAAATCTTCACAATCCACATTCTTCTGCCATGGCTTCAGCCGGTCCCTCCATTCAGGGTCCCTGACTTCCCGCAACAGGAAGCCAAACTGCTGCTTTCCATCATCCTATTCCCAACACAGGACCACTGTTGGAGTCCCATTCAGGAGCCAGAGAAGGTTCCTGCTGCTTTTGTGAGGATGTCCTGAGGGCTGCAGGATGACTGCATAGAATCCACAAAGCCATTCTACTTCTCTTTTGCTATTTCTCTTCTGTACAGAGTCTTTTTAAATCACTATTTTCAGGGCATGTGTGGCTAAAAAAATGGGCCTTGAGCAGGAGCATTTCCTAACTCCAACTGATCTGAGACAGACCTTGAAGGAGACAGCTGTTTGATGACACAGTGGTGTTCAAAATCACAGGTTCTAGCTATGGGACTCACACCAGACTTATAGGTCTGATGAAGAGTCACTTTTGCTATCCCTGTGACATCAGAGGATACTCAATTTACCTAGGCTGATTCACCTGGGTGGAGTACATATCTACTCACTTAAGCTCAGCCTAGTCTACCTTACCCTGGCTGGATCATTTAACAATTACCAATTGATTACCTGTTTCATGCCTATATTATGTTATGGATTAAAGATAATAAAAGTCTGTACCTCAAGGACTTCATATTCTATCAAGGCAATGATAAATATGGTTTTAAAAGTCTATTATAATAAAAAAAGCTAATATTGTTCTAAAAATATTGGTCATTATCATTAGACAACAAATAAATGACACAAAAAAAAGAAAGGAAAAGGCAAAATTATCATTATTTGAAAATGATGTGATTATTTAACCATAAACCCAAGAAAGACAACTAAAAAATGATTATACACAATGAGATAAGTCAGTAAAATCATGGGTACAAAATACATTTACCAAAATGCTTTCCTATATGCAAATGATATCCTTTATGCTTTCCTATATGCAAATGATAACTGGCAAGGAAATTCAATTAAGAGATAATATATTTACAATAAATTAAGAAGTTTGTGGAAGAAAATTTAGAATAAATAAAAAGATATACCTATTCTTGGAGAGGCAAAATAAATATTATAAAGATCAATTATCCTTAAAATAACATATGCAATTAATGTGTTACCATTTTTTTAAAAAGTGTTTATTAGTAATTTACCAAGCTGTGAAACTTATATGAAAAAAATTGATACTGATATAGGAGTAAACTGACAAAACAATTAAAAAATTGAGAGTTGAAAAATGATGAAATATATTTTTTAATTTAATATATAAAAAAGATCAGCATTTCAAGTCAGTGGGGAAAAGATGGATCATTTGAAATAATGGTCTGGCATTTGGATGAAAACAAAAAAAAACTGATTACCATCTCACTTTTTCTACCAAAATAAATTCAAGATGAATCAAAGATTTAATTTAAAGCATAAAACTAGGGGGGAGGAGCCAAGATGGCCGAATAGGAACAGCTCTGGTCTACAGCTCCCAGCCTGAGCGACGCAGAAGACGGGTGATTTCTGCATTTCCATCTGAGGTACCAGGTTCATCTCACTAGGGAGTGCCAGACAGTAGGTGCAGGTCAGTGGGTGCAGTGCACCATGCACAAGCTGAAGCAGGGCGAGGCATTGTCTCACTCGGGAAGTGCAAGAGGTCAGGGAGTTCCTTTTCCTAGTCAAAGAAAGGGGTGACAGACAGCAACTGGAAAATCGGGTCACTCCCACCGGAATACTGAGCTTTTCCGATGGGCTTAAAAAACGGCACACCAGGAGATTATATACTGCACCTGGCTTGGAGGGTCCTACGCCCATGGAGTCTCACTGATTGCTAGCACAGCAGTCTGAGATCAAACTGCAAGGTGGCAGCAAGGCTGGGGGAGGGGCACCCATCATTGCCCAGGCTTGCTTAGGTAAACAAAGCAGCTGGGAAGCTCGAACTGGGTGGAGCCCAACACAGCTCAAGGAGGCCTGCCTGCCTCTGTAGGCTCCATCTCTGGGGGCAGGGCACAGACAAACAAAAAGACAGCAGTAACCTCTGCAGACTTAAATGTCCCTGTCTGACAGCTTTGAAGAGAGCAGTGGTTCTCCCAGCACACAGCCGGAGATCTGAGAATGGGCAGACTGCCTCCTCAAGTGGGTCCCTGACCCCTGACCCCTGAGCAGCCTAACTGGGAGGCAACCCCCAGTAGCGGCAGAATGACACCTCACAAGGCCGGGTACTCCTCTGAGACAAAACTTCCAGAGGAACGATCAGACAGCACCATTCACGGTTCACGAAAAACCACTGTTCTGCAGACACCGCTGCTGATACCCAGGCAAAGAGGGTCTGGAGTGGACCTCTAGCAAACTCCAACAGACCTGCAGCTGAGGGTCCTGTCTATCAGAAGGAAAACTAACAAACAGAAAGGACATCCACACCAAAAACCCATCTGTACATCACCATCATCAAAGACCAAAAGTAGATAAAACCACAAAGATGGGGAAAAAACAGAGCAGAAAAACTGGAAACTCTAAAAAGCAGAGCACCTCTCCTCCTCCAAAGGAACTCAGTTCCTCACCAGCAATGGAACAAAGCTGGATGGAGAATGACTTTGACGAGTTGAGAGAAGAAGGCTTCAGACAATCAAACTACGAGCTACAGAAGGAAATTCAAACCAAAGTCAAAGAAGTTAAAAACTTTGAAAAAATGTAGAGGAATGTATAACTAGAATAACCAATATGCAGAAGTGCTTAAAGGAGCTGATGGAGCTGAAAGCCAAGGCTCGAGAACTACATGAAGAATGCAGAAGCCTCAGGAGCCGATGCAATCAACTGGAAGAAAGGGTATCAGTGATGGAAGATGAAATGAAGCAAGAAGGGAAGTTTAGACAACAAAGAATAAAAAGAAATGAACAAAGCCTCCAAGAAATATGGGACTATGTGAAAAGACCAAATCTACGTCTGATTGGTGTACCTGAAAGTGACAGGGAGAATGGAACCAAGTTGGAAAACACTGCAGGAGATCATCCAGGAGAACTTCCCCAATCTAGCAAGGCAGGCCAACATTCAGATTCAGGAAATACAAAGAATGCCACAAAGATACTCCTCGAGAAGAGAATTCCAAGACACATAATTGTCAGATTCACCAAAGTTGAAATGAAGGAAAAAATGTTAAGGGCAGCCAGAGAGAAAGGTCGGGTTACCCACAAAGGGAAGCCCATCAGACTAACGGCGGATCTCTCGGCAGAAACTCTACAAGCCAGAAGAGAGTGGGGGCCAATATTCAACATTCTTAAAGAAAAGAATTTTCAACCCAGAATTTCATATCCATCCAAACTAAGCTTCATAAGTGAAGGAGAAATAAAATACTTTACAGACAAGCAAATGCTGAGAGATTTTGTCACCACCAGGCCTGCCCTAAAAGAGCTCCTGAAGGAAGCACTAAATATGGAAAGGCACAACTGGTGCCAGCTGCTGCAAAATCATGCCAAAATGTAAAGACCATAGAGACTAGGAAGAAACTGCATCAACTAACAAGCAAAATAACCAGCTAACATCATAATGACAGGTTCAAATTCACACATAACAATATTAACTTTAAACGTAAACGGACTAAATGCTCCAATTAAAAGACACAGACTGGAAAACTGGATGAAGAGTCAAGACCCATCAGTGTGTTGTATTCAGGAAACCCATCTCACATGCAGAGACATACATAGGCTCAAAATAAAAGGATGGAGGAAGATCTACCAAGCAAATGGAAAACAAAAAAAAGCAGGGGTTGCAATTCTAGTCTCTGATAAAACAGACTTTAAACCAACAAAGATCAAAAGAGACAAAGAAGGCCATTACATAATGGTAAAGGGATCAATTCAACAAGAAGAGCTAACTATCCTAAATATATATGTACCCAATACAGGAGCACCCAGATTCATAAAGCAAGTCCTGAGTGACCTACAAAGAGACTTAGACTCCCACACATTAATAACGGGAGACTTTAACACCCCATTGTCAACATTAGACAGATCAACGAGACAGAAAGTCAATAAGGATACCCAGGAATTGAACTCAGCTCTGCACCAAGCGGACCTAATAGACATCATCTACAGAACTCTCCACCCCAAATCAACAGAACATACATTTTTTTCAGCACCACACCACACCTATTCCAAAATTGACCACATACTTGGAAGTAAAGCTCTCCTCAGCAAATGTAAAAGAACAGAAATTATAACAAACTATCTCTCAGACCACAGTGCAATCAAACTAGAACTCAGGATTAAGAATCTCACTCAAAACTGCTCAACTACATGGAAACTGAACAACCTGCTCCTGAATGACTACTGGGTACATAACGAAATGAAGGCAGAAATAAAGCTGTTCTTTGAAACCAACAAGAACAAAGACACAACATACCAGAATCTCTGGGACACATTCAAAGCAGTGTGTAGAGGGAAATTTATAGCACTAAATGCCCACAAGAGAAAGCAGGAAAGATCCAAAATTGACACCCTAACATCACAATTAAAAGAACTAGAAAAGCAAGAGTAAACACATTCAAAAGCTAGCAGAAGGCAAGAAATAACTAAAATCAGAGCAGAACTGAAGGAAATAGAGACATAAAAAACCCTTCAAAAAATTAATGAATCCAGGAGCTGGTTTTTTGAAAGGATCAACAAAATTGATAGACTGCTAGCAAGACTAATAAAGAAAAAAAGAGAGAAGAATCAAATAGATGCAATAAAAAATGATAAAGGAGATATCACCACCAATCCCACAGAAATACAAACTACCATCAGAAAACACTACAAACACCTCCACGCAAATAAACTAGAAAATCTAGAAGAAATGGATAAATTCCTTGACACATACACTCTCCCAAGACTAAACAAGGAAGAAGTTGATTCTCTGAATAGACCAATAACAGGAGCTGAAATTGTGGCAAAAATCAATAGCTTACCAACCAAAAAGAGTCCAGGACCAGATGAATTCACAGCCATATTCTACCAGAGGTACAAGGAGGAACTGGTACTATTCTTTCTGAAACTATTCCAATCAATAGAAAAAGAGGGAATCCTCCCTAACTCATTTTATGAGGCCAGCATCATCCTGATACCAAAGCCGGGCAGAGACACAACCAAAAAAGAGAATTTTAGACCAATATCCTTGATGAACATTGATGCAAAAATCCTCAATAAAATACTGGCAAACTGAATCCAGCAGCACATCAAAAAGCGTATCCACCATGATCAAGTGGGCTTCATCCCTGGGATGCAAGGCTGGGTCAATATACGCAAATCAATAAATGTAATCCAGCATATAAACAGAACCAAAGACAAAAACCACATGATTATCTCAATACATGCAGAAAAGGCCTTTGACAAAATTCAACAACCCTTCATGCTAAAAACTCTCAATAAATTAGGTATTGATGGGACGTATCTCAAAATAATAAGAGCTATCTATGACAAACCCACAGCCAATATCATACTGAATGGGCAAAAACTGGAAGCATTCCCTTTGAAAACTGGCACAAGACAGGGATGCCCTCTCTCACCACTCCTATTCAACATAATGTTGGAAATTCTGGCCAGAGCAATTAGGCAGGAGAAGGAAATAAAGGGTACTCAATTAGGAAAAGAGGAAGTCAAATTGTCCCTGTTTGCAGATGACATGATTGTATATCTAGAAAACCCCATTGTCTCAGGCCAAAATCTCCTTAAGCTGATAAGCAACTTCAGCAAAGTCTCAGGATACAAAATCAATATGCAAAAATCACAAGCATTCATATACACCAATAACAGACAAACAGAGAGCCAAATCATGAGTGAACTCCCATTCACAATTGCTTCAAAGAGAATAAAATACCTAGGAATCCAGCTTACAAGGGATGTGAAAGACCTCTTTAAGGAGAACTACAAACCACTGCTCAATGAAATAAAAGAGGATACAAACAAATGGAAGAACATTCCATGCTCATGGTAGGAAGAATCAATATCGTGAAAATGGCCATACTCCCCAAGGTAATTTATAGATTCAATGCCATCCCCATCAAGCTACCAATGCCTTTCTTCACAGAATTGGAAAAAACTACTTTAAAGTTCATATGGAACCAAAAAAGAGCCCGCATCGCCAAGTCAATCCTAAGCCAAAAGAACAAAGCTGGAGGCATCATGCTACCTGACTTCAAACTATACTACAAGGCTAGAGTAACCAAAACAGCATGGTACTGGTACCAAAACAGAGATATAGATCAATGGAACAGAACAGAGCCCTCAGAAATAACGCCGCATATCTACAACTATCTGATCTTTGACAAACCTGAGAAAAACAAGCAATGGGGAAAGGATTCCCTATTTAATAAATGGTGCTGGGAAAACTGGCTAGCCATATGTAGAAAGCTGAAACTGGATCCCTTCCTTACACCTTATACAAAAATCAATTCAAGATGGATTAAAGACTTAAACGTTAGACCTAAAACCATAAAAAACCTAGAAGAAAACCTAGGCATTACCATTCAGGACATAGGCACGGGCAAGGACTTCATGTCTAAAACACCAAAAGCAATGGCAACAAAAGCCAAAATTGACAAATGGGATCTAATTAAACTAAAGAGCTTCTGCACAGCAAAAGAAACTACCATCAGAGTGAACAGGCAACCCATAAAATGGGAGAAAATTTTCGCAACCTACTCATCTGACAAAGGGCTAATATCCAGAATCTACAATGAACTCAAACAAATTTACAAGAAAAAAAACAAACAACCCCATCAAAAAGTGGGTGAAGGACATGAACAGACACTTCTCAGAAGAAGACATTTATGCAGCCACAAAACACATGAAAAAATGCTCATCATCACTGGCCATCAGAGAAATGCAAATCAAAACCACAATGAGATATCATCTCACACCAGTCAGAATGGCAATCATTAAAAAGTCAGGAAACAACAGGTGCTGGAGAGGATATGGAGAAATAGGAACACTTTTACACTGTTGGTGGGACTGTAAACTAGTTCAACCATTGTGGAAGTCAGTGTGGCGATTCCTCAGGGATCTAGAACTAGAAATACCATTTGACCCAGCCATCCCATTACTGGGTATATACCCAAAGGACTATAAATCATGCTGCTATAAAGACACATGCACACGTATGTTTATTGCAGCACTATTCACAATAGCAAAGACTTGGAACCAACCCAAATGTCCAACAATGATAGACTGGATTAAGAAAATGTGGCACATATACACCATGGAATACTATGCAGCCATAACAAATGATGAGTTCATGTCCTTTGTAGGGACATGGATGAAATCGGAAATCATCATTCTCAGTAAACTATCGCAAGAACAAAAAACCAAACACCACATATTCTCACTCATAGGTGGGAATTGAACAATGAGAACACATGGACACAGGAAGGGGAACATCACACCCTGGGGACTGTTGTGGGGTGGGGGGAGGGGGGAGGGATAGCATTGGGAGATATACCTAATGCTAGATGAAGAGTTAGTGGGTGCAGCGCACCAGCATGTCACATGTATACATATGTAACCATCCTGCACATTGGGCACATGTACCCTAAAACTTAAAGTATAATAATAATAAAAAATAAATAAATAAATAAAGCATAAAACTACTAGATAATAAAAATAAAAATAGAAAAATTGTTGCAGAGGCATACAGGGACAAGTATTGTGTGTATATGCATGGTAATGGGGAATTGAAGGTGAGGAGAGGAAAATGGGTAAGACATTAAGAAACAACAGTTAGTAGAGTAAAATAAATAGATCTTAAGAAGTAGACTTCCAGTTTCAGCTAAAACACATAAAGAGATTAAAATTCTCCACTCCATTGTTACAACAAGAAAAAGCTGAACAAACTGAAAACCAATGAGTTTTCTTGGGCCCATGAAAAAACTGAGTTTGCAGGCCACACTACCACCTTCAAATGTGAACAAACAAGCACATTCAGAGTCACGGCCAAAATTTGCCTATCTATAGCAGAAGCCATATATTGTAGAAACACTTAAATGGCAATTTCAAAAAATTGCAAAGATCCCCTTTTGTCTCTGCCAGAAAAAGGGCAAAAGCAATCCTTGTGAACTATGCTCAGAGCCTCCTTCTCTATAACAAAGGCGTCTTCTACAAAGGAAAATATTTTATCAGAGCATTGGAGCTCCAACCTCTCTAGCCCTCATGTTTCACCTAAAAGGGATAGGGAAGAAGCTATACAAAGGAAACATTTGTGAAGATTTTAGGCCATAAACACAAGCCCACTAAAAGACTGACTTTTTTTGGAAGATTACAAAATTTGTTTCTTCTCCCACTCCTATCACCACACAAATGTGGCTCCAGTATGATAATAGTTGATTACAGCTAAAAGAGATGCAAGACTCAGATTCTTTCTGAGGAGTAGTACTTAGGGAAGCCCAAATTAGGAGAAGGCAAAACAAAGGCACAGAAGGAACTGGAAGGGGCTGGAACCTACAATTACAGCAAACACAGCCCAAATCCAAGCCAAATTAACATAAATCCTCACAGAACAGGTCTATTTACATTGTTTTCTATTACCTGACACAACATGTACAGCTTTTAACAAAAAAAAATTGTAAGGCATACCAAAAGGCAAAATAAAGCTCTAAGGAGATAGAGCAAGCATCAGACCCAGATTCAGATATGATACTCATCTTCTCAAGAAAATAGAAGCAGAGGGCACACTTCTTAACTCATTCCATGAAGCCAACACTACCCCACCATCAAAAGCAGATAAAGATATTACAAGAAACAAAAACTACAAACCAATATCTCTCATGAATACAGATAGGAAAATGCTGGATAAAATATTATCAAATAAGATCTGACAGTGTAGAAAAAGAATTACACACCATGATCAACTGGGGTGTATTCTAAGTAAGCAAGGCTAGTTTAACCCTTGAAAATCAATCAATACAATTGTAACTAAAAATAAAATTCTAAGCCTCTGAACCATCTACACGGACCCCTCCACTCAGCCAAGGGCATTCCAAAGTTAACCTGAAAAACTAGTTCAGCCATGATGGTAAGTGGGCGCTTGGACAGGCATCATTATACACTCTCCATTTGGAATTCAGGTGCAACTGACAAGTATTAACATTAAAATGGAGCGTTTAATGCTTTTTGTTGCAAGAAAACACCAAATTCCAGCCTGACTCTAGTATGGCATCACATGACAGATAGAAAGCCCTGAAAGAAATCAAAGCATCTTGCCTTAAAATGTATTTCTTTGACATATTTTTAAACGGTCCTGCAAAGCTATCTCTTGTGGGAAAAGTATTCATTCTGTAGAGAATCCCCTTCCCTTTCCAGATCTTTTCCCGGATCTAGGAGAATTAACTAAGAGTCTGGTACCTTTTTAACTCTGATAAGAAATATTTACAATCTTTTGTCTCTGAAGCCTGCTACCTGGAGGCTTTATCAGCGTAAAAAAAACCTTGGCCTCCACAACTCCTTATCTTAATCCAGACACTCCCTTTTATGGATACCAGGTTTAAAAAAAAAAAAAAAAAACTTTTATTTTAAGTTCAGGGGTACATGTACAGGTTTGTCATATAGGTAAACTTGTATCATGGGGGTTTGTTGTGCAGATTATTTCATCGCCCAGGTATTATGCATATTACCCATTAGTTATTTTTCCTGAACCTTTCACTGATTCCACTATCCACCCTCCAATTAGTCCCTGTATGCTGTTCCCCTATATGTATCCATGTGTGCTCATCATTTAGCTGCCATTTATAAGTGAGAACATGCGGTATTTGGTTTCCCCTGTTAGTTTGCTAAGGATAAGGGCCTCCAGCTCCATGCATGTCCATGCAAAGGACATGATCTCATTCTTTTTTAAGGCTGCATAGTATTCCATGGTATATATGTACCACATTTTCTTTATCCAGTCTATCATTGATGGGCATTTAAGTTGATTCCATGTCTTTGCTATTGTGAATAGTGTTGCAGTGAACATATGTGTGCATGTTTCTTTATAATAGAATAATTTATATTCCTTTGCATATATACCCAATAATGGGATTGCTAGGTTGAATGGTTTTTCTGTTTTTAGGTCTTTAAGAAACCACAACACTGTCTTCCACAATGGTTGAACTAATTTATACCCCTCACTGACAGTGTATAAGTGTTCCATTTTCTTCACAACTTCACCAGGATCTGTTTTTACTTTTTATAATAGCCATTCTGACTCATGTGAGATGGTATCTCATTGTGGTGTTGACTTACATTTCTCTAATGATCAGTAATATTGACCTTTTTTCATAAGTTTTTTGGCCACACATGTCCTTTTTGAAAAGTGTCTGTTCATGTATTTTGTCCTCTTTTTAATGGAGTTGTTTGGGTTTTTTCTTGTAAATTTGTCAAGTTCCTTACAGATGCTGGATATTAGACCTTTGTCAGCTGTATAATTTGCAAAAATTTTCTCCCATTCTGTAGGTTGTCTGTTCACTCTGCTGATAGTTTCCTTTATTGTACAGAAGCTCCTTAGTTTAATTAGAACCCATTTGTCAATTTTTGCCTAGGGTTTTTATAGTTTTGGGTTTTACATTTAAGTCTCTAATCCATCTTGAGTTAACTTTTGTATATTGTGTAAGGAAGGGGTTCCGTTTCAGGTCCCGAATATCTTTGTTAATTTTCTGCCTCAGTGATCTGTTTAATATTATCAGTGGGGTATTAAAGTCTCCCACTATTATTTTTGTCTTTTCTATGTTGGTTTAGTCTGTTTTGTCACAAACTAGGATTGCAACCCCTGCTTTTTTCTGTTTTCCATTTGCTTGGTAGATTTTTCCCCATCCTTTTATGTTGAGCCTGTGTGTGTCACTGCTTGCAAGCTGGGTCTCTTGAAGACAGCATACCAGTGGGTCTTGGTTCTTTACCCAGCTTGCCATTTTAGTGGTGGCATTTGGCCCATTTATGTTTAACGTTAGTATTGATACATGTGGATTTGATCCTGTCATCATGATGTTAGTTGCTTATTTTGCAGACTTGTTTATGTGGTTGCTTTATAGTGTAACTGGTCTGTGTATTTCAGTGTGTTTTTGTAGTGGCTGGTAACAGTCTTTCCTTTCCATATTTAGTGCTTCCTCCAGGAGCTCTTGTAAGGCAGGTCTGGTAATAGTGAATTTTCTCAGCATTTGCTTGTCTCATAAGGACCATATTACTCCTTCACTTATGTTTGGCTGGATGTGAAATTCTGGGTTGAAATTTCTTTTCTTGAGGAATGTCAAATATGGGACCCTAATCTCTTCCAGCTTGTAGGGTTTCTGTTGAAAGGTCTGCTGTTAGTCTGATGGGTTTTCCATTATAGGTGACCTGACCTTTCTTTCTAGCTGCCTTTAACATTTTTCTTTCATTTTGACCTTGGAAAATCTGATGACTGTGTGTCTTTGTGGGCTTATCTACCTTCAATCTTTAAGGTTGCTGACCTTTGGATGGATTTTTTTTTTCTTTTATCCTATTTGATAGCCTTGAGGGTTTGATTGTTGTATAAGGTGGATTCAGCTGACTGCATTTATTTCTGGAAGATTTTATAGGCCCAATCTTCAGCTCCCAACTCCTGGACTGTGTGCTCTAACTCTGGAGACTTGTATTGAGCCCCAACTTTGTTTTCTGCCTCCTCAAGGTTTGGAATACACTGTGCTGGGGACACTGAGGCGAGGCAGTTGTGGCAGAGTGCTAGTGGGTACTGGGGTGACTCCCTCACTGTGGGCATTCACCACAGTGGCAGAGGCAACATAGCTGGTGGTGAGTAGGGGGGCCTCTGCTGGAGACTCTGTGCATGATCGCTCTGGAGATGGTGTTGGCTCAAGGTGGGGTGCCGGCAGCCACAGGTCTGGGTGCCTTCTTTGTGCCCCACAAGCAGGAGGGATTGCTTAGTGTAGGGGAGAATCTGCTGTTCTCTGTGCAGTGTTAGTGCAAGGGTGGGGCATTGGTGGGGATGGGGTTTGCTAGCACTGTGCCCACCAAGGGTCTATCTGCAAAGGTGGTTGGTTGGGGGAGAGAGGGCTACTGCACTCCCACACACTGATGGAGCAAGGAGAGCAAAACCTTCCCGTGTAGACACAAGCCAGCAAAGTGATGTAGGGAGTTGTCATGGGCCCAGGGGAAGCTGCAGTATGGGGAGGAAGCATGCAGGCTGGTGAATGGCTGTAGGGGCTGCCTCACTGGAGCTCCTCACCAGTCAGGCATGGTCTGCCAGTACAGAAGCTATGGTACAGCCCCCCAGGGCACCCAAGACTACCCTATAAGCAGGTGTGGCCAGGCTGGGGCCCCAGGAGATGCCAACAGACGAAGGATTGCTCAGGTCAGACCAGCCCTGTCTGATGGGCAAGGCCACCCTTCAGAGTTCAGATCTGACAGTTCCCCTAGGGCTAGAGTCTCCAATGGAGCAAGTTGAGCCCACAGGGGTGGCTGTACCTAGCCATGCTCCACCACCATTGCTCCCACTTTAAACCATCTGGGCTCCACATCAGTTGGCCTGCTGTCCCTACCACTACTCTAAGCAGCTCTCCCTGCCAACTTGAGTGTCCATGATGGTCAAGGAGTCTCCTCCTGCCAGGCTTCCAGAGTCCCATGGTAAGAGTGGGTTGCTCCTTGCCAGTTCAACTCATCCATTCCCTTGGAGCTGTTGTGGCCCAAAAATGAGTCCTGGTGCATGGTAGTCCCATGCAGGGTTCCACGCTTTCTCCTCCTTCAGCCCAGCTTCTGTGTCTTCCTTCTATCCATCTTGGCATCTTTCCTCTGAAGATGTGTTAAAAGCACATGAGTTGTCTCAGTCCCTCTGTGAGAGCTGTTCCACCTGGCTACATCTAGTCAGCCATCTTGCCCCTCTCCTCAATTCTATGTCTTTAAATAAACTCTTTCAACAAATTGCCAATCAGAAAATCTGAATCCACCTATGACCTGGAAGCCCCCCCACCCCCCTATTTCAAGTTTTCCCATCTTTCCAGACTGAACTGGTAGAAATCTTACATGTATTGGTTGATGTCTTACGTCTCCTTAAAATGTATCAAACCCAGCTGTATGCTGACCACCTTGGGCATTTTTCCTTGGGACCCACTAAGGCTGTGTCACAGGCATGTCCTTAATCCTGGCAAAATGGACTTCTAAATTGGCTGAGACCTAGCTCAGATACTTTTTGGTTTACATAATCTAACACATCAACAGGTTACAGATAGAAAATCATATGATCATGCCAGTTAACACAGAAAAAGCATACGACAACATATACCACCCATTCGTGATTTTCAAAAAAATCAGCAAACTACAAATAAAGGGAAAATTTATCAACTTGATAAAGAACATCTACCAAGAAACTCCTAAGTTAACATAATAGTTAATGGGGAGTGAAATGCTTTTTACTTGCACTTCAAGCCTGGAAACAAGGTGAAGATTCCTTTCTCACCACTTGATGTGGTTTGGCTGTGTCCCCACTCAAATGTCACCTTAAATTGTAGTAATCCCCATGTGTCAAGGGCAGGGCCAGGTGGAGATAATTGAATCATGGGGGTGGTTTCCCCCATACTGTTCTCATGGTAGTAAATAAGTCTCACAAGATCTCATGGTTATATAAATGGGAGTCCCTGTGCACAAGTTCTCTTGCCTGCTGCCATGTAAGACGTGACTTTGCTCCTCATTAGTCTTTCACCATGATTGTAAGGCCACCCCAGCTATGTGGAACTCTGAGTCCATTAAACCTCCTTTTCTTTATAAATTACCCAGTCTTAGCTATGTCTTTATTAGCAGTGTGAAAATGGACTAATACACCACTCAAATTCAATGTTGTACTACAAATACTAGCTAGTGCAATAAAACAAGAAAAAGAAAAATATATGCAAATTGGAAAGAAATAAAACTACCTCTATTCAAAGATGACATCATTGTCACTTTGGAAGACAGTTTGACCATTTCTTATGAAACTAAACAGAGTCTTACCATACAATCCAGCAATCAAGCTTCTAGGTATATTCCCAATTGATTTAAGAACTATGTTCATGTAAAAACTGCTTGTGAATGTTTATAGCTACTTTATTTAAAATCACCAAAATCTGGAAGCAAACAAAAAGCCCTTCGATAGGTAAATAAACCATGGTTCATGCATACAATAGCATGTTATTCAGTAATAAAAAGAAATGAGCTATCAAGCCATAAAAAGTGGAATGAATCTTAAATGTATATTGCTAAGTGAAAGAAGCCACTCTGACAAAGCTCTCTACTAACTGATTCCAATTCTATGACAGCCTGGAAAAGGTATAGAAATGGTAAACAGATGAGTAGTTTCCAGGGATGCAGAGGGTGAGGTAAATGATTGAATAGGAGAAGCACAGATGATTTTTTTAGGTATGGAAATTATTCTGTATGATACTGTAATTGTGAATACAAGACATTAATTATTTTTCAAATTCCAAAGAAACTTAAAGCAAAAAAGATACACTTCAATGTATGAAATTTTTTTAAAAATCACTTAGGAGGATCCCAGCAGAGAATGTGGGATATAAAAAATAACTAAATGTATTATACATGCATGAAACAATCTCACAGAATTGGGAGGGGGAAATTAGTTTCAGACCTAAGAAATTTTGGAAATTAATGGAGTCCGTAAGAATAAAGGCAATAGGAACTGCTCATGAGCACTGTAGTCTAGTTGATAAAAGCTGTTTCCCATTGAATTTTAGGTTAACAATTCTGAAAGCACCATATGTACACACCAAAATTGAATAATTAAGTCGATGGATGGCAGGTAGTGAGTGTGGGAAGTTACAGATAAGCAAGACAAAGAGTTGGGAGCATTGGCATGAGCTCATGTCTAACTTAATATACATAAGGTTGGTTACACATGGAAGTACTTTTAGATAAGTTTATATACATAGGTTAGAATACATCTCTTTGTTCTAACTGCTGAGAGGGCCTAGTAGCAAAAAGCACATCCAGTGCCCAAATCTTGGTTTTAAATACTATCATCCAACAAAAAGGAGCCAGGGGTCCTGGGATAAATGACTGATTCTAGGGTTAGGGCAGGAAATATACAAGACATACCTGGAGCATCTTGTAGTGCCAAAGTAACAAGGTGTTTAAAAAAAAAGACACCACAATGATGGGTATATGTCAAAGGGATCCAGGAGCCAACTGAAAGAGCTCCCAATAAAACTCTAAGCAATGGAACAGGAACAAAGCTGGAACAATTCAAGCAAAAATTTAATATTAGGTTATAATCCAAAGTACAAAAAAACCTCATGAGTGCCCACAAATCTGTATGAATATAAGCCATTGAATAAATAAATAACCTGGGAGAATGGACAAATTTCCCATGCAGAAGAATTTAAAATAACTTATGCCGATACTCAAGAAGGTGGAGCATAACTCCCTACTCTTTAAATGTGGCCTTGCATAATGACTTCCTTCCAAAGAGCACATTACAAATATGAAAAGGGATGAGGGAGAGAAACTTTATAATGAAGAAACCTGGAAAACACTACCTAACCAGGTGATGAAGGTTAGGTGATGAACCAGGTTATCAACGTTGATAAGGCCTATTGACAGTATGTACCCTTGATATGATGTGATATGATGTGATGACTGTCACACTCCAGTGGTCTTCCTCCCAAAATCCCATTGATAGAAGACATTAAACTAAACTAAATTTGGCCTGAGAATGCCTCCATACTCAAGTCCTTATGTAATGAACTGCAACCTAATAATACATAAATGAACTGAAGGTCTAATTTAGAAGTATACTTGATATGGTTTTGTTCTGTATCCCCACCCAAATCTCATACTGAATTGTAAGCCCCACATGTTGGAGGAGGGGCCTGGTTAGAGTTGATTGGATTAAGGGGGCAGAGTTCTCCCTTGTTGTTTTTGTGAAAGCCAGTGAGTGCTCATGAGATCTGGTTGTTTGAATGTGTATAGCACTTCCCTCTTCACTCTCTCCTGTCACTATGGTAAGATGTGCTTGCTTCCCCTTCACCTTCTGCCATGATTGTAAGTTTCTTGAGACCTCCCCAGCCATGCCACCTGCACAGCCTATGGAACTGTGAGTCAATTAAATCTCTTTTCTTGATAAACTACCCAGTCTCAGGTAGTTCTGTATAGCAACGTGAGAATGGACTCATACAATACCCTTAGATCAAATGGCTGAGTCTCAGTCAATTACAGTAGCTGAGCTTCAGTCAATCACAAGAGACTAACTGATTCAAATAACGCAAAACACCATGCTGTAACCAACTAAACTGTCTCTGTATCTCACTTCTGTTTTCTGTCCATAAATGCTGCACAACCACATGGCAGGCCAGAGTTCTTAGAATCTGTTCTGGTTCTAAGAGCTGCATGATTCATTCATTAATTTTTCTTTGCTCAATTAAACTCTATTAAATTTAACTTGTCTGAAGTATTTTTCTTCAGCAAAGCTTTATTCATAATAGCTGAGAACTGGAAACAATGCAAATGTCCATTGAACAGTAAATGGATAAACTGTAGCAATATCTGTGCAATGGAAAATCATTTACCTATAGAGAGAAATGAATAAAATGATAAAAAGAACAATAGAGATGAATCTCAAAATATTTATGCTGAATGAAACAAGCCAAATGAAAAAAAGACACATATTGTATGGTTATTTGTATAAAATATTTAAAATGCAAACTAATATATAGTAACAGGAAGCAGATCAGTTGTTGCCTCAAGCAGTGTGGGTAATGATTAAGAGGACGGGCTTACAAAGGGGCATGAGCAAATTTGGAGGTGGTCATGATAGATATATTTACTATAGTCAGCCTTCCATATCCCCAGGCTCCACATCTGTGATTCAACCAATCACAGATTGAAAATACTTACAAAAAATGAAAAAATAACAATACTACTACAAAAATAAAAATGAAAAACAATACAGTATAACTACTGCTATTTATATAGCATTTGCATTGTATTAGGTATTATAAGTAATCTAGAGATGATTTGAGGTATAGAAGTGGATATAAGTTAGGTTGTAGGCAAACACTATGCCAAGTCCTATGCCAAGGACTTGAGCATCCACAGATTTTGGTATGCAGGAGGTCCTGGAAACAATCCCTCACAAATACTGACGGTTGACTATATATCAATTACGGTGATGGTTTCATGGGTGCATACCTATGTCAAAATTTATCAAATTTTACACTGTACATTTGTGCTGGTTATAGTAAATATATATGGTATAGTATTTTATAGACAACTGAATAATGAAGTGAATACACAATTAAAACTAGTTGAACTTCAAGTTTGCTGAGTGAGAGGCAAGATCATCCACAATATAAATATTTCCAGGATCTCCAACAAATTGTTTAAATTCATTTTTAAAAGCAACAGCTGCCTATGATATCTTTCCAATATTCTTTTTCTGAATATAAAGATTACCTTTCATGTCTTTGAAATGTACAAAATATCTGTGCATTTCTAAAAAACAAATGTTTTTCTAATGAAAGAAACAGTATAAGCAAAACAAATTCTTCCACTGCCCCACATCCTCTTAATACCCAACCACACCCACAGAAGAGTTGCAAACATTAAAAGAAATGATCAACACCATGTGCCTCTTGATCATAAGTAAACAAAAAGATTCCACAAAAATAATTTGGTCAAGCAAGAAGTGGAATAAGTAAACATTTCTCCTTTGCTTTAAAGAAAAGGAGATTCACATTTTAATACTTATCTAACCATTATTTAAGGGAAAAATTAAATTAGATGTATTAGATTCCAAGATCTTCTCTGTAGAGAAAATCGATGTTATTAATCATTTATTGAGCCCAGTGCCCTAATGCCAAAATTTAAAACTCTCTCTTAGAGAAGGGCAGTGTAACAATAACAAAAACAACCATAACAATAATGGTCATTTTTGCTGATATTTGCTGAACACATAGTATATGCCAGGCAGTACTATAAAGTCATTTAAGCTTATAGCCTTTGAGGCAAGTACCGTTACCATTCTCATTTTACATTGTAGGACTGGAGACACAGAGAGATTAAGTGACACAGCCAGTGAGTGGCAGAGCCAGGGTTGGAGGTCAGATAGTTCAGCTCCAGAGTCCACTTCCCGACTCCCCGTCACATGCCTCCCAGACACGGGTTTTGTGGCAGACAGACCTGAACCTGTTTTCTCACCCTGCTACTCTACTTAATTGCACAGTTTTCTCACTCTGGTTCTTAAACGAGTCTACTGCTGCCAGCCCCTCAGGCTGTTATGGGAATTCAATGAGATCAGGTAAGTCTCCTGCCACAGATCCAGGCCAGTAGGAGGCATTTGGTTATGGTTGCACAGGCACTGGCGATACAAAAACATGCCAGACAAGACCACTGCCCTTGAGGAGCTCACCTTTGAGAGTAGAAGAGGACCTGCAGTATTCCTTCCACAACTGCCAATTCTTCATTGAAAACACATTAAATTGTCTCTGCATTTCTTCCACAACTGTGTGCATATTGGATCCATGACTGCAAGTGACCATCGCTTTGTGTTGTGACTAGCCTGTGAGGTGAAATGAATGAAGAGTGGAAGCTTGGAAGTCTGGATTGTTGATTTCCAAACTTGTTCTCCCTCCTGCAACTGCACAGGCAGTGACGACTTCCTAATCTGGTAAAAAATATTATTCTAATTATGCAGTGCTTTAGAAGGCCAAATGTTATTGAACATAAAGTGCTTAGATGGTAGGCCTCATCAGCTCCAGCTCTCAAGTTTAATGGTTTTACACATGAAACCTTATGATGCCACAGTAGGGAGTTCATTTCTAATAAGGACTCATAGAAATCATTTTAAAATGCTCCTTCTACCACTAGAAAAACTGAATATTAAATGTGACTGAAAGAGAGAGGGTGTCCCCCATAAAAGAACACAAATACAGAATGGTCAGGATACAGAAGAGCCCAGCATCATGAAAATAAAAGCCAGTACTTTGTGGAACATATTGAAGCAAATCAAATTTTTCATATACATCAATTATTACTGCAAAAAGTAGTAATCTATATTTGATATCCTGCAGATTCTGTTTTCTGACTGCTAGCCCCTTCCACTTATTGAGCTCAGTGCCCTCATACTAACATATTAACCCTACTTTTAGAGAAAGGCAATGTAATGGTAACAATAATAATGGTTATTTTAACCAATAATTATTGAGCACTTAGACATACTAAGTGCCAGGCAATACTATACTCATTTATGCTGATAACAGCCCTATGAGGTGAGTAGTACTATCATG
This sequence comes from Pan paniscus, assembly GCF_029289425.2. Lineage (NCBI taxonomy): Eukaryota > Metazoa > Chordata > Mammalia > Primates > Hominidae > Pan > Pan paniscus. Next base: position 39,260,653 of record NC_073264.2, on the reverse strand, counting down.
CTTATTTTACATCTTAGGAAGCAAGACACAGAGTGATCTAGTACTCAACTACATAAATTAAAGCAGGAACTTTATATGAGGTTTAAATGATTTGATACAATTTTCTAAGGAGGTGCAAAGAGACTCAAAACAAATCACTGAATGTGCACTGCATGGTTTCTTTTAGTTGGGTAGCATTGATCAGAAGAGAAATTTATAACATGAAAGGATGGAAATCACAGTACATATACAGTGGTTTGCACAATTGGGAGAAAATGATGCAATAAGTAGGAGACTACAAACAATAGAATGCTGTAGAGTCCTTAAAATTATGTTATAAAAAATATTTAAGCCTGGTGCAGTGGCTCACACCTGTAATCCCAGCACTTTGGGAGGCTGAGGCGGGGCAGATCACAAGGTCACGAGATTGAGACCATCCTGGCTAACACAGTGAAACCTCATCTCTACTAAAATTACAGAAAATTAGCCAGGCATGGTGGCGGGCACCTGTAATCCCAGCTACTCGGGACGCTGAGGCAGGAGAAAGGCATGAACCCAGGAGGTGGAGCTTGCAGTGAGCCGAGATGGCACCACTGCACTCCAGCCGGGGCAATAGAGTGAGATTCCGTCCCCCCCCCCCAAAAAAAAAAATTAATCACATGGGAAAATGGTCATGATACAGTCTTAAGTGAAAATAATTTTTAAAATATATACCACGACGATGAGGACACAATAGTGAACAAAGCAACCAAAAACCCTGCTTGTGGGGAGCTTACCTTCTATGATCACAACAAAAAATATATATATATATGATAATAGATATTCAGGTATTATCTGTCTAGCATCTTTTTGAAAACGTATCCTTCTCCACTCTGATTCTCATAATATTCTTCAGTCCTTGAGTACTCAATCATGGGCCTCTTCTTGACCTCTACACCTCTGCAGGTCTTGGGAGTGGGAAGGTAACACAGCTGTAATTGAGTATTCAACACAGCTGTAGCCCATCACAGTAAGCCATCCTTGGGCTAGAGTGAGTGCTAAAAAATAAGCACATGTCCTAAACCAGGACAGTCAGACACTTCACTGATATTTTTGTCAAAGCAAATGGGGGAAAAAAAATTTCTTTCCGATGGAATTGTTAAGATTTTGAGGTGGAACTCAGGCTAACCAGGGTCATCATGCCTACTATTTGAAGAGAATGGAACTAAGAATTGGAGAGAAAGAGGAAACCTTGATAAAATCATTTTTATTTTTTTACTGAAAGCTATTTAAGTTTCCTCCCACTGTAAAGAAAAAAAAAGCTAAAACAAACATATCATAGGGATCTCTGCTTGAGCCTAGGTTTGACAGTATATCTGATTAAATTGGTGGGGCCAGTAAAGGAATCTGTTTGGTCACATTAATAGGCAGAGATAAATGTGCTCTGCTGGGCCTGGAGTGTCAAAAACAGAGGGTGCAGCAAACAGAACAGTGTTTGTTCCCCAGTTGCTATGCATTTTTTGAGTCCTAAAAAATGAGCAGGTGCTGGTAAAAGGAGGCATTTTTGTGGAATACTTTGTTAGGCTTGAGGGCAAGCACCTCTTCTGAGGGCCCCAGGATAGTGACACGGCAGATGGGGTATGAAACACAGTATGGCTCTGCCACAGTGAGGACTGCAGGGCATTAAGTTTATTTTGTTAGCTGAAGAATTTGCAGTTTAGGGAGAACCTGAAGAAGTTCCCTTGTCACAGACAAGGTATTCTCAAGGAAGATAAAGACAAGGTGGCTGAAGAGTTGTCATGGAGTGCTTTTGCTCCGTAGACTTGGAGTGCAGAAGACATGCTTGTTTAGGAGCCCATAGGACCGACTTTGGACTTGCCACAATAGCATGGTATGGTAATAAGGGAGAGCTTAGGCACTTTATCAGGCTGGAGAGAGCACAAGTCAGGGAAGTTTAAGATAATTACTCTTGCTTTAACCTCACTATGCCATTAGAACAATTATGTTTGGAAATATTTAAAACATATATTTGGAAGGACATGTACCAAAATGTTAACAATGGCTGCTTTGAGATGACAGCATTATGAATGATTTATTTTCTTCTTTGACCTTTTGTTAATTTCCTCAGACATTCTATAATTAAATTATATGTTATAATGTGACCAGTAAACACACAATAATGTATTTATATATTTTTATATATACATTATATATACATATATATACATTTATATATATTTTATATATATATGTAGTTTTCAACTATATATATGTAGTTTCAAACTATATATGTAGTTTTCAAATGCATCCAAACTATATAGTTTACTTGGTCCTCTGGTTAGTGTTATTCAAATGCATCCAGGAACTGATAAAACTTCTCAAACAATTTTACAACTTCAATTTCTGAAGAGAAGGAAGAAAATCTAAGAACTCAGTGATCCAAATGTTGAAGGATTTACCACCACAATTGCCAGAAATAGCATCTCAGAAAGTCACCTGAAGATGAAAGAAATTGGAAATAACTGCATTAAATTTATGGTTTTTAAATTTTTAGATATGTAAAATATAATTTTGAGTCCAATTGAAATAGTATTGTTTGAATGACTGTAACTACATAGTTACAGTCTACCTGTGTCTATGTTTATATCTTTACATAAATACATGCCTTTACATATCCATAGTTATGTGTTGCTGTAACCTGTACCATTAAAATAATGTTTGAAATTTACAAGAAAAAAAAACAAACAACCCCATAAAAAGTGGGCAAAGGACACTTCTCAAAAGAAGACAATTATGCAGCCAACAAACATATGAAAAACAGCTCAACATCACTGATCATTAGAGAAATGCAAATCAAAACCACAATGAGATACCATCTCATGCCACTCAGAATGACAATTATTAAAAAGTCAAGAAACAACAGATGCTGGCGAGGCTGTGAAAAAATAGGACCACATTTACACTGTTGGTGGGAATGTAAACAAGTTCAACTATTGTGGAAGACAGTATGGCAATTCCTCAAAGATCTAGAACCAGAAATACCATTTGACCCAGAAATCCCATTACTGGGTATATACCCCAAGGAATATAAATCATTCTATTATAAATATACATGCATGCATATGTTCACTGCAGCCCTATTCACAGTAGCAAATACATGGAATCAACCTAAATGCCCATCAATGATAGACTGAATAAAGAAAATGTGGTACATATATACCATAGAATACTATGCAGCCATAAAAAGGAATAAGATCATGTCCTTTGCAGGGACATGGATGAAGTTGGAAGTCATTATCCTCAGCAAACTAACACAGGAACAGAAAACCAAACACTGCATGTTCTCACTTGTAAGTGGGAGCTGAACAGTGAAAACACATGGACACAGGGAGGGGAACAACACACATGGGCATATCCGGGGGTGTTGGGGGAGGGAGAGCATCAGGATAAATGACAGATTGATAAGTGCAGCAAACCACCATGACACACATTTACCTGTGTAACAAACCTGCATGTCCTGTACATGTATCCCAGAACTTAAAATAAAATAAAATTTATTTTAAAAGTCTGAACATTTTTAAAATATATTAAAATTAGTTATACACATGGATATAGAGAAAGGTAAAGACATAAACATAGAAACAGATGGTCATAGGTTTAGGTGTAAGTATATGTTTATCAGGGCTTTCAGAGTCATACTTGAAACCTATTCCTATATTCTCCTGTATATGATCTTTAGTTATTTAACTAAAACTTCCTATCCCAAACGTTTTCAGAAACCAAATCCTAATATCCAGGGAGACATTATTACAGTCTAGTCCCTAGACAACTTTCCATTTCATGTCCTCATTTTTTAAATGTATTTATAATAAAGCAGTGGTATGCAGAGTTCAGGAAGATTTAAAAGAAAGGACAGATATAGGCTCTCTACACAGTGATCCTATTACAATCACAGGAGACAACAAAAACCCAAGAAAACTACATCTCACAACTCTAGGGCTCTACCTTCGGTAACCCTGGACAAAGAGCATGTGACAAAGTTTATGGAGATGGTCAGTAATTGTTTTCTAAAGGATAACACAGAATAAAAACCATTTTCTAATTTACCCTCTGGATACACTATTTCCCCCTCTTCCTATAGTTGGCTGCTTATTTTGCCTCTCATTATCTAATTCACCATTTTGTCTGGTCCGTAATAAGATTCCACTTTGTTTCTGGCAAATCATTTGTGCTAATAATTTCTGGCTCAAGTTCTCTCTACAGCCTCATATGAATGATGACTTGTTGCTTTGCTAAGAGCTCATTTGCTGGACTGTAATTTTGGTTCAAGAAGAATTAACATTTTGTAAAACAGATGGTGGATAAGAATTCATCACACCTTGAAAGTTTCAATGATGCTGCTGCTGTTGGAGTGAAAGCAGGTTCATTTGACAGGTGTTCCATTGCCACTTGCTATTGTTTGAGGTGACATAAAACTTTTCTGTCCTGCATGCCTTGAATTTCTTTACAAAATTTGCAATACCCAAAGGCTCTCTGACTTGGGGACAGTATGTTCTTGTAGGGCAATCTTTCTATGTAAATACATGACAAATGTAATCCCTGGACCCATTCATCATTTCCTTGGTTAAAGAGACAATTAAATAATCTTTGCTAACTTTTTCATATATGCTCTTTGTCAAATCAAATCTAAAGCTTAAAAGGACATTTCTAAAACAGATATTCTGACTCAGTAACTAAGAATAAGACTTAAAAAAAAATCTAAAGATCAAGTAAACAGGCTTTCACACCTGGTAAGTTGTTGGCAAATTCAAATCCTCAAAGGAGTTACACTGTGTTGCTTTAAGCAGACTCAGAGTATGTGGATATTTGACCTCAAAGCTACCCTTTGAGGATCTGTTCTCTTAACCTTCTCCAGGTATTGTGCATAACACACAGTGTAGACAAGAGCTGGACTAAGGGTTCTAATCCAGGAAATGTGTATGCAGAGGCAAATCGAGGAGGAGGGCTCCAGAATGATGCCTACACACTGACAGGCTAGAGGGATCCAGCATTATCATGGAAAGGAGTAAGATAATACATACAGTTTGATCAGTTTTTATCCAAGAAAAGTCCTGCTCATTATGATTTTGAAATTTGAATATGCAGATTGAGAGGTTGATCTCACAGAGGTTATTTAAAAATAAACAAATTCTAAAAATGCAGACCACGCACACTATAGGAATAAAAAAGGACAAGATTTTTGGAAGAAAAAAAGGCATATTTATGGCAACAGGTCTCCAACTCCCCTCTTCTGGGGGTGGAGGGGGATTCTAAAGTATGTTTTGCATTGTCTTCCAGAGTTCCCCAGTAGAATGGAGCCCTGGTTGCCCACAATGGTAAACTGATCAGTAATGGGCTCTTTATTTGTTTCTTCCCTTCCCTATCAGATGTCCCCACTCCCTCATCAGTGCTTCCTTGGATTGTCTCCAAAGAAACTGCTTCCACACAAATCCTCATGTCAGTGCCTACTTCTAAGGAAACCCAACCTAAGATGGTGTGTATACCCATGAGTCCCTCAGGACTGTAAGAATACCCTATTTCTGTATTTTCCTCAGGGAGGCAATAGTGAATAAGAAGCAGTGTAAAGCTCGATCTGAAAACAGAAAAGAACTCTAGTCCTCCTGAAAAAGTACGCTTATAGGTGGAGGTCAGTCTCATGCATGCTATCTATTAGTTTCCTAGGGTTGTCATGACAAAAAGCCATAAACTTGGGGGCTTAAAAGAACATAAACATATTCTGTCATAGCTCTGGAGCCTAGATGTCCAAATTCCAGGCGTTAGCAGGGTCATGCTCCCCATGAAGGGTCTCGGGAAGGAATCATCCTTGCCTCTTCCTAGCTTCTGAGGGTAGTCTGTGATCCTTGATGTCTGTGGGTTGGCAGCTGCATCATCCCAGTCTCTGCCTCCAACTTCACGTGGCGTTCTTCCAAGTGTGTCTCTCTGTATCTTCACACAGTGTTATAAGGACACCAGTGTTGAATTTAGGGATCCTCCCTCTTCCTGCAATCCAATATGACCCTCATCTTAACTTGATTATATCTGTAAATACTGTTTCCAAATAAGATCACACTCATAGATACTAAGGGTGTGGACTTGAACATATTTAAGGAGGGACACGATTTAACCCACAACATGCTATATCCACCAGCCTAACAGAAGACAAGTCAAGCAGCTTTCTGTCCCTGCTCACTCACACGTAACAAATATGATGATGATGATGATGATGAAAATGACGGTGATGATGAGAATTTTAGAAATCTACTCCAGCCAGGAACAAAACTCTCAGCAGTTAGAATATACAGAAAACCCACAGCCAATGCTTCCTAACTCCTACTTACATCTGCTTTTTATTTATCTTTCTAGGCTAGTGACGGTTTCTAGAACCGTCTGAGCATTTTGCTCAGAGCATTTGCTCTGAGCATTCAGTAACTGCTTTGGATTTTAATGCCCTGTCTCCTGAGAATAGTAAGTGTATTTCTGACAACACAATGCCTTCCCGAGATGAAGTGAGAGCCAAAAGTGCCAGCTCATCAACCCCTCAGTCCCTGACCTTAGCTGAATTTGGTCGCTCCGACGAACAGAGCTAGCCAGGAAGAAAACAGCCACATGACATTTTCTACCATTGGGTGCTTGCATCTGAGTGTGTCCCTTGTTAAAGGCAATCCTCTCTCATCTCTAGAAGCATACCTGGTTTTCAAGTTAAATACTCCAGGTCCTTGAGTAATTCACAAACAGGTCATGGTATAATATTTGAGCCATATAAATGTGTATTTAGCTGCTTTGATGCAATTTCTCTTTGGCTTACTAATGAGAAGGCATTGAAAAGAAAAAGGGAGGGTTACTGAACAACCAGAGCAAAACGTCCATCACTAATTATCTGAAAGCCCAAAGATCCAGCATCCTGATTAGCACAGGCCTGGAAAAAGCACAGAGTAAAACTGGACATTTATTCCTCAATTAGAGCATAGAATGATTACTGCCTTCCAGATGTCCTAGGGAACAACCCTTCAACTTCATCACTCCTTGAATAGAAAAGTAATTTAAAGGATAAAGAAGTGCCCACTTGGGCTCTATGAACACAGCATCAAAATTCTCTGGTAAGGAAGGCGTGCCTGACATTTTTCAGCTTTTATCTCTTCATCAAATTAGCCTCTTGCTGAGGTAAAAACAAGAAGAGCAGCTTACAAAATTATATATGCAGTGGTATCTCAGCTACTTAAAAATGTAAACAGAGGAGAAAAAGATAGAAGAAAACACAACAAATTACTAACTACTAATCTTTGAAAATGGAATTGGGAGTGTTTTATTATTTTCTTTTTAATACTTTTACATTTTCTACAATAAGCATATATTGTTAGTAATTTATCATTCATGGTATTGAATGCTTACAATATACATGCACATATTTCATTTAATTCTGACCAAAAAGGAAAACAAAAGAACCTATGTAGGAAGTATTATCCCCATTACATAACTTGCCTAAGGTCACTTAGCTGATATATGGCAGTCAATATTCACACCTAAGTCTACGTAATTTTATTGTCTCCCATATATTGTTCTCATAATCAGAAGGAGAAAAGAAGACATACTCAAAATAGTATCTAATATAAAAAGGATAGTGGAATCAACTTGTGTAAAAAAAAGAAAAAAAAGTTTCCGAAAAAAATGCCACTGCAGAGGCTAAAAAACTGTAATAATATTTTATCTCAGATGCACCCAATATCAGTTACCAGATAGTCCATGATCTTTCCACATGAAAATGCATATTACTAACCATGGCACCTTATACTGCGCATGAAAACCCAGGGCATATGGGTAGATTCTGCAACTCTTTTGAGGAGGGCCAACACAATGACCCAAGTCTGAGTCAACCTTCACCATTTAGAGAGATTTGTAACCTCAGTCAGTTTGCTTGTTCTTTCTGAGGTTCCATGTTTTCATTTCTTTTTTCCTTTGTCCACTGATTCAACAAATATTTCCTCTGTACCTAATATGCCAGTTATTTTTCTAGGCCCTGGGAGTAAGTGTGGTGAATAAAAGAGGCACGGTCTCAGTCCTCACAGAGCTCTGCCCCTCACCTTGGAAGAAAGATAACACAGCTTGCTTCAGTCAGGGTGGCTGCAAGGCCTGAATCAGAGAATGTAAAGTATCTGCCCCAGCACTTAACACGTAGAAGGCACCCAATACATTTACCACTGGGATTATCTCAGTTATTCCAGCTATAAAATGGAATTTATCTTATCCCACTTGGCTGGTACTGATCTCTATAATTCTTCCCTAATTCGTCCATCCCAGTCTAGAAAATACCATGGTTTTAAAAATATGCTTCAGAAAACAGGATCGGAAAACAAGATGAGAATGTAGATATTTTAGTTTAGGCTTATAATACATTAAATTCCATTTACCTTTTTTTTGCTTTGAATATCAAAATTCACCTTACCATATTTAATATGCTCATGTAAAAGCTGATGATTCACTAGGAAAGCTCTAAAAATATTCATGTAGGCAAATTCTTATCATCGTAGCTTTTATGATTTGAGTTAAGGGGAAAGTTTGATGAGAACTATGTTAAGCAAGTTCCTACTTTTTAAAAGCTTGCAGATAGATATATTGAGGTCTAACTAAGCCTCTGTGACCAGAAACATGTTCATATACTTGTGTCCATTGATATATACTGCCTGTAATGAACATTCTATATTTTATGAGCACAATATTTGGGTGTGTATCAGGGATTTACATAGATTTTCTCTAATGTTCCAAACACTTCTAGTAAAGTTAGACATCCTCCTCCATCAGAAACTAAAACCGGGAGATGGTAAGCAGTTTACCAAGTTATACTAACTAGTAAGTGTCAAGGCCTGAATGTGAACCCTGATTGTCTGACTATACAACTTACCCTCTTTTGATAACAGCACACCAGTGCTCTACCGACGGGGAATTTATTACTTTTCAAAGCAGCTCATTTCTTCTTTTTAAAAGCTCTTATAATTCAGAGTTTCTTCTAACACTGAGCTGAAATCAACCCTCTCCTCATAGTTACCATTGGCTGTAGTTTCATCCTTCAGTTAAATTAGTTAAACTAATTCTTCTTCCACGAGAGCTCTTCAGATATTCAGAAACACCTTTCCTTTCTTTCCTTCCCCTCTTCACCCCTCCCTATCAAGTTTTCCTTTCTTCAAAACAAAATAATCCCACTTTTCTACTCTGCTTTAAATTCCATTGTTTTAAGTCCCTACCTGCTCAGTAGGGTAGATATTCCATTGTTTTAAATCCCTACCTGCTCGGTAGGGTAGCAAAACCTGCTCAGTTCTAATAATCACAGTCTCAGTTGTTCACATCACTTTTTAAAAAATTAAATACAATACCACAGGTGTGATCTGAAGTGTACCGAGTGGAATTTCATTGTCGCTATCCTTGTCTTACATATTATACTTCTATTTATGTAGTTCAATAGCAAATTAGCTATTTTATTCTAGCTACTTCATGCTGCTGACTCGCATGAATTTGCTATAGTTACAGCAACGCCTTTAGGTCTTTTTTACATATACAACTATGAATCCACATTTTCAAGATCCTATTCCTATGCCTTGCTTACATGACTATTTTTTTGTATCAAGCTGTGCTTCTTAAATTTGGGAAGGCTGAAATAAAGGACCAAGGTTTTTTATTCATTTCTGTCATTAAATGGATTTCCTCTTCTTCACAGTTTCATTCCATGTAAGTGTTCTCCCAAGTCATTGGGTAAAAATATTGACCAAACAAGGATGAAAATGGAGTCTGAAATTCTGCCCCACACCCCGTAGACTTCTTTCTGGGTTGAGATCAACTCACACATCAGCAGCTGATAGGCAGGGTCAATTCAACCATTTGGGAATTCACCTGTTGGTACCAGCCTCCAGCCCACAGGCTCCTGCAGGATTCCTTCTCAAGGAGTTTGTGAAAGTCCATAACATGTGCTCTGCTGATATCAATATTCCTTGTCTGCTCGTGTCCTACACCCCCAGAATAGTACCTGGCACTCCTGGATGTCTTATGTTGTAAAAGATACAAAGTCTCTAGTTTATTTCTTGTTTTCATTCTGAACTCTGAAAGAATTGCTCTTGCCAAATGCTCATCTTGATGCTATTAAAGTTTGAGACTTTCTAACTTTCCAGACAAGGTCAGTTTAATGGGCATTCGACCTGTGTGCAGAAACACACACTCAAATGGGCCATGCACTTGGCTTAATGCCCTGCCGTCACCATTTTGAAATTTTTATAAATTGTATTTATTCAATTGTTAATGTATTAAACGTAGAATGACATAGTAAATTAAAAATACCATGACAAGGTGAGATAAAGACTACAGAAGAAAGAAAAATCTTCATATTTTAGTATCTTTAACAGTAATGTTTTCCTGTTTGAATAAGGAACCCCACATTTTCTTTCTGCGCTGTGCCCCACAAATAATGTAGCTGGCCTTGTTTTGGGGGTGGATATTTAAAATATTTAACAACAAGTATAGCATGGGCCTCACCTAATTGGAACAGATGCCTAACCCATCAAAAACTGATGCCAAGTGGTATGTAGGACTGCAGCATACCAGCTGAATATTGGCCTTGCTGCTTTCTGCTGCGTTGGCATGGTCACCTGTGAAGCATGTGATATTATGGAATCCCTTGGCATGCCCTGAACACCTTCAGGTCTGCATCACTGCTAACCCTACTCACTCTCCCCCAGCTTACCTATCTTCAAACTGCTGCACTACATCAAACCATCTTTATTCTTTCTTTGTTCCGGACTTGAAAAACAAAAATATATTACTTCCAAAGAAGGCTTAAAGTGAAAATTCCATTTGAATCCTGTAAAAGTTAGAAAAATTATTAGCTAATTTGCTATTTCCCGTAGAGTCCATACCATTATCAGACCTATTACATTCTCATTTATTAACTTCATGCTTTGAAAGATTTCTAGTTGAAGAAAGTTGGTGCACCAGATGTTTTTGTAAAGGCAAGAGGAGGGGTTAATAATTATAAACTTTTTCATACCTCAGTCCTCTGACATAGTCCACAGAGCTTTGCCTTCCAAAGGCACTGGTTGACATTGGTATTCTCATAAATATAGATTTGGGGACTTTTTATGAAATGCAAGGAAATTCTGCTTCTTTTTCTTTCTGAAGTGAGGAGAAACCATTTCTCTCAGAGCTCACCCCCAGCAAAAGGTTAAGTATAAACTTAATCTCCATGCCTGTTTCATCCTGCCAAACCCACAGCTGGAATCACCCCAAAAGCAGCAGTGAGGGGAATTCCCACAAGACAGTGCCCCAAACCATCCCAAGATAAGGCAGGTTGAGGTTCCTAAGACAGAAGCACTAATTGCCAGGGTGATCAGTCCAAACCATTTCTTAGAGGAAAGCACAGAGCGGGCTGCAGCAGTCCTCGCAAAGGACAGCAAGAGAAAAGGGGTGTTCTACCCAGGTTATATCCTGCAGTGGATGGGTCAGCATATCAAGTTTATATGGGAGTTAAAGGAATTTGGCTCAGGGATGGGACCTGTTACTTTCAGTGTTTGGGGCAACAACCTCGATACTTTTATCAGTATCTGGGAAGGTTCAAGGCCCTGGTTTGAGTTCAAGCCTGTGGGGAAAAACCTGCAGCTGGCTGGATCACAGAGCAGTCAAGTCACTCTGTGATTTTTCTGGTCAGGACACAGAAAGAAAAGGCAGGGAGAAATTTGAGGACCTTACATTTACCAATAAGTCCTTCACAGCTGTTTGGTCCTGACTTCCCATCCTGGTACTGCTCAGGTTTTAAACTATCAATACCATCAGTGGAAAATCAGATTATCATCACTTTTTATGAATATACTTATCTGTGACATTTCCTCAAAATAATATCCCTCTTCCTAAAATATCTTCCCCTCTCTATTCTATATCTCTCATATATCTTTACAGTTTTTAGTTCAGATTCCATTTATCTGTGAAATTTTCTTCTTCTCCACTACAAAGTCTCCTGCATTACTACTTTTAAACTTTTCAGTCTAAGGGTCATATATCTAAATTTCTTGAAATGATCCGATTTATCTGCTTCACATTTAGAAAGCATCTGTAGTTCAAGTGTAGTGAAGGCGAATTAGAACATTTCTAAGTCATGTACATCTATGAAAGATTAAAATTGATTGGATGTGGCGGAAAGAACATTGGCTCAGGTTGAAATTCTGCTTTTCCTACTTTCTAATACATGGTCTTTGAAATCCTTTTACCTTTATACATATGTATTATTTGTGAAATGATAATAACACACACCTGGAAGGTGTATTATACATGGGAAATTATCCTTTAATCAACTAGACAATGCCTGGCACAGAATAAGCACTCACTAAATAATAGCTATCAATATTAGAAAACACTCACCACTACTTGCCTGATTTTTCATTTCAATTCAAGTCAGTACTACAAATAGGTAGGGTCTTCTATCGCCAATCAATTTTGTGGATGATCAAGAAATAGATAAGTAGATAGAGAGATAGGTGATTAGGAAAGCTGTTGAAGAGAATAATACTTATTAGTAAAACAGAGAACATGTTGATGGAAACTAAAATGAAAACAACTGCTAGAAGATCAGAAGCAGATGTGTTGGTGTGTTAAGCAGAGACCAGTATGTGTCCAGGTATCAAGAACTTCATGGTTTCATGGTCTCTACGGCAAGAAAGACATAAAAAGTCTATATTTCTTTTGAGGATCCCTTGAGGAATGTCCTGACTGCCCCATTCCTGTTTTCCAGGCATTTTAAATCCCTACTGACCTGGAACAGATTAAAAGTTGTAGTACACAGATGAGATTTCTGTGACAGCCTCATGCATCATTTTTCTCACCTCAGTGACCTTAGTCCCCTGAATGCTATTTTTGTAAAGTGCATCACCACTAGAGAATTTAACAGGTTGTCTTTATTTTGCTTATTTCTCCAAAATTCTGCTCTACAACTTTTTGGGCCTTTCAGCTACAAAAGTGATTTCTCAGGGATATATAAAACTGTCAGTGTTACTAGGTGGTCTGATGATGCATGGTATACTTTTTGCTAGAGCAAAGGCGATGGAGAAGATAATGCTTTGAATAAAACACTGACAGGAGGGCAAAAATTGTGGTGTATAATACATTCTCCAGTGGAATAGGTTACAAATGTACAGAGAGTTGTGACGATGCATACCACACATCAGAAGAGCCAAGCCAAGCTTTAGGATGAGAACTTGAAGAATCTCTCAGAGTTGTTCTCATGTCACATAAGTTGGAATTTGAAATGAAATACATTGCATATATGTTTGGGGCACTCAGGGGCAAGAATAAGGAAACATGCTACTCTTCCATTTGACTAATTGCTATTTATCCTTCAGTGTTCAATTGAAAAATTACCTTCTTCAAGAAGTTTTCTCAGATCCCCACCCCAGCCATCAACACCAACCTCCACCACTCTACTACTGCTACCACCATCTCCCTCTCTTTCCCTACCATCCAACCACCCCATCACCATCATTCTACCATGACACCACTTCTAGCACTACAGCCCAATCTACTTAGGCAACCCTGTGGATGCCTCTTTCTAGGCAATTTTACATTATATTTAAATGTGACTTGCTACTGTCTTGCTAGACTTACCTTTTGGGAGTCAGGGATTACTTTAATCTTGTTTCTCCAGTGCCTAATAAAGAACCTACCCTATGATAGGTATATGTTTCAGTATATGTTTGCTGAATGAATGAACAAACCTAACAATGGAATTACTTTTCAGAAATGTTTGCAATATGGAGTTGTCTTCTTTTTAAAAATTATATTGAGATTCTCAACTTAATTCTTTCCAGCCACTAAAGAACACTTAGGAGCAATTTGTTCAATGACACCCTAGTGACCAGAAAGAGGTATTGTAGCTAATTCCGAAAGTAATTTCCAGGCAGAGTATACTCACAGGGAAAATACAGCTAAATACTTTCGAAGACCATTGGATAGGAAGTGTAAACTAATTCAGTGGGTTGCATCTTTCCAGACTCTCTTAGAAACTGATATATGGTGGGTATCACCTTTTGGAAGCCAGTTCTGAAAATGTGTTTTAAAGAAATCTCATGCCCCATTACCTTAATTTATGACTTAAATGGATCTCTATACATGGAATTTCTATACATGGAAATTCATGTTTGACTCTAACATGGATTCTCAATTGCTCGCAAATGATCCTTGAAAAAAGGGGAAAAAACCTGAAGTTATCTTCTTTATTTCTAAAAGTTGTTCCTTTTGTTTATGAGATTGCACATTCTTCAAAGACAATAGAACAAACAGAAAAAAAAAAGAGAAGCATGAAGGCAGAGCTCTAGAGAGACAGGAAGAGGGAAATGGAAAAGAGTTTAAGAATATACATTTAAATACCAATATCACATCAGTCACTATTTCCAAAAACCAAAATAACTTTGGAGTCTGTAACTTCTGGTAACATGAAACTCACTTGCACTCTCTGGCCCTAATTCTACTATTCATAATGTGACATTACAGGTGTGACTTTGACCTTCTATTCCTTTTTCTGTAAGTTTGAGGGGCTGATGTTATTTACCCCAAGATCCCTTCATGATCAGCAATTTTATAAAATTCTACCAATCAATACCAAGCGTTCTCCGTTTTCTCATCTCTCTGACTTTTTCTCAATTAGAAAACTGAAGTCCATGTCAAGAACAACACTACAAATGACTACCCACTCAGGGATCTCAGTAGTATTTATTTTAAAACTTACACAGTAAAAGAGTACTTGCTTTATTCTGTTGTGAAACTCAAGGAGAGTTATAGGCATAATAATTGTCTGAATTTTAAGGCCTTTATCAATCAAATTCCCCCAGAGTTAAACATAGATCTCATTCCAATAATTCAACACCTTACAACAAAAAGAAAGTAAGACAGACAGAGTTACATGGCTCTCCTGGCTGTTGTCACCTATTCCTTAAATCAGTATGCTCCCAGAGAAGAGAGAAATACTTTACAGTCCAGGAATAACCTATCCACTTACTTACCATTCAGCATCCACTGAAAACAGAGAATCTAATAAGTTTCCATTTAAGCCCTTTCTCCACCTCAGAACAGCAAAGATACAGGAAGAAGGTAAGAGGAAATATGGCAAAGGGGAAGCAAAGGTTGATTTTGCTTTTCGGGTTAAAAATTGCATACACTGGATCACCATGGTTTTGTATTTCCTTTATTTACTACGATTTTGGTTTTCTAATTAATATTACTAGTACAACTTTTACATTCCAATCTGTTTCCAATGACAGAGCTTCTTGCACTAACAAAAACAACCAAGACCAGGAGTGTGTTTCAGAAGTCAGGAGCTGGAGTGACTCAGGGAGCCGAGCCAAAGACTTGCAGATCTGGGGGCGAAACTGGATCCTGAAATGAGACTAAGTGGCCACCATTTGCTTCCTGTTTAGACAGGTGTTTCCTTCTTTATTTGCTCCTTAAAAGCTGACTTTCTGCAATATATTAAGTATCTTGAAGATCCTAAATGTAGAAATTTTTGTAGGGTGGTGTAGGATTAGGTGGGATGGGTGGTCTTGAATTGCCTCAATAGACTTTGCTCATGGTTAAACCTGATCCATTTAGGGTAGAGTTTCCAAAGTAGGATGACAGATTTCCTGATTCCAAAGGTTCTTACTCAGCTATACAGTGAGTTGAAATCCCTCTGAGTCACTCTCCACTTATGAACATGTGGCACTAAGAACAATTTTTTGGACCCTAACATCTTCTTACCATGTCCCGTACTTCACAGCCTTTCCTAGGGCTGACCCTAAGCATTGGCACATGGTTGTGTAGGTACACAAAGAGTAACTTGGAGAAGCTAGAAATTTGTTTTCATGTTTCATGTTTTCATATTTTTGACCTTTAGAAAATGAGTTTTACTGTGCAGAAGCTCTTTAGTTTAATTAGATCCATTTGTCAATTTTGGCTTTTGTTGCCATTGCTTTTGGTGTTTTAGACAAGAAGTCCTTGCCCATGCCTATGTCCTGAATGGTATTGCCTAGGTTTTCTTCTAGGGTTTTATGGTTTTAGGTCTAACATGTAAGTCTTTAATCCATCTTGAATTAATTTTTGTATAAGGTGTAAGGAAGGGATCCAGTTTCAGCTTTCTACATATGGCTAGCCAGTTTTCCCAGCACCATTTATTAAATAGGGAATCCTTTCCCCATTGCTTGTTTTTCTCAGGTTTGTCAAAGATCAGATAGTTGGAGATATGCGGCATTATTTCTGACGGCACTGTTCTGTTCCATTGATCTATATCTCTGTTTTGGTACCAGTACCATGCTGTTTTGGTTACTGCAGCCTTGTAGTATAGTTTGAAGTCAGGTAGCATGATGCCTCCAGCTTTGTTCTTTTGGCTTAGGATTGACTTGGTGATGAGGGCTCTTTTTTGGTTCCATATGAACTTTAAAGTAGTTTTTTCCAATTCTGTGAAGAAAGTCATTGGTAGCTTGATGGGGATGGCATTGAGTCTATAAATTACCTTGGGCAGTATGGTCATTTTCACAATATTGATTCTTCCAACCCATGAGCATGGAATGTTCTTCCATTTGTTTGTATCCTCTTTTATTTCATTGAGCAGTGGTTTGTAGTTCTCCTTAAAGAGGTCCTTCACGTCCCTTGTAAGTTGGATTCCTAGGTATTTTATTCTCTTTGAAGCAATTGTGAAAGGGAGTTCACTCATGATTTGGCTCTCTGTTTGTCTGTTATTGCTGTATAAGAATGCTTGTGATTTTTGTACATTGATTTTGTATCCTGAGACTTTGCTGAAGTTGCTTATCAGCTTAAGGAGATTTTGGCCTGAGACAATGGGGTTTTCTAGATATACAATCATGTCATCTGCAAACAGGGATAATTTGACTTCCTCTTTTCCTAATCGAATACCCTTTATTTCTTTCTCTTGCCTAATTGCCCTGGCCAGAACTTCCAACATTATGTTGAATAGGAGTGGTGAGAGAGGGCATCCCTGTCTTGTGCCAGTTTTCAAAGGGAATGCTTCCAGTTTTTGCCCATTCAGTATGATATTGGCTGTGGGTTTGTCATAGATAGCTCTTATTATTTTGAGATACGTCCCATCAATACCTAATTTATTGAGAGCTTTTAGCATGAAGGGTTGTTGAATTTTGTCAAAGGCTCTTTTCTGCATCTATTGAGATAATCATGTGGTTTTTGTCTTTGGTTCTGTTTATATGTTGGATTACATTTATTGATTTGTGTATGTTGAACCAGTCTTGCATCCCAGGGATGAAGCCCACTTGATCATGGTGGATAAGCTTTTTGATGTGCTGCTGGATTCAGTTTGCCAGTATTTTATTGAGGATTTTTGCATCAATGTTCATCAAGGATATTGCGAACAGGCAACGTACAAAATGGGAGAAAATTTTTGCAACCTACTCATCTGACAAAGGGCTAATATCCAGAATCTACAATGAACTCAAACAAATTTACAAGAAAAAAACAAACAACCCCATCAAAAAGTGGGCAAAGGATATGAACAGACACTTCTCAAAAGAAGACATTTATGCAGCCAAAAAACACATGAAAAAATGCTCATCATCACTGGCCATCAGAGAAATGCAAATCAAAACCACAATGAGATACCATCTCACACCCGTTAGAATGGCAATCATTAAAAAGTCAGGAAACAACAGGTGCTGGAGAGGATGTGGAGAAATAGGAACACTTTTACACTGTTGGTGGGAGTGTAAACTAGTTCAACCATTGTGGAAGACAGTGTGATAATTCCTCAGGGATCTAGAACTAGAAATACCATTTGACCCAGCCATCCCATTACTGGGTATATACCCAAAGGACTATAAATCATGCTGCTATAAAGACACATGCACATGTATGTTTATTGCAGCACCATTCACAATAGCAAAGACTTGGAACCAACCCAAATGTCCAACAACGATAGACTGGATTAAAAAAATGTGGCACATACACACCATGGAATACTATGCAGCCATAAAAAATGATGAGTTTATGTCTTTTGTGGGGACATGGATGAAACTGGAAATCATCATGCTCAGCAAACCATCGCAAGGACAAAAAACCAAACACCGCATATTCTCACTCATAGGTGGGAACTGAACAACAAGAACACATGGACACAGGAAGGGGAACATCACACTCCAGGGACTGTTGTGGGGTGGGGGGAGCGGGGAGGGATAGCATTAGGAGATATACCTAATGCTAAATGACGAGTTAATGGGTGCAGTACACCAACATGGCACATGTATACATATGTAACAAACCTGCACATTGTGCACATGTACCCTAAAACTTAAAGTATAATAATAATAAAATAAAATAAAAAAGAAAATGAGTTTTAATGAGAGGTTAAATAATTTGAAATAATTTTTCTTTGGAATATTAATTAAAATTTCTGAAAGTTTCTGGGCAGATATTTTAGGAACCTGGTATTAGTGTTTAAGTATCTCAGGAATACACTTCTGAATGAATTTAAAATTAAACTTTGGGCCAGGTGCGGTGGCTCCCGCCTGTAATCCCACCACTTTGGGAGGCCGAGGCAGGCAGATCACAAGGTCAGGAGATGGAGACCATCCTGGCCAACATGGTGAAACCCCGTCTCTACTAAAAATACAAAAATTAGCTGGGCGTGGTGGTTCGTGCCTGTAATCCCACCTACTTGGGAGCCTGAGGCAGGAGAACCGCTTGAACCAGGGAGTTGAAGGTTGCAGTGAGCCGAGATCGCGCCACTGTGCTCCAGCCTGGTGACAGAGCAAACTCCGTCTCAAAATAAAAGAAAAAAAAATTAAACTTTGGCTATGCTACATATGTCATTAATAAAACACATCTTGTCCAGCTAAGCATTTTTAAAATTTTACGTGCAGAACACACACACATATATACCCAAAAATTGTTGGCAAAAATCCAGGGAATCAGACAGAGATATTTTTCTCCCAAAATCTAACTCTGCTTTAAAAAATAAACACAGAGATATCAGCCTTCTAATCTCATACTCAAAGGATTTATCTTTTTCAAGCCAAAGATATTTGGAAATTAAGTTGAAGTTGTATATATAAGCTAGTTCTATACTTAAAGGGTATATGGATAACAGAATCTAAGGGTATTGTTATTTTCTTATAAATGGCTTTATTTTTACCAGAAATTAATGTTCTTTGTAACTCTAATAACATACATTAACAAAATGAAGAAAACTAAAATTACCTACAAATCTCATGACCCAGAGTAAATCGTTAATGTTTAAAAAATTATCCTTCTACTCTTGTTTCTAAAAATTAAATGTATTTTTTAAATTACTTTATACTTTATTGTGCTATCATTTATTAAATATTTATTGTCCATCTTATTAAATTTCATCCCACAATGTTATTGTAAATAATTATATGCATAGTTTAATATGAGTATTCAATTATTTGATATTGAATTCTATGATGAATATCTTGAGTTATTATTTTCTCAATGAAATATTTCAGAAACCAAAAAGCATTTCTAAATTATACTCCAGAAATGCTGCACATACCCAGCAGCAGAATATGAAAGTGCTTTTTTCCAAATATCCTCATCTACATTGAGTATTAACATAATTTTAATCTTTAGAAATTTAATAGGTAAAAAATGATGTCCAATTATTTTTTGTGTATGTATATATGTGTGTGTTTGTGTGGATACATACATATATATACATTTCCTTGAAATATATATATTTTTTTGATCACTAGTGAGACTATATAG
This sequence comes from Pan paniscus, assembly GCF_029289425.2. Classification (NCBI taxonomy): domain Eukaryota; kingdom Metazoa; phylum Chordata; class Mammalia; order Primates; family Hominidae; genus Pan; species Pan paniscus. The sequence goes on along the minus strand of NC_073264.2, from coordinate 39,240,910 downwards.
TTTTATGTTTATTTATCATTTCCATTTCTTCTTTTGAGAATTTCTTGTCCATATTCCTTATCCAATCATTGCCTCTCTTTTATTGATTTCTAAGTGTAATTACATATTGAAGAATTTAAGTCCTTGCCCACTGACTCTCCAGCTAACACACTTTTCCTGCTTTGTTATCTACCTCTCACTTCTGTTCATGGAGTTTAGAACTATGAAAGTTTCAAACGTTTAGGATTTGAAATCTATTAAACTTTAGTCATTTTTACTTCTGTATTCTATCTTCTGCTTAGAAAATCTTTGCATAGCCCAGTTTTTAAACTTTCACTTATATTTTCTTTAAAATTTATATCATTTATCTCAGTACGTTTAAGTTTTTAATTTCTCAAGAAATTGTTTTAATGTGTAATGAAAGTTTTATTAGACCTAATTATTTTGCTTCCAAGTAAATAACTGGTTGGCCCCCTCTAAAAAAAATTGAATAATTTTTCCTGTCACCATGGCAATTAAATGGTGCTTTTACTTTACTAAATTCTTACATGCATTTGTGTCTGTCACTAGACTTTCTATTCTGTTCTATTGATCTCTTTAACTGTACCTAGACAAATTTTATACCCTTATGTTTAGCTATTATCTGGTCTTTAATAATGAAGCACAACTTAGATTGTGTTCTATTCGATTTGGGAATAAAGTGATATCTATTGCTTCCTTTTTATTTTCTCATCAACCAGTGAGATTATCTATAAATATAATTTTTTATTTCTGCATTTCTAAGATTTTATTAAATTTTTTTCTAATTTTATAAGATTAAAATCAGAGAACACAACTTTTAAGATGTCTGCTAAATCTCTACTTTTTTGAATTTTAAAATTTTCTTTGTGGCTAAATATATTAACAATTTTTATAATTTTTGCATATATAAAAAAGTATTTGCTCTGAAATAAGGATGATATTAATTGTATTCTTTATCTATATTCTTATTTCTAAAATGGGTAGATTGAAGTCTCCCACTAAAACAGTGTTTATGTTTTCATCTTCTACTTGAATTTCCAATTGTTCTTATATATTTATTCGTCTCCTGTATTACTTGGTGTATAGAAGGTTTTGATAGCTAAATCTTCCTCAAAAATTGTGCCTTTTATCATGTAATGTCTTATTTTCTAGGTTTAGTGCCATTAACATTAAATTCTACCTTTTTAAAATTAATATTCCAGTTTGGCTTCTTTTTGTTTGCATTTGCCTGGTCTTTTTTTGTTAATTCTTTTATATTCAACCAGTTATTTTAAGGGTGTTTCTTATATAAATCATGTGACTAAGTTGTAATTTTTAACACAACCTGATAGTCTCTCTTTCAATGACAGAACATAGTGCATTTATATTTAGTAAAATAACATATATTTGATCTTATTTCTTCCAACTTTCCTTATGCTTAATATTAATTTCCATTAAAGTTGCCACTTTTTCCCATTCCTTTTTCTCTGGTAAAATCGAATTGCTGTTTCTTCCACTTTTTCTCTTATTAATTTGGAATTTCTTTCATATTTTCCTGTTAGAAACACCTTTCATTTGTCTGTTCTAAATCAGATACATTTGTCTTTACTGATATTTGAAATAAACTTATAAACATGTTCCATTTTTCTCCCTTCTTCCCTCTCATCCCAATAAAATGATACTTTTGGACCACTTCCTGTGCTCTGTCCTGGCCCACTGCTATGAGACCTTTGGAATATTTTTACTCTGCCCCTTCCAGTCCAATTCTTGTCTTTGCTGAGATATTTACTAGATTTTAATACTTTTTGTCCTAGACTACTAGAAGATTTCTTGTGGTAGGTTCCTTCTGTCTTAGAAATCCCAATTTGGCACTTGTGTAATATATTTCCAGATAATTTATTTTCTGTATAATAGATAATTTAAACTGATTCTCACTGTTTTCTGTCTTCTTCAATTTCCTGTATTTTAGTTTCTGATATGGTTCATTTCTTGTTTGATTATAACCTTTCAACAAGATGTTTTCTGAGAATAAACATATTGCAAATAGCATAGGCTCCTTATATAAAGCCAAATGATGCTTCTTAATGGGGGTATGTCATACCTGATTAAATGAGATTTGTGTGGACTCAGTTGCACAATCAGTTTGTCCAATTGTATCCTGGTTAAAAGGAGGACAGATTCTTACTGAGCCTATACAAACAGTTTTATTACTATTGAACAAATAACACTCAGTAGAATTATTTCTGAATTCTGAAGTCAATGTGAATCAGATATCATTAAAATATTTTATTTCTGTTTAAGAAGCAAAGTTTCCTAAATTGAAAGCTAGTGAAAGCTTAAGAGTTTCCTCATATACCCATTAAAAATGAAACATTAAAAATAACATCAACAATATTTCAAATGAATAACCATAATTTAACTTTCCCTATCAATTAATTTAGTCCTATGTAGATCATTCTTGTTCCACTACATGTTGGGCCAAATAGTCTACCTTTTGCTTTCATCAAGTATATCTGCTATAGGGCTAACAAAAGTCCTGGAATTCCTAACTCAGTCCACTGGTAAAAATCTAAAACTTGTCTAAGCAAAGAGAGTTCTGAAGCATATATCCAAGTATCTATTCTTTAAAGTGTAAACACTTTAGAGTACCTGGTAGCGTTCATCCCATGAGGCCCTGAAACTGCCTTTCTTTGTAAAAAAAAAAAAAAAAAAAAAAAAAAATTAAACTCATCTGTAGCTTATAGAATAGCCTTCAGGCAAATATCTAAGGGAGGCTGACAGTTGTTTAATAATAAAACAATGACAGTGGTCAATTTATTATAGTGACTAAGAATATCAGAATGAAGGAAAGTCATATTCTCTTTTGGGATACAGTACATAACTATTTCATAAGGGTTTGATCAATGTTTTTCCTGAGGATAAGAATAAAGAGTACTGATAAATCTCAGAGGCCTCCCATAAAACATACAGTTTCTAAAATATTTATATTAATAACATTTTACCTATGCAAACTTAACAAAGAAAGATTGAACATGCATGTCTTCTGATTTGACAATTTTTCCTATATAGCTCTTACAATAGTGTCAAGGTAATTGTAAAATATGGAACATACTGAACATTTATTTCCAGCATTTCTCTTCATAAGGTAAAATAATAAATCTTTGTGATTTTCCAGGGTCCCTTGGGCAACTCACAAGAATAGATTTAGAATAAAAGACAACCTAGTTTTCTAATTTTAGGATCTGAATTTGAGAAGGCAAAATCAAAAGTTGTTGGAGATTTGGTTACTTGACTAAGATAGCATGATGAATGCTGAGAAATAGTACTTGGTTGTTTATTTAATCAAAGTGACAATAAAATATTTTAAAATAACAGCAAACAAGTTAAATTATTGTAAGAAACTAGTTCTTTCACAAGTCAGGAACATTTGTTCTTTATTTTTGCTCTTTTAAAAAATAATAAGGGCCGGGTGTGGTGGCTCACGCCTGTAATCCCAGCACTTTGGGAGGCCAAGATGGGCGGATCAGGAGGTCAGGAGATTGAGACCATCCTGGCTAACATGGTGAAACCCCGTCTCTACTAAAAATACAAAAAATTAGCTGGGCGTGGTGGCAGGCGCCTGTAGTCCCAGCTACCCGGGAGGCTGAGGCAGGAGAAAGGCATGAACCCGGAAGGCGGAGCTTGCAGTGAGCCGAGATTGCGCCACTGCACTCCAGCCTGGGCGACAGAGCAAGATTCCATCTCAAAATAATAATAATAATAATAATAATTAAGGACATTATAAAACACAACATAAAGCAGAGAAAATTATTCTGATGAGATATGGAGTCTCTGCTATAGGAATAGATTTCACAGAGGGTGCAGAATAACATTTTATATACCTTACTAAAAGTTCTAAGATTATCATTTTTAACAGAGAGAAACATGAATTCTGGTTTTTAATTAATATATTTGGCAGTAAAAGATTCACAAGCCCTTTTTCATTCCTTACATTATCTGGTGAATAAACCTATCAAAACCAAACTGCCAAAATTTTAATATATTTTATAGCTTCTTTTCCATTTCAGTTATTATAATTCAAGGCAAATAAAATTCATATCCTTCAAACCCTCTATAACTTGCTATACAGAATCAGATTTTGTCCTTCACTGTGCTTTCATTTTCTGGAACAAACTGACACTAATACAGGAGAAAATCATTCCCCTTTTTCCTTGAAAAACAAAAGCACATACCCACTTGTATTTCCTCTCTATGGCTCCTAGTATAGTCTCAACCAGTCACATTAATTCAACTTTTAACTAAAACTATAATTTCTATTTCACAGCACAAACTAGAAACTAGAAAGTTGACAAATACATCATAATTAGGAATTTTACCAGTACAATAAAACTAATGAATACTGATAACAAAAATTTCTCCTGCTACACATATCACTTTACGCCCTCACAAAGTAGCAAAAATAAAATATTCATTTCTGTATTATTCTGAATATCCTGTTTAGTCTGTTTGTGTTGCTATAACAGAATACCTGAGGCTGGGTAATTTATAAAGAAAAGAGGTATTTTGGCTCATGGTTCTGCAGGCTGTACAGGAAGTGTGGTGCCAGCATCTGCTTCTGGTGAAAGCCTCAGGAAGTTTCCAATCATGGCGGAAGGCGAAGGGGAACCAGCATGTCACATGGTGAGACAGGGAGCAAGAGAGAGGGGGAGCAAACAAGAAAGGAAGAAGACAGGGAGTGGGAGGTGCCAGGCTCTTCTAAACAACCAGTTCTCACATAAAGTTATAGAACAAGAACTCATTACCAGGAGGATGGCACCAAGCCATTCATAAAGGATCCACCCTCATGATTCTAACACCTCCCACCAGGCCCCACCTCCAACAGTGGGGATCACATTTCAACATGAGATTTGAAGGAGACAAAACATCCAAACCATATCATAGCCCAAAGATATACCCACTATATAGTGTATCACAGTTAGATGCGAAATTATATGAACTTGAAATTATGTATAGTAATCAACATTTCAGTATCAATACTATATATGAATTATCTTGGTATCTACTGATTATACTTTAACATAATTTATAAAATTCCAAAGTTTTAAGTTACCGAAGAATTTTGAAAATTATGTTCAAATTGACACACTACAGAACATAACTACTGCTGTAAAAATGTCAGAATTATGAAGACAAATTTACAGTTTTATCATCTTGAGCGTTATATAACTATAATGTTTATTTGATCTGTAAGACAATGTAAGAAGTTTAGAATGTTCATATATTAACTAATCTCCTTATGAGAAACATACTTAAATCATGTTTACAAAGGAAACTAAAAAGATGGCTATGCTATACTGAACGCTAGTAAATCACAGAAAATTATAGAAGCAGTCTAATTCATCCAAAGATTCCCTTAATTTTGTGAGCCTGGATTCTTAAAATATTTCTGTGATACAAGTTTCTGTAAGAAGAATTGCTTTCACACATTTAAAGTATTAAAGATTCGGGGTTTTTGTGAATTCTTGGAATACTTGATTTATATAAGGACTTGTTTATCTTGAAAAAGCAATCAGAACAGATCTCCCTTAATTTAATGGACATTAGACCTAATTTTTAAATACTCTCCAGAAGTAAGAAAATGCTGCCCATTCATACACAAGAGGTAAAGGCTTTTTGGAATTACAAACAAATAATTTTTAGCCCAAGTATACAACTTCAGCTGCAGGTCCAAAGTAAGACCAGAAACATAAAAACTCACTAGTCTAGATCGCAAGAGCTGTTGCCCTTCCATAATGGTCACAGAGTATTTTTCAATCGATTAGAGTTCACAAATAGGCAAACAGAAAAAGATTAACAAATCAAATCCTGTCATCTCTCACCCTTCAAAGACTAGATCTCCATCATCCATTGGACAGAGATCACCAGTGGTCAGACCATAAAACACAATTCCCAATCATTGCTGCCACCAATGGGGAATGACTACTGCCCATTCAGGAACCAGAAAAAGCAAAAGCACAAAATCAATATACAGAGAGAGGAAAAAAATAATAGAGGAACAGAGCATTGGCAAACTTTAGTTGCTGCTGAGGGTCTACTTCAAGGGGCAAGAAAAGACGAACTCGAGCATACACAGCCCACGAGCTACACTTATCCAGAAATACAGCACCCTCTCGAGTGCACTTGGGTGTTCTAGTGATTTCTCTCCAAAACTTAAAAAAGTCATTTTCAAAAAGACAACACCATGATTCTCATTCAATATAAAATGAATGTTTGCCAATAATTTTACCTCATTAAAAAATGAGGAAACCAGTAAAATGTTAACAAAAGGTTCAAAGACGATTAAAGAAGGTAAGTATATACAGGTAATTTGATAAAGGAATGATAAGATAAAATCACTAGGTTAAATACAAAACTTTTTAGTGTCTTAGGGCCATGAGCTGTATCCTTTTGTTCCACTAAACAGAAATTATTTTCATCTCTAGAGCACAAAAATCTAGACATTAACCTCTACCACTGCAGGCTTCTGCCACCACACACTTTAAACAGTTCAGTCAATAAAAAGTCAAGCCCAGACCTGCATGGGAAATAGCACTGAACAATCTCTTTTATCAATTTCAAACTTTTGGATAATTTTTGTCCTGACAGAGCTCAAGAGTTTTTACCTGCCTCAGTATGTCTCTATTAATGCACCCTACTGGAACCTGTGAGCCCTTTCTGTGTGTAGATTTAGATCTTCAGAGCTTCCTTCAAATCACAGACATTTCTTGCTATTGTTTAATTACTGACATTCCTTCTCCCGTTCCTCTCTATTTTTGGAATTCCTACAATGAGTATAGTGAGTCTTATGGAGCTAATCTTATCTTCTCCATAATGACTTCCATCTTTTGATATGTTTTCACAAATTTCTATTTCAAAAGTGACCTTCCTTTCCAAATCAGCCAGCGAAATCACTAGGATAATCTTTGATTACAGAAACTCTTATTTGGTTATATTTAAATCTCCTTAAATGCTCTGATTATGTCTTTTGCTTCAGTTGTATTCCATCTCCTCCTGCAACCCTATTTTACCAAGTATGTGTCCTATTTGTACTGACTACTCACCTTTCTTCTACTGAGTCTTTTAGATAAGTTGTCTTTTTATTATTGTTATTGTTGTTGACTCATTGAAGATAACATCTGACAGTCTCTCTGCCCCTTATGAGAAGGACTCAATCCACACATATTCAGCTGATTTTTGGCCTATAGGGGTTAGAAAATCCAATATATTTATATAAAGTCACTGTCGATCCCTGCAAGGTGTAGTGAGCATACATCTGTATAAAACAAGCTCTTTCCAAGAACCTCTGTCTTCACCCCAAGGGTCTCTAGCGCTGCTTGCCAAGTTCTTACCCAGCGCACAGAGAAGAAAGTCTCCACCAGCCCTCCTCACCAGAATTCCCACCTTGCCTAGGGCCACACTCGGATTTAGCTACCCATCAGTCCCACCAACCATATGGCTCAGCAAAGGCAAATAGGTTGGAGTTGAGAGTGAAAGAAAAGGAAATCACCATCTTTCAGAATTCTCCACCAGGTATAACTTCAAATTCTCCTTACATCTATGTTGTCTGAGGCCCACTGAAACTGCGGCTTGTTAGCCATGTTGTGTGCAGCCATGGGGTAGAAAGGTGGGGGGACCTGAGGTTGGAAGTTGTCTTAAAGTGGGATGTATGTGAAAAGTAAGCTGTTTAACTAGGAAGGCTAAATTATATCTTCATTTAACTTGAAATAAGCAAAGTGATCATGTGCAGACTCCCAACATTGCCAAATCTCGGGCTGGCATTAGCACTGAGTTACCCTGTCTACCAGTTGTTTATCATTCAAATAACTTATTCATCTGGGTTCTTTATTTTTATGTAATTCCTATACTTCAGAGGGTAGCATATTTAAAGAACAGGTCAAGTCTAAAGCAATACTGAGCCACAATTGAGTTCTTGGTGAAGATGGAAAGTTAAAACTCTGGCTTCCAGATCATGAAGACATTGTTTTGCATTTGTTATCTTGAAGTTATTATGTATCATTTTTGTTTTTTCTCATGTTGCAACTGCTGCAACAAAATGGACCTTGGGCTGCCTTCCAATGGGGAGGTCCCCATCCTGGGAAGGCCCAGATGTGGGTGGCTTAGACTAGCATTTCTCTAGGCCTTGTAGCAAACTGTTCTCTTCTCTGACTTTGGTACAGTCTACTTGGGTTGTCTTTCCTCTTCTCACCACAGACTGGTGAAATCCAGACAGCTGATATTAGTGTGAGGGCTTAGGAACAGACACCAAAGAAGACTCTATGGCTGTTTTGTAGTGGTCATTGTGGTTGTTAGTGTTTGTTATTGTTTGTCTCAACCACTTAGGTCTGGCTACTGTAGACCAAAAATACTGGGTGACATACTGTGGTATACAGCTCAGCTCACAGGGTGACTAAATTTAAGTTTGGAATTAAAACTCTGGCTACTATAGTCTATCTTTACTTGAATCTCTTACATATCACCCTTGCAATCCAATGCAGTTAAGAGACTGATCACTAACGATCCCCTACTTGAGATAATGGGCCCAGCTTTGTAAAGGTGGAGAATGATACATCCTTTAGGATTACATGTGGCAGCTCTAATAGCCCTAAAAAGGCTTTATGGCTTCATAAAGAAGAGACAAAATTGAAGCACTGTCAATATTGTTAGAACCTTGAAATAGATTCAGATATTCTCCTGCCTTGTTCCTATTTGATGTCCATAATTATTCACAGATGCAATAAGAAAACAGACCTAGGTGAATATTTAAACAGTAGCCTGATTCTGCCTTTTTCCTTTATGAACAGAAAACATTGCTTAAATTTTTATTTTCATAGATTTGCATCTTTAATCTTTTTCCTGTTTATTAAATATAAAAACATAGGAAGAATATATAAATCAACCATGGTCTCAGTAACTAGAGGTAACCTCTATATCATTTTTGCTGAATTGATTTTCAGTCTATAATATATATAAAATAAGTTCAGTCACATCTATATACTCATTGTATTCAGTGATTTGGACAGTGTATGACTAGTTTTTAATGAATATAATCAAGCTTTTTCAAAATCATATTTGCTTATTTTTTTCTAAAAAGGAAAATAAATATTTTCCTATTATGTAAACTTTCAAATTCAGCATTTTGCTGAATTGACTTTCAGTCTATAATATATATCCAATAAGTTCAGTCATATTATATATACTTATTTTTTTCAGTGATTTGGACAGTGTAGAGCTAGTTTTTAATAGATATAATCTTTTTTCAAATTTGAACTTACATTAATTATAAAGCCCAATAGTAGTATAAGCATTTGTTTAACATCCTTTTACTTTCCAATCCTTGCCAGTACAACCTGAGAATATGCACCTAAAATATAATTGAATTGTTTCTCATCCTGTCCTCTCTTTTATTTTTTATTCTTCTACTTCATTTGGGTACCAATTTATAACAATTACTTGGGCTTCACACTACACACAAGTCTGGCATCAGTGTTCTGTGGTCCTTTAGGACCAATCTAAATTTTATGCCCTTACAAGCAAGCTGCTTTTTTTTTTTTTTCCTTCTTGCTTGAAAACTTTCAATTGTTTTTATACTGGAAAATCACATTTTCACCAGCATATGCTGCTCCTCATTTTATTCATTTTGCCTGGAACATTTTCCTCAGTCTACAGTCGGGTATTTTTTCAGATTTCAGAAACTTTTCTTTATATGTCTTTAATTATTAATTTAATTATAATTTCTAGTCTATTCATTCAGTCTCATTCTCAAGGGTGCCAATTATTCATAGCTTCATATTCTATTTCCCATATCTATCATCTTATTTCTTATATTTTTTCCTTCATTATATAAAACATTCTGCCCTAACTGTCCCCAGTGTGGATCTTCATTCTGCAATGGAGTTTAATTTCTATGACTTCTTTTCTTAATATTGGCAGTTTTTTTTATCTTTATCAGCTTCCTTTTTAAATACTCTTTTACAGATAACCTTTTTATCTTTTAATAACTCAAAGCAGGTGCATTCTTAATTTCCTTCTTTTACCATGATGAACTTTCACGCATATTTTTTAACAGTACTTTGTAGCAGTGGGTCCCTACTTTTATGTTATATGGAGCTTTTTAAAGGATTTCATTTGGTGTTTTTTTCCTTGTTTATGCATCTTTGAACAAGGAGAAATTTTAACCACATCTGGTGATTGCCAGATAGGAAAAGCAGTCATCCCTTTACTCCTACCCAGTGTCCCTGTCTCAAGCCTTTGACTGAATATGGATGAACATAGCCCCTCTAGATGTTTGTCTGAGAGACTTTATGAGACCTGGTCTTAATGTCAGACCCTTACTAGAAATTGCATTGATCTCTAGATAACGATCCTATACACGTCTTTTTATGTGCACCCATAGTATTTCTCTAGATAGGTAAATAGATAGATAGATCTATAGATAGTTCTGTATATCAATATAGCTATATTAATATTGGTATATCTATAGATCTAGGTAGATAGATATGTGACAGATAGAATCTAGATCTATCTGTGTGTCTGTGCATCTATGTGTAAGTATAAAAAACCTATATATTGAACAAGCATGATTTATGATGTACTAAGAAGACAACAGTCCCACACTATTCCTTTGGTTTGGTGTTTTGTTTTTTCCTATTTCATGTAAACTTTTAAATTGAAATATAATATACAGAGAAAAGTTTACAAATCTTAAATATGCACCTTGAATTTTTACATAGTATCCTTGTACCCAACAATAAGATGAAAACTAAAACATTATCAGCACTTCAGCCACCCTCTTTGTGCCTCTTTCCAATAATTTATTATTCTCAAAAGTAATTACTACTCTGCCTTATATCACCACAGATTAGTTTTACCTATTTTTGAACGTTATATAAACGGAATTATATTTTATGTGTCCTTTTGTGTCTAGCTTCCTTTGTTCCAGATTATGTTTTTGAGATCCCTTCATGTTATAAACAGCCAGAAATGTTCATTCTCATTGCTCTACAGTATTTCACTCTATGAATATGTCACAATTTATTTACCTTTCTTCCTGTTGGTACACATTTGGTTTGTGTTCAGTTTGGAGCTATAAACATGTCTTTTGGTGCATATATACTGAGTTTTAAAGTATGTTTATATACAACTCTGGCAGCTTTTGCCAAACAGTTTTCTAAGCAGTGCATGAAAGCTTCACTTGCTCCAAATCCGAACTTTTAGTATTGTCAATTTTTTAAAATGTATCCATTCTTGTAGGTGTCTGGTGATATTTTCCTGTTTCATGTGCTTATTGGCCTTTTAAATATCCTCTTCTGTGAAGTGTCTGTTCAAGGACTTTCCTATTTTTTATTAGGTTGTTTGTCTTTTTCTCATTGATTTGTAGAAGTTCTTTATATATTATGGGCATTAATCCGTCATCAGATATATGTATTGCAAAATACCTTCTTCTACTCTATGGCTTACCTTTCCATTCTCTTACTAATGACATTTCTACAGCAATAAAGAGCAGTCTCTTCTACCTCATTTATTTCTTTATATAAGTATGGATGCATGAGTTTTTATCTTATTCTATATGGGTTATAATCCATTATTCTCATTATATATTTTGTTGGTTAAAGTCCCTTAGATTTGTCCATTGGGAGATCCTTGTGGCATATCCTTGTCTTTTTCACGCTTCATTTGCTTTTAGTGCCATAAGATGTTTCATGCTTTCTGTATTTTTCCTGCTCTAGACCTGAACACAATGATTTCTCCAAAGAGCCCTGTTCCATTTGTAATGGATAATGGTACTTAGAAACCAAGATCTAGGTCCTTGCTGTGCTCATTGCTACTAGGGAATAATTGGCTCTAGGCCCTCACTAAATACATAGCTAAATAATGTGTGTGTGTGTGTGTGTGTACTCACACATCTAAATTTATTTCTATATCTGTCCAACTGTGTGTACACATATATTTAAAATCATAAACTCATATTACTCTCTGATATCTTGGTTTGCAATCACTTTAGCTTCCTCAGATACGCCTGTGACACAGTCCTCCCTGTCTTCCAGCTACAAAGAACACATTTCAAACACCTTGTGCAGTTCCCTTGAACCTCCCTCTCTAGATGCAGGGTTAGAAGGTGACAGCCCCCACCCCCCATGACCCACCCCAAATGGGAAAGGGACTTATACCTGTCTCACAGTCCAATTCAGAGAAAACTCCTCACTAACATCCTTGCAAAATCCTCTCTGAGGAGCCCAGAAGCTTGAAACACCTTCTTGGTTCCATTTGCCTTGTAAACCTGCCTCTCACTCTTCCTATCTGGCATACTGGTACTCAAACACTGAGGCACAAAAAGCGCCCCAAGCTAATAGTTTACATGCATTCTATAGATTTTCTCCAGGTTCTGACTAGGGAAAAGGAATAGCTTTCAACACATTAGAAAGTGATCGTGGGGCAGTATGGGGAAGACTTTTCTAAATTCTAGCAGTTAGTTAAGATAGGACATAGCAAAAGGGATGGGTGGTTACCTTTTCCCACTATTTCCTTGTTGGTAATACATAGATCAAGGTTCCTGATCAACCACATGACAGTTAGAAGCAATTTCCCAAGATGTTGCTAAGTCAAAAAAGTATTTTTACATTTTCCATGACACTATGCCTCTGCAGCTCCATGTACTTTTGTGAGTATCTTAATGCAAAGGCTAGAGGGTGAATCAGATGTCACTGGTTGGTCATCACCACACATTAGAAATCTTTGTATGTGTTTTAGATTTTGTAAGGTTGTTTTAAGTTATTTTTAGTAGAATCTTTAATGTGGAAGAGCATTAAAAGAAGATGAAAATACGTCAAAAGTATGCATAAATTTTGGTCTGTCCTGGGTAATTTGATCAAACAAAATGTATAGCTGCTCTAATTTCTATAAATGATTTCCTATAACTTTAAAAATTAAAATAATAGCCAGTTGACTCAATACTGCACCAGAATTTTGGGGATAGGTTTCAATGAGTATAGGCAGCTAGTTCTGGATGGAGTGTTTGGGACTATCAGGATTTGTAGAATCTCTGCTTGCTGGGACAGCTTACCAACCTTTGGGGGGGATTTTTCTGAGGGTTGTAACTGAAATAGCCCATTTCCATTCGAGCGCTAAGTAGGGTGGCAAACAAGCTTACCAGTAATAATCACAAAGACCAATAGTGATAGAAAAAAGTAAGTCTGATCTTCATCTCTCTTTAATAGACTGAGTTACTAAAGAATGAGTTTGAACTCCAATAAGTCTGATCTTCATCTCTCTTTAATAGACTGAGTTACTAAAGAATGAGTTCAAACTCCAATAAGTCTGATCTTCATCTCTCTTTAATAGACTGAGTTACTAAAGAGTGAGTTCAAACTCCAATCTCCTTAATTTTTACCTTGATAGACTTTCTGTTCTCCCCTTTCAGTATTGTCGGTACCACATTATTTTTATCACCAATATGATGGATAAAGGGAACACTTTTCCTGACTTGAATACAGACAGGGTATATATCATGTTTCTAACTGTGTTCTTACTTGTGCAGAAGAGCAGGGCTAAAAAGCTAGAAGCCCAAAAGAGAGTTGCTAACACTTTGATGACCTGTTTACTTTCTCATGTCATCAATTATCATGGACAGTAAATCAATTGTTCTGATTGGTTTCCTACAGCACTGCATAGAATGCATTTCTTTATATATTTAGATACTGTCATTGATCATTACTCTTTAATTATTATTGTATGGCCAGTCTCCAGCACCCAGTAAATTAGCAATGCTTCGAAAGTCAACTAGAATTCAATCTTCCTCTGTCTGTTCTTTTAAATTATTAATTCACTTACTTAACTAACATCACTAACATTTACTAACCTTTAAGCACTGTTCTAGGCTTTGTGGTCATTACGTCATAATCATTTATCATCGCTTTCATGATAAAATAGGAACGAATATTGTTTGAGCTAGTGTTTTACTAAATGCTGCATAAAAAGCACAATAAAATGGCATAGAGATCTACAGTGGGAGGCTGAGGCTGGTGAAATGCTTAAGTCCAGGAGTTCTAGACCAGCCTGGGCAACATAATGAAACCCCATCTCTACCAACAAAATAAAAATAAAAATAAAATAACTTGCCAGGTGTGGTGGCGCACACCTGTAGTCCCAGCTACTCGGGAGCCTGAGGCACGAGAATCACTTGAACCTGGCAGGTGGAGATTGCACTGAGCTGAGATCACGCCACTGCACTCCAGCCTGGGGGACAGAGTACGACCCTGTCTCAAAAAAAAAAAAAAAAAAGGTAAAGAAAAGGCATACAGACCTAAAAGTAGGGATAAGTGCTTCCATTTGAAAATACTAAGAAAGTTTTCATAGAGGACTAAGAGAACTTAGTATCCAAGCTTCTTTGTAAAAGTAAGTAGGTTTTAAACAGATAACATTGGAGGGTGAAGGAAGAATATTCCTAATAAATGAGATAGCATGGAAAAGTATACAAATATCCAAACAGTGACAAACAGCACAATATGACTAAGGTGTGTGGTGTACTTAAAGACAGATTTCTTCTTTATCAAAAGAAACAGTTTCGGAAATGTAGGTTTGAAATAAGTCAGAGATTGCTCAGAATGACAACCTAAAAGACTTGGATTTTCCTTAGCAATCTTTCCAGTAAATAAAATAAACTTTGACATTTTATTTACTTAAAAAATTCCAACTGAAGATTTGCCAGTTTTTTCTGTCTGAATTTCTTATCTAAAGCAAAAAATTCAAAATCTACATATTTAATGTGTTACAGTATCAATCAGGTGATTTTTAAAAATAAATTGAAATTATTTTACTTTATTGCTTACATTATGTGTTAGACAGCGACACCTCATGGTAAAATATTATTTTACAGCCAAGTGTATGATCGAGGAAGAACACAGACGAAAGCCCGCGAATGGCGTCAGAAGAGTTTTCTCAGCATAGAAATTGCCCAGGATTATAGCAAGGGGTGTGATGGACTTAGCTAAGGGCAGTAAAAGAGATGGCAGGAGATTGGGAGGGACCCAACATTTCCTGAGGGAATTACTAAGTTCCAACACAGCATCAGTATTCAGAACTCTCCATGCCCATGTTCCCTGCATCTGCCAGACAATGACAAGCTCAAAATATTTCTAAGAGTAGCGTAAGAGTGAAAAATGCACATCCAGAATTTGGTTCCTGCAGGTCCCTGGGTATTAATGCATGCATACCAACAAGATAAACTCCAAATGTCTAAATGTTTGGACACCACCCATAAATGATGAAAATTTATAAGAACTGTCTTACATATATTCTTGAAGTCTTTCAAAAAACAGAGGTAATATGGCACAGTGTTATAAAAACGCTTTCATTCCCATGAGGCTACTGTTCTGGTCACCACCAGTTCAAAGGCCACTGCATCATCTGTCTATAGATGCTCGTGGCTTTGTGCTAGAGGTATCTTCTCTTTTGATTACATCCTGAGAATAGAGTGGGTAATAATCCGGGCTAGGATAGTGGGGACAAACTGATTCTATTGACAAGGTTGAGTCTCTCTCATGCTCACACAATAACTCCAATAATGTTCAAAGCATACATTGTCTTGCCCACCAACCATCTACGACTGGCAAACTCAGAAAGAAAATGGTCAGTTGTTTCAATGAAAAGGGAACTTATTTCTCATTTAGGCTCTAGCTGTGTTTAATATGAAGACCTGTCTTCACTCTACATGACTGGAACTCCAACCTTTAGTCCAATGTATCTTGGACTTGAGGAGAAAACATGAAAGTCAATGCAAAACATCTCTGTCATTTAGTCTTCCACTCACATTTTCAAGTACTACTACTACTAATAACCCTGTTTGCTTACATGATTCTAACTGGGTACATTTCACTTCAACTTTTAGCTCAGCATTGTAATTTTAGCTCTTCTTCATGGATCAGACCACATAACAACTTCGAATCATGTTTTTATTATGACAAAAGTTTGTGGATAAAATTCACTTTGCTAAATGACATTAATTTAACATGATGTATTGAATATCTGCTATGTGCCCATTACAGAACTAGGTTCAAGGCAAAGGCCAACAGAAAATAAGCATACTTTGTTTCCAACATCAAATGTGTGTTTTTCCTCTACATTTGCATCCAAAGAAAATACTCTTATGCACATCAGGTTTAATCTCTTAGCTTGACTTACGCTAAATTTATATTATATAGAGACTAAAATATGCTTTCAAAATTTTCAATTTCTATTCTTGTCTGTTTTGTAATCTCCCAAGAACATCTGGAAGCTGGGGAAAACATCAGAGCAAGAGAAGAATGTTCAAATATACAGGGACCATCCAGAGACATGTGGCCTGCACGTTGATGAGCAATGTGAACTGAATTACTGTTGTATCTGGAGGAATTCCATAAAAGAGAGTAATCAGTCTATTTGGATCCCAACTGCCTTTTCCTGCCCCCAAAGGGAGGGAACTAGTGTGGGTAGAAAAACCCAATGCATCCCAAGGCAGTCCTGCCTTCTAAAGCGCCCGCCAGGACAGGCTCCTGGTGGGTTGTAAGGAGAACGGCAGGAAGAAGTGCTCCCAGGAAGCTGCCTAGCCACCGCCACCACCACAGGGTTCCATCCAACTGGTAGGAAACATGCCCTCTTGGCAAGACATATCCTAAAGAGACTGATTCTCCTTCTGTCTCTCCTGTTTTCTCCACTTCTAGCAGAACAATGTTCCCAGTGAGAATCATGAAAAGATAGTGATGTCTTTTTCTCCGTAAGTTTGTTCATTTCCTTTAGCATGAATCCAAGCCCAGTTTAATTCTCTAAAACCACAGCTGGTCAACATCCCTCATAAAATTAAATAATAAACAGCTATATGAAGTGCATACTGCATGACTGTCACACATCTACAAGAACTTTTCAACCTTTCTTGGCCACTTTGTGGTGTGTGAAATATCAATAAGCAACAGATAGTGTAATATTTTCTGAACTCAATCTGAAGTTTTCTGTTATTTGATTGATGATTTTAGACCATTCATATCTTACATGAAAAGAGATGCACATGCCTTGCCATTTCATCTGATTTTAGTTTTACTATTCCTTATTCTTTATTGTTATTTCCTCTTTTCTATTTTCTTACGTTGGCTGACTTGGTCACATTTTTTTCATTCCCTTGTCTTCATCACCCCTCCACCTCCATCTCTACCTCCACTAATTGGAAACTTAAGCTGTGTTTATTAATCTTGCTGATAATTGGATCTGTATTGCTCTATTAATGTGTCTAAATTAAAATAATATAATTATGCCCTGCCACCTGAATATTTTGCTTTATCACTCCCTTCCCTGCCATGCTCCCTTCTAAGCCCACAGTTTTGCTGAACTAGGAATTGTCCTGAGAACTTTCTTCCACAATGGCTCAGCAGATCTCCATTTTAAACTGGCAGTCTGCAAACTCAGCCCTGAGGACACAGCCAGCCCGCTTCCAGGCATCTCCTGCGAGCTGCTCCCAGGAAAGAACAGCAAAGCAACCTGGTCCAGTGTAGACATGCTGTTCAAATCATCTGTGGTTGAATGACTATTTTTTTAATTTAATCTTTTGCAGACATTTTTGGTAAAACATTATATAAATGAATTACTAGAAAAAAAGAAATACAAAAGTAAAAACATATGAAATATAAGCCCCAATCTTTTGTTATTAGATTCAATACACATAGAAATAAATTTTAATACATACAATCAAAACTAACAGCATGGGATAAAATAAAAGAATCCCAAAACCATATGAATGATTCATTGAAAGTATGTTTACAGATTAATATAGAAAATGCTTATTATACTAGCCACTTTTACTCATTGTGCAATGAAAACAAAAAGTTATGAAAGAAATAATGGTCTCTGTGGTAAGTACTGTGTAGATACTTTGTACAAACACTATACATATCAACATTTAAGGTTTTTAATGTTACAAAGGAACTTGTTTCTTGCTTATTAACTTATCTACATCAAATTGAATTGGCAACAATACTGCTTACAGGGCATGACAGATATCTAGTTTCTATGTTTTCTTTTAATAAAACTGATAGTAGAGAAACAAGTCTTAACCAGAGATATGTTGGCAAGGACAGAATAAGATATTTTAAAGGCATCTGAGCAAGATCAGAATATTCATTGTCAACTTTTATCTAAAATGAAGCAAGTGACACTACATTTGCAAAACTTAACTTCTATCCTTGTCAATCTTTTGTCCTTATTCAATAAAAGAATCCTTATTCTTTTATCCTTATCAGTACCAACTCACAACAATTTATCCTGTAAAGTTGTAGTTAAATTTGTGTTATTTTAATGAAAGCAGTAGATTTTGGATTTTATACACTTTTAGATTTGAGTTTACCAATTAATTTTAAAATATCACCTGCTGTAAATTACTTGGTTCTACTGTGCCTGCCGAATTCCAAACCCTGAATTGGTCTAGATACTCTTCAGGGAGACAAGTCACCTGATCACATGCCTGGATGTCATGGCAATGACAAAAAAAATTCTGTAAGTTTCTCAATGCCTACTCCCAACCTCAATACAAACAGTTCACAGACCACTATTGGTCCACAGATCGGACTTCAAATAACAGTGACCTAGAAGGCATTGCTAGAGGCTGGAAGGAAACTCTGGTTTTCCTCCTTTGAGGGTTAGAGTGAGACTGGAAAGATTGTCACCACCTGGGGAGCTTTGGTAAAAGATAAATCCCAGGGGCTCTTACCTGTGTTTTCCCTGCTGGAAGCTTTTCACTGGTGAATCCATCTGTCTGTGGTGACTTCTACATACACATTCTAGAGCAGCACTGTCCAACAGAACATTCTGTGATGGTGGGAATGAGCTAGACCTGTGCAATCCAATTCAGTAGCCACTTGCCACGAATGGCTACCGGGCACTTGAAGTGTGGCTAGTGCAACTGAGGAACTGGAATTTTTATTTTATCTTAATTGATTTTAATTTAAATGGCCACAGCTGGCCAGGGACTACTGTATTGGACAGGACAGCCTAGAAACTTTTGTCTGGCTGGGATACCATATGGGAAGGGCCCCATCTGGTAAGCAGAGGCTGGGAGTCTGGGGCTGACATGGCAGAGTGCAGCCTGCTTTGCCGGGAGCTCCAGGGCACAAGAGGTTCCAAGCAGCTAAGAGGAAAAGGGAACTGCCATCCCAGATGGGCTCTGGTCAGCTCTCTACATGTCTTTTATCTCTCTGCAGACTTATGGCATCAGGAGCTTTGAATTGTCTCATCTCCAAGACTCTGAAGGTCCTTACAACACTAGCAATCCCCTTCATGCCTTAGGGGACCTCTACATGATGTCCTGCTCAGATGATGGAAAGCCAGCCCCCTTCCTCTTGCAAACTGGCTTCTTGCACAGTCACCTGGCCTTAGACTAGAACCATGGCTCTCAAATTTCAGGGAAAGTATGATCAAGCAGTTCATCAGGAAGCACAAATGCCACATGGACAGGGCAATTCTTTTTCAAGAAGACCCACAGACTTCTCCTGCCTAGGCTCTGAAGAAGCCACAAAAATCTGTCCTTCCACTAGGCTTTCAGGAGAGATGAGCCGTCTCCATTTCCATCAGTCACTCAGCTCTTCCCCAACACCACAGACAACTGGCCGCCTTGGAGGCTCTTCCAAGTTTCCTGCAGCAGACTCTTTAGTTGTTATAATGTTCCAGAAACTGAAGTGGGAATGGAAGCTATCAAGTTTTCTGTACTCCAAAAATTGTCTCCAGCACATTCCCTGAGAAAGTGTTGCATCCTTGCCCTGAACACCTTCCAACAGAATGACTAAGGAATACTCAATGCTAGACCATTCCAGCCTGTTCACCCACCAAGAGGTGGAACTTGTCTGAAGCTACAGGACCACAATTGACCATACCCTCCCCTCCTTCTTTGATTTATCTTTTTGGAACATATTCTGTTTATTATTAACATTTTTAAACTATGAGACTTAAAGATAATCTGTTCTAAGCCCCTAATCTTGTACATGATTAAAAAAAATCACAAGGACAAATAGAATGCATGCACACCATCACTCTCCTATCCTCTACCCACAGCAGAGATCACTAATCAATTAAAGCAATCTTTTCTACTGCACACAGGTGTGGCCTTAAAATCCTTCTGGACAGAACACTTCAGGCAGACTTTTCATATTTAATCATAAACATAAATGACATCAAACATTAAACCCATTTGCCAATCCAGTGTTAAATGATGCTAAAGTAGTTTGTGGTAAAACTGGGCCCATGTCTCCTCTCTCTCAGCTTATTGACCTTTCTGCTACATCACAATGTTGTACTTATGTTGAAATGTCACACTTTACATCTTCTGCAAATATTCCCTCTAGATTTAACTTTTCCAACAAAATATCTCATCATGTTTTTGTCTTTTCATTTTTGTTCTTGAATAAGTAATACATTTACTTGTTTCAAACTCAAAGCAATGTAAAGGTATACTCTGAGAAGTCATGCTACCACCCAAGTCTCCATCCACTTCATTCCTCCACTTTTATTAGTTTATTGTTTATCCTTCCAAGGTTTCTTTATGCAAATACATGCAAATCAAATATATATTCTCATTTTCTGTGCTGGCCATACACAAAATGTAGCATATTATATATACTTGTTGTACCTTTCTTTTTTTAACTTAACAATATAACCTAGAAATGGATTTTTCTCACTTTTTCGTAGGTTTATAATCATATTACTTTTGACATTTAGGTCATTTGAATAAGATTCAATCTATAAGACCTGCCTTCTTAAACCTTGTTTTGGTCCTCTCTGAGATTCGATGCCACTATTTGGCCAGTTAAAACTAAGCGGCCCTTTTTGCTTAAGTTTAATTATCCATGATCGATCTTCTTCAAAATGTAGGTAAAGTTTCTCTACTATCCAGCACATGATATGGCCAATGTTTTTATTAAGAAAATAAATTTTATTAAAGCCACTACATAAAATATTTCTTTTGATGGACACTAAAATAATAAGCATACATAAAGTATCATAATAGCTTAATAATAATTCAGTATTTTGGAGTTGCCAAGTATAAAACTGGAGGCTTCAGAATTAATTTTAAGGATTGAGCCCTGGTTATTAGCAGACACATGTCTGCTTTAAAACTTTGTCCTTTTCACTATTAGAAAGCCAAAGGTTGCTTTGGCTCTTAGAGCCTTAGTAGAGCCTCAGAATTGACCCATTGGGCTAGTCTTTGATTAAATGGACCCCAAAGTGTTAGCCTGAACTCTTTTGTTAATTGCCTTGAGTGAGTTTGCCTAATCTATCAAAGGAACGTGTGAAACCTCTGATCTGTATGGCAGCCTTAAGACTTCTGATCTTCATTATCTTCTATAAAAGTACATCACTTTTGTATTTTTCAGTTCCTTTTCAATCCCCTGATAAGAATGACCTGTTAATAGATAAACTTAGGCACATTAAAATTTTAACAAGTTTATTTGAGCATTGAGCAATTGATGAACCCAGCAGTCTGACTACAAGTGGTTCAGCACTCCACTGAGAGGGTGCAAGGGGAAAACTTGTATAAGGTGTTTGTGGAAGCAAGACAAAGAAAATATCTGATTGATTTAGGCTGAAAATCTCTAGTTACAGGTTGGTTAGCAATTTCTGATTGGTTAAACTAAAGTTTTATGTTAGTGTTTAGGTTGAGTTAGGTTTTGGTTTGCTTACAAAGGCACTGGAGCCATCTCAGCCTAGTGGCCTTGAAATCAATTATTATAATAGATCCCCTACCTAAGAAAGCCAGCATCCCTAAAGGAAAATAAATACTGAGGATTTCATGCAAAGCAAAGAAATGGATGTAAAGACGTGGATCCTCATTGCCCTCACAATACTTCTTTTCCTTGAAAAAAGGCTGAGAATGGATAAAGATAAATTTAGGCACAGTGAGGACAAAGATAAAGAATAGCAAGAACTTGTAGCTTGGATTATTGATGCCAGAGAAGTGGAGACCCCATGTGGAGAATATTTTTACCCGTTTCCCACCACTGCTTCCTGGACAGAGATAATCTGGGACCCCTGTGAGTATAGCCCAGCTGGCAACCTTGCCATATTTCCATCCTGCAAGGCTTCAGGACAGCGCAGAAACTTATAGGTCAGTCTAAACACTAAACAAGAACATTAGCCTTAACAACACAAATTAGTAATTCATTTCTTCCTTATGTAGCTGAGCACTTAATGATCCAAATCTTGGCAACTGAGTTGAGTAATAGTTCATTGCTGGATGACCCATCTTGACTTTCAAAGTTGCTATTGTTTTTACATTATCCTCAAGTGTTATCATTAGGTTGTGAGCAAGACTAATTTTCTTAATCATTCCCAATCTCCCCAACCCTTTTTCACTGAATAATATCATCAACAGGCTGCACAAATTGGACATCTGAGATTTAGTTGAATTAGTAACACCTAAAAGATCATTTATGGCTGCAGCAATAAGCCTCCCATTTCATCTAATTAGAGAGCAAGATTATTTCCCTAAATCCCCACTAATATTTTGAGTTGACAAACAATGAAGCAATCCTGATAAAGTGAATAAATGAGTTTCATAAAGCCACTGCTTTTTTGTCCCTTCTTCAATAAACTGAACACTACACCCCAAGCACAAGTTTAAGAGCCAAGAACAAAATATATAAGCACCGGTCACAACAGTTATTAGGCAATATACTCCACAGAAACTGTCCTGAATCTTCAGAAGCATATTAACTTTGGGGCAACAATCCACCAGGAACATTGCTACGGCTTTTATGCTTAAATTCTTAAACATGCAGGAACAGAGACAAATGTTGCTTGGTCCCTTTATTATGAGAGTACTTAAGTATTTACTAAAGCTAATGTCTCCCAATAAATTACAGTTCATTCCCCAAAGATGGTTATTTCTCAAAAAAGCTATGAAGCATTTAAAAAGAACGGTCAATAAGATTTCATGGAGAAATGGCAGTCTAGCTAAGCCTGCTCTAGCTTGGTATATGACAACTTTTTTCATCTGAGACAATGTCTATTTTGAACACATGTGTGATATGAAAATAAACGGAAAATTATGAACGCAATGTTAGTGAGTGTGTTATATAGCAAACAAGATAGGAAATAATATAGGAAATGCACAGAACAGGACATAGAGAACGAAAGCAATAATTAAATAAAAAGGAGAGAGGAAAAATGAACAGAAAGAAGACAGAAATGAAGAGAAAGGTTAAAGGGCAAGAGAAACCCTGCCGAGTCTGGCTTGACAAGTGGTATATGATCATTTACATAATCCATGAGAAGATTTTGGTAGGTCAGGACTTAGAGTGGTTGCCTAGGTTTCCTGTGAACATACCTGGCTTTGTCCCAAAGCTATTAATGCACGGTGACCCTGGCATGATCACCTGCCCTGGGACAACTCATTCCATACTTTGGCTTACTTGGCAACACCATTGTGGAAGGAAAAGGGAGAGGCTGTATTAAGGAAGCAGCAAGAAAAAGGGGTATCCAGTGGAATACCAGGAAATTCTGTGTTCCTTTTCCCTCAATGGTAGTTCAGGTAGCGTCCCTTAACATTTGTCCTCAGCAAAATTAAATGTGTCACCCACTTCGCCAGGTACAATGGAAGTTGTACAATGGGCAGAATTTGAAAGTTGCTTTGTGGCAACTAATACATATCTAGTCATTTGTTTTAAAGTTGATTACTCAGTTTGAGATGTGCAAACTTACTTTTCCTAGAAATCTAGGAAAACAACTAAACCCCTTGACTTCCTGAGGATCAGTTGCACAGCTTATTAAGGCAAATAAATGTCAGCAAAGCAAAGGGGGTCTGCCTGTTGTTTTTCCTCTCTCCATAAGTGCAAATAGCACCCTAGCAGGAGTCAGGAGAGCCATTTATTTTTCAACTAACAAAGGTGACAGCAATTAAGTAGTTGAGTCAGGACCTGAGCTCCATTGTGTCCCACACTTGTTCCCTGACTTCTATACCACACACCAGTCAGTCAGTTTGTACTCTAATTACCCGACATACATTTTTCAACCATGACAGATATCTGTGAAGTGTTGAGATGCTAAAGAAAAGGTCAAGAGGTCCCACCTTCTGCAGGTGGGCTGCTTTTCTTGTGTGGAGCCATTGGAGCCCCTCACTTAGTGGAACTGAGAATGCTTTTAACAGCTAACATTTAGTAAGCTGTTAACTATGTGCCAAGCAATGTACTGCATTGCATATGAATCAACTCATCTATTACACACAACTGCTCCCAGAAGTAATTGTCTGCATTTTACAGGTGAGGCAAACAGCACGGAATGGTTAAGTGGTCCAAGGTCTCATCACACAAGGGTCGGGGGTACTGCAATGTAAACTGTGGCTCCCAACTGTGCCTTCCTCCACCGTAACAAGCCACCATTTACTTGATTCTCTCTCTTGTTTTTAAGCCTGCTGATATTTTTTATTTAAGGTCATGGCCTCCAAATCCTTGGTTTTTTAAAAAAAGTTTTAATATGTTTTATCGTCATCATATTCTATTTTTGTAATATTTTCCAAATGTTACTGTGCCTTTTCAGTATCTTATTTGACTTTCTTTAAAAAAGAAATTACCCACAAAGTACATTATCTCTCTCCTTCCTACCACTACCTGTGCAAACTTAATCCCAGAGACAACCAGGGTTGAGTGTGCATACGTGTGTGTGTGCATGCCTCACTATGAATTTATTGTATTGCATTAATGCATTATATGTATATTTTTTTAAATACATACAAACACACATACCTTTTTAATATAAAGGGATCATACCCAAGACACATTTCTGTAACTTGCTATTTTCAATAAACAATAGGTTGAAGCTCTTTTAATGCCTATGCATATAGATATAAATCTTTCTTCTAACAGATGCAAATAGTCAAATATTACCTTATCTGAGGCTGCCCCTGACCATTCTATATAAAATAGCACCCCACCCATTCTCATCTCTTACCTTGCTTCATTTTATTCTTAGCTTTTATCAACCAGAGCACACCTGTTTATTGTCTATCTCCCTCCACTAAAAGCTAAGCTTTATGAGAATAAGAATTTTTTTTACTCCTACATTCCCGGCCCATAAAGCAATGCTGGCACCTGGGGGTACTTGAGACACATTTTTTGTGAGATTACCCTTAAAAAGACTATCAGTTTACATAATCACATAGTGTGTGTGTGCCTGTTGACCTGGATCCTTGTTAACCTTGAATATTATAAGTCCGTTAATTTTTTTGTTAATCCAGTATTTCATTCCCTGAGAACCTCTTGAGTAAATTACCTGTCCAGATACCTTATCCCTTTGGCAATTGGGTTTGTTTTCTTCTTAACTATTTGTAAGAATTCTTTATATGTTCAGGGCACTGATTCTTTTGTATCTTACATGCTGAAAATATTTTGTCCTATTCTGTCACTTGCGTGTCACTGGTTAGGCATAGAAGTTCAGGCTGATCCTCAGTGAGCCTTGCTCCTTGGTGATGACCAGAAGTTTTATGGATTTAACATCACCTCAAACTGTCTTGTTCCAAATGAGCTGGACCATGCAGAACTATCCCAGTCTAGAGCTACTATGCACTGAACCCTACTCAGAATAAAGAAGATTCCCAGGAGATTCCCAGGGCTGTGCTTCCTCTAAAGCCTGGCAAGATAACACAGTGAAGAATTAGCTGTTGTCCAGCTTTCATCAAAAGCCAAGATAAGACAGTTAAGGAATACTGTTGCAGGAACACTGCCCACCCAGACCTTCATATATTCTATACAGCCTAATTCTCTGAAAGCCTAATTCTGGCCTTGGTTCTCTTGGAGTCACACTAACTGATCTCTACTTACCCAACATGCTAGTTAACAGATAGTCCCTCTGGAAGTGCACTGAGACTTCTTTACTACCATGAGAACAGTATGGGGGAAACTGCCCCCATGATTCAATTATCTCCTACCAGGTCGCTCCCACAAAACGTGGGAATTGTGGGAGCTGCAATTCAAGATGAGATTTGGGTGAGAACACAGCCAAATCATATCATTCCACCCTGGCCCCTCCCAAATCTCATGTCCTCACATTTCAAAACCAATCATGCCTTCCCAACAGTCCCCCAAAGGCTTAACTCATTTCAGCATTAACTCAGAAGTCTGCAGTCCAAAGTCTCATCCTAGACAAAGCAAGTCCCTTCCACCTATGAGCCTGTAAAATCAAAAGCAAGCTAGTTACTTCCTAGATACAATGGAGTTACAGGCATTGGGCAAATACACCCTTCCAAATGGGAAAAATTGGCCAAAACAAAGCGGCTAAAGGCCCCAGGCAAGTCCAAAATCCAACGGGCCATTCAAATCTTAAAGTTCCAAAGTGATCTCCTTTGACTCCATGTCTCACATCCAGGTCACACTGATAGAAGAGGTGGGTTCCCATGGTCTTGGGCAGCTCTTCCCCTGTGGCTTTGCATGGTACATCCTCCCTCCCACCTGCTTTCCTGAGCTAGTGTTGAGTGTCTGCAGCTTTTCCAGGAGCATGGTGCAAGCTGTCAGTGGATCTACCATTCTGGTGTCTGGAGGATGATGGCCCTCTTATCACAGCTCGGCTAGGCAGTGCCCCAGTGGAGACTGTGTGAGGCCTTCAACCCCACATTTCCCTTCCACAATCCCCTAGCAGAGGTTCTCCATAAGGGCCCTACCCCTTCACCAAACTTCTGACTGGACATCCAAGCATTTCCATACATCCAAGCATTTCCATACATCCTCTGAAATCTAGGCGGAGGTTCCCAAACCTCAATTCTTGACTTCTGTGCACCCACAGGCTCAACACTACATGGAAGCTGCCAAGGCTTGGGGCTTGCACCTTCTGAAGCCATGGCCCAAGCTGTACCTTGGCCTCTTTTAGCCATGACTTCAGCAGCTGGGACACACGGCACCAAGTTCCTAGGCTGCACACAGCAGGGGGCCCTGGGCCTGGCCCATAAAACCATTTTTTCCTCCTAGACCTCTGGGCCTGTAATGGGTGGGGCTGCCACAAAGGTCTCTGACTTGCCCTGGAGACATTTTTCCCATTTTCTTGTTGACTGACATATGGCTTCTTGTTACTTATGCAAATTTCTGCAGCTGGCTTGAATTTCTCCTCAGAAAATTGGTTTTTCTCTTCTATCACTGTCAGGCTGCAATTTCCCAAATTTTTATGCTGTTCCCTTTTTAAAACTGAAGGCTTTTAACAACACCCAAATCACCTCTTGAATGCTTTGCTGCTTAGAAATTTCTTCTGCCTGATACCTTAAATAATCTCCCTGAAGTTCAAAGTTCCACAAATCTCTAGGGCAGAAGCAAAATGCTGCCAGTCTCTTTGTTAAAACATAGCAAGAGTCACCTTTACTCCAGTTCCCAACAAGTTCCTCATCTCCATCTGAGACCACCTCAGCCTGGATTTCATTGTCCATATTATTATCAGCATTTTCATCAAAGCCATTCAACAAGTCTTTAGGAAGTTCCAAATGTTCCTACATCTTCCTGTCTTCTTTTGAGACCTCCAAACTGTTCCAACCTCTGCCTGTTACCCCGTTCCAAAGTTGCTTCCACACTTTTGGGTATCTTTACAGCAGCAACCCATTCCAGTAGTACCAGTTTACTGTATTAGTCCAATTTCATGCTGCTGTTAAAACATACCCAAGACTGGGTAATTTATAAAGAAAAAAAGGTTTGATGAACTCACAGTTCCACATTGCAGGGAGGCTTCACAATCATGGAAGAAGTGAAGGAGAAGCAAAGGCATGTCTTATATGGTGGCAGACAAGAAAGAATGAAAGTGAAGTGAAAGGGGTTTCACCTTATTAAACCATCAGATCTTATTCACTACCATGAGAACAGTATGGGGGAAACTGCCCCCATGATTCAATTATCACCCACTGGGTCCCTCCCACAAAACATGGGGATTATGGGAGCTACAACTCAAGATGAGATTTGGGTGGGTACACAGCCAAACCGTATCACTACTTTAAAATTCATGTGGAACTAAAAAAGAGCTTGAATTGCCAAAGCAATCCTAAGCAAAAAGAACAAAGCTGGAGACATCACATTACCCAACTTGATACATACTATAAGGCTATAGTAATCAAAAGAGGATCTGTATTTTAATGAGATCCCAGGTGACTGTATGCACATTCTACTTAGAAAGCACCAATATACACAGTGTTTTCTCTCTTATTTTATAAAAGGACATTTAAATAAATCTATATGATTAAAGAATTTTCTATACATTATTAAACCCACATAAGAAATTTCTTTTAAATTTGGTGTCACTTTTCTCATAGAATTAGTTTTTTTCTCATGGACAGTAATAATTTTATCAATCTTATGTTCCTTTTTGCTTTGGCCACTAGGAGGCTTATAAATAGTTTTTCCTTAGCAATGTCATCTGTTCTTGTCTTCTTATTTTAATTTGTATTTCCCCTTGTCTGGTAGTTTTCATTTATGTTTTATTATTTCATTGTATATGTTTCTTGAAATAATTTTATTTTGTTTACCCTAACGTTATTATAGGGAGAAAAATAGATTGACAATCCTCAGCCTGGCATTGAATAATTATATTCAGTGTGATCTCCCACCTTCCTGACCTCATCTCCTGCTCCTCCCAAACAAGAACATCATATTCTCACCTAACTGTTGACCCCTTTCCATTACCCTAACATCCTTTCTTTTGTTGGAGTAGGCTCTCTTAATCCCTCAAAGTTCAGCCCAAATTATACCTTCTCCTTGATGGTTTGCCCTGATCATCCTGGTCAAAGGTTCTTTCCCCTCTTACCTACAAAAAGCACTCTGTTGAGACCCTTAAATGCAATTTGGCATTTAGCTTATATTATGTCCATTTACATATGTGGCTTTCAAAAGTACTTTGAGGGAAGGGAGTATGTATTATTTGGGTCACCTGCAGTGCCTATTGCCCAGATGATGCTTTATTAATGAATGAATGAAAGTGTATTAAGTACATATGATGAGAATTTCATTTGGTTTCAGCTTAGTAAAAACAGATTTGAAACAGACAACCAATATGGTAAGTAAAATAACCTATTATTTTTACTTTTCTGCTTCATTCATCATTCAAAGGAGTTCATAACCCAGGATTTGGTTGGGCATCTGAAAAGTTTACTCAAAATTTGTAAGACAACAAGAATTATGATGTGCCCTTTAAGTAAAGCCAACGAGGTGTTGGAATGTGGGGTAAGGTGTATGAGACGTCTGTATATAGAAGATATTTGCATTTTCACCAGAATCACGCTGCAGGGCTTCTGGCACCATTTCTAAAGACTCACAGGCCTTTAGCCAAGTCTTTCAGGGCCAAAGCTCCCCATGGACTGTCTCACAAGATCTGCAGGGGAACAAGGTAACATTGACTTTGGTGGCTTAGAGACAGTGCAACACAGCAGCAGACAGACAGCCTGGCACACAGCCAGCTAAGAAAGTGGGACATCTGGGTGTGAGCCAAAATATCTCGCTGACCTTGAGCTGAAGGGATGAGCCTCTGGCAGGCACAATTAAAAAGCTCAGATTCTCTAAGCAGAGAGTGAACATTACATACAACTGCAAGGGAGTGGTCCATGCCACATTCAGCAGCCTAGGACACAGAGCACAAATTAACAAAGTCACCTTTGTTAATTAGGGCATGTGCAGGACAATAAAATTCACCAATTCTCTCACCTTCTCTTGAGATTTGAGCTGTCAGAAATATAGTGCAAGCTAAAAATGTAATTTTAAATTTTGTAGTAGACACATTAAAAACATAAAAAGAAACAAGTAAAATTAATTTTAATAATATACTTTCTTTAACCCAATATATCTAAACTATTATCATTTCAACACTTAGTCAATATTTAAAATTATTAACAAGATATATCCATTTTAAGTCTTTGAAATCGACATCTCAATTTGGACTAGCCATATTTCTAGTGCTCAGTAGCCACATGTGTCTGGTGGCTACAATATTGGACAGTGCAGACTTTAAATACTGAAAATACAAAAGTAGTGAATTATCTATAAATAATAGAAAAGGTTCTGACTTTGTAGATTAAGCTATCTAGCTTATATTTTTACTCCTTGGTTACAGTTTTTTTGGCACTAGAGAGGCCATTTAACCTGAGCCTCTCCCCATCAGAAAAAAATGTTGATAAATAATCTCTACCTTTCAAGTTTGTTGGCATGAATGTGTGCAGAGTACCAGCACACTGCCAGGCCCCCAGAGGACACTGTATACATTACAATATACTGATAGCATATTCATATAGAAGGGCTCCAGAGCTACCCACAGTGAGAGTAAGAAATCTCTCTGAAGGGAATTAGATCCTCTCATTTTTCCTGGCTTAAAATCACAAAAATAGAAGAGAAAGCGGTAGCTTCATTCTAGCTTTTTTTCTAACTTTACAGTATAATATTCCAATAGATTGTATCTCTTTATGTATTGTATCCCTTTTATGAAAATACACAGACTTCTAGTTTCTAATCTGGCATGTAAGCAGCTAACAAGTCTTCACTGCAACCCAAAAAGTGAAGAGCTAAACAAACAGGAACATCAACAACTCTTTTTAGATCTATCAGAGAAGGGAGGTCACAGGGAAAACCACCACCCCAAAAACTGGAGACAGACAGGCAGATACAGAGAATCACAACTTAGCAGAGCGGAAACCTTCACAGCAACCAGTACCTGAAGAAATAAAGGTAAAATAAAAACATTTACTTTTTTTATTCTTAATAGATCTAACAGATAATAGCATGTTCAAAATAACAGTAACAATGTATTTGATTATATATGTCTGTGTGTGCGTGTGTGTGTGTGTGTGTGTGTGTGTGTGTAAGTGAATGGCAGTGAAGACACAAGAAACAGGGCTGAGGAAGGAATTAGGAATACTTTGTTATTGTAAGGTACTCACAGTACCCATGAAGTGGTATAGTGTTATCTGAAAGTGAACTAGAATTAGTTGTAAACATGTATTGCAAACTCTAGAGCGCCCACTTTAAGAAAAAAAAAAGCTTTTAAAAAATGAGTATAATTGATAAGAAAGGAGAGAAGATTGAATCATATAAAATGCTCCTTTAAAACCATAAAATGCATAAAAGAAGTGGAAAAAATGGGAAGAAAGAATAAGGGCAACAAATAGAAAACAGTAACAAATGTAGTAGGTGTTAATTGAACTATATCAATAATCACCATAAACATCAGTGGCCTAATGCACAAATTAAAAGATACAGATTGTTGGCCAGGTGCAATGGCTCATGCCAGTAATTCCAGCACTTTGGGAGGCTGTTGCAGGAGAATCACTTGGAACCAGGAGCTCAAGACTAGCCTGGGTAACATACCAAAGCCCTGTCTCTACAAAAAAACTTTAAAAATTGGCTGAGCATAGTAGTACATGCCTGGAGTCCTACCTACTTGGGAGGTTGAGGCAGGAGGATGGCTTGAGCCCAGGAATTAGAGGTTACAGTGAGCTGTGATTATACTACTGCACTCCAGCCTGAGAGGCAGAAAGAGACTCTTAAAAAAAAAAAGAAAGAAAGAAAGAAAATTGTCAGAGGAATCAAAAAACAAGGACCAACTATATGAACTATTTGTTGTCCAGCTGAAATCCCCTTTAAATATAAAGATGCATATAGATTAAATGAATGGAAAAAGATATACCATGATCTTACTAATCAAAAGAAAAATGTAGTAATGATATTTATTTCAGACAGAGCAGATTTCAGAGCAAACAAGTTATCAGGAATAAAGAAGAACATTATATAATGATTAAAAAAAAGGGTCAATACTCTCAAGAAGACATAACAATCTTTAATGTCTATGCACCCAACAACAAAGCATCAGAATACATGAGGCAAAAACTGACAGAACCACAAGGATAAATAGATTAACCCACTATTATAGTTGCAGACTTTAATATCCCTCTATCAAAAATGGATAGGTCCAACAGGCAGAAAGCCAGTAAGAACATAGTTGAACTCACTAGCATCATCAATTAACTGGATATAGCAGACATCTATAGACTATTTCATCCAACAGTAGCAGAATATACATTCTTCAAGTTCACGAGAAGCATCCAAAAGATAGATTACATTTGGGGCCATAAAACAAACCTTAGCAAATTTAAAATAATAGAATCATATAATACCTCAAACTACAATGGAATTAAACTAGAAATCAATAACAGAAAAATGTCTAGAAAATCTAAAAATACTTAAAGATTAAACAACACACTTCTAAATAATATGGGTCAAAGAAAAAATCTTAATAAAAATTTTAAAATATTTTGGTTGGGCACAGTGGCTCACACCTGTAATCCCAACACTTTGGGAGGCCAAGGCAGGTGGATTACTTGAGGCCAGAAGTTCAAGACCAGCCTGGCGAACATGATGAAACCCTGTCTCTACCAAAAATACGAAAATTAGCCAGGTGTAGTGGCGCATGCCTGTAGTCCCAGCTACTCAGGAGGCTGAGGCAGGAGAATTGCTTAACCCCAGGAGGTAAAGGTTGCAGTGAGCCAAGATCATGCCTCTGCACTCCAGCCTGGACAACAGAGTGAGACTCTGTCAAAAAAAGAAAAAATAAACAAAATATTTTAAGCTAAATAAAATAGAAAATACAATTTAAAAAATTTGGGGGATTCAGTGAAAGCACTGTGTAGAGAGAAATTTGTAGCACTGAATGATTATATTAGAAAAGAATATGTAAAATCAATGATCTAAGTCTCCACATAAGAACACTAGAAAAAGAAGAACAAACTAAATCCAAAATAAGCAGAAGAAAATTATT
This sequence comes from Pan paniscus, assembly GCF_029289425.2. NCBI lineage: Eukaryota > Metazoa > Chordata > Mammalia > Primates > Hominidae > Pan > Pan paniscus. The sequence continues at coordinate 39,208,126 of NC_073264.2, read as the reverse complement.
ATTATTATTATTATTATTATTATTACTAGAAATCAATAAAATTGAAAGCAGGAAATCAATAGAAAAATATCAGTAAAACCAAAAGCTGGTTCTTTGAAAAGATCAATAAAAATCAATAAGCCTCTAGCCAGGCTAAGCAAAAAAAAGAGAGAGAACACACAAATCAATACATGAAAATGAAATGAGGGACCTCAGTAAATATCCCATGGACATTAAAAGGATAATAAAATAATTACTATGCCCATAAATGTTAAAACCTAAACAAAATGGACCAATTTATTGAAAAATACAATCTGTTAAAATTCACAAAAGAAGAAATAGAGCATCTGAATAAGTCTATATCTATTAAAGAAATTGTATAAATAATTAATAACTTTTCAACACAGAGAGCACCAGGCCCAGGTGGGTTCACTGGTAAATTCTAACAAAAATTTAAAGAATAAATTACACAAATTCTTTAAAATCTCAAAAAAAAAAAACATAAAACCGGATATCCAGGAGAGATTTGGGAGTGGGGGAAAAACAAACATAAATACCAGCTCCAACTGAAAAAAAAAAATCTCTTTCAAAAGATAGAAGCAGAGGGACTACCTTCTAACTCATTTGATGGGGCCAGAATTACCCTAATACCAAAACCAAACAAAGACATTACAAGCAAAGAAAACTATAGACCAATATCACTGATGAACATAGAAGCAACAATCCTCAACAAAATATTTTGCAAATGAAATCCAATAATGTATAAAAATACTTCTATACCACAACCACATAAGTTTTATCCTAGGTACACAAGATTGGTTCAACATTCAAAAATCATTTAACATAATCTAACACATCAATAGTCTAAAAAATAAAAATCACATGATCATATTATTAGATACAGAAAAATAATTTGACAAAATCAAACATTCATGATAAAAACTGTCAGCAAACTTGGAATAGAGATTAATTTTCTCAACTTGATTAAAAGCATCTACAAAATGTCTATAGATATCATCACACCTAGTAGTAAGAAATTCAAAGCTTTCCCACTAAGATCAAGAACAAGCAAAAATGTCCCCTCTCACCACTGCTTTTCAACATTGTGTTGAAAGTTCTGGATAATTCAATAAGATGAGAAAAGGAAAAAAATGGTATACAAATTTAGGAAGGAAGAAATAAATTGGCTTTATTTATAGACGATATAATTTTCTATGTAGAAAATCTAAATGAATTGACAAAAAATCCTAGAACTAATAAGTGATTATAGCAAAATGGCAGGATACAAGATTAATATACAAAAGTCAATCACTTTCCAATATACCAGCAATAAACAAGTGGAATTTGACATTAAAAATACATTACCGTTCACATTAGCACCCCCAAAAATGAAATATTTAGGTATAAATATAACAAAATATATACAAAATCTATGTGAGGAAAACCAAAAAACTCTGATGAAAGATACCCAAGACAAAATTTAAAATAGAGAGATATTGCATCTTCAAGTATAAGAAGACTCCATATTGTCAAAATTTTAGTTCTTCTCAACTTGACCCATAAATTCAACACAATCCCAATCAAAATTTCAGCAAATTATTTTGTGGATATTAACACACTAATTCTAAAGTTTTTATGAAAAGGAGAAAGACCCACAATAACCAACTCAATATTGAAGGAGAACAAAGTAAGAGGATTGACACTGCCCAACATCAGACTTAATATCTTTATATTTCATGTTTATATTACTACAGTAATCATGACAATGTGTTACCAATGAAATAATATACAGGTAGATAAGTGGAACAGAATAGAAAGCTGGCATATAGGCCCACATAAAGCCAAGAAAATGACCCCAAAAGCCAAGAAATTGGGCCACATAAAGATCAGTTTGTCAACTGATCTTTGAGACAAGAGCAAAGGCAATACAATACAGCAAAGATAGCATTTTCAACAAATGGCTCAGACAACTGGACATTCACATGCAAAACGCAAAATTATAACACTTCTGGAAGATAACACAGGAGAAAATCTAGATGACCTTTGTGTATGGAGATGTCATTTTAGATGCAATACCAAAGGCACAATCCATGAAATAAATAATTGATAGCTAGAATTCATTAAAATTAAAAATTCCACTCTGCAAAAGACACTGTCAAGAGAATGATAAAACAAGCCACAGGCTGAGAGAAAATATTTGTGAAAGACACATTTGATAAAGGAGTGTTATCCAAAATATACAAAGAACTCTTAAAACTCACCAATAACAAAATGAACAACTCAATTTAAAAATGGACAAAAGACTTCTACAGACAATTCACCAAAGAAGATACACAAATGGTTAGTAAGCAAATGAAAAGATGCTCAACATCATATATTATTAAGGAATTGCAAATTAAAACAACAATGAGGTACCACTGTGCACCTGTTATAACTGCCAAAATCCAAAACACTGACAACACAAAATGCTGGCAATCATGTGGAAAAACAGAAACTCTTATTCATTACTGGTGAGGATACAAAATGGTACAGCTACTTTGAAAGATAACTTGGCAGTTTCTTACAAAACTAAGCATGCTTTTAGCACATGATCCAGCAATCACACTCCCTGGTATTTTCTCAAATAAATTGAAAACTTACGTCCATACACACACACACAAAATGCATATGGATGTTTATAGCAGCTGTATTCATAATTGCTAAAACTTGGAAGCAACCAAGATGTTTTTCAGTGGGTAAACGGATAAATACATTGTGGTACATCAAGACAAAGGAATATTATTTAGTGTTAAAAAAATGAGCTACCAAGCCATGAAAAGACAAAGAAGAAACTTAAATGCATGTTGCTAAGTTAAAGAAGCCAATCTGAAAAGACTACACACGGTACAATTTTAACTATTATAACATTCTGGGAGAAACAAAACTATGGAGAAGGAAAAAGATTAGTGGTTGCTAGGCAGGTGGGGCAGGGGATGAGTAAGTGGAGCACAAAAGATTTTCAGGGCGGTGAAGCTATTCTGTACAATACTACAATGGTTGATAGATGTCATTATATATTTGTCAAAACCCATAGAATGTGCAACCCAAGAGTGGGCCCTAATGTAAACTAGAGATTTGAGATGATAAGGATGTGTTGATGTAGGTTCATAGATTATAACAAACATCTTACTCTTATGCAGGATGTTAATAATGAGGAAAGTGAGGGGGGATATTATAGAAAACTCTGTTTTCCTCTGAAAACTGCTCTAAAAATAAAATTTGTTAATAAAACATATTTTGAATATGCAACAAATCAATGTTTAGAGAAGTTAGAAGATTAGTTCACCAAATAACATTTCACCTTATACCAGCACTCACACAAAATAATTTCATAATCAAGAAACTCACACAACGATAGACTGGGTTAAGAAAATGTGGCACATATACACCATGGAATACTACGCAGCCATAAAAAATGATGAGTTCATGTCCTTTGTAGGGACATGGATGAAACTGGAAACCATCATTCTCAGCAAACTATCGCAAGGACAAAAAACCAAACACCGCATGTTCTCACTCATAGGTGGGAATTGAACAATGAGAACACATGGACACAGGAAGGGGAACATCACAGTCTGGGGCCTGTTGTGGGGTGGGGGGAGGGGGGAGGGATAGCATTAGGAGATATACCTAATGTTAAATGACGAGTTAATGGGTGCAGCACACCAACATGGCACATGTATACATATGTAACAAACCTGCACATTGTGCACATGTACCCTAAAACTTAAAAGTGTAATAATAATTAAAAAATTAAAAAAAAAAGAAACTCACAAGTACTGTCAAATAGCTAAATAGAATAGTTGAAAATGTTCAAACTTCTTGGGATCCAGGTCAGTACTGAATTTAGCATCTCATGTCCTATTGTCTTTTTCTCTCCTTCTACTGTTGGGTGTAGTTGGGGTCTTGGGAATCCAGTCCATATTTTGTCTGTATTGAAAAATAGCATTGAAAAATATCTCAAAAGAAAGGGAAACAAGATTTGGCATTCAGAAAGTAGAAAGGTTTTCTAGAAGTAGGGATGCTTTTCATAGGTTGTAATGCAAAGAAGATTGTCAAGATATAATTTCCTGGCCTGCAGCAAAAGAAGAACAGAATCAACTTGGTAGGTGGAAGTGAGGCATGGGAAATATAGGAATTCATAGTCCTCCAGAAAGATCCAAGGTCAAAATAATGACCAGAAAGCTTGGGGAAGAACATGTTATGAAACAAAAACAGATTGTATGGGGGCAATTTCTCAAATCACTGCACTGAAGGAAAGAGTGGATGGTTTTCAATGAATAAGCAGAGCAGGAAGGTAAGAATATGAAATGAGGAAAAAACACCACAACATCTTCCTGGAGGGAAAGACGAGTTAGAAGACAGCCTTTAGGAATAGAAACACAACTTTGGAGATGCACCAGTAAGAAACTGGGTCAAAATTACTGCATTCCTTAGAGAGATCAGTTATGAATTGTGCCTGCTTCCATACGGAGTGAGAAAGAGGGGCTTGGAGGATACTGGGGACCAAGGGCACAGAATTATATTCTCTCTGGTTGGGAACAAGGAGGAATCTTACTTATGGAACAATTTTGGACAGGATTATTTTTAGGTTTGACATAGTTAACCAGTAATTACTAAACACCTTTTATGTGCCCCCTTCCAACTTCCCACGTTGTACCTTTTTTTAATCATTGCCATTGGTAACAATTCAAGAAGAACCAGCTCTTGCCTCCTAAGAATGAGGAAATTCTACAGACCCAACATATCAAATGATTAGCTGAGAGGGTATTGTTGCTATGGGGGAAAAAGGGCAATTTGACTGGGAGAAATTCCGTTCATTTAGCAAAATTTAAAATAGTGTTTCTTTAACAATGATTATTTTCTACATGTTTGTTTATTTTCTTTAGGGAGGGGAACTGACACAAATTTTCTGGAAGATTTATAAAAGCTATTAGCCAGATCTGGAACAACTTTCACTACATGGCTTCTGGAGATCAAAAGCAGTAAAGAGTGCCTCTTCGAAAGGAACTCCACTTGCCTCAGGTTGTTTGGTATGGAGCATGTATTAGTCTATTTTGCATTGCTATAAAGGAAAACCTGAGACTGGCTAATTTCTAAAGAAAGGAAGTTTATTTGGCTCACAGTTCTGCAGGCTGCACAAGCATAGCACCAGCATACCCTCGGCTTCTGGTGAAGTGTCAGGGAGCTTTTACTCATAGCAGAAGGCAAAAGGGGAGCAGTTGTGTCACATGGCAAGAGAACAAGCAAGAGAGAGAGGAGGCGGGTCCCAGTCTCCTTTTTTTTTTTTTTTTTTTTTAACAACCAGCTCTTGTGTGAACTCATTACCATGGGGAGGGCACCAAGCCATTCATGAGGTAACCGCTCCCATGACCCAAACACCTTCCACTGGGCCCTACCTCCAACATTGGGAATCACATCTCAACATGAGATCTGGGGGGGGGACAAACATCAAAACTATGTCAGGGCACCATTTTGTGCCACTGCAGCCCCACAGGATAAAGTCAAGAAAAACTTTCTATGCAGTCTCACTTTACTGTGGTTTAAAATCTGTGCTTACTACAATGTCATGCATTTCAAAATTTCTCTGGCTCTCGTAGGCAAGTTGTTATTTATCAGGACATCTGGAATTGGTAGAGGAGGACACCATCTAAATCAGTGGTTTTTAAACTTTTTTCACCTCAACCTACAGTAAGAAGTAATTTTTATAGTTACCCCACACATACATGTATAAAATACACATACAAAAATACATACAAACTGAATCAAGAGAATCATAAAACAATAATGTATTATCCCTGAAGCACTGTGAAATTTCAATTCTAGCTCTATTTTATTCAAAAAAAAACCCTTGTCACAGCCCACCATATTGATCATTGTTCATTTATAAGTCATAAAAGGCCTGAAGTTTGTGACTTCTCTTCCCAAGTGGCTACCATGACATGCCTATTCACTGCCACCTGATTTACAAGACCTTCCACAATCTGGTCACATCTCCCTGTTCAGCATGAGTTTCCCACTTCTCCTAACATATCTTTTAGAATAATATAATAGCTTCCTTTTATTGGGCACCGACATTGTCATAGTTTCTGTGCTAAGAGATTATATGAATCATATCTTGACTACTCACAACTCTGTGATGAGGTTATTAATTTGCTTCCAATATATAGATGAAGAAACTTAAGCTCAGGGAAGTTGAAGCAAGTAAGTAACTGGGCTGGAACTTAAGATGGGCATAACCCTGGAGCCTATTCTCTTTCCACTGGAACACACTGGCCTCCATGTCAGAGCTTCTCTTTAGTACCCTTCCACTCATCCTGCCTGGAGCCCTCCTGTGTTCGTGCTGTTCTCCTACCTGGAAGGCCTTCCAACCTCCACTTCTAGCAATTCACAACTGCCTACTCTTATTTCTGGACCCAGCCCAACTCTGCTTCTCCTAAGAAGCCGCTCGAATAACTTTGACCCATGCTCTCCTCTCTCCTTTTAACTCTGGGAGGCAGCAAAGCTCAGGCCAGGTTTGAACGCTAGTTCAAAGACATAGTGCCCCAAGATGGCACTCACTTTCCGTGTCTCCACTTTCTCTTCTGTAAAATGGGGATAATAATCGCCCCTACCCCATACGATTGTTGTCAGGGTAAAAGAGTTAATAGACATAGAGTGATTAATACAGAAGCTGTTGCATAGCAAGTGTGCAATAAATGTCATTGTTATTCAGTTTTACCCAATGATCACTTCATGATACGCTGTCCTATTCCTTAATCATGTATTCATCACGCATATATCTAATGTCTCTGACTAGAATGTCAGGTCTTCATGGGCAAGACTGTACCATATTTTTATCTTTACCCCAGAGGCACACAGGACCAGGCATGTTGTATACATTTAAAAGTATCAAATTTTAACATTACAAAACTGGCCAATGCCAGAAAAAGAATGATGACTTCTTCTTCTCCTCCTCCTCCTCCTCTTTCTTCTTTTTTAAATTATTATTATTATTTTTTTTTTGGTATCAAAGGAACATCTAATGATGATTTCGTTTTGGGAAACTCAGTAGGATGGCTTGTAAGTTCTATGCACAGAAGTGCTCTTGGGAAGAACTACCGTACAATACTGCTCTGGGCTCTGCTTGGTGCCTGAACAGATTTAAGTTTCAGAGATTCTGTACTGAGAGTGGGATGTGCAAAAATTTACACTGCTTTATGTTTCCAAAACCGATGTTAGCTTAGCTTTAGAGTCTTTATTTTCACTTAAGTTTACCCAGTCACTTCAAATTTAAACCTTTCATTTGAAATGATTCTCTCCCTCCCACTTCTTTTTCTCTCCTTCTTCACCAGGGTAGTCAAAGTTCCTAAGCCCAACCATGGCAAGGATGGAGTGAGAAATAGGCCATACCTCTGGAGGTTTTTTCTAGCTCTGGGCTTTTAATGAGCTTGTGAATATGGCTCTCAGAGGTCAGTTTGTTATACATGGCTCTGCAGAAAATAGAACATTTTAAACATCCTCAATATAGCCACTTTCTTTGTCTCTGATTTTCTTTCTAACCTCACTCAACTGTACTCATTCTGTAAACTCCATCCCCCAATACTAAGCACCTTGCTATAAGGAAGTTACAGTTTACAGTAAATGAAAAAACCTCCAGCCTGGCTTACTTTTGCCACTAGCCATAAGAGAAACACATTTCTCTCTTGTTCACAGAAACACAAAACAGCACAAAAAAGGCGCATGAAGAAATCCCACAGGAAAAGGCATCCAGAATATCTAAAGCAAACAACATATTTTACTGCATTTATTATCTTCCCAAGAAATGAAAGTGTGAGAGCCCTTAGATATCTGTCCGCAAAGAAAACATTTCTGTTCCACTAGAAATGCCCTACTAAGTTTGATGGTGCCCAGATACTGGTCTTCCTTCTACAAGTTCACCTGTTAAATGCTGTTTGTTCCTCAGAATGGGGTTCTGCATTCTTACCTCCACATTCACTGTTAAAAGGGAGCCTGGTTCAAGCAAGATTGGTGAGTGAAAAGGAAATGTAGAGAGAAATGACAGCTCCCTAAGAAGCAACACTTTTTTTCCCTAGAAAGTGACTTGAATCGACTTCAGTTGAAGAATAAATCATCCTCCAACTGCACCTGCTCTATTGATGGCTCACCGAGAGTTCTAGAAGAGCTCGGACACTCACTGATTGTGCAGGATTCTTAGAGTTACTACCTGTCATTGTGTGATTTTATTCCTGAAGCCTCTGGTGAATTATATGGCATGTGCTTATGTAGGTGGAAATAGAAATGTATAAATCAGTATATGATCAGCCAGGTCTGAGAATTTTACAGCATCTTTTGACATATTGGAAGCAGACTAAAATTGCAAAAGCAGATTCTTGGCTTCAATCCAAAGCAATAGGTAGTGCTGTGATCAGAGAAGTGCTAAATATAAGTTTGGAGAAACTTTTTTACAAAACACACACCAACATTGGTTTGTTTTCTGAGACTGGTCCTCTAGACTTCTTGGGATATCTCTGGGGACCCTGTTTGCTAGACCAAGCCACAAGCTCAGGTGGCCAGTCAATGTGTCCCATTGCAGCCTGGGTTCAGCTGCCCTTGGGACTTATGGCAAAGACAGATGTGAAATACTGCTACGGAAGGGCTAATTATGTAAAAAGTAGTTACGCGTGTTAAGAAAACTTTAATGTATTTCACTAAATAAACAATTTTTCAGTAATAGCCAAATATAGAACCAAAAAAAACAAAACCTAGTTACAGAGTAAAATCTTCCTGACTTATACTAAGTTTATTTTGACTCCTCTTTCTCACAGTCTCTGCATAATTGATTTAAAAGCAAATTGCATTTCTAATAATAGATTAGTGTTATTTTTCTTCTACTCTGCTGTAAGCCATAAAAGCAAACATGCCCACTTAATCCATTTTCAGAGTTTCTAAACAACCTGCCTACTCCTTCTCAAATAGTGTGAGTTCCCCCTTCTGAAGTAAAATTTTTGGGGGGCAAAGTCATATTTTGAAATTCTTCTTGTCAAAGCAGAATTCTGTCTTTGAACTCCCCTTTCCAATAATTCTATCCAGGCATGAACTGGTATCACTCTCTCTGCTTTATGCCTGGATAAAACTATCCTTATAGTTTATACACCAGAGGCTTGTTTTCAAAGAATGAGCATCATCTGCTATGGTGATAAATATACTCTGTAGACAAACTTCAGACTACATTAAACCCATTTACTAAAGTTTTGGAGCAAGCGGGGGCTGGATGGCAGAGAGTGGAGGGGAGGACCTCTTTCAGGAAGTAGATGGAACGTGGGTAGCCACAGTCTACAGTTCTGTGTTCCTGGGGCATGCAGAAGGAAGAGAATTAGTTGTCTTTTCTGGTTGGCTGGGAACAGAGGGATATGGTTTCAGAGCCTACACTCAACCCAAAGTCTGGCATGCCCATAAGTGATACCATGGCCCAGAGACTTAGCATGTTTGGTGAGAATGAAAAAATTCTATCACATCATTTTCCCTGTGTTTAACTCTCCAGTGGCTCCCATTGTTCTTACAATAAGATCAACCACCAGCTAACTTCCAGGTGCCACTAAACCCTGCCCCATTTGGCCTCAATGTCCCTCACAGACTGTCTCCAGCTTGCGCTCGGCCACACTCCTTTTTCTGGTGCTCCCACTCAGCTCCTGCTCCTCTCAGGACTTTCTTGACTTAAATTGCTCTTTCCCACTCACCCCTCACCAACTCCAATATCCTTTAAGTCTCCATTTAAATGTCATTTTTTCGTGGAAGCCAATTTAAACTTTCATCAGTTTCTCTTGATACAATTGTTATGAAATCATAATTTGCTTAATCGCTGTCTTACACATTAGACTGGAATATCAATGAAAGTAGGAACCACGTCTGCCCTGAATTCTCAGAACCAAACACATGTCTGGTCTATGGTGGGTGTTTAGTAAACCTTTGACAGTCAAATGCCTGAGAATGAATGAAGTTGTGCAAGAGAACATGGGGGAATACTTCATTAAGTAACATGTTGTGTTTCTAGCATTCTGAAAACCCTGCAGACTAATGTCTCCCAAATACCCAGTGCAGTTATATAAAAAGATTTTATAATTTATAAACAAAATAGAGACTGGGTGCTGTGGCTTATGCCTGGAATCCCAACACTTTGGGAGGCTGAAGCGGGAGGATCACTTGAGCGCAGGGGTTCAAGGTCAGCCTGAGCAACATTGGGAGAGGAGACCACATCTCTACTAAAAATTTAAAATTTATCTGGATGTGGTGGCACATGCCTGGGTGACAGAGCAAGACCACGTCACAACAAAATAAAACCCTCCAAAACCAAAATAGATCTTTTTTAAACTTATAGGATAAGTTTAGTCTATCTTCAAAGCCAAAATGACATTCCTATTAATTGTGGGAGGTAAAGGGGAAAAGATGCAGGAGGATTGAAATATTGTAGCACAATACACGTGCTATGCCTTCCTGCCATCTCAGCTTTTAATTTAGTGGATTTTTAAAATTTAGAATTCCAAGTATGGCACTTCCTGTTCTCTGTTATTGCAGACAGCCATCCAGGCAGAAAAAAGCATCTGGACCAGAAATCATCATTACCAAGTGACAGAACTGGAACAGGTATTAGAGTGATCCAAGATAATTACTGAGTAGAAAAGATTGATCTCGACTGTTTCCTGAATGTAGCTGAGTTTGACCCAGAACAGTGCTTCTCAAACTTTAATGTGCATATGAATCACTTGGGATCTAGTTAAAATGCAGATTCTGATTCAATAAATATAGAGTGGGGCCTAGGGTTCTGCATTCCTAACAAGCTCCCAGGTAACAGACGGGACTAGTCAACATGGATTGGCACAGGTCAGAGGGCACAATCATGCCCAGACGCAAAGAATGTTCTTCACAGAAAGGAAGTGGTGGGGCCACGCCCAAAAGGGTGAACAGCAAAGCCCAGATGTCGCCAGCAGAGGGCAGCAGAGGGCAGGTTAAAGTGCACTGGACTCCGGCCAAACTCAGCCCAAAGGCAGCTCCAAAATAGTTCAAATCAGAGCATGCCTAAGAGGACAGGGGAAAAGCAGGCGCTGAGACCACCAGCGGCCTGAAGGGAGATGTTCACATGGATCGAATAAACTCACTGGAGGGAGCACTTTGTGACAGCAGAAAGAACACCAATCCCGGGCAGGAGACCAAAGATCTAAGTCAAACACAACAAGAGAGCAGTACATTGGGGCCAGCCACTCACCATCAGCCTTGATTTCCTCATCAGTCAAACAAAGGGTGGTCGCTAATGAACGCTTCTAGTCTTCACGTTCTGCGTCAGTGGTTCTTGTTCAGACCTCGAGGAATCTGGAAGAGACCATGGAGAGACGGCTGGTCACCTGCCAGGGTGAGGCCCTTGGGAATGTGATGGGCAGGGAGTTGGTTTTGTCTGAAAGTCAGGGCTCAGTGGAGGCTTTTCTATTTTAATTATCATTTTCATTTGTTATAAAAGAATACGTGCACTTCGGACAAAAAGTCAGATAGGGAGGGGCCCGGTGCGGTGGCTCACGCCTGTAATGACAGCACTTTGGGAGGACGAGGCGGGTGGATCACTTGAGGCCAGAAGTTTGAGACCAGCCTGGCCAACATGGTGAAACCCCATCTCTACTAAAAGTACAAAAATTAGCCAGGCGTGGTGGTGTGTGCCTGTAATCCCAGCTACTCAGGAGGCTGAGGCAGGAGAATCACTTGAACCCGGGAGGCGGAGGTTGCAGTGAGCCAAGATCATGCCACTGCACTCCAGCCTGGGCGACAGAGCTAGACCCTGTCTAAAAAAATCAGATTGGACTAAAAGGCTTATAACCAAAACAACAGTCCCTTATCCCTCTTACATTCCTTATCTTTTTCCCCCAGAAACAATGTCTTCAAACTCTTTTACTGTTTTTCCTCCATTTTTTGCCTCCATATTCCTGAATAATATATACAATATAATCCTATTACTTGATTCATTAGCTATTGATTTTTACTACAGTGGATTAGGATAACAGTTCAATTATACTATCTTTTCCCCTTCAATATTCTCTAAACATAATTTGTCTTATTAATATATCTGGAGTCATATCTATATTCAGTTTCTGTATTTTGACTATGTACATATTATTCATTAAGTCAGGTAATATACTATGATTATATTTAATTTCTCATACAACTTTTTGTCTGTCCTGGAATTAATAATTGTCTTATTTTTTTCATATGCTTTGTTTAAACATCTGACTAAGTTTCCCATACCCTCCAACATGCTTCTATTGAAGACAGTTTTCCATAGAGGCATCTTTCAGATTATTCTTGCTTTCACCTGTTTTGCATTGGATCCCACACATCCTGAATACCATCCTTCCTTCTCCTAGTTTGCTTCCTCCTTTTAGTGGAGCATTTCCACCAGCAAGGCCCACCAGCCCTTCCACCAACACCTTGACAGTAATCAAGGTTGTCTAAGTTACAGGCTCTTGTAGATTTCTCAGGAAGAACTCATAGGATTGCTACTTCCTAAGTTTGGGCATGGTCATAAAGCATGTCTGAACTGTGTATGTGAAGGTAAGTTTGGCTGGATATAAACGCCTTAGCTGACATTTTCTTAAGTATTGTAATTATTATTCTGTTGTTCTCGGGCTAACATACTGCTCTTGGATGGTCTGATGAAAATTTTATTTATTTTCCCTAACACGTGAATTGTCCTCTTGCCTGGATACCCAAAGTATCTTTTTTCTCTGTCTCTTTTAGGTCCAATGTTTACTAGAATATGTCTTGGTGTTGGTTTTCTGGGGACCAGTTTTCCCAAGTCATTCCTTTTAATATGAGACCTGACTTCATTTTTTTATTTCAGGAAAGTTTCCTCATATTACAGATTTTAGTATTTCTTGTGCTTCATTTATTTGCTTTTCTTCTTTGGGGGTTCCTATAGCATGTATATTGGATGTTCTTTGTTCTTTTATGTATCACTTTCTCTCAAACACTTTCTTTCCTTCATTTCTTGATTTTTAAAATTTTTTTCTTTTTCCCTCTTCTATTTCTCTTAAGACAATATTCATTGTGTTAATTAACTTTTACTTTCTTCCCAGTTTTATCGTTTCTAATTTTTTAAAAAGTTTTTTTTAATAAATTCTGTTGTCATTGAAATGATCCTTTTGCCCAATTCTCATTTCCGAGTTTTTTCTAATTCTTATTTCTGTTGTTCTTTCATAGTTTCTATCACTTTCTTAAATTTTTTAGCTTATTTTGAAACATCTGGTTATAATTGTCTTCTATTTCGGCTATTTCTCTAAATTCTTCATTGAATAGAGACATTTTCTGCTTTTTATTTTCCTTTTTGCATAACTTTATATGTGATTCACCCACGAGCCTTTTTCTGTTGCTCATTTTTCAGAAAGATGAGTTTTTCTCCACTTTTAGGAGAGAAGGATGTGTCTAGATCACTTTTCTAGGCCCATAGCTCTAGAATTACCTCTTTTGTTGTTTTTAAGGAGATAAATACATCCTGGCTTTCTGAGATGTTCCTTCTCTGCTCCCTCTCCCATTCTCACCGGAATTTCTCATTCTGTTGGTGTTGTTATTCCTATTGTCAGGTTGGATTCTACTCCCAGCAGTTTCTCCTCAGTGCAGGACTTTGCCTCTGAAGGGAGTTTGGGGTTTTTTGTTTCTGGAGTTCATGGGCCCCAGAATGCCCCAGACACATTCCCAATAATTGGAATCTCCAGCCCACATCACAGATTCAACTGAGACTCAGGTATGGAAACTCTAAATGCAGTAGTCTTTTTCCAGCATCTCACTGCAAAGCAGCAGAATGTGGCGCTTAGTTTCCCACTGCTTGTACCACACACCCCTCCCGGAGATTTCTTGAGTATGTAACACCCTAAGAGGCAAAGTATGGACGGATGCAAGTGACAGTAGCATAATTTATGAATCTCCTTGAGTCTCCCTCCACATGACTGTCAGACCGCTATTAACCTTGTAAAAGTCTTTACATTTTTACCAGTATTATTTCAAAAACATACAGCTCATTGGACCCATGGTTTGAGGTTTTGTTCTAGTTGCTCTGGCAGAGTGTCTGAGCTTGAGGTGACTCTGCAAATCTGGGCTTATACAACCAACTCTGAGCTTAGCTTCACCATTAGTAAACAAGGTAAATAATGCCCACCTCACAGAGCTACTGAAATGATAACAAAGTTGAAACATATGAAAGTACCTCCTTCATTTCACCTGATATATAAAAAACTATTTACAAACTGTAAAGTGATATGACACTGTATGTTATTTCAAATATTTATGAAATACGTGAAGCCCTATAATTTTATGTTTAACTGCATAATTTTCACTTAATATACAATATTAATAATTGTTTTCTTTTCCCACCAGAATGTTTGCTTCAGAAGAGCAGTGATTATTGTCTGATTTAGTTCGATGCTATATCCTCATTGCCTCAATGCCTATGATGTACCTGGCACATCACAGACATTCAATAAATACTGGATGAATGAGTTGTTTGTGCTAACTTTGCCTTAAAGCATATGATGCAACAAATAAAACAAATGGGCAAAAGTTAAATGGTTACTAGGTTGTTCTTGGATTGGGCCTGTGGAACAAGCTCTGCCAACTTATTTCTTTAGCATTTCAGTTTGCTTTGTATTCTTGCCTACAAGTGACACTGGCTCCCCTGCTGCAGCTAAGGGAATGAGCAACACCCAGAGTGCCAGAAACAGCTCCTGCAGAAAATGTGGCCACGCTGACCTCCAAGTCTCTGTCCTCCAGGCCAAAATACAGAAGGCTTGAAACACCGTGGATAATGGCTGGGCAGAGAACAACGAACTGGACTGTCTTTCTCTCACAAGTGTTTATGGAAGTCTGGCAGTCCGTCTTTAAGTAAATAGATTTGTTTTAATGGAGCCATCTATCAAATAAGCAGGGCTGCTGAGAAGGGCGGAAGGAAGGTACAGCGCTGCTCCCTCGCCCTTGGGAGCCATTTCTTTAAGGATAACAAATGCGAGTGAGGTAGTGATACTCAAAGCAGGAAAGATAATAGCCTGTGGCTTAGGATGGTCTCATCTAAACTCAACGTGTGGATGGGTTTTGTGTGTTTAAACAGGCAGCTCTGCATCTCAAAAACACGGAAGAAGGAGCAAACAGATGCAGAACCAATACCAGGAGGCTTCTAGTTAGTGGGTTTTGTAAGAGAAGGGTGGTACAATGAACAGATGAATGAGCAAAGGTTTAGTCTCTACAGGTTTTCTCCCTCTACTACTGGAGGGGGTGTCAAAAGTGCCAATTTGCTTGCCCACCACACAGTACTTGATAAATGAGTAACATAATTACAGCGTGAGATGCATGGGGCGGGGTGCCGGGTGCAGGGGCGGGACAGGGAGAAATTACCAAATATTCACATGAAGACTCATATTTTGGACTTTACTCACAATATTCGCAATGACACAGTGAAAGGGCCAGGTGTAGTTTAACCCTTTTAGTTTGTGCCAGAACTTTACATTCTTTGGAAAGAAGAAAGGGATTTAATGTAAACTACAGACACTTTAATCAAGTGGCTTTCTTCGCATACCATGAAAGCATTTTGAAACATTCAAGTAAAAAAAAAAAATTTTTTTTTCTGAAAATATAACCTCTTAAACACCAAGGATGCTGCCAGACCAAGTCCCATCAAGTAAAAGAGCACAATAAGAAGCTTAAAAAGGGTTAGGATTAGGTTACATTTGTATAAATAAGCCGGTTTTTGTTGTTCAGGTCTCAATCCTTAAATGATCCCATCTTGTGTGTGGAAGGTGTCTCCTCATTAAATTATACATTAATATTCTCAGCATGGGTCCCAGTGGGATCCAGAATTTCCCCAGGGCTCACCAATTGTTAGAGGCAAATAACTACATCAATAGCAATAATTCAAATTTTGCTCACCCATTGTCCCCATGTGCTGCAAGGCCCCTCACCCCAACCAGGTGTTCCTGAGCCCCCTATGAGTGTCCCACTTATGCAGATGAGCAGCCCTTGCCTGCTTACTCCACAGGAGCACAGGTGCTGCTGCCCCACTGGCACCTTCTGAGGGGATACAATTCCCAAATGCCATTCTTGCCCCTGTGCTATCCCCAAGCTCCCAAATGTGCAGAGTGCACTCGATTCCAAAAAAAAATGCACCTCCCCTTCAAGGCGCATCGGGTCAGAGCCATGCAGGTCCTATGAGGAAAAGGCTAGAGGGCCTGTTATTCCAGCACCATGTCATAACATGTTTGTTCCTCGAGCTCCGAAACAGTCTTTTGCCCCACATTTCACAAAATCTTTTATGAAACCATTTTCATCTGCTTTTGCCTTCTGTGCCTCTCTCTGCCTGTCTCAGATCTAGACCAGGGCCCTGGGAATTGAATAAGCACCTCTCTTCCATTCCCCCAGACAGGTACAAAAGTCCTCTTTTCAAGATAAATGAAGTCCCCATGCAAATTAACTCTTCTGGGGCCTTCCCTACCATTTTGCTAAACATGCCCAGACATACTTGAACCTTAACAGTAGGTAGCATCTAATCCTGCCTCACTCTTGTATCTCACACCCAGGATCCAGTCCCTGTAAATTTTTTCTTCATAAAACTTTACTTTGACCCTTCCTTTCCTTCTCATCTGCCACCACCTTAATTCAAGCTTATCACTTTGCTCCTTGCTGCCTCCAAAGCCCATTAATTAGAATCAGTGCTCATTCATCCTAAAAGCTGCTACCAAAATAATAATCCTTAGACTCTGCCTTGAACACATAGACTGTTTGTAGTAGTTTCCAACTTTCAATTGGCCATACGAGTTAGTTGTCATTTACTGGAGAGAGTAGTAGCCTCCAACTCTGTCAACCCACATTCAAACCTTAGCTCTGTGCTTGCATAACTTTAGGATACAATCACTGGCTTTAAGCCTAAATTTCATCATCTTTAAAATGTAATATTAATATCTGCCTCATAAGGCTATGTAAGAAAAAGATAATATGACATGTTTTTCAAATTTGAAAATACAGATGTAAGAGGTAATGTTGTAAGAAGTCCTCCATAATCTGGTCGCCACCAACTTTTTCCATTTTTTCTCCAATTATTCCCATTCCCAGCCCTCCTCCCTAGCCTCATCAGTCTGTTTCTTGCCCTTTAAAGGAGTCTGTCACTTCTAGCTATTGCTAGTCATTGGAACAGATTAACCAAACTGTCAGTGGCTTAATACAAAAGTTTATTTATTGCTTACTTAAAACCCAAAACAGGTGTTCCTACTTGGCAGGTGGCTCTCCTACAATGGGTGGTTCAGGGATTCAGGATTCTTCCATCTTTCAGCTCTGCCGTCCTTAACATATGACTTCTAGGGTCACTTCAAAAGGAGAGAGAACATGGAGAATCACACGTGGACGGTTGTTATAGGCACATATCAGAGCTCAGAGTCATATAACATCTAATGTAGTCCAGTGGAATATCCAGCAAGATGAGGACGGGTTTGGTGAACGGTTGGCTCCCTATGCAACCAGCCCAAACACACAACCAGAATGTATTTTCCGGGATGTATTCCCAGATACACCCTTCAAATGCCAGCTAAGGCCTCCTTCCATTCATGAAGTCCTTCTGGAGCAATCTAACTCATAATCTTATACTATAAACTCAAACTCATAGCACATATTTATTATACTATGCTCTGACTCATTGACCTCCTTTTTGTTAAATCACATACATTTCTAGATCTCTTTCTTCTCAGACTCTGAGATATTTAAATTTGATAGCATGCTTCTTGATGAAACACTTCCCTACATTAACACCCCTGAGTTTAGACTTTCTTCATTCTTCCCCTACGAGACCTATTTTTGGTTCAGTTTTTTCTTCCACTGAATAACTTTAAGAGTCTCCACTCCTCTAAAACTGGTCCTTCCATTTGCTGTAACTGTAACCTCTACCCTGATGTCTTCCAAATCTGAATCCTGTCTCACAATCACTCATCCCTACTCCACAGCCACTATTCCAGCTATCTGCAGGATTTCTGTGGTAGCTCATCTCCACAGATCCAAGGATACCTACCGCTCCCTCCCCAGTGAACTACCCCTCTTTGAATCCATGCCCTGGGTATCCCTTACCCCTTCAATCTGGGGCCATCTGTTAATGTGTTAAGTGATAGAAGTGAGATGCTGTGGTTTCCAAAGCTGAAGGTCATAATAATCCATCATGCTTCCGCCTAGGTCTCTCTGAATGTGCCCATTCTTGGAACACTCATTGTGTTGTGAGAAGCCCAAGATTCATGGGGGCATCTTGGTTGACAGCCCCACCCATGCTCCCAGCCAGCAGCAAGCAGCACATGCAAGCCATGTCAGTGAACCCAGCAGAGACTTCCAATGACTCTAGCCCCAGCCACCACTTGCCTGCAAGTGTGTGAGAAATCCTGAGGACAGCCCAGCTGAGTGAGTCCCCATCAACCCCTAGAACCATGAGAGATAATGCAAAATGTTTGTTATAAGCCACTAAGTTTTGGGATGGTTAGTTACACAGTAATAACATAACTTGGGTATCTAACCATTCAGCTTGCCTACAAAATAGGTGTTCTCAGTAGATGCGTTTCTTAGTCAAATAGAAAAGAATTCAACCTTTTCAGGTAAAAGTCTTGACACCATTATTTCCCTTTCCTTCTTCTCTATTCTAACTTACCCACTAGACTGTAAGCCCCATCACTCTAGAGACTGTGCCTGGTCCCATATCCCCAGCACATTTGCTAGTACATTATACTGACTCAATAAAGATTTTGTAAATAAATTACTGAATGAATTATTTTGGAAATTATTACTGAACCATAAAATTCACTTCTTAATAAAATTTCATGGATTCTCAGTAACAGTTTTTGTTGCCAACTCAACCATATTAGAATAGTTGTTATTGAGTGCATAGGTGCTAGATGTTATATTTATCATCATTTTAACTCTCATAATAACACTACGAGATATACATCATTATTCACTTTTTATAAGAGGAATAAACCAAGGTTGAAGAAAAGTCAAATTCCTGGCCCTATATCACAAAGTTTGAGAGTTTAAGAGTCAAGATTCTTAACCCAGGTCTCTAAATGCCCCGACTTATTTCACTCAGCAAACACTGCTTCCTTATTAATTTTTGTATTTTTTTGTTATCTTCATAGGGCTAGGAACAGGCACACAAAATTATTTTTGGGGGAAATTTTTTTCCCCAAAATTATTGTTTGGGGAAAAAAATGAACTCTCAGGCCACAGATCATGACAATATTTTCTCTCCTCTGCCATCTTCACTCTTTGCCAAAATAGGAAACAAATCAGAAAATATGGAGAGGATGGGGCGTTGTTTTATCTCTCTGCTCTGGGCAGTCACCTAACACAGAACACAGATCCTCAACCCTAGCTTTACAACAGAATCACGTGGGAGCATTAAACATTATTTCCTGCCTGTGAGCCATCCCAGACCAATAGAATTGGAAGTTCTGGTGGCAGGCAAAGACATTCCTGCCTCTTTACTGCTCTCTGATTCTAAAATGTGGCAAGCCATGACCCACTGCTGTAGGAATTCTTGCAGTGAGCAGGTAAGGCACATTATCTATCAGAAAATGATCCAAGGGTTTGGATGTAACCAACAATTTTCACTTTACGCAGTAGAATCAGCTCTTGCTTGCATGAAAATGCATACTACAAATTTCTAGTTAAGAGTAGTAGGAAGACTGTGGTCAGGCCTCAAATCTCAACCTCAAAGCCACGAAGCATTGACTGAGAAATAAGCCAACCTCAGTCCACAGGCCTTGCAAAGTTCTAAAGCCTCTTCAACTGTTAAATCAAGTTTATGTAATCAATTTTCTCCCTATAGATGACACCCAGAATACTACTCACTCTTGTCTGTTCTTTATTGCTTTGGGGAACAAATGAAATCCTATGAGATAAAAATAAGAGTATACTTTGGAAATGGAAGAAAATAAAGGAATTGGATTCAACAGTAATTGTTCACAGAAGTTTGTAGTAATTTTTAAAACTACCAAAATTCTTAAAACCCACCTGCAATTGTGCAATAACTTCCAATTCCCTCTCCTGTTTTCCACCTAAGAACTCAGATACTCAGGTCTCATGAGACGATTTGGAAATCCTTACTCTGAAATCCCTGGAGAAGCCCCAAATTGTAGAGAAATGTTGTTCTCCCTACATTCCAAGTAGCACACTGGGAAGCCTTCCTTCTGCGTGGGCAGGCGAGCTGGCTCAGCCCATCCTTCTGAACGGACTTCTCATTCTGCTGTTGACAGCATGGAACCGTGTAAACTAAAGGCTTCTTCACATTTATTCATGCAGCTCAGCTCCTGCCCTGTTGACGATCCTAAGCAGATGTGCAAGTGCCCAAAGACAATTACACTATGATTCATCCTTCAGGACGCCTGCTAAGGCAGGCTGCCTGGCTGTGAGTGAAAACATATTTTAGCAGTAGCTGATTTTTTCCTTTGGTTGAGGACCAAGTCAGACTAGGCATGGCTTTGAAGTTATTTCTGTCTCGGTGGATTAGAGGTATCAAAAGAAGCAGCTCCACAAACCTTTTAACAAATATTTACAATTCTGCACTAAACAACCTCCATTGTACCTTAACCTTTACCGTCTTGTAAAATGCTTGCCAACCTCCCTGCCAAACTCATGCACTTGGCAGAGGAGGAGAGAGGGCAGCAGCTCAAAGGAAATGAAGTACAAAACAGTGAAGCATCCAGTCTTTTTGCAGTGGAGGAGAAACAAGGCCTTGTTGTGCTGGCCTGGCTGCAGACGTGGATACCCTTCCCCTGTCCCCCGTCCTACCCTGTCCCTGCAGGCAGGCACTCCTCCGCCCCCAGAGAGATATTTCACTTGCTCAATCCAGATACTGGAGGGACAACCATATTCACCTCAGTCAGTCTTGGGGCTGCCCTAAAGCCAAAGTTTCCAGAGGTGACAAAGGTGGCTCCTATCCAGTGCAGGAAGGACAAAAAACAATAGGCTCAAACTGCAAAAGAGAGTGATTATGAATGAGGATGCCATGTTTGCACCCGTTAGAAGACCACAACACTTTGCATAGTTTATAGTAAGCCTCTCACATTGGATGTATTTTAATGAAAACGCTTGTCACAGAATATTTTGGTTGCTTCTAAAATGCTGTACAGATTACTTAAATGGATGACATCGACATCTTTTTTATTTTTAGGACTCCTCATTGTGAACACAAAGATCTCATAACAAAAATCCATAGAGAATAAAAGGATCAATGAAAGCAGCCAAAAGGCAGGATCCCATAGTTGATGAGGTGAAAAGCGGCAATCCGGCGCCTCTTTCCCCTCTTCCCTGACTTCCTAGGAACAAGTACCAAGTACTGCTTACCTGTGGAGTCAGCCCCATGATGAGATCAGTAGAGGAGACCCATAGGAGGGGTGAGCATTAGTGAGGTCCCCCAAGTGGCTTTAATCAGCAACACAGAAGTCACCAAAGGAAGGCAGAGCTTGAGAGGAACAGATGGCAGCTGCTGACATAACGGCAGCCAGGGTTTGTTCATGAAGCCCACTAACATGGTACCCAGCAACCCCCCTGAGCTTACTGTGAGACTCTAAAGCCTCACAGCCACGATGAAGGCAAGAACCAAAAGTAAATGCCTATATTGTAAACAGGACCACTAGCCTTTACCTCTGTCTTGTATAGCCCAGGGAACAAGCATTAGTAGATGAACTCAAAGATTTGGTGGCTAGGGTTGTAGTCAGGCATTTCATTCATTCACTCACTCAACAAATATTTATACTCCAAAGCACTGGGTTAAATGCTTTGCAAAACAAAAATAAACACAGGTCCTTCCACTGAAAAGCTTACCGTAATCACTAACAATAAGTATTAATAGACGGATCTATAATACAGGTTAAAACAAGTTTCATCATATAGTTAAAGATCAAACCTGCATTTGGTTCTTGGTGAGGAAGAGAGATGATCTCCAAATTGTGGAATTAAAAAGATTTTGGGTAGGAGCTCAGGATTCCATCAAAAAGTGGGCGAAGGACATGAACAGACACTTCTCAAAAGAAGACATTTATGCAGCCAAAAAACACATGAAAAAATGCTCATCATCACTGGCCATCAGAGAAATGCAAATCAAAACCACAATGAGATACCATCTCACACCAGTTAGAATGGCAATCATTAAAAAGTCAGGAAACAGGTGCTGGAGAGGATGTGGAGAAATAGGAACACTTTTACACTGTTGGTGGGACTGTAAACTAGTTCAACCATTGTGGAAGTCAATGTGGCGATTCCTCAGGGATCTAGAACTGGAAATACCATTTGACCCAGCCATCCCATTACTGGGTATATACCCAAAGGACTATAAATCATGCTGCTATCAAGACACATGCACACGTATGTTTATTGCGGCATTATTCACAATAGCAAAGACTTGGAACCAACCCAAATGTCCAACAATGATAGACTGGATTAAGAAAATGTGGCACATATACACCATGGAATACTATGCAGCCATAAAAAATGATGAGTTCATGTCCTTTGTAGGGACATGGATGAAATTGGAAATCATCATTCTCAGTAAACTATCGCAAGAACAAAAAAACAAACACCGCATATTCTCACTCATAGGTGGGAATTGAACAATGAGATCACATGGACACAGGAAGGGGAATATCACACTCTGGGGACTGTTGTGGGGTGGGGGGAGGGGGGAGGGATAGCATTGGGAGATATACCTAATGCTAGATGACGAGTCAGTGGGTGCAGCGCACCAGCATGGCACATGTATACATATGTAACTAATCTGCACAATGTGCACATGTACCCTAGAACTTAAAGTATAATAAAAAAAAAAGTAGTACACGCAAAGATGGTGCAGAAGGTATTCTCAAGGAGAAACAGTGTGAGTGATGATATTGAGGAGGAAAAAAACATTGGACCTACATTTTAAAGAAAGTAGATGGTTCCATGTGCCTGGGCAATGATGTATAGGAAATTGTGGAAAATGTGGTCAGAAAGTGGGATAGTCAGGAAACGGAGGGCCAAGGGTGCCAGATCAAGGAATCTGATTTTCAGATCATAAAGTAATGGAAATCATGAAAAATTCCTTAGCAGAAGGGTGACTTGATCAGATAATTACTTCAGGAAGGTTAATCCTTGCTTAATGGCCAAGAAAACTCTTGTCAGCAGGGCCGAGTTCACAATCAAACTTTATAGTAACTCTTATCAACAGTAATATTCAGTAGCATGAACAAGGAAGAAAATCCGGTTTTTAATCCCAAAGGTAATTCTTCCTACTGCCCAGAATACTCTCTCAGCCTACCAGCTGTGTTGTGTGCTCAGAGAGTAAAAGTTCACATAAATAACACCTACATCAATCATAATTAAGAAAGTCTGCCTGCTAGAGGGAGGGGCGGGGCAGAATAAAATGCTTCCCAACCACTCTTACCAAGGAGAATGACCTCCAGGGAGGCTTTCTGATGGCCCCACAATCTCTTCCCATCTCAGATACGCTGGGTAGGGGCCATCTTTCATAGCCTACAACTCCAGGTGTATATTCTTAATTTACTCAAATAACTTATAACATCATCAAAATATCTTTTTCTTCTATAGGGCTATTTTCCTTGCTAATTATGTAAAACTAATAATAGTAGCACACAGACACTGTGAGTCTTATTTTGAGGCATTAAACATGCAATAAACTCAATATACTATATTTCACATGCTTCTTAAGAATATGAAATGGTAATGGTGGTCACTACTCCATGAAATCTAGCCAACATATATTAGTTGTACTGTAACGTAATAATCTCTATCTATAGAAAATGCTTCTATGGCTCTTACAGCAGTTCATGAATATTTGCTTTTAGCTTCAGAATTGCTTTACAGTTTAACAATAAAAAGAGGGACTTAAAAATTAAGTGTAAGGCTTTTGTCTTTTCAAAATTATAGAAAACATCTTTATTTTAGCAAATTATTTTTAAAATATATAAACAAAATTAAGAAAAATAAACATCTTAATTCCACCATTCAGAGATAATGTACTTTTTACTAGAGAAATAACATTTCATTTTATAAATATTCCATAATTCATTAACCTGTATGCTTTTGTACCTTTAGATGGCTTCCAATGTTTCAATTTTAAAAACAGAACTTGATAAGCATGACCATATCTAAATACTTGCTTAAATTTTTAGTTTTCTTAGGACAAATTTATAGAAGTATAATTCTTAGGTCAAACAGGAGGCATATTTTAAAGGTTTTTGATGAATACTGACAAAGCTTGTGAAAATCCTAAGACCAATTTAATATCCTTTCTGCAATGAATGGGAGGTGATTTTCTTGAACACTGGATATTATGATTATGTTTTATTATTTGCTAATTTGCTAAGTGAAAGTTATGGTTTAATTTGTCTTTAATTACTGATTTTAAAAATTTTATAATGCATATTATTCATGTGATTTCTTCCTTTTTGAGTTATAGCCTTCACCAGAAAATTCATATATTTGATATTTGGGCTTTTTCATTCTTGACAACTCTTTATACATAGGCTGCAAATGTATACTTTTTAATATCTGTTTTTACTATTTTTGTAGCATTTTGATACAAAAAAATAAATTTGTACATGGTCAAATCAATCCACCTTTATCTTTTTTAATTTCTGGATTTGGTGTCAAGTTTTTAAAATCTAGCGTGCTCAAGATTATATAAATATTCTCAAAGTTTTTTATACTGTTCTTATGAATTTGGCATGTAAATTTCTTTAATCCAGTTGAAATTTATTTTGTTATATGGTGATAAAGTAATGGTTTTTCCCTATGTGTTTTGCAAATAGCTATCCAGTTGTCCCAACACTACTTAGCAAAAATTCCATCCCTTTTTACTGTTTCCTACATTTAATTGCATGCCAAAATTTATAGATGATATGAATCAGACTGAAGATTTTCTATTTTTTCTGTTAATCAGAATTCCATTCCTCAGCATTAGCAGTACAGTTGATGTCTTTGTGTACACTTCCCAAATCACTTCCCCCAGTAAAAAAAGAGCTTCTTACTATCCTGTCACTGTCCTTGACATTTATCATTCTCGAGTTTATTTATACCCTGACTACACACATATTTCTAAACAATATATACACTTGTTTAGCATTTTTAAAAAACTTCTTATAAGTAAATGAAAATATCCTGTTTCCTATTTTTTGTTGCTGTTCAATGTTTGTGCAATTTATATATGTAGCTCCAGTTCCTTCATTTTCACTGCTTTATAATATTCCATTGTATGAATGGAATGTATTGTTTAAATTATTTGCCCATAGCCTTGTATAAAAGGTTTTATGTAGTTTCTTTTGCTGTAAAACATTCTTGTTCCTATCTCCATAAACATGTGGAAAGATCTCTTGAGTAACTCGCTGGGCTGTTGGATGTATACATCTTCAACTTCATAGTAGGTATTGCCCAGTTCTCCAAAGTGCTTGTACATTTACCTTCCTATAAGCAGGGTTTCTATCACTCCACGGCCTCATTAGTTTTTAGTGTTTTCAAGCTTTTAAGCATTTTTCAATCTGATCAATTTATTCGTCTAGGCAGACTTTTGAATTCTGTTGTCAAGTTCTAAAAAATGTAACTCATTAAGATTTTTAATAGAATTTTAAACTCCATATATTAATGTGGAATAATTAGCACCTATATATTAATCATATAATAATTAGCACTGTTCCCATCTCAGAACATGATCTTTCTAATTTTTTTGCCCCTTCATAGTTTTACACTCTTTCATAGTTGTGAACATTTAATTCATACACGTTGCATATTTTGTTGCTATTGTGAACTCTTTTTTCAAAAGGGTGATTTTTAAAGCCAAAAAATTTACTCTATTCTTTTGTTGACTTTGAATTTAAGTAGATTAGTGCCCCCAAAAGATGGAAAATATGTTAAGAACAAATAGCTGAGCACATCCATAGCATTATCTAAAATGTCAAATAAAAGGTCAGCACTGAAATTAAATTTCAGCACCATTATGAACACTGCTGGTCCCTTCATTTGATCTGCCCCACTCTCCCAAAGTCCTATTTTTTTAAAGTCACTTTTCAACAGCACCTCCTAATAGGCAGGTAACCACAAGGTGATCTAGAATTCATCACAAAGCAGTGGACAAAGGGTGGGCAACTGGGACCCTCCTCCCAGGGCCCTTTGCACCACCTTGCAACACCTTACTGAGCTTACCTAGCAGTTGTAAGGGCAGTGCTTAATTCTCAGCTTTAACCATGAGCTCAAAACTCAAGGACACAGAGAACGAGAGGAAGAATGGGAGTTCCCACCTCCCCTCTCTTTCTGTCTGCCAGCCACCTCTTCTTCATCAATAGGAGTTATCAAACACCTGTGATGAGCTGAGGACTGAGTCCAATGCTGTTAGGGTAAGGGAGGGACATGAAAAGAGCCTAAGACATAGTTCCTGCCCTCAAGGAACATACAATCTAGATGGAAAGATGACTCAGAAGCATGCGGAATTATGGAACAATTCAGAGCCTTGAGTAGTCTTATTTTTTTTCTATGCTACTCTCAGCTGCATCCAAATTAGGTAGGTAGACAAATAGGTAGGTAGGTAGACAAATAGGTAGGTAGGTAGACAGACAGACAGACTAGATAGATGGACAGACTAGATAGATAGATACGTACATACATAAGATAGATAGATAGATAGATAGATAGATAGATAGATAGATAGATAGATAAGATAAGATAGATAGATAGAGACAGATTTAAAATATTTGGGACATTTTAGTTTCTTTGTCACTCTTTGAACTGGAACTATAAAAAATACTCTTTTACCTTCACAAGAGGATAGAGGACCTAATATAATGCTACTGCTGTGTCTCAACGGTGACAGCCAGGTACAAAGGTTACCTTTACTTCCCTTTGGGCTCTGAGTGTGTCTTGCCTGCAGCCACCACTCACCGTCCCTCACTTCTAACTGGGTTCCCTGGCTGTGGGCACTTCTGGACTACAGCTTATTCCTCCCCAACAATGTTGAGTCCCCAGCTCTATTTAAGCAATCTCTAGTGTGAAAGAGTAAACTGCTTCTCAGAACTTTGAAAGGAGTAGGAAAAAAAAGTCCAGAACCCTGTGTACTTGGGATTAATTTTATCTCTGTTTTCAAAAAAATAAAAATAGTTCCTCCCTCCAACCCACTGCTTTAGAATGTGACTTGGAGTAACATCTAGTAAGAGAGAGATTAGTCTGTTCATTTGTCCTGCATTATGGTACACATCATTAAAGGTCTAAATACAAAAGATATATGTACACAATCTTGAAGATTAAAAGTAAATTGCAAGCTATTTTGATTCTTCAGAGGGAATTAATAGTATCATATTGCTTAATCTTTTGTAGAGGGTTTAAAGAGTAGTTTCATAAATATGATCTCCTTTAATTCCCACAACAACTCAGTCAGGTAGGCAGGTAATATTATTCCCAT
This sequence comes from Pan paniscus, assembly GCF_029289425.2. Taxonomy (NCBI): domain Eukaryota; kingdom Metazoa; phylum Chordata; class Mammalia; order Primates; family Hominidae; genus Pan; species Pan paniscus. The sequence goes on along the minus strand of NC_073264.2, from coordinate 39,180,639 downwards.
CAAACCCATAGCCCTTAAGGCTAGAAGGGACTTGAAGGCCTATCCTGCAGATAAGAAAATAGGTTCAGAGCAGTTAACTGAAGTCACATAGCTAGTAGAGACATGACTACGAAGCCTCATTCTGACACCCAGACCTTTCTGTTGCCTTTCTACCATACCAGGTTGCCTCATTGATCCCAAGTAGGGGAAGCTGAAAGTGGCCATTTTGTATGTAGTGAGCACATGGGAGGAAGGAAGGGAGGAAGGGAGGAAGGGAAGAAGGGAGGCAGGGAAGAAGGAAGGAGAGGAGGAAGGGAGAAAGGAAAGGAGGAAGGGAGGAAGAGAGTAAGGGAAAAAGGGAGGAACGGAGGGAGGAAGGAGGGGGAGGGAGGGAGGATAAGAGGGAGGGGAGAGGTGCTCAAGGGTTTCAATTGTAGCATGTCTGTTTTGTGACAACATCAGCTGAGACCTTCACATTCAAGGTTATAGTACTGTGAGGTATAGACCCCTTTAAATCTTCTGTGTTCATGTGCCAGTGTTACAGCTGACAGAGAAGTGAACTAGCCACTTGTTAAGCCTGCCCAACCCCAAATGAAAATTGGTTCCCAGTCAATACACCCCATCTGATTTTGTCAGGGGATGCCTAGGTCTGGAATTCCAGAACCTCTGAGAAGAAAGGTCATTTCTCAGGCTGACTGTGATGCTTAGAGCCCAAACTTAACTAAAGATCTTCAAACCGTATTAGAACAAATTATACGGAGAATGGAACCAAATTTTACCATTTTCCCCCAGAATCAAAGCCATGGAATATTTTCAGGACAAGGATAACTTTTAAGCCCCAGCCTCCTCAGATCAATCTTTGTGTGAGCCCATCAGATGTACTGACAAGACTAGAGACAAGGTGAAAGCCACACTAGGAAGGGAGTAAAGGACCATTTATTTTATCAGGAGACCTCTGTGTCTACCTTCATACAAGACAACTGACATGAGAGACACAAAGGTAAGACAGATTGACCAAGGATTCTACCCCAACCTCCTTCCCCAGGTGCAAGAGTGTGTGACCGCCGCTTAGCTAAGGTGCAATACTATGCAACAGTGTGTGGCCGCCTAGTTAAGCTCTTTACTTGGCAAGCCACCAGCCACTTGGGACAGACAACTGGGTCACCATGGCCCCCTGACATCAACACTGTTCAGACACCAGAGAGAATAAAACAGGAATTTAATCCAAAGATTGGTTTTGGAGAACCACGCTCAGACTGGAAGGCTGAGCCCTGAAAAAGATCTGTCTCAACAGCTGGCCAAAATAAATACAGGCAAAAATAAAAGAAAAGGAGAGAAAAGCAGATTATGAATAGTTTTTCCAGACATGCAATTCTAAACCTAAGTCCAGATACGTACTTTACAAAAAAAAAAAAAAAAAAAGAAGTGCCTTAGTCTTTTGAACTATTTCATCTCTGGAAACAGCCTTATTTTACTGCTAATTTGCTTCGATTCAGAAAACTGACATACAGGGAGATCAAGGAACTTATATACTTATATGCATTTATGTAGAAGTTTATTATTCTAAACATTAAAGCACAATAATACAAGACTAAAAGGCATGTTAGTTATTACTGATATAAAACATACATAACTACCTTCCATATCCTGGCTGTTAGCATTGACTTTTTGTTGCGATTTGCTGAAACCCATGTCTGCATTTTAAAACCTTTCTTTTTTAAAGGATCAAAATTTTTCCCCAAATACAAATTTCAACAGACACACATCAAATGCCTACTATGAGCTGGCCGCTCCATTATTGATTTAGAAATTATTGGGATTTTGTTGAGGAAAGGAAGAAGAAAAAGAAAGTGAAATTCCCCAAGGGGAAATAAAGCTTATAAGAAACTTGACTGTTTACAATGCTAATCTTCATATAACTTAGAAAAGTACATATCAAATTTGAAAAGGATTTTATGCTCCCATTAAGAAGAGATGGGTATTGTTTTGTATCTGTTTATAATGAACATGGTCATTTTATTGTATTCTGAAACGATAGCATGCATTGGTTGTTTTCAATCTCAAAGACAGTTTCAGTGAAACAAAATTATTATTAATGTGAATAATATATTGATTATTGTGTGCTGGAAGTTTAACAGCAATGATATAGCTAGGAAGTAGAACATTTAAAAGTACAGTATTCAACACTAAAGAAATAACTCATCCAAATCCTATAATATTATGTAAAATGGAAAAAGATATGCTTATAATTAACTGCTATGTTCACTTATTCTAAAGCTTTTGGGCCTATGAAAGCAGAATGTTTACAGCTGGTAATACTATCCATATCTTAAATAGCTTTTTAATGACACTGCTCTTCTTTGGCTAAATTATGTCACATAAAACCTCCCAGAGAAATGAAAAAGAGCACAGTTATGAACAAGACATATAAAGTTCCCAAACTCATTCAAAAGCCTTGCCAATATACTCATCCCAGTACTGAACACATGTTCAAATCAGCCACTCTGACCTTTCTAATGAGCATATTACCAGAATCGCAACTGTCATAAAAGGAAAGAGATCTTATTAACCAAGAAAGTTTATATCCCACGTAAGCCTCACACATTAAATATTGCATAATCCATGCACTGAAAAGCAGGAAGGATCAATATTCTAAGCACAGGAATCTCAAATAAGCTTAAATGATGTTTTTATATTTGTATAATAATGGCATACTCTGAACTCTAAATTATGAGTAAACATTTTAATACAAAGCATATAAGCACTTTTCCTTATTTTTGAGAATTTACTTCAAACTGTTAATTATGCCTTTGATGCCTGATCCATTATGCATGGGTTATACTATAAATTAAAGTCAAAAATGGGTACCACATAGCATAACTAGTTTTCCATATGACAGAATTTTTATTCTTTTTCATTACAAATTGAGATAGATTCAAAAGGTACTCAGGAATATCAATCTTTATAAAACCAGCCCAGGTTACTAAATTTCTGTTTAGTTTAATACCAAATTTTTATAGACAAGTAGCTAAAAATATATTGTTTTGAAAACTCTGAAATCAAAGAAATACAGATTACAGAGGATGAATAACAAAAATTTCAAAAACAAATCCACCCATGTTGTATTGATGCTGCGTCTATAGGCTTCGTATGTTTAATTATGTCTTAATATATGCTTGCCCACATCAGTGATGTCTGGTTTTGTGGCAAAGCTCAGATTAATTATGTTTCTTTAATATGTCTAACATAAAATGATGCCCATTTAATAAGAATCTTTGATGATGGTCACAAACCCTCGGCAGAACTCCCAGTTACCACAGAGTGTCTTGTAAAACAAACAAACAAAAATTAACAAACTTATAATCACCAAAAATGTCAAGTACTGACTTGAGTACTATTTTAAGTACTTTTTTCAATCAAAGAAGGAAACTTCTTAGTGCACCGCTTCTCAAACATGAATGCACATACACGTCACCTGCAGATTCTCATTCAGGAGGTCTGGGGTAGGACCCCGGATACTGCATTTGTAACATGCTCTCAGGTGAGGCAGGAAACACACTTTACATAGAGAGTAGGAAAATCTTTCTAAGATACCAGAACAAGGCCTCAACACCTTATTGGAGAGTTCCTTGGAGTTTAATAAGTTTTTCTATAAGGGGGCTCATCCCAAACACTACCTACCTTCTCAGTCAAATGAAAGAAAAGAATGGCCATCACTCTTGTGAAGAAAGATCCTTCAGGTGGAAGGATACTTCAGGTGGAAGATATGAAACCTTAATAGTCTAGCTCTAATTTAAAGGAATTAAATGCACCCTTCACCCACTAAAGCATTCATTTATTCTTACTCAAACATCTGTTGAGCATCACCAAAGTGACTACGACTACTCTATATACTGCAGGGCAAAACAGAATTTAAAAGGCACAAACCTTGTGTTTAGGAGCTTGCAATATGGTAGGAAAGATGAAACATCTTCTCCCAAACACAAACAACTGCACACCCATGTAGAAGGGAATCAGTGTCCACAAAGAAGTAGAAAGCCAGTGTGGGGGTTGGGGCTGAGGAGAGAGATGACACACATTTGTTGTACGAATCAAGGATGGTCTCCTGGAGGAGGACTCTATTAGACCACTTTCACACCGCTGTAAAGAACTGCCTGAGACAAGGTAATTTATAAAGGAAAGAGTTTTCACTGGCCCACAATTCCACATGGCTTGGGAAGCCTCAGGAAACTTACAGTCATGCTGGAAGGTGAAGGGGAAGCAAGCACCTTCTTCACAAGGCGGCAGGAGAGACAGCGTGCAAGGAGGGGACTGCCAAACACTTTTAAACCGTCAGATCTCGTAAGAATTCACTCACTATCAGGAGAGCAGCATGGGGAAACCACACCCACAATCCAATCAGCTCCCTCCCTCAGCACGTGGGGATTACTATTCGAGATAACATTCAGGTGGGGACACAGAGCCAGCCCATATCAGGACTATCACCCTCTGAGATGAGCAGGGTTCAATATGTAGAGATGGAGAGTGAGGAATGATACACACAGAGGTACAGGTAGAAATGTAGGTGTTTTTGTAATGTTTTTATTTTTACAACTAAAATAGTTAACACTCAACATTTTAGGTTATGTTTTATTTAAAGGTTTTTTCAGAACTTCAAAGATTAGATTAGAGGTTCTCAAAGCTCTAGAGTTCTTAAAGTGGGGTTTTCAAAACAGCAGCGGCATTAGCATCACCCAGGAACCCTATAGAAATGCAAGCCCCAGGTCTACCCAGGACCTCCTGAATCAGAAACTCTGGGGCAAGGCCTAGACATCTGTGTTTGTAACAAGCCCTCCACAGCAATTAAGTTTGAAAACCACTAAATCAGACCTTCTCTATTTCAATGTGAATAGGAATCTCCTTGGGAGCTTACTGAAATTCAGTTTCTTGGGTACCACTCCCAAAAAATCTGAGTTAGTACAGTTGAGGTAAGGCCTGAAATTTGAAATTTTATTAAGCATCCCAGCCTTCTCTGACACAGGTGGACCACAGACTCCATTTTGAGAAAAAGTAAGAGTTTCTTCATCTCAGAATAGGAGATGAAGAAAAGAAAAAAGGATAGGAAAAGAGTCAATAAAAACAGGTAGGAGAGGAGAGAAAAGAGTAAAACCGCTCAATGTTTAGCAGTGTGAAACCAGCCAGTAAGAAAAAGGTTTGATTCCAAATGCTCTGGAAAGAAAATTAGATCCAGAAAGCTGATACCTAAGTAACTCACATATTTCATAAAGTTTGATGGACAGTTCCACAAGGATTTTTCAATAGCCATAAACAATTCCTCTTTTATAACAGAGGTCTAGAGTATGACTCCTCTTGACATTACAAGTGTAGAGAAATTGATCGAGTTCTTTCCTGTGTGGTGCCCAAGAATTCGATAAGCCGTTGTCGTTTTTAAAAGACTGTCATTTATTGCTTGTGGGTTACAGGAGAGCTTAATGGCAAAAATTACTGTTAAACCCCAGTCCTGTTTGAGCACCCGGTCAGCATTAGCTATTTCCTCTCAGAGATTCCTTTCTTTTTCCTATAAACTTTCAGGGATAAATCTCAGAGTGACTTAGCATCTAGAAAATAAAGTTCTGGCTTAGCAGTAGCTATAACCCTACAGCATTGTGAAGTTAATTATTTGGTTTTAAGGTTGTGTTTTATCCTCTAATCTTCCTCATTTTAAAGCAAAATTGAATCGGCCACTTTGGGTTTAGGCTATTTCAAACACAGGATAAAACATAAAGTTCCTAAAGTCCTCAAGGAGACATAAAATTTCTGGGGTGCCAAGAGATAGAATTTCCAGGGCACAGATTTCCTTGAGGCCTGGAAGCCGCTGACAGTCACCTCCTTTGTACAGGACGGGGGCCTCCGTCCTTTTTCTCCTTATGCCGTTTAGGATCATGGTAAAGCAGAGGTCCTGGAGTCAAATTGTTCCACCTCACCTCTTACTTCACATTTTGCTTTAGGCAAATAACCCTGCCTCTCTCCACTGCCATTTTCTCATCTATGAAATGGGGATATTAATCATAACAACTTCATAGAGTGGTTGCAGTAATTAAAGAGATAGTACACATACAGCATTAGGAAAGGTCTTGACATTTAGTAAGTGCTTAAGTGTTTTTATTATTTCCCATATTTGATATAGCATAGAATGAATCTAAGTAGACATGAAGATGGCACTTAAAATACTAATTAAAAAATACATGTATCATTGAAAGTACTTTGAGAAATGAATTACTCTACGTCTGGTCAAGAATGCATTCTATTAGAATCGTTTAAATAAAAACTTGCAAGAGAGGGCTTCAGGGTTTTTAAATCTTGCTTTATTGGTATTTTCCATTCCAAAGCTTTCCTGAAATGGTGTTTTGCAGGTAGCCTGGGTTGTATTGTGGCTCTGTCCTTATATGCGGGACCTCAATAAGCCACCTACTCTTTCTGTACCCAAGTTTTTCTCATCTGCAAAATGGGCTAACAGCTCGTTGGGAGGATCCGGTGGGCACTTGCTGTTGAAGGGGCTTCAGAAAACAGTGCTGATGAGGGACTGGGGTGGCAGAGGCTGCTGTTGTCTCATGGTCCTTAGCGGAGTGAATGCCAGCCTGTGGGTCTGTGGCATATCCCAAAGCAGCCACCCAAAAAGGAGAAATGTCTACAAAGCCCTGTGCTTTACCACTAAGATTCATGTGAATTTTTAAAATTCTATCCCATGACATAGCTGTATCTTTTGATGTAAAAATATTTTAAATTACTTTCCAGTTAAATAACTTAAATTTCTCTTCCCTCTCAACCCTCCCAGTGCCCTATGCCAGTACCCCCTTTAACATTCCTGAAGTTAAGCTGATACTCTTCGGCTACTCACTTATTTCCCGAGTTGTAAGAAATCCCAGTTTCCAAAACTCTAGAGGCAAGTTCTATGCAAAAATCACATTTTCATTACCAAGCTACAATGAGAAGTCTAGTATATTAAACTATTTCCTGGATTGCCAAGAATTTTCAGTTCTCAAATATTCTTCTCCCACCTTTTCTGCTCGCCATCAAAGACTTCATATAGTAAACACACAGCACAGGAATGGAAAGCAGAAGATGCAATACTAGAGAAGTCAGTATTCTGTGAAGATGAGAATGTGCTGCAGGGCTATTACACAACTCATACATTATTCAGGATAAATTATACATGGAGAAGTTGTGGTGAGACGTCTCCCACATTTCAAAGGCACAGAGTTCTACTACAGAATTTGTCAATTTTCTGAATAGGACTCCAAGACTTTAATAAAAATCATTGCTCTATCGTTTTTAAGGAAAGAAGACCTCATCTCTATTTTTTGCAGAATAAAACACCTTAGCTTAGATACTAAAATTCTCATCTTGGTCTTCACATTCAAAAGAGAGATTTGTTCCTGACTTATAAAGCAAACATTCCTAAATGATGCTCTCCCAGTCTAATAAATTCAGCATTTAGTGGTTTATAACAAGCTTTTTAACAAAATTACTACTGGGTAAGAGTAATAATGACATAAATACTAAGAATGGAAGAATGACATAAATGCAAGAATGACATAAATATTAAGTTAAATTCCCAATTACTTTTTCTTTCTTTAAATATAAGTCGATTTGTAGACTTACACAGGTCTTCTATGGGAAGGTTACAGAAAAAAAGCAATGCTTTATACAAAACAATTAGGAATCTTTCCCTTAAGTCTTACAACCATATAAGTACAAATTGTACTTTAAAGTGTCATGTGGTTTTATATAATATATACATAAAATCACATACTTTATATATAAAATCATATGATACTTTATATATATGCAATAAATTGAATTGTCTAACCTATTAACTAATTGAAGTAAGATTAAGGAGTATATTTGTATTTGAAATGTAAATGATGCTTTTTCCACTTAGTGATTTATTGCTTTTAAGTCACATTGAAAAATTACAGGTATTATCAGCATAAACCACTGGCCTCCCAAGATTCTTTTCTCTTTTAAAATTTGTGTCATAAAGTTGATAGATACGTTAAGACAAAGTTTTCAGTGATTATCCTTTTTTCTTTCTATCAGAGGCTTTGGAGATCTTTTTATTTTCAGAGAAGTAACAGCTCTAAAGCAAAGCAAAATCATCAAACAAGCACATGCAGATGAACAGATCATTCTGCAGATAAATTAAAATTGTAGTCCTGGGAAGATAAAAGACCTCAATTGACTCACAGGTTTAGGTAGTAAGTTTCACATTTTCCTCAGAAACTTAAGTGACTATGGTCATTACCCTATGTATTTTAGAAAAATATTTTTAAGGCTAGGTTCTTCCCAAGAGATGGTCATCATGCAAACATGGACCTGAGATGCTTTGTGGACAGAACCTTCCCAGACCAGTGGGACCTCTGAACGACTCCTGCTCTGCCAGCTCTAGCTCAGAGTCTACTGCAGGCATACATGGAAAAAGGCAATGTGGGACTTTTAGAGTCTGAAATGTTGCCTCGAATAAGCTATTTTAACTTGGGAGGCGGATAATTTTATATTTTTCCTATTATAAAACTAAGTTGTGCTCAATGATTTAAAAATACATAAACCAGAGAATGCAGAAGTGTCAAAAGTTAAAAAAAAATCAAACTGAGGATCTCTTAAAATTCTCACGCAGCTTCTACCAATGAACTCTACACCGTCAATCCCATTCTCTACAGGCACTCATTGTTAAAGTCTGATGTATGAAACTCATTTAAGGCTTTATATGAAAATGTAATATATTCTGCATATGTATGATTTTATTTTACAATAAAATGGAAGCTTACTTCACTATACATACTGTTCTGCATATCCATATGTAAAACCAAATTATCATTGGAAGACTTCTTGGATAGAATAGAATCAGGAAAAGAAGTTGTTGAATTGCCTTGTTGGTTTAGTGAATTAAAGCTAAGACAATGGTATGTTCCACATACTTGATGGAAATTTACCAACTGGGAAGAGGACAAAAGATCGGAATGTTCCTGTGCACTGTTTAGAGAATCTGTTCAGCAGACAGAACCAGAAACGTGCATATAAATGTTTACACTCTGATCATTCCCTCCTCCTCCTATTCTAAGTTCCACACCCACCATGCCCCTTTGATTAGTACAACCTTTCTTAAGAAAGCATAGAAATTAAAAATCTGCATGGTCTCATATGCACTCGACTTTACTGGGTTACAACTTGATTATGTTATGTCATCATCCAATTATAAAGAGTACAATGATTAGGTTGAGATGTTGATACATCGTTTCAGACATTACAACCTTGTCACCTTGACAGAGTTTTGTTTTCAGCTACTACTGGTTGACTAATCCTTTGAGTGTTTTTATAGCAGGTTGATCTCATGCATTATGTCTTGATTTTCCTTGAAACTTCATTTTTCAAGGTTAATCTTATCTTCTGATCCTAAGGATGCCGTGTGTGTGTGTGTGTGTGTGTGTGTGTGTGTGTAAGTTAGGCACAGTTAAAGCTATGTGGACACTAAGGATGAACTGTTAAATAAAAGTACTGAGGATGCAGGCAGTCACTGCTTTGTCACGGCTTGCCTGAAATCTCGAAGGATGCTCACTTTACTGTATAAATGAATAGTAAAACATATATCTGTAGTGTATTGGGTCACAAAGTACTGTGTGAGTGTCCATACCTGTCTTTTCCTTAAATAAACACATCAAATGTTTATGAAGCACCTGCTATATGCCAGGAACTGTGATAAGCATTGGTGATGCAGCGGTGAACAGATATACATAATCTGAGTTTCCAGTCCGGTGAGAAAGAGTTTCCAGTCTGGTGAGGAAGACAACCATTAAACAAGGATACACAGATGTGAAGGGCATTCCCAAAGAGAAGGTGACAGTGCTGTGGGAATATATAACAAAAGATCTAAGCCACCCTCCTAGATGGGGAAATAAGGCCCTTCTTGAGAATAAATTAGCCAGGCAAAGATGAGTGAGAAGAGGAAGAGATTTTGAACAAAGTCTGGTACCTCATTGTGAATGGTCATTAAGATTCCTGTTATTTTTGGAAATCAATGAGTCTAAGGCTTTGACTAACAAAACTTTTTTGTGACATTGGAGAAGCTCTGGGAGTAAGATCTTACTGTTACAACACACTAAGAATGTAGACTGGGACTCTCAAAGTTAAAGGCTATTATTGCTTCTGACTCTGACCTGTCTGCCCTGGCAGTCACCTTATGTTTCTTGTTCACTCTCTTTCCCTCACCCATATCAGCTGGCATTTGATGTTCTTCCCTCCTGCACTCTGATTACTCTTCTAGCTATACCCATCAAACAATAATACTGTGAAGTACAATGTTTCCCAAAATATAATATAACTGGAATAAAATGAGATGATTTTATGTAGAACAAATTTTCAATAGTCATGCATTTACTTTTACAAATTCCTTCTTTGAAAATAAATTCAATTAATACTAGCAAGTCAATTTAAGAAAATATATTGGCTGGGCGTGGTGGCTCATGCCTGTAATCCCAGCACTTTGGGAGGCCAAGGCAGGCGGATCACCTGAGGTTGGGAGTTCGAGACCAGCCTGACCAACATGGAGAAACCCTATCTCTACTAAAAATACAAAATTAGCCAGGTGTGGTGGCACATGCCAGTAATCCCAGCTACTTGGGAGGCTGAGGCAGGAGAATCGCTTGAACCCGGGAGGTGGAGGTTGTGGTGAGCTGAGATCGCACCATTGCACTCCAACCTGGGCAACAAGAGTGAAACTGTGTCTCAAAAAAAAAATATATATATATATATACACACACACACACATATATATACATATATACACACACACACATATATACATATATAGAGAGAGAGAGACAGAGAGAGAGTAAATAAAAGTGAAATGAAGTTTGGGTAGCATTGTTATACTACGGGTACTCTAAACTGATTTAACCATTGTAGGCTTCATTTTTTTCCCTCTGTCAAATGGGAATAATAATACTGACTCACTGGTAAGGGCAAAATGAACCTTAAGCCACAGTTGGCGTTTGGTATATAGTTGTTTTTTAACAAATAATGGTTTCCTCTTTCTCCCTTTCTTACTGCCTGCATGTTGAACTTTATGGTGTCAATTCCTATCTTGCCTTCATTGTTAAAGATGAAATATAAGACATTGCACATTGACTGTATTTCAAATTAAAAGCTTGAGATAACCTTATTACTATTGTGCATGTATCTAATTTTAAGATGGATGGATAGATAAATGAAGAGATAGACAGACAGACATAGGCATAAATATACGAATATAAGCTAGTACAAAAAAAAAGTGTGAAAGACTGGAAATCCTTTTTCTTCACAAAAAAATCATTAGGAAGCCAAAGAGCTTTAATATCATTATAATAAAGATTGTTTAATAGAACATGCATTTACTTGCCTTGGTTTTTTTCCAGGTGAACAGGAGCAGGAAGTTCAGAGCAGGCACTAGAACAGGATTTCAACCTCAACCCCACCACTCACTAGCTATGTGACCCCAATCATACAACTCAATCCTTCTGAGCCTTAGTCTCCTCATCTAATGATACCTACCTACCTTACAAGGCTATAGAGAAAGTAGAGGCAACATAGGTGAGGCATGGAATGCTATACCTCTAAGTGCTAAATATTGTGATTATTAGTTTTTAGTTCTAATATATTCTTCTGCCCATGACCAAACTATAGAAATGCCAAATTGCAGAAAAGAGACTCTCATCCATGTCAAATGAAAAATAAAGCTCTAAATTAGAAAAAAAAAATTGGAAACAGAAAATTATCAGTGGGAGTTCAGCTATAGATAACAAAAGGCAATCTAGTTCTTTTACAAAGAAAGGGGTTTCCTACAAGGACATGGGTGCTCACATCTTTGGAAAATCTAGAGAAGCAGGGTCTAGGCTTGGCCCCCAGAAGAGCAACACAAGACTGGCCAAACTGAGGGAGCTGCTGCTCTGCCAGAGAGGAAGCTTGAAAATAAAGAAATGGGCACAGCAACTGTAGGCTCCAGGGAAACATACGACCCATCTAAGGTCAGAAGCCATGGCCAGATGGCTGGCTCCAGAGCAGGATTGCCAGATAAGACACAGGATGCCCGTTTGAATTTGAATTTCTGATCAACAACATTTTCTTTTGGAAATGTTTTTCTGAAACTAAATTTCAGAATAATTTTTAGTATAAGTATGTCCCATATAATAGGATATACTTATACTAAAAAAATCTTGTTGATTTGAAATTCAAATTTAACTGAGTGCCCTGTGTTTAACTGGGAGCCCTGAATTATTCATAATTTGTCTGAAATTCTAATTTAACCAGACTGTATTAGTCAGTTTTTTGTGTTATTACAAAGAATGCCTGATACTGGATAACTTACAAAGAGATTTAATCAGCCCACAGTTCTGCAGGCTTTACAAGCAGGGCGCCAACATTTGCTCAGCTTCTAGTGACGGCCTTAGGAAACTTACAATCATCAGGGAAGGTGAAGTGCAAGCAGGCACATGGTGAGAGCAGGAACAGGAAAGGGAGGAGGAGGCGCCAGGTTCTTTTAAACAATCAGCTCTCCAGTAAACTAACTGAGGTAGAACTCACTCATCACCAAAAAGGTGGTGCTAAACCCTTCGTGCGGGATCTGTACCCATGATCCAATCACCTCCCACCAGGTCCCACCTCCAACATTGGAGATCACATTTCAACATAAGATTTGGAAGGGACTAATCCAAACCATACTACAGGTATTCTATATTTTTATTTGCTAAATCTGACAACTCTACTCTAGCCAATTGTTTTAGCATGAGCAGAAGGGTGCTTTGGATGATACTGCCTCAATTCAGCCTCATCAGACTGCATCAAACTGGCAGAAACTAAATCACATCAGGAACTCTGCTAGCTGCAATGAGATTTGGGAGACAAAACTTTTAGCTTTTAGTCTCTGTCTTATGGAAGGCACGCAAGAAGTCGGAAGGGCATATGACAAGCAAATAATTCACACCACAATATCTATACAATAATGGTGATCCCTGGTATTTGTAATTTGTGTATTATTTAACAAATATTTTGTGAGCATAAATTAGCTGCCAGGCACTGCAGGCATTGGAAATACAGCACTTAACAAAACAGACAAAATTCCTGTCTTTATAAAGCTTATATTCTAGTAAAAAAAAAAAAATACACAACCAAAAAAAAACACTAAAAATTACACAAGTACATACAATTGAAAAAGTCATCTATAATTCCACTATTCCTCTTTCATCTTGATGTGTAAAAAATTTTAATAAAACAAAATAAAAAATCTTCCTTTCTCCGTTCTCCCTCCAATTTTACCTCCCAGAGATAATCATCAGTCGAAGTCCTGTGTGTTTGTGTACTTATTGCAAATAAATGAAACCCAACCATTAAGTCCTACAAAAGTGAGAGGCATGTAGACTCAGGGAACCTGCTGAAGGGATCAAAACCAAGCAAAGCTAATTAGAAAAGATGAAATCTAGGCATCCTTTTCCTTTTCCCTTAGGGTATGAGTGCCTCATTTAGATCCTGTGACCTCCTGAAGCTACTTTCTTCCTTGTTCTCCATCCTCTCAATCCTTCCTTCATCCTGCTATCCTTCCCTTTATCTGCCCTAGATCTTCCAACTGTTAGAGTGGAGCACATACGGGACAAGGTAAACATTTTTCCATAGAGTACTGGTCAATTTTCATAAGTCCAATTTTATCGGCGATGCTAAAATATCCGCAGTCTACTAATGTGAAGACAGAGGGAGAAAAAATGACTAAGAAAAAAAACCCCTCTTTCTCTATCTCCTTCTGACTACATAGCTTTATTTTCCTACTATCGTTTACTCATAAAAACTCTACTCCAGCCGCTCTCCAAAATATGCTTCTTTATTTTCCCACTGCTGTATCTCTGTCCTGACGTTCAGTCTGTATGGAGGGTCTTATTATTCAACACCTCTGCCCATGGGCATTTACCCCTGCTCAGGACCAGCTTAAATGCCTCTTCCTCAATGCCACCATCTTAGATCCTGAGACAGGTTTTATTTATTTAAGTGCAAGTAGTTTACTTGGGAGGAGATCCTAGCATGCTTTTGCCTTTGCCAGAGGAGAGGGAGGTAAGACAGGGAAGGGAAAAACCCAACAAAAGGTGTGGCTATAGAGAAAATTATACGGTGGGCCACTGGGGTTTAATCCCACTGGGGAAGTCAGGGAGAGCTATCCCTTCAAAAGACAAGGGAGCTGAGAGTTTATCCTTTAATTCCCTTCTGTCATTAGCTGAAGGTTCCTCCTAGTGTCATTAGCTCCTCTTCAGAAGGCCTGGCTTGGGCATGGACTGAGAGAAAGAAAGGCCTCCCATGGAAAATCACAGGTGCTTGCAATAGGATTCTGTCAGTGCATGCAGAAACTGTGGGTGCCAAGGGGATATAAGCCAGGGGACATATGGCATTTTGAAAAGTTAGACATGTTTTGTCCTACTCTGCTCTCATGACCCTTGGATTGTATCATTTCCTCAATAGTTATCACATCCTGCCTCATGTTATAGGTATTTGTGTACAATTAGAAGAAAATATTAAATTACTAACTGTCTTAGCCTGGGCTCCCCCTAGAAAGTAGACCCCGAGGCAAATGCTTCTGTGTTACTACTTTATCGAGAAGTACTATCCCAGGAAAGCAGAGACACTGAGAAGGGAGGCAAATGCTTCTGTGTTACTACTTTATCGAGAAGTACTATCCCAGGAAAGCAGAGACACTGAGAAGGGAGGGTGAGGCAGGGAAGACAGAAGCACCAGCATGAGGTGTGTTCTGAAAGTGGCCACCAGTAAGTGCAACTGATTGCATAATCACTCAGGACTATCCTCCAAGGAGCTGTGTACACTCAGTGTCTCGGGACATTCCACCAAGAAGAGATGGTAGGGGTTAGAATTTATCTACCAATTCCTTTCTCCCATCACCAAAAAGGTTCATTGGACACGTACTGTCCCCTGCACGTCCACAGTGCATAGGGGTGGGCACTGAGAATCCCACAGCTTCTATCACCTCGTTCAACAGAGAAGCCCCAGGGCAGTCGGCAAGTGACGTGTGGCACAGGCGGGAGGCGAGGGGCTGTCTGTGGCTGCATGTGGTTTGTCTGAATCTCATCTGTGGCTGGGGCAGAGATGAAAGGGCCTGAAGATAAGTGAGAGCAAGAGGATATGAAGCAGCTTATTAAATTAATCTGATTTACCAAGTGAAATAACTCACCAGGGATGACCTAATCCTCATATGGACCCACACACCATACCAAGAAAATTATCCTGAAACAGTGTGAAGCATCCCACAGTGGCTTACAAATGAAAATCAACATTCTGGCTAAGCATAGTGGCTCACGCCTGTAATCCCAACACTTTGGGAAGCCAAGATGGGAGAATCACTTGAGCCCAGGAGTTCGAGACAAGCCTGGCAATATAGCAAGACCCAACCTCTACAAAAAATAAAAATTTAGCCAAGCATGGTGTTGCATGCCTGTAGTCCTAGCTACTTGGGAGGCTGAAGCAGGGTGATCACTTGAGCTGAGGAGATCGAGGCTACAGTGAGCTATGGTCATGCCACTGCCTTCCAGCCTGGACGACAGAGAAAGATCCTGCCTCTTAAAAAGAATTACTTAATTAACTAATTAAATAAAAAGCAACATTCTATTGTGAAAATCTGGTACATCAAACTAAAAACAAAGAAAGCTGAGTGGAGAGAAGTATTCTTTCCAAACACCTGCTCACAGTGAACACAGGTCTCTGAGGAGATGGAGATGTACTGGAAGAATAAAACCAAGAAGGAAAACAAACCAAATGAAGCAAATATGAGTAAATTAAAAGTTAGGAAGCTGGGCCTGGCGCAGTGCCTCATGCCTGTAATCCCAGCACTTTGGGAGGCGGAGGCGGGCCGATTGCACAAGGTCGGGAGTTCGAGATCAGCCTGGCTAACATGGTGAAACCCCGTCTCTACTAAATATACAAAGTTAGCTGGGTGTGGTGGCACACGCCTGTAATCCCAGCTACTCAGGAGGCTGAGGCAGGAGAATCGCTTGAACCCAGGTGGTGGAGGTTGCAGTGAGCCAGGATAGCACCACTGCACTCCAGTCTGGGCCAGAGTGAGACTCCGTCTCCAAAAAAAAAAAAAAAAAAAAAAAAAAAACAGGAAGAAGGAAGCCTTGCTGTTATCAGTGAGGCAATGGGAAAGAGTTCTCTGGTTCATTCAAAGATTCCTCAGAGACACTCTATAAATAATTTTTAGTTGTTTTATTTTCACTCCTCAACTCCTGCAATGCATGAATTATAAATATATACAAATTTTACATGTATTTATGATAGCTGCATTACAGAGGCAGAGGGAACTATCTCAAGGAAACATGATGTCCAAAATCTTTATAGATACTGTCCTAGAAGGCAGGCCACATGTAAAAGAGAAACACGTTTGTCTGTTGGAAGAATATAGGTATCAGGAAGAATATTGACCAGTATACATATTGTTTAAAGGAAAAGAGAAGGGTTGTACTTGAGTTCAGCTTTTTATAGTCATCGGTTTGTTTATTTTTTAATCTGTATACTGTTTAATACATTGTCAGCAAGGATTGATGAAAAGGTCAATGACACTTTTTCTACAATGTATAGTATTATTTCAAAAAGAATTAAAGAAAATATTTTAAATGTTAAGAAACATTCCTATTTAATTCCTTAAGAAACATTTTCCTTCAGATTCTGCAACCTTGGAAAAATTCAGTTCTCGAGGTATTCCAAACATGCAGCAAATGATATATGTTTTATAATTAATGTATAACAAACATTTTATTAAAATGCATAGAAGGTTATATGGAAGACTAAGCATAATGAATACAATAATGAAAATGGTAGAACCTTTTATACAACAAATACGTTTCCGTTTCAGAGAGAACAGCTGTGTAAACTACTATAGCAACCACAGTCTATGTAATCATATAACTGAGGCATAGTCTTCAAGATCAAGTGCTTGGTTATAGTCAGCCATAGCTTCCTCAATCAGACCTATTTTACCACGAACTTTTGCTCTAAAATTATATACTAGAGCATCATTAGGCTTCAAAGACAGAGCTGCAAAAGAAAAAAAATCAAGATATATTTAAGTTGGCACTCAAAAAATAGTCTCTTTTTTTACAAAATAAAAAATTGGATAAGGACTTTTAAAAAAATTAACTCAATGGATGAAATCAAGAACTTTAATACTTTTAATTTGAAAACACTTTTCTTCAAACAACTATTTAGTTAAATTAAAAATATTGAAGCTTTCTAAGCAAACTAACTTGGGGAAACACAGTACAATGTCTTTCTTTGAAAGGTTGGCATTGTTTGTGTATAGTTTTGTAATAATTCCCTATATCTCAGTTTACCTCAGCTTTGAGTTAAGACATTACATAAAGGAACCTATATCGATTATATTAAGGACATGATATCTAAAAACACTAATTCTTATGTAAGTTTATCTAAATAAATAGACCTAATGATTTTCTTCTTTTGTAGCCTAAAAATAATCACTTCAACCACTGTAATCTTACCAGAATAATTACCAAAAGTGTACCTTTATTAAGGTCTTCCTCAGCTAGTTCATATTGCTTTAAGCAGTAGTAGAAATGTGCTCTATTAAAATATACTGCAGCCCAAAAGGGACAGCTTTCAATTACATTTGCAAAATCTTCTTTTGCTTCTTCATATTTCTTTAATATTGTATTTGTAATAGCTCGATTCATGAGAACATATTCATTTTCTGGATCAAATTTTAAAGCTTTTGAGAAGTAGTCACTGGCCTACAAAATATGAAGATAATGATATATTTTAATTGGCAACTTACTATACAGAAATTTGAAGCACTTTTACTCTTAATTTTAAATTAAGGCCAGTGGCATACCAAGAGGTCAACAGAAGCATTTCATCCAAGGTACAGAGGTGCATTGTCTGCAGAGAATGTAAAAAGCTAAACCCAACCAAAAGTTGACCTGCTTTTTGTTATTACCATGTGTCAGCAATTCTAGACAATGTCAACGATATAATACTCCTGTTGGCTGGGTTAAAATGCTCCCACTGGCCAGGTGCGGTGGCTCACGTCTGTAATCCCAGCACTTTGGGAGGCCAAGACGGGTGGATCACCTGAGGTCAGGAGTTCGAGACCAGCCTAGCCAACATGGGGAAACCTCATCTCTACTAAAAATACAAAAATTAGCTGGGCATGGTGGCAGGCACCTGTAATCCCAGCTACTCAGGAGGCTGAGGCAGGAGAACTGCTTGAACCTGGGAGGCAGAAGTTGCACTGAGTGGAGGTCACACCAATGCACTCCAGCCTGGGTGACAGAGCAAGACTCCATCTCAAAAAAAAAAAAAATTCCTCCCACTGCCTCTTACCCCAAATCCCAGATCCCTATATAGAGCTAAAAAATGTTAAAGCATAAAATAGAAAAGAAGGCCACAACAACAGGATAAAATACAAATTAGAAAAGTAACACTTTGGTTTTTGTCATTGGTTCTGTTTAGGTGATGGATTACGTTTATTGATTTGCATATGTTGAACCAGCCTTGCATCCCAGGAATGAAGCCAACTTGATCATGTGTGGATAAGTTTTTTGATGTACTGGATTCAGTTTGCCAGTATTTTATTGAGGATTGTCGCATCAATGTTCATCAGGGATATTGGCCTAAAAATTTCTTTTTTTTTTGTTTTGTTGTGTCTCTGCCAGGTTTTGACATCAGGATGATGCTGGCCTCATAAAATGAGTTAGGGAGGATTCCCTCTCTTTCTATTGATTGGAATAGTTTCAGAAGGAATGGTACCAGCTCCTCTTTGCACCTCTGGCAGAATTCAGCTGTGAATCCATCTGGTCCTGGATTTTTTTTGGTTGGTAGGCTATTAATTACTGCCTCAATTTCAGAACTTGTTATTGGTCTATTCAGAGATTCAACTTCTTCCTGGTTTAGTCTTGGAAGGGTGTATTTGTCCAGGAATTTATCCATTTCTTCTAGATTTTCTAGTTTATTTGCATAGAGGTGTTTATAGTATTTTCTGATGGTAGTTTGTATTTCTGTGGGATTGGTGGTGTTATCCCCTTTATCTTTTTTTATTCTGTCTATTTGATTCTTCTCTCTTTTCTTGTTTATTAGTCTGGCTAGCTGGAGGCATCACGCTACCTGACTTCAAACTATACTACAAGGCTACAGTAACCAGGCATGGTACTGGTACCAAAACAGATATATAGACCAATGGAACAGAACAGAGGCCTCAGAAATAACACCACACATGTAAAATCATCTGATCTTTGACAAACCTGACAAAAACAAGAAATGGGGAAAGGATTCCCTATTTAATAAATGGTGCTGGGAAAACCGGCTAGCCATATGCAGAAAGCTGAGACTGGATCCCTTCCTTCCACCTTATACAAAAATTAACTCAAGATGGATTAAAGACTTAAATGTTACACCTAAAACCATAAAAACTCTAGAAGAAAACCTAGGCGATACCATACAGGACATAGGCATGGGCAAAGACTTCATGACTAAAACACCAAAAGCAATGGCAACAAAAGCCAAAATAGATAAACGAGATCTAATTAAACTAAAGAGTGTCTGCACAGCAAAAGAAACTATCATCAGAGTGAAGAGGCAACCTACAGAATGGGAGAAAATTTTTGCAATCTATCCATCTGACAAAACAGCTAATATCCAGAATCTACAAAGAACTTAAACACATTTACAAGAAAAAAACAAACAACCCCATCAAAAAATGGGTGAAGGATATGAACAGATACTTCTCAAAAGAAGACATTTACGCAGCCAACAAACTTATGAAAAAATGCTCATCATCACTGGTCTTTAGAGAAACGCAAATCAAAACCACAATGAGACACCATCTCATGTGAGTTAGAATGGTGATCATTAAAAAGTCAGAAAACAACAGATGCTGGAGAGGATGTGGAGAAACAGGAATGCTTTTACACTGTTGGTGGGAGTGTAAATTAGTTCAACCATTGTGGAAGACAGTGTGGTGATTCCTCAAGGATCTGGAACCAGAAATACCACTTGACCCAGCAATCCCATTACTGGGTATATACCCAAAGGATTATAAATCATTCTACTATAAAGACACATGCACACATATGTTTATTGCAGCACTGTTCACAATAGCAAAGACCAACCCAAATCCCCAACAATAATAGATTGGATAAAGCAAATGTGGCACATATACACCATGGAATACTATGCAGCCATGAAAAAGGATGGGTTCATGTCCTTTGCACAGACATGGATGAAGCTGGAAACCATCATTCTCAGCAAAGTAACACAAGAAGAGAAAACCAAACACTGCGTGTTCTCACTCATAAGTGGGAGTTGAACAATGAGAATACATGGACACAGGGAGGGGAACATCACACACCAGGGCCTGTCAGTGGGTGGGGGAGGGATATGTAAATGATGAGTTGATGGGTGTAGCAAACCCACATGGCACATTTACACCTATGTAACAAACCTGCACGTTGTGCACAGGTACGCCAGAACTTAAAGTATAATTTTTTTAAAAAGTCAACAAGAAAAAAAAGAAGAAAGAAAAGTAACACTTTGTGTACAAAAACAAAGTAAGAGCTCAACCACAAGGGAATTTTCAAAATAAGGTTCTAAGACATACAAAGAGAGATAAAAACTCAGTTACACCATAAAAAGGTATAAAAAAGAGAGAGGAAATATCAGCTTGTTGAAAAGACCAAAGACTCAAGATTATTCACAACTCATCTTCGACCTGAAAGGGACCCTCAAGTTAGTCTGCAAAACAGTATTGGAGTACTGGTCCAAGAACCATTTGCTAGAGCTCTGCAAGTACCAAAATTGAGAATAAACAATAAGTAACTTTTATAGCATTTTGACATGGCTATGACATCCCAGCACTTGATCACATTTCTAGTAATTTGTTTTTATTGGGTTTTAGCAATGTATATTGATTTACAATATACTAGAATTTTTTTAACTGGCCTTTCACCACAGATAGTTGAGATGCTGATTAGACATCCTGCTAATCAACTTAGAAATCTCTAACTCCCTGATGGATGAAAACCTGGCTCCTACTTTAAAACCTACCTTAAAGAGAGAGCCACTTTTCACAGTACAGCTTGCCACTCGCCAATTACTTAACACTCAACTTTTTCCCAACCAAACACAGTCTGGCTTCTATTTCCCCCTATTCCATGAATTCTGTTGTTGCTGAAGTTGCAGATGTCCTCCAGCCTAATGGACACGTTCTAGTTCTTGTCTTCCATAACATTTCTGTGGCATGGACACATTTGGTCTCTCCTTCCTTCTTAAAATTCTCTCTGTCACTGAACTATTTTCCTCTATGTTTCCCAAAGATCTGTCCTCTATTCACTTCCATCATGGGTGATATGGAACACTGATTGCACAGTGGCTGGGAGCCCAGACCATAGAGTCAGATTGCTGGGTTTACATCCTGCCTCTTCTTTGGGTGAGTTACTAAAACTCTATTTGCATCAGTTTCCTCATCTATAAAACAAAGGTAACAAATAAAACTCCACTTCCAGTGTTGATGTGAGGGTTAAGTGAACTAATATGTAACATACTGAGAACAATATGCAGAAAATAGTAAGGACTCAATCAATTATTACTTATATATCATGTTTTTCCCAGTGTCTATACATGGAGAGGGAACATCACCTTTAGGCAATACTCCATGAACTTTGCTTCCTCTTAATTAGGTAATTAGCTCAAGATGTAAAATCCATCTCATCCCTGGGACAGGTTGGGGGGAGGGGGGACAGAATTGACATCCTTCTGTGAAGAGTTTGAAGAGGATTCACTCCTGAAGAGAAGGTTGCACCCCCAGTTCTCAGAAATGAGTCAAGGGAAAGACTCCAAGCCAGGCCAAGACTTTCTTCCTAAAGTAATTTAGACTTCATTTTAATTCACCAATAAATTATCAATAAAGAAGACACAATTATACATCACAAGGCATACCTTCAATCATGTAAAAGCAAATTCTTTTTCTCAGGTAAGAGAAAAGAACTTTGAACTGTGTAACTTTCTACTATAGCTTCCAAATATATTACTTAGAAAATGAAACCTATAAATTTAATGAGGTTACTTGAAGTATCAGAATATTAACTAAGAAGCAGGTAGAGGCTAAAGGTATCTACCACAACAGATGGTCTTGATTTTTTAATAATTGGTCTAATGCCCTTATGTTGTAATTAATTAAAAAGCAGATCCAGTTATTTTTTAATGTCACCTGTAGTTCATAATGTATGCAAGTAGCACATCCAACTGTGGTTTAAGATCATTAAATCACATTAAGTGGTTATCATTAAGTCACTAAAGATAAAAGAAGCCGGATTACATACATTTTTTAACCCTCTAGAGTTTATTAGATCAGATGAGGGACACTTCCTCCTAGCCTAAGTCTTACCTCCATTATAGTAAGAAATAAGGGGATGAGGGTAGAGTGTGACAGGGAATAGAAGCCATTTTCTCTACGAAGGAGGCTCAAAGCATACTAGAATAGCTGAACACCTGTTCCCAAAGCCTGCTAGTCTCTGGAGGGAGTGTGCACTGTAAAGCTCAGGCATACAGTAAGTATATCAAGTCAAAGGATGGGACATATTTTAGATGAAATATATGCCCAGATAATTTGTCTATACTTTGGAAGGAATAGAGTTATACTTTAAAAAAATTTAAACTACACTTTAGATCTAACCAAATACTTTTCTACATGATGCCCATATAGTAATCAAAGACAAATGAGTGAAAAAGATGAAGATCTCCCTTTCATGCAGATCTTAAACATCTATGGAAATAGAAAATTGCCCTGGGAATTTTATTTGCCTGGATCACATTAACTAACTACAATGCACATAAACATTTCTAGGATCCAGCCAGAGAGTGATCTGAGTTTGGTTAAGTTAGAGACAATTGATCTTTGAGCAATTGTCTTTACTGACAGGATAGATGTAAAACTGACAGGATTAGATGACATTAGCTTAAGGATGTAAGAAAGAGAAAGTTATGGTTGACTCTGACATTTCTATTCAAGTGACTTTATGGAAGATGACAACTCGAATTGAGAGAGGATTTACATGAAGAAAGCTCGGCTGAGGATAATGGATGGAGAGATCAATTCAGAATGGGCTTTAATGAACTTGTAAAATATCCAGTTTTAGCAACTCTTAAATATGGGTTAGGAGCTCAGAAGAAAGAAGGAGGGTTTCAAGTAGTGTAAGTCATGAGAATAAATGGACTTTCTGAGCAGAGAAATGTACAGATAAGAGGGCAGGGTGTGATTCCTGCCCCTTAACAGCTTACAGAGTAAGGAGATAGAGATCAACACAGAAACAACTGCATGACATAAAGCAGTATTGAATCCGTATAGAGAGAATTATATACAAAGCAAGAAAGACTCAAGATCTCATTTTGAAATTTAAAACTACAAACCTCAAATGAGGACTTAATGTTGTTACACTCTAATATGTTCATCTTACCACTTTCTAACACAATTATTTAACATTTTCTCTCTTCTCTTTAAAACTTCTAGCCATCTTGTCTTTCTTTCTTAACCGTTCACTCCCACTGTTAACTGGTGACTAATACTTGTATCCATGGAGAAGATATAATCAATAGATAGGATTACATACTATCAAAATCTACATTCAACTGTGCCCAAACCCTCTGCCTTCCCTAATGACATAATGGGTAGTGTGTTCTGCTCCCATCAAGGGCCACATCTGCAACTTCCAAACTCTTAACTTCATCAAATTCTCAAAGATTTTGATCCTAATTATCCCTGACACTCTCATTTGCCGGCAATTTACTAGTTTATTCTTATTAACATTGGAGCATAAATTGGTATCTCTCATCTTAAAGACACACACACACAAAAAAACCTCTTACCCTCAAAGTCTCAAAGACAATTTAAAAAATCACCAGGAAAAAATAGTATTTCTACAATGAAAAGTAAAATTATAACATTTCACACCACACTCACCCTGCCATGGACACCACTGGTGCTTACACACCCAGCCCAGTGGTCTAAAGATTGACCTTCCCAGCCTACCGCCCTCACTGCCAGTGCCTATGTGCCCTGCCAGGAGTGCAAAGACTGGCCGCCCAGGAAAAACCACTGCCTGCAATGGCCCCCATGTGCTACCTCAGGGCCTGAGGACTGGACTGCCTGGCATCACCATTTCCAGCAAAGCTTCACCACAGTGTCCACAAATAACCACAGCCTAAGCCACCAAGGAACTCACAGACACCACTGATGTTGATTACAGATGAAGTAATCATATGGAGACTATAATACTCTCTGGTGCCCACCCAGAACCAAAGCCAAAGTACCCTATTTAACTCACTTTATAGATATATCTACAGAAAAAAGTCTTTCCCTATGGAAGCTACTTAATAAAATTGGAAGAAGTGATGGTTACACCAGATGAGCAGATATCAATGTAAGGACACAAGAAACATGAAAAAGCAAAGAAATACACCTCAAAAGGAGTACAATAAATCTCCAGTAGCAGACCCCAAAGAAAAGAAATTTTGTGAAATGTTTGAAAAAGAATTCAAAATATTGACCTTAAAGAAATTTAGAACAAAAGAACACAGATAAACAATACAAAGAAATTTTAAAAACTTCATGATTTAGATGAGAAATCGAACAAAGATAGATATCATAAGAAAATAATCAAAGAGAAATCCTGGAACTGAAGAATTCAATGAATGCAATAAAAAATACAATCAAGACATTCAACAATAGACTAGGTAAAATAGGAGAAATAATTCCTAAACTTGAAGACAGGTCTTTAGAAATGACCTAGTCAGACAATAATAATAAAAAGAATAAAAACAAATGAAGAAAGCTTACATCATATATAGGATACCATCAAGTGAACAAATATTCAATTTTGGGAGTTCAAAAGAAAAGAAAAAGTCATAGAAAACCTATTCAGTAAAATAATAACTGAAAAGTTCCCAAATATTGGAAGAGATATACATATAGATACAGGAAGCTCAAATGTCCCCAGATAGATTCAACCCAAAAAGGCCCTCTCCGAGGCACATTATCATCAAACTGTCAAAAGTCTAAGACAAAGAGAGAGTTTTAAAAACACCAAAAGTATCAAGTCACATATAAAGGAATTTCTGTCAGACTAACAGCTGATTTCTCCACAGAAATCCTATAAACCAGGAGAGGATTAGATGATATATTCAAAGTGCTGAGGGGTGGGGGAGAAGAACTGTTAGGCAAGAATACTATACCCATCAAAGTTATTGTTCAAAAATGATGGAGAAATAGTCTTTCCCAGACAAACAAAGACTGAGGAAATACATCACCATGAGACCAGTCCTACATGAACTGCTTAAGAGATTTTTACATCTGGCAGCCAAAAGACAATATCCACCATCATAAAAAATACACGAAAATATAAAACTTACTGAAACAACAGACACACAAAGGAGAAGGTGAAAGGAATCAAATGGTATCATTATAGAAAGCTGCCAAATTTTATTATCAAAGATAAGCAATAAGAAAGAAAAAAAGGAACAAATATAGAAAACAATAAGAAAACAACAAAATGACAGAAATAAGTCCTTACCTATCAAAAGAACTCAGAATGTAACCAGTTTAAATTTCCCAATTAAAAGATATAGACTGACTGAATGGATAATAAAACAAGACCCAACTATATGCTGGCTAAAAGAAACACATTTTACCCATTAAGGACACACATGACTGAAAGTTAAGAGATGTAAAAAGATATTTCCTACAAAACAGAACCCAAAACAAGGAGTTATATCAGACAAAACAGACTTCAAGTCAAAAAACATAAGAAGAGACTAACAATGTCATTATATAATGATAAAGAGATCAGTTCAGCAAGAATATAACAATTGTAAATATATATGCATCAAACACTTGAACACCCAGATATATAAAGCAATTATTATAGGTAAAGAGAGAGAGCTAGACTCATTAATGATAAAACAATATTTGGGGACTTCAACACTTCACTCAGCATTGGACAGATTATCTAGACAGAAAATCAACAAAGAGACAGCAGACTTAAACTGCACTATAGACCAAATGAATCTTGCAGACATTTACAGTACATTTCATCCAACAGCTGCAGAATACTCCTTCTTTTTTTTTTTTTTTTTGATGGAGTCTTACTCTATCACCAGGCCAGAGTGCAGTGACACAATCTCAGCTCACTGCAACCTCCGCCTCCCAGGTTCAAGTGATTCTCCTGCCTCAGCCTCCTGAGTAGCTGGGACTACAGGTATGCACCACCACACACAGCTAATTTTTGTATTTTTAGTAGAGGCGGGGTTTCACCATATTGGCCAGGATGGTCTTGATCTCTTGACCTCGTGATCTGCCCACCTTGGCCTCCCAAAGTGCTGGGATTATAGGAATAAGCCACCGCGCCTGGCCAGAATACCCATTCTTATCAGTACATGGAATATTCTCCAGGATAGGCCACATATTAAAACACAAAACAAGTCTCAACAAATAATAAAAATCAAAATCATATCAAGTATCTTCTCAGACCACAAGGGAATAAAACATCAACAACAAGAGAAGCTTTGGAAATTAAATAAGCAAATGAAAATTAAATAATATGCTCCTGAACAACCATTGGGTCAATAAAGAAATTCAGAAGGAAGTCAAAACAATTCTTCAAACAAATGAAAATGGAAACACAACATACCAAAACCTATGAAATGCAGCAAACCTAAGAGGGACATTTATAGAGTTGAATGCCTACATCAAAAAAGTAGAATGATTTCAAATAAACAATGTAATAATGTACCTCATAAAACTAGAAAAGCAAGAACTAGCCAAGCCCAAAATTAGTAAAAAAAAAAAAAAAAAAAAAAAAAAGAGAGAGAAAGAAAAAGAAAATAATAAATATCAGAGCAGAAATAAAGACTTAAAAAATACAAAACATCAATAAAATGAAGTTATATTTTTGTAAAGATAAACAAAACTGATAGCTAGACTAACTAAAAAATGAGAGAAAAGACCCAAATAAACAAAACTGAGAAAACTTGGTATCCATTTGCAGAAGAAAGAAACTAGACCCCTGTCTCTCCTTATGTACAAAAATCAAATCAAAATGGATTAGACTTAACTGTAAAACCTGAAATTATAAAACTACTAGAAGAAAACATTGTGGATATGGTTCAAGACATTGATTTATATGGCACAGATTTTTCGAGAGTTAAAACCACAAAAGCACAGGCAACAAAAGCAAAAACAGACAAGTGGGTTTATATCAAGCTGAAAAAGCTTCTGCATAGGAATGGCAATAATCAACAGGGTGTAGAGAAAACCTACAGAATAGGATAAAGTATTTTCAAATTATTCATCCAATGAGGAATTAATAACCAGAATATATAAAGAACTCAAACAACAGCAACAAAAAAAATCTCATTCCCATTAAAAAGTGGGCAAATGATCTGAAAAGACATAACAGACGGCCAACAGATCTATAAGAAAAAGTTGAACATCACTAACCATCAGAGAAGTACAAATCAAAACCACAATAAGGTATTATCTCACCTCAGTTAAAATGGCTATTGTTCCAGAAAAAAAAAAAATGGCTATTGCAAACAAAGAAAAACACACAAAAAAACACATCTGGCAAGAATACAGAGAATCGGAGCTTTAGTACACTAACAGTGAGAATGTAAATTAGTAGAGCTACTATGGAAAACTGTATGAAGGTTCCTCAAAACAATAGAACTATCATATGATCCAGCAATTCCATTGCTGGGTATATATCCATAACAAAGGAAATCAGTATATTGAAGAAATATTTGCACTCCCAGGTTTGTCCCAGAACTATTCACAATAGCCAAGATATGGAATCACCCTAAGTGTCCATCAGCAGGTGAATAGATAAAGAAAATGTGTTGCATATATGCAATGGAATACTATTGTGTCATTAAAAAGAATAAAATCCTATTATTTGCAGCAACATGGGTGAGCATAGAGGACATTATGTTAAGTGAAATAAGCCAGGTACAGAAAGACAACACATGTTCTTGCTCATATTTGGAGGCTTAAAAAAAAAACTTTGTCTCATAAACAGAGAGAGTAGAATGATGGTTACAATTGGCTGGGAGGGGTGGGCGAGGGGATGAAGACAGGTTGGCTAATGGGAACAAAAATACAGTTATATGGAAGAAATAAGTTCTAGTATTTGATAGCACAGCAGAGTGACCATAGTTATAATTTATTGTATATTGCAAAATGGCTAGATGATTTGAAATATTCTCATCATAAAGAAACGATAAATGTTTGAGGTGATGCATATTCCAATTACTTTGATTTCATCATTACACACTGTATGCAATATCAAAATATCACGTGCCCCATAAATATGTACAATTAGTATGTATCAATAAAAAATATAACATTTTGAAATAAAATGATTTTGAAAAAAATTCATTTAAAAAAATCTATTTTAGAAAAAAATTTTTAAGGAAGCAATTGCCGTCAAGAAAAAATGAATCAGAAATACAGGAACCCAGAAAAGAGGTGACCAGGAAAAAATGGCATGGAAATAGGATAGAACTAGAAAAATAAAATAAAAAGGAAATCTAACTTATGAGGTCCACAGGGATAACAGGTATCTCAGGAAACAGTATAAAGATTTAGGAAAAATACAAAAGAAAGACAAAGAAAATGAAACAGACATTAAGAAATAAAAAATTAAGAATAAATCAAAATTAAGGAATATACAACATCTATATAATTGGTATCCCCAGTGAAGAAAATCAGAACAATGAAACAGAAAAAAAAATGTTAACTGAATTCAACAACACTTATCTGAAATCTATGTTCTGAAAACATATACTGTGTACTTGATAAATTTAACCTGCAGTGGTCAACTCTAAGGAATACCTTGGTAAAACTTTTCCCTTAAAAAAAAATGTGGTTATCTTGACAAAAAAGAGCAAGTTGCTTTTAAGAAAAAGAAAATCCGTTTTGCATCATGCTTCTTGACACCAACATATACCACCAGAAAAGAAAGCAGCACTTACAAGACACTCAAGGAAAGAAAAATGAGTCAAGGAGCCATGCTGTCTTAAGGTATAAAATAGGCTACAGGCAAACAGCTATCAACATGCAAAACTCCAAGGAATATTGTTCTCAGGAGCCCCTCCTTAGAACTCTACCAGAGGACTAATTTCAGACAACCAAGAAATTATTGTGGGGAAGGGGAGTTTGGCAAATAGTCTGGTGATGAGAACTGAATATATTTAACTGAAGAACTAAGACTAAAATGTGCAATAAGGGTAACAAAATAATACATAAATATTAAATCTTGGTCAGGCAGTGTAGAAATAATAAAACTTACAACAAAATGGGAGAATTAATTTATGTGTTGCCCAAGTGAACCCACAGTAACTATTCTTTTGGATTTCCCCAAGTGTCAGCACTTGCCTTGCAATATCTATTGTCACCAGCTTCCAGCCTGGAATCCTCTGTTCTTTCCCCTACTTAGACTTCCTTCAAGACCATCCCTATGATGTGATTATCTAACTCACCTTAATTCATACCAATTTTTATACCCAAGAGACTGTGGAAACTAAGTTTATGTGACAAGCTGGCATAATAAGCTTAAGCATATTTAAGAATATGAGGATAAACTTTTTTTAAAAAATTACTAAAATTGAATAATGAATGAGAGAGAGGAGGAGTTTACAGGGTAATTTTATTGTTGTTCATAGTAGAGAAACTAAACTAAGAGTATTAATGTTATTTTTATAAAGATAATCACTACAACAAAACTATAAACCTTCCTAAATATTACAAAAACTGAAAAAAAGCCAAAAAATAAAAAACCAGGGAGTTAAATACTTTCAAAATACCTTTAACATAAACACACTTGCATTACATAAAATAACAGAACTAAGATCAAATGTATTGATCATGCCAAAATTAAATGGGCTTAACTTGCCTATTAAAAGAAAAATATTTTCAAATTAGCTCACAAAGTAAAATCCGATTCTATACAGTATAAAAGAGACATACCAAAAACAAAGGATTTTAAAAGTTGAAAATAAAAGGAAAAGCAAAGGAATACCAGGCAAAGCAAATCAGAAGGTCTCAGAGGTCATGATCCTCATATCACACAAAGGAGAATTTGTTCCACAGAGTATTAAAAGAAACAAAGGAGGAAATCTGTAGTGCTGAAGGCTATAATTCATAATGCATATATATTAGGTATAAATATCTATACATGAAATAATGTAGCAGCAATTTTCACAAAGCAGGCATTACAAGAGATGTAAAGAGAAATATATAGGAACCCTCTAATAACAGGATACTTGAATAAATCTCTCAGTCCAAGATAAACCAAGTGAAAAAATAGTATGAATGTAAACTAATTAATAACATAGACTTCATAAATGTAGACTTAAATCCACATCCTGATAGTAGATACCCTTTCTTAGGAATGACCCTGACATATTCAAAACAATGTTTTTATATTAGACTTCATTAAAACTCAATAAATTCCAGAATGTAGAAAATATAAATGTCCTTCCATCTGGTTAAATGCCCTGTTAATTTATTCTTTAGTCAAATGGGAAATAGAAATTACAGGTGGAAAATCTGGGGAAAACATTAATAAAACCATTTCAGTATATACTTAACACTACTGAAATGTACACTTAAAAATGGTTGAGATGGTAAAGTTTATGTTATGTGTATTTCACCAGAGCTAAACAAGCAAACATTACAGAGCCAAATGTGTGGAATGCTGCCAAAACAGTACTTGGGTAAAAGGCATACTTTTAATAACTTATTACAATATAAATGAAAGGGTGAAAATAAATTAATTAAGCTTCCAACTCAAAAAGATAAAGAATAACAAGATAAATTGAAGGGAAGCAGAAAAAAGAGTGACTATAAATAAAAAGGAAAAATTTAAAAATTAAGAGTTTGAATCATGTAAATGCATTACGATTCAAATGAAATAAATTCAAAAAATAGAAAATATCATCATCTAATGACCCAACATTTTTGTTTCAGACATTATGAATTGAAGTCCAAAGAGATTAAGGTGTCACACAAAACCAGAACTAAAATCCAAGTCTTCTTATTCCCAGTCCAGTGCTCCCATGGCAGAAATTTGGAAAAAGTATAAATTAAGGTGAGTTAGATAATCATAAGGAGGGTCTTGAAGGAAGTCTAAGTGGGGGAAAGAACAGAGGATTCCAGGCTGGAAGTTAGTGACAATAGATATCTCAAGGCAAGTCCTCACACTTGGGGAAGTCCAAAAGGATGTTTACTGGATGCTCACTTCGGCAACATATGCACTAAAATTGGAACAATACACAGAGGGTTAGCAAGCCCCCTGTGCAAGGATGACATGCAAATTCATGAAGCGTTTCATATTTTTCAGGGAAAGAAGGATAAAATATCAAGGAGCATGAGAAAACTTTTGGTGCTGATAGATATGTTTATTATCTTTATTGTAGTGATGATTTTGCAGGTGTACACATATGTCAAGACATCAAATCGTACATTTTAAATATGTGCGATTTGTTGTATGTCAATTATGTCTCAATAAGATTCTAGCAAGACATTTATTATGATAAAATATGAAAGAAAAAAATGTTTACAAGTGTTGATGATATGAGGAGAATGAATCCATAGAGGCATAAATATTTAATGGATAAATTATAAACATTCTTATGAAAGATAACATTTTAAATACAAGAGCTAATAGCCAATGCATTATTAGCCTGAGATTGTATGAATTATATTTTGAAGCTATATATAATAAAGAAAGCATTCCATGTCAAAAAGAAAGTGTTAGGTAAAACTCACATTACCTGGGAAAACTGCCTGTGGTGAAAGTAGATATTTCCTGCATTAAAGTAAGCCAGCGAGTACTTGGGGTTTAGAGAAATTGCATCTTGGTAGTCTTTCATTGCATTCTGTTTGTGGCCCATAAACTCATGAATCACCCCACGATTTGTTAAGAATTCTGCTGTAGTACTGATCTGCAGTATAATATTATGATTATTTAACATTGGGGAATAGTATTTACCTCTGATGTCATGTCTGCCAAAATGAACATTAGGGAATCCACTTGTGGGAAATGAGTAATTTTATAGTGCATGTAAAACTCCAGTAGAACAAATATTTTGAGAAAGGAGTTGGTATGAAGTTGGTTTAGTGTCAACACTTTGTTGATTTGGTTGCAATAAAACAAATAATCTTAGTGTTTTTTCACTCAGTTCCTTTCCAAGGAATAGACAAAGTGGAAAAGCTTATCTGTTTAGCTGTTAAGCTAGAGAATAAATTAAATTGAATAGTTAACAGGCTTATTTGTCCTATGTAGTAGCAATTATCTTTCAGTTCTTTCCTTTTTCTCATTTCAAACACTACAACATCTGCCCAAATCTACAGAATCAAAACCCAAAAGCTAGAAGTAAAGAAGAGTTTCTGTCACTGCATTCAACATGAGATTTTTACTTGTCATTTCACTACAGGAAGATTCTGGGGATTTACATTGTTCTCTCTTTAGTTCCTTCAAACCTAGAACATTATTTTATGTTATGCATTCACTTTTTATTACAAAATCATATTGATGTCCCATGAAAGTATAAAGCGTATTTACTGAAAGCGATCAACATTTATCAGAACTTTGGGGTTTTAGTGCATTTCGGTTATAAAATTGGCAAGCCATAACTCTTTACCCTAGGGATCACTTGGGTTAAAAAAAAATACAAAACATTATTTTCTCCATAAGTCGCTTTAAAAAGCTAACAGAGAACTTCTTACTTGAACCTATTCATTGACAGTGTTAATTTATGCTAATAATAATATAATCTAAGATGGTTTTTACCTTCATGGCAGCATTAATATCCTGCATTGCAGCAAAATTATTACCCATCTGAAGACAGACCACAGCTCTTCCTTCATAGGCTAGGTAGTTCTTTGGATCAGTATCTATGGCAATGGTAAAGTGGTTCCAAGCTTTCTGGAATTTTCCTTGGGCCTAAAATAATTTTCCAATTACACGAAGTAGGAAATACTCCATAACATGACAAACGTTTATGATTCTGACTCCATCAAATAAAACCTTTAGTAAGGGTATATTTATGCCATGCTAAATCTAAGTTCTTTCAAACCAGAAAGTAGGCATACTGAATGCATACTGTGGCTGCATTCAGTTGACTAATTACCTCTGAGTATTTATGATGAAATTTTAATTAATTAAAATAAATTTAACTTCCGAGTCATCTCCTGTACCAATCCCGGACAACATAAAATCATAGCCACCATGTGAAACGCCAGTGGTTTTTACCAACACAGAAAAATGCGCATTGAGCTGCACACACATAAGGAGGGATTGTATTTATTTGGTTGGCACTGAATCTCCAGTTATAGATAATATATACATAATATACATAATAACATAAATATGTATTGAATAATAAATTAATAAACTAATGGTGTAAAACATATTCTGATAAATCACACCAGCATCTGGAGTTTTAGTATCACTATACGTATTCCATGGAAAATACATGCAAATCTACCATGCTTCTCTTTATACCAACTGGAAAAGAAAGAAAAAGGTCAGGAGAGGGGCATTGTTAACAGAACGATGTCAGAGTGCTTCCTAGAGAAGACCAGCTGGCAACTAAATGCCTCCACAGGAAGGCAGTGAGTTAATAAATTCAGTACGGTCTGGAGTCTGTCTTTTTTTCTGATGGGCTAAAAAAACCCATCTTGCCAGATCTCGGAAGCTGACTCACTTTAACCAAGCTGAGCCTAGGGACTCTCATATAAAAGTAAAAAGAAATACAACTGTTAAGGGAACAAGACCCTGTTTCCTGACCATCAAATCTTCTCTCTCTGGGTAAACCATTTGTAAATCCACACTGTCAACACAAGCTCATTTAATAAACAAGGAATCAGGCAAATTGAGATTAGATTATTAGGATATTAAATAGCAAACTGCCTCACAGTAAGATCTCTGTCATCTGCTCCAGACCACATCTGTTGTGCTCATTTCTATATTTCTAGTGCTAGGCAAATAGTAAGGGAATCTGTAAGTATTTGTTGAACAAACTGTTGCTCTTTCCCTGGACAGAACTCAGATGGGCCTAACTCTCCTTTTGCAGTCCTCCTTCCTGACTCAATTCTTTACACTCCTGTGCTTTTCAATTCTTTTTCAGGTTGCTATACACCCAGTGAGATCTTCATAAAATGCAAATTTGATGTCACTTCTCCTATTAATGCAATTCACATTTTTAACTGGACCATAAGGCCTTTAACTCCAGCCTCATCTCATGCCCTGCTCCCTTTGCCCATAACATTCCATTCACTTGGGCCCTCTTGTCTCTTTCTTACAAGACTTTCTGATGGGCTGGTTCCACTTTACGGAACACTGTAACCTAGCCACAGCCCCTGCTTTCACACTTCAACATTGTTAATTTCTCAAAAAACTTTCTCTCACCTCTCAAACAAAGCTAGGTTATTTTTCTACAAGTTATACTAAAACTCATCCTTTTCCTTTGTTGCACTTATCATGATTATAATCAATTATTCATACGATTAATTGTTCGATGCCTATCTCTCCACTGGGTAGTAAACTCTGCAAGAAGAAGGAAGTATAATCTTGTTCATTGCTATATCCCTAGGCC
Organism: Pan paniscus; assembly: GCF_029289425.2. Classification (NCBI taxonomy): domain Eukaryota; kingdom Metazoa; phylum Chordata; class Mammalia; order Primates; family Hominidae; genus Pan; species Pan paniscus. The sequence goes on along the minus strand of NC_073264.2, from coordinate 39,145,941 downwards.
TAGAGCAGTTTCCGTTCTACATTTAGTGCTCAGTCAATGTCTGTTGAATGCAATGAATGATGATGATCTTAACACATTTCACTGGATTGCAGTCAGCTCTAGCTGCCTTGGAAATCCCTCTCTTTAAATGGACTTTGCAAATTTCTACTGTGATCCAGTAATGGCTAATTTTCTTCCCTTTAGCTTTTCACTAATGCAACAGGACAAAACCTGTGGGGCCTAGGTATATAAGCTAGTAAAATAAATGTTACCCAGGTTCTTATAGATGAACTTCATCAGGCAAATTTTAAAACTTGTTTGTAAGTGAGGAGGAAGGTAGGGAGGGGTGCAGACATAAAGGAAGCTCAGGTTCAAAAGACTTTCATCTAACCAGCCTACCAGCTCCCCAGGCTGATCCAGATCCAGGCAGTCTCTCTATAACTAACTAAACCCCTGCTCCCACTGCTACTCTGGAACCTAAAAGTAAAGAAAAGGTAAATGTTCATAACCAAAGAAATAACATATACTCCCATTGCCAGGAAAGAGCCAAATATATTCTCTCTCCCCAAAACATGCTTTTAATGCTCAAAATGTTGCTATATTACCTGCAAATTATAGCCAAAACTAATTCTGGCTTTTATGTATGCTGGATTAATATGCAGTGCTTTCAGAAAGTCTTTCTGTGCTTGCTTGGTGGCTTCATCATGACCGTATTCCATGTAAGAATTTCCCCGTCCAACATAAGCATCCAGAAAACATGGGTTAATTTTAAGAGCCCAGGTAAAGAAATTGACAGCTTCTTCAAACTCATTAATTCTGCAAATAAATAAAAATATTGATGCCTTCTGGTGAGCTGATGCATTCTGGTGACATATACAATGTTTTCCTATAACTGACTTTTCCATAAAGATTTGAATTGACTCATTAAAAAATCTCCATTTCTATTATCCATTGTAGGAGGTAGGCACATAAGTCCATATGACCTAAGGAAGTGTGACAGGTCCTTTGAAGATTTTGGTAAAAGGAAAGATGGCAAGAAAGGGTCACTTTCATAGCAGAATGTGATGGGATGATATTCTGGATCTTTCTCAAGTTATTAAAGTCCACATGGCATTCTTAAATCTGTTTTTAACAGGTATCAATTACCAGTATAGAAAAACATATGCTACTATTGATGAAATGTACTTTCAAAATTAGATTAAACTTATTTATATGTATTTAATATTTCCTTATACAATGAAAACAGCCAGATTTTCATCACATGGGAGTCCTTACATCAGATCTCCTATAAAGGCAGGCCATTTCACTGTGGACACCAGGAGAGGAGGGGAGAGAAAAAAGTAAAATGCATTTTATTTATCAACTTGTGAATGTATTTGGCTAAATGATAACTCTCTCTATCCTCCCTAATTACTCTCTTGTGGTGGAGGTTAAGGCTGTTAAAGGCATCAAATGTTTGTTCATGGGCATATAAAGTCACTTCTCCATTTCATATGCATATCTAATAATAATATTTAGTTTCAATTAACATGGAGAGAGTCTAGGATTTTTGAAAATGGAATGGAATAAGGATACTAGCAACTAGCAGTGTTTACTTACCAGGTACTGTGCTAAATACTTAACATATGGTATTTCCTTTAATACTTCCAACAATTCTGTAAGCTAGTTATAATTATCTACATTTTACATATGAAAGGAAAATTATGGCACAGAAAAGTTTGCACACAGGTAATGGCACAGTAACTACCATACTATGTTTGCACAGAGAAAATATCTGAGATTCACGTAAGCCTTACTCCAAAATCCATGCTTTTCCACACAGCCACCTCTACCACACATTCTGCACCTATTATATACCTGTGGCTGGTGCACAAGAACCAGTGAGCTGGTATCTCAACAAGGTAGCCAGAAGAAAGTCTTGGAGTTTAGATTTGAGCCTGAACTTGCAAATTAATATTAATTTTTCAAGGTTGTTATGAGGATCAGATAAGAACATGTGAAGAACACCTAGCACAGAAACCTTCACCCAATAAAGATTATATCTTCCTTTCATTCCCTTCATTACTTCTCAAACAGGTTTCAAATTTTAATAAGATGTATCACTACTTTGCCCATTTTTCCTTTATAAAATACATGGAACCCAGGATAAACTGTTACAGAAATTATCATCTTCTAGAGGTTACTCAAGAGTATCTCTTAAACCAGTGATTCCCAAACTACCCCTTCCTTCATGAAAGTTGCCCCAGGTTCCACCTACACTATCATTTACTAAATATTTTCTTTTAAGTCAACTTACTTTTTTTACTTAACTAAATTTATTTTTAAAAGCAAATTAATTTAAATACCATAAGTTGAAAAATTCTCTCATGCCATAAATAAAATAATAAGCTAAAATGATAAGCTTGGAGCTGGATACTTTATTCTGCAGAACACAGCCTGAGTGCTGCACCATTGATTACAAACAAAGTTTTTAAAGATTAGCTCTGGCCGGGCACGGTGGCTCACGCCTGTAATCACAGCACTTTGGGAGGCTGAGGTGGGTGGATCACGAGGTCAGGAGTTCCAGACCAGCCTGGCCAACATGGTGACACCCCGTCTCTACTGAAAATACAAAAATTAGCCAAGCGTGGTGGCAGGCCCCTGTAGTCCCAGCTACTCGGGAGGCTAAGACAGGAGAATCACTTGAAACTGGAAGGCGGAGGTTGCAGTGAGCTGAGATCATGCCACTGCACTCCAGCCTGGGCAACAAAAGCGAAACTCCATCTCAAAAAAAAAAAAAAAAAAAAAAAAGACTAGCTCTTAGCTGAGACATTCTCCTTGATGTGTTCAGAAGGTTTGAGAAAGAATTCATTTTGAAACTGAAAGGCAATTCAGTTTCTCACAATGTGATACAGTATTTTTTTAATGCTTGTCCAGGCCATGAAAAATAACAGGTACATGCAATACTTGCTCCATGTTTTCCCAAATGTGGTGCAACAGGTGTTCTTCTAGAAGATCACACAACAATCCACAGTGAAGCATTAAGAAAGCTTGCTTCTGATGTTACAAGCAAGCAAAGGTTAACATCCACATATGGGAATCAGATGCTGCCTTTTGAGTTACTCAGACAACACAAGGTCACTTTCCTCAAGTAGTATACGATGAAATTGTGCTCTCTTTCCTGATAATTGGCACTATTTAAGAAGTAAAAGTCAGGCCGGGCACAGTAGCTCATGTCTGTCATCCCAGCACTTTGGGAGGCCAGGACAGGTGGATCACCTGAGGTCAGGAGTTCAAGACAAGCTTGGCCAACATGGTGAAACCCCTTCTCTACTAAAAGTACAAAAAACTAGCCAGGCATGGTAGTATGCACCTGTAGTCCCAGCTACTTAGGAGGCTGAGTCATGAGAATTGCTTGAACCCAGGAGGCAAAGGTTGCAGTGAGCCGAGATCATGCCATTGTACTCCAGCCTGGGCAACAGAGTAAGACTCCATCTCAAAAAAAAAAGAAAGGAAAAAAGAAAGAAGAAGGAAGAAGAAGAAGAAGAAGAAGAGGAAGAAGAAGAAGAAGAGCAAGAGGAAGAGGAAGAGGATGAAGAGGAAGAGGAGGAGGAGAAGAAGGAGGAGAAGGAGGAGAAGAAGGAGGAGGAGAAGAAGGAGAAGAAGGAGGAGAAGGAGGAGGAGAAGAAGGAGGAGAAGGAGGAGAAGAAGGAGGAGAAGGAAGAAGAAGAAGAAGAAGACCACTTTGCCTTTCCAAGTGCCTTCTCACTATAGTATAACAATAATTCCTTATCAGGTATAATAGTCATTCTGTGTAAAATGCATTTAGTTGACAGGTTTTGTTGTGTTTAGTATTTCTATCTGTGGGTAGTGAAGCATTTACTTATGATGCATACCTATGGTGACCATGTCAATGGACATTTCCAGGGAAATCCCCTTCTCTCATATTCTCCACCAAATTCATTGAAATGCCCCTAGTAATATTGACATCCAAATTGCATCATACACCCTGGCCCCTCTTACCCAGTGAAATTAAAAATCCTTTGTGAGTACATATTCTAATATATGGTTTATGAAATACAATCTTGCCTTCTGTATAGCCTAACCAATTAGAAAAATGAGGCAGCGAACTGAAGCTCACCACGTCATATAAGTTGTGAATTACCAAATGGCAGTGATTGAAGCTATTTTTCTGTACCCATCAAGTTATCAGCACTAATGTTTAATGAGCAGCTAGTCTGTTCAGACCCAGTAAATGATCACTAAATCTTAAAGCTGAAAAGAGATCTTGAAAGACAGCTAGCAAGCTCCTCAAAGCCGATAGTGACTAAAATCAAGTCCAGGGAGGTGAAAGTGCTGAAAATCAGAGGCTTCCCAGCCTCCTGCACCAATAGACCAGGAAGAAAAAAAATGAGCAGATGCCACTGTAGAAACAGTAATTTCATCTCTGAATATGTGTCTGTCACAGTGTCCTACAGGTTGAAGCCCTTGTTAAGTAACTGCATGACAGTTAGCCAATGGGAAAATGTGGCAGAATATCTACGTTCTTGTCAGGTTACACGTTCAATGAGATATAAATTGTTAAGCATCAGTTACCACAAGTGTAAAAGTATGTTAAATGAGTTTTTCTAAAATAAAATGTGTTCGCATAAATCTAGAGCAATATGATCACTTACTGGAGGTGCATGATTCTACTTACAACGTTCTGTGAACAAGGGATCATGTGCTGAGCTTGTCCACTAGGCCACAGACACAAAGGCCCACTGCATTTTCCAAATTAATCACATACGTGACCAGATGTGCCCTACTGAGTTGTACAAATAAATCACAAATCCCCTCCCAAACTAAAGAATCTGGCTTGAAGAGTTAAAGACTAAAAAATATTTTATGCCCCAATATGTAAGAATAGTAAAATAAATGTGCTGAAGTAAAAAGTAGATAGGATATATAACTCTGAGTAATCTCCCTCTATGATATTATTTTTTGAAATATGAAAGTGGCATTCTCAGTTCTAAAAATTAATTCTACCATAACACTCGTGGTGACTAAATTGGGCAACAAGTAGGATATTCAAGCCTAAGGAATGTTGTCTCCTAGCAACCACAAGAGTGAGAACCAGAGATATACAAAGGATACTTCAAAAGTCTGCAACCCCACGAGATCAAAGATCAAAGCCTTAAAATTTAAAAATTTATGTATTTAAAGAATTTTTCCTAATGAGAAAATGTTTACTTTCCCTACTGTAAGACACATCAGGAATGAATCCCCATAGTTACAGTCCATGCATCTGTGGTATAAGGTTGTTATAGCTCACCTAGAAAAGCAAAAAATATTTTTCCTGAAATAAATATAACCAATCACTAAACACTCCATATTGTGAAATTCAGCAAAACTTAGAACTCGAAACACGCGGAACTGGGACTCTGAGTTTTCAGAGGTTTACAGTTGATTTAAATTCTACTTTTATTAAAGAACAATAGAGATTCTAGTTGGGTTATGAAAGTTGGTTATTTGGAATTGCAAAGCAGTATCAGCTTAAGGAGGCTCTCCCGTATATACCCAGTGATTACATTTCATAAAAGAGATTGTGAACTGACATACAGAGAAATTTACTGGCTCTAATGGTTGCTAAACATAGGAGTGAGGTAGAGAGTAGTTTTGGAGCCTGTTTTTAGTTTTAACAGAATGCAACAAGCTCGGACACTTTTGGTCTTCACCCACCCACCAAAATAAATACATCAGTCATCGTTATTCCATCTCTTCTTAAGAATGACAATAGAGATAGATTGTACAAAGGTTGCTGGATTAAAATAGACAACGGTAAGACCGGGTTTTGCTGTCTGTACAAAATGAAAGGTCTGAGACCAGTTTAGGCCTTTTAACACAAAGACACCGTCAGAAGTTCCAGTTATGGTATTACTCTGCTCATAAAATTAAAAAAAAAACTTTCATAGGAAAATGTAGCTGTACTATATATGTCCTCAAAGAGAAAAGGATTTCAATTTCCTAAATAATTCAAACTATGTTTCACTCTCTAAACTGGGTATTTATACAGCCCAGTCTACATAATTTGGAACTATTCTAACTTAATCCTCCAAATTAACTGGTATTATTTGTTTCTTAGGGGAAAAAAAGCTATAAACTATTATTTAACCAAATACATTTCATCACAAATTAAAATCCTCACAGGCTGAATCTTAATAATTTTAAAAGCAAAATTACCAAAAGTTAATTTTATGATGTAAAATATATATGTAGAAACATAAACATTATGGCTAACAAAGTCTATATACTATAATATTATTTCAGAATATATTTTAAGCTGATTATCTTCTATATTTTAACCTTATGTAAGTGTTTTCATCTCTTCTTCTATAACTTATTTTTATAATAAACCCAGGAAGAAGTGATTTTGCTTTAAGTATTGTGTTTTTTATAGATATTTCCTGGTGTTTTTTACTTAGTATTAGATTTAGTTATGTTTTTAAATGCAAAATTATCTTAAAAATGCATAATTTTAAAAAATCACCCTTTCTTCCAGGAAAGAGACTTTATAATAGTCCCACTTTACGAACAAAATAAATTATTTTATGCTTAGATATTTCGAGCTATGCATAATTTTATTCTACATATTGCCACGATCCTTTCCCAGCACCTATGCTTGGCTCAGGTGAACTCTGCCCAATGCCATGATGGAAGCATTTGCCTGCTAATTTGTGTAAAACAGTCTATTAGAAGGCAGAAGGGTGCTGAGGAACACTAAGTGTGGTCCCCGTGTCTACACAGGGAACTCTTTGTGTCCCTCCCCATTTTTGTACTCTATCACATTCACAATTTCTCCCAGTTTCTTCCATTCTCTCCTGGCTTGTTTATGGGGTGATAATTAGATAAGTCTGATGGTCCTGCTTGATTCCACTTTGACATCAATTGCACTCCATACCTGTGATGGCACATGGCAGTGGCGTGACAAAGGCTCCCGTTAGTCCGGCTTATCAGTGCAGCTTGTTTAAAATCCTGAAATAATGTTATGAGCTTTTGTTAATTTTGCAACATTATTTTATGTGCTATCTTAAACTTCCTTCTGTGATTCCACAATGACACAAGCATTAAGATATACATCTTCCTAAATACATGTGACACAAGCATTAAAATACACCTTTCTAAAACTTTATATTTTCCTTGTAGTATCACATCAAATAAGAACAGATGAAACAAAGGAAACCTATTATTGTAGACTCACTCAGAATCTTGTACTACTGGTCTCTACTCAAGAATGGGGATTTTTTCCTATGGTTTTGACCTGCAATGGGTAATGAGGTATCTATCTCATTTATTTTCTTTCTATTGTTTATTCCCAGTGAACTCCTCTGGAGACTTCTCTATCTAGACAGAAAAGGAAATGCACCGGGAGAGAACCTTTGATGTTATGCGACTATAGGACAAGCAGGCATCCAGGTTGGGGAAAGGGTCTGTGTGGATGAGCTGGGGCTGCTCCTGCCTTTGGAATCCACACTTCTGGTGAGAAATTGTCTCTTGTCAAGGATCCATAAGCTCTCCTGCAAGGGAGAAATGGAAACTCTAATCCCCAGATCCGAAGTTAGGGAGGTCAGCTGGGAAGGATCCCAGTGGCCCCTAGGAAGAGGCTGTTTCAAAGCACTGGAAGGGCTAAGTCCACAAGAGATCCTGCCACCGTAGCCCAGAGCTCTTTCCTTTATCAGGCCCCAGGGACAGTGTCTGAAGCTCATGGCTTTTCAAAGTCCTACAGAAATATTTGAGGCCTAAAGTAAAATAAGAACATCGCTACATTTAAATTAAGAAAATATTTAAATATATAACGGCAAAACAAAATATTATATCATGTCAACTGCATGATATTTACATACGTTTTATATATGAGATGTAGATTGATTTTACTGATTGCTATAATATAGGAAGGGCTTCTGAAAGAGTCCTGAATCTATGAAGGAATGAAAATAGCACTGCTTTTTCCCCAGAAGACTGCTTCAGCAGGAATCTTCCTGGAAAGTATTTGTTGTGATTTCACTTGATCAAGCAGAGCAGTGGGGAATATTACACTCTTCTGTGGAGTGGCAAAAGGAAATCCCTCCAGGCTTCCTTCCTAGAAGCCAGACAGCAGAAATCTGCAGCCCCAAAGGACACTACCCAGCCAGAAAGGAGCTAATCAAAGCCCACACTCTCTCTCTCCCTCCCCCTCCTCCTCCCTTCCACAAACCCTCCCTGGCTATGTCAGAGGGAAGAGGCTGTCTTTGAAGGGTAGGATAAATTTTCTGCTATTATTGGGGGTGGAAGAGGGAGTATTAAGGTTAATCTGAGCACTCAGAGATCCTGCTGGAGGACGCAGTATTAGTCACAGACCAATCTGTAGATGTGGACACCCCACATTGATTCAAGAAGCATATTTGACACCAAATGGAACTATTTGGAAGAAAATTTTTTAAATTATTATCTGATCAAATATAATCTAATAAAATGCTTCCAGACATCTCTCTAGTAGGATTTTTTTTTTGATAAAATTAAGGCAAACTTACAAGTGTAAGTGAGCTTTATTACAAACATTCCCATTAATTTTGGAAGTTTCAAGGATGACCATGTAACTTAAAAGGCTAAAATAAATTTAGTTTTGTAATCAGATGAAACTTTCAAAAGTGAACTTGACTCTCTATATATAATCATTATTATACTACATGGTAATTAGGCAGTAATTATCAACAATAGACATAAAAGATGACTATTAGCATTACTTAGAATAAAGTTAGCCACTGTTATTTAATATTATAATTTTTCTCTTCTGCATTATTTATCTCTCTAATATAAGGATGATAAATAACAAACCACACAGCCACTAATGTGTACCACATAGAATAGAATTTAGCTGTCTCACACTACCACTTCACATGCCTCCCCTTCTCCCATCAGCTCTATATACCAGGGGTTGGGGACCCCTGGTATATGAGATGTAGATCTACATCTCAATCTCAATCTCCATCTCAGTCTTACATCTCAATCACAGCAGGAGGTGAGCCACAGGTAAGCATTACTGCCTGAGCTGTGCCTCCTGTCAGATCAGCAGCAGCACTGGATTCTCATAGGAGTGCAAACCCTATTGTGAACTGTGCATGTGAGGATCTAGGTTATGTGCCCCTTATGAGAATCTAATGCCCCATGATTGGAGGTGGAACAGTTTCATCCCGAAACCATCACCCCGCCACCCTGCCGCCTGAATCCCCTGAAAAAATTATCTTCCATGAAACTGGTCCCTGGTACCAAAAAGGTTGGGGACCACTGCTATACACTTATGATTACTTGTTTGTTTGTTTGTTTGTTTTAGTCTCTATTTCATTTCCCTTAAGCTTTGATCCTTGGCTACCCATTTATATTTAAGTTTGAGGCATTTAGATCGAGAATGGCAGTTTGAGGTGCCTGAACATCTCTCCTCTACTATCTGTAACCTTGCAGCATTATATCTTTTTTTATTCCTTTACTATTATCTTGGTAGGTTTTCAAGAGGGAAAAGAGGAAAACAAATGTTCTTAACCCATTAACTTCTGGTTAACTTAGCCATTAACTTCACAAACAAGCCCAGTCAAAATGCTTCCTGAACAAAGTGTTCCTATGAAGGGCATACAGCTCTCAACTAACTAATGTTTTCAGCACTCAAGCTAGTCAGCTTCTCTGTTAATCAATCTTTCCCACTAAAACTGTTTTTAAAGATTCTGCTTTCTCTTGGTTTTTCATGCAGACCTCTAATTACTCAGTCTTATATATTTCATTGCTTCTTCCCCTGCCCACATCTTTTTTTAGTTGTTTTAATTTTTTAACTTCACATAGAGAAAAATTGAATTTTTTGCTTTCAATTTGTTTCTGTGGTATATCTTTTCCAGCTTTTTGTTGTTACCTATCTATATCACTATATTTAAAATGTGTTTTTGGTTGCCAAAATATAGTTGGCACTTTTACAAAATTCCAATCGGACATTATCATGATTTTCATTGTTGTATTTTGACTATTTCCATTTAATATAACTACTGGTGTGGCTGGATTTTGGTCTACTATTTTATTATTTCTTTTCTGCTGGTTTCCTCCATTTCTGTTCCTCTGCTTCCCCTTCCTAGACTTATTTGGGATTCTTTTAATATTTTTTTATATTCCATTTTAGTTTATTTTCTACCTTTTTGACTGGAGAGGTCACATTTCAGCAGAAACCTAAATGAAACAAGGGCATGAATCATACACAGATCAGGAGGAAGAGTGCTGTATGCATAGGGACTCGCTCGTGTAAAGGGCCTGGGGCAGCAAGGGAGCCCAGCATTTCCAAGGAATAAGAAAAGGCCAGGGTGGCATGACTAGTGGAGAGAAGAGAATGTTTGACAATGAGATCAGAGGTGAGCAGCAGTCATATCAAGTAAGGTCTTGCTCGGCCACAGTCAAGAGTTCAGATTTTATTCTAAGTGTGATGGGAAGCCATCAGAGGGTTTTGAGCAAAGGAATAACTTGATCTACTTTATATTTTTAAGAGATTTCTCTAGCATCTGTTTAGAGAATAGCATGTAGAGGGGCAAGAGTGGAACCTTAAGCCAGTTGGGAAGCTACTACAGTAGTCCAGGAGAGAGATGATTCAGTTCTGAAACCTGAGTTCTGCTCTTGCCCCAGTTCTTACTGGTTGAAAGGAAGATAGCAGTGGCAATTATGAGAAATGATTTAATTCAAAATATGCTTTAGTGGTAGAGCTGACTGGACTTGCTAATGGGTCAGATGTGGGGTGTGAGGAAAGAGGGGACAAGAATGACTCTCCCTAGACCATCAGCTCCTCAAAGACTGGAACTCTGTCTCATTTATCTCCATATATTAACGCCAGCGCTTTGCCTGAAAGAAGACAGAATTTGGAATCGAGTGAGTTCTGAGTTCAGATCTTACCCCAGTACTTACTGTGGAAAGACCTTATTTAAACTCTTTTGAATACCAGTTTCTTCCTCTGTAAGTTACAATTATAAATTGGGCAGCATTGTTGAGGACCCGGTGTGTAGCAACTGTGCAATAGTTGTTTAGTGGTTGCTTAGTACTAAATAAATCTTTATTCAGAGAATATCATGGGCCTTGCATTTAATTCTCTAACAGCTGCAGTCCCTTGTTCCCCACCTCCACTATCTCACTCTCTCCACCTAAACACTGTTGCCCATTCGTTTTCTTGCCTACTACAAACAGGGAGGTTCTTTACTTCCATCTACCTGAGGGTATACCTAGTGATACAGCTCAAAAATATTTTTAATATATCAAAAAGCTTAAAGGTATTCAAACATTGGGATTACATTTATTCATAGTGTAAACTTCCTCAAAGGTAAATGATTATTTGGACAGAATCTCAAACAAATGACTCCAGAAATAGAAAAATAATAATCTTGGGAGGTGAAAAGAACAGGATGCACTCCACTCTATAATGTTATGTTGCAGTTCCTCAGAAACAAAGAAGCAAAACTGTTATTATTTAACTATATATCTCAAATTGCTATTTAATTTTTACCTTCTGTTTCTTAATCCAAGAGTTACAAACAGACAATAAAAATAAAAAGTTAAAAATGACAATGATGAATTTTATTTAATAATTCTTTAATGAAATACATTTTAAACTACCTGTTTCTTTTGAAAACCTTGCCTATACTTTTTTCTAGTATGATTCTGAATGCCTGTCACCACTCACTTTAAAGCCTGTTACCAGTAGCCCATTCTGAGTAACTATTTCCTGCCCTGTTTGAAACAGATTTATTTTGCTATATTTGCAAAGGGAAAAGAGGAAAATTTTGAGAAAGTTACCACTAAACAGCAGAGTACACGTTACAGGAATCATTTTATTTACTAAGTAACTTGAGTTTTGTCTGTACTCCCTTAAGAGAAGTGATGGTCTTGATCAAATTAGAAATGTTTAAAAATGTATTGGCTGTTTATCTGTAATCCAAACAAAGCAAAAATATACATTTTTTTCAAAGAGCCTATTAGTCATTTCAAGTATTTTAATAGAATTCTTGCTAAAGTTGAGCTACCACTCATTAATATTGCCAGTTGATAATAATAAAATCTTGTTCACTAGTTCTCAGAAGTCAATGTGCAAAATCAAGTGGGTTACACAACAGGAAGGCTTACCTCTAGTGCAAAGCCATACTGGTCTAGTTCTACATAGATGAGTCCACGATTAAGGAAGGTATTTAGTTTTACAGTTTCTGTAGCATCAAGAAGCAGCACAATTCCATAATCTGTTAATGCCTAAAAATAATCATTTGTAACATAGATTCAACTTTTTAGAGCCTGAATTCATTGGCTATGGACAAATGTATTTATGTCCAAACTAGGACCCAATGGTTAGTTCTTCAATTTGTTTTATAATTTATGGCCAAAATAATCATATGTTAGATTTAAAGGGTACCCTTAGGTAAAATGTATGATGGACCTTGATACTTTCCAATAAGCAGTGCACACTGTGCTTGCATTTCATGTTTTACCTACAAGTCACCCTATACATTTTCACTGGTGTACAGGCTGGAAGGGAGGGACTTAGCATTCTGCCTCGACTCGGTAGTTTCATCAAATGACTGTTGCTGTGATTACCATTAAAAATGTAATTTCTTTTTAGTGTTGTATTGTTTTCCTAAGCTCTGTGAGGCCAGAGCTTATCCATTTTGTTCACTGTTTTAAGCCCAGTAACAAGAATCAAGCCTGCACACAGCATGCATTCAATAAATTTGTATCCAATGAAAAAATCATGAATCAATGAAAATAGATCTTAAAACTAACAAATAAGCACTTGTAGGAAAGCTACCTCAAAATATTTTGATAAATATATTCATTTTTTAAAAGACACATAGTGTAATCAGAATCAACTCAGACCCTTCTCCATTACTTTTACCTTTTTGGGTTTTTTTACATTCACTGACTAAACAAGATTTTACTGGTTTCTACTCTGTACCAGGTACTAGAAGCATCCTAAACTTGGGTTGGAGCTGAATCTCTTAAATCATTTTCCTACTGAACATTCTGTCCAAAAGAGCCATATGGTCTGATCAGAAAAGGGCTAAATCTTATTATGCCTGTAGCATCTGCCAACTGAAAATGACAAAGAGCATTTTATATTTGCTCATTTGCCCTCCTCTGGTGTTTCCTAATGTTGTGTGCTCAAGTGTCTTTAAAAAATGTGCAATTAAAGATCCTATAGGTATGTTGTGGCATAATTAAAAATAAAAATTGCCAGGACTATAAAAAAATCAGTAGTATTAGTCAAAAAAGAAAAAACCAAACCTAGAATATTAGCCACAAATTGTCTAACATTTTTCTTTTACTAAGTCACATTATGTGAAACCAGTATGATGCCTTGGAGATCCACTAAGCAGCTGAATCTGCAATACAGGAGGAAATAAAAACTGGGAAATAAGATTTCGTAAAGGTCAACGAGGGTAAGGGGTAGGGATGGGAGCACACAGGTTTTGATTAAGAGGAGGGGTCAGGGCCTTGGCCTCTCCTGGATTTGTGCCATGCCTCTGTTATCATTACTAGCCCCTTGATTTGGAGAAAATCACTTAACACTAAGCCTTAGCTTCCTCATCTGCAAAATTGGGGTGTTAAAAATTCATCATATTGTTGTAAGGATCTGCTTAAAAATATTTTGATTGTATGTCAGTGAAGCATTTAGCTCAGTTCCTGTCACACAATAAGCCCTAAATAAGTGGTAACTGTTCAGTATTTTTATTAATATAAAGTGTTAGAACCAGAATTGATCTTCCCTTAGTTTTTATGAAACTATATCTTGTGAGAATGCCTAAGTGCATTTTCTGCAGAAAGTTACTTGGTTTTTCTCAGGCTAGGGATGGCAGGAATGCTGAGAAACAGGTGGAGGGAGACAGCAAGGGAGGAGGACACACTGCTTAATGACATCCAGTCCACATGCTGGAGGTCAGACGGTTTTACAAAGCCACCTAAACACTGTTAACCCAGAAGCAAACAAATGTGTGGACACCAGTACAGGTCACTAACTCTCTCTGTGCGACTTGGATGGGTTTTCAAACCTCTCCCTACTTCCATTTCCTCATCTGTAAAGTGAGCAGATTGGATGAAATGCTTCAGAATCCTGGCAGCTCTGAAATCACCAATATTTTATTATCGTAATTCAGTTGTACTTGATTTAGGTAGTTTTGCATTTTCTTAATTAACAGGGCACTGGCTCTTTCGCATATCTAAGATAACAAAACAATGGGTGTTCCCTCCTCGCCCCAGCCCATTGTTTTCCTATTCAGGGTTACCTTTCCGGCAGGAATGGGGTTGGGGAGGGAATCCTCAAAGGCCCCTGTTGTGCAGGTCACTCTAATAAATGATCTTTCAATCAGCTCCTAGCATCTTAACAATCCCCTTGTTAAAAATTAGCTATTCATTTATCAACATTTCTGGAGGAAACCTGATAATCTGGTTACCAGGAATTTTACATCCTCTCAGGTAGAGACAATGTTTCTCAACTTCCCTTCTAAAGCTTGTACATTTCTAAATTACTAAATGTTTTAAACAGATTTCACTGTCCACGTTTCACAGAATGGAGAGCGTGTGAACACAGAACAGCGGGAATGTGACCTAGCCTTTTAAAAGAATGCGTCATTTACTATGGACATGGGCAGGAATAAGGAGAGGGAGACAAGTAACAGAGAAAGAGGATGGGACACTACACTGAAAGACCACAAGACTAGCTGCTCCCCAGTGAGGAATCCTCATTGAAAAGGGACCAAACCGACAAGACAGAAGAGAGTAGGTAAGATTACAAAATATAAACAAGAGTTTGCACAGGTAGATGCTGGATCAAGACAAATGGAAAAAAAGGTTTGCTGCAGCCCACAGGCCTTCAAAATATAGGCCAAACCTGGTCACTGGTCCCTGGAGCTGAAAACCATCACTCCATCCTCCCTGCTACATGTGTGGTCTGAGGACCAAACAAAAGAATGCCTACACAAACTGCTATAGCTAATATTAAAATTTTGAAACCACAATATTGCTAGTGATTGCTACTGCTTTAAAAATTCTGCACTTTGGGAGGCCAAGGCAGGCGGATCACGAGGTCAGGAGATTGAGACCATTCTGGCTAACATGGTGAAACCCTGTCTCTACTAAAAATACAAAAAATTAGCAGGGCATGGTTGGGGGTGCCTGTAGTCCCAGCTACTTAGGAGGCTGAGGCGGGAGAATGGCGTGAACCCGGGAGGCAGAGGTTGCAGTGAGCCGAGATCATGCCACTGCACTCCAGCCTGGGCAACAGAGTGAGACTCCGTCTCAAAAAAAAAAAAAAAAAAAAAAAAAATTCTGCATATGGTAGAAACATTTATTCAATTGATAATTATGTAATGTATTTAATTTATAAATGCCTTTAAATGCTTCTATAAGCATTATCAACTTAATTTTTCATTTGACTTCTTTCAGAAATTATATAAGAAAATTTGGTGAGCACCAACAAAGAAATTAAATATTCTTTGAAATGGTTCTTTGGTTTCTTAAGTTTTATATGTGTGTATTTCCTAGGAATTCCTTTTGAAAATTGTAGCAGAAGTAATAAGAAAATACTTTATAAATGCCTTAAACGAGTTTACAAATGCTTTAACATATTGTTTATTAAATATTTATTGATTGAAATCAACAAGCTATTAAATGCATGTTATTTATTAAACACTTTAAACACATTGTTTACTAAAATGGTCATCTTACCATTTGAAGTTCCCTTATCTTGGTGTAACATAATGCTCTGTTATAAAATGCTATATAACTATTTTTGTCCATGCTGATAGCTGTAGTTAAATCTGTAATTGCTAGCTTATAAGTCTAAAAAGAAAAAAGTAATTATGTGAGAAAGGAAAATCATAATGGACTGAAATTTAATCATAAAATAAATTCTTGTTTCTATCAGAGTTTTTGAAACACTCATTTAACCATTCTTTGTATCATCTGTGAAATTAAGACATTGAAGCTAATCTTTCACAGAGTTAATTAAGAAAATCTCCTGGTAGAAATTATCATTATAGTTTCTCTTACCTGCAAACAAAATTAAATATATCAACAACTTTAATTTAGGCAAATATTTTATTACCAATGTTGGTATATGGCAAGGAGAAAATCATACTTCTAGGTAAAATAAAATAAAGCCACCCATATTAATGCAGCAAACATTCACCAGTGCTTGCTTGCTTCTGTCACTCTGACTATCATATCACATAATCGTCATGTTTTCTACCCACGTTCTCTTTTGCTCCCTCTTTGATTCTTCTCTGATATCTTATATCACCCATTTCTATAGATAGTAATTTTCATAGAATTAACACATAATGCAAGGTCTTACCTTTGCTTTAAGGTATTATTTGCAAAATATTTCATATAAAATAGCTACAAAGAAAGATCAGAAAAGAAAAGTAGAGAGAAATAAAGTATTCAGTGCAGTATCACACATCAATGGTGCCACTCACACCTTTTAACCCAGTAACTTCTGTTTAAGAACCAATCATAAACCCAAGCAGTAATTTTGTTCTCAGTTGTATGTAACTATATTATTTTAAATAGTAATAATAGTAAAAATTTTAAAAACAATCAAAAAGTTCAACAATAAAGTAATTTAAAATAAATTATCGTGGAATATTATGCAGTCAGCAAAATATTACCTTCAAAGATTAAGTGTAAAAAGCAGGGCACCACACAAGTTATATAAGTAGCATAGTCCAAATTTTGGAATATATATATCATATATTATGAGGAAAATAAAAGACTGAATACAAATATGCTAAATGCACCCAGGAATTATCATTGATGGTGAGATAATAATCCTTTATTCCCTTCCATATTTTTCCAAATTGTCTACAATGAATATATGCTACATTCTTAATAAAAATAAATAATAAATGTTATTTAAAATGTAAATGTCAAAAATAAATACCATTATTTTGTGAAAAAAATATGAATTGGGAAAGTGTAAAGTTTTCTATGTAGTTCTGCCCTTCATATCATAGTGATTCCCAACCACGTAGAAAAAAAGTAAGTGAGTCCCCTGCCTAGCATAAGAGAATCCGCCCACCCTAAAATTTTGGTAAACCAGGCAGTAAATGGCCCTACCTTGTTGTAGTATTTCAGAACTCCTCTGTAGAGATAGGCACGTACGCTTTCAGGGTAAATTTTAATAGCCTTGTTACAATTCAAGATTGCTTTGGAATACCTGCCTTTTAAACCATAGAATGCTACTCGGCTTAAATATGCCTATTCAGAGAGAGAGAGAGAGAGAAAGCAGGAATGGATGCTTTAGTAAAAGCACCAATTCTACCAAAATATATGATACTTGGAACAAATCTATGCCTCCCAAAAAGGGTATTAAAATATAGTCTTTTTAAAATTTTTCTTTTATTAGAAAAAAATTTCAAAGGACACAGAATAATTGAAAGAATGATAAATACCTATCACCTGGGGTTAATAATTATTAACATTTTGCCATATTTATCTATTTTTTTCTGCACTATTGGAAAACAAGTTGTAGATATGGTAATACTTTACCCCAAGTCCTCCAGTATGCATCTCCTGTGAAAAAAAGACATTCTCGTACATAACCACACTGCCATTATATATCCAAGATAACTTATAGAAATTTCCTAAAATAATTTAACATTTAGACCAGAATCAAATTTCACAGATTCCTAAAATCAAGATGCAATCAAGCTTCACCTACTGAATTTTGTGTTGCCTGTATAGTCTATTAAAAGGCAGGAATCTATGTAACATCAAAAAGTAAGTAAAATTAATGAGTACATAAACTTTAAATTATTAATAGCCACATTAATATTTACATATATCACATTCACAGATACGTTTATATATATCAGAATATCACTGATGGAAATAATACTTTTAGTTTAAGGAGAAATACAGCTATTTGGATTATGAAAATAAAGTTAAGTGAAAAGTAGGTATAAGAAACTGATTGTTGGTAATTAGTCACAATGGCACATAAAAGATTTAATAGTTTTACCAAACTTAACACTTTCCAACTCACTAAAAACATCTGTTTAAATACCTGGTAATGTTTTGGATTGAGGGTAATTGCACGATTAAAATCCAGAATCGAGCTATCCTTGTGGAGTTTCACTTTACAAAGCCCTCGCTGATAAAAGCTTTCTGCAAAATCTGGATTTGCTTTCACAGCTTTTGTAAAAGAATCAAAAGCCTACAGGAGCATATTGTCAAAATGCAAACCATTTAGTGATATAATATATTGTTTTAAAATGTTAACGAATTACAGTATATAATTATTGTTGAAAAGTTTCACTCTATTTTTGGATTATTTTAAATACATTTCTCCTAATGGACCTCATGGAACAAACAAAACTAATATTTAGAAACAAGTAGGGTTGATTATTATAATTAAAGGCAGACTAGGTCTACATAATCCATATTGTTAGATTACAATATTTCAGGTGGTATAATTTTAATTATTCTTCAGATTTCATTGCTTCAAAGAAATCACAACCAGCACATTTATTTTTCATTAGGATCCAGCAAATGCATCATTATAAAACTTCAGAACAGGCCAGGCGTGGTGGCTCATTCCTGCAATCCCAGCACTTTGGGAGACCAAGGCGGGCGGATCATGAGGTGAAAAGATGAAGACCATCCTGGCCAACATGGTGAAACTCCATCTCTACTAAAAACTACAAAAATTAGCCAGGTGCGGTGGCGTGAGCCTGTAATCCCAGCTACTCGGGAGGCTGAGGCAGGAGAATCGCTTGAAACTGGGAGGCAGAGGTTGCAGTGAGCCGAGATCGCGCCACTGCACTCCAGCCTGGCGACAGAGCGAGACTCCATCTCAAAAAACAAGCAAACAAACAAACAAAAAAACACTTCAGAACAATAGAACTCTAAAATTTTTCCCCGCATTTTAAAGCAAAGCTGAGTTTGCTCTGGTTGTTCAAAAGGACTAAAAACATGTAAAATATTTGTAATTTGTCTCATATTTACTGGCATTTCTTAATAGAACAACTAATCAAGTGCACCTCTTTTTTCATTTATACCAATACCAGTTTAAAACAATGTCCACCCCACGAACATAAGAATTAGAATGATGTGTGTGTGTTTGTGTGTGTGTGTGTGTGTGTGTCTTGAGATAGAGTTGTAGAATATCCAACGTTAGCCATTGGATAGTATCAATTATTTTACATATTTGTCATATCAGTGACAAGTCTGAAGTAAAGAATTGCCTAAAATCACCAAAGACTGGATAAATATGTAATAATTGAATCAACTGTTTTTCAGTAAATCTGGCCATCTTAACAACCAGTTTCAATCTGATTTGAATTGTTCAATGATCAATAACAAAAGCCAGAAAGCCCTAATCTTTTCCATTTATTCTACATTATGTTAAAGCACTTAAAATACTTAAAATTTAATAAGTGAATTCATACTACTGTGATAAAATTATTTTACTGTAATAATTTCCTGCAGTTAGATTTATTGTTCTGGTGGGAAACGCATATTAATCTTTAGAATATTGTTGACAAACAAGCATCAAATAAAACATGTTGATTAAATAAAACAATGTCCTAGGTGTTGCAGGGTGCAGATTGACTATAACAAGCCAAGCTTCATAAGCAGCTTTGGACCGGTTGCCCACTGTATAGGTGGCCTTCAGAAACAGAATTGCATACAAGCAACCAGTCTCTAAAATCACAAATAATCTATATTCCTAAATACACGAAATACCATTTGTAAATTGCCTTCCTCCATGTAACAAAGACCCAAGTTATACAGACAGTCTGCTGAAATTGCTGTGGCATCTGGTCCTTTATCAGAATGAGAAATGGCATCCAAAGCCTTCTTAAGCACTTCCACAGCTTCCTATAATGATAAAAAAGCAGGGAGGGGGCAAGAAATGTTTCTTTCCACTATTGATTTAACGTTACAGCCTTATATGTTAAAAGGAGCACAGAGCACACACCTCTACTCTTACTTTATCTGGGGACAAACAGACCTGGTGAAGTTACAGGTCTTGTCAGTACACTACAAGAAGAGAACCCAGTTCAGAAGTCTTACCCTCATGAGTCCCACCCAGGTGCCTATCCTACAAGCCAGTACTTAAGCAGGCTTATGGACATGGATTTTTGGAACTAAAATTTCTGAATTCTAAAGGCTATATACACAAGCTTAAGTCAGGCTTAAATTTATGAACAAGTTTATTGACAATTTCCTAATAATTTCTCTGAATGGAATACTGAGAAGCTACCAGGTAGTAAAAGATCTCCACTGATAATATCTGACATAATTTTAATCAATTTTTATTGTGTCCTGCTGTCCTCCTAATAGGGTTTTATTGGCACCAAAAAAATAAACTACCTCCAAAACTCAACCATTTATTTATTCAAAAGAGTCAAAAGTCTCATTAATGAAAATGTTCAAACTCTCATTAATGAAAAAGTTCAAAATAGTCAAAAGTTTCATGAATGAAAAAGTCTCATTAAATGAAAAAGTCAAATGTCTCATTAATGAAAAAGATAGAAATGCCATTTAATACTTAACTACCCACTGTATATCTGTATATAGAAAGACAAATACTTGTTACTGGTTATACCATCTTCTTAATTGTCTTAAATTGCTAAAGAAACAATGAGGTTTCACTTGGATATGCTAAGTGTCCTTTATGGCTTCTATTGAGCATTAGCTCTATATGTTTGCAAGCCACCCAACATCCCTCCTTCTGTCCTCACTCTCAGCACATGACCTTGCCTAGAAAAAGTGGATTACTGTCTCAATTTACCCCCTTTCTACTTTTTGATGAATCTATATCTTCATTCACTTTCACCTTTTTCTCTCCTGTCTTTGAATTGCTTTCTTTCTCATTCCTTGCAGAGCTAACTCCTCAAAAGCTGTCCTTGACCCCATCTTCTCCTGCCTCACCTGAGCAGCCTGTTACTTCCTTTCTCCTTTGGATTTCTGCCCCTTCACTGACTCCTTGAGCCCATAAAAACTTGTCTACTCCAGCCTTCCAACCCATTTAAATTAAAATGAACATATCTTCACTTCCTCCTGCTTCCTCCAACTCTCTCTCTTTCACTACTCCACGGTGTCATCTGAGGGACATCTGCAGGGGCTTACAGATAAGTCATCTTTATAGTCTGCAGAAAGTACTGTGGCTGCTGTGTGGATAAAAGCTTGGAAGAGTACAACAATGCAGCTATATAATTCAAAAAATTTTTTTAAACTATATGCTCCAAACCAGGATAATAACCACAGAAATAAAGAAAGTGGATTTGAGAAATATCTAGAAAGTAGAACCAAGAAAACATCACTATTGATTGGGTGGAAGAGGGTAGCTGATGGTGACATCAGGTATCCAGCTAGAGTCACAGAGGACAGGCTGGGAGGAGGAGATTAAAGCAAATATTAAAAAGCAGTCCTCAAATAATACAGAGACGAAAATCTCCAAATGTGAACAAAAAAGTAGACATGATCCATACTGAGTAATGATCACAGAATCTGCAATAAGAAAGTCAATGAAGGCTGGGCACAGTGGCTTACACCTGTAATTCCAGCACTTTGGGAGGCAGAGGCAAGTGGATCGCCTAAGGTCAGGAGTTCAAGACCAGCCTGGCCAACATGGTGAAACCCCATCTCTACTAAAAACACAAAAATTAGCTGGGCATAGTGGTACATGCCTATAATCCCAGCTAGTCAGGAGGCTGAGGCAGGAGAATTGCTTGAACCCAGGAGGCAGAGGTTGCAGTGAGCTGAGATTGCGCCACTGCACTCCAGCTGGGTGACTGAGCAAGACTCCATCTCAAAAAAAAAAAAAAGAGAAAAAAGAAAGTCAATGAAGCTAGCAAGAGTGCTTGATTCCAAACCAGAGGTGGATTCATTTTTCTATCGCTACAGGTCAAATTACCACACATTTAGCAAATGATAGTAACATGCATTTATCATCTCACAGTTTCCACAGGTCAGGAGATTGGGCATGGCTTAACTGGGCCCTCTGCTCCGGGTCCTACAAAGCTGCTATCAATGTGTCGGTTGAGCTACATTCTCCTCTGGAAACTTGGCTGGGAGAATTAGCTTCCAAGCTCATTCATGTTGTTGGCAGCCTTCATTTCCTTGAGACTCCAGGACTGACAGCCCCAGTTTCATTTTTTTTTTTTTTTTAATTTTAAGTACCAGGGTACATATGCAGGATATACAGGTTTGTTACAAAGGTAAACACGTGCCATGGTGGTTTGCTGCACCTATCAACCCACCACCTAAGTATTAAGCCCAGCATGCATTAGCTGTTTTTCCTAATGCTCTGTCTCCCCCCACCCTTTTTCCTACAAGCCCCAGTGTGTGTTGTTCCCCTCCCTGTGTCCACGTGTTCTCATTGTTCAGCTCCCATTTATAACATGCAGGGCTTGGTTTTCTGTTTCTGCATTAGTTTGCTGAGGATAATGGCTTCCAGCTCCATCCATGTCCCTGCAAAGGACATGATCTCATTACTTTTTATGCTGCATAATATTCCATCGTGTGTATGTACCACATTTTCTTTATCCGCTCTATCATTGATGGGCATTTGAGTTGATTCCGTATCTTTGCTATTGTGAATAGTGCTGCAATCAACATACACATGCATGTATCTTTGTAACAGAATGATTTATATTCCTTTGGATATATACTCAGTAATGAGATTGCTGGGTCAAATGGCATTTCTGCCTCTAGGTCTTTGAGGAATCGCCAAACCTTCTTACACAATGGTTGAAATGTATAAAAGCGTTCCTATTTCTCTGCAACCTCACCAGCATCTGTTGTTTCTTTACTTCTTAATAATCACCATTCTGACTGGTGTGATGCAAATAAAAACCACAATGAGATACCAGCTTGCTGGCTGTTGGCTGCACTCAGGTCCCAGCGGCCCACAGTTCCTCACCATATCACTCTCTCCATAAGAAGTCACAACAAGGCCAGCAGGAGAACCTCTCTCTCTTTACTCTGCTAAGAAGGAGGTCTAATATACTGCAACATAATTGAGGGAGCGACACCCCACCAATTTTGCCATATTCTATTGGTTGGAAGCAAGTCACAGGCCCTGCACACACTCAAGGAAGGGGAGGAGATAACATAGGGTATGATTAAGAATAATCTTAGAGTGTGTCTACCAGATGACTCTAATGATCTGGCCCCCAGTAATTCAACATTCTTGCCACACGCAAAATATATTCCTCCATTCCAAGGTCCCCCAAAGTCTCAGCTCATTATTGCATCAGCTCAACATCTAAAATTTCATCATTTAAAGCAGGTCCAAGTCTGGATGAGGCATTTAAGTAAAATCCACCAGCTCCCACTCTCGGGACACAATTCCTCTCCATCTGTGGACTTGTGAAATTAAAGAGACAAGTTATCTGTCCCCAAAACACCCAACATACAATGGTGAGACAGGCATAGAATAATATCCACAGATATTCTGGTTTAAAAAGGGGAAAATGGAAGATTAAAATGAGCCACTGGTCCATGGCAGTTCTGAAATACATTTGGGCAAATGCTCAGTCTCTTGATTAGGTTTCAAAACATTTATGGCACTTAGTGTCATCCTGTGGGTTCCTAGTCTTGCCTTCTGGGTCCTTTTTCCTTTTTTATGAAAGGTTGTACATGTTTGCAGCTGAGTTGTTTTATTAACCTACTTCCTGCCAGAATGACTTTGAGGTCTGACAGCCTTCTTTCATTTTGTACTCTCTCTGTCTGAGTCCAAATTGTCAGTGTTTATAAATAAATAATTCTCCTAAAAACTTTGGAGATCTTCCATGGATTTCACAGGGATTCACTTCATTAGACAAAAGCCACATCCACTAATTTTTTCAAGAAAATTCCTTGTCTACTTCGGCCTACTGCTGAGATGCCTGAGGGACAATGCCCTTAAGCTTCTGGAGATCCTCTGGTTTGGTTAAGAAGATTTGTAAGTTATGCCCTTAATCTCTTGAAAGGAAAAAGAACTAGTGTGACTGAATACTCTGCCCTCATGATCCTTCTAAGATCTTAGCAAAGTGTTGTCCGGCCACACCTTGTCCTTTTCTCTTGACAGTGAATTTTGTCCTCTTTTGCCATCTGGAGAAGTTGAAAATTTTCCTCATAAGCAAGTCCTGGTTGACTTTGTTTAACAGTTCTTAACTTATCTCTCCTTTCTCACACTTTACTATTAGAAGCAAAAGAAAGCTGGCAGCACTGTCAACGCCTTGCTTGGAAATTATCTTTGCTGTATATCCAGGCTCCTGAATTATTAGTTCTTCTTTCCATACAACTAAATGAGAAAATTTTACTAAGCTTTGAACCACTAAATAAAAATAATAACATGTTGCTCATTTGCCTCAGAGTCCTCAATGCTAGTGTCTTTAAAAACCAGGTATCTACTAAGAGTCTGCTTGAGGTGATTGAAGCTTTTTCTGTCATGTTCCTCAAAATTCTTTCAGCCTCTGCCCACTGCTTTGTTCTAAAGCTGCTCCTACATTTGCAGGTATTTGTACAGCAACACTGCATCTGTATTATTTTCTTGTTGCTGCAAAAAATAAAAAATGCCACAAACTTAATGCTTTAAAACAACACACATTTCTTATCTCACAGGAGATAGTTTAGAATATTGTTGATGAACAAGCAGAGGTGAGGGGCCAGGAGCCTGCACATAGCTTAGCTGAGTCCTCTGCTTAGGGTTTCCCAGGCTTCAGTCAAGGTGTCAACTGTGCTACATTCTCATCTGAAAACTTCTTTTCTCTTCTTCTTTTAAGCTCATTCTGATTGTTGGTGGGTTTCGTTTCCTTATGGCTGCATGACTGAGGGCCCAGGCTTCTTACTGGCTATTGGCTGAAGATTGTCCTGAGGTCCTCAAGGCCACAGCAGTTCCCTACCATGATACCCTCTCCACAAGCAGTTCATAGTATAATTCTTTGCTTTTTTAAGGCCAGGAAGGGAATTTCTCTCTCCAGTCTACTACATAACCTAATATAATCATGGGAGTGACATCCCATCATCTTTCCCATACTCTGTTGGTTAGATGTGAGACATAGGTTCCACTCACACTCAAGGTCACACAAGGGCATAACTTGTTGAGGGTCACCTTATCATGTGTCCATCACAAGAGGAAAGAAGCCAGATTGTGGTGAGCAGCAGAATGAGTGGAAAGTGAGGAAATGAAGATAAGGACTATAAACAATTTTCCAAGATTTGGTTGTGCCAGAGTAAAGAGAAAAAAGCCAATAATTGGTGAGGTCAAGAGAGCAAAAATAAAGTTTTTTTAGTTTTTATACTAAAGGTAGTTTCTCATGATTAAATGCTTATGGAATGAAGCTGATAAAAAGTCTTAAAATGCCCATGGAGAAAAAATAGGAATAATAACGGCTAATGTTTATTAAATGTGTGCCATGTACTAGATATTAAAGCATTAAATAATCTTTCAAAGAAGACATCCTTACAATCTTTAGACAAACTCATTCACTAAATAGAAAAGAAGAAATACTCTCCAAATAATCCTATAAGATCAATACTCAAATCCCACAAAACCAATCTCACTCATAAATATAGACACAAAGATCCTCAAAAGCAACTCAAATTTAGCAATGTCTACAAAAAGATTATATATTCTGATCAAGTTGGTTTAACCCAGGAATGCATGGTTGGTCTAACACTAAATAATGTCATAGATTACTTAATTTCATATGTGACATATAATCTGCTACATTAACATATTAAAGGATAAAAACATAATAATAATTTCAATACCTGATGAAAAATAATTTGATAAAATTCAAAATGGAAATAGAAAGATTATTTAATCTTTATTTTGTTTAAATTATCTACAAAAATCAATCCCAAACTTCATTCTTAGTGGGGTAAACTTCCTTTAAAATTTGGAAGAAAATAAGGGTGTCTTTGTCACTAGTTTTAGTCAGTATTGTCTTGGAGTTTCTAGCCAGCACAGTTAGACAAGAATAAGAAACAGAATACATAAAAAGAAAGAAAAAATAAAACTATTATTATTTATAGATGACATATTTTCCTAGTTATGAACCCAAAAGAACAGAACTGAACATTTTAAGAAATAATAAGCAAGTTCAGCAAGGTGGTCAGCCAGTAGAAAAGTATTCCAAAATCAGTTTCATTTCTGTAAACCATCAGCAAACAAATTTTTTTTAAAAGATACCCTTTATAATAGTAGCAAAAACTATGAAAAAAAACTGGAAAACTAGGAAACTTTTAGCGATGGATATGTAAAATCTATTCAAAAGAAAAAGTGAAATAAATGGGGCAATACATCATTCTGATCATAAACTAAAGAATTCAATATCATAAAGATGTCAATTCTCCCTAAAATAATCTAAAGATTCAAAATCTCAAGAGAGTTTTTAATGGACCTTGGGCAAGCTAAATTTAACATGTATATGGCAGAGTAAATGCTGAAGATTAACCAGGAGCTTCCTAGAGAAGAATATGGTGTGGGGACTTGCTCCACCAGTTATCAATAATTTCAATGAGGTTATAGCAATGAAGACATTGTACTACTGGGCCAGTAATAGAAAAATTGACCAAAGGAACAGAACAGAGAATCTAAAATAGCACATGATCCACACATATGTGAAAACTTGTAATAAGATAGATGTAGCACTGCAGATTTTTGGGTTAAGAAGAACATTTCAATAAAGGATACTGAAACATTTAAATACCCATATGGAGAAAACTGAAATTTTATCACTCTCTCATGCTAAAAAAGAATAATCTTAAGATAGAGTAGGGTCTTAAATGGAAAAAGGAAAACTTAAACTTTCCAAAGAAAATAGGGAAGAATATCTTGACCTTGGAGTAGAAAAGGGCTTCTTAAACAAGATATTTTTTAAGACGCCCTGATGACAAATTTTAAAATAGACATATTCAACTACATTAAACTTTAGAAGTTTTGTTCATCAGAAGACACCATAGAGACAAAAGACGAGGCACAAACCGTAAGAAGATACTCAGCACACAATCGAGGATTAGTATACAGAATTTATATCTTAAATACCTAAAATCAGTAAGAACAAGAGAAATGAAAAATGTGTATAGCAAATTGATAGAACAGGAAATATGAGTGGCTGATAAACATAAAAAGATTCTCAACCTGATGCTCAAACTGAGAAGTGTGAATTAAGACCTCAAGACATAAATTTTTATCCACCAAATTGGCAAAAATAAAGCCTAACAATATCAATTATTGTAAAAGATGCAGATCAACAGGAACAGGAATACACCTACACTTCAGGTAGGAGAATAAATTGGTACCACCCTATGAAACAACGCGTCATTTCCTTGAAAGTTAAACGTTCACATTCTCTACATACCACCAATTGCACTCCTTGAAATATAACCTGGAAAACTACTCCACATGCTGACTGAATACATGAAAAAGAATATTTAGGGCAGCCCTATTCTTAAGAGGGGGCAAAAAAAAAAAAGACAGAAAATAACCCAAATGTTAATTCACAGAAAAATAAATAAATAGTATGACTTAATTTTGTGAAAAATATTTAAAGTGGTATACTAAGCACAATATATACACTTCATTAATAGGTTTAGTAAACATTACTCAGAGGACTTTTCACCTTGGTTCTCTTGGCCTTCATTCGAACTTTTGCTAATAGAGCACACATGGTCATCTCAGCTCTATTGCAGCTGATTCCGTCCAAGACCTCAATGGCCTTGTCATGGTTTTCACAAAATGAATAAATAAGGGCTTGCTGCATAGGACTCAACTCACTGAGACCTAAAAGGGAAGGAAAGTTTATCAATATCTTTGCCAGGTTATCAAGGATTTTGAATATAATTATTCTAAGGGAGTAATTCAATAATTTGTCTTTATAATATGAATTAACAAATCAATAAATTACAAAATTAACAAATTATAGTAAGATCTACTTACTACCAGTAACCAACAAGACATTCCAATTACAAACAAAAAATAGAAAAATTGTAAGCTTAATATTTCCCATAAAAATCTCTCTCACAAAATTCACTGCTATGAATCATTTTACTAATTGGCAATGTACATATAAAACTAAAGTTTGAAAATCTAATTTGACTTTCAATTGGATCCTTCATGCTATTTATACATAACTATTGCAAAATAGCATAAAAATTTTAAAGAAGTATTTCTTAAAAGTTATAATTAATTATACTTACCTTTGCCCATTTCTGCTATTTGATAAATAGTAAACTTTGCAAGATCATAACATTTCATCATAAGAAGATATTGTCCTCTGGAAGAAATAATCGATTTTGATTCTAAGCAGCTAAAAATTAACTTTCTAAAATAAAGTTTCTTATAATCAGTTACTTACAATTTTACAATATATTCATTCTTATTTACTTATGTATGCATAAAAAAGTGAAAATTATAGACATTTTATATAATCTAAATATATCAATTAGCATAGTGATGTGATGAGAAAACTTAGGAAATGTAACACTGAAAGAAAAATACACAAATCTCTTTTTGCAATTATCTGCATTTAAAATGTTATACTTTTTGCTGAGAAATTATTAAAAGATAAAGTTCAAGGCATATAAAAGGAAGGAGATATCTACGTAAATTGCTAAAATGTGGTTCAAGGACAAAGCAAGCCCTTATCAGTAAAGCATTGTCACATTCCATTTCCCAGGTCTATAAATCCTTAAAAGATTATATTTTTGATAGTGATAACTCATAACTTGCAAAGGATATCTTTATAGAAAGTTCTACTGCATTTGAAATACTGCATGGAAGTAGGCAGTACCTGTAGAAATGGTATACAATTCAGTATGTCACTTCTTTTCACTGAATTAGCAGAGGTTTATGTTTAGTACACATGCTTATGTTTGATTGTGGACATAATCAAAACAACTGTTCAAAATACGTTACCTTACTCTTATGAGATATGTGATAACCACATGACTAGTCGCTTTAAAAGGTCTCAAAGAACATAAACACTAAACAGGTATATTTTGATGCAAGGGTAGAGCAAAGGGAAAAATCTGGTTATCTTATGTAATAAACTATCTTAAAGTTTAACAAACTGGCTTGCTGGTGGGGAAATGGCAATTGCTGGGAGATTAAATGTAAAATGGGGAGCCTGAAAGGTTCAAGAGGGAACTGAAGATCCCCATTCAATTTCTCTGATGCTAAGTTATCCCAAGAAGAATTCAGTTTCTATGCTCATACCTTCTTATGTATAATTGGATTCCATCTGGCTGAAGGTGGATAGCACGAGACAATTCATTTACTGCCTTTTTCAATTTATGCAACTGTTGAGTGAGAAACAGAAACTTAGCTCCTAATAACATCGATTGCTTCCTTTCTGATATTTATCCTCTCCCACCCTTTCTACAGAAATTTTGCAGGGACATCTCCTAACATACATGTTTTTCTTAAGAATCTACAAAGCAAATGGGATACAGAGAAGTAAAAAGAAAAATTTATGATATATTCTTAGTTTTTAAAAATCATCTATCTTTAATTTTAAATAATAATTATACATATCTACATATACTATTTCACATAAATGTGATTATATAATACATTCTGGATTGTGTACGTGTTTGTGTTCTCTTTTATCATTTAGTTTTCAGTTTTTCTCCCTCAACCCTAACAACTTTTTCAGCAAACCTGATCCATCTTAATCAAGTAGCATGCAGGCCGGTCTCAGGCCTCTAATTTGAGCGCTTTGGGAGGCTGAGATAGGAGAATCGCTTGATGAGGCCAGGAGGTCAAGACCAGCCTGGTCAACATAGTGAGACCCCATCTAGACAAAAACAATAATAGGAATAAAGACTAAGAAATAAAGTAGCATGCAAAGGAGGGTAATATAAAAACGAAAACTCTATTCCACTTAAAAATAAGGGAGGGAAAACAGGCCTGCACAAAAATTAAGTAAATGAATGAATGAATATAACAAAATTAAAAAATGATGAAAAAGTAATCTGCTTACCATCAATATGTAACGAAAAGTAAACATTAATTATTCCCTTAATACTGGTCGCAGAAACTGAATTTGTACAACTTTGGGGAAAAAATCAAATATCATTGAAAATATTACCAAAAGAGTACTCTACAGACCAGAGCAAAATTAACCTGGGACAACCAACCAATCCTTTCATTGTTAAGGCACAATGATGCAAAGAAGCAAATGTACAAAACTAATTTGTGCATGGAAGCAGGCAGTACCTGTACAGATGGTATAAATGTTTGGAGGAAATGGTGGATGGACTCAAAAGAGGAAACAAAAAAGGAGGAAGTTTGAGATTTGTTTAAACAAATTGGAAAATTTCTGTGGAACTTCATGCCTGCTGCTTCCTAAGCTAACCCTATTCAGGATGGTGTAATTAATAAATCATATAGTCATATGTCCACATTGCTATACCTGTTCTACCAACCATACATGTCTATGCATTGAGGAAATCCTGACTTAAGACAAATGGAGGCTCATTCGCAGATCTCACAAGCTTCCCTGACATTAGACCACTACCAGGTAGCCATAGATTAGATTTACCCTGGAGGCTGAACCCACATAATGGGAGTATATATTCTTGTACATACATACACAAGGGTTTATTTACAATTGTTTTATTTACATGGAATCGTATTGTACACACTTCACACTCTTTTGTGAGCCCTACTTTTCTTACTTAAAAATATCTCATGGAAAACCTTCCAAGTCAGCTAGCATAGTTCTATTCATTCTTGTCACCATCTCTGTTACATTCTATGATGTGAATGCACCACAAATTATTCAATCATTACTGCACAGAGATTTTTGTCTCTCAGAACAGCCTTTGACTATATCCTTACACCTTGCTATCATGCTAGTGTTTTCATTTCTCTATGTGCTCAGGGGAAACTCCAACTTCCGCAGATGGTCTTACCTTCATCAATGGGTTAGGTTAAGCAAAAGAACCACACACTATGAGTATTGTCCATCCTTTCCCTGACAGAGTCAAGAACTAACATGACCTAGTGGCAACACTGAACCTGTCCTGGGTCCCTACCTCCATTGTCAGCAGAGTAAGGACTCTGAATGGGACTCTAGCTACACTGGGTCCTGAGATGTAGACAATGGAGGCAGAGCCTCCAGGCAATCCTCTGTGGACATACAGTGTGAGCAAGGAATAAACCTTTGTTTTAATACAGTAATTTTGAAGGTTTGGTTTTTGGGTTTTTTGTTGTTTTGTTTTTTTTTTTTTTACCTCAGCATAGCCTAGCTTATCCTGGCTGAAACCAGCATAGACAGGAGACAAAGGTAGAAAGGCAATTAGGAGCTAGCTCCTGTGGGGTCTTGCAGACCTTTGGCTTTTGTAGAATTTAGCTTTTATTCTAAACACAAGGGAAGCTATTGAAGGGCTTGAGCAAAGAAGTGAAATAATCTGACATGTTTTGGCAAGATCACTGTGGCTGCTATTTGAAAATCCATCCTGGTGAGAAACTAGTATTTGGACAGGGCAGTTAGAGGTGAAGTGGTATAAATGGGTGTCTACTTTGAAGGGTAGAGACAAGAGTTAACAGCGTTATCTCTGAAAATCAGATCTGGCTGGAATTGGAGAGGGTTTTTCCTATTTATTGTGCTGTTTTAATTTGTCACAGCAGGGGCATATAACATTTATTTTTAATGTGAACAACTTATAAAACTTAAACAAAATTAAAAGTAAGTATGAATGGTCAGTATCCCATTCTATGGCTGGATCCCATTGTATGAACCTACTTACTCACCTGTACACACACACACACACACACACACACACACACACACACACACACAAAACATTGGACCATAGACTCAAGTTGTTAATAGCAGCTATCCCTAGAGAATAAAATTATAGATAATAGTTTTTAGTTTATTCCTATCACATGCATATATTACCTGCAATAAGTATATAATGCTTTTGTAATTAAGAAAAAAAAGGTATTATTTTCAAAAGTGAAAGACATAAAAATGCACACTTTGAAAGTAGAGGCTTTATAAATGAGTAATTAGAGTTAACTATCAGCTTAACACATTGTTTATAAATGCATTAGCCCCTACAATTAGCTAAAATATGTATACATATTAAAATTATGTTGGACAAATATCCAGAAAATTAAAGTTTTTTTAAAAAAATCAAGGTTCTTGAGCCTTAAATACCTTAAAATAGGTTTCCGCCCGACAAAGATAGCTTTGAATACATAAAGGATCAATTCTAATAGCCTCAGAAAATTGCCAAATGGCTTCCGTGTAGTTATCCAGGTGTAGCAGATGTATGAGGCCAATATTTACATAAGCCAAAGTAATAGTTCTAAAAAAAAATGAGAAAGTGAAATTTTGTTAAACATTTTTAATTATTCCAAATGTTCTCCAATTAGGAATAAACTGAATGAAACAGATGCATCAGTATTCATCAGAGTATTTTTTAATGTTTTACAAAGGAAAGTAAATTAGTTAGCTGCTCTCTATGAAAAACTATAAACACCTTTGTGAAACCCTTAGTAAGGAATTAATGTTTTTAGGGTCTGCGCTAGGAACAGAATTCCTGAAGTCTCCTAGACTTTTAGCAAAACTTTACTCTTCTTTGATTTACCTTTCCGTTATCTTGAGTCACAAGCTTAGTTTTTCTCAACTAAAGAGTCTTTACCTCAGGCTATGTTCTATTGGCCACGAGTGACAGTGAGAAACAGTCATATTCAAGGGTTTGGTGGCTTGGGGTTAAAATCCTCTCCACATACATATTAACACAGCTTTTCTGTATCAAATAAATGTTATTTATCTCTCTCAGAATCAACTGATTTTCAGTAGAGAAATAACCTTAGAAATTATCATGTTTGATGCCTCTATTTCAAAATGAAAACCACCCATCCAATAATCCAACCTCACAGAATCCCTGACCCCTTGCCTAGACACCAAAGTTCCTACTTCCTGTTTTCTGTCTCTTTGAAACTGACACTCTTTTCTTTTTCTTTCTGGCTCAAAAATGTCCAAAAGAAAACCACTGCGGTCATTATGGAGCCATGCTCCATGAATTTCCTGTGTCAAGTTCAAAGTTTACCTTGGATAGATTAAGTAAACAGTCTGCTGGTTGGCAAGGAATTGGCATGATTAGTTACTCTTTCTGACACCTTCCCTTTTCATACATCCTTCTTTGGAAAAAAAGGGGAATTTTTAATTAAATTCTGTGATTTACAGTTTGACTTTCTGACTAGTGCATTTAACTTTCAGTCTATATTTCTCCCTGAACATATGGTCTACATGGTATTAGCATTTTTATTTTGCTTTACTAAACAAAATGAAGCCAGAAGTTCTAAATAGAAGGTTGCCTTCCATTGAGTTGTATGCTGTCCATAGCAATCATACACCAAGCAGAATATTTTTTCATTATTTTAAAACTTAATGACAGTTTTCCATGAAGTTAATTTCAAAAAGCTCTAGCCTGGGCATCTCCAAAATCCTCAATAGTATTGATTCCTTATCCATTGACTTAACTCCTGTCAAACCCATTTAACTTCTAAAATTTGCAAAAACACCCAAGGCAAACAGATGTTGAGAACAGGTTTTATTTTTGAAGTAATCTTGTTTTTAGAAGTAGTATTCTAATTCTAGGATGACTTTATAAGTGTCTCATTTTTTCTAGGTTATCAATGATGAGGGGAAAGAAACTTTTACTCCCATTTCAGGTTTTCAATTTTTTACAAAAGTGAAATCAATAAATATGAAAAGGAAAACATACCTTTCTAGAGAAATGACAGTTTCAAAGTCACAAACTGCCAGCAGCCAAAGTTTTAGATTTGCATAGACTATTCCCCGATGTAGAAAACAACCAAGATTCTCATAGCCATCATTTATGAGTGCTTAAAAATTTAAAAAAAAATGTATTTCATTCAGGTTCTAAAATAACCATATGTAAATTATACTTTAGTCTGTAACCTTCCTATTGCTTATTCTCATTTTTTAACATTATATAAAATAGAAACATATCTATGATGAGTGTACTTGTTTTGTAAGTTAAATAATAGTATTGTACATTAAAATATATTTATTAGTAACAATGTGGCAATTGTGGTTCACAAACTCATTAGAGCTGAACTAAATCCTGATTGGAATCTAGCATAGTCCACTCACCATATAGGTGAGGAGATTAAAGTCCAAAAGGGGTAAGTACATTGACCATGGTCATGATATACCAGTCAATGGCAAAGGCTGGCCTAGAATCCAACTCCAGTCAGAAGGGTGCCATGACCCTTGATGGCCTGATTTTATCAGGAAGCCATCGTTACTGGCCAAGGAACAGGCTTGGGTACTAGTCCTGAAGGCAGAAAGCAGAGGTCAGGCTTGCACACAAACCGGGATGGACAAGCAAAGAGGCTACACCAAGGCAAACAGAGCTTGGAGGTAAGGCGGATGGCTTGACTATGCACATCCCAAATGACAGCTATCCGAGATGCACATCCCTAATAATGGAAGGGAGAAAAAGAACCTCCTCTCAGTAATCCAGGTGTGTGACTCTCATCAGTAACCTGTCTAGAGGTCATCTCATGTCTCTCGCCTACTGATTGCCCCTTCACTTTCAAAACATGTTAGTGAATTAGATGGGGTTTCCACAAGTTTTGACAGATATCTTTAAAGCTTCTCATGACATTCTGCCTTAAGGTGGAAAGTTTTGCCAAAATATGCATAATGTTTACAGTCTAGGACAAAAATATTCACGGTACTGGATTTAGGGAACTATAGCCAGTGTCAGCAATGATCATACACATTAAGTAAGTACAGTCATGCACCACTTAACAGTAGGGATATGTTCTGAGAAATGCACTATTAGGGGATTTCTTTATTGTGCAAAGATCATAGAGTGTACTTTCACAAACCTAGATGGTATATATTTTTATATATATACATATATACAGAATATAGAATATATTATAGAATATACATAGAGTATATACTATATATATATATATATATATAATAGAGGAAACCAAATGTCCCAACACCATTAATGAATATCAATCGTTTCCCCTACTTGATCCACAATGCCAATGTCAACTGCCATATATCAGGTTTAACTATAGTATATACAGTCCGTTTTTGACTGAAACATCATTATGTGGCGCCTGACTGTTATCACTTGAAGAAAATCTAACTGCTCAGTTCACAGTATGATTGGCTAGCAATTAAAATATCAGCTTCAGTTTGGGTGGCTGCTCTTAACAAACAATAAAAAAAACTCTTCTTAAGGAAAAAGGAAAAAAAATATTATTTAACCTCTCTGTGCTATGGCTTTCTCATCAGTAAAATGTGAATGAAAATAGTACCGAGCTCCTAGCATTACTCTGAATATTGAGACACTTCTTATGTGGAACTTTAAACAGCACTTTGCAAGTAGCAAAATGCCCAATAAATGTTAGATATCATTATTATTATTATTAGCTTAGCAAAATATCTTGAGAGTCCTTTTTTGTTGCAGGTGATAAAACTCCTTGGGCTGTCTGGTAGGAAAGGATTGAGGCTGAAATCAAGTTTGTCTGCTCTGGATAATTAAATAATAGGAATTTTGTTCAATTATTGTGATAGCCTAGAAGTGGGGAGAGGAGGGCATGAGAAGCCCAAAACTTGTATAAGAGGGAAATATGAGAAAGAGGCCCTTAGAGGAAGATCAGAGAGAAAGGGATGTGGCCAGCGGCAGATGGATAGGGCTGATAGAGCCAGATAAACTTCTAGAAATGGGGGTGGTTTGATCTTCAAATTTAAGTTATCTGTGCTAAATTTATCCTCTGAACCCTAAAGCATTCAGTAACAGATTAGTAGACATAACAGGTTTGTGTTGATGTTACACTGGGGAATGAAGGACAGACCTGGGAAAAAGCAAAGCCGAGAGAACAGTAGCCACAGAAGTGAGGGTGGGCAAAGATGGGAAATCCAGCCAAAAGCTGAAATTGGACTCAAAGATGACGAAAGAATTAGACAGAAATCCTCAGTCCCCTTTCCCAAGAATCACTGGAAATAAAGGGGAGGACACTAGACTCCTGTCAACACATAGAATGAAATTTGAGTTATTTTATTTTAATATTAATTAGAAGGGTGACCTCAGAAGGCAAATGGACTTAAGACAGTCAAGTAACTATCACCCTAGCTCTTCTACCCTGTGGAAATCTAGTTGTCTCTTCATCTCTAGACACTGTCTAATCTAGGATGATGGGATTCTAGAACTTTGCACCCAGGTGAACACAGGCATATCTGGAGTGTTAGACTCAGGCTGAATTTCATCAGTCAGGATGGACTCATTCATTCCGTTGGAGGCTGTTTACTGAGCACTGACTCTATGCTCACAATTGTGCTGGGCACATGCATAAACCAGGAGTGTGCTGATTGAGAGTAACACAGAAATGGCCATTTTTAGCTGTTGGTGTCCTTAGCTACTAAGGATTCTCAAAACCTATTTTTAGTTTAGGGGTTAAAAACTCTGAATTTGACAAATCCCTTGGGCTGAGCCTATGGAGCAGGACACAGCCCACCAGGACAATTTACTGCCATTTTAGCAAGCTGACTAGGAAACAGGACTGGGTTTCCAGAAAAATCTTCAGAACCCAGTATATTATAGAAAGAGATTTCTTTGCTGTCACATTCTCCCCTTGCCACAGTTAACACAAACACACACACACACACACACACATATATAAAGGGCATATTAGAAACACTTAGAGCTAAACCATTATAGCTATGTATTCATATATTGTATACCTATATAAGAATATTAAAATGTGTAAGCTCAAGTAATATATACTTATAATGTACATTAGTATATAGTAGTATACATATTACATTAGTGAACCCACATTACCATTCACCACTATGAAACTGAGCTGTTGAATCTCAGATTGGATTGCTATATACATGTAATTGAAGGCAAAGTACCTGAAACACTATAATCCTGTAGCGCTCTAAAAGGGTTACTCTTTCTGAATAAGCAACCTCGATAATACAACGCTAACCAGTTATTAGGATCTAAGTGAATTGCAGCAGAAAAATCTTGAGTTGCTTCTTTATAAAATTTCCGTTTAACATATGCAATCCCTCGGTATGTCCTAGGAAAAAAAAGTTTGTTTTAACAAGTACTGTAAAGTATACATTTTCTCTTTTTGGTAAACCTGTACAACTAATTTTATATTTGAATAACAATTTGTAAATGTTTCTCCTTGCTTCACAAGAGAGTTTAGTCATGATGTTAACAGCAAAAATGATACAAACTTTTTATAAATTGAAGTACACTTTATTGTATACATAATTATATGCTTATCAGGTACATTCTACATATTAATTATGTGCTAACTAATTTTATTTCTTACATTTATCAAGGAGGTATGTCAATAAAATAAGTATGACATTTATTATTTATTGATTCCCAAAAATGTATTAAGCACTAATTTATACAAAATTGCTTCCTAGAAAAACAAAATAATCCATTTTGCAGAACATGGGCCCTAGTGAGTAGAAGTTTTAGGAGGTTTTTCTCTGGAGCTTGAAGATACATCCAAATACGTGAAAGTCTGCTCTTTCACCGATGAAAGCTATTGCATTAGTTGTGTAAACTGGATTCCTTTATCATTAACTTCTGACTCCAATTTTGAAATTATCACTTAGATCAATGCCAAAAAACTCATCTTCAATTAGTTAATAATGTGAAGCATATCCATTTTTAGAAATAAAATAAAGATGACAAGGAAAAACAGAAGAAAGAAGCTACTAGGTTGCCTACTTAGAAGAAATAAAAATAGTGGGAGGTTCCAAGATGGTCAAATAGGAACAGCTCCAGTCTACAGCTCCCAGCGTGAGCGATGCAGAAGACGGGTGATTCCTGCATTTCCAACTGAGGTACCGGGTTCATCTCACTGGGGCTTGTCGGACAGTTGGTGCAGGACAGTGGGTGCAGCCCACAGACGGTGAGCCAAAGCAGGGCCAGGCACCGCCTCACCCAGGAAGTGCAAGGGGTCCAGGAATTCCCTTTCCTAGCCAAGAGAAGCCATGACAGATGGCACCTGGAAAATTGACTCACTCCAACCCTAATACTGCGCTTTTCCAACAGTCTTAGCAAATAGCATACCAGGAGATTATATCCCGCACCTGACTTGGAGGGTCCCACGCCCACAGAGCCTTGCTCACTGCTAGCACAGCAGTCTGAGATCAAACTGCAAGGCAGCAACCAGGCTGGGTGAGGGGCGCCCGCCATTGCTGACACTTAAGTAGGTAAACAAAGCGGCTGGGAAACTCGAACTGGGTGGAGCCCACCACAGCTCAAGGAGGCCTGCCTGCCTCTGTAGACTCCACCTCTGTGAGCCGGGCATAGCTGAACAAAAGGCAGCAGAAACTTCTGCAGACTTAAACGTCCCTGTCTGACAGCTTTGAAGAGAGTAGTGGTTCTCCCAGCATGGAGTTTGAGATCTGAGAATGGACAGACTGCCTCCTCAAGTGACTCCCTGACCCCCGAGTAGCTTAACTGGGAGGCACCTCCCACTAGGGGCCAACTGACGCCTCATACAGCCGGGTGCCCCTCTGAGACAAAGCTTCCAGAGGAACAATCAGGCAGCAACATTTGCCATCCTGCAACATTTGTGGTTCTGCAGCCTCCACTGGTGATACCTAGGCAAACAGCGTCTGGAGTGGACCTCCAGCAAACTCCAACAGACCTGCAGCTGAGGGTCCTGACTGTTAGAAGGAAAACTAACAAACAGAAAGGACATCCACACCAAAACCTCATCTGTATGTCACCATCACCAAAGACCAAAGGTAGATAAAACCAAAAATATGGGGATAAACCAGAGCAGAAAAGCTGAAAATTCTAAAAATTAGAGCACCTCTTCTCCTCCAAAGGAATGCAGCTCCTCACCAGCAACGGAACAAAGCTGGATGAGGAATGACTTCGACGAGTTGAGAGAAAAAGGCTTCAGACGATCGGTAAAAACAAACTTCTCTGAGCTAAAGGAGGATATTCAAACCCAAAGCAAAGCAGCTAAAAACCTTGAGAAAAGATTACACGAATGGCTAACTAGAATAAACAGCATAGAGAAGACCTTAAATGACCTGATGGAGTTCAAAACAATGGCACAAGAACTACGTGATGCATGCACAAGCTTCAGTAGCCAATTCAATCAACTGGAAGAAAGGGTATCAGTGATTGAAGATCAAATTAATGAAATGAAGTGAAAAGTTTAGAGAAAAAAGAGTAAAAAGAAATAAACAAAGCCTCCAAGAAATATGGGACTATGTGAAAAGACCAAATCTATGTCTGATTGGTGTACCTGAAAGTGATGGGGAGAATGAAACCAAGTTGGAAAACACTCTTCAGGATATTACCCAGGAGAACTTCCCCAACCTAGCAAGGCAGGCTACCATTCAAATTCAGGAAACACAGAGAATGCCACAAAGATACCCCTTGAGAAGAGCAACTCCAAGACACACAATTGTCAGATTCACCAAAGTTGAAATGAAGGAAAAAATCTTAAGTGCAGCCAAAGAGAAAGTTCAGGTTACCCACAAAGGGAAGCCCATCAGATTAACAGCTGATCTCTCAGCAGAAACTCTACAAGCCAGAAGAGAGTGGGGGCCAATATTCAACATTCTTAAAGAAAAGAATTTTCAACCCAGAATTTCATATCCAGCCAAACTAAGCTTCAAAGGTGAAGGAGAAATAAAATCCTTTACAGACAAGCAAATGCTGAGAGATTTTGTCACCACCAGGCCTGCCTTACAGGAGCTCCTGAAGGAAGCACTAAACATGGATATGAACAACCAGTACCAGCCACTGCAAAAACATGACAAATTGTAAAGACCATCGATGCTAGGAAAAAACTGCATCAACTAACAAGCAAAATAACCAGCTAACATCATAATGACAGGATCACATTCACATATAACAATATTAACCTTAAATGTAAACGGGCTAAATGCTCCAATTAAAAGACACAGACTGGCAAATTGGATAAAGAGTCAGGAGTCATCAGTGTGCTGTGTTCAGGAGACCCATCTCACGTGCAGAGACACACAAAGGCTCAAAATAAAGGGATGGAGGAAGATCTAACAAGCAAATGGAAAACAAAAAAAAGCAGGGGTTGTAATCCTGGTCTCTGCTAAAACAGACTTTAAACCAACAAAGATCAAAAGAGACAAAGAAGGCCATTACATAATGGTAAAGGGATCAATTCAACAAGAAGAGCTAACTATCCTAAATATATATGCACCCAGTACAGGAGCACCCAGACTCA
The DNA here is from genome assembly GCF_029289425.2 of Pan paniscus. Lineage (NCBI taxonomy): Eukaryota > Metazoa > Chordata > Mammalia > Primates > Hominidae > Pan > Pan paniscus. The sequence continues at coordinate 39,105,692 of NC_073264.2, read as the reverse complement.
TAAAGCAAGTCCTTAGAGACCTACAAAGAGACTTAGACTCCCACACAATAATAATGGGAGACTTTAACACCCCACTGTCAACATTAGACAGGTCCACAAGACAGAAAGTTAACAAGAATTGAACTCAGCTCTGCCCCAAGCAGACCTAATAGACATCTACAGAACTCTCCACCCCAAATCAACAGAATATACATTCTTCTCAGCACCACATCGCACTTATTCCAAAATTGACCACACAGTTCGAAGTAAAGCATTCCTCAGCAAATGTAAAAGAACAGAAATTATAACAAACTGTCTCTCAGACCACAGTGCAATCAAACTAGAACTCAGGATTAAGAAACTCACTCAAAACTGCTCAACTACATGGAAGCTGAACAACCTGCTCCTGAATGACTACTGGGTAAATAACAAAATGAAGGCAGAAATAAAGATGTTCTTTGAAACCAGTGAGAACAAAGACACAACATCCCAGAATCTCTGGGACACATTTCAAGCAGTGTGTAGAGGGAAATTTATAGCACTAAATGCCCACAAGAGAAAGCAGGAAAGATCTAAAATGGATACCCTAACATCACAAATAAAAGAACTAGAAAAGCAAGAGCAAACACATTCAAAAGCTAGCAGAAGGCAAGAAATAACTAAGATCAGAGCAGAACTCAGGGAGATAGAGACACAAAAAACCCTTCAAAAAATCAATGAATCTAGGAGCTATTTTTCTGAAAACATCAACAAAATTGATAGACCACTAGCAAGACTAATAAAGAAAAAAAGGAAGAAGAATCAAATAGATGCAATAAAAAATAATAAAGGGGATACCACCACCAATCCCACAGAGATACACACTACCATCAGAGAATACTATAAACACCTCTACGCAAATAAACTAGAAAATCTAGAAGAATTGGATAAATTCCTGGACACATACACCCTCCCAAGACTAAACCAGGAAGAAATTGAATCCCTGAATAGACCAATAACAGGCTCTGAAATTGAGGCAATAATAAAGAACCTATCAAACCAAAAAGAGTCTAGGACCAGACAGATTCACAGTGGAATTCTACCAGAGGTACAAAAAGGAGCTGGTACCCTTCCTTCTGAAACTATTCCAATCAATAGAAAAAGAGGGAATTCTCCCTAACTCATTTTATGAGGCCAGCATCATCCTCATACCAAAGCCTGGCAGAGACACAACAAAAAAAAGAGAATTTTAGACCAATATCCCTGATGAATATCGATGCAAAAATCCTCAATAAAATACTGGCAAACCGAATCCAGCAGCACATCAAAAAGCTTATCCACCATGTTCAAGTGGGCTTCATCCCTGGGATGCAAGGCTGATTCAACATACGCGAATCAATAAATGTAATCCAGCATATAAACAGAACCAAAGACAAAAACCACATGATTATCTCAATAGATGCAGAAAAGGCCTTTGACAAAATTCAACAGCCCTTCATGCTAAAAACGCTAAATAAATTAGATATTGATGGGACGTATCTCAAAATAATAAGAGCCATTTACGACAAACCCACAGCCAATATCATACTGAATGGGCAAAAACTGGAAACATTCCCTTTGAAAACTGGCACAAGACAGGGATGCCCTCTCTCATCACTCCTATTCAACATAGTGTTGGAAGTTCTGGCCAGGGCAATCAGGCAGGAGAAAGAAATAAAGGGTATTCAATTAGGAAAAGAGGAAGTCAAATTGTTCCTGTTTGCAGATGACATGATTGTATATTCAGAAAACCCCATCGTCTCAGCCCAAAATCTCCTTAAGCTGATAAGCAACTTCAGCAAAGTCTCAGGATACAAAATCAATGTGCAAAAATCACATGCATTCCTATACACCAATAACAGATAAACAGAGAGCCAAATCATGAGTGAACTCCCATTCACAATTGCTTCAAAGAGAATAAAATACCTAGGAATCCAACTTACAAGGGATGTGAAGGACCTCTTCAAGGAGAATTACAAACCACTGCTCAATGAAATAAAAGAAGATACAAACAAATGGAAGAACATTCCATGCTCATGGATAGGAAGAATCAATATCGTGAAAATGGTCATACTGCCCAAGGTAATTTATAGATTCAATGCCATCCCCATCAAGCTACCAATGACTTTCTTCAAAGAACTAAAAAAAACTACTTTAAAGTTCATATGGAACCAAAAGAGAGCCCGCATTGCCAAGACAATCCTAAGCCAAAAGAACAAAGCTGGAGGCATCACGCTACCTGACTTCAAACTATACTACAAGGCTACAGTAACCAAAACAGCATGGTACTGGTACCAAAACAGAGATATAGACCAATGAAACAGAACAGAGCCCTCAGAAATAATACCACACTCCTACAACCATCTGATCTTTGACAAACCTGTCAAAAACAAGCAATGGGGAAAGGATTCCCCATTTAATAAATGGTGCTGGGAAAACTGGCTAGCCATATGTAGAAAGCTGAAATTGGATCCCTTCCTTACACCTTATACAAAAATTAACTCAAGATGGATTAAAGACTTAAACATCAGACCTAAAAGCATAAAAATCCTAGAAGAAAACCTAGGCATTACCATTCAGGACATAGGCATGGGCAAGGATTTCATGTCTAAAACACCAAAAGTAACGGCAACAAAAGCCAAAATTGACAAATGGGATCTGATTAAACTAAAGAGCTTCTGCACAGCAAAAGAAACTACCATCAGAGTGAACAGGCAACCTACAGAATGGGAGAAAATTTTTGCAATCTACCCATCTGACAAACGGCTAATATCCAGAATCTACAAAGAATGTAAACAAATTTACAAGGAAAAATCAAACAACCCCATCAAAAAATGGGCAAAGGATATGAACACTTTTCACAAAAAGACATTTATGCAGCCAACAGACATATGAAAAAATGCTCATCATCACTGGTCATTAGAGAAATGCAAATCAAAATCATAATGAGATACCATCTTACTCCAGTTAGAATGACAATCATTAAAAAGTCAGGAAACAACAGATGCTGGGGAGGTTGTGGAAAAATAGGAACACTTTTACACTGTTGGTGGGAGTGTAAATTAGTTCAACCATTGTGGAAGACAGTGTGGCGATTCCTCAAGGATCTAGAACTAGAAATACCATTTGCTCCAGCAATCCCATTACTGGGCATATACACAAAGGATTATAAATCATTTTATGATAAAGACACATGCACACGTATGTTTATGGTGGCATTATTCAAAATAGCAAAGACTTGGAACTGACTCAAATGTCTACCAATGATAGAATGGATTAAGAAAATGTGGCACATATACACCATGGAATACTATGCAGCCATACAAAAGGATGAGTTCACATCCTTTGCAGGGACATGGATGAAGCTGGAAATCATCGTTCTTAGCAAACTATCACAAGATCAGAAAACCAAACACTACATATTCTCACTCATAACTGGGAGATGAACAACGAGAACACATAGACACAGGGAGGGGATCACCACACACCGGGGTCCATGGTGGGTGGGAGGCTAGGGATAGGATAACATTAGGATAAATATCTAATGTAGGTGATGGGTTGATGGGTGCAGCAAACCACCATGGCACATGTATACCTATGTAACAAAGCTGCACATTCTGCAGATGTAACCCAGAACTTAAAGTATAATTTAAAAAAAGAAAATGTGGTACATATATACCATGGAATACTACACAGCCATAAAAGAAAATGAGAACATGTCTTTTGCAGGGACGTGGATGGAGTTAGAAGCCATTATCCTCAGCAAACTAACACAGGAACAGAAAACCGAACACTGCATGTTCTCACTTATAAATGGGAGCTGAATGATGACAACACATGAATGCATGAAAGGGAACAACACACACTGGGGCCTGTCAGAAGAGGGGTGAGGGGAGGGATAGCATCAGGAAGAATTGCTAATGGATACTGGGCTTAACACCTAGGTGATGGGATGATCTGTGTATCAAACCACTAAGGCACACATTTACCTATGTAACAAAAATGTGCCTATGTGAACATCTGGCACATGTACCCCGAACTTAAAAGTTGAGGAAAAAAATGTTTCACTAATTTTCTAATAAATAGAAGAGCTTTGTATTTATTTTTAATTAGTATTCACTGCTAAAAAATATTACTAATTAATTTTGAGCATATATATGTTTCTGAACTTAAAATTTTACAGAATAAACCTTTTGTAATATTCTGTGTAGCATGCCATTAATTAATTAATTCGTTCATTCAAACAGACTCACTTTTGCATTTGTTTCAACTTCGTCAGTAATTCAGACCTTCATCAGCTCACACCTGGGCTCTTATTTTACTCTATTCCTAGAGCCGGAGTGATAAGATTTGACTGTAATATAATAAAGACCTACTTTCTCAAAAACTTTCTTTCCATGGCCCATATTGGTAATCGGATAAGGCCAATTCTTTAAAAATGGCATATGAGGCCCCCTGAGACACCACCACCTAATAATACCTTCAATTAACCTTTTTGTTCTCCTCCAACTAATTTGATCCCTTCCTGCAAGTAATGTCCCTTCAATTGAAGAAGTAGACAACCAGAATAGACCAATAACAAGGGAATAATTTGTAAAGACTTTCGAAAAATTTTGCCCTCTCAGCAAATGGCTGTAAGCTGGGATAATTTTAGAGGCAAGTTATTCCAAACTTTCAAAGAACAAAAAATATCTAATAATAAAGGACATGTTTCTAAGAAAAGATGGAACACTTAATCAATTTTTTAAAAAGTAGTCAAATGCTGAAATATAGTAGTCACTATAGAGACCAATTTTACCATGAATATAGATTTAAAATTTTAAAGACAAAGAAAATGCAGTACTATTTTTAAATGATCCACCTAAAAGTATATAATGGCCAAGGGGCATTTATCCTTCAAAATAAGGAAGCCAAAAAAAAAGACTTCTAAGCAGGCCAACTAGTCACAGACAGGAGGAACACCTGCCACTGAGGGACACGGACATCAGAAAGACTGGCACTCTCAGCAGATCTTCATAGGGAATGCATTGAGAATGAACAGAAGGAGGACAAAGATGAAGCACTGAATGGGGAGGAACTTGGGAACCCTGCATGGGGCTACCATGAACTGGGACTCATTTCTGGCTCCCAGTGACTCCTGGGGAAAGGATGAGTTGAGCAGGAAAGCAGAAACCTGCTCTCACCACAGACTTCTGGAATCCTGGCAGCAGGAGACCTCATGACCCCCATGGACACTTAAGCTGGCAGAGAGCTTCTTAGAAAGGTGGTGGGGCAAAATTCCAGCTTGTGTAAAGCCCAGAGGGTTTGGAGCAGGAAAGTCTGCAATGAAGCACAGTCAGGGATGCCCATACCCCAAGGTCTGCCATGCTCCCCTTGGAGACTTTAGCCCTAGAGGAGTTGTTGGGCCTCAATAAAGCAGGGCAACCTTGCCCTGGAGATGATGCCAGTCCAACTTGAGTGCCCTCCCATGTCTGCTGGCCTCTCCCAGGACCCCAGGGTGGCTGCACCTGCTCATAGTGCAGCCTCAGGTGCCCAACCAGGGAGCCTCCCAGGGGTCCACATCATACCTCTTGCACTGGCAGACCACCCCTGACTATTGGAGGGGTCCAGCAGAGCAGTTCCAGATGACAGGCACCGGCCCACCTGCAACCTCCCTCCAGCAGGGCCTCCCCAACACTGCTTTGTTGGCCCACAGTCATCAATGGCCACTCCCTCATCACTTTGTAGGTGCACACACGTGTGGGCAGATTTCACCATCCCTTCCTCAATGATGCGCAATTGCATGTGCACCCCACCATGCCACTAGCTGCTGGCATGAGCACACTCTGCCACCCTCACTGCTGGGCCACCAATGCTGGTGCAGACACACACATGGAGATCAGCAGCACCACCCCCAGCCTTGCACTGCCATTGCTGCCAGTGCAAATGCACACACAGAGACCACCAGCCCTACACCTGCCACTGCCACCATAAGAACACGCACATGAAGGCCATGAGCCCAACATCCACCAGGACCTGAACCCCTACCCAACCCTGCCACAAACACATGAATGGACACCAGTGTCCCTGTCACCCCCAACGCTGCCACTGCAGTCACTGTGAACACCCACACAGACGCTGACATCCCTATGCCCACCAGCACACCACCCCAGCTGATAAGCATGCACCCCACTGTACCACAGCCACTGCTGCTGGCATGTGCAAAGGGAGCACAGATCCTGCTGCCACCACCCAATGAAGCACATTGGCTGGCACCACCCATCAAAGTGTTGTAGCCAGTGGTCTGGGAACACCTTGGCCCCTCCAGCACAGCAGGTTCCCAACTTAAGGGGCCAGAGAACAAAGACAGAAACCTAATACCACTCCCCCAGAGTTAGAACATGCAGCCCAGGAGTGCTGAGCTAAGACTTAGGCCCCTGTAATCTTCCAGAAACAAAACCAGTCAACAGCACCCACCTTATACCACAATCAAACCCCCAAAAACTTCAAAGAAGATAAAAGCATAAAAAAAAAAAACCTACACGAAGGAGACAAATTTCAAAGACTGAAGGAACTCCAGCCCAAAAAGATGAGAAAGAACCAGCACAAGGACTCTGGCAACTCAAAAACCCAGTGTCTTCTTACCTCCAAATGACCGCATTCACTCCCCAGCAATGGCTCTTAACCAGGCTGAAACGGCTGAAATCACAGAAACAGAATTCAGAAAATGGATAGGAACAAAGATCATTGAGATTCAGGTGAAAGTTGAAACCCAAACCAAGGATTCTAAGGAATACAATAAAATGATACAGCAGATAAAAGATGAAATGGTCATTTTAATAATGAACCAAACTGAACTGATAGAGCTGAAAAAAATCACTTTAAGAATTTCAGAATACAATTCCAAGTATTAACAGCAGAATAGACCAAGCTGAGTAAAAAAATCTCAGAGTTCAAAGACCAGTTCCCTGAAATAACTCAGTCAGACAAAAATAAAGAAAAAACAATAAAGAAGAACAAACAAAACTTCCAAGAAATATGGGATTATGTACATAAACCAAATCTATGATTCATTGGCATTCCTGAAAGAAAGGAAGAGAAATCAAGGAACTTGGAAAATTTATTTCAGTATATCATCCATGAAAATCTCCTCAACTTTGCTAGAAAGGCCAACATTCAAATTCAAGAAATGCAGAGAACCCCTGCAAAATACTACACAAAAAGACCATCCCCAAGACACATAGTCATCAGATTCTCCAAGGTCTAAATTACAGAAAAAAATGCTAAAGGTAGCTAATGAGAAAGGACAGGTCACCTACAAAGGGAACCTCATTAGGCTAACAGCAGACCTTATAGCAGAAACCCTAGAAGCCAGAAGAGATTGGGGGCCCATATTCAGCAATTTTTTTTTTTTTTGAGATGGAGTTTTGCTCTTGCGCCCAGGCTAGAGTTAAATGGCGCCATCTCAGCTCACTGCAACCTCCACCCGCCCCCGCCCAACCCAGATTTAAGTGATTCTCCTGCTTCAGCCTCCCCAGTAGCTGACATTACAGTCACCCCATCCGGCTAAGTTGTGTATTTTTTTGGTAGAGACGGGGTTTCACCAGATTGGCCAGGCTGGTCTTGAACTCCTGACCTCTGGTGATCACCTCAGGTGATCCATCCTCAGCCCATATTCAGCATTCTTAAAGAAAAGAATTTCCAACGTAGAATTTCATATCAAATCAAACTAACATTCATAAGTAAAGGAGAAATAAGATCCTTTTCAAACAAGCAAATGATAAGGGAATTTATTACCACCAGACCTGCCTTACAAGAAAGAGGTCCTGAAGGGAATGCTAAATATGGAAAGGAAAGACCATTACAAGCCACTACAAAAACACACTTAATTACACAGACCAATGATACTATAAAGCAACCACACAAACAAGTCTGCTTAATAACCACCTGGCAACATTATAACAGGATCAAATACACACATATCAACACTAACCTTGAATGTAAACAGGCTAAATGCCCCAATGAAAAGGCATACAGTGGCAAGATGAATAAAGAATCAAGACCCAGTGGTACGCCAAATGCAATGACACCCATCGGCTCAAAGTAAAGGTATGGAGAAAAACCCACCAAGCCAATCAAAATCAGAAAAAAAGGTGGAGATGCTATTTTAATTTAAAACAAAACAGACTTTAAACCAACAAACATCAAAAAAGACAAAGAAGGGCATTACATAATGGTAAAGGCTTCGATCCAACAAGAAGATCTAACTATCCTAAAAATATATGCACCCAACATAGGAGACCTAGATTCATAAAGCAAGTTCTTAGAGACCTATGAAGAGACTTAGATAACCACAAGATAATAGTGGGAGATTTCAACACCCCACTGACAGTATTAACAAGTCATTGAGGCAGAAAACTAACAAAGATATTCAGGAATTGAACCTGACATTTGACCAAATAGACTTAACAGACATCTACAGAACTCTCCACCATACCAACCACACTCTTGGACCACAGCACAGTAAAAATATAAATCAATACTAAGAAAATTGCTCAAAAGCCACAAAATTACATGGAAATTTAAGAACCTACTCCTGAATGACTTTTGGATAAATAATGAAATTAAGACAGAAATCAAACAATTCTATGCAACTAATGGAAACAGAGATACAACATACCAGAATCTCTGGGATACAGCTAACGCAGTGTTAAGAGGAAAGTTTATAGCACTAAATGCCCACATTAGAAACTTAGGAAGATGCCAAATTAACAACCTACCATCACAACTAGAGGAACTAGACAATCAAGAGCAAACCAACCTGAAAGATAGCAGAAAAAAAATAACCAAAATCAGAGCTGAACTGAAGGAAATTGAGATGTGAAAAGCCATACAAAAGATAAACAAATCCAGTAGTTATGTTTTTGAAAGAATTAATAAGATAGATAGACCACTAGCTAGGCTAATAAATTACAAAATAAGAAGATCCAAACAGACACAATCAAAAATGACAAAGGGGTGTCATCACTGACCTCACAGAAAAACAAAAACCCTCTGAGACTACTATGAACACTATGCACACAAGCTAGAAAACATAAAGGAAATGAATAAATTCCTGGAAACATATACCCTCCCAAAATTGAAATAGGAACAAATTGACCCTGAATAGTCCAGTAACAAGTTCCAAAATTGAATCAGTAATAAAAAGCCTACAAACAAGAAAAAGCCCAGAACCAGAGAGATTCAGAGCCAAATTCTACCAGATGTGTAAAGAAGAGCTGGTACCATTTCTACTGAAACCATTACAAAAATATTGAAGAGGAGAAGCCTCTTCCTAACTCATTCCACGTGGCCAGCATTATCCTGATGTCAAAACCTGTGAGAGACAAACACAAAAATGAAAACTTCTGGCCAACACCCTTGATGAACACAGATGCAAAAATCCTCAGCAAAATACTACCAAACCAAATCCAGCAGCAAGTCAAAAAGCTAATCCACCATGAGCAAGCAGGCTTTATCCCTGAGATGCAAGGTTGTTTACACACGTGCAAGTCAATAAATGTGATTCATCACATAAACAGAGCTAAAAACAAAAACCAGATGATTAACTCAATAGATGCAGAAACCTTTATGTTAAAAACCCTTAAAAAACTTGAAATTGAAAGAACATGCTTAAAAATAACAAGAGCCATTGATGACAAACCTATACTCAACACCAAATTGGATGGACAGAAGCTGGTAGCATTCCCCTTAAAAACCAGAAAAAGACAAGTATGCCCTCTCTCACCACTCCTATTGACCATAGTACTGGAAGTCCTGGCCACAGTAATCAGGCAAGAGAAAAAAAAAGGTAGGAATCCAAATAGGATGAGAAGAAGTCAAACTATCCCTATTTACAGATGATATGATTATATACCTAGAAAACCCCCATAGTTTCTGCCCAAAATTTCATTGATCTAATAAACAACTTCAGAAAAGTTTCAGGATACAAAATCAATGTACAAAAAAGCAGTATCATTCCTCCATACCAAGAATATCCAAACTGAAAGCCAAATCAAGAATGCAATCCCATTCACAATAGCCACAGTAAGAATACAACACCTAGGAATACAGCTAACTGGGAGGTTAAAGATCTCTACAATGAGAATTACAAAACACTGCTCAAAGGAATCAGAGATGACCACAAACAAATGAAAAAAACATTCCATGCTCATGGATAGAAAGAATCAACATTGTTAAAATGGTCACACTGCCCAAAGCAATTTACACATTCAATAATATTCCTATCAAATTACCAATGAGATTCTTCACAGAATCAGAAAAAGCCATTTTAAAATTCATATGGAACCAAGAAAGAGCCCAAAAAGCCAAGGCAATTCTAAGCAAAAGGAACAAAGCTGGAGGCATTACATTACCCATTTTCAAACTATACTACAAGGCTACAGCAACCAAAACAGCACAGTACTGGTACAAAAACAGACACATAAACCAATGGAACAGAATAAAAAGCCCAGAAATAATACCACACACCTACAACCATCTGAAGTTGGACAAAGTTGACAAAAACAAGCAATGGGAAAAGGACTCCCTGTTTAATAAATGGTGCTGGGATGACTGGCTAGCGATATGCAGAAGATTGAAACCCCTACCTTACAGTATATACAAAAATCAACTCAAGATAAAAACTTAAATGCTAAATCTAAAACTATAAAACCTCTGCATGATAACCTAGTAAATACCATTCTGGACACAGGACCTAGCAAGGATTTCATGATGAAAATGCCAGAAGCAAATTGCAACAAAAACAAAGTTGACAAATGGGACCTAATTAAACTAAAGAGCTTCTGCACAGCAAAAGAAACTATCAACAGAGTAAACAGACAACCTACTGAATGGGAGAAAATATTTGCAAACTGTGTATCTGACAAAGGTCTAATATCCAGAATCTATAAGGAACTTAAAAAAAAATGAACAAACAAAAAAACCCCACACACAATAGCATTAAAAAGTGGGCCAAGGACATGAACAGACACTTTTCAATAGAAGACATACATCCAGCCAATAAGCATATGAAAAAATGCTCAATATCACTAATCGTTAGAGAAATGCAAATCAAAACCACAATGATATACCATTTCACACCAGTCAGAATGGCTATTATTAAAATGACATTTTCTTGGTGAGGTTGCCAAGAAAAGGGAATGCTTATACACTGCTAGTGGGGATGTAAACTAGTTAAGCCATTGTGGAAAGTAGTTTGGAGGGAGGAGCCAAGATGGCCGAATAGGAACAGCTCCGGTCTACAGCTCCCAGCATGAGCGACGCAGAAGACGGGTGATTTCTGCATTTCCATCTGAGGTACCGGGTTCATCTCACTAGGGAGTGCCAGACAGTGGGCGCAGGTCAGTGGGTGCGCGCACCGTGTGCGAGCCGAAGCACGGCGAGGCATTGCCTCACTCCGGAAGCGCAAGGGGTCAGGGAGTTCCCTTTCCTAGTCAAAGAAAGGGGTGACGGACGGCACCTGGAAAATCGGGTCGCTCCCACCCGAATACTGCGCTTTTCCGACGGGCTTAAAAAAACGGCACATCACGAGATTATATCCCGCACCTGGCTCGGAGGTTCCTACGCCCACGGAGTCTCCCTGATTGCTAGCACAGCAGTCTGAGATCAAACTGCAAGGCGGCAGCGAGGCTGGGGGGCAGCGCCCGCCATTGCCCAGGCTTGCTTAGGGAAACAAAGCAGCCGGGAAGCTCGAACTGGGTGGAGCCCACCACAACTCAAGGAGGCCTGCCTGCCTCTGTAGGCTCCACCTCTGGGGGCAGGGCACAGACAAACAAAAAGACAGCAGTAACCTCTGCAGACTTAAATGTCCCTGTCTGACAGCTTTGAAGAGAGCAGTGCTTCTCCCAGCACGCAGCTGGAGATATGAGAACTGGCAGACTGCCTCCTCAAGTGGGTCCCTGACCCCTGACCCCCCGGCAGCCTAACTGGGAGGCACCCCCCAGCAGGGGCACACTGACACCTCACACAGCAGGGTACTCCAACAGACCTGCAGCTGAGGGTCCTGTCCGTTAGAAGGAAAACTAACAAACAGAAAGGACATCCACACCAAAAACCCATCTGTACATCACCATCATCAAAGACCAAAAGTAGATAAAACCACAAAGATGGGGAAAAAACAGAACAGAAAAACTGGAAACTCTAAAAAGCAGAGTGCCTCTCCTCCTCCAAAGGAACGCAGTTCCTCACCAGCAACAGAACAAAGCTGGACGGAGAATGACTTTGACAAGCTGAGAGAAGGCTTCAGACGATCAAATTACTCTGAGCTACAGGTGGACATTCAAACCAAAGGCAAACAAGTTGAAAACTTTGAAAAAAATTTAGAAGAATCTATAACTAGAATAACCAATACAGAGAAGTGCTTAAAGGAGCTGATGGAGCTGAAAACCAAGGCTTGAGAACTACGTGAAGAATGCAGAAACCTCAGGAGCCGATGCGATCAACTGGAAGAAAGGGTATCAGCGATGGAAGATGAAATGAATGAAATGAAGCGAGAAGGGAAGTTTAGAGAAAAAAAAATAAAAAGAAACGAGCAAAGCATCCAAGAAATATGGGACTATGTGAAAAGACCAAATCTACGTCTCATTGGTGTACCTGAAAGTGATGGCAAGAATGGAACCAAGTTGGAAAACACTCTGCAGGATATTATCCAGGAGAACTTCCCCAATCTAGCAAGGCAGGCCAACGTTCAGATTCAGGAAATACAGAGAATGCCAAAAAGACACTCCTCAAGAAGAGCAACTCCAAGACACATAATTGTCAGATTCACCAAAGTTGAAATGAAGCAAAAAATGTTAAGGGCAGCCAGAGAGAAAGGTCGGATTACCCTCAAAGGGAAGCCCATCAGACTAACAGCGGATCTCTCAGCACAAACCCTACAAGCCAGAAGAGAGTGGGGGCCAATATTCAACACTCTTAAAGAAAAGAATTTTCAACCCAGAATTTCATATCCAGCCAAACTAAGCTTCATAAGTGAAGGAGAAAAAAAATACTTTACAGACAAGCAAATGCTGAGATTTTGTCGCCACCAGGCCTGCCCTAAGAGAGCTCCTGAAGGAAGCACTAAACATGGATATGAACAACCGGTACCAGCCACTGCAAAAACATGCCAAAATGTAAAGACCATCAAGACTAGGAAGAAACTGCATCAACTAACGAGCAAAATCACCAGCTAACATCATAATGACAGCATCAAATTCACACATAACAATATTAACTTTAAATGTAAATGGACTAAATGCTCCAATTAAAACACACAGACTGGCAAATTGGATAAAGAGTCAAGACCCATCAGTGTGCTGTATTCAGGAAACCCATCTCACGGGCAGAGACACACATAGGCTCAAAATAAAAGGATGGAGGAAGATCTACCAAGCAAATGGAAAACAAAAAAAGGCAGGGGTTGCCATCCTAGTCTCTGATAAAACAGACTTTAAACCAACAAAGATCAAAAGAGACAAAGAAGGCCATTACATAATGGTAAAGGGATCAATTCAACAAGAAGAGCTAACTATCCTAAATATATATGCACCCAGTACAGGAGCACCCAGATTCATAAAGCAAGTCCTGAGTGACCTACAAAGAGACTTAGACTCCCACACATTAATAATGGGAGACTTTAACACCCCACTGTCAACATTAGACAGATCAACGAGACAGAAAGTCAACAAGGATACCCAGGAATTGAACTCAGCTCTGCACCAAGCAGACCTAATAGACATCTACAGAACTCTCCACCCCAAATCAACAGAATATACATTTTTTTCAGCACCACACCACACCTATTCCAAAATTGACCACATAGTTGGAAGTAAAGCTCTCCTCAGCAAATGTAAAAGAACACAAATTATAACAAACAATCTCTCAGACCACAGTGCAATCAAACTAGAACTCAGGATTAAGAATCTCACTCAAAACCGCTCAACTACATGGAAACTGAACAACCTGCTCCTGAACGACTACTGGGTACATAACGAAATGAAGGCAGAAATAAAGATGTTCTTTGAAACCAACGGGAACAAAGACACAACATACCAGAATCTCTGGGACGCATTCAAAGCAGTGTGTAGAGGGAAATTTATAGCACTAAATGCCCACAAGAGAAAGCAGGAAAGATCCAAAATTGACACCCTAACATCAAAATTAAAAGAACTATAAAAGCAAGAGCAAACACATTCAAAAGCTAGCAGAAGGCAAGAAATAACTAATATCAGAGCAGAACTGAAGGAAATAGAGACACAAAAAAACCTTCAAAAAATTAATGAATCCAGGAGCTGGTTTTTTAAAAGGATCAACAAAATTGATAGACCGCTAGCAAGACTAATAAAGAAAAAAAGAGAGAAGAATCAAATAGACGCAATAAAAAATGATAAAGGGGATATCACCACTGATCCCACAGAAATACAAACTACCATCAGAGAATACTACAAACACCTCTACGCAAATAAACTAGAAAATCTAGAAGAAATGGATAAATTCCTCGACACATACACTCTCCCAAGACTAAACCAGGAAGAAGTTGAATCTCTGAATAGACCAATAACAGGAGCTGAAATTGTGGCAATAATCAATAGCTTACCAACCAAAAAGAGTCCAGGACCAGATGGATTCACAGCTGAATTCTACCAGAGGTACAAGGAGGAACTGGTACCATTCCTTCTGAAACTATTCCAGTCAATAGAAAAAGAGGGAATCCTCCCTAACTCATTTTATGAGGCCAGCATCATCCTGATACCAAAGCCTGGCAGAGACACAACCAAAAAAGAGAATTTTAGACCAATATCCTTGATGAACATTGATGCAAAAATCCTCAATAAAATACTGGTAATACGAATCCAGCAGCACATCAAAAAGCTTATCCACCATGATCAAGTGGGCTTCATCCCTGGGATGCAAGGCTGGTTCAATATACGCAAATCAATAAATGTAATCCAGCATATAAACAGAACCAAAGACAAAAACCACATGATTATCTCAGTAGATGCAGAAAAGGCCTTTGACAAAATTCAACAACCCTTCATGCTAAAAACTCTCAATAAATTAGGTATTGATGGGATGTATTTCAAAATAATAAGAGCTATCTATGACAAACCCACAGCCAATATCATACTGAATGGGCAAAAACTGGAAGCATTCCCTCTGAAAACTGGCACAAGACAGGGATGCCCTCTCTCATCACTCCTATTCAACATAGTGTTGGAAGTTCTGGCCAGGGCAATTAGGCAGGAGAAGGAAATAAAGGGTACTCAATTAGGAAAAGAGGAAGTCAAATTGTCCCTGTTTGCAGATGACATGATTGTATATCTAGAAAACCCCATTGTCTCAGCCCAAAATCTCCTTAAGCTGATAAGCAACTTCAGCAAAGTCTCAGGATACAAAATCAATGTACAAAAATCACAAGCATTCTTATACACCAACAACAGACAAACAGAGAGCCAAATCATGAGTGAACTCCCATTCACAATTGCTTCAAAGAGAATAAAATACCTAGGAATCCAACTTACAAGGGATGTGAAGGACCTCTTCAAGGAGAACTACAAACCACTGCTCAATGAAATAAAAGAGGATACAAACAAATGGAAGAACATTCCATGCTCATGGGTAGGACGAATCAAAATCATGAAAATGGCCATACTGCCCAAGGTAATTTATAGATTCAATGCCATCCCCATCAAGCTACCAATGCCTTTCTTCACAGAATTGGAAAAAACTACTTTAAAGTTCATATGGAACCAAAAAAGAGCCCGCATCGCCAAGTCAATCCTAAGCCAAAAGAACAAAGCTGGAGGCATCACGCTACCTGACTTCAAACTATACTACAAGGCTACAGTAACCAAAACAGCATGGTACTGGTACCAAAACAGAGATATAGATCAATGGAACAGAACAGAGCCCTCAGAAATAATGCTGTATATCTACAACTATCTGATCTTTGACAAACCTGAGAAAAACAAGCAATGCGGAAAGGATTCCCTATTTAATAAATGGTGCTGGGAAAACTGGCTGGCCATATGTAGAAAGCTGAAACTGGATCCCTTCCTTACACCTTATACAAAAATCAATTCAAGATGGATTAAAGACTTAAACGTTACACCTAAAACCATAAAAACCCTAGAAGAAAACCTAGGCATTACCATTCAGGACATAGGCATCGGCAAGGACTTCATGTCTAAAACACCAAAAGCAATGGCAACAAAAGACAAAATTGACAAATGGGATCTAATTAAACTAAAGAGCTTCTGCACAGCAAAAGAAACTACCATCAGAGTGAACAGGCAACCTACAAAATGGGAGAAAATTTTGCAACCTACTCATCTGACAAAGGGCTAATATCCAGAATCTACAATGAACTCCAACAAATTTACAAGAAAAAAACAAACAACCCCATCAAAAAGTGGGTGAAGGACATGAACAGACACTTCTCAAAAGAAGACATTTATGCAGCCAAAAAACACATGAAAAAATGTTCATCATCACTGGCCATCAGAGAAATGCAAATCAAAACCACAATGAGATACCATCTCACACCAGTTAGAATGGGAATCATTAAAAAGTCAGGAAACAACAGGTGCTGGAGAGGATGTGGAGAAATAGGAGCACTTTTACACTGTTGGTGGAACTGTAAACTAGTTCAACCATTGTGGAAGTCAGTGTGGCAATTCCTCAGGGATCTAGAACTGGAAATACCATTTGACCCAGCCATCCCATTACTGGGTATATACCCAAAGGACTATAAATCATGCTGCTATAAAGACACATGCACACCTATGTTTATTGCGGCATTATTCACAATAGCAAAGACTTGGAACCAACCCAAATGTCCAACAATGATAGACTGGATTAAGAAAATGTGGCACATATACACCATGGAATACTATGCAGCCATAAAAAATGATGAGTTCATGTCCTTTGTAGGGACATGGATGAAATTGGAAATCATCATTCTCAGTAAACTATCACAAGAACAAAAAACCAAACACCGCATATTCTCACTCATAGGTGGGAATTGAACAATGAGATCACATGGACACAGGAAGGGGAACATCACACTCTGGGGACTGTTGTTGGGTGGGGGAAGGGGGGAGGGATAGCACTGGGAGATATACCTAATGCTAGATGATGAGTTAGTGGGTGCAGCGCACCAGCGTGGCACATGTATACATACTTAACTAACCTACACAATGTGCACATGTACCCTAAAACTTAAAGTATAATAATAAAGAAAAAGATCAAAAAAAAAAAGAGAAAGTAGTTTGATGATTTCTCAAAGAACTCAAAGCAGAATTACCATTCAACCCAGCAATCGCATTATTGGGTATATACCCAAAGAAATATAAATCATTGTACCATAAAGACACATGCATGTGTATGTTCACTGAAGCACTTTTCACAATAGCGAAGACATGGAATCAATCTAAATGCCCATCAATGACAGATTGAGTAAAGAAAATGTGGTACATATACACCATGGAACACTATGCAGCCATAAAAATGAACAAGATCATGTCCTTTGCAGTGACATGAATAAAACTGGAGGATATTATCCTAAGCAAACTAATGCAGGAACGGAAAACCAAATACTGCATGTTCTCACTTATAAGTAGGAGCTAGATATTGAGAACACATGGACACAAATAAGGGAACAATAGACATGGGGTCCTACTTGAGAGTGGAGAGAGGGAGGCTAAGGAACAAAAAACTACGTATTGGTTACTGTGCTTATCACCTTGGTGATGAAATAATTTGTAATCCAAACCCCTGTGACACAAATTTACCTATATCATAAATGTACATATGTACCTCTGAACCTAAAATAAAAGTTAAAAAAAGAAACAACCAACATATGCATATGTTGTGAGTTCCAGAAGGAAGAGAAAAAGAAAGGAGCAGAAATAACACTTTTAAAATGGATGGTTGAAAACTTCCCAAATTTGATGAAAGAAATGAATGTATTAATCCAAGAAGTTCAAGGACTCCAATTAGGATGAACTCAAAGAGATTCACATAGAGACACATTATGATCAATCTGTCAACAACCAAAGACAAAGAAAATCTTGGGGGATGGTGTGGGAGAGAATATTGAAAGCACCAAGAGAGATGTGACTCATCATATACAAAGGATCTTCAATAAGACTAATCCAATTTCTCACTAGAAATCACAGAGATCAGAAGGCAGTAGATAACATATTTAAAGTGCTTTAAAAAAAAATCAAGCAAGAATTCTATACCTGGCAAACTAGCCTTCAAAAATGAAGGAGAAATCAAAGCATTTCCGAGTAAATGAAACCTGAAGAAGTCCATTGCTAGTAAACCTATTTTACAAAAAAGGCTGAAAGGAGTCCCTAAGGCTGACATGAAAGACACTAGATGGAAACTTGAAACCATACAACAAGGTAAAGAACACCAACAAAAGTAATGAATAGGTAAATTTAAAAGCCAGTAGCACAGTACTTTTGGTTTCTAATTACTCTTTTTGTTCTATGTGACATAAAAGACAAATGCATAAAACAATAATAAGTCTATGTCACTGGGCATACAATGTATAAGGATGTAATTTGTGGCAGGGTGCAGTGGCTCATGTCTGTAATCCCAGCACTTCAGGATCACAAAGTGGGGGGATTGCTTGAGGCGAAGCGTTTGAAACTAACCTGGGTTACAAATTTTTTTTTTAATTTAAATTTTGTGCCTCTCTACAAAAAAAAAAAAAAAAAATTAGGTGTGGTGGTGTGCACCTATAGTCCTAGCTACCTGGGAGTCTGAGGTGGGAGGATCACTTGAGCCTAGGAGTTCAAGACTGTAGTAAGCTGTGATTGCACCACTATATTCCAGCCTGGGGCACAGAGTGAGATCCTGTCTCTAAAAAAAATTTTTTTAATGTTTATAAAGATGTAATTTGCAACAATAACAACATCAAGTTGGGGACAAACTTATACAGGCACAAAATTTTTATAGACTATTGAAACTAAGTTGATATTAATTCAAACTACATTATTATAAATTAACATCATTATTCAAAGGTAATCACAAAGACAATAACTAAAAATTATACAGTAAAAGAAATGAGAAGGAAATCAAAATGGTAGAAAAAATCAATTAAAAAGTAAAGCAATTATGGAGAAATTGAAAAACAAAAAATATACAATATAAAAAATATAAATACAATATACAATATAATACACAAAATATACAAAATACAATATAAAATATACATATGAAAAACAAATAGCAAAATGGCAGAGTTAGCTCTCCTAAGCATTAATTGCATTAAATGTAAATAGGTTAAAATGTCTAATCTAAAGGAAGATATTGGGAAAATAACTTTTACAAACCATAATATAGCTACATGGTATCTAGGAAAAAAACTCAATTCAGATCAAAGATACAAATCGGTTGAAAGTGAAAGGATGGGAAAAGGTATTCCACATAAATATTAGCCAAAAGAGAGTGGGAGTAGCTTTGCTAATATCAGACAAAATAGATTTTAAGGCAATAATTATTACAAGGGACAAAGAAGACCATTACATATTGATGAAAGAGTCAATCAATCAGGAAGATATGACAATTATAAACACAGTCAAAAACAGAGCCCCAAAATATATGCAGCAAAGACTAACAGAATTGGAGGGAGAAATAAACAATTCTATAATAATAGTTGGAGACTTCAATACCTCACTTTCAATTATGAATAGAACAACTAGACAAAAGTTCAACAATGAAACAGAGGACTTGAACAATAGCATAAACTAACTAGACCTAACAACTATATATAGAACACTTCATCTAACAACAGCTGAGTACAAATTCTTCTCAAGCAAACTTGGAACATTCTTAGGACAGACCATATGTTAGGCCATAACACAAGTCCCAGTAAATTTTAAAGATGGATCATACAAAGTATATTTTCTAACTACAATGGATAAAACTAGAAAACAATAACAGAAGAAAATTTGGGAAATTCACAAGTACGTGGAAATTAAATGGCAGATAGGTCAAAGGGAAAATTACAAAGGAAATTAAAAAATACTTTGAGACAAATGAAAAGGTAATACAACATACCAAAACTTAGGAGATGCAGCAAAGCAATGAGAAATGTATAGCTATAAATGCATACATTAAATAAGAAGAAAGATCTCAAGCCAGTAACCTTACTTTCTGCCTTAATAAGCCAAGAAAAATAAAAGAAAATTAAACCTAAAGCAAGCAGAAGGAAGGAAATAATAAAGATTAGAGCAAAGATAAATGAAATAGAGAATGTGAAAACAATAGAATCAACAAAGTCAAATGTTGGTGTTTTTAAATATCAACAAAATTGACAATTCCTTAGCTAGACCGACTAAGAAGAAAAGATGACTCAAATTACGAAAATAAGAAATGAAAGTGTGAACATTGCTACTACCCTTGAAGAAAAAAAAAGTAGTATTATGTAAAAGAATACTATGAACAATTGCATGCTAACAAATTGGAAGAACTTAGAAGAAATGACGAAATTCCTAGAAATACTCAAACTTCCAAAACCAACTCAAGAAGAAACAGAAAGCCTGAATAGACCATATCAAGTGAAGAAGTTGAATTAGTCATCAAAAAACATAGAAAAGCCAAGGACCAGAACATGTCAACAGTAAATTCTACCAAGTGTCTGAAAAATTAACAACAAGTGTTCTCAAAATCTCCCTACAAATAAAGAAGAAAATACTTCCTCATTCACTTTATTAAAGCAGCATTACCCTGTTATTAAAGCCAGACAAAGACAGCACAAACACACACCAATGTCCCTTACCAATATAGATGCAAAAGTCATCAATAAAATATGAGCAAATTGAATGCAACAGTATATTAAAAGAAAGATAGAGGGCCGGGGGCGGTGGCTCACGTCTGTAATCCCAGCACTTTGGGAGGCTGAGGCAGGCAGATCATGAAGTCGGGAGATCGAGACCATCCTGGCTTACATGGTGAAACCCCGTCTCTACTAAAAATACAAAAAAAAAATTAGGCGGGTGTGGTGGTGGGCATCTGTAGTCCCAGCTAGTCGGGAGGCTGAGGCAGGAGAATGGCATGAACCCGGGAGGTGGAGCTTGCAGTGAGCCCAGATGGCACCACTGCACTCCAGCCTGCCTGGGCAACAGAGCCAGACTCCGTCTCCAAAAAAAAAAAAAAGAAAGAAAAGAAAAGAAAAAGAAAGATACACTATGATCAAGCGGGATTAATCCTAGTAACACAAGGTTGGTTCAACATGTGTAAATAAATCAATGTAATATACCACATAAATTGAATGAAAACAAAAGCAAAAATACACAAGTGGCATTACATCAAACTAAAAAGCTTCTGCACAGCAAAGGAAACAACTAAAGTGAAGAAGCAACCTTCAGAATGGGAGAAAACAACCCAATTAAAAAATGGGCAAAAGACCTGAGTACCTATTTCTCAAAAGAAG
This sequence comes from Pan paniscus, assembly GCF_029289425.2. Classification (NCBI taxonomy): domain Eukaryota; kingdom Metazoa; phylum Chordata; class Mammalia; order Primates; family Hominidae; genus Pan; species Pan paniscus. The sequence continues at coordinate 39,084,226 of NC_073264.2, read as the reverse complement.
ACATATAAATGACCAGCAGGTATATGAAAAAATGCTCAACATCATTAGGGAAATGAAAAATTAAAACCACAATGAGCTATCACTTCACACTATTACCAAAAGATGAAAGATAACAAATTTGGCGAGGATTTTGAGAAAAGGGAACTCTTGTACACTGTTGGTGGGATTTTAAGTTAATACAGCCATTATGAAAAACAGTATGGTGGTGCCTTAAAAACTAAAAATAGAGTCACCATATGGTCCAGCAATCCACTTCTGGGTATATATCCAAAGTATTTGAAATCAGTATGTCAAAGAGACATCTGTACTCCACATTTCTTACAGCATTATTTACAATAGCCAAGATAAGAAATCAAGCTAAGTGTCTATCAACAGATGAATAAGCAAAGAAAATGTGTTTTATATACACAATTAAATACTATTCAGCCTTTTCCAAAAAAAAAGGGAAATCCCACCACTTACAACAATACGAATTAACTTGGAAGACATTATGTTAAGCAAAATAAGCCAGGCGGAGAAAAATACCAAATGTTCTCGTTTATATGTGGAATCTAAAACAAATACATAGAGGCAGAGAGTAGAATAATATTGGTTATTAGAGGTTGGGTGTTATGAAAAATGGGGAATTGTTGGTCAAAGAGTACAATGTTTCAGTTAGACAGGAGGAAAAAATGGTAAGTATTTGAGGTGACGGATATGTTAATAAGCTCAATTCAATCATCACAGATTGTATACATGTATCATAACATCACTTTGTATCCCATAAATATGAAGTGAAGAAACTAGAGCCACATGCAATAGCACATAATACTCAAGAGAAAGAAGCTAGACATAAAAGAATACTATCATATAATTCAATTTATATAAAGTTCAAAAAAGAGGCAAAATTAAACTAAGAATGTTTATGAACACATACTTATTTGAGGCAGCTATAAAGAACTATAAGGAAGTGATTTTTTTTTTTTTTTGAGACGGAGTCTCGCTGTGTCTCCCAGGTTGGAGTGCAGTGGCGCGATCTCGGCTCACTGCAAGCTCCGCCTCCCAGGTTCATGCCATTCTCCTGCCTCAGCCTCCCAAGTAGCTGGGACTACAGGCGCCCGCCAACACGCCCGGCTAATTTTTTGTATTTTTAGTAGAAACCGGGTTTCACCGTGTTAGCCAAGATGGTCTCGATCTCCTGACCTCGTGATCCGCCCGTCTCGGCCTCCCAAAGTGCTAGGATTACAGGCGCGAGCCACCGCGCCCGGCCTAAGGAAGTGATTAAAATAGACAGTGGTTGTCTTCCCCCAGGAAATACAAAGGCATGAGGGGGTTTCTAGATTGTTGGAAATGACCTGATGATGGTTACATGTGTATTGACATTATGATAAGTCATTATGCTGTACATTTCCATTTTGTACACTTTTCTGGATATAAGCTTTATTTTACCTTAAAAATGATTTAGGGAGATCAGCCAAGATGGCCGCATAGGAAGAGTTCTGGTCTGCAGCTCCCAGCAAGACCCACGCAAAAGGTGGGTGATTTCTGCATTTCCCACTGAGGTACCAGTTCATCTTATCGGGACTGGTTAGGCAGTGGGTGCAGCCAACAGAAGGCAAGCAGAAGCAGGGTGGGGTGTTGCCTCACCTGGGAAGTGCAAGGAGCCAGGGACCTCCCTCCCCAACCAAGGGAAGCCATGAGGGACTATGCTACCCAGCCTAGATACTACACTTTTCCCATGGTTATTGCAATCTGCAGATCAGGAGATTCCCTGTGTGCCTACACCACCAGGACCCTGGGTTTCAAGCACAAAACTGGGTGGCTGTTTGGGCAGACACCGAGCTAGCTGCAGGAGTTCTTTTTAGTACCCCAGTGGCACCTGGAACTCCAGTGAGACAGAACCATTTACTCCCCTGGAAAGGGGGCTGAAGCCAGGGAGCCAAGTTGTCTCACTCAGTGGGTCCCACTCCCACGGAGCCCAGCAAGCTAAGAACCACTGGCTTGAAATTCTCGCTGCCAGGGCAACAGTCTGAAGTCGACCTGGGATGATCTAACTTGGTGCGGGGAGGGGCATCCATCATTACAGAGGCTTGAGTAGGTGGTTTTCCCCTGATAGTGCTAAGGAGGCCAGGGAGGTTTGGACTGGGGGGAATTTACCACAGTGCGGCAAAGCGGCTGTGGCCAGACTGCCTCTCTAGATTCCTCCTCACTGGGCAGGGTATCTCTGAAAGAAAGGCAGCAGTCCCAGTTAGGGGCTTATAGATAAAACTCCCATCTCCCTGGGACAGAGCACCTGAGGAAAGGGGCAGCTGTGGGTGCAGCTTCAGTGGACTTAAACGTTCCTGCCTGCCGGCTCTGAAGAGAGCAGCTGATCCTGACAAGGAAGATTCTAACAGCACAGCACTTGAGCTCTGCTAAGGGACAGACTGCCTCCTCAAGTGGGTCCCTGACCCCTGTGCCTCCTTTCTGGGAGAGACCTCCCAACAGGGGTCGACAGACACCTCATACAGGAGAGCTCTGGCTGGAATCAGGCCAGTGCCCCTCTGGAACAAAGGTTCCTGAGGAAGGAGCAGGAAGCAAACTGCTTTTCTGCAGCCTCCACTGGTGATACCCAGGCAAACAGGTTCTGAAGTGAACCTCCAGCAAACTGCAGCAGACCTACAGAACAGGGACCTGACTCTTAGAAGAAAAGCTAACAAACAGAAAGCAACAACATCAACATCAACAAAAAGGACACCCACACAAAAACCCCATCCAAAGGTCATCAGCCTCAGAGATCAAAGATAGATAAATCCACGAACATGAGGAAGAACCAGTGCAAAAAAGCTGAGAATTCCAAAAACCAGAATGCCTCTTCTCCAAATGATTGCAACTCCTCTCCAGTGAGGGCACAAAACTGGACAGAGAATGAGATTGACGAATTGACAGAAGTTGGCTTCGGAAGGTGGGTAATAACAAGCTCCTCTGAGCTGAAGGAGCATATTCTAACCCAATGCAAGGAAGCTAAACACCTTGATAACAGGTTAACAGGAACTGCTAACTAGAATAACCAATTTCGAGAAGAAGATAAATGACCTGATGGAGATGAAAAACACAGGACAAGAACTTCGTGAAGCATACACAAGTATCAATAGCCAAATCAATCAAGTAGAAAAAAGGATATGAGACATTGAAGATAAACTTACTGAAGTAAGATGTGAAGACAAGATTAGAGAAGAAAGAATGAAAAGGAATGAACAAAGCCTCCAAGAAATATGGGACTATGTGAAAAGACCAAACCTATGATTGATTGGTATACCTGGAAGTAACAGGGAGAATGGAACCAAGTTGGAAAACACACTTCAGGATGTTATCCGGGAGAACCGCAATCTAGCGAAACAGGCCAACATTCAAATTCGGGAAACACGGAGAACACCACTAAAATACTCATCGAGAAGAGCAATCCCAAGACACATAATCGTCAAATTCTCCAAAGCTGAAACAAAGGAAAAAATGTTAAGGGCAGCCAAAGAGAAAGGTCAAGTTACCCACAAAGGGAAGCCCATCAGACTAACAGTGGATTTCTCTGCAGAAACCCTACAAGCCAGAAGAGAGTGGGGTGGCAATATTCAACATTCTTAAAGAAAAGAACTTTCTTTTTTTTCTTTTTTTTCTTTTTTTTGAGATGGAGTCTGGCTATTTTGCCCAGGCTGTAGTACAGTGGTGCGATCTCGGCTCATTGCAACCTCCGCCTCTCAGGTACAAGCGATTCTCCTGCCTCAGCCTCCTGAGTACCTGGGACTATAGGCATATGCCACCACGCCTGGCTAATTTTTAGTAGAGACAGAGTTTCACCATGTTAGCCAGGATGGTCTCAATCTCCTGATCTCATGATCTGCCCACCTTGGCCTCCCAAAGTGCTGGGATTACAGGCGTGAGCCACCACACCCAGCAGAAAAGAATTTGCAACCCAGAATTTCATATCCAACCAAACTAAGCTTCATAAGTGAAGGAGAAATAGAATCCTTTCCAGACAAGCAAATGATGATGGATTTTGTCACCACCAGGCCTGCCTTACAAGAGCTCCTGAAGGAAGCACTAAACATGGAAAGGAAAAACCGGTACCAGCCACTGCAAAAACACACCAAAATATAAAGACCAATGACACTATGAAGAAACAGCACCAACTAATGTATAAAATAACCAGCTAGCATCATGATGACAGGATAAAATTCACACAACACAATATTAACCTTAAATGTAAATGGACTAAATGCCCAAATTAAAAGATACAGACATGCAAATTGGATAAAGAGTCAAGACCCATCGGTGTGCTACATTCAGGAGACCCATCTCTCTTGCAAAGATACACATAGGCTCAAAATAAAGGGATGGAGGAAGAACTACCAAGCAAATGGAAAGCAAAAAAAAGCAGGGGTTACAATCTTAGTCTCTGATAAAACAGACTTTAAATAAACAAAGATCAAAAAAGACAAAGAAGGCCGTTACATAATGGTAAAGTGATCACTTCAACAAGAAGAGCTAACTATCCTAAATATATATGCACCCAATACAATACAGGAGCACCCAGATTCACAAAGCAAGTTCTTAGAGACCTACAAAGTGACTTAGACTCCCACACAGTAATAATGGGAGACTTTATCATTCCATTGTCAATATTGGACATATCAACAAGACAAAAAATTGACAAGGATATTCAGGACTTGAACTCAGCTCTGGGCCAAGTGGACCTAAGAGACACCTACAGGACTCTCCACACCAAATCAACAGAATATACATTCTTCTCAGCACCACATCACACTTATTCTAAAATGGACCACATAATTGGAAGTAAAACACTCCTCAGCAAATGCAAAAGAATGGAAATCATAACAAACAGTCTCTCAGGCCACAGTGAAATCAAATTAGAACTCAGGATTAAGAAACTCAGTTAAAACCGCATAATTACATGGAAACTGAACAACCAGCTCCTGAATGACTACTGGGTAAATAATGAAATTAAGACAGAAATAAATAAGTTCTTTGAAAGCAATGAGAACAAAGACGCAACATACCAGAATCTCTGGGACACAGCTAAAGTTAAGAGGGAAATTTATAGCACTAAATGCTATAAAGAGAAAGCAGGAACAATCTAAAATCGACACCCTAATATCACAATTAAAAGAACTGGAGAAGCAAGAGCAAACAAATTCAAAAGCTAGCAGAAGAGAAGAAATAAATAAGATCAGAGCAGAACTGAAGGAGGTAGAGACATGAAAAACCCTTCAAATAATCAATGAATCCAGGAGTTGGTTTTTTATTTTTTAAGATTAACAAATAGATGGATCTCTAGCTAGATTAATAAAGAAGAAGGCCAGGCGCAGTGGCTCATGCCTGTAATCCCAGCATTTTGGAAGGCCAAGGTGGGTGGATCACGAGGTCAGGAGATCGAGATCATCCTGACTAACACGGTGAAACCCCATCTCTACTAAAAATACAAAAAATAAAAATAAAAATTTAGCCGGGCATGGTGGCAGACACCTGTAGTCCCAGCTACTCAGGAGGCTGAGGCAGGAGAATGGCATGAACCTGGGAGGCGGAGCTTGCAGTGAACCAAGATCGAGCCACTGCACTCCAGCCTGGGTGACAGAGCAAGATTCCGTCTCAAGAAAAAGTAATTAATTAATTAATTAATTAAAATAAAGAAGAAAAGAGAGAAGAATCAAATAGACACAATAAAAAATGATAAAGGGGATATGACCACTGATCCCACAGAAATACAAACTACCATCAGAGAACACTACAAACACCTCCACACAAACTAGAAAATCTAGAAGAAATGGATAAATTCCTGGACACATACCCCCTCCCAAGACTAAACCAGGAAGAAATCGAATCCCTGAATAGACCAATAACAAGTTCTGAAATTCAGGCAGTAATTAATAGCCTGCCAACCAAAAAAAGTCAAGGACCAGGCAGATTCACAGACGAATTCTACCAGAGGTACAAAGAGAAGCTAGTACCATTCCTTCTGAAACTGTTCCAAACAATAGAAAAAGAGGGACTCCTCTGTAACTCATTTTATGAGGACAGTATCATGCTGATACCAAAACCTGGTAGAGACACAACAAAAAAAAAGAAAATTTCAGGTCAATATCGTTGATGAACATCGATGTGAAAATCCTCAATAAAATACTGGCAAACCAAATCCAACAGCACATCAGAAAGCTTATCCACCATGACTGAGTCGGCTTTATCCCTGGGATGCAAGGCTGTTTCAACATACGCAAACAAATTAATGTAATCCATCACATAAATAGAACCAATAACAAAAATCACATGATTATCTCAATAGATGCAGAAAAAGCCTTCAATAAAATTCAACACCCTTTCATGCTAGAAACTCTCAATAAACTAGGTATTGATGGAATGTATCTCAAAATAATAAGAACTATTTATGACAAACCCATAATATATATCACACAGAATGGCCAAATGCTGGAAGCATTCCCTTTGAAAACTGGCACAAGACAAGGATGCCTCTCTCACCACTCCTATTCAACATAGTATTGGAAGTTCTGGCCAGTGAAATCAGGCAAGAGAAAGGAATAAAGCATATTCATATAGGAAGAGAAGAAGTCAAATTATCTCTGTTTGCAGACGACATTATTGTATATTTAGAAAACGCCATCATCTCAGCCCCAAATCTCCTTAAGCTGATAAGCAACTTCAGCAGCCTTAGGATACAAAATCAATGTGCAAAAATCACAAGCATTCCTATACACCAATAATAGACGAACAGAGAGCCAAATCATGAGTGAACTCCCATTCACAATTGCTACAAAGAGAATAAAATATCTAAGAATACAACTTACAAGGGACATGAAGGACCTCTTCAAGGAGTACAAACCACTGCTCAAGGAAATAAGAGAGGAGACAAACAAATGGCAAAACATTCCATGCTCACGGATAGGAAGAATCATTATCATGAAAATGGCCATACTGCCCAAAGTAATTTGTAGATTCAATGTTATTCCCATCAAGCTACCACTGACTTTCTTCACAGAATTAGAAACAACTATTTTAAAGTTCATATGGAACCAAAAAAGACCCCATATAGCCAAGACAATCCTAAGCAAAAAGAACAAAGCTGGAAGCATCACACTACCTGACTTCACACTATACTACAAGGCTACAGTAACCCAAACAGCATGGTTCTGGTATCAAAACAGATATAGAGACCAATGGAACAGAACAGAGGCCTCAGAAATAACACCACACATATATACATAAAAAGCAACAGGGAAAGGATTCCCTATTTAATAAATGGTGCTGGGGAAACTGGCTAGCCATATGCAGAAAACAGAAACTGGACCCCTTCCTTACACCTTATAAAAAATTAACTCAAGATGGAATAAATATTTAAACATAAAACCTAAAACCATAAAAACCCTAGAAGAAAACTTAGGCAATGCCATTCAGCACATAGGCATGGGCAAAGACTTCATGTCTAAAACACCAAAAGCAATGGCAACAAAAGCCAAAATAGATAAATGGGATCTAATTAAACTAAAGAGCTTCTGTGCAGCAAATGAAACTATCATCAGAATGAACAGGTAACCTGCAGAATGGAAGAAAATTTTTGCAATCTATTCATCTGACAAAGGTCTAATATCCGGAATCTACAAGGAACTTAAACCAATTTACAAGAAAAAAAAAATCAAAAAGTGGGCAAAGAATGTGAACATACACTTCTCAAAAGAAGACATTTATGAAGCCAACAAACATATGAAAAAAAGATCATCAATGCAAATTAAAACCACAATGAGATATCATCTCATGCCAGTTAGAATGCTGATAAAAAGTCAGGTAACAACAGATGCTGGAAAGGGTGTGGAGAAGTAGGAACACTTTAACACTGTTGGTGGGAGTGTAAATTAGTTCAACCATTGTGGAAGATAGTGTGGCAATTCCTCAAGGATCTAGAACCAGAAATAGAATTTGATACAGCAATCCCATTACAGGGTATATACCCAAAGGATTATAAATCATTCTACTATAATGACACATGCACACATATGTTTACTGCAGCAATATTTACAATAGCAAAGACTTGGAACCAACCCAAATGCCCATCAATTATAGACTTACAAAGAAAATGTGGCACATATACACCATGGAATACTATGCAGCCATAAAAAAGAAGGAGTCCAGGCCGGGCATGGTGGCTCATGCCTGTAATCCCAGCACTTTGGGAGACCAAGGTGGGTGGATCACCTAAGGTCAGAAGTTCGAGACCAGCCTGGCCAACATGGTAAAACCCTGTCTCTACTAAAAATACAACAATTAGCCAGGTGTGGTGGCGGATGCCTGTAATCCCAACTACTCGGAAGGCTGAGGCAGGAAAATCACTTGAACCCAGCAGGCAGAGGTTGCAGTGAGCCAAGACTTTGCCATCGCACTCCAGTCTGGGTGACAAGAGCGAAATTCTGTCTCAAAAAAAAAAAAAAAAGAAAGAAAGAAAAAGATAAGAATGAGTTCATGTCCTTTGCACATGGATGAAGCTGGAAACCATCATTCTCAGCAAATTAATACAGGAACAGAAAACCAAACACCAGATGTTCTCACTTATAAGTGGGAATTGAACTATGAGAACACATGGACACAGGGAGGGGAACATCACACACTAGGGCCTGTCAGGGGTCAGGGGCAAGGGGAGGGAGAGCATCAGGACAAATTCCTAATGCATGCAGGCCTTAAAACCTAGATGACAGGTTGATGGGTACAGCAAACCACCATGTCACATGTCTATCTAGCAAACCTGCACGTTCTGCACATGTATCCCAGAACTTAAACTAAAATAAAATAATATTTTAAAAAATGATTTAAAATTAAAAACTGCAACTGAAAAGATCAGTAGACGTGATTATATACATATTTTAAACCACTTCAAAACAAAATTTAGATTAAAAGAAAAGCAACAAAATGAAAACTATGCTATGTACAAATGAAAACGGTACAATGCACGAAGTTTAATATACAATACAATAGGATAATGAAAACTATGCTATGTACAAATGAAAACTGTACAATGCACGAAGTTTAATAAACAATACAATAAGATAGTACATCCCTTGAAGCCAGGAGTTCAAAAACAACCTAGGCAACAAAGCGAGATCCCATTTCCCCAGAAAAATAAAAAATTGAAAAATTAACTGGCTGTGGAAGCACAGCCTTGTAGTCTTAGCTACTTGTGAGGAAGAGGTGGGAGGATCTCATGAGCCCAGGAGGTTGAGGCTGCAGTGAGCCATGACTGCGTCACCGCACCGCAGACAGGGTGATAGTGTGAGACTCCGTCTCTATAAATAAGTAAACAAAAGATAACTGCAAGAAACTGTATGAATAGTTTTCTGTGCTCAAAGTACAAAGGATATGAAGAAGAGATGCAAGGTGGTAGGCAATGCTTTAGAAATTGATAATGTAACTAGTATTTAGGAAATGCAAATGAAACAATTTTAAATTGTCATTTACGCCCGTTAAATTACCCACACCATTAGGGTGCAGGCAAGGATTTTTCATTTACTGGTGGCACTGAAAATTGATTCATTGTTTTTAAAGAGCTGTCTGATGTATTTCAAGCAATTTTCTGTTCTGAAAATGTATTTCAAATAATAGTAATAATTTTAAAACGACATCTAAAATCATTCTTACCTTGCTTGAGAATTTTGGTGATCTATATTTAACAAGGCTGTAAAATCCTCTATGGCTGCAAACCAGTTTTCATTTTCATAATAAAACAGCCCACGTTTCAATAATGCATCTGTTCTTTTGGGATCATAAAAAATACACTATAGGGACAGGGGGAGGTACATAAACATCACAAAATGAAAAAAAAAAATGAAGTGTATAATCACATAAGTGATCTAAAACTATGTTTTTAACTTTGGGTTAATAAAAGCAAACCATCTGAAGATGTCAAAATTTTCAGAGTTGTAGCTAAAGAATATTTCTTTAGGAGATTTTTTCCATCATCAAATTCTAGAGAGGGAGTATTTTTTAAGAGAAAAAAAAACCGGCATATACAGGAAGCCCAGGCTTCTGCCCACTGAAAATTTGCTGATAAAAATTCATAAGTGAATTGTTCAACTAGAGTGGAGTTCATTGGATCTATCTCAGCATTTTATCCTAAAGACATAACATATTAGACTACATCAAGGCTGATTCAATCACATAAAATATATATTAATCTAGCCATTAAAATGGGGAAGAGAATTGAATTATTATTGGCATGGCTCATTCATTTTACATTGACATACAAAGTAATAAACAGACTAAATCATATATCAATTATAAAGCTCTTCACCTATTGTTAGTAGAAAAGAACTGAAACACAAAGGAGGTGACCAAATATTTTTAAAATAAAAAAAAACAAAAATCCTAAAGATTTCAAAATTTGACCTCAATGTACTGCATTACTCTATTTCTAAACTATTGGTGCAGGATAGGGGAAACGAAGAGAATAGATAATCTAACAATTTCAGCATCTTCAAAAGAGCTTTTTGGTCATTTCTAGACCAGAAGTTAACAAAATATATAATATTCTCCTCAAGTAGAAAAATGTCAAGTGGATGTCATGGATTCATAAATAGGGCAGTTGGGAAAATGGAAACTTAAATTATTTAAATAATTGCTTCTAAATTCTTAATTGCAATAAGGAATAACAATTTGGAGTTTAAAGTCAGGAGATCAGAGTTAGAATTGTACTGCAATCAGGGGAATATTTTGCCTTGACTACGGTTCAGTTAAAAGTTCATTTCCTGGCCGGGCGCGGTGGCTCACGCCTGTAACCCCACTTTGGGAGGCCAAGGTGGGCGGATCACGAGGTCAGGAGATCGAGACCATCCTGGCTAACACAGTGAAACCCCATCTCTACTAAAAATACAAAAAAAATTAACCGGGCATAGTGGCGGGCGCCTGTAGCCCCAGCTGCTTGGGAGGCTGAGGCAGGAGAATGGCATGAACCCCGGAGGCAGAGCTTGCAGTGAGCCGAGATCGCACCACTGCACTCCAGCCTGGGCAACAGAGCAAGACTCTGCCTCAAAAAAAAAAAAAAAAAAGTTCTTTTCCTCAATTCTCTGGTATCTCCTAAACATAAGTTACTCTCCCACCATCCTTATTTCCTTCATAGTACTTACCATAATTTGTAACAGTGCCTTAATATCATAATTTATAATAGTAAATAGTTTCAAGCAAGCGAATGAATGAATGAACGTATGAACGAACCAGTAAGCACAGCTACTTTGAGAGCAGATAGGTTCCCTGCAGAAAAGAATCAGCTATTCAAGAGTTAAAAAGTAGAAAATATTTTTCTTTAATGTTTAAAGGTAAGAAGCAATTTTCAAAGGCTTCTTTAACCACTGTAGCATGGCTCCAGAGGAGGCAGCTGGAAAAGCTGGGCCCCCTACACGTTATCTCAATGCCTCCACACTCAATTCTGATGTAAATTCATTCATTCACCATTTAAAAAATAATAATTAACATAGTGTTAATATTAATTCCAGTAATGAAAACTCTAGCTCCTAACCTGTAATAAATCAATTTTGATTATATAATATATACAAAAAGACCTTCAAAAACTTGCTGTACTATTTGCATGAGGATATCGCAATCTAAACTATATAAATGGTAGAATTATATCTGATAAAGCTTACTTTCGAAAAGTCATCAATGGCCAGTACTTTGTTTGTTATTTCATACATCTCGCCCCTCCTGAAATAGATATCAGCATCTGTGGGCCTGCATTTAATTGCCTGGGTATAGTTTAGAATTGCCAAAGTTATGTCTTTTTTTCCCCTGTAAATTTCTGCCTTTGACAAATATGCCTCTAAAGAAAATTAAAAAGATAAAATTTGGAGTTATAATCCTTTCATTCCTATGAAAATTTTAAGAGTAATCCCTCTCCCTCCACAAATGTAGTCAAAATAATTTTTCTCTATTACACTTTCTTATTAGTTTATCTTATTTTATTCTATTTTATTTTATTTATTTAGGCAGGATCTCCTTCTGTCACCAAGGCTGGAGTGCAGTGGCACAATCATGGCTCACTGCAGCCTCAACCTCCAGGGCTCAAGCAATCCTCCCACATCAGCCTCCTAAATAGCTGGGACTACAGATGCATGCCACCACACCCAGCTAATTTTTGTATTTTTTTTTATAGACACAGGGGTTCACCATGTTGCCCAGGCTGGTCTCAAACTCCTGGGCTCATGTCATCCGCCCACCTCAGCCTCCCAGAGTGCTGGGATTACAGGCGTAAGCCACTGTGCCTGGGCCCATTTCATTTAATTTTGATTTCGACAATGCCAAATTTGTTCTCAAAGGCTGGATAAATGCTCATTTATGGTTAAAGGTACTTTCAATTTGAAGTAACAAAAATTACCTTTTACCTTTCCATATGTCTAAAATGTTTTTTCATAATCCTTTAATCATCATAGTAAAAGGTTAGGTTGTGATGACAAAAAACTTAATGGACTTTTAGCAGAGATCAACACAGGTCAAAAATCATTTATTAAGCTCATGTTTTATTTTATGGGTATGTTGTAGGTGCTGGGGATACAAAGGTGAATATCACATTTTCACATTCCTAGAAAGTTCCATGTCTAGTGCTTCAAGTTGGTTGGAGGATAGTACATAAGAGCAAAGATAGAGATTTCATACAACCAAGTAATCCTAGGCGCACAATAACTCTAACTCAGAGAGATGTGATCAAATCACACAAATCAAAGAGTGATTTGTAAATTACTTCTATAACTATTTTAAATTCATATTCTTTCGTTGTGAGATGAGCAGTAAGGAACCAACTTACTGCAATATATATCAAGGACAATAATCTTTCAAACCATGGTAAGTATTTTAAAAACACTAGGATTGTATGAGCCCCGGATTTACAATAACAAGAGTAAAAAAATTTAATTGAGGAAAGTCATTTTCAGGACATATATCTACTGATTTATGTATCCTTATAGTACCAATAAATGACAAAGGCTGAGGTCAAAATGTAGGTAATATAACTGTCTCTACAGACAACCCACCTGTATTATTTTTATTATATTTATGTATATAATTCAAGTCATCCAAAGCTTCATTAATTTTGTCTTGGAAAAGATAAATTAAATGTCGGTGCCAATAGGCATTGAGAAACAATGGTTCCAAGAGCATTACCTAGAAAATATATGTAAAAATTCAGTTAAAGTTGATTTGTTAAAGAAGGATATCCTATCAAATAAATTTTTAAAACACGGTTGATCCCAGTGGCTTTGTATGTACGTAACATAAAATAAAACCTCCCAACCTGACAAACAAAAATCATGTTTTTAATATTAATTATTTGAAAATGCAAATAATTATACTGTTATAATAATTCCACATGCTGTACTATAAACATTCATTGTTCAAAATTTCAGCAAAAATTACTATACAATTAAAAGCAAGTGTAAATGGTGAATATTACTATTTTGGTTAAATAAAACTTACTCTCTGCAGATCATTCATGGCACTCTGCAACTTTCCCAGTTTCCTATAAATAGCTCCACGCCTACAATATGCAAATGCAGGATATTTTGTCTTATCATTTATTTCTTCAGTCAAAATCTTCACTTCAGATTCATAATATTTAATGACCTCTTGTGGAAGATCAGACTCCACATAATCATTTAATTTTAGTTTTGGTGGTTCTTTCACTCTTTCAGGTGGGTCTTTAGGAACTGATATTTTATCATCTTTCTCTTTTACAGGTATGCTCGCATCTTTGTACTCAATGAGCCTATCAAGAGCCCATGTCCGAGGATCAATATTTTCTGGAATTCCTCCCTTAGCTTGGACGAATTTTTCAAAATTTAAATACAAAGGTAAACTGGGACACCGTATTTGACGTTCATATAATGGAACTTTGAACAAATATTTCTTCTGTCCCGGAAGTATTCCATGAGATGCTGATCTAGTTTTTAAAAGAGTGATTTTTTTAATTACAGAAATACAATCATCTTTCTAATCAGTAAATCAACTCAGCCACACACAAAACTACTATTTGTTATCAAAACAAAATTACATGCTAATTTTATGCGCAAGTTCTCCTTTTCATTTAATAAAATGGTAACACTGTATGAAGAATCTCCCTCAAGTTTATGAAAGCAAAAGACTGTTTTTAAAGATGTAGCCTCCTTACAGTACTAAAAAAATGAGGTCAATGTGCCTTTCGAGTTTAATTTACACCCTCTACAATACCAGCCACCAGAGGAATTACAATGGAGAATTAAGGAAGTAAACATAACGTGAGAAAAAAAATGCCATGCAAGAGGTTAAAGAGGACATAAACTTGAGGCAGCGGGAAGAAGGCAGGAGTTGACTACACCCCAGACCATCAACTGAACATCCCAGTTTTACCCTCCTCCTAGTAGGCTATCAAATTAAATAATACCTAATATGCTTTCAAATGCTACAAGTCTAGGATTAGCCTTCTCAAATTCTTCCTTTGCAATATAGTCTTCATTGAGTAACATGTGCCATAGGGCTGCTACTGTACTAGCCATAGGAAATACGAATAAACTCAGTCTATTGGAATAAAAAAAAGTTACCCTATCACTTCATATTTACTGAATATGTACTATGAGAAATACCTAGTGCTGAACACTAGCAGAACAAAAGTAAGAAAAGTTAGTTTCCTTCCCTTTCCTTACTTTCATAAGTTATCTATTCCTTTCCACATTCTAGTGCAAGCCACCATCATCTATTCTTCTTAGAGCAGAATAATTTCTTAATTCCCTGCTTCTACTTTTGCCCTTTAATTCATTCTCTGCATGGCAGCCAGGCATAGTTCTTGTTTTTTGTTTTACAAATGTAAATAAGATCACATCACTCCTCCAGGAGCTTCCCCTAGTATGCAAATCAAGCCCTTCACCATGGTCCATAAGACCCCACATGATCAAGTGCCAGCATAAATTTTCGACACCACTACTCTCTCCCTCATTCCCTATTTTCCAGCCATATAATCCTTGAGCAAGCCTGAAGGCCATTGCCCTTTTCAGCCCTTCTGACTGGCTGGCTCCTTCTCAATTCATATTTCTGACCAAATGTCACTTTAGAAAGGTCTTCTGTGCCAGATATGTTTTGTTTGCACCTCCATATTCATCTCTACCCTTCTCCATCTTGCTCCCTGTCTCAGGAAACTGATCTGCACAGACTATACCCTTAGGATCCCTTGGTCTCCGTCTTCTCATAAAGTTTATCCAATTAGGAACTCCAACAGAGGGAAGGAGGAGAGTGAAGTCAAAGTGTTTATTCCTGCGGCTTCCTCATGAAGGGTCTCCTCAAACTACCTAGGATCCTCGAAAAAAGATCACTACTGCTTTCAAGAAAACCATTTCTATACAACTCTTTAATTTCAGCTTCTAGTCATCACTCCCTCTTTTTGTTCTCTCAAACTTAGGAGTAGAAAATGGCTTTACATTTTTAATCCCAGAATACTGCATTATCATTTCTGGTTTCCTTGTACTTTGACATTTTTGTAAATTTCTCCTTTATCATAACCTCCAAATATTATCCTAAGCTGAGCGGTGTTTGTGATTGGGATGTTCACTGACAAAGTAATTAGTACCAGAGATGGACTCAGGAAACACACACACACATAAAGGATTCTAGGAAAACTTCCTTGCCAGGTTGAAATAGGACATGGGTAATCCATGGCATGTGGTGGTATAAAAATTTGTCAAATATCACCAGTGTTAGCAGGGAATGATGTTCAGGTGGAAGACAAGGCATTGGGAGATCAAGGAGCTTTAAGTCATTAGGACAACAATAATTATTATAAAAATTGTGTGTTCAGTTGACTACTTCTTTCAGACCAGAGAGTAGTTGCAGTACCTATTAAGTACCTCTAAACTTTGTGCACCAAGGTAATAAAGCTAGTAGGCAAGAAGCAGAAAACTGAAATATGGGATGTTAACATGCAAGGAGGTATGAATGAGAGTGAGAATTTTAAATCTTCAAATTCCACTTATCTTCCCTTTACTGAGAAGACTGGCTGAGGAATTATCAGATCCCCCATCTGAGACTCTCAGTCCTCTCCTGCATAAGTTTGTTTCAATGACTATACTGTGACATTGCTTCATATGCTGTAATGCACCTACCTCAAGCATGCCCTGAAATCACTCATCTGTGACTCCCAAACGCTCTCATGGAGCCACAGCCATTACAGTCCCTCAGCCTCCCACATACCTCCTCCATGGAGGTGACCTTGGGTTGGTGGCTGCTGGCCTCACCACACACAGCCTTAGCTAGAACACCCAGGAATACTCTAAGTGAAGGGTTCTCAAACTTCAGCATGCATCAGAATTACCCAAAGGCTTGTTAAAAATACAGATTTTGAGGCTCCACCCTCAGGGTCTCTTATTCTGTAGACCTAGGGTGGAGTTCTAGAACTTGCACCTCTAACAAGTTCCTAGGTAACACTCATGCATGGATTACACTATAAGAGCCATTGCTGTAGAGGAATGAGTTCTAAGGTTCAGGAAATAGGAATTTGTCTGCAATATGGAATGTGCTTAGTCAAGTCCCAACCCTTGGAAAGACCAGAGAATGCATAAGTGAGGGGGCACAATACCCTTGAAAAGCCTTGTGGGTGCTGACCTCAGAGCTGGAAAAGAATGACAGTGGGGGAACGGGAGCAAAGAAATTTGTTTCACTGATTCCAATGGGAATAATAGAACCCTGGAGTGGTAAAATCCCGTTTACCACTACAGATATGGTAGATACAATGACCACAATAAGCAATAGAGACAGAATAGTAGTAACAGGATTTTAACTCTCAAGGATTCGTGGCAGTAACTAAATGCCTAAAGGTGCTTAGAGATGAGATAAATGGGCAGCTTGCTTGGGTGTTCTTTGGCTTACATAGGGGAAAACTTACAGGTCTTCTGGTACAAACCTAACCAGCTATAGTGGAGGTTCACAATCTTTTACCCAGCTCTCAGACCCCAGCCAGTTCATAGTCCAAAACCTCTCTTAACAGGAAGGTTGGGCAAAGTCCCACTGCGGAAGAATCCTGCAATGTGGCTTAGGTATACACAGTGAATTTTCCCTGAAATCTTCTAAAGGTATGAGAAAGGGGAATACTCAAACCTTCCAGGGGTAATTACATACTGGCTCTGACCTTATGCTAATCCACAGATACCCACTACAAATCCCACTGACGTTTATCAAGCAAATTAAAGAATTACGAAAGTCAAGTGAATCTTGGCCTGAGACCATTTAACAGTGGACCTAGTAAGACATGGACCCATTTTTTGATAATTTCCCTAGTCCCAGAATGTATAGTGGCAGTAAATACATGTAATAACGGAATAAACTGTAGACTGAGGAAGATAATGGTAGTAAGGGCCAAGTGGAAATCTCAGAAACTGTCCTCATCCCATCTCACATCACTATCCACCAAGATAGCAAACAAAAAGCAATACCAGATTCCAGGGAAATTACACATTAGTGGCACCATCAGAGACTTGAAGGATATAGGTGGCAATTCCCACCGTATCTCCATTTTACTTTCCTGTTTCACCAGTGTAAAACCAAGATAGCTTGTAGAAAGTGACTATAAATTATCACAAATTTAATCAGGTGGTGATAACAATTACAGCTTTAGTTCCAGATGTGGTATATTTACTGAAGCAATGAACACACCTCCTGGCACCTGGTTTGCAGCTGTTGACCTGACATGCTTTCTTTTCCATTTCCCTAGTTTAGGAGAATCTGATGAAGTTTACATTTATATGGCAGGGACAACTCTCTCCATATATATACACACACACACATATATATGTACATACATATATATATGTGTACGTGTGTATATGTGTGTGTGTGTGTGTGTGTGTATCCCATATCCAACCCATAAGCAAATCCTGTTGTCCCTATTTCTAAAATCTATCTAGAATCTAACCACTTTCCACTACTTTGGTTGCTATCACCCCAAACCAAGAAACTATTTCTCACCTAGATTATTTCAACAGCTTTCTAACTGGTCCCCCTGCTCCACTACAATCTATTTTCCACAAGTAACCAGAGTGAACCTTCTGGAACATAAACTAGATCATATCAACTCACTGCTCCCAACTCCCAGTGTTTCCTTTTCTATTAAGAATGCAAAGTCTTTACCATAACCTATAAACATCACTACCCCATTCTCAAGTCCACAATGATTTCTTGGCACTCTTAAGAATAATTTCAAATTTACTCTGGCCTACAAGGCACCACGTGGTATTATCTCTGACCACTTCCTCAACCTCGCTTCTTTCCACCCTGCACTCACTCTGTTCCAGCCACACTGACTTCTATGCTGTCCCTCAAAAGCAAAAAGCATGTCTCCAACTCAAGGCCTTTGCACTTGTTATGACCACTTCAGATATTCAAACACCTCATTCCCTCATTCCATTCAGTTCTACGCTCAAATATCACTACCTTATAGAGGCTTCTGACCACTCTGTCTAGAATAGTAACCTTTGTTGCACTGCTTTATTTTCTCCATTACATTTGTCACTTCCTAATGTTATTTGTTTACCTCTCCACTCTCTCCCACTACAATGTAAGCTCTATGAGGACAGGGAGTTTGCCAATCTTGTTCCTTGCCCTATGCTCCTTGTCTAATGCAGTACTGCTGAGTAGTGCTCAATAAATGTATGTTGCAGAAATGAATGGCTGAACTCATTCATTCATCAAATTGTTGCTGAATTCCTACTATGTGCCATGATTTAATAAGAGAAATCACATTTAACTATAGTCCCTCCAACTCTTCACTTTAAGCTGATAAACTTTGCCTTCATTGAAAATATAGGAGCTATCTGACTTGAATACTTACCTCATTTTCTTAAACAAAATATACATTCCCAGGGAAGGAAGATGCTTTCTTCATATAATGCACAACACCTCTTCCCTGGGAGTTCAGTTGTATCACTTGTGTTCTATGTCCCATCCACATTTGCCTACTCAGAGGCTTCACTCTTTCAATATCCTGACTTTTCTGTATCATCTGAAATTGTGATCAGTACTCTGAAATTTTACTAGGCAGAGAAACTGCAGAAAGGATACTAAAGAGGCAAGAATGAGGAGGAAGTTCCAGATAACAGAGTTGAATGAGGGGGTCCCCTAAATCTAAGTTTGAAGCTATACATATCCCAGACTAACTCCTGAACCACCCACAAATCCCTTCTCATTATTCCAGAAATAATCACTGCCATAGTTTGATGTATATAATTTCAAGGTTTCTTTATAGATATACAAGCACTATTATACACACATACATGCATACACATACAGCTTTGTTAAAATATATTCCCACATAAACATCCAAAAATATGTTAATTGTGACTTATTTCTCAATGGTAGCATTGCTGTATTGTCTAAGTTTTTACAATGAGTATGTATTATTTTTACTATCAAATATTAATAAAATAAGTACAATATTTTTAAGGAAACAAGATCTTGCTATGTAACTTTCTAGAAGGATGTAAAAAGGAAAGGAAATGCAGACCATGGATGAACTTTTATGAAGAAGAATTATAGTCCCAGATCACTGAAAGTAAATAATACAAAGAAAAGGAACATGATAAAAGAGGGGACTGGCTGTTTACATCTACCCCAAAAGGTAAGTATTTCTTCCTGTACTGCAAGTTTAAATCATGTTTTCATAGCCATGAATATGGTTCATGGTTTTTCATTTGGAGGAACCGGAGTAAATTAACCTGCTAGCTATCACTCCAGTCTGAGAAAGTCAAGCCTTTGGGTTAGAATATGTATACATACAGTTAATCTGAGATGAGATGTAAGACAATTTAAGGAAACAGAAATTTTGAACAGTTCAAATGTTTTGCTCAATATATCGTTGATGTAAAAATAAGGACGATTTTACTACCCAAATCAAGGGATATTTGAGCTGGACATTACTTCAGAAATCATGTGGATAGGCTATTCATCTTCTAGATGGGGAAACAAATATTCAAGGAAATTAAGTAGCTCGGCCTAGTCACTGAGGATCTAGTGAATGAAGGTTGGGATATGGATGTATACAAATTCCTGATCCAGAGTTCTTGCTCCTAGAACATCACTGCTGCCAGCTTTTAGAGAAGCAGAGTGATAAATGAAAGTCAAAATAGGCCTGATGGCCAGGCGCAGTGGTTCATGCCTATAATCTCAGCCCTTTGGGAGCCCAAGGTGGGTGGATTGCTTGAGACCAGAAGTTCAAGACCAGCCTGGGCAACATGGCGAAACCCTGCCTCTACCAAAAAAAAAAAAAAAAAATGCAAAAATTAGCCACACTTGGTGGCACCCACCTGTAGGCCCAGCTACTTGAGATGATGAAGTGGGAGAATCCCTTGAGCCTGGGAGGCAGAGGTTGCAGTGAGCCAAGATCACACCATTGCACTCCAGTCTGGGCAATGGAAATGAAACCATGTCTCAAAAACAAACAAACAAACAAAAAACAAAACCAAAAAGTGGAAGGATAAAACAACTAAGGAAAACATAACAACTCCTGCTTGGAGGAAAATAAATTCTGCTTCTCTGAGGAATGCAGCAGCACAAGATGAGCCAAGAAAAACAGGTCTGAGACCACAGGGTCACTCGCAGGAGCAGGTCAAGTGAGTTAAGACTAAGGACAATTATTCTAGAAAGGGGCACAAGAAGATGCATTCAGAGGGATAGGAATGCCATTGGCAAACAGGCTGGTAGCCTGGATCTCAGATGAAGAATATTACTCAGTCCTGGAAGACAGAACGTTGGCAGAGATCAAGAGGCTAGCAATTCAGAAAAGCCCACATAGGAGGTAAGGCAGTGGGTACAAGGGAGTCAAGGCAGCCACTATTCATCAATAGGAAGAGCTCACTGTGGGTCAGCCAGCTACTGAGGAAGGTCTCCTCTACACCCTCAGGCTGCTCTGTCAACACTGAGCTCAGAGACCAAAGCAGAGGGAAACTTCTAGAGAAACAATGAAGCTGCGAAGTTATTGCAAACTTTGGCAACCTACCATGACCTAGCTGAGGAGGGAAGCAACAGGGCTAAGGGGATAAAAGGAAATGCATGAATCTGGGTGAGATGGCTCCAGTAGCTTTCTGCAGGAGTGACTTTCCACAGCCATAATTCAACTTGATGTATAAGAACATACGCAATCTGCTTCCCACCATTAAGGGAGGCCAGCCAAGAATGGGTGTGATTAAATAACCTTCATGGTTGGACATAAAATGGTAAGAAGCAAATCTGTGAATTATCAAATTAAGATTAGTGAGAAAAGGCCAGGTGTGGTGACTCATGCCTGTAATCCCAGCACTTTGGGAGGCTGAGGCAGGTGGATCACCTGAAGTCAGGAATTCGAGACCAGCCTGGCCAACATGACAAAACCCTGTCTCTACTAAAAATACGAAAAATTAGCCAGGTGTGGTGGCACACGCCTGTACTCCCAGCTACTTGGGAGGCTAAGGCATGGGAATCACTTGAACCTGGGAGGCAGAGGTTGAAGTGAGCCGAGGTGCTACTGCACTCCAGCCTGGGCAACAGCGAGACTCTGTCTCAAAAAAAAAAAAAAAAAAGTGGGAAAAAAGTCTCAAAGTATAGGAACAAAATTATTTTTCAAGTTGCTCCATAGTTGTTAGTTTTGAACAATTCATATCTACATTCATATGTGGTGAATTAGTTTGAATTAAGATTTTTTTAAAAAGGTAGGAAAGTTGTACTAACAATACTCCCACAGTTTGTTTTACTGCCTCCACCAAAAGGTTCATCCTATGGTTCCTGTTACACCCATTGGCAGCACATACAAATTTCAGAGTCAGTTATTAGAAGGCAAAGAAATCTTTTTAAATGGTAAAACTTTATAATATTCAGAATGATAAAAGGTCAGTAAGAAGACCACACCCCACAGAAGCAGCATTTGATCAGTTTATATCCTTTTTTTAGATAGAAGTCATTTAGGTTGTGGCCAAAATGGTGCTGTGTGCATTACCCTTTCCAGGATGGTGAAGATTCATAATACTTTAAAATCAGTAAATGTATTGAAAATGTATAAGCAAACTTCTAGTTCTGATCTAAAACATTTATCAACTTAGAAAACCTACTTGCAGTCTCCTACAAATGAACTAACAAAAAAATTTCCAGATACTATATTTGTTGCAGACGAAACTTAAGCATATGTAGTATACAGAGAACACGAGACTTGAATGGCATTCTCCGCTATGGTTGGCCTCTGTTCCACTCTGTCACTCACACTTATGAAGTACTATGCCCCAGTCTTCTCAAGGACAATAAGTCACCATTTCAAGAAATAATTAACTCTTTTACAGACAGCAAGTCTCTATAACTATAAAGTGAACAATTTTTTTTTATTCTCTTACCATCAGGAAAGTCTTTACTTTTCAAAAGGACACAAGTTTAATAAATTTTGTGATGTCTGGGGATATCTAAAAAGAAACCTCAGATCTTTTTGGAAACTATTTTGCACAATACTTTTGTTATAAGAAAGTTATGTCCTGAATACTTAATAATGAACACATTTGGAATTTCAGTGGTTATTATTTCAGGTCCCTACATAATTTTAAATATACTGGCTACTATTACTTTCAAGTAAGGAAAAAACTATTTCTGTGTTGATTCCTAAATAAGAGCTTACAATATTAAAAAAATTATTTACTTTTTTTTTTTTTTGAGATGGAGTCTCGCTCTGTCGCCCAGGCTGGAGTGCAGTGGCACATCTCGGCTCACTGCAAGCTCCACCTCCTGGGTTCACGCCATTCTCCTGCCTCAGCCTCCCAAACAGCTGGGACTACAGGTGCCCGCCATCACACCTGGGTAATTTTTTTGTATTTTTAGTAGAGACGGGGTTTCACTGCGTTAGCCACGATGGTCTCGATCTCCTGACCTCGTGATCTGTCCGCCTCAGCCTCCCAAAGTGCTGGGATTACAAGGGTGAGTCACTGCACCGGGCCCAAAATTATCTAGATTTATAACTCAATTCAATAATTTAAAAATTAAAAATACTTAAATATCTATTTTGAATGAGTAGAATTTGTGTGGAGCAGGAGTTGTTTTTTGTTACTAAATCACTTCAAATAACTTGTTTGGGTTTTTTACTTTCTGGAAGATTTCAGTTAGCCATCAAATTGATTTAGTCTTACCTCATGTCCTTAAATCAGTCCCCTATTTAAATTATCATTTGAATCATTCACATACTTATACTAAGAGATATCCATATATTTTTAAATGAGGGTTTGTCTTTCTTTTTTTTTTTTTTTTTTTTTTTTAAGATGGAGTTTCACTCTGTCATCCATGCTGGAGTGCAGTGGCCTGATCTCAGCTCATTGCAACCTCCACCTCCCAGGTTCAACCTCTTCTCAGCCTCCTGAGTAGCTGGGACTACAGGCACACACCACCATGCCCAGCTAATTTTTGTATTTTTGGTAGAGAGGGGTTTCACCATGTTGGCCAGGCTGGTCTTGAACTCCTGACTTCAGTTGATCCGCCCGCCTCTGCCTCCCAAAGTGCTGGGATTACAGGCATGAGCCACGGCGCCCAGCCAGAGGTTTGTCTTTCAAAGAGTGAAAGGTTCATATGTTCAGTGCAGAATAAAATAATAACTTCATGGGGTGAGATTATAAAATTAAGGTCAAAACCACAATATATTTCTTAAACTATAAGAAAATCACTTAAACAAGACCTTTCAAGAGATTTTGGAGGCTTGGATAACTCTTCATACACGAATATAAGTTTTTGTTGTTTCAATCTTTTCTTCCACCTCATCTTCTTTTTCTTGGGATAAACAATGTAACTAATGCCAGCTTTTTTAGACGCTTCAATGAGAGTCAAAGAGAGATTTCTCAAACTGTGTTTTTTGCACATGTTATCAAAGATGTCATCTATATTTTCTTTCACATGGTTGGGCTCCTCAGTTTTATTTTGCTTAGTGAGCTGGAGCTGACGTTTCAATTCCTTTGCTTTCTGAAACATAACCTCTTTTATACTGCTTTGCATATCATTCTTGATTTCCAAAGGAGCTATGATCTTCTCCTTCCTCAAGTCTGCAGAAGATTTTACTCGCTTAGTAAGCAAGCAAAGAGGTAGAAAAAACGTAAAATCAATTTAGTTGCTATGCATTCAAAATTAATTAATTCTGTTACAATTACTATTAATGTGGTTTGGTCACTTAATTTAAAAGTTTAAAAATCAGTATTCTTAAAATTATTCAAAAGTCAGCTGATAAAGTTAATAGTGGGTTAGTTCAAGCAAAGTACAATAATTTGGTTGGTCATATGACATTTCATTAGATATATGTAAACAGCACTATAAATTAGATATGTATTATGATTTTCTATATTTTAATTGAAAGAGAATGCTCTCTATATATCCAAATAAATTATATGCTGTACTTTTATATTTAATGCAAAAAAACTGGTAGAAGGGGCAAAAGCTGTTAAAATGCCTTATTCCATAAAAATCAATTTGGGTTTTCTTTCAAAAGCGCTTTAACAACACTGAATTTCTACACAATACCATTCAAATATTCTCCATAATAACTTTCAATTTAATATTTATAATAGGAAGTAACAGAATCCCAACCTATTACAGTATTTATTTTATCTAATCATTAGAGAATCAGCTTAATTTTTAATAATACTATTATTTATTATAACATTAATAATTATATAATTTTAATAATTATGCATTAATACTTGAAACTCTAATACTCATTACTTACACAAGATAAATTACTTTAAATCCTTTGATATAGCATTTCCTGCCTATTGAGCCATCGTCAATAAGTTAAATGCATTTCATTTGCTAATAAATAATTTGTTATACAGATGTAGTTCTTTATAGTCAATTTTGGCCCAAATTTCAAACATAATAATTTCATACAAGCCAGTTATGTACTTTAAGATATGTACTAAAGTACAACAGAGATATTGACCATCTGCAACTTACTGTACTCCCCCATCTCAAGAAACTATATAAAACTCAATATGTAATTAGACTAGAGAATATAATATAGAAGTAGATGCTTTTAAAAAAAAAATAAGGTGATTATTATTCCTAGGAATATAAATGTTTCTTTTAGAGAGTAAAAACTGTAAAATTATAATACCCTTAGTTGTGTAGGTTGTGCACTAAACCATTTTTGGATACTTTCAAATGATGCAGATTTTCTTGGTAAGAAACACTGTGAAATAATCAAATGAAAAATATACATTAGTCACAGATACTATTTGATAAGCTAAAATATATAATACTTGGCTAATAACTGTTTAGGTAAATTAATGAAATTCAGAAATACTGATTAAAATACAGATACTGAGTTTGAAGTCACTGACTTTATATAGAGGAAGAGAACTTAAAATCTATGAATTAATGTAGAAAAGTGTATAATAATAAAAACTGGGTTTTTTTTAAATTCAACTTGATATAACAAACACCAAGTACCTGCTATGTACAAGGTAGTATAATGCAAAGCTACCCAGCTGGTGTAGGTGGCACTGGTGTGTGTGAATGTGTGACAGATATGCTGAGCCATGAATCCCCTTAACCCTGGGGCTGCATTAGTGGGAGCCCCTGGACAGTCACCTCTAATCATGAGCAATCTCAACCTTTTAGTTCAGGAAACCACGCAAGTGTTACCACTTACTATAATAACACCCAGACTGGTGTTATTATATTAAGAGTTGGAAAGCTCTACTAAACTAGAGTGCAAAGTACAAAGAAAATGCTATGTTCCATGTCCTTAAGCACAATAACGATGCAAACAGCAATAAAGAAATATCTAGGCCAGATCCAGTGGCTTACACCTGCAATCCCAACAGTTTGGGAGGCTGAGGCAGGAGGATCACTTAAGCCTAGGAGTTTTGAGACCAGTCTGGGCAACATAGTGAGACCCCATTTCTAAAAAAATAAAAAATAAACTAGCTGTGTATAGTAGTGCACACTTGTAGTCCCAGATACTCAAGAGGCTGAGGTGGGAGAATCACTTGAGCCCGGGAGGTCCAGGCTGCAGTAAGCCATGATTTTACCACTGTACTCCAGCCTGGTAGATGGAGTGAGATTTTGTCTCAAAAAGAAAAGACTATATTAGGCACTAGTGAGAGAAAAATAAAACCATGTCCTAATTGTACCCCATAAAGTTCAGGTCATTGGATACACTGTAGTTAGTTATACTAAAACTCATGATTATGCATCTGATCACCGTTTAAAGCAATCAGTCTTACTCTGCTTCATGGCCACAGTTTCTCCATTTAGTCAAAGACTCATAAACATGTTCCTTTGATATTGAAGACCTACACAAGAATGAGTGAAAAAACTAGAAATGTTAGAAAAACTCACAACAAATATCCTGCTATTGATTAGTGAATAACATCTTCTAACAGTCATAAAAACAGCATATTTGAGAAAGTAGAAATGTATCTTCAGCAAGGATAGCACTGAATGGTCTGAGCCATTTTCCAAAATGAGGAAGTACTAAGAAAAAAAAAAATTTTTTTTGAGACAGTCTCCCACTGTTGCCCTCGATCTCCTGGGCTCAAACCATCCTCCCACCTCAGCCCCCTAAGTAGCTGAGATACAGGCACGTGCCACCACATCCAGCTAATTTTTTTGTTTTTTTACTAGAGATGGGGTTTCACCATATTGGGCAGGCTGGTCTGTAACTCCTGGCCTCAAGTGATCTGCCCACCTCAGACTCCCAAAATGCCAGGATTACAGACATGAGCCACCATGCCTGGCCCCAAGAAATAATTTCTGGAATTACCATAATTAATATTTGTACTGTAGGCAGATAGAGTAAATAATCCTAATTAAGAACAAAAATTGTACATACCCAAAAATTTGTTCTGCTATGTTGATGTAAAGTAATGACACTGCTTTTATATGAAAATTTATCAGTTAAAAGTCTGCTTGCTTGAACACTCTGTGATAAAAAGATAACAATTTTAAATTATGTTTTGGAGTACTTTTTAAAAGCCTATGATGACTGTTACTTCATAGTACAACATTATTAACAAAAGAACCAAAGAGAAAACATATGAAAGTAGTATAATTCTAGAAAACACTTACCAGAGATGCATCAAAGCCCAGCTATAGCCTTAGTATTTGGCCAAAACCTGCAATTTGGCTTCAGTGTTGGCATTTAGCAAAATGGTTACTTCCACATTATTTCTGGCATCCTTAATCTTAGGAGTGATCAATGATCCTATGATCTCATAGGTTAACATTGAATTTATGTAGCATATTAATATCAGGATTATGAACAAGACATATCTAGTTTTCTTGTCAACACATGAATATTCATTTTTAAATACAAGCAATCATTCTAAATGTAAACTGGAATGAAATTTGCCTTAAGTGCTTTATACTTTGAATTCTATCGGTTAAGTATGTAGATATATTTATTGTTGTAAGAGTAAACTGCCACAATGATTAAGGTTATTATTAAATGTGCTACTTCTCTATCTTGTAATCAGTGGTTTGGATATGCAGAAACCTAGAAGACCTAAATTTGACACCCGGGTAGATTAATGATTAATTAAATCATACTACTACTTTGCTTTTTTAAATTGTTAGGTCTCGAACACTAACATTACAAATTTTAAAAATATTTATTGAATAAAAAGTCAGATTTTAAAAATATTATATAATTATTACCGACGATGGAGAAGGCTATGGGTAACTTAGGAATCACCAAGCATTGAGTTTTTGCTAAAAATCCTCTCAAGTTATATTTTCAGAAAGTAGTGATAGCACAATGTATGGTAAGATAATTACTGGGCATAATAGAAAGATACTTGGTCACTTTCATCATTATTCTTTAAAAACAAACTACATGGTATACCAGGGATTTTCAAACCATTTTGTCATATGCTTACACAAGATATTGAAATATGATGGAATAGCAGATATTACATATTTAAAAGAATGCTTTTAACAACAATAAGGACAAAAACCTTAGTACCATGCTTCATAGATATCAAAACTGCGGAACTTATTAACAATCAATGGTTGCTTATTTTAAAAAAAGAACATATATGCTGGAGCCTTGGAAACTGTCAAAATAACGCCCAAACTAAGGTGTCTTGAGAGGGCACTTACAGTGTTACTTATATGATATGCAATGGAAAAAAAAATCCTCCTACTCTACCCCAAAGATATTGTTGAAATTGGTATGCATGCAATAAAAGCTGGGATGCAAACAGAAATGGAAACAGTTTCCTTAAAAGTCAATAATGACTTCTGCTTCTAATTAGGTAACATTAGGAACTTTGCTGAGGACAACTGAGAGCTACATATAATTTGAAAAACAATGGTCAAAACATCAGAGAGCTAACAAGATGAAAAGACGAGCCAAAATCTGAGAAAAGACAAGGTACCAGAAAAGGTAAGCCTACTATTCAAAGATGCTTTGTTCTCAGTATGTTTGCCAAAACAACTACAACTCTGAGTTGCAGATTTGGCAATTTCTTGGGGCAAGGGTGACAAAAAATCTAAGCCCAGAATCTATCTGAGATGTGGAGCCTGATAAAACATCCCAATTATATATAAACTGGAATACCACAGGGGTACACTCTCAGATTAAAAGTGGGTGGAAGGAATCAACTTTCATGCAGACTTTTAGTCTGGGTTCTAACACGAGGGTAGTCAGAGAAACTCACACCTCAACTTTAGATTAAAGCTGTCTCTGAATAGTAAAGACCCCAGTTTCTAACAAAAATGTCCTTTGGAGGAAGAAAATGCCATAATGCCATTCTAAGTCTCAAATGTTTCCTTAAAATCATGTTTTAAATACAATGGTAAGCAAACATTCAAAGACAGACAGGTATACAAAGAAACAAAACACCATAACATAACAGATTTAGGGAAAAATAGAAATACTAAGAAGAACCATATAAAAAACAAGTTTAACAGTATATTATACACAACTAAAGAGAGAATTCGTGGACCTCACCTATAATATAGGTTAGAAGAAATTGTCCAGAATCCAATACCAAGCACAAGAGAAAAAAAGGTAACTAATACATGTGATTAAAGTCCCAGAAAATGAAATAGAGAATGGATAGAGATTACTAAAAATTTTCCATAGCTAATGAAAGATGTCAACTACAAACTCAAAGGATTTCAATATGTGATAAATAAAAAGAAATACACACCTAGACACATCATAGTGAAACTATAGGAAATGCAAATGAAAAACTTAAAACCAGCCAGGTTTAGGAGAAGCAGAAGATGCATTAGCTTCAAAGTCTTTACATTTAAGACTTACTTCTCAACAGCAATAATGAATGCCAGAAAATAATGGAACATCATTACTGTGTTAAAACATCTGCCAATATATTATACTCAGATAAAATATTCCTCAAGAATGAAATTATATGAAGACATTTTGAAACTAAGAAAAACCAGGGTTTTCACCAACTTGCAGACCTTCTACCCCTCCTCTTAAAACAAATTCTATAGGATACAATTTAGGCAGAGGGTAAAATGATTCCAGATATAAGTGTCTGACATTAGAGGAAAAAAAAAGAAAAGCCAAAAAAAGAGATAAATATATGGGTAAAATTTAAGGTATATTACATAAAATGAAATTTTAGTTTGGACTTTAAAAGCTAAGGATCTATCAAAGTAAAAGCGTAAGTCAAGAAGGGGTAAATGGAATCAAAGGATTCTGAAGTCACTGTATTTTCCTGGAGGAGTATAAAGGTATTAATGTATATTAGATATCAATAAGTTAAAGATGCATATTCTAGAGAAACAGCCACAGGAATAAGTAAAACATACCGTTGACCCTTGAATAATATGGGTTTGAACTTCATGGGTTCAGAAAATCTACTTATTTACAGATTTTCTTCCACCTCTGCCACCCCTGTAACAGCAAAATCAACCCCTCTTCTTCCTCTGCCTCAGCCTAATCAGTATAAAGACAACAGGCCAGGCCCGGTGGCTCACGCTTGTAAGCCCAGCACTTTGGGAGGCCGAGGTGGGCGGATCACAAGGTCAGGAGATTGAAGCCACGGTGAAACCCCGTCTCTACTAAAAATACAAAAAAATTAGCTGGGTGTGGTGGCGGGCGCCTGTAGTCTCAGCTACTCGGGAGGCTGAGGCAGAGAATGGCGTGAACCCAGGAGGCGGAGCTTGCAGTGAGCCGAGATTGTGCCACTGCACTCTAGCCTGGGCGACAGAGCAAGACTCCGTCTCAAAAAAAATAAATAAATAAAAGACAACAAAGTGAAGATCTTTATGATCGTCTACTTCCACTTAGTTAATAGTAAGTATATTTTCTCTTCCTTATAATCTTCTTAATACCATTTTCTTTTTTCTAGCTTACTTCATTGTAAGAATACAGTACATAAGGCCGGGCGTGGTGGCTCACGACTGTAATCCCAGCACTTTGGGAGGCCAAGGCGGGCAGATCACGAGGTCAGGAGATCGACACCATCCTGGCTAACACGGTGAAACCCCATCTGTACTAAAAATTACGAAAAATTAGCAAGGCGTGGTGGCGGGCTCCTGTAGTCCCAGCTACTCGGGAGGCTGAGGCAGGAGAATGGCGTGAACCCAGGAGGCAGAGCTTGCAGTGAGCCTAGATCGCGCCACTGCACTCCAGCCTGGGTGACAGAGCGAGACTCTGTCTCAAAAAAAAAAAAGAATACAGTACATAATACACATAACATAAAATATGTGTTAATTGGCTGTTTATCAGTAATGCTTCCAGTCAACAATAAGCTATTTGTAGTTAAGTTTTTGGAAAGTTGAAAGCTACACATGAATTTTCAACTGCGCAGGGATTGGCACCCCCAACCCTCACATTGTTCAAGGATCAATTATATATAACTTTTACAACAGAAATGATAAAACACAATACACCCAAATAATTGGCAAAAAATTAAGCATACAATGGGTAAGAAAATAAAAATAACAATAAAAAGTAGATGTAAATTTTAAATAGGTCCAATTAAAAAACAAAAAAAATCCAACTGTATTTGTTTTCATCTAATCACATGTTGTTTATAAAAGACACATCTAAAATATAAGAATACAGAAAGGTTATGTGTAAGGGAACAAATATTTAATGAAGGAAAATTGTTGTCAATGCATTAATGATAAAGATAGACTCTAAGGTAAAAGTGTTTACTAAAATAAAGTAGCTCAGTTCGTTACTGAAAGTTTTGACTCATAAACAATGTTTAACAATCCTTCATTTGTATGCATCTAATAACATGGCCCCAAAACATAAAAAGTAAAAATTGACACTATTACAGGAAAATATAGACAAATCTACACCACAGTGGCAGATTTAAACACCCAGCTGAGGTTGAGCAAAATGTCATTCTGCCTTCTTGTTTCAGCTGTCGTACTGTAAAGAAGTTTCCTTTTCAAGGCCTATTTAGTGTCGTGTTTTTCATATTTTTGTGCTTTTGGTTTGTGATTTTGCTCTTTAAAATGGTCCCCAGTATAGTGCTGAAGTGTTGGCTAGTGTTCCTAAGTGCAAGAAGGCTGCAATGTGCATTACAGAGAAAACAAATGTGTTACATAGCTTCTTTCAGGCATGAGTTATAGTGCTGTCAGCTATGACTTCAGTAGCAATGAATCAACAATATATATTAAATAAGGTGTCTTTAAACAGAAAAGCCCATAAAGCAAGGTTATGTATTGATCAGCTGATGAAAACCAGAGCCTCACAGGACCCTCGCCTTCTACTTCCCCTAAGAGCAACAGTTCAATATCAACTAATTCAGTGCTTGAGGTGACTTTATGGAACATAACTACCACAAATGACAAGAATCTACTGTACATGTTTATTGTATCTGTACCTCATACTAAAATGTAAACTCCATGAAATTAATGACCTTGAATTTTCATTGCTGCAGCTCCAGCCTCTAGAACAGTGGCTCACACATAGAGGTGACTGGCATGTATTTATCTGATGAATGAATGGAAAAATGACATGTAAAAAGACTTAAGTCTTCATTTTAAACAAGACCAAGAAGTTCCAAGTGGGATGAATGAGAACTACAGTGTCCGAATACTTATTATCAACATGACTGGAGGCTGCCTGGCAAGCAATTAGAAAAATAGAATTTTATGCCACATCAAATTGGAATGCAAGAGGCAGAGGAAAATAAATATACATCCACAAATACAAGTACTCCAAAATTTACCACACAAACCTTTCCAGAAAGAATTAGTCAAAAATATAATAAGGAAAACAAAAATGATTAGAAGAAAGGAAATGATGTAAGACAGAAGAAATTGTGGAAAGAAAGTCAGAAAAACATAGTTAAATCTATGTAATTATTGATGCACAGAGTGAACATTAAAATTATCAGGAACAAAAATATTTAATGGTCTCCAATGTGGCAGATGGCAGATGGGAGTAAAGTGAAACATTTTAAAGTCAATCCTTCATGGAAAGGATATAAATTCTGATTGACTCTTGATGTGCTTAAATACATGCCAGATATTTTTAAATAACCATGAAAATGTAAAATCATGAATATATTATATCCAGACTACTGAATTTTATTTTTTAAAAAGGAAAACTGAAAAATATAAGTTTAAGAGAAGGAATAACAGGTGAAAATAAAAAAGACAGCATCAAACAAAAAATAAGTTAAATTTGCTTTTTAAAAATAAGAGCACATAGATCTGTGCATCTAAATATCATTTCCCATTCATTACAACCAGGAGTCTTTGAAGAAAGAGTCAATGCCAGTTCCGGTGAAATGAAAATGTCAGGTGAGCTTGAGCTATCTTTTTGTGCCAGAAAGTACTGTTGGATCCTTTCTCTCCTGGTCATTGGGAGTGGACAACCACCAGTACTGATTTTCTTTCGGACTACTTTTCTAATGGGTTACTCCATGGTCACCAGTTCTCACTAATTCTTCCTATTCCTGCTACAATTTCACTTCTTTTAAAACAATTTTGCCTACCTTCAACTCCCTACATTCACACTTTCCTATAAACATAGATAGAAAAATATATGCCCATACTTTGTAAACAAACATATAGTTTAAAAAACATTGCACTCATATTACAGACTCCCTACTGTGTCAGCTCAAGTAGAAGTAGACGCCAACAGTATAGGATAAAATGAGAAGGTGCAGGAGTAGGCAGGGGGAACCTTCAGAGCATTATGCAGATTTGACATCTCTGAAAGGGGATGAGAGAGGAAGGATTAGGTAGAGAGAGCTTCAGGCCACGGAGCAGTTCTAAGAAAGATTCAACCAGGCTGATGAAAAGTCCCTGAGCCAAAATTGCCCATGAAAGCAATCACAATCAAGCAGGAATGCATCTGCTCTAGCAACCACCTTGTGCTCAGTCCCTGGCTGGGAGCAGCCCCAAGGAAGCATGGCCTTGGAGCAAATGCCATGTTAGGTCTGCGGGACAGCAGCTGGAAGCCACCAGTCAAGTATGCCCCCTCAGCAGATTTTCTTGAAGCAGATGTGAGCATCATATTTTCACGGATGCCATATTGACTTATGCAAATTAATATTCACCAATCTTCTGCATGAAGGCAATCTTTTAATACACTTTATATCATTAACTTTCTCTTTCTAGCTCATGACATATTTTTCAAAAACAATATGTAAGTATTTTCTTAAGTAAATGAAAAGGTTAGACTGCATTATTAAAAAATGCAAATATATATGATAATCTTCTAAGATTTGAAATATACATACACTTTGACTAGGAATTCCAAACAGAAAAATACACATATGTGTGCAAAGATATATATATTCAAGTATTTTAAGTGAAAAAAAAAAGATGTAGAATAATATAAATTACAACTCCACAAATGTAAAAGTATTAATTTGCACACACCTGCATGACATAAATGACAATGAAAATGTCTGAATGGATATACGAAATGCATTTAACAATGGCCAACTTCAGGGAGAATAGAACTGGAGAAGGACAGCATTAAGGAGGGGGAATGCTCTTTATGTCATATTCATCTTTATTGTTTGAATTTTTACTACAAGTAAGCATTCACATACCACTAGTGTGATTTCTGAAGTAATTGTAATAGCCCTTGCCACTCTGAAAACAGCACAGACAGTAGGGAGTTAACAAAAGAGAACAGAAATTTTAAATAAACAGAAACCACAAAATAAAATAATAATAGTAGGACCAAAACACCATATGTTACTTATATGGCACCTCTAAAACAAAACAAAACAAAAACAATAAGAAGTATTAACCTAAAAATATTTCTGAACACAGAGAAAAGAACACAGGGCTAGACATACTAGAGTAGAATTCAAGCACGGAATAGGCCAAACTGGACCATTTCAAATCAGTAAGAGACAAAACTCATAATAAAGACAAAACATCTTCTAATCACAGAAAGTAAAACTGTTAGTAACAAGTGGAGAATTTTTTTTTTTTTTTTTTTTTTTGGTAGTGATAGGGTTTCATCATGTTGGCCAGGTTGGTCTCCAACTCCTGGCCTCAAGTGATCCACCCACCTCAGCCTCCCAAAGTGCTGGGATTACAGGCGTGAGCCACCATGCCTGGCTAACACATGGAAAAACTGACAAAGCATAACTTCATTGAAAATCCATATTTAATTAAAGTCTTTATGAGATCAAATGAAATAAATATGCCACATAAAATGTAACAATATTACAGTATAATAGTTAAGTCTATTATTATTTGAGCACCTACTACTTATCGAGCAATGCACCATATAGTCTCTCATTAAATCCTCAAAAGACCCACTTGGCAAACAAAAAAAACTGAGACTTCATGAGGTTAAAATAATAGTACGAGGTTACCCAGGAAGTAAGTGGAATTCAGATTCAAGACCATCTGATTCCTAAGGTGTGCTCTGCTTAGTCTGGCCACAATATCAAAGTGATAACAAATAATACCACTGAATTAACTGAGAGATATTGGGATATCTAGCACAACCCAAAGCAAATATCCATAAATTCCAAGAAACTGGTATTTTGAAGAATATATTTTCTTATGCTAATAAGGATTAAGAATAAAATTTAAACAAAATAATTCCAACAAGTTTTTAAAAAATGTTTAAACACTATGGTGTATCAAAAAGAAAAGGAAAATTGCAATAGAAATTACTTTGAAAATAAATAAAGACACTGCAAATGAAAAGGTTTGAAATAAGGTCAAGTACACAGAAGAAAACTCATAAATTACTTATATTATTTTTAAAAAAGAAGAAACATGAAGAAATTAATTAAGTTTTCAGCAAAAGAAATTAGAGTCTGGGCGTGGTGGCTCACACCTGTAATCCCAGAACTTTGGGAGGCCAAGGTGGGCGGATCACAAGGTCAGGAGATCAAGACCATCCTAGCTAAAACGGTGAAACCCCATCTCTACTAAAAATACAAAAAATTAGCCAGGCATGGTGGTGCGCGCCTGTAGTCCCGGCTACTCGGGAGGCTGAGGCAGGGGAATTGCTTGAACCTGAGAGGCAGAGGTTGCAGTGAGCCAAGATCGCACCACTGCACTCCAGCCTGGTATTAGAGTAAGACTGTCTCAAAAAAAAAAAAAAAAAAATTAGAAAAATACCAACATAGAATGTCAACATGCTATGGAAAGCAGAAAGCCAATAATCAAAAATATGTTAAAAGGGAGAAGTAACAACATTGAATTAATAATTAATACAAAAGGTTTTTGGTCAAAGATGGTGGGTTAAACTCATGTGTTTTTCCGGTTGACTGGCCATGATATCTAATAGCCAGGGAACTATGTATTATATATCTTTCTAAAAAAATAAAATAAAAGGGATGGTGTTATACTGGTATGAGTATACTAGTCTGACAAACATAGGGAAAGTATTTAATTTAAAAACAAATGAAAAAAGAAAAAACTACTTTCTAAAAGTTCTACTCTAAGAAAAAAATATCAGAAACACCATCAGAAAGGAAAAAGAAAATGATGCAATATTAGAAAGGAATATTAAAACTGACAAAATATATGCAACTCTATGTACATAACTTATAAATCTCAACTAAATACATAGCTTACTGTAGGAATATGTTGCCAATTGACAAGAAAAATAGTAAATATGAATAAGCTAAGAATTAGAAAAGAAAAAATTTTAATTATCAAACAATTACCTTACCAAATGGCTCAGATGAGTCCAAACAGTGAGCTCTTCCAACTTTTCCATTATTCCTAAGCCATATCAATTTCAGAATATTAAAAATGATGAAATGCTATCCAGTTAACCTTATAAAGAATAGCTCTGATAGCAAAGTCCAACAAAGGGAAAAAAAATACACTACACAGATATTTCACCCATGAGTATATATTTAAAATTAAAAATAAAATATGGCCTAACAGAATTCAACATAATATTTAACAATAATACACTATGAACAAGTAATCCAAGAAATGCAAAGATATTTCAATATTAACATTCTAAACACATAGTATCAACAGGTTAAATATGAACAAGACTCCATCCATGCCTTGGTTGCAGGAAAGCTAGGAGATAAATTGATGACCCCATTTCAAGCAACAGCATACATGAACTGAATTTCTTCATATTAATCTTACCTCTGGCTTTATTATGCTATTACTCATGTTATGTTTTCCCCACAATTTCTTTAACTTTTTTGTTTTATCCTTTTCTGATATATGTGTTTTCGTAAGCTGCCTACAGCGCTGTGCAAATAAAATAATCCTGAATGCCACTAAAAATTTATGTACAATGATGCTCATCACTGAAATATTGTAAAGAAAAAAAGGAAAAAGCAGAAAAGAGGAGGAGGAAGAAGGAGAAGAATTTTTACAAACCAAAGAAAATGAACCAAAAAGTGGGCAGCAATTCTCTGTGGGAGAAGAATAATAGGTTATTTTGTTTTATTTCTCCTCATTTTTCTAATTTTTAAAATGATCAGTATAACATAAAATGAGAGTAATCATACTTCTTTAAGGGAAGGAAAAAGATTACCACATTTGGGTATTATTAAATGTTTTTAACATTAAATTAATTTAAAATGTGATTTTAAAAACAAATGAAAATACCATGAAGATCTCTAAACAACTGAAGTAGCTTTATATCTTGAACTCTCAATCAAATAAAACATTCTTTCAAAAAGAAAACAGAATATTCTTCTTAACTAGCTAAAGTCACATGGATAAGTATAACATTTTTTAAATATACATACATAATATATAAAACTATGGCCAGGCATGGTGGCTCATCCCTGTAATCCCAGCACTTTGGGAGACCAAGCTGGGTGGATCACCTGAGGTCAGGAGTTCGAGACCAGCCTCACCAACATGGAGAAACCCCATCTCCACTAAAAATACAAAATTAGCCAGGTGTGGTGGCACATGCCTGTAATCCCAGCTACTCGGGAGGCTGAGGTAGGAGAATTGCTTGAACCCAGGGGGCGGAGGTTGCGGTGAGCCAAGATCGCACCATTGCCCTCCAGCCTGGACAACAAGAGCAAAACTCCATCTCAAAAAAAATTATATATATATATATATAAATTTTATATATATACATATATACATGTATATATATACACACACACGAACATATAAAATTATAAATTTATAAGTATGTAGGTATATATTTGTATACATACAATTATTTACATATATAAATAACTTCTGTAGTGACATCCAATTAATCCTAATTATGGCAATAAATGGTAATTTACATAAATGTCCAGTAAAATTGAATGTCATAGCCAATTATACAATTTATTTATTAAATAATAACAACAACAATAATAGAGAAAACCCATTCAGTATGTTACCTCATATTTTGGATATAGAGTTTCCTTCATGACAGATTCTGGAACAGAGAATTTAGGTGCAGCTGTATTCCAAAACAACTTCGTGAATTCTGGATAAGCACACATCTTTGAAAATAACATAAAAGGTTATTAGAAATGGTAAGAAATGGCCTTGAGAGTAAAAACTCAATCTCCTGTCAAAATTATTTTTAGTTGCTGAGAATTTTTGGTTCCACAGCTTCTGAAAATATGGATAAGAATTTTTTTACAGCCATCAGGTTAGCAAAAATGTAAAAGTCTGCATTACCAACTGATGCTAAGGACTTGGGGAAATTTGTAGAACACGCTGGAGGCCAATTGGCCATATCTAGTAGAGTAGAAAGTGTACGTGCCACATCTTCCTGGAATTTAACTTCCAGCTATATAGTGTAGGCAAATTCTTGCACACATGCATGGGGAGATGAGTATGGGATATTCACAGAGCATATGAAATAAAAAATTAAACCAAATCTAAATGTCCATTAATAGAGTAACATAAATAAAATGTGGTATACTCATAAACACTATAAAACACACTAAAACACAAAAATTATGATCTAGAGATGGATCTTAGAAGCATGGTATTGAGAAGAAAATAAGCAAGTTTTAGAAAGAATCATATAAAACTATGTCATTTATATAAATGTATCCAGAAAACACAAAAAATGTATTATTCATTGGTTAGGCTCACGAATACATCTAGTAAAGTATAAACTCATGGACTGGAAAAACTACTATAATTGTACCAGTAACTGCTGGGTATGGAGGAAGAGAAATGGAATTAAGAAGTACAAAAGGCCTTAATTTAATAATTTTTAAATTTTTATTTTAAAAAACATGAAACAAGTATGACAAAATGTTAACATTTCCAAAATCTTACTAACATATTCTCAGGTGTTTGCTAGTTTGGTTTCTGTATTTCTTTTCCAAATAAAAATTAATCAGGCCTAGGGGATTTTTTTTAGGGATGTGAAACTATTCTGTATGATCTGGAATTGTGGCTACATGACATTATACATTTTTAAAAACCCATTGAACTTTGAAGCACAAGGGGTGAATTTTAATGTAATGTAAATTTATGCCTACAGCCATATCACCCTAAATATGCGTGATCTCTCCTTTAATATGAATTTTTAAAAATCATTTAGGAGGTCAGGAGGAATCCCACGATGGAATGCAGAATGTCATAAAACAATCTAACTGTATTACAAACGTATGAAACAATCTCACCCAAGGGGGTGGGAGGAAAAGTTGTTGACCTTAGTTACTTTGGAAATGTGTACATAAAACCAAAGGCAAAAGGAACTGTGCACATAGCATTATACATTAGGTAATAAAGTTGTATCCCACATGATTATGAATTAACAATTCTGATACTTCTATGCACGTGCACTGGCACTGAAAAATTTAATAAATTGAGGGAGAATTATGGAAGCCTGGTTTGTCACTGCTGGAGTAGAAGTGCAGTAGAAAAAAAGGAAGGAAACTAGAATGACCCATGAGGTAGATTAGAGTTAGATGCATCAGTAAGAACTCATATTTAGCTTACTATAGATACAGATGTTTACATATAGAAATATGTATAGATACATGTATTTATTTATACAAGTTTGTGTACACACATATATTTCCTTGCTTTGACAGCTGACAAGACCTAGAAGCAACAATGCCCAGTAGAAACAAACACACCTACTGCCTGGATCTTAGTTTTTAATTATATTCCCCAATAAAGAGACCCAGGGCTCCTTGTTGAAATGGCTGATTCTAGGACTGGGACAGGAAATATGCAAGATGAACCTAGAATATCTAATACTGCCAAAAATTAAGAAAGTGTTCTTAAAAAAATCCCACAATGATAGGGTGTCAAAAGAGACATAGAAGCCATCTGAAGGAGTTCCCAATGGCCAAAGATCAAATAATTTTATCAAAACTAATAATAATAATGTAGTACTGTATTACAACTCAAAGTATAACATAAATATTCACAAATCATACTGATATAAATAAATGACTGAGTAAATAAATGAATGAGAAGAATAGACACACTTCCTATATAGAAGAGTTCTAATAAATTTTTGTAGACACTCTACCCTCAAAGAGGTGGAGCATAACCCCCCACTTCTTAGGTGTGGCTGTGTGTGGTGACTTTCTTCTGAATAATATGGAAAGGGGAAAAAAAGACAGACTTTAAATGAAGAAACCTGGTAAACACTACCTAGCCAGGTGATCGAGGTTAACATCAACACTAATAAATCATGTCGATAGTATATACCCCTGATACCTGATGAAAATGGCACTTTTTAATTCAGTGGTCTTCCTCCAAAAATCACATAATCGAATCAAATCAGAGAAACATCATGGCTGGGTGTTGTGGCTCACACCTGTCCCAGAACTTTGGGAGGCCAAGGCTGGAGGACCATTTGAGGCCAGGAGTTCAAGACCAGCTTGAGCAACATAGTAAGACCCTACAAAAAAATTTAAAAATTAGCCAGGTGTAGTGGCATGTGCCTGTAGTCCTAGCTACTCAGGAGGCTGAAGTGGGAGGATCACTCGAGCCCTGGAGGTCTGCTCTCAAGGGAAAGTACAGATGCACCTTCAGGAGAGAATTTATTAAATTAAACTAGTAAATAAGACTAACCATGGTAAATTGGTTCCCCCAGCAATGCTCAGAACTTTCTAAGAAGAGTCCTAGGAAAATATTAGAAGCAACAGGGGTAGTAGCTGCCAGAACTTGAAAGGACAATGGCTGTTGCATAGCAAACTGAATGATTAACTCTGCATCCTGGGTTAATTTGTGTTTCACAGTTCCTGCATACCTCCTAAGGCCATGATGCATAGTACGAGCTGATGCAATAACTCTTGTTCATACTGATGACCCAAGGTCAGAGTATTCTGTTCACTAAGGGAAAGAGACATGCAAATTAGTTTCAGGGTCAAGTTAAATTTCATTTAAATGAAACCTAAGGCAGAATATCAGTTTTCAAAATGTAGTCTGAGACCCTGGGGGAGATTATTTGCCTTTTTCACTATGTTAACATTTGCACTGAGGGGAAAAAATATATATATATATGTATATGTGTATATACATGTGTATATACACATGTGTATATATGTGTGTGTATATATACATATATATATATATATATATATATATGGTGAAACTCACAGTGCCAAAGCATGAATCAAGACAGCAGCACCTTAAAAATGCCCACCAGAAAGAAGGAAAATTTTTAATTTTATTCAATCTCCACACATCTT
The DNA here is from genome assembly GCF_029289425.2 of Pan paniscus. NCBI lineage: Eukaryota > Metazoa > Chordata > Mammalia > Primates > Hominidae > Pan > Pan paniscus. The sequence continues at coordinate 39,043,181 of NC_073264.2, read as the reverse complement.
AATATTTAATGTGATTAAATGAGAAATACAAACAAAATATATCTGTGGCCATGGTGAAGTATGATGGCGGTTTGGAGGAAATGCATGTGTGCTATTGTTTGAGTTGTGAACTGAACTAGCCTCCATTTTCATTTAAGAAAACAAACATCAAACCATGTTCATTGAGAGTTGGGTATACGGCAAGATTTTTCTTGAAAAGGGATGAAGCAAACTGGTCACTTCAAATAAAACACCCGAGTGTATTTGTGACAATGAAAAAAATTGAGCTTTTCAACAAAAATTAGAATTTTGGAAAACATGTGTCCCTTACCATGAGTTTGCAAGGTTCCCAATGCTAAAGAACTTTTCTGACAATTTTAAAAATAAGCTGAAATGTGTCAACATTTGAAGAGTTAAATAACTGAACAGTATTTTCCAAATAACCAACGTGTGATGTTATTTGAAATAATCCATGAGTAAAACAGCCATTCAAAGTACAAGATAAAACAATAGATTTTAACATAATAAAGTATGAAAGTCATCAATACAGTTTCAGATTTCAATTGCAACAAGCTTTTTTATTGTACAAATCATCATGTAACAATTATCTTTTTAACTGAGGCTACATTTTTTTTCTTATTTTTCTTTTTTTTTTTTCTGTTCCACTGACCACAATTTCTTTATTAGGCTTTTTATTTTGAGATAATTGTAGATTCACAGGCAGTTTTAAGAAATAATACAAAGATATCCCATCTTCCCTTTATCCAGTTTAGCCCAAAGACAACATCATGCAAAACCATAGTACCATATCATAAACAACATGTTGACATGAAACAGTCAAGCTACAAAACATTTCCATCATCACAAGGGATCCATCTTGTCCTTTAAAGTCATACTCATCCTAACCCCCATCCTGAAAACCTGGAAACCACTATTCTATTCTTTATTTGTATAATTTTGTCATTTTGAGGAAGTTATATAATGAAATTACACAGTATGTAATCTTTCAGAATTGGATTTTTCAGCCCAATTCTCTTAAGATTCATTGTTATCACATGTATGAATAGTTCATTCCTTTTTATTGGTGATTAGTATTCCATCTATGGATGTACCACAGTTTTCTTAACCCACTGAAGGTTATCCAGAGTGTTTCCTGTTTGAGGTTTTTTGTTTTTTTTTTTCACTGTGCAACCTGCTTCAGTGTTCATAGCTCACGGGTAAGGAGGCTGAGCAATGGTTCAAGGCTGCAGTTTACTCTGGCATGGGTACACTGTGAGAAGCCCACAGAGAGTTTGGCTTCTCTTAATAAAGCTGCGATGAATTTTGTGTACAAATTATAATGTAATTATAAATGTTCATTTCTGTAAGGTAAGCGCCCAGGCATGCAATTGCTGGGTTGTATGCATGCCTGGACAGACACTTTATCTTACAGAACTGCATGCATACTTTGGGTTTTTTTCTAATTACCAAACTGCTTTCTAGAGGGCTGTACCATTTTACCTTCCCAAAAACAATATATCAATGATCCTATTTCTCCTCCACTTCCTTATTGGCATTTGGTGTTATCACTATTATTTTATTTTAACCATTCTGTAGTAATATCTTATGGTGGTTTTAATTTGCATTTCCCTAATAGCTAATGATGTTGCGCATCTTTTCATATGCTTCTTTGCCATCTATATATCCTATGTGGTGAAATGTTTATTAATGGTTTTGCCCACTTTCCAGTTAGATATTTTTATATTGCGTTTTGAAAATTCATTATGTATGCTAGATACTAATTCTTTACTGGATTCGTGTTTTGCAAAATATTTTCTCCGAGTCAGTGGCTTGTATTTAATCCTCTTAACAGGGTCTTTTGTAGAGAAAAAAAATTAATTCTGATGAAGTCCAATTTATCTATTTTTCCTTTTACAAATAGTGCTTTTGGGGTCAAGTGTAAGAATGCTTTCCCTAGCCCTAAATCCCAAAGATATCCTATTTTTTTCTACAAGTTTAATAGTTTTATATTTTACATGTGTCTATGAATTATTATTTTAAGTACATTTTTTATAGGATGCAAGACTTAGGTCAGGGTTCTTTTTCTGGCTAAGGGATGTAAAATTGATTGAGCAGCAATTGTTTGAAAAGACTATCCTACACCATTGAATAATTTTTGCATTTTTATAAAAAATCAGTTGTGCATATCTGTAGGAGTCCATTTGTGCATTTTCTACTCTGTCCCACTGATCTATAGGCCTGTCCATCCACCAAGACCACACCATCTTAATGACTGTAATATAGTAAGTCAGGAAGTCAGCTAAACTGATTTCTCCCATTTTATTCTTCTTATCCAAAATTATTTTAGCTCTACTTTCTTTGCATTTCCATACAAACTTTAGAATACTCTTGTTTACATGTACAAAAAAAAAGCCTTGCTGGAAATTTGACAGGAATTGCTTAAATCTGTGTATCAATTTGAAGAGAAATGACATGTTTACTATCCTGATTCTTCCAATCCATAAACAGGGAATCTCTCTATTTACTTAGATCACTTTTATTTCTTTTATCAGCATTTTGTAGTCCTCAGCATCTAACTCTTAAACATGGTTTGTTAGATTTACACTTAATTATTTCAGTTTTTAACAATTATAAATGATACAGTTTTAATATCAGTATATATTTCAGTACATGTTCATCTATAGACACATAGAAATATAATGAATTATTCATGGTTTTTTTTGTATCCTGTCACTTTACTGAGCTCAGTTATTAGTTCTGTGAGATTTTTCTTGTACAGATTCCTCAGAACTTATTTATTTCTTTATTGACATGGGGATCCCACTGTTGTCTAGGCTGGAGTCCATGATCACGGCTCACTGCAGCCTCAACCTCCCAGGCTCAGGTTATCTTCCCACCTCACCCTTCCAGAAAGCCCTAAGGCCATGGGACTACAGGCACACACCACCATGCCCAGCTAATTTTTGTATTTTTTGTAGAGATGGGATTTTGTCATGTTGCCCCAGCTGGTCTCAAACTCTTGGGCTCAAGCAAGCTGCCCACCTTGGCCTCCCAAAGCGCTGGGCTTACAGGCATGAGCCACTGCACCCGGCTGATTCCTCAGAATTTTCTATGTAGACAGTCATGTCATCTGCACCTACGGGCAGCTGTATTGCTTCTTTTCTGGTCTGCAAGCTTTTTTTCCCACTTCTTGCCTTAATGCACTGCCTAGAATTTCCAGCACTATGTTGAATAAGAGTGGTGTGGGGAAACAATCAGGCTTTCACCATTAAATACTATGTTAGCTGTAGGTTTTTGCAGCTGCTCTTTATCAAGCTGTAGAAGTTTCCCTCTATTCCTACTTTTCTGAAAATTTTTATCATGAAAATGGGTGATGAAATCTGTCAAATGCTTTCTCTTCATTGATTAATATGATCATGCAATTTTTCTTCTTTATTCTGTTAAAATGATGAATTACAGTAGATTGACTTTCCAATACTGAGAAAGCCTCAAATCTCTGGAATAATTCCCTAAAGTCCTGGTTGATAATTCTTTTTATGTATTTTTAATTCTATGACCTAACATTTGTTAAGGATTTTTATAACCAATATTTATAAGGAGTTGTCTTAATCTGTTTTGCACTGCTATAACAGAACACCTGAGACTGGGTAATTTATAAAGAATAAAAATTTATTCTCTCACAGTTCTGGAGGCTAGAAAGAAGTCCAAGATCGAGGCACTAGCATCTGATGTAGGCCTTCTTACTGTGTCCTCACATGGTGGAAGGCAGAAAGGCCAAAAGGGAAAAAGAGAGCTGAACTTGCCCATTTCTAATAGCATTCTTCCCACCCATAAGGGCCTAATCACCTCTTAAAGGTCCCACCTCTCAATACTGTTACAACGACAATTAAATTTCAACATGAGTTTTGGAGGAGACAAACATTTGAACCATAGCAAGGATATTGGTCTGCATTTTTCTTTCTTTCTTTCTTTCTTTTTTGTTTTTTTTACTGTCTTTGTCTAGTTTAGATACTAGGGTATTACTAGCTTCAAAAAATGAATTGAGAAGTCTTCCCTCCTCTTATTTTCTGAAAGAGATTGTATAGAATCGCTGTTAATTGTTCCTTAAATGTGTGGTAGAATTCTCTCTAGTAAAATCATCTGGGCTTACATATTTGGGAGAAGGGGAATGTTCTATAAATCAATAATTCAATTTCCTTAATATTTATAGGGCTATTCAAATAATCTATTTCATACTGGGTGAGCTGTGGTAGTTTGTGTTTTTCGAGAATTTCTTCACGTCATCTAAGTAATCAAATGTATGCATGTGTAGAGTTGTTCATAGTATTCCTATATTAATATTTTTATATCTGCAGGGTCTGTAGTAACATCTCATTACATTTATAATATTGGTAATTTATGGCTTTTCTTTTTTTCTTGTCTTGCCAGAGATTAATTTCAATGATCTTTTCAAATGACCAGCTCTTTCTTTCATTAAGTTTCCTTACTGTTTTTCTGTTTTCAATTTCATTGATTTCTGCTTTTATTCCTTCTGCTTGTTTTGGGTTCATTTTGCTCTTTTTTTTTTCTTTGGTTCTTAGGTGGGAGCTTAGATTATTAATTTGAGACTTTCTCTTTTCTATTGAAAACATTTAGTGCTAGAAATTCTGCTTAGCTATGTCCCACAAATTTTGATATGTTGTATTTTCATTTTCATTCAGTTCAATGTATTTTTAAATCCCTTGAAACTTCTTCTTTAACCTATAGATTATTTATAGCTGTACTGTTTAGATTCCAAGTGTTTGGAGATTTTTGTTATCTTCCTCTTACTGATTTCTAGTTTTAGTCCATTATGGATTTGCTCTATCCTGGTATATGTTTCATGGCATCTGAAAACAATATGCATTCTGCTTTTGTTGGGTACAGTGTTCTATAAATTTCAACTGGAACCTACTGGTTGATGGGGTTGTTGCTGATTTTCTAAGTGTTCTATGAATTTTTGAGAGAGAAATGCTGAACTCTCCAACTATAATTGTGGAATTGTCTATTTCTCCTCTCAGTTCTTAGATTTTGCTTTGCATGTTTTGCAGTTCTATTGTCTGATGCATATATTTTTTAAGACTGGCATGTCTTCTTGATGTGCTGACACTTTTATTACAATATAATGCCCCTTTGTGTCTCTGAGAACTTTCTTTGCTTGGAAGTCTATCTTATCTGATATTAATATAGCCATTCCCACTTTTCTTTGAATGGTGTTTGTGTATTTTTAACCCTTTTATTTTCAAACTGGCTATATCATTATGTTTTAAATTTGTTTCTTGTAAATATTATATATCTGGGTCATGTGTTTTAATCCATTTTACCACTCCGTCATTTAATTGCTAAATTCAAACCATTTACATTTAAGTTAGGGTTTAAGTTTGTCATTTTAGATTTTGTTTCCTGTCTGCTCTGTCTGGTTTCTTTTGTTTCTCTGTTTTCTTTTTCCTGTCTTCCTGTACATTACTTGAACATATTTTAGAATTCTTTTATTTATTTATAGTGTTTTTAGTATATCTCTTTGTATAGCTTTTTAATTGTTACTCTAGGTATTACATTTTATAAATATAGCTTACCACAATTGACTGAGGGTATTATTTTACTAGTTCAAGTGATATGTAGAAATCTCACCTCCCTTTATGTCTCTTTACCCTTTCCCATTTATAGTATGTCTTAAATACTTCCTCTATATTCTGTTACAACCACATCAGCATGATAAATTTTGCTTCAATGGACAAACATAACTTAGAAAACTCAAAAGGAGAAGGAAATTTTATTGTACTTACCCATATTTTTGCTTTACATGTGCTTTGTTCCTTCTACATATTCCTGGATTTTTTCTCTTATCATTTCTCTCTATTTAGAGAACTTTTCCTAGCCATTCTTTTAGGTTAGGTATGCTGGCAACAAATTCTCTTCGTTTCCTTCTATCTGAGAATGTCTTGATTCCTTTATTCCTAAAGGATATTTTTCTGGATGTAGGATCCTGGGAACACAGTTGTTTTCTTCCAGCACTTGAAAAATGTTCTGCCACTTACTTCTGGCCTCCATCACTTCTCATGAGAAACCCATTTCCATTCAAATTGTTTTTCCCCTACAGGTAGCATGTCGTTTCTTTTTCGTTGCTTTCTTTATCTTAATATAATGCCCCTCTGTGTCTCTGAGAACTTTCTTTGCTTGGAAGTCTATCTTATCTGATATTAATATAGCCATTCCCACTTTTCTTAGATTGATGTTTGGTTTTTCTTTATCTTTCATTTTCAGAAGCTTGAATATTATGTGGTTTGGTCTATATTCCTTTGGATTTTTCCAGTTTGGGATTTGCTCAGGCTCCTGAATCTATAGCTTTCTGCCTTTTGCCAAACTGGTAACTTTTCAGACATTATTTATTTCAATACTTTTCAGTCTCTCCCCATCTTTTGTGATAACACAAATACTAGATCTTTTGTTATAGTCCCTCAATTCCCCAAGGCTGTATTGGCCTCCTAGCATGTTAATAGATATAACTCACATAAAAAATTATTGAGGTCTTCAATAATTTTTTTTTGAGACAGGGACTCTCTCTGTTGCCCAGGCTGGAGTGCAGTGGCACAATCACGGCTCACTGGAGGCCTCAATTGCCTGGGCTCAAGTGATTCCCTCATCTTAGCCTCCCAAGTAGCTGGGACCACAGACGTGTGCCACCAGGCTGGGTTATTATTTTTAGATACGAGGTCTCGTTATGTTGGCCAGACTGGTCTCAAATTCCTGGGCTCAAGCAATCCTCTCGCCATGTCCTCCCAAAGTTCTGGGATTACAGGCGTGAGCTACCACACCTGGCCAGCCCTCAATAATTTTTAAGAGTGAAAAAAGTCTCCTGAAGCCAAAAAGTTTGAGGACCTGTGAGGTACAAAAAAACTAATATTAAAGAAAGTTCTTACTTCCTCTCCCAAGACTTCCAAGTGTGGTTTGTGAGCACGCTCTCTAGTTCCTTGTGCCAATTCAGGTGGTATCCCTTGCGGTGTCGGAGGACTATGGACATATTCTTGGTTGTCATCCATAACAGGAATTCCATACAATATTCTACAATGTGATAAGAACAATAAGTTTGCTTTTTAAGTAATTGACAAAGTATAAGGTGTTTGCCCTCATTTCATAACTCCACTGAAATAAACACATGGACATTTGACATCTGCACTAAACAGAGATTGTGTAGAAGTCAGATAATCCAAAATGAGAAATAATCCAAAAATGCTAATATCTGGTTCTTAATACATTTTAGTAGTAATATTTATGATGGTTTTGTTTCATTATACTGGAATAATAAATTCACCCTATGAAAGTCTAGTTGCTAAAGAGGTTAAAAAAAAAAAACTTCTCTACCTTCTGATCTCTCACCTACTCCCCATTCCAAGCTCACACTTACACACAAAGTTTCATTTCTTGGGTGGGGCAAAGCATCAGCCTAAGCAGAAGTACCTTCTCACATTATGGTTCTCCCTTCTTGCTGAGATGAACAGAAAACTGTGTAGGCATCAAGTCTTTCTTCTAGGCTACAAGCTACATATACATGAGAATATATATGGAACAAAACTTATCAATAAGAGATTAAGCTAAACAGATGAGATAAATCAAAATTTGAAAGTAAATGTGTCATTAATTACTGACCTACAGACTGGCTTAAAAATACATTAACTTTTGTATTATAACACTTAACTGTAAAATAAATATAAAATGAACATAAAGACAAAATATCTAAGAATATATACACAGTCATGTGCCACATACATAATATAGATATATCAATTTCACATTGAAGCATTTAAAGCTACTGTTCCCTCTAACTTATTGATATACTATTATAGGAAGAAACACTTTACGAGTTACCAAATGTGAAAACTAAGCATACAAAAACCCAACTGATTTCAGTTGTTTAATAATATACTGAAATCCTCAAATCCCATGATACCTGCTGTTAAGAAGTAGACCCACTCAGAGGCAGGCTGAAGAAGATATGGCTTTGTCAGAGTAGAGTCATGAATAAAAGCTTCCTATCTTACCTACTAAAATACCTGAATTCAAAGAGAGGTTAAAACTCTACTCCCAGCAAGGTGAATACCACTGCCACTTAACACCCATTCCATCCTCCTTCTGATGTGCTTTCCTGAACTGCCAAGGATGGAGAGGTAAAACTCTCTTGGCCAGGCATGGTGGTTCATGCCTGTAATCCCAGCACTTAGGGAGGCTGAGGCAGGCAGATCACTTGAGGCCAGGAGTTCAAGACCAGCCTAGCCAACATAGCAAAACCTCGTCTCTACTAAAATACAAAAATTAGCTGGGTGTAGTGGCACACACCTGTAGTCCCAGCTACTCAGGAGGCTGAGGCACAGTTGTTTTAACTCGGGGTAGAGGTTCCAGAAGCCAGTGTTCTAGATATTATTTGGAATCCACTAACCAAATGCAATTAGACGGCAGAAGGTTCTAATGTTTCTGTTGGCAAGTACAGTCATGACAATGTTGAGTTCTTCTGTAGCAGTGTTCCAGTTATGACTTTGTGAGTTGTGTTTTTTACTTGTTTGTTTTTTGCCAGTGAGCATGTCAAACAGACACAGTGTGGCTCCAGAGTCCAAAGCTGTGACAGTAAAAGCTACTTAATCCCTGAATCTCAGTTAAGGTGGTATGTTGCCAGTGCTGGCTTCCAGATTTGCCGCCTTCCTGTGTCAGGAACAGCAGCACCCTAGGCAGCCAGTTAAACATGCTCTGTGAATCATCCCTGGGAGATCTCCCTACCTAATGCCCCATTTTTCTAACCCTCTCATTGATTTTAAAACACCAAATTCCCATTACTAAGTCCCTTTTTGCTTAAAATAGCTAAAGCTGTGATACAGTTTGGCTGTGTCCCCACCCAAATCTCATCTTGAATTGTAGTTCCCATAATGCCCATGTGTTGTGGGAGGGACCCGGTGGGAGGTAATTGAATTACGGGAGTGGTTACCCCATAGTGCTGTTCTCGTGATGTGAGTGATTTATCACAAGAGCTGATGGTTTCATAAGGGGCTTTTCCCCCTTTTGTCCATCATTTCTCCTTGCTGCCACCATGTGAAGAAGGACATGTTTGCTTCTCCTTCCACCATGATTGTAAGTTTCCTGAGGCCTCATCAGCCCTGCAGAACTGTGAGTCAATTAAGCCTCCTTCTTTTATAAATTACCCAGTCTCAGGTCTGTCTTGATTAGCAGCATATGAACAGACAAATACAAGATGTTTCTGTTTTCCGAAGCTGAATTCCAGTGTATCCAGGAAAACAAAAGAACAGGGGAAGGTCTAGGGACTAAGAAAATGAGCCAAGTGAATACAGACATCAGGATCAATAAGTATTTCTAAGATAGGTTGGGAGGAGAGGGAGATGGTGATGAGGAGAGCAGTGACTAAGAAGTTATCTAGAAGCACTGCTCTACTTTTCTCTGGCTCTATGCCAGAAACAGGATAGTAAAAGTCATTTACAACTTATTGTCTTTTGCTCTTTCACATTCCAAAAACACACTAAATAAACAGAAATATGGATTGGTTGGAAGAAAGTGAAGGTCATCGGACATTCTAGAGTGCATAGCTCTGGTAGACATGAATGGGGGCCTTGGTGGAAAGGCATACCTAAGGTTAGCCTTTATGCTCCTGTATGACAAAGATGAAGCACTTACCTGGAAATTTTTATCCGGATTTTCCCTGCTTCCTTCTTTTTGTCCAGAGAAAAGAACCAACCCTTTCTAGAGTTCTCTTTGAAAAACACCACTATCTCAGTGGTTCAGACTGAAAATCTCTTCATCACCAATCTCTTCCTCACTCCCAACAGTAATGACTATTTCTGTTCATTCTCCCTCCATGATGTCTTTCCTGTTCACTGTATCTTCTCTCAACTGAGTCCTGTGATATCATCTTTGCTGGTCCCTTACCTCCAGACCCTCCCTCCTTCAATCCAAGCCACATATCCCTGCAACTGTTGTTATCAGTCACCCCCTCTGCAAACATCTCACTGACTACACACACAGTATATACAACCCAAGCTCCTGACCCTGGCAGTCAGGGTCTTTCACAGTCTGGGCACCATCTGCTTTGCCAACTCTGCTTCCTTCCCCCAACCTTCCACCCAAGCTACATTTGCAATGCAAAAAAAAAATGCCTTATGTGCTGGGATTACTCCAGGAGCAATAGGGGAAACAGGCAAAATCAACAGGCCATTATAGTAATGAGTGGCTATGGAAATGGAGAATGATGAGAGCAAGACCTTCAGATCTCAATTCCTCCACAAGACCTTTACAAATCCTCCTCTACCCAGCCCAGATTCATGTCTGACTCTCTGGTTTCCCTGTTGCATTTGATCTGCTCTTTCATTACACAATATACTGCATTCTATTCCGTATGCCTTTTTCACAGTAGAGCATAGGCTTGTTTGGGAGAAAAAGTGAGACTTACTCATTTTCTGTCTCCCAAAAATTTGAATGGAGTAGGTACTAAATAAATATTGTTGAATTTTGGCTGAGTAAGAAAAGTCTCACAGCCAAAGCCAGCCCCAGACTCTGCCCTGGGAAGCAGAATCATTGGTAAGGCAGGAGATGCTGGGTAGTTCTCAAAGTGTATTCCCTATCGAGCATCATTAGTATCATATAACAACTTGTTAGGAATGTAAGTTATTGAGCCCCAACACAGACCTAATGAGTCAGAAACTCAGGAGCTGAGGCCTAGCCATCTGTGTTATAGCCAGCCCTGAAGGTGATTCTGTGCACTCTGAAGATGGAAAACCACTAAGGTACTCAATCTTTCCTAAAACAGCCTAATCATAAGAATATCCTGGGATGAAATCAAATCTACACCTTCCCAGACCCCTTCTCTGAAGATTCTAATTCAGTAGGTTTGCGATAGATCCTGGGAATTGATACACTTATGAAACAACCCAGATGACTCTTATCCTCAAGGAAGACTAAAAATCACTGATATAGTGGAAAGAGTGAGCCTTTGGAATGAGGTTAAAAAACAGAATTTGGGCCCCTCACTGTGCTATGTTTCCTCTTCAGTCTGTTTCCTCATTTACAAATGGCAACAGTGATTGAGTTTTTCAGAGTCAAATGTCTTAGAAATCATGTATGTGAAGAGGCTTGCACACAGAATATGCTAAGAAAGTGATTGATATTACAACCACTATTGTTTATGATCATTGAGGGAGTTGAATGAAGGAAACAAGCCCACCTCTCTCAGAGTGAAAGCTGAACCTCCTTTTGGGTCAATATTGGTCTCCCATGAGGCCAGAGAGAGAAATATATTTCTGATTATATGATGCGGTTAAAGAAGTTTGGAAAACATTTGTTCTAAGCTGTGAGTACTCTGAAAAAATCTCTGCACACATCTTCTATGAGTTACATAAAGGTGACTGTGAGCTACATCTTGTGAAGCATGGAGAAGGGATCTCCCTCCAACAATCTTCCCCTACCTTGGTATGACCCCAACAGAGAGGTTCTCCATCACAGCTTCACTATCTCTTCCTTAACAAATTTATCTTGCTCTTTGGTATACAAAAGCCTGAGAGAGGCTTCACAGGATGTTGCTCACAGTCACTCTTAGGTAACCCATAGAAGATGTATACAGGGAAATTTGAAGAGTGCTCACATACAAAAGTTTCATCAAAGTCAATCTCACATGCAATGGTTCTATTCTAGATACCATTTTTTAAAGTGCTCATAGCAAACCGCTAAACTGATTTCACAACCCACTCACTGGGTCGCAATCCACAATTTGAAAAACATTAACTTACAGAGAATGTTGTTTAAAAAGCAGACGCCAAGGTCTGGAAAAAGCTTTAGGTTTTCATCTTCTTGAAAATATTAATCTACAAATAGCTTTCTTTAGTCTTTTATAATTTTTTTCTTTGAAATCTGCAGCAGAGGCATATGAATATTATGTATGTTTTAAAAAGATCAGAAAATACAGTCTTGATAAAATCAGTCTATAGAAGAGTAAGTGTATAACTATATAATTTATTTTATTTTATTTTTACAAAACATGATTGGGAAGGGGAAAATTGTATTTGTAATCATCGTAACTTCATTGCTACATGCAAACAGTGACATCTGGTGGAATGATACTGCTTTACTTTTTTAAAAATCCAGCTTTCACATATTGGCAGTTATGGTAACAGACAAATTTTCAAATAATTCCTTTTTGGGTATTTCCAAGTAAAAACAGAAATACAAAAGGGTAAACTCTTAACAGACATTGATAGTGCATACTGAAATGATTTTTTGTCATACCAAACTGTCATACTGATGGCGCTATTTGTTCAAAGTGGATATAACAGAAATTTAAAATGAGGTTACTATTAATTCCAGTTCTATCTCTGCCACCCACTGTGATACAGAGTGCAAAGCTTTGCCTCAGTCTCCTCATCCATAATATGAGAGGCTTAGGCTAGGGAACTACTAAGATCTCTTACAACTCTGTTCAATGTACTTCTGTGACATGTATCACCAACTCACACAGTGATTCTTACGTTCTTAGGTCACTGCTTGGATTATGCAGCAAGAACAAGGCCATGTAAGGGGTAGGGGTGGGGCCAGGATTAGACCTGATCATTGAGAAATGGCAGATGGTAGGGGAAGGTCAGTCGCAGATACCTACACTGGTAGGAAATAAAAAGCATATGAGACAGAACAGAGTATTACAAATGAAGTGTAACAGACCACAGGTCCTGGGTGTACTGTAATTAGAAAGGTCTAGCATGAGATGATGGCACATTTGGGTGGGGGGCAACCAGTGATAGGAAGTATAAAACCAGGCAATATTCAGAGACTGCAAAGCTTTCAGTAATTAACAACAGAGAAGTCTCCCACAATGACCAAGGCCACATCCTTGGCCTAGAATCAAAACAGGATTTTCAGTTCCTAGGAGGGAACAAGCAATAGTAAGATAAAATCCTCATCCTGAATAAGCAGAAGCCCTGCTTCCAAAATTGGTTCACAATTGGTCAAATACAAACCACCAAGGGCAAGTAAAATATGCTTCACACAGATTATCCAACTAAGCCTCTTCACATTCTTCCTAGATTAGGTCAAATTGGTCCTAAAAACAGAATGAGAGCGAGTATACAGAATTAAGCATAAAGAGAAAAAATAAAAGGGCCTTTCACAAATACACAAAGCAGTAGAATATAATAAAAGCCACATTTAAAATTATAAAGACCTGGGCTTGAATCCCAGCCGTTACTAGCTACATAAACATGGATTAGTCAATCATTACGCTGTATTTTTTATTTGGGAAATAAAATGATTTTATCTACTACATAGAGTTGTTATTAATACAAAATTATATAATAAATGTAGTGTACTTCAATGCATTTTTCTGTTAGATAATTTTCCATTTTCTTAACAATATTACTACCTTATTTGAAGGATTTGGATAAAATCTTTCAAATAAAAGCACTCCTTATACATTTGATTTGTAAGCCATCATTAGTAGAGACAGTAAGTCAAAATAATTACTCATATATGTGTCTCTACATTTGTATTTATATAGATAGATATATATCCTCAAAGGAATATGTTATCAAAATAACATCTATAATGTCATTTTCATAAAATGTATGTATACATAATATATGTGTATGCACAGAAGAAAAGCTTATAGTAATCTGCCATATAGAAAACCCGATAGGAAAAGGTCACCCTTATTACAATATTTTTAATGATCACAGAGAGAAACTATAGAGGCAAATTTTTCAGATCTTGTCCCATCCCACCCCCAATGCCTTTCAGGATTCTGAGTGACTCAACTGCTAACATAAACCTGCATCTCTGGTTCTCCTACTTAAGATCTAAAAGTAGTATTCTAATACCTCCAAGATAAACAGTCAAAAATGCTTGGTAAATCTATCCAATATTAACTTTGGGTAGCCAGAAATAACTTGTCTTCATTCAAAGTTGAGTACACAGAAAAACCCAAAATGATTTCTGTGAAGACAGTCTCCAAACTACAAAAATGAAATATAGCATTCAAAAAGTGACAGAAAGAACATCCTTTTGGGAAAGATTTATTATAGGAAACAAAAATATTTTAGAAAGATTCTGCTTTGTGTTCTTGAGGTAATAAAATTCAGATAAACAAAAGCGATTTTCTTAAGAGACTGATAGAATTTAGAAAAAAATCTGTAAATGCCATAGCAGTCTCACAATGAAAATTAGAAGGACTTTTTAAAATTTATACCACAGAAAATGAAACCACTGAAGTACAGAGGTTTAAGAGATAAATCTAAGCAAAACAATGATAAATATAGAGGAAAGACAGTGAAAATCCAACATACAGCTAATTGATATTCCTGAAGAAATGCACAAAATAAGTAGAATAGAAACATTACTCAACATAAAACAAAAAAGTCTTATACTGAAATATAGTGTACTATATTTGCATATAAGAAGGGCTTTCCATGTACCCCCAATAATTAATTAGAAAGCAATCCACTCTCAAACATACGCTAGGGAAATTGTTCATTTTAAAGCAAAACATAAAATTCTGTAAGCATCAAGATGAGTAGGAGAAAAATATTACATGCAAATAAATGAAAAACAGGTTGGTTTCAGATTTCTGTATCACAAGATTAGATATCAGATAATGATACAAACAAAAAACACATAGGCAAATGCTGACAGACAAAACAGATTATAGGAAATAGCAAAGAAGCAAAAAAGGAAAAAGAGAATATAAAATGACAAAAATAATACCAAGTACATCTGATAGGACAATAAATGAATATGGGGTGACCCAACCTATTAGAAAAAAACCTATCAGAAAAAAAATTCTGATAAGCTCAAAAAATATTTAAGTCTATGCAATCTACAAGGGACACAACTAAGACAGACTAAAATGAAAATGGAAATATATGCCATATAAATAAAGCAAAAAATAAAACAAAGTGGCTTTCACTTTTATGGGTTAAGTGTACAATGAAAACAAAAGGATCACAATTAACAGTTTCTTGAATTTTCTCCCACACACGCAGAAAAAATTGTTTTATATAATACACATGTTGTTTCTGAATTTAGTTCTAACCCTTTCAGAATACAAAACTCTACCTCATTCTTTATTATGGTTGCAATGCATCTCATTATTGAATGCATAATTAAAATTCTTCCATGATAGACACTTAGGTTGTTTCCAGTTTTTAGTTATTATAAAAAGTGATATGATGAACATCCTTGTGCATTTCTCTTACCAATTGATAGTCATCAGCATATAAATGGCATTTAAAGCCATGGTCCTGGATAAGATCACCTTGGTAAGCCTGGGCACTCCAATGTTGAGAAGTCAAGAGATGAGAAGACACCAGGAGGAGGGACTGAGAAGCCATCCCCAGGGAAGCAGGAAGATAGCCAAGAAAGGAGTGGTCCCTAAGGCCAGGGATAAAGGTGACTTTCTGGAAAAGTAAGTGATCAACTGTGTCAAACACAACTGAGAAGACAAGGACTGTGATATCTTAAAGCAAACCTGATCATGTCATTCTTCCTCAGAAAACCTATCAATGCTTTCCCAATTCACTGTGACTAAGAATCCCTCCCCCAAGCACTCACACGTGCCCTCACACACACATACGGGGTAACCATAAAATCCTGCCTCAGCTCTAGCTTCAAATGTATCACTGCTCTTCCTGTTCTCTAATACCGGACTTACTTCCAGTTATCAGATGGATTCCAATTGCCCACAGCATGAACTCAAACTTCGAACTGTATACAAATTTCCTGCATTTCTAACAAGTTCCCAGGTGATGGTGATGCCGCTAGTTTGCGGACTATACTTTGAGTACCAAAGATCTAAAACATTCTTTCCCCTCCTCCTTCCTATCTTCTATCCATCTTTCAGGTTTCAGTTTAGGTATCAATCCTCAAACCTCCCCAAATAATCAGGGACTCCTCTTACATGTTTCCATAGCACTCTGCACAACTCTATATTAATTGTCGCATTCACAGTAATTAATTCACCCTTCTTTTCACTGGTCTCCAGGTTCCCTGAGGGCAGTGATTATGTCTCTCCTGTTTGCAGATGCCTCTCTAGTGCCTACCTCTGTGCCTACCACAGAGTTAAGCATATCATTTGATTACTCGGATCAATATTTATTGACATGGAAAGATGTTTACACATAAGTTTTTAAAAGTTAGGTTACAAAACATTATGCATATAGTATTATTCTAGTTTTGTTCTGTATGATTTATTTGCAAAAGGAAAAGTCTGGAATCCCATATTTAAGAATATTAACAGTGTTATCTATAAATGGCAAGATTTTGAGTAATTGTTTTTCATTTTTGCATTTGCTTGCATGTTTTTGCATATTTGTTAAAATATTGTTTTTTGTAAAAAAAAATCAAAAATGAAATTAAACATTGAATTTTGACACTTAACCTTTGGTTTTTCCATTGTTGCTGCTGTTCTAATGTATAAAACTAATGGTCTGTCCACATATTTTCCAAAAATTGACTAGGAATTTCCTTTTTAATTTGAAGCCAACTAGAGGGTTGAGTCTGGGATTCATAGCCTGGCATTGCTCACTGCGCAGGAGCTGACTATAAGGGGTGCCTGATTTGAGAAGGCCAGCCAATGTTTGTAGGACAGCATTTTTGCCACCAACTCTGTATTGATTGTGAATCAAGGAAATACACAAGCAGTTTTAGATAGACAAATCAGTGAAATGGAACAGAAATCCATAAATAGACTCAATAACATGTTGGAATTTAAGGTATTTGAAAGTTAGCATTTCAAATCAGTAAGGAAAAGAAGATTCATTGAATAAATTATATTTTAAAATATGTTCTTCATATCAAAATAAATTACAAATGGATTAAATATTTAATTTTTTCCAAAGGAAACCACAAAGTTACTAGAAGAAAATATGAGAGAATACATTAAAATGTAAACATATAAATACCCTTTCTAAGATTAGCATCAAGACTAGAACACATAAAAAAATTGCTACATTAAAAAATTTCTGATAGCATAAAACACCATAAACAAAACTGAAAAGCAGACAACAAATTGAAAATATATCTATAATATATATGGCAAATAACTAAAATTTTAATATAAAAAGATCATTTACAAAACAATACAAAAGAGATAAATGACAACTCCAGATCTGGTAATTCTCAAAAGGAAAAAAGCACATAACCAAGAGACATCTAAAAATATGTTCAACCTTACAAGAAATGGATAAAAATAATAAAAGATTAGAAAAAATTCAAAAAGAGTAACAATCATAGTTTGACAAGGGTGTAAGGAAAAGAACAGTGTCATAAATTGGCATAAATAGTGTCACCATAGCTTGGTTATAGTAGTAACTATCTGGCCAGGCACAGTGGATCACACCTGTAATCCTATTATTTTAGGAGGCTGGTGCAGGAGGATCACTTAAGGCTAGGAGTTCGAGACCAGCCTGGTCAACATAGTGAGACTCTATGTCTACAAAAAAATATAATAATTAGCCTAGTGCTACTCAGGAGGCTGAAGTGGGAGGAGCCCAGGAGTTCAAGGTTACAGTAAGCTATTATTATGCCATTGCGCACCAGCCTAGGAAACAGAGCAAGACCCTGTCTCTATTAAAAAATGTTTGTATAAAGTAGTAAATATCATGAAATAATTTAAATGTTCACAAACAATCCTGAATGAAGAAACTCAGGCTATAGAATGTCATGGGTGGTTTAAAGACACACATATACAAGAGATGTCTGAAAGGCTATTCACCAAGTTGTTAACATTAATCTAAGTCTTTAAATACCTTTAATCATTTTGCCTACTTTAAAGCCTGAAATATAAAATTTCATACCAAAAATTTGAACTAAATGTCTACAAACTTCTCTCTATAATATACAAATCATTTTTAAAGCAAAAATAAGGCCAATACAAGATATTTGTATAGTTCTCATCATAATTACTGTTTAGCAAAATAAGCGTAAGTTTGAACACTACTACACCGCTGTTCAAATAAACTTAAGTATATACCCTTCCAATTCCATTAAAATATTCTTGGTGTTTGCCATAAATAATGATTAACAAAATTGGGAAACATTAAAACTACACAACCACAACTATTACTACCTTTGAAGTTAACTGATCATTGCACAAAAAAATGCAAAAAGCCATCAAATGAAAAGGTATTCATTTTGTTTACAGTTACCTTTCTTGAGAACGCTTGGTAGTGCAGAAAAAAATTATACATTTCTCCAAACTTGTAGGCTCAGCAGACAGATATATTTTGAAAAGGTTAAGCTATGTTTAGCAAGGTAATCCTCAAGAGATAGATGCTGGAGAATTAAATATTCAGTACTTAAATTAACTTCTTATTTGGTACTTAGGAACAAATTGCCAAGAATTATCCTCATCAAATAGAACATTTATTGACTCTTGGAAAAAGAAAGTGAGGTCTACTTGAAGAAAAATATTTTCAGAATTCGAAAGAAACTAGCATTTCTAACACTTTGCGTGAATAATTATAGCTGTAAGTCCTCCAAATGATGCTTGGCTTGCGTAGTGCTAATGGGAATGACTCAAAATAGTAGAGTTTCATGCCTACTAGATTATGTTTATGTATTTATTTTCTACTCCTAGCTTTAGGCTTTAACATATATTCCAAAGAATGTCATGCTGAACTGCTATTTTCTATTGGAGATACTGGAGCAGTTCTGAAATTTCAAAAATTCTTCATATACAATTTTTTTCAAAAATTTAATTTGATAAAGCAAAACTAAAAGACTTCAGATGTATAAAATTATGACTGACAAATCCTAAAAATTTTTTTTTGCCTACATAGAAAACAAACATAAAAATGACCTTCTTTTAGGGATTCAAATAGAAACCAATTGTGATTGCTAATCACTGGGAAACCAGGTAATTTTTAATTCATGAAAGGATGCAGTAGCATTGCAATTTTTACTAGAAGTCAAGTTTGAGAAAATGCATTCAAAATATACCATGAAAAGTATGGGTACTAATAATCTTGTGATAGTGTCATTAAAAGTGATCTTTTAGAATAGTATTCTCATATACCTAGGATAGTTAAATTATAATACTAAAAAAGTTTCCATTTAACTTAATATTTAACATTTGTAATTGTCTTAAAACATGCAGTACATTTTTCAGTATTTTTACCATGGCTTCTGAAAGGCGAGAGACTGTAGAGCAAGCATTCTCAATGGGCAGGTGATATCCCTCCCAGGAGGTAAAAATTGGTGCTTTGGGTGGGGGGAGCACAGTGTGATTAAAGCTTGCTCTTTTTATTTATAAAGCACATACATTCATATAGTATATAAACAGATATACAGTATATCTGGCATATTAAAATTTAATCAGGAGGGGCGATTAGAAGAAAAAAAGCCTTAAAATTCTCTTTAAGTGGGTGATAATGAAAAGGCTGAGAAAAACTGAGTTAGACAAACCTGGATTCTATCACTATCAAGAGATAAGAACTTCAGCAAGTAACCTGGTATCACGAACCCTAAATTTCTTCATGAATAAAATGGAAATTACAACTTCTCCCTTACAGTTGAAGATTTAAATAGGAAACATATGCAAAGCACACAGCACAGTGCTCGGAATATAGTTACTGCTGCATAAACATTAGGTTCCTTCCCTTTTCTCCTTTCTTTTGAGGATGCTATAAATTATATACTCTCCACAAAAGAATATGCAGATTCCAAAGGAAGGTGAGACCCAAGGAGAAGGAGAACAAACTCCAAGAGCAATGACTTTTGTATGTGATCCTTGGACCCAAGTATACCCAATGATGGTGAAATCTAGTTCAAAAGACTGGGTCCAAGTGTCAAATCTGTGATTTTTTTAATTGTCTATGTGTAGCTAATTGCTTAAATTTTATTACTCTCAATTTCCACATCTGTACTCCAGAGCTGTGATGACAAACAAATGAGATCATGTATGTAACACTCTGGGAATACTAAAGTTACCTTACAATTGGGAATGGGTTCATGTTAATATTGTCAGGAAATGGAGACACAGACCTAGACTGTATACCTGAGGAAGCAGCAGAAAAAAACAAAAACTGCTCCCTCCTCTTTAGTGTCCAAGAACAGAATCAAGTCTTTAAAATCTAGAACTCAAAGGCAGGATTTATATGACAGTTTACATTTAGCTTAAAATCAAATTACCAGTGGAACTCTTACCTATCTGTTTGTTCTTCATCTGTAAAGCGATCATCTAAGAAAGAGGTTCCAGATTTTCCAAGCAGGGTATCGTGGCCTTTCCTGTTAGCAGTGTGATACACTCGAGAAGCCAGGCGCAAGTCAACAGGCAGCTCCTGGGCTGGGATGGTGGTGCACAGATCATGAAGGTGCGGCATGGAGTAGTCTTGTGGAATTCTGCAACAGAGAAAAGAAAGTGAGCTCCTTTCATCATTTTGTGGCCTTTAGATATAAAGTACATTTATACTGACAATTTAGTTCAGGTTCTAAAGACATATATAAATGTAGGAGATCTGATTTAAAACTATAATAATGGTATATAACAAATTTAATATCACAGTCTCAGGTCATTGTCCAGAGCTTTAAACTTGTATCCAACTGCCTGCTGAATAGCTCAACCTACACGTCTACAGACAACAGTCTACAGGCATCTCAGGATCAACAAGTCTAAAAACAAACTCTTTATCATCCCACCCCAACCTCTTCTCTCCTGAATTCTGAAACTCAGTCTGTGGACACCATATCCAGCCATCATGTATTACTCCTTTGCTACTCTGGTCAAATGCTAATGTCCCTAAAGAAGTGGAACAATATAGGTAGGGTATTATCCATTAACTAGCATTGATAGAACTCTGGGTTTCTCTAAGTCAGTGTGGCATCTCCTTTCCCACTCTGCTTGAACTTGTATCTCTCTTCTGTCTTTCCTAAGTAGAGAGGATGACATGAAAATCTGCTTTTTTTTTTTTTTTTTTTTTTTGAGATGGAGTCTCACTCTGTCACCCAGTCTCAGGCTGGGATGCAGTAGCACAATCTTGGCTCACTGCAACCGCCGCCTCCCAGGTTCAAGTGATTCTCCTGCCTCAGCCTCCTGAGTAGCTGGGACTACAGGCCCATACCACCACGCCCAGCTAATGTTTGTGGTTTTAGTAGAGATGGGGTTTCCCGATGTTGGCAAGGCTGGTCTCAGACTCCTGACCTCAAGTGATCTGCCTGCCTTGGCCTCCCAAAGTGCTGGGATTACAGGCATGAGCTACTGCACCCAGCCAAAAATCTGCTTTCTTAATCCCCAGTGCCACCTGTCATCCAATCAACAAATAATTATTGAGCACCTACTATATGCCAGATTCTGTGCTAGGTCCTCTACACACATTTTCTCTAATTCCCACAACAAAGCTGTATTGGAGGTATAATTATCCTTATTTTGGGTAGGTCACAAAATTAGTGGGTAAGCCCCGGGATCCAAACACAACATTACTGGCTATTGGCCACATTTCTTGCCTATTAGTGACTTCTGGGTGGAAGTGGCCCTTCTCCAGAAGTACTCCATCCCTACCTTCCTACTAAAGCTTATACAACCAAATGACCTTCTTTTCATCAAATCAAATCCAATCCAATCAGCTTTAGATCTTTAGGTCATGTTCTCTTCTGACCCCCAAAACACAGCTGAGAATATGAATAACTTGTTGAAATTGCTCTCCCTTCATGGGCCTTTAAAGCTGCAATATCCCAGATTTCCATCTACCTCTCAAATTCATCATAATATGACTTAGCCATTGGTTTTCCTTCTCCAGTTTCCAAACTGGGTGTGGCTTCTGAGGTTTGAACTTCTCTTTGTACATTGGAAAAATCATCTTTAGTGTTTCAGCTATTACCTCTGTGCTGAGAGCTCCCAAATCTTACCTCTAATATCACTACCTCAACTAGATTCCTCCTTTTGAAGATAGAAAACATCTTTGACCCCTCTCTCTTTCACCTGCACATCCAATGCAAAACTGAGTTTCTCCCCTGCACAGGGTTGCTCAGGTGTGTTCCTTCTCCATCCTCACTGCCAGCATACCCTTCATCACCTCAGCCTGCGCAGGCAGTCGTTCACCAGTTGGGTTGAGCACTGCAGCCTCTGTCTATTCCCCTCTGCAAAATTCTACCAGATTGATCTCCTTTAAGTGCTCCCTTACCCAGCAAATTGATTGGTTGTTGCTTACTGCATTTGGCTAACTTCCTTTCTCTATGTTTCAAGGCTCCTAGACTTTGGACTTACTTCTAGCATAGTGATTAAGAGTACAGACTCTGGAGTCAGACTGCCTGGGTTCAAACACTGTTTACAATTCTCACTTGGTCATAAGCAAGTCAATTAATTTCTTTATACCTTGTCCTGGATACAGTTGCTTTAAGAAAGAAGAGTGAATGCATTTAGAACAGTGTCTCTCACATGGCAGAAGTTAGCTATTCTCATCAGTTTCCAGGACAAATCACAGGGCTACATCTGTCAGTCCCTTCAGTTATGGATACAGTGCTGTCTACTCTTTTGTCCATGTCTAAATATTCTTCAAACAAGACCTCAAGGAAAGACTTCTCTGCCAAGTTTATCTTTTTTTCTTTTTTACAAACTGTCTCTTTTTGTAAGTTGCTCTACTCTTGTGTCACCCATTTTAACCTTTATCTAGAGGGTTAATGCTGGTCTGTCCACTGACCACTCAATATGGCTGGCACTGATTCAGAGATTAGCATGGTGTAAAGAATATAGACTTTGGAGTTGGCTGGGCCTGGATCAGGATCTTAGTTCTAACACTTGCCAACTGTATTACTGACTTCTTTAAAAGTCTTCTGATAAATGAGGATAAAAATCCCTTACCCCTGCCTTTATAAGAACTGATAAAAATAGAAGATGTGTAATTCCCAGCCTGTAGAAATATATCAAGAAATGGTTTATTTTTAAGGTTGTTACTATTATTTTGTACTACACAGCTCCTGACCCATTGCCAGGCCCCATATGGACACTATTGAATCATTAATAGAGAGTGGTCTATGGCATTTCCAAAAGAGCATAGGGCCTAACAAAAATAGGATATGAAATGTGTTCATGTGAAAGAGGAAAAGAGAGGTAAGTCTAAACATTTGGAAATGCCTGAGACAAACAGGCCTAACTGGAGGAGTGAAAGGGGGTGTCCAGAAAGCCAGGACTCCCAGGTACTCTGGGCTCCTAACAAAGGGCTTTTAAAATAGAGGGGAAAAAAAAGGTGTGCTCTGATGTCAAGCTCACCTACACCATCATTCTACCTGAGACAGGTCCTGGCTAGTGGAATGTGTTTGAGATTACATTACTGATTTTTATATTTTCTTTAAAAAGCATCACAACCAATCTGAATTCCCATGTGCCCATTATAGTCTACTAACATTAAGCAAATAAATTTCCCTTGGTTATTGACCTAAATAACAATATGCTGCAATAGATGTTTGAATTCCCAAGAATACAATTTAATTTGAGGGTAGTGAGAAAATTTAGGTTGAAAATTGATTAAAGAAAAAGGAACAGTAAATAAAAGACTTTCAGAAACATTTTCCTAAGATTCTCTTTTACTATATAATTTTTAAAAAATCAGACTTTTATTCCTCTGCATCTCATTCTATTTCTCACTAATGAAAATTTCTAATTTTTGTTTTAATGAATTAAAGCAGTACTATATATATATCAATAAGATCTACAAATATTTTTGGCATGCTCAGGAAAGGCTGTGTGTTTTTATAGCACACTCTTCTTAAGCAGGACTATTTGTCATTCTTTGAAACACTAAGACATAAAAAAGAAAAGACTCTGACTCTGTGTGTGGCCATACTACTCTGCTTAATGCACTAAATGCAAGGTTTTTTAGAAAAAAAAATCAGAAGTTTCTGCTTCATTGATAATCTGACAGTAACTATTTATTGAAGGTAAAATACTTGTTGTCTGCTGTCACTATTTGTTTTAATACATAATCTTGCTAACTAAATGAGCTTAAAGCAATGCAGATAAGCAATGGTATGTACAGGGTCACTTAAATGCCAATTTGACTGTTTCATAAACTTTGGAATTCTTTTCCCATGAGTCTATTCTCAGCTACTAAATTGTGAGTAATATCCATTTACAAAGTTTGAGCTGGCCATAAAAAGGTTGTCTTCCATGTCCAGCATACCTTTCAGTTCCCTAAGCAACAACAAAAGCTAATAATTAAAGCTTCTTCAAACCCCCATTAAGAGTTAAATGAAGAAGAATCTAGAAGAAACTAACCCATAAAAACTTAGTGGTGAAATAAGCAGAAAATCAGAGTTTCAACAAGGTGACTAGCAAAATGTAAATCATAATCTAAATTGCATTTCCACACTATTATTTAAAATTGTGGTTGTATTCCTGTGTAACGAGAAACTCCATTAAAATTATGGATGTGAGGATGAAGCATGGTATTAATGGTAGAGAAAAATAATGCCATCTAAATTACCAAACAGATGGCTTATGCACATTTTGTGTTGGCTTGTTTTTTATTTTATCATAAAAAAATTAACCAATATAATAAGCAATTGATCCAAATCAGGCATTACAGTGACCAAAAATATCAAATCTAACATGCTAACATTTAATTTTCTTCAGTCTCACAGACAGTTATTTTTTCCAGCTATTGTTACATCATGAAAGTAAGTACATTTGTCAAAAACAGAAAAAGAAAAAAGCATAAAGTATAGCACTAACTGTAAAATCTGCCACCAACTTTTCCTGTGAGAAGGTTTAACTTAGGTCTCATATATGAATTTCTAAAACATTTAGTTTTCTTTTTTAAAAATGTATTTTCATGTCTCAATGCTACTGAATAACTCTTCTTCCAATAGAAAAATTATAAATTTAAGAAAATTACTTTTTATGTAGTTTTTTATCACAAAGAGGTTTTGAAGACTTTCTTGGTCTCAGTGATTTACGTTTCTGCATTCGCTTAATTTCTTTTCCTTCGATTTGCAAGAATTCTGGTGATTTTGCCTTTAAGAAAATACAAAGTGTGCTGTTAAGGGAAGATATAACATGAGAGTTAGATCTTTCTCTCATATTTAGCGAGTCACCTAATATTTAAACTCCAGATTTCTATGTATATGTTATAACAGAATGCTAAAAGTAAATTGATAGTTTCCTCTAAATCCATTCCTAAATTTTACATATATACCTATATAACAATAAAAATATTAGTATCATGTTTATTTACAACATTTTTATTACCTTAAAATTATTGAAGAATAAATATATTTTCCCTCCATAAGTGCACTCTTCTTTATTGGTATTTGTAATAAAACTGACCCTTATTTCCTTAAAGTTTGGTACGACTGCTGGTTACAACCACAAGCTAAAAAGAACTTTAGTGCTTTATATTTTTGTTTTGATCAGTTTATCAGAATAAACTTATGCAGAATTCATGGTAATCACTCATGTAAAGATATTTTCTCTGTGGGTTTCTCTATATTTTTTTGAGATTAGATTTAAGGAAGAAATCAGGGAGGCCCTCCTTGGGAAAAGCTATGGTTGAATAAGTAGAAGGTAGCCAGATAAAAGGAAGTTAATTTTTTTATGTTAGGTAGGGTTTAGGTTTGATACAGTAGTAAAGAAGGAGCTATTGCAACTTCTTGGGTGATGAAGTAATGAATAAAGACAGTTCAATGAATACAGAGCATTCCACCTAACCATCTTGGTAATCTGAATTTCCTGTACGGTATTTCCAGAAAGTGGTCGTCACCTGGCTGGAACATGGTCAGGAGTGGAGAACTTGAATACATACAGACTCAGCCACTTTCTCTTTGAAAGTCTTCCAGTCCTGAAATTTTTGCTTGTTTCTTTACTATTGAATCTAACAACTTTCATCCCCCAGTCTCAATTCAAACCTCAGGAACCATGTAAGCACAATCTAGCTCTCAATTGTTTGAGATACAGACAAATATTAGAATACAGTTTACTCCCCTGGGCCTGCTTTCCCCTCAGATACACATCCCCAGTCCTTTCAACTCTACCTTATATGACATGGTTTTGAAGTATTATGCTTAGTCATCTTCACTGCTTTCTTCCAAATAGTCGCTAATTTATCAGAACTCCTCCTGGGGTTGGACACCCGGATGTGAATATAATATCTGAGGTGTGATATAATGAGATCAGCCAGAAAAAGAGATGGTATTTGTCAAACAATGCAAACTATGATTTATGTGGCTTCATCACAAAACTACATTACAGCCTAAAACACTGAAGTTTTTCACATTTGCTACTAAATGTTGTCATCCCATATCTATGCACTTACTTTGTGGATCCTAAGGCTATCCTAATTAAATTTCATCTGAGATCTGACTAATCAAATATTTTTTTAATTCTTAATTTTTGTGTGTACATAGAAGGTATATATATTCATGGGGTACATGAAGTGTTTTCATACAGGCATGCAATGCATAATAATTACATCATGGAAAATGGAGTATCCATTCCCTTGAGCATTTTTCCTTTGTGTTACAAACAATCCAATTATACTCTTTTAGTTATTTTTAAATGTACAATTAAATTATTACTGACTGGCCGGGTGCGGTGGCTCACACCTATAATCCCAGCACTTTGGGAGGCCAAGGCGGGCAGATCACCTGAGGTCGGGTGTTCAAGACCAGCCTGACCAACATGGAGAAACCCGTCTCTACTAAAACTACAAAATTAGCTAGGCGTGGTGGTGCATGCCTGTAATCCCAGCTACTCAGGAGACTGAGGCAGGAGAATCATTCAAACCTGGGAGGCATAGGTTGCGGTGAGCCAAGATTGCGCCATTGCATTCTAGCCTGGGCAACAAGAGTGAAATTCCATCTCAAATAAATAAATAAATAAATAAATAAATAAATAAATAAATAATTACTGACTATAGTCACCCTGTTGTGCTATCAAGTATTATGCCTTATTCATTAATTCTATTTTTTGTACCCATTAACCACCCCCACTTCACACCCATCAAGCCTCCCTTCCCAGCCTCCGGTAACCACCCTTATACTCTCTATCTCCATGGGTTCAATTGCTTTGATTTTTAGATCCCACAAATAAGTGAGAATCTGTGATGTTTGTCTTTCTGTGCCTGGATTATTTCACTTAACATAATGATCTCCAGTTCCTTCCATGTTGTTGCAAATGACTGAATCTGTCTTTTTTTTTTTTTTTTTTTCTGAGACAGGGCCTCAATCTGTAGCCCAGGCTGGAGTGCAGCAGAATGATCACAATGCACTGCAGCCTCAACCTCTTGGGCTCCATTGATCCTCTTACCTCAGCATCCCAAGTAACTGGGGCTATAGACATGCACCATTAAGCCTGGCTAATTTTTGTATTTTTGTAGAGATGGAGTTTTGCCATGTTTTCCAGTCTGGTCTCAAACTCCTGAGCTCAAGCAATCTACACGGCTAGGCCTCCCAAAGTATTGGGATTACAGGAATGAACCACTGTGCCCAGCATCATTCTTTTTCATGGCTGAATAGTATTCCATCATGTTTATGTGCCACATTTTCTTTATCCATTCTTCTGTTGACGGACACTTAGGTTGCTTCCAAATCTTGGCTGTTGTGTGACCAGTGCTGCAACAAACATGGAAGTGCAGATATCCCTTTGACATACTGATTTCCTTTCTTTGGGGTATGTACCCAGCAGTGGGATTGCTGTATCATATGGTAGTTCTATTTTTAGTTTTTTGAGGAACCTCCAACCTGTTCGCCATAGTGGTTGAACTAATTTACATTCCCATCAACAATGTATGAGGCTTCCCTTTTCTCCACATCCCTGCCAGCATTTGTTATTGCCTGTCTTTTGGATATAAGCCATTTTAACTGGGCTGAGATAATATCTCATTGTAGTTTTGAGCACTTTTCATATGTCTGTTTGCCATTTGTATGTCTTCTTTTGAGAAACGTATATTCAAATCTTTTGCATATTTTTAAATAAATTGTTAGATTTTTTCCTACAGAGTTGTTTGAGCTCCTCATATATCCTGGTAATTAATTCCTTGCAAGATGGGTAGTTTGCTAATATTTCTCCCATTCTGTGGGTTGTCTCTTCACTTTAATGATTGTATCCTTTGTTGTGCAAAAGCTTTTTAACTTGACATGAACCCATTTGTTCATTTTTGCTTTGGTTGCCTGTGCTTGTGGGGTATGGCTCAAGAAATATTTGCTGAAACCAATGTACTGGAGAGTTTCCCCAGTGTTTATTTGTTTGTTTGTTTGTTTTTGTGGTAGTTTTATAGTTTGAGGTCTTAGATTTAATTATTTAATCAATTTTGATTTGATTTTGTCTATGGTGAGACATAGGGGTCTAGATTCATTCTTCTGCATATGGATATCATTTTCCCAGCATCACTTATTGAAGAGGCTCTCTTTTCCCCAGCATACGTTCTTGACACCTTTGTTGAAAATGAGTTTACTGTAGGTGTGTACTGTATTCTGTTCCATTGGTATATGTGTCTGTTTTTATGCAAGTACCATGCTGTTTTGGTTTCTATACCTTTGCAGTATAATTTGAAGTCAGGTAATGTGATTTTCCTCCAGATTTTTTGTTTTTGTTTTTATTTGTTTGGGATTTGTTTTTTGTTGTCATTATTGTTTGTTTGTTTTGTTTTGTATGGTTTTTGTTTTTGTTTGCTTAGGATAGTTTTGGTTATTCTGGGCCTTTTTTGGTTCCATATAAATTTTAGGATTGTTTTTTCTATTTCTGTGAAGAATGTCATTGGTATTTTGATACAGATTGCATTGAATCTGTAGAATGCTTTGGATAGTATACACATTTTAACAATATTGGTTCTTCCAATCCATGAACATGGAATATCTTTCCATTTTTTGGTCCTCTTCAATTTCTTTCATCAGTGTTTTATAGTTTTTATTATAGAGATCCTTCACTTCTTTGGTTAATTCCTAGGTATTTTGTAAATGGGACTACTTTTTACTTCTTTTTCAGTTTGTTCACTGTTGGCATAGAAATGCTACTGATTTTTGCATGTCAACTTTTTGTCCTGCAACTTTACTAAATTTGTTTATCAGTTCTCATAGTTTTTTGTGGAGTCTTTTGGTTTTTCCAGATATAAGATCATACCATCTGCAAACAAGAATAATTTGACTTCTTCCTTTCCAATTTGGATGCCTTTTATTTCTTCCTGTTGTCTGATGGCTGTAGCTAGAACTTCCAGTATGATGTTTAATAACAGTGGTGAGAGTGGGCATCTTTCAGGTGCTTCAGATCTTAGAGGAAAGGCTTTCAGTTTTCCCCATTCAGTATGATACTAGCTGTGGGTCTGTCATATGTGGTTTTGGGATTTATTTATTTATTTATTTATTTATTTATTTTTGAGATGGAGTCTTGCTCTGTTGCTGAGGCTGGAGTGCAGTGGTGTGATCTCAGCTCACTGCAACCTCTGCCTCCCAGGTTCAAGCAATTCTCCAGCCTCAGCCTCCCAAGTAGCTGGGCTTACAGGAATGCACCACCATATGTGGCTAATTTTTGTATTTTTAGTGGAGATGGGGTTTCTCTGTGTTGGCCAGGCTGGTCTCAAACTCCTGGCCTCAGGTGATCCACCTGCCTCAGCCTCCCAAAGTGCTGAGATTACAGGTGTGAGCCACCACACCGGTAAAAACCATATGTGGTTTTTATTATGTTGAGCTATGTTCCTTCTATACCCAGTTTTTGAAGTTTTTTGTTGTTGTTGTTCATGACGGGATGTTGAATTTTATCACATGGTTTTTAAGCATCAATTGAAATGATCATAAGGTTTTTGTCTTTCATTCTGTTGCTAGGATGTGTCACATTAGTTGATTTGCATATGTTGAACCATCCTTGCATCCCAAAGTGGGATTTATCCCACTTTGTCATGAATGATCTTTTTAATGCATTGTTGAATTCAGTTTGCTAATACTTTGTTGAGAATTTTTCCAACAATATTCATCAGGGATATTGGCCTGTAGTTTTCTTTTTCTTTTTTTTCTTTTTTTTTTTTTTGGTGTGTCTTTGTCTGCTTTTGATATCAGGATAATACCTGCCTCATAGAATGAGTTTGGAAGCATTCCCTTCTAGTTTATTTTTCAGAATAGCTTGAGTAGAATTGGTGTTAGTGCTTTCAATTCAGCAGTGAAGCCATTGGGTCCCAGGCTTTTCTTTACTGGGCGACTTTTTATTATGGATTTGAACTCGTTACCTGTTATGGGTCTGTTCAGGTTTTGTATTTCTTCCGGTTCAATCTTGGTAGATTGTACGTGTCTAGGAATCTGTCCATTTCTTCTAAATTTTCCAATTTATTGGCATATAGTTGCTCATAGTAGCTACTAATGATCCTCTGAATTTCTGTAGTTATGTCTCCTTTTTCATCTCTGAGTTTATTTATTTGTATCTTCTGTCTTTTTTTCTTAGTCTGGCTAAAGGTTTATTAATTTTGTTTAGCTTTTCAAAAAACCAACTTTCTTATCTCATTGACCTTTTGTATTGTTTTCTTCATTTCAGTTCAGTTTATTTCTGCTCTGACCTTTATTCTTTGCTTCCACTAATTTTTGGTTTGGTTTGCTCTTTCTTTTCTAGTTCTTTAAGATCCATCATTAGATTGTTCATTTGAAGTTTTTCCTCTTTTTTGATGTAAGCACTTATAGCTATGAAATTCCCTCTTAGTACTACTTTTGTTGCATCCCACAGGTTTTGGTATGTTATGTTTCCATTATCATTTGTTTCAAAAAATTTTTCAATTTCCTTCTTAATTTCCTCATTGACTTGCTGGTCATTCAGAAGCACATTGTTTAATTTCAATGTGTATAGTTTCCAGAATTATTCTTGTTACTGATTTCTAGTTTTATTCTATTGTGTTTTTTTGTTTGTTTGTTTGTTGTTTGTTTGTTTGACAGAGTATTGCTCTGTCACACAGGCTGTAGTGCAGTGGCACAATCTCGGCTCACCGCAACCTCCAACTGCTGGGTTCAAACAATTCTCATGCCTCAGCCTCCCGAGCAGCTGGGATTACAGGCATGCATCAGCACACCTGGCTAATTTTTGTATTTTTAGTGCAGGTGGGGTTTCAGCATGTTGGCAAGGCTGGTCTTGAAATCCTGACCTCAAGTGATCCACCCACCTTGGCCTCCCAAAGTGCTAGGATGGCAGACGTGAGCCACCACACCTGACCGGTTTTACTCTATTGTGGTCAGAGAAAATGTTTAATATTGGTGGGGTTTTTTTAATGTTTTAAGACTTGTTTTGTGACCTAACACATGGTCTATCCTCGAGAATGATCCACATGCTTAGGAAAAGAATGTGTATTCTGCAGCCATTGGATGAAATGTTCTATAAATATCCATTAGATCCATTGCTCTATAGTGCAGATTAAGTCTGATGTTTCTTTGTTGAATTTCTGTCTATAAGACCTGTCCAATGCTGTAGGTGGGATGTTGAAGTTTTCAGCTATTGTATTGGAGTCTCCCTCTTTGACTCCCTAATATTTGCTTCATAAATCTGGGCACTCCAGTGTTGGGTGCATATATAATTAAAACTGTTATATCCTCTTGCTGAATTGACCCCTTTATGATTGTTTAGTGACCTTCTTTTTCTCTTCTTATAGTTTTTTTCCTGAAATCTATTTTGTCTGATATAAGTATAGAGATTCCTGCTCTTTTCTGGTTTCCATTGGCATGGAATATCTTTTTCCATCCCTGTATTTTCAGTCTATGTGTGTCTTTATAGATGAAGTGCATTACTTGTAGGCAACAGATCAATCAGTCTTATTTTTTTAATCCATTCCAGCCACTCTGTGTCTATTGATTGGAGAGTTTAGTCCATTCACATTCAATGTTATGACTGATGAGTAAGGACTTTCTCTTGCCATTTTGTTATTTGTTTTCTGGTTATTTTGTGGTCTTCTCTTCCTTCTTCCTTTCCTGTCTTCCTTTTAGTAAAGGTGGCTTTCTTTGGTGATATGATCTAGTTTCTTGCTTTTTATTTTTTGTGTATCTGTTGAATGATTTTTGTTTTGAGGTTATCATGAGGCTTCCAAATACTGTCTTATAGTCCATTATTTTAAACTGAGAACAACCTAACACTGTTTGCATAAACACACAAACAAGCAAGCAGAAAAGAAAAAAAAAACTAATAAAGTCTCTACACTTTAACTTTATTCTCCTGCTTTTTATCTTCTTGTTGTTTCTATTTATATCTATGGTACTGTCTATATCTTGAAAACTTGTTATAGTTATTATTTTTTGTTGGTTAATCATTTAGTCTCTCTACTTAAGTTTACACACCACATTTATGGTGGTATAATATTCTGTTTTTCTGTGTACTATTACCAGTGAGATTTGTGCCTTCATATTATTATTTATTCCTCATTATCATGCTTTTCTCTCTGGTTGAAGTACTCCTTTTAGTATTTCTTGTAAGACAGGTCTGGTGTTGATAAAATGCCTCAGCTTTTGTTTGTCTGGGAAAGTCTTTATTTCTCCTTCATGTCTGAAGGATAATTTCACCAGATACATTATTCTAGGTTTAAAGTTGTTTTTATTCAGCATTTTAAGTATGTCATGCTACTCTCTTGTGGCCTGTAAGGTTTCCACTGAAAAGTCTGCTGCTGGACATATTGGAGCTCTATTGTATGTTGTTTCTTTTCTCTTGCTGTTTTTGAAATCCTTTCTTTATCCTTGACCTTTGGGAATTTAATTATTAAATGTCTTGAAGCAGTCTTCTTTGGGTTAAATCTTCTTGGTGTTCTATAGCCTTCTTGTACTTGGATAGTGATATCTTTCTCCAGGTTGGGGAAGTTCTCTGTTATTATCCCTTTGAGTAAACTTTCTACCTCTATGTCTTTCTCTACATCCTCTTTAAGGCCAATAACACTTAGATTTGCCCTTTTGAGATTATTTTATAGATTTTGTAGGTATGCTTCATTGTGTTTTATTCTTTTTTCTTTTGTCTCCTCTGTGTATTTTCAAATAGCCTGTCTTTAAGCTAATTAATTATTCCTTCTGCTTGATCAGTTCTGCCACTAAAAGACTCTGATGCATTCTTCAGTATGCCAAATGCATTTTTCAACTCCAGAATTTCTGCTTGATTCTTTCTAATTATTTCAATTTCTTTGTTAAATTTCTTTTTTTTTTTTTTTTTTTTTTTTTTTTTGAGACGGAGTCTCGCTCTGTCGCCCAGGCTGGAGTGCAGTGGCGCGATCTCGGCTCACTGCAAGCTCCGCCTCCCAGGTTCACGCCATTCTCCTGCCTCAGCCTCCCGAGTAGCTGGGACTACAGGCGCCCGCTACCACGCCCGGCTAATTTTTTGTATTTTTAGTAGAGACGAGGTTTCACCGTGTTAGCCAGGATGGTCTCGATCTCCTGACCTCGTGATCCGCCCGCCTCGGCCTCCCAAAGTGCTGGAATTACAGGCGTGAGCCACCGCGCCCGGCCTCTTTGTTAAATTTCTAAGATATAATTCTGAATTGATTCTCTGTGTTATCTTGAATTTCTTTGAGTTTCTTCAAAACAGGTATTTTGATGTCTCTATATATTTTGAATATATCTCTATTTCTCTCAGGGTTGGCCCTTGGTGCCTTATTTAGTTCATTTGGTGAAGTCATGTTTTCCTGGATCATTGTGATACTTGTAGATATCTGTCTGTGTCTTGGCATTGAAGAGTTAGGTATTTATTGCAGACTTTGCAGTCTGGGCTTGTTTGTACCATCCTTTTGGGGAAGGCTTTCCAGATATTCAAAAGGAGTTGGGTGCTGTGATCTCAGCTGTATCTGCTTTAGGGCGGGGGACCCCAAGCCCAGTAATGCTGTGGTACTTGCAGACTCATAGAGGTACCACCTTGATGGTCTTGAACAAGATCTGGAAGAATTCTCTGAATTACTAGGCAGAAACTCTTGTTCTCTTCTTTACTTTGTCCTAAACAACAAAGTCTCTCTCTCTTTCTGTCTCTCTCTCTCTCTCTCCCCTGAGCCAACTGGAGCTGGGGATGGAGTGACACAAGCACCCCTGTGGCCCCTATTCCTAGGACTGCACTGGGTCAGATCTGAAGCCAGCACAGCTCTGGGTCTCGCTCAAGGCCTGCTATAACCACTCCCTGGCCACTACCTATGTTTGCTCAAAGACCTAGAGCTCTACGATCAGCAGGTGGCAAAACCAGCCAGACCTATGTCATTTGCAGCAAATTCGCTCAGACCCCGGGTGCAACCAGAGGTGCCATCCAGGAGCCAGGGACTAGAGTCAAAAACCTTTAGATGTCCATCTGGCATTCTATTGCACTACAGCTAAACTGGCACTCAAACCACAAAATGAAATCCTTCCCACTCTTCTCCCCACTTTTCAAAAGCAGAGGAGCCTCTCCCTGTGGCCACCGCCATCTCAGGCCCACGAGGAGTGTTGCCAGACTCCTGCCAATGTTTCCTCAAGGCCTAAGGGCTCTTCAGTCAGCTTGTGGTAAATGCTGCTTGTCCTGGGACTCATCCTTCAGGGGAGTGGGCTTCCCTCTGGCCTAGGGCAAGTCCAGAAATGGTGTAAAAGAGCCAAGTCCTGGACTCAAGGACCCCAAGAGCCCACTTGGTGCTCTACTCCCCTATAGCCAAGCTGGTTCCTACAGTGCAATACAAAGTCCTCTTTACTTTTGCCTCCACTTTTCTCAAGCAGGGGTCTCACCCTGTAGCCACCACAGCTGGGAATGTGCCGAGTCTCGCCTGAGACCAGCAAGTCTCAGGGTCTCACCCAAGGCCCTCAACTGGTATCCTTTCTAGTTATTCAGAGCCCAAGCACTTTTCAGTTAGGAGGTGATGAATCTTACCACAACTGGGTCCTTCTCTTCAAGGCAGCCCAGGGTATGTCTAGAAATGTCTGGGAGCTAGGGCCTCATGACACTGACCAGTGCCCTATCCTGCTGTGGCTGAGGTTGGTATGTAAGACGCAAAACAAAGTCTTCCCCACTCTTCCATCTCCTCTTCTAAAGCAAAAGGAAGGAGTCGCTTTTGGAGCCATGAGCTATGCAGCCTGGGGTTAGGGGAGGAGTTATGCCAGCACTCCTTAGCTGCCCTGGCTGGTGTCTCAGTAGGTTGCATGCCTCCCTAGTCCACTATCTCTGAGCCCAGCTCAACCCTAGGACTTACCTACATGTTGCAATACTTGTGGCCTACATTGCCCTTCAAATTTATTTGGGGCCTCCAAGCATGTTAGCCTATGGTGGCAAGGCTTTTAAGAAATCAAGCTCCGAACACTGAGATCAGCTATTCCTCTCTGGCTAGGGCTCATTTAAATGCACCCTCTGTGGGCAGGCACCAGCTGAGTTTGGTTAAGTTTTGGTTTCTGCTATAACAAGACAGCACTGAGTTCAATACTTCACACTTGCTGGCTCTCCCTCTCCCCAGGGCACAAAAACACTCTCTGCACCACCCCTCTGCTGCCAACGGGTCAGGGAGGGGTGGTGTCAGCAATGCAAGACTATTTTTCCTGTGTCTTCAATGTCTCTTTCAGTGATATGAAGTTACAGTCAGGTTCTGTGTCCTGGTTTACTGTAGAGTGGAGGGGACAATCAATGGAGCCTTCTATTCCACCATCTTGCTCCACCTTCTCCAGACAAATCTTACCAGTAGAATTTTTGATGCTATCTACAAATTCAATCAGCAAGTTTTCCATTTTCTCATCTGATATGGTTTGACTTTGTCCCCACCCAAATCTCATCTTGAATTGTAGTTCCCATAATTCCCTCATGTTGTGTGAGGGACCCAGTGGGAGATAAGTGAATCATGGGGGCAGTTTCCTCCATACTGTTCTCATGGTAGTTAATAAGTCTCACAACATCTGATGGTTTTATAAGGGGAAACTCCTTTCTCTTAGCTCTCATTCTCTTCTCTTGTCTGCCACCATGTGAGACACACGTCTCACCTTCCACCATGATTGTGAGGCCTCCCCAGCCATGTGGAACTGTGAGCCCATTAAACCTCTTTCTTTTGTAAATTTCCCAGTTTTGGATATGTCTTTATCAGCAGCATGAAAACAGACTAATACATCATCTAAACCATTAGGAAATATATTGAATTGGACACAGCCCTATAGCAGTCCACGAGACTTCCATGTACTAGTTGTGCATCCTTTGCATAAGTAGTTACAAATCCATTTAGTAGTCCACCTGACCACAATCTCCTCTACAAAACCAACATTGGGAGGCTTTCATAAGCAGGTTGCTGATATTCCAATGATAATAGCAATAACTAATATTTATTGAGTTTTCTGTATGTCAGGCATTGTTATAAGTGCTTTATATTGTAGCATCTACATATAATCCTCACAAAAACAATATGAGGTGGGCACTGTCATTATCATCATTTTACAATACAGATATATAGTAGAGTTCAGTACTTTGCCTAAGGTCACACTACTAGTAAAGGGTAAAGAGAGGATTCGGTCCTTGGACATCTAGTTGCAGAGCCTGTGCTCTTCCCACGAGACTCACGTTGAACACCAGGTCTAACATTTTTATGATATTCAGTCTACGAATTCTAGGAAAATAAATGAGGTTAGTCTTCCATGGCTTATCCTTAAGGGACCCATACTCCAAGTGATTACCACTTCCTTTTAGAAGGGTTCAAACACAATTCTTTTAATGAGTCATTTAATAATTCTAGAGTTTTGTCCAAGATCAATGCATAGATTGCAGAAATCTCAACCCTTACACTTAAAAAAATATAAAAGTCATATTTGCAGTTGCCACTCTCCAGGCATTGGCACCTCTCCCACTGCAGCAGCTCCCCAAAGCTGCTGCTGAAAGGTGCAACAAGCTTAAACCCATCTATCTGAGCCATCCAACAGGCTCAGATATCCAAGTTAACTCTTAAAATCTTTTACAAATCTTGGACTTTAAGTTTCTATTATGAATTCTTCTTTCTAAAGATCATTCTCCCTGTCAGATTTAAAAGACACAAAGCATAAGTTTATCAGCTTCCTTTTCTCTTTGTTATACTTCTGTTTATTTAAAACCTCAACCTTTTTCCAAAAATAAATTAAGGCAGCTGTCATCTCTTGTCATCACACTATTCATCCATATGACAGAGTTATCTTTCTTTTTATTCCCCCTCTCTTTGCTCCAAAACTAACATCAAAAATACTTGTTTTTGTTGTTAACATTATTCACAGGACTAAACCCATTCTGGATCTCGGCTTTCTTGGTACAATTTCATAGCAACATGCCACCTTTATATTTTTCTATGGATATGCATTTCTATGGATATTTTTAAAACTCTAAATGCAATAGATTACTCATACATGTTTTGTGAGAATTTGGGAGATTTAGGGCATCCCCATACCTGTTAAACTTTCTTCCATTTATAATATCAGGTCATGTGATCATATCTATATTTTTATAGACTTTCATTGACATTTTCTAAAATGTTCAACCATCCTATTATTGGCTTTGTATCAGTTATTTCTTCACAGAATCACTATTATTTCTATCTAACTTTCTTTTGTTCCTCATGATTTAGACAAAAATACTAATCACCTTCATTATACTAACGAGCTTCTAAGAGTAGAAATGGCCAGTTAGGTAAGGATTGATCAAATTCTCTACTTTTTCTGCTGAACAAGACCTTCCAACATATATCTGAGCAATTAAAGTCCTGCATTGTTCCTTTATTACACCTCTGTGCTACTTCTGTTTAATCATGTCAGAAAAGGTCTTCTTGTCCCCTTAATCCTCAACCTGGCCAGGCTTGCTGGAGTATATTGTTCGTCATTCTGCTAACATTTTGAGCAGAAATGCTAGAAACTAACTTTATGGACTCAAATGTCCACATACAGTGTAAAGTTCATGGATAACAACTGATCTTGAGATGTTAACACAAATAAATAAATATATGATTCTTGGAGAAGACTTGGTGGGAATAGTTCAGTGCTATTTTAGGGCATTTCTGAAGGGTCCCACAATATCCCACAACAATAAGGCATAATATTTTATTAGACATTCTCTTCTCCTCCCCTTGAAACATTTCTCATTTCAATTTAGAGTCTTTTTAATCCATTCACCAAGTCACTCTGATCAAAACCTTCTTCCTAGAATGCTTCTTAGAAACATCCAAATGCATGCTTTGTAAAGAGCATGACTGATGGGGTCAGTCACCAACCACAGGATAAGACCCTTATCCCTGGAAGCAGTGGTGGATTTCCTCTGGTCAACTATTACTTGTGGATCTTCCTTATTACCTGTTATTCATGGAAGATCAATAGGCTAGTGTCATGTAGGATAAACCTGAGAAAACAGGGCTTGAGAAATGAAGAATAACCACTGCATTAATTCAGACATAAGGTCACCAGGACCCAGACTAGGATGGGGTAACTAGAAAAGAGAAGAAAAATAACATTTGGGAATAACATTTGGGAATTTCCAAGCCTTGGAGATTGATTTATATGTAAACAGCAAGTGAAGAGGAAGGCCACAGACAAATCCCAGGTTTCAGAGTTGGGAGTCTCGGGCAAAAATTGAAGAATGAGGAATGGCCAGTTGACCTCAGTGAAGCGTATTGGGAACATAATCATTGGTGGGGAGGGGAGACCCAGAAGTAGAGGAATTACCCAGAGAGGCATCCATCTGAATCAGTCTGGGAGAGGATTTCTGGTGATAATCAAGATGATATGCTGTGGTTCAAGGAAAAGCATCTGTTTTTTTAATGCTAATAATATATCTATTTTTAAATAAATTTATTTAAGTAAAAAAAGTGACTCAAATTAATGAAAAGAATTAATACAACAATCCTCCCTTATCTGTGAGGCATATGTTCCAAACCCCAGTGGATGCTTGAAACCTTGGATAGTACTGAACCTTATATACATTATGCTCTTTCCCATACATACATATTGATGATAAAGTTTAATTTATAAGTTAAGCACAGTATAAGATTAACAACCATAACTAATAATACAATAGAACAATTATACTGTAATAAAAGTTATGTGAATATGTTATCTCTCTCTCTCTCTCTAAATATCGTATTGTCCTATGTGTATTCACCT
The DNA here is from genome assembly GCF_029289425.2 of Pan paniscus. Lineage (NCBI taxonomy): Eukaryota > Metazoa > Chordata > Mammalia > Primates > Hominidae > Pan > Pan paniscus. Next base: position 39,004,193 of record NC_073264.2, on the reverse strand, counting down.
ATTTCCACACTGCAGTTGACCACAACTAACCAAAGCCTCGGAAAGTAAAGCCAAGGATAAGAGGAAACTTAAACCCTACAGTAAAGGCAGGGTGGTATGCAAATATGATAAAAATTATGTAAACAATGGATAAAATGAATCTTGTAAACATCCTCACAGTAGAAAAAGACTCAGGGGTTAGTATGAACCTAAATGAGGTAAAGTTATAAAAGCTATAAAATTCACCAAGTTCTATTTCCTAGACTACAATTCCTGACTTCCTCGAGATGGTAACTAGAAGATTCTTGGCCAATTTCTAAAAGACCTAAAAATTCCTTCCCTCCTTGAAAATCTGTTTTCTCTCCCCAGAGTTGCAATTAGGGTTGACACTAGAAACCCTCAAAAAACATGTTTTCTTTTCCTAAGTGGGCAACTTGCACTTCTGAGGCCCCCTTTTCAGAGTGAACACACCATCACCCCCGCCCCCAGCCCCATACGTTGGTCCTTGCCTGGGCCAATTCTTCACACCTGCACATCCTCAATTCTCATAACTATTAGGTGTTTCCAACATAAATAGTTTCTTACCGTTAAAGACACCCACTTGGCTTCTTTTGAATCACTTGTGGGCTGTCCATCTTCCAAAGGTTTACTTAATTCCTCTGCTGGCTGAACTTGCGAAATTTCCTGAGGTTTAAATACTATGCTTTCTGCTTCTGAGGGTCCCCATTCTATATCCTCTTGTTCAATCTGGAGAATACTTGACATGGTTTCAGGAAGTTCCTTATGCACACTCTGTTGGAAAAAGTAAATGTGCAAGAATGCTTTTTTTTTATTGGTCCTTCTAGGCTTTTCAGTGATGCAACAGTTTCTATCTGACAACAAGATGAATATGAAAACGCACGCTTGAAACTAAGCATAGGTGATGAGTTTCCTCTGAAGATTTAGAAAGAGAAGCTCAAATTGACTTAAGAAAAATGTGAAGGCTGGCAAATTATTTTCCTCAGCCCTTATCTCAGAAACTACAGCCACCCCACAGTTGTTAAGGGTAAAAGATGGCATACAATACCAAATACTATGAAATTTTCTTTATTATGCAAGAAGGTATAGCTAGACCAAGAAATTTAATTTTGTAAAATAGAACTTTAATCTTGAACTCATGTTGGTTCTTTTTTTTTCCATATCACAAGTCATCAAGCAGGAGCTCATGTTTTTATAAAGCTACTGGATGGTGTTATGGAAAGATTCAGAAAATGTTTTTAACCAGATGGGACTGAATTCAAATCCTGGATCTGTTAATTAATAGATGTTTGACCTTAGCCAAGTTACTTAAACTTTTTTAGCCTCATTTTTGTCACTGGTCATCAGGATAGGCTATGCCCAACCAAAAAAAAAAATTAGTGGTTCGACACACTGGAGCAGTGTGTTCACTACAAATCAAAGTGGCTCTTTAGGGCAGGTATACTTCTCATGGTAGCTCAGCCATCTAGGCTGCTTCCAGGTTGTAGTTCCTTCACACCTGAACACAGCTTCTATGGTCACCACAGAACAGTGACCATATCACTTTTCTTCACACCCCATTGGCCACAAACAGCTACATGACCCCATCTAACTGCAAGAGGGTGGGGGACATTTGAATATTTAGCAGGGAGCCATTCAGCTGCTCCATTGGCTTGACTCACATCTTTACAAGGGATATATCTTTTTTTGTACTTAGTTTGTGTGTGTGTCCTCTGCAAGCTGAGGAAGAAAGAAGCCAATAGTGACTCGGTCCAAGTCCAAAATTTTCAAAGGTAGGGAATCTGACAATGCAGCCTTCAATCTGTGGCCAAAGGCCCAAAAGCCCCCAGCAAACCACTAGTATAAGTCCAAGAGTCCAAAGGCCAAAGAAGCTGCAGTCTGATGTCTGAGGGCAGGAGGGATGGATGGAAGCATCCATGACCCGGTACCAAGTCGAAAGGTATTTTACCTCTAAAGAAGTGGGTCAGCTTCCTTATAAAAAGCCAGAGGCCAGAAGAGGTCCAGTGATTGCCTGTAAATGTCAATGCTTAGGGAATGGTTCCAGCAGAATTACAAATAAATTAATATTTTTGTTTAACTCTTTATTTTAAATAATCAAGATGATATCTAAGCTAAATATCTGATTGTTGGCCTTTTTCACAGTTTCCTTCAAAATGGTATCTTTCCTTATACTTTATATGAATGTAGTGAATGGTATTAAGTTTATTCTATTAATGAAGATTTCTATTTGGCTAAACCTAACTGATATTGTACGTTCAGTTTACTATACCTGTTAGAGGCGTCGAGGTCAGAAGTTTTGATATATATTTGTAAACGGTGTCAACTAGAGGCAGCTACCCTAGATGTCAGTCTTAAGTCCATAGCATATGTGGTAAGGCTTCCTAATTGATATATCCACATACTATTACAAAGGGCTACTAGTACCATCTCATGCTGGATCATAAGGCCGGTGATAAGAATAGAAAGGAGAAAAAGATATGGCCCAAAAGCATCTCAAACTCCAGTAGTTCTACCATTTGTGGTAACTCTAACATTATAGGACCCATAGCTTTTGTGAAAAGAAAAAATTCCATGCACTTTCTGAACATGATATGCTAACCTAAAAATGAAATATGATCACAATTTTATGTATGTGGGGGTCATATTTCCAGGAACCACAGGAGCTTGTTATTTAATGGTAACATTTTATGAACTCTTTGTAAAGGAACTGACCATCAGGCTATCACTTTTCTATGTAAATGTGAGTTTCTATACACAAGGAGATACTTTCCATTCACAAGGAATATGTTCCAGATTGCTTTGAATCCAATGGTTATTTTACCAAAGATGGATAAAAAGAAAGATTTATTTCCAAAACAAATTTCTGTCACCAACTGTCCATATTTCTCAACCAAATTCTCCCCTTGCAATGCTTTTAACAATTCTTCTAGCTGAATACAGACAAAAGTAATGCTTTCTTAGAAGCTAACAATTTTTAATTAATTATCCACCTACCTTCTAGATCTAAATGTCTCTAAATCAGAATTGTTAAAGTCTCCCCTTCTAAAAAGAGTCTGGGGCCTTAGCTCAGAAGGTCCATGGTAGCCAGCAACAGTGAGCCAAAATGGCCAAGACTCCCAGTGTGGTATCGAGTTAGATGCTCTCACAGGTAAACACACTTCTAAAATACATCAGAGAAATTTTTTTAACTCTCTATATAAACATTCAAGCAACAGGAAGCATGCTGTTACTTTAACAGAGGCAAGGAGGATTTTTATTAAAGACTTTACCATTTGTGATTCCTCAGCACCCATCTGGAATTTATACTCTGCTTGTATCTCAGGTGTTTCTGCTTGCATAGGTGATGTTTTGAGGTACATTTTTCCCATTAAAGAAATATCCTTGAATAAGAAAAGGAAACAAAGTGATGCCAATTTTTAAAATCATTGAGGCACATTATTCATTATACTAAAATGCTAGTCAATTTGTGTAGTAAATGAAAAATAGAGACATATAAACTAGTCAATAACACATGGTAAATGAATAAAGAAAAAACAATAAAGTCAGGGTGTGGTGGCTCATGCCTGTAATCCCGGCACTTTGGGAGGCCGAGATGGGTGGATCACCTGAGGTCAGGAATTTGAGATGAGCCTGACCAACATAGTGAAACCCCAACTCTAGTAAAAATACAAAAGTAGCAAGGCATGATGGCACATGTCTGTAATCCCAGCTACTTGGGAGGCTGAGGCAGGAGAATTGCTTGAACCCAGGAGGAAGAGGTTGCAGTGAGCTGAGATCATGCCATTGCACTACAGCCTGGACAACAAGAGGGAAATTCTGTTTAATAAATAAATAAATAAATAAATATAAAATTTTTTTGCCTGTGTTTTCAATTTCATGGCTTTTTGCTGATCTCTATAAATATATTTTTAGATTTAACAAGATAATTAGGTAATATTAAGTCAGATGCTATAAAACAATGCTATTAAGTCAGATTGTATAAAACACTGCACAGGAAAGATAAAATCAAAACTAAAATTTAATGCAACCAAGGGCAAGAGGGAATATGCTTAAAACCTCACTGGATGGACTGTTAGTATCATTTTTACCATAGCTAATGACAATTGCAGTGATATACTCTCTACTCAGTTGAGATGGCAAGAAGATAGTACACTCCAACTACTAACAATGATGTAGGAATAAAGAGACCCAGGTTCTGTCCATCCAAACTGTGAAGCCACAAATCAGGCATCAACAGGCACATTATTTTGCTTTCCTTCACCTCAGTCTTATTACTTTTTAAATAGGCATTCAACTACATGACTTTTTTTTTGAAACAGAGACTTGCTCTGTCACCCATGCTGGAATGCAGTGGTGCAATCATAGCTCCCCGTAACCTCAAACTCCTGGGCTCAAGTGTTCCTTTCACCTCAGCCTCCTGAGTGGCATGGACTACAAAGTGCATACCACAACACTCAACTAATGTTTTTGTTTTTTGTAGAGACGGGGTATCTCTACATTGCCCAGGCTGATCTTGAGCTTGTGGCCTTAAGGAATCCTCCCTCCTTGGCCTCCCAAAGTGCTGGGATTACACAGGCATGAGACACTGTGCCTGGCCTACATGAAATTTTAAGGTCCCTTTTTCTTCTAGCCTTTTAGTAATGTCAACAGCAAGATTCAAACTCCCACTGTACCTTAAAACTCTTATTTTTCTACTTTTTATTTGTTTTATTAAAAGGATCTAATTCAGGCCATTGGCTTCTACTTCTGTCCTCTTGTTATAAATAACTATAAAACTGGACAAAATATTACAGCCACTCTTTTAGGATTTGACAGCAGGCAGTGCAGAACTGTGATGACAGAGAATGGAAACATATAAGGTAAGAGCTACAATTACCTGACTTCTGCCTGACACAATTTCCAGAACATGGCACAAAAAGGCAAAAGCCAAACAGAGCCCAAGTATCTTACTAAATTGAAGAGACAGAAATCAGATGAGAGGAGGACAAAGGGGCTAGAATTTGTAAGGAACAGTGTGGAGATGAGGGCACTGCATAGAGAAAGAGCTCCAGAAATCAGCATAGGGTCCTTGAGGCTTTGGCTGAAAGTCTGCCCATGCAATGGGGAAACCCATGAGGCTAGACAAAGAAACCCTGCCAGGGAAGAAAACAATTACTAAAGAGCTGTAAGTCACAATTCCCAGAGCTCACACAAGGTTGGGATTCATTAGGTCTCCCACCAGACATGCAAGATACGTGGTACATTCATTATAAAGGCCAGAAGGATCATCTGTTAGTAGTCATGCTAAATTAACCCTTGAGTAAAGGCTTCTGTGGACATTAACAATGCTTTAAAATAATTCTTGAAAAAATCAAACTGCTCTTCAAGTAACTTAACTGCCTATCAGAACAAACTCCAACACTCTTTAAAGGAAGTCAGTAAAACCCAATGTAAAATTCATAATGTCCAAAATCCAATCAGAAGTTGCTGGTCACATGAAGAAGCACAAATATATGATACATAACCAGGAAGAAAATCATACAAAAAGACCCAGAAATGATATACATTTCAGAATTAGCAAATAAGGATCTTAAACTTCTAATATAAATATTATAAGTGTTCAACATTAAATAAAAATGTAAGCATAAAGAGGAGCAAATGTAAGAAACAGAATGAAATGTGACATCTATAGATAGAACATACATCATCTAAAATAAAATTCTCACTGAGTGGCAGTAACAAAAGAGAAAGACATTGCAGAAGAAAATGTCAGTTAACTTAAAGGCATATCAACAGGAACCATGCCAAATGAACCACAGAGAGAAATAAAACTGAAATAAAATGAACAAATACTCAGTCGAACATATATTTAATTGGGGTTCCAGAAAGGGATATGGGGAGTGACTGAAAATATTCACACACAAATGGCCAAAAATTTTCCAAATATCATGACAGCTACAAACCCCCTAAGTTCAATGACCTCTGAGCAGAAACACACAAAGAACACTGCCCCAAGTTCACTGTCAGAATAATAAAAACCAGTAATTCTAAAAAATCTCTTTATTTGCAAATGAATATGATTACACATACACAGAAAATCAGAAAGAATACAAAAAAAACCTACTAGAGCTAATAAACTAATTCACTAAAGTTGTAGGGTACAGGGTAAATATGTAAAAATAAGTTTTATTTTCAAACAATGAACAATCTATAAACAAAATTAAGAAAACAATTCCATTTAAAATGCCATAAATGAGAATAAAATACTTAGAAATAAATTTAACCAAAAAAGCACGAGACTTGTATAAAATATTGCTGAAAGAAATTAAAGAAGTCCTAAATGAAAGGAAAGGCATCCTATGTCCATGGATTAAAAGACTTAATATTGTTAAGATGGCAAGACTCCCCAAAGCTATCTACAGATTCTTTGCAACTCCTATCAAAAAAACAAGGGCCTTTTTTTCAGAAATAGAAAAACTGATCCTAAAATTCATATGGAATTGAAAGTTCCCCTGAATAGGCAAAACAATCTTGAAAAAGAAAAACAAAGCTGGAGGACTCACACTTCCCTATTTCAAAATTTACTATCAAACTACAATAATCAAAACAGTGTGATACTAGCATAAGGATAGACATCTAGATCAATGGAATAAATGTAAGCCCAAAAATAAACTCATCCAACCCATGCTCAATAGACTTTTGACAAAGGTGCCAAAAACATTCAATGGGAAACAAATACACTCTTCAAATGGTGCTGGGGCAACTGAATATCTACATGCAAAAAAATAAAGTTGGACCCATATCTCATATGATGTACAAAATTTAACTAAAAATGGGTCAAATACCTGAATGTAAGACCTATAAACTGTAAGATTCTTAGAAGAAAACATACGAATAAATCTTCATGACCTTGGATTTGGCAATAGCTTCTTAGATATAACAACAAAAGCATAAGCAACCAAAGAAAAAATAGACAAATTAGATTTTACCAAATTTAAAATTTCTGCGCATTGAGGACACGATGAAGAAAGTAAAAATGCAACCCACTGAATGGGAGAAAATATTTGTAAATCATTTGCCTGACAAGGGTCTAGTATTAGGAATATATAAGGAAGTCTTAGAAGTTAACAAAAAGACCAAAAAAAATTAAAAATGGGCAATGGACTCCTGGCTTTGAAGTTAATAATACTCTTTGGCAATAACACAAGTAGTTTTTAAGGTAGAAAAAAACAACAGAAAGAAGCTTCAAAGGAAATACCCTGATTATTCAGCTTAAGAATTTCACTCCCTTCCTCTTCCTACCAGTTGTAAGTGTCCTGGCCACCCCACTATCTCTGACCATGATCCTCTAACTAATCATTCTTTAGTGTCAACAACTTTGGCATTTCTCAATTAAGCATTTCCCATACAAGAAAAGCAAGTTTTTTCCTCTCAGAATCACTGTCATTAATATCACCACGCAACAGAAAATTGTCTAGTACTCTTTCCTTTGAAAGAGTTTTGACACTAACATACAACAAGAATATTCTGGAAGTCATAGCACTAACTCTCTGCTGTGAATTATAAAACTCTGTGAATTATTTGGTGAAAGTGAGAATATAATCATCACAGGAGATAGACAACAAATTTTCATTTCTATAGTCAAAAAATGGGCAAAGTATTTTTGACATTTCTCCAAAGAAGATATACAAAAGCCAACAAGCACATGAAAAGATGACCAACACAAATAATCAGGGAAACACAAATCAAAATCACAGTGAGATACCACTTATTACTCACTAGGATGGCTATAAAAAAAAAAAAAAAGAAAGAAAGAAAATAACAAGACTTGACTAGGATGCAGAGAAACTAGAATCCTCGTATGCTGCTACCGGGAATGTAAAATGGTGCAGCCACTGTGGAAAGGTTTGGTGGTTCCTCAAAAACTTGCATACTATTACCAACTGACCCAGCAATTCCCCTTTTAGGAATATGCCCAAAAAAAAAACTGATGGTAGGTATTTCAATAGATATTTGTACATTGATGCTATAGCAGCACTATTCACAATAGACAAAAAGTGGAAACAAGCCAAATGTCCATTCATGGATGAATGAATAAACAAAATTTGGTATATCCATACAATGGAATACCATTCAACCAACAAAATTAATGAAGTACTGATGTATGCCACGATGTTGGATGAATCTTGAAAACATTACACTAATTGAAAGAAGCTAGACACCACAGGTCATAAATTTTATGATTCCATTTATATGAAACATCCAGAATAGGTAAATCTATAGAGAACAAAGCCAACTTCTTGTTGCCAGGGCCTGTGGGGTATAGGGAATGGCAAATGACTGTTTAACGTGTATAGTGTATCCTTTTGGAAGGATGAAATGGTTTTGAAACTAAATGAAGGTGATTGCTGCTCAACATTGCAAATGTTGATGCCACTGAATTGTGTACTGTAAGATGGTTAATTTTACATTATATGAATTCACCTCAGTGTAAAAAAAAAAAGTAATTGGATGTGATGAGCACTTGAAAATAGCAGGTACACAACAAATGTCATTTCCCTGCTCCTTAGACATTTTTAACTAACATAGTAGTAAAATTTATACATGATAGTTACTACATTGCCCAGTGACACAAGGATTTATTTTTGTTTGTCTATAGTCTAGTAAAGCCAGAGAAATAAAAAAAGACATGTAATGTAAAAAAATATTTTATTGACAACAATAATTTTGTTAGTGTTCGATCTAAAGTTTAATAGCAAAGAAACACAAATCGATGTAGAGGTAACAGGTGAGAGTAAAAACAATGCGCTTTATTCAACATTAGGAAATTCATCAATTTATAAGTCAAATGTAAAAACATACAATGATCTTCATGGTACTCTCAAGTGAAAATCACATGGAAGGTGGAATGATAAAGTGGTTGAGCACACATGCTCTGCTTTTGGCTTCAAATCTTGACTCCGTCACTTTAGGACATTCTCAAGCAAATTATTCAACTTCTCAAGTTTGTAAAATGGGAATAATAATAGCACATACCTCATATGCTTATTATGAGGATTAAATGATATAATACATGCAAACAGAAAGTGTCTTATACATAATAATAGTTATTCACATTGAAATAAAAAGCAAAATAAGGATGCCTATTGGTACCATCATAATTTGACATTATTCTGGAAATTCTAGATATGAAACAGAAAAGAACATAATTATAAGAAATGAACTAACCACATAACTGTTACTTGAAGAGGCTACTATAATATACCTAAAATTCCCAAAATAATCTGTAGAGTTATTCAGACAGAAAATCAATTCACCAAAACCAAATTCAGAAATTTAGAAAATGAGAAAAGGAACAAAATCATGAAAGTAACAAAAATTATAAACTACCAAAACAGTGCCTTAGGAAATGTCAGGAAAACAAAAAAAAATGACTGAGACATAAAAATTGACTTGAATCAGAAAAATTGGATTTTGGACTAAAAAAAATCAAAGAGAAAAATTTTAAGTAGCACAATTAGTATTTTGTTTAACATGTATTAATTCTACCTTGTCTCCCTGAGTTATAAACTGTAACTAGTAGTTTATTTCTACATTCTCCACAGAGTCTGCCAAAGTGTTAAACAAATTTTTTTAACTCTGTACACACTTGAAAATTTATAAATCTGTAAGCAATCCAGCTTCGCAATCCTGGATACACTTTTTTAATGTGTTTCATAGAGCAGTTTCCACCTATGGCATGTAACAGAATCCAAAATGTCCAAGCTGGAAGGACCTTGAAGGATCAGTAAAATCCGAAGGACGCCCAAATTTCACAGACACTGAAACCAAAGCTTTGAGGCTTAAAGGGTGCTGTTTAGTATTCAAAACAAACAGACCACATGGTCTTTCCCCTACACTGCTTCAAGCAGATGGACAGCAACAGAAGCCGCAGTGTTCCTGTGGCCTGTTAGGCAGGCCCAGTATTTTCTCAATCATCATTAAAAGGAGGAGTAGGGAGAGCAGCTGCCCTCTACTCTTCGTCATGCAATCCAGGTTCTCCCCAAATGACACTGGCCCAAATAGCATGGGCCAAAAGAGTGTTTCTAAAATATACCCTTTTATGATTTCATCAGCACTTAGTCAAGCTGCACTGCCTTTAGATAACTTACTGTAAAGTTCAAGGTTTAGAAAGAAGGAAAGAAAAGGCATTGTATGGCCCTAAACAATATTTGTCCACACAGCTTACTTTCTTGAGAAACTGTCCTGATCTGCATTAACTTTCTCTTGCTTCCTGCAGGCAAAACCCTGATGGCACTGGCCTGTGGAATCCTCCTTACAGGCACAAGAATGTATCAGGGCTGCTTGACATCCGTTCTTACCCCTTGTGACTCTCTAAATTAAACATTTATATGATTGTCCTGGGTGACTGGACCCTGTATTCCATAGACCTGTTGGCTCTAAAAATGTGATTTGATAAAGAAAAAAAATGGAATTTGAACAGCTGCCATATAAATTTAAACATCAAAATTGCTACAGGCACTATCTATAACTAAATGTGTATAGCATCTTTTACGCAAAGTCCTAACAGAACATAGTCCATTACTTAAACCTGTTCAAAAACTACAGTAGTTCCAGAAACATAACATTATTGGGTTTCAAGTAAATTCTACTTTTTATAATATCACTTCTCTGATAGCTACCCTATAGAAGAAAACTACAGTGTTTTTAGTAAAAAAAAAAAAAAAAAGAGGAATTCATGAAAAGCTTGCTTAAATCAAGTCATCTAAAACAGATGCAATGCAATCAGAAAAAAATATTTCCAGAATATGATAATGCCTATGGTTGGGCAATGCACTATTCTTTATTCCTTAACATTCATACTAGAAAAGACAACAAAAAATCCAGACTTTTCGTTTCAGAAGGCTATGGAGAAATCTAAGTTAATATGCCTGATTCTAGGTTATAGCATCTGATATTTCAAGCATGACATCCCTTTGAATTATGTACCAACTGTTGAGTGAGTTATGACAAGCTATGCAAGCAGCACTGTGCCACAGCACTCCAGGGCTAGGAATCCAAGAGAAATATAAGTCAAGATTCTTTCCCTCAAGAAGTTTCAGTTAGTTAGAGAGATGAAAACAACAGACGAAGAATAATGTTTTTCAAAATGCAAAGCAGTAAATTTAATCAAGCCTAATTATTATGCACAGGCTCCAAGTTCAATAGGAATCTAATTTATTTAGAGAGATGAGGATAAGAGTATAAATATCAGAGGATGTACCAGTTTTAGTTACACTAGTGAAAAATAAATGTGAAGAAGAGCTGGGTTCTGGGTCAACGGATGGAGGGAGGGGAAATGCAGTTCTTATCTCATGTTTTAATATAAGACCACATGAAAATAATTATGCATCTATATCAATGAATTTTGAAAGTTAATATGCCTCTTTTGTTTATTTAGTCAACAGTATTCCATAAAACTAAAATTCCCAAGACACAAACTGAGTGTATTAGTCTGTTTTCACACTCCTATAAAGAACTGCCCGAGACTGGGTAATTTGTAAAGTAAAGAGATTTAACTGACACAGTTCTGCATGGCTGGGGAGCCCTCAGGAAACTTACAATCATGGTGGAAGGTGAAGCAGGCACCTTCTTCACAAGGCAGCAGGGCAGTGTGAGCACACAGGAAAAAATACCATTGATAAAACCATCAGATCTCATAAGAATTCACTCACTATCATGAACAGAATGAGGAACCGCCCCCATAATCCAATCATTTCCCTTCCTCACCACATAGGGATTACTGGACACTCCCTCGACATGTGAGATTACAGTTAAAGATGAGACTTGGGTGGAGATACAGAGCCAAATCATATCACTGAGGAAGGATGGAAACATATTTGCTACGTCTTCCCAAATGACACTACATCTCAAAAACACTGTTTTTGCTGTTCCTGAATCAAACAATAAATTCCATTAATTTTCTTACATGTTTTCTATTGTAAAACCGTTCAAAATGTTAACTAATATTAACTAATATAAAATTCAACAAATTAATATGTGTTCACCTATCCTGATGTTCAACAAAAACATTTGTAGTACCACTTGCAGATCTTATTTCAAAAAGGCTCTAGTAACTACTGTCCAAGATGATCCCCAATGATTCCCACCTCCTGAATGGTCACCTCCTCAATGAATAGGGCAGACCTGTGTAATCAATAAGATATAGCAGAAATTACAGTGTGTGGCTATTTCAAAAAAAAATATGGCAAGTTCCGTATTGCCGTCTCTGGATCACTCATTCTAGGGGAAGCCATCTGCCATGTGATAACAACACTTAAGCAGTCCTATGGGGAGGTCTCCTGCCAACAACCAGCACCAAATTGCCAGTCTTACGACTGAGGCATCCTGGGAGCAGATCCCTCAGTCTCAATCAAGTCTTCAAACGACAGCAGCCCCAGACAAGATCTTGACACAACCCCACAGGCTAGAATTACATAGATAAGTTGCTCCTAGATTCACTACCCATAAAAACTGTGTGAACTAAATGTTCATTGTTTTAAGCTGCTAAATTTTGGGGTGATTTGTTGCACAGAAATAAATAACTTTAAAAAGGCTCTAAAACTCTAGCTCTTCAGATATTTCATGGCATTTCCCAAAGAACCTAAAATCTCAAAATCTCATAATTTTTATTATTTAGGTATGTGTTTCTTCATTATTACCTATTATTGCATAATTTTTCTTAGCCTTTTTAAAAAATACATATTGCTTTACAAAACCCATTAAAAAGTGAGGTAGTTTGGCTCAGCACAGTGGCTCACACCTGTAATCCCAGCACTTTGGGAGGCTGAGGCAGGCGGATCACTTGAGGTCAGGGGTTCGAGACCAGCCTGGCCAACATGGTGAAACCCCATCTCTACTAAAAATACAAAAATTAGCCGGGCATGATGGTGGATGCCTGTAATTCCAGCTACTCGGAAGGCTGAGGCACCAGAATTGCTTGAACCTGGGAGGTGGAGGTTGCAGTGAGCCAAGATTACGCCACTGCACTCCAGCCTCGACAACAGAGGGAGACTCAAAAAAAAAAAAAAAAAAAGTGAGGTAGTTTGTGCTAGATCCTTAGGAAAAACGCAAAGTACATGTGTTAACAAAACATACTGTGTAATACTTAAAATGCCCTCCTTTGTCCCACATAATTATCCCAAATATCATGAAATGTATTTAATCACGTAACATTTCACTATATTGTCAGTAACTTTGAAAGACACATTCCGTGTGTCATTGCTACAGTATTTGTGAAAACTATGGAATTACAGAAAATTAAAGAGCTTTCTGTAGGCAAGACTTGTCATAAGCCCACACCAAGAACATAGTTCTTTGTCCTATTATTAAACAAAGCCAATGAGAGAAACTCTGTAAGTCCCCTAACAAACAGAAATCTGTATTTAATAACATCTAACCTATGTTTATATTTTGGGAATACATATACCTTCCCTAATTAAGATGAAGAGTGATTGATTCATATCACCTGTGAAAGAGCATTAATAATCAGCCATCAGTTATCTCTTCTCCATACTAAATTCCATCTCCTCCAAATTTTTCTCGTATGGATCTGGGAGAGGAAATGATAAATTTTAAGAAGAATCCATAAGAATATTCTCTTAAGCCTCCTAATCTCACAGAGGATTTAATAACAAATAAATACTTCAATAAGAAAATTCAGAGCCTCAAGAGTAAGCATATTTTTGTTTACATCATTCAACAAATATTTATTTATAGAGTGACTTCTAAGTCCAAGGAATTATATGAGGTGATGTGAAGGATGAAAAAGCAAAAGATAAATAATCTTGCCTCCAGATTGTTTATGGTCTTATAAAACAAATTCAGCATTCATTTGATCCATCCTACTAAAAATAGAAAGACAAAAGTCTATTATGATCACTTAGTCACAGCCTAGATGAACATATATATTGATGTGTAGATAAATAACAATAATACATGTCGTAAGAGAGGCACAAAGTAAACTTGTACCAAGGAGTTCGGGCAAGGAAGGGGAATATTATATTTAGAATAGAAGGCAGCACTTCCTTAAAATAGTTCTTGAGAAAGAAGTAGAAACTAAATGTGTCCAGTGGATACAAAGAGAACTGCAAGTGGAGAAACACTCCTTAGATTGATTTTGAGATCCTTTCTCTTCCCCTGGGGCAGGTGCACACGTGCCACTTACTGTACTCAAACAGGGTTAGGATGGAAAGCATCTTCACATTGGCTCCCTCACTCCCCATCCCCAGATGCACTTCCAAGGGGTAGTGATGAGCCCCATGGTTGTGTGCTTATTTGGTTCTCTAACATGGTTTTGCTCACAGCCAGATTCTAATTCAAAAAGGAAATCACTCCATTAATTTCATGTATATGAAGGTGTGGAAACTTTTACCACATTATTCACTTCTTTCATTTCTCTTCTCTCACTTTGCAAGAAAGACGATCTTTGGGCAGAAGCAATGAGATTATTGAAGTTATCAAGCTATTCAGTCAAGGTTTTCAGCTGGAAACATCAGAAACAGACTCTTATCATGTAGGTGGTATGGAAAGGCTGTCTGGATTAACAGAATGAGTGAGAGAAGGACCAAAGAAGTCACAGAACCAAGAAGCAAGAGACATCACAACAGTCTTTAAGCAATAATAAACTTTCCAAGGTTCCTCATGACTCAATGACCTGGAATGAATCCTTATCACCCCTTTCATAAACAGACATGGAATGTTCAGGAAATTTTAAAATTCAGTGGATTGCTGGTGTGGTAAATTTTGTATTAACAGCCTCAATTTTTCACCTCTCACTCTGTCCACACCTTTTGCCATGTGACTTTGCAGTTTTTTTTCCATCAAGAGGCAAAGTTTATTTTTCTGCCTCCTGATTCTGGATGTATCCATGAGTCTCTGGATTTATCCATTTTATTGCTTTAGCCAGTAAAATGGGCCAAAAGTAACGATGCGCCAATTCCTACCCTAGGACTCAAGAGCTTGCAGGTTGCTCTTTTGAACTTCTTCTGTTACTATGAGAAGTGCATGCCTAGTCAATCCACTAGTTCCAGGGGGATAAAAGTGCATGGAGGTCCCTGGTCTAAATGTGCCACATGGAACAGAGCTGACCAAGCTAAAGTCTCCAGCCAGAATAGAACCCAGCCTAGATTAGCTGACTCCAGCCAATCCACAAAGGTGAGAGCTACAGTAATATTGTTTGGTACTAAGCTCTTAGTTTTGAGAGTTTGTTACATAGCATTAACTGACTGATACAACTGGTGAATAAATTAGAAGGAAAAAGAAAAAAAATAATGCTAGTAAGGTCAAATTATGAAGAACCCTTTATGCTACCTACGGTTTGGAATTCGACTATATCCTGCAGTCAGGAGGTATCCAGCCAAATTTTTTTTTTTAGATGAAGTCTCACACTGTCGCCCAGGCTGGTGTGCAGTGGCATGATCAGCTCACTGCAACTTCCACCTCCCAGATTCAAGCGATTCTCCTGCCTCAGCCTCCCAAGTAGCTGGGACTACAGGTGTGTACCACCATGCCCGGCTAATTTTTGTATTTTTAGTAGAGATGGGGTTTCACTATGTTGGCCAGGCTGGTCTTGAACTCCTGACCTCGTGATCCACCCGCTCAGCCTCCCAAAGTGCTGGGATTACAGGTGTGAACCACCATGCCCGGCCCCAGCCAAATTTTAAAATAAATTAATACTAGTGTCTGGTGAATAAACTTTAGTGGAGGTAAAAACTGAAAGTTGGTCCTGAAGACACTGTATGGATCCAAGTGAAAGCTGGTAAGAGCCTAACTTAAGGCACAGACAGTGGAAATAACAATATCTACTTATAAACACCCCTTATTCTCATTTTTCATCTTTTAAGGTATTCTTACAGATCAAAAGAAAAGATTAATAAAAATAACCCTAACGTTTTTTAAATATAGGGAGCCCTGTCTTGAGTCTAAATGGGATTCAAACATGTTTGGTGCGTGTCTGACAATGTCTGACAGGACAGACTTTTCAAAATCTCATTTGCATGAGTAATGGAGAGTTACTTGGGAAAACATCCCAATGAATGAAGAAGTTAAGCTTGATGAGCAGAGCCCCATACGAAAACCTTGGTCTTCTGGGAAAGGGTGCGATTCCATCTCTCTGATCTGTCTCCAGTTCCACCCCAATGACATTCAAGTCCGATTCATAGTATTAATGCGCTGGGCAGGGGGTGGGGAACCAGAAAATGAGAACGTGGGTACTATAAGTGAAATAAGAAATAATTGATTAACTTAAAACTGTCCCACTAAGACATGAAGAGGAGTCCTTCTCCCCCAATCTAATCTCCCTGTCCCAAGCAGTGCTGACTTACCCAGTAGACTCAGTAGGCACAGTGCCTAGGGCCCGTGATATTTTAAGGACCCACAAAAATGTTTTATTTTTAATTTATTTTAAAATCAAAAGAAAACAGCATGGTTTATAAAAGTAAAAGATTAGATACAATAAATGTCCAATAATAGAGAATGAGTTAAAGAAATAAAAATAAAAAATCAGAAGAAAAATAGATATAGTAATAATGAACATATAATAATAAAATCAGCCTGGATAATATTTACTTTTATACCAACATAGTCATAAAATTTTTTTTCAGTATTTTTATGGTAAGAAGTGTTCCCAAAGGCAAAAGTGCCTGAGGCCCACCAAAGTCAAAATGCATCCCTGGTCCCAGCCCACAGTGTAAGTTTGGAACCCTGAGAGCCCTGAATTGCTGTGGACCTTACCAGGACAGGGGTTGGGTAACTGTCTTTCCCCCACCTATCCCCTCAAAGGATATGTGTAATAAATTACAAAAAGGGGGTACATTTCACAGATTGAGCAAACAAGTTTTGAGGGTATCTTTCCTTACTTCCCATCCCTTTCTCTCCTAAGGGAGTTAATGGGCAGTTTGACAAAAGAGCCACCCTCTGAGAGAAGCAAGAAATCTCCTCGGTGGCCTAACCAGGCACTCTACCTGCATTGCTCCAGGAAACTGGTATGACACTGGAAAATTAAGAATATTGAAACTATACTTTACATCCATGGCTTTCATCTTTTTTTTTTTTTTTTTTTTTTTTTTGAGACAGGGTCTCACTATGTTGCTCAGGCTGGTCTCAAACTTCTGGGCTCAGGTGATCCTCGCACTTCAGCCACCCAGAGTGCCGGGATTACAGTGTAAGCCACTGAGCCTGGCCACTTTCAACTTTTTTAAATGGTAGGACCTATCTGTCAAACAAACTCATACTTGGAGGCCCAGTGTATAAAGCAGATCGATGGGGAATGTTGCAGTCAGGTGAAGGCCGATGGAGGGTGCTGGAAGGACCACAGCCATGAAGGCCGATGGAGGGTGCTGGAAGGACCACAGCCCACCCACTCATTCCTGCCCTCACCCCTCCACAGGACCCAAGGACTCTCTGAAACACTAGAAATCACTGCTTTTGCAAGTTGCAGTATAATATAGATGGATGATCTAAAATCAAATTTACACTTAGAATCATTTCATGTGTTAAGTTGTTTAGTGATCCTATATTCATTTAGCTCCCATAGGATAAACTCTGTATTTTGGAGGTAGAAGAGGGGAAAGAAGTAATGCTAAATCAAGGCTCTGGTGTGTGCATGAGAGGACAAGCTTGATTTAGCTGCTTTCAGGTCACTCTCAGTTCCTGGTGCAGCCTTGGAGTTTGAGTATCTCATCACAAAGAGTGTGATTCTGGTCTTAAGGAGAGGTACAGTCCCTAAATATTAACTAGCCAGTTCATCACAAGCTCAGCTTGGCCCTGCTTAACTTGCTTGTGTTCTTC
The DNA here is from genome assembly GCF_029289425.2 of Pan paniscus. NCBI lineage: Eukaryota > Metazoa > Chordata > Mammalia > Primates > Hominidae > Pan > Pan paniscus. The sequence goes on along the minus strand of NC_073264.2, from coordinate 38,986,388 downwards.
TCACATAGCCCTTTTCCTTCAAGATGCTCAAGGTTAATTTTGCCAGTTCATCATTTTTTTCCTTCAACTTTTAATTTAAGTTCATGGATACATGTGCAGGACGTGCAGGTTTGTTATATAGGTAAACGTGCCACGGTGGTTTGTTGCACAGATCATCTCATCACCTAGGTATTAAGCCCAGCATCCATTAGCTGTTCTTCCTGGTGCTCTCCCTCCTGCCATACCCACTGACTGGCTCCAGTGTGTGTTGTTCTCCCTCAATGTGTCCATGTGTTCTCATCATTCAGCTCCCACTCATAAGTGACAACATGTGGTGTTTGGTTTTCTGTTCCTGCATTAGTTTGCTGAGGATAAAGGCTTTCAACTCCATCCATGTCCCTGCAAAGGAGATGATCTCATTCTTTTTATGGCTGCATAGTATTCCATGGTATATATATACCACATTTCCTTTATTCATTCTATCATTGGTGGGCATTTAGGTTGATTCCATGTCTTTGCTATTGTGAATAGTGCTGCAATGAACATTTGCATGCATGTATCTTTATGGTAGAATGATTTATATTCTTTTGGGTATATACCCCGTAATGGGATTGCTGGGTCAAATGGTATTTCTGCCTCAAGCTCTTTGAGGAATTGCCACACTGTCTTCCACAATGGTTGAACTAATTTATACTCCCACCAACAGTGTAAAAGTATTGCTTTTTCTCCACAACCTCTCCAGCAACTGTTGTTTTTTGACTTTTTAATAATAGCCATTCTAACTGGCATGAGATGATATCTCATTGTGGTTCTGATTTTCATTTCTCTAATAATCAGTAATGTTGAGCTCTTTTTCCATAAGCTTGCTGGCCACAAGTATGTCTTCTTTTGAGAAATGTCTGTTCATGTCCTTTACCCACTTTTTAATGGGGTTGTTTGTTTTTTTCTTGTAGATTTAAGTTCCTGATAAGCTCTGGATATTGGACTTTTGTCAGATGGATAGATTGCAAAAATTTTCCCCAATTTTATAGGTTGTCTGTTCACTCTGATTATAGTTTGTTTTGCTGTGGAATAGCTGTTTAGTTTAATTAGATCTCATTTGTCAATGTTTGCTTTTGTTGCAATTGCTTTTGGCATTTTCATCATGAAATCTTTGCCCATACCTCTATCCTGATGATACTGCCTAGATTTTATTCTAGGGTCTTTGTAGTTTGGGGTTTTACATTTAAGTCTTTAATCCATCTTGAGTTAATTTTTGTATATGGTGTGAGGAAAGGGTCCAGTTTCAATTTTCTACATATGGATAACCACCTCTCCTGGTGCCATTTATTAAATAGGGAGTCTTTTCCCCATTGCTTCTTGTTGTCAGCTTTGTCAAAGATCTGATGGTTGTAGGTGCGACGTCTCATTTCTGAGCTCTCTATTCTGTTCTATTGATCTATGTGTCTGTTCTTGTACCAGTACCATGCTGTTGTGGTTACTGTAGCCTTTAGTATAGTTTGAAATTGGGCAGTGTGATGCCTCCAGCCTTATTCTTTTCACTTAGGATTGCCTTGGCAAAAGGGCTCTTTTTTTGTTCCACATGAACTTTAAAATAGCTTTTTCTAATTCTGTGAAGAATGTCAATGGTAGTTTAATGGGAATAGCATTAAATCTATAAATTACTTTGGGCAGTACGGCCATTTTCACAATATTGATTCTTCCTATCCATGAGCAAGAAATGTTTCTCCATTTGTTTGGGTCATCTCTGATTTCTTTGAGCAGTGGTTTATAGTTCTCCTTGAAGAGGTCCTTCACTTCCCTTATTAGCTATAGTCCTAGGTATTTATTCTTTTTGTAGCAATTATGAATGGGAGTTCATTCATTATTTGGCTCTCTGCTTGCCTGTTGTTGGTGTACAAGAATGCTAGCAATTTTTGCACACTGATTTTGTATCCTGAGAATTTGCTGAAGTTGCTTATCAATGTAAGAAGCTTTTGGTCTGAGACAACAGGGTTTTTTAAAGTAAGTGCTGATTTGGGAACATGACCTCCTCATCACATGAACCTCATACTAACTTTCATCATAGCCATGTTTGATTTTTCAAAGACAGCCAACTGTGACACAACACCCATATTTTCTCAAAATCTTTGTCTATGATAACACCCTACACCGCATGTCTGAAGTAACCGGCATAACTAATAAGGTAAAAAAGTTTGAATTTGATAGTATGAGTAGGATAATTGGGGATGAACACTTCATATTAACTCACAAATCTTGATAACTTATCATAATAAATAATGTTTAAAAAAATGTAACTGTGCAATACAATGATTGATTACATTTTTGTAAGGCAAAAGACCCAAATTTTAGAATGAAAGCACAGATACATTCTCAAAAACATCATTTGAGTTTCCATAGTCATTTAATTTTGTATACATTTCAAAAGTGAAGGTGAAATAGACTTTTTCAGTATATCTAGAAAAACCCATAATCTCAATCCAAAAGCTCCTTCAGCTGACAACTTCAGCAAAGTTTCAGGATACACAATCAACACACAAAAATCACCAGGAATGTACAAAAATCACCAACAACAGTCATGCCAAGAAATAAGCCAGGAATGCAATCCCATTCACCGTTACCACAAAAAGAATAAAATACCTAGGAATACAGGAATACAGCTAACCAGGGAGGTGAAAGATCTCTACAATGAGAATTACAAAACATTGCTCAAAGAAATCAGAGATGACAAAAACAAATGGAAAAACATTCCATGCTCATGGATTAAAAAAAAAATCAATATCATTAAAATGGCCATACTGCCCAAAACAATTTGCAGATTCAATGGTATGACTATCAAACTATTAATGACATTCTTCACAGAACTAGAGAAAAACTATTTTAAAATCCATATGGAACCAAAAAAGAGCCCAAATAGCCAAGGCAAACCTAAGCAAGTTGCTACCCAACTTCAAACTATACTACAGGGCTACAGTAAACAAAACTGCATAGTACTGATACAAAAACAGGCACATAGACTAATGAAACAGAATAGAGAGCCCAGAAATATGGCCACACACCTACAACCATCTGATCTTCAACAAAGCTAACAACAAGAAGCGATGGGGAAAGGACTCCCTGTTCAATAAATGGTGCTGGGAGAACTGGCTAGCCATATGGAGAAGATTGAAGCTGGACCCCTTCCTTTCACCATATACAAAAATCAATTCAAGACAGAGTAAAGACTTAAATGTAAAATCCAAAACTATAAAAACCCTAGAAGACCACGATCAAGTTGGCTTCAGTCCCAGGATGCAAGGCTCGTTCAACATACGCAAATCAATAAACGTAATTCATCATATAAACAGATCTAAAGACAAAAACCATGTGATTATCTCAATAGACGCAGAAAAGGCCTTAAATAAAAGTCAACATATCTTCATGTTTAAAACTCTCAATAAACAAAGTATTGAAGGAACATACCTCAAAATAATAAAAGCCATTTATGACAAACCCACAGCCAATATCATACTGAATGGGCAAAGCTGGGAGCATTTCCTTTGAAAACTGGCACAAGACAAGGATGCCCTCTCTCACCACTCCTATTTAACATAGTATTGGAAGTTCTGGCCAGGGCAATCAGGCAAAAGAACAAAATAAAGCATATTTAAATAGGAAGGGAGGATGTCAAATTGTCTTTGTTTGCAGATGACATGATCCTATATCTAGAAAACCCCATCCTCTAAGCCCAAAAGCTTCTTAAGCCAATAAGCAACTTCAGCAAAATCAGTGTGCAAAAATTGCTAGCATTCCTGTACACCAACAACACACAAGTGGAGAGCCAAATCATGAATGAACTCCCATTCACAATTGCTACAAAGAGAATAAAATACCTAGGAATACAGTTAACAAGGGAAGTGAAGGGCCTCTTCAAGGAGAACTACAAACCACTGCTTAAGGAAACCAGAGAGGACACAAGCAAATGGAAAAATATTCCATGCTCATAAGAAGAATCAATATCGTGAAAATGGTCATACTGACCAAAGTAATTTATAGATTTAATGCTATTCCCATTAAACTACCATTGACATTCTTCACAGAATTAGAAAAAAACTATTTTAAAGCTCATATGGAACCAAAAAAGAGCCCATATAGCCAAGACAATTCTAAGAGAAAAGAACAAAGCTGGAGGCATCTTACTACCAGACTTCAAACTATACTATAAGGCTGCAATAATCAAAACAGCATGGTACTGGTACAAAAACAGACACATAGACCAATGGAACAGAATAGAGAACTCAGAATTAAGATAGTACAGCTACAAGCATCTAATCTTCAACAAACCTTACAAAAACAAGCAATGAGAAAAGGATTCCCTATTCAATAAATAGTGCTAGGAGAACCGGCTATCCATTTGCATAAAATTGAAACTGGACCCCTTCCTCAAACCTTGGATGGATTAAAGATTTAAATGTAAAATCCCAAACTATAAAGATCCTAGAAGAGAATCTAGGCAATACCATTCAGGACATAGGCATGGGCAAAGATTGTATGGCAAAGACATGAAAAGCAATTGCAACAAAAGCAAAAATTGACAAACGGGATCTAATTAAACTAAAGAGCTTATGCACAGCAAAAGAAACTGTCATCAGAGTGAACAGGCAACCTACAGAGTGGGAGAAAATTTCTGCAATCTATCTATCCGACAAAGGTTTAATATCCAGAATCTACAAAGGAACTCAAACAAATTTACAAGAAAAAAACAAACAACCCTGTTAAAAAGTGGGAAAAGGACATGAACAGACACTTCTTAAAAGAAGACATTCATGCAGCCAGCAAACATATGAAAAAGGCTCAACATCACTGATCATTAGAGAAATGCAAATCAAAACCACAATGAGATACCATCTCATGCCAGTCAGAACGGCCAGTATTAAAAAGTCAAGAAACAACAGATTCTGGCACGGCTGTGGAGAAATGGGAACGTTTTACACCATTGGTGGGAGTGTAAATTAGTTCAACCATTGAACAGTGTGGCAATTCCTCAAAGATCTAGAACCAGAAATACCATTTGACCCAGCAAACCCACTATGAGGTATATACCCAAAGCAATATAAATCATTCTATTACAAAGGTACATGCATACAAATGTTCACTGCAGCACTGTTCACAATAGCAAAGACATGGAATCAATCTAAATGCTCATCAGTGATAGACTGGATAAAGAAAATGTGGTACATATACACAATGGAATACTATGCAGCCAGGCTGGAAGCCATTATCCTCAGCAAACTAACGCAGTAATAGAAAACCAAATATACCACATATTCTCAGTTACAAGTGGAAGCTGAAAAATAAGAACACATGGACACAGAGAGGGGAACAACACACACTGGGGCCTGTCCAGGGGTGAGGTGTGGGGGAGAGCATTAGGAAAAATAACTAATGCATGATGGGCTTAATACCAAAGTGATGGGTTGACAGGTGCAGCAAACCACTGTGGCACACGTTTACCTACGTAACAAACCTGCACATCCTGTACACGTACCCCAGAACTAAAAATTAAAATTTAAAAAAAAAAACCCTGGAAGACAACCTAGGCAATACCATCCTAGACATAGGAATGGCCAAAGATTTCATGATGACAATGCCAAAAGCAATTGCAGCCAAAACAAAAATTGACAAATAGGATCTAATTAAACCTAAGAGCTTCTACACAGCAAAGGAAATTATAAACAGAGTGAACAAACAACCTACCGAATGAGAGAAAATTTTTGCAAACTATGCATCTGGCAAAGGTCTAATATGTAGCATCTATAAGGAACTTAAACAAATTTCCAAGAAAAAGCAAACGACTCTCTTAAAAAGTGGGCAAATGACATGAACAGACACTTCTCAAAAGAAGACACAGATGCAGCCAATGAGCTTATGAAAAAAAATTTACTATCACTAACCATTAGAGAAACGCAAATCAAAACCACAATGAAGGTCAAGCGCGGTGGCTCACACCTGTAATCCCAACACTTTGGGAGGCCGAGGTGGGCGGATCACCTGAGGTCAGGAGTTCGAGACCAGCCTGACCAACATGGAGAAACCCTGTCTCTACTAAAAATACAAAAATTAGCTGGACATGGTAGCATGCGCCTGTAATCCCAGTTGTTCGGGAGGCTGGGCAGGAGAATCGCTTGAACCTGGGAGGTTGCAGTGAGCCAAGATTGCGCCATTGCACTCCAGCCTGGGCAACAAGAGTGAAACTCCATCTCAAAATTAAAATAAAATAAAATGACAATGAGATACCATCTCATATCAGTCAGAATGGCTATTATTAAAAAAGTCGAAAAAATCACAGATGCGGCCGGGCGCGGTGGCTCACGCCTGTAATCCCAGCACTTTGGGAGGCCGAGGCGGGCGGATCACGAGGTCAGGAGATCGAGACCATCCTGGCTAACACGGTGAAACCCCGTCTCTACTAAAAATACAAAAAATTAGCCGGGCGTGGTAGCGGGCGCCTGTAGTCCCAGCTACTCGGGAGGCTGAGGCAGGAGAATGGCGTGAACCCGGGAGGCGGAGCTTGCAGTGAGCTGAGATCGCGCCACTGCACTCCAGCCTGGGCGACAGAGCGAGACTCCGTCTCAAAAAAAAAAAAAAAAAAAAAAAAAAATCACAGATGCTGGAGAGGCTGCAGAGAAAAAGGAACACATATACACTGTTGGCAGGAGTGTAAATTAGTTCAACTATTGTGGAAAGCAGTGTGGCAATTCCTCAAAGAGCTAAAAACAGAACTACCATTCAACCCAGCAATCCCATTTAGGTTGTTACATACCCAGAGGAATATAAATCATTCTACCATGAAGATACATGCACACAAATGTCCATTACAGCACTATTAACAATAGCAAATACATGGAATCAACCTAAATGCCCATCAATGGTAAAGTGAATAAAGAAAATGTGGTACGTATATACCATGAAATACTATGCAGCCATAAAAAAAATAATAATATCATGTCTTTTGTGGGAACATGGATGGAGCTGGAGGCCATTATCCTTAGCAAACGAATACAGGAACAGAAAAACAAATACCACATATTCTCACTTGTAAGTGGGAGCTAAATTACACAAAGGAAGGAACTCATGGACACAAGGGAGCAACAGATACTGGGGCCTACTTGAGGGTGAAGGGTGGGAGGAGGGAGAGGAGCAGAAAAAAATAACTACTGAGTACTAGGCTTAGTACCTGGGTGATGAAATAATCTGTACAACGAATCCCCATGACGTGAGTTTATCTGTATAACAAACCTGCATACGCACCCCTGAACCTAAAATAAAAAAATTTTTAAAGCCTTTTCCAGACATTTTACTTATCCAGGACTTTTCTTTTCTTTCTTGTTTAAATGTATGGTGTGTAAATGTAGTTTTTGCTACGTGCATAGATTGTGTAGAAGTCAAGGCTTTTAAGGTACCTTTCACCCAAATAACCCAATGTACTCATTAAGTAATTTCTTATCCTCCATTTCCTGCCAACCCTCTCACCCTGCCAAGTCTCCACTGTCTGTCATTCCATACACTACATCCATGTGTGTACATTATTTAGCTCCCAGCTACCCAGGGCTTTTCTAAAAGTAGAAAACCAAAAGATCAGACAAACCCAAAATGCCCACACCAGGCCCCCACCACCTCACACACACTTTCAAGTAACAATGGCCAGTGTCCTCATGGTCTCTCCTTTGTTCCAAAGAGAAAACCCTGATCCCATAAAATGACTAACAGACTCTTTCTTTCACAGTGTAATGTAAATAAGTGTTGGCAAAGGAAGGGCCCACAGACCAAATCTGGCTCACCACCTGTTTTTGTTTGGCCTATAAGCTAAGAACAGTTCTTTTATATTTTAATGGTTTTTTTTAAAAGAAGAATATTTCATAAGTGAGAATAATTATATGAAATTTAAATTTCCGTATCCATTAATAATGTTTTGAATTTCATCAATTAAAAATTTGTGGAAATTATTTTCTCTCTTGTTATATAAGTGCCTAAATACTATCCTTGATTTTGTCTCCCGGTTCAACAAAGCTTAAACTATTTACTATTTAGCTCTTTACAGAAAAAGTCTGGCCATCCTTGATGTAAATGACAAGTAATAAAAAAGTACCTCTCTTTGGAACAAATGCATCTATAAAATGAACCAAAGGAATGAATTTTTCATCCTGCAATGTCAGACAAAAATGTTTTTAAGGGTTGGTACATATAAAAAAAATCAAACTCTCTCCTTTATGTAATAGAGTTACATGGGCTATGCTGATTTTATCACTCTGTTTCATACCAGGTTGTTTGAAAAACAAGATAAATTGGCATCTTCCTCCAAAATTAATTTCATTTAGAATTTAGGCCTAAGAATTAAGCAACCACTCTGCTCTTCCTCTCTACTTTAACTTGATTTTTTATTAAAATACTATTTTACTACATTATCATCTTTGAAAGAAATCTACTTAATAATAGTGTATTAAATAATTTTCAATTCATAAAGCCAACAAATAAGCTTTTCATTTTTCTTTGTAGATTGTTCACACCATTCACATTAGGATATTCAGTCCCCCAAAGACACCAGGCCCTTTCTTGGCTCGGCGTCCTCGTTTATGCTTTTCTCCCACTCAGGAATTCACTTCCCAAACACTCTCCTGGGTAGTTCCCCAGGTAGCACAGGAAGATAAGAAAGATTTTTTTGTTTTATTTGATGGAGGCGGTCTTTTTTTTTTTTTTTTTTTAATAGAAAGCTTCCAAAACTTCCACACCTTTTGAAAACTATTTTTTATTAAAATGCCACTCCTTAAACACTCACTCAGAATTTATTGATCCCACAACACATTACTTGTATCTTTTTTTTTTTTTTTTTTTTTTAGACAGTTTCGCTCATGTTGCCCAGGCTGGAGTACAACTGCGCGATCGCGGCTCACTGCAACCTCCGCCTCCCGGATTCAAGCGATTCACCTGCCTCAGCCTCCCGAGTAGCTGGGGCTACCGGCATGCGCCACCACGCCTGGCTAATTTTTTAGTATTTTTAGTAGAGACGGGGTTTCGCCATGTTGGCCAGGCTGGTCTGGAACGCCTGACCTCAGGTGATCCACCCGCCTCGACCTCCCAAAATGCCGGGATTACAGGCGTGAGCCACCGCTCCTGGCCACATTACTTGTACTTCTATTTGGCATTTAGGTTGTTATACATTTAGGCTACTAGAATGTGCCTTTAGGATCAACCACCCCTAGTTCCTTGCAGATTTCAAGAAGGTACTTCTCTCCTGGTGTTCCCCATCCCTGGAATTCCAAGGAGCCAGCTGAAAATGCCAAAAAGGAGGAGCCATCCTTGATGTCTCTCCTTTCTCTCACCTTCTAAATCTAATTTAACTAAACCCTTAAATTTGCTGCCTGAAAGTCTCTGGAATCCCCACTGGAGCCTCTTAACCATTATAACCCAGACTTCTAACCTCCTTCCACCACAGCTATTCATTCTTCACACTAAAGTAAAGGCAATCCTCTCAAGTCAAATGCCCATCAATACACACACACGCGCGCACACACACACACACACACACACACCCCTGACTAGGTTAACTACCCATAGACTCTCACAGCACAAGGCAGCTTACAAAATTGTTTAGAGTTCGAAGCCTGTCTCTCTCACCAGATGATAAAACAGGGACTTTACAACAATATCTGGTACATAGTAGCTGTTCAAAGATGTTTTATGGGTGAGTTAATGCAGAGCAACAATTCTTTGCATCCTCAAGGTTGCCAACTACTTTAAAGGAGTCTATCTTGGAAGCTCTATACTTATGTCTGTAGTTTTTGGGATGCCTTTCGGAATTGACTTCAGAGACCACTTGCCATTCACAAAAGAAAATTTGTCTTCCTTTTTCACTGCTACACCCAGATTTTTGATTCAAGATGGTTTCACCCCAATCAAAGTGTTCACACATTTAATTTGCAAGACATTGCTCTAAGTGACATTTGTTTGTTTCCAAAAAAATCCTAACCAGCTCCAAAGGCTAGATAACTAACAAGAGATTAGCAAAAGAAGGTACTGTGGAGATGAGAGCTATTATTGAACACTTACAGTGTGCCAGGCATTGATGAACACCTTACAATCATTATTTCACTTAGTCCTCACAACAAACCCATGTGGTAGTTGCTATTATTCCAACTTTACAAATTTAAAAAAAAAAAAAAGCTGAAGTCAAGAGAGATGGTTAAAAGTCTAAAGATGTGTAGCCTTCAATTGTGGAATACAAAGAAGACTGATTTTGTAACAAAGACCCCTATTAATGTCCATGAATGAAATACTGGGTAGTGGTATCAAATAATTGTTCCTGAATGTCATTGTATTTCTTGGGAATTCACAGTCTTATTTCATTGTCCTCTGTTGGTCCCTGTGCAGATTATTTGGGGTCCTTTCATGCTGCTGAGTCATGCTGAGTAAGCCTGGGAGGAGCTGTTAGGAAAATAAAAATCTAGAACAGGGAAGTCACATACCTTTATCATAGACATGGCAGAAAGTTCAAGAGAAAGAAGGTACTTCAAACTAACACAAAGGGAGTTCTAGGAAAAAGGTTAAGACTGCTTGGCTGCTTGTACCCCATAAATTCAAGATGTCATGACTCATTAATAGCATGGTAGCAAAGTAGCAATACAGAAATTAAAACACGAAGTTTTATTTTCAAACTGCTGGAAATAAAATGCAGAAAGTTAAACCAAAAATAGAATAATATGAGAAACTATCCATTTTGTTCCTAGAATTTTACGGTTTTTTGTTTTTGCTCTTCTAGATCAGCTTCTCTATTTAGATAAATATATTTATCAATTTATGTTTTATCGTAAATATTTATCTTTAGAGTATGATAATTCAAGGGTAGTATTTGGCCATGATTCTTGCTTTTCCAGTCTTTGTGTCAAAATGTCTGGGCCTGCTACACTGGACAAGCAAGTAGTTTGACAGCTGGGGGAATGAGAGCTGTCAATGGCAGTAACTATAATGCACATGCGAAGAGCAGCCAAAATAACTCCCTTGCGATATTTCCAAACCCATTCCCAGGGTACTAAAATCATGCACTTAGTATCAATTTAGAAATAAGGGAAGGAACAAATTGATAAACAGGAAAGTATGATCTTCAGATTAACATAAACAGATTAGGAAACCTAACATCATTCCTTGTGCATTAGAAAACCACAGTTTTCAAAGATTCAAATACCTGACTTGACCATATTCTGGGTGTACTATTATGTAAAATAATTTGAATTTTGTCTGGATATCAACTACATATTTTCTCTTAAATTCATGAGATTAAATTAAAAAGGAGAAAAATTTATCCCTGAGCTGCTTGCCCTCTGAGTGATAATTCTGTCAGTTCTAACTTCTATTTTCTTAAGGCTACATTTAATATATTTTCTATAAAGAAAGGATTTCTAAAAAGCATTGTATTAGTCCTTTCTCACATTGCTATAAAGAAATACCTGAGACTGGGTAATTTATAAGAAAAGAAGTTTAATTGGCTCACGGTTCTGCAGGCTGTACAGGAAGCATAGCGGCATCTGCTTCTGGGGAGGCTTCAGGAAGCTTCCAATCATGGCAGAAGGCAAAGGGGGAGTAGCCATGCCATATTCCAAAAGTAGGAGCAAGAGAGTGAGGGGGTAGGTGCTACATACTTTTAATTTTTTTTCATTATTTTTAAATTTTTTGTGGGTACATACGTGTATATATTTATGGGGCAATGCGAAACAGCCACATCATGGAAAATGGGGTATCCATCCCCTCAAGCACTTATCCTTTGAGTTACAAACTACTCACTTTTAAATGACCAGATCTCACAATAACTCACTCGCTATCTCAAAGACAGTACCAAGCGGGGTGGTGCTAAATCATTCATGAGAAAACCATCCCCATGATCCAGTCCCCTCACAACAGGCCCCACCTTCAGTATTGGGGATTACATTTCAATATGAGATTTGGGCATGAACAAACATACAAACTATATTAAGCATCTATAGAAACAATTTTCTTAGACAAGCTTTAACTATAAGAAGACATTGCTTTAAATAAACACTCTTCTAATTGGGGACAAATATATAAAAGGAAGTTTACTTTGGACATGACTCGATAGACAGTAAGAACCTCAAAATGTATTCTACAAGATGGTTATTTATTCTTGTGACCGATTATTGTAATGCATGTAGTATGTTGCCAGTGTATAAATAAATAAAAAAGGTGTACCTTAAAAACAACAACAAATATGAATAAGTTGACAAGAGAATGTCTTGTAAATATTTTCTTATTATTTTGTCAACAACTCTCTAAGAAATGTAACTACATTTTACTAAAATGAAAGCCCAGAAGCAAAACAAGTCATATCATAAGACCTCAGAAAGATTTAGGAATTGGAGGCACCTAACTCCAAAAATGATAGTGCAAGTGGACTGAAAACAGCCTCCCTAGATCCACCTCCACACAGTCCAGTAACATCTCTCCCCCACCATAGCAGAAGACAGCAAGTGTTAAACATGAAACATGCTAGCAGGAATTAATACTTTGATGCAAAGTAAGAAGCTAAAATTGAAAACATCCTCTCAGAAAAGGAGGGAACAAAAAGGAAAATAGGAGAGACATATAAAAATAAGACAATCAGTCCAGACCCCCAACATCCAAATAATAGAAGTTACAGAAAGTGAGAATTGAGAAAACGAAGGGGAAAATATTTTAAAAGGAAATTTCCCAGAAATGAAGGATGTTGGAATGAAAGGACCACTCAAGACCCATCACAAATAAATGGAAGAGGAGCCACATCATTTCATGTCATATATATTTCCCATGTATCCTTTGTTGGTAGAGTTAGTAAATTAAGAAAGGGGAAGATATGGGATCCAATCAACAGATGAAGGCAAAGGCTGAGGCCACTGCTAAGTAGCAAGCCCAGAGGGCCATTAATCCTGATTATACCAGATCAAAGGGCTCCAAGAGGAATATCTCAAAAAAAAGAATAGGAGAGATTACCTGATGTGTCTGAATATTTTAAGAAGACATTTAAATGTGTATAAAGAGTTTAGGGATAACTTAGTGATATACACATAGAAAAATTAAGTTATTTCGTGAAAAAAATAAACCTTACAATCATGAACTGTACAGGAAAAAGCAGCTACTTGACAAAGGAAATGTTACCTGTGGTATCTACCTAAGTATAATATTGCAGACATCAAAAATTATAATTAGCTATGTTGGGAAGCTAGGAAAGTGCATGTGCCACGGGTAGGGGTGGGTGCTAGTCAAAGCAATAAATAATTATATTCCATAATAGGAATCAACAAATCTTCTCTAATGGAGGGGGGGAAGTCAGAAACTAGTAACATTAAGATATGATTTAGAATATAAAGGCATTTATAAGATGAAATAACTAAAAGGCTGGGAAGTTGTTGTCTTTAGGGAGTACAAATGAGAGGTGTGAAAAGGTTTGATGAGGAACTGCTTTAATAAGCCTAGTCATACTATATGATTTTTTAAAACTATGTTCATGTATTACTTTGATCAAAATAAAAGTTAAAATATAACAAAAATAAAGCACTAAAATAATAACAGCAACAACAAAAATTAAATCTACTTCTTCTTGCATCTTCCGTCTCTCTCTCTCTCTGCTAGATCATTCCTCTCCTCATATAAACATTCATTTAAAAGAAAATCCCTATTTAACCTCTTTCAGCTGTAGTCCAATTTCTTTCTATCACAGCCAGTCTTACTGTAAATTATTCTCTGATCAGGTGTTCACCATCCCTCCTCAACCTGTGCAATGGATTAAGGTGAACCATATAAAATTGCTGATCTGATCATTTTTTACCTATAGAAACAGCAATTTCATATGGTTCAACATAATAGTTTACTGTCATTTCAACCACCTAACGCTGAGTCCATCACCTGAGTACTTGCTGTCCTGTTTAACCATGCCCTGCTCTCCAGCCTTACTGCCCTGCCTGAATTCAGACATATTTCATTTCCTTCTGGATTAAGGCTTCGGCTCCTCACTCTTTTGCCCACCAGTCCATGTTAGCACTGCCTCCAGAATGATCTGTTGAAGACTTTAGTTGTATCACATCACTGACCTGCTTCAAACCCTCTAATGGCAGCCCAGTGCCATCAGAATCAAACCTAAACTATTTTCCATGGCCACATGTTGACCACTGCCTGCCTTTCCAGCTTCATCTCCCTCTAGACTCTGCATCCCACCCTGGCTTCGCCCCATTTGTGCCCGCTATACTTTTTTTTATATTTAGAGTCAGGGTCTTGCTATGTTGCCAGGGCTGAAGTGCAGTGGCTACTCACAGGAGCAATCACAGCACACTGCAGCCTCAAACTCCTGGCCTCAAGCATCCGCCTGCCTCAAGCCTCCCAAGTAGCTGGGACTACAGGTGTGCACCACAGTGCCTGGCACCCTCTGTACTTGAGACACATTAAACAACTTACGTGCAGAAATGTTCCTTTTATTTTCATACATTAAAATGTACATATGGGAGATTAAATATCTCTAATATGTGGCACCTTGAAGGTACTTGACAATATTTATGAAAGGAAAATTCATTGTTTTCATTAATGACCCAAAAATGAATCATGGATGAAAAAAAAAAATATATATATATATATAAAAAACATAAACAGTGCATATATTCAATTTCTAAGAGCCAAGTGAAAGTTAAAAAGCCTGACTATGGTTATTTAAATATTCAAATGGATAGTGACAGGAATCTAAGAACAATGTATGAATTGTGTTGACAGAGAAGAATTAGAAAAAGAAAAGGAGCAGGGAAGGGAGGGGCAGAGAGGGGTATGGGAAAACAGCTTCACCTCAATTTTACAATGTAACAACTAAGGAAAGAAAATTCATAAACACTACAATTAATCTGTGTGCAGGAAATTCTTCTCCATTTTCTAAAAAGTAATGAAATGAAGTCCTTATAGTTAGCCTTAAATCATATATGTACCAAGTATTAATACTTCTATATGTTTTCTGGTGAAGAACTGCATCATTAAGTTTTAAAAGCTGCCCAACCAGTTCTCAAACTAGCATCCCATCCAACAAATGTTTAATTAGGTTTGGAGTTTTGTTTAAACTGACAGCTGTGGTTCAAAAGCCCCCAAGGTCAGCGTTATAGTTTGCATTGTAAGTAACCAAATTGCCCAAAGGTATTCTGTGGTTCTACGGCTGTTATTTTTTATTCTGATTTGCAAAGGATCCAGTTAATAGCGCCATGCTAAGAATACGGATTATTCAAATGCAAAAATATTTTTACAGTATCTCTGAGTCAATTTATAAGAAAAAAAAGCAAGCTGTTATTATTCACCTATCCAGTGTGCAGTCATCCAACGGCCTGACCTCACAGATCTAGCAGAGACAAGAAGCAGGATGTAAGCAAAAAAGGCTTTAGAGGCAAAAGAGATGTTAGCAAAGGCCAGTGCAGAGGAAGCTCACACACTTTCCCATAGGAAAGCTTTGAGGCCCTCCCTTGGAGGCTATTTACTTTCACTTTACAAACAATGTAGCCAAGCTTATTTATCTAGTTTCTAAGCCTAGGGCAGAATAGAATAAGATATTAGGATGAGAGCTGTGAGAGAAGGGGTACTTACAGCAAACCGAAATACTGACTGCAAAACAGAGCCAACTGTCAGCCTAATGAGGAGGAGTAAACAAAAATTACAAAAAATGAAACAAAAGAATTCAAAACACAGCTGAATGCAGGGTTTGGGGGCAAATGCTTCACTCACCCAGTGAGATCTTGGGGCATCACTATATCACAGTAGAGCATAGACGATCGACATCCAAAATGGTGCCCTTCGTCCTCAAGAAAAAGATCAACTTAGCGCCTCTGCCGGGGCACACCTGTGTCAGGTAATGGAAATGCAAGAAGGAACAAGCAACACCTGCTTTCACAAAGGGGAACGAGTATAGCAGATTTTAGAAAGTGTTTCTTCTGAAAGACTAAGCATGAAAGAAAGCTTACTTGTCCTTAAAATACTGAATCGCTAATTATCAAGAAAAGTCAGTATCTAAAGATGACTCATTTGTTAAGGATAGCAGTTATGATGTAATTAAAAATCTATTTGAAATATATATGGGGTTGTAGGACCTAAACTCCATAAGGGTTTCAAATAACTGACAATATATAACATCAAAGAATACAGGAGTAATAGGGTATCTACAGTTTGGTCTGTGCTTCACCACTAACTATACGTTGCCTTGGCAAATGAGTTACTTCCCTGAGACTCCATCTCCCCATCTGTCAAATGAAGAGGCTAAAGAGATAGTTGTGAAGTATCCACCAATGTTTCCCTCCAACTCACATACCCAATATTTTACCCACATAGACCACTGAGGGCCCATGGCCTCAGGTAAAAGGCACTACCGCAGAGCATAAAGTTACAGACAAGAGCCTCTTTCCGGCTTTCGGGTTTCAAAAATCCTGGGAACCAGGTGGAATAGAAAGAATAAATGACAAGTGATTTGGGAGAAAACAAAATGAGTTTCAGTATCATTTCCTTTCTCTGCAGTTAGAAATGAATTGAATTCCTGGCCCAGAGGAAGTTGGCAGGGACGTGAAGAAAACATAAATGTTGTGGGGTCCCTGGGCTAGGGGCTTATACCCAGCTCCCCAGGGCTAAGCTCAAAGGAAACAAAAAGAAGATGTGTTTGTGGGAAGGAAGAACAAAAAAGACCTGGGACTTCTTCTCATGGAGAATCCAGGAAGCAGTAAGATCCCAGAGAAGAAACAGCCCTGTGGAGTGTCAAGGCAGGTGGAGCATTATATCATCTCACAAAAGTTTAGCAGGCCCCAGACTAGCCTGAGAACAGCAAAATGATTTCTGTGCACCCAAGAGTAGGGGGAGATTGGAACAGGGGCAATTTAGAAGGGACCTGTGTGGACTAACAATGTTGGGAAGACCTAAGTGGACCATCAGATAGAAGTATGGATGTCTCAACAGAGGTGTCCAGCATGGCATGTGATCTTAAGAAACTCTATATATCCTGGGGGGTGGGGAGGTGTGGATCTCCAAATTGTAGATAAATAAACATGATTCTTGCACATCTCTGTTTACAAACTGAGATTCAAACCCACTACATGCTGAGACAGACTCCACAGCTATAAAATCAAAAGCCCAAGCCACAGAATAACAAGAAATAATCTATTAATGACTTCATGATAATAAATGTGGGGAAACATGAATAAAAAGAATAACTATCTAGAAATACATGAGTCACAAAACTGAGCTGGGGGATTGTTGGAATTAACATCCTGAATAAATTAGTAATCATTAAAGAAACTGAGATAATTTTTTACAATCTCTTTACCCAAGGCACAAGCCCAGACAACATTACAGATGAAAATTACCAAACTTTCAAGGAAAATATAATCCCTCTCTTATACGAACTGTTTCTGGAGAACAGAAAAAGAAATCAGACATCCAACATATGAGGATAGATAGTACAACCTTGATATCAAATGTGGACAAATGCAGTAGAAGAAAAAAAAAGAATACACAATCTCACCTATGAAGACAAATGCAAAAACTCTAATAGAAATCATCAGTGTATAGAAACATACTGTAACCTAGAACATTTTTCCCAGAATCCAAGGATAGTTCAGATTAACTAGTAGATCACAGTAACAGATTAAAGAGAAAAAGTACTCAACAAATTTCAACACTTATTCATGATAAACATTCTTGGCAAGCTGAGAAAGGAAGTGAACCTAATAATGAATATCTATCATAAAGCTATAGTGAACAACATGCTTAGTGGTAAAACTCTAGAAGCCTTTGGTTTAAAGTCAAGGATAAAACAAGAACTCCTATTATCACCACTTTCATTAAACACCAACTGTATTAAACAAGAAATTCCACAAGTTCAACATATTTAAACCAATATGGTAATAAACAATTTGAAAATGCAAATAGAAAATGCATCCCATGTACAACAGCAATAAAATTTATAAGATGGGGAGGGGTGTGAACGTGTGTGTGTGTGTGTGTTTGTAATATTATAATTATAACGCTATGGTTAAACCTTGTAGTCTTCATCTTACTAGACTTGACAGTATTTGACACAGTTATTGCATCCTTCTTGAAATGTTTTTTCACTTGGTTTCCACCAAACACATTCTCCTGGTTTTTCTCTTCTACCAGGCTCCCCTCAGCTTCTTTCATTAATTCCACTTCTCTCTGCCTCTAACAGTGGCATGTCCTTGAGCCCTTAGGTCTCTTTTGCTTTCTAGCTACACTTATCCCCTGGGTCATCTCTTCCAGTTTCATGAATTCAAATACCATCTGATCACTGATGACTTCCCATCCCTCTAATCCTAACCTGCCACCTGAACCCTAGAATTATAACTGACTGCATATTTGATATCTCCACTTGGAAGTATATTAGGCACCTCAAACTTAACATGTCTAAAATCAACCTCACAATCGGGCTGCCCCCTTGATCTTCACCATCTCAGAAAATGGAAACTATTCTACCAGTTAGCTACACACACCATAAACCATAAAGTCATCCTTGACTTTTCTTCTCTTTCCACTCCTGCAACACACATACAAACCATAAGCAACCTTCAAAGTAGATGCTGAATGTGACCATTTCTCACATCCTTCCCACTGTCACCATGATTGGCCCAAGCCACCATCATCTCTCACCTGGATTATTTTAACAGGTGCCTAACATATCTTCCTTCCTTTACCATTTTCCACCTATAATCTATTGTCCACACGGTATCAGATAATCCCTTTAAAACAAGATCAGATCATGTCATGTCCCTGCTCAAAACCCTCCAGTGTCTTCCCACATCACTCAGAGTGAAATCCACATTTCTTACCATGGGCTACAAGACTCTACACATCAGTGATTCTCAGAAGGGACAGTACTAGTCCCTAGAGAACATTTAGAAATTGCTGGCCAGTGGGTGAGAGAGACAGCATTTTTAGTTGCTAGAATGAGAAAGTGCTATTGGCATTTAGTGGGCAAGAAAGAGCCAAGGATATAGTAGACATCCTGCAGTTCACAGGGCAGTCCCACAAAACAAAGAAATACATGTCCTGAAAGACTTTCATGTGGGTAAAAAAAGTTTCATAAATAGATGAGGCCAGAATCTTTAAACACAAAATATATCCCTCATTTAACCCATTCTGTATTTTCCAGAAATGCAACTACTGTGTAAATCGTAGCAACTATGCTAATAGTTTAGTCACCAAAACAACACACCTATTTCACTCTGCATTGGTAGCAGTTATATACAAATATATACAGAGAATATATGAAGTTCATTTTGTAAACTTAGAACCAATCATAATTAAATTAGCAGAGACAAGTAAAATTTGGGAATAAGGAATACTGCATTAGTGAGGTTTTTAAAATAAATGTTATTGCCAATCTATATAATGTTTTAATATTTTAGCAAAATAATACCTCTATATTGGGAAGGTTACATATTGAAATTATTAATTTTGAATGGCCTGTTGTTTTTGTTTTACCCTGAAATTGTCCACAGAGGTCTATTTCATATCTTCTTGTATTACTTTCTTTTTTCCTATCCATCCTATAGTCTCATCATCTTTTGAAAGATATGTCTTCCAAGGTCTTTTTAAGCACCAGAAACTGAATATGTTCTGATGTGTTGAGATTTCAGGATGGGAGAGATGTTTGGTTTGGTTTGGTTTGGTTTTCTGATACTTTGTCACTTTGTCCAATGTCACAACAGAGATTTATTTTGACATTACATTTATAAAGAGGCCTAGCTCATTTTCTCCATTTCAAAAGTCTATAACTGGTCTTGGCATACATTCCAACTTCACGTAATGTTATTTACCATTTTCTCATCCTGTACACATACGCCTGGTCTGCTACCATAAATCCTAATGTATTTGAGTGCCAATTGCACTGTTATTTCATTTTCCAGTCCTTCATACACACTATGGTTCCTGATATTCCTACCCAAAGAGATTCACTATGGGTAGATAAAAGCAGCTAACACTAACAACTTCATATGTCTTCCAGTGCAGTCGTTTATAATTGATTTAACCACATATTACTGTCATTGTTCCTGTATGTTACAAAAAGGGTGTTATATTAATTTTTACATTGCATGAATAGGTAAACGATAATTATTTATGAATTTTGCTCAGGATATTAAAAAGGGCAAAATATACCCAGCAAAAGTGTGCTGGGTCTGATAGTACTGAGAACCACTGCCCCAGTTGATCTGGCTCTTGGCTACCTCTGTGGCAACATCTCCTACCATACTCCCCATTCAAAGATCCCCACCTTGTTGTTTCTCAAACATCACAGAACATTTCTACCTTGGAGCCTTGCACTATCTCCTCCCTCTGCCTGAAATGTTCTCCTTCATACATGAATTGGATGGCTTGTTCCCTTACTTCCTTCAGACTTCTGCTCAATGTCATGTTCTCCTATGGTCCTTTTCTGATCATCTTACTTAAATGTCTCTCGCTTCCCCATTATTCTATCACTCTGTCCTAAATTATTCTTCCTTTTGTTACTTATTGCCATCTAAGACATTACTGATTTGTTTGCTCTCTGCCTCCTCCCTCTAGATTGTAAGCAAGGATTTCATTTATTTACTGACATTTCCAAGCATCTGGTACAGCGCCAGATATAACAGGCACCCAATTACATTGCAAGAATGAATAATTGTTTTAAAGACCAATAAGTGTGTTGTTGGGAGTCTGGATTGAGCAGGTAGGACCAGGTCCTCCGTTTCTAATTGAGACACTGCTTACATGCTACTAAATGTTTGAGATATTGAACTTTCACTGAATATTTCATTTGAAGAAATTTTTCCACAGCTGAAAAGTTTTGGAAAGCTACTGGCCTTTCAAATTAGCAAAGAGTGAAAAGTACCATAATGCACAAAGCTGGTGAGGATGTGGGGAAACAGACTTGTACTCCCTACTAGTTGGAAAGTAGTTGGTTCAACCTTACTGGAATGCAATGTAGTAGTACGTACTAAGAACCTTTTTAAATGCAGCCTATTTAACATGTATTGTCTTATATTTAAGAACATTTTATTCTCACAGTATTTTAAGGTAAGTATTATTAGCCCTATTGAACAGATAAGAAAACTGAGGCACCAATAATTTAAGAAACAAACAAATCACAAATCAAGGATCCCAACCTAGGTCATCTAACTCTAAACCCAGGGCTTTCTCCACCCTTTTCCATTGTCTGCTAGCTCCCTTGTTATGTTACCTAATTCCTTAAAGCTAAAAACTGTGTCACATAACAAAATCTTTTCATACTTAGTGCCAAGCACAGGGCTAAATATTGCAGGTGCTCAAAAAAACTTTGCTGGAAGAGTGAATAACACTTTGAGCCATAAGAGTCTCTACACAAGGTGTATCGCCATAGAGACCATGTCAGAAACTACCTCGTTATTTCTTCTATCCTTTTCCATAGTAATAGAATGTGAACCTTGGCATATGGCTGCCAAGGATAGTGATTTCATTTTTCATCCTCTTTTGTAGCTGGATGTTATCATGCAGCTAAATTCTGCCAGATTAAATATAAGCAGAAGTGGTGTGCAATCTCAGACACATGCATTTCTTGTGTAAAACTTTCCTGCTGGCCAGAATACAGAGGTGATAACTGATGCAGCTATGTTGGACCTTACGATGGCCCTGGGAATGCAGATGAGTCAGTGGAGCACTCAAATGGCAGGATTCTGGATCCCTGGCCCTATGGAACACCACATTGGTATTGCATTACCTTTTTATAAGACCTTTTTTTACAAGACAGAAATAAACTTTCATCCTGTCTAATCCACTATTAATATTACTTTGGGTTTTCTGATTATCTGGACCCATTAGCTACTCTGAACTAGTTCTATTAGGGCTGCCTCTTACTCCCTCTTTCATTGTAACTCGATACTTAGTTAAACCGATTTGGTTTTGTCCTAGCGACAGCTGATATGAATTATGCATTCCATTTAACGTTTTCAAAGATTCCATTGTAAATGGATATTTAATAAGCCTTTTCACTTAACCCTAAAGAGCAACAGAACAGTCATGCATAAAAAGCCATAATTCCGTAAACTGTTTAATCATCACTTTCCAGAGTAATAATTGATTGTCAAAGACTATACAACTAGGCAGGTCTCGACAGCATAATGAAATCAGAACAATGAAAAGTGTCTCAGCTGTCTCAATCTTTCCTTTCTTCATAACCCTATTTCCAATGATTAAGAGATGAAGAGCTTGAGACTAGTGATGTTCTTGAGGGGAAATTTGGCTGAAATGATGAGGTCTGGCTTTATTATAATCTGCTCCTGTATGCCTAATAAATGTGTAGTAAGCCAAGAAAATGACAGGAATTTTATATATTGTATTATCTGTGAGGTCTAAAAAAGATAGGTTTCCTCTTTAAAAGGTGAGGAAAGGGTAAAGGGTACAGGGAATTTTACTTACTACCAAGACTGAAAAAAATCTGATGATGAGTATGCTGATTAACAGCTGGCCATGTGATCATAGCAATCCTGTAGCCCTCCTTAAATAACATCCAAAGCATTGGCTCTTCCTCCTGGCTTTTGGGAATTCCTGGTAAGGCCATAGACACACCCCATTCTCTCAAGTTGAAAATTCTCAACAAGACCCTAAAACTCACCACAGATATTAAGAATTCTTTTTTGTTTGTTTTTGTTTTATTTTGGTTTTGGGGTGTTTTTTGTTTTGTTTTGAGACAGAGTCTTACTGTGTCACCCAGGCTGGAGTGCAATGGCGCAATCTCGGCTCACTGCAACCTCCACCTTCCCAGTTCAAGTGATTCTCCTGCCTCAGCCTCCTGAGTAGCTGGAATTACAGGAGTGAGCCACCACGCCCAGCTAGTTTTTGTATTTTTAGTAAAGACAAGGTTTTGCCATATTGGCCAGGCTGGTCACAAACTCCTGACCTCAAGTGATTCCCCTGCCTCGGCCTCCCAAAGTGCTGGGATTACAGGTGTGAGCCACCACACCCGGCCAGATAATGAGATTTCAAATGTCATTTTGTGTGCCACATAGTGACATTTCAGTCAATGACAGACCCCATATATGACAGTGATTCCATAAGGTTATACTGCATTTTTACTCTATCTTTTCTATGTTTACATAGTTTAGATACATTAGTTACACTGTTTAGATACACACATACTTTCTATTATGTTACAGTTGGGTAGCTATTCAGGAGAGTAACATGCTTTGTAGTCTAGGAGCAACAGGCTATACCACACAGCCTAGGTGTGTAGTAGGCTATACCATCTAGCCTAGGTTTGTGTAAGTACACTACAATGTTCATACAATGATGAAATCACCTAATGACACATTTCTCAGAAAGTATTCCCATTGTTAAGAGTCAAAGTAGCTCTTCTTCCAAAAAAAGAGATAGGGACTCATATAACCCATGGCCATCAGGCTAAGATGAGAAAGTACTTGCAGGTATTCACTTTGAGAACAGTTTAAAGATTTCAAAAATAATAAAGCTAAGAAGATTAAGTAAAAGCAGGTCAGTCTGTTATGGATGGCATATAAAGATTTTATCTTTTATTCATATTAACAGCAACTTAAGTTGCCAAAATCAGTGGGTTTTGACTGAATGTAACTGGTTAGTGACCATATAACCAATTGCAAATGTCACCACCACCTGCGGATTGTCCCACCTGTATCCTTTCACTCTGATGACAAAATGTGCTACCTTAGGTGCTCAGCCCAAGTCTCATTCCACACCCACCGCTCCTACCAACACCACAGGGCACTATGAGCAAATCCTTGGTTCTTGCTGACCCTCCTCAGGCCCAGGTGTGCTAGGCTGAGAAGCTACCAGCGGAGGCTATGGGACCATCAAAGCACAGGAAAGTGTAATGGTCCTCCCACCAAAGCAGAGATCTGAAAGAAAAGTCAAGGGACAAAGAATTCTGGATACCTGAGCATCTAGGTCTTTAAGTCAGTAAAGGAAAAAAGGAAGGTAGGAATGGAGTAAAACAGAGAAAGCAAAGTGCCATCTGCATGTATGTAATACATCTGATGCAATCCGAATAAAAACAGTTCTGGACTGGCTGTCAGAAGAACTAAATAGTTCCAGTCTCAACTATGCTAATCAACTGTATGGCCTTGCAAAAGTCACTTTCCTCACTGGGTCTCAGTTTTGTTATCTATAATACAAAATTCATCAGGTTACCTCCCAGCTCTAGACACTATTTTAGTAAAAAATGAGAGTAAAGAAACACTATGGGGAAATTTATCACCAGGACTATGAAAGTTTTTTTTCCATATAATGAGAAAACAAAGTAAAATATGTCAAAGAAAATGTATGAAATGAGAACACATTACTTATAGTTTCAATAAGATAAACTAAAAATTTAAAGCTTTTCCTACCATGTTCATAAAAACTCACAAAGATAATAAATACAACTAATTTGGTCAGGCTATCCCTCTTCACTGTGGTGAGACTAAGATTCAGCATCCTTAGCAATGAACTGAGAAAACCAGGTACTTATAAAAGAATATTCCTCCAAAAATGAAACACATATCCAACACAACTAGAAAATGTGCTGTGCAGTCTGTTAGACTGTTTTCATTTGGGATAAGAGATGCTTAAACATGATTGTGGTTGGCTAGCTCTCAAGATTTTGATTTTACTGTCAAACTGTTTATCTACCCATCCCTAAAACCCACATATTTACCTATTCTGCTTTAAAACAAACACTGTAAAGAATACAGCTGCCTAGCTTCAGGCTGTTTACAGCTACAGAATGGCTGACTTCAATCGCAACCAAATACTGTACTTTTCAGTAATAAAAAATAAACAGCTTCCCATGTACAATATGTCAATGTGTAACCTAACTGGGATATTTAGTTGGTTCAATTTGCTGTCAAGATAACTATATTATTTTAAACTCTAATATCAACTTTACATGTTAAGCAACTGTTTTAAATTGTATAAGTTCCTTCCTCTAGTTTTACACTCAATAAATGAAAATCATGACTTGACGGTATCACAAAAAGTATCCTTAAAGTAGACTAACAATCTACAATGTTAAGACAGCAATTGGTGCTGGATTTTAACTATGCAGCTTGTCAGCTTGTGGCCCACCTCACCTCCCACTTAGCAAGATTCTAAGGCCTTGGACAAGTCCTTAAAATGTAAAAGCTTTAAAAATGTCTACATTGGCTAGGTGCGATGGCTCATGCCTGTAATTCCAGCACTTTGGGAGGCCGAAGCAGTTAGATCACCTGAGGTCAGGAGTTCGAGACCAGCCTGGGCAACGTGGCAAAACCCCATCTCTACGAAAAATACAAAAATTAGCCAAGCATGGTGGCACATGCCTATAATCCCAGCTACTTGGGAGGCTGAGGCAGGAGAACTGCTTGAACCCAGGAGGCTGAGGTTGCAGTGAGCCGAGATCGTGACATTGTGCTCCAGCCTGGGCAACAAAAGCAAAACTCTGTCTCAAAAAACAAAACAAAACAAAAAAAAACCTCTACATTACAAAATCAAAGGTGAAATTGAGTTATGTATTTTTAAAAAAATTCGTGGAGGACTAGGAGGAGATGCTTTTACCCTAAATATCCAAGTAATTGTACCTGAAATAGCCAGAAAAAGCAATTATTTTGAACAACATTTAAAAATTATTCACTTTATCTCATCTGCAGATCTTAAACTCTGGTATGCATAGAAATTGATCACTTCCAAAATTCAAATGCACCTGGCCATTGTCCTTTAGAGTCTAAATTAAGGGACTTAATTATGCAAACAAGCAAAAAAAAATCATTTCTGGGTAGCACCTGTACTAAGAAATGGAAAACAATATACATGCATTCTATAATAAATTAGCATATCATTTTTCAAGTAACTCTATATTCTAATCTTGAAAAAAACACTCTCATGGAAAATAAGCTGCACCTGTATCCAACAAAGAATAAGTTTATTTTGAAGAAACAACTTCTAGCTTGATTCGAAATCCTTGTTACAATAAAACCAGCTAAAGAAATAGGTATTTTCCTTAAGACCTAATATATACATATACATATATGTGACCTAGTATATATTATATAAAAGAAAATGAAGATATATAGATATATCTTATTTTTCTTTCCTTTTTTTTTTTTTTTTTTTTTGAGACAGGGTCTCACTCTGTCATCCAGGTTGGAGTGCAGTGGCACAAGATTGGCTCACTGCAAACTCCGCCTCCTGGGTTTAAGCAATTCTCCTGCCTCAACCTCCCGAGTAGCTTGGATTACAGGTGCACACCACCACATCTGGCTAATTTTTTTTTTTTTTTTTTTTCTTGTAGAGACAAATTTAGCCATGTTGCCCAGGCTGGTCTCGAATTCCTGAGCTCCAGTGATCCTCCCTCCTCGGCCTCCCAAAGTGCTGGGATTACAGGCATGAGCCACCGTACCCAGTCACTTTCCATTTTTTAAAAATGAATAAAAATTAAATACATAGCATGTGTATTTACTGAAAGCATCCAAATGTTATGTGAGAACTTTTACATTTACACAGAAAAAAACTGTAATTAATTTGGCAATAGAAGGAAACTTCTTAATTATTATATCATTTGTACTAGCATAAGCTGTTACATCTGTGAGGACGACAAAAAACTGCATGAAGGGAATGTTAAGAGAAAAGTGTAATAAAAGTGTCTGTAGTTTTCAGTAGAAAAGATTTGCCCAAATGAGTCCCTTCCAATTGTACTGGTGTCATTCAAACAACACAGATTGCTTTTCTCTGCCCAGATCCTGGTAGGTTATTTGATTTATACCTTCAATGAGCAAAAGTATGTTCCTAAAATAGGAAAAGATGAAATTTGAAAAGCAAAGGGCCAAGAAAACATTTAAATACTATGAATTCTTCAATATGCAGCTCCTTAAAAGAATACATAATAAGTTATACATAGCAATGTATGTTCTTTGATATGTACCAAAAAGTTAGTTGCAGAATAATATGTATAGTATGTTCTTATTTTTACAAAGAAAAACGTATTTGTACATATGTATGTACACACACATTTGTACTAAGAATTGAGAAGTGTAGAAGGATAAACAACAGTAAGTATTGGTTAGTCTGGGGAGTTGGGGGTTTAAAGAGAATACATTATTTTCATACGTATCTTCTTATAACATAAAAACAGGCACACACTTTTATAAAGAATCTGCTAACATCTTTAATTAAAGTTTTTATTTTGAGATGACTGTAGATTCATATTCAGTTCTAAGAAAAATACAGAGATATCTCTTTACCAGCTTTTGCCAATGGTACCATTGTGCAAAACTATAATACAATATCACAACCAGGATATCAACAGTGATACAGTCAAGATACAAAATGCCCTTTTAAAGCCACAAACACTTCCCTCCCAGCCCCCCCGCCCCCACCCTTAACTCCCAGCAACCACAAACTTGTTCTCCATTCCTGTAATTTTGTCATTTCAAGAATATTATATAGGCCGGGGGCAGTGGTTCACGCCTGTAATCCCAGCACTTTGGGAGGCCAAGGCGGGTAGATCACCTGAGGTCAGGAGTTCAAGACCAGCCTAGCCAACATGGTGAAATCCCGTCTCTACTAAAAATATAAAAATTAGCCGGGCATGGTGGTGGGTCCTTGTAGTCCCAGATACTTGAGGACTGAGGCAGGAAAGCCTCGTGAACCCAGGAGGCAGAGGTTGCAATGAGCCAAAACCACACCACTGCATTGCAGCCTGGGCGGCAGAGCAAGAATCCATCTCAAAAAAATAAAAATAAAAAAGAAAAGAAAGAACATTATATAAATGTAATCATAAAGTATCTAACTTTTGGAGATTGGCTTTTATTGCCTCAGCATAATTATCTGCAGATTCATCCAAGTTGTTGCAGGTATCAATACTTCATTTCCTTTTCTTCCTAAGTTATATATCCATTTACCCCTTGAAGGACATCTGGGTTGTTGACGGTTAGGGGTTATTATGAAAAAAGCCACTAGGAACATTTGTCTCAGATTTTCATGCGAGCATAAATTTTCTATTCTAAGCAATAAATGCCCAGGAGTGCAATTGTTAGATCACATAGTAGTAGCATGCTTACTTTTTTAAGAAACTGCCAAACTGTTTTCCAGAGTGGCTATGTCATCTTATATTCCTACCAACAACGTATGAGTAATCCAGCATCTCTGCCTCCTTGCTGGCATCTGGTGTTGTCACTTTTTTTTATTATTATTTTAGACATTCTGGTAGTTGTGCAGTGACATGTCACTGTGGTTTTAATTTGCATTTTCCTAATGATGAATGATTTTAAACATTTTTCCATGTGCTTATTTGGCATTTGTATATCCTCTTTTGTAAAATATCTGTTCATGTCTTTTGCCTATTTTTTTCTCTTTTTTTTCCTCAGGACCCGGTCTCACTCTGTCACCCAGGTAGGAGTGCAGTGGCACGATCATAGCTCACTGTAATCTGAAACTCTTTGGTTCGAGAGATCCTCCTGCCTCAGCCATGTGAGTGGCTGGGACTACAGGCATGACCCACCACAATGGTGTCCATTTTCTAATTGGATTTTTTACTGTAGAGTTTTGAGAGTTCTTTATAAATTCAAGATACCAGTCCTTTACTGAATGTGTGGTTTGCAAATACTTCCTCCCAGTCCACAGCTTGTCATTTCATCGTCTTAACAGGGTCTTTTGTAGAACAAAAAAAATTTAATTTGGGTAAAGTCCAATGTCTCAATTTGTCCTTTGGATCAGACATTTGGTGTCAAGTCTAAGGACTCTTAGCCTGAGATTTAGAAGATTTTCTTCTGTTTTTGTCTGAAAGTTTTATTGTTTTACATTTAAGTCCATGAGACAGATTGAGGTGGGTTTTTTTTCTTGTGGTTTTGTTTTTTGGTTTTTGTTTTTTGTTCTTTTTTTTTTTTTTTTGGTTTGGTTTGGTTTGTTTGTTGTTGTTGTTTTGCCTGTGGATGTCTACTAGTTCCAGAACCATTTGTTGAAATGAAGTTAACTGCTTCTGCACTTTGTCAAATCAACTGGGCATATCTGTGTGGCTCCACATCTGTGTTCTCTATTCCACTCTCTCTCCCTCCACCCCAATATCACACAGTCTTGATTACTATACCTAAATAATAAAGCTTGCAATAAAGTACACTGATACCTCCCACTTTTTTCTTCTTTTTCAAAATTATTTCAACCATTCTACTTCCTCTGCCTTTTCATTAAATTTTAGAAATCTGTTTTTCTATAACTATAATAAAATTTGCTTGGATCAAATGGCTTTAAATGTAATTTTCTTTCAAGTGGATACCATGTTACTTATTTCAGTAAACCAGCCATTATAACATTAGGTGGAAAGTTAGATAATTGATCTGATGCTTTTTCTCTTTCCTAATGTATACATTTAGTGCTATTAATTTTCCCCTCATCATTACTATGGCTGTGGTATACAAATTTTGACATGTTTTTTTTTTAAAAAGCAGCTCAATTTTTTTTATTTCCCTGAGACTTCCTCTTTGACCCATGGATTATTCAGAATTGTATTGTTTAGTCTCCAAGTGTTTGAGGATTTTCCTATCATCATTTTGTTATCAATTTCTAGTTTGACTCCATAGGGTCAGATAATACAGTCTATATAGTTTCAATTCTTTTAGATGTATTAAGGTTCATTTTATGGCCCAAGATATAGTCCATCTTAGTATATGATCCACGGGCAGTTGACAAAAATGTGTGTTCTCCTGTTGTTGGGTAAAGTATTCTAAAAATGTAGGTTAGAGCCTAGTGGCTGATAGGGTCCTTGAGTTCTTCTATATCCTTAGAGATCTTCTGTCTAGTTTTTCTACCAATTGCTGAAAGAAGGGTGTTACGCGTTTTTAACTATAATTTTCAATTTGTCTATCTCTCCTTCCAGTTTTTACTTCACATATTTTGTAGCTCTGTTATTTGGTAAATACATGCCTAAAACTGTGATTTGTCTTCCTGGTGTGTTGATCCTTTTACAATATTATAAAGTCCTGTTTGTCTCTGGTAATTTTCTTTTTTTTCTTCCTTTTTTTTTTTTTTGGAAACGGAATTTTGCTCTTGTTGCCAGGGACTGTAGTGCAATGGCGCAATCTCGGCTCACTGCAACCTCCACCCCCTGGGTTAAGGCAATTCTCTTACCTCAGTCTCCCGAGTAGCTGGGATTACAGGCATGCACCACCACACCTGTCTAATTTTTGTATTTTTGGTAGAGACAGGGTTTCACCATGTTGATCAGGTTGGTCTCAAACTCCTGACTTCAGATGATCTACCCGCCTCGGCCTCCCAAAGTGCTGGGATTACAGGCGTGAGCCACCGCACCCAGCCATCTCTGGTAATTTTCTTTGCTCTGAAGTCTACCTTATCTGGTATTGATATAGCCACTCCTGGTTCCTCCCAAATAATATATGCATAATACATATTTTTCATACTTTACTTTCAACCTACCAATATCATCATATTGGAAAAACATTTCTCATAGACAATATATCATTGAGTCATATTTTTAAACCACCTGCCAATCTCTGCCTTTCAGTTGGTACATTTAGACCACTTACAGTTACTGATATCTTAGGATTTAAGTCTGCCACTTTATTTTTTTGTTTTCTTTTTGTTCTTTCTGTTTTTACCTGCCTTCCTATGGGTAACAATATTTTTTAGAATTCTATTTTGATGTGTCTATACTGTTTTTTGAGTGAATCGCTTTGTATACCTTTTTTAGTCATTTCTCTAGATAGTACATGATACCAGTACCATTAGCACGGTCTCCTAGAATGGAAATTGTTCCAATTAGAGTGACACATGAAAACCTTACCTCCCTTTATATCCACTTTAACTCCTCTATCTGTAATTGTCTTAAATATTTCCTCTACCTACATTTAGAGCCACATCGGACAGTGTCATAATTCTAGCATCAATCATCAAACACAATCTAGAAAACGCAAGAGGAGAAGGAAAGTCTATTGTATGTAGCCATAGTTTTGTTTATTATGTTCTTTCTTCCTAGTGCTCCAAGAATTCTTTTTTCTAATCTTTTCTGTTTAGAGAACTTCCTTTAGTCATCCTTCTAGGGTAGAACTTCTGGGAAAAAAAATCCTACTTTACTTCATCTGAGAATGTGTTGATTTCCCCTTCATTCTTAGGAAATTATTTCACTGGAAATAGAATTCTGGTAGTTCTTTTCTTTCAGCATTTCAAAATGCTGTGTCAATTCCTTCTGACTATAATAGTTTTCAATGAGAAATCTACTGTCAAATTATTTTCTCATATTGGTTAACATATTGTTTCTCTCTCACTGATTTAAATTTTTGTTTCTTTGACTTTAGTTTTCAGAAGTGTTACTCTTATGGGTTTTAGTATGGATTTCTTTGGTTTGGAGTTCACTCAGCATCTTCTTGAATATATGTAGGTTTATGTCTCTTGCCACATTTGGGAAGTTTCTAGCCATTATTTCTTTTTGTACTTTTTCAGTCCTGCCCTCTTTTTCCCCTTCTTCCAGGACTATGATGACACCAAGTTATATCTTTTGTTTTAGTCCCACAGGTCTGTAAGGCTCTGTCATTTTTTTTCCCTCAGTCTACTGTCTCTGTTTTCAGCTCAAGTATATTGTATTGTTCTCCAAGTTCACTGATTCTTTTCTCTGTCTTCTCCAATCAGCTAATGAACCCATTTGCTGAGTTTTTATTTCAGTTATTGTATTTTCCAGTACTAAAAATGTCCTTTGGTTCTTCTTTGATTTTTTTGTTTCTTTACTGAAACTTTCTACTTTTCTGCTAAGAATTTCTACTTTTCTGTTTGTTTCAAGTACATTCATAATTGCTCACTGAGGTATTTTGGTGGAGGAACTGCTTTAAAATCTTTGTTAGATAATTCCAACATCTCTGTCATCTTGACTTTGGCATCTATTAATTGTCTTTTTTTTCTTTCAAATTGAGATGTTTCTGGATCTTGGCATAATGAGTGATTTTCTATTAAAACCTGGACATTTTGGATATTATGAGAGTCTGGATATTACTTTGACTTTCTGTTTTAGCTGGCTTTCTCTGACACTGCTCTAAAAGAGGCAGTGTGGGGAGGCACTTCCCCTGTTACTACCAAGTGGAGGTAGAAGTCTAGGTTCCCACTCAGCCTCTACTGGCACCAGGGATGGGGGCCTCCTTGTTACTGCATGGTGGGACTAGGAGTTTTGGCTCCCCACTAGGCCTCTGCTGATCCCATCCTAGTTGGAAAGAATAGGAGTGTCTCATTACTGTTCTCCACATGGCCTCCATTGACACCAGACGGAAGAGGGAGCGGGTGGCCTCTTTACTTCTGGACGATGTTGAAAGTTTAGACACTCCACTGTCTCCATCCCACTGGGAAGGGGTAGGGGGAACTTGTTACAGCCCGTTGATACTGGAAATTGTATTAGGCTGTTCTTGTGTTGCTATAAAGGAATACCTGCTGGCAAGATGGCTGAATAGGAACAGCTCCAGTCTGCAGCTCCCAGCAAGATCAATGCAGTAGGCAGGTGATTTCTGCATTTCCAACTGAGGTACACAGCTCATCTCAATGGGACTGGTTAGACAGTGGGTGCAGCCCACAAAGGGTCAGCCAAAGCTGGGTGGGGCATCACCTCACCTGGGAAGTGCAAGGGTTGGAAAACTCCCTCCCCTAGTCAAGGGAAGCCGTGAGGGACTGTGCCATGAAGAACATTGCACTACAGCCCAGATACTACGTTTTTCCCATGGTCTTCGCAACCTGCAGACCAGGAGATTCCCTCGGGTGCCTTCACCACCAGGGCCCTGGGTTTCACGCACAAAACCAGGTGGCCATTTGGGCAGACATCAAGCTAGCTTCAGGAGTTTTTATTTCATACCCCAGTGGCACCTGGAACACCAGCAAGACAAAACAGTTCACTCCCCTAGAAAGGGGGCTGAAGCCAGGGAGCCAAGTGGTCTCACTCAGTGGATCTCACCCCCACGGAGCCCAGCGAGCTAAGAGCCACTGGCTTAAAATTCTCGCTGCCAGCACAGCAGTCTGAAGTCAACCTGGGACACTCAAGGTTGGTGGGGGTGAGGAGGGGGTGTTGTCCGCCCTTACTGAGGCACTGATTGAGTAGGAGTTTTTCCCTTCACTGTGTAAACAAAGCCACCTGGAAGTTCGAACTGGGCAGAGCCCACCACAGCTTGGCTGTAGCCAGACTGCCTCTCTAGATTCCTCCTCTCTGGGCAGGGCATCTCTGAAGAAAAGGCAGCAGCCCCAGTCATGTCTTATAGATAAAACTCCCATCTCTCTGGGACAGAGCACCTGGTGGAAGGGGCGGCTCTGGGTGCAGCTTGAGCAGACTTAAACCTTCCTTCCTGCTGGCTCTGAAGAGAGCAGCAGATCTCCCAGTACAGCACAAGAGCTCTGCTAAGGGACAGACAGCCTCCTCAAGTGGGTCCCTGACCCCCGTGCCTCCTGACAGAGCAATACCTCCCAGCAGGGGTAAACAGACACTTCATACAGGAGAGCTCCAACTGGCATTTGGCAGGTGCACCTCTGAGACAAAGCTGCCAGAGGAAGGAACAGGCAGCAATCTTTGCTGTTCTGCAGCCTCCACTGGTGATACCCAGGCAAACTGGGTCTGGAGCAGATCTCCAGCAAACTCCAGCAGGCCTGCAGCAGGGAGGCTTCACTGTTTGAAGGTAAATTAACAAACAGAAAAGAATAGCATCAACATCAACCAAAAGGATGTCCACACAAAAACCCCATGCAAAGGTCACCAATGTCAAAGACCAAAGGTAGATAAATCCAAGAGGATGAGGAAAAAACACTGCAAAAAGGCTGAAATTCCAAAAACCAGAACGCCTCTTCTCCTCCAAAGGATCACAACTACTTGCCATCAAGGGAACAAAACTGGACGGAGAATGAGTTTGACCAACTGGCAGAAGTAGGCTTCAGAAAGTGGGTAATAACAAATCCTCCAAGCTAAAGGAACATGTTCTAACCCAAAGTAAGGAAGCTAAGAGCCTTGAAAAAAGGTTAGAGGAATTGCTAACTAGAATAACCAGTTTAGAGAAGAACATAAATGACCTGATGAAGCTGAAAAAACACAACACAAGAACTTCATGAAGCATAAACAAGTATCAATACCCAAATTGATCAAGTGGAAGAAAGGATATCAGAGATTGAAGATCAACTTAATGAAATAAAGCGTGAAGACAAGATTAGAGAAAAAAGAATGAAAAGGAATGAACAAAGCCTCCAAGAAATACGGGACTATGTGAAAAGACCAAACCTATGTTTGATTGGTGTACCTGAAAGTGACGGAGAGAATGGAACCAAGTTGGAAAACACTCTTCACGATATTATCCAGGAGAAATTCCCCAACCTAGCAAGACAGGCCAACATTCAAATTCATAAAATACAGAGAACAACACAAAGATATTCCTTGAGAAGAGCAACACCAACACACATAATCATCAGGTTTATCAAGGTTGAAATGAAGGAAAAAATATTAAGGGCAGCCAGACAGAAAGGTTGGGTTACCCACAAAGGGAAGCCCATCAGACTAACAGTGGATCTCTCAGCAGAAACCCTACAAGCCAGAAGAGAGTGGGGACCAATACTCAACATTCTTAAAGAAAAGAATTTTCAACCCAGAATTTCATATCCAGCCAAACTAAGCTTCATAAGTGAAGGAGAAATAAAATCCTTTACAGACAAGCAAATGCTGAGAAATTTTGTCACCACCAGGCCTGCCTTACTAGAGCTCCTGAAGGAAGCACTAAGTATGGAAAGGAAAAGCCAGTACCAGCCACTGCAAAAACATACCAAATTGTAAAGACCATCAACACTATGAAGAAACTGCATCAACTAATGGGCAAAATAACCAGCTAGCATCACAATGACAGGATCAAATTCACACATAACAATATTAACCTTAAATGTAAATGGGCTAAATTCCCCAATTAAAAGACACAGACTGACAAAGTGGATAAAAAGTCAAGACCCATCAGTAGGCTGTATTCAGAAAACCCATCTCATGAGCAAAGACACATATAGGCTCAAAATAAAGGGATGGAGGAATATATACCAAGCAAATGAAAGCAAAAAAAAAAAAACAGGGGTTGCAATCCTAGTCTCTGACAAAACAGACTTTAAACCAACAAAGATCAAAAAAGACAAAGAAGGGCATTACATAATGGTAAAGGGATCAATGCAACAAGAAGAGCTAACTATTCTAAATATATCTGCACCCAATACAAGAGCACCCAGATTCATAAAGCAAGTTCTGAGAGACCTACAAAAAGACTTAAACACCCACACAATAATAGTGGGAGAATTTAACACCCCACTGTCAATATTAGACACATCAACAAGATAAAAAATTACCAAGGATATTCAGGACTTGAACTCAGCTCTGGACCAAGTGAACCCAATAGACATCTACAGAACTCTCCACCCCAAATCAAACCTATATACATTCTTCCCAGCACCACATCGCACTTATTCTACAATTGACCACATAATTGGAAGTAAAACACTCAGCATATGCAAAAGAATGGAAATAATAACAAAGAGTCTCTCAAACAACACTGCCATCAAATTAGAACTCAGGATTAAGAAACTCACTCAAAACTGCACAATTACATGGAAACTCAATAACCTGCTCCTGAATGACTACTGGGTAAATAACGAAATGAAGGCAGAAATAAATAAGTTCTTCGAAACTAAAGAGAACAAAGACACAACATACTAGGATCTCTGGGACACAGCTAAAGCAGTGTTTACAGGGAAATTTATAGCACTAAATGTCCACAGGAGAAAGCAGGAAAGATCTAAAATCTATACCCTAACATGACGGTTAAAAGAACTAGAGAAGCAAGGACAAATAAATTTAAAAGCTAGCAGAAGACAAGAAATAACTAAAATGAGATCAGAACCGAAGGAGGCAGAGATACGAAAAGCCCTTCCAAAAAAATCAATGAATCCAGGAACTAGTTTTTTGAAAAGATTAACAAACTGAGTCCAGCAGCACATCAAAAAGCTTATCCACTATGATCGAGTCGGCTTCATCCCTGGGATGCGAGGCTGGTTCAACATACTCAAATCAATAAACATAATTCATCACATAAACAGAACCAACAACAAAAACCACATGATTATCTCAATACATGCAGAAAAGGCCTTCAATAAAATTCAACAGTCCTTCATGCTAAAAATGCTCTATAAACTAGGTATTGATGGAACGTATCTCAAAATAATAAGAGCTATTTATGACAAGCCCACAGCCAATATCATACGGAATGGGCAAAAGCTGGAAGCATTCCCTTTGAAAACCAGCAAAACACAAGGATGCCCTCTCTCACCCCTCCTATTCAACATAGTATTGGAAGTTCTGGCCAGAGCAATCAGGCAAGAGAAAGAAATAAAGTGTGTTCAAATAGGAAGTGAAGAAGTCAAATTGTCTCTGTCTGCAAATGACATGATTGTATATTTAGAAAACCCCATCCTCTCAGCCCAAAATCTCCTTAAGTTGATAAGCAATTTCAGCAAAGTCTCAGGATACAAAATCAATATGCAAAAATCACAAGCATTCCTATACACCAATAATAGACAAACAGAGGGCCAAATCATGAATGAACTCCCATTCACAAATGCTGCAAAGAAAAAAAAATACCTAGGAATACAACTTAGAAGGGATGTAAAGTACCTCTTCAAGAAGAACTACAAACCACTGCTCAAGTAAATAAGAGAGGACACAAACAAATGGAAAAATATTCCATGCTCATGGATAGGAAGAATCAATATCGTGAAAATGGCCGTACTGCCCAAAGTAATTTATAGATTCAATGCTATCCCCATCAAGCTACCACTGACTTTCTTCAAAGAACTAGAAAAAACTACTTTAAATTTCATATGGAACCAAAAAAGAGCCCGTATAGCCAAGACAATCCTAAGCAAAAAGAATAAAGCTGGAGGCATCATGCTACCTGACTTCAAACTATACTACACAGCTACCATAACCAAAACAGCATGGTACTAGTACCAAAAAGATATATAGACCAATGGAACAGAACAGAGGCCTCAGAAATAACACCACACATCTACAACCATCTGACCTTTGACAAACCTGACAAAAACAAGCAGTGGGAAAAGGATTCACTATTTAATAAATGGTATTGGGAAAACTGGCTAGCCATATGCAGAAAACTGAAACTGGACCCCTTCCTTGCACCTTATACAAAAATTAACTCAAGATGGATTAAAGACTTAAACATAAAACCTAAAACTATAAAAACCCTAGAAGAAAATCTAGGCAATACCATTCAGGACATACGCATGGGCAAAGACTTCATGACTGAAACAGCAAAAGCAATGGCAACAAAAGCCAAAATTGACAGCTGGGATCTAATTAAACTAAAGAGCTTCTGCACAGCAAAACAAACTATCATCAGAATGAACAGGCAACCTATAGAATGGGAGAAAATTTTTGCAATCTATCCATCTCACAAAGGGCTAATATCCAGAATCTACAAGGAACTTAAATAAATTTACAGGGAAAAAAACAACCCCATCAAAAAGGGGGTGAAGGATATGAACAGACACTTCTCAAAAGAAGACATTTATGTGGCCAACAAACATATGGAAAAAAGCTCATCATCACTGGTCATTAGAGAAATACAAATCAAAACCACAATGAGATACCATCTCATGCCAGTTAGAATGGCAATCATTAAAAAGTCAGGAAACAGGCCAGGCACAGTGGCTCATGCCTTTTATCCCAGCACTTTGGGAGACAAAGGTGGGCGGATCACCTGAGTTCAGTCAGGAGTTCGAGACTAGCCTGACCAACATGGTAAAATCCTGTCTCTATAAAAATACAAAGTTAGCCAGGCGTGGTGGGACATGCCTGCAATTCCAGCTACTCATGAGGCTGAGGCAAGAGAATTGCTTAAATCTGGGAGGTGGAGGTTGCAGTGAGCTGAGATCATGCCATTGCACTCCAGCCTGGGCAACAAGAGCGAAACTCCATCTCAAAACAAAAACAAAAACAAGTCAGGAATCAAGAGATGCTGGAGAGGATGTGGAGAAATAGGAACGCTTTTACACTGTTGGTGGGTGTGTAAATTAGTTCAACCACCGTGGAAGACAGTGTGGCAATTCCTCAAGGATCTAGAACCAGAAATACCATTTGACCCAGCGATCCCATTACTGGGTATATACCCAGAGGATTATAAATCATTCTACTATAAAGACACATGCACACATATGTTTATTGCAGCACTATTCACAATAGCAAAGACTTGGAACCAACCCTAATGCCCGTCAGTGATAGACTGGTTTAAGAAAATGTGTTACATATGCACCATGGAATACTATGCAGCCATAAAAAAGGATGAGTTCATGTCCTTTGCAGGGACATGGATGAAGCTGGAAACCATCATTCTCAGCAAACTAACACATGAACAGAAAAGCAAACACCACATATTCTCACTCGTAAGTGGGAGTTGAACAATGAGAACACGTGGACACAGGGAGGGGAACATCACACACCGGGGCCTGTCAGGGGGTGGGGGGCTAGGGGAGGGATAGCATTAGAAGAAATACCTAATGCAGATGATGGGTTGATGGGCGCAGCAAACCACCATGGCACTTGTATATCTATGTAACAAACCTGCACATGTATCCCAGAACTTAAAGTATAATAATAAAAATAAAAGATTTAATACAATTTAAAAAAAAAGAAATACCAGAGACTGGGTAATTTATAAAGGAAAGAGGTTTAATAGGCTCATGGTTCTACAGGCTGTACGGGATGCACAGATCTGGCATCGCCTTCTGGGGAGGCCTCAGGAAGCTAAAAATCATAGTGGAAGGCAAAGTGGGAGCAGGCACTTCACATGATGAAAGCAGGAGCAAGAGAGAGTGGGGGGAAGGGGCCACACATTTTTAAATGGCCAGATCTTGCAAGAACCCTCCCACAGTTGCAAAGAGAGCACCAAGCCATGAGGGATCCCACCATGACCCAAACACCTCCCACCAGGCCCCACCTGCAGCACTGAGGATTAAAATTCAACATGAGATTTGAGTGTGAACAAATACCGAAATTATATTAGAAATACAGGCTCCCCATTCAGCCTTGAGTGGTGGGGTGGGAGTGGGGCCACAGGTTTTTCCGCAGTATTTAGCTGGAGTAACACAGTTATCGTCTAAAAATTTTTTGTCTTGCTAGGCTGCCCCTTTCCTGATCCTTTGGCTAAAGAGCAGGCTTTTGTTGCAGATTTTTCTAGCTGTAACCATTGGCATTCCTATGTATGTTACCAGCTTCTTTAGCTACAAGTCTGGGAGAAATTAGGCAAAAAGAAAAGTCAGAGAATTCACCACCAGTTCATTCCTTGTGTCCCAAAGTCCCTAGATGAGCTGTCTTCTGCTATTCACGTTTTAGGGTCTTCTGGTATTTGTTTTATATATAATGTTCAGGGTTTATAGTTAGTTTTACTTAGCAGGAAGAATAGAGAAAAAGGATATCTATTTCATCTTCCCCGAGGCAAACATAAGCTTAAGTTTTATGACATAACATTTTTGTAGACTGTATGTTATTTGCTTATGGGAGACCTTGGACTATGAATTTTCTCTTATCTAGGTCATGTTAAGCCGTTTTCCTTTTGAGTTATATGATCAAAAACAACTACGCATGACAGAAGCAAGGACCACCTGGATACTTCATCCTCCAATTAACATCTGGAAAGTGGTCTGTGAACCCCAGCCACATGTAATTAGAATGTATTTTTGTGACTGATACTATTGAATGTCTTAGCAAAACAAACAAACATTCATAACATTTCTACTTCTCCTGCCATGGTATATGCATACTGTTTAGGTCAGTGGTTCTCAATTGGATAAAAGAGGGTGGCATAATTTTGCCCCCGCCTCAAGGGCTCATCTGGCAACATCTAGAGACATTTTTTATTGTTATGACTTGGGAGGTGCTACTAGTATCTAGTGTATAGAAGCCACGGATGCCTTGAAACATCCTACAATTCACAGGACAGCCACCTTCAATGAAAAATTAAGTGGCCCAAAATGTCAATAGTGCCAATGTTGAGAAATCCTGGTTTAGATGTCTGACATTTGACAGCTAAGTTTAACCCTCCGTATTCTTTGCAACTCCAGGCCCAGGTAACTATGGACCTCCAAGTGCTGCATGTGGAATGTCCTTTCCCAAGCTCTCAACAAAGACAGTCCAGCCTGCTGAGATCATCTTACCTCTCAACTTCCCTCTAGGGATTGCTATGTGGCTGCAAGTTATGATTTCTAAAGGGAAGAATCATGTTCCTTGTTTTTCCTGGAAAGAACATCATTTACATAAGCCCCAAACGTTTAAAACAAAAGTCCTTATTCGAATCTTCTTAAGAATTTTTAAAATCATAATTTGGACACGACTTTTATACTTGCATACTTACATTCTTTTTTTTTTTTTTTTTTAGACGAAGCCTCGCTCTTGTCCCCCAGGCTGGAGTGCAATGGTGCGATCTAGGCTCACTGCAACCTCCGCCTCCCGGGTTCAAGAGATTTTCCTGCCTCAGCCTCCCAAGTAGCTGTGATTACAGGCGCCTGCCACCACGCCTGGCTAATTTTTGTATTTTTAGTAGAGATGGGGTTTCACCATGTTGGCCAGGCTGGTCTCGAACTCCTGACCTCAGGTGATCCACCCGCCTCAGCCTCCCAAAGTGCTGGGATTACAAGCGTGAGCCACCGCGCCCGGCCTATACTTGCATTCTTATTGCTATCTCTCACCTACCACCCAGTGCCATTTCAACAAATTCCCCATTGTACATTTTTCACCCTAATAAAACTTCTGAAGCCACTTTTACTTTAAGAAATGCAAGCTCTATCTTCTGGAATTGTTGTGGGGTGGGGGTGTCAAAATTTTAAAAGCCAACAACAAAATCCAGGCTGCACTCAAAAAATCAAGATAATGAGAGGCAGGGATGGGACTGAGACACCTGATACTGTCCAAGATACACTTGATTCTAATGCTCCATGATCCATGGCACTCTCCTACATAAAACAATATGTAGGAGAAATGCCATAAAAAGAATACACAAGAGGGGCCGGGCGCAGTGGCTCAAGCCTGTAATCCTAGCACTTTGGGAGGCCGAGGCGGGCGGATCACGAAGTCGGGAGATCGAGACCATCCTGGCTAACATGGTGAAACCCTGTCTCTACTAAAAATACAAAAAATTAGCCGGGCATAGTGGTGGGCGGCTGTAGTCCCAGCTACTTGGGAGGCTGAGGCAGGAGAATGGCGTGAACCCAGGAGGTGAAGGTTGCAGTGAGCAGAGACCACGCTACTGCACTCCAGCCTGAGCGACAGAGCAAAACTCCGTCAAAAAAAAAAGAATACACAAGAGGAATTAACACTTCTGGTAGAAGAGCTGAATACACTGCAATGTTCATTATTCATTTAATAGTCTCTCTTCATATATCCCTAAGTCCATTTGAGCCTGTCAAAATACAATCTTTCTTATGGGACCCTGCTCTGAGGTATAACTTTCCTCAACGGTACGGGACCTCTGGACCAGTTTCTAATACCATCCTCTCTTCATGTCAAGTACCTTAACTATGTCGTAGAGCATGGAGCCTATGTCAGAAGTAGGGGCACCGAGGCCTTTCTTCTCTTTGCTAAGGCTCTTCATTGGGCATCCCTGATTTGTTTTCTTATTAGATTAACAGAAAATCTA
This sequence comes from Pan paniscus, assembly GCF_029289425.2. Classification (NCBI taxonomy): domain Eukaryota; kingdom Metazoa; phylum Chordata; class Mammalia; order Primates; family Hominidae; genus Pan; species Pan paniscus. The sequence goes on along the minus strand of NC_073264.2, from coordinate 38,944,674 downwards.
ACTAGAAATACCCATTTTGAAATGGCCTGAGCAGTCACCCTAATCTTGTTCAGTAACAATGGGGAGGTGTGAGTCTCAACTCAGAACATTTGTCATACTCTGCCCACAAACATTAGGCCAAAGGCAACACCAGAGACTCTTGTTCATACCTGTTTTTGCTTCCCTTTATGGTCACATTCCTTAAATCACAGCCAAGAGTGTATTCTGGGGATGAAACAATTTTAAAGACATAATGCAGTAGCAGTATTCTGTGTACTAATAAGATATTTGTAGCTGCAGCCAAGAACAGTAATAGAATCTTCTTGCTTCTGTCATTCTCAAAAAAGACCGTGTCTCATATTTTTTCTTTCTTTCTTTCTTTCTTTGGGTTTGGGGCTCAAGTTCCCTTGTTACTGCTTTTGCTGTCAATGTCCCTGCCACAGCAAAGTCTGTATAATGGACAAAATAGCTTAAACTTAAATATGACCCCATCTAGCTTAGCTTCCTGCCAGGGACAAGTCATAGTGAATCAATGGGCTGTCCTGGGCATGGTTCCAGCTCAGTGTCTTGGATGAGACTGCCTGGGATGGAATCCCAGCTCTGCCATGCATTAGCTCCAGAACACTGTGCCAATCTTTTTTAACTTCACTAAAGCTAGAAGGCCTCCACGTCAGACAGGACTTTTATTAGTATCTATGGACCTGATAGGGTTCTCATGGGGACAAAAATGCATGTGAAGTGTGTCCCATAGAGTTTGGCACACAAGAAGCACTTACAAATCTCTATGATTGGGAAGACATAGAAAATAAAGTTTTTAAAAATGTTTCAAGAGAATGACTTTCACTGAAAATATAGAATTCTTATAAATAGTAACATGCTGATCTTCTTAGAATATAAATGCACTTTTACTGTAATTTACTACTAATAATACTAAACTGTAACAGAAAAAAGAGTTTTTCACATAAAATGCCTGTTCCTTTAACACTAAATAATCACGAAACCTTTGAAGGGGAAGGCTCCTAGTGACGTTATTACTGAAGTCTTCAGCTAATGTTCTCTGAACCAGTTTCTGGGATCATGGCTCAGTTTCCTTCACTTTGAAAAGAGGATAAGACAGAAAATTCAAAAATTCAAATGGAAAATTCAAACAAAATGCAAAGAAGTTGAATAACACCCCAGTGTTTTTGTGTTATAATACATGACACCTTATGCACTGAAATATTATCCATAATAAACTACTCTTACATATGTAATGTAACCCAAATTGCATTTGGGAAAAATGTTACTCTTGTTTTGGTTCACCTACTTCCATTGTAATGTCGTAGTTCTGTCCAAGGACGCTCCGTATGAGCTCTTTGATGGTCTGGTCGGAGGCCAGCTGGGCCTCGGACTGCAGAGAGGCGATGATCTCTTCGATGGACGTGGGGATCACGCGGGAGGGCAGCAGCGCCTGCCAGGCGGCCTCCCGCGCGTCGCTGGGCGGCCAGCTCTCCTGTTCTCCCTGGGCTCCTAACCCTGCCGCTTCCCGCGCCTCGCGGGCCCCGCTCTCGCTCACGAAGTTGCTGCGGATCCTCACTTTCCTCCGCCCGCTGCTGGCCTCCGTGTAGCCGTCCTCTGCGGAGACGGAGCTGGCCTTCCTCTCTTTGGCCATGCAGGGCCCTGCGAGAGGAGCTACCTCCTGGCTCTCCTCGCGCTCCCTTCCCAAGTCGAAGACCCGCCTGGGAGCCGCGTGCCGCGAGCTCTCCAAGACCCCGCGCGCTCTGCGCTTCACGGGCGGCTCGGGCGGCGGCAGCAGGACCACCGGTCTGGCCGTGCCGAACCCCGAGGCGATGACTGGGGGCTTTTTCAGGGCCTGGTGCCATAGGAACGCGGAGCTCCGCAAGTAAAAGTCCCGGGAGCGAAACGACTGGGTCTTGCCTGGAGCCGCCGCCTCACCCAGGCCCGAGGGACGCGGCGCGCCTCCGAGCACCTCCTGCAGGAAGGCGGCCGCGGACATCGCAGGGCCTTTAGGCGGAGGGTATCTTCTCGACGTCCGGGCTGCGGCGCAGGAAACGCGCGCGGGGCGGGCCGGGCCGGGGGCATGGAGGCTGTGGACTGGGCTTTCATCTACAGCCGGCTTGGAGGCCAGCTTCTGCTTGAATCGGAGAAAATCCTTTTTAGTTTCCTGCCGAACTTTCTCAAGCTCTTTAAACATATACGATTCCTCTTTGTATTTCAGGCCAAAGTGTCTCGGGATCGTGGACATCTTGACAAATTTGACCTGTAAAGTAAGCCCCCAAAACAATCATATATGTTGTGTGCGTATATACATAAATATAAAACAAAACTGGCATAAAATTCCAGCTCAGCAAAGCTTCTCATAAGAGAACCTCACTGTGCTCCCTGAGGCACAAGTGGGTAAAATTATCATGTAATTTTATATCCACCTATTGGCCCTTTCACAAGAACCATGAAAAACCTCTAAAACGGTCATTTTTTTCGGTGGAGGTTTCCCAAACCCCTATTGGATTTCTTTTAACATTTCTTTAGACTCTAATTAGTAATGTTCCACTTCCAGGCAAGCAGCATCATACTAAACATAGCTTAGAAAATCCCCAGGACCCCTGCTACAACAGAATAAAGGCCACAAACTGTGGCCTGAGGCCTGGATCATTCAGCCCATATAGTTCAGAGTATTTCAACAATTTTTTCTTTTTTTGAGACAAGATCTCGCTCTGTTGCCCAAGTGACTGGAGTGCAGTGGCATGATCATGGCTTAGTGCAGCCTCGGCCTCCTGGGCTCAAGCGATCCTCCCACCTAAGCCTCCTGAGTAGCTGCGACCAAATGTGGTACACCACATCCAGCTAATACTTTAATTTTTTGTAAAGATTCAGTCTCCTTGTGTTGCCCAGGCTGTCTCTAACTCCCTGGGCTCATGCCATCCTCCCACCTCAGCCTTCCAAAGTGTTGGAATTACAGGCGTGAGCAACCATGTCTGGCTTACTTCCACAATATTAATTCATAGCCAACTATTTTAAATTGAAAGATTTGCATAAACCAATTCAGATTTGCAGTTTCTCTGAAAAAAAGAAAAATGAAGGGTCAGTGCAAGGGCCAAATCCCAGTTCTTGTGGCTAGACAGCTGTTTCCCCTTCTCTCTCCAGCTGGTCCCAGGTGTCCCCTTCCTTACCCAGCTCACTCCCTCCAAGTGTCACCTGAGCCACAGCAGCGTGTAGGAAGGGAATGGGGGAAGCCTCAGAGCAGGCTGCAGCTAGATTATGAGGCCTTCAGTGCCACTCTCTGTACTTTTTCTGTGAGCTACTGGAAACCACTCAAAATTTTTAGCAGAAAAGTAACTTGATATATTGACTAGAAGAAAGAATAAAGGCTGGTAGGACAAGTAAGAATCTGGTAGCTGGAGCCTGAGTCTGACCTTGATAATGAAGCAGAGTAAAAACAGAGACAAAGCAAGGTAAAACCGACAGGACCTGGCCAATGATTAGGAATGAATGGGAGCAATGAAAGCTCCTTCAAAAAACAGGGACTTTGAGTCAGCCTAATGAAGTCTTAGTCATAATAAAACTTCTGTTATTCACTGAACTGTACACTTTAAAATGGTAAAGAGGACAAATTTTGTTATGTGGATTTTAACTACAATTTTTTAAAATTCTGTTATTCAGCAGGGCCAGCTAGCTATGATCATAAGTAGATTTTGAGATCTTGAAAGATCATTACACAAAGTCAGGCTAGCAGTAAATATAAATAGGGAACCGATGGCAGGTTCTGTGGCACACTTACCTGTGTGAGGTGGGAGGGGCAAGAGTAATCAGAGAGTTAGAAAAACGAAGAGGACAGTGTTCCACAGAACACACCAAGAGGAGCATTTCAAGAAATCAGGGTAAAACAATGAAAGTAAAACAAAATACAATGAACTAGAAGTCTTTAGAGAATACCCAAGGTCAAGTTTCTTTGAAAATAAATAAAACAGTAAGGCAGAAACACCTCTGGAATGTCATCATTATTTCCAGATATGATTATCTACTGAAAACACAGACACTAGAACTCTAATAGGATTCTGCAAGGGATTTGAATTAAAATATATATATATATATATATCCCCCAATAATTTCTTTATACCAAAATGGTCCTATCAAAAACATAATGGACTCTAGCCTGGGCAACAGAGACCCTGTCCCTATTTAAAACAATTTTTTTACTATAATGGTAAAATTTCATTTGTAATATTTTTAAAAGTAAGTATCTAGGCATAAACCTAACAAAAAAATGTACTGAAACTACGTGATTAAATTTTTAAAATTTTACTGAAGGACATTGAAGAAAGATTCAACTAAATAGGAAGTTAATGTTCCTTGATGGAAAGACCAAATATTTTAATTATATCAGGTCTTCCCAAAATACTGGTTTGGTTTCATGCCAGTGCAAAACTCTGAAAATGATATTTTGAACTTTGAAAGGTAATTCTGAATTCATTTGAAATAATAAACAGGCTGGATTAGCCAAAAAAAAATGGAAAACATAAATGACAAGGGAGCACTTGTCCCTCAATGAAGAGCAACCAGATAAATAAAAGGTTTACAGATATAAGAATTAGAACTGAAAAACTGCTGCTAAAATCAATAGCTACACTGAGAAAGTGAGAAAAAGGATTAAATATAATATTATATTATAAAGGCAGCATTGAATTGATGATAAAAGAATTTTTCAATAAATTGTGCTGAGACAACTGGACAACTATTTGGTGCAATTTTTTGGTGTATTTCACGACATGTACCCAAATAAATCCATATGGACTTAAAACTCAAATGTGGAAAATATATTTTTATTTTACTTTGCATTTTTATCATTTATCTACATTTCTTAGTTGGACTCATATCAATTCATGAAATAATTATCTTTATAATTGTAATTATTCATTTATCATGATGTTTGATAGTATGAAGAAAATCTCCTGTTTATCCCCCAAATATAGTCATATTGCTTTTAACTAAGACCCTGCTACACGAAGAGCTCATCATATCTGGGAATCAATAGGCTTTCTTTCTTTACCTAGCTCCATGACTGACTAGACCTTGGACAATTCAATTCTATCCATACCAAGGGTTCATATTAAAAAGTGAAAATAATCTGTTGCCAGTTTTCCAGGCCATAGGATGTGAACATTAGAAATTATTTCTAAAGCCCTTAAGAAAGTTTCCCTACTTTAAAAAATGCTGTGTAATCCCCCCACCCCGCATAGTATTTTGGCTGTTATTGTTTGCACAGGTGGCAATATGTTCATATCAACACCATCTGCATTTCTTCCTGCAAAAGGTTGAAAGGCAGTAACTGGAACAAGAGCACAGACCAGAAGTACATTAGTACCTGATGAGAATCTGACTTGACTCTCCCACTTGCACTTCCCTTTTATTTCTTAGTTCCTGCTTTCCCACTTCTCCTAGGCCTTTGGTTTGCTATTGAAGTTTAACAAGTGTTCATTGTTTAACACTTCTCAGTACATTCCCATGAGTTCTTAACAGGAAAGTTGCTCTTTCTATCTAAAATTAAACCAACAGGAAGTAGAACTTCTAAATTCAACAGGAACTTCTATTGTGCGTTCAAGATGAGTGGTATACCAGTGCTTCATGGGCCAGTCCATCAAAGCTAAGTGCCTTTATTCCCCCACCCACTCCTACAACACAAAATACATAAAATGACTTTTAAACATTCATTCTCATGAGAAAATAGCATGTTCTCTTTTTCATAGGAGCAATTTACTAAGAGAGACTAGTTCTAGTTTGGCAATACCAAGGGAAAAATAATGTAGTTGTCTCTAAAGGAAAAAGTATTCATCTACATGATGTGTCAAATAGGCAGCTCACGAACCAGGTTGATTATGTTTACCCTACACTTTAAAACGGGACAGAATGCTCTTAAAATCTGTCTATGCCTTTTCCTTTCTCTTCTGCCAGGAGGTTCAAGGCCTGAGCAGTGAAGCAGTCACAAGGGTCAAGAGCCAGCCTTTTCTTCTCTCTCACAAGACCAGGTCAGCCATCAGAAGAAAGTTCTCCAGCCAAAAATGGCTGAAGACTCAGGCAGGGCTGCACACTTGAATTCTCTAGACCATTGCAGGTTACTCTCTGGTTCTTGCAGTTGTGTCTATTTCTCCTGTTGGAACGGAAAATCCAAAACTTTGCTCTAGACTGTAACTAAAGTCGAAATAAATGGAGCAGATTACCACATGACTTGGTTCCAAGCTACACAAACCCACCTCAAAAAGGGAAAGCAGTCTGCATATGTTAGTCCTAGCTCATCAGAGTATTACATTAGGAATGGGCCCAGAAAGTAATATGGATTACCTGACCTTGACCTCTTCCTATATGTAGTCAGGGGACCACACTGAGAAGGATAACCTTTTAAGAACAAGATTTGGGTTTTCCTAGGTCCATAATCAAATATCATCTCAACTGACATACCTCCTAAACTTCAGGCCAATGTCAATTTCCAATGCACAGTACTAAAGTTCCAAAAGAAACTTCTTAACCCAAGGACAATCTATCTCATTTAGTAAAATCTTCAGCCTTGCAAGGAAAACAAAAATATTCTGAAAACAATATTTGCTTCTGAAATATCAGCGGGAGAAATGAGATCTGTTTGTGTCCTCATTGTCATTTACAAAAAAAAAAAAGCCTCAAAAGAAATATATAAACATATTAATAATTTTGCTAAGAGAATGGGAAAACAGTGATTTTTTTTCTATTTTTCTGCACTTTCTATACTTGTTTTGCTGCCTTTAATCCTGTTAATATCAATAATAGTAAAAACCACTTACATGTGCTCATTTAAAAGGATATAGAAAATAGAGAAAAAGCTATTTTTCAGGCTCAGAAGAGGTTTCTCTCTGAGCTATTCAAAAGCTCACAGAAATTTAATAACTATAAAAGCTCAGCCCTTTATAACAGTCACTTAGAATATGCCTATATCCCTTGTGAATATACTTACATTCAAAAATACATACATATATAAATACATAACAGCTAATGAAACAACAAAATACTCCCCTGCGTTTTTCTTCTCCCCACTTTCTATCTTCATTTCTTGGACTCCCTTTAATTGCTTAAAAAGCCAAAATTTAAAAATAAAATGTGGCCAGGTGCAGTAGCTCATCTTGTAATCCCAGCGCTTAGGGAGGCCAAGAAGGGAGAATCGCTTGAGCCCAGGAGTTCAAGACCAACGAAGGCAACATAGGGAGACCCTGTCTTTACAAAAAGTAAAAAATTAACCGGGCATGTTGGTACATGCCTCTGGTTCCAGCTAGACAGGAGGCTGAGGTAGAAGGATTGCTTGAGCCCAGGAGGTCAAGGCTGCAGTGAGCCATCATTGTGCCACTGCACTCCAGCCTGGGTGACAAAGACTCTGTCTTAAATAAAAATAAAATTTTTTAAGAATAAATAAAAATAAAATGATGTGTGTGTGTGTTTAATGGTCATTGTACTTTTGACATGTTAAAATATTGCCTGCTGTCAGTTTCAAAAGCAATTTGTTGGAGAGCCATAGATGCATCTTTTTTTTTTTTTTTTTTTTTTTTGAGACAGAGTATCACTCTTTTGCCCAGGCTGGAGTGCAGTGTTGAGGCAGAGTATCACTCTGTCGCCCAGGCTGGAGTGCAGTGGCGCAATCTTCGTTCACCGCAAGCTCTGTCTCTCGGGTTCACGCCACTCTCCTGCCTCAGCCTCCTGAGTAGCTGGGACTACAGAGACCTGCCACCATGCCTGGCTAATTCACAGATGCATCTTTACAGATCAGTTCCTCACAGCAACATATAAAGTCTGGAGAAATTTTTTTTATTGACCTAAGAATTCTTCAGAGTAAACAAAAGCAGGAAGATTGTAGAGGAAAGTCAACATTTGTGTAAACTGGCCTGGAGAGAAGTTTCCAGGTTTATTGTGGTTTTTCTTCAAACACAGTCCATAACTGCAGAAATGGCATAGTGCAAGTGTCAAAAACATTGATAGGAAGCCCTTCATCATTCTAGCCAGAAGAATCAGGGAAAGGAGCCCAGACAACAAACATCACTGAGAAGTGAGAGAAAAATTCCAGAAGGAAGAGACCCAGAGAAGATAATCCCCAAATTCTACCTAAACCCCACATGTCTCCGACTGACCTTTGATTCACGTATATGCAGGACAAACTCAAAGTAGCACAGTAAAGGCTTAAAGAGCTGAACTGAACCACCAACCACAGAGTAAGACAAGTCTTACAGTGAGTTTAACTGACTGGTGAAATGCCTGCTAAATGGAAAACAACAACATTCTTCAGAAAGGATATGACAGAACCTAGACTCTACATGACAAAACATTCACAATGTCCAGGATATAGTCCAAAAATACTTGGCATGAAAAGCCTTGGGAAAATTGAATCATTCTCAGAGGTAAACATAATAAACAGATTCCAGTCCAGAAATGACTCAGGTGTTGAGATTATTAGAAAAGGACATTAAAGCAACTCTTATAACCATGCTCAATCAAGTAAAGGAAAATATGCTAGAGATTAATAAAAAGAAAAAGAAAATTGAACAGATCCCAGTCCAGAAATGACTCAGATGTTCAGATTATTAGAAAAGGACATTAAAGCAACTGTTATAACTATGCTCAATGAAGTAAAGGAAAATATGCTAGAGATTAATAAAAAGAAAATCTTGGCAGAGAAATTAAAAAAATAAAAATCGAAAATTTATACCTGAAAATATATTTTCAAAAAAATTTGATTAGGAAAATGGAGATGTCAGAGAAAAGAGTAACTGAGTTTAAAGATAAATGCACAGAAATTATCCATTATAAGAAAAGACAAAAAAGAAAGCCTGATATCCCTGTAAGGATAATACCAAAAAGCGCTAACATTCAGATAATTAGTATCCCAAGGAAAAAGGAGAATGATTGCTCCACTGCACTCCAGCAGCCTGAGTGACAAAGAGAGAATCTGTCTCAAAAAATAAAAAATAATTATGTTTGAGAACTTCCTAAATTTGAAGAAAGACAAATTTATAAATTCAAGAAGCTCAGTGAATCTCAATCAGAATAAATGTAAAGAAAATCATATGTAAGGTGATGAAAAACAAAGACAAAGACAAAATTCAAAAGCAGACAGAGAGAAACAACACATTATTGACAGGGAAACAATAATTCAAAGACCATGGACTTCTCATCAGACACCCCTAGGAACAGAAGACAGGGAAACAGGATTTGTAACATGCTAGAAGATTTTTTTTAAATGTCAACCCAGAGCAGGTGCAGTGGCTCATGCCTGTAATCCCAGCACTTTGGGAGGCCCAGGCAGGCAGATATCTTGAGGTCAGGAGTTTGAGACCAGCCCAGCCAACATGGTGAAACTCCATCTGTACTAAAAATACTAAAGTTAGCTGGGCATGGTGCTGGGCAGCTGTAATCCCAGTTACGTGGGAGGCTGAAGCAAGAGAACTTCTTGAATCCAGGAGGCAGAGGCTGCAATGAGCCAAGATTGTGACACTGCACTCCAGCCTGGGCAACACAGCAAGACTCTGTCTCAATAAATAAATTAATTAATTGATTAATTTAAACTGTCAACCAAGTATTCTATACCTAGCATGCATATTCTTTTTTAAAAGGTAAACAAAATAAAGACATATTCAGATTTTAAAAAAAAAAAAACCTAAGAGAATTACTCACCAGCCAATAGGAATTACAAGAAATGCTAAAGAATGGTCTTCAGGCAGAAGAGAAATGATACCAGAAGGAAATTTAAATCTTTAAAAATGAATGAAGATGAGAAATGTCAAATGTCTGAGTAAGTGCATGAAGCTATTTTTTTCTCTTAAGTTTAAAAATAATGTATGAAAATTATGATATTGTGTTGTGGGATGTTTATGTAGGTAGGTGCAGTACATATGACAACCAGAACCAAAAAGACTGGGATAGGTGTGGGTAAAGGAACTATATGGTTGTACAGTTTCTGCATTTTATGTGAACTAGTTCAATATCAACTTTAAGTAGACTTTGAAATGTTAAGAAGGTATATTGTAATTACTGGAGAAACCATTTTTAAAGTAATACAAAGAGGTGCAACTAAAAAGCCAATAGGTAAGGAAATGAAAAACAAAAGATATTATTAAATCTTAAAAAATATTTTAGATTGAATAATAATGAAAACACAACATATCAGAATGTGTGGGGTGTAGCTGAAGCAGTGTTTAGAAGGAAACTTATACCCTAAATGATGAAATCAAAAAGAAGAAAGGTCTAAAATCAATAACCTAAAGTTCCATATTAAGAATCTAGGAAAAGAAGAATAATGCATACTCAAACTAATGGAAGGAAATAATAAATATAAGGATATAAATCAATCACATGGAAAACAGAAAAAGAATTGAGAAAATTAACTAAGTCAAGAGTTGGTTCTTTTAAAATCTCAACAAAATTTAAAAACCCATCTGGCTAGCCTGTTTAAGAGAACGAAAATCACCAATATCAGGAATGAAAGAGAGGATTTCACTACAAAACCTAAAGATACTAAAGGATAATTTTAAAAATGTGATAAACAACACTATACCAACAACATCTAACAATTTAGATGAAATGGGCAATTCTGAAAATTACAACTTACCAAAATTAACATAAGAAACAGGAAATCTGAATAGCTCTATATTTTTAAAAAATTTTATCTGTTATCAAAAAATCTTACCACAAAGTCAATTCCAGCCCTGGATGGTTCTCTCAAGTATTCAAGAAAGAAATAACACCCATCTTACATAAATTTCTTTCAGCAAATAGAGGAGGAAGGAAAATTTATTTTATGATACCTACATAACCATAATACTAAACCTGACAAAGGCATTTTTTAAAGAAAGAAAATTACATACTAATATTCCTTATGCACATACATGCAAAAATCATTAACAAAATATTAGCAAATCAAATCCAAAAATATATTTTTGCAAAGGATAATACATTTTGACCAAATAGAGTTTATCCGAGGGTTGAAAAATTGATTTAAGTATCTGATTTTATTATATTTATTTGCAAATCAATATAATTCACTATATTAACAGAGTACATGAAAATAATATGATTATTTTGGTAGTAAAAAACACTTGACATAATTCAACAACCATTCAGGATAAAAATAAATTAGTAGCTCTAGGCAAACTGTGAATCACAGAGAACATCCTCAATCTGATTAAGAGAATCTTCAAAAAATTTACAGCTAACATTATATTTATGCTTTCCCCCTAAAATTGGAAACAAGGAAAAAATGTCTCACTCTTTTCATGCATATCCAACATCATACTGAAGGTCTTAGCCATTGCAATATGGCAAGGTAAAGAAATAAAAGTAATAAAGATTGAAAAGGAAAAGGTTAAAGCGTCCCTATTTGCAGATGACATAATTTTTAGGATAAAAATCCTGAGGAATCTACAAAAATCTATATGTACTAAGAGTGAAAGTATCAAGGTTGCACAATACACAGTTAACAACATACAAAATCAGTTCCATGTTTATATAGTAGCAGCAAACAACTGGAAAATATTTTTAAAATTCCACTTACACTAGTGCCTCCACAAAACATAAAATTTAGGAATTAATCTAAGAAAAAATGTCCAAAATCTCTACACTGAAAATTACAAAATCTTATTTGCAGAAATTAAAGATCTACATAAATGGAGACATATCATGTCCATAGATTAGAAGACTCAATATTCTTAAAATCACGATTCTCCCAAATAGATCTATACAGTCAATGCAATCCCAATAAAAAATACAGCAGGTTTTTAAATAGAAATTACAAGCTGAATCTAAAATGTATACATAAATTCAAATGACTTAAAATCACCAATGTGATTTTTAAAAAGAAAAGGCTAGAGGACTTGCACTATCCAATTTCAAAACCTATTATCGTAAGCTACAGTAATCAAGGCAAAGGTCATGGCAAATCATTATGCCAAGTAAAGGAAGCCAGACACAAAAGAGCATATACTGTATGCTTTCTTGTGTATAAAATTCTAGAAAATGCAACCTCTTCTATAGTGTCACACAGCAGATCCGTGATTGGTTACAGGGTGTGGGCTAAAAGCAGGGATGAAGAGCAAAGAGGGCAGAAGAATGAAAAGGTTCGGTTATATTGATTGCAGGAAATGTTTCAAAGGTGTATGAATCTGTCAAAACTCATCATATTGTATGCCTGTACCTTGTACATTGTACAACTGTTAATTTGTGCAGCTTACTGAATATAAATTATGCCTCTATAAAGTTGTAGATATGAAAAAAGCAATTTGTTCAACTTTTAGATTTGCATGTTAAAAAAAAAAACTATTGATCTCCTTTAAATTTCTGCAGCAGTAGTTTGCAATAGTTCCATTGTGGGTCGTGGGTTTCAATGCCAACAATCCTTGCATTAAGCCCACGGTGTCTCACCGTCCACCAAGGAGTTGGAGCCAAACTCAGGAAACTGGTCTCTATTCTGAAACTACACACATTGACCCTAGTGGGGGCAACCACCTAATGGTGGTTGAGGTTTACTCAAAACAAGCTGCCCTGTAAAGGGACAGCAGAGGTCAGGTAGATGGAAATTAAAGTCCCTCCACTGTGACCTTTCACCTCCCGAAGTCTCTTTGAATCCCCCTCTTTCTCCTTCCTAGCCTCTTTTTCTCTTGTCCCCACAGCCCGGTCTGGCGTCATGCACCTACCTCTCCCTTCCACCAGGTTCTCAATCCTCCCAGCTCCTCTTCAACCCGTGCTCATTCTCCCACGAAAGGCAGCCCAAACTCCAGCCCCAGTGCCCCAGCCCCTTTTTCTACCCTGATTTCTGCCGGGGTGAACCTGCCACAGCGGATTAGCGAGGCGGAACAGAGGGGACAACCGCTCCGCCCAAACAACGCACCTCTCCTTCGCAAAGCGCCCACACGAAGTCACCGCGCCCCAGGCCGCGTTCTCCTCTCACCCGGCCTCGAGGGCGCCTCCGCTCCAATTCAGGTGGCGGTGAGCTTGGCCCCGCCGCTCGGCGAGTGTCCAACAGGCCTTTCCGGTGCCTAGGGGCCGGGTGGGCTCGACTGGCTCCACCAAAGAGAGGACGCGCTCGGTCGCCCAGCAACGAGCCGCGCGCCCTCCCCCGCCCCGCCTCTCCGCGCCTCTGCCCTGTAGGAGCCCCCAGCACCGTGGCGCCCACCTCAAGTGCACCCGCCTTGCGGGACCCGCTCCGGGGCAGCCTCGGACTTGGACCCCAAACCCAGGCCTCACTTCTCCCCGGCGCTAAAAAGACGCTGCTCCCGAAGAGCCTCTTGGACTGAAGCCGCCTGGATTGGCAGCTTTTGCGGAGTTTAACCAACTGCTTACTTAACACTCTTGCTCTTTCTGCGTTTAAAAGAATAATGCTGGACCCCGAGACTTAAAACTTCAGCTTTGGGAAGCAACACAGATGAATGTCTCACAAACATAATGTTGAGCGAAGAAGCCAGACACCGAGGGGTACATAATGTATGATTTCATCACACAAAGTTCAAAAACTGTGGTGCTTATGGATGTAGACTCAGCTGGTGTATTACAAATAAACACAAGAAAGTGATAACCATAAAAGTCCAGAGAGTAGCCATCTTGGGAGTGGGTCGGTGATAGTGAGTGGGCAGGCAGTACTACGGCAGTCGGGATGCTAGTAACATTCTGCTTTTTAACCTTGGTGATGGCTTCTCAGATTTTCTCTTTGTGATGAACCATTGTTTTGTGTTGTGTTCATTTTCTTGTGTAATATCTCACCATTTTTTAAAAGCTCAAAAAGAAAAAGAAAAACCAATTAGATAATATAGTGTAGATGAATGTGCTTTGCTCAGTACACTTAGCAGGCCCACACATGTTTATTTTATATTCCTCTATACCAACCCCTCTCTCTCCAAATTCAGGCAACTAAAAAATGAGGTGGGGAGAATGGCAGATAAAATGTACTGGAGTTTGTTGCCATGAATAGTCAAAAGAAATAAACGCTCTAGAGATCCTCCATGAGATCTGTGCTGGAAGAGGGCAACATGTTTCTCAGAAGTTCACGATAAAAGTCTTGTGCTGCACAGTTCCCTAGAGCGGGGCCTCTGAACAGCCTTGCTTTGGAGACTGATGCACTCAGGCATCCTCAGGCCTCCCAGAAGGTAGCTCCTGCTGTAGAAACAGACAAAGCCAGCCTGGGACACACAGCTTTACCATGTGGGCCAGTTGCTTTCCCTCTCTGGGTTTCTGCATGCTCATCTGTAAAATTGAGATCATAATCCACCCTCTAAGGTCTGTTATTTCACTCCCTAATACAATGTGTTCAAAAATGGTTGCTGAATGCTCTCAAGATGAGAAGCATTCTGCAGAAAAAGATCTGCCAACCCTGCGATTTTACTGCATTTACATCACATCTCACTGCCCTGTGAGCACTCTGTATGGGCAGCTTTACTCTAAGTGTAGGAGTAGCCCCTTCAGGCCAGGAGTAAATTACTGTTCCCTGCTAATTAAAATAATAAGCAAATAGCCAAAGTGCTTGTGAAGTGACTAATTGTTCATGGTACCTTCCCGAATGCTGCACAAAAATAATATACATGCCATGTTCCTAAACTGAAAAAATATTTCAAATTAATGTAACCTTGAAATATGTCTATCATATAGTCAGGAAACAATTTAAATGACAAATAAATAGTGTTCATTAACACTTTATGTAATCAAAAAACAGTAACTAAGGACTCAGGTATCCATATCATAGGATAATACAATCCATGAACTAGGCAGTATTATCATCTTCATTGTACAGATAAGAGATTGTAGAAAGAGATTAAGGAATTCACCTGAGGTCCCCTAGCTAGTAATCCTGTGCTAGGAACCTCTGTTCTAGGTCTAGTTTATTGATTGATTGATTGATTGAGACAGGGTCTCACTCTGTCACCCAGGCTGGTGGGCAGTGGGGCAAACATGGCTCACTACAGCCTTGACTTCCCAGGCTCAAGCAATCCTCCTGCCTCAGTCTCCCAAGTAGCTGGAACTACAGGAGTGTACCAGCATGCCCAGCTAATTTTATATATATATATATATATATATATATATATATATATATATATATATATATACATACATATATTGTAGAGACAGGGGTCTGTACGCTGCCCAGGCTTGAGCTTTTGGGCTCAAGGAATCCTCTCACCTCTGCCTCCCAAAGTGCCTGGGTTACATGCACAAGCCACTGTGCCTGGCAGATCTAGTTTCATTTTAAAAAGGTGAGAGTGGGAGACAGAAAATGTGGGAGGAGGAGGAGTTAGTTATTGATTTAAAGGTATTTCAAACTTGTTGATATTATAATGCCTTCATATGGAAATGTTAATACTTCAAGTACATCTTAAAGAGAGGGGAATTAGACTCAAAAGAGCAGCATAAAATCATTCAAGTAGTCATTGAAACACTATGATTTCCTCTAGCTTTTGCCACTTTCCAACCACCACCCACCAGTCCTCTTGCTACCCAGCTTCAAAGCCCCCTGTAGTTCACTACAGTATGAGTGAAAGCAGGGCCAGTGTGACTTTCCAGCTCCCACACCTTTGATGTATCACCACAGAACAAAGTCCGAACACAGTTCTCCAAAGAGAATTTGAGGCTGCCCACAATTAGGGCCCACCTAAAGGTTTATATACTTGGGAAATAAAATATTAAAATCATGTCTTTACTTCATATTGTGCACAAAATAAGTTCCAACTGGATGAAAGATTTTGATTTTGTGTAGATAAGGCTTGCAAGCACTGGTGGCTCACACCTGTAATTCCAGCACTTTGGAAGGCCAAGGCAGTAGAATCACTTGAGCCCAGGAGTTCAAGACCAGCCTGAGCAATATAGTGAAACCCTGACTCACCTGGCAAAAAAAATTAGCCAGGTGTGGTGGCATGAACCTATAGTCTCAGCTACTCAGGAGGCTAAGGTAGGAGGATTGCTTAGGCCCAGGAAGTCGAGGCTGCAGTGAGCCAGGATCTTATCACTGAACTCCAGCCTCGGTGCCTCAATGAGATCCTGTCTCAAAAAACAACAACAACAAAAACACACACACACACACACACACACACACAAAAAAAACTTGTAAGTGCTAAACCATAAAAGGCAGAAACTATAAATAAAAATACCGATTGTTGAAACATGTGCATTATGCATTTAAAAATAAAATTGAAATGCAAATAAAAACCTGGTAAAAATTTCACAATATTTATAGCAGACATGGGATCAATATTCTGTAGATGAGAAGTAGACACTCCAAATTTTCAATTGGCTAATGAAGGTGTGAATGGCAGTTCCAAAAAGAAGAACTATTGTGGCCAATAGAGATATAAAAATATTCAACTCAACTAATCTCATAAATACAAATTAAAACAATGTTATGCAATTTTCATCAATCAAATTACAAAGTTAGTAAGAGTATGTGCATGGGAGTGAGGAAACAGGATTACTCATAGATTTCTGAGGGCATCCTGCTAGATATCATATAGCAAAATATCTCAAATGTCTTAAATATAGCATTCTGAGCAACATAGCAAGACTCCACCTTTACAAGAAAATTTTAATAATTAGCTGGGCATGGTGGCACGCACCTATAGTCCTAGCTACCTTGGGGCTGAGGTGGGAGGATTGTTGGAGCCCAGGAGTCCAAGGCTGCAGTGAGCTATGATTGCACCACTGCACTCCAGCCTGGGAAACAGAGCAGGACCCTGTCTCAAAAAAAGAAAAAGAAAGAAAAAAAAGACTAAATACTTGCATGTATTTTAACCCAGAAATTCTACTTTCATGAACTTTTCCTACATAGAAGTATGCAAATTTTTCAAATAGTAATATTGAAACATTGTTTTAATCTTTGGAAGGCAGAATCTTGTCTTCAATTTAGTATCTTTAGTATCTAGCACAATGTTGGCACATAGAATTCTCATTGATGGTCACACCTAAATAATGTCACTGGTTTAGCACTAGTCAAGACTGAGTTGTTGCCAGACACAGACCTGAAAAGGACTGAGCTTTTCATTAAGGACTGAAAAGGACTTAATGTTCTAGAGATGAGGAACCAAAGATGCTGAGGCCTTGGGGAACACACAAGGACATTTCCTATGAGCCCCTCGGTCACTGGACCTAGTTTAGTGTCTGCTTCTATTAACACAACTCACCACTAGCAAAAGTCTCAGTCCCTGATTTATAGCAAAGCTCAGTTTAGCATTCCATTTACACTTTACACCTCCAAAGGGCTTTGCTTACATGTTCTCCAGCTATGGTAATACACTAGAGATTTTGCTGAGTTTGAGGTCAGAGCCATTCCTTTTCTAAAGGTAGATATGCAAGACTGTTGTATGTGCTTTGTAACCTAAGTCAAAAAAACTTGATACTATCAATATTTTATTTTAGCATCAGTTACTTTAACAATTATGTCAAATGCAAATCAGCAAATTAAAATGGCAAATGTAATGCAAATAAACTCAGAGTGTGCTTTCCTGCTAGACCCATAGGCAGCCTTTCCTGTAGAAACCAGCCACCACAGAAATCCTGGAGCCTTCATGGCTGTACTCCAAGATGGTGACAGGAAAGGAGTAGAGCCTTTTGACGACTTACAGGATGAGGATGAACTGGAAAGAACTGAAGACATCATACCTCACTTCCATGAATCCTTGTTCCTCTCCTCATCACTCAGGGCCCCACAGAAAACAGATGGCACACAGGAAAGGGTTTTCCTAGGGAAAAAAAATTTGAAGGTGGGATTAAAGGGAACTAACAAGAGAAAATGAGTCACTCAAGGTCTAGCAGTATTAGGAAGGTATTGACACTTTTGATCTGAAGGGTCAACGGGGGAAAAGGAGGTGTTAACAGAGACTGGCGAGAGCTGAAGCTGTGGAAGAGGAGCTGCTGATGGGACTGTGGAGACAGAGAGGGGAAGTAAAGGACAAAACCACAGTGATGCAGGGAGAAAGCAGGAAGCCTAAGTACTCCTAACACTCTACCCTCCTGCCCTTCAGTCCTGCACCGTTGTCCTCCATTGGTCAAACCCATTCGTAAGTCCAAAGGCAAGGAAGACTAAGTAACGTGGCCTAAAGAGAAGTAGGCAAAGGGGGCAGCCAAAGAGTATAACAGAGAATAACCCGCAGAGTCCCCTACCAAAAGTTGCCTGTACTGCCATTGATCCACAGAAATGAACATATTGAGACACCTTCCATTGCCTTAGGGTCCTCCCTGGCATTGATTACCTCCAGACTTCTTCAAGCACCTGCTCACCCCACCTTACCCATGGTAACCTAATTAACATCTGCCAAGCTTCCCTCCAGATCCCAAACTCCAACGGGGTTCTAACATCTAAGCTTATGGAGTTCAGAAATGGACCCCTGGGAAGTCAGCTACCACTCTTCTTTGGAGCACCTTGGAAGTCTGGCACTGGGGCATGACCTTGGGGGTTCTTAAGGCAGGATAAAAATAGCAAGCACTGAGCAGACAGAAAAAAAAAAACAACCTGTGAATAAAACTATCCATTTGAAAAAGAAAAGATACAAATAACACTAATGAGCCTGGTCTAAAGCAGGTGTCCTTGGCCAGGAATTAAGGATTTATTTTTCTTGGAGGTAGTAGCTGATGTTTAGCATTCCATTTACACTTTACACCTCCAAAGGGCTTTGCTTAGATATTCTCCAGCTATGGTAATACACTAGAGATTTTGCTGAGTTTGAGGTCAGAGACATTCCTTTTCTAAAGGTAGATATGTAAGACTGTTGTATGTGCTTTGTAGCCTAAACATTGAGCTTAGAGAACCAATGCCTGGTTTATGCTTAGAAAAACTAACAGCTCTCCCAAGTAAGCTGTAAAAACAGAAGCTGCATTTAGCCAGAGATCACTGCCTGAGACTTCTGTGTACCATCCCACTTCCCCCATACTCACTCACCCACATACCAATCCAAGAAAAATTAATAAGCTTTGAAGATGTGTTGTTTTTCTGTTTTCCAGTGAAGGAAATATTTTATTTTATCCACCCGGATCCTGATTACTGAGTGAAGCAGAATTCAGAAACTTACTGAAGCTGCTATGCAGGACCTTCTTAGCCCATCCAAACTCGTTGTCTAAAATTTGTGGGACATTTCTCATGACAGAGTCCTGGATCCACAGCTGAACTGCAGCCCTTCCAAACTTCATCAATAGGAGGGTTTAATCAATTTCTGGTCTTCACTTGAGCAGACATATCTATATCTGAGCAGACAAATCACTGAAGCCCCTCTGTGATTTGGTCTTTTCACAGACTATATTGTCTGTCTTAATTAAACTTTAGCATCCCACTAAGCTTTCTTGCACATGCAAGGTAACATTTAAGTCTTTAATATTTGAAGCATACACCATAAGCCCAGCATGCTCGTTTCATTTCAGGTGGACTTCAACTCCCAGGAAGAAACTTTTAGGGAATTTAAATCAAATAATTTTTGAAGACAGCAACTAAAGCTTCCTTGATATAATGACATCTTGGGTTTTCAGGATTTTAGAAAATGTCTAAGTATACTTCTCTAAATGAATCATAAGTGGTCCTTACTGTCCATGAGAAGGGCAGAGGAGGAAGGAGAAAGTGTCTAAGTGAAATCAAGAGTCTTGCTTTCTCATCTCAGTTCTCCCCAAGTTCAGGTGCTGAGGATGGACTGGCCTCTCAGAAGCCCAGACTTCATTTTCTTCCTCTTCCTCATCTCCCCTCTCCTTACCGGGTGCCTCCTAGATCCAAACCACAACCCCGTGTTTGCCTGAGGTACACATAGCCAGGGCGATGATCGGGGTCTCTGAGAGAGGCATGCCCAGACACCCAACGCCTACAAGTTCAGCTAGTAAATTCAGGCGGGCTCCGACAATACTCTCAGGAGCCCAGGAAAGGCACAGGCAAACTCTTGGGGAGGCATCCTCCCTCTCTCGCCTAGGGGGAGGAAGGGACAATGTGTTCTGCTACCCCAGTCTGGTTCAGAAGGACCTAAAGGGTAGGAGGTTCAAGACCTCTCATCTCCTCTCCCCTTGAACCACCTTCCCCCAGAAGGTCCTTAATGTGAACTTGATGCAGTCTCTGGATCTCCTTCGGATGGTGCTTTTCTTTTGTCATCCATCACTGACTGGGTGGAGAGTAGTTCCACCAGTCAAGGAAATTAGGAAATTCCAGGCAGGGTCCTGGTGGACACTGAGACTCTGCCCCCCGGCGGCCCAGTTCCCATGGGAGAGCTCCCTTCTCCTCCTGGACTGTAGCTTGGAGGAACTGCGACAACGCAGAGAATGGTGACAACATGCAAAAGATCTAGAAGGCAAAGCACAGGAGGCATACCTGGTCAGCAGCCCCTGCCACTACATGTCCCAGCATCCAGCACCTCTCAGGCTCCCAGAATTGTGAGGGCTCTTTTTGTTGCCACTTATTGCATACTCATTCTACACTCAACTGGTATGAGGTGGGTACTCCCATGCCCATTTTACAGTTGGGAAAACTGAGGCTCAGGGAGAGCTAGTCCCCTGCAGTATCTCGATTGGAATCCAGGTCTGATTCCAAGCCGGAATTGCATTGAACATGTCTGACTGCACTGTCGATTGCATGGAATACACCCCCAATAAGTTTGTCTAATGAGTAAAAGTCTCAGAGATCTTCAGCCTCAGACACAAGTGGCCTGAGCCTGCCAGCCCTAGGGAGAGGAGTGTGTAGAGTGCTGAGCCTTCGCCTCGCTGAGGAGGCTTTGCCTGGGCTTGGAAATTGGGAGGACAGGTTGGTCTGTCTCTTCTGCTGCTGCTGTCTTTGGAGACGACAGGCAGTGAAAAGGAGGAAAGCTTTCGCCCTAAATTTACCATAAACCGTATACCACAAACCTAGATATTCAGCAAAAAGGAAGGAAATTTTTGCGGTACCAATTATCCCAGAGTCTTCCTCCCTTTCGGGAAAGTCGCTTCACCACTTCTGGAGCTGAGCCACCCACCACCACAACCACCATAGCAGTTTCCTTCTTAGGTTCACACGGGTTCCTCATTTCCCTGGGTGAGGTCGTCAGAGCTGACTCTCATGCCAGCCACTACTCCAGACTTTGTTCCTACAACTGACGATTGCCAGAATCCGGGCATCAGGTCCAGGCTCCTCACTTGGGAAAAGAGGAAAGGGAGGCACAGAGGGCCTGGCTGGGTTCCCTAGCATATTAGAGGTCGGCAGCACTGCGGTCAGCGTCAGAACCATGCTGCCCCACCCCAATCCTAACGCCAGGTCCGCATCTCCACACAGCTTCTGCAGTCTTCGCTTCTTCTCTCTCTCTGTCATCTCTTGGGACGGTGGTTTATTCCCATCCAGCACCTGCAGGAATTTGTGAAGCTCCTGCTGCAGTGTAAACTGACCTTCAACCCCAGCACTGGGCTTTATTTATTGAAACTACTTCTCTTGGCGGGGGTGTAGGGAGAGGTTCATGAGGAGGTCAGTGGAGACCAGCAATTCACAATGGAAGGTATTTTGGCGGGAGGAGGCCAGTGGGGTGAGAAGAGTGGGATCCATGCCACCAACTGCATCCTCGAAAGCATTTGAAAGAAAACAAATCTACACCAGATCTGCTAAAACTCGAAACCTGAGTCTCTAAGGTGGGTGAGGCTTGATCCAAGTTCCGACCCCCTCTCCCCCACCGCGGTGACTGGGGCAGGGGTAAGGTGCAGTTTGGAGAAGAGGACCTGAAAGCAGGAAGGTTGGGGTGCAGATCCTCCGCCGCATCGGAGCCACGGCTGAACCGTGGGTTCAGTGGGTTCATCCACCCGGTGGGACAGTGGGGGTGGGAGGAACATCGAGGACACCAGATGCGGCCGGAGGATCGCACAGCCTTGTGCCTTCTCGAGTGATAGCAGCCCAGAAGAGGAGGTAGGCATGTTTACTCTTGTAACGTCTCCCCCAACTCCTGCTTTCGTGGCAAATAAAATTTAAGGATGAAAAAATGACACGAGAGGTCTCCAGTTATTACCTTGCCACAACACTGCAGGTTCTGAGATTGGTGGTCCTTTAAGGAAATCATTACATTACACATGGCAAGTGTGTAGACTAAAATACTTTGTATCTTATGTAGAATAAAACACTCTGTATCTTATGATATAAGACAGAGAGGCAATTAAGGTCAACGCCTGGTAGTTTCAAGTGCGCTGTCTCCGCCACGGCCAGCTAAGAGGCCGGTACCGAGGAAGATCATTTCTGTGACACTCGGTGCGCAAACTCGCCCCGCGGGCGCGCAGAGCCCCAGGCGCCCCCAAGAGCAGGGGCCCCAACGGACACTCAGCGCGCTCTAAGCCGGGTGCGCAGCCTCGGACTAATAGAGAGCTCTAGTGCAAGGCTTTTCCTTCTCACTACGTGGGCTCGGCTTTATTTGTTTGCCAATTTAAACATATTATTTAAACACCAATGTTTCCTTTCCAGCTCCTAGTGAAAAGTGTTGCCTGACAGAAAATTCGTGGGGTTCTTCAACTTTTAGTCAATATCTGCTATTGAAAAGTGTGGTTGCTGCCTTTCTACAGCGAGGAAAAGTGAAATATTTGATTTTGGGTCACACGTTGACCACCCTATATGGGCAAAGCGAGCTGCTGATTCTGCCCACGTCCAGGTGCCCAGGAAAGGGAGCATTTATTTGTTATGCCACCCGATTATACTGCTTAAAATCAGGCATTGGTGACAGGGTAAGAGCCAGACCCAATGGGTTTGGAAGCTTAAGGTTCTCAGGTGTCTGAGACCCTGTTCGCTGTGCCAGGGCACCTTTCCCATCCAATTCTTCACTCAGTCCATCGGCCCATTCATTCCACAAAACCTTTGTTTTCCTAGTGCACCTAGCTGAATCAAGTCCCTCAGATCCTCTCACTTGGGGACTTTGGATGTGATGGATATGGTTTCTAGACTCAGGAATTCTTCCCTGATTGAAGCTAACCTGGCCAGTCTCAGGGATGGGCTAGTTAGTTGACTGACTCAACAAATCTTTATTCAAAGTCTACTATGCTACAGGCTTTGCTCTGGCAGCAGGAGACACAGCAGTGCCTGCCCTCAAGGAGCTACTAGACCAGTAAGGGAGAGAAAAAAATGAAAAATAAACAAATAGAATTTGCTGTCGATGTGTGATAAGAACCTGGCAAGGCATCCAGAGCAAGGTGTGGACCTAAGGAGGGCAGGGCTCAGTTGTTTGTGAAAGGCTGCAAAGTTTTTAACAGGGACTCCAGGAGGCTGCTCTGGACTTGCCACCACAGGTAGTGTCCAGTGGTGGCTGCTGCATTTGTTTACTTTGATCCATGATTCTGGTAGGCAACCAAAATTACAACATTCAGAAAGTGGTCAGAGTTCCTGCAAATCTTGCTAGTAACCCAGCAAAAGCAAATGCTGCCAAGGAGGCTGCTTCATAATGTTTCTGTTTAGAAGCAAACTCACTGCAAGGTAAGCTAAGCAGTAGTTTTGCTCTGTGGTCCATAGAACAAGGAAAATCAAAAAACTTTATGCAAATGCACAACTCTTAAAACAAAACTTTCCTCTGATGTTAGCTCTTGGAATAGCTGCTGGAAGTCCCAGAAGCAGCCACCCAACAGTGCTCTCCAATCGAATTTTAAGTAATGAAGATAATCTCCCTCTAGGCATGCCAGTAAATTAGTCAGCAGTCCAAAGCATAATTTCAAAATATGGGGGGAAATCAGAAAACTGATACAATGAAAAACTTCCGGCAGAATATATTTTTATTTTCTTTCTAAGTGTAGGATATGACATATGATTGTTATTAAAGCATCTGTTAAATATGTAATGTAATTTGAGGGTAATCACATATGAATAGCCAAAGCTAAACCACCAGGGACAACTGAGAGACCGTGGGAAAGCTCCTGGGTGTGTGGGGGGAGGGGCGCGAGTGGATTGGCGGGGGCTGGCCGGCCTGGGACGGAGAAGCTAAACACTGCTCGACCCTTCAGGAAGGATTTAGATTTAAGCTGCCAGCCTTGAGGCAGGAGATGAAATAGTTGACTTTTCCAAGCCCCTCGGCTTCCATCACTGCTCTGCATTAACGCGGGCTTCTGCTGATGGAGAGGAATGGAGGTCCTGACCTACCCTCGCCCAGGTTTCCAGCCTCCCAGCTCTTGCACACAGGAGCAGCAGGTGGGGAAACGCCAGGATCTCCAAGCACCCTGCCAAGTCTGTGGCACGCAGTAGGACCTCAGCTGCTCAGGTCCTTTCTGCTCTAACGGATACCTAAGAGGTGTCACGTTTCCCTCTAATTTTCCAACTCTTTGTGTGAAGCGTGCATTGCCAGTCCCTCCCCTAGGCCCCTAGCCCTAGGGGTTTTAAAGTAGAGCGGGAAAGCCCGAGGATCCTTTCAGCAGCACAGAGCAGAAACCGCGTTCCCCAGGAGGGGGATCGGCTGGATGAGGAGGGACCGGCTGGGGCTGAGCACGTCCTCCAACAGGCGCTGACCGGTGTGAACAAAAGTCAGTAACTCGGGGGCCACAACGGCGGGAGACGCGCGCGGCCGCGGGGACCCAGGTCTGGGCAGGGTCGTCATATCGGTTCCGGGGGCCTCGAGGGAGGTTGGTTCCCGTTTCCGCGAGGCCCTAGGGGGCACTTCTTCCTTCCAACGCTGTCGATTGCCCAGCAGGGGAAATCGCCCTTCTCAGTCTTTCTCATTTGAATACATGAAAATGCGAGTTGATTTTGGCAAGGCGATGCTCTCCCGTGGCCAGAGGGACGGTTTTGTCGCCCGCGGGCGAGGCCGGGTGGGGAGCAGCTCCGGCTCCGACATCCGGCTGCGGGTGAGCTAGGTCCGCGCCCGGAGCAGCTCAGAAACCCGGCGGCGCTCAGGCAGGAGTAGGGGAAAAGACAAACCCAGTGGCTGTTTTTGTTTGTTTGCTTCAATAAAATAAGTGAAAGCCCTGGGTATGTTTATGCGTTGCTTTTACACACAAAGACACACAGACACAAGCACACGCACACACAGCCGGGGTTGAGGCCCGTTACGGGTTAGGACTCTCTACAGAACTGCCTGCAAAGGCCCGTCAAGTGGTCCCAGGGCCCCTACCTACTACAGAGTTGTGAATTAATCCCTTAAAGATTTAATGATGGAACCAAGGGAGAGAGGAAGGAAGATGAGGAAGAAAAATAAAAGGAAGGCAGCGAAGGAACGGAGTTCGAACCCTGGCCAGGCCCATACTTCTCTCTCGCGGGGGACCGCAGTCTCGCGGCTCCCTGGCCCCTTCCCCAGCTCGGCGCACACATCCACCTGCGAAGGCCAGGCACACGCAGGTGTGACCCCTTGTTTCCAGCGTCCCAGGCCTTCCTCACTTCTAAGCTGAGCCGTGTCCCAGTTGGGGTCGGCTTTGAACCGCGTTAACGACCACAGTCTTAGTTTCATTGCATCCGATTCTCCCCTGCAGAAGGAGGACTTAAGCTTCTTATCTGGGTGGGGGGTGGGGGCCCGCGGAGGAACTCGAACCACTCCACACCAAGCATGGCTGGGTTGCTGAAGCCGTCACCTGACAACAACCCCGTCCAGGGAAGGGTAGGCAAGGAAAGGGGGCAGGCGAGGGACAGCCACAGAGGGAAGCCCTGGAGAGACTCGAATGGGCACCGCAGAGCCCCGCCGGCCCAGGCCCTGCTGTCTGCCCACCCTGCGGTCCTGCTAAATAGGAAGGACCCTGTCGCCGCGAGAGGCCGCCGTCTGGGCCCGGGGCCCGAGGCCCGAGGCCGCGGCCTCTCCTTCCACCTTTCGCCGTCGTCTCCCTCTGCTTCTACCTGCCTGGTGAATATCTGAGGAAGGGGCTCCCAGCCAGATCCTGCTGGGAAGTGTAAGCTGAGGCAGCCAAGCGTGGTCAAAGGACCGAGTGCCGCTCAGGTACTGCGGGACTGCGCCGGGAGCAGGCCCCACGGGTGTAGCAAGGGCAGCTTCCGGGAAGGGCGGAGCCGCTTCCTCCGCTGGCGGCTACCCGGAGTACCCGCGCACCCTACAGTCCTCACTGCCGCGGATCCCCCACTTGAGGAGCCCGCCCTCCCCGCGACCTGGACCGCCCCAAGCTGTCGCAGACCCGTCTTAAACACAGGCAAGTTTAACCCGGGACACCGCAGGAGCCGCCACGTGCCTGTCCTCGCGGGTACCCTGCCCCGAGTCCACCCATCCTCCCCACAGATGAAGACAGGCCTGGTTTCCTCCAACGAGCAGCACAATCCTTGCAAAGCACAGTTTGCAATGGTGTAGGTGCCTATTTGGGAAAAGAGGTTGGAAAAGAGCAGGCTGCCGCCGCTGGACCTGGCTACCGACTGGCCAGCAACTCCCAGACAGCGGCATTACTTTATGTATGTATGTATGCATTTCCAAGTCAAAGACCCAACACGACCCTGCTGATTCGCTTTTAAACCTCAGGGAAAGTGACTGGCTGGCATCTGGGTACACTAGAACCTCACCTCCTAAATTTGTTAGGTATCTTGCAATGCGGCCACTGAGATGGAGAGAGGCTGGGAGCTGGACGAACGGCCATCTCTCCTTCCATCTTGGCCTCGGCTCTAAGAACCTAAATCCCTGACTGTGGGATGCGTGCGGATCCAGTATCGCCTGGCGGTGCTCCCCGGAGGCGCCTGCGGGAAAATTCAGCTTTCCCTCTCCACGACAGGAGGCGCTGTGTTCGTGGAAATCCCCCGGCTGCGAACCTGGGATCCCTGACCTGGATCAAGGCTCCGAAGCTGGCAGAGTCCATTCTGCATCACCGGTCTTGGGCTTTGAAGAAGCCTAGGAGAAATTCCGCTTCGGCCATCACGCTATGAAAAGTGGATTTTTTTTTTCTTAAGTCAATTTTTTTTTTTTGAAAATATGAGACTTAGTAGGTTTGGGAAGTGGGCTAAAAGAACATTTGATATTGTAATTGACCCCCCCCCTTTAAGGTGACAGTGTTTTTCCCCTACTTAAAGCACCAACTTTTTTGTGCACTATAAAAGCTATTACTATCCATAAATTGTTACTCTCGGTAGAAAATAACCTAGTCTTGCTCGGTGTTATTGAAGAGCCAAGAGGGTATTGGAGAATCACCTCCAGAAGGAACAAGGAAGCTCATTAGCACTGAAAGTCCCCCGGATCAGGCCCAGGAAGCTAAGCATCCGTATACTTTACAAATGGAACTAAAGTCAGCTACTAATGGGAACTTTGCACAAAAGAATTAGTTTCTGACACACAATTCGCAGATACATTTACACAAACTGATGGGACAACTTGCAGTCACAGGAGCAGGCTGCATTAGGGAGGGTTCCTGCCCTACTGAGTTCCAGGTGGATTTAATTTCACTCATTCCTTTCCTTATGATGTGACGTTTCTACCCCCCCCCCACCCTTTTTGTAAAAAAAAAAAAAAGTAATCCAATGCTTTTATCTTTTTTTATTTCCTTAACTGCACATCTTCACCCTCTCTGCTCCCCTGCTGACTTAAGAGATTTGTTTGGTTCAGGGATTTAAAGTGATTCTCTTGCCAGATTTCAAGTAAAAGAGATTTAAAAGAACAAAGCACAGGGAAAAAGGTATCTGTTTGGAAGACAAGTTAAAACACATTTCTTAAAATGAGATTAATAACATTTTAAAAACTTTGCAAAACAAGAAGATTTTGCGGATTCTTAATTACTTTAGATTTTATTTTGTTACTTAAGGAAACCTAATGGTTCTACAGGCAGTACAACAAACACACGGTCACAGACACTCAGAAACACACACACTCAGTCACACATGCTCAGAAATATACAAACGGTCACACACTCAGAAACACACGCACCATCTCCCAATCTATCACCAACTAATTGCCTATCACCCGGTCACTTCAGCTGTTCTCTCTCCCAGGACAAGTGGGCAACCACCACCCAGGGCCTCATGAGAGTAAAGAGACTTTGCGTTGGGAAGACTCTCCCACCGACGTCCAGGACCGATTAGGAACCAAGCGAGCCCCTGAGATCTCAGCCCGGACCCTCCGGGTCACAGACAGGACCAAGCGCCGCTGCGGGCAGTCTCGGGCTTCTGCCTGGCATCTCTTTCTCAGTGCAGATGCGTTCCCGCGCCCAGGCCTTTGCTCTCCCAGCTAACGCGCGTGTTATGGGAGATGTCCCCTCCCCCTGACCTTTTCCTATCAGAAACCAGACGGTCGTCTCCAGCTCACTCCCTGAAGCGGCTGAAGGGGGGCGGGAGGAGGAGCCCGGCAGAGGGAGGACGGCCCGACTTGGGTCCGCCTGCCCTATCACACAGACATCTGCTCTCAGTTTCTTCCTCTTTGTGGTCGCTACAGATGACAAGGGGAGAGGAGCGGACCGAGGCGGAACAAAAAAAAAAAAAGTTATGTCATAAAGATATAAACCGGTGCTGTGACTCACCTGCTCTTAGCCGCAGGTACGAGTTTCGTGGCAGCGCCTCCGCTCTGCTAGCCCGGGGCCCGGGTCGGCCTAACGTCACTTGGCTCGGCTGACTCAGATGACCCGGTTTCTAGTGACGAAGCAAAAGTGGGGCTTTTTCCCTTTTCTAGTCTGAAGCTCTCAGGAGGAAAGAAAAAAAAAAGGCTGTATTCTCCAGTCTCCCGGGGTTGAACTTTGGGTCAGGAATCAGGAGGGAGGAAGCAAAGAGCAGGAGGGGCGCGAGACTGGGCCGCAGCCCGCGCTCGGAAGGTGGCGTGTACCTCTGGGGAGGGACCCCGGAGTCAGTTATCCCACAAGGTCTCTAAGCCCAGTCTCCGACGCCACCGCCCCCGGCCTTCTCCGGCTGCGAGGTTCCGATCCAGAGCCCTAGCCCGCCCGCCCGCCTGGCCCCGCCTATTTTTTCTTTTTCCAAAGGGGGTTACACCCCCTCCCACCCCATTTCCCTCTTTCCCTAGCTTCCGGGCCTAAACCAATTACACTGCTTTGCAAACAAAGTGAGGGCCCCGCTTGGGGGAGGGGTCGCGGGGGAGGGGTCGCGCGCAGCGGTGGCGCGGCGGGGCGGGAGGCGCGGCGGCCGGACTGGCGGGCGGCCGCCTTGCAGGTGCACCTCGGGCTTTGTAGGTGCGAGCGTCTTTGTGCGGCGGACAAATGGGGAGAGGACGAGGAGGTGGGCACTCAAGCGACGTAAGATCCACATCAGCTCAACTGCACTCGCCTCGCAGAGGCAGCCCGCTCACTTCCCGCGGAGGCGCTCCCCGGCGCCGCGCTCCGCGGCAGCCGCCTGCCCCCGGCGCTGCCCCCGCCCGCCGCGCCGCCGCCGCCGCCGCCGCCGCCGCCGCCGCCCACGCCGCGCCCCGCAGCTCTGGGCTTCCTCTTCGCCCGGGTGGCGTTGGGCCCGCGCGGGCGCTCGGGTGACTGCAGCTGCTCAGCTCCCCTCCCCCGCCCCGCGCCGCGCGGCCGCCCGTCGCTTCGCACAGGGCTGGATGGTTGTATTGGGCAGGGTGGCTCCAGGATGTTAGGAACTGTGAAGATGGAAGGGCATGAAACCAGCGACTGGAACAGCTACTACGCAGACACGCAGGAGGTGAGAGGCGAGGCGAGGCGGGCGGCCGGTGGGGCGCCGCTGGAGCCCGTGCCGGGGGAGGCCGGGGAGCGGTGGGCGCCAGGCAAGGCAGGCAGGCGGGCCGGGGGCGCCTTCTCGGTGCCACCGCTGCCCGCCCGCCGGTGTGGCCCCGGCCGGGCCTTGGCCGGGCCTGGAAGCGGGACCTGCTGCCCTGCTCTGTCCCGACTCTCGCAGCCGGAGAGGGAGTTTTAGGAAACTCCGGGCTTTGAAAACAGCGGCTCTAGGAAGCGCTTGCCTCTTCCCAGCAGCGAGCGGGAGCAGGAGCCGGGCCCGGGGTGCAGCGGGCGGGCGAGCGCCGGTGCGAGTTGGAAGCAACTCTGAGAAAGCCGGAGCATACCCACAAGGCGACCTCTTCGTCCCACCGTTTAATTCGCAGACGTCTTCTGATTAAAGCGCTCTGCCGCCAAGTTGGGTGTCTCAATAATGAAACGATTTCTAAATTTTGTAAAACTTGTTCTTCAAAAGCCCTATTTGGGGAGAAGTGTGCTCCTTCTCTAAAACCGCTGGGTGGCGCTAGTGCGACCAAAATATTCTTCACAACTCTGGGCCGAGAACCTGTTTCTCTTCATTGTCCCCTTGGTGGCACGTTCATGGGGGTTATTTTTACAATGTGCACAAAAGGATTACAGGGAAAACCAGTTACAGGGAGGACTACCACCTATTAAAAGTATTTTTCTGGAAACAGCTGGCGATTACCCTCCAAAAGTTTAATTACCATTATTGAAAACGCGTATTGGAACTGCCTTGGATAATCTTGGGAAGAGGGAAAGAAAATAAAGCCCCAAGGTAAAAAATACTTTTAAGACGTGGACAGAAAAATATAGGATCACGTAATATTTTGATGGTAACTGACTTATTTAGATTTATGTATTCACAAGTTTACCTCTGAGTTTATTTGCATACCATAGTTTACCGGGTGTTCCTATTTAAATCTATTTGTTCTCATGTTTTCAAATTGAGTCATACTTGCTGATTAAAATAAACTTAAGGACATCATTATTCCTTATTAAATTACCAGAGGAGTGCTTTTTAATATGCCTAGGTTTTGTACGTTTAAAATACTGTACCTAATGCATTCCCACATCGCTATTGATAAGGATTTTCGCTTGTTGATGATTTTAAAAGGAGCTCAGAGGTCTTCCAGAGATTTAATTCTGACGCAGTCATCTCGACCCCACCATTCAATTAGACCCCTAGCGAAAGTACTTTCTTACATGTTAAAGCTGAGAATTAGGAAATACAATAGCATTAAGAGAAAATAAGTAGAATTTGATTTTCGAATTTTAAATTATTCAAGACTACTCACGGAATTTCAAAGCCAGGCGTTGAAATCATCGGCAGCAACATCAGCATGTGAAAAAAAAAGATTTATTTTGACAAACTGTGTCACCAAATTTTTCAAACGGGACTGTAAAGTGGTGACAAAATTAATGCGAGTTTCTAAATAGCTTGCAAAGGTGTACATGTAAAGTCATGTTAAAATAAAATGCATATAGCACTTTGAGATTATTATAGCACCCCCTCCCAGCCCTTTCTGTTATGGATCTACTTTTAGTTTTATTTTTCCAAAACTTATTTAACTCTGAGTTTGCTTCCCTTTTAACATTACAGTTGCTACAAGCAGGTAGAAAACACTACTTCTAAATACAATAAACAACAAAAAGTCACCACAGGCAAAAACCCCTAGGACAATAAAGCCACTTGTTGGGAAACAAATGATTCAGGGGGTCCCATGTCCATAGGTGATTTGCTCTATCAACGATTTCCCCCCAAAGGGCGCTTTGCCGAGGATGGTTGGGGTGGAGACTTGGGATACCGCCTGGCGTGGATGGAGGAGGCGATGAGGGGGCCCTGGAAGCCAGCCCCTGAGCCTGGCGTGTAAGGCGATTACACATCTTCCTGGGGACATATTTTCTGTGAGCGTTTATCTTTCATGCCTGCCGCGCTAGGATTTTCCCCCTGCCGTGCAAGACATCTTTGCTCGGTCTGGGGAGGGCGCTTAGCCGTTTGCCCCGGGTGGGGGCGTCCCGTGTTCTGCAAAGTGCTCTGCACTTGCCCCCGGGTTAGGTCCCGGACGGCCGCCCTCCAGTGCCCACCACTAACCCCGCCCTCTGGGGCTTCTTCACTCGCTGTCTCCACTCCAGGCCTACTCCTCCGTCCCGGTCAGCAACATGAACTCAGGCCTGGGCTCCATGAACTCCATGAACACCTACATGACCATGAACACCATGACTACGAGCGGCAACATGACCCCGGCGTCCTTCAACATGTCCTATGCCAACCCGGGCCTAGGGGCGGGCCTGAGTCCCGGCGCAGTAGCCGGCATGCCGGGGGGCTCGGCGGGCGCCATGAACAGCATGACTGCGGCCGGCGTGACGGCCATGGGTACGGCGCTGAGCCCGAGCGGCATGGGCGCCATGGGTGCGCAGCAGGCGGCCTCCATGAATGGCCTGGGCCCCTACGCGGCCGCCATGAACCCGTGCATGAGCCCCATGGCGTACGCGCCGTCCAACCTGGGCCGCAGCCGCGCGGGCGGCGGCGGCGACGCCAAGACGTTCAAGCGCAGCTACCCGCACGCCAAGCCGCCCTACTCGTACATCTCGCTCATCACCATGGCCATCCAGCAGGCGCCCAGCAAGATGCTCACGCTGAGCGAGATCTACCAGTGGATCATGGACCTCTTCCCCTATTACCGGCAGAACCAGCAGCGCTGGCAGAACTCCATCCGCCACTCGCTGTCCTTCAATGACTGCTTCGTCAAGGTGGCACGCTCCCCGGACAAGCCGGGCAAGGGCTCCTACTGGACGCTGCACCCGGACTCCGGCAACATGTTCGAGAACGGCTGCTACTTGCGCCGCCAGAAGCGCTTCAAGTGCGAGAAGCAGCCGGGGGCCGGCGGCGGGGGCGGGAGCGGAAGCGGGGGCAGCGGCGCCAAGGGCGGCCCTGAGAGCCGCAAGGACCCCTCTGGCGCCTCTAACCCCAGCGCCGACTCGCCCCTCCATCGGGGTGTGCACGGGAAGACCGGCCAGCTAGAGGGCGCCCCGGCCCCCGGGCCCGCCGCCAGCCCCCAGACTCTGGACCACAGTGGGGCGACGGCGACAGGGGGCGCCTCGGAGTTGAAGACTCCAGCCTCCTCAACTGCGCCCCCCATAAGCTCCGGGCCCGGGGCGCTGGCCTCTGTGCCCGCCTCTCACCCGGCACACGGCTTGGCACCCCACGAGTCCCAGCTGCACCTGAAAGGGGACCCCCACTACTCCTTCAACCACCCGTTCTCCATCAACAACCTCATGTCCTCCTCGGAGCAGCAGCATAAGCTGGACTTCAAGGCATACGAGCAGGCACTGCAGTACTCGCCTTACGGCTCTACGTTGCCCGCCAGCCTGCCTCTAGGCAGCGCCTCGGTGACCACCAGGAGCCCCATCGAGCCCTCAGCCCTGGAGCCGGCGTACTACCAAGGTGTGTATTCCAGACCCGTCCTAA
This sequence comes from Pan paniscus, assembly GCF_029289425.2. Classification (NCBI taxonomy): domain Eukaryota; kingdom Metazoa; phylum Chordata; class Mammalia; order Primates; family Hominidae; genus Pan; species Pan paniscus. The sequence goes on along the minus strand of NC_073264.2, from coordinate 38,911,706 downwards.
ACACTTCCTAGCTCCCGGGACTGGGGGGTTTGTCTGGCATAGCCATGCTGGTAGCAAGAGAGAAAAAATCAACAGCAAACAAAACCACACAAACCAAACCGACAACAGCATAATAAAATCCCAACAACTATATTTCATTTTTCATGCACAACCTTTCCCCCAGTGCAAAAGACTGTTACTTTATTATTGTATTCAAAATTCATTGTGTGTATTACTACAAAGACAACCCCAAACCAATTTTTTTCCTGCGAAGTTTAATGATCCACAAGTGTATATATGAAATTCTCCTCCTTCCTTGCCCCCCTCTCTTTCTTCCCTCTTTCCCCTCCAGACATTCTAGTTTGTGGAGGGTTATTTAAAAAAACAAAAAAGGAAGATGGTCAAGTTTGTAAAATATTTGTTTGTGCTTCTCCCCCCTCCTTACCTGACCCCCTACGAGTTTACAGGTCTGTGGCAATACTCTTAACCATAAGAATTGAAATGGTGAAGAAACAAGTATACACTAGAGGCTCTTAAAAGTATTGAAAGACAATACTGCTGTTATATAGCAAGACATAAACAGATTATAAACATCAGAGCCATTTGCTTCTCAGTTTACATTTCTGATACATGCAGATAGCAGATGTCTTTAAATGAAATACATGTATATTGTGTATGGACTTAATTATGCACATGCTCAGATGTGTAGACATCCTCCGTATATTTACATAACATATAGAGGTAATAGATAGGTGATATACATGATACATTCTCAAGAGTTGCTTGACCGAAAGTTACAAGGACCCCAACCCCTTTGTCCTCTCTACCCACAGATGGCCCTGGGAATCAATTCCTCAGGAATTGCCCTCAAGAACTCTGCTTCTTGCTTTGCAGAGTGCCATGGTCATGTCATTCTGAGGTCACATAACACATAAAATTAGTTTCTATGAGTGTATACCATTTAAAGAATTTTTTTTTTCAGTAAAAGGGAATATTACAATGTTGGAGGAGAGATAAGTTATAGGGAGCTGGATTTCAAAACGTGGTCCAAGATTCAAAAATCCTATTGATTGTGGCCATTTTAATCATTGCCATCGTGTGCTTGTTTCATCCAGTGTTATGCACTTTCCACAGTTGGACATGGTGTTAGTATAGCCAGACGGGTTTCATTATTATTTCTCTTTGCTTTCTCAATGTTAATTTATTGCATGGTTTATTCTTTTTCTTTACAGCTGAAATTGCTTTAAATGATGGTTAAAATTACAACTTAAATTGTTAATTTTTATGAATGTGATTGTAATTAAAAATATTTTGATTTAAATAACAAAAATAATACCAGATTTTAAGCCGTGGAAAATGTTCTTGATCATTTGCAGTTAAGGACTTTAAATAAATCAAATGTTAACAAAAGAGCATTTCTGTTATTTTTTTTCACTTAACTAAATCCGAAGTGAATATTTCTGAATACGATATTTTTCAAATTCTAGAACTGAATATAAATGACAAAAATGAAAATAAAATTGTTTTGTCTGTTGTTATAATGAATGTGTAGCTAGTAAAAAGGAGTGAAAGAAATTAAAGTGTATAAGTTGATTTAATATTCCAAGAGTTGAGATTTTTAAGATTCTTTATTCCCAGTGATGTTTACTTCATTTTTTTTTTGACACCGGCTTAAGCCTTCTGTGTTTCCTTTGAGCCTTTTCACTACAAAATCAAATATTAATTTAACTACCTTTCCTCCTTCCCCAATGTATCACTTTTCTTTATCTGAGAATTCTTCCAATGAAAATAAAATATCAGCTGTGGCTGATAGAATTAAGTTGTCTCCAACGGAGACTCATGAACTCTCTTCTCATTAAAAGAGAAACAAAACTTAGCCATCAGGGTAGCTCTGGAGGAGGTGGGAGGAGGGGAGTTAATTCACTCTCGCAGGGGAAGTGTTGTACCGACAGGACATTTTAGGGTAGCCGCTATTTTGCATTTTGTGAAGATTTTTTTAAATTTTGATTAAAAAATGTCGTTCCTAAGAACTTAAAGTTGATAATTTGTTTCCTCCTAAGGAGCTTTTAAATGCAACTTCACACTCCATAGTTGCTTGGGATCACAAAATCATTAATCTCCTTTGATAGCAGGCTCACTTTCCAGTCCACCTATTTCTTTGTAAGTCTTGTTCGGATTGACATCAACAATAACAACACCAGCTCAAGCAGAGGCCTGCCTGCCTGAGCCCTTGTGTATGAACTCCATCCTCACCAGGGCTTGAACTTGGACAGCCTTTACTTTGATCGCCCCACTCCACACCGCGGACAAGATAAAAAGAGCCGTGCGAGTCGCTTAATTATCGCGTAATTGCCTCCCCAGATGAGAGAAAGGGTGCCATGTAGCACTTGAGAAAAATCCAGAAATCCCAAACCCCCACTCACTTCAGTTAATGAAAGGAGGAGGGGAGGGAAATTACTGGTTTGAATAATTTCAAACCCTAATTTGGAGACCTCGGAAGGACATCAAAGTCCCAAAGAGAGGAAAAAGCTTCCAATCCCAACAGTTACTCTTATTTACATAAGGTAAACAAACGTTGGCAAATTCAGCTTCCAAATGTAATATAAAGGCGTGGGCTTGGGCCTCGGAATCCCGCCCCCACTGAATCTAAGATGTTTAACTTCTGTGCCGTCCTCTCTGTGATGTTCCCTTTCTCCTTTTCAACGTATTAGAAACATCAGCGCCTTGCCTTCACCCCACCAAGCTTAAGTTGGCCTTAGCTCTTGCTCTGTTACTTGCCGGAGACATTTTCTAGTTATGCGGGGGACGGGGGCACTTTGGAGACCTGCCTCGGGAGCTGGACCGCGGGGAGCCTGCAGGCCCAGCCCCTGCTTTGTGGGCTTCTCGCAGTTCTCAGACCGCACACTCCGCCACCTCTGGGCGATGTGACCTGCCACCCGCGCGTTAGGACGCGCGCGGGTTGGCGGCCAGGACAGCTGGTTGCCAGGGAAGGCGGACAGAGCAGGACAGCAAGCGTCTCGAGGTGACAAGTGCAGATAGTTCTTCATTGTTTGGGCATTTTCCCTTCCTAGCGAATAAATCTCCTGTTGAGCCCGGGACCTAAAAGTCAACAAAGAAGGCCAGCCGCCTCGTTACGGCTCCTGCGGCCCCGGCGGCCCGCGTTGCCGCGGCTGCTCCCGCTGCGTAATCCCTTCCTCGGAAACCCGGACACACAAACACCCGGGCGCCCGGGCTGGGGCGCCGCGCCCCTGGGTCAGGAAGAAAACATCTGTGGTTCCGAGGGAGTGCGGAGACCCTGCCTGAGCGCGCCGCCTTCCTGCGACCCCCACCCCATCCCCTTTTCGTCTGGGTGTTTCCACATTTCTTCACCTCGCCAGCTCCCGAAGACCAGGGCCGGAAAGGGGCTGCTGACCGTCCCGCCGCGGTGCTCCTGCTCGCTGGTCTTAGGAATTTCGCCCGAGATGGGGGAGGGGTCCCCGGGGAGGGGAGGGAGGGGGCGAGGAGGGAAAGCCTTCCTCCTGACCCAAGTGTACAGCTCCGGTGGCGCTCGGACCCACCAACGCTACCGAGCAAACATTTTTACAAAAAAGAAAAAAACAAATGTTTTGGGAGTGAGCATAGGACAGGGGAGGGGAGCTGCAATTGTTACTCTCACCTTGCATTTAGGAAGGGCAGGTATGAAACATTTTTAAGGTGACAAAAAGAGAACCAAAGATAGGGAAGAAGAAAAGCTCACCAGTTCTATTCAGCAAAAACTAAACAACTCACAAGTGTTCGGAAATAGAAGGCAGCTCCGTCCATTTTCTACATGGTGGCTAATACAGTGTTTACATCGAAGGCAAAATTTAATTTCCATTGTCCCTTTGTGATCCCCCTCATACAGGATAAACTGATGAGAATTATTAGGGAAGGAGGGATTAAAACAAACAAGATCCTAGTAAAGCTCCCAACCTCTGTTTTCATTTTCTGAAGGCTGGATACTTAATTGATTTCACTGAAAGCATAAAAAACATTATATTTCTTAGAAGTCTAACAGATTTGAACGAGCCATAACAGAAAAGAAGTCCTGAAGTGATAAAAATGTAAGCCCTTGTTTTGGCATTTTAAAAAATTGGTCTCAATTCCACAAACATGCTTAAGTTTCTTTGCAAAAAACTGCCGAGATCAATACAAATTCTTTCCAATGCTGGCGAAAGTAGAAGACCTGTCACCCAAATTAATTAACCTTTCCTCAAGATCAATTGGTTTTCTGTTGATTTAGCAGTAATATTGTAGAACATTTAGCTATAATGTATTTTAATGTGATCCCTCAATGTCAACAGGAAAAAATTCGTTGAAAAATAAAATAGCTTAAATAAGTCAGTAGACATTTTATACCTTTGTAGGAAATATTTTGCCTTCAAAAATTAAATACCGATTGTTTATTTGAATTGTAATAAAGTGTGTTTTGCAACTAAATGGAGTTAAGAGCATGCCTAATTACTCCAAGATAGTTATATGCAAAAAGATGATTGTTTTAAAGATACCTAGAACTAAATAGGTAATCAAATTATGCTGAAATTTAAAAACAAATTTTTCTCAAACTGAAAGAATCGTTAGTAGAATCAATAGATTCTCATGAGAGTAAGAATGTAAGAAAATGAAATGAAAAAAACGTGAATATTTCACAATCTTCCTGTTTATAAATAGAATTGATTTGGAAAGGTAAAGCGTTTCTTAAAGTAGCCACTTACACAAGTTTTATTTTCATCCACGATGTTAGTGTATCCAAATAACATTTAACAACAGATTACCTTAAATCTTGTGTTTTTTCTTCCAAATAGCTAAGTTTGGGGGCATAATAATTCCATTGGTTTTTCTCTTTTAGCCCCAGCCCAGCATGGTTCTTTGAACTTTGGCCAGCTAGGATTGCAGCCCTCACCTTTTTGTTCTCCACCATCATTTTACCAAGCAATCTGGGGCTGGAAAATACCCATGCCATTCAATTTTAACTTGTAAAATGCATGAATTTTCCTGTTATAAACATTTTAAAACACCTGACAAGGGGGAAATCCTCACTTGCCACCTTTCTTTTTCTATTTAACTTCCTTATTTCTCCAATTATGTTAGCTGTGACTACAGTGTAAGAGCAAAGCACAGGGTGAGAGTAAGCACTCCTCCCCCTTGCAGTCCCGGGAAATAAGGAGCCCTCCTTTTTCTGGGTGCCACTCCGTGATCTTTTGGGGTTCTCTATGTTCCAGTCAACCTACAGGACAGAGGCAAGATATTCTCCCTCAAAATCCAGGAAGGAAAGGGCTTAAGTAGAATCGTGCTCGAATACATCAGAATCCAGGTGGAATGCGGGTCAAGTCACTGGCGAAATCAAGAACCAGGCCAGTGACACCAACGGCAGGCCTGACTCAGAATTTAAGTGTGAGGTTGCCTTGGTTTAACTTTTTACGTCTCTCAACTCCCCTTCAAGATTACACATCAGGGGCTTTTTCTTTTCTCTTCCTTTAATTTCTGAAACCAAGAAAAAAACAACCTGGAAATTCCCCCCAAAGCATTGCTATTGCCTGCAAATTGGGAACAATGAATTAAATTGGAAACCTCCTTAGCCAATCCCCCCGCCCCTCCCCTCCAAACACACACACACTTTTAAAAAGGAGTACATTTGTTACTCTTTTGCTTGCCTGCTCATATCCCGGGTCAGTTTTCTGGTTTCTCTCTCTTACGCCAAAGATTGTTTTAAAACACAAACAATTTAATGAAAAGACTTTAAGGAGCTCTGCGGCGGTTTGTATCCTTTGTATATTTAATTTTAAGGGCCCATTATGCACCAGGGAGGAAGTAGGCGCCCTCCTAGTCCCGTGCTCCTGGAAAGCGGAATTTCTTTGCATGATTCAGGTGACTAGGATATTATTGGAACGTTCCCCTAGCTCTGGGTCCCACTTGGGGGCTTTGTGCTTCACTACCGCAGTCCAGCTATACACCCGTAACCCAACAGCGGCTCAACCCTGGGCGCCAACTACCGCTGCGTCCTCCGCCGCTTTTCGCAGGTGGAGGCCGATTCATGAGCTCAAGCCGCAATGAGCCGTATTGTAGCGCAGGGCCTCGTCCAGGTTTCCTTGCCTCTCCCAGGAGTCACACCGCCTTCTGCTGACACGCGCTTCCTTTGTGTCATGCCTGGCTAATATATTAATGGGGCGGATAACCCGGATCCTTAGCGGAGGGGAGGAGGGGGTTGGAGATGGGGAGGGCAGGGAAGGGAACCGAACAGCTCTGGTTGCTGACCCTTGGGCCAAAGAGCCCTGGGGCGGACCAGGAGTGGGGGAGCGAATCGAGGTGGGGAAAGTTCACATTGGGGGCACTGAAAGTAAACTTAATGCCTGAAACAAGTTTTAGAAAAGGTGACCTGATGCTAATGCTCGGTCCTGGGCACAAACTGCGCAGCCAGACGCCGCGGACGCCGGAGAAACTGCCCCTCTGGCGGAGCGGGCCGCGCTCCTGCAGCGAAGTGTCCGCCCCCCCTACCCCACCCCGGGCCGAGAGCTCCGCCGCGCTGCGCTATGTGCGGAGTCACGGGTGAAAAGTCCTAACTACGTGTCGCACGAAGGCCTCTTGACGAGTGCACACCTTCACGGACTCAGACTCATTAATCTCTAGCTGAGCCAGTTACCTTAGATGCTGGGTCCCAGTGCTTAAAAATAAAGACCAGCCCGCTCCTTGCCCTCAAGGAGAAGCCAGCTTTTCCCACCCTCGCCCCCAAAGAGTTGTGCGGCCTCCCAGTCGGGCTCATCAGCCACACAGGTGGATCTCCTGCGCTACGCCAGGTGGGCGGGAGGAACGGCAGATCCCTGGCCGGAGGCCTGAAGCCCAAGGGTCCCCGCCGCCGGGTGCCGGCCTCCTTCCAGCCCCGAACTCCCGGGCGGAACCCCCTCCCCACCGGGCCCTGGGCCCCACCCGCCAGACGGTGCCCGGGTGCCCCGAGACATATGCTGCCCGCAGGCCGCGCGGCCCGACGGAGTGCTCATTGCCGAGGCGGTTCTCAGCCCATCAAAAGCCCAGGCTTTCTTCAGCCGTATGGGCCGCGAGGTGAACAACAATGCCCGGGCCCCTTCACTTCAAAAGCAGCGATCAGGGGAAAGGCTCCCCCAGAGAATTTTTTTTTCCCCTCAGCCTTTCATTCCTGGTTTGAAAAAAAAAAAAAAAAAAAGGCATCAGCAACTCCAGGCCCCGGGCGAGCCTAATGCCCTTTGATGGGGATTGAATTCATTATCTCCAATAACACAATTGTGCTTGGCCAACGAAAAGAGCAAAGCAGGGCTCTATCCCGCCGGAGGGGCCCGGCCGGGCGGGGCTGGCAGGCGAGCAGCGCTCCTGGGGACCCGCACACAGGCGCAGTCCTGGCCCGCCCGGCCCGCTGCGACGCCCCCTGGGCTCGGGGGGCGCGGGCACGCCCGAGGCTGCAGGACCAGTGGCGCCGCCCGCCAGGACCGGGCGAGGAGGGGCGGGACGGCTCTCTTGTCTGATTTATTTTTCGTTTCTCCCTTCGCAACCATCCCCCGAGGGCGGCCCCCGCAGAATGGGTATTTACTCTCCTCCCTCCCGGCCTCCAGCTGGGAAGCCATCCCTGGTGCCTGGGGCGCGCTGGGCAGAAGGGCCGCCCTGCGCCCCTGGCTGAGCACGCAGGACTCTCAGCATCCCGGCGGCGCCGCCCAACCCCGGCGCGGAGCTGGCTGTACCCGCAACCTGGCAAGGAAAAACTGGGCCCCCTCTCGCTTCCACGCCAGCCATTGCGGAAAAGCGCCCCAGGAACCTGGGCGGGGACCGCGGGACACCGGGTCCCGCCCCCGGGTGCAGGGATCTGGACGCGGGGCTTGATGCCTGGTCCCCTCGGCTTCCGGGCCTGTGGACACTGCCTGGGACTCCCACCTGACACGAATGTCGCCTCCTCCCGGGTTCCACCGCCATCCCTGCCCTTTCAGCCACCTCCAGCCCCCGCCTTCTCTGCCCTCTTGATTGTACGGAGGTGGAGGTGAAAACCCACTAAGACACTGCGGGTCTTGACCTCGTGTGTGTGTGTGTGTGTGTGTGTGTGTGTGTGTGTGTGAGAGAGAGAGAGAGAGAGAGGAAAGGGGGGAGAGGGAGAGAGAGAGAAGAAGAGGGAAAGAGAGATTATATTTTGAATTTCTCAGACTCATGATCAAAGAAGACTTCATAGCCTGTTGTCTTATTAAATTGCAGTTCAAGGCATTACTGAGATGCTTCCTACACAACCTTACTCCCCCTCTTCACCCCCATTACTGGGGAAAGTTCGGATTGAAGTTTTATTTCAGTCAGATAAATAATAATAATAATAACAATTTAAAGTACTTTAAACAAACAGAAGACTTATTGAAATGCTCTGCGGTAGTAACTGTGGATTGGTCGTTCCTCACTAATGAGTCATGACTATCCCAACCTCCAAGCAATGGACTCTTCACCTTTCTCTTCAGAGAATTAGAGCCAGCACACACATGCTGTTGGAGGTATATAGACAGGTAGATGGCTATATATATATATATATATATATATATATTCACACAAATAGATATAGCGACTTAGAGGAGCATCCACAAGAACTTCCTATCTATACAACTGTCCTGAAAGCGAGGAAGCAAGAAATTGAGTAATATGCTGATTTGAGGTCAACCGAGAGAAGTGTTTCAGATTTGAATTTCAGAGAGGCATTATTTTCATCAGGAGATACAGGGCTTAATTATTTAATTCTCTTCAGCATAGAGTAACCTTTACAAATTTAACCCATTGACTCTGACTACAACCTTCAATGTTTAGGCCTCAGCACTGGGGGTTCCTCTCCAGTACGTAAGATTAAAAGACTTCAGTTCTTCGCTCCAGGCTTTCTTCCCCTTTGTCTTATAGAGCAGCATCCTGAATGTAATTTACATTAAAATATATATTTACTTTTGTGAAGTCTTTTTAGTTTTCATTTACCTCAGAAAGGATGTAAAACATTTACCTTGCAGATATTCTGAGTGTCTAATAAAGAAGTGTATGGGAAATTCTATTCTTTAGATGAGTTTTAAACTCTGGATTCTACAGGTTGTCAAAAATGAATGAATTCTCTTTTGGACCCTTAGCCTATTTTTTATTAACTTATTAAAAACAGGTTTGAATCTTGGTGGCTGGTTCATTTACATTGTGGTGACTTACTTCAGTCACCTTTTATAAAATCTCTTTTGCAACATCAAGTGGAGGTTTAATCTTTGTCTTGAATTGTGCCACACATATCCCACACCTGGTGGACTGCTGCGCTTCCTTTGCATATTCATTGTCACATGCTTAGAAATACTGGGAAGAGAAAGATGTTTATACAGGGTAAAGATGGCAGTGAATTAGATTTTACATATTAACAATTTGAATAAGAGTTTAACATAATATGTATAATCAGAATAAGTTATATGTAGGTATAGCTATTTAAGAATTAATTTTTATGATATTTTGAGGACTTCAGAGGACTCAGGACCCAGGGTAAGAACTATTCCCTGCATAACAATATGTTCAAAACAACCACCATAAAAGCTTTAATTCTGACATATAGTCTACCTGACCACAGAAGATAGAGGACAGGCCTGTGGTTTATCACATAAACAATTTATCTAGTGTCTGAGCACACATAAAGGATTATGTGGCTTCAGGTGAGCAGGGCCCCATAGGATGGATGAATTACTAAACAAAAGATACTATGATTTTCATGTAGATGTCTTAGGCCATGGAACAGAATTAGGAAGGAAGAAGATGTGAAGCATTTCAACAGAAATGAAAATTCAGTATTCTCTAAAGTGCAACCCCAATGCCCATTTCAGCCTTGAATCATGAATCATGAAGCCACGGAAAATGGTGATGGAAAAGACTCTTTATGTCTTCTAGTTCACTCATCTTAAAGATTATTCTCCTCAGAATATTCCCAAGCCATGGTTTGAATAGATTTAAATGTCAAGAATTGAAGGACTCCCTTCCACTTCCTGAGTTTCTTGGAGAAATTATATTCATGGTGCAAAACATTTTGCCAACTGAGTATTTTCTTGGTTATTTATTAAGGTAAAATTGTCTTGCATTTTAAATATGCCTCTTTGAGGATCCATTTTTATTAGCTCTCAAACCTGTTTCAGATACCTGAATGCTTGTCTCTTCATTTATTCAGCCAGTCTATACACACTTACTTTATTTAGTTCCTACATAAGATTGATCCAAATAAAGTGCCCAGGTGGGAAACTTCCTTTAATATGTATTAAGCATTTGATTTTCTATTCTTAATACTGAGAGGGAAATAATAAATTTAAATCTCCAAATTCCTTTGAATGATACCAGCATTATAAATGTGAGACTTGATCCATTTGTGAGATGTCACCCAAATGCTAAGTCATGAAGCCTCTTTGCCTTTTAAGTATAATTTATGATAAGACATTACAGGACCTCAACTTCTTAAAATATGGTAAATTCTTAAATTAAAAGAAAGAAAAACTAGAAACCAATTGGGAGTTGGTTCATTGAGAATACTGTTCTTACTGGAGAGATTTCAGAGTGTTTGTTCCTTGTGACCCAGAGGTTTACATGTGTCCTATCAGGAATATATTATGTCAGAGTTTTCAACAGCAAATAGGCCAAGGCAGTTCATTATAAAACTTCCAAAGAGAAGTAAAACTTTTATATTTCAATTGCAGAGATTCAGAAGCTGGATCTGGAGCACTGCATTATGATTTGGCATCCTAGACTCAAAACCAGACTCTGGGCTCCCAATGCGCCAAAGGAGTAGCCCGCCCTCTGGACAGTGAAAAGCCAGGCCTAGGCTTAACCCTTGAGTCTGCACCTGTCTTTTACACTTCAGCATTTCCACTGAGTCAGGCAATTTGGAAGGAAATGCTCCTTTAGTTTGACAGATAATTCACTTTAGAAGTATAACCATAGCAAGAACAGATTGTGAGGTAAGCAGAGAGAGAGGAAATGAGAAATATTGAGAAATGATCTCCACTGCATTCCATTCACCTATCTCATCTTATAAAATAGAATAGGTGAACAAGGAGAATGGGAATTGTAAGCAAAATGAAAGACTGTAAGGTCTCTGATGAGTCAAAGAGTGACATTGAGAAGTTGTGTAATAATAGTATAATTTATATACATCCATTGAATACAAGATTGCACAGATATCAGCTTTCTTCCAATTTGCTACGGGGTATTGAGAGGGGAAAGTTCTATCCAATTCTTGATGATTCATATGATATAGCAAGTGACAGTGTTTTTATTTAATTCCCTGTACAATGAGTACTACCTTAAAATATCCAAAGAGCCTTCTTAAATAAAGGTCTGCTTTTTTTTTTCAAAATTTGTAGTAAACACATATTTTAAAGTCTTATGTTCACTTACAGTTGTTACCAGGTGATGCTGTTTGTGGAATAACCTGAGATTTTAACACTAAGCACAAATTAACTTTCCCAGAGTATAACAGACTCCTTCCTATTTTCATCTTACCCTCAGCAACAGAAAGAGTGGTGTAGTAGCCAGCGTTCAACCTGAAATATAAAAAAATGTAGAACATAGTAAGATTCTTCTCAACTATATGCAAGACCCTTACAATTGAATTTATCATTAGGGATAATAAACAATGATTACCATGCTTTGAAATAACATTTTTAAGTGTTTTTAACTCAGGCAGGTAACTTGTTTTCAAGAGGAACAGAAAACAGAGATTCCCAAGGAAATATAAGTGATGAAAAGATGAGAGAAACGGAAGTACCATAGAAGCAGCAAAAGGTATTAGGTCATGTATAGACTCACAGCCCAGGGGACTGAGGGAGTGAGAGCTGGGACAGAGGCAAATTAATAGCTGGAGAGAGCTAGACAGACTGTGCTGAGGAAGGGCCAGGCGTGAAAAGATTTGGTGTCGTCATAGCAACGGGCTCAGCCCTGCTCCCCCTGAAGCCCATTCAGCTCTGAGCTGCCGGAACACGTTTTTAATTAAAGCGTATAAAAGTTGTTTTGTAAGGACTTCTCATCCGATAGATTTCAAAATGGTTAATCAGGCTTCATCTCCTTTTGATGCTCACAAGAGCATGGGCTATAGCATGCACAGAAACTGCTGCTGCTGCTGCCGCTAAGTGAGTTATCTCTCAATCACACCTAATACCAGGAATGAGCAAGGCGTCTATTTATTTAGATACACAAAAACAGAGGATTCCAGTGGGAGTAGGGAGTCCATTTTTATGGAACTCAGTCTTCTGGACGGCCATGGTCCCTGGTTGATGTTCTATTTAACTTTTGAAAACAGCAAGATTTTTTTTTTCCTTTGAGAGACACAGTCCAAAAGCCAAAACAAAGGTTACCAATTATTTGTATCAATGAATATTTACCCTAGGATGGGTATTTCAAATAAGAGGTTTGTACCACTCCTATATAAAAAGATGGTAACCTGTCTCATTTTTTTTTGAGAAAAAAAGAACTCCCACTCCTAAATCTTTCATAAATTCATGATATACAGCAACAGTTGCATTTAACTCTTTAATAAAATAGATGACTTAATAGAAAATGGCATCTTTTGTTGATTCACTAAACAGCCTCTTAGATGAGTTAAACTTTCTCCAGGCTTTTTCATCTCCCTTTCTCCCCAATCTTGGCTGATGACCTTGTCTCTAACTTCACTGAAAAAGAAAAAAAAGAAAAAGAGAGAGATGATTTTACCTGTCATCTATTTCTTCATCTACCCTTATCCCAACTGAACATTTCTACTCCTATACCAGTGTATCCTCCATAAGGTCGTGGATGAGAAGGAGTCCTGCCTGCTCTCTGAAGCAAACATACCCACCAAACGATTTTATTGAACACCAACATCAGACAAGGCCACTCTGTAACCAGAGTGAAGTGAGACAAAACCAAGAACACTTTGTAATTTTGTCTAAGCACAGATGAAAACAAGATCACTATGTAAACTACAATTATAGCAAGCATCCCCTCATCCCAGCTAATAAGAGTAACCGTTGCTTATTTACAAATTACAGCTGTAGCCAAAGTCCCACTATCTTGAACTCTCCACTGAATAACCTAACACAAGCCCCAATCCTATAATGTCATTTCTAACACCCTCTTAACTGAAATGCCACACAATTCTGCATGATGTGTAGTCTCCCTTATTTGCAACAAGCTACAAACCCAACTTATTCAACTATAGATATGCCTCTAATGGTCTGGTGTGAGAATATTGACAGGCCTTTCATTCCTTTGTTTCATGGCTTGAATTATCACACAGCAAACTAAAAGTTCACCCCTGCCCTTTGAACAAAACTCCCTTCTTATTTCTATACCGGTCTGCAAGGCATTTCCATGATTATTTAATATATTTAAATTAAAGAAACACATTTCTTTCAGTAACAGGGCATCCCTCCTGACTTTTATATTTCTCTCAAACTCTTAGTCACTCAGGCTCGAAAAGTCATAGTCATCATTGATTTGTCTCTCTTCTTGCCCATATATCTCCAATTGATTAATATGCCCTGTCAATAATTCCCATTCCCAATCTCTATTTTCTGGACATTACAGAGGTCACAATTTTAGTCCATAATACTGTCCATTATCTGTTAAAATACCCTCCAGATGCTCTTTGGCCAATTCTTGTCTGTACATCATTTCTAGCCTAATATTCCTGAACAACAAGCTTCCAGTGAGTGCAGTTAAGTTCTAACCTCTTGAGGCCAGAGTTTTCACAGAGGTAAAATTAGAAATTATATAGGAATAACTGGCATGCTTTTCCTCCCTTAGAAAAGATAATGTCATCTTAGGCTGCATACATGAAATGGGGAAAGCAAGAATGCAGTGGTCAACACAGGGTCATGTTTCATATGTTAGGACTTATTCTTTGAGAACTATAGGCCAGGCATGGTGGTGGCTTACACCCTTAATCCCAGCACTTTGGGAGGCTGAAGTGGGAGGATTGCTGGAGGCCAGGAGTTCAAGACAAGCCTGGAAAACAAAGTGAGACCCTGCCTCTATAAAAATTTTTTATACAATTAGCTGGGCATGGTGGCATGTGCCTAGTCCCAGCTACTCAGAGGTTGAGGCAGGAGGATCACTGAGCCAGGAGTTGGAGGCTGCAGTAAGCTATGATCATACCACTGCACTTCAGCCTGGGTGACAAGAGAGATTTCCCTGACTCAAAAGAAAAAAAAAACCACACACACACACACACACACACACACACACACACACACAGGAAAAGAAAAAAGAAAAATAGAGAAACACAGAAAAAGCAAGACCTTTAGGAGATTGTGAATATAGATGAGAACTAAATCATGCCTTGTGAAGGATGGTTTAGAATGGGGATGTTTGGCCGCAGAATAAAATATTTCTGTTACAGTTGGAGGATATTACAGTTATTTCAAGCATATGTGAGGGAGACTAGAACCATTTATTGTATGTGAGTATAGAGGGCAGAATTAGGGCCAGAGGGTAGAAATTAGAGACTTACAGATTACAGCTCATATGAAGAGATCTGTAACATGGTTTTAGATTGAGTAGGTCACCTCAGGAAATACTGAGCTTCTCAACATTGAAGCTTCAAGTGTATATGAGATGACCACTTGGATATACATTTTCCTCAAACTTATGCTTTATTTACTTAGCTCTAATCATTCAACTTTCAATTACAATAGATATGTTTGTTTTGAATAAAATGAACTTTTTATTTCATGTATTCTATTTTTAAAATGCAGTCAATGTTCATTTGCTTTATCCCACATATTTATCCTTCCTGGTATATTCATTCTTTCCTCTGTCAGTATGATCCATCTGTGACCACTTTTCTTTGCCTACTCGACTTCCTTTAGGATTTCTTTTAGTGAAGTTCTGCTTGTGATATTCTTTCACTTTTTGCCGGGAATTTAATTCCAGGTTGTTGCTGTTGTTTTACTTTCAGCCCTTTAAAGATGCTACTTCATTTTTTCTGGCTTCTGTTTCTCTGAGAAGACAGACTTACTCCTACTCTTTTGAAAGCCATATGTCGTTTTATTCTCTTCGTTGTTTCTTTCTTGAGTCTCTAGTAGTCTCTAGTCGTTCCAACTTCTGAGTCACCCCTGGGTCTGGTTCTGCTATTTTATCTTTTCACATAGGTCTTTTAACATTTTTAAATGTGTCTTTTTTTTAAAATTAAATGCCAGGTATGTTGTATAGAAGAAGAGTAGACACTGAAGCAAATGTTCAAAGTGGGAATATCTATCCTTCCATCAAGCTATTAGCATGGGGCTATTAGTCAATTTAGTCAGCATTTGCGGTGAATTGGGTTTTGTTGTAGCCATGGTTATTTTCAGTGTACAACAGACTTGAAATCCCTCTGGTGGTGGGCTAGGCTGCTCCTATTTTGTGCTTAATGTTAAGACCTGGAGTGCTGGAGAGTGGTTGTTGTTTTTTTCCTCTTTCCCTGCTCCATCCTTTCCATGCTTTTGTTCTTTCTCCAACAGTAGATGGCTGTTGTTACCTGTTACTAGACACAAGGCTTCTGGTGGGGGAAGGGGAGGACTTTCTCAGTTCTCCTGCTCTCTTGTTGATTTTAGGCAAGACCTGTACACCTAAGCATCCTCCAGCAGACGATCTTTGCTTCCTATTCAGTGCAGGCTTTCTAAAACTGATAAACAATATGCTACTGAAACATGAGATTCTAAAAACATAAAAACACACAGGCAGGTTCCTTGCCCCTTCCTCCAAATTCTACCTTGTATTGGAGTGTCTTCGGTGTGTATGAGTTTCTTGAACCTTTCTAAATGTCACCAATCTTTACCTAGGCCTAAGGCATAGGTTCTTGCCCTTCTTCCTGTGCAGACAGCTTTTGCCTCATGTTAAAGCAGGGTTAGATCCAGTGTATGGGCAGATTTCTTGCCTCTCTCCACTTGGTAGATGCTCTTTGCCTCGAATCAGTGGAGGACCCAGAGTGTAGGTGGGTTTTATACCTGTTCCTAGATGCACACCTGCTCATAGCTGTGGCCATTCACCAACCTGTGTTCAAAAGAGGCCTGGACCTTGGGTGTGCTTCTCCAGGCACTCCTGCTCTAGCCTCAAACCTTGGCAGGCCCTGCAGAAATCTGCCATCGAAAAGAAGACTCTCTCAGGTCCCTGCTCTACTCTCAATCTTTCTCGTAAGTACCGAGTGGAGGCCCATGAAAAAGTGTTGGTGGGTGTGGGCAAACATCCTCTGCGCTCTGGGACTCCCAGGGATTCTGAAGTGTCACGCTAGTCCATGGGTACATTTATGGCTTTGTTAACATTTTCTTTCCTGCTTACCCACTTTATGGCTACCGCCTCTTTCTCCCATGCTCTGCCAAAAAATGAGACAATTCGTGTGTTTCGTTTCTCCTCAGAGGGACTCATTCTTCTTTGGAATTTAATTCACCTGGTTGCTTTGTAATCTCAACTCTCTGATAGGTTAAAAAGTTATGATATGATACATAATAATTTATTTTTCTCATTCTTAGGCAGGTGTGACACTTTCTTATGGTTTTCTACATCCTAAGTGGAAGTAGAGCTGTCTCTCTGGTTGTTTTGAAGGTTTGTCTATTTGTATTTGGTTTTTTTTAGCTGTTTTACTATGATGTGCCTAGGGGTGTGTGTGTGTGTGTGTGTGTGTGTGTGTGTGTGTTTAGGTTTTTAGAATCTCATGTTTCAGTAGCATATTGTTCATCAGTTTTAGAAAATTCTTGGTCAATATCTCTTCAAATGTTGATTCTATCTATCCCATTTTCCTTCTGTCCTGGGACCCCAATTACACACACCAAGTCTATTACTATGTTCTATGTATCTTTTACAATGTTTTATAGATTTTTCATCTTTTTTTCTTTCTCTTCTCCAATTTGGATATTTTCCACTGGCCTCTCTTTCAGTTCCTGAATTCCTTTTCAGGAAATTCAGTTTCTGAATTTCCTTTTCAGGAAATTCAGTTTCTGAATTTCCTTTTCAGTTCTTGAGTTCACTTTTCTGCTAGGTCTAATCCACTAAAACCATCTATTGAATTATTAACTTAGTTCTTATATTTTTCAGTTCTAAGATTTCCGTTTAATTTTTTAAAAATTTCCATTTAAAATCCACTTTTGAGCATATTTGATTACAATGATTATAATGATTTTAAAGTCCATGTCTGATAACTGCAATATCTGAATCACATGTGGATTTGTTTCTATTTTCTGTTTTTTTTTGTTTGTGTTGGTTTTTGGTAATTTAGTTTTATTGTCTGCCATGCTTGATAACTTTCAGTTGAATGATAAATATTGTGTATGAAAATAGTGGGGGTTCTGGCTGATATTGTTGTTTTCTACAGAGATTTTAATTTTTTTAAGAGTTTGAGAAGATCACCTTGGTATAGTTGAGGCTAATCTAGTTATAATTTGTCCTTACTCTTATGATGTAGATTTTCCAGGGTGTGAATCAAAAGCTGAGTTTCTCCTCTTTGGTGAGACTTGCACTCCAACTTTTGTCTCCTCAGAATCATGGAACTGACAGATTCTCTCCCCAGTTTTTAATCTTCCTAATAGGTATTTTTTTACTTGTTTTTTTCTGTGTCTTGTCTTGAGTTTAGCCTGTTGGATATCAGAAAATGCCTTGAAGGAAAAATGCACATAGAATATTGGTTTTAGCTGTCCATAGTACTTTTCTCTAGATCTTGGCCCCTCATGTAATAACTGCTTAATTTAACTCTGAACTCCATTTTTGGTTTCCTCAGCCCAGTACAACTGCCACAGGCTCAAGAATGCGCCATTTTTTATGCCTCTATGCCCCAAGCCTTGAATCAGCAAACATTCCAAGGTGAAATAGCTGTACTCAGAGCAGTACTCACTTCAATATGTTTTCCTTCTCTCCAGGATCTTGGTCCCTGAGGTCCTGGCTGCACTGGTTGTTCTACAGAGCTTTCAGATTTTGTTTTGTTTTGCTTTGTATTTTGTCCAAGTTTTATAGTTGTTCTCAAGTTTTATAGTTATTCTCAGTGGATGAATTCATCTGATTCTAGCAACTCTGTCATAGCCAGAAGCAGAAGACCTTTCCTTATTATATTCTAAACCTGAGTCCTTAGCCATCAAGTCTTGGCAATTCTTATAAGATCCTCTTAATTACCTGTGTTCAAGCCTCAAATTCACTTTCTTACCCATATTTTATGCATTCGCATATATTTGAGTCACAGTTATGGCAGAATTTATTTTTTGTAAACTTTGGTTGACTAGACAATTAAGATCATTTGGTTACATATTGTAATGCAGAAGAGTTGAAGATCTTGGAATTATTTCCTATTCTTTCATCTTCTATTTGCCAACAATCTTTAGCTTAAAATGTTAGTCACCTCTAGAACATTCTACATCTTCACTTCCACCAGCACAGCTTACTATCACTTTAGCTCTCTAGAACCCAGCTTAAAATCCATTTCTCAAGACTAGGAAACACAGATTAACATCATCATGAAGAGCAAATCTTCACACTTAGAATACAGATCAGTGTACAGGATTACTATTGGAGTTTGCCCAGTTTGGATTAGATAGTGCCCATAATGGAGTAATCTTACAGAGAGCAAGTTGAATACAAATTTAGTTCAAATTACTATAGTAGTTAAACAATATATAGTAATTGAACAATTAAGGGTAGTGATACACAAATCTAGGTTAATCAAAAAAGTCTCTTGGAAATGCATTACGAACTGGGTTCTAGAAAGCTGAAGTGATAGTAAACTATGCTGGTGGAAGTGAACACATACAATGTTCCAGAGGTGACTAACATTTTAAGCTAAAGATTGTGGACAAATAGAAGATAAGGGATTAGGAAAGAAATGAAAGTGTGTTAGTGTTGGTATTATACAGTTTTTTTGTTTTGTTCTGTTTTTGTTTTTGTTTTTGTTTTTTGAGACAGAGTCTCACACTGTTGGCCCAAGCTGGAGTGCAGTGGTGCAAACTTGGCTGACTGCAACCTCCACCTCCCAGGTTCAAACAATTCTCGTGCCTCAGCCTCCTGAGTACCTGGCATTACAGGTGTGCACCCCCATGACCAGCTAATTTTTGTATTTTTAGTAGAGACGTGGTTTTGCCATGTTGGCCAGGCTGGTCTTGGACTTCTGACCTCAAGTGATCTGCCTGCCTCGGCCTCCCAAAGTGCTGGGATTACAGGCATGAGTCACTGCGGCCGGCCGTATTACACAGTTTTAAAATGTGTGTTGGAAGAGAAAAAATTTGGAAAGCCATATAATCTATGTTCAAAGAAAACACATGTAGTGTCGATTGAAAGAAGGAAGTCACTGGGGCTGCATGAATCTTTTTAGAACGAAATTGTAGCATGGTCACCAGCTAAGTGAGGTAGTAATGGACATAAAGTGGAAGAATTTGATTAATACTATAACTTGCAGCATCTTTCAGTGGAATGACAGAGCTAAGGGCAGGGAAGAGGTTAAGAAAATAAATATAAGGAAGATAAATGCCATTTTTAAAAATGCCATATAAAGACATTTAAGCTGAGAAGTTGTCAAACAGTATTCTTGCAGATAATGGCAGGAGGGAAATTCATGGCAGGGAGGATAAATGATTTGGGTGCTATCTTCGCCTTATCGAATTTCAGGGATGAATCTCCATTTGAGATTAATTTATTCATTAACACATTCAGCACATTTGTTGAAAACACGGGTAAAGCATTGTGTTAGCTATTTATAGAGTTATGTTAGATGATCCTTGATCTGGAGGAATTTATAATGTGATAGGAGTGATGAGATAACACATGAATAATTAGAAGAAAAAGAGAAAATGGCCAATTTAGTTTCTGACACATAGTAGGTGCCCAACACAGGTTTGTGGAATGAACGAATAAGTGAATGAATGAATGAAAGACATAGGAAGCACATATAAAATAATAAGAGTTGAGAAGAAATGTTATTTATATGTAGAAAGATTAAAAATGTCTGGGTGCGGTGGCTCACGCCTGTAATCCCAGCACTTTGGGAAGCTGAGGTGGGAGGATTGCTTCAGTTCAGGAGTTCAGGACCAGCCTGGGCAACATGGAGAGACCTCATCTCTATGGAGAAAACAAATAAACAACAAATAAACAAAACCACTAGCCGGGAAGCTGGTGCACACCTGTAGTCCTAGCTATTCAGGAGCCAGAGGTAGAATGATCACTTGAGCCCAGAAGGTCGAGGCTGCAGTGAGCTATGATCATGCCACTGCACTCCAGACTGGGAGACAGAGCAAGACACTGTCTCAAAACAAACAAACAAACAAAAAAGGCTTTTATAGAGAATATGACAACTGAGTAAAACCATAAATGTCAGATAGGATCTAGGATTTAGATATGAGATTGCAGTGAGGGACAAGTCCACGTAGAGTTAACAGTGTAAGAAATTGGAAGCCAGAAAGTTCAGGGTGCATAGAGCCCAAGGTGACATTGAAACATGAAAGGGGAGGTCACAGAAAGATAAAAGCTGAGAAAGTAGGTTGGAACAAAAGTCTGAAGGGCCTTAAATGCTCTAAGAAGTTTGGTATTTATTCAGTTAATAATATTTAACATTAGAAAGATAATGTATGGATGATAAAATATTTGAATCCCTTGAAGAGATATGGTTAGAGGTATAAGGAGAATTTATAAGAAAGATAGAAGACAGGAAGAAAAGAGAAAATTTCATCTGGGTGTATTTGGCAATTGAGACTGTGAAGCTCCAGAGTAGAAAAAAGAAATAGAATTGGGAATCAAAGATGTTCATAATACAAAGGTGTAGATATGACCCTCCTTCAAGTACTGAGGCTCTTGATGGAAGGATTCATGTTACTGAGCTTGTACAAGTAGAATGCCATTATTTCACTAACACCCAGAAAATAATCCATTGCTATAATTAGCACTTAATTGTGCTATGTAACATGAAATTCCTTACTATATCTTTTCAGAGGCAGCAAGTAAGAACAGGTAGAAGGCAATTTCCTGGGAAAAGTGGTCTATATTTACTGTCTCCATTTCTACATTTTTCATTTACCTCTCAGTTCACTGCAATCTGGATTTTGTCTTTCATTTCAGCAGAAATCACTCTCATTAACGTCACCAAGGGCTTCTTAATAGCCAATCCCAATGGCACTTAGTTCAAACATCATCTCCTTTGGGAAACCTTCCTTAATGTCACAGAAAGAGCAAGACGCCCTTTTACCTGTTTTGAGCCTCTGTCTGTCATGGCACCTAACACAATGTATTACAATTATTTAAAGCTATGTGAATTCCCTTTCAACTGTGATTTCCATGAGGTCAGAGACTATGTCTTATTCAACTTTGTATCCCCAGCACCAGGTATGGTATTGCCTAAATAACTAAGAAATACGAACAATAAACCCCCCTCTATTGTCTCATTCAATCCTCTCTGCAGGATACACTTTTAGACAAAATACTGAAGACTCTTTTTTTTTTTTTGAGACGGAGTTTCTCTTTGTCACCAGGCTGGAGTGCAGTGGCGCAATCAAGACTCACTGCAACCTTCGCCTCCTAGGTCCAAGCGATTCTCCTGCTTCAGCTTCCTAAGTAGCTTGGACTACAGGCACCCACCACCACATCCAGTTAATTTTTGTATTTTTAGTAGAGACAGGGTTTCACCATTTTGGCCAGGGTGATTCAAACTCCTGACCTCGGGTAATCCACCCGCCTTAGCCTCCCAAAGTGCTGCGATTACAAGCCTGAGCAACTACACCTGGCCAAGACAAAATACTGAAGATTTCTAAATATAATCAAAACACAAATTGTCCCAAGGACTTCCAAATAGAACTAGAATGGAAACATTTCCTCTGAGAGCATTACTTTTACCTTTCCTTGTACTGTACATTATTTGTAAATCATTATATGATTAATATATATTGATAAAGCTTAGATGTTTTACATTCGGTCTTCTTATCTCCCTACCCCTCACCCATTGCCACAGTTTGTTATCCATACTTCTCATGACTCTATCATGTTGTGATTTCATTGGGTAAGGACTATTTTGATTTAGCTAAGCATTTTAAAGTGTCTCTTATAAGATTCAAAGATAAATAAGAATTGATAAAAATAAACAACTCTCATGAACAAACATTATTTATGTCTAATCTTATCTAACATGGTTTTGTCTAGTAATACAGCTAATGGTTAAGTAATATTCCTCATGATCAATAAAGAAATTCAGTGTTTTATTATTCTAATGTTTTGTCAAATATTTGCATCTTTGAAATTTAACATGTGAAGACCATTCTTGTCTATATTTTTTACAAACACACATACTATTAATCTTTTTTTCATCCAATTTTGCAAATGTTTTGGAATTTACCACCCTGGATACATATGACAGTTTAGAGTTAGTTTGGTTCTTTCTCTTCCTTTTGCTCCTTTATTGCTAAATTGTTTCTTCTCATCACCTGTAAAGCTCACACTTTTTATTATTTTCTTTAATTCTGGTTAACATTTGCCTATTCAACCTTATACTTACCTATCTTCACTTCTCCCATTATCTTGTTCATCTCTTATTTTGACCATTTTACTCCAGTGAAAGGTCTTCCTATGACCTTCCTATCATATGGTACAACTATCTATGAATAACTATACAGGCATCTACATATGCCATGAAGATAATCATCCAGATCATCCTTGGAAAAAATTGGGGACAGCATTTAGTAAGGCATCAAGAGGAACAGGGCTGTCATCTGTTAAGAAAGTTTTATTTTTTTAAATCAAATTAGTATCTAATGCAGCACAAAGTCCAAGAGAACCAAAAACTTAGAGTCTAAGAGGTGAAGTATTCAAGTTGTCAGTTCATTATTACCCCATGTGAGTTTATAATTTCCATGAAGAAACTTGATACATATTATGAACTTAAATAACAATGATAGTATATAATCATGTGCTAACAAGTAGTAGAGACTAAGCTTCAATGATCATTATATGAGGGTTGCTTGGGGTGGAACTAATATAAATAGATGGAACTGAGGTGGGAAAACAATGATATCTTGGTTTGATATTACTTGTGATAAATGTCCCAGTCCCTTAAATGCATTATTTATATATATTCCATATTTTAAAAATATGTCTATCAAACTAATTTCAATATTACCATTTAAATAAAATACACTGTGAGATAATGAACTATGTGAGCAAAGGAATCTGTAAAAGCTTTGTTCTAAAATTATTACTTTTGTTTTTGCTACAAAATTTTCAATTTAATAATGCTGAGGATAGTTTTTTTGAGAGGGGTTACATACAAGTATATTTTAAAATTATGTTCAGTTTTTAAGAATAAATTATACTTAAACATATTTGAATTTAGTTTCTGATTTTTCTTTAATGTAACAAAAGTCAAGAAAGGAAAATCATTTGGATGATTACATGTTTGTTGGTAGACACTATTAAAACATATTAAGCATTTATATGAAGCAGTGTTTTTAAAATGTCAAATAAAAGTATTTTCTTTTTGAAATGCTTTCTTTGATGCTTATTAAACAACCAGGCTGTTATGCTGGGGCAGCAGTAATGGAGGTTCTGCTTTTGCTTTTGAAAAGGAGCGTTGGAGCATCTCTGGATTTTAGATACATAGGAAACCCTTACAAAGACTTTGCAAACAGACTGAAGGAAAACAGATCGAAAATTGGCCTTTCAAATAGTACCTCATTATTGTTCCTAGTGGAAACTTTTCTTACTTTTAATTCTTTTTTACTTCTAATAAGGTGTAAACTATGCATATATAACAATGTTTGCTAGCCAGAGAATCTTAGAGAAGATATGCAGGAAATAAAATTTTTAGGAAATAAAATATTCTTTACAATGTATCTTAAAACAACAAAATGAACAATGAAGATGTATAAACTGGCTGTGCATTTACTTAACTTAAAGGATATCAGAATTAATATATTACAAAAAAAATTCATTCTTAAAAGCAAAGTATAATTGTTTGCCACAATTATTTTAATATATTTCTTTCCCAGGATAAATTTTAAACTCAGGAAAGCAAGGACTGGAATTGGAAGGGTTAAAAAAACACGAAGCAACAGTAACTCCATTTAGATAAGGGGATAGAAGGGTGGAGCAAGGGAACAATACACTAAAGTACTTTTCTTTCACAGATCTTGGTTCAAATTAAGGTTAAATTCCAAAGGAGGATGTGTTTTCCCCATATGGAGTCTTAAAGGACATGCCTTTGTTTCCAGCTTCCCAGAGAAGATATATGTTAACACAAACAAAGCATTTCATAATAAATTTAACTTTTATAGAGTGACTAATGCCCTGTGGAGATAAGGCGGACTCTCAGTCACCTGTGTTTAATCCAGGCTGAAGAAATTATGCCAAGGGCACACTGACAAAACTTTATTTCTTCGGAGAAGATGGCAGTAACTTGGTAGGGAGCAGAAAGGGTCTTGGTTTTAAAAGTCTTGTTAGAATGACTCTCATTCTCACTGTGAACCCAGTTTAGCATTTATGTACTTTGGAAGGACAAAGAGGTGAGGTAAGCCTGCCAAAATTTGAATCTATGTTTCTGGGAACCTGTTAGTAGGTCAACTGTTACAAATGTAAGAGGAACTGCAGAGGAGCGGTAAATACTAGAAATTTGGGAGTTGGCCTGCAAATAGCTTTATTAAAGCTTGCATACTGTTTCTTCTTCTAGATCTCAGGTCAGGTGACATGATATTTAAAATGTCACAGAGTATCACTATTTCTCGATCCAAACAGGCTTGGGTGCAGGTAGGGTGGGAGGTAGAACACCATGTAAAGAGACAACTGTTTTCTGCTAAAAATATTTGACAGTTAACAGACAGAAACGGAGATCTTTAAAATTTTACTTGGGATCTTGCTAACAATAATAATTTATTAATCTATCTCTTCCTCCTAAGAAAGACAAATGGTTTATTTATGAAAATAGTACTTTTCTTTCCCCTTTCCCTTGCTTTTATCTCTATGTTGTTATTAACTAGAGGCCTAATTGTGAAGTCCTTATTCTTGAAAAATGTCACTGAATTTGTGGTTAGGTAAAGTCACTCATTGAATATACACATCCCCTTTCCATGTGCAAATTCTATTGACTTCAATTGAAGAGTAAAAGTTAGTGCTATGACATGTGAGGAAGGAATTCCTTTTGAGAAAAGGAAACAATCTATTTGCATCAATCATATCAAACACACTTGACTATACATTATAAAATATTTGATTTATTTTTTATATTTATATATTCATCCTTGATGAAAGGCTTAGGCAATCTATATAAAATTTAAATAAAATAGAATACCAGTCTCCCTTTCTTCTCCACTCACTAAAAAATGGAGACACTGACAAAGAATAAACTTGATTTGGTTGCTATATGAGAATTTTTGTAACACTTTAGTTTATCAATCTGCAGGTCACTAATATTGATTCTAGACAAAATTAAGCATCGTCACTTATTTTATACTTCTCATTTCTTTATAGTGCTCAAGTTCCTTCTTGTGCTCTGAATAAGAAAAAATACCTTTCATCTTTTCATGTTAGCCAGTGGCTAAAAGAAGATAACTTTTCCGACTCTAGCCTACTAGACAAGGGTAATGAGGTTTCTCTTCTCAGGCTATGTAATGCCAAATCCAAATATCAGAAATTAATTAACTGTCCCAAATTTCAGAAATTAACTTCTCAGAGAGGAACACCACAAGGGGGCAGGTGAATCCAGGCTAGGTCCTAGGTAAGAGGGTCTCAGTATTGGGAATCCTGGTCAAAAGATAGGGAAAGGTTAGGTGAGAATTAGAAACAACTCTAAAGATAGTATTTCTTCATGAACATAAGCATTGGATCTGGATCGCCCAAGTGCAATTTTATTTAGAACATCTAGAAGACATTAATTACAATACAGCAAGAAAATAAGTGAAAGATATCAAACCAATGTAAATAGTCACAGGTTGAAAGTGCTTACTATGTTTAAGAAGGCCAATGGGATAATTTTACCAAGAAAAAAAAGACTGTATGTGAGAAGAAATCCAAAATTTACTACAGAGCAATCGGGGTATGGTTTGAAGATAAATTACAACCAGATAGGCAAAGTAGCAAGTAATTAAAAGACGACATGAGAAGATACCTTTGCTTCAAGGTGATCTTAATAATGAACAATTTTGTAACAGAAGCATAAAGTTTGAATAGAGCTATGCTAGTTTTTTTTTTCTGAACACAAAAATTAAGAAATTAATCTGAGGCACTTTAGGAAAGAGAAAATCTGCTATTTAAAAAGATTAAAGAGTCTGTTTTGATTTTCATTAGAAATTAAACTTAGCCTACGAATAGGAGGCAAAATTTGATATTTAAAAATTAGTTCTCCTAAACAAATATTTTAAAGTTGATACCAGATATCCCCTGTGAGAATGTCAATGACAGTATCTTCTATGGCCAACATATACACATACCTTCTGTGCAAAACAGCCAGGATGAATTCTGTTTGGCAAAGCTGGAAATTATCACCAGTTTCTCTTTTATACCTCACTAACAAAATACATTTAATTATTTGATGTGAATAGACAGTATATTATCTTTTATAGGTTAACAAAATTAAGCACACAGAATAGTGTAGGTTAATGAAGTACACAAGTTTTGGCTGTTACTGGTAATTTCTATTTCATTTCCAATAGCAATTAGAATCTTTAAAATGAGCTCTTAAGTAGCTTCTTTTATTTATGATAAAATTAACTTCTTTTTTAGGCCTATACAATAATTTTTTATAATGACAATGTACAAGTCATTTCTTTTATTATAATTCTATTGATTGATGAGGTTATCTCAAAATACACTTCAGGGCAAGCCAGGTTTTAGAATGTGGGACTCCAAATTGATCAAACTTTCTGTTGTACCATGATATATTTTGGTTTATTGGTATCATAGGACTTAACACTAAACTAGTAAGCCTATTTTTAATGCAAAACTCTGGACTGAAATGTGAATGCCTATTCCTATTGTACTTTAACGAAGGCTATTTCTCTCCAAATTCACTCATTCTTCTCATTGTATGTATACACATATATAAACACATACATAATATAGACACATACACATAAACTTATGTGTACATACATACATGTTGCAGTCCATTGGTGATATTTTAGAGCACTCTTTCTCCTCTTTTCACTCTGTGAATTCTCTTCTCTTCCTTTACTCCAAGTACTTGCAAAGTCCTCATATGCTTTGTCACCTTAAGGACATGGAAGCAGCTTCTGCAATGCTTGAAATAATAATGCTTTGATTTGTTAATGTGAAAAGTTGGATGGCTTTTAAAAGCTGACCAGTCCAGGGCTATTTGCACATAGTAGACATTCAATAAATATTTGTTGATTTGATTTATTCTAGGGTAAAGAACTGAGTAACAACTCTTTTTGTCTTCACTGATGTGCTATGGTTGAGCCTGTGTACAAATCCATTTATGAGTAAATATTAATGGTCATGGTCAATGAAGATGTTTTAGAGAGAAAAAAATCTAGATCTACAGGCTGTTAGTAACAGCAATGATTGGGAGCATGTTTAATAAAGTAAGTAGTTCTAAAAGAATAGATGACAGACACTATAAAATAGGGGCTCACTAAAGAGCATTCTGAATAAATTATCTGGAAAGAAAGTGGCTATTCCAAGAGTTTTACATTTTTGTTTCCATATACTAAGGCAAAGGACCTTTTCATTAAAAAAATTAGGGATAATATTTTGGTTGTAAAATTTAGTGAGCATATATAAGCTACATAATATTTCCTTTGGTAGATTCTCCTTTACAATAGTCACAAAAGTGTTAATGTATGGTTTTACTGACAACTGAGAGGTCCTGAACATAGAGAATGAGAATTTGTCCCAAATTTCAAGCAATGTATAACTTTTAAGGAGTTAAACTCTATACTCCTATCATTCAAAAGAGCATAATTGATTTATTTCCCTTTCTGATCACCAACAGTAAAAACTGTTTCTGAACTTACAACATGTTAAATTTTGGCTCAAGGCAAATTTACAACAGCAAGGTTTATAATAAAATCTGTCAAAACATTAACCATGATGGCACAAGTTTCAGCTCTAAACAGCGCAGATAGGGAAGCAGTATGGTTGACAACCTGAACAGCTTAGGGATGGATGCACGTTTGCCATTCTAGCTCTCAAAATGCCTGCTTATGTCACATTATAAATGTTTTTCAATTCCTCTGTTCTCATTTTTCACAAATGTGAAGGTTTTATATAAAAGGACAATGTTTTAATTAAGTGGTTTCAAAGTGATTTAGAGATCCTAGAATTAAAGATATAATTCTAAGTAAAAAGTTATTAGCTAAGAGCACTTTAGATGTTCAAGACAAGAGCTAGGAAGCAATAGCGTTTTCATTTCTTCTGTGATGAATCTCAAGAAAAATTAAGTATGAACTAAGATAGTATCTTAACCTTTTTGCTACTTTAAGGCAAATATGATTCATTTGGCCACATGCTAGCATTTGAGCAATATTCATCTATGTAATTTTAATTTTTCAACATAGAAAACAATGCTGGAAGTTTTGGCTTCCTGTTCCTTCCTGGTAAAAAAAGCTATATTTCCTGGAAAATCACAAGCAAAATACAGTTACTCTTATCAAAAGTGAATCACTCTGCCAGCAGTCAATTATAATCAAGATAGTCAACTTTGTGTATGAGGTACATACTAGAAACAATATTGGAGAAGGACATACTATATTGAAAAATGTAATTTGATTAGCCACAGACAGAACAGATTTATGAGAAGAAAATCTTCTTTAAGGAACTTAAAGTGTGTTAATGTCATGGTCATACAAGCAAAATGCAGTGAATATTCTTTGCTTGAGTGTTTCAGAGAGTCTTTGATACAACTGACCTATTTGTTGAAGAATGGCAGGCATGTTTTTAAGCTTTAGGATCATCATTCAACGTGATGTTACCTGATGAAAACTGGTGGAGACTGAATCAGAGACAAAATAATATTAGTAACCAAATATCAATTTTTGAAGCTGTAGTTTGGTAGGTAATATTCATGCACAATTTATTTTTGCTCCCAAATATCTTAAAATATGACTTGGGTATTGAAAGAATAATATAACCAGAGAGTAAAATGTCAAGAAAGTAAATCAAAGTAATAAGAACTCATATAACTTTGGTTGTTTTTAGAAAATGAGGGACCACTGAATTTGAAATCATGATTTAAAGTACATGCAGCAACATCAGAGGACATCCAAACAATTTACACTGGTTTATACATTGTTTGCATTCTTCTCCTTGCCTGAATTTGGACAAGCAATGTAGTTATCACTATTGCTCAATAAGGATTTAAATGGCCTATTTTCTTCTCTGGAAATTTTGTATAAACTTTGTAGTCAACAAAATAAAACCAGACTTCAGTTCATCATGGAGTGAAATTTCAAACTTTGGACTGCACGGTACCAATATTTAACAGCTACACAAGAAGTTTGGATTAAAAAAACAAACCAAGGCTGGGTGTGGTGGCTCATGCCTGTAATCCCAGCACTTTGAGAGGCCAAGGCAGGAGGACTGCTTGAGTCCAGGAGTTTGAGACCAGCCTGGGCAATTTCAGAAGACCCTGTCTCTACAAAAAGTTAAAAAAAGAAATGAGCCAGGCCGGTGGCACGTGCCTGCAGTCCCAGCTACTTGGGAGGTTGAGGGGAGAATCACTTGAGCCCAGGAATTTAGGGCTGCAGTGAGCTATGATCACACCACTGTACTCTAGCTTAGGTGACAGAGTAAGACCCTGTCTCAACAAAACAAAACACCCAAAACAAAAAACAAACCACAACAGACACACCACACACACACACACACACACCCAAACCAAAAAAATTAAACAACAACATCAAACAACCCCACAACAGCCCTTCACTTTAAATTGATTAATTAATTATGGTTAAACAGCTACAGTATTCAGGTAAATACAATGTTTTACCTGGTAATGTGCCAGGTGCTAGATAATTTGACATAATGATATATTTTAATATCACTGATATAGGAAAAATATTTAAATTTTAAACTTTTAATGTCATATTTTTAGAACGGCACATCATACAAATGTTTAGAAAGTTGAAATAGTTTGAAAATTTAGGTTTCATCATTAAACAAGGATGATTATTCATCAAGTATTTACCTGTGCAAAGAAATCGGAACAAAACTGAATCTCTCATCTTCAGGAGCTTGCATTCTAATGGGAAATAGTAAAGGAATACTGAAACCAAGAGAAAACTTAATAACTGCCCTAATAGATGAAGAAAGAGCTATATGGCAAACAGAAGGGAGATTAACTACAACTTGGTGGTGGGGTGAGGGTGGGGAATTAGGGAAAGCTTCATGTAGGGGGTGGTACATAAGTGTTCCTGATGGATGAATTGGATTTAAAAAGTGAAGGTGGATTTGATTGAGTAGAGGGTTAAAAATGGCAAATGACTCAAACATTGAAAATATAGGGTAGGAACTGAAATGGAGAGTATGCCTGGAGTACACGGTCTCAGGTATTAGTATGTTATGAATAAAAGTCACTTTTATTAATTTTCTTGCCATTCATAAGAAAACAAAATGTAGCATAGAACTTCTATGTATAATGTGGGAAATTGGTTCTTTAAAAAAATACAACATGAGCCCAGACAACTTTCCTAAAATATAAAGAAAATAATATCTGCAATATGTAACTAACTATATTCCTTGAAAAGTTGTTGCAATTTATAAAAGTATTTTATTTATAAAAGCAGAAACCAATTATTGCTGTGATATAATTGAAGCTTTAACTGAAAGGAAACTTCTGATTTCAAAAGCTTTTCCTCACTTCTTTTTGACACCAATTACTTATTCATATTCCTACCTTCCTCTATGTCACCTAAATAAAATTACATAACTACTCTTTATAATATGATCACAGTTTAAGAAAAGATGCAAAAAAGCAAATCCAATTTTGCAAAGTGCTAAGACTATAACATACTAAGACATTAGTAATTGGTGTACACATTTAGATAAAGTGTAATTCTTCAAAGAAATAACACTGAGATATTTTATGTCAAATTATATCATTGTTCAAAATATATTTGAATTTTCTCCCACAGAAGTATCTTCAGAACTGGTTTATGAGTTAGAGAAGAAATTCAGTCTCTTGTCTTTCAGTCACTTAGCTTTTAGTCTCAAGATAGTATAGTTAGAAGCAATATGAAGCTTAGCTATTTCAAAGAAAAATTTGTTCTTAGCAAGCCAAAGTGTACCTAATCTATATGGGTCTGAGAGACATTCTTTGTGACATTATCAGGAAGATCTCCCTAAGCAACAAAAAACATTGGCATGGAAGAAAAGGGCCACATGAGATAAAGTATACATGACTGGTGCATTTGGCAGTTCTCACCTTTTAAAAATATTATACAGTTATGGTTCCTCTATTTTAGGCAAAGTTCCTAAGTTTTAAACAGGTATGCTTTTTGAAGTTTCTGCCACAGTATGTATGATTTTTGAAATGAAAGTTAATTCTTAATTTTTGTTAGTGCACTTTGGTTTATTTCTTTACTTTTCATATATATATTTTAAAGGCTACCTTTTAGGGAGCAGTTGGTCTAGGGAGGCAAGAGCATCTTAGTTGCATGAAGACATATAAATTATATAATCTTATTATAAAACCAAAAATGTTGATCACTGCTGTTTTCTAAGTCTTGCTTTACATGGAGCCAGTGTTAAAAGTTCGTTAGCTAGAGCTTAACAACACAATGGCTTGAAGGAATGGAGTTACCACACAAGTGTTTAAATTCCATGCCGGATCCCTAGCTACAACGGAGAAGAAAGTTCAAACAACAAAAACAGAGTTGCAAGGTCTGAACTTGTGTGTCACGGATACCTCTTACTCATCACCAGGCAGCTCTTATTCAGGGCAACCAGGCCCTCCCAAGCAACATGGTTAATTGAATAAGGATTCTGAACCTTTTGGCTGCAGATAAACCAAAGTGGTACATGGCTCATAACTCAAACATTTCATTTTCGACAGCTGTTAATTTTCTTGCCCAGGCTAATTTGGATTATTCAATCATTTTCTTTTCTTTAATGAAAAACTGCTTGTAGTTACTGGTGGGGACAAAGAGCTGCAATTATGGACCTTGGAAGGTAAATTTATTATCTGCTCATTTTAATCATGTATACAAGTGATACTAAATTCAGAACATTTTATTAGCAGTGCAGTTATCTCTCTCTCTCTCTCTCTCTCTCTCTCTGTGTGTGTGTGTGTGTGTGCGTGTTTAGATTTAATAACATTCAACCATGACTACTGTTTCCTGCTATGATGGACCTGGTACCTCCTGCAGTAAGCAACTAAAAATGTTGGATAGAAAATGAAAAACATCTTTTCAAATTCATCAATATGTTGGCAGTCAATAAGTCAATAATACTCTGAGGCCCAAACCTAAGTAAAATGTAATCCTAAGTGGTAAGTAAAGCACAAAAGGCAGTTTTCATCTTGAAAGTGTTTGTCTTATGACAGGGGTAAAGTTGAGCTTGGGTTTTCAGGGCCTTGTAATGTAGCAGGGGACAAAGTACAAAGCCAGAATCCATCCGGGGAGAGAAATCTTGAACTCAGGCTATGAATGAAGGATTAACATGGATGAAATTGGAAATCATCATTCTCAGTAACTATCGCAAGAACAAAAAACCAAACACCGCATATTCTCACTCACAGGTGGGAACTGAACAAAGAGAACACATGGACACAGGAAGGGGAACATCACACTCTGGGGACTGTTGTGGGGTGGGGGGAGGGGAGAGGGATAGCATTGGGAGATATACCTAATGCTAGATGACAAGTTAGTGGGTGCAGTGCACCAGCATGGCACATGTATACATATGTAACTAACCTGCACATTGTGAACATGTACCCTAAAACTTAAAGTATAATAATAATTTTAAAGAAAATGAATGAAGGATTAAAAAAATTTCCCCTATGAATTTTATAACCATAAGCTAGCTCTACTGTGGATTTTCAACCCAAATTAACATTACCTAAGTGGCCTAATGAAAGTCAAATTAAGATTTAAAAGTGATCTAACATGTTTCCAAGTGACTGGCAGAAGCAAATGTAAAACTTTATGGAGGAACCCACCTTTAACACAGGCTTTGAAAAACTCCATAGAGAATAGTTCTAAGAAGATATAAGCTCACATTAATGAATCACCAAACATCTAAATAAAGATAGCTAGCAGAAATAATAGACAACAAAATCAGAGCAGCAAATTCTTGACATGTCAAAATTATAAGAAATTAAGTATGAAATACATGTTTAAAACATATAAGAAAATAAAAAATTAAAAATATGAGATAGGAACTCTAAAAATGATCAAATGCATTTGGAGATGAACAAAATATAACCTCTAGAAATGAAAATTATAATAAAGGAAATTTAAAACTCATTGGATTCCTGCTTTGAGACAGAACAGAATAGTTTGTGATAGACCAGTCCTCCTGCCAACAACAACTGGAAAAGCTGAATAAAGTACAAAAAACAGTATTTGTTTAAAAGTGGTGAAGAGGGTGTAAGATAAAGACTAATAGAGGGACTAAGATTTCAGAAAGGAGAACAACAGAGAGGTAAACTGATGATCTGCAGCCACTTTTCCCTTGGAGGCATTTGCTGGTTCTGGGTGAAGATGAGGGAATTGATAATGTGGGCTCTGTCCTAGCAGAAGATTGCTTCTAGGAATAGGAAAACTAGCAGAGCTTTGGGCAATTTTGCAGGGCTGGAGTGACAGAATTGGAGACCTAAAGGACCTGAAACACATATCAAGTTCTCCTTTCAAGATACTTGGCAAATTCTGAGATGTCCTAAGTGAAAGATTAAAAAAGCTAAAATGAGAATTTCTAAAAAAGCTCAGTGAAGATATCACTTTCACCACTGAAGGCCCTAGTGAACTATGCAACAAGAAAGGAGGCAAACCAGAAACAACTGATCCTTATTCAAACTGGAAGCCAGATTCAAGTCAACACAGTACCTTACTGGATAAATGTGACTGGGTTTCATTCAGTCATTGCAGGAGAGTAAAGGATAAACCCTCTTTGGAGGCAGACAAAATCATCTGGAGGTTCAGGTTATATTACATTCAATCAAGAATTAATGGGCATGCCAAGAGACAAGACAGACGATAGAGAAAGACCCAGAGGTAATTCAGATATTGGAGTTAATAGGCATGGACTTTAAAGTAACGATGACCAGTACGTTCAGGAAAACAGAGGCAAAGGGGGAAGAAAATAGATTTAGAAAGATGAGTATTTCACTGGAGAATCAGAATGTACAAAAAAGAAAAAAGAAATTGTAGAATTTAAAAATTCAAAACCTAAAGTTAAGAATTCAATAGATGGCCTTCGAAGTAGAAGACAGGCTTAGTGAAATAAAAGACAGGTAATTTTAAAAATTTAAAATTGTCCAGGTGTAGTGGCTCATCCCTGTAATCCCAGCACTTTTGGAGGCTAAGATGGGAGAACTGCTAGAGGCCAGGAGATCGAGACCAGCTTGGGAAACCTAGCAAGACCTCGTATCTTAAAAAACAAAAACAAAAACAAAAAAACAAAAATCAAAACTGTTGCACATAGAACTAGAAAAAAAGAATAGAAAATATGGGAACACAATGAAAAGATTAACATATATGTAATTGACGTCTCAGGAGGAGAAAGAGATATTGACTAAAGATGTCCTAAAATTGAGAAAAGAAGACAGAGCTTTAATAAGGTCTCTGAACTCAAGCAAGAAATATAAAAAGAAGACCACATCAAGGCATAAAATAAAACTGCCAAAAAAACAAAGTAAAAGAAAAAAATGTAAAAAGCAATCAGAGAAACAAAAAAGTTTACTTCAAGGAGACAATAAGACTGACAGCTGATTTCTAAACAGGTAAGAGGGAAGCTAGATATTAACAGGATGACATTTTAAAAGATCAACAGGAGGACCTACACTTCTGGCTACAATGGAATAACAGGGACCAGATTTATCCTGCCACTGTCCTTAAAAAACTAAACAACAACAACAACAACAACAAAACCAAAACCAACACCAACCAAATAAAAAGCAATACTGAAAATACATGAAACAATGTTTTTGGACTTTGGACAATAGGCAGTCCAGGACAGTGAATCAAACAAATGAAGTGAGCCCTATGATTGCCCCAGCTTATGGTCTGGAGAATTTACAGAGAGTGGAGTGGGACAACCAAACAGAGCTTGGAAGTCTCCCTGAGTTGAGGACACAGAGTTGAGAATCTGGGGACACCAGGGCAGACAGAATTTACAGCTCAGGGTACTGGAGAGGAGAAATTCTAAGCAGAGGAGAGGGCTGCACAGAGAAAAAGAGAGAGAGAGAGGATACATAGGAGAGCGAATTTGGCTCTAGAGAGCTGTAGACCATTCCTTGAGTCTTTCTCAGAGTATTGACCAGCACACATATGTGAGCAAACTAGCAAGGCCAGGGTAAAAATCACCAGGAAAGAAAAGGGAGAACAATGACCTAAACTTTCATATGGTCATCATATACTATAAAGAATATAAGGTAATATATTCAGAAACTCAAAACATTTTAAAGAAATACAAAAATATTCAGGACCCAACAAGATAAAATTTAAAATAACTGGCATTCAATAAAAAGTTATCAGCATGTAAAGCAGAAAAATATAACCTATGGTAAGAAAAAAAAAATCAATCAATAGAAACAGGCCAGGAAGTTGCACAGATGACATAATTAACAAACATGAACGTTAAAACAGTTATTACAGCAATCTCTTCTTATCCGTGGGGTACACATTCCAAGACCCTCAGTAGATGTCTGAAACCAAGGATAGTACCGAACCCTACATATATTTTTTCCTATATGTACATTTCTATGATAATGTTTAATTTATAAATTAGGCATAGGAAGAGATAAATAATAATAATAAAATAGAATAATTATAACAATATACTGTGATAAAAGGCATGAGAATGTGGTTTCTGTCTCTCAAAATATCTTATTGTACTATACTTACCTATTTTTGGACTGTGGTTAGTTGTGGGTAACTAAAACCAAGGAAGTGAAACCACTGTATATGTTTTATGTTCCTGAAGATAATGTAAAGCATGAACAAGTTAAGGAGAGCCATAAAAAATTTTAAAAACTCAATTCTAACTTATAGAGATGAAAAATACAATGTCTGTGAAGAAAGAGGGCCTGGATGGGTTAACAACACATTAGACACTGCAAAAGAAAAGATTAGTAAACTTGAAGACAAAGCAATAGAAACTATCCAAAATGAAACAGAGAAAAAAACTGAAAAGAAATATAATAAAAATATGGTTAGTTAGAACGAATAAGATCTAATATTTGATAGCACAACAAGGTGACTACAGTCAATAATTTATTGTACACTTAAAAATAACTGAAAGAGTATAATTAATTATAACAAAAAGGATAAATTCTTGAGGTGATGGATATCCCATTTACCCTGATGTGATTATTATGCACTGTATGCCTATATCAAAATATCTCATGTGCCCCATAAATATATACACCTACTATGTACACACAAAATTAAAAATTAAAAAAAAGAACGAAGCATGAACAAGTTGTAGGATAACTTTAAGTAGCCTAATATCCAGAGAATAGTAGATCCAGAGAAAGAAGAAAAGAGATAGGGAAAAATATTGGAAGAAATAATGGCTGAAATTTTCGATAAAGACTGCAAATTCATGGATCCAAGAAGTTCAGCAAACCACAGGCACAGAAACATGCAGAAATCGACACTACATATCAAAATCAAATTGGTTAAAGCAAGTGACAAAGGGAAAATCTTTAAAGCAGCTAGAGGACACATAATGTACAGAAAATAAAAATAAGAATGACAGCAGGAACAAGGCAAACCAGAAATATTAGAGCAACATCTTTAAAATACTGAAAAAAATCCACAAAACCATGTTAACCTCAAATTCTATATGCAGCAATTTTTTTTTCACAGAATGGAGGCAGAAAAAGAGTCACATTTTCAGACATACAACAGTTGAACCAACAGTTCTTCACTGGTATAGATGATAAATACTTTGGGCAAAAGGAAAATGGTAACAGGTGGATACACGGATGTATGTAAAGAAAATAAGGGCATCAGAAATCGTAAATACACGAGTAAATATCACAGTAAATATCACATACGTTCATTCTTATTTTAAAAATTTTCTTAAACATAATTGACTTTTTAAAGTTAAAAAAATTACAATTATGTGCATATGTAGAAGTAAAATGTGTGACAAATCACAAAGGTCATACGTGATGAAACAATAATTTAACAAAGTAATGTGATAGTTTAGATATCACCAGTTTATAGAATTTTTGCCCCAAAGACACCTACTGCCCACTTCCACTCCATTCCTCTTTTAGTCATGTACTCTAAGCTGTAAATTCTAAGTTCACTCCAGGTGATAGAGTGCTACACAGTCTGTTTACATTTACCTTATCATGATTGAATAATCAAATGCAACAGAAAGAGTGTTTTTAGATTTCAGCTATTGAAGCAACATTCCACGTACATATTCCAAAATGAGTAGAGGTGCTTTATGGTAGATTTGAGTCAGTCTATTATTATTATTATTATTATTATTATTATTATTATTATTATTTGAGACAGTCTCACTCTGTCACCCAGGCTGGAGTGCAATGGCGCGATCTCGGCTCACTGCAAGCTCTGCCTCCCGGGTTCACGCCATTCTCCTGTCTCAGCCTCCCAAGTAGCTGGGACTACAGGCGCCCGCCACCACGCCCGGCTAACTTCTTTTTTGTACTTTTTTTAGTAGAGACGGGGTTTCACCGTGTTAGCCAGGATGGTCTCAATCTCCTGACCTTGTGATCCGCCCGCCTCGGCCTCCCAAAATGCTGGGATTACAGGCGTGAGCCATCGCACCTGGCCTATTTTTTTAATTAAAATAATTTGATCTCACTTCTTATGTTCTTTCTAACCATATTCACTAAAAATGATATTTCTCTTCAATATTTTATTACTATAATTTTATTTTATATCTAAATAGTTTTGAAAGATTCCTAAGGTACCTAACAAATTTGTTCATATTCACATTTATCTTTATTAAATTTGTTAAGGAAGTCAGACAGTTTGACAGTGAACTTAATCTGTTTCCTTACTGCAATATATTTTATAGTGCATATCTAGTACACTGTCTTCAGGATTGTACATTTATAAATTTGATTAAGATCGATGTATAAGAATTGCATTGAAATATGTATAGGATTTGCAATAGGGGATTTTATTTGAGTACAAAGTAAATATATATTTTAAACATTTGAGTTTGTGCATTAAAATACATCTTTGTTAATAATCAGATAGTCCAGAAATTGGTGGCTTCTAAAATACCAGCATACACCAAAACAATATTTAGAAGACAATTAGATTAAAAATTATGCATATTAAGACTTCTGCAAAGGAATATCATTGTATACATTTTAATGATTCTCAAAAATACACATTTATCATTGTCAAATACTATTTATGAAGTCCTACATTAAATAATTCAACTTTTAGAAGTTTAACTTAACTTACACTAAAACATATAATAAAAAAGAAAAGTTTTCTTTTTCTAATTTCAGTATATATGCTGCTGAAGCGAGCACAAGAAAAACTCTTCAAAAAAGATTTTTCTAGTAAAAGGATTACAAAAAATTTGGTAACTTGAGATGCTCTTCTGGAACGTATGCTGCTGGTTTAAATGTGCAAGCTCCAACTTAACAAATGTTTAAAATATTTGAGTTTTTAAAACAGTGCCAAAACAAACCACATCTTTTCTAGAGATGACATATTTAGCTAAGCACGAGCAAAATAAATCTTTCAACCATTCCATGTATTTGTTTAAAAGCCTAAGAAACCACGTGCATTTCCAATAAAACATGAACAAAACACTGAAATCACTGGAGCCTAACAGTTCACTTATAAATCATTTTTTTAAAAGGTAAATGTATCGGTGTGTGTGCATGTATATATATAAATATATATGTAAAATATGAATAGATAGGTTAGCTGTAAATACTAGTTACCAACAACACAATAAAATCAGTAAAAAATTTGGGTTCCAAACACATCATATGTGAAAAGACAAAAATATATAAGCCATGGCTATTTCATCATAGAATGCCTTATTAATCACAAGTATTTGAAAATAGAAAGTTTAAAAATAATTGTGATCTTTAAGAATAGTACATATAAAATGTTTTTCTATGAAACTATATTCAATATTAAAAGTATAAATCTTTAATATTCTAGATTTTTAATAAAATAAACTAATTATATAAATAAGCGACCTGATAAGAAGATGACTGAATTTATTTGAATAAGGAAATATACAAAGGATCAACTTTATCATTGAAAAAAATTAGCAAAATATTTTACTCCATATTTAAAATACATTAATAATTTCTAACTTATTTATAAAATTTTAAATTCTCATATATTAATAATTAATAACTTTGCTTTAACTGCTTATACCTTGCTTATAACCAATAACTTTGCTTATTACTGGTTTTAGCTCTAAATTGCTCTAGGAGATAGAGCAAGCCTAGAAGTTTAGACTACCATGCTAAAAAACTAAGCTGATAGGTTTTAGCATCAGGCCAAATTAAAAACAGTACAAAGAGACTCATGTTATGTTTTATTAGCAATGAATTGTCACAATATTCCTAATTAGTGAAGGCTGAGGCAAAGCATACTGCCACTATAATACCATAGAGAGGTGGTAATAATGTGATGCTGTTTACACATGCAGTTCACATTATTGTACTTCATTGAAAAAAATGTGTACAATCTTTTGATTATTAGGGAATTTGTATGTAGTATGTGAAAGAAATGGTACTATCACAACAGAAATTGCAAGAGTAAAATCTTTACTTTGAAATTTTTTTCTTACAGAGAGATTTAGAGACTCATAGTTGCATGGAGTGTGGTTATAAGATCTTAGTTCTAGGTCCTAGCCAGTCCTTGGCAAATTCCAAGGCTTACTGAGTCTGTTTCCTCATCTGTAGAATGAATATAATAATAATTATAATGACAGTAATACTAAAATTATCATCACCATCGTTATTATATGGGTTATATATATAATTTATTATTATTATGATTGTCGATAGGATCAAATGAAAAAACAGATGTAAAAGGACTTTGTAAATCATCAAGTGCTACAAATGTTAGTATTAGCATTTTGCCTTTCCTGTAAATTACTTATTTTTACAAGAAGAAGTGAATTCTCATGTTACTATAGGATTTAGAGTTGATGATGTGTAAAGCAAACTCAAAGCAACATTTCTCAGCAGTGTGGAATACTTCTAAAGTTGCATTATTGTTGAATACATAGAGAACCTATCTTCAGTAGGCAAGGCTATTCCTTCATACAGAAAAAATATATAAAGACCATCTGACACACTGTTGATGGACACTTTTAAGTGTAAGAAATTAATTAAGATAATATTTGTCTGTAATACTTTGCATTTGAAATTTTGTAGACAATTCATTTTCAAGAGGATGTGATATTTTTGGGAGATTACCTATACTGAACAATAGTGGATGTTAGAATTATTTTGCAAATTTAACTTTATAATATCATATTCTATAAAAGTTCCGCATATTAATTATAGGAACTGGTTTTTCTAATTTGATCATTTAAGCGTAGAAAGATTTGTTTGGAAATTGTGAAATGTCTTTATACTATATTTTGTGTATTCTAAAAGACAAAATAACTCAAGAAAAGTTCATCTGCTTTCAACATTAAACCGAAAATTCAAATTTACTTGTGATTTATTTTAAGTGAGATCAGGAATGGACTACTTTGTGACAAAAATTGTTTCTCTTTACTTACCTGCACCTCCCAGATGACTTTAAAGATAATGTTTCTTCACATAGGGAGCTGTTACACGTTTCAAATAGAGCCCAGAGACAAGACTCCATGCATGACCAAATCATTACATATTTCTCTATTACAGAGTCATTGGTCTATGAGAGGATATAATTCTCTTTAGGACTACAGAGCAAATTAAATCAGTTTATTTTTAACCCCTGTTGTCCCTTATTTTCTAATTCTCATAGTTAAAAAAGTT
Source organism: Pan paniscus (assembly GCF_029289425.2). Lineage (NCBI taxonomy): Eukaryota > Metazoa > Chordata > Mammalia > Primates > Hominidae > Pan > Pan paniscus. The sequence goes on along the minus strand of NC_073264.2, from coordinate 38,870,647 downwards.
ACTTTAATGGATACAGATTTAATAAGGAAGAAATAGGGTTTGTTAGCATTATGATTCTTTTGTGACCTATGACAAAGTAGCTTACATTTTCCTGTGGAGTAAAAAAAAATTGAAATGGATAATCTGCTATGGTATATGAAAGAATGGTACAATAAATTGTCCTGAATGTACTTATCCTGTAAATAGGCAATAGTAGATAATTTAGCTCAATCTTAAAGATGAATTAAAAACGTATAGACTTAGAAAAAATTTTACTTCCCTACAAAATTTTTGCTAATTAAATCTCTACTTGTCTATTTCATCCTGTTCCAGGCACAGTCATTTCCTCTTGGTCTTTCGTCTGTCTAATCTAAAAATATGAAAGTATTTTGCCTATAACTAATTACATAAAAATCTCAGTTCTATTCATAACTTCATATGACTGCTATGCTGTAACTATCTTATTTCTGGAATAAAATAAAAAGCAGGTAACCTTAACCAAATGGCAAGTTTACTTTTTTCTAAATTCTTATATTTCTACATTACAATTGTATTGAATATTATATATTAGATCCTCCTCCTCCACAATAAAAATCAAATGGCAATTAAAAAAAGATAAACAATAAGAATACTTAATAGGTTTGATGGTCTCTTTTAAGACAGAGGCATGCTAATTTTCAAGCAAAAATGACAGAGACTTATAGCTTAAGTAGAATTCAGATAATTATTCAGACCCAATATTAAAAAATACTGACAATGTGAATTTATAAGTACACATTAACAGTCTCCTCTTTTTATTGAAAACAGTTTGCATTATTTGTAGTGAAACAAAAATCATGCCTTGACGAATGTAATTTTAATATATCCATCTCTTATTAAACAAATTATACATTTAATTCTTGGCATCTATATTTAATATCTTTTATACTAACAAAGATTACATACATGTATTGAAGGAAGACTACACACTCATGTTTAAGCCTCTCTCATCAGTTAAGAAATATACCCTATATTGAAAAATGCATGTATTTGAAGTTTTGACCTAACACAGTGGATTAAAGCTTAGACAATATTTACTTTGCCGCACTTTGATTCAGAAAGGGCCATATGTGAAGATATGATCCTAACCAATTTTAACATGTTTCTATAATGATCTCTCAGTAAAAAGATTTATATTAAAGATATTGAGATATAAAATAGTTACAAAATAAGCTGTAACCTTATAGCTACCCATTGGTAAAAGTCTATAGTTAATATATTTGGATAAATAACTCAAGTCAGCAGCAAAGTGGTTAAACATTTGTGATTTGATTTTATCTCAGCTTGGAATGTGGTTGGAGTGTCCCACTTCTAACAACTGTTTGCTAAGTTAAGGCTTTAGTGTTTACACAGTGTTGAATGAAGCAGCCTGGTCACCAGATGTGATCGCTTCCCCAGACTGTCGTTTTTTTTCAATCAGATCACTGTCCTCATGGTCCCGGTTCCCACCTTCTTCCTCAGTACATCCACCAGCCTTTCCAACCTAAGTTGGGGTTGGGATGGGGGTGAGAAGGGGAAAAAAAGGGCAATTATTGTTAAGAATGTCCTGGCTGATAAAGGACAGTATTTGCCTGTGACCAAGCAGTCCTCACGGTCATGTTAAGAAACAAAGCATTACTGTGAGAGACACTGCTACAGAGTGCCAAGTATTTGAGGTTAAAAAACCCAGCAATGACACAAACTTTAACCCAGATCCTTGAATTATGTCAGCATTAGATGCCACACAAAATTTATAGGACATTTATTTCAATACATTTAGCTACTTGCATTAAGGTTGTGAATGAATCATTTACTATGCAATGACAGGATCACATATTAAATGTAGAATAAACTGATTTTACCTAAGAAAAGCACATATTTCAAAACACAAATATCAGCAATGTTTCACCTGTTACTTAGATAAGTGATTCATTGGTTGGTATACTGTGTAACTTCTATGTACTAAATTCCCATCTTTTCATAGAATCAGCTGATAAACATAAAGCCAGAAATAGTGGTTAGGTGGGAAACATTTCAAGTTACAGTAGCATGGAAATAATTTAAAAATACACAATGATTTGATACTAATAAAACCAGACTTTTTGTTCTAATTAAAAAAACACGTTTCTATTTCTGAGTAGCATAGATGCACTAGAAATTACCTACATAGACATTTTAGTCAAAGAAAATGATTTTTTTAGTTGATTAAAAACTAGTCAATTAAATTGAAAAGAGAGTCGAAAGTTCAGAAGTCCATTCTGCAGTGTTCTTAGACTACTCTATGAGTGGGAGGTCACATTCATGTAGATCAGTAAGAGATGCTTGACAAAAGATGATAGAATCAGACCATTAATTGGTTTTCTTCTTTTATTTTCTTTACTGAAAGCATAAAACCTCAACCAAAAATCTTGCTTGATGTTATACACATAGAAATCTTCCTTATAAGTAAATATCATGCCTAGCAGTTTTCATATACACAATCTTCCTCTCTCAAAGACTTTACGGTAAGCGGCACAGTCTAGTCTGCTTCACAGTTTGCCTCATTTATATGGATCCATGCATGAGGGTCCTCTGCAAATAAACACAGCACAGAGCTAGACACTAAAGGAATGAGGGTATTCTTAGTGTCATACAAGCTGGTTTAGATGATTTGGAAGTTCCACTGAGGAATGGACAAATCAACTGCATATAATGCTGAAAACTAGCTGAAGTTTATTGGATGATTTTGTATCTATCAAGAATTCTGTTAACAAAAAACAGGAAAATAAAACAAAATTATTCAGTGCATCAAAAAACTTTGCTTTAAGAACACAGTAATGATCTTAGAGTAAAAAGGCAAATCTTGTCTAAGTTTATTACTACAAACTTTTCTAAAATGCAAACTATACATAAATGTTGTATATCCACTAAAACAGTCTAGTGGTACAAATACCTGAACTAGAAGAGTCATTAGAAAATTCACTGTATTCTCAGATTAGTCTGCAATACTTGAACCTTCCCTAGTGGTTAAAAACTAGTGCTAACTTACACACTCTGAATATTATGACTCATAGGACTACATGAATCCTTTAAGGCAATGTTTAATTAACTTGAGTTGTGCAATGAGGGGAAAGAAAAATGTGAGTATGAATTATAGAACTACACTATGAAATTTTAAGTTTATTGTTAAAATCTGATAGTAACTTGAAATAACCATTAAATAGCTCCCAGCAGAAATCATTATAAGATATTAGTAGCATTGCTTTGCATATATTGTTAAAAGCCAGAAAATATTACTTGCAAACTGGCTAAATGTATCCCTTCTCCATAATATAATTTATACTACTAACTAGTGATAAAACCTTTTTCACAATATAAAAGTCAGCTCTATTTTGTCTAGTTATTATTATTGTTACTACAAATTCAGAATCAGTGGAATCCCAAATTACTGAGATGAATCTGTGTTGTGCTTCTTCTGGCTTCTCCTTTACAGACAGGCTCATCTTACTTTTGTTTCCTTTTTCTACATTAGGACATCTTTCCATTTAGAACTCTTATATCTTGTTAAGGTAAGAGATTAGGAGGAAATAGTTAAATATCATGTTTTGCAATGTCCTCATTGTATTTCAACAATTACCAGATCAACTACAATCTCAATTTATCCAGGTCGAATGATTTATGAAAACCTGATCTCAGAAATGAGAAAAATGTCAATTACTTAGTTTTGTGAAAGCTTACTGACTTCTGTAACACAATGAAGCACCTATTCCTTCCTGTAAGGAATGGAATACACCTGCCAAACATGGGCTGTGCCAACAGGAAGGTAGACGTGTGTGTCTGTTGAAGCACCTTGCAGGATTTGCCTGCAGGCTATTCTTACTGTCCAAATCAATAATGTCCTTAAAAAATTATGTAGCTCACTAAAATAGGCTCCAGCTGCTTTAAATATTACTCAGTGATATCTTCTCAACAGCTTCATGAAACAGGAAAAGGGCTAGAGCTAGGATTAGGATTTCTCCATTTTAAATATGAAGAAACTGAAGAACAGACAAGTAAACCCTTATACAAGGTTGTGAGGAGGAGGAGACAAAGTCACTAAAAATGCTGCACCTAGGGTTTGCCATTAGTATTAAAGATCTTGCCCTCTCTCAGTCAGAAGGATGAGAAGACTTTAACTATGATTTTTGTTTCTTTTATCACTATGGTTGTTGTTTTGTTGGTATTTTTAATGTTGATGCATTTTATCATCTTTTCTTTTCATTTTGCTCCCTTGATGACACTTAAATGCTCATGACTTCCAAATCTAGACCCCTTTCTCAAAATTCTCTTCTGAGTTTTAGACTCACTTATCCAACTGCCTTCAAGAAATCTCCTCTTGCTTATACAATTGGCCTATGATACTCAGTATATTTAAAACAAAACTATTTTACTTCTTATGCATGTTTCAGTATTTCTTATCTTGATTAATGTTGCCATCCATTCACTCACTCAACCTTTCAGCTAAAATATTTAAGAAAAACTTGGTATATTGTATTTTTTTCTTTACTTCAATTTGAACCTGTGAAAACTTTGTGATGAAACAACTGATGTAGACAGGGGAACACAATGAAAGGGTTTTAACTCATCTAGTAACATCATTTGCATTTTAGAAAGTTCATATTGCCAAGAATGCAGAGATGGGATGAAGGCAGGTTGACCTGTAGGTCAGAAGACCACATAGCCTTTTATTTAAAAAATATCCTAATGAGCACAATGGTGTGAATGTACTTACTGCCATTAAACTATACACTTAAAAATGGTTAAGATGATAAATTTATGTTATGACATTTTACCCCAATTAAAAAATATGTCAGGCCAGACAAGGTGGCTCACGCCTGTAGTCCCATCACTTTGGGAGGCTGAGACGGGCAGATCACTTGAGGCCAGGAGTTCAAGACCAGCCTGGCCAACATGGTGAGACCCTGTTTCTACTAAAAATAAAAAAATTAGCCAGGTGTGGTGGCACATGCCTGTAATCCCAGCTATTCGGGAGGCTGAGACACAAGAACTGCTTGAACCTGGGAGGCCGAGGTTTCAGTGAACTGAGATCACACCATTGCTCTCCTGCCTGGGCAACAGACCAAGACTCTGTCTAAAAAAAAATAATAAAATAACTAAAAATAAAAATAAAAAATAATCCCAGTGAGAGCTGAAGGCCTGAATTAGAGCTGTACCAATGTAGATGGAAAGAAGGAGATGCATTTGAAAGATACTTAGGATATGGGATCCAAAGCACTACATGACCTCTGAGGATAGAATGAGGTGAGGTGGATTGGGCAAGATGGCTGACTCCCAGGATTCTGGTTTTGGTGGCTATGTAGATAGTGATGCCCTAATCAAGATAATGGAGAGGAAGAACAGTAGATTTTCGCTTGGGAGTATGTGTGTGTGGGGAATATGTGTGTAAGTTAAGTCTTATACATTTGTGGTATCAGTAGGACATAAAAGTGGGGATGTTAAGCAGACACTTGTATATAAGAGTCTGTGTTAAAGAGAGAATATTAGGTCTATTTCAGTTCAATCAACAAGTATTTGTTGGGCAATTCCTATGTGCCAGGCATTGTGCTGGGCTTTGATTATTCAAAGAACAGGACATAGTCCTTACTCATAAGAAGCAGTAAGGTGGGAAAGTAGATCTTTATATGGATAACTCCAGTAAGTTATTGATAAATGTTATAACATAAACACAGGTATTAACAGAACCTACCTTGGGTACGGAAGGAGAGGAAAGGTCTGTAAAGGCTTCCTGATGATGCCTAAGTGTTGAAGGATGAGAAGGAAAGAGTTACCTCAAGAAAGGTGGGAATGGAGACAGGGCATGGATGTGCATTCCAGGCAGAGGAAATAACACACAGGTATAAAAAGTTTGATGTGTTTCAAGTACTGCCAGTAGTATAGTTGCTCAGAACAACAAAATAAGAGGTTAAAGATGGCAGGAAATGGGGCTAGACAGGTAGGCCATACTACATTTTACTTTCGGTTGCAACTGAAGCCAGAGGAGGGGATGGAAATGTTTAGAGAGAGAAGAAATAAAAAAGGAGAAGAGAGGGAGGAAGAGGATAGAACCAAAATGACAACAAATATATAAAGAAAAGAAATTTTAAAAATAAATTGAGAAAGAATGGTCAAAGAAGTAAAAGATGAACCAAGAGTAGAACAGTCACAGAATCCAGAGATGAGAACTCCAAGAAGGGAGTGATCATCAGAGTTAAGTAGGTGCTTAAACAAGATTAAAGTGAAATGTCCATTTGATTTGGCAGGAAGTGATAACCTTTTTTGAGTGCAATTGTAATGGTATGATAAAAGTGAGAAAAAGCATGAATGGAATGTGAAAAAGTGAAAACTAAGTATAGGCTGCTTTATAAGAGCTTGGTTAGGATGTAAAGAGAATTGTAGTTACAAGGGGACGTATGGCTGAAGAAGTCTTGTAAGAAATGGAAAACATGTGAATGTGTTGATAGACTATGGGAAAGGAGTCTAAAGAAACAGAAACATGCTAAGGTATAAGGGAGGAAGGAAATGCTTTTTAAAATGGGCTTCTGAGGAATGGATCATAAGCATAACTTGTAGGATTATCCTTGAAACTACGACTGGTTAACTTTTCTTGCAGACTAAAAGAACGGAGGTAGAAAGAATATATCTGTGGATAATTCTGTAGGTGTGGAGGAAGGAAATGACTGATCTCATACGTGCTAGATTCAATTTTCCTCATGGAATAGAAAGGTAAGGTCTCTGCTGAAAGCATAGAGTGAGGAAAAAGGCTGAAAAAGAATAGTGAGGGTTTAATAGGACAAGAAAGGGAGGTGACCAGGGATTTGAAAAAGGATTTTTAGGTGGTATTGATGATCTAGCTAAAGCTAGACACTACAGTCTTGTAGAAGACATAAACCATCATAGTGGTATAATTTTTTCCCCCATCAGCTCTATACTTTGGGGGTAGGTTTGCGGAAAGCAAGTTATAGAAGTAACTCAGAGTTTATGACTTACAGGGCAGTAGAGTGAAAAAGACGAGGACATAAGGAAACTGTCTTAGGGAGAAAGTGATTAAACCCAGACTCCAGACTGAGGGGAGAAGAAAGCAAGTCAACAAAGGGCTGTTACTCTACGGGGAGAATGGAAGGAGCAAGGGACTGGATATTTTGATTTGTGTTGAGGCTAAAAAGCAAGAAGAGTTGGAATAAGACTGTGATTTCTGTCAGAGAAGCAATTTTGACCTTAGGATTTCAGATGTAGAAAAGTTCTGAGTGACAAGAAGATCCAGAGTGAGTAGCTGAAGTGAAAAGGTAAAGGTCATTAACATTCAGGAGGCAAATGAATAATGCAGGTTATTGACATAGATATTGAAGTTTGTCAGCATGAATGCAGAAGCTGGAGTAGAGAGGAAGACACTGAATGAGATGCCTGAAACTCATATTAAATAAATGGCATTGATCAGGAGATCAGAAGCAATTACTGAACAAGAGGGATAGAGAATGATAGAGATGGATGATGAAAACCTCAAAGAAGGGGTTTTACATGGATGCAGAAGGTACGAAAGTACTAAAAGGGAACCAGAGCTTTCCTTCCTATTACATGGGGTAAGGGAGAAAGGCTGGTGTCTAGTGGGCTACTGGGAAAAAAGTGTTCTTGGTAAATTCAAGTTTCAGGTAAAATGTGAGTGTGACACATTCAGTGCAGAAGTTGTGGATAGACACAAGTAGAAACAATGGAAAGAAGGTTCATGAAGACTGATTAAAAGGAGCTGAGGTGTAAGGACAAAAGCAGAAGGAGGGAAAGATGGGGAGGGGAGGAAGCACAGAAATGTAAGGAAGAGGACAGGCAATTGATCGGCTTACCCATTCCTCCATGCAGAAGCTGTAACTAATGAAATAAACTTCTTGCTCAGTTTTAGCCACAACCGAAAGATACATATACAGACTATAATGCACACAGATACATATAAAATGTACATACACAGACATATTTATGAATATATACAGACACTACGATATAAATATGAACACACACAAATATGCTCACAAAAGTACATGTAAGACATCAGGGAATATAAAAAAATGAAATTGATAAGAGAAAAGTAAGAAGACTTTGTATCTGAAAAAGACTGAAGAATGAATTCATAAGTGAAAAGGTGAAGGTAGAAGTAGATGGGAAAATGGGTTGAAAAGTCATACAGAAAGTGAAAACAAGAACTGTTAGAAAGTGGTAAGAATGGTGTATTAGTCTGTTCTCACACTGCTATAAAGAGCTGCCCAAGACTGGGTAATTTATAAAGGAAGAAGGTTGAAATGATTCACAGTTCAGCCTGGCTGGGGAGGCCTCAGGAAACTTACAATCATAAGGGAAGGGGAAGCAAATATGTCCTTCTTCACATGGCAGCAGCAAGGAGAAGTGTAAAGCAAAAGGGGGAAAAGCCCCCTCTAAAACCATCTGATCTCATGAGAACAGGAAGGGGGAAACTGCTCCCATGATTCAATTATCTCCATCTGGTCCCTCCGATGAGACATGGGGATTATGGGAACTACAATTCAATATGAGATTTGGGTGGGGACACAGCCAAATCACATCAAATGGGGAGCTGAATAATAACTATATAGTCAGAGAATTATTCCTTATTTTCATAGAGAGCCTCATTGGCTCTTCTACCTATCTGCCTACACCTACCCTTTAAATCATTACCCTACTTGATTTCCTTTATGAGGTGTTGTCAAAATGTTAAGAAAATTGTTGTATCTTTACTGTGTTTTACTTTTTTTGAGGCTAACACTTCCAGTCCTTGAAGGGCTTTGTATAGGTTAATAAATTGCTCACCATTATTGGTTACTCTCTCGGCATGTCTAGTGTTTTTAAAAACATAGAGTCCTATACAACCATACAGTATGGTCATTACAAAGGGAAATGGAACTTATATCTCTCTCAGTCTGGGAATTTACTTCTATCTTAATGCTGCCATGTTTCACTATGGGCTTAGACTGAGCGTTGGGGCAAAAGGCTCACCCACTAATACCTGGGCCTGCTTTGCCAGCAAAACCAAGGCAAACTTCTCTTTTTTTGACATCTACAATTAATATTTCCATATCAGAATAAATCACCCAAAAGTCAGTAGCTTAAAACAACTCTATTTTATTTAATCATGTCAATTTGGGCTTGGCTCAGCTGGGCAGTTCTTTTTTTTTTTTTTTTTTTTTTTTTTTAGACGGAGTCTCCCTCTGTCACCCAGGCTGGAGTGCAGTGGCACGATCTCGGCTCACTGCAAGCTCTGCCTCCTGGGTTCACGCCATTCTCCTGCCTCAGCCTCCCGAGTAGCTGGGACTACAGGCGCCCACCACCACGCCCGGCTAATTTTTTGTATTTTTAGTAGAGACGGGGTTTCACCATGTTAGCCAGGACAGTCTCGATCTCCTGACCTCGTGATCCGCCTGCCTTGGCCTCCCAAAGTGCTGGGATTACAGGTGTGAGCCACCGCGTCAGCTGGGCAGTTCTATAAGCCTTGCCTGGAATCACTCAAGTAGCTGTAGTCCACTGGGGCTGGGTGGCATGTGCTAACAGTTGGTCCTGCCTTGTGGCTAGGACTCTCTCTTGATGTGAGATCTCACTCTCAAGTAAGCTGGCCCGGATTTATTCACATGGTCAGCACAAGTCAGCAAGAGGGCAATGCCAGAATCAGTGAGGCTTCCTGAGACCTTGTTCAGAAGTTGTACAACATCCCTTGCTTTCTTTTGTTGGTTAAAGTGAATCGCAGCCAGCCCAGATTCAAAGGGTGGAGCACGAGCAGCTCAAAAAAATTTGTGGCCATTTTTTATCCCACTACAGTATTGATCCTAAATTTAAGATTTTTACATTTATCCCTGTCAGATTTCATCTTAGTAAATATAGCTCATTTTCCCCAGCAATTCATATCTTTTGGCATCCTGAATTTGCTATCACTTTTTTTTTGTTCTTTTGAGAAGTCTACTCTTTATGTTTTTAACTTAGGTCTTCAGAAAAACGTTGACTGGGAAAGAACCAAAGATAAAGTATAGAGAAAAGCTCTTACAGGCAATTTTACAGAGTATAATATGTATTCTTTTTCAATTAGCTATAAATTCTCAGAACTGTGCAATCATTTCTTGATCTTTTCCAGAAAGTTATTATGAGACAGTTTGTGAAATGACTCCTGAAATCAAGACGTATTAAAGTTCATTATTCTTCCTTACCTACTAGCTATAGAGGTTAATTCCTGAAATGTAGCTAGACCTGCAAGGCTCATTATATGGCAACTAGGACTGGTTTGGGTGTCAGAGCATACTAAGTCCTTAGTGAGTAGATCACTGAGTTATTAGGTCAGTCTGCAACTAAAGAAGCTGGACCAGCTACAGGGTATCATCCAGAAGCACTTATATCTATTTCAATTAGAGTATTAGAGGGCTTAATTAGGGCTTTTACAGATATCCAAAAAAGCCTAATAACCTAATTTCATGATCTGTGACACAGAAGCAGAAGTTTCTAGACTGTTATGATACTTGGCAAATATGGTGTGTTTGCAGACCATTTCTTGTTGAAGTTGATATTATGCCTTGTAGGGCTCACAGCATAGAGCATTTACTTTATTTTTAAATTTAATTTTAATGAGTGGTCTTTCAACATTCAATATATATTCACTGGAAAGCTATATTGAAGAGTCCATGAGTCACTTTTATCAAAGCCAAATCGTGAATTCCAAAATACTACCAACCTAACAATGCTGTGTTTGGTATCATGCATTTTGCCTTATTAAAAATACATATTTTTTTGAACACGTTCACTATTAAATGGATAGGAACTTAAAAATTGATCTTGTTTTACACAATTTTGAGACTAAAACATTCGTAATCTTATTAATAGAAAACTCAAATTTAATAATGGGTTGTGACTGATTCGGCTGTGGGCATAATTTATTTACCTAGAATTGGACATTACAATAATAATAAAGTCAGATTTCAGCTATCATTATACTACAGAAAATGCAAAAAAAATTGACACTAGCAGGGATGTAGAAAGCCAAAGTAACTATCAACTATGACTTATATCATACATATAAGTGTCTTCCTTGACAAAGGATAGTGTTAAAAATCTTAGCCTAGCTAAGGTGTCATTGAAAGTTTACATGGATATCATACTTAGAATCAAGCATTCTTCTCTTTGTTAATCTTCATATCAAGATCTTTGAGATTAAGTAGAAACCAAAGAATGCATTTTAAAAGGCCCTCTTACTACCTACTTCATCCACCGTGTTCAGGTATCTCCAATATCTTGTGATAGTCATGAGATTTGAGAATTTTCATCAGTACTAAAATGTTGCTAAATTTAGAGCTTTATGTAAGTTTAAGCAGAGTAGATACCTAGGTTTTGTTTAGATACATTTCAGTAAAAAAGCCAACTTTCAGCAAAAGCATTGATTGCATTATCAGTCTAGTTTTTGACCTAAAAATGATGACTCCCAATTCAATACTTATGTACACATTGTTTCCACTACCAACCCCCACTATCCCAAACACAAGGGGACACTCAGGAAATGAAGCTTAGAAAATTATTGTGTTCTTAAAATGATTTGGGGCCACATTTTCTTCTTTTACACCTGATATCAAATAGTCAAAGTAACAATTGTTTGGGCTAGTCATGGGACAGAACTATGAAAGTGGAAAGTTTGTCTTTATTTCTCAAAGAGCAAAGTCTAAAATAATTTGGTAATAATAATTAAAATGGAGTTCCAATAGTAATAGAGAATTCTAGAGAGAGCGAGAAAAAACTCAAAACAAAAACTCAATGCTTAGCAGAAATGTACCCGAATGATACTTCACTCATTTCCCATCAAGAATCTAAGTATCCTCATATTCTCCTCCTAATGATGCTTAGCACTTGCCCTGAACTTTATGATGATGTTATGTGATTCACAAAAAGGCATATCTATAATTTATTACAGTACAAAGCTTAAACTCAAATACGGGAATATCTGATGGAGAAATTTCAGGTGTCAATTGATAGATATCAAAATAGATGTATTTTGGGATTCACATTTTTCTCTTAAACGACTCCTGGGATGTGACTATCATCTCTGTCTGCATATAAGATTGTCCCTTACACGTCCCTCTTATTGTCAACTGGTATCATTGGCTGGATATACACGTATCTTAGAAAAGGGAGAAAAGCAAGAAAAACTTTGGAGATACAGCCAACAATATTTAGCGTTAAAGCCTCATTACTAATCAGGTATGAATTAGTTTGTTGATTTCTCCTATAACTTCAAAATTAATCAAATCTAATTCAGCCCTTTCCCCCAAACTATTTTGCTATGTAAAAAGTTATCAGCCAGGTATGGTGGTGCATGCCTGTGGTCCCAGATACTAGGAAGGCCGAGGTTGGAGGATTGCTTGAGCCCAAGAGATTGAGGCTACAGTCAGCTGAGACTGTCCCACTCACTGCACTCCAGCCTGGGTAACAGAGCAAGACCCTGTCTCCAAAAGAAAAGAAAGGGACAATAAAGGAAAGGAAAAAGAAATTGAAAAAAGATAAAGAATTACTGGAATAAAGGATACAAAGGAATAATGTAGATAAATTAATTTAGCTCCTAAGATATGTAATTATACAAAGCACTGTCATTCATTCATTTATGCATATTTCTTAGGTAATTATTTTGTGAATAGCACCTTCTAAACACTTGTTCTACACAGCCTTTTAGGTGTTTCTACTGTAGATATATATCATATGAAGTCTTTTTACAAAATTCTCTGTAGGGATGGATTATAAAAGGAGTTTTCATCCATAGCAAGTTATAATATAGGGAGTTTCACGTTATACCTTTTTCAAGTGGCTGAAAGGTTTTAAATACTGTGAACGGGAGAGTGTGTTACATAGGAAAACAGTGAGAAAGTGAGAATAAGCTGTACTCAGATCTCACAATTCCTGGGTCATTTTATTTACCATGCTGCATTAAGCTTGTCTTTTAGATTTACTTTAACATTAAGAAGTTACTTCACGCCTTGAAATTCAGCAAGAAACTTGGATTTATTGTTGAGATTAAATAGAACACAGAAAAAACTTGATATGTGTATATTCAACTGTGCTTAGATTAGATATACGGCATTCCTTTTTCAATGTCATTAATATCAGAAGTAGACAAGGCACCAAAAAATTACCTATATTTTAAACATTGACTACTATCTTTTAGGTAACCTTGAAAAATGAAGCTCACCAATCAATCATATCAATTAATACCTACTTAGGTGAATAATAAACATAAACGTTGGATATAAAAATTAAAATATGTGAAACTTTGTTTTATTTACTTTTATTTCACCTCTTTTAAAAATGAGAACATAGAGAATAATTAAAGCAATATTTCCTTTATAGTATCACTAAAGTAATTTTATTTCAAGTTTTGGATTTTAAAATACTAACTTTGGTATAATTTTACTCAAGGCTTAATTAAGACTTTGTAAGTTAGATATCTAGATTAAAATACTACCTTTGGTATAATTTTACCCAAGGCTTAATTAAGGCTTTGTAAGTTGGATATCTAGATTGTCCTCTGGATTCCAGTTGGAACATGGCAGCACTAAGTGTATTAGATGATACTATTAGGAAAGTACGTAACAGAAGATAATGGAGTTATTTTGCTTAATCCCCTAACAACATTAGAAAGTGATTGAGATAATAGAATAAATTAAGATTAAGTTACAATTTTATTGGGCTCCTTCACTTTGTCTCTCAGGGGATATTTAAATCATATGTAACATTCCCAAGAAAACTCAATTCCAATAACAAGCCCATGAGGCTCCATAAGGGTAGGGACAATGTGTTTACCACTGTATATTTGGTAACTAGCCCAACAGGCTCTCAAAAATCAATAGAATATTGCTTATGAATAAATATCACACACATATGTTGGGAATAAGAAGTACATTTACATTTTCTATTCTAAAGTAATGGGTTGAAATTTTGCTGCTGACCTCCTAAAAGTAGGTTTCAAGAATAAAAGAAAGTCAGTTAATTAATGTGAAGATTTGTAGTATATATTTTGTCAATAACCTTTGCAGAAGAACATTAAATGATAGAGCAGTTATCTAAAAAGAACAGATTTCTCTCACTTTAAATCGAAGGAGTTTGGGAGACTTGGTGAGAAATATGTTATATAAAATTTCACCCTAAGTAATAACTAAGTAAAGGTTAGCCTTTCTGTATCAGGAGGAATTTATTTAATGTGATAACAATGAATCACTGCTTCTGGAAAACCAGAATTTCAGATCATCATCATCATCTTCTTCTTCTTTTTCTTCCTTTTTTTTTTTTTTTTTTTTTTTGAGATGGAGTCTCGCCAGGATGGAGTGCAGTGGCATGATCTCGGCTCACTGCAATCTCCACCTCCTGGGTTCAAGCACCTCTCCTGCCTCAGCCTCCCAAGTAGCTGAGATTAAGGGACGTGCCATCATACCCAGCTAATTTTTTGTACTTTAGTAGAGATGGAGTTTCACCATGTTGGTCAGGCTGGTCTCAGCTCTTCTTTTGATTTCATAATTTGTCAGAAGAAAAAAGAAGCTTACAAAGGAATGAAGTTGCCTTGAATGTGGACTGCTTATGCATCTTCTATGGAAGAAGCATCGGAGTCAAAAATAAGCAGGCATGTGACAGAATGTAGGAAAAAACAAATTCAATGTCAACCATTTCAATGATCCCATTTAAAATTATTTGATTTCTAAGAATTGTAATGGGATACATCAGTGGTATTTTTTAAAAAGGATGTAGATTAGTGGGAAAGTCCCTCTTTTTGCCTTATTCTGGTGTTTGTGTTTTACTCCTACTCCCCATATGAGCATTTGCTTAAGTTACAACTGAAGGCTTATAGAGTATCTTGATTTCTTTTAGCCAGAAATGGAGTTTGTTGGTTACATCACTGTCTCATCTAAAACATCACAGTTTCACTATTTTTAGAGTGTCTTTTGTTAAAAATTAAGAGTGATAAGTTGTTTCCTTCTTAAATATTGTTTTGAAAACTGCCCAATTATACTGTCCTCATAGGCTTTTTCTTATGGGGAATCAATCCTTGGTTTCAAGATAAGGATATAATAAATAGAAATCTGAAGTATAATTTCATTCATGGTATTACTGGACTTTCAGACAGTCACTGCTTCTTTCTGGCAGTTTAAAACTGCATGTTATTGGGCTTAGACATTGTATAAAGTCCTAATCTTTTTACATAAATAAGAGTGATTCATTTTTCTAAAACATCAAATTTAGTTGTTATATAACCATGAAAAGGCAGATTGCTCTGAAATTGTTATGATGCATACTCATCATAGACTATAGTTTATTTAATTAGTATATCACAACATAGAATATAGAAAATGTTATAAAGCCTATAACACATATGCTTATATTTTCATTTATCACAAAATAGTGTACAAACATAAACACTTTTTTGTATTTTATAGACAAGGAATTCTGAATGCAGAGAAAGATTGAAGAATTAAGAGGTTACTCAGAACCATCCTACTCTATGAAATAATAAATGAATACGAAAAAACATATTAATATGTTACTAGCATGATACATATACATAAGCTAATAAGCAAATATTTACAGCAACTACTCACATTATCTAGGTGATTTACTCAAAATAGGTATTTCTACCAAAGTTCAGTAACAAAACACATACCAAAAGAGGTAGCTACTGCATACTGCCCACACCTAAACTAATCTAAGGAAAAATAACAAATTACCATGTTCACATGTCGTGTTTTGTAGAGTTTCTGAAAATCCTTGAGGATTTTACCAGGAGACAGGTTTGAGACTATTCTCTTAGTAAGACTGTAAGACTGACTTTCATTTTTTTTTCCTGATTCCTGATTTTCATATGCCACTTGCAAATGTAATTTTCATTCTTTAATATCCATTCACTTCACAGTTAATACTTCTCAAGCACCATAGATGACTTGAAATTAAATCACATACATCTTTCCTTTATGTGTTAAAGTGTTAGTATTAAGGATTAATGGGCTTTATTCTCAGTACCTAGATTATTCTTTGGTAGTAAGTTAGTAACATAGGAACACATTAACTCTTTCAAACTGACAGGACACTAGTAAACTATATCAGGGACTGAGTTACAATGATCTTAAGTGTGAATTACACTTATGTTCAAATTTATTTACTGTGAGTGATCACAGAGATGGACTTTTCATGTGATTTCCTTTAGACTTACAGTATATTTGTACTGTTAACAATTTATATAGATCTATATATTCTAGAAAACATCTGGAAATTGGCAGCAAACAATTAAGGCCTCATTTATTTATAATGATTATGATTTAGAGAGTTATGAAAGACACTTTGTCAATTTACTCAGAAATGCGTAAGTAATACATAGTCACCCTCCATCCCTTAATGACTCTTCCTCTCCTTTTGAACAGATGGGTAATGTACGGCGGGCATGGGAGGTGGAAAGGACACAAGGACTGGCCCACCACCTTCTCTGTCCACCAAGATGACAGCTTATAGAGCAGAGGAGGCATATAGGTCCCCTTCTCTCCCCTCAATGTACCATATAGTCACCTACAGCACCAGCTCTGTAAGGCCAATGAAAATTATTGTTTCATCTTAATTAGTAGAACAATTCTCATCTGTGTGCTAAGAGAATAGCCACAAACCTGTCTTCTGACAAAATCCTCAAGGATTTTCAGAAACGCTACACAACATGACATGTAAAAGTTGTAATTTGTTATTTTTCCTTAGATCAGTTTAGGTTTGGGCGACACGCAGTTATCTGCCTCTTCTGGTATGTGTTTTGTTTCCCAACTTTGGTAGAAATACCTATTTTGAGTAAATCACCTAGATAATATGAATGAATAGTTGCCGTAAATATTTGCTTATTAGCTTATATGTATATATCATGCTAGTAATATATTAATATATTTTTTTCTTGTTCATTTATTATTTCATAGAATAGGATGGTACTAAGCAACCTTTTAGTTGTTCAGTGCAGGTAATACAGAGAGAAGGAAGGCTTCAAGGAAATTGAACTTGGTCCTGTAGAATGGGTGGGATACAAATAAGCAAAGAGGAAAGAAAAGAGGGTAACGTAGAGGAAAAAAGCAGCATAGATGAAGCACAGGTACAAGGGCGAATATAATCTATGAGAGGAACTGCATAGAGGTCAGTCTGGCAGGAACAAAGAGAGGCAAATAAGCAAAGATTTACAACTATTCATTGCCCATCCTTCATCATGTGCCTTCTTAAACAAAATAATTAGTATAATTCTTTCTGGCTGGGCGCGGTGGTTCACGCCTGTAATCCCAGCACTTTGTGGGGCCAAGGTGGGTGGATCACATGAGGTCAGGAGTTTGAGGCCAGCCTGGCCAACATGGTGAAACCCCATCTCTACTAAAAATACAAAAATTAGCCAGGCGCGGGGGCGGGCACCTGTAATCTCAGCTACTCGGGGGGCTGAGGCAGGAGAATTGCTTGAACTCGGGAGGCGGAGGTTGCAGTGAGCCGGGATCATGCCACTGTACTCCAGCCTAGGTGACAGAGTGAGACTCCATCTTAAAAAAAAAAAAATCCTTTCTACATGCAGCCTCCAGCTGCTTATATCTGGACTTTAAAATATTCACACATCAGGCTACTTCTGATAATTCTCAATCTGAATGACATCACTTCAGAAAGTGATCTGCTGTTTGCCCAGTAGAGGAGTTACATATTATTGCCTTCTGAAGGATGATACCTCAAACTGCAGCCTTGACATCTGGCCTATCTTTGAACGGCTTGAGATACAGCTCTTATGAATAATCTTTATCATTCAGAATAACTTTGGACATTCTGACTTTTAGCACTAAACTCCATGGAAAGAGTTTAATTATTTGGGAAATGGGGTTATACAATCTAAATTGCTATCATTCCAAAGAAATTCTCATGGGTATTTCTATTATTCCCAGAGAAGAATCCTTACAAGCCCTTCCTTTCTTTTCCTTGTCAGTTTCTAGAAGCCAATTTTGATGAGTTTTATATCTGCCATCTGGCCGTACTTTTCTCAAACTCAACTTAATATTTTTTCTCATAAGTTTATAAGTTAGGGTTACACAAAAGAAAATGAAATTAGTTCTTAGTATTGAAATAAAGACGTTCTATTAATGGCACTGTGTTTTTCCTAT
This sequence comes from Pan paniscus, assembly GCF_029289425.2. Classification (NCBI taxonomy): domain Eukaryota; kingdom Metazoa; phylum Chordata; class Mammalia; order Primates; family Hominidae; genus Pan; species Pan paniscus. The sequence goes on along the minus strand of NC_073264.2, from coordinate 38,852,474 downwards.
CTCTTATGCAGAGAACCTTAAGATGCTGAATTCTTTACCCTTCACATCTAGTTGGTCATTAAATCACATTTTGTCGATAATGTTTCTGATATGAATTTCTTCCTCCCATTCTCACTGCTACCAACCTACATCAGTACATTGTTTGTCTATCTTAAAATACTATACTATCATGACGGCTTCTTAGCTGGTACTCTTACCTCTAACACCAACCTGATTTAATTAATCTTCCAATGCTAAGTGAGAGATTGATGCTCCTAAAATGCTATTTTCATCAAGTAATCACCACTGCTTTAAAAACTCTGCAATGGCTTCTTATTTCCTATCACAGGAAATCTAAATGTCTTTGCATACTTTTGAAGGCTCTCAGTAATTCAGACTAGTCTTGCTTATCTGATCTCATGCTCCAGGAGCCTCCGCTCCTGCCAGGGTGACCTCTCTGCAGCTCCTCTCATAGATTATATTTACTCTTGTACCTGTGCTTCATCTCTGCTACTTCTCTCCTCTGTATTACCCTCTCTTCTTTCCCCTATGCTAATTCATATCCCACCCATTCTACAGGGCCAAGTTAAATTTCCTTGAAGCCTTCCTTGTCGCCGTATTACCTGTACTGAACAACTAAGAGGTTACTTAGTGCCATCCTACTCTATGAAATAATAAATGAACAAAGAAAATTATGGTAATATATTACTAGCATTATATATATACATACATATACACAAATTACAAGATACTTCTAATTTGTAATACTGGTAATACTGTAATACTGGTAGATACTTTTAAACTTAATTCTATTTGCAGGCACTTGAACCCTCTCCAAATATTTAGGTACAAGTATGTTTACTGCAGCAGTATTAGGAAACAACTCAAAACCAGTGATATAAAATTCTCGTGGGCAAAGGAGGTATGAAATGCTTTTAATGTATCCAACCAGTAGTGCTAAATACATGACACAATTTTTTTGATTTAGCTGTTTTTATATCTTGTAATAACAGTAACAGAGATGAAAATAAAATCAATTTTGTTGCTTTTTTCTTACACTAGTCTACATTTTCCACTAAAATCCTACATCTTTCCAAAAAGTGATAAAATGTTTTAAATTCCATCCAGTAAGTAGTCAGACTAACAAGACATTTTTTCTATTAATGCTTACAATGAAATGGCAAGAAGAGGTGTTGCCAACTGTAAAAAGCAAGTTGAAAGAGTTATTCATACTTGTCACCTTTTTGCCAAAAACTTCCCACAGGCATAGTACTTCGAATGCTATGTTCCTATACCCGAAGATTTAAATCACTCACATTAATTGGTCAAAAACTCTGGTCCACTATTTTGACATGCTTACTGAGGACAGAGGATGACTGACTATTCTCAAGGAAGTTACTAACTACTGTCCAAACCTTCTCTCTCAGTCTGCGCAAACTATAGCAGTGAAGCTCTTTGATGGGACACACACTGCCTTTTTCAGCTTCACATCATTCTTTTCTATTAGGTACCAGTGTTTTTGAAAGTTATAAAAAAAGCATATTTAAAAAGTACAGAAATTTTGAATAGTTTCTCAGTATTTGTACCGTAAGTAAATCCAAATTAAATTCTAGCTATTACTCTATATCTTTACGGCTTTTGCAACTTAGATCACTCTTAGAGAATATTATGATAATACACTTTATAATTAGACGGCAAGATGAAATGTTATCTTTCTGCTATAAAAAAGTACTATATTTCTCTCTTTTCCATATACTTAAAGGGAGTTAAAAATACACAGTTCCTCAAGGATATCTCTATAAATAGCCTAATTGCTTTTCTAACTGATAGAAACTTTTTCTAACAATTCTAAATATTCTTTAACTCAAGAATTCCATTTGCACAGATATGTGCAAATATCTAGCTTTAAGTATTTTCACTGCAGTGGTATTTGAAAATAACAATTAAATTATAGTACAATCATATAATAGACTTAAAGCCATTTACATTGTTTATTCTTCACATGTAAAAGATTATATATAATAACATAGGAAGTTTTTCATAATATGCTAAGTGAAACAATCAGGTCATAATATTATATGTATTGTATGAAAACATTTTGTAAAAATGTCAAGTTGCTTAGCTATATTTTAAACTTTTTCTAAAATGAATGTGTATTACTTTAGTAATTTGTAAAAATACGTATGATGGATGAAAAAAGCATTTTCTGATTGGCCAATCAAAAAGATATTAATATTTCTTTTGATCACGATAAACACTTGTATATAACTGCTAAAGTGAACATGAGGGTATTTAAAAGGTTAAAAAATGCAATCTTTTTTTTTCATCCTATTCTCATTTATTTTTTGCTGAACTCTCCAAGGGTTTTAGGATCTTATGAGCCTGACAGAGAATTAAGCTCAAAAACTACATGTAGCTGTGTTGCTACAGAGTTTATACTAAATATATATATTAGGCAGGTTTTACAGTTTTACTTCTTCATACCTAGACATAAATTAAGGGGACATGTGGTATACAAAGATGTTATTTTATTGTTCTTTTCTAACATCATAAGTCAAGGCCCTACAATTTTGATAATTAAGCATTTACAATATTTGAATGAAAAGAAGCAGAGTTCTTTATACAGTTAAGACTATCTCAGAGGCTTTCCTTTAATCTCTCACATCCAAATGAACCCAATCTAGAATCTAAGGGTTCAAACCTCTCACTGTGTTTTGATCCTGTTTGTTCTATCCTTGAAGGATATTTGCATTGGAAGAGATGATTTATGACTGAAGAACTATGACAGCTTATTTGCTAAGATAAACAAATCTCAATTAGTATTAAGTTATAAAAACTATTACCTACTGGGCTTCTAATTAATAAAAATAACTCTTTTAAACGGAAAAAAATAACACAACAGCTAAGTTTACAAACAGTTCTAATGCTTTCTCTAGGTAATCGTAAATGATAATAATAATAACCTCAAATAAGCAACTCAAAAGAAGGCAAGCTGTTTGTTATCATAAAATACCACAATTTAACACAATTCTGACACTGTAAAAGAAAAATAAAACCTCTCTGTTAAAAAAAACATGCAAAATTTCAAACAGGAAAAACTGCTTACAGTGCATATAATAAAAAGCTAATTTATTTACTACTCAGAGTTTTTATAAATCAATAAAAATTGATTTATAAACAATTTTTTGTCCAACACAAAAATGGGAACCGGTCAGGAATAGGCAGTTCACATAAAAAGAAAAATAAACTGCTAATAAAATATTTTTAAAAGCTTAATCTTATTCCTAATAAAATAAGTGCATATCAAAACAATATAATTTTTTACCTTTCACACTGGAAGGCTAACAACTTACTCAATAGTAGTGAATGCTTACAGAAATAAGCATTCTCTTAGACATTGTTGTTCTCAAATATTGTTCACATAACTTTTTAAAATAACAATTTGACAATTTTTATCAAAATTAAAAGAACACACATTTTTTGAACCTCAAAATGTTCATTTCTAGGAATTTATCTTACAGATTTATCGAAAGAACTACACAAAAATATGTTTGAGGAAGGCTGCTCATTTACAGCACTGTCTGTAACAGCAGATTTTAAAAATTAAACCAGACCAGGTGCGGTGGCTCTCGCCTGTAATCCCAGCACTTTGGGAGGCTGAGGCAGGCAGATCACAAGGTCAGGAGATCAAGACCATCCTGGCTAACACGGTGAAACCCCGTCCCTACTTAAAAAAAAAAAAAAAATACAAAAAATTAGCCAGGCGTGGTGGCGGGCGCCTATAGTCCCAGCTACTTGGGAGGCTGAGGCAGGAGAATGGCGTAAACCCGGGAGGCGGAGCTTGCAGTGAACCGAGATCGCGCCACTGCACTCGAGCCTGGACGACAGAACGAGACTCTGTCTCAAAAAAAAAAAAAAAAAAAAAAAAAAAAAAAAGAAAAGAAGTAAAAGTCCACTTTGCCTTTCCAAGTGCCTTCTCACTGTATAGTACAGCAATAATTCTAAACACAGCATAACAAATTCCTTATCAGGAATAATAGTCATTCTGTGTAAAATGCATTTAGTTGATAGGTTTTGTTGTGTTCAGTATTTCAAAAAAAAAAGCATATATACAACTACACTGACTACAGAGGCTTGATTACGAGAGACTAATATTTAGTCAAATTATTAAGAAATCATATTTTAAGTTATCTATCACATTTTTGGTGATTCTTCTGTCTCTATAATTTTAACAACGTTTGATATGCCATACTCTCTTAGAAATACTATGATAAAGAAGCCATTAAGAGTATCCTCTACTTTTTCCCATTGATTCTCTCCATCATTGAGGAATATTCAATACACACCATAGAGGAACAAATTTAACTGAATGAGTTCTCCTTAATTTCAACAATTAATATGGGCACAAAGCAATGTAAAATCTTCACTGGGTATCTTTATTGTTAATTTATCAGGTCCAACTTTTCTTACGGACAAGTAGACTATATGCATAATCCTTTAATGTACAATTTCAAAGTTCAGAAAGCTCTGAAAAACAAAAAGTACTTTTATAAGTTTGCTGCACTCCTGTTGCAGCAAAACCTGACCTGATTTAGGGTGGCAATTCACATATATCTCATTGCAGAAACATTCATGTGTTTGATTATAGGCTGCTTCCTGGAACAACATCCTTTTATAAGATTTGGAAAATTCTGAATTATGAAACACATATAAACCCATGGGTTTTAAGTGAGGGATATGGATCTGATTAGGTTCTGTGTTATTCCTTTAGTAGGTGAACAATATTGTTCATTTGCCATAGCAAATTCAATATTTTAAAATCATATTTTTGGAGGGTCTAAAATTGATTATACTCTATGGTACACTCTAAAAAGTAATCAAGACTTACAGCAACATAGCCCAAAGAGTTAATGGAATATATGGTTTTCACAATGATAAAACCTTCCTTGATTCACCCAAGTCGGAGATAGATGTCCTTTCTAAGTGTCCCCACAGTACTACACACTTCCCCTATTATGATTGCTGTTTACTGGTCAGTATCCCTTGCTAGACTGTATGCTCAGTGATGTCAGATGCTGCTGCCTTGAATTATATTTAACCAGTAATTCCCAGTGCTTGCCTCAGTGCTTGGTGCATAGCACATGCTTGATTAAAATAATAATTGAATTGGAAGGCAGAAGAAATAAGTTTCAAATAATTCTCTAAGTACCTTCAAATAACTCAAGGTAGGACACGAACTACTCTCATTCATCTTCTATCCTTTCATTATTTAAGGACCCCTTTTATTCTTATTTCGCCAAAATATTTTAGCAGCTGTCCATTCACTGACATTTCTATTGTGGTAATAATCATGCTCATTTTATTTCCAGTTTTTTTTTTTGTAGTCTTTCATGTTAATGATTATACTTCCTTTGTCTTTTTAAAATAAGCTTCAGGCCGGGTGCGGTGGTTCACGCTTGTAATCCCAGCACTTTGGGAGGCTGAGGCAGGTGGATCACGAGGTCAGGAGTTCAAGACCAGGCTGGCCAAGATGGTGAAACCCCGTCTCTACTAAAAATACAAAAAAAATTAGCCAGGTGTGGTGGTTGGTGCCTGTAATCCCAGCTACTTGGGAGGCTGAGGCAGAGAATTGCTTGAACCTGGGAGCCAGAGGTTGCAGTGAGCTGAGATTGTGCCACTGCACTCCAGCCTGGGTGACAGAGCAAGACTCCATCACAAAAAAAAAAAAAGAAAGAAAAAGAAAAATTAAGATGTCAAGAAGAACATCCACCTGGATGTTTTATATACTACTGAAATTTACATACTACTGAAATTCAACCTGCTAAAGATGTCATTCCATTTCACTCTGTTCTTCCTCCAGTCTTCCAAATCTCAGTAAATGGTATTCCCATTTATCAGACTGTTCAAGACAATTATCTGGGAACTCTCCTCAATACCCTGTATCTTTCCAGAAAGTCTACTGTCCAAATTTATCTCATCTCACTATTCCTCTCAATCTCCCCCACCCCACATCCAAGTTATCACAATTTCTCATCAGTTCTATTACTTCCTAGTGAGTCTCTCCATTTCTACTCTTGTCTCATTCCAATTATCTTCCACATAGCAGTCAGTGTTAGTCTTTTAAAAATGCAAATCAGAATATATCCCGGATTGAAATCCATCAACAACTTCCACTGCTTGTAAGATAAAGTCAAAAAATGGGAAATAACCGATAAAAACCACAACGAAAGTTAAATGGTTCTATAAGATCTGACTCTGCATACTACTCCATCCTCCTTTTTTGATCCAAGCAGCCATTATTTTGCTGCAAAAATCTTCCTTCAGTTTCTCCAACAAGCCAAGTTATTTGCTTTGGCTTCCATACAGAAGGCTTTTTCTCCTGGCTAATTCCTATTTATACTTCTGGTCTCAGAGAAACACCTCTTCCCTTACCACAAATCTAAATCTGCCTGTTATACTTTCCTAGCATTCCTAGGAATTTTTCTTCATCATATTAAACTAAGTTATAATTACACACTTCTGTGTATGAATATTTTAATATGTCTCTCCTGAAAGATTTACGAGGTCAAGGTACAGTGAGGTCAAGATACAGTTTGAGTTTGTTCATCAGTGCCTAACACAGTGCCTGGAACACACAGATGTTTTTAAAAAATCTGTTGAATTAGGACATGAATACAATTGATCAACATCTAACTATTATAATTATGAAATAGAAAAATATTTAAATCATGACCCGTTTTGAATGTGCAACAATCTTTCTTCTTTTATCCATTAGGAATTTTTCTCTTTCACCTTTTTTATTTGGAATGAAATAGATTTGTATTTGAGATCTGGGAAAAAAACCTCTAATATTTATATTTGGCTTAGCTATTATAACTCATCTATTTACTTCCTGGGATATCTGTAATGATTTGTGTTTAAATTTTCACTTTACGATAACTAATTAGGACACCTAGATCACCATTTAAAAAATACAAACAACCACTTCCAGTAGTCAAAAGGGGCTATTTTTAAACGGACAAAATCCATCACAAAACAGTATCAAAGCTAAGTTTTATCATAGAAGTATGGACTCATTAAATAATTAGGCAGACAGATGGGCTAGCTATTATACTTAGAACTTGGCCCAAATTCTAATGAGTAATGAAACTTGGTCATTAAGCCATAAGCAAGGTGACATGACTGTTAACATAAATCTTTGATGCACTGATCTGATTCCTTTCTAAAGACATTTACTTAGAGTAGAGTTTATTGTGTTTAAATTGTTACTTAAATGATATTTTAAAGTTCATTTTTATTTTCATATGATATAGAAAATGTATGAAACCAATATTAAATTCAATTACTAAGGATAAAAATTGTATTAATGGGTTCCAGTTTCACTCCCTAAGTAAGAAAATAGGATTCATATCTATTAATTTGCCACTAACATGTAGCTCTCCAGAATAACTACTTGAAATGTATTCCTAGGATGCACACATTTTTATTATTTTACTATTCACTGGATTCATTATTCAAAAAATTATAAGCAATAGTACAAACAATTTATACTACACGATAAATGATGTATTCTATGAAAGTCAAAAGTTTTCAGAGTCAATATAATCACAACATACTTTTTTGGATTCAGGTGTTCATTCACAGTTTGCTTTTAACTACTTCACAGAGATGGGAGTTTACACATTACAATGAGGATTTATTGATTTATCGGTTACAGAGTATAATAAGCATTCTCAGTAAACTGGAAAAGCTAGCTCTGAGGCTAGTATCATACAATAGTAAGTTGCAGAATACTTCAGAGCAAAATCAGAAGGTTGGCATAAGAGAAAGATATATGGTGTAAACTAGACTAGCAAAGACTAATATTTAGTAAGTCCACTAACACAAACAAATTAGGTTTTTAAGTTGTACACTTTGTCCACGATGGGAAAAATATTTACTTAGTATTTTATGTTATATGGTCAACTATTCTATAACAAACTATTAAATTTCCTTTTGGGGAAAATGTTTTCTTATTTGAAGACACGTAAAGTAACATTTAACATTAATATGATGTAACACATACTTTTTCTAGCAAACAAGTCCTTTCAATACTGTATCTGAATTTAGCTAACTCAGATAATTTGACTTTTGCATGTATTTGTGGGGTGTGTTTGGTTAATAAATAATACAAGTATTTAAAAATGTTTTTTAGTATTTCAAAATAAATACTTTTAAACAATAAAATGTGTTAAATTGATGAGAGTAAAAGGGTTGAGCAAAAACTACACAATGAAATTCTCTAAAGCATCATGTAAAAATTTTCTAATTTAAAAATGTAAAGATCATGTAGCCAAAGGTAGTAATGTTCTCTGTTCTATTTTTGAAGCCAAAGGAAAAATATATATATATATATGTATATATATATATATTTTTAAATTTTTTTTCTTTAGATAAAGTCTTGGTCTGTCACCCAGGCTGGAATGCAGTGGCATGATCTCGGCTCACTGCAACCTCTGCCTTCTGGGTTCAAGCAACTAAGAATAACATTTTTATTAAACTTTTTTTGCTTTTTAAAATGGAATAGTTTGAGGACTTCTGAGAGCCCACAAATGAGCAAAGTGGAGTACTGGAAGAGATCCGCAGAGTAGTTCATGACTCAATCAGCTGACTGAGTTGTTTATCATTCAGCTGAAGAGAACTGGCCAACATGTTGTTTTAGAGCGTAATTTTTTTCTTTGGTAGTTGTAACTTAATTTCCATCGCTAATAGGCCATTGAAGAAGTAAAGCAAGCAGAAAGTATATGGATGTTGAAATACAAATTAATGAGGAGCATAAAAATAAATCTGTAAATTCACCTCAGGATTCTCTTCACGAGATCTATAAATTGTGTTCATTTGATCACACTACTCACATTACCTATTATGTAGCTGCTTCTTAAAAAATGAAGTTAAAGAGAGAACAAATTAGAATAATAATTTAGTTTTTCATATACTGGCATAAAGGCCAAAACACCCACAATGTGCTATTTGTGAAAATATTCTAGAAAATAGAGGCTCTATTGTTTTATTTTAAAAGTAAAATGTGGCTGGGCGCAGTGGCTCACACCTATAATCCCAGCACTTTGGGAGACTGAGGCGGGTGGATCACCTGAGGTCAGGAGTTCAAGACCAGCCAGGCCAACATGGTGAAACCTCGTCTCTACTAAAAATACAAAAATTAGCCAGGTGTGGTGGCGGGTGTCTGTAATCCCAGCTACTCTGAAGGCTGAGGCAGGAGAATCACTTGAACCTGGGAGGTGGAGGTCACAGTGAGCCGAGATCTTGCCATTGCATTTCAGCCTGGGTGACAGAGCGACACTCCGTCTTAAAAAAAAAAAAAAAAAAAAAAGTAAAATGTTAAGAATTCCAAATATCATCTCACAAGCAGTTATTTAATGTCATAATATGTTATTAAATTTTAATCTACTTTCTTATTTATATTCAGTCCCTAAACCCAACTTAATATTTCATTATAAAATTTAACAAATTGTGATTTTTCTTATATAGCTGAAGTCAAACATCATGTGATGTTACATATTATAAGTATTAAAGATTGTTTTAAATAAAAGTTATAAAACAATCAATGTAAATTAACTTCTTTATCTTATACCAATGCAAAAAATATGTTTAAAACACTACCTAGAGAATATATACTGAAGAGATTCAAGAGGCAAGAAAGGTTCAGAAATGTCGCTTTAACATTGCTAAGGGTTTTGATCATTTTAAACCCAGAAAAGTTTCAATTAATGATGGAGGAAGTGAGTCACTGATTTTTATACTGCCAATGAAATGCAGCAAGCTAGAATAACTGGTTAGTTTTATTAAGGTATCTTATTAAGATGGCTTATTAAGCTACTCACTGTTGTTTTCATAGGGCTTTAGGCAGATACTAAACTTTAAAATGTAGGATTCGTTCCTTCCTAACTTTCATAAAAGTCATATATAATTAGCACTGAATGAAATTTTCTAATGTCAACATTTCAAATTTTGATTAACAGGGAATACAAATCAACCTTACTCAAGTTTAATTCAAAAGACAGGCAACATCCTTTGGGAGACTAGTAGAGATAATATATCAATGCAACTTCAAATTTTAGACTAAGCCATGGGCCTACAAAGTAAAAGTAATATTCAACTTATTAAGCTGGCATCATCACAGTCATTTTCCCTACCTGATTTAACCATGATTCATAAAAAACCATATATTCTCATATTTAGATCAACATTTAAGGTCTAGAAGGCAATCAGGCCCCTGTTGATAGATATGATGATTGATCTACATAGAGTATAAAAGATGATTGAAATAAAGATAAAGTAACAGTTGATAAAAGTGGTGCAGGTTCCAAACATGAATTGAGATATAAAAATTTAGACAGTGGTAAGGTTTATGGACACCATATAATTAAAAACCTGGCCAAATTCCGCAAGGTGGAAGAACCACAATTGTTCAAGTCTCTATATCACTATCATTTCTAAACATAAAATACCATTCAATAGAAATCATACAAGTCAGGATAACTTAGCAAGTTAACATTATCATTATTACTATTTTTAAAGAGACTAAACTAGGAGTGTCTTTTGTTCCCCTGTAACAGTCTTTTTTTTCCCCTGTAACAGTGTCTTTTTCATCTTTTATAGGGTATTCAAGGCTAGAACTAGAGTGAGGTGAATGAGGCACTCATCTCAGGTTAAAATTTAAAAGGATGTAAAAAAAAGTAATCAAGATGAGTAATATGTTAATAAAAATAGTTTTAAAATCACAAAACAAAAACTTCATGAGAAAAATATCAAAATTTTAAATAAGGAAAGGATCAGTACCTAGTCTAACACTGACAGTCTCTAAAGCAAAACTTCTTTACCTCGTAGTTTCTTTAAAAGATGAATTCTGAAAAAGGGTTGAGTGGTTTAGGTCTATCTGCCATCACTTACATAAGCACAGAATACATGAGTGAGAAAAATACCTAAAGTAAATTTTAATAATAAATCCCTAAATTATTGTTCTAAGGCAGTTGCTATCCTAAATCTCTATGTCTAAACCCACCCTGATTTCTAAGCTCTAAACCCCTTGGTTATACTAACTAAGCTCTCTCAAACTATTTAGACTGATTGATTCTAGTACGAAGGTTGCTTCTTTTAACTAATTTTATAGCTGATTCATGGTCTTTGCTTGAATTAATTATACTGCAATTTACAAGGTACTGATTTTCTAATTGTATCATTCTCTATACATTTATTAACTGACATTATTCTGTACAAAAGGCTGTTTCCGCTTTATCCTTCATCTCTTGTTTTTGAGTACGTTTGTAGACTCTAAGATGTAAAATTTCAATATTTTGTAATCAAATAGAGTTTATTTTTTGATTCACAAGTCATCCCAAATTTGGTCAGTGGGAACATTTTCACGATGGTTTATGTGTCCTTTCTATATAACCCCCATTAAATCTTTGAGCATTTGCTTGTTTCTTGGCACAAGAAGACATCCCAGATTACTCTGTATTTTCCCTGACCCAGACCTAGAAGCTTGGTACTTTTTAATGGGAAATGGTACTTGGAAACTAAAATCTGGATGCTAGATGTGTGTATTGCTTTTAAGCCCTTTTCAGTGGATAGAGCTAAGAAAAATATGTATATATTTAAAATCATGCCAGGTGTGGTGGCTCATGCCTGTAATCCCAGCATTTTCAGAGGCCAAGGTAAACGGAACACTTGAAGCCAGGAGTTCAAGGCCAGCCTGGCCAACATGGCAAAAATCCATCTCTACTAAAAATACAAAAATGAACTGGGTGTGTTGATGTGTGCCTGTTATCCCAGCTACTCAGAAAGCTGAGGCAGAAGAATCACTTGAACCCGGGAGGCGGAAGTTGCGGCGAGCAGAGATCCCGCCACTGCACTCCAGAGTAAGACTCTGTCTCAAAAAAATTAATAAATAAAATAAAATCATGAGATTTATTTTGATATTTCTAATTCAAATTTAACATTACAGTTTCTATTTCCTAATTCCATTTATTTTATGGTGGAAATCTTGGTTCCTAATAACATTTATTTATTTGCTCAATCCAACAATATACATAAAATCATTTCAAAATGTTAATACCAGTAGGGCTAACAACTGTTAACATAGTTAGTAAACTTTAAAATTTCTTTGCATGTATTTCTGTTCTTAGAATATATGCCACTAAGGATGTATAGTCAAAGTATGATGATCAAAAGATACTTTTCCGTATCTTATCAATTTGCTATACAGTTAGGTATGTTTATTTCTATTTATAGTCACTTTTAAGGCTTTCTTTTTATCTTTTTAATTTGATTTCAATTTCTAAATATGTAAAAGATTTACATGGCTCAAAAGTCAAAACTATACAAAAGGGCATACTCAGAAAACTTGCACTCCCATCCTTGCCTGTATCTCTTTCCCATATACTTCCAAAGGTAATCATTTTAGTTTCTGGCTGATCTTTCCTGTTCCTTTTATTCTTATTTCTCACACAAAAGGCAGTATATGAGAAGCACTTGATTTTTTTCAGTTAGCAATCTGTCCTGGAAATCACTCAATATCAGTTTATAGATATCGTCCTTATTCTTTTTTACAGCTGCATTGTATTACACTATATGCACGTACCATCATTTAACTACTCTCCTGTTTGGGTTATTTTTATTTGCTATTAAAAATAATACTGTAATTCTTATGTTGCTTCATACGCATGGAGGTTTATATTCAGGATAGAGTCCTAGAAGTGATTCTCCCTTAGTCAAAGGGCAAATGCATATGTACTACTGTTAGACATTGCCAAATTCTCTTCCATAGGGGTTTTACCATTTCACGTTCTCACCAGTAATGTATGAGAATGCAGAGAACCCTCTTTACTTCCAGTTTCAAGATCTATGTAAAGAATCCCTTTCAAAAGTTACATGGTTCTTATATAGTTTCTGAGGCTACAATATAATTTTTCTCCCTTTCTGTTTCCAAACAGGTGATCATAATGTTTTAATTAAAAATATATAAGTTGAAGGTATTAAAAACCACTTATGTTTACAGAGCACATTATACTTTTCAAAGCACTTTTATGCACACGCATTTCATTTGATCCTTATAGCCATGTTTTGAACTAGATTAGAGCAAGTATATCTTCCAGATGAGAACACTGAGAGCAAATTTAATGATCGGTACATACCTAGTTACTGACAGTTGAGGGTCCTGTTAGTTCACTAATATTTTTACTCGATACTAAGTTGCCTCCCCTTTAACTTTGAATTTTAGTGTCTTAATTTTCTATATGTTAGTGTAACTTTCTAGATAAAAGTATTAGGAATGCAGATCTAATCATTGTATTTACCTCATAAATGGCAGAAACAGGAACGCTATTATTGAGTTATTTGAGCTTGTATTTTAAGTTTATTTTGGATAATAAAGCTTCATTTGTTTGGTTTAGCTTAAATATTTTATGAACTACAAAGTGCTAACCAAGTATAATATAGTTTATTCTAAAAAAATACAGCATATTTCAATTTAAAGAAAGACTTAGTAATGTAAAATAAGTAACATCTTAAACACAATGAATTATCTTTTAATACATAAGCAATTGCTGTACATTTCTAAAGTCATAGGAAATAAAGTAAAAAGTAGCCAAAATGTAATTTCAGGACTGAATTAAAGTTCAAAGTCTTCCTTTGTACTAAACAATGTCTCCTTGCATTCTGTGAAAAGGTGAGAGAAAAAGTTCTATTCTGAGAATAAAATGTTTGAACTAAATTTTAATTAGATTGATTCATCCTTGAGAATGGCAACATATATCTATCCTATCAAGTATACTTCAATAAAATATGAAAGAATGACATTAACAAATATAAACTGAGAGTCCTCAAATCAGAAGCAATGAAATCATTGAGCATAAATATAAACTCTAATTTTGGCCTCTGTTTCACAATGTAAACTGTACTCCATAAAACACAATCTGTATGTTAAAGATGCCATTTATTTTTGAGGTTGAAAAAACAAAAAGACTTTAGACCCACATATAAAAGGTACTCTTTTCATCCTTTTCTGAGACACTGACCTGTATACTCATTTAAAAATGAACACCACATCTTTACGTTATTAAATCTTTGTTTTGATCTATTAGTATTCACCAAAGTGCCATTTTATAAAACCCCACACTGAATAGACAAGGCTGGAGGTGACCATCTGCAGCTTTAGAGTCTGCGTTTGAATTGATGAAAAGAGCTTTGTGTTTTCATTGCCAAGTTTGATTCTTCCAGTCATTAGGCATTCCCCTCAGATCGCATCAATGAAGCCGGACTCTCTTACACCCATGTGTTAAATTCTCTTCTCCTCATGGTTTCCTTTACCAGCTCTACTCAAGAATGACTACTGGGTCTTAGCCACATTCTTCTCACAGCTGTGTTAAAAAAGAGCATCAGAAAGTCTTCCTAAAACCCATATGTGTATCTGATCAGTTCTCTGTCTTAGGGTCACCTCACATTGTGGTGTGATTATACAGAGATTCATTCTTGTTCTTGAACTGTGCTACTCCCATCATTCTGGGAAAGATTTAGGCCCTCTGAGAGTCAGTACTAGAGAACTTCTTGGACGTTATGTGAAATACACATAACTTAGCTAAGAAGGCAGATTAGTTTAACTTAAGAAAGATTTTTCAAGATACTAAAAATGTTTTATGTTATTTTTACCATTATATAGCTTGTTATATGGCACACGGTAACAGAAAGAGATATAACATATGCTTTTACATATACACAGTATACTATTGTATGAGGCAAAGGAAAAACTAAAAAGATGATGACGTTCCAAGAACTATTAGTTTGTATTGTATAAATGCCAAAGCAACTAAAAAAATTAGAATTAGTTTAGTAGGTTCCAAAATATCATTTACATGGAATTTGTAGAATCTTTTTTTTTTTCACTTTTGGTCAGTCTTCCTATAGAAAGACCTGCTAAAGTAGTCTACAATGGTATAGCTTTTTTTTTTTTCATTATATTTAGGTTAAGAAGTGAAAAGTGCCTCTGTTGAGTTGTTCAAGAATGTATAACACTGAAGGAAGAAAGAAGATATGCTTCAGCTGTAACTATATTCAATATTGTTATGGAAAGTTTTTTCTCCTTAAATGTAAATGATCAAGAATAAAGTTAATCTATGGACAATGTTTATGATTTTACCATCAGACAAAGTTACACTGAAACAAGCAAAGGATTCTTCATTCTGTAAATTTACCAATGGGCAAATATGGACATCGGCAAATCCCTGACCCAGTAGGGATAAATAACCAATTACGGAATCTTAGAATGCAAGTGAAATTTGTATTTCTACATGCTCTTGGGTTCAACTGAGTTTCTCCCAATTATATTTTGGGAATAAAAGCTATACCTAGTATACCTATGTGTCTATTTAGGATAGCTGCACAACTGTGAAATCAGATTTTAGATGAGTATACCTGACCAACATGGAGAAACCCTGTCTCTACTAAAAATACAAAATTAGCCAGGCATGGTAGCACATGCCTGTAATCACAGCTGCTGGGGAGGCTGAGGCAGGAGAATCGCTTGAACCCGGGAGGCGGAGGTTGCTGTGAGCCAAGATCGCGCCATTGTACTCCAGCCTGGGCAACAAGAGCGAAACTCCGTTTCAAACAAAAAAAAAAGTGTATATTTTCTATATTAACCAGTAGATACACTATATCTAATCTGTGTGTTTAATAATAGAGACAACAAAGGGGAAAGTTTTGAGTGAGTTATATAAAGTATCAAGTTAAACGATATGTTACATCAAGTCTAATGAGATTGAGCAATGTTTTTGCAGGAATGACCAAAACTTCTAAAAATCTAACTCCTACAATACCTTCCTTTTCACCTTTACTATAAAAATATTTTGAAGTACACTAACAATTAGTGTCATTTAGTAACCTTTTCCTAGGGAATTCAAATCACTTTATACATCTTATTTTGATCAATTCTTCAATGAATCTCAGGTAAGGTAGTTGAGTACTCCTAACTTCACAGAAGTACCCAGGAGCTATGTAGCCTGTCAAGTGATAAAAAATTAGAAAGCTTTTGACTGCAGCTAAGAACAGAAGCAAGGAAAAGCATAACTATTAGATCATATATCCCTCTAAGGAACTTATATTTCATATAAAAGTTATATGAAAATCACATGTATGTGAATCTAAGGTATAAAAAATGTGGTATTTTTCCCTATCAAATTTTAGTTAAAATGTACATGATCATCGTAAGTGGATTCTATAATTTCCCTAAAATAATAAAAATTCTGGTCTTTTACTTTTAAAATCACTGTAGTACTGGCATTAATAAAAACCAAAAGCCAAAACTCTTGTATTTAAACTGAAACAGTATGGTATCTCATATTTAGTCTTTTGTTCTGTTTCTTCCATTCCTCTCTATTGTGTTCATCTGAAACATGTTTTATCTATCTGAGTATGCAGAAACATATAGTAGCTCAACTCTAGTTCTAATCACTGGAAGACAGCCTCTGAAATGAAGAAGTACATTAAATGCAAAAAGCCATGCTGTAATTTAAAATTTTGATTCCTACTTTTATGCTCATTTTCATTCATTCCATAAGGTTAGTTACAAAAAGGATCTATCTTATTAGGGAAAATACAGAGTCTAGGTTTAAAGAGCCCTTTTTCTTCTTTAGCCTGGATCCTTCACTTTGCACTCCATTGGAATTCTTATATTCTGGGTTAGGCGCCAATCCTAATAATCCTACATTAATCCTTCCCTGGCACAAAGGAGTTAGCCAGATAATTAAAACTATGTTTCTTCTTCATACCAACATGAGCCATTCCCCATAGTTAAGATATAAGCCCAAATTCTTTAGTTTTTATAAATAAATGAATATAATTATGTATTTGTCAAACATTGTAGGTATATCTATGTGTATAATAAAATCAGCTCTAAAGAAACCTACTTTATATATAGATGGATGGGAAGGGTGATCCACTCTACAAGCATATAATGGAATTGGTGATAATTTTAATGAAATGCTTGTTTAACAGAGTATGAGATGACATATTTCACAAGTTAAATATGTAATCAGATAATTTAACTTTTATGATTCACAAATTCAGAATATTAAATTCTTTAAAAGCATATCGCATGTCAAAGAATAAAAATTAAGCATGTTTAGATGTTGTACATCTTATGATGACTGTTTAGGAGCCATCTGAGTCCATCTTCCATATATAGATGATAATAAAGCTGTCTCTAATTAGATTTAGAAGGTGCCTTCCAAAGCTAATTAGGGAGAGCATTTGTTGATAAACTATTACAAATAACTATTCAACTTATTACTTGCTGAAGTACATATATTTCACAGCTTTTAAATTTCAAACACAAGAAAATATTTTAAGGAGCAATTTCTAGAAGTTTTAGGTCTCCTCCCACTTATTAATAGTACTAATAAATCAAAGTTAACTTTCAACATTATATAAAATATTGATTTATACCTTCTGCTGAGTTGAGGAATTATGAAACTTATTCTTTGATTCAATCAACAAGTACTTATATTGTTCGGATATATCTAATTTTGCCTTGACACTTACAGTCCAACAAAGAATTTATAGGAAAAATATCACAAGTAAAGTTGACAAGAACTAGAATAATTTTAACGAAAAGACAATGAAATTATAAAAAAAATTCACTGAGGCCTTTCATTTTTTAGCATAATTATTTTTCATTATGGTTAAAATTGGATTCTGGAGCCAGCAACAAAAGTAAAAAATCTAGTAAAATCTATTGATGAAAATAGCAGGCTTTTTTTTTTTTTAACTGAGAAACTTTAGAAATGCTCTGTTCCTCTTCCCAGCACCCACAGTCATCTATCCTGTTTTATAATTCAACCTACAAACAGATTAAGCAGCTAAGTTTGTGGAAAGTATGTTTGCTCTATGCTAAGAACCCTTGTGTGACACTATGGTGACTCCCTTGACACTTCGAAGAGAACTACAGACGGTTCTTACTCATCAGCAGGAAAACCAGGCTGAGAATTCACAATTTCTTTGTAACACCAATTTCTTTACAGAAATCAGTATTTGGTCAAATAGCAGAAAAGACTTTAAACAGCTCTGTGTGTGTGTGTGTGTCTGTTTGGTCAATAGTGCTCAAAAGATATAGGGTGCCCTATATTTCAAAAGACAATCTACAACTTCACAAAACCTATAAATTGAAATGTTTTAACCTGATCTTTGATATTATAATTATGTTATAAAAATTTAAGATGAGCAGAACTCCGTAAATTTTAAATAATGGATTTTTTCTTTTTAGAAAATTATGGAAAGCATGAAAGTTCTTGAGTTGATACATCTTTTCTTACAAATCTGTTTAAAAGTTTACAATTTTTTCTATATCTCTTTGTCTCATCTATTCATTATATAGTTACGGTATATAACTCTTCATATAGTTTATGAGGGAATTTGAATCATATCACTGTAAATCTGGCCCACAGTAAAAATGACATATGACAAAAGTTATTTCAGTGTAAAACCTAGATCTTTAAGAGTTCTAACCTTATAAGCCTGGTTGTAATTACTTTTACTTTAAGTAACTATGTGGAGCTTAGGTATGCTAAGTATAGCAAAATGTATTTTTAAAAGTCCTTTGGAACTTGTTCCAGGCCACAAGAAGCAAGCATACTTGTAGATGGAAACGAAACTATAGCATAAAGAATCACAACGTTTTAAATCTCTCATGAATAATAAAAACATCTCTTAATGGATTGATGTGTCAGTTTTCTCTTTAATAAATGGGGATTAGGGATAGTCTTTGACAAAACTATTAAGAGAAGTTTTTCCTACCAAGTTCCTGTGCTCTTAGCTGCTCTTTAGTTCCCTTTACCTCGACATAACCCCTCTGTCCAAAACCAAGCACATTCAGTACCAGCAATCTAAAAGCTAAATCACAATGGGCTATTCATCCACAAACATACACATTTTCCAATAAAAGTACATAAAGAAAAGAGAATGAATTTCCACTGATAAAAGATTAGGCTTTATGACAGGTGGGCCAAGAAGATATTTTTTGGTGATGAGGTATGGCATGCACTGACTTTTTCCCTGTAAGTGATGATATGCCTATACTGGCTAGCTTATGGATGGTAATCCTGTACAACTTGTCTTTCTAGGAATACTCCTACAGGCTGAAATATTTCAGAAAATATTAAAAATTTTTATGACTCTGGAAGAAAATAAATTTATAATTCTATGAATAGCAATAGTAGATAGTCTCTACTATTACCAAAGATTTCAGGTCTTCTAAATGTAATTAAATTTGATGGAAGTGCGTGGTTAAAATCTGATCAACAGGAAGTAAGCACTGCCAGCTCCTCGGAGAGTGAAAGGTGTGGTGGTGGCAGTGAGGGGAGGGAGGGAAGGAACAGCCATAGAGGTCATGCTTTACTATGAAACTAGTAAACTCTGGGCTCTGGGTTGGAAGAAAAAGTATTTGTCATGGGCCTAAAGCAGAGGGGAGTATATCTGAAATTTTCCTGTGTATCTCTAACTTGACCTGCTTTTACTTTAATCTGTTATTCTCTCAAACTACTAAATTGTTATAGTTGATTTGTTCATCAATTTACAGAGTACTTACTTTACAGCAGGTATCTGCATGAGTTTTTAGAAGAGGTGGGGAAACAAAGATGAATAGAACACAGTCAATGTCTTAGGAAATCTGGAAGAGAGTGCAGTAGGTAGAAAATAGATATTAAAAAAATACCACCTATGCCTGGTGCAGTGTCTCACACCTGTAATCCCAGTACTTTGGGAGGCTGAGGCGGGCAGATTGCTCCAGCCCAGGAGTTTGCGATCAGCCTCGGCAACATGATAAAATCTCATCTCTACCAAAAACAAAACAAAACAAAACAAAACAAAACAAAAAACACCAAAAATATTGGCCAGGCGTGGTGACGCACGCCTGTAGTCCCAGCTCCTGGGGAGGCTGAGGCTGCAGTGAGCCATGATTGTGCCACTGTACTCCAGTCTGGGCAACAGAGCAAGACCCTGTCTCATAAAAACCCCCAAAACAAAAACAAAACTATATATATACACACACACGTATATGTATGTGTATATATATAAACCATATATATATACAGTCTATGTCTATATACATGTAGTTTATAGGTGTGTATATATAAGCTTTATATATAATATAGACATATGTATAGTTCATATATGTATTTACACATACATATAGTCTATATGTATATAGACTATACAAAGATGAATAGACTATATAGACTACATGTGTATATATATACATATATAAACTATGTATGTGTGTCTATAAACTATGTATGTATGCATATATATATAGTTTTCAGGTTGAATTATAAAACATGATCAATGACTGTGGGTGCTGGGAAGAGGAACAGAGCATTTCTACAGTTTCTTAATTTAAAAAATGCCTACATATATGTACATATACATAGTTTACATATGTATATACACATACATATATAGTTTATACATAAGTATATAGATATACATACATGTATATACACACAAACATACATGTATGTGTATCACATGTGCATGTGATACCCATGTGTATAAACGTACGTAAACATGATACATATATATCACATATAAGTATATATACATATGTACATGCACATATATAAACAATATATGTGTATATACATATATAAATTATAATGTGTATGTATATATGTATCTGTACTATATATGTACATATATATAGGCTTTTTCTAAAATTGAGAAACTGTAGAAACGTGCTCTGTTCCTCTTGCCAGCACCCAGAGTCATCTATCCTGTTCTATAATTCATCCTGCAAACAGATTAAGCAGCTGAGTTTGGGGGAAGTATGTTTGCTCTATGCTAAGAACCCTGTGTGACACTATGGTGACTCCCCTGACACTTCAAAGAGTGATAAATACATACCACTCTTTGAGTCTGTGTGTGTGTGTGTGTGTATATATATATATATACACATGCATACATATAATATATATATAAAACTCTCAGAATTGTCAGGGGAGGCAGGAAATACAGGAGAATGGGCAGGACTTTACTTTCAGGGGAGTGAGGAGTGAAGAGTAAAGAGTTTTGGAAACATGAGACTGGATCTCAGGGGACAGGTGAGTACTAAGATAAGTATTTGGAAGTTATTTGGCTAATAAGTAGTAGTTGAAGCTTAAGGAAATAGATGACATTCCCGGGAATTGTGTAGAGGTACAAGAAAAATAAAATGTTTAAGCAACCATTATGTTCGGATAGCTGGGAGATGTAATCCCCGAAAGAAATGGAGTAGGAACAGTCAGAGAAGTCATAAAGGTAGAAAAAAATGGTGCTACAGAATCTAAGAAAACAAAAGGCTTCAGGAAGGAATGATGAACAGTACTAAATGATGAGAGTTCAAGTAGGATAAATATTCTAAAAGTTGACTGCATTTGTGATTGGATGCTTGCTAACTTTAAAAAAAATCCTAAAATAATATTACGTGAGCAGAGGAACCAATATACACAAAGGCATTTAGTCCTGAAAAGGCAGAGACCTTCTGAGGAATGAGATAGTACAGTGTGGAGTGAAATGCCAAGAGAAGGAGGAATTACATAACACATATTCTTCTAAAAGCATTACATGTATTAGCTCATCAAATTATCATGGCAACGTTATGAGATAGAAGCATTATTGTCCATATTAGCATAGTGTTTTATTTCCAGGTTCACATACCTATACATTCTGAATTCAAAGCTTGAGATTTTAAACCATTATGCTATATTGCTGAAGATACATGAAGGTCTTTATTTATTTTCACCATAAACATATGTTCATTGTACAATAAAAATATCATTTAAAATGAGCCATTGAATTTAGTAGTTAGAAAATTACTGGTGATCTTAAGAAGAACAATTTCAGTATACGAACTAGCCATACTGTACTGAGTAGCAGAGGAGTAAATGGGAATTGAAAAATTAGAGATGGTGAATATAGATCAGTTATTCAAGAAATTTGATTGTGAAGGGAAAAGGGGACAGTTATTTAAGAAATTTCATTGTGAAGAAAAATTTGATTGTGAAGAAATTCCTTTAGTTTAAATTTTAAATTGCCTGGAACACTGACATATTTTCAAAGAACTTTCTAAAACATTTGCTAATAATAATGATTTCAGATTTTTAAGGAGACTATGAATACCATCTTACGAAGTCTTATAAGTTGGTTTCCTTTAAGAGGATAACATTCCTCTTAAACTCAATAAAATAGGCTAATAGCCTCATGAAGATACATTTTGCCAAATTGATGGCAATTAAATATGAAATACAGTGGATCAAATATGAAAAGGAAAACTCGATAATACTTCATCTAGCTCTTACTGTTGGAAATCAGAAGAAAAAGGGATTTAACATTTAATTCTTTTAATGACATAGTTGTGCTTAAACTCTGATCCATGGATTAGTGCCATTCCATAAAAAAGTTTTCATCTGTCTATGGTTAAATGCAAAAACTAAGGAAGAGACAGTGAATTTTTCAGAGTTAAAGTTATTTTATTTATTAATTTTTATTATACTTTAGGTTCTAGGGTACATGTGCACAATGTGCAGGTTTGCTACATAGGTATACATGTGCCATGCTGGTTTGCTGCACCCATCAACTCGTCATTTACATTAGGTATTTCTCTTAATGCTATCCCTCTCCCAGACCCCCAGTCCCTGAGAGGCCCCGGTGTGTGATGTTCCCTACCCTGTGTCCAAGTGTTCTCATAGTTTGATTCACACCTACAAATGAAAGCATGTGGTGTTTGGTTTTCTGTCCTTGTGATAGTTAGCTGAGAATGATGGTTTCCAGCTTCACTGATGTCCCTGCAAAGTACATGAACTCATTATTTTTTATGGCTGCATAGTATTCCATGGTGTATATGTGCCACATTTTCTTAATCCAGTCTATCACTGATGGGCATTTGGGTGGTTCCAAGTGTTTCCTATTGTGAATAGTGCCGCAATAAGCATATGTGTGCATGTATCTTTATCATAAAATGATTTATAATCCTTTGGGTATATATCCAGTAATGGGATGGCTGGGTCAAATGGTATTTCTAGTTCTAGATCCTTGAGGAATCGTCACACTGTCTTCCACCATGATTGAACTAATTTACACTCCCACCAGCAGTGTAAAAGTGTTCCTATTTCTCCACATCCTCTCCAGCTTCTGTTGTTTATCGACTTTTTAATGATCGCCATTCTAACTGGCATGAGATGGTATCTCATTGTGGCTCTGATTTGCATTTCTCTGATGACCAGTGATGATGAGCATTTTTTCATATGTCTGTTGACTGCATAAATGTCTTCTTTTGAGAAGGGTCTGTTCATATCCTTGGCCCACTTTTTGATGGGGATGTTTGTTTTTTTCTTGTAATTGTTTAAGTTCCAATAAATTATGTACATTCTGGATATTAGCCCATTGTCAGATGGGTAGATTGCAAAAATTTTCTCCCATTCTGTAGGTTGCCTGTTCACTCTGATGATAGTTTCTTTTGCTGTGCAGAAGCTCTTTAGTTTAATTAGATCCCATTTGTCAATCTTGGTTTTTGTTGCCATTGCTTTTGGTGTTTTAGTCATGAAGTCTTTGCCCACGCCTATGTCCTGAATGGTATTGCCTAGGTTTCCTTCTACAGTCTTTATGGTTTTAGGTCTTACATTTAAGTTTTTAATTCATCTTGAATTAATTTTTGTATAAGGTGTAAGGGAATCCAGTTTTAGTTTTCTTCATATGGCTAGCCAGTTTTCCCAGCACCATTTATTAAATAGGGAATCCTTTCCCCATTGCTTGTTTTTGTCAGGTTTGTCAAAGATCAGATGGTTGTAGATGTGCGGTGTTATTTCTGAGGGCTCTGTTCTGTTCCATTGATCTATATCTCTGTTTTGGTACCAGTACCATGCTGTTTTGGTTATAGTAGCCTAGTACTATTGTTTGAAGTCAGGTAGCATGATGTCTCCAGCTTTATTGTTTTTGCTTAGGATTGTCTTGGCTATGTGGGCTCTTTTTTGGTTCCATATGAACTTTAAAGTAGTTTTTTCCAATTCTGTGAAGAAAGTTATTGGTAGCTTGATGGGAATGGCATTGAATCTATGAATTACCTTAGGCAGTATGGCCATTTTCACAATATTGATTATTCCTATCCATGAGCATGGAATGTACTTCTATTTGTCTGTGTCCTCATTTATTTCATTGAGCAGTGGTTTGTAGCTCTCTTTGAAGGGGTCCTTCACATCCCTTGTAAGTTGGATTCACAGGTATTTTATTCTCTTTGTAGCAATTGTGAATGGGAATTCCCTCATGATTTGGCTCTCTGTTTGTCTGTTATTGGTGTATAGGAATGCTTGTGATTTTTGCACATTGATTTTATATCCTGAGACTTTGCTGAAGTTGCTTATCATCTTAAGGAGGTTTTGGGCTGAGACAATGGGGTTTTCTAAATATACAATCATGTCATATGCAAACAGGGACAATTTGACTTCCTCTTAATTGAATACCCTTTATTTCTTTCTCTTGCCTGATTCCTGGCCAGAACTTCCAATACTATGTTGAATAGGAGTGGTGAGAGAGAACATCCTTGTCTTGTGCCAGTCTTCAAAGGGAATGCTTCCAGTTTTTGCCCATTCAGTATGATATTGGCTGTGGGTTTGTCACAAAAAGCTCTTATTACTTTGAGATACGTTCCATCAATATCTAGTTTATTGCATAAAGTTTTTAGCATAAAGGCTGTTGAATTTTGTCGAAGGCCTTTTCTGCATCTAATGAGATAATCATGTGGTTTTTGTCATTGGTTCTGTTTATGTGATGGATTACGTTTATTGATGTGCATATGTTGAACCAGGCTTGCATCCCAGGGATGAAGCTGACTTGATCATGGTGGATAAGCTTTTTGATGTGCTGCTGGATTTGGGTTGCCAGTATTTTATTGAGGATTTTCACAGCGATGTTCACCAGGGATATTGGTCTAAAATTATCTTTTTTTTTGTTGTGTCTCTGACAGGCTTTGGTATTAGGATGATGCTGGCCTCATGAAATGAGTTAGGGAGGATTCCTCCTTTTTCTATTGACTGGAATAGTTTCAGAAGGGATGGTACCAGCTCCTCTTTGTACCTTTGGTAGAATTCAGCTGTGAATCTGTCTGGTTCTGGACTTTTTTTGGTGGTAGGCTATTAATTATTGCCTCAATTTCAGAGCCTGTTATTGGTCTACTTAGAGGATCAACTTCCTCCTGGGTTAGTCTTGGGAGGGTGTATGTGTCCAGGAATTTATCCATTTCTTCTAGATTTTCTAGTTTATTTGTGTAGAGGTGTTTATAGTATTCTCGATGGTAGTTTGTATTTCTGTGGGATCGGTGGTGATATCCCCTTTATCATTTTTTATTGTGTCTATTTGATTCTTCTCTCTCTTCTTTATTAGTCTGGCTAGCAGTCTATCAATTTTGTTGATCTTTTCAAAAAACCAGCTCCTGGATTCATTGATTTTTTGAAGGGTTTTTTGCGTCTCCATCTTCTTCAGTTCTGCTCTGATCTTAGTTATTTCTTACCTTGTGCTAGCTTTTGAATTTGTTTGCTCTTGTTTCTCAGTTCTTTTAATTGTGATGGTAGGGTGTCAATTTTAGATCTTTCTTGCTTTCTCTTGTGGGCATTTAGTGCTATAAATTTCCCTCTTAACACTGCTTTAAATGTGTCCCAGAGATTCTGGTATGTTGTGTCTTTGTTCTCATTGGTTTCAAAGAACATCTTTATTTCTGCCTTCATTTCGTTATTTACCCAGTAGTCATTCAGGAGCTGATTGTTCAGTTTCCATGTAGTTGTTCAGTTTTGAGTGAGTTTCTTAATCCTGAGTTCTAATTTGATTGCACTGTGGTCTGAGAGACAGTTTTTTGTGATTTCTATTCTTTTACATTTGCTGAGGAGTGCTTTACTTCCAATTATGTGGTCAATTTTAGAATAAGTGTGATGTGGTGCTGAGAAGAAAGTATATTCTGTTGATTTGGGGTGGAGAGTTCTGTAGATGTCTATTAGGTCTGCTTGGTGCAGAGCTGAGTTCAAGTCCTGGATATCTTTGTTAACCTCCTCTCTCGTTGATCTGTCTAATATTGACAGTGGGGTGTTAAAGTCTCCCATTATCATTGTGTGGGAGTCTAAGTCTCTTTGTAGGTCTCTATGGACTTGTTTTATGAATCTGGGTGCTCCTGTATTGGGTGCATATATATTTAGGATAGTTAGCTCTTCTTGTTGAAGTGATCCCTTTACCATTATGTAATGGCCTTCTTTGTCTCTTTTAATCTTTGTGGGTTTAAAGTCTGTTTTATCAGAGACTAGGACTGCAAACCCTGCTTTTTTTGTTTTCCATTTGCTTGGTAGATCTTCCTCCATCCCTATATTTTGAGCCTATTTGTGCCTCTGCATGTGAGATGGGTCTTCTGAATACAGCACACTGATGGGTCTTGACTCTTTATCCAATTTGCCAGTCTGTGTCTTTTAATTGGGGCATTTAGCCCATTTACATTTAAGGTTAATATTGTTATGTGTGAATTTGAACCTGTCATTATGATGTTAGCTGGTTATTTTGCCCGTAAATTGATGCAGTTTTTTCCTAGCATCGATGGTCTTTACAATTTGGCATGTTTTTTGCAGTGGCTTGTTCCAATTGTTCCTTTCCATGTTTAGTGCTTCCTTCAGGAGCTCTTGTAAGGCAGGCCTGGTGGTGACAAAATCTCTCAACATTTGCTTGTCTGTAAAGGATTTTATTTCTCCTTCACTTATGGAGCTTAGTTTGGCTGGATATGAAATTCTGGGTTGAAAATTCTTTTCCTTAAGAATGTTGAATATTGGCCCCTACTCTCTTCTGGCTTGTAGGGTTTCTGCCAAGAAATCCACTGTTAGTCAGCTTCCCTTTCTGGGTAACCCGACCTTCCTGGCTACCCTTAACATTTTTTCCTTCATTTCAACCTTGGTGAATTTGACAATTATGTTTCATGGGTTTGCTCTTCTCAAGGAGTATCTTTGTGATGTTCTGTATATTTCCTGAATTTGAATGTTAGCCTGCCTTGCTAGGTGGGAGAATTTCTCCTGGATAATATCCTGAAGAGTGTTCTCCAACTTGGTTTCATTCTCCCCGTCACTTTCAGGTACACCAATCAAGATTTGGTCTTTTCATGTAATCCCATATTTCTTGGAGGCTTTGTTTGTTTCTTTTTACTTTTCTCTAATCTTGTCTTCTCACTTTATTTCATTAATTTGATCTTCAATCACTGATATCCTTTCTTGCACTTGATTGCATCGCCTATTGAAGCTTGTGCATGCATCATGAAGTTCTCCTGCCATGGTTTTCATCTCCATCAGGTCATTTAAGGTCTTCTCTACACTGTTTATTCTAGTTAGCCATTCATGTAACCTTTTTTCAAGGTTTTTAGCTTCCTTGTAATGGGTTTGAACATGCTCCTTTAGCTCAGAGAATTTTGTTATTACTGACCTTCTGAAGCCTACTTCTGCCAACTCATCAAAGTCATTCTCCATCCAGCTTTGTTCCGTTGCTGGTGAGGAGCTGTGAGCCTTTGGCACAGAAGAGGTGCTCTGGTTTTTAGAATTTTCAGATTTTCTGCTCTGTTTTCTTCCCATCTTCGTGGTTTTATCTACCTTTGGTCTTTGATGTTGGTGACCTACAGATGAGGTTTTGGTGTGGATGTGCTTTTTGCTGATGTTGATGCTATTCCTTTCTGTTTGTTAGTTTTTATTCTAACACTCTGGTCCCTCAGCTGCAGGTCTGTTGGAGTTTGCTGGAGGTCCACCCAAACCCTGTTTGCCTGAGTATCACCAGCAGAGACTGTAGAACTGCAAATATTGCAGAAGAGCAAATATTGCTGCCTGATCCTTCCTCTGGAAGCTTCGTCCTAGAGGGGCACTCGCCTGTATGAGGTGTCTGTCGGCCCCTACTGGGAGGTGTCTCCCAGTTAGACTACAGGGGTGTCAGGGACCCACTTGAGGAGGCAGTCTGTCCCTTCTCAGAGCTCAAATGCCGTGTTGAGATAACCACTTCTCTCTTTAGAGCTGTCAGACAGGGACGTTTAAGTCTGCAGAAGTTGTCTGCTGCCTTTTGTTCAGCTATGTCCTGCCCTCAGAGATGGAGTCCATAGAGGCAGTAGGCCTTGCTGAGCTGCGGTGGGCTCCACCCAGTTTGAGCTGCCCAGCCACTTTGTTTACCTTCAAGCCTCAGCAATGGCAGACGCCCCTCCCCCTGCCAGGCTGCAGCCTCACAGGTGGATCTCAGACTGCCATGCTAGCAGTGAGCCATGCTCCATGGGCGTGAGACCCACCAAGCCAGGCATGAGAGAGAATCTCCTGGTCTGCAGGTTGGTAAGACTGTGGGAAAAGCACAGTATTTGGGTGGGAGTGTACCAATTTTCCAGGTACAGTCTGTCACGGCTTCCCTTGGCTAGGAAAAAGAAATCCCCCGACACCTTGTGCTTCCCGGGTGAGGTGACACCCTGCCCTGCTTTGGCTCACCCTCGGTGGGCTGCATGCACTGTCCAACCAGTCCCAACGAGATGAACCAGGTATCTCAGGTGGAAATACAGAAATCACCCATCTTCTGTGTCGATCAACACTGGGAGCTGCAGACTAGAGCTTTTCCTATTTGGTTATCTTGGCCTTTCAGTAAAGTTATTTAATTTAAAACATTATCTGAGATGATATTATTTCTACTTCTTGGTGTATAAAAATTGTTTTTTTAAATGAAATGATGATGATAGTTGATGAGATCTAAAAAATAAAAGGTTGATAACACATCCAAAGATTTTTTGAAAATAGAATTGGTCTGTGGGAACCACTGTTTCAGGGAATTTTGGTCATGTATAGAAATTAATGGATTATATATAAAGAAAAATTTGAAATTTGTATGTATTTGTAGACTTTAAGCAAACAGAGCCAAATCAGATCCTGTCAAAAGTTACTGATTGTGATTTACAATGAAATGAGATCTACCTATACATCATAGTGTTCTTAGAATATTAACGTACATTGTGAATAACTGCATATAGTTTCTGACTGAATATAAATCCCATCTTTAAACTTACAAATATATATAATACCTACATAAATCAAAAGTTTCAAGGTACATGGCTAGTAAAGATTAAAATGCACAATTTCTAAACTGTTTTAAAATGGTCTAATTTAAAACTACTGACTTACATAACTTTGGCTATTAATCAAAATATAACTTCAGGGATATTGAGGAAATGGTCAAGATAACATTTTCAAATAAGAAGTAGTGGGAAGTAAGAAATCTTGATGTGAGCACTGCTTCACAGTGTAAAACTGACATAAAAATTGTTAAGGAAAAAGGTATATCTTTGAAATTGAAGGTGACTAGATATGTGAATGCTGTAGTGCTGTTAACAATACATAAAGAAGGTTAAAATATATTCTATTACATGTGTTCTATGTATTCTATTACAGTGGTTCTATTACATTAAAGGTGTCTCAGAAAATTCTGCTACAATGTTCAAGTCCATTAAATTAACGAGTGACTTCTTTGCTTGGTAAGCTGTTTGTTAACATTTTGCTAGCTGTCAAAAGGACTGATAGATTATGCAGCTTTATTTAAATTTTAATAAAAATGCAAAGATCATTCAAAATAAACACATATAATTATGCACTGTGAAAAGCAGTATTGAATACTTCAGAAGAACAACACAAGAAAATTAATTTCACCCTACTGGTTTTTATGCACCTACAAGTCTCAGGTTGCAATGTCACAGATGATCTCAACTCAAGCAGGATTATTGTAAAGCTAAATTAGTTCAGGTGGTAACTTGACTGCCTCTTCCCCTTGCTAATAACTTTGCCTATTAACTTGTGACTGTAAAATGATTTAAATAGTATGGCCTCCATGAACTGATGATCAGTTATTAAATAAAAATGGTTTGCCCTATATGGTAACAATGGTTCCCAAGAAAATGACTTTTTTGACCCCAAATATGGCATATGGTATCCAATCTAAAAAAGTTCACTGGGTTAATTCTACTTTTGTTCTAAACTATTAACATGATCAATAACTACATATTGTTTAGTTCCCAAAGAAAGTGTTTTGTTTTGTTTCATGTGTTTGAAGTATTACAAGATCATTTAACTTACTTTTGAACTTTTTCATTGGCCACTTGGGAGGCCTCTCTGGCATGTTGAAGTTGTAATTCCATATTTGCTCGCTCTGTCAGAGCTTGTTGCAGTTGAGTAGCCAGTTCCTCATTTTGTTGTTGAGTGATGGAAACAATGTTCTCTCTGTTTTTTAAAGCTTCTTCATATGTACTAAGGGTATAGTTAAACTGATCCTTCAGATTTTCTTCTTGAGACAAAGATTTGTGTAAACTGAGAAAATATTAAAAAAATTTTAAAGATAAGTAATGTAAACTGAGTGATCTATGATATATTTAACAAAAACCTCCATTTAGAATCTCTAGTTCTAAAAATCAATAAATACTTAAATGAGCAAATGAAAATAATTTTTATGTCACAACATTATAATTGATAATTTCTCTGCTTCTAGGCTGAAAGCTACCCAGACAAATGATTATGCTACCAAAGCATACAAAAAGATGCTGCAAGATGTTAATTTAATTATATCAGTGTAAATATTACATTCAATTTTCTTTAAAAGGAATAGCAGAGAACTGGAAAATAAAGTATCTCTAGGCAAATAAAAGAATGTAATAAGCTGAAAGAAGTGAGAAGAGAATGGGCATTGGTTTAGGAGATCGAGGGTCTATTCTGCCAAGCACTTAATGAGAATGGATGAGGTTTATGCAAACACTGACCAGCCTTCTACATAGCATTTTCTACTTGATTTTCTACTTGTCACAGTTGAGATATAAATGAATTTAAAATCACTAGTCAGATTGCACAGAAATAAAATGTATTCATATATACATGTGTATATATTTTTTTGGCTAATGAATCTCTTAATGAATACATCTACTCATTAAGTCATACAGAGAAATAGCATATAAATTAAGACTAAATGAATGCAGAAGAAAATGCAGACAAATAGAATCCTAAAATGCTAAAGGTCAAATCTTTGATATGTCATTACACCTACCACCTGAGGTTATTTTGAAATGGCACCAAGCACCTCACTCAATTAAATAAAGACATTTTGAAAATATAAATATTTAATAAGAGAAATTTAAACTCCACACAGGAGATGTTCTTTTTTATTAAATATCATTTCAGTATATGCATACAAAGGAAATGTCGATTGGAGACATTTGAAGTAAAACAACTTAACTATATAATATAGATTGATAATGGGAAGGAAAGCAATATCATTATTAAATCTGCAAAAAGCTAGTTAGTGAACTTTGGCATTGTCCTAATATCTAGCCTGATACTTTCTTTAAAACTGTTCAAACTAATTATAAATTTCCTCTTTTAGTTTAAGTTACCTATAAGCCTTTACAGCATGCTTATTTTGGAGAAGGCGTCCCATAGAACTAGGATGGACATGAAACAAGGACAGTCAGCATACCAAATGAAATCACTTCAGGATTCAAACCCCTAAGAATATGGACTGTTACTAAGCCCTGGTCAATTGGTTACTACACAGAAAATTAGAATAGTGTGTAGTGCCACATTTGTAGAGTGCAAAAAATACCTTTTTTCATGGATTGCACATTGTTATTAATCTAACTATCCCTACTTCATTTCTTCTCAGTTTTTTCTACCAACCCATATGCTTAAAGGCTGTCTCTTGCCCATTTTACTATTTTTTCTGTGTCCTCTCACTTTCTGCATTCTTGTCTGTTCCAAGTTCCAATTTCCTTCAGCTCACCCTCTTTATCTCCTTGAAAGATGCATGAAAGAAAGAAATTAAAAAGAAACAAACTAAAAGCTAAACCTTAAAAAAGGTACTTGTTTATGTTCTTTATATTTAAAACATTAGTTATATTTTAATTGTTAAATACGTTTTAAATTACACAAAGTGCACATATACAAAGTATTTAGCTTGAAAAAATGTGAAGAACAAAATACAGAACAAATGCAGAAATCTAGAAGACCCCCCAGTGTTCCCTCCCATTTTTTCCCCTCCCCTAAAGGTAAGTACTAATCCAACCTTTATCAAAATGTAAATTGCCTATTTTTAAACTTTTTGTCTGGCTTATTTTCCTCAACAATTGGTAAGTGAAGTTCACCTTGCTGTTGCATATAATTCATTGCTTTTTATTGCTATAAAATATTCTGTTATATACATATGCTGTAACTTATTTAACTGTCCACAGTTGTTGCTATGAATATTCTTGTACATGTCTTTTGATGGACCTAGGTATTCATGTCTAAAGTAGAATTTCTCCAAAGGGTATGCGTTATTTTCAGATTTAGTACAACGATAATAGATGCTGATTTAGATTTAGATGCTGCTAATAGTCTTCCAAATTAGTTGTACCAATTTGTACTCCCATCAGCAAAATATGAGTTTCAATTGCTTTATATCCTCCCTCAGAATGGCACTGTCAAATGCTTTTAACTTTAGTTATTGTAATATGGATGCAGTGATGTTTCATTCTCTTCATATTGTCTTATGTATGTGTATATTGATTGATTGGTTGAGACAAGTTCTCACTATGTTTTCCAGGCTGACCTTGAACTCCTGGGCTCAAACAGTCCTCCTGCCTCAGCCTCCTGAGTAGCTCGGACTATGGGCATATGCCACCATGCCTGACTCTTAATGCTGTCTTTTGATGAAGGTAAGTTCTCAATTTAAATAAAGTTCAATTTATCATTGTTTCTTTAACGGCAATGCTTTTTGTAAACTGTTTACAAAATCTTAGGCTACTCCATTCCCTTATATTTTAACTTTACATATATGGCCTAATTTAAAACTCAGTGAGACAGCTTCGTTTGGGAATTCCGCATTTGCCTATCATGCCTAAAGCAGTAACCAGTATACCGTAACCAATTACATATTAAGAATCAATGATTAGATCCCATTTGTCAATTTTGTCTTTTGTTGCCATTGCTTTTGGTGTTTTGGACATGAAGTCCTTGCCCATGCCTATGTCCTGAATGGTGATGCCTAGGTTTTCTTCTAGGGTTTTTATGGTTTCAGGTCTAACGTTTAAGTCTTTAATCC
This sequence comes from Pan paniscus, assembly GCF_029289425.2. NCBI lineage: Eukaryota > Metazoa > Chordata > Mammalia > Primates > Hominidae > Pan > Pan paniscus. The sequence continues at coordinate 38,819,327 of NC_073264.2, read as the reverse complement.
ATCTTGAATTGGATTTTTGTATAAGGTGTAAGGAAGGGATCCAGTTTCAGCTTTCTACATATGGCTAGCCAGTTTTCCCAGCACCATTTATTAAATAGGGAATCCTTTCCCCATTGCTTGTTTTTCTCAGGTTTGTCAAAGATCAGATAGTTGTAGATATGCGGTGTTATTTCTGAGGGCTCTGTTCTGTTCCATTGATCTATATCTCTGTTTTGGTACCAGTACCATGCTGTTTTGGTTACTGTAGCCTTGTAGTATACTTTGAAGTCAGGTAGTGTGATGCCTCCAGCTTTGTTCTTTGGGCTTAGGATTGACTTGGCGATGCGGGCTCTTTTTTGGTTCCATATGAACTTTAAAGTAGTTTTTCCAATTCTGTGAAGAAAGTCATTGGTAGCTTGATGGGGATGGTATTGAATCTGTAAATTACCTTGGGCAGTATGGCCATTTTCACGATATTGATTCTTCCTACCCATGAGCATAGAATGTTCTTCCATTTGTTTGTATCCTCTTTTATTTCATTGAGCAGTGGTTTGTAGTTCTCCTTGAAGAGGTCCTTCACATCCCTTGTAAGTTGGATTCCTAGGTATTTTATTCTCTTTGAAGCAATTGTGAATGGGAGTTCACTCATGATTTGGCTCTCTGTTTGTCTGTTATTGGTGTATAAGAATGCTTGTGATTTTTGTACATTGATTTTGTATCCTGAGACTTTGCTGAAGTTGCTTATCAGCTTAAGAAGGTTTTGGGCTGAGACAATGGGGTTTTCTAGATATACAATCATGTCGTCTGCAAACAGGGACAATTTGACTTCCTCTTTTCCTAACTGAATATCCTTTATTTCCTTCTCCTGCCTAATTGCCCTGGCCAGAACTTCCAACACTATGTTGAATAGGAGTGGTGAGAGAGGGCCAGTTTTCAAAGGGAATGCTTCCAGTTTTTGCCCATTCAGTATGATATTGGCTGTGGTTTTGTCATAGATAGCTCTTATTATTTTGAAATACGTCCCATCAATACCTAATTAAAGAGCTTCTGCACAGCAAAAGAAACTACCATCAGAGTGAACAGGCAACCTACAAAATCGGAGAAAATTTTTGCAACCTACTCATCTGACAAAGTGCTAATATCCAGAATGTACAATGAACTCAAACAAATTTGCAAGAAAAAAACAAACAACACCATCAAAAAGTGGGCAAAGGACATGAACAGACACTTCTCAAAAGAAGACATTTATGCAGCCAAAAAGCACATGAAAAAATGCTCATCATCTGGCCATCAGAGAAATGCAAATCAAAACCACAATGAGATACCATCTCACACCAGTTAGAATGGCAATCATTAAAAAGTCAGGAAACAACAGGTGCTGGAGAGGATGTGGAACACTTTTACACTGTTGGTGGGACTGTAAACTAGTTCAACCATTGTGGAAGTCAGTGTGGTGATTCCTCAGGGATCTAGAACTAGAAATACCATTTGACCCAGCCATCCCATTACTGGGTATATACCCAAAGGATTATAAATCTTGCTGCTATAAAGACACATGCACATGTATGTTTATTGTGGCATTATTCACAATAGCAAAGACTTGGAACCAACCCAAATGTCCAACAATGATAGACTGGATTAAGAAAATGTGGCATATATACACCATGGAATACTATGCAGCCATAAAAAATGATGAGTTCATGTCCTTTGTAGGGACATGGATGAAATTGGAAATCATCATTCTCAGTAAACTATCGCAAGAACAAAAAACCAAACACCGCATATTCTCACTCATAGGTGGGAATTGAACAATGAGATCACATGGACACAGGAAGGGGAATATCACACTCTGGGGACTGTGGTGGGGTGGGGGGAGGGGGGAGGGATAGCATTGGGAGATATACCTAATGCTAGATGACGAGTTAGTGGGTGCAGTGCACCAGCATGGCACATGTATACGTATGTAACTAACCTGCACAATGTGCCATGTACCCTAAAACTTAAAGTATAATAAAAAATATATTAAAAAAAAGAAAAGAAAAATTACCTGGAAAAAAAAAGAATCAATGATTAAGTTTTCAAAGTCTCACCATTATTAAAATTATGAGCATCCTGATTTAATTTCCTAATCACTCCTCACTTTCTAGTCTTCTATCATTTAATTTTTAGGGGGCAAATTTATACCTGATTTTGATTTTTCTCTCAGATGGACATGTTTGGATTGTACCCGCAAGTTCCAAAGCTGCTTCGCATTCAAAATACCTTGGAAACCTGTTAATTACCATCAAGGCTTTCCCAAACAATGGACATGATCTTTTTAAAAAGATGGAAGTAGACAATGTCACTTAAAAACCTGCAATAGCATTTCCATGCATTCAGAAAACAGTCTCTAAAAATAATAAATGCTATATGTTAACTCACTAAATGTCACAACTTGCATGAGAAGTCTTATTAATATTCCTTTTTTTACTGATACAAATGGAAACAGAGATAAGTAATTTAATACATGTAGCAGAGCCAGAATTTGAACCTACAGTCTTTATGTCTGCACTGGAAACCTCTTCTATACTTGCTGTGGTCTATAAAGCCCTGCATCACTGACCTCTCTACCTCCTTCCGCACCTTTTAGCTAGGCATTCAGATTCTCAAGCGTGTCAAGTTTTTTCTGCTGAAGGTATTTGTTTGGAATGCCTTTCCATCCATGCTTCTACCTGACAAAGTCTTACTCATCCAGTAAGACAAAGCAAAAATATCACTTTCTTAGATACACCTACGTGGGTCTTCAATCTAAATCTTGATTTTCCTCTTTGTTAGTCTGTCTCATAGATCCTACTCTTCCTTCTCAGAACTTGTAATTTGTAGTTTTTTTCCATTTCATCTTGTGGTTTTCTTCCCAATTCTAACATATTAATACTTCATTTATATATAGCAATTTTATTTTATGGGAAGAATACATTCCTGAAGAACTTCAGTAAATCAAAACATCTATAATTCTAAGGAATTTTCCAATAGGAATAAAGGTGATGCAGGAGAGCTATATTCCAAGCATTTATAAATCTGTAACCACTGAAGCACAATTTTTGCTTTAGTACTTCTTCCTCAGAATGGTCTTTCCTTAATTGACAACAAGGCCTCCTTGTTTAGCTTTCTTCACAAAGACATATTACATTTACCCTCTTTCCAAAGTTACTAATTTTCAGGTGCATTTTCAGCGTAGTAGTAGTATTATAACTCCTCAAAGGCACTTAAGTTGTATAGGAACATATTTTAAGTTACAGTAAACATAAATGATTAAGTAACAGCCAAAGAGTCACTGAATCACTCTCAGAAATTCTAAAGCATGTAATCAATAGTGCAACTTACACAATATCCACATAGGATGTTAACTATTTCTGTTAACCAGGAAGTTAATGAGGTAATAAGATAAGCAAAGTTTAAATTCGCTCTTCCAGTTTTAAAATTATATAATTCTTTATAAATTTAAGTTTTATAATTTAGTGTAGAAAGTAAAACTTTAAAAATATTTTTACTTACTAATGTTTGATATGATCATATTTCTAATTCACATCAAATAAGCCTGCACATTATCTCCTTTGTTGCTCACCACATTGAGTCCAATGGCAGGCCAAGGTAGAAAATGTCCTTAATGTGTATTACTCCAGTGAGTGCCATGTAATAGATTTCCTGTCTGAAGTGGTTTCTGTCTTGGTTTCTATGTTCCCTGGTCTATTACTTTATGTCTGTGGCCCTGACTATTTTCCTGGTCCCTGACTCTCTATGCCACCTCAGCTAAATGTAACTTGGAATTATAAGGTTTATGAGCCACTTATATGTTTTGCTTGCAGATATTTATATTCTCTTCAACTCGTCTGCCTACCTGTTCATTGAACTCTATCTTAATTGTAATGTTAAACATGGATTAAGCTTACTTTTGCAATTAGTATTTTTCCATTTATACCAACTTTTGATGCTACTTTTCCTGACTTCCTCTCTTGTCTTCATGATCAGGTATTGGACAAGTCCTTACAGGAGATCATTTTACTCATCATCCTACAATATGCACTTATTATTCTGTTTATGCTTCATTTATTTTACAGTAATTGCTCAATCATTAGTGTGTTGTATATATGCTATTTATTTTAATTGGATAAATATTTTTGGATTAAAATTTAGAGATGAGGTACAACAATATAGATCAGTAGGTCTTAACCAGGGGTAATTTTGTTCTTCAGAGGACATTCTGCAACATCTGAAGACATTTTTGTCACAACTGTTGGGGGTGGCGGGAAGGGTGAGATGGTACTAGCATTTAGTGAATAGAAGCTAAAGATGCTGCTAAACAGAGGATAGATTCCTACAACAGAGAATTATCCAGACCACTATGTCAACAATGCTGAAACTGGTGTAGATGAAGAGATGTTGGGTTGAACTTAGAAGATAAGGTTCAAATTTCAGTCTTGTCATTCGCTCTGAGTGACATTGGAAAAAAAACTTACCTACTGAATATTAATTTCCTCAATTCGAAAACTATGAGAAAAATATCATGGAAATCATATGAGAATGAAATGAGGTGATCTACATATGTGAAAATAACTGGCACAATACCTGCCAAAGAATACGCATTCATATCTGTATAATTTTTAAAAGGAGTTACTTATATCTAATTAACTTTGTACAAAATGTTACACAATACTCAAGTATTTTATAAACATTTTACTGAGAAAAACAACTGCCTGTTCCTACAGGTTTTTCATGAATTGGGAGAAGGAAACTAGTTTTCTCAACCTTTGTTCACTTACTGATAACATTCTTAAATCATTCTTTTTTAAAAAATGGGCAGGTTTGGCTTGTTTTACTGAATTAAAATAAATAAAACCTAAGCAAATATGAAATGAAGAAGTATGTGCTGCTTTTTCCTAAGAATATATTTCTGAAAGGATAATGTCTACTTTTATTTCCTGGTTTACTACATCAATTAATTTGCTAAGACCCTTTCAAGAAGATAGCTGAAGCTGAGTATGGTGGCTCATGCTTGTAATATCAGCACTTTGGGAGGCCAAGGCAGAAGGATTAGACAAGGAGTTCTAGACCAGCCTGAGCAACACAGTGAGACCCCATCTTAAATATTATTTTTAATTGAAAAAAGAAAATCACTGACTTGCTCACTTATTTTTAAGGAAATCAGCATATGCTCCAGTATAATAGGCCTTAATTCTGAATGACATACAGAGAGAGGGAAATATATTCAGAATGGATAAGAGTATGTATGAGGAAATTTAATCTGCAAATCAGACAGTCTAGTAACTTCAATGATTTGCTTCCACTGTTGCTGCAGTTGGTTTAGTTTAATAAAATAACCTGCTAAAGTACTTTCAGAGAAAAAATAATTTCTTTATTATAAAGTAAGCCAATTAATACTGAACTTAAAATTTCAAGAATTTTAAACTGGATAAGTTGTCAATATATTTATTAATATTTATTACAAGTTTTCTGGATGCTACATTTCACAATATAAATTGGGTTTCACTAAATATCTGTTGAATTCATGTTTAGAAATGTAACAACCTATACAAATAATTCTAAGGAAGCATTAAAAAATATCCAAATTTTTGGAGGTTTTTTTGAGACAGAGTCTTGCTCTTTCACCTAGGCTGGAGTGCAGTGGCATGATCTCAGCTCACTGCAACCTTCACCTCTGGGGTTCAAGCGATTCTACTACCTCAGCCTCCTGAGTAGCTGAGACTACAGGCACATGCCACCACACCCAGCTAATTTTTGTATTTTTGGTAAAGGCGGAGTTTCGCCATGTTGCACAAGACGATCTTGATCTCCTGATCTCAAGTGATCCACTTACCTCGGCCTCTCAAAGTGCTGGGATTACAGGCCTGAGCCATTGCGCCTGGCCAGAAATATCTAACTATTAAATATACTACAGTACCTGGAATTAATGTAGGGCCAGCTCCTGATTATCTAAGAGTATACTGTGTGCTTCATAAATTTGGTGATGTGGGAAGCAGAGTGGTAGGAGATTATACTCACAAAGCCACTTATATTTATATACCACTGTATAGTTCTCAGGCAACAAAGTTTATCTTGAATTTTGTCATATAACACATAAATATAATTGTATGGGCATCACTAAAATGAAAAATTTATACTGTCAAATTTAATAGAAGGGAGACTTCTGCTTTTGAGGAGATGGAAGAAATAGAAGATGCAATTAAGAAACAAATGGAGGATTTGCTGGCAAGATGGCCAAATAGGAACAGCTCCAGGCTGCAGCTCCCAGTGAGATCAACGCAGAAGGCAGGTGATTTCTGCATTTCCTACTGAGGTACCTGGTTCATCTCATTGGGACTGACTGGACAGTGGGTGCAGCCCATGGAGGGTGAGGTGAAGCAGGGTGGGATGTTGCCTCATCTGGGAAGTGTTAAGGGGTCAGGAAATTCTCTTCCCTACCCAAGGGAAGCTGTGAGGGACTGAGCCTGAATAACCGTGCATTTTGGCCCAGATACTGAGGTTTTCCCACAGTCTTCGCTACCCACAGACCAAGAGATTCCCTCTGGTGCCTACGCCACCAAGGTCCTGGGTTTTAAGCACAAAACTGGGTGGCCGTTTGGGCAGACACCGAGCTAGCTGCAGGAATTTTTTTTCTATACCCCGGTGGCACCTGGAACGTCAGCAAGACAGACCGTTCACTCCCCTGGAAAAGGGGCTGAAGCCAGGGAGCCAAGTGGTCTGGCTGGCAGGTCACACCCCCACGGAGCCCAGCAAGTTAAGATCCACTGGCTTGAAATTCTCATTGCCAGTACAGGAGTATGAGGTCGACCTCGGATGCACCAGCTTGGTGTGGGGAGGGGGGTTCACCATTGCTGAGGCTTGAGTAGGCAGTTTTACTCTCACAGTGTAAACAAAGCCGCAGGGAAGTTTGAACTGGGTGGAGCCCACTGCAGCTCAGCAAGGCCACTGTGGCCAGACTGCCTCTCTAGAGTCTTCCTCTCTGGGCAGGGCATCTCTGGAAAAAAAGGCAGCAGCACCAGTCAGGGGCTTATAGATAAAACCCCCATCTCCCTGGGACAGAGCACCTGGGGAAGGGGTGGCTGTGGGCGCAGCTTCAGCAGACTTAAACATCCCTGCCTGACGGCTCTGAAGAGACCAGCAGATCTCGCAGCACAGCGTTCAAGCTATGCTAAGGGTCAGACTGCCTCCTCAAGTAGGTCCCTGACCCCTGTGTATCCTGACTTGGAGACACCTCCAAGTAGGGGCTGACAGACACCTCATACAGGAGAGCTCTGGCTGGCATCTGGTGGGTGCCCCTCTAGGACGAAGCTTCCAGAGGAGGGAAGAGGCAGCAACTACTGCTATTCTGCAACTTTTGCTGGTGATACCCAGGCAAACAGGGTCTAGAGTGGACCTCCAGCAAACTCCAGCAGACCTGCAGCAGAGGGGCCTGACTGTTAGAAGGAAAACTAACTAACAGAAAGGGATAGCATCAACATCAACAAAAAGGACGTCCAGTCAGAGACCCAATCCGAAGGTCACCAACATCAAAGACCAAAAGTAGATAAATCCATGAAGATGGGGAGAAACCAGCAGAAAAAGACTGAAAATTCCAAAAACCAGAATGTCTCTTCTCCTCCAAAGGATCACAGCTCATTGCCAGCAAGGGAATAAAACTAGATGGAGGAGTTTGATGAACTGACAGAAGTAGGCTTTAGTAGGTGGGTAATAACAAACTCCTCTGAGCTAAAGGAGCATGTTCTAACCCAATGCAAGGAAGCTAAGAACCTTGAAAAAAGGTTAGAGGAAATGCTAACTAGAATAACCAGTTTAGAGAAGAACATAAATGACCCGATGAAGCTGAAAAACACAGCACATGATACATACACAAGTATCAATAGCTGAGTTGATCAAGCGGAAGAAAGGATATCAGAGATTGAAGATCACCTTAATGAAATAAAGTGTGAAGACAAGATTAGAGAAAAAAGAATGAAAAGGAACAAACAAAGCCTCCAAGATAAATGGGACTATGTGAAAAGACAAAATCTACTTTTGATTGGTGTACTTGAAAGTGATTGGTGTACTTGAAAGTGATGGGGAGAATGGAACCCAGTTGGAAAACACTCTTTAGGATATTATTGAGGAGAAATTCCCCAACCTAGCAAGACAGTCCAACATTCAAATTCAAAAAATACAGAGAACACCACAAAGATATTCCTTGAGAAGAGCAACCCCAAGACACATAATCATCAGACTCACCAGGGTTGAAATGAAGGAAAAAATGTTAAGGGCACCCAGAGAGAAAGGTCAGGTTACCCACAAAGGGAAGCCCATCAGACTAACAGCAGATCTCTCGGGAGAAAACCTACAAGCCAGAAGAGAGTGGGGGCCAATATTCAACATTTTTAAAGAAAAGAATTTTCAACCCAGAATTTCATATCCAGCCAAATGAACTTTCATAAGCAAAAGAGAAATAAAATCCTTTACAGACAAGCAAATGCTGAGAGATTTTTGTCATCACCAGGCGTGCCTCACAAGAGCTCCTGTACGAAGCACTTGTACAGGACAAAGAAGGGCATGATACAATGGTAAAGGGATCAATGCAACAAGAAGGGCTAACTGTCCTAAACCTATATGCACTCAACACAGGAGCACCCAGATTTATAAAGCAAGTTCTTAGAGACCCACAAAGAGACTTAGACTCCCACACAATAATAGTGGGAGACTTTAACACCCCATTGTCCATATTAGACAGATCAACGACAGAAAATTAATAAGAACATTCAGGAATTCAATTCAGCTCTGCACCAAGCGGACCTAATAGACATCTACAGAACTCTCCACCCTAAATTGAGAGAATATACATTCTTCTCAGCACCTATTGCACTTATTCTAAATCTGATCACATAATTGCAAGTGAAACACTGCTCAGGAAATGCAAAAGAATGGAAATCATAGCAAACAGTCTCTCCAACCACACTGCAATCAAATTAGAACTCAGGATTAAGAAAACTGCACAACTACATGGAATCTGAACAACCTGCTCCTGAATGACTACTGAGTAAATAATGAAATGAAGGCAGAAATAAAGATGTTCTTTGAAACCAATGAGAACAAGGATACAATGTACCAGAAACTCTGGGACACATTTAAAGCAGTGTCTAGGGGGAAATTTATAGCACTGAATGCCCACAAGAGAAAGCAGGAAAGATCTAAAATTCACACCCTAACAACACAATTGAAAGAACTAGAGAAGCCAGAGCAAACAAATTCAAAAGACAGCACAAGGCAAGAAATAACTAAGATCAGAGCAGACTGAAGGAGATAGAGACACAGAAAGCCCTTCAAAAAATCAATGAATCCAGGAGCTGGTTTTTTGAAAAGATGAACAAAATAGACCGCTAGCCAGACTAATAAAGAAGAAAAAAGAGAAGAAACAAATAGATGCAATAAAAAGTGATAAAGGGGATATCACCACTGATCCCACAGAAACACAAACTACCATCAGAGAATACTATAAACACCTCTACACAAATAAACTAGAAAATCTAGAAGAATTGGATAAATTTCTGCACACATACACCTTTCCAAGTCTAAATCAGGAAGAAGTCAAATCCCTGAATAGACCAATAACAAGTTCTGAAATTGAGTCAGTAATTAATAGCCTACCAACCAAAAAAAGTCCAGGACCAGATGGATTCACAGCCAAATTCTCCCAGAGGTACAAAGAAGAGCTGGTACCATTCCTTCTGAAACTATTGCAAAGAACAGAAAAAGAGGGAATCTTCCCTAACTCATTTTATGAGGCCAGCATTATCCTGATACCAAAACGTGGCAGAGACAAAACAAGAAGAAAATTTCAGGCAAATATCCTTGATAAACATTGATGCAAAAATCTTCAATAAAATACTTGCAAACTGAATCCAGCAGCATATCAAAAAACTTATCCACCACGATCAAGTCGGCTTCATCCCTGGGATGCAAGGATGGTTCAACATATGCAAATCAATAAATGTAATCCATCATATAAACAGAACCAATGACAAAAAACACATGATTATCTCATTAGATGCAGAAAAGGCCTTCAACAAAATTCAACACCCCTTAATGCTAAAAACTCTCAATAAACTAGGTATTGATGGAACATATCTCAAAATAGTAAAAGCTATTCATGACAAACCCACAGTCAATATCATACTGAATGGGCAAAAACTGGAAGAATTCCCTTTGAAAACTGGCACAAGACAAGGATGCCCTCTCATACCCACTCCCATTCAACATATTATTGGTGTTATTGGAAGTTCTAGCCAGGACAATCAGGCAAGAGAAAGCAATAAAGAGTATTCAATAAGAAGAGAGGAAGTCAAATTGTCTGTTTGCAGATGACATGATTGTATATTTAGAAAACCCCATCGTCTCAGCCCAAAACCTCCTTAAGCTGATAAGCAACTTCAGCAAAGTCTCAGGATACAAAATCAATGAGCAAAAATCACAAGCACTCCTATACACCAATAACAGACAAACAGACAGACAAATCATGAGTGAACTCCCATTCACAAATGCTACAAAGAGAATAAAATATCTAGGAATACGATTCACAAGGGATGTGAAGGATCTCTTCAAGAAGAACTACAAACCATTGCTCAAGGTAATAAGAGAGGACACAAATAAATGGAAAAACATTCCATGCTCATGGATAGGAAGAATCTATATCTTGAAAATGGCCATACTGCCCAAAGTAATTCACAGATTCAATGCCCCTATCAAGCTACCATTGACTTTCTTAAAAAATTGAAAAAACCTACTTTAAATTTCATTTGGAACCAAAAAAGATCTGCATTGCCAAGACAATCCTAAGCAAAAAGAACAAAGCTGGAGACATCACACTACCTGACTTCAAATTGTACTACAAGGCTATAGTAACCAAAACAGCATGGTACTGGTAACAAAACAGATATATAGATGAATGAAACAGAACAAACAGAGGCCTCAGAAATAACACCACACATCTACAACCATCTGATCTTTGACAAACTTGACAAAAACAAGCAATGGGGAAAGAATTCCCTATTTAATAAATGGTTTTAAGAAAACTGGCTAGCCATATGAAGAAAACTAAAACTGGATCCCTTCCTTACACCTTATACAAAAATTAACTTAAGATGAATTAAAGACTTAAACATAAGACCTAAAACCATAAAAACCCTAGAAGAAAACTTGGGCAATATCATTCAGGACACAGGCATGGGCAAAGACTTCATGACTAAAACAACTAAAGCAATGGCAACAAAAGCCAAAATTGACAAATGGGATCTAATTGAACTAAAGAGCTTCTGTACAGCAAAAGAAACTATCATCAGAATAAACAGGCAATCTACAGAATGGGAGAAAATTTTTGCAATCTATCCATCTGACAAAGGGCTAATATCCAGAACCTACAAAGAACTTAGACAAATTTACAAGAAAAAAACAAACAACCCCATCAAAAAGTGGGCAAAGGATATGAACAGAAACTTCTCAAAAGAAGACATTAATGCAGCCAACAAACGTGAAAAAAATCTCATCATCACTGGTCATTAGATAAATGCAAATGAAAACCACAATGAGATACCATCTCACGCCAGTTAGAATGGTGATCATTAAAAAATCAGGAAACAACAGATGCTGGAGAGGATGTGGAGAAATAGGAATGCTTTTACACTGTTGGTGGGAGTGTAAATTAGTTCAGCCATTGTGGAAGACAGTGTGGCGATTCCTCAAGGATCTAGAACCAGAAATACCATTTGACCCAGCAATCCCATTACTGGGTATATACCCAAAGGATTATAAATCATTCCAGTATAAAGACACATGCACACGTATGTTTACTGCGGCACTGTTCACAATAGCAAAGACTTGGAATCAACCCAAATGCCCATCAGTGATAGACTGGATAAAGAAAATGTGGCACATATACACCATGGAATATAAAAAACGATGAGTTCATGTCCTTTGCAGGGATGTGGATGAAGCTGGAAACCATCATTCTCAGCAAACTAACACAAGAACAGAAAACCAAACACCGCATGTTCTCACCCATAAAAGAGAATTGAACAATGAGAACACATGGACACAGGGAAGGCAGCATCACACTCTGGGGCTTGTCAGGGGGTGGAGGGGAAGGGGAAGATAGCATTAGGAGAAATACCTAATGTAGGTAACGGGTTGATGGGTGCAGCAAACCACCATGGCATGTATATACCTATGTAACAAAACTGCACGTTCTGCACATGTACCCCAGAACTTAAAGTACAATAATAGTAAAAAAGAAACAAATGGAAATTTTAGAAGTGAAAATACAATAACTGAAATGAAAAGCCCAGAGGATAGGCTAAATAGCAGAATTGAAGGGACAGAGAAAGAATAAGAGAACTGGAAGAGAGAAAAATAAAAATGATTCAATATGAATAACTGAGACATAGACTGAAAAAAACTATCACAACTTCAGGGACCTGTGGACTATAATAAAAGATCTAATGGCTGGGTGTGGTGGCCCACGACTGTAATCCCAGCACTTTGGGAGGCTGAGGGGGGCGGATCACGAGGTCAAGAGATTGAGACCATCCTGGACAACATGGTGAAACCACATCTCTACTAAAAATACAAAAATGTGCTGGGCGCGGTGGGACACTCCTGTAGTCCCAGCTACTCAGGAGACTGAGTCAGGAGAATTGCTTGAATCTGGGAGGCGGAGGTTGCAGTAAGCCAAGATTACACCACTGCACTCCAGCCTGGTGACAGAGCGAGACTCCATCTCAAAAACAAACAAACAAAAAAAAGATCTAACATTTGGGTCATCAAAGTCATGGAAGGAGAAATGGAAGAGGATAGAGCTAAAAAAACAAGTACTTTAAGAAACAATGGCTGAAAACTTTGAAATGTGGCAAGACACGGAAACCTAGAAGAAGTTGAGAAAACTCCAAATGGGGAAAACCCACATAAATGAATTCAAAGACACATCACAATTAAACTTCAAAAAACTAACGCCAAAGATAAATGACAGAACTCACAGCTTCTTTTCCAAGGTTGACTAGTATTGCATTGGATATATATACTACATTTTCTTTATCTGTTCATCTGTTGATGGTACTGATACTTAGGTTGATTCCATAACTTGGCTATTGTGAACAGTGTTGCAATGAACATGGAAATGCAGACATTTCTTTGAAAAAATAATTTCAGGACAGTTGTGGTGGCTCACACCTGTGAAGTCAGCACTTTGGAAAACTGAGGTGGGAGGACTGCTTGAGGCCAGGAGATCAAGGCCAGCTTGCGCAACATAGTGAAACCCTGCCTCTACAAAATTTTTAAAAAATCAGTCAGGTATGGAGGCATACACTCGTAGTCCAGGTACTCGGGAGGCTGAGGCAGGAGGATTGCTTGAGCCCCTGAGTTTGAGGCTGCAGTGAGCTACAATCATGCCACTGCACTCCAGCTTGGGCCACAGAGCAAGACTCTGCCCTTAAAAAAAAAGATTTCAAATCTTTTGGGTAAATATCCAGAAGTGAGATTGCTGGATCATATAATTCTATTTTTAGTTTTTGGAGGAACCTGCTTTCAGTCATCCATAATGGCTATACAGTTGGCCCTCTGAATATATGGACATACAGTTGGCCCTAGAATACATGGATTCTGCAATTGTGGATTCAACCAACCATGGATGAAAAATATTTTTTTCTTTAAGGAAAGAAGGATTGTTGTTGGCTGTGCATGGTGGCTCACACTTATAATTCCAGCACTTTGGGAGGCCAGGGCAGTTCGATCGCTTGCGCCCAGGAGTTTGAGACCAGTCTGGTCAACGTGGCAAGACCTCATCTCTACTAAAAAATACAAAAAATTAGCCAGGCGTGGTGGCATAAGCCCATAATCCCAGCTACTCGGGAGGCTGAGACAGGAGAATCGCTTGAACCCAGGAGGCGGAGGTTGGAGTGAGTCAGGATCATGCCACTGCACTGAAGCCTGGGCAACAGAACGAGACTTGGTCTTAAAAAAAAAAAAAGGTTGTGTCTATACTGAACATGTGCAGATTTTTTTTGTAGTGATTATTCCCTAAACATATAGTATAACAACTATTTGCATAGCATTTACATTGTGTTAGGTATAAGCTAGAGATGATTTAAGGTATATAGGAGGATGTGCATAGGTTATGTGCAAACACTACAACATTTTACACAAGGGATTTGACTATCCATGGGTTTTGCTATCCACATGGGGTGCTGATACCAATCCCCTAACAGATACTGAGGGACAGCTGAATTAATTTATGTTCCCACTGAGAGTATACAAGGGTTCCCTTTTCTCCATATCCTCACTGACACTTGTTAACTTTTGTCTTTTTGAAAACAGCTGATATGGTTAGGCTTTGTGTCCCCACCCAAATCTCATCTTGAATTGCAATTCAGGTGTCGAGGGAGGAACCTGGTGAGAGGTGACTAGTTCATGGGGGTGGTTTCCCCAGTGCTGTTCTCATGATAGTGAGTGAGTTCTCAGGAGATCTCATGGTTTTATAAGTGTCCAGAATTTCCCCTGCTTGCACTTCTCTCTCCTGCCACCATGTGAAGAAGGTCCTTGCTTCCCCTTTACCTTTTGCCATGATTGCAAATTTCCTGAGGCCCCCCTCAGCCATGTGGAACTGTGAGTCAATTAAACCTCTTTTCTTTATAAAATACCCAGTCTTGGGCAGTTCTTGACAGCAGTGTGAAAATGGACTAATACAACAGCCATTCTGACTGGTGTAAGATATCTTATTGTGGTTTTAATTTGCATTTCCCTATAATTAGCAATTAAACATTTTTTCATATATCTACTGGCTATCTGTATGCCTTCTTTTGAGAAGTGTCTATTCAAATTCCTTGCCCATTTTTAAACTGGGTGTTTTGTTTTCTTGCTATTGAGTTGAGTGCCTTACATATTTTGGATATTAACCCTTTATCAGATGTATGGTTTCCAAGTATTTTCTCCCAATCCATAGGCTGTCTCATCATACTGTTAATTGTTTTCTTTGATGTACAGAAGCTTTTTAGTTTCATGTAATCTCATCTGTCTATTTTTTTCTTTTGTTGCCTATGCTTTTTGGGGTCAGATCCAATAAACCAACATAATATAGTTTCCCCTCCTATGTTTTCTTCTAGTAGTTTTATAGTTTCTGGCCTTTCATTTAAGTCCTTAACCATTTTGAGTTGACTTTTGTGTGTGGTGAGAGGTAAGGGTCCAACTGCAATTTTCTGCATGTAAATATCAAGTTTTCTAAGCACTATTTATTGAAAAGACTATCCTTTTCCCATTGTGTATTCTTGGCACATTTGTCAAAAATCAATTGATGATATATATGAGCATTCATTTCTGGGCTCTCTATTCTGTTCCATTGGTCAATAGGTATATTTTTTGGCAGTATCATGCTGTTTTAATTGCTACAGCTCTGTTGTATTATTTGAAATCAGCTATTATGATTCCTCTAGCTTTGTTCTTTTTGCTCATGATTCCCTTGGCTATGTGGTTTCGTTGTGTGTGTGTGTGTGTGTGTGTGTGTGTGTGTGTTGGGGGGGGGTCCATATGAGTTCCATGATAGTTTTTTCTATTTATTTTAACAATGACATTAGAATTCTGATAATTATTGCACTGAATCTGCATTTTGGGTAGATCATTTGGTGTGACATTTTAACAGTATTAACTCTTCTAATTCATGAACATGAGATATCCTTCCACTTATTTGTGTCCTCTTCAATCTCTTTCATTGACATTTTAGAGTTTTCATTGTGCAGGTCTTACATCTCCTTTTGGTAAATTTATTCCTAAGGTTTAATTTTTTTAGGGGGTAGCTATTGCAAATGGGATTGTTCTCTTGATTTCTGGTTCAGATAGTTTGTTGTTAGTGCATAGAAGTGCTATGGATTTCGGGGTGTTGATTTTGTATCCTACAACTTTACTGTATTTGTTTTTTGTGTTTTTGTTCTTTTAGAGGATCTTTGTCTGCCACCCAGGCTGGAGTCCAGTGGTGCAATCATAGTTCACTGTAACCTTGTACTCCTGGGCTCAAGCAATCCTCCTGTGTCAGCCTTCCAAATAGCTAGGACTACAGGCATGTGCCAACATGCCTGGCTATTTTTTTAAATTTTTAAATAGAGACGAAGTCTCACTAATTTGCCCAGGCTGGTCTTGAACTCCTAGCTTCATGTGATCCTCCTGCTTTGGCCTCCCAAAGTGCTGGTATTACAGACATGAACCACTGCACCCAGCCTGTTTTATTAGTTCTAAGAGTTTTTTTTGTTTGTTTGTTTTTTGTGGAGTCTTCAGGGTTTATGATCCTGTTCTCAGCAAACAATGACAATTTCACTTCTTTCTTTCCTATTTGAATGACTTTTATTTCTTTCTCTTGCCTAATTGCTCTGGCAAGAATTTCCAGTACTATGTGGAAAAGAAATGGTGAGAGCTAGCATCCTTGTCTGATCCCAGATCTTAGAGGAGAGGCTTTTAATTGTTTACAGCTGAGTGTAATGTTAGCTGTGGGCTTCTCATATGGCCTTTATTTTATTGACGTACATTCTTTCTATACCGAGTTTGGTGAGAGTTTTTTTTTTTTAATCATGAAAGGATGTTGAATTTTGTCAAATGTTTTTTTCTGCATCTAATGAGATAATCACATGGCTTTTGTTTTTCATTCTGTTAATGTGATGTATCAAATGTATTGATTTGCATACGTTTCACCATCCTTGCATCCCAAGAATAAATCCCACTTGATAATGGTGGATTTATAATGTGTTGTTGAATTTGGTTTGATAGCATTTTGGTGAGAATTTTTACATCTATGTTATCAAGAATAGTGGCCTGTAATTTTCTTTTCTTGTGATGTCCTGGTCTGACTCTGGGATCAGGGTAATGGTGGCCTTGCAAAAAGAGTTTGGAAGTATTCTCTCCTCTTTAATTTTTGGGAAGAGTTAGAGAAGGATTAGTAGAAGGATTAGAGAAGGATTAGTTCTTCATTAAATGTTTGGTTGAATTCAGCAGTGAAGTTGTCAGGTCCTGGGCAACTTTTTATGAAATTTTTTTAATTACTGATTTAACCTCTTTATAGTCATTACTGGTCTGTTTAGATTTTCTACTTTTTCATGATTCAGTGTTGGTAGGTTCTGTTATCTAAGAATTCATCCATTTCTTCCAGGTTATTCAATTTATTGGCATATATTTATTCATAATAGTCTCTTATGTTACTTTGTATTTCTGTGTTAGCAGTTGTACGGTCTCCTCTTTCATTTCTGATTTTTATTTATTTGAGTTTTCCCTCTCTTTTTCTTAGTCTAGATAAGGGTTTGTAGATTTTGTTTATCTTTTTAAAAAACCAATTCTTAGTTTCACTGATCTTTTGTACTGTTTTTCTAGTCTGTACTTAATTTTTCTTCTGCTCTGAGCTTTATTATTTCCTTTCTTCTGCTAATTTTGGGCTTAGTTTGTTATTCTTTTCCTAGTTCCTTGAGGAGAAATCTTGTTACTTATTTGAAATATGTCTTCTTTTTTGATATGGGCATTTATTGCTGTAAAATTTCCTTAGAAGTGCCTTTCCTCTATACCATAAGCTTTGGTATGTTGTGCTTCAATTTTCATTTGTCTCAAGATATTTTTAAATATTTCTTTTAATTTCTTCAATATGCATTGGTTGTTCAGGAGCATGTTAATTGCCATGTAGTTGTGAATTTCCTAAAATTCCTCTTGTTCTTGATTTCTAGGGTTCATACTAACGTGGTCAAAAAAATACTTGATATGATTTCAATATTCTTAAATTTGCTAAGGCTTGTTTTGTGCTCCAACAGGTGATCTATCCTGGAGAATGTTCCATGTGTGCTTGAGAAGAATGTGTATTGTGTTCCTGTTGGACTGAATGTTCTGTGTATTTCTCTTAGCTCCATTTGGGCTAAAGTGTTGTTCATGTCCAATATTTTATTAATTTTCTGTCTGTATAATCTGTCCATTGTTTAAAGTGGGGGTATTCTCCAACCCCACTGGAAACAAAAAAAAAAGTGGTATATTGACGTCCCCTGCTATTATTATGTTGCAATTTATCTCTCCACTGATCCTTTAATATCTGTTTTATATATTTAGGTATTCTGATGTTGCATGCATATATATTTGTAATTGTTATAACCTCTTGATAAATGGATCTCTTTACCATTATATAATGTCCTCTTTGTCTCTTTTTTTTTACAGTTTTTGACTTAAAGTCTATATTGTCTAAAACAATATTTACAACTGTTACATTCTCTTGATAAACCCTCTCTTCTATCATTATTATAATTTCCTATTTTTTACAGCTTTTGAATTAAATTGTCTAAGAATAGCTACCCCCGCTATCTTTTGGTATCCATTTACGTGGAATATCTTTTTCTATCCTTTCACTTTCAGTCTATGTGTCCTTAAAAGTAAAGTTAGTCTCTTGTAGATAGCATATAGTTGGGTCTTGGTTTTTTTTTCATTCAGCCACTCTATGTCCTTTTTAAAGATTATTTAATCCATTTAAATTCATGGTAATTATTGATAGTAAAGACTACTGCCATTTTGCTAATTGTTTTCTGGTGGTTTTGTTGATACTTTGTGGTATCTCTTGCTATCTTCCTTTTTAGTTTGGTGGCATCAGATTTTCATCAGTAATGTCCTTGGCAAATTTGTCAATGAATTTCTCTGCTGCTTTGTGATCAGACGTTTTATCACCACAAATCTTTAAAAATTTAATACCATTCTTTTTCTGTTTCTGCAACCAGCCTGTTGAATATTTGCAGTTTTTCAATTTTCAGTTCATTGTGCTAGATCTTTGCTTGTTTCATGACGAGTACACTATTACATGTCATATATTCACTTCAACACTGATGGATCTACTCTTTCAATACATGATTGAGGTCTTCATTTTTAGCTTTATGTAGTAATCTATTTTTCATCACTTTAAGCACAGAATTTCAATGGCTTATCCTTCTGTGACACAGGTCATATATGGTAGTCATTCTAGCACCATACTCTTTTGTAAGACATTTCACACTTACACTGCTGTCCAGTTTCTCCAATAGCATGACTTTCTGAGCTATGGATAAACATAAATGCTTCTTCTTTTTCTTATCATTGTTCCCAATGGGGCATCTGCAGACCATTTAGACATTTTCAACAATATCTTTATACCACAGAGCAGAGAATAAGCAAAGCAATAGAAAATAAAAACACGCAGTGATCAATGTATGTAAATCCTGGCCCCATGTGGGGCATTACAGTGACCTGCTGTTCATGCATCCAGCCTGCACACATGCCACTTTATTACACTTTGTAGGTGTGCTTGTGTAGGGGAATCTGGGTACGCACAGAAAAGATTTACTGCAGCTGAATGGGCTGGGAGGGTCTTTTTCTCTTGAGGATGCTGAATAAACTGTGTGTTGTGTCCCTGCATTTTGAATGTGACTTGTCACATGAGGTCAGGTGTGTTATTTTATACTTGTGATGTCATGTCAGCACTCAAAAAGTTTTACACTTTGAATTTTCAGATTAGGGATGCGCAATCTGTACTGATCTCAGGGACATTAAAAGCGTAATAGAAAAATGTTATGAACAACTCCATGCCTGTAAATTTAATAACTTACATGAAAGAGATCAATTCTGTGAAAGACACAAACTAACAAAACTCATACAAGGAGAAATAAATAATTCGAATAAACATTTATATATTAAACAAATTCAATAAAATAATCAATAACATTCCAAAAATGAAAGCACCAGGCCCACTGGTGAATTCTACTCAATATTTAAGAAAGAAATGATGTCAATTCTCTACGATCTCATCCAAAAAAATACAAGCAGAGGAAACGCCATCTAATTCAATTAATGAGGCTAGTATTACCCTAATACCAAAACCAAGTTAAGAGGCCGGGTGCAGTGGCTCACGCCTGTAATCCTAGCACTTTGGGAGGCCAAGGTGGGTGGATAACCTGAGATCAAAAGTTCAAGACCAGCCTGGCCAACATGGTGAAACCCTGTCTCTGTCAAAAATACAAAAATTACCTGGACGTGTGGTACACGCCTGTAATCTCGGCTACCCAGGAGGCTGAGGCAGGAGAATTGCTGGAACCTGGGAGGAGGAGGCTGCAGTGAGCTGAGATCGCGCCACTGCACTTCAGCCTGGGTGACAGAGAAAGTCTCCGTCTCAAAAAAAAAAAAAAAAAAAGACATTACAAGAAAGTAAAACTTACAAACCAGTAAACATAGATACAAAAACCCTAAACAAAATATTAGCAAATTAAATCCAACAAAATATATAAGGAATTACACACTGAGACCAAGTGAGACTTATTCCAGGTATGCAAACCTGGTTTAACATTCAAAAATCAATTAATGCACTCCATCACAAAATAGTCTAAAGACTAAAAATCATTAATCATATAAAAAAGAATTAGAAGCATCTGACAAAATCCAATACTCATTCATGATAAAAACCTCTCAGCAACCTAGAAATAGGGAGGAGCTATCTCAATTTTATATAGAACATCTATAAAAACCATATGGTTATCATACTTAATGGTAGGATATTAGATGCTTTACCCCTACGATCAAGAGAAAGGTAAGAAGTGCCCTCTCACTACTTCTATTCAACATCGCACTAGAAGTCCTAGCTAATGCAGTAAGACAAGAAAAGAAAGTGAAAGGTATAAAGATTGGGAAGGAAGAATTAAAACTGTCTTTTTCTGCAGATGACATGATTGGCTATGTAGAAAATCCCATGAAATTGAAAAAAAACATTCCAGACCATCCAATCAACCAACCAACCAACCAAACAAATAAAACAACTCCTGGAACTAGTAATAATTAGTGATTATAGTAAGATTGCAGGACATAAGATTATTTTAAGGTCAATTGCTTTCCTATATAGCAACAATGAACAATTTTAATTTGAGATTACATTAATGCCGAAAAGAGAAATACTTAGGTATACATCCAATAAAATATTTACAAGATCTATATGAGGAAACCTATACAACTCTGATGAAAGAAATCAAAGGTGTAAATAAACTGAGTCTTGGATAAGATAACTCAGTATTGTTAAGATGCCAGTTCTTACCAATTGATCTGTGCATGCAACACAATCCCAATAAAAATTCCAGCAAATTATTTTGTATTGACAAACTGATTTTTAAAGCTTATGTGGGGAGGCAAAAGACCCCAAATAGTCAACTCAGTATATAAGGAGAACAATATTGGAGGACTGACACCACCTAACTTCAAGACTTACTATACCGCTATGGTAATCAAGACAGCATTGTGTTGCAAAAGAATAGAAAAATCAATCAATGGAAGAGAAGAGAGCCCAGAAACAGATCCACACAAATACTGTCAACTGCTCTTTGACAAAGTAGCATAAGCAACCAAATGGACAAAGAATAGTTTCTTTTTTTTTCAACAAATAGTGCTGGAACAATTGGATATCCACATGAAAAAATTAATCTAGACAAAGACCTTGCACTTTTCACAAAACGTAACTCAAGATGGACCACAGGACTATAACAGCAAAACACAAAATCATACAACTTCTTAAAGAAAACAAGAGAAAATCTAGGTGACCTTGGGCTTGATGATCAGTTGTTAGATGTATCACCAAAAACATGATCTATGAAAGAAAAAAACAGGTAAGTTGGACATCATTAAAAGTAAAAATTTCTGTGCTACAAAAGGCACTGTTAAGAGAATGAAAAGACAATTCACAAAATAGGAGAACATCCTTGCAAAACACATACTAATAAAGGACTGGTATTCAAAATACACAAAGAACTCTTTAAAATCAACAATAAGAAAATAAATAACTTAATTTAAAAAATGACTAAGCCTGTGATCCCAGCACTTTGGGAGGCAGAAGCGGGTGGACCACTTGAGGTCAGGAGTTCAAGACTAGCCTGGCCCACATGGTGAAACCCTGTCTCTACTAAAAATGCAAAAATTAGCCAGGCCTGATGGTGCATGCCTGTAGTCCCAGCTACTCAGGAGGCTGAGGCAGGCGTATCGCTTGAACCCGGGAGGTGGAGATTGCAGTGAGCCGAGATCACGCCACTGCATTCCAGCCTGGGTGACACAGTGACTCTGTCTCAAAAAAATAAAAATAAAAATAAAAATAAAAATAAATGAGTAAAGGATCTCAACAGACACTTGAGCAAAGAAAATATATAGATGGTTAAGTAAGCATATAAGAGGCTCAACATGTCATCAGAGAATTGTAAATTGAAACAGCAATGATATACTACCACACTAATTATTAGAATGGCAAAAATCCAAAAACCTAAAAATACCAATTGTTGTACAACATCCTCATCCATCTCATTCATTGCTGGTGGGGATGCAAAATAGTATAACCACTTTGAAAGATAGTTTGACAGATTCTTTCAAAGCTAAATATAGCCTTACCATATGTATTAGTCTGTTCTTGCACTGCTAATAAAGATATACCTGAGACTGGGTAATTTATAAAGAACAAGAGGTTTAATAGACTCACAGTTACACATGGCTAGGGAGACCTCATAATCATGGCTGAAGGTGAATGAGGAGCAAAGGCATGTCTTACATGGTGGCAGACAAGAGACTATGTAGGGGAACTGCCCTTTATAAAACCATTAGATCTCATGAGACTTATTCACTATCATGAGAACACCATGGTAAAAATCCGCTCCCATGATTCAATTACCTCCCACCGGGTCCCTCCCCTCCCACGACACATGGGGATTACGGGAGCTACAATTCTGGATGAGATTTGGGTGGGGACACAGCCAAAGAATGTCACCATATGATCTAGCAATCATGCTCCAAGGTTTTTACCCAATAAAAACCTACGTCCATACAAAAACCTGCACAAGTATGTTTATACTAGTTTTATTCATAATTTCCCTAGAGTGGAAACAACCAAGATGTCTTTCAATAGGTGAATATATAAACAAACTATAATGTGTCTATACAATGGAATATTTTTTAATGATAAAAAAGAACTATCAAGCCATGAACATACATGGAGGAATTTAAAATGCATATTGCTTAGTGAAAGAAGACAGTCTCAAAAGGCTACATACTGTGTGATTCCAACAATATGACATTATGAAATAAACTAAACTATAGAGACATTAAAAAGATCAGTAGTTGCTAGGGATTCAGAGGAAGGGAGACAAATAAAAAGTATGGGCATGCATAAAAAGCACATTATAGTATGTGCTTTAGTATTTTAGTATTTTAGTATGGTGAAACTCTCTATGATACTGTAATAATGAATATGTGACATTATGCATTTTTCAAAGCCATAGAACTGTACAATATAATAAGTGAACTTTAATGTAAACTATGGACTTTAGCTAATGATAATACATCAGTATGTTTTCAGTAGTTTTAACAAATGTGCCACATCAATACAAGACATTAATAAAAGGGGAAACTGTGTGCTGGGGAGGTTATGTGGGAACTCTGTGCTACTTCCTTAATTGTGCCGTGAGTCTAAACTGTTCTAATAAAGAAAGTCTATTAATTGAATTCCCTGCTCCACCCCTACTCCCATTCACACACACAGAGTAGGAGTGAAAACTGAATTTGGCTAACCAAATTCAGTAGGAGTGAAACTAGACAAGATACAAAGGAACAGTCAAACATGGCCAGCAATAGTATAGTGTCTGTGTTCATTTGCTTTGTGTTGCTATAAAATAATACCTGAGGCGGGGTCGTTTTAAAGAAAAAAAAAGGTTTATTTGGTTCACAGTTCTTATGTCTGGACAAGTTCAAAATTGGGCATCTGGTGAGGGCCTCAGGCTGCCTCTGCCCATGGTGGAGCTGGCTTGTATAAAGATCACATGGTGAGAAAGGAAGCAGGAGAAAGAGGCGGGAGGTGTGGGATGCTTTTAACAACTATCTTTAATCGAGAAAGAACAAATAGAGTGGTAACTAATAGAGTGAGAACTCACTCATTACCATGAGAAAGGCACCAAGTCGATCACGCAGGATCTGCTCCCATAACCCCAACACCTCCCACTAGGCTCCACCTCCCAGCACCACCACACTGGGGATTAAATTTCAACATGAGGCTTGTAGGGGCCAAACAGCCAAGCTACAGCAGTGTCTAAATTGGACCTAATCAGACCTGAATTCAGTTATGCCTGTTAAAATTTATAATAGGGATACATTGAAGCACCTCCATAGGCGGGCTTACCAGGTAGTGAGTGGTCTGTAAAACATATTGGGTTTTATGGAAAACTGCTGAGAAAACATACTGGGCAGGAAGTGAGAAGAAATTAAAGGTCTATGATAAATCTCTTCAAGTATTTGAAGAGGCAGTTTACAGAATTCTGTGTTGCTTCAGAGGGTAACATAATCCAGCTCAGAATAGGACTTATTAGAATTGTACAATAGGATGTTGATGCCTTACAAAAAAAAATAAGATGTTCTCACTATGTTGATGTATTCCTGCCTAGTATTGAAGGCTAGATAAAATTATCTTTACATGATTTTTCAGTGAAGACACTTAGTTAAAAATAAGCTATCATATCATTTTTCATCCTAATTCTACTTAGATGGGGGTACTCAGTCAGAAAAGAATAGTGCCATCTGCATAAGGGTCAGTTCTAGCCAAAAGAATTTTTGAGGTGCTCTGCACACTCTAACTAGTTAGTTTCTCCATAATTGGAAATTATGCCCTATAACATCAACATGAATATACTTTTATACTAAAAATGTATAGGCTGGTACAAAAGTAATTTTACTTTTGCAAAAATTACTTTTGCACCAGCCTAATAATAGCAAATAATCAACTGTTCTTACATAGGGCCAATATTTTTCAATTTTATTAATGATCCCAACTCCCTTAGGAAAAGTAAATCAAGTCTTGTTAAATACATAGTTTTATTTTACATTATATACAGCTTAGGGACAAGGACTGATGCTGATTTCAGATATGAGGTCTAAATAAACTCATTTTATGAGACTACTACAAATGCACAGTGCTTGTACACAGCTGTTTCTAAATAGCTACTTGATTAATTGAATTGCTGAATATAGGGTTCAGCTGGTACATGCCTACTGTAAGCATATGCTTTGTTTTACTTGGAATTGGGTCACCGCATTGAGATACCTCAGGCCCTGCTTCCCTTCCTCCTATAAATGAGTGACTACTATGTGCTGGTCGCTTTGCTAGGGCTAGAGATGAGTACTGACTAAACACATGTTTCAAATTATTATAAATGCTACAAAGCAAAGGAGGTGACATTTGAGTTGAGATTTAAAGATAAAAGTAGGTATTAATTTGAAGGAGGGTGGATGAAAATTTTTCAGGTACAGGGAGGAACACGTACAAAGGCCTATGGTAAGAGAAAGGATGGCTGAAGAGCTAAATGAATCCCAGTTAGGCAGTGTTCAGAGAGCATTAAAAAAAAGTGGTTGGGATCAGATCACATAGAATCTTCCTGAAATATAGAATATTTTGGTCTTTATCATAGGGCAAATGAGAAACTACTAAAGGATTTTAAAGAAAGCATAAGAATATTTGCCTTTCAAAAAAATTGCTCTGGCTAGGGAGCAGTTTGTATAGCTACAAGTGTTCCCATTCTCTAATAAGACACCAGATCTCTAACTGTTAAGCCTCACCTCACCCTTCTCTGAGTAGGATAGCTTTGGAATTCTAAGAGAACACGGAGATATACTGAGGCTCAAATCCGGGAAATATAACAAAGTCCAGGAACTTACTTTTTTAGTTAATTGGACCAGACATACTACTTAGAAGATTTTGTTGTCGTTTTCTGTCAACGATTTTGACTCACTAAATTATGAAAATATTCCTGTTTATTCTAAAAGATGGGATTTCTCTTGGACCTGGTCTGGGATCATCTCATTTAGAATCAAATTGTCTATGTTTGCTGTCTTTATCTTCTCAACTTCAATTCAAGGGTCTATAATCTTCTCTGTCCCCAAGTGTTCCAATGATGTTACTAAATACAAAAGACACTTAAAAATTTATTTGTATAGATTCAGTGAGTACATGTGCAGTTTTGCTACATGGATACATTGTGTAGTGGTGAAGTCTGGGCTTTTAGTATACCCATTACCGAAACAGTGAACACTATAACCAATAGGTAAATTTTCAACCCTCACCCACCTCCCAACATCCCTCATTTTGGAGTTGCCAGTGTCTATTACTCTCTTTTGCATTAAAAGACACTTTTCAAGTATCTTATTTGACCTGAGACCAATTCTTTCTAGAAATGCCTTTTTTCCCTGATTTCCATGACAATACACTTCTGGTTTCTGCTTACTTTCCTTGATGCTCTTCAGTCTTCTTTGGGGGCTTCTCGTCCTCTACTCAACCTTTAACTTGTGTCTTCTCATTCTACCTACTCTCTCCTGATTGCAACCCACGCTGACGGTGTATTAGTCTGTTATCACGTTACTATAAAGAACTACCTGAGACTGGGTAATTTGTAAGAAAAGGGTTTAATTGGCTCACAGTTCTGCAGGCTGTGCAGGAAGCATGGCTGGGGAGGCCTCAGAAAACTTACAAGCATGACGAAAGGTGAAGGGAAAGCAGGCACATCTTCACATGGCAGAGCAGGAGAGAGAGAAGAAGAGGAGGTGATACATACTTTAAAACAAACAGGTGTCATGAGAACTCACTATTACGAGAACAGCAAGGGGGAAATCCGTCCCCATGATCCAATCACCTCCCGCCAGGCCCCTCCCGTAACACTGGGGATCACGATTCAACATGAGATTTGGGCGGGGACACAAATCCAAGCCATATCAGGTGGCTTCACTTGATCATCTATATAACTAATGACCTTTTACTCTGAAGTATTTCTCTCCAGCTCAGATTTCTATCCTAAGCAACAGATCCTCATAACCACCTCATAAACATCTCCATGTGACCGTTCTTCAAATATCTTAATTCAATGTCTAAAATTGAACTCATGATCTCATTTCATACCCCTCTGTAAATTGGCTCTTTCTCTTCTTCCTCCTTTCCTTAGGCATCACCATCTACTCAGTTGTTCATGCACGAAACCTATACATCATCCTTAATATTTATCTCTCACCTCACAATCTAATTATGACGTTTTACACATAAATCTCCTTTGCATCTTTCAATTTCTTTCCATCCCCATCTTAGTCCATTTTCTGTGGCTATAACAGAAAACTACAGACTGGGTAGTTTACAAATAATAGAAGTTCATTTAGCTCTGGAAGCTGGAAAGTCCAAGAGCATGGCACTGGCATCTGGTGAGGGTCATCCCATGGTGGAAGGTGGACACACAAGAGAGAGAAAATGGGGGCTGACCTTATCCTTTTTTTTAGGAGTGCACTCCTAAGATAATTAACCTTCTTCTATGATAATGGCATTAAGCAATTCATGAGGGCAGAGCCCTCATGGCTGGATCACCTATTAAAGGCCCACCTCTTAATATTGTTATAGGGGCAATAATTTCCAATCCATAAACTTCTAGGGGACACATTCAAACCATAGCAAGCCCCACTATCACCATCTTAATTTAGAGTGACCGCCATTATTCTTTCAAGTGAATTACCACATGATATGGTTTGCATCTGTGTCCCTGCCCAAATCTCATGTCAAATTGTAATCCCAGTGTTGCAAGTGGGGTCTGGTGGGAGGTGATTAGATAATGGGGGTGGTTTCTCATGAATGGTTTAGTACCACTCCTTGGTGCTGTTCTTGTGATAGTGAGTGAGTTCTCACCAGATCTGGTTGTTTAAAAGTATGTAGCACCTCCCTGCTCTCTCTCTCTCTTCCTCCTGCTCTGGCCATGTGACATATCTGCTCCCCCTTTGCCTTTGCCATGATTGGAAACTTCCTGTTGCCTCTCCAGAAGCAGATGCCACTATGCTTCCTACACAGCCTGCAGAACTGTGAGTCAATTAAACCTCCTTTTTTTATAAATTACCCAGTCTCAGGTATCTCTTTATAGCAATGCAAGAATGGACTAATAAACCACAATAGTCTTTTCAGTTGTTCTTTGCCTTGAGTGAGTTTTCTAAAGCACAAATATGAATATATCACTCCCTGGATTAAAACACTTTGATGGCTCCTCACTGTTCCTAGGATAAAGTCCAAATTTCTTAAACCTCATTTACAAAGCTTTTCTTGCCTCTCTTTATAGCTCATTTCTCATCATTCACCTATTTACCTCTATACTCCAGTCAGGATGAATAACCTTCAAGTCCCCTAGAACACTGACACTATCTCCCTTTACTTAACTAGCTCCTACATATCCTTTGGATCTCAGCTTGGATAGGAGAGTCTCCAAGAAATCTGACCTAGTGTCCAGCTTAGGTCACCCCCTCATGTTCTCCCATAGTACTCAGACCTTTCAACTGGATAAAGAGTAAACCCCATGAGAAACTGTCTTTTCACCATTTAATTTCTGTCTACTACCTAGAAAAGGGTTTAATATTTGTGAAATAGATAAATTAATAACTTGTTGCTTAAACCTGTTTCATGTTGTTCTTAATTTTTTATGTTTTAGTGGATGACAAGAATCTGTAATTTGCATATGCCCTGCAGAAGATAAGGTATGGATATTTAGGACTAGTCTATAGTTAACCAATGTGGATTACAGACTAATTACTTTCTGGACACTAAGAATAATTTAAAAATACCCCAAGATTTCAAAAGGAAATGAAAGAAAGAAAAGTAAGCAAAACTAACTTCATGAATTAATGTATCCTGGAAGGGGATGTTACATTGACTCTCATTACTATAATATCATTGTGGATTTCAGTGGTTTTCCTGGAATGCTGAAAAGAAGTGCTACTGGAAGCCCCCTGGCAGTTAAGTAAACATTTACTTGTGGTGAAATAATTCCTGAAAGGGGCATTTATTCAATAAACATTTATTGAGCAACTACACACACACAATTGCACACACACACACACACACGTATATGTAAACATATGTTTATATACTATATTGTCACATAGAAAATGCTTGGGGATACAACAGTAAACAAAGCAGATCAAAATCTCTAATCTTTTTTTTTTTTTTTTGAGATGGAGTCTCACTCTGTCACCCAGGCTGGAGTGCAGTGGCATGATCTCGGCTCACTACAACCTCCGCCTGCTGGGTTGAAGCGATTCTCCTGCCTCAGCCTCCTGAGTAGCTGGGATTACAGGCGCCCACCACCACACCTGGCTAATTTTTGTATTTTTAGTAGAGACGGCTTTTCACCATGTTGGCCAGGCTGGTCTTGAACTCCTGACCTCAGGTGATCCGCCACCTCAGCCTCCCAAAGTGCTGGGATTATAGGCATGAGCCACCACACCCGGCCAAAAATCTCTAACCTTATAGAGGTTTTACTCACCATTTTATCTTTAGCACCTCAAAGACTGCTTAATATTTGTGAATTAGTTAATTAATGTTTCTTAAGACCTGCTCACAATCTGTATTTCCTTAAGTCTTGATGGCCTTCCATTCTAGATGTGCTATTGCATAGCAGATCCCATAGATAAGGAAGAAAGGCTGTGATTCTCCCGAAGGTAACTTCTACTTCCATTTACATTTCCTATTTTAAAATCACTTCACCATAACTTATTATAATTGCCACAATGTTAGCCTGTGAAATTTGAAGGTTTCTTTATAGAGAATAGACAGGGAGTTATAAAAAATGATATTTATCATAATTTTGTTGATGATTTTTCCTACAGTAATTATAGAGAAGTGTTAATCATTTACACCAAGATGATCCCTAATTTAAGCAAATTATGCAAGTGCTGTATGCACCTTATTTAAAAGAAAACCAATTTGTTATTTATTTCATTATATTTTTCAGCAGTTTTTCTGTACAATATGTGAAAATTGAACAGTTGAACAAAGTCAACTCAAGGTACTATCAGATTGCTTTATCTACAGGTTTTAGGGTTATAAAGATAAAATTAAGGTTATTGTTTCTTTGAGAGCTAAAGCACTTAGTAAAACATTCATTGAGGTTTCTTCTTTGCAGTCTGATAATGTTAAACATGCCTTATATCACATTTATAAGCAACAGAATTATTTCAAAAAATGTAGCTAATGATAAGGATGAATGTCATTTACTTTTGTTTTGATCACCAGGAAATATTGTTTACTTTACTTTAAAATTTATGTGAGCCATTTGATTATATGCCTTTTTTAATTAGCTTGAAGGAAGCAATCACTGGGGAGAAAGCGGAAATCAATTCTGATCCGATATTGATAGCTACTGTGCTGTAAACTGTGTGTCCTTTCTAATTAAATGTAAACATGTTCAGTTCTAAAGTCCAGCAGCAATGACAACAGTCGCTAGGAAAGATTGCCTAAGTACTGCTCAACTGATTTGCCTGGCCTTTATTTCTTTCAAAGTTGTGCTTGTGCAATCATTGGTGGGGTGAATGCTGCTTGTAACTGACTTTTTTCAGGTCATCTTCAGCGAAAAGATTTGACAAGAATGTAGAGTGCTCTACATGTAATACCTGAAGTTACTTATTAACTATGTCCTTCTGATAGCTAATCAATGGCATTGCATAGAGTGAAATTTGGTGCACTAAACTGCCCCCCTGTCCAAAGCCAAGTCTTGGTAAATATTTAATGGCTGTAAAGGTGTTTTGCTAGTTATCAAACTGATATGTTAAAGGATTCTTAAAAGCAACTTTATCTTGCCTTCCATTCCATAAATAATTTGCTCAGCAATATACTGTGTAGGTGTAAAAGCATTTGGATTATTTCATTTTATTATCTTCCTCAGAAAAAGAACAAATCAGAATTAATATAAAATCATGTTCACTTTAATCAAGTACTTTGTCACTTAAACATAAGAGGGAAAAATAACAACCACCAAACTTCTCTCTTGGTAAAATGCCAACTTAAAAAGAATAAAACAACCCAACCCCTTTCACTTTACTAAACACTACACTAGACTGGTTCAAAACCTGTTGTACAGCTGCTGTCATAAGGAAATGTTATAAAATTTCTGTTGCAAGACACTCTGGAAAAATCAGAAGACATTTGGATTTTTGCTTTTTATTCAACATAGTACAGGTTGGGCTTTGCCTATTTACTTTTTAAATTATCTGTTGAGCCCCTTGTTTTATCTAATTTAACTCCTAGCTAAGCAGAAAAACTAGCAGTTTTATTCTTTAAATAAATAAAACAAATATCCTAAGATTTAAGTTTTATTAGAATACTTGATAATTGCTTACGTCCTGTCTAGAAATGAGTCTAATTTCTTTAAATTTACACTAATTTAATGCTTACAGATTGGGAAGGAAGTTAGTAGTACTTTTTTTAATTATTCTGGCTGGAGAAATAGTTTAAATGTATTTCAATCTAAAATTTAAGACACTTACTAAAGATTGACTGACTTACGAGGTGGGAATTTTAATAGCCTAATTGTAGAAAGTCACAAATTACATTCCTAAGTATGAAATAAGTTCTGCTGACTGAAAATACTACATTGAATTAATGACTCTACAAGATGCATCCAATATCAAAAGGGTTAAAATTGAAAAAATAAAGAAAAAATTATTAGAATAAAATCATTAAAGTTCAGTTTTCAGAATGAACAAATATTACAAATTTGCCAGATTTGAGGTGGTAATGGTGCATTTCTCAACACTAGGAGACCTGCTTATTTTACCTTGTGTTGGTCTGAAAGGAATATTTATATATGTTTTTGCCTGCATAGCTGGTGTATGGAAGAGAAATAGTTTCCTACTATTAGTGACATATTAAGTTAGTTTTTAAGATGCTATTGATGGTCTAAGTGTAATGTAATTGTTCCTAATATCCTGTCTAAAGATTATTTCAGTATTGTATCACTTTGAAAGAGCAAGGCACCATGTTCCACCATGTTCCAACTTCAAGGAGTTTCATTTTGTACATTGCTGACCACAGTATATCAAAGTTCGGAAAGGCAGCATGGAATATTCATGTTTTTAAATTGGTATTTCTGGTTTATGCTTCCTGAAGACATGTCTATATTGATTTTGATCTCCGAAATGTTTATTATAAAGGTATTTTCCTACTTCTCAAATTTTGGCCAGAGATCAACGTCAGATCAGAACAAGGGAGAGGCCAGCAGATACATGTCTGGGGCTTCAATCTAAAATGATAACAAAACTTCACTGAAATAAGTTGAAAATATGATGCTAGTTAACTCAGGCTGCACAGGTAACCAATTACTCATGGAAATCAAAAAACATAAATTTGGTATACTGATGCTAAAATAGGCACTTTAACAGGAAATTAAAATTTTTTTCTGGCACTGAAACACAATTGCTTATATGTGAAAAGATAAGTTGCATTAACTAACCTTTACCAGCCAGCTTTTTAAAAATTCATTTTTATTTTTATGGATTCAGAGGATACATGGGTAGTTCTGTTACATGGATACATTGCATAGTGGTGAAGTCTGGGCTTTTAGTATACCCACCACCCAAATAGTGAACATTGTACCAACGGGCAATTTTTCAACCCTCACCTCCTTCTTCCTCCTACCCCACTTTGGAATCCCCAGTGTCTATTATTCTCCTCTGTATTTCCACGTGTATCCATTGTTTAGCTCCCACTTATAAGTTATGAGAACACAGAGTAATTGATTTTCTGTTTCTGAGTTATTTCTCTTAGGATAATGACCTCGAGATCCATCTAAATTGCTCCAAATGACATATTTTCATTCTTTTTCATGGCTGTGTACTATTCCATAGTGTATATATACCACATTTTCTTTATCCAGTCATCCACTGGATGAGCACTTAGGTTCAGCCCACGGCTCTACTATTGTGAGATAAATGCACGGCTCTACTAGTGTTGAGATAAATGCACAAGTGCAGGTGTCTTTTTCTTTGGGTAGATATCCAGTAGTGGAATTGCTGTGCTGAATGGTAGTTCCGTTTTTATTTCTTTGAGAAATCTCCATACTGTTTTCCATAGAGGTTGTACTAATTTACATTCCCACGAAAAGTGTATAGTGGTTCCTTTCCTCCACATCTTTGCTACCATCTTTGTTTTCTGACGTTTTATAATAGCAATTCTGACTGGTGTGAGATGGTATCTTATAGTGGTTTTAATTTGCGTTCTTCTTCTGTTTAGTGATTTGAGTATTTTTTTCATATGTTTGTTGGCCACATGTATGCCATCCTTTGGGAAATATCTGTTTATGTCCTTTTCCCAATTTTTAATGGGGTTATTTGTTTTTTTGTTGTTGAGCTATTTGAGTTTCTTGTAGATTCTTGGTGTTAGTCCTTTGTTCGATGTATAGTTTACAGCAAATATCTCCTCTCTTCTGTAGGTTGTCAGTTTAATGTGTTGATTATTCCTTTTGCTGTCAAGAAGCTTTTTAGTTTAATTGAGTCCCATTTGTCTATTTTTGTTTTTGTCACATTTGCTTTTGAGGTCTTAGTTATAAAATCTTTGCTTAGGCTGATGTCCGGAAGAGTTTTTCCTGAGTTTTACTGTAGGATTTTCATAGTTTCAGATCTTATGTTTAAATCTTTAATCCATCTTGAGTTAATTCCTGTATACGGTGAGAGACAGGGGTCCAGTTTAACTATTCTGCATATGGCTATCCAATTTTTCCAACACCATGTATTGAATAGTGTGTCCTTTCTCCACTGTATATTTTTATCAACTCTGTCAAAGATCAGTTGGTTGTAGGCATGCAGCTTTATTTTTTGGTTCTTTGTTCTGTTCCATTGATCTATATGTCTATTTTTCTATCTGTACTGATATAATTTGGCTCTGTGTCCCCACCCAAATCTCATCTTGTAGCCCACATAATTCCCATGTGTTGTGGGAGGGACCCGGTTGGACATGATTAAGTTACGGGGGTGGGTCTTTCCTGTGCTGTTCTTCTGATAGTGAGTGAGTGGGTCTCATGAGATCTGATGGTTTTAAAAATGGGAGTTTGCTTACACAAGCTCTCTCTTAGCCTGCTGACATCCACATAAGATGCGACTTGCTCCTCCTTGCCTTCTGCCATGATTGTGAGGCTTCCCCAGACATGTGAAACTCTAAGTGCAATAAACCTATTTCTTTTGTAAATTGCCCAGTCTCAGGTATGTCTTTATCAGCAGCATGAAAACAGACTAATACAGTAATTTGGTAGCAGTAGAATGGGGCGTTGCTGAAAAGATACCTGAAAATGTGGAAGTGACTTTGGAATAAGGTAACAGGCAGGGGATGGAACAGTTTGGAGGGCTCAGAAGAAGACAGGAAAATATGGGAAAGTTTGGAACTTCCTGGAGACTTGTTAAATGGCTTGGACAAAAATGCTGATAGTGGTATGAACAATAAGGTCCAGGCTGAGGTGGTCTCAAATGGAGAAGAGAAATTTGTTGGGAACTGGAGAAAAGGTCACTCCTGTTATGTTTTAATAAAGCGACTGGCAGCATTTTGTCCCTGCCCTAGAGATTTGTAGAATTTTGAACTTGAGAGACATGATTTAGGGTATCTGGTGGAAGAAATTTCTAAGCAGCAAAGCATTCAAGAGGTGACTTGGGTGCTGTTAAAGGCATTCAGTTTCAAAAAGGAAACAGAGCATAAAAGTTTAGAAAATTTGCAGCCTGACAGTTCAATAGAAAAGAAAATCCCATTTTCTGAGAAGAAATTGAAGCCAGTTGCAGAAATTTGCATAAGTAGCTTGGAACCAAATGTTAATCCCCAAGACAATGGAGAAATGTCTCCAGGACATGTCAGAGGTCTTCACAGCAGCCCCTCCCATCACAGGCCCACAGGCCTAGGAGGAAAAAGTGGTTTTGTGGGCCAGCCCCAGGGTCCCCGTGCTGTGTGCAGCCTAGGGACTTGGTGCCCTGCATCCCAGCCACTCCAGCTGTGGCTGAAAGGGGCCAATGTAGAGCTCAGGCCACGGCTTCAGAGGTTGCAAGCCTCAAGCCTTGGCAGCTTCCATGTGGTGTTAAGCCTGTGAGTGCACAGAAGTCAAGAATTGAGGTTTGGGAACCTCTGCCTAGATTTCAGAAGATGTATGGAAATGCCTGGATGCCCAGGCAGAAGTCTGCTGTAGGGATGGGGTCCTCATGGAGAACCTTTGCTAGGGCAGTGCAGAAGGGAAATGTGGGGTGGGAGCCCCTACACAAGAGTCTCTACTAGGGCACCATCTAGTGGAGCTGTGAGAAGAGGGCCACTGTCTTCCAGACCCCAGAATGGTAGATCTACTGACAGCTTGCACTGTGTGCCTAGAAAAGTTGCAGACACTCAACACCAGCCCATGAAGGCAGTTAAGAGGGAAGCTGTACCCTGCAAAGTCACAGGGTGGAGCTGCCTGAGACTCTGGGAACCTACCTCTTGCATCAGCATGACCTGGATGTGAAACATGGAGTCAAAGGAGATCATTTTGGAGCTTTAAGATGTGACTGCCTCACTGGATTTTGGACTTGCATGGGTCCTATAGCCCCTTTGTTTTGGCCAATTTCTCCCATTTGAAATGGCTGTATTTACCCAATGCCTGAACCCCCATTGTATCTAGGAAGTAACTAACCTGCTTTTGATTTTACCGGCTCATAAGCAGACTGTTTGGGGGACTGTTCTGAAGGCATGATTGGTTTTGAAATGTGAAGATATGAGATTTGGGAGGGGGCCAGGGACAGAATGATATAGTTTGGCTCTGTGTCCCTACCAAAATCTCATCCTGTACCTCAGGTAATTCCCATGGGTTGTAGGAGGGACCTGGTGGGAGATGACTGAATTATAGGGGAGGGTCTTTCCTGTGCTGTTCTTATGATAGTGAATGGGTCTCATGTGATCTGATGGTTTTAAAAATGAGAGTTCCCTTGCACAAGCTCTCTCTTTGCCCACTGACATCCACATAAGATTTGACTTGCTTCTCCTTGCCTTCTGCCATGATTGTGAGGCCTCCCCAGCCATGTGGAACTGTAAGTCCAAAAACCTCTTTCTTTTGTAAATTGCCCAGTCTCAGGTATGTCTTTATCAGCAGTGTGAAAACAGACTAATACAAGTACCATACTGTTTTGTTTACTATAGCCTTGTAGTATAATTTGAAGTCAGGTAATGTGATGCCTTCACCAGCTTTGTCCTTTTTGCTTAAAATTGCTTTGGTTATCCAGGCTCTTTTTTGGTTGCAAGTGAATTTTAGGAGTATTTTTTTCTAATTCTGTGAAATATGATGCTGGTAATTTGATAGGAATTATGTTGAATTTGTATATTCCTTTGAGGAATATGATCATTTTAATGATATTGATTTCTTTGATCCATGAACATGGCATGTTTTTCCATTTGCGTCACCTAGAATTTCTTTCTTCAGTGTTTTGTAGTTCTCCTTGTAGAGGTCTTTCACCTTCTTGGTTAAGCATATTCCTAGGATTTTATGTCTTGTGTGGCTATTGTAAATGGGATTGAGTTCTTGATTTGGTTCTCAGCTTGAATGTTATTGGTATATGGAAATGCTACTGATTTTATACATTGTCTTTGTATCCCGAAACTTTACTGAAGTCATTTATCAAATCTAGGAGTCTCTGGGAGGTGCCATCAGGGTTTTCTAGGTGTAAGATCATGTCATCAGTGAACAGGGATAATTTAATTTCCTCTTTTCCAATTTGGATGCCTTCTATTTCTTTCTCTTGCCTGATTGCTTTGGCTAGAATTTCCAGTATTATGTTTAATGGGAAGGGTGAAAGTGGGTGTCTTGTTCTGGTTCTTAGGGGAAATGCTTTCAACTTTTTCCCATTCAGTAAGATATTGGCTGTGGGTCTGTTGTATATGGCTTTTATTATTTTGAGGTATGCTCCTTCACGGCCTAGTTTGTTGAAGGTTTTTATCATGAAGAGATGCTGGATTTCATCAAATGCTTTTTCTGCATCTATTGAGATGATCATAAGGTTTTTGTCTTTAATTCTGTTTATGTAGTGAATTACATTTGTTGATTTGCATATGTTGAACCATCTTTGCCTCCCTGGAATGAAACCCATTTGATTGTGGTGTATTAACTTCTTGATGTGCTATTGGATTTGCTTTGCTAGAATTTTATTATTATTATTATTATTATTATTACTATTTTACTATTATTTTGAGATGGAGTCTTGCTGTCATCCAGGCTGGAGTGCAGTGGCACAATCTCAGCTCACTGAAACCTCTGCCTCCCAGGTTCAAGCAATTCTCTTGCCTCAGCCTCCTGAGTAGCTGGGGTTACAGGCACCTGCCAGCCACCATGCCCGGCTAATTTTTGTATTTTTAGTAGAGACAGGGTTTCACCATGTCGGCCAGGCTGGTCTCAAACTCCTGACCTCAACTTATCTGCCCACCCTGGCCTCCTAAAGTGCTGGCATTATAGGCATGAGCCACCACACCCACCCAGCCTGTTTGCTAAAATTTTGTAGCAGATTTTTACATCTATGCTTTTTAGGGACGTTGGCCTGTAGTTTTCTTTGTGTGTATGTGTCCTTCCCTGGCTTTGGTATTAGGGTGATGATGGTTTCATAGAACGGGTTAGGGAGAAATCCCTCCTCTTCAATGTTTTAGAATAGTTTCAAGAAGATTGGTACCAGCTCTTCTTTGTACATGTACTAAAATTTGTCTGTGAATCGTTCTGGTACTAGGCTTTTGTTGTTGTTGGAAAAATTTTCATTACCGTTTCAATTTTATTACTCATTACAGGTCTGATCAGGGTTTCTATTTCTTCCTGGTTCAATCTGGGGAGGTTGTATGTTTCCAGGAATATATCCATTTCCTCTAGGTTTTCTAGTTTGTGTGCATAGAGGTACCCATAGTATTTCTGATGATCTTTTGTACTTTTGTGGTATCAGTTGTATTGTCACCATTATCATTTCTGATTTTACTTATTTGAATCTTCTCTCTTTTGTTATTGGTTATTCTAGCTAGTTGTTTATCAATTTTGTTTTTCTTTTCAAATAACCAACTCTTCATTTTGTTGATTCTTTGATTCATTTTTTTCATCTCAGTGTCATTTAGTTCTGCTCTGAGCTTTGTTATTTCTTTTCTTCTGCTAGCTTTGGATTTAGTTTCTTCTTGTTTTTCTATTTCCTAGGGGTTAGGTGTGGTATTAGGTTGTTAATTCAAGACCTTTTTATCTTTTTGATGTAGACATTTAATGCTATAAACTTTCCTCTTAGCACTGCTTTTGCTGTATCCCAGATTTGGTACGTTGTGTCTCTATTTTCATTTGTTTCAATAACTTTTAAGTTTCTCCCTGAATTTTATCATTTATCCAAGGATCATTCAGAAACAGACTGTTTATTTTCTATTTATTTATTTATTTATTTATTTATTTATTTATTGACAGTCTCTCTCTGTTGCCCAGGATGGAGTGCAGCGGCACAATCTCGGCTCACTGCAACCTCTGTCTCCCAGGGTTCAAGTGATTCTCCTGCCTCAGCGTCCTAAGTAGCTGGGACTAGAGGCATGTGCCACTATGCCAAGCTAAGTGTGTGTGTGTGTCTGTGTGTATGTGTGTGTGTGTATTTTTTTTTTTAGTAGAGACGGGGTTTCCCCATGTTTGTCAGGCTGGTCTCAAACTCCTGACTTCAAGTGATCCTCTCACTTTAGCCTCCTGGCATTACGGGCATGAGCCACTGTGACTGGCTTCAGTGTATTTACATAGTTTTGATAGTTCCTCTTGGTATTGATTTCTAGTTTTATTCCACTGTGGTCCAAGAAGAAAATACTTGGTAAGATGTCCATTCTGTTGAATTTATTAAGACTTTTTTATGGCCAAACATATTATCTATTTTGTAAAATGATCCATGTACAAATGAGAAAAATGTATATTCTGCCATTGTTGGATAGAATGTTCTGAGAATGTCTATTAGTTTCATCTGGTCTAGAGCTTAGCTTAAGCCCAGAATTTCTTTGTTGATTTTCTTCCTCAGTGATCTATCTAGTGCTGGCATTCGGATGTTGAAGTCTTCCACTATTATTGTATTGCTGTTTATCTCTTTTTGTAGGTCTAGGAGTATTTGTTTTACGAATCTGGGTGCATATATATTTAGGATAGTTATATCTTTTTGTTGAATTGAACTCTTTATTATTATATAATGACTTTATCTTTTTTTTTACTGTTTTTGATTAATGTCTGTTTTATCTGATATAAGTATAGCTACTCTTGCTCATTTTTGTTTTCCATCTGTATGGTATATCTTTTTCAACCCATGTTTAAGTGTATGAGTGTCTACCCATGAGGTGGGTTTCTTGCAGGCAGCAAATGCTTCAGCCAGGTAACTTGTGAACCCAAATAATTTGTGGTATGATACTACAGGTGATTTAGTTATATGTTTCCTCAGAAATTGTCTGATTTGGGTAATTACAAAAGACAAGAACAAGAACATATAGGAATACATACAAGGAGCACCTAACCCAGATTAAGTCTTGAAAAAGGAGTAAGAGTTAAACAAGGAAAAATAAAGGGTGTTTCAGGTAGAAAAGGTCATGTGTATCAGCATGGTGGTATGAGAAAATCTTTGCTGAAAATATTTAGTTCATTATGGGATTACAAATACGGCTAGTCCTAAATAGAAACTTGCAGAGTAGAGCACAAGTACCAACTTGTAGAGTAAGGTGAGTGAGGGAGAGAAGATTATCTTGAGGAAAGGATAGTGTCCTCATCTCACTACTGCCAAGTGTTTTGTGAAACCAAGAAAATAATAACCCATTTTCTGATTGCTGGAAACCCAATGTGTGGAAACTTTTGAGTCTGGTTGAAGCCATGTCTATTCTCATTTATTCAGAGCACCTACTTTGTGCCAGACTGTTCAAGGCACTAAGGAAAGAGCAATGAATGAGAAAGATCAAGAACGCTACTTTTGTGGTACTTTCAGAATGAAGATTTTATCCAGATTTAGGAAACACCCACTTGTAGGTAAAGTCCCTTTCTGGAGAGCTCACCTATAGCCCTGGTCTAAGAGGCTCTTATCTCTCATGAATTTTCTACTCTATACTCTACACCAAAGTCCCCAGATGCCAATTCTTTATAACAAATGCTTTATTTCAAATTTTATCTTTTCATGATGAGTCTTTTTACATTATGTATAGCTCTAAAATAAATTATCAACAAAGTATATATTGCTGCAATATGTCCTTTTCAATAGTAAAGATATATCCAATTATTATGCAAATATTAAAAAGGATATTAGTTACAATTTTCAAGAACTAGTCAACTGTAAAAACAATTCCTTGAAGGTTGTCTGTAGAGTGAGTTTTCATATGTTCATACTTTATTCCAAAAGATTCTATATTTTTATAAGAAAATAAAATTAGAATGAGCTTTTTTAATATTAAGAAAAGGTCTGAAATGTAAACACTAGATTTTGTAGTACTTCAATATCTCTGTCGACCTTCTGGTAATCACTGCCTATATGAAATTTACTTTTGGAAGTGACAAATACAACTACGAGATCTCTTTGAAACAAGTCAATAATAAACACACATAAGCCAATCTAACAAGCAAATTTAAATTAAATTAAATTTTAATTTAGCAGGTTAATGTTTATTGCCCTTATAATTCCATATTTACCTGGCTTGGGATTGAAATAGTGGATTACAGCAAGATAGCAATGATGCTGAGCTTACAAAGAATGTTAGGGTCTTTTCACTAATAAAAATTGTATTTCCTTTATCTGAAAAATTCATAGGTATAATATGCTTGTTTTTCATTTAATACATGCCTATTATGGTTTTGTATAGAACTTACCCATAATATAAGTATGAACAGGGTCCCAGGCTATAATTTGTTCTTCATCTGGGGAATATACTATGGACAGGTATCATTTAGCAACATTTACTTAGGTTGAGGAATATGTATCTGATCTTGTTAACTATTCAAGAAAATATACATTATTTAAAAGATAGATTCAATTACGGAATATATGAAAGAAGACTAATTTGGATAGGCAAAGGACTGAAAACTGACCTATGTCTTATTTATTTTATTCCTGCAACGAGTATGATAACTTCACAAAAAAGTTACCAATATTAATATCATGTAGAAGAAACCTGTATTTTCTTCTACATGATATTGATAAGACCAAGGATTCTACAATAATGCTGTCAGTACATCCTATATTTTTGCAATTTATTGAAACACATTGAATAACAGAACAAATAATTAATTTAATGGGAAAATAACATATAAATATAATAAATCCAATTTGGTAAACATAGACTTACTAAATCTGAGCTATTAAGGAGATTATTGACATCACAATGAAACACATTTAAAAATTAAAATCATGTAATTTTCACAAAACAACACCAAATTTCTAAAAGTGCATGAAGAAAAAAATTCATATCTATAATATAAACACATTAGTTGCCCTAGAGTTATAAACTCAATAAGAGCATCCTTGCCTTAAGAAACTCAAAGTGCAACTTGAGAAGGCAGATAATAATAGAATTTGGGAGCAGAGAAGCAGCACACCTAATTTGACTGGTGAATGAGAGGGGAGAGTAGCAGTAAGTTATTTACAAGAGAACAGTTCCTGAAAAAAAGCATGAGGCAGCATAAGCAAAAGTATACTGGTGAGAAAAATAACAGTATACAGATAACTAAAGCAGTTTGGCCTCAAGTACACGACAAGAGCAAAAGATGAAGACAAAGAGGCAGTCATGGGTTAGATAATGAGAAGGCTTTAAAACTATAATATTATCCTGTGGAAATGGAAGACTATTATTGAATGGTTTTAAGGTAAATGGCAGTCAAGAAAGAGTGAGGAATGAATTTGAAGAGAACAAAATCAGGTGTAGAGAAATTATTTAGGGAGCTATTTCTGTAGTTTGAAGTGATATATAATGAAGATCTGAATAGGATATTAGTATTAACAATTAAAAGAGAAAACATATTCAAGAAATATTTAAGAAGTAAAATGGATGCAATTTGTTGACTCATAGTAATTCAGAAGAAAGAGCAGTTTTAAAAAGGACATTGCTGCCTTCCATTTTATACATTCTGAATTGGGTTTACCATGAAATCTCAACTGAAAATGTCCAGTAGATAGTTTTGATGTACAAACTGAAACTAAAGAGAGAGAGATGTGGCTTCTGCATTTGGGAGTCATCAGCATACAGGTTGGGGTTAAAAAATCCAGAGGAGTATGTAGAGGCAGTTCAAGGAAAAGACATATGATAATTATTATCACAAACAGTGAGAAAAATTCCTATAAGATGGTTACAATATATCACAGTAAGAATTTTTTATAATCGATATTGCCCTTTTTCTGGTATTCTAAATGAAATAATCAGAAACAATTATCAGCTACCTCCCATGTGCTCCGTACTGAGAGAAAAACGAGAGAAGTAAAATTTATTCCCTAGTTAACACTTTGACAATACTTTATTTACCACATGGATTTATACATACATGCTTCTTTATGCTTCATATGATGAAAACTCTCATATCACAATAGGAACTTTATATATTTTCATTCTGTTTTTATAATAGGATACTTTTATTATCAACTGTCAGCAGCAGGATCATGAACCGTGATTGAAAGTTGAAAACAATATGGGATTTGTAGTAAAAACTTGGGCTGTTTCATTCAATATCACTATGACTTTGGGGAAATTACTTAACTGAATTTTAGATTTCTCAATTGTAAGACAGATAATACTGCTTATTTCACACAGCTGTTATGAGCATCAGCTCAAATTATAAATATAAAAGGACTGCCAAAAATAAGGTCTATGTAAATGTTAGCTAACACTATCACTACACCTTCTGTGGTAGACTGCCTAGGCAGTATGGGAAATTGAGGGTTAGAAGATCCACATCAAGACTGCCAATTAAGATTGGCCTTAGAGAAGGCCAAACTCAGGGAGCACCCTGAGGCCTGTAATCCAGTTGGAGTAAGGAATCTGGAGCCATGAGCATAGTTCTGGTCAGAGGGCACACAGGTCATGAGCAGAGCCAGTATATAGAACATGACTCCATGAATCGGCAGATATTGACACTGGGGCAAATGTATGACATAGTGTGTCAATTCCTTATTTATTCCAGGTCATGGCTAACCAGATCCACTTTGCAGAGTCTC
The DNA here is from genome assembly GCF_029289425.2 of Pan paniscus. NCBI lineage: Eukaryota > Metazoa > Chordata > Mammalia > Primates > Hominidae > Pan > Pan paniscus. The sequence continues at coordinate 38,776,301 of NC_073264.2, read as the reverse complement.
ATAAACAGCTGTTGAAAAACTTTTGATTATAAAACAGCTTGATAGTATCCCTCTAAAAATGACCAGATTATTTAAATCGCACACATGGAAAAACTTCTGGAATTCTGGCCTAAATGACAACCATTCAAATCTTGAATTTGGCAGATGAAAAAAGAAAAGTGATGATACTGAACAGTGTGGTTTTCACTAATGAGTAACTGACTAAATAGCCTAGATAATTTCAATAAATAAAAGAATGCATCTGCAAAGAATATTGGTTTTGATTAGGATGCTTTGGTTCTAATTGCAAGCTTGTCACTAACAAACAATGTTACTTTGGCTAATTCTGTTTAACTTATTTTTTTAAGGTTTAATTCCAAATGTGTAGATAATATTAAAATGACACGAATTATTTTAGTGAGTACCTTTTTTGGGCACTTATAAACATGGTATTCAATGTGTACAATAATTTTGAAAGGTAGTTACCATTCCATTTAAAATGAAAAAATGGAGCTAAAGAGGTCAAATAATTACTGAGTCAAGCAGGTAAAGGGTGAAGCCAAGATTCCAGCCATAATACGCCTTCTTCCAAAGACTATATAACTTTTGTTTTTCAAAACATGATTTTCTCAAGACTTTTTCACCCTTAAAATTTTATAAGACAAATGTTTAATCAAATACAATGAGTATAAATACAAATTCCAGGTTCTATTAAGTACTGTATCAAAGGTTAGTTATGGGATCCTGAAAAAAACCACTAAGCGCCTCCCTGTTTCACTTTTAAAACCATTTAAATAAAGATAATTCATGCTACTAATTATCTCACAAGATGTAGGAAGTAAAAAGTGATTATGGCCTTGAAGACACAAAGAATATGGCTAACAATATAACGGCCTATCATATGCCTAAGAAATCTCTTGAGACTCCTTGAAGTTAAAAAAATCATACTTTTAAAGCTCTATGTATGACAATAATAAAGATTATCAGATGGGAATTGAAGGAAATTTCTTTCATTGGTAAATAAAATGCACATCCTAACATCATTCATTTTCCAATCCATTACTGCTGCTTCTTAATACCATTGCCTAAGGTTTCTAAAAGAAATTCCTTAGAAGGACATTTATCTAAAAATACCTAAGGAATAAAGCTTAAGGAAGAGAGAATGAACATCCTGCTACTTGACATTAATCCCATTAACTCTGAGTACCTAACAGACGGCTCTGGCATTATTCCTAACTGGAAGACACTGAAGTTAAAGCACAAGGCTTTAAAGTTAATGGGAGTTGCAAAACTGAAAACACTGTATGTCAACTTGATAGTATGCCCCTAAGTTATTTTTCATGGATAGTGCCATTCTTCTGTTTAATCAAGAGTTAAAGCATGTGCAGTAATTCCTTATTTTCACAATATTCTTTCTGACAATAAAGATAACAACTATGAGAACAGTTTTCAGCTGGCTAAACCTGATGTACTGGTTTTGTTAATAAAAAATTCATGACAATTAATGAAATGGATCTATTAAGACAGTCCCCCAAAGTAGTACAGCTGCCCCACCTACAAATGAACTTCTCATGACCTATATTATTCAGAAAGAACTGTAGTAACTTGCATTAAAAATTGTTGCATACAAAAGGTTCAAACCAAATCAAAGCATTACTCAGAAGCTGGCAAGATACTTCAAGTGAAGAATGCTTGATATGGCTACCTTTAATCAAGTTTTCATTTGTTATTCATACTCATAGAACTATTTCTATAATTGATGCTTTTCTGCTATATTAAATTTTAATAAATGCAACATTTAAAAATCATTTTAAGATATTAATAACACTTGGCTGAGTCCCAGATTTCACACTTTGTTATTAGGACTGCATTGAAAAGAGAGACTTTTTAGTAGCCATATCTCTTTCTTTTCATCTCAAATCTTTAATGGTCAAGTGCTAGGCAAAGAGAATAAACAAAAGAACCTTAAGGCTCACAGTGATTTCTTAGATACATTTTGGCAAATACAATTCAGCAGAACATTTACTTTCTACAGGTTCCCCCTTAAAAATAATCCTTTAACTAACTCATGCTTTGATTTTTAAAATCAATTGGATGTCAATGCTTTTTCTATCATAAATGTATTTCTTCATTAAACAATCCTATGATTATGATGAGAGAGAATCAGCTCCATTTCCATGTACAAGAATCACCGTCTACAAAGAAAAGCTCATCGTTTAAGAATAACAGACCCACCTGAAATGGCATGTGAATGTGTTGTCCATAATAAGAATATGAAACCTTTTGATGTACAATCTTTTCTAAACTAAAAAAGCCTTATCATATTTGAGACTTTCATTTAGAAATAAAAAGTTACTTTTAAAAATTCTCAAAAAAACACAAGTAGAAGAAACACTGGCTTCTGACATTAATAAGGCCATCTCAATAGCTGCCTTCATTCTCTTCCACAAATGTTAGTTGAGCACCTACATCAATGTGCAAGACAGTGGAGATAAGGTACAGAGATGAAGTAGGGGGTGATACACAGGTGAACAAGGAAGAAGATTAACTTGTACAAAGTAGCTAATATTGCCCTTGGGAAGAGGTGTCAATAACTCCATAGAAAATATCAATCTTGATGAATAAATGTGATATAGATCTTAAAAATAAATTTTTAGAATAATTTGAGTAAACAAATATTCCTATTAAAAACTATAATATTATGACTGCATTAACTTTATAAATACAGTTGTAATACCACTTTATTAAATTTTTAAGTGAATACAGAATATTTTACGTTATCAGGGTACGAGTCTTCTTAAAAATATTTTTTTATTCATAGACAACTTATTTCTATGCTAGAAAATGAAATGCTACTTAAAAACAATGAGGAAGTAGATACGATTTTATATTTATACAAATAAATATTTCAAATACATTGATAAAAAAGACTTGAAATCAAGTTGAAGAAATTTCTAAGTCTATGTTTCAGAAATTTGAAGATGAAAGAATCTGTCCAGAAAGTATAACATCTGTCTATTAGGATACCAGAAAGAGAGACATCAAGGGGAAAAACGAAAGAGAAAACTATCAAATAATATTAAGGAAAATTTCTCAGAGATGAAAGCCAAAGATCTTCAAGTTGCAAGCATCTATAAGTGGAGATCACAGTAAATGAAGGAAGATCCATTCCTAGACACCTCCTTATGAGATTTCAGAATACAAAAATGAAAAAAAATTGAGATTAAAAAAATTATCTTCCATGAGAAAACATCTACAAAGATTGATTCATTCTGAAATCAGTTACTAGAAGCAAGAAAAGAGAAAGAATAACATCTTAAAAGTTCTGAAAGGATGTAATATTAAAATATGAATTCTATATTCAGAAAATTTCTCTGTTTGGAAATTACTTGAAGAGGAAATAAAGCAAGATAGAAGATACAGAATCCGAGACACAGCAAAACCAATGCAGAAGAGAAGACAAATCCTAGGATGAAAACTGTGCAGCAAACTGGACAGCCACACACAGGTCTAGACAGCAACAGGGAGATGGACTGCCCTGGCGTAAAGGGAGACCTCATAAAACAGAAATTAAGAGTGACAGGATGGGAAGAGCTGAAATAATGATGCACAAGATCCAAAAAAAAGAAAGGTGGCCAGGCACGGTGGCTCAGGCCTGTAATCCCAGCACTTTGGGAGACCAAGGCTGGCAGATAAGTTGATGTCAGGAGTTCGAGACCAGCCTGGCCAGTATGGCGAAACCCTGTCTCTACTAAAGATACAAAAATTAGCCAGGCATGGTGGCGCACACCTGTAGTCTCAGCTACTCAGAAGGCTGAGGCAGGAGAATCGCTTAAACCCAGGAGGCAAAGGTTGCAGTGAGCTGAGATAGTACCACTGCACTCCAGCCTGGGCAACAGAGTGACACTCTGTCTCAAAAAAATAAATTAAGTAAATAAATAAATAAATGTAATCAGAAATTTAAGGCAGGATAAACAAAATCGGTACAAGAAAGTCATGGCTCAAGTAAGAAAGAAACCCAAAATATGGTACAATTTTAAGTACTTGGTTAAGTATTTTAAAGATTCTTTTGTCTTGATCCAAAGAACATTCTATTTGGCACACGGTTGACAAATTCAATCCAAAGGATAGGAGCCATAATTTTAGAATACCACATGGTTAGCATGGTCAGCAATGTTGTTTCCTATTTTTCAAATCTTAACATCAACTTGTATAAAAGCAACGAATTATTTCATTACTAATTCCACTGAAGGACAGGTGAATGATAAAATTCAAATTCTTCATCTCCATTCAGTTTGTTGAATACTTTTTAGAACTATTTGTGACAATATAAATACTTTACAGATTTATATGTTTTCTACAAGTCTACATTATGTCAACGTTTATACTCATAAATATAATTACTTATAATCTGAGTGTATGTAGGTTTTATTTAAGTACTTTGGCAATTATTTTGTGGACTGTCTCTGCCAAAGATTTCTTCCATTTTTTTTAATGGTAATATCAACTGCTGAATTTATTAACAGGAAAGTTAAAAGAAAATGGAAAAAGCTATTGATTTTTAGAAATGACTTTGACACGGCAAAAATTTTAGCAACCTGTCTGATCAAGTACCCATGTATGGAATGTAAAAAATACTTCTCAAGTGACGGAAGAATGTGATCTTGCTGCCATTCCCTTCTTTGTTGGCATAAACCAGAAATTATTTTAAGGTAGTTCTTGAGAAGATACAAAGAGTCAAAAATGAGTTAGAAATGTTTGAAGAGTTGTGTAAAGATAAATACCTGAAGAACTTAAACTTGAAGACATAAAAGAAAGTGTCTGTCATGGAATTTGAACACATTATACTTTCATTAGAAAATATTGATTAATGCAAAAACTATGAGTGACCTCCATACATATGAAAGAGTCCGCAGAGTACTGATTTCGAAATTTGAGATTCTGTTTTGTTTTTTAGTATAATTAACAGTATAAAGTAAGACTTTAAGTTCTCTAAGATCTTTAAAACTTTCTTTCCCCTTGCACTCTCTTGCTTAACCCCACCTCATTGATTTTAAAAGACAACAGCACAGCAAACGATGACATTAACTTCTTCGTAAAGATTTTTCAGGCTTTATGCTATGGAATACAGTGAACTGTTAAGTCTTTGAAAACTGCCAGTTTTATTTTTTTGCTAGCTGTAATTATTTACTGGCAAATAAAACAATCCTTCAAGAAGAAAAAAGTCAATAAATATAGTTTGGCAAGCAAAAAGAATTTTGCTATGTATTAGAACCTATTTAAAACAACATCAATGAAAACAAACAGGATTTCCTGCTAGTGATACTGTGGGCACTTTATAAATAAACTACTACAAATACCAGTTTCAAACTAAGTAGCATGTACAGGACATGTTGATTCACATTTCTTACTTCAGATTCTGTGCTGCCTTCTGCAATGATCTCTACACTCCTGCATTAGCCCACACTGGCTATGGCTGCTAGTGCTATAGTGCAGAGACTCCCGTTAAAGGAAGATTGGCAGGTATTGAAGGGTTATAAAGGACTATTAGCACCTAATTGGGGTTCTCTCAGTAGTGCAGTGACTGAAGTAATAATGACGAAACAGTTTTGGAGAGAAATATTTTAGTTTTGGTTGATCAGACTTTATTTATTTTTGTCTTTAATTTAAGAGCATATCCAGTTTGCAGCCTTGCAATGAGAGGTACTCAAAAGTATGCACTCTTTCTGCTTGTTTTATAAAACCAGTCAAGAGTCCTGAACTTTGGCTCCAATCTTGCTCTTCTGTGTCAATGGCCAAGTCATTTGATCTCTTTAGTTCACCTACCAACATTCATAACTGCCTATCTACCCATACATTAAAAAGATAGGTACCAATATTCTCTAAGTTCTTTGAGCAAAATAAAAGTCACGTTACATCTATATTATTAAAAAAAACAGCTCACTGGAATTAAAGTATTTAAGATAAATGTAGAAGTCATGTTGACTCTAGCCAGTGGGAGTAAAATGCAAATGAGCACCATCAACAAATAGCACTGAATTACCTCCAGTCACATATCATTGTTCTGCCTCTGTGAAACTATAAAGCATTTCAGTGCCTGGTGAGTGCCTCAGGGAGCTATGATTGGAAAGCTACCCAGATTGACACAGTAAAATGAGGGAACTAGAACCAGTCTAATTTGGTTATATCTTTTTGAAGATAAAACATAAAAGTTCACCTCCTAAAAGTGTGATGGGCATCTTTCACTGAATTAGATTCAGAAACTAGGAGAACTAGAGTGTAGTTGTTTATTATTATACAAACCATTACTTAGCACCTACTATCAGCCAGATAGTATATTAGGTGTAGAAATAAAAAGTAAAATAAGAAAAAGCAACTGTCATGGTAATTTTTGTGAAGGATGTGAGGTTAGGGTTAATGTTAATTTTTTATATATAATTATTTACATATCCACTTGTTTTATCACTACTTCTTGAATGGTGGCCTTTTCCCTATGAATTGCCATGTCTTCTTTGTTGAAGATAAACTGACCATATATGTGCAGGATTCTCTTTTTTTATTATTTTATTTTATTTTATTATTATTATACTTTAAGTTTTAGGGTACATGTGCACAATGTGCAGGTTAGTTACATATGTATACATGTGCCATGCTGGTGTGCTGCACCCATTAATTCGTCATTTAGCATTAGGTATATCTCCTAATGCTATCCCTCCCTACTCCCCCCACCCCACAACAGTCCCCAGAGTGTGATGTTCCCCTTCCTGTGTCCATGTGTTCTCATTCTTCAATTCCCACCTATGAGTGAGAACATGCGGTGTTTGGTTTTTTGTCCTTGCAATAGTTTGCTGAGAATGATGATTTCCAATTTCATCCATGTCCCTACAAAGGACATGAACTCATCATTTCTTATGGCTGCATAGTATTCCATGGTGTATATGTGCCACATTTTCTTAATCCAGTCTATCATTGTTGGACATTTGGGTTGGTTCCAAGTCTTTGCTATTGTGAATAGTGCCGCTATAAACATACGTGTGCATGTGTCTTTATAGCAGCATGATTTATAGTCCTTTGGATATATACCCAGTAATGGGATGGCTGGGTCAAATGGTATTTCTAGTTCTAGATCCCTGAGGAATCGCTACACTGACCTCCACAATGGTTGAACTAGTTTACAGTCCCATCAACAGTGTAAAAGTGTTCCTATTTCTCCACATCCTCTCCAGCACCTGTTGTTTCCTGACTTTTTAATGATCACCATTCTAACTGGTGTGAGATGGTATCTCATTGTGGTTTTGATTTGCATTTCTCTGATGGACCGTGAGCATTTTTTCATGTGTCTTTTGGCTGCATAAATGTCTTCTTTTGAGAAATGTCTGTTCATATCCTTCGCCCACTTGTTGATGGGGTAGTTTGTTTTTTTCTTGAAAATTTGTTTGAGTTCATTGTAGATTCTGGATATCAGCCCTTTGTCAGATGAGTAGGTTGCAAAAATTTTCTCCCATTTTGTAGGTTGCCTGTTCACTCTGATGGTAGTGTCTTTTGCTGTGCAGAAGCTCTTTAGTTTAATTAGATCCCATTTGTCAATTTTGGCTTTTGTTGTCATTGCTTTTGGTGTTTTAGACATGAAGTCCTTGCACATGCCTATGTCCTGAATGGTAATGCCTAGGTTTTCTTCTAGGGTTTTTATGGTTTTAGGTCTAACATTTAAGTCTTTAATCCATCTTGAATTAATTTTTGTATAAGGTGTAAGGAAGGGATCCAGTTTCAGCTTTCTACATATGGCTAGCCAGTTTTCCCAGCACCATTTATTAAATAGGGATTCCTTTCCCCATTGCTTGTTTTTCTCAGGTTTGTCAAAGATCAGACAGTTGTAGATATGCGGCGTTATTTCTGAGGGCTCTGTTCTGTTCCATTGGTCTATATCTCTGTTTTGGTACCAGTACCATGCTGTTTTGGTTACTGTAGCCTTGTAGTATAGTTTGAAGTCAGGTAGCATGATGCTTCCAGCTTTGTTCTTTTGGCTTAGGATTGACTTGGCGATGCGGGCTCTTTTTTGGTTCCATATGAACTTTAAAGTAGTTTTTTCCAATTCTGTGAAGAAAGTCATTGGTAGCTTGATGGGGATGGCATTGAATCTATAAATTACCTTGGGCAGTATGGCCATTTTCAAGATATTGATTCTTCCTACCCATGAGCATGGAATGTTCTTCCATTTGTTTGTATCCTCTTTTATTTCCTTGAGCGGTGGTTTGTAGTTCTCCTTGAAGAGGTCCTTCACGTCCCTTGTAAGCTGGATTCCTAGGTATTTTATTCTCTTTGAAGCAATTGTGAATGGGAGTTCACTCATGATTTGGTTCTCTGTCTGTTATTGGTGTATAAGAATGCTTGTGATTTTTGTACATTGATTTTGTATCCTGAGACTTTGCTGAAGTTGCTTATCAGCTTAAGGAGATTTTGGGCTGAGACAATGGGGTTTTCTAGATATACAATCATGTCATCTGCAAACAGGGACAATTTGACTTCCTCTTTTCCTAATTGAATACCCTTTATTTCCTTCTCCTGCCTAATTGACCTGGCCAGAACTTCCAACACTATATTGAATAGGAGTGGTGAGAGAGGGCATCCCTGTCTTGTGCCAGTTTTCAAAGGGAATGCTTCCAGTTTTTGCCCATTCAGTATGATATTGGCTGTGGGTTTGTCATAGATAGCTCTTATTATTTTGAGATACATCCCATCAATACCGAATTTATTGAGAGTTTTTAGCATGAAGCGTTGTTGAATTTTGTCAAAGGCCTTTTCTGCATCTATTGAGATAATCATGTGGTTTTTGTCTTTGGTTCTGTTTATATGCCGGATTACATTTACTGATTTGTGTATATTGAACCAGCCTTGCATCCCAGGGATGAAGCCCACTTGATCATGGTGGATAAGCTTTTTGATGTGCTGCTGGGATTCTCTTATCCTCTGGATCTATATATACATTTACTCTTTCACCAATATCAATGTCTTGATATCTGTGACTTTACAGAATATATCTTGAAATCAGGTATTCCTCCAACTGTGTCTTTTATAAAACTGCCTTGGCAATTCTAATCATTTGCATTTTTATATAAATTTTAGAATTACCTTGTCAATATCTACAGTAAAGACAAATGTAATTCTTATTAGGGTAATATATAGCCTGCAGATCAATTTGGAGAGAACTGGTATCACAGCAATATTGAGTGTTCCCATTTATGAACACTATGTAATTCTCCATTTACATGGGTCTTCCATAATTGTTTTCAGCAATCTGTAGTTTTCAGAGTACAGTGTTAAATTCATCCTTAAATTTCTCATTATTTTGTATGCAACCTTTAAAAAGCTACTAGAATAAGTTAATTCAGATCAATATGTAAAAATCAATTGTATTTCCATATATTAGCAATGAACAATTAGAAAATGAAATTTAAAAGTTCAGTTTCTTTTAAAGAATCCTTAGGAATCCTTAGGTTGTGTACAACATATCATCTGCAAATAAAAGCAGTTTTATTTTTCCAATTTTTAATAATTATGGGTTCTTTCAGAAAGTTCAAGTGGGAAGATCATCCTTGCTTTGTTCTTGATCTTACATAGAAATCATTGAGCCTTTGTCATTAAATATAATAGCTGTAAATTTTCTCCTGATGTTCTTTATCAGTCAGACTGAACAACTGAATGGGTTTTGAATTTTATCACATGCTTTTTCTGCATCCACTGAAATTATTATTTTCTCTCCCTTATTCTGTTAACATGGTAAATTACATTGATTTTCAAATGTTAAACCAACCTTGCATTGCCACCCTTTGCGCTGCAGTACCCTTTATATATGCTGTTGGATTTGGTTTGCTAGTTTTTGTAGAGGTTTTTTTTGTTGTTGTTGTTGAGCCTATCATCATGAAGGACTTTGGCCTGAGTTTTCATTTCTTGTAATGCCCTCATCTAGTTTTCATACTAATGTAAAACAGATGTTATTGACTGAGTTGGGAAGTATTCCATCCTCTTTTATGTTCTGAAAATGTTTGTGTTGACTGTTATTATGTCTTTCTTATATGGTTGGCAAGACTCACCATGAAGACACTTGGGCCTGAAGTTTCTCTGCAAAATGTTTTAAATTATGAATTCAATTCCTCCTCCTCTTCCTCCTCCTTTTTTTTTTTTTTTTTTTTTTTTTGGTGAGATAGTCTCTCTGTCACCCAGGCTGGAGTGCAGTGGTGCAATCATAGCTCACTGTAGTCTCAACCCCTTGGGCTCAGGCAATCCTCCCATTTCAGCCTCCCCAGTAGCTGGAACTATAGGTACACACTACCATGCCTATCTAATTTTTAAATTTTTAGTAGAGATAGGGTCTCACTGTATTTCCCAGACTGGTCTCAAACTCCTGGTCTAAAGCTCCTCCTGCTTTCGACTTCAATTTCTTTAACGGATATTGCACTGTTCAGTTTCTATTTCTTTTTATGTCCATTATGGGTTTATTTCTAGACTCCCAATTCTACTCAATTTCAAGATGTCTATTCTTATGCTAATATCACACTGTTTTGATTAGTGTAGCTTTGCAGTAAGTTGTGAAATCAAGAGGTTTGAGTCTGCCTCCTTTGCTCTTTTTTCAAGATCAGTTTGGCTATTCTGGATTTCTTTCATTTCCATATGAATTTGAGAATTAGAATTCAATTTCTACAAAGAAGTTAGCTAGCATTCTGATAGAAATTATGTTGAATTTGTAGATTCTTATCTTAACAGTATAAATAAAGTCTTCTGATCCATGAACACAGATGTTTTTCCATTTATTTAGATCTTCTTTAATTTCTTTAACAATGTTTTGTTATTTTCAAAGTGTAAGTTCTTGGAATCATCTTTTCTTACATTTATTCCAAAGTATTTTATTCTTTTTGATGCTATTGTAAAGGTTATTTTCTTCTTTTTTTTATGGTACCTTCAGTAACAATTTTTTAAATTATTTATTTATTTATTTATTTTTATAATTTCAGCTTTTATTTTAGATTCGGGGTTACATGTGCAGGTTTAATAAGCTCTTGATAAAATTCAACATCCCTTCAGGATAAAAAACCTTAACAAACTAGGCATCAAAGGAACATAACTCAAGATAATAAGAGCCATCTATGACAAACCCACAGCCAACATCATACCGAATGGGCAAAAATTGGAATCATTCCCCTTGAAAACTGGAACAACACAAGGATGTCCACTCATCATTCTTATTCAACATTGTCCTGGAAGTCCTAGTCAGAGCAATCAGGCAAGAGAAAGAAACAAAAGACATTTTAATAGGAAAAGAAGAAGTCAAACCATCTCTCTTTGTTGACAATATGATTTTATACCTAAAAAACCCTAAAGACTCTGTGAAAAGGCTCCTGGAAGTAATAAACAACTTCGCTAAAGTGTCAGGATACAAAATCAATGTACAACAATCAGTAGCATTTCTGTACAACAATAACATTCAGCTGACAGCCAATTCCAGAATGCAATTCCATTTACAATAGACACACACACACACACACACACACACACACACACACAACAAAGTAGAAAGAGAAGGAAACTTTTTCAACCTACAAAAGGTCATCTGTGAAAAATCCACAGTGGTGGGGCATGGTGGCTCACACCTGCAATCCCAGCATATTAGGTGGCCAAGATCTCTACAAGGGGAATTACAAAACACAGATTAAAGATACTGTAGCTGACACAAACAAATGGAAAAACATCCCATGCTCACTGATCAGAAGAATTAATATTATTAAAATGACCATGCTACCCAAAGAAATCTGCAGATTCAAAGCAGGCCCTATCAAAACACCAACATCATTTTTCATAGAATTGGGAAAGACAATCCTAAAATTTTTATGAAACCAAAAGAGAGTATGAATAACTAAAGTAATCCTAAGCAAAAAACCCCAAAAAACAGAAAACAAAACAAAACTAGAGGCTTTTTACAGTACATTATGTTACTTGACTTCAAATTATACTACGAGACTATAGTAACGAAAACAGCATGCCACAGGTACAAAAATAGACACACAGATCAATGGAACAGAATAGAAAACCCAGAAAGAAAGCCACATATTTACAGCCAACTGATCTTTGACAAAATTGACAATAACATACACTGGAGAAGAGACGCCCTTTTTAATAAATGGTGCTGGGAAAATTGGATTGCCATATGCAGAAGAAACTGAACCCTTATCTCTCACCATTAACTCAAGATGGATTAAATACTTAAATGTAAGACCTAAAACTATAAAAATCCTAGAAGAAATCCTAGGGAAAACTCTTCTGTTCATTGGTCTAGGCAAATAATTCATGACTAAGATCTCAAAAGCACAAACAACAACAACAACATAGACAAATGGGACTTGATTAAACTAAAAAGCTTCTGCACAACACAATAAATAATTGACAAAGTGAACAGACAACCTGAAGAATGGGAGAAAATATTTGAAAAATATGCATCTGGCAAGGGCAAGAAACTCACATAACAACAGCAAAACCAAATAATCCCATTACAAAGTGGCAGTTGATAAGAATAGACATTTTTTCAAAAGACACACAAATAGCCAATAGGTATATGAAGAAATGCTCAACATCACCACTCATCAGAGAAATGCAAATTAAAATTTCAATGAGACCTCCTCATTGACACCACTCAGAATGGCCATTATTAGAAAGTCAGAAAATAACATGTTGGTGAGTTGGCAGACATAAGTGAACTCATATACTATTGGTGGGAATGTAAATTAGGACAACCTCTGTGGAAAACAGTATGGAGATTTCTCAAAGAACTTAAGACAGAACTACTATTTGATCCAGCAATACTACTACTTGGTACCTACCTAAAGGAAAAGAAATCATTACATTGCACTCGTATGTTTATCACAGCACAATCCACAATGGCAAAGATGTGGAGTCAACCTATGTGTCCATCATAGATAACTGGATAAAGAAAATATGGCATATATACACAATAGAATACTACTCAGTTATAAAAAAGAATGGAAAAAGATTCCATTCATGTAGCAACATGAATGGAATCGGAAGTCATTATCTTAAGTGAAAGAAGCCAGACACAGAAAGACAAATATTGCATGTTCTCATTCATAACTGGGTGCTAAAAAATGTGTACCCATGGACATAGAGAGTGGAATGATAGACAATAGAGACTCAGAAAGGTGAGGGGGTACAAAGTGGGTAGATAATGATAAATTACTTAATGGCTACAATGTACATTATTCAGGTGATGGATACCCTAAAAGCCCTTATCTGATCCTCACTTAATTTGCACATGTAATGAAACTGTACTTGTGCCACATAAGTTTATATAATAAAAATGTATATAAGTCAATTGCAATGTGTGGATTTTATTTAAATCTTGATTAAAACAAATTAGACATTATGACATGAAACAACTGGAAGTTTTAACACTGAGTGGATATTTGATGATATTAAGAAATTATTTGTAGGCCAGGTGTAGTGGCTCATGCCTGTAATCCTAGCACTTTGGGAAGCTGAGCTGGGAGAAGCACTTGAGCCCAGGAGTTCAAGACCAGCTAGGATAACATAGTGAGACCTTGTCTTCACACACAAAAAACCCCAACAAATTAGCCAGGCATGGTGGCGTGAGCTTGTAGTCCTAGCTATTCAGGAGACTGACCCTTGGAGGGGGAGGCTGCAGTGAGCTGTGACTGCACCACTGCAGTCCAGTCTGAGCAACAGAGGAAGACCCTGTCTCAAAAAAATAAATTCATTAAATAAAATACATTATTGTTAAATTGTTTTTAAGTATGTTAATGGTATTGTGGTTATGCTAAAATAAGAGTCCTCATCTTTTAGATGATACTTACTGAAATATTTATAAGTAAAGTAACATTGTACATGTGATTTACTTTAAAATAATACCAGAGAGTGGGGGTATGTGCATGAGACTGTGGATGAAATTTGATTGACCAGGGGTTGACGTTTTCAGGGGCAAGTGATGCGTACATGTAGAGTTCATTCTGTAGGCTGTTGTATATGTCCAAAATTCTCCATAAACTTTTCAAAAATGTATTTAGGCTTTTAAGATGCTTTAAATTTTATATAAAGTATTGAAGTATTTCTTTTGAGTATAAGTTTAATTTTTAATATTTCAAAAAATAAGCTCTATATTCCCAAGGCTCTCCAGGAAACACAGAATAAAAACTAAATACATGTTAACAATAAAATTCCAGCAATTTTCTCTCAATTCCATAATATAACACAATATGTTCATTAAACCTCCACTTTTGCTTATTCTGTTCTTCCAGGCTAGAATGCCTTCTTCCTCCTCCTCTCTATCAGAATCTTATTGGTTCATATACTTCAATTCTCAAGTATTCCATAAAATCTTGTGAAATTTATTCAAGCCTAGAAGAATCTCTCCCTTCTATGACTTGCCATGGAAGTGTCCAATTATTTCATTTAACAGCACATAGTAACCTATGTTCATTTTTAGTATATATTTTTTCTCTCCAGTTAATTATAATCTATTTGAAGGTAGCAATTGCATCTTATCCTCTGTTAACTCTATGTTTCACAAAAGTCTGCACAGTCTTTAGTACACAGTAGGCTCTTAATAAATTCATACACAACTCAAAATAGTTATTTGGTTAATGGTTACTACTAAATATGATTGTTGTTACATTAGTGATTGTGCTAAAGCACAGATAAAACAACAATATTAATACCACAACATACTAATAAACATAAACTGTTATGATTGTATGAATAAAACTGCTGTTAGGCACAGTATTTAGTTTTTGTAGCCTAACATATGATATAATGCTAGAGCTTAAAGGTTCAAAAAAAAATCAAAGGGCGTGTATTTATAAATCCAGACATCAACTGTGGTTGTAATTTGTGCAGTTTGGTTGAACACAGACAAAGACTGTTAAACTCCAAAGCAGGTCAGATTCTTTTACTGTGTTAACCTGCCTTTAACATGGTCTCAGTGATGTGTTTTGTGCAATAAAGATGTCAAGCATATCCAAATTAGGGAAATAATGCTGAAGTACCAGTTTTGCTTCAGCAGTATTTCTGAGGGAGGCATGAGTAGAGGAAGGGGTCCAGTAGCAAAGTAAAAGGCCCAGCTATCAGGAGGATTAGATAATATTTATGCCACTGTTGATGGCCTTAATGTAACCTAGGGGATGTTAGTTTTCTCTCTGTTTCAGTTTTCTCCTCTCCAAAAAGGGATGATGCCTTACAAGGATGTTGAAGGGATTAAATAAGATAACATATGTATTGAACTCCAAGATATAAGACAGAAGGACTTACAAACATAGCTTTAAAAATTATATCTGTATTTTCTAGGTTAACAGTTTTAACACAAAACATTGAAGAAAATGTTATACTTTGAATTTGTACTCTTTGGAAAACATGTTTTTCATAGGTTAGGGGACAAGTGATGAAAATTATTAGATTTGAATTTCTCAATATATTTTTGAACACTAAAATGTTGCTGTGTGAATAAACAACTCCTGAAAACAAACTGTTAATCAAAAAGGGCCAAATCTAAGTTCAAGCATGCCATTTTGACAAAATATTTTTTTAAATGCCTCACAAGAAAAAAATCAACCATCTTAACTACAGCGAAAACTTGTTCCTAAAGAAAAATCAAATGATTGCATATTGTGTTCACAAAATATTGCATTTAATGCCTAAAAAGCTAAAAAAAAGTTATAAATGTATTAACAGAATCTCAAAAAAGAGCTAATGATAACAACAAAAACTCAACATTGGTATTATAATAATAATGGGTTACCTTTATTACATACCTAAGTGTACCCAAGTACTGTGTAAAGCATTGTACATGCATTATTTGATTTGGTTATTCTAAAACAATGATATGAGGCAGGTATAATTACAATTCTTACTTTGCAGATCAGGAAATTGAGGCTTTGAGAGGTTAATTACCCGTTGATGGTCACTCAGCTAGAAAGGCAGAACCTGCACCATCTGTCTTACTGTGGTGTTAGCTCTGAATTAAAACACTGTATCATACAAAAGAATGAATGGAAAACAAAAGTTTTACAAGTGAAAAGGTGAAGGAAGACCTAATGAAAGTAGATTTAGAAATATGTGACGTTTTCTTCATTATTAATTATAATTTAAGTGAACAGTGCGTCCAACTTTCTAGGACAAAATCTCAATTTTCACCTTTTTTCATGTAATTTTTTCAAAAATTTTTATTTTTTATAGTTTAGAACAGCTAACCAAGCTTGATAGGACAACTAAACTTTCCATGGGTTAAAATAAATGAAAATCTTTATCAGATTAACACTGAATAAAACTAAACTAAAAAGCCAGTCCCTATCTCTAGGCTTTTGAACTTCTTGATTGCTTTACATAGTAACTGAATATTGTTCAGTTGTGATTCAATCAGAACCAGGAAGTTTTAGAAGATATTTTTGGGGAATAACTGGAACTACATTAATAGAATACTGATTGTCATAAAACCCTTTTAAGCCTAAAGAGAACAAGACATACTGTACAACAACATTTAAAGCTTAACAACTAAATAGAATAGTAAATTAAACCTTAATAAATTCATACATTTCATAAACATCTTAGGTTTGGAATAGTCAGTGGGGCATAATATTTTTATACTGAACTGAACTCATAAAATAATGTTTTTGGAATTATGGGGAAAACATTCAGTCAAGTCAATTTTGACCCTTGCAGACTTGTAAATCATTTAAACTTTAGAGAACTAGTTCATGATTTAAGGAATGAAAACTCTAGCTACCTCACATATAATTGAATCTGGAATATTTACACATTTAAATACCTAACTATAGGTAAACATTTATCATTTTGGGATAGGGCCAGGTGGAAGGGCCTCATGGCAAAATAACAATGTTAAGTCCCGGATATCTGACTGTACTGCCAGTGCCACCCAGTCTTAAAAATACTGCCGGATCGTCATCATCATCCTCAGTCAATATTTACTAAGCTTTTTATGACAGCAGTGGCATTAGAAAGTTTATAGAAATCAAAACTAGCTTAAAGATCTCAGTTTATTAGATCTTGTACTGTATGTTTAACATTTATTGTTTTTGCAATTAATGAATCAGAATGTTCCTGAACAAAGGTCTTCAATTATTAGCTATTATTTTCATTTGCCAAATATTTTTAACTAGTTTAGATTCAATAAAAATCTTTAATTCATTTATTAATGCATGTGTCATGTAAAGAAAAAGAAAACATCTATAATTAAAATGTACTAAATAAACCTAATTAAACTGAGTGAAATTTATTGAAATATGAAGGAATTCTCTCCTCTCCTTATCATTTCTGACTATAGCTGGTGTTCACAGGATTGAATTATTTTAAAAAGGCACCCTCTTCATCTCTAACCAGTCACAGAATCCTGCTTCTGTATCAAGTGGAAGAAGAATGTCAGGTTAATAGTTCTTTTAAAGTTGGTAGTATTTTTTTTAACATCTTATTTTACTTTTAAAAACTGCTTGAATTAGTGCCATGTAAAATACCTTCAAAAACAGTTAAAAATATTTGGCAAACATAAAATGCAAGTGAAGATATCATTTATATGTATATTTTCCATAACACAGGTGAATAAAGTCTACTCTGGAATTTAATTCCCTTATAAATCCTGCCTTTTGTAAAGCACAACACTAATAAAATCTATTTTTAAAAAATTAACCACATTGTCATAAATATACATATACCAAAACATGGATCAGTTTTTCATTATCAATTCTAAGCATTAAGCTTAATTTGTGCAGGTTACCATGCATGAGTCTTTTCAAAACTTACAAACTCATTGCTATAATATACAAAAGTAATACATGTACATAAAAAATTTTTAAATTCAAACACTTTATTAGGGTATGAAATGAAAGTTAAAATGTCCCCTTCTCTCACTTACCATGGATATAAGAAATCTGACTGCTAGACTCAGTCTCACTTCCCAGGCAACCTGCTGTTAAGTTTCTAATGTATCACAATGTTTAAGCATACACGTATATTTAATACATACTCATTCATTCAAAACACTTATTGAGCATCAGAGACATGCCAAGCACTGATTCAGGTATAAGATTCAGCGGTTAAAAAAAAAAAAATCCTAAAGGACAATCCACTAATACAGTATAGTGTCATGTAAGCATGTCTATTATGAAAAAAAATAATAATAAAGGAGGGTAACAAATAGAGTGATGTAGTAAGAGGGTACACTATTTTAGATAGTGTGATCTTGTGACATTGAAGCAGGAAGTTGAACAAAGTAAAGGAACAGACTCATGTGACATTCCGGGGGTAGAACACTCCAGGCAGAGAAAACACATGGCAGGGCCCTGGGATGGGAGCACACCTAGAATATTTGAGTTATTAAGGAACCTAGTGTGGCTGGAGTGAACCAAGAGTAGAAACATGTTAAGAAATAAGGTTAGAGAGGTAGCCAGGGGCCAGAGTATATGTATACGTGTACAAACATCCATTTTATAAGTAATATCACAACATACATCTGGGGTCACAAAATTAAATACCTACAGGGTTGAGGAAGATGACTTTAAATTCACAAAGTAGGTGGAATAGAAAGTGTGGTGAAATGGCAAGTGCATGCCCCTTTTAGAGAGGGTAATTTTTACCTGGCCCTAGTCAATTGTTGAAATGCACGTGTGATGGTTAATTTTATGTGTCAACTTGGCTAGGCTATGGTAATGAGATATTTGATCAAACAGCAATCTAGATGTTGCTGTGAAGGTTTTTTTTTTTTTTTTTTTTTTGCTGTGATTAACATGTTCAATCAGTAGACTTTGAGCACAATAGATGGCCTCTATAATTATGAGTAGACCTTATCCAATCAGTGGAAGACAGAGATCCCCTAAGGAAGAAGAAATTCTGCATCTTGAGACTCAAGGCCACAACATCTGCTAAGTACGGTGGCTCACACCTGTAATCCCAACACTGGGAAGTCGAGGCGACAGGATTGCTTGAGCTCAGGAGTTCAAGACTAGCCTGGGCAACATAGTGAGACCTTGCCTCTATTTTTTTTTTAAATTAGTGCTCACCTTGGGTACATATACTAAAATTAGAACCATACAGAGAAGATTAGCATGGCCCCTATGCAAGGATGACAGACAAATTCGTGAAGCATTCCATATTTTTGGGAGAAAATTTTTGCAATCTATCCATCTAACAAAGGGCTAATATCCAGAACCTACAAGGAACTTAAACAAATTTACAAGAAAAAAAACAACCTCATCAAAAAATGAGCGAAGGATATGAACAGACACTTCTCAAAAGAAGACACTTATGTGGCCAACAAACATATGAAAAAAAGCTCATCACCATTGGTCATTAGAGAAATGCAAATCAAAACCACAGTCAGATACCATCTCACGCCAGTTAGAATGGTGATCGTTAAAAAGCCAGGAAACAACAGATGCTGGAGAGGATGTGGAGAAATAGGAATGCTTTTACACTGTTGGTGGGAGTGTAAATTAGTTCAACCATTTTGGAAAACAGTGTGGTGATTCCTCTAGGATCTAGAACCAGAAATACCATTTGATCCAGCGATCCCATTACTGGGTATATACCCAAAGGATTATAAATCATTTAATGATAAAGACACATGCACACGTATGTTTATTGCGGCACTATTCACAATAGGAAACACTTAGAACCAACCCAAATGCCCATCAATGATAGACTGGATAAAGAAAATGTAGCACATATACACCATGGAATACTATGCAGCCATAAAGAAGAGTGAGTTCAGGGTCGGGTGCAGTGGCTCATGCCTGTAATCCTGGCACTCTGGGAGGCCGAGGCAGGTGGATCACCTGAGATAAGGAGTTTGAGACCAGCCTGGCCAACATGGTGAAACCCTGTCTCTACTAAAAATACAAAAATTAGCCGGGCATGGTGGCAGGCACCTGTAATCCCAGCTACTTGGGAGGCTGAGGCAGAAGAATCACTTGAACCTGGGAGGCAGAGGTTGCAGTGAGCTGAGATCACGCCACTGCACTCCAGCCTGGGCAACAGATCGAGAGTTGGTCTCAAAAAAACAAACAAACAAGAATGAGTTCATGTCCTTTGCAGGGACATTGTTGAAGCTGGAGACCATCATTCTCAGCAAACTAACACAGGAACAGAAAACCAAACACTGCAAGTTCTCACTCATAAGTGGAAGTTGAACAATGAGAACACATGGACACAGGAAGGGGACCATCACACACCGGGGCCTGTTGGAGGTTGGGGGGCAAGGGGAGGGATAGCATTAGGAGAAATACCTAATGTAGATGATGGGTTGATGGGTGCAGCAAACCACCATGGTACATGTATACCTGTGTAACAAACCTGCACTCTGCACATGTATCCCAGAACTGAAAGTATAATTAAAAAAAAAAATTAGGCATGGTGGCATGTGCCTGTAGTCCTAGCTACTCAGGAGGCTGAGGCAGGAGGATCATTTCAGCATGGGAGTTTGAGGCTGCAGTGAGCTATGATTGCACCACTGCACTCCAGCCTAGGAAACAGAGCGAGACCCTGAGTCAAAAATAAAAAATTTTTAAAAGTACAACATCAGCCCTTCACTGGTTTTCCAGCCCGATGGCTTGCTCTGAGATTTTCAGACTTGCCAGGCCCCACAATTGTTTGAGCCAACTTCTTAAAATGAATCTCTTGCCCTATTTATATACAGTCTATTGGTTCTCTTTCTCTGAAGAACCCTGAATAATAAACATGTCATACTATAATCCTAAGGGTCCCACATTGCCAGATCTCCTAGATCTCATTTTGGCAATGAATTTAATATATTTTTTCCAATGATATGCAGACCAAACAAAGCAACCACGGAAAATATTTTATTTTTTCATTCTAAGAATAATGCTGCAATGAACAGTAGATAATGATACTATTTCCTAAGTTTTTTTTAATTCTAAATTTTAAGAAAGGTAAAATCCAAACAAATGTTTCCAATGATAGTTTTCAAATATGAACACTGTAGGTCTAAAAAAAAAAGAAATTTTTTTGGTAGGTGATATATTTGCTTTATTATATGGAGACACCATTTTGACCCACATCCATGTAAATAACTAACCTACATGCTGGACTAGGTTCATGTCATCTAAAATCATTCATTCATTTACACATTTATCAATGAGTTCTTATTATATGCAATGCACA
The DNA here is from genome assembly GCF_029289425.2 of Pan paniscus. NCBI lineage: Eukaryota > Metazoa > Chordata > Mammalia > Primates > Hominidae > Pan > Pan paniscus. The sequence goes on along the minus strand of NC_073264.2, from coordinate 38,755,118 downwards.
CAAAAAAACATTGTGCAGGAGACACTTTACATCTGAATAAACTTTCAATCTAGTGTTAACTTTGATTGTTTATTCATTTGTGGACATATATTTACTAAAGTCTTGCTATACATAAAGAACAGAAGCACTAGTAGGGGAGTTAAGACACATATTCGTACAACTATTGGACAAGAAGGCATGAGGTATGTATTGCGAGAGAGCCACTGTGAATAACTATGGTAGGAATTTTACATAGTGAGATCACTTCTAACGGACAAGATTAGAAAAGGATTAATAGAATAGCTGTTACTTAAATTATGATGTGAAGCCTCAATAAAAATGGGATAGGCAGAGATGGAGTAGTCCAGGAGGAAATGACGACATGAGAAAGCACTGAAGTGGGAAATTGTTGGGTGTGTCCATGGAATATTGAACAATCCATTTTGGGAGTGCACAAAATAGTCAATTCAGTGTAACAAATATTTGTTGAGCGCTTACTATGTGTGAAGCAGTATACCAGTGACACAAATATGAATGAAACTGGGAAGCAAAAAGATGATTGGTGAAATACTAAACTAGAAACAGGGCCGGGCGCAGTGGCTCACGCCTGTAATCCCAGCACTTTGGGAGGCTGAGGCGAGCGGATCACGAGGTCAGGAGACCGAGACCATCCTGGCTAACAGGGTGAAACCCCATTCCTACTAAAAGTACAAAAAAAAAAAAAAAAAATTAGCCAGGTATGGTGGCAGGTGCCTGTAGTCCCAGCTACTTGGGAGGCTAAGGCAGGAGAATGGTGTGAACCTGGGAGGTGGAGCTTGCAGTGAGCTGAGATCGCGCCACTGCACTCCAGCCTGGGCGACAGAGCAAGACTCTGTCTCAAAAAAAAAAAAAAAAAAAAAAAAGAAACAGAGATGGCAGCAATATCAAGGAAGTTCATGAACGTTACGTTAAAGAGTTCGGACTTTATTATATATGTAATGTGGTATTGTTAAATACTATTGATGGCTGAATCAGAGGGTGAAAATAAAGTTTCAGGAATCTTAAGAGAAGTAAGGATGGAGAAGACAAGTAAACAAAGTAGCAAAAAAAGCTTGGGCATGAAATTATTCAGGTGTAGTCTAAGTAGGAAAAGGCAAAAGTGACAATGATTGCAAGGAAAAATCTAGCAAAAGCTCGTTATAAATTAAATTTAAGAAAGCGATGAATCAAAGATTACCTATGTAGGAGGCAATTGCCACCTGTGGACCTATAATAATAGTGATTCTGAGTGCCAAGACCAAGGGAAACACTGCACTTTTTTAATCTAACAAAATATAAAACTATATTTTTCTCAAGCTAATAGAAACAACGTTTAGAAACATCAAATTCCAGGACCTATAATTAGCAAGCCCATTCTAATACAAACTCTGGGTCCTTTGCTAGGCACAACCATTAAGTGACAAAATATTTTGTTAAATGCTCTTAAAAGGAGGTTGAGTCACTTTGTAGAATAACAATTAGCAATTGAGAGCTATACATGTTGAAATTTAGTTTTATTCTTATAACTTACTGTGTTGAATAAGGTGCAGAAAATTGTGAAAACTGATAATGCCAAAAAACGTCCTTCTGGATAGAAAGCTATAGAAGATACAAATTTACTTCAGTAGCAATAGCCTCTTTACTAATTTAATTGTCTTATGTCTCAAGACAGCAAACATTTGTAAGTGATTTTATAAATTACATTTATTAATATATCTCCTTTGCACAGTGCTTCACAGTTTTCAAAAACATTCAGATGTATCATCTCACTGATTTTCATATTAAGCAGGTTAGATACTATTGCTGTTTACAGGTGAGGCAATCAACATTCAGAAGTAGCTTAGTAAATGCCATATTCTATAAGTTGAGAGGAAGAAGAGACGAATGCTTAATAAATATAGTCCAAATCACTGGACATACAGAAAATGTATACTTTTTAAAAAAAAAAAAACTATTTTAATTTTCTTTTTGTTTTACATTCCAGAGTCACCAATAAATATATATATAGTGACTTGAACAGTGAAGCCAGCTGTAAATTTTTAAATTTAAAGGCCCTGAAAATAGACACAACTTAATGGCATAAAAAGACTGTTTGACTTTAAATGTTACTAAATAAAAATTTAATCTACCATATAAAGGGGTAACAAATTTCATAAAATGTGAGAAGTAGAAAAAGCTTTTCACGTCAAAATTAAAGAAGCTGAAATCAAGCAAAGTTGAAACTTGTCTACGGTAATAAAAAAAAAATCTGATTAATGCCAAAGATGGAAGTGTAATTCAAGTCTTCTTGTGTTCTTTTTAATCACAGCTGTTGCAGTATGGTACCATAATGTAGCTCTATAGATAGTTAATTATTAGAGAAAACAGAGGTGTGATAAAAAAATTTATGTCACCGGGTAGGCCAATTGACACCACTGATTAGAATATACAACTAACGAGGTCAGGATCGAGTGTTCAACCCCACTCTTGACGAGGGATTTGCATTGAGAAAAATATTGCTTCATGGCTATAGTTTGCATGCTATAATCACCAGTGACTTTTCTTATCAACTCGTAGTTCTGACCAAGAAAGCATATGGTCCAGTAAAAAACTATCACTACCATTAAAACAAAACAAAAAAACCCCATGGATTCTAGTGACAGTCAGCAGTATTTCTGACTGTTAAGGACAGTATATACACAGACCAAAAAAAGTATATAAAGAGAAAAGGACCTATACTGAACAAAATTTACTAAAGTAATATAGAAAAAAATAAAGAATTTTACTTTCTTTTTGTGTATATTTCATCTGGCCTCTATCTTTATGGTTTCTATGACTTTTAAATGTACACTACAAACCCAGTAAGTAGGGTTAATGTTTATCCCACTTTTCACTATGTTAAACACGTAAGTATTTCATATAATTATTATCAAAAAATACTAGTTCAATCATAGGAAACAAATTACCTTAAAAAGTGAAGAATTCTCTTCAACATTTTTGTTCTAAAATGTCAACTTTACCATATTCTGAATGGCATTACAAATTCACACATGGAATCACACAAAATATAATAAAAATTTAAAACACACTGACTTGTTAATTATAATATGTATAATAAATCCTATACTACTGGCGCCAAACAACAAGGTCTAATTCTTGTCTAAACACTTTAATTTACACTTTCTTTAAGTGAAAGGAAATATAAGGAAGCACTATAAAATCAGCAAACATTGAAACAGGCATTCCCTCAATTAGAAAAGAGTTTGTTATTATTATGCCTCCTGAACTTAGGAATGCAGCACTACAGGTTTATAACAACAGGAAAAAAATCATTACTAAATACAAATCTAATCCCTACAAGTTTAAGATTCTTTCTTGATGAAACTGTCTAGATTTAGATTAATGAAAGTGTTGCAAATGGATTTAGCATTTGCTATAGCAATCAGGAGGTACTAATATTTACTAATAGCACTTTTATAATATGTGGAATTTATTTTAAATCTTTGTATTGTTAGTCCTCTCCTGCTATCTTTTCTGTTTTAATGCAAAAGAGCTATCAGCTACAGTGGTAAGTTTAATATCTCTACCCTCCCATCTCACTGGCCACTGCTCCTAACTGCCAAAAGAAACAAAAGACCAACACTTCATTTTCTTAGCACTCAAAATATTCTAAAACTCAAAGGAAACAAACAGAATAAAGAAACTCATAAACCTGTATTTCCATATTTCCATTTTCCTTATTTCCATACAAGGGAATGGAATGTTTTTACCAGCAGTAGCTCTTACACTAAACCAGAAAAAAAAAAAAAAGATTTTTGGAAAAAAACCCACTTTTTAAAAAAAAGGCCAGTATCACTAATTAGTAAAGAAGAAAAAAACTGGGGAGACAGAGTCTCACTCTGTTTCCCAGGCTGGAGTACACTGGTGTGATCTCCACCCACGGCAACCTCTGCCTCTTGGGCTCAAGTGATCCTCCCACCTCAGCCTCCTGAGTAGCTGGGATTACAGGCACACACCATGCCTTGCTAAATTTTGTATTTTTTGTAGAGATGGGGTTTGGTCATGTTGCCCAGGCTGGTCTTGAACTCCTGGACTCAAGTGATCCGCCAGCCTCCTTCATAAACATCGGTGTACAGTAACTGCTTGTCCTTACTTTCAATTCTTTTGGGTATATACCTAGGAGTGGGCTTGCTAGATCATATGGTAATTCTGTGTTTGACCTTTGAGGAACCACCAAATTGTCTGCCACAGTGACTGCATCAATTTACATTCCCATCAGCGATGCAGGAAAGTTCTCTGTATCTTTTTGTTTTAGGAGAAACATGGAATCTCCCTGGAAGACGCAACTTCCCTTAAATTTTTGAGTGGATACCAAACATTCTTCCATGCATCACACATTGTGCAGGTCTCTTCTTATGATATATCTTCATTCAATATGTACGATTTATCTGTTTTTGGGTCATGCTCAGAACTGAGTGCTTCACTTCATTTAAGCATTTCACTTAAATAGTAACATTCCACTTTCCAACTTCAATCTCCTGTCTCTTCAGCTCTTGAATTATACATACTTGTGTATATATATATATATACACACACACATATATATACACACATATATACATATATACACACATATATACATATATATACACACATATATACATACATACATATATATATATATATATATATATATATATATATGTATATTTTGAGACAGAGTTTCACTCTTGTTGCCCAGGCTGGAGTGCAATGGTGCAATCTTGGCTCACTGCAACCTCCACCTCCCAGGTTCAAGTGATTCTCCTGCCTCAGCCTCCTGAGTAGCTGGGATTACAGGTGTCCGCCACTACACCTGGCTAATTTTTTGTATTTTTAGTAGAGACAGGGTTTCGTCATGTTGGCCAGGGTGGTCTTGAACTCCTGACCTCAGGTGATCTGCCCACCCTCTCATGTTTGGAAGCCAACACTGACCCCTACTTTATGTAGGGGGTTGGAGGTGTGGTTAATACTAATTGTGGCCTCAAATTTACAAATACATCTATTCTTAATTCCTTTACTCCTGTCTCTGATCACAATTTGGCCAGCTTTTTGTTCAAGGTGAACTTTTCTGCAGATATTCTAAATTCCATCCCTTCCTACCTCCTCTGGAATCTTGCTGTATAAGAATTCTTTATTTTGGCTTCCTCAAATTAGCCATAAATATACTCAAGTATTTGCTATTTTTCAAAAACAAAAATCCTTAACCTACGTTTCCTCTCTTCTCAATCATCATTACCACCTTTCTTACTCAAGTTTCTTCAAGGACTGCTCTATTGTCCAAATTGCTATGCTTCTTTACCTCCTAATTACTCCTCAATTCACAGAAAACTGATGTCTATATCTAATACTCTGTTGACTAAACTACTCTGTGGAAGTCACTAATGGCCACCGAATTTCCAATGTAAAGGATACCTTTGGTCCTTATCATAGTTAACCACTTAGTAACATTTGACTCTTTTTTCCTATGGGAAATCTTCTTTGGTTTCAGTGATATATTTTTTGGTTCTACTCCTACCTCAATGATCTTTTGTTTTAAAAAGAAATATATCTTAACATTGGTTGATCAATAACAATAAACCAAACACTGTGCTAAGAACTGAATATACCTAAAACAACCCTATAAGTAGGTACTATTACTCTCATTTTAAAGAAAGGAAAGGAGCTTGGTGAGGTTCATTTATACACGACCACACATGTCATGGCTGTCTAATTGCAAATCCCAGTGGCTTTATTACATCACCATAAATTTTTTTTAAGTAGCAGTGAGAAAAGTAGTTGTGAAGCATATCTTTGAACCAATAATTACTAATCTCTATTTAGAAGAGATCATATAATCCTACTAGACTCATGTAGATTTTAAAGAGTATTTGAAAAACAAGAATTTTAGCTTTATGATTTTCAAAAATGATTCAATCACCTTCCACAATTCAGCAGAGAAGGAGCTTCAGGAACTGGCATCAAGGTTTGCTTGTTAGGAAGTAATGTCAGTTCATGCAACATTATCATATACCTCTTGGAATTCTCTGACACTGTCACTTCATCAACAGAGCACCTACTGTCTTGTCCCATAAATGTTACTGGAGAATGTTCCATAAAAACCTCCCCCATCAATAAGATGAATCTACTAATTACCACATTGCAATGTCCATGGTCAGGGCACAAACCACATGGCATTCATGTGTTCATAATTGGTTTAATATCTGCCTCTTTATTACTTTACCAAGAAGAGATCCTAATTTAATGCAGCTAACTGAAATATGCATGTAGAACATCAGCTCTCAAACTTGGCTGCATAAAGGAATTTTCTAGAGAGCTTTAAAAACACACTGATGTAATCAGCATGGGGTGGGCTAAGTGTCAGAATTTTTAGAGGCCATCAGGTTATTCTAATGGCAGCTACAGTTCAGAGTCATTGGTGTAAAAGACAGAGGAAAGAGTGTAATATTCATTTTATAGTCCAAAATAAAGTAGGTTGGTAGGATGTATTCATTCACCATCAGGGTTTTCATTACCTGTATGCCCACTTATAGACACTAATTCTAATTGCAAAAGCAAATGATTCCCAACAGTCAGTGACCAACCAAACATACTTGATGTTTGATAACTGCATTAGTTTCCAAGGACAGCCATAACAAAGTACCACAAACTGTGTGGCTTAAAACAACAGATATTTAATATCACATAGTTCTGGAAACTATAGAAGTCTGGAATCAGGTGTCGGCTGGGCTATGTTCTTTCTGACAACTGTAAAGGAGAGTCCTTCCTTGCCTCTTCTAGTGTTTGGTGTTTGCCAGCAATTGTTGGCACTCCTTGGCTTGTAGATACATGGCAGTCTTCTCCCTGTGTGTCTTCAGATTGTCTTCCCTCTGTGCATGTCTGTCTCTGTGTCCATAATTTCCCCTTTTTATGGGGACACCACTAGTAGTGGATTAGAGCCCACCCTACTGACTTTATTTTAATTTGATTACCTCTGTACAAACCCTATTTAAAAATAAAATCACATTCTCAGATAGCAGGGGTTAGGACATCAGTATAACCTTTTTGGGGGGCATAATTCAACCCGTAACAATAGGCAACTACTGCAGATGTTAGTAATATTGCTCCAAAGCAGGAGTGCTCAACTTGGGGATGGGAAAGAATTATATCTTTATTTTCACCAACTCTCATGGAACTACAGTATTTGCTACAATTATGAACATGAGCAACAAATTGCAGTAGTAATATCAGTGGTTCTTGAGAGTTTGCACCCATAGAAATCACTGGTATTTTCATGTCACATTTCAGCATTTGCAGTTATCCAAAAATACCACTTACAGTCATCACTGGCTTGAAACTAAAGTTGTTAATGGACTTGCTGCTAGATCTAGTTATTTTATCCATTAATAATGATGCATGTATATCGTGATATATCATGACATAATATTTTCTTAATTGTACTTCAGTAAAACTTATTTTGATTTAATGGCATTTTATGCATTTTAACTTTATTCTGAGAAAAGGTCCAAATTAAAACAAAAATCTTTCAAAAACTTAACAGCACCCTTAGTGAATTCCTACATTTCAGACTTGAGGATTTTTTAAACTTAGTAATGAAAGAATATACATGGCATTGTGCATCGGTGTGTTTTTTCAATGTTTTCTACCATGATCCACTGTATGAATATGTGTTTTACACATAACCCAATACACAATCTTTTTTCTCTTTCTCACATACAAACCTGAAACAAAAGTTTACCATTACTATAAGAGATGCATTCTGACATTTCTATTCATTTTCATTAAAAAATACCTACCTTATTAATTTATGTTATGGGGTAGTTGTGAATACTCCTGTAACATAAATTAATAAGTTTGTCATATTAAAATACATGAAAGGTTATTATTATTGCTACTCATGTGTGTTTTAAAATATATACATTTAAATATATATTACATTTATATGTATAAGTATAAATATATGTATATTTTATATTTATATTTACGATTGTTTTAGAGGTGATATTTAGATGGGCAAATAGCTCAACAGCTATCCAGGCTTCATTTAGACAACTGGTAATGGATTATGTAAATTTCATAGTTACAATGAAAGTGGAAATTTAAACTTTACCAAATATAGTAAAGAGAAGAGGTAGAATAATAAACACTATAGGCCTGAATCTTTTTGTAGTTATAAAAATGTTTTAAGTGCATAATATTTAATTTCATTGAGATATTTCCTCATTCACTATTGTAAAATCAGGTAGAAACATTTCCCAAACTAACAATATTTACTTAACCCCAGGCTAAAAAGAATTTTACCTGTAGTAAACTCGAAGGGTCTGGATTTCCTCTTCCAGTTTTTTGTACTGTTGAACTGCAGTTTCTCTGGCTTGTTGCATAGATAACAAATTTGCCTAAAAGTAATTAATATTTTAAGAAATTCAGTATTCATTTTGGTATGATAAAATACAGTACTACAGTAAGAACAGTAGTCTTAAATTACTGACAGTTAAAAAAAAAACCTATGAATGTTTTTAGCAGTGTCTCATAAGTTACCAGAAAATAGTCTAAAGGCATTAATAATACAAACACTAAAAACTTGAACATATTAAATTTAGCAATCTTGCTGATTACTAAACTTCAACCTTACTGTACCATCAGATATATGCCCTTCTGCAATGTTTAACTTTATACACAGAATTCAGAAAGTGGAACATGGGTTTCAGAGCAATATCTACAGTAGAGATAAGTACAATGGGTGTTTCACATACAAATTTAATGTGGCTCCACTGCCTGAACATACTAGATTTTCTTTTAACTTTATTAATAGTAAAACTCAGAAAATTCTAAATATGTTGTCAAGCCATCTTTGATATTGAATGTGAAAAAAATACGGCAGGCTACAGACTGATTCTTACAGTTATGATTTAACCTTTTCAATTCCTTCTCTGTGGGAGAAAAACAAATCCCGAAAGGGGAGAATGGCAGCAACCCTAAATGCTAGTGACACTTTATTAAAGGGGCATTATTGTTCCTTCCTGCTATAATTTTTGAGTTTTAAAGAACAGGTAATCAGTTTTTTTCAATGAGGTTCAACATAGTAATTTAAAAAGAATTTGCCACCCTCCCACCATCATTCCCATAGGATTTCAAACAACACCAAAAACAGTTTTCAAGTAACTTTGAAAATCTGGCACTGGTAAGTCAGGTTTTAGTATTGTTTATTCAAAGTTAAATTTTCATAAAATGGTTATCTTTCACTTTGCTTTAAATGGTGTTTGAAAGGTAACACAGAGCAAATTGTTGTCACAAACCTCACAAAGTAGGACACCACCAACAATTAAAAAGTAATAGAAAGTTTGGAGCCACAGGTTCAGAATTTTGCAGAATTCATATAATTTCAATGGAATTATTTCATTGTATAAGAAGTCATAAGAAAAATTGTAAAACCCTGATTATAGGAAAATTAATCAATGTAATAAAAGTGAACTTTACAGAATGCTACTTTTCTATTTTGATAATAATTTTAAAAGCATGCAGCAGTTTGGACCTTTGCATGTAAGTTTTAGCATTAAGATTAATCTGTTCTCTGAACTGGTAAATTCCATCCAAGTGTTACTTTATAGTTAAATTTAAGATGTTTGAATGCGTGCTTTAACATGACATAGTCCATAATTAGAGATAAAACATTCTAAAAAACTAGGGAAAAGCATCTAAAATTAAAATAGATGGCTGATTCTTAACGTCAAAGAATGCAAGCTTTTCCAATTTTCAGTATACCATAAAATGTGATTAAAATGGTAACTTAGAAGACACAGATACCCACTGTGACTAATGGCAGGTCAAAAAGAATCACAAATATCACATTCAACTTTAAAAACTTCAGACTTCAGACATGCATTTAAGGAATATCAAATACTGAACGGGTAATAGAGATTTTACTAAATAAATATGTGCCAGTGCTACGTATGTACAAATGCTGAAATAAAATGATTGTTTTGAAGTCTTTTACTTGGTACCTGTGCACAGAAAACAAAAACAAAACCAACCAACAAAACAAAAATTCTCGTAGGAAAACACTGAAATGTAGTTTTTGCCTAGAAATTTTCATAATGAAAATGGGACTGTGATAAATTTAAATTCCCATGCTTAAGGTACTATTGAAAATTTCACTTTCTCCTCCCACACTTAGTTGACTATGAAGACTTGGTTGCTTTATAACAGTTCACTCAATTCACTCAATTTCTTAATTCCCAGTATCTAATTTTTTTCCTAGGCCCTAGTGATTATGTTCAAAGCTATTATAAACTTTCTGGCTTTACAATATCCTTACTTTATCAGATATATGCTTATCCAGCAGCATTTCTTTTTTCAGAAATACCCTTACCCTATGCTACAGTGATCTTGTTCAGTCTCTGTGGCTACAATGAACTTCATCCCCCATCACCTCGGGTATAAGATCCAGGTTGTCTAATTGAAGTACTGCATCCCACTAGCCTCAGGAGAAAACCAAGTCCTGATGATATCATTTCTACTCTTGGATTCACATATGCCAGAAAACAGATCCAGATCTGCTTCCTGGACTTCCAGGGTAGATAAATCCTTTGTTGGGGGGTAAGTTGGAGGGTGACTTAGGCTAGTCTGAGTTGGGTATCTGTTGCATGCATTGTTGAAACACTCAACCAATTTAAATGTGCTCTTTACTTCTATAGTATTTCCTAGATTGATATTTATATCATATAATCCTATCATACTATATGTCAAAAATAAATCTCTTATCAAAAATATCAAGGAAATTAACAAACAAGATATTTTTCCTGTTTTTCTTTCAGGCATCCTATTCCCATATTTCTGGCAATTACTTTTATAAAAACTGCATGCATTCATTTACGTGTATACTTGCAAAAATAAATGCATGCATTAAACAAAAACTAACAAAACTCAGTGTAAGAGAATATACAATGTAAAGTAAATCTCCCACCTCCTACCCTCAGTACTACAAATCCCTTCTCTTGAGATTACTAGTTATCTGTCCGTTGTACCTCCTTCCAGAGATAGTCTGTACATATATAAGCATATATAGATACTTGCAAATAAATTACCCTGATTTACAAAATTGATAGCGCTTTATACACACTGTTATACACACCTTGCTTTTGTTTTTCAAAAATTGCTATTTTGCGTCACATAAAAAAAAATTCAGCCAGGTACAGTGGCTCATGCCTATATGGTAGCTCATGCCTCATTTCCCAGTGCTTTGGCAAGCTAAGGTGGGAGGATTACTTCAGCCCAGGAGGTTGAGATCAGCCTGGGCAACATAGCAAGACCTCATCTCCACAAAAATTTTTAAAATTAGCTGGGTGTGCTGGCATGCACCTATAGACCCAGCTACTCAGAAGGCTGAGGCAGGAGGATTGCTTGAGCCCAGGAATTCAAGGCTTCAGTGAGCTAGGATCACACCATTGCACTCCAGCCTGGTCGACAATGTGAGACCCTGTCTCTAAAAAAGAAAAAAAAAAAATCCCCTACCCCATTCCACGTATCACACTCATCAGTCACATCCCTTTCTTCCTTCCCAGCGCCAAAGAAAAACACTTCTATGAATTTGGGTTCATTATTTACAAGTATATTTTATACTTTTACTATAGTATAAACATTTTACACAAGTATAACACTTTTTCTTCTTATACTCATATTTTAGGTAAAATTTTATCAAAGTAAACATATATGCAAGTAAGTACACATATGGATTTTTCAATGTCAGACTTATTGAGTCATAATTTATATAAGGTAAAGATTTACCCGTTTTCACTATATAGTTCTGTAAATTTTGACAAAGTTATCCAGTCTTGACACAGAATATTCTTGTTACCCCCAAATGGTCCTTGTGCAACATTGGAGTCAATGCCTTCTTTTCACAATCAGCCTCTGGCAATCAGTGATGTGATTTTTGTCCCTACAGTTCTTCCTTTTTAAGAATGTCATATAAATAGAATCACACAGTATGCAGTCTTTTGAGTCTAGCTTCTTTTACCTAAACATAATTTTTTGAGATTCATCCATATTATTTCATGTACTGGTAGTTTATTCTTTTATACCACTGAGTAGTATTCAATTGTATGAATATATCACAATCTGTACATCCACTTAACTGTTAGACATTTGGCTGATTTCTAGTTCTTTGGCAATTACTAATAAAGCTGCTATAAATATCGACATAGAGGTCATTTTTGTGGAAATATAACTTTGCTTCTCTTGGGTAAATACCTAAGAGTGAAATTGCTGAGTCCTGTGGTAAGTATGCATTTACACTATATATAGATATATATAGCTATATAAAGTTATATATGGATAATAAAATTACATACTTTATTTTAAAATGCCCAAACTTTCTGCCTATAATGATATCGCTTTAAAACATCCATGCTTAACTACAAATCAATGCCACTTTTTGACCACCTACTATCAGTTAGGCATTCTTTCGAGTGTTTAAAATATATTACTATAGTCTATTCTCATAACCAACCTATGAGGTAGTTCCTATTATCCCTATTTTGCAAGATATAAAACATAGGTTCATAAAGCTTAAGTAATTTCTAATTATAACAGAGCTAGTGAACTCAAATAGAAATTCAGACCCGTTTGTTCCAAAATACATATTTTCTTTTTATACCACTGTATACATTATATATAAATTACATAATTCCAGGTGACATAATGGAATCAAATGATCATTTGATAACAGAGTTAATGACAATAATCAAAGTTCACAGAATAATCAGAGTGTATTTTATTATACCTTACGTGATTGAAAAATGGGTTGGTTAACTAAGGTTAGTCTTATAGTTACCTATCTTGATATCAGTCTTGACCAATGCCATCTAAATAGGACAGCCACTTGTGTTGGGACTGTAACAGAAATGAACTACATTGTTTCATTAGAGCTTAATCTAGTAACTCAGAATGACAAAGAAAAGACCACACTGTTCACATCACTAAGCGCTATTCTTAACCAGTATTGTGGATAAACCACTTTTATCTCTCCTTGAGATCTTGTTATGTTTGGTTTAAATGTGTTTTTAATAGTTATAGTCTGATACAGTTAAGCCTTGTTTTAGTAACTCCAAGACCATGAATGGAAACTGGTTTTTATCTTAGAACAGAGACATTTGATGTTATGTGTGATATCTGCTAAATAAAGAAGCATACAGTACAAATTAAATCACAGAAGCAAATAATTTTAGACTTGGAAAGGATCTCAGAGGTAATACGGAACCTTACTTTTATAGAGGAGGAAACTGTTGCTAATACAACATGTTCAGGGAAACATTTGGAAATTGTCCAAGGTTTCATAGCTGGTTAGAAAGAAAGTTGGAACTAACAAGTATCCAGAAATCATTGCTTATTTTACCATAGAAGACCACATTTCAATATGGTATAATTTAATATGTGTGATAGTTATTTTAATAGTTATTTCCAGAGTAACCATAAATATATATGATTAAGCTAGCACTATTAAACACATCTATGAAATATATAATTGGGTATCTTCAAACAATACATCAAGTTAGATGATTTCTCAAAGAACATGACCATAGACCTACTAGGATTTTAATTTTTAACCTCAGAAGAAGGTTAAGAACCTAGTAAAAAGAAACATAACTAAGTAACTTGTGTAAGGATACCCAAAAAGTTAAAAGCTATTTTCAAAAGGATAAAAATGACCAGGTTTCAATTAAACCTCCACTTCACAGGAAGGCTTGGATTGCTTACCATTGTGTATTTCCATAGTATATTGTTCCCTACAGCTGATTCCTTAGAGGTTGTTCTATTTTGTCCTGATGTCATGTCTCTCTGTTTATCAGACCAGAGATAATGAGGTTCCTCAGTCAAAAGTAGTCATATATACACTGTCGAGTGATATATGAGATAGTCTGACATGATGAGAGAGAGAAGAAAAGAGTTTGTGGTGGAAGCAGAACTCAAAACATTCACAGGCAGAAACTGATTCATGGGCAGTGAGCAGAAGCCATGGAGGAGAGAAAGGCAGGGGAGAGAGATGTATGCCAGAAAGACAGTGCAGCAATGGTGATTAAAAGCATAGTCTATGGAACCAGAAAGGCTGGGGTCCCACCCTGCCTTCACCACTTACAAACTCTCCTATCTTGGCAAGTTAGCAAATCTTTATGTGCCTCAACTTCCTCACCTAAAAAATGGGGTAACTGTACTTTATATCTTAGAGGGCTGATGTTAGGAAGAACTAAGTTAAAATCTGTAAAACATAACAGTGCCTGGGACATAGTAAATGCTTTAATAGGTGATTATTAAATAAACAGTAGGAAAACAAAAACTAGCTGGATCACTCAGCAGATGAAGAAGCAGAAGATGTGCTGCAAAACAAGTAAAGAAAATAAAATCTAGTGTGGATCTAGCTGGTACCCTGAAAACCTTTCCACATAATGAAAGATGTCCAAGTCCCTGAGAGGTCTTGCTGTTTACGGTCTTCCTCATGATTCTATCTTCAGCAGAAAGTCTTGTTGACCAAGGTAACTAGGAGAGTTTTCTTTTTCTTTGTCATAGATCATGTAATTTTCCTTCCCAACAAAATTAGTACAGTCACACACAGAATAACAACGCTTTGGTCAACAACAGACCACATATAAGACTATAGTTCCATAAGAATACAACACCATATTTTTACTGTACTTTTTCTATGTGTAGACATGTTTAGATACATAAATACTTGCTGCTGTGTCACAGCTGAACATGTTGTACAGGTTTGTAGCCTAGGAGCAATAGGCTACACCATATAACCTAGGTGTGTAGTAGGCTATACTACCTAGGTTTGCGTAAATACACTCTATTATGCCCATACAATGATGAAATCACCTAAGGATACATTTCTCAAAATGTATCCCCACTGTAAGTGATACATGACTGTACACAAAATGTCATATTCCTCAAGAATCTCCTTTTACTGTATGTCATAGGATTTCAATGATCACCTGTAAAAAGAGAATACATTTTAAAGACTTGATTTTAATAGATATTTTTTATTAAGTATAGTTTAAGTTGAATTCTCTTTATCATTAACACCAATACCAGAATTTATAATACTTTAAATATGTATAGTGATGTGTGACGTATAAGACTTATACTATATTATCTAATTTCAGATAGTAGGAGCTTGAATACTTTCAAGTATGAATGAATGAATAAATGCTATTTCTATTGTTTTAGAAGAGAGGAAAATAAAAGAGAGATTATCAACTACATAGATTCTCTGTTAATAAGGGGGCAAATCCTGGTCTTCTTTCAGGTCCTAACAATATGGTACTACAGTTATACATAGACATAGCAAAAT
Source organism: Pan paniscus (assembly GCF_029289425.2). Taxonomy (NCBI): domain Eukaryota; kingdom Metazoa; phylum Chordata; class Mammalia; order Primates; family Hominidae; genus Pan; species Pan paniscus. Next base: position 38,739,757 of record NC_073264.2, on the reverse strand, counting down.
AGGAAGACATGCCAGACACTATTCTAAGTGCATTCTATATTCATATTATCATTTCTCACAAGATATTGTATAGTAGCTACTATTACTATTCTATTATGTAGATGAGGAAAATATTACAACACTTACTTGTCAGCCAGTTAATGAATGGTGGAGCAAGGGTTTGAACTCAGGAATTATGGCCCAAGTCTCTCCTTTTAACTACTATGCTATAAATACCAGACAAAATTTGGTGCTTTAAAAAATCTGTGCTAATTTTTTTTTTTTTTTTTTGAGACAGAGTCTCGCTCTGTCGCCCAGGCTGGAGTGCAGTGACGCAATCTCGGCTCACTGCAAGCTCCGCCTCCCAGGTTCACGCCATTCTCTGGCCTCAGCCTCCCGAGTAGCTGGGACTACAGGCGCCCGCTACCACGCCCGGCTAATTTTTTGTATTTTTTTTTAGTAGAGATGGGGGTTTCACCGTGTTAGCCAGGATGGTCTCGATCTCCTGACCTCGTGATCCGCCTGCCTCGGCCTCTCAAAGTGCTGGGATTATAGGCGTGAGCCACCATGCCCGCCCAAAATCTGTGCTAATTTTTATCAGTGAATTATATTATCTAATTTTATTTAAATAAATTGGTACAAGAATTATTTTTTTAAACATAACTCATATAGTTTATTTTAAGATGCCATCCAAACCTTTCCTGGAGGTACATATATAGTTTTTGGATGTTAGTCCATTTAGTGACAAAAGGTCATCTATGGTGTTTCCCTCAACTTTACAGATCCCTGGCAAAAAAGTAGTATTACAGCTTCTCAGAAATATTAGTAATAGTATATAATTTATTTTTAAGGAATAATAATGATAAGGATTTCTCTCTACTGCAATAACTAACTCCCAAAAAAGCCTACTCTGTTTTGGGGGCAGGGGTGGCACAAGTTTCCAAGCATTTATCCATTTACACATATGCAGGTAAGGTAAAGGGAAAAAAAATCTCTACTGGATCTAGCAATGATTCAGCAAGTGTTCATTCTGCTTGTTTTGCAAGTGTGTTTTTAAGACACTATTCTCAGTCAACTAGCCTGAGTTCCATTCTGTGCTTGTTTCCTAGTACTTGGCTTAATCTTGAATCCAGACCTGTGCCTGTTTACTTGGATTCGGTTTCTGCCTAAATTTATACCCTCCAAAGTATTGTATCACTTTGGCTTTTTCAAAACACCAAATAGTAAGATATAGAGGCATAAACATGTAATTGTGCTTCTATATCAGCAAAAACAAAGAAGAAACCTTGAAGCAGTAAAAGGTAAATTATTATTTAAAAGGGATTCTCAATAAGATTAACAGTGAATTTCTTATAAGAAACCATGGAGGCCAGGGGCAGTAAGATGGAATATTTGAAGTAATGAGAGAAAAGACATGAAGAGATATTTCACAAGGGAAGATATCTACATGGCTGACAAACATGATACACATGCTCAACATCACTAGTTTTCAGGGACATAAGATTTAAATTCCAATATGCTGTCACTTCACCCACAATTGAAGAGGTAAAATTACAATGACTAATAATAGTAGGATATACCGGCTAAGATGTAAAATGACTAGAAATCTCTTACATTTTGGGTGGGTGTATAAATTAGTTTCATGCCTTTAGGAAATGTTTGGACTATTGATAATGGATGGCCTATTATGAAAATATGTCATTCACTAAACTGGGAGAAGTCAACTTATCTTTTCTCAAGTATTATGGGTACTATTAAAGATTATATTATGTTAGATTTGATTTTTAATAAAGTCATTAAAATTATATAGGTTAATAATCCTTTATTCACAATACAAAAACTCCAACACTTCTGAAAACAAAAAAGAACTTTAAAAAAATTTTTGGTACTGAAATCAATTCATGTTAAACCTAGGTAAACTGATGTAAAGCTATTTATGGTCTTCCTTTATCTCACTAATTGTAAATATTTACATTTTGTTGCAGAAATACTGTGTTTGGTTAGTTTTTAACTTATATTTGACTCCCCCGCATTGTTGCAGGCCTTTGAAAAGCCCGTAGCCTTGAGGAACTACGTTTATGGGATAAAACAGCCTAGTAAAAAAGCCTTTTAAACTAAGGTGTCTTAGGAACTGCCTTGTTTCCCAATCCCTCACTCCAACCAGATGTTGCTACTTGATTCTACCTGTGGTCTCATGCCCACATGTAATCTGGGAGGAGATCTTATCCTGGGCATAACAGGCAGAATAATGTCTCCCAAAGTGGCCCACATCCTATTCCCCAGAACCTGTGAATATGTTAGGTTATATGAAAAGAGGAGAATTAAGGTTGCAGGTGGAATTAAAGTTGCTAATCAGGTGACCCTGAGATGAAGATTACCCTGGATTATCTGGGTAAACCCAATGTAGTCACAAGTATCCTTTTAAGTGGAAGAGGGAGGCAAAGAATAAGAACCAGAGAGATGGGAGTGTAGGAAAGATTAAACTGGCCATTGCTCACCTTGAAGATGAAAGGGGGCCACAAGCCAAGGAACATGGTGGATAGCTTCTAGAAGCTGGAAAACTTGAGACAACTTTAGGCATATCTTCTCACTTTCTTTATGGAGTTCTTTTTCTGCTATTGCTATTTGTTTCAATATTTACATTAACATTTATATTTAAATGATTATTTAATACTATTAAAATAATACATTAATATTTATATTCCTTTTTAAACTATGAGCTCCTTGAGAGTTGTAACTACACACATATGCATGCTTTTATACATGGTACAAATAAAGATGTGTATTAAGTATTTGATAATATTGAAATTAGTATAAACCATTCATGCTGGCATTTAAGGCCTTCCACAATGTGGCATTGAACTCTCTTTTATTCCTTCACGCTCACTTTAGCCAAGGACCTGCCATAAATTCTGCCTAATTGTAATATTCCCTCCACCTAGAACACCAAATCTATGCCATGCTATCAAATCTACATCAATCCTTCAAGGCCCATTTTAATTATTACTTCTTACATAAAGTCCTTTCTTGATTACCTTCCCCACTCCAGAAAATTTTTCACCTGCTAAATCCTTAGTAATATTTTTTAAATTTTATTTTATTTTACATGAATGTTTTATTGAAGTATAATATACAAACAGAAAAGTTCAGGGCTCAACGAATTTTCATGAAGTGAACACACCTGTTTAACAGGAAACTAGATAAATAAATAGAATTATTTCCATCACCCTCACATATCCTCATGCTTCTACCTAATCTTCACCTTCACTAAAGGTAACCATCATCTTGACTTCTACTGTCATAGATCAGTTGTGCCTGTTATTGAAACTTATATCAATACAATAATATAATATATATTCTTCTCTGTTTTTTTGCTCAACATTAATCTTGTGAGATTCACCCATGTTGTTTCTTGTTCCTTATTGTATACAATTATAACTGCTGTACAGTATATAATGAACATAAATATACCACAATTTATCTATTCCATTCCAATGATAAACCTTTGGGTTGTTTTTGCCTTAGTGATTTTTAAAGCCTTTTTTTTATGACAACTATCTCAACCTACCTTACACCACAGTTATTTACATACATACGTGTCAAGGCAGGGACTATATAGTAGTCCCAAAACATGAATACAGTGCTCAGCACATACCAGATATTGGTAGATATTGTTGAAGTATAGTATTACATATTATGTCACAATTAAAACAGATTAGTATTTCACATTTCCAAAAAGCTTCCACATACATTGTTTCATTTGAGATGATACGAGGTAATACCATGAGGTGGTTAAGAGCAAGGTCTTTGGAGTTAAGCAAGCTTGGGTTAGGCTACCAGGAATCAGCTCTATGACTGAACAAGTTAAGGCTTCTGAACCTAAATTTTCTCATTGGTAGCATGAAAGTGATAATATCCATCTCATAGGATTATTATGCAATGATAAAAAGAGATAACTTACTATCTCATATAGCCATATCAAAGTGAATATGTAAGCTATATAAGAGGCACAATTGAACCTTTGATGTGATATTATTATGAAGTAACTGATGTCTGTAAGGAACAGCACTCTACTAAGTGATAGGCGAATAAGGTGAGAAAGGACTTAGCTTAAACTATAAGTTCAAGCCATGTGGTAGTCTAGACTAGGACCATAAAATAAATCATTAAGGACCATAAAATAAATATTTTAGGCTTGTGGGCCACGCAGTCTCTAGGACAAGGAAACAACTGCTATTGTAACAAGAAAGTAGCCATAGACAATATGTAAATGAACAAACAGATGTGGCTGTGTTCCAATAAAATTTTATTTACAAAAACAGGCAGCTGGTCCAGAGGCCATAGTTTACCAACCATAGAGAACTAGAGTGGCCACAGGTTTACATAGTACCCAGAATCTCTGATGATCTTTATAAGCTTTTGGTTAGTTGCCAGATACCTGAGAACATGAGGAATGGAAAAACTGAGCACATTTTCAATACGCTTGTCCTGTCTAGAATGAACATATTTCTAGGGACAATGAAAGAAAGTATCTAAAATACACGCTGTTCTATAACAGGTTCTTTAGAGTAAATAATGGTAGAATGAGGAAAAAAGAAATTCATAGTGGTTGTGTGAAAGAAATCATGTGTTGTGTAACATCATTGCATTGCAACAGGAAACCATTCTGTCAGGGAGACATGACTTCAGCTATTAAATATAATGCAAAATAAACAAAATGTTAAGACCTCATAGCTTCAAATTGTATTTGATGTTAATATAGCTATAACAGCATTTTTTTGAATAGTGTTTGTCTGATATGTTTTTTATATTTTTTAAATTTCAATCTATTTTATATGCCTAGGTTTAGATGTGACTCCTGTAAACAGCATATTTTCTCCAGTTAAACAATCTTTGTTTTTAAATGGAACATTTGATCCTTTGACATTTAAAGAAATTTCCAATAAATTTGTCTTTAAATCTATCATCTTGTTGTATGCTTTCTACTTTCCTCGCTAGTTCTATGTTATATTTTTAAAATAAAAAAATATGCTAACTTTTGAATTGATTCATTTATTATTATCCCATTTCCCCCTATTTACTTCTGAATGCCATACATTCATTTTCTATTCTTTTAACAGTTATCTCAGAAATTACAAGATATAGCTTGGCTTATCAAAAGTTTAATATTAATACTCTTGGACAATAAGAGGACCTTAAAATCCTTTAACTCTATTTACTTGCCTCCTAATTTATTTGCTATTTTTAAAATGTATTTTAATTCTTTTTACATAGTTTTAAACCACCCAAAATATTACTATTTTGTTGACCGAATATTCATTTATATTAGTCACTTTTCTTTTGTGTTCCGATTCCTTCCTGGTTGGGAGGTTCCTTATAGAACCATGTACCTGTGTCTAAACAACAGCTCCTGGAAGTTTCTTTAATACAATTCTGAAATTGTAAAAATTCAGTTTTTAGTTGTCTGAAAATGTCTTTATTTCATATTCATTCTTGAGGGTTATTCATGTTGGGTAAATAATTTTAAACAGGCAGTTATTTTCTTTTTTTTAAATTTTATTATTATTATACTTTAAGTTTTAGGGTACATGTGCACGACGTGCAGGTTTGTTACATATGTATACATGTGCCATGCTGGTATGCTGCACCCATTAACTCGTCATCAGTTATTTTCTTTTAGTATATTTAAAGCATTATTCTAATGTCTCCTGAATTCCACAGTTCTATGTAGAGGTCATCTTCAAGTCTAATTGTTGCTCATTTGAAAGGAATCTGTATTTTTCCTTTGGCTGGCTACTTTTATAGTTTTATGTTAGAATGCTAGATGTTGAGAATTCCTTCATGTTAGAATTCCTCAATTTGATTATGGTGTGATTGGGTTTAGATTTCTTATCTTGCTGTGGATAGATATCTTCCATTAGTTTTAGAAAAATCTCAGTCATTTTCAGTTCTAATGATGCTTTTCCTGGATCGCCTGTATTCTCTCCTTTTCGGAGCCCAATTAAATGCTTGTTGAACCATCTCACTGTAAATCTCTTAATATTTGATTCATCCATCTGTGTTGAACTATGGGTAATTTTTTAGATATATTCCAACTTATATGTCTTCTAATGTATGAATTATAATAATTATTATTTTGAGACAGAGTCTTGCTCTGTCGCCAGGCTGGAGTGCAGTAATGCGATCTCGGCTCACTGCAACCTCTGCCTCCCAGGTTCAAGACATTCTCCTGCATCAGCCTCCCAAGCAGCTGGGACTACAGGCGTGTGCCACCACGCCCAGCTAATTTTTGTATTTTTATAAGAGACGGGGTTTCACCATGTTGGCCAGGATGGTCTTGATCTCTTGACCTCGTGATTCACCAGCGGTGGCCTCCCAAAGTGCTGGGATTACAGGTGTGAGCCACCGCGCCCAGCCACAAATTATTTTTTTGGCTGTGTATAATCTGATGGTCAATGTCTCACAGAGTGTTTTAGTTCTAAATAATTTTTTTGTCTTTTTTTGTAAGAACTTGCAACTTTTTTTTTTCCAGATTTGCCTAATGTTTCCTAGAAAGCACCTGTGGATAACTCAGGGTTGTGGTTCATACTCTATTTATTTAAATATCATTTAAGCATTTCATACATAGCTACTTATATTCTTTAGATGACTTTATTGTTTGTTTTTGTTGTGTTGTGTCTGCTGTCACTCATGATGGTTTTCTTCCTGATGTGCTTGATTGATCTTTAACCTTGCAATCATATTTTCCTGATAATAATCTTGGGAATCCTGCTGGACTAAACTGGGGGTGCCTTCCTCCAAGGAGTACTTGTGTCTGTTCCATGAGGGAGCCAAGAGAGGCCTGAAATAATGCAGGAGTTTCTGGTTCAGCTCCCTAGCCTTGCTGCTTATCAAGGATTGGGAACAAAATGAAGATACAAAATATTCCTATAGATGTGTTTTCTTAGTGCAGCTGTGGCCCTTCTGTGTGCTTATCATGGGGAAGGGGGTTGCCTCTGATTCAACTCTCATTTTTTGGTGAAGTAAAATCTTTAGACATTTCATCTACTTTTTGTGAAACCAGCAATGCTGGCATGGATGAAACTGTTTCATCCAGGACCTAGCAGTTTAGCAGCAGGAAGGTCCCTGCAGTATCTGCCTGCCACACGGTAGGAAGCAGAAGTCTATGTTGAAAGTTAACACATATCACAACCATCAAAAATAGATGAAACTGTTTATAATTCTCACATTTGGTAGATTAGCTTGGTTTATGTATTTATTTAAATAATTTTCCTGACTTTTTTTTGTTTTGTTTTGAGACAGGGTCTCCCTCTGACACCCAGGCTGCAGTGTAGTGGTGCAATCTCAACTCACTGCAGCCTCGACCACTGGGGCTCAACGATCCTGCAACCTCAGCCTCCTGGGTAGCCGGGACTATAGGTACATGCCACCACACCCAACTAATTTTTGTAATTTTTGTTGAGATGGGGTTTCACCATGTTGGCCAGGCTGGTCTCGAACTACTGGGCTCAAGTGACCTGCCTGCCTTGACCTCCCAAAGTACTGAGACTACAGGTGTGAGCCACTGCACCTGACCTTGTTTTTAAATAAAAAGTACACAACAAGCAAAGTTTCAGATTGACATTTTCAAGTATTTAATGTGGGGTTTTCTAGGCTAAAATAAAAATATATGAAAAGTAAAATAAAATTTTGGATATAATCACTCTAATAATATTGTTTTCTCTTAACATTGTTTTTTAGAAATACTAGGATAGTCGAGTGTGGTGGCTCACGCCAGTATTCCCAACACTTTGGGAGGCTGAGGCAGGAGGACCATTTGAGGCCAGGAGTTTAGACCAGCCCAGGCAACATTGTAAGGGCCTATCTCCACAAAAAATAAAAAATAAAATAAATAAATAAATAAAAAATTAGCCAGGCATGGTGGTGCACACCTGTAGTTTCAGTTCCACAGGAGGCTGAGGCAGGAGGACTGCTTGAGTCCTGGAGTTCCAGGTTGCAGTGAGCCATGATTACACCACTGTACTCCAGCCTGAGTGACAGAGTGAGACCTTGTCTCCAAAAAAAAAAAAAAGAAGAAGAAAGAAAAGAAAAAATAAAGTGTATTGGGAGATATAAAGATTGGTTAGATAAGAATTTTGATTAAATGATTAAGAATAGTACAAGGTAAATTTCCAATATTATCACTTTTAAGCTCAGTATTACCTGTGTGACAATATCCTTCCTGTCTAAACAATGGTCTCTCATGTACTACATTAAACACTACATAATAATTATTTAAATAAGAACTATTTAAAGCAGTTTAATCACTAAAGCAGCTGGTGTGGTTCAGTTGAGTGGTGTGTGTTATAAGTTATTGGATATCAATCCAATAACAGCCACATATTCTAACTTACACAGAGTTAGAGGTTATCATAGTGTCACTCTTTAAAAGGTAAATATGACTAATTATATAATTGATATATATATAATTGATCAATTATATAATTATATAATTGATATATATATAATTGATCAATTATATAATTATATAATTGATAAAATGTTCAAAAATAGAAATTGAAATATTCCTCCCAACTGCCTTTGACAATGTGAATCCTTTAGGGAAACAAATCCATGGTGTAGGAAAACCATTCACTAGGAAATGATCTATTTAAACACTCAGTGTTTAAAGTTATATAGAAAGGTCAGTGGCAGAACCAGAATTAGACTTTGGATTAGTAGTGAGTCTATCTATGCATTAACTACTCTCCCAACTTCTCTAACCTCAAATGTGCCACTATATACTATTGTCATTAACTCCAGAGGTGACACTGTTTAGTCCAATTTTTAGCTCTTGTCCATTTACTATCATTTATTTTAACAACTCTATATTTTTATTTTTAGTGTCTGATATAATTTACTTAAGCCTTTTGCAATTTAAAATATTTGTCTTGAACCATTTCTTAGTGCATTAATTTAGACTGTAGAGACTTTATCTTTTCTTTGTAACTTTTAAGTTGAAAGAACCCTAATTCAAAAGATACTAAAATCGTAAATCTGTTGCTAGTTAGATGCCCGTTACTTTACTTAAATACTGAGACTTCTTGACTCCAACTCTGAAAGCCACTCTTACCTATATGTAAAAACCACTGACTATTTCACTGGTTTCACTAGTAGTCTATTCATCATTTAATGAGATTTACCACTTTTAATGTCTAGAACAGAGACTAATCACATAGTATTTAATGGTCTTCAGAAAATATCTATTAAATTATTGAATTTTCATCTACCAAACCAACTGTTCTTGAGGTCATTTTCTCAGGAAATAAAAACAAATTACGCACAAGAAAATACTTAAAGCATCAGATGGAATGTGGGTTCCTCAAAAAAGTCCACTCTCCTTTTTCATGGCATGATACATTCCTTTCACTAAGCTCTCTGGTACTACCTAAGAACATGAGCACACAGAGAAAATTAAATTCTTATTTAAACTCAAGAAGCAAACATTTCTCAAAATGACACTATTTCCCTCCTTTACACTTGAGTCGTAAACATTTCTCTACATGCCAGTGCCCTTTTATTTAGTTAGAATTTTAGCAAGCAGTATTTTGTTTATTTGTTCAGGATCGTGTATGTTTTTTCACTGCATCTACAGTACACTTCATCACCTGAACACATGCTGAACCAAACTTGTCTTGCCAGCAAAAAATTTTGAAATTATGCAATCTGCAATTCAGTCCATGACAAGCACCTGGGTAGAATTTCTTCTATACCATTTCAACATCAATTAAAGAACTGCCTGCATAGAAATATTGCCAAATGAAAAGTTAGTGAAGCAGGTTTAATCAAGTGAACTTGTCTATCATTTTAGCTAAGGACTTGCTGGATACTCAAATAAGCACCATAATAATTGTCTATCAAATTAACCATAAAATTATTCTAAAATTTTATGAATGTATTAAAAGGAAAATCAGTATGATTATGTTATCTTTAATTAATACAAACACATTTTTCATTCATCAAAAAGTTTTTTAGGTGCATAGGCTATAAAGAAAGTGTAAAAGAATATGAAAATGACTTGAAAAAACAGCCATGAAAACTGAAAAAAAAAAAACTCTTAAAAAAGGAAAACAATTTAATCAATATTGTTTTACAAGGAAACTTTTTAAATTGGAGAAAAATTAGCAAAATTTTTGGCATGTACACATTAATTCATATCTAGCAAAGAATTATAACTGCAGAAACACATTAAGATTTATAATCAAGGCTATATGAAAGACTTTTTTTTACTGAAACAGTTCACAATTAAATGAAAGTACTAAAAGTATTCAAATAAAAGAAATATTAATTTATAAGTCTCTCATTTATGAACAGTTTTATTCAGGTGTCCATGTCCAAGCCAGCAAATATCTTATTCATTTATTATAAAAATAAACAAGAAATTATCAAAGTTATCTAATTTAAAAGCAACTTTTTAAAAAGACAAAACCACATTTTAACGTAAAATAAACCAAGCAAGATTTCACAAATACACTAAAAGTTTTCTTAAACAGTTTTAGTTGGCATATAGGCATTAAAATGAGTAAACTGAAGTTTTTAAGAGATGACAATTAAAATGGTTTTTAACCAAAGGAAGAGGCTTTGATGAACCTGACTTCATTTATGTTAATCACATATGCAGTAATTTAAACAAAAATTCTGTATATGAATGTGGAAATTATTTGGGAGTAGTGTCTAAGCATGTGAAAAGCATAAGAAAAAAGAATCCCGTTTCCTTTTGGATGCTTCAGACAACAGCAGCACAGCCTAGGGCACACTGCTGCGGATTTTAACTGTTGTATAGAACTACTCAAAATGCTTTTGATCCATTTTATCTTGCAAGTTAGCAAAGAAATGTTGCAATAAGAAACACCAACAAAGATCTAAAAAAGTTAAGCTCTGGATTACCATATTGTGTTCTCCTGCCATTCAATGCTTCATACAAAGGCAGTGGTGTTCAAAGTAAGAAAAAAAAAAGTGAGGAGAGAGAAAAAAGAGAAACTGGTTTCAGAAAGTGCAAAGCACAAAGTAAATAATATTCTTCTACATCCCTTCTTTTTCACAGATTGGATGTTAAAAGAGTTGCAGCAATTAGGCTTTTGTTAATTACCAGCTGTTGAAACAGATGTGTTGACTATCCTTATTAGTCAACAGCTGGGTAAGAAGAACAATTGATGCTCCCTAAAACCAACAGCCAGCTGCTCTGCAGTAATTATCTCCAATTATTAATACAGGTGATAAAGACAAAAAGCTCCTATCCTTCTCTTTCTATAACTTTGACAGTTTCAGTAACTATAGCTTTATCATTACAAAGCAATAGAGAATGCATTTATTAAAACAAGAAACGGTGATATATTAGAGTGGCATTAAATCTATGGTAGTTTCCATTATGCAATTTCTGGAGAAGGAATCAGACAAGTGCTACAAGTAGAAGCAGACATTCTGCAGGCTTTTATTTATCATATTTCAAATGTCACTGCCAACTTACTTCTCCAGCACTAACAATAATAGCTAAGCACTTAAGTTCTTTGAAAAAGAGAAGCATAACTAAAATCTGTTCTTTCTGATTTCCAGGTGTTTTCACTGATCATGTTTTATATTCAGTTCACTGAAGCAATATATTTCCTCTTGGTATGACTAAATACCAGTGTCTTGTTCCCTAGCTTATATTTCCTAGGTGACTGGTAGAAGCAATTTTACTAAACTCAAAAAAGAATTTATTTCATTGCAGTAAACATTTCATGTATACAAAGAAATCAGCAAAACAAGCAAGCAAACAAAAAATAAAAACATTTTAGTTTGTAGACACCACTTTCTGAAATACAATATTCAAGTTCCTAATTACGAGGATGTTAAAAAAGAAATACCATGTTGGACCATACTGATAAAATACCATTAATTACATGTTTTAAAATTACTTTTATATTTCCTATTTTAAATATTCATCTTAAATTTTTACTAACAAGAAATGCAAAACAAAGATTTAGACAAGCCAGGAAAACCATCTCTGTCCTACAAAAGAGGTGTCTACAAGAATTTACAACCATATCTATTCACTAATTAGAGAACACTTAAAGACACTGCCTTTCTGAAAACAAGGATTAGAGCTGGATCAATGCACCCCTTTCACAAACCTTCCTCATGTCCCTGTTGGGTCATCACAAGCAGCTTGTTCTTCCAGCATTAAATAGAAAAGCCTACTGCTTATCAGTTTTTAACACCTCAGTTAGACATCAGGACAATTAACAGGGACAGAAACTGTAAATAACATGTAAATAAATCATTTCACCAAGAAAGGTTGTAATAAAAAACGATGAACAGAACCAAACTTTCTAAAGCAATATTACATAGGTTGCCACTAAAGTATTATGGGTGTCTGATATAAAAAATATTAGCCAGAGGCCAAGCACACTGGCTCATGCCTGTACTCCCAGCACTTTAGGAGGCCAAGGTGAGAGGATTGCTTGCAGCCAGGAGTTCAAAACCAGACTCTGCAAGACAGCGAGACTCCATCTCTACTTGAATAAAAAAAAAAAAAAAAAAAAAGCTAGAAACCTCTCTTATCACATTCTATGTAATTATGGCTCCTACAGTAGAAATTTCAACATTTACATAATTACAAAACAAAAGAGATAAGCACATTACCAAAACCAAAAAAAAATTATCCATCTCTATAAAACCAACCTCCCATGAGAATTTGTAATATTTAAGGTTCTGTAATTTACAGGGAATCCCCTGATATATAGAAGCTAACAAAATGTGTAAACAGAGGAACAAAACATTAGAATTTATGTTTGAAAATCTCTATTAGGCCATATAATTATTCTGTGATTTCTCAATTTTAAAAAAAGATCTAACTTTCAGCATGGTAGCAGTGAGAGTAAATATCTTCCACCCTGATATTGGGCAGCCCTCCTTTCCCTTTGCACTAGGCAGGAATATTGGAAAAGTACACAAGCAATGTAACAGCTAATCGTGCTTCTCTCTCCTCTGTGGAAAGGAACAGGTTGTGGCTACCGCCTAACAAGCCTACCCATCTTATATAACCATGCAGAGCAGCCATGGCTACTACTGAAGCAAGAGGGCTGCCCTCTCCTCATTAGATCCTAGGTGACCTAAACAGGGAAGGGAGAAGTGAAACCTGTTTCAAAGTCACAGTTCCTAAGCTCATTGCTGTTTAAAAATAAGCCAGGAAATCTATGTCTTCCTTCCTTTGGAAAAAACTAATGGCAATATATAATGAACATCTGATTGCTACACACAATTCTTCTAAATGCTGCCTTTTTGAAATTTAAAAATACTTAGGCCACAATTCCTCTAAAATTTAAAAATACTGGAACAAGACTCAAGCATTCAGAACTGCTTTCAATAGGCTGCACCTAAGATATCTCATTTTCACACCAATTTCAATGCATTTCAATTTAAGAATTTCACTGGCTGGCTTAATTACCTGGGATAAACACCTGCATTTTCTCATCCATAACACAGATGCCCACTGTTCAGCATGCCTTTCCTATTTTGGTCATTGGCAGACTCATAAACATCCTCACAGCTAAGTCTTTCACATCTTTTTCCTATTTCATTTCAGCTTCTGCATACATCTATTATAGTACTGATCTAATTTTATATGCATTTTGGGGTACGTTTATCTCCCCAAAAGGTGGCAAATTTTTTCCTTTTCCTTCCTGTGTTTTCGGACTGTAGTACGTAAGCTTTCATTAAATGTTTTCAATAATAAATATAAATGCATACCTTAAAATCAGGAAGATGTCTTCAATAACTGTTCTGAAAGTACATTTTAATAAATCATGTGATATATAATCATATCACAGAAAGATATTTAGCTTTACCCAGCATGCATATCCCTATGAATAAGAAAATTCATTCTCTTAACGGAAATAATCATCTTTGCTTTACTGAATGTCATATTCAAGACACTAATTCCAGTTTTGCACCATCTCATAAGTGATATGCCCTATCAACAAAGGAAAAAATTTTAAAGCAAAAATAAGATTTTTAAACCTCTTCTATCCAGACTCCTACTCCTATAGTGTATTTGGAATAATTTAAAACTGTAGTTCCATGCCATATTTTTTATTTCTTATTGTATGTAACATATTTTGAGAACTCTTCCTTAGCACACATCACAATTAAAGTTATCACTGCTTTAAATTTATCTATAAATTTTAAGATAGACTACCTTCCACTGATACTTTTTTTTTAATCTTAACAAAAATAACATTTATTATACTTTATTTTTTATTTTTATTTTTTATTTTTATTATACTTTAAGTTTTAGGGTACATGTGCACATTGTGCAGGTTAGTTACATACGTATACATGTGCCATGCTGGTGCGCTGCACCCACTAACTCGTCATCTAGCATTAGGTATATCTCCCAATGCTATCCCTCCCCCCTCCCCCCTCCCCACCACAGTCCCCAGAGTATGATATTCCCCTTCCTGTGTCCATGTGATCTCATTGTTCAATTCCCACCTATGAGTGAGAATATGCGGTGTTTGGTTTTTTGTTCTTGCGATAGTTTACTGAGAATGATGGTTTCCAATTTCATCCATGTCCCTACAAAGGATATGAACTCATCATTTTTTATGGCTGCATAGTATTCCATGGTGTATATGTGCCACATTTTCTTAATCCAGTCTATCATTGTTGGACATTTGGGTTGGTTCCAAGTCTTTGCTATTGTGAATAATGCCGCAATAAACATATGTGTGCATGTGTCTTTATAGCAGCATGATTTATAGTCCTTTGGGTATATACCCAGTAATGGGATGGCTGGGTCAAATGGTATTTCTAGTTCTAGATCCCTGAGGAATTGCCACACTGACTTCCACAATGGTTGAACTAGTTTACAGTCCCACCAACAGTGTAAAAGTGTTCCTATTTCTCCACATCCTCTCCAGCACCTGTTGTTTCCTGACTTTTTAATGATTGCCATTCTAACTGGTGTGAGATGATATCTCATAGTGGTTTTGATTTGCATTTCTCTGATGGCCAGTGATGATGAGCATTTTTTCATGTGTTTTTTGGCTGCATAAATGTCTTCTTTTGAGAAGTGCCTGTTCATGTCCTTCGCCCACTTTTTGATGGGATTGTTTGTTTTTTTCTTGTAAATTTGTTTGAGTTCACTGTAGATTCTGGATATTAGCCCTTTGTCAGATGAGTAGGTTGCGAAAATTTTCTCCCATGTTGTAGGTTGCCTATTCACTCTGATGGTAGTTTCTTTTGCTCTGCAGAAGCTCTTTAGTTTAATTAGATCCCATTTGTCAATTTTGGCTTTTGTTGCCATTGCTTTTGGTGTTTTGGACATGAAGTCCTTGCCCACGCCTATGTCCTGAATGGTAATGCCTAGGTTTTCTTCTAGGGTTTTTATGGTTTTAGGTCTAACGTTTAAATCTTTAATCCATCTTGAATTGATTTTTGTATAAGGTGTAAGGAAGGGATCCAGTTTCAGCTTTCTACATATGGCTAGCCAGTTTTCCCAGCACCATTTATTAAATAGGGAATCCTTTCCCCATTGCTTGTTTTTCTCAGGTTTGTCAAAGATCAGATAGTTGTAGGTAAGCGGCGTTATTTCTGAGGGCTCTGTTCTGTTCCATTGATCTATATTTCTGTTTTGGTACCAGTACCATGCTGTTTTGGTTACTGTAGCCTTGTAGTATAGTTTGAAGTCAGGTAGTGTGATGCCTCCAGCTTTGTTCTTTTGGCTTAGGATTGACTTGGCGATGCGGGCTCTCTTTTGGTTCCATATGAGCTTTGAAGTAGTTTTTTCCAATTCTGTGAAGAAAGTCATTGGTAGCTTGATGGGGATGGCATTGAATCTGTAAATTACCTTGGGCAGTATGGCCATTTTCACGATATTGATTCTTCCTACCCATGAGCAAGGAATGTTCTTCCATTTGTTTGTATCCTCTTTTATTTCCTTGAGCAGTGGTTTGTAGTTCTCCTTGAAGAGGTGCTTCACATCCCTTGTAAGTTGGATTCCTAGGTATTTTATTCTCTTTGAAGCAATTGTGAATGGGAGTTCACTCATGATTTGGCTCTCTGTTTGTCTGTTGTTGGTGTATAAGAATGCTTGTGATTTTTGTACATTGATTTTGTATCCTGAGACTTTGCTGAAGTTGCTTATCAGCTTAAGGAGATTTTGGGCTGAGACGATGGGGTTTTCTAGATAAACAATCATGTCGTCTGCAAACAGGGACAATTTGACTTCCTCTTTTCCTAATTGAATACCCTTTATTTCCTTCTCCTGCCTGATTGCCCCGGCCAGAACTTCCAACACTATGTTGAATAGGAGCGGTGAGAGAGGGCATCCCTGTCTTGTGCCAGTTTTCAAAGGGAATGCTTCCAGTTTTTGCCCATTCAGTATGATATTGGCTGTGGGTTTGTCATAGATAGCTCTTATTATTTTAAAATATGTCCCATCAATACCTAATTTATTGAGAGTTTTTAGCATGAAGGGTTGTTGAATTTTGTCAAAGGCTTTTTCTGCATCTATTGAGATAATCATGTGGTTTTTGTCTTTGGCTCTGTTTATATGCTGGATTACATTTATTGATTTGCGTATGTTGAACCAGCCTTGCATCCCAGGGATGAAGCCCACTTGATCATGGTGGATAAGCTTTTTGATGTGCTGCTGGATTCGGTTTGCCAGTATTTTATTGAGGATTTTTGCATCAATGTTCATCAAGGATATTGGTCTAAAATTCTCTTTTTTGGTTGTGTCTCTGCCAGGCTTTGGTATCAGAATGATGCTGGCCTCATAAAATGAGTTAGGGAGGATTCCCTCTTTTTCTATTGATTGGAATAGTTTCAGAAGGAATGGTACCAGTTCCTCCTTGTACCTCTGGTAGAATTCGGCTGTGAATCCATCTGGTCCTGGACTCTTTTTGGTTGGTAAACTATTGATTATTGCCACAATTTCAGATCCTGTTATTGGTCTATTCAGAGATTCAACTTCTTCCTGGTTTAGTCTTGGGAGAGTGTATGTGTCGAGGAATGTATCCATTTCTTCTAGATTTTCTAGTTTATTTGCGTAGAGGTGTTTGTAGTATTCTCTGATGGTAGTTTGTATTTCTGTGGGATCGGTGGTGATATCCCCTTTATCATTTTTTATTGCGTCTATTTGATTCTTCTCTCTTTTTTTCTTTATTAGTCTTGGTAGCGGTCTATCAATTTTGTTGATCCTTTCAAAAAACCAGCTCCTGGATTCATTAATTTTTTGAAGGGTTTTTTGTGTCTCTATTTCCTTCAGTTCTGCTCTGATTTTAGTTATTTCTTGCCTTCTGCTAGCTTTTGAATGTGTTTCCTCTTGCTTTTCTAGTTCTTTTAATTGTGATGTTAGGGTGTCAATTTTGGATCTTTCCTGCTTTCTCTTGTGGGCATTTAGTGCTATAAATTTCCCTCTACACACTGCTTTGAATGCGTCCCAGAGATTCTGGTATGTTGTGTCTTTGTTCTCGTTGGTTTCAAAGAACATCTTTATTTCTGCCTTCATTTCGTTATGTACCCAGTAGTCATTCAGGAGCAGGTTGTTCAGTTTCCATGTAGTTGAGCGGCTTTGAGTGAGATTCTTAATCCTGAGTTCTAGTTTGATTGCACTGTGGTCTGAGAGATAGTTTGTTATAATTTCTGTTCTTTTACATTTGCTGAGGAGAACTTTACTTCCAACTATGTGGTCAATTTTGGAATAGGTGTGGTGTGGTGCTGAAAAAAATGTATATTCTGTTGATTTGGGGTGGAGAGTTCTGTAGATGTCTATTAGGTCCGCTTGGTGCAGAGCTGAGTTCAATTCCTGGATATCCTTGTTGACTTTCTGTCTCGTTGATCTGTCTAATGTTGACAGTGCGGTGTTAAAGTCTCCCATTACTAATGTGTGGGAGTCTAAGTCTCTTTGTAGGTCACTCAGGACTTGCTTTATGAATCTGGGTGCTCCTGTATTGGGTGCATAAATATTTAGGATAGTTAGCTCCTCTTGTTGAATTGATCCCTTTACCATTATGTAATGGCCTTTTTTGTCTCTTTTGATCTTTGTTGGTTTAAAGTCTGTTTTATCAGAGACTAGGATTGCAACCCCTGCCTTTTTTTGTTTTCCATTTGCTTGGTAGATCTTCCTCCATCCTTTTATTTTGAGCCTATGTGTGTCTCTGCACGTGAGATGGGTTTCCTGAATACAGCACACTGATGGGTCTTGACTCTTTATCCAACTTGCCAGTCTGTGTCTTTTAATTGGAGAATTTAGTCCATTTACATTTAAAGTTAATATTGTTATGTGTGAATTTGATCCTGTCATTATGATGTTAGCTGGTGATTTTGCTCGTTAGTTGATGCAGTTTCTTCCTAGTCTTGATGGTCTTTACATTTTGGCATGATTTTGCAGCGGCTGGTACCGGTTGTTCCTTTCCATATTTAGCGCTTCCTTCAGGAGCTCTTTTAGGGCAGGCCTGGTGGTGACAAAATCGGTCAGCATTTGCTTGTCTGTAAAGTATTTTATTTCTCCTTCACTTATGAAGCTTAGTTTGGCTGGATATGAAATTCTGGGTTGAAAATTCTTTTCTTTAAGAATGTTGAATATTAGCCCCCGCTCTCTTCTGGCTTGTAGGGTTTCTGCCGAGAGATCCGCTGTTAGTCTGATGGGCTTCCCTTTGAGGGTAACCCGACCTTTCTGTCTGGCTGCCCTTAACATTTTTTCCTTCATTTCAACTTTGGTGAATCTGACAATTATGTGTCTTGGAGTTGCTCTTCTCGAGGAGTATCTTTGTGGCGTTCTCTGTATTTCCTGAATCTGAACGTTGGCCTGCCTTGCTAGATTGGGGAAGTTCTCCTGGATAATATCCTGCAGAGTGTTTTCCAACTTGGTTTCATTCTCCGCATCACTTTCAGGTACACCAATCAGACGTAGATTTGGTCTTTTCACATAGTCCCATATTTCTTGGAGGCTTTGCTCATTTCTTTTTATTCTTTTTTCTCTAGACTTCCCTTCTCGCTTCGTTTCATTCATTTCATCTTCCATCGCTGATACCCTTTCTTCCAGTTGATCGCATCGGCTCCTGAGGCTTCTGCATTCTTCACGTATTTCTCGAGCCTTGGTTTTCAGCTCCATCAGCTCCTTTAAGCACTTCTCTGTATTGGTTATTCTAGTTATACATTCTTCTAAATTTTTTTCAAAGTTTTCAACTTCTTTGCCTTTGGTTTGAATGTCCTCCCGTAGCTCAGAGTAATTTGATCGTCTGAAGCCTTCTTCTCTCAGCTCGTCAAAATCATTCTCCATCCAGCTTTGTTCCGTTGCTGGTGAGGAACTGCGTTCCTCAGATGGAAATGCAGAAATCACCCGTCTTCTGCGTCGCTCACGCTGGGAGCTGTAGACCGGAGCTGTTCCTATTCGGCCATCTTGGCTCCCTCTCCTCCACTGATTCTTATACAATGTTTTATCCTCTTTGGATATCTGTTTTAATTTTCCTTTAGCTATAATACTTCTTCAAGTAATTCCTCCAGGAAGAATGAATGGGTATATTCATAGTCTTAATTGTTTTAAAAAACTCTTTGTTTTGCCCTCCTCTATAAATGATATTTTGGCTAAATATAGGATTCTTAAATTGCAGTCTTTTCCTCTAAGATTTATAAACATAGTTGCACTGTCTTGTTTTCCAATATTGCAAGTCAGGAATTCTATGCTGCTGTGATGCTCTTTCTTTTGTAAATAATCAGCTCTATACAATTTTATAACAAATGTTATAAAGGTATAACATTTTCTCTTCACCATTAGTGTGCAGATATTTTGCCCAGATATGTCTATATATTTAGCATATGTATATAAATTTACACGAGCAAAGATGTAATTTACTTATTCTACTCAGTCATTGCTATGGACTTTCATTTTGATAACTCAAGTTTTCCTTCAGCTCAAATGAGTTTTCTTCTATTATTTCTTTGAATAGGGTTTCTCTTACATTTACTCCTTTTGCTCCTGCACTTACTCCATTTTCCACAAATTATGTTTTGCTTCTGATCATTTCACTCCATTTCCTTGTGTTTTTCTTAGTGTTTCTCCCTTTGCTGTTCCAAATCATTATTTATATTTTTGTCCCTGATCACTGATATTAAAATCACCTATTATATTTTTTAACCAATGGTCATTTTTATCACTCCTTCAAAATATCTTTGGTTCTCTATAAGAAGTCTTATTTTTGCTTTTAACATTTTCTTCTCCTTTAAATAAAAAAGACTTAATTGGAGCCAACTATGTGGTAGATGTGGTCTTTCTTCATTAACCAATCAAATTCCCTGAATTACATATGGTCCCTCAAGGCTATTCATATCAGATGGTATGGGTTCCCTGAGCACATTTGAAAACCGGCATATTTAGAATGGCATTGATGCAAAGAAGTGAGTAGTAAGCAGTTTCTTCATTAGGTAGATTGGCAACTTTCTGTAGGGCACAACCATGAACAGGACCAGGGGTAGTTTCTTCCCAAGATCTAAGAAAACCTGGAGTTTAGGTAGTTGGAGTAAAAATAACCTCCATTCCATTGCTTCTTCTCTATTATTCATTCAAACGTTTAAAAATTGTATTTGTTTTCTTTCCATACAAGTGGAAAATAGTCCTCCTTTTGGATAATATTGACTCCATAGGGAATTTATATTGGTCCCACAGAATGGTCAACTAGGCTTTGTACTATCCTTATCAACAAGCTTCAGTCCCAGTATATTCAAATACCAATCATATATCTTACTTATGCTTTAAGTAAGGCACTTTCTAAACTTAACTCACTTGCTTAGAAAACTCAAATAAACTCAATTTCACTGTCTGTTAGTGACATTATTTCTCTGATTAGTCTTAAAAACCTGAAGTTATCTTCAAACATCTCCTCCATTTCCCATATCCAGTGAGCGAGTCAATAAGTTTTGCTACTTATTTCAAAATGCCTCACATTCTTTCCTATCTCTTCCTATTGCTGTTATTTAAGGGCCCCCCCGCAATCTTCCTTACTTCATTCGTGAAATACTTTAATAGCCTCCAAGTCAGTCTTTCCTATCTTCCTATGCCTGCCCTAATTAATGCCACTAAAACCTGTGAGATTACTGTCCTCTGACTCTCATATTATCAAGTTATACATATTACCACTTCTCCAGGCAAAATTTTATCTTCAGGGCTTGTCCAATTCCTCCTTCACCAAGAATAATCTTTGCTTCACTTTCAAGAGCCCACTGTACAATATTAGAGTTTTCCAGTGGGTGATCAATCATTCTGGGAAACTTCTCCACGGGATGTAAAAAGTCCCAGTCTTTGGCAATAGGTGACCAGGTTTGGGGGAAAATGTACAAATCCATATGGTGGTACAAAAAATAGAGCTAAAACCAATACTGGTGTTAGTGTCTAATGGACATGGCATAGATTATCTGCTTTCTGCAGTTGCTGTTTTTCCTGACCATTAATGTGAGCAAGCATAATTTATGGTAGACAATAATGGATCATCCATTGTTGCATCACTCCTAGTGATGTGACTTAAGTGTACAACTTAAGTGCATGGTAAATATGAAAGTTAACAACCCATCTTTGACTTTCTCTGTGGATTAACTATTGTGCTTTGTATCAAAAGAGTGCTAGTTTAATTTTTAACATTGTGAATATTATCACCATCCTTTCTAAGAGTTCAGATAATGAAAATGAGAATGACGACAACTCCAATGCCAGCATGACCCAGATATCATAAAAAATGAACACTAAATGGAAGAACGCATCACTGGCTTAGGGAGATAAACAACAAAAACAGAATATACTGTACACTGTACAGAAAAGAACCTGGGATTGGACATACTGGAGAAGGAGATGTGAAAGCATATATGAAGATGGAATCTCATAGGGCAAGTATTTTTAATCAGTCAGAGGATTGTTTTATTTTTCCTCCCAAAATGGCACCAATACTAGCAGCTGCTCTGTTACCTTGGGTCACATGAAACACACATTATTGTATGGTTTCCATGATTGGTCTATGAAACTGAGTGAAGTTATTAATACACATATTCATTCAGAGGTTGCAACTAAATTGTCTTATGGACAAACAAAAATGAAAATTTTGATAAGAGATGCGTTGGCCCCTTATAGTGTAGAGCTGATTCTGTCAGCCCTTAATCGCAATCATGCTTTCTATAGTATATCAAGTGATGTGTCAAAATATGGCAACAAATATTTCCCTACTTATTAGGTATTCTTATTTCAAAAATGAAGTTTCACATTATCATCTTGATTTCTATGGTTTAAATAAAACTCAAGAAATCATAAAAAAGACTATTGACATCTTGTCCAAATAAAGACTAGACTTTCCTCATTTATCTGCCTTTTCTGGGGTACATAACATGTAAGTAAATTTTGGGAGTTTCCATTTAGTCTATAAACTTTATATCAAAGAAAAACGAAAAGATCTTATCCGTTCAATGTCCTGCACACCTTGTACATAGCACTGCTAGAAGGGGTGTGATTTGCTTACCTGTGATATTGTGGTTTTCATATTATAAGTTTTTGGTCACTTTTCAGTTTCCCAAAATATGCAAAACTGTTTAATGTTTTTTCTTTATTCTATAGAAATTGAAGTAGTCTCCTTAGAAATGTGCCTAAAATGGCTATTATTGTTGATGGCCAGAGAAGATACGAAAAGGTTGGCCTGGGAAGAGAGATCATCATGGCAGATGGGAGGCAGGACTACATTGCAGCTCCTACTCGGATGGACACAGCAGCATGCAGAGGCTCACATTGCGAATTTTAGCTCCAGAATAACTGCAAGAACAAACCAGGAATCCTAAGAGGACCCACAGACCCTGTGAAGGAAGTAGAGTGCTCCTGCAGGACTCGGGAGACACCCCAAATACTGTGAGTGCCCGAACTGCGGAAGTGGGAAAAGGAGATAATCCGCTCGCAAATACCAACCACCACCGTGCCCCTAGTGAAGGTCTACTTTGTGGGAGAAGTTTCCGACCTTACCTGGAGCTGAGTCAATTTAGAGAGCTGAACAAAATACAGGGGTAGAGGAAGCAGCAGAAGGGCCCTGGGAGCCTGCTGGGTCCCCAAGCAGGCCATTCCTGCCTGGCACCACAGGGATCCAACGAGAGGGCGGCCAAAGGCACAGAAGAAAACACCACAGGGAGAAGGAAATCTCCAGCTGAACTTTGTATCAATTTAAATGGGGCAAGAAGCCTCCTGGCCAGAACTCACAGGAGGGCATGAATTCAATGTGCAGACTCCACAGGTTGGGGAAGAACCAAGCCCTTTTCTTTCGCAACTCAGAGGCAGGTAGCCTGGGGTAAGTTCTTAAGCCCGGCTCGCTCACTGCCTGGAAACAGACTTGGGGTTGTTAGAGGGGCCACAGCGGGAGTGAGACCGGCCCTTTAGATTGCATGGGAGCTGGGTGAGGCCTGTGACTGCCAGCTTTCCCCACTTTCCTGACAACCTGCATGACTCAGCAGAGGCAGCCATAATGCTCCTAGGTACACAACTCCATTGACCTGGGAACCTCGCCCTGATCCCCTACCCAAGGAGAGTCTGAGCTCAGACATACCTAGCCCTGCCCCCACCTGATGGGCCTTCCCTATCCACCCTGGTAGCTGAAGACAAAGGGCATACATGTACTCTTGGGAATTTTAGGGCTCTGACCACTGCTGGTTCCTCTACATATTACCACAGCTGATGCTCTCTGGAAAGTGCCACCTCCTGGCAGGAGGCCAACCAGCACAAAAATAGAACATTAAACCACCAAAGCTAAAAACCCTCACAGAGTCCATTTTACCCATTCCCCCCTCCCCCCTCCCACCACCTCCACTGGAACAGGTGCTAGTATCCAGGACTGAGAGACCTATAGACAGTTCACATCACAGGACTCTGTGCAGATAACCCCAGTACCAGCCCAGAGCCGGGTAGGCTTGCTGGGTGGCAAGACCCAGTAAAAAGATAACAATCACTGCAGCTTGGCTCACAGGAAGCCACATCCATAGGAAAAGGGGAGAGTACTACATCAAGGGACACCCCATGGGACAAAAGAATCTGAACAACAGTCTTCAGCCCTAGACTTTCCCTCTGACAGAGCTTACCCAAATGAGAAGGAACCAGAAAACCAACTCTGGTAATATGACAAAACAAGCTCTTAAACAACTCCCAAAAATCATACTAACTCACCAGCAATGGATCCAAACCAAGAAGAAATCCCTGATTTACCTGAAAAAGAATTCAGGAGGTTAGTTATTAAGCTAATCAGGGAGGCACCAGAGAAAGGTGAAGCCCAATGAAAGGAAATCTAAAACATGATACAAGAAGTGAAGGGAGAAATATTCAAGGAAATAGATAGCATAAAGAAAAAACAATCAAAACTTCAGGAAATAATGGACACACTTACAGAAATGCAAAATGCTCTGGAAAGTCTCAGCAATAGAATAGAACAAGTAGAAGAAAGAAATTCAGAGCTCGAAGACAAGGTCTTTGAATTAACCCAATCCAACAAAGACTAAGAAAAAAGAATAAGAAAATATGAACAAAGCCTCCAGGAAGGCTGGGATTATGTTAAATGACCAAACCTAAGAATAACTGGTGTGCCTGAAAAAGAAGAGAAATCTAAAAGTTTGGAAAACATATTTGGGGGAATAATCGAGGAAAACTTCCTCAGCATTGCTAGAGACCTACACATCCAAATACAAGAAGCACAAGGAACATCTGGGAAATTCATCACAAAAAATCATCACCTAGGCGCATTGTCATCAGGTTATCTAAAGTTAACATGAAAGAAAGAACCTTAAGAGCTGTGAGACAAAAGGACCAGGTAACCTATTTAAAAAAGCCTATCAGATTAACAGCAGATTTCTCAGCTGAAACCCTACAAGCTAGAAGGGACTGGGACCCTATCTTAAGCCTCCTCAAACAAAACAATTATCAGCCAAGAATTTTGTATCCAGCAAAACTAAACATCATGTATGAAGGAAAGATACAGTCTTTTTCAGACAAACAAATGGTGAGAGAATTCACCACTACAAGAACTGCTAAAAGGAGCTCTAAATCTTGAAACAAATACTGGAAACACATCAAAACAGAACCTCATTAAAAAGCAAAAACAAAAAACAAAAAACAAAAACAAGGTACACAGGCAACAAATAGCATGATGAATGCAATGGTACCTCACATCTCAGTACTAACATTTAAAGTAAATGGCCTAAATGCTCCACTTAAAAGACACAGAACCACAGAATGAATAAGAATTCACCAACTATCTGCTGCCTTCAGGAGACTCATCTAACACATAAGGACTCACATAAAGGAAAGGGGTGGAAAAAGGCATTTCATGCTAACGAACACCAAAAGTGAGCAGGGGTAGCTATTCTTATAGCCCATTCTCACCACTCTTCTTCAACATAGTACTGGAAGTCCTAGCCAGAGCAATCAGACAAGAGAAAGAAATCAAGGGCACACAAACCTGTAAAGAGGAAGTCAAACTGTCACTGTTTGCTGACGATATGATTGTTTACCTCGAAAACTCTAAGGGCTCCTCCAGAAAGCTCCTAGAACTGATAAAAGAATTCAGCAAAGTTTCTAGACACAAGATTAATGTACACAAATCAGTAGCTCTTCTATAAACCAACAGTGACCAAGCAGAGAATCAAATCAATAACTCAACCCCTTTTACAATAGCTGCAAAATAAATAAATAAATAAAATATTTAGGAATCTACCTAACCAAGGAGGTGAAAGACCTCTACAAGGAAAACTAGAAAACACTGCTGAAAGAAATCACAGATGACACAAACAAATGAAAACACATCCCACGCTCATGGATGGGTAGAATCAATATTGTTGAAAATGACCGCACTGCCAAAAGCAATCTACAAATTCAATGCAATCCCTATCAAAATACCACCATCATTCTTCACAGAATTAGAAAAAGCAATTCTAAAATTCACATGGAACCAAAAAAGAGCATGCATAGCCAAGCAAAAAGAACAAATTTGGAAGTATTGCACTACCTGATTTCAAACTATACTATAAGGCTATCATCACCAAAACAGCATGGTACTGGTATAAAAACAGGCACTTAGACCAATGGAACAGAATAGAGAACCCATAAATAAACCCAAATATAGCCAACTGATCTTCAACAAAGCAAACAAAAACGAAGTGGGGAAAGGACACCCTTTTCAACAAATGATGCTGGGATAATTGGCTAGGCACATGTAGGAGAATGGAACTGGATTCTTATCTCTCACTTTATACAAAAATCAACTAAATATGGATTAAGGACTTAAATCCAAGACCTGCAACTATAAAAATTCTGGAAGATAACATCAGAAAAACCCTTATAGATACTGGCTTAGGCAAGGATTTCATGACCAAGAACCCAAAAGCAAATGCAATAAAAACAAAAATAAATAGTTGGGACTTATTTAAACTAAAGAGGTTTTGCATGGCAAAAGGAACGGTCAGCAGAGTAAACAGACAACACACCAAGTGGGAGAAAATCTTCACAATCTATACATCTTAGAAAGGACTAATATCCAGAATCTACAACGAGCTCAAACAAATCAGTAAGAAAAAAAACAAACAATCCCATCAAAAAGTGGGCTAAGGACATGAATAGACAATTCTCAAAACAAGATATACAAATGGCCAACAAACATGAAAAAAATGCTCAGCATAACTAATGATCAAGGAAATGCAAATCAAAACCACAATGCGATACCACCTGACTCCTGCAAGAATAGCCATAATTCAAAAATCAAAAAAACAGTAGATGATGGTATGGATGCAGTGATCAGGGAACACTTCTACACTGCTGGTGGGAAGGTAAACTAGTACAGCCATTTTGGAAAACAGCGTGAAAATTCCTTAAAGAACTAAAAGTAGAGTTACCATTTAATCCAGCAATCCCACTACTGGGTATCTATGCAGAGAAAAAGAAGTTATATGAAAAATTTACTTGTATACGCATGTTCATAGCAGCACAATTCACAAAATCTTGAATTTTGTGAATTCAATTTTTGCAAAAATTGTGGAACTAGCCCAAATACCCATCAATCAATGAGCGGATAAACTGTGGATATATATATATGATAGAACATGGAGATATATATATATATGCCACTACTAAGCCATAAAAAGGAATGAATTAACGGCATTTGCAGCAACCTGGATGAGATTGGAGACTATTATTCTAAGTGAAGTAACTCAGGAATGGAAAGCCAAACATCATCATATGTTCTCACTGATAAGTGGAAGCTAAGCTATGAGAACACAAAGGCATAAGAATGATACAATGGACTTTGGGGACTTGGGAGGAGGGGTGGGAGGGGGCAAGGGTTAAAAGACTACAAACAGGGTGCAGTGTATATTGCTCAGGTGATGGGTGCACCAAAATTTCACAAATCACCACTAAAGAACTTACTCATGTAACCAAATACCACCTGTACCCCAAAAACCTATGGAAAAATTAAAATAAATAAATAAGTAAATAAATAAATAAAAGGTTGGCCTGCCATAAAATTGAATTTTCAAAGGATAGGACAAAAAAAGTCCTCTTTAATTTAGAAACACAATAAAGGTAAGTAATTTATATGCTTTTCTGTAAACCTGCTTGATGATCACTAAAAAACACTACAAGGATCCTAGAAAAAGAAGAATGAACCACCCAGGTTTGATGTTATATGTATGTTGCAACAAGTATTCATATAGTAAAAACAAAACAAAACAACCCCCCACCCCCACCCCCGCCACACACACACACACACACACACACACACACACACACACAAAACAAAACAAAACCTTAGTTTTTTGGAAAATAAGAATGTTTTAGAACTCAAAAAAATGTTACCAGAAAAGGCACAGTATTAGTTTCCTAGGGCTACTGAAACAAAGAACCACAAATTGGGTGGCTTAAAACCCACAGAAATGCTCTCACATTTCTGGAGGCCAGAAGTTCAAAATCAAGGTGTCAGCACAGTTGCCTTCTTATGGAAGGTCTGAGAGGGAATCTTCTGTGCCTCTCTCCCAGGTTCTGGTAGTTGCCATCAATCTTTCACATTCCTTGGCTTGTGGACACACTAATCTCTGCCTCATTACATGGCTTTTTTTCCTGTGTCTTTTGTATCTGTGTCCAAATTTTTCTCTTCTTATAAGAACACCAGTCATTGGATTAGGTGGTACCCTAATCCAGTATAACCTTATTTTAACTCAATTACATTTACGAAGATCCTATTTCCAAATAAAGTCACTTCAGAGATACTGGAATTAGGATTTGAACATATCTTTTGGGGGCACACAATTCTAACCACTACAGGCAGCCAGGTTGCACAAGACTTTAATTTCTTTAATAAACTATAACTTACTTGATATCTATTTTTGATTTCATAAGTTCAAATTACCTTTGTGCCCAACTGATGCTGAAAAAGCCTTCTACAGAGTTCAACATCCATTCACAATAAAAACTTTTAGCAAACTAGTCAGTGCCTAAAACTTTCTCACAGGGATAAAGGATATTTACAAAAAATCCACAGCTAACAACGTACTTAAGGTGAAATCCTGAATACTTTTCCTCAAGATAGAGAACAAGGCAATGATGTCTGTTCTCATCACTATTATTTAATATACCTAAATAACTTACAGCCCATGCAATAAGGAAGGAAAAGGAAATAAAAGGTATACGTAATGGAAAGAAATACAAATGTCTGTTGTATTTGTAGATGACATGATTACATTGAAAATCCCAAGGAATCTTTAAAAAACAACTGTAAAACTAGTAAGTCAGTCCATCAAAGCTGTAGGATACTATTAATGTAAAACTGGAAAGCAAAACGTTAAAATAATATTAATACCATTGTAATAGTGCCAAATATTAAATACTTAGGTGTAAATGCAACAAATGTGCAAAATCCATATGTTCAAAACTATAGAATGTTTATTAAATAAATCAAAGAAGACCTAAATAACTGGAGACACATACACTGTTCCTTGATCAGAAGTCTCAATGGTAAAGATGTCATTTCTCCTATCAAAAGCCCAACTGGATTTTTTTTGTAGATACAGACTGGTTGATTTTAAAACAAATAAAAGCAAGGAAAGTAGAATAGCTAAAACAATTCTGAAAAAAAAACAAAATTGGAGTAATTGGAACATTTAGTCCACTTGGTTTAACAAATTATTCTTTTTTCAGGATTATGTTTATTACTTTAATATTTAATTTAGACTATTTAAGTATATCCTATTATATCACTTTCCCCCTTCATTAGTTCCTAAATTCAAATTCTTGTCCTTTTCATGGTTATCTTAGAGATTCTAACTTGTTTTCCTGCCTTATAACAGTCTAATATAAATATACCACTTCTCCAGTAATGCTATAACCTTAGAAGATTTTGAGTCCATTACCCAGTTCTAGGCTTAAGGGTTATTTTTCTCATGGACTTTAATTTCTACATGGATTTGAAAGGGCATAAGACATTATTATTAATTTTGAATAAGTGGCTGGGCACGGTGGCTCATGCCTGTAATCCCAGCACTTTGGGAGGCTGAGGCAGGTGGATCATGAGGTCAAGAGATACAGACCAGTCTGGCCAACATGCTGAAACCCCGTTTCTACTAAAAATACAAAAATTAGCTGGACGTGGTGACATGCACCTGTAGTCCCAGCTACTTGGGAGGCTGAGGCAGGAGAATGGCTTGAACTTGAAAGGTGGAGGTTGCAGGGAGCTGAGATCACGCCACTGCACTCCAGCATGGTGACAGAGTGAGACTCTATCTCAAAAAAAAAAAAAAAAAAGATTAGGCTTCATTAGATCAATATTTTAATATTTCCAAACACATTTATCCTTCTGGCTGCTCTGAATTCCTTCTTACATTTCTGTGTTTGTGTTTGGTATCATTTTCCATTTGATTTAAGAACCCCCTTTACTATGTTTTTCAATTCACATCTGCATGTGACTAATTCTCTTGGGGTTTGTTTGTCTGAACTACGTTTACGTGCCACTATGTCACATTCCACTTTGAAAGATATTTAAACTAGGTATAGAATTTTACACTGGCTTTTTTTTTTGGAGCTTTAACAATGTTATTCTAATCTCTTTTGACTTCTGTTATTTCTATTGAGAATTCAGCAGTCAGTAATGCTATTCTTTGAACAACTTTTTTTCCTCAGTCTGCCTTTAAAATTTTTCTCCTTATCTCTGAGTTTATTACCTTAATTATATTGTGTCCATGTGTCATTTTCTTTTATTTATCCTACTTGGTGTACTTAAGAGCTTCAAGAATTTGTGGTTTGAAATTTCCATCAGTTTTTGGAGAAATCTTGGCTACTATCTTGTCAACTTCTGCTTGTCACGTTGTCTTTCTCATCTCTTTCAGAGACTCTAATTATACCTATATTGTACTGTTTTGAGTTTCATTGTCTCTCAGCTACGTCTCCTCTCCCCAAATTCCTTTTTATCTTTGCTATAATTTAAAAATGTACTGTTGATTTGTTATCTAGTTTACCAATCCTGTTTTCTGCTAAGCTCATCTAATTTCAGATATTGTGCTCATTACGATTAGAATTTCTATTTGATTTCCATTTGTTTTATAGAGATTACAATTTTATAATGAAATGCTTAATATTTTCATTTATTTTCTCTCTTATTTCTCCTACTTTTTTGAATATTTTCATTATAGCTATTGTAAAGTCCCTGTCATCTAATGCCAATATTGGATCAACTTTAAGTCAGTTTATACAACGTGTATTTCTCTTTGTTTTGAGCCTGTGGTCTTATCTTCTTGTGTATCTAGTAATTTTCAATGGAATGTCTTCAATTGTATATAATATATAAGTGACATTCCAGATATTATTTAGTCTTGAGGTTTAACCTTCATCTCTGCCAGGTAGATAAGGTGGGGCTGATCATTTTAATTAAGAACTGCAGAATATGGGGGTCAGTTAGCCTCTAGTTGTTTTTTGTTTTTTGTTTTTTTCTTGAGAAGGAGTTTTGCTCTTGTTGCCCAGGCTGGAGTGCAATGGTGCAAACTTGGCTCACTGCAACCTCCACCTCCTAGGTTCAAGTGATTCTCCTGCTTCAGCCTCCGGAGTAGCTGGGATTACAGGTGCCCACCACCATGCCTGGCTAATTTTTTGTATATATACATATATATTTTTTTTGTAGTAGAGACAGGGTTTCACCCTGTTGAGCAGCTGGTCTCGAACTCCTGACCTCAAGTGATCCACCCATCTTGGCCTCCCAAAGTATTGGGATTACAGGTGTGAGCCACCGTGCCCAGCCTCTAGTTCTTATAAAACAGCTGCAAAATCCATCCTGCTTTTCAGATTTTTTGTTTGTTTTTAATCTCCAAACCTGTGCAGTCACAGATATCCATAAGGCACTACTGGATGTGTACTTAATGCTCCCTCCCCTCAGTATCAACCAAAAATCTGGTTTTTTTCTTTAAATACCAGACAATGGCTCTCCATGAGTAAAAAGCTAGAATTTTCAGATTTCTGCCTGCAGATAATCAACACATGCCTATGAGATAAAAGTGGCTGCAAAAATAAGCTCTCCTTTCAGGTTCTTCACTTCAACTGTTTTAGTCTCTCTAGTCTTCTTACTCCAATGAATAAAAGATTCTCAAGAATCCAAAATCAAGCCTCAGAAGATAGAACAATAAATATATAATACAAAAATTGACAGGAAAAAGAGTAAAGAAAGTCTCAGATTACCAGAATGTCAGGAAATCCAGCTGGAAAACAAGAGATCTAATCTATATCAATCATGTGATTAGGTGCAATATTCATTTACATATATAAATATTATCTACACATACATGTTAACTCTGGGATTATCTTTCTTCCTTCAAGAGTTGAAAAGATAAGAAATAGAAATGAAGTGTGTTTTACTACATGCCAGCATACATTTTTTAGTCTTATGAAGAAGACATATTATTACAGTAAAAATCTGTTTTTTGTTTGTTTTTACCACCCTTCATTCTTTTTTAGTGTTTCTGGTAGGAAAATATTTCCAATTTCTTTTAGAAAATCATTCTTCCCCTATTCATAACATATCCTTAGGAGCAGACCTAGATTGTCCTAACGCGGTCAGTATATTTCACTCCATTGGTCACAGTAATCATTTTAGAGATAAATGAATAAGCACATGACCTCTAGTAGTCCAATTCAAGTTTAAAAGACCCAATTCTAGAATTTCTGTTTTTATTTTTGATAAACAACTTTTTTTTCCTTCTAGCCTTCAACTGGTAAGTTGAGAAGGCAGAAGCTTCTACCTCATGAATGTTAAGCCAATACATAGAGGAGAGCAAACAAAACCTAGATACAGAACAAAAGTTTTGGGGTCCTACGCAAGAATTTGCTGAAGTTAAAAGAGAAATGAGCTACTATTACACACGACATGGATGAATCTCAAAATCATCATGTTGAAAGAAGCCAGACACAAAAGAGTAGGTATTATATGACTCTACTTGCATAGCATTCCAGAAAATGCAAGTGAATTTATAGTGACAAAAAAGCAGATGAGTGGTTGGCTGGGCTGGGGATAGAGGTTGGGAGGCAGCACAAAAAAAATATTTTGGTGGGATGATAGAAATGCTCTGTATCTTCATTACGGTGGACATATATGTCAAAATGCATTGAACTGTATACCTTAAATGGATGAAATTTACTGTCAACAAAATTGATTGAAAAAAGTAAAAAAAAAAACAAAAACAAAAAAAATCCAAAAATAATCTCTGGAAGTTAGCCCTGTCCTTGGTCTTTTCAACTATGTGAACAATAAGTTTCATTTATGCTTGAGCAATTTGGGGTGTGGTTTTCTAACCCTTGAAACAAGCAAATACTATCCAATACAAATACATTCATTTTACAAAATTTACCATGGCAAGCAAATGTATTAATGCATTTTTGAAAGATAGTCAATAACAGTTGAAACAAAAAGGCTTACAGGTGCTTAAAGTCTCAGTTTTCTTTTAAACAAATAATTGTTAAAACCCCACAATTCTTCAACAATGCTGATTACCTCAAGTTTTTTTTTTATCCTTTCTAAGATGAGAGTCTGACGATGTTTCTTAAGCTCTTATATTGTTTAGGAATTGTTACATAATGTTTTTCCTAATCACTGATAACATTTTTTTCTGGTTCGCACTTATAGTTGGACAAGAAATAATATATAATTTTCCAAGTAGCATCATCAAACATTTGCATCGTTTTAAGTCACATCTTTGCTTTTCCCTTCTCTTGGTTCAATTATCTTAATTTCTACCTCAAGTTTCCTTTATTTATTTATTTTAATACATCTTTTGGATCTTAGAAGTTTTCTCATTTTCTCTTTAGAATTACATAGGAAAATATTAGTTTTAGAGAAGCATGATTGTAAAACACCCAATATTTTATAATAAATACATTCTAAAAACAAGACTGATAGCTTCCAGATTGAAAAAACCTGCCATAGAGAAAACTATGGTCTTATAAATAGGGAAGTTAAAAATGTCCTTGAGACAGATACACGTATCACATTTTTGTTAGAGAATCTTAAATTTCATATTATACAATAAAGTGAATATACGTAAATTAGGCTGAAAGTTAGGTCACAGGTATATAGCACTACCAAATGGGAATTGTTACCAGGACAAAACTGATACACTCAATGGAAATACTGTATCAGGTTTCATGATTTAAGTTCAACAATCTGAGGTTCTGGAAACAAAGTCTTAATAGCCCTACGAGAATCCTTCCTCCCCTTTACTTCCTTCCTAGTCACAGAAAATAATGAAAATGGAACACTTGAAATAAAATTATTGTTTCCTTAGTAGTTGTTTCATCTGATCAAAATATTTCTTCTGATCCATGTTAAACTACATACAATACAGAACTATTATAAATCCTTATTAATATATTATAGTTATTTTTATGTAATTTATGCCATTTAAAATAAATTTACCACTTTCCTTATATTCAAAAAATGTTTCCTAAATACTTTCATAGTTTAAAAATTCAGTTTTTAGTAATTTTCCTCACAGTTTCATTATCTTCTAGGTAATACACATTGTCATATATAATTCCTTTAAGGTACTGTCTGCAGCTGAGCATTCTTCATCTAGATGGATATCAACACCGAACTTACGGTTTTTGAATGGAATATTATTTTTATAGCTTTTATGCAACGACACTTGTTGAATTTATTTTGAGATAATAGGTATAATAGATAATAGCCATATTATCAATTGGCTCTGTTGGGAAAAATGAGATAACTATAATTTGTATTTCAAATCCATTGAAAAGGTGGGATTAGAACACAGATATATGTGTAGCCATTATGGAGTATGAACGATATTGTTAAAATACTATTTATATTTAAAGCTAGTAAGATCAATTATTGCTTTATGCCTTTTAACACCTAACATGGTGACATATTAATTAACTAAGCACTTAATTCTGTATTTAACTCAGTGATTTATCTGTTCTCTACTATATTAACAACTGTCTAAGCAACTATCTAAACAATTAACAATTATCCAAATAAAATAAGACCTAGAATACAGGTTCTTAACCTAGAGCTCATCAGTGAGCTTGGGAAGGACATAAACTCCTTGAATTCTATGCAAATTTCTGTAAACTTGTATTTTTTTTTAGGGAGAAGACTCGACATTTGCATTGGCTTCTCAAAAGGGTTTCAACTACACAAAAAGTGTTTAAAAATCCAGTTATATGGAGAAACAAGATCAATTTATTGTCAAAAGACAGAATTATTCCTCTTTTACATCAACCAGGCTTGACATAACTGTAATCTCATGGAGATGTCTGCTACTGTCATCAAGAATTTGCATGTAGAAGGAATGCATCACAGAATATATGACATCTTGCTATGTCTACTGTACTAAAGAATTAAAGAGGTTTGAAAATAAATACTGAAACAAATCAGAAAGAAACCTCAATTTCATTAAACTAAAATATCATAGCTAGGAACATCTCAAATTGAGAATAAAGTTTATATAATATTTCAGAGTCATATGAATGTCATAAAATAATAAAAATGTACCATATAACTATTTAAAAAGCACAAGTCTATAAATTGGAAACAATGACCAGCTAAGAGATGACAGGTAGGCTGAAACTCAACCTATTTCCAAACCACTAAAGAAGACATAAATCAACTTAAAGGGAAAATTGTATTTGTAGGTTTATAAACATATTTTTAAAAACCACTCCTATAAAGCAAAAGATATAAAAAGAAAACTTGAGAAATGATAAAAGGATAAAGGATAAAAAATTAACAAAGCTATATGTTAGGCCACTTTGGTTCATGCAATTTTCTTTTGTTTCTCTCTAAAATGGTATATCAATTTTTATTTTTCACAAACTTCTTTCAATTAAGAAAGAAAAAACATTTGCACAGGAAAAAGCAGTTTTTCATCAACTTTTTCTAGTCAGTGAACAAAAGGCTGAGAAGAAATCTTTTTTTAAAAAAATGGTTACATTATAGTATAATGTATAGATTATATAAATCATGCATTATCTTACAGACATATATAAGAATGTATAGGGATAAAATGTATAAAATAGAAGAACCAAATGCTTGCAACAGAAAATAAAAGTGTAAAGTTTAGTTCTTTTTCTGTACTATAAAAAAACCAGCCATCCTGAAGGCTTGTGCCATTCTTAGGCCACTTTCAGGCAGATTCTGAAAAGCTGGAAAGTAAACACAGGTGTTTTAAAACTAGAGCTGCTGTCACGGACAACCACAAACACCCTTAACTCTGATGTGGCAACGCCTCTTTCCCGCCCTCTGTTTTTTAAAGCAATACCCGAAAAGAAAATGTCAAATGTTTCACCTTTCAACACCTCAGAATAAGTAAGAGCTTAAATAAAGTGTTGTTCTGTAATCTCTAGCAAATAGATCACTTTTTCACTACTTTTAAATGTAGCCAATTAAATATTAATTGCATAAGATAAAAAGTGGAATTTCTTTAAAAATTTCCATCACCCCAACCTTACACACCCTCCCTCTTCCACCATATTTTACAGCAGTTTCTTTAGTTCTTAAAGCAAAATCTTTTGTTTGACCACATTTAGATTATTTCTTCTATCGTATAGTTTTTACAGAAAATATCTGATTTTTTCTTGGAAAGTTTAAC
Source organism: Pan paniscus (assembly GCF_029289425.2). Lineage (NCBI taxonomy): Eukaryota > Metazoa > Chordata > Mammalia > Primates > Hominidae > Pan > Pan paniscus. The sequence continues at coordinate 38,703,613 of NC_073264.2, read as the reverse complement.
GTACAACTCAGAAAAATGCAGAGCTTTAACTGAAATATGTAATTCTCTTTTAGAAAACTGTATCCTAATAGGTACCTAAGTAGGAGTAGAAATCATTTACAGAGAAAAATAGAAGACAGAAAGTAAAATAATTCCCAAACTGCTACAAAACATGGAACTCAGGTTTTGGAATCAATTCATAAATGGAATCAATTTTCAAACACTGAAATATCAATCTATTACTTATAATTGTATAAAATTGCCCTTAAAAAACAGGGATAAAATTCATTAGGAATTGATAAGTTACAACCTAACTAGTAAATATAAGAACTAAAGAAAAATTAATTCTTTATATTTTACCATATACATCAAGAAACAGGTACTGTTAAGGGAATGGCCAAGTAAGTATCAATCAGTTCCCGAATTAATCTTGGAGGTTATTTTGAGAGGTTTAGTCCTACCCTCAGAATTTCACAAATAATTCCTTTGTGCAATCCATGTAAGAAATGTTCTCTGAAATCACACTTGTTTGTATATTTGATAATTTTTTTTAAAAAAACTGGTAGTTTCTTTGTGCTGTAAGCTTTAAATAAAGAGATGTCTGCCTTTTTAAATAATAAAATAAAAATTAATGAATAGGAATAAAAATAAAACTGAATGACAATTTTATATCAGTAGCTATATTTTTCCCAAAATTTCCTCAGATATTTTATCATTTTCTATTACCTGTTTAAAAATTGTGAAGAACTAATATCAGAGCTATATAATATTTGGCTAAGCAGAAGCAATCAATAATAAATAAGAGAAAAGTAAAGTTTTGCCATCTTTTTCAGATCCATCCATGCATTGCTTCATCTCAAATGTGAACGACATTATATAGTATTGAGACAAAATAATAATGTTGTGACAAACCAACGAAGTAAAGACATTTAGAATTAAGTTTGACAATTCTTAACTGAGTCCACTATACTCTGGTATTATAAAATATGCATGTTATCTATGGGCACAAAAGAGCAAGGAAAGGGCAGTGTGTCAGTATTGAAGTTAATTTCCTTGCTTTTGTTGGTTTATATTACCATCTAATAGTACACAAACAATCTGTTTCTAGGCAATGAATTTCTTCCTCTGCCATGATGAGCTGAGTTCATTTGTACGTTAAATATCTTTCAGCATGTAAAAATCCAGTTTAACAGCAACAGCAACAAAAGCCAGTAAAGGAATGTCATTTAAAAATCAAATTTACAAAAATATAAGATATAAAACATTTGCTTAATTAGAAAGAAGATTACTACTTACATTTTACAACCTCTCAAAAGGTGAAGGTAATTAACACAGCAGAATTTATTAAAACAAATGATATTAATATATCTTAGAATACTCAAGTTTTCTTGGTAATTCTTTCTTGGTCTTTCTAAAAGTAAAGTACTTATCTGAAAACTTGTAGATCTAGATAAAAACCAGTAAATGACTAACACAAGTAAGATTCCAGCAACTATTACAGTATGAAAATTTTTAAAAGAGGCACCTCAGACTTAAAACCTGACCATCATATAATGGAGCAAAAACACAATGGACAAATGTACTTTTTTGATGGCTGTGATCATGACTTAATTTCACTATCCTCCTTTTCTAGTAAAAATAATAGTCTTTCTAGTATCTAAAATGAATAATTTATGTAATAAAATTCAATGTAAAAAATTGTCACTTTTAAGAAAGAAGGACAAAAATGCTGATACAACTTGAGAATAAAATACACAAAAATGACTCTGGACTTAAACCTAAAATAGCAAGTATCAAAAGAAAGTGAAGATTAAATAGTCATAAATCACAAACAATACCTGAAACAAGATACTGGATTACACTGAAAACACTTGCATGGAATATGTAAAACCATGTTGCATGATTTTGTGAAATTATTAAGTACAAATAAAAGATAATATAAATGCCATTTAGATACGATTATGGTTGTACACGATTCAAAGTTAACATTTTCTAAAGAAAAGGCTGTAAGTTATCAAAACTCCCAGAGGGTGACATTCATCTGAAAATACACGAAATTTTTTTCAAGACTGTGAAATATATTCTTAAAAAAAAATTTAATATAAATACAAAAGAATAAAAATCTTGGAAATATGCTTTTTGTATCAAATTTTAAATACTAAGTAATAAATTATAGGATCTATAAAATGTGTCTATGAGTCAGTAGGCAAGAGTGATTTTCCAAGATGCCTTTTTTTGTTTCAGTTAAAATTAAAATCCATGCTGTCTAATCCTTGGAGTCAATTTGTAATTAAGGGGATTTGATGAGAGACCAGGCACTGAATTAATGATAAAATTTAATATCTGTTTTAATGCATCAACATAACAGAAAAACTAACCAACACTGAACAACACAATAAAGTCATTTTGTTGTAGAGGACATATCTATGTCAGTCTGTGAATGTTATTTTTTTGAAAAGAAATATATATGCTAAAGTTCTTTAGATGAACTGGTAAAAACCATATGTCTAAACATCAACACTCATGTCAAAAATATTAAAATAAAGATTAGTTTGGTATGAAAACTACATTGGTAAATGCAATTACTTTTACTGAGAATTTTATGTAATCTCTAATGAAAGTCTCAACTACTTTCCATATCATGTTTCAAAGCAGAAATACTTACTTAGTAAAGTAAGTTAATTGCATTTGACAATAGTAAGTTTATTTATTAAAAATATATTTTTAGTTAAGAAAGAATGCTTAAGTTTTAAGATCTAACAAATTAAATTTCATAGTATTTCAAACAACCAATCTGGACTCTATGCTATGCTTTTCACAGCATTACTACACTGCAATTCATCAAAGAATTTAATATATCACTTATTCCAAATCACTTTAGGGCACAACTTTACATAGAATTCAGTTACTGGAAATAGTTAAAACTCAAAGAATGAAAAAATTTCATTTGACCAGCATTCACCATGTAGCCTCAACCAATTCTTCCCCCTAAAATACCAAGAAAGCACTAAAAAGACATAAAACTGATAATGCTTCCAAAATACTGACATCATCCTAATATAAAAATCAACTTGAAAATCAAACAAAACTAAGGTTGAGGAACTATTTTGTCCTTACTTTACCTTCCAAACACAAAGTCTACACTAGGCAAGTTTTCAAATTCAGAGTAAGATATTCTAATTCAGGTCAAGCACAGTGGCTCATATCTATAATCCCAGTACCTTGGGAGGCTGAGCTGAGAAGATAGCTTAAGCTCAGGAGTTCCAGACCAGCCTGGGCAAAATAGTGAGATCTCATCTCTACTAAAAATAAAAAATAAAAAAAATTAGCAGGGCACAGAAGTGTGTGCCTATAGTGTCAACTGCTTAGGAGGCTGAGGTGGGAGGATCACTTGAGCCTGGAAGATTGGGGCTGCAGTGAGCTACAACTGTACCACTGCACTCCAGCCTGGGTGACAGAAGGAGACCCTGTATTGAAAAAAAAAATTCCAATTCAGTAGACTTTGGGTCGGGCCAGATTTTATTATTTTGGAAACATTTTTTTTGATTATTCAAATACATGCCTTTGTAAAGAACCTTTAACCTATATTTATTACCTAACCTGACCTCTGCTAGGTATTGTCTTTAAAGCTATCCAGGACATTGTTTCCAAAAATATATCACAGACACCTGCTCTTCTACACCCTTTTGGCCATTGTAATACGAAAAGTCAATAGGGTCAGAAAAAGAAGGGAGAAGATAATGAGCTCCTTAGAAAATAATTTACATTTTTCTACTTTTAAACTTTACATTTACAAGAGTCAAGGCTTCCACTATCACCAATGAGAGTAGAAGGTAAGGAGGAAGATAGTAATGAAGGTACCTACTATTGATGTGGGCAGAGATAGGAAAGGCCTAGGAGGAAGACCTGGGAACACTGAGAGTCTTACATACTCAATTTTTTTCCAGGTCAGTGAACATTTTCTTATGAAAACAATTTCATTCTACCACCCAAATTCCTCTCCCTGAAGTACTGTGGCCAAACTGAAAAAAGGATAAGTAGGTATTAGCCGAACAAAGTAAGGGAATAGACAATATAGAGCGTTTCCATCAGAGAAAATGCCGGATACAAAGACCAGGTGACACAAAGGTTGGAAAAGCATTCCAGGATCTATCCAAAGTCAGTTAACATACTGATACATCTGCCTGTTGGGCCTAAAATTCAGCCTCCTACTAAAAATTTGTGCCGTCATTCAAGTATTCATTTTTTTAAAGTTTGCGGCATATTACAAAATGTATAAAACAGTTCCTGTAAGGAAGCTTGCAATGTAATTTTATATTTCTATCATTACTTATCAAAATAAAGTATCAAATTCCTAAAACAACACTGACTATGAAACTCGCAATTAGAAAAACATCATTAGTAACCAATGTTAAAAGCAATTATATGCAAGTATCATAAGTATTACATTTACATTTGTCATAAATAATCTCCACAGAAATTTCTCACAGTAATTCAGTATTCCTTTCATGGCAGAGGTTATAGTTCACAGCTGTTTCATCTGCATCTCATCAGTCTTTATTGTGTCTTGATGGACTTGATGAACCTGCATAGGCTATAATGATTTGACTATACCTGGTGTTATAATCCATGGAATCACCTTTCACTGTAGTTGTTCATTTTAGACAGCACACAATGAATGCTGTTAGAGCAATTCCACATTTGGTATGCAAAGACTGTAAACCTGGTCTAGCTGAGAGTCTTGCTTGTAAAGAAAGACATTCTCTTGAGAAAAAAATTATTATGTGGAAAACAAAGGCTGGCAAGGGAACAGAACGCTGTTAGAAACCAAGGCAGAATTTCTCCCCATCTCCCTTGTTCAAAAATTGGTGTTTTCTTTATATACTGACTTCTTTCTCTCCTCTTTTCCAACTGACTGCTTCATAACTTCAGATTGCCCATAGTCTACAGCTGTCTACATGGACCCAGGCCTACTTCATGATCATTTGGTTTAGCATTCAAAACTGACTTAGCTCCCTTCCCTTTCAGTATCCCAATTCCAAATTATTGAAGGAGTAATCTGACTTACTAACTTTTCAAACCAGGCCATATAGCTCAAGGTCATTAGATGGCTTTGGGTTACACGGCCATGCATCAGATTTCTTATAGAAAGAGAATGGTTGAAGGATGGGTAAATGAATTTGAGTAGACAACAAAAAAGATTTGTTACACTCTTCATTCTTTAAAACAAATCTTCCTCAGTATTACATACACATTATAAACTAACCTTCCCACTTTTACTTAATAACTGAGCTCCTCAAAAAAAATTTACATTTTTCAATGAGGAGTTCATGTCCTTTGTAGGGACATGGATGAAATTGGAAATCATCATTCTCAGTAAACTATCGCAAGAACAAAAAACCAAACACCGCATATTCTCACTCATAGGTGGGAATTGAACAATGAGATCACATGGACACAGGAAGGGGAATATCACACTCTGGGGACTGTGGTGGGGAGGGGGGAGGGGGGAGGGATAGCATTGGGAGATAAAATAAAATAAAATAAAATAAAAATAAAAATCAACATTCAAAAAAAAAAATTTACATTTTTCTACTTTTAAACTTTCCATTTACAAGAGTCAAGGCTTCCACTACCACCAATGAACTGAAATTGCAATGACAAAGCTACCACTGCCTTAGAAATATGCCTGTTCTGATACTTTGCCCATTTTTGAATTGGGTTACTTGCCTTTTCTTTGCTGAGTTATAAGATTTATATACTCTAGATATAAGTTCCTTGCCAGATATATGATTTGTAAATGATTTTCCCATTATGTGGGTTGTTTTTTCACATTTTTGATGGTATACTTTAAAACACAGAAGTTTTAAATTTTTATTAAGCCCAGCTTAACTGTTTTTTAGTTGTTGCTTGGGATTTTGGTTTCGATCTAAGAAAGCTTTGCCTAACTGAAGGACCCAAAAATTTGCAGTTATGTTTTTTCTTCTAGGAGTTTTATAGTTTTAGCTTTAACATTTAGATTTGTGAAAAATTTTGAATTACTTTTGTATGTTGTATGATGAGGTATGGATCCAAATGCATTCTTTTGCATATGAATAGCCAGTTGTCTTGAGACCATTTGTTGAAAATGCTATTTTTATCCCCATTGAATTGTTTTCTCACCCCTCTCAAAAGTCAATTGACCATAAGTATGAGGTTGAGTTCTGGACTCTCAATTCTGTTCCACTTATCTGTATGTCTGTCCTTATGCTATTACCATACTATCTTGATTACTGTAGCTTTGTAGTAGGCATTACATCAAGACCCGTGAGTCATCCAAGTTTGTTCTTTTTCAAGATTGTTTCGGCTATATCAGTTTTTATATTAGGATTACTAGCTTAATGAATGATATAAATTTCTACTTTTCACTGTGGTCTTGTTTAGATTGCATTAGAATGATCTTGGCTTAAGTAGTAAATAGGATCCGTTTTTTAAATCATATAGTCTTAGTGCCTTTTTATACAGTGAATTTTAAATTACTTTTTCAGTTGTTTCAATATATCCATCTACTTTTCTGCTTCTTAAGTCAATTTTAGTGGCTTGTATATTTTGCTAGGAAAGTACCTTCTTTCCTTTGACTACCAGATTTGGTCCATAGAACTGTAAATAATTCTCTTATTTTATAATCTCTTCTAGTTCTCTATATTACTATCTCATCTTTATTATAGCAACTTCTTTTTCCTTTTCCTTAGTGCATAAATGATTGTACAGTGGGAAATACAATATCAGGAAATAGTTTGAAAAGGAAGAGAATGATATCAGATCTTGCACAGGTTGGATTCATACCATGGAAATGTATGGGAATATTCAGAGGTCAGATTTAGAAGAAGAGAAATAAAAAGAAGAAACAATAGTGAATGCCAACATTTAAGTGGTACACAAAAATAAGTGGTTCACAAAGGAGACTAAACAGTAATAGAAAGATAGGAGGATAACCAAGAGACTGTGTTATCACACAATTCAGAATAGAATAAAATTTCATGGAGTGGTTCAGTGTCAAATGCTGCAAACAAAAAATATAAAGTGTCCATTTGATGTGCCAGAAAACTGACATTGGTACAATGCTATTTAACTCAAAAGATATAGAACTTATTTGGATTTCACCCATTTTTATATGCACCCTTTTTCCCTCTCTCCCTTCTTCCTTCCTTATCTTTCTCCCTCCCTCTCCCTTCTTCCTTTCCTTCCGTCCCTCCCTCTCTTTTCTTTCATCCCTTCCTTCTTACATTCTTTCCTTCCCTCCCTCCCTCCCTTTCCCCCTTCCCTCCTCCCCGGCATATAAGTCTGTGACATTTTAATATCACCACAATGGGAATACAGAATGGTTACATCACTATAAAGAAATACCCCCTTGTTACCTTTCAATAGTCATAGCCTGTTCCCAAACCTAACTCCTAGCAACCACTGATTTTTTCTCTATCACTATAATTTTGTCACTTTGGGACTTATATAAAAATGGAATCATATAAATTTAACCCTTTGAGAATGGCTTTTGCATCATGCCCTTGAGACCCATCTGAGTCATGGGTGTATCAATAGGTTGTTTCCTTTTATTGTTGAGTAATATTCTATTGTGTGGACATTCATCTGTTGACCTACTAAATTTGGCTTCTTTCTAGTTTTGGGCAATTATGAATTAAGCTGTTATGATCATTTATGTACATGATTTGTGTTAAAATACATTTGCATTTTTCTGAGATAAAGATCCAGGAGTGCAATAGCTGAGTTATATGGTAAGTATAAATTTAACTTTATAATAAACTGCCAGTGTTCCAAAGTAGCTGTACCATTTTACACTCCTAACAGCAATGTATGAAAGATTCAATTTCTCCACATCCTGTCAACATTTGGTATATCAGTATTTTTTCATTTTAGCCATTCAATTGGTGTGACATGATATCTCATTATGATTTTAATAAACTTGTAAATTTTTAAAGATAATTTTAATTTTAAAAAGTTTTAAAAATAGTAAAGTCAGAGTTTAAGATTTCAGCTACTTTTGTCAAACATTCTGCTTCAGTAATACTGGACTCAGAAGGATCACTGGTGCCCAGGAATTGGAGGTTATAGTGAGCTATGATCATACCACTGCACTCCAGCCTGGGCAAAAAGAAAGAGCCTGTCTCTTAAAAAAAAAAAAAAGGCATAAAAATAGGAAAGAAATAACCACCGCATTCCTGTCAAGACTGAATGCTGAATTGCTTTTTGGTAGGGGAAAGCTTGAGAGGATATGAAGATTATATCAACTGTCTTAGCCTACATGCCTAGAAGGATGGTAGTACCATTAATTGATAGATGTTAATAGACCAATTTGGCAGTAAATAATAGAAAACCATAAAGAATGATTTAAAATATAGGGCTATTTTATCTTGCCCCCCAAAAAGTTGCTGATGATATAGTTGCTTAACGTTCTGTCAGTGGCTCATTGGCTAAGAGGTTCAATGGTGTTACAGCCAGCTACCCTTGGCCTTTGTCTCATGACTATAAAATGACTGCTGCAGTTTCATACAGCATGTAATAAGAAGGGAGGAAGGAGTGATGTTTACTTCATCTGCCCTTATCTAAGGAAAAAAAAACTTTTACAAAGATGCCCCTCTTTCCTCCTCCCCTACTGCTGCAGATTCGCTTTTATGTCTCACTGGTAAAAAGAAAAGCTGAGAAAGTATTTAACCTTTCCAGTGTCTATAGCAGAGTCATGCAAAGGAGAGTATGACTGGAAATAAATGTTGAGTTATAAAGTCAATAGTGTTTGACTCAGGTCCTGACTCCTTCCTGGGTAGAAGGCTTACAGAGTCAAATTAGGCATTTGGTTTCAAATTTGCTGTGGTTAAGCAGACATTAAGATATTCAAGTGGAAGAGCAGACATAGAGTCATTAGGACAAAAATGATAGGTGATGCCATAGGAAAAGATTAAATTGAGAAGACTACAAAAAAGAAACATCAACTGCTGGTGAGAATATGGAGCAACAGAAGCTCTCATTCATTACTGGTGGGAAAGCAAAATGGTACAACTACCTTGGAAGACAATTGGCAGTTTCCTATAAAACTAAACATATTTTTACGTATGATCCAGAAATTGCACTCCTTAGTACATACTCAAATGAGTTGAAAACACCTGGGTCCATACAAACAAAATGCACATGGGTGTTTATAGAAACTTTATTCATAACTGCCAAAACTTGGAAGCAACAAAGATGACTTTCAGTAGATGACTGAATAAATAAACTGTGGTATATCCACACAATTAAATGTGATTTAGCTGGTGCTAAGAGTTTAGCACCAGCAAACCTCTTAGCCCATAAGCCACTGACAGAACATTAAGCAACTATATCCTGATTTTTTTTTTTGAGCAAGAGAGAAAAAAGCCCTATATTTTAAGCACTTTAAAAAAAGGAGCTATAAAGCCATCAAAAGATATATGGGAATTTTAAATGCATATTACTAAGTTATAGAAGCCAATATGAAAAGGCCACATATTCTATAATTCCAACTATATGACATTCTGGAAAAAGCAAAACTATGGAAACAGCAAAAAGCTGGTCAGGAGGGATGAACAGGCAGACCACAGAGGATATTTTGGGCGGTGAAACTGTCCTGCATGATACTATAATGACTACATAACATTACACATTTATCAAAAGCCACTCAATGTTCAACACCAAGTGAATTCTAATGTAAACTATGAACTTTTGGTTACAATGATGTGTCAATGTAGGTTCACTAACTATAACAAATGTACCACTCTGGCGCAGGATGTTGATAGTGGGAGAGGTTGTATGTCTGTGGGACCAGTGAATATATGGAAACTCTGTGTTTTACAATTTTGATGTGAACCTAAAACTACTCTAAAAAGCAAAGTTTATTTTAAAAAATAAGAATAAGGAAATAACTAACCCAGAGAACATTTATTCTTTAGAAATAGATGGAAAAATAAGCACCACCAATTAAGACTAAGTAAGGAAGAGCAAACAAAGAGGAAAAAAAATGGAGATATGGTGACAGAAAACTACAGAAAGCCAGTCACAGGAGTAACTGCCTGTAACTGCCTACTTGGCAAGCTGAGGCAGGAGGACTGCTTGAGCCCAAGAGTTTGAGATCAGCCTGGGTAACATGGTAAGAATGAAAGAAAGAAAGAAAGAAAGAAAAGAAAGAGAAGAGAAGAGAAGAGAAAAGAGAGAAGAACAGGAAGAAAGGAAAGAAAACTAGTGTGTCAAGAGGGTGGGACCCAACAAGACTGAAATGAGCTATTCTTCTTAGGTTGATTGGGATGTAAAGATAATACATAATAAATATCAAAGTTTTATTAACAATCAGAGCTCTTTTATAATCTAAGGAAGATTCACTTTCAATGGAATTACATTGGACAGTTCCAATTGTAGGAAGGAAATGTGTGAGTAGGAAGGTAAATTAATAAATTAAAAAGGAGGCTGGGCATGGCAGCTCATGTCTGTAATCCCCGCACTGTGGGAGGTCGAAGCGGAATGATCACTTGAGCCCAGGAGTTTGAGACCTCGTCTCTACAAATAATAAAAAAATCAGCAGGGCATGGTGGCACATGCTGTGCTTCCAGTTATGTGGGAGGCTGAGGTGGGGGAACCACTTAAGCCAAGGTGGTTGAGGCTATAGTGAGCTGTGATTGTGACACTGGACTCCAGCCTAGGTGACAGAGTGAGACACTCATCTAAAAAAAATTATAATAATAATGAAAATAATTATTAAAAAGGGTAGACAGACAGCCAAATCATGAATGAACTCCCATTCACAACTGCTACAAAAAGAATAAAATACCTAGGAATACAACTTACAAGGGATGTGAAGGACCTCTTCAAGGAGAACTACAAACCACTGCTCAACAAAATAAAAGAGGACACAAATAAATGGAAAAACATTCCATGCTCATGGATAGAAGAATCAATATCGTGAAAATAGCCATATTGCCCAAGGTAATTTATAGATTCAATGCTATCGCCATCAAGCTAACATGAACTTTCTTCACAAAATTAGAAAAAGCTACTTTAAATTTCATATGGAACCAAAAAGGAGCCCACATAGCCAAGACAATCCTAAGCAAAAAGAACAAAGCTGGATGCATCACGCTAACTGACTTCAAACTATACAAGGCTACAGTAACCAAAACAGCATGGTACTTGTAGGAAAACAGATATATAGACCAATGAAACAGAGCAGAGGCCTCAGAAATAACACTACACATCTACAACCATTTGGTCTTTGAGAAACCTGACAAAAACAAGCAATCGGGAAAGGATTCCTTATTTAATAAATGGTGTTGGGAAAACTGGCTAGCCATATGCAGAAAACTGAAACTGGACCCCTTCCTTACATCTTATACAAAAATTAACTCAAGATGGATTAAAGACTTAAACATAAGACCTAACACCATAAAAATCCTAGAAGAAAACCTAGGCAATACCATTCAGGACACAGGCATGGGCAAAGACTTCATGACTAAAACACCAAAAGCAATGGCAACAGAAGTCAAAATAGACAAATGGGATCTAATTAAACTAAGGAGCTTCTGCACGGCAAAAGAAACTACCATCAGAGTGAACAGGCAACCTACAGAATGGGAGAAAATTTTTGCAATCTACCCATCTGACAAAGGGCTAATATCCAGAATCTACAAATAACTTAAACAAATTTACCCCCTGAAAAACAAACAACCCCATCAAAAAGTGGGCAAGGGATATGAACAGACACTTCTCAAAAGAAGACATTTATGCAGCCAACAAACATATGAAGAAAAGCTCATTGTCACTGTCATTAGAGAGATGCAACTCAAAACCACAATGAGATACCATCTTATGCCAGTTAGAATGGTGATCATTAAAAAATCAAGAAACAACAGATGGTGGAGGGGATGTGGAGAAATAGGAACGTTTTTACACTGTTGGTGGGAGTGTAAATTAGTTCAACTATTGTGGAAGACAGTGTGGTAATTCCTCAAGGATCTAGAACTAGAAATACCATTTGGCCCAGCCATCCCATTACGGGGTATATACCCAAAGGATTATAAATCATTCTACTATAAAGACACATGCACACTTATGTTTATTGTGGAACTGTTCACAGTAGCAGACTTGGAACCAACCCAAATGCCCATCAATGATAGACTGGATAAAGAAAATGTGGCACATATACACCATGGAATGCTATGCAGCCATCAAAAAGGATGAGTTTATGTCCTTTGCAGGGACATGGACAAAGTTGGAAATCATCATTCTCAGCAAACTAACACAGGAACAGAAAACCGAACACCACATGTTCTCACTCATAAGTGGGAGTTGAACAGTGAGAACATATGGACACAGGGAGGGGACCATCACACGTGGGGGTCTGTTGGGGGTTGGGGCGCTAGGGGAGGAGAAATACCTAATGTGGATGATGGGTTAATGGGTGCAGCAAGCCACCATGGCATGTGTATACCTGTGTAACAAACCCTCATGTTCTGCACATGTACCCCAGAACTTAAAGTATAATTTTTAAAAAAAAGGATAGAAAGGCAATATATATGAATTTTCTTATTAAGTTTGATGTCTACATATTTATATCTAATGCAAATTTATTTTAAAAACATTATATGTTTAAGGCTGGGCTTGGTGACTCATGCCTGTAATCCCAGCACTTTGGGAGGCTGAGGCAGGCAGATCACTTGAGGCCAGGAGTTCGAGACCAGTGTGGGCATTGCGGCAAAACCCCGTCTCTACTAAAAATACAAAAATTAGCCAGCGTGGTGGTGCATGCCTGTAATCTCAGCTACTCAGGAGGCTGAGGCCGGAGAATGACTTGAACCTGGCAGGCAGAAGTTGCAGTGAGCTGAGATCGAGCCACTGCACTCCAGCCAGGGCGACTGAGTGAGACTGTTTCAGAACGAAGAAACAAACAAACAAAATCACATGTTCAAAAACATGTTCTTCCAGAAACTAATTTCTTAACATAAGTAGATAAAATTTACTTTAAACAAGAAAATAAGCTGTTTTTTAAAAAAAGTAACTTTCAGAATATATACTAGTATCAGTATAATTCAGTCCCTTATCCTATAGATACCACTGTGTTTTACTTGTTATTAGAGAAAATAGAAAACATAAAAGTAGGAGAAACAGTGCTATGCCTTGCAATTTTTTTTTTTTTTTTTTTTTTGAGACGGAGTCTCACTCTGTTGCCCAGGCTGGAATGCAGTGGCACAATCTCTGCTCACTGCAACCTCTGCCTCCTGGGCTGAAGCAATTCTCCTGCCTCAGCCTCCTGAGTAGCTAGGATTACAGGCACCCACCACCACGCCTTGCTCATTTTAGTATTTTTTAGTAGAGACGGGTTTTCATTACGTTGGCCAGGCTGATGTAGAACTCTTGACCCCAAGTGATCCACCCATCTCAGCCTCCCTAAGTGCTGGGATTACAGGTGTGAACCACCACGCCTGGCCTGCAAAATTATCTAGTGTAATTGCCTCCTATGTTAGAAAGAATGCTTATAAATGATCACCAAAAATCTAATCTTAGTCTCTACCATAAAAAGTCATTTAGAAAAAGACCTCTGGTTATTAGAACAAATAAAGACATTATTATTAAAATGACATTAGATTATTAAAAAGTATTTCCTTACATGATAACTGATTTTGCCATAATTATTTTGGAAAGTTCCATGTAATCTATGACCATTAATTGTGATTGTATTCCCCCAAATATATCTCTAGAACTGAAATTCCTTTAGGAATTTCAGTGTAATTCAATAAAATAAACCATGAATTGCTCAGTTTTTACCCTACTCAAGTTGAATTTAATAGTGATATTAATAACAGTACTATTTATAATAAAATACTAAAAATATTATTGGCAGACTGAAAGCTTTAGAGACAGTGAATCGTTTTTAAAGAGTTGTTCCTGACACTTATTAGATACTAACTAAATATTAAATCAGTTAACCAAAAAATGATACTTACAAATAAGTTGTAAAAGATAAACATATTGCTCAGAAAGGAGGCAAACTGTTCTCACCAGATAGCTTGGTAGTAAACTTATTATTCATAACTCATATGACAACTTAAAGGTACATAGTGCTATAATTAATGCATCAAATAAAAAACAAAAACTTCCTGGAAGGTAAGAGTAATTTTTAAAAAATGATTCAGAATAAAGCAAATGTTTTATAATTGACCTAATTTTCAGAACAACTTTAGAACTTCTCATGAGGAAATATGGCATAAAATTAATAAAAAATTATTCAGTCAGTGTTATGCAAGACAGACCATTTTAAAACAAGCTTAAATGAACACAGATGCTTAAAAAAGATTGAGTTGATGAGTTTTAAAAAATTAATTCTTCCTCTCATCTTCACCAAGAATTTAAGCTAGCTTATTAATGAATGTTATGAAGGATTAAAAGACAACAGAAAAATTTCAGACTTTTGCAAAAAAAAACATGAGCAACTAGAAAAGATTTTAATATAGTATATTTGTCAGGAGTGAAAATATAGCTACATTGTTTTAAATTAGATAGTAGTCTTCAGTTAGCAGAAATTTCTATCTTATGAGGGTTTAATGTTTGTTTTCAACTTATCTATTTCCAGCCTGGCCAACATAGTGAAACCTCGACTCTACTAAAAACACAAAAATTAGCCAGGCGTGGTGGTGGGCACCTGTAGTCTCAGCTACCCGGGAGGCTGAGGCAGGAAAATCACTTGAACCCAGGAGGCAGAGTTTGAAGTGAGCCGAGATCACACCACTGCACTCCAGTCTGGGCAATGGAGCAAGACTGTCTCAAAAAAAAAAAAAATTATTCCATCTATTTCTTTATTTCTCTCCATAAATAGCAGCTATCATTTCATTAAATTAAACAGAAACACACAACCAGAAGTGCCAGAATAAAGATCATGAAATTAATATATACTTAACAAACTAGAATTTTTATCTTAGGTGCTGTTTTAAATGGAGACTGCCATATCATATTAAGCCCATTAAATCTGTCCCCTAACACTGACAATAAATTAGCACACATTATGGAAGCTGCTTTTCAAATACTGTTTTCTATTTTGCAAGTATACATTTTAAAAATTATTATTAGTTTTCATAAAATAGTAAATTCCTTGGGGGTAATTAGAAATAATCACAGCAATCTATAATTTGTTCCTTTCTCATGTATTGTTTTCATCTGTCTAAAGAAGAAAAGTGCATTAGACAAATATAACAAAGTTATTATAAGCCTACCACTAAGAATATCAAAATGAAGTTAAATACATTTTGTGGAAAAACCTGACTTCCACCAAATCTCATACTTCTTAGACAGATTAAAAATATTTTCTACATTAAAATGTCACCATTTTCCTCAATTTTGGTACATGATTCCAGCTTAGTGAATTACACAGCTAATGCCATGATATTGCTCTGTACTATGCAGCAAAAAAACAAATTTAAGACAGCAAAGTAGAATATAACATTCTTGGTAGCAAATCTTTTCTTATTGTACAATAAAAACAATGATGAATCTTTTCTGTTTCTCATGGATTTCTTTTTTTAAACCTTAACAGGTTAGCATGAGAATGCAAGCACCTTGAGGGTAGAGACAACTACTGTGTACAGGCACTATACTGGGAACTAGGCAAAAGATAAAAAGTAGAATGAAAAGTCACAAGCACCTTAAGAAAAAAATACAATTAGTAGAATTAAAACCATGTCCTTTTTCATAATTACTCAATCTATAATACAATGAGACAGAACTTTTTGTCATGAAATGTGTATTTCACTTGTTTAAAGTTCTAGTTGAATTTATTATTTAACATCTTTCTTTCTCTTTTATTGTAACATTCCAAGTACCTCTTCATTTCCCAAACACGCTCTTCAAACACATATTCATTTCCCAAACACATATTCTTCAAGGACTGTCAGTTCTGTGAATATTACAAGTCCTTTTAAAAATTATTATAATAAATATTGATGCAAAGCAAAGGCCCATGATTTAATTTTTTTTCTTTTAGTATGGTCACTTTTTATTAACTACAAAAGGTAATGATATAAAAAAGAAACAGAATAAACATTTACCAAAAGTTATTAATATACCACCACTCAAAATTCAGAAAATGTGTTGTTTTCACGTACACATACATGAAATAAAATAATACCATAACAGAAGGGTGCTGTATCTGTGTTTAAAGAAGGGGTTGTTGGCAAACACCACAGCTCACTTCTGCTGAAATGTACACAACTGATATATGCAGCACAGAAAGCTGGCACCAAGGGCTTACAACCTTAATTTGCCTGCAAGAAGGAACGGAGATTTACCTTCAGAGCACGTTCTTGATTGTTTTCAGCAGTCAGATGTCTCATGTTGTTTGCTGAAGTCTGGTTCTGCTCTTTCAGATGATGAAGCTCCTGCTCTAACCGTTTGCACTGCCACAGGGGAAGAATCCCATTAAGTAAAGGAGTTACAGCATTTTTTTTCACCAAGCCACATGAATTAATGTAAATAATATCATTGTATTCTCTAAAAGACAAGGTTTTTTTTTTTTTGCAACAAGAATGGTAAGTAAAAGTAATGTTAAATACAATAAATAAAAACATTGCTTACAGTATTCTAAAAATTCAATTATAATTTTCAGTTAGTTTATTAATCTGAATGTTATATAAATCACAAAAATAGTTTTATAAAATTAAGGTCAAACCATATTTAAAATTATTTACTTCTTTGACCAAATGGTTCTGATTATCTATGTTGGTTGAATAAAACTGGGCTTCTAAAAATCATATTGGATTCTAAATAAACTACAATATGATATTGTATGATCACATTTTATTAATATTTAAAAATAAAAATTATAAGGTATATGTTCAGAAATATTTCTAGATTTTAGAAATATCTAAGGAAACGATTTTATAGGGAAAAAAGCAATAGCCAAAGAGTGCCAAGACTTGGAAATAGATAAAGAATTGAGTGTTTTTAATTTCTCCCATTTTGACCAAATTTTACTTTTAAGTAAAAGTGGTTAACAGATATGTGAAATGACCACTTTCACCTATTTGGAATACAAGTAAAGAATATAAGAGAATATAAGTAAAAATAATAAGTTAAAGTTTCAATGAGCCAATAGAAGCATCTATGTTCAAAAAATTTTTGAAATATCTTGCCATTTGAATATAAGATTTCAATATAAATATGTAAAACACTTCACGTAATAATTACACAGGCTATAAAATGGGGTGCTGCAAATCAGGACAATAGGAAGACACATGGGGGATTAAAGAAATAAAGTACTAAACACACCATTGAGGAAAACATTAAAAACCATTCCTTAATTTATCTATTTTAAAATTAGAATATTTACAAAACAACTAATAAGGACACATACTGATTTAAGATCTGGAAAAAGTTCTTTCTAGATTATTTGACAAATGGATAGTTGTCATCATAGATGAATAAAAAATCATTACTTATTATGTTACAATCATGATGCAGCTATCATCCAAAATGACATTTCTTACTACTCTGATTTCTTCTGCCTCTGACCCAAATCATATTAGGCAGTACGTATCAATATTTCACAACTTTGAGTAATATAAAAAATGTTTTAGAAGAAAAAGTCTTACCAGACTCCTAATATTGACTTAGATTGCCAAATGATGTTTGTGTACAAATATGAAATTGAGTATACACACTTCATACATATATAATACAATTATAAAATCAAAACTCACTTAAAAATAAATAAAATAACCATAATATCAAGGCATTTCTAATCAACATTAATTTAATTTAGCAGATAGTTTTGTTGAAACTAAATTCTCCAAATATGATAAAATACTGACTCAGTGCAGATTTTTTTACATTGCCATGTCTATTCCATAATCAGCTGTATGATAACTTAATTTACCTATCACATTTTTAAAAATTTACTTGAAAATTTTGTGACACATATTATGTGGTATTTATTTTCAGGAAACACATGATCTACATATTAAACTGTGTCTCTGTCTTTTATAGCCAGTAACAAAATATTTGGTCAGAATGCAATCAAATCACAGTGTGTGTTACTGAGGACACAAATTATGACCCAAGAAAATGAACATGGCATAGCACTAACTGTACTATCGTGTGTACTCACGATACAGTAGAGATAGTCTCTACTAAACTATCCTTTACATTTTCAATTAAATTTAATATAAAATTATTAAGATTAAAATGTAATAACTAAGTAGGACCTATAAGGATTTAAAGGTGGGGCAGATTATTTTGGCTATGGGAGAAAGAATGTTTCATGGAGCTGCTGACATCTGAGTTGGGCTTGTTTTGGGAATGTGATTTTGTAAGCTGACATGGAGAAAGAAGAATACAGGAGAAAAGAAACGAAAGTAGAAACTTAAGAAGTGTATCTGAAGAAAAAGAGGAAGCATGGTCAAGAGTTGTGTGACCACCTATTATTTTCATTCCAAATAAATTAGAAATCACCCAGGAATAGGGATTTTTCCAAACTACATGGTAGAAACATAAAAAATTCACTCATTCATGCTCAAGAAATAAATGCTAAATGTTCTTGTAAAATAAATATTTGTAGCATATTTAACTACATTAAATGTTTATTTAAATTTATGTAATCCTATATTATTTCTTCATTTGACATTATCCTTGAAAATCCTAACATATTCCCCACAATTGCATATTTATGCATAATTTCTACTGGTTTGTTTCTTTTTACTTTTATTAAACTGCAATTTTGAAATTTATTTTGAAGCAATGGGATTGAACAATTTATTCATCAGGAAGTGGCATAGTATATTAATTACTGTCACTCTATAATTTCATAAAATAGTTATAAAGCAGATAAAGATCCTATCCTTTAATCACATCTCAAATTTTATTGATATTCTCACCAAATTAATTTGTCAAAATGTTTATATTTTTAATTGTTAAATTTGTCATTAAAATGATACAGAAAGGGCAGGAGTAGCTATGCTTATATCAGACAAAACAAATTTCAAGACAAAAACTCTAAGGAAAGACAAACAAGGTCATTATATAATGATAAAGTGGTCAATTCAGCAAGAGGATGCAGCAATTTTAAATATATATGCACTCAACATTCGAGCACCCATATATATGTAAAGCAAGTATTATTAGAGCTAAAGAGAGATATAGGCTCCAATACAATAATAGCTGGATATATCAACATCCCACTTTCAGAGATGAACATATTTTCCATAAAGAAAATCAACAAAGAAACTTCGGACTGAATCTGAACTATAGACTAAATGGATCTACTAGACAGTTATGGAACATTTCGTCCAACGGCCGCAGAATGCACATTCTTTTCCTCAGCACATGGATCATTCTCATGGGTAGATCATATGTTAGGTCACAAAACAAGTCTTAAAACATTAAAAAAACTGAAATAATATCAAACATCTTCTCTAACCACAATAGAAGAAAACTAGAAATTAATAACAGGAGGAATTCTGGAAACTATACAAACACACCAAAATTAAACAATATGCTCCTGAATGACCAGTGGGTCGATGAAGAAATTAAGAAGAAAACTGAAAAACTTCTTGAAACAAATGATAATGGAAACACAACACTGACTACAGGATACAGCAAAAGTAGTACTAAGAGGGAAGTTTATAGCGGTAAGAGCCTACAGCAAAAAAGAAGAAAAACTCAAACAACCTAACAATGCATCTTAAAGAACTAGAAAAGAAAGAGCAAACCAAACCCAAAATTAGTAGAAGAAACAATAAAGATCAGAGCAGAAATGAATAAATTTGAAATGAAAAAAAAATACAAGAGATCAATATAACAAAAGCCAGACTAAGAAAAAAGGAGAGAAAATCCAAATAAGTAAACTCAAAGATGAAAAGAGATACTATAAACAATATGACAGAAATTCAAAGGATTATTAGTGGCTACTATGAGCAACTATATGCCAATAAATTGACAAATCTAGAAGAAATGGACACATTCCTAGACACAAACAACCTACTGAGATTGAGCCAGGAAGAAATCTAAAACCTGAACAGACCAAGAGCAAGTAATGAAATCGAAGCCATAATAAAAAGTATCCCAGTAAAGAAAAGCCTTGGACCTGATGGCTTCACTACTGAATTCTAATACATATTTAAAGAAGAACAAATACCAATCCTACTCAAACTATTCTGGAAAACAGAAGAAGAGGGAAGACTTCCAAACACATTCTACAAGGCCAGTATTATCATAATACCAAAACAAGACCAAGACACATCAAAAAAAGAAAACTGTAGGCCAATATCTCTGATGCATATTGATGCAAAAATGCTCAACAAAATACTAGCAAACGTGGTCAACAATATGTTAAAAAGATCATGCATCATGACTAAGTGGGATTTATCCCTGGGATGCAAGGATGATTCAACATACGCAAATCAATCAATGTGATACATCACGTCAACAGAGTGAAGGACAAAAACCATATGATCATTTCAATAGATGCCGAAAATGCATTTGATGAAATTTAACAACCCTTCATGATAAAAACACTCAAAAAATTGGGTATAGAAGGAATGTACATTAACCTAATAAAAGCCACATATGAGAGACCCACAACAAACATCATACTGAATGGGGAAAAACTGAAAGCCTTTCCTCTAAGATCTGGAAAACAACAAGGATGCCCACTTGCACCACTGTTATTCAACATAGTACTGGAAGTACTAGCCAGAGCAATCGGACAAGAGAAAGAAATAAAGGGCATCCAAACTGGAATGGAAGAAGTCAAATTATCCTTGTTTGCAGATGATATGATCACATATTTGGAAAAACCTGAAGATTCCACATACACACAAAAAAACTGTTAGAATTGATAAATTCAGTAAGGTTGCAGGATACAAAATCAACATACAAAAATCAGTAGCATTTCTATATGACAACAGTGAAAAATCTGAAAAAGAAATTTTAGAAAACACTCCCATTTATCACAGCTACAGATGAAATTAAATACCAAGATATTAATTTAACCAAATAAAACTATAAAACACTGATGACATAAATTAAAGAGAACACCAAAAAATGAAAAGATAGTCCTTGTTCATGGATTGGAAGAGTCAATATTGTAAAAATGTAGGTGCTACCCAAAGCAATATACAGATTCAATGCAATCTCTATCAAAATAACAATGACATTCTTCACAGAAATAGAAAAAATAATCCCAAAATGTATATGGAACCAGAAGAGATTCAGAAGAACCAAAGTTACCCTAAGCAAAAAGAACAAAACTGGAGGAATCTCTTTACTTCACTTTAAATTATACTACAGAGCCAGAGTAAACAAAACAGTATGGTTCTGACATAAAAACACATAGACCAATGGAACAGAATAGAAAACCCAGAAACAAATCCACACACCTACAGTGAACTAATTTTTAAGAAAAGTGCCAAGAACATACACTGGGGAAAAGACAGTCTCTTCAATAAATGGTGCTGGGAAAACTGGATTTCCATATGCAGAAGAATAAAACTAGACAACTAACCCTTGCCATATACAAAAATCAAATCAAAATGGATGAAAGACTTAAATCTAAGACTCCAGATTATGAAACTACTACAGAAAATATAAGGGAAAATCTCTAGGACATTGGTCTAAGCAAAAATTTCTTGGTTTCTGTTCCAAGACCGCCAAATAGGAACAGCTCCAGTCTGCAGATCCAAGTGTGATCCACGTAGAAGACTGGTGATTTCTGCATTTCCAACTAAAGTACCTAGTTCATCTCATTGGGATTGGTTAGACAGTGGGTGCAGCCCACAGTGGGTAAGCCAAAGCAGGGCAGGGCGTCACCTCACCCGGGAAGCGCAAGGGGTCAGGGGGATTTCCCTTTCCTAGCCAAGGGAAGCAGTAACAGACTGTACCTGGAAAAATGGGACATTCCGGCCCAAATACTGTGCTTTTCCCATGGTCTTAGCAACCAGCAGACCAGGAGATTTTCTCCCACGCCTAGTTCAGCGGGTCACATGCCCATGGAACATGGCTCACTGCTAGTGCAGCAGTCTGAGATCGACCTGTGAGGCTGCAGCTTGGCTGGGGGAGGGGCATCCGCCATTACTGAGGCTTATGTAGGTAAACAAAGCGGCCAGGAAACTTGAACTGGGCAGCGCCCACCACAGCTCGGGAAGGCCTACTGCATCTATACACTCCACCTCTGTGGGCAGGGCATAGCTGAACAAATGGCAGCGGACAACTTCTACAGACTTAAATGTCCCTGTCTGATAGCTCTGAAGAGAGCAGTGGTTCTCCCGGCACGGCATTTGAGCTTTGAGAATGGACAGACTGCCTCCTCAAGTAGGTCCCTGACAATCATGTAGCCTAACTGAAAGACACCTCCCACTGGGGCCGACAGACACCTCATACAGGAGGATGCCCCTCTGGGATGAAGCTTACAGAAAAAAGAACAGACAGCAATATTTGCTGTTCTGCAATATTTACTGTTCTGCAGCCTCCACTGGTGATACGCAGGCAAACAGGGTCTGGAGTGGACCTCCAGCAAACTCCAACGGACCTGCAGCTGAGGGACCTGACTGTTAGAAGAAAAACTAAGAATAGTTTCAACATCCACAAAAAGGACACCTACACCAAAACCCCAACTGTAGGTCAAAAACATCAGAGACCAAAGGTAGATAAATACATAAAGATGGGGAGAAACCAGAGCAGAAAAGCTGAAAATTCTAAAAACCAGAGTGCCTCTTCTTCTCCAAAGGATCGCAGCTCCTCACCAGCAATGGAACAAAGCTAGATGCAGAATGACTTTGACAAATTGACAGAAGTAGTCTTCAGAAGGTCAGTAGTAACAAACTTCTCCAAGCTAAAGAAGCATGTTCTAACCCATGGCAAGGAATCTAAAAACCTTGAAAAAAGGTTGGACGAACAACTAACTAGAATAAACAGTGTAGAGAAGACCTTAAATGACCTGACAGAGCTGAAAACCATGGCACAAGAATGTCGTGACACATGCACAAGCTTCAATAGCCGATTCAATCAAGTGGAAGAAAGGGTATCAGTGTTAGAAGATCAAATTAATCAAATAAAGCGAGGGGAGAAGTTTAGAGAAAAAAGAGTAAAAAGAAACAAACAAAGCCTCCAAGAAATATGGGACCATGTGAAAAGACCAAATCTACATTTGATTGGTGTACCTGAAAGCGACGGGGAGAATGAAACCAAGTTGGAAAACACTCTTCAGGATATTATCCAGGAGAACTTCCCCAACCTAGCAAGGCAGGCCAACATTCAAATTCAGGAAATACAGTGAGCACCACAAAGATACTGCTTGAGAAGAGCAACCCCAAGACACGTAATTGTCAGATTCACCAAGGTTGAAATAAAGGAAAAAATGTTAAGGGCAGCCAGAGAGAAAGGTCAGGTTACCCACAAAGGGAAGCCCATCAGACTAACAGTGCATCTCTCGGCAGAAACCCTACAAGCCAGAAGAGAGTGGGGGTCAATATTCAACATTCTTAAAGAAAAGAATTTTCAACCCAGAATTTCATATCCAGCCAAACTAAGCTTCATAAGTGAAGGAGAAATAATCCTTTACAGACAACCAAATGCTGAGAGATTCTGTCACCACCAGGCCTGCCTTACAAGAGCTCCTGAAGGAAGCACTAAACATAGAAAGGAACAACCAGTACTAGCCACTGCAAAAACATGCCAAATTGTAAAGACCACTGATGCTATGAAGAAACTGCATCAATTAACGGGCAAATTAACCAGCTAACATCATAATGACAGGATCATATTCACACATAACAATATTAACCTTAAATGTAAATGAGCTAAATGCCCCAATTAAAGGACACAGACTGGCAAATTGGATAGAGTCAAGACCCATCAGTGTGCTGTGCTCAGGAGACCCATCTCACATGCAGAGACACACATAGCTCAAAACAAAGGGAAGGAGGAAGATCTACCAAGCAAATGGAAAGCAAAAAAAGCAGGCATTCCAATCCTAGTCTCTGATAAAACAGACTTTAAACCAACAAAAGTCAAAAGAGACAAACAGCACTTTGAAAGGCCAAGGCGGGCGGATCACAAGGTCAGGAGATTGAGACCATCCTGGCTAACATGGTGCAACCCGGACTCTACTAAAAATACAAAAAAATAGCTGGGCGTGGGGGTGGGTGCCTGTAGTCCCAGCTACTCGAGAGGCTGAGGCAGGAGAATCGCATGAACCCGGGGAAGGCGGAGCTTGCATTGGGCCGATATCGAGCCACTGCACTTCAGACTGTGAGAGAGCCAAAAAAAAAAAAAAAAAAGAGAGAGAGAGGGAGAAACAAAAAAGGCCATCACATAATGGTAAAGGGAACAATTCAACAAGGAGAGCTAACTATCCTAAATATATATGCACCCAATACAGGAACACCCAGATTCATAAAGCAAGTCTTTAGAGACCTACAAAGAGACGTAGACTCCCACACAGTAGTAATGGGAGACCTTAACACCCCACTGTCAATATTAGACTGATCAATGAGAGAGAAGGTTAACCAAGAGAGAGAAGGATATCCTGGACTTGAATGCAGCTCTGCACCAAGGGGACCTAATAGACATCTACAGAACTCTTCACCCCAAATCAACAGAATATACATTCTTCTCAGCACCACATTGCACTTATTCTAAAATTGACCACATAATTGGAAGTAAAGAATTCCTCAGCAAATGTAAAGAACAGAAATCACAACAAACTGTCTCTCAGACCACAGTGCAATCAACTTAGAACTCAGGATTAAGAAACTCACTCAAAACTGCACAACTACATAAACGCTGAACAACTGCTCCTAAATGACTACTAGGTAAATAATGAAATGAAGGCAGAAACAAAGATGTTCTTTGAAACCAGTGAGAACAAAGATACAACGTAACAGAATCTCTGGGACACATTTAATGCAGTGTGTAGGCGGAAATTTATAGCACTAAAGGCCCACAAGAGAAAGCAGGAAAGATCTAAAATTGACATCCTACCATCACAATTAAAAGAACTAGAGAAGCAAGAGCAAACACATTCAAAAGCTACCAGAAGGCAAGAAATAACTAAGATCAGAGCAGAACTGAAAGAAATAGGGACACAAAAAACCCTTCAAAAAAATCAATGAATCCAGGAGCTGGTTTTTGAAAAGATCAACAAAATTGATAGACTGCTAGCAAGACCAATAAAGAACAAAAGAGGGAAGAATCAAATAGACGCAATAAAAAATGACAAAGGGGATATCACCACCGATCCCACAGAAATACAAACTACCATCAGAGAATACTATAAAAACCTCTACGGAAATAAACTAGAAAATCTAGAAGAAATGGATAAATTCCTGGACACGTACACCCTCCCAAGACTAAACCAGGAAGAACTTGAATCTCTGAATAGACCAATAACAGGCTCTGAAATTGAGGCAATAACTAATAGCCTACTGAACAAAAACGTCCAGGACTAGATGGATCACATCCGAATTCTACCAGAGGTACAAAGAGGAGATAGTACCATTCCTTCTGAAACTATTCCAATCAATAGAGAAAGAGGGAATCCTCCCTAACTCATTTTATGAGGCAACATCACCCTGATACCAAAGCCTGGCAGAGACACAACAAAAAAAGGGAATTTTAGACCAACATCCCTGATCAACATGGATGCGAATATCCTCAATAAAATACTGGCAAACCGAATCCAGCAGCATATCAAAAAGCTTATCCACCAAGATCAAGTCGGCTTCATCCCCGGGATGCAAGGCTGGTTCAACATATGCAAATCAATAAACATAATACATCACATAAACAGAACCAATGACAAAAACCACGATTGTTTCATTAGATGCAGAAAAGGCCTTCGACAAAATTCAACAGCCCTTCATGCTAAAAACTCACAATGAACTAGACATTGATGGAACGTATCTCAAAATAATAAGAGCTATTTATGACAAACCCACAGCCAATATTATACTGAATGGGAAAAAACTGGAAGCATTCCCTTTGAAAACCGGCACAAGACAAGGATGCCCTCTCTCACCACTCCTATTTAACATAGCGTTGGAAGTTCTGGCCAGGGCAATCGGGCAAGAGAAAGAAATAAAAGGAATTCAATTATGAAAAGTGGAAGTCAAAGTTTGCAGATTACATGATTGTATATTTAGAAAACCCCATCGTCTCAGTCCAAAATCTCCTTAAGCTGATGAGCAAATTATGCAAATTCTCAGGATACAAAATCAATGTGCAAAAATCAAAAGTATTCCTATACACCAATAACAGACAAACAGAGAGCCAAATAATGAGTGAACTCCCATTCACAATTGCTACAAAGAGAATAAAATACCTAGGAATACAACTTACAAGGGATGTGAAGGACCTCTTCAAGAAGAACTACAAACCACTGCTCAATGAAATAAAAGAAGAGACAAACAAATGGAAGAACATTCTATGCTCATGGATAGAAAGAATCAATATCATGAAAATGGCCATACTGCCCAAGGTAATTTATAGATTCAATGCTATCCGCATCAAGCTACCACTGACTTTCTTCACAGAATTAGAAAAAAACTACTTTAAAGTTCATATGGAACCAAAAAAGAGCCCACATTGCCAAGACAATCCTAAGCAAAAAGAACAAAGCTGGAAGCATCATGCTACCTGACTTCAAACTACACTACAAGGCTACAGTAACCAAAACAGCATGGTACTGTTACCAAAACAGATATATAGACCAATCGAACAGAACAGAGGCCTCAGAAGTAACACCACACACCTACAACCATTTGGTCTTCAACAAACCTGAGAAAAACTAGCAATGGGGAAAGGATTCCCTGTTTAATAAATGGTGCTGGGAAAACTGGCTAGCCATATGTAGAAAGCTGAAACTGGATCCCTTCCTTATACCTTACACAAAAATTAATTCAAGATGGATTAAAGACTTAAATATTAGACCTAAAACCATAAAAACCCTAGAAGAAAACCTAGGCAATACCATTCCAGACATAGGCATGGGCAAGGACTTCATGACTAAAACACCAAAAGCAAGGGCAACAAAAGCCAAAATTGACAAATAGGATCTCATTAAACTAAAGAGCTTCTGCACAGCAAGAGAAACTACCCTCAGAGTGAACAGGCAACCTACAGAATGGGAGAAAATTTTTGTAATCTACCTATGTGACAAAGGGCTGACATCCAGAATCTACAAAGAACTTTAACAAATTTACAAGAAAAAGGCAACCCCGTGAAAAAGTGGGCAAAGGGTATTAACAGACACTTCTCAAAAGAAGACATTTATGCATCCCACAGACACATGAAAAAATGCTCATCATCACTGGTCATCAGAGAAATGCAAATCAAAACCACAATGAGATACCATCTCACACCAGTTAGAATGGCAATGATTAAAAAGTCAGAAAACAACAGATGCTGGAGAGGATGTGGAGAAATAGGAACGCTTTTACACTTGGTGGGAGTGTAAATTAGTTCAACCATTGTGGAAGACAGTGTGGCAATTCCTCAAGGATCTAGGACTAGAAATAACATTTGACCCAGTAATTCCATTGCTGGATATATACCCAAAGGATTATAAATCATGCTGCTATAAAGACACATGCACAGGTATGTTTATTGCAGCACTATTCACAATAGCAAAGATTGGAATGAACTCAAATGCCCATCAATAATAGACTGGATTAAGAAAATGTGGCACATATACACCATGGAATACTATGCAGCCATAAAAAAGGATGAGTTCATATCCTTTGCAGGGACATGGATGAAGCTGGAAACCATCATTCTCAGCAAATTATCAGAAGGACAGGAAACCAAACACTGCATGTTCTCACTCACAGATGGGAATTGAAAACTGAGAACACTTGGACATAGGGCAGGGAACATCACACACGGGGGCCTCTCAGGGAGTAGGAAGCTGGGGGAGGGATAGCATTAGGAGAAATACCTAACATAAATGACGAGTTGATGGGTGCAGCAAACCATCATGGCACATGTATAACTATGTAACAAACCTGCACATTGTGCACATGTACCCTAGAACTTAAAGTATAATTAAAAAAACAAAAAAAGAAAAAATATTTCTTGAGCAATACCCCACAATCACAGGCAACCAAAACAAAAATGGAAAAATGGGATCCCATCAACTTAAAAATCTTCTGCACAGCAAAGGAAACAATCAATAAAGAGAAGAGACAACCTACAGAATGGGAGAAAATATTTGCAAATTATCCATCTGACAAGGAATTAACAACCAGGATATATAAGGAGCTCAAACAACTCTATTGGAAAAGATCTAATAACCTGATTTTTTTTTAAAAAAGACCAAATAATTGAATAGACATTTCTCAAAAGATGACATACAAATGGCAAACTGGCATACGAAAAGGTGTTCAATATCACTGATCATCAAAGAAATGCAAATCAAAACTACAATTAGATTATTGTCTCACTCCAGTTAAAATGGCTTTTAACTAAAAGACAGGTAATAACAAATGCTGGTGAGCATGTGGAAAAAGGGTGAAAAGGGTGAACATTTCTTGAGCAATATCCCACAAGCACAGGCAACCAAAGCAAAAATGGACAAATGGGATCACATCAAGTTAAAAATCTGCACAGCATAGGCAACAATCAACAAAGTGAAGAGACAATATGGGAGAAAATACTTGCAAATTGCCCATCTGTTGGTGAGAATGTAAGTTAGTACAATCACTATGGAGAAAATTTTGGAGGTTCCTCAGAAAATTAAAAATAGAGCTACCATATGATCCAGCAATCCCACTACTGGGTATATACTCCAAAGAAAGGAAATCAGTATATTGAAGAGATATCTGCACCTCCATGTTTGTTGCAGCACTGTTCACAATAGCCAATATTTGGAAGCACCTTAAGTGTTCAACAGATCACTGGATAAAGAAAATGTGGCACATGTATACACAGTGGAGTACTATTCAATCATAAAAAAATGAGATCCTGGGGGAAGGAGCCAAGATGGCCGAATAGGAACAGCTCCGGTCTGCAGCTCCCAGAGTGGCCGACGCGGAAGACGGTGATTTCTGCATTTCCATCTGAGGTACCGGGTTCATCTCACTAGGGAGTGCCAGACAGTGGGCGCAGGTCAGTGGGTGCGCACACCGTGCGCGAGCCGAAGCAGGGCGAGGCATTGCCTCACTCGGGAAGCGCAAGGGGTCAGGGAGTTCCCTTTCCGAGTCAAAGAAAGGGGTGACGGATGGCACCTGGAAAATCGGGCCACTCCCACCCGAATACTGCGCTTTTCTGACGGGCTTAAAAAATGGCACACCATGAGATTATATCCCGCACCTGGCTCGGAGGGTCCTACACCCACAGAGTCTCACTGATTGCTAGCACAGCAGTCTGAGATCAAACTGCAAGGCGGCAGCGAGGCTGGGGGAGGGGCGCCCACCCTTGCCCAGGCTTGCTTAGGGAAACAAAGCAACCTGGAAGCTCGAACTGGGTGGAGCCCACCACAGCTCAAGGAGGCCTGCCTGCCTCTATAGGCTCCACCTCTGGGGGCAGGACACAGACAAACAAAAAGACAGCAGTAACCTCTGCAGACTTAAATGTCCCTGTCTGACAGCTTTGAAGAGAGCAGTGGTTCTCCCAGCACGCAGCTGGAGATCTGAGAACTGGCAGACTGCCTCCTCAAGTGGGTCCCTGACCCCTGACCCCCGAGCAGCCTAACTGGGAGGCACATCCCAGCAGGGACAGACTGACACCTCACACAGCAGGGTATTCCAACAGTCCTGCAGCTGAGGGTCCTGTCTGTTAGAAGGAAAACTAACAAACAGAAAGGACATCCACACCAAAAACCCATCTGTACATCACCATCATCAAAGACCAAAAGTAGATAAAACCACAAAGATGGGGAAAAAAACAGAACAGAAAAACTGGAAACTCTAAAAATCAGAGCGCCTCTCCTCCTCCAAAGGAACGCATTTCCTCACCAGCAACGGAACAAAGCTGGATGGAGAATGACTTTGACGAGCTGAGAGAAGAAGGCTTCAGACGATCAAATTACTCTGAGCTACGGGAGGACATTCAAACCAAAGGCAAAGAAGTTGAAAACTTTGAAAAAAATTTAGAAGAATGTATAACTAGAATAACCAATACAGAGAAGTGCTTAAAGGAGATGATGGAGCTGAAAACCAAGGCTCGAGAATTACGTGAAAAATCCAGAAGCCTCAGGAGCCGATGAGATCAACTGGAAGAAAGGGTATCAGCGATGGAAGATGAAATGAATGAAATGAAGCGAGAAGGGAAGTTTAGAGAAAAAAGAATACAAAGAAATGAGCAAAGCCTCCAAGAAATATGGGACTATGTGAAAAGACCAAATCTACGTCTCACTGGTGTACCTGAAAGTGACAGGGAGAATGGAACCAAGTTGGAAAACACTCTGCAGGATATTATCCAGGAGAACTTCCCTAATCTAGCAAGGCAGGCCAACGTTCAGATTCAGGAAATACAGAGAACGCCACAAAGATACTCCTCGAGAAGAGCAACTCCAAGACACATAATTGTCAGATTCACCAAAGTTGAAATGAAGGAAAAAATGTTAAGGGCAGCCAGAGAGAAAGGTCGGGTTACCCACAAAGGGAAGCCCATCAGACTAACAGCAGATCTCTCAGCAGAAACTCTACAAGCCAGAAGGGAGTGGGGGTCAATATTCAACATTCTTAAAGAAAAGAATTTTCAACCCAGAATTTCATATCCAGCCAAACTAAGCTTCATAAGCTAAGGAGAAATAAAATACTTTACAGACAACCAAATGCTGAGAGATTCTGTCACCACCAGGCCTGCCCTAAAAGAGCTCCTGGAGGAAGTGCTAAACATGGAAAGGAAAACCGGTACCAGCCGCTGCAAAATCATGACAAAATGTAAAGACCATCAAGACTAGGAAGAAACTGCATCAACTAACGAGCAAAATCACCAGCTAACATCATAATGACAGGATCAAATTCACACATAACAATATTAACTTTAAATGTAAATGGACTATGCTCCAATTAAAAGACACAGACTGGCAAATTGGATAAAGAGTCAAGACCCATCAGTGTGCTGTATTCAGGAAACCCATCTCACGGGCAGAGACACACATAGGCTCAAAATAAAAGGATGGAGGAAGATCTACCAAGCAAATGGAAAACAAAAAAAGGCAGGGGTTGCAATCCTAGTCTCTGATAAAACAGACTTTAAACCAACAAAGATCAAAAGAGACAAAAAAGGCCATTACATAATGGTAAAGGGATCAATTCAACAAGAAGAGCTAACTATCCTAAATATATATGCACCCAATACAGGAGCACCAAGATTCATAAAGCAAGTCCTTAGTGACCTACAAAGAGACTTAGACTCCCACACATTAATAATGGGAGACTTTAACACCCCACTGTCAACATTAGACAGATCAACGAGACAGAAAGTCAACAAGGATACCCAGGAATTGAACTCAGCTCTGCACCAAGCGGACCTAATAGACATCTACAGAACTCTCCACCCCAAATCAACAGAATATACATTTTTTTCAGCACCACACCACACCTATTCCAAAATTGACCACATACTTGGAAGTAAAGCTCTCCTCAGCAAATGTAAAAGAACATAAATTATAACAAACTATCTCTCAGACCACAGTGCAATCAAACTAGAACTCAGGATTAAGAATCTCACTCAAAACTGCTCAACTACATGGAAACTGAACAACCTGCTCCTGAATGACTACTGGGTATATAACAAAATGAAGGCAGAAATAAAGATGTTCTTTGAAACCAACGAGAACAAAGACACAACATACCAGAATCTCTGGGACGCATTCAAAGCAGTGTGTAGAGGGAAATTTATAGCACTAAATGCCCACAAGAGAAAGCAGGAAAGATCCAAAATTGACACCCTAACATCACAATTAAAAGAACTAGAAAAGCAAGAGCAAACACATTCAAAAGCTAGCAGAAGGCAAGAAATAACTAAAATCAGAGCAGAACTGAAGGAAATAGAGACATAAAAAACCCTTCAAAAAATTAATGAATCCAGGAGCTGGTTTTTTGAAAGGATCAACAAAATTGATAGACCGCTACCAAGACTAATAAAGAAAAAAAGAGAGAAGAATCAAATAGACGCAATAAAAAATGATAAAGGGGATATCACCACCGATCCCACAGAAATACAAACTACCATCAGAGAATACTACAAATACCTATACGCAAATAAACTAGAAAATCTAGAAGAAATGGATAAATTCCTGGACACATACACTCTCCCAAGACTAAACTAGGAAGAAGTTGAATCTCTGAATAGACCAATAACAGGATCTGAAATTGTGGCAATAATCAATAGCTTACCAACTAAAAAGAGTCCAGGATCAGATGGATTCACAGCTGAATTCTACCAGAGGTACAAGGAGGAACTGGTACCTTTCCTTCTGAAACTATTCCAATCAATAGAAAAAGAGGGAATCCTCCTTAACTCATTTTATGAGGCCAGCATCATTCTGATACCAAAGCCAGGCAGAGACACAACCAAAAAAGAGAATTTTAGACCAATATCCTTGATGAACATTGATGCAAAAATCCTCAATAAAATACTGGCAAAACGAATCCAGCAGCACATCAAAAAGCTTATTCACCATGATCAAGTGGGCTTCATCCCTGGGATGCAAGGCTGGTTCAATATACACAAATCAATAAATGTAATCCAGCATATAAACAGAGGCAAAGACAAAAACCACATGATTATCTCAATAGATGCAGAAAAAGCCTTTGACAAAATTCAACAA
The DNA here is from genome assembly GCF_029289425.2 of Pan paniscus. Classification (NCBI taxonomy): domain Eukaryota; kingdom Metazoa; phylum Chordata; class Mammalia; order Primates; family Hominidae; genus Pan; species Pan paniscus. Next base: position 38,670,822 of record NC_073264.2, on the reverse strand, counting down.
GCATTCATGTTAAAAACTCTCAATAAATTAGGTATTGATGGGACGTATTTCAAAATAATAAGAGCTATCTATGACAAACCCACAGCCAATATCATACTGAATGGGCAAAAACTGGAAGCATTACCTTTGAAAACTGGCACAAGACAGGGATGCGCTCTCTCACCACTCCTATTCAACATAATGTTGGAAGTTCTGGCCAGGGCAATTAGGCAGGAGAAGGAAATAAAGGGTATTCAATTAGGAAAAGAGGAAGTCAAATAGTCCCTGTTTGCAGACGACATGATTGTATATCTAGAAAACCCCATTGTCTCAGCCCAAAATCTCCTTAAGCTGATAAGCAACTTCAGCAAAGTCTCAGGATACAAAATCAATGTTCAAAAATCACAAGCATTCTTATACACCAACAACAGACAAACAGAGAGCCAAATCATGAGTGAACTCCCATTCACAATTGCTTCAAAGAGAATAAAATACCTAGGAATCCAACTTACAAGGGATGTGAAGCACCTCTTCAAGGAGAACTACAAACCACTGCTCAAGGAAATAAAAGAGGATACAAACAAATGGAAGAACATTCCTTGCTCATGGGTAGGAAGAATCAATATCGTGAAAATGGCCATACTGCCCAAGGTAATTTACAGATTCAATGCCATCCCCATCAAGCTACCAATGACTTTCTTCACAGAATTGGAAAAAACTACTTCAAAGCTCATATGGAACCAAAAGAGAGCCCGCATCGCCAAGTCAATCCTAAGCCAAAAGAACAAAGCTGGAGGCATCACACTACCTGACTTCAAACTATACTACAAGGCTACAGTAACCAAAACAGCATGGTACTGGTACCAAAACAGAAATATAGATCAATGGAACAGAACAGAGCCCTCAGAAATAACGCCGCTTACCTACAACTATCTGATCTTTGACAAACCTGAGAAAAACAAGCAATGGGGAAAGGATTCCCTATTTAATAAATGGTGCTGGGAAAACTGGCTAGCCATATGTAGAAAGCTGAAACTGGATCCCTTCCTTACACCTTATACAAAAATCAATTCAAGATGGATTAAAGACTTAAGCGTTAGACCTAAAACCATAAAAACCCTAGAAGAAAACCTAGGCATGGGCAAGGACTTCATGTCTAAAACACCAAAAGCAATGGCAACAAAAGACAAAATTGAGAAATGGGATCTAATTAAAGAGCTTCTGCACAGCAAGAGAAACTACCATCAGAGTGAACAGGCAACCTACAAAATGGGAGAAAATTTTCGCAACCTACTCATCTGACAAAGGGCTAATATCCAGAATCTACAATGAACTCAAACAAATTTACAAGAAAAAACAAACAACCCCATCAAAAAGTGGGCAAAGGACATGAACAGACACTTCTCTAAAGAAGACATTTATGCAGCCAAAAAACACATGAAAAAATGCTCATCATCACTGGCCGTCAGAGAAATGCAAATCAAAACCACAATGAGATACCATCTCACACCAGTTAGAATGGCAATCATTAAAAAGTCGGGAAACAACAGGTGCTGGAGAGGATGTGGAGAAATAGGAACGCTTTTACACTGTTGGTGGGACTGTAAACTAGTTCAACCATTGTGGAAGTCAGTGTGGCGATTCCTCAGGGATCTAGAACTGGAAATACCATTTGACCCAGCCATCCCATTACTGGGTATATACCCAAAGGACTATAAATCATGCTGCTATAAAGACACATGCACACATATGTTTATTGCGGCATTATTCACAATAGCAAAGACTTGGAACCAACCCAAATGTCCAACAATGATAGACTGGATTAAGAAAATGTGGCACATATACACCATGGAATACTATGCAGCCATAAAAAATGATGAGTTCATGTCCTTTGTAGGGACATGGATGAAATTGGAAATCATCATTCTCAGTAAACTATCGCAAGAACAAAAAACCAAACACCGCATATTCTCACTCATAGGTGGGAACTGAACAATGAGATCACATGGACACAGGAAGAGGAATATCACACTCTGGGGACTGTTGTGGGGTGGGGGGAGGGGGGAGGGATAGCAGTGGGAGATATACCTAATGCTAGATGATGAGTTAGTGGGTGCAGTGCACCAGCATGGCACATGTATACATATGTAACTAACCTGCACAATGTGCACATGTACCGTAGAACTTAAAGTATAATAAAAAAAAATGAGATCCTGTCATTTGCAATAACATGGATGGAACTGGAGATCATTATGGTAACTGAAACAATTCAAGCACAGAAAGAGATCATCGCATGTTCTCACTTATTTGTGGGATCTAAAAATCAAAACAATTGAACTCATGGACACAGGGATTAAAAGGATGGCTACCAGAAGCCGGGAAGGGTAGTTGAGGGCTGGAGGGAAGTGGGATGGTTAATAGGTACAAAAAAAGAGTTAGGAAGAATGAATAAGACCTAATATTTGACAGTAAAATAGGGTAACTATAATCAATGATAACTTGTACATTTAAAAATAACTAAAAGAATATAACTGTATTGTTTGTAACACAATGGATAAATGCTTGAAGGGATGGATACCCCAAGATTATTGCATGCCTATATCGAAACACTTCATGTACCTTATAAATATATACACCTACTATGTACCCACAAAAATTAAAAATTAAAAAAAATTGTTAAATACATAAAGTAAAAAAAAATAGGAAAGAAAGAAAAAGAAAAGAAAAGAAAAAGCAGAATGGGCTGGGCACAGTGGTGCATGCCTGTAACCCCAGCACTTTGGGGTTTGAGGCAGGAGAACCACTTGAGGCCAGGAGTGCAAGACCAACCAGGGAAACTTCCAAGACACCACACCTCCACAAAAATAAAAATTAAAAAATTTGTCAGGCATGGAGTCTTTCACCTGTAGTCCCAGCCATTACGGAGGCTGAAGTGGGAGGATTACTTGAGTTCAGGAATTTAAGGCTACAGAGAGTTATGCTCTTGCCATGGCATTCCAGCTTAGTCGACAGAGTGAGACCCTGTTTCTGAAAAGAAGAAAAAGAATACAGAAAGAGACAGGAAATAATACAAACTGTTATACTTATCACCAATGTTTACCAAATGTAAATTAATCTTTCATAATTCGGATTTTCAAAAAACAAAATATTAGAACTATGTAACTAATTTATCCCTGCTTAAATATCACCATTCTTTTCTCCTCCAAGGAACGTCTATTCTGAAGTGCATTTTTTTCAACCAATATTAAGCAATGACTCTGTTCCAGGCAGCTGTATATGGCTGTGGATACAGCATCTAAGAAGCTAGGTAAAAATGCACTGTCATGGAGTTCACATTCTAGTTGGGGAAAAGAGACAATAAACGAAATAAGTAAATGAAATATATAGAATGATAGAGGTGAAAAATGTTGAAGAAAAACAGGTTAAAGGCATACAGAGTGCCAACAGAGTAAAGAAATTGCAATTTCACATAGAAAAGACATAACTGAGAAGATATTTGAATACAGAGTCTAAGAAGATACAGCAGTAAATCTTGCATATCTTTGGAAGGAGTGGTTGAAGCAGAAGGAACAGTAAGTGCAAAGGCCCCAAGGTGGAAACATTTGGCATATTTGAGTAATGGCAAAGAGAATCCTGTAGCAGGAATGAATGAAGTAAGCAAGGGGGAGGAGAAGAGTGGGAGATGAGGACAGCAGAGCCTTGAGATTCTTGTAAAGACTACGGCTTTTACTTTGAGTGAGATGGAAAGTTTCTAAAGGGTTTTGAGTAGAGAAGCCACATAATTTGTTTGACATTACTGTACATTCACACTGCCTGCTGTTAAGAATAGAAACAGTGGCCGGGTGCGGTGGCTCACGCTCGTTATCTCAGCACTTTGGGAGGCCGAGGTGGGTGGACCACCTGAGGTCAGGAGTACAAGACCAGCCTAGCCAACATGGCAAAACCCATCACTACCAAAAATAGAAAAATTAGCCGGGTGTGGTGGTAGGCACCTGTAGTCCCAGCTACTCGGGAGGCTGAGGCAGGAGAATCGCTTGAACCTGGGAGGTGGAGACTGCAGTGAGCCGAGATTCTGCCATTGCACTCCAGCCTAGGCAACAGAGCGAAACTCCATCTCAAAAAAAAAAAAAAAAAAAAAAAAAAAAAAGAATTAGCCGGGCATGGTGGCACCGCCTGTACGAGGCTAAAGCAGGAGAATCCCTTGAACACAGGAGGCAGAGGTTGCAGTGAGCTTGAGATCGTGCCACTGCTCTCCAGCCCGGGTGACAGAGTGAGACTCTGTCCAAAAAAAAAAAAAAAAAAAAAAAGGAAAAAAGAATAGACTAAGGGAAGGGAAGGAGAAGGAAGATGATGCAAGAAGTCTAGTCTGGAGGTTGTTGAGTAGTTAATCCAGGAGAGAGATGAGATGGCTCAGACTAGGATGGTAGAAGTGGAGGTAATAAGAAAATTTTCCTTTTAGTGGTAGTCATTCTTCTCTTGTTTCTGATCTTAATATATAACCATTAAGAGGCATTTTTGTTGGTATTCTGATCACATTAGGGACATTATTTTTTATTCCTAGTTTGCTGACCTGTCCCACTCCCCTTCTGTAATATTAATACTAGTGTGTTTAATTTTATTGCATGCTTTTTCCAAATGTGTTGCATTAATATGGTGAATTATCTCAATTTTCTAATGTATAACAATCATTTGATTACTGTGATGAGTCCTAATTGATCATCACATCATTTTATTCTCTGGGACCATATATATAATCTATTTCTAGAATAATCAGTAGAAATCCTTTATCAAACTATCTAGTTTTCCTTCCAGGCTGAACGCTTTTTTTCAGAGGTACAGTTTTTAAAAGTTAATTTAGAGGAAATCATGTCCTTTACAGCAACATGTATGCAGCTGTTGGCTATTATCCTATGCAAATTAATGCAAAAACAGAAAACCAAATACCACATATTCTCACTTATCAGTAGGGGGCTAAACATTGGGTATGCATGGACGTAAAGATGGGAATAACAAGACACTAGGGACTACCAGAGGGGGAAGAGCCAGAAAGGGGAATGAGGTATAAAACTACCTGTTGGGTACTGTGCTCCCTACCTGGGCGATGGGATCAATTATACCCCAAACCTCAGTATCACGCAGTATACCCATGTAACAAACCTGCACATGTACCCCATGAATCTAAAATAAAAGAAAAAGTTTTATTAACGAAGAAAAAAAGTTATTTTACTGAGACATCTGGTCTTTGAAAATGCGATTCTTTTGTTCTCACACTCTTTACTGGATAGAACTGCTATGATAAATGGTACTTCTTTGGCACTTTGAAGATATTATCCCATTTTAGTCTGGCATTGATTGTTGTTAACATAAAGTCACTATGAATTTCACAGTAATTCCTTTGTAGGTTGATATGTTTTTTCTCAATGGTTGCTTTAACGTCTTCCATAGGTTAACTTTGATGTTCTACAGTTCTACAACAATATCTCTAGGAGTGGACTTACTTTTAACTTCTTCATACTCTTTGTGCTTGTTAAAGATGGAAAATCCACAGCTATCATCTCTTGGAATATTATCTTGCTCCCATTTTGAAACTCATATTGGCCATATTAGATCTACAACTCATTTTTAATTTAATCACTTTTAATCTATTTTCAATCTCTACATGTGAATTCTGAGCATCTATCATTAGTGATTCAAGATTCTTGATTCTATCTTCAGCCGTATCTACTCTTCATTTATTCACATATTTTTTAATTTCAGTGATTATAGTTTTCACTTCTTTCTTCTTGTATGCTTTTTCAATTCTGTCCATCTTTTTTTCACAGTGATCCTTTTTTATATGTCTATTCAATGGTTTCTCTGTTTACATGTATATATGGTATATGCTTTCATATTTTGCTGTTATCTCACTTTGTTGGTAGTATAATCCTTTTAATTATTTTTCATGGTGGATTTTTTATGTGGCATATACATTTTCACTTTGCCCATCTTTAGTAGACATTCCTTTTTCGGTATTAACTTGTGTGTGTAGATGAATTGCCAGATTGGTTTTGTATCTCTTGCTGCTGGATGACCTAAAGTTTTATTAATCTAGGTCAGGTTTACATCTTAATGACTTTGTGGCTTCTCACCATGACAGTTATGTAATGTGTTCACTATACTCCCATATGAAGCAGGTGTGGCTCTTTAATTTCTCAGGATAATTTTTCCCCCTTTGCTATGTCTTGGCCAGAGACAAGCTTCATTATCACTTCTCTGAACCAGTAAGTTGTCTATTTTTTTCTAGAGTTCCTCTCGCTGAAGAGGTATTCTTTCTATGGTCTGGCTATATTCAAGGTTCTCCACTCAGTTCTCACCTCGCATGGCCATATCATCACTCCTTCTAACAGTAATAAAAATCAAAGTTCCTAGCCCTTGGGATCAATATCTGCTCTTATATCACTATTTACCCAGTATGTCTATAGCTCTTCAGGTTTCCTCTCAATTTTTAATCCTCATGGTCTTTCTCTTTCTTCAACTTTTCTAGAAAGGCTGTGTGTGTATGTTTGTGTTGGCAGGGGGACTTTCAGGCCAATTTTTACATGAAAAATTGTAAATAAAGAGATAAGCGTAATATAAAAATAATAAAGCTGTTTTACACTGAGGGTATTTATCCATATTTGCATATTTGGGTTGTTTCCATGGCTACCAGTATAAAAGTAATAGAAGGTAAGGCCCAGGAATACCCAAAGTGGCAAGTATCTGAAAGGGCCACATCTTCAGTTATTTTTTTATTTTTTTGAGACGGAGTCTCACTGTGTCACCCAGGCTGCAGTGCATTGGCACGATCTCAGCTCACTATAACCTTCGCCTCCTGGGTTCAAGCAATTCTCCTGCCTCAGCTCCCTGAGTAGCTGGGATTACAGGTGTGCACTACCACACCTGGCTAATCTTTGTATTTTTGTAGAGACGGGGTTTCACTATGTTGGTCAGGCTGGTCTTGAACTTCTGACCTCAATTGATCTGTCTGCCTCAGCCTCCCAAAGTGCTGGGATTACAGGCGTGAGCCATCGTGCTCATCCACATTCAGGTATTTTAATGATCCCCCCTACTTTGACAAATAAAAAGAGACAGGACAAATGCTAGAGAAGATATGTGTCCCTAAATCAAGTAATGTATTTTAAGTAAATGCCAATTGTATATATGATAGTATTCTGAAGAACTAAGATTCTCACCATAGGAGACAAAAGATACACATGTAAGATACGTTAAGTAAAAATTCTGCAGTTCAGAATTTGAAATATCAGTATGAACACACATAAGTTTTATTTTTAAAAAAAACGAGTGTTTATGTGTATGTACTTCCTAGTTCTGCCCACTGAAACAGACTAAAAACAACAGGAAATTCAGTAGCAATGAGGACCCCTAGCACCTGGAATATGGGCTCCAAGTATCATTACCTACTAAAAATAAAGAACTCCATGGATGTTTGGCTGATTCCAGATCTGGAACAAGAGTGTACAGAATGATCTGGGAACATTTAGTCATAGCAGATACCAAGAAACTATTGAAGAGACTTAGAAAAAACTCAGAGGCCAACTTGAAAAAGGTCCCTGCTATCTAAAGAAAATACAATTTCAGTATCAATAACTGATAGTAACTGAAGTGCACTGAACAAATAAAATTATTGAGTGTATAATGACAATTTAAAAATTTTAAAAACTTGGCCATGCACAACGGTTCTTGCCTATAATCCCAGAACTTTGGGAGGCAAAGGCAGGAAAATCACTTAAGTCCAGGAGTCAAGACCGGCCTGGGCAATGTAGCGAGACTTTGTCTCTACAAAAAATGAAAAAATATTAGCCAGACATTGTGGCGTGCACCTGCAGGCCCAACTACTCAGAAGGCTGAGATGGAAGTATTGCTTGCATCCAGGAGGTCAAGGCTGCAGTGAGCTGCACTCCAGTCTGTATGACTGTACTCCAGCCTTGGTGACAAAGCAAGACCCTGCCTCAAAAAAATAAAATAAAAAACTAAAAATCAAATTGTTAATGTTGGAGGATATTGGTAAACCAAGTATTTAAGTATTGTCCACTATTTTTTTTTTTTTTTTTTTGATAAGAGTCTCCCTCTATCACCCAGGCTGGAGTCGCAGCTTACTGCAGCCTCGTACTCCTGGGCTCAAGCGATCCTCTTGTTTCAGCCTCTGGAATAGCTAGGACCACAGGAGCACACCGCCATGCCCGGGTATTTTTAAAAATTTTGTCGAGATGAGGACTTGTAATGTTGCCCCAGCTGGTTCTCAAACTACTAGCCTCAAGCAGTCTTCCTGCCTGGGCGTCCCTAAGTGCTGGGATTACAGGTGTGAGCCAACATACCTGGTTCACTCTTTATATATAAATTTTACCACTGGTTAATCAAACAATAGATAAGAAGATAGCTCTCTTTAGAGAAATATTCTAACTAATAAAGATAATAGGAATGTTATCTTTAGAATATCACAATTTTGAAATTATTAGTATAGTAACAGATCTAGGCATTGAGATTTGCTAACAACATAGAAAGAAACACAACTTGACATGTGCTTCCAGATGAAAGAACACAAAACCACCTATAAAGTAGTTTTGCTAATAAAAACAAATCTAAATCTCGTTAAGTCTCTAGGTCAAGTATCCATATTTGGATACTCGGAAAAAAAAGTATATATACGGAAAAAAAGAAAACAAAGGAACATATTAAATGATACTACAGAGATGCAATGAAAAAACTGGAAAACTCGACAAGAAAACTGACTTTATTTTATTTTTAATTTATTTAAAAAATAAATTCCAGGGGAATAAAAAAGATGAAGGGGAATCTATAAATTAAAAGACAGTTAAGAGTCAATTTGATCATTTGCAATGTGTGATTCTTATTTATAGATTCAAAAGAAAGAGGTGAAATTATAGTATTTATGAGGTATTGGAATTTGAAAATTAAACTGGATGCTTCACAATATTATAGATTTATTGTTACTCCTTTTGGTGTGATAATGATACTGTAGTTATGCTTTAAACAAGAGTCTATATATTTCTGAGATACACTATAAAAGCTATAGATGAAAAGAATGTTATGTCTGGATTTCCTTCAAAATAATAGGAGTAAATGAATGGGAGACATATATTTTAAAAAGATGGAACATTGCAGCAGGCTGAAAATACCATAAGGATTCATGATACCAGCTCTCTAAGCTCACTGTTAAGAAGGAATTTGTCACTGAAAACAAACAGAAACTAATTCTACAATGCTAGTGAACTAATAAAATCCATGACAAATTTTTAGAAAATAAATTTAGCCAATATTTACTATATGATCTGCAATTTCCTTTTATTGATCATATGAATTCTGAAGAATTATATCATGCAGAAAATTGTAATGATTCTGTTCTATGTTCTTTACTTTCTGAAAGATAAACATGCCTTAAGTTCCTAACAAAAAAGTTCCATAACATCGTCTAAGTTTTTAATAGCTGCTGGTTTTCCTCCTGCACAATCTGCTTTGAGTCACAAATCATCTTGATTATATTATAATCAAACATCTTCCCACTTGGATGTGATACAACTCTTTCCTTTGCAGACAAAAATAATATTAGACTTTTCCAGTCAAAACAGAAACCAAACTTTGGTGTCAATGTGAATTATGTATACTGAACTGCAGATGTTTGAAAGTACTTACGACTATAGAAGTTTTTATTCCTTTTCATTTAGAAGAGTTTTTAAAAATCACTCCATTTTAGATGTAGAAATAATAATTACAATGCTTTTTCCACATTACAATAACTTGGAATAAAGAGTTTTTTTAAACTTGAAAAGGTAACTTGTTTCTTCAAACTCTGGCAAAATATCAACAATTTAATTTAGATGAATACTTATACAAGAATAAGAGGTTTACAAATACCAAAAATTAAGTGGATGAATCTCTGAAACCACATACACTACAGCTGATATGTATGTGTGTATATTTATACTTTATATATAACGTAACTAATTTATTCAATAAATAATTATTGAGCATCCATTAGGCAACGTATCAGCACCCACCAGGCAATATATGCCATGCAATGACATGTTTCTATATATTTATATAAATATATATTTTAACTACATATAAACAATCCTAAAATACTATATTAAAATAAATAACTAGAGATTTAATAACAAATATAGCAATTTATATTCATATTTTAAACTATTAAATTATCCATAAAAGACTAATTTGAAGGAACATTTTAAGTCACAAAGAAAAATGAGTGAACTTAAAATTATTAAAGAAGATACCAAGATGTATAGCTATTTATTTAGTAAGCTGTGCTATTATCATTCTTTGTAATACTATCTAAGATTATTATGTTAACTGTATTCATAAAAAGCTATTCATTTAAAAAATTGTGAATTGCGGCCAGGCACGGTGGCTCACGCCTGTAATCCCTGCACTTTGGGAGGCTGAGGAGGGTGGATCACCAGGTCAGGAGTTCGAGACCAGCCTGACCAACATGGTGAAACCCTGTCTCTACTAAAAATACAAAACTTAGCCAGGCGTGGTGGTGCATCCCTGTAATCCCAGCTACTCGGGAGGCTGAGGCAGGAGAACCTCTTGAACCCAGGAGGTGGAGGTTGCAGTGAGCCGAGATCGCACCACTGCACTCCAGCCCGGGTGACAGAGCGAGATTCCAAAAAAAAAAAAATTGTGATTTGCATGTATTTCAGAATAATTCTTAGCATGCTTTTTTTTTTAGACAGAGTCTCACTCTGTCACCCAGGCTGGAGGGCGATGGCACAATCTCAGCTCACTGCAACCTCCGCCTCCCTCCCAGGCTCAAGCGATTCTCCTGTCTCAGCCTCCCAAATAGCTGGGGGGCACACACCACCGTGCTCAGCTAATTTTTGTATTTTTATTAGAGATGGGGTTTCACCATGTTGCTCAGGCTGGTCTTGAACTTCTGACCTCAGATGATTCACCCGCCTTGGCCTCCCAAAGTACTGGGATTACAGGCATGAGCCACTCCACCCAGCCAACATGCATATTATTTATGATAGTCAATCAACTCTTGGTGAGAAATAAGTGTGCACCAGGCCCTGTTCCAAATATATGTATTAAATTATTTAATCTTGATGTGTGCCTTATGAGTTAGATATTATTATACCATTTTGAAGAGAAAAAAATCAGAAGCAAAGAATAATAAATAACTCCTCTAAAGTCAAGTAGCTAATAAGCAGGATTCAAATTCAAGCAGTATAAATCAGTTGTCAACAAATTTTTACTGTATGTATACATGTACAATACCAAAAGGAACTCAAACAGCTAGAACTACAGAAAAAGTTAATGATATTTTAAAATTAGAACTTTGGGTTAGAGATGTTGGCTCACGCCTATAGTCCCAGCATTTTGGGAGGTTGAGGCAGGAGGATCACGTGAGGCCAGGTATCCAAAACCAGCTTGGGCAACACAGTGAGACCCCATCTAAACTTATAAAAAAACATTTAAAAAATAATATTAGAACTTTGAACAAACAGAGATACAGATATTTTTTAAGTAATACTTAGGTCTGATACAAGGAAATACTTAACAAAGATAAAAAAGGAACGAGCTGATATACAGAATTATTACCTTTTAACTCAGTTCCTTCATTCCTAACAATGTCTATGGTAAACTAATGAAAACAACCTAAGCAAATATTTCTCACCTTTTAATTTCACATTCTAAGGCTAGCATACTTGCTAAAATCAGAACGCTCTTTTTAGAAATATAAAACAAAAAAATAGCTATAGGCATACTGTAGCTTCATTTTATTACATTTTACAGATATGTTTTCTACATATTGAAGGTTTGTGGCAACCCCGTGTCAAGCAAATCCATTGGTGCCATTTTTCCAATAGCATGTGCTCATTGGGTGTGTCTGTGTCACATTTTGGTTAATACTCACGATACAGGAATACATTGCTTAACAATGGAGATACATTCTGAGAAATGCATAATTAGGCTATTTTGTTGTTGTGCAAACATGGCATGTACTTATACAAACCTAGATGGTATAGCCTACTGCACACCTAGGCTATATGGTATAGCTACCTGGACAGCATGTTAGTGTACTGAATACTGTAGGCAAGTGTAACACGATGTTAAGTATTTGTGCATCTAAACATAGAAAAGGTACAGTGAAAATATGGTATAACAGATAAAAAATGGTATACCTGTGCAGGGCACTTACCATGAATGGAGCTTATAGCACTGGAAGTTACTCTGGGTGAGTGAGTAAGTGAATGTGAAGGCCTAGGACATTTTTGTACACTACTATAGATTTTATAAAAATTGTACACTTAGGCTACACTAAATTTATAAAAAATATGTTTCTGCTTCAATAAAAAATTAATCTTAGTTTACTGTAACTTTTTTTTTTTTTTGAGACAGGGTCTCTGTCACCAAGGCTGAGTGTGGTGGCATGATCATAGCTCACTGCAGCCTCAATCTCCTTGGCTCAAGCTCCTCCCGAGGCAGGAGCTGGAACTACAGGCACGTGCCACCACATCCAACTAATTTCTGCATTTTTTGTAGAGAAGGGGTCTCACTATGTTGCCCAGGCTGGTCTTGAACTCCTGGATGCAAGGGATCGTCCGACTTGGCCTCCCAAAGTGCTAGGATTACAGGAGTAAGCCACTGTGCCTGGCCTACTGTAACTTTTTTACTTCATAAACTTTTAATTTGTTTTAACTATTTGACTATTGTAATAAGCAGCTTAAAACATAAACACATTGTAAAAATGTACAAAAATCTTTTCTTTCTTTGTATCTTCTTTCTATAAGCTTTTTCTAGTCTTCAAATTTTTATTTTTGCTATTTAAGCTTTTTTTTAAACAAAGACAAAAACACACACATTAACCTAGGGTCAGGACCAACTACATCACAGCAGCAATACAGTAAAGCAAGGGAGGCCAAATTAAGGAAAGACAAAGTAGTAAGACACCAAGATTTCACACAGGAAAAAGAAAGCACACAAACCAGAGGAAAGAAGATGCAGGAGTGAAGAAAAAATGTATTAAACAGGGAACTTCTGAAATTTTAACCATACCTTAGAAGCCAAATTATTATTTTATAGGGGTTTTATTTCAGGTAAGATTACATAGAGTAAAATGCACACATTTTAAGTGTAGAATTGATTGGCTTTTGACAAATTTATAAATCTCTGTTACTACCATCCTAATTAAGATGTAGACTATTTCTACCAGAAAATATCTTGGTACCCCCTCTTAAGCCAGTCTGCACCAATCTCCACAGGCTACTACTATTCCGATTTGTAATAGCATGGGTTATTTCATCTCTTCTTGAACTTCATAAAAAACAATGAAACTTTTAAGTCTGTAATCCTTTGTCTGGCTTCAATTCAACATATGTATTACAGATTCATCTATGTTTGTGTGTGTGAGAGACTGTGAGAGCAGTTCATGCTTTTTATGCTAAATAGTATTCCATTTTCATGCTAAATAGTATTCCATTTTATGCATATACCACAATTTGTATATCCATTTTCCTTTTGATGAAATGACTTTCACATCATTTTCAATAGTTGAATATTATAAATCAGCTCCTACAAACATTCCTTTAAATGTCTTACAGCATATCCATATTTTCATTTTTCCAAGGTAAAGACCTAGAAATGGAATTGCTAAGTCACAGAGTAGACCTACGTTCAACTGCCTAAGAAAGTACAAAGCAGTTTTCAAAACTGGTTGTACTATTTCACACTCCCATTAGCAATGGATGAGTTTCAATTGCTCCATATCCTTACCAATGTTTGCTGTTGTCTGTCTTTTTAATTTCAGACACCATAGTGCATGTGATGTAGTAGCATATTTAAATTTATGTTTTCCTGATCACAAATGATAATGAATCTTTTCAGGTTGTCATTGGATGATTTTGAAGTTCTGTTCCAGTCTTTTGCTCATTTTCTTTGTCTGCGTATCTTTTTATTATCAATTTATACATGATTAAATATGCATTTAGTACAAGTCCACTGTTTTATAAATGAATTACAAATATTTACTCCCAGGTTATACCTTGCCAATTTATTTTCTTAAGGTTGGCTTTTGATGAGCTTTCACTTTTAATTTTGTTTAAGTAAAATTGATCAATATTTTCTTTATAGTTACAGCTACTTGTGTCTTTTCTTTCAAATCCTCCCTACCTCAAGGCAATAAAGGCATTTTCGTATGGTTTCTTTGACAGCTTTAAAGTGTTAGCTGTCTTGTTGAGGTCTATAAGCCATTTTGACTCATTTTTTAGCATGGTGTGAGGGAAGGGTCAAGGCTTTTTTTCTGATACCCAGCTATTCCAGCACTGCTTGCTGAAAATATTTTTCTTTTTCAAATAGGCTGATTTGGTACCTTGATAAAAATGGCCGGGCATGGTGGCTCACATCTGTAATTCCAGCACTTTCAGAGGCTGAGGCAGGCAAATCACTTGAGGCCAGGACTTCTAGACCAGCCTGGGAAACATGGCAAAAGCCTGTCTCAACTAAAAATACAAAAATTAGCTGGGCATGGTGGCGCACAACTATAGTCCCAGTTATTCAGGAGGCTGAGGCAGGAAAATCACTTGAACCTGGGAGGCAGAGGTTGCAGTGAGCCGAGATCACACCACTGCATTCTAGCCTGGATGACAGTGCGAGATTCTGTCTCAAAAAAAAGGGGGGGCCAGGCGCGGTGGTTCACGCCTGTAATCCCAGCACTTTGGGAGGCCAAGGCGAGCGGATCATGAGGTCAGGAGATCGAGACCATCCTGGCTAACATGGTGAAACCCAGTCTGTACTAAAAAAAAATACAGAAAACTAGCCGGGCATGGTGGCAGGTGCCTGTAGTCCCAGCTACTCAGGAGGCTGAGGCAGGAGAATGGCGTGGACCCAGGAGGTGGAGCTTGCAGTGAGCCAAGATCACGCCACTGCACTCCAGCCTAGGCGACAGAGCGAGACTCCGTCTCAAAAAAAAAATAAAATTAAATTTAAAAAAAATAAAGCCACTGTCATATGCAAAAGACTGAAGTTGGATGCCTTTTGTAAACCATACAACAAATGAACTTAAAGTAGGTCATACAACTAAATGTAAAGGATAAACTATAAAAATATTAGGAAAAAACAGGAGTAAATTTTAGTGACCATGAGTTAGACAAAGCCTTCTTATCTTTTGAGTGACTGAAGAAAAAATAAATTGGATTTTATCAAAATAAAAAACTTCTGTGCTGCATATGATATCATTAAGAAAGTGAAAAGACAAATTACAGAATCGGAGAAAATTTTGCAAATTATATATCTGATTAAAACAACTTGTATCAAGAATATATAAAGAACTCTTACAACTCAATAAGCAAAAGAAAAATAACACAATTTTAAAATGAGGAAAGAATCACAATAGACATTTCTCTAAAGAACACATACAAGGCCAGGCACAGTGGCTCACGCCTGTAATCCCAGCACTTTGGGAGGTTGAGGCAGGCAGATCACGAGGTCAGGAATTCGAGACCAGCCTGGTCAACATAATGAAACCCCATCTCTACTAAAAATACAAAAAATTAGCCAGGCGTGGTGGTGGGCACCTGTAATCCTAGCAACTCGGGAGGCTGAGGCAGGAGAACCACTAGAACCTGGGAGGCGGAGGTTGCAGTGAGCCAAGATTGCACCACTGCACACCAGCCCTGGTGACATTGCGAGACTCTGTCTCAAAAAAAAAAAAAATATATATATATATATATGTTTACAAATGAACAATAAGCAAAGGAAAAGGTATTCAACATCATTAGCCATTAGGGAAATGCACATCAAGATCACAGTGAGGAGAGTGATTATCAGTAAGATAGCTGACAAAGAAGCTCCAAGCCCTAGATCCCCAATAGGAACACCAACTAACAACACAATATGGAACAATGTTTTGTGGGAATTCTAGAAACCATTTAAGAAGCCATAGCAACCAAGTGATACTACAACCAAGGGGGAAAAAAAAGACCCATTAGTACTCTTTTTACCCAGTACATCATGTCTAGCTGTTAAGATAAAATTACAGAGGCAGAAGCAGGCAGATAACTTGACGTCAGGAGTTTAATACCAGCCTGGCCAACAATGGTGAAACCCCATCTCTACTAAAAATACAAAAAATTGGGTGGGTGTGGTGGTGCGTGCCTGTAGTCCCAGCTACTTGGGAGGCTGAGGCAGGAGAATCGGTTGAACCTGGGAGGTGGAGGTTGCAGTGAGCTGAGATCATGCCACTGAACTCTAGCCTGGGCGACAGAGTGAAACTCTGTCTCAAAATAAAAAAATAAAAAAATTTTTAAAAAGATAAAATTGCAAGGCATATGAAAAGGAAAAAACAAAAAACACAACTGAAGATACAGAGCAAGTATCAGAGCCAGACTCAGAAATGGCAGGGATACTGGAATTATCAGACCAGAAATTTAAAACGATTGTGATTAATATGCTAAGGGCTCTAACAGATAAAGTAGACATCAGGGAAGACAGATGGGCAATATAACCAGGGAGACGGGAATTTTAAGAAAGAACGAAAAAGAAATTCCAAAGATCAAAAACACTATAACAGAAATAAAGAATGCCTTTGTTGGGCTTATGAGTGGAATAGACATAGCTGGAAAAGCAACTTAGAAGAGACAAAGAGGGCATTATATAATAATAATAATATAATAATAAAAGAGAATGATAACATGAAAGTTTCACACTTCCAAATTTCAAAATTATGAAGCTATAGTAATTAAAACAGTGTGGTATTGGCATAAAGACAGACATGTAGACCAGTAAAACAGAATAGTGGGGTCTAGAAGTAAACCTGTGCATATATAGACAAGTCATTTTTGATAAAGGTACCAAAACCATTTAATGAGGAAAGGATAGTCTTTTCAACAAATAGTTCAAAGACAACTGAATATCCACATGCAAAAAAAAAAAAAAAAAAACCATGAATTTGGACCCTTACCTTATACCATATACAAATATTAGCTCAAAATGGATCAAAGACCTAAACATAAGAGCTAATAACTCTGAAACTCTTAGAAGAAAATACAGGGAAAAAATTTCATGACATTGGATTTGTCAATCATTTCCTGAATATGATACTAAAAGCGCAAGCAGCTAAAGATAAAATTGGACTATATCAAAATTAAAAAACTTGTGCACAAAAGGACACAACCAAGAGAGTGAGAAGACAATTCATGGAATGGGAGAAAATATTTGTAAATCATATATCAAATAAGGAGTTTAACCCAGAATATATAAACAATAACAAATCCAGCTTAAAACTGGGCAAAAAAACTTGAATAGAAGATATTTCTCCAATGAAGATATATAAATCGCAGCATTATTCACAATGGCCAAAGTTAGAAGCAACCTAAATGGCCATCAGCAGATGAATTGACAAACAAAATGTGGTATATACAAATAATAGAATATTACTCAGTCTAAAAAAGGAAGGAAATTCTGATATACACTTCAACATAAATCAACATTGATGACATTGCACATTATGAAATAAGCCAGTCACAAAAGGACAAACACTGTATGATTCCACTTATATGAGGTACCTAGAATACTCAACTTCATAGACAAAGAAAGTGAAATGTCAGGGGTGAAGTTGTCAGGGGCCAGGGGAGAGTAGAATGAGGAGTTATTGTTTAATTTAAGTCTTGCAATATGAAACAGTTCTGGATATGGATGGATGGTGATGCGAACACTACTGAACTGTATAGGTAAAAATAGTGAAGACAGTAAATTTTATGTTATGTATATTTATGTTATGTATATTTACCACAATTTTTAAAAAGACAAAAAACTAAAAACCACAAGATACTACCTCACATCCACCGGGATGGTTATAATAAAAAGAATGATAGTAACAGGTGTTAGTGAGAATGTAGATAAATTGGACCCTTCATAAATTGTTGGTGGAAATGTAAAATGGTAAAGGTACTTTGGAAAACAGTTTGGTAGTTCAACAAAATGTTAGTTACCACATGATCTATCAATTCCACCTCAAAGTGTATACTAAAGAGAAATGAAAAATATGCTCCCACAAAAACCTATACATTAATGTTCATAGCAGCCTAATAGTCGCAAAGTGGAAACAACGCAAATGTTCATCAGCTGATAAATGAATAAACAAAATATGGCATATATCCATACAATAATTTGACAATTTAAAAATGATCAATTTTGCAATAAAAGTACTAATACATACTGCCAGATGGATAAAAGTTGAAAAAATTATATAAAATGAAAAATGCCTGTCACAAAAGACCACATACTCTTATGAATACATTTATGTAAAATCCAGAATAGACAAATATATAGACAGATAGATTATTGGTTGCTTAGGGCTGGTGGAAATAAATTTGGGGGAAATAAATGGAGAGTGTCTATTAATGGGTACAGGGGTTCTTTTGGGGTTGATAAAAATGTTCTAAAATTGTAGTAGTGACTACACAAATCTGAATATACCGAAAAATATTATATTGTATACTTTAAGGGTATGAATGGTATATGAATCTCAATAAAGCTGTTAAAAATGTAAAAAACAATTAAGTAATTATATATGAATGAATCTATTTCTACTGTCGATACAGTTCCATTGATTTGCGTATGGATAAGCTACAGTCTTGACTGTCCCTTATAGTTTTAGGGTCTTAAAATCAGATAGCATAACTCTTCCATTTCATTCTTTTTTAAGATTGTCTGAACAGTCGAGGTCTCATATCTCCATAAAATTAAAAATATTCAATTATCAATATTTTTATTTCAAATGTATCTTAACCCAGATGAATAAATTCTTTGAAAATGCAATTTATCAAAACTTGCACAAGAAACGGAAAAGCTAAATAGTTTTAGTAAATTTATTTACACTGGGTTACTAAATGTATTAGCATGAAGCTGTGTATATTATTCAGTTATTATATTTTTTCTAAATTTCCCTTTCTACTTTACATTGATCCTTGAATTATTTAAAAGGTGTTGCTTAATTTCCTATTCTAAATATCTTTTCTAGTTAATTTCTCATTCAGCTCCCTTGTAGACAGAACATATATGCCTATAGATTCAATCTTCAAATTTACTGTAACCTATTTTAAAGTCCAGCATATAGTCTTATCTTTTTTATTGTTCCATGTGAACTTGAGACAACTGTATTTCTATAGTTGTCAACAGGTGATTGCAAAGTCAAGCCTTCTCTAACGGTAATGAATTTTGTTCAAATCGTCTGTCAATTACAGAAAGAACAGCAGTGATACCTCCAATTATGATTGCCAAATAGTGTATTTCTTCCCTTAGTTCTCTCAGTTTTTGCTTCTTGTACTTTGATGATCTGCTAGTATTTATATATTCACTTAGAATTGTTATGTATTTCTGGTGATATGTCCCTCTTTATCTCTGGTAATACTCCTTGCCTTTAAGCCTACTTCATCTGATATTAATATAGCCATAGCAACTTTCTTATATTTATAGCTCACATATTATATATTTCCATGTTTTACTTTCAGCTTATCTGTGTCTTGTCTCAAGTATGCTTCTTACAGACAATATATATAACTGAGTCCTGACTTTTCACTACCTTTAATATGTCACAGTATCTGTCTTTAATTGGAGTACAGTTGGTCCTTGAACAACACAAATTTGAACTGTGTAGGCCCAGTATATCAGAAAAATTATTGGAGATCTGTGACAATTTGAAAAATCTCACAGATGAACTGTGTAATGTAAAAATATCAAAAAAGTTAAGAAAAAGGTATACCATGAACACATTAAAAATGTGCATAGCAGTATTTTATTAATATAATTTACTACCATAAAATGTATACAAATTTCTTGGAAAAAGTTAAAATTTATCAAAATATACACACACACACAGATTACACACGGAACCATTTGCCATCAAGAGAATGTAAACAAAGGTAAAGATTTATTAATGCCAAAAACCACAACTACTTTTGCACTGACCTAATAGTATTAGATCATAACTGCATAAAATTATCTGTAGCAATACTGTACTACTATAATAATTTCATAACCACCTGCTATTGCTATTGCAGTGAGCTAAAGTATTGCAAGTATCTCCTTAAAACACTGTGGGATGCTACTCATCTCCACAACAGCAGTTCATGTCTCCAGTAAATTGTGTATCATAGCAAAATGATCTCTTGCAGTTCTCAAGTATTTTTCGTCCACTGCAATACTGTAACTCTTCAGTAACACCATGGGACCATACAAAGTTCCACTAGTGATGTTGGAAGTACTCCAAAGAAGCAGAGAAAAGTCATGACATTACCAAAAAAAAGTTGAATTGCCTGATATGTACCACGGATTGACAACTAAAATTGTGGTTGCCTGCCATTTCGGATAATTCATCCTATAATCAGATGATGTAAATTTATGGCACTGATAAATACAGTTCAGTATTGTAAATGTATTTTCTCTTCCTTACAATTTTCTTCATAACATTTTCTCTTCTCTAGCTTACTTTAAGAATATAGTATATAATACATATAACATATAAAATATGTGTTAGTCAACTGTGTGTTGTTAAAGGTAAGACTTCCAGTTAACAGTAGGCTATTGTAGTTAGGTTTTGGGGAGTCAAAAGTTATATGCAGTTTGATTCAACATGATCAAGTGAGATTAATCTCAGGGATGCAAGGATGGTTCCACATATGCAAATCAGCAAATGTGATACATTGCATCAACAGACTGAAGGACAAAAATGATATAATCATTTCAATAGATTTCAAAAAAAGCATTTGATAAAATTCAACATCCCTTCATGATAAAAACTATCAACAAACTAGGTATGGAAGGAACACATCTCAACATGACAAAGGCCATAAATGACAAACCTACAGCTAGAATCATATAGAATAGGAAAAAACTGAAAGTGCCTTTTTTTTTTTTTTTTGAGAGGAGTCTCGCTCTGTCACCCAGGTTGGGGTGCAATGGCACAATCTCGGCTCACTACAACCTCCGCCTCCCAGGTTCAAGTGATTCTCCTGCCTCAGCCTCCCGAGCAGCTGGGATTACAGGCACCTGCCACCATGCATGGCTAATTTTTGTATTTTTAGTAGAGACATCCTGGCCAGGCTGGTCTTGAACTCCTGACCTCGTGATCCACCTGCCTTGGCCTCTCAAAGTGCTGGGATTACAGGCGTGAAGCACCGTGCCTGGCCTGAAAGTGCTTTCTGTAAGATCTCGAACAAGACAAGGACACTCACTTTCACCACTTTTATTCAACATATTACTGAAAGTCCTAGATAGAGCAATTTGACAAGAGAAAGATATAAAGCGTATTCGAACTGGAAAGAAAGAATTGAAATTATCCTTTTTTGCAGATGACATGATCTTATATTTAGGAAAACCTAAAAACTACACAAAAAAACTATTAGAACTGATAAATGAATTCAGTAAAGTTGTAGAATATAAAATCAACATAAACAATTAGTAGCATTTCTATATGCCAACAGTGAACAACCTGAAAAAAAAACAAGAATGTAATCCCATTTACAATAGTGAAAAATAAAATAAAATATCTAGCAATAAACTTAATCAAAGAAGTAAAAAGTCTCTACAATGAACACTATAAAACACTGATGAAAGAAACTGAAGAGGACATACACACACACTAAAAACTGGAAAGAATCCATGTTCATGGATTGAATGAATCAATATTGTTAAAATATCCATACTACTCAAAGCAACCTACAGATTCAATGCAATCCCCATCAAAACACCAATGACATTCTTCACAGAAACATAAAAAATAAACCTAAAATTGACATGGAGTCACAAGATTCCAAGAGTAGTCAAAGCAGATTCCAAGAGTAGTCAAAGCAATCTTGAAAAAAAAAGAATAAAGCTTCAGGCATTATATGACCTAACTTCAAATTATGCTACAAAGCTACGGTAATCAAAACAGCATGGTAACTGGCATAAAACAGATACATATGGAACCACAGGATAGACTAAAAAACAAAACAAAACCAAACACATAGACCAATGGAACAAAATTGAAAACCCAGAAATAAATCCACACATTTACAACCCACTCATTTTTGACATAAGGAACTAGAAAAGGTAAATATTCAATATATGCCAGATGTCAGCTCCATTTTAGCCCTTTAGATACAACAAATACTCTCCTGAACACAAAAGTCACAAAAACTAATTTATCACTTGTCTGTTTAACCCATCCCTCTCTGATCTCTCCTCCTGGCATCCTAATTTTCTGGCTGTGTACTCTGTGTATTCTAGTGGTAAAAGAAGGACAGGGTAGAATGATAAGTCTGAGGAAGTAATCTAAACAGGTTGCAAAAAAAAAAAATGAAGAGGACACCAAAACAAAAGCTACACAGTCTCTTAACTTTAGAAGTATCTGATGTTCTGATAACAGCCCTTTTATTACACCCACGGCTTCTCAAGATCTCAACCTGCTGGGATAGCCATTGGGTTTAACAAGAGGAAACGATAATCCAAACATAAAGGCTATTATATCTCATATTTAATGTATGAACTGTTAATTATATTGAGGACTGTTAATTACATGGAATCATAACTATACTTAATACATTAAAGTTAAATTAGAATTATGTTTGTATAAAATTTAAGAACACTATGTTGGTATTTTCCTAGCTTCCAGGTGTTTAGAATATTTACCTAAAACCTCTTTGGAGACTAAATGGATTTGAGATTACAATTACAGTAGCTGAATTAAAAGTTACAATTCACTAACAACACTTCCTCTTCAAAGTCAATAATAAATGTAAAAATTCAAGAACCGTTCTGAATTTTGTTTTGGTAAGAATTATACCAGAAAAGTATTGCATTTCTATAGTTTAATATGAATAATCAGAATGTAATTAAAATGTAGAACAATATTTTATTACTAAAATGACTAAAATAAAGATAATTATAAAATTACCACATAAAAGGTCTGATTTGGCTTATTCCTTTTTTATAATCTCTTCAGTGCTGCAAAAGCATTTATTTCTAAGATGATGACTTTACTTCTCTGGCTAATACAACTACTAGGATGTGGTGTTTTGATCCTTTTTGTACAGTTATAACCTTGTAATGCTGAACTCTGTAGTTAGCTAATGATCAGGAAAATAAAATTCAGTAAATAATACCATTGTAATGAGTTGGTTCTTAAGTAAACTTCAATGGATTTTCTCAAAATCCATAAACATACAACAGTATAACCTAAATGTTAAGTTGGCAGTTATTGCATAAAAGGACAGAGATGTTTCTTATACTATTTTAAAACACAAAGCACAGTTCAGGAAAGAGTATTAGTGTTTACTGGATGATAGCCACAGTTTAATAGTTTATTAAGCTCTTTTTCAGTTATTATATTCCTGGAATCACAGGTGCTTCCTCTTGGTTTGCAAACTTTATTTGCCATTATAAATGTTGTAATCTCAACAGAGCTGTCAACGTAAGTGCTCATTCTTAATTTTCTTGTATAATGTGTGCTGCCCAAACATTGTTAAATCCTAACAGAAGCAACTCTAATTTCTAAGATTACAACAAGGCTAAAACTAAAAGTTCGTATGACAAATCAAAGTATCAACAAGTTGAATATTATATAAAAAGTCATTCTCATTGAGACTTCAGACTCAAATTATTTCTGAACATGTAAGTATGATAACTAGTGTTATCTACAGGAAGCAAGTAAATATTTGTGTACTGATTAACCAACTACTGTAGCAAAAGCTTTAGAGACCTCAGACAGTTCTCAGGACACTTTCTAGTTTTTAATGAAGTCAATCATTTACCCGCATTCTTTTTTTTTTAATGTTCTTAAAGTTGTTTTATGGATGTGTATATGTAAGTCCAGGAACATCATTCAAACTATTGAGTGGTGATTAACTTAAGAGCAATCTTAGTGAAAACAGTCTATCATTCAACTCCCTAAAGTCAACTAGTATTTTAAAACTATAATTTTGTACCCTAAAACTTAAAGTATAATAAAAAAAACAAAGTATAATTTTCCTATGACTTAGCTCTTTCCCTTACCTGCCCGCTCTCTTTGTACTTTCATCATCTCTGGCCTTTGGAAGTAATTTTTCATTGCCAAGATCATTCTATATATTCTTAAGCCTAATCCCTTTATTTCCTCAGCTCAATACAAAACTGCCCCACTTCCAGTGACACTTCTCTCTGAACCCTCTGTAACTGAGCATGCTCCTTCTCTCACACACTGTTACTTCAGATGCAGGAGAAAAGGACTTGGATTTTCCTGGTTCCCAACTGCGATTTCCAGTCCACTAATACTTCATTAAATAATGCTGTCATTTTTGAAGTTTCTGCTATCTCATTTAGAGCAGTGCTCCTCAAAGTGTGATCCAGGGACAAGCACTACTCCAAAACTGTCTGTTACTGACATGAAGCTAGTACTAGAATTCAGAGTTAGCAATTAAACATTTTATGGTAATCTGACAAGAAATTTTATGGCTGTTAAAGCCAATAATTTAAAAACTATATGTTTGAATTTTGCATATTTTTTTAAATTTCATTTTTTGGCAATTCATTTTTATTATATGTTACAAAAGTAGTAACATATAATAAAACTTTTAAGAAGCTTTGAAAAAAACTTAAAAAATGGTCCCTCACCACAGCTAGTTTGACTGATTTGGATGATTAGCTTCTCATCTGTGACACTGAACTACTGACCACCAAGGTTACTTTCCCATATTTTAATGGAAAATTTTCTGGGCCGGGTGTGGTGGCTTATGCCTGTAATCCCAGCACTTTGAGAGGCTGAGGCGGATGGATCGCCCGAGGTCAGGAGTTCAAGACCAGCCTGGCCAACATGGTGAAACCCCATCTCTACTAAAAATACAAAAAAATTAGCTGGGCATGGTGGTGGGCACCTGTAATCCCAGCTACTCGGGAGGCTGGGGCAGAAGAATTGATTGAACTTGGGGGGTGGAGGTTGCAGTGAGCAGAGATTGCATCATTGCACTCCAGCCTAGGCAACAAGAGTGAAACTCTGTCTCAAAAAAACAGAAAACAGAAAATTTTCTGCCAAAATTTTAGACAAAAGCAATGGTCACCCAAACAACACTCTAACCTCACATTTAACCCATTTTCTTTTTCTAATGAAATTTACCTTCAAACAATGTCCACGAGTACTGTATCTTGCTCTTAGGTCTCTTTAATCCTTAATTCAAAATTCTTGTTCTTAGATCACAACTTTCTATTCTTCTGCCTTCTTATTAAAAATACTCTTTAAGAAGAGCAAAACAATAGTTTCTTTTAAAAAGGATTATTTTTTGTCTGTGCTAGACCATCTGGTTCACTATTTTGGTAACACTGTCCCAAGCACCTTCAAATTCCTTACACTAGAGACCCTGTCAACTTCAACCCAGGATAAACCCATTATAATAGAAGACAAACATATATTTTCTCCACTTTCACTGTCAGCTAAAGACTGCTTGAATTGGCCAGGCACGATGGCTCACGCCTGTAATCCTGGCACTTTGGAAGGCTGAGGTGGGAGGGTCACTTAAGCCCAGTTCGAGACCAGCTTGGGCAACATAAGGAGACTCTGTCTCTACAAAAAAATTAAAAAGTAGCCGGGTGTGGTGGCATGCACCTGTAGTCCTAGCTACTTGGGAAGCTGAGGCAAGAGGATCCCTTGAGCCTAGGAGATTGAGGCTGCAGTGGGCCATGATTGTGCCACAGCACTCAAGCCTGGGCAACAGAGCGAGAACCTGTCTTAAAAAAAAAAAAAGACTTTGAATTTTATTATTTCCAACCTCATGTGGGATACTGCATGCTAATCCATTTCATTTTCTTACCTGGATTTCTTCCACACACTGCACAGTTTTACTGACCTCAAGACCCTAAATCCAACCTTCTATCTCCTAGGCTCAACAAATAAAGTACATCCAACAACAAATAAGGGATTAAGCATAAACTTCTCTGACTTAATCTCTCTTCACTTCTAAATACAGCTATATATTTATTGGTTATTACTCTTGTCTGAGTTCATTTCTCCCTGCCTCCTCTAAGTCTTTGCCAAATCAAGAATTGTCTCTAGCTACACTCATAGTTTTTTTTTCATTTTCTGCTCTTCCTTAGAATTAGTCCTTTATATTAATTACCAAGGTTATCTTAAAGATAATTTACATTTCAGGATAAAGCATTCACATGTGAACACTGAGTATTTGTGTTTCACGTGAGTGCTCACCAAAAGGTGACCATAGCAGAGGAGGGCTTTAATAATCAAGTGGAGAGGATGATCCATTTTGTGGATACCAGTCAGCCTGTTTCCCCAGACATTCCTATCACTCCTCAATGAGCTCATGAACACAGTAAACATGATGGCAGGCATGGAAGTTCTGCAAGGGCTCGGCAACATGGATTTCCACTCACCAATGTTGACCTGGCTACAGCCACTGCTGAGTCCGCAGTCTGCCAGCAGTACAGACCAGCGCTGAGCTCCCAACATGGCACCATTCACTGAGCAATCTACCAGGGGAATAATGGAAGGGTGATTACACTGGACCATTTCCATTACAGAAAGGATTGTGCTCTCTTCTTATTAGAATAGACACTTCCTCTGGATATGGATCTGCCTTCCCTACACACAATGCTTCTGCCAAAAAAAAAAAAAAAAACTGTCTGTGAACTTACAGAATGCCTTTATCTACCAGCATGGTATCCCACAGAGCATTGCTTCTGATTCAAGAACTCACTTCACAGGGAAGCACACATGAGCAGTGAGCCTGTGCTCAAGGAATTCATTAGTCTTACCATGTCCCCCATCATCCTGAAGCAGCTAGCTTGACAGAATGGCAAAATGGTCTTTTGAAGACTTGGTTACAGTGCCAGCTAAGTGGCAGTCCCTTGAGGGGCTGGGTAAGATTCTCCAAAATAACATATGTACTCTGTATCAGAGTCTATTATACAATGTTTTTTTATCCATAGCCAGGATTCATGGGCCCAAGAATTAAGGGATAAAAATAGGAATGACTTCATTCACTTTTACCCCTAGTGATCCACTAGCAAAATATTTGCTTCCTATCTCTGCAAATTAAGATGCTGTTAATTCAAGCATCTTAGTTCCAAATGGAGAAAAGCTTTCGCGGGAGGACATAACATGGATACCACTTGTCTGGAAGTTGAAATTACCACCTGGAATTCCTCATGCCTTTGAATCAACAGGTGAGGAAGGAGGCTGCTATACTGGCTGGGATCACAGATCCTCACTACCAAGAGGAAACTGGGTTGCCACTATCCAATGGGGGTAAGGAGGAATATATGTTGAATACAGAAGATCCCCTAGGGTGTCCCTTATATTCATGTCATATATCTATTCCTATCTAGTGAAAATATCCTTCAAAAATGAGAGTAAAATGAAGACATTCATATAAATGAGAACTGAATTCAACAACAGGAGATATATACAATATTAGAAAAAACAGAGAGAATAAGAAGGAGAAAAAGAGAAGGAAGAAGAGAAAGAAAGGAAGAGGAGGTAGAGGAGGAGAAAAAGGAAAAAAGGAAGGAAAGAAAGAAAAGGAGAGAAAGGGAGGGAGGAAGAAGGAGAGAAAAGAAATAAAATGCTAAAAGGTAGTTATTTAAGTTAAGGAAAATAACAACATTGAAATTCCTACATAAAGAAATAAAGTGAATTTAAAATAAATTTGTAGATAAAAGAGTATATTTTTGCTTCTCCTAATTTCTTTGAAGGAAATTGTTTTATTTGAAGTAAAATGAATATAAAATATATGTCAACATATCAAAAAGATGAGGGTAAACGGAATTTTGCTGTTTAAAGATTATTACAATTTAAACCATGTAGCGCATTATTAATTTGGAGCAGATTGTGATAAGTGAAATAAATGGAGATATATATCATGGATTGAAAAACTAAAAATTATTAAGGTGTCAGTCTCCCTCTGTTCCAATGATCTATAGATTCAACACAATGCCAATCATAAGCCTATCAGGTGTTTTGTAGAAATTAAAAATCTGACTCTTAACGATTATAGGAAAATGCAAAGAACCTAGAATAACCAAAACAACCTTACAAAAGAACAAGTTGGAGGACTTTCAATGGTTGTCTTAGAAATTTACAGTAATTAATGCAGTGTGACATTAGCCTAAAGATAGATAAATAGATCATTAGAAGAGAATAGCACATCCATAAACAGACACACACTTACATGGTCGATTAATTTGTTTCAATGGCATGAAAGCCACTTAATGGGGGAAAATCATCTCTCAACAAATAATGCTGAAACAACTGGATATTCACCCATTTAAAAAAATGAACTTCAATCTTTATCTTACCATACATGATAAGTAACTCAAAATAAATCACAGACTAAAAGTGAAAACTAAAACATTAAAGCCTGTAGAGGAAAACAAGCTGTCAGCTTTGCAAACTTGAAACGAGGAAAGATTCCTTAAACAAGACAACTAAAATACTGATAAATTAGATGTCATCAAAATTTAAAACTTCTTCCCATCAAAAGATGGTATTAAGAAAATAAATAAGCAAGCAAAAACTGGGAGAAAATATTTTAATACACATATCTGACAACGGACTTCATCCAGAATCAATCAGAACCACATCCAGAACCACAAATCAGTAATAAAAAGTCAAATCATCCAAAATAAAATTGGCAAAATACATAAACAGATGTTTCAATAAAGAAAATATATGAATGGCCAATAAGTATCTGAAAAAGTTCACAACAGCATTAGTCACTGGGAGGTGCAAATTAAAATCACAATGATATACCAATACATGCCTACTAAAATAGCTACAATTAAAGACAGTGACAATAGCAAGTGCTGATTAGTATGCAGAACAACCAGAACTTCAGTAAATTGCTGCTGAGAATGTAAAATAATACAGTCACTTCCACATAAACTGTGCTGATGTCTTTTAAAAATAAATACATCCCTATCTTATAATCCAGCAATTCCACTCTTAGGTGTCTAACCAAGAAAATAAAAATGTATGTCCACAAAAAGACCTATACAAGAATTCTCATGGCAGTCTTAATCATAATAGATAAAAACTGGACAAATCCAAATGTCCACCAACAGGAGAATGAACAACAAATGTAATATTAAACAATGAAGTATTACTTATCAATAAAAGAAACAAGATTACTGATAGGAAAATATCACAAATATCTTGCTGACATTACACAATACCACTTATATAAAATTCTAGAAGAAGCAAAACAAATCTGTAATTTAAAAAAATCAGAAAAGTTGTTTGGGTGAGGCAGAGATGATTGATAGAAGGAAATATAAATGAGGGAACTTTCTAAGGCTATGAAAATGTGTATACCTTTAAAAGGATGTGGTTACATGGGTGTATGAATTTGTCAAAAGTCATCAAATTGCCGGTTTAATATTTATGTATTTCATTTGTGCACGTAAATTTTATCTGAAATCAAAATTGTGAGCAAATAAAAAGTAAAGATTAACAGTGAAAAACTCTCTGAATTTTCAATGATTGTTAAAACCAAAATAACAAAAGCACTCATAAAAATCTCTAATACACTTAACTACTTAAAATTTCATATGGAACCAAAAAAAAGCCCGTATAGCCAAGACAATCCTAAGCAAAAAGAACAAAGCTGGAGGCATCACGCTACCTGACTTCAAACTATACTACAAGGCTACAGTAACCAAAACAGCATGGTACTGGTACCAAAACATATATATAGACCAATGGAACATAACAGAGGCCTCAGAAATAACACCATACATCTACAACCATCTGATCTTTGACAAACCTGACAAAAACAAGCAAGGGGGAAAGGATTCCCTATATAATAAATGGTGTTGGGAAAACTGGCTAGCCATATGCAGAAAACTGAAACTGGATGCCTTCTTTACACCTTATATAAAAATTAACTCAAGATGGATTAAAGATTTAAACATAAGACCTAAAACCATAAAAATCCAAGAAGAAAACCTAGGCAATACCATTCAGAACATAGGCATGGGCAAAGACTTCATGACTAAAACACCAAAAGCAATGGCAACAAGAGCCAAAATTGATAAATGGGATCTAATTAAACTAAAGAGCTTCTGCACAGCAAAAGAAACTATCATCACAATAAACAGGCAACCTACAGAATGAGAGAAAAATTTGCAATCTATCTATCTGACAAAGGTCTAATATTCAAAATCTACAAGGAACTTAAACACGTTTACAAGAAAAAACAAACAACCCCATCAAAAAGTGGGCAAAGGATATGAACAGACACTTTTCAAAAGAAGACATTTATGCGGCCAAGAAATACATGAAAAAAAGCTCATCATCACTGGTCATTAGAGAAATGCAAATCAAAACCACAGTCAGATACCACCTCATGCCAGTTAGAATGGCAATCATTAAAAAGTCAGAAAACAACAGATGCTGGAGAGGATGTGGAAAAAATAAATGAATAAATGAGTAAATATTTTTAAAGAAAGAAAATCTAGGTCTACTTCACAAAATAAAAATATTTAAAAAAATCCTCCTGAGCAAAGTACAAGTTTTAAAAAAAGATACATTTCTTATCTATATAAGAACAGAGTAAAACAAATAAATGTGGTCATCTTAGATGTATTGTGATGTCAAACATGACTTTCTCAAAAAGATAAAACTAAAGAGTGATATAAAAATATCAGATCAGTGATTGCTGTTGAGAGGTGGGAACATGAATTGATTGGATAGGGCATGAGGAAACTCTGGGGTAACACTGTAGTAGTGTTCTGCATCTTGATCGTAGTGGTAACTATACAGTTGTATGCACTTGTCAGACGTAGAGAATGTGCACTTAGTTTTCTATATTTCAATGTGCATAACTTTTAAATAAAAACAAAATAACTGCAATAATACAGAATTCCATCTAATGATATACTATGCTGAAGGATTTAGAAGCCAATATATTGATGCCTGCATTTACATGAATGCATCATAAGTGAGACGAATTGATGGACAGAGGGATGCCTAATAAATACCTAGATAATGCGATAAATCAAGTTTAGCAAAATATAATAATAGATTCCAAGTGGTATGTATACAAACATTCACTGTAAAATTCATACAAATTTTCCATATGTTTAAAATTTCTCATAATAAGATGTTGGGGTCAAGTCTGAACTTGGAAAAGGATGGAAAAGGATATAACATTCAGATATATAAGTAGACATTACGCAAAAAGTATTACCAGAAATAAAAGTGGGCATTTCATAATGATAAAAGTCTATTCTATAGGAAGTTACAGTAATCGTAAAGACCTTAGTACATAATAAAATGGCTTCAAAATAAATAAAATGAAAATTCACAGAATTAAAAGGAGAAAAATTAATCATAATCATTGAATACTTTAAACACCTCTCTTGATAACTGACACAACATACGAACAATACATCTATGCACAACAACTGGACAACACGATTAACCTATTTGGTCTAAATAACATACGGAGACAATACTACACTCAACAACTACAGAATATACAAACTTCATGAATTGTCTAAGAAACAGGGCCTATTTAGGGTCACAGGGCAAGTATCAAAAAATTTCTAAGGATTGAAATAGTATAGCTTATATTTTCTCACCACCAGGGAATTAAATTCCAGCTCAGTGACAGAAAGATAGCCTCAGAATTTCCTAATGTTTTAATATTAAGCAACATACTTTTAAATAATTCATGGGTCAAAGAAGAAAACAAAATTAGAAACTAAAAAATATTTCAACATATATAATAATGAGACACATATATAATAATGAGAAATGGCATATCAAAAATTTATGGGATGCAAAGCAGTATATAAAGAAAAAAGTAATCATTTTCATGAAAAGATCAATCATTTGGAAGTCAATATTGCTAAGATGCCAATCTTGCTTTAACTATTCTTTAGAGGCCATGCAATCCCCATTAAATACTACCAGCTTGAAGAATAACAAGCTGAATGAAGAACTGAGAATAGCTGCAGAAATACTGAAGAACATTTGACAGCTGGATCCTTACACTATCACAAATTAAGACTTACTATAATGCTACAGAAGTTAAGACCATGGAGTATTATTGCAGGGATAAAAACCTACAACAATGGAACAGAACAGAGTCCAGAAACAGATCCACACAATAACCTAAGTCATTACATAGGCTCTACTGCAATTCGTTGTTGGGAGGATGGGGAGACACAATTCATTAATTGCATGATGCTGAGACAAGTTGACTAGGCATCTATATGAAGAAAATAAATGACTTTGACAATATAAAAAGTATTTTGAAACTGATCAGGACCTAAATGTGAAAGCTAAAATAATCAAGCTTCTAGAAGAAAGCACAGTAGAACACGTTCAGTGCTATGGGAATGGCAAGGGTTTCTGAAACAGGATACAAAATGCATTAACCATAAGGAGAAAAAAATGATAAATTAGACTACATTAAAATTAAGAATTATTGCCATCAAAAGACAGCATTAAGAGAATAAAAATGCAAGCCACAGACTGTATAAATATATATAAATTACATAAATCAATAAGAAAAACAACGAAATTTAATAATGGACAATAGCCTCGAAGAGATATTT
The DNA here is from genome assembly GCF_029289425.2 of Pan paniscus. Taxonomy (NCBI): domain Eukaryota; kingdom Metazoa; phylum Chordata; class Mammalia; order Primates; family Hominidae; genus Pan; species Pan paniscus. Next base: position 38,638,236 of record NC_073264.2, on the reverse strand, counting down.
CACAAAAGAAGATATCAAAATGGTCAAAAAACATATAAAAAGCTACTAACATCATTAGTCATTAGGGAAACACAAAATACAAAATAAATCAACAATGAAATATGACTATACACCCATCAGAATGATTGACATTAAAATCAGTAATGATACCAAGTATTAACTCTCACAACTGGAACAACTCACTTACATTGCTGCTGTAAACTGGCACAACTTTGGAAAAACATTTCGCATTACCTAATAAAGCTAAACCTATGACTCAACTATTCTTTTCTTTTGTATGTGCCTGTATATGTATCAAAATAAATAAATGCTTAGGCCTGCCAAAAGATATGTTCAAGAATCTCTATAATACTTCATGCGTAATAGGTTAAAAATGAAAACAATCTAAATTTCTGTCATCTGTTTAACATGTTTAATATGCAAATAAATCATGGCATATTCACACAAGGGAACATCACACCACAATGAAAAAGACACATTATTAATAATTATTAACAATACAGATCAACATACAGTAGTAACACTGGGTGACAGAAATTAGACACAAGGAGTATATAACATATGATTCCTTTTATATGAAGTTTTAAAACATGCAAAATGACCCATGGAGACAGAAGTAAGAGGAGTGATTATCTTTGGTGAGAAATTCCGACTGGGAAGAGACAAGAAAGAGCCTCCTGGAGTACTAGCAGTGTTCCATATCTTGATCGGGATGCTGCTTTCAAGGGAACACACATATATAAAAATTCATCAAATCCTTCACTTGAGATTACTTCCCTTCAAGTTATACCCTCATTTACAAAAATAGAAGCTTCCATAGCTTTCAAATCTATTCCTCTCCTTGTTTTTCTTGTTTAGAACCTCATCACCTCTTGCCTCAATTATAATAGGTTCCCATAATCATTGGTCTCCTCAGACTTATATTCATATTACTCAAGGCACTTGATAAAGTCTTGCCCAGAAATCTTCCTCAAGAGTAGCACTTTCTGCATTATCAGAAAACTCAAAAACTGCAAGTTTCACATTGCCTAGAGAATTAAGTCTATATTTCTTAGCATTTTATCTGCTTAAAGTCCCCAAACGAAATTTCAAATAACATTCCTAGGTACAACTTTTCTAAGAAGGCTATTTAGAAATATATATTTATTTTTAAATGTTTGTATTCTTTGGTCCGTCCTTTTCATTCCTGGGAATTTTCCTTGAAGAAAGAAACATGGATGTACATAAAAATTTAGTTACAAAAATGTTCCCATTCTCAAAACTCTCAATGGCAGGTGAGTTAAACAAATCTTAACATGTCCACATTATCAAAGCATGAGACCAGGTGCAGTGACTCATGCCTGTAATCTCAGCACTTTGGAAGGCAGAAGCAGGTAGATCGCTTGAGCCCAGGAGTTCAAGACCAGCCTGGGCAACATGGTGAAACCCCGTCTCTACAAAAAATACAAAAAAATCAGACTAGCGTGGTAGTGTGTGCCTGTTGTCCCAGCTCCTTGGAGGCTGAGGTTGGAGGATCACCTAAGCCTGGGACGTCAAGGCTGCAGTGAGCTGAACCACAGCCATGATCACACCACTGTATTCCAGCCTGGGTAACAGAATGAGACTCTGTCTTAACTAACTAACTAACTAACTAACTAAATAAATAAATAAATAAATAAAATGAAGTAAAATTATGAGAATGTCTAACAAAATGTCAAATCAATGTGAAAAATCAGGCTACAAAGTAGTATATACAATACAATAAGTATTGAAAAAAGACAATCTACATATAACTTTCTAGGAAGTGAGCTTGGGGGCAATTTTTTCCTTCTTTTTGCTTATCTGTACTTTCTAAAGTTATACATACTTTCAAGAAGTTGTAAAAATTTCACAATAAGAAAAAAGTAATTACAACAGATGAACTATCAACAATATATTTTAGCAAGACTGACTGAAAAACATGCATAAGCAAATAATTGTATGATAGGAAAGCAAATTAACAAACTGACAAGGGAAAAAATTAATGAAAATCTTACAGCCACTGTAATTAAGAATATCAAATATGTTCCCTACTTTTCCTGAAAAATGAAACTCTAAATGTTATGCTTTATTTTCCTTTCGAGTATAACCTTTTTGTCAAATTTCTAATATTTTAAACATCATTATTTTGTATCTATTACATGCTAGACACTATGCTAATTATAAGAAGCACAAAGTAAAGGCAACACTAAAAAAGGAGAGGTTAAGACACTAGGATATTTGATTATTTCCTCTGCTAAAGTGAAAAGATAACCTCGAAGGTTACGTCATTGACCAGGATTCTAGGTATTCTAATCAAGTGGGTTTGTTAGCTTATGCTGCACTCCCTAATCTCAATCTGCTTTATCACAGTGACTGCTGGTCATGCAGATGCCAAATGAGGAATTCATAACCAGGCTAGGAAAGTTCTAGCACCCATTTCTGAATCTTGAAATATGTGTCATTATATTATCTTCTCAGACCTTAATTTCTATACTTGTTACAACAAGGAGGAAATTGTTTTCAAGTTTTAAATTATTCATACTTTTCCTTAGATATGCTTCCTCTTTTTAACCACTTCTGAATCTGGCTTACTGACTGTGTGATAAAATATGTATCATTTAGGGTTTTTTTCCTATACAACCACATAAAAATTACACAGAAAAATATCTGGAAATCACTAAACCTAATAATTGCAATATATTCGAAATCTTTATTTCTAGTGCCTTTTTCTCTTGACTGCAAATCACTATAGCACAATTACTTGACAAACCAAGAATTCTAATACATGGACTTACCAGTTTTTTACTATCCGGGACCTTGCCTTCTGTGATACCACACTCTCCTCAGTTTCTTGCTATGTGCCTCATCACTCCTCTTCCTCTTTACATAAGGGAGAGTCCACGGTGAGGGAGAGTCTGGAATTCATTGCTGTAATAACTCTCTGGTCCCTCACCCATTAAAATCTCAGTCTTAGTTAAAATCAAATATCTACTACACCACACTACTCACACCACACTCGAGATTGGAATACTGCTAAAAGAAATCACACAACTTCCCTGACACGTTTTTAAAAATTTAACTACCCTAATTCTTAAATGTGCATTCAGCTCTGCCTGGCAATCCTACATTTCTCTAGTTATGTTCATTTATATAGAAACAAAGACAATGATTTCAAACTGTCTCCACATTTCAAATCTTCAGCACCATCCACTAATCCACTGAAAATCTAAATTAATCTAACATTTTAATAGAGGATGACACTGCACCCCCAACTTCCCTTTACTAAATTTATCAACTTGCCAGCATCTGTATCTATCCAAATTCTTTGCATACATCTGTTAAAATGAAAGTAGTTTCCCTGTTCCTAACAAAAGCCAATTCTTATACTTATGTTCTAGAACCTATTTCCTATCAATTTACTCATCTATTCCAGGACTTGGTACTGCAATTATCTTTTTTTGTTTGTTTGTTTGTTTGTTTAGATGGAGTCTTGCTCTGTCTCCCAGGCTGGAGTGCAGTGACACAATCTCGGCTCACTGCAACCTCCGCCTCCCGGGTTCAAGCGATTCTCCTGCCTCAGCCTCCCAAGTAGCTGGGATTATAGGTGCCTGCCACTGCGCCCAGCTAATTTTTGTATTTTTTAGTAGAGACAAGGTTTCACCATGTTGGCCAGGCTGGCCTCAAACTCCGGAATTCAGGTCATCCACCCGCCTTGCCCTCCTAAAGTGCTGGGATTACAGGCTGCAATTATCTTTTTTATCCCTGAAAACATCACTTTTCCTTTTTCCTGGTTCATTTTTATCAATACAACAACCACATGTGCTAGAACATCCCATTAAAAAAAGAAAGGAAAAAAAAAAAAACTCCCAAGATACCATAAGCCCTCTCTCCATCTAATGCCAATTTTTCTGCCTACATTACAGGAGGGGGAAAAAAAGTTGTATTCACTGTCTGCACTTCCTCTATTTCCATTTTCTCCTCAAACACTCCAACGTTGCCTCTGTCCTGGACGGAACTCCTGTCAAAGCTCTCAACATCATCCATGTGATCAAATCTATCTTCACTTTGCTTGAATTCACACCACTCAAGGGAACTGACTATGCTCATCTTTTAGAAACAATTTCTGGCTGGGCATGGTGGCTCACACCTGTAATCCCAGCACTTTGAGAGCCCAAGGCGGGTGGATCACCTGAGGTCAGGAGTTCAAGACTAGCCTGGCCAACATGATGAAACCCCGTTTCTACTAAAAATACAAAAAATAATTAGCCAGGCATGGTGGTGCAGGCCTGTAATCCCAGCTACTCGAGAGGCTGAGACAAGAGAATTGCCTGAACCCAGGAGGCAGAGGTTGCGGTGAGCTTATATCACGCCACTGCATGCCAGCTTGGGCAACAGAGCAAGATTTGGTCTCAAAAAAAAAAAAAAAATTAAATAAATAAATAAACAGAAACAATTTCCCCTCTTGCCTTCCCTGACACCACACTCATTTCAATATCCTTCTACCTCATTCAACATTCCCTTCCAATCTCCTCTCCTGGCTCCTCCTCTTTTGCCCAACTGCTAAATGTTGACACACCACACAACTTGGTCTTAGCCCCTCTTCTCTTTGGTGAGCTTTCCCCAGTTTCATCTAGTCCCACAGTTTTACTTATCCATATCCCAATGGCTGCAATAACCAAGTAACTGCTCAAAATTCTTGAATTTTTAAGAATAATCTCAAATATACCATATCCAAAAGAGAATGTAATACCCCTCCCAAAATATGTTGATCCCACCCCAAAGAAACTTCCCCATCACAACAGATAGAGCCAACACAGTGTTCAAGTCCAAATGCAGAAGTTAGCCTTAATTCTTTCTGCTCCTTTATGTCCAAATCCAATTTGTCTTCAAGGCCTACTTATCGTACTTTCAAAATATTTCCCAAATCTGTCCACTTTTCTTGATCTACACTTGTTCCTCTGAACCACCATCACTTTCATCTTTTGCTTAGACTATTTCAACAGCTTTTTTCTTTCAGTCCCTTCTGCATTTAGATGCAATATCTGCTCCTGACCATTACCTCCAAGATCATACAGACTTGTCTGCTGCCTATGTCTTCTGCCTTATCACTTATAAGTATCTTCCTTGCTCACTGTACTTCAATCAAATGTAAGGTTGGCACTTTGATTTGACACTTTAAAAACCTAAGCTTGTTCACTCTCTCTCAGGGCACTGTTGATCTCTTCTTTTCTAATGGAATGCTCTTTCCATAGCTCTCTGCACAGCTGGATACTTCTCTTCTTCAAGTCTTCAAGTCTTAGAGCAACAATTCATCTTGAAAAATAGGCCTGCCTTGACCACCCTATTTAAAGTGATAATCCCACCCCCCAGCTGCTGTCACTATACATTAACTATTTTCATCACACCACTACCTGAAAGTACTTTATTTATTTGTTTGTTCACTATCTACATTTCCATATGAAAACGTAAGTTCCATAAGAGTAAGAACCTTTTATATCTGGATTATTGCTGAGTTCCCAACACACAGCACATAACAGGTACTCAATAAAATGTGGATGAATGAATAATATTTCACTAAATGCTTTTAGTTTCATGTATCTTGAAATATCTAAAATAGCCAAGTTCAATAATTCCACAAACATAATAAGTAACTTCACATCCAAGGGACTGTGATTGACACAAATAAATAAACAGCTTCTATCTTCATGCAAGTTCATGATAGTAGGAAAGCCAGGCATAAAATCAATTAACTGTAATACAGTGTGATAAGGCCTGTAACAGGATACAAGGTAAAATATGGGCACAAATGACATAGTTATCAATATTGCTTCATGTGAGTGATCTTTACAGAAGAGATGATATTTAAAATGGCTTTGAAGTATAATGCAGACAAGTGAGCAACAAGCAGAGAGGAAGTATGTTCTAGTAAGAGGGAAAAACAGGCTTAAAGGCAGAAAGAGTCAAAAAGAACAGACCAATGCACTTTCCATGCATTCTTCAGCAGTCTTCCTAGAATTTTCTTCATTACATCACTAGATTGGATTCATGTCTTCCTCTTACTTAGTTTACTCCTTAAGCTTGGTGCTTGTTATAGGCTTGCAGCCTATATTGGTAAAGGAATCTGAACAGTGAAATGTTTAGCTGAATTTCTTTAATTACCCCTTGATTCTTCCATGGGTTTTCTATCAGTGTTGAACATGAAAGATCTCTGGATCTGTACTTTTCATTACAATATTTGATAAAAAAATAAGCCACTAAATTATCACAAAAGGTGTGCTCATTATATTTCATCTAAAGGAGCAATATAAATATCTTAGAAATATTTTCAACAATAAAACCAAGAAACAAGAGTACAGAAATTAAAAGAGTGATAATAAATTTAGATATATAGAATGACTCATTTCTAGAAAATAGTGATGAGTTCAGATTCTCCGTATAGTGTTCAGAAAACAGAAATGTAAGATCACTGATTTGGCCTTAACAGGCAAGAAGAAACTAACACCTAGAAGACACAAAAGTAGAAGGAAACCCAAGGAAAGGCTGAAGGATGCGAAAATACCTGAAAAGCAGAAACAGTGCTAGTTTCTGCTTTGCCTTGCTGTGCTTTGCTCCTAGAAGTTTTTAGCCTGTATGCACCTTTTCATATAGTTTCTGAACTAATTATAATCAAGCCTGGCAATATAATCAAAGCTCCATTCTCATCAGTCGATGCCAATGAAATTCATTGAAGAGTCATAGCATATTTTCCATTACGTCTATAATAGAGTCCAAACACGCATGTACATAAAGAATTTACCACTTTCTTCCTTTATACCTGCTGTACTCTAAGTTACTATGACAAGACTTTTGCCTTCTGTTTTGAGTGGTCCATGTGGTTAAAGTCCATAAAGTCCATACAGTTACCCCCATTCTCATACCTGACTTATTCAGGTCTCAGGGGTTGGGCCCCTCACTTAGGTACCAGCAAGGGTCCAATCAATGAAGAGCTCTACAATATTATCCTTCTAACTACAAATAACAATAAGACCCAAAGTCTCCAGGTGCCAGGCCTTGCCCATTTATGTATACCCTTATAAGTAAAACATAGCCCAGAGCTAGCCTAATTTTGCCAGAATATCTAGGAATAATTACTTGAATTACTGTATCTCCCAATAAAGTCAGCCCTCAAAGCTAATAAATCACCAATCCTGGCTAGTTCAATAATTTTCTGTTGCTTATTGATGTGTGACCTGAGTCCAATTGTGCTTCTAAGCCTAGCCCTCATGACTTAGGACATTACTGATAAATATTTGAATATATTTGATACAATATGATTTATTTGTCAAATGTTCTGAGACCAATTCTAACACCAATGGCTAGATATTAAGAGAAGATGGGTATTTGACTAAAGTGAAAATTAGTGACAGATCAGATTCCTTAATTTGGTGAACAATTTAACTAGATGGCTCCTAAGGTCCTATGAAATTTAAAATTCTATAATTCTATAAAAATCTTTCCAATTAAAATTCTAAATTTTTTGTTTGTATAGAGTAATAATCTGAAAGATCCTGGAAAAGGAGAATAGTGAAGAAATGGAAGTTTACAGCTTTATCTTCTGATTCCAGATATTTCTACAATTCAAATAAAATAGGGAAGTGTGAATTGGCCAAAAAAATGATAAAGAAAGAATAGAGGACTGGTTGGTAAGATAATTCCTTGATCAAGCAATTGCTAATTATAATTTTTAAATTAATTCTATGAAAGACTTTAAGGCGTTTGGCTCTCAGTTTGAGATAGAAGAGAAATGAAAAAACAATTTGGGATAAATAAACAGTATAAGGATTTATCTGAAAAAGATAACATTTTTAACTAGGTCAATTAAAGTAAATAAATGATTTTGACTTGATTTGAAAAACAAAGTAAGATATCAAGTGTATCAAAGTCAACAAATTATAACTGAATCTGAAATTTTTAATATCTATATGGAATGTGACTAAAGTTCTCCTAGCACTATACAGAAGACATAATTAGAAAATGTCTGATGCTAAATAATAGCTTTAAAATCAAGGCTGGGCAGGTGGCTCCCAACTGTAATCCCAGCACTTTGGGAGGCCAAGGTGGGCAGATCATTTGAGGTCAGGAGTTCTAGACCACCTTGGCCAACATGATGAAACCCCATCTCTACAAAAAAAGTACAAAAAATTAGCCAGGTGTGGTGGCACCCGCTTGTAATACCAGCTACTTGTGAGGTTGAGGGAAGAAAATCCCTTGAACCCAGGAGGCAGAGGTTGCAGTGAGCCAAGACAGTGCCACTGCACTCCAGCTTGGGTGACAGAGTGAGAATCCATTCTCAGAGTAAGTAAAAAGTTAATTAAATTAAATTAAGGCAAAATCCCTGTGGTATTCTTTCCCAAAACTCAAAATCTCACTTTAATCATGAGAAAAACAAACAAACCCAAATTCAGAGATATTCTATAAAATATGTGAGCAGTACTCTTCAAAATTATTGAGGTTATGGAGGAAAAAAATACAAGGAAAGATGAATAGGCTGTCACAGACCAGAGACTAGAAGGACGTGACAATTAAATGCAATATGCTACCCTGGATTGGATCATGGAACATAAGGACACTAATGAAAACTGGTGAATTCTGAATAACATCTAGAGTTGAATTGATACTAATGTACCAATGTTGGTTTCCTAACTTTAACAAACATATCACAATGATTTCAGATAACAAAATTAGAGAAAACCAAAACTGGGTAATATATGGGAGCTGTCTATATTGTACTATTTTTGAAACTTTTCTGTAATCTAAAACTATTCCAACAAATTTATTTTTAAAAAATCAAAGTTAAAAAAAGATTCCATTCAGAAATATAAGACAATAATTCAAAAGTGTAAGTATACAATGACTGTAACATAAAAATTAAAATGAGTATTTATTGAGCCAGAGGGCTTGCAAATAAGCAAATTAAAATAACTAAACAACTCCTTTCTCATAAAACATAACCATAAATATAGTGCGGTGGTATTTATACATAACAACTTGTCAGCAAATATTACCAAATGTTAACTTCTTATTTATTTATCCTTTTATACCATGAAAGTCAGTGGAGGGAGAAAAGATAGGAAGAGGGAATGAGTGGCAGTCAATTTAATTATGCTCTATGTGCTTATTTTAGTTAACTTACTTCCATGTCTAGACAGCATGGAATCATTTGTGGTGAACGAATGCTTCATTCAAGAACAAGAAAAGCCAGATTTAATGCAAAAATCATCTGCCTAAAGGTATCAGAGGGCTGTTGCTGCAATAATGGCTTGAGTGTCTAAGATTCTGAAGAGGAGTTAACTGGAGAGGAAGGACTGGAGTATCTGCAGTTATTTTTTCCCCCTGAGAGTGTCATATTCTAGGTATGGGGAAAACACTGAGAAATCAGGCTTTAACTAGGCAAAGAGCTCCTGCTGGAAGACAGAGAAACCACCCAAGCTTTTGACAGCTATTCAGGGCTGAAGTGACAAAATGGAGATTTGAGACTTGTTTCTGAACCAAATCATTTGCCAAATTCCAAACTTCTACAGGTCTTTAAGTTAAAAAGCTAAGCCCTCAAACCTCTGAAAAAATATTTGAGTTTTTCCACAGTCTTCCAGTGCTAAGGAAACACACACTAGAATACAGGATCGTCCAGGAGTCGGGCCCTTGTAAATACTCAGCTCTCAGTTTGGGAGGCCTCATCCAAAATACAGGGGTGAACCACAACTAGGCCAAGACTTACCAAAACTTCCACTCAGCCTCCATGGGAGGTGGTAAGGCATTTTGGATAGCAATGGAAATGAACTAATATCAAACATTTTATGAAGTAGGAGAGAAAAGGAACAAGTGGTTAAGCGATCACCTTGTGAAGGCCAGAAAAGATGTGAACTAGTATGGAAATAGAGAGATTGTCTTTAAATAGAAGCATGTAGTTAGAAAAAAGTAAAGTAGAAAAGGCAGAGCACATGGGTGCAAATGCAGGTAGGCTAGTAGATGAAATGGCTGTGGGCATGCAGAAGTTATCTTTTTAACTGGGAGGAGAGGTGAGATAACTAAGGAGAAAGAAGAGATAAAATAGTCCTCTAGAGGGGAGAGTGAATAGACAAGCAAAAGGCCAAGAAGTTGCCAGGCAACACTAAGAACCTAACCGAATATATTAATAGTTGGTCATGGATTTAAGGTAAGTACAGTCAGTAAATTTGTGTGATTTTTCTCCTGCCTTACAAAGCTGTGAAGATACAAAACAGATACAGAGATTCATTTAACTAGATTTTGATTTTGCTGGGTGAGCAGGACAAAGGAAGAGGGCAAAGAGAAATGAGGGTATATTATGTGCAAGTTGGCGATAATTATAATGGGCTATGGAATTTAAGCCAGATGTGTGTGTGTTGGGGTGGGGGAGTAAGGACATAAGGGGTTTGAGGGACAGAAAAGAGTTAGTAGGATTGATAGAAATAAGCTGAGGCCAGGCGTGGTGGCTCACATCTGTAATCCCAGCATTTTCGGAGGGCGAGGTGGGTGGATCACTTGAGGTCAGCAGTTCAAGACCAGCCTGGCCAACATGGCAAAACCCTATCTCTACAAGAAATACCAAAAAATTAGCTGGGCTTGGTGGTGCACACCTGTAGTCCCAGCTACTCAGGAGGCTGAGACAGAAGAATCACTTGAACCTGGGAGGCAGAGACTGCAGTGAGCCAAGATCACACTACTGCACACCAGCCTGGGTGACAGACCAAGACTCTGTCTAAAAAAAAAAAAAAAAAAAATGCTGGAGTCAGAGTTCTAGCATGAATGAGCTAGAAAGATAGCAGCTGGTAGTCAGAAAGCGGGAAGCTTGACATTGAGACTCAGAATGACCAGGAACAGAGTATGACCACAGAGCAGATAGCAGATACAGTGTGCAGCACACAATGACTAAAGTAGAGAAATTTAGGAAATAAGAGGCTGCAATTTTTGAAAGGATTATCTACATAGGAATTTACATCACCAAGAATTATGACAGGAGTAGGCTGAAGAAAGAGACATTGGAATAGGCCCAAAAATTTTAACAAAACAAGAGAAGTGACATAGAAGTGTGTACATGACTACAACAATAGTGTGCACTGGGTGGTACAGTCTGATGCATGAGTTTCAGAGCTGGAGGTATTTAGGGAGTGAAAAAGACATTGATCTGAAAACACTAACAAGGCCAGGTGTGGTGGCTCATGCCTGTAATCCCCAACACTTTGGGAGGTCGAGGGAGGAGGATCACTTGAGGCCAAGAGTTCAAGAGCAGCCTGGGAAACAAGGTGATACCAAATCTCCACACACACACTAAATAAATAAATAAATAAATAAATAAATAAATAAATAAAATAACAAGAAACAAGCCTCCAAGCCCAGTGGTATAACTGGTATGAGAGAGAGCACAGCCACTAGTTGAAAGGACTGCACTGGAAGCAGTGGCCTGAGGGAGGTAATCAGGTTTCAGGTAGAGCAGGAAGGTGTAAGTAGCATTCAGAAAAAAATACATGAATAATTTTGATCCATTAATCAAGGTTTACTAAAAGGTACTGAATTAGGCACTGGGAATAAAACAGTAATATAGACATAGTCTCAGCCTTCAGAAAACTGTAATTTAAGTAAGAAGTCCCATATAAAAGTGATTAGTTGAAAAAATATAACAATTTCTATAACAAGTTAGTCTGCAATAAAACAAGTTTAATTTTATTAAGAAATGAGACTGCATTAAATTTTATTTAAAATGAGGTTTCATATTTTGAACAGTAGTATAATAAAATACATAATTATTTTAATATAGCTAATCACTGTGGTATTAATTATGTGCTAAAAATTAATGTGAATTAAGAATATCTGGGCCAAAGTCAGTTTTTAATGGTTAAAAAAAGAGAGAGGAAAATGGTAAGTATATGCTTTTACAGATATATGCAGAGTTACCTTAGACAAGGCAGCATCCCGTTCTTCTATTAGTGCACTCATTTCTTCTGCAGTTATTCTCATTTTACATTCCTTGGTCTTGTAGATTCTATCCACAATTATAGCTCCATTCTTCTGAATAGCTATCCCTGTGTCTGCATTGTTTATTCTGTTCAGTAATTCCTGTAATGTCTACCAACACCATTATATGTTAGTCAGACATGAAGTTTTAATATATTTTATTTAATATAGGGTTTTAATTAATAGGCACATGTGAATTGTAAATTGACTGAGTGAAGTTATTGAATTTTCATATTGCAGCAAAGATGTACATTATTAGTGTGTCAATTCTTCTTTTTCCCACATCTTAGTTCTTGAAACCCACTCAATTGAACTTAAGCCTCTAAGATATAAGACTGACATCAAGAAATCTCCTCAGAGAATGGCTTACCATGTCATTTTCTTCAGGGTTAATATTTTCTAGCCTAGAAAAAAGGGACACAGAAAGCCTGATCAGTAGCATTTCCTTAGTGCAGCAAAATGAGTTCGCTTTTTAAATCTTTAGAACCTCAAGTAATTTCATTCGACTAGTCTTTAGAGTCAACCATGACACTGAACATATTAAAGTGCCACCTGCTCGACTCCATCTTTCAATAATGCTCCATATCTTCTGCACTGACTTCAGACTGTTAAGTTATTAATGTTTACTGCTATATATGACTACAAGGATCAATTGTTCATATGTGCTTAGATGAAGAAAGTTCCCCAGTGATAAAAGCACTCATTCTCATCATTATATTTATTCCTGGACTTTCCATTTTTATCAGAAACTGTATTTCCTCTCTTTTTTTGGACACCATCATAAGTAAAACAAGGCTAGTATTTTTATTACAAAGTTTAACTATGTTCCCTTAAAAGCAATGACAAATAATTACACTAAATTTGAAGTAAAAATCTCTTGCTGTTACCTATTTGTTATTATGAAACAAATGCACAGGAAGGCTGACCACAATTTTTAGACGACTGTTATTTTCTTCTTCATAATATATGTAGAATTATTCAACATAAAGACAAAAAATACAAACTGGCTCCCCTCAGAAATGCATTTTGTCTTTTAAGAGTCGTAGTGGCTACTGAAATGTTTGCTGATGTTGAGAAATTAAAGAAATGCAGTAAAGGTAAAGAAAGTAGTTTTAAATTACCTACAAAATGTCTATAATATAATTTAGGCAACCATTCAAAGTAATTAAAAGAAAATTTGTGATATGTGTTAGTGAAAAGGTATAGATTCTAGAAAGGATCTCAATTATTTTAAAATTATACTAAAAAGTTTAGATATCCAAGTTTCTGTTTTCTCAAGTTTTCCCCGTTTCTGTGCTCCTGTGATTTGACATTTACCATAAAATAGGATACTAGCCAAAGATAATAGAAGACACCTAATAAATATGCCATAAAATGGTTCCAAACTTCATAACTGGATAAAATTACTACACTCATGGAAAAGTAGTACTTTTAGAACTTAGTATTTTAACAGAAAAAATATATACACATATATTAAAGAGCTATTTCTAGACATAAATAGTATCAGTTAACAGGAAGGTACAGTAATTTTAAGTTATATATAATTCAGTGTATCTCAAACAACTAACATCCACTTAGGTTTACGTTTCAAGAAGGGTAACTACTTTCATCTCTTATCTTTTTTTCTTCAAAATAAATGAACAATTTTCAAAGATGCTGCCTAACAAAAGTTTGCTCTACAAGAATTGTGAAGATAAACACTTCTTTTCATCTTAATTGAAAAACCTAACAGAAAAGTATAAGATAATAAAATTCTTACATTTATTTATTATCATAGTGAAAATATTTGAAGAAAATGAGTGGCATTTAACCAGCAGTAATTGGTTGGCTAAATACGATTTCTAAGGAAGTTATATGTGGTGAGAAATATTTATCTTATGTTATCTTTTATTGCCATTCTTTTTAGCTAAAATCAAAGTAAGATCTAATTATGGCTGCTACCCAATAAAATCCAATTAAAATGCTTATAAACTTCACAATTACCTTGTTAACCTTGATGATTTAAAATGTGAACAGATACAGGACAATTAAATATTTGGACTGTTAGATTCCTCTGGAACCTTTGCAACAACAAAAGACATTTAGTTACCAAGGTTATAAATCTCTATTTTTAGTTTCAAAGAATTTTATATGACCAGGAAGGAAATAACAGTAGGTTACCTAGTCTGTATATTCCAAATAATCAACACACAAAAAAAATGTGTATGGAATTTCTATGTAATATTTAAGGCTGTCTTCAGGCATTGCAATGTAAAGCATTACTTTAAGGAGAGGAAGATGAAGAGTTCAAACGTTTTAAATTAACAGCTTTCAATAGGAAAGGTTTAAGATAATTGTATTTAATCTAATATTAAAATTCCCTACTAATAATTTAAACATTTTTTAAAAATCAGAATCAAAAGTTCTTATCAAGGGCTATTCCAGATCCCTGGCACATGAATTTAGTATTCAGACTTTAAATAATTTGTGTGATTGCTGCTAAAAGCACATAATATATACTGACTTGTCATTTTGCCGATAAGTGAATTTCAAGTATGTTTTTGGTAAGGCTACTGTGCTAGGTCTGACACACAGGATGTAAGTGAGCTAAGTCAGCCACTTAGCATTTGGATCTCAATCTTGTTTTGTTATTATTCTTTATAACTGATATAATTATAGTGATAAATGGCCAGGAAAAAAATATATAGCTAGTTAAAATAAAAAAATGATTACTTCAAGATTTGAAAATCTGCATAGATGCAAGTAACTTTCAATACAAACATGAGTCTGGAAAGAGAAAAAGTTGATACTTGTATTTCTCTACTTGTATTTTTTTAAAAGTTTCAGGAAATATCATGGATATCACAGATATTAAAGATAGATTATGTCATAATTTAGTCTCAAGTAGATTATATAGAGTAGGGATCAGCCAAGTTTTTCTGCAAATGGCCAAATAGTAATTATTTTAGGCTTTAACATATGCTTTCTTATCATAGCTACTAAATTCTGCCTCCATAGTACAAAAGCAGCCATACACAATAAGTGATCAAGTGTAGTTGTATCCCAATAAAACTTTATTTACAAAACAGGTAGCAGGCTGAATTTCAACATAAGTTCTTACTTTGCAAATCCTTGATACAGAGTGTTGGAAAATGAGACTAGATCTTTGATGTTAATGCACTGTTAAGTGCCAATTTGGAATATTTGCCATAATTTTCTAAGCTAGATCATTCAATATCTAGTTAAAGATTAGGAATCAACAAAAATAATTTTCAGAAAATGAAATTCAGGTCTACAGTAAGTATATCACATACTGTGTCACTTAAAACAACGCAAAACTTAGACAACTTGCCTTTTCAGAAAAGAGGTGATTTGAAACAGCTATACATGGCTTTAATTTTCTATTTAAAATGACTTTGGGGAAGGTACTAAGGTTTACTAGTGGTATGTACAACACATAACACTTTACTGATTTAAATAAAGACTTAAAATAATAGTTGGTGTTATATGAAATATATCTGATGAACTATAAATTATATCTCATTAATATGGGGTTTACAATTAGACAAAAGAATTTCAACCTTTTGTAAACTTTAAATTATGCCTACAACAGTCTAACTTGACATAGTCATGATAATTAGTAAGAATTTTGCTGAAGTAAATGTCTATGGGCTCAAGTTTCAATTGATTTCCTATACCATGCAAATTCTGACTGACATCCTTGCACTCTAAGTGAAAAGATCCATGCGTGAAATGTCGCATTTCTTGATTTATCCCTAAATCAGTCAATATCACCTTTTTCTTTTCTGAAACTACAGTCGTTCACCTTGTTCAATCCTAAGATGCCAAACGTTGACCTCCAATGATAAACAAATTTCACATTTTTCTGAAAATTCTTATTTGTTGGCTTTTATTCTAATCAGAAAATTCTGATTTGTTTGCTTTTATTCTCTCTCATTTTCTACACACCACCACACTTAACATGTTAAAAAAGTACCAACAATAGCAAAGAGACTGAAAAAAAGGTATCAAGATCTGAAAAGCTGAAGTATACAAATGCAAACGTGTATAAGAGTATGTATATGCAGGTAATTTTAACTTGAATCCTTTTTTATTTTTTTCCCTAGTTTTTGATAAAAGCCAAAAAAGAGAAAAAGCATTAAAGCCAAGGGGTAAAGAAAAGCAGAGAGAGGCAGAATAAGACAAAGCAGACACTGTAACAGAGATACAATGTAGATCAGAAGTAGCAAAGCAGATGAGAGAAAAAAGACAACAAAGGATCTGAAGATTATAGGAAGCAAAAATTAGGAATTTTTTTAAAAGATGTGAACGATTTATATAATTTTATCGTATACTCGATGCCCCCAAATATACCTTTCAGTCAAGCAAAACAGTTATGCATTGGTCCTGTTATCAAGATGTAGTCTAAAACACACTCTTGACGGTTCAGAAACTATAGATTCAGCAGAAGAGAAAAGAACCTCATAGAACCATCTGATACTATGCTGACATAATATTCTTTGTTGCTGTTGCTTTTCTTGCTTGGTATGTGTGGCCTTCCCTGACTCTTCCCCCTACCTGAACTCCTAGACTCTGATACAGAAGGAGTCCCTCTTGTAAGCTGTTTCTAGGAACCAAAAATTCTTCAGATTAACTGTTAATTGTTTTAAGCATTTATATAATTACTTACTTATTTACTTAAGTCAATTTGACCATAATGCTGTGTCCCCAGCAACTAGCACTGTACCTGACACAGTATAGTCAATAAATATTTACTGAATGAATTAAAAAGAAAAGCCTGAGAATTGAATGCATTCCTTTTCTCCCATTCCCATTCTTCCCTTAATACTAATACTCTAAAAGACAAAATGAAAAAGATTCTGTCTTAAGGAACACTAATTTCAATATACTTTAATAAAAACTGTAACAAATAAATGTATAAATTAAAGTAGATATGCAATGAAGGGTAAAAAATAGGGAAGAATGATAGGCTCAATTTAAATATTTTAGTTAAAGAGATAGAATAAACCAAATAAAATATCAGTTTAATAGAAGTTCTGAGGAAGAAGTTTTGGCTTGGATATGTAGGCAGATGGTTGTAACACTGATCAGAATAAGGGATTAAGGAGGAGGATCAGGTTTTAAGAATGAATTAATAAGTTTCATTTTGGATATGCTAAGTTTGAGTTGCCTGTGTAAATCTGAGGTAGACATTCTGACAATGTGTAATTGACTGACTTTGAGTCTTTGGCCAAGTAGTCTAGCCCTCTAAGCTTCTTTCATCTATAAAACATGAATATACCTACTTCAAAAGAGTTGTGACATTTTATGAAAAATTGATTTGTTGTCTTTTGGAGGTCAATTTGATTTTTTAAAAGCATAAAAATCTTTTTAGAAGCAAATCTCATGAATAAAATTGGTGACTGATTTACATAATAAAATTTATGAACATAAATTGCATGTAAATATAATATACCACTGTTTGGTGCCTGATAAATTGAACATTATAGTACCTGCAAATCTCCAAAGAAGAGTTCTAAAGTTTTAATGACTATACTACTGAAATTTTGTAAAAAGGTTATCTAGAATAGCCAAAACAATTCTGTAATAAAAGGGCAAAGTTGGAAGACTACACCTGATTTCAAGACTCACTATCAAGATTATGTGATATTGACAAAGGGATCAACATATAGGTTAATGAAACAGAATAGTAAATTCAGAAATTAACCCACAGATATATAGTCAACTTATTTTTGACAAAGGTGCAAAGGAAATTTAATGTAGAAATGACAGCCTTTCCAACAAATGGTGGTAGAATATAAGAATGTCCATAAGCAAAAAAAAAAAAGATTTTTTAATGTTATCAAAATTTAAGTGTTATCAAAATTTAAAACTTGTGTTCTGCCAAACACACTAAGAAACTCAAAAAAACAAGACATCGACTAGAAGAAAATATTTGCAAGCCACATATCTGATAAACGACTTATATCCAGAATATAAACAACTCTTTTAAACAACAAGGAAAAATAATCCAATTTGAAAAACTATCAAATACCTGAACACTTTACCAAAGAAGATATGCAGATGAAGAATAAACATATAAAAAGATGCTCAATATGATTTGTCACCAGGGAAATGCAAATAAAAATACTAAGATACTACTACACACCTGTTAGAATGTCTAACATCCAAAACAAGAAACAAAACAAAACAAAAACAATAGTTCCAAATGCTTGTATATTCCTTGGATATACAGCAACAGGAACTCTGATTCATTGCTAGTATAGCCACTCTGGAAAAGAATTTGGCAGTTTCTTATAAAATTAACATAGATTTAACTTATGATTCAGCAGTATTGCTACTGGGTTTACTCAACTGATGTGAAAATATATGTCCAGACAAAAACCTGTATGTGAATACTTAGAACAACTTTACTCAAAATCACCAAAAAAAGAAGTAACCAAGATATCCTTTATACAAAGGAATGAATCAAAAACTGTGATATACAATGGAATACTATTCAACAAGAAAAAAAGAACATTACATAAATTAATGCATTAACATGAATGCATTCTGCTAAATGAAAGAAGCCAATTTGAAAAGGCTACATATTGTATGATTCCATTCATACGACATTCTAAAAAAGGAAAGACTATTAAGGGAAGAAAGCAGGTCAGTAGTTGCCACAGAGTTGGGGAGGGAGGAAGATTTGAGTAGAAGAAGCAGTAGGGATTTTAAAGTGGCAGAACTAATTTGGATACATGATACTACCCATTTGTCAAAACCCACAGATATTTACAGCACATAGTGAATCAAGGTATGCACCCAAAGAAACCAACTAGGAGATCAAAGGACACTAGGATAGAATGCAGACTACGATAAATAACTCTAATTACGTTAAAAAATATGGCCTAAACTAACTTAAAGAGGTGGGGCAGAGGAAGGAGCCAATTTAAGTAATTTTAGCAAATGGTGTCTTGAAACTATAAGCCTAAACACTAAAACAACTATACATAGTATATTCTCATTGCTAAAGTTATTTCTCATGGAAGTACAGGTTAATGATTCAGAAAGAGTTATAACGTATATTGGGTTTCAACAAATAAGTAAATAGATGGTGGTTGGTGGGGGCCAGTTTTGTCACCATTGGGTAGAGTAATTTACAGATGAACAAAAGGGGAAGGCTAGAATAAACAGTGTGGTAATGGATTAGAATTAAGAACATCAGTGTGAACTCATGTTTAGCTTGATATAGATACAAATGGATAGATACAAATGGATAGATACAAATGCATAAATAAGAGATATGTGTATGTATACATCAGTTAGTGTATATAGTATATATATAGATGTGTATACATCAGTTAGTGTGTATATATATACACACACACATATATATACACACACATATATATAGTATAAGATACTACTATATATATATATAGTATAAGATACTACTATATATATATATATATATGTGTGTGTGTGTGTGTGTATTTCCTACTCTGTCTGCAGAAAGGGTCTAGAAGTAGTCATACTCCCCCAACAAAGGGCACACCCCATACCCAGATCTTGGTTTCTAATACTATTTTCCAATAAAAGGATCTAGAGTTCCTTGGAGGAATGACTGAATCTACTGGAGGGGCACAGCTCTATACATCCTTACATAAGGTGACCCTGGAGCATTCTGCCATGCCAAAAAGAAAATGTTCAAAAATCAGAAGAGACCAGGTGTAGTGGCTCATGCCTGTAATTCCAGAACTTTGGAAGGCTGAGGCAGGAGTATCATTTGAGCCCAGGAGCTTGAGACTAGCCTAGGCAATATAGTGAGACTCTATTTCTAAAAAAATTTCTAAAAATTAGCCAGGCATTAGCCAAGTGAGTACCTGCAGTCCCAGTTACTGGGGAGGCTGAGGTGGGAGGACTGCTTGAGCCCAAGAGGTCAAGGCTGCAGTGAGCTGTAATCATACGACTGCACTCCAGCCTGGACAACAGAGCAAGACCCCATCTCAAAACAAAAACAAATAAGTAACAGAAAGGAATGGGGACATGTCAAAGAAATATAGGAGCTAACCTGAAAGAGCTTCCAATCCACAAAGGTAGAACATTTCAAGCAACAACATAAATAACATAGTATTAGATTATAATCCAAAGTATTAAATGAACATCTATGAATCCATACTGACACAAATGGCTGAATAAATGAATAAATGGGAAAAGAGACAAATCTCCTGTATTAAAGTATTACATATAATGTATGTAAGTATTCTCCCCTCAGGAGGTGGGGCTCAACAACCTCCCATCTTCATTCTTTAGTATGGACTGTACTTAGTGATTTACTTCCAAAGAGTAGAGTATGAACAAAGGAATGGAGGTAAGTAACTTTACAGTGGAGAAACTTAGCAAACCATATCTTGGCCAGATGATCAAGGTTAATATTACTGGTAGTAAATCCTATTAGGAAAATATAACCTTCAAATGACATGAGGAAAATGGCACTCACTTCTACAGTCTTCATCCTAAAATCTCATAAACCCAACATAACCATGAGACAAACCCAAATTGAGAAACATTCTGTGAAAAATACCTTGATCAATATGCCTCAAAACTATCAAGGTCTTAAAACACAAGAAAAGTTAGAGAAAATGTCACAGCCCAGGACAGGCTAGGGAGACATACAAACTAAATCCAATCCTGCATAGGATCCTAGAGCATAAACAGGATATTCGAGAAAAATTCGTGAAATCCAAAGAAAGTATACAGTTTAGTTAATAGTTATGTAACAATACTGAATTCTCCCTGTGACAAAAGTATCATGGTAATTTAAGATGTTAACAATAAAAGAAACTGGTGAGGATTATGCAGCAACTATCTGTATGATCTTCACAACTGTTCTAGAAATATAAAACTATTCTACACTTTTTAAAAAATATCTAAAAAATTCGAATTCCAAGTAAAGATGGCACAGTGAAATCCGAACACCAAAATCTACTTATCCCATCATATAGACTCATGAACAGAATATGCAACTTAACCAAATGGTAAAGAAACTAGGATGTCGTAGAGTAATTTTTATTTTTTTAATTTTAATTTTTTTTATTATTATACTTTAAGTTTTAGGGTACATGTGCACAACGAGCAGGTTTGTTACATATGTATACATGTGCCATGTTGGTGTGCTACACCCATTAACTCGTCATTTAGCATTAGGTATATCTCCTAATGCTATCCCGCCCCGCTCCCCCTACCTTACAACAGTCCCCTGTGTGTGATGTTCCCCTTCCTGTGTTCTCATTGTTCAATTCCCATCTATGAGTGAGAACATGCGGTGTTTGGTTTTTTGTCCTTGCGATAGTTTGCTGAGAATGATGGTTTCCAGCTTCATCCATGTCCCTACAAAGGACATGAACTCATCATTTTTTATGGCTGCAGAGTATTCCATGGTGTATATGTGCCACATTTTCTTAACCAGTCTATCATTGTTGGACATTTGGGTTGGTTCCAAGTCTTTGCTATTGTGAATAATGCCGCAATAAACATACATGTGCATGTGTCTTTATAGCAGCATGATTTATAGTCCTTTGGGTATATACCCAGTAATGGGATGGCTGGGTCAAATGGTATTTCTAGTTCTAGATCCCTGAGGAATCACCACACTGTCTTCCACAATGGTTGAACTAGTTTACAGTCCTAGAACAGTGTAAAAGTGTTCCTATTTCTCCACATCCTCTGCAGCACCTGTTGTTTCCTGACTTTTTAATGATTGCCATTCTAACTGGTGTGAGATGGTATCTCATTGTGGTTTTGATTTGCATTTATCTGATGGCCAGTGATGATGAGCATTTTTTCATGTGTTTTTTGGCTGCATAAATGTCTTCTTTTGAGAAGTGTCTGTTCATATCCTTCGCCCACTTTTCGATGGGGTTGTTTTTTTCTTGTAAATTTGATTGAGTTCATTGTAGATTCTGGATATTAGCCCTTTGTCAGATAAGTAGGTTGCAAAAATTGTCTCCCATTCTGTAGGTTGCCTGTTCACTCTGATGGTGGTTTCTTTTGCTGTGCAGAAGCTCTTTCGTTTAATTACATCCCATTTGTCAATTTTGGCTTTTGTTGCCATTGCTTTTGGTGTTTTAAACATGAAGTCCTTGCCCAGGCCAATGTCCTGAATGGTATTGCCTAGGTTTTCTTGTAGGGTTTTTATGGTTTTAGGTCTAACATGTAAGTCTTTAATCCATCTTGAATTAATTTTTGTATAAGGTGCAAGGAAGGGATCCAGTTTCAGCTTTCTACATATGGCTAACCAGTTTTCCCAGCACCATTTATTAAATAGGGAATCCTTTCCCCATTGCTTGTTTTTCTCAGGTTTGTCAAAGATCAGATAGTTGTAGATATGCGGCATTATTTCTGAGGGCTCTATTCTGTTCCATTGGTCTATATCTCTGTTTTGGTACCAGCACCATGCTGTTTTGGTTACTGTAGCCTTGTAGTATAGTTTGAAGTCAGGTAGCATGAAGCCTCCAGCTTTGTTCTTTTGGCTTAGGATTCACTTGGTGATGCAGGCTCTTTTTTGGTTCTACATGAATTTAGTTTTTTCCAATTCTGTGAAGAAAGTCATTGGTAGCTTGATGGGGATGGCATTAAATCTATAAATTACCTTGGGCAGTATGGCCATTTTCATGATATTGATTCTTCCTACCCATGAGCATGGAATGTTCTTCCATTTGTTTGTATCCTCTTTTATTTCCTTGAGCAGTGGTTTGTAGTTCTCCTTGAAGAAGTCCTTCACATCCCTTGTAAGTTGGATTTCTAGGTATTTTATTCTCTTTGAAGCAATTGTGAATGGGAGTTCACTCATGATTTGGCTCTCTGTTTGTCTGTTATTGGTGTATAAGAATGCTTGTGATTTTTGAACACTGATTTTGTATCCTGAGACTTTGCTGAAGTTGCTTATCAGCTTAAGGAGATTTTGGGCTGAGACGATGGGGTTTTCTAGATATACAATCATGTCATCTGCAAACAGGGACAATTTGACTTCCTCTTTTCCTAATTCAATGCCCTTTATTTCCTTCTCCTGCCTGATTGCCCTGGCCAGAACTTCCAACACTATGTTGAATAGGAGTGATGAGAGAGGGCATCCCTGTCTTGTGCCAGTTTTCAAAGGGAATGCTTCCAGTTTTTGTCCATTCAGTATGATACTGGCTGTGGGTTTGTCATACATAGCTCTTATTATTTTGAGATACATCCCATCAATACCTAATTTATTGAGAGTTTTTAGCATGAAGGTTGTTGAATTTTGTCAAAGGCCTTTTCTGCATCTATTGAGATAATCATGTGGTTTTTATCTTCGGTTCTGTTTATATGCTGGATTATGTTTATTGATTTGCGTATGTTGAACCAGCCTTGCATCCCAGGGATGAAGCCCACTTGATCATGGTGGATAAGTTCTTTGATGTGCTGCTGGATTCAGTTTGCCAGTATTTTATTGAGGATTTTTGCATCAATGTTCATCAAGGATATTGTCTAAAATTCTCTTTTTTTGTTGTGTCTCTGCCAGGCTTTGGTATCAGGATGATGCTGGCCTCATAAAATGAGTTAGGGAGGATTCCCTCTTTTTCTATTGATTGTAATAATTTCAGAAGGAATGGTACCACCTCCTCCTTGTACCTCTGGTAGAATTCGGCTGTGAATCCATCTGGTCCTGGACTTTTTTTGCTTGGTAAGCTATTAATTATTGCCTCAATTTCAGAGCCTGTTATTGGTCTATTCAGAGATTCAAATTCTACCTGGTTTAGTCTTGGGAGGGTGTATGTGTCCAGGAATTTATCCATTTCTTCTAGATTTTCTAGTTTATTTGTGTAGAGGTGTTTATAGTATTTTCTGATGGTAGTTTGTATTTCTGTGGGATCAGTGGTGATATCCCCTTTGCCATTTTTTATTGTGTCTATTTGATTCTTCTCTCTTCTTTATTAGTCTTGCTAGTGGTCTATCAATTTTGTTGATGTTTTCAAAAAACCAGCTCCTGGATTCATTGATTTTTTGAAGGGTTTTTTGTGTCTCTATTTCCTTCAGTTCTGCTCTGATCTTAGTTATTTCTTGCCTTCTGCTAGCTTTTGAATGTGTTTGCTCTTGCTTCTCTAGTTCTTTTAATTGTGATGTTAGGGTGTCAATTTTAGATCTTTCCTGCTTTCTCTTGTGGGCATTTAGTCCTGTAAATTTCCCTCTACACACTGCTTTGAATGTGTCCCAGAGATTCTGGTATGTTGTGTCTTTGTTCTTGTTGGTTTCAAAGAACATCTTTATTTCTGCCTTCATTTTGTTATGTACCTAGTAGTCATTCAGGAGCAGGTTGTTCAGTTTCCACGTAGTTGAGCAGTTTTGAGTGAGTTTCTTAATCCTGAGTTCTAGTTTGATTGCACTGTGGTCTGAGAGATAGTTTGTTATAATTTCTGTTCTTTTACATTTGCTGAGGAGTGCTTTACTTCCAACTATGTGGTCTATTTTGGAATAGGTGTGGTGTGGTGCTGAGAAGAATGTATATTCTGTGGATTTGGGGTGGAGAGTTCTGTAGATGTCTATTAGGTCTGCTTGGTGCAGAGCTGAGTTCAATTCCTGGATATCCTTGTTAACTTTCTGTCTCGTTGATCTGTCTAATGTTGACAGTGGGGTGTTAAAGTCTCCCATGATTACTGTGTGGGGGTCTAAGTCATTTTGTAGGTCACTAAGGACTTGCTTTATGATTCTGGGTGCTCCTGTATTGGGTACATATATATTTAGGATAGTTAGTTCTTCTTGTTGAATTGATCCCTTTACCATTACGCAATGGCCTTCTTTGTCTCTTTTGATCTTTGTTGGTTTAAAGTCTGTTTTATCAGAGACTAGGATTGCAACCCCTGCCTTTTTTTGTTTTCCATTTGCTTGGTAGATCTCCCTCCATCCCTTTATTTTGAGCCTATGTGTGTCTCTGCATGTGAGATGGGTTTCCTGATACAGCATACTGATGGGTCTTGACTCTTTATCCAATTTGCCAGTCTGTGCCTTTTAATTGGAGCATTTAGCCCATTTACATTTAAGGTTAGGATTGTTATGTGTGAATTTCATCCTGTCATTATGATGTTAGCTGGTTATTTTGCTTATTAGTTGATGCAGTTTCTTCCTAGCCTTGATGGTCTTTACAATTTGGCATGTTTTTCCAGTGCCTGGTACCAGTTGTTCCTTTCCATGGTTAGTGCTTCCTTCAGGAGCTCTTGTAGAGCAGGCCTGGTGGTGACAAAATCTCTCAGCATTTGCTTGTCTGTGAAGTATTTTATTTTTCCTTCACTTATGAAGCTTAGTTTGGCTGGATATGAAATTCTGGGTTGAAAATTCTTTTCTTTAAGAATGTTGAATATTGGCCCCCACTCTCTTCTGGCTCGTAGAGTTTCTGCTGAGACATCAGCAGTTAGTCTGATAGGCTTCCCTTTGTGGGTAACCCAACCTTTCTCTCTGGCTGCCCTGAACATTTTTTCCTTCATTTCAACTTTGGTGAATCTGACAATTACGTGTCTTGGAGTTGCTCTTCTTGAGGAGTATCTTTGTGGTGTTCTCTGTATTTCCTGAATTTGAATAGTGACCTGCCTTGCTAGATTGGGGAAGTTCTCCTGGATGATATCCTGCAGAGTGTTTTCCAACTTGATTCCATTCTCCCCGTCACTTTCAGGTACACCAATTAGATGTAGATTTGGTCTTTTCACATAGTCCCATATTTCTCGGAGGCTTTGCTCATTTCTTTTCTTTTTTCTCTAAACTTCTCTTCACACTTCATTTCATTTATTTCATCTTCCGTCACTGATACCCTTTCTTCCAGTTGATCGCATCGGTTACTGAGGCTTGTGCATTCATCACGTAGTTCTCGTGCCATTGTTTTCAGCTCCATCAGGTCCTTTAAGGACTTCTCTGCATTGATTATTCTAGTTATCCATTCGTCTAATTTTTTTTCAAAGTTTTTAACTTCTTTGCCATTGGTTCAAACTTCCTCCTTTAGCTCGGACTAGTATGATCTTCTGAAGCCTTCCTCTCTCGATTCGTCAAGTCATTCTCCATCCAGCTTTGTTCCGTTGCTGGTGAGGAGCTGCGTTCCTTTGGAGGAGGAGAGGCGCTCTGATTTTTAGAGTTTCCGGTTTTTCTGGTCTGTTTTTTCCCCATCTTTGTGGTTTTATCTACCTTTGGTCTTTGACGATGGTGACGTACAGATGGGTTTTTGGTGTGGATGTCCTTTCTGTTTGTTAGTTTTCCTTCTAACAGTCAGGACCCTCAGCTGCAGGTCTGTTGGAGTTTACTGGAGGCCCACTCCAGACCCTGTTTGCCTGGGTATCAGCAGTGGTGGCTGCAGAACAGCGGATATTGGTGAACCGCAAATGCTGCTGCCTGATCGTTCCTCTGGAAGTTTTGTCTCAGAGGAGTACCCGGCCGTGTGAGGTGTCAGTCCGCCCCTACTGGGGGATGCCTCCCAGTTAGGCTACTCGGGGGTCAGGGACCCACTTGAGGAGGCAGTCTGCCCGTTCTCAGATCTCAAGCTGCGTGCTGGAAGAACCACTACTCTCTTCAAAGTTATCAGACAGACTCTTCAAAGTCTGCAGAGGTTATTGCTGCCTTTTGTTTGTCTGTGCCCTGCCCCCAGAGGTGGAGCCTACAGAGGCAGGAAGGCCTCCTTGAGCTGTGGTGGGCCCCACCCAGTTCGAGCTTCCCAGCTGCTCTGTTTACCTACTCAAGCCTGAGCAATGGCGGGCACCCCCCACCAAAGCCTCGCTGCCACCTTGCAGTTTGATCTCAGACTACTGTGCTGGCAATGAGAGAGGCTCCGTGGGCATAGGACCCTCCGATCTATGTGTGGGATATAATCTCCTGGTGTGCCGTTTGATAAGCCCATTGGAAAAGCGCAGTATTAGGGTGGGAGTGATCCAATTTTCCAGGTGCCGTCTGTCACCCCTTTCTTTGACTAGGAAAGGGAATTCCCTGACCCCTTGCGTTTCCCGGGTGACACGATGCCTCGCCTTGCTTTGGCTCATGCACAGTGCACTGCACCCACTGTCCTGCACCCACTGTCCGGCACTCCCCAGTGAGATGAACCCGGTACCTCAGTTGGAAATGCAGAAATCACCCGTCTTCTGCATCACTCATGCTGGGAGCTGTAGACTGGAGCTGTTCCTATTCAGCCCTCTTGGCTCCATGTAGTAATTTTTTAAAATAGGGAGGGGGTGCAGGGTGCAAAGATGATTATTTTGGCTAGATTACCTATGAAACAGGTGTTGGGAAGATAGTGAGCTAACAAAACAGAATTTTTCACTGATACCTCACAACTTAGAAATAATCTGAGAATGAATTGAGTAGACAGCCCAGAGAAAAGTAAGAAAAACTTTTCATGAAGAAAAGCCTTATTACCTAAGAATCTGTATAGAGGAAGTAAGAATCAAGGCTGGCTATGTTTTACTACAATAGTGAAACAAATAAAAGCCCAAAAGCAATATCCCCATGAAATTAGGATACGTATAGAGAGGCCAGATAGCATGAACCCTTAATGCTTGGCACCAAGCAAAATCCCATAGGCAGAAGACAGAACCTCTAGCAAAAGGAGCATACAGTCCCACAGAGGTCTTACCAAACTCCATTCCCATCCCATTGCCCTAGGGTTATATAGAAAGGTAGCAAGAGCAATGCCTTGCCAAGAAATGGCAGCTCAAAGAAGGCAAACAGACCTGAAAATTAAATGTTTATTAGGCTGGGCATGGTGGCTAACACCTGTAATCCCAGCACTTTGGGAGGCCGAGGCAGGCAGATCACCTGAGGTCAGGAGTTTGAGACCAGCCTGGTCAACATGGCGAAACCCAATCGCTACTGAAAGTACAAAAATTAGCCAGGGCTGGTGGCAGGTGCCTATAATCCCAGCAACTCTGGAGGCTGAGGCAGGAGAATAGCTTGAACCCAGGAGGCAGAGGTTGCAGTGAGCCAAGATCACACCACTGCACTCCAGCCTGGGCAACAACAGCAAGATATAAGACTCCTTCTCAAAAAAAAAAAAAAAAAAAAAAAAAGTTTATTAAGGAAATTCACTTGTACCATTCTGTTCTGCTAAAAGTTTTTGACAAAATTGCCTATTTCAAGTATGAGCAAGATGCAAAGAAATGATGTGACAACTATGAATACACCACAAATACAACACAAAACATGCAAAAGAAACTAGTTCATAATAAAACAAGAAAACATCAACCAACGTGCTATGATTTGAATGCTTGTCCTCTCCAAAACTCATGTTAAAATTTAATTGCCAGCTGGGCATGGTGGCTTCGCTTCACACCTGTAATCCCAGCACTTTGGGAGGCCAAGGCGGGCGGATCATGAGGTCCAGAGATAGAGACCATCCTGGCTAATACAGTGAAACCCCGTCTCTACTAAAAATACAAAAAATTAGCCAGGCATGGTGGCAGGCGCCTGTAGCCCCAGCTACTTAGGAGGGTGAGGCAGGAGAATGGCATGAACCCAGGAGGCAGAGCTTGCAGTGAGCCGAGATTGCACCATTGCACTCCAGCCTGGGTGACAGAGCGAGACTCCTTCTCTAAAAACAAAAACAAAAACAAAAACAAAACAAACAAACAAAAAAAAAAATTATTGCCATTCTAATAGTATTAAGAAGTAAGACCTTTGAGAGGTGATTAGGCCACTAGGCTCCTCTCTTATGGATTGAATTAATGTCATTATAGAAGGGCAAGTTTAGCTCCCTTTTTCCTCTTTTTGCCCTTCTGCTTTCCACCATGTGATGACTTGGCAAGAAGGCCCTTGAAAGATGCCAGCACCTCGATCTTGGATTTCAAGCCTCCAGAACTGTGAGCCAATAAATTTCTGTTCATTATAAATTACCTAGTCCCAGATACTCTATTATTGCGGCAGCATGAATGAAATAAGACACAAGGGAAAGAAGAAAATTTTCCTACCCATGGTTGGCATTTTATAAAGAAAAAGAAAAGAAAATCATTTCAATAAAATAAAAGAGAAGGGGCTAACACAATAAAGTGAAAAGAGAAATATAAAACTTAAGGAAGTAAGTTGAGAATCAAAAATAAACAAATAAATAACATTACATACATTAATTAGAAAGACCATGGAAAAGAACAATGACAATTGGTATTACAAACATAAAGGAAAGATTTGCAATCATCACAGTCAATGCAAAAGCAGATTAAAATATTAATCATTATTGAACAGATAACACGTAAGGACAAAAATGTCCCATATAAGTATATCTGGAGTCTCTAAAGTAGAAAACCAAAACATTTGTAGACCTAAAATTTTCATGAGCCAGTTGTGATTGCTCACAGCTATAATCCCAGCACCCTGGGAGGCCAAGCAGGGAGGATTGCTTGAAGCCAGGAGTTTGAGACCAGCCTAGGCAACATAGCAGGACACTATCTCTACAAAAAAACTTCTTTAGAAAGTAAAATTTCCGTGAAATAATAGTATGGAACCATAAAAAAGCACAAGATCATTTCCTTCACAGGAACACGGGTGGAGCTGGAGGCCATTATCCTTAGCAAACTAATGCCAGAACAGAAAACCAAATACCACATGTTATCACTCATAAGTGGAAGCTAACTTATGAGAACACATGGACACATATTGTGGAACAACAGACACTGGGGCCTATTGGAGCGTGGGGCATGGAAGGAGGTAGAGGATCAGGAAAAATAACTAATGGATACTAGGCTTAATACTGGGGTGATTAAATAATCTGTACAAAAAAACCCCACAACCCAAGTTTACTTATATAATAACCTGCAAATGTACCCCTGAACTTAAAATAAAAATTAAGTTTTTTAAAAAAGGTAAAATTTCCATGAAATAAAGGAAGAATCAAATAATCCTTTGAAAAGCATGCTGTGGTCCCTAAAACCTTATTAAAGAATGATGAACAATTGCCCTGATTCAGCCCTACTTTAAGAATAAAGGATGAATCCTTCAGGTATCTGACAAAAAAAAGACAGACAAACACACACTCACAGCTGGGCACGGTGGCTCATGTCTGTAATCCCAGTACTTTGGGAGGCTGAGGCGGGTGGATCACTTGAAGTCAGGAGTTCCAGACCAGCCTGGCCAATGTGGTGAAACCCCATCTCTACTAAAAATACAGAAATTAGCCAGGTGTGGTGGCACTCACCTGTAGTCCCAGTTACTTGGGAGGCTGAGGTGGGAAAATAGCTCAGACCTGGGAGGCGGAGGATGTGGTGAGCCGAGATCACGTCACCGCTCTCCAGCTTGGGCGACAGAGCCAGACTCTGTCTCAAAAAACAAACAAACAAACAAAACCCACACACACAAGGGGATGGGGAATCTGTCAAGACTTCTTTTCAGGCAAACAATGTCAGAAGACAAGCGAGTAACATTTTTACAATGTTTAGAATAAAAGGATATTTGACTCAAGAATTATATTCACAAAAAATTTGAATACAAGGATAACACACAGCCAATTTGAAGCATGTTAAATCAGAGACTAAGGTATTTATGAGCTCTTCCTTTGAAAGTGAAATTCACTCACCTGCTGTGATATTGTGAAATACATATTTGGTCATCATTCCACCCTTCCACCCCTTTCCTCACCTACAGGGAATCTCCAAAGTGATGTCTTTTTGTATGCTAATGATTAACTGATAGCTGGCAGCCCTTAGATACCTTCTGGATGGAGGCTGGTCATGAAGAGGGTTGCATGATTAAAACGTTGTGACTTTGAGCTTCAACCCCCAACCTCTGCAGAGGGACCTGGCAGTTAAGTTCATCACCAATGGCCAATGGTTTAATCAATCATGCCTATGTAATGAAGTCTCCATAAAAGGCCCAAAAGAACAGGATTCCTAGAGCATCCTAATAGCTGAACATGTGGAGGTTCCTGGAGGGTGGTGTACCCAAGGAGGGCACGGAAGCTCTGCACCTCTTCCCCCATACCTTGACCTCTGCATCTCTTCATCTGTATCCATTGTCATATCCTTTTTAATAAATGTAAATAAGATTCCCTGAGTTCTGTGAGCTGCTCTAACAAATTAATCAAACCCAAAGAGGGGACTGTATGAACACTAACTTGAAGCTGGTCAGTTAGAAGTTTCAGAGGCCTGGACTTAACGATTTTTGTCTGAAGCAGGGCCAGTCTTGTGGGACTGAGCCCTCAACCTATGGGATCTGAGGCTTTTTCCAGGTAGACAGTGTCAGAATTTAATTGGAGGACACCCAGCTGGTGTCCACTGCAGAACTGATTACTTGCTTGGTGTGTGGAGGAAATAACTACACATTTGGCCAAAAAAGGCTTCTGTGTTGACTGTTGTGTTGAATAAGAGAAAAGAAGCGCATTGAGTTTGTGTTTCTGTTTCCACTGACACACCCAGGGATTCCTCACAATAAAAAATTCAGGGATAAAAATGCCATCTATGATAAAACTTCCAGCAATGATTATTCAATCCTTTTAAAGTTAAGATTAAACAACAGGGCACACTTTGGCTATAAAAACTAACGTGGCTATAGAAATGAATACAACTTTTACAGATTTTTTAATGTGAAATTCATAATGAAAAAAGCAGAGTTTTAAAGTGCTTCTTTCTTTCTTTCATATGAGAAAAGAACTTTTGTCTGAGGAATGCAAGCCCTTTTAATTATCAGGCCCAGAAAGAATGAAAACGAGACTGCAATCATGTCCTACTTGCCACCCTCTGAGCTATGTATTCATCTTTTTTTTTTTTTCTTGAGACAGGATCTTGCTCTGTCACCCATGCTGGAGTGCATAGGTTCACTGCAGCCTCCATCTCTGGAGCTCAAGCGATTCTCCCACCTCAGCCTATAAAGTAGCTGGGACTACAGACATTTATCACCATGTCAGGCTACATTTTTTAAATAATTTTTTTTGTAGAAACAGGATCCCACTATGTTGCCCACAATGGTCTTGAACTCCTGGACTCAAGCAATCCTCCTACCTCAGTCTCTCAAAGTGTTGAGATTACAGGTATGAGCTACCATGTCCGGCCTCTATTCATCTCTTCAAACTGCTTGCTATTGCCACAAGTAGCTATAAATTAACCTAATAATGCCATACCAGACACTATGACCCACACCCTATAGCTTAACAATGTATAGCCAATCACTAATTAATGTTATTTCTTGTAAAGTAATTACAGTTCCTGACAAACTTTGTATCAGCCCACTCCCTATCTCTCTTTTTTGCATTTAAAAATTCACTCCTGGCCAGGTGCCGTGCCTAAGACCTGTAATTCCAGCATTTTGGGAGGTCAAGGTGGGCAGATTGCTTGAGCTTAGGAGTTCAAGACCAGCCTGGGCAACACAGCAAGACCCCATCTCTATTAAAAAACAAAACAACAACCAAAAAAAACCTCAAAAACTTAAAAAAAGAAAACAATTAATAAAAGTCCATTCTTAACTCCTGCTAATAGAAGTGTATTTCAGGGCAACGTGAATCTGAGCTCCCAGGCTGCAATCCTCAAGCTTGGCCCCAATAAACTCTCTACTTATATTAATTCTACTTCAACTTCTTCTTTTAAGGTCAATTCATACCTGAGAGTCACATGATATTGTCAATTGAAACAATTTATGAGAAAATTCTGACCAGGCCTGGTGGCTCACACCTGTAATTCTAACACTTTGGGAGGCTGAGGCAGGCAGATTGCTTGAGTCCAGGAGTTCAAGAGCAGCCTGGGCAACATGGCGAAACCCTGGCTCTATTCAATTTTAAAAAATAAATATAGATTAAATAAAAGAAAAAGAAAAAAATTTGATGACTCCAACACCTTTTTTTCAGTCTCATTTGTTAATATTAGAAGAGCGTTTAGAAAATTAATATAGCTTATTGAGAGAAAATATTGCATGAAGTTCAAAATTTTCTTCAGTTTCACTTCAATTGACTATTACTCTTAAATTCAAGTTAATACTTACATATCACCCACTATGAGCCACATATTTTTCAATATTCAGTGATTTGGCTAGGTGCAATGGCTCATGCCTGTAATCTCAGTGCTTTGGAAGGCCAAGGTGAGAGGATCACATGAGGCCCAGAGTTTGACACCAGCCTGGGCCACACAGTGAGACCCCACCTCTACAAAAAACTTTAAAAATCAGCCAAGCATGGTGGCATGTGCCCGAAGTCCCTGTAGTCATAGCTCCTTGGGAGGCTGAGGTAGGAGGATCACTTGAGCCCAGTTCAAGTCTGCAATGAGCTCTGATTGCACCACTGCACTCCAGCCTGTGTGATATAGCAAGACTCTGTCTCTAAACAACCAACCAACCCATACATATATATATATTTTTAAATATATATAAAATATTTTACATATATACATATATAGTCAACAAGTAATTTACTCCTTATGACAACCTGTGTAAGTCCTCATAACCTGCTCTATTATATACATTTTGTAGACCAAAAAAACTGAGCCTCAAAGACTTTGGGTAATTTGTCCATCGCTATACAGCAAGGAAGCAGCAGAACCAATATTCAAAGATAGACTGGGTTCAGAATCTGTGCTCTTAGTCTCTACATTGCACTGCTTTTCAAATACGACAACATATAGAGAATGAATTGATTTTTATCCAATTAATTTATGGCTACCTCCAATCAACCCCAAGCCATCTATCCTTCTAGGTAATGATGTTTAGGTATATAAGAGAAAATATTTGAAATAATATTTCCTTATAGATAAAGATGGTTATTTTGGAATAGGCATTGTGGAATTTAGGTGAATTTTTTTGTTTCTTGATTTGTTTTTTTCAATGAGTTTAATGCTGTATAATGAGCCTATCAATCTTCAAAAAAAATGAAGCCATTAATCTAAACAAAAAACAAATATTACCTAATCACAACTTGGACACATATTATTAATTATTTATGGCTTTTTGTCTCCCCAGTGAACCATGTTTTAATTAGTACTTTACTCTGTTCCTCCACAGAGCCTAGTACAACACTGGACAAAGTAAACATGCCATAAGTATGCTGATTGATCATTAAATATTAGATTACTGGATTCTATCTATCTGTACAGGTAACATATTTCTAGATGTTCTAGGGCCTTTCTACCCAAAGCATATTCCTTAGACTAGCATCATGTGTAACATCTGGGAGCTTGTTATAAGGACAGAATCTCCAGTCCCAACCCAGGCCTAATGAACCAGAATCTGCACTCTGACAAGATCCCCCAAGTGGTCGGATTGTACATTAGAATTTGAAAAGTACATATTTCTAGGGCATTGTTTCTCTAAGTGTAGTCCATCATTTACCTATCAGAATCACCTGGGTTGCTTTAAAAAATGTAGATTCTTAGGCTCCACCCTATTCAAGTATCACTCAAGTTTAAAAAACAAAGCTAAAAAAACTGCAAGTAAAAAGCAGTAAAGAACAGGAACAGGGATATTAAGCAGAGAGCAGTGAAAGACTCAGATAGCTGAAATGAATTTTAAAAGTGATAATGAGGAGAAGAGGAGATAATAAAAAGAGGAGTCACATATGAAGAAACAACAAAACTATGAAGAAATAAAGAAAGTAATTGTATTGAGAGTGATGTGCATTTCTTTCTTTCTTTTTTTAAACTGACTGCTATTCCTGACAGGCAAACTAGCATGCCAAAGGTTTTAGAAAAAGACTGGAGAGGCTGGGCGCGGTGGCTCATGCCTCTAATCCCAGCACTTAGGGAGGCTAAGGTGGGCAGATCACAAGGTCAGGAGTTCGAGACCATCCTGGCTAATGTGGTGAAACCCCATCTCTACTAAAAGTAAAAAAAAATTAGCTAGGCATGGTGGCAGGCGCCTGTAGTCCCAGCTACTTGGGAGGCTGCGGCAGGGGAATCACTTGAACCCGGGAGGCGGAGGTTGCAGTGAGCTGAGATTGCGCCACTGCACTCCAGCCTGGGCAACAGGGCGAGACTCCGTCTCAAAAAAAAAAAAAGAAAAGAAAAAAAGAAAAAGACTGGAGACATGCAATTTCCTAGTGTAACACATAAGCATAAGTCACATTTTTAAATATGTAACTACCACCTAAAGCATGCCTTTTATAAGTGTTCCTAATATCATACAGAGTTTTGAATGTGTACATACACTTTTAGAGACATTTCCATATGCTTGGCTCGTGCAATTGCTTCATCTCTCTCCTCAATGGCTAATTGCAGTCTAGACATAACAGCTTCATCACGTTCCTTCTGCGCAAAATACACTTCTTCAACCAGAGCTACCAAAATATATAAAGCGCACAATCAATCATAGAAAATAAAGGACAAATGTATACCTTTAGCAAAAATAAAAGCCATAAGTAATTATTACTGTAAGGACTACTCAATAAACTGAATTAATATCCATCAATCAATTCATAAAATATTATTTTTAATAATAGGTACTGCAAAACTGGGATATCACTTCATACCCCTAAAAAATTTAAAGCAAAAATTTAAAGGTCTGATAATGGCAAATGTTGTAAGCCTGTGAAATAAAGAAAACTCTCACACATATTGCAGATAGGCAGATATATTTCTACAACCATCTGAAGAGCAATTTGGCAATGTTTATTGAAGTTGAAGACAGGCCTAGGCTAGCAAATCCCCTCTTTGGTATATAGCCTAGAGAAATTCATGCACACATGTAAATGTAAACATGTATAAAAATACTTACTGTAGCATTGCTTATAATAGCAAAAGCTTAGGCATAACCCAAATGTCCATCAACATTAACAGGAATAAATAAATTACATTCAGAATGGAATACTACCCAGCATTTAAAATGACTTGACTATGGACAAATGGACAAATCTCAAAAACAAAATGCTGACAAAAATAGCAAGTTTCAAAGTAAAACAACTCTACCAACTATTTATGAATAGACACAATTAGTAAAAACAATACAATGAGCAGGCCAGGCACAATGGCT
This sequence comes from Pan paniscus, assembly GCF_029289425.2. Classification (NCBI taxonomy): domain Eukaryota; kingdom Metazoa; phylum Chordata; class Mammalia; order Primates; family Hominidae; genus Pan; species Pan paniscus. The sequence continues at coordinate 38,602,320 of NC_073264.2, read as the reverse complement.
CACGCCTGTAATCCCAGCACTTTGGGAGGCCGAGGCAGGTGGATCACCAGGTCAGGAGATCGAGACCATCCCGGCTAACATGGTGAAACCCCGTCTCTACTAAAAATACAAAAAATTAGCCAGGCATGGTGGTGGGCACCTGTAATCCCAGCTACTCGGGAGGCTGAGGCAGGAGAATGGCATGAACCCAGGAGGCGGAGGTTGCAATGAGCAAAGATTGTGCCACTGCACTCCAGCCTGGGCAACAGTGTGAGACTCAGTCTCAAAAATATAAATACATAAATAAAAATAATAATAATACAATGATCATGGAAAGGATAAACACAAAATTCAAAATAGTAATCATCTCAGTGGGAAGGTGGAAGGGGAGAAAAGAAAATGGGTAAGGGAAGAATAAAATAGGACAATGCTGTGCTGTTATAGTAGTGCACATCTGCACAGAGCAGGGGGCACTGTTGATATAGATTTTAATACAAATGGCATCATCTAGATTTTTGCAGCACTATATCAGGAGGTTTAATGTTATCTAAAATTATCATTTCTTAGGCATAATTTTATTGTTTGTATGTTTGAAATCTTACATAATTTTTAAAACATTACTGCAATGTGGGCCGGGCACGGTGGCTCACGCCTGTAATCCCAGCACTTTGGGAGGCCAAGGTGCTACAGAATATCCTTCCAGTAAGGGCAATAATAACAGCTTGGAGAAACCAACATGGTGTATCTTGCATAGTATGGAAAACAGTATGGTGTATGGAAGAATATGAGTTTTAACTGTGATTTAAGGTACTAAAGGTTAGCAAGCTTGTTTGTGTTAATTTCTTAAATTATTTTAGTTGAAGTTCAGGTATATAAAATGGGTAAAATACCACTATTCATGATGTTATGAAAAATTAAATTAGAAAATATATGAAAGCTCTTGGCCAAATAAATAAAATACAGTGGATCATCAACAAATGTTAGTTCCATTCTACCACTACAGTAACCATACTCAAACCACAGACACACAATGTGACTTAACTCCTAGACATATCAATAATGTGGTTTTGATTAATTTGTACTGCTTACATATTAAAAATCTAAGTCAAAAGTCCTCAATTTTTAGCCTTTTTCATTGGCAGGCAAAAATTATGTAAGAGACTGAAAGAGAAATTATTCAGAATCCATTCTATATTGTATGCTGCATACCACAATTATATTAATAATAGTTTATCAAAAATATTGGCTGGGTGCAGTGGCTCTTTCAAAACAGCATGAGGCGCCAGGCGTGGTGGCTCACACCTGTAATCCTAGCACTTTGGGAGGCCGAGGCAGGTGGATCACCTGAGGTGAGGAGTTTGAGACCAGCTTGGCCAACATGGCAAAACCCCATCTCTACTAAAAATACAAAAAATTAGCTGGATGTGGTGGCGGGCACCCGTGATCTCAGCTACTGAGGAGGCTGAGGCAGGAGAATCGCTTGAACCCGGGAGGTGGAGGTTGCAGTGAGTAGAGATTTCGCTATTGCACTCCAACCTGGACAACAGAATGAGACTCTCAAAACAAACAAACAAACAAACAAACAGCAACATCAAAAACAAAAAAGCAGCGTGAGGAATTGATACAGTAGTCCCGTCTTATCTGTAGTTCCTTTTTCCACGGTTTCAGTTATTCATAGTCTGAAAACATTGTGAAACACTTCAGAAATAAACAGTTCATAAGTTTTAAATTACATATTGTTTTGAGTAGTGTAATGAAATTTTATGCCATCTAGCCCAGGGTGTGAACTGACTGGCTAATTAGATCCATGCTGAATACTCTACCACCACTTTTCCACTACTCACAATTAAGAAATACAATCATAACTACCTTCTTTTTTTTTTTTTTTTTTTTTTTTGAGACAGGGTCTTGCTCTGTCATCCACGCTGAGTGCAGTGGCACAATTACACCTTACTGCAGCCTCTACCTCCCAGGCTCCAGCCGGGTTTCACCAAGTTGGCCAGGCTGGTCTCAAATTTCTGGGCTCAAGTGATTCTCCCACCTCGGCCTACCAAATTTTTATTTTTTTGTAGAGACAAGGTCTCACTATGTTGGCCAGGCTGGTCTCGTACTCCTGGGCTCAAGTGATTCTCCCACCTTGGCCTACCAAAATGCTGGGATTATAGGTGTGAGCTACCATGCTGGGCCTAATAACTATCTTGATTAACTGTATATTAATCTGCAACAATCCTTGGGCAGGGATCCAATGTGGTGGTGCATGCCTGCAATCCTAGCTACAAAGGTGGCTGAGGCAGGAGATCGCTTGAACCAAGGAGGTGGAGGTTGCAGTGAGCCGATATCACGCCATTGCACTCCAGCCTGGGCAACGAGAGCGAAACTCCATCTTAAATAATAATAAAAATAATATTACTGCAATATTAGACAAAGAGGGCCTCAAATACCTGAATCGCTGAACCAAATTTTATTTATACTGTCAAACTACAAAATAAACTTCAGAAAAATTTTGAAATGCTCTTTTAGTTTGTAAGTGTTATATACAGAGGGCTTCTTTGGTCCTGTGTGATCAAGAGAAAACACTTTTTTTTTAAGGCTACTTCAAATCCAAAGATGTATATGTGCATTTAAAGGACATTACCATTTATGTATTCTAAGGTTAAAATTTAAATGCCAGAAAACACACATGCACAAACACATAAAATCTGGTTATAGAATTTATAAATGATAAGAATGTTTTTCAAATTAAGGTATTACTCTAAAGATTCAATGCAATCCCTATCAAAATTCTACTGTAATTCTTCACAGAAATAGGAACAGAAATAGAAATAGAAAAAACAATCTAAAATTCATATGGAATCACAAAAGACCCCAAACAGCCAAAGCAATTTTAAGCAACTACCATTTAAAATATATCACAAAGCCAGAGTAATCAAAACAGCATGGTGGCTAGGTGCAGTGGCTCATGCCTGTAATCCCAGCCCTTTGGGAGGCCAAGGCGGGTGGATCACCTGAGGTCAAGAGTTCGAGACCTGCCTGGTCAACATGGCGAAACCCCATATCTACCAAAAATACAAAAATTAGCTGGGCATAGTGGTGTGTGCCAGTAATCCCAGCTACTCAGGAGGCTGAGGCAGGAAAATCACTTGAACCTGGGAGGCGGAGGTTGCAGTGAGCTGAGATCACGCCACTGTACTCCAGCATGGGCGACAGAGCAAGACTCTTCTCAAAAAAACCAAACCAAACAAAACAACAAAAAAACAGCATGGTATTGTCATAAAAAGACACACTGACCAATGGAACAGGAGAGAGCACCCAGAAATAAACCCACACAATTATGGTCAACTGATTTTCAACAAAGTGCCAAGAACACACAATGGAGAAAGTACAATCTCTTCAATAAATGGTGCTGGGAAAATTAGATATCCACATGCAGAATAAAAATAGGCATCATCTCATCCCTTATTCAAGAATCAGTTTAAAATGCACTAAAGACTAAAACATAGAACCAGAAATTATAAAACTACTAGAAGATAACACAGGCGGAAAGTTCCATGACATTGGTTTAGACACAGACTTCTTGAATATGACCCCAAACGCACAGGCAGTGAAAGTAAAAAAAGACTAATAGGATTGCATCAAATTAAAAAGCGTCTGCACAGTTAAGAAAACAATAATAAGAGACAACCTACAGTGTAGGAGAAAATATCTGCAAATGACACATTAATGAAAAGAATAATACCAAAAATATACAAGGAACTCGAACTATTCAATAACAATTAGCCTGACCAACATGATGAAACCCTGTCTCTACTAAAAATACAAAAATTAGCCAGGCCTGGTGGCATGCGCCTGTAATCCCAGCTATTTGGGAGGCTGAGGCATGAGAATCACTTGAACCCAGGAGGTGGAGGTTGCAGTGAGCCAAGATCGTGCCACTGCACTCCAGCCTGGGCGACAGAGTGACGCTCAGTCTCAAAACTAAATAAAATAAAATAAATAAAAATGGGCAAAGAACCTAACAAATATTTCTCAAAAAAAGACACACAAATGGTTAACAGTTATATAAAGAAAGCTTAACATCTCTAATCACCAAAGAAAGGCAAACTAAAATCACAATGAGCTATCATCTTACCCCTGCTAGATTGGCTATTATCAAAAACACGAAAGATAACAAGTGTTGGTGTGGATGTGGAGAAAAGCAAACCATTACACAATGTTGGTGGTATTGTAAATTACTACAGCCATTTTGGAAAACGGTATGAGGTTCCACAAAAAACTAAAAGTAGAGTTACCATGTGATCCAGCAGTTCCACTTCCAGGTATGTATCCAAAGGAGTTGAAAGAAGTATGTTAAAGAGATGCCTACACTCCCATGTTCACTGCAGCATTACTCACAATAGCCAAGATATGGAAACAACTGATGTGCCAAACAATAGATAAATGAGTTTTTTTAATGTGGTACAATGGAATACAATACAGCCTTTAAAAGCTAGGGTTCGGGTTTTTCAGCTGGAAAAGCTGAAAAAAAGAAGGGATATACTGTCATTTGCAGCAACGTGGATAAACCTAGAGGACATTATGCTAGGCGAAATAAGCCAAGCACAGAGAGACAAATACCTCATGATCTCACATATGTGGAATCTAAAAAAATGGAACTCACATAAGTAAAGAGTAGAACAATAGCTACCAGAGGCTGGGGGTGAGGGTGGAGGAGGAAAGGAGAGATATTGGTCAAAAAATACAATTTTCAGTTAGACAGGAGGAATAGGTTCTGTTGATCTATTACACATCAAGGTGACTTATAATGAAGAGTAACGTATATTTCAAAAAGCTAAAATAATGGATTTTAAATGTCCTTATCACCAAGAAACAGTAAGTATTTGAGGTGGTGAATACGTTAATCAGACTGATTTGATCATTTCACAATGTATGTACATGTACTGAAACATCACATTGCACTTCATAAATTTGCAAATCATACATCAGTTAAGGGAATCATATATACGATTATTATTTGTCAATTAAAAATAAAACAAAAAAACCCTCAAAACCAAAATTAAGGTATTTACTGCATGATAATCTTTAACATCTATTAGGTTAGATGTGAAATTTGTTGGTTATAAAAAATCCTGATTCTGGAATTCAGTACTTTTGAAGGATCAATATGCAACTCTCAAACATTTTGAGTAAAGAAAACTTAATTGTAAACACTGAGCTTTTCCAAGGTAGATGACTATTACAAAGTTCACTAGAAAATCAATATAGCATTTTAGTTGGAATTTGCTCATTAAACACCCACAGCTCTAATGCAAATTATGATGGAATGAATAAAGCAAATACGCATGCTTCTTTCTTTTTATTAAATGTAAAATCTACTGTTAATTGCATCTCGTATGTCATACAAACTTTTGTCCTTAACTGTTAAATAGAAGCTTTAACAAAAGTCATTAGAGATTCTCTTTCTTTGACTTGAATAAATTTCAATATTTGTTCAGTAAAGGTTCACAGCAGTTAAATTACATTAACAAATATTATTAGCTACTATGTAAGCCAACCAAGTAAAATACTTATATTGTAGGTAAAACAAATCATTGGGTGTTTACAATAACATTTGGATATCTCCATTTTTAAACACGGTTATCAAATATCCTATAATTCTTAGTCAAATGAGAAAGATTCAGAGAGGATCACCCGTACCCCCCTCAACCAAATACTCAAATTTGTTTAGTAAGCTAATTGTTTTCTAATATGGGCAAGAGTAAATATGAAGAAGCTGAACCATACTAAGTATGAGTTTATTGAGTCAAGGCAGAGTACATATTTTCTTAGTAGACCCAAGTCTATTGACAAATCCATATTCCACACTTTTCAAACTACTTTTAAAATACAGTACGAGTGAGACAGTACCTTGGATAACATTCTAGTTTAAACATTGGCTCATGATTCTCTAAATAACATAATTGGGAGGATAGACATTTCACAGGAAAAAGAATCCATCTGTTAACATCTTATGGTAGTTATGTAAATATAAAAGGCTAAATTAAAAAGAAGGAAAAAGAAATCATTAGGATTTTAAACATATTAAATAACTGGATAATAATTCATGTTGGAAAATTCTAAGCAATATAATATAGACAATAATTTTGTAAAAGACCAGACTTTACTACATATGAAAGAATCTCAAATTCTATGAATATCTACCATTAGTTTTACATGAGAAATAACCATCTGGAGAAGACTTATAATGATGTTAAATTCATTTCTTGCAAATATGAGAACAATTAACATTTATAAAACCACCACATATATATTCTAGAACTACAAACATTATATATTTTAATTTCCTTAATAATTGTAATTTTTCCTTCTTTGCATAAACTGGCTATTGGAAATTTTAAAATAGATGGTAGATGCCCCACACCAGTAGAAAATTAACCAAAACCGACTCAAATTAGTTCGATGTTTCTGTTTTTGGCATAACAATGCTGAATTCAACTTATTACTCCAGAACTTCTTTCATAGACCAGACTATTTTTTTTTTAAACTGGACTTTGCAACATTTTATACAATTACTTTGTAAATAACTTTTTCTGATTAAACGGTAGTACAAACTCATAAAAATTTAAAGGAGAAAAATATTTAGTATAGCTTTGTAACCCTGTAATTAAAATAAGCAGCATATGTTCCTATATTCTTCAGTATTCTTAAAAAATATAAAATAGCAGGTGAAATTTTATCATTTGGACATGCTATATGTGATTCAACTAAGATGCTCCTAATATTAGATTGTACACCATTTCCAACTATTGGCTATATAAACAACACTGTAATGGATATCTTTGTATACACATCTTTATGTATATACACACCTAATTACTTAAGAAAATTACTAGAAGTATGATGGCTAGATTAAAAGTCAGCTTTTAAAGCTCTTAATATATACTGTCAAATTTTCCTCTGTAAAGTTGCTGTAAATTTATACACTCAGCATCAGTACAGAAAGTGTTCAAGATTAATTTGAAAATTATGCAAAATAGTATGTTTCAGTAGCAAGACAATGAATCAAAAGCATTTTTTAAAAAACCCTCGATAACTATACACATGTATTTACTACAGAAAACTCAAAGACTATATTAAAAAAGTTTTCTGAAAATATGCTCTATGCTTACATTCAAAGATTTAATATATGTGATATTGGAGCTACCTTTTCCAATGTGAAAGAGAAAAGTTTATCCCTGAAGCATTAAAATCAGTATTGATAATTGTATGTCTTTTGAAATATAACTTAAAAATTTTTTATTTACTAAACAGACTATCAGCCTTAAATTTGATACCAATATGAAAATTCTTTGAAATATAACTGCTATCTAAACATTTTCTAATCTCATTTCCTCTTTAGGATCATTAGACGTGTGAAAAAGTCTTTAGATAACTTTCTGAAAAGTTTTATTTTTGTTATGTTTTAAATACCTTAATTACATATATTTTCAAAGGCTTGACATTATGCTAAAGTCCATTGTATGTTAAACCCAATAAAATATTTCCAGCTGTTGGCTATTCTTATGTATAATGGATCCTCCGTCTACTCCAATTTTATTGCTTTTCCAGAAAAAAAACAAACTTTTCTAGGAAGCAAGGATACAAATTGGTTATATTCTTTCCTCAAGTATTATTTGACCTGGCACTCGTCAGAATTCATTCTGATTCATATCCATAGAATTCTGTAGCCAAAGACAGTAATATAATCAATAGTCTATCAATATTTCTACCTGCTGTGTTTCACAGACATGGGCCTTCATGTTCTTATCTGAAATTAGTGTTCATATTCTTGAAATCCTTTTTCTTTTCAAATTAAAAAAATACAAATATAAATTTAATGTAGCATTATAATTTAATACTATTAAGGCATTCAAGTATTAGGTTAAAGGCTATCACATTTTATTGATGCCCATTATATACACAGAAAAATTAGATTCCAATATGTACTATTTCTTAAAGATAAAAATTATGCCATTTTCTGTTCTGGTAAAGAAAATTAACTCTTGTTCCTCTTAATTAGATGGTCAACATCATCTGAGATATGATACATAGTAACAGATAATCTTTTTACAAGAGAATAATGTAAACATTTTCTATAATATAATTTTTTCCCATTTTAATCCACTGGGGTGTCTTGATATACTTGCTATAATGGTAGATTACAAATCTATATTTTTACCCTTTATATTTTAACCTGAATAGAAAAACTTAAGTTGTAAGTTTCGGGGATTCTGTGACTGATCCTTTGAATAATCACAATTAAACTCCTCTTCTCTCTACCAAAAGAAAATAAACATTCTCTGTAATAAAAAATATATTGACAATATATTTTTTTAATTTACAAAATATCAGTCTAAATTTGCGTGCAAAGAAAGAAATCTATGTTTAAAGAGAAAAATCAAATGCTTGCATCATCAGTACAAGTAAGCTAAGCAAATTATGTAACCATTGAATTACATGTTAAAATGCAGTAAGATAGATTAGATGATAGAGAGAGAGAAAGAGAGAGACTTAAAAACACAAGACTTAGGAACTAAGGAGTTCTTTTGGCTAAAACCTAATATTGGCTTTATTTCAGTTTAATTGGAAGAGGATCTCAAATTCATCTTCTCCATGAGATATCAGGAACCTGGATTTCTCTTTGTACCAAAGGTTAATAAGAAATGTGTCTGCAAAAGTCAAACAGCATTAAATACCAAAAACTGATTATTATTCTACAGGAGTTGTTCTGTCATTCATAATCTCTCCATGCTCCAACCTTCCACAGCTAATCTTTAATGGATGACATGCCAGAAAGAAAAATAACTAACATATAAAGCAGAGGCTCTAAAGTGAGCTTTTAAGAAATAGAAAAATAAGGCTTTTAAAGAAATACTAATATTTTAAATATCACAAAATAACATATAAAACACTATTTAAATACTTTTATGTAAAATTCAAGCATCATCTGCATACTATAAAAGCAATAGAATAGAATTTAATAGAATAACAAAAATTAAAGAAACAAAAAACACTAGATAATGCCCACTGTGACTGTTTAGGAAAAATGAAAGGTTTAATTGAACAAGCTATTTTTAAAAGGCATAAAAACACATCATCACTGATATAAGAGCAAATTAATGGATGCAAATTAGGCCATAGCATACTATGTCTCATTGTTAAACTCAATTTAACTAAAATAAATTTTAAAATGCTTGTGTTTTAATGACTTTTTTTAGGTGAGAAGAGATACATACTCAAAGAACAAAAATGCAATGTTTCTCCTCTGCTTCTCTAAAACATCCCCTAGTATTTGAAGGTCATTCATACAATTTTCAAATAATATTACCCACATGTATAATTTAATGAGCTAAAACTCAGTAAAAAGTCTTAAACAGCTACAGTGAAGTAAATCATTAACACATAAGGAGTGAGATGGTCATTTCAGCTTTCCTAAGACTAAATAAGAATTATTTATTACACATTTTAACTTTTTTTTAGAGATTTTAAATTTTAAAAAAATATTTTCACACTTTTGAAATAAGGTTAATTCTAAAAATCTAGGAAAACTCAAAACTGAGGATCAAATTAAATAATAAATAAAAATTCTTTGTAAACTATTTTAACAAAAGAAATAAAAAATCAATTCCTTGTGAAACAAAACCATATATAAATAGCTATCCCATACTTATCTATATAATTAGTATGGGATAGTAATTTACATAACCACACAATTAGGAACACTTTGAGTATGTCCTCTATTAGATGAAGAAGTCTTGAGAAAACGAGATGGTTACATCATCATCTTATCATCATAATTATTATTTATTGAGTGCCTTCTATGGGTTAAGCACTTCGTAAACATTATCTCACTTAAGCATCACAACAACCTATAGTAGATTTTTAACTAATGCTTAGTGAGGCTGTCATTACACATGATAAGTGTCAAAAAGATCAGAACAAAGGTCTGAATCCCAAGTCTGCGCATTTAACCACTACTTACAACATGTATGGTGTATTATGATTGAGAAGTAATACCAGGCAAAAAAATGCCTGAGATCCCAAATCTGTCTTATATGCTGATCTATATTCAGTGTCTAACACAGTGCCTAGAACATAATGAGTCCACAATAAATATTTGTTTGATTTGTAAAGAAGTAAGCATAGTTCCTCTGAAACATTAAAGTGCTTAATAAACAGTATCAATGATGGTGACAATGACAATAATGATGGTGATGTGAGAAAGGAAAAGAAAGGTAGTCAACCATCAGAGATTTTAACATGATAGGGGACACAGCTGAGTTTCAAACTATCATAAAATCACATTAGAATAACAGATTTGTGTTATGAAAAAACCAATGGGGAAACAAAGGAAAAAGACTTGAAGCTAAGTAACAGTCTACATGAAAGTTTATCATAGGTACATATTGCATAAAAGCTGAAATCTTTTGCATCTCATTTATTTTGAATTCACATTTGAGTAAAATGTATTAGTGATATTAAATATCTATATCTCAACTGTGATTTTATTAATAATCCAATACTTTGTTTCTTCTTTTGCTTGTCCATTTTTCAGTTTAGTGCCCTTTCAAAATCTATTAACAGTAACCCATTAATTTTTAATTAAAAGCCAAACAATAAAATGTCTTTTCATAACTGCTGGAAATGATGACATCAAAGATTTAAGAATTTCATAAACGTAAAAGCAATAAAATAATATTAATTTGAGACACAACTTACTGAGTACTAGTTATATACCATGTCCTTACATATATTAACACTAATCCTTAAAATAATCTGGTAAGTTGGTTAATATTCACATTTTACATCAGAGAAGATAAACCCAAAGAGGCTAAATAACGTGCCCAACGGTAGAGAATCAATATCAAGTATCCAAGCTGTAATTTGAACCTGGATCAATGTGACTCTAAGGATTTTGGTCTTCCTAATTGCTCCAAACTGCCTACAGAGAACTGGACATCTTTTGTTTTATGTGGTCTTGACTGTACCAGATTCTTCTAAATTATACAATCACCTTGGAAGACAAGATGGACTAATATATATATAGATACATAATAAACATAAATATATAAAAATAAATACAAGGAAAAGCTGAAAGACTAAAAAAATGGTGTGGGTAAAAAATGGCAAAACTGGATCACAGCCATCATATGGTTTTCATAAAACCATAGAGTCTTTATGTCTCAAATTTTAAGATTAGAGTGCAAGTAATTTCTAAAAAAAAAAATCACATCTTTTGAAAGCAACGTTTTTTTTTAACACTAAATCTATGCTCATTATAGAAAATCTGAAAAAGGCAGAAACTGTTCACCGAAAAATCAATAGTTTCACTTAAAGACCACCAACATTTGCCTCTTATTTTATGTAATATACATGTATGTATATTTTATTTTTATAAAATCATACTATAAATAGTTTTTCCCCTATTTCACTTAATAGTTATGAAGTTTTTCTCATATCCTCAAATATTCTTAATTATTACAAAATGTCTCAAATTATAAATGTATCATAACTTATTTAATAATTCCCTTATGGTTAGACTGTTTTTAATTTTCTTGCTATTGCAACTAATATTATATGAATATCTTTAAATATAAATCTCTATATTTTACATACTCTAAGAAAATGCCTACTATTTCCTTAGGGTACCTCATATTTTAATTAACATTTTATTTTTAAAATCTATAGACAGATTGTCTCCTATTTGCTGTTTCCAATGTTTAGTTCAGATGTTTTTATAAGTATTTCTTTTATTGTGAAATGGTTTGATCTTTTTAAACATATATATTCTGCTTAACTACGTTATAATACTTATGTATGTGTGTGTGCTTATAACATATTTTGCCAAATACACTTTTTATTTCAAATATAAAAATGAGCAGTCATAGAAACAAACATCCATGCATATGTGGATTATTTGTTCTTTCACATTACAAGAAATAAAGAATTCATTAGATGTCATCATAGTCCTATACTGCTCTTTTTTCTATTAAGATACTGACAAGGTAGTTTTTGTTGTTCTGTTTTGCTTTTTGACTGTACCTCCTATTCATCAGATAGAAAATAAGTTTATTTAAGACAAGTTTATTAAGACCATACATAAAATGGGAAAATATGAAAAGGTTCAAAAGTCCACCAAAGAAAGGGTCAGTTACCAAATTTTTTGTTGTTTTAAACCAATGAATTTCTTCAGCAATTCATATTATTTTGACATAATAATAATAATTCTTTCTAATGTTATAGGCAAAATACTTTAAGTCTCTTCTAAAAATGAGATAGAAGTAAAATATTAAAGAGGAAAGATATACTTTGAAAATTTATCCCTTAAAACAACTTTGGGAATTTTCATTTTGTGTCATTTTTATAAGCAAATGGTTGGACATATCTCTTTTAACTAGATTGTTTTGTTCCAGAGAAACTAAATAACACTGTTATTTTCATCAATTTAGAATGCTATAAATATTTTATTAAACATCTTTTAAATAATTGACATTTATTAATATAATATTTTGTTATTGAGAAATATAATAACAAAGTAATCAAATTATTTCCATGTTATGAATGCCTGATTCAAACTGTTCAAATGGGAACACTTAAATATATACCAATAAATAAATATTTGAAGTACCTGCTTAGCTACATTATAAAAAAAATTAAAGAGTAAATATTATTGCTTAATTAGGTTTCCCCTCCAAGAGATAAATGGGCTGGGCAGACACATTAATTCATGACTATCAATAGGTTATGAAAACCCTAATCTTATTAAATTATTTCTGTAAGACATATGCAAAGTTAACATTATGCAAATGCGTCAAAACAAAATTCTTGTAAGAGTATCCAAAACAAATTTCTTCTAATAGTATCCTAACAATTAGTATATTTATATATGATTATAAAAAGCCAAGAAATTGCCAAATTGTTCAAAATTTATATTTGAAATGCTTATTTTTAACAAACTATTAATTTTCCTTAAAATATGTTACTTTCATATTTTCCCACACACAAAAATAAAAACATTACGGTAGTTTAACATTAACAGAAAAGCAACTATCTAGTATTCAGCTGGTGTATTTATTTATGGTCATCTTTGTTATATTTTCATAGCAATGTTTAGTTCTATTTTCCACAGTCATATTTTAAAGCAAGCTCTCCTAGTTAATTATATTTCTGACCTAAAAGAATTCTTTCACCTATGTAATCCCATTAAGTGACTTGTAAAGCATGATTATGACCTCAGACTAATCACAAAATTCAATTGTTTCTTAAAAGCATTCCAAATGATATAAAAATGTTAAAAATCAGTGATATCTAAAATGGCTCTGAATGCTAATGTCTATTACTCCATGAAATTTCTCTTTCTTTAACATACTAAAACAATGTGAGAGATACATTCACAGTGGCATACACAGATGGAGATCATAGACTATTGTGAATCATTTCATTGCATCTATAACATATCAAAAATATATTTAAAAATTTCTGCTTGCAAAGACCTGTGAGTAAACATAGACTCCAGAATATATTTAAGGTAATCATTCATAATCTGAAAGTTTGGCAACCTTTCACTTTAATCTCAGGGAAAATATTATCTCTATCAGCGTCTACATCATCAGATGAAAACTTATTAATTGCATAAAACAGATTTTTTAATCAAATGTAGGTTTCCATTGGCAATGAATATGTGACTATCTTCATACAAAGGAGAAGTATTTCCTCTCAACGAGCTAAAACAATAAGTGGTATTTGAACTGCTGGTTGAAAGGTAGAGGCACTGGTAATCATTATTTCCCCTTGTTTGTTCAGCCCCTTCCAACAAAACAAACAACCTTTTTGTGATTGGATTGACATGGTGTTAACAATGCATTTAATGCCCAAATCAGTATGAATACAGGTAAAGATCTCACTAATACCAGTACCAGGATGTTAAAGCCACCTATTTTCTAAGCAGCCAAAAAAAAAAAAAAAAAAAAAAAAAAGGAGAGCTTCCCCTCCTTTGGCAAATAAGCCAGTATGCTAGTATTCACCAAGATACATCATATAATAACCTTGTGTGTGATTCTTCAAGCCATGTGTTAATACTCCTCTACTATACCTGCTGTCTTTTCAGCAATTTTAGCTTCTGTTTCTTTCTCTTGGAGTTCCAGCTTAAACTTTAGTTTTCTCTGTTCTTTATCTTCTTTAGCCAATTTCTGCTGAAGCTAAAGCACATTGAAAAAAATCATGGATTCTTATCTGACAAATGTCTTGCAAAAATATAATTAATTTCAAAGTTTTGGGTTTTTTCTTAATTCTTATATTATATTTAACTTCCTAGATAGATAACTCCAGAAAAAAATTTAAAATTTAAGTTATTTATAAAGTAATAATTACCTGTAGTTATATAGAAATTGTAAAAACATCCCAATATACACTTAATTTATGTGTATATGTGCATGAACAGGCAAATTAAATTCAGAGGACCAACATTATTCTTAAAAATAACTACTGCAGTTCAGATGTGGTTGCTCACGCCTGTAATCCCAGCACTTTGGGAGGCCGAGGTGGGCGGATCACCTGAGGTCAGGAGTTTGAGAACAGCCTGGCCAACATGATGAAACCCCGTCTCTACTAAAAATACAAAAAATTAGCTAGGTGTGGTAGCGGGCACCTGTAATCCCAGCTACTCGAGAGGCTGAGGCAGGAGAATTGCTTGAACCCAGGAGGCGGAGGTTGCAGTGGGCTGAGATCGCGCCATTGAACTCCAGCCTGGGCAACAAGAGTGAAACTCCATCTCAAAAATAATAATAATAAAAATGACTACTGCAAAAGCAGTCTCATTCATCCTTTTTTCTTAATGCAAAATATTTGGAAGGGATTTGCCTAATAAAATAACAGATAGCACTGCTTTACAGTTTATCTTAGTAAATCCAATATTCTGAAACAAAATTAAGACAATAATCTTAATATCTGATACAAATCTCCCTTTGAGAATACTACCCCATCATATTCCATTTAAATTGACACTGACACCTGACTCATAATTGGCATGTAATAAATAATTGCTAAATGAAAGTACAGAAAACATCTCATACAGAATCCCTCCACATGTTTTTTTAATTCCTCCCTAGGTTTTTGTCATTTTAGTTGTTTTCCTCCAAACATGATCAACATTCCTAACATCATGCTTCAGTTTGATTAGGTTACACAACTAGAATATTAAAATCAGAGAAGTATGTAGAGGTTAAAAAAAAGAAGACACAGAAAATGCACATTATTTAATAAAATTATTTAATGATCACATGACTATAACTAGAGTAAGAGTCAGAACAGAAGATAAAACATAACGTGACAAATTGGACTGGACAAAATGCAGCAGTATAAGATTAACACAAGGTAAATGACAATATTGCCAAGCCTTGCTACTGAAATGTTTAATTATATGTATTATTGAGGTCAAATATAGGGCATGGATACTAATAAAGAAAAAAAAATTAAGATAGTAACATGAAACCAGTGCATTCTATCTCCCATTCTCTATAATGCTGAAGCAGAGTTTTACTAAAACTTGAATCTTTTTTTTTAAAGATACGTATACAAGGAACCAGGGGCTTATGAAAAAGGAAGTGCTAATGTGGACCAGCAAGGTATGAAATCAAAAAAATGCTTTCATTTTCAACCCCTTAACTCAACCATACCCTGATGGCAAGGTATGGCAAAAACATAAAGCTACTGTTAAATGATTAAAGTGCAAAATAAAACTGAATTATGATGGGCAACAAAGGAAATTTAGAAGATCAACAGCTAAACCCATACTATACAATTATCAGACTTTCCATATTATACCTTTTTATTGCTTGTTCTGAGAATATCCAATTCTTTTAGAAGAAATGCTATTGTCTTCTCTTTATCTGAGTCTGAAGTAACTTGACAAGGAGTCATACATTCATAATGCATATCATTATGTCTATGTTCCATAACGCTGTAATAAAGAAACTGATTAACATTTCAGAGTAAGATAAACTAATTTTTTGACATTTTGTATGCTACTTGAGAACAGTATCAACTTGTAAGCAAACACCATAAAGGAAGGGAAAGGAAAAGAGATGGGCTGTTTTTTTGAAGGCCTTATATTAAATTTGTAAGCATGGGTAAATTTTGGAGTCACTAAGAAGAAATTTAGTGACGGCTGGGACAGTCAGTGCAGCTCTATTTACCATGTACATCTCCTGTTGTAATTATACTAGATATCTCATAATCTGACTTTAGCCCAATCTCTACTATTTACTTTACCCATGTGGTTATAAAATGTTTATCCCTACTTCATTCTTCTGTGCTTCTACTCCTCAATAGGTACTCCAACCTACACCTTAGTAAGAATCTGAAAAAGGGATGGGAACATATCAATACATCTATTTCATTATATGTTACTATCTATTAACATATCTACTGAATAATTTGAAAGTAGAATAAAAGTTCCTATGCAAAAATCTGTTAAAAATAGTATGCTGTAA
The DNA here is from genome assembly GCF_029289425.2 of Pan paniscus. Classification (NCBI taxonomy): domain Eukaryota; kingdom Metazoa; phylum Chordata; class Mammalia; order Primates; family Hominidae; genus Pan; species Pan paniscus. The sequence goes on along the minus strand of NC_073264.2, from coordinate 38,585,815 downwards.
AATATTATTTTGTCTAGACTGAAAATATATTAGTCACTGAAACTTCTTTTTAAATCTAATAATATTTTTCTAGCACATGACTAATTATCAAAGTTCCTAAATCTCATGGGTAAAAGTATCAGGTATCACAAATTCAAATCCTTTCATGAGCTAGGTAGGCAAGGTTACTGGGTAAAAGCTGAGAAAGTAAAATAATGAGGAATGCAAATGGTAGAGAACAAGGCCCTTTTAAAAGCATCAAATTCATTTAAATGAAAAATAGCGCTAACCCAAACCAAAATGCATGTTTGGGCTTACCTTGTCCTGGAGCTGCCAGTTTTTTACTTTCATGAATGATATGTCATGTATATCAATTTAACAGTTATTTCCAAATACATAAAGAAAGGTCACAGAAAATAATATTGAATAAAATAGAATTAAACCTCACTGTCTTTCTTCAGATGCACTTTGTGCTTTTTCACTTAGTTAACTAGACATATTATATCCATACCATGGAAACAGTAGAAAACCCTGGAAGATTCACCAAGTTCTAATAAGTTTAGAATCAGCCAACACCAAAAAGAAAGAAGGAAAGAGGAAGAAAGGGAAGAAGGGAGGGAGAAAAAGTTCTTCCAATTCTAACTTTCTCTTTTTTTTTTTTTCTTCAGACAATCTTGCTCTGTCACCCAGGCTGGAGTACAGTGGCACAATCTCAGCTCACTGCAACCTCCGCCTCCCAGGTTCAAGCGATTCTCATGACTCAGCCTCCTGAGTAGCTGGGATTACAGGCATGTGCCACCACACCTGGCTGATTTTTGTATTTTCAGTAGAGACAGGGTTTCACCATGTTGGCCAGGCTGGTCTCGAACTCCTGACCTCAAGTGATCCACCCACCTCATCCTCCCAAAGTGCTGAGATTACAGGCATGAGCCACCATGCGTGGCCCCAATTCCTTCTAAATCTAAGGCTGTGAGCACTTACTTGTATTTTTCAGTAGTGCAGTAAACAGACTCATCATCTGGATAAGAACTGATGATCTGAAAATTCGTTGATCTCTGCCCTGGCCATTCTGTGTTCTCACATGTTATTTCATTAACTAATTCAGTGGATTTCCGATGCATACTTTTCTCAGAATTCATAGTCAGTTGCTCATCTGGCTGCGTACTTTTATTTATCCCCGTAGTTTCTTGTTCAAGATAACTGTGGGTTATGTCTGTATTTAAACAAACATGTAACACATGATATATGAAACACCATAACTGCATATTAAATCATTCAGTCAAATAAATATTTTTGGAAACACTCTTATAGCTTTAAACATATAGTTTCTAGTCTTACTCCTACTGTAATCAGATAAGCATTGGGATAAGTTGTAGATAATGGTAAATTTGGTCTCAAATAGGCCAAAAAGAGTTGGGACTTAAGAGTCTGAAGCAGTTGTGGGGCTGTCATGGGGACCTGGGGGCTTTTATAGTTGGCAGTGGTCCATGGACCATCCTTCTTCCTTTTGAAGAAACATGGCACTTCATAAACTGAAGAATGTGGGGCCTAAGAGTTTTTTAAAAATATGTCCCTAGGGGCAATTTTTGTTATTTTGATAATGCTTTCAGTAACTATTTCTGATTGCTTTTCATTTGAGTTACTTACAATGTTATGTTAGTGTTAGAAAGCATGGTCTGTTAATGATATAGAGGCTTTCCTTAGTGCCCGTTTATAAACTTTTGTCATTCAGATTTTGAGAGTTTCATTATACTAATGCCAGCCTATTACAGAAAACTAGCATGGTGACCATCTAATGCAAACCAAGTAAGCATTTTGAGATGTCAAGAATGAACAAGTAATCTTCAGATGTATCTGTTCCTAAAACTGTCAAATTTAAATGGTTGTTTACTAGTTTTATAGTTCTCTTTCTTTGGCTTTAACCTAATGTGAAATTTTGTGATCCCCTGAACTCTTGATAAATTACCACTATTTAACTTGTGACCACACTATCTTCTTCAATCTTAGAGGAGATGCGGAAGCTTCCCAATAAGAGCTTCCTAATAAGAAGACTCTGTGTTGATCCCTCCTGGGTCTTAGTAATTATAACCCCTTGAAGTTTTATTACAATAAATCCATCAATTTCTGACACACTCCAGACTTCCATTCTAAAATTTAATTATAAATGTTTAATATTTTTAAAGAACCCATACTGTGTGACTTGGCTCTATTTCTGGATATTTCTCATTTTGTTCAGTAGTAAAAGCTTTCAGATTTCTATTTCAAAAGGCTCATCAGAAATTTGGAGCCTGCTCTGCAAATCAGACTATCCATACTCTTCTACTGAAAATTTATTTAAAAAAAATGTTTTAGGTCAGGATCTTGCAGTGTTGCCCAGGCTGGCCTCAAACTCCTGGGTTTAAGCAATCCTCCCACCTCAGACTCCCAGTCTGAGAATTTAATTTTACTTTAGAATACACATGGCTGACTTATAAAAATTTTCCTGCCTGTCTTGTTTTTTTGACCAACTATTTTGGCAAGTATGATTCCAGCAAATCAATGTTAAATCCTCTGAAGGCTCTCAATGCTCTCCTCTCTGCCATCCTGCGTTACACTATATTAGTATTCAAACATTTGTATAAAAAGTTTGACTCTTCTAATTTATTTATTCATTAATTTACTGATCGTTCATTGAAAACTTACAGTGTGATATGTCTTGTGGTAGCTACTGGGAAAACAAAGATGAATAAGAAACAAACACTCCACTCAAAGACTCTCTAGTACAGTGAGGATGGCAAACTCATCTAATGATCTGAATACAGTATAATAAGGACTATGCTTGGGCTATGGAGGCCAAATACATACAATATGCTAGACATACTAATGCTCACCTGGAAGACTCTAGGAAGACTTCACAAAGGCATTTGCTCCAAAAAAGGTCAAGTAGGGATATGCGAAGTAGCAAACTGCCAAAGGATAGCCAGAGTTAGATGAAATAAAAAGTTAATAGACTATAAAAATAGGAAGAATAGGAATAGATATAGAGGAGAAGAAATAAATTTAGGAAAAATGAAGAGACATTTCTTGTATTGAAATGACAAGATGTTATAGTCGGAAGAAAATTTCTAAAATCAGTATTAAGGACAAAGTCCAAGGTATGGCTCATCTGGAAATGAGTTGATGAAATAAATTAAAAGTGAACATACTTGGAGTGGAGAAAATCAAAAAGTCAAAGCGCTGAAAGTACCACCTTTGAAGGCATTGAAGTCATCCAGAAAAATGGCAGAAAATGGAGAGAAGAAATGAGAGCCAAACATCAAAGATTTCAATGACTGCAGAAGCAAGCTAAATGAGAAAGCTGACAAAAACTGACATTAGATAATCCTTCATTTGTACCTTTTCATTTTGAAATAATTTGTCTCATAAGAAAGTTGCAAAACAAAGAATTACTGTATGCCCTTTACCTAGACTCCCCAAATATTAACATTTTATCATGCTTGCTTTATTAACCATTCTTTCTATAACTATCTACACAATTTTTTTTTTTTGAGAGGGTCTCGCTCCGTCACCCACGTTGGAGTGCAGTAGCACAATCATGGCTTGCTGCAGCCTTGACCTCCCGGGCTTAAGCAATTTTCCCAACTCAGCCCCCCGAATAGTTGAGACTACAGCTGTGTGCTGTGTTGCCATGCCTCACTAATTTTTTTTTTTCAGAGATGGGGTCTTGCCATGTTGCCCAGGCTGGTCTCAAACTCCTGGGCTCAAGCAATCCTCCTGCCTCTGCCTCCCAAAGTATTGGGATTACAGGCATAAGCCACCATGCCTGACCTTACAATTTTTTTTTTCTGAAACATTAGTGAGTAAGCAACAGGCATGAAACACTTTGACTTTTCAAGACAAATTTTAAGATACTGCTCTATCAGCTTGCATTTTGCCTAATTTTCTTTACCTTATTCATAGCCCAAATTTATTTCTGAAGTAGTACCTTTTCTAACCAAGAGAAGATGAAAGCAGTTAGTAACTCTAAGTTCAGACTTCAGTTATTTTCCCTAACCTCTCCAGCCCAGGAGAAGGATCTTTATGAAGCAATAATGAGACGAAGCTACTAAGAGCTTTAGCTGAGCTTATTTGTATTGCCCCATCACTTTAAAAAGAACTTCATACAGATATATAAACACAAGCCAATAAAATGCCATTAAAGTGAAGCTATTGGTCTGTTTTGCATATTAGTCAATTTAAAAGATAAGACAAATGTTAAACAGAAAGATATTCACTTTCGATTCAAACTCTTATCTCTAGGCAGATGAAAACTTAAACCTAAAACCATCCTGTTGATTCCTCTATCTCTTTCATATGGTTTCAAACGGAAACTCTCTTTAGTAATCCACTTTAGTGTTTAATCAATGTCATTGTTAACTCTTCTAACATTATGACTAACTGAATTAATACTATTCAACTTCATTTATCCATATGGACTTAAAGAATAAACTGTCAATCTCTTCTTCATCATTCAAAAGTTATGAAGTCTGACTTTCTTTTCTCAGAGTTAAACAACAGGAAAAAATGTATGATTACTATCAATCTCTTCATTTGCTTTTCTGTGGGCACACTGTTTTATTTAGACATAACAATTCGACCACTTCAAACCAAATATAATTCCCTACTTTTGCATTTACTGTCTCATACCATCACTACCACATAAAGTTATCCTGCTATCAACTGAAAAATGATATTATGGATTACTACTAGGTATTACCCTAAAATGCCACCTACTGCTATTGCTAGACAGTTTATTCATCTAGGCATAGAATCTTAGTACTTAATACATCTGCATAGACCAGCTGCATTGTATGCTTTGAGGATCCTGTATCTCTCTAGTGACTTTCATGCTGTTTCCAATGAACCATTTTCATGATCTAATGAATTATTGCTTGCTTCTGGAGGTGTCAGTATTGTTAACTGTCTCAATGCTAATGCTGTTGTTAAACCCTCAATTCCTTAGTCTGGAAAGTTAACAGTGTTACAATATCATTGCCTATTCTAGGAAAGAAAGCTTTGAGATTCCCTTTGAGTTCAATTCTTCAGATAATTATACATTTTTAAATATATACTATACTCAGATTGATGCTACCCAATAAATCATGACTCATTGCCAAAAGTAACTATTATTTAATGACCACTATACAGAAGTGAGGCAGTGGCTAGAATCAAATAGGGATTCTTAGAGGCTGGGAAATTCTGTTCTGCCTGGCTTTGTAAATAGTTTGTGACAACTGGTATCTGTGTAAACGGATTTGATGGTCCCCTGGGGGGGTCAATACTGTTTACAGAGCTGTTTCTTCAGAGTGGTTGAGCTAGAATTGTCTCTAGGGTTCCTACTGGGGTTACTCAGAATAGCAACATCCCAGCTACCTGGGAGCTCAGAGACAGGAAAGAGAAAGGGTGGATAGAAGTATTAGGGGCAAATACATTCAAATAAATGGATTGCCTGCCTCTTAAGATGAAGGTGCTACTTAGTGCATATATATCTGAAATGAACATAGTAAAAGCAGTTTGTTAATGTGCTCCCTGATACTTGATAACATAACTTCACTATTTCTGTAAATTCTGTCTTTTGGGGGGTGAGAAAAGAAGGTTACACCTTAGCATCTGATTTTATAAATATAAAAAGAACCAAATCGCATGCTTTAATGCTTCTTTCCTTCCTATATGGTCCATCACCATATTATATAAAAACATCAAAATATAAGACTTCCTTTTCCTATTGGAGTGTAAATTTGATGTGATGATGGAATTTCTACAGTAGTTCCACATTTTAAACAAAAGATGTCTTTTTTCGATGGGTAAAAACTTTTTTTTTAATGAACATTAGTTTTGAAATAATCAGAACAATGCCGACTAGTGATTGCTCCCAATGACTTCTACAAATTCCTTAAGTAATTTAAATATAGTATATACTTTCTTTGTCTCCGTGTGCACAAATAATATTTATTTCCATTACTAAATATTTCCAACTATGCTTCCCTTTTCTGTGGAATAGAGGGTTAGCTTTCCACAGAGATGCATATTATATGTGCTCCCCCACAACATCTAGGCAATACAGATGCATATTATATGTGTTTTTCCCCCCACATAACATTATCAGGAACTTCTATAACATTATAGTAGATCTGCCTAATACGTGTGTACAAGATAAAAGTTTAGACCATCCAAGTGCTCTAACCACTACACCACTGATATATTTAGACCTTCCAAGCAGAACCACAGTCAGTGCATGGATTCTGAAGACAGACTACAAGGTTTGAATTCTGGCTCCACAATATAGCTGTACAACCTTTAGCAAAATATTTAACCTTTCATCAATTTTCTTAGCAGTAAAGAGTAAAAATGATAGCATCTACCTCAAAAAAATGATAAGAGAATTAAACTAAGTTACATAAATCTTTTAGAAAAGTGTTAGCACAAAATATACAATAAATATTAGCTACTATTATCTTTAGAATCTGCTTTGCTAAAAGCTAGCTTCTCTATTTTGATTTCTCTCACCTTTCTGTGAGATAACATCACCATCTTGGGACCATATTCAAACTTACAATTCAAATTTATATCTTTAATTTCTCTCAAATTTTAAGAAAAGCAAGAAAAGTATCTATTTTCCTAGTTATTTTCTAGTTTTCATATTTTAAATTTTCTCAATTTCCTGAACAAATTTATTTGATGATCAATAGTCAGCATATAGTTGCACAGCTAAAATCAGTACAGCTGCCCTAATCAACCAAGTTGTTATCTAAACATTTACTTTTTCTTCCAGGAAATGTTAGCAACTATGGGGAAAAAATCTCTCAGAAATACTAATGTATCTAATACTTTCTCTTTTTTTTTTCTTTTTCTCTTTTCTTTTGGCCCAAATAATCTTATTCTGTTAACAATTGTATGTAATTCTTCTAAAATATCAGAAGACATGGAAATGAAAAATTAATAGAATGCCACCTAATTCAATGAGAAACATAAACACAAAGAGAAAATACTTAAGATGGTTAAAACTTGTAATTAATACATAATGGTTTAATAAAGTTTGTATCAGATTATAAAACTAATACATTACAGAAATAATACAACTTTGAAATTTAGAAATCTTGACATTCAGGAAAGATTCTGAGAAAATTCACCGTCAAAGAAAGAAAATTAACAGTAAATTCAATCCCATGGCAGGAAAACAAGAAATTTAAATAACATACTTCTATGTTATTAATTACAATCTGTTATTAATTACATATTCTATGATATTAATTACAATCAGGATCACAGCTGGTAGACCACAGGCTCCTATCTTCCTGAGAATCTAATTTAGGAGTCACAGGAAATTAGGTAACTTAGCTTAAAAAATGGAAACTTTTTACATGAATACCATATACTAGCTCTCTCAGGGCTTTTAAAATTTGTATTTTGGCTTCAACAGTCATAAAATAAAGTCATAATTTGACTTTCATTGGTCTACATAATTAATAACCTCTATCTGTGCTTTAAACAAACTTGCCAACATACTTTTAGATTGTTTCTACAAACAGCATAAATGAAATTATAAGATAATCTTTCTGTTTCATCTGTTTTTCAATATCACCACCAAGTTAATTACGAACCACAACTATGTAATTATTCTTCTATAATGTGTTCAACAACATTACATTAGCAACTATGTCCAACCACATTATAGAAGAATAGAGAATAGTTACACAGATGTGGTTTCTACAGTTCACAGCCTTCTCATCTATGTGTGTCTCCCTTTCTAGACTGTAAGCTCCCTAATATACTCATCTTCCTAAAATATACTGGAACAAAACAGTGGATATATTAGGTCTTTCATTAAATGAAATGAAATGAATCAATGAAAGGAGATACTAAATTAGGTTTCCTTTTTTTTTTTTTTTTTTTATTTTTTAGATGAGATCTCACTATGTTGCCCAGACTGGTCTCTCAAACTCCTGAGCTCAAGCAATCCTCCCACCTTGGCCTTCCAAAGTGCTGGGGTTACAGGTGTAAGCTAACGCATCTGGCCAGAAATACTGAATTAGAAAATCAGCTAAAGAATATACGGAGAGCAAACAAGTATTGAAAATGAGTACTTTATTCAACACTTATTAAGTACCAACACAGTGCCAGGTGCTGTGTAGGATGTAAAGGTAAATTAAAAACTCTATCTGCTCTCAGGGTAAATGACAAAGAATGAGGGAGGCAGACAATATGAATAACCTTTGCAAACAAGTAAAGAAAAGGTTGGTGGCAGAATGAGGTAGTCCCAGTGATATGTTTAATCATATAGATCAACACTATCCAAAAGATATATTGTTCAAATTGCTTATACAATTTTTAATTTTCTCATAAGCTCATCAAACAAGAAATAATGAGTAATATTATATTTCTCAAATATGACCATTTCAACATGTAGTATTAAAAAATTGCTTTGAGAAATTTACATTCTTTTTTGTACTATAATTACAGCAAATCTCAGTTTTGACTACCCAGATTTTAAGTGCTCAGTAGCCACATGGTGCCCATAGCTACCACATTGGAAAGCACAGACAGTGATTTCTTATGGTTTTTTTTTGTTTTTTTTTAAGACAGGGTCTCACTCTGTCACTCAGACTAGAGTGAGGTGGCACCATCATGGCTCACTACAGCCTCAACCTTCTAGGCTCAGGCGATCCTCTAGCTTCAGCCTCCAGAGTAGCTAACACCACAGGCATGTACCACCACAGCTGGCTAATTTGTTTTTATTATTTGTAGAGACAAGGTCTCCCCTATGTTGCCCAGGCTGGTCTCGAACTCCTGGGCTCAGGTGATCTCAGGTCGATCCCATCTCAGCCTCCCAAAGTGCTGGGATTATAGGTGTGAGCCACTGTCCCCAGTGCATATGTAATTCTTAATAAGGTATATTGTACACATATTGAAGAGAAGTCAAAAACATATTGAATGGTAAAGGCTACGTGTAGCTATAAGATACTGAAATAAGCTTTTATTAAGGCTGAAAAACCAGATAATCACTAAATCTGTCAATATCACATAACTCATTCATTTGGACATTAGAGTTGGAGATACAAAATAAACTGCATCCTTTATACTCCTACACATGGTTATATTTAGATAAACACACACGCCAAAAAGAAGTGGTGAGATTATTTTACCTTAGATACAACAATTCAATGACTTGATGTACCATGTTTCAAACTATCTATTGGCTATTCATGAAAATTCTTTTACTGAAATTTTATTCTTTTTTTTTTCAGATAAAACAGCTATTTAAAGTGGTGATGCTACAAATTTTTTTTAAGTTTTTGTTTGTTTCACCAAGTCTGAAGTAGTCACGAATGAATCAATATTCAACCTATTGAGGAAAAGTTCCGATTTCTTTGTATGAACTATTTAAAGTACGTAAGTATTTTGTGAAATTCTATCATATGTTTAAGCTTTTAAATTTCAACATCCTTCACCATATGAAGGCAATGAGCACAATATAATAGCGTAATATCCTACAGCTTAGGCTATATAATTAACTTATAAATCACATAAATTTAGGGTTTGTACAACTTCTATTACAAATGTTAAAAACACTACAAATATTATTTAGGCTGAAATGATTGTGAAAACTATCCTAAAATTTGATTAACATAACTCTTTTTGTTGTTCCCCAGTGATATGAGCTATTTGGCTATTTGTAATATATTTGTAACCTTTTCAGCCTTTCTCAAAATTTCTTATTATTAGAATAATTTGTATAAGTTAATTAAAAACATGAGTGAACTGGAAAAGTCCTGGAAATTTCTACAACTGCAATAAAATAGGTTTAATAATTATGTATTTTTTGTTTGTTAAGAATGAAGACATACCAATTGTGAATTCAACAATTTCATAAATAATCTATAAAAGATAAATTTTCCAATAATAAAGAGGAAAAAACAAACTTTCTTTATCTGTGCCACTCATTTTGTTTAAGAATATATTTAGATTTGGAAAACAAAATAGAAGAATCACCAGTCAGATACTAAGCGGGAATCACTGAAACACAATGTTAGTTCTAATGGATGGATGATTGTGTTTGGTCTTTTGAAACTTTGAAGTATAGGTAAGTCTTGATCACACAAATTAATAAATCCTAAAGCTGGAGTTAACAATAACCATTACACCCAAATTCTGCAGCTTAGCCCAGCCAATTTTTCAAAAGGTCAGGTTGTGAACTGGAGAAGATCAGGGAGGTCCACCGCATAGCTTTGTTGCCAGGCATCTCTCGTCTGGATTGTTGCAGGCATTTATTAGTATTCGTCAGCAGACTCAACAAAGCAAACAAGAAATTCAAGCACGAATAATAAAATGAAATGCTGCTATATAACCCTTTGTCATTCAGCAAATATGGGACTTTTTAGCTACATTGTTCCTAAACCTGGGTTACTACTTTAATTTTTCTCCACAGCGCTGACTGAATGAGTATGCATGTGTGTTAAATGCAGAGCTCCCCTAACAACTGCAGGACTGCCATTTAATCTGTTGGTAGATGGACCATTTCCTGTGGGAACCCTAGCTATGATTTCCAGATCCACCAAATAAATCTCAGATTAAGATTCCAAATGAAACCTGCCTTTGGCAGATAAAAAATGTCAAGATGGATATAAACAGTAAAATTATAAATTATCTAGGTGTTGCATGACAAACCAATGCTCAATTTTTTTTGTTGACATGTGCCCAGATATCAAAACTATATGAGACATTCATCAAATGTCACACTTTCATAATATTGGAGGCATCATTAAAACTGTTTGACTAAGGACCTCAAAGTGTTTAAGCAGTAGCTCAAAAGTATATTTGTGCAAAGTAGAAGAATAAATTTACATATCAGCAGCAGCTCATAAGGGATGGGTAAATATTCTGTTTATCTCTCATTGTAATTCAGGTTACTTTAAATACAAGGTTTTAGGAAATCATTATACTCTATATGGCATCATTACATAACTTTCTATGTAAATGATATATTTTATTCAAATTCCGCATTTGTTTCTCAAACACACACACACACACACACACACACAAAACAAAACCAAAAAACCCAAAAAACAAAAAGAAAAACATGAAAGGAAAAGGTAAGACTGCTATTTCATTAATCAACTGTAACTGCTAAACTAGTCCCTTGTTAGTTACACTACAGCATCATCAGCCCCTTGTTAAGAGTTAGCATTTTAAACTTTTCAAAAAAGCATTAAGTACTTGAAACAAAAAAATAAAGCCTCAGAAAAGTAAATTTGTTTTTTGGTAATGTGTTCATTTCAAATGACTCGGGGGAGGGGCAGAGACTTTTTAAAAAAATAATAAAGGGTCAATATAGAACATCATGGAAAGCAAAAGTCCTATTAAAAATGCAGAGGAAGTCTCTGATGCTGGTTTCTACTGCATTCTCAAGAGATCAAAGACTGCTTTTTTAATGAAAAAAATTTTTTGTCATCTTCTTACCTGGGCTAGTGCAGCCTTGTCCTAATCTTTAACTCTATACTGGTTGATTATAAAATATAAGCAATGAAGTTTTCCAAAAGGAAACAGATTTGCTGAACTGTAATCATTACTTTTTTTAACTTTAAACTCTTAAAAGCAATTGAGTAAAATAGCTTCAGTGACTCCAAATTTGCAACATTTGGTTTTCTGATAAACATTAAAAAATCATCTCATCTACTTAAAATAGAAATTCTTTCAAATTATAACTTCTTTCCACTTTTATAATAATTCATGGAAAGGACACAGAATATCCATACTCCATATTCCAAATCTTAGGGTTTGTACACAGGCCTGAAACCTTAAGGACTACATATTTGTTCTGTCTTCCCTTATCATATTTCTTTCTTCCAAAACTTGTTGTTGGTTCAAGGAAACTAATGCTAAATGAACCATACCTACCCTAATCTGCTAGGGATTAATATTAATCTGAAAATTTTGAATTTTCTGGAGTGGGGAGAACATTAATTAAAGAAAGAAATAATGGTATCTTGTGCTTGAATGTGATTATATTTCTATACTAAAACTGTTCATATCAATGAACATTGTTAACTGTGTTAATTTTACAGTGTATCAAATTATCTTGGTACAGACAGCAAAACTGTATTTAAAAGGAGCATTTAATTGTCAATTTTTAAAATATCGAGTAGCAAAAACATTGTTTCTACACAAGTATAATTTTATCAATACAAATCCATCAGTTTGTATTGTTCACCCATCAGCATCCTAATATTATAGTGCTAAATGGTTATATGTAAAAACTAGAATCTGTCAAAAAATAAATATAAAAGTTTAAATACAATTTTTGAAAATAATTACTTCTTAGTTTGCATCTTTTCAACACAATTTTACCATATGGCAAAGTATTATCAATTTCATCCAAAAGCTACAGATAAGAATATTTTTAATTCAATCATTTACACTATAGTCTACTTAATTTCAAAATTTTGAAGCTTGACTTGCTCTAAATTTGTTTTTTCATATTCCCTAAAATAAGCAGAACACAAAGAAAAACTGTATCTGAAATTCTCCCAAAAAGATAATAACGTCCTACATGACAGGTTGTTTTGATTCGAATAAAACCAAAACACTAAAAGTTGAAGTATTTGGTGAACTCCTCCAAAAGATTTTTATTCTACTACTACAAATTTATTTACATCCAAAGAGTAGTAAGTAAATGTACATAAAATATATAATTTCATCATTTAAGAAACTTTTAAAAAACGTATTTAAAATACCTTTAAGTCCAGGAAGTCACATTAGTTCTACCCTATAGTCAACCTGGACCAACCCTCTAAAGGGCCTTCAATTCAGTCTACATACCAATGTATATTGATCCAGGTCTCCTAAATCAACAAAATGCCAATGCACACTCAGATCTTTATATTAATCATACTACGGAGGCCACACAGTCATCTGAAATATGACAAGCTGAAATTCTCATGTGTAGAAAATTAAAGATTCAGTAATGTTACGTTAAGCTGCATGTTGTAAATATGTGTTACAAGAGGTGTTCTGGCATGAAAGGCCATAACCAGAAATAAATGAGGATTTTTAGCAAAGATTTGTTCAGAATCTTAAGCATGGAGAATTTAAAACAAAGAAAAATCTTTTGACAAAATCAAGTCATTGTTTTCTATTTCAAAGAAAAAAATCTTGTTTTCATGACCACAAATAAATTTGAAAGAATTTGCATATTTAAAGTAGAGTTTGTATTTCCTTAACCTAAAGAAACAGACTCACAAGTTCTACAAAGAGGATCATACCAACAGAATAGAAACGGGGGAGAAAAGGTCCTATTAAAAGGGAAATTTACCATTTTTCATGCTCATTCTTCCTAGAAACGATCATTTCTATAAAATGCAGGAACCAAAGATTTAAGAATTCTGCATGAAGAGTACAGTGTGAACTGATTTAAAACATTATAAATTAGTAAAAACAGAAAAAAGAGAAAGAAATAAAGAGAAAGAAGAAATCCTATTAGCTCACAAATTTTCCCCCTACTAAGAATTTATGGATTAGTTCACTGGTTGTAACAAATGTACAACTGTGGTAGAGAATAGGCAGAGACAGAGGTTGGGTGTTTGTGGGGGTAGGGATGTATGGGAACACTCTGTACTTTCAACTTAATTTTACTGTAAATCTAAAAGTGTTCTGAAAGATAAACTCTATTTTTTAAACTGCCAAAACATAATTTAAAAAATAATTTGTGGCATAAACTCACCAACATGAACTATTCATATTAGAAATTATGAATCTTAAAAGGGTTCATAACAAATGTCATAACCAGTTAGAAAACTAAGTTGCCCTTGTAAACATTTTTTGTTTTTTCATTCCATTTTTCTACTCAGTCCAAGAGTATTAACAGAATCATTCACATCAAGCTTAAAAAGCAAAGAATTCCAGAATCGTATTTAATAAACTTATTTATATTAAAGGAAATTTTTTAAAATAAAAGACTATAACCTCAATCATTCTTCTAAGAGTAGCCTCAGCATCTCCTCAGGAAATGAATCAATCCTTGCTGGCCAGCTGCCAGTATTCCTAAAACCACTCTCTCAAATATTCTAGATGGTCATGTGTGAGAAGCTACTAGCACTCTATTAAGCTAGGTCCTATGGAGATAAGTAGTAAATTTAATCAGATCTCAGACATGTTCTTCTTTTAACCCCCAATGGCACATGGAAAATTTTTTAAATGCAATCTTAAATCCACACTTGCCAAAAGGAAAAGACACATAAAAATACTCTGTGATGCCACTAATCTGGAGATTTTTATTGCAACTGGAATTTCAATACAGACGAAAATAGATTTTATCCTAAATGAATATTATTAATTATATACTATAATCTATCAAATATACTAACTATAAGCATACCATTTTGAAAATTAAAGTTCCAGTGATATTCTGAACATTGTATTAGAAGAAAATAGACTCCTTAAAATACTATTACAATCATTTCAAATACTATTAAGGATTCATAATACTTTTGAAACTCAGTAGAATGTACCTTCCATAGCTAGAAGGAATAAGAAAGACAATCACCACGATTTACTTAAAAGTCCTCTAAATTTGTCAACCACCTTTGTTTTAATTTTTTTTATTTTATGTATTTATTTATTTATTTTAGCATCTGTAACCTACCACCATCACACTGGTGGAAAGAATTACTCTGGTATGTGAAATACAGATTAAATAAATTCATTTCCTGTTTCAGACATTGTAGTAGGGACTTTACATATAGCATTCCTCATCTTCGCAATGGTCCTAACTAGATTATCTCTCTATTTCATATAAAAGAAAATTCAAGCTTACAAAGATTTATGAAACTTGTACCCAAATCCAAGTAGGTAGTAAGTGAAAGATTTAAAAACTGAAACTTATGTTTAGCTCCAAACCTGTGTTCTTTCCACCATAACATTTTACTGACATTATTAAAAGTATTGGTTTTCCAACACAGTCTTCTTTCTACTTTAAAATATAGGCAATAAGCTAAAACCACTAACTGTATTTCTTCTTCATGAAAAATATACCATTACTTACTAGAAAGCCAATTATTAAAATTTAAGTCCTGTAATTTAATACAGAATGATTAGTTATCTAGACATTTTCAAAACCTTTAATTTCAAGGAGTATATAATCATAATGTCTAGGAAATCGCTTTTTTTCTACCAGCTTATCTTGCTGGTAGCAATGAATGTCCATTCTAAGCAATTTGTCATTTCCTTCTTCTCCGCCTTAAACATAAAATAGTTTATAAAAGTGATATGAGATTCTACAATCATATTTTAGTCATAATGATCAACAACATTTAAAAGCATCAATGATGTTTTCCTACAGTGGTTCTTCAGTGTCTACATTTACAAATTGTCTGCAAATCATGGAATAGTTTTAGTTATAATTCAATTACAGAATTGCAGACAGACAAAAGGTAAAACAGAATATGTACTTTGTGAACAGAGAGAAAGATAAATGAATCAATAATACAAGAGGTTGATGGTGGCACACAGGTTCAAAATGCCAAGGACAAATAAACATTATTCTGACTCAACAAGAAACTACCAAACCACTTGCAAGTTACCTTTCGTTAAGTTTCATTTATTTAAAAAAAATTTGTGTTACTGTGTTTTATAGAAAAACCATAAGAATCATGGATACAAATGATACTTGCCAGTCCAATTCTAAAATAAGGAAGAAGACAACTGTTTTTTACTTAAATTCAGTAGGATAAAAAATTTTTAAATATTTACTAGCCTCCAATAAACTGAAAAATGTAAGAATTCTATTTACACAGCCATTCTATAAGTGCTTTTTCACCTTATTTCAAATAAGTACAATGATTCCTGATTTAGAATCATGATCATGTTTTAAGCTTAAAGATAAATTAAAAATATGTAATCTATATCTAAATTTAGATAATACATAAATAAAAATAACTACTTGTGTGTAAAATATATATTACATATGATGATCCCCCCAAATAATAAACCTAAAAACAATATTGAACAAACTCATTAAATTGAAAGGTTTTGGTCAAAAGCTTCTTCAAGGTATAATTCTCATCATTTCTTACCTTAAATTGGTAAAAAATATATATATATTTACAATATAGCAGATTTAATATTTAATTTTGGTAGGCACAGTAACCTTTTGTAACCTTTCTTAGGGAACACTGACCCCTAAAGGTTCTAAATTTAAATAAGTTTCACAATTTTCTAAATTTAACTGGTATCCAGATCTCATTTTTACCTACAAAATTGCAAGTATGTATACTTAGGGCAGACATATTTACCTGTAAATATGTAAACTATTTGCAAAGAATTGTTGTATGCTATAAAACTACTAAACCATGTATCTGCTAATAAAAATCAACATTAATTTAAGAAATGATCAGGAATTTGTAACAGTATTCCAAATAATTATTCATATAAGATTTATGATCTCTATGTCTTTTTTCTTACATAGTTATGTATATAAGTAAGTACAAAAAAGGGCTAAACAACAATAATTTAACAACTCATTATTTCAGAGGGTCTAAACTCCTTTGATTATGACATTTCATTTTTTTCTTTTTTTTTTCAAAAGAGAACCCTTAAATAGAAGTTTTCACAAAAAGGCAAAACATCACTTACCCCTTAAAAGGCCTGAAGATGGTAACACTTTTTTTGCTGGCAATATATGTTTATTCACACACACATTGTTTTTATCAACTTACAAACTACATTCATTCAGGGCTGTTTTTTTAACTCCTTAAAGAAACTTGGGAGCTAGATACAGTTGTTTTCGCCTGTCATCCCAGGGCTTTGGGAGTCTGAGGCAGGAGAATTGCTCGAGGCTAGGAGTTTGGGACCAGCCTGGACAACATAGTGAGACCCCCCAACCCCTACAAACCATTTTAAAAATTAGCCAGATACAGTGACTCATGCCTGTAGTCCAAGCTACTCAGGAGGCTGAGGAAGGAGGACTGCTTGAGCCCATTAATTCATGGTTACAGTGGGCCATGATCATACCACTGCACTCCAGCAAGGATGACAGAGTGAGACTCTGTCTTTAAAAAATATGCATATAAAAAAACACTTGGGTTTATTTTGTAGATGTCATCACCCAGCCCATCTACCAACCTCAGCTTTCCATTTTCCAAAATGTCTACAATGACAAAAACAAAGAAAAACATAAATGGTTCTATATGTTACATTATCAATCTTATCAACTCTTTGACTTAAAATATTTCAGAAGTGTTTCTACAGTAAAGCTAGCAAAAAAATGGTCACTTCAGCACTCTTTAAAATGAAATTTGTAAGATGAAATAAAGGCATATCTGTGTAATACAAGTTTTAATTAACTTAATTTCTTTTAAAATTAGTAAAATTATACTAAATAAAATAACTATTCAAAGGAACCGACTAGGAACATTTATGTAAGATAGAGCTTTGAAGCAATTTGTGATTTAAGATAAATCCCATGAACCCTGACATCAGGGAGATGACTATGTGAGATTTTACTGTTTAAACATATCTGTTATCCCAAGACTTGAAAGTTAAAATATTTATGTTTAATTTTATTTCCTAATATTATTTAATTTATTGAGACAGTCTCCCTCTGTTGCCCAGACTGGAGTGTGATGGCATGATCTCTGCTCACTACAACCTCCGCCACTGGAGTTCAAGTGATTCTCCTGCCTCAGACTACCGAGTAGCTGGGATTACAGGTGTGCGCCAAAACACCCAGCTAATTTGTGTATTTTTAGTAGAGACAGGATTTCATCATGTTGGTCAGGCTGGTCTCGAACTCCTGACCTCAAGTGACCCACCTGCCTTCGCCTCTCAAAGTGCTGGGATTACAGGCATAAGCCACCGCATCTGACCTTTTTCCTAATAATGTTTAATAATGGATCCTTATAAAAGGGAATGTCTTATTCCTCTTTCCAATGTCAAAAAGATGCCTGTAAAAATGTAGATTTTCCTAATGCTGTATCAGTCATGTCTGCTGTAAACTGTCTATGCATCTATATAGTTTACTGTGCCTACTGTAAACTGTCTATGCATCTGTATCTTCAACCATAAAACTTTCCTTTTCATAAGTATCCCAGAGCTTCATCAGCTCCTTCCTTGACATCCTTCCTGATTACTGGACATTTGTCAGTAGTACTTCCTCTACAGTCTCTATCTCTTTAGATATATTAAAAATAACTCCTTTGACTCCTTAAAGATCGTTTGGTCTCTAATTTGAATATAACTCTTACAGCAATACGATGTGTGAATGAGAAACACAACAGATGCATCATTATTTGCTTCCTTTTTGTTATTTTTTTAACATCAATTGAGTAAAATGCTTTTGAGCTCTTTAAAAGAAGAGTATCTGCTTACTTACTTGAATAAATGAATAAACATAGCTATAACAAATTAGTTCCTAACTTCATACCAATACATTCTTATCCACAACTTGAATATATAGAGCACACCAAAATTAAGTGTCACATAATACATGCACTATTAACTTTGCACAAAAAACCTTTAACTATCTTACCCAGATATTATATGATTGTTTTATATAGAATTACATCAGCTATCTGGATTCTAAACTCATAATAAGCAGCCCAGAGTGACAAATAAAAAGAGAAATTACTAATGGTGGGTGCAAAAACAGCAAGAAAATTTGTTAACAGTATAAAAATCAAAAACAAAATCCAGAAATCAGAAAAAGGCACTCAGATCTTTCTATAACTCAAAAGAATGTATAATTGTTAACTTATTCAGTACAATGATTATAGCACGGTCCTCAAAAATGGACTTTAACCTTCAAAAAAGGATAAAAATGTGGCAGGACTATGCTGAACAGGAGCCCTGTTGGGGGAAGGGGAACCAAAAAAGGAAGAGATGCACACAGTGTTTTAATAAGAATCCTATTTTTTAAATTATAATACAAGAGGAAATTTTAAAAGATGTACATAAAGGTTTAAGTATTCAAATATATGTAATATCATATTCAGAAAGAATCATTTCCCAAGGATTCCAAATTTTCAACATTTTACTGTAATAGATCTTAAACATCTCTTGCCCCCTCCCTTATGTCTGCTGCTCTTATCTGTCTGACTGTCCGTCCATCCATCTACCCATCCACCCATCCATCCATCCATCCATCCATCCATCCATCCATCCTTCCATTTGTTTTTCAGGCCATATCTCAGTCTGTCTCTGTCTTCAGACAGTCTTTCCAATTCTATCTGTCTCTGACTGTTCTCTGCCTCTCAGGCTGTGTTCCTCCACAGGTGCATACCTGTGAATCTCTTCTTCTCTGTCTCATATATGTGTCTTAATTTATTTTTCAATGTATGTATCTTCTGATCTCTGTCTTTCTCCTCTGTCTGCATATATACATGTCTGTCTCTCATTCTCTCTACTCTCTCTCCTTACTTTAGGTGTGTCTGTTTCTCTGGTGGATTTTTCTTTTTCACTCTGGCATTTCTCTCTCTGTGTGAGGAGAGAGAGAGAGAGATATAGATATAGATATAGATATCTGTATCTTGTCTCTTTCGCTATATGTCTGAAAGAGCCATATCTTGTCTCTTTCACTATATGTGTCTCTTGTCTGTATGTACATCTCTTTCTCTGTATCTGTCCGCATGCCTGTGTCTCTGTCACTCTCAATGTGTCTCTTTTTTTTCTCTGTCCCTCACTATACATCTGTCTCTTTCTTACCAAGTCTCTTACTGCGGTATCTCTCTTTCTCTATGAGTCTCTGTGTATGCTTCTCTTTCTGTGTGCCTCCAGGTGTGTGTCAGTGCCTCTATGTGTTTCCCTCTTCAAGTATCTTCCTTCCTGTGTCTCTTTCTCTGAGGATCTCCTTCTCTGTGTGTTTTCTTTCTCTGAATGTGGCTCTGTACATCTCTGTCACAGTCATTCTGTCTCCTCTGTCTCTTTGTATGTAGGCGTGTTTCTCTTTCCTGGTGTGTCTTTTTTTTTCTCCCTCTCTCAATGTCTTTTCTGTGTCTCCTCTGTGTGCATGTGTGTGTCCCTTTCTCTCTGTGTGTATGTCTCTTTTCTCTGTGTGTCTTCTTTGTATCTCTTTCATAATCCCTGGGTCTCTGTGTGCATGTTTTGTGTGTGTGTGTGCGCACTTGTCTACCTCTGTCTAATATATTGGTTAGAACAAACACACTTCACTCAGTGCCTTGAACTAGAACAACACCTGGGGCTTGGTATTAATACCTTAAAAGTCCTTACCTTTTGACCAGTTCTCCATTTGTATTTCTGTTCTTGTTTGCTCTGGCAATGTCTCTGGTTTTTGCTCCAAGATTTGCAGCTAAAATAAAGCCAACTCTAGATAAATAAACTGAAAACAATATATCAGAACACACCTAAATCTTACCTTTGTTTAACAGAGAATTTACAGGATAAATGGTTTTCTAAAACATTTACAATGGGACAATTAACTGAGAATTTCAACAGGAGAAATTAAATCTTTTTCTCAGAAAAAGGTTCTTTTCTTCACACTTGTACTTTAGTATATACAGTTCAGGTTAAGTTTTTTAGACATTCATGCTGATTTGGGTAGAGAACCATTTAATTTATTTAACTGAAATCTTCTTCAACTACAATTTTAAGCATTTAAGAAAAATACATTTTTACTTTATTTGTCATAAATTTTATACCAAAAATTTCATATTTACTGATTTGAATTTACTGTGTATATATTCATATAGATGACTTTAATAAATTTTACTTATAAAAGTAATTTAAGAATATTACTCTAATTTTAAAAAACATAAAGACCACCACTAACTTGTGGAATTACTGATACTCCTCTCTCTTATTTGTTTTTGTAGTAAACATGATAAAACACTATGCAAGTTTTTTTTTTATGCTTTTAAGGAGAATAAAATTAGATTTACCTCACAGATAGAACCCTGCGTTCTTTAAAAAGTCCTCAAATAAAGCTGTAGTAAGCTTCTCCTTTTCCAATTTCCTCTAAATATGTTGACTTGGAGTTGGCAATCTTTTTCTAAGTTTCTCATTTACTTTTGGATTAGCTGAAAATATAGGAAGTTATTAATATCAAAGAAATATGTTCCAGTCAATGAAGCCATTTCCCTACATATTGCCCAAAAAGGTTAATAATAATTGCAGTATTTTAATAAGAGATTCATATACCAAGACATGTAGAAAATACAGTCTTTAATAACCTCTGGAGTATTTTAAAACATGTCTTACAGGCCTTAATGTGCTTAGTAATATACTATTTAAAACCATAATTTTATCCCTCTGCAATATACAGTCACTCTTCCTCATCATTTACCCAGCTAATGAATGCCAGCAATTAGTAAAATGTAATCCCATTGCACAATCGTTTTAGTGCTTTTAGCACTCAGAAAAGTAAACACCAAATTAATACTGCTCAAGCCATATCAGATCCTAGTTGGAAGCAAGCAATTATAGTTCAGCTCCTCAGGTGTAATTAAATGATTGGAATGATTTAGTTCCATAAATGCAAGTTAATTCATAAGCAAGCAACAAATATACTGGGAGTAATTACAAGAAACATTGACAGTCTAAGCAGGGCAAATTCTTTTGTAAGACTGATGTAGTAAAATGCTGCCCTCTCCTGGGCATTTAAGGGAATAACTCAGAGCCAAACGAAAAAATTCCACAAAACCCAAGTTTTAGAAAGCCTCTAGACAAAATAACCAATATATCAATTTGATTCCATGACTTATAACAAAAATCTAAATTAATACCTATATTATGATAATTTATGGACACTGAGATAATGATTTGTCCAATAAAGCTCTGAGTCCCAAACTACATCTATTTTATATAGGCGATTTCTACACTTTTAATGAAATAAAATAATGCTTATGGCAGACTGCAAGTGAAACTTCTAGTACCCAACGAGACTGCCAGTCAACACCTCTGTTCTCTTAATGGCAAAGCGTAACTTGGCTGTTATGGATAATAACTAAACTATGCTTTTATATGTAGTAAAATATGCATGGAAAATGTAAAACAAAATATTCAATACTGTTATGACTTTAAATAATGATCTAAAATTAATTTTTTAATAAACTTCAATAACCAAAACAAAAACCTGAGTACTATCATAACTGTCATTATAGGCATATTTCAAAATGTAAAGAGTAACAAGTACTACACAAAAATGCATCCTGTTTTAGGTCATTCCCAACATTTTACCTTCTTAGGCTAAAATTCAGGACAAATGTACTTATATACTAACTACTCAAGTGGTCCTTAACTTTTCACACTAAACTTTCAGAAGCTTATTTATTATACTCTTAAGTTATGCTATAACCAAAAAGCCTGTGTTAAAAATATGTATTAGTAGCCTTAAACCCAAACAGTATCATCTCATTGCCTTTCTGTAATTTGAACATGTTCTCTGATAAAATATTGCAATTAGCACAATAAACGTTTACTTCTTCAAAAAATGCAAATGGTCCTTGGCAGAAGATAATGCTTAACACTACACCAATATTTTTGGAGACGGAGAGAGCAATAAATTAATGTCCTTTAAATTTGCTTTTAAATGCATTAAAATAACCACATTCTAAGTCATAACCAGCACAAACCATAAAAATAAAATAAATCAAAATATTAAAAAGTCCTGTCACTAAGTTTAAAATGTACAGCACATTTGCTTTGCCCTTGATGTCACAGTCTTATTTTTCAATTCATATCTTGTACACTGTAAGTTAATTGCTTTTGGAAAGTACTTATTATTCATGTAAAAATTAATGTGCCAATGTGTTTAAATCCTCTTAAATGACCATTCATGCATCTTTCTTCTTTAAGTACCAATGAAATCTGTCAAAAGACATCAATGCAAAATGGTCTTAAAGGAAAGTTCTAATAGAGTTTTTTTTTCTGCTAACACAAGATTTTCATATTCACCAACTTTACTTAAATTCCATTAATTTTTTAAGCTACTTTTAATAAATTCACCAAGTAAAATTTTTAGGCCCCATAGTCTGTCATTTGTGTTCCAGCTGACATTATGAATATTAATAACAGTGTTATCCTGATTAAATAGGCTTCATATGAAATCCCTGTGAATCCTATAGCTCAGACATCTCATTTTTCCAACTCTTTATGAATTTGGATTCAGACATTAAACTGGAAAAATCTTAAAAAACAGATTTAGTGGCACATTTGCATATTCTTCAGCAAAAATTAGATGTTTTAATGTTTCAAACAATTAAAACATATCTACATATAATAGGAGAAGATTTCTGTAAAGATGCAACATATTTATACTTCTTTTTTAGGACAAAGGATTAAGACTAATAAAATACTAATTTCTGTCCTTACCTTAAAGATTTGATATCAAGAATTTGTTTTCAGTCAAAAATTATATATTCACATTAAAACTAGTGGGATGATTTTACAGTAGACAATCAGATAAATTGGGTTTCTTAATCCAAATGCTAACATTATATTAAAGACAAAACATATAAAGATTACGTTATTACTAATCTACACCAGGTTCAAGAAGCAAAGTAAAATCAATTTGCAACTAAAGTTTGTTTATAAGTTGTGATGGAAAAAATCACCTATTTAAAAAAAAAAAACTCTACTATAACCAACAGAAGATACATGAGCAGCTGTTAAATTAAAATATTCTCCATAATAAATTCCTAGCCTCATTCCTCCAAGCTATTTTTAATTCTGAAAAATTTTCAGTATATAAAAAAGGAAGTGGTGGGGCATGGTGGCTCACGCCTGTAATCCCAGCACTTTGGGAGGCCAAGGCTGGCGGATCACGAGGTCAGGTGATCAAGACCATCCTGGCCAACATGGTGAAACCCCGTCTCTACTAAAAATAAAAAAAAATTAGCCTGGCTTGGTGGTGTGCACCTGTAGTCCCCAGCTACTCGGGAGGCTGAGGCAGGAGAATTGCTTGAACCCGAGAGGCAGAGACTGCAGTGAGTCAAGATTGTGCCACTGCACTCCAGCCTGGTGACAGAGTGAGACCCTGTCTCACAAAAAAAAAAAAAAGGGAAGTGAGTCTTACATGGAAGAAAAGAAAAATAAATAATAATTAAGCAAACTGCACACCTTTCTCTCTCTCTAGGTACATAGGAATCTCAATATATCTGATAAAGTTTCCTACATGCACTCACCAAAAAAAAGAAGGTTGAAAAAATTTAAACAAACATCCCTATGCTCTGAAATGTGACTTGACTCTCCTATTTACTCAGCATTAAAACACTTCATGAAACAAAATTTGTTCTTTGACCAGTCTGAAATTTCTAATCTGCCTAAAAAATTGTAAGTAATTCTGACATTTACCCTTTAAAATTAAATAATGCCTTTTTGACAGAGAAGCATTTAAAAATGGGATTTCATTCCCCAATGCAACAGTATCCAGGATTTTAAAAAACATTTTAAATAGGAGATGCTCTTCCTACCTTCCTCCACAAAAGCCACACTTTAGCAAACGTTTTCAGCTGACTTTGGTTTATGCCATATTTTTCATATTTTCTTAGCTTAATCACAAATTTGTGTAAATTGAATCCAAGTATCAAACTAGAGATCATTTACAATACTTCATTTTATCCAACTGTAATTTTAGAAAAACTCTGAATTTTGTATTTTCTAGCTTGAGAAATGTTGATAATTTCTGCATTAAAATAGTTTCATAAAAAGGAAAGCACGCTATTTCAGAGAGCCAAATATTTTATCACACAACACAATATAAGCAAATGTCTTACTATTGGATTTTCATCTTATTATACAAAAGACTCAAACATTTATAGCCCCTGACACGTTCTCTCCCCAAAAGAATCTCTTTCACCCAGTGTGCCTACTGCTTACCAAGCTCCAGATAACTCAAGTTCCTCAGAGCTATGAAAAGCAAGAAGAGGTTCAGGAAGAAAGGATAAGGGATAATAGTGGCCCTGTATACCACAGCTATACAAATTTAAAAGGCATATATTTAAATTACTTGACCCCACAGTTCCATTACTAAAAATATTTACAAAAATATGTAAGATATTTTTATGTACAAAGATATTCATTAAAGCAGTTTTTATTTGTAAGAACAAATACTATGCTCCAGTCATGCTGGTCTTCTTTCTGTTCTTCGAACACACCAAGCTTATTCTTGCCTCAGAGCTTTTATCTTGCTATTATACTCTATGCCTAGAATTCTCTCTTCTAGATCTCTAAGCCATTTCTCTCATTATGCAGGCCTTGCTCAAAAGTCATCTCTTAATAAAGGTTTTGCCTGGCCATCCCATCTAAAGTAGAAACTCTTTTCTCATCACATTACCTGCACTACTGCCTTCATGAAACTGATCTGTTTAGATTTTATTTCATTGTTTTTGATATATCTCAGCAACTTACATGTAAACAGGGCCCTTGATTTTTCTCCTCCATCTCCCTATCCTTAGAAGAGTATCTGGCATAAAATATGGACTCAGTAAACATTTGATGAACAGACAGGTGGATGGACAGGTGGAGGGACATGACTAGCAAGAAACTAGAACTAACATAAATGTCCGTCAATAGAGAACTGGTATAAATAAAATGTGGCTCAACCATATGGAAAACCTATATGGTTTATACCATAAATGCAAAAGATCTATATATACTATGTGTATACTATGAGCCAGACAATATTATAGGAGTTAGATATAAAATGGTGAATAAGACAAATAGATTTCCTATACAAATATATCCTTGGTCAAAACAATACAGGCACAAAGTATGGATAAATTAAAAACAGAAAAATTATACTCACATATATATACATGCTTGAATAGGCACATTGTTTTTTTACAGAAGTATACATAAGAAACTATTACCAGTGGTTAGTCTGAAGAAAGGGCCTATGAGTTGGGGTGGGGAGACAGAATGAGGGAAAGAAACATTTATATTTCATTTTATATTTATAGGTATAATTTGGTTTTTTAATTGGGTGCATGTATTACTTCTAATTTAATAATTAAATATTTATAAATAATATGGAATTTAATAGGAAACCTTGAAGGACATTATATTACCACCGAGAGGCCCAAAATGAATAGAAAGACAGTGATCTTCATGACACCCTTGAAACTTTGAAAAAACTATTATTGCCTAATTAATCTTTTATAATTATACTTTGTTATGATTGATTGACTGCTTGCTTGCTGGCGTGTTTGCTTGGATTAACTAGCCTAAAAAGTTCAAAATAAACTAATACATATGGCAAGAATTTCTTGGAATAGAGAAGTTCAAAATGTAAGAGTTTCTGAGAATTAAACAAATGTTTCTAAAAATCACATTTCTTAGTTCAGTTAGGGACTATTTACAATTGTCTCAGAATTCAGGAGTCTAAATTCAGGATTCTAAAGTTTAAAAAATTTATAATGAAAATAAATTGTTTTGTATTATTACATTTTATGTCTATCACAGATAGTTCCCCTTTGTTTATGCTTCAGTGTTCAAAAAATTACCATGAAAAAAGACTAATTACATCCCATCATTGAAGGTCAATGTAACGGTTTCCGCCCACCTCCCCACCCCCACTCCCTCACCCCCACACCCTGCCGCACCCGTAATAGAGACCAGTCCTCACTATCTTGCCCAGGCTGGTCTCAAACTTCTGGACTCAAGCGATTCTCCCACCTCGGCCTCCCAAAGTGCTGGGATTATAGGCATGAGTCACTGAACCTAGCCTAATTTTATGTGTCAACCTGACTAGGCCATGGGCTGGCCAGATATTTACAAGCATTATTCTAGGTGTGTCTGTGAGGTTGTTTCTGGATGAGATTAACATTTGAATCAGTGTACTGGGGAAAGTGGACTGCCCTCCCTAATGTAGGTGGGCCATTTAATCAGTCAAGGTCCTGAATAGAACAAAAAGACTGATCTCTAGAAAGCAAGAGGGATCTCCTCTTGCCTTACTGCCTTCGGCTGGGACATCAGTCCTTTACTGCCTTCAGACTATGAAATATTCACTCTTTTGGGGCTCAAGCTCAGTAGTCGTTAAAATGGAAATATACTATCAGCTCTCCTAGATCTCAGGCCTTCAAACTGGCACCAGAATTGCGCTACTGGCTCTCCAGGGTCATCAGCTTTCTGACTGCAGATCTTGGGACTTGTTAGCCTCCACAATCACGTAGGTCAATTCTTATAATAAACCTGTGTGTGTGTGTGTGTGTGTGTGTGTGTATGTGTGTGTGTGTCACCTACTGGTAGTTTCTCTAAAAACTAACCATAAAAGGACATCAAATTAAGAGGAAATTAATACTTGGTGCTTCAAATATATGGCTTCCACATTTTCAAAATTTGGAGGGTAAGACAATATACTATTTTGAATACTGCAGTAGTCTTTAGTGCCAGCTGCAAATGACACTTTGAGAATGAATATGGCACTGCAAAGCCTACTGATAAAAAGCAAAATTGTAAAACTAGTATTATTTTCAGAAGGTAATCGCATACCAGGATTTTCTAAAATATCCTGAAACGTTTTGCCCTAAGCAAAACTAAACTAAATCACTTAATCTAGCACAGAGCAGAATATAAAAACAAAGTCATCTTACAGAATAGTTTCTCCAGGGAACAAATAGCCTGTTTTCTTAAGATCCGTGTGGGTGCCAAGTTCTGACGCACTGATACACTCCTTCATACAAAGGTTTACATTTCCATACAGCCACCTGAAGTTCCTGGCAAATCAAAGCTGAAAATGTATTAGAGTAAGCTAAATTTATCTATAATGACAACTGTGATAAGTAGCCACTTGAAATCAAACAAAAGAATGGCTATCAGAAAATGTTTTCAAAAATAAAGTTAAAAATAATCATTTAGGTCTTTAATTCATCATATATTATAATGCTTACTAACAGATTTTTCTCAAATTGAACAAAAACCATTTAGCGATTTTCCATATTTTCTGTAGTTTAACAATAAATACTAACAAAGAAGACCTTAACAAACAGAGGCATATACGGAAGAATAAATATATCCTAATAACAAGTCATACTTTGAGTTTTAAACATGTAATGACAATTTTATAATTGAGCCATAATTGCACACTACACTCCAGCCTGGGCGACAGAGTAAGACATGTCTCAAAGAAACACCAAAAAATACAATATTTATCTATGTAAGTTGCTAAAATTACTGTAGCTAATCAATCCCAAAGGACAGTGCTGCATGCAGCCTACGTACTTCATTTTTAAAAACTGTAATATTAAAGTCAGCTTACAGGTTATAGAATACAATTACTAGAAGTGAAGATTTTAAAGATAGTAAAATAAATTAGACTTATAGTTCCAATTTCTTGTTCATTATCAAGAATGTCACAGCCTCCTCCATTCATTTTTCTGAGAAACTACAAAAGCTGATTTAATTTCTTGAGTCATTCTTAATAAATGTTTTCATTAATGAAAAGCATGTAGTAAAAATATGATCCCAAAACAGATGTTCCATAACATGGGATAAAAATGCATTATGAAAAGAAAAAATAAAACAAGCTGAACTATACATACAAATTTCCTTGAAGAAACAATTAGTTTTATTCTTCCTGCAACTTAAAATTATACTTTCAACTATAAATTTTATGTAAGTGTTGTACTCTTTTTTACCACATTATAGTTTCTTAGGATCCAGAAATATATGTTCAACTACAAATTTGTTTCTGAAGACACATTTTTTAAAAGCTATCTCAAAATGACAAATCAACTGAGCTAAAAATATTATCTATAAAATTAATACTAATACAGTTGCACAGTGTTTCTGTCCAAGTATTAAGTAAATTAAGCAGGCCAGGTGCGGTGGCTCACGCCTGTAATCCCAGCACTTTGGGAGGCTGAGGTGGGCGGATCACGAGGTCAGGAGATAGAGACCATCCTGGCTAACATGGTGAAACTCCGTCTCTACTAAGAATACAAAAAATTAGCTGGGCGTGGTGGTGGGCACCTATAGTCCCAGCTGCTCAGGAGGCTGAAGCAGGAGAAAGGTGTGAACCTGGGAGGCAGAGTTTGCAGTGAGCCGAGCGCCACCGCACTCCAGCCTGGGCAACAGAGTCAGACTCCATCTCAAAAAAAAAAAAAAAAATTAAGCAATGTATGCTACTTTTAAAAGACTTCCCAAAAGACACTGATGACTTTTCATTTTTCATTAAAAAATAAATATATATATTACTTTTTTTTTGAGACTGGGTCTCATTCTGTTGCCCAGGCTGCAGAGCAGTGATGTGATCTTGGCTCACTGCAACCTCCAGCTCCCATGCTCAAGCAATACCCCTGCCTTGGCCTCCTGAGTAGCTGCACCACTGGTATGAGCCGTCACACCCATCTAATTTTTTTTTTTTTGGTAGAAGTGGGGTTTCACCGTGTTGCCCAGACTGGTCTTGAACTCCTAGGCTCAAGCGATCACCAGCCTCCGCCTCCCGAAGTGTTGGGATTACAGGCGTGAGCCACTGCACCCGGCCCTGAATAGCACTTCTTTCAAGAAAGTTTCATCTCTATGATGTGGTGATTTATATAACATAATCATGATTACTACCTGCAAAATGGCTGTATGACTAACCTGACATTTTATATTATTAATTCATTAAGAAAATCTTCTCTCAAACTCAAATAGAATGAAGGGAAACCAAAACTGAATATTTATCCTGTCATAACTATTAAAACTATTACAAAAAGACAAACATTATGTGCCTCCTGAGGGAAGTTTGTTTCACTAATAAGTATTATCCTGGGGTGAGAATGGGAGCTGGGGGGGAAAGAGCAGGATTCACAGGACAGGTAGAATATGGGATATATATGAAACAAGATTAACCAACACAAACCATGAAGGATAACTGTCAAACTTGGGTAATACATACATAGGCATTGTGATTCTATTTCTCTACTTTTGTGTATGTTTGCAATCATTTATAACAGTTAAAACATATATTGCAAAATAAAAGAGAATATACAGCATTTACTTTCTTGTAAAATTCATTGAATAATTATTTCACAGAAGGGAGAAGATAGTATTTGCCTGTAACTCTCAGCTGCTTTGGTGACCAAGGAAGGAGGATCACTTGAGTCTAAGAGTTCAAGGTTACAATGAGCTATGATGGCGCTATTGTACTCCAGCCTAGGTAATAGACTGAGACTCTGTCTCTAAGAGAAGAAAAAAATTTCAAAATTTCAAAAAAAAAAAACAAGCTCAAAACGAAGAAAGGGAAATGTTCACATACCAAAACAAACCATAACAGTCAGTGAGCAGGACTTAACCAAGCAGTCCACGAGAATATGGAGACCAAACTGGCTCAAGGGTTAGAGTTCAACTACACAGATTCTCTCCTTCCTTAAACAGCAATCACATATCTCTGAGCACCTGCACAGTGTCTTAGCCAGACACAAACCACCCACCAAGTTGGGTGCAAAAGTTAACTACTTAAGATCAAAACTTCAAGGTGGCATGATCATTTAAGGCCAGGAGTTGAAGACCAGCCTGAGCAACACAAGACCCAGCCTCTACAAACAACAACAATAAAACTTTTTTAAAAAAGTCAAAGGGGGAGATGTTAGCAAAATAGTGGACTAGAAAAATGTATGCTCTTGTTATCCCAGAGAGAATTTTTTAAAAAACCAAAGCAGAAACTGTCTGAACCAACTTTGCTGGCTGGAGCTATAGAAAACAGTCAAAGGTTTACAGCAATCAAAAAAAAACATCAAATCAAGAAAAAGTCTCTTCAAAATGATAGCACAGTATTATATGGCTTTATTCACTTGCTCTTCCCCCATCCCCTACCTGGTGCAGTGGGAGTCTTGTACTTGAAGCAGTTCCCTCCCTCTAACTAGAGGGAGCAGAGTAGATCTGATAGACAAATTGTTGTGCATGTCTGTGCTGACCTGTCTAGGGGATATTTAAGGACTGACACAAGGCACTCCTCTGTTTCACCTAGCTCAGAACTCAGGTAGGAAAAGTGGCAGGTACTGCTTGTACAGGCTGCAAAGTGACAACAGATCCACAGAGACCCAGGCCAAGAAATGACTGGGGAAGACATATGACAGACCATCTATGGCCTGAAAGAGAAGCTGGAGCAAGACTTTCTGGGAAATTAACACGTGACCACATGACAAGCAGCCAAGTATACCAGGGAATCTAGAAAGCCAGCACATGCCCAGGCAAGAGGCATTCCCAGAAAAGACCTGAGATCTTAAACTTTCACCTCAGGATGATCCCCTGGATCAGATTAAGCCCAACTAAGGGCTAAAGGAGTGTCCCAGCACAAAGCAATTTGCAAAGACTGAAAGAGGCCTTGGCATTCAAGGAAAACTCTATAAACACACTAGCTGAACATGAGCTAAAGGAACAGCTGTCACTGATCACACACAACAAGGAACAGAGGGCACAAATAATTTGGAGGCCAGGCGTGGTAGCTCACACCTGTGATCCCAGCACTTTGGGAGGCCGAGGCAGATAGATCACCTGAGGTCAGGAGTTCAAGACCAGCCTGCCCAACATAGAGAAACCCCGTCTCTACTAAAAATACAAAAAATTAGCCAAGCGTGGTGGGGCATGCCTGTAGTCCCAGCTACTCAGGAGGCTGAGGCAGGAGAATCGCTTGAACCTGGGAGGCAGAGGCTGCAGTAAGCCGAGATTGCACCAATGCACTCCAGCCTGGGTGACAAGGGTCTCAAAAATGATAATAATAATAATTTAGAAAAGCCTCAAAAGAAACACACTACTACAGCCTTCAATAGACAAAAAAAGTGGGAGGGGGGCTTGATTAGACATTTCTCCAAAGAAGACATACAAATGGCTAATACACACATGAAAAGATGCTCAACATCATGAGCTATTAGAAAAATCTATGTCAAAACCACAATGACATATGACTCATACCCAGCAAGATGACTATTATTAAAAAATTGAGGCCAGGCGCGTAATCCCAGTGTCTGTAATCCTAGCAGTTTGGGAGGCCAAGGTGGGTGGATTGCCTGAGCTCAGGCGTTCGAGACCAGCCTAAGCAACACAGTGAAACCCTGTCTCTACTAAAATACAAAAATTAGCTGGGCGTGGTGGCATGCGCCTGTAATCCCAGCTACTCAGGAGGCTGAGACAGGAGAATCATTTGAACCCGGGAGGCGGAGGTTGCAGTGAGCCGTGATCGTGCCACTGCACTCTAGCCTGGGTGACAGAACAAGAGTTCGTCTCAAAAAAAAAAAAAATTGAAAATACTAAGCATTGGTAAGGTCATGGAGAAACTGGAACCCTTGTGTATTGCTGGTAGGAACGTAAAATGATACAAAAGGACAACTACTTTATGATTCCACTTATATGAGGTCCCTAGAATAGGCAGATTCATAGAGATAGAAAGTAGAATAGAGGTTATCAGGAGCCAGGGGAGGGGCAATATGGAGATACTGCTTAATGGGTACAGAGTTTCTGCTTGAGATGATGAAAAGTTCTGGAAGTTACTAACAGTAACGTTTCTACAACATTGTGAATCTACTTAATGCCACTGAACTATCCACTTAAGACGGTAAAATTTATGTTATGTGCATTTTATGATACACATACACACAAACAAGAATGAATCCTATCTGTGATTAATAAATAGTCCTCTAACAGTTAGAGGACTATTATTATAAGAATTAGAGTCTAACTATACCACACACCCATATAAAGTCAATAGTAATTCCTTGAAGATGGCCTCAAACCTATGGTTCTTGACCTGTATGTCAAGGATTCCCTAACACTGCAGCAAACACAGAGGGATTAAATATTTTAAATTTTCAAGAGAAGCAATGACATCTGTTGAACACTATGTGAACTACTAGTTCAAGAAGGTTCACTGTTGGATCATTAGATCTCACTACATTGTATTCAATGAGTTCATATCTTTACAAATCTGGATTTACAGCACTTACTGGGATAAAAAGCAAGTAGCATGCAAAAATCAGTATGGAACAAGAGAGAACAATAGCTCAGAAGCAGCATAAAAATATTAAGACACTAAGGGCATCATGAAAAAAAGTTTGGGAACATAGGCTTTAAGAATTCAGCTGGCTGGGCACAATGGCTCACGCCTGTAATCCCAGCACTTTGGGAGGCCAAGGCAGGCAGATCACAAGGTCAGGAGATCAAGACCATCCTGGCTAACACGGTGAAACCCTGTCTCTACCAAAAATACAAAAAAAAAAAAAAAAATTAGCCGTACGTGGTTGTGGGCACCTGCAGTCCCAGCTACTCGGGAGGCTGAGGCAGGAGAATGGCCTGAACCCATGAGGCGGAGTTTGCATGGAGTCAAGATCGTGCCGCTACACTCCAGCCTGGGTGACAGAGTGAGACTCCGTTTCAAAAAAAAAAAAAAGAATTCAGCTAAGTGGACCACATTAGACCTCTATCAGTACTGCAGGGACCAATAAATGAGTAGTAACTAGAATGGAAGCCTACTATATTTTAGGCTTTGCTAACACTTTAACAAAAGCAACTGTCAGGAATTAAATTAAAGGTTTGGGGCCAGGTGTGGTGCCTCATGCCTGTAATACCAGCACTCTGGGAGGCTAAGACAGGAGAATTACTTGAGGCCAGGAGTTCAAGAGCTGCCTGGGTAACATAGCCAGACCTCATCTCTACAAAAAATTTAAAAATTAAAAATTAAGGCAAAGCATGGTGGCTTATGCCTGTAATACCAGCACGTTGAGATGCCAAGGTGGGTGGATCACTTGAGCCTAGGAGTTCGAG
The DNA here is from genome assembly GCF_029289425.2 of Pan paniscus. Classification (NCBI taxonomy): domain Eukaryota; kingdom Metazoa; phylum Chordata; class Mammalia; order Primates; family Hominidae; genus Pan; species Pan paniscus. The sequence goes on along the minus strand of NC_073264.2, from coordinate 38,552,134 downwards.
GCCAGCCAGGGCAATACAGCAAGATCCCACCTGAACAAAAAAAAAAAAAAGAAAAGAAAAGAAAAGAAAAAAAGAAGGGACCAGACAATATTGAAGATGAAGCTCACTGCAGCAGATTGTTCACCTCTATTTTCAAGAAAAAAAAAAATTATCGTGACCATGCCCTAACTGAACAGGACCAATGATTAACAGCAGAAACAATAACTAACACCACAGACGTCTCAATGGAATCAGCTTACACAATTCTGATTGAAGAATAAACCTGAGCAAACTTTCTACCCGATGGGTGCCAAAACCATTGTACCCAGATCAGCTGCAGACAACAGCAGAGCTTTCAATGGAAATTTTAAATAAGTAGGATCAAGATCCTGAAGCATTTCTTTGAAGACTGTAACAGAGATAAACATGGTTTTATACCAGTATGATCCTGAAGACCAAGTCCAACCAAAGCAATGGCTACCAAAAAGTGAAAGTGGTCCAGTCAAAGCAAAAGTGGACTGGTCAAGAGCAAAGGCCATGGCAACAGTTTTTTAAGATGTTCGAGGCATTTTGATTGTTGACTTTCTAGAAGGCCAAAGAATGACAACATCTGCTTATTATGAAAGTGTTTTGAGAAAGTTAGCTAAAGCTTTAGCAGAAAAATGCCTAGAAAAGCTTCACCAGAGAGGCCTCCTCCCCCACAGCAATGCTCCTGCTCATTCCTCTCATCAAACAAGGGCAATTTTGTGAGAGTTCTGATGGGAAATCATTAAGCATTCACCTTATAGTCCTGATTTGGCTCCTTCTGACTTCTTTGTGTTTCCTAATCTTAAAAAATATGTAAAAGGCATTCATTTTTCATCAGCTAATGATGTAAAAATGACCGCACTGACATGGTTAAATTCCTAGGACCCTCAGTTCTTTAGGGATGGACTAAATGGCTGGTATCATTACCAACAAAAGTGTCCTGAACTTGATGACACTTATGTTGAGAAATAAAGTTTATATTTTTTATCTTTTAATTCCATTTTTCCATAAACTTTTTGAAGCCTCCACATATAGAATAAACTTTTTGAAAAAGTTAAAGGTTTCTGAAAAAATATGAAAGTTAAATACAGCCAACTGACTTCTTCTTGGGGCCAATTTATATTTAAATTGCACTCAGGCCACAAGTACCTGATGTTAACCTTTGTAGTGTCTGTATTAACACTGGCCCCAATAATCAAAGAACGACTGGAAATTTTAGGGAGTATTGAATTACTGAATCAAGCCCAAATGGTGTTTTCAGTAGCATTTCATCACGATAAAATACACGTGTTACCCCAAATAGTGACACTAGAGGGTGCTCTCTTCCAAAAGACTGGTCAAGACTGGCATCAATTTAAAAAGATGAAGCCATACATGCATGGAGTGGATGCCTCACTAAGCTGATGAAACAGTATACACCTCAGCTACACTGGAGAAGACTTATATACTCACTTAGGATGACTACTGAATAGTTTAATCACTGTATAATCTGGGAATTTTAGAGGGGCCAGATTTTAATCTTTCTGCCTTGGCAGCATGATATAGCAATGGGATTGCAGGTTCATTAAAAGAAGTAAATGAAAATCAAATTTGCTTGATCTCCAGAATTAGAAAATATGTTGGCAGGCTGATTTAAAGGCCCCAACTGACATGATACTTATGAAAAATTGAGGAAAAAAAGTGAATTTGGTCTTAGAAAAGTGATACATGCAAGTAAATGCCTCCATCAATACTATAAAAAGGTACAAGTATTGCTGAAAGAGAAGAAAAAATAATAGTCAAAATGGTAAGAGGATATTAAAAGGTACAAGTATGTGTTGACAGAAGAGGAAAAAGAATAGTCAGAAGGGTAAGATGACATTAGAAGACTTGTGAAGAGATATAGTTGCAATTTCCATTTTCCCATTGGATGGCTCAAGTCCTGGTGATCATTGGAATACTAGTATGTTTCTCCTTTTATATAAAATATTGAGAAAAAATGTGAGACAAATTATAAAAAGATGACTGAACATGTGTAGCAAGATACTAATAAGGGACAGAGAGTAGACTGTGAAGAAAAGAGTTAAGCTGATCTATACCTTAACCAAAACTCCTTATAAACCCTGATGTATAAAATTTATTAGCTGAGTGATAATTCTTCAATTAGTAACTTCTTTTAACTTCTATTTTCTAGGTATTACTTGTATTCACAGTGTATCTTTATAACATTGTATACTATAAAACAGTATACATTAGGTACACTGCAGAAGTCAAGCATGATTTATATGCCAAACAATAATAAAATATTTTTTATTTTTTATTTTAATTTTTTTTAGAGACAGTGTTTGGCTCTGTCATCCAGGCTGGAGTGCAGTGGTGTGGTCATAGCTCACTGCAGCCTCAAATTCCTGGGCTCAAGTGATCCTCCCACCTCAGCCTCCTGAGTAGCTTAGACTACAGGCACATACCACCATATCCGGCTACTTTTGTAAAATTTTTTGTAGAGATATGATCTCCCTATGTTGCCCAGGCTGTTCTTTAACCCCTGGCCTCAAACGAGGCTCCCACCTCAGCCTCCTAAAGTGCTAGGATAACAGGTGCGAGCCACTACTCCCGGCCTGTAGGGCTTTTATTCAGTTTTCTCACACCTCTTTGATAGTAATTTTTTTTTAGTGATTCACCTTTATTGATTGTTCCAAAACATTCATCTTAGTTTTCCTAGAGAGAATGCTTTTTATAATGAAATTTCCATTAGTTTACTTTAATATAATTATATAATTATGATCACAGATACAATTAGTATAAACAGGTTTGAGAACAAACACACCTGATACTACTTTTTAAGTAGAGAAATCAACTGGTAAATGCAGAAGTATCTACAAGACATTCATCTATTAGCCTTAGTATCAGGCACACCATAGAAATCAGTCAGTATGTTAATATCAGTGGGAATGCAGAACTTCCATTATTTTGGCAAATCATTGAGTGGAAGCCATTTAAAATAATTTCAACTGTATATTGAAAATATTAGCTGGGCACAGTGGCTCATGCCTGTAATCCCAGCACTTTGGAAGGCCAAAGCAGGAGTCCTGCTTGAGGCCAGGAGTTTGAGACCAGCCTGGGAAACACAGGGAGAATCCATCTCTATGAAAAATAAAAACATTAGCTGGGCATGGTGGTGAGTGCCTGTAGTCCTAATTACTCCAGAGGCTAAGGTGGGAGGATCGCTTGAAACCAGGAGTTTCAGGCTGCAGTGATCACACCACTGCACTCCAGCCTGGGCGATACAGCAAGACCTTGTCTGAAAAATAATAATAATAATAATAATAAAATCTTTTACATTTTCTTGGTCATTAGAGTACTGACTGAAAGTGTAAGGACAGACCAATAAAAACTCACTAACTCCACCAATCAACTGTACACATTCTCCACAGATAACCAGAAAATAACATATAGATAGATAGATAGAGATATATGGAATAAAATTATATTTTGCCTCTAGTTACATAATGAATAGGTAAAATATTGAATTGTACTACATATTGGTTTACTTAAGTTTAATATTATTATCTCATCGGCTGCATTCCCTTGTTTGCCATGCAGTAGCACAATATCATTAGTGTACAGCGCCATCTACTGGAGAAATAGACTCACTTTGCAAAGCTTATATATCAGTCCTTTTTATTAATTTTGCAGTAAACCTAACAAAACTGACTTTTAGAAAACCCAGCTCTTCATCTATAACATGTAATTACCCACATTTTTCCTAACCAAGATTCTGACCAAAATTTCTCATTTGATAAGTAATATTTATGAATACTTGGGATTTCTTCAACATCTTCTAAAATTTTCCCATAGGAAAAAGAAAAGTGGCAGCTGATTTCTCCAAGGAAAAACTTAGTATTCACGCTGTCCCTTTAAGGAAGATGATAAAATATACAAAGTTACTCCACAAGATAGAGATATGGAGCAACACCCTGCAAGCACCACTGTAAAACTCTCTTCAAAGTTCCACTGGTCACAATAACAAACAGCTAGAGACATATACAAAAGCAGAAGCAGCGTTTCTCAACACTTTGTTGACCTTTTCCTATTAATAAATAACATAGTAAAACTTTTTTTATTTCTTAAAAATTCGGTGAAAATTTTTAGTCCTGTTAGAGCAGGTTTAAGATTATCAAAATTCACCTCTTAATAATGATTTTTAAATGCATATTTATGTATTTTAATTGACAAGTCACAATTGTACATATTTATGCACAACATGTTGTTTTGAAATATACATTGTGGAATAGCTGCATCAAGCTAATTAACATATGCATTATCTCACATGTCTTTTTTGTGGTGAAAACACAAAATCTACTCTCTTAGCAATTTTTAAGAATATAATACATTGTTATTAACTGTAGTCACCACGTTTTACAATAGCTCTCTTGAACTCATTCCTCCTGTCAAACCGAAATTTTGTCTCCTTTGACCAACACCTCCCCAATCACTCCCATCCCCAACCTTTAGCCCCTGATAACCATCATCTTCCTATTTCTAAATCCAACTTTTTTAGATTCTACATATGCGACCATGCAGTCTTTTTGTAACATATATAGTTTTAATGTAAAAATATTTTAATCCTTAATGTAACTAAACTTTGAGTCAAACCCCATTTTTGAATCATGACATAAAGTATGTAAATTTAATTCAATAAAAGCCCCTAAAATCAATCACCAGCATAAAGAGGTATGTAATCAGTAGTGACCGTAACAGATTTTTCCTCCTAATAGTTTTATTTCTACATCGCTGCATAAACTCAATATGGAATTTAAGTATATATCTCTTCATGTTGTTGACTTAATTTAATAATGTTAATTGGTCTGCTACTCTGTAATGTTAATTCATATAACCAATGGGCTTTTTGGGTTTTGTTTTGTTTTTTAGTTAGTTTAGTCTTAGTGGCAAAAATGAATAATGGGCTTGGCTGGGTGCAGTGGCTCACACCTGTAATCCCAGCACTCTAGGAGGCCAAAGGCAGATAGATCACTTGAATCCAGGAGTTTGAGACCAGCATAAGCAATATGGCAAAATCTCGTCTCTACAAAAAATACTAGCTGGGTGTGGTAGCACATGCATGTAGTCCCAGCTACTTGGGGGCTGCAGTAAGAGATCACTTGAGCCAGGGAGGAGGTTACAGTGAGCTGAGATCACACCACTGCAGTCTAGCCTGGGCAACAGAGTGAGACCCTGTCTCAAACACATACACACACAAATTAATCTTTTAATAATATTTATAAATTTAACAATGCACTCATTCATGTCTCTAGTGCCTGTTTTGCACAATAACTAGAAAAGTATATATATGTTTAAATAAGCTATACACTGTAAAGATGTTTGATGAAATTGTTGACTTATTTTAGAAACTTTACCATTTTCAATCTATTAACTTTTCTTTATTGGTCAGGATACTTATTTTACCAAATCAAATCTATTCATTTATTTAGAGACAGGGTCTCACTATGCTGACAAGGCTGGTCTCAAACTCCTGGCCTCAAGCAATTCTCCCGCCTTGTCCTCCCAAAGTGCTGGGATTACAAGTATGAGCCACTGTGCCTGGCCACAAATTGTTTTCAGTATTTCTTCTTTTGGGTGCCTTGCAACACTAATTACACACGAAAAATGTGAAGCAAAGTATTTTTGATAAGTTGATTTTTTAATTATTGTTTCAGACCTTTAACCCGACCTGAAGAGAGAAGATAAAGATAGTATCAGTGGTTGAAAGAAAGATAATTTGCTTCCTAAAGAAAGAACTACATTTCATAGGTAACCCAATACAAAGTTTTCTGCTATTCTCTGGGTCATGGTGCCATCATGTCATTACCATCATCCCTAGACCCTAGCAATAAACTGTTTGTTCTGTTTACGAGGACAAGAAACTAAACGGTTTTTTAGGTAAGGTAAGGTTGGAGTTTTTGTCCTAAAAATGTTTTAATCAGAAGTCAGGAAGGTGTCCAGTTCCCCTTAAGACAATGAACTGCAAAAGGCTGCCGGTTCTCTTCCCCAAAATCCACCTAGAACTACTAAAAAAAAAAAAAAAGAAAAGAAAAGAAAGAAATCATTGACCTGAGGAACCAACCAAAAACTTCAAGAGATCTGTGTCAACTGTCTTGAAATAGGGTTGGGGGCCACCTCAGGTGAAAGGTAGACACTGGTGATGCTGAAAGAATAGGTGAGAGAAAAATGTGTAATGTGTATGGTTCTTAAGTCCCTGATGTTGCCTTAGGTCAATCATTGTCTGTCCCACCAATACAGAAATCCACAGCAACAGCCCAAGCAGCAAGTGCCAAATGGTACTGTCAAGGCAGGGTAAAAATCTTGCTGAAGTAATGAAAAGAGATGAGATCTAACCACCATTTCCTCTTCTACTCTATCCCTTTCCAAATCCCCATCCTAGTTGGATTATAACCATAGCAGTTCCTATTAAATGTGCAGGAAAATCATATTTCCTAGCCTTATTTATATTTTGGTCACTTGAATTGTAGACAAAGTAGTGTAGACAAAGTAGTGTGGGCAGATGTGATACAAGCCAATTTCAGGACTTACCATTAAAGGCATTCTATGAGCTCCTTTAGCCTTCTCTTCTCCCACAACAACCTTGAGAACCTTGTGATGGTGGCATCACAAGATAGAAGGAGCTTTAATCTCTAAGCCAAACTCTGTATGAGTGAAACACCAAAAATTATTTGGGTGTTATAAGTGCAAGATAGTCTCTCCTATCCTGGTGCACAACTTAAAGAGGTTGCCAGCCTACTTCCCTCAATGCTGACTAAAGGAGTTCCTTGTTGCAATAACAACAAATGTCAACAGTGATTCTGTGGTGCCTGAGACTCAATAACCTCCAGCTCACCCCACTTCCACTTGTGAAAATACACACACACATACACACATACACACACACAAACACACACACCACACACTTCATGTTTTAGACCTTGGATGTGTCTCTGTTCTGCTGCACCACCATTTCCAAACCCCAGATATGAGGAGAGATAGTATACAATGATTCTGTATAGGTTAAATAATTAACTACACTTAAAAAAATTCGAATTATTGAATACATGAATAGACTATACAGTGTTAATTGATCACCTCTTTGGGGGAAATGCACCATTTCATTTGAACAGCAAGCAGTCTCTAAGAAGCAGGAAAAGGCAAGAAATAGATTCTCCCTAAGAGATGCTAAAAATCCCCAGCCCTACTGCCATTTTCATTTTAGCCCAGTGAAAATTATTTCACATTACTGACCTCCAGAACCATAAGATAATAAATTTGTGTTGTTTTAAGCCACCCAATTAGTGATTTTTTACAGCTGTTACAGCAGCAGTAGGAAACTAATACATATGCCTTATGAGTTCCCTAGCTCTCACAGCACCTCATATATTCAGAGACATTTTCAGCTTCTTACAAAACAAATTCAAAAGAGGCAGCATCACAGTCAAGAATTAACTGGACACTGAATTCTTAATAATCAGGAAGCTGCCAAAAATCTTATCTCCAAACTCCCAAGGAGTATTTCTCACACTACCCAGAAAGGAGTCCTAAGCCAGCATGTTAGCTGAAAGGTAAAACACTTTCCTTTTTTTTTTGAAATAGGATCTCACTCCACTGCCCAGGCTGGTGTGCAGTAGTGCAACCATGGCTCACTGCAGTCTTGAACTCTCAGGCTCAAGCAATCCTCCCATCTCAGCCTCCTGAGTTACTGGGACTAAAGGCATGCATGCACCACCACACCCAGTGATATGGTTTTGCTGTGTCCCCACCCAAAAGTCATCTTGAATTGTAGCTCCGATAATTCCCTCATGTTGTGGGAGGGACCCAGTGGGAGAAAATCGAATCGTGGGGGCGGTTTCCCCCATACTGTTCTCGTGGTAGTGAATAAGTCTCATGAGATCTGATGGTTCTATAAGGGGGAACCCCTATTGCTTGGCTCTCACTGTCTTCTGTCTGCTGCCTTGTGAGACATGCCTTTCATCTTCCACCATGATTGTGAGGTCTCTCCATCCACGTAGAACTGTGAGTCCACCACATGGAACTGTGAATCCATTAAACCTCTTTCTTTTGTAAATTGCCCAGTCTTGGGTGTGCCTTTATCAGCAGCATGAAAGCAGACTAATACAGCAAATTACTACCAGCAGAGTGGGGTGCTGCTGTGGATACCCAAAAATGTGGAATCAACTTTGGAACTGGGTAATAGTCAGGGATTGGAACAGTTTGCAGGGGTCAGAAGAAGACAGGAAAATGTGGGAAAGTTTAGAGCTTCCTAGAGACTTGTTGAATGGCTTTGCCCAAAATGCTGACAGCAATATGGACAATAAAGTCCAGGCTTAGGTGGTCTCAGATGGAAATGAGAAACTTGTTGGGAACTGGAGTAAAGGTGACTCTTGTTATGTTTTAGCAAGAGGCTAGAGGCATTTTGCCACTCCCTAGAGATTTGTGGAACTTTGAACTTGAGAGAGATGATTTAGGGTGTCTGGCGGAAGAAATTTCTCAACAGCAAAGCATTCAAGAGGTGACTTGGGTGCTGTTAAAGGCATTCAGTTTTTATAAGGGAAGCAGAGCATAAAAGTTCAGACAATTTGCCGCCTGACCACATGATAGAAAAGAAAATCCCATTTTCTGAGGAGAAATTCAAGCCGACTGCATAAATTTGCATAAGTAATGAGGAGCCAAATATTAATCCCCAAGACAATGGGGAAAATGTCTCCAGGGTATGTCAGAGGTCTTCACAGCAGCTGCTCCCACTGCAGACCCAGAGGCCTATGAGGAAAAAGTGGGTCAGCCACAGGGTTCCTGTGCTGTGTGCAGCCTAGGGACTTGGTGCCCTGTGTCCCAGTTGCTCCAGCCATGGCTGAAAGGGGCCAACATAGAGCTCAGGCCATGGCTTCAGAGGGTGCAAGCCTCAAACCTTGGCAGCTTCCACGTGGTGTTGAGCCTGCAAGTGCATAGAAGTCAAGTATTGGGGTTTGGGAACCTCTGCCTAGATTTCAGAGGATGTACGGAAATGCCTGGATGTCCAGGCAGAAGTTTGCGGCAGGGTGGGGCCCTCATGGAGAACCTCTGCTAGGGCAGTGCAGAAGGGAAATGTGGGGTCAGAGCCCCCACACAAAGTTCCTACTGGGGCACCACCTTGTGGAGCTGTGAGAAAAGGGCCACCATCTTCTAGACCCTAAAATGGTGTAAGTACTGACAGCTTGCACCATGTGCCTGGAAAAGCTGCAGACACTCAATGCCAGCCTGTGAAAGCAGCTGGGAGGGAGGCTGTACCCTGCAAGAACACAAGGGCAGAGCTGCCCAAGACCATGGGAACCCACCTCTTGCATCAGCGTGACCTGGATGTGAGACATGGAGTCAAAGGAGATCATTCTGGAACTTTAATATTTGACTGCCCCACTGGATTTTGGGCTTGCATGGGGCCTGTAGCTCCTTTGTTTTGGCCAATTTCTCCCCTTTGGAATAGCTGTATTTGCCCAATGCCTATACCCCCATTATATCTAGAAAATAACTAATTTGCTTTCGATTTTACAGGCTCATAGGCAGAAGGGACTTTCCTTGTAACAGTTAAGGCTTTGGACTGTGGACATTTGAGTTAATGATGAAATGAGTTAAGGCTTTGGGGGACTGTTGAGAAGGCATGCTTGGTTTTGAAATGTGAGAACATGAGATTTGGGAGGGGCCGGGGTGGAAGATATGGTTTGGATGTGTCCCCACCCAAATGTCATCTTGGATTATAACTCCCATAATTCCCTCATGTTGTAGGAGGGACTCAATGGGAGATAATTGAATCATGGGGGTGGTTTCCCCCATACTGTTCCAGTTGTAGTGAATAAGTCTCACAAGATCTGATGGTTCTATAAGGGGAAATCCCTTTCGCTTGGCTCTCACTGTCTTCCCTTGTCTGCCACCATGTGAGATGTGCCTTTCACCTTCCACCACGATTGTGAGGCCTCTCCATCCTCATGGAACTGTGAGTTCACTAAACCTCTTTCTTTTGTAAATTGCCTGGTCATGGGTATGTCTTTATCAGCAGCATGAAAGTGGACTAATACACCCAACTACTTTTTAAATTTTTGGTAAAGATGGGGTCTCGCTATGTTGCCCAGACTGGTCTCAAACTGCTGGGTTCAAGCAATCCTCCCACCTCAGCCTCGCAAAGTGCCGGGATTACAGACATGAGCCACCACACCTGCCTGGTAAAACACTTTCTAAACAGAGTTCTCTTTCACTCAGTCACTTCCTATAACCAGTTCAGAGATGATTCATGTAGAATCATAAAATAAATATTTAGATACAGGTGCTGCCATTTATTAACACTGTAACCTTTGAGAAGTCACTTATTTTTCCTGCTTTAGGGAACTGAGGAGATAAATGGTCATCAAAATGCTAGATTTCACAACCTAGTAAAATCTCCAAAATAAAACTGTTGCCAAGTTTGTATTTCATAAAGGAAGGACTTTAAAAAGAAGGAGCAGTTACCATCTGTAAAAACCAGCCTCTCCTAAATTAAAGAAGATTTTAGCAGTACATAATTTCAAAGACAGCCCTTTAAATTTAATAAATTTAACTTTGTAAAAAACACCCAGGAGGGGCTGGGCAGGGCGGCTCATGCCTGTAATCCCAGCACTCTGGGGGACCAAGGTGGGCAGATCTCCTGAGGTCAGGAGTTCAAGACCAGCCTGGCCATGGTGAAACCCCATCTCTACTAAAAATACAAAAAATTAGCCGGGCGTGGTGGTACATGCCTGTAATCCCAGCTACTTGGCAGGCTGAGGCAGGAAAATCGCTTGAACCCAGGAGACAGAGGTTGCAGTGAGCCGAGATCACGCCATTGCACTCCAGCCTGGGCAATGAGAGTGACACTCCGTCTCAAAACAAACAAACAAACAAAAAACCCAGGAGGATCCTGAAAAATATTGTGGTAGAGGCAGTATAGTTTTTGAAACTCCTCATACGTCTATACAGAGCAACCAGGATAGGAGACCCAAACCCATAAACAAAATATTATATTTTTAAATATTAAATATTAATATCTACCACAAAACTAAGTAAACACCAGGCCAGGCACGGTGGCTCATGCCTGTAATCCCAGTACTTTGGGGAGGCCGAGGTGGGTGGATCTCTCAAGGTCAGGAGTTCAAGACCAGCCCGGCCAACATGGTAAAACCCCAGGTCTACAAAAAATAGAAAAACCAGCCAGGTGTGGTGGCGCATGCTTGTAATCCCAGCTACTTGGGAGACTGAGGCAGGAGAATCACTTGAACCCAGGAGGTGGAGTTTGCGGTAAGCTGAGATCACATTACTGCACTCCAGCCTGGGCAACAGAGCGAGACTCTGTCTCAAAGGGAAAAAAAAGTAAGTGTGGCCCTCTCTGTCTCACTTTCACCCTTGCTTGCCTTTCCACCTTCTACCTTCCACCATAGATGAAGACCCTCTCTTTATAAATTACCCAGCCTGTGGTATTTGTTATAGTAGCACAGTACCAAGGAGTAGGGCTGTTGCTATATAACAAATATCTGAATATCTGAACGTAGTTTTGGAACTAGGTAATGGGTAGAGGCTGGAAATATTTGGAGGAACAGGCTAGAAAAAGCTTAGATTGACATAAATGGAAAGCTTAGGACAATTCTGTTAAGGGCTCAGAAGATGAGCTGTAGGCCAAGTTTGAAACTTCTTACAAATAACTTAAGAGATCATGATTAGAATCTTGGTAGAAATATGGACAGTAAAGGCTATTCTGATGAGGTCTCAGATAGAAATGAAGAACAAGGCATTGGAAACTTGAGTAAAGGCAATCCTTGTTATAAAGTTGCAAAGAACTTGGTTTAATTATGTCCATGCCCAAAAGGCTTTATGGAAGGCAGAATTTAAGCTCAATGCACTAAGATATCTGGCAGAAGAAATTTCTAAGCAAAATACTGAAGGAGCTGCATGGTTACTTTCAACCAATCTGGGCAACATAGAGAGCTATAACCTCTATAATAAGTTAAAAAAAAAAAAAAGCCAGGCGTGTTGATGCATGCCTGTAGTCCCAGCTACTCAGGAGGCTGAGGTGGGAGGATCACTTGAGCCCAGGAGGTCCAGGCTGCAGTGAGTTGTGATTGTGCCACCGCACTCCAGCCACCTGGGAGACAGAGCGAGACCCAATCTCAAAAAAAAAAAAAAGTAATGTTTTCTCTGTTAGGTTTTGGACTTAATTGGGACCAGTTATCCCCTTCTTCTTATCTATTTCTCTGTTTTGTAACAGTAATGTCTCTCCTATACCTTTGCCACTTGTATTTAAAAAGCATATAGCTTGTTAATTTCACAGACTCACAGTGGGAGAGGAATCTGCCTTGGGATGATAGCACCTTGAGTTTCAACTGTATCTGATTTGTTTGTTTATTTATTTATTTATTTTTATATTTGATTTCAATAAGACTCTGGAGTTTGGACTTTTGAGTTTATGCTGGAACAACTTTTGGGGCTGCTGTTTATGAGAAGAACATGAGTTTTGTGGAATGAGGAGCAAAATGCCGTGGTTTGAATGTCCCCTCCAAAACTCATATTCAAATTTAACTGCCATGTGATATGGTTTGGTTCTGTATCACCACCCAAATCTTACGTGGAACTGTAATCCTCAGTGTTGGAGGAGGGTCCTTGTGGAAGGTAATTAGTTCATGGAAGCAGACTTCCCATTTGCTGTTCTCATGAGAGAGAGTTCTCACGAGATCTGGTTGTTTTAAAGTGTATAGCACTTCACCCTTTCCTCTCTCTCTCTCTTGCTCCACAATGTGAAGATGTGCCTGCTTCCCCTTCATCTTCTACCATGACTGTTGGTTTCCTGAAGTCTCCCCAGCCATGCTTCCTGTACAGCCTTTGGAAATGTGAGTCAATTAAACCTCTTTTCTTCATAAATTATCCAGTCTCAGGTACCTCTTTATAGCAATGTGAGAACGGACTAACACACCACGTGACAGTATTAACAGGTGGGACTGTTAAAAGGTGATTAGGTCATGAGGGTTCCACCCTCATGAATGGATTAATAACATTATCACAAGAGTAGTTTTGTTCAATGGGCCTGCTCTTGTTCTCATCTTTCCACCTGTTGCCATGAGATGACAAGCACAAAGGCCCTTGCCAGATGCCAGCACTATGCTCTTGGACTTTCCAGTCTCCAGAACCATAAGTCAAATAAGTTTCTGTTCATGATCAGAACAGAAACTGTTCTGATCATGTACCCAATCTGTGAGATTCTCTTATAGCAACACAAGATGAACTAAGGCAGGTACATTTACATGTAGAACCTGAGCTTCCAGAACCAACCTGTTAGTAATCATGAGACAAAATATTTTCAAATGAGATTTTAATTCTTAAAAAAAAAAAAATTAACAAACAAAGCATAGGCATCTAAATATGTGTCGGTACGGCTTAGGCAACACAGCAAGACCCCATCTCTATGAAAAAACTTTTTTAAAACAATTAGCTGGGCGTGGTGGTGCACACCTGTATTCCTAGCTACTGAGGAGGCTGAGGTGGGAGGATTGCTTCAGACAAGGAGTTCGAGGCTGCAGTAAGCTATGATCATGCCACTGCACTCCAGCCCGGGGGACAGAGGGAGACTCTCTATTAATAAGCAAATGAACAAATAGAGACATGTAGGTAGATTTTAATTTAAAATAAGATGAAAATTAATTACCTGCATGAAATAAAGACAATAGAAATTAAGATGCTGAAATCCTAAAACCAGTTTCTTACTTGTAAAGAATCAAAAGGAAATTGTGACAGTGCATTTTTGTACATGAACTTTCTAAGCTGCAGTTCACTTACCCAAATGAATTAGAATAATCTAGCCCACTGTGCCAGCTCATGCCACTGAATAAAATGTTCTACTTTGGGATATCATAAGCTATAACACACAATATCTGCACTCCCATGCTGGCAATAAGCTGTTTGACATAAATTAAGGAAGTGGCTTCAATTTACATTAAACTTAAAAGATAATAAAAGTATTAAAGTACTAATTACTTTCAAGACATGCTGCTTAAAGAAGAAGTTTGTCATACTTCAAAAAATAATTCATTAAAAAGAAGGAATTTCGATGTTTAAATTTTTTTTTAGATTATATGTACATGTTTGAGACAATGCAAAACAGCATTTCAGCATTCAAATTCAAAAAAATATCCACAGGAAATTACCTTTCAGATTCCCTCCAAGAATGTAACGTAATAATACAAAAGTTTTTCTAATTATGTGACGAACACTTATATCCTCATACCTTAAAATAAAATTAAAGGATCTTAGGTCACATTTGATAAAATGATACATTCTAAAATCAAAATGTTATTTAAAATAACAAAAGGCACACAAAGTAAAAACATTCCAAAAACTACCCTTTCCTAACGATGTCTTATTTAGGATAATAGAGCACAATGAAAAAAGCATGCAAATACTAATCAAAAGAAAGCAGGGGTGGCTATATTCATATCAGACAATATAAAACAAAGATATTACTCAAACTAAATAAGTACATTAAAAGTTTCAACTTACTAGCTAAACATAAGCAATCCTAAATATGTAAGCATTTAACAAAACAGCATCAAAGTACCTGAGGTAAAAACTGGTGAAAAGAGAAAGACAAATCCGTAATTATAGTTGGAAATTTCATCACACCTCTCTCAGTCATCAGAATACATGCTCAGAAAATCAGTAGGGATACAGAAGACTTAATACCTCAGTGACAGAGATCCTTGCCATAGTCAGATGCAGTGATTCACACCTGTAATTCCATCACTTTGGGAGGTCAAGGCAGGGGGACTGTTTGAGCCCAGGAGTTCGAGACCAGTCTGGGCAATAGAGTGAGACCTCGTTCCTACAAAACATTAAAAAAATTTTAGGCAGGCATGGTGGCACACGCCTGTGGTCCCAGCTACTCTGTAGGCTGAGGTGGGAGGATCACTTGATCCCAGGTTGAGGCTGCAGTGAACAGTGATCACACCAGTATACTGTACTCTAGCCTGTGTGACAGAGCAAAATCCTGTCTCAAAAACATAAAAAATAAATAAAAAGGATCTTGCCTTGACAAAACTTTAATGAGGCTCCTTTGAACCCTTTACTATACTAGCCCTCAACCTTTTGGGTTTCTGTGTCTGTCTCTGCATCATCCAGTTTTAGCAAGAATTCTGCTAAGTCAGTTTACTGAGAATCCTCCATCTTTGATCACTGTAGCCTGACTTCAGCAAGAATCCTGTCAAGTTGGTTTAACCACAATCTTCTCTAACCCTGATGATTCCTGTTAGTAACTTTCCATCCACTGACCCCCTCCCTGCTCCTTAGCTGTAAAGTCCCATTTGCCTATGCTCATGGGAACCCAACCCACTTCTATATTGAGGTTTCTTTTCCCCTATTGCATTAGTTCCTAAGTAACATCTGCTTTTACCACCTTTACTATTAATATTACCCAGCTCTGGTTTTCTTTTTTCTTTTTTTTTTTTTTTTTTTTTTGAAATAGGGTCTCACTCTGTTGCCCAGGCTGGAGTGCAGTGGTGCAATTATGGCTCACTGCAGCCTCAAATTCCTGGACTCAACCAATACTCCCACCTCAGCCTCCTGACTAGCTGGGACTACCACACCAGGCTGATTTTTCTATTTTTTTTTAGAGACGGAGTCTCTTCATGTTGCCTATGCTGGTCTTGAATTCCTGGGCTCAAGTGATCTGCCTAACTCAGCCTCTCAAAAGTGCTAAGATTCTGGGTGTGAGCCATCACACACAGCCTCTGTTTTTCTTAAACATCAATCCATTTGACTTAACATTTATTTAAAAACCCCATCCAACAATGGCAGAATACACAATATTTTCAAGTGCACATGATGCATTTACCAAAATAGACCCTATTCTGGGCCATCAAACAGGCCTCAACACACTTATAAGAGATAAAATCGGCCAGGCGCAGTGGCTCACGTCTGTGATCCCAGCACTTTGGGAGGCCAAGACAGGAAGATCACTTGAGGCCAGGAGTTCCAGATCAGCCTGGCCAACATGGTGAAACCCCACCTCTATTAAAAAAAAAAAATACAAAAATGAGCCAGGCATTTTGGTGCACACTTGTAATCCCAGCTACTCGGGAGGCTGAGACATGAGAATTGCTTGAATCTGGGAGGTGGAGGCTGAAGTGAGCTGAGATTGTGCCACTGCACTCCAGCCTGGGCAACAGAGTGAGACTTTGTTTCAAAAAATAATAATAATAATTTAAAAAAGATGAAATCATGAAAATTATGTTATCTTACCACAATAACTAAAAATAGAAAAGAAATAAACTAGAAATCAGTAACAGAAAGATAAGCTGAAAAATCCTTAAACAATCCCAAATAACCCATCGTTCTAAAAAGGAAGCTAAAAGGGAAACTTCTGAACGAGATAAAAACAGAAACACAACATTTTGAACTAGATAATTTTTTTAAATGTGAGATGTAGCTAGATCAATGCTTAAAAGTAAATCCATAGTACTAAGAGCATATTTTTCAAAAGAAGGAAGGCCTCTAACTAGGACTTACAGTACTATGTTGAATAACAGTGGTGAAAGTGGGCATCCTTATCATGTTCCAGATTTCAGAGGAAAGAATTTCAGTTTTTCCCCATTCAGTATGATACTAACTGTGGGTCAGTCATATCTGGCTTTTATTATGTTGAGGTATGTTCCTTCTATATCCAGCTTTGTGAGGGTTTTTACCAAGAAGGGAAGCTGAATTTTATCAAATCTTTTCAGCGTCAATTGAAATGATTGTATGGTTTTTATCCTTCGTTCTGCTCATACGATGTACACATTGATTGATTTGCGTATGTTGAGCCATCACTGTATCCCAGGGAAAATCCCACTTGGTCATAATGAATGATCTTTCAAATGGATTGCTGAATTCGGTTTTAGTATTTTGTTGAGAATGTTTGCATCAATATCCATCAGAGAGATTGGACTGTGGCTTTCTTTTTTTGATGTGTCTTTGTCTGGTTTTGGTATCAGGGTAATTACGACCTCAGAGAATGTTCGGAATATTCCCTCCTCCTCTATTTTTCAGAATAATTTGAGTGGGATTGGTATTAAGTTTATCTTCAAATGTTTGTTCGAATTCAGCAGTAAAGCCATCAGGTCTTGGGCTTTTCATCACTGGGAGACTTTTTATTATGGCTTCAATCTCATTACTTATTACTAGCCTGTTCAGGTTTTGAATTTCTTCCTGGTTCAAACATTGTAGGTTGTAGGTATCTCAAAATTTGCCCATTTCTCTTACATTTTCCAATTTATTGGTATATGGTTGCTCATTAATGATCCTTAGAATTTCTGCAGTATCAGTTGTAATGTCTCATTTTCATTTCTGATTTGGATCCTCTCTTTTTTCTTAGTCTGACTAAAGTTTTGTCAGCTTTGTTTAACTTTTCAAAAAGCCATATTGTTTTATTGATCGTTTGTATTTTTTATTAAAATTTCATTTATTTCTATTCAGATCATTATTCTTTTCCTCTAGTAATGTTGGATTTGGTTTGCTCTTGCTTTCACAGTTCTTTAAAAGCAATGTTAGATTGTTCATTTGAAGTATTTCCTCTTTTTTAATGTAGGCACCTATAGTTATAAAAGTCCCTCTTAGTACTGCTTTGGCTGTATCCCATAGGTTTTGTTATGTTGTGTTTCCATTATCATTTGTTTCAAGAAATTTTTCAATTTTCTTCTTCATTTCTTCATTGACCCGCTGGTCATTCAGGAGTATACTATTTAATTTCCAAGTATTTGTCCAGTTTCCAAAATTCATCTTGTTATTAATTTCTAGTTCTATTACATTGTGGTCAGAAAGGATGCTTAATATTATTTCAATTTCTCTGAATGTCTGAAGACTTGTTTTGTGAACTAACATATGGTCTATCCATGAGAATGATGCATGTGCTGAGGAAAAGAATGTGTATTCTGTAACTCTTCACTTAAATGTTCTGTAACTATCTATTAGGTCAATTTGGTCTATAATGCAAACGAAGTTTGATGTTTCCAAGTTGATTTTCTGTCTGGAAAATATGTTCAATACTGAAAGTGGGATGTTGAAGTCTCCAGCTATTACTGTATTGAAGCCTATCTCTCTCTCTTTATCTCTAATATTTGCTGTATATATCTGAGTGCTCCAGTGTTGGGTGCATATATATTTTAAATTGTTATATCCTCTTGCTGAATTGACCCCTTTTTCATTATATAGTGACATTGTCTCTTTTCACAGTTTTTGTCTTGAAATCTATTTTGCCTGGTATAACTAGCTCCTTTCTGGTTTCTGTTGGTATAGAATAGCTCTTTCCATCCCTTTCTTTTCTTTCTTTCTTTCTTTTTTTTTTTTTTTTTTTGAGATGGAGGTTTGCTCTGTCACCCAGGCTGGAGTGCAATGGCATGATCTTGGCTTACTGAAACCTCTGCCTGCCAGTTCAAGTGATTCTTCTGCCTCAGCCTCCTGGGTAGCTGGGGTTGCAGGTGCCTGCCACCATGCCTGGCTAATTTTTGTATTTTTATTAGAGACAGGGTTTCACCACATTGGCCAGGCTGCTCTCGAACTTCTGACCTCAGGTGATCTGCCTGCCTTAGCCTCCCAACATGCTTGGATTACAGGCGTGAGCCATCACATCTGGCCGATCCCTTTATTTTCTGTCTGTGTGTCTTCATAGGTGAAGTGTGTTTCTTGTAGGCAACAGATTAACGGGTCTTGTTTTTTCATCAATTCAGCCACGCTATGTCTTTTGACTGGAGAGTTTAGTCCATTTATATTCAACATTGTTATTGATGAGTAAAAACTTACTCCACCTACTTTATTTGTTCTCTGGTTGTTTTACAATATTCTCTTCCTTCTTTATTTCCATCCTGTCTTCCTCTAGTGAAAGTGATTTTCATTGGTGATGTCATCTAGTTTCTTGCTTTTTATTTTTTTGTGTATCCATTTTATGTTTTTGGGTTTGAGGTTACCATGAGCTGTAGCGACCAGCCCCACAGGGTCGGTGGGTTTTTCTCCCCGTGTGCGGAGACAAAAGATCATAGAAAAAAAGACACAAGACAAAGAGATAAAAGAAAAGACAGCTGGGCCCAGGAGACCACTACCACCAAGACACAGAGACCAGTAGTGGCTCCAAATCCCAGGCTGCGCTGTTATTTATTGGATACAAGACAAGGGGGCGGGGTAAGGAGTGTGAGCCATCTCCAATGATAGGTAAGGTCACATTGGTCACGTGTCCATTGGACAGGGGGCCCTTCCCTGTTGGGCAGCCAAGGCGGACAGAGAGAGAGAGAGAAGACAGCTTACGCCATTATTTCTGCATATCAGAGACTTTTAGCACTTTCACTAATTTTGCTACTGCTATCTAGAAGGCAGAGCCAGGTGTACAGGATGGAACATGAAAGCAGACCAGGAGCGTGACCACTGAAGCACAGCATCACAGGGAGATGGTTAGGCCGCCAGATAACTGCGGGTGGGCCTGACTGATGTCAGCCCCTCCACAAGAGGTGGTGGAGTAGTCTTCTCTAAACTCCCCCGGGGAAAGGGAGACTCCCTTTCCCGGTCTGCTAAGTAGCGGGTGTTTTTCCTTGGCACTGATGCTACCGCTAGACCACGGTCCGCTTGGCAATGGGTGTCTTTCCAGACATTGGCATTACTGCTAGACCAAGGAGGCCTCTAGTAGCCCTGTCCAGGCATGACAGAGGGCTCACACTATTATCTTCTGGTCACTTCTCACCATGTCCCTTCAGCTCTTATCTCTGTATGGCCTGGCTTTTCCCAGGTTATAATTGTAGAGCAAGAATTATTATAATATTGGAATAAAGAGTAATTGCTACAAACTAATGATTAATGATAGTCATATATAATCATATCTATGACCTATATCTTGTATAAATGTTCTTATTTTATATTTTTTCTTTATTATACTGGAACAGCTCGTGTCCTCGGTCTCTTGCCTCAGCACCTGGGTGGCTTGCCGCCCACAATGAGGCTTGCAAATACTACCTATAACCCATTATTTTAATCTGAAAACAACACTATTCTCATTAACAAACAAGCAAAAAGAAAACTAATAAAAACTCTATGCCTTAAGTTCATCTACCTGATTTTTAGCTTTTTGTTGTTTCTATTTACATCTTATTGTACTATGTCTTGAAAAGTTGCTGAAGTTACTACTTTTTTGTTGGTTTATCATTTATTCTTTCTACTGAGAATGAGAGTCGTTTACACACCACAGTTACCGTGCCATAGTATTCTGTGGTTTTCTGTCTACTATTACAAGTGAGTTTTGTACCTTCAGGCAATTATTTACTACTCATTAATATCCTTTTCATTCTAATTAAAGTACTCCCTTTAGCACTTCTAGTAGAACAGGTCTGGCATTAATAAAATGCCTCAGTTTTTGTTTGTCTGGGAAAGCCTTTATTTCTCTTTCATGTTTGAAGGATATTTTTGCCAGATATACTATCCTAGGGTATAATGTTTTTTTGCCCTCCAGCACTTTAAATATGTCATGACACTAACTCCTGACCTGTAAGGTTTCAACTGAAAAGTCTGCTGCCAGCCACAATGAAGCACCATTGTATGTTATTTCTATTCTCTTGCTACTTTTAGGATCCATTCTTTATCACTGACCTTTGGGAGTTTCATTATCAAATGCCTTGAGATAGTCTTCTTTGGGTTAAATCTGCTTGGTGTTCTATAACTTTCTTGTACTTAAATATTGATATCTCTCTTTAGGTTTGGGAATTTCTCCATTATTATCCCTTTGAATAAACTTTCTGCCCCTATCTCTTTCTCCACTTCCTCTTTAAGGCCAATACCTCTTAGATTTGCCCTTTCAGGCTATTTTCTGGATCCTGTAGGCATGCTTGTTTTTTTATTCTTTTTTCTTTTGTCTTTTCTGACTGTGTATTTTCAAATATCCTGTCTTCAAGATCACTAACTTTCTCCTACTTGACAACTTCTGCTATTAAACGACTTAGATGTATTCTTCAGTATGTCAATTGCATTTTCAGCTCTAGAATTTCTGCTTGACTCTCCTTAATTATTTCCATATCTTTGTTAAATGTATCTGACAGAATTCAAATTCCTTCACTGTGTTATCTTGAATTTCTTTGAGTGGCCTCAACACAGCTATTTTGAATTCTCTGTCTGAAAGGTCTCATATCTGTTTCTCCAGGATTGGTCTCTGCTTCCTTATTTAGTTCATTTGATGAGGTCATGTCTTCCTGAATAGTGTAAATGTATATTTTCTTTGGTATCTGGGCATTGAAGAGTTAGGTATTTATTGTAGTCTTCACTGTCTGGGTTTATTGTAGCTGTCCTTCTTGGGAAGGCTTTCCAGATATTTGAAAGGACTCAGGTGTGACCTAAGCTATATCTGCTTTAGAGGGAACCCCAAGACTAGTAATGCTGTGGTTCTTGCAGACTCACATAGGTACAACCTTGATAATCTTGGACAAGATCTGGAAGAATTCTCTGAAATACCAGGCAGAGATTCTTATTCTCTTCCCTTACTTTCT
This sequence comes from Pan paniscus, assembly GCF_029289425.2. NCBI lineage: Eukaryota > Metazoa > Chordata > Mammalia > Primates > Hominidae > Pan > Pan paniscus. The sequence continues at coordinate 38,530,589 of NC_073264.2, read as the reverse complement.
CCCAAACACACAGAATCTCTCTCTCTGTTCTATGACATGTAAATCTGGGGGTAAAGTGACATAAGTATCCCTGTGGCCACCACCACTATGACTATGTAGGGTCTGACCTGAACCCAGCACAGCATTAGATCTCGCCCAAAGCCTGCTGTAGTAACTCCCTGGCTACAGCCTACGTTCGCTCAAGACCCTTGAACTCTACAGTCAGCAGGAGGCAAAGCAAGCCAGGCCTATGTCCTTCCCTTCAGGGTGGTGAGGTCCCCCAGGCCCCAGGTGGGTCCTGAAGTGCCATACAAGAGTCAGGGAGTAGAGTAAAAAACGCGGCAAGTCTACCAGGTGTTCTATTGTACTATGGGTGAGCTGGAACTCAAAGCACAAGACTCAGTCCTTCCCTCCCCTTTCCAAAGGCAGAGGCGCCTTACCCCGTAGCCACTGCCACCCCAGGCCATGAGGAGTACCACCAGACTACTGTCAATCTTCCCTTACAGCCCAAGTTCTCTTAAGTTAGCTTGTCATGAATGCTTTCTGGGTTGTGACTCACCCTTAAGGGAAGCGGTCTCCTCTCTGGCCCAGAGCAGGTCCAGAAATGTCATCCAAGAGTCAAGTTCTAGAATCAGGGACTCCAAGAGCCCACTTAGTGTTCTACCCACCGGTGGCAATGCTGGTATCTAAGGTACAAAACAAAGTCCGTCCTCTTTACTTTTCCAACTACTTTTCTCAGACAGAAAGAGTTTTGCATCATAGCCATCACAGCTGGTAATGTGCTGAGTCTTACCTAAAGCCAGCAAATCTCAGAGGCTCACCCAACACCCTTGATGTAGTACCTGGGTATCACTGCTGATTATGCAGGGCCCAAGGGCTCTTCAGTTAACAAGTGATGAATGCTGCCAGAAATGGGTCCTTTCCTTCAAGGCAGTGAGTTCCCTTCTGGCCCAGGGTGTGTTTACAAATGTCATCTGGGAGCTAGGACATGGAGTGGGGCTCACAACTCTGACTGGTGCCCTATTCTGCTGTGGCTGAGCTGATATCCTCGATGCAAGATAAAGTCCTCCCCACTCGTCCCTCTCCTCAAGCAGAAGGAAAGGGTCTCTTTTGGAACTGGGAGCTACGCAGCCTGGGGTTAGGTGAGGGGTGATGCCAGCACTCCATTGGTTGCCCCAGCTGGTGTCTCAGTATGTCACATGCCCCCCAACCACAGTCCACTGTTTCTGGGCCTAGTTTAGCACTAGAACTCTCCTAAGAGTTGCCGTCCTTATGGCCTAGACTACCTTTCAAGTTTATATGGAGACACAGAGTGCTGCAGACCTCAGTGGCAAGGTTTGAAGGCACTCAGATTTGGACCACTGGGATCAGCAATTCCCCTCTGGCTAGGGCTGCTTTAAATGTTCCCTCCGTGGGTGGGCATCAGCTGAGTCTGGTCTGCTTTTCCTTTCTGCCCTAACAGGACAGTACTGAGTTTGATGTTTCACAATTGTTGTGTTTTCTCTCCCCCAGTTCCCAGAGAAACTCTCTGCACTATGCCACCCCTGCTGGGAGTGGGGAAGCAGTGGCAGTGACTTAGGATTGTTTTTCGATCTCTTCAGTACCTCTTTCAGCAATATGAAGTTAAAACCAGGTACAATGTGTGCTCACTTGATTTTTGGCTCTCGTGAAAGTGTTTTTTTTCTGTGTAGATAGTTAACTTGGTGTCCTTGTCTGGGGGGTGGGGGGGTGGGCAGTGGAGCTTTCTATTCCATCATCTTGCTCTGCCTCCTCATCTCCTATGCTTGATTTCATCTTTATCCTTTGTAACATCTGAAACTGCCTTTGCAAAGATTATGACAGTGAAGGAAATCAAGCATGGCTGACTCCATCTTGCTTCTAGCTTCTCAGGCTGGCTGTACTCACCTTTCCTGGGTGTTGGCCAAGATAATCATGGGAGAAATTTAGTTTATAGTTTAATTTTGAAGCAGGGATGATAATACTACCTGCCTAAAATGAAACCCTACTTATTCAGGTACCAACACCACTTTTGTAAAACTAATGAAAGGCCACAAGGAGACCTAAATTCTGCTACAATGTAGCTGTAGTTAAATGATAACCAGACATTGCCCTCTCACTTGCCTTTCTATAATCCCTTGCTGTTAGTAGTCATGTGGCCAGAGGTCACAAGGTTTGTGACTTTCCCTATTGCTCCTTTAGATGACTCAACCAGTCCTGTGGCCCCCACTGAGAGGCCAACTCAGCACACACATTCTCCATATCCCTATGATTTCATCGCGTGTCAGCAAAACTCATTCTCTAGCCCCCTGCCCACCTAATCTTCAAGCCTTCGAGGAGACTGATTAGAGGAATCCCGCCAGTCCATCTACTTGGCTAGTTCTGCATTGATAAACCTCTCTACTGCAACAGCATAGTCTCAGTGAATTGGCTTTGACTGTGCAGTGAACAGGAAGAACCCAATGGGCGATTAAACATCCTTTATAAATAACCACTAAATGACTTTCCCTGAGTTCTGTGAGCCGCTCCAGCAATTTAATCAAAACTAAAGAGAAGGTAATGGGAACCCTAACTTGTGACTGGTGTCAAAAGGGATGAGCCATTAAAAAAAAAAGTGGGGCGACAGGGCACTCTTGGGGAGTGGGCACCCAATCTGTGGGTTCTGACACTATCTCCAAGTACACAGTGTCAGAATTGAATTGGGGGATATCCAGTTGGTGTCCACTGCTTGTTGGTGGGGAAAAACTCCCTGACATTTAGTCACAGAAGTCTTCCACTTTGATTAGTGTGCTGTGAGAGAAGAGGGAAACACAGTTTGAGCATTTTTCAAAAACACACACGTACAAGATATTATTAAATTAAAGAGGGAAGCTACAAAATAATAGAGCATATCCATCTGGCAGGGTGCAGTGGCTCACACCAGTAATCAGTACTTTGAGAGTCCAAGGTGGGAGGATCGCTTACGGAGCAGAGTTTAAGACTAGTCTGGGCAACACAGGGGGACCTCATGTCTACCAAAAAAAAAAAAAAAGTTAAAAATTAGCCAGGTGTGGTGGCACACTTGTAGTCCCAGCTACTTGGGAGGCTGAGGTGGGAGGATTGCTTGAGCCCAGGAGGTCAAGGCTGCAGTGAGCCATGTTTGCACCACTGTACTCCAGCCTGGGCAACAGAGTGAAACTCTGTCTCAAATAAGCAAATAAACGAAAACCATGTGTATATATTATCTAATTTCTTTTCTTTTCTGTTTTGAGATGGAGTCTTGCTCTGTCACCCAGGATGGAGTACAGTGACGTGATCTCAGCTCACTGCAACCTCCGCCTCCTGGGTTCAAGCGATTCTCCTGCCTCAGTCTACTGAGTAGCTGGGATTACAGGCGAGCGCTACCATGGCCAGGTAATTTTTGTATTTTTTAGTAGAGACGGGGTTTCACCATGTTGGCCAGGCTGGTCTCAATCTCCTGACCTCAGGTGATCCTCCTGCCTCGGCCTCCCAAAGTGCTGGGATTACATGGGTGAGCCACCATGCCCAGCCTTATATTATATAATTTCTAAAATAACAAAAGGTTAAGAAAAAAGGCAATAATAAAAAATACAAAGGGATGAAATGACACAATTGCCAAATGCTCCAACTGGAAAACAGAGATGTCCCACTGGATTTTTAAAAATCCAAATCTATGCACAGATTAATCAAAAGAAAGCTGACATAGCTATATCAAAATAGAAAGAAGTCACAAATAGGAAAAGACACTGGAAACATAACAACTAAATATAACATCAGCTCTGGATTAGTTCCTAGAATAGGAAAAGAACATTTACAGAAAATCTAGTGATATGTAGATAAAGTTTACAGTTTAATAAGTAGTATTATTAATTAAATTATATTTTGTAATTTTATTCAACTTATTCAAATTTATGCAATATTTAGTGAATTACTCAGTGAAACCACAATATTAGTGTTCTGGTTTTGATCACTGCACTATGATTTTGCATAATGATAACGCCAGAAGTAGAGTGACAAGGCCAGGCACAGTGGCTCATGCCTGTAATCCCACCACTTTGGGAGGTTGAGGTGGGAAGATCACTTGACAACAGGAGTTTGAGACCAGCCTGGCCAACATGGTGAATCCCCATCTCTACTAATACAAAAATTAGCCGGGCATGGTGGAATGCACCTGTAATCCCAGCTACGCAGGAGGCTGAGGCAGGAGAATCACTTGAACCCAGGGGGCAGAGGTTGCAGTGAGCCGAGACTGTGCCACTGCACTGTAGCCTGGGTGACATAGTGAGACCCTGTCTCAAAAAAATTAAAAAACAACAATATTTTGATGGTGGCTACATGGGTGCTCACTTTTTATTCATTCATTAAACTGTCCATGTATGTTTTATATACTTTTCATGTATTACTTGCTATGTTTTCTAAAAGTTAATTGATCTATACTATCTACATTAATTGATCTATGTTTTCTAAAAGTTAATTTCTCTATATTATTTATTTATATTTTCATTTATTTTTTCTGCTTTCCAAAACTTGTTACTCAGCAGTAAAATCCTCAAAACTATGAAGATAGGAAACTGGTATGCTTCAATAGACAATAAAATAATATACAGCATTAAGGATTCCAGTAAAACGATTCTTCTTGTACTCAAGCAGCTTCCAAAACTTATAAAACCAAGCATATTGAAAGTCATTCTCCAAGTACTATTTATACATAATCAAACCATCCTAACACAGAACTGCAAATTCATAACAAGAATAGATTACCTGACTATATGCATCCAAAACAGTATAAAATCTAAATTAAAAATGCTTTCAATGCAGCCAATATCTGAATCAGAGATGCTCATGCCAACAGCCTAAAGCAGATCTAAGGTAAACATGTCTTATTGGTCATCTACTATAAAAAAACACCAAATCAATCCTTCAAAGTTATAATTTCTTTACGTTGCCAGCTTAGAAATAAAACAAACACCTAGCAATTAAATTATAACCAAAAACAAGTATGAGATTTATAGTTAAAACTGTTAATAATTGGTTTTTCAAGATATAAAAATAGCATGCCCTCAGCCTGGCATGGTGGCTCACACCTGTAATCCCAGCACTTTGGGGGGCTGAGGTGGGTAGATCACCTGAGGTCAGGAGTTCAAGACCAGCCTGGCCAATGTGGTAAAACCCCATCTCTACTAAAAATACAAAAATTAGCCACGCATGATGGCACGTGCCTGTAATCCCAGCTACTCGGGAGGCTGAAGCACAAGAATCGCATGAACCTGGGAGGCAGAGGTTGCAGTGAGCCAAGATCGTGCCACTGCACTCCAGCCTGAGCAACAGAGAGAGACTCCATCTCAAAAAATAATAATAATAATAATATCATGTCCTCAAATAAGTTTAAACTGATAAAAACAGATTAAAGCTTTTCTGATATTAATGAATAGTGTAGTTGTCTATTGCTACCTATATTAGTCTGTTTTCACACTGCTGATGAAAACATACCCAAGACTAGGCAATTTACAAAAGAAAGAGGTTTAACAGACTCACAGTTCCACATGGATCGAGAGGCCTCACAATCATCATGGAAGGTAAAAGGCACATTTCACATGGTGGTGGCAGGAGAGAATGAAAGCCAAGCGAAAGGGTTCTATAAAACCATCAGAACTCACCTGGACTTATTCACTACCAGGAGAACAGTATGGGGGAACTGCCCCCATGATTCAAGTATCTCCCACTGGGTCCCTTCCACCACATGAGGGAATTATGGGAGCTACAATTCAAGATGAGATTTGAGTGGGAACACAGCCAAACCATATCATTCCGCCCCTGGTTCCTCCCAAATCTCATGTCTTAACATTTCAAAACCAATCATGCCTTCCCAACAATCCCCCAAAGTCTTAACTCATTTCAGCATTAACTCAAAAGTCCACAGCCCTAAGTCTCATCCAAGACAAGGCAAGTCTTTTCCACCTGTGAGCCTGCAAAATCAAAAGCAAGTTAGTTCCTAGATACAATGGGGGTACGGGCATTGGGTAAATACAGCCATTCCAAATGGGAGAAATTGGCCAAAATGAAGGGGCCATAGGCCCAATGCAAGTCCAAAATCCAGCAGGGCAGTCAAATCTTAAGGCCCCAAAATTATCTCCTTTGACTCCATGTCTCACATCCAGGTTACACTGATGCAAGAGGTGGGTTCCTACATCTTGGGCAGCTCTGCCCCTGTGGCTTTGCAGGGTACAGCCTCCCTCCCAGCTGCTTTCACGTGTCAGTGTTGAGTGTCTGAGGCTTTTCCAGGAGCATGGTGCAAGCTGTCAATGGATCTACCATTCTGGGGTCTGGAGGATGGTGGCCCCCTTCTCACAGTTCCACTAGGCAGTGCTCCAGTAGGGACTTTGTGTGGGGGATCCAATCCCACATTTCCCTTATGCACTGCCCTACCAGAAGTTCTCCATGAGGGCCCCATCCCTGTAGCAAACTTCTGCCTGGATATCCAGGCATTTCCATATATCCTCTTAAATCTAGGCGAAGATTTGCAAACCCCAGTTCTTGACTTCGGTGCACTCACAGGCTCAACATCACATGGAAGCTTCCAAGGCTTCGGGCCTGCGCACTCTGAAGCCATGGCCTGAGCTCTACATTGGCCCCTTTCAGCCAAGGCTGGCATGTCTGGGACACAGGGTACCAAGTCCTTGGACATAGCATGGGGACCCTGAGCTTGGTCCATGAAACCATTTTTTCCTCCTAGGCCTTTGGGCCTATGATGGGAGGGGCTGCCATGAAGACCTCTGACATACCCTGGGGACATTTTCCCCATTGTCTTGGGGATGAACATTTGGCTCCTTGTTACTTAGGCAAATTTCTGCAGCTGGCTTGAATTTCTCCTCAGAAAATGGGTTTTTCTTTTCAATTGCAGGGTCAGGCTGCAAATTTTCTGAACTTTTATGCTCTGCTTCCCTTATAAAACTGAATGTGTTTCAGGCACATGTATGTTTATATGGTACTATTCACAACAGCAAAGACTTGGAATCAACCCAAATGTCCAACAATGATAGACTGGATTAAGACAATGTGGCACATTTACACCATGGAATACTATGCAGCCATAAAAAAGCATGAGATCATGTCCTTTGCAGGGACATGGATGAAGCTGGAAACCATCATTCTGAGCAAACTATCACAAGGACAGAAAACCAAACACTGCAAGTTCTCACTCATAGGTGGGAACTGAACAATGAGATCACTTGGACACAGGGTAGGCAACATCACACACCGGGGCCTGTTGGGGGATGGGGAGCTGGCGGGGGACAGCATTTGGAGAAACACCCAATGTAAATGATGAGTTGATGGATGCAGCAAACCAACATGGCACATGTATATACCTACGTATCAAACCTGCACTTTGTGTACATGTACCCTAGAACTTAAGGTATTCAAAAAAAAAAACTGAATGTGTTTTAACAGCAGCCATGTCACCTCTTGAAAGCTTTGTTGCTTAAAAATTTCTTCCACTGGCTGGGTGCAGTGGCTTATACCTGTAATCCCTGCACTTTGGGAGGCCGAGGTGGGTGGATCACCTGAGGTCAGGAGTTCCAGACCAGCCTGGCCAACATGATGAAATCCTGTCTCTACTAAAAATACAAAAAATTAGCTGGGCGTGGTAGTGCATGCCTGTAATCCCAGCTACTCAGGAGGCTGAAGCAGGAGAATCACTTGAACCCAGAGGTGGAGGTTGCAGTGAACTGAGATCGTGTCACTGCACCCCAGCCTGGACAATAAAAGCAAAACTCTGTCTCAAAAAAAAAAACAAAAAACTTATTCCATCAGATATCTTAAATCATCTCTCTCAAGTTCAAAGTTCCACAATTCTCTGGGGCAGGAGCAAAATGCCGCCAGTCTCTTTGCTTTTGCTACAGTTCTCAACAAGTTCCTCATTTCTATCTGAGACCACCTCAGCCTAGACTTTATTGTCCATATCACTATCAGCATTTTGGGCAAAGCCATTCAATAAGTCTCCAGGAAGTTCCAAACTTTCCCACATTTTCCTGTCTTCTTCTGAGCCCTCCAAACTATTCCAGCCTCTGCTTGTTACCCAGTTTCAAAGTCACTTCCACATTTTCAGGTATCTTTTCAGCAGCACCCCACTCTACTGTATTAGTCCATTTACTGTGTTAGTCTGTTTACTGTGTTAGTCCATTTTCACGCTGCTAATAAAGACATACTTGAGACCAGGCAATTTACAAAAGAAAGAGGTTTAATGGGCTCGCAGTTCCACGTGGCTTGGGAGGCCTCACAATCATCGTGAAAGATGAAAGGCACATCTCACATGGCGGCAGCAAAAAAGAATGAAAGCCAAGCAAAAGGGGTTTCCCCTTATAAAACCATCACATCTCATGGACTTATTCACTACCATGAGAACAGTATGAGAGAAACCACCCCTGTGATTCAATTATCTCCCACTGGATCCCTCCCACAACATGAAGGAACTATGGGAGCTACAATTCCAGATGAGATTTGCGTGGGGACACAGGCAAACTATATCACTACTTAACACATTAAACCCAAATTCAACAGCTTAAAACAATACACATTTGCAATCTCACTACTTAACACATTAAACCCAAATTCAACAGCTTAAAACAATACACATTTGCAATCTCACAGTTGCTAAAAATCAGAAATTGAGTGTTGCTTGGCTAAGTCCTCCAGCCCAGGGTCTCTCAAAAGGCTGGAATCGAAGTGTCAGCCAGGGGTGCAGTCATCTCAATGTTCAACAGGGAGAGGATCTGCTTCCAAACTCTCTCGGTGGTCGTTGGCAGGATTAATATCCCTGAGGGGGCTGGGCACAGTGGCTCACGTCTGTAATCCCAGCACTTTGAGAGGCCAAGGTGGGCGGACCACGTGGTCAGGAGATCAAGACCATCCTGGCTAACGTGGTGAAACCCTGTCGCTACTAAAAATATAAAAAATTAGCTGGGCGTGGTGGCATGTGCCTGCAGTCCCAGCTACTTGGGAGGCTGAGGCAGGAGAATTGCTTGAACCCGGGAGGCGGAGGTTGCAGTGAGCCAAGATTGCACCACTGCTTTCCAGGCTGGGCGGCAGAGTGAGACTTCATCTCAAATAAATAAATAAATAAATGCCTGAGGTTTTTTAGACTGAGAACCTCAGTTCCTTACTGGCTGGAGGTCCCCTTCAGTTCCTTGACAGGTGGGCCTTTTCACAGGTCAGTTCACAACATGACAGCTGACTTCCTCAAGGTGAGTGAGCAACAGAGTGCCAGCAAAAAGGGAAGTCATAGATTTTGTAATCTAATCTGAGAAGTGACATCACACCATTTTTGCCATATTCTAGTAGAAGTGAGACTCTAGGTCTAGTTCACCCTCAAGAGGAAGGAACTACACAAGAGTGAATACCAAGGTCATTTTAGAAGGCTCCCTATCACAGGTAGTATAATGGAAAAAGCAACTGGAATAAAAATCAGAAAAAAAATAGGTTCTAGTAACTATGTGACTAAACTGAGAAGGTAGCCTAAATGATCCCTACGGTCTCTTGGCAGTCTTTTGAAAAAGATTACCAGAGATTAGAGATACTTCATCAAAATGCCTCATTTCACAAAAGAAAGCTGAGTTCCAGGAAAAGTTAAAACAAACAGGTAGTGAGCCACACTTATTTTGCTCTTATGCCCAGTGCTCTTTCCACTATAGTAAACTGTTTTTGTAATTAATGCTCTAAAACAGTTCTATCTTCTCTTTATGATAGTCTCAAAATCTAATAAATTCAATAGAGAGAATAATAATACAATGCTGACAAAAGCAGCTACAATTGATTAATCTTGTGCATTATCTCTTTTTCTCTCATCAACCCTAAAGCCATCTCTAGATGGTACGTGAAGTTGCAAGTGAAAGTGAGTCATCTGCCCATCCCCAGTCCCAGGTAGCTGGATGTACTAGTAATAAGATTTGCTGGAAATAAATTATAAAAGCAACAAATAAGCAATAGACAAATACATTCACCTTGAACACACAGTCACCCTAAATATGGTAAACAAGATTAAATGTAACCTAAATAAAGTATCTAAAAACTGCAACCAGAAAAGGCAAGGTTTGTTAGTAATGAAATCCTGGAAAATTGTCCCAGAAGTCAACAACGGCAATGTAGTGCAGGCAATATGCAGGGGAGAAGGTACGGTCAGAAGCTAATGACTACAATTGGACTCACAAATACATCCTTACTAATATGAAAGCATCACCTAAGGATGATGGTACAAATTAAATATTTGTGCCACATAAATTCCCTATTTGCTCCCTTATGAAGTCTGAAGCCCTGGAGGGAGGGGACTCCCTTGTCTGAGAATCCCTTCTACTGGCACATGCCCTTTATTACCCATAATAATTTGTAGTGACTCCAAGCTGATTCAAGGAGTGCCATGAAAAACACTGCATATGAACACAATTGCTTTGTGTGGGACTTATAAAGCAGGAAGGTATTTACATTAGTCATTGTGTGTGTGTTTGTGTGTGTGTGTGTGTGTGTAATGAAATGCAGTATGTACTGGATCCAGAATTTCTATATGAGAAAAGCTTACTTAACTGCAATGAATTGATAGTGGAAGGTGAGGCCCCTCTTAAATCTATCTGCATAACAATCAAGTAAGACTAAAAAAAACAATTATACATATCAAAGAAAGGATCACACTGATGAAATTACCCTCACACCCTTCATTAGTATTAGCATATATCTAAATGTGCACTAAATTCACTTCTATAAATTACTTAAAAACAAGAAATGGGCTGGTGCAGTGGCTAATGCCTGTAATCCTGGCACTTTGGGAGGTCGAGGCAGGAGGACCTGAGGCCAGGGGTTGGATACTAGACCGGACAACAAAGGTAGACTCTGTCTCAACAAAAACAGAAAACAAAATAGCTAGGTGTGATGTTGAGCACCTGCAGTCCTATCTACTTGGGAGGTTGCAGCAGGGAAGACAGCTTGACCCCAGGTCAAGGTTACAGTGAGCTATGATTGCACCACTGTACTCCAGCCTGAGTGACAGAGCAAGATCCTGTTTCTAAAAGCAACAACAAGAACAACAACAAATACCTAGAAAGTGTTAGCTAAAAATGTTAACATGGATGGTGGGCTGAATGGTATTAAAGTAAAATTTTGGGCAATACTGAGCAAAAGGCAGGGGGCCAAGAGTAAAAGATGGACTGGGCAGCCCAAAGAGACATTTAAGGAAGAAAGGGCCTCCATCCTGGGAAGAGGTGTCACAGTGGAGCTTCACGGCCCAAGTCAATGGCTATTACGTCCTATATCATGAGTGTACTCAATCACTAGATAAAAATGTCAGAAAACCCAAGATGGAACAGCTCAAAGGACAAAATGCACCTCAAAATATTACAATAAGTATATTATATATTTTTACATATTTTTACTCAAAATATCCAGAACTGTCTAGACCTTCATCCTTTTCTTTCCTAGCCTTTTAAATAATATCAAAGAAAGACTGTCTCTTCTTTCTTTTCTCACTTCTTACCTGTCTTTTGTTCTTCAGATTTACAGGGTGAGAAGAAAGTGGGAGAAGTAAAAACAATTCAGACAAGAATCAAACTGGCCTCTAATTAGTCTTAAGGTAAAACTGGTAAACCAAATAAAGTATGTTTAGAGATCTGAAATTCAACACCAAAACACTATAACACATGCTGCTTTACAATACTGGCCAGGTGTGGTGGCTTGTGCCTGTAATCCCAGCATTTAGGGAGGCTGAGGAAGGAGGATCACTTGAGCTCAGGAGTTTAAGACCAGCCTGGGCAACATGGCAAAACCCCACCTCCACAAAAAAATATTAAAATTAGCCTGGGCATGTTGGTGTGTGCCTGTAACCCTAGCTACTTGGGAAGCCGAGGTGAGAGGATCACTTCAGCCCAGGAGGCAGAGGCTGCAGTGAACCGAGATCACCCCACTGCACTCCAGCCTGGGTGACAGAGGTACACCTTGTCTCAAAAAAAAAAAAAAAATATATATATATATATATACACACACACACACACACACACACACACACATAGATAGATACAGTATTATGGATCTATATTTCTCTAATATAGCCCATCTCAGTTACTGATTTCACATCCAACCAATTGGCAAAAGCTTGAACAAACATTTTTCAATAGAGCAGGGGTTAGTACGCTATGGCCCACAACTCAAATCCAGCCAGAGGACTGTGTTAAAAAAAAAAAAAAAAACTAACTGGGAAACCATTAGGTTGAGACAGCTCCAGCACTTTGGGTTCCTATGTAAACAAACCAAAACCCAACTCAATGTAAACAGTAAAACTAAACTTGAGTTTAATCAATCAGAAACCACCAAACAACTTCTAACTAGAGACATTCCACTGTTACCAATAAAATATTTTCTGTTTCCATAAACACCTTATAAAAGTTTTCCCCTCACACCCTCTTGGTGGAGTCTTGAATAACTTGTGGTCTGGTGACACCCAATTTATGAAATTGCTGAATGCTCATATAAACTCTAAAATTTCCATGTGCCTAAAGTTATCTTTTAACAACTGTTTTTGTATAACCCATGAGCTAAGAATTGTTTTTACATTTTTAAAGGGTTGGGAACAAAGTAAAGAGGAAAAAAACAGAAAAGAATGTGTAACAGAGACTGTACAGCCTGTACAACCTAAAATACAGGTAGTCCGAGCTTCACACATTACTTGGTTAGCTGAAACTCTACAAAGCGAGGGCTGCCTACACTTATTGTCTGGTCCCTTACAGAAACAGAGGATATCCAAATGCCAGTAAACACATGAATATGTGTTCAATACCATCAGTCATTAGGGAAATTATGGGAAAACCCCAATGTTATGTCACTATATTCCTACTAAAATGGCTAAAATGAAAAAGACAGTGTGAAATGTTGCAAGCATTTGGAGGAACCAGAATTCTCAAGCTGCCACTGAAGTATAAATTGACACAATATGAAAAACTTTTCAGTAGTGTATACCACAAACACACATCTGCCTATCCTGTAACACAGTAATTTTCTAGTAGGCATATACGCAATAAAAATGTACATATGGCCAGGCGCGGTGGTTCACACCTGTAATCCCAGCACTCTGGGATGCTGAGGCAGGTGGATCAGCCGAGGTCAGGAGTTTGAGACCAGCCTGACCAACAAGGTGAAACCCCGTCTTTACTAAAAATACAAAACTTAGCCAGGCGTGGTGGTAGGCACCTGTAGTCCCAGCTACTCGGGAGGCTGAGACAGGAGAATTGCTTGATCCCGGGAGGCGGAGGTTGCAGTAAGCCGAGATCGCGCCACTGCACTCCAGCCTTGGCGGCAGAGCGAGACTCCATCTCAAAAAAAAGAAGAAAAAAAAAAGTATACATAATTTCATCAAAATATTTCTAAAAATCTTTATAGCAGCCCTATTGGTAATAGCCAAAAACTAGAAATACTATACATACAGCATGAGAATAACAAACTGCTACATAACTTGAATAAATCTCACAAATAAAATATTGAGCAAAAATCAGAAACTAAGGACTAAATACCATATTACTCCATTTATATAAAGTAAATAATAGGTGAAATTCATTGATAATGTTGGAAGTCCAGATAATGATTACCTTTGGAACCATGAAGTGGGGCTTCCGGGATGCAATAATGCTCTTTCCTGATCTAGATACTGGATACATGGGTATTTACACTTTGTGAAAATTCACCGAGCTGTACACTTACGATTCATGCACTTTTCTGTATGTCTTTATACTTTAAATATTAACGCAATAAAAATATCTCTATAAACTCTACTCCTTTGAAGGAAAATTGTATTCATCTCCCATTCATTTTGCTGATTGCCATCATTACCTCCCATCAATGACATGTCTTGATTCCTATTCCTCACATTAAAAATTAAACTGTTTTAATTAATTTTATTGGCATACGATTGCATAGAATGATTATGTAATTGTCATTTTAGATGAACTCCATACCAGATCACAAGGAAAAACTTTGAAACGCCAATAATTTGTGACAGTATATTCAAGTTATCTGGGGAAGAAAAAAACACCTCCTTGAAATGTAGTTTTGTTTGGCCCTTTGTTTTGGCTTATTTCTATCTACTACCACTGTGATTTAACCTGCATAAAATGCTCAAAGGAGCTTTTCCAAACGCGTGTGTTCGTGGAAAGTTGTTCCTTTCTACCATCCTTGTCTAATAATGCGGCTGTCTTGTTCCCTCCATCCATAGAGCTTAAAATGCTTCCCAAACGTTGCACCAGGTCCAGGGACATTGTGAATCAAAAAAGAAAAAAAAAATTCTAACTATCTTTTTACAGCATGGCTTAGCGCGCTTAAAGAAGCCCCTCATTCTTCGCCCACACTTCCACGTGTGAGAAATGAAATATAAAACGACTCTCTCATGGGCACAGAGTCGATCAGAGGTTGAGCGAGGACTGGAACCTTCTGACTAACCGCGACATAAGGGGAAAAAAACAAAAAAAAATACACCCTTGAATAAATGCTCAGCTGCTCAGGTCCAGTATTAGGAAACTGGAGACAATACCGAAACCATACCCAGAAAGAGCTGTCTGCCACCTGAGGACCCCACGACACTGACCTTCGAGAGAGCCCCATCACTCCCGGCCACGCGGGGTCAGCATTCACTAAGTACAGACTCCGCGCGGCCCCTTCTCCTTCTCCAAGGAAAAGTCTGCGGCCGAAAACTCCAGGGCTGATCTGTGCCCACCACTATCATTCTCCGTCGCCCAAACCTCCCTGCCCAACCGTTTACCTGAGATGCGCCTGGCATAGACCGGGGAGTCGACACTGCGCGCTCGCCGAGTTTCTCAGGCCGAGTGCGCAGCCACCGCGTCAGCCAATCGCCACTGGCTCAGAGCCTCCTGGCTCGAGACTCACCCACAGACGATCCGGCGGAGGAGCGGGGCGGCGCGTGGGGCCTACGGGGCGGCGGCGCGCCGAAGGGGAGAGCGCAGGCGGCGCGCACCGGGCATGCGCGTGCCGCGCTGCCGGGCCGCGAGGCGGGGCCTCCAGGAGAAAGAGAGAGCTTGGGAAGAAGGCCCGGGAGGAGTTTGGAGAGAAAGTAGTCGAACTTAGTCGGCTGAGGTGGCTGCCCTAACGGGATGCTTATGGTTGTCGAATCCAAGACGACGAGCGCACAACGCTCTTTCTCTTCTGAAAGAGCAAAACGTTGTCTGGACAAAACCTAATAGGATTAGAAGAGGGAGAACGCGGAACTAAAAACGGTGTCTTGTGGCCTCATACTTGGCCTCGTCGAGTTTTCCCAAGACCTGTCGAAATTGTGCTTTCCTTCTTTGTGTGTGGTTTGGGATGAGAGGTGGGAGGGGCGTGTTTCGAAGCGGCGGTCAAGTGAAAATGGCACCAGATCGGGCTCCGGTTGAGTGAGCAAAAGTACTATCTAGATCCTGGCCAAAGAACGTTTCACACTAAAACCTTGGAGCTGGTGACTTTTTTTTTTTTTTTTTTTTGACTGAAGTGCTGGATGAGATTACGATATGGGAATCCTCTAAGAAAAAATGTTAAACCTTACAGAATTTAAAAATGTCCAAAGTTTTCAGTTGGCCTACCTCCGTGAACTAAGAATGGTATAATTAACTGCTAGTAATTTAAATTTGGGTTTTTTGTTCCATAGTTCAGAATTGGTTTTATAAATGTCACTTTAACTCCTGTTACTCATGATTCCTTCAGACACCAAATACTTAGTGACCACATACCATGTGCCAGGTACTCTTCTGGGTGCTGAGTAATGAGCAATAATATTTTTTAATACACCCCAGAGAATAGGCATAATATGAGGTGCTGACGGGTTCCTAAATTTGTGGTTAAAGTTAATGAAAGGAACTTATCCTTTAGTAAGTGTACAAAAGAGAGTTTAAAAAACTGAAAAAGGCCGGGCGCGGTGGCTTACGCCTGTAGTCCCAACACTTTGGAAGGCTGAGGCAGTGGGATCGCTTGAGCCCAGGAGTTCGAGACCAGCCTGGACAACATGGCGAGACCTTGACTTTATTAAAAATCAAAAAAATTAGCTGGGCATGATGGCGCATACCCGTAGTCCCAGCT
Source organism: Pan paniscus (assembly GCF_029289425.2). NCBI lineage: Eukaryota > Metazoa > Chordata > Mammalia > Primates > Hominidae > Pan > Pan paniscus. Next base: position 38,514,521 of record NC_073264.2, on the reverse strand, counting down.
ACTAGGGAGGCTGAGGTGGGAGAATCGCTTGAGCCCCAGAGGTGGAGACTGAAATAAGCTACGATGGCTGGCGCCACTGCACCCCAGCCTGGGGGACAGAGCATGACGCTGTGAAAACTAACAAAATGGAAAAGTTGGACGTAGATTAACTTGGAACAACAGAGGTTATAATATTCACCAAATTTTCGTTTTGTATGCTGTAATGAACAGTGTTCTCAAGAAGTTTGTTACAGATTCAGCTTTGAAATGCTTTTTTCTTTTTTGCTTTACTTCAGTCAGGATTTGAATCATATTTATGAACATAAGGTACCATAAAAATCTATGAGACAAAAACAAAGAGTGTACAGTTTATCAGAGTAAATACTCCAATCAGGAAGTATATAGCTTGTGCAAAGGCTTAGGGCCAAATCAAATTATGTGTAAAACAAAGGAAAAAGTTGATTTTCCTGGCTAGGAAATAAGAAATAAAACAGGATAGTGACTACCACAATGAGAACATTCAAACCATGTAATGAATTAGTAGAATAAATTTAGAGAAAAATTATAATATTTTTCATTGAGTAAAGTTCATTTCCTCCTTTTTTTAAAGCCCATTATCTGGGTACTTACAGTCTCTGGCATAAAGAGAAACCTCATATTTTCTTTCCTTTTAGTAAGCTGATTTTCTCTCTCTCTCTCTCTCTCTCTGTTTTATGCAGTGAGTTCAAACATTAGGACTAATTCTCCCTATTCTTTTTCCTTTTTCCCTAACATACCTGAAGTAACTCATTAATGTTCTTTCCCTAAACTTTTGATACCACAACAGGTAAGTTTTCCCCTACTCCCCTCCACCACCACCATAACCAACATATCCATTTCTTCATTTTCTATTGTTCTAACAGTTGCCTGTCTATAAGAAATGAAAGAGATAAATTAGAGCTTTTTTCTTTTCTCAAAATGATTATCAAAGATATTGTCTATGTCCTCATACCTCATATAAGCTGGACTTTTACAGAAATATGGATGAAGATGAGAAGAAGAAAATGAACCACTCTTTCGTTACAGGGAGAAAAAGAATGTCATATTATTAATATTATCAAGTCTGTTAATGTCAGATCATTAATATTCTCAAGTCTATAAATATTAGGCTTCTTCAATGTGTCACACACTGATCAGTTCTGGAAATAAAATAATGAATAACAATTAGGCACACAAGTAGCTGAGAATACCATATGTATTAATCAGGGTTCTCCAGAGAAACAGAACAAACAGGATATGTGTGTATACACAGAGACTACATAGAGAGAGGGACAGTGATTTATTGTAAGGAAATGGCTCATGCAGTTGTGGACTTTTAGTGAGTCCAAAATCTGAGGGAAGAGGCGGGCAAGCCTCAGAAAAGAATTGTAGTTGGACATACATGGAATGTAATCTGTTGTATTCAAAGTCTGGTGATTTAAATGGTAATCTCATCAAAAAAACACCTTCACAGAAGCATCCAGGATAACGTTTCACCAAATATCTGTGCACCATGGCCCAGCCAAGTTGACAAAATTAACCATCACACTGTGTAAACTGAGAAATGGCTTTGGGAGAGGGGAGTTCAGGGGATGAGGAAGACAGAGTCAGGAAAATCTGAAAGAGATAATGCCTCCTGTAGTATGAATAAGACTTAGCAAGGTGAAGAGGTGAGGGTGGAGGTGCAGAGAAAACAGAATTCCTTATAAAGGAATCAATATGGGGGTGAGACACTGTAAGGAGCTATAAGCAATTTAGTATCACAGTATAAAATTTAACATGGAAAGTGGTGGGAAATGAAGTTGGAGAGATTATGAAAGGTCTTTTTTAAAAATAGAGTTGGGGACTCACTATGTTGCTGGGGCTGGTATCAAAGTCCTGGCCTCAAGCAGTCCTCCCACTTTGGCCTCCCAAAGTGCTCGGATTACATGCATGAATCACCATGCCAGGCAATATAAAGGATCTCCTAATTAAGTACCTTGAACTTGATTCTATAGTCAATGAATTTTGAAAGTTAAAACAGGAGTGATGAGATTAGATTTACACTTTCATTCATCAATTTAGAAATACGTTTCAGAATCAAAATTCTCAAGTTTGCAAGACTAGTTAATCTAATTGAAAAACGATAAAAAGGCTGGGCTCTGTGGCTCATGCCTGTACAGCACTTTGGGAGGCTGAGGTGGGTGGATCACTTGAGGCTAGGAGTTGGAGACCACCCTATCCAACATGGTGGGACCCCCTGCCCCCCGCCTCTACTAAAAATACAAAAAATAGCCAGGCATGGTGGCACATGTCTGTAATCCCAGCTACTCAGGAAGCTGAAGCATGAGAATCACTTGAACCAGGAGGTGGAGGTTGCAGTGAGCTGAGATTGCACCACTGCACTCTAGCCTGGGTGACAGAGTTAGACCCTGTCTCAAAAAATAAATAAATAAATAAATAATAAAATGTATGCGGTAAAGCAGGATAGATGGAAAAGGGTAGCTTGAAGAAGTAGGAAATAGTTTGCAAAATCTGGTAAATAACTAGTTGAGAAAGAGGAAAGCGTTGATGGTATTAAAGAAATTCGTGAATAAGTAAGTTCAGTTTTGATAGAATGAGTTTGAATTGCTAGGGAAGCATCTTAGAGTAGCTTTCCAGCAGTCATATGCAAGGAAGCATTCTAGACTGGGCTAGAAATGAGATTAATGAACATAGATATGATGGATAAAGCTATTTTTAAAATTTTCAAGTCAGTGTCATAGCACTTTGCTTGACTACAGTAATCCTTTTAAAGGATATGAGGATCCTTTAGCTACTACCTGTCTAAAGGATCATGATTCATTTTTTAATAGGCTTTTTCATACACTTTAAGTTCTAGGGTACATGTGCACAACGTACAGATTGGTTACATCGGTATACATGTGCCATGTTGGTTTGCTGCACCCATCAACTTGTCATTAATATTAGGTATTTCTCCTAATGCTATCCCTCCCCCAGCCCCCCACCACCCAACAGGCCCGGGTGTGTGATATTCCCCTCCCTGCGTCCATGTATTCTCATTGTTCAATTCCCACTTATGAGTGAAAACATGTGGTGTTTGGTTTTCTGTCCTTGTGATATTTTGCTGAGAATGATGGTTTCCAGCTTCATCCATATCCCTACAAAGGACATGAACTCATCATTTTTTATGACTGCATAGTTTTCCATGGTGTACATGTGCCAGTTTCTTAATCTGGTCTATCATTGATGGACATTTGGGTTGGTTCCAAGTCTTTGCTATTGTGAATAGTACCCCAATAAACATACGTGTGCATGTGTCTTTATAGTAGCATGATTTATAATCCTTTGGGTATATACCCAGTAATGAGATTGCTGGGTCAAATGGTATTTCTAGTTCTAGGTCCTTGAGGAATCGCCCACACTGTCTTCCACAATGGTTGAGCTAATTTACACTCCCACCAACAGTGTGAAAGCTTTCCTATTTCTCCACATCCTCTCCAGCGTCTGTTGTTTCCTGACTTTTTAATGATCACCATTCTAACTGGTGTGGGATGGTATCTCATTGTGGTTTTGATTTGCATTTCTCTGATGACCAGTGATGATGAGCATTTTTTCATATGTCTGTTGGCTGCATAAATGTCTTCTTTTGAGAAGTGTCTGTTCATATCCTTTGCCAACTTTTTGAGGGGGTTGTTAGTTTTTTTCTTGTAAATATGTTTAAGTTCTTTGTAGATTCTGGATATTAGCCATTTGTCAGATGGATAGATTGAAAAAAATTTTTCCTATTCTGTAGGTTGCCTATTCACTCTGATGACAGTTTCTTTTGCTGTGCAGAAGCTGTTTAGTTTAATTAGATCCCATATGTCTATTTTGGCTTTCATTGCCATTGCTTTTGGTGTTTTCGTCATGAAGTATTTGTCCATGCCTATGTCCTGAATGGTAATTCCTAGGTTTTCTTCTAGGGTTTTTATGCTTTTAGGTCTTACATTTAAGTCTTTAATCCATCTTGAGTTAATTTTTGTATAAGGTGTAAGGAAGGGATCCAGTTTCAGCATTCTACATATGGCTAGCCAGTTTTCCCAGCACCATTTATTAAATAGGGAATCCTTTTCCCATTGCTGATTTTCGTCAGGTTTGTCAAAGACTAGATGGCTGTAGATGTGTGGTATTATTTCTGAGGCCTCTATTCTGTTCCACTGATCTATATATCTGTTTTGGTACCAGTACCATGCTATTTTCATTACAGTAGCCTCGTAGTATAGTTTGAAGTCAGGTAGCATGATGCCTCCAGCTTTGTTCTTTTTGCTTAGGATTGCCTTGGCTATGCGGGCTCTTTTTTGGTTACATATAAAATTTAAAGTAGATTTTTCCAATTCTGTAAAGAAAGTCAGTGGTCGCTTGATGGGGATAGCATTGAATCTATCAACTACGTTGGGCAGTATGGCCATTTTCACAATATTGATTCTTCCTATTCATGAACACGGAATGTTCTTCCATTGTTTGTGTCCTCTTTTATTTCGTTGAGCAGTGGTTTGTAGTTCTCCTTGAAGGAGTCCTTGACATCCCTTGTAAGTTGGATTCCTTGGTATTTTATTCTCTTTGTAGTAATCCTGAATGAGCGTTCACTCATGATTTGGCTCTCTGTTTGTCTGTTCTTGGTGTGTAGGAATGCTTGTGATTTTTGAACATTGATTTTGTATCCTGAAACTTTGCTGAAGTTGCTTATCAGCTTAAGGAGATTTTGGGCTGAGATGATGGGGTTTTCTAAATATATAATCATGTCATCTGCAAACAGAGACAATTTGACTTCCTCTTTTCCTAATTCAATACCCTTTATTTCTTTCTCTTGCCTGATTGCCCTGGCCAGAACTTCCAACACTATGTTGAATAGGAGTGGTGAGAGAGGGCATCCCTGTCTTGTGCCTGTTTTCAAAGGGAATGCTTCCAGTTTTTGCCCATTCAGTATGATATTGGCTGTGGGTCTGTCATAAATAGCTCTTATTATTTTGAGATACGTTCCATCAATACCTAGTTTATTGAGGGTTTTTACCATGAAGGGCTGGTTGAATTTTGTCAAAGGCCTTTTCTGCATCTATTGAGATAATCATGTGGTTTTTGTCTTTGGTTCTGTTTATGTGATGGATTACATTTATTGATTTGCATATGTTGAACCAGCCTTCCATCCCAGGGATGAAGCCCACTTGATCGTGGTGGATAAGCTTTTTGATGTGCTGCTGGATTCAGTTTGCCAATATTTTATTGAGGATTTTCACATAGATGTTCATCGTGGATATTGGCCTAAAATTCTCTTTTTTTGTTGTGTCTCTGCCAGGCTTTTGGTATCAGGATGATTCTGGCCTCATAAAATGAGTTAGGGAGGATTCCCTCTTTTTCTATTGATTGGAATAGTTTCAGAAGGAATGGTACCAGCTCCTCTTTGTACCACTGGTAGAATTCAGCTGTGATTCCATCTGGTCCTGGACTTTTTTTGGTTGGTAGGCTATTAATTATTGCCTCAATTTCAGAGCCTGTTATTGGTCTATTCAGAGATTCAACTTCTTCCTGGTTTAGTCTTGGGAGGGTGTATGTGTCCAGGAATTTACCCATTTCTTCTAGATTTTCTAGTTTATTAGCATAGAGGTGTTTAGAGTATTTTCTGATGGTAGTTTGTATTTCTGTGGAATCGGTGCTGATATCACCTTTATGATTTTTTTATTGTGTCTATTTGATTCTTCTCTCTTTTTTCTTTATTAATCTTGCTAGCAGTCTATCAATTTTGTTGATCTTTTCAAAAAAACCAGCTCTTGAATTCATCGATTTTTTGAAGGGTTTTTTTGTGTGTGTTTGTGTCTCTATCTCCTTCAGTTCTGCTCTGATCTTAGTTATTTCTTGTCTTCTGGTAGCTTTTGAATTTGTTTTCTCTTGCTTCTCTAGTTCTTTTAATTGTGATGTCGGGGTATAAACTTTAGATCTTTCCTGCTTTCTTGTGGGCATTTAGTGCTATACATTTCCATCTACTCACTGCTTTAAATGTGTCCCAGAGATTCTGGTATGTTGTGTCTTTGTTCTCATTGGTTTCAAAGAACATCTTTATTTCTACCTTTATTTCGTTATTTACCCAGTAGTCATTCAGGAGCAGATTGTTCAGTTTTCATGTAGTTGTGCGGTTTTGAGTGAGTTTCTTAATCCTGAGTTCTAATTTGATTGCACTGTGGTCTGAGAGACAGTTTGTTGTGATTGCTGTTCTTTTACATTTGCTGAGGAGTGTTTTAGTTCCAATTATGTTGTCAATTTTAGAATAAGTGTGATGTGGTGCTGAGAAGAATGTATATTGTGTTGATTTGGGATGGAGAGTTCTGTAGATGTCTACTAGGTCTGCTTGGCCCAGAGCTGAGTTCAAGTCCTGGATATCCTTGTTAATTTTCTGTCTCCTTGATCTGTCTAACATTGACGGTGGGTTGTTAAATTCTCCCATTATTATTGTGTGGGAGTCTAAGTCTCTTTTTAGATCTCTAAGAACTTGCTTTATGAATTTGGGTGCTCCTGTTTTGGGTGTATATATATTTAGGATAGTTAGCTCTTGTTGTTGAATTGATCACTTTACCGTTATGTAATGGCCTTGTCCCTTTTGATCTTTTTTGGTTTAAAGTCTGTTTTATCAGAGACCAGGACTGCAACCCCTGCTTTTTTTTTTTTCTTTCCATTTACTTGGTAGGTCTTCCTCCATCCCTTTATTTTGAGCCTATATGTGTCTTTGGACATGAGATGGGTCTCCTGAATACAGCACACCAATGGGTCTTGACTGTTTATCCAATTTGCCAGTCTGTGTCTTTTAATTGGGGTATTTAGCCCATTTATATTTAAGGTTAATATTGTTATGTGTGAATTTGATCCTGTCGTTATGATGTTAGCTGGTTATTTCACCCATTAATTGATGCAGTTTCTTCTTAGCATCGATGGTCTTTACAGCTTGGCATGTTTCTGCTGTGGCTGGTACCGATTGTTCCTTTCCATGTTTAGTGCTTCCTTCAGGAGCTCTTGTAAGGCAGGCCTGGTGGTAACAAAATCTCTCAGCATTTGCTTGTCTGTAAAGGATTTTATTTCTCCTTCACTTATGAAGCTTAGTTTGGCTGGATATGAAACTCTGGGTTGAAAATTATTTTCTTTAAGAATGTTGAATATTGTATTGGTCCCCACTCTCTTTTGGCTTGTAGGGTTTCTGCTGAGAGATCTGCTGTTAGTCTGATGGGCTTCCCTTTGTGGGTAACCTGACCTTTTTCTCTGGCTGCCCTTAACTTTTTTTCCTTCATTTCAACCTTGGTGAATCTGATGATTATGTGTCTTGGGATTGCTCTTCTCGAGGAGTATCTTTGTGGCATTCTCTGTATTTCCTGAATTTGAATGCTGGCCTGCCTTGCTAGGTTGGGGAAGTTCTCCTGGATAATATCCTGAAGAGTGTCTTCTAACTTGGTTCCACTCTTCTCGTCATTTTCAGGTACACCAATCAAACGTAGATTTGGTCTTTTCACATAGTCCCATATTTCTTGGAGGCTTTGTTCATTTCTTTTCACTCTTTTTTCTCTAAACTTCTCATCTAGCTTCATTTCATTCATTTGATCTTCAATCACTGATATCTTTTCTTCTGCTTGATCGAATTGGTTATTGAAGCTTGTGTATGCTTCACAAAGTTCTCATACTGTGGTTTTCAGTCCATCAGGTCATTTAAGCTCTTCTCTACACTGATTATTCTAGTTAGTCATTCATCTAACCTTTTTTCAAGGTTTTTAGCTTCCTTGCGATGGGTTAGAACATGCTCCTTTAGCTCAGAGAAGTTTGTTATTACTGACCTTCTGAAGCCTGCTTCTGTCAACTCATGAAACTCATTCTCCATCCAGTTTGTGTTCCTTGCTGTCGAGGAGTTGTGATCCTTTGGAGGAGAAGAGGTGTTCTGGTTTTTGGAATTTTCAGCCTTTCTGCTCTGGTTTCTCCCCATCTTTGTGGTTTTGTCTACCTTTGGTCTTTCATGTTGGTGACCTACATATGGGGTTTTGGTGTGGGTGTCCTTTTTGTTGATGTTGATGCTATTCCTTTCTGTTTGTTAGTTTTCCTTCTAACAGACAGGCCCCTCAGCTGCAGGTCTGTTGGGGTTTGCTGAGGCTTGGCCTACTCAGCAAGATCCACTCAAGACCCTGTTTGCCTGGGTATCACAGCAGAGGCTGCAGAATAGCAAATATTGCTGTCTGATCCTTCCTCTGGAAGCTTCGTCCCAGAGGGGCACCTGTCTGTATGAGGTGTCTGTCGGCCCCTACTGGGAGGTGTCTCCCAGTAAAGCTACATGCAGGTCAGGGACCCACTTGAGGAGGCAGTCTGTCCATTTTCAGAGCTCAAACACCATGCTGGGAGAACCACTGCTCTCTTCAGAGCTGTCAGGCAGGGACGTTTAAGTCTGCAGAAGCTCTCTGCTGCCTTTTGTTCAGATATGTCCTGCCCCCAGAGGTGGAATCTAGAGAGGCAGTAGGCCTTGCTGAGCTGCAGTGGGCTCCACCCAGTTCAAGCTTCCCTGCCGCTTTGTTTACACTGTGAGCATAGAACTGCCTACTCAAGCCTCAGCAATGGTGGACATCCCTACCCCCACCAAGATCCAGCATCCCAGGTCTGTCTCAGACTGCTGCGCTAGCAGCAAGCAGGGCTCCGTGGGTGTGGGAACCACTAAGCCAGGCATGGGAGGGAATCTTCTGGTCTGCCAGTTGCAAAGAACATGGGAAAAGCACAGTATTTGGGCAGAAGTGTACCATTCCTCCAGGTACAGTCACTCACAGCTTCCCTTGGCTAGGAAAGGGAAATCCCCCAACCCCTTGCACTTCCCGGGTGAGACGATGCCCCATCCTCCTTTGGTTAACCCTCCGTGGGATGCACCCACTGTCCAACCAGTCCCAATGAGATGAACCAGGTACCTCAGTTGGAAATGCAGAAATCACCCATCTTCTGTGTCAATCTCGCTCAAACCTGCAGACCAGATCTGTTCCTCTTCGGCCATCTTGAAAGCGACTCCAATAGGCTTTTTTTTTTTTTTTAAAGCAGCTTTAGCTTTAAAGAAAGGTGAGGCTGGACACAGTGGCTCATGCCTGTAATCCAATCGTTTTGGAAGGCCAAGTTAGGAGGATCACTTGAACCCAGGAATTGGAGACCAGTCTGGGCAACATAGTGAGACCATGTCTCTACAAGAAAAAAAAAAAAAAAAAAAAAAAGCCAGGCATGGTGGCTCATATCTGTAGTCCCAGCTGCCTGGGAGCCGGAGAGGGGAGGATCAGTACAAGCCTGGGAATTCGAGGTTGCAGTGAGCTATGGTCACAGCACTGTGCTCTAGCCTTGGCAACAGAATGAGACCCTGTCTCTAAAGAAAAAGAAAGAAAAGTGATCAGATAGTACAGAAGTTATCTTATATCATGTCACCCCCAGAGTTTCCCTTATTATTTTTTGTTTTATTTTTAAATTTATTTTTTTAATATAGAACACTTCACAGATTTGTGTCATGCTTGTGCAGGGGCCTAATCTTCTCTGTATTGTTCCAATTTTATGTGCTTTAGACCCTTGCATTAGTGTTTGTTACAAATGATGAACCAATATGGATACATTATTAACTAAAGTCTGTATTTACATTGTGGCTTGTTCTTGGTGTTGTACAGTTTTATAGAGTTTGCCAACAGCACTCTGTCATGTATTTACTATTACAGTATCATACAGAATAGTTTCACTGTCCTAAAAATCCCTTGTGTTCATCTATTCATCTCTCACTCTCCCACACCCCTCTGGCAACCACTCTTTTTTTTTCTTGTACTGTCTGTATAGCTTTTGCCTTTTCCTGAATGTCATAGTTGGCATCGTACAGCATACAGCTTTCTTAGATTGGCTTCTTTTACTAAGCAATATGTATTTAAGTTTCCTCCATATCTTCTCAAGACTTGATAGTTCATGTTTGTTTGTTTATTTATTTATTTATTTATTTATTTATTATATTTTATTTTATTTTTGCTAGAGACAGGGTCTCACTGTATTGCCCAGGCTGCTCTTAAACTCATGGGCTCAAGAAATGCTCCCACCTTAGTCTCCCAAAGTGCTGGGATTCCATTGCTCCCAGCAGCTCCTATCTTTTTATGGCTGAACAGTATTTGCTTATTCATTCACCTTTTTTTTCTTTTCTTTTCCTCTGTGGTTTTTTTTTTTTTTTTTTAGACAGGGTCTCACTCTGTCATCTAGGCTGGAGTGCAGTGGCACAATCTCGGCTCACTGCAGCCTCGACCTCCTGGACTCAAGCAATTCTCCTGTCTCAGTGCCCCTGAGTAGTTGAGACTACAGGTGTATGCCACCACACCAGGCTAAATTTTTGTATTTTTTGTAGAGACACGGTTTTGCCATGTTGCCCAGGCTGGTCTTGAACTCCTGAGCTCAAGTGATTCATCCCCTTCAGCCTCCCAAAATGTTTAGATTACAGATGTGGGCCACTGCACCCGGCCTCCATTCACCTATTGAAAGACTTCTTGGTTGCTTCCAAGTTTTGGCAATTATGAATAAAGCTGCTATAGACATCTATGTATTTTTATGTGTGTGTAAATATATGTTTTATATTTGTGTAAACATAAGTTTTCAACTCATTTGGGTGAATACCAAGGAATGCAATTGCTGGATTATATGTTAATAGCATGTTTGGTTTTGTAAGAAACTGCCATACTGTATTCCAGAGTGGAGGTAGTATTTTGCATTCGCCCCAGCAATGATTGAGAGTTCTTGTTTCTCCACATCCTCACCAGCATTTGTTGTCAGTGATTTGGGTTTTCTGCATTCTCATAGATGTATAATGGTATTTTCTTGTTGTTATAATTTGCAATTCCCTAGTGGAATACTGTGTAGTGTTCAGCACCTTTTCATGTGCTTGTTTGCCTTCTGTATTATCTTCTTTGGTGAGGTGTCCATTCACATCATTTTGCCTGTTTTTGATTATTTGGGCCATAATTGGATTGCTGGTTTTTTTTCTGGCAGTGAAAACCCTAGCCCTAGCCCCTTTCTTTTTTTTTCTTTTCTTTTTTTTGCCATCCAAATTGGCTTATAATTATATGCTACATACACACATTTATATCACATCCTTTTTTTTTTTATTATTCACTGCAAGGAAGTTAAGGTTAGATGGATACTCTCAAACACTGCTGTTAGACATATAACTTGGCTCAACCTTACTAGAAAATGATTTTGTAGTTTTTAAAATTGGCAGATAAAATTTTACATACTTCTCGGCCAGGCACGGTGGCTCACACCTGTAATCCCAGCACTTTGGGAGGCCAAGGCAGGCAGATGATGAGGTCGGGAGTTCGAGACCAGCCTGACCAACATGGTGAAACCCTGTCTCTACTAAAAGTACAAAAATTAGCCAGACCTGGTGGCATGCGCCTGTAATCCCAGCTACTCAGGAGTCTGAGGCAGGAGAATTGCTTGAACCGGGGAGGCAGAGGTTGCAGTGAGCCGAGATTGCACCACTGCACTCAAGCCTGAGTGACAGAGCAAGACTCCATCTCAACAAAACAAAACGAAATGAAACAAAACAAAACAAATTTACATGCTTCTCATGTAAAATATGATGTTTTAAAATATATATGCCTTGTGAAATGGCTAAAGCTAGCTAATTAACACATGTGTTACCTCACAAAGTTATCTCTTTTTTGGTGAGAATACTTAAAATCTACTCTCTAAGGCCGGGCACGGTGGCTTACACCTGTAATCCCAGCACTTTGGGAGGCCAAGATGGGCAGATTACTTGAGGTCAGGAGCTCAAGACCAGCCTGCCCATCATGGTGAAACCCCATCTCTACAAAAACTACAAAAATTAGCTAGGCATGGTGGCAGGCACCTGTATCCCAGCAACTTGGGCTGCTGAGGCAGGAGAATTGCGGAACCCAAGAGGCGGAGGTTGCAGTGAACCCAAATTGCGCCACTGCACTCTAGCCTGGGCAACACAGTGAGACTCTGTCTCAAAAATAAATAAATAAAAATAAATAAAATAAAATACATTTTAAAATGGTTATATCTAGCTAATTAACACATGTATTACGTCATATTTATTTACTTATTTATTATTTATTTATTTTGGTGAGAATACTTAAAATCTACTCTCTAAGTCCGGGTATGGTGGCTCAAACCTCTAATCTCGGCACTTTAGGAGGCCGAGACAGGCAGATCACCTGAGGTCAGGAGTTCCAGACCAGCCTGACCAACATGGAGAAACCCCGTCCCTACTAAAAATACAAAATTAGCCAGGTGTGGTGGCGCATGCCTGTAATCCCAGCTACTCGGGAGGCTGAGGCAGGAGAATCACTTGAACCCAGGAGGCAAAGGTTGCAGTGAGCTGAAATTGTGCCACTGCACTCCAACCTGGGTGACAGAGTAAGACTCCATCTCAAAAAACAAACAAACAAACAAATCTACTGTATTTTTCAAAAATACAATATATTGTCATTAACTGTAGTCACCATGTTGTACAATTGGTTGCTTGTTTTTAATGCTGAGTTTTAAGACTCTGTATATTTGAGATACATATCCTTCATCAGATATGTATTTTGTAAATATTGTCTCCCATTCTGTGGCTTGTGTTTTCATTCTTTTAATAGTGTCTTTCACAGAGCAGAAATTTTTAATTTTAATGAACAGTCCAACTTACCACTTTCTTCATTCATGAATCATGTTTTTGGTGTTCAATCTAAAAACTCATTGCTAAGTGAAGATCACCTAGATGTTTTCAAATGTTATAAAAGTTTTGTCATTGAGTGTCTCATATTTAGGTTTGTGAGTTGTTTTTAATTAATTTTTATGAAGGAATAAGGCCATTGTCTAGATCCATTTTTTTGCATGCTGATGTCCAATCGTTCCAGCACCATTTGTTGAAAAGACTATCCTTTCTCCATTGAATTGCTTTTTTTTCTTTGTCAAAGATCAATTGACTGTATTGGTGGGGTCTATTTCTGGACTTTCTTTTTTTTTTTTTTTTTTTTTTTGAGACAGAATCTCACTCCGTTGCCCAGTCTATTGTGCAGTGGCGTGGTCTGGGTTCACTGCAACCTCCACCTCCCGGGTTCAAGTGATGCTTGTGCCTCAGCCTCCTGAGTAGCTGGGATTTACAGGCACATGCCACCACACCTGGCTAATTTTTGTATTTTTGGTAGAGACGGGGTTTCACCATGTTGGCCAGGCTAGTCTCGAACTTCTGACCTCAAGTGATCCGCCTGCCTTGGCCTCTCAAAATGCTGGGATTATAGGTGTGAGCCAACGTCTCCAGCCTATTTCTGGACTTTCTATTCTATTCCATTGACCTGTTTGTTCTTGATTATTGTAGCTTTTCAGTAAGTCTTGAAGTCAGTAGATCAGTCCTCTTTATTCTCTATCTTCAGTATTGTTTTATTTTGGGTCTTTTGCCTTTCCATATAAAATTTAGAATCAGTTTGTTGATTTCCACAAAATAACTTACTGAGATTTTGGCTGAATTGCATTGAATCTATAAATCCAATCGGTAAGAACTGACATCTAGTGACATCATAGTGAGCCTTCCTATTCATGAACATAGAATATCTATTTATTTATATTTTCTTTTCTTTCTTTCATCAGAGTTTTGTTAGGTCTTGTCCATATTTTGTTAGATTTATTCCTAAGTACTTCAATTTTTTGGCACGAATGTACACAGCACTGTATTTTTAATTTCAAATTCCAGTGGTTTATTGCTAGTGTGTAGGAAAACAATTGGTTTCCAAAATATTAAGCTGTATCAAGCAACCTTGCTATGATAACTTATTAGTTTTGGGAGAGTTTAAAAAATTGACTTCTTGGAATTTTCTACATCGATAATCATGTCATCTGTGAACCGTTTATTTGATCCTCCCCAATTGGTATCCTTTCATGATTCATTTTCAGTTATCACATATGTAATTAAAAAAAAAAAAGGGCCGGGCACGGTGGCTCACGCCTGTAATCCCAGCACTTTGGGAGGCTGAGGCTGGAGGATCATGAGGTCAGGATATCGATACCATCTTGGCTAACACGGTGAAAACCCGTCTCTACTAAAAATACAAAAAATTAGCCGGGCGTGGTGGCGGGCGCCTGTAGTCCCAGCTACTTGGGAGGCTGAGGCAGGAGAATGGCGTGAACCTGGGAGGCGGAGCTTGCAGTGAGCCAAGATCGCGCCACTGCACTCCAGCCTGGGCGACAAAGCGAGACTCCGTCTCAAAACAAACAAACAAACAAAAACAAACAAACAAACAAAAACTAACTCAGTCTTCTTCCTGATCTCAGCATCAGATTCTCTGCCCTCCACTATTCCCTTTCTTAAATATCTAATAACAGAGCTTCAAAATACATGATTCCAAGTGTTTTAGAACTACAGGAATAAATCCACAATTAATGATTTCAGCACTTATCTCTCAATAATTCATAGAACACGCAGACAGAAAATCAGTAACGATACAGAAGACTTGAACAACAGTATCAACCAACTTGTCTAATTGACATTTATAGAACAGACCACCTATCAACAGCAGAATACACATTATTTTCAGATTCACATGGAATAATTACAAAGACAGACCATAATCAAGGCCATAAAACAAACACGAATACATTTTAAAATGGTCATATAGACTATGTTCTTTGACCAGAGTTCAGTAAACTAGATATTTATAGGAGAATGCTATTTGGAAAATCTCCAAGTTTTTGGAAACTAAATAACAAGCTTCCAAATCACCCATGAGACAAAGAAGAAATCAAAAGGAAAATTTCTAAGCATTTTAAAGTGATAAAAAGTGAAACCACCATTTGTCAAAACCTAAGGAACTGCGCAACACAAAAAGTGAACCCTAATGTAAACTATGAACTTTAATATTAATGTATCAATATTGATTCATTAATGTACAAAATGCACTATACTTATGCATGATGTTAGCAATAAGAGAAAACCCTATGGGGTGCAGATGGAAAGGTATATAAGAACTCTACTTTCTGCTCAATATTTTGTTTGTTTGTTTGTCTGTTTTGTTTGTTTGTTTTTTGTTTTTTGAGATAGGTTCTCCCTCTGTTGCCCATGCTGGAATGCAGTGATGCAATCTTGGCTCACTGTAGCCTTGACCTCCTGGACTCAAGAAATCCTCCCACCTCAGCCTGCCAAGCAGCTAGGACTACAGGCCTGAGCCACCATACCCGGATGTTTTTTTGTAGTTTTAGTAGAAATGGGATTTCGCCATGTTGCCCAGGCTGGTCTTAAACTCCTGGGCTCAAGCGATCTGTCTGTCCACCTCGGCTTCCCAAAGTGCTAGGATTACATGCTGAGCCACCACGCCCAGCTGTCTGCTCAATTTTTCTGGAAACCTAAAACTTCTCTAAAAAAGTAAAATCCGCTGGGCGCGGTGACTCACTCCTGTAATCCCAGCACTTTGGTGGGCAGAGACGGTTGGATCGCCTGAGGTCAGGAGATCGAGACCAGCCTGGTCAACATGGCAAAGCCCCATCTCTACTAAAAATACAAACATTAGCCAGGAGTGGTGGCAAGTGCCTGTAATCCCAGCTACTCAGAGGCTGAGACATGAGAATTGCTTGAACCAGGAGGTGGAGGTTGCAGTGAGCCCAGATCGCACCACTGTATTCCAGCCTGGGAGATAGAGTGAGACTCTAAAACAAAAATAAATAAATAAATAAATAAATAAATAAATAAATAAATAAATAAAATTAGCCGGGCCTGGTGGCATGTGCCTGTAGTACCAGCTACTCCGGAGGCTGAGGCGGGAGAACTGCTTGAGCCCGGGAGGCAGAGGTTGCAGTGAGCCAAGATCGCACCATTGCACTCCAGCCTGGACAACAAGAGGAAAACTCCGCCTCAAAAAAAAGAAAAAAAAAATAGGAAAGTCCTATAATTTCGATTAATGAAAAAAATCAAAATTTGTGGGATGCCTATAAAGCAGTACTTAGAAGAAATTTATAGTACTAGACACCAATATTAGAAAAGAATAGCCTCAATAACCTTAGTTTCCACCTCAAGAAACTAATAAAGAACAAAATAAAATAGAGTACATGAGAGAATGGAAATAATAATTATAAGAATAGAAATCAGTATAATAGAAAACAGGAAAGCAATACAGAAAAATGAATGAAATTAAAACCTGGTTTTCTGATAATACAAATAAAATTAAGCGATCAAGAAATAGAGGAGACATACCTAAATAAATGAAGGTTAATTAAAAAAAGAAAAAAAGACAGAAGACTACCAATATCAGAAATTAAAGAAGTGACATCACTACAAATTCTACAGATATTAAAAGAGGAGTATTATTAAAATTTTATGCCAATAAACTTGATAACTTACATGAAATGGACAGATTTCTTGCAAAGGTAAGCAAAGATACCATCTCAGCTATAGTTTAACCTTAGCCAGGTCCAAAGGCAGCCTTGGAGCATGAGTTGCAACACAGTACAGTAGTCTCTCATTATTTGCAGTTTTGCTTTACACAGTTTCAGTTACCTGCAGTCAACCGTGGTCCAAAAATATTAAATGGAAAATCCCAGAAATAAACAATTCATGAGTATTAAATTGTGCTGTTCGAGTGCATAATAAACTATTTGGCCATCCCATTCTGTCCTGCCTCAGATGTGAATCATGCCTTTATCCAGCATTATCCATGATGTATACACTACTCAACCTGTTAGTCATTGCTCCTGACATCCATGCACATCATCATTGCTCGATGACCCAGAATCACCAAGAAGCAGATGATCCTCCTTCTTATGTATGGTCAGAAGGTCAGTATTAGCCTAATGTTTTGTCACAATGGCTATGTCATTCACCTCACTTCATTTTATCATGTAGGCATTTTATCATTTCACATCATCACAAGAAGAAGGTTGAGTACAGTACAGCAAGATACTTTGAGAGAGAAAGAGGCCATATTCACATAATTTTTATTAGAGTATATTATTGTAATTGCTTTATTTTTATTATTTTTGTTAATCTCTTACTGTGCCCCTGTGCCCATTTTTTTTTTTTTTTTTTTTTTGAGACGGAGTTTCACTCTTGTTGCCCAGGCTGGAGTGCAATGGTGCAATCCTGGCTCACTGCAACCTCCGCCTCCCAGGTTCCAGCAAGTCTCCTGTCTCAGCCTCCCAAGTAGGTGGGATTACAGGCATGTGCCACCATGCTCAGCTAATTTTATATTTTTAGTAGAGATGGGGTTTCACCATGTTGGCCAGGCTGGTCTCTAATTCCTGACCTCAGGCCATCCACCTGCCTCAGCCTCCCAAAGTGCTGAGATTACAAGTGTGAGCCACTGAGCCCAGCCTTACTGTGCCCAATTTAAAAATTACACTTTATCATAGATACATATGTATAGGAAAAAAATGTACTATTTGCTGTTTCAGGCATCTACTGGTGGTCTTGAAATGTATTCCTCCCAGTAGATAAGGACTACTGTATTGGTCCCACCTTAAGGCAAGGTAAGCATTTTGTTCCCCTTTTTATTTCAGTCAGTCATTGGCTATGGGGTTGCCTCCAGCATAGGGAAGTGGGAAATGGTGACATATGTAACCTCCCAGGTAAGGTAGTGATGTGTGTGACTTCACAAGCTTCTCTTTGGCTGAGGGCATGATATGGTTTGGCTGTGTCCCCACCCAAATCTCATCTTGAATTCTAGCTCCATAATTCCCTCATGTTGTGGGAGGGACCCACTGGGAGATAATTGAATCATGGGGGTGGTTCCCCCACTGCGTACCATTCTCATGGTAGTGAATAAGTCTCATGAGATCTGATGGTTTTATAAGGGGAAACCCCTTTCACTTTGCTCTCATGCTCTTCTCTTGCCTGCCTCCATGTGAAACATGCCTTTCACTTTCTGAGATGATTATGAGCCCTCCCCAGCCACGTGGAACTGTGAGTCCATTAAACCTCTTTTTCTTTATAAATTACCCAGTCTTGGGTATGTCTTTATCAGCAGTGTGAAAACAGACTAATACAGGACATTTCTCTAGAAAATAAATTAACTATGAGTCCATAGCCATCAACACTCACAGCAGCTGGTATGGGCAGGCCAGCTTAGTAAAGGGATCTGGGTGGGGCACCAAAATCATCCACTACAATGACATTGACACCTTTCTGATAAGAAGAATCAGCTGGGCATGGTGGCTCATGCCTGTAATCCTAGCACTTTGGGAGGCCGAGGCTGGCAGATCACTCGAAGTCAGGAGTTCGAGACCAGCCTGGCCAACATGGTGAAACCCCGTTTCTAGTAAAAATACAAAAATTAGCCGAGCTTCATGGCAACTGCCTGTAATCCCAGCTTCTTGGGAGGCTGAGGCAGAATTGCTTGAGCCCAGGAGGCGGAGGTTGCAGTGAGCCGACATCGTGCAACTGCACTCCAGCCTGGGGGACAGAGTGAGACCCCATCTCAAAAAAAAAAAAAAAAAAGAAAAAAGAAAAGAAGAAATTAGCCATGGGAAGGGGAAGAATATTCCTGGCAAATAAACATCAAATGCAAAATCCATGAGGCAGATCAAGCTTGAAATATTCAAATTCAGAAAGAAAACCATTGTGTTTGGATCAGAGGCAAAACAGTGTGAGACAAAGACATAGAAATGAGCTGTTCATACAGAGCCCTGAAAGGACCGTTATAAGTTTGATTTGGTTTATAGGGCAACTGAAAACCTTTGGAGGATTTTTGTTGTTGTTGTTTGTTTGTAAAGCCAGGGTTTTACCATGTTGCCCAGGCTAGTGTTGAACTCCTTGGCTCAAGCAATCTGCCCCCACTTGGGCTCCCAAAGTGCTGGGATGGGCTACTGTGCCCTTTGGAGGATTTTTAAACAAGGTACTGTCATGATCTACTATATGTTAAAAAAATATGCTGATTACTGGCTGGGCACAATGGCTCATGCCTGTAATCCCAGCACTTTGGGAGGCTGAGATGGGTGGATCACTTAAGGTCAGGAGTATGAGACCAGCCTGGCCAACTCGGTGAAACCCCATCTCTACTAAAAATACAAAAATTAGCCGGGTGTGGTGGTGGGCGCCTGTAATCTCAGCTACTGGGGAGAATCACTTGAACCCGAGGCAGAAGTTGCAGTGAGCCGAGTTTGCACCACTGCACTCCAGCCTGGGCAACAGAGCGAGACTCCATCTCAAAAAAAGAAAAAAAAATGCTGAATACTGAGTGGAGACTATAAGGGCCAAGAGAATAATTAGGAAATGATTCCAGTAGTCCAGGTAAAACATACTATGGCTGGAACAAAGGTGGTTGCAATGGAGATAGACGTGAACAAAATCAGGATGTATTTGAAGGTAAAGTTTACAGGGTATGCTGATGGGCTACATGTGGAGAGATAAGAAAATCAGGCACGAGTACTAGGTTTTTGGCTAGAACTATTCGAAGGATAGTGATGCCATTTTCAGAAATAGGAAATATATGGGGAAAAAAGGGTTTGGGGTTCAGCAATCAAAAGTTCTGTTAAAATTAAGCTATCTCTTTTTCTTTTCTTTTTTTTTTTTCAGAGACAGGGTCTCTCTGTTGCCCTGGCTAGAGTGCAGTGGCGCTATCATAGTCATAGTTCACTGCAGCCTTGAACTCCTTTCCTCAAGGGATCCTTCCACCGCATGGGGGTGGGGAGCCATTGCGTAGGGCAAACTATCTTTTTTTTGATACTCAAGTAAAGATATAACATAAATAACTGGATACATAATTCTGGAGATTCAGGGACGTTGGTTATTTCCATGGCTGGAAATAAGAACTGGGGAGTCATCAGTGTATAAAAATTACTTTTAACTAAGGCCCTGGATGAGTTTACCTGATAAGAGAATATGGATAAACAAAAGAAGAGAGTATATACCCAACATCTGGAGCACTCCAATAGATATTAGGTATAGTAGGAGGAAAACGGAAAAAACAAGATCAGACCACACAGAAGTAAGAAATACAGGAAAGTGTGGTATCATAGAAGCCAAGAGGAGAAAGTTTTTTTTTTGGTTTTTTTGTTTTGAGACAGAGTTTCGCTCTTGTTGTCAAGGCTGGATTGCAATGGCACAATTTGGGCTCACTGCAACCTTCACCTCCCAGGTTCAAGCGATTCTCCTGCCTCAGCCTCCTGAGTAGCTGGGATTACACGCACACGCCACCACACCTGGCTAATTTTGTATTTTTAGTAGGGACGGGGTTTCTCCATGTTGGTCAGGCTGGTCTGGAACTCCTGACCTCAGGTGATCTGCCTGTCTCGGCCTCCCAAAGTGCTGGGATTACAGTCGTGAGCCACTGTGCCCAGCCCTTTAATTTTGACACAATCAGAAAAGAAAGTTTTTAAACAAAGGGTGGTCAGGTGTTTTTTTTTTTTTTTTTTTCCAAATGTTGGAAAGTTAAATAAAATGATATCAGAGAAGTGACCTTTGGAACACTTGGCAATGTCTGGAGACATTTTTGGTTATCATAATCGGGAGGGAGTTGCTACTGGCATCTATTGGATTGAGGTCAGGGATGCTGCTAAATATCCAACAATGCACAGAACAGCCTCCTTCAACAAAAAATTATCTGTCAATAGTTCTTTGGTCTGACTTAGAAAATTCATGCTGGCCGGGGCTCACACCCATAATCCCAACATTTTAGAAGGCCAAGTTGGGAGGATGGCTTGAGTTCAGGATTCATGATTAGCCTAGGCAACTTGGCAAAATGCCCTCACTATTAGACTTTTTTTTTTTTTTTTAATAACAACAGGCTGGGCCTGCGATCCCAGCATTTTGGGAGGCTGAGGCTGGTGGATAACTTGAGGCCAGGAGTTTGAGACCAGCTTGACCAACATGGTGAAACTCCTTCTCTACTAAAAACACAAAAATTAGCCAGGTGTGGTGTGTGCACCTGTAATCCCATATACTCAGGGGGTTGAGGAGAATCGCTTGAACCCGGGAGGCGGAGGTTAAAGTGAGCTGAGATAGTGCCATTGCACTCTAGCCTGGGCAGCAGGACAAGACTCCATTTCACAAAACAGCAGCAACAACAACGACAATAAAAAACCCCCATAAATAGTAGCTTAATAATATAGCCTAATCATAGAAGGTCTAATAATAAACATAGCCTGGCCAGGCCTGGTGTGGCTTACACCTGTAATCCCAGCACTTTGGGAGGCATAGATGGGAAAATTGCTTGAGTCCAGCAGTTCCAGACCAGCCTGGGCAACATAGAAAGACCTTGTCTCTAAAAAAGATTGTTTTAAAAATTAAAACAAAACAAAACAAAAAACCATAGCCTAACAAATAGAGGGCTCCTAAATTATACTTACGTTCAAATTAATACCTTAGCCGAATACTCAGTGTTATTTTGGGGGAGTTACTTAATCTCAGTGCCAGAGTTTCCTCCTTTGTAAAACAGGAATGAGATAATGGATTACAAAATGCTTAATTAGCCCAGTTCCTGGGAGAAGGTAAAGTCAATGAATGTTGTTACTACAATTGACTAGGTAGGTTGAATATGGCCTGAAGGTTGCAGATTGCTCTTTACTTTCCTAGAACCTCCCCTATTCTCCCCAAACAATCCAATTATCTTTTAATATGTTCTTTCTAATCTGATATGAAACAAGAAATCAGATATCCACCCTTTTAAAAACTGGTTCTAAAATTAGTTCTAAATGGATTTCTGCATGTTGATGGCTTAGAGGCTTTCTTAACTCCTAGATTCCCAGTTATGTTCCTGAAGGGTTTTTTTAGCCACTTGACAAACGATAGGGAAGTCAATAATCATGTAATTATCAACCAAGATCAGCTAAATAAATCAATAATTTAAAGAATATAATCTTCATACTTTAGCAGTTTTGCCCCTATTAGGATATCACATCATTATTCAAAATAATAATAGAAAAACAATGTGATAGAGGCTAGGGAATCTGAAATAGGTCAAGTAAATATTACCATTGCTTCCCAGTACTAAATCTTCCAGCATTCCAATATTGGCCATGAGCAAATTTAGCTGCAGATAAGAATTACATTCCATTATCAGAGCGTTTAGCAGAGCGTTTAGCACAGTGAGTACTTATTGGCTCTGTATTGACTCTTGTTAACTCCCAAGCTCTAGAATGTTCTCATGCCTAGGCCCCATATCCTCTAGTATTCTAGAGGTATAGGACTGGATTATATGTGACATCAAGTCTTGCTTTTTTCACTCAAAGATATCTCTTCTAGTCTGGAGAGGTTAAAAAGAGGAAGTAACTTTTTAACAAGGATAACTGGGAGTTTTCCAACTGAATCCACAGAGCTTTCTAGAGGCTGGGTCTTAGATACAAACTTGCTCCCACCTACCATGGATAAGATCTTCAGAGGGGAAGACACTCATGGAAATAATTATGTCAAAAGATTGTCTTTAAATCTTGACCTAAAAGTATTATTGCATTTCCTGGATAACGTAGGGAAGGCAAAAATTTACTTACAAGGTGGTAGGATCTCCTCCATTAGATTGTAAGTGCCACAGGGAAGGGATTTGTAGTGATATTGTCAGTACCTAGGCAAGTACTAACACTTAGTGAGCTCTCAGTGTAGAATCTGTTTCAGTGTGTGCACTAGGGTTTAATAGTTGTGACCAAATTTTTAAAAACTAAAAAAAAATGGAATTAATTTGTGGGGGTATTTGTGTCACAGAATGTAGTTTTTTTAGCCTGTGGTTAATATTTAAATCTACAATCCACTGCTATCAAAAGAAGGAATCCTGTGATGGAATCCCAGCTATACTATTACGCCTAGTGTGATCTTGGAAAACTCAGCTTCTGCTTTGAAAAATGAGGAAAACATTTTCTATGAGCTCTGAAATTCTGTTTCTATACCTAGTATATAACAGGTTCTCAATATTTGTTGAATAAGTGATTCTATATTGCACTCAAGATTCCCTATTTAATTAGTAAAAAATCTGAAAGATATTGCTCAAAAGCCTTTATCAAGTTAGCAAAATTTCTGAAAACTATTTCTTGGTAAACATTTTCAAACTTAGCAGTTTTAATCAAATATTTAATGAAATGAAAAACTTTATTTTTGTATATCTGATCACATAAGCAGCAAGTCTCCCCAATTCCTCAAGCACTTTAAATAATTTTGCCATATATCACTGATCAACTTTTAATGACTCAGCCTAAGAAATAAAAAATCAAGTATGAAACCAAATTATTGTACTTTGTACATTTGATTAGAAACCACATAAATTGAACCATACTAAATTGCTGATATTCAACGGTTTTTGACCTCCAAAAATGGCAATTTTTACATGGCTCACACTAAATATATTTAGCAATAAATAATGTGTTTTAAGAAATAGTACAATAGGGCTTCTAAAGCCTCCCAATTCTCTCTTTTACTCTTATCATCTCCTGTCTGTTAGGGGTGTGGCAGGTATTTCTGGAAAATTTCACAATCTTATATCTCTCCTACATAACACAGGCAACTTGTAGTTTTAAAAGAGTATAAATTAGTAGTTTTGTTTTGGTAACTATCCTAAGGGGCTAGTAAGAATAATCAAACATTTTATTGAGAGAATACACTGTTAAGTTCCTTAATGTTCCTCAATTGTTTAAGTCAGTGGTTCACAACCTTTAAAGTTCATGACAATCAACAGAGAACTCGTTTCTGGGCCCTACCCCAGAGATTCTGATTCAGTTTAGGTCGGGGTGGGACCCACGCATTTGACTTCCTAACACATTCACAAATTATGCTGATGCTGTGGGTACTAAAACCACTTTTAAGAACCACTGACCTGGGTATAGAAGAAACTATTTGTAACCAGGCTTTTTCTTCTTTTGGTCCTTAGGTAAATAAAACTCAAGTTGATGAGGTATGATTTTACCTTAAATCAAAACCATTTTTGGTAAAGTACTACCTTAGCTCTATTGTAAGGTTAAGTGTAAATTAGATTTGCTTTGACTTAGTTGCTACAGACCACAATTATAGGACAACTAAATGAGGAATTTATTCACTTGTCCCTTCTTTTGAACCTCACTGTGCTCTGGCTTGCCAGGAGGTGCAAGTGTCGTCCCCGCTTTGCACTTGGCGCTCCAGGCCTGGGTCACTTCACTTGAGTTATCAGAGGCAACGCGTTTAGTTTGACAAACTGCCGGAGGCTCCTGATAGAGAAGGGCGTGGGCGCCAATCTAGGAGACAAAGTCTGATCCGCTGCGGTGAGCCAACCCAAACCCATCCGCGGGTCTTCTTTCCAGAGACATTTTCGGAGCCGAGGGCGCCTCTGCAAGCGAGCGCCGCGGACAGGTTCCGGCGCGCCGGAGATCGCGCGACGAATCTGCGCCTCGAACCCTCGCTTTCCAGCAGTCGCCGGATTGCTGCTCCACAGGGAGCCAACGCGCCTGAGGACCAGCCCAGCCGGGGCTCTCTGGAGCAGTAGGCTGTGCAGGCTGCGAGCTTGTTGACGCATTTCAGCCCACTCCCTTGTCCTCCCGCCTGGCGAAGATGTCCGCCAAGCCTGAAGTCGGCTTAGTGCGCGAGGCTTCTCGGCAGATCGTGGCCGGTGGTTCTGCAGGTAAGGACACCCCGCCCTGCCCCGCCGGAGGCTAGTCGCTTTCCCCACCGCGTGTCCTGAAACCGTTTCCCAGACAGGTCTCCTTACTGAAGTTCTGCCCTCTTCCTCAAAATTCCGCGCTCCCGGAGCAGTGCTTGAGCCCCTAGAGGCGCGAGAGCAGAGGAGGCCGGGAGTTGATTGCGAGTAGTGGGTGCCCCAAGTAAAGTTGCCTCGGCGTCCGCGCCGGCCGCTCTCGGGTTCCCGGCATTGTCCGTTCCTAGCCTGTAAAGCAAGTGGCAGAGCCCCAAGGGCAGCGACTTTGAGGCGGTCTTTTTGCCTTGCTACCTATTTTACTTGAAAATGATCCAGTTCGGTCTGACTTAGTTTTATCAATTGTAGAGTCTTTCTTCAAGCTCGCTCAGGTCTTACATAAATCCTGCATTCCTCATCAAAGTACTTACAGGACTCCACAGGACTTCTTATTGCATACTGTGCTTGCTTGGGGATATTCGTGCCTTAAATAAGGATATTAAAATTAAATGCATATGTAACACACATAAACATCTTTGATATAATGGGCTCACGTTAATTTATAGAGTTATGCTGTGGGGAAAAAATAAACCTTTAGAAAAAAATGTTGTAATTAATCTTAGAAATACTTTTAAATGTAGCTGGAGAAAGTTACTAACCACGAGATGTGTTATGTGCAAGTATTTTAAAGCTATTTTAAAATATAAATTATGATTTGGTTTAAAATTTAATCTTACAGTCATGCATTTTTATTATAAATATATAATTAAAATAATTGCCGTAATTGGCTCATCACCAGAAAACATTTTATAAATCTAGCCATTCTTTCAATAAATTATATTATAGTAACTCTAATAAATCCTGTTAAGGCAATGACTAGAAAATGTTTAATGTTTAACTTCGACTAGTAAAAGTTTCTGTATTTTCAAACAAATTTGGACTTTTTGTAAGGGATTACTGCAAATTATGACTGGTTATCATTATGTCATGATCTACTTGCATCTGAGGAGTAACGTAAGCAGCCACGTGTCACTTACAATCTGTACACTTTCTTAAAGATGGTATTTCATCAATATCACATTAGAGCCATTCATTGCTTACAGGAAATTGTAAAATCTTTCCCCTCCCCTCCCCTCCCCTCCCCTCCCCTCCCCTCCACTCCCCTCCACTCTCCCCTTTTTCTTTTCTCCCCTTTTTCTTTTCGATGGAGTCTCTCTCTGTTGCCCAGACTGGAAGGCACCGGAGCTGGAGTGCCATGGCGCGATCTCAGCTCGCTGCTCCGCCTCCCGGGTTCAAGCAATCCTCCCACCTCAGCCTCCTGAGTAGCTGGAATTACCGATGCGCGTCACCACGCGGGCTATTTTTTTATTTTTTTATTTTTTTTGTAGAGACGGGCTTTCGCCATGTTGCCCAGGCTGGTCTCAACCTCCCGGGCTCAAGTGATCCTCCCACTGCAGCTTCCAGAGTAGCTGGGACTACAGGAGCCCACCACCATGCCCGGCTAGTTTTTTGGGGAGGTGGGGGAAGGGGATTTTTTTTTTGTAGAGGCAGGGTTTCACCATGTTGTCCAGGCTGGTCTCCAACGCCTGGGTTCAAGCAATCTGACCCCCTTGACCTCCCAAAGTGGTGGGACTACAGGCGTGAGCCACCACCCGTTATTATAATTGCAGTGGCCCCACTGCTTGCTCTTTCAGTTTTCCAATTGTGATGATGAATTTGCACCAATTTATTTACCATTTTTGGTCAAATTCCTCAATGCCTAAGGTTCTGTCTTCTGTACCTGACTCGTTGATTTGTAGTCTATGACCCTGATGAAAGAAAACTCAGCTAGTCCAAAGAGAAAGTGAGACCAATTGATTAACATCCTAAGCTAAGACTGATGACTCATAAGCACCTGTATGCTAATTTATATGATCATACTATGTATTAGGCACAGCTAAACTCAAAGAATGTTGAAAGTAGATCAAACTAGGCCAGGCACGGTGTCTTACGCCTGTAATCCCAGCACTTTGTGAGGCTGAGGCAGGCGGATCACCAGGTCAAGAGATCGAGACCATCCTCCCCAACATGGTGAAACCCCGTTTCTACTAAAAATACAAAAATCAGCTGGGCTTGGTGGTGTGCGGCTACAGTCCCAGCTACTTGGGAGGCTGAGGCAGGAGAATCGCTTGAGCCCAGGAGGCGGAGGTTGCAGTGAGCCAAGATCGTGCCACTGCACTCCAACCTGGCGACAGAGCGAGACTCGGTCTCCAAAAAAAAAAAAGTAGATCAAACTCTGATCCTACTTATGCTGTTTTGTTGAGTGATAAGTATTTGGCATAAATATGTGTGATTCCATCATATATTCTTATAAATGTAACTAATATAAATGCAAATTAGGATATTTATAAGATAAAAAATAGCATAGTTGATTTATATAGTTAATACTATGGAGTTATTAATAAATGATTAGAGTAACTTTCATAATAGTAAAAAAGAATTATATTTTCTTTTACTTGGCCAAAAACATTTTCATAAAACTTTATCTTTATTGCACTGTAGTACATGTGGGCTAATCATATTATATATACTTGGTCAAGGGCCAGATAGAAATCAATACACAAGAGAGGAAGAATTTTAATAAAAACAAAATAGATTTGAATCTCTGGCACTGGAGTTCTAATCACTGATATTGTCCATGAATACAACACTTCTGTGTGTGTGTGTGTGTGTGTGTGTGTGTGTGTGTGTGTGTGTGATGACCTTTTGTTTGTAAAGGCCAAAGATACATTCTGGCTTTCTTAGGTGAAAAAGAAAAGAAACTGGGAGGTTTATTGGAGAGATACCAGGGTATCTCGTGGAATTCAAGGTCTGGGATGCATTCCTGGAACAAACTGGAATAAGGGGCTGGAGTGCTGAGGATAACTCAGGAAGTGAAGTCTCTCCATCTCTTCTCTTTTAGTAGTCAAGTGTTCCTAAGGCAGCAGGGAGGCAGGTAATAATAGGGCCACAAGTATTACTACTACACCTGTCGGGATGGCTTGCAAGACTTCCACAGACACTCGCCTAGTAAGGAGTAAGCAGGCCCAAATGCAGTCAGATAGTTTATTAGTTATACAGACAGCAAAAGCAAGACATCATGGTGCCAGCTCCCTGTGCCCATAGCACCACAGTCAGCACTGAACAGAAGAGACCAGAGGATAGGTGGGATGAGTGGGTCACTCTGCTGTTAAGGATCTACCTCTAAACCACAGCCACGTAGTTTTATAGACTTAATGTTGAGATCTGCAGCTGTAACCTACATGAGGGTAAGGTGGACAGTCTTGCGTTCAATTGAAACTAGGGAGAGGGATGAGAAGCGGCTGTGTGACAGTCTTCCACAAGATAGCAGCTCCTCCCCAGGCTGCTTATCTACCCTTTCACTTGGAGAAATCACAGGGCATTCTGCCAAGACTCAGGCCAGACTATGGTCTAACCTTGCCTGCTTGGTCTATGTGAAGATATAAGAGGTTGTCAGAGTGCCACACTGTGAAGCTATTTCCTTGTGTTCCCCTGGTGTCCTCCTCAGTCCTCTTTCTCACAGTTGACTGCTGGGTTTTTTGTTGTTGTTGTTCTTTAGTCTGTGTATCAGAATGTGATCCCCAAGACTTCTTTTTCCTGGAGAGAGTGAGAGACTAACTTGCTTTTTTTTTCGGTTCTAGTCCAAAATCCTGGGGAAAGACTAAAAATAACCCAGCATTAGTAGGGGCCCACCTCTGTACCAATCAACTGTAGCTAATCCCTATGCAGATTGGTGGGGCAGGTGAGGTGGGGAACCTCAGGGGAGATTATTTTCCAGAGAAACTAAATACACCATGAAATGGGCAATAGGTATTTTCTATAATGATATAGGTCTGTCTTTTATAAGAAGATGGTTTGTAATATTTTCATTTAAAATACTAAAGAGATTGATGCACTGACAGTTGCCTGGACAATACATTACACATCAGAAGAAACTGATGCGTACATCTAAAGATTGGTCTTTACATATAAATTTAAAGATTCAGGTGAGAGAATCACAGAAGCCAATAATGAGAGAGTCAGAGAAACCAATGATGAGAGCTTCAGGAAGATCAACAAAGACCAGCATTGCAGAGGGGTTAAAGATGAGAATGAGAAGAGGTTACTGGATCAGACCCTTGGTACTCAAAATATGGTCTATGGATGAGCTGCAGGAAGGAGTATGGTAGCATCTGGAAGTTTGTTGAAAATGTAGGATCCCAGGCCTCACCTACTGTAACTGCCCCAGCAGGTTCACCTTGCCTGCTGCCTAGACCAAGCGGATTTATCAAGACAAGAGAATTGCAATAGAGAAAGAGTAATTCACTCAGAGCCAGCTGTGTGGGAGACTGGAGTTTTATTGTTACTCAAATCAGTCTCCCCAAGCATTGGGGGGTGGGGGGAGCGGTGCAGCTAGAGAGTCAGGAGTGCTGATTGGTCAGGTCGGAGATGAAATCATAGGGAGTCGAAGCTGTCTTATGCTGAGTCAGTTCCTGGGTGGGGGCCACAAGATCACAAGAACCAGTTAGATCTAGGTGATGCCAGCTGATCCATCAAGCGCAGGGTCTGCAAAATATCTCAAGCACTGATCTTAGGCTTCACAATAGTGATGTTATCCCCAGGAGCGACTTGGGAAGGGTCAGAATCTTGTAACCTCCAGCTGCATGACTCCTAAACCATAATTTCTAATCTTTTGGCTAATTTGTTAGTCCCACAAAGGCAGTCTAGTCTCCAGGCAAGAAGGGGTTCTGTCTTGGGAAAGGGCTGTTACCATCTTTGTTTTAAATTGTAAATTATAAATGAAGTTCCTCCCAAAGTTAGTTTGGCCTATACCCAGGAATGAACAAGGACAGCTTGGAGGTTAGAAGCAAGATGGAGTTGCTTAGGTCAGATTTATTTCACTGTCTCAGTTACAATTTTGCAATGGCAGTTTCACTACCATATCGGAATCTGCGTTTTTGGAAGGGCCCCAAGTCATTGATTTGCACTTTAAAGTTTAGAAGCACTGTGTAGAAGACCTTTGAGAAAAAAAGACTCTATAGAGGGGGAAGGTCAAAGCCAAATTGCGCAAGTGAAATCTTTCTTGGTTTTCACTGCTGACCAGACAGAAGAATGAATTTCATACTCCCTGTTATATGCCCTCAATTTAGCTTTCAGTCTTATTTTTCAACCCTCTCCTACACATTTTGTTCAGTTTCTGCTGAACAGGTCTGCCGGCAATTCTTGACTGTTACCAGTACTTTACACCTTTATTCCCGATCCCCTAGAATGTCTTACCCCTTACTTTTTTTCTTTTTTGAAGCTAATATTTTTATTTGTGTGGAGATAAGGGAACAATCTGATTCATCAGGTTTTCTTAACTGAAAGACTAGAGGCTTTCGATCCCTGTTAGAATATATAGCAGGATTAGAAGGTAACTGGTGAGATATTGTGCCAAATAAAATACAAATATTTCCTCTCACTAATTGTTTGCCTAATGGTTTCAAAACACCTACAAAGAACTTTCCTAGCTTCATCAAGAAGATATATCTCTACCTATTGAAATTCCATCCATTTTCCAAGGCCCAGATTGAAAATGATTTTCTGCGTAAGTGTTTCCAAGATGGACTCTACAGTCCACCCAGCTTTAACATTTTCATTAGCATATGAATGATGCAAATAATAAAATAAGCTAATATTTATTGAGTAAATACTAAATGCCGGATCCAGTTCTAAGCTTTACATGTGTTAACACTTTTAATCCTTACCACAACTTCACAAGGCAAGCACTATTATAATCCCCACTTACAGACGAAGAAACTGATGCGCAGGGGAATAATGAACATGCCATAGTTGCACATACATGCAACCATTTCTATAGGAGTTGGAAAGACGAAGTCAAGTCTACTCTTATAATCTCTGTAGCTGTAATTAGTTTACATTCCTTAAAATAACTGTTTTACCTACAAATACAATCCATACAGACTTTCCATTAAGTAGTACCTTGCTCACTCCAAATCATTTCATCTATCTAGGCAAACATTATCCTTTAGCCAAGAGAAAATTTAGTTATTTTACTTCTCCATCCATTCAGGGCCTCTACATGTAGTTGGACACATTGTGGACTGAAAAAGGGCTCTGGACATGAGAGCAAGTAGGAATTGAAATCTAGCACATGCTCTGCTCCATGGTTTGTGCATCCTAGAACAGACGTGTTCACTTGGGGGAAGGGACACCTTTTTCTGTTTCTCACAAAAACACCAAATGGATTGACATAAGGTCTGACAGAATTCCCCTAAACATGTTAGGGCTCCCAAGATCTCTGGTCTCAGCAGCCCCTGCATATGACATCATTACTCTGTCTGCATATCAACAGGGCTCTAGGAGGCTCCCCTGTCATGTACTTGATCAACTCTAACTTGGAGCTAGGAGCATGGGTCCATCTCAGACTTTCCCATTCTTCCTAATGATCAGTTTGGACCCTTCCCTGTGTTCCCAAAGACCACGGGGTAGTTCTTATTTCCCATGTCATATAGGATCAGGCCCACTCAGATGGTCATTCTACCCAGACTCTCACAGGGATTTTGTACCCAACCTCAGAACCTCCCAGGGTCTGTGACAATGTTATCTTAGCCCCCTGAGTGGTACTGCTCTTACTAGGACCTGTCAGGCTTCCTCCTGAGGTCACTCCTAGGCCTTGTCCACACTGAATTTTCTTCCATAGTGGCAACTCTAGGACCCTCCTCCTGCCTCCCAGAATCTTTTACTCCTATTCCCCAAAGTCTGCCAGTCCCACTCTGAATGCCTTCTACAGCATTATCACCTTCTATATATCATGCATGTGAGATCACCATCCTGGCAAGACTGACTTGTTTTCCAAAATTTCCAGGTTGCTGTTTCATCCTTTCCAGCCTTACCTTAGTCCCTGGTATCTTTTTTTTTTTTTTGAGACGGAGTCTCACTTTGTCACTCAGGCTGGAGTACAGTGGCGCGATCTTGGCTCACTGCAACCTCAGCCTTCTAGGTTCAAGCGATTCTTTTGCCTCAGCCTTCTGAGTAGCTGGGATTATAGGCACCCACCACCATGCCTGGCTAATTTTTGTATTTTTAGTAGAGATGAGGTTTCGCCATGTTGGCCAGGTTGGTCTCAAACTCCTGACCTCAAGTTATCCGCCCGCCACAGCCTCCCAAAGTGCTGGGATTACAGGCGTGAGCCACTGCACCCAGCCATTCCCTGGTGCTTATAAGCACATCTCCATCAATTACTCTGTTTTTACTTTGTGCATCTCCCTGCAGTTCATTGCTTTCATTTAAATTCATTGTTTTAGTTCAAAGTTTTCTGGAAACAAGTTTTCCAATCTTGCACTAAACACAGTTCAAGTACTTTGTGTAGTGTTATCTCATTAATCACCTTCAAAGAGTCAAATAAGAGTGAAATGAAAGACTTTTTTGAGGGAGGGAAATCTGGAATTAATGAATAGGCTTTTGGGAGATTAATTATCTGAGAGTATATGCAAATGCTGTGATATTTTAATAGGGAGAGAGTCCAAGGCTTTTAACCTGAAAAGCCTAAAAAAAAGATATAGGATGTTTTCAAATTTCTTACATATCTTCATTTTCACAAGATTACTCCTTTTTCTTACTCTAATAGTTAAAATACAGTTAAAATAGATGCCTTAATAGTATGTATACTAGAAGTCCTTTGGATTTTAATTTGAACTACATAATAAAAGGGCTGATACACCAGGGGGTAATCAAGGTTAAAATTTTGATCAAGGAAAATTCTTTTGCAAAATGGTGCAAAGGGGATGCACGTGTGATTTGGATAAATGGCACCTTTGGAAATTCAGGATTTGGGAAACTGTAGTTGTTTGATAATAAATAGCAGGTTGTACTGAAACAGGTGAGCCTTTATGACACATCAAAGGGTGGCTGGAACCCATTATCTGGGTAATTAGGGAGAAAAACAATAACCCTTATTTCAAGCACATAGGAGGAAGCAACCCTATTGCTCAAATTAATTATAAAATACCTTTAAAGGATGTATTTTAAGTAAAATGTAATCTTGTCTCTCTCTAAGAAAATCTAGTTCTCAAAAATCAGAATTTAAGAACAAACAAAATATGAGTTGCATACCACATTTTAAAGGATTTCTTATTTTACTCTACCTTCCTGAAAGATGTTTTAAAAGTGTAACTACCCTTAATATGTGGCTATATGATTCAACTGACATAAAACTTAAAACAACTTTTATACAATATTTTAAAAACATGTGGTTAAACCAGCCCTTCCTCACCTCCCTTTTGCCCCCAGCCTTGACTACAGCTTCTTAGGGTATTGAGAACCAGGTGTTTCAGAGTATAGCAAGTAGGGGCTCAGAAATGTTTGTTGATCATATTAACAAATAAATAGGAAAAGTCCAAGCCATAGAATATTCTTAGGTTCCTACTCTGAAGACAGAAAAATATTCAGGGATTCTAGTCATTAGATAATACTTACAACAATACTGTATAAATGATTTATACATTTTAAAGTGTTACCATTCTACTCTGCTATCAAACATTGAATTTATTCCTTCTCTCTTCCTGTATGTTTATACACTTTAACCCACTTTTATTCATCCTCCCCACTCCTCCCAACTCACCCTTCCCTGGTGGTGTCTTTAAAATGGCAATTAATGAAAGGAAGTATTTTTACAGTTGTACTAGATTTCGATTGATTTTTCTTACCAATTTCCTTTTTTTGTTTTCATTCTCATATTGTTATTGTATCTAAATTGGAAGATAGTTATTTTCCAAGTGATTAATATCTTTATTATGTTTGTGTCAATTATTTTGACACTTTGATGTTATCATGGTTTATATACATTGTAAATATTCTATCAGATATGTATTTTTTCATTATTATCTGTAGTCCTGGTATAAATTTGCTGGGGTTGCCAGAAAAATGCACCACAAACTGGGCAGCATAAACAACAGAAATTTCTTTTTATTTATTTATTTATTATTATTATACTTTAAGTTTTAGGGTACATGTGCACAATGTGCAGGTTAGTTGCATATGTATACATGTGCCATGCTGGTGTGCTGCGCCCACTAACTCGTCATCTAGCATTAGGTATATCTCCCAATGCTATCCCTCCCCCCTCCCCCCACCCCACAACTGTCCCCAGAGTGTGATGTTCCCCTTCCTGTGTCCATGTGTTCTCATTGTTCAATTCCCACCTATGAGTGAGAATATGCGGTGTTTGTTTTTTTGTTCTTGTGATAGTTTACTGAGAATGATGATTTCCAATTTCATCCATGTCCTTACAAAGGACATGAACTTATCATTTCTTATGGCTGCGTAGTATTCCATAGTGTATATGTGCCACATTTTCTTAATCCAGTCTATCATTGTTGGACATTTGGGTTGGTTCCAAGTCTTTGCTATTGTGAATAGTGCCGCAATAAACATACGTGTGCATGTGTCTTTATAGCAGCATGATTTATAGTCCTTTGGGTATATACCCAGTAATGGGATGGCTGGGTCAAATGGTATTTCTAGTTCTAGATCCCTGAGGAATCACCACACTGACTTCCACAATGGTTGAACTAGTTTACAGTCCCACCAACAGTGTAAAAGTGTTCCTATTTCTCTACATCCTCTCCAGCACCTGTTGTTTCCTGACTTCTTAATGATTGCCATTCTAACTGGTGTGAGATGGTATCTCATTGTGGTTTTGATTTGTATTTCTCTGATGGCCAGTGATGGTGAGCATTTTTTCATGTGTTTTTTGGCTGCATAAATGTCTTCTTTTGAGAAGTGTCTGTTCATGTCCTTCGCCCACTTTTTGATGGGGTTGTTTGTTTTTTTCTTGTAAATTTGTTTGAGTTCATTGTAGATTCTGGATATTAGCCCTTTGTCAGATGAGTAAACCCTAGAAGAAAACCTAGGCATTACCATTCAGGACATAGGCATGGGCAAGGGCAAGGACTTCATGTCTAAAACACCAAAAGCAATGGCAACAAAAGCCAAAATTGACAAATCGGATCTAATTAAACTAAAGAACTTCTGTACAGCAAAAGAAACTACCATCAGAGTGAACAGGCAACCTACAAAATGGGAGAAAATTTTCAGAAATTTCTTCTTTAGTCGGCAGGGTTGGCTCCTTCTGGAGGCAGTGAGGGAGAATCTGACCCACGCCTCTCTCCTAGCTTCTGGCAGTTGCCAGCAATGCTTGGTATTCCTTGGCTTGTGGACACATTACTCCAATCTCTGCCTCCCTCATTACTTGGTGTTCTCTCCCTATCTTTTTAATTTTTTTTTAATATTAGATTTTTTTTTTTTTTTTTTTTTGAGCCGGAGTCTCGCTCTGTCGCCCAGGCCGGAGTGCATTGGGGTGATCTTGGCTCACTGCAAGCTCCGCCTCCCAGGTTCATGCCGTTCTCCTGCCTCAGCCTGCCGAGTAGCTGGGACTACAGGTGCCCACCACCATGCCTGGCTAATTTTTTGTATTTTTTTTAGTAGAGACGGGGTTTCACCATGTTAGCCAGGATGGTCTCGGTCTCCAGACCTCGTGATTCGCCTGCCTCGGCCTCCCAAAGCGCTGGGATTACAGGCGTAAGCCACCGCGCCTGGCCGTTCTCTCCCTATCTGTCACTATCTTTGTGTCCCTCTTCTTATAAGGACACCAGTCATTGGATTAGGGTTCACTGTAATCCAATATGACCATATTTTAACTTGATTACATCCTTAAAGATCCTATTTCCAAATAAAGTCACATTCACAGGTACCAGGAGTTAAAACTTCAGCATATCTTTTTCTGGGACCAACCCACAACAGACATTCTATTGTATTTTTCTCATATTGTGTTTCTCAAATTTATGGTCCATATCTCAAGCTATGGTCCTGTGTTCCTCCTTTCATGGTCAACCTTTCTGAAAAGTTCCTCACTCAGTCTTCAACCTGCTATAATTGGCATATCCGTGTTTACCTTTATGCCGAAACTGTTAACTGCTATTTTTCATTCCTAATTTTATCTAATCTTTGCAGAATTTCACGTCACCGATCAGTTTTTCCCTTTAAAGTTGTCTCTGTGATTGATTTTTACCCTCTTCTTTTCATCTGGTCACTCTTTCATTTGTGCAAATTTATGGAATATATGAGAAAATTTTTACATGTATGTAATGAATAGTGATCAACTCAGGATATTTAGGGTGTCTATTACTCAAATACAATACATTTTAAGTATAGTCATCCTACTCTGCTATGAGACATTGAATTTATTTCTTCTCCTCCCCCCCGCCCCCTCCACCTCCCGCCCCTTTTCCCCACCCCCTTCCTCTTTCTCCTCCTCCTCCTCCTCTTCCTCCTTCTTTCTTTCTTTGAGATGACATCTCACTCTGTTGCCCAGGCTGGAGTGCAGTGGCATCATCTCTGCTCACTGCAACCTCTGCCTCCTGGGTTCAAGCGATTCTCCTGCCTCAGCCTCCTGAGTAGCTGGGATTGCAGGCATATGCTACCAGGCCCAGCTAACTTCTGTATTTTTAGTAGAGACAGGGTTTCACCATGTTGGCCAGGCTGGTCTCGAACTCCTGACCTCAAGTGATCTGCCCACTTCAGCCTCCCAAAGTGCTGGGGTTACAGGCGTGAGCCACCGCACCTGGCCTGAATTTATTTCTACTATCTCACTGTATGTTTGTACTCTTTAACCTACTTCTCTTTATCCTTGCCCTCCTGCCTCTCTCACCCTTCCCAGCCTCTGTTATCTATTTTTCTACTCTACTTCCATGCGTTCAAATGTTTTAGTTCCCACGTATAAGTGAGAACATGCAATATTTGTCTTTTTGTGCCTGGCTTATTTCTCTTAAGATAACGACCTCCAGTTTCATCCATGTTGCTGCAAATGACATGATTTTAATATTTTTTAATGGCCAAATAGTATTTCATTGTCTATAAATACCACATTTTCTTTATCCAGTCATCTTTTCATGGGCACTTTGGTTGATTCCATGTGTTTGCTATAGTGAATAGTGCTGCAATAAACATGCAAGTGCAGCTATCACTTTGATATGTGGATTTCATTTCCTTTGGGTAGATACCCAGTAGTGGAATTGCTGGATCGAGTGGTAATTCTATTTTTAGTTTTTTTTTGTGTGAAATCTCTGTATGGTTTCCATAGTGGCTATACTAGTTTACATTCTCATCAACAGAGTGTAAGTTCTTTTTGCTCTGCACCCTCAACAACATCTGTTAATTTTGTCATTTTAATAATAACCATTCTAACTGGGGTGAGATGATATCTCATTGTGGTTTTGATTTGCATTTCTCTGATGATTAGTGATGCCGACCATTTTTTCATTTATGTATTTGTGTGTCTTCTTTTGAGAAATGTCTATTCGTGTACTTTGCCTACTTTTTAATGACGTTATTTATCTTTGTCCTTTTGAGTTGTTTGAGTTTCTTATATATTCTGGATATTAGTTGCCTGTTGGATGAATAGTTTGCAAATATTTTCTCTCATTCAACACGTTGTCTCTTCACTGCTGATTATTTCTTTTGCTATGCAGAAGCTTTTTAGTTTAAGTCCTATTTGTCTATTTTTGTTTCTGTTGCCTGTACTTTTGAGGTATTAGTCATAAATTCCTTGCTGAAACCAATGTCCAGGAAAGTTTTCCCTAGGTTTTCTTCTAGTATTTTTATAGTTTTGGGTCGTATATTTAAGTGTTTAATCCATTTTGAGTTGATTTTTGTATATTGTGAGAGAAAACGTTCATTTCATTCTTCTGCATGTGGTTATCCAATTTTCCTAGTACCATTTTTTGAAGAGCATATTCTTTCCCCACCCAGAGCCTCTTGTCAGCTTTGTCAAAGATGAGTTGGCTGTAAATATGTGGATTTATTCCTAGTTTCTCTATTCTGTTCCATTTGTCTATATGTCTCTTTTTATACCAATACCATACTGTTTTGGTTACTATAGCCTTGTATTGTATTTTGAAATCAGGTAATGTGATGCCTCAGCTTTGTTCTTTTTGCTCAGGATTGCTTTGTCTATTTTGCCTCTTTTTTGATTCCCTATGGATTTTAAGATTTTTTTTTTTCTGTTCCGTGAAGCCAAATTTTTGATAGGGATTGCATTGAATCTGTAGATTGCTTTGGGCAATCTTGTCATTTTATTGTTATTAATTCTTCTCATCCATGAGCATAGGATTTTTTTCCATTTGTTTGTGTCATCTTTAATTTCTTTTACAGTGTTTTGTAGTTTTCCTTGTATAGATCTTTTACCTCTTTAATTATATTTACTTCCAGGTATTTTATATGTTTTATAGCTATTGTAAATGGGATTGCCTTCTTGATTTCTTTCTTGGCTAGATAACTATTAGTGTATAGAAATGCTACTGATTTTTGTATGTTGGTTTTGTATCCTGAAAGTTTACTACATTCATTTATCAAATCTAACAGTTCTTTGGTGGAATCTTTAAGTTTTTTCTAGATATAATATTATATCATCAGAAAATAGGGACACTGTGACTTCCTCTTTTCCAATCTGAATGCCTTTTATTTCTTTCTCTTGGCTGATTGCTTCGGTTAGGACTTCCAGTACTGTGTTGGATAGGAGTTGTAAAAGTGGGCGTCCAGAATCAGTGTTCTGGTTCTTAGAGGAAAGGCTTTTAACTTTCTGCTATTCAGTATGATACTAGCTATGAGTTTGTCATACATGACCTTTATTTTTTTGAGGTATGTTCCTTATATGCCTAGTTATTAAGAATTTTTATCAAGAAAGTATGGTGAATTTTATAAAATGCTCTTTCTGCATCTATTGAGATGATCATATGGTTTTTGTCCTTCATTCTGTTGATGTGATAGAGCTTGATCATTGATTTGCATATGTTGAACTATTCTCGCATCCCTGGAATAAATCCTATTTGATAACGGTGTATTATCTTTTTGATGTGCTGCTGGTTTCAGTTTGCTTGTATTTTGTTGAGGATTTTTATGTCTATGTTCATTAGGGACATTGGCTGGTAGTTTACTCTTTTTGTTCTGTTCTTTTCTGGTTTTGGTATCAGGGTGATACTGGTCTCATAGAATGATAGGGAGAATTACCTCCTCTTCAGTTTTTTGCAATAGTTTCAGGAGAATTGGTATTAGTTTTTCTTTGTATGTTTGGTAGAATATGACTGTGAATTCAGCAGGTCCTTTTTGTCATTGTTGTTGGGAGACTTTTATTACTGATTCAATCTTGCTACTTGTTATTGTTCTGTTCATGTTTTCTATCTTTTCTTGATCCAATCTTTGTAGGTTGTATGTTTACAGGAATTTATCAATTTCCTCTAGTTTTCTAATTTGTCACCATTTAGTTATTTACAGTCTCTGATGATCTTTGATATTTCTGTTGTGTCAGTTGTAATGTTTCATTTTTGATTTTTGATTTTGTATATTTGGATCTTCTCTCTTCTTGGTTAGTCCAGCTAAGTGGTTTATCAATTTTATTTATCCTTTGAATAGCCAACTTTTTGTTTTGTTTATCCTTTATATTGTTTTCTTAGTCTCTATTTCATTTAGTTCTGCTCTGTTTTTTATTATTTCTTTTCTTCTGCCAATTTTGGGTTTAGTTTATTCTTGCTTTTCTAGTTCCTTGAGGTGCACTGTTAAATTGTCAACTTCTAGTCTTTCTGCTTTTTTTTTGCTGTAGTTATTCAGTGCTATAAGCTTCCCTCTTAGCATTGCTTTTGCTGTATCCCATGGGTTTTGGTATGTTGTGTTTCCATTTTCATTTGCTTCAAGGAATTCTTCCATTTCCATCTTAATTATTCATTGACTCAAGTGGTCATTCAGGAACATGTTGTTCAGCTTCCATGTATATGAATAGTTTCAAAAGTTCCTCTTACTATTGATTTCTAATTTTATTCCATTGTGGTCTGAGAAGATACTTGATATGATTTTTTTTTTTCCTTTTTGAGTCAGAGTCTTGCTCTGTCACCCAGGCTGGAGTGCAGTGGCACT
Organism: Pan paniscus; assembly: GCF_029289425.2. NCBI lineage: Eukaryota > Metazoa > Chordata > Mammalia > Primates > Hominidae > Pan > Pan paniscus. The sequence continues at coordinate 38,474,994 of NC_073264.2, read as the reverse complement.
ATCTTGGCTCACTGCAACCTTTGTTTTCCTGGGTTCAAGCAATTCTCGTGCCTCAGCCTCCCAAGAAGCTGGGATTACAGGCATGCACCACCACGCCCAGTTAATTTTTTTGTGTGTTTTTAGGAGAGATAGCGTTTCCCCATGTTGGCCAGGCTGGTCTCAAGCTCCTGGCCCCAAGCAATCCACCTGCCTTGACCTCCCAAAGTGCTGGGATTACAAGCATGAGCCACCATGCTGGGCGTGATATGATTTTATTTTTAAAAATTTGTTGTGACTTGTTTTGTGGCGTAACATATGGTCTATCCTGGAGAATGTGCCATGTGTGGCTGAAAAGAATGTATATTCAGCACTTGTTGGATATAATGTTTTGTAAATATCTGTTAGGTCCATTTGATCTAATGTGCAGTTTAAATTCAATGTTTCTTTGTTGATATTTTGTGTAGATGATCTGTCTAGTGATGAAAGTAGGGTGTTGAAGTCTTCCACTGTTACTGTGTTGGAGTCTATCTCTCTCTTTAGATCTAGTCTTATTTGCTTGATGAATCTGGGTGCTTCAGTATAGAGTGCACATATATTTAGAATTGTTATATCCTCTTGTTGGATTGTTCCCTTTATCATTACATAATGACCATCTTTGTCTTTCTTTTACTCTTCTTGACTTAAAGCCTGTTTTAGCTGATATAATTGTAGCTACTCCTGCTCACTTTTGGTTTCTGTTTGTCTGGAGTGTCTTTTCCTATTCCTTTACTTTTAGTCTATATGTGTTTTATTGATAAGTTGGGTTTCTTGTAAGCAGTATGTAGTTGGAAGATAGTTTTTAAAAAATCTGTTTAGCCGTTCTGTATCATTTATGTGGATTATTTAATGTTTATGTTCAAGATTATTATTGATATTATTGATATGTGAGGCTTTGTTCCTGTCATATTAATTGTTTTCTGTTTGCTTTGTATACTCTTTGTTCCTTTCTTTTTCTCTTATTATTTTAATTAATTAATTTTATTTTCCCAATCTTTAGAACCTGTGAATCTTTTATTATTTGTCATTGCGGTTTGGTGAATTTCTGTAGTAATACCATTTAATTCTTTTCTCTTCCTCCTTTGTGTGATTGCTTTCCTAGTGAGTTTTATACTTTCGTGTATTTTTTTTTTTTTTTTTGAGATGGAGTCTCACTCTGTCACCCAGGCCGGAGTGCAGTGGTGTGATCTCAGCTCACTGCAACCTCCGCCTCCTGGGTTCAAGTGATTCTGCTGCATCAGCCTCCTGAGTAACTGGGGTTACAGACATGCACCACCATGCTCAGCTAATTTTTGTATTTTTAGTAGAGATGGGGTTTCGTCATATTGGCCAGGCTGGTCTCAAACTCCTGACCTCAGATGGACCACTCATCTCAGCCTCCCAAAGTGCTAGGATTACAGGCATGAACCATCAGGGCTGGGCTACTTTTGTGTATTTTTGTGATGGTAAATCTAATCTTTTCACTTCCAGGTTTAGGACTCCCTTGACCATTTCTTCTAGGTCCAGTCTAATGGTAATAAATTCCTTCAGCATTTGCTTGTCTGGGAATGCCTTTATTTCTCCTTCATTTAGGAAGAATAATTTTGCTATAATTTTGCTGGGTATATAGTATTCTAGGGTGAAAGTTTTTTGGGTTTTGTTTTGTTTTTCTCTTGCCACTATCACTATATCATGCCATTCTCTTCTGGCCTATAAGGTTTCTGCTAAGAAATTCACAGTTAGTTTGATGGAGTTTTCTTTATAGATGACTAGATGATTTTCTCTTGTTATTTTTAGAATTATCTTTTTATCTTTGACTTTAGACAGTCTGATTATAATGTGCTGTGAAAACTTTTTGGCATTGTATCTTCCTAGGTATTGTTGAGCCACCTGTATCTGAATATCCTCTTGCTAGACTTACATCTCCTGCTAGACTTATTTTATTTTGTTAAATAAGTTTTCTAATCTTTTCTTTGTTTCTTTGTCCTCTAGGATACTGATAATTTATAAATTCAGTCACTGTATGTTGCCCCAAATGTCATGAAGCCTTGCTTATTCTTTTTTATTCTTTTCCTTTGTCTGACTAGCTTATTTCAAAAGAACTGTCTTTTGTCTGGGCACAGTGGCTCACGTCTGTAATCCCAGCCCTTTGGGAGGCTAAGGCAGGAAGATCATCTGAGGTCAGGAGTTTGAGACTAGCCCAGCCAACATGGTAAAACCCAATCTCTTCAAAAATATAAAAATTAGCCAGGCATGGTGGCAAACACCTGTAGTCCAGCTACTTGGGAGGCTGAGGTAGGAGGATTGCTGGAATCTCGGAAGCGGAGGTTGCAGTGAGCTGAGATCGTGCCACTGCACTCCAGCCTGGGCAACAGAGTGAAACTCCATCTTAAAAAAAAAAAAAAGAGCTGTCTTTTAGTTCTGAGATTTTTTCTTCTGTCTCATCTACTCTATTATCAAAGCTTTCAAATGTATTTTTTATTTCTTTCAATGAATTCTTCAGGTCCAGAATTTCTATTTGGTTTTCAAAAAAGATATCGGCCGGGCGTGGTGCCTCACACTTATAATCCCAGCACTTTGGGAGGCTGAGGCGGGTAGATCACCTGAGGTTGGGAGTTTGAGACCAGCCTGACCAACATGGAGAAACCCTGTCTCTACTAAAAATACAAAATTAGCTGGGTGTGGTGGTGCATGCCTGTAATCCTAGCTACTCGGGAGGCTGAGGCAGGAGAATCGCTTGAACTGGGGAGGTGGAGGTTACACTGAGCCGAGATCATGCTATCGCACTCCAGCCTGGGGAACAAGAGTGAAACTCCGTCTCAAAAAAAAAAAATCTATCTTTTAGTAAAATTTTCCCTCATATCTTGAATTGTTTTTCTGTTGTCTTTGTACTGAGTTTCTTTAAAATCAATATTTTGCATTATACTGGGATTTTGAAAATGTCTTTTTGATTAAGATCTGTTACTGGAGAATTGTTGTGTTCCTTTGGAGAGTCATATTTCATTGATTTTTTTTTTTATGTTTCCTGTGTCTTTATGTTTATATCTGCACATCTGGTGTAACAATCACGTCTTCCTATTTTTGAACTTACTTTTGTAGGAGAGGACTTCTTCCAGAAGACCTAGCTTTATTGTTTGTTAGGTAGGGTACTTTGGCTTTTAATTCTGAGGGCATGCAGCAGTGTAGTCTTTGTATGATTTCTTTGGCTCTAAACAGGATTAGTGGTATCTTTGTGGGTTGGGGTGCAATTATCAGTGGAGTCTGTGGTGATGTTCTGCTTGGGGACTAAGATGCCAGGTGGGCCAGTTTCCAGGCACCAGTGATGACAGTGGTGGGTTGAGTATCCCTATCTTTGTGCCCCAGGGTGACGTATGCTGCCACCTGTACTTGTGGTTACTAGAGGTCTGATTTTTGGGCCTCCAGGTGGCTTGCTCAGATGTTGATAGTGGCAGCAGTAGACTGGGTCATAGAGTGTGTTTTCAATCACCTGGCAGCCAGTATAGCATGGATGATGGCAGAAGCTGTAGTGGGATGATTCTCTGGGTCCTGAGTGGTGTGTGTTCATGTTGACAGTAGATGTGATGTACTGGGTGGGGAAGTCTCCAGTCCTGCAGGTGGTGCTTGCAGATAGGTCAGCTGAGGAGATAGCAGTCGAGACCCTGGGCTATGTGCTCTGTTAAGGTGGGAGAAGTGAAGGAGCGAAGCTAGGCTCGCAGGGCTTGTGGTGAGAGCAGGCACCAGCTGTGGTGGGCAGGATGATCCTTAGGCCTCAGGCTAAGTGCTTGTGTTAGAGACAGTAGCAGCCATGCTGAGGCCCCACCACTGGAGAGGGAGCTGCTCTCTTTGTGGCAACAGCCTGGGCCAGTGGGTAGGGAATGCACGTTTCTTTCTAGCCCCAGTCCTGGGGGTTCACCCCCTACCCTGGCAGTGGTAGCTGATGCTTAGCTTGTTCCCCCACCCCAGCTGTAGGAGCACCCACCCAGCTCACAACCAAGTCCCACCAGCAACTCATTCTGCTCACTCACATGCCAGTCTCTGTCCTGACAGCACCTGCTTCCTGGCACTGGCTGCTGCAGCTCATGTCTTGCTTGCTTCTTATCCCTGGCTGTGGGAATGCTCCCATCTTACTCCGCATTCCAGCAGTGATAACTTGAGCTTTTGTAATGTCTCAGTCTTGGTGCTGCTGGCCTGAAGGACAGTGTGCAGTTTATGAGAGGCTAGCTTTGAAAATGGCACCTTCCTGTAGCTTCTTAGGTCTTATAAATGGTGTGGGAGCTCCCTCCCTGGAGCAGCCCTGTCCCTTGGTCTCCCATCAACTTCCTATGTTAGTTTCAGGGCTTGGGATGGTCAAGGGGCTCTCCTGTGGCTAGGATTGCATGATCTGAAGGTGGGGATGTGGGCTGCTGGAAGTCTGTCACTCACCCTTTCCTCATGTTAGGAAGTCACTCCCAGCTCTTAGCCAGTCCTGACCAGGGATGCTGCCTCTTTTCCTCCTTCCCCACTTTTGGTGTTTCCTGTCTCTTCTGTGTTGAGCATCAGCATTCTGTCTTGGATAACGTATTTGAAGTGTGACTGTCTATATACTATTCCAGTTCTTCTAAGTAGAGCCAGAAAATCCTACTCAACCATCTTGAACCTTTCTCCCCTATTTGATTAGTCTTCTATTGTCTCCACTTTCCCTTTCCTCAAAAATTGATATTCTACATGTTTGTAAGTTCTTTGCTTTACACAATCTTTTAAAAATTTATTTTAAATTCATTTTATTTAGTTTTTTTCTTCTTGTGCTTTACACATTCTAACTCCCCAAACAAACCCATCCACTCTTTGGCTTCAGTGTTGTCTGTTCGCAGGTGACTTCCAGAACTGTGTTTCTGACTTCTCTGCGCTCTGCAGGCTCACATTTTTAAGGTATATAGCAGCAATAAAATGAAATTAACTGGGCATGGTGGCAGGCGCCTGTAGTCCCAGCTAGTCAGGAGGCTGAAGCAGGAGAATTGCTTGAACCCGGAGGCGGAGGTTGCAGTGAGCCGAGATCGTGCCACTGTGCTCCAGTCTGGGTGAGAGAGCGAGACTCTCAAAAAAAAAAAAAATTGAAATAAAATGAAATTGAGAGTTAATGGACTCTAATGGTTTTCAAAGATGTTTCAGAGATAGATTTTGAAACTAATATCAGACCTTCAAACAAATTATCATTTTCTCATTTCTATTTTGAGTTCAGTCTTTTCATTCATTCTTTTTGTCATCTTTAGAAGTCACAATGAACTTCCTGGGATATTTGTTTGGGTTGGGTAGATCCTCCCTAACTATCATAGTCAATAAGTATGATAAGATTTTAAAAAGTAAGATAAATCTTATCTTTTGAGTGCTAACATTTACTGAATGCTTACTATGTGCAAAGCATCTTACTTTGCTTAAATAATCTCTATTATTATTATTATTATTGAGATGGGGTTTCTCTCTGTCGCCTACACTGGAGTGCAGTGAAGTGACCTCAGCTCACTGCAAACCCCTTCTCCTGGGTTCAAGCGTCTCTCTTGCCTCAGCCTCCAAAGTAGCTGGGATTACAGGCACATGCCACCCTGCCCAGCTAATATTTGTATTTTTAGTAGAGACAGGGTTTCACTATGTTGGCCAGGCTCGTCTTGAACTCCTGACCTCAAGTGATCTGCCCGCCTTGGCCTCCCAAAGTGCTGGATTCCAGGCATGAGCCAATTTGTAATTTCTTGAAGATGAGGAAAGTGAAGCTCAGAGAAATTAAATATCTTGTTCAAGGCTGATGACAGACACAGACTCAAACTCTGCTCTTTGCTTTCAAAGCTTGAGCTCTCATCCATTACTCCACCCTGCCTCTTAGTGTGCAGAATGAGAAATCAGGTAAGCAGCCCCTTCAAGTATTGCCCCCATAAGTCTTCTTTTTCTCTCTGGTTATGTTAAATACCACAGGTTTTCTTGAACTTGAGTGTTAATGAACAAACAGGGTCTGCCCTTGTACAAAAGTCCATTTCTTGTTTTTGCAGATTTTTAAATGCCAGCCATAGCTTAAGTATGAAATTATCCATATTAACCAGCAGGGCCTCTGTCAGCATTAATGCGGCATCTTTTTTTCTGCCAGATGCTACAGGCAATTGGTCAGGAAGTGGGCCAAGCCTCCACCCTCACGTATTGTTAACTGAATTCGCACACCACTAATAAGATACTGGTGTGACTCAGTAGAGTGAGAGCAACCCAAGAGTGGACAGGAGGGGCCTGTCTGAAAAAGGAGGGAATCTTAAGTCACATGTAATTTAATGTCTGTAAAAACTAGAATAGACTACTGTAGGGAGAACGTATAGCCTCCTCTTTGGAGAAAGAAGAATGAAATTCAATAGAATTCAATAGAATTGGATGACACCTAAAATAGAATCATGGCCCAAAGTAATTTTGCAGAATGAAAGAGAAAGAGAGAGAGAGAGAGAACCTACCAATGTGCTAATATTTCTTGAAAACTTACCAATATTTATCGACCATCAAGTATGCCAAATCAGAATAATACAATTGTGAAAAACATTAGTTTTTGTTCTGATTGCTTGAGGCTTCTATTGCTGTTATTATCACTATCATTTTGGGGCATGATTGTAGAGGCAGGTTAAAGCACTTTGGAGTAAATTGCAAGATCCTCTCCAGAGATCTGAGAATGAGCAGCATTATTTTGGAGCGTCCCCCTAGGACAGCACATTTGATTGGCTAGTTTATCACAGTGGACATTTATATCTGAAACTAAGATTACTATTCTGTACTTGTGCAGACCTATAGATGGCGCTGTCTTCCTATAATTTTGGGGATTTGCTTTTTATTTTCTTTTTAAAAGGAAAAGCTTTCTGCAGATACAGTTAGATCTAGAAGTGTGTTAACTTCTGACTACATTCCACTATTGCAAAGCATCTTTGCCTTGCATAGATCATAGAGAATTCTACACTTGAAAAATACAGACTGTACTTTGGGAATTAATTTTTCTTTTAATTGTGATTCATACCTGTGTATGTATGGAAAAATAGGTTTATGTATATGAGTAAGAAAAAGGGATGGAAGAAACTGTTTTTATTTGTTTAATATTTATTTTCTTTATGTTGGTTCTTGCTGTAAAATTTGAATTAGAGTCCTGGATAAAATAGAAATCATTGATAAGCTTAGGATAAATGTCATAATTTCTTGTAGATTTTAGAGATTACCTGAAACTCCTAGATTCCATAATTCTGTTTTTCAAAGTTATTAGGGCTAGGGTATGTATTATAGTCATAATAAATTATAAACATCTCTAAACAGGAGCTGCAGTGCCAAACGCGTAGGTTTTATTTATGTATCTGGGACTCAAATGCCATTTCTTGTTTTAATTCAGTGGCCTTTAACATAAGAAATTGGGTATACATATGAATAATAATTTTTCTTGAATGTAAGTTCTAAACAGGATTTTTTTCCTTCAACCCTACTCCTTCTGTAAGGAAAAAGTTTTAAGTATGATACATATTATGTTGTGGATTTGGTTTATGAATGGGAAATGCCAGAAGTGCTTGCTTCTGTAATCAAACTTTAACCACAAGATGGCAGTATAACTTTCCCATGTCTTTAAAAAAATTTTAAATAATTACTAAATTAAATTATTTTTTCTCTCTTAATGAGAAATGTATACAGCTAAGGGATTTCAAGATAGTTCTAAGGAGGATGAATATTGAAGGTACTATACTAAATATAAGAAATATTAAAGACTATTTAGTGATTATTTATTTATTTTTTGAGTCTTGCTCTGTGAGTCAGCCTGAGTCTGTGCCCAGGCTGGAGTTTAGTGGTGCTGTCTCAGCTCACTGCAACCTCTGCCTCCCGGTTTAAGCGATTCTGGTGCCTCAGCCTCCTGAGTAGCTGGGACTACAGGCGCCCACCACCATGCCCAGCTAATTTTTGTATTTTTAGTAGAGATGGGGTTTCAGCTTCCCAAAGTGCTGGGATTGCAGGTGTGAGCCACCGTGGCCGGCCCTAGCGATTTTTTTTTTTGATGGAGCAGTTTTTAGTTGCCCTAAGAAAACATTTAATTTATATTCTGTAAAGTTGAAACAGGAATATGATATGAAAATGGTAAGCAACTTTGTTTTACAGAGCAATAGAGTTTCATTAGGTTTGCCTCATAAAGCATCAAGAAAGTGATAGTAGATTTTCTGTTTCTTTCATGTGTTCATGGACATCTGCATTGGTGTATACCTTGTATTTTGAGCTCATAGCTGGAGATTAGAAGTTCAACAAGAAGCAAGGAAGGGAAGAGAAAGAGAAAAGTAGAGGCACTGGCATCTAAGTTAAAAAAAAAAACAGTGGTGATAATGATGTCTATGTGATTCTTGTTGGCTTCATATCTTCCATAGTCAAAAAATGGTTCATCTAGGCAGGCACAGATAGCTCATGCCTGTAATTCCAGCATTTAGGGAGGCCAAAGTGGGGAGAATTGCTTGAGCCCTGGAGGTTGAGGCTATTGCAAGCCATCATTTGTTCATTCAATTTGTATATTTAAAAAGCCGTCATCCAGCATTATATATACTGATAATGTTTTCATTGGTATGCTTACATAATATGTAGTATTCCATTTCACTCTGCAAAGAGGCTTTTCACAAGCATCTATTTTACTTTTCCTTGATTTTTTGTGATTAGTTTAAAAGAGTGCATTGGATCTATTTCTTGTTTTTTAAGTCTTATGAAGAGTGAGCCCCTCTAAGGAAGAGACCAAGTCATGTTTATTTTGTATCTCCAGGCCTACCACAGTGCTTTGAATACAGTAGCTGCTCAATAAATGTATATTTATTCAATGCATTTGCCACAAAGCAATTCAATTTCATTGAGACCTGTTTTGCTTATATATCCCCATGTAACCATATAGAAATATGGCAGAAGTAAAGAAAATACCTTCTGATTTAGACGTCAAATACTTTGACCTCTTTCATAGCATCTTATTTTACTGATGGTGGAGGGAATGTTTCTTGTAGGAATCATAGTTTCTCAGAGCAACAATGAAGACAAAACATCTGTGTTTTGACCTATGGTGTATCTAAATGAAGATGATCTCATGCTAAATAGTATGATTTGCTTTCTATAATAGAAATCTGACATACAGTCAATATAAAATGTACAATGTGTAGCTACACACAAAAATATTTTTTACCTTATAAACTCAAGGACATCTTTTACTTTGCATTATTTATATAAGTTAGAAATATATGACAGTATATATAAAATCACATTTGCGGGCAAGTTGAATGAAAAAAGACTCACAGTTACCATATGTAGGAAAAACATATAAGCAAAATACATAAGGAAAATAAGGGCTGGGGGTGGTGGCTCATGCCTGTAATCCCAGCACTTTGGGAGGCCCAGGTAGACGGATCACTTGAGGTCAGGAGTTCGAGACCAGCCTGACCAACATGGAGAAACCCCGTCTCTACTAAAAATACAAAAATCAGCCAGGTGTGGTGGTGAGTGCCTGTAATCCCAGCCACTCGGGAGGCTGAGGCAGGAGAATTGAACCTGGGAGGCGGAGGTTGCAGTGAACTGAGATCACATCACTGCACTCCAGCCTGGGCTACAGAGTTGAGACTCTGTCTCAAAAAAAAAAAAAAAAAAAAAAAAAAAAAAAAGAAAAGGAAAAAAAGAAAAAGGAAATATAGTTACCATGTGTGAGAAAAAAAAGTGTGGTCTCATGTAATGCCCTAAACATATATGTCATGTTTCAAAAATCTGTAGTTTTAGGTGAGTTTGAGGTCAGAATGCATTTCCCCCTAGAACAATGTTATGCAATTCATGGGCAAGCCACAAAAATTTTCTTCCTTTAAAAAAAAAAAAAAAAAAAAACCTGAAATAAGTGTGAAATACCAGTAATGGCAGCTCTGAGCCCTAGGGCATTTAGGATTCCTAAGCCCAAATATAGGGTCCTCTGTCCTTCTGAGGCTAGCTTCCCTGGAGGTTTTAAGAGCTCTAACTGGTGGAGAATGGGATAGAGATACTCAGATGTGGAGATAGTGTGGTGGCTTCTCGTTGACAATGAGATAGGAAGGTGCCAGCAGCCAAGAAGGAAAGGGTGACAGACAAGACCAGGAGGGCCATTTGAATAGGGCCTCATATTTCACAGAGGGCTTTATAAATTTGAATTTTTGACATTTCTTTCAAATATGGGCAGATATAAAGTCATTGCCTTTGTCATTGCAATTGTGTCTGTTAAAAGAATTACTATGTGAAATGTAAGTCCTTAAAGTAAATTTTAATAATGCTGTTAACTGGCATTTCTTTATTTTTTATAATAGTATTTTGAAAGTTCCCAATTAGTAGAAGAGTCTTGGGTCTCTTTCAACTTCCAAGAGGCCCTAGTCCTAAGAGACAAGGGTGAAGGAGTTCTAGAGGGTCTCACTCCAGTGGTTCCTAGTACATATTTGTGCAATGAATAGATGGATGGTTGGTGAACAGTCCGACAGCAGAGAAGAACCAAAGGGCAAGTGCAAACCAAAGAGTTGGGAATAAGGAGGCATTAAGGTTGGAGAAAATGGGAGCTGTAGTGATCATTAGTATGTACAGGTTGTTAGCAAATTAACTGTTTCTAGATTGGAAAATACCTGCATTTTTTATGTTTTGTGCAGCGTATATGAATCTATGTATTCTTACATTTGAATAAACATGAGACATGTCACACTTTTCATATATATTTTATCAGCATTGCATAGCTGAGAAAATGGCTACATATTAAATTAAAATAAAATATCCTAGTTTTTAAATTTTATTGATCCGTAAGTAACATTGACATGTTTAGTTAAATGTAAGAATGAATGCATAATACTAATTGTTGAATAAACGATGTAAAATAATGACATCATTTATTATATATTAAAACATGCTCTTCTTATCTTTATCAGTAGACTATTAGCTTCATGAAGGGAAAACTCTTGGTCTGGGCTGAGTGTGGTGGTTCAGGCCTGTAATCCCAGCACTTTGGGAGGCCAAGTCAGGCGGATCTCTTGAGGTCAGGAGTTAGAGACCAGGCTGGGTAACATGGTGAAAATCTGTTTCTACTAAAAATACAGAAGTTAGCTGGGAGTGGTGCCACGTGCCTGTAGCCTTAGCTACTTAGGGGGGTTGATGTGGGAGGATTGCTTGAGCCCAGGAGATCAAGGCTGCATGGAGCCATGTTTGTACCACTGTATATACTGTCACACACGCAAAAAAGAAACTCTTGGTCTGTTTGGTACTCTGGTGTATCCCTAGTGCCTAAAAGATAACCTGGCACAGGACAGGTACTCAGTAAACATTTGTCGAATGAATAGATGAATGAATAAATGTCAAGTATTTTATTTATCAATTTTTAATGTGAATTAATTTAAAACTTCAAAACTTTTCATCAAGATGGTAGGAAGATATTTCCTAAACAATCTGAAGGAGTGGGTGCCATATCCTTCATGCCCAGTGTCATTGGTGGTGAGGAGAATCATTGCTGTTTGCCTGTCACCAAATTGAGACATTACCCTAGGAACCGAATGCTGTAGGCGATGTACTGTTCCATTTTATTCCTGATAGCTGCAAAAGGAAATAAAAAAGGGCTCTAGTTTTCCTGCCCTGGTTACTCTAAGAAGGAGTCAATCCAAGTCCCATTGATTCTGCGAACCTAGAAATTTGTCTTCCTGAATTTTGACTGTGTGTGGATGGAGACCTGTTTTTTCCTAATACCTGGCTTTCCAGGAATAGTTAGAAGAAGTATAGAGTATCTGATTGTTGAGTTGCTTACAGTTTGGAGGTAGGTTTGTTTTCTCAAGCTCAAATGTCATTGTGTTAGTTGTAGTTTTTTCCAGCCCATCTTTCTACTTGCCCCACATGCCCTCAGGGATATCTGAGTCAATCCCACACATGTGGCAGTCATATGATAGGGGACTTACTCAGTGGGGTCATAGCAACCTAATCTTAATTTTCTGTTCTAGTCTATTAAATTCCTACTGTGGTGTCCCAAAGAGTTATTTAGCTCATCTCTGTGTGTGTGTGTGTGTGTGTGTGTGTGTGTGTGTGTGTGTGTGTATTTTAGTATTTTAGATTTCACTTCATGCTACAAAGAGAATAGAGGTAAATCTGGGCACACAGGCATGGAGTTCCAGCTACTCCTGAGGCTAAGGCATGAGGATTGCTTGAGCCCAGGAGTTTGACTCCAGCCTGGGCAACAGAGCGAGACCCCATCTCTTAAAAAAAGTAGAGAATAGAGGTAAGAGAAGGAGGTAGTATTCTATGGGGATTCACATGTCTTAATGCCTGATACCAGATCCCAACTCTAATACTTACTAGCTGTGTTACCTTGGGCAGGCAGCTTAACATCTCTGTGCCTTACCCATAAAATAGAGATAGGATGCAATCTACCTCATTGGTTATTGGAAGGATCATATGGATTGAGGCATGTAAAGTGCTTAGAATTGTGACTAGCACTTACTGAATGCTCTGTGTTAGTTATTATTAATGGAGAGGGAAAACATATGAGTAGTTAAGAAACTTCCAAATATTAAAAACAAACAAACAACAACAACAACAACAACAAAAACCCAGGCTGGGTGTGTAATCACAGCACTTTGGGAGGCCAAGGCAGGCTGATCGCTCAAGCTCAGGAATTCAAGACCAGCATGGGCAATGTGGTGAAATCCTATCTCTACTAAAAATACTAAAAAAACAAAAAAAACCCAAAACAACTTCACATATGAGTGACACATCTTATGAATACATGCATATATGCTAACTATAATTCTTTCTACTTTTATAATATAAACTGTATTTCTGTTTATATTCTAGAAACTTTATCTTATTTCACTTAACTACTGATTTGGGGCAGTAGAATTTTGTTTTGTGCTCAACCTGGATTTCATTAACATAATCTTCTTTTTCACCTGATGAAGTTGTTTTCCCCTCTGCCACCCCTGAAAATGGAGTCATTACTTTGCTTCTGGAGACTTCCTTTCCAGTATTCCACAGTGGGTCCACAGGAGTGGTTCTTAACTAATATTTTAGTAGTCACTCTATCAAATAATTTGGTTCACTCCCCTCCTCTAAACCTAAATTTTTTAAAAAGAAGAGAATGTATATGTGTGTAGGTATTCTATTTATCATTCATAGTAACTTCTGAGGTGTTAAATTGCATAACATTTTTTGGAACAAATTTGATCAATCATTATTAATTGAGATAAGTAATACAAAGGCCTTGTCTTTAATTTAAATAAATCATTTCCATATTTCACCCCAGTGGTAAAGAGACCACCTAATTGACAACTACTGATTTATAGGTTAAATAGAATCTGTCAGTCCTTTTCCCAAGATTTGACAGTGACATTATTACTCAGGTTTGTAATTAGCTGGCTCTCTTTTTCTCATTAGTTTCTGTATTTTTTTCTAAGCCCTCGACCCCAAGGATCAGTGCTCTCAGTCAAGACCTGTCCCGAGCTTCCCACCAAGGCACTGCATGCTTTTCTGACTCTTGTCAATAACTGCTGAATTTGACTTTCTAAAACCCCCATTTTATTCTAGGAAAACAGCAACTGCATTGATAAATTTAATTAATTATACTTTGTAATGTGTTAGATGTTTCCAACAATTTAACTGCTTTTGATAGATTCCAAACTGTGCCTTTTCCTCAGACAAAATATAAGCTATGATAGGAAAACCAGGAAAAAGAAACTTTGAACCACTTGCAGAATAAACTGGCCCTGTCTGCTCCCTTGCCCCAGATGCTGGGGAAAGCACAATAGGTGTTTCATGGAACCCCAAATATCTGATCCATGCTGACAATGATGATGAAATCAGTCAAATGCCTTCTTCCCCTTTCATACTTGTTCCTCTTAAACAAATTGCAGACACACACACACACACACACACACACACACGCTAATGAACAGACACATTAAAATGCCTTTTACCTGGGCTTTAAGCAGCTGTTCTATTGTTTACATGCTGACATTATTATTATGTTACTCTGTTTACAATCTGCTTTTCAAAAGTATTTTTAAAGTTAGTTCCCTCCAATGTCCATGAATTCCTTCGGAAAACATTTCTTGGGTGTTTTGTATAGCCAGCCCCTGTGACAGCAGGTATGTGTGGCCATTCTGATTTGAACCACGAGGAATGTGCAGTGCAGAAAGGGTGGGAGCAGTTAGCTAAGCCTGTTTGCCAGCAGGCGGGTGCTTAGTTCACCAAGCTTCACTAAAATTTGATATTTTGCTTTCGTAAGCTGGTTAGAAGCATTGCATGAAAATCCTGCCAAATTTTGTCCCTTTTTGTCCAAACTTTTTTAACTTGAAAAGGAATCTCAGTATGTAAAACTTTCCATTATAAGGCCACCTGTAAACTTAAAACAGGCAAACTGTTTTTTCAGCTGCCTGCAGCTATGTTTCTCAGTTGACTAATACTGACAGATAAAGATGGCTTTCCCCTGAGGAGGACTGTTTTGTTTGTGGTTATTCTGTCACTACCGGGAGGGACAGCTCCCTTTGCCTGTAGGGAATGCAGAGATGCAGTTTACAGACAGACTTAGATGCTGACTAGCAACTAAAAAAATAATAGTCAAATAATGATTTCATTGTTCCTTCCTGTGTCCTTGACAACTGAGAGGTATCCAGCTAGACTGGGCCACTGCCTAGGAGTGTTCTTTGCCTCAGATACTACTATTTCGAAGAAAATTTACAATTCATTCTGACAGTCAGGCTAAGGAGAAACACGGACATTTCTAATATCTGCCTAATTTCAGTGGTTGTGTATCCTCGGAGGTAATTCTTCTGTCACTTCTATTCATGAACACTATGACTTGCCCCTTTAAAAAAATCTTTTAGGCCCATCATGGTGGCTCATGGCCCTAATCCCAGCTACTCGGGAGGATTGCTTGAGCCCAGGAGTTCAGGATCAGCCTGGTAACATAGTGAGACCTCATCTCTACAAATAATAATAAAAAATTAACCAGATATGGTAGCACCTGTCTGCGGTTCCAGCTACTTGAGAGGCTGAGGTACGGGAATCGCTTGAGCCCAGGTAGCTGAGGCCGCAGTGAGCTGTGACCAAGCCACTGTACTCCAGCCTGGGCAACAGAGCAAAACCCTGTCTCCAAAAAGGAATATAATATCTTTTTATGGCATGGTTTCTACCTCGATGATAGTCTGTGATGAAGAGCTACCACTCTGGAGTTGGACAGAGCTGTTTGAGTTCTGTCTCAGTCAATTATCACTGGTGGGACCTTGGACAAGTTTCTTAATCTTTCTAATCCTCATGTCTTTAAATAGGAATAGTAACAGAATCTTTCTCCATGAGGTTATTGTGAGTTAAATGAGATGAGGCACATAAAATGCTTAGCCTGCTGTTTGGCACAATTAAGCACACCATAAATGGGTTGGTTACTGTTGTTATTAATCTCCCCTACAAGACTGTGAGTTCCCAGAGCCGTGGTTCTCAGCCTTGACTACACTTTAGAATCACTTGGGTAACATGAAAAGATGCAGAGGCCACTGTCACAACCCACACTGACTACATCAGAATCTCTGGGAATTGGACCCAGGAATCAGCATTTTTTACGTCGCTCTATCTGAGTCCAATGTGCAGCCAAGATTGAGAAACACTATCCTTGAGGATGGAGCCTGTATCATATCAAAGTACTCAGACGAAAATGTAGAAATAGCTGATTACAGTGGTTATTTTGAAAAATAAAGTCAGTGCAATCTAGAGAAATATAAAAAGTGACATATAGTACCTTACATATTTTGTTTCAGGTATTTTGAGTAATAGAATAAAGAAAAACAAAATTAACTGATTTTTAATGGGGCAACTTGCTACTAACATTTACATAGTAAAGTAAATCTACTAGGAAAAAGATGGAAAATGATAAAATAGCCGGTAACTCAAATTTGAATGTGTGAGATAAAGTTACACAAATGGAAGCTACACTAAAGCAAAATTATTTTTATATTTCAGTTTTTTTTTAAAAAACGCAGTTAATTGAAAGAAATAATCATAGACAATTCTATGCTATTTTAATACAAAGGCCAGTATAAATGCAAAGATTTCTCACTTAGATCATGTCTGTGGTGGTTTGACCACAGATTTTTTGTGTGTTTTATGTGTTGAGGAAAACACTGGCAACACACAAAAACATGCTTTACATTGCTAATGCTGAATTAGCATCTTTAGCTAGTCATTATGGTATTCAGCTTTTGGACTGGGAAGGCTAAAGTTTGAGATAAACTCAGTTGCTCAGTTGTATTAATTATATAAAAAAGCTTGAATTTCTTCCTCATAATACAACAGATGTTAATTATTAAGTTCCTAAGATTTTTTTTTTTTCTTTTTTTGAGACAGTGTCTCGCTCTGTCACCCAGGCTGGAGTGCGGTCGCGTGATCTTAGCTCACTGCAACCTCTGCTTCCCTGGTTCAGTGATTCTCCTGACTCAGCCTCCCAAGTAACTGGGATTACAAGCCTGCACCACCACGCCTGGCTAATTTTTGTATTATTTGTAGAGACGGAATTTCGCCATGTGGCAAGGTTGGTCTCGAACTCCTGACCTCAAGTGATCTACCTGCCTCAGCCTCCCAAAGTGCTGGGATTACAGGCGTGAGCCTTACCGTGCCCAGCTCTAAGATCTTATAAAGTTAAAAAAAAAAAATGGTACCACCAGACTTAACTTTTCCAAAGGGATTTCTTAGCCCCCAGTCCTTTAACTGTATTTTCAAAAGAGAATTTCTCTGTTTCAACATACCACATATTTTGGAAGCATGTTATTTCAATTTTGAGCTTCTTCAAAAGAATGTTTTTATAAATAAATACTTCATATAACATTCAGTATCTGTTTTTCTGCATATACAATTTAACCTAGATACATTGTTGATGATCAAAATGATTACACTAGTTTGCTACTGCTAGTTTTACAATAAATTTTTGTGTTTATGCTCTCGTTCAATTCTCCCAATACCTCAGTGAGGGTGCAGGGCAAGAATAAGCCTCATTTTATAGGTGGGAAAACTAAAGCAGTGTATTAGTAGGCAGTTCAGCAGAGCCAGGCAAAAGTTTTTGGTTTTAGTCAGATGTTCATTTCTTCAAGTCATTCATGCATTTAACAAGAATTATCAAGCTGCAGATATGTGTCAGATGTAGTTCTAGGGAATGGATATCCAAAATTAGTAAGTCATAGTTCTTGCCCTTAAGGAATTACATTTAGAGACCTGTGAATACATTTTAAAGTTTTTACCCTGTATCTACCAAGGCAGAATATATGATCTGAAATTGCCATGGCCGAAGTTAGCAACTTCGGGATATAAGCAGAAAGAAGAAATGCAGTGAGGTGGTTCAGAAAACCATAACTACCACCTACAGTTAGAGTTTGCAACAGCCAACTAGATGTGAGACAAACCTGGACATTAATATTCCTTGCAGCTGGGTTCTTTGATGATTTCTGCAGCATTAGGGGAAGCTATCGTGTTTTTCTAAGAATGTACTATTCAGTGATGCTTTAATTTTATTTCCTCCGGTTCTTCAACTGCTAATGTTCATTTTAGTTTCGGCAGAAATTGCTTTGATGATTAAGCATTGTGGTTTATTTTTAATGCATATTCATCTCAAGTATTTAGCTGGTTTCTGAAGATATCCTGTTGGTGAATTAAATGCTCATACTTACCAGACGCAAGTCAGGTGTAGAGTTTAATTAATCATTTAAGAAATACACCGACTTTTTGATGATTATAAAGTCTTGAAGGGAATGTACTGCCTTCACTGTCTTTTGTAATTAGCTACATTCTTTTATTTTAAAGCATAACATAGGAGTCAGTTAAATGGATAGAACTATTTTAGTTCTTCTTGAAGATTCATAGTGTTGCCCTAAAGGAAGGAAAGTTCAGGAAGAAAATTGTGTTATTCATTTTTCAGTTACTGAGTGGAAAATTTATGTCTTGAAATTTTTCCTTGAATATTTTACTATTGAAAATATATGGAGGGATAAAGGTATCAGTTTTTTTTGTGAGTAAAAATTTAAGAGTATAATGTTGAAAAGTTGAAATATAAGCATTGTTATGCAGCAAATAAATGAAATATATCTCTTACTCTTGTATGAAACTATTTTAACTTAATGTCAATAAAGTTTAAATTAGTTCAGACTTTTCTTATTAGAATAAATGTTTCCTTTTAAAATGCATGATAATCATAATCAAGACAGAATTTGTCCTGTTATTTATTTTCAAAATGATTGTACATGTTTAGCAGACTTTTGATTTAAATCCCCAGTGATATATTGGAGACAGATGTTTAGATGACCTCATGTTTAAAGTAATGTTATATTTGGACACAAGATTAAATTTTCCTTAAAATCTTTCCTTATAAGTTAAATGTGTGGTAGTATACAAAAACTAATCAATGATTTGCAGTGGATTAATGCGATTCCTGTATTTTAAATAAAATTTTCTATCTTTTATGGAATTCCACATAGTACAAAAGAGCTGATTATGAAACAGCTGTTTACAAATGAAAATATTGTTTTTGGCTGGCCAGCTAAATGGGAAACAGATTTCAAAAGTTCCATGAATTTGAATGCAAATTTACCATATCATTTATACTGAACCAAAGAACATTAGTAAAAAACTGCAACACAGTTTACCAAAAAATTCAGTTGAAGACTATTTTTTAGGCTAGAATATAAACATTTAAAATAGCTTTTTCTTTTTCAGAACTAATTTTTTCTTTATGAAAATCAATGTAATTATAACATGATAGTATATATAGAAGATTTTTAAGGAGCTCATAAGTAATATTTAACATTTCAATGAAGGAAAATTAGCAGTTGGAGGTATTAGAAATGCATAGGAAATTTAGTGGAGTGAAATAGATAAAAGATAAGAGATATTGTCCAAAGACAATAAATTAATGTATATGAACAAATGAATTTAAGGCAGAGCTATATAAGTATTAACAGACTGTCATTTCTATCAGCAGCAAGAATGCTATATACTAAAAATCACTTTGCTATGGAGATTTTAATTGAAGAAAACATGGTCTACAATGAAAATCTTCACATTTTCTCTCAAATTTTAAACAGTTAACAAGAATTATTTGTTTTGGAACTTAGTTTAAATAAAAATAAATGGCATAAAGGCCATATCTTATAAATTTTGAATATGACTCCCTTAAATGCCAGTATATACCTTAATCGAGGTAAGTAAAACTTCTAGAACTAGCGTTTGTTGTTTTCCTTTTTCTTTGTATCTTTTATTGTCTTTCTCCTTGCCTCAGTTTTCTGAAAATGGGATCATATTTTTTGAGTTGCTTTTTAAATAGTCACCTGGGAATAAATGCGTGTTTAGGGGTGGGATATTACATCTGGCTCTCTTGTCACCATCTAACATCCTAAGTGATTGATAATCACTCAGGAGAGAAGCAAGTGGAATATGAGCAAATATTTTAAGAAACAAGTTTTGGGGCAAAATGAAGGCAAGAAGGCATCTAGGAATGTAAGCAACATAAGTAAAAGCACTTTAAAGGTGAATACTAATACTGTATTCACATTGATGAATGTGTCCTTAATGGATGATTCACCTTTAGCATACTTTAATTTTTTCAACATATTTTATTGAGTGTCAGTTGTTAATTAATACCTGTAGAACGAATTCATTGACATACAGACATGTTAAATGGTAGTAGACTATACATTTTAAGGAAGACTTGATGCCTTATGGCTCCATTAATGATATATATTTTACTTTTGAGAATAGTGGAAATAATTACCACTCTGTAGATTAGGCCGACTACATAGTATTGATGGCTTATACATATCACATCATCCACATTCTTTTTCGCTTTACTCATGATCCTACAATGTAGTAATGTATAAAAGTCAGGCAGCTGGCACAAGTGATGCATTTGACAGCTACTAACGGAGGTTTTCTTATTTACTTTATGTTTTATCTTAATACAATCTTATACATCTTTTAAACAATGACAAAATTCTATAAGAAAATCAGCTGGTATCTATGCTTCTTTTTAAGCTGGCATATATGCTTCTAACAAGAAATTATAATTGTGTTTTTGCATATTGGACAAAATTAAATTTTGAAAAGAAATGTAATTCACATATTGACATAAATAATAATATTTAAACATAAACATAATACCATTATGTATATTTATTTAATACCAGCATTTAAAAGTCAGTGCCAGCTGGGCGCGGTGGCTCACGCCTGTAATCCCAGCACTTTAGGAGGCCGAGGCGGGTGGATCACGAGGTCAGGAGATTGAGACCACCCTGGCTAATGCGGTGAAACCCTGTCTCTACTAAAAATACAAAAAATTAGCTGGGCGAGGTGGCGGGCGCCTGTAGTCCCAGCTACTCAGGAGGCTGAGGCAGAGTGGCGTGAACCCGGAAGGCGGAACTTGCAGTGAGCCGAGATTGCGCCACTGCACCCCAGCCTGGGCGACAGAGCGAGACTCCGTCTCAAAACAAAACAAAAACAAAAAAAGTCAGTGCCATACAGATTTCAGACATACAGAATAGTTCTCACTGCTCTAAAAATGTCTTGTGTTCCACCTATTTTTCTCTCCCCATTCCCCCTGCCCTATATCCCCTACAATCACTCATCTTTTTACTCTCTGCACAATTTTTTCTTTTCCAGAATGTCATACAGTTGGAATGATACAATATGTAGCCTTTCCAGACTGGTTTCTTTCACCAAGCAATATACATTTATGATTTCCCATGTCTTTTTGTTGCTTAATAGCTCATTTTTTTTCAATTGCTGAATAATATTCCCATGTATAAGTTATAGTATAATTTTTGTATCCATTCAACTATTTAAGGACATCTTGGTTGCTTCCAGATTTTGGCAATTATGAATAATGCTGCTATAAAGCTAACATTTGTGTGCAGGTTTTTAAATGGATATAAGTTTCCAAGTCATTTGGGTGAATACCTGGGAGTATGATTTCCAGATTGTTGAAATATTAATAACAAGTTCTTAAAAGAACTTAATTATAACAACATCTCTGGCGTGTAGGAATATCCATGTCTTTAATTAATAGTGACAGGAAAAAAAATGTTTCCTGGATTCATACAGCTGAATTCTGGATAAGTAAATATTTATTTTCTGTTTCTTTCTCTGTGCATAATCATACTTAGGCATGAAAGGCTATTTAAACTCATGCTTTTCTACTGTTTCTTCTTTTTGATTTGATTTCAAGGTGAGATAAACTCATAATTTGACAAGACCATTTTAATTAATAGTTGAGAACAACTCATTTTAAAGACAGAGGGGAAACTAGCACATACTAAGATAACTACTAGAGTACAGTCAGGAGATCAGAATGTCTCCCTAGTTTATTGAATGTCTATTTCTAATTAGTTGTGATGTTTAGTTCTGTGCTAGGTATCATTCCAAACCTTTGATTAGATGTCCATCTTTCCATTCCATAGACAACCAAGGAATTTATAAGCTAAGACAGATAACATTAATATAGACAGTAAGATGGACTAGTCACTGAACTATCACTATATAAGTGATAATAATAGTTATTATCATAATACATACCATTTATTGAGCACTTACTATGTGCAAAGTACTGTTCTAAGATAAGAGCAGAACCAGGTTTTATGGGACCTACCAACAATTTCATTTAACAAATTAGGAAACTGAGGAGGTCACGTAACGCATGCTGATGTTGTCAGTGGCAGCACTGGGATTCAAACTGAGGTAATTTGGCTTCAGAGCTCTCACGAAAGATTGTAGCACTCTACTATTTTTCCCATTCAACAAAATTGTTAAAATGTTTAGGGAAAAAGTAGTGTCCTTGTTAGATCAATGATGAGGATGCCATAGGATTCAAATTCAGGGAAGACATGCAATGAAATGGAATGGAGATGGTCCAATAAAAATGATGTCAAGTAAATTTGCCAAGGGCAAGAATTGTAGAGAAGACAGAATTTTTAGTTTTTCTGCTGGACATGGTGGCTCATGCCTGTAATTTCAGCACTTTGGGAGGCCGAGGTGGGGGGGATCTTTTGAGCCTAGGAGTTGGAGACCAGCCTGGGTAACTATTAAAACGGTTTTTATTATATGTTTTTAGAGATAGAATCTTGCTCTGTTCCCCAGGCTGCATTACAGTGGCACAATCATAGTTCACTGCAGCCTCAGACTCCTTGGGCTCAAGTGATACTGCCATCTCAGCTTCCTGAGTGGCTGGGCTACAGGTGAACACCACCATTCCCAGCTAATTTTAAAAGATATTTTGTACAGGCCCAGGCGTGGTGGCTTACGCCTGAAATCCCAGCACTTTGGGAGGCCAAGGTGGGTGGATCACTTGAGGTCAGGAGTTCGAGATCAGCCTGGTCAACAATGTAAAACCCCTTCTCTACTAAAAGTACAAGAATTAGCTGGGCATGGTGGCGTGTGCCTGTAATCTCAACTACTCGGGAGGCTGAGGCAGGAGAATCGCTTGAACCTGTGAGGTGGAGGCTGCAGTGAGCCGAGATCATGCCACTGCACTCCAGCCTGGGTGACGGAGTGAGACTCGGTCTCAAAAAAAAAAAAAAAAAGTAGAGATGAGATTTTGCTATGTTGCCCAGGTTGGTCTTGAACTCCTGGACTCAAGTGATCCTTTTGCTGGGGTTTCCCAAAGTGCTGGAATTACAAGCATGAGCCACCACACTTGGCCAAGACATACAATATTAAGGTTGATTATGAAGCTCCGTTTCAAGGGAATTCATCTGGTAACTCCCTATATTTCAACATTTTTTCTGGAATAGTCAGGTTTTTGTTGTTGCTGTTTGTTTTCTTTTCTTTTCTTTCTTTCTTTCTTTTTTTTTTTTTTTAGACATGGAGTCTCACTCTGTGACCCAGGCGGCTAGAGTGCAGTGGAGTGAGCATGGCTCACTGCAGCCTTGACCTCCTGGGCTCAAGCTGTTCTCCCACCTCAGCCTCCCAAGTAGCTGGGATAATAGGCGCAAGCCACTGTGCCCTGCTGAAACAGTCAGCTTTCAAGTCCGGAACTTGAAATCTAAAGAATCAGGATACTACAGTGGAAAAAGTACTGATTGTCAGGATACTTGATTTCTAGTAATAACTCTGCCATTGAGGACGTAAGGATAATTATTTTACTTAGAGGCTCTCTTAATTTTACAATTATTTAAAATAATTTTCACATAGTTTCTACATAAGTTAAGTTGATATAAAAGGACCCATCATAGGGAATAAATGTTCCTAATTTCTCTAGTACTATTCATGAACCATCAACCTTCAAGTCTCACAAGTACAAAAATATTGGTTATTCTGATCTTTATTCTATTTTGTATACTCCTCATCAAGACTGTCGCCAACTTCTGTGGCCCACCTCCCTCTCTCCATTTTGATCACCATTATTTTCATAGTTTATAGCTTTTTGATTAGATGATCTCAATAGCTACTTATCTTCCTGGGATGTTTCTCAGGTCTTCATTGAGCAAAAACATTGACTGTATTGAGTTTTTTCCAGTTGCCAGTTACTGAGTTTGGGCATGAGAGGATATCATGGTATAAGTTGGGTCCTGCACCTGCAGGAGCCTCCCAGTACTGTGAGACCTAGAAAAGGGAGCCAGGAATGATTTTACTGAGGAAGTAAATAATTATGTTGGGTATTGAAGGGTGAGTAGGAGTTTTCTGAGCAAACAAGGACATGTAGGCAGAGGAAGTAGCACTTGTAGTGGAATGGAAGCATGAAAGCTTATCGTCCACTCATAGAGGGACAACAGGTTTAGCATGATTGATGTGTAGGGTCTGGAGGAGGGGAAGGAGACAGGGAACAGTAATGGAGTTATAGAGGTGGGTTAGGGCAGGTGTTGGTGGTTTTTTTTTATGGTGTATGAGGTATTTGTTTACAAGGGGGGATGTGTAGATTCTATTTAGGGGAGATAAATTGGTGATACAGAGGCTGAATTAGCATAAGGGGACTAGTCGGAAGGTTGTTGCAGTTATTTAGAGGAGGGTAGATGAAAACTTAAGTTAGGGCAGTGGCAGTGGGAAAGAGAAGGAGGACTGTATTTGAAGGAGAATCACATGGATTTGGTGGTAGGTTCGATTTAGGAAGTCAGTGGAGAAAGAGCCTCACAGAGACTGTGAGCTAAGGTCTGATACTATTAGGCATGAAAGGGAATGTCAACAGAGGGACTGGGGAATAGTTTATCTATGATAAACATATTATCTATGTCTGAGGTTGGAATTGTTCAGTAGGTGGTTGGGAAATAGGTGGGGTGTCCAAAAAAGTTTGATAGTCATCAGCATATTTATCAGCCAGTGATTCTCGTGTTTGTGTGTTTGCATGAGTGTGTGTGTGTGTGTGTGTGCGCACGAGTGCACACAGTAAGGTGGGGTATGTGTATCAGGCCCACCTGAGGGGATTTTAAAACAACATCCTTATCTGTAATACTTAAAGATCCCCCCATTCATAGCCCTGTTAAGAATCATAGCTATCTGGGTCATGCCTGTAAACCCAACTCTTTGGGAGGCTGATGCGGGAGGATTGCTTGAGCCCAGGAGTTTGAGACCAGCCTAGGCATCATGGTGGAACCCCATCTCTAAAAAAAATACAAAAATTAGCTTGGTATGGTGGTGTGTGCCTGTAGTCCCAGTTAGTCGGGAGGCTGAAGTGGGAGGATCACCTGTGCCTGGGGAGGTCAAGGCTGCAGTGAGGTGTGTTTGTGCCAATGAACTCCAGCCTGGGTGACAGAGTGAGACCCTGTCTTAAAAAAAAAATTATAGCTACGAGAGAAGCCAGAAAGGTAGAAAAGGAGCACATTCAGAACCCTGAAAAATGCCAGAGAAAATGGAGAGGGAAAAGAAAGAGACATGAATTTGAAAGATGAATCATCAGAGTGGTAGAGAGAATCGAAGAAAACAGTGCCGTGGAAGCTAAAGTTACAGAACATGTCAAGGAAGTCAGTGGCGCCAGAAGCTCTTTCAATCCCTCCAGAAACAGTTGCCTGAGAAGTCTTTCTATTTTACCTCATCTGTGTCTATCACCAGCAAGGTAAAATTCTTGGCCTGTTTTTTCAGACACACCTTTAAATTTGCACTTTCAACCTATGCTGTCCTCTCCCAGCTTTCCTGTGAGTATAGTGGTTAAGACAGAACCAGGCTGCGGGGTTTTGAATTCCAGCTCCTCTGCTTGTGAAGTTCTCCTTCACCCTATGCTGTGGTTTGAATGTGTCCCCCCAAAGTTCCTGTGTGCGAAACATAATCCCCAATACAACAATGTTTGAAAATGGGACCTTTAAGAGGCAAGACCCTCATGAATGGATTAATGGCGTTTGCGTGAGAGTGGGCTCCTGATAAAAGGATAAGTTTGGCCCCCTTTTGCTCTTGCATTCTCACACGTGTGCTCTCTTGACCTTCTGCCTTCCACCATGGGATGATGCAGCAGGAAGGCCCTCAACAGATGTTGGCATCTTGGTATTGGACTTAGCAGCCTTCAGAACTGTGAGAAATAAATTTCTTTTCTTTATAAATTACTCCCCGTGGGCTGGTGCAGTGGCTCATGCCTGTAATCCTAGCACTTTGGGAGGCTGAGGTGGGAGGATCACCCAAGCACAGGAGTTTAAGACCAGCCTGGGCAATATAGCAAGATCCCATCTCTACAAAAATTTTAGAAATTAGCAGAGTGTGGTAGCATGCACCAGTGGTCCCAGCTACTCAGGAGTCTGAGACAGGAGGATTGCTTGAGCCCAAGTATGGAGACTGCGGTAAGCTGTGTTTTCATCACTGCATTCCAGCCTGGGCAACAGAGAGAGACCCTGTCTCAAGATAAAAAACAAAGACCATTGCCAATTCTTGGAGGTCCTCTTTAATTAAAATAATATAGGTGTTTAGTCCTTCTTCCTTTAGCACTTATAATTTAGTATGAATTGTATTATTTTATACTTGTTACTTGTGAAAAAAATCCACAAGTCATTTTAATCTCACTGTGTGCAGAATACTTCTCTTGCCACAATGGCCAGTGCAGACAGTGCTGTGTATCTATGAGGTCCTCTATATCTGCCTGCTGACAGACAACAGCATTGGTTAGTACCAAACAGTCAAACAGAGAGCATCTTGTTTAGTATGCAGCAATGAGTTTGGACTAATGCCACAACAGAATGTTCACAAATGGACCCAATAAGATGAAATGTCACCACAACAACATGTGTCTCACTCAATGATATGCCTTAGTGTTGACATTGAACAAATTCCTTTTTGTTACTTCTTTCACAGAAACCCACAGATTCTGAGGTTAGTGTATATGAATCTCAGGGAGTCCGGCATTTAACTTCCTTTCCTCTAAAAAAATTTAAATGTAACATATATATGGAAAGGTGCACAAATTATAAGTGTAGAGTTTGCTGAATTATTAAAAGTGTGCAAACGTGTTTAGTCATCACTAGTCAAGAAATAGATTACCAGCAACTCTGAAACACCACTTGTTTTTCTCTCTGATTATCATCTTCTCCCTCCTTCCCAGTGGTGGGGCATTTAACTTTGGCTTTTTGTTTGTAGTGGCCAGATCCCCTCTAACTTCTTTCTCCACGAAGCATATTCTGCTAGCCCATTAGGAGAACCTTTAACAATTTGGCCAAAGCCAGCAGTTCCTTTTCTATGGTTATTTTCCCCATCTGTTTAGAATTCACATCCACATTGTATTGTTGCCTCATCTAATCAAGCAAGGGAATGTCTCAAGAGTATGTGCTCCATAAACTACTTAATTTTCTGAAATACTCACTGCCAGGGGCCTAATGAGAAACCACCATATCTTCTCTGGCTGTAAGTCTGTCTCAGGGCCTGTGTGTCTCAAAGAGCCATGCACTGCACACAGGCTGCTGCAAATTTAAGAAATAATTTCCATTTATTTTTGCTTAGGTCAGAGTTCTTGTCATAGTTGTAGCCACAGTAATGCACTTTATTGTTTTTCCTTATATTTATGCTCTAAGCATTATAACATGTTGCATATGCTTATTGTAAGTAGAGAAGTTAAAAAACAATCACAGGATGGATCCAGTTTCCATGTTAATACAGAACAAGCATGTCTCGCAGCTATCTTCAAGGATGTATGTCGTGGAATCTAGGTTGCTTTAATAGCAAGACTTAGTTTTATTTTTATTCTTTGTCATTCTTATACTATGAATACTGAGTCCTTGTTTAAAATGAAAGTCTTTCAAAAGTTAAATTTTTTTTAAATTTATTAATCTTTTCAGAAACAGAGTTTTTCTCTGTCACAAAAGCACGAGTACAGAGGCCCAATCATAGCTCACTGCAGCCTCTAACTCCTGGGCTCAATCAATCCTCCTGTCTTAGCCTCTCAAGTTAGCTGGGACTACAGGCATGCACCACCATGCCTGGATAATTTAAAGTTTTTTTTTTTTTTTTTTTTTTTGTAGAGACAGGGTCTCACTATGTTGCCCAGCTGGTCTTGAACTCCTGGCCTCAAGTGATTCTCCTGCCTCAGCCTCCCAAAGTGCTGGGATTACAGTTGTATGCCACTGCACTAAGCCTAAAAGTTTTAGCATAATGCTAAAGGCATTGGTTTTGAGAAAAATTATTCAAATAATTCTCAAATGAATTTGGAGACTTCAATTCAGGCAAGAATTAGGTAGAATGAAATAATTAGAATAGGATAAATATAAATAAATATAAGTTAAATAGAATACATCTAATTGAGGAATTAATCATAAGAACTTTGAAGCCCTATAATATAGTTAAAAAAGACTCTAAACCTATTTTAAGGGCTATAGGCACCCAATGGAATATTGATTGTCTGCCTCCTGGGTGGACTTTTTTTTTTTTTTTAAAATAACTGTTACTTAATGGTTATTTAACACAATGTTTTAACACAATATATCTCAATGAGAGAATATTGGACCTGCGGCAGTTCACAGCTTTCCTCTATCTAGGATCAATCCTTTAATTATCTTGAGCTATTATGGTTGTTTGCAAGTGTAGGATTACGGTTGGTATGAAATGCGCTTCATGGTCACATAGGAACAATCCCAAAAGGAACACTGGGTAAATCGGGATCATTGCTGAAGGGGGAACATCATGTTTTCCATTTTCTCACCACAACTGTGTTCTAATCCAGACAAATGGAACTGCACAAGATAACAGTTGCCAACAGAAAGGACAATATCGTCTCCAAACTAGATGCTGACCTGCCACTGTGCATAATAAAGTGTCAATTGTTTGGTTTTTCTAGGTTGTAAATCAAAGAAAGTGATATTTATGAGACTGCGGAGTATAGCTGTTATTATGTGAGTGTTATGAGTCAGTGTTGGATGAGAAGCCAGGAGTTTCTTTAAACGGAAGTGATAGTTCTCGTATCTCATCCTTCTAACCCAGCACTTTCCGGCACACCTTTCTGCATTGATGGAAACGTCCTGCATCAGTCCTGTTCAATACAGTAGCTACTGGCCACATGCGACTGTTGAGTGCTTGAAATGTGGCTGAGGAATTGAGGAAATGAATTTTTAATTTTATTTAGTTTTAATTAATTTAAGTAGCCACAGGTGGCTAATGCTTTTACTGTATTGAACAGCATCATTTAGATTATGAATTTGTGCTAACCAAGAAATCATAATTCAGGGCCAGGTGCAGTGGCTCACACACGTAATCCTAGCATTTTGGGAGGCTGAGGTAGCAGATCGCTTGAGCTCAGCAATTTGAGACCAGCCTGGGCAACATGGCAAAACCCCATCTCCACAGAAAATACCAAAAAATTAGCTGAGCGTAATGGTGCGTGCTTGTAGTCCCAGCTACCTGGAGACTGAGGTGGGAGGATCACCTGAGCCTGGTGGCGGAGGTCAAGGCTGCAGTGAGCCATGATCACACCACTACATTCTAGCCTGGGCAACAGAGTCAGACTGTGTCTCAAAAATAAAACAAAGCAAAATGCACACACACACACACACACACACACACACACAGAGAGAGAGAGAGAGAGAGAGACAGAAAGTAATGCTTAACATGCAGAATAATGGGCCATATTGACTTGTATTTACTTTAGAGTTGAAAAATCTCTTTGTATTAACACATCAAAATAACACAATTTAATGTAGCTTATGCTTCACTCTCAGAAATAAAATTCTTGCCAAATAACATGATATCTTTCTGGCTTCAAACAACAGAAAATATATTGTCTTACAGCTCTGGAGGCTAGAAGTCCAAAATCAATGTGTTGGCAGGGCTGGTTCCTTCTGGAGGCACTAAGGGAGAATTTGTTCTATGTCTCTTTCCTAACTTGTGGTGGTTGCCAGAAATATTAGGCATCCCTCGGCTTAAACAACATAATATTTTTTAATCCATTGGTTTGGGCATTTCTTAAAGACAAATGCCTATTGACTGGGAAGTAAGGAGATGAACAGGCATTTCTGTTTTTATAGGGATGGTTGTATTTACCACACAATAAACAAAAGTACCTTCTAGTTGTCTAAACACAGATTGTAACATAACTTTTCTTGTATAAGTTTTTGCTTGTTGAATTCTTAGGTTTCTTATCTGAGAATCACATTCTCATTGCTTCTTGACTGAAAGATATTTGGCTTCTCCTAATCCTTATGCTTCTAATAGTCTCTTCTCTTTATGACAATTTGATATAGCCTCTGAGTGTCAGTATATTCCATCTTACCAAACTAATTCCACCACCATCTAAAACTGGAATGAAAAATTATGTTGGTTGAAGTCCACTTCTGGCTTCCTGACCAGATCTTTAGTTTTGAGGTTTCCATATGTTAGTTTATGTTATTTGAGACAAGACAATTGAATGTAGCAGTCAGTTAGAGACCTGGTCTTTGTGCTCTTGAAACCTGACTTTGCTTTTGATCAATGAAGGGATTGGATTTTATGCTTATACAAGTAAGAAAGAACAATTGGAAACCTATTTCAACTTTGTGCCAACAGTTAGTAAGTGTTACACACTCTTTCGAGCTTTCGCCATCGACTAAAGAAAAAAAAGCACTAGAAGTCAAAGATAAGGATCTAGCTATAGAGGAAGTTTAAAAAGAAAAAACTGAAAAGGTGCTCATCACGCTTTGTGCAGCATTAAAGTTAAAGTCAAAGATATTTGTTTTGATCAAATGGTAGGTACCTGCATAGGTATCTATCATCTTTTCGTAGAGGCAGCTGATGAGTGGAAATTTGTGGTGTTTGGAGTGAGACATCCCTTGATTAGAATCCTGGTTCTGCTGCAACATGGCTGTGTGACCTCAGGCAAATTTCCTAAGCCCTTTGAGCCTCATTTGTTAAATGAGGATAAAAATGCCCTCTTTGAAGTGTTAATAAGATATGTTTGTGACATGCTTGGGGCCTGGTTGTTATTCTTTGTCCAGTCTAACCTAGCGCTGTTTACGTATAACAAATTCTATCTCTATCACTTTCTTCTTTTTCCTTTTCCCTAGGTGAACCCAGTGCTCTCAGAACCAGGCTGGGGATGGGCAAACAATAGCCATGTAATATTTATGTTGTAGAAACATAGATTTCAGTATTTTCAAGTAGATCCTGGCTATTTTCTTTCAAATAAGATCAGTTCCATAGTCCTCTTTCCAAACACAGGCTGGTAGCAAAAATATAGTTCCTTAACTTCCAGCAAAACCTCTTACCAAGAACTCTATAAAAAATGAACCATTGACCTAAGTGTTTTAAGTGCAAGGGAAACTAAAATGTCCTTGTAAGCCCCTTGAGGGCAAGGAAGTGATAAAAGAATGCCCTGAATGTTTTCCTGTGCCCTGTACCTAGCAGCTACTTTGTAAATGTTTGTTAAGCAGAATCAGGTTGACATGTTCATGTAGGCTTTTTGCTATAATTGAACATAGTAACTTGTGGAAATCAATGTGCCAGTAGCCTCCTATTTTTATGGTACATTGCATGTATTATATAATTATGCAAAAATACGTAATTACATACCTATACATAACTCCTTGTAACAAATGTCTTTCAATGACTCAAAAACTTGTAATGTAAAATGTACAGTTGCAATGTTTATCTAGTATCACAAATAGAAATTAAAGGATAAATATTATATGTATAATTAAATAAATTCCACAAAAGCCCTTAATTTAGGTATATTGGCTGGGCATGTTGACTCACACCTCAAAAAAAAAATTAGGTATATTATAGTGAGGACATTGATATTGGCCAAGTACCATTTTGGTGGCTTTGGTAAATCACCAATATTGTCAAGCCTTGATGATGGTTTTGTAATGTTGTACTGTTGATCTAATCTCAGTGAACTGCCAGGTCTGTGATAGTCAGCACAACTAATGCTCAAATCAGTCCTTGTTTGTGACAAAGCTGTTCAACTCCTGAGTGTGGTATACACGTAGCACATGTGCAGGAAGGAAAGCTATTGCCAGGCCACAGTGCAGCGGTGTCCTGAGTTATGATCAAAATAAAAATGTAGGCAGTATTTTTAACCTGAATTGTGTGTAGGATAAAAAGAGATGTGATGAAAGACTTTGGGACTACATCCTTATATATTACCCATATCTTTGAAAATTATTATATCATTCAGTACTCAAACTATAGGTGGAAAGCACAATTGTTTCTAATTTATATGAGCAAGGAATGTGTCTTTTGAATTGCTACATACCTGGGATTCCTTTTGACACTTACTCAGTACAGTGAAATCTTGCCACAGCATTTGGACAGCCTTAAAAGTAACTGAAATGCTGTGTATCCCAGTTGACTTCTTCCCGCTGTGCTAGACAATAAATACATAATGGTGTTTAATAGGTCTATGGACTCGGAGTCTGCCTTATTTTAACCTAATCATAATGGTTTTTTAAAGAAATAATTGATATCCTACCATCTACTAGAATATAGTTGTTACTCTCACTTAACCCTCTACCAAATAGCACAATTAAATAAAATCTAATCCTGTATAAAAACAAGGGAAGTTAGAGAATTTAACGTTTACTTTAGTCATTTTTTAAACTTGGTTTCTCTTTGTCCTATCTAGACTCTTCTTTGAATCCCAAATAATAAAATCTAGCATTAGAAGGGACTGGGAGATCATCTCTTCCACCTGCCTTGTTTTACAGTGGTCCAAAGATATGAGATAATTTTCAGAAACTCATACATTTAGCTAATGGAAGACCAGGGGCTTGTGGATTGTAGACTCTGGACCCTTGGAGAATATTTTCATAGCTGTTTATGTTAACCGAAGTATCACTCCATTCTATATGTGACTCCATAATATTTACTCATTTGCAGATGCCATTTGTTCTTTTATCAGAAGCGTCCTTAGGCAAGTAGATCCTGGAATTCCTTAATTTTACATATGTGGAAACCGACACTCTGAGTTATAATTTACCGAGGTCACACAGCTATTTTAGTAGCATAACCAGGACTAGAGCCTTGGTGGCCTGACTTCTACCTAGTGCAGGGCTCTTTCTGTTGGGCATCCATTCAGATCCTGTATTGTTAGTCTGTCCTCACATTGCTATGAAGAAATATTTGAGACTGGGTAATTTTTAAACAAAAGAGGTTTAATTGGCTCATGGTTTAACAGGCTGTACAGGAAGCATGGCAGCATCTACTTCTGGGGAGGCCTCAGGGAGCTTTGGCTCATGGCAGAGGGCAAAGCAGGAGCAGGCATCTTCACATCGCTGGAGCAGGAGCAAGAGAGAGAGGCAGGCGGCGCCACACACTTTTAAATAACCAGATCTTGTGAGAACTGTGTCATGAGAACAGCACCAAGTGGGAAATCTGCCTTTAAGATCCAGTCACCTCCCACCAGGCCCCACCAACCCTGGGATTACAAATTACATGAAATTTGGGCGGGGACACAGATCCAAACCACATCAGATCCCATTCACAGTTTATTTTTATGTTTGCATTTGGTGACATCTGTAACCAAGAGAGGTTACTGATATTTTCAGCCTTGGGAATCAAACCATCGAGCTTAAGAGAGGAATCATTATAGCACAGCCACATGCTTAGGAATAGATTTTTATCTTTGCTACAGGTAACAATAATATATTGGGAAAATCTAGTTGGTGCTGTATATGCTGTGATGTAACCCTAAGTATGCATCTCAGGTCTGCAGTCTTTAAACTAGATCTTCTGTTTACAGAACTGCTGACAAATATTCTCGGGAAAGGATGATATGAAATAGAATATTCTGTTTACTATTTAAGGCCCTAAAACAGTGCCCTCTGAAGGAAAAATAAAATAAGAAGGAAGTATCTTAAAGAGCATATTATTTTTTCTTTATTTTAAAACCAATGTGGCTCTCAAAGTGCTCAATGTGGCTCTCAAAGTGCTGTAATCCCAGCACTTTGAGAGGTGGAGACAGGAGGGTCACTTGAACATGGAGTTCAAGACTACCCTGAGCAACACAGGGAGAGGCTGTCTTGGTGTGAACCCGGGAGGCGGAGCTTGTAGTGAGCCGAGATCGCACCACTGCACTCCAGCCTGGGCGACAGAGTGAGACTCCGTCTCAAAAAAAAAAAAAAGATAATGATAAGAAAATGAAACCAATCCAACTTAATTTGAAAAATGGAGAAAAGCGTAGCAAAGAAGTTAAAATCACTAATAACTATATCCCCAGTGATAATCACGATTATGTTGATATATTTCCTTATAGTATTTACTTATTTAATTTTTATTTATGGAGACGAGTTCTCACTATGTCACCCAGGCTGGTCTCAGACTCCTAGGGAGCTCAAATGATCTTCCTGCCTTAGCCTCCCAAAGTGCTAGGGCTACAGGTGTGAGCCACCATGCCTGCCCCTCCTTATAGTCTTTAGTTTCTGTGTTTAAAATCCCATTTATAGGATTGTCATGATTTATGTTATACAATTTCATATTTTTATATTATATTCTAAGAATATTTCTGTCATTTTATATTTTGAGCATAAATACCATTTTTTAATGAAGGTATGCCATAATTTATTTAATTAAAACCTTGTTGGCTATATGATTGTTCTTTCTAGTTTTTTACTGTTTACAACAATATATCATTATATTAAATGGGAAAATGTGAAGGCTTAGTCAGAGGGAGTATCTGGCAGGGCAAACAGCATAGGTGACACATTGGTTGTTGCTTTCTAATTTTAAAAATTGCTTCCTCAGAAGGAAAATTGCATTCTTCTCTTTCTGTAGATCTGAACGTTCTTTTCTTGTCAGTTATAGGTGCTTGTTTTCATTTAGTTGTTGGTGACTGAAATCGAGGAATTGGAAGAATAATTAGTCCACAGCAGGTTCACCAAGCCTGGCTCCATTTAAATGTCACTCCTTTCTACCTCCATCTCCCCAACCCTGTAGGTTAAAGTAGTCCAAGAAATCACTTACAGCATTAAGCAATAACCTTGAAGTATTTTCTTTTTCCAAATGCTGAAGATGCCAAAGTGCTTTAGAAAACAACCAATTTACATTTTTAACATTCTTCTCATTCGTAATATTAATAAGTAATTTCCGCTTATCTGTGAATACAGGTCCTAAGCATTCATAGAGCATATGTTTCACTTCAGCTTTTGAGAAGCAAGTATCTATTTGATATTGGATTTTAGATGCCTAACATATAGTAGCAAATTGTTATCAGCTATATAGACCTATGTTTATAAACATACAAATTGTGTTGCAAAAGGAGGATTTTTTGGTTGATTTCTAGATGAGTGATACTTTAATTTTTAGTATTTTGGTAAATAATTCTCAGTTATTGAGGGACAAGAACGTCAATAAAACATTTGGACCACTGTTAGTGATCATGGAAGAGGGAAGGAAGATACAGCTCCTCTTTTATGAATATTCCCTGATATATCCAAATGGAGTTAAATTTCTTTTTGTGTGGAGTGTAAATTTTGTGTAGTGTTCAAATGTTGTACTCATCATACTATATCATATTGTTTCTTTACATGTGTACATTCAAAGCTTCCACGTGAAGCTACTCTGGTTGTATACAGCACTACCATGTGAGTCATAGCTGTGGCAATGTGTACAGTGTATGATTCTGTCTACATCCTCCAGAAAACAGTGAGCACTTTGACAGAAGTAATTAATTGAGTCCTGGCCATTTTTGTATGCCCAGCACTTAGCATAGAGCCTGACTCATGGTAGGTGTTCCTTACTTTCTTTTGAACGAATAAGGGAAGGAATGTGCTACTGTTAAGCCACATTCCTCTCTGTTTTCCAGACTATGTTTGGGTAGTTGGTTTCCCCAAGTAAAGAATTTAGACATGAAAATGCACTTGCACAAGCACTGTAGGATAGATGTATAACTGATTAAACAGATGCACTGAAAAACGTTAAAGAGTTCTTCTTAACCTAAAGCATATTTTCCAAAGTGTGTTTGGTAGGACATTAGTCCTGCAAGGTACACTTTAGAAAAAAGTTTCTAGTTAAATAAGTTTGGGAAAAAAGGTACACTATATCCTCCTGTTAAAGATTAGCAATGTATGTTAAGATATTAAAGGTTCTGGAGATAAGGTGGTTGAGTACCTCAAGAAATAAAAATGTTATATAAAACTGATAAAAGGATAGAGAGAGACTATCATCAGGGGAGATGGGTTTATTTCTGTCTCTGGGCATTAAGGGACACTTGATGAAGGACTCTCACGAGATGGTTCTTGAAAGAAAGGATTGGAGCATAAGATGAGGTGGGATGAGTTTCTCCGGTGTGAATTCCCCACTCATGGCATTTAATAGAATCAACACTTTTTGCTTTGTCTTTTTTGGTTCTTTCTGAGATGGAGTCTTGTTCTGTCGCTCAGGCTGGAGTGCAGTGGCGCGATCTTGGCTCACTGCAACCTCCACCTCCCAGAATAAAGCAATTTTTCCTGCCTCAGCCTCCCAAGTAGCTGGGATTACAGGCACCCACCACCACACCCAGCTAATTTTTGTATTTTTAGTAGAGATGAGATTTCACCATGTTGGCCAGGCTGGTTTCAAACTCTTGGCCTCAAGTGATCTGCCCACCTCAGCCTCCCAAAGTGTTGGGACTACTGTTGTGAGCCATCGTTCCTGGCCAGAATCTGCACTTAAAACAAAATAACAAACAAAAACAAATTATATGCTGGTATCCACGTGTTGATAACTTGTTTTGTGCCTCTCTCACTCTTTACATTTCCCTCCCCTATCCGCACTGACATGTCATTTTGTTTCCACTCAATAGGTTAGTGAGATTTGGAGTATTAAATTAATTGAACTCATGTTCACACAGTTTATCTCAGGGGAAAAATCGTGCCCTGTCATGTAATCGGCCAAAAGAAAGGACCAAATAACTGGATGTAACCATTCTAATAAGGTAGCATGAAAATTCTGGACTAATCTTTTCAATAATTTTCATGAGGTGTGTCTAGGAGCAAGTGTGGTTGTTAAGCTTTTTGCCTGGCGCAAGTTCTGAAAAAGTTTGAAAGTCACTTTTAAAGGGTACATTATCACTTTCAGTTTGCCCTTTGGGACATTTCTTCAGGTCACTTAAGGTTAAAAGACCTTGGTCATAATACTTTTTGTGAAGAAATGTTTACTCGGCCCATTTATTAGCTTCAGGTTGTCCTCAATCAGCAAGTGGCCTCAGTTTTATAGCACCCACAACAGCTCTCTCAATTTTCCCCTTATAAGAGGAAAGACTGGAAGGATGTGGCTGGCAGTACTTATACCAATTAGGACATTTTCTCTCTTCAAGGAGCAGAATGTGTCTTTCTACTGATTTATATATGGAGAAACTTCTGGGTACTTTTCTCTCATTGCTCAGCTTTCCAATGGTAACACCACCAAGAAGAGGGCACAAGAGAAAACATCCCAGCTCTGGATGTTTTTATTTCACCACCTTTTTCCCCACAGTTGAGCTGACGTGCCCGGTAACTAAGCTTAGGAATGGCCCACAGCTTGTAGTGCGCAGTGTCTTTTGGTTCAAGGGCCCAAGGCAAAGCAGTCAGATCTGATGCTCCTTATGCTTCATGGGTAGTCTCTCCCATCCTCTGCATTGTGGAGTTTGGCAGCTGTTTTGGTGTTCTTTCTTTCTAACTCTGGATAAAAGGCAGAAAGGACTTAAAGTCACCACTGATTTATTGGAGGACTGAAGGCAGTATTGATGAACATGAACTAAGTCCCCTTTGGTCATTTAAAAACATGTCATATTTACTTTTTGCAACACATTAATAGTAACTTTGTAAGACATATTCTTTCAAATGACATTACACACATGTACAATATATGCTTTTTATGAAAAGGTCTAAAGCCAAAATGTTTAAAACACATGTTGATTAAAAACTTGGAGGTGGTGGGTGAGGACATAATTTGCTCCAGTGACTTTTGTATAAAGATTGGCAGTTTTTAAAGGAAGGGAAAATCTTCTCCTGAGCCTGATTTCATTCCATAGTTTACTTAAAGGAAAAGCTGTCTTGACGTTTTGAATTATTAAATTTAGAAGGTATAACAATATTATGATTATTTTATTTCTGTGGTGAAATTTTAATATAATTCTTATGATTTATGTAAAGTATGTTCTTCTTTTGATAGATTCACAGAAATGTTTCCATCTTATTTTCTATTTCTAAAGTCTGAACATTGAATCTCCTTCTGCCACTCGTATCATTGTGGCAGATATCGTATCATATCATTTTCACCTTTATCTTTAGGTAGGAACTTGCTGCCACCCTACCTGAGAACAATGTACAGTAAGATCTTTGTAGTTGATGCTGTATTACATATTTACCTCTCTGTGAGCTATTTTCATTTTAATAGAGCTGAAATGGTTACCAGAAAGGGGTCCCCATCCAGACCCCAAGAGACGGTTCTTGGACCTCACACAAGAAAGAATTTGGGGCAAATCCATAGAATAAAGTGAAAGCAAGTTTATTAGGAAGTAAAGGAATAAATAATGGCTACTCCATAGGCAGAGCAGCGGCGTGGGCTGCTCAACTGATTATGCTTATAGTTCTTTTCTTTTCTTTTTTCTTTTTTTTTTTTTTTTTATGGTGTCTCACTCTGTCGCCTAGGCTGGAGTATAGTGGCACTATCTTGGCTTACTGCAACCTCCATCTCCCAGGTTCAAGCAATTCTCCTGCCTCAGCTTCCTGAGTAGCTGGGATTACAGGCCCATGCCACCACACCACCACGCCTGGCTAATTTTTGTATTTTTAGTAGGGATGGGGCTTCACCATGTTGGCCAGGCTGGTCTCGAACGCCTGACCTCAAGTGATCCACCTGCCTCAGCCTCCCAAAGTGCTGGGATTACAGGCATGAGCCACTGTGCCTGGCCTAGTTATTTCTTGATTCTATGCTAAGCAAGGGGTGGATTTATGAGTTTTCTGTGAAAGGGGCAGGCAGTTCCTGGAACTGAGGCTTCTTCTCCTTTTTAGACCATCTAGGGTAACTTCTGGATGTTGCCATGGCATTTGTAAACTGTCATGGCGCCAGTGGGAGTGTCCTTTAGCATGCCGATGCATTATAATTAGTGGATAATGAGCAGTGAGGATTACCGGAGGTCACTTCCATCACCATCTTGGTTTTGGTTGGATTTGGCCAGCTTCTTAACTGCATGCTGTTTTATCGGCAGGATCTTTGTGACTTATATCTTGTGCTAAGCTTGTATCTCATCCTGTGACTTAGAATGCCTAACCTCCTGGGAATGCAGCCCAGTAGGTGTCAGACTTATTTTACCCAGCCTATGTTCAAGATGGAGTCACTCTGGTTCAAATGCCTCTGAAAAAACCTTTAAATTAAAAAAAAATTATTGTAATGGTGGATTTTTAGGAATCAATTACTAGGTAAGGAAACCATGGGAGTCAAAGAATGAGTATAAAAACCCTAAAGAAAAGATAGTCCAGGGAATTACTCTGCTTAAATTTAAGGTTGGTTTTATGTACTTCCTTAGTAGTTGTCTCAATCCTTAAATATCTTTTAAAATAAGAAAAATAAGTTGGACTATTATCAATAATAGTGTAACCACTCAATGGGTTCTTCTTACCCACTGCCCAGATAAAGCCAATTTATCAAGGCAGGGGAACTGCAATAGAGAAAGAGCTTTACATATTCAGAACCAGTTAAACAGGAGAGCGGAGTTTTATTATTACTCAAATCAGCCTCCCTAAAAATTTGGAGGCTAGAGTTTTTCAAAAATAGTTGGGAGGAGGCAGGTGGCTGGGGAATGGGAGCTGCTGATTGTTTGGGGGTACAATCACAGAGCTGTGGAAAATGGTCTTCCTGTTTACTGAGTCTGCTTCTAGGTGGGGCCACAGGACTTGTTGGTGGATCTGGGTGGAGCCATCAGTTGTCAGAAATGCAAAAACCTGAAAAGACATCTCAAAAGTCCATTCTTAGGTTCTAACAATAGTGGTGTTATCTGCAGGAGTGGTTGGAGAAGCTGCAAATATTGTGACCTCTGGAATAATGGCTGGTAATCCATTACATCTGTACGTTAGTATAATTCGGGTTCCTACCATCCTCCTAACTTGGTGGCCTTTCATTAGTTTTGCAAAGGTGGTTTAGTTTTTGGGGAGGGCTATTATCATTTAAACTATAAATTAAGCTTTTTGGGAGGAGGGGAATCCATACAAAAAAGAATCATTTTGTAGTCTTAAAATATTTGTTAATTTAATAAAGCTTTTAAACTATCTTTAGTGATTGGACTTCCTACCAAAATGACAAAAAAAAAAAAAAAAAAAACTATGTTTGGTGAATTTTATGTATCCAGTAACTACTTTTTGCTTTGTGATCCTGTATTTTTATCCTCAGATTGCTTATGTATTTCTGCATTTAGGAAGGAGATGGCAGTATTGAGCCTTGGCACTGACTTAACCCCACTATTTGAAGGAGCTTAAAGTTCTTCATAGAGAGGTATCAGTTTCATCTCTTGGGATTTTATTTTCTACACTTCCCCCCTCTCCCTCTTTGTATTCCCATGTGGAGAGTGAAAAACGTACTCTAGTATATGTTATATTAGATCTGTCATACCAGGATACTATTAAATTACTTATTCTCATTTCTACACATCTAAGAATGCCGACTTAAGGGATGTATAGAAAAAACTCTCTTCTAAAATAAAGAGAGCCAGCTCTAAAATGCAAAAGTATGTTTACGATGTGCCTGTTTTCCTAAGGCTTTGACAGGAAGAATTAACTTTACATTTCCAGCATACAAAACACTTTACTGAGCCACATCTTATGGTAAATAAACTGTGCTCTGGGAATAAATTTTTCACCGTTTCTTTTTTAGGGCAATAAGCTACTGCTAAGAAAATGACTTTTTCTAGTGCTGATGCCCTGAAAAAAAGTTTAGATGATGAGAGGAATTATTTACTTAGACTCCATTCACAGCCACTGTTTTGCCTGCATTCCAAATTTCAAAAGGATGATTCATGTACCTTTTAGCTCTATGTTGAAAAATAAAATGAGTCACAGTGCCCTTTGTCAATATCAAGAGTAATTAAAGAGTACATTTTTCAGCTATAAACTATAAGAAAAGCAGAATGCTACCACGTAAAGTTGTAGCAAGTTGTTTTTAAAAGTATAAGCCAAGATTAGCAAACTGAGCCGCCATGTCAAAGGATCTGAATTGGTAGTTGGAATGGCACCCAATACTACAAGTTATGTTTTGAAAAGCTGTCCTGCCATGCTTAAAATAAGAAAAAGAAATATTTTAACTCATAAGATTATGTGGCTTTCTTTGAAATCTGGGCAATTAAATCACATACAAAAAGATGTGTAGTTGTTTAGTTTGATTATCATTGACAGTGGGATTTTCTTTGGTACCTTAACTTTTATATGTTCAAAATTGTTGTTGAAATGTTATGTGACAAATAATTTGTGGATTTAACTAAGCCAGCAAGCATATTTGGTTTCTATTATAAGTGAAGGACCCAACAACAACATCTTCATTTCATATTGTTCCGATAAATTTAATGACATTATTTTTTTTTTGAATCAAAAGGAAATTTCTTCTCAGCTGGATTCTTTCACTGTAGGTTTTAATCACAAACTTTGAAAATGAGAACATAGCTATTATTTTTTATTAAAAGGATATGTTCTGGTTAGTTTGGAAAGGTCTGCCTGGTAAGGGCTTTCAATAACATGTCCAAGGACTTAAAATGTAATGCTGAAGTTAGAGAAAGTCAAATATGCCTTGTAGTACCATTGTATCTTAAGTGTTGTAAGATGCACACAAAGTGAATGTATAGGCATTGTAAGGTAGTAAATTGTAAATTCCAACTGAGAAGAGGCCAGTGAAAGATTATCTGCCCAGAGTGGGACATAGGTCTGTACATGTGGTACCAAGCTCATCTTGAGAGAGGGTATTGTACATGTGCTGTGTGTCATGAAAATTGAAGTTTACAGTGTCTTACATATAACATGTATTCGCTTAGTGCTTGCTGAGTGATTTAAATTTTATGACTATTCTTGCTTAGTAAGTTTTAGTTGTTTTTTTTTAAAGCCAATACTTCAAAACTCTTTGAGTTTTCTTATCCTTTCTGTTAAAGCAGGATTGTTCCCTGGGACAAGTTCAGTTTTACATAGATAAATATAATGTGAATTTCTTTAAAATGTATTTTTATTTAATGTATTATTGGTATTTTCATTCTTAATGTAGTTTTTAAGTAGAAGAAACGTTTAATCTTTAAATACTTTAGCCAAAGTGCTGAATATTACAGTTATGGGATCTGAAACATTCATTGGTTTTTAGCTCAATTAAAATATTTTAGACTTGCTATATATGAAATCTTATACTAGTTTGAAACGAAGCAATTCATTGAAGTTGATGTTTTGGTCATGCTTTAGTTGTCTCACCAGTATTTTAGCCTTGTGAGTATCTTTCAGGCTGCTCCTCTCTTTAAGGAGCATTTCTTTAATTCTTTTCTCAGCAGCTTGAATAGGCACATATCAAAGTCAAATACATCTCCTAGCCCTAGATGGATTTCTGGGAGGAACCACCACTGTTAGCAATATTGAATTGTTAGTGTTTTTGCATAAAGTAAATAAACCCTGAGGAGAGCCGTTGAGTTCTTTGGAGTTATGCTGGAATGAGATTAAAAAATTAGAGTTTTCTCTTTTTTCCT
Organism: Pan paniscus; assembly: GCF_029289425.2. Lineage (NCBI taxonomy): Eukaryota > Metazoa > Chordata > Mammalia > Primates > Hominidae > Pan > Pan paniscus. Next base: position 38,432,978 of record NC_073264.2, on the reverse strand, counting down.
CTCAGTCTTTCCTGTGTCTTCCATGCAGGGGCCGTCCTCATGTATTTTTGCTGGTATGTGTGATCCTCACAGAAAACAAATTCCTGTTGTTGTTTATTCATTCAGATATTTGTCAGACTCTTCTGCAAACTAGTGATGCAGAGCAGGAGAACTGACAGGGCCCTGTCCTGTTTTCAATACTCCGTAGCATCAATTCTTGGCAAACTTCAGTGGGACCTTGGCGGTGCTGCCCTCCTGGGCCTGGTCTTCATTATGGTGTGTAAAGAGCCACCTTTCTTAGCCAGGCTTGTAGGATATATCCCCGGGCAAAAGATGCCAGAACGTCTAGGACACTTGGTCTCAAAGAAACTCTCTTTGATTGAGTGGTCATGGTACATATATTAGCCAAAGACTTGATGATATTCTGTTATCTGGCCATCCCACATTTGGAGCCAGATATTATTTTGGGTACAAATGTCACTATTTCAGTCTCCTTGGAGCCAGAACAATTGTTATCTTTAGCTGAAATGCTAAATCTGTGTCTAGGTATGTACGTAAGAGGATTCAGATGACATAATTTTACCTGAATTTTTTCAGACTACCATAGAAACTTGATTTGAATACAAGGAGAAAACATCGAAATTCATCTTTTTGAAAAACAAGAATGAAAACCACCAATGAAAACCACCAATTCCCCCCCGCCATAAAAATGACTCTCTGCACCACTAGTTTGCCGAAGAGTCTGACAAACATTTGAATGAGTAAACAACAGGAATTGGTTTTCTGTAAGGATCACACATACCAGCAAAAAAAAGGTTGTCTCACACTTTCTCACAGCGATTTCATACTTCTACATGCTGCTAACTAGAAAGAAATTCTATGACATATTGATAATGTGAAATTAAACAGATTGTTTATTCCCTCTTAAAAATAGCGTGTTTTATTAGAACAACCTCAGAGGACTACTAAAGAAAATGATTTAAGTATTGCGCAGCAACAAATGATTGAGTCTAGTAAAGTGGGATTTTTTTTGCCTTCAAAGTTTCTAATATACTTGGTCTATTTAGAAAACAAACACATTTAATTGCTTCCATCTCTTAAATATGTCTAGTGAGTTCAGTTTTTAGTTGCTGTACAAATAAATTGGTCCTAGTTGCATTGCTTTCTTTCAAACATCATTTCAAATTAGGGCTTAATGTGGTTTGAACATTTTGCCAGAAATAGTCATCCTACTTTTGTCTGAGGGTGGTTGATTACATCTATCTTTTCCAGCTTACGAATGCCAATATATTTAGAGGAATGCAAACCCAACCCGGAGACCATTTGTCATCACACGTTGATTGTAACTCTATGTTTTATTATGGTGCGTAGGAGGAAAAGCAAACAAATAAAAATCTGAAGAAAAATGGAATGTCAGAACATGCTATACATTTTTGTTGCATCACCATGTTTAACCTATTTTTCTCTACTACTTTTAATGCTTAATTACCCAGATTATTCAAATATTTGTAAATACTTTTTAATGGTAGACTCAAAAATAGCTTTCAATATTTTAGTAGCAAATATACAGGAAGAATAAGTTATAACAAATGAGGGAGAAGTTTAACATTATTATTTCTTTTTTTTTTTTTTTTGAGACAGAGTCTCGCTCTGTTGCCCAGAATGGAGTACAGTGTTGCGATCTTGGCTCACTGCATGCTCCACCTCCCGGGTTCAAGTGATTCTCCAGCCTCAGCCTCTTGGGTAGCTGGGAGTACAGGCACATGCCACCACACCCAGCTAATTTTTGTGTTTTTAGTGGAGACAGGGTTTTACCATCTTGGCCAGGCTGGTCTCGAACTCCTGACCTCAGGTGATCTGCCTGCTTTAGCCTCCTGAAGTGCTGGGATTACTGGTGTGAGCCAACACTCCCGGTCTAACATTATTATTTCAAAGCATGAGTTACAATAATTGTATATGGTATTTTCTAAAAATACTGGAGAAAAGACTCTGGGGAAAGAAAGCATTCTCAATGATATAATTGTTTAGTATCTACTCCCACGATGTGTATCCAAGGTCTGTATTTGCCCAGTTTGTGTACACAATCTTGTAATCTACTCTATCACTCTTTATTTTATTGTCATGAGGAATGCAGCTAAAGAGTGAAGAGGCTAGAAATATTTCCTATTTAATCAATTCCATGCCAAATCCATCCTGCTAAGCAAAATAGCAAGGTAGAGATGTTTGTGTGATAGGAAAAAAGGTGTTTTTTTAAGCTCTGTGTAATAAGAAGCTAGCAGATAGCCAGCCATAGGTAGAATGTGACTGTGGTGAATGATTTCAGCATCCTGCTGAAATTTTTTTGGACTGTTGAAATCTGACCTACCTGAGGTGTCTATGGAAACTCTCAGAATCATTTTATGAAGCTGTCTTAGTGTGACTTGACTGAGCTAGAGTTAAGACTCCCTGAAGATTCTAACTCTTGTAATAGAGGCAGAGGCATTTAATGAGTGTCGTTTCTTTGCATCTATTCCGATTTTTTTTGTTTCCATCTTTTAGTCATTAACAAAGTAGAAAAAGCTTATGTTAATTAGGGTATAATCTAAGTTGCTGTATCAAAGACACCCTAAAATACAGTGACTCAGAAAAGAAAGAGGGCATAGAGGAGTTTTCATTCCATAAGGTGAAGGAATTCATGTTACTTCTGTTTTTCCCTTCTTTCCCCAAAATATGACTCCCATCTAATAGTAAAGGTGGATTACCACAACTCTGTTCTTGTCCTAGCCTCAATTGATGGTGGATAGTCATAAGAACGGAGGGAAAGCCACTTCCTTAATACAGATGTGGCCTGAAATTGTTTACATCACTTCCTTTCTTTCATATGTCATTGGCTGGAACTTAGTTATATGGTCACACCTAGCTGCGAAGGACTCTGTGAAGTATAGTTTGGGGATAGGCAATTATGTGTCCAGCTAAAAGTAAGAAGTAATGGGAAATATTCTATTATTACAAGGAAGGAACAGGAGAATGAATATTGGAGGACAATTAGTGGTCTGTGCCAAAGCACTCTACTTAAAATTTCTGATTTTTGTTACTTCATCTCCCATTTTCTCTTATTTCTCCCTCTTTATTCTTACTCTTTTGTGCTTATTGCCTCTTCTCCCTTCTTTTACACTAGAGTATTGACAATGAGAATGTTCAATGTAAATAGCTAGTGTTCTCCAGTGGTCAAAGGGGCTTGTTGTATTTTGGTGGTGGGGGCAAGGGGGCCTGTTAACTATAGATTAAATGTTTTATTCTATGGAATGTATTGCCCTATCACCTTTAATCCTTTCTAGAATAAGGTGAATATAGAAAAGAAAATAATGAAGGAAGGAAAGAAGAAAGGAAGGAAGGAGAGAGGGAGGAATAAAATAAAAAGAAAATGAGAATATAAGCTTCATGAAGGCAAGGATTTTTGTCTGTTTTGTTCACAGCTATACCTCTAGTACCTACAGTATTGCCAGAATCATTATTGGTGCAAAACAATTTATTGAATGAACAGTTAATTTTTCCATTTCACGATTTGTCCTCAAGTTTGTTTTAAACTCCAGCTCGTTGATTATACTAGTTTTTCATTAGAAAAGTCTTTCATAAATTCTGAATAGTAGGCTATCTACAAATTCAACTTGGTATTGTCTCATACTACCTCATAATAGCAGACTTAATTTTGTTTTAGGTTGGATTCCATCTTTGAATAAGATTATAATTAGTTATTTCTCTAAGGGATGTTTGACATAGAATTATGATGAACCAGAGTAAATATATGCTAGCAATCTCTACCTTAAGCATATTTTGGTGCTCCTTAGAGGAGAGTGAACTGGTATAGATGAGAAATATGAAATTTGTTACAACAAACATATTCTTTTTAATTCATTCTATTATTTGACTCTTTGGCTTTTCAAACCAGAAGTGAATGATAATAAAATAAACAGAGTTCTCTAAAACAAGGCCCCAGTAGCCAGAATGTAGAACTACTGAGAGAGGACCATCAATTCCTTCCCCCTTTATTTTTCTGTTAAACTCTTTTCCTGAGCCTCAGACAGCTCAGTATCAGGATTTAAAAACTAACATCTGATTTATTTATTCTCCTTGTCATCCATCCATAATCACCGAAGTGATCTTAGAGATGCCAAAGCTTAGTGGTTTGCAGTCTGCATGGGGGCGAGGGGAGAAGACAGAAGACGGTTGGTGACAGTGTGGGTTTCTTGCTGCCTTTTTATCCACAGCAGTGTCATTTTATCAGTTTAACAGGTTGAATTCATTGGTAAATTTGGTTAAAAAAAGGATTCTCATTCTAACAAAAATTTAGAAACCTTCAAACCTTTAATTTAGAAACCTTTCTTACTTTATAAGAAAACATTGAGGCATTGAGAGAAGGCATAATTTTTCAAAGGTTTCAAAAGCAGAATTCATGTCTTCTCATTCCTGGGCTAGGTATTATTCCACTGTATTTTGCATTAACTTGCTCAATAGCATTATGATATCTGTGATTTTTTTTTTGTTGCTGTTCAAAAAATGAGTATTTTTTTCCTCCTCTTTTTTAGAACGATAGAATAAGGTTTGGCATAAAATAGGAAACCAGACAAGTTCTTCCAATAGTTTATAGTCTCTTCAAAACCAAGTAACAGGTAAGATAAGTGCTGGTTCAAGCAGGCTATTCCTCTGTCGTGAATATTATGTTATCAGTCATTGATAAACAGTTGTCTGGGAGTGAAAGAGTTTCATTGCCATGAATTTAACTGAAAATAGTGAGCACAATATGGTGGTCCCTTATGAAACCGAGTTATAGTGCTGGGGAGGTTGTCTAGGTGGAGTTGACCCCGGCTTACTGCAAGGACTGGGTGACCTGGAGAAAAATGAGTTAGAAATGACCTAATTGCTCTCTCTCCTGTGCTCTTCAATCCAAGCAGGCAGTGCCTTCATTGTATCTTTATTATAACTTGTGTCTGTACTTGCTAAATTTTTGCTTCTGAGAAATCAAAGAATACAAAGATTCCTTCATGCTTGGAAGAGGCTGTGTTTTCTATATTTCAAGTGGATGTACTTAGTACTCTAGAATGGAATGATACTCACCTGTTCTCCATAAGCCTATTAGGTGATTTTGGTAAATGTGAAAGTTGCCTTCATCCTGCTATAGTGGCTTATTTTACATTTAATAATGAAGCAAGTGCTCAAGGGACTAGTTTTCTGGCTAACTAATGCCTCTGCAAACGAATGCAACCTCTTAACATAAAACATAAGTAGTAGAAGTTCAGAGGAAATGAGCTCTTGTGTTCCCTCGAGCATGATTAGAAAGTCTGAAGTAGTGTTCACAAACTATTGTTTTACAGCAATTATACATTTTTTTCACAAGTATGAAACTGTTCTTTATGGAAAGCACAGGTCAACTTAAAGTCAGAAGCTCTGGTTCTTGGAATACTATGATGTTATAAAGAGTAACCATAAACTATTTTAATAATATTGTAATAGTTTACATTCATTATGTACATTTAAGCTGCAATTTAGTTGTGACATGCAATGTTAATAATTTTCTCATCTTTGTGGGAAACATAACTGGAAAATATTACTCATTAAATATTTCCCCTTTTTAAATCTTACTTTATAAAGACCTCAGGTTATCTATAGAAAAGAATTGGTCAATGTATGGCAGTTTTGCAATGTAAAAAAAAAGTTTTAAAGGACCAAAGATATAATCTTCTCATTATTTCTTATTCCGAGACGCCTTAGGAATCATGACAAAGTCCAGGCCTATAAAAATTAGACGACTAGATTGTGCATGGGCAGTTAATTAGAAGTAGAGCTAAAGCTAGCACATAGGTCTCCTGACTGCACAACATCATTCATTAATACTTTCGCAACCACTCTCTGTGACAGGTAAAGATAAAAAAGATTTTTTAGAAAGCCAAATTTGTATTTATATAACTTGGCTTTGTATTTCAGATTCTCATGACTAACAAAACAAATTTCACTGAAAAAAGAAATTGCATAAATGCTACAAATCTGGCATTTTTATGTTTTTATATACCAAAAAGGTTTTCTTTCCTTTCTTTTCCTTCCTTCCCTCCTTTTTTCTTTTCTTCCTTTCCTTCCTTGATTCTTTCTTTTTCTCTATTTGGCCCGAGATTCATTGCTTAAATGAAGCAGAGTTAGTTGTTATGATGATCCCTTCATGCAACTTTCCAAAGCAAGGTAGAATCACGCACACCATCGTAATCTCCATCCTTGTTTCAGTCTGATGCATTTATTAAGCTCTTCCATTCACATGATGTAGTGCTGCATGATCTACAAAGCTGTGCATTTCATGGGGATCAACTAATTGAAACTTCTGACTTTACAGTTAAGAGAATTGTAACAAAATTCTGCTGTTGCAAAGTAGGACAAAATTTTAAAGAAAAAATAAACACAACAAATATATTTAGTTTTCTTGCCTTATTTTCAATAAAGAGATGAGTACACTTAGTGAGCTGATAAATTAAAGAGGAGTAGGAAAGTAACAGGTTGTAATGGAACTGCAATATTTCAAAAATTAGAGTGTGGGGAGTAGGTGGATGGAAATCAGGGAACAGAAAATTGAAAACTGAGGAAAGGTACAAAAAGATAAAAAGAATATAATATATTTATCCATTTTAGATATTATGACTTGTCCTATTTTTGTGAATTTCCAGACTGAAAAGCCAAAACACAAAGGGATTGAGGCACACAGCACACACAAGCACACACACACACACTTAACAAAACTCACATCTTTTAATTCCCAGTATGTAGGTGATTTTCCTGAATTTCAACTCATTACTGTAGCAGCAAAGTCTCAATGTACTTTTTCCTTTGTAAAGTGAATCTATAGCTTTTCTGTCTGATAAATTACTTATCAGTACTAGCCTTTTAAACTGTATTTTAAATAACAAAACTGTATTCTTTTCATTCTGTTCATTTTTCTTGCTTAAGTGGAAATAATGAGTCAACCGTAAAGTGGATGTTATATAATGAAATTAGCAAAGCTTCCTTTTCAAGTTTCTTGTAATAGTTTCTGGTTCAGTAATAATGGTTAATAGTGACTTAATGATTTGTTTGCACTCTATCCTAGGTTTCTATCATAAATTTTTTTTTGTAAGAATAAAAAAGGCATTGTGTACTCATGGACAATGAATTCATTAGCAAATGTAAAGCACGTACCTTTGTGCGCTGCACATGATGGCAGCTTAGAAGTTGTAGAAGTTCCCTTTACAGCTATCTGACATGTATAACACTTGAAAATACTGCACCGTACATTTACATTCTTCTACATACTGCCACAATAATATCATCTTGGGAGGCAAAAAGAGAACAAACATTAGCATTTCTATTTCACAGGTGGGAGAATTATGGACGACAAGGCTTAAGAGCCTTGCCCATGGTAGTAGAATAGGGCACTTTGAACAGATGGACTATACAATGTATTGTTCAAGCTTGGACACTATTGGGAATGCCAGTGGATACTATTGATAATTCCACTGGGCCAACAGGCATAAACTGGAACTGTCTCAAGGAAACTGAGGCCTATTGTCATTTTTACTAGGACCCACAACTGATTTTCACATGCTTCCACTTATCTGTGCTTCTCAGACTTCCCCTGTACTTTTGCCAAGTATATACAAATACATGTAATAGGTATAGGAGAGGGAATGGCTGGACTTGAATCTTGGAGCCTTTATTTGTTAGCTGTGAGCTCTTGGGCTTACAGTTTACCTCTGTGCTTCAGTTTCTTTTTCAGTGAAATGGGGATGATAACAATAACAATATTTACATTATAGGGCTATGATATGGATTGAATGAGTAAAATGCTTGGAACAGTGCCTAACACTTAGTAGACACTATATATACCTGGTAAATAAAATATGAATATTCATCCTGATAATGCTTTTTAAAAATAGGAAATGTTAAAAGCCACTTAGCTAAGAAGATATTTTTTGGCCAGATATGGTAGCTTACATCTGTAATCCCAGCACTTTGGGAGGGAGAGAAGGGAGGACCGCTTGACTCCAGGAGTTTGAGACCAGTGTGGGCAACTTATTGAGATCCCATTTCCAAAAAATAAAAAATAAAAAAATTAGTCAGGTGTAGTGCCCCGTACCTGTAGTCCTAGCTACTCAGGAGAATGAGGTGGGAGGATTGCTTGAGCCCAGGAAGTTGAGGCTGCAGTGAGCCATGATCATGCCACTGCACTCCATTTTGGGTGACTGTATTTCACCCACTGCTGTATTTCAGAGGCTATGCAAGAGATCACAGATAAAGATCCTGCCTATAAAAAAAATAGTAATAATTAATTTTTTTAAAAAAGAAATTTCTCTTTTTATTCCAAGAACATTTTTTGGAATAATTTCTTAGAACATTACATTTTGGTGTACTTTGAATTTTGAATATCTATACCTGAAATTACTAATGCCTGTGCCAATACTATTGAGTGACACTGTCACAATAGTGAGTTAATTATTTGTTTGTAAACTCTTGGGGGAACCCACCCCCAATATTTCAACGTAGGTTCTTTCTATTTTCCATAAGTGTTGGCTGGCTGAGAAATAAAGAGAAAGATTACAAAGAGAGGAATTTTACAGCTGGGCTGCCGGGGGTGATATCACATATCGGTAGGACTGTGATGCCTGCCTGAGTCTCAGACCAGCAAGTTTTTATTAAGGGTTTCAAAAGGGGAGGGGGTGTAAGAACAGGGAGTAGGTACAAAGATCACATGCTTCAAAGGGCAAAAAGCAGAACTACTAATAAGGGTCTAACAAAGATCACATGCTTCTGAGGGAACAGGAGAAAAGGCAAAAGCAGAGCTACTGATAAGGGTCTGTGTTCAGCAGTGCATGTATTGTCTTGATAAGCATCTTAAACAACAGAAAACAGGGTTGTTTTTTAAGGTCAGAGAACCGGTCTGACCTTAAATTTACCAGGGTGGAGTTTTTCCCCACCTTAGTAAGCCTGAGGGTACTGCAGGAGACCAGAGTGTATATCTCAGTCCTTATCTCAACCGCATAAGACAGACACTCCCAGAGCAGCCGTTTATAGACCTCCCCCCAGGAATGCATTCCTTTCCCAGGGTATTAATAATAATATTACTTGCTAGGAAAATAATTTAGCAATATCTCTCCTACTTGCACTTCCGTTTATAGGCTTTCTGCAAGAAGAAAAATGTGGCTCTTTTTGCCCGACCCCACAGGCAGTCAGACCTTATGGTTGTCTTCTCTTGTTCCCTAAAAATTGCTGTTATTCTGTTCTTTTTCAAGGTGCACTGATTTCATATTGTTCAAACACACGTTTTACAATCAATTTGTACAGTTAACACAATTATCACAGTGGTCCTGAGGTGACATACATCCTCAGCTTATGAAGATAACAGGATTAAGAGATTAAAGTAAAGACAGGCATAAGAAATTATAAAAGTATTATTTGGGAACTGTTAAATGTCCATGAAGTCTTCACAATTCATGTTCCTCTGCCGCGGCTCCAGCATGTCCCTCTGTTCGGGGTCCCTGACTTCCCGCAGCAGTAAACAATATGTAGCATTATTGGCATGTACATGAAAAAAATGGCATTAGCAAGCTCACCTCATCTTGGAAGCATTTTGGCTATATGATGAAATGACAGACTCCAAACTAATCTACCATTTTCTGAATTCTAGTACTAGAATTCTACTAATTCTATTCTATTCTGCTAATAGACCTTTATGTCTTTCTTTATGATAAGTGATCTCCATTACAGTTGAGATAACTTGGTTTCTTCATTTTAATATTACTAACTCAGGATATCTGCTTTCACCTTTTGGAATGGATAGCCATGATTCATCCCCACGCTGACTCTCTTTTCTTCTTAAAATTAAAAATAAAATTAAAAAGCATATTCTAAGATGGGAAATATGTAGAAAGGCATATCTCCTGCAATTTGCTTTGTGGTGATTTGGCCCTGGGGAAAAAGGCCCACACCCCCATCCCCCTGGGATACCTTAGGCTTCTGTTTTGTATTCAGGATTAGACACCACATTTTCTTAGCCCTCTTGGCCTGCACCTCCTTAGTCAGAACTCCTCTGACTAAAGTTATTGCTGATTGGATGTCCAGAACACTGTTTATTATCTGTTTTATTTGGTGTATCAGTGACTTCAAATCTAACACTTTCTTATGCTTCAGAGTTTGACTTCACATTTAATTATTTGTCAAGCATCAGTATCATTGGCATTATTACTTACCTGCCTTGACACTCAGATAAAAACACTTGTTTATACTGGAGGACTAAGGTCTGCCTCTGCTGTTCATTCATTTCACCTCTGACTTCTATCTGGAATTCTAATATTATGATCTAGACCAAATGTTTAAAAATGTAGGTGTGCCAGTGATGATAAAAACATAAAGAAAAATAATTTGAATCAGCACCTCTGGAAATGCTTATGGATCATAATAGTTACCTGACTGAGGCTGACTGTTGTTCATGAATATATATATTGAGAATAAATATACATTGAACAAATACAGATCTGCTGTATTTCAGAGGCTATGCAAGAGATCACAGATAAATGAGATGGGTGGGCTGTTCCCTTCTTGGATTTACTAGAACATTAGGAGTAAGTGGAAGACTAATGGTTAAGAACACAGCTCTTGTTAGCTTTGCTTAGGATAAACCTTGGGCTGGGCCACCTCCTACCTGTGTGATCTTGAGCAAGATAATTAATTTCTCTAAGCCTTAGTTTCATTATCTGTAAAAAGAGGACCAAAAATACTTTCCTATTTTGTTTTGTGTGCACATTCAATGATATATTGCATGTAAAGACCTTATCACAGTATCATGGTATATGCTGTTAAGTTTGTGCCATGGGCCATAGTAATATAAATATATAGCTATTTTCGTATTATGTTGATTAGAAAATAATGCCAAAGGAATGGCTTTGGTAAAAACAATGTATATTTTTAATAAGTTACTCATTACTTTAAACATTTGTCTTAGTTTTATTTCCCTATCTTAGTTGGTTCATGCTGCTATAACAAAATACCTTAGACCAGATAATTTGTAAACCACAAATATTTCTTGCTCAATTCTAGAGGCTGAGAAGGCCGAGATCAAGGTGCCAGCAGGTTCTATGTCTGATGAGAGCTAGCTCTCCACCTCATGGCTGGTACCTTCTTGCTGCTTCCTCACATGGAAGGGGTGAACAAGCTCCCTTGAGCCCCCATTATAAGGGCACTAATACCTCTTATGAGGTTAATTATTTTTACATCCATTTCTAGTAAAGTAAATTATATGTTAGTGTTCTGATTTGGTAGCAGAATTAAACCATTTCAGAACTCCCATTGGTGTCCATTTCTGAAGAGGAGGGAAGTTTGTCATAAGGCATTTATCTGTTACCTTATATGATGGCCTCCCCTGACTGCAGTGAGAGTGGTCCACGAGCCGTGGGAAGCACAGAAATGGTCCTTCTTTCTGCATGTGCTCTACACAGATTTGGGTCAGGATCACTTCCGATTTGCCTTGTAAAGGATATGAGTGGGTAACAAGTATCCTGAGAAAATTCTGGCAAACAGCAAGTGCTTGGAAAGTGCTTTATGACTGAATGAGTGACATGATTCAGTACCAAGCTCATCTTGAGAAGCAGGTAGAAGTGAGTGGATGTTGTCTGTCTGTTGTGTGCCATGATATTTGAAGCACAGTTGAGGCTTGGGACTTTTGGATAGTCAGATTAGCATGAATATCCTGGTTGGTTGTCTAGACAGCAAGGAAAGAAGGTTTGAGATTTGAAGTGGCAGAGAAAGAAGAATGTAGTGGAAAGAACGTGGATCTTGGAAGAATTTGAATATCCACTCAGCCTGCTGTGAGCTCTGGAATGTTAGGCAAGTTACTTAATTTCTATGATCCTTAATTTCTTCATTTTCAAAATATAGAAAAATTATACTTGCTTATTGAAAGAGTTAAATGAAGTAACATTTATACAAAGCTCAAAGCATGGTAGTTGTCCCATGGTGACTATATTTATTCTGAAACCAAAACCAGACCATGCTTTGGAATATTGCTTAAACCTGTGATAGACGCTCCAGTGGTATTTAGAATTCCTCAGTAAGTTAAGAGATCAGGCCCAATTTGGAAGCCAGGCATCAGAAACCTCATCTGTGCGTAATTTAGTGTAATCCCTGTAAGTCTTTTATCCTTTGGTAAAGGAAGAGATATGCAAATCTTTTCTCTGCCTATTCCTTTTCTTGTTACTGTCAGTGAAGGTGCGATAAAATATTTATTACTTGCAGTATAATATTTCCCATAGCACCTTAAACATGCATTCCAAGCTAATGGGATATTCTGTTTTACCTAGACGAGCTTTCAGTTTTCTTTATCCAGTAGTCATAACTATTGCTGGGATTGATACGATATTTATTATTAAACAGTATGGTTTGACTTTGATTAATTTTTTTTTTTTTGAGACACAGTCTCACTCTGTTGCCTAGGCTGGAGTGCAGTGGCATGGCATGATCTCGGGTCACTGCAACCTCTGCCTCCTGGGTTCAAGCGATTCTCCTGCCTCAGCCTCCCAAATAGCTGGGATTACAGGTGCCTGCCACCATGCCTGGCTTATTTTGTATTTTTAGTAGAGACAGGATTTCACCATGTTAGCCAGGCTGGTCTTGAACTCCTGACCTCAAGTGATCTGCTTGCGTCAGCCTCCCAAAGTGCTGCGATTACAGGTGTGAGCCACCATGCCCAGCCAAATTTGACTAACTACTTTCTGAGAGCACACTGGTTTTTCTGGAAGCTGGCAAATTTGGTTAAAATAGGGGCATTCAGTTCTGAATTTTTTATTTGATCCTTTTTCTATGTTTTGGGTAGACAAACTACCACCCTTCTTAACATTTCCCCAGCCTTTCCAGTAATAATGCAACAGCTAGGAAAGGTAAAGGAACAGGGAAACCTAGGGGACTAGGAAAAGTCTCAGAAGAAAGGGATAAACATTTGTTACTTTTTTTTTTTTTTGAGACAAGGTCTCTGTTGCCCAGGCTGGAGTGCATTGGCATGATCTCAGCTCACTGAAACCTCCACCTCCCTGGTTCAAGCGATTCTCCTGCCTCAGCCTCCTGAGTAGCTGGGATTACAGGCATGTGCCACCGCATCTGGCTTTTTTTATTGTATTTTTAGTAGAGATGGGGTTTCACCATGTTGGCCAGGCTGGTCTTGAACTCCTGACTTCAAGTGATCCGCCTGCCTCAGCTTTCCAAAGTGTTGGGATTACAGGCGTGAACCACCATGCCTGGCCATTATTACAATTTTACATCTTTTGAACAAATGCAGTTTCCAGTCCTAACTGCTGTTAACTTATACATATAATAAAGTTATACTGTTTTCCAATAATTTAATATTTAAACATTACATTAAAATCTGTTAGTTATTTTTATGTTCATTAACTCATGTGATGCAGCATGATATTTGTGAAACATATATTCTCATTTTCTTCATCTTACAGATGAGGAAACTGAAACATGAGGGGAATCACAAAATGCATTTAACAAAGTCAATAAAAGTCAGAACTGGTACAGTCTTCTTTATCAAGAACAAAATAAAAATCACCCATAATTCATTTAATTACACAGATGTAACCACAACTAAAATGTTAACATTTTAGTGCATTTTCTTTTTATTGCATTTTCTATACATATATGGGCTTTTGTATAAATGTGTTAAATGCATATCATATACATGGTTCTATATTCTGCTTTATAAAAAGTTATTATATTGTAATTTCACTTAAAAATATTTGCAAACCATCATTTAAAATTTATTGCATGACTATAAAGTTTGTTATACCATTATTCCATTACTGAACATTTAGTTTTATCAAATTTTTAACAATTAAAATAATATTATGACAGCTGTCTTCATACATGAATATTTTTCATTTATCTGGCTTTTATACTATAAAAAATATCTGAGTTTTTAAAGCATAGGTTGGCATCTTCATCCACTGGCATTTCTTGTCATAAATGGTTTTCATTAGTAACATTGGCCAAGATTCGGGGTATATCTCACAGCTATCAAACAGGGAATAGGCTGACTTGCAAAGGGAGTGAGTTTATGACCTTGGTCTCATAAAACTTTTGTGTGCTCACAGAGTCACATAAACTGACTTAGAAGAAGAAAAAAGAAAAATATAAATAAAAATATAGACTGTTTGTAGTGGAAATTTTAGAGGTGAAAAAGAAAAGATATATCTGTATTGGGAGAAATTGCAGAATCTGCTCAACTAATAATTGTGTTTTGTATAAAAATTATTACACCTCTTTGGCCTAGGCATTTTAAAGTTGGATTAACACATTATTTTTCAATACACAATAAAAGGCTTTTAGAAAGATAGTGTATCTGTGAAATCATCATATTAGATTATTTTATTTAATTTCTTAGTTTATAATTGCTAGGTAAGTCGGCTGTCAGCGAAAGAGAAGCAAATGGGCTGGGTGAGACAGAGAATGATAATAATAGCTAATATTTATTGAACCCTAAGTTTCAGGCACTATTCTAAGTTTACATGTAATGTCTGCAATATAAATTGTGTTCTACAACCCCCCAATCACCCAATAATAGGTATTATTTTCCTAATTCCATTCATATGGAAACTGAGGTTAAGTAAATTGCCCAGGCAAGTGGACTGACTCCAGAATCACCCACTTGACCCACTACATTGTGCTGTCTCCATGTGCAGCTGTTCTCTACTGATCTGTCCTTCCAAGAGGATATCTAGATGTAGTCCATAGGGATGGAGGACTTGGCTCTAAACCTGAATGGTGTTGGGTGTGGGAAGTGATCTGCTTGTTTTAACTTGCCGTGTTCCTAGTGCCTAGAATTAATTTGAATGAACCAATGAATTACATTTCTACCTCAGTCTTAAGTAAGAAATATTCCAGTTGAGATACCTCAATTAAACATCTACTTTGGGTTGGGCGTTAGGATGATCTAGATGAATGAGAGTAACCCTGAACACATGATTATATTGAAGTGTGGTAAGTGGGACAAAGAAGGATGTGTAAGACAGCAAAGAGGGAAGCCTTCATAGAGGTGGTGGCAGCCAGGCATGGTGGCTCACACCTGTAATCCCAGCACTTTGGGAGGCCGAGGTGGGGAAACACCTGAGGTCAGGAGTTCGAGACCAGCCTGGCCAACATGGTGAAACCCCATCTCTACTAAAAATACAAAAATTAGCTGGGTGCGATGGTGCATGCCTGTAGTACCAGCTACTCGGGAGGCTGAGGCTGGAGAACCTCTTGAACCTGGGAGGCGAAGGTTGCAGTGAGCTGAAATTGTGTGACTGCACTCCAGCCTGGGCAACAGAGTGAGACTCCATCTCAAAAAAAAAAAAACAAAAGAAAACAAACAAACAAACAAACAAACATAGAGGTGGTGGCATTTGAGCCGGAATGAATAGAAATTGCCAGGGAGAGGAGGATGTGAAGAACTGCTAGCAAGGCCTCCAGCTGTGGAAGTTGGAGTACCATTTGTTTAAATTTAATTTTAAATATAAATTTAATATATAAAGAGTAAGTGTGGTGTTTGGAGTTAGTAACACCTAGGTTCTTACCACCCATATGATTTTAGGAAAATCACTTACTCTCTCAGAGCTCCGGGTTCTGAATCTGGAAAAGGAGGAAAATATTATGCTTACCTCACTCAATGCGAAGGTTAAAGATACATTTAAAGTTCCCAATATGGAGCCTGCCATTGTTGGTGCACAGCAAATAGTAACTAACATTCTTATTCTATAAATAAAAGAAAGTAAACGTGTATTAGAACAAACACTTTCTTACCTGGGTGAGGGGGAGTCGGTGGCGGGGGGAACATCCTGGCAGGGTCTACCAAAATGGGTGAGGAATAATAAGGATAAGGAACTATCCTTCTGGAGTTCAAATTCCATTTTTGACTACTACATTGACTACTAAGAACAAAAGCCCTTAAAAAGACCCAGGAGGATGATTGAGACAACAAATGACTGTTAGAACGGAATATTTTGATGTGTTAAGTATAAATTACTCAGAAGCATATGGATTAAATTTCCTTCCAGCAAAGTGCGGATTTAAATGTTAAGGGGAAAGAGATGTGAGAACAGGGCCCTCCTTGGTTAGAAACTCTCTGATGGTCGCCCCAGGAGGATTTTAGATAGACACACAAAGAAAAGGCTGAGAAATGCTCCCTGGGGAAGGTAGGGAGGAGAAGGTGCAAGAAAAGGATTTTATATGCTCTTGGCTCCTGACTTTGGGGAAGCCCAAATTATTACAAATCAATGTGGTCTCAATTCCAGAGGTTAAAAAAATCTTTAAGTCCAGCTGGGCATGGTGGCTTATGTCTGTAATCCCAGCACTTTGGGAGGCCGAGGCAGGCGGATCACTTGAGGTCAGGGGTTCAAGACCAGCCTGGTCAACATGGTGAAACCCCGTCTCTACTAAAAATACAAAAATTAGCCAGGTGCAGTTGTGCATGCCTGTAATCCCAGCTACTCGAGAGGCTGAGTCAGGAGAATTGCCTGAACCCAGGAGGTGGAGGCTGCAGTGAGCCGAGATCATGCCATTGCACTCCAGCCTGAGTGACAGAATGAGACTTTGTCTCAAAAAAAAAAAATCTATCTATCTATCTGTCTATCTATCTATCTGTCTATCTATCTATCTATCTATCTATCTAATCGTCCTATAAGGAGAATCAATTAGGTAATAGTCGTCAGCCCAGGAAATAGCAAATCATCTTTTCTTCATGTGAACTATACAATTCAGAAGAACTCTTCCTGTTAAAGCAGATAATATCCTGGAAAACCAAACTTCTTTTATAGCAAAAATTGGCTTGGAAAGAAATCATGGTTAACTTCTTATTTTGTAGACTGTTAAAAGACTTGAGGCCCAGAGAGGTGAAATATCCTGCCTAACATTTCCCAGTGAGTTAGTGGCAGAGCTGGGACTAGAAACCAGATCTTTTAAGGAATTCCACACACAAGGAAATTACTTGGCTGGGTCAAGGTCACACCCTGAGTAAAGTGGGAACTGACAGGATTTCAGCCAAGATCTGTCTGTCTCCAAAGGCTACACTTTCTAGGACACTATACACTGCTGTTTTAAAATTAATTAGGCATTCTAATTACAAACTTAGCTCAGGCTAAGTTATGACAGTAGAGAAAGACATTAGATGAAAGCTGAGTCCCTCTGCCTCTCAACAATCTTACTCCGTCCCACCTGCCAAAAACCCTCTATCCCCATTCCCTAAAGGTAAATACTGTGAATTGTTTTTGGTATATACTTCCTGAAATTGCATGTATATCTTTAAAAAAGATTTTATTTGGAAAAACATTGAAACTTACAAAAAAGTTGTAAGAACCGTAAAAGGAACTTTTTACCTGGATTCACTGCTGTTGACATTTTGCCCCATTTGCTTTATCATTTCTTCTCTATAGCTACCTATCTATATATCCATCCATCTATTGATTGATTATTTTTTTTTTTTGAGATGAATTTCAGTCTTGTTGCCCAGGCTGAAGTGCGATGGTGCGATCTCGGCTCACTGCAACCTCCACCTTCCGGGTTCAAGCAATTCTCCCAACTCAGCCTCCTGAGTAGCTGGGATTACAGGTGTCTGCCACCATGCCTGGCTAATTTTTTGTATTTTTAGTAGAGATGGGGTTTCACCATGTTGGCCAGGCTAGTCTCCAACTCCTGACCTCAGGCGATCCACCTGCCTTGACCTCCCAAAGTGCTGGGATTACAGGTGTGAGCCACCACGCCCTGCCTGATATTATTTTTGTCTGAATCATTTGAGAGTAAGTTGCAAACATTGTAGGCCTTGACCCCTAAATATTTCAGGGTGTTTTTCCTGAGAATATGGGTATTTATGAGGCAGAACAAGATGGCCAAATAGAACCCTTCAACAATTGCCTACCTCCCCCAGGAACATCAAATTTTGAACAACCCTTAATGCAAGAAAACACATTTGGCCGAGTGCGGTGGCTCACATTGTAATCCCAGCACTTTGGGAGGCCAAGGTGAGCAGATTGCTTGAGCTCAGGAGTTCAAGACCAGCTTGGGCAACATGGCGAAATGCTGTCCCTACTAAAAATACAAAAATTAGCTGGGTGGGGTGGTGCACACCTGTAATTTCAGCTACTCAGGTGGCTGAGGCGGGAGAATCTCTTGAACCCAGGAGGTGGAGGCTGCAGTGAGCCGAGATAGCGCCACTGCGCTCCAGCCTGGGCAACAGAGTAAGACCTTGTTTCAGAAAAACAAAAAAACTAAATAAAAGTTAGAATAAAAAAAGCACTTTCGTAAGAACCAAAAACAAACAAAAAAAACCCAAAAAAAAATCAACCCTTTGAATGACAGGTACAAACAAGGGCAGACTGCAAAGACTGGAATAAACACCTAGCTCTTCAATGCCCTGACATCAACAGATGTCCACAAGCATCAAGAACATTCAGGAAAATATGACTTCACTAGACAGACTAAATAAGCTACGACTGACCAATCCTGAGGTGACAGAGATATGAGACCTCTCAGACGGGTAATTCAAAATGGCTGTGTTGAGGAAAGTCAACCAACTACAAGATAACACAGAAAATGAATTCAAAATTCGATCAGAGAAATTTAACAGAGATTGATATAATAAAAAAATCAACAGAAATCCTGGAGCTGAAAAAAATTCAGTTGACAAACTGAAAAATACAGTGTCTCAGAAACAGAATTGATCAAGCAGAAAAAAAGAATTACTGAGCTTGAAGACTGGCTATTTGAAAATACACAGAGGAGAAAAAAGAAATTAATGAAAAGGAACAAAGTGTTTACAAGATCTAGAAAATAGCTTCAAAAGGACAAATCTAAGAATTATTGGCCTTAAAGAGGATGTAGGAAAAAGAGATCAGGGTAGACAGTTTATTCAAAGAAATAATAACAGAGAACTTTCCAAACCTAGAGAAATATATAAATATCCAGGTCCAAGAAAGTAAAAGAATACGAAGCAGATTCAACCCGAATAAGACTACCCCAAGGCATATAATAATCAAAATCTCAAAGATCAAGGACAAAGACAGTATACTAAAAGACTGTTTATAACTACAATTCTGTTATCAACTTCAATAAAACGGCAATGCATTTGTCATTGATGCAATACTTTTATAAGTTTGATCCAATAATGCACTTTATAGTATTTTTTTCCTATCTGTACCTGTTATAGAGTCTAGAGTCATGTATAGCATTTAGTTGGTATATTTCAATTAGTCCCTCTTAATCTGGAACTGTTCTTCACTCTTTTGTTATTATTTATAATGTTGACATTTTTGAACAATTTAATAGAATATTTCTCACTTTGGGTTTGTCTGATGTCTCTTCCTAGTTAGCTACTGACAATGCATTCTTTGGTGGAATATCACATACATAAGTGATGTGTTCTTTTAAAATATCCACAACCTGAGGCCCATGATGTTTATATATGTCTCATGTATGCTGCTAATTTTGATCACCTGGTCAAGGTGTTTTGTGTGTGTGTGTGTGTGTGCGCGCGCGCGTGTGTGTGTATATAAATATATATAAATATATATATATATACATTTTTTTAAAGACATGATATCTCACTTGGCTAACTTTTTTATGTTTTAGTAGAGATGAGTTCTTGCTATGTTGCCCAGGCTTGTCTCAAACTCCAGAGTTCAAGCAAGCAATCCTCCTACTTCAGCCTCCCAAAGTGCTGGGATTAATAAGTGTGAGCCACCATACCAGGCATTTATATATTTTTTATTCATGCCTTTTCTGCAGTTTGTTTTTACTGAATAGTGTAGTTATTTATTTATTTGTTTGTTTGTTTGTCGAGATGGAGTCTTGCTCTGTTGCCCACGTTAGAGTTCAGTGGCACAATCCAGGCTCATTGCAACCTCCGCTTCCCAGGTTCAAGTGACTCTCCTGCCTCAGCCTCCCAAGTAACTGGGCTTACAGGCATGTGCCACCACTCCCGGTTAATTTTTGTATTTTTAGTAGAGACAGGGTTTCACCATGTTGGCCAGGCTGGTCTCGAACTCCTGACCTCAAGTGATGGACCCTCTTTGGCCTCCCACCGTGCCAGGATTACAGGCATGTGCCACCACGCCTGGCCGAATAGTGTAGTTATTCAAATTCAGCTATTTATTGAGTACATATGTGACAAACCTATTCTAAACCATGGTGATATAGCAGTGATCAAAACAGACAAAATTCCCACTCTCATAGAGCTTATGTTTTTAAAATAATATTTATTTATTTTAATTGATAAAAATCATTTATTTATCATGTACAATATGTTGTTTTCAAATATGTGTACATTGTGGAATGGCCAATTTAAGCCAATTAACATATATATCATTTCACATACTTACTTTTTTTGTGTGTGTGTGGTGAGAATACCCAAAATTTAATCTCTTAGCAATTTTCAAAAATACAATGCACTGCTATTAACTATAGCCACCATGTTGTACAATAGGTGTTGTGAACTTATTCCTCTTATCCATCTGAAATTTTATATCCTGGGTACCAGTATTTGACTTCATTCTGTATACCATATACCATAGTTTATTCAGCCAGCTGCTACTGGTGATATTTAACTTGTTTGCAGTTTTTTTTTTTTTTTTGGCTATCACCAACCATGCTTCAGTGAGCACCCTGTAAAATGGACTAGTCATCTAGAGTCACATGTGTGTGTATCTGTGTATAAGTCTGCATGTTTGCATGTGATTGTGTGTATTTGTATATATATATATGTGAATGTGAATGTAAGTATGTATGTGTATGTGTACAAACTTGCTGCACAATTTCTCCTAGAGGAGAAATTGATGGGCCAAACACATTTGGTTTTACATTTTGACAGATACTTCCAAACTTCCCTCCAATTTTTGTTCTCAGTACAGAGTATGTGAGTGCTGTTATCTCCCCATTCTCGTCAAACTGGGCATTATCAAATATTTTAATTTTTTCCATATTAATAGGCATCATCTTAGCTGGATGGCAATAAAGAATCCAATTATTTTCAAGTCTGGTGTGTAAGGCACCTTTTTGTGTCTGATTGTTGCTATGCTACTAGTCTTATCTTCCAAGAGACCTGACTCTGGTGAGCGGAGATTGATCACAGGATGACTATCTAGATCTTTAGAAAAATTATCTAATTCCTGATTAAAGTCTGTCATGGAAGGAAATCTTTAAAGTCTAAACTCCACACTTGTTCACATTGCTATGATGTAGCAATGTTATCTAGGGCTTAGGGACATTTTAATAGGAAGCTAATGACATTGCATAACCGCAGATAATTAACTTTTAAAAAGTACATTCAGACATGACCCATTTATGCTATTTGCTATATGCTCTGAGGAATGGGCTAAAATAGAGTCTTCAAAATTGCCACCGTGTCACTCAAACCTTTCTGAAATGTATATGATAAGCTAAAGAGAAAACATGGGATCATGCCAGATGACCTTAGAGTTATTTTAAATGGTTAGCAAATGGCCAGATCTCTCTTTAAGTTACTACTTAGGTTTTAAGGGGGCTGGGAGGGTGTTTGGGTAGAATCCCACCACGTTGGAGAGAAATTCAGATTAAATGGTTTGTTTGTTAAAGAAATCATTAATTTTTCCATCTGCCCCTTATTCCTTCATCCTCCCCCCACTTTTTTCCATGTTAGTTCTCTCCCCTCCATTCATCCCCCAAAAGTAGGTGTGGATATTTTGAAAAGGAAGCCTCTTTCTTACACGCAATGAATTTTGCCCACAATGGGCTAATTGCCAAAGCAGTTCGCCACCTGTGGGAGTAATTAGTCACGTGTCAGTCTTCTGAGGTTAGTCAATTGCAGTTGCAATTTATTATACACACAGTTTTGCATCCACAAATAATCATGGCTGTGAAAACCACCCATAGAGAAAGAAAAGACTAGGCGGAAACTTTAAAAAGTTGCCATATTGCTTTATATTTATGAATGAAGCTTGGGTAACATTCAGTTCTATTCATTATCCTAATCCAGAGAAACTGGAGTTAAGGATACTAAAGAAAAAGTATTCATAAATTATTCTGCATTGTGGGGTGAGCAGGAGAAAGATTATGTTATATTTGTAATTTTATTTGATAAACTAAAAAATCGTTCTTGATTGGATGTATTAACATTTTATCCTTGAAACACTTTATACTTAAGGTGAATATAATGAGAACTTTGTTTTCATCAGTGGGCAGCAATATGATAGCAGCCATCTTAGCTAATCTTGCTCTGGTTAATGTGGTACACTGTTTATTATTTTACATCCATGGAAGATGTTCCCCCTTGAATTGAATTCAATATATTTATCAATAGTTGCTATATATACATCAGTCATGATAGCAGGAAGTAGAGCATTTAAAAAAGATGGACAAAAGATAATTCAAGGAATTCTCTCTCTCTCTCTCCCCGTATGTGTGTGTGTGTGTGTGTGGTGTGTAAATGTCATGGAGCAGGCAGGAAAACTGCATGTAAATATATCAGAATTCTCTTGGGTACAAGAAAAACAGAACCTCACCCATGTTGCCTTAAACAATGAAGACTATTTATTATCTATTTAATTGAAAAATTAAAAAAAAAGGTGGGATAAATTTGAGTCTTTTTCCAGTAGCTCAGCAATATCACCCAGGACCCATTTTCCTTGTTTTTCTGCCCCACTTTCCATAGTGCCTGCACCATCCTGAAGCTGGCTCCACCATAGTTCTCCCAGAGAGGAACCATTTCTTTCCAGAAATGCTCAGCAAATATCTCCTTATGTGTCATTAGACCAGGCAGAGTCATAGGCTCATCCCTAAAGAAATCCCTGTGGCTTAGGGATGGCATACACTAATTGGCTTAAAAGCCAATAATCCACCTCGAGAAACAACCCTACCTAAACAACACTGGGGGGAAATCAGAAGCCTAGGTAGGTAGGAGGACGGAGGAGATGGATGCCAGCAACAACTACTGTCCACTACAGCAAATAACAGTAATCCAAGTGCTTCAATAGGGTGTAGACATGGTACCGTGTAGGATTGGCTGTAATGTGCATTCACACTATTACTGCAGTAGCTATAGGTGCCATTAAGGTTTATATTTCTAGGATGCTAAAGAAAAGGAACATATTTGAAAGGCTTTTTGGCTTACCATGTTACAAGGAATTCTGTGGCTACCTACTTTATAGTTAGCTTCCGAAGACTTGGCTAGGCTTTCAGACAAAGACCCTTGCTATACTTAAAAAAATGAGAGAGACAGGGTCTTGTTCTGTCACCCAGGCTGGAGTACAATGGCACGATCTTGGCTCATTGCAACCTCCACATCCCAGGCTCAAATGATCCCCCCACCTCAGCCTCCCTAGTAACTGGGACTATAGGCATGCACCACCATGCCTGGCTAATTTTTGTATTTTTGTAAAGATAGGGTTTTGCCATGTTGCCCAGGCTGATCTCAAACTCCTGACCACAAATGATCTGCCCACCTTGGCCTCCCAAAGTACTAGGATTACAGGCGTGAGTCACTGTGCCTGGCTGACCCTTGCTTAGTGAGGGAAATAACTCAGAGGCTTTCAGTGGGAAATCAGAGAGGAGGAAATATGTATGAATGTAGACACAGTTGATGCTCATTATTTGCAGATATCATATTTGTGAATTTGCCTACTTGCTGAAATTTGTTTGTAACCCCCAAGTCAATACTTATGGTTCTTTCTCAGTCATTCACAGACGTGTGCAAAGTGATGGAAAATTTGCATCATCTAATGCACATGTTCCCAGCTGAACAAGGTGATACTCTGCCTTCCTGTTTCCGTTGTCATACTGTAAGAAGGTCCTTTTTGCAGTCTATTTAGTGCTATGTGTTGGGCCTTTTTTGTTCATGATTTTACTGTTTAAAATGGCCCCCAAGCCATTGTGCAGAAGTGTTGTCTATTGCTTTTTTTTTTTTTTGAGACTGAGTCTCGTTCTGTCACCTGGGCTGGAGCGCAGTGGTGCAGTCTCGGTTCACTTCAAGCTTTGCCTCTCAGGTTCAAGTGATTCTCCTGCCTCAGCCTCCCGAGTAGCTGGGGCTACAGGTGTGTGCTACCACACCCAGCTAATTTTTTGTATTTTTAGTAGAGATGGGGTTTCACCGTGTTAGCCAGGCTGGTCTCGATGTCCTGACCTCATGATCCACCTGCCTCGGCCTCCCAAAGTTCTGGGATTATAGGTATGAGCCACCGCGCCCAGCCCATTGTCTATTGTTTCTAAAGGCAAGATGCGCCTTATGAGAAAATCTGTGTGTCAGGTAAGCTTTGTTCAGGCTTGAGTTATAGTGCCATTGGTTGTGAGTTCTATGTTAATAAATCAAAAGTATATATTAAGTAAGGTGTCTTTAAACAGAAACACACATAAAGTAAGATTATATATTGATCAATTGATGAAAATGTTGTGACCAGAGACACATAGGAACTTAACTCCTATTTTCCCTAGGAGCAGTGGGTTCAGTGGTGGCTAATGCAGTTTCCACCACAACTTTATTGGACATAACTAGTGCAGATAATTAGAATCAACTGTACATGTGACTATGTTTAAACAATAAAGAAAACACTATCTTGGTTTAATATCAGGACAGGGCTTTACCCACAGAGGTCTAGTATGTAAAGGGGTAAACATGTTGTTTTTATTTCTCTTAATTGAAAGGAAAGAACTCAGTTTTTAAGTACTGTTTGAAGGGACATACCTAATCTTTGGAAAGCTATGTTTTTCTCAACTGGGACCCTTCTAACTGTATCTTTTCTAGCTTCTCTGAAATGATAGGCCAAGATTTATTGGCGTCAATGAAATATTGAAAGCTAAGTAGCACCAGCCTCATAGGATGTAGTGAAAAATAACATGTTGACATTCACAATCTTGTCACCTTCATATCCTTTATTGTCCCCAAACCAAACTAAGCGCAGCTTTGAGCTGCAACAGCATATCACCAGCGTTGAGACCCACCAACTACATGGCGATGGGAAGTGCAAGGAGGCATCCTCCACATCCAGGGCGCTGCTTGCATCATTCCGTTTTACTTTTGCTTTGCTCAAGCTTGGCGCTGTGTTGCCAGCAGCAAGTATGCTGACTGAAAACTGTCACAACAGCAATCATTACAATCCGGGAGTTGAGTTTGACTGGAACATATGTCTTCAATTTTAATAGCTCAGCTTCCCAGATGCCCTAAAGGAGAATATTGCCTGAGAAGG
This sequence comes from Pan paniscus, assembly GCF_029289425.2. Lineage (NCBI taxonomy): Eukaryota > Metazoa > Chordata > Mammalia > Primates > Hominidae > Pan > Pan paniscus. The sequence goes on along the minus strand of NC_073264.2, from coordinate 38,407,776 downwards.
AGCTTTTCATGTAAGAATAATTTGTGCTAAGTAGCTCAGTGATCTGTTTGTTAGGTTACAGCTGACAGTTTGTTTATATTTCTAAAGGGGTATGATGAATGGGGGAGAAGTTGATGCTAATTAGCCTAAATTGTTCCTAAGAATGTAGAGGGGTTTGCCAGTTTCATTGTTTCTGTTTCTTTGCACATTTTAAATAATTGAATAGAGCTTAGACCATTCATCATAATTTCAGGCAAGATGAAATAAATGAATTTAGCACGGGTCCACATGTGCGATGGAAGATGTCACTTTAAAGGGCAATTAGATAAGACATCAACTTGGGGCTAAAGCAGACTATTTTAATCCATTTGCATAAAAATATCAAACATGAATGTTTTCATTTACTCCATTAGTTATCTCCGTCATCATAGGAGGACACAGCCCTTCTTTTTGAAAACCCACCTATTCCCATTGAAGAAGTAGAGCTGTGGTATAAAATTTGAGCCTTTGCCTTCTGACAAAAGATCTGTGGCCTTACTCTCTAAGAAAGTCTCCTCCCCTCCCCTGATGTCATCAAATGGCTCCAAGAAACCTGTTTGGGGATGGGCTCAGTGCCTGGCCAGGTGGATAATAAAAAAGGCAGCAGAAACGTTTTTGAAAGTTGGGATTCATATAGTAGTGTGAGTTCTACAGTAAGAGCTAATAACATACCAGTGGAATATATTTTAAATATTTCTCAAGTGTTCTCCTATATGTATTTTTCATATTTGCTGGGTTACACGGTGACATGGTCTTAAACTTAGGATGTAACTTCCTATCTGAGTTGCTCCAGCACTTCCCCTAGGTAGGAAGGTTAATGTGAAAGGATTATTTCATAAGACTGTAGAAAAAAAAAAAATATATATATATATGTTTTGTTAACACACATATTTTGAGAGTTAAAATAAGAAAAATGAACCTAAATTTAGAAAGTCTATGATTTTTTTCAACCTTTTAATCCTCATTGGAGGCCATTCTTTTTTAATTTATGCACATAAAATACCACAGGAAGAGATGGTATAAATTTGTGGACTGTGGAGAATGAGTGAACATTTTTGAATCAGGATCTTTAAAAGGGGTGAAATTTGAGTATGATTAAGTTAGGAAAAAGCCTCGCTTACGGCGGAAGTCAGAGACTCTGTATACATTATGGGCATGTCATGGCTTTTAAAAAGTTATGTTAGACTTCTATACAAATTGTGAAGGAATTTGTATAACCCCAAACAAAATTCTGTGTGGTTCTGAACTTTTCCTAAGTTGAAAAGAGAGAGAGAGAGAGTGAGAAAGAAATAATGCTGGTTAGTATTCTGATCAGGGACAAGCCTTACTGTCGGGTGGGCCAGTCGTTTGCACTGCCTGGGTGTTTTCTTGGTTACTAATTTTCTCAGAAGGAAATGATCCTATGGCTTATGCTAGCCACGTTTGTGCATATATGCCCTGTAATTGGCATTTATTAAGGAGACCTTCAGTTTGATGGATGACTGTCAGAGCTGAGCCTGCTGGCTTTAAAGACAGTTGACTTTGCTTGAATTTTGTTACATTAACTCATTAGAACTCTGCACTGCTTCAACCCACTCTTTGTTTACTTTCTTATAATTAAGATTTTTGAACAATCGATTTTTAGATACGCGGCAGGAGGCCATTCCACACTTGGAGACTTAGTCTGACAGAAAAATATGCACCAGAACAAATATTCATAATAAAAACCTGTGAGTATTAAAACTGAGGTTTTTGTAGTCTCTTTAGTTGCTGCCCAGTTAATTAGCAGCTTTTAAACATAAAATTGCTTATTACTTATCTTTACTTTGTATAATTAGGTGTCTTGTTCCTCTACTTTCTTTAAAAGTGAATCCTATAAAAGCAACAGCTGTAGAAATATTTTCAGTTCAGGATATTTTTAGAGCTTGTATGCATTATGATATATTACCAACAATGTAAGCAAATAATTAGGAAAATGAAAGGCCATCTGACTCTAAAGATACAATTTTAAGAGGAAAAATATACTGTATATACATTTAAACATTTGATTGTAAATACATAATGCATCCCAATTTTATTTTTAATTTTATGATATAAAAATCTCCCAAGCTATAGTGACACATTTCAAGTTACAAGTTATATTTCATTTTCTCCTTTGAAACCACCCTCCCACAAAAGTGCACATGAAAATGTTGAAGATTAGATGTCCTTTTCCAATAAACATCTGCAGGATGAACCTTATTTCTTGTTAGGCTTGATGTACCCACTCACTCAAGAGGCACACGATGATGTGTTTGGTGTGTGTGTTTCTTGCAATATTTTTAAGCTGACCTCTACCAAAAACTAAATGCTTGAGGGGAAAGGATGCACTTTCACAAAAAACAAACATGGTTGGAGAGTGTTTGCACTAAGATTACAGACTCACTCATGGTTGTCTCTTTTCTGGCTTGTTGTAACTAGCTGATAAGTTGATTATCTGTGAGGTCTGTTTACCAAAGATGATAGCTTGGTGAGTAGATGCGTTCGTCACATCATCCCAATATCTAGATGAGCGAGAAAGGAAAATAAGAATAAATGAAGAAGGAAAAATAAATAGCATCTACTTATGAAAATAAATACTGTGCGGGGTTATAATTTTTAGTTAGTGCTCTAAGAAGTTTTTAAAGTAATCTTGGGTGTAGTGCTACTGCAGAATGGTACCAGCTCCCTTGACTAGCCTTCCCAAAGGGAAAAGGAAAATGAAACTCAGTTGGTTTCAGGTCACAGATAACCCAACTTTCTTACTCTCCAAAAGGAACTTGAGTTGGCAGAACAAAATAGACTTCTTTGCCAAGGAAGACAACCTTTTAGGTTTAGTGATGAAGTTGATTTATTCTTATTTTATTCAGATGATGGAAAATACGACTAATTGGCTCCTTATTTGGTCCATGATGCTTAGTTAATGTATTCAAAATTGTTACTGGATTGAAAAAATGAATTCACAGGTCAGAACTTCTTTTATTGTGGAGGAAACTGGCAGTCATCAAAAGGGCCATTAAAAAACAGTTTAATGAAGAAAGATGTGACTGTTCACGAAAAGCGTCTAGTCTAAACTTAGCAGGAGGGCCATGGACTCTTTTTTCTCCTAGGTTACAACAGTATAAGAAAACAATCTTGCATCTATTAGGCTTCTGCACAAATTTTACCCTCACAAAGTCATTTCTTTGTGTGAATAAAATATACATGGAAAGCTTGAAGCTGAAATAAAGTCTTCCTACTAATTTTACATTAAAATGTATGAGATTGTATCCTTTTATTTTTAATTGATGTATTATGATAACTAAGACTAATTTTAAGTGGCTTTCCCTTTCAACTCAAAAACAATGGCTGGCACTTTTTGGTAGTGTTCCATGTAACAAGCTCTGTTCTAAGTACTCCACATGGATTAACTCATTCAATTATCACCATCTCTTGATGTGGGTACTATTATTATCCGCATTGTAAAGGCAATAAAATGGAGGTATCGAGAGGATAAGTAACTTGGCCAGTGTCGTGCAGCTAGTGAGTGGTACATTGGAGATGTGAATATGGGCATTCTATCTGCAGATTCAAGGCTCTACAATCCAGCCTTTAGTTTGGTTAAGTAGTTGAGGATCCTTATACAAACACCTAAATTTACTGCATTTATTATTCAGAAGACTCTTTGGAACAATGTTCCAAAGAATATTTCATTATGTTGAGAAGCCTAACATGAATATTACACAAACATATCTATACACATAGTAATATCCTTTTATCTTAACTCTCATATCCTAGCACATGACTAACAAAGGAGTTGAAGGCTAGCAGTATGGTCAAGTTTATACCATGTGTGATTGTCATACTGTGGAGGGAATGGGATTTGACCTATGGCCTAGCCAAACAGTTGTAATATTGAACCATATTATAACAGAGTTCTACTTTGTTTTAAAAATACAATTATTATTTTAAAAAGGAGATGAAGCAACAATAATAAAAAAACCCAGGCCCCCAAAGTAGTTTCTATAAAAATTTGTCAAGTTTTCATTTTTTTTTTTGAGACGGAGCCTCGCTCTGTTGCCCAGGCTACAGTGCAGTGGCGTGATCTCAGCTCACTGCAAGCTCCGCCTCCCGGGTTCGCGCCATTCTCCTGCCTCAGCCTCCGGAGTAGCTGGGACTACAGGCGCCCGCCATCACGCCCGGCTAATTTTTTGTATTTTTAGTAGAGATGGGGTTTCACCGTGTTAGCCAGGATGGTCTCGATCTCCTGACCTCGTGATCTGCCTGCCTCGGCCTGCCAAAGTGCTGGGATTACAGGCGTAAGCCACCGCGGCCGGCCAAGTTTTCAGAAGTAAGTGTTTTGAAGTCTACTTAACAAAGTCCAGCAATATTTAGGTTCAATAAATGAGGCTGGTTTTTATCACTAGACTGGAATAATTAATTCTGGGATAATCTACACTTCATTCGAGTGAATTACAGCTCATAATGTTCATGGAAGATAATGCAAAGGTATAAAATGTCATACATAATTTTTTGAATTTCAAACTCCTAGACAAAGAGATTTTGATTATTCTGACATCTTTGAAGTTTCTAGCAGAATACAATGTCCATACAGGAAATACTCTGCTGAGAGGATTGAGAATCAATGTGTTCATCTCACTGATGAGAAAAACAGAAATTATGCACAAAGATAAAATTATATAAACTTTTATGTGAATAAATTGAACCAATATATATAGTTTTTAGTGTTTGTTCACTAAATATTGATAGAATGTTTACCGTACATTGAGGATACAGGGGTGAGCAAGAGAGAGAACTCTTTAATGAATTAACATTCTAGTAAGGAGACAGCAATAAATAAATAATCTAACGTCAGATAATCATAGAGTTGGAGAAAATAAGGCTGGGGAATGGGGCAAAAACTGATGTCATCCAACGAGCGTGGAGTGTTGTCTGTTTTAAATAGAGTGGTTAGGGAAGGCGTCTCTGAGATGCCACTATTTGAGCAAAAATCTAAATAATAAGGAGCAACAGTGGCATTTCTTGTATTTTGACACATAGGATAAATAATTGTTAACACTCCTCTCCACTTCGGACACAATTATTTTTAGTAATAATCATGCAAGAAGAAGAATGATAATAAAGCTCAGTTAAAAAAAAACAGACAATGAAAAAAGAATTTATTGAACCTCATGTGTATTATCATGCCAGTTACAAAACTGATGTAAAAGGTAAAAATAAAATAAACATTATGGTACAATAAAGGAAAAAGGAATAGATTAGCACTTTTAAGTTGGGGTTTGTTTCTGGACTCTCAATTCTATCCTGACCTATATGACTGTCCTTATGCCAGTACTACACAATCTTGAATCTATTGTTTGTGTAGGAATTTTAAATCTGTTTTTTATGTAGTCTATAGCAACTAAGGAGTTGGAGACACAAACTGTACCCAAAGCGACTTATAACTATTCTGAATCGATTAGGAACTTACTCTTGAAATGCATTCAAGTATTTATGACTGTGTCTGTTGGGGACCGACTATATAACTAGAGTTCTCCAAATTAGCTTTCATGTAGAATATAATGTTTATGGAAGGACAAATAACAACATATTTTGGTAGAAAAACATGTTTTGGTAGAAACAACATATTTTGGTAGAAATAACATTTTATCACTAACATTATTTAAAATTGCTGGTGCAGAGTGATAAATAAAAAGTAGACTGAACTGACTTCAAGTTGGTTTTGTCACTGTTTTACAGTTCTCTACCAACAGTACATCTCAAAATTGCCTATAAGCAGGGCCGACTGCCCCTACCACCAGTTCATCCTCAGGTACCATTAAGGAGGAGTATATCATCTGAGATCTAGAGGAAGAGCCTCCTAACAAGAGGGAACAGAAATGCTAAAACCTTATATCACAAGCGAGTTTGAGATTTTTAAGGAACCGAGAGAAGGCCATTATTGTAGCTAGAGCATAGAGGTGAGGGTGCATGGTAGGACATAAGGTGGGGGGAGGGACTGCCCTTATAATAGTGCCTTTTAGCTGGGACCACCACAGGATTAATGGTTCAAACTGTGGCACTTCTGAGAGTGAAAGAGACCAGTGTTAATAATTACATCGTGACAGCAGGCTTAATGGGACTGTCCAGGAAGATTAGGATGAATAGTCACCATGCTTAAAGGATATGGCACAGAGTTGAATTTTAACTAACCATAGAATTCGACCAAAAAGTCAACGGTGATGATGACTAAATGCATTTATTAAATGCAAGTGAGCAATAATCTGACTTAACACCATTAGTAAGTTATGAATTAGGGAGACCGAGTAGTATGTATAGTGTAGTGGTTTAGAGTAGTGCTTATCAATCTTTAGCATGCGTAAGAGTCACATGGAGGGCTTGGTTAAACATAGATGGCTGGGTCCCGCTCCCTAAAACTATGATTCAGCAGGTTCTGCATTTCTAGCAAGCTCCCAGGTGCTGCTGATGCTTCCAGTCTATGGAGACCAGACTTTGAGTAGCACTGGTTTAGAGACAGTACTTTAGACACTTTAGACAGACTTCATTTAAATTTCAGCTTTCGTGGTTATTGACTGGGTGGCCTTGGGCAAGCTAAATATCCTTTCCGCATCTTTTCTCCTCATCTGGTAAAATGGTGATTATAATCCTTGCCGTATATAAATGTTATGAAGAGTAAATGTGATAAAACAGTTGGCACTGTGTTTGGCATTATTGTAGTCACTGAACATGTGTTATTGTTATTGTTGTTAAAGAGAAGAATCATGGTGAGTAATAATTATTAGATAAAACTATGAACATGTTCAGATACTGCATTGTAAATCAACCCTAGAAGTATATAGCTGCAATTACATACCCTAGAATAGTGTATCAATACCTGGAAAATAATAGGCTCTTAATGCTTGTTGACTGAAAAAGCATTTGGTGAATTCACTTAATGAAAAAGCAATTGGTGAATTCACTTAACTGGGTGGATAGAAATAATTGATTCTCATCCTATTATTACCTCTTTTATTCTCAGAGCTTACATTCAGCATAAACCAGAGCACACAAAACTCCTGTCTCTCAGCTGTGAACAATTTGATTTATTAAGTCAGTTAGGATAGATTTAAACTTGAAATTGATGAGACAGTTACAGTTGAGCGTTTCCTGGTGTGTGAATGTGGAATGAACTTTAGACAATAATACTAATGCTATGTTCAGATAGAGATGTGGTAGTTGTAGAAGTATCTACTGCAAAAATTAGGTTTACTTAGTTTGCTTTACTGAGTTATAGCAGTGTTGAACACAAAGTTCAAAATATCCTTCTTTAGTATTACTGAAGAAACACTTTTAAAAAATCCTAATTTCCATTGGAAAAATAATAGGCCAAACTACTGTGAAGAGGATCCTACAGAAAGGGATCTGCTAATATTAGATCTGAATGATTTCTCTTTTGTCCAGTGGCCATCTGATTTCCACATGGGAAAATAGGTACTTCAGGATGGGTGGGGAAAAGTAAGAAGGAAAGGAACTAACATTTTTTGAATATTTGCTATGGGCTAGGCACTCCACTGTGTGCTAGGAGATTTATATATTCTAGTTAATTCATTCTTCATAACCATCAGGTATTATCACTCCCCTTTCATTTCTGAGGACTAAAGGTTTAGGAAGACAAAAGGAGAAATAGATGGTGTCCCTGTAAAGCCCACTCTCTCTTTTTAAAAATGATGTGTATAGTGCCTAATGCTTAATATTCTTTTTTAGGTTTTTAAAAAATTTCAACTTTGATTTTAGATACAGAGTATACATGTTTAGAGATGCAGATTTTTACATGGGAATATTGCATGATACTGAGGTTTAGAGTATGGATCCTGTCATCCTGTCACCCAGGTACTGAACACAGTACCTTATGGGTAGTTTTTTCTTAAACCCATTCCCCCTACCCTCTAGTAGTCCAGAGTGTCTGTTGTTCCTATATTTATGTCTGTGTGTGCTCATTGTTTAGCTCCCACTTATAAATGAGAACATGCTGCATTTGGTTTTCTGTTCCTGTGTTAATTTGCTTAGGATTGTGACCTCTAACCCCATCCACATTGCTGCAAAGGACATGATTTCATTCCTTTTTCGTGACTGTATAGTACTCCACGGTGTGTGTGTACCACATTTTCTTTTTTTTACCACTGTCTTTGGAAAGGGTACTTCTATAGGTGATCACTATTATATATGGTTATACAGTTTTCTATCAATGTGGAAGATTTGCTACATTTGTTATAGTTTCCTAGCTTGTTACTAAGACAACTTAGGTACTGAAGAGATTCTGGTGTGGTAATTGAATATAACAATTCTCGCTGAGCCTTTTTATGTTTATTCAGAGTTGATTTAATTCTTTCCATAGTTTTGTCTTTATTGCAGCATCTTACTTTATAATTCCTATGCTAGGATTTGAAGCTTCGGTAGTTGAAGTGCACAATAAAAGAGAATATCCAAATATTTTAATTCCTAATTGTTAGTATATCTTATCACTCTAAGCAATGTAAAGCAACAAAACTGTTAAGCCAATAATGGTTTTTGGCTTAATAATGTAGTATTTCCCTCTTTGTTTGTGGGCCTTAATTATAAATTAACTAATCAGAAATTCCTGTTTGATATAACAGTCTTGGGAGACAGGGACCATTTGGAGACAGCCACATTCTGATAGACAGAAACAAGAAGCAAATCACTGTAAGTGTATTGAGTGCTGGTCATGAGGTGAGGCCACTGTAGGTGGCATGCCTTTTGTTTGCATCATGTCTTGAGACTCACCTTTGCCACAGTTGAGTCATTTTCTGTGACGTGCCACTAACAACACATCTTCTCAATTACAACTCTCTCAAGAGGTTACATCTGATATTACATCTAACATTAGAGGAGATGTACCCAAGTATTAGAGATGATTAGGCCATTTAAAAAGTGTTCTAACTTAGGTAACATTGTAATGCCTGTATTAACCTACGGTTTTTCTCACGTTCCCAAATAAAGTTGAGAAGAGTTCACAAAAACACTTTACAGGCATCATGATCAGGGTCTTATAATGTCATTGGTAGTAACTACCCTTAAAATTAGATTCAGGGGATGGGTAGAATATTTCTCCAGATTAATAGCATCTTGACTATCCCCCTACCTCTCTCCAAACTAGGTGACAGAATTAAGGAGAATAGATAGAGGTAGTCGATAACCATTTAACAATTTATTTATTCATTCTACCTACAACTTTTGGATTAGCCAAAGACAATTGTATATTTGGGCCTGGAAGTTGACCCTGCCACCGTCCTGTTATCTTGGAAGAATTTAGGGCAAATGATGGCATAAATTCTATGAGATATCTTGATTATGGAGCATGCTGAATCTTAATTCTATCTGGAATCTCATATTGCCTCTGTGTTGAATGAGCCAGTCACTTATAAGTATACAGCTGATCATGTGCCCTATCATCCTAGTGAAAGAAGACATATACAAATAAATTCATTCATTTGTTCAATTAGTATTCATTAAATACCTACCAAGTACTAAGTAGTAATTTTTTTCTTGTTTGTTTGTTTTTGAGGCAGGGTCTTGCTCTGTCACCCAGGCGGAAGTGCAGTGGCACGATCATGGCTCACTGCAGTCTCGACCTCCTGGGCTCAGGCGATCCTCCAACCTCAGCCTCCTGAGTAGCAGGGAACACAGGTGCACACCACCATGCTCAGCTAAAATGTTTTTTTTGTACTTTTTGTAGAGACAGGGTCTTACCATATTGCTTAGGCTGGTCTTGAATTCCTGAGGTCAAGCAATCTGCCAGCTTCATTCAGCCTCCCTGAATTCTGGGATTACCGGCATGAGGCACCGCTCTTGGCCGTGAGTGGTTAATAAGACAAAAGTAGTCTGTGCCCTCAGGGACACTGAGCACAATAACAACAGTATATGATGAATGCTACAGTAGAAGTTAGGGTTTTTTTGAGCATTGCCAGGGCCTTGATCTTACTTAGAGTAAAGAAAGATATCTCGAGTTTAGTCTGTTTGGGCTGCTGTAACAAAATACCGTAAACTGGGTAGTTTATAAACAACAGAAATGTACTTCTCAGTTCTGTAGGCTGGGAAGTCCAAGATCACTGACAGTTTTGGTGTCTAGTATGGACCTTCTTTCTGGCTAGTAGATGGCAGCTTCTAGCTGGGTCTTCATAGGGTAGAAGGGGCAAAACAACTCCCTGGGGCCTCTTCTATAAGGGCACTCTTTCCATTCATGAGGCTCCACCCTTGTGAGCTAATCCCCTACCACAAGCCCCACATCCTAACACATTACCTTAGTGATTAGGTTTCGCCTGTGAATTTGGCGGGGACACAAACCTTCAGACCATGGCACTAAGAAAGTGACATTTGGATTGGGGATAGGCAGTGATAATGGCATGTTCCAACTGAATGTTTATCAGGTTCCAGGAACTGAAAGATGCTCAGTGTGACTGGAAGAGCAAGCGAAATCTTTGGTCTGAGCAGGAGGCACAGGCTAGATAGTAAGAGTCTTTCAGGGCATGTTAAGGTATTTAGACTGGATTATAAAGATAATGAGAAATTATTGAAGAGTTTTAACCTGGAGCATCATGTTCAGATTTGTGTTTTATGATGATCACTCCGGTAACTCCAAGGGTTGTGTGAAGGAAACATGGATTGGATAGGAGAAAGGTTAAAGTGATAATGAGGAGGCAGATTGACAGAACTTGGTTATTTATAAAATGAGACAGAGGAGTCAAAGAAATCCCTGGATTAGTGATTTGAGCTACATGGGTAGACACCAAAGACAAGGAGCATTAGGGAAAACCTTGGGGGTGGCGGTGAGAGGTAGGGAAGAAGGAAATGAGTTCAGTTCTGAACATGATGCATTGGAGGGTGTGTGGGATACCAGGTAGGCTGTTGTTCACTAGGCAGTTAGAAAAGTGGGTCCAAAGGTCCACAGATCTGGGCTGACGATAAAAATGTGAGGGTGACCAGTTGTACGTGGATGTGAATTAAAGTTCTGCAAGTATATAGAATGAAAACAACAGAGGGCCTATGATGGGGCCCTCAGTGGAGCACTGACATTTAAAACATTTACATTTTGAAGTGATGATTTAAAGAAACTATTAGGTGAAAACATCTTTAAAAAGTTTTTTAAGGAAAAGAGAAATGCTTGTGAGCCTGGGGTTTTCCTTTCTTTCCTAGAACTGATTTCTAGCTTACTTTTACCTCAAGTGAAGTCATACAAATCCCAAACCATAGTCTGTTCTGTTGTGGTTAAATTGATTCTCGAATGCAAACCATTTTAAAACATGCAAAGAGAAAAAAAAAAAAAAGGAAAATAATGGAAAGCCAAAGCAACAAATTATCCTTAGCTAAAACTTTATGAACATAACGCATAATCAAAGCAACCATAAAGGCAGTGTTGCCAACATTTGGTGATGGAGAGAAGGCCCTTGTTTCTTTTCCCCCTTTATACCACTGCCTTCCAGTATCTTTCCATTTTTCAAATCCTTTGGAGATAGGGATCTTTATATTCTGTCTCGCATCTGATTTCACAGGTGTGTGGCAGAAACTAAGAATAATGGCTCCCAACTTGCTCTTTTTTTAACTGCTTATTAAGGGCCTTTGACTGAATGGCAAAACCACTCTTCTTTTTTATGTGGACAAATCCATGTCCACAAAACCTTGATTTTTGGTGTGATTGCAGTGGAACTCTCCTTCCTTCTTAAATAGGTCCACCACATGGTGGACCTATTCCTTATCCTGACATATCATCCAAGTTTTTTTCTGTTTTCCCCTGTGGGGAAGATAATGTGGTTTGCATTCTTTTGGAAGTCTTGGACACCAAGAACTTTGAGGTCAGCTCAACTAGGGAAGTGAAGGAAAGAACGTCAGCTAACCCAGCAGTGAAACCTCAGGAGTGTGTGCCTTAAAGGCCATTTTCTCTATATTTTTCTTTTTTTCCTCTTGTGTATTAACCACAAATAACCACAGGCTTTAAACCAGCTTCATAAGAAGCCACCAACAAATGTTTAAAGCATCTCAACAAGATTTTCAAGAAAGTCCTGGATAAAATTGTGTTTGAATGATGAGCAATATGTCATCTTTCTTTTTTTAAATCCACTGTCTCTAGTTTTTGTAAAATTAACTTAAATCTCAAATTTTAAGAAATTAGGAAATGTAACTCTCACTGAGCATAGAGAAATGTCTTTCGTTTAAAAATTTAAAAAAATTTTTTTAAATGTCTATAGATTTAAGTCCTTTTGATTTGGAAAGAAGGAAAGCAAAAGCCCCACAGAGTGGATTAACATTAAGGATATTGTTACCAGCAGATTTTAGTGCCTTTTGTTTTATTTTGTTTTTGGTTAAAACCTTAACCAAAAACTGACCGTTATATTATAGGGATTTACTGACCATTATATTAATATTCTCATTTGAATTTCGACAAAGCACACAAACATACTCATGTATACACACATATGTAAAAGTCTTTTTCTTTAGGAAATATTTTTACAACTACCCATCTAAGATTGCTAATGACATGTAAATTACCCAGTGTAGGGTAGTATGAAATAGAATGATACAATGTTTTGAGTATTTTTATAGAGGGGTCTGCTCCTTATCTACCTTACTTTTCTTTTGAGGTGTCTTTCCATGTTCTATGTCACGTGTTCTGAAATTCAATTGTTATACATAACATACGTATTTTCATGTAGTCATAGGTTGTGTCCGCGTGTATAATCTAGTGTGAAGGTAGTCAAGTAAAGGGATAGACAAAGAGAAAGCAAAGTAATTCACTTAAAATCCAGAGAACTTTACAATGTTGAAAAGTAAGTAAAAGCAGATGTTGTAAAGTTTAGAAAATCAAGACATTATTTTCCTGTTTCCATTGAATTTTTTCTAAACACATTATAAATAAGCTTTGAAGTAATACAAAGTCTTCTGTTTATTTTGCTGATAGCATCTTCTGTAAAAAACTTTATCAATGCTTGTTTAAGTTATAGACTAAATGATATCTCAGCGTGGTGCAAGTATTGACTATATCTTCTGGCAAATACAGTGCTACAGTGCTGAAATTACTTACAATGTCTGAGTTACTCAGATAACTATTTGATTAGGTCTTTGGGGTTTAATGTTAAACAGCTCAAATTTTTTATGCCATCAGAAAATAAACATGGAACCCCAATATTTCATTATTCACATACTTTACGTTAATTTTATATTTTATGGAGACTTTATTTTATTCTGCAATAGAGAGACGTTGCTTTATTAGTCTGTGTAATTGTTCTGACAAGAGTGGCCTAGGAATTTGAAAATAATGCTCTCCATGCTGTACCCTTTCCCATGTTCCATGCTCTAACTCAGGCTCATATTAAACATTAAGAAGTCTTACGGGTGCCAGGTGCAGTGGCTCACGCCTGTAGTCCCAGCAATTTGGGAGGCCGAGGTGGGCAGATCACCTGAGGTCAGGAGTTCGAGGCCTGGCCAACATGGTGAAACCCCGTCTCTACTAAAAATACAAAATTAGCCGGGCATGGTGTCAGGCGCCTGTAATCCCAGCTACTTAGGAGACTGAGGCAGGAGAATCGCTTGAACCTGGGAGGCAGAGGTTGCAGTGAGCCGAGATCGCTGCACTGCACTCCAGCCTGGGTGACAGAGCAAGACTCTGCCTCAAAAACAAAAACAAAAATAAAATAGTCTTATAGGCTGGGTGCGGTGGCTCACACCTATAAACACCAGCACTTTGGGAGGTCAGGTGGGCAGATCACCTGAGCTCAGGAGTTCAAGACCAGCCTGGGCAACATGACGAAACCCCCATCTCTACTACATCTCTACTAAAAATACAAAAATTCGCTGGGCCTGGTGATGCATGCCTGTAATCCCAGCTACTTGGGAGGCTGAGGCAGGAGAATCACTTGAGCCCGGAACGTGGAGGTTGCAGTGAGCTGAGATTGCTCCACTGCTCTCCAGCCTGGGTAACAGAGCTGGACTCTGTCTTAAAAAAAAGAAGAAGAAAGAAAAAAAGAAGTCTTACAATGTGGCCTCTACATATGAAGACTGTTTCAACTGAATTGTCATTTTTTAGAGTTGCTTCTAAAATTTAATATGTAAAAGAGCTTAGGGGAGAGCCAGAGCAAGGTGTTTGCTAGCTCGGGGAAACATAGGCTTGGCTCCAGGGCAGGTGCCCATCCTCACAGCTTCCGCTGGCCCTCATCATTTGGAGGCACCAACTGTCTTCCAGCTGTTAATGAATGTCCCAGGCTCAAAACTGCATCCCTGTGGAGGATATTTTCAGGGCGTAAGCCAATTCTGGAAATGACGGGCTGTTAAAATATGGAACGAGGGAAATCAGTTCATATCAACGACATAAACCATCATCTGTCTGTTATTACATTCATTCAGCTGGGTCACATATGACTCAATAATCAAATTACCACCCTATATATCTTAAATCCACATGTATATTCGACCACCATGTGACATGGGAAAACAAAGATAAACTGGGATGTCTTCTCTTTATTTTACTACTTTTAAATGTGTCTTTTTTTCTGCATACATAAGTAAAATTGCTTGTAAATTTTGAAGATTATATAATATGGAAAGTGAGTGTCCACAGTGGATGTCCCTCCTTCCCCCGTCACTCTATGTACACTGTTTATAGTTTGGTGTGTCTGTCATTGACTTCTTAATCATAAATGGAAGTTTCTATTTTTAATACTGTACCAATACAATTGTGACCTTTTAAAATTAATTTAAGTGAAAAATTGTCTGGGTCTATCAATATGAAGTTTCAAAGGTAGATAAAATTTAAGTGGGGAAAAATAAAGCAATCTGTTTTTCTGTTATTTATGCTTCAGCTTCTTTCAAGAAGCATTTGAAATAGCTTCCAGTAAAATCTAGGGCAAGGGAAAATACCACCAAGAACCACCCATGAAGTGTAAATCAGAGAAAGAAAGGGGAAATGTTGAAAGAAGAAGGAAAACGTTAAGTCGAGAGGTATTAGTGGTGGAAAGCTACATTATTTGGTGTAAAACATTGCACGTGGTTTCAAAGTGGTCTTCATAGTTCAGTTTTTACTGGGTTGCAAAAGGAAGCCAGTTCCTTTGAGAAGTATTTGCACAGGAAACCTTCATCTATGGTCAAAATATTAACTTCACAGGGTCCATGTAATTAACAATGATGCTTTCAGGCAGGGACAATGGCTTCTACAACTTTGTATTTCCAGGACCTAGCACTGTGCTCTCCAATACCAGGTCCTAAACACATTTTGTAGAGTAATGAATGAGTGAAACAGCAAATGAAGCAATGAGTGACGAGTGTAATCATTGGCCATTTATTTTTATTTTTATTTTTTTGAGACAGAGTCTCACTCTGTCACCCAGGCTGGAGTGCAGTGGCGCGATCTCGGCTCTGCCTCTCGGGTTCCAGCAGTTCTCCTGCCTCAGCCTCTCGAGTAGCTGGGATTACAGGTGCACACCACTACGCCTGGCTAACTTTTTGTATTTTTAGTAGAGATGGGGTTTCACTATGTTGGCCAGGCTGGTCTCGAACTACTGACCTCAGGTGATCCATCCACCTTGGCCTCCCAAAGTCCTGGGATTACAGGTGTGAGCCACCATGCCCAGCTGCCTTTTGAATTCTTGTAGGTGCTTCCCATTGGCTAAACCCAATAGGAAGCCAGAAAGCAAAAGGAAGTACAGTTGATTAAGTTCTTAGAATTCAGCCTTCTGGGAACAGAGCCAGGTTGAAAGAATAGAAAAGAGCGGATTTGGAGAGGCAAATGAAGAATGTCTAACATAAGTGAGGATCATGATTTCTAATTCCATCAAGGAAGAGTGGCCCCATTTTCAGTCAATAGTGGTATAAGTTGTATGTTGTGAAATATAGAAAACATCAGTTTCAACCGTAGAAGAGTACCACATCATTAGAAGCAAACTATTGTATAAAAACAGAGGTTTTTTTTTTTTAACTGCAGTTGATTTGCTTTATTGTTGACTGCTAAAGAAAGGATTGAAGATACTTGTTCATTTATATTAAGTTGTATGTATGGAATAATAGCTCTTTCTTCTTTCCTTTTGTTCTTAAGTAAAATATTACCTTACCCATTTGAACAGAGACGAACATCATTCCTGGGAGGTAGGAAGACTAGTTCTAGATATAATTGACAAGGTGAATTTCTGGACCTCTTTCTAGAGCTTTGTAGGGATGTTTTTTCTCAGATGCACAAAATGATTTTTTTTTTTTTGGATCTAGAAGAAAGGCAGAAAGAATTTTGGACACTATAGATATGTTCAAAGAGTACAGAAATATGTGAAAATGGTTAAGTTCCTTGATCAATCAAGGAGCAGTGGGATCGCAGGAGGCTAACCTGGGTTATGCCCAAATAGGTAAGTCAGCATTTGATCTTAAATTGATACCAGAGTGCCTGGCAGAGCATTTAACCTGGACACAAGACAAGAGGGCCTGTTGGCTTCAGGAACGATGCTAGGAGAAAGTCCAGGGTAGCAGGGGCAGGCTGGAGGGGGTCGAGGCAGAAAAACACCTCCATTCTCTTAGGGTCCCAGTTGGGACTGAGAGTTAAATTACATAAAATAGATTAATAGCAGAAAAGCATAATACAGATTTTACTTGGCACAGGAGTCCTCATAAAGAATGAAGACCCAGGCAGGCTGTAGTGGCGCATGCCTGTAATCCCAGCACTTTGGGAGGCTGAGGTGGAAGGATCGCTTGAAGCCAGGACAGGAGCAGCCTGGACAACAAGGCAAGACACTGTTTCTACAAAAAATTGCATATATAGATATATAATGAATAAAAGAGAAAGAAATGATGACCCAAAGAAGCAGTTAGAGTCAGTTACTTATATAGTGGATTGGAAAAAGAATAGGGAACTGTGAAAAAGTGACTAAGGAAGGATTAAAAGCTATGAGTTATTCTAACAAGGTCTGTACAATATTCTCTTGGTCTCAACTGCTCACCATTGAAGATAAGGATGTTGCTTTTCATTCTTAGGATAGGAGGAGTGTCTGTCACATGGAAATGTCATCTTCTGTTTTTGAGAAACAGCGTGAAGGTCAAAGTGATCTATTTGCACTAGCTGTTTTTTCAAGTGTTCTTAACTTAAATAGTCAATATGCCAGAATAGAATATTTTAGCCCTTTCAACTGGATGAATCTAGGAACCAAGATAAAGCGTGACACGTTGTCCCAGGACCTATGTGTCACATAAATGTGTATAGCTTTTATTATTGTTGATTTTTAGAATTTAAAGATGATATATCTGATGGTGACTATGTTATCTACACATGTATATGTGGCTGAAAGGACTACTTCATAACCAGCGGTTCTTTTAAGCCTGCTAGATTGTTTCCTGATTCCTTGTTTTAAGTGATATTTCTAGAAAATATGTTTCTTTTTTTTCTTTTTTGTTTTTATTTTTGAGACAGAGTCTTGCTCCGCCCAGGCTGGAGTATAGTGGCGCCATCTCAGCTCACTGCAGCCTCTGCCTTCTGGGTTTAAGCAATTCTGTCGCAGCCTCTGGAATAGCTGGGCCTAGAGGTGTGCACCACCACGCCCAACTAAGTTTTGTGTTTTTAGTAGAGACAGCATGTTAGCTAGGCTGGTCTCGAACTCCTGACCTTGGCCTTGGCCTCCCAAAGTGCTGGGATTACAGGCGTGAGACATTGCACCCAGCTGAAAATATTCTTCTTAAGACTCTCTTTGGTTTGTGCTCAACCAGAAGCCTTACCACACATAAGACCCTGCACATCCCCTACTTTAGAGTATGAGGCTACCTGGTAGAGATACAGTTTCCCAACATTCACTGATTTGAAGCTGCCTTTGGCACAGCCTGAGGCTATGTGGAAATCAGAGTATGGCCCCTGGATGCAGAGTCCTCTCAGAATTTGAGATTGATTCAAGAACAATACAGTGAGAATGGAAATGCTGTTTTAAAAATTTCAAGATGTATTTCCTCCACTTTTTTTTTTTTTTTTTTTTTTGAGACAGTCTCACTCTGTCACGCAGGCTGGAGTGCAGTGGCGCAATCTTGGCTCACTGCAACGTCTGCCTCCTGGGTTCAAGTGATTCTCTTGCTTCGGCCTCCTGAGTAGCTGGGATTACAGGTGCCTGCCACCATGCCCAGCTAATTTTTATGTTTTAAATAGAGATGAGGTTTCACCACGTTGGCCAGGCTGGTCTTGAACTCCTGACCTCAGGTGATCCACCCACCTCAGCCTCCCAAAGTGCTGGGATTATAGACGTGAGCCACTGTGCCCAGCCTACATTTTAACATCTCTGAATAAGGGTATATTTAACATTTACTGTGGCCTTCCAACTAATTAGTAGCATTTTTCTTCTTCAGCAGCACATGCAAATGATGATGCATTTGAGGAATGACTGCATCTTAGATTTGACAAAATGCAGAGTAGTTTAAAAAATTGAATCTTGAAAGCATGCTTATACATACAATTCAGGTGTTTTTCTAGTCTGTCTTGAGTAACCAGAATGTATCTCTGGATCTAGAATATAACTGAAGAAAGTTGAAGTCTAGTTAATTGCTTTCTAACTGAATATATAGCAAATAGATTTTGTCTTATTTTTCAACTAGATTTGATTTGTAATGATTATCAAAAACATAGTGTTAAGAAATATTCTGAAGCTACCTTCTAGCTCAGGGCTGCTTCTGTTTATAGGGGTTTTATTGGGTAGAGGAATTGAAAAATGGCAGCATGTGAGCCAGGCATTTGTCTTGTTTTCTATAAACTCATTGAAAAGGAATGTCTTCATTGAGTTTGCATAAAAAAGAGAACTGGAATTTAATAACTAATAAGTGCTTATCCAGTATTGCTCCAGTCTCTAAAAAATAGTATCTGATGAACACAAGTTGTCTGGCAGTAACACTGATGTATTATATTCTGCAGTGGGATTAATTTAACATTTTTAAAAATTTTCATCAATACCATGTATACATCTTTGCTTTGATTCTATACTTGGCAAGAAACCTTCTGAATTAGCTTTCCAGGGGATTAATGCCCTTGATGATCTATTGGATATTTTACAAATGGCTAATCATTTTGGAATGTGGCCTCATGTCAGCATAAATGGACAAATAGCCCAGTGTCTTTCTCCTTTCCCTTTTGGTGCTGTACTTTAGTTTGTCTTGCAAAGTCATTTGAAAATTCTGCTTTCAAAGAAACTCTCAGTATTTCAGGACCTTGTGTGATGAGTCCTTCCCCTGGGGAAACTGATGTGGCAGCTTGTCCAGTGAGCAAAGCAGCCCAGGATTAAGATGAGGTGAACCTGACAGGGGCAGAGCGCTTCTCACCTCTGCACCCTATCTTCACTGACAAGCACCATTTCACCCAAAGCCCTTCTTGATTCCGGTGTATGTGGTGATTCCACAAGTATCTTAATCATTTCCAGCCTTGCTTAGAAATTGTTTTAGAATAAACAATCTCTCTTTGTACCTTGTAATGCCCTGCACCAGGAACATGGTGTGCAATTCTGGTCAGCAGCCCTCAATGAAGACATGATTAAAGTGAGAGGGTACAGAGAAAGTTAACTAACATGAACAAAAGAATAATAATTAGCTTAAGTTGGAGAATTAATCATTAAATATATTTTTTCTGAGTGTAGCATCAAAAGGGGGGGCTATTGACAAAGGAAGAAGACAGAAAGGGGATGTGAATAAAATTTATAATATACAAACTATGCTTTCTGATTTATTGAATCCTGGCATACTAGGACTTAGGGCATTTGCAGAAGTTTAAAAGAGGTCTACAATGAACAGAAACTTGTGGAGTGCATTATCCTAAGATGTGATGCAGATTGAAAATATAAATAGGTTTACTAAAAGTTTAGATAAGCTCATGGATAACAGATTGAGGAAACAATGACAATTTGGAGTATGTCCACAGCACTTGAAGGAAATCAGAGCTCTTCCTCTGTCATATGTCTCTTGGTGTGCCCATCAAAGAAGGTAAATGGGCATAGGTAGGATATATATTAGAGTCCAATTAGGATGGTAATACAGTTGCCAAAATGTAAAGAACAAAACAAAACCCTGGATCCTGGATTTGTTAAATTACCCAGGTTCCAAAAGGAGACACATGAATGAAATAACTGCCTGTGAATTCTAGGGCACAGGTATGGAGAGCTTCTGTGAAAGAGTGTAACTTGTACACTAGGAACATCTGATCTTTGTTATCAGTGGGGTGAACAGTAATGTGCGTGCGTTGAACACAGGCAGAATTAGGGATCATATAGCCTTCTTTTTCATAGACCACCATGTTGCTTGTGTCAAGCCTTTTCTTGAGCAGAGAACCAGGGTTTTGTCTGCAAATTAATGCATAATAAATGAGATCCAGCCATTTGTATAAAAAGCAGAAATAAAAGTTTCCTTTAAGCTATTTCCTTTTAAAATGTTCCTGGAAAAGGGCCTCTATTCTTTTATTTAGAATAAAACTGGAAATGTGGTAGAAATATTTTTGTAGTAATTTTTTTTACAAATAAATTTTATTGGCATTCTTTGCTGTCTCTCCCAGTATGAATTAGTTCCTTGCATGATTTACTTCTGTTTTCAACGAAGAAGGCTGAAACTGATTTAAATTAAAACAGCCTGCAGTTCTATTAGGATGCATGTGGTACTGTTTCTCACCTTCTATCTTCTCTGATGATAATCATATATTTTTTCTTTCACAATATGCTGGCATGTTTTTAAAGGATGTCTACGCATATGTTCCTAAACACATATTTGTACACACATCAAGGATAGAGACATAAATATTATGAGGGCATAATCTGCTGTTGCCACAGATACTCTAGAATTTATCACAACCATATTATACTCTCAGTAATTTATCTTATGAGATGGTGGGTGCAGATGGGTGCTCTTGAAAACCACCCCCCTGAATCTGAAAAAGAATCAACTAATATGGTCGTACGTTTCAGTGTCATAAACAGTAATAAGAGAAGTACCTTAAGTTTTTTTTTTTTTTTTCTTTGAGATGGAGTCTCAGTCTGTTGCTCAGGCTGAAGTACAGTGGCATGATCTCGGCTCACTGCAAGCTCCACCTCCCAGGTTCACGCTATTCTCCTGCCTCAGCCTCCGGAGTAGCTGGAACTACAGGCTCCCGCCACCATGCCCGGCTAATTTTTTTGTATTGTTAGTAGAGACGGGGTTTCACCGTGTTAGCCAGGATGGTCTCGATCTCCTGACCTCGTTATCTGCCCGCCTCAACCTCCCAAAGTGCTGGGATTACAGGCGTGAGCCACCGCGCCTGGCCAAGTTGTCTTTTTAAAGAGAAAAATTGCTTTTTTTTAGCTTATAATGTTTGGGGAGTCTCAAGAATTGAAAGAAAATATGATTGTGCTCATAGATCTTTTTCTGCCATATTATTTCTTTATGATCTTTATGCCTGTTACATGGGATGTACATATCAGGTGTTAATAAGTCAATTTGTATAAATACATTCTTCAAGCAAAGGGTAGTGCTTACAAAGTACTACCCTTTGTAAGCAAATAAGCAAAGAATTTGCACTGAATTATTAGCATCTAGCAATGTTTTTCCAGACAAGTGACTAAAATAGATTTAAATCAATTTACAAAATTACATTGCATTAAATTTTGATACTAAATGAGTTCAGTATAGCTATGTGATGCAATTATACAAAATGTGTTAATGTCAAAGAATACAACCAAAATTACAGCAAAACACATATAACTCTTTCCAAAACATTCATTTAATGAAAATCTACTGCAAATAAAATCATCATACCTTGAATTGTTATAGTGCTTTCACAGTTAAGACACTCTTTCCTCTGACCCACAGAGAACTTTGTGTGAATTATCACACCCATTTTATAGACAGAGAACCTGGTCTCAGAGAGGAAAAGCACTGTAATCACTGTCACAAAATATCTCCTAGTTGGCTTCCCTTTCATCAGGCATCTTTCTTCTGTTCCATTTACCATGTGGCTGCCAGAATGACCTTTCTCCTGCTTAAAATCCTTCAGAGCTCCTTATTCCCGGTATGATGGACAAGTCCACAATGTGGTGACTATGAACCCTGACTCTGCTGTCGCGGCCTGTGTTCAAGTCCGGGGGTTGGCAAACGTTTCCTGTAAAGAACCAGATAGTAAATATTTTAGACTTCATGGGCTATACATCTATGCCACCACTATCCAGCTTTGCTGTTGTAGGACAAAACAGATGGTGGGCTAGATTTGGCCTGCAGGCCATAGTTTGCTGACTCCTAATTTTGTAATAGAATCACTTAGAATATGGGAAGAAGATATCAGAAGTTCTATTTATATTTTGTTCTTAATCCTATCCTTTTAAATTATTTTTGTGCACATTTTATAATATACATAATATTTTCATAAATAAGTAAATCTACATGTATTCTGAGCACATGCTTAATTTTATTTAGGATTTATTTAATTTATTTAGGATTTGTATTTGATAGAGTTGAAAGACTAACTCTCTGCTTCACCAGTCTACAGCCAAGCTGCTGGCAATTCCCTGAACACACTAGACTACTTTCTGCCTCCATACTTTTGTTCATGGAGTCCTCTCATATATTTACTGCTTTTTTTGCTTGTCATTACTTCATGCATCTCAGATTTTTCATCTGGGATCACTTTCCTTCCACTTGTAGTATATCCTTTTGGAATCCATTTTGTCAGGGTCCGATGATAGAAAAAAAATCTCTTTATTTGTCTGAAAACATGCTTATAATAAGGATGCATTTTCTGGGTATAGAATTCAAGGTTGGCAGTTATTGTCTCAGTACATTTAATACCTATGTATATAATTTCACAGCATCTTTTGGCTTTTGCTGTTGTTTTTGTGAAGTCAGCTGTCAAACTGATGCTCTTTAGGAATAATCTGTCCTTTACTTCTGGCTGCTTTTACTTCATTTTTTGGAGTAATGCAGTTTTACTCTGATGTTACTATAGGTTCATTTCATTTTATTTGCCTATTCAAAATTCAATGGGATTCATAAATTTGCGATTGTTATATTTTAGTAGTTCTAAAAAATTGTTAGTCAGTTCTTCAAATTTTGCCCTCCTCCTTCCCCATTATTTTTCTCCTCTTCTTCTGGAACTCTAGTTAAATATATGTTACTCCTTAGCCCGTTAAGCCTAATCTCTCTTTCGTATTTACATTTTTTTCCCCACTGTACTGTATTCTGGATAATTTCTTCTGCCCCATTTTTTAGAGTACTAGTATTTTCCCTCATCTATGTCTAGATTGTTGTTGAATCCATTCATTCAGGTCTTTTGTTTTCTTTTTATCTGAAAATAATTTTAAACATTTAAAACTTCTAGATAAGTTGAAAAAGTAAAACAGTACAAAGAATACTTCTAAACTCATTATTCAGGTACATCTATTATCAATATTTTACGCCTTTATCTTTATTGTTTGTTCTCTGTCCTTCTCTCTCTCTCCGTGTATATATAATTTTAAATGTAAATATACATATATATACATGTATATACACACATATACTTTTTAAATGAAATATAGTTATTTATATGTGTACTTTTTTATGAACCATTTGTTGTAAATTACATACATCATGGTCCTTAACCCCTGAGTACTGCAGTGTTTATTTCTGAAGAGTAAGGATATTTTCATATAGCTACAGTACAAGTATCAATGTAAATACTTTTTGCATGGTAAATTTTAATTTACCACTTAAAAAGTATTAGTACAATGCTTTTTATTTCATCTGCTCACATAATCCATTTTTTCAATTGACTCAGTGATGTCCTCGATATCATTTTATTCCTCTCCAGTGCCATGTGCAGTGTAGAGTCAGGTATTGCATTTAGTTGTCATGTCTTTGAAGCCTTTTTAAATCTGGAGTATTTTCTTAGCCTTATTTAGTCTTTCATGGCATTTACCTTTTGAAAGACCAAAATCCCCACTCTTACCTTTTAGAAATAGAATATTCCTAATAGGGGGTTTGTGTGATGTTCCCTCATGATTAGATTCAAGTTACACATTTTTGGCAAGAAGACAGCCTTTGTGATACTGTATTTTTCTCCGAGTGTCATATCTGGAAGTGTGGATACCAATTCTGATGAATCGGTTAAGTTATCTGATTTCTCCATCATCTAATTTCTTTTCCTCTCCTCTCTTGAAACTAATAAGCAGCTTGTGGGTTCGCACTTTAAGATTATACGAATATCCCGCTCCTTATACAAATTTTCCCTCAGATTTGGCATTCACTGATGATCCTTGCCTGATTAAATTTAATCTTTACTACAATCATTGTAAAAACCATTCGTTTCAAATTAGTTTTATTTCTCAATTCAAAAGAGTGTTCAATTCCTTTCAAATCTGCTAAGGCACATTTTGTTAATTTTTTTCCTCTTAAATTTTATCCCACTTTTTATTTCTATCTTTAAATATAGTATGCATAATTGTTTTACCATATATGTCTAATGATTCAATATCTGAAGTGTTTGAATGTACCCTTCTTTAAGTGATGTAAATTCAGTCTGCACATTGGCTCAAGGACCACCTTTTAGTTACAACTTCTCAGGGACATTCCTCCTTAATCTGCTCAGCAATAGACAAATTTCCTTAAGTCCCCTGGTGTTGGGAATGGAATGGAGTAGGACTTCTAATTTGCCCTTTCCCTGAGGGTGTAACCCTTTGGGGAAACAGTTTAATATAGAGAAGCACTTCAATTTGTCTCCTCACCTGCATGAACTGAGCTTTGATGTTGGTTTCTTCTCAGCCTGAGAGGTCTACAATTGACAGATGTCTTGAGCCAAAATAATCTCCAGAGCTTGGTTCACCTCCCTGAGCTCCTGCTTCACTTAGATTTTAGCCTGGTTAAAATACTTTCTTGTCAGCTTTTTATTATTTTAAGAAGATGCTTTTGTACCTTATCCAATATTGTTGTTTTCAGTGGGAAGTCTGATCTGAATAACCTAGGCTACCATGTTTTTGTCACAGTATAATCTCTGCATTCAGGGTTCTTCTGTACCCCTCACACACTCCTCAGCTTTCAAATCTCAAGTGTCACCTCATCCATAAAGGCTTCTCTGAACAAATCCTTTCCCCAAAGTACCATAGATTATTCCTACTCCAGTTGGTCCCAGCATATACATATATACTGTATTTCACTTCATTGTATGGTTTGTTTGTTTTGTTTTCCTGTCAGTCTTTTCCAAATAGACCATAAGTTACTTAAGAGCAGGTAATGTGTCTTATTTACTTTTGTATCCTGGGGGTTTGGTAGAGTAGCTGGCATATATTAGGCCCTTAACAGATGTGTGTCAAAGGAAGGGATGAAAGCAGATCTGCCTTCCCAATGTTCTATACCCTTTTGAGAATATGCATGCCTTGTCTTTATGTCCCTAGTGCTTACTACAGTGTCTGTCTCATAGGTGTCTAATAATTATTTTTGGACAAGAGTTTTTGTCAACCTGGAAGTGAAATAGGATAAGGGACAGAATGAGCAGTACAGTAAACCAATTGAGAGACACAAGTGAGTTAATTCATAGAATGGGGTGTTGGTGATGGTGGTAGCAAAAATGATAGAATAACTGTGAGTCCTGAAGGGGTACAGTCTGGTTTGTGTATCCAAACAGAAGCAGATTTGGACTGTTGTGAATTCACAATTCACAGTTGTTTGGGGATCCAGGCTAGGAAGGAGGATCCAGATAGAATACAGAGTTGAACCAACTCCAGAACTGGAGTAGGTAGATGGTGACTGTATTAGGGTTCTCCCGAGACAGACCAACAGAAGGTAGAAAAAGAGAGAGAGAGAGAGACAAGAGAATTTATCAACTGGCTCATGCAATTATGAAGGCTGAGAAGTCCCACGATAGGCTGACTGCAAGCTGGAGACCCTGGGATATGGGTAGTTGGCTCAGCCCAAGTCTGAATGCCTCAGGGAAGCCAATGGTCTGACTCTCAGTCCCAGACCAAAGGCCTGAGAACCCAAGGGGCCACTGGTATAAGTCTTGGAGAGCCTGGAGTTCTGATGTCCAAGGGAGGAGAAGAAGGGTGTCCTAATTCCAGTAGGGAGGGAGAGATAATTTGTCTTCTCTGTCTTTTTGTTCTATCTGGGCTCCCAGTTAATTAGATGGCACCTGCTCACATTGAGGGTTAATCTTCCTCACTCAGTTCACTGACTCATCCATCAATCTTTCCTGGAAACACCCTTACAGACACACCTGAAAGTAATGCTTTACCAGTTATCTAGATATTCCTTAAGCCAGTCAAATTTACACCTAAAATTCACCATTATCGTGATAGTCAATGGCACAAGGGGTGGTGGTTTCAGGAAAAGTCTTGTTTGGCTTGCATTTCGGTTTTACTGCCTAATTGTTATGTGGGATCATTTTGTGTTTTGAGTCTAGCAACACATGGGCTGCTCCTTAGGGCAAGGCCAGCATCTTTTGGGTTAGCTGTTGAATCAAGGGATCAAGGGTCAAATTCTCTGGAGAGAGATTTTTCTTCCAGGAGGCCCGCTTTCCAGACTTCAGAATTTGGCTTCTTGTAACCTGATTCATTTGACTTCCCCTTTCCAGTAAGTGCCAGTCAAGCTGAAGTGCTCACAAATCCACGGTAACTATTACTCCTTACCCTCCCTCCACAACATGCACCTCAGTTGTGCTTTTGCAGTAATGTTTTCCCGTTCTAGTATGCCTTTCTCTGTGCTCAAGGATACCCAGGTGACATGATTTACGTAGTCTCCCTTCTGTCACCCAGACTGGAGTGCAGTGGCAAAATCCTGGCTCACTGCAACCTCCACCTCCTGGGTTCAAGCGATTTTCCTGCCTCAGCCTCCCGAGTAGCTGGGATTACAGTCTCAAGCCACCAGGCCTGGCTAATTTTTATATTTTTAGTAGAGACGGGGTTTCACCATGTTCATTAGGCTGGTCTTGAACTCCTGACCTCAAGTGATCCACCCATCTCGGCCTCCCAAAGTGCTGGGATTACAGGTGTGAGCCACCTCACCTGGACCCAAATCTCATCTTGAATTGTAGTTCCCATAATCCCCACGTGTTGTGCGAGGGACCCGGTGGAGGTAATTGAATCATGGGGGCGGTTTCTCCATCCTGTTTTCTTGATAGTGAGTTAGTTCTCATGAGATATGATGGTTTTATAAGGGGCTTCCCCCTTTGCTGGGCACTCATTCTCTCTCCTGCTGCCCTGTGAAGAGGTACTTTCTACCATGATTTTAAGTTCCCTTAGGCCTCCCCAGCCATGTGGAATGGTGAGTCAATTAAAACTCTTTCCTTTATAAATTACCTGGTCTTGGGTATTTCTTCATAGCAGCGTGAGAATGCACTAATACACCAGGGTTCAAGGTACCGTGTGATCAAGGGTACCCAGAGTCAAGGCCTAAATAATGTTTCTCACTTCTGCTAAGATAGCCTCTCTATTACACCAGCCCACTTATCAAACCCCTATAACTTATCTAAACCTTCAGTATTTTCAACTGGTTGTTATGCTTCTTATTTCCCAAGGGTCACTCTCCTGTCCCGATCTTGATGGTTGGCTCCTTGACTTTAGTGTTCACCCTGACAAGCTGTTGATCTATTTATGTTCCTGGTTATACACTGAAGTGTATAGCCACCTGCAAATACTTGTTGACCTGGAGTGCAAACAGCGAGCATCTGAATACCTCTCAAGTCTTCTACTCATACTGCTGTTCATGTGATAAAATTTCAGAGGTTTCTAGGAGTTGGATTAAATAGAGAGTTCTTTTTTAAAAAAAAAATTATTTTGCGAATATATGAGTGGAGGTTACGTGGTTTGCATTTAGAGATTTGAGTCTGAGCGGCACAGCTAGAATTACAGTCTCAGCATGATGCCTGCAGTTTAGGACTTATTCTTCTCACAACTCTTCTGTGAGAACACAGGCATAGCATCATTTACCCTATAATAGGTAAAGTACCATGGGGATGTGGTATGATTTTCCTTTCCTGACTTCCAATGCCTGTAGAATTTGGTTTAAATCAACACATTGGTGAAAGTTATACCAATTGGATTTGCTTAATTCATATGTAGTTAAAATGAAAGAATCCCCAAAACAAAGTATTTTATTACTTCTCTTCTGTTTACAGGTTCTTTTCAGTGTTTTATTTAGACTGTCACAGCTACTCTGCATGTAGCAGAACCTATCAGTGGATTATTGTATGTGGGGTTTCTACAGGGGGGCCATACTGTTTGGACCATTTTCCCATGGAAAGCTCTGCCAGCCCTTACAGTGCCCTGATGCTTTAAGTCTACTTTTCGAGGTGGCCTGCCCTTAGGCGGTCATTCTGAAGAGCCTTTCAAGAACCTGAAATGTTGCCATTGGAGCGTTTCCCAGAAGGAAATTGAACCACAATTTTTTGAAGTGCAGGGAACTCTCTACCAGGAGTATGTCATGTGTCTAGACATATTCTGATGTGTTTTTCATTATAATAATGCAATAACATGGGCTGCACCAAAATGATAGGGTAAATTCATTAGGACTGTTTTCTTGTCTCAGGGAAAAGGACACTATGAACTATGAACTACCTGTGTGTGGCATCTGCCTTTTTTGTTTCTTTTCCCTTCTAATCTCTTTGTACTTGATTTTTTTTCTCTTTCCCTATTATTTTGTTCCTCATTGTTCTCTAAATAGAGTAGAACAGTAACAGTTTATCAATTCTACTATATTTCTCAGCTGACTAGAGAGGGGAAAAAATCATGTTGGCTAACTAATAGAGAGCCAGGGAATTACAAATAAATCAGCAGTTGCATAAGGGAGAAAATGAAATTTGACTAAGGAAATTGGGGCCTCTGTTGCCATGAAGAAAATAAATGAGACAAGGTAGAGTCATTACAAGAAGACTGGGTGGTCTATAAGAAAGAGGGCAGATTGTGCAAACTGACATTTGAGGAATCAGCCTGAATGCTGTTGCTTGGGACCAGTTGCTGTTCGTTGGTGTCACAGCAAAATGTGCTTTATTTGTGGAACACTTGAGGAGGCTTGGCAGACGAGGGGGGCTCTGAAATATAGGAGGGCTTAACCTCCTAGTCTCTGAGGTGTTCTTCCTATTTAGAATGGAAAGTTCAGGGACTGTTACCATAAGAATCTCCCTGGAATCCCAGCTGGACTGTCCCTGCTCCAGCAGGGATCAGAGCACACCTGCAGGGAGAGGGCTTTTTCTTCCAACCACCTGCATTCACTTCCTGTGAGAACTGTAATTCCTGGGACAGCCACCCACTACCAGCTTCAGTTTATAGCAAGAAGTAGTAAGGGCAGCTCTATTGGGCAGAACGTCCCCTGGATGTTCAAATCCAAACATTTGTGGTTTGGATTTCTGGTACCATCATCTTAACCCACTGGCTTCCGGGCTCTCCCCTGCTTTTCCCTTTGCTTCTCCTCACCTTGTCTAGTTTTTAAATAATACTCTTTTAAAAAATTTCTGACTACAAGTAACCATGTTTGCCCATGTAGGTGTTTTCTGTTTTCTAAGTGTTGGAGAACTTGGAGCCTCTCTTCCGAGGTTGCAAAGATGGGCAGTGGGCCAAATCTGACTTGCAGTTATGTTTTATTTGGTACATCCAGGGTTTATTTGCATTGTGTGTGTGTGTGTGTGTGTGTGTGTGTGGTGTTTAATGGAATCAATAACTAATGTTGTAAAAATTGGAATATTTCACATTAAAATCTGGATTTTTTACTTCCCATGAAAAATTGAAACATTTGGCAACCAATTCCTGGATGAGTGTTTCAACTTCTCCTTTTAATTCTTTACAGTTTCCACCATGCCCTACTTCTCTTGGGTTACATTATTATTATTATTATTATTATTATTATTATTATTATTATTAGAGAGTAGAGTGCCATAGTCATTTCATTCTGCTATAATAAAATACCATAGACTGGATGGCTTATAAATAATAGAAATTTATTTCTTACAGTTCTGGAGGCTGTAAATCTGAGATCACAGTGTCAGCATGATCGGATTCTGGTGTGGGCACTCCTCTGGAGGGAGGACTAGAGCCTTCTTTGTGTTCTCTTTTCTGAGGACACTAATGCCATTCATCAGGACCCTGCATTACCTAAATTACCTGCCCAAGGCCCTACCTCCTAATACCGTCACACTGGGGGCTAGGATTTTTTTTTTAAAGGGGCTAGGATTTTAACATGAATTTGTTACATTTAGTCCATAACACAGAGTTAAGGGGGAAATGAAATATTTCTCTTATCTCAGTCTTTATAATTTTTCTTAAAAATAAGAAAAGACCTTTATTCTTGTTAGCTTGCTGCCTTAGCTCCTTAGTGAAACACACTTTTGTTTGTGCCACTACTCAGCCCTCTGCTGGAGTGGAGCTTGTTAGTTGTTTCCAGGTTTGGATCTGGAATTGTTGGTTGATATTCCTCTAGTGCGGACTGTACTGACTCCACCCATGCCCTCATCTGGCCATTCCAGACTAGCTAAGGCACCTCAGATGCTGACATTGTCACCAGACCCTGTTTATCCTTGTCAACTCTGTGAAAACTTCCATTATAGAAGAAGTTGCCTGCAGGTGTGCCTTTGTGGGCATTTTTCTCTTGGCGGTAAACACTCAAATGTCTGTTTCTCATGGTTTTGTTGTTGTTTGTTTGTTTCAGTTAACCTTTCCCAAATGGAATTAACACTGTATTTAAAAAAACCCAATTCTCCTTTATATAACTTAAGATATCATCTGGAGGCCCAGGTTAGCAAGAAATTCCTTGTCTCAGACGAAGGGGAGAATAATTTGAGTGACAGTATATGACAGTAACATAATGAAAGGTGGTATCATGCAATAATTAACTACCATGTAATAGTTAATAGTACAGACTCGGTTACCAGACTCTTTGGGTTCATACTCTCACTCTGCCACTGTCTACTGAGTGTAACCTTGGACAGGTTACTTAACTTTATGATTGTTGCTTCATCTGTAAAATGGTGATGATAATAATAGTAAGTGCTTCATAGGATGGGTGTAAGGGATAAAAGTGGATGTGTATACAGTAGCTGCCACTTAATAAACACTCTGTAAATGTGGACTATTACTGTTATTTGAATTTCTTCTTGTGGAAGGCACTTGTGTTAGATACAAAGATAAATAAGATGTGATCCTTGCCCTGAAGATGTTCATGGTTTAAAATAAGAAAAGATACTTGAATAATTATGGTGTAACAGTAGGTGCATTTAAGTTAGAATAGTAGCCAGAGAAAAAGGGATTCCTACCTGGAAAGGACATGGAAGTCTTCATGGAGATTCTTAACCTTTCTTAAGGGAGGAGTTTGAGGCAGAGGGAAGGGGTGACCATCAGTTCAGATGCCACTTATGTTCATCTGATCCAAGAGGGCAAGACCAAGCAAGGTTCTAAGTAGCAGACCAACCATGGTGCCACTTTGTACATTCCTGAGTGGAAAAGGACTGATTTCCTAGACCAAGTATCAGCCTCAGCAGAACTTGATCACAAATGTTACAGGCCATCCCAAAGACCTTGCTATGGCCTTCAAACCCTAGATTCCCCAAATTCATTTGGTATTTCAGATATTGTAACAATATATGTCAGAGAACCTTCTGTTTAGACTAAATAATGCTCTTTCTCACCAGTGGCAGAATAGAATCTATGTGCCCTAAAATTGGAAAAGGCCTTAGACATCATCTTGTCCAATCCCTTCATCTTATGGCTGAGAACGTGAAAACTCATGGAGGAAAATGAACTTTTATAAAACAATTAATTTCCATATCTCACAGATCTGGATTTAAAAGAAATATTGAGATGCTTTTATTATTTTATATTGTTGGAAGTGATATAAAACAAAGATTGCCACCAGATGTCCTGTTTCAATAGTTGCATACACAGATGTGTCAAATGAGTTGTATGTTTAACAACCTGAAATCTTCCAAAAGAGTGAGGATCATCCTAATGGTAGAAGAGATACTATAAAGGCTTTGGTAGGTAGTATGAACTGTGTTTTCATCACTAAATTCCTGGCATTTAATAAATATTTTCTGGACTTATTTCAACAGATTACATTGAATTGTATGAATATCTGAATAAGTGCAGAAAACAATTTTCCATTGATAAGCTTCATTCATTTTTTAAATTGTTTAATAAAATTTTGAACGTTTTGGATCAATAGACTGTAGTTTTACTGTGATGTGAGCCTGGGAAAGTGCTGGCAATAAGATTTCATGAACATATTCCAAATTCAAAATTGCACGGATATGATTATTGCTGTGTGGGCAGAAAGCTGTTCATATGCCAAATGTAAAAATGCAAACCATTCTGGGTACTGTGAGGTAGGGGCTGAAGGTCATTTCTGTGATCCATGTCAGTATTTGTGTTCTAGATATTAATTTATTAAGATGTTAGTGTTCTAGATCTTAATATGCATATGTTGTTAAAAGGGAAAACGCTCTCAAAATGACAAAAGGAGGCACATATTGATAAGATAGAACTAAAAATCTGGAAATAAAATATTTTACCAAAGGAAAACTTCTACTTCTTTGAAAATTCAAGTTAACATAGCAAAATAAAAAGTGACAACATTGTAATTCATCAATAAAGGAGAGTAAAATTGGTTTACTGTCAGTTGTACATATTCAGT
Organism: Pan paniscus; assembly: GCF_029289425.2. NCBI lineage: Eukaryota > Metazoa > Chordata > Mammalia > Primates > Hominidae > Pan > Pan paniscus. The sequence continues at coordinate 38,375,175 of NC_073264.2, read as the reverse complement.
AGAATCAGTCAATGCTATAAGCCATTTATTTTTTAAAAGTTGTTATTTTTTTATTACTGTTGCTGAATGTCTAATGATTTAACTGGGAGAATTTCACACGATTTTCAGATCCAGTCACTTTTTGGTTGAGGGTATGAAAAGGGAGTTAGAAAACTCAAAAGAAATTGTGAAAATCCTCCAATTATAACAATTTGTCCTTTTTGTAGCTCAACTTGCTAAAATTTTCCAATTTGAATTCATCATAAAATTTATTGGCCAGAGGAAAAATATACTATATAAATGACAAGGCACTCAGGACCCACCTGGAATATTGCTTTTTAGGATTCCAACTGTTACTGTATCATAGATAAAAGCAAAACAAAATTGTTTCAAAAAATGAGCTGGGTGAGGAACGTCAAGACTGCAAAATCTAAAAATAGTTAGGGAGCTGGTGACTAAACAGAGATTATTGTAGCCATGTAACGTATTTGAAAGTCCTAAATTCAAAGGGAAGAAAATGATAATGCATTCCTTTAGCTATAAAGGTTAAAATTTAAATGAGAATTCACATTAAACCCCAAATAAAAAGAATAACACATTTGTGAAATCTTATTTAAAGTGGTCTTTGGCTTTTTCGTGTGATGAGGTTTAAAGAAACCAAACAAATCGAATTCTCAGTGTGTAGAGATTTATTTAAAGGCTTCTAGGGAGAAAAATGAGAAGATTTTGAAGTGTTTCTAGTCTTTATGGATCCAGGGTTAAAATCAATACCATGTCCAGATAAAGATTTTTGGAAGTCTGTATGGGAGAAAGAAAAGCCTGATGGTTTGGAAAGGTGTGATGGATATGGATGAACGTTTGCCCCTTGTGTGTAAAAATAAATTATCTTTCAGTGGTGACTTGGCTGCAGACGCCAAGTCTGTGTGTAGTTGGAGGTCAGTGCACAGCAGGGTGGCCAGAATGTAAGAAGGAAAACTGTGGCAGGCTCACTGTGTGTGGATCTGCTGGGAAAGAGTGTGAGTCATTTCACAGACTTGGAGGATGTGTACAATATGGAGATGCATGTGTCTGCATCTGTATTAGTCCATTCTTATGCTGGCTCTAAAGACATACCTGAGACTAGGTAATTTATAAAGAAAAGAAGTTTAATTGAAGGCTATATAGGCTTCTGTTTCTGGGTAGGCCTGAGGAAACTTACAATCATGGCAGAAGGCACAGGGGAAGGGGGCGCATCTTCACATGGCTGGCAGGAGGAAGAGAGAGTGAAGGAGGATGTGCTGCACACTTTCAAACAAGATCTCGTGAGAACTCTATCATGAGACTGCACTAGGTAGATGGTGCTAAACCTTTAAAAACCACCCCGATGATCCAGTCACCTCCCACCAGGCCTCACCTCCAACACTGGGGATCACAATTCATCATGAGATTTGCATGAGGACAGAAAGCCAAACCATATCAGCATCATTTTATGGATGTACATATTAGATATGTTATTTTCTAGAATTTATAATACTTGTGAAGTTTCATAATGTCTTCACTGGAGCTATTACGCACTCTTTTACAAAACAGAGTAAAATAGGAATCTGTGTCTCCAATTTACAATTCTGGATGGTCACTCACATGTCTGGGGCCTTGGTGGGGATGGTTGAAAGACTAGGCTCAGCTAGACTGTCACCTGGAGAGGCTACACCTTCCCTCTCCAACATAGACACCTTGGGGTAGGTGGACTTCCATGTTCGGCAGCTCAGGCCCACCAGAAAGAATGTTTCAAGAGGCCCAGATTGAAGCTGTAAGGCTCCCAAGTCATAAGAAGTTCTATGGTGTCTCTTCTGCTGCTTTCTTGGGTCAAGCAAGCCGCTAAATCCAGCCTAGATTCAAGGGAAAGGAAATGAGATTCCACCTTTCCATGAGTGGAGCAGTGAAGATATCTGGCCATATATGATCTACTTCAGGCTGCCCTCTGCCACAAAGCATTTACATTTCTGCCAAGTGTGAAATATAGTTATTTCCTTCCCCAGTCCTCCGAAGTTTCATCTCATCGTGACATCTGCTCAAAGTCTAATAGTCATTAATTAAATCAATTCTAGATGCAGATGAAATTCCTTGGGTTTAATTTCTCAGGTGTAGCATTCTCCAGCACAGTTTCTTTTAACCTGAAGGCCTGTGAATTAGATAATTCTCTGTCCTTTCCTCTCACACCCCCTATATACCTAACATACAATGATGACAAGGGTATAAGATTTCCGCAGTTGACACTTGCAGTCACAAGGGGGTGAAACAGGAGCATAGCCATGAAGGTCTATAGCAATTCTGAATTCCAGCTGGGCAGAAGTCACTGGTTTCTTGATTAGGGCCTCATCCTTCTCCCTGGAAATGTTTCTCTGGCCTTGCCCTCTGTGCATTTTTTTCTCACTCTGTGTCATTCTTTCTTTTCCTTTTCATGTTTGCAGAGTTTGGATTTGATCTTTGCTCCAAAGCCATTCATAACTTTGAGATTATTTTGCTGCGAGAGATTGGGGATCAGAAATTGTTTTATTTAAACCTAGAAAGTTCTAGATCTTTTTATTTCCTCTAAATTCTGTTAAAAATGGAACAATTCTTTTTTTAGTTCTATTTTCCAAATTACTGAAGGCCACAGTCTTGTCAAACTTCTCAACACCTTTTTTCCAACCTCTATTAGCATTTTCCTCACTTTCCATCACCTCCTCACCAAGTCTCCTGAGAGCCCTTCATATGTCACTACCACTCTCCTTGAGGCTCTTCCAGCCTCTGCCACTACCTAGTGTCAAAGCTAATGCCACATGTTTTAGGTTTCTGTTATTGCAGAACTCTATTTCCAGATACAAAAATTTGTTCTGGCTTTCTATTGATGTACAGTAATTTATTCTCAAACTTCGTGGCTTACAACAACAAAAAAATTGTATTTTATATCACATGATTGTATAGGTCAGGAGTTTGGGCAGGGCTCAGCTGGATGGTTCTTTTGCTTCATATGGCATTGACTGTGGTCACTTGGTGATATTCAGTTGTAGATAGGCTGGTTTGAGAGATCCTAGTTGGCTTTACTCACATGTATGATGGCTTGGTGAGTATGGCTGGGAGGCTAGGCTCAGCTGAGACTATCAACTAGAACTATCTTATAAGGACAGCTCAGGTCTTCCACAGAGAATGTTCCCCAAGAGAACCAGATGGAAGTTGCAAGGCTTATTGTAACCTAGGCTTTGATGTTACTTTGAAGAATGTTGTTTCCACTTCATTGTATTGCTCAGGCAAGTCCCCAAAGCCAGACCATATCAGGCAGAAGGGAAATACATTTTACCTCTCAGTGGGAGGAATAGCAAGGAATTTGTGGCCATTTTTAGTCTACCACGTTTATAGTTCTAAGGCAACCAGTTTTTAAAAAAGTATTATCATTTCATGGATTTAAATATATTGATGTGCTTTAATCCATTGCAGCTATTATTTTTTGTTGATGCTCAAATTGTCTTATCTTTGGCTAATGTGAGACTCTTTAGTTGACTTCTGAATCTTCTGACATGACCCTAATAGCATTTTTTTTCTAATCTATTCAGAGGAAGATACGTAATAGCATTCAGTAGCTTCTTTATGACATGGTATAACAAACTATTTCAGGTTTTATCTTGCACATTTCCTCCCTGAAGCTAGAAGGGAAGTTTCTGGTATCTTTTAATGGGAAATAGTATTTTAAGGCTACAAATTGGATGCTTCCACCAAAATGACTATGAGATGAGTTAAGAAAATTATTTTTGTATATGTTTTCTCCATTTTCTCCATTAAAAAATTGTTCTACTGTATCTACATTGTCAGAGGATATACATTATATAGCATTTAACCTTTCTTTCCTTTTAACCTGCCCTTTTAACTCTTATTTGGTCTTAGTTCTAAAAATAGCCTCATATTTAATGTTCATCACAAGTTGATGTCTCTCTAGTAATTTTGATTGCATGAAACTTGTTCTCTAATAGATTCCTCTGCAAAAGCTCATGGAAGCAATAGTTCCTGAATTCTTATATGTCAGTAATGGCTTATTGGTGGCTTTCATACTTGAGTCTGTTAGGCTCTATACAAAATCCTTGGTTCTCATCTCTTTTCCTTTAGTATCTTAAATGTTACTCTATTTTCATAGGATATAAAACATTGCTATTGAAAAGCCTAACAACAATTCAATTTTATGTTCATTATAAGTCACTTGGTCTTTTTGCTCATACACTCAAAGGACTTTTTTCTATCTCAAAATAAAACAGATATATTGATTTGCAGTTTATTCTATGTGATTATGCTTCAATAAAGCTGTCAAAAATCATATATTGAAATCTTCTTAGATTATGTAAAGGACAGATAATCTTAAAATTAGGCTTGTGTTGGCCAGATGCAAAGGCTCATACCTGTAATCTTAACACTTTTGGAGGCCGAAGCAGGTGGATCACTTGAGGCCAGGAGTTCGAAATCAGTCTGGCCAACATGGTGAAACCCCATCTCTACTAAAATACAAAAATTAGCCTGGCATGGTGGAGTGTGCCTGTAATTCCAGCTACTCTGGAGGCTGAGGCACAAGAATCGCTTGAACCTGGGAGGCTGAGGTTGCAGTGAGCTCAGATTGCGCTACTGCACTCCAGTCTGGGAGACAGAGTAAGACTCTGTCTCGGGGGAAAAAAAAAAAGTTTATGTTGATAAGTCTTTTATTAAATGTACATGGTTATTAATTATTTTGCTGATTGGTTTTCAAAATTTGAATTAAAAAATGATTGAGATGAATACTTAATTTAAAACAGCACAGAAAGAAGCATGCAAAAATAAAAACACTGTTAAAAGAACAAAGATATTTAACATTTAAAAGGGAAATTCTAAAACATTAGTTCCAAAATCTGTGTCATCAATTTCTATGCCCCTTCCCTTAAGAGTCAGTGGGGTCCAGCTGGGTGCATCCAGGAACCTGCAGTTTTAAATACTCTTCAGCTGGTTGTGTTGCATAGCCCGGTTTGGAACTACGGGCCTAAAGTTTATGCTATCGATTTTTCAATCTTCTATAACTGTCTCTTTTCAAGTTAGATGATAAAAAATACTTGCATCCCTGGATCACATTTCTTTAGTTCTTCATTTAAATGCTTTAAGAGAACTGTACTTTAATGCTGTGAATTCAGCTTTTATCCTATTAAGGGAAATTTATTATGCATATAACTTGCCTTTTTGAATGCAGCAGCAACAATTGTATGTTTAAATAATTCAAATCATGGTTTTAACCTAAGATTGGAACATGAAGCCGCAGTATAAAGCAAACCACCTTTTCACACTGCATTTCAATTCCACAGTATGTGCTCGGGCCCTTCGGGTCCACTCTTCACTCCTCTCCAGGCTGCTCTGTGTGCCCGCCGGCTGCCGTCTGGACTGTTCAGTGAGTTCCCTTGCTCTCTGGCTTCCAATTAAGTTCAACCAATAGGAGGCCCTGGTGGGAGATCAGGCAGGTGGAAGGAGAATGAGGTCAGAGTATTTTCCACTGGCTCTCTCCCTATCTGGTCACACAGGTTTCTTTGTGTCCCTTGGACAAAGACCACAGCAACTATCAGGTGGCCTTTTCCATATGACTGTCCTTGCAGAGCTCTGGCCCTCTCTTGCCCTTTTAGATTCAGGGGTGGGAAATGCTTTGCTCATCCCTTGGTATTGAAGTAGCCACTGTTGGTTTCCTTCAACCCTGCACCATATTTGTAAATAGTCCCTTTGTTAAACTCTTTTCCAGTTGCCCAAGTTGCCTGTGCCATCTGTTTCTTACATATTCTGATTGTATAGGTAAGAATAGGTCACCATAGCCTAGGAGTTCAGTCTGGGTGAATTAATCTACCCTTAAATGAAAAACTTTTTGTAAATGATAGGCTATTTCTAGTATTGTCTTGTAGCTGTGAAATGAGTTCTTCCCTCTCCTTGCACTGAAGCCAGTACATTCATGAGTCACGTTTCCCATTTGTAGTTTCCAGAACCAGTCATGCTGTTCCAAGCCCCTAGTCCGTCACAAACAATATTCCTTCTGTCCCTTCTCCCTCAGTTATTCTTTAATGATAGATATTTTGAGATTTAGAATTCTGGAATACTTCTTCAGAAACTTACTTTTAAAAATATTTATGCAGTGCTTAGACTTATGGAGTGAGAATAAAACAGTGAACAATAGGCAAAGTCCTTTCCTCATGGAGCTTATATACAATTGGAGATCTTTGATATTAATGATGTAAACTAATACATGAACAAAGCATTTAAGATAGTACTAAGGCCAATGGAAAAAGATAGAGTAGGGTAAATTGATTGAGAGTAACTGGGGTGTAAGATGTAGTTATTTTAGATGTATTAACCTGAAAAGTAAATATTCTGTGCTATTGTCTGAAATGAAATCAATGTACTTTGAAAACCAGGCCCATAAGGAGAAAACCTGCTTTTTTTTTTTTTGTTAGGAAAACTGAAATTATTATTCGCTTTATGCCCAGGGAGTGGGCCATTCTAACTTTTCACTAGTAGAGGCTTCAGGTTAATAATTTTGTAGGAAGCTACCTTGGATCTGAGAAGTACTTGGTTATTATTTCAAAGTTTTGCATTGTTGACTATTAGCAAGGAAGAGATGACTTTGGCTTGGAAGATATGGAGAATGGGCCAGATCTGTCATCTATTTTTACTCAAATGAACGCATTCTAATAAAACTCCTTGCACTTCCAAGGCTCATGACATTCACTAGAATACATGGTACTGTTTCACTCTATTAGAAAAAAAGTGTCCCTCTAGGCTGATGAGTTGGAAGAATCCAAGGTACCCCACCCACTTGGTAAGCAGAGAGAGAAATGGCTTTCAGCCCCCACTCAGCCTCTTCTGCATGCAAAACTGCTCAACTCTGTGTGCTGCATCCCCAGATAATTACGTTACTTATCAGGTTGAGTTACTTACTGTATACATGAGTATACATGAAAGATACCCGATTTCCTATGAGAATCAATGTTTATTTTACTATTACATACTGTGTTAGATAGAAAATGCCATGTATGGAGTACACAAACACAACACAAATATGTGTGTGTGTGTTTAATGTTCTTATTTATGGATATTAATTTTGAAACACTTCACTTAAGGTATAGCATTTTTGCGCTCATAAATAATTTTGAACACACTTCACACTAAAGGCAAAGTACTGCAGTCCTGCCCAGTAGCAGCTTTTGGAAATAGTGATTGCCTTTATTAGTTCATATGACAGCCAGTCCATGTTGCTGTTGTAGAAGTATGCAAAATTATATTAGTGTAGTCTTTTCAGGTGTTATAAAAATATCTGGCACTATATTCACAGGTACACATGTATATATTACAGTCTATAGCTGTACTGTGCAATATAGTAGCCATTAGCTATATGTGGCTATTGACCACTGGACTTGTTGCTTGTCCAAATTGAGCTGTGCTTTAAGTGTAAATACACGCCAGATTTTGAATACTTCGTGTAAAACAAGAATGTAAAATGTCTCACTAATAATTTTAATAGTTATTGAAGTCATAATATTTTGGATACATTACATTAAGTAAAATATATTTTTAAAATTAATTTCACCTATTTCTTTTTTTAGTGTGGCTACTAGAAAATTCAGAATTACAAATATGGGCTTACATATGTGGGTCTCATTATATATCTATTGTACAACATCAGTCTGAAGTGTGTACCTTTTAATAATTATTTTCATAATTCTATGATATATTATTCCTCTCCTTTTTGAGACAGGGTCTTACTCTGTTGCCCAGGCTGGAGTGCAGTGGTGTGATCACAGCTCACTGCAGCCTCGACCTCCTGGGCTCAAGTAATCCTCCCACTTCTGCCTCCCTAATTGCTAGGACTGTAGGCACACACCACCATGCCCAGCGAATTTTTAATTTTTGTAGAGATGGGGTCTCACCATGTTGCCCAGGCTGGTCTTGAACTCCTCTGGGCTCAAGCCATCCTCCCACCTTGGCCTGCCAAAGTGCTGCGTGAGCCACCGTGCCCAGTCAGTATGTCATTCTTGATCTGTGATGGCTCTCAGTCTTTTTTGTTCATTTTATTTTATTTTTTTGGTGAAACTTACTGACTTGATTCATTCATTTACTATGTATTGAAATATTGGAATTTCAAGAAATATTGGAATTTCAAGAACATTTCAAGGACATTTCAAGGCTATGTGAGTAGTTCTTAACTCTGGCTGCTTCATAATCTTCTGTGAAGATTAAAAACAAATAAATCAAGATTACCTTACCTCCTGTAGCTTCTGATTCACAAGGTTTTGGGTGGGAGCAGGAGAAGTAGTTCAGCATTGTATTAAGAAACAGAAACAAAAGCAAACCCCCCACAGGTGAGTCAGAGTTGAGTATAACTAGTCTATGAGGTTAGAACATGACACATTATTTGAAGTTAAGCCTGCTTTGGCAAAACTAAAAGTCTTTGGCAAAACTAGTCTGCTCTAGTTATTGGTCTCAGTGGCTAAATCCAAGGCTCCCTTTGAATTTCAAGTCTGCAAAAGGTTCAGTGCTCACTATACATTAGCTCCCTTGATTCTCTCAAGAACAATCAGACAGACTTGCTCACCCATGTTTTACAGGTGAGGAAGCTGACTCAGAGAGTTTAGGTATGTACTTTCTCTTTAACACCAGAGTAAAGTTTTGGACCTTTATGCAAAGATTTATAATATAGGCTCCTCCCAGCTGTCAGATGTCATAGGCTTATGACATCTCTAAGGTTATAGGCAAGTTACATTTTTGAATCTGTTGAATAATGTAGGTCAATTTAGGTGGTGCCACTTTCTCCTTAAAATGTAGAGGTACATTTTTTTTTTTTTAACTGCAAAACCAGGAAGACGTAGTAATTTGGTACTGCCTCTTCCCCTCCACCAGTCTCATAGCTTTCCTTAGGAAACAGTTGATTGAGATACATAACCCAGTTTATGATGACAGTAATTTCCTACCTATCTGTTATTAGAAAGTGGTGGTCTTGCATATGAAAAATGACATGGCCACTAGGAGGAATATGTATTTGTAGGGTCTGTCTTAATCTTACAGAATCTAAATGTGTTACTGTTCTCCTGAATTCTCAGGAGGCAGCATTTTTTCTCAACGTTTTTCTTGGCTTCCTTTCAGATATGTTGAGGGAGGAATGGACATAGTGGTCATTTTTCAAATGAGCCTAAATGGGTACACAAACATTGTAAACAATGGAAGAGCTTCATGAATGGACCTGGAAAGGAGCTTTTGAACAATATTTTTCTGTCTAAAACATGAAAGAATCTTCATTCTTTCGATAGCTGTGATGGGTTCTGCATTAATTTTAAAATTTGCTTTTCTTCCTAAAAATATAATAAAAACATTTACATGTATAGATTCCTTTTATGAGTGGTATAAAATCCAACACCTACAGTTCTGTGCTGTTAATATGTTCTTGTTGTTTTCCCTGATAAGCCTGTTAAAGATAACTTGGAGGATGGCATGGAGTGGGTGATACATTGGAAATCACATCTACCTTGCATGAAATTCAAGAAAGGTTTTGTTTTCTGTCACAACATGGGGGTATAGATAAAAACACTTTTGTTTTCTAGGGACAAAACAAGTCAAATGCACCAAGACTCATTTTGGTTTTTAATCAATGTGAACTTCTTTACTGATTCATTTCAAAACTCTGCTGGGACTGATTTAATAGTTCTTGTTATGTTACATACTTTATGTGTTTCTGGAATGATCGTGCTGTTTGATAAAGAATTACTCAGCATTTACTTAATTACTTTTGCATTACCATCTGGGTTTGGTGAGCAGGGGCAGAACCTCCTGCTTTTGCCTCTTAGCAAAGTTCCGGAAATGGACCATGGTCTGCTGTTTGCTACATTGCCCCTTTAGGTCATGTTTTTCTTATTGCTCTCATACTTCCAACTTTGGTCTGGTTTCACAGCAGTTGATTCATATCTGTTATCCTGTGTTAGTGTACAAAATGTACATTTCAAAACATGTCTTAGACATGCTGGGCAGTGTTTTATTTGCATGTTCCGAGGATCTGGACTTGACACCCAGTCCATGTTCCCTTCAGCGTGCAGTATACCCTTGTAAATTTCATGTGAATTGCTGTCCATATTGGTTTTGAATCAATACAACCCCACCAATGTGTGTTTCCTTAGCCCCATGTCTCTCCAAATCCTTTTACTCATTGTGACTTTCAAAAGTTGTAGGAGTCTCAGAAGGAAGACTCCGGTTAAATTGTTTCATAGTTCTGTCTGTGTGAGAGATTTCTTTGTGATCAGTGCAACTAAGTAGTTGCTTAGAGGCTTTTGAACTGTGATGTTCTAAAACAAACTATGAAAAGGACAAATGTTCCGGATGCCATTGTCCTGTTTGGCTTGTATTTAAGACAGACTCAGAGGATCTTTGGGGAGAAGGAACCAGGGGTGTTATGTGGGGTAGAAACAGTTCAACATTTGCAGCTGTCTTCCACAACCCACCACACTTTTAATTGTTTTCTTGTTTCTGCTGGGACCTAAAAATCCCCTATCCTCCACAATCTGGTGATAGAACTTCTAATTGGTGGAGGAAATAAAAAAGGGCAGAGCACAATCATGAATGTGTATACAGGGTTTAAGAAATCAATCCAACATCTGCTTCATGGAAACTTGATCAGAGAATGTCTGCAACAGGTTTCACTTTTCAAGCTGTTATCTTGTTGACACTTTGATATTAATTGCAAAGTATCAGTAACAGAAAGTTCAGGATTTAACAGTATTATCAACATGACTGTAAGGAGTGGTATTTAACAAAATTTCCGAATCAAATCAATTTTTATTCTAAATACATATATATTGAGAGATAGGCCAATTCAGTTAAAAATGCCGTTTTGAAGCTACTTAATCCTTTCCCTGCCCAGCTACCTGCTTCACATGAAGCAGTCACAGCCTTCTTTGGGGGATGGAGGAAATATAAGGCTAATATATGTCATACTCCATGATTGTGTGAGAGCAGACCTACTTAATCTGATTAGGTAGGCAATTAAGAGATCATATATGCTCTAGCCTTCCCATTCCTTCCCCTCATAGCACTAGATCTGGGAAAGCTTGAGAGCGTCGGCGAAGAGGGAGCATTGCAGCATGGTGAAGAGCAAGAACCCTTGAGGTAGATTGCCTGCCTTGGAGTTCTGGCTGTTCCCCTGCCCAGCTTTGTGACTTTGGGCAAGTTGCTCAACTTCTTTGTGATTTCGTGGCCTTATTTGCAAAATGAGGATCATCATATTCCTCACTAATAGGGTTGTCGTGAGGTTTCTGCAAGTTAACTTATGTAAAACACTGAAAACAGGTCCTGGCACAGAATAATGCCTCAGTAAGGTGGTAACTTGTTTTTATATATTGAAACAAAAAACATTGTTAATAGAGTATTAGCACAACTATGCTTAGCATATTCCCAAGTACTATGAGACAACATAGTCTCCATAATTGCTCCATCATCCAGAAGGAAAAGATCATTTCATGGATGCTCTAGAGTGGAGAAATTGTGACTTCAAAACCCTGGAGTGAGTCAATCACAAAATCAGATAGAGGACCCAGACTTCTAATTCCTTGTCAGGTGCTAGACCCCGATCAGGATGAATGATGCTGAACAATGGCCTGGCTGTTCAGAGCCTGACCTTCCAGGTCCAAACGGAGACTGCAACACAAACAAACATGAGTTCTTGTTTTTGTTACCCTGGGGTGGAAACTGCTTGAGACTTTGGAGAATTAAGCTCATTACTTTGAGTCACTGAATGTCTTGGGCTTTCTTGAAACTGAGTTCCTGTCATTACTTTGTGGTTCTCGAAGAAACCTACTCTTTTCACTTCCAATTTTGAAATATTAGTGAAGTTTTTTTTCTCCCAGCAGTTTGTCTTTTCATTCAACTGTATGTGATCTCACAGGGTCCCTTAAATAATGGAAAGTAATAGATTTTTAAAAAATCATTACAGAAACGTTATAGGATCTACTAATTCTATAACAGTGTCCAGAAATCTCTCCTTCGTAATTGTAGTCATTTAAAACATACCTATACTGTATTACACCACAAACTTTTCATATTCTCTAGAAATTTACAACATAGAGAGTTCACTGTTTAGCCTTGCTTTTCTAGATAACTGCATACTGAGAAATACTGATATATTTTAGAATCATGTAACTTTCGATTTGAAAGAGGTCATTGCAGATCTCACTGACAAGTGGTTTTAAAGTCATGGTGTGTGGAATTCTTGGCACTTTAGAGGGAGCATGGGTGGGAAGAGGAGAGTGGGAAACCAGACTGTCTCCCTTTTTCATCTCCAAAAGAAAATGTTTTTACATTTATATGTATATTGATCACCACTAAAATATTTTGAAAAGAGAAAAGATTTCTTCAGTTGGAATAATGTTGGGGAGACATTGATCTAGAGCAATTTTGTCCAGGAGGAAATAATGGCAATTTAATACCTTAATCTTCAGGTTTTGGAATTTTGCCACAAATTTAGAAACCAAAAAAGTTGGAGATCACTTCTTAATTTAAGTCAAGACAGGGTTAGGAGAATATTCTTCATTATGTAGCTTCCAAATTTAGCCTTCTTTTCTTCACAAGCCTGAACTCTTTCTTAGTTTTTAGTGTTCCATGACTGTATCTACCTTAAGAAAGCCCAATAATGTACATCAAAATTCAGGTTTGTAAAACTAAAGAGAATGATCAATCACTTTATACAAAGCCAGTGTTCCTATAGGAGGGGGAGAAGTTCCTGTGGTACATTCAATATTGATATTATTCCTAAAATATGCTTACCTATAATCTTTCAGGATTTCCTTTTTGTTACATATCAAAGTGTATTTGCACTGAAATATCTATGAATAGATAAGAGTACCTTTAGTTTGAAATAATAGTCCACTATTAGTTTTCAGGAGAAGAAACATGCTTATGTTTGCATTTAAATAAGACAAGTAAGCTAAATATTTGTATTTTTCTTTTCTTTTATGTAATTTTATATATATTGGTAACCTAAGATTATAAGGCTATTAAAAAAGGAAAGCCAAACACATTGAGCATTAAAAAATATTATTAATAACAAAATGGGGAAAATTTCCTTGGCTTGTGTTACTTTACATACTTTTACTTGTTCCTTTATCTGCTTGAGTGTCTACTATGTGGCAGACTTTGTTTTTGGTGCTGGGGATGTAATGGAAAGCAAGACACACTTCCTTTTCTCAAGAAGCTTGAGAGGGCTGGGTGTGATGGCTCAAGCCTGTAATCCCAGCACTTTGAGAGGCCGAGGCGGGAGGATCATTTGAGGCTAGGAGTTCGAGATCAGCCTGGTCAATATATTAATAGAAAGACCATGTCTCCACCAAAAAAAAAAAAAACATAAAACAAACAAACAAAACAAAAAACAAAAAATGTAGCCGGACATGATGGTGCACACCTGTAGTTCCAGCTACTTGGGAGGCTGAGGCAGGAGGATCACTTGAGTCCAGGAATTTGATGTTGCAGTGAGCCATGATTGTCACTGCACTCCAGCCTGGGAGACAGCGCAAGACCCTGTCTCTTAAAAACAAAACAAAAAAAGAATGGGAGAAGTGACCAAGCAATTTGAATAAAGAAAGGATGATGAGTGCTGCAGTCTTTGTAGGTACAGAGAACTTCCAGAACACATGAGAGGGGCACTGTCTTCTATCTGTAAGGGATGGAGACTAGGGCAAGCTTCCTGCAAGATGGTAGCCCAAAAAGAGACCATAAAATGCAAGTAAGCAAAGGCAACTGGGAAGGTTTAAGAGGGTGGCAGAATCATATTAGGCAGAACAAATGGTGCTTGCCAAACCCCAGAGGTGATAGTAAGGAGGGCTCACAGAGGACTGCAGGTAGCACTTTATGATTGGAGCTCAGACTGGAGTGCGTGGAGGAATGAAAACAGGTATATCCTGAACGGTCTTTTGGACCATGCTAAGCAGTTTGGCCTTATTCTGGGGAGTTCTTCAAGAATTGAAGCAGGAATGGTTTGCTCAGAATTGCAGTTTTCATTTAAATCATTGGCTGTGATATGGGGGATGGATTACAGAAGGGTACAACTGGATAGTTAGCTGTACATTTGTATAGAGGAAATGGGTCCTGTCTGAACTAGGTGAAAGGTGGAGAGGGAGAGATGTGGATGTGTTTAAGCAACATTAAGAAGGTGGAAACAACAGAACTTATGTTGTGTCTGTGGCAAAAGGTGGGGAGGATTTCAGAATGACCCCAGTGGGGTCCTGACTTGGGCCACTGGTGGCTGGTTCAGCAGTTTCCTGAAATAATCAACTGGAAAGGAAGTGGTTGGGAGATGGAGTGATGCTGTCTGTCCTGAATGCATCAAATTTGGATTTCCATGGCCTCAACAAGTGGAGATGTCTCATAAAGAGTTTAGTATATGGGCCAGGAGTGCAGGAAAAAGATTTAACCTGGTGTTACAGAGTTGGCAGGCTCCAGTATGTTAGGAGAAAATTGAATATGTAATGGAAAAGGTAAGAGAATGATAGCTTGGTTAGCGTGGACCCATTGTTGTTTTAAAAATTCACACATGCCCTGGTTTACACAATAGGTATGTTTTCCCAAAGGCTGTGTGAACCAAACTTTAATATATTGATTTTTAGAAGTTCACTGAAGAGATTAGTATGTTGATGAATCTTGTAATGTCAAGAATGCTTTCCTAATACAATTAATACCTTTGTAATTTATCTTCTTCAGACGTATTTTACATATTAAATTTTTAAATCAAGTTATATCTAAACAGTATTTTTGTAAAGAGTCAGGAAATGTGCCTGGATCTTAAACTACACTGTTATTTTCTATTTTAAAAAAGAAAATGGGAGAGTCTAAGAAATTCCTTTGAAAATTGTTAGACATCTTTTGGAGTCGTTAAAATTAAGTTTATTGTTTTTATTTCATTTGCAAGGTTCTCCACTTAGAAGAAATTGGAGGGTGTTTTGGAAACAATTTTGATGATATCAAATAAAAGATTTCCCCCTCCCCAACATAACTTAATATTTTTGCTGTTCTTGGAAGTCCAAATAGAAAGTTTGCTATGTCCTGAACTCAGCTTCCAGCTAGCCATGTGGCAGCAGAAGCAAAAAATTTCACATTCTGCCCTCTGTTTGCTCGCCAGCTTTAAAAACATATAAACAAGCTGAGAGTATCAAATTCACATGTCTGTTTTTGTATGGCAAGTAAAGGTTACCCCGTAATGTATTATGGGAGAGAGATCATGGAGGAAAAAACTTACACGGGAAGCACTTTTCCTAGCAGAAATTGCTTAAATCACAGCTTCTCCACTTGATGTGGTGAGAAAAATGAGGATTGATTCATTGGAGCTTTCTTGACCTCCTTACACCCATTTACCTCAAGTTAATCTAGTTTAAAGATGGAATAATATTTACAATCTTTAGATTTAATTTGGATTAGGAAGGCTTTTCTAGTCTTTGTGGAAGTGCTATTGAGAGAACTGGAGTTCCTAATCATTTAAGCAAAAGTGTATCCACCTTGTCATCTGCTAAATTCTACATCATGTCCAGAAACAGCAAGATGTTCTGTCTGAATTTTTGTTTAGCTACATATTTAAGCACATGGCTGGACTTGACTGTCATGGATTCTGCTCTAGGCACATTACTATATTTGCAACTAGAGGCACTCTCCTCTTTTACATATTTAGTTAAATATTAGAAAGTTCTGTAACTAGGAATTGTTGCTCTTACTCAACAGAAGTAGATCACATCTATGTGCTGCTGATAAGTCATGCCCAGGTACTTCTAAACCAATTGCTGTAACATTTTTTTTTCTTTTTAGAGACAGGGCCTTGATATGTTGCTCAGACTGGACTTGAACTCTTGGGTTCAAAGTGATCCTCACTCCTCAGCCTCCAGAGTGCTGGCACTACAGGAATACACCACTGCACCCAGCTTTGTAGCATTTTGATAATGCACATGGGTCATTTTAACAGATGGCTAATTATAGATCCAGATTGATTATATTTTTAAGTTCAAAGATGCAAATAATGAATTAGTTTTGAGCCCCTTCTCTGTTAGAGGCACTTGGTTACTGAAAGTTTAAGGCACATCCCCTCCACTGCCTTCCTTCAGGAATTTGCAAACAAATTAAGGAGTAAAATTAAATATATGATAAGATATATGAGCTATCTTTTTCCCCACAAAGGCAGCATTTCCAAAAACCGAATTTTAAGCTTTCTATTCTTTTTCACTCTCTATCTTCTTCCTCCTGCAAGCCTATAAATATGAGGAAAAGTATATCATTATCTCTAAACTCCTGCACAGTTACATCCATCTAAATTCTGGACTTTTTTCTCTGAATGTCTCATACAACATCAAACTCACAATATTAAAATGAATTTATCATCTTCCTCAAAGCTACTTTCACTTCTTAAGCTATTTTCTATTTATCTAGTTGCTCAAGCCTCAGACATGGAAATCTTTGCAACTTTTTCCTGTTTCTCACCCACACATTTATCAATCACTTTTAGATTTCTATTTCCTGTCTCTGTCACTTTCTTTCTCATCTGTCCACGTCCCCAAGTCTCCACAGCCACCATCTGAGTCTAAGGCTGTATCCCCTTTCATCTGGGCTACTTTGTTAGCCTCTTAGTTGGTGTCTCTGGTCTTGTATTCTTCTAATTCACTCTACACAGAAAAAGTAAATTTAATTATGTCATTTTTTATTATTATTTAGATGCCTTCAGTAAGTCTCACAATATAATTTACACTTCTTACCCAGCATGAAAGGTCCTTCTCACTAGCTTCGTCAGCTCCCTCTACCCATGCCAGTCAACATAGAACTGCTGGTAGCTCTTTGACCTCACCCTGTAACTAATTTTTCTTTCTTCCTTCCTTCCTTCCTTTCTTTCTTTCTTTCTTTCTTTCTTTCTTTCTTTCTTTCTTTCTTTCTTTCTTTCTTTCTTTCTTTCTTTCTTTCTTTCCTTCCTTCCTTCCTTCCTTCCCTTTTCCTTTCCTTTCCCTCTTCCTTTCCTTTCTTCTTTTCCTTCCTCTGTCTTTCTCTCTCTTTCCTTCCTTCCTTCCTTCCTCCCTCCCTCCCTCCCTCCCTCCCTCCCTCCCTCCCTTCCTTCCTTCCTCCCTTTCTTCCTTTCTTTTTCTTTTTTTCTCTCTTCTTGGATTCTCACTCTGTTGCCCAGGCTGGAGTACAGTGGCTCAATCTTGGTTCACTGCAACTTCCACCTCCTGGGGTCCAGCAATTCTCCTGCTCCAGCCTCCCGAGTAGCTGGGATTACAGGTGCCCGCCACCACACCCAGCTGATTTTTTTTTATATTTTTAGTAGAGATGGGGTTTCACCATGTTGGCCAGGTTGATCTTGAACTCCTGACCTCAGGTGATCCACCAGCCTAGGCCTCCCAAAGTATTGGGATTACAAGCGTGAGCCACAGCGCCCAGCCCCCTGTAACTACTTTCAACTCATCCACCAAAACCTGCCTCAAGCTTAGCCTCAAGTCTGATTTACATGGTCTTTAATAAGGCTCCCAAACCTCCGTGATTATCTCCCTCATGGCATAGATTAAGCTCTACAGTAATTGTCAAGTTACTTATCTGTCTCTGTGTTAAACACCAAATAAGATCCTTGAGGGCTGGCACATAGCCTTTAGTGAGTGTATATTCCAGTGTCTAGCACAGTACCTGCCACTTAGAAGAGGCTCAATAAATGCCTCTTGATAGACACATCCATACAATGAAAGACTACTCACTGATAAAACAAATGCAATAGTGATACATACAACAACATAGATGAATCTCAATTATGCTCAGAGAAAGAAGTCAGACAAAAAAGTATATACTGGATTATTCCACTTATGTAAAGTTTAGGGAAATGAAAATTAATTTATAGTGACAAAAAGCTGATCAGTGGTTGCCTAGGGAGAAGCAGGAATGGGAGTGGGATGTACTAAAGGGAATGAATACATTTTGGGGGTGATGAATATGTTTATTAGTATCTTGAATTGTGATGATGTTTTCACAGGAGTATACAAATGTCGAAAATTTTTTCAGTTTGTACGTTTCAAATATATGCAGTCTGTTGCATGTCAATTATACCTCAGTTAAAAACAATGCTTATAAGACAGGCTGCATCAATGAATGCCTTTCAGTATTTTGCAACATACTGTCAATGATTAGGTGAAAAGGCAGGATCCTATCTGCTAACAACAGGGTTGTCTGACAGTGGCACCCACCCCTCACCTTACCATCCTTGTTCCTCACTTGATAGCTGCTTAGCAACTGTTCTCTGCTCCTAAGGTGGTGTCAGATGCAATTGTTTGGGGTATTGGAAGTAACTGAAACTTTGGATACTGTGATTATGCATGACATTCTAGAAGGAGCAAAGAGGGGGCTGGGGAAGGACTTGCCTTTGTCTATGTGGCCTGTGTGGTGTCGGGGATGATGGAGGTGGATGAATGACAGTGAGGCTAGAAGACCCAGGCTAGGAGACCCTGGTCGGCTGGGGCCACAGGACATCTGGCTTCAGCAAATCTTAGGCACAAGAATCTTGGTGTCAAGGAAAATGGGAAGGAAGATACTCGCTAGTCCCTTACTAAGAAAAGCACCCCTAACAACTAAAGCAGATTTAGTCTATATTCTGCAAAATTTGGAATTAAATGCAGCATAATTTTAGGGCCAAGGAAAAGACTATCCCCCTCTCTTTACCTCCCAACAATGTTCTTCTGACTTCCTGAATTTGCGTCAAATTCCTCTATCAGGAGATAGAAACTTTTATTTCATAATAGGAAATTCCTATTCCTTAAATAGGAATTTAAGAGTTAAAACAGAAAACTCTTAAAAGACTGAATGTATTCATGAAAATTAGTTTTCAAGTAGAAATAATATGTCACATTTTGCTGTTTTTATTTGGAGGAGTTAGAAATTAAGAAGGCAAATAATAACCTGAGTTTGGGAAAGGGGAGAGGACTTTCAGAAATGCTGAAGGAGAGGCTAGAGGCAGAAAGACAAATTTTTCAAAAGTTATAATTTTGCCAACCCTATTATTCTTCATTTTTCTACCAACAAATATAAGGTAGGTATACCTTATGTCACCTCAGAAACTCTGAGCCCCATGGAGGTAACCAGTATGCTTAGATAAGAACAAAGGACAATGAGTGTCATTTAAGATATGTTTAGCTACCCTACATCAAAGGGCATGGCAGCCAGAAAAGCAACTTCAGACTTCAGTTCAGTAAGGTGGTCATTTGTCTTGATCCTTCTCCATGTAGCACAATAAGCGCTGAACTGAGAACTTTAGAAACACACAAAAAGTACGTGGGTATAAAGTTATTCCATACCCACAGGGAGCTTTAAGTTTAAATAAGGGCAAAATGCAAAGGAAAGAACAAAAGAACAGAAGCAGAGGAATCTTCAGAAAAATATAAACATCTGCAGAATACAGAACCATTTTCCCAAGCGATTTCTCCTGTCAATGTGCAAACAGGATTGTTGAAGTGATTCTGGTTGAGTAGAGCCATATGGGTTTAGTTTGGGAGATGATTCCTGGCAGCATTCTGAAGGAGGGACATGATTTGACATCAATGATCTGCGAAGACTTCTGGGCTGGGGAATGTAGAGGTACAAGCAAGAGACTAAAATGCTCCTCAAATGTGAAATATGTCAAGAACAAGATACTGCTGAAATGTGTCAGGGAGGGCAGGGTCAGAACATAAGCAAGAAAAAAGGGGAGAAATCAAATTCACCACTGAAGTTTGGTGAAAAAATTTTTTTAATAGGATAAAAGAAAACAATGAATATGAATAGCATGAAAAAGAGAGAGAGAAAACAGGAGGAATTCTAAACTCAATTGATAAATTTCAAGTAATGGCTTCTTCCATATGAAAGCAACCCTGGTGATGTTAAGCTTTTCTTGTGTAGAGGATTCAGGTGAAACTCAGAATCAAGTTGAAAGAATGCTTTTTTTAAAAGACTGATCATTAATAGCAAAAGTAAGAATCATGGTGATGCTTCCAGGAAATTCAATAGTGGATACTGAAGAGGATCCCCTGAAAAGATGAAAGTCAGCTGCAATGCAAGAATAACCAAAACTTAGAAATTCTGCCGAGGAAGGGGCTTTGGAGTGGAATGTTTGCCAGGCTAAAGAGTACAATGACTCATCTCTTAGTAAATTGTGTGAAAATTTAGAAATAACTTGGAAACAGTTTTTTCTTTTCCTGACTCACAATCAGGGTCCCCCCACACCCGCCCCAGCCTCTGCTTTATTTGAGATTGTCTTTGGCCTCCAACCTGTCAATGATGCATGTACCAGGGCACATTGTAAAATAATTTGATGTTCATTTATGAAGAGAAAATATTTCCTAAATCTTCTTTCCAGGCCACCTGTAACCCAGTGACAGGGCTAGCTAAGTAAACAGAAAAGCCAGCATCCTCTGCTTCAGAAACTAAACACTCACACAAGAACTGATTCTCCGGGTAGATGATGGGTCAGTCAAGATCCACATTTGAACATCTGCTTTTCTCAGCCTTTCTTCTCCCCTGATGTATGTAGTCTTTCACTTTATTCATGTTGAGAAACCACTTCCCCTTATTCATATCATAATGGAATGGAAGAAGATTTAGCAGATTTGGGTGAATTGAACTTCAAAATTTTGGAAGTGTGGGGAATGGGTAGAAAAATAAACCATATCTATTGATTGTGGAGCGTGCAAAATTATGATAAAGGGTTAGGCATTTTGAAATTTTTATTTATTTATTTATTTATTATTTAATTTATTATTTATTTATTTATTTATCTTTAAATTTTAATAGAGACGGGTGCTCCCTATGTTGACCAGGCTGGTCTCAAACTCTCTGACTCAAGCTACCCTGTCTCGGCCTCCCAAAGTGCTAGGATTTTAGGTGTGAAACACCGCACCCAGCCAGGAATTTTTTTTTTAACTCAGAAAATGTAACATGTTGTGCTAAGTTTTACTGTGTGTGTTAAAAGGCTTAATAGAGCAGGTGAAATTTAAAATTGCTTGCAGCAAGCAGAAATAAAGGTAGAAATTCACATATCATTGTATGGGAAGAATTGGCTTGAACCTCCAGGTTTCACTTCATATTCTTGATCTGCAGCTACTTTTTGATTATAGCACAGCCTTGGCAGAAGAATCCAACTTGCTAAAAGTGTTCCAAAAAAAGGAAAAAAAAATCTCTGGCATTTCCTGTTGGTTGGAAGATGTTTGGCTTTCTGCATTTGTATTTAGTGTTATCATTGGCCAGGCAACTTTGCTGGGTAGAAAAATACTGGTGCAAATTTTACTGGCAAGGTGGGAGTAAAAGCCATAAAAATTCTCAATTTTCCTTTTAAAAACTTAACTCATTTGTCCAAGAGAAATGAATACAGAAGGACAAGAGATTTTAAACTTCCCGTACATCTGGGTATAGCAGTGTATTTTGACTCCAAGCACAATAAAACAACCTTACTTGCTGGTGGTATATGACATAATGACCCAAATATGTTTTTAAAAAATCATTTATTGCTGTACATAAACAGCAAAGTTAGCGCAAGGGATGATAAAATAACATGGGTAATTCTTCCTTTAGCTGGGAACCATTGGCGGCCCATTAGGATTCCAGATGTAGCTGTGTGTGCTTTTCCATTTGTTTTCCAATGTCTAGTGCTTATGCCCTTGGTACCTTGATGGTGGTTGTCAGGCATGTTGGCTTTTCAGCTTGAGGTCTTCCTTGGAGAAACACAGTGATCGGGCTCTGGGCTATAAAGCACACTATTGTCTTGGGCCCAGTTTGTTGAGAATATAAGACCCAGGGCAGCCTCCTGCCAAAGGTCAAATACCAGCTTGACCCAAGTTCCTCAAATCAACACTGGACCTCCCCAGACAAGAGACACTTCAACTCTTCCTGATGAAAAAGTGGTTTTATATTTTTATCACTCTGTAATAACAGAGACTGTTAGCTCAAATGCATTTTGATAATCCATTTATTATAGCTACTCTTGTGAAGAAAACAACTCACAGGGCCAGAACCTTATAGATTAAAACTGATAATAATAAAATGTGTTCCAGTGTTTTCGGCACTTAAAAAGGAAGCAAACTCCAGTATTTCCCAGTCGAAAAGATGGACTAGTAAGCAGCACTAGAGGACTGAGTTGTAAAACTGTACTGTCCAGATAGAATCATCGTATTTTCGGCAGAGAAAGAAAGCAGCTAAAAATAGAACCATAGCTAATTTAGCAAGTGCCCTGACTGCCAAAAATGCATGTCTGAAATCAGGTGGGTGTTTCTTTATGAGTCACTTCGCCAAATGTAAAATTTATAGCCCAGTCTTGTGCAGACTCTAGCAAAGATTCAGAGCATCAGTTTATTACAGGGCTACTATTAAGGATGCTTAAAACTCCCCAGCTTTACACTCCTCACCCCAGGAGTCTAGCCTTAGCTAGTTATGATTGGGCCTGGCCCAAATGCTCCTATTAGGCAGGGATTTAAGTATTCAACAATACGGTTAGGCCCTTTCTGTGGAGCTGAATGCTCTTCCTCATGGGGAGCTCAACTCACCCCTCCTGTGTCCATCAACAACAACTCCCCTTTGCTTCTTACCACTTTTCACCTGTGCCCTGGCTTAGCAAATTGAAGGAAATAATGCTTAAAGAAAACAAAATAAATAGCAGATGGTTGAGTGTACTCTGGGATGAATAAATTGTGGCTGTGGAGGCGAAGAGTGAGTTGGTGGATGCACGCGGGTGTATTTGTCGCTGACATGCAGGATGCTCAGCACGCTGACCTCCACATGTACCAGGCCCACTGCCATTAATCACTCCACATAATCCAAGCCAGAAATTTAATGAGCCCAGGGGATTGGTGATCCTTTGGAGTGGGAGTGGGAACTGAGAAAGTGAACTAGAGGTAAAATACAAAGTACAAAAGTGGATCCAGATAAGATAGCAGAGGTTTCTCAGTGCCCAAGTGATTTTGGATGGACTTTATCCCATATAGGATCAGACAGAGAACGATCATCCAAAGAGTTTCATCCTTTATAGTGGGTTTATTCTCTCTAATAAATTATAAAATAGGCCAAGCACGGTGGCTCATGCCTGTAATCCCAGGACTTTGGGAGGCTGAGGTGGGTGGATCACTTGAAGGTCAGGAATTCGAGACAAGCCTGGCCAACATGATGAAACCCTGTCTCTACTAAAAATGCAAAAAATTAGCTGGGCGTAGTGGCAGGCACCTGTAGTCCCAGCTACTCAGGAAGCTGAGGCAGGAGAATTGCTTGAACCCGGGAGGCAGAGGTTGCAGTGGGCCGAGATTGCGCCACTGCACTCCAGCCTGGGCGACAGAGTGAGACTCCATCTCAAAAAAAAAAAAAAGCAAAATAGTGATCTCCCCAGAATCCCAGAATATCATAGTGCCATTTGGGAACCTTATTCCAAATTGCTAAATGGAACACAAGTGTTCAGCTTCTTGGAAATCAAATGGTTTATCAAATCCATTACCAAAATAAACCATGGAATACCTGTAACAGCAAGTTCCTTTTATAACTTTGAGATGTAAACCTTATTTTTATTAATCAAAAAAATTAAAAATATGAATAATTTGGCACCTTTCTAATCCTCAACCATCCATGTACCCTCTTCCCAGTCAAGCTACATCTCTTACAGCCATATCCCCAGACTGAGGGAATAAAAATATATTCATATCCATCAATATCCTTTGAATAAATATCCCATCAAAAAGGAGTACTAAAATAAGGAGGATTAGAAAACAAAAGTAGATAAATAACAAATTTAATCTCTTACAGACCCATAGACTGATTTTCACTAGGTGTGCTAAGTTTCTTCTAGGCCCTGGAGGATGGATATCAAGTTGATAATAGCTGATGGATGGACTTTGTTCCAGTTACTGCATATCCATTCTTTATTATTGCTGCTTAGCTGAATTTTTCTTACAGTACCTTATACTTCAGTTTCCTCCAAAAATATTATGTTTTGATGAAGATTTTCAGGTGAAAGTAACCCAAATGTCTATCAACTAATGAACAAATTTAAAAAATATAGTATATACGTAGGATGGAATGTGATTCAGCCTTTAAAAAGATTAAAATCCTGTCACGTGCTACAACATGGATTAACCTTGAGGACATTATGCTAGGTGAAATATGCTAGTCACAAAAAGACAGTATGATTCCACTTTTATGAGGTATCTAAAGTAGTAAAATTCATAGAAACAAAGTAGAATGGTGTTTGCCAGGGGCTGGAGTAGGAAACGGAGAGCTGTTGTTTAGTGGGTATAGAGTGTTAGTTTTTTAAGATGAAAAGGTTCTGTAGATATATTGCACAACAGTGTGAATCTACTTAACACTACTGAGCTGTACACTTAAAGATGGTTAAGTTGGTAAATTTCATATGATGTGTTCTTTTTTAATAACAATTTTTTTAAAAAGACGGAAAACTTTATTTGAAATCTCCTTTACCTGTTTACTCTTCATTGTAACAGTCTGCTTGTGTACACTGAAACTTAGGAACTGTTTTTCTTCCAAAGGGCAGTACGCAGATTGGCAATTTAAATAAACATTTTATTAGGAAAAATGCTAAATTTTTCTGAATAGTATAGTAAACTCCACATATCCATTGCCAGTTCTAATTTTATGACAATTATAATTAAATTATAATGACAGTTACAAATTTCCCCATCTTGTTTCATCTGTTCTCCCATTTTTTTTTTTTTTTTTTTGCTTTCTGGAGTATTTTAAAGAGTGGATTCTTTTTCTTTTTTTTTTTTCTTTTTGAGACAGAGTCTCACTCTGTTGCCCAGGCTGGAGTGCACTGGCATGATCTTGGCTCACTGCAACCTCCACCTCCCGGGTTCAAGCAATTCTTATGCCTCAGCCTCCTGTGGATTCATTTTTTTGTTTTGTTTTGTTTTGTTTTGTTGTTGTTGAGGCAGTGTCTTGCTCTGTAGCCCAGGCTGGAGTGCAGTGGCACAATCTCCGCTCATTGCAAGCTCCACCTCCCGGGTTCATGCCATTCTCCTGCCTCAGCCTCCCGAGTAGCTGGGACTACAGGCACACGCCACCACGCCCGGCTAATTTTTTTTTTTTTGTGGTAGAGACAGGGTTTCACCGTGTTAGCCAGGATGGTCTCGATCTCCTGACCTCGTGATCCACCAGCCTCAGCCTCCCAAAGTGCTGGGATTACAAGCGTGAGCCACCGCACCCAGCCTGGATTCATTTTTAATTATGGCCTAAGCACTTATTTTAGGAACTCAGCGTTGTTTAAATATCTTATCTCATAAAAATAATCCTTGTGATTTATATGTAATATTTTCTGTAGTACTTTAATTTCTTCAAATATAACATGTAGATAGCTATATGGGAAAAATGATGGGGAAGGCCTACAATGAAAGAAATAGGAATGTTGAATGGGAATGAGCAAACGCTGTGACTGAGTTTGGTATTGCTTAAAAGTGCTCAAGAGGAGAGGACTGAAATGCTTAATTTTAGGAACTGGGAATTCTTTAAGGAGCCCATCTTTGTCTTTTCTACCTACAATGTGAGATTAAATCTCTTTTAAAATGTGGTTGTTTTACCATTACTTCCCAAAGAAAAAGAAAGAGCCAGTCTGGGCTCATCTCCCAACCAGTTGTGTGACCTTGGGTGAGTCCTTTCATCTTTGAAGGCTTCAGTAGCCTCATATGTAAAATGATGGCTGTGGAATGATAGTTTCTAAGGTCCTTTCCAATTCAAGAATCCTATAATTTGAAAGTAGGAGTGAATATTTTACTACAAAAGATTCTGATAGGTTAAATTTATGGCTGAACTTAATCTAGTAAAGGCCCTAGCTTTCGATATGGTTACCAGTATTCATAGGATAAGAAAGCTGAGAAATTGTCTCACATCTCTGCCAACATCAAGTAACGAGATACCTGTGATATAAAGTAACCTGTAAGTTAGTGTGGAACAAATAGTTCCCTAAAGAGCTTTGCAAGGCCTTCTACTGAAGTTTTATTATAGATGTTTGTATGATAAGCCACATTTTATATTCTAAATTTTAAAAACCTAACATGAAAATAATATTTAAGAAAATAACTTGAAGTAAAGATTTACTTTGCTGCTTTGAGCCAAAGATTCTTTTTTAAAAATTTTTTCATGAAAGGCTTTAAGAGGAAAAGGAGAAATGAATGGAACATATGCTTTGAAATGGTTGACTGCAAGGGTGTAAACTGTGTGATTGTTTGAACACTGTTGAACACTGTTCAACTTTTAAGTGCAAATATTCCTTAGGATAGCCTGTTATCTCATCTTGTCTCTATACAAAGTTTCATGCCATTCTTTAGTAAACATGCGCAGAAGGGCTTGCTGCCTTGAAAGGCTGTAGGTTGTTGGAAATTGCTCTGTTTTAGAGTCCTGAGGAAAATGAGGTAGAAGGCAAAGGAGTGGCTTAAAGATTGCCAATCTTTGGAATTCCATATCCCTTGAAATGCCAGTCTTTGGAAATTCCCATTTCCTGCACAATCTCAGGGTAAAAGTAAATGATAAAGGAAACAAAGGAGGTAGAAAAGCATCCTTGGGAGGGTTGATTCCTTGGGCCACCTGGTGCCAATTGACTGCTACAATTTAGAGACCCTTGACTAAACTCAGAAAATCCAGGACTGTAACCTATATTCAACCTGATCAGCTAGGGGTTTCTGTGATTTTAGGAACACTTACCAACGAGTACAAACTGATGATATGAGGCCCTCAGTTTTTATAGTGTGTTCTTTCTGAAGCTGAACGCTAGGTCACAAACATAACCTTTTACACCAAAAAATTAATCACTGATGCTCATTTCTTAGATTCTACTAGATTCGTCCCGGGAATTCTGTCAAAAAGAAGGAACTAACAAGGTATATAATATCTTAGGAGGCTAATCCAGAAAAAATGGAAAGTATGTACATGGTGCAAGACTTTTTCATTGTAGATTCAGAAAACATTTGTTCCCAAGCTGGAACTCATGAAGATGTGGCAACTAAAAGATTATTCAAGGGGTGATACCCCAGGTGGAGGAATATCATGAGTAACTGGGAGCTAGAGAGAGATCAGGGACTCAAAAGAAGTACAGTTGACCCTCAAACGACCCGGGTTTCAATTGATCAGGTCTATTTCTGTGTGGATTTTCTTCTGCCTCCTGCCACCCCAGAGACAGCAAGACCAACCCGTCTTCCTCTTCCTCCTCAGTCTATTCAACATAAAGATGATGAGGATAAAGACCTTTATGATGATCTACTTCCACTTAATGAAAAGTAAATGTATTTTCTCTTTCTTATGATTTTCCTAAAAACATTTTCTTTTCTTTATATAATACATATACAAAATGTTAGTCAACCGTTCATGTTATTGGTTAAGGCTTCCAGTCAAGAGTAGGCTATTAGGCCAGGTGCAGTGGCTCACGCCTGTAATCCCAGCACTTTGGGAAGCCAAGGCAGGCAGATCACTTGAGGTCAAGAGTTTGAGACCAGCCTGGACAACATAGTGAAATCTCATCTCTACTAAAAATAAAAAAATTAGCCAGATGTGGTGGCACACGCTTGTAATCCCCGCTACTTGGGAGGCTGAGGCAGGAGAATCACTGGAACCTGGAAGGCAGAGGTTGCAGTGAGCCGAGGTCATGCCATTGCACTCCAGCCTGGGTGACAGGTGAGGATCTGTCTCAAAAAAAAAAAAAAAAAAAAAAAAAAAAAAGGTAGGCTATTAGTAGTTAAGTTTTGGGGGCGTCAAAAGCTATATACCAGTTTTCTTCTGTGTGGGGGTGTTGGTGCCCCTACTCCCTATCTTGCTGAAAGGCCAACTGTATTTCAGAGTAAGGCAAGTGACTTTCAGGGAGGGATCCCCTCTTTTCAGCAGAGGGATTCTGTCTGTAAGTACTGTGCTAATACTACTGGTGGAAACATGGCTACTGAAAACTGAGTAGAGTTTGACCTTATATTTTGACTCAGAAATTAAAGATGCACTGTTTAAGTGGCACTGAGTATGCCCAGCTTTCGTTGTAAAATTGAGTTAATTACATTTGCCTATTCACAAAGACTTATGCAGTAACAACAGCAGGCTTTATATTTCTTGAAAAAAAGAAATACGGAGTCTGCAAAGGGGTAGGAGCATTCCTCTTTAACCCTCCTTGGATTGCAGACTGCTAAGAATGTAGACTGGCTTCATGTGCTCTATCATTTTTGAAGATCTCAGTTAGTAGCATTTACATTAACTGTCTGAAAGGAAAAAATTAAACCTTCCTTTTAAATATTGCTTGTCATTGAGTTCCTCTCTAATCCTTAGGCAAATTGTGCATTGTTGATCTAGTTCCACAAGACAATTTCTGAATCAAAACTCTGAATATGATATAGCCACTTATTTAAGGAACATTGACCCCAAAGAAAGATCATAATGTGGAAACATATTGGAGAATAAAACATTTAACTCTGTTGTTTCTGTTATTCTGATGTGCTGGCAAGTACTAGTTAGAATAATTGGCAAGGACTAGTGAGAAATGCTATTTAGACTTAGGAAACCTACAAAACTATATCCCACTGGAAAGGTAAATATGTCATGTTATGTGTCCAACAATAATAGCTATAACAAGAACATCTGAGACTTTTCCCTGGGCTTTAAACCACTTAAGTAATTTTCTTCAAAATATTAATTTTCTGATGTAATGTTCTCTGTCACTCTCTTTCATTGGGAACTGAGTTGAATGTACCCAAGTGCATTAAAATGCTCTAAAGATGTCACCATTGAAGAAACGTTATCCTATAATTTCAATATTTGTTGTTCAAAAATACTTTAATGTTATTTTTTATTCACACATCTAAGCATCCATCCAGGGTTGTAATGGTGGTTAACAGCCAGAAAAGGTGACCAAAACTTACAGTCTTGTTTTCTTCAGGAATTCAATGTCTTGCATCAGATAATATTTTTAGGTTTTTATTATTTAAAAATAAATACTGGAACATCAATAAAAAGATACCATCACCAACCTACCATTGATTTGTCCTTTGTTATAATTGGCAAGCTGAAGCAGAAATAAAGTGCTTCAATTAGAGAGAAGTGACACTAATGATGGTGATAGAAGAATGAAAAGCAAATAAGAAGTAGAATTTGAAGTGACATGAATAATTTTACTGACTAGTGTTAGATACAGAAACCTCTTCCCCAATGCTATTGCTTTGCTGTGCTTTTTCATTATAATTTTTTTTCTTCTCAACCACTATTGGTATACCAATGTTGAATTAAAAAAAAGATTTACACTGTAAGTATAGGCTTCTTTGGGGGCTCAGAAAGTAGCTTTTCATTGTTTGCTGTTTATACACACGTCTCCTTACAAAAAAATATTTACAGTTATTTAAGAATTTGGATATAATATATCACTTCAGTAAAATTTGAAAAAATTTAGCATTTTAAAGTTAAAATATTAAAATGTTTTCTTAGTTTAGATACTAAAGATTATTACTATAATGTAATTGTGTATCATGTAATTATGTCTTGGAAGATTGAATCAATTGGTATTTGAAAAGGTTTATAGGTAAAGTTTTTAGAAGATTACGTTTCTAGAGTTTTTTATGCAGTGGAATTTCTGATGCTCCAGTAAATTAAAAAGTTGGATGATTTTCATGTGATATCTTATTTCACTAATACAGAACAACCTTGAACCGCACTAGAGCAATAATTACTTAACCTAAATCAGAGACCAAGCCAGACGAAACAGCTGTTTTCATTTTGTTAGGAGATCCATTTGATTTACTCTTTTAGTCAGCTTTCATTACTGTAGAAGACAAAACTTCACTTGAGTTTTTAACCCTGAATTCTCTGCCTTGTTTGCTGCCTGCTATAAAATTGCATGGTTGAGCTGCCACAGCCGCTGAGCACACTCCGGAGCTACTGTAGTATTGTGGGAGCCTCTGCTTCAGCTCAGGGAAAAGAGGAACTTCCACAAAGAGATAAAATCTAGGTCCTTCCCACTGCCCTTAAAAAATACAAAAACAAAAACCTCAAAGCTCATCATCAGTATTCTGATTATAAGAATAGTCTTCTGAGGTCAATGCCTGATTTGAGTTTCTATAGTAGCAGAAACGGTCATCTAACAGTTGTCATCAGCTGTATCATCACTAAACCATCTTGGAAACTAGGGAAATGAATATCAGAGACACAGATAGGAAATTTGAATTCAAATATGATTTACAAAGTAGCTAGATATAGATGTATTAGCTGTCAAGTCATTATCCCTAGAAGTCTCTGACATGCTATAGTATGTTCTCATTTAAATTGTGAATCCAGTTCCCCTAGAATTAGTAGAAATGAGATTGCATCAGTATTTTGTTGTTTGTAACCTGGTTCTTGTAATTCAATAAACACGCTGTCCCTGCTCCCCTCAATGAAAATAAGGTGAGACAATATTAGGACCTTGTGACTTCATGGAGAAGGTAGCTTAAACAATTTCCTAAGATTGCTGTTACTTGGGAAAAAAATTCTTAGGATTGTTAGCACCGTTTTTTCTCCTCTCAAAGAAGTCTGTATGTAGTCTTTAAATAAATGGAGCCTGGCAAGACAGTAGGTTCTCTGTGGCCACATGGATTGGCATAAGTAGAATTAGCCACACATGGGACAACTATTATTTAAATAACAATCTCTTTGACATGTTTTTGCCATATCATAGACCAGCACTTCTTAACTGCATCTCTTCCAGGTTTTTAGAGTCCCTTGAATAAAAGTTTCATGGTCAAATAAATTTTGTAAATACTTTTTTAGACTGTCACAATACATAATAGCATTTTGCAGCTCTGATAAATTCAACAGAAAAGAAATGTTTAATTCGTAAGTGTTTTCCAAACTTACTTGAGTATGGGACACTTTGTTTTCCTTCACATAATACCACAATATTTCATAAAATAGTTTTACTTTGGATGCTGGTTTGGGTTGGGGTAGAAGCTACATAGATGATCTAATCTCATTGTTTATTTAGACGCAAAAATATGTGGAATTTACAGTTGGTGGCGACAAGGAGCTCCTTTTGGCACCTATTTTTTAATAACAAGCTAAGTTGGAGGTTTTGTTGCCAGTAAGAAAGACATTTGGGAAATTACGAGCTTGGCCAAGAATCTCCATAAATACCTTTATTGGAGAATAATCATTTTTAGAAAACCCAGAGAACTATGGTGATGTCTCTACCTTGTCTAGCCAACTTATAATAGTGTGGGAAAAGAGTGTTATTGAAAATAATTGAAAACTAATGATATGTAGAAAAACAAAAATTATATCTGGTGGTGTGACAGAATCTTTACAAAGAGCTATGGCTTGAAGCTAAAACTGCATCTTGTATGTTAGTAGTTCACAAAAGGGAAAGCTAGTTGAAGATTGCTTCTTTTTTTAGGAAGTCTAGTCTTTAGGAAGATGACTAGTATCTTCTGGGTGCTTTCCTGTTACATAAAACATAGTGGATTATACCTGGGTTAGCTCCCGACTCCCGTCGTAAAGTGTAAATAAGTGCATGCCTGGTCTAGGGCTTTTTCCCTTTGCTATAGGTTCTGAAATTTACCACCTGGTTTTATCCACACCAATTTAAATTTATGCACTGATCACTTTATCTTTTAAGAAAAAAAAAAAAACAAAACTCCTCAACAGGCGTTGCTAAATTGCATCTCCAGCAAGGAACTCAAGGAATCCTATGGCTGAAAAACATCTATTTCTGAAGTTCAGCCTTTTCACAGTCAATTTAATAAAATGGTTGACATTTGATAACAAGTTTGCCCTACACGAGTGAGTAGGAAGTCAGATGAGAAAAGAACTCTTTTAATTTGAAGGAATGTGCACTAAAGTCTTTTGCTGGCACTGCTTTGTAGTATATATGTTTGTTTATATTTTCTATTTAAATTGATATAAGTTGTTCACTTGGTGTCAAAACAAACATTTCAGCCTTGCAAATAACTGAATCTGAACACAAATTAGTTTGCAATTATGATAATCACGTTTATTAACTGCAGAGCATTAGCGACACATCTCATGGCAAACATCAGACCGTTGCTTCTGTCATGACCATCAACAGGCACATGCCAAGATAACAATAATAATGTCTTTGCATTGTGTATTACTCTATAGTTCCCAGAGTTCTTTCATTTATGTTATCTCATGTTCTTCTCAAAACAATCCCAGGATTAGATACGGGTGGAGCTATTATTTCTATTTTAGAAATGAGCAAAGTAAGATTAAGAATGTTTCAGTGACTTGCTTGATGTCACAAAATGCATAACTGGCGAAGCTCAGACTCAAACTTAGATTTTTCTAATTTCCACATTCTTTCCTACTTGTTTATTCTGGCTACAGTAGTGTAGCTCTAACTCTGATTGTAAGTAGTCATTAAATATTTTGCTTGCCTGTCACTATTTTTTTTAAAAAGATACTTGTCCCCCACTTTGAAGCCTGTACAGAATAACAAATTCTAGACAGTGTTAATTTTGAATATTATGTATCCAGTGTATCTTTTTTAGTTATTTGCAACTAAATCGTTGTTTATAAATTGAAAGATTTAAATTGACAAATGGAAAGTATTTTCTAAACATTGCACTTTGTTATGAAACAATAAAAACCTTTTTTTTCTCCATTTCTGAAGCTAGATATATATAAATAAGGAAATTAATTATGGGATCACAGCGTGACAAAGGATTAAAAGCCAATTATTTAAAATTCTAATCTGTTGCTTTGTTGTTTGGGTAATTTGTTTTTCCTGCTTAGACCAAGTACAAGTGAGCCAGAAAAGGAAAGATGCCAACAAATATGTTCACTATAAATAATAAAGCTGTTGATCTGTTTTTTTTTTAAAGCAATATTGTCTTCTGCCTCTAATAATCATTAAAATCCAGTAAGGATTTATCTTCCTCCCAAAGGGTAAATGTACTGAGAGATGCACCTTACTTTTTGTGTATAGGACTACGCAGACTTCATGTGGAGAAACCATGTGCTAAAAGTTGAATTTAGTTTTGCAAGCTGCTGACGTTGGTATATAAAGAAGATTCCAGTGACTCACTCTATTAGTGGGGTGTGCTCTTCAAAATGTGGGTCCAATCAGGGGTTTCATAGAACCATCAACACACTGCCCTCTGTTGACCCTACTTGGAACCAATGACACTACCATTAGACAGTTGACAAGGATTAGGATGCAATTTTTGTCCTGTGTGTAAGAGGTGTAGGATATGTTCAGCATCAGTATTAAACAGGTGGCTCAGTTATAACACAATGCAAGGAGAGAAAAGGACTGCCCCAGAGAGGTCAAATTTCCATTAGGAAAGCTACACATTGCAATGAAATGATGGATTAGTTCAGTTAGGCAAAATTTTGCTTACTCATTTTGTCCAAATTTGCATTTTTTTCCCTCAGTGATCTGGATAATTACTTCACTTCACTGCTGTCCTCTGTGGAGGCCTGGCCTTAGCCAGTAATTAACATGTCCTGAATTACAATTTGTCAGTACAGTTCAATTCAGGAAATCAATTTATGGAACACCTAGTATATGTTAAATACTATGCTGCAGTTTGAAATTCAAAGGTGAATAAAACATGGTCCTTTGTCTCTCGGGAGCTCAGAGGCTAAGCTGGAAACAAACTCATGCAACCACTGTAATAGAAAGTGGTGAGTGCTCCATTCTCGGTGCAGGAGAGAGGCAGATGGCGGTGGGGAGACAGTGTTCTGTGAGAGCACACATGAGAGAATTGTTAATCAGAAGCCAAAGAAGTATTATTTGAAGCAAGCCTAAGTAGGAGCAAAGAATATTTGGAAGGGTGTTCTGGAGTTCAGTATTTATTATTTGCACTTGAGATTGTAAAGGCCAAATAAGTAGGGAATGAGGCTCTTGGATACAAAGGCACAGATGGTTTCAGAAGAAAGTTATTGATGAATCAATAGATGGAGAAAAGGAATCCACTGGTCTTAAATTTTTTTGCTTTTGCTAAGGTAAATTAATGCTCTTTCTAACAGAAGTAGCTATGAACCCTTGACCAAAAGTACAAGGAAATTGGATCTTTCAAACACTGATTTTTTTTAAGTTCCTCTTGAACTTTAGCAATGGAGCACCAATTTCAAACAAACACTCCATTCTTAGAGCAGCAAATGGGTGTCCAATTGTGCCCTAAGGCTTTTTCTTGCATTTTAAAAAGTTTAATCTGAAGTTTCCTGGCAGCACAGAGGAATCCCTGCCTAATAATCTATACTAGGGGAAAAGACTGACTTTGGGAACACTTTTGGAGTAAAGATTGACAGCTAGATCCATTCCAGAAAACCAGTTACAGCAAAGATGGTTATAGAATGTCACTCAGCTTATGACCAGAGGCGCCAAACTGAGCCAAACTGGAGCCAAACTGTCCTGGAGATGTGTTCAGCCTGTTGGTAATCACAGAAATCAGAGGCAAAATTTGAGAGTTGTGTTGTGTTGACGGCCTGCAGAAGGCAATGGACCCTATAGGAAATTACCTGAAATGGACGGTCATGTCTGCATCAAGAGTTTTCTTAGGTTATCTCCTAAAACCTCCTTCAGTTAAATAATTATACGCTATTGTTTTTATACTAAAAGGGAAATGTTGACTCACAATTCAGTGTGCTTGCTTGAAGAGGATTGTGTGGTAGAAATGATTTGTCCTAATTCATTCATTCTCTCACTCCTTTACTAACAACAATATTAGTTTTCAGGACATTTGGGCATAGTCAAAGGTTGTTCCCTGAGACCACAGGACTGAGTAAATGCAAATATTTTACATTCCAGACTTCATTAATTAATGGTTAGGGTAATATTTTAGGAGGATTAATCTGCACATAGGCCGAAGAGCTGGGAAAAACTCAAAGCAAAACTCATAGACAAAATAAAATATGGTGATCTAGGATTGAACTGATGAGACTTCATACTAGGATGATGATTGGGAAGAACTTTGCTAAGAGGTTGTTGAGAGAGAGATCTCATACATTGATAATAACCATAAAAGGTAGTTTGTTAACCCCAAGTGACTGGATTTTTTTATGGAATTGACTTTCAGAAACAATTGGGTTGGGGATATAGAGTTGCTGTCTCTGTCCCTATTCTCACTATTGTTCTATTTCAGTAACAGCTCAATTTGAACATAGTGTTTTCTTTTTTATTGTGAAACATTGAAAACTATACTGTGTTAGATTTTTAATAATGGAAATATGAAAGTCTGTTTCCTAATGTGATCAGTGTTAGTATAATATGTGTAAAATTATTACAAAGTAAGTTTTTTTATGTAATTAGTTATGCTCTACATATTAGCTGTACAAGATGCATTATACAAAAAATAATGGCAGTCTCTCAAATTTCATGTATGTCATCAATGGATTTCTAGAGGACTTTTCATTTTTTGAGTAATAAAGGCATATGAATCCTCGTAGGAAAAAAAAATCCCTATGAAGCAGCTAATTCTCAGAGGCTTATTTTATAAATAATGCCCCTGGCACACCTTTGTTATACAACTTTATTTCTTCAAGATGCTGTAGACCATTTAAATATCTTATCTCCAAGGAGGCATTAGTACAGTTTATGTTTCTGATACACTTTGTTGGGCTTGTTAGAATCACCTGCAAATGTTCTCCTATGGTGAGAATCTCCTTTGTATATACTTTTTTCAATCCCTGCTCTTTCTAGAACTCCCCTGTTCTACATCAATGCACAATAGTTACTGGGGAAGACAACAAAAACAAAAATTGTGTTATAAGCTCTTTTCCTGAAACTTATTCTGATACCAAACTCTCCTTCCTCCCCTGCCCCCAACTTTCAGACCAATTTACAAGTTGAACCAACCTAACTCAAGCAGGGGTTTAAAATCTGTTACAGAGCTCAGCCTGTTGATTTACAGAGCTGAAGTCTGCACAGAAGAATCATCTGTAATGGGATTCTTTGCTCCCAAGAGAGACATTACATAGCAGAGTTGTAAATTACTAAAGAAATAGAGGAGGGGAAGAGGAGGGTTAGGGACTATGTTTCATAAAAATAGAATATATTATTGATCAGAGCAATTGTCTTTTAACTTTTTATTTTTCTTCATAAAATGAAGAGGTTGCCCTGAGAAAAAGAAAAGTGGATGTTTAAGAAGTTAAGTGTGCTGTATTTGTTGTCCTATTTACTTGGTGTAAGAGGTTGTCATTTGTTTGGTTTGGCAGTGGCCTCTTGATAAGTTCTGCCCACTCCCCACTCCCTCTGGCCCTAGGATTTTCTTCTTTAAAGTCATTAGTTCTCTTTACATCTATATAACAATGTAGTGGAACCCTATTTGCATCCAGGAGTCATCATCACAATCGGCCCTTTGCCCACTATGCGTTTTCCCTGAATCAAACTATAACACTGGCTTTGAACAGGGTAATATATAAGGTGTAGGAATACAGAGTTCTAAATGAAAATGTCCTAAATACATTGCCAGTGCAGTGAGACTAGCCAACAGAGAAATAGATGACCTCAGGAAACGTCTGGCTTAACAAATGTATACCTTTAAATTGGAAATCTAATTATTTGCCTTAGATTTGCACTGCTGGGAACCTAATGCAAGACCATGTTAAATAAACTTATTATTTCCGTTTTTCATTTAACCTGTGGGTTGTAGTATGACCAATTTGTTTTATATCCTCAATCAACAGATGATTGTATTTGGTAATAATTTATCAAGAATAAAAATCTGTTTTTGAAACTAATCACCTCATGTTAGGTCTGCCCTTTTTCAAAACCACCATCTGATATTCATTTTGTCTGCAAGACAAACATACTGATGAAAATGCATATACCACAGGATACAGCCAGTGGAATGGAGCATTTCCAGTCTTTGTATATATTTAGAACATTTTCTGTTTTCCCGACAGATGGACCAAATTTTAGTATTAAAGAAAAAAATCAATTTTACATAGTACAAACAAATTGAACAAGTACATTGTATATTTCTGATTATTTTGTAACAGAATGTCCAGTGGAATTTGGAGTCAAATCAGGTCACATCTAAACTCTGTGATTTGAAAAAAAAAAGTGACTTTTTCATATTTACTGTGTTTTTTTTTTGAGATGATTAGGTGAATCTCTAAATGGGAAATATGAAGTTTCATGTATTTTGCAAGTCATTAAGCTTCTCAATCTAATGACTTATTATGTACTAGTATCTTGAAATGTTATAGTTTGTTTGTTTTTTTATAAATCAGCAACCTTACTATGTACAGCTTACCAGAGTGATATATGGATTATAATCCTCAAACTTTTTTTATTATTTAGGGCAAATAGCTCTGCACTTACTCTTATTAACTACATTGAGTTTTATTTAACACAGTGTTGGCACTGGTTTCTTTGGAAAATTAGCTGGCATTCTTAAAACTACATTATTCATAAGAGTTTAACTTTAGAATGTATTTGAATTTATACTAAATGTTTACATGTATTATTTTCTTATATATTCAACTTTAAATAAAAATTATACTTATTTTATCTCACATGTTTAGATTGCCTATATTTATTTTATTAGTGAGGAGAGATAGAACTACAGATTTGTCTTTTAGGAGGTTATCTCTGTCTTTCCTCCTTTTATTCCATCTATATCTTACATCTTTAATTTCACTCTTTTTTAAAAAAAACTTGCTGTGGCTCCCCAGTGTTCAAGGATGATCAAAGCCTTCTTAGTCCTTCACCATCTGGTCTTACCTGTCTTACCAGCCTCAATGTCCCTTTCTAGCCTCAGTGGGCTGTTACTCACTTCCCTTTTTAGGCCCCAAATACCTCTCGCAGTCTCCTGGGATTTGACATCCTCTTACACACTTTTTTTATTTTTTTTACCAGTTGTCTCCTTGACCTGGAATGACCTTCCTCATTTCCCCTCCTAACACATTTCCTTAAATTCAAGACTTAATGCTATATTCTGAAATGTCTTTCTAACTCTTCAGGCATGCCCCAGAGCTCCCACTACCAATGCCTTTATTATTGCTATGTTGCATAGAACTTCCAGAATATTGAGAAGACAGAGGACAAACAAGTAAACTATTTCACTTGTGATATGTGATATTAAGGAAATGAATAGGATGCAAAGAAAGAAAAACTGGTCAATGAAGGCCTCTCTGAAAAAGTGGCTTTTAAAATGAGACCAAAAATATAAGAAAGAGCCAGCCGTGTAAGGCCTAGAGGGCAAAGTATTTCAAGCAGAGAAGCACATACAAAGTTCTAAGATAAGGAAGAGTTTGGTGTGTCTGAGCAACTGAGAAGAGGCCACATGGCTGAAGTATAGTAATCAAGGAACCAATGGCATGAGATGAGGTTGGAGAGCTGGTGGGCAGGGGCTAGGTCAGGCTGGCATTGACCATTGAAGGCTCTTAAGCAAAGGAATGTCATGAATATATTACTGATGTAAGATGATCTTTGTTGATGCTATGTGGAGAATAGATTGGAGGGGCAAGAATCTCAGGGAAACCACAAGGATGCAATTGCAGAGGATGGAGCAAGACATAACTTTCAAACTGTAGATCCTGGGATAAACCCACAGCTATATTCAGAGTATTTTCTAATAGTTCCATCTTTTAAACCATTTTTTGGAAACCTAAGCAAGAAAATAATAATATTTGGCAATATTATTATTGCTGTTATAAAAATAATGTCATTAGTCAGAGAAGTCATTTGTGTTGAAATTATGCAGGTGGTGTAAGCCAAGAAGTGTAGATTTCCTCTAAGTGCAAAGGGAAGCCACGCACTTAGAGTGCATGAAGGGATGTGCTCCAAATTGTGTTTTAAAAACAGATGTGAAAAATAGATGAGAAATTTGCAAGAGTAGACAAGAAATCAGATAGGAAATTATTGTAATAGGTAAAATGTGGTGGAGACTTAGACAAGGGTAATGACAATGGAGACAGTGAAGAGTGGACACATTTGCAACATGTTTAGGATTGGATTGGAGATAGGGAATACAAAAGAGGAGATGTTCCTGATTTCTTCCCCCAACACTAGCTTTATTGAGGTATAACTGACAAATAAAAATTGTATATGTATATGGAATACAATGTAGTGCTTTGATGTATGTGTGCATTGTGAAATGATTCTCATAATCAAGATAACAGATCTGTCACCTCATGTCACTGGTTTATTGAATGAGCAGGTGAGTGGAGAGAGGTGCCAATTTGTAAGATAGGTAACAGTGTTGAGGGAAAGATCAGTAGCTCAATTTTGGAGGTATTAAATTTGAGACATTTGTCTGTAAATAGAAATTTTTATGTAGGCAGCTAAATTAATTTGACAATGTATATGTACATGTAAAGAAAAGATTATACTATAAGCATTATTTTACTATTTGTTCTTATTTAAAAATACCATGGGGATTCCTTCATATTTGTGATACAGATTTACTTTTCTTTTTAAGTTGAGTGATCATATAGCTCTACCATAATTTAATCAATTTCCATATATGTCATTATTATGTATATCATTGCATAGTTTACAAGTATTTCTCTAAGACAGATTCCAAAAAGTAGAATTGCTGGATGAAAATTTAGGTACATAAAAGGGATTGCACCATTAACCATGTATTAGAGTGTCAGTTACCCCAGTGCTGGATTCCTTCAATTTTATATTGTCCCATCCAAAAGGGGAAAATATTATCTTAGTGTTATTTTACCTTCCCTTTCCTTGATGCATGTCGTTGAAAATCTTTTCATTTGTTCATTGGCCATTCTGGGTTTTTTTGTTTATTCATATTATGCGAAAAATAATAATAATAAGTGATTTTAGAAATGAAGAAGCAAAAAACATTCAGATACAGGCATACTTCATTTTATTATTGCACTTCGCAGATACTGCGTTTTTTTTTTACTAATGAAGGATTGCGGCAACCGTGTGTCTGGCAAGTCTATTGGCATCATTTTCCCAGCAGCGTGTGCTCACTTGGAGTCTCTGTGTCACATTTTGACAATTCTCACACTATTTCAAATGTTTTCATTATTATTATTACATCTGTTATGATGATCTATGATCAGTAATCTTTGATGTTACTATTGTATTTGGTTTTGAGCACCATGAACCACGTACATGTAAAACAGTGAACTTAATGGATAAATGTTGAATGTGTTCTGACTGCTCCACTGACTGTTTCTCTGTCTACCTCTCCTTGGGCCTCCCTATTCCAAGAGACACAACAATATTAAAATTAGGCCATTTAGTAAGCCTACAGTGACATCTAAGTGTTCAAGTGAAAGGAAGAGTCAGAGGTCTGTCACTTTAAATCAAAAGCCAGAAATGATTAAGCTTAGTGAGGAAGACATGCCAAAAGCTAAGACAGGCCAAAAGCTAGGCCTCTTGTACTAAACAGCCAAATTGTGAGTGCAAAGGAAAAGTTATTGAATTGAGTAAATGAAAAGTACTATTCCATTGGACACACAAATGATAAGAAAGTGAAACAACTTTATTGATGATACAGAGAAAGTTTTAGTAGTCTGGATAGAAGATCAAACCAGCCATGGCCTTCCCTTAAGCCAAAAGCTAATCCAGAGCAAGGCCCTAACTATTTTCAATT
The DNA here is from genome assembly GCF_029289425.2 of Pan paniscus. Lineage (NCBI taxonomy): Eukaryota > Metazoa > Chordata > Mammalia > Primates > Hominidae > Pan > Pan paniscus. The sequence continues at coordinate 38,334,658 of NC_073264.2, read as the reverse complement.
CTGTGAAGGCTGAGAGAGGTGAGGAAGCTGCAGAAGAAAAGTTTGAAGCCAGCAGAGATTGGTTCAGGAGGTTTGAGGAAATAATCTGTCTTCATAACAGAAAAGTGCAAGGTGAAACAGTCAGTGCTAATGTGGAAGCTGCAGCAAGTTATCCATAAGATGTAGCTAAGATCGTTGATGAAGGTGGCTACAGTAAGCAATAGATTTTCAATATAGATGAAACAGCCTTTTATTGGAAGAAGATGGCATCTGGGACTTTCATAGCTAGAGAGAAGTCATTGCCTGGCTTCAAAGCTTAAAGGACAAGCTGACTGTCTTTTTAGGAGCTAATGCAATTGGTGAGTTGAGGCCAATGCTCACTGATTATTTTGAAAATCCTAAGGCCCTTAAGAATTATGCCAAAAATCAAAAAAGAGCCTGCATCGCCAAGTCAATCCTAAGCCAAAAGAACAAAGCTGGAGGCATTACGCTACCTGACTTCAAACTATGCTACAAGGCTACAGTAACCAAAACAGCATGGTACTGGTACCAAAACAGAGATATAGATCAATGGAACAGAACAGAACCCTCAGAAATAACACCGCATATCTACAACTATCTGATCTTTGACAAATCTGAGAAAAACAAGCAATGGGGAAAGGATTCCCTATTTAATAAATGGTGCTGGGAAAACTGGCTAGCTATATGTAGAAAGCTGAAACTGGATCCCTTCCTTACACCTTATAAAAAAATTAATTCAAGATGGATTAAAGACTTAAATGTTAGACCTAAAACCATAAAAATCCTGGAAGAAAACCTAGGCATTACCATTCAGGACATAGGCATGGGCAAGGACTTCATGTATAAAACACCAAAAGCAATGGCAACAAAAGCCAAAATTGACAAACGGGATCTAACTAAACTAAAGAGCTTCTGCACAGCAAGAGAAACTACCATCAGAGTGAACAGGCAACCTACAAAATGGGAGAAAATTTTCGCAACCTACTCATCTGACAAAGGGCTAATATCCAGAATCTAGAATGAACTCAAACAGATTTACAAGAAAAAAGCAAACAACCCCATCAGCAAGTGGGCGAAGGACATGAACAGACACTTCTCAAAAGAAAACATTTATGCAGCCAAAAAACACATGAAAAAATGCTCACCATCACTGGCCATCAGAGAAATGCAAATCAAAACCACAATGAGATACCATCTCACACCAGTTAGAATGGTGATCATTAAAAAGTCAGGAAACAACAGGTGCTGGAGAGGATGTGGAGAAATAGGAACACTTTTACACTGTTGGTGGGACTGTAAACTAGTTCAACCATTGTGGAAGTCAGTGTGGCGATTCCTCAGGGATCTAGAACTAGAAATACCATTTGACCCAGCCATCCCATTACTGGGTATATTCCCAAAAGACTATAAATCATGCTGCTATAAAGACACATGCACATGTATGTTTATCGCAGCACTATTCACAATAGCAAAGACTTGGAACCAACCCAAATGTCCAACAATGATAGACTGGATTAAGAAAATGTGGCACATATACACCATGGAATACTATGCAGCCATAAAAAATGATGAGTTCATGTCCTTTGTAGGGACATGGATGAAATTGAAAATGATCATTCTCAGCAAACTATCACAAGGACAAAAAACCAAACACCACATGTTCTCACTCATAGGTGGGAATTGAAGAATGAGAACACATGGACACAGGAAGGGGAACATCACACTCTGGGGACTGTTGTGGGGTCAGGGGAGGGGGGAGAGATAGCATTAGGAGATATACCTAATGCTAAATGATGAGTTAATGGGTGCAGCACACCAGCATGGCACATGTATACATATGTAACTAACCTGCACATTGTGCACATGTACCCTAATACTTAAAAGTATAATAATAATAATAAAAAAGAATTATGCCAAATCTGCTGTGCCCTATAAATGGAACAACAAAACCTGGATGAGAATACATCTGTATACAGCATGGTTTACTGAATATCTTAAGCCCACAGTGAAGACCTACTGCCAAGAAAAACAGATTTCTTTCCAAATATTATTGCTCATTGACAATGCACCTGGTCACTCAAGAGCCTTAATTGAGGTGTATAAAGAGATTCATGTTGTTTTCATGCCTGCCAACACAACATTCATTCTGCAGCCCGTGGATTGAGGAGTAATTTCAATGTTCAAGTTTTGTTATTAAAGAATTATATTTTGGAAGGCTATAGCTCCCATAGATAGTGATTCTTCTGATGGATCTGGGCAAAATAAGTTGAAAACCTAGAAAGAATTTATCATTCTGAATGCCATTAAGAGCATTTATGATTCATGGGAGGAGGTCAAAATATCAACATTGACAGGAGTTTGGAAAAAATTAATTCCAATTCTCATAGAAGACTTTGAGGGGTTCAAGAGCAGATTTGGTAGAAATAGCAAGAGAACGAGAATTAGAAGTGGAGGGTGAATTGCTTCAATCTCAGGATAAAACCTGAATGGATAGTAAGTTGCTTCTTATGGATGAGCAAAGAAAGTGGTTTCTTGAGATGGAATCTGCTCCTGGAAAAGATACTGTGAACATTGTTGAAATGACAACAAAGGATTGAGAACATTTCGTAAACTTAGTTGTCATATCAGTTGCAGGGTTTAAGTAGATTAACTCTAATTTTGAAAGAAGTTCTACTCTGGGGAAAATGGTCTCAAAAGGCATTAGAAAATAGAAAAATCTATAGAAAAGTCTTTTGTGAAAGGAAGAGTTCATTGATGAGGCAAAAGTAATTGTTGTCTTATTTTAAAGAAACTGCCACAGCTGCCCCAATCTTCAGCAAGGTCATCTCTGATCAGTTGGGGCCTTGCCTTCACCAATGTGAAGGCAAGACCCTCCACCAGCAAAAAGATCACAGTTCGCTGAAGGCTCATATGATCGTTAGGATTTTTTTGCAATAAAGTATTTTTGAAATTAAGATCTGTATATTATTTTTATACATAATGCTATTTAACACTTAATAGAATATATAGCCTGCTACTAATAGACTTAATGGTGTGAACATAACTTTTATATGCACTGGGAAACCAAAAAATTCATGTGACTTGCTTTATTGCAATGGTCTGGAACCTAACCTGCAGTGCCTCTGAGGTTTGCCTGTACTTCAGAAAAAGAAAATAAATAAAAAGTAAAGAAAAGCAGGAAAGAAGGCAGTAGGAAAGAATAAGGAAATAAACGCTGCCTACTCACCATTTGTTACTGGATGACTTATGACAATTTCAGAGTGGTGAGTGGGGTGAGGGGTAAATATTTTACAAAAAAATCACCAGTTGTACTTTTATATGAAAGTGTGCACTAACAAAATATTAGGTGTAGTTTTTGGAGGGCAATTTAGAAATCAGTGTTTTGTTGTCTATTTGTGTTACTTATATATTAAGAGATTTTTGAAAACAAGCCTGCAAATGCTCAAGAAACGTTGATGGTTAAGATACAGAAAGCTAAGGAGAAAACTGATGAAGCATTTTCCCCCTTGGAGCATCCTGGTGTACTTCACAGAGCAACTGTACTTTGCAGGCTGCTACAATAGTCATAGCAAACCCAGTAAGAGGTCACCCATAGCCATGTGTATCCTGTTCTATTAATAAAGGAAATGTCGACTAGGACACTGGGGATTAGACACAACTAATTTTCTAAAATGCCATTGAGTTGATCTTTATCTGTAAAGCCAACATAGACATACGAATAGTTAAAACAAGCTCCGTGTCTCTCAGATTTCAGTGGGAGAAAGCCTGGTGTTCTATTTCACACCCATAGAACAGCATTTCTCAATGCCAAGAAGTCTTTAAAAATTATATTTGTTGAAGCTATTATTTTAAAATGCTACTCCAATTATTAGGGTTCTTGGAGTATATATTTTTAAATAAACAATTTAAGTTTTGTTTAGCTAGACTCTGAGCTGCGCAATCCACCACTCTCCCCCAAAGAAGTCTGATACCATGCTCTCCGAATTCTAAGTTCACAGTGGTTGGACCAGGTTGGTGTGTCCCCACAACACACTGGCCTTCTTTGGAGACTATTTATGATCAAATCAGTTTTGTCATTCTGACAGTGGGAATGACAAGTTAAACACAGCCCCGCACTGTGGATTCTTCGTGGTGATTCTTCTAACTTCAAGAGCAGTTGTTCTACACTGAGTGTCCGAAGTGTTTGATCTATTATGAAAATTGAGTCCTTTAAGCCAAATCGCTATTACTAAAGTTGGGGAAATTCGGCTTACCACGCACATTCAGACATGGTTTGGAAAACACTGTAATATGTATATTAAATGATGGAATCATGAAATAATGAGTCAGAATTTGCCCAAAATTTATTAAAACTCCAGAAAATACTAAACTTTATGTTAATGCCTTGAAACTGAGGTTAAATTTTCTGTGATAATTGAGATTTATTTCCTACTTTCTGCATTTACAGGTTATACTATTTATGGGCATGTTTTTACTCAGACATACAATTAAGCTTCTAATTTTATAATAATCTCATTTTAAGGGAGCTTGAGACAGAATTTGCAGCGTTAATTTTTCTTATAGTGGGTTAATTTCAAGTTTGATGGAATATGTGAATAACATATAAAAAGAACGCATTTGATGCATCAAGATAAAATAAAAAGGAAATTTGATAGCAGTGGTTTTAAACCTTTATTCCTAAATTTTAGAACAATTTTTATTACATAGACTACATACCATGCTACCTTCTAATTTCAGCGGTGATATACGATAGCCTTTGGATTTATTACCTTTGATGTCACTCATATGTGGTTCCAAAGTCCTGAGAGGTATTAATTTGTCATTTTGCCGAAGCATGGATTTGAATTATTTGTACTGGATAGGCATAGTCAGAGCATAGCCCAGCTGACTATCCTACAGAACTTTTCAGGGTAACTTAGTTCTTCCAGTCTGGTCATCAATATATTGTAACTCTTGAGAAGAAGAAAAACTTAGTTTGTCTGTGAAAAGTAGAGCAGAAAAGAAAGCTAAGAGCTAAGTGGTGGGTATGATATGAAGTAAAAGTTCAAAAGTCTATAAAAAGGGATGTCTCCACAGAGAAATAACAAATGATTTGTAAACCTGTGCTCGGAATGCTCTAGCCAATGTAAAAATTGCTTATCAAGTTAGAAAATTTCAGCAAAAATTGAAAAAAGGTCATTGACTTTTGGTATGAGGATGTATTTATCATTTTGGGAATGAATGGATTCCTATATATCAAATGCTTGCAATAGTGCCTGGCGCATACACTCTATAAACGTATTAGCTGAGGTAATGATGGTGGTAGTGACGGTGATGATGATGTGATTCTGGATGGAATTTTTATTTGAGAGAACACCATGAACCTCTGCAGGCAATTCCTTACACCAGACATCAAGGTGCTGCTGTATTGCCTCCCAGTTAATAACAGATATGTAAAAGTAGAATGTTTGATATGGTTTTATCGATTTATTCCTATCAATGCTTATTCCTATAGAAGTTTTTCTCATGAATCACAAAAAACATAAATCTTTATTACTTTTATTATCTCAATTAGAGTCCTTGGAAAAAAGGGAAAAAGTATACAATGATGAGTGTTTTAATATGGATGTATAACTTATAAGGATTTAGAATTTAAGTCAGGTGTGGTGGCTCATGCCTGTAATCACAGCCCTTTGGGAGGATCTCTTGAGGGCAGGAGTTTGAGACCAGCCTCAGCAACATAACAAGAATTCATCTTTACAAAAATTTAAAATGTCAGGCTGGGCACGGTGGCTGATACCTGTAAGCCCCGCAGTTTGGGAGGCTGAGGTGGGTGGATCACTTGAGGTCAGGAGTTTGAGACAAGCCTGGCCAACAAGGTGAAACCCCATCTCTACTAAAAATACAAAAATTAGCTGGGCAGGGTGGCGCGCACCTGTAGTTCCAGCTACTCAGGAGGCTGAGGCAGGAGAATTGCTTGAATCTGGGAGACGGAGGTTGCAGTGAGCCAAGATCGCATCACTGCACTCCAGACTGGGTGACAGAAAAAGAAGTCAGCCGGACTTGGCGGTGCGTACCGCTAGTCCCAGCTACTTAGGAGGCTGAGGCAGGAGGATTGCTTCAGCCCAGGAGTTCAAGGCTGCACTGATCTCTCATTACACCACTGCACTCCAGCCTGGTAGAAAGATCAAGACCCTGTCTCTAAAAAGTAAAAAATAAGGAAAGAAAGAATTTAGGATTTATATGCATTCAAAACTGTTAAATATACATTTAAACATTTAAAAGTACTTTAAAGGTCATTCTTTAGGTTCTGTCTGGAAGGCCACTTGCTCACTCTCATAATTGGTAGACTCCTCTGACCCCTAAGCCTGAATCCAAGTCACACTTCTCTCCAAAGCCTCCTGAGCTCCTTCAGGCTCATGTCCTTCTCCTCTTCTGCCTGCTGCCAGTTTAGCACCAGCCTGCTGTTTAGTGGCAGTTACACCCAGGAGTGTAATTGTTTGCATTTCTTTCTTACTGTTAGACTGTAAGCCTCTTGAGGAAGAAAGTAAGTCCTCAGTAAATGTATGAGTGAACTTCAAATCATTTCACCTATGGCAATAGGAGGTAGGAGAATCCTAATATTTCAAGCAAGGCAGATGTCAGGCAGTGGTCATTTCAGAAAGAATATTAGTTTCTTCACACACATACAAGGATTTTAAGTCATGGACTGAAGCACACAAGTTTAGTGTAGGAAAGTTGGTTGTGTGAAATGTTTATTGAGTGTCTACTATGTTCTGTACTGTGCCATTTGGTTACACGTTTCATCTTATTAAATCTTAAACCATCCCATTATATATGTAGTTATGTTTTCCCAATTTTCAGATAAGGAAATCAAGGCTAAAAGAGGCAGTAGGTCCAAGGTCACGGGTAATAAATAGCACAGTATAATTTGAAGCAGATATTCTGACTCTAAACGTTCTTCCCATCATTCTGTTCACACACTTGCATATGCCACCTAGATTAGACAATTATTTGAGCTCTAGAGGCACTTTTCACACTTACGTAAAAATTTCTTAAGTTTTTTAAAGCTTGCAAAGCAATGTGTCCTGAGCCCTGTCTCTCCCCACTCTCTATAATGAGAATTTATAGTTGATTGTGCCTGTCCTGTGCTGTATGGCGAACATTAATACCTGAACTAGTTGGACCACTAGATGATGTCAAGATGTTACTCCTTCTGTAGCATCCACTGGGCATTCTATGGCTAGGCTTTTGCTTTTATTGGAAAAAGTAATTTGCTCAGAGGGCAACAAATAAGTGAGAGGATTTTCTTTTCATTTAAACACTACACACTACTTCAGAAATGTCACCAGTGAGATAAGAGAACATTTAGGGACATATGGAAACTAGCTGCTTTTCTTTCTTCTCTTCCCCTGGTCTTTCTGAACTCAGATTTTTCTTACAAAACCAAGCTATCTAAGTTCTTTTTTTTTTCTTGAGATGAAGTCTTGCTCTGCTGCCCAGGCTGGAGTGCAGTGGCATGATCTTGGCTCACTGCAACCTTCGCCTCCCAGGTTTAAGCAATTCTCCTGCCTCAGCCTCTTGAGTAGCTGGGATTACAGGCATGCACCACCACACCCAGCTAATTTTTGTATTTTTAGTAGAGACGGTTTTGCCATGTTGGCCAGGCTGGTCTCAAACTCCTGACCTCATGTGATTCACCCACCTCAGCCTCCCAAAGTGCTGGATTACAGGTGTGAGCCACTGTGGCCAGCCCTAAGCTATCTAAGTTGTTTATTTCTTAGTATTTCTTAGTTTCAAAGAAAAACTTGAAGCCTATTAATAAGATAAATGAATAGAATCTAGGCAGCTGATGATGTGAGATTAAGAATAAAGAGAGAGATGGAGGGGTAGGGGTAGGGGAAAAGAACTAAGAGAGGGCTTTATGTTTGCTCTAATGTGCTCTCGTCTTTACCTGGGACCCCGGATTCCTCTCAAATAATTTATCCCCATGCACTTTCTTCTATAAGTCATGTTACTCTTCTGAACTAAGATTGGTTTTCCATTTCAAATTATTGTTTGCTGGGATTTATTTGATCATGCAAAACAGAAGTTGGATTGGAAGCAGTAAAATACATTTGTAGTCTTTTGATACAAAATTATTTTTTGTTGCACATCATCCTTTATTTAACTTCACTATAAGATCATTGAGACATAAAACTTCAGAGAAAAAAAATCTATTAAAAAGGAACAAAAATCAGCATTTAATCAAAGCGTCTCTCCCTTCTTCACTAACATTATCTCCTAATTGGTGGTGAGTGCTGTACCTCTTTGTAAGGCCATCGCTGCATTATACCAGGTGGTTAAAATTATGGGGTGCTTCTCTAACAGGTGGATTGAGTAGTTGTGACTCTTCATAATAGGTAGTTTAAAAATCAGTGCCTATATTGCTAATTGAATATTTATTATAGAGGAGGTACCTTTGTATTGATGTGGTTCCAGTTGCTGCAGGACTATGTGAGCTTTGGATTTCACATCCTCTATTGCAATGGCTGGAACTCCTCCTTTGTCACTTTCTGTAGGGACAGAGCCATGTCATGACTGTATTTATTTAACCTGTACATTTTTCATACAAATCTGGATGAAGATAGTTGAGGCAAATGTCCACAATTTTGTTCTGTAATTCATCAGAATGAACGCTTGTTGTGAAGTAAAGAATACATGCGGTGACATTTAGAATAAGAGGAAGCCTGGAAAATTAGTTGGATAGAGGATAGTCTCTTTCAACCATGAGTTTTAGGCAGTCTGAAAATCTGTACAATCTTTTTGCACTGGCACAGTGGTCCATGCTTGTAATCCCAGCACTTTCGGAGGCTGAGGCAGATGGATCGCTTAAGGTCAGGAGTTTGAGACCAGCCTAGCCAACATGGTTAAACCCTGTCTCTACTGAAAATACAAAATTAGCCAGCCATAGTAGCGGTTGCCTGCAGTTTCAGCTACTCGGGAGGCTAAGGCAGGAGAATCGCTTGAACCTGAAAAAAAAAAAAATTGTGCGATCATTTTGGATTGGTAGTTTACTTGAGGATGGTAAGTGCAAAATGATGTTGAAAGTTTAAGCGGAAATTGTATGACAAATTTTTTATAATTAGCAGAAGTAAATGCAGAATCCTTGAAATGGGAGAGTTTTTAAAATGGAATTTAGTCTATTTTGAAATATGCCTATCATGCTTTCATTGAAAAAATGAATAAACTATTGATAATTTATTCCCATAAAGCGTGCCAATAATATCAAGAACGATGAACAAGCTTTTTTTTCTTACCAAGAGAAATAGATTTCTTGAGAAAGTGGCCTAAAAGTTCTGAATGGCCTCAAAGTTCTTTATTATTATTATTATTGTTATTATTATTATTATTATTATTTTTGAGATGGAGTCTTGTCTATCAGGCTGGAGTGTAGTGGCGTGATCTCGGCTCAATGCAACCTCCAACTCCCTGGTTCAAGCTATTCTCCTGCCTCAGCCTCCCGAGTAGCTAGGATTACAGGCAATCGCTACCATGGCTGGCTAATTTTTGTATTTTTAGTAGATACAGGGTTTAACCATATTGGCCAGGCTGGTCTCAAACTCCTGACCTTAAGTGATCTGCCTGCCTCAGCCTCCCAAAGTGCTGGGATTACAGGCGTGAGCCACCGCACCTGGCCAAAGTTCTTAATTTTTAATGCCAATATAAGTACCAGGCTATCAGACCTAATTTTTACCTAAGGCTTTTGCATGACTAGTTTCTGAAAGTATAGCAGGTAATCTGGCCGACTATTGTTAAGAGCAATTCTTGGAATAACAATGTGTTAGACTGTCAGAGAGTTCCTCTGTAACAGATCATTTGTACTGCCAATTTGGCAACTATCACTTTTCAGTAAGTTTTGCCGTGTCTCTATCATCTATCCTTCTAATATCTTAATCACCCTATGGTGTCTTCACATTGGTGAACTGATAAAATGTCTTAACATTAATTGATATTGTAGAAAAAAGTGTTAAAAATTGATTGGTTCCAGGATTATGCTGGGTTTTTTTGTTTGTTTGTTTTAGGAGATTGTAAAGATTCCACTTTGAGTAGGGTGAGTAGTAACTTAGCAAATATTACTGGAAGAAATTTCAAATTAAAAAGAACAGAGTTTCCCTTGATGAATAATACTATATTTAATATATTTCTGTGCTTCTAAATCTCCATCACTTATCAGATATGACATCAATTTAATATAGCTTTTTTTAAAAGGGTAACTACCATAAAATATATGCATTATTTTTAAGATAATCCCAATTTTAGAAACATTAAAATGTTGGGGAAAATAGGAATTAAGGAAATTAAGGTGTTCTGGGATTCTGGAGTAGCATTTCAGAAAAATGTTGATAGATCGGGCAGTATGAAATTTTTAAGGCCCCTCCTTTTTTTTCACCCAGCTAGTAGAGCAAGGGATTGAATGGATATACTAGAGGTTCTATTCTTACAAATCTTGGTTTTGCACAATTTTGGCAAATCTTTTCAGAGGGACTTTATTTTAGCAAGTTGTTTGATAAATACGTCAATATGTATGTTGATATAGATACATATATAATATTTTAAGATTAGGGTATATTTGAGGCAAAGAGAGGAAAATAGGACTCTTATACTTAAAATAAAATACTGAAACTAGTTTTTATTTAACATTTACAAATATTATAAAAAGTTAAGAAAAGGGTGCCAATGACCATTCTATTATTAATGAGACAACAATGGAAAAAGTCCGTATATTCATATTTAGACATATATCTGTTTGAATGTTACATTTTAGTTTACATAATGATGTTTATTTTTTATTAAATATCTTTGGAATTGTTGGTGGGCTGGAGCCAAGAATGTGATAAATTTATCATTACTTAGAAAATTATTTTTATACCTTGTATACATTTAGTTTGCCTTGTCACATCTAAACTTGTCCTTGGCTTTTAAAATTTGTAATACCATCTTTATTAGGCATAAATGCAAGTATGCATGATTCTTAAGTCCAAAAAGAGGTTATGTGCAATAAAGTTTGATAACATGAAAAAAAGTTATTTTTTAGAGAACTGTATTGTTATTTACCCAAATGGATAATGGGCTCTATTTTTTATGAAGAGAAAAGAAAAAATTCCAGAGATACAGTGGCCATATACTTTGTTTCACATTCATAGGCAAGTACATGCATGTTTTATGCTATAGTTCTTTCCATTTTGTGTGTGGTGCATTTTAATTCCCCATGCACTTATTTTGCATGTATAGCTTTGAAAAATCTTAACTTTGAATCACATCGTGTGTGTGTGTATCTACACATGAAAGATATACAATATGTTGATCCATAAGGGAATGTAAATTGCAAGATGTACATAAAACAAATCTAATCCATAAGTGCAGTATTTCACAACTATAAAGTATGATAACTATATAAGTGAACTCAATTTTTAACAGATGCTGTGTTGCGTTTTATAGTTTGTACAAACCCTTTTTATTTTCTAAAAAAGAAAAAAATTGTGTATCTTTGTACTATCCAATTATAGCTATTTAATAAAGTGTAATGGACAAATACTGACGTAGCTCTGAGGGAATCAATAAGGGAAACGGAACAAGATGGCACATTGGCTACAGATGGGAACCAAGAACCAAAAACAGGAGGTTAAACTTGAAGAGCTGCCTGAGCTTCCTGCGGATGCATGTCCAAATGCAATGGAATCCTAAGGGCTTGTTTCTCTGACTTTCGTTGTCTCCAGCATTCTTTTTATCGTGGTGTGTGTGTGTGTGCGTTTGCATGTGTGTGTGCGCTCTTGTGCACTTGTGGTACAGATGTATGAAGGTTGGCTGTCCACTTAGCTGGAATAATTTGGAAGGTAACTTTCTGGAAATCAGTATCCTTAGGGGATTCGATTATTCCGGTGAGTACAGATCACCGGAAGCCCTGCCTCCCATTGGGCGGCTGGTTGAGACCCACAGCTGGGCTCTGAAGGGATAGATATGGATCGTAAAGCCACTGCACTCCAGCCTGGTGACAGAGTGAGACTCCGTCTCAAAAAAAAAAAAAATTCCTTCCCTGCCATTCTTCTTATTCCTCCTTCTGGTAAGAGGGCAAAAATAGGTGTTGAAAATTAGGAAGCTGTATGCAGCAATAGCTATGAGATTGGGATTTGAAATCAGTAAACTTGGTTTGAGTCTTGGCTCTGCCCCCTACCAGTTTCTCCACAGCAGGTGCTTCTGACCAAGCTGGACTCTACAGGGTGGGAGGGAGGGTGTGCCCTCCCAGAGACGCTGAACCTGCTCCCTGTTCCAGAGGAGCCCTCAGCAGGCTGATGGCTGCTCACACCTGGTGCAGGAGGTGGTCAGAGAATGGCTGAAACAATTCTGGATTTTGTTTTGCTCAGAGGTGTTTACCTAATCATTAGCCACTTGGTGGCACAGAAAATGTTCAATCCATCTGTCTTCCTGTCTAGTGGATTTTTCAGTTACTCCATGAATTACATCTTTTCACTGACTTAACACATAACCTTGGCCCAGGTGTCCTCAAACACAGCATTAACATGAAATGCATGTGTTGACTCTGCAGCCATTTTTATTTCTGTCTGAGACAGGTTTTAGGTTAGTAGATAAAACATTCTTGACATCTTTAATAGCCTTCATAGGGTCTTTTATAAATAATAGATGTCAACTGATAGTTTTTTTCCCCAAGCACTGATGACATTTCAAAATAGAATTTGGTGGGTGGCTGCAGGTTGCTTTTGGAAAATAAAAACTATTTATTTGTTTTTACCATCAAATGGCTCTTTCATTATTAATACTTTGCCATTTTAAAAATGTTGTCTTAATGCCACAGAGAACATGTGGCACTAATGAGCTAATCATAGTCAAAGAAAACATTGATTCTAAGAGTGGTTTGCAGCAGTAGTCTCTACTGGAATGAGGCCTGGTGGGGGGAAAGATTATTAAAGTTCAAATCGGGTGAGTTCTCATTCCCACCAAATTGGCTTTGGTGGGAGTGATATACCAAGCAAAGAAATCCATGGCTTGGGTGTTAGGCAGTGAAGGGGATCTGCAGCATTTTGGAAGGGAAAACTTTATTGAAGAATAACATACATTAAGAAAGTACCTATCTTCAGTGTACAGTTTGATGAATATTTACCAATTGTACATGCCCATGTGACTAATACCCAGAGAAAGAAACAGACATAACTGGCACTCCAGAGTCTCCCACATGTAACTTCATTTAAGAAACCTGAGAAACCACCGTTCTAACATCAGAGATTAGTTTTGCTGTTTTTTAAACTTTGTTTAGGTGCATCTTTGAGTATATAATGTTTTATGTCTGGCTGCTTTGCTCAACATGATGTCTATGAAATTCATCCATGCTTTTGCATGCAGTTGTGATTCATTCATTATAACCTCTGTGTAGTGTTGAATGAATATATTCCAACTTGTGTTGATGAGCATTTGGGTAGTTTCAGTTTTTAACTGTTACAAATAGTGCTGTTATGAATACAATAGTCCCCCCCTCTTATCCGCAGTTTTGCTTTCCATAGTTTTAGTTTTCCATGGTCAACTGTGGTCTAAAAATATTAAGTGGAAAATTCCAGAAATAAACAATTCATAAGTTTTAAATGCTATATTACAATGCCTGTAGCGTTCACCTCACTTCATCTCATCATGTAGGCATTTTATCATCTCACTTTGTCACAAGAAGAAGGCTTAGTGCTGTACAAAAGGATGCTTTGAGAGTGGAATTGGATTCACATAGCTTTTATTACAATATATTCTTATGTATGTTCTATTTTATTGTTCTCAATTTCTTACTGTGCCTAATTTATAAATTAAACTTAGTCATAGGTATGTACGTATAGGAAAAAGATGTAGTATATATAGGGTTTGGTATTTTCCGTGGTTTCAGGCATCCGCTGGGGGGTCTCGGAACATATTCTTAATGGATAAGGGGAGACTACTGTATTCTTAGAAATGTCTTTTGGTGAACACATGACTGTTTCTGTTGGGTATACCCTAAGAAGAGGAATTACTGATAACCTTAGAAATATTCAGCTGTAGCAGATAATGCCAGACAGTCTTAAATTATACCTGTTACCTTTTACAAATGTAAATAATCACTGAAGTGCTGTTGCTACACCATCATTTCTGAACTGTGGAGTTACTGGAAAGAAAGCACCAGAATATCATGGACTAGCCCTTCCCGCTAATAAGTACACATGGCTGTAGATCACAGGAAGATAATTCACTAGCACTGTTTTGTACAGTTTGTAATCATTTTACCTGAATGTTATTGCATTTAGTATTCTGAAAACAGTTCTCAATTTTCTTCTTGTTTTTTAATCATCTTTTTATCCTCAGCAGCTATTACTATGCTGTATGTACTCCTATTAACCCCAGTTTACAGACAAGCTACAGAGGAATTGACTCACTTGCTCAAAGTTATATACGTAGGAAGGAGGGAAGAACGTGTGCTCCTTCTTTATATATAAGTCATATAAGAGCTTTAAAAGTCTGACCAGGGTATAATCCTGAAAATCCTACATGCAGATAAAGCTGGTAGGGTTAGTAGAGTCCTCAACAATTCCACAGAAGTATTTGGATAGTCTACATTAAAATGGCTGAGATGAAAACTTTCTACCTTATATTATTTACCAGTACTAAATTCACACCAACTTCTGTGAACATAGTAGAGAGATATGGTGGAGAACAAAGACCCTGGAGCTGGGCTCTCTGTGTTTAAATCCCCACCACTCCAGCTGGAATTATCTGCAGAAAACACATCATGGCCTGTACTTTCCTTATGGTGCTTTTTGCTTGGTTTCATGCATTATAATTATTTCTGTGTTCCTCTGCCTAACTGTGAACTCATTGAGGAGAAGGTACCATGTCATATTCATTTTAATCCCTCCCAGTGCCTCATGCTGTGCCTTGAGCATGATGAATATCAATGTTTTGACTTAGTAAATAATGAAATATTTAATATTTTATGTCACTTACTATTCATGCCACATTTTCTTTCCAAATAACCAGAAACAACTTGCAGATAAATGGAAAGTGCAAAATAGAGTATTTACCTGTTTTGGGGTAATTGAGATAAGATTACAATATTTTAGGCAATGACATTGACAAAAACTTTTTGGAGGTTAGTGCAAAGTGGAAAAGATGTTGAGTAAAATGATTTTCCATTTTTCTAAAATAGAAAACAAATAGATATCTTGAAATTATTTGTTTGTATGTTTGCCTTCCCTCTGGCCAAGTCAGCTCTTTGTGAGTAGGCAATGTGTCTTACTTAAATTTGTATCCCCAGTGCCAGAAGTAGCGCTTAGCAAATATGCCCATGAAGGAAGGAATGAACAAACAAATGAAAGAATGAAAAAAAGGAAAGAAGGAAGAAAAAAATGAAAGGTTGCATGAAAGAAAATACATTTCTGGGAATTATCATAAAAAATAAGGCTATTAGAATGACTGACATATGTTCACCATAGCAATAACAGCAGAATGAAGAGCTCAGTGGTTCAGAACCAGAGTTGGCCTGCTTGGATCTAAATTCTGACTCATTTACTTGCTCAGTGTGTGCCCTTGAGCAAACTATTTAACTTCTCTGGGCATCAATTTCTTCACTGATAAAGTGAATTGATAATACTATTTCTTACAGATCCCATGAAACAATGCATTTAAAGGGCCTGGCATTTAATAAGCACTTGACAAGTGCTAGTAATTCACTCATTTAGCATATTCTTATCCAGAGCTATAATGTACCAGGCACAATTCTATGTGCTGAAGCTACAATAGTTAAGCTACTTAGTAAAATAAGTCCCTAGTTTTATGGAGTTTGCATTCTAGTAGGGGATAGGGACAGATATTAAATAGGCATATAAAATCAGAAAGTGGCAAGTGCTATGAAAAAATATAGCAAGATAAAAGGATGGAGTGATTCACAGTGGTGGTGAGGCTGCTATTCTAAATAGGGTGGTCGGAGAAGGTGTATTAGTTTGTTTTCACACTGCTACAAAGAACTACCTGAGACTGGCTAATTTATGAAGAAAAGAGGTTTAATTTACTCACAGTTTCACAGACTGAACAGGAAGCATGACTGGGAGGCCTCAGGAAACTTACAATCATGGCTGATGGCAAAGGGGAAGCAAGCACCTTCTTCACATGGTAGCAGGGAGAGCGAGGCAGTGAAAAAGGAAGTGCCACACACTTTTAAACCATCAGATCTCATGAAAACTCACCATCACAAAAATAGCAAGGGGGAAACCCACTCCCATTATCCAATCACCTCGCACCAGGTCCCTCCCCTGACATGTGGGGATTACAATTTGATATGAGATTTGGGTGGGACACAGAGCCAAACCACATCAGAAGATCTCTCAGATTGGATGGCATCTGATCAGAGACCACAAAGCAGGAGAGAATGAAGGGTCTGGGTGGAGAAGCAGTGAATGTAAGGCCTTGGAGTGCAGGTGGCAATGGATGTATCAGAGGACAGCAAGGAGGCCACTGAGCCTGGAACACAATGAGTAGGAGGAGAGCTAAGGCTGAATTCTGAGTTTGGTGGAAAGCCATTGGAGGGTTTTGAGCATGGTGGGTGATGGTACCTGCAAAGGATAATTCAGACTATTTTGTAAAGAGACAGTAGCCAGGTGTGAGAGAAAACGGGGGAATATTTAGAAGGCTATTGAAATAGGCCAGACAAGAGATGATGGTGGCTTGGAATATGGTGGTAGCAGTGGAGATGGGAAGAAGAGATCAGAATTGTAATACATATAGAGGTAGACTTGATTTGGTTTGCTGATTGATTGAATGAGGGTATGAGAGAAAGAGAGGCAAACTTGAAAGGTTTTTGGCCCAAGAAACTAAGTCAATTGGAGTATTCATTGACAAAGGTGGAAAAAATGGGGAGAATTTATTACAGGTGGTAGGAGAGATCAAAGATTCTGATTTTAATATGTTAGTTTTCTTTTATTCATTTATTCGTTCACTATTGGTGTATCTGCTATGTGTGTCAGGCATTGTTCTAGACTTTTGGAGTAGATCAGTCAGGGTTTGTGGGGGATGACACAAATCTCTTTCCTTGCGAAGTTTTCATTCAAGGGTAAGAAGACAGACAATGGATAATAAATAATAAGTAAGCATTGTAAATAATGGCTCACTCCCCTTGTGAGCCTTCAAGCAATCTGCTTCTATTTGGTCCCCAACTTTTCAGTTGTCTTTGATGTATTTTTTACTTTACAACTTGCTTGCTTTCTCTTCAGCTCTGAGGCAATAATTAGGCTTTAAAAAAAAAAAAAGACTTTACTTTTTAAGAGCAGTTTTAGGTTCACAGCAAAATTCAAGAGGAGGTACAGAAATTTCTCATATACCCTCTACTTCCACTCATGCATAGCCTTCCCTGGTATCAACATCACCCCTGCCCACTTGTACATTTGTTACAATTGATGAACCTACATTGCCACATCATTATCACCTAAAGTCCCTAGTTAACATTCACTCTTCGTGTTGTACATTCTATGGGTCTGGAAAAATGTATAATGTTATGTATCCAAACATACAGAGATTTTCACTGCCCTAAAATCACTGTTTTCTGCCAATTAATCCCTCCCCAACCTCCAGTTTCTGGCAACCACTGATCTTTTTACTGTCTCCATAATTTTGCCTTTTACAAAATGCTATATGATTAGAACCATGTATTTATGTAACCTTTTCAGATTGGCTTCTTTCAGTGAGTAATACGGACTTAAGTTTCTTCATATATTTTCATGGCTTGATAGCTCATTTCTTTTTACACTGAATAATATTCCATTGTCTGTATGTACCACAGTTTATTTATCCATTCACCTACTGCTTCCCAGTTTTGGCGATTATGAATGAAGCTGCTGTAAACATCCCATATAGGTTTTTGTATTTCCAACTCATTTGGACAAATATCAAGGAGAGAGATTGCTGCATTATATGGAACAAGTATGTGTACTTTTGTAAGAAACCACCAAACTGTCTTCTAAAGTGGCTATGCCATTTTGCATTCACACAGTGAATGAGTGAGTGAGAATTCCTGTTGCTCTATATCCTCTCCAGCGTTTGGCATTGTTGGGGTTCTGGATTTTGGCCATCCTAATAGATGTGTAATGCTATCTCATTGTTGTTTTAATTTGCCTTTCCCCAATGACATATGATGTGGGACATTTTTTCCTAGACTTATTTGACATCCATATATCTTCTTTAGTGAGGTGTCTGTTAAGGTCTTTCGCCCATTTTTCAATTAGGTTTTTTTTTTTTTAATTTTTGAGTTTTAAGTGTTCTTTGTATGTTTTGGATAATAGTTCTTTATCAGAAGTGAATAGGCTCTTCTTTGTCACACATTTCACATCAAATGTTATCTGTAGACATTATTTATATCTGATTTCTCCATAATGAAATACACTTATCCAGGCTTAGAGTTTCCTAGATATTTATGGAGTGTGGTCGTCCAGTTTAGTGGCACCAGCCCCTTTCTGCTTAATGGCAAGCTGTTCCAAGTGGATTATTTATTCCAGATTCATCTTGTCATGATTCCTCATGATTCATGAGGTAGAAGAAGAATCACATTTATATATCTCTGTCCGTATTCCAAATCTGTCAAACTTGCTAAACTCAGTACACATTGGTGCAGTATTTTCCAGCATATTTTCTGTTACTCTAAATTTGAGAGACAATCCATGAAATAAGTGTTCTCTGATCAAATAAGTGTAAGAAACACCACATTCTATATCCGTCACTTGGAAATGATCGTTTTTAAGGCTCTGAGAAATCTCACAGTAAGGAACCTGTTTAACTCTCTTTACCAGCATGTCCAAGACTTATTTTACCATAAAATAGAAACTTAAAATAATAACACTGTGCAGAACTAGTGTTCCAGGGAATGCACTTCGGGAAAATGTTGGTTGGGCTGACATCATCTTGGCAAGAAATCTAGACAAATGAATTCTATTATTGAAGCTGGCTTTGTTTGTGTAACCTTGGGCAAAGAAGTTAACCTGTCTGTTCCTTAGATGTCTCATTTGTAAAACGATGATATCACGTTCTCCTAAGGTTATTATAGGCTTCATTCAGTATCTCTAAGTGTATAAAACTTGGATGAAAGCACTCTCTGAAAGTTTAAATAATAGAGTTTTTTTGTTTTTGTTTTTTTTTTTTGAGACAGAGTCTCACCTTGTCACTGAGGCTGCAGTGCAATGGTGCAATCTGCAACCTCTGCCTCCCAGGTTCAAGTGATTCTCCTGCCTCAGCCTCCTGAGTATTTGGGATTACAGGCACCTGCCACTATGCCCGGCTAATTTTTGTATTTTTTGTAGAGATGGGATTTCACCATGTTGAACAGGCTGGTCTTGAACTCCTGACTTCAGGTGATCTACCCACCTCAGCTTCCCAAAGTGCTGGGATTACAGGCATGAGCCATTGTGCTCAACCTAAATAATATACTTTTAAATATTACTTTTAATGTCTCTTCAGTCAAACATTTACTTCTCATCTCATGCATATTTCTGAAGTAATATTTATTCTTAACTAACAGTTATTTTATTGCCACATTCAGCTGCCCTCACCAACAGCCTGATCTGTACTTGTTATCCTCAGCTGAACATAATGCATCTCCTCAGTCTCACCTGCTCTCTTCTCTTTTGATCACCTGTTGAGAAAGTGTCTCTCCTTTAGAGTATAGCTCCGCGGGGGCATAGACTGTATCATCAGTGCCTGGCATATAGCAGGAGTTTAATTAATATTGAGCTGAATCTCAAATTGTTCCATTTCTAAGAATTATGTCACTCTGTTTTCAATTTTTGTACCCACAATATTGACGGGGGAATCCCTCATTCTTTTATCCTGAGTGTGTTTATCATTAGGGTTCCCACATCGTAATCCTTGACTGACTTTTCTTTGGTTCTTGTCCTAAGAACAAATTGTCCTGTGGTTCAGGGCACAGCCGACTCTCCCACCAAGATTTGGGCTGTCTCTTGCCTCTCATTTCTTCCCTGTCAGCCTTCTCTTACCCTTAGTGAAGTCAAACACTAATGAGTAGAAGTAGGTAAAATTCCAAGGCTCCCCTCTTTCTTCTTTCTTTTGAATTAATTTCTCCTCACTTTGAACTTCTTCATTTTTTCCTCATCTCATTTACTCTGTACATATTTGTCACCAGATTCCTGTTGGAACACACTCTGAGGAGACAGGGCCGTGGCCGAGTCACTTCTCCTGTGAGAATGTGCTGACTCCTCGGCTGACTCATCTCTAAGGCCACTCTCCCTCTCCATCCACTTTTTTTTTCTCCATTTATTCCTCCACCTAATTGTTCCAGTTTCATTGCTTCTAGGTGTTCTATGAGGCCATTTTCTCATACCAGCAGAAAACTTTAGGAGAGGAGATAAACATTCAAACAGTATCAAGAACAAACAGAATGTAGCAAGTCAGTGTGCTTAATCAACAGCTTACTTTTCTGCTCACAAGAACACATTATTATCCCTATTTTGTAGATGAGGATTTGAGGCACACAAAGGTGAAGTAACTTGCCCAAGCTGGAAAGTAGAGAATCTAGGCTTTGAAACCTGGTCGTCTGGCTCCAGAGACCTTTCTTTTAACCACTGTATTATTCTATTACCATATGCAATAGAAAGTAATTCTTATCTAATGCCGACCAGGTGAGGACCTAGTTAAGGCTGGCGGACATGACTTAGATACTATGATCAAGTGAAGCACAGAGAACTAAGATAATGAAGGTTTGCTGGACCAGGAGTTGAAAGTTAGCTGAATATTAGATACAATCATTTATACTATTAATGAGGGCATTAACCAAAAGAAGGCACAAGGGTTGTGATATTCCCTGAGGGCAGGGAGAGTGGGAGCCAGCTATGGTCATGGTGAAAACAGGATAGTTGGAGAGGTAGTATAGGAGGAGGGTCACAAACTTTGGAGTCCCAGATTGGAAAGCAGGTTCTGCCAGTTTTAGCTGGCTTTGGTCGAGTTACTTCTCTGAACCTCAGTTTTCATCTTAAAATGAGTATAATGATAGTATTTACATCATAGAGTTATTGTGAAGATTAAATGAATGCCTGGTCCAAGGTAAGTGATACCAATTGTTAGCTACAGTATTATGTTTTTGTTCTTCAGTAGGAGCGAAGGAGTAAGGGAGTGGATTGCCCGGGTGTCAAAACTTTTAAAAACTCCCCAGCTGATTTTAACGTAAGTCTTGATACCTGGGCAATCCACATACCATTTAATTCAGAATCTCTGGGTTGAGGCCCAACAGTGTTTTTAGAAAACTTCCAGGTAATTCCAATATGTAGCCAGGGTTATAAGTTTTACAAGCTTTAAAGTGTGTGACTTACATTTTTAACTTGGGCAATGACAAGTGGAAAGTTTTTAACATTAGACTTTCCCATCGTAGGTGGGCTTTGTGTTGAATAACTTTGATTTGTAAAATCTTAATAGATTGATGAAAAGCAGGTAGTTTCATTTATCATCAGCAACACATGACCTATAGTCAAAGACTCAAAGGCATCACAGAATAATTTGCATTTTTAGAATAAAAGAAGTTACTTTTTTTGTCATGTTCTCTCTGCCAAAGCCTTTACTATTATAAAAAAATAGAAAAGCATTAACATTATAGGTCTTATAAGCAAAACGGCCAACAGACCGACCAGATATTAAAATTGCACAAAATGGAAAAATGATTCACAAATTAATAATTTAGGATAACCATGTATGTAGAATCCGCATTTGTAATTAAGAAATTGTGGAATATTTATTTTTTGTAGCGTGACATTTTGATGATCCTAAGATTTGCCAGCCAGTTATTGCTTTAAATTGGATAAGTCAGCACCACTTCAACAACACACTTTGAGAGGTATAACGAGACATCATACAAATCATCTCAAAAGAAGACTCAGGCCAGACGTGAAAGGGGATCAATTCAGACAAACTTGAGGAGCCAGTTGACCCAGGATCAGGGAAAACGGAAAGAGAATTTCAGTCATTTGCTTATTTAACTATTTTTAAAGACATAATTAGTTCTATTGAATTATTGCAGTGGAGGAAGGATAGAAATATGAGAACTAGTGCAAGGTAAGAAGGGGAAATAAAGGCAATGGTAACTCAACTTGAAATTTTCAAGAGCTAAATAATGTTGGAAACGAGGACTGCATTGGTTTAATGCCACGTTTCCTTTTGTTTATTGCTGTGTGCTAGGCAGGAGGTTCGTGAGTCTGTGATGGAAGAGGTGTTGTTAGGTTCAAGGTACCTGCCTTTCACTAGATCTGGGTGCTGCTTAGGGTCAGTTAAGGGCAGATTGAGACAGATACGCAATATCACTGGCCTCTGTGTTTGTTCTTAGTCAATGATGGGTTTACCTAATAACCCCAGGCTCCCACTCTGCCTATGGTAAACTGAATTTAGTCCCTTTTTTAGAGTGCGTAAAGCTGCTTTGAGAGAGAACAGCAGGGAAGGGTCCAACTGCAGACAGAAGGTTGAGACTTGTTATTTTCTTCTTTTAAGTAAACATGTGGAAACAAAAATGCATTTTCCAGCCATTTATTGAATATATGCAAAAACTTCCAAATTCCTAAGGACCAGTGAAAAGGAAATGTCTGATTACCTTATTCTCTTCCTTCCCACAAGGAAATCGATTCCTCTCTTTTTCTATACCTTTTGTCCTGTCCTCCTTCCCGAAGGGAATAAACAGAAGAGAATCCTGAATCTTAGGACCATCTTCAAGATAAAATGCATTTTCTTTTTCTAGACTTCTCTCCAAATTGTGAAGCAGGTAACAAGTAGTTTGGGAAAGACATCTCCCCGATCCCTAATGGCTGGCCAGTTAGGCTTAATTTACTAATCATCACTCAGAGTATACTTGAGATAAATCGGTTACTAGAAAGTGAAGTGTTACCTTTGTAGATAACTCATTATCTAGGTTACTAATCTCTAGGGTTACTAATATTGCATATAGCTCATTCATCATTTTGTGTATATGAAAAAAAATGCTCCTCTCTTTACCAACACAATGCAAAAACTCTCATCTCTTCCCAGTAAAGGGAATGTTTTCCTTTTAGACTTATTTTGTTGTTGTTGTTGCAATTCTCATCGAATGTAGTCATTTTCTAGGTTTATGGAAAACTTAGGTGAAGGATTGTCAAGTGGCCACATTTAAGGGATTGATGAGGTGTTCCTTTCCCTCCTTATAAATTTACTCTGAAGTATACAAGTTTTCTGGGGTTCTTTTTCTATGCAGACAGCTGTGTTAGTCCCACACTAGTTAACATTTATGATGAGAATGATGATAAGATGTATTGTCTGGAAATGAAAATATCAATCCCTCATACTCAATTTGTCCCTTGTGTTTTGGTACAACCTCAATCAAAATGGAGTTAATCAGGAGTGACCTCACAGGGTCACTAACTCTAAAATTAATTCTGGTTTTAATGATATATGTCTCCAATTTATACCTAAAAAGTGTGGACCACCTGTGTTGTTGACTGGTTGTGATCATCTTGAGACCTGAGGGATTTGTATCAAGAGAAAACCCAGACATGCAGGATACATGTTTCTTTAAAGTGATGCTATAAAAATTATTTTCTCAATTAAATCTAAGTGATTCACTTTTTATTTTTAAAGCCATAAAACTCGTGGCTTTGAAACGACTGAATATTTGTTTGAGATTTGTTTTCACTAGCCTCTTTCCTTATTACCATTCTCCAATGACACCACTCATGTAGCATAACCACAAGTCTGAAAGCACATTTCATAGACAGGGACACACTCGACATTGGGTTGTAGCTTGCAGTAATATGATTCTATAGAAAATAGCAGTATTAATTAGATATATTCTGGTGAACTGGAAGTAAATGTTTATGATTATTGTCCCAAACAGAAAAACATAAAAGCAATAATAAATATGTTCACTCTCATTCCAGTATACCAGCTTAGGCAAATTTTTGGCTGGAAAAGCATAAGTGAGTAATTAGATAATTGCTGCCTTGATTGAGCTTAATAGGAAACATTTCAATTAGGCTAAAACTACACAGAAAGGAAGTGGGTTTTTTACAAAGGGAAACATTCCTTGTCATGCAACTGTCAGCTTGTGCCCACACTAAGAGATGGGATTAAGTGGATCTGGGCAAAGGAAACAAAAAGAAATGATTGCAGTAATTAGACCTATACTTAAACATTGTGTCTTCTGATAGAATTTCTTGATGATTCTAGCATTGATAACATAGCCCCTATAAATGTCTTGCCTGTAACAAATTACTGCCTTAAATCTATGGCAAAACAAGTTCCTGGAAAAAAAAAGTTATGATTTTCTCATACTACAAAAACTAACATTCTAGAATTGCAGTCCTCTTCTCCAAGCCACCTGCATGCTAACAAATAATCAGAAAAGCCATTTGGGGCTAGTTTGCATGGTTAATAGTTTCTCCTTAGCATACCTAGAGTATATGTTTCCAGTTGCTGACTCAGGGCTTGAGCCAGATGTAAAAAGGCGCCTTTCTTAGAATTAGTGTCCAAGAAACAGTGCTATTCTTTAAAAAAATTTTTTTTTATTATTTATTTTTTTTTTATAGAGATAGGGTCTTGCTCTGTCTCCCAGGCGGGGGAGTGCAGTGGCACAATCATAGCTCACTGCAGCTGTGACCTGGACTCAAACAGTCCTCCCACCTCACTCCAGAGTAGCTGAGACTACACAGGTGCATACCACTACCAGGGCAACTCTTAATATCTTGGGGATTGGGTAGTGGTATGACATCTCCAATCTGTCCACATAGGAGTTTTATCCATTTGGAGGGTGCATGGGTCCACCCACAGATAGATTCTCAGGGATGACCCAATTACTGATGCTATTTAATGGCCTGCAGCAAGTTGCAAAGTGCTCGGCCTGAAGCCTCACACATATAGTCACTAAATAAATCATTTATGTTACTGTGAAATTATGTGCTAAACAAGAAATAAAGAAACCACTGATAGAACCCCAAACTACTGTAACACATCTGTAGAACTGTGATTATGTCACCCAATCTCATAAGGATCTTGTCAAGACAAATAGAGGTGCCATTTAAGATACCCTGAGTAAAAGGCACTGATCTTACTGAAACAGTCCAAGAAGCACTTGATTCTTTCTGTCTATCCTGTGTGGGTATCCTTCTACCTCAGCGTATCAGCCCTGCAGGGGAAGCAGCATGAACAGCCCAGGTTAGTAGATGGCACTGTTGAAGAGACTGTTAATTTCCCTGTATTGTGTATTGGTTATGAGCATGGACTTTGGAAACAGGTAGGCCCAGTTTTTAATGTGAGCTCTGCTACTTGCTGTGTGGTCTTGGACAAGTTATTTAACTTTTCAAGCCTCAGTTTCTTCATCTATAACATGGAAATAATAATATTACCTCCCTTCTCAGGTTCTTGTGAATGCTTTAAGGCCTTAATACAATTACACATTCAAAAATTCTTGGCTCCTATTATTACTAGAGGATACTGGTTCTCATAGTTGAGCACAGGGCTCCAGTAATGCTCTCTGAAGTCCATGTTACCCAAGGTTTGCATCCATATGCCCTTCTCCAGGCAACAGCAGGTCTGTAAGTGTTGAATGCCGTGTGCCAGGGCTGCTGCTTCTCTGCTTCACCGTGGCAGAATGTAAAGATGGTGTGAAGCTTGAGGAATCAAAACCAAGGTGGGCTGACACCTTGAATCAGGTGGTCACGATTAACAGTCCTCCCATTCTGTTGAATGTTATTCAGCAACCTGAATGGGCAATCCACTGTGGTCAACAGCTTTGTACAGAAACCAGCACTCTTTGCTCATACCCAGGTAAAGCAGTCAGGTGTGTGATGTTCTTTTGGTGCTCATGACTAAAAATGCTCCACTGGACTATTTACATCATCAGGACTTTAACATAAAACAGGATTCAGAAGTATTTCACTTTTGCATGAGTCCATTGGAAGGGAAAACTATAAGCTGTTTAATAGAATGATTTGCATTGATTTGTTTTCCAGCACATGAAAGTAAGAACTCCAAGTTGACTGATGATAGAATTAAAGAGCTTGGGAACATGACTGATTTTTTTTTTGAAGCAGGGTCTCACTCTGTTGCCCAGGCTGGAGTTCAGGCTGGAGCGCGGTGGTGCAAACATGGCTCACTGCAACCTCGACCTCCTGGGCTCAAGCAATCTTCCCACCTCAGCCTACCAAGTAGCTGTGACTACAGGTGCACACCACCACCACACCCAGCTAATTTTGTTTATTTTTCGTAGACATGAGGTCTTACTACATTGCCCCAGCTGGTCTTGAACTCCTGGACTCAAGCTATTCTCCCATCTTGACCCCCCAAAATGCTGGGATTACAGGTGTATGCCACCGCACCTGGCCTGATTTCAGATTTTTAAAATTAGATTAATATTTTGTACTTTGGAAAGTAGCCATGGCAGTGAAGGTTTTTTTTAGGGGATAAACTTATAAACATTTCATTTCCATGTACAGAATTATTTCTTTTTTTTCTCTCCTCAAAAGCAGTCATGGTGGGTTAAACTATAAATAATTTCAGAGTCTCATGTAATGTGTAAAACCTTAATTAGTTTTTCTTTCTTTGGGGAAGTAGTGTAATCAATGAATATCTGCAAAAAGACCCACGGATCAGTTGCATGGAGAGAGCTGGGGAACAGCACTGCTGGGGCTGGGAAGGCTTGCATAGCTTGACAGGGCTTTGCTTGTGGGAATTGCTGATAGAGATTTTCACATCCGCTGTCTTAGACAGCTTAGACTGTTTATGACCACTTTTCCTTTCCAGCCTGGAATCTTGGGTGGCATATTCCACTTTTGTGGCAAGACTTAAGTGTCGTGTGTACCCTAAAAAATAGAAAATGCTTGTCTTTTTTCATTCAGCTCTTTCTTATGTGGTTGTGCATTCAGCGCAGCATCCTTTCTCTAGAAACCCCTCGTACTTAGAGTTCTACTTTATGACAGCAGCTTGACTTGCTGCCAGAGAAGCTGGAAATGAAGGAGGTTTAAGATAAATATCAATGGTGATTTTTTTCTTGGTCTCTCTCTCTTGCTCTCTTTCTCTCTCTCTTTTTTTTGAAAAGGAAAGTCATATGCTCATATCCTAACTTGTCCCAGTAGAGAGTCAATTACAACCAGTTGGCCATAAATCCAATCCAAGAAAAATACTGAGGGAAGGAACTGTAGCAGTAGATACGGAGGGTCTCTAGAATCACTATAAATGTTAAGAACTTGTCAGCTGCGAACCCAGGGCCGTTAAGCGATATTTTAGGACTCAGTGTTTCCCAACATGGCCCCAAATGAGTAAAAACCAGCCAGGCATTTTTGTATGGGTAGGCATTTTTTTCCTGGAAACCTTTAAAAGTTAAAATAGTGTTATAGTTAAGACTTCATAAATAATGTGATTAAAAGTTCATTAACAGGCTGTCCGTAGTTAAAATTAAACAGCAAAAAAAAAAAAAATGATTTAGTGAAGTCCTTTTGTCACCCAAGGACATCATCATACCTCCACTATTGTATACCTAAGCAATTTTTAACATCTGCCACCCCCCTCCCAATATTTAAAGAAGAAACAGTATTAAGGAGAGTGAGGGCATCTTCCCAAAGTTCATGGCAATATAAGAATTACACTTTAGAAATTAAAAAGTTTTAGAGGGGCTGCCAGTGGAGGACCTTTTTCACATCATCTACACCTGGATCATTGCACACTCAAGCAGTTCTGAAAACCAGAAAAGAGGACTGAATGTACTGTAGGAGAGGAAACAAAGACTGCATTGCAGCCAGGAGTGCTCACTTCCTGGGGGAGAGCAAGTGGCAAAGCCAGTATTTTTTGGCCCTTTATCCAAGTGAGAACTGAGATCTGATTTTTTCATCCTGCATATACATACAACATGAAATATGATAATTCTAAAAAGAAAGCGGTAAAGTCTGTTTGCCAAGTGGCAGTAATTGCTTTCAAAAAATTAATTTTTGCTTTCTAAGAGATTTGTCTTTTTGCTACTAAACCTCTTAAAGATATTCTATCAATGTACTATAATTCTAGATTTTCATCCCATCATTATCAAACTATGTGATGTTTGGCAGGTAACTGACAGACTTCAAGCTTGAGTTGCTAATCCATAAATCAAGAGTGTTTAATTAAAGGTTCGGATGACCATTCCAAGCTCTCACATTCCAGAACCTATGAACCACACTATCCATTAAATGTAAACTGTGGCCATGAATCAGAATCAGCTAGGGAGTTTTTAAAATTACAGATACCCGGGCTCCATCTCACAGAGATTCCAGCTCAGTTGGTCTCAGTGGAGCTTTAAAAAGCTTTACAGTAGATATACAATAGGGGGTGAGATCCATTTTAATGAACAGTTAACTCCATGCCAGTCACCTCTGTGTTCCTAGAGAGAGCAACCATATCTTATCAGTTGAAATATCGTGAAATAAATCTTATGAAAATTTCCCATTTTGGCTTCTATATTCCCAGATGTTCCCTCCCCAAAGCTGGTCTTTTGAAGGCCCCATACTTTCACTCTGCAAGATTACAACCATGCAAGCGTTTAATATCTCAACTCGCCGGTCAGATAAATGATGGGAGAGTGTATATGCTGTGACCTGTTGAAGACACGTACCCTGTTTTATCTAGCTCTTGAAATAGTCCTTAACCTTGATAGGAAGGACTAACCAGGGGCAAGGAAAAATATCAGGCACTTTCACATTTAATCCCTGCAGCAAGATAGGCATTAATATTTCATTTTACAGATAAGGAAAATAAGTCTCGTGAGGCTTACCTCTCTCCCCTGATATTACACAGGTGATGGGTAGATGGGAATGGGACAGGTATGTCAAATGGCAGAGACTGTGCTCTCCACAAGGCCGTGTTGCCACAGGGAAGGGAAGAAAGGCCACAGGGCTTTTCAGGTGCTCCTCTGGTCATCTTTACACAGGTCTATCTACTTGGAAGGCTGTCCATAATACCTCCAACCCCCACTCCATAATTCAAAAGCCCTTTAACTTCAAACTTTAGAAACATAATGAAAAGCAATACTTGAGAATGGCCAAGCCCATATGAAAGAACCATGGTAAGGACATGATGAAATGAGCTCTCTGAAACCCAGCTACAGGTAGCATAAATTGATGTCATTTTTCTGGAAAGCAGTTTGTCAGTGGATCCTTTGACCTAGTAAATCCTAAGGAAATAATCATTGGTGTGGACTAAAATTGATGAACAAAAATATCCTTTAGAACATTATGTATAATAGGAAAAATGGAAACAACCTAACTATTTAATGAAGGTGAAGAGGTCATGGTATTTAAGTACATCCATATGATGAAATATTATGTAGCATCAAAAATAATGCTTATGAAGAGCTTTTAATGAGGTGAGGAAATATTAACGATATATTATGTGAAAAAAAGATACAGAACTGTACGGTATGATCTCAGCTATGAAAATAAACCATGTAAGCGTTAGACACCCCAAAATGTTAATAGTAGTTATCTCTATGTAGTAGGATTATAAAGTTTATTTTCTTTATACTTTTTGTACATTTAAATTTTTTTCTAAAATGATCATGTATTATTTTAATAAGTGGAAAACACATTAAAATGTACTTATGAAAAAAATTGTAGTGTTTGGTTAGAAAAAGAAGATTGGTTACAAATAAACTAGGGATTGTAGACCAGGGAACTTAATTCTAAATAAATCTAAGCAATCCCACCAAAATGCCATTTACTTTGGTAGAAAACCTTCCTCTCTGGTTGGGCTTCCTTTTTCCCATGTGTCAAATTAAGGAACTGGATGAAAGGAATGTTAATGTCCCTTTTATCTTTAAGATTAAAAAAATACTTACTATAACCTTGCTATAAATAATTCCTACCTTCTGATAGGAACAAAGTGCTGCCCAATAATTTCTCTAGTCTCACTTGTTTTTCTGCCTTGAACCAATAACCAGGCTGTAGCAGAGAGTCTCATGGTGTTTCAAGGACATCAATAGTTTTGTAATTTAGGGAAAAATCAGTACATATAAGCATGTAGACACATAAAGACAAAATATGGTTGATTAGATACTCTGAAGGACTCTACTGCTTAGTACAACTTAACTTGGATAAATCATAAACCCAATATTCAAAGCCTTCTTGGGATTCCAAGACCCAGGGGGAAGTCATTAAGGACAAAAAACAAAGAAATAAAGAAACAAAGAACACCTAAACATAAAAAAAATGAACACCCCACCTTCAAAAACAATTCCTCCCCTAAACTCCAGAGAACTGAGATCAGAAAAGTCAGCAGTAAATAATGAGATCAGGAGATTCCACTAAGGCTTGCTGTAACAGGAGATTGCTAACCTGAGACTCCTGGATTAACTAAGATCCTCTGTAGGGGGAGCTAACATGGTCTCACATTGGAAGTGTTCTAGGCTCTGGGTAGAAGGAAATACAAATTCTTTCTAAAGGAAAGCAACCTCATTGTGGGAAGTCTTCAGGATTCCCACAGATTAATTCCTATTAAATATGAATTTATGAGGGCCACTTAAGCAGTCAAGTGGAGTGGAGGTCCAATAGGGTCAGGAAACTGGTTACATATAGGGGAATTGAGCAAATAAGTGAATAGACTTAGGATAATGGAAATCCAATTCTCACTTTGGAACATGGAGGTTACTAATATGAAAAGGAAGAAGACAGAATGTGGTGTTGGATTGGAATTGAAAATATTGCTGTGAATTTATGGTTTTTAATATGTAGATTATAGAAATAATTACACATGTAAAAATATGTCTATAGATATGTGTATATATATGATGCATATGTTTTATTGCTCTGTCCATTGAGAGTGCCTGAGAGATTTCAGTTGTAAAGAGCCTCCCTAATACCTAAATCTTGATTTCTAAATACCATTTTCACTAAAAGGAGCTAGACCTCCTTGGAGAAATGGATGATTTCAGAGTTGGGGCAGAGATAATATAAGCTTGTAGTGTCTTATATTAAATAGTAAGGCCATAGTCAAAGAATGGTGGAGACATGTGAAAAAGATATAAAATAATTTGAAGGAACTCTCACTGACCAAATCTGGGACAATTTGAGCATTAAAATAAATAATGATATTAATTATATCACATTGAATATAATGGGAGTTGTTGAGTTCTCTCTGATACAAATAAGTGAATAAATACATGGAGATAAGAAAAGGATCTTTTTACATAAGAATGCTGACTTTTAAATGTAGAAGGAGTGATACAATCGGAAAATTACGACAACCATTATAGCAGGAATTAATTAAATCAAGTAACAGCAGTGTATGCAAACATTTGACATCATGGTCCTCCTGATATGTTGCCCTGAGGTCATAACATAGTAGTTTTAGTGTCTGAATCTAATCGTAAAGAAAGACTATAGAAACCCAAATTGAGATGCATTCTGCAAAATCACTGGCCTGTAATCTTAAAAAAATAAGATAAAGGATTGATGAATTATTTGAGATTAAAGGAGACTGAAGAGACAGAAGAACTAAGTGCATTGTGTGAGCTCAGATTGGATTCTTTGCTATAGAGTATATTATTATTATTATATTATTATTTTTTTTACCATGGTTCACATTTTTTTAAAATTATACTTTAAGTTTTAGGGTACACGTGCACATTGTGCAGGTTAGTTACATATATATACATGTGCCATGCTGGTGCGCTGCACCCACTAACTCGTCATCTAGCATTAGGTATATCTCCCAGTGCTATCCCTCCCCCCTCCCCCCACCCCACAACAGTCCCCAGAGTGTGATATTCCCCTTCCTGTGTCCATGTGATCTCATTGTTCAGTTCCCACCTATGAGTGAGAATATGCGGTGTTTGGTTTTTTGTTCTTGCGAATGATGATTTCCAATTTCATCCATGTCCCTACAAAGGACATGAACTCATCATTTTTTATGGCTGCATAGTATTCCATGGTGTATATGTGCCACATTTTCTTAATCCAGTCTATCATTGTTGGACATTTGGGTTGGTTCCAAGTCTTTGCTATTGTGAATAGTGCTGCAATAAACATACGTGTGCATGTGTCTTTATAGCAGCATGATTTATAGTCCTTTGGGTATATACCCAGTAATGGGATGGCTGGGTCAAATGGATAAACTGGGACACTTGGTGAAACTCTTGGGGTCTGTGGGTGAAGGGTATATATAGTTCTTTGTATTCTTTCAGTTCTTCTCTAAATTTGGATTTATTTCAAAATAAAACATTTTTAAAAGTCATCACAATTTTTAAAAATCACCAGATAAAAAATGAGTCAGAAGAAACAAAAAAGCAAAAGGCTTAAACCTACAAAGATTTTAGATATTTGAACTATAAGATTTAAAAATATAAAATATTGTAAAATATTTAAAGAAGCAAATGATGACATTTTAAAAGGGCACAAAGAACAAGAGACTTTCAAAACAGGTTTGAAAAATAAGTTTATCTTGTAAAAATAAAAAAGTTGAAGTTAAAAACTGTGTACACATTCAGTTTACATCTTCTCAATGTAAACAGAAGATCAAATGAAATGTAACAGTTTCCCCCTTTTGGGGGCAAACTATTTCATACTTCCCCTTAGTCTTTGTTTTTCAAACAATATCATGAGCAGCTTCACATAATGTCAGTGTCATTGCAACTCTTTGTTTACAACATTGTCACGTAAATAGCCTTATTGGGGCAAATAACAGGAGAGGTAATAGATAATCCAGAATCCAATTGCCACTATTCTAGGATTTTGTTGTCGTTGCTGTTACTGTTATTGTTGTTATTTTATTTTACTTTAGATTCAGGGGGATACACGTGCAGGTTTATTACATGGATATATTGCATAATGGTGAACTTTGGGCTTTTAGTGAACCTATTATCCAAATAGTGAATATTATACCCAATAGGTAATTTTTCAACCTCACTCCCTTCACCCTTTTGGAGTCCCCAGTGTCTATTACTTCCGTCTTTATATGCATGTGTACCCCTTGTTTAGTTCTCACTTATAAGTGAGAACGTGTAGTAATTGATTTTCCATTTCAGAGTTATTTCACATAGGATAATCCCCTCCAGCTCCATCCATGTTACTGCAAAGGATATGATTCCATTCTTATTTAGGGCTGCCTAGTATTCCGTTGTGTATATATATATATACCACACGGTTTCTTTATCCACTTAACCATTCATGGACACAGGTTGATTCCATGACTTTGGTATTGTGAATAGTGGTGCAATAAACATTCGAGTGCAGGTGATTTTTGATGAAATTATTTCTTTTCCTTTGGGTAGATACCCAGTCATGGGATTGCTGGATCAAAAGGTAGTTCTGTTTTAGTACTTTGAGAAATCTCCATACTGTTTTCTACAGGGGTTGAACTAACTTACATTTTCACCAGCATTGTGTAAGCATTCTCTTTTTTCCACATATTTTTTGTTTCTTTACTTTTTCATAATAGTGTACTGTAAATATTGGGGTAAGAAAGGTAGAAGTAATGTAAGCCTCTGAGGGGAGGTTTTTGGCTGTTTTGTTTACTGCTGTATATTAGCACCTACACTAATGTCTGGCATATAGTAGGTACCCAAATATATTTGTGAAATAAATGAATCAGAAGCATAACAGCAAGACTATGGTTCCTTCCTCCCATATCTAATTTTAGAATAAAAGTAAGTGAAAGAAAGAAGCAATGCTATGAGAGTGAACCCAGGAATATGGACTACTCATTGAAAATGCACTTCATAAGTGTATGCTATCTAGAACATCTTTATATCATATTTCAGGGTTTTGTATTCAAGACTCTTGAATGTCAAGTGAAGAGAAAAGTAACTTTTCTTTTTAAAAACTTTATAGGATTAATGTCTAGAGATAGTTAATATCAAATGAAAGGCCAGC
Organism: Pan paniscus; assembly: GCF_029289425.2. Lineage (NCBI taxonomy): Eukaryota > Metazoa > Chordata > Mammalia > Primates > Hominidae > Pan > Pan paniscus. The sequence continues at coordinate 38,300,780 of NC_073264.2, read as the reverse complement.
TGTTAATTTTGGAGCATTATTCAATCATACTTTATGGTTATTAGCCATTCCTTTAGCCTATTTTGAAAAAACTCAAAGGAAATTATTTTTAATCTTTAATTTAGGCTTGGGAAAGTAAAGTAGGACAAACAAGTCTGTTCCTCTTGAAACACACTTGAAGAGGAATATTATTTAGTAAGATATATCTGCATTAGCCTTTTGTTTTGTTTTGTTTTGTTTGTTGTTGTTGTTGTTGTTGTTTTTTGTTGAGATGGAGTCTCACTCTATGGCCCAGGCTGGAGTGCAGTGGCGCCATTTTGGCTTACTGCAACCTCTGGCTCCCAGGCTCAAGCGATCCTCCCATCTCACCCCCAGAGTAGCTGGGACTACAGGTATGTGCCACCATGCCCAGCTAATTTTTGTATTTTTGATAGAGACGGGGTTTTGCCATGTTGGTCAGGCTGGTCTCGAACTCGTGAGCTCAAGCAATCCGTCTGCCTTGGCCTCCCAAAGTGGTGTGATTACTGCACCCAGTACAGCCAGTTAAAAAAAATCAGTCCACTTAATAAATACTAAAACCTTTCATGGTTAAAAATTCTACTGCTTAGATGGCCTGTGCTTATTTTAAAATTTTGTTCTTTGTTCCATGTGTGCGAGCCCCAACAGGATGAAAAGGAGGTTACTATGTGGTGATATTTGAATAATATTTTACTATTTTTGTACACTGCAGGTTTACTCATTAAGGAATGTTCACATTAAGAATGTTAGTCATAATACACAATGAATAATTTGGATTCTCAATGAGTCACACTTTCTGTGATGGAATATTTTGAAATAAGTTCCTCATAGCATAAAACTTATTTGAAAATGAGTTTAAAATCTGTTCTATAGTTTGATTCTATTCTGAAATCTGTTCTATAATTTGGTGCTGAACTTTTACTTGTAAATAATGAGATCACATCATGTTGACAGTAATAGATATTCTCCATGTTTTGCAAGAACTTCCCAGATATTTGACTATATGGGATCACTATAGTCATACCTTAAAGGACACAAAATCATAGGCATGGCCAATGGAAAACTTAAGCGTGTTGTGTGCTTGACACCAAAACAATCATTCAGTTCAGTATAATTGTGAGGATTAAAATCAGTAAATACATCAACTCGCCTGTTAGGTATTGAGTGGATCAAATAATTCAACAGTTTTTTATTTATTTTTTTAATTTAATTTAATTTTTATTATTATACTTTAAGTTCTAGGGTACATGTGCACAACGTGCAGGTTTGTTACATATGTATACATGTGCCGTGTTGGTATGCTGCACCCATTAACTCGTCATTTACATTAGCTATATCTCCTAATGCTATCCCTCCCTCCTCCCCCCACCCCACGACAGGCCCCAGTGTGTGATGTTCCCCACTCTGTGTCCAAGTGTTCTCATTGTTCAATTCCCACCTATGAGTGAGAACGTGCGGTGTTTGGTTTTCTGTCCTTGCGATAGTTTGCTGAGAATGATGGTTTCCAGCTTCATCCATGTTCCTACAAAGGACATGAACTTATCCTTTTTTATGGCTGCATAGTATTCCATGGTGTATATGTGCCACATTTTCTTAATCCAGTCTATCATTGTTGGACATTTGGGTTGGTTCCAAGTCTTTGCTATTGTGAATAGTGCTGCAGTAAACATATGTGTGCATGTGTCTTTATAGTAGCATAATTTATAATCCTTTGGGTATAGACCCAGTAATGGTATGGCTGGGTCAAATGATATTTCTAGTTCCAGATCCTTGAGGAATCGCTACACTGTCTTCCACAGTGATTGAACTAGTTTACAGTCCCAACAGCAGTGTAAAAGTGTTCCTATTTCTCCACATCTTCTCCAGCACCTGTTGTTTCCTGACTTTTTAATGATCACCATTCTAACTGGTGTGAGATGGTATCTCATTGTGGTTTTTGATTTGCATTTCTCTGATGGCCGGTGATGATGAGCATTTTTTCATGTGTCTATTGGCTGCCTAAATGTCTTCTTTTGAGAAGTGTCTGTTCATACACTTTGCCCACTTTTTGATGGGGTTGTTTGATTTTTTCTTGTAAATTTAAGTTCTTTGTAGATTCTGGATATTAGCCCTTTGTCCAGTGGGTAGATTGTAAAAATTTTCTCCCATTCTGTAGGTTGCCTGTTCACTCTGATGGTAGTTTCTTTTGCTGTGCAGAAGCTCTTTAGTTTAATTGGATTCCATTTGTCAATTTGGCTTTTGTTGCCATTGCTTTTGGTGTTTTAGTCATGAAATCCTTGCCCATGCCTATGTCCGGAATGGTATTGCCTAGATTTTCTTAAATCAGAGCGCCTCTTCTCCTCCAAAGGAACGCAGCTCCTCTCCAGCAATGGAACAAAGCTGGACAGAGAATGAGTTTGATGAGTTGAGAGAAGAAGGCTTCAGACAGTTGGTAATAACAAACTTCTCCGAGCTAAAGGAGGATGTTCAAACCCATCGCAAAGAAGCTAAAAACCTTGAAAAAAGATTAGATGAATGGCTAACTAGAGTAAACAGCATAGAGAAGACCTTAAATGACCTGACAGTGCTGAAAACCATGGCATGAGAACTACGTGACACTTGCACAAGCTTCAGTAGCCGATTCGATCAACTGGAAGAAAGGTTATCAGTGATTGAAGATCAAATGAATGAAATGAAGCGAGAAGAGAAGTTTAGAGAAAAAAGTAAAAAGAAATGAACAAAGTCTCCAAGAAATATGGGACTATGTGAAAAGACCAAATCTACATCTGATTGGTGTACTTGAAAGTGACAGGGAGAATGGAACCAAGTTGGAAAACACTCTTCGGGATATTATCTGGGATAACTTCTCCAACCTAGCAAGGCAGGCCAACATTCAAATTCAGGAAACACAGAGAACACCACAAAGATATTCCTCGAGAAGGGCAGCTCCAAGACACATACTTGTCAGATTCACCAAAGTTGAAATGTAGGAAAAGATGTTAAGGGCAGCCAGAGAGAAAGGTCGGGTTACCCACAAAGGGAAACCCATCAACAGTTTTTTAATTGTCATTGTGTACATCCAGCCTGTACTTTAGTAAGTAAGCAAAGGATAAATAACAATGTTGTTCTTCTATGATGTTCTCATCCTACAAGCCATAAAAAAAATGTCAGTGACCTTAAGTCTTCCCTATAGGTAACTACTACTATCATTGAAGCACTGGACTAGGTCTGGGGACTAGGCACTGGACTAGGATCCTGTCCGTGCCCTTCAGGATTTTATATGGGCAGTGGCTTAAGAAATATGTTTTATTTAACTTGAGTCTCTGTGGTCTTACAAATTGCTGGATTATAGTTCTGCAGATCCTTTGCCCTGCAGAGGATACTTCTCTTTCTTTAGAAAGTCAGAAACAAAGATGAAAACACCATGATTAATTTACACACAAATTTTTTAAAGGTGGGTTTTCAGGGTCTGGGTTTTTCTTCATGATCTGCTATTTATGTAGCCAGTTAAAAAGTTGTTTATATTTAGACAGTGTAAGCAAAGTTTAAAAAACACTACCTTTGGCTGGGCATGGTGGCTTGCGCCTGTAATCCCTGCACTTTGAGAGGCCAAGATAGGTGGATCACTGAAGGTCGGTAGTTCGAGACCAGCCTGGCCAATATGGCAAAACCCCGTCTCTACTAAAAATACAAAAATTAGCCAGGTGTGGCAGCGCACACCGGTAGTCACAGCTACTTGGGAGGCTGACGCAGGAGAATTGCTTGAACCCAGGAGGCGGAGGCTGCAGTGAGCCACTATCACGCCACTGCACTCCAGCCTGGGCGACAGAGCAAGACTTCATCTCAAAACAAACAAACAAACAAACAAAAACAGTAAAAAAAAAAAACACTACCTTAGTTGGTTATTTTGATTATCTCACAGTCTTCCGTATTAATTTTTTACTGAATTTTGACTGACTTGTTTTTCAATATAGGAATATAAGCTATCAAGACAAAGGCCCCATTTTCTACTTCGTTTGAGTACCTCAAAGGACCAGGAAATTTCTTGAGTTTGACAAGGAACAGCATCATGCTGCCTAACCTGTTAAAGCATACGGTTGTCTTACAGTAAACTGTTTTTTTTTGAGATAGGGTCTTGCTCTGTCTTCCAGGCTGGAGTGCAGTGGTGCCATATCGGCTCACTGCAGCCTCAACCTTCTGGGCCCAGGTGATCCTCCCACCTCAGCCTCCTGAGTAGCTGGGATTGCAGGTGCGTGGCTGCACGTCTGGCTAATTTTTGTATTTTTAGTAGAGACAAGGTATTGCTATGTTGCCCAGCTCAGTAAACTTTTTTTGAAGACTTAGAACAGCGGGTTGATATTAGCGCTCCTAGCAATGTGCCTGATTTAGAGTCAGTGAATGGCTTAGGTACTGAGGTCATCTGACTCTTCAAAGGGCATTAACTTCTAATCTACTTGAGAGTAACCAAGTCTAAATGGTATACAATATGCAAAACAAAATCCTCCAAGTTAAGTAATTATAGTATTTTAGAACATACTAAAACTCTGTGAGTATTAAATTATTGTAAAGTTTTATATTATATTAGATTTTATACTCTATTTTGAGGCAGGAGTATCATCATAAAATAGAATTAAGTACAGGCATACCTTGTTTTATTGTACTTTGCTTTGCCATGCTTTGCAGATACTGAGTTTTTAGCAAATTGAAGGTTTGTGGCAGCCCTGTGTCCAGCATGTCTATCAGTGCCATTTTCCTAGCAACATGTATCTACTTCGTTAGCATTTGTTAACAATAAAATATTTTTAATTAAGTTATGCACATCATTTTTTTAGACATAATACTATCACACACTTAATAGACTATAGTATAGTGTAAACATAACTTTTATGTGCACTGGGAAACCAACAAATTCGTGTGACTCACCTTATTGTAGTAATCGCTTTATTGTAGTAGTCTAGAACCAAACCCATAGTATCTCCAAGGTATGCCTGTATATAGATAAGAATTATCCATCAAAATTGCTGCCTTAGAATTATTGTAGCAGTTCTGCCACTTCTCAGAATATTGTTGTTGTACCTTAGAGCCAGTTTGAGTCACAGAAGAAAATCACTAATCACTTATATATTAATAGCACTTTATAATCACATCTTGATTTTATCCAAGTGGTATGCAGCCTGATCGTGTTATTGCCAATGGTTGCCTCCAAATGACAGTTCAGTATTTACAAAGTTCAAACTAATTGTCTTTAAAAAAAAAAAAAAAAAAAGCTTTGTAATCACTGAGGAGTGTCTGAAATAAAAGAGAGAAAGAAAAATCTCTGAGCGCATATCCCAAAGAGGAATTCCTAAAGTTCCACGTGCAAAGAAAATGCTGATGGTATGTGTTTGTCCTAGTAAGAACACAACTTTGAAGGATATAAAATCTTTTTCAGCTTTGAAAATTAAGTAATACATTAGTTCTTTCTATCCCTTTTTGACAGTAATGTGTGATATAAATAATAGTGTCATATACTGTTATATAATTACTAGGATAGAAGAAAACACACTTTTTTACAAGACCCCCCTTGCATTAGAACATGTAGAAAATTATGGTGTGGTGACATCTTCCTCCTGAGGCTGTCTTGCTGTAACAGAGAATTATAACCAACCATTCTGTTTCCCCAGGAGTTTGGTAGGAGGCCATGGCAGTGATTCCAGAGCTAGGCCTCTACCAGCATTGGTGTTTCATTTTTAGAGAGATTCTGTATTATTTCTGGTGGTTTTATGTTATAGCAAACATTTTCAATCAGACCTCTCCTTAAATTCCTTTTTAATTTATTCAAGCACAAGCATTTACTATGTACAGCGGGGTCTGCTAAGCAAAGAATATGAGACAGAGTCCTCCTCTCTGGTCAATGCAATAAGCCTCCTTCATAGCAGGAAGGGGAAGGAAGTGTTCATAGAAAAAGGAGCCAAATCTTTCTCCTTCCCCCGATAATTACAAAACGAAAACTGTTGAGGATAGATTAGGCAATAGATCCCCAGATCAGAAAAATAAAGAGGATGGAACAAATAATTGAATCAAGTTAGAAAAAAAATTAATGCCTTGAAAGCAAACTCCTCAATAGAAAAATGCAACATGTTTAAGAGGAAATACAGGGCATGCAAATGTTTTGTTCTGCATATCCGCAGAGAGAAAACTTATGGTTTTGAAAAATTCTGCATTTCCTGAATAGCATTTGCTCCTGAGTACACCTGTGTTCGGGCTGAGAAAATTACTTGAGTGGATGAACTGATGATTAGCTAGTGGGAAATGGGGTCCAAGGACTTGTGTCCAGCCAAGTGGCAGGACAAGATGACTAGCACTTTTCAAGCAAGGCTCTCAAAGCAAGAAGATAAGAAGATGAACTCGGATAGGGTGGCAGTTGTGGCCACAAAGCAAGAGGAGCATGCTTGAGGTGCAAATCCTAAAACACACTTGGTTCCTTCCGAGGTCAAGCTTCTGCCGTCCCAGCCAGTGGTTGGCAAGTGACTCAGCAGTTTCCAAGAATTCTTGCTTGCATCAGCCTTGCCGCTTGGGTGAGGTCCTCTTGGAGCTCCTGGTAGTAAGAGAGGTGAGAGGCAAATCCTCTCACCATGTCCTGACCTCACACTGCACAGGCACTTTGCATTTGTTTTGTTTTGTTTTTTTCATCTACAGGCCATGGCTTGTTCTTAAGGAACTGCTAATCATCTAATTTCAGTGATGCCTAAAATGTAGGCTAAACAAAATCAAATTATATCATAGGCAACAATAGAGAGAAGTCTGAGAAGTAAATGTGAAGCTCTGAGCCTTTGAAGATATTTGAAAGAAGTTAGGGTTTGTCCACTGAAATTACTCAAGTCCACAGACAACATTTTGACTGCCCCTTGCCCAGTACTGATCTTACCTTATTTGTTCCCCTATAACGTGTATGCATGAGAAGCCCCCACCACTTGTTGGGGACCTGCCTACCATTATTTCATGGGTACACTGCAGGTTCCTTCTCTCCTATGCTGCATGATTGGTGGTCTGCTGTACACTGTGCAGATGTTTCTCCTGTGCTATTTCATGATTATTTTTCAAGTGGCCTCTTAGTCAAGGGATGGCAGGTCAACACATGGGAACATCTGCTCTTACCATTTTTCTAAGCAAACAGCAGATGGCATTGCTGCTGTCCTTTTGATCTGAAGCAAAAATTCCCATGTCTGAGGTGTTGGTTTACATTGACACTGCCTGGCAAGCGACTGCCTGAGAGTCGGCCTCCCGCAACAGTAGCACTGCTTACAGATGTTTTCTCTGCAATGCTCATTTTTAGTTTGTTTCTTCCTGTGACTCTACTTCTGCAGGGTGTCTTAAACTTTGATTCTTCCTCCTGTGACTGTTGCTCCATCACCTCACTGATGTCAACTATGGTCCTCAGGTTTCCTACCATTTGTCACTTGGGATCACCATTAGAGTTGCCAAAGAGGAGACAGTAACCTGCCTCACATCAGGAAGTAGACACCGGCTATGTGTGTGTGATGGACTACACAAGATTATCTTGGAAATAGCTGAACCACCAACCTTTTTCTAGGTGATTCCTCTGCCAGACAAGACCATCTTAAAATTACATTTTAACCATTGGATTTATAAAACTTTAATGTATGTATTCTGTAAGATTTGTACTCATCGAACAACTGTTATCTTTACAAACAGTGCAAATATGCAAATGAAATGTCCACTTCAGTGTTATTTTCTAGACGGAGTAGTAGCCTGTTAGAAGAAAAAAAAAATCTTTCTTACATTTTTCCTTGGTTTATATTAGATTCCAATGACGTTTTACAATTATTATTTTATCTTTCCATAAGTTATTGGGGTACAGGAGGTATTTGATTATATGAGTAAGTTCTTTAGTGGTGATTTATGAGATCCTGGTGAAACCAGCTCAAACGCCCATCAATGACTGTTTCATTATAGGTAACCTTTGGTCATCCACAGTGCTTCCACACCCTCTGGCATCTTCCTTCTGTAGGTGTTTCTTCTTTGACATCATCAGTTAAATTCTTTATATATGTCTTTCCTTCTTCTGCGTAGTCTTGTATATCCTGTCAATCAAGAGTTCCAGGAAGCTTCAATTTCCTTTATCTGTGAAATGAGAATAATACTTTCCTCATGTGATTGTTGTGAGGATTAAATGAGATAATGTGTGCCTACTGAGTGCTTTAAAAATGGAAGTCGTCATCCTCTTGTTCATCACCATCATCATTGCCATCACATCATTCATAGGTCAAGGAGTCAGAGGACCCAGCTTGAGCATTTCCTAGCTGAAATGTCAGGCACTGTTACCATCTCTTCTTTCTCATCTGAGGTCCAAGTATATTGCCTTTTATTGTACTACTTGGTTTCTTGTTTTATATTTTCAGGCTCTGCATGAATTTTTTGTATTCCTAGAAAACTATACTCAGTGTTCTTGAACTTTTTGTTTTCTTGTGTTTTACTTGACATATATATTATAGCTTTTTGGCTCAAAAATTTCCAGGTTTATACTTGTAACTTTAACATAATATAGTAATTATCAAAGATGCCCAAGGTGCAGAATCTCTATTTCCTTTGAATTTCATGCAACTACTGATGTCTGTTTATATTCTTGCCAAATTGGATTTCAAAATGGCCCAATTTTCTAGGGCAAGTAAGTTTTCATAGCAAAGTATTTGGTGCCTCAGAAAATATGAGTTTTCAGAATATTTGGTAGCCACCTAAAGTGATTAGGGAAAAAAGATATAATATGTGTACCTACTGTTTCTTATGGCAAGTTCTTGAATGTAGAAGACTTGCCAAAAGGAAGGTATGTGTACACACCACCCTTTCAGAATTGTATCAGCAAATAGAAACGAAGGAGTAGAGAGGATATTTAAGAGAAAGCATGAGTCATATTTCTAACAAGAAAAGGCAGTCACTGACTTTGTGTGGAAACAATGCTAGAGCATGTCTGTTAACATCTAAGTCATTCTAGAAGTTGGGATTACTGAGAGTCAGTAAACTTTAAATACTGGTGATTAGTTTATGTAGCACTGGAAAAACAAATCTCCTTCCATCTTTCAAACAAATATTTCTGGTGAGCCCATCCCAGTGTCCTTTTATTTCACTTCTACTCAATTCTTTTGGAGTTTGTCAAATCCTTTTATTAAAATGTTGCTCTTTTTTTTCCCTCTCATATGTAGCCTTAGTCACTAAAATAAATAGAGCTGTCCCAAACAGAGTCGTAGCCATTCTTAGCTGACTTCCTTCTTAATATAGCAACCCATTTGACTTTGTCCTTGCAATTTTTTTTATTTGAAAATTGAATTTGCCCCACTTACTTCTCATTCTGCCTCAGTTAGGCTCCCAATTTTCATCCTTTAAATGAATTATCTTGCTGTTTTCTTTCCCCCTTTTCCTGTGAGCTTTCAGCTCATTTCTGCATTCCCTTTTATTCCTTAGATCTTTAAAACTCATTTTACAACCTAACTGGATTGACTTAACCACGTATGAGAATTTGTTGTACTTTAATTGTCCTAGTGAAAACCCTATTGTCTTATATAATGTTTTCTAAATCTGTAAAGTGTTTGCTTCTCAACTCTAGGAGATTGGCTCCAAAATAGGCCCCAGCCTCTCTCTTGAGCTCAAATCTGTCTTCCTCATTCCCTGCTGAACACCTTTCCATCGGTGTCCCTCTAATGCAATAAATTCATCATGTCTCTCTTTCTGGTAATGGAAGCAGCCAGTCATCCTAGCTGCAACTTTTCTGTTTTCTTTACCTTAGGGCTTCTACTTGCTCCATATGTAACTGGCCACCACACCCCACGGAGGCAGCCTCCGCTATGTTTCTCATGTGCCTTTGCTCAGTTCCGTGTTCATGTCACTACAGTTGTTCACCCCTTTCCTCCTCTGTTCCTGACTTCACTCATCTCCCCACCATTGCCATCCCCCTACTACAGTTGCCACCTCCAGCTTCCCTGCTTCCTGCCATTCCTATCTGTCTTACATACACTGCCAGATTTTTCTAAAATGTGGCTCTAACAGTTGTTTATTTCTGCCCTAAATCCTTTAGTGCCTCTCTACTGCCTACTGAATAAATTTGACTCTTTCCTTCATGATTAAGATTTTGCAAGCCTGGAAAACATAGCAAGATCCTATTTCTACTAAAATAAAATAAAATAAAATTAAATTAAATTAAAATAAAATAAAAAAATAAAATAAAAAATAAAAATTAGCCAGGCATAGTGATGTGTTCCTGTAGTCCCAGCTACTTGGGAGGTTAAGATGGGAGGATCACTTGAGCCCAGGAGTTTAAGGCTGCAGTGAGCCATGATTGTGCCAGTATACTCCAGCCTGCATGACAGAGACCTTGTCTTTGTCTCAAAACAAACAAAGAAACAAACAACAAAAAACCCAAACAAACAAAAAAGTTCCACATTCTAACTCTAATTTATTCTTCTATTCTTCCCTCCATGCCACTCTCTATACCCTATATACTCCAGGCTTTTGGATTTCTCTGATCTTGCTTTGCCTTTATGGTCTCTATTGCTTTTTCTCATGTTCCTTTGCTTTGAATTCTCTAAACCTCCCTCACCAATTACTACCTGCCAGGGTACTGGTCATGGCCTTCTCAGATACCATTTCTCTGTAAGGCCATCCTTGAATCTGCTGCCTTGTCCCGTAAGCCTGCTGGCCAGTGTTCACTTTACTTGATTTTCTTTCCTAGCCTGTTAACCTTTGCCTCCCACTAAAGTTCGTTATGTTTACTTCCCTCTTTGTGGCTAGAATTTAAGATCTATGAAAGGGATGACCATGGCCTTAATTATTCTTATATTTTCCTTGGTATCCAGCATATTTATACATCCTTGATGATTGGTAAATATGTATGTATTGAAATATAGTCATGAATCGCTTAATGATGGGAATACATTCTGAGAAGTGCTTCATTAGGTGCTTTTGTCCTTATACACACATCATAGAGGGTACTTACACAAACCTAGATGGGATAGTTTACTACACACCTAGACTATATGCTATAACCTATTGCTCCTAGGCTACAAACCTGTACAGCATGGTACTGCACTGAATACTGTAGGCAACTGTAACACAATGTGTGTATCCAAAAATATCTAAACCTAGAAAAGGTACAATAAAAATATGTTATAATCTTACGGGACCATTATCATACATATAATCTGCCATTGACCAAAACATCCTTATTTAGCACGTAACTGTATATATGTGTGTGTATATATACACACAATTAAAAAGTAATCCCCAATAGTATTTGTGTCCTCTTCTTAACACAATATTTACAGCCAGTATTTCTTTACTTTTGCTATAATAGTCCAAGACTCAGGACTTGCCTTTCCCAACTAGTACTTGTACTTTGAGGAAGAAAGTAGGAAATAATCTCTCAGAAGCCTATTACCACTTCTACATTAATGGGCATATGAAGCGGCGTCATTGTCTGGGGTAAATACCCGAGGTTCGTGTCTGGCGCCAAGAAGATTAGGACATGGACACATGTGGGTGGGTTAAGGAGTGGAAAGTTTAATAGGCAAGAAAGGAGAGAGGAGAGCAGCTGTCTCTCTCTTTCTCCTTTTTGAGAGAGAGGTGCCCGAAAGGGAGCAGCGGACCATAGCAGATTTTATAGGGAGGCTTGAGGAGGTGGTGTCTGATTTATCTAGGGCCCGCAGATTGGTTTGACCAGGTCTGATATTTACATAGGACACAGGAAAGGCTGATCACCCCACCCTAATCTTATTATGCAAATGGGCTTTCTACTTGGCCAGCGCCATCTTGTCTGCTCCCTACTGTACACATGGCTGGCAAAGAAAAGAGAAGATGGAGCCACCAGTTAGAACATGCCTGTTTCCAGGTAGCTTTTTCCTATTGGCATGACTGCTGGCATTCACCTGTGCAAGCTTCTAGCTTGTTTGTCTATGTCTGCAGCTCAATTCTACAGGCTGCTCTTTGTTAGAAAAGAAAATGATGTTGGGGCTGCTTTTCATTAAAAAGAGAACCTTACCAAGGACTTCCTTACCCCTCAGTATCTGCCTAAATAATTTCATTTTAACTCCTGTATCACAAATACTGAAGGAACTCGGAAAGTTCATTTCAGTTTGCCTCACCTAATGACCTCACATGTTTACCTGAACTGTAAACATTTTGAAGAGCTTTATTTGCTTATTTATCTCCTCTGCTAAGAAATCTTTGAGTCCCTATGAGCAGGGATTGATTCAGTATATTCAAGGTGTGAATATTTTGTACAAATGAATATATAAACATAGACTCTATAAATGTAAGGAGGCTAGAAATTTTAACAAAATTTCTAAAAGCTCTTCAAAGAATGAAATATTAGTAATATTCCTAACCTATAGTAATTTCTTACATTTACTTGTAGTTCAGGAGAAGGACACCTACATGAAAATATTAGATCAAGCCATATAACACTAAAGATGTTTGAGTATTTTAACACAAACAGCAATTTCACATGGCTCGACCTATGCAGGCATGGAATGGGAACAGTCTTGAATCTTAGAACTTAATGCTAGTGCTCAGGATCGGTGTGCAGCTGGATTTTTGTTCACCCTAACCTGGCTTGTTATTCTACTTTTGACCCAGCCCATGGGGATAGAGAGGTAATTAGTAATGCCATTCTTTCATCATTGCTGGTAATTGTTGACTTAATTCCCTCTAGTTATTGTTTCATATTAGTTCATAATTAGTTAGGTTTATTATACTAGTAATTAAAATATAAAATTAATTGGATGTTTCCTTTACTTTGAAGTTGGCCTAAAGGTGTATACATGCATGACATGACCCTGACTCAGTAACTTCCATGTATGTTAGTGAATTTTGCTCTTAGGCTCATCTATTCATTCACGATTCCATCAGCAAATGTTTCTTGAGCACCTATTCTGGGTATACCATCCTGGACAACCACAGGATTCCAGACCTCAAGGAGAGAAGGGATGAAAAGTGCCCAGCCTATGATCTTTGTTCAACTGATGGTCACAGATAATCATTATTATGGCGGTGATCACAATCCTGACTGAGAGCTAGCTATATTTTTAAATTTTCTCTTCATAATTAAAAAATCACTGATATATTGTTTGTTTTTTTCTTCTGAGATTTTCATGTCTAAGGAAAGTGAGTAGAATCCAAAGGAGATGGTTTCATTAGGAAAATGCTCAATTGTAACAACTTTATAGGAATTTATCTGGGTCTTTGTTTAAGATAGTCAGAGACAATGGAATCTGAAGCCTTGCTTCCCTTTCTGCTCTTCCCCTATCCTGAGGCTCTAAGGCACCTGAGAGGCATTTTACCTGGGAGAGCAGGACTCAAAACCTGAGCCACCAGAACCCTCCTGCTTGCATCTGCCTCGATCCCCTGCTTGGGGTGGAAGAATTGAAGTATAAAAGTAAGTGTCTGGCTGGGTGCAGCGGCTCATGCCTTTAATCCCAACATTTTGGGAGGCCAAGGTGGTAGGATGGCCTGAGCCCAAGAGTTTGGGACCAGTATAGATAACGTACCGAGACCCCATCTCCATACTTTTTTTTTTTTTTAATTAGCCAGGTGTGGTGGTGCATGCCTGTTGTCCCAGCTCCCAGGCAGGCTGAGGCGGGAGGATCATTTAAGCCTAGGAGTTGGAAGTTATAGTGCTCTATGATTGCACCGCTGCACTCCAGCCTGGGCCACCGGGTAAGACCCTGTCTCTAAAAAAATTTTTGTTTTTTGAAAACCGAGTTTCTAGGAGTTCCTTGGGCCCTAATACTCAGCTCAGTTGACAGCAAAAGTCAGAGTATGATTTCAGGCCTTCATGTGTCAGGTAGATTTACTGTGGCCTGTAATCACAGCCCCTCTTTCACGAAGGTCTTCCACAGTCCATGGGAGGACGAGGCTCGAAGACAGGATCTAAGAGCTAAGCACATCTGTTCCCGCTCTTGGAAAAGCAGCTCAGCACACAAGCTCTATTAACAGGGGGTCTGGAACATCAACTTTGGTGGGCATCAAAGACAACATATTTATTTATTTCATTAATTTTTGTCTGTTTTGTCCATAAGAATTATATTTCCTAAAATTGGGATTGTTATGAAAATTATTCAGAAGAGGAAAAAGCTGAATTTTCAGATATATTAATTTCCAAAGTGCTTATTTCTGACATCATCTTTGGATTTTTATGTCTCCGCAACTTCATAATTAAAAAATTAAAGCCTGAATGAACTCAAAAGGCCTTTGGCCTTAGTAGACTTATTAAATCTGCTTTATTGAGAAGACTTGACCCCTTGGCTGCATTATCTTGGGATTGTACTGTATTTCACTTTATTTTCTTTGATATGTGTACAGTAAAATACCAGACCTTAAAATAAAAGTCCCTTGCTGAGCCTCTTCTCCCTGGGAAAGAATACACTTTATGGCCAGATGGAATGGCATCATGTCTCACTGTTGGGGTAGCACAGAAAAGACAACATCGCTGAACGCTTTCCATTCTCATATGGGGGAGGCTCCTTAGTTTAGTCAGGTGCTGTAACTTGGACCCAACGCTGAGTTGCAGCTCAGGAGACAAAACAGTTGGAAAACTTGGAGAAAGGCTCTAAGGGTCAGTGAAATTTACTGTGGGCAGCTGCTGCTTCAAAGCCACTCTCTGTGCAGAAGCCTATTAAGAAGTAGTAGGTTACGTTCCTGCCGTTTCCCCAGCATGATGGATGATGCTCTGAAAAGAGAAAAGACTTCCTGTTCCATGGAGGTGGCTTTCCTCTAGGCTGCCTCACTGCCTTTCTCAGGCTCTCTCCATTCCGTTTCTAACCATTGAATTCACTGCTCCACTACATTTAATAATAAGCCGGGCTTGTCAGGAATGACTGACTGTGACTCACCAGTGACTTCTTGTCAATCAGCAGGACCTCCCACTCTCAGTAGAGGGGCTTAGCTATGCTGTCGTTCCAGGGGAAGAGGCTATGAGGGAAAAGAATCAGGTTGCATGTGGACCAATAACAGGAGTGACTTTAGAGTTTGCTTGATCTTTTTCGCTTTCAGAAACATTTTCACTTTACCTCACATTAAGAAACTATTCCTCACTGCCCCTCTCTTAGCTTCTGGTATTTGCCAAGCTCTCTTCTACTAGCACTTTTGTACATGCTGTTACCTCCACTACGTGTGCTCTTCCCTGTTTGCTTTGCTTTCTTAACTGCTGCTCTCTTTCTAGTCTCAGCCTGTAACCCAACCTTCTTGCTTAGGTTAGAGCTCTTAAGTTGAGGTGCTTATAGGACGGTGTCCTTCCTTTGTGGCACTCGTTTGGGTGACCATTTGATGGATGTCTTTTTCACATTCTGCATTATTGAGGATTGTATTACACCCACACGCACGCACACAGACACACACACACGTGCATGTGGCACCATGTGCAATGTCCATCTTCCCTGCCTCAGCTGCAGTCTCCACACAGGCAGGGAGGGTGCTGTCAATCTTCATCATTGTACCTCCAGTACCCACTACCCAATGCACATTTGTTACTGCTGGATTCGGTTGACATTTGATTTGTATATCCTTAGGAAAGTAGAAGCTTGTTACTATATGCTTTTCACAGGCATAAAGATACAAGGCTAATAGTGTGAGGTGCTTTTAGGAGCAAGGCTGAGTTGCTTGCTTAGTAACAAGCATCATCTGCTTAGCAAGCCCGCATTTTGGATGTGGGGAAAAGTTTTTCATAATTAACAGGTGCACAAAAACTCAGCATTTTCAGGTCAAATGACTATACATACTTCTAATAAGTTCTTCTCTATTGACTCCATCAAGCACTGGTTACTAAGTGCTCATGTATGGTTAGTAGAGTCTTTTGGTGTTTGGTAGAGATGACTAACACAGGCAAGATCCCTGGCCTCCTGAGGCTTATCATATAAATAGGGACATCAGGTAAAGACCAGAGAAGAAAGTACTCACTTGTGGGAATGTGGTAGAACCACAAATATGAAGGAGAGGAAGGTCTGTTTCTCCCCACTTCTAGAGGATCAGGTCTGTGGCATCATGAAAGACAGAAATACCATTGATCTTCATTCAGTTAGTAGTGATGTATGTAGACCTACAACCCATAAATCTTGTGATTTCATTCTAAAATTAATTCACCATTCAAAAGGAGGAAAAATCAAGTTCTCATACAAGAGTTGATTGTGGCGGCAGGTACATTTTGTTGACTGTCATATTTAGATGGAGCTAAGGGGATATACATATATATATTTCTATATAGAGAAATAAAGTATACCTATATTTCTTTATAGAGAAATAAAAGTTCACATGGAAGTTTCCTTTTGCTGCCTAATTCAGAGATTTTTCATTCCTTGTAGAATCCCTTCAGGGGCTGCTAAATGAGGTGTCAAGAAAGAAGGAACTCAAGGGATAAAGTTCTGGTTCCCCAAGTTCCCCAACCAGAAGGGCTCCATGTAGAAACATTTGTTTTAGAATGCTTTAATTTCAATAGAAGAAAGAATTCTACTGCCACAATTTGCTAACTTTTCTTTAAACTGCGGAGTTCAAGAAACCCTTGCACAGGGCAGATAACAGTTGTTATTCGATGGGAATGTTGCAGAGGAGCAAACTTAGTGACCTGGGAGGTGTGAGTACAGTGTGTAGATAGGGAAAGAAGCAGTAACATTTCCTATTAGAAAATCAGGGATGGTCTTTGGGAAATAAGATCGTGATGCTGATTTCCTGATCAAATGGGACTTTAGATCAGGATGTGCTGAGTCCACTCCAGGACACACAAGGCCTCTTCTCTGAGGTGTCTGAGTTGAGTAGATAAAAAAGACTCTAAACAATTCCACTGATCACCTCAAGAATTTCCTCTAATTTGCCTTCACATTGCATGGAGGTCCTTTCTCTATGGACCATCTGGTAGGGAGTTGTTAGGATGGCTATGGAGTAACAGACCACTGTGTTGATGGCAACTCCCCACAACACACCTTTTTAGGGGACACTTTCTTGGACTACTTCTTTGGGGATAGCACATGTATTAGAAGAGCAGAGGGAAGAGAGAAGCTACCTTGGAAATGGAAATTTTGCTGTTGGTCATGGCTGTGACTGGGATACCTCAGGTGGACAGTGCTAGCGAATTTCCACTGTGTGTTTCTTATGTTCCATGTAGCATTTTTTTTGTTTGTTTAAGAGTTTAATTCCTTAATTTTTAAAAACTTTTAATTTTGTAGGTACATAGTAGCTGTATATATTTAGGGGGTACATGAGATATTTTGGTACATGCATGTAATATGTAATAATCACATCATGGGCAATTGGATATTCATCCCCTCAAGCATTTATTCTTTGTGTTACAAGCAATCAAATTATACTCTTTTAGTTATTTTTAAATGTACAATTAACCATGAAGCTCTTATCTCAAACCAAAGTATATTCACAAACTGTTCTCAGATGATTAGGGCTCTCTTATGGACTGTGATTTATTTTTTAATCTCTTTGTCATAACTTAATGAGAATCTATTAGGATGAGAGAGTAGAGAATAAACCTGGAAAGAAAATATTTGTGGCCTAGTATTCTCCAAGAAATACTGAACTCACTCCAGAATATTCTACTTTTATTTCTAATAGGAATTAATAAGAATGCTATAGTTCTTATTTGGAAAGTATGTCTACATGGTTTGTGTGTATTTATATGCCAAAAACAAAATGAGACTATTCAAGCATTGGAATGTTAGAAACTATAACATTGTCTGCAAATATCACAATCTCATGAGATCTATTTTGTTAAACATGAAGAAATTTAAGTTTCTTTTGAAAATTCTTTAAAGTAATAAAAATCTGAATCTTAATTTTATCAAAAATTATAACCAAGATTCACTGATATGATTGAGAGACTTATTAAAAAACATAAACCAAGACTTTAAATTTAGTGGAGTGTGAAAGATTGATGTACTTGTGGAATTGCATATTTATTATTTTTATGTGGAAAGTCATGGTGATTATGATATGAAATGTGATGTTGTTTGCTTAAAGCATAAGTCTACTCTGTAGGTCAGGATCAAAAGGGACCATTTTTAGTTTGCCTTCAATTTGATCAATTCTGGGGATTCTAAAAGGGAAGGTAAGTTAACAGATATTTACAAAAAGAATGAAATTAATATGTCAGTTAGACAATGGGTCCAGATTCTTTAAAAGTAACCACAAACCTTTAAAATTGAACATGGAATAGAAAATTTAAAGACAAAGTCAGAGTCCAACCAAACCATTCCTTCAGTTAATTTAGAAAAGTTTATCATCTATTTATATAAAAATCCACATAGAGGGAAAAAAAACTAAATTAATAAAACAAGTCAGAACTGAATTGGTGAGACAAATATAGGAAGATTGTTACCCTCCCCATCACAAGCGAGTTTGTAATTCTGATATAATAAAGTTGAATAGATGCGTTCATGTTGAATCATTTGTCTTCTTGGAATGTGTAACTAAATTATAGTTCTGGGTGAGTACACGGACTGGGATTATGTGATTATACTGCAGGCCCTGATTCTACTTATATTTATAGTCACTGCTTAATACCTAAATGTATTGTTTGAGTGTTGACAAGGTACCAATAATATTACTTTGTCCTTTTACTGCACTCTCACAAGAGGATCTTTAAGAACTTTACTCACATTAGTGTGTTATTCCCAGGATTATTCTTCCTGTTTTATAACTGAAGAAACTGCTTCTCATGGATATAAGTAACTTGTTCAAACCAAGTTTGTAATGTTGTTAGAAAGCCTCTCCTGATTCCATAGTTTGACTGTTCCACCCTGGAGATTAACACTTGAAGTAGGCATTCTGCAATGGCTGTGGCCCAGAGAATGGTCATGTAGACCCATATTAAATTAAGAATTTGTTAACATACATGAGGGATCCACTTTGTTGAGTCTATACAAAAAGGGTTTGCTGAGCGAATGAAATAACACAAATATAGAGAAAAATTATTATCTCACTGTGTAGAAAGTTTGCCAAACTTTTCATCTGTGTTGGCTTACAATCAGTGTGCCAATTACAAATATGCTATTGATTCATAAATCAGGATGCATATACTTAGAAACATTTTGTTAGTATTTGGTTTGAATCCATGATAATTAGTATTTATGAGAAAGTAATAAAACTATATTCATTTAAAAATATATTTACCCATTTTGGTTTTTCATGGATTCAGACTGGGAAATTATATATGTGCACAAGAAATCTTGGAAAATGAAGGCGCTAAGTAGCCTTTGCAAATATAGCAAACATACAATTTCAAAAAAAAAAAAGGTTTCAAGGGAGAGATGGAGAAGAATATCGTGGAACTGTGAAAGCAGCAATTTTAGTAGACAGGAAGAACCATTCTTTACTGAGCACTTTGAGCATCCTTCCACTTCAGTTAGCAACTTTCTTCACAAACAAAAACAGTGATGTTCTAGCCATGATCCCTCTGGGTTGCACAGGGTAACGAGGGGTCACTGGGTACTCCTGGCACTCGTTGAGCAGGCTTGCAAAGTCGGAGCAAGCCTGGCCTGGCGCTAAGTAAGGATAGATGCACTTCTCCGCATGAATCTTCGGTAGCTCATGTTGCAGATAGGGTTAAAGGTTGTAGCGGCCCCGTGTTCCACTAGCAAAACATCAAAATGTTCCTTCTACTGAGAGGGTTCAGAATACCAGGTGGAATAACCTCTGTGGCCACGTTGGTTGGTTGAACTGTCTGTTTTGATCATAACCCCATGCATGGTCTTGCATCTCTTTGTGCTAATGGCAGATAGCACTATTATGGTGCCTGCATGAATAATCTATTATTTTAAAATATAAATTCTCCCATTACTCTGTCAGCCATAAATACCTTCTTTGCTAACATGCTGTTCAGAATCACTATAATCTGGGGAGGGCCATTTTATATTCTCTGTTCACATGATCTAAGCAGCATTTTTGCATGACTTTGGGGAATAAAACAGGAAAAGGGGGGAAATTTTAAAAATACAATAAGCTTAATGGCTTTTTCACTTATCGTTTCTTTAACCTCTTTAATATACTATGGGGGGATATGTACTAAGCTTTTGTGGAAAGGGGGTCCTATTTTGTAACCAAAGGAAAGTGAAAAATATTTCTGGAACACTTTGACTTTCTTTCAACCTCTTTAATGACTCAAAAAAATATGGAATAATAAAATAAAAACTCAAAGACTGCCAACTTAGGTCTCACAATAACTTTTCTGCCAAAAACTAAAAATACTGCTATTCATACAAAGAATTCTACCCCACTACCAAAAAGAAAATTTCTGGCTTAGTCAAAACAACATACCTACTATCTCTACCTCAAATTCTAGAGTAAAGGAAAGAAGTAAAATTATAAATTATGAAAAGTGAATTTCATGTGTTTGGTATGTCTAACCCCTAAAAGAGACTGTTATCCTTAAAGGCAAGAAAGAATGGCTGGTTACATGGTATTTTATTATCTTGAATCAAACTGGTGAATAATTTCTAGATTACTTTCTGAATAAAACATAAATTATTATCCTTTCTGGCTATTTTTCCAGATACTCTAGCAACATATTTAAATTTGATGCAGTTTGATTGTGTTTTTAAAAACACAATTTTTATGGATCTGTAGGGCATTATGCTAAGTGAAATAAGCCAGACACAGAAAGAAGAGTATTGCTTAAGTGGAATATTGGAAAAATAAAAAAGAGAGACAGAGAATGGAACAGTGGCTACCAGGGGTGGGGCTATGGGGTGGCAGGGAGAGGAAATGAGGAGACGGGGGAGATGTAGATCAAAGGATATAAAACAGCAGATATGTACGATGAACAAATCTAAAGATCAAATGTACAACATGAGGAATAAAGTTCATAAAATTATATAGTGTCAGAGATTTTTGTTAAAGAAGTAGGTGCTCTTGTCACACACAAAAAAGCAACTGTGTGATGATAGATGTTAATCTGCTTCACCGTAGTAACTATTTTACCATCAGTATGTGTCCCATAACATCATGTTGTAAACCTCAATACTCTAATTTTTTAAAGATATTTAAAAACATTATACCAAGGAATAGCGTGGGACCTAGTAGACAGAAACAAAGATATTAATGAAAATAATTTATATGTGAGGAAAATGACTTAATAGCAGGCTAGAGAAAGGATGAGTGGTTCGGAAAGAACCACCTTGGAAGTCGCTGCAGTTGTCCAGACAGAAGGTGAGCAGAACTCAGACTGGAGCTGTGGCAATGCAGCTGAAATACTTCCAGGAAGTGGCACCCCTAATTGCCTGTCCTGGGGCTCTATTTCTTCTTCTATCATTGTTTTTATGGGAAATTATGTTTTAAGACATACAGACAGGAGGGACGCATCTGTCCTGGAGATAGCTCTCACAACTGCTCTAGCTTCTGGAGGATTTTAGGAATCAGAGAATACTTACCTCCCCAGGATTAGGGAGGGGTATGCCTCTCTACTTTCATGTGCAAAGGGCATTTGCAAGACACTTGAAGAGTTTCATTACTCTGAAAGGACCTATATTTCCCTTGCTCTTCCCCAACATAGACCATAGCCTTGGGTGTTATCTGGAGAGCCCAGTTGCCATCTACCCCTCACCAGCAATGGAGCATGGGTGGTGGGAGAGGAATGGACAAGACTGAGGCTAAGGACAGTAAGGGAGCCAGCACCAGGCCTGGAGCCAAAGTGACAAGTCACTCTTAGGACCATGACTTTTTAAAGCATCTTCCAGGTCCTGTATAATAGTGGTCACTTTCTCGCAAAGCCTCAGAGCACTGTTTTTGAAAACGTGGGCCTTGGATGTCCTTCATTAAAAACACGTGCGGCGGTGAAATCCCGTCTCTACTAAAAATACAAAAAATTAGCTGGGTGTGGTGGCGGGCACCTGTAGTCCCAGCTACTCGGGAGGCTGAGGCAGGAGAATGGCGTGAACCCGGGAGGCAGAGCTTGCAGTGAGCCGAGGTTGTGCCACTGCACTCCAGCCTGGGCGACAGAGCGAGGCTCCGTCTCAAAAAAAAAAAAAACCAAAAAACGAAAACACGTGCGGAAGGCTTGCTAAAGCTATAGATACCTAAGTTTTACCCCAGACTTTCAGAATCAGATGCTCTAGGGGTGGGCTTTTTTACTTGATTGTGGTATCCGGGTGTGGGTTTTTGCCAGCTCACTCACATCATTCTGTAGATGAAAGTTTGAGAACCAACACCTCAAACCTCCTCACTCATCGTAACAGATTGTGATTAGTTGGAGAACTAGATCTTTTACAGTGGCGACAGCATGACTGCTGTTGAGTTCCATATGAGCAATTAGGTCATTGTGCGTACTGTGTGCACTTTCCTATTTCTGATTATTGGCAAAAAGCAGAAGTTCCATATAATGAGAGTGGCACCATGTTTGGGGTGGCTTGGAGAGTGGACTCACCACTACTGTTTAGATAGGTGTTCCCTTGGACTTTCTTTTTTGTTTTGGCGATAACTGTGTTTGGTGCTGCTGAGTAGGGCTGTGCATAGAACTACAGGCCACAGCTTTACATTTCTTGCTTTAGAGGGATTTGCCATAAAGGTACTGGCCAGAGAATAACAATGAGGCCACCTTTAGGCAGAAGGCGGGGCGGGGGAAGGACTGAGGTGGCAGGTTGGGGAAAGGAGGGTAAATTACAAAAGAAAAGGGATGGCAAGAGAATGGTGTCAGCACAGAGTTTGTATTATAAGATAGGATATTTATATGAAAAAGGCATCCTTGAGAAATATAAAGAATTATTACATGCAAATCTTACTATGATTTGAAAAACATAGGCATCTATCTAGTATTATCTCTTACTTACCTCCCTCAGTTCTTGCCACCCCTCACCACTAACCCCAAATTTAGAAATCCTAGTTCTCAGTTTTATGAAAGCAAATTTTCTCAGTCCTGAGATATTCGCCATTGTTATCTTAGGAATTCCAGATAATTTTCTCAGTCACAAACACATGTCTATGTGTGTTTTAGTGGTCACGCTAATGAAAAAAAGTATAATTGGATAGGAAGAGGATTCCTGTGACTAAAAATAGGAACAACATAAATTGGCCAGTGAAAATAGGTGAATAGACAATCATGTTTTGTACTAAATGATTAGATTACAGTTTTCCCTTCTAAACTAAAAAACAAAAAGATACATCCATGGACCTTTGCACTGTAGGCTTTTGTGGGTTTCATGCCCACCTCATCTCATTTTATGGGGAACAGTCCTACAGAGAAGCAGAAAGTGTATTCTTGTCCTAATTGGACAGATGGGGGATCTAACAGGCAGACATTATATGATCATTACATGCTGGACATTATATGATCAGCAAGAAGCAGAAGGAGGACTCCAGCTTGTTTCTTCTGGCTCCAAGTCCAGTGATCCTTATTTCAATATTCTATCTTAACTCTTTTCTTAATATTCCAGGAGAAGATAGATGTTTGAGCCACTTTTTGATTGCTGATAATATTATTACAAAAAAGCATGGGAACAGCCATCATGTGTTGGTCTGTTTACCGGGAACTGGCAGAGGAATTGTGGTCTACATTGTGGAATCTAGATTCAGGAAATTCAGAGATATGAAAACAAAATGAGCAAAAAACCGGGTTGCCTTTTCTTCCTTTCATTTTTTCCTTTTGGTGTCTCAGACCCCTTAGTGACATGAGACCAGTGCCCTTTCTTCCCCATTTCTTTGGCTTTGCGAAGAGCCTACCCTCTCTAGGAACCCTCAGGCCCTGGAAAACGTGGGCAAGGACTGGGCATGCTCAGGTTTGCCGATTTTATTTCTCAGGTTGTAAAAGCAGGTGAAGCAGCACCTCCTCCACCTGCAGTTAGTGGGAGAGTATTGGGGATTAGAATGTTTAAAGACATTTCCTGGGGTTTGTTTTTAGAAACAGTAGATAGGAGCCTGTCCTGATTTGAGTGAGTAAGATCAGATAAAAATTAATGGGGATCTAACAGTCAAAGCAGGCAACCCCACTTTCCTTCACTGCATCGTAGGGATCCTAGTAGAGTGGATGAAGGAAGGAGAGCTGTGGGCAGGCAGAGAAGGGAGCAGTGTGTCAGTGTGTCATGGAAACATGGGACAAATCCATTATGGCAGCGACACCCACTGAAAGCAAAATGAGCCTTGAATTC
The DNA here is from genome assembly GCF_029289425.2 of Pan paniscus. Lineage (NCBI taxonomy): Eukaryota > Metazoa > Chordata > Mammalia > Primates > Hominidae > Pan > Pan paniscus. The sequence continues at coordinate 38,276,685 of NC_073264.2, read as the reverse complement.
ATGCCACATACTGTGTACTCCTCCATAAGACATTTGCACTGATAGTGAAGGCAACCACGAGAAGCACATGCCAGTGTTTTCCTCCTTCCATCCTTGAATAGGGTGGAACCATTTATTTACTGGACAACTAGAAGGCTAGGAGCTTGTGAGATCAATATGCACAGTCTCACCAGACAGCTTAAACAAACAGGCCTGCAGAAATGTGTTAATCTTCCAGGAAGCTGGTTATAGAATACAGTTTTAGAGTGTGGTCTTGTTTCTAGAGGCTCTCTTCAGGCAGGCCTGGTTCTGTCCACTCTGTTTTGATTCATCTTTTGGCTGCCTCATGTAAGTTTTTAACAGCCAAGTGGCCTTGCTCTGTGTCCCCCTCCCTTCTGGCTCTGTTGCATGTGTGTGTGTGTGCACGTGTGCTTATGTGTACATCTCTACACACGTGTGTGTGAGCCAGTGTTCTGTGGGAGGAGATTGCCAGTCTCCCATATCTGGGTAAGGCCTCAACACCTGGGGACAAGGCTAGTTTCCACAAGGAAGAGTTAATAACTCTTAATATCTCTGTGAAGTTGGGAAGCTTGTCTCTGACTAGTGCTTGGTATTCATTGTGTAAAGAACCATGATGAAACACATACCTGCAGGATAACTTCAAAGGAGTTTAATCTTTGAGATTCTTAAAAGGACAATTTTCTAAATGGCTTGTTCAGACTCACTTTACTTTTTATAATGTGAAATAAATGCCAATTACATGGGACAAAACTTGGAAATGAATGTTACTGGAGCTGTAGTTGTCCATGTTTCTGTGTGAATCTTGTCTGTCTTAGGAGGGCCCAGGGTGTTGAGTATGATTACCTATTTGTGCTCTTTGGTTCATAGGCAGTTAGGCATTATGGGATGATGGAGGCAGTGGCAGGCTTGTTGGCAGTTTGGTTGTCTAGGCAAACACCTAGAAATGGCTTAAAGTATCCTCAGTAGCTGTTCTTGTGTATGATAAAGGCCTAATGGTTGAGCTAAAAAAAAAATGAGCCTCAAAAAGTAATTTCTGAAATATTCTTCCTTTATTTTCTGCTAACGTGAACCCAGCCATGTCCTATGTTATATATGTTCAAGTTAATCGCTATATTTTATCATTTCCATTGGAAAGATTAGGCTTTTGCCTAGAGTTGCCCAGGAGAAAAAGATATATAGAATAATGATACTAAACAAAACCATACATAAATGAATATCATTATAAGAACAAGTTCCGTATAAATAAAACCATTTTCACGACCTGGCCAGAAGCCTATTCTAATGCTAATTATTAAGTGGACATAGTGAGTTACATTGAAAGGGAAATCATGTAGCATCCACTTTTTTCTCATCAAAAATATTGCTGTTTCAATGCACTATTTACACCAGCGGCTGCGTTTGAAATCCTCATCAGTCAAATTCTGTTTAGGCAATGTGATTGATTTCTCAAATGTGGGGATTTTATGTCATTTTCATTGCAGTTGATGAAAGATGCTTTCTAACTTGGTGCTTGTCTGAGGAGAGGACTGTAAAGTCATAGAACTGTGAAGCAGAGAGGATCTATGGGGATCAACTGAGGTACCCCGTCCTACTCCCAACCCACTTATGTTATAGATGAGGACACTGAAATCCAGAGAGCTGAATTTCCTTATCCAAAGTCACACAGCACATTAATGGGCAAGCCAGGACTGGAACTCAGGGTTCCAGCTGCATTCAGCCTGTTTCACCCTAGCATCAGCTCTGAACGCTTTTCCCAGGCATCCCAGTGAATGCTGATTAAGGCCGCTCTTCCTCCCTAGGGTCTTCCTGGGTTTGCATTGCCCCTTCCTTGAGTCTCTGGATCTTTGCTAGCAGCTGCAGCAGGCCCAGGAATGAGAGAGAAATGGGAAGTGGAGGAAAGAAGGGCAGGGGGAAAATGACCTTGGAAGAGTAACCTGTGCCTCTAAAGTAATGAGGTGGACTTTCTTTTGTGACCCACAACATTTCTATGATGGTCATAGACAAGAACCAAATACACTTTGGCAACAAATAGCATCGTTAGAATCTGCAATCAGCTTTTCAGTGTTGTACCATTGAAAAACAATATGCATTTGGATGAAAAGCTCTGGTTGTATTCATTTCTATGCATATAGATAGATGAATTCGAAGTACCTAGGAATTTTGGGCTTTTTTGAATTATTTGTACATACTTCTTTATCATCATGGCCAATCCACATGACATGATGTATAAATGAAGGTGTCTCTTTTTGTCATACTGAAACATAATTGCTAGATGATAAAACATTTAGCACAAACATTTCATAAAATCAAATTTCAGTTCTGTTTTTTTTCCTTCAGCTTTGATGGATATCCCTGTTATTCGTAAGTTAATTCTGCAGAGACTCTTAGAGGAACTGATAAATATTGATAAAAGTGGTTTGAAGTTCCATGTATCTAAAAATGAACCTAATCTCTCTCCAGCTATTTAAAGTAGATATGTGATAAATACTCTCTTTGTCAAAAAAAATAAATGAATGAATGAATGAGCAAATGCTAGGGAGCTAAGAATGGCTGATTAAATTAACAGAGATTGGGCTGCTTTTTAGAAAAAACATTCCACCACATTGGCCTGATGTTATTTGGTATACACAGTAAGGTACAGTATGCATTACTAACTTCATTAAGTTCCAAATAAAACTCTATACTTTACACCATTTCTATGAGAGGTTTTATTAGATTTCCTTAACTGGTGTCATGTTTTTTGGTCAGGGCATTTTTAACCAGCTTCACATAAATAAAGTTCTATTTTGTCACCATGTCATAGTAAAATAAACTGCATGTACTATGCATCTCTGCCAAAGCCAGAGCAGACGGGGAAAGGATATAAATGTGTCAGTATTCGGGGAGAGAAAACACATAAATGCACATGGCGACTCTCTTAACTCCGAGGCTCAGCGTGATGCTAATTCATTTGGGTGACATTTAGAAAGCTACTCCCAACATAAATAATACGTTTATAGTGGGGGGTATCTCTGACAGACACAAAGTTGAAAAAAATGGCCTGAAAGAATGCACATCAGATTTTACAGGTGCTTAGAACATTAATGTACAGTGATGGATGACCTACTTGCTGAAGGTTGACATAATGTTGAATGGAATGTTTTGTTTATATCTGGTACCAAGTTTATTGACCAGCACCAAAGGGTAGGACCAAGCTGGGATTTGAACAGTCTCTACTTTTTGTATGTGTATGTGTGGAAACTGTTTTCTATGTCCCACCTCCTCACAGGCAACAGTTCTTAAGTTGTTTCACAGATATCATTCCACAAGATGAATTACTCTCTTCAATGAAAAAACAAAAAACAAAAAAAAACAACCTTAGGCCTATGTATTCCTTACCAGAGGTGCAAGTCTTGATGTGTAGATGTGAAAAATCAAGAGAGGGGCTTTTACCACATTTATCATACATCTTTAATCTTGGTTTGTCATCTCTAATGTGCCTACAGTTAAAATCTTCATGACTAATGGTGAGTTGCTACTAGCAGTGCCTGTGGCTAAAAAAAATCAGAAAATCCAGAAATATAAGAGACCAACAAGTCAACTAGGCCATCTAAATGACAGGATAGACTTGTCCCCAAGTGTCCTTTCCAGTATGAATAAAAAGAGTTATAACAAAAAATAGGAAAACTTTTGGTATCAGTCCAAGTGATAATTTTCTTTCATTACTAAGTGGGAAATTATCACAGTACAAAAGTAATCCTTTGGGAAAATCTTCCAAGTACTTAGCATAAATTATTTCTTTCATAATGTCAGCCATTATACCTAGTTATTATAACCTCTTGAGCAATGGAGTGCATTCTTCTTTTTTGATGATTATACCATTCAAGTGAATTTTACCATGTCCATCTTTAGTTATTTTTAGTTTGTTTGCCCATTCATTCTTTCATTTACTCACCCACTTAACAAGCATTTATTGAATGTCTACACTAGGCCAGGTTTTGAGGAAGGTACAAAGACACATCAGACAGATAACTTTCAGATGGCTTCAAAAGTGGAGTGGAGAAAAAACATGCAAAAACTCCCCAGATATGAAGTAGAAAGTGACTCATGTCCTTAGAAAGTTACATATAGGGTTGGGAGGTACATATGCAGAAGTAATCATTGGTTCTAGCTGGATGGCTCTGGCTAAACATCCTAGGAGTGGCAATATTTGAGCTGGGCCTTAAAGGATGCCTAGAATTTGTGCCTCCCTTAAATAGGTGGAAGTAGAGGGAAGTCATTGCAGGTACAAAGAAAATGAAGAAAGGTAGAGGAAGGAAAGGAAAGGACAAGTGGAGGAATCAGAAAATAATGGAATGGCTCAATCGAGCTAGTTAACATTTGCATTAGCCCACATATTTATCATTTTTTTGTGTGGTGACAACACTTAAAATCTATTCTCTTAGCGATTTTGAAAATACAATACATTGTTATTTACTATAGTTACCATGCTGAACAATAGATCTGGACTATTTCAGAACATCATATTATACATGATACATATATATGAATTTTATGTGTCAATTAAAAACATAATTCCAATTAAATATATATTATTTCTTATATATATATATATGTATGTATGTGTTTTCCTTATAAAGAAAATAATGGAAACCTAAGTTGGGGTCAGATCAACAAGGACCTTGGGAAGTCAAGCTAGAGATTTCAGGCCTTCCTCTGTAGTTAGTAAGGAGAAATGGAAAGTCTTTAGCAGACGAGGATTATGCTAAGGAGGACTTCTCTAGGATGGGGGGAGGATAAAGACAACAAAGGTGGAGAGGCCAGTTGGGAGGTCCTGATGAGAGGGAGAGAATTCCGTAAAAGTGTGTGGAGAAGAAACATGAGGCAGAAATTACAAAGGACAATCAGAGACATTTTTTACTGGGGATGATGCATCAAGATTGACTTTCAGGTTTCAGCTGAGTGACTACGATAATTAATAAAAATGAGAGCAGGTTTAGAAGAGATGGGACGATCAGTTTGGTTGTGGCCACCAGTATGATAGTCTGGTTCTACAGAATCATGTTGTATTCACCTTTGACTCTCCAGTTTCTAATACATTGTAGATGTCAAATAAAGTCAGAATGTTATTGAAAAAACTAATTATTCCATGTGAAGATGTCCAGTAGGCAGTTGGAAAACCAAGCTATTTACAATTTTTTTCCCTTCAGAGTGTCTGGCACATAATATACACTTAAGCATGTATTAAATATCTAATAAATTTAATATTTCTTAACCACAAGAGTGTCTAAAATGCCTATGTGGTAAGTATTTTTGAAGAAATTCCTCTATTGTGATGATAATTTCCAAAGTGACAGATTTATACTCTGTCTTTCCAATTAATAGCAAATGTAGTATTTGAAATACTGTTTATGGTCTTATGCTGAAAAAATTTTTATGTTGAAAAACTTTGTGCCAAAATGAGTTTCTGCCAGTAAGGAACACTAACTTGTAGCCATTTGTTTGCGATATGAAATAAAGAAAATTATCTAAGAATTTTTACCCCTGTTCATTTTGTCATCTACTGAATGTTAGCCTACATTATGCAGGGATTAATATTTTTTCAGTTTTGAGCTAACCACTTATATAAACTTCACAATCGTGTTTTGTTCTGTTTTGACTTTTTCTTTGTATTTTGTATTTCTGACTATATATGCTATCTATATGACTATATAGTGAGATGTATGACTAAATTTTATTAATATCATCTGTTTATGCCATCTTTATGTTATAAACAATGTGAATCTTTTGGGCTACATAGAAAAATATTAGTATGAGCTTTGTTATTTAGCTCAGCCTGCCATTTACACAAAGCAGCCCAAAAATATCTTGCTATGTTTATATGAAATTCAAAAGTTGATGATTAAGAAACATTTTAAAGTTCAAGCACATTGCTGATTAGTAATAGCTTATAGTACATCTTGTTATCGTTAACTAAATATTTTCTGATATTCAACCCTTGATAACCAAAAGCAGTGTTTAGACATAGACCATAATACAGGCAATTGATACCTCAAAACTAAATAGATAGAGGCAGAGGTAGAATAGCAAAATGATAAAAATCAAATTCCACAACACCACTGAAGGATCCAGAGAACACTGGATAGCCACAGCTTGATGATAGATGAGTAACCAGATCTAAATGCTCTGTAAATAGCCCGTCATTTGAGAGAAGTCTTCTTGAATATCCCGTTCTTCATTCCTGAAACATGACAACTTGGGAACCAAACCCAAGCTACAGAAGGTGTAGTCTTTTTGCCCAAGGCCACACCCTTGCTGACTGGATAAAAATGGGACCCTTGTATTTGGGGATTTATTGTCACAACGCTAAGGAATCACAGTTTTTGTTTTGTTTTGTTTTTACCCTTAGTTATTTTATCATGGCATTCCCAAGAATTGTCAGTTTAAACCCCAAGGATCTGGAAAATGGTGGGACTTTTTTTTAAGTCTAGACTTATTTGGTCTACAGTTTGTTTCTAATACAATGTCATTTGTCCTTGCTCAGGATGAGACTCCTACATTTAGTGACCATTTACATGTGATAATATAGTAATAAAATTAAGAAAAGAATTTTACCTTTTAAGAAACTTATCCACAGAAACAATAGACATGTAAATATAAGAATCTTTAAGAACAAGAAATAATAAATGACTTCCTCCCCACAAATTGAAATTGACGATGTAGATATTTAAGCAGGAAATAGAATTTACATATAAATTTCTATTTCTGTTTCTATTTCCTGCTTAAATATCTACATTGCCAAAAACCAAAGGAAAGAAGACAATCATTTATTTATTCTACTCTGATTCTTTCTTTTTTCTTTCTTTTTTTTTTTTTTGAGTTGGAATCTTGCTCTATTGCCCAGGCTGGAGTGCAGTGGCGCAATCTCGGCTCACTGCAACTCCACCTCCTAGGCTCAGGTGATTCTCCTGCCTCAGCTTCTGAGTAGCTGGGATTACAGACACGCACCACCATGCCCAGTTAATTTTGTATTTTTAGTAGAGACGGGGTTTCACCATGTTGGCCAGGCTGGTCTTGAACTTCTGACCTAAGTGATCCGCCCGCCTTGGCCTCCCAAAGTGCTGGGATTACAGGCATGAGCCACTGCACCCTGCCTGATTCTCTTTTATTGGCCCAAGTTTACTCTGCTTTCATTGTACCTGAAGCAAGACTACCTGAAGCATGGGCAAAAATGAAGTCATTGCAGGAGTCCTCTACTTGTAGTATATGTAACCAGCGAATCATTTTGTGGGCTTTCAGAATGCAGGGTCTTAGCAGTTGTGATCTCTGGATAACCTAGAAGCCTGTATTAGAAGCTCTGAATTGATTCTGTGTTGTTTGTGTGTAGAATTGTGCAATATTTCCACCAGCCAGGCCTAGACTGGATCATCTTAATAGTTATTGAATTGCTTTAGTACTATTATTTTAAATTATTTGTTGATGCTTTTGCAAAACAATTCTTTGCAAAAAAAAAAATCCATACCTTGCACAAATATTTAGACATAAGGACTTTGTTGAATGGACGTGTCTGTGGATAAGAGAGGCCCTATTTCTTTTATTTGCTCCAGCAACATGGCTAGAATAATCAAGTTCTGTTCATTGGTTTGTAAGGGGTTTGGCTTTGAGATGCAGAGAGTTCAATAATTTAGAGACAGTGCTGTGGAAAAAATAGTGGAAATAATATAACTAGTCAGCAATCCCTACATTTCCTGTTTATTATTATTTTTTAACATTCTCTTTCTATTTTAAGGTATTATGTTTCTTGAATCCTCTTTCTAAACAGAATTGATTGCTTTAAAGTAGGCTATTTGGTTACAGTTTTTTTTTTTTTTTGTAATGGCAGTAGAGAAGGCAAACTATTGTTAAACTATTGCTCTTTTTGTGTATTTTTAAAGAAGTAGTGAGTAGTTTTTGGTTAGTGGTTTAGTTACCAAAACATTGTCTCTGAAACAGATAGAGAAGACTGCCTCTAGGGTATATGCCAGATGGGGTTGACTTCAGGTTGCTTCGTTTTTCTTCTGGAGAGTTAGGGGGCAGAGAGGGCTCACTGTGGTTCCTGCAGCCATAGCTGAGGAAATGGAGGGTGTAGAGCCTTGAGCTCCTGGAGAGCAGTTGTGGAGGGGAGCCTAGAATATGCATTCCTTGCTGCAATTCCAGGTTTTTCCAGAAAATGAGAGAGAGGTAAGAGGTCCAGCTGGCTCATTTCTTCAGCTAGGTATTTGCAAAACAAATAATTTGAGTATTCCCCTGCAATAAGAATGTCAGTTGGATGTTAGGTTGTGGGGAAACAAGCTGCTGACTCTGTATCAAGTAATTGATTAGCTTGATACAAGAAACTTACTCAGTATTTCCCACACTGCCCTTGAACTGGAATGCAAATTCCCAGTAGCCAGGGGCTATGTCTGTTCACCGTTTGCATCTCCTAAACATAATAGGAATTGTGAATTCATTTGCTAGGGCTGCCATAACAATATACCACAGACTGGATGGCTTAAATAACAGAAATTTATTTTCTCTTAGTTCTAGAGGCCAAAAATCCAGGATCAAGGTGCCGGCAGGTTGGTTGCTGGTGGGACCTTTCTTCCTGGCTTGCAGATGGCAACTTTCTTGCTATGTTCTCATGTGGCCTTCAGGAAGAAATATATCTTCGGTATTTCTTCCTCTTCTTATAAAGATATTAGTCCTATTGGATGAAGGTCCTTCTTATGACCCCATTTAATCTTAATTACCACCTTAACAGCCCTATCTCCAAATGTAGTCACATTAGGATTAGGATTTTAACCTATGAATGGGGGGGCACAGTTCAATCCATAACAAGCTAATCAAAGTTTATTGGATAAATAATGAACAAAATCATGGGTGTTATTCAGAAATAATATAAATGTGAAAGGTGACATGTGGTTTTATAAAGGTACCTTGCGACAAATTACATGGTTCAAGGTTTCCCAAAATATGTTCTATGGAATACTAGTCTCCTAAGATGCTCTGTCAGAACAGCATTTACAGTGTTTCAATAGATTTGGAGAACTCTGCATACTACATCCCCTTCTTGGAGAGTCAGACTGTACATTACCATTATAAAGTCTCTGATATGTACTTTGGAAAAGAATACTGTTTAATTGTATATAACCCAGAGTTTTCTTGTACATGTTGGATGCAGAATGTGTCCAGAGCCCCTTCCCCCACCTTTTTGAAGAAACCCATTGTTGTCTATTTGCCTGCTTTGAAAAATGCTTCAACCCATACTGAAGGCTAAAAGTCTCAGAGTTGAGAAAAGCATCTCCTGTTTCCTCTGTTTTCCATTTACTGTCCCAATTCAACTCTAGACTTTTAGAAAATAGGAATCTAGAAATGGACATTAATATATAAACTTAAACTTGATATCATGGCAATAACAGTAAAAATAAAATGTGGAAGTTGTTCAACGAAGGAAAAAAAAAATCCCCTAAACAGGGAACTGACTGTAGAAAGGAGAAACCCTTTGAGTAGGCATGGGGCCAGGCAGCGGGGAGGAAGTGCAGAGGAGGCAGGGGACAAGGTGGAGAATTCCTGAGAAAGAAAACTAGAGCTCATGGGAAAAATGACTTAACCTTTATTGTGCTTTAAAGACAAGTTTAAAGTTTATTTTAAATTGGTTTGGTTTACAAATGTATTCACTTTCTAAATAACTTGCCTTAATAATGTGAATTAAAAATCTTCATTGGGATACATACAAACAATTTTCACAGTATATAAGAGGCATGCCTTGGGGTGTGTCCATCACCAAGGTCAAGAGGAGAATGAAGATGATTACATAGATGACTATAAGTCAAGATCAAAGCTTCTTATAGGTATTACATTTCCAAGGATGAGAAGAGGGTTTTGAAAGGAATGTACTTTTGATTGTGGTGACTGAGACAAGTCATTATCTCTCTTTTTCTCCCTCAAAGAAAGCTGGACTGATATTCAGACACTGGCCTCTGAGAGAATCCAATTCTAATTCTGGCTTAACCAGAGCCCATCACTCGATCTCTGTAAGCCTCGCTTTCCTTGTTTGTCAAATGCAACAAACTGGGCAAGATGATTTGTAAGTTCTCAACTGGTTTTCACATTCTGTGACTTTATCTTTTAGACCAAGTGTTGTCCTATAGGGTTATAATGCAAACCATATATGACAAATCCAAACTTTTGAATAGCCACATTAGAGAAAAGTAGAAACAGGTGGAATTTATTTTAGTAATACATTTTATTTAACATAATTTAAAATATTAACATAATATTTAATTTAAAATATTAATGAGGTCTTTTACATTCTGTTTTTAGTATCGCGTCTTTGGAATTGGTGTGCATTTTATATCTACAACACATTTCAGTTCAGCCTAGCCATATTTCAAGTGCACAGTTGCCACTTGTGGCTAGTGGCTGACATATTTGGCAGCATAACTTTAGACATACAGAATTAGAAAGCGAAACTTTTCATCACAATTTGATACTGTGGAGTAACTTTACTCAGCTTTTTAATGTTGATCATTTTATGATGTTCTTCTACTAGATGTCTTTTTACTTTCATTATCTTCAAGCAGGGCTTACTCAATGATTCTTTATTATTATTTTTATCTGTTCTCTGCTTATTACTACAGAACAGTTTTCTTTGAGTGCAAACTTGTTAGCTATGCCAAACTATCTGTGACAGATTTATAACTTATGCCTGCAGAGAATGACAAGCATAACTGAATCCACTTGTATGCGCTACCATTATATCTAAGGAAAGTAAATAAAGCTATATACCAACTAAGAATTTATTGTTTTCTGACTTGTATTATCCCAGTTAATTAGAGTGGCAAATAAAAAAATCGAAGCCACTGACTTTATACATATAGTCTGCACACCTAGGTATGTCATAAATAAGGCAGTACTTCTAGTTATATTTGTCAGGGAATGTGTACATGGTGTAGATTTAAAGTCAGAATTGCATTCTTAAGAACTAGGATTTCTAAACTGATATGTGCACGCTTCTATCAGAGCTAAAGCCCCTTATAATGCCATATATTTTTCTGTGCTGTTATAAAATATTCATACTTTGGAATAATGATGGTCCCTTCTTCAAGGAAAAAGAAATATCTGGTTACTAACTCAACATTCCTTGAGAAGCTTTCACTATTTATTTCCACATACATATCATTTAGAATCGAGTAATGCCTGAAATGTGTTTTGGGTGCAATACCTCTAGGTCTTAAAGACAGTTCCTTCTAAGAGGAAAAATGAATATCGGATTACTAACCTAATAAAACCTGAGATGCTTTTACTGTATATGTTCAGATACATATGGTTTAATATAAAATACCCCCTAAAATGTGTTTTGAGTATCACATTGGAGAGAGAAAATGTATGCAGGTGACCAGAACACTCTGGTTTCAATGGCACAAAAGTAAATCAGACCTAAAATATCATCAGATGTGTGTGTCTATATATGGGAGAAGCCATTCTGAAGCAGTGTGTGTCATGCATTACGGAGCAGACATGGTAAATCATCATAAGCTGAGGACCAGCTCTGTGTTTGTAGAGCAAAAACCCAGCCTTTCTTTGCTGGATAATAAATGATCCCAGGGCTGGAAAGGAGTCAGACATTTCAGACCAGCTGAAGACAAACTATCTTTGAGGCCAGTCTTCTTAATTCACCTGTACACATCCCACATTATTACTCAGGTGCTAAGCAGAAGTGCTTTTTGTCTTCAAGACTGAAAGACTCTTTGGTTTAAATTATGAACCTTCTCTGGTTTTCTTTCAGAAAGTAAAATAAATGCTGTAGTGGTTACTTGTTGTTGAAAGTTGTTAAAATACACAAGTTCTGCCCCATTTCCAGTGAAATGCTGTGACTTAAGAATGCCTGTTTATTGTTACTTGGTGTGCAGCTGAACTATGCAGGTAGATGTAATTGGATTCTGTTTCTCATTGCTTTATGCATTTCATTATCACTTATGGGCTGTTTCAAAAGGCTAGAATTGAAACCGCCAAAGAGTAAAGTAGTTGATGACTTAGAAACTTTTGCTGAACACATGAGGTGGGTCTAGGAGAGCTGGAGGATATAGAATAAAGTAATTTCTTGGCATTAAAAGCAATTATTACTAAAGATAAATAGTGTCCAGAATGAACTGCTACAAGACAGACTGAAAAAATACTATAATATTATGCCAGATAAACACATATAAAATATTAAAACATGGCCTGAGCACAGGTTGGTTTGTATAGTAACTCACTTCCTTTATTTGTCAAGTTATGTTTCATGGTCAGGCCATGACAAGCTGACATCCTGGAGGAATTATTGAGATTATGGGGTGGCCATCATTCACTGAACTGCTAGGCTGGACATTAGTTGAGCAAAACCAACTGTTACCTAGATTTTAATTAATTGGTCAGCTGAGAAATGTGACAACACACCTGAAGAAATTATTTAGGGAAGAAAAGTTTCACCTACCTGGTATTTAACATTAAGATATTTTTCTTAATTCTATTTATACCAGGCAGGCAAAATAGAAGTTTAAGGGCACATGTTAATGCCATTGAAAGATTTAAGGACACAAACACTAAACTTTCATTGGAATTACTATTGCTATTATTTACGTATGGAATCATTTATTTATTGGTATTAATAGTCAATCAAATATAAGTTTACTCATGGTAAACTTAATTAATTACATTTAAACTAACTACCCTCACTTTTTTTCTCCTGTACAAATGATGGCTACTGGATACTAAATACAGACATTATTTAGAAACAAGAGGACTTAATTCTTGAACATACCTATGGATTGTGAGATCCTTGACGCTTTAAAGCTTTTAGCATTGTATTTTAATGATATAATTTGTACTACACTGGTACAGTATGACAAGAAGTAAATTTGCATTTGCAAACTTGTCTCCTATGTGTTTAATATTTATAAGTAGTTGATAACACCATTCTACTTGCTTCTTGCTATAAATCTAAAATGTTTCTACTTACATCCTTGAGGTATTCACTAATTTATCTGATCCTTTTTTCTTGTGCTAACGGAAGCATTCACATAATAGGTACATCATAGGGCTAGAGGTTATGTTGCTAGCTTGCTTATGTTTGTATATTCAAATTCTTATTTTGGACTTTGAATGGTGAAATTTTTTCACCTTTTTTCTTCATTAAATAAAGTTAGTTTTTTATTGTGGCAAAATACACATAACATAAAATTTACCATCTTAACCATTTTTAAGTGTATAGTTCAGTGGCATTAAGTACATTCACATTATTGCACAGCCATCTCCACCATTCATCTCCAGAACTCTTTTCCTGTTGCAAAATTGAAGTTCTGTACCCATTAAGCATTAGCTCCCCGTTATCTTCTCCCCCAGCCCCTGATGCCAACATTCTATTTTCTGTTTCTATGAATTTGATTATTCTAGGTATATACCATATATAAGTGGAATTGCACAGTATCTGTCCTTTTAGGACTGACTTATTTCATGTAGCATAATGTCCTCAACGTTTATTCATGTTAGCATGTGTCAGAATGTCCTTCCTTTTTAAGGCTAAATAATATTCCATTTGTATGGATATACTTTATTTTGTTTTTCCATTCATCTGTCGATGAACACGGGTTGCTTCTACCTCTTGCCTCTCATGAATAGCGCTGCTGTGAATGTGGGGGTACAAATATCTCTTCAAGTCTCTGCTTTCAGTTCTTTGGGGTATATGCCCAGAAGTGGATTTTCTGGATCATATGGTTAAAATTTGTCTTACACAGGCTAAAAATGAGATGTCTCACGTGGGCACATGGTATCAACTTGTATTTCTGCCTCCATTTGTAGCAATATTCTTTACTTTTATGTCTCAGTTTCTTCATTAAGTGAAGATAACATACCTTATTTCTCAGTAGTTTGAAAGGATTATGGGGACATTTTGCTGGTGGACTGGGTAACCACTTCTTCTTATCCTCACAGGTAGTCCCGAAGAACTAAAAATAATAATAATCTGAGTCAGGGGAAAGAGGTTTTTGGTTTGTTTCGGTTTTGGCTTTTGGTTGTCCTGAGAAGACTGACTAGGATGAACACTCCTAGAAAAAGGAAGAAATCAACATGATTTGGCATGTTCTCAGCAACTGTACCAGCGGTGTTATGAAAAGGTCAAAATGATGATAAACCATCATATATTTCAGTTTGAAAATTAGAATTGATTCACACAACAAAAATAAACTGTGATGGGATGAGTCAGCTTCAGGCAGTGGACCTAGCTTTAGGGCATCTCATCTTGGGTCAGTGTTTGTTTGGCTTTTGAGGTAAGGCTCATTCTACTCAATAAAATGAGAGAAGATGGGACAAACTGTGAGAAAGGGAAAAATGTGAAATTTATCTTTGTTAAGGAGGCACATATGAATTCTGTGGCTTAGAAATGCTTTACAAATGTTCATGGGTTTTCTTGTGTATTGAATAGGACATTCGTAGTTACTTGTTTATGCTTACACTGGAGCCGGCCCTTGGAGCCCCACCCTTCAGGGAGAAGACTGTGGAACAGATGTCGCTCTCCACAGGCCGTGTGGTTGAGGGAGAGAGGAGATCCTCTCACTATCTGCAATGTTTCCTCCCCCAGCATGGTTTACTAAGTGTTAGTCATCTCTCAAGGCCCAGCTGCCTCCTTCAGAAAGCCTTCCTTGATACCCTATGCCCTCCATCCCCAACCTGCCAACTCCTACTGCAAGCTGAAGGCAGTTTTCTTCCTCTGGACTCCCATAACAATTTCTCAAAGCCCACTGGGACAATCACTTTTGTCTGCTACTTGTCCACATGTCTTTCCTCCCCTATTAATGGCAGGCTATGGGTTTGTCCTTGCCTGACAGTATGCTGGGCTAGGGTCCCAGGTGTCGACAGGATTCAGGATATGACCTTGACAACTGGCCAGAGGCACCTGCATTTACCTCTGGTCATTCTTCAGTACAGAGACCAACACAGGAGCATGGCTCTGTGATGTAAATGGAGAAGGATTAGAGCAGAATTTTTATATGTATGAATTTGGGATTTCAGAGGGAATTGGGTATCCTTTTCTTGGAGTGAATTAGGCCCAATCTGTAGCCTTTTATCTCCTCTAATAAATTTAGTGGTGATAATTTTATATTTAATATAAACATCTTTTACTATATATTTTTTCAATTAATTAATCAAACTTGTTACAGGGAAATATGTTACTAGGAGGTTTCTTAGCCAGCTTTTTAAACAAAAGCTTCTTGCTAACTGGAAGGCCCAGTCAGGTGGTATAAGACTCATACCCTGTTCTTATTTCCAAGCCTTGGCGAAACCTTCCTGACCTGACTTTGCAGTGCTCTCTCAGGTTTGGTACTGTGTAAGCTACAAAGAGCCAAGTGGAACTGTCACTGGGTTACCTGGCATTTCCCCAAACTTTCACAAGGACCGATTTACCAGGGGCAGTTCATCTTGGTCTTACATATAGCAGCAGGGCAGGGACTCAGAGGGACAGAAGCAGCCCTCCAATAGTGTGAATACTTAGAAAAGTTCATTTGTGTGCTCTGAAATAAACCCCTACATGTCTAAGACATGATACAAAACAAGCCTAGGGTGAGGTGCGGTGACTTATGCCTGTAATCCCAGCACTTTTGGGAGGCCAAGGCGGGCAGATCACATGAGGCCAGGAGCTCAAGACCAGCCTGGCCAACATGGTGAAAGGGTGTCTTTACTAAAAATACAAAAATTAGCCGGGTATGGTGGAGCGTGCCTGTAATTCTAGCTAGTCGGGAGGCTGAGGCAGGAGAATCACTTGAACCCGGGAGGCAGAGAGCTGCAGTGAGTTGAGATTGCACCACTGCACTCCAGCCTGGGTGACAGAGTGAGACTCAGTCTTAAAGAAACACAGGGACAGTGACTAAAATCTATCTCCCTATGTAGGAAAATATAATAGAATTCTTTCTTCAGCAAATCATAGAGTCTCACAATTGGGAAGACTATAGAGTTCACTTGGTGGACTTGACTGATGTGTGACTCTCTCTGGCATGTAGTAGTAATTCCGCCTTTGCTCAGATTTGCGTTTCTGACTCATTGCCTTCTAAGGCAGAAGCAGCTCTCTACTGGAACCATACCTTCCCCAGTCCCAAAAGATGGGGGTGGACTAGGGGAGGGGCTCAAATCTAAATTTACCCTCCTACTAAAAAGTGCCATGAAGGAAAAATAACTATACCTCTGCACATAATATTTTAGTTTGAAAACTCCAAATTTAGTGTATAAGTAATATAAGTACTATTTGGTTACTTATGTCCCAAATACAGACTGAACTTCACAAACAGCCGGTCACTTGATTTCATCAAAATTCTTTGCTTGATGGAGAACAGACTAGTGTGACCAGCTTTGGCAGAACATATCAAGGGAAAAGAAAATTGCACAAGTCTTTTCACCACGTTATATTTTTCACCACAGCTGGTCTTTTTCCTCTCCACCACTTCTACCCCTCCAAATTTTCTTTCTGTCCTTGCATAAAATTAAAATCATAACATTTGGTTGCATAGTTAGGATTAATTACTCCAGATACTTTTCATTTATCTTCCTTTCAAATATGTGTGATAGAAAGCATAGATTAAAATAATTAAAATGTGTTCTCCCAACGTGCCTGAGAGCCAAGGTAGACAACTGTCCTACCGCCATCCGCCACTAGGTGCCAGCACGGTTCTGCTCCCTGCTTAGTTCTTGTCCCAAGATAGTTCAGCGAAGCTTCCAGCTTCTTTAAGAACGTGTACCTTGCATGTATGGCATATTTTTGTTTATTTATATTGTTTCAGAAATTGGACTAGATTTAAGCAAAAATATTCTCAGGACACTTGGCTTTCTAATCGCTAAGAATTTCAGTTTCAAAAAGAATTGAAGGTATAATGAATTTAAGTCATTAGAAACAGCTAGGTGATTTTTTTTTTTAGTTCAAACTCTTAAGCTCGGTGTTAATTGTAAGAGAATGAATAATAGTCTAACTAATTGAAAATTAAACACATGTGTAATAAAAATAAATATAAAGTGGTGATGGCATATTTCCGGAGTCATAAGAACAAAATTTTACCAGTTTTGTTATTTTAGGTTTAGCTTTTTACATTGATACAATTATTTCTCCTCTGATGATGTGCATGTAATTTGATGTATCATTGATTTTGCTTCATCTAATTACATGTTCTAAGTTTATTTTTAAAAAATTTATTTAAACATTTGAAAAAATGTTTATTTCAGAATATTTCAAATAAAGACACTATTTTCACACAACCTCTAAAATTATGTATTTAAGTATTTTATTGTATACTTTTAAGTTTCTGTATTTTTAATTTACTTCTTGAGATAAAAATTTGAATTTTTCAATAATTAGCAGTTAATATTTTGACCATTAATGAAGAATAGCATTTAAAATTATTCTGTGAACAAAAGTATAATTATATTTAATTTTATATATTCTAAACTACATAAGAAAGTACAATAAAAAATTCCATGCCATAATTAAATATGCATCACAGATTTTCTGTGCGGAAAATACTGTTATAATGCAAATTAATGTGGTAAAAACATTTATTAAATGTTGAGACTTATCTGATTCAAGATTTATATCAAAATTATATAAATATAATTTGAATTTATTTGGTGTAGTTTTCTTGATAATGTAAATTAAAGCTACAATCAATGCTATTGCTACAATCACTCCTATATTTAAAAAAGTCAATGTGTAAGTCAAAATACTCTTTATACAATTTTGTGCAGCATAATCTTTGAAAATGATGGAAGCCACAAAATGTTGACTGCCTAAACTATATATTTGAGCTAATAAGAGCATGATTTCTAAAAATATGAGATGATTTTTTTCCACTGTTTTGTGATATATTATGGGATAAGATCATTGCTGTCCCTGATCACATGCATTGTAGGAAGGCCCTCTGTGTACTCCCGGAGTTTGGTTTGATACTAAATAGTGTCAATATTTTGAGTAAAGCTTGAGTAAATTTCAGGAACTTTCCGGACCTACGTAGATATAATATATACTGCATAATTCTTTTACTTCCATTCTGATGGTTTCTTTTAATCTGTAGGAGTATTTTTGTGTGAAAAAAAGAAAAAAGAAAGCAATGAAATGCTGTTTAATCTGAAACAGGTTTTTAAGTTCAGTCTCAGAAGCAAGATCAAATGACCTATCCAGTCATTCTATATCTGCAATTCCTTCACAGTACTTTTCTCCAGTTTCTCAGATCAGCCCAAATCTTGGTTGGAATACTGGATTCTGTACTTTGTCCTTTTTCAGTATCAGACAATCGTAATATGGTCAGAGTTCTATCCAACTTCAAAGATGGTCATCTGCAAGTCTGAAATTCTTTGTTGCTGTGAAGTTCAATGAAAAGATTTCAGTGTTGAATTCAACCCAGACCACAGAACGATTAAATTCTTTGTTTTTGATACGTTACATGGTAAGATATTGTGTAATCGAGTTGCTTGCAACTTTCTGACTTATTTTATTTAGAAAAAAATGACCAGGCTATTAACTATATATGGCAATTAAAGGAAAGTGCATTGAACATCCTGACAACACATCACTTTTTTCTGTATTTGATTCAGGCTTCTGTAAAAGGACACCCTCATGCCTTTAAAGTTAAAATACTGTCAATCCCACCATAAACTCCTATTTTTAGGAGTTTTGATTTATAATGCAACCTTTAAAAAAAATACCAACCTACATTCAGAGTAGTACATTTTTTTAAATCTTAGAGAAAATTTTATTAAAATATTGGAATAAACATAGTGCCATTTCCTTTAATTCAGAAGAAAATGAATGAAAAAGAATCAGTGGTTTCAAACACATTTTTCTTCCTTTTCAACTCCAAACTAGCTTAGTTATATGGAAAAGTAATGTTTGAACAGATTAATTGAAAGGGGCTGCTGGTAGTCATTGTTAAAGTTGACTGAGTTCAAGTCTAATGATGAAACTTTGCAATAAGCAGTTTAGAATATACACATAACATTCTTTATTAGATTCTCATTCTATAATACTTACATGAGAAAGGAGGCTTGTACATACCTAAGGTGATTTTTAAACTCTGCTCTGGTACACTGCAGACCGCTATTGATGACGAAGATCTCTTTAGCAAATATGAGGTGGAGGAGAACGCTGAATGTAAAACAGATATGTGAAACAATTAGAAACCAGATCTTCTTATTTCTGTGAGTTCACATTCGCAGTGACTGAAATTGTGCATGTTTTCCATTCATTCAGTTTTGATTTTGCTCAAGTGGTTCTAGTGGCGCTGATTTTTAAGTTCCTGTGTCTTCTGAATCCATTTTATCCCCTTTTAATGAGCTTAATAAAACGTAAGTAGAATGGTTTGTATGCCATTTATTTTTATATGTATTTAAATATTAAATACATTTCCCTCAAATAAACCATTGGTCTTTCTGATATAAAAAGCATTAAAAAATAAAAGGTTTCTCTCACATAGGACAGCAAGAGGAAGATTTTCAAGAAGTTGGGAGAAAGGAGAGAGGTTGGGTTCTGGGAGATTTGACAAGCTCCAGGTAACCTGGAGATAGTATGTCACAAAGATTTAGATGGACAACAAGATTATGGGTAACAAAAAGGGGACATAAATCATGTTTATTTGACATGGCCATTTAACAAAAAAAATGCTGTCTTAACAAGCAGTGCACATGAGTATATTCTATTTAATCGTATTGCAGTCAAACCCCTCACAAAAGAAAATATGCATGATAGAGAATTCGTATTTACATTCCCCCCGACCCCTGGCTCCAACTTATATGATTTGGAAACACAAACTGCTCCCCCAACCCGACTTTTTTTAGAATACAGAAATAAGACTTTCTTTTGTTTTTTCATGGATGAGTCTGACCACAAATTTAGGTTTACTAATGAGTGTTACAAATTAGCTGGGAAACACAAAATTTTGCAACAAAACCTGCCTTTTAAGTAAAGCTGTTATATGAAATTCCAACTCTGCACCAGAGACATGTTTGAGAAGACTTCATTAATTACAAACAGATTTATAATTTAAGCAATAAATTAATGTATCTGAAATACAATTCAGTTTATAAAACTTGGGTTTACATAAAACTTTTCAGAAACACAAGCTGAGAGTAGTGAACAAGAGTAAGCATAAGAGAGTTA
Organism: Pan paniscus; assembly: GCF_029289425.2. Classification (NCBI taxonomy): domain Eukaryota; kingdom Metazoa; phylum Chordata; class Mammalia; order Primates; family Hominidae; genus Pan; species Pan paniscus. The sequence goes on along the minus strand of NC_073264.2, from coordinate 38,256,518 downwards.
AATCTGAATATATTAGAGACTGATTTATTTCAGTGATGCAATAAGAAATATAGATTTCTGAAGTTTTTTGTTTTTGTTTTTGTTTTTTTACAAATTTATGTTTTACTCATTACATATGCCATGTTTGTATACATGTGCCTTAAATTGATTGGTTTTCATCAGGTTTCTGTTTGGAAGTTTATGAGTCTAAGTTATTGTTCAGGAACCAAAATTCTTTGTGGTTGGTCCTGTTTGTTCATTAATTGAATAAAACAACCAGATGTGAACATGATGATCAGATTGGATTTTCTGTGCAATGATCCAGCTGATTGATTGGCAATCATTTATCATGTATTGAAATATCAAAATCAACCAAGCAGAAGAAAGTGTATTTGATTCTGCACGTAGACTAAGGCTCAGCGGGATGCAGACTTAGAAGGCCGTAACACAGAGATGACAAGGACACCAAACCTGCTGCTCTGCTAAGGCTGTCCAGAGACTGAGTCTCAAACAGAACTTTGCCCTAATTAATGCACAAGGTGGTCTTTGCCTTATGAAGAGCTGTGTCATCCTGCAATGAGTGAACTCCACCTAATTAGAGTCCTAGATCAGTAGACCCCTGTGGAATCTTAGTTAAAGGCCCGGCACAGTCCACTCTGTGCCTAGGGGAGTTGATTTGTTACCATACGTGAGTCTGTTTAAATTGAAATCTAGGTGTTGCCAGGAGAAGGCTTCTCGAAGAAAGATGAAGTAAGAAAGGATTCAACACTAGGGCTCTATATGTAGCTTAACAGCATGCGTTCAGGGAGTATGTTTGAGAAAACAATCTAAATCAAGAGTTAAAATGCAGACCATTTTTGCAGCATTTTGCTGAGCACCCAAAAGAAAAAACAAGCCAAACATTATATCGAGTTGCCATTAAAAAAAAATTAAAAAAAAAAAGTTGTTCTTCTCTCCAGAAAATGTCTGAAATAATAGATGGATTTAAAAAGGAAACACATTTAATTAACCTATACTTGTTTATTGTATACTTTTGTTCCTTTATTTCTCAGCTTTCCAATACAGACTGAATCATCAAACAATAATGGAAACACAAAAAAACTCTTTCCGCTTTGCCATGAGTTTCTGAGCATTTTCTATTCTTTCTTGCCTCATGGCCTTTGCATTTGCTGTGTCCTCTGTGGGGATGGCTTCTCTGGCTCCCTGTGTGGCTGATTCTTCCTCCATTCCCACGTGGACTAACCGTCCGTCTCCTTGCAGCCCTATTAATGCTATTCGATCTTTGTTTGTTTCCTTCACAATCCAAAATTATGTTGGCATAGTTTACGTCATTGTCTCCTACCTCTCAACCACCATAGTTCCATCATCTTGAGCAATGCCAGGCACACAGTAGGTTTTGAAAAAGAAAGACTCAGATGAAGTGAGTGCTACCCTTTTAAATGTACACATCACATATTTATCACCAATAGGCCGCAATGGAAACCAATGTCACTCTCTACTATGTTGCCTCAAAAAAGGCTGTTCCAGTCACTGACGTTTGAATATGGTTAAGCGTAAGCATGTTTATTTTCCTCCTTGCTTTGTTTGTGAAGGCATTCCTAATTCAGTCTGAGGTCTTCTGGGAGGAAAAGCTCAGCTAGGGAGTACTTGTTCACTCCTTATCAACCCAAGTGAGAACAACGTTGCTAAGAGCGCCTCATTGGCTATATTATTTCTAGGAGCCCAAGACAATGTGGAGAAATGTGGGGCAACGTGCCTTCAGCATCACCCGGCTTAGTTAGACACAGCAGTTGCTGCAGTGCAACCTCAGGGTTTTTTCAGCAACAGGCTTTCAATCAACAGCCAAAGGAAACTTAGCATGGCTCTGAAATGAAGCAAATATTTAGCAAGCCATCTGCCTTATTTTCTCTTTTAGTCTCTCAAGCTGAATTATAATATCCATCTGTCCTTGTTGTACCATAGAAAGAGACCCTAGCCATGACCTTATGGCTCCAGGTACACTGTTACAAATGAGCCTCCAGCAGCAGGAATACACGCAGCAAAGTGAAGGGACAGCATTGTGCATTGATCTCCTCCTGTGTGGGGATTTACCATGTTTCTCAATGAATATCAAATTTTGTAGTTCTTCTAGGATATCAGATTTACAGACTATATGATTTTCTTCTGGATCTACAAGGACAAAGTGGAAAAAATAAAATTCATTTTAAAACTATCATATTGAAACAGAAAACCCCAATACGTTTACTTATATTACCATTCTTGGCATTCCTGCTGATTAAAACCCAATGAAATTCAATCTTACCTTAAAAGTCACACGTGTTTTGAACAGAACTGTGGAAGGGGCTCCCAGAGAACCTTTGGGTGATTTCCATTTATTCTGAGAGGTTCTGGTCCTGTGGTTTAGTTCTCGCTTTACATTGTCAACATTTCTATCACACATTAGTTACCAAACATGGAAAAGTTGTTAGTGGCTTTGAAAGCTAATGCAGGGTGGTAGTAATCATTTCAGGAGCTTATCTATCTGTCTTGGACAACACAGAAACTGAGAAAAGGCAAACAGTACAAACGGTGGCCCGGGCTGGGAGATGGAGAGGGGTGGTGGGAGGGGGGCTGGTGGAAAGCATTCCAGTCTGTTTGGTTCCTTCACAAATCCTAATGAGATAATAGCTCATCCAGTCAAGCCCATTCCTTACTGTCAGGAAGTGCCACACAAGTAAATGAAGAAATTATTTGAAGAGGGATCAGGATGGGTGTGGACTGTTTGTGATTCAGCTTGGGAGAAATGCAGATGCAAGTTTCTTTAGCTTGACTAGGTTGATTTCCCTTCACGGTGCTGTCTCAACTTCTGTGATTGTTGGCCTGAGGTTTGCAAAGCTGATAGTACTGATAGATAAAAACCCAGTACCAGTAATTAAAGGAAATGTGGAATAACTTAGCCTGGAGTAACTATTCTACCATTTAGAAACAAACTTGTTTCTGCCTTGACATTCAAACCAAATAGAATTTTACTCTAAACCTGCAGGACTCCATAAGGTTCCCCTCTTTAATGGAAAATCCATACATATGCAAAGGAAAGTTTTAAAAATATGTTATTTTATTGACACCCTGTAATTAAAAATGGAGAGGATGATTGAAAGGAATGTGGGACCATATATACACTTTTGGGGAGCAGAATCTCAGAATTAGATATAAACAACAGTTGTCACGATAGTACTTGAAAGATGCCCATCCCACCCCCAGGTTCCTTTGCTAGATTTGCAAGAATGTTTTATTCTGCTTCAGTACGCTGTAGCCTGATATATTCAAGGAGATGACAGTGAGGACAACTTAAACTATCGAATTGGTCAGATGTTGAAGAGTGCCAATCAGGAGATCACGTGGATCCGCTCCACTAAAAGTAGTCATGATAAGTATAGACATTAGGTGGCTTCCACAGAAACCTGTTTGCTCCTAAAAATTAATTGAGTCCCCATTGCTAAACTAAAAAGAGAACCACAGTGTGCAGACTCAACTTGCATAGTCCTTGGGGGAGAATTCCTTCAAAGAGTTGCCATATTAAACTTGGGCTTAGGGACAGAGAGATCTCTCAAATCAAGCTCTGGGTCAGTCCCATGCCTGGTCACAGCTTGTTCCATTCCAGGATAAGTTGAGATGGAAAGATATGGGTGATAAAAAAATTCAGTGATGATTCAAGATTATCCTGTTAGGAGATTCCTGGGGAACATTAAGGAGTTTAGACAGAGCAGCATTCTGGATATTGTGTGGGCAGTTAGAAACTCTATACCAGCCAGGGTTTTAGGATCCTAAATAGTTGTTTGGAGGTAGCAGTGGCAAGATATGAAATTTAGAGTGGATTGAAACACTTCTAGGATATTTTGAGTTATCTTCTCCATTTGAAAGAGTGGAGTTTCAGTTGCCTGGTAACAGCCCTCAAAAAAAAAGATAAGGAACCACAGGTTTTAGCTGTTGGATTTTTTTCTTCTTTCTTTCTGCGGGAAAGGTAGTACTTAGGGAGATTATCTGAGGTATCTAGTGGAATGAAACTCATGAAAATGAAAAAGCAAGGCAATTAAGATGGAAATAGTACCTGGAAAACATACTAAGTGCTTAATAAGTATTAATGTTTCTTGAATAAAGTTTTGGGAATAAAAGACACCAACATATAAAAAGTTTTAAAAATCTCAGCCCTTCTTCTTTTCTCTCTCTCTCTCTCTCTCTTTTCTCTGTGTGTGTGTGTATAACTCTAAGGAGCAAAAGTGAGCATTTTAACAACTATATTTTATAAACTAGAAGCAGAATCCTACCACTTTCTTTTTACCCCATAAGTACTGGTGAATTGGAAGTTAAGTGGAAATGGCATAGGAACTAGGATATTAATTTCAGTCAGTGCTTGGTGGCTGGTGATTTATAGCTTTAATATAAATGAAGAGTTAATTCCCGAGGGATGGCATGCTTTTTATTTTTTTATCTCCCAAGATAAAACAGACACAGGTTAAGTGTAAGGAAGAATTTGATTCCAGGAATTTTAAGGCCTTGGAGTATGTTGCTTAGAAAGTTGTGTTACTTACTAGAATTTGTGGGTTTCCTTTTGCTTCAGCACTTCAATTATAGAGATTCTCCTTCCTAAGATTTTTTCACCTTTCAAGAAAAGCCTATGAGTTCCCCTGGATTATAGTCAATAGTAAAAGGCATGTACTTTGCCTGAGATTCAGACAGCTGTTCTTTACTCAAGTCCTAAAAGGTTAATAATAATGTAATTTCTACTTATTATCCAAATAAACTTCTTTTTAAAACAATTTGGGCTTAACCAAATACAGATTATAAAAACGCTGTTTTGGAACTTAAAAAAATCTACTTAAATTTTGATATTTTTTTCTAATTAATCATTTCCTTTTATCCACTCTGACTGAAAGCTAGTCTGTAGTCAAAACCATTCCTAGAGATTTGCATTCAACTTTCAGCCATGCTTAGCATCAGAGAACCTTATGGTGCTGAAGTCTTGAGAGTCAAAAATCTTCTCATCTGTCTCTACTGTGTATTCCCTTACAGTAACTGAAAGAAGAATAGTTGTGAGTAAGGTGAAAAGAGAAAGGAAACTCTACTCTGCTCTCTTGTATATGGCTATCTATAGTGCAGAACCAGAAAGAGAAAGAAATACTGTGATCTAGCAGAGAGTTTGTTATTTCCCTGATCAGGAAGCTTCTATCCTGGGGCTGGAGGAGGGGGCTGGACAGTTTCCTGATTCCTCTTGCTCAGTTTAGAGAGAGTTCTGATGTGGAGGCTGGTGAAGGTTTTATTAGTTTAGCTCCTCTGTTTGGTGTTGGTGTCTGCTTTAGCTTTGAGTATTTTAGCCAAACAATTTTCTTGAGAAAGTATCTTCTTTGAGGGCTTGCATCTTTTATAACAACATTTTGAACACCATCTAAGTAAAGCTTTTGATAACAAACGAATAAATTTCATCACAGTTGACCTCTCAAGGTTAACAAATGGCTCTGCTGTTGAAGCCGGCATGCATCAAATATCCCGGTGGTGGAAATGTCTCTGTCTGGTACTGGAGACCTGGTAGCATAGCCTTCAGGGGATGCATGATCCCCACCAAGTAGGAGTTCCCCTCTGAAAACTGCAATCGAAAGAAGATTCATTTTTAAAAATCCAAGAAGGGTCAGCTCAGGTGGGGCTCATGTTCACCTTCCCTTTGCACTTAATCCAGCTTTATAGACACAGACTGTATATCTTGTAAGTTCTGTCCTGTGTGAGGAACTGTCAGTCATGCAGCTAATTCCAGTTTTAATTTTAGTTGTTACCTAGATCTAACTAGGGGTGTGCCCTTATTTTAGTTATTCATCTCACCCTGCTTTCATCTTGGGATTTAACCTTCCATTAAAATAACTACAGTAGGCTTTTGACTTTAATGTGATTTTATGTAATGCTACCAAACAACAATGCCTAACATTTATTTAGTTCTTTTTTTAAGGCTCAGAGTAATTAATGTGCTTTTACTTATTTAATCCTTATAATATCCTATGAGGAATACCAGAAGTAGGCCTTATTATTCCCATTTTATAAAGAAATGGAGTCACGAAATAGTCAAGGAGCTTGCCAATGGTCTGTGAGTTCCAAGTACACACATGATGATTTTTCAGTTTTCCTGCCTTCCCTTCTCGGGGGACTTTGTTGCCTTGCTATATACTATAAATACATTATACAGTGTATAGTTTTACTATTCTCAGGTCCATCAAGTTTAATGGGGTAGCCTGGCATGGTTCCTAGAGCAGGATCATGTATATGATAAATATTACTTTATGAGATGATGTATTTTGGCTTGAATATGGCTTACAGTTAAGAAATGCAACAAAATGGAGCATGTCTCATTTAATTTTGTTTCACCAGCACCTAATATGGTGCCCAGCACATAGTAGGCACTCAATAAATATTTGTTAAACAAATGAAAACACCTTATTAAAAGATAACATGATAAAGAACAGAAAAACATTAAAACAAGTAAAAGGAAGTACTACTTCACTCAGCAGGAAGTGCTTAAATAGGACAACCCACCTCCACCGTAAATCCCTTGGTTCTTGTTGAGTATCAACCACTGACCTGAGCAGAACGTGGGCTCCAACTGAGTGCTCTGACTTATGGAGCCATTGATTTTTGGAGCTGAAGGGGCCATTTGAAATTATTTAAGCCTTCTCCCCTTTTAATTCTTTTTTAATAGAGGAGGAAATTGAGATTGTATTTCATATTGCCTTTAGGAAACAGAAATTACCACATAGTCAAATTTACTTTTGAGTTGCTTTATTGACTTACCTGAGAAGCATATATTTTCTTCTTATGTATATGGAAGAATTTATAAGACTGAAGCACAGAAAGATTAAATGACTCTTTGGGATCACACAGAGAATCCATGGTATAATCCAAAAGGATCATATTTCATGACTATTTCATAGCAAATGGACACTAGTGTCATAATCATCTCTTGTAAGCACTATATCCCTTGATTTGCAAAATGTCTCTAGCTCAAAGTTCATTATGAAATTCTCAGAAATCGTTGGAAATTAATTTAATTTTATTTTAATTTGCCATCTCCATTCACATAAGTACTCAGAGCAAAATTCTGAGACACCTTCTAGTTGGCTGTCCCTTATATCCTGTCAGTTACCAAGTCCCATCTATTCCAACTCCATGTCTTTTGAATTTACCTGCTTTACTGCATTAGATTCTTGAGTGCTCTTCTCTGCTTTCTGTCTCTCCTTTCATCAGTTCTCCATTTAAATCCTCTAACACGTAACCCCAATAATGTTCCCCTTCCATTTAAAATCTTTGAATGGCTCCCCATTGTCTACACAAGAAAATATAATGTCCTTCTCAGAGCATGCAGAGCCCTCTCTTTTCAGGCTTCTGCCTTCCATACCACCCCCACATTTTGCTCTTCTCTTTACACTCTAAAGCAATAGCCACATTTATCCAGGTTTGCCAAATGCTCTCCATTTCTCTCTCACCTCGACACCTTGGCAAAGACTTCTCCTTCTGCTAGGACACTCCAACCCTTCATACCACCTGGTGAGCTATCTGCATCCTTGCCAAGGCTCAGGTTAGAGTGAGTGCCTCTGAGAAGCCTCCCATTCACTTTTAACTTGAATTGTATGATCTTCCTCAGAGAAACAATTTCCTACTCGCTGTTGGGAGTGATATTTATGATTTTTCATCACATCAATGCAAATATTACAGCTTTCAATTAGTATTTCTTTAAGGAATATTTATTGAAGGCCTAAGAAGTGTCAGGCATCCCAGCCTCCCTTACTTTAAATAGGGGGGAGGAAGAAAATTAACTTGAGTGCACTGCACTCACGAGTGAAAAAGAACCCGAGTCTGTGGGAGCCCAGAGGAGAGGTGTCAGATGGGCCAGTTCAGGGAAGCATCTCAGAAGAGGTCATTTCTAAGCTGAATTTTGAAGCATGTATAGGAGTTAGATAGATGAAGAAGCAGGGGGATGGGTGTTGTAAGCAAAATAAAGAGCATTTGGGGAACCAAATACTGGAAATACTTAACTCTCTCAGCCAGTTACAAGAAGGTTGCTGTAGTTAGGTGGATATGTGGGGAGGAGTGAGGCAGGGGATGACACTTGAGAGGTATGTGGATGCCAGACCATGAAGGCCCTCATGTGCCAGACCAAGGAATTTGAACTTCATTGTAACAGTTAGTGAGGGCCATTGAAGGATTTTATGTAGAAAGGTGAAAAGCTTGAATGTGCTGTGAAAAGATTATTATGGTAGTGGTGTACACTATAGATGTGAGTTTGGGTTATAGATGATACAGCAGGGTCTGGGGGTGGGGTTAGATGATCTAAAGAAAGGAACACTAGTGTAATCAAAACAAGAAGTTACAGATCGATATAAGGCAAGGGCAATGTGGATGAAGAGGAATGGCTAGAATTAAGAGAGGTTAAGGGGTAGACTGTGGAGAACTTGGTTACTGAGTGGATGAGGGGACTGAGTGAAAAGGGGGAGTTTACCATGACTCCCAGATTACTGATTTTAGCAACTTGTGGAATACCGAACATTAATTAGGTTCCTACCTTACATTGTTTTTTTTTTTTTAATTTTATTTATTTTTTATTATACTTTAAGTTTTAGGGTACATGTGCACATTGCACAGGTTAGTTACATATGTATACATGTGCCATGCTGGAGTGCTGCACACACTAACTCGTCATCTAGCATTAGGTATATCTCCCAATGCTATCCCTCCCCCCTCCCCCCACCCCACCACAGTCCCCAGAGTGTGATATTCCCCTTCCTGTGTCCATGTGATCTCATTGTTCAATTCCCACCTGTGAGTGAGAATATGCCGTTTGGTTTTTTGTTCTTGTGATAGTTTACTGAGAATGATGATTTCCAATTTCATCCATGTCCCTACAAAGGACACGAACTCATCATTTTTTATGGCTGCATAGTATTCCATGGCGTATATGTGCCACATTTTCTTAATCCAGTCTATCATTGTTGGACATTTGGGTTGGTTCCAAGTCTTTGCTATTGTGAATAATGCCGCAGTAAACATACGTGTGCTTCTGCACAGCAAAAGAAACTACCATCAGAGTGAACAGGCAACCTACAAAATGGGAGAAAATTTTCGCAACCTACTCATCTGACAAAGGGCTAATATCCAGAATCTACAATGAACTCAAACAAACTTACAAGAAAAAAACAAACAACCCCATCAAAAAGTGGGCAAAGGACATGAACAGACACTTCTCAAAAGAAGACATTTATGCAGCCAAGAAACACATGAAAAAATGCTCATCATCACTGGCCTTACATTGTTTTAAAATCCTACTGGCTTTAGCAATAGAATGATATTAAACATCATTCTGAAAACCTGACTAATGTTTTATTTTTGTGTGATATTCTTTAGCTAGCCAAAACTTGGTGGCTTATGACAACAATTTATTAATATGTCTGGTTCTGGGGTTAATAGGCTCAGCAAGGCAGTTCTCACTTGGAATTCCTCAGCCAGCACACCTAAATGGAACTGTGGCTACAGCATCTGAAGTCTTCCTAACTCACATGTCTGGTGCCAGGCTGCAATGACTGGCTGGACAGCTCTTTCTTGGCTTGGCCTCTTCACATGACTATCTTGGGTTTCTCAGGGGAGTCAGCATTCTCAGAGAAGTCGGACTTCTTATATGCTGATTGGCTTCCCACAGAAGTGAGTATTCCAGGAGACCAGGTGGAAGCTACACGGCTTCTAATAACCCAATATTGGAGGTAATATGGTGTCATTTTCTATTCATCAAAACAGTCACCACCCAGCCCATATTCATCAGGGTGAAAGGATAGACTGACTGTCAAACGGGAATGGTTGCTTATCCAGGGAAGGAAAGAATTGACGGTGGCCTTCTTGGAGACGAGCTATAGTACCACCTTTTGCCACTGTTCTTAAGTAAATTGATGTGACTCAATAATTATAGGACCACTTTTTATTTAAAACACAGGATTTTTTCAACTCTTGGGAATATTTATTTCCATGATGCTTACTCTATTTAACATTATTGCCAAGCCTGCTACTTCGAACCATGCTATTCCTATCACTTTTCCATAATCACACACAAAAAATCTTCTTTTCCTTAATATTTTCTAATTGGAAACAGACTTACCTTTTAAGTAAAAAAAAAAAAACAAAAAAAAAAACAAAAAAACAATTGCAATGTTTACTTTTCCTATTTTTCTGCAAGTCAGGGATAGCCAATGAACTAAAGCAATAAAAACACATTAAAAACATTATTAAACCTAATAGAGGATCTCTATAAAAAGGCTCTGTTAAAAACTAGTTAAGGTGGGAATCAAGTTTTCTATCTTTTTGTTAGAAACAAAATCCCATGGACTGTGAGTGGGACACTCCAGTATTCATTCAACAAATATTTGTTACAGACCACTGTGTTCTAGGCATCATGCTAAGTGGAATAGTTTTACCCTTTTCCGGGGACCTCAGTATGTGCTTTGTTGTTCAGAGCAGATGATTTTTTTTCAATTTATTTTTATGGAGGTCTTACATGGTGTTAGTTATGAAATTACTAGTTCTTTGAACTTCCTATGAAACATAATGATATTAATGTAGCTAGTCCTTATATCACAATGGAGTCATATGAGACCGTTTTCTGGTGACTTGAAGTTTTTGAGAAGTGTTCCAAAATAATAAATACAACATTTCTATTTTCTATGTGTAGTTTTTTATAGCAAGCCTGGATTATGCACAATGAGGGAATTCTTTCTTCAATTCCCTTTAAGTACTATTGATGCTTACAGTGTTAGTTTTTCTTGCAAATAAACTCTTTAAACAGGTAGGCAAACTGTTCATATTTCTTCAGAATGATTTTTTAGCCAGGAAAATGGGGTACATTTTAGGAAGAGGATTTTCTTTGCAGGGATTTTGTTCTGACTGAATAACCAAATAGAGAGTCACGGATTTGAAAACGTTTAGCTGAGCAATTCGGCAATCTCTACTGGGTTCCACAGTAGGATGCCAAATAAAAATCACAATTTAAGCTGTTATGAATTAATGAGAGTCTACAATACACATATGCACTCATTGTAACCCAGACCTAAGTGTGCATGCATTGTGGATAAATACATTTGAGGATAAGCATAGATCCATAATGTACAACTTTAACCTCCCATTAGTTAGCCGTGGTTAAGTTTAGAAAAGTGCTTCCATTATTTAAAACAAAACAAAAAAAAATCACTCTACTTAGAAGCTTAATCCTGCCATAAAAGTTGATTGAAATTTGGCAAAAAACAAAATAAATAGTAATCAAATTAACCACATTTTATTTAAAAGCAAAACGATCATGTTTAATGCTTCTGGCATTATTCCTTAAGTAAATCAGTCCTCTTTGGAGTACCTGTTTATTTTTCTTGTGTGCTGATTATAAATTCTTATGCTGTGACTCTTGCAAGACAAATTAATAATTTTGAGTTGTTTTAAAGATAATGATATCAACTTGATGTTATAATGAGCCAGACTATATGAAGGAGGGGGGACCTCTTCGCGGGAAAGGCCAGATGCTTTAGGAAGTCAGCATGACTTCTACTGTGCCTCCAAGGTAATATTAAGAAATCACTGCTTGTTCTATTTAGCATTGTAGCCGTATTTAACATTATAACTTCGGGGGCCCTAGCTACCACTGCCTCGGTTGTATGCTAGGCACCAGGAATTCCTAATGAAGGCCAGTTGATATACAGCAAATGGAATGGAAGGGTTTTTCCTCTCCTAAGTAGTTGCTCATGCTCTGTTATTGAGGCTATTAGCTGTTGGAGTTGTTATTTCAGAATCCAGAATCCACAGAGCAGATATTTCATTATTCTTATTTTTAGGGACATGTAGAAAATTGGATTTAAGTCAGCGTCAGCTGGTTGCGATTTCCATGCTTGAATTAGGTGAGGGCCCTGTGGATATAAGTCTACTTTAAAATATTAAATTTTTTTCACACAAACCACATACTGGATTGACTCTCCACATTAGTAGAGTTGCCTATTTCCTGATCATCCAGATAGAGATAGCATTATACTGAATAAAATGGAGACATGGTCACCATTTTCAAATGCTTCCTATGGCCACAGACTCCCATGGGAAATGCCTAGCCCTGCTACAGACATATCAATATCCTTAGTGTTTCTGAGGAAAGCAAAATAAGAGAGAAACCATTTCGTCCCTTCACCTTCAAATCTTAAGAACACCAACTATAGAGGTGACTCTTAGAAGTGAGAATAAGTGATAAAGGAATAGGTTCAGGTTATCGCTCTGTTGAAACAGTTAAAGGTTTATTGAAAGCATGCAGATTTGTTCGTATGTCTAAAATACGGTTTTATGAATTCAGTAATTTGAATTGGTTTTCATTGTCAGTAGCATTACCTCCTGGGAATATACATTTAGGGTTCTTGTACCTTTGCCAAAATGAACAAATGAGACATATTTTACAAGAGCTTGGTTACTATAATTTTTCTTTTGTTTTAAGACGAAGTGTTGTCCTGTTGCCCAGGCTGGAGTCCAGTGGCTTGATCTCTGCTCACTGCAACCTCTGCCTCCCAGGTTCAAGCGACTCTCGGGTCTCAGCCTCCTGAGTAGCTGGGACAACAGGCACACACGACCACGCCTGGCTGATTTTTGCATTTCTAGTAGAGTTGGGGTTTCACCATGTTACCCAGGCTAGTCTCAAATTCCTGACCTCAAGTGATCTGCCCGTCTCAGCCTCCCAAAGTGCCTTATGCCTCCCAGGCATAAGCCACCAACACCTGGCCTGGTTACTATTACTTTTAAGTGATACAGAATTACTATAGAAATGCCCTCTTTAGATTTAGTTGGAAACACAGCAGATAGCTTTCACAATGAATTGTTTTGGTGGCGAGAGTAGGGGGAGCATACGAAGTTTAAGAATGTGTTTCACAGTATTTAATCTGCAAGTGTCAATATAGTTAAATACCCAAACTACTGTGGGATTCAGAGTTATAAGTAATTTCTTCCAAATGTACTGAGTGTCCTCGTCCAAACACTCTTTCACATACTAATTTTAGTGAGTTTCATCACCAGTGTTGTCCTCTCTGCTTTCTTTTACCTGCACTCTTGGCTTTGCTATTTGGCATCTTAAGATGTCACTCCATCTTAAGAAGTTCCTCTTTAGTGTCCCACCCACCTCTCTGATTTATGTTTCTTCTTCTTCTTCCTAAGGTCTTTTTCCTCTGTTGTCTCTCAAATGTCTTTGTTTAAATGTATCATTTTTTTTCTTTTATTCTTAGTGTTTCTTGTGACCTGTCTAAAGAATTGTTGCCTAGTCCAAGGTCAAATTTTGATAATGTTGTGTTTTCATTGTCATCCAGCTAAAAATATTTTCTAATTTCCACTATGATTTATTCTTTGGACATGACCAATTTTAAACTGTGTTCCGTGATTTCCAAATATTAGGGATTTTCCAGATCATTTTTGTCTACTATTGATTTTTGATTTAATTCTGTTACGGTCAGAAATCATATTCTGTCTTAATTTCAATGCCATCAATTTTTTTAAGATTAATTTTATGATCCAGCCTATGTTCTATTTTGGTAAATGTTTCATGTACAGACTTGAAAAGAATGTGTATTCTGCAACTATTGAGTGGAAGGTTTTATACATGCCAATATGGTCAAGTTAGTTGATGATGGTTAGGTCTTCTGTAGACCTACTGATTTTCTGTCTTCAGCTGACAACTGTATTTGTGGGTTTGTCTATTTCTACTTCTTTCAATTCTCTTCATTATTGCTTCATGTATTTTGAAGCTCTGTTTTTGTTTTTGTTTTTGTTTTGAGATGGAGTCTTGCTCTGTCACCCAGGCTGGAATGCAGTGGCACGATCTCAGCCCACTACAACCTCCGCCCCCTGGGTTCAAGCAATTCTCCTGCCTCAGCCTCCCTTGTAGCTGGAATTATAGGCATGTGCTACCATGCCTGGCTAATTTTTGTATTTTTAGTAGGTATGAGGTTTCTCCATGTTGGCTAGGTTGGTCTTGAACTCCTGGCCTCAAGTGATCCACCTGCCACAGCCTCCCAAACTGCTGGGATTACAGGTGTGAGCCACCGTGGCTTGCCAGAAGCTCTGTTATTAGGTGAATACACATTTGGGGTTCTTGTACTTTTTGATGAACTGTCTCTTTTATCATAAAATGTCTCTTCTAATTTCTGATAATGTTCTTTATTCTGAAGTTGACATTGTCTGATTAACATGGCCATTTATGGTTTTGTATAATTAGTGTTTACACAATATATCTTTTTTGTTCTTTTAGCCTATCTGCGTTTTTATACTTAAAGTGGGTTTCTCCTAGACAGCATATAATTGGGGTTTACTTCTTAATTTAATTGGACAACCACTGCCATGTAATTGCAATCTTTAAACCTTTTACATTTAATGTAATTATTTGATATGTTTGGGTTAAGGATTACTATTTTGTAGGTTGTTTTCTGGTTCTTCCACCTTTACTTATTACCTATTCCCCCTATCCTTGCATTCTTTTGAATTATTTTTTACTATTGCGTTTTAATATCTTTTATTACCCCATTTCCTTGCTTTATTTTTAAAGCACTTGCTTGGGGTTTATGATATATATTTTTTTAACCTTAAGTTAGTCTACCGTCAGCTAACATTGTACCACATTCCATATTATGTAAGAATCTCACGGCAGAATACAATTGTCCCTCAGTAACTGTGGGGAGTTGGTTCCAGGATCATCACATGGATACTAAAGTCTGCAGATGCTCAAGTCCCTTATATAAAATAGCATAATATTTGCATATAACCTATACACTTCCTCTGCTATACTCAAACCATCCCTAGATTACTTATACTACCTAAAACAGTATAAATGCTATATAAATAGTGTAAATACTCTGAAAATAGTTAGTGTAAATACTATGTAAGTAGTTGTTATACTGTATTAGTTTTAACTTGTATCTTTTTATTGTTGTATTGCTTTTTTTAATTATTATACTTTAAGTTCTAGGGTACATGTGCACAACGTGCAGGTTTGTTACATATGTATACATGTGCCATGTTGGTGTGCTGCACCCATTAACTCATCATTTCCATTAGGTATATCTCCTAATGCTATCCCTCCCCCCTCTCCCCACCCCACAACAGGCCCCAGTGTGTGATGTTTCCCACCCTGTGTCCAAATGTTCTCATTGTTCAATTCCCACCTATGAGCGAGAACATGCGGTGTTTGGTTTTTTGTCCTTGCGATAGTTTGCTGAGAATGATGGTTTCCAGCTTCATCCATGTCCCTACAAAGGACATGAACTCATCATTTTTTATGGCTGCATAGTATTCCATGGTGTATATGTGCCACATTTTCTTAATCCAGTCTATCATTGATGGGCATTTGGGTTGGTTCCAAGTCTTTGCTATTGTGAATAGTGCTGCAATAAACATACATGTGCATGTGTCTTTATAGCAGCATGATTTATATTCCTTTGGGTATATACCCAGTAATGGGATGGCTGGGTCAAATGGTATTTCTAGTTCTAGATCCCTGAGGAATCGCCACACTGTCTTCCATAATGGTTGAACTAGTTTACAGTCCCACCAACAGTGTAAAAGTGTTCCTATTTCTCCACATCCTCTCCAGCACCTGTTGTTTCCTGACTTTTGAATGATTGCCATTCTAACTGGTGTGAGATGGTATCTCATTGTGGTTTTGATTTGCATGTCTCTGATGGCCAGTGATGATGAGCATTTTTTCATGTGTCTGTTGGCTGCATAAATGTCTTCTTTTAAGAAGTGTCTGTTAATATCCTTGGGCCACTTTTTGATGGGGTTGTTTTTCTCTTGTAAATTTGTTTGAGTTCTTTGTAGATTCTGGATATTAGCCCTTTGTCACAGAATGGAAGAAAATTTTTGTATTGCTATTTTTAAAAAATTTTTTTGCTCTGCAGTTGGTTGAATCTGAGGATGCAGAACCCATGGATATGGAAGGCTGACTGTATTTCCGTTTTTCACATCCCATCCTTTGTGCTACTGCTGTCAGGCACCTTGCTTCTACATATATTATAAACCCCACAACATGTTGTTATTATCTTTGCTTTAAAAAGTCTATTGTTGTTTAAATGAATTTAAAAGAAATAAAAATGATTTTACATTTACTCTCACATTTATCATTTCTATTGTTCTTCAATTCCTTGTGTAGAAATTTCTATCTGATATCATTTTTCTTCTGGTTGTAGGACTTCTTTTAATATTTCTTATAGTGTACAGGTGCCGGCAATGAATGCTCTCAGATTTTGTCTGAAAAAGTCTTTATTTTACTCTTGTTTTTAAAATATATTTTTCTGTGGCATATTTTTTTATCAGTATTTGAACATGTTTGTCTATTGCTTTTGGCTTAAAATTTCTGATAAGAATTGTGCTGTCACTGTTATCTTTGTTCTGTTCATAATGCGTGGATAGCTACATTAAGATTTTCTCTTTATCATTGCTTTACAGCAATTTGAGTATAATTTTTCTTGTATTGGTCTTTTTCTTTTTTCTCCTTGGAATTTTTTTTCAGCTTTTTAAATACATGATTTATAGTTTCCCCTTAAATCTTTGACTATGTTTATTATAGCTGCTCTAAAAGCCTTGTCTACTAATTTCCCCACCTCTGTCATTTCTGGGTCTGTTTTTGTGGGACTGATTTTTCTCCTGGGTCTGCGTCGTGCTTTCCAGTGTCTGTATAATTTTCAGTTGAATTCTGGGCATTGTAAATTTTACTTGTTGAGGGTCTGGATTTCACTGTCCTCTTTTAAAGAGTTTTTAGTTTGTTTTGCAGGCAGTTAAGGTACTTGTGGGTCATCTTGGATTCTTTCAAAGCTGGTTCTTAAGTTTTTAAGGATGTGTCTAAAGCAGCCCTTATTCTGGTATTAGTTTGAACCTGTGACAAATGTGACCCCTCTGGAGTCTATACTGAATGTTCCATGTTTTCCATGAGGTCTCCCTACCCTGGCTATTTACAGCACATGAACATCTCCCAGCATTGAGTGAGCTCTGAGGATATTTTAGCTCCAACTCCCTCATAGTTCTTTTCCTGACCTTGTAGAATTTTATTCCACAAGTGTGCAGCCAACAATTTAACAAAAAAAAAGAGGGCCTTTATGAGGATTTCTGAAGCTCCTCTGCATAGCTGATTTCTCCTCTCTATTACTCTGTCCTGCAAATTGGAGCTGCCTTGGCCTTCCTGAGCTCTAATCTTTGTCTCAATTCAGTGAGACCACAGTACTTTGGTTGGGTTGTCCCTTCCTGTTCTTCAGTTTAGAAATTGCTTCCAATTTCTAATTGGAATGCAGGAACGATCATAGAGATAACTTAGGGAAAACAGCTCTGAACTGCCGCTTATCCATTTTCTGAAAATAGTTGCTCCATATTTTGTCCAGTTTTCTAGTTGTTTATGGTGGAAGGAGGGCAACTTCAGTTGTTTGTTTATAGTGGGATTCCAAATCATGGCCAGAATTCTTAGTTTCTATACTACAATATTTTTTTTTTTTTTTTTTTAGGCAGAATCTCGCTCTGTTGCCCAGGCTGGAGTGCAGTGATGCAGTCTTGGCTCAGTGCAACCTCTACTTCCTGAGTTCAAGCGATTCTCCTGCCTCCCAAGTAGCTGCGATTACAGGCATGTGCCACCATGCCTGGCTAATTTTTGTATTTTTAGTAGAGGTGGGGTTTCACCATGTTGGCCAGGCTGGTCTCGAACTCCTGACCTCAGGTGTTTCACTCATCTTGGCCTCCCAAAGTGCTGGGTTTACAGGTGTAAGCCACCATGCCTGGCCTATGCTGTAATTTTTAAAGCAACTTTTGATCGAAGTATGGCACACATTCAGAATGGTGAACAAGTCATAAATATTCAACCTGAGAAAGTTTTCACAAAATGAGCATACTTGTGTAAACTAACATCCCAGAACATAATCAGCACCTTGGAAGCCTGCTTTTGTCCCTTTCAAGTTGTAACTTTCTCCTCAGCAAGGATAACCACTATTCCAAAATCTGCCACCCTTGATTAGTTTTGCTGTCTTTTGAATTTTATTGAAATGGAATCATACTGTATGGACTCTTTTCGGTCTGTCATTTTAAATTCAGTATTATATTTATGAGATTCATCCATTTTGTTTCATATAGCTGTAGTTTATTTTCACTGTATTACAATGTAAATTAATTTATTCATTCCATTTCTAATGTCCTCGTTTGAGGATATTACAGATGGCAGAGTTATGAGCGTTCTTATTCATTGAGGATAAAGGACTCTATTATTTTGCATCTCCAGGGCCCAGGATGTGCCTTTTATGTACAAAGTGCTCGATATATGCACTCTGTATGAACAAATGAACTATGGTACTACTCTTCAGTGTAAAATCATAGGTACTAATATTATCTCCTTTGAGTATGGTACAGAATATGACTTGCTGAAGTTCATCTAGAAACAAGGTCAATTCACTATCAGTGTAGGGCAAAGTTCATTGGGCCACAATTTCTAGCTTTTATGTTAGGAGAAGAAACCACTAAACAACCTTAAAGGAGGATTCAGTTTTTAAGAACCAGGCCTAAAAATCCATTTGTTTTATGGGATGGTTAAAAGCAAAGAGATCCACCCTCCCATATGATTGATTGTAAATCATGAATCAATAGTTATCAGTGTAATTTGTTTTCCTAGCGTATGGTTAATATATAAACAATATTTGTTGAAGAAATAAATGATGAGTGAATTAACTGTAGTTAACTTTAGAATTTCTTTTGGATTTAGTGCCTTTTTATACAACTAGTTTTAGCATTAGTGCTATAACTTTGCCCGTAAGATATGTGAAATTGCTAGTGCTCCTCTTTTTCTGGGCATTGTGAATGTTATTTGTTGAGTGTCTGGATTTCACTGTCTTCCTTTAAAGAGTTTTTTAGTTTGTTTTGCAGGCAGTTAAGGTACAAAAGTTTTCTGGCTTTTGTCTACTGTAGTTATCTTTGAAACCCAAATTGCAAGAATGGAGGTAAAAATAATAAAAATTTTCATTGAGAGTAGCATCACTATACAAAACACTTTTGTCTTGCCTCTCTTGGGACACTTCTAGGGACATTTAAAGGAGATGCGGTGGGAAGTCTCTGCTTAGCAATGGCCCAATATTTTTAAGATACACAGCACCTTCTCAATATGTGGAATCCCCCAAATAATATTTACATGAGTTTGTTTAGAGGTTCTATAAGAGTGACTCTCCTGATTACTAAGAATATTTAACTTGCCATGATTTAAAAATGATGTAAAAGTAAACATAGTTAAACCGACTTGAATCTATATGCTTAAAAATATAACCACATTCTTGTCTCCTATGTGTGAATATCAATTTTCAAAAGGAGCCTGACAGAAATAAAACTATAATTGTAATATAAAGTGTAAACTAAGCCAAGAATTATTTTACCTGAATCCTTAGTTTTTCCATATATGTGTGTCTTTAATAGGATAGAGATTAAGAGAACATTTTGTACTGCCGTAAGTGAAAAATAGAAAAAAGAATCTTAATTAACACAGCATCTGGAAGAAATGTTACTGGACTACTTCCCTGATACAGAAAAACTTCAAAACTTGCTTCTTCAGCTACATTTTGTGTTTGTGTTTATTTGACTGATTTCCAGAGTTAAAATTAGCAATCAAAGGAAAAGTTTGGAGAATTGACAAAATATCTTCAGGACACATCTATATACAAAACGAGAGCTTTCATGGTAGTGTAATTTCACTTACAGAGAATGAAATTTATTGGCAAGATCTTTACTTTCATTCATCACCATTATTTGTCTTTTTGTCTTTAAGTAAGTGATATAATAATGTGGTCTGTGGTCTTTAGTAAGGAAACATTTTGATTACAAATCAAGTGAGTGTATAACTTTGATTCAATCAAAATTCCTACTGTCTGTTCTTCAGCCTCTTGGGTAATTACCCAAAACTTCAGCCTGTGGCTATTTCAGGTCTTTGGGTAGATAAATAGAGATAGATAGATAGACAGACAGACAGACAGACAGACAGAAAGATAGATAGATGATCTTGAATTTTTCAAGTCTTTAGATTGATGTATGTATATCTATATCTATGTTTATGTAGCTATAGAATATCAAGAAGAAAATTAAACATTTCAGGAGATAGAGAAATTGCTTTAAATGTAGGAAGTGCCATTATGGAATTCTGACCCAGGAGCAATATTTTATCCAAATGTCAATTTGCTGTACTTCTTATTTAGCAGGTGTTCACACAAAGGTTAAAATGGCTTAGAATTCACTCATTGCTCCTAAAGATAGCTCAGGAATTTTTACCCAAAAAGATGACTCCATCAACAAATCATGTTCAAATATGGCAAAGAAATCTAATAAAGACATAACCTAATATACAATTTCATAATTTCTAATATGGAAATAGCTGTTTAAATTTTATTGTGCAGCAATTTAAAATAAGGTATCTAATGCTGTAATAGATATGGTAAAGAAGTTTGGGTTTCAAAGGATTTAGAGAGGAGTGTAGTATTTGAGGTTATAAGTATACACCATTCATTCATTCATTCATTCATTCATCCATTCATTTATTTTATATGAATGTTCCTAGGACCAGTGGGAAGAACATGAAATCTCAATTTTGATCTCTGTGGCTGGACTCTATCTCTATTTACTGTCTAATTCCCTCTGTTTTAGTGACTATCTAGAAGTTCTGACTGATCACATAAAACCTTTTTTCACAGAGGAGGGTTGTTAAATAAGAGAGAGAGAAAGAAAAATTTATGTGTCTTACACTTAAAAGGATCTTTCGGGCTTTTCCTTTTACAGCTTCTCTCTTTTTCTCCCCATTTGGTCTTTTTTGTGAATGTTTTTCATTAGTTATTTTTAAAGGTAATAAAAATGTGTGACAAAGTTATAGCTCCTGCATTTTTTTCTATTTTTATAGTTGGGTTGGTTTCTGATCATTTACAATGAGAAAGTATGAAATTTGTTTGTATTAAATTGAAGGTGATTTCTTAAAATGGCTCTAGATTCACACAATTATTGTGGATAGTATTTCCTTGCCTTTGGTGAAATCCCTTTAAATCCCTCTGTGTTGGGCTTTCTCATCCTGCGATTCTGAAAACAATTCTGATTCAAGTCCAGCCAATTCCCTAGATTCAGGTAGGGAGTCTGTAGTAAATTTTGGTTTTCAGGAAGGATTTAAATTAGCTTAAGAATGATAGCTTTTCAATAAGTTATTTAGGAAACTGGGATGTTTGAGAAATACTTGCTTATCATTTTAAGTTTAGCATTACAAGGGAAAATCATGGCATTCCATACACCAGCCCTTGATCACTGTAAGAACATGTGATTCTGGGATGGGTGACCCATGAGTCTGATGCTATAGCAGGGCTGTTTGTGGACATCTGGAACTCAAAGTATGTCTACCATCTGCTATACTGATGTTTCAGGTTTTTTGCAACGTTTTCAGCTCAATCTCTACAGTAAATCTTGTGGTATAAGAAAGCCTGCCTGAGGGAAGGAACTTAAGGAGGTTTCCATTTTATATTCCTTTTTAGAGAGCATTCATCTGCATCACAGAGTCACATAAAGTGTCTTTATCTCTTTCCTGAGGCCTAGTGCCTTGAAGGCTGTAGATATGCATATACAAAGAGTGATGCTAAATCACATATCTAGACCCTGAAAACTCTTATAATCATGACATGACAAAAAGTAATAGGACTATGATGCCAGTTTCATTTTTTCAGATGAGAACATTTAACATCCTCTTCAGTTGTAATTGATTGAAAATAAAAATCTGCATTTTCTGAATCTTCAGCTTTCTCTGTAAGTATTTTTAATCTTTTCTACTGATGATAAAATGTAAATGTTAGGTGCCTCCTGGTTTTTTGTATGATTTGCATTATCATTTCATTTTCTTTTTTATAAATAATATTTTATTAATGTTTGCTTAGGAACTATTCAAACCATAGATGCCAGCAATTGACTTTATATTTTTTGTCCTATTGTTGTAGCTTTGAATCCAAGAACTGAAGCATCTTTCATGGCTCAATTGTTCTGTTTACTTATCTTTCAGCATTATCAAATTGCCTCCTATGCACCATGCATGTGGTAGTTGCTGAAGAAAAAAATATGAACAGCACATGTATTCTGTTTTTGAGGAGCTCCAAATTTGGTGGGAAAGGGCACAGATATATACAAAATTATTATAAGAAAAAGATATAAACAACTATGTGGGAAAGGTGCTTAATTATGATTGGAAGCACCCAGATGGCATTCAGGAGGCAGATAAGAAACATGGGCATTTCAACCCTGTTGTCCAGAGGGCCAGGGTCAGATAGAGCCTACAATTACTTTTCTAGGCTGGAAGTCATGAGGCTCACTTAGGAGAAAGAGGCCAGGGTAGGGGTGAAGGCCTGGATGAGGGGAATGGGGTTTGATAACTCTTTCTTCTATGGGTAAGTGTTTGGCAACCACTGAAGGATGATATGTAATGGAACAGTAATATCAGGCATGTATGAAAAATAAAAAGAAACTGGAAGCAGAAAGAGCCATAGTAGAGAATATTGCTAAAATCCAGGCAAGAAACAATGAAAGCATGACATTTGACAATAACAGTAGAAATGGAGAGAAGGAAAGAGTTTGAGAGAAACCCAAGAGTTAGAAATCCTAGGCTCTAAAGGCTGCTTGAATGAAAGGGCAAGGACATCTAGGATGAAGTGCAGGCTTCTGATTTGAATGATTGCATATGGAATGTACAGGCTGAGCACACAGAGGAGCAGATTTAGGGTGGGGTAGGAAGAGAGAGGAGAGACTCTATTCTGGTCAGATGGAGATCCAGGTGCCCATATAACGTCCAGGTGGAGCTGTCCAGGGGGAAATGTAAAAGCTGGGTCTAGGCCTTAGAGAGATCAGGCCTAGATATATAGATTTGGAAGTCAACAGTGTGGACGCAGTAGTTATACAGTAATTACCTTAATGGTTGCTATATTTCTGTCAGGGTCTGTACCCATTCTTTCAAAATCAATTGAACTTTTAAATTTATGTCATTTAAACAAAAGCAACAATTTATGCTGTTATGACACATAATTAGATAGCATCTTTTCATGTGTTTCAGTAGACTCCATCGGCATATTTGCATTATCTACAGTTGTTAAATAGTGGATTTAAATGAAGCCTCAATCAAAACTATGTTGGAAATACATTGCATTTGTTTGTTTTGTGCTAAAACAGTATGGATAGCTTTGAACTATACATGCATGAGAAAAAATGAGGAATAGAATATATTTATTCTCCCTGATAGTCAGGTCTAAAATAAATTAGTTTTGAGAAGACAAAGGATAAACAGCCCAAATGAGAAGTGACCTCCTCAAGAGACAACATCTGAGCTCCTTTCTATGTCATTTTATTATCCCTGGGATGCTATTAGCACTGTCAGAGGTCACTCATATTGACGACAGTCCAAATCTTTAGATCTCTGTTCTTTTCTCCATGAAATTTTCTTAAGTTGCTGAGAATCTAGGAAATGCTTTAATCAGTTGTTGCTGTTGTTATTTTTAATCTGAAAACCACATTTTACTTCTTTGTTTTCTCAAGTCTTGCAAAAGTTTTGAACATCTCTTTTGTACTTCCATGGTTGTTTCACAGAAATCCTTGTGGATCCACTCTGATATGAGAAAGATTCCAGGTATGCAGCAGCCATGTCCTTCCAGTGTGTGACTTGTGGTCATTTTGACTCTGACAACTTATTTAGAGATGCTGATTAGGTTACATGAGGGCCATGTCCTTCAGGGTCTTTTCTGATTTGTCATATCTTTACTGGTCATTTTTCAATGTTACCAGGCAGGGAGCAGTGCTAAGAGAAGCCATCATATAGCGTGTAATTTGGCTTGAGACAGATGTTGACCTCTCGTTACTAAAGGGGAGATGGGGTGGATCACAGCAAATCTATTGCCTGAAAGTGTGATGATACCTCTAGGATGTCACAGCAGGAACCTCAATAACTGTTCAATTAAAGTCAGATGTTCCACTGGGGGAAGGCACATGTATCACAGCAAGCTAAAGGGCATGATCCTTTCACTTCGGAGGGATAGAGAGCCTTACGCAGATGACCATATGGTTCTTACTTAGAGGAGTTTGTGCTCTAACAAGATGGACAGTATTATTTTCTGGTTCCATGGCGAAATGTTCATGATAGATTTTGTGTGATTATCTTATCTTTTGGCTATAGAATTGTTTCTAGCATCCCCGCATCCAATTGTCTCCACCCCTTTTGCTGTGCTTCTGCTATAATTAAGTTTTGAAAGAGAAGAGAGAGTGTGGGAGTTTGCCCTTGTTAAAGACAGGTTAATTCTAGACATGGCTTTACATGTTGACATTTCCCAGTTAGCTCACAGCTCATAGTAGAATTCTGTTGAAACTGTGCCATGATATACTGCCAGCAAGTGGGAGTGGTGAAAAATACTAGGAAGGCTAGTGATGGCTAAAATAACACAAAATAGTACCGCTGTCATCACCTGTTTTGACAACACAGACCTTACCAAATGTGCAATAAGAAGACCCCTACATATTTGATAGTATTTTAAGGAGGAATAGTTAGCTTGCATCATTTTGATCATTTTTAGGGTAAAAAAAAATAGTAAGTTTTTTTTTTTTAAGGAAACTAAATCTTCTTATATTAAACAAGCTGGCCATCAATGGTTTACCTACCTCCTTTATTTATTTTTATTTAAAATGCCTTGTCTCTATTATTCTTTGCAGTTTGAAATCAACTTTCAGTTTCTTTCCTTCAGGGAAAAGACAATCATTTAGTCCTTTAAAGTACTTGCTTTGTGTAATAGCCAAATTTTAGGGAAATATAAATTAAAACCACTTGCTGTGATTAAATCTGAAACTAACAAATACTTCCATGCCTGCAACATAACTACTTTTTTTAACTGACATGACTGTTTGGTGCAAGATACCCTATTTGCAAATGTTTGCACTTGGCTCATCATAAAAGGTGTTTCCTTTTTTTCTCTGAAAAATACCAATTAGCCCTGATTATGTGTTGTCACTCACTTTATGTTCTTTTTCCAATGCAAAGAAAAAATAAACAAAACACAGAAGTTGGTCTTAAATATCAAAGATCAAACAAGATGAAGGAAAAAAATTTATTACCCTATGGACTCTTGGAAATTAAAATACAAAAGTCTCCCGAAACAGCACTGCTTTATGTAATGTTGCTGTGCAGCAGGGGCAAAAGCCTGTTTATATTAATCATCCTTTTCTGTAGCTTCCATTGGCAATCAACTGCTGCATTTCAGCTGTCAGAGTTTACCTTACCAATGTTTTCTGTCACTGGGTAGTACTGGAAAATGTTTCACAAACTCCAAATATACCAGATGGAGACTTCCCTGTCTCCTAAAGCACTGACGAATCATTTATTAATTTTCGTTATGGTGATTAAAACCAGTTAGGTAGAAGGGAATCTGGAAGTAAATTAAACACATATTTATTCTAAGCTGGAAGATTTTCTTGAAGTCTTTCTGATTTTTAGAAAGTTTATATTCATTTGTTCTTGTTCAACCTCTGCTGATTTCAGTGTATTTAGCATTTAGCTGTCAGGTAGATTTGAGTTGGAAAAGTTACTTGTTAAGGGAAATTCTTATATAATTACAATAGTTCGATGTTATATGACTTATGATCACACAACTTAGCAATTATGCTATGTAATCAATCACATATTGTAACAGCCCAATATTTCTTAGTCTATTCATACTTACTAGAATATTCCTCAAGCTTTATTTTGATAATTCAAAATTTCCTGACTTATTCTGAATTTCTACATCTATGAAAGACATACCCATGTGGTGCTTACCATTCATGTTTAAATATTTAACTTGATGATAAGATAATTAATACTTAATATTTGCTATGATTAACTTACTCTGACAATTAAATGATTTATAAAAGGTTCTTTTAACAACATATCATTTGTCATAGGCTTGGAAATCCTTTCACTCAAACTTAACCCTTGTTTTACTCCAATTAACAGTGGAAAAGATTGTAAACATCTATTCAAACAACTCGTTCTTATCCTTCCAAACATGCCTGGTGTGGTGGCTCACACCTGTAATCCTAGCACTCTGGGAGGCTGAGGCAGGAAGATGACTTGAGCTCAGGAATTCAAGGCCAGCCTGGACAACATAATGAGACCCTGTCTTTACAAAAAAGTCAAAAATCAGCTGGGTGTGTTGGCCTGAGCCTGTGGTCCCAGCTACTCGGGAGGATGGCTTGAGCCCAAGAGGCGGAGGTGACAGTGACCCGTGATCATTCACTGCACTCCAGCCTGGGCAACGCAAAAATCCTGTCTCAAACAAACAAAAAATCTCAGTTCACACATGACTACTTCTACCTCTACTTTAAGGAATTTTTTTCTTCCCCAGATAGATTTTGGATTTTAATTATCTAAGTAATATATAGGCTTATACTTTAGCCTTTGTATTAGGAATTTTCTTTTTACATCATTTTCTGAATCTTAAACCCATACTGTATAAGTTAAACACCTTTTGAAATGAAAAGAAAAAAGTGATTTCAAAATAATGAAAACTTGGTTTTCTGCTGTTGTCTTTCAAAAGAACAAATTCTCTCAGCCAGTGGCAGGTTGAAGGACAGCTCTAGTGAGTGGTTGCTGGGAAAAAAAAAAGGAGAAAGGTTGGAGGAAGGAACTCATTTTTTCACTAAAGGTGGTATGACAGCATAGATAAAATATTTCTTATTCTCAAGGTACTCACAGTTCAGAATTGGTGGGAGAGCCTGGAAAGGTAGACAGGTTGGTAGAAAATAAGAATTGAATGTGATCCATTGTATGCAAGATAAGATGGGCACCTAACTTGACTGGGTTAGTCCAGGTTAGGTGGAATTGAGCTAAGAATTTATAGACAGACTTACCCAGACAGAGGCTTACATTCTTGGCAAGTCTAACACTTGGGCAAACTTTTACCCACGTGAAAGAACTTTATACATTGAACATTAATTTATGTTTGTGTATAAACTCTTAACTGATTTATAGATTTATCTAAAATTGTACTCTATCAGTTGACATTGAGACTAGGAATAGGCACTTTTGGATACCTTTCCAATGAGACTAGCTCTTCAATAATGCCTTCAGTCAGGTTATAGGACCGTAATTGTTGTAATCCACTCAGATTTGTTTAGTGCCTGCTGCTTGTATAGCAGCACCAATTGTAGCAGAATGAGGGCAGGGGCAGACAGGGACCCTGAAGTTAGACTGAGTTGGGCGTGGATTCAGGCTCTGCCACTTACCTGCTCTGCCGCATGACCTCAGTCACAGTTCCTGGTACATCCCATTCTCATATCTGGTGGCCGTGGAGAACAAAAGTATGCAGACTGCTTAGCATGGTTACTGCAACATAGTATTTGTGCAATAACTGCTAACTATTTGTTGAATGATTGAATAACTGAGTGAACATCATTGCCATAAATTCTTAGCAAAGTTAATGAAATAGATCCTTTCTACTTTTCTTGGCAATGGATAGGCAGTCTGTTAGTTTTTAATCCCCAAAATACATTTTGGATTTAAGATAGAAATGTATAATAATAAGTATATATAGTATACTACACAGAGAAAACATTTTATAAATATAGATTTAAAAAATAAGTAGTTATAATTAGCACACAGCAAGTAAATGCTCAAAAATGATGTATATTTTTATGATTAGGAAAGTAACTTCAGTTTAGGCTAGAAAGTGGTTAAGAGCATGCACTTTATAGCCAAGCAGATTGGGTTTTGTTTTGTTTTCTACTGCTATGTAACAAATCATTCCAAAACCTAGGAGCTTAAAGTGACAACCATTCTATCATCTCTCACAATTCTGTGGGTTGCCTGAGCTCATGTGGGTTATCCTCCTACTGGTCTTGATGGGGTGTTTCATGCAGTTACAATCAGACAGTGGCTGGGGCTTCAGTGGCCAAGACTCCCTTGCAGAGCTGGCAGTTGGTGCCAGCTATTGGCTGGGACTAGAGAGCCTCAGTTCTCCCCCATGAGGCCTCTGCATGTGACTTGTGCTGGGTCCCTAAAAGAAATGGACTAGGCAAACACCAGTGTGAAAGTGGCTTTTCAAGTCTCTGCTTATATAACACATACTAACGTCCTGTTGTCCATAGCAAGTCACGTGGCCAAGCCTGGAGTCAGTGCAGGAGGGCACCCCATCAGGGCAGGAATACGATTGTTGGCTGGGGACCTCCAAAATAACAGTCTGCCCCAGGATGGGATCCGAACGCTGCCCTTTAATGGCTCTGTGACCTTGGGCAGTTACTCTTCTTCCTTGTGGTCTAATAAAATATGATACTCATTGGTACTCTCTTCAGAGTGCTTTTGTGATTACTGTTGCCAGCAGTGAGTTAATGAATTAATACATGTAAAATACATGTAACAGTTTCTGATTCATGAAAGCACATAATAAAGTAAGCCAGTTTCAGTAGTGGTAGTGGTGGCAGTAGTAGTTATAGGAGTAGTAATAGAATTAGTAGTAGTATCAGCAGTAGTAGGAGTGATACAAGAAATGCCATCATAAGAGTAGAAGGTCCCTGCTTCATGGCCACTGCTGAACTTTAAGAAATCTGTGGTATGACGATTCTTGTGAGAAAACTAACAGGCTGGGTTTAATTTCCTTTTGATCATATTAAAACCTAATTAACTTTTTTATCACAATACATAGGAATAGAAACCACACTGAAGGATAAGTAACAATTCGTTTAGAGAAGCAAATCAGAATTAACAGAATACAATTAAAAACATCTTTGATTTAGAGAATTAATGTAAAGAACTCTTCCTGGTTCAGTTAAGAATTTTACAGTTCATTAACTAATTGACAGGGCTGTTCAGTGATGAAATGACTGTAATTCCGAAATAAGCCACTAATGAATGCTTAGCATTTTCATGATACTTCTAGGAGAAGACCACAAATAGAGGCCACGAAACGATTAAAATCTTTAGAGATACCTCATATGATCAAAACCATCTATCGAATTCCCCCAGGTAATAACCTCAAAGTTATTTCTCCATTTCACATCAACTTCTAAATATATTTCTGATTAATTCCTTTCTCTCTGTCCCCAGCACCACTTCCAATTCCAGGCACTATTTTTTTCTCATCCAAGCTAATGTTACAAAACCTTCCCAAATAATCACAACTTTTTGCACTCTAATTCTGGCGCAAGAGTTCTCCGTTTAGAAATATGATGAGGTCCTGTTGCTACCGTACTCTATCTCATCTCCCATTGCTTTAACACCTTTCTTTTTCATACTTGTAAAGTCCAAACTGCTCACCTTGACACTCAAAACCCCCTAGGCTTTGATACTTTATAGACGCTAAGTAATAGAGGTCATTCAATGAAAGAATGACCCAATGCAGGATCAGTTGTAATCTATTTATGGAGAAGTGTCTGTTGAATTCCTGAAACAAGAGTGATCCATGATGATCTCTGTACTTAGACTTGCATCGGCTCCTAGTTTTTATAAATATGTAAGGTATAGCAAGTAACATCTCAGTGAATTTATTAGGTCTGCTTTCCCAAATAAGAGCATTTGACAGTCTGATACACCTGAATAATTGAGAGTATCACTTATATCCCTTTACACTTCATGGTTACAAGTGTCATGTAGAAGCACTGGCACCCTCTTTAATGCTCTGATTTGTGTAGTAAAAACTGCTAATAAACTACAGTTCTTTGGAATGGTACTGCCAATGTTCGTATTTAGGTAGGAGAGTTTGTATTATGCTTCCACTTAAAAAAAAACTATATATTCCCTTGTTTCATGTTGTGATTACTTGTAGGTGGTTTACTGATGTAGAAGGGGCACTGGACATTTGTTTGATAAAAATTTACAGGACAGAGATGCACTGGCAGATTTTTTATTGACAACTGTTTTCTTATTAATTTATTTTAGAGCATATTTAGTTAATATAGGTTCTGTTACCAGTAAATTTTTCTCTTTTGCATTCAAGTCTATTCTGCTTTATCTGACATTATGTCCTGAATGAGAAGAAAAACCCATGAATTTGGAATAATACTTTCTGTATGTCAGTGTGTCCTAAAAATGTGGTTGACAGTGAGGAGAGAATCCCAAGGACTTGCCTATTTAGAAAGAACTGTGAGGTTCCGAGACTGTGAGTTTGGGGATTTTATTTAAAAGGCTCATATCCAGTGCGGTTGAATACGCTTTACTATTTGTCCTGAACAGAGGTGAAAATGAAACTGACTTAAAAGCAAACAAATCATATCAGGGAATTGGTGTTCCTTGGGGTTTTGTCCTTTGCCATCTTATCTTCTCACTTTCGGACTTACCCTGGAGGGTCTCATCCCCTTGCAAGGCTGCAGTGGCCATCGTATGTGCAAGGCTTCTAACTGCGTATCATCCCGTTTGGTTGCCTACCAGGCCCCTCGTACTCAAAGTGTCCCTGCTGGTTTCATGGATGTCACCTCAAACCTGTTTTTCAGTGCATGGCACCACCATCTACCATTCTCAAGTCTCACGTTATCTATTCCTTCTCCCTCCCTCATTCTTCCAGTGCATCCTTCTCTTTATCTCTCAAATGTCCCTCAAGTCCCTCTATTTTCCCTGCCACCTCCTATCCTGGTTATGGACACTCTTGCCTGGATTATTCAACAGCCTCTTCCTTGGCACCTCTGCCTCCAAGTAAACTATCACCCCAAACCTACACCATTCTTTTCACTGAAGCCCTGAGACTCAAAGCATAGTAAATCAATTATGCTAGTTACCTTCTTCATTTTTTTCTTAGTTTCTCATCTTCCTTGGGGGTAAATTTAATGCTTTTTAACATAACTGGAAGCTCTTCCAGTATCTAGCTACCACCTACTTAACCCTCCATCTGTATTTCTCATGACAACCACCATATCACTCTGTGCTCTGCCCTGAGCTATCCAATATAAGTATCCACAACCACAGCCATGTGGCTATTTAGATTTAAATTTATTAAAAGTAAATAGAAACAAAATATTATTTCTTCAGTCATACTAGCCACATTTTATATGCTAAATAGCCACATGAGGCTAGTGGCTACCGTATTGGATAGGATGGAAATCATAAAAGATTTCCATTATGGAAGAAACTTCTACTGGATAGTGCGGTGCATAATAAAATACTCTCATTTCTTGGGACTTGGCCATCTCATTTAGTGTTTTATCCTTTGCTGGGAATGCTTTCTAATTCTTCTTTCATCTCATTCCTCATCAATGCTGTATGCTTTCCCACCATCATTTTTTAAATAGACGACTTTTTAGGGAAGTTTTATCTTCACAGCAAAATTGAGCAGAAAGTACAGAGGCCCATGCAGAGATGCCCCCACTGTCAATATTCCATACCGGAGTAGTACATTTGTCACAATGAACCTGCATTGACATATCATTATATCAAAGGCCATAGTTTACATTAGGGTTCACTTCTGGTGCGGTATAGTCTATGGATTTGGACAAATGTATAATGACATGTATTCATCATTATAGTATCATACAGAGTTTTCACTGCCCTAAAAATCCTCTGTGCCCCATCATCATTTTTTACGTATCATTCCACCTCCCTGAAATTCACTCTTTGTCTGTTCTCCCAACCATATCTTCTATGTCCTTTAATAGCAAATCCGAATTAAACTGTAAAGCTTTTCCATATTTCCCTTCTCTGAAGTCCTGTGCAATTACAAAGTGTGAATATAAAGTAAGCAGTACTTTTTAAATAAAGAAGAAATCAGAACTTATTCACTGAATTCAGTATTATTCCTTGAACTGTACCTTATTTCAATGTGCTGCCCT
Source organism: Pan paniscus (assembly GCF_029289425.2). Lineage (NCBI taxonomy): Eukaryota > Metazoa > Chordata > Mammalia > Primates > Hominidae > Pan > Pan paniscus. The sequence continues at coordinate 38,224,685 of NC_073264.2, read as the reverse complement.
AATACAAATATTTTTGGACACCCACCCTTGGAACATTTTTTAGAAATAACTTACTCTACACACAGTGATCAGTTTCATTATTCTGTGGCCATATCTCTTTTGGCATCTAAGGTAATATCATCCAGTCTGATAAGCTTCTGTATTTACCACTCTTAGTTCCATCTGATGCTTGGTTCGTTCCAAAAACCTAATCCATCTTCAAAAACGCCTATTGGTTATTTAAGATTATATACCACAAGCTCAAGGGAATCTTATAAAGACCAAAAATGTTTTAGATGGTGGCAATGTATTTTTAGTACGTTTGTAGATGATAGCCAAGGTGAAAACTTTGAAAGGGTAGCACTCGTTTGTGTCAGTTAGTTCTGATAGGTTTTTTTAAAAAAATAAGCATCCACAATATATACATACTTAAAAAATATGTTGTACATGGTAAATACACACAATTTTATCTGTCAATTAAACAAAACCAACCAACCAACCAACCAACAAAACAAACAAGCCAAAAATATATGCTCTTTACTTCATAGCCTCTTCTCAGATTTTTGCAGTTGATTTGATGGTTACCTTGCACACATCTTACACTGTAAAGTTGAACTTATGTTCAATTTTTTATTGACATTTTATTTTTGTATATATTGTTCCTCCAAGTACATGATAAAAAACTCTCAAAGGTAGGTCCTTATTGATTTTGGTGTCCTCCATAGCATCTCAATTATTGCTAATAATAGATAATAAGTATTACTTTGCAGTTTTCAAAGCCTTCCTAGAGATACGATCCCCCTATTTTCTTACACAATGCTATGAAGCTGGCATTTTTCCAATGATCCCCAATCTCCATAGAGGGCATGGTATGTGTTTTTCTGGGCCTCTAGAAAGTAAGTTAACAGGCAGAGACAGGAGCTGTCCGGTTGCTTTGGAGATCATACAAACTGCAATGGCTTTTCTTTTGTCTATGCTGGAGATGCATTTTTAAGGACCAGTGCAGACCCTCACAGCCATTTTCCTGATGCTGATAGAAATTAAATGACTTCCCAGCCGGGCATGGTGGCTCACACCTGTAATCCCAGCACTTTGGGAGGCTGAGGGGGGTGGATCATGAGGTCAGGAGATCGAGACCATCCTGGCCAACATGGTGATACCCCGTCTCTACTAAAAATACAAAAATTAGCTGGGTGTGGTGGCGCATGTCTGTAATTCCAGCTACTTGGGAGCCTGAGGCAGGAGAATAGCTTGAACCAGGCAGTCGGAGGTTGTAGTGAGCCGAGATCATGCCACTGCACTCTAGCCTGGCGACAGAGTGAGACTCCATCTAAAAAAAAAAAAAAAAAAAAAAGGAAGGAAAGAAATTAAACAACTTCCCAGAATCTAGACCTGTTGCTTCATCATCCATGCATTAGAGTCATCTTGGCCATCTACAACCATAGGCACTGTGCTACTTTGCTGCTTTTTTCCCTACCATTTGTATCCCAAATATTTTTCTATTGATTTAAATATAAATCTTGACAGAATTCTCTCCGATTTGGGGGAAATTTTATTTTCTTACATGTTTCTGGAATTTTTTATTTTTTGAATGAACATATATTCCTTTTCAACTTAGAAAAAGTCATTGTTTTACTTAAGTGCTTTAGATTTGAATCACTTTTTAAAAATAGGAACAATTATAATGCTTGAAAAATTCAAATAGTGCATACTGTAAGAATATTTTTAATTCATTTTCTTTCAAATCATAGGAGAATAAGTATTAGTTTCACCTCCCAAATAGTAACTTTTATAATCTGATTACCTACATTTACCTCTTTAGGACAAATTATTTTGAACATGGGAAAGACTCACTGCTTTATAACGGAAACCCTGGGTGACTTCTGCATATCGCCAGTCACTTCACTGTCATTGTGTTCTTCTGCCACGTTACCTCCTCTTTCTTAAGCCACACCCTGAATATCCCTTCCCTTTTTCCATTTGTATATAACTTGAGCCATATCCATTTCTCAGGTTTGGCGACAGTTCAGGACCAAGGGACAAGGTCACAGAGATTATAGACTGTTGAATGTGTGACAAGGCGGCTCATAAAGAATCTGGTCAGATGTCCTTCATTTGCCTTTAATTAACTACAGCTGCTTTTTATGTTGCGAGCTGATCTTTGATCTGCTTTCTCCTTCAGACCTCTGTGCACAAAGTAGTTAAAAACAAACTAGGAGGCCAATTTTAAAGACAAAAAAAAAATCCCTTCGGGGTAATCAAGTGACAGTCGTAGCAGCCATAAGCTGTTAGCTTTATTCATTAGAGAACTTTAAACATGTCAAGAAATAGAATAATGTTCCTGCTGTTAGATCAGCCTCAACAATGAAGATTACAACAGCTTTGGGACGCATGAGTGGGCAAGCTTCTTGTGAAAACAAGTTTATTGAGGAGCATTTTACTACAGTGGCACAGAATCTAGCTTACACAGTTTCATAGCAGGAATATTGATTCAATATGCATTGAGAAATTTGGACCTCTAAGAATGGCAGATTTACAGTGCAACCTCACTCTAACCCAAATGGCCCCTGCAATTAGGTTTAGAAAAACTTCCTACAGCCTATTCTGCTGAAATGGGTGGCCTCTGTTACACCACATAGCTTTTGCTGAAGCATTTACCATAGTGCATGATCCAGCATAAACTGTAGTTTGGTAATGACTGTATAAATCTTGAAATCTTTCATAGGTCAAGGTAATTGTTATAGTCTTCTTTGGAATCAAAATTCTAATGCCAGTAGCACCAATTTTAGAAAAATAGAGTGTACCTTAGAACCAATAATTTTGGCCTAGAATTTAACAATTATTTTGGAAGGGAGTAGGATTCATTCTAATCATATCTAAATAGGTTTACCTGGGCCAGTTTTGCTACTTCATTGTAATCCACAGTGGCCTCCTCATAATTTGGGGGCCCTTCATAACACGAGTGATATGATTTGGCTGTGTCCCCACCCAAATCTCATCTTGAATTGTAATCCCCATAATCTTCACATGTCCAGGGAGGGACCTGGTGGGAGGTGATTGGATCATGGGGGCGGTTTCCCCCATGCTGTTCTCGTGATAGTAAGTGAGTTCCCAAGAGATCTGATGGGTTTATAAGTGTTTGACAGTTCCTCCTCCACACACTCACACTCTCTCTTGCCACATTGTGAAGAAGGTGCCTGCTTTTCCTTTTGCCATGATTGTAAGTTTTCTAAGGCCTCCCCAGCCATGTGGAACTGTGAGTCAATTAAACCTCTTTTGTTTATAAATTACCCAGTCTTGTGTATTATCTTTACAGAAGTGTGAGAACAGACTAATACAACGAGAGAACATTTGATTGAAAAGGGAGGAAAATCAAGAACTTCCTTAGTTATATTTTCCATACATTTTCAATTTTCCTAGAGGCTCTTTCTCCTATTAAGTTCCAGAGAAATTAGGCTTGCAAAAATCTCTTGCAACCTTTGAAATTTAAGGGAAAAACCATTCTGTATTTTACAATTTTCTTACCCTTAAAAGTGGCATTTTTGCTCAAGACAAAACTAGATGGCCCTTTGAGTTGCTGATTTATTTCAGATTCTCCCGAATGATATGTGAGCAACCCATTTATTTCTCCATATCTATTGACTTACGCGTGGTCAATTTTTGAATCTGGGTCGGGATTTCCCATTGGTTAAGCCTATAGCTTCCCCCTCAATCGTATCACCTGCCTCTTTCTTGGATCTTATAATTATGTAATGGGTCTTGCCATTCACTGTTCTTGTCAGAGGATGCTCTTTCAAAGGACAAGAATTCAGTCATAGGAAAAGCAGTATTCGTGGAAAATATTGACAGTTTGTCCTCAATTGCCTGAGCGTTTATTCTAACTATTCTGTATTTGAAGTTTGAAAGAACTTTCTAAGAACAAAAAAAGGCAAGAGTGACACTTTCTTGCATATATTTTCAAAGCAAAGTGATTGCGCTCAGTTCAGATTTAGAATCAGCTTTCAGCTTGGACACTTACATGGCTAATCCGAAAGTCAGAGGAGGGAAGCAAGGGAGCTGGCTTCAACTGAGGAGCACATGTTCCTAAACTCAGCTCCAGCAGGTTGTTGAATGGTGGGAGAGTGACTCAAGGAAGCCAGATATTTATTTTAGTTTATCAAGCAATCTAGAACTCTGATTTTTTTTTTATGTGAAAACTCCTGATTTTTAAATTTTGGCGACCAATTTTTTTTTTTTTTTTTTTTTTTTCCTGAGACGGAGTCTCACTCTGTCACCCAGGCTGGAATGCAGTGGCACAATCTTGGCTTACTGCAACCTCCACCTCCTGGGTTCAAGCGATTCTCCTGCCTCAGCCTCCTGAGTAGCTGGGATTACAGGTATGCACCACCAGGCCTGGCTAATTTTTTGTATTTTTAGTAGAGACGGGGTTTCACCATGTTGGCCAGGCTGGTCTCGAACTCCTGACCTCAAGTGATCCACCCACCTTGGCCTCCCAAAGCAATTTATTTTTAAAAGAACACTATGTGAACTGAACAAAACACATCTGTGGGCCATTTTCTGGATACAGGGCCTCAGTCTCCATTGCTGAATGCTTGGGCGAGCTATGAAATGGCTCTTGAAAGAAAGAGAAGATTTTGAGTTCCTTGTTCCTGACATTGTGTAAGCAGAAATGTTCACATAAACTGATAAAAACATAATGGCAGCAAGGCTAGTTATAGCAAATGTTTGTGCAGTGATGATTTATAGTGTACTTCTACACTCTGTTTAAATTGGTTCTCAAGGCAACTGTGTCAGGCCAGTAGGACCACTATTATTTTTATTCCCATTTACAAAGAAGAAAACTGAAGCTCAGTGAGTCAGGTTTGTTGTTGTTGTTGTTTTGGTTTTGTTTGTTTTGCCCAAGCTGGAGTACAGTGGTGCAATCATGGCTCACTATAGCCTCAACCACCTGGCCTCAAGCGATCCTCCTGCCTCAGTCTCTTGAGTATCTGGGACTACAGGCATAAGCCTCTATGCCCAGCTGATTTCTTTTCTAATTTTTTGTAGAGATGCCCAAGCTGGTCTGGAACTCCTGGCCTCAAGCAATTCTCCCACCTCGGCCGCTAAATAAGCTGGAATTACAGGCATGAGCCACTGTGCCCCGCCACAATAAGTAGTTTTTGAACATTTTGGGAATATAGAAATTTTGAAGAAATTGTCAAAAGTCATGGTCTCCTCTGCCATAAAAATTAACACTAGCACAAACCAAAATAAACTTAAAAACAAATTTATCATATAATTTCTAGTAGTTTATGAACACCTTCCTTTTTCCAAAATCCGACCACAGGTTAAGAACCCCTGGAATAAGTGATTTGTGAAACTTGATACAAAACTCAAACCTAGATTTTCAGAGTTCGTGTGTGTGTGTGTGTGTGTGTGTGTGTGTTTTACTATACGATACTTCCCTCCTTAGAGAATGGCACAGTTGAGACACTAGCCACCAGAGTAGAGCTAGCACAGGCTGAATAGTCATCTTTGACCCTACCTGTGTAATCACTGGGATAGCTGGACTCTGGGATAAGACTGTGACTGGCAAGGACAACCTAAACAGCATAGCTACAACCCTCATCAGAATAGTCTCTGGAAAGCTTCTCAAGGTTGTCTGAGGAATCCAGTATTTCCACACATTTGGGGAAATAATACAATATGGATTTACTTTCTTCATTCTTCCTGCATAGTGTTATATGTGTCATGTAAAATGAGATATCTGCCAAATTTAAATGGGTAGATGCCAAACATAAGTAACTTACACAAGGTACAGAGTTAATCATATTTTTATGTGGAAAACTCCAATACTCAAAAGTATATCCCCTTAAAAGAATGCATAACTTTTAATGAGTCATGTAAACCTCTTGTTAAATGGATGACCTTGGAGTTCATGGGACTTGAATGTTTGTCATACACAGTGCATAGAAGATTAATTGGCTATGAAGATGACATTTGATGCAGAAACTTAAGCTTTAAGTGAACATTCAGAATGAAGAACAGGAAGTTTTAAAAAATAGTTTACTGTTATTTAAATTATAGAAAATCTAAATAGCCTTTATTTTGCCTTTCTATATCCTTGGGAGTAATTTTCACTTAAACTGATTAGGTTTTAAAGCAGAATTCTATATTATGGATTCAGTTTAAGTACTGCAAATGCCCTGTTATTTGTTAGATACAATTTTCCACTAACTGGTACTTTTACAACTAAAACCAAAATAAAAAATAATATTTTTATGTTTTCTTGAAACCAAGCACGATTCTAAAAGTGTATATTCTAATTGATTTGTGTTAGTATTAAATATGTTTTATAAAATTCTATTTATTTTTAAATGCAGTTCATTTATAGAGTTTATGCTTATGTAGTTAGCTTTAAAAGCACATCTTATCCTCTAATCTATATAGGTAATAGTTTACCGTAGTTCAGATTAACTCAAAATACAGAATATTATTGCCTTTATTCCATATGACTATGAGATTACTAATCCATCTACTTGTGCTACTATTTGGAAGGCTTATCAGTCTTTACCTCATACTTTTTGTTTATTTAACCTCTTCTACTCCTTTGGATTATATAAAAAGATTGTCTCACAACATTTTCTGGGGAAAAAAGTGTCTGATATATCTTCAACTCATCAAAGATCCATTCCTAAATCTTGCAAATTAATGTGTTTCCTTTCTTATCGGTCTCTGCTCTTCTCCCTCCTTCCAGCTCTGCTGGTCCTTACTCCTAAATTCTCCTTTGGGTTTTCATCTCATGACCTAATGTCTTAGATTTTTTTTTCCATGAGGCAATGTTTGCACACAGCTGTTCTGTAATATATAGCATATATTGGCTTGAGAACGGAAATTTCACTTCTGTAAAGTGGTTTGGGATACACTTTTATGCAAGATGCTATGCCAAATTGAATTGTGGATTGTAACATGCAGCCAAAGTTACCTCTATTTGCCCTTCCAGGAAGCAGTTCACAGTTTTAATAATCAAAATGCCCTATTGCAATGGCTCCCAGAGTTGTTATGTAAACCTTTCAAGCAGAGATTATGTCTTCCCTATTTCTGCACACCTTCCCTGACATGATAAATACTTTATAAATGACAAGTTTAGGTGAGCCAGGGCCTTATCCACAAGTTAACATAACATCTTATGAACTAAATGTGTATTTAAAACTCAAGCCATTTCATTTCCTTTCCAAGTTTGCTAATCTCACAGGAACATAGAATAACCAAACTATAAATTAGAATTCCTAATAGGAAAGGTGTTTTTTGAGATGAAGTGCAATTAGTTAATCCCAGTACCATTGTCATTGGGTTGTTAGTAGTGTGGAAAGGAGTCAGTTAATTAAGATTAAAAGTTAGATAGGGTAGGAAGCAGCAAAAGTGTCGTTTGAATATTCCAAACCCAGTCTTATCATTTTTCAAATTACAAAGAAAGAGATGTTGCGCAGAGATTTAAAGCTCTGACCTTCTCGATAGTCCTCCATACAGGAGTACACATGTGCCTAAAACTCTACCAATGAGATGTCCCTATCCTCCTGGCCACAGCAATTGGCCAGGGATTCACATGTGACTAAAGTGAGGCCAATCGAAGCCCTTCTAGGGATTTATCTTCTGGAGCAAGCAGAGTTCTGCTTGCCTTTTGCATCATAAAGATGACAGGACAGGAGGTGGAGGCTTTCAGAGGCAGTGTGCTTCTCTGAAGCAGGAGTGAATAAAGCAAGCAGGGACAAGCAGATGAGGGCATGCGAGAAAGAGTCTCAGAGCCAAGCATCCCTGCCATTTCCGTCAGTTCATTTATGAGCCAACAAATTCCTCCTTTGTGTTTAGGCCAGTTGGTGTTGAATTTTCTCTCATACAACCAAAAGAGTCCTGACAAATTATTTTTGTTGGAATTGACTACCTGGATGAATAAGACAGCATTGTTTCTCTCGTACAAATTCCTCCAGCTTTTCACTAGTAAGGTAAAACAGAAAACATGAAATATGTGTTCACCCCAGAAAACACCATTTTAAAACACAATTATCCCCTTTTAAGAGTATCTTTCAAGTTGCCTGAAATAAATGCTGAATAAATTAAACCCTGCAGTGGAAGAAACAGTATTGTTTCAGTTTTTGTAGACAATGGCATTTTAGATTCTGCTCATTTTAATAACTATATGATGGTCTAACTTGAACTGTATCTTCCACAGTGAGTTTAAATCTCACATACTTAGACTCAGTTTTCAGTTACTGATGTTCCCAAACCCATTGCAAGGCAAGAGAAACCTCAGATGCAGCTTGAATGAACCCAGTGAAGCCTCCTGGCCCTGGTCTCTGCACACTTCATGATGCTACCATTCTCCCTGTAGGCAAGAAGGGCCAATCCCATTTCTTCCTTGGTGTAAGTTGAATTTAGTTCAGAGACGGTGCCATTTTGTCAATTTGCATTCAAGAGTAGGTTGAAACCCTATTTTGTATGCAGATTTGGTTATTTATAATTTGTCTTCCTTTATTAGACATCATGATATGCTTTGGGATCCTCTTTCCAGAATGTTGTGTTTTGATGTTGAACTCTACTTAAACATTTTTTTTTTCTTTTCATTTTCATTTTATTTTACCTCAATTTTAGTTTTTTTCTCAAATAGAGACAGGGTCTTGCTATGTTTGCCTGGATCGTCTTGAGCACCTGGCCTGAAGCAATTCTACTGCCTTGGCCTCCCATAGTGCTGGGATTATAGGCATGAGCCACCATACCCAACCTTAAATTTATTTTTTAATTGACAGATAAAATTGTCTGTGTTTATTGTGTACAACATGATGTTTTGTAAATTAGTACAATTGTACTAATTTGTATTAGATACATAGTGGACTGACTAAATCTAGCCAATTGACACATACATTACTCCACATAGTTACCGTTTTTGTGTTAAGAACACTTTACATCCACTCTCTTAGCATTTTCAAGAATACAATATTTTGTTAATTATAGTCATCATGTTGTACAACAGGCCTTTCAAAATGTATTCATCCTATCCAAGGACAGGCTGGGGAAATGGTGTATCCTTTGATCAACATCTCCCTGGCCACTGCACCACCCCACACCCACTGGCAGCTCTGGTGGCCACCATTGTACTCTCCACTTCCATGAGATCAGCTGTTTTAGATTTCTCATATAAGTGAGATTGGGGGATGGAGCCAAGATGGCTGAATAGGAACAGCTCCAGTCTACAGCTCCCAGCATGAGCGACGCAGAAGACAGGTGATTTCTGCATTTCCAACTGAGGTACCGGGTTCATCTCACTGGGGAGTGTCGGAAAGTGGGTGCAGGACAGTGGGTGCAGCACACTGAGAGTGAACCGAAGCAGGGCGAGGCATCACCTCACCCGGGAAGCACAAGGGGTCAGGGAATTCCCTTTCCTAGTCAAAGAAAGGGGTGACAGACGGCACCTGGAAAATCGGGTCACTCCCACCCTAATACTGTGCTTTTCCAACGGTCTTAGCAAATGGCACACCAGGAGATTATATCCTGTGCCTGGATCGGAGGGTCCTACGCCCACAGAGCCTCGCTCATTGCTAGCACAGCAGTCTGAGATCAAACTGCAAGGTGGCAGCGAGGCTAGGGGAGGGGCGCCCGCCATTGCCGAGGCTTGAGTGGGTAAACAAAGCAGCCGGGAAGCTCGAACTGGGTGTAGCCCACTGCAGCTCAAGGAGGCCTGCCTGCCTCTGTAGACTCCACCTCTAGGGGCAGGGCATAGCGAAACAAAACACAGCAGAATCCTCTGCAGACTTAAATGTCCCTGTTGGACAGCTTTGAAGAGAGTAGTGGTTCTCCCAGCATGCAGCTGGAGATCTGAGAATGGACAGACTGCCTCCTCAAGTGGGTCCCTGACCCCAAAGTAGCCTAACTGGCAGGCATCCCCCAGTAGGGGCAGACTGACACCTCACACGGCCAGGTACTCCTCTGAGACAAAACTTCCAGAGGAATGATCAGGCAGCAACATTTGCTGTTCACCCATATCTGCTGTTCTGCAGCCTCTGCTGCTGATACCCAGGCAAACAGGGTCTGGAGTGGACCTACAGCAAACTCCAACAGACCTGCAGCTTAGGGTCCTGACTGTTAGAAGGAAAATTAACAAACAGAAAGGACATCCACACCAAAACCCCATCTGTACGTCACCATCATCAAAGACCAAAGGTAGATAAAACCACAAAATGGGGAAAAACAGAGCAGTAAAACTGGAAACTCTAAAAATCAGAGCACCTCTCCTCCTCCAAAGGAACGCAGCTCCTCACCAGCAACGGAACAAAGCTGGACGGAGAATGACTTTGATGAGTTGAGAGAAGAAGGCTTCAGACGATCAAACTACTCTGAGCTAAAGGAGGAAGTTCGAACCCATGGCAAAGAAGTTAAAAACCTTGAAAAAAAATTAGATGAATGGCTAACTAGAATAACCAATGCAGAGAAGTCCTTAAAGGACCCGATGGAGCTGAAAACCAAGGCACGAGAACATGACGAATGCACAAGCCTCAGTAGCCGATTCTATCAACTGGAAGAAAGGGTATCAGTGATGGAAGATGAAATGAATGAAAAGAAGCGAGAAGAGAAGTTTAGAGAAAAAAAGAATAAAAAGAAATGAACAAAGCCTCCAAGAAATATGGGACTATGTGAAAAGACCAAATCGACGTGTGATTGGTGTACCTGAAAGTGATGGGGAGAATGGAACCAAGTTGGAAAACACTCTGCAGGATATAATCCAGGAGAACTTCCCCAATCTAGCAAGGCAGGCCAACATTCTAATTCAGGAAATACAGAGAACACCACAAAAATAATCCTCCAGAAGAGCAACTCCAAGACACATAATTGTCAGATTCACCAAAGTCGAAATGAAGGAAAAAATGTTAAGGGCAGCCAGAGAGAAAGGTCAGGTTACCCACAAAGGGAAGCCCATCAGACTAACAGCTTATCTCTCGGCAGAAACTCTACAAGCCAGCCGAGAGTGGGGGCCAATATTCAACATTCTTAAAGAAAGGAATTTTCAACCCAGAATTTCATATCCAGCCAAACTAAGCTTCATAAGTGAAGGAGAAATAAAATACTTTACAGACAAGCAAATGCTGAGGGATTTTGTCACCACCAGGCCTGCCCTAAAAGAGCTCTTGAAGGAAGTACTAAACATGGAAAGGAACAACTGGTACCAGCCACTGCAAAATCATGACAAAATGTAAAGACCATCAAGGCTAGGAAGAAACTGCATCAATTAATCAGCAAAATAACCAGCTAACATCATAATGACATGGATCAAATTCACACATAACAATATTAACCTTAAATGTAAATGGGCTAAATGCTCCAGTTAAAAGACACAGACTGGCAAATTGGATAAAGAGTCAAGACCCATCAGTATGCTGTATTCAGGAAACCCATCTCACGTGCAGAGACACATATAAGCTCAAAATAAAGGGATGGAGGAAGATCTACCAAGCAAATGGAAAACAAAAAAAGGCAGGAGTTGCAATCCTAGTCTCTGACAAAACAGACTTTAAACCAACAAAGATCAAAAGAGACAAAGAAGGCCATTACATAATGGTAAAGGGATCAATTCAACAAGAAGACCTAACTATCCTAAATATATATGCACCCAATACAGGAGCACCCAGATTCATAAAGCAAGTCCTTAGAGACCTACAAAGAGACTTAGACTCCTACACAATAATAATGGAAGACTTTAACACCCCACTGTCAACATTAGACAGATCAACGAGACAGAAAGTTAACGAGGATATCCAGGAATTGAACTCAGCTCTGCATCAAGCAGACCTAATAGACATCTACAGAACACTCCACCCCAAATCAACAGAATATACGTTCTTTTCAGCACCACACCACACCTATTCCAAAATTGACCACACAGATGGAAGTAAAGCACTCCTCAGCAAATGTAAAAGAACAGAAATTATAACAAACTGTCTCTCAGACCACAGTGCAATGAAACTAGAACTCAGGATTAAGAAACTCACTCAAAACCACACAACTATATGGAAACTGAACAACTTGCTCCTGAATGACTACTGGGTACATAACAAAATGAAGGCAGAAATAAAGATGTTCTTTGAAACCAATGAGAACAAAGACACAACATACCAGAATCTCTGGGACACATTCAAAGCAGTCTGTAGAGGGAAATTTATAGCACTAAATGCCCACAAGAGAAAGCAGGAAAGATCCAAAATTGACACCCTAACATCACAATTAAAAGAACTAGAGAAGCAAGAGCAAACACATTCAAAAGCTAGCAGAAGGCAAGAAATAACTAAGGTCAGAGCAGAACTGAAGGAAATAGAGACACAAAAAACCCTTCAAAAAATCAATGAATCCAGGAGCTGGTTTTTTGAAAAGATCAACAAAATTGATAGACTGCTAGCAAGACTAATAAAGAAGAAAAGAGAGAAGAATCAAATAGATGCAATAAAAAATGATAAAGGGGATATCACCACTGATCCCACAGAAATACAAACTACCATCACAGAATTCTATAAACACCTCTACACAAATAAACTAGAAAATGTAGAAGAAATGGATAAATTCCTTGACACATACACCCTCCCAAGACTAAACTAGGAAGAAGTTGAATCTCTGAATAGACCAATAAGGGGCTCTGAAATTGAGGCAATAATTAATAGCTTACCAACCGAAAAAAGTCCAGGACCAGATGGATTCACAGCCGAATTCTACCAGAGGTATAAGGAGGAGCTGGTACCATTCCTTCTGAAACTATTCCAATCAATAGAAAAAGAGGGAATCCTCCCTAACTCATTTTATGAGGCCAGCATCATTCTGATACCAAAGCCGGGCAGAGACACAACCAAAAAAGAGAATTTTAGACCAATGTCCCTGATGAACATCGATGCAAAAATCCTCAATAAAATACTGGCAAACCAAATCCAGCAGCACATCAAAAAGCTTATCCACCGTGATCAAGTGGGTTTCATCCCTGGGATGCAAGGCTGGTTCAACATACACAAATCAATAAACGTAATCCAGCATATAAACAGAACCAATGACAAAAACCACATGATTATCTCAATAGATGCAGAAAAGGCCTTTAACAAAATTCAACAATGCTTCATGCTAAAAACTCTCAATAAATTAGGTATTGATGGGAAGTATCTCAAAATAATAGGAGCTATCTATGACAAACCCACAGCCAATATCATACTGAATGGGCAAAAACTGGAAGCATTCCCTTTGAAAACTGGCACAAGACAGGGATGCCCTCTCTCACCACTCCTATTCAACATAGTGTTGGAAGTTCTGGCCAGGGCAATCAGGCAGGAGAAGGAAATAAAGGGTATTCAATTAGGAAAAGAGGAAGTCAAATTGTCCCTGTTTGCAGATGACATGATTGTATATCTAGAAAACCCCATTGTCTCAGCCCAAAATCTCCTTAAGCTGATAGACAAATTCAGCAAAATCTCAGGATACAAAATCAATGTGCAAAAATCACAAGCATTCTTATACACCAATAACCAACAAACAGAGAGCCAAATCATGAGTGACCTCCCATTCACAATTGCTTCAAAGAGAATAAAATACCTAGAAATCCAACTTACAAGGGATGTGAAGGACCTCCTCAAGGAGAACTACAAACCACTGCTCAATGAAATAAAAGAGGATACAAACAAATGGAAGAACATTCCTTGCTCATGGGTAGGAAGAATCAATATCGTGAAAATGGCTATACTGCCAAGGTAATTTATAGATTCAATGCCATCCCCATCAAGCTACCAATGACTTTCTTCACAGAATTGGAAAAAACTACTTTAAAGTTCATATGGAGCCAAAAAAGAGTCCACATTGCCAAATCAATCCTAAGCCAAAAGAACAAAGCTGGAGGCATCACACTACCTGACTTCAAACTATACTACAAGGCTACAGTAACCAAAACAGCATGGTACTGGTACCAAAACAGAGATATATACCAATGGAACAGAACAGAGCCCTCAGAAATAATGCTGCATATCTACAACCATCTGATCTTTGACAAACCTGACAAAAGCAATGGGGAAAGGATTCCCTATTTAATAAATGGTGCTGGGAAAACTGGCTAGCCATATGTAGAAAGCTGAAACTGGATCCCTTCCTTACACCTTATACAAAAATTAATTCAAGATGTATTAAAGACTTAAATGTTAGACCTAAAACCATAAAAACCCTAGAAGAAAATCTAGGCATTACCATTCAGGACATAGGCATGGACAAGGACTTCATGTATAAAACACCAAAAGCAACAGCAACAAAAGCCAACATTGACAAATGGAATCTAATTAAACTAAAGAGCTTCTGCACAGCGAAAGAAACTACCATCAGAGTGAACAGGCAACCTACAGAATGGGAGAAAATTTTTGCAATCTACTCATCTGTCAAAGGGCTAATATCCAGAATCTTCAATGAACTCAAACAAATTTACAAGAAAAAACAAACAACCCCATCAAAAAGTGGGCGAAGGACATGAACAGACACTTCTCAAAAGAAGACTTTTATGCAGCCAACAGACACATGAAAAAATGCTCACCATCACTGGCCATCAGAGAAATGCAAATCAAAACCACAGTGAGATATCATCTCACACCAGTTAGAATGGCAATCATTAAAAAGTCAGGAAACAACAGGTGCTGGAGAGGATGTGGAGAAATAGGAACACTTTTACACTGTTGGTGGGACTGTAAACTAGTTCAACCATTGTGGAAGTCAGTGTGGCGATTCCTCAGGGATCTGGAACTAGAAATACCATTTGACCCAGCCATCCCATTACTGGTTATATACCCAAAGGATTATAAATCATGCTGCGCTAAAGACACATGCACACATATGTTTATTGCAGCACTATTCACAATAGCAAAGACTTGGAACCAACCCAAATGTCCAACAATGATAGACTGGATTAAGAAAATGTGGCACATATACACCATGGAATATTATGCAGCCATAAGAAAGGATGAGTTCTTGTCCTTTGTAAGGACATGGATGAAGCTGGAGACCATCATTCTCAGCAAACTATTGCAAGGACAAAAAACCAAACACCGCATGTTCTCACTCATAGGTGGGAATTGAACATTGAGAACACATGGACACAGGAAGGGGAACATCACACACCGGGGCCTGTTGTGGGGTTGGGGGAGAGGGGAGGGATAGCATTAGGAGATATACCTAATGTTAAATGACGAGTTAATGGGTGCAGCACACCAACATGGCACATGTATACATATGTAACTAACCTGCACATTGTGCACATGTACCCTAAAACTTAAAGTATAATAAAAAAAAAAGTGAGATTATATGGTATTGGTCTTTCTGTTCCTGGCCTTATTTAACTAACATTATGTCTTCTAGGACCATCCATGTTGCAAATCACAGGATTTCCTTCTTTTTATGGCTTAATAGCATTTCATTGTTTATATATACCACATTTCCTGTATCCGTTCATCTACTGATGGGCACTTAGGTTGATTCCACATTTTGGCATTATCGGAGCATTAAATATATCTCTCTCAGAATGAACTGCAAGAAACATTGGAGTTCAGATATGTTTTCAACATACTGATTTAATTTCTTTTGTATATATATACTCAGTAGTAGGATTGCTGAATCAGATGATAGTTCTTTATTTGATTTTGTGAGGAACCTCCATACTATTTTTCATAATGGCTGTACTAATTTACATTCCCAGCGAGTGTGTGAGGGTTCCCTTTTCTCCACATCCTTGCCAACACTTGTCTTTTGTCTGACAAACTATGTTTGGACACATAATGTGGTTAGCAAGTCTGTGATGGCACCGTTTGATCAGGGTAATGCTTAACCACTACATCAGGGATCTAACAATATAGTGGCTTAAGGAACAACAAGCTTATTTCTCTTTCATGTAGCAGCCCTGATTGTAATTTCCAGGTCAGCACAGAATCTCTGTTCTTCATGGTCGCTATGGGACACAGGTTCCTGCCACTGGTTGCTCCACAATCCCCTAGACTATTCTTTGTCATTTGTAAGGTATAACTTAAATCACTGCCTCTTTGAAGTTCCAGTTAGTGGGAAGGGGAAATCGGGTATTGAAGAGACATATTCATAGTCTTACGCGCTCTGCCTCTCCTATCCATAGGTGAAAAGTTAGTCACATGGCTACACTCAGGAGATGCTGGGAAACGCCGTCTTGCTGTGACATCATGAAACATGAAAAAAAAGAGGGAATAGATTTTGCTGGTGCTACAGTATTTTCCCAGGAGTATAAATACTCCTTTTAGTTTCTGCCATTGTGTTGCATGTTGCCTATATATACTTTAGTGTATAAGAGAATAAATGAAGAAATTGATCCTTGTAGCATCAAAGCAGCACATGAAGAAATCAGAGTTATAATAGAAATGTTGCTCTTCACATTTTGCTCTATTTATTCAAAAATTACCTGGTAGCTAAATCCAGTCACTGAGTGAATACAGAATTCATACCTCTCCTATGAAGTCACCAACAGATTATGAAATCTGGAAAATAGATAAATGTTAATTTACTTTTTTAAGGATTTACAATGCCCTTGGTGACATTATGTTTATTCATCTATGTTTTCAGACTTTGTAGTCACCCTGTAGAATTCCAAGGGAGATTGTCAGAGTTATAATTTTCATCCATCAAGAGATTCTTTTAGTGCTAATACATTTTATATTGATTGACAGAAAGTTAGGGCCGCCGCCTTTCCTAGAAAAGATGATTAGGTCCTTTAAAATAGGTTTTCATTCATTGGTATCTAACCTTGTCTTGAAATATGAGTATGAAATGTATCCATTTACTTTTGAGGACTTAATACTGTCGATTACAAGTCTTTCAAGGCAGTTGTATTTTGGTTCTTAGAAAAGTAACCCGTCTTTGGAGGCCTGTATTTGTATACTTGTTTTATTCAGTGTTTCAAATTTTTTGCATTTCTTTACGACATGCATTGACTATTAGGTATATTGACTACTTAAAGTGTACATATTGTGGTCATTATAGGTTATTACTTAAATAGTTGTTAAATCATAAACTCAAGTGAACTTTGGAGATCCAATCAAAACAAAGAGAACAGCTGAATCTAGTTCAGGGAATGGTGAATGTGTTACTCCTTCATGTGGTTGCTCTTCAGGTACTTCATATTACTCAATTATAAATTCAAACTTTTATTTATTTGACATTTTCATTTACTTCATGGATGTTGTGGTGTACCTTATCCTGGACATTGAGGATACAGTGAAAAAATCCAAATGTTGGTAGTTACTGTAGATGAATACAAGTGGGACTTAGTAGTTATCTTAGTGTTAACTTCATCTCTTATTTTCTGCCTCTCTCCCTCCAGTATCCTGATTCCAGCAGGACCAACAAGCCTCTACTCTCAACACCATGTTCTCATCCCCATCATGTCCTCAATTCCCTCCTTGCAAGCCTAAGTTCCTTGGCCAATCATTATAATTACTCGCTGCCATGCGCTCACGCCTTTGCCCTCTGTCATTTCCTCATATTCATTTGGCAAAAGCTTAACCTGGTTAAATGTGAGTCTTCCTAAACCCACACAGCTGAATGTCAGTAGACAAAAATGACACTTTACATGCATGACGATTGGCCTCAAATGGATTCTCAGTGCTACTCAGTAATTTTATGATGTTTTCCTGGCCCAATCCCTTCCTCCCTCCCGCAGAAGACTATTTCATACCTCCCACTGCTCTCTCCAAATCCCCTTCCTTATCCTCAGTCTAGGTTGACAACCTTGCTTCCTATTACCCTGTGAAATTATAAGCCAGAAGAAAACTAGCATCTAGAACTATGCTGGAAGAACTATGTACACAGTAGGCACTCAAAAAATATGTGTTGAATGAAAACTGTCCTGGACAAGAGCTTGTCCAACACCTAGAAAAGAGAGATAAAGCATATTTAATGTTGAAAAATAATTTAATGTTGCAAAGAAGCATCCCAAGGTGCTTGTTGGGATGAAGGCCATAGAGGCAAATATTGTTTAGTGAGCTAGTAATTTGAGAATATTAACTGAAATCAAACATTAATTTTTATTTAAGGCTGAGTGTTGTGGCTCACACCTGGAATTCTAGCACTTTGGGAGGCTGAGGTGGGAGGATTGCTTGAGGAGGAGTTTGAGACCAGCCTGGACAACATGTGGAGACCCTGTCTCTACAAGAAAAATAAAATTAAAAAATAGCTGAGCATAGTGGTACATGCCTATAATCCTAGATATGTAGGAGGCTGAGGTGGGAGGATTGCCTAAGCCCAGGAGTTTGAGGCTGCAGTGAGCTATGATTGCACCACTGCACCCCAGCCTGAACAACAGAATAAGACCCTGTCTCTAACATCAATCAAATTAATTAATTGATTAAGATAATGTTTCCCATCAGTACTAATGTATTCAATGTTATTACAACTAAATATGTATGTTATGAAATGTATCTACCTTTGTATTTCTGTAATTTCTTATACTTTGGTATCCAAATATTGTTCTTCAGCTGGCACTTATTTTACATGACATGCAGTCAGTTTCATTTTGGTAAGTTTTTCTTGTGGAAATAAAGATTAGCCTAATTAATCCACACCTAGTAGAAATCTTGTGTGATTAAACTATATGGCTGCCTATAAAAGGAATCTGTGAAATGGAATCAACCTTCTCCCTCTTTTCCCCCACAAGCCAGACCATGATAAAGGATATGTGTATGGAATTTACCTGGAATACTTGGCTCAGTAAGTCAGAATTCATGGGAGCATAGCAAAGAGGCCAGTGTAGAATAACAGTTCAAAAAGAATTTGTGTAGCTATGGTTCCAGGTCATCAGCAAATATAAAATTAAAAGCTGACACCTAAAGACAAGTATTGTAGCAGTGTGATTAATTAAACGCAAGCAATTTTGGCTACATGTTAAAGAAGGCTAATGGTCAGAAGTCATTTACTCTGTCAAGATGAATATGATTGCAAGAAGTAATGTTAGTTAGAGTGGGGAAAAAGCATTACAATTTCATTTTCTTTTTCTTTAATGGTAACAGGTGTCCATGAGTAATGGGAAGAAAAGACCTGGCTACCTGTGACCTACAAATCTGACTTCTTCATTTAGTAAGATGATGTGTATTTGCTTGAGGTCTTCCACCTGTTTCTGTACATCTAATGAATGGCTAAAGGTTGAACAGACTTTGAAGCAACATTTCCTCTTTCTTCTTGTAAGATACACCATAGGAAGGGCACAGAGGGAGGAAGCTATTTTCCTGTGCACACACGTGGACACATTACATATCTCACATATTCATACATATTTATATATATAACATATATATGAATATATACACATTACAGAACATATATAGATATAATCTGTATAATTTGCTCTCATTGCTTAATCTCTATGTGGTCAACATAATAGAAACTTCTGCACAATAGAGTGGCAAATCACAGGCATGTTGGGTGGGTTGGCAAGTCGGTTGGTTTTCTTGAATATCACTTTCTAAGGAATTTTTTAAAATTCTGATGTAGGATCATAATTTTTATTATTAAATTGTGATGAACAGAGAATATAAGCTAAAGATTAACTTTATGGCACCTTTGGAAATTTGCAATTAGCAAAGTTAAAGAACTACTGGAGATTTTTAAAAACGACCCTCCATATACTATAATTGTAACGCTATTTGAACCTAGTAGGCTAAGCAACAGAATTTATGGTCAGATTTGGGCAATAGCGTGCTGGTAAGTGTTTCACAATTGCCTCCCTGGAAAAGAAACAAAAAAAAAACTGTGATTTGTAGCATTTGCCAGCTTCCTTAGTGTAAATACTCCCACCATGGCCAATTTTGAGCTACTAACATGATGCCGCTGAATGCAAGTGAGAAAGTGTGGCATACACCCTGGCCTATGAGAGTCAGCTTCAGCACGTCTCTGGAGGGGTGGGCAGGGTGGAGCACAATCTGTTCCTGACTCTCGTGTCAAACTGAGAGCTTCTTTTTAGGCAATTAAATCAAAGAAGAAAGGAAAACTAATTCTCTAGAAGTTGTGAGAGAGAAAGAAGAAATTCTGAGAAGAGAAAAATATATGTATCTTTCTGGTTGATAGAGAGGTAGAAAGCAAACCTGGGTGTCCCCAGAAATGGGCAAGTCTTCTGTGGAGTTGAAATAGAGGTCCTGGTACTCTGTAAGCTGCCCTCTTCCCCAAGGCATAGAGCTTAAACCCCGCCTTCAGCTGCCTTTCTGGATTTTAATGACCTTCCAATGTTGAAATGCTGGTCAGCATGAACAATTTTTTTCCTTTTTTTTTTTTTTTTGCGATGGAGTCTTGCTGTCTTGCCCAGGCTGGAGTGCAGTGGCGTGATCTCTGCTCACTACAACATCCGCCTCCCAGGTTCAAGCGATTCTCCTGCTTCAGCTGCTCAAGTAGCTGGGATTACAGGTGTGCACCACCACGCCCAGCTAACTTTTGTATTTTTAGTAGAGATGGGATTTCACCATGTTGGCCAGGGTTGTCTCAAACTCCTGAGCTCCCGTGATCTGCCCATCTCGGCCTCCCAAGTATTGAGATTACAGGTGTGAGCCACTGCGCCTGGCCTTTTTTTCACTTTACATAAGCAAAATACAATACAAACTTTTTCGGAATGAATATATATATGTATATATATATATATATATGTAGACACACATGTGCATGCATTACATATCTCACATATTCATACATATTTATATGTAATATATATGAATATATAGACATTACAGAACATATGTAGATATAATCTATAAAACAAGTGGCCCTCTATTTCTCTCTATTTTCTTCACATTTCCTTCTCTTTAAAGACATTTTATATACTCAAAAGAATTTTTCCTTCTGCCAACTAATCCACACCTTATTTTCCCCCTGGTGTTTCTCGTTGCATTGCTGATTGTGGTAAAAGCCCACATATAGCAGTAAGCTTCCATAAAAGACCAACACATCTGAAAATTGGTTCACTTACCCAAGTGTATGTGGAGCTTGCTTGGGGTCTAAAATAGAGTTAAATAACAAAGAGGAAGACAAGAATAACTTCTACTGAGTTAAAATACCAAACAATATTTTTTAAAGACGTTATATTGAGCTGAAATTGACTTACATAAAAACTTTATTTACAGGTGAGATTTTCATTAGTTTAATAATTTTCAGCCTATCTTTGCATTCAAAGTGTGAGTTAAAAAAAACTCACTTATTTTAAAACTCTGTCTCAACTTTTCTTCCTCCTTTAGACATGCTCCATTTACCATGATTTCTAGACCATAATGTGTGCATATGGTTTATACCTCTGAAATATATTTCCCTAAATTCTTCAGTGAGTTAAAAGTAAACTCTATGAGAATAGGGAGTATACAGTGAGGAAAACTGCATTCCCTATAGACACATGCTAACAGCCATTGCTTAGTGTTAGTTACGTTTAAAAAATATACGCACATGGTAAACTTATGTGAAAGTATTTGCTTCAAGTTTTTCAAGGGAGTCTGTGGCTTGCTCAAACGCATAACTTTTAACAACATCTTTCAAACCTGCCAAATCACGTTGCCTATTTGGCCAATTCAGTGTGTATAATATTAATTTACTGTGCCACAAAGGCAGTGCACCTTAACTATTATTAGGGGAGAGTATAATATATTTGATTTCCCTTTATGAGTCTCACATTGCTTATAATTGAGTAGGGCTACTACATTTTCTGGGCAGGCTATCAAATAGGATGTTGTAATGATTTGCTTGACTAGTAGAGCAGATGAAAATATATCAGTTCTGTCTGTAGTTGTTCTGTTTTTGAATTTGAAATCTGCACAGTTTGAAACCATTCATTCCTCTATGGTTCCCTTTAAAATATAAAAGTATTTTTTTATGTTTTAAAGACTTAAGAATATTACACAAAATCAGTTAAGTAAATGGTTAAAACAGTGTGAACTTCAGAGAACATAAGAGGGGTCTTGGATTTAATTCGAAAACATCAAGGAAGTGGCAGTAGTACAATGCAAAGATTTGGGCCTGATAAAAAGAAAACAGGTTTCACTTGTAACTGGCATCTCAGGGAATCCTGAATGCTCCAATTGTTGGTCTGCACTGCTTTGCAGTTTACTGAGATGTTAAGATATTTTGTGCTCCATAAAATACTACTTACCAAAATTATTTTGGACACATAATTCCTCTGTTTTGCTTACAGGATACATACAGACTCAAAACTTATCAGTAGACTTACTTCCTCTTTAAAACAGTATCATGAAGACAATACAAGTAAATGGAAAGATATCCTGTGTTCATAGGTCGGAAGAATTAATATTGTTAAAATGTCCATACTACTCAAAATGATATACAGATTCAATGTACTCTCTATCAAAATTCCAGTTTAATTTCCACAGAAATAGAAAAAATAATTCTAAACTTTGTGTGGAACCACAGAAGACCCTGAATATCCAAAGCAAACCTCAAGCAAACATGACGCTGAAGGCATCACACTACCTGACTTCCAAACCTATTACAAAGTTATAGTAATCAAAACAGCATGGTACTGGCATAAAAACAGACACATTGATCAATGGAACAGAATAGAGAACCTGCAAATAAACCCATGCATTTATGGTCAATTGATTTTCCACAAAGGTGCCAGGAACATACAATGGAAAAAGCACAGTCTCTTCAATAAATAGTGTTGGGAAAACTGGATATCCACGTGCAGAACAGTGAAATTTGATCCTTATCTCACATCATGTACAAAAATCAACTCAAAGTGGATTGAAGACTTAAACGTAAGACCTGAAACTGTAACATTACTAGAAGAAAACATAGACATGACATCTGTCTGGGCAGAGATTTCTTGGATATATCCCCAAAAGCGCAGGCAGCAAAAGCAAAAATAGACAAATGGAATTGCACCAAACTAAAAGGCTCCTCCTGCACAGCAAAGGACATTATTAAGAGAGTGAATAGACAACCCATGGGTTTGGAGAAAATACTTGCAAACCACATCTGACAAGGGACTAATATTCAAAATATATAAGGAACTCAAATAATAGGAAGAACACAGATACCCCATTAAAAATGAGCAAGGGACTTGAAGAGATATTTCTCAAAAAAAGACATACAGGCAGCCAACAGACATATAGAAAAATGCTCATCATCAGTAATCATCAGAGAAATGCAAATTAAAACTGCAATGAGATATCACCTCACACCTGTGAGAATCACTGTTACTAAAAAGATGAAAGATAAAAAGTGTTGGCAAGGTTGTGGAGAAAAGGGAACCCTCATACATTATAGGTGGGAATGCATATTAGTATAGCCATTATGGAACACAGTATTGAGGTCCCTCAAAAAACTAAAAATAGAATTACCGTATATGATCCAGCAATCCCACTTCTGGGTGTATATCCAAAGGAAATGAAATAGGTATATTGAAGGGATAACTGCACTCCCATGTTAATCATAGCATTATTCACAGTAGTCAAGATATGAAACCAACCTAAATGTCCATCAGTGAATGAGTGATAAGAAAATGTATACAACAGAATACTCTTCAGCCCTGAAAAAGAAGGAAATCCTGTCATTTGTGATACCATGGATGAACCCAGAGGACGTCATGCTAAGTGAAATAAGCAAGACATGAATAGACAAATACTGCATGATCGCACTTACATGCAGTATCTTAAAAAGTTGAACCCATGGAATAGAGACTAGAATGGAGGTTGCCAGAGGCTGGGAGAGAAGAGTGGATGGGGAAAGGGGAGATGTTGATTAAAGGGTACAAAGTTTCAGCAAGGCAGTAGAAATACGTTTCCATGACCTATTGCACAGAATGGTGACTATAATTAATAATAATGCATTCCATATTTCAAAGTTGCGTAAAGATTAGATTTTAAATGTTCTCACTACAAAAAGTTTGTAAGTATGTGAAGTGATGGATATGTTCATTAGCTTGACTCAATCATTCCACAATGTATACGTGTATATTTATACATGTATCAAACATCACATTGTACCCCATAAACATATAAAATTATTATTTGTCATTAAAAAATAAAATAATTTTTTTAAAAAATAAGATCAGTTTAAAAAATTATCATCGTGGATTCTTTGGATTGGAAGTTCCTTTTCGGTACACTAAATTTTTAAAACCTTATCCTCTACATATCACTGAAATGGAATCCCATGATTGTAGCAGTTTTATTCTCTTATATAATTCAGTTTCTTTTTCAACAAACATTTATTGAGCACTACTAGGTGCCAGGCATGTTCTGGGTACTTAGTGCATATCGATGGATAATATGAAGGTCTCTGCTCTCATGAAGTTTATTTCCATCAGAAGAGACAGATAGGAAACAATAAACACAATGAATAGATAAATGATATAGTATGGTAGAAGTTGGTACACACTAGAGAGAAATGAAAAAGCAGAGCAGCATGAAGACATTTATCAGTGCTGGGCTAAGGAGGGGCAGGTCTATGTTAGAGTGGTCGGGATTACTCTTGGTCCATGTGAAGGATGTTGACCAAGTGGAATGTGGGGGAAGAGCATTCTAGGCAGAGGGAACAGCTAGACCAAAGGCCTATTACTGAAGGCCTGGCAAGGTTGGGAAACAGCAGAGAGCCAGTGTGGCTGGAGTAGAGCCAGTGGAGGGGAGAGTATAAGACAGCAGGTGAGAGGAGTAATGAAGCTGGGGTTACAGGTAGCTTTCGTCTGAATATAATGGGGAGCCATTGTTGACCAGAAGAATGACATGAAATGACTTCTAATTTAAAAGGATCACTCAGGCTGTGGGGTGAGAACAGATGGGAGAGGTCAAAGGTAGATGGAGGGATACCTGTTAAGGGCCTGCTACCGTTGATCTGCTGAGAAACGATAATCATGACTTGGACCTGAGTAGGAGAAGTAGAGGTCATGAGGGATGGTAGAAATCTGGATATATTTTGAAGTAGAGTCAAAGAGATTTCCAGATAGATTCGAAGAGAGTTGTGAGAGAGATGGAAGCATCCAGAATGATTCTAAGGTTGAGCATGTTGTTTCCGAAGGGGATGGAGGTGTGCAGGGTCAGGAATCCAGTTTTAGACTGAATATCTAGGCTACTAGATATCCAGGCAGAGATGTCAAACAGGCAATCAGATATTTAAATCTGACTTTGAAAGGGAAGTCTGGACTGGAAATGTAAATTGGTGAATTGTTTTTTGGCATAATTGAAACCATGGATTTGGATGAGATCACCAAGAGAGTGAGTGTAGGTAGAGAACTTCTTCAGTGGGTTTCAAGTATTTGATGTAATTTATTCAGTGAGTAAAGATAAATGCTCCCTCTTCTCAAAGATTTCATCATTTGTTTTGGCTACACAGATTGTTCACAACCTAGAGATACCATTCACATAGACTACAGTGTCTGGTGTTGAATACTGCAATGGCTGCAATGGCTGGGGAATCGGGGAGCAGTGTGGAGAGACAGAGTATTGTATGATAAATGTTATTTTTTATTTTTTGAGACAGGATCTCCCTCTGTCGCCCAGGCTAGAGTGCAGTGACATGGTCTCAACTAACTGCAACCACTGCCTCCCAGGTTCAAGCAATTCTCCTGCCTCAGCCTCCCAAGTAGCTGGGACTACAGGTGCACATCACCACGCCTGACTAATTTTTGTATTTTTTGTAGAGATGGGGTTTTTACCATGTTGGCCAAACTGGTCTCAAATTCCTGGCCTCAAGTGCTCCACCTGCCTTGGCCTCCCAAAGTGCTGGGATTACAGGTGTGAGCCACCATGCCCAGCCAGATAAATGCTATTCTTGATATATGTGATACAATGTAAAATAATTAGTGCATGCAATGGAACTGTAGAGAAAGGAGCAGTCAACTGACTTAGTAATAATAAAGCAGAGTAAATTTAGAATACTCTGTTCTCAAATAATGTATCAGAACAGAACAGTGTATAATAACATTGTGTATAGTAAAATAAACTGTGCTAAAGGATCATTCAACATTGTCCTTTTTTTTTTTTTTTTTTTTTTTTTTTTTTTTTTTTTTTTTTTTTTTTTCTTTTTTATTGATCATTCTTGGGTGTTTCTCGCAGAGGGGGATTTGGCAGGGTCACAGGACAATAGTGGAGGGAAGGTCAGCAGATAAACAAGTGAACAAAGTTCTCTGGTTTTCCTAGGCAGAGGACCCTGCGGCCTTCCGCAGTGTTTGTGTCCCTGGGTACTTGAGATTAAGGAGTGGTGATGACTCTTAACGAACATGCTGCCTTCAAGCATCTGTTTAACAAAGCACATCTTGCACCGCCCTTAATCCATTCAACCCTGAGTGGATACAGCACATGTTTCAGAGAGTACAGGGTTGGGGGTAAGGTCACAGATCAACAGGATCCCAAGGCAGAAGAATTTTTCTTAGTACAGAACAAAATGAAAAGTCTCCCATGTCTACCTCTTTCTACACAGACACAGCAACCATCCGATTTCTCAATCTTTTCCCCACCTTTCCCCCCTTTCTATTCCACAAAACCGCCATTGTCTTCATGGCCCGTTCTCAATGAGCTGTTGAGTACACCTCCCAGATGGGGTGGTGGCCGGGCAGAGGAGCTCCTCACTTCCCAGTAGGGGCGGCCGGGCAGAAGCACCCCTCACCTCCCGGACGGGGCGGCTGGCCGGCGGGGGGCTGACCCCCCCCACCTCCCTCCCGGACGGGGCGGCTGGCCGGGCGGGGGGCTGACCCCCCACCTCCCTCCCGGACAGGGCGGCTGGCCGGGCAGAGGGGCTCCTCACTTCCCAGTAGGGGCGGCCGGGCAGAGGCGCCCCTCACTTCCCCGACGGGGCGGCTGGCCCGGCGGGGGGCTGACTCCCCCACCTCCCTCCCGGAGGGGGCGGCTGGCCGGGCAGAGGGGCTCCTCACTTCCCGGTAGGGGCGGCCGGGCAGAGGCGCCCCTCACCTCCCGGACAGGGCGGCTGGCCGGGCGGGGGGCTGACCCCCCCACCTCCCTCCCGGGCGGGGCGGCTGGCCGGGCGGGGGGCTGACCCCCCACCTCCCTCCCGGACGGGGCGGCTGGCCGGGCGGGGGGCTGACCCCCCCACCTCCCTCCCGGACGGGGCGGCTGGCCGGGCGGGGGGCTGACCCCCCCACCTCCCTCCCGGACGGGGCGGCTGGCCGGGCGGGGGGCTGACCCCCCACCTCCCTCCCGGACGGGGCGGCTGGCCGGGCAGAGGGGCTCCTCACTTCCCAGAAGGGGTGGCCAGGCAGAGGTGCCCCTCACCTCCCGGATGGGGCGGCTGGCCAGGCGGGGGGCTAACCCCCCCACCTCCCTCCCGGACGGGGCGGCTGGCCGGGCCGGGGGCTGACCCCCCCACCTCCCTCCCAGACAGAGCGGCTGGCCGGGCAGAGGGGCTCCTCACTTCCCAGTAGGGGCGGCCGGGCAGAGGCGCCCCCCCCACCTCCTGGACAGGGCGGCTGGCCGGGCAGGGGGCTGATCCCCCCACCTCCCTCCCAGACGAGGCGGCTGGCCAGGCGGGGGGCTGATCCCCCCACCTCCCTCCCGGATGGGGCGGCTGGCCGGGAGGGGGGCTGACCCCCCCACCTCCCTCCCGGACGGGGCGGCTGGCCGGGCAGAGGGGCTCCTCACTTCCCAGTAGGGGTGGCCGGGCAGAGGCACCCCTCGCCTCCCGGACGGGGCGGCTGGCCAGGCGGGGGGCTGACCCCCCCACCTCCCTCCCGGACGAGGCGGCTGGCCGGGCAGAGGGGCTCCTCACTTCCCGGTAGGGGCGGCCGGGCAGAGGTGCCCCTCACCTCCCGGACGGGGCGGCTGGCCGGGCGGGGGGCTGACCCCCCCACCTCCCTCCCAGACGAGGAGGGAGGACGCTCCTCACTTCTCAGACGGGGTGGCTGCCGGGCGGAGGGGCTCCTCACTTCTCAGACGGGGCGGTTGCCAGGCAGAGGGTCTCCTCACTTCTCAGACAGGGCGG
Organism: Pan paniscus; assembly: GCF_029289425.2. Taxonomy (NCBI): domain Eukaryota; kingdom Metazoa; phylum Chordata; class Mammalia; order Primates; family Hominidae; genus Pan; species Pan paniscus. The sequence goes on along the minus strand of NC_073264.2, from coordinate 38,196,740 downwards.
CCAGGCAGAGACACTCCTCACATCCCGGACGGGGCGGCAGGGCAGAGGTGCTCCCCACATCTCAGACGATGGGCGGCCAGGCAGAGACGCTCCTCACTTCCCAGATGTGATGGCGGCCGGGAAGAGGCGCTTCTCACTTCCTAGATGGGATGGCGGCCGGGCAGAGACGCTCCTCACTTTCCAGACTGGGCAGCCAGGCAGAGGGGCTCCTCACATCCCAGACGATGGGCAGTCAGGCGGAGACGCTCCTCACTTCCCAGACGGGGTGGCTGCCAGGCAGAGGCTGCAATCTCGGCACTTAGGGAGGCCAAGGCAGGCGGCTGGGAGGTGGTTGTAGCGAGCCGAGATCACGCCACTGCACTCCAGCCTGGGCGCCATTGAGCACTGAGTTAACGAGACTCCGTCTGCAATCCCGGCACCTCGGGAGGCCGAGGCTGGCGGATCACTCGCGGTTAGGAGCTGGAGACCAGCCCAGCCAACACATCGAAACCCCGTCTCCACCAAAAAAATACGAAAACCAGTCAGGCGTGGCGGCGCACGCCTGCAATCGCAGGCACTCGGCAGGCTGAGGCAGGAGAATCGGGCAGGGAGGTTGCAGTGAGCTGAGATGGCAGCAGTGCCGTCCAGCTTCGGCTCGGCATCAGAGGGAGACCGTGGAAAGAGGGGAGAGGGGAGAGGGGAGAGGGGAGAGGGGAGAGGGGGGAGGGGGGAGGGGAGAGGGGGGAGGGGGGAGGGGAGAGGGGAGAGGGGAGAGGGAGCTCTATCTACCACACAGTCCTTCTCTGAATATGAGTCGGTCCCAACTTACTAGATAATACATGTTTAAATGGCAATTGATATAACATTGTCCTTTAATTATGTTTATGGCTACTACTTTGGGTCACCCGGCTTGTCTTCTACATCCCTTCCTCCTATTGCTGAAAAGCTTACTAAAGCCCATTGCAACACTGTTCCTAGGTAAAGGCAGAGGTAGTGTGGGAAGGAAAGCACAGGAATGACATCAGCATTCTACATTTTTGTACCTATGTGTTCCATTAGGAGTTGGCAGGGATGAGGTATGTTCCACAATCAATCAGTCCGTCTGTGTAGTTATGCACTCACTATTGTCTCTTTTCTGTGACCTAGGTTGTAAAGGAATGGGTAGAAAAAAAGGGCGGGGGTGGAGATAAGATCTTCTGCTTTACGTTGTAAACATTCTAAATCTCTGAAATGAAAAAGAACAACCTCATGTTTTCTGGGAAGTGATACTTTTGATGTGGTTTTTCCACTCCTAGCTCATAGGAAAAAAGGATATTGTTGAGTTATGAGATATCTATCAGTGGTCATGGGCAAAGTTGGTGACAGTTTTAAGAACTACTTCCTCATGTGTACACACACACACACACACACACACACATTTACATTTTAAATGGTCTTTACTTGCCAGAAATCAGCCTTGTGACTTAGGGCAAGTCATCTCAAATATAAAGAATACACAGGCCACAGATGATGTAACATTTTGATTTTAAAATTTTAAATGATTATCTGTGTTTTCTGTCGTTAGTTTTTGTCAGAACAATAACATAGTTCCTCAAAGAAGGTAGACAATTTGGGATAAACGTAAGCAGTCATGTAAGACTAGAATTGATGCAGAACATAGGTAACATTTCACACTGTCAACAGCAACACTAAATTACTAGGCCTGAACCATATTTTTATGCGTATTGCTATTTTCTGCTCAATGTCTTCCCTTTACATGTAAAGCCTTTCTCAATGTGTCCCTTCTGTGCTGAGCTTTGAAATCCTTCAGGCTTTCAAGCATCCTTGTTGCGCATCAGGCTGTGTTCTCCAGCACCTAGCACGTTACTCTGCATGCACACAGCTCTCGACAATCATCTGTCAGTCTATTAGATGCTGATTGATTAGTTGTTTTCCAACATTTACACAGCAGGATATGTGATTAACAATATCATACTTCTGTATTCAGGTACTTACTGTGCTTTATTTACTATCATTTTATGAATGTTTCTCTGTCCTTATCTGCTTATTTATATAAGGTTCAAACTAATGAATTAAATGCAGAATAAATAGCTGCCAGTTGAATTTATCTTGAGAATTAGCTGACATAATGGCATCGGCAGAAACCCTAATGAGCATTAATTTACTTATTCATCAAATACTTATTGAGCATACTGAGTAGCAGCCATTGTGCAAAGTGGTGAGGATACAAACATGAAGAGGGCAGATGGAGTCTCTGTCCTCGTGGAGCTTCTAGATAAGAAAAGAAACAGTGGTAGTGTCACACAATAATACAAGTTCAGGGAGCTCCTGTATCAGAGTTAGATTAGCATATGTGGAAGAAAACCCAAATCGCAGTAGTTTAAGGAAAATAGAAATTTTTCTCCAACATGAGTGTCTGGAGGTAGATAACCCAGAACTCCACTATGTCTGTCTTGTTGCTGTGCTGTGTGTGGCCTCTATGCCCAAAGTTACCTTGTTGTCTAACATGGCAGCCTGTGTCCATATTCCACTAGTAAGATGGGAGAAAGAGAAGACCAGGCTCCTTCTCTTTAAAAAACTTCCCAGATGTTGCTCAAACCACTTTCCCTTACATCCCTTTGGCCAGAACTTAGTCACATTGTGATGCTGAGCAGCAAAAGAAGCTGGGAAATGCAATATTTTTTCTGGGTGGCCAGGAAGAAGAGGGGATGCCTACTAAGAGGACAATTAACCATCTTTGCCCCAGGATTTCTGGGAAAATGGTTGCCTAAATTGAGATCAGAAGCTTAGTAGGATTCTCAGAAGTATATGTACATGTGTCCTTATGGAAGAAAAACATTCCTGAGTAAAGAAAAAGTTCTAGGAATTGAACACTGAGAAGAAACTGGTCTCTCACCAATCATGATTAATCATTGTGTGACAATGTTTGTACTTTTTTTTTTTGGAAAAGAGTGTGGTGCAGGTTATTTCAGAGGAAGGTGGGGGTGGTGTTAATGATCAGTCAAGTTTTGTGGTTGAACAGGCTGACCAGGGGATCTTCTCAGAAAAGATGAAGTCTGGGAGAAGGGTTTATGACATGGTGGTGTTAATTTTTTCCCAATATTGGCTCAGGCGAAGGCATGTACTTGAGGCAGTTCAAGGGCCAGGGCATTCAGGGGCTATCCCAAGGTAAAAGTTCAGGGGATAACCCATGCATTTTTGTGCCTGTGGTAGGGTCAAATTACCAGTTTCATTCAAATCTTAGAGATATAGTCATGCTCACTAACATGACATGAATCTGCAGAAACAATGAAAACATTTACAATATATTAAATTTACAGTATCAGCCTGCTTTGGGGCTTTTCTAATTTTTATAATGTTCAGCCTTATAAAATCAGTATTTTGTCTAGTTTAAACAAATCTAATAGTAATTCTTGTTTACTTGTTATTGTGATAAATCAGCAGTTGCCTGAAATAAAAATAACATATGGAACATTTTTAGCTTTCTGAAATGTAGTATGTTATTTGAGAAAATATATGTTTTATGTTTTTCTAATTATTTTCATACTGTCATGTGGTTATGTTTTGATTCTGCTTTTTATTCCCAAAATGAATGGAAGTTACAAATAGTCCAGCCCATTTAAAATTAAGCATGACTTGAAGACATTTTATCTCTAAAATGACTTTTTTCTGGTTTTAAGATCAAACACCAAATTTAAATCTAAAATCAGCTAGAGAGTCTAAGAAAAGCACTGATCTAAATTTATATTTAAGTTCTTATGTATTTTTTTCATATTCCTTCTCAAATACTATGAAGTTGTAACTTTTTTCCCCAGAGAAAGTGTTACTATGGTTGGTGGTTGGCAGTACAATTTTTATATCATGAATGAGTAGGGGAGATTGAATCATTTAATTCCTCTGTGGCTGGTGAGTGTAATAAATGCCAGGCTGGTAAAAACAATACTTCTAGGTCTTATTTGTCTTGAGATCAGAGTGTCTTAAAATCGCAATTAGGATGGATTATTAAATGGAAGCTGATATTTCAGAGTCATCTTCTTTTCTATGTTAGATTTTTAATTTTATGAGAATAGAGAAATTATTAAAATTTGTGCTCACTAGCTCATTATTTAGTTTGTGCCTTCATAGTAGGTCATAGAATTGTCAATAAGCACATGGTACCACTCAGTTTCTTGAGGTCACTTCTAGGCCTATGTAACATGATTAATCTGATTCTATTTATATGGTTATCTTCATAAATAATAATCAGGGTCTCACAGTCTTTAGCTGTCTGTGGAGGACAGCAAGCATCCATTCCCACTCTGAGTGAATCCAGATTTAACTCTGAACTCTGATTAAAGTCACAGCTTCCATATAATTTCCAACATTTCTGTTCTCTCTGCCTGTAATGCATTTTATCACTAACTTAAATTCTACAAATTACTTGTTTTGACTAAAAATAACAGTGAATAAATAATCACATAGAGATCCTGGACCAAATATGTTATATTTGACCATTTAGGTCCCATTTTCCTTTTGGCCATGTCACAGTTTTGCAGGTAGTTTCATAGATGGCCATTGACTCTCAAATCTAAGGTGCATGGGACACCAAGACATCTATGCTATGATGAGAGAAGGTGTTTTTACTGGTAAACTGTTTACCAATGGAGAGAGGGCTGGGACATCAGTGCTGTTGTACTTGCAAGTGAATAACTGTGATTGGGAGCACTGCGGGGATTAAAGGGAGAAGATGATTAGATTATTGGGAGAGCACATTAGCAGAGGTCAATACCACTCCTCTGCTTACAACTCCTCGAAATGTCTTCAATAAACATGGAGTACATTGGTAATAAGAAAAAACAACCAAGAGCTATTAAAAAAAGAAAATCCTTCACTGGCTCCTCGTGGCCTGTGGGATAAAGTGGAAGTGACTAAACATGAACTTGAGCCTCACCTGCACACTTCCAGCCTCATCTCTTGCCATACCCTGCTTTCAACCCTAGGCTGCTGCAATGTTCAAGTGCTTCTTGCCTCTTTTCTTCTTTTTTCTGTGCAATATCTTTCCTCCGTGCCTCATGCTCATGCTGTCCTCTGTCTGCCTTGAATCCCTTTCCTACCCCTCCCCTGCTCCCATGCTAGGTCAGGGGCCTCTCTCTGATGTGCTCCCATAAACTCTGAGCATCGCACCTCCTCCCATGCGTTACTATTTGTTCTTATATGTCTGTTTGTTCCCCTCACTAGACTCTATCCTCAATACCAGACACATAGAGGGCAACCAGTGCAAGTTTGTCAAGTGAATAAATGAGTGTTTTGGTGCATACTAGGGGACCATCATAGGGGATTGAAAATAATTTTAAGTAATCACAAAAGTATAATCATCTGATCTATTATCTGTTTACTACCAGAAATGTGCATTAGCACATAGAAAACTGAAACAATTTTGCAAATAGGTAAACAGATTTATATAAATGTGGTCTGATTCTCCAAGTCTTGCTGTAAGCTTTAATAAGTTGTTGGTATTGTGGGTTCTTTTGGTAAACTTTTTGAGAAATGTACCAACTAGCGGTATTTGGTGTGTGTTTTTTGCTTCTACTCTAATGTCAAGTCAGTGGGAGAAGCTTTGTGTACTTGCTTTGGTAAACTGATTCTGAGTATCTTATTTCCTTATGTGCGTGGACGTGCACTTAATGAATTTCTGCTACAGTGTGTGGTAAGGATGCTATTTTTAAAGTCTGAGTTCCCAGAGTAAATTTTTTAAATAGGATTAGGGTTTTATCTTATAACTAATATAATAAAGCTTAAATTAGAATTATAAATAATATATGTATATGTATGTGTGTGTGTGTGTGTATCTATCTATCTATCTATCTATCTATCTATCTAATCCCATCATGGGGGCAAGACCCTCATGATCTCATTTCATATATATATATATTTCATATATATACATATTTCATATATATATATGTGAGTCAGATTCAAAAACAGCAACAAACATAGAATATTAAACCTCAAAGTTATTCTAGGCCATTTAATCTTTTGCTTTACAGATAAGGAACTGGTATCATCATGGGTAAATGATGAGTCCATGAAGGCACCAGAACAAAAATTCTGGTCACCTGATTCTTACTTTGGGGGTAAATGTGAATTCTCAAGCAAGGAGAAGTATATGGAGACCTTACCGTTAGCAAGGAAGATTTCTGCTCATGCTACCTTGAGTAACAGGGCTTAATAATAAAGCTAAAACAGTACCTAGAGGCTTTGCTGTCATGTCCAGCGATCCTGTGGCCTCTGCTCACCTGAGCCTGTCTCCTCCTGTCTCTAGGCAATGAGACTCCAATTGGGTCCTTGACTTGGGAAGCCTTTGGCACAAACATCATCCATATTGGATCTTATTAGTTGTAGCCAAAATAAGACAGTTTTGGTCAATACATAGGACTTTGCAACCTAGAGCAGGCATATGCAGGGAAAACTTCCTAAGGCTTCTGCAGAAGCAAAGTGGGCCTTCAGGTAGGTACAGGCCCTTTGAGCTTTCTGGACCTGGTCAGTATGGGAAGGAAAAGACATTTGTGTGGATAAATATGGGATGGGGAAGATAAACTACATCATGGCTAAATTCAAGTTGAGTTAGTTTATAAATGGAGGTAAATGCTCTGCCTATAAGAAACTACTCACAAATACTGTTGTATGGCCTTTGGGCGAATCAGTTGAACATTATCAACCTCAGTTTTCTTATCTTAAAGGAAAGATGATAATGATACTTACCTTGTCCATTCGTTGTGCATATCAGTGACCGTGTATGTTAAATGACCATCCATATATAGGTAACTATTACTGTTATTACCTCTATAATACCATAATGATGACTACTATAATTATTTTTACAACTACTAGTACCTAATACTACTGTACTACTCCTATTGTTACATGCCAGTAGTTTGTATTATAATTGAGTAGTCTTCTCTGCTCAGTTGGATGATAGGAGAGAGAGTGTTACAATTTATTTGCAAGAAGTTATAGTTCTTTCACTGCGCAATGGTTAAGATCAGGGCTTTATGGGAATTAAAACTACTTCCTAGATGTAACGTCTTAGACAAGTTATTTAACTTATATGCTTCAATTTTCTCATTTGTACAATGGGGATACTACATTCTATCACATAAAGTTCTTGTGATGGTTAAATGAGGTAATCTAAGTACTGCTTAGAACAATGCCCAGCACACAGTGATCTCACAAGAAATATTCTCTATTAAGCTATTAATGTATTGATATGTATTGTATTTTCATAACTACCTTGGGAGAGAAGAGGCATCATTATCTTTGTTTCATGGATACTGAAACTGAGGTTTCTGATTTGCTATGTTTACTAACATACCAAAGCTGGGAGAGATTCAAAGAGCCTCCTGCTCTTCCTTCTTTTCTTTCCTCCCTTCCTTCCACATATCCTTATTATTGGGTTGGAATGGGAAGCCATAACTCCCACCCAGTTGATTTGAATTAGCACGTCTGATTATTTTTTAAATTTTCTTTCCCCTCCAGCCCTACCTCCCTGCCAGAGCACTTGTAAGAAAGTACTCGCTCACATATCTTACTTCCATTGAAATAAAATCATATTATGCTTCTGTCTTTTGCCACTAGCCTATTACTATTAGCTGTCATATCCGAAGTCCCAAGTTCTTTATCTGAACCCTCACACTCGAGAAATCGACAGGATCAAGGAAATAAGAACCAGTGTTTACATAAGTGTTTATTGGACTTTTCTTTATCGTCTTTCAGGTCTTGTAGAAATTTGCCTGATGCACCCCCTAGATGTGGTGAAAACCAGGTAAGGTTCTGCATGAACAAGTTTTATTGACTTTGGCTAATATCCAAATTAAGATCTGTCAGAGCACTAAATGCTAGGACTTGTCCCAGGCCGGTAGCTTCTCTCTGTAATGGCAGTTATATTTGCTTCTAAAGAAAGTACTATTTGACAGAGAAAATGTGAACAGTGAAAAGCATTTCTGGGTGAAGGTCATCTGAAGTATGTAATATTTTCCTGCCTTTATATGACAACCGTAAGATATGATTTGTAGCTATATTGGTAAATGAGGTAAATTTATCAAAATGATGTAAAAACTAAACTTTATCCAGTGGATTATGACAGCACATTTTCATTTGGCATTGCCTAACAAATCTCTATTTAATAGTCAGCATTTTGGTATGAGACTTCAAAATTTCAAGTAAGCTTTTTACATAGTGCTTAAGGAATTTATTCCTATTACTGTTTGCCAATGCAAAATGCCATATTTTCAGGAAACTGCAGGGGCATAATATGGTCAATGCAAGCCAGGGCAATGTATTAAATCTATTACCAAGAGGGAAAAAAAGAAAAATAACAAAACTTTGTGGGGTATAATATGATCTAGAGCATTTTTAAAAAGTTAAACCTATGGCTGAATTACTGAACTTTCTATTTTTTCAAATTGGAAGCTCTTGGAGTCTAGTGAAAATTTCCATTTATTTGCACTATATGAAACCCAAAAGCACCATGCCTAGGTTGGAGCCTAACAGCCAACAATGCTGTGCAATAATGGTGGTTAAAGAAACCATTACTGCCTCAATTAGGAAATATTTGATAATTCAGGCTGGTCATTGGATGGATGTGTTACTTACTCTACCTAAAAAGCCAGCAGAATCTTAGGCTGGTTGCTGAAAGCAAGAGAAGGTGACTGTGGCATGCAAAAATAATATTACATTTCTAATAGAGGTAGGGAAGATGGGAGTTTGGCCTCTGTCTTAGATGGAGCTGCTGTAACAAAATATTATAGACTGGGTGGCTTAAACAACAGACATTCATATTTACAGTTTTGGTGGCTAGGAATTCCAAGATTAAGGTCTTGGCTGATTCAGTTCTTGGTGAGGGCCCTCTTCCTAACTGTAGAGGGCCTCCTTCTTGCTGTATACTTACATGACAGAGAGAGGAAGCTCTGTTGTCTCTTCCTCTTCTTATAAAGCCATTAATCCCATCATGGGGGCAAGACCCTCATGACCTCATTTAAACCTAATCACCCCCCAAAGACCTCATTTCCAAATACCGTTGCATTGTGGGTTAGGGCTTCAACATACACATTCTGGAGGGTCACAAACATTCAGTTTGTAACGGCCTCAAATCACTAAACTCAAAGAGAAAGAAGAAAACCAGGGGCCCTGCGCAGTGGCTCACGCCTGTAATCCTAGCACTTTGGGAGGCAGAGGGAGGTGGATCATCTGAGTTCAGGAGTTTGAGACCAGCCTGGCCAACATGGTGAAACCCCGTCTCTACTAAAAATACAAAAATTAGCCGGGCATGGTGGCACACCCCTGTAATCCAAGCTACTCAGGAGGCTGAGGCAGAAGAATCACTTGAACCCGGGAGGTAGAGGTTGCAGTGAGCCGAGATCGCACCACTGCACTTCAGCTTGGGCGACAGAGCAAGACCCCATCTCAAGAAAAAATAAATAAATAAATAAAAGAAAAAAGAAAAAGAAAACCACAAATTATATTCAAATGCAAGGTATGCGCACCCCTGGGCCATCTTTATTACAAGGTTCCGAAACAGAAAGCACAACTCCCTGGGATTTCCTTCTTAGATTCCATGTTAACCTTCTTTGAGAAGCCAGATTATTGTTGCTAATGTCACTGAGAAAATAATCTTTTTCATTTGAGGGTAATTTCCTAACTTAGTAAACTGTTCCAATGAACATAGAGGAGAAATAAGAATGATTTAATCAAGACACGATATTAGAATTATGGTCACTCATTCACTCAATGTTTAATTCATCCATTCAACAGACGTGTATTGAGCATCTAGTGCATGTGGGTTTCAGGATAGCTCTGCCCTCAGAGAGCTCACAGTCTGATTAGCTAATTGAGATCTCATCACAATGAACTTCCAAAGCTGTATCATTTTGTTGTACTGGAATTGAATTGAAAACTTCTTGAAATGGATATAACAAGTTACTGGGGCTTTATATCTTTTTTGTTACATAAATATTTTCATTAAAATGGCATTCATTCATTAGAGTTAGTCACATGACTTTGCCTAACTTCAGCAGGGAGGAAGATACAGTCCTTCCAGGTGCTCCGAAGGAGAGGGGAATTGGATACTGGGTGGTATTTGACCTGCATAATGATAAGTATGTTGAATAAAGATTCACAATCATAGAGTAAACTGAAAGCCACAAGTATGGGCAACTGACACTGCAACAGAAGTAGAATATGCAAGATTGATAGGATTTATCACCTAGGCACTAACAGAGAGGTGACATCAAGTAGGCAGGAGCAGACTCACATGTGGGAACCTCTTCACCATCACATTATACAGGAGATGACTGTGTTTCTAAATAGAAACAAATTCATACCCAGGGAATAGTATTGATCATTTATAGAGTTTTAAAAATCCACTTTAAAGAGGAATTTGAAAGTAAATTTTTAGAACCTGTTGTTATTCATTCAGCAAGAAAAAGATTAGGCAGAAATAGAACCCCAAAACAAGACTGACTCCAAAAAGTAGACACATTTATTTTGCCATACTCCAGCACATGAGATATTGTGGAAAATGAGCCATATCCATATTTGGATTAATTCAGTATACTTCTCCTTAAGTAATAATAGTCACCCTCACATTTAAGGCCATTTATGATGATAATCCTCCAATCTAATCTTTCAGATTTACTTTCCACTTCTTTTTGACCCAGTTAATTTAAATAGCTTACGTGAATACAATCCTATCTTTCTTAATTCTCTGCCTTTGTTTTCCCAAAATTGCCTGCACTCTCATCCCTGCCGACTGAAATTTTACCTAGCTGATAATACCTAGAAATATAGTTATTTCTGAATGTGGTAATTTTTCCTGTAATTTTTATGATTTTCTGTGCTTTCTAAGTTTTCTATACTAAATTTTTTAAAATTCAGAATAAAACAATAAAGTGTAAAAAAATAAAATAAAATCCAATTAAAAAAAATTGTGAAGTAAGGTTTGGATTCATGTATCCCATGCCCCACTTTGACAATGCCTGCCACAACTTAGAATCCAGTACTCTCGGAATACTGTGTCATTTAAAAAGTGACCTGCTAAAATCACCAATGCTAAGTGGTTTCATATATTATCTCTTACAGTTTATGGTTTATGTTATTTATTTTAATATTTATCAAAATAGTACATGTATGTTGTATCAAATTCAAATAATACTCCAAGCCTTGTGTCAATTAAGACAGGCTAGGTTATGTGGCTGTAACATCAACAAACTTTAAATCTCAGCAGATTACAAAAACAAGGATTTCATGTCTGATACAACTGGGTATGTTCATCTGTCCAGGCTTCTATAACAAAATATCATAAACTGGGTAACTTATAGACAACAGAAATTTATTTCTCACCATACTGGAGGCTGAGATGTCTAAGCTCAAGGTGCTGGCAGGTTTGATGTCTGGTAACGGCCTGTTTCCTGGTTCATAAAGGGTGCCTTCTTGCTGTGTCCTCACATGGTGAAAGAGCAAGGCATCACTCCAGGGTCTCTCATATAAGGGCACTAATCCCATTCCTGAGGGCTCTACCCTCATGACCTCCTAAAGGCCCCACTCCTGATGCCATCACCTTGGGGGGTTGGATTTCACCATATGGATTTGGGGGGGGCAGGGGCACAAACATTCAGACCATAGCCAGGGGACACTCTGCTCAGACTGAAAGAAGCTCTGTTTGAACACGTGCTTTCCCCATCCCTGTGGCAGGAAGAATAGAGCTGAACGGTCTCACCCTGGTGGTTAGAGCTCTGACCACACGTGTCCTTTTCACCCAACCTATCATTAGGAACTAGCCACTTGACCACACCTAAACAACCAGAAGGAGAAGAAATATGATACTCCTACTGGCCTGAAGGAAGGGACATGGTGTCAGTGTGCCATAGGTATGTCTTTTCCAAGCCTTATAAGCATGAACATCATTCCCCTACCATGTCCTCTCCACCCACCAGTTCCCATTCCAGAGGCAAGGACCTTTTAACTTTTAGCTGATTCTGTTGTAATTCACTTCAACATTTCTGAATATTATACATATACTGGTTGTATTGGGTTGAACAGTGTCCCTGCCCCAATTCACATCCTTCCCAGAACCTCAGAAGGTGACTTTATTTGGAAGCAGGGTCTTTGCAGATGTAATTATTCAACTTAAGAGGTGGTCATGTGGAATAGAGTGTGCCCTAAGTCCACTATGACTGGTATTCTAAGAACAAGGAAAGAGACTCACAGAAAGAGACATGCTGTAAAGATGGCCGGATGCCATCTTCTCTGATGGCAGAGATTAGAATTCTGCAGCTACAAGACTGTGAATACCAAGGACTGCTGACAATCCCCAGAAGCTCAGAGAGAGGTATGGACCAGATTCTCCTTCAGAGCCTTTAAGAGGAGCCAACACTGATGACACCTTGATTTTGGACTTCTGGACTTCTGAACTGTGAAAGAATAAATTTTTGTTGTTTTAAGCCACAGGGTTTGTGGTAATTTGTGATGCAGCCCTAGGAAACTAATACATCACTCTTTCTTAATTTGTCAACTGTAAATGTTTTTTATGACGTCTAGAATTACACACTGTCCCCATTTCCCCTTCTTACATCTATCGCATTATTGATCCATAATCAATTGTTTGCATTATTTTGAGAACACAAACATTGTTCACTGCTGAACCAAGTAGTGCTCAAGGATTATTTTTCTGGAGTTAATTATTGCCTCATATTTTCATTATTTAGTTCTCTATAAGGCTATTGTTAATTGCAATGTCTTCCTAAATGTTTCTTCAGGTTCCTTTTCCCTACTATTTCCACATTGTCAAACTCTTAGCAGATAATGTGGTGGGGCTTGCTGAACGTGGAATTTTGGAAATTACTTGGCTTTTTTGTTAGGTCCTCTCTAATCTCTCTTCCAATATCAAGATTTAAATGTCTTTTCTGGGGATACTATTTCTCCAATGAAGAATCTTTCAATCAAGATTGTGTGTGTGGGAGGGTCCCACTGTTAAGGATGAAAATATTATCGTCATCCTCTTGTTTCTGGTATGGGGCCACTCTCCTACCCTCCACTGTACCTAGTGGCTCCCAGTCTGAAGCTGTTCTTATAGTCTCCAAAGAGTAAGCCTCAGGTCTTTAGTGTGAGGTGGGAGAGAAAACATATATGGACTTTCAAGCAGTGCTCTTGCTTCTAGTTACATATTCCCACTTTTCAAGTCATCTGGTACCTCCGAGGCCTGAGGCATCCCAGGGATATCCCAGGGTCTTTCCTGGCAATCCCTTCTTTAGGTACTTACAGTGCAGCCTTCTCTGCCCTGCTAGGGCAGTAACCATTCCTCCATCCGTTTCCATCTTGCAAAAATGAGTTGACATTGCACATTCACTGTTACTTCCTGCTCCACCCTCTTTGTCCCTGTGGGTTTATGCTTATTGATAATTATTATTCTTTTGTTGCCTGTGTTAGTCATGGCCCAATCAGGAGAATACACCCACTCTGAGTATTTGAAACTATGCAAAGTCAATGCAAGGAATTCCAGAGGTAAGGACCTTTGACTTTTAGCTGATTCTGTTGTAATTCACTTTGATATTTCTAAATATTATACTTATATTGCTTTGTATTGAGTTGAATGGTGTCCCTGCCTCAATTCTGTCCAGATTGTAGAATTGCTAAGGAGCCAGCAAAGGACTGTGAGGCAACCTAGAGATTAGTAATAGCACCACCACCCCAGGCTGAAGGGACAAAGGGAGGAGGTGGTGTTGCCAGAGCCCAGGACCTGGTAACCCTGCTGGAAGCTAGAATCATGGTAGGTCTCTCCAGTGGGAGATGGAGCCTCAGGACGCAGCCACTGCCTGCCTGAGGTAGAGAGGGATGGGAGAAGTCCTCTGCTTTCTCCCTTCTCTCCCTACCTTCAGAATCCCACTCACCAGTGCTCCTATTTGCTGAACCCAGGGAAGTCTGGGAAACCAGCCTTGCAGAGGTCAGCCCCTTCACATTACAGAGCAGAGTAGGACAAGGCAGGAGTGAGAAATTGATTTGAAGATAAGCAGAATGGGGACTGACATACTGTCGTTTTTGAAGGGTTTGGAGAAAGCACTAAGAGAAACATGCATTTTCAGTTCAGCATGTTGAATTGCCAAGAGGCTTGCTTCAAACTCACTTTGTATTTTAAAAGATGGTTAGAAATTATCATTGATACATATTTTATGGCGAGATTCCAGGCACTGTGGCACTTAATATAGGAAAAAAGTTTATTCTGCTCCATGCAAATATGGCACCAGGGATAGACCTAATGTTAGCAGAGGCCAGCCGCATGACAAGTGATGTGTTCTAAGGGTCCCCAGCTAATTTTAGCAGAGGATATTTGACTAAGAAGCTGTACATATGGCAGTTATGTAGAATCAAGGTCTCCTTTGAGAACCTCCCCAGATACATGTGTATATATTGTTTTATAGTTCTGTTTATACACAAACAGAGCTGTGTGTACAATTGTGAGTGGACCCCTCATTAAGAACCTATGGCTACAAATGACAAAAGATCTCATTCACTTGTATAAATGGGAAGGCCAAAGGGTAGTTTCTGGCTTCATACTCTCCAGCGGTTCAAATAAAATAATCTTTAATTATATTTCTCTGATATACTCTCTTTCTCCCTCTCTCCCTCCTTTTCTCCGCTGTCCTTTTCTTATATAGGCTTCATTTTGGGGGAGCTTGTCTCGTTTGGCACTAGATAGCCTTGGCAACTTCAAGTTTGCATGGTCCTTGGTGTTTGTGTGTGTGTAAATAGCTTTGGCTCTAGAGTTAGGCTGCCTGGGTTCAAATCCTGACTCCTCCACTCATTACCTATGTGACCTCATTAAGTTATCTCCTCTGTGCCTTAGTTTCCTCATATTTAAATAGGAGCAATAATGGTATCCACATTATTATGAAAAATAAATGAGCGTACACACACACACACACACAAAAGCATGGTGTTTAATCCTGGGTTAGCAAAAATGGGGGGAATACAAAGACAAATGGAGTCTACAGGGTAGTGAAGAAACCTGAGTGAGGATACAAGTATGGGAGGGGGAAGTGTTTACTATGCAGTCAAGCAGTTTCAAGTTTCTAAGCTACAAGACTTACGTGTTATGTAAGCACTACATTCACTACATGCAAATCCTTCCTCAGCAAGGTGTTTGCAAGTAGAGCATCCTTCTGGGCAGAAGAGCCTTGGTTTAGTGTCTGTGTTCCTGCTGGCCTCGTGCCACACATCGTTTTGGGGCTGTGTGCTGACATTATTCGGTATCCTCCAGAGCTAGCACCGTGCCTGGCCTTCAGGAGGTGCCCAGTGAATGTTGTTGAAGAAATGAGTATTTGGTAATAATCAAAATAATTACCTCAATAGTTCTATAGCCAAACTGAAATGTCTATAAAGTGAATAATAGGTAGTCTTCATTGTGTCGTCTTCATTGAAAAAGGGAAGATTTCATGAAAAAGGTGGGAATTTAGAATCTGTTAAGATAAAAAGGGAGACATTACTTGACAGGATGGTGGGCGAAAGATTACAAGCCTCTGGTGGAGTTTCAGTGACTGGATTGGGAAAGAAGTAGGTAATATAAGAAGGTTCCCATTAGCTGTACCTCGAGCAGAGGTGGGTGGACTAAGTGGAGAGAGGGATCGAGGGTGCTGAGGGAGTGTGTGGAACAAGCTTTGAGATGGGAAATGAAACCCCAGACTCCATCTAGAGCAGCGCTGGCTCATTGAAACAAAATGCACCACATATATGTAATCTTAAGGTTTCTAAGGACCACATTTAAGGAAGTAAAAATGAAACAGGTAAAATTAATTCTAATAATAAATCCTATTTAGCCTCATAGGTTCAAAACATTACCATAGCAACATGTTAATCAACATAAAAACTATGAATATTTTCCATTCTTTTGTTTTTCATACAAAGTCTTTGAAATCTGGTGCCTATTTTACACTTAGAGCACAACTCAATATTGACTCATAAGCCACATTTCAAATGCTCCATAGCCACATGGGGCTAGAGGTCCCTGGATTAGACAGCACAAGCCTAGAATGCAATGTGAAAAGGAAGGTCTTTACAGAGAAGGACAGAGTCCAGTGGTTCTTTCCTAAGAAGAATACTCTTGCTTGGAATGAGTTGATGGTTGCAAATAAGCAAGGTCCTAGGTGGGGGGAATTTTGCTACACGGGCATTTCAAGGTTTGTACCTGTGTGGAGAAAGTGGCATTCGAAAACCCCAAGGATTTATGGAAGTCACAATCTGAGAGTTGTAGCTTATATCCCTTTCATATTTTTAATCCCAGGGAAGGAAATGGCCCATTGTGCTTCAGGAAGAAAGAATTACTGAGGTGTTTGTTCTGTTTCGCCCTGAGTCATTTTTTATCATTTTTGTTTTCAGTTTTGAACAGAGCATAAATCAGGTGCACACTACACAAACTGCCAATCCTACAAGGCCTGATCTTTTTAAAAGTGCCCCAAAGGTACAGCAGTGGGCCTGTAGTTCCAGCTAGTCAGAGGGCTGAGGGAGGATTGCTTGAGGCCAGGAGTTTGAGAGCAGCCTAGGCAACATCGCAACACCCCATCTCTAAAACAAAAACATTTTTAAAGAAACCCCGTGTCAAATACCTCAAAGAACTGGAGGGCATGTTTTCTGGTGGTGCTGGGGAATGGGAGAAAGTGGGGTGGGGGGCATTTTCACATCTGCTCATAGACATATAGTTAAAGACTAGTGGTGAGTGGATAGGCCAATGCATACTTTGGCTGTCATCCTTCTCACCCCCCATCAGGACTTAACTTGCACTAAGAAATCTTTTCATACTTCTCTCAAAACATATTAATCACTGGGTGAATTCTGAAGACTCACATGAGTTGAAAATTTGGCATCCACGTGTTGTTATATATGCACTTATGGGGCTTTTACTCAATCTGTGGAGATTGATTTACACTCTCTATTGGTGGCTCCCAAACCCCAGACTTCTGAATCAGAAACTCTAGAGGTGGGTCCCACCAATATTTATGTTTAACAACCTCCCTGGTGATTCTTACGCAGCGAACCCGGACTGGTCACTGGGTCAGCCTTTGGGAACTACTGCTGAATACCCTGTAGGCAGTTTTGTAAAAAGTCATGTAAATAATTCCTTTTTTTTTTTTTCTTAAGTGTTGAACCTTTCATTAACCTATGATTCTCATTGGTTTTATTTATGTAAACTGCTGCTTTGTTCGCCATGAGTGGAAGTGGGAGGACAAAACGGTTGCCTTGCGGAGCTCATTCCGTGGTTTTTGAGAGTGATATGGAAATATATTATCCACAGCCAGAAACAACACATTCTGTCCTACTGAGTGGGGTACTAGGGCAGAAATCAGCACCAGAGGATGGGAAAGGAGCGAGTATATTGGTTGTTACAGAGGGAAGGTAAATGGCTCTGATGGGTGAAAATGATTTAAAGGCATAAGCCCACCACAAACTTTATTAAAAAGAGAAACCTGAGGATGGGGTATGGTGAGAGGCTGCTTTGTGGGGAGCCCAGCAGAGAGTGTGAAGCCAGGGTCTGTGAAGTATCCACTGCCTCCTCTAGCAGGGAGGAGGGGAAACAGCCTTGAACTTGAAAGTGAACGGTTAATTTAGAGGTTGGAAAGGGGATGTTGGGCCAACGGAACAGCAGGGTGGAAACACGGAATGAAGTCTCTTTTCCCCAATAGATCTTTAAAAAAAAAAAAAAAAAAGAAAGAAAAGAAAGGAATCTTTTTAAAATGGGGAGAGAATACAAGGAAAAGGTGAGGATGGGGTATAGACAAGAGGGAGTAGAACCTATAGGATTCAAAAATAAATAAATAACAGAGCAGCTGGGAAGGTTATTTCCATATGTTAATGATTTGCCCGTGGTATAAAACATTAAGATCACATTCAGGGTTAGAACATGGTTATGCCTGATTTCTCACCATGGATAGAAATTCAGGACTAGACCACTGTCATGGCTTCTTTCTAACCATGGATAGAATGTTTCTGAAGTAAAACAAACAAGGAGTAGAACCACAGTTTTATAAACTGTATTTTAATTGGGATTTTGTCATGTAGCTAAATCAATCCATGGCAACATATAATGGTGTGGAATGGTTACAGGATCCCCAAATATATTGTGAGTGCAACTTCAACTTTGCTTTTGAAGTTGCATGACCATAATAGGGTTTCTCTGGCATTTGTTTCATTTAACTGAAATGTCTTTTTGTAATTTCTAAGCCCAAGCAAGAAAGTACTGCGTAGTGGGTGGACCACAATACTGTATTGATTAAGTCATTCTTTTCCATGCAGTCATTAGTAAAGATTTTGTTTAATAACATAATCAAATAAAAACAGGGCACAAGATGGGTAACATATTTGGAAGGAATAGAGGTGCCAGTTGGCCAGGCTCCACTTGGCACATTATAGAGCTGCAGTGAATTATGTGGTTTTAAATGAATTAATATGTGCTTTAAAATGCCACTTGCTCCAACCTAAGTGCATTAATACAAATTAAATTCATCATTGCCTATGAGTTCATAGCAAACTTTGAAAGGTCTCACATTTGTATAGTGACTAATATAACCTAGGAATGACCCTAAAACGAAGAGAAAATAATCTTACTTTTTGCACTATTACAGAAAGCTGCATGTCTACATTCTAGATGTATGGGACCCTCTGGAGAAAGGCAGAGGGTTTGAGGATGATAGGCCATGACCCTATGAAGAGATTTCATTGGTATTACTTCTGAGATTTTTGCTTTGATAATGTTCCGCCTCTCTTTGGGCTAGCAAGGGTTGTAGCCAAACTCTGGAAAGCTCAGAAGAGTCCACAGTAGAAAGTCTTGCCCCTGCATCTTTCTCACATGCTGGAGGTCCTCCCGCTGAATACAGACCCAGGCCCTAGGCCGGGTTGGTTGCAATAGCTGCCTTATCCATAGGTAGTGCTCCACGCACGCCCACTTCTGCTGCTGCTGTGACCCAGGAAAAAGGAGGAGCTGAAGGATTCATTGCCTGAGGCATTGAGGAAAAAATTGGTCCCCAAGATTATGTGCAGAAGAATCTTGCTGCCATAGACTAAAATTATTTTTTAATCTTATTAATAAGGAGAAAATCCTCTTTTAAAAAAATGCAGTCAGTTCTCCCCACATAAAATAACAAAGTTCTATTATGTTAAATCAACTGTAACTCACTTTATAATCTGGAAAGGCTGTTTCTAAATTTATTTACTTATTTTTTTGTAAATGGAATTCTTTTTAAAATCACCCCCTAGAGGAACAAGCTATTTTTATGACTCACATTGCAGAACCTTTGTAAAGTGTGTAATCTCTCTTTAATCTCTGTTTTGTCTAAATTTTAAAAATAAAGATTTAGTGTTTGTATAGAGTATAGTAGCTATTTTTCCTCGACTAATTAAATGGGTCTTAGAAGATTCTCCCTTAGCTAATAAGGAAAGGTGTGTTCTGTTTGGATACTTCTTGCTTCTCTTCCCTGCTTAACTGCAAAGCCTTCTCCTGTGCCTACCCCAGCCTGAGGATGAGATGGAAGAGCGACAATGCATTCTTCATGCCTGTCAGTGGGGTTCTCCAGACATCATTTTTTCTCTTTTTTAAGCTGAGAGGTAAATAATTCTTAAATGGCCTTCTTATCTTTGTCATGGGAAAGTGAATTATTTCTGAAATGAGCATCAGCATGGTGACTGTTTCCTTCATTCCTCCCCCTAGTTCCCGTTCAGGGTTTTACCCCAACTGCTTTCAAATTTCCAGCAATTTCATTAATCTACTTATTTAGCCAATGCCCATCACAAGTTTCCCTATGAGATAGTTTGCCTAAGCTATAGCTTAGATTCCAATTTGGGTGTTACTATAATTTAATATAACTATATAATATGCAAATAAAATAAATTGATGTGGGATTATATTGAATTAAAAACAAACGGGATATTTTTCTAAGTGTTATGCCATCATAAACTTTTCTCAGATAATCTCCTTTTTTTAAATTATACTTTAAGTTCTGGAATACATGTGCAGAATGTGCAGGTTTCTTACATAGGTATACACATGCCATGGTGGTTTGCTGCACCCATCAACTCGTCATTTACATTAGGTATTTCTCCTAATGCTATTCCTCCCCTAGCCCCACAGCCCCTGACAGGCCCCGGTGTGTGATGTTCCCCTCCCTGTGTCCATGTGTTCTCATTGTTCAGCTCCCACTTATGAGTGAGAACATGCAGTGTTTGGTTTTCTGTTCCTGTGTTAGTTTGCTGAGAATGATGGTTTCCAGCTTCACCCATGTCCCTGCAAAGGACATGAACTCATTCTTTTTTATGGCTGCATAGTATTCCATGGTGTATATGTGCCACATTTTCTTAATCCAGTCTGTCATTGATGGGCATTTGGGTTGGTTCCAAGTCTTTGCTATTGTGAACAATGCTGCAATAAACATACATGTGCATGTGTCTTTATAGTAGAACGATTTCTAATCCTTTGAGTATATACCCAGTAATGGGATTGCTGGGTCAAATGGTATTTCTGGTTCTAGGTCCTTGAGGAATCGCCACACTGTCTTCCACAATGGCTGAACTAGTTTACACCCCACCAACCATGTAAAAGCATTCCTATTTCTCCATATCCTCTCCAGCATGTGTTGTTTCCCAACTTTTCAATGATTGCCATTCTAACTGGCATGAGATGGTATCTCATTGTGGTTTTGATTTGCATTTCTCTAATGACCAGTGATGATGAGCTTTTTTTCATATGTTTGTTGGCCACATAAATGTCTTCTTTTGAGAACTGTCTGTTCATATCCTTCGTGCACTTTTTTATGGGGTTGTTTGTTTTTTGTTTAAGTTCCTTGTAGATTCTGTATGTTAGCTCTTTTTCAGATGGATAATCTCCTATTTTAAGGGCAAGTTTTTGGAGAGAGAATTTTGAACTAATACCATGCCTATTTTCAGTGTCTATTCAAGGTCTATCTGAGTTTAGCTCTAGCTTAAAATTCAGGAAGTAAAGCAAAAGTTCAAAATGTTTGTTGTTTATTTTGCTATTGTAACAGTTTTAAAAATGTTTTCTAGTTAAGCTCTAAGAAATCTGCCATCAGTGAAAGTAAAATTATCTTTATCCAGAGTGTTTGCTCCTTAGCTGGCTCTGTAAAGAGCAGGTGCTTGTCTCAAAAGGGCTGAAATATTCCTGAAAAGTCATGTACCATGGAGAAAGTACTTTAGGATTCTTACTTGGGCTCTCCCTGCAGCGTGAGAAAACCTGAAAGTGTTGAGAAAGAGGCTGCTTGAGAGAAGAAAACTCTAACTGTGAGCTGAACCTTAGAACCTCAGGCTAGGCCCATGGGAAAGCTGCTTTTGAGTCGAGCATATGGGATTCAAGCCGAATGAAGTCTAAATTGTTGAGATTCTAGCACAGCGGAAGGCTATGGCTATCATGAACATTCTAGAAGATTGTTTTTCCTTTCTGTGAATCAAGAGTAAAATCATAAGTTTCTTTAGACAAACAAATTTGAGGCTGATAATATAATATCATAACTGTGAACCTTGACCAAAGATTGATAAAAAGTGTTTAACATTCTTGGAAAATCAATTCGTTCTCAGAATATTCTTGTTGAGGTGGCTAAAATAGCCTTATGCTTTTGCTTTGCAGTCAGGGCACAGCTGAGATTTAGTTTTGACATAATGAAGAAGTTTGCAAGATGATAAATAGAGCTGGATGCAACTCTACATACTCTGGGCCAAGTTCTTACAGGATAAATTTTTCCCATTTGGGGGTTATTGAATAATATTTTCTTCAGTGAAACTTTTGTGAGAGCTTAATAGGTTACATACTTCCCTATTATAGCAAAAACCACACAAAATTATTGTGAATATCATCCATTTTTGGTAATCAGAATCTATCTGGGATATGCATTTCTGTTTTTTATGAAATAGTACAACATTGCGATGAACTTCTCATTATATGATCCAACTCAGTACTTCCAAATACTCTCAGAAAAATATACACTTTAGAATTTCTTGTCTCTGTATTTGTGTTCTTTTAAATTTTGAAAAGTAAGAAGTACACATTAGAAAAAAGTTTGACTTTTTCCTAAGATGCTCTCCTAAAGTGAGAACTCGTTAGAATTCTGACCCAGTTTCATTTAGAAAGGTCAGGTGAGCAGACATGATTCCTTTGCGGACAGGCTGTCAGTGTCCAAGGGGAGTGTAATTAACACAGATCCACTAAGGCAATGGACCATGTGGGAAGACACACCCACTAAAGACAGGAGACCAGCGTTCTAGTTCAGCGCTGTTGGCCCCACTGTGCAAGTCAATGGAGCTGCTCTGGGACTTCACTCCCCAACCTGGAAACTGAGGGCATTTCCCTACATGGTCTTGGAGGCTTCTTCTAATCTGATATTCTGTTTCCAAGGCAGTGTTTTCATTGTTTGAAAATAAAGTGATTGCAAGTACATACCTCTCCTGTCTCAGGACCTGTGTTCTTGGAATCCCTTCTTCCTGGAGTGACTGGCTTCTTCTCGACCTTCATACCTCAGCTCAGCTGTCATCTCCTCAGAGAAACTTCTTTGGCTGCCCCATCTCCAGTGGCCTTCCGTGTGTCTCTGGTTTTTTTTTTTCATTACCTTATTTGGCTTTGTTTTAGTCTTCTGACCTTATCAAAGTTATTTATTTGTGTACACGTTAACTGTTTTTGCCCACTTCCATTGGAGTGTAGGCTTCCTAAAGGCAAGGGGCCTTCCTTCATTTATATATATATATATATATATATATATATATATATATATATATATATATATATATATATTACACAGTGCCTACAAGAGTGTTGAGCACAAAGTAGGTGCTCAATAAACACTTGGTGAATGAATGATTGAATAAATGTCATTTAAAAATGGGCACAGCCATGTGTATTTTCAAATTATGTATTTGGAAAAATAAAACACAAACACACTAAGCCCGTTTTACTATCATGAGCCAGGTTTCACACAGAATCAATTCACAGATTTTTTTTTTATATTTCTTTGGCTACTTAGTAATCTGGGCATTTTATAAAGCCTAAGTTGCATTTGTGTGGTTTTACACTACAGAGAATGAGACATGATATTTATATATTCACCGTGTGTCAGTGAATTTTCAGGGTCTGTGCACCAGCTGCCCCTGTACTTATTCTGATACCTACGAACTGTCATCTGGACCCAGGATAGTTGAGCCTCTCCCAGTCCTGTTCATTGTCAGCTCAGGTTCAAGCCTCTTAACTCCAGTCCAGTGCATGAATGACCCTCCGCCCTAGACTAGGAAGAGAAGACTCACCCTCCTGGATGGTGCCTGGATGGGCGGCTTGATGCTGGTGACAAGTGGGCTTCATGAGCCCAGCCTGGATGCTCCTTGAGGAAATGTTTTTAGTGCACACAATGTCTTATTTTTACTTGCACAACTCATGAAGTAGTTATTTATTTTTAAGGAATCATGCCAAATGGAGTAGGCAGAATCTGTTGCATTCCTGAATGTAGTTCTTTTTGTTAGCTTAGTAGATTGGCCTCTCATTTAATTAAAAGATGTAGAAATCTTTTTATCAAGATTGTTTAGGTATCCTAAGCATTTTCTTTTTAAAAGACAACCAGGATTAGCAGAGTAGCGGTGTCAAGCAGGGTTTCAGCTTCACTTTAAAGCAAAAATAATGCTTAACTTCATAAAGTAATATTTTCCAGCCTTTTATTCTGAAATCTGAAAAAGAAAAGGAAAGGGAGAGATTTTTTAGGAAAATGTTAACCGCAACTTCTGAGGAGATGATCTTGGAATAACTTTTGGATCAAATTAGAATTTCTATTTCCTTGTTACATTGAAAACCAAAGTCGATTATTTATTTGATTTCCTCTTAGTACTAAAACGGAAACTCATGTTAAATAGGAAGGAAAAAGAAATGACCCTAAAATTTATCTTCAGGTTGAAGAATTGGAAAAGAGCTATTGTTTTACATTTTGATTTCTCAGAGTGTGAGAAAACTGTCCCTGTATAGATGCTTGCCAAGTTCTGAGAGAACACTTAAGAGTGTTTTTGGGTAGCACAGGGAGATAGTCAGGGTCTTGTTTGCGGGTGTTCCAGGTTTCAAGCGGTAACAGGGGAATGGGAGAAAAGAGGGAAGCGTTCCCAAATCAAACATAACTCTCAGGAAATGAGCCAGAACACCTGGGAGAGGTCAGGGGTCAGAAAATACAAACTCAGGGTTCAATATTTTGCTCTCATCACACAAAAGAAAATGGGTCATAGACGATAGACAGAAGAAAATCCGGGATTTTACAGAAAAGTTAGGAACTAAGAATCCTGTCATTCTCATGTCATTCTGTCATTCTCCCATGAATCTATGATGTTTCAAAAAATATTTTCAGAATTGAGGCCGACACTTTCTGGTGGTTTCTTGTTGCTTAAACATCAGGTTGAGAAGTTATTTATCTCTTTCTCTCAACTCCCAGAGGTTCACTTCTGAGAACCTTCTGAGGCAATTCTTTGGCCAGTGCATACAAGGCTCTGGAGGGTGGGGGTAGGGGTGGTCCAGCAGGCAGAGATGGAGACACCGCAGCCCTGAATCATGGGTCATTCACTTCTGGGGAGAGAAAAGAGGTTTTGCAAACGTTACTTCATGGGACCTCCTAGGGAAAAAGAGGGTGTTTTTTCCATCTCATTTCCCAACTCTAAGTTCTCTGAAATCTACTTGATTTTTGCCAGGTGTCAAATTATAACCCTCCTTGTCAACCACAAATGACTAATGACTAATGATTAGCCTAATGACTATGCAACGTTTGAAACTCATATTCACATTTTAACTTACTGGCTGTATTGTGTTTTCATTAATTGTGAAAAAAATATTCCCCCCGAAAGCCAATAAAAACAAAGTTTTAGAGTCTTAATTGCAATGTTCACTTGCAATTGTTGACCCTATAGGTGCTCGAGGAGAAACAAGATGGGGGCTGTGGCCCGCCCATCTTCAGGCCTGCGGCCTCAGCCCAGCAAATGATGCCAATGCCCCTCTCCTAGGGAGAGTTAAGTGATGTCAGCACCTCTGGGCAGAGTAATATTTGACCCTTAAACTGCTTCATATACAAGCAGCTGTTTTCCTCTTTCCACCATTCCCTGAAGGACGCAGGAGGGCTGAAATATCTGATACTCCTTTTCATCACCAGAGATAAAGTAAATTTAAACCTTGAATTAAATGATGACCATTTTGTTCACTGGTCATTTAGTGATAAGTCATGATTCTCAAAAGCCTCGGCATGATTTTCTTTTCTTTACGTTTTGTGGAAAGGGGGCAAGGTCTCAGCAAGTTTTCTCCATATTTACGCCTGGCCCCCAATGTGTGCCTTGAGAGCTCATAAAAACAAATCTGCCTCTCAGCCGGGCAGTCAGTAATGGGATCTGGAGCCTCTCTCTGCAAGGTCACCTGTTTAAATAGAGACTCCCGCAGTGCTGCCTGAAAGGTGTTTGCATCGGAGGGTTGCTCGCCAGCTCCCTTGGTGTTTAGGAAGTGAGTTTCCAGTGTTGGGCCTGCCCTCCAGAGGGGTCTTCCCATTGCAGAGCTCCACTGCAGCTGAGGCTAAGAAATGCTGGAGACCCAAATCCAGGCAGACCAGACCCCAGGTCTAAGATAAAGCATGTCTTAGGCTTTAAACACAACAAATTTCCATTAAAATAAAAACAGGACTTTATTCCATTTGGCTACTAGAGTGTATTCTAGAGTCAAACAGTGGTAAATGTGAAAAGGCCCATGGAAATATGAGGGCTGTAAAAATCATTGCAGAAATAGATGCCAAGCATTGTTTGCAGGAATTAAATGTCCTTTTGCACCAGCAGTGAGCTTCCTTGGATAGCACAGCAGACAAGGTTCCCAAATTACATGAAAAGAAAGCAAGCCAGATATTCATGTCAACCGTAGCTCTCATTTGTTCTTTCCATCTGATTGCACGTTTTCTATGTGGGATGTGCTTCCAGGCTCCATAGATCTGTCTCCTTCATGCCCCTCCACCCCACAATCAAGCCCAGTTCCTGCCTCATTCAGATTCTAGCAGAATTGCTCAATGGATAGCCCTTGCGTGCCGGCCTCTGCTATACCAGCAACATGCCAGGGCGGGTGGAGCTTCCACACATCACTCACACACGTGTCTGGCACAGCCCTAACTAGCTTCTCTCCAGGGTGATGCCAGTGGCCCCCTTTCCACTGGCCTCTCGCAGTCTAAAGAGAAAGCAGTCAGTGGGAGATCATCAAGCATTCTCTGGTGTCTTGGCTTTGGCCAACCCCAAGTGGGGTTGTCCTCCCCAGTGCCCACTCGCAGAATGAGCAGTCTCCAGAATCACCATTACTCCTTCTCCCTTACAAGCCATGTCTGAGCTACTGGGACTTAACGCTCGAGATCCAGATCAGGACTGGCCTGACCGCTTTGGAATCAAAGAATGAGGTCAGGATAGAAACAATATACAGAAAGACAAGCTCGAGAGAGGGAGAGCAAACAAAGCCGGCAGTTCCTGGTTAGGGTCATAAAGCGCCTACTTCCTTTACGGACCAACAATAAACAGAGTCAGTCACCAATCAGTAAACATTCCTGCCTCAGGAGCGAGGATTTGTGTTCAAAGACACCAGATTGGATGCCGACTTCCCCACCCTGCTTTTCCCTTCCCCCAGTGTAATGGAGATCCTCCTAAAAAATACCTCTTTCTTGGTAAGGTTAACCAGGGTTTCTCAACCTCGACTCTATTGACACTTTGGTCCAGATAATTCTTTGTTGCAAGGCCCTGTCTGCAGCACTGTAGACTGTTTTAGCAGGATCTAAGGCCTCTACTCACTAGATGCCAATAATACCTTCCTTTCAGTGTGACAACTGAAAATGCCTCCAGACATTGCCGAATACCCGCCTGGGAAACAAAACCACCCTTCACCCCTGTTGAGAACCACTGGGTTAAGGGAAGGAACTGTTCGAGGCATACATATTGATATGTGACAAATGTCATAAATATTAGTGAGGCATCAGAATATGATATCATAACCCAGAGGATATAGTGCTGTATTTAGAGAGTTGCTCCACAGATGGGGAGACCTGTGATTCTCAAACTTTAGCGTGTATCAGAATAACCAGGAGGGCTAGTTAAAACCCAGATTGCTGAGCCCCACCCCACAGTTGCTCATACTGTTAGTTCAGGGTGGAGACCAACGATTTGCTTTTGGGATATGATGATGCTGATGCTGGAAGTACTGAAAACCACTGGACTGGATCTTTCTGGATTGGTACTTGCCCCACCAATGGTGAGGAAGCCACAGATGAGGAAGGTGTATTGTTGTAAGCCTTCTCCCTCCCCTCCTTAATTTTCTGCATCTGTGTCTATCCTCTTCGCTACCCAATATCCAGTGTCATTGCCTCTTTTTCTCAGGATACCCCTGAGGCTGCCTCCCACTTTGATTTTTTCTCCTCAGGAGAGACCCTAAACCTTTCCTACTACTTGGCCCCTCTCAAACTTTGTGTTTGGCTGTTTGCTCCTCAGGCCCATTTCCTAGTCCTGAATTAACCCATGCCTAAGCGTCAGGAAGTCCTTACAGGGTACTCAGCTTCTGGGTGCTTGTTAATCCTCCTTGGAGTTCTCAAAACAAACTACCAAGCCATGGCATGCCAAGGGGTGGCTTGTCCAACAGGGAAGAGCACATTACTTTACTGACATTGTTCAGAATTATCAGATTGTGATGATAATATAATGCAAACTGATGCTTATTATTTTTTAAAAATTTTTCACAGACAGTGCAGCCCCTTATTGCCTCCACCTTGGGCAAACTGCTGCCACCACTCCAATTCCAAGGATGGCAGAATACCCCCCCCCACCTCATGCCCCAGAAAAGAACAAAAGACACCAATTACCCTCCTACACTGCAGGTTTCTGTACACTGTCAGTCTCTTAGCAGGTGTCATCTGAACTGTATGACCATCCCTGGTTTCCTTTTGTTGATGATATCGAGTCCAGACTTTTTAGAATGACATACAAGGCCTTTCATATAGGATCCCAACCAGTCTTTTCCAGAATCCACAATATCTGCTAAGTCTAACACACTTTCATTCTATCTACACCAGACTACCATTTATTATTTCCCAAGCACAACTTGTAAAAACACATCATAGTGATAATGGTAATAAAAATCACTAGCAACTACCTTCTCGAGCATTTGCTGTGTCTATGCGTTGTTCTTTACCATATTGTCTACTTTAATCTTTCTAACAAGCCCATGTAGGAAGTACTAGTATTATCTCCATTGAACAGATGAGGAAACTGAAATTTGAAGAGTTCAAGAAATGAGAAAGGAGAGAGCCAGAATTCAAATACAAGCAGTTAACATCTGTTACACTACTTGTGTTTGCTACAATTACTCTCACCTAGCTCCATCTGGGGAAAAGTCTCTCATCCTTCAAGGCCCAACTCGACTATAACTATTTCTGTGAATCCTCTTCTATATCTTCAGAGTGAATCAACAATTCATTTCTCTGACATTGTTTAAAACTCTGTGTGTATGTGTCTATAATGTATTAATATATCATATGCACGTTTTACATTTTAATGTTAGGTTTTTATGGTTCCCTCTGTTAAAATGTGAGATCATGTCGCATTTATATTTGCACTCCCAGTATCTGGCACTGTGCCTGGTATCAAATGGATATTCTGTAGGTGGTAACTGAATGAATAAGTGAGGGAGGGAGTGAAGGAATGATCTATCCCAACTTTAAATATTGCTTTAAATGTACACAGGTCACATGGATCTACTAGTTGTCAAACCTGAATTAAAATTAACACTTAAACATATACTTCTGGTTTCTATAGTTTAAAAGATTTTCACCCTACCTACTTTTATATAGAAGGGGGAAAAATAAGAGACTAGATGGACTGTGCTCTCTAATCCAAGTGGAACAAAAGCACTGGATGCATAATGCAGCAGTGTTTGTTGGAGGGTCTCAGAGGACAAAGGCCTCTAAATAAATAGGGTGTTGGCTGATGAAAGTCCCAGGGGTCAGACCATTAAAAAGCTGTGGCATTTGTCGCTGGTCCAGCAGAACCAAGACTAGCCAAGTTGGAGCAGTTGCAGCCGTCAAAACATGTTTTTCTGTATAACCAACTATTTAGTAGAGTAAGCGCATGTTTACATGTCCAAATGGGCTGAGGAGAGGGCCTCTTGGGTGTGAGAGAGCAGCCAGGCCACTCACAGGAACGGGGCCCAGCTGATGACCCGGGCTGGTAGCAGGAGTCCTGGGAGGTGAGGCAATCAAGCTGGTCCTGGGTCTGCCTAGCAGCTTAGGAAATGATTTCTAGAAGTTAGAAACAAATGCTCAGATTAAAAAAGCAGAGTGTGTCTTAGCAACCATACTCCTATGTGAGAGAGGGCTTGAGCATTTGTTTATAAGAGGTTGATAAATTGCAGTAGTGTAGTGTTATGATGAGAAGCGTTCAGACAATCTGCTGTAAAATGCTTTACTTAAGTACAGCATTCACTGGGGCAGCTCCTCTGATTTTGCAACTTTAGGATTGTCCTTGGGAGATGTCAGTGGAAGCATGGCCGTGCCAAAACACTTATCTAGGATATGTGATTCATATCTTATCATTACAGTCTTCAAATGAACAATTTAATTATCCCATTTCCCCCTTGAACAATTCTTGTTTTGGTCTTAGTGCCAAATTCCTTAGTAATATTCTGTTTTATTTTGGCTACTGAGACAAGCTTATAGTGCAAGTATTTTGCAAGCACTCCTGGTTTTCACAACAAGAATGTCACAACTTATTACCAGGGACATAAGTTCTAGCAGATTTTAAATGTTCCTGTTTCGGTGCATGGAAGCAATTTGATTCCATTTCACATTTATGATATTTATTATATTCAAATTCAGTATATTAAGTTTCTACGTAAAATTTTAGTAGTGTTTCCTGTATGGCTTTTAAATATATATATTTAAACCTAAATATGGTCAGCTGTGTGTTTGTCTTGGAACTATTAGAGTAACAATTTTCTTGACCAAAATTTTAAGTATTGTGCCTAACATGTGATGGTAGACTCCAAAGAATACCATGACCAAGCTCTAAACACACGCTCACACATAAACACACACTCACACATACACACACGCCAATAAGAATTTTTGATTACATGAAGGTACACTTCATT
Source organism: Pan paniscus (assembly GCF_029289425.2). Lineage (NCBI taxonomy): Eukaryota > Metazoa > Chordata > Mammalia > Primates > Hominidae > Pan > Pan paniscus. The sequence goes on along the minus strand of NC_073264.2, from coordinate 38,166,577 downwards.
TTTCTAACCTTTTATAATTTTGTGAAAATTACATATTTCACACTATATATTACTTTCTGGTCCTTGAAATGAGTGGAATCTAGTTCCATAGGCTAAGAACTATAATTATACTTTCAGCTGTGATAGCCACATAATGCCTAGGAATTCCATTGACATTTTAATATGCTGTCACTTTAAGATACAACATGAAGTGTGAACAGGGCACAGGACACTTTAACCAGGTGTGTCTAATTGTTCTGTTCCCCCCTCAGCCCCCAAATAGCAATGGTATAGTTAAGAAAAGATGTAGAATCCAGGAAGCAGGTTTAGAGGCTAAAGTAAACTTACCAGGTTCACTTTTGCTGGCTGGTGGAAACAGATCAGACTATGCTGTTGTTCTCTGTGTAGGTAGGTGGTTTTGCATTTTGGCTATGCCTTTTTCTTGTTAGGTCTTTCCTGCTCCATGCAATAAAGAAAATGATACATAGAATGCTCATTTGGATCAGAAAGGGTATGTTCCCAGTACTTTTTGGATTTGAAGTTAAAGACTACAACTGCCAAAATAATCATAAGATTGGGGATGGAAGTATGTAGATTAACTATATTATTTAAAAAATAATGTAATGGTGTTTTCATTAACTCTTCCAGATGTTTAATATGATTGATACCCTTCCAGAGTCCCATGTTCATTATTTAGAAATTAGAAAAACCTCCTTAAAGTAGCTGATCTGTCCCAGCAAAAGACTTTTTTGAATGTGTTCATATACTGTCAAGCAAGCAAGCAAACATCAGTGTGTATCAAGCAACCTTTCATAGGGTTCTGGGGATTAGCAATTCAGTGAAAATGCTTAACTACTCATTTGGAGAACACACATTAAAATTTAAGTCTTTAAAACAGACAAACAAAAAAACAGGAGACCCAACATTTTGAATACCCAGACATTATGCCATTGAGAGTAATAGTTTGCAGTTTTTCTAATCCCCATTTTTTGTGTAGCTTATTGTCAATTTATTTTATAAGCAGCCACATTCAATTGATTAATTCTCCCAACACCTGGATATAACATTTTGTTACCAAGCATATTATGTTATTCATAAAAATAGTCTGCCTTATCCCAAGCTAACAGGTGTCCCTGCTCCTTAAAATGACAAAGGTTGGAGCTGTTGAATATTCCAAGGTGACTTGTGTTGCTGGGTTCTTAAAATTCTTGCTGCCTGATTATAGAAACTCATGTGTATCAACTTGTTAGCCAGCATCTTGTTAAGGTAAAGGAATTCTGATCAATTTTCTCAGAATTGTCTCCAGCTGTGCAGGTTTCCGTCCTCGGTTGAACAGGAGCTCACCAAACTCTCCCTTAATTGCTTGGCTCTTTTTCTTCAGCCACTGAAATTAGGTGTGATTGGGCCCCAACAAATCATGTGACACATATGGCTCCCAGGTTATCTTACATACTTTATTTTGGGCATAAAAAAATACCAAGTTTAGTTAACTATTAGTGACTCCAGCATCTGAAGCCTATTCATAACAATAATATTTTCCTTTAAATAGAGATACCAAGCAATTCCCTGCACAGAGCATACAGTGTACTTTAAAATCTTGAATTGTATCGCTTAAACAAGCGGACTGTAGAATGTCATAATCTTTAGTGACCATTTCCAGGACTAACATTTGCAGTAGAGGAAAAGAATAGGTAGAAGAAAGGACTCTCTGTTGCCAGCCGTGGTCCCTGTGTGCACTCCCTGTATTATGCATTAAGTCTGAATTTCTAGTAGTGAATGATGGAGTTGGACGGAGCATAATCAAGACCAAAATATTGCTTCTTAAATAGATGCTGAATCCCTGCTCTTCTTGGCTGGATAGTGTTAAAATTCATTTGGAGACTTTAGTCAGGCTTTCGTGCCCTGTGCTACAGATCAAGAGATCTGTAGATCTTAGATGCTGGTAGAGTAGAGGTAATATGGAGAAAATAACATGTTATAACATGTAATGGACTATCAACTACTTTTCCAGGATGGTTACAAGGTATGCTGGTGAACATCATTTTTGAAAGATTGAAAGAGAAGACAGTCAAATCTGAGGTCCGATTAAGTGGCTTTCTGGGATCATAAGCCTTTTTTCTAAGAGACCATGGATGGGACCTTTCTTTTACCTTCTTGCCCTGGTTTCTATACCTGGCAAGCTAGTGTGTATAAAAAAAAAATTTAGCTTTGGAGCAAAACGAGCCTGGGTTTGAATCCTGATTCAGTGTGACTTGACTGATCTCCAGTTTTCTAACCTGTAAAATGGAAGTCATATCTACCTCATGGAATAGTTTTATCACATACTATTATATATGTAAAGTGCCCTGCAACTTCTGGCAAAGAGTCAATTATTGGTTGCAATGATTACTTCTTTGCAAATATGAATTGATATGATTGGAAGCATGTATGAAAAGCTTGTTTGCTCTACCTCACTCCTTCCCCTTTCCCATGGCCAACTCTTCATCCTTTAGGTCTCCCTTTATACATCTCTTCCTCTGGAAGGGATGCTACTATATGCACCCCATCCCTAAATTTTCTCTTATCACAGCACTTCACACACAAAGTATTGCCAATTACCTGTTCACTTACCTGTATCCACATGACAAGACAGTCTGTGACTGAAGAAGCTGTACCTCCTTCACTTGATCCCCAGGGACTGACACATAGCTGGAGAACGATAAAGATTTGAATAGGCATATTAATTAATTAATTAACAGTGAGTTAATGAGTAACTAAAAGTAAGTAAAGAAATTCATTTTTAGAAGTCAAAGTCCTAGATTCTGAAAACTTAAGTGAGCAAGATGAGAGATTCTAATGAATTCATTACAGTTCTAGCGTGAGTTTTAGCAGGAAATAAGCAGTGGGTAACTGATTTTCAAGGGCCACCAGAGATCTAGATAGACTGTCTCAAATATTGGCACAGCTTCAAGCTTTAGAAATAGCATTTCTATCTGATTTCACCTTGTATTACTAAAGAGTTATTAGCTAAGCATTTTGTGTCCGATAGTTCAGAAATTTGTATTTCATTGAATCGAACTATGAAAGGAAATAAGTTCTTTCTTTTCCCTTGAGGAGGGTTTCGGTAAAATAATTTATGTCAACTGGAGTTAGATTGTTTTGAATTTTTCTCAGGCTAGTAGTGATAGTTTTTGTTCATTATGAAACATAAATGTATAAGCCCTTTTCATCAGGATTTTTTCCTTAACATCGGATTTGTTGGATCAGGGTGTCATTTCACAAACGTGTAATTCATTCCTCTGCTGTCCCAAAAGTACTCAATATGGAAGTGTTCAATAAAATCATCCCCCAAAGTCCTCTTCGTATCAAGCGAAAGGGGAACAAATACAGATGGGCATATGGGACAGGAAGAAATCAGAGGAGAGTTATCTAGGGATGTACCCCGAGCAGCCCATAGCAAACTCAAACTTCCACATTTTATTTTTAAAGTGTGTTTTAATGTTAAATCACATGCCATAAGATATCAATTTTTGTACTTACCTCAAACTTTTGAATATATTAGAAGCTCCAAGAATCTTTACCACCTTGATTTTACAACTTTGCAGATCCCCTGTACTCCTTAGTTGGACAACACAGAATTAAGAGAATATCCTGGAAAGTTTACCATGAATCATCTGGGCCTGCACTAATAGGGCGAGAGATGGAAAGTCAGAATTTTATCAGGTTGCAAAAACAACTGCTCAAAAAACCCAAACTTAGACCAAAACAGAGTGGATTTTAGCACATGAGATTCCAGACAGCCTGATTTAACTTAATTCCACAGTTTATTAATCTCTTAATATGTGAACAGGAAATGAGGTTCTGCTCGAAACCACCATCCCCTTATCAATTATTAAATAAGTCATTGCCAAAGAAATGTAATTTGAAATATGTAATGGATCTTCCTAGGCATGAGACTAGTATTAATTTCCATTCACAGATATATTTTATAAGGCAGAGAAATCTGCTGATCATGTAGGGATAAGAATGGCTTTACTGCATTTCTACCGAGAGTAGATGAGACCCTGTTCTGGGCCAAACTCCATTTCGGGGAATTGCATTCCACAAACCTAAATGCTGCGAAGAGTTCCGTGGAGAATCTGCGTCCTCCCTCTTGCTCAGTCCCTGTTGCAGAGTGCTGCTGACAGCTGTTGGACAGCTGAGGCAATTCACCTCCAAAGTTGCATAATTTGGAAAGTGCTTTGGGATCCATTTGGTTGAAAGGTTGTTAATTATGATGATTTATGACACTGGAAACAAATCTGAGCCTTGACAGTATGGAGAATATACATAACGTATAATTCTTTTGCCTGTCCCATTGGAAAGTCCCTAAGTACAAATGTTTTTAAAAATCTTGTTGTGCCTTATGAATAGGTTCCACAGTTGTGTAAGACAGAGTATCATTGACTTTTGAGTTAGGGTGATAACCTAAAAAGAGAACATCTAGAGGCTGATGGGTAATACTTAGCAGCACCTTATGATTATCCCAATTTGTGGTGTTTTTCTCCACCTGGTTCTCTCCACCCTGACTTTTCCCTCCCCCTCACTGCACACATCTGTCGGTCACCACGCCATTCGGGGTTTCCCAAATCTGCCTTCTCATCCCCACTGCCCTTGCCTCTGTTCAGTGTGTATCACCTCTTCCTTAGGGCCCCCCTTCCACTGTTGGTCTATATTCAAGCCCAGCCTTCATACCGCTTCCAGAGTTACTTTCCTGAAATTATCAATGAAACAAAGTAAAAGGCTGAGTGTTCACTTACTCCCATGCCTAGAAACATCCTGTACAAATGTCCAACTTCCTTTGCAAGGCTGCAGGCAGCCCTTCTTACAACTCCAGTCTTTCCCACCTCATAGCTGTTTACCCCCAGGCACCCTCTGCTGCGGCCACAGTGACCTTCTCACCTTTTCCCCAAACATGGCACGCCCTTCTCAAATTCTAGGAACCTTTGAACATAGAAATCCACCTCCCAGAGGGTCCTCTCTCACCTTCTCTGCCTGGCAAACACCTCCTCATCTTTCAACGCTCCTCAGATATCACCTCCTCTGCCTGGCTCTCCCAGGCAGAATAAGGTGATTGTGGCATTTATCACAGTGTGTGACATTCTTCTGTTTTCATGTCTATTTCCCCTACTAGACTGTAGCTTGCAAAGGCAGGAACTATGACATATTCGTTTTAGCCTCCTCAGTAGACAGTTGCTTCTAAAAAATGAACCAATGACTGTTAGGGCCAGTAACTGCCAAATAACCTAGTTTTAGGCTGTAGACATTGAAAAATGTTTACATCTCTGATGGCTGGGTATTTTAATGGAATTATCTGATTCACCTGAAAAAAATAATTCTAAACATCTATTTACTCACCCATTCAACCATGCATTCATTCACTGTCTGATGTTATGGTATATAGACCTAAATTTCTTAACCAAAACTCCTGGGGACAGATATGTTTCAGAATTCAGATATTTTGTATTTTTAAAAAGTAATATGGTGCACTCATCATGTATGTTACAAAAGACCCCAACAGCGTCTGGGGCAGCATCCCATAATCAATAATTCTGCGGCTAGACGTATAAACGTTCACATTGAGTAGAATAAAGACTACAAGTAGGCCACGCTTCTTTTCAGGTAAGCTTTTGCCACCAAATGAGTCTTCCACAAACTTAGGAGAAAATCATAGTTTTGGAAGTTTTTTGAGTGTTTGGATTTGGGAATTGTGGAAAGAGACTAAGACCCGTGAACATTATTTGCCTGCTTGTTTGTTGTTCATCTCCTTCCATGGAATGCAAACTGAGTGGGCCACAGACCTTGTCTTGTTCACTCCTGTGTCACCAGGACTAGACCTGTGTCTGACATTTGCTATATGTTCAACACACTTTTGTTGAATGTATGGTTGGACATATATGTAAATTAAAAGTCTGGTTTGCTGTGGCAGGGCACAGTAGCTCATGCCTGTAATTCCAGCACTTTAGGAGGCTGAAGCAGGTGGATCACCTGAGGTTGGGAGTTCAAGACCAGCCTGGCCAACATGGTGGAACCCTGTCTCTACTAAAAATACAAAAATTGGCTGGGTGTGGTGGCAGGCACCTGTAATCCCAGCTACTTGGGAGGCTGAGGCAGGAGAATCGCCTAAACCCAGGAGGTGGAGGTTGCAGTGAGCCGAGGTCACAGCATTGCACTCTAGCCTGGGCGACAAGAGCAAAACTGAAAAAAAAAGTCTGGCTTGCTATAGAAATAATCTGAATAATGGAAATGATGATGGGTTTCTAAGCATTTATTTTTTTCATAGACTGTAGATTCTTATGGATCAGGGATATCAATACGTTGTTCTGGTCATATCTCATTCTCTCATGCTTCGTATAGAGTTAGTCAAGGCTATCTCATATAAGGAATTATAGATTCTTTCTCAACTAGAAAGTAGAAGTTTTAATTTTTTAAGAAAATTAAAATTCCTTCTAGAAAGTTCACTAAGTTGCAAGGCGAAGTAATGTGGTTTGGGGGTTTAAATGTAAACACTATCAGTCACTCGTCACTGGAGCTCTGGGTATAAAGGAGCAAATAAATATCCTAATCACCATGTTTTAGAAATATATTGCCTTACACTCTGGTTTACTATCCATGTCCAGTGCTGAACTATAAACTTTTATTTCCCTCAAACAAACCCCCAAACATTTATCACATTAAAAATGAATCATCTGTTATACTCCAACCGTAAACTGAATAATAAACAGAGGCAGGAATTATGATCTCTGGAAAACTGGAGAAGCGCCGGTGTGTGATCACAAGATCCCACCCCATAAATCTTCAAATCCATATTTACATTGAATTCCCAGACTTCCCTGTCAAGAGTATGTCTAAAATCCCAGCTAATTGTTTTAAAAGGACAGATGGAAGCTGATAGCAAGTCCTATTTGTTGAAAGAAGAATTTGAGGCAAAAATGATAGTTTGTCCATCAATTGGATCATATTCATCTACAGAAATGGTATTTGAAATAGTTCGAATTAAGACTTTTTAAAATGTGGAAATGTTCTTTGCATTCCTGAAAATCCCAGTGCCTCATGCAATACTTGGCACATTTTACACATCTGCTGTGTGTAAGTAAGAACTTTTTTAGAGTATGACTTGACTTATGGCATCTAAGTCTGTGTATGAGGTTACTGGCATATCATTTCTACTGTATTTTACAATGAATCTCAAGGATATAAAGTGTGCATTGTGCATGAAAATAGCATTTGATCTTTGTATCTTTCAATCCAGTTTTTTCACATGCTCTGAAAATACTTTTTTTCAGAAATCCATCAATTTCTATATTGTTATCCTATGCAATTAGAATAGTCATATTTTAAAATTAATATTTAAAAATCCATGCCTAATTCTTCAGGAGAGGTGAATTTTTCCAGAGTGAGTTTTAGTTAAATTGTTAGCCTGCCTTACATGTATATGCCCCCAGAAAAATGGAGAAGCTACTTTGCAGCCTGGCTTTATACCGTGTTACATGATGGCAGTAGGTCAACTCTGACATGGCGTTGAAAGAAAGTTCCTTTTGCAGATAATTAATGAAATGCAGCACAAAGCATGCCATCACCTAATAAAAACATCAGTTTGCAAGAAATGTTTACTGCCCTTTTCAAAAACTTCCCCTTGGATTTTGGCATATGGAATATTACATTTCATGTACGCCTCTGGCTTCCCACGCAGCTTGAGAGTTCTTGCTGTGTCCCAGCTAAAGGAGAGATTCTGTAAGGAAACTATTAGCCCTTGGCCAGTCTCTCAGGCTCATGATTCAAAATGACCAGCATTCATTAAACTTTATTACTGAGCTGCATGAAGTTTCTTTGGATTAGGATCCGGCATGACCCTCTGTCCAGATTTTCGAATGGTGCTGAAGCTTTTCATTAACCTGGAAGCCTTCTATTTACATGGTTCACAGCCTGGTCTCAGCTCACTTGGAGGTAACAAAGGGTGTTGGGACAGGAGGGCAGTGGGGGGTCCCACTCCTCTAAGGCTTCCATCTGAGTCTGATCAGGTCAACATTTTAACTCCTGCCTCATTAGGTAAAATAAAATGGAAATGATTGAGTGCCCAGGGAATCATGTTTCAGATTTGTCTTTTTTTCCTTCCTCATACCTCACCTTCTCTGGGTAATCCAGTTTTATGTAACCTGGTTTGCTGGGTTCTCCCCTTGTGTGCTGCTAGCACTGCTGGTACTCACTTGTGCCCAGCTTCCAGCAAGGGCAGGGGAAGGGAACAGCAGTGAGTCTGTGCCAGCACGTTACCAGGAGTGGGAGCAAATTGTCAGACAATTTCACTCTTATTTCTGTAATTGAAGGGGAGCTGTAAATTAGGTAGGATGTGTTCTTACAGTGTGACAAGAAAATGAATGCTGAGTAAATTGTTACTAACCTGATTAATGCTGGATTAGCATGCTCATAAATTAGATGCCTTTGAAACAGCTGACTTTAGTACTGTAGCGTGTTAAAGTCTGCCTATATGCCCACCTAAACTGAGACAGGCTGGCTTCGTGCCTCCTAATGTGACACACTGAAAAGTACACACATCACCTAACACAATTTTTTATCTTTCAACACACAAAATGGTAAGGAAGCATTTTGGGGGGTCACATTCAAATGTGGGGGATTTTATACATAACTGATCTGTATTCTTCAAACAGGTCAATGTCTTGAAAGACAACAGGTTGGGGATCTCTCTGAGATGAAGAGATACTAGAGAGATATGACAGTTGAATGCAACATGTTGCACTGGATGCAAAAAACAAACTACAAAGCACATTTATTGGGACAATTGGGGAAATTTGGATGTGTACTGAACATTAGGTAAATTACTGTGTACCAATGCTAATTTTGTGAATGAAATGATAGCATTTCATCAATTTCATGAATGAAGTGACAACATTTGGTAATGTTGGGGAATGTCTTTACTCTTAGGAGACATGGTGAAGTATTTAGGATGAGGTGTCATGATGTCTTCAACTTAGTTTCAAGTGATTCAGCAAAATATTGTCATGTTATGTATCTGTATGTATTGATAGATATACAGAGTGAGAAAGAGGAAGAGAAAAATGCATGGCAAATGTTAAAAATTGATGACTCTAGATGAGTTTTATAAATGAGATTTATAATATTTACCTTGTAGGACTGTTTTAATTACAAAATAGAAATAAGGTAGGTGAAGTGAATACACTGACTAGCTACCTACCTGATTAGGATCCTCCCCCTGAATTGTCAGCTCTCGTGCATGTCCTTGCTTGACAATGGACTTTTTTAACCAAGGATTTCTGTATTATATTAGCCAGGCTCCAACCCATTGCCAAATATATCTTCTGGCAATCCAGTTTCTTCCCTCTCTGGCACGATGGAGAAGACTGAATCTCATGCATCTGTCCCCTCGCTCAGGGGTCCCTAAACCCCGGGCCAGGGAGCAGTACTGGTCTGTGGCCTGTTAGGAACTGGGCTGTACAGCAGGAGGTGAGCAGCAGGTGAGTGAGCATTACCACCTGAGCTGTATCTCCTGTCAGATCAGCAGTGGCATTATATTCTCATAGGAGCATGAACCCTATTGTGAACTGTGCTTGTGAGGGATCTAGGTTGCACGCTCCTTATGAGAATCTAACTAATGCTTGATGATCTGAGATGGAACAGTTTTATCCTGAAACCCTCCTGCCCCTTCCCACCCTCCACCCCATCCATATGAAAAATTGTCTTCCACGAAATCAGTCTCTGGTGCCACAAAGTTTTGGGACCGCTGCCATAGACACATCCTCCTGCCTCCCCAGTCTGAGTTTCCACTTCTGTGGCACCAGGATGAGAGTGCCATGTGGGTGTTCCCCTTGAAATGCCATCATGTCTTTCTACCCAGTTTTCAGACCTTCCCTACTCTCTCTTTTTCCTGCTTATATCAAAGGTGGTGATTTTCTCCTGTCTTTATGGCACCTTACATTCAAGTCTCCTTCTTTATTGGCACCAATATAAGTTAGAAATTGTTGTTTAACTGCAAATAATAGGCAACTCACCTCCTTCACAAATAAACCAGGAGTTTAGTTCTGTAGTATCATTTGAGACCCAAGCTCCTTCCATCTTATGGCTTCTGTAGCCTTTGTGACTTTGCAAAGTCACTTCATGGTGCAAAATAGCTGCCAGAACTCCACCTATACATTCAGCTTCCAGGCAGGAAGTACAAGGAAGGCAGGCAGGGCAAAAAGAACATGTCTCTCAGCTGAATCAGCCCCTTTAAAGTCATCTCTTGGAAGCCTCACCTAATTATTTCTGCCAGGACCTCATCAAGTTACAAAGAAGGTTGAGAAATGTAGCATTTTTCCCTGGGGCATATCGTTGCCCCAGGTAAAATCAGGGAATTGGTTAGGCAGAAGAGGAGAAAGAAAATTGGAATGCAATTAAGAATCATGTGCTAGCGTCTGTTAGTTTATCATTGAATCAGATGTTTATTGTGTACAGATGCTGGGCTGGGGGAATACATAAACAAATAGGACACGTCTCCCACACTGCCTCATCCACTGTGAGCTTACAGTTAATTTAAGGAGGCAAACCACGTGGAAACATGGGAAGAGAATTTAGCACTAATCTAGATGGAACTTAGAGAAGCAAGGGGACCAAAATCTTCAGGTAAGGTTTCTGGCTTTGCATAAGATTTAGATTTAGTTTTGGTAAAAAGAATTTTCCAAGAGGCAGAAACAGCACAAATAAAGCACAGAGGAAGAAATGAGCAGGGTAGTCTGCAGGTGAGTGCCTTGGCCTCACTTGCCTGCACAGGGAGTATGGGTTGGAGGAGAGCCAACATGATAGTTGCAATGGGGACAGATTTTGGAGGTTGTTGAGCCCATGGCACATGTTTGGCCTTGATGGACTAGGCAATAGGGAACCACCGTACGTTCTTGGGCAAGGTATGCATAGGCGGAAGTGGCACACCAGGAAGACTATTGATAGCACACAGGAGTAAGTCAAGAGGCTGGAGTCAACCAATGAGCACAGCTGTGAATTAATGCAGATCCTGTGTTAGGAAATCAGTGAAAGTGGAGAGGAAATGTCAAATCTGAAAGATGTTTGAAAGGAAGATCAATGGGTGATAATCGAGCAATGAAAAGAAAGGGGGAAAAAAATGCAGGAGGATTCGGAGGTTTCTAGCCTGGCAGACTAAGTGGAGCCTTGGCCTCAAGGTAAGAGTTGTGAATTCTGGAGGACTGTGTACATTTGAGGAAGAACTCTAAAGAACGGATAGAAGAAATACATGTAATAAAAGTTGTAAGCACTTCTTATAGAATTGGAAGCTCCAGATTTATTTCTACTGTGTTGAGACCTGAATTACATACTTTTGTGTTTAGCTCTGTGTATTTTTCAGTTGGAACATACTTGGTAGATTTTTTTTAAAAGAGGATAATGTCTTAATGAGACAGACAACTGATGTTTTTGAAATCCTTACACACTACATTTAATCGACAAACTAAGGGCATGTTGATACTTCAGTTATACTCCAAGAAACTCAAGGCTATCTGGGTTGATTTGTCATAAAAGAAGAAAAGGAAATTTCATTTACTCAAAATTTCAAAAAGAAAAATAATTAACATTTATTTAGTGCCTGATTTATGGCAAACATATTGCTGTACATATTTTTATTCTGTCCTTCAGCTTAGACTCAGAGTGGGTAAGCAGTGTTCTTGGTTACAGAGCTAAGTGGTAGAACCAACATTCAAACCCTGAAAAACAAATATAGCAGCTGCCGCTCTTTTCCGTGATGTCCCATGCATTCTTATTTCTTCCTCCCTTCCTTCTGACTCGTCGGATATCAGAGCTATTGAAAAGTTATTCATCTACAAATTTTGGAAGTCACAAATTACTGAAATTTAGAAAGACTAAGAAGCTTGTGTGTTACATGATTCCCTTTTATAATATTAAACGGGAAAACTTTTAGATAGCAACATTTGGTTGTTCAAAGCCTAGTCTAAGGAAATCGATGTTATCAAGCCATTTGAAGGATGATACATTTTAAGAAAGTTTGTATGAGTGAAGTCTGTCCAAAACAAACTGATTCTTCTGCTCTCATTAGTGAGACTAGTAAGGAATTTGTTCAGGTTACCCATTTGGGGGAAACGTTTTTGTTTTTGTTTTAATGATGTTGAGAAAACTGAAACCTTTGGTAGATAAAAGATAATTCCAACTAGGAATAACATAACAGTTATTTTGCTGCAGAAACAATTCATTCAAAAGATAAGGACAAATATATTTGTGGTTGAAATAAACTCTTCTTTTTGTTTTCAATTGGAAAAAGTCTCTTCCCTCTACTCACACTGAAGGCTTGACTCATATGAGTTTTTCCCAATGACACCTTTGATAATTATTTGATAAAAATAATACTGTTTAAAAAAAAAAAACCTCACTTTTATTCTTAACCATAGTTCAGTTTTACTCTGAGATATGATAATGAAGTCTATCAAAGAATGTTCTCCGGGAGTTAGTTCCGTGAGCTCCGGTTTCCCTGTGGAAGGCCACCTGTGTGCTGCTGCTGTGGGAGAATGTAGGGCTTGAGTCATCTCTTTCCCCTCAAGCTGCCATCCATTTCTCACCAACTTTTGACCACCTCCCAGAAGTGAGCTACAGTCATGCAATGTTTTGGTCAAAGACTAACCACTTATACAATGGTGGTCCCATGAGATTATAATACTATATTTTTACTGTTTCTTTCCATGTTTATATATTTAGATACACAGATACTTACCATTGTGTTACAATTGCTTACAATATCCAGCAGTAACATGCTGAATAGGTTTGTAGCCTAGGAGCCATAGGCTATTCCCTATAGCATAGATGTGCAGTAGGCTCTACCATCATGGTTTGTGTAATTACATTCTAAAATGTGTGTGCAATGAAGAAATTGCCTATTGATGCATTTCACAGAACATGTCCCCATCATTAAGTAACATGACTGCAGATATGCCTTGATCTCCAGGATACACATCTCCTTTTGTTTTGGAACCTTTTCTCCAAATTGTATTTGTCTCCATTTGACTGGATTCAAAGCCAGATTGAGAAAGTAGTTTCAGATATGTCAAAATAATTTTTTAGAGCAAGAGTGTCACTTAATGCTATATATAGTGTGGCGTTTTACTAAATCGAACTATAGGAAGGTTAATTTAGTCCCTTTTGCCCAATATTTCAGTTACTGAGATGATTTAACAGTCAAAATAAAGTCCATTACTTAAATGAAACTGGTATGTTCACAGTTCTGTGTTCACTAGAAACAATACCCACCTTCTAGTAGATGTTGAATGAATGTTTCTTAATTGCCCCCTAGAATATACAAATGCAAATGTTACTTGCTTCTGAAATTTGGTTTCAGAGATGAGTTAAGTGTGTTAATCCTATGAGGATTTCTAATACAATTTGTCACTATTATTTGAATGAGAGTCTGTCATAATTGACTGTAAATGCACTTTAATTACATTTTAATAACCTTCATATGGAAAATGGTAAATAATTGTAAGTAAGTCATCTTGGATAAACTTCCAGTGACTCCTTTAAAAGAAACATCAAATAAAAATAGAGTAAATGTAGTAGATAGTAATTATGTAGATTAAAGAACTTCATTCAGCTAAATGCTTTTTGGCAGGTTGTGGAATGCACACTCCACATTAAGTGGGGTGTTGAACAAGATAATGATACTAACCTTGTAACAACTTGAAATTTCCATTAAGAGGCTGGTAGATGTACTGGCATCATGTACTTAAGCAACTAAAATTCTTATTAAGGGAGAAAGGTGTGTTTCTACTGGCAACTACTAAGAAATAATTAAGACTTTCCACTCCATAACTGTAAAGGGAAGCATCATTTCACGTTACCATGAACAGAAATATTGGCGAATGTGCCAAGTAGTAGCTCTGTGATACTGTAGCCTAGACTTCAGGCAAAGCAATGTAATAATCAACATTTCCCCCACTCCCTGCCTCCACAAAATTCACTTTTTCCTGTCTCTAACATTGATTTTCTGTAGCCCAGGCCATCTTTCTGGCATCCTGTTCTGCATACCCCAGGCATATTAGCTCAAGTAGGCTATGGCTTGGCAGGAACAGACCATGAAGTCACATTCTGTAAGTCCATATTGCAGTCCCAATTTATTTAGCAAAAGATACACAATCTTAGTAGAAGCTAGGTGGTCACACACAGGAAAAGCAGGTGCAGTGTGTCCCAGTGTGCTTCACAAAGACCCCAATAGGACTAGGTAGCTGCCAGCACTGGTGTTTGAGAAGGTGTCGTGCTGTACTACAGCTCTTTTATAAAGTGTACTTATTTCACTCTTCCAGAAGAAGGCAGAAAATATGTACAGACATGTGACCCCTCTGTTCTCTAGCTGAACTCCATATCAGCAAGCTCGTATCCTCACACCGAGGAGAAAGCCGAGTGAGGCCCTGGCAGCCGTGTGCACTGTGCCTGCCTCTGGCCAGCCCCATTTCCTTACGTTTCACCTCCTGACTCTGACTCAGTTCCCTTCATGATTGACCTGGGTGTTTCCGGTACAAAATTCAAGGACCATGACCATGAAAGCACTTGCCCACATCAGTCTTCCACAGGGAAGGTGCAGCAAACCTGTAGCTATAATCACTTCCACGGGCTCTGCGGTGATGACTTCGTTCCTGGTGCTGATGTTAAGTGTGGAGCCCATCTTCAGACCCTGCTGTCCCGGCACTGGGAGGTAGAGACAGTAATGGACACTGGATCACAAGACTGGAGAGCTCATTCACCAGTAAAAGTAAAGGGGCAAGACAGTAACAAGGCAAAGTTTGAGATCATGGGAGTGGGAAGTCTTTCAGTGTGAGGAGTTTGAGCGTTAGCTATACAAGTGAGTTGTAGGAGTGTAGTATGGTGTTGAGAGAGTCAAGGAACTGCAAAGCCAAGGTGTCATTGCTTCCTTGAGCTCTCCAATCCTAGCCTAGGTCAGCCCTACTTACTCCAGGTGTAGCCATTGCTCAGCAAGCCTGCATCACTGACTGGACATGGCCCCACAGCCCTCAAGGACTCCAGGGCCTGTTCTCTGGCAGCATCACCAGGCTTTCAACCTCAGTGTCACCCATCACCTAACCTCTTGTCCTCACAATTGTTGCTCCTCCCCTGGCCTTCCTCTCTATGCTCTGTATTGGCAAAGCATAACGCAGCCCCTTCTTGGAATCCCCTCTGCTTGGTCTTGCCCTGGTCCCCTCTCTCGTGTGTGCCGCACTTCCTCTGCACTGTTCGGCAGGCTTGCCCTTCACCTCCTCCTTCTCCTGGTGCTCCACTCCCTTCTCACTGCACTTGGGTCTCAGTCTGGACACCCCCTTGGCCCTTTCAGTCACATTTAGCCCCAGCTCAGTGTTCTCCAGTCTCCTTGCATCTTGGCAAAACCTGTCATTAATTTCTTGGTGAGTCCCCACCTCACTCCCCACCGTGGCTTCTCTAGGTTTCCTTCCCACCACAGCCTCCAGCCACACACCTTCCCATCACTCTGCAGGTGGCATGCCTTCCTGTCTACTAAGGAAACTGGGGACATATGACACCATTTTCTTAAAATTCCTCAACTCTGGCTCAAAATCTGTGTTCCTTCTCTTGTTTTTCTTTAGTCTTGCCTTTAAAGAGGGTGTATCCGGTCTCTTTCCTAAGACGAGTCCCTCCTAATCCTACTCCTCTATAATTTACTTTCTCTTCTTCCCCTTCAGTTTTTCCTCTGATCTGATTTTCTCCTCTAACTACAAATATATTCATCTCCTGCATCTCTTAGAACAAAACCAAAAAGAAAAACTTTCTGTTAATTCCCCCTTGTTATCTTGCCATTGCCTATCTTCCCTTTTCTTAACTATAAACTTTTTGATGAAGAATGCTACATTTACTGCCTATATCCATTTTCTCTGCCACCTGCTCATTTTCTTACCTAGGTACCCTGATGCCTACTACCTCCACCATTCTACTGAAACTGCCTTCTCAACCGTGGGCTCGTGGAGTGCCTCAGTGTTGCAGAGCCCAGAGATCAACACTCACATCCATCCACCTTCGTTACATAATGCTTCCATGTTAGCTATCAACACGTTTAAGTACAGAGCAATAGACTTTATTAGTCTGATAATATACCTGAAATGTAAAGACACCATGGGCTCAATTCTAAAGGCTTCAAGCTGACAAGAAAAACCTTGAATTTATAAAAGCATTATTTACTCATCACAAGACAGTATTTTGAACAGAAGTGCACTAATATATCATAAGAAAACTATATTTTGCTTTCCTATAAGATTCCTGGTTTGAACCAAGTTGGGTTGTAGCAAATGCCAATGATTTCCTGACTATTCTACATTTTCTCCACCTGCTGCTTATTAGCAAGCAACAGAAGTAGCTGTTCTCACTTGGGCAGCAGTTTGGCCACTCAATAGCAGGACAGCTTTTTAAGAGCACTCCCGTTTTATACTTAACACTTCTGAATTATAACTTCCTAGATAACCAGGCCACATATTCTTCATACCTGTTAAATTATCTTTGCCCCACACTGTACGGTGGAATCAGGAGGGAGATTGCCAAATGGAAATATCAGGTAGATTCAATTTTGACAATAGTAGCTGACTGTTCACTCGGCGAAAGATATTTGGTCCAACTCTGGAGGGGAGCCAAAGGTAAGAAGAATGAAAACAAGACAAGTGGCTGGGTACCATATTTGAAGGAAGACAGTGGTGAGTGCCACTCAGGAGAGAGGGTCCACCCCACAGGAAAGGATCTACTTTTGGTCATGTAGGAGAATCTGGCCCTCTGAGAAGGAAGATGGAGAAAAAGCCAGCAGATTTGCCATCCTTGAACATACTTATTATTTTAGGAAAAATCTGTTGAGGACAGGACATATTTATCTGAAATATAAGAAATCTCTCTGAACATGTTATATTTTCACAAATGCTAAGTCATTAAGTTCTTATTTAGAAGATATTAGGGTCCTTGTGTGTTTGTAAAAAATGAATTGTATCCTTTGTGTTTTGGGGAGAGTGCCTCTTCTATGGGCTAAACGTTTGTGTTAAGACTTCCTTACCTTTTGGCTTTGTGGCCATTTAGAGGCTTTATGACCAATGAAAGGTTTCTGCAGCCCAGGCAGGGGCCCTATGGAGATAAAATGCCTTGTGTGTCCCTGCAGGAGGTCCAGCTCTCTCAGACAAGTTTAATAGCCATTCATGCACTGAGAAGATCTTATCTCGTGTCCTATTGGTTCAGGGTCACTTGCTGGCTCACATTATATTGAAATGTGGGCAGAGAGAGGGAGTAATTTGTTAATGTCATGTAGGATGAACTTGGTTAGAAAGGGAAGTGTACCCACTTTATAATAACACAAGTGTTTCCTTGCTAATCCCTTGGCAGGTTCATTATCTGTGCAGCCTCAGGCAATGGTTAGCCTATCGTGAAAGTGAAATTTAACCCTCAGCATGAAATTAATCCTCAAAGACTTATGTCTGCTCAGTCTAGAAATAATACATTCTAAGTGATTTTATAATCCCTGACTCTTTCTTTATGCATGGGTGCTAAATTGTTATCGAGATGTTATAGACCATGCTAGGAAATTGATTTTTGTTTACTTTAGAAAACTGGACAAATCTGTAAGAACAAAAAGTCTGATTTCCCAGTTCACATTTGCAGTTGTAAACCCAACATGGTGGGATGACTATTTTTTAGGCATTAATAGGGTTACCATTTGTTGGTGATCATACTTGTGTTTATGCTATTCTTTACCTAATATATCTAGGAAAAGATTTTTTTTTTAATGTCACTTGACAAAAAGGCCCTTTCGTTGATCTCATTGACATTTGACATGGAAAAACTGGGAAGCACCATGAGAATGTCAAACCAGTGTGAATGGCTCCTTGTAGAGTCAGAAAACCTTTAACAGGAGTAAAAGGAAGTGAGGCTGTGTCCCTTTTCCTGTTTCACAAGACAGGGCTTTATTCTTAGCCTTTTCTTGTATCTTTATTTCCAAAGTGTAAGGGCAGTTGGGAGGGAGAAGTGGGGAGAGAGGTCAGGATTGAGAAAGCTGTGGAAGGAAGCCAATATTTACTGAGAAATCAACGTACCAAAGTACCAAGTGTTTTATACACATTATCTCATTTAATCCTCATTGCAAATGGCAAAGTAGGTATCATTTTTTCAGATAAAGAAACAGAAAGGCTTAAATCTCCTGCCCAAGTTCATGCAGTAGGTAGGTGGCATAGCCAGGATTTGAACCCAGGTCTGTCTGACTCCAAAGCCTTTTTATTTCTACCATATTCCAGAACTTAATCCTAAGAAAAGATAAAAAGATGCGAAAAAGCAACTAAAACCTTGCCTGATGGAAAGTCAGTTTTCCCCCCAATATACAAGAGGTCTTTGCAGTTTACCTAGTTGCAGTTTAGAATATTAGTGATCTTCTTGCTAATCGTGTTTTATTTATGTGCATCATGATGACTTATTTTTACTATATTCTTAGGTTGCTATTATTTCCCTTTGCTGCACTATTACAAAATTAATCCACACCTTCACTTATAGCGTTTTAAAAGATGGTTGTGAGACAAATGACCAAAAGGTCCAAAGGTAGGGGATAGGTGTACACTAGAATTTACAGAATTTTTTAGTTCTAGATATTTCAAAGAAATCAAGAGTCTCCTGAATTTAGGCAATATATCTGATTTTCTGTTTTAATCCAGCCCATGCACATTTCTTAGATGTCTGCCTACTGCTTTGCTGTCTACCTGACACAAGTTTAAGTAATTTTTCAATAGGGGAAGTTGGACTTTTAGAAGAAGCACAGCTGTACCTGCATATATCCTTACCTTGTCAAATCCCTTATCAAATTTGCATTCCAGATTTTGGTGTTCTCATGGCTGACCTATTGTAACATTCTTTTTACTATTGCTTCCTGTTGGTTGACATAACCTGTCCCTCTACTGGGAGAGGAAATTAAATTGGTCTGGCACAATTTTCTCCTCACAGAGCCAAGTTCAGTGGAAGCCAGTGCCCTTTCCTAAGTAGATACACATCAACTATTTGATAATTTACTCTTATTTTGGCCTGTTATTTAGGTACTTACTTCTGTTTGAGTCTACAGGTACATTTTTTCTAAACTTCTACAGCATTATTCCTAAGCGTTTAAAGATCACAAGTTTAGTTCTTAGAGGTTATCAGCCCTGACTGAGGTATACATCTCTCCTTTTAAAGCTCTCTAACAAGGCCCTTTCCTGTGCTGGTTGAACTTCCCCTCCACCCAGGGAGCACCTTGCTCACTGCCCCAGAAGCTGCATTCCTGGCATCACAAGGGAACTGCTTCAAATTAGTTTTCTCCATTTAACCCCATCTATTCTATCGTCCATCAACTCAGTTGGTATATCCTATGTCCTCTAAGCGTTTATTTATTTTCTCTCTGTGTGTATATATATAGAATTTATTTTAATAGTGCTGTGTATTTACTTTGAATTCCCTTCTCATTACCTCTGATTTTTAAACTTCCTTGTGTATCCTCTTTTTGGTATCCTTAATGCCTGATATAGCTTGCTATGCACTTTATAGATAGACTGAAAATTTAACCATAATGAACTTCTGTGGAAGTTTTACCTCTTAATGAAATCCAGGTTTTTTTTCCAATTTTAAGCAAAATGAAATTATTTAAATGCTGATAAACAATGAGAATTTATTTTAATGAAGTACAAATAGAATCTGATACAATATTCTTTATTGCTTAATCACAAAAAAGGGTAGAATCCACTTTGTTTTCTGAGATTTGTTTGGGTCATTATAGAGAGTGCTAAAAGATGTCCCTTTGAAGTGATAATTTTCACAAGGGTAGAAACAGTCATTTATAGTGTTTAAAAAATAATCTTAAAAAGGCATAAAGCTGCAAACAGGCAATAAAATTTTGTTGCAAAGTAGATTCTTTTGAGTACCCAAGAATGTCTTCCTGTTGGCATTTGTTTATAATCTTGTTTGTTTTTCTAGTTACTTCCAAATCATCAGCCTGCAGAAAGCATGAAAAGGTGTAATAACCACACTTCAGATTCATTAAGTTAATATGGAATATTATGGAAAATTGTTTTAACTCTTGAAAATCCCTCTACAACTATAAAAGTGCAAAAAGGATTGTCCCTGATGTTTTAGTCAGGCCCATGAGCCTCAAAGCAATAGGATATTTATGAGAAAATTCCAGACATTGCAGTGCTGCCATGATCCATACGACCCAAACTTTCCAGTTTTTGTCTCTTGTCCTGTCTAGGGAAAAACAAAGAGGCATAAAATTTATATGGGAAGATCTCAAATCATTGTTATAACTCATAACTCATTATAATGAAGATATATATATATTATTTTGTTGAATCATTAGGTTGATTTGGAAGAAAAACATACTTTTTGATTTCCACTATACTCTGGTGGTGATTTTCAAGTCACTGTCTCTTTCCACAAACAGCTCCAGCTTCTCTCTGGTACTGTCCTGAGAAACCAGCCATTTCTGTTTTCCACTGAAGGATTTGGTTTTCTTTAAGACTATACTGACAGTCCCTTATGTTTGGAAGATTCTATTTCACTTTTATCAAACTAACAAAGACACATGCATGGAAATGACTTGAGCATATCTATGTATTGATCTTTCTAAAATTTTATACTTGGAACAGACTACACTGATCTTTTCTGCTGTGACTAAAAGAGCTCGAAGGAAAAGAATGTTGTATATTTTAGAGTCTTTTCCATGTTCCTAATTTGGTTTGAAATTTAATTCAGTAGACTCCATTTTCGATTTCTTAGAACAGTTTGCTAGATTTGTAGGCATGACATCTTCATTCTAAGGTTTGATGCATCTTATAAAAGAATGTTTGAAGAAACAGCAAAGGAAGCATTTTGATCTTTTCAGTTCCAAGCTGTCATAATAAAATTATCTTGCTGTGGAGCCTTTTTTATTTTGAACTTATATTAATAACTGAAGTAACGTGGGACTGTACAGTCAGTCACCAAGTTTATATGAGGAGAACTGAATTTGGAAATTCAGGATTCTTCCCTAATTCTTATACCTACTCTATGTACTAGAGAAGTCTCCCCATATACCCTGATAATGCTACATATATCTGGGTACAGCTATATACAGAAATACTAGCATTTTAGCCTTAAAGAGCTTTTCAACCAGAGCTTTTCAGTAGAAATATAATGTGAATCATACACAGAGTTTTACATTTGCTAATAGCCACATTTTTAAAAGTACAAAGTACAGCTTCCTACAATACAGTGTCTAACAGGATGCAATGATTAGGTAAAATCTAGTCCTAGAAAAACAATGAAGTTATGTTTAGTGGAAAAATACTTTATCCTTCTTTAGTTCTTAAATTTAAATCAAATTAATTAAAATAAAATGAAATAAATCCATTTCCTAAGCTGCTCTTGCCACATAACTGCTTGATAGCCACCTGTGGCTAGTGACTGCCATATTGGACGGTGCAGTCTTAAATCTTTATGGATTTCACTCGAAGCTCTAGTGCTATTTTAATGATATTTTATATGTTTAGGAAAACATATTTAGGAAATACATGTTTAGGAATCCATTGTTTAGGAAAAACATGCTAAAACAAATATAAATTGCTATCTACAGATCTGCTAGAAATCTGGGTAAATAAAATCAGGCTTTAGCCTGATCTCTAAACACACTTATTTCCCTGATTTTAGCTATGCAAGTGTGTGTGCTGGGTTTGGCAGGGAGCTAAGAGAGAGGGGAAACTGGGGCCATTTGATCAACCTATGACTTTTAAAAACAGATAACCCTCTGCCACTTTGAATCCCATGATGAAGTCCTAGTAAATCTAAGCTTTTCTCTATCCCAAGCCATGAAATTGGTAATATGGGATATTGAGGAGGGGATGATGTGGGTTTCTATGTGTGGTGAAGGGCAGCAGTACTAGGCCTTAGGAATATATTAATTTTGAAAAATAAATATCTTGATACTCAAACTTAATGACAGTTTACATACAACATGCAACTTAAACTTAAAACTAAGTGGAGTGAAAATAGATATTTTCTTCCACTTTGTCTTTTTCCAGAGAGAGGAATATGATTGATGTCTAGTACCCCTTTCCCTGAAAAAAGAAAAAGGATACATGTGTTATCACCAAAGACTAAGTAGTGTAGTAGGAAACAATAATTAGAGAAAAAAAAAAGCTCTTAAAATGGAATGTTTGGATTCTGTCCCTGGATATTCACACAATCTTTGTTACACCTTAGGTTAGACAATTTACTGAACCCTCCCCACTTCCGCGAATGAGGCACTTTTCACACTGAATAACAGTAATGGGATGTGAGGAGTAATAATTTCTCATCCAGATGGGTGCTTAGATAGCATCTTTTGCTGTGAACTAATGCCAGTAAAACAAATATGAACGATCTTCAAAAAATGTGAAAGAGTAAATTGTGATTAGTTCTTTGGATGCAATACTCTATGACATATCTAATGAATTCGTTTGGTACAAAGATAATTTTCCGCCTAAGAAGTAATGTGGTGAAAATCTGATTCTGTGGTTATTTCTATGGTTTCTCTCTTATTGTTTTTACAAATATTTTCATCTTTAAATGTAATAACTTGGATTCTGCATGGTGTTTTACAGAAATATGCACTGGTCACAATACACAGTCGTGTAGAAAGCAATAGTCAGCTCTCTCAGTGGTGAAGCAATCCACCAGAAGAAAAAAAAAATGCAACAGCAGACAACATCAGTCATCTAGCTGAGGAGGAGTGAAAAGAGGGAAAGTTTTACCAGAAAATATGAAGGTGTACTATTTGCACACCACTTGTTTTGAAGTGTCTGCAAATGTCCTCCTTGGCAAGCCACCACCACTCAGCCTCTGCTGAAGGGGTTGGGCTTGGTAGCACGTTTGTGTGATGTCCTTATCTCCTGGACATGGTTAAGGGAACCAGCATTAGACAGCTGACCCAAGGATAACCTCCTAGAGAATTGTAACTGTGATATGGTTTTGCAGTGAGAGAAACAGACGGCGCTCCAAAAGTAGGATAAATTGAAGACAGTTTGTACCTGAGTTAAATGCAAAGGTGTGGGCAGGGTGAAAGAAAACCACAAGGAATAACTCAGGATCCTGGGGCTACCAGCACCAGGAGTTAGAGCTGTCACTCCAAGGCATGTGTGAAGAAGGTGACCAAAACTTCAAAGATGAAAACTCTTTATCTTTGAGAAGGCTCCTTGATAGGAACAGTGAACTCCTGTTGACAGAGCCAGCAAGCCTGAGGAAGCCTTGTGGGAAGGAACCAGATAAATAAATATGCCAAACCCATTCTCCTGCCTCTTGTCACCTGCCAGGGATCTTCATTAACCAAATTCAGCTGGAAGTAGGATAACACAGGAGTCTTTTGAGGCAATCAATTCAAATCACCTCTCAGGGGAAGGAACAGAGTAGAAATGGGTAGAGAGTGACCGGGTGCGGTGGCTCACATCTGTAATCCCAGCACCTTGGGAGGGAGAGGTGGGTGGATCACTTGAGTTCGGGAGTTCAAGACCAGCCTGGCCAACATGGTAAAACCCCATCTCTACTAAACTAAAAAAATTAGCAGGTGTGGTGGGTGTCTGTAGTCCCAGCTACTCAGGCAGATGAAGCATGAGAATCGTTTGAGCCCATGAGGTGGAGGTTGCAGTGAGGTGAGATTTCACCACTCCACTCCAACCTGGGGAACATAGTGAGACCCTCTTAAGCAAATAAACAAAACAAAGAAAGAGGTAGAGAGTGGATCTGGAAGAGCTGATGAAAGATATTTGGCACACGTGGTACAGAAAGGAGTAAGTGGTGGGCACCAGGTTTGCATCATAGTACACCAAGACTTGGCATCAGTCTATCAAAGTCAGTGTGATGAGGGAGCAGGAAGAACGAGGACCAGGAGGAACCATCTTTAAAGAGGACTCATAGAGAGGCAGAGTCACAGTACAATCCCAATCCTTGTATCAGTTAAGGCACACCCAATACAGTAACAAAAAATCCTTAAATTTCAGCAATTTAACCCGTAGAAGTAGAGTCACTTCTACAATAGTACAACACAGGTTTTCCTGGATAGTAGCCGGTTTTCCTCAGTGTGCGATTTAGGGATCCAGGCTTCTCCCATCTGTGTCTCTGCACCCACTAGGGCTTTGGAACCCTCTGCTTCCATCTTGTGAGTGATACAGTCTTGATGTGAGATGTGTCTCGTAAGGTGTATCTTGCAGGTGAAACAAAAGAGAAAACAAAGAAGTGCCAATTACTTCTTAAAAGCCTCAGTCTGGAAGTGGTACATGTCACTTCTGCTTATATTCCATTGACAAGAGCTAGTCACATGAGCTATCCCTGGATGTACAGGGAGCTGGGAGTATCCCTGGATGTATCTAGCTGGGTGCGTGTCTTCTAGATTCAACTTTATATGACAAAAAAGGGAGCAGGAGGTTTTAGTGGACAGTTGATCCCATCTGCATAGTTCCTCATGGATTTCCATGCCTCAGTCCCAGTTCCAGAAGACCTCACATGGTCCCAGAAGACCTCACATTGCCACACATGATCTCGTCATAAACCACCTCCCCCTTTATGTGAGTCACCTTGAGACACATCAGTCCTAGCCACCAAACCCTTTGATGAAGGCATGAAGCCACACTCATTTAGGATAAGGTGTTGCAATGTAACAAAAAAGTCGTCTTGTGCCTTTAACTTTCCAGAATGTTTAAACTTGGGATTTGCAATTGTTTTTCCTGTATTGCACTAGAATCTAAAAGTGTGGTATCTTCAACTGTATACTTGCTTATCTGTGGTAAATTTTAAAAACATTTTCAGAAACCGCATAGCTTTTTTTTACATTTATTATTGATTTAACAAAAATTGTATATATTTATTGTATACACCATGTTATTTTCATAACCTTTTAACTCTCTTAATAGTTAACTGAAACCTAACCTGACACAAGTAATACCACTAACAAATATTTATTTGAACCAATCTTCATTGTAGAAAGTTATCTTGGCATTACATATTTAAAGTTGTGAATATACTGATTTCACCACTGAAAGTACTCATTTCTTCCCTTGCCTTATTTCAAAAATTGTCTATATTAAAGAAAATTAAAACACAAAAAAGGAAAGATCTGCCAACTACCCTAGAGAGTATATCAAGATTTTTTTGAGATTTCAAAGTATGAATTTGCAGTTGTCCCATGATTTCAGCCAGAATTTGACCTAATGCACATGAGTAAGAGTGGGCTTCGTAGGCCCAAAAGCATTTGTACTGGGAAGCAGAACACTTTGTGGTGGTTTTTTCTTTCTTTCTCTTTTCTTCCACCGAAAGGGATAGTGCAAGGCCACCAGAGCCAACAGAAAAACCCCAGTGATTCGGTCTGAATTCTGAAAATATAAAGGTTTTTCAACAGACATTTTCATACTTTTGTAAAATTGTCAAACTAAACATACATCTATGAAAATCTAAATAACAGACACATACCACATAGTCCATAATGCAGAAGTGAGAAGCAAACATAAAAAGCACAGAAGGGCATTTTATTTGAAGAAGCAAACAGAAACACAATCCACAAAACAAACGGGAACAAAAGGAAGAGGGAATCATTCAGGCTGGCGTCAGCTGTGTTTTGTGTCACTGTCCTCGTCCTCGTCCTCATCCCCATCCTCATCCAAAGTTGTGATTAGATCTTGTTTGGCTTCTGGGACACTATTAAGCCCTTAGAGGAGAGGGATCCAGAAGGGACAGGCGCACATAGCCACAAGCCATTGATGGCGCGTGAGGGGCTATACCTGAGAGTGACCACCTGGGCCTATGGGAGCGAATGCTACAGGAAAATGGAGGCCGTATGACTCCTCCTCCCCCCAGGACAGCCCATTCTCAGGGAATGTTCAAACTTAGCCAGAGGCCACTTATCTTTGAACCTCAACTCTCTGACGTGGAAATGAGAAACAGAACACATACAAAAATGGTCTGTGAACAGCCCATACTGATGTTGCAAAGGCCAGACACTAATGTTCATGGACTTCACTCATGGTGTGGCCCCTCAGGCCCTCACGAAGAGCCATAATCAAGCTAGGTTCTCTGGTCCTTAGTCCACTGCTGATTTTGAGTGGTGAATTAAAGCACATAGGAGGAATGTGGCTGAGAAAGA
Source organism: Pan paniscus (assembly GCF_029289425.2). Taxonomy (NCBI): domain Eukaryota; kingdom Metazoa; phylum Chordata; class Mammalia; order Primates; family Hominidae; genus Pan; species Pan paniscus. The sequence continues at coordinate 38,140,431 of NC_073264.2, read as the reverse complement.
GTGGGAGGAGGCGCCCTGAGCAGGGAGAGTGGCTTAGAGGCAGACACACGGATGGGCAACAAATGAGACCTCACTGCATAGGAAAAAGAGAGAAAACAGCACAAAACTTACAGGGAAACAACCAGAAAAGCAATGTGAGGCAATTAGTGTAGGGACTCGCCTGCCCAAGCCTTGCCAAGCTGGAGGAGAACACTGCAGGAGAACAGGAGGGTAATTCCCATTCAAGAGGTCCCCACTGACCCCAGAAATGCTACATTGGGCTCCTTGTGTACTATTCAAGGAGGCAAGCAAGAATAAGACAAACCTGGGAAGACTTGCCTCTTATTAATGTTTGAATGCTACATGTTTGTCTCGTATTGTAATGCAGACTTCTGTGAGAGGGTTGGTGTCTTAGTAAAGCAGAGTTTAACACTTAGGTGACCAGTACAGAGTAGGCATTCAATGAATGTTAGTTGGCTTGAATTATCTGTAAACTCCACTATTTGAGAACACTTTTTGCTCTTTTATACTCAATAATAAGGTATTACTTGGGAGTGACTGAAATTCCAAATGTTTAATCTGCCCACTTAAATTTCAGGAGGATTCGCTGAATGAGAATGAGGGGAGTTTCATTAGATATGACAATTCACCCCAGCGGAAATTTAAAGGAGGAGATTTAACTCTTATGTATTCACTGTAGATTTCTAACTTGGGTCCCATTTTAAAAGCATGCATTATGTTTAATTTTTAGTATTTTAGGAAACCTAGGTTTCCCATGACACCCAATTATCTAGATCTCAATTTGTAGAACAGAGAGTTATTTTCTAAAGGTAATTATGTTTTAAAATGCAGAGTTACATTTGCGTAAAAGCTGCTAGCTAAAGTCAGCATTTTACAAAATTAAATGACTTGGACTGTCTTGTAGTGTTTTTGCAACCCAGCAAAGCACCTGCCTATAAAACTGCCAAACATATGAGTTGGTTTTATTAAATGTTTGTTAATTAGTGAAGCATAGTTTTCTTGTTCAAGTTCTATGGACAAGTTGGGCCTGCTACTAGGTCGGATTAATTCATGCATCTCTTCTGTTGCCAGTATTCTAAGTGATTTTTAGTTATTTTTAACTTGTAATTTGATGATAATGAAACCACACCCTTCCACTGGGTCTCTTTTGAGTATGCGTTCATGACATAATGGAATGTTTATTATTAAAGGCATTTAGTTAAGAGAAAGAGAAAGAGGAAGAGATCATGAAAGAGAGAGAAAGAGAAGCTACAGAGCTCATTAGTTTATACTGGCCTTGACGATATTCCTCAGGCATTCAGTATGCACTTAAACACTTGGAAATAAGTAAGCCCCATGGAATAGATGAATATAGACAGATCTTTTATTGTTGTTGTTGTTGTCCAGAATATATCAATGCAGTTAGCTATGAAGAGAAGGCTAAAAGAGATCACATGAGATCACGTGATGTCTTTTGCTCTCCAAACAGACCTGCATCTAAAACCTCCTACAAAGATGTCCATCTCTTCTCCCCTAAGGGAAGATCTCTCTCCATTCATAGTCTATACCCCTGGCAGTAAGGAATCAAATTAAATGGACACAGCTTCTTGGAAGGCTGGCTCTCTCTCCCCATCACAGTTCCTTGAGGGCTTTTTTTTTTTTTTTTTAGGATTCCAGAGATAAACTTCACTGTCAGCTGGGGGCTATATAAGTGATTCTCTTTTTACTAATGAAAAAGCTTGAGTTCAGAGAAGCACTTTTACTGGTCACTCACTGAACTAGAGATGAAATTTTTAGTACAGTACCACTGGAAGCAGAAAACTGCTTCCTCTAGCCCGGTGCTCTTTTAGCTCCAAACTGGCACTTTTTCTTTTCTGAGTGATCTTAATCCTACAAACATAAGGAAACTGTGAAACTAGAGGACACACTGGGATAGATTATATATGTAACAATGCTCTCAACATTGAAAATGATATAAAAGTAAGCAGTATGACTACCATTTGTTTGTCAGTTTGGGGTTCGATCCATCCATGAAATGCTTTTGAAAATTGGGTCCCCATTTGAAACTGGTAACAACCAATCCAAATCTTGGTAACATGTGAGGTCAATCTTGATATAAAAATAAAAACCTCCCTTGAAATTTTCCTCAACTATGATAAGAATAAGCATATTTTCTTCCTTATTAGCCAAGCTTAGTATCTCCATTCCCCCAATTTTTTTCCTAGTATAAGCAATTATGCTTATGAATGCAAAGCAACCCACATTCTTTTCATCTTTCTTTGATATTATTGAAAAGCATCCATATCAGTGCTAAATAAGCTATACAGTAGGTACACTTGATCACTTAAAATAAAATGGAATAGTATATTAGGTCTCCAGAGATGCCATATTCTTCAACAGACTCCTTCACTGGGCCCCTGGCTCCTGTTCTCTAGTGCATACTTTCTGTAGAGTGGCTCAGTTCCCAGGGACAGTGAGAGGGTTCTAGCAGATTTAACTACATTCAAATTCCCTGTTCTGGAAATCCATTATGGAAGCTAGAAACCAAGAACTTCAGTCTCATCCTGAACAATGAGCTAATGTTCAACAGGTAAGGATGGTGTTTTGTGCTTCTTACTCACTAGGCAGTAGATTGGTGAATACAGGAAAAGCTTGTAGACTCAAGGGGGTTGCTTGGGAGGATCGGAGAGAGAAGATGCACAGGTAACTTTTTTGGGTTAGGGGCGTCAAATTTTTAAAACTGTAATTACTTGGAAAATGCAGGAAAACTATGATACTTGTCTTGATTTTGTAATTTTAATAGTTGATTGCTGAGGTTGGTGTGATCCTCTCTATTCTCATTACCTTGACAATGGGTTCTATTTCCAGTCTTTGATTCATCCTTCCCCCATTTCCCAAATATGAGTTGGTTTCATGGTAATTAACCACTGTAGTGGCCAGCCTAGGTCAGTGCAGGTGGGACAATGTAGTAAGAGCTTGTGGATGTGAAGTCATTTGTTAGCATTAAATATGAAGTTTAAATATGTGTATACATACATACATATATATATTCAAAGAGTGGTAGCACTATAATCTGATATTAAGCATAGTTTTATGATGTGACATGTATTTTACAAAGCAAAATAATTGAAAGTTATGCTAGTCAAGCTTTTGTTTAATGGAGACCAGTTTATGCTTGGAGCATTTTAATTATACAGCTATGTTAATTAGCCTATTTTATTACTTGTGGTTTAACATTATTAGATTTAGGTTGTAATCTCTAATGATCATTTGCCTCTGACTTGTTAACTAGCATATTGTCATTAAAATAAATTTTAGAATTATATTGTCAGTGTAGTTAGTTATTATCCCATAAGTAATATAAACAAGTAGAAGAACTTGTGCCAGAGGGTGGAATAAACTCTCTTATCACAATTCATTTTGCAATGTCAAATTTTACATAGATTGTAAATACTAGAAATACCATATGTCTTGTAATTGTGAAAGATGTACAAAACTAGATCTATTTCACCATACTCATGAAGGATATGCAAGTAAATGTTTATTGTAGTGAAATCTGTGGTTGACAAAATGATGAACTATTTATAGGATATTTAAGTGTACTGTAAGACTGAATTGTAAAGTGTACAGACACAAAATATCAGTCTTTAAATCTCCTTGGCTTGTGAAAGGAACTGCAATTAGATGTTTCTAGGATCACAGGAAATTACTTAAAGTATATTCAGGCTATCAGGGTTGATCTGATATTTCAGAGAGATAGTATTTTTGAGGCTCTGTTAAAAAACATGTTCAAAATTACATAGCACAGAAGATTTTCCTTGTCTTTGTGGCCTTGCCAAGATGTTGTTACTTTATCTGTGGTAATTATCTAGGCTGACTGAGCACTCCAGGTTACATATTTTTTCAAATTATAAACTGTTTTATAATAACATAGAGACATTTATTGGTCTCCTTTACAGTATATAAATGTTAAGCCAATGCATAGCTCTGCCCACCTACACCTAATAAAGACATATAGATTTTAAACAGTCAAAGAACATCTTAATTTTAACCAGGTATAGGTTTCTGTGTCCTGTGGAAATGACTAAGCAACAATCAGGAAAAGTATCTATCTTTCCCTAGATTTTTAGAATAATTTGATAAGCAGCCAAATATGTATGAGTACTAATTTTGAACTTCAGTTAGTGATCACTGCTTGGGCAGAGCCAAACTCCATGACCCTGGTGGACTTGTTAGCATTATTTTGGAGTGTTAATTGATGCCAGACCTAGAATGTGAAAGCAACAAGCAAAGGCAATGCTTAAATTGCAGGTGAACCAAGTTCCTAGAATCTCTATTTAACATGCATATTCTACCTTGTTTTATAGTTAATTACTAACATCTCCTGTCCCCTACCTTGGTTTGTTCTCTTCTATAGGGCAGGACCTGGGTGTTATTCATCTTTGGGGCCCCCAAACCCTTAACCTTGTTCCTTGTACAGTTGGGGAGCTCAGTAAATGCTGAGACAAAAATTCATGTCTGGAACTATAAACCACACCCTTCGAACATGATTAGAGGCCCTGTTGAGCTCAGTCAGTGCTAAGGCAATGTTACGTAGTTATTATTATTATTTTTGTTTTGTTTTGGTTTGGTGTTTTGTTTTGTTTTGTTTTGTTTTTGAGACAGAATCTCGCACTGTCGTCCAGGCTGGAGTGCAGTCACGATCTCTGCTCGCTGCAACCTCCATGTCCTGGGTTCAACTGATTCTCCTGCCTCAGCTTCCTGAGTAGCTGGGATAACAGGTGTCTGCCACCACGCCCGGCTAATTTTCGTATTTTTAGTAGAGATAGTTTCACCATGTTGGCCAGGCTAGTCTCGAACTCCTGACTTTAAGTAATCCGGCTGCCTTGGCCTCCCAAAGTGGTGGGATTACAGGTGCGAGCCACCACACCCAGCCAGTGTAGATTATTATTATATTTAATCTGAAGTGAAAACAAAATACCCACAGCTAAATTTTTTTAAAAACTACCATTCACATTACAAGATACTTCAACTTGGAAGAGTAAAGCTATGGACATAGAGAAATGTTAGAAGGAAGGCATCCCCCACCCCACCCTGCCCAGTACTTGCTAAAAAAAGCTATCTTCAAAACCAGCAGTGTCATCTTTCCACCATCTGATGTGCTCTTTCTGGAGGGATGAGAAAGGCACAGTCCCCAGTGGTTATCTCCTGTAAGAAGGTGCTATTTCTTCTCTTGGGTGGTGATTTTTCAGAAAATGGGAAACAAACATACATGGTGGGAATTCTTCTGAAGATGTGCTTTCTAGGGTCTTTGCCCAGAGTTGGTGAGGTCGGTGTGTACACATAAATTTCAAAACCTCAGACATGTCTTTGCATGTTTGGTCTGACTTTGGCTATGCTCAACCAACTCATAAGAAAGCAAACATACTCTGTAGGAGCAACATCTAATTTCAGTAAGAAAGGCTAATTACAGTGAATTAAAATCTTTATTTATTTAATCTTCCAACAGTTATCCTTTTAATGTGTTCTGTAATTGCAAACCTTTAGTCTGTTAATCTCTGATTCATTAGTGGGCTTCTCAAGTGTTTATTGAGGAACACGTGTAATATTCAGGTAATTACTAATAATCTTTGTTCATAGCACATTCACAGAAATCTCTGCAGGGAGTTTCGTCAGGCTCATCACCACTTATTATCAGTATACAACTTTTTCTAGCAGTCTCCCACCTCTAGAAAGGATGGAATTTGGGGGCTTTAGAATACAAAAGGCAAGGTCTATTCTCTCTTATGGCTAACAAACTCAAATATTAAGTCTGTGTGCTGCTCTCCCTCAAATCAAATTGTCCCATTTTATTGCTGAGGAAAAAGGCAGAGGGATTAAATTACAAATCTCCCCAGTTTACACTGTGAGTCAGTGGCAGCACTGGAATTATAACCGGTGGCTCCCAGTCTGTGTCTCAGTTCCTCAAAATGCTTCACCTCCTTTGACACAAAGGTGGAATTATTATACAGCCTAGTGCATTGTGGCATAAATTGCCAGTGAAGGGGGAAAAAGTGGCACTTAGGGCTGGCTTTGGTGGTAAGGATCCCCTGCATTTTTATCCTAGAGAAAAACAAACCTTCTTATCTCCTTTTTGATAGCTGAAATCCCTATAAGAGAGGACACATTTTGACGGATGGCACATTAAAGTAAAAGTCACAATAAGGATGAATGATGGATGTGAATGTGTTTCCAAAAGCAGAGCTGAATGGGAGAAGGCAGAAGAGAGCACAGGAACACTACTGAACTAAGAAGTGATCCAGGGGTGATGCCAGAAATGCTCTTTACCTATCTCACTGGTTTGCTTAGGGATTGGTGGCAGTGCCAAAGGGGTGGCTTGGAATGGCTTCCCACTGCCAGTCTCCATCAGTTCCCTCTCCCAAAGCACCCCAAATAATCATATGATCTAACTAAAAAGCAGAGTCGTGTGCTATGCAAATGTAGCCTCAGGACAAATCCTATCATCTACCCCAATCCAACCCTTTGCAATTCAATTACTGCATATTCATATAAAGATAGGAATATATAAGTTATATTAGGTTGGTGCAAAAGTAATTGCGGTTTTGGCCATTAAAAGATTGGGTGTTAGGCACCATTAAAAGTAATGGCCAAAACCACGATTACTTTTGCACCAAATGTATAATATGTAAGTTATATATGTATATATACCATATGTGCATATATAGTGTATAGTGTACAAATATATTTCTAAAGCCTCCACTCCCCAGAATAGACTCGTTCAGTATTTGTTAAGAAGATGATAGATGTAAAATTACTTTGGAAATAAAGGCACTGCATAAATTTGATATTTTAGAATTTTCAAACACCCTTGTCTTGAGACTTTTAAGGCAGCCAAGCCATTTTATTTCTTACAGGCATATCTTTCTTTTGGCCATATCTTCAGAAGTACTCAAACAAGTGGAAGTGGTATATCTATGCTGAGACTGAGTCACAGACTAGTTTAAAATAGAATATCACTGAGCACACAATGAAGACAGTGCGAAATGCTGCAGTCACGATTCTCAGCTAATTTAGAAAAAAAATGCTTCAATTAGAGCAAACATTTTTTGTCTTTAAAAAATATGCTTGTACATTTGTTTGGGAACATTGAAAAGCCCTTCCTTACCCTGGTGGCTACCACAGTAACTCACTCAGTATTGTGGCTGGTGAATGACAGGGCCTGTTTCCTCCCATTTGTTAAGTGTGTGCAGTCCTTTGGCTATGAGAACAGCGGCAGATAGGTATCTGGCTCCTTTGCAATGCAGCCTAGGGTTTGAGCCACATTCCTTTCTCTTGTGTGTGATTCTGATCGGATGTTAAGCACCAAATATGTCCCAAGTGTTACTTCATTGTCCACTCTGTCAGTGTGGCAGCAAGTTTCCTTTCTAATAAAAGAAGTTACTCAGATGGATATTCCAGATGTATTTAAGCTGCTTTTATTAGGACAATGGAGAAGTCCAACCCTGTCTTCTAAATGCAATCAAGAGTGGTGTGGCTTTGCCTTTGTAATTTTACAAGGGGTTGTATTACGTAACTGGAAAATTGTCTCCCTGAGTAGAGAGAATTTGTTAACAGAAAATGCAGCTTGGAACATGCTGATGTAAAGCTTCAATCCAAGAGAGAAACCTTTTAAGTTGCTGAAATGTAGAGCAGAGGAAGAAGGAAATTGCTGTTTTACATGATTGACCGAAATGCACTATAATTATATCAACTTGAAACAGATTCCTGAGAAGAACTGATAACTCTGCGATCAGAATAAGTCATGTGTAATGGAACAAAATACTGCAACCAAATACTGCAAGTGCTTTCTCTGCAAAGCGTAGACATGATGTATGTGAGATACACAGTAGAAGAGACAACTGTTCTTGCCTTAGCCTGTGTAATGGGGCCTCTCACTGCTTTAGCATAGTTAAGAATGGAAGGGAGGCTTTACTGGGGCATTAGCAGTTACCATGCCTGCCCATCCTTTTGCATTGCTCATGCAACACAGTTTATGGACTCTGTTCCTGTGATGTTATTTTGATGTTGCCGCTCCTGGTTGTAATTAACTCAGCATCACTCATCAGACAGTCAGCTCCTAAGTGAAGCACTCCTCAAGGATTTCATGGACTGCCCTTTCTTGTTGCCTGTTCTAAAATCTGTGGGTAAAGTTTAATTGCAGATATGTAGCTCCAAGATAGTCTTTCTTTATTTCCCCTCTCCCTTTCCCTTCCATTGTCTCTGCAAAGTACTATTTCCCACCCATAAATAGCCGATCATCCCCAATAAGAGTGGTGCTAGCATCTGATACTCTGAAACACTATTTCTAAACGATAGTTTTTGTGTATGGTAATCATCTATTTGCACATCTCTTTCACTTTACTGAAAGCTTCTACAAGGCAGGGCTTTTTCTTATTTCTTTGTAAGCCCCCAAATAGTAGAGTGTATAATAAATAGTTGTATTCAAGAACTCTTATTAACTGAATGAACAATAGATTGGAAATATTATCTATTTGGTTCTGCAAAGAGAAAAAGAAATTGCAACTAGTGAGTGAAGTGCCTAGACTTGTGAAATCATCATACTCTGTATACACGTTTGCACAAGCTGTCAGAAAACCCACCTGGGAATTACCTGAGCATGCAGACATCATAGGCAAAGCTGAGGTCTCTGACCACAGAAGGGAAGGAAAGGCTAAGGCTGAATATCTAGACATAGGACGTGCTTGCCTGGCCCATCTGCTGACTTGTTCACAGGCCCATCTGGAACCAGGGCCATGCAATTGTGCAGTGGCCATCCTGAGGTAGCTGAAGTGCTGAGCTGAGCAGCAGAAAAGGTCAAGTGCTTTATACTGGGCTTTGACTTCAGCTCCTGTATACCTTCTACCAAACCACTTCAGGTCTCCATGCACCCTGAGCAACCAAGTGCATGCAGCAAGCAGAGTACTGTAACATTTTCCCAAAGGAAACGGGGTAGGCGGCTGTGGTGTTCGCTTCCCCATTAGAAAGGACAGCTTTCCCTCACTGGCCATTGTTCGTGTCATCTCCCCACCTGAAATGCTTCCTCCTGATTTACTCTCTGACTCCCACGAGGAGTCAGCTCAGATCCTTCTCTTCCCTGAAACCCTTGCTGACCCTCTGCAGAAAGCAGTAATTGCTCCCCTCATGAACACCTGGACAACCCAGTGCCGATGCTACTTCACATTTTGCATATTTCCTTAATATATAGGTTTTTTTTTCATATTTCTTTCTTGTGCTTCTTGAGGTTGAAGGTAATACCCTGGGTTTTTGTAAAACCTGTAGCATCTTAAATCATATGGCACACATTAAGAAAATATTTGGTAATTTGGGAAAATGCATCTAGAAAGAAATTTGCTGAGATAAATGAACTTAATTAAAGCTTATTACGGATATTATGAAAAGCATCTATGCTTATATAATACTTTCATAATATATAAAACTATTTTGAATATTTTTTTAAAGAACAGTTAGAGAACAGTCTTGGTTTTTCCCACTAGATGTAAGAAAGGATTTTATACTCAACAATGAATATAGGTTACAAATATGCAAATACAGAAATGAAGATTCTTATTTGAACTGAACCAAAGTCGTATTTTGGAAATTGCTCTGTATGTTTCAGTGATTTGTTGTCTAGGGGTAGTGGCTCATGCCTGCAATCCCAGCACTTTGGGAGACCGAGGCAGGAGGATTGCTTGAGCCCAGAAGTTCCATACCAGCCTGGGCAAGAAGGGGAGATGCCACCTCTACAAAAAAATTTTTTTTAAATTAGCTAGGCATGATGGTGCATGCCTGTAGTCCCAGCTCGGGAGGCTGAGGTGGGAAGATCCCTTGAGGTTGAGCCTAGGAGTTTGAAGATGCAATGAGCTGTGATCGCACCACTGCACTCCACCCTGGGGACAGAGCAAGACCTTGTCTAAAAAAAAAACAAAAAAAAAAAAAAGAGGAGAATATGTTAAATGTGTCATTTTTAAAAATTAAGGAGAAAAAAGACTACCCAACAAGCTTGCCCCTTTCGTTATATTCCTGTCACCTTTATTTATATTCTAGCACCATTATTTCTCACCCAGTCTATTGTATCTCCTTCCTAACTGTTCTCCCTGCCATACTCCCTTTCTAATCCATCCAGTTGGTCAATAGATACTCATTTAGAGATTTTTATTGCAAAGAACTCTGCTGGAAGACTGAACTCCCACTTCTCTGAACAGTACTGTTCACAGAATTCTTCACGGTACTGTTCAGTACTTCTTCACAAACACATCTAGCAACTTTCCACTTTACAAAACTAAATGTAATTCCAGACTTGCTTTGCTTTTCAGTATTATACCACACTCACTCTGCCCATATGCCCAACTGCTTCAGTCAAAGCAGTACACTCATTCTTCTGTCTGATATGTGTCAGTTTGTAGCATAATTCTGTGAGGCCTAGAACTATAAAATATATTATTCCTAGAAGTAGACGTTGTGTTCATATCATCAAGACAACAATCTAAGAAAAGCATTTTTGAACTAAATAATATCAGAAGTGTTTTGAAAAGTTCTTTTTAAAAAGCAGGTAAAATTGTGGAGGGAATTCCCTGCCACAGAAGGAACAAGAGCCCTAACTTACAACAGGAACAATAAAGTAAAGCACAAGGAATAGGCAGGGTAAAGAACCCAAAGTATAGAGAACAACTCAGTACGGGAGAAATGAGAGTACTTGTTATAAACCTCTTTAGAAACAAACTCCAGAGCAAATACAAAAGAAAAAGATAAGACCCTAGTACTGGAAACTTCCACATTTGGAGGGCTAAGAGTTCAAGGATGCATAATCATATGCAAAAAGAAGAAAAAAGAATTTACCTTTCAAAAATGGGACACGTGTTTATTGAGCTCTAATTATATGCAGGGCACTATGCTTCTGTGAAGATCCGGGTAGCCTGAACTACCCAGAATGATCAACCTTGTTCCATCACCAAGTAGCGATAGTAAACTGTAGAGTAATACAACCTCAATATACAACCCCACCTCTTGCTTCAAATGCAGACTCCTGCCTGCCAGAATGAATTCCAAATTTACAATCAGGATTAATATTAGGCCCTATTAGCTACTCTGTATTTTTTTTTTTTACTTTAAGTTCCAGGATACATATGCAGAACGTGCAGATTTGTTGCATAGGTACACGTGCACCGTGGTGGTTTGCCGCACCTATCAACCCATCTTACAGGTTTTAAGCCCCACATTCATTAGTTATTTGTCCTAATGCTTTCTCTCCCCTTTCCCCACAGCTGCCGACAGGCCCTGGTGTGTGATGTTTTCCTCCCTGTGTCCATGTGTTCTCGTTGTTCAACTCCCACTTATGAGTGAGAACATGCAGTGTTTGGTTTTCTGTTCCTGCATTAGTTTGCTGAGAATGATGGCTTCCAGCTTCATCCATGTCCCTGCAAAGGACGTGAACTCATTCTTTTTTATTGCTGCATAGTATTCCATGGTGTATATGTGCCACATTTTCTTAATCCAGTCTATCATTGATGGGCATTTGGGTTGGTTCCAAGTCTTTGCTATTGTAAATAGTGCTGCAATAAACACACAAGTGCATGTGTCTTTATAGTAGAATGATTTCTAATCCTTTGGGTATATACCCGGTAATGGGATTGCTGGGTCAAATGGTATTTCTGGTTCTAGATCCTTGAGGAATCGCCACACTGTCTTCCACAATGGTTGAACTAATTTACACTCCCACCAACAGTGTAAAAGCGTTCCTATTTCTCCACAGTCTCACCAGCATCTGTTGTTTGCTGACTTTTTATTAGTTGCCATTCTAACTAGCATAAAATGGTATCTCATTGTGGTTTCGATTTGCATTTCTCTATTGACTAGTGATGATGAGGATTTTTTCATGTTTGTTGGCCACTTAAATGTCTTCTTTTGAGAAGTGTCTGTTCGTATCCTTTGCCCACTTTTTGATGGGGTTGTTTGGTATTTTCTTGTAAATTTGTTTCAGTTCCTTGTAGATTCTGAATATTAGGCTACTCTGTATTTTTAACCTTCATACTAAATTGCCATCAAGGAAGACTTATTAAGATAAGAAATAGCACTACTGACTTTTTTTCATATGCATCTTCAGAATTCTGAATTCTACATTAAAACAATCTACGATATCTGTGTATGCTTTTCACAAAAGGAAAAAGCACAAATGCCTCAGGGCAAATCTGCCTGGCTAAGAAATAGATGAAAATACATTTTTTTCTATAGATTTCATTAAATTACAGAGAAATGTAATTTTAAAGACTATGAAAATAAGGTAAAGATTATATAAGGCTAATAAATGAATAAAATCCATACCAAAGCAGAATATTCTAGATTAATCTGAAAAGCTGAGTTTCTAAGACTTTAAAAAATGAGAAAAGCCATTTGGCAAAATCTTTAACTTAGAATTTTTGGTTTGATTTTGCTTCTAGGTTTCAGATTCAGAGATGTGCAACCGATCCAAACAGTTATAAAAGCTTGGTAGACAGCTTTCGAATGATTTTCCAAATGGAAGGGTATGTATATTCTTCATATAGCCATTTTAATATGTTTCTACTTAACATGTTTTCTCATTTCGAATGGTTTATTTTCCTAGTCTTACTAGGGGCAAAATACTTAAAAGGGTACCTTTCTACTTTGTTATGTTTTTCCTAATAATGTGATTGAAAACTGGATGTATATATAATGGAAACTACCACAAGAAGATATTAATAACTAGTTTAATGACTAGAGGACAATTCTTAATTTATGCCACTAGGGCTGTTTAAAGTTTCTATGACTGAGGCTATCTAAACTCAATAGTTCTTTATTTTGGTACTGTAATACAATGTCCAAATTCATTCCCCATTCACACTCTAGTTTATGAATATACAAATAAAACAGATCTGTATCAAAAATTGATGCATCAAGGCTGGGAGCAGTGACTCACACCTGTAGTTCCAGCTACTTGGGAGGCTTAGGTGGGAGGATTGCTTGAGCCTGAGAGGTGGAAGTTGCAGTGAGTTAGGATTGCGCCACTGCACTCCAGCCTGGGTGACAGCAAGACTGTCTTTAAGAAAAAAAAAATTGATGCGTCCGATTAATTATCTGATCTATTAAATGATCAAATAAATAGAATATTTGTTTACATAGGCTAAAATTATCTTCAGTGTGTAGATTCAGTTAAAAACCATATCCAGTAAACATATGTGTGCATGTGTCTGTTGGAAGCGAGGGGCCAGGGGAGGGATAGCATTAGGAGAAATACCTAATGTAGATGACTGGCTGATGGGTGCAGCAAACCACCATGGCATGTGTAACAAACCTGCACGTTCTGCACATGTATCCCAGAATTTGAAGCATAATAAAAAAAATTGTTTTAACTATCCAGTATAATTTTTCAAAGAATATTATATTTGCTTTTGGAAATTGTTTTTATAAGAAAATTCATTGAAAATAATAATCTTTCAAAAATGTAACAGTAATAATAATTAGTATATATTTAGCTTCTATTATGTAGTAGGGATTCTTCTTACAACTTTATGATGTAGGTTCTGTTGGGTTCCATTCCAGTTGGACAGATAAAGAAGACTCAGAGAAGTTAGTAAGTTTCACATTTCTGGTGAGTAGTGGAGCTGGGAATCAAATCTAGGTCTGCTTGACCCTAAAGCCCACGCTCTTAACTGCTGTAGATCACTACCTGTCTTGCCAGGTTGCACTATAAATACTATTCTGCTAATCATTTATTTCAGTTAAACTTGTATTATGGATATCTTTCCATGCCAGTATATTCTCTTTAACAACATAGTAATTTATTTTATCTATATGTTGCAATTTATTAAATTAATCTCTATGGTAGACCTTTAGGTTGCTTCCAAATTCTTGCTATTATAAACAATAGTGCAATAAATATTTTCATACTATCTTTGCACATTTGTGTGTATCTATATATTTTAATATATAGTATATATTGATATATATTTACATAACTTTTATATATTTTTATAGTTTTAATATATTGGTACAGTAAAGTACATTGCTAGCTATGGACTTACAGGATCAAATGATATGCATGTTTTATATAACAGATGTTGACAAATTACCTTCCAAAAAGTATGTACTGATTTTATACCCTTAAGATTTGAAAGTTCTTATTTCTTCACACACTCTCAAATACATTATAAATCATTATTTGGTATATCTGTCACTGACATGTATCTCCTGTTTACCATCTGACAGATGAAAAACACAACTGTCCTAAGTGTATTCCTTTGAATGTTACTGGAATTGAGCATACTTTCATATCATTAGGTATCATTTCTTTTGTGAATTGCCTATTTTGTATCCTTTACCCATTTCTCTTAGATTAGATTTTTTAATTTGTAGGTACTTATGTATTATAGATACTAATCCTTTGACTATTATGTAGGTTGTAAACAATTTTTCCAACTTGTCATTTGTCTTACAACTATAATGTCTTATACCTTTCAGAAATTTGTGATTTTTAAAGATTGTGATTTTGTATTATCTATCTTTTCCATCCTGATATCTAATGATGTCACATTAAAAAAAATTCTCTAACCCCAAGATTATAAACATTTCTTCTGGTAGTTTTTTACATTACAATTTTTAATCCAGCTGATAATTTTTTAATGTGCAGTGTGGTATATAGAAATTAAATTTCATTTTGAAATGGTCAGTCAATTGTCCAAACACCACTTGCTGAAAAATCTATCCTTTACTCACTAATTGGAAATGCTGCCTTTTTTTGTTTTGTTTTGCTTTGGGGGTTTTTTTTGAGACGGACTCTCACTCTGTTACGCAGGCTGGAGTGCAATGGCACAATCTCCGCTCACTGCAACCTCTGCCTCCTGGATTCAAGCAATTCTCCTGCCTTAGCCTCCCAAAATAGCTGGGATTACAGGTGCCCACCACCACACCTGGCTAGTTATTTTATTTTTAGTAGAGATGGGGCCTCACCGTGTTGGCCAGGCTGGTCTCAAACTCCTGACCTCAAGTGATCCACCCTCCTCGGCCTCCCAAAGTGCTAGGATTACAGGTGTGAGCCACCACACACAGCCAATGCTGCTGCCTTTTTCACATATTAAACTTCTACACATATACCCTCTAATTTTCCATTTTGATTCTCCATTTCCTATTCTGTTTCATTCATTCATCTATCTGTAGCTATATCAGCATCATACTGTTTTAATTATTTTATCTTCAGAGTATTTGGGAAATATATAAAAATATACCTCATGGTATGGAGTTCAAGATTCTTGTCATGGTGTGCAGAGCTTCTGTGGCATGATCCTTCTTCATACTCAGATCTGCTCTAGGAATAGCAGATGGTTTGCCACACTCTGGTCTCTCACATCCTCAGGGCTTTACCATGCTCTTCCTTATTCCTGAAGGACCCTATCCCCAAACCTCCCCTAGAAACTATCCCTCTTCATTTAAAAGTGACTTCATATTTCACCCTCCCTGACCCTCTTTTCTCTATCATATGCTGAATTATTTCCCCCACTCTTTTCTTTCTCTACATATGCTATATAAAATATACCATGCACCATCCTGGTTTGTGAAGCTCATTTTCTATCTCCCCTTTCCCACCCCAAGAATATATTTCCTAAGGGTCATGTCCCAATTAGCTCTGTATTCCTTATACTTGTGTTTGGCACTGAGTAGAGACACTCAGTAAGTATGCTAAACAAATGAATGGAAGTCATCACACGAACATCATAATGATGCAAAATGAAACAGAGATGATAACTCTTCTATAGACTAACCTCTCTGAAGTTATGATAATGATCTTGATGCTTGATTAAATATTTTGAGGTCACCTAGTGACAAAAGTCAACAAGTTCTTAGCTATTACTCTGGTGATGTGGTACCTAAATGCCCTACGTTGATAATATAAACCTTTATATTATGACAAGAAAGTTAAGAAAATCATAGTTTATTACATAGCCAATGAAAGTATCCCTTTCCTGCAAAACAGTAATGTCAGCATTACTGAGATCTGTAAGCTGTAACAGATATCCCTGAATTGGACGTGGCAGTTCCTTAGCCAAGATCTTTAATTCATGTGTGTTTTGGGAAGAATTTGATGTTTCTGCTTCTGCTTTGATATCAAATAATATAACAAACATACAGTATGTGTGGTCCTTACATAGTGGAATTGGCCTTTTTCTATACTGTATGTATAATTGCTTCTAGAGCAAATTGACATTCTTCCTGTGATGCCTTTAGATCTGGACATGCTGTTAGCCAAAAGCCAAAGAGCTCTAGTCTTAGAGATGGAAATATTTTTTAAAATACAAAATAAAAAGCTCCCTGTTATTTTTTATACAGAGCAAGAGCATTTCATAGCCCTGGGTTAAACGAAAGAAAAAACAAAAAAAGAAACGAAAGAGAAGAAAAGAAGACAAAAGCCTTTTAACACATGTTGTATTAATTTTTTTCCCTAGTCAAAGAAGTTCTTTTGACTTTCTTATTTAGTTTTTAGAGTCACTCCGTTTTCAAAGATGTCTTTCCTACTCAGGTGCATAGAGGCCAGTTTGGCCTGTGGCCTGCAGGGAAGATAGCACTAGTCAATTTTGACTGTTGACATAATTAGGAGAATTCGCCTCTCCTGGTTTTTCCTATCTCCTCCAAGTTAAAGGTTTTGAGAGCTTGTCCTTTTCTTTTATTTAAAAACATTAAAATCTGTTAATACACTTAAAATCTGCACAGATCTCCCATTTCCCCAGCATTAAGAAAATGAAATGGTTCTCTCCACCATTCTTAGAGATGCAATTCCTCACCTCTCTGCTCAGAATTCACTTGCTTTCAAGAGACAATAGCTCAACCACATGAGTCCAAATCCCTTTACTGTTTCTAACATTTTTTTCTTCTTAAAAAGCGTAAATACATTGTACTTTTTAATAAAAACCATGTCTTATGAAAGACGTGGTTTTTCAACACAGCTTTACAGAAGTGAGATTAAAGCTTAAAAAGAGAGGCATTCCAAACTCCAAGTAAGGATTTCTATTATATGGAATTCTCATACTTAGCTAGTTTTTACAAAAGACACTGTTTTCTGTAACACAGAAGAGAGAACTCATAGAAAATGAAGCAGTAAAGAAATATCACTGTTGAGAGTACATTCATGATCACCACAACTTTTCATCTGTGTCTGGTTTGACAGAAATAAACTAATAGGTCCCTCTACTGTAATAAAGTGAGCCCAGAAGACATAAAGATACAGCCTAGTTAATTAGCTGCCTTTAAAACCAATAGGGTTGGTTTTGTAAACTCACCTGGCAAACAGTGGCAGATATCTCTATTTACCATGTGTCCATGCATCACGCCTCACTTCCCCTTTATCTCAGAGCATCTTATGAAAGTTGGCCTAGTCTCTTTTGTACTTGTTATTCCTTTAAAAAGAGTGATTGAAATGTTCACAGGTGGGTGAGGGGACTATATATTATGTCAGTGTAAACCCAGAACAGTCTTCCCATCTACCACTCTGTCTCCTCTGAAAGTGCTTGAATGGCCATTCTTCCTGAAATAAGGCAAAAATAGGAGTTAAACAGAACTCAGGATACTCTGGTGATGTAGGTAGAGAAAGACATAAAACTAATATTTATTTTCTTCAGTGTACCATGAACTATGCTAGAATTTTTTTGCATAAATTTTTATCAACACAGCACTATTAACACAACATAGAATCCTCATGCCCATGTTTTGTATAAGGTAACTGAAGTTAAATAACTTACCCAAAGCCACGCAGGTATAACCATGGTTTCTCCGTTAGACTGTATTTGATCTTTCACTGAAGATCAAATTTTGTTATTTATTGGCTGGAAAGAAGATAATATGGAAATAATGGCTGTGAATGGCTAATCTTTAAATGGCCATTCTGAAGTCTTTGATATTCCTAGCCTCAAATCACACAGCGACTTAAAGCAGCTTTAGATCCTCCTTCAAGTAATGTACGAAAGCTCTGAGACTAGTATATGTTCAGTCAAGCAAATCTTGGTGATTCTGAGGCAGCACTACAAAGCTCTGGCAACTCAAGACTCAATCTAATCATTGCCCCATCCTTTATAATTAGCTCTGTATTTCTGATAAGTTCATGGTTTTCAGTCAGTCGATTTTCATCCTGTTTGTTCCTTAGCTCTCTTATGTGAAAAATTCTTGGGCATTGGTTTGCTCAAGGCAAATAACTAGGAAACAACTAGGTCAGATTAAGCTTAGCTTCAAATGAGAAACATGTTGATTGCTGGTGCCTTCAGAAATATGGTATTCTTCAGAAAGTATTGCTGTAGAAAATATGTGGTTGCATTTGGGGGGCATTTGAACTGTGTTTAGTTTCACGATTTGTTTTCTGTAACCACTGATGCTGCCCCAGGTATCATCTTACAATCAGACCACTTGGTGATTATAATATTTTCTAGTTAAATTACATTTAAGGCCTCGTTTTATGAGCTCGAGCATAATTGGCTAATTTGGTAAACTCCAGATGTGTGAGATAATGTGCCACTCATTTAAGTGCCTTTCAGACGGCACAAATGGCACAGCCCCAGGAGGTATAATCACTCCCTCTTGTTTTCATTAAGAAGGGGAATGAGTGGCTTGTGACACAGACAAAGGAAGTGGGATGCCCACAGCTCTACAACTTAGTAAGATTTGGACATTTTCTTTTTATCAGTGGACTCCAAGGTGTTTGGCTCAATTCAGTGTCTTAGTGGGTCTACTTTTCAAAAAGTGGTTTACCTAATCTAACATGGCTGGGTGGTTTTAAAGCCATGAAAATAGGCTGTCTGAAAATAGAAAGACCTGTCCCTGTAGAAAACCCCCTGAGCAAAGTAGTCTCTGGAAACCGTCCCTCACCCTCATGTGGAAGTGTGGGTGGGGGGATATTGGTTTGAAGAAACAATGGAAGAGCTGACTCTTCCCACAGCCATGAATCTAATTATTTGACCAATCATCATCCTCCTCCTAAACTTCCAACTTAACAAAATTCCAACTTCATGAAGCCCAGTAGTTGCTGCTGCTTTTTCTCTCCCCTCTCAACTCTCCTGCACCATCTAACAGAGACCAATTCATCCACCCAGCATTGCCAAGCTGGAATGCAGTGGATGGTTCTGACATCACTGTTGCCTGATCCTGGGGCTGGTTGCTTTTATCAGACTACAGATCCGGTGGAGTTCACATCTGGCTGAGTCTTCGCTCAGATGAGATCTACATCTCAGACCCCTGAGCAGATAATCTGCCATGCAGATTCATTTTGTGTCAATTATTGGGTGTTGATTGAGTTTGTAAGCCTGGTTTGCCCAAGTTCCTTTTATGGTAGGCACCAAATGTGCACTATGACTTCTGTGATGAGTTCCGTGAGTGGTGCCTTGACTGCCTTCACTCCCCTTCTTTTTGTTTTAGCAAAGAGGCCCTTCCTGGTACCCACTGGACCTCCCTCGAGTGCTCCCTTGTTTTTATGTGGTGATGACAAGGAAAGCAGAGAGTCCCAGCCGCTCTTGCTCCCACACTGCCAGAGTTCAGCCATGGCCTGCCTTGGCTTTTTAATGATGCTGCAGCAAGTTTCCTCTTTAGCTAGAAAAAAAGGGGTTGGGGGTTGGGGGACAAGAAAAAAGTAATAGAATAAGTTAGAATTTGGAGAATAAACTATAGCAAATTTATCTGGCATGCCTTAAAAGCAATGGACCTAGGTCTAGAATATGGCTTCCATAGGCTGAAGACATTTTCTTCTTCCAAGTCTTCTCCTGATTTGGAAAGAAAATGTGAGAAGAGATTATCTTAATTCAGGCATGGACATACTACTATTATTATTAAATAATCTGTGTTTCTTTTAAAAATGGTTTGTTAACTTTAGTATATCATACTCATACATTTTAATTGATTTTTTAAATTGACATAGTTGTACAGATTTATGGGGTATATAGTGACACTTCAGTACATGCAGTGTATGGTGATGAAATCAAAGTAATTAACAGATCCATCACCTCAAACATTTATCATTTCTTGTATTAGAAACATTAAACATCTCTCCTAGCTATCTGAAAGTATAGAATATATTATTGTTAGCTATAGTCATCCTACAGTGCTATGGAGCACTAGAATTTTTCATCCCACTTAGCTGTAATTTTGTGCCCATTAACCCACCTCTTTTTTAAAAAATAAAATAAAAGTAAAGTAAAAATAAATAAAAAAAGCTCTCTCACCCAGGCTGGAGTGCAGTGGCACAATCTCAGCTCACTGCAACCTCCACCCCCACCCCCACCCCGGTTCAAGCAATTCTCCTGCCTCAGAGTAGCTGGCATTACAGGTGCCCGCCACCACACCCAGCTAATTTTTTATATCTTTAGTAGAGACAGGATTTCACTATGTTGGCCAAGCTGGTCTCAAACTCCTGACCTCAAATGATCCATCTGTCTCGGCCTCCCAAAGTGCTGGGATTACAGGTGTGAGCTACTGCACCCAGCCCTTTAATCCACCTCTAACTGTTCTCCCCTTCTCACTACCTTTCCCAGCCTCTAGGAACCATTATTCTACTCTGTGCTTCTATTAGATCAACTTTTTTAGCTTCCACATATGAATATTCATAAATTTTTAGTCATCAAGTATATGTAATCTCTTTTTACAGAAACGTTATGCTATGTAGCTAAGAACTTTAAATTTAGATTATTTAGCAATTCAAGTTTGAAAATTAAAGGATGAAGGGTAAGGAGAAAGAATACCGAAGAAGAACAGGCAGTGACTTATTTCAATAGTTTTAAAAACAACAGGCAGTTGGACCATGGATACATTATTTGGCATTTCTATCTTACCAGATTATTCTGTACCACTGCTAAGCCACACAGTTGCTGGCGGAAGCTGTACTGGGTTGTAAAGTAACAGTTCCTCCCCAGTCTTCACAATCAGGGAGCAGATGATGAATTTGCAGAGTGCTCAGAGGGCGGCATCCCAGGGCTTCAATGGCCCAGAGTTCTGTTTCCTTTTCTAAATCAGAGGTCTTTTGTTCTGCCACAGAGTGACCTTTAAAATGGTTTCAGCTCCTAGATCTCCCTGCTGTCATCACCACAGACTGCTAGCTGACACTCACACTCCGACTCCCCCAGCCTCTCTCTCACAACGCTTTCCGACTTACTGACTGGCCTTTGGCAAGGATTTAACTGTTGCCAAAGAGTAAGTGAAAACGTTTGCAGTGATGTCAGCCCGTCAGCAAGGCCTGATTAAGAGACCAAACACAGCCTCCCTCAGCGTGTGGTGCTGACAAGAAGGCAAGGAGGACCAGTTGTTTGAGTGGAAATTGTTGTCTTCTAGGAGGGTTGGTGTCTCAATTCAGAGCCTGAGCAGATATTCCCCATGTTTGTGGAGTGTTAATCAAGGTGGAGGGGAAAGGTGGGATTCCATAGCCAATGGGGGATATCCCACTGGAAATATTTTTAGGCCTTACTTTTAATTTATTCTGGCTTTCTTATGGGCTAGAAGTACAGTCACATTACGGAGAAAGTATGGCTTTACCAAAACCAAAATTCTTTTTCTAGTGGTCGTCAAAACCGAACATTTTCGAATCAAATGGAAAAAGAGAACTTCCTAAAAGCACTCTTCTACCCATACCTGATTATCTTATTGTAGAAAAAAACTTAGGCATGATTTGACGTAGACAAGGTTAAAAGAGTTCATAGTTTATTTTCATCAATGACTTCATGCATTTTTGGGCTGGTTTCATGATTTTAGCTTTGCCTTTCCCGCTGGTCTTCCAGGTGGTTTGGAATTGGAGGAAGGGAGAAGATTCTGACAGTATTGTTATGATGGTCATTAGATTCAAAACCACTGTTACCATTCTGGTCCTTTATCGTTTGTGAAACGTGTCCATGTATATGACCTCCTTGATACTCTTAAGAGCCCTAGCAGGTAGGAGGATGAGGAGTACAGTTCTAGTTTTCTGGTGAAGAAACAAATAAGAGTTGTTAAGGGACTTGCCCAACATTCCACAGCTGTATTTGTTGGGGCTAGGATTCATCCAGTGTCTTCCTCATCTTCTAATATGCTGCCTATTTTGTCAATAACAAAAGAGTGGTACTAGCAATCACAAAAGCAGCACCTCACATTTACACCATTCCCTCTTTGGGTTCAAAGCCTTGTACATATCTCATCTCAGTTGGCTAAATTTCATCTAGGGAGGAAGGAAAGGGATGGCATGACTGCTGACAACTTTTCTGGTCTATGTACAAGAAAACTTCAGCAGAAAGGGGTTTAGTGGGATTCCCAGAAAAATTGATCTTGATATCAATACTCAAAGAATGCAGAGGTTTAGTTTGTTTGTTTGTTTGTTTAAAAAAGGTCTTAGGCAAATGAAATTAGATTACACATGTCTTCTGACATGTGGCACCATCATTCTATGAGACCAAGGTTTGGACCTGCGGTCCTTAGGACAGAATCATCTCCAAAGAATAGTTACCAGACACAGTGTGAGGTTAAGACTCACTGAGTGAACTTAACTCGGTTATTTCACCTGTTAGAGTCTTGGCCTAACTGAAGTTGAATTTAGTAATAACCAGGAAAACCTCATGAAACATGAAATAAGGCATTTAACCAATGTTCCTTGGATGAATTGTCAGATGGGAGTGAAGAATCATCATATGATCACAATGTATGTAAAGATACAGTCACCTAATCCTAGAGAAAATGCCAGCCTTATACAGTGGCTTGGTTTTCCTGCTGATAAACAGCTCATTGTGTGGAACTCAGAGGAAAACAAGATACCAAAAAATCTAACATAGTCACAGTCTCAGTGATGACAAAAAATGAGATAAAGTGTTAGATACATTTTGGAAACTCTTAAAGAGAGGTTGTGAGTTTATTGTTAAATGAATTAGTTTTTTAAATTTTTTTACATAAAACCTGTCCTATATTAGAAGAATCAAGAACCAAAAGGAGAAGTACCATTTTGTATTCTATACATTTTCAGTGAACAGGTCAACATACATTTTGAAATTCAAATAATAAAATTTCCAGAGATTGACACTATTTGTAAAGGAATCAAAATTAAAAGAATGTTGCAATATAACTCATTAAGCAATAAGACATATTGATAACTAGAGACCTGGCTTCATGTGTAAAATAAAATATGTGTTACATTTCAAAAATGTTTCTTAACTACCTGTTCACCCCTTAACCCCATGAACTGGCTCTGTCTACAACCCTGTTTTCAAACTGTTCTCCCAGAGCCTGCCACAGACCTTCTATCTTTTTCCACAGAATCTGAGATACTGACAAGTGTAAGGTAAGATATTACTTCATTAGAGAGAAAAAATGCTGATAATTAAACTCTTTACAATGATTTGACAATGGATGTGGGTGATGAGTAAGAAGAAATTTCAATAACTTTCTAGTGTTTGGCATTCCAGAGGCACCTAGCTAAGCAATGCACAGGTTCCTGATCCATAGATATTATATGATGATAAAATTTTGCCAGTAAGTGTTGGAAAAATTTTTACCCTCTGGTTTGAATGTTTCAGGCTTTATCTCACCCAATATCATTACATGCCTCTTATGTTCCAGCCCTTCTGGCACAATTATAACTCCTGAAACAATTTGTCTGTGCATATTTCTCACGCATATTCATTAGCCAAGAATGTCCTTTCCCTTTTATCCACCTGTGGAAATTCCGGTCATCCAAAGATGCCCAGCTCGTATACTGTTTTCTCTTTGATGCCTTCCCTCATCATCCAAAGGGGAAATAATTTCCTCCTTCTGTTCTCTTATAGCACTTTGTTCCTCTGTAACAACACTTACCTTGTGGATCAAAGAGACCTGGATTAGAATTCCACTTGGAAGTTTTGGGACCTTGGACAAATTATTTAACCTCATTGTACTTCAGTTTTCTCATTTTTAATATGGAGACAATAACCATACTTACTTTATTGTGTTGCTAGCACTCAGTATTAATATATGGAATATAAATATACACATAATGATTGTTAGCTAGTTTTATTTTTAGTACCTTATATTGTAGCCAATTACTCGTAACTATTCATAGTTATGTAAATATGTAGAACTCTGATGAAATAATATTTGGGGCTCCTATAGTGTATCACATAGTTCTTTGTATATAATCATATATAATCATCACCCAATTTGTGTTTGCTGAATTTAATTGAATAATTACTAGTTTCATATACTTAGCTATTCTGGACATAGTAATATTTAAAAATGTGTAATCAAATCAAAACAGATAGTAAGAAAATTTATGACACCCATGGTATCATTAAGACCAAGATTCTAAACATGATAATTTATCTATAACCCCAGAAGGGTAACATCTTTATAACAATCTCAGGAATACAATAGAATAATTTTCATGGCCACGCAGGTGTCTGAAGGTGAGGCATTAAATTTTGGCATGTAGTTTTTAGATTCGGGCACTTCACCGCTGGCAAATGATGCTGAATGGCACTGAGAGGGTCTAATTAGGGAAATTGTGAAGGCTTAGGAAGACCAAAGTGAAATGCAAACTGTCTGCTTCCATGCTTTGAATGTGTTCTGTCTTCACTACTGTTCTCCTTAAAGCACTTCCTGTCTAGAGTTTAATAAGCAGAGGGACAAAAACTGTGTACATAAAACCCAAATACTCCAGTCGATTAAAAAATGAAATAAGTAAAAGCAAAAGAACATTTAAAGTGAAATAAGAGGCAGGTTGAGTTAGGATTTTGAAAGACAATATTATAGAGACTCTTGGTTTCAGACACCACAGAGTAGCTTGCATCAGAAGAACCCTCCTGCTGAAAATAACAGTAAACAATAGGCAAAATACACAAAACTACTTTTGAAGGCGTTGTAGAGCTATGGCAGAACTGATGAGAGGCTACAAGACCTGAGGGAAGGAAGCGTAGAGAAGTAAGTTCCACATTCACCCAGGATTTTTACTTAAAGGCTTTGCTAAGTCTTGTGGGAAGTGTTGGGGGAAAGAGTCAAAGCCACGTCTGGGCTGAGGAGGGAGTTGTAGGTTGGTGTTCAGGGATGCCAAATGGCTGAGACCTGAGGAGTAAAGATCCTGGTGAAGAGGGAAACTGCTGAGAAGGGAGCCCAAAGATCTATATGCAATTTCCCCTTGAGGCATTTGCCAACTCTTGAGCCACATATGAGCAGGAGGAAACTCCAAGAAGCCTAGGGGGAAAAACTCCAGCAGTTGGAAAGCTATCGAGATGAGCAGAGACTTCAGTAGCCCCTTGAGGCTGAGGAGGCAAGGGTTGGAGTTCAAGTCCAGCCAGGTGGAAGGGCTCTGTAAGCACCCCAGGTCTTCAGTTGAGGCCCAGAATGTCCACTCCCAAGAGTGAGAGCTCTGCCTCAGGAATAGGGACAAAGCATAAGTAAATTCTCCCTAACGAAGCCTAAAACCCACCCTCAGCAAAATGAAGGTATTTTCTGTAATCTGTTTGCTTGCTGAGAAAAAAATGTTTCCATCTTTGGAGGAAAACACCATCATCCAGGGGCTTTTCAATGTTTATGCACAGTGTCCTCTACTCAATAAAAAGTTACAGGGCCTTAGAATAAAAAAGACCAACTAACTAAACATCAAGAGAAGCAGAGACAATAAGTCATTCAAATTTTGGAATTATCAGACTGGGACTTTAATTTTTTTTATTTTTACTTGGGTAAAATATACATAACATAAAATTTACCTTTTTAAGCATTTTTTAAGCATACAGTTCAGTGGCCCTAAGTAAAGTCAATGTCGTGCAACCATCAATACTGCATCTTCAGAACTTTTCATCTTCTCAAACAGAAAATCTGTACCCTTAAACAGTAATTCCCCATTTCTCCCTCCCCACAGCCCCTGATAACCTCCATTCTATGTTCAGTCTCCATGAGTTTGACTACTCTAGGTATCTCATATAAGTGGAATCATACAATATTTGTTCTTTTGTGACTGACTGGTTTATTTCACTTAACATAATGTGCCTTCAAGATTCATCGGTATTGTAGCATGCATCATCATTTCCTTCCTTTTTAAGACTGAATAATATCCCATTATATGTATGTACCACATTTTGTTTATCCATTCATATCCAGGTGTCAGTGGACCCTTGGGCTGCCTCCACCTTTTGGCTCTTGGGAGTAATGCTGCTATGAACACTGGTGGACAAATATCTGTTGAAGTCTCTGCTTTCAGTTCTTTGGTGTATATACCCAGAAGTGAGATTGCTAGAGCTTATGATAATTCTATGTTTAACAGAGAATGACTTTTTTTAAAAAGCTATAAGAATTATGTTCAAAAAACTAGAAGATGGAAAATTTCACCAGAGACTTGAGATCTGCAAAAACAAAATTTTAAAAAAAGAATTCAAATGGAAATCCTGAAAATGTCAAATTGGTGCAAAAGTAATAGCAGTTTTTGCCATTAAAAGTATGACTTTTAATGTTTTATCCTTCTAGTGTTCGCTGGTAGGTACTCAATATTGTACTTAGTTAATCAAGTTATTCGAGGAATAATAATACTACATATATTTTTGGTTTGAGAAATAACATTTTTAAAAATTTATTTTAAGCAACTAAAACAATAACTTACCAGGTGCTGAGTGCTTTGCTAAGTGCTCTCATTTAGTCCTCAGAACAATCCTATAGGGGAAGAACTACAATTTTTCCTATTTTATTGATGAGTCAGACAAGGTCAAAATGTTTGTGTAACTTGTCCAATTTCTCATAGGTTGTAGGAATTTTAACCCAGGTAACCTGGGTCCAGATATTAACCTCTATTTTAAAAGATAAACTTAAAAAAACATAAATTCTTCTTTTTTCACTAAGTGGCTACTTTATAGCTTTAGAAAATAAATGGAAAACTGAGAAACCAAATTGGTTGGTGACATCAGTTAGGGCACTAAACTCTTCTTATAATATGACCTTTACATTTTTTCAAATGTTTCTTCAGGATGCCGGGGCACTACTTGATATATTTTGGCATGGGCTCTGTCATGCATGTTTGACATATGAGAAACACCACCACGGTGAATAGAATGTTCCATCTTTCTCCTTAAACTCCAAATTGCTCAGGGCCACAAGATACAAACCATGGGTTTAAGTTTGACACCCTCAATTTCCTTCTTTCATGTTTGTGGATCTCATTCTCAGAATGCTGGCATTTTACCTTTCTACATCCTTGTCTTCACTCCTTCCTCTACCCCATCATCTGTCTTAAATGTTTAATCTTTTTGCTACACCTCCTCAGAGCATGATGGCTTTTGATGGCCATCTCTCCTCCAGTGATGGGGCATTCTTGGGGAAATCCATTTTCTTTCAGCCTTGGCAGGGAAGATCATACATTTATTGTACAGAACAAAGGGAGTATTCATTCAGACCTGAAGATTCCCAATATATTTGCCTTTAGCTCTCTTGTCCTCAAACTCTTTATTCACCCAGGTTACATTTCTAAGTCCCTCATATCCTATTTTAATCTTGTTTGTTTAATCAATTTCTCTTTCTCTCTCTCTCTGTCTCTCTCTCTCTTTCTCTCCCTATTAGAAGAAAAAGAGCTGCTCATTTCAGACAGAAAATTAAAATGAACACCTCCTTTTGTAATGCTGGACAATCCCATTATTAAATATTTCTTAATCTCTCTGGTGTGAGACATAGTTCCCTGAAGTGTACAAAGTGTTTTGATATAGAAGGAGATGAAGGGCAAACAACATTATTCCAGCTGCAAAAAGATATCTGCATCTTTTCTGTATTGATGTCATTTTCTTTACCAGCCTTATAAGAATACTTATGTCCCAGCAAGCAAATGGTATTTAGTGACTGCCCATGTGTACACAGTCCTCTGTTAGGCAGCATACCAGTTACATAAAAAAAAACCCAGCTCTGGCCTTCTAAACACTTAATTCTGCAATAAAACGACTGTATGAGCAAAAATGAGTGTTTCAGTCACATGATTCTTTAGCCTTTGTGGAAAAAATCCTTCTGAAAGCAACTGCAAAAATGTTAGAGATGTGACCAGTTGGAAAATACATTTGCATTTCCAATACCTGCAGGTTTCTTCACACTTCTTATATAACCATTCTCAATTACAGGAAAAAAACCCACCAAAACTATGAAGGGACTTTCCAGACAGAAATAAAGTGTCCCCATAGGAAATAAAATCTTCAAAGTGTCCCTTTCATTGAACTTGTTTTTCTTCCTAGAACAAATGGATACATCAGACATAAAATTTAACAGAGACACTAAAGTAGGGGTCTGGCTTACCTGAATAGGAGAGGTTACAGCATTCCACCAAGAGGACACCAAGGCGCTAACAACGCACAGACTACTATCACATTTTATTGAACTTCTAATCACCATCGACTATATGAACCATCATTTATTTAGGATTTCAACAGCCTCCAGTTAAACTCTATTTTACATTTCTTTTTCTGTGTGTTTGTTTTAATTTAAAAGCCAGTATACATATTGACAATTCTTTGACAGCAAAGGTAAAACCACCAGGAGTATATCTGTTTATTGAGGACTGACAGCTTTATAGCTAACATAAAAATAATCTAATGTTTATTGGGGCAAATGTTTGGACTGAGGATTAAGTGAAACTACTGAATAGAGAAAACCTTTTCATCCTATTCAGGCTTTTCAAATAAGGTTTGGGATCAACGACATAAAAACTTTTTGTGTTGATTTCTTTAATGCTCTTCCCTTAATTTGTCCCACTACTCACTCCCTTCCACTCTGCTACCCCAAATTAGGTTTTACAGCAGGGGTTTTAAAGTAAGTAAAACCTTGAAAAGGAAGATGCTACTGTTCAGAGATTCATTGCTATAGAATTTACATGGGCCATATGAACTTTCTAGATAAGAGCAAAGCAAAATCTAAAGCATACTGCTTATAATATAAACTTTTTCTGCTGTTTCATGTAGCTTACATGTAAGAAGAGCTCTTGAATTTTTTTGTTTGTTTTGCTGCTTTTTAAAAAATTCATTATTAGAGATGAGAAGCAGAACTTATTTTAAACTCTTCTGAAACTGGTTTTAAGGAGTCTTAAAGAGCCTTTTTTTCTTCTCGTTTGCCTTCAGCCACATATCAACAGCATTAGATTGTTGTCTTTATTTTGAATGTCATGTTTGAAAGGTCTTAAAAAATCTGATCTTTCTATGAATGGAAAATTACTTGTTTGAAAAGAGTTAATCCAACTATGAGATTAAAAATAACTAATCAAACTATTGTTAGATTAACAATGCTAGACTTTAATATTTTGAAATTTGATGTTAGTTATAATTACCACTAATATTTCTTTTCCTAACATCTTTCCTCCAATAAACAAAGAATTTTATAATAATCTAACACATCTTAGCAAGGTTCAGATCAGCTATTACTACTTCTCGCTTTCCCACACTCCTCCACCTTAACCCATCTCCTGATCCTATGTCCACTGAGTAAAATAGATAGAAGGAAAAAATTAAGCAGCTTGTTAAAGGCTGCTAAGGAAGTGGTTGCAGAGTTAGAAATGGAAGCCAGGCTTACTCGCTGAGTCCCGCTCCCTGAAGCAGTTAAGTAAAGTGCATTGGCTCTTTCCCTTTGAAAAGTCTGTTTCTCTTCCGACAAAGCCGACGTGTGAACATTTGAATAGCTCAGTTTTCAATTTCATCACTGGAACTAAGTGTCCACATGGATCTTGGCAGGTTTTTGTGACAGTGTGCTGCGTGTCATACATGTGAATAGACCAAACAGGGTCTGGAAATGTCAGAATCTTGCCGCCACTGAGAGGTAGTCTTAGCAAGGAATTTTATACCAGGTGTGCATCTAAAGCTAATTCACACTTTACTGGAAGGCAAGTAGTGAGCTCCCCAAGGTCAGGATCCTATTGTACACATCTTGGTGTCCCTGGGATCTGATGGAGCGCCTGAGTCCTAGATGGAATTCAACAAAAGTTTGTTGAACTAAACTATATTAAAATGTTCAACTCTGTCTAAAGATAGATTTGGTCCTTTTTAAAAAAAAGAAAGAGAGAGAGAGAAAGAAAGAAAGAGAAAGAAAGAGAAAAAGAGAGAGAGAGAAATAAATAAATAAATAAATTACCATACTGTCTTTTTTATTTACTGAAGTGGAAAATGTGATCTATTCCTCAATAGATTTAACTTATTCTTAATTCCTTTCTGCATCATGTTCATGGTGGTGATGATTACCTGCATTTTAAGGCGCTATAATGCTTTGACATGCAGAGATTGCCAGTAAATTGGCAATTATGTTATCTATGGCATTTTCATTCTGTTCCTAGAACATCAATCTGTTAGCTCTTCTTAGAGACTTGTGGGCCCTTTTTCTGATTTCCACTGTGCAACATTTCATTTTCTTAACAAATGAAGTAAGACATTTCATCTGTCAATCAGACACCATGGTTGTCCTTTATCACATTTCCCATG
The DNA here is from genome assembly GCF_029289425.2 of Pan paniscus. Classification (NCBI taxonomy): domain Eukaryota; kingdom Metazoa; phylum Chordata; class Mammalia; order Primates; family Hominidae; genus Pan; species Pan paniscus. The sequence goes on along the minus strand of NC_073264.2, from coordinate 38,110,024 downwards.
ACTTTGATGAGCTGGAACAACTCCTTGGCATTTAGGTTATTCTTGTTCTGAGGTGGTTACATATATGCTGTGTTGCATCTGAACTCTAAACTTCCTCTACCCGCAATCCTCTTGCCTCTTGCAAGCTAGTCTGCATGAGCTGCCTGTTACTTTTCAGGCACAGCTTAGAGTACTGATATGGTTCTCCGATTCGTACTATGGGTTTGGTTCCTGCTTCCTTAGGGGTTGTGACAGGAGTCTCAGCCTGACAAATAATCAGCTCCCACCTGTCATTGTAAGGAAGGATGACTTATTTAAGGCATGTGAGTAATACTGCACAGACACTTCACAGATCCACACTGTCCATCATGGATCCACAGTAGCCCCAGTATTAGAAAAAGCCCTTTCTCAGCCTTGGGCTTCTGTGACTAAAAGTCTAGAAGTTATGAACAACCTTTTATAAATCCATCCTTCCTTTAAAACTAAACACAAAAATGTCAAGCAACACATGTCTAAGTGATTGACATTTTATTTTACACTTTCTGCAAGCTGTATGGACCTTCGTTGGTATCTGTTAGGCAAGAAGAATGGTACTGCTAGGTATGCTACATTCTCATCTCAAACAAGCTGGACTTCAGAAGTCAACCTAAAGAATCATGTGGTACAACAAACCTCTGCCCTGAGCAACATGATGATCAGAGTGGACTGGTTGACTTGTAACTTGAAATTGACCAAAGGAGCTACTTTACTTATGATCCCTAAGACCTTAATAACGAAGTTGAAATCATTTTTCTAATGCTGTATACCTTTCAGTAGCATTTTAAAATCATATTCTAATTTTGATTTTTAAAGAGAAATGTTCTCTAAAGCCTCCATAACAAAAAGAGCAATTTATATAGACTTTCTTTTAACAGTATCTTTAAAGTTATTATAAGGTCTATACTCTTATTAGGGTGGTCTGGGAATTCCCTCATTTCCCCTTAATTGAGAAAGTCATAATAAATAAAGTTTTTACTAGCATGGTCTAGTGGCCACCAAGTCGTAAAAGCATAGCAAATGATAAAAATGCATGTAGTAAAATCCATAAATTAATCCTGTCAGTAAAATTTCAATTATTTGAAATTTATGAGATTTTAATATTTTTACTTTCGAGTCAATTTCATATATGCCCTGAGCCATTAACACAAACAACCCTTTAATTTTTACTCCTTGGAGAAGAGTCTTATTTACTAGGATTTTTTTTTTTTTTTAAATGGAGTCTTGCTCTGTCACCCAGGCTGGAGTGCAGTGGTGTGATCTCAGCTCACTGCAACCTCTGCCTCCCGGATTCAAGCGATTCTCCTGTCTCAGTCTCCCAAGTAGCTGGTATTACAGGCACGCGCCACCCACACCTGGCTAATTTTTGTGTTTTTGGTGGAGACAGGGTTTGACCATGTTGGTCAGGCTGGTCTCAAACTCCTGACCTCAGGTGATCCGCCCACCTTGGCCTCCCAACGTGCTGGGCTTACAGGCATGAGCCACCACTCCCAGCTTGGGATGTTTATATATATATCATCAATAAGCAGCTGTACAATAAAATGTTTGACGCATTACATAGTCATATTTTCTAATCCTGTTTCAGTCTGAAACAGCATTTACATATTGGTGGTGTGTCTATTAAAAGACTCATTGCAATTCATGTTATTAAAACTTAATAAAGTGAGAGTTAATTTTTCCCCTTCTTTTGAGGAAATGAAAACACTCCTGGAGAGAACTGAAAAAGTGAACATCACTAACTAGGAAACAGCTTCTTACTCATTTCTGCTCCCTTGTTGGCACTCTGTACATCTGCCTCTGATCATATGTGTTCATTGCCTGCATGGTACTTTACCTACAGTAGCCTGGGCCACAGACCTTTATCTATGCAAGTGCCTTATTGCTTGCTGATTGACAAATTCATCTCTGTTAACTATGTATTTTCCATTGAATTTTCCTATGAATATTATTCATATTCACTTTCCAAGTCTGTATTCTTTTCATAGCCCAATAAAATAAATGTGTTTCATGAACTTCTTTGATTTGCTTCTTCTTGCCAAGTTTTTTTTTTTTTTTTTTTTCCTGATCTGCAAAATGAACATTTCACTCTAGGTTTCTTGAAGGTGTGTGTGAGTTGACGAAGTTTCATTGTATAAAAAGAACCAAGCCAAAACTTGCCATTCGAAAGAAAATGCCAGAGGAGAATAAAGGCCATATGTCAATACAGAGAAAAAGACTGACTGCAGCTATTTTATTATGCTTGGTGTTTATAGTTATTTCTATGGAAACTGCACGTGGATTTTTGAGGATTGAATTTGACCCTGGGGATGTACACAATCAACTTTGAAAACATTTGATTCATTAACTTTGGGTTCATCATGTGCTTGTCCTCCTTAACTCCTAACTGCAAATAACATGACATGTATGAGACCATCATGATATTCATGCTGGGTTTTTTTGGTTGTATTTTCTGGGAGGAGCAGAGGGGAGAAGGCTCATGGGAGAGGCTTCTTCTACTTACAGATGACTGCAAGGTACAGGATAGCATGTTAGCTTCCTCCCCACATTTCCTCAGTGCTTAGAGGCATGAACTGGAGCTTCTTTCATTTATTCTATTAATTCATATTTTTCCATTATTCATGTGTTTCCGTATTTTCCAGGGACAAAAACAATTTGTTTATCTATTTCTTCATTCCCCCAACATCCCATTTCTGTTTTCTCTCAATAAATAGCTGATTGGGAGATTTCACATTATGAGGAAATTCTCTTGTTGCAGTCCCCACATGGTATACAGAGATGATCAGATCGTAATGTATTTTCCCATATTTTTGCCTGTTTGTAGTCAGAGCTTTTAGCTTTGTTTGTGCTAAACATGTGCACCTATGTATGTGCTTAAAGATGAGATTTTTGTTATACTCAGATTAGGAAAAATAATAAAAAAGTAATGCCAGTATAAGACGCCATTTCAGAGGGTAAGGGCAGTAGAGGAAGACAAAGATTAGCAAATAAGAACCAGAGAGGGATGTTTGAGGAAGAGATATGTGGTGAGGACTGCTTTTAAGATGTGGGGTATAGCATGTGGTAGGATCTGTGATCATTGTAAAATGATTTTTTCTTGATGGAACTCTTGGTGGCATTGGGCACCTGAGTGCTCTTTCAGAATGCATGATACCCAAAATTAGTTCCATAAATTGTTTAACTTTTTTAATGAGAGAGGAAATATCATATTGAAGAAATGGAAGTAGTAAAGGTTTTTAAGCTGATGGATTAAATGTTAGAGTTTTAAATACCAAAATTCATGGAGTAAATGTACAAATTAAGCTCTTGTCACATAAAGGTATCCACTTAATGTGTGCAATTTGAGATTTTTCAGGGAGTCATTAGCTAGATGGTGTCCTTTGCATGCCCTGAAGTTGCCTACACTTTGGACATTTCACAGTTTATTAGCAACTCTATCGCAAACCAATATTTCTATTTAATACTTGGTCCAACATTTTCATGAGGGAGGGGTATGTTACAGCTCTTGACTGTGGGTTTTCACTTACCCCTGTGGTCTGCCTCCCATTAACAGGAATAATTGGGAACTGGATGTATAGAATACAGACTCGCAGCCATTGAAGAATGCTGCTAGAAACATGAATTTTACAGGCCTCTGTTAAAGTCCCTTCAAAAGGATCAAGTTTTTATAAAGATTTCAGATAGCAGACCTCAGATACACTTTCTTTTTCTCTCTCGCTCCTAAATGGAAAATATTGCCCTATTCTCTCCTTCTTTAGGACTAGCGTGGGGCACATCATTAGCCACTGGCATAATTTTAAGTCCTCTAATCATACAGTTCTGTGGGGAAATAGTTGATGGTCTAACTGTCCCTCAGAGTATTTATAAAAAAGAGAGCATTTATCTAGTTACACTAAAAAATGTTTTCATGCTATTATCAAAGATAATTTGTAATTTCTTTTTAGAACTCTTTACTGAAGTGTAGTATAACACAGAAAAGTGTACCTAAGTATACAGTGAATTTTCATAAGCTAGAAAAAAAAAGGAACCCATGTATCCAGCACTCAGACCAAGAAATAGAATATTTTTGGCTCCCAGAAGCCTCCCGGTGCCTCTTTCCAATCTGTTGTGCCCCACTCCCACCAAAGGTAAGGATCATCCCAAAGTTGACTCTTAAATTTTCAAATATCACATCATTTTCTCACCAGGTTTATTTGCTGATTTTTGTGGGAGAGCAAAGGGGGGTGGTTAATCCCCTATAACTGGCTTCTTTGCATTGTGGAATTTTCCTAGCTGTTAATTATTAACTTTTCCTTAAAATAAAACTTTCATTGTATAAAAAGAAAAACTCCATGAGCACAGTACATGTGATATAAATCACTTTTATGTCTGTGAAACAGCTGAGTTTACATTTTTATTACATTGTTTGAAAAAGTATCTTTTCATCTGGAAAGAATCAGTTTAAAATGTGATTGTCAACACAACTAAACCAGTTTTCTGTTTAAAATGGCTGCTGGTGGGGCTAAGAACTATAATTAAGCCAGGTTTCTCTGCATGGACATTAGTGACTAAAACCTAGAAGTTTTCACTGAGGTTTGCAAAAGAAATTTCTTTACTTTAAAAAGCAGGTAGGGTGTTTTTGTTTAGGTAGAGGAAATAAGTAATGAACAAAAATATTACTGTAAAGTGCAGAATGCTTCCTGTGAAAGGTGATTTAGTGGTGTGGTTTTAAGTTAAAGTAATATATGCATTTATAATGTGTTGCCTAGTGGGAATACGTTGGTTTGAAAAGATGTTTATGTATTAGATAATTAGCAACTTACAGCATAATTTTTTCTCTGAAATGTTTTAGATTTAAATAATTCTGAAAGGATCCTTCTAGAAATATATCACAGTTCAATTGGATTACCCATTCTAATATAGGTATAAACAACAGTTTTGAAAGCCTGTAGCTATTGCTTATGTTCACAAATTTCTTGCTATTTATTTTGAAACAATAAAAAAAGAAAGATATTTTGCTGAATTTAATTTGGACTCTATTATTAAATGAAAATTGATATATGCCACGTTCCTCTTATTACTGAAATACTTTGGAAAATGTAATAGAGATTTTGACTGCACACTCCCCTTTTTTCCAGTACAACAGTGCTGTGATATATGTGGTTTTATAACAGTCCAACCTTCCCAAATTCCTGCTTTGAATAGTTTATTTTTCAAAATATAGAGCAATCATCACTGTGCAATTGTGTGTGCCAGCTAACCTTTCATCTTAAACAGGATTTCCAAAATCTCATTGTTTTATGGCTTTCCTAAAAGAGGACTTAATTTCATACCTCAAAAGTGTTGCAGGCTTTGGGGAAAACAAAAATTCTCAATAATCCATCATTAAGTGAACTGGGAGAACTGTTTAAATAGTATGAGTAGAACAGAGAACATTTTGAGTATTTATCCAATATAGGTTCATGTGCAAAATAATTTTTTGAATTCAGAATGCTGAATCCATATTTTTTTCTGTGAGCTAAAGCAGAGTAACTAATTATTCGAGCTAAAGCAGAGTAACTAATTATTCGAGCTAAAGCAGAGTAACTAATTATTCAGCATTTTACCTGGCAAGAGCAGATGTGGCAGAACTTCGAAGGCAGAATGAGAGATAAGGATGATGTATGGATTTAAATAGGATAATGCACCACCTCTCAAAAATTAGAATTAATTGAAATTTTTGCACAGGTCTGAAGCTTTGATGATGATTTATTATGGTTTGGACATTTCCTTTGAGCTAATCATTATTATTCTGCTTATTACCTTTGAATTATCACTGTAAATATACTTATATCCTAAGATGCCACGGCACTTCAGAAAGGACACTTAACCTTAACAAGAACACTTGTAGATGCTGGGGCCAACAGACATCATATACTACCCCATGAAGCCTACAAACCTCAAGTTGAAAGCTCATAACCAGTACTTTATGCATACCTTTCTCTTTTTATCAACTATTTAGCTGAAGTACTCTTCTCCACTAGGAAAAAAATATATATATATATTATATATATACATATTATATATATTTATATATAATATATAAATATATAATATATATTTTATATATAAAAATATATTTTTACATATATATAAAAATATATATGTGTGTGTGTAATTACAGTAAGAAGATGAGTTTTTATATAGGCAGGATGAAAAGCTTTTTTCCTCCTTATGTTTTAGGTTTTTATATTTTTCTTAAACATTTTATTTTTATCCTACCTTGCCTACAAACATGTTTGTGCTAAAAGACAGGCATAGGATGTAGTGAATGCTGCCTGTTTTCTTTGAGGAAGATTGACAGAATTGAATTTTCAGGAGAGAAAGGTGATAACGAAATGAAAGCATAATCACCACTTTAAATATATATGTATATCAAACTACCAATGGTTTTCTTAGAAAGAAATGGCAAGTTCTTTCTTCATTCTAATTGTTTTCCTTTTTTTTCCCTGAAGATACCAGTTTTTATTTTCTCCTCCCCAAAAATCTATGAAATACTTTAAGGAAAACCAGAGCCTCCATAACAGAACTTCAAATGTCAAATGACTCCTCTTGTTCATTTCGCTGCACTTATTTATGAGAAATTATCATAGTAATGCAATGTCAGTATTAACTCCAAATAATTCAACTCCCTGAAAAGTTATTTATTTCTGTCGTCAAGTTAATATTTGTATGTATTTTACCATCAGCTTATAAATGAAATTAAGTGGACAATGTTATGGTCAAATGTTAATGCATAATTGAAATAAAATACAAAAACAACAAGGAGACATTAGTAAATATGTTTTTTTCTGGGAAATCTGCAGATATTTTATTTAGTTGCAGACACAGTAAAAATGAGTAAAACCAAATCTACAAAAATCCTGTTTTCACCAGGAATTTGTAAATTTGACAAGTCCCGTAAGCCATAAACCCTGACAGTTGGAAAACTGATCTTTTCTAGGTGAGTAAAATAACTAGAGAGAAAACGGTGACTTACTTTTCATGAGGGCCAAACCAGTAAGACAAGTTTAGTTCCCTGGAAGATGAGGTTCTCTTAGGAAGGAGAAGACAGATAGATGACAGCAAAGCACAGACTTTCAATATCATCAGAATCCAAAGATTTCCACCAGAACTGTAAACATGTGTACAGACACATGCCTTAGCTGGTTGTGAAATCAAAGATGCCGTTTAAGTGCTAAACAAGAGAATAATATTTGGAGCCTTTTTGTTTTTCAACACACACAGATCTAGGATGCCTGTCCTCAGTTGCTGTGGTTTTCCACAATTAAAGGGCGGCCTGGTGCTTGGGCTCAGGTGATCCGTAAAGGGGGTGGGCTATGGAGAAATGGCGTGCCCAGCCGCCTGCCTCGGTGGCTCAGCCTTTCATGATCGCCACTCTTTGTTGAGAATTGTTGGCAGTGGCAGCGGTTTGCAGCTTCAGATAACAGCCGCCGTTCTCAGGTAATGCCTTCGATCAGAGCCCTGATGACAGACTGTGGAGTGCAAGTTTTTTCAGGTGCTCTGTTTGCTCAGTAATCCTTCAGTGCCAATCTCCTCCAAAGAGTGAGCAAGACCCATCCGTAATGGACATCAGCCATTAAGCTCATAGTATTTGTCATCTATCAGGTTACTGCTTTGTTACTCTCCAGTGATGAATGGATGCTGTTATGGTTTAAGAAAATAAAGCAATGCTGTAAATATGTCCAGACTTTAAAAAGTGGCCATTTTATTCCTTCCATTTCTTGAGAAATAAACAGAGTACTCCTGAAATGCTAGCCTTTTCCTTGCAAAGTACGGAGAGCAATGTGCTTTATGTTAGTGTTTATAGTTGCTTAGCGTCCACATCAAACAAATTACTCTGAGTGTCTATACCGTATTTCACCTTGGTTTGATACAGCTGAGTTTATACTTTGCACAAGCATCTGATTAAAACAAGCATGCTTGCAAAGAACTAGTCACAGAAACTATTTGTAGTTGCATGAAAAAAACCCAAACAGGGAATTTAGGTGTTAAAAATAGCATGAGACCAAAGCACCTCTCCATCTTAGTTATTTATATTGGCTGGACATGTTTCTGTATCAAAGGAAGAAGTAATAATTTTTAAAGACTTCTTATTATATTTCAGTTAGAAAGTTTCTAGAAGGCAATATTTACTCAGTATTATTTTGTACACAACATTTGTATCCATTTTATTAACATTTATACAGTTTTTTTGAATAAAATGAATTGTGTTTAATATAAAATGGGCTGTATATATTCACTCTTTTCATCTTTTCTAAATTAATGTTAATTTCAACATTAATTTTGAAAGTCTTTAAGCAAGGCTATCCTTTTTAAAAGTGCCCAGAAATTAAATTCTAGAGCTAGCATGCTAAGTATGCTTTAAAACCATTGGCGTTTCATTCTATTTTGTAATTCTTTTCAAAAATGACATTGGTCCTTTTGCAAATAAAAGGAAAATTAAAGATGACAGTTCTGAGGTAATATAATAAATGAGGACCCCCAGCCAGGTTTGGTATAAATTACTGCTTCCCCACTTCACCTTAGTTTTCATGGCTTCTCAAGATATTCTGAGTAGAGTATATTTCAAGAGCCATTTTACCGACTCTATCTCAATGGCCTCTTCCCTCTCTTCCTCCTCTCCGCTACTCTTGCCAACTAATGCAAAAGTCTTTCAAGCACCTGAGAGCAGGTGCCTGGCATTATGTGTGAATCCAGCTCACCCAGGGCCACTGCAAAAATGTTAAAGAGCACCACCCCAGTCCCTGCCTGACACTGTGACTTTTATTATCAAGACTCTCAGTGTTGCTTCTGCAACCCTCAAGTGAGAAAAATCATATGGAGGACAGTGGCTGTGTGTGTTTATTTTATTACCACAGGCTCATAATTGCCAGAGAGGTGAGGGGCCTCACCTCCATCAGCTCTAATTGCCGTGAAAGACTGTGGCCTCTCCCGAGGCTGGGCCGGGAACATTTCCTGTACAGAGGCTGGGGCCTGGGGTGCAGTGCCATACGCCAAACTCTTTCAGATTTTCCCCACCCCACCCCCATTTTCACGCCATATTTTTTGGTCTTCTTTCTTAGATGGTCCTTAAAAGACATTTTACAACGCGGGGACATTTAATCAAATAAAGGCAGCAGTTAATTGCACAGGACCTCTTTGCTTCAAGAGAAAAAAGATTAGAGTGATTTCAGGACTCAAAGGAAGAGCCTTGCAAAGAGTTGGGAGGATTAAACTCTATGGATTTAAGCTCTGCCTGCAAAATAACATCGCTGGGAACTTAGACACACATTAGGAATATTTTGGAATTCATTTAGCAGCAAATCTCCTGACTAGTTGTCAAATGGAGCTGTTCTAATTGGCCTGTTCTAAATGGGCCTGTCCTAATTGCAGAAATATTGCAGAATATGTTTTTAGTAAGCTCTCTATAGAAAGTCACCTCTGAGTTGCTCAGCATTTAGATTCAAATATTCAAATGTTTTTTAAAAATGCCAGCATATCAATTATATTTGAAGAACAGTATAGAGGCTTGAAACATGCCAAACAGCAGGGAACAGGAATAACCTTTAATGAGTGCCTACTCTGGTGCAGGGTCCTTTACACACATTACATTATGTGATCTTCACAACAACCTTTGAGGTAGGTTTTATTGTCCCCATTTTATAGGTGGAAACCAAGGTGCCCGAGGTCCCACAGCTAATAAATAAATCCAGGCGTTTCTGATTCCAGAGCCCACGCTCTTGCTTATACACTAGGGTGCTTCCCAAGGATCAAACCCATGGGCAGGATCTGACTAGGAATATCACATTTGTCCCCAAGAAATAATGTTCAGTGATACCATATTTTTTGTTTCTATCAAAATGCTTCACTTATCAAAGCAAGATTTCAGTATCTATTTCCAGCTGGTCTCAGGTCACATGATCTGTACATTAAGCACTTGACTTGTAAGAGTCCCCCAACTTAACCGTGGTGGGACTTAGTAATATAAATACACATTACAGAAATGAGAGCTCAAACATCAATTTTCCACAGGTGTTACCTGTGCATGTCTGTTCTTGCACCGTCATTATTCTTCTTGCAAGGTGACTACATCTGGCCCCCTGAATGTGCTTTCATCAAAAGAATGCTTTAATATGGTGCCTAAGCATGCAAAGACAACCAACTGAAATTGAGCTTACATTATGCAGGATGTTGACACACTGATCTGTATAACCCACTTTTCATATTGTAGTTTTAAACCACATGACAATGATCATGCTAGTAATAATTTGTATTTCAGTAGCACCTTCTGGTAAGAAGCTCAAATCGCTTTATGGCTGTTGTCTCAATAATCCTCTCTCCATCCCTCCAGGGTAGATGAGAGAAAATATATACATCTCTACTATTCACATGCAGAAAGTCAGGTACAGTGAGGTTGCTCCCAGGGTGAGTGGCAGAGGGATGCGTTAGACTATTAAATGCATGGCAATGAATTCATCAAACATGCTTTTTGTTTGTTTGCTAGTTGGTTTGGTTTAGTGTGGTTTTGTTGTCAAACCCAAGATCCAAATAGAATCAGAATTCTATGGGGAAAAGATGAAGCAGTTGAAGAGCATGTGGTTCACTTTGCCCCATTCACAAGCATCCACCTGTGTGCCAGAGAGAAACAGTCAGGCCTCACATGGATTTCCCTGACCCATTCCAGTAGGAGGACTGACTGTACTTTGGCCAATTTTGTCTTCTATGAGGGTACAGAAACACATTATGACATGATGTTGGACTGTCTTCCCCTGGCTACCACCCCTCTGGTAGAACAACTAATTAATCTATCCTTACGTATGGGAATCAGGGACAATAAGGATAGGTTACATTCACAGAATATCTAAAAATTTATTTTAGCTACCAGTTCTAATGTTGCAATTCTTTGCTCCCTACATTAAATATTTTAAAAAACAAACTGCCAAATATATATAGTATGGTAAGCGTACACAATCCTGGGTTCTCCTTATTTGTAAAATGGGAATCCTGGTAGCTGACTCATGGAGTAAGATAGCAAGTGTCTGACACATGGTAAGACTCACACAGTGTTTCCATTCCTACCTTTCCTTCTCTTTGGTGGAGGGAAGAGAGATACAAAGCCTAACCAATCCAGTTTGGCCTTTTACTTAAGCTACTCCCACTCTTGTCTCCTAGAAGTTGTCTGGTTGGTCTTAGCATAGAGCTCTGTTTCTAAAAGGAAGAGATGTGCTCTAATCTAGGGACACCTAAGGTTACTGCCCTTAACTGAGATCATTTATAGCCCAGCTCTCTCAAACCCTGAGAGAGATTATGGTTAGCCTTAAATCTCACTGGGGCGGGTGAGGTCAGCTCTAGAAAAGACTATGTGCTGCTTAGAAGAGGTCTCAGGCCACTACCAAATTGAATCAGTGCTACAGAAGAGCTAACTCTCAAATATCTCCAGCTAGAGAATAAAGAAAAAAAAAACAGCCAATGTTCTGGTAGCATATGGATCATCCAGACTGCATGAATGTGTAAGTTTTTATCAGGAACTATTGAATTCTTGCATAGCAAGCCTGATTTAAAACAGGATTTCCTGTGCTAATAGTCAATGGAGATCAAATGTGTCAATTGAATTATGTGCTGGAAAATGCCTCAAGCCACAGCTTGATCGAAACATTCCTCAAATCTGCCATTAAGAAGTCATCTATGGTGCCTGTGCTCCTTTGCTTAGAACTAATAACTTTCATCAGTAAAATACCTGACGACCTGAGTAATCATTTTGTTGGTACAGACACTTTCAACACAAAATGGGAAAAGAATGTCCAAGCCCTTAAATTTTCTGTCATATTTTAATTAGTTGAAAAAAATTATTCATCTCAGAAATGCAATACAAGTTTGGGCAGTGTGCCTCATTGACTGAAGGCTCTTGGGGTGGGAAGTGGGGTACAGAACACAGAATGTAGTTCCTGATTTGCATTAATTCACACTGACTCCAGGTGAGTGACATCAGCAAGATGGCAGGACAGGAATTTTCTACCATATCTCCCCATAGTGCACTGATTTTGAACACCACTTACAGACAAGTATACTTTGTTTTCTCAGTAGAGAAGCTTCAACACACTGTTAGAGCAAAAAATCTATCTAGAGAATAGACACATTGAAGAGGATAAGAATAGTTTCATTTTACCCGTGTCCTCCTATCCCAAGGTGGCACAGCTCAGTGCCAAAAGAGACCCTGTTGGTCTATGAATCCTCCCATAGAAGAAAGCGAGAGCATACTGAGTGAGTGCCTGGCTCTCCCAGCTATGTGGGATGCTGCCAAGGAGGCCAACCTCTTTCTTGCCCCCCACCAGAATACTGAGGATATCAGCAACACTGAGTAGCTGGGAGAGGCTGAGACCAAGGAAGACAGGTGGGAACTCACAGTAATCAGGGCTCAAAACTCAACAAAGGGCCATGCATGCTACTAACTGCTTCATGGAATCTATCAGGGGGCTTGCTGATGAGTCACTTGGTACACCTCACCTGTGGACCACCTACAACTGGCCCACTGGTGCCCCTAATGCTCCACATGCCTCACTCCCCACCCCAACCCTGTAGCTGGCTCCCCACAAATTCCTCCTCCACCCCCCCACCACCCCCACCCCAAGATAGTAAGAGCATTTGCAGATGACTTGCAAGCACACATAATCAGCTAGTTCAACTCTGCAGGATTGAAATAAGGCACATCGTCTTGACCATATCAGGGCACCATCCTAGAGAAAACCTATGAAAGACTCTCAGCACCTGACATGGCTTTGCAGGATCAAGGGAAGGCATGCAATCTTTTTTTCTTTTTTCTTTTTTTTTTTTTTATTTATTTATTTTTTTATTATACTTTAAGTTTTAGGGTACGTGTGCACATTGTGCAGGTTAGTTACATATGTATACATGTGCCATGCTGGTGCACTGCACCCACTAACTCGTCATCTAGCATTAGGTATATCTCCCAATGCTATCCCTCCCCCCTCCCCCAACCCCACCACAGTCCCCAGAGTGTGATATTCCCCTTCCTGTGTCCATGTGATCTCATTGTTCAGTTCCCACCTATGAGTGAGAATATGCGGTGTTTGGTTTTTTGTTCTTGCGATAGTTTACTGAGAATGAACTCCCCCTAACATGAAGTAACAAGAGAGATGGAACAGGTACATCCATAGAGAAGGTCTGAGAAAGCCTCAGAATCCCTAGCTGGGCTGACTGGTGAGGGTGTTTCTTTCCTAAATTCAGTTATTAAAGACTTGAGGAGGTGACTGCATCTTCAAATGCAAAGACAGCAATACCAGGCTTCAAGAAACATAACAATCCAAGGGAATATGACACTACCAAGAGAACACAATAATTTTCCAGTCACTGACCCCAAAGAAAACAAGAAAAGAAAGTTTACAGGATTTATGGGGCACCATCAAGAGAAATAATATGCAGATGATAAGAGCCTCAAAAGGGGAGAAGAAAGAGAAAGCAGTAGAAGTTTATTTAAAGAAATAATGACTAATAACTTCCCAAATATTGGGCAAGATGTGGATATCCAGGTATGGGAGGCCCAAAAATTCCAAAACAGCTTCAACCCAAAGAGGACTTTACCAGCACACATTAGAATCAAAGTATTAAAAATCAAAGGCAGAGGATTTTGGATACTACAAAAGTAAAGAGATTTGTCAAATACAAGGGAACCTTCATTAGACTTTTAGCAGATTTCTCAACAGAAACCTTGCAGGCCAGGGGAGAGTGGGATGATGTAGTCAAAATGCTGAAAGAAAGAGCTGCCAACCAAGACTCTTACCTGACAAAGCTATTCTTTAGAAACGAAGGAGAAATGAAGACTTTCTCAGGTGAAAGCCAAAGGATTTCATCACCACCCGATCTGTCTTACCAGAAATGCTAAAAGGAGTTCTTCAAGATTAAATAAAAGGATGTTAATTAGTAACATGAAAACATATGAAAGTATAAGACTCACTGCTAAAGGTAAATATATAGTCAAATTCAGAATACTCCAATACTGTAATGGTAATGCATAACTTACTTTTAACTCTAGTATAATGGTTAAAAGACAAAAGTGATAAAAGTAACTATAACTGCAATTATTATAACTACAATTATTTGTTATGGATACACAATAAAAATGAAATAAATTGTGACATTAAAAACTTAAACTGTTTGTGTAGAGAAGTTAAAGTGTAGAGTTTTTGTATGTGATAGAAGTTAAGTTGCCATCAACTTAAAATGACTGATATGGTTATAACTATAAGATGTTTTGTATAAGCCCAATGGTAACCACAAAGCAAAAACCTACAGTAGATAAACAAAAGAGAAAGATAAAGAAATCAACACATACCACTCTAGAAAATAATCAAATCACAAAGGAAGACAGCACAAGATGTAAAAAGGAACAAAGGAAGTATAGTCAGAAAACAACAAAATGGCAGTAGTAAGTTCTTTCCTATCAATAATTACTTTAAATGTAAATGGGCTAAATTTTCCAGTAAAAGAATGTAAAGTGGCTGAACGGATTTAAAAAACTATAAAATAAGACCCAACCATGTGCTACCTACAAGAAATTCACTTTAGCTTTAAGGACACAATAAGCTGAAAGTGAAGGGATGGAAAAGTTATAACACGCAAATGGAAACCAAAACACAGCAGGGGTGGCTATCCTTATACAGGCAAAATAGACTGTTAGCCAAAATCTATAACAAGAGACAAAGGTCATTATATATAATAATAAAGAAGTCAATTCCTCAAAAGAATATAACACTTGAAATATATACTCAGCCAACATTAGAGCATCTAAATACATAAAGTAAATATTGACAAATATGAAAGCATAGATAGATAGCAATACAATAATCATAGGGGACTTCAGTACTCCACTTGCAACAATGGATAGATCATCCAGAAAAAGAATCAACAAGGAAACATTAGACTTGAGCTACAGTTTAAACCAATTAGACCTAACAGACAAGTACAGAACATTCTATCAAACAGCAGCAAAATACACATTCTTCTCAAGCACACACAAAACATTCTCCAGATAGATTATATATTATGCCACAAAACAAGTCTTAACAAATTTAAGAAAATTGAAATAATGTCACGTATCTTTTCCAACCACAATGGTATGAAACTACATGTCATTAACAGGAGGAAAACCAGAAAATTCACAAATAATGTGGGAATTAACACAGTCCTGAACAACCAATGAGTCAAGGAATAAAAAGGGAAATCAAAAATACCTTGAGACAAACAAGAATAAAAACACATCACACCAAAACTTATGGAATGCAGCAAAAGCAGTTCTAAGAGGGAATTTTATAGCAATAAATGCCTACATTAAGAAAAAGAAATATCTCAACTAAACAAATCAACTTCATGTCTCATGGAACTATAAAAAGAAAAGCAAATTAAGGGCAAAAGTAGTAGGAGCTATGAAATAGCAATGATCAAAGCAGAAATAAATGAATAAGAGATGAAAAAACAATAGAAAAGATCATTGAAGCTCAAAGTTAGTTTTTTGAAAAGATAAAATTGAGAAGCCATTAGCTAGACTAAGAAAAATAAGAGATGATTCAAAATCAAAAATTAAAGAGAAGACATTACAACTGATATCACAGAGATGCAAAGAATCATAAGAGACTACTATAAACAATTATATGCCAACAAATTGATAAACTACCAAAAAAGTGGATAAATTCCTAAAAATTTACAGCCTACTAAGACTGCAATATGAAGAAATAGAAAATCTGAACAGATCAATAAGAATTACGATCAAATTAAGGAGACTGAATGAGTATAACAGTCTGAATTAAAGAGGAGAAAGTAACTCCAAACTCATTTTACAAGGCCAGCTCGACTTACAACAAAGCCACTGTTGGTAGAATATAAATTGGTACAACCATTACTGAAAACAGTATAGAGGTTCCCAAAATATTCAAAATAGAACTACCATGGTATCCAGAAATCCCACTTCTGGGTGTATATCAAAAGAAAGGAACTCAGTATCTCAGAGAGATATCTGTACTTCCATGTTCATTGCAACATTATTCACAATAGCCAAGATAACAACCTAAGTGCCTGTTGATGGATGAATGGATATAAAAAATGTGGTATGTGTGTGTGTTTGTATGTGTGTATATATACATATATATATATGTATACACATTCCTTCTTTTAAAAGACTGGATAATATTCTTTATATATATAAGAATATGTTTATTATATATATAGGAATATGTTTATTCTTATATATATGTGTGTATATATATATATAATTCCTTCTTTTTTTTAAAGCCTGGATAATATTCTTTATATATATAAGAATATGTTTATTCTTACATATATGTGTGTGTATATATATATATATAGACATAGATATATAATTCCTTCTTTTTTAAAAAAGCTGGATAATATTTATATATAAGAATATGTAATATGTAATAATATGATATATAAGAATATATAAGAATTCTTATATATTATATATTATATTATCTATATCTTATATATAAGAATATGTAATATATGTTATATTATATATAAAGAATATTATCCAGCCTTAAAAAAAGAAAAGGAGGAAATTCTACCATTTGCAACAACATGGATGAACCTAGAGGACATTTGGCTAAGTGAGATAAGCCAGGCACAGAAAGACACATACTGCATGATCTCACTTATATGTGGAATCTTAAAAAGTTGAACTCATAAAAACAGAGTAGAATAGTGACTAGCAGGGATTAGTGTTGGGGGGAGGATAAATGTTGGTCAAAGCATACAAACTTTCAGTTGTAAGGTGAATACATTCTGGAGATCTAATGTACAGCATGGAAACTATAGTTAATAATGTATGGCATACTTGAAATTTGCTAAGAGATTAGATCTTAAGTGTTCTCACTACAACAATAACAAAAAGTAACTATGTGAGGTGAAGAATATGTTAACTCACTTGATTTTGGTAATTATTTCACAATATATACCTGTATCAAATCATCACATTGTACACCTTAAATATAAACAATTTTTATTTGTCAATCATACTTCAATAAAGCTGGGGAAAAATTTAAACTGACTCCTTCAGCCTAGGGTTAGTTCTGCATGTTCTTGGGCTTCCATTCTAATCAATAAAATGGGGGTAATGACAGGGCCATCTCCTCACCCCCACCCTGTGGCTTGAATGTATCTTTATTGAATCTGGCTTGTTCATGGTAGTGCTCAATATTTTAAGAGTGAATGAATGAGTGAACCCTTGAACTAAGGAGATGAAAGTGGGAAGAACTAATACATGTTGAATATGCACTGAGTAGTTGCTGTACTACATATTTCTCATGTGATAGCTCATTCATTTCTTGGTGCAACCCTATAGGTTGGTGGTCTTGTTATATTAATAGCATAGAGGAGGAAGCTGAAGCTCAGAGAGATTTGTAAGTATTTGCCTTTCTACGCACCATCCCCTTCTGACTGCGTGATTGCAGTGGTGGGGAGTAAAGATTTGATGTGAGATACATGTAGGAGATGAAGTCAAAATGCTTTGGAGAAGAGGGTCAAGGAAGAAGCTTGGGTATGCTGCAATTAAGACAAGAAGGAAGGGAATCCACTGAAGGGATCTTGAAGGAGTAACCAAAGAGGTAGGTGGTAGCCCAGGGGAGGGAGTATCCTGGGGACCAAAGGAGAAGACAGTTGTGAGGAGTCAGCAGTGTGGAACACAGCAGAGAGCTCAGGGAGGTAAGGAATGGGAGTTCTCATTAGACATGGCAGTTGAAAGATAATGACTTTGAGGGGCACCTTCAGTGTTATAGCTAGGATGGGAGACAGTATAGTGAGTATAGATTCTGTTCATGGAAGGGAATTAAACAGAACAAAATCATTAATAAGTAAAGAGGCTTGTGGAATGGGGGATGTACTAGGACTGTTGTAACAGGTTACCACAAATCACATGGCTTAAAACAACTGAAGTTCATTCTCTCACAGTTCTGGGAACCAGTGTCCAAAACTAAGATGTCTTCAGGGTTGGTTCCTTCTGGACTTTTTGAAAGAGAAACCATCCCATGCCCCTCCTGCTTTGGGTGACTTCTGGCAATCTTTGGCACTCTTTAGCTAGTGACACCATAATTCCAGCTCTGCCTGCATCTTCACATGGCCTTCTCCTCTGTGTTTCTTTGAGTATCTTCTCATTTTCTGGCTTCTATAAGAATACCCAGCATCAAATTTAGGGCCCAGTTTAATCCAGGATGATCTCATTTTGAGATTCTTAACATAATTACATCTGCAAAGACCCTGTTTCCATATAAGCTCACATTCACAGATACCAAGAGTTAGGACTTGGACGTATCTTTTTAGGGCCACTATCCAACTCATTACAGAGGTCATTTTGTTGTTGTTGTTTTTGTTTGTTTGTTTATTTAAGATGTGATGGACTTAAGCTAGGCTTTTTGTTTTTGTTTTGTTTTTTGTTTTTGTTTTTTTGAGACAGAGTCTCGCTGTGTTGCCCATGCGGAAGTGCAGTGGCATGATCTCAGCTCATTGCAACATCCGCCTCCCAAGTTCAAGCGATTCTCCTGCCTCAGCCTCCCAAGTAGCTGGGACTACAGGCACCCACCACCACTCCCAGCTAATTTTTGTATTTTTAGTAGAGACGGGGTTTCACCATGTTGGCCAGGATGGTCTCAATCTCCTGACCTCGTGATCCGCCCACCTCGGCCTCCCAAAGTGCTGGGATTACAGGCGTGAGCCACCGTGCCCAGCCTTAAGCTAGGTTTTATGTGAGAAAGGGGATAATTGGCAGATCAAGACCTCTCAGGAAGCATGAGCCAACAAGGTCAGTAGAGAAAGACATTCTAGCAGGGGAGGTATCTCTAATTCTCTGAGACAGGATGTGTGAAGGTAAATAGATTTGAAGGTGGGTAGCTGGGTGTTGACAGATATCCTTCTGATAATCGCTATTTACTCAGTGAAATAGAAGGCAATATTATATGCTGAGAGTAAAGAGGGAACTTAAGAAAAGTGGCATGAAGGTTGCAAATACCACCTGGAAGAATGGAAGACAGGACCAGGAAGTCATAGCAGGATTGTCAAAAGTCACTGTGTTTCCAGATGACAAGGGAACCCTACAGTTGGGGAGGCATCAATCTTCAGGTCATGTGATATTCTCCAGTGATTATAGGAACAAAGAAAGCAGTTGGGGCCGGGCACGGTGGCTCACGCTTGTAATCCTAGCACTTTGTAATCCTAGCACTTTGTAATCCTAGCCGAGGCGGGTGGATCACGAGCTCAGGAAATCGAGACCATCCTGGCTAACCTGGTGAAACCCCGTCTCTACTAAAAATACAAAAAAAAATTAGCCTGGCATGGTGGCGGGCACCTGTAGTCCCAGCTACTCGGGAGGCTGAGGCAGGAGAATGGCGTGAACCCGGGAGGCGGAGCTTGCGGTGAGCCGAGATCGAGCCACTGCACTCCAGCCTGGGCCACAAAGCGAGACTCCATCTCAAAAAAAAAAAAAGAAAGAAAGAAAGAAAAAGAAAAAAGAAAGCAGTTGGTGGGAAGTTTCAAAGTTTCAAGAATTGATGGATTGAGTGTGGTTGTGAAAAAAAAACAATGTACCAAGAGTACAAAAAGAGGAATTCCCCTCTTCCAAGAGAAGTTCCAATAGACTGGAATTAGTGGGAGAGATTAAATGAGAAAGTGTGGATGAGGTTGAAAAGCAGGTATTATGAACCAAAGCAGTGAAAGTGGTAGGGCAAGGATAGAAAAATGAGGTGGTAACCCTTAGTGTCTCCAGGTATCTCAATTCCAGGTGATCCAATGTCCAGGCCTTGGGAACAGGTTGCAAAAATGAGGTAGTGGTAAAGAATTTTGAAATTAAGGAGTCAAGGAAGTATTAGGCCAGGGTATTTGGGTGGGGGTAGGGCACCTGTTAAATAGGATGGCTAGTATTGATGAGTGCAAAGTGGAAGAACTTAAATCCTCATTAAATGTAGGCAACTGGCACAAAGGTCACTCACAGCCTTTAACAACGGGAGAAAGAGTGAGTGCCCCTCTATTTGGGGACAGGCAAGTATAGTTATTTGTTGGTTGCTCGGTTATGAACTATAAAAGACTCTTATCCTTTCAATGGGAGATTGGATTTTATACCCACCCATTATTCGAAGTCTTGCTCTTGATGTCTATGCCAGGGACTTTAGCAATGAAAGACCCCGTGCTCAGCAGATGCCCTCCTAGAGGCAGCCCAATGCTCAAATCAGTGTTTTTTTGTTTTCTATAACCACAGTTGACTGTGTTTGATTTGGGAAGCCCTTAACTATTTGTCAATTTGTAATATTATATAAATTAGCTGGGAAACGATTTTTTTCGGGAGGGCTGTACAAACTTCACTTCCCTGGTTACTTTAGACAGTTCTTATTGTGTGTAGCTCATAAGAGTGAATCTATCTAAATATTCTGGGAACCAAGCTTAAACACAGGACTGAGTTTCTATTCTTCCCCTTTTCTATGTTGATTTCCTGAGTGGCAAGCCCTCACCCTTTCAGTAAAGCGAACATGCTTCTTTTTATAAGTCCTATGGGACTAAGTTCTACTCAAACAGTTCTTTGGAAATAAGCAATTACAGAATTCTCCATATGCAACTATTGAGTGAAGGGAATACCATCTCATGAAGATAAGAATGAGTGTGTAATTACTATTGTTATACTTATTAATTTTATTATGCTATAAAAGTGATTAAAATTATATTGTACATAAGTACCATTGGGATTAATTCAAAAGTTTTTAGACTTTTATTAAAATATTTTAAATTGTCATTATTTCTAAAATAGAAACATTAGCTTTTTGCTTTAATTTGTATCAGTTTATGTAAATAAATTGACAAGAGAATTGACACAACACAATATATATTACTAAGGTAAGAAATCCGAGTCCTTATTTTACCTCTTTGTTTTTCATTTAAAAAGAGTCTCTACAGCCTGAGCAACATAGCAAGACCTTGTTCTCTACAAAAAATAACAAATTAGCTGGGTGTGGTGGCACATGCCTGTCGTCCCAGCTACTCAGGAGGCTGAGGGGGAGGATCCTTGAGCCCAGGAGATTAAGGCTGCAGTGAGCCTTGATCACACCACTGCCCTCCAGCCTGGGCAACAGAGACCCTGTCTTAAAAAAAAAAGTCTCTAAAATAAACTCAACCTGTGTTAATAAGATGGATATAAAGCCTTCTGTTCATCTTAGAATTTGGAGTCCAGAATATATTATCAAAATCTACCTAACGATCTATCAGTTCTTTTCCTCATACTGGCTTTCCCAGAAGTAATCTCAGGAAAAGTACTGAGAAATAAACTTTTTGAATAGTTTCTGCAATGTCACATGGAATATCTGCTAACACATAAGCTGAAGCACTTTGCAGAAACTTAAAATATAATCAAAGAAACCAAGAGCACATGTTAGTTGACTACTCCCCATACCTGCTGAGTAATTGATTAGACCACTAGCATTTACAAATGTCGAGTTTCTATTATATATAAAACACTTGCTAAATATTAAGAAAGCAACCAAATCCTTTTTGTACAAGAGCTTGCAGTCTAATAGAGAATTATAACAACTACATAAATCACTGAATAAATGGTAAAAGGGGACGCGCTATTGGAGGAACACAAAGAAAGCACTCCTAGAAGTTCCCTCCATAGAGGAAGGAGTGTGGCATTGGAGCTGGTATCTGGGAATTCCTCTCATCTGCTCAGCAGAAGTAGACATATTAACTGAAGACATCTACAAATGTCCATCAGATGGACATGAAACATAACTCATGTGTATTCATTACAAAAAGCATCCGTGAATACCTTTGAACCATCATCTTGTTGCAATTCTGTTTTTCCCTACTGTTATGAATGGATGTGTATATCTATAATGGATGATGTAATGGGCAAGAGCATGTGCTTTGGAGTCATACAGACCTGGCTGGGTAAGTTATTTAACTTCTCTAAGCCTCTGTCTTCTCATCTCTATCCTGTTGACAACGTGAGAACTCTCCACATAGGGTTATCATGAGGATTAAGCAAAACTGCAGTGGTGGATCTCTGGTGAGTCAGTAAATAGTAATTCAGAAAATGTTACTATTATATTTGCTGTTAGTATGCTGCTTTTTGTCAACACAACAAGATTTTGGGCTCTTTTAAGACAAGGATCATTTGTTTTTCTTCTTTTATACCTTATTCAAAATACAGTTCTAGATTTCAAATTAATACTCAATAGATCCATGTTGTTTTTGCTTTTTAAACTTTTGAACATATTCTCTCTGAGACCAAAGAAATCTGAGGATGAGACAAGCACAGAGTCTTTCTCCATCACATATTCTATTTGTGGCTTATCAGTTATAAGCCTTTAGGGGTCCTCCCAGATGAATGTTAATTGATACGGCTTTGGTAATGTGAGATGCCCTAGATGGCAGGCCCTTATCACAGCAGAGTCTGACGGGACTGACTCATCACTCACAGCTGAGAAGACACAACATTCTACATTGTCGTTTAGCCACCCAGTGGCTGGTAGCTGATTTTTTTTTTTTTTCCTTCTCGAAATCTGTCATCATGCATGCAACCAAGCAAAGTATTTTAAGTTTATTTTGAAAGAACATGAAATCCTCAAGAATGCTGGTAAATGTGAGATATTTTTTCTTTAGCATAGTACTGCAGCAGAAAAAGAGAACTTTCACCATCTTTTTCTTCTGAACGGTGTTCAGCAATCTCCCAATCTCTTAATTCATAATATCCATTTATCACCAAGCCGGTTCATAGTGAAAATGAGGCAATTTATATAGGCAATTGGTATGTTCATTTTTAAAAACATATTATGCTTTTATTTTACTGTGCTTAGAATTGCAACAAAGGAAGATGTAGTTATTGATTGTTACCATTCCCAACAGCAACCTGGGTTTCTCACCCCAAATTATGTAACACTGAACTGCCAGAGAACTATGCAGGAGAGCCTTGGTATTCACAGATTTAACACTCTAGGTTTTGAATATTTGCAATCGACCATGAAGGTTTGTGATGTGTTAATTGGCAGTTTTGCTGAGGTTCAAATTCGAATCATATGTACTTTGAAGCTAGTGTTAGGGAGTGATTGAGGAGCTAGTGTGTTAGCCTAGTCAGCCACCCAACATCCCTCTCCAATCAGATTTTTTTTTGTTCTCTGCTCTTCACATAAGCACTAACTCTTAGGGTGATTAAAAACTTGATTTCTATGAAAAAGAAAAGTAGTCATCCTATGAAAGATAAAACATGAATAAATCTTTCAAAAACATTGACTTGGTGTGGGAAGAGATAGACTTTGGAAATGCATATGTTTCAAAAGAAATCATTCTTGGAAAAAGCCAGAAGCCTGTGCAAATATCTCCATGTTCACGGATTTGGAGATTTTTTTATGTCTCAGGATTTAGCCCTTGCAAATATCAAGGATTTACAAACGTGTTTTGGAAGGTCTGAATGAGATTTTAAATTTAAAATTTTCCCTTGTTTTGCTTCTGCTACACTTGAAATATGGCTGCTGAGTGCCAGGCTACAAGAGCTCTCCCTTTTCACTTCCTATGTAGGCTGTTGGGGCAAAACTTGCTCCTGACAGAGTCCATATGGCCTGTAAGCAGTGCTCTGTGGCCCAGCTGTGGCCGTGAAGTGGCACAATCTAGGAATGTGAAATCTTAGGGTTTGGCAAACTTTCCTGTTCATTGGCCCCAAGGAAAATGGTGTGCCCCACCTTATGCTGCTCGCGAGCTCAGACCTCTGTTCGTTGGTCATCAGCAATTATCAGACACAGATGAGGCCCAATGAGCCCAGACACCAGAGTCTGTGTACAAAATGTTCTTTGGTACAGGGCAAAATGAGAAGATGGAGTTTTTTTGTAAAGCTCAGATGTATTCAATTTAAAGGGCTATTCCTTATTAATATTTTTATGTTAAAATGCCCTTTTAATAAACTGATGGAGACAGTAGTTTTGTTTTTTTATGTTTCTTGCTTGGCAAGATTAAAAGTTGGCAACTTTATATAAAAGTCCCCCAAATGTTTTGAAATTGTGCTTGTCTGGGAAATCTAATAAACTATATATAGTTCTAAAACTATATGGTTTAGCAAGAGAGAAACTCTTCTCTAGAGAGTTCAAGTTTGTCTTCATAGTCAGGAGTAGACAAACTGTGGCCTCTGGGCTTTTTGCACAAGAGCGTCTGAGTCCTTGCGTCAGCCATGAACCCATCTCTTCCGTGGCACTGTATTTCATTGCCACTCAAGCTATTGGACCAGCTGTGTTTACATATCTTGAGCCATTCAAAGTAAGTGATCTTTGTTCTGATAACAATGGAAGGAGTTGTACTTTGCATTCATAAGTGCCACCAAAAAAAAAATCTATTCTTGGCTATCATCCAAAAATGAGAATTGCAAAAATAAGATTAAATCAGTGATTTATTTTGTATCTTTTTTTTTAGTTGTAGTGTTTCTGTTTTTGTAAGACTCATACAGTACTTGAAGAATGCTGAGGTTTACAAATTAAAGGAAATATTAGGCAATAATTCTTTAAAAGCATATTAAAGATTTAAATATTTCAGCCAGGCCGAAGACCAGATGGGCTGTCAGATAACAAAAGTTGATCTAACAAGAGATTATTCTTGAAAACCTACATCTTCATCTCTTGTTTATCACAGTGGAATGTTGACATATCAGTTACTGTACTGTGGAGTCAAAATGCAGCATCTTAGATCTGATCCCAAGAAGGGCCTTTGTATTTACACTTCTTGATAAGGAGGAGAGGTGTACTAGTATTACATGTAAGCATAAGGTGGACACCAGAGTATAAGTTAAACAACGTCTAAATAAAACAGATATGCACAAAGTCAAGAAGGCTACAAGAGTAATAGAATATGGCCAACAAGTTTTTAAGACTGATTATACACATAACATAATTATATATGGCAAAATGAAATCCAGGCAGTCTCCAAATCTTCCTACACTCCCAGTAAAGGTAACCTAAGTAAGAAAGACATAAGTCAAGTCTGATTTCCTCATAGAAACAGTTGTAATAGGGGATTATATGCCTCACCAAGAGCCTGATGTCTAACGTTTTATAGAAATCACCAGAAATCACAAATAATCAACAACAAATGCTGTGTATATATAGTGTAATGCTTTCTGAAATAGATGTAAACCAAGCAGGACGATTCTTTTTTTTCTTTTATAATTTCAACTTTTATTTTAGATTCAGGAGGTACATGCACAGGCTTGTTACTGTACATGTATTGCATGATACTGAGGTTTGTAGTACACATGATCCCACCACCCAGATAGTGAGCATATTATCCAACAGTTTTTCAGCCCTTGTCTCCCTCCTTCCCTCCCACCTCTAGAAGTCCCCAGTGTCTATTGTTGCCATCTTTATGTCCATGAGTACTAAATATTTAGCGCCCACTTATAGGTAAGAACATGTGGTAGTTGGTTTTCTGTTCCTGTGTTAATTTGCTTAGGATGATGACCTCCAGCTGCATCCATGTTGCTGCAAAGGACATGATTTTGCTCTTTTTATGGCTGTGTAGTATTCCATGGTGTCTATGTACCACATTTTCTTTATCCAGTCCACCATTGATGGACACTTAGGTTGATTCCATGTCTTTGCTATTGTGAATAGTGCAAGCAAGGCTATTCTTTATGTTCCAAGCTTGGTCTAGACTAGAGTCCATTGACTGGAGAAGGATGGATTCTAGATGGCTTACTACAGATATGTGGCTGCCGCTTTCAAAGATACCAAAGTCTCTGACTTGATGGGAAATGTGGATTGTGCCTTCTTCACACAAGGATCCATGATAGGCCCTGTGAGGATGCAACACTAAATATGGTAGAAAATAATTGTAGTTCCCAAAGAGGTGTAAGAGTAAGAAATCTTAAAGAAACGTAAAAATAGAAATGACATTAGAATTTAAGTATTTCAGTTACGTTTGAGGTTTCATATTCTGAGAGATATCTTCAGTTTTCTTGTCATGAATTCTATTTTTGTAGGAAAAATATGAGTCTACATATTTTAAAAAGAATTTTAAGCAAAAAGGGAAAGTTAAAAATCCTAATATACCCTTGGGAGGAGACAAATGTAAACATGGACCATGCAAAGATAAATCGCCATCCTTGTGAAGCATTTGTAGAATATGGAAAAAATAATACGAAGAGAGTAGATTCTCCTCGGGATTTTTAGGAATTTAGCTTTGTTTTGTAATCACTAGTATTTTTAATTTAAATCATTTTCCAATGGTGCTACATTAAAATTTTCTAAATTCTGAACCACCTTCAAAATTGATAGTTTTTAAAACAGCAATACTTGAAGAGCTACTGACAACTCTTTCAAGAGCAAGTTCTTCCATTCGTGAGAATATTGAAGGGAGAGGAAGAACATGCCTGCCCTGACAATTCCCACAGGGAGAAAAAAAAATTGTCATGGTTGGAAATAGAATAGAAATATTCAAAAGCACCAAGATAGAAAACTAAGACAAATAAACTTGAATTGCATTATCTGAGGAGGAGCCCCGTGATCACACTGCCAAATAGACTGTGTTATCCCTTGACACTTCAGTAATGCCACATCACCTATGTCCCTTATCCACAGCTGCAGCAATACCAGGTGGCATTGCATCAGGCAATGTCACATTGCTTTGTGAAGGCAGTATAAAGACAGTCTAGCACATGAGTTTTTAATTACCTTGAAGTGATTGTTACAGTAAATATAGATATAGATATAGATAGATAGATAGATATAGTTTTTTTTTTTTTTTTTTGGTGGAGACAGAGGTCTCACTTTGTTGCTCAAGCTGACCTTGAACTCCTGGCCTCAAGCAGTCCTTCTGCCTCAGCCTTCCAAAGTGCTGAAATTACAGGCTTGAGCCATGCCACCCAGCCAGTAGCTATCCTTTATCAGGTACTTAACCAGGTCTTGTGCTAGCTTTGTCCATGCATTAACTCATTTTCTCTTCTAAACAACCTTATAATATGACTTCCATTGCCGTATTACTTTGCAGACATGGAAGGTAAGATTTAGTGCAGTTAAGTAACCTGCCTAATGTCACAGAACCTGAAGAGATTTGGATCCAGGTCTGTCTGAAAGCAACTTTCAGTCAGCTGAAAGCAATTTGTGGCTTATTGCCCCAGCCTGAGGGATTACATATATAGTAGGGATGCTGCAGCCACAATTAGAAAGCCTGTGTATGTCAGAAGAGGCGACGGTGGGGTGAGAATGACAGAGAGATGCAGTGCTATTAAAAAGTTTCATTGAAATCATTTTAATAAAAATTTTAATAATTAAAAAAATTGGTAATCAAACTTCTCCCTTTGTTCGTTTTGACACTGAAACTGATATTATGTGTATCTCTAGCTTGCTGGTTCTCAAACTGCACCTGGCTCCCTTCTTCCACCCTCTCTTGGTCAACAAGTTAGGCTTCTGCCTGGGCCTCTCCTCTGCTATTTACAATATAAAGCCCAAGTGTACTGAAGCCAGTAAGCAAAAGCTATTGCCAGTGGGTGATTCCAGGGCCACAGAAATGTGAAGAGCCATTTGGAATGCCGAAGATTTTTAGAGTACAGAGCTGCAGGCAGCGACATGTTTTTCCACACTGCAAAATTCAATGAAACTGTGCCACGGGAGCTGGCCCAGATGTGGGCCAGGATTACAACAGCCTAATCACAGCAATATTTGCAGGGCCAGATGTCCAGTCAAAAAGGGTTAAAACTTCAGATCCAAAGCCTGTTTTGCCACCTCCTCACTGGTGAGACAATGTTTTGTGATTACCTCATTATTCATCACCTCCCAGCAGATACCAACGGGCCTGAATTGCTGGGCTAGAAATCCGTTTGGGTGTCATGTGTCAGCTAAACAGGCTTAGTTACAATACAGCCTGATTCATTTTCACCTTGGCCTCATAAAATGTGGCATATGTATTAGCATAATGGATTGGAAGGAAAAGAGCATTCGCTACAAGAAGTGAGTAAGTGCAGGCCTGGGATTTACACATTTGATCTTACACATTTGACTCATTCCAACTTTTCAAGATTTGATGGTTCCCTTCTCCCTAAAATAACTAGTTTCAGATTCTTGCTTTCTACTTTTACGCTGACTTTCCCAAAGTACCACACAGAATTTATAGACTTGATCTTCCTAGCTTCTCTCTAAGGCAAATAGTAATGCCAGAGTTTATTTTCCACTCTAAGAGGAGATACTCATGGGTACAGAGACTTTACATGGTGCACATGCAGCCATCCTGTGAGTTCAAAACAAAATCTGAATAAAGAGTCGGGATTCACTTTCGTAGATTTATACAGGACTCACAGATGTAGAACTGTTTTCTCTGGCTAGGATACAGTGTGGTAGCATTTCTGCTTTCAATTCCATTTAATTTTTTGAGCACTTTTTATATGAAAGCCAGTTTACTAAGTACTGTGAGAGATACCAGATAGCTTTAAAAATTTCGCTGATCTAGGAGTTTTAAGTCTGCTAGAAAATTAACAAGCACAAGAATCACTGAATATAAAATAGAATAAAATTAGAAAGCTTGTAGTAAGACAAAAAAGAACATTTTAGTGTTTTCCACAAGCCTGATATTATGTCATAATTGTTTGTACTTATAGCAATATAATGGTGGTATATGGTCATGAAGATAGATGTTATTATATCACACAATATTAGGCATGTTGGAGATATTGACCGCAGTAGAGGCTGAAGAAGATACTACTGCCTGCCACATATTGTGCTGAATGCATTATGCGCATTATCTCATGTAATCCTCATGCCAGTCCTAACGTCCTCCTCTTAGAAACAAGAAAATTCAGTCTTTAGGTTATATAACTTGTCCAGAAAGTAAGTGACAGACCCTGGAGTCAGTTTCCGGTTGGGGCGACTCTAAGGCCTGACCCTTTCCACCATGCCACACTGCCTCTTGGGTGCTGAAATGAGAGTCGATACATGGAGAAACCAGAGCAAATGGAACAGCTTAAACAAAGACCCAGAGGCCAGAAAGCACGGGGCATGTTCAAAGAGCAGCCAGCAACCCACTCTGGGTTGCAACTTGTGAAGAAAAGGAGATAAATTGGAAAAAAGGATTAAGATCAAGTCAGTAAGGTTGTGGGACCCAGCATGAGAGTGGCCACTTCCTTTGGTTGGCAGTGGGCAGCCATCAAAGGCATTTGAGCAGGAGAGAAATCTGACCAGGATTATACTGTAGGAACTTCAGTCTGACGGGAATGTGTACTTCAGATTAGTGTTTTTCCACCTTTCTGTGATCACAGCCCACGGTAAGAAATACATTTGTCATTGCAAACATATTTAAAACATATATATATATTTTTTATTATACTTTAAGTTTTAGGGTACATGTGCACATTGTACAGGTTAGTTACATATGTATACATGTGCCATGCTGGTGCGCTGCACCCACTAAGTCATCATCTAGCATTAGGTATATCTCCCGATGCTATCCCTCCCCCCTACCGCCACCCCACAACAGTCCCCAGAGTGTGATATTCCCCTTCCTGTGTCCATGTGATCTCATTGTTCAATTCCCACCTATGAGTGAGAATATGCGGTGTTTGGTTTTTTGTTCTTGCGATAGTTTACTGAGAATGATGATTTCCAGTTTCATCCATTAAAACAATATTGTATAAAGTAATACCTTCCCTGGATGTAAAATGTGAACACTTTCTATTCTGTTTTATTCTATTGTATTTGTTTCATTTTTTAGATGACTTTCATAACCCACTGATGGGTTGCAACCACAATAAGAAAAACTCTGGTGTAGATCATAGTTGAGAGAAAGAGAACAAGGTGGGGAAATCAACTATAGGCTATTGCAGGAGTCTAGGCAAGAACTAGAGAAACGGGAGGGGTGTGTAAAAATGATATTTCATTCAAAAAAAAAAGAAGGGAATGACTTGGCAACTCGAAAGGCTCCAAGGCTGATAACCATTCCTAGAAGTTGGAAAGGTGGGTGGAAAAATTAGCTGTCTCTGGGAAAAGAGTCTTTGAGTTTCAGGTTCCAAGAGGTATCAGTGGGCAGTCCAGATAGGTAGGAACCTGTACTCAGGATATACCTTGAAACTAGAGGCTTAGACCTGCATGTATTGCCATCTGTATGGAGGGGCGAGAAGGTGAAGAGAGTAAATAATATGCAAGTGAGAGAAGGGAAAGTTCAAGGGCTTTGATCCTTTGTTTCAAGATGTTTCAAGATCCTTTGAAACATACACGTTGAGGGTAGCAGAGGAAAAGGATACACAGAGGAATGCGAAGACAGTACAGTGTGGAACCTTCTTCCTGTCTTTAACTTTTCATCTTTTCTGGTATAATCTGAGTTTTCCCAGGCCACAGCAGACTGGAAGCACAACAGTAAGCCATGATATACAATGTTGGCTTCTCTCTCTGGCAACCATCTTCTAAATCATTGGTAGTTGTACTTTTCCTTCGGGCCTCTGTTTCCAGTCATCCTCTGCTGTGTAGCAAACTACCCCAAAACACTGGGGCTTAAAACAACCATGTTATTTTGTTTACCCTTTTGAGGGTTAGGAATTTGGGAAGGGCTTGCCCTCTGCTCCATGTAGTCAGCTGAGGCAGCTGGAGCTAGATGATCACTTCCAATGTGGTCTCTTTACTTGCGTTTCTGGTCCTGCAGTGCTCCTTGGCATTTCGCTCTCTCCACATGAAGTCTCATCCTCCAGGGCCTCTTCATGCAGCCTGGGCTTCTTAGAGCATGGCAGCCTCAGATTAGTCAGACTTCTTAGCAATGCAGGACACTAAGAACAAGCATTTCAAAATATGGAGTTGGAAACTTCTAGCTGCATAAGGCCTGGGCCAAGTGACTGGCCCAGCATCACTTCTCCCATATTCTATTGGTCAAGGAAATCACAGAGCCCATTGAGATTTAAAGACAAGGGACATAGGCCCTCCTGGCCTCTCAACTAGTTTTGGAAGTCTGCTCAAAATGCTTATCTGTTCTTAAAAGCAAGATGGCCCATAATCTTGTGGCTCACCATGTTCTTCCTCCCAGTTCAGATCCTCTGTGCAGAAGGATTCCTGCAATACATGTAGCCATATGAGGTGTCTCTTCACAGACCCTGCTGGGTACCTGCCATCAGAACAACAGTTTAGGGGCACCGCCTCCCATTACTAAGGAAGCTGTAGTTGCTGCCTCCCCTGCTGATGGAGTACTTGACATTGGGCCACTGGCTGAACTGCTGGAGCTCCAAACACTTCAAAGCATGCTGGGTCCTAAGCCAGAGAAGGGATGTGTGTGTGTATGTGGGCATGCGTGGTTTTTTTTTTTTTTTTTTTTGAAGCGTGTGTGTGTGCATGCATGGTTTTTTTTTGTTGTTGTTGTTTTGTTTTGTTTTGTTTTGGCTTTTTTTTTTTGGAGTGTGGGTGAGTGTGCATAAATCTGGAATCCCTTCTGTTACTATTACCTCGTTCTTCACGCATGGCAGCTTGTGCTTCAATCTCATGGAGCCTATATAAGAAAACCACTCTCCTTGGGCTGGCTTTTTTTCTCCATGGTTTCTGTTTGTAATTCATGGCTGCCTTCCCCAGGACACAGACACAGTTTCTACTGGGGGCTGGGCCAGGGGAGCCATCTTAATGAAAGGCAAGGCTGTGACTCAGAGAGGTGGCATTGTTATTGGACCAAGTGAGTGTTCCTAGCTGGCTCCTCCCTTGAGATGAGTTTTGTCCTGGGAAGCTAACAGTTTCTTTCTTTCTTTCTTTCTTTTTAACAGAGTCTTGCTCTGTCACCCAGGCTAGAGTGCAGTGGTGCGATCTCCACTCACTGCAACCTCCACCTTCTGGGTTCAAGCAATTCTCCTGCCTCAGCCTCCCAAGTAACTGAGATTACAGGTGCCCACCATTGCACCTGGCTAATTTTTGTATTTTTAGTAGAGACAGGGTTTCACCATCTTGGCCAAGTTGGTCTCGAACTCCTGACCTTGTGATCCACCTGCTTCGGCCTCCTAAAGTGCTTGGATTACAGGCATGAGCCACCTCACCTGCCTGGGAAGCTAAACAATTTCTAATAATGGACTTGATAGGCTGCCTTTTCTGGCCTTCCCGGTGTGCTCTACTGTGTCTGATTCCTACATGAGCACCCACATCAAATCAAGCAAGGACCCCTCTACAACAGTAAAAAGCTATTTCCAGACCCCCTACCACCACCACCCAAATACCTGAGGTGGTCCAGTAAGCATTTCTTATCCAGCACAAACAGTTCAAAGTTCTTCCTGTTTCCCTTCCCTCCAGTGGCAGAGTGATTAAGAGGCACAGAGTTCTCTTTGAAAACATTCATCCCCTTTGTAATAGTGTAATATCCTCTCCCTCCCAGTGGACTGGAAACCCCACAAGGACAGGGAAAAAGTTTATGTGATTCACCCTAATATCTCCAGCACTAACTGAGTCCAACTTAGCAGCACTCAATAAATATTTGTTACACAAATAAAAGAGAATGATTTAATGAGTGAGCAAATAGACAAATGAATGTTCTTACAGTCCTAAATCCTTCCAGAGAAAAACTCAGATCTGGGCCCTGTGATAATAATTAAATACTATCTCAGAATCAGTGTTTTCATTTTTCATTTGTGTTTGGGAGTCTGCATTAGATATAATTTAGGTAGCATGTTTTGCTTGTTTTATAAAACAACTCTTACTTTTTGGAATTCCAAGACCTAATCTCTTTGCTTTTCATGCTTTAAGGCAGGCATTTTAAACTAGAGGAAGATAATTATCACATGATGTTCACCTTCTTATGGTAGTTGTAAGCTCATGTATCCACATAGCTACCAGGGTCTATATAATTTAGGTAATAGGTTTATTTTTGCTAAATTGTTTGAATAAGTATGTTGGATTAATTCAAGATAATGACGTATTCTTAAACTCTGCTTTGTGCTAGAGAGATAGGCTAATACTAACATTTACTGAGGGCTTGCTTGGCACCAGGCACAGGTGTGAGCTCTTTACAAACATTCCTTCAATGAATCCCTATACCAACTCAAGGAGATGGGCATAACATACCATCCCATTTTACAGATGAAGACACTAAACTTAGAGAGATTCATGTCCCCAAGGTGACACAGCTACTAAGTAGCAGAACTAAGAATTGAACTAGGATTCAGTTCCAGATTTAAATGCTTGATAGCCACATTATATTAGAATTGATGATAGTTTATATTTTCAAACTCAGATTAATTTGCAATATTCAGGGAAGTATGAGCCTTTTAAATATCCCATGATTGTGGTGTCACACACTTAGTTTCAAATTCTTGCTATCTGTGTGACTTCGGGCAGATCTCATGGCTGCCGTTCGCAGAACCAGTTTCCATAGGGGGCTGGGCCAGGAAGGGAATGTCAGTGGAAGGCAACACTGTGACCCGGAGCTGCCTTTCCCCTCTGCCGGGCACTGTTACTGAGCCCAGTCTCCTCATGCAAAAAAATGGAATCAGGAAACTCTTCCTTGGGGTGATCATGAGAATTCAATGAGATAATATATATAAAACAACTAACCCAGTGCCTGATAGTAAGCATCCAATAGGAATTGTTAGTGATATGATCATTATTACTGTTGGGATACAATTTTCTGAATACATACCAGAGATATTCTATATTAGCACCTCATTTCTGTAAGAGGTCTGGCTAGCATTGGTGGTGTTGCCTTCGCTATGTTTATCCCTGCATGGTACCTGCTCACATATGCAAATAAGTTATATGATTGAAATCTATCTATAATCCCTTGTTTCGAAAGATTTTGACAAGATAAAATGAATAGATTTGAGCTATACATTTTCTTCTTTCTTGTCTAATCCCCATTTTTCAGCAATAATATAAGCAGAAATCTGGCAGCAGGAAGGAAAAAAGAACAAAAACTAAAATTAAACCCAGATATTATCTATACAAGATGAATAATTAGCTCCTAGTATCCAGAGGTAACTATGTCCTCAGAATTAGCCAATCTATTATACATCAATATGCATATCTTTATAGTTGATTGATAATTTGATCAAATTTTTCTAAATACTGTAATAGTCCATGTATTTATATATCATTTGGTATCACTACAGATCTATCCCATGTTAATTCTTAAATTACTTATATGCAAATATATCCTAAGATCAAGAGACCAGTGTAATAATTCACAAACTGAGACCTTAAGCTGGCTCCAGTTAAGATTACTGGCTTGTTACTTTATCAACAAAATGTAGTTTATGATCCTCTGTGGAAATTTGTACAGATTAACTGACTTTCAGTAATTGTTGCAAATCATTTTTAAATGCTCTATAGCAGTCTCTGCAACTCAATCAAGTCAACTTTAAAATAAGCCAACTCTATAGAGAGAGAGGAGCAAATATTTTCCTGGTTCGCATCTTCTGAGAGAGAGGAGCACAGTCACAGCCCCTTCAAGGAAGTGGCCTGAAGTGAATGCTCTCGTGAAGGACACATGTGGCACAGAGCAGGCCACTAATCTGATAAGTCCTCAAGAGGAGAGCAAAAGGCAGATGGGGAGAGTAGTAGAGTCGCACCCCACAGGCCGGCCATGCCAACCAAAGCCAGGAGAAAATGCTCCAAGGCCTCTGTTTGGATGCACAAACTGAATGGTGATGTGGCACGGATAACCTTTCACGAGAGAATGGGCAGGAGCTGAGCTCCTTAGAGGCCCCAGATGAAAGGGAAGAGGAACATCTCTGTGGCTGTAATTAAAGAGATGCTTTTAAGCCTGGTCATGACATCCAGTTGGTTTTCAAGGAACATTCTCTGCAGCCTCTAAGAATCTGCCAAGCAACTTTGGCAAGAATGAAAATTAATAATGAGGCAAAAACCACTTTACACTTTTTTTCCTTTCTTTCCTTTCTTCCTCTCTCCTTTTTTTCCCCTTTCTCTTTTCTTGTGATCACCTTTTCTCCCTACCTCTTTCCTTCCCTTTTCCCCTCCACCCTTGATGTGTTATTTGGGAGGGAGCTAAAGCCCTCTCCTGGGGGGTTCCCCTTAAACACGCACGCTGGCATTCCATATCATCAGTAAATACAGACATGAGTGAGGGAGTTAGACAGGAAGTGAAAAAATATTCAAAAGTTACAATATGTGTGCAGTAGCATTTTGCTCTCCTATATCTCTGACTAAACCATTTGTTTCAGAACAGAAAAATCTTGTGTGTGTAGACAAACTCAGGGAGTGCTAGTATGGTGCTGGCAGGACCCTCCCCATGACAGGCAGTGAATGGCACTAAGTCTGGTGTTCAATTTTTCTCTCCCACTCGATTTGAGAGGCCTTGGTCAGTAGGGACCAAGCTTCTCCTTGCCTACCTAAGACAGAGCAATAAAAAAATTACTATCTCTCTTCTCCAGAGATTTTCTTCATGAGGCCTTCCTTCCTTCCTTCCTTCCTTCCTTCTGCCTAGCTGCCTAAATCAACATGGCAATAATGTCACAAGTTATTATTTAGTTGTGCCTTGTGAAATGCAATTTGGGTTGGCCTTGCCATGGTCTGTGATGATGCAGAACAAAGTAGCATCTTGAAGGCTGTATCACAAGGGAGGCAGTTCCTGCTGCCCCTGAAACTGTAGTGTCCACATACATCTCCTGGGCACATCCCAGGAGCGAAGTCCTCAGCGACTGCCAGTGAACAGCCAGCTTCTTCCCTCACTTAACCAGAGAGAAAGCATGCATGGGAAAGATGTACACTGATTCATTTATGAAGATGACATAAGGAAAAATGTGCCCAAGGATGGACTTAGCAATTTCTTTCTATTTTTTTTTTTTAGATGGAGTCTCGCTCTGTCACCAGGCTGGAGTGCAGTGACGTGATCTCGGCTCACTGCAATCTCCGCCTCCTGGGTTCAAGCGATTCTCCTGCCTCAGCCTCCTGAGTCGCTGGGATTACAGGCATGCACCACCACACCCAGCTAATTTTTGTATTTTTAATAGAGACGGGGTTTCACCATGTTGGCCAGGATGATCTCGATCTCCTGACCTCGTGATCTGGCCTCCCAACATGCTGGGATTACAGGCATGAGCT
The DNA here is from genome assembly GCF_029289425.2 of Pan paniscus. Classification (NCBI taxonomy): domain Eukaryota; kingdom Metazoa; phylum Chordata; class Mammalia; order Primates; family Hominidae; genus Pan; species Pan paniscus. The sequence goes on along the minus strand of NC_073264.2, from coordinate 38,073,974 downwards.
ATAACTGCTTGAGTCACTATCCACTGGAGATGAGAGCTTTACCGTGTGAGGAGGAAACAGGTGATCCTTTTCTACTGGTATTAACTCAATTATTCTGTGATCCTGGCCTTTCCTCTTTGGGGACTTGGTTTTCTCCTCTGTAAGACATAAATGAGATCATCTCGGCCAAGGAGAGCTCACTTGTAACCAAGGGTTGTCTCAGAAACACAAAACATTTAGAGCTTGTCTGCTGGATAGTTTGTAAAATCAGGAATTTGAAGAAAAGAATAAGCATTTCTATGTCAGCACAACAAAATGTTCCTCATAAGAACGACAAAACGGAGATGATATTTACAGAAAAAAAGGTCTCCTGGTTTTTTCAGAAGGAAACTAGATACACATTTCAAGATTGCTTTTCCTAGATTTAGATGGCAACCTTACTTTCACACAAAAGATGCTGAGAGCAGAAAGGGTGCCCACTCAAATGAGCATATTCAGAAGGAAAAGAAAACATTTCTGAAGGAGATGTGAAGGCAGGCCTGCTGGGGCAGGTTTGCACTCAAAGGGCTCTTTGCAGGGTTTAAAAAAAAATCCTACAAGAGTTGTGCATTAGGGGCTGGCAGGTCACTGATGAAATGCTGAGCCTGAGTTCTCTCCCAGTGTGGGCAATACCTGGGACTCAGGGTTTCATCTCAGAGCCCAGAATGAACATGAGCTGAATAACGAAAATGCCCATGTGTCTCTGGGTTGTTGCTCAAACCCCTCTGCAGCCTCCTTTGACATGGATAATGCACGTTCCAGAAGCAAAGCTAAATCATCCCTTGCCGAAATGCATCCTTTCTCAATGTAACTCACACTTGATTGTTCTCCTGGACGCCTCTGCTCTGGGCTGCTCTCTTCAGGAGTTTTTGCTTGAAGTTTTATCAGAACCAAAGAGTTCGGTTCCCTCAGGATGCATCCAGTTCCCACACAAGAGGCTTTAAGGTCCCTATCAGTCTTTGGGGTATCTAAGATCATTTCTCTTCTCAACTGAAAATGCAAAGGGGAATCATTGCTGCTTCCTCCCATTGGGGTTAACTAAAACCAAGTTGATGAATTTCATGGTACAAACCTAAAACCTCCTTTTTTTTTTTTTTTTTTTTTGACCTGGCTGACCCAATATAGAAAAGAAAGCTCATCTTTCTGCTTGAGCAGTTTTGCCTTCAACACAGAATCCTTTCCAGTATCTCCAAACATGCCCGGAGTCCTGACTAATTGGCTGCGTTGTTGGAGACATCTGAATTATAAACATAAGAAACACTACGCCCCTCTCCTGGGTCATGCCCTGGGCCCAGAGGGAGTCTTCTGTGGCCAAACACTCAGGTTCATCTTGACTAGACCTGCCTGCCTGGAAGTGGTTCACACACAAAGCTAACTGCTCCCATAATCAGCCACTTGAAGCCCTAGCAGTAACATGAAAACTCATGCAGGAGATCATGTAGAGCCCCAGTTCACTTCTTCTGGAAAACACTGAAAAAAAGGAATTGGGGACTAAGCTGAGATTAGTCACCAAGGCTGATCTCCCTTCATGCAGGCTCTGTTGGTGAGGTCTGAGCCACCAGGGTAAGAGTTCACCATTGGCTGAGTGGCTGCGGTGTGCTTTCAGCTTTCTGGGGCCCCTGAGCCAGTCTGCATTCATTGCTGCATATTCACTTTTCTGCTACTTAAAGGAAAACGCAAAGGCTCCCCTTGAAGAATTAATCTCCATCCTCTTGTAGTAGGCACCCAGCCCTCACCTCTGGAGGAGGGTGTGCCTTATGCTATGCATGGTGACAAATGCTTGTTCTGGTCATTTTAGCACTGGTGTGACTCAGAGTGCTCAATAAGCTGATTTGAAGGAGAGGAAACTTTGGGCTGCAAAACATTTTGCTTTTGTTCACAAGGAAGAAATTCTAGCAAGTGCTAGTGGTGACTTTGGCATCAAAAGGTAAAAAGAATGAACACCAGTCCATTTCTGGAGGTTATGCCTTTACATTTTCAATATAAGCAGAATGTAGAAACCACCTGCATGTCCATAAATATTGAGACTAGTTTAAAAAAATTGTAGCACCTTCATACAATGAAATACAAGACAGCTATGAAAAGGAATGAGATAGATCTTTAAGGGCCAGTAAGAAAGATATCAATTAAGTACAAAAGGCAAGTAATGGACTAATCTGTTTAGTATGATTCCTCTTATGTTGATAAATCGATCTATGTGTTCATATATTTGATATATAGATTTTTTTTAATTTCCAGAAGAAAATGAGTGGTCAAAGTGTGGTTCACAATAAGCACAGAAATTGAGAGTGTTTAGAAATGTTAAAGCAATTTGATATTACCATAGCATCCAAGTGTGTGAGCTGTTGAACTTTGTATTGTTTCTAATGAGTTTGTACTTTATATGTATTTGGGTACTTTTTTGTAATTATTTCAGTAATTATTATTATTTTTATTTGAGACAGGATCTCACTCTGTCACCCAGGCTGGAGAGCAGTGGTGCAATATTGGCTCCCTGCAATCTCTGCCTCCCAGGCTCAAACAATTCTCCCACCTCAGCCTCTGGAGTAACTGGGACTACAGGCACATGCCACCACACCTGGGTCATTTTTTTTTTTTTTTGTAAAGATGGGGTTTTGCCATATTGCCCAGGCTGGTCTCGAACCCTTGGGCTCGAGTGATCTGCCCACTTCAGCCTTCCAAAGTGCCAGGATTACAGGCGTGAGCCACCACGCCCAACTCAGTAATTTTAATGTATTTTACAAAAGTATTGGTCTATGAGAATTGGAATCAAGAAAGTATTATTTCTACAGCAGAGAATGTTTGGGAAATAGTGTTCTCAGAATGTGAGCAAAAAGTCCCATTTACACTTTTATTTCACACTTTCCATCCTTATGTATTGTTTGAATATTTATCTTGAATATGTATTGCTTTTATGATGAAACATTTGGAAATGTTTAAATTTGGTTCTAAGGAACTGTACCAGGTTAATGGTTTTATTTGACTCATTTGTCCTAACACCTCAATCATAGCATCTCTTGAGCCTTCCTCATGCTCAGAAATTGCCCAAGCTTCAAAAAGAAGCATTTCTTTGGGAGGAAGGCCCAAGGGTGCCAAGGGAAATGGGTAGGCAGTGACCAATCAAGAAAGACCGCCCAAATTTTTCAAAAAAGTGTTTTCCGCATCCTTGAGCACAGCTGGAGTGAGACCCTCTCCCACAGATGAGAACACTTGACTCAAATCTCATTAAAATCTCCTCACTGGATTACAGATCCAAAACCTCTGGGGAGCCTTGTGAACCACGTCATGCTTCTCGCTTTGCATCTTCAATTATGCATCTTTGATTTAGCTGACAGATGTGAAGTCGTGTACATAGCCAGGCAATCCCCTGGTGGCCACCCATGTGCAGAAGGAGGCGGCCGAACATCATCTTCCAGCTCCAACTGGCACCAGCTTCCAATCGCTCAGAACTTTTCGTCTTCATCCACCTTCCCTCAGCTGCCCCCGCTTCCCTTCTCCACCCAGACCCTGGCAGGGATCACATGGACACACCCACTTTTACTTAAGCCCCCTTTCCTTTTGGAGGGACTCCCAAGGCAAATGAGAATGGTGTGCCAGTCTGAGGGAACCACCTCTTTTATTATGGGATGGCACCACCCCAGCATTCTATCAAGCTTTTCAGTGTAGAAATCAAGCCAAATTCTGGCTCTATCCTAAGCCATAGCTGCCAGGACCATATAGAGAAACATGTGGCTGGACGGTTGGAAGCACTTGGCTCAGCCATTCAGAAAATCCACTTTATGTGCTGAGTCCCAGCCTCTCATTTGCCATCCTGGTACAGATGCCAGGCCTGTTACATGGACCCACTTGGCCTCCAGAGGGAGAGGTGGAGCTCTGAGGCCTTCACCAGGAACATGCTGTGGAGCTGGTGGCCAGTAAGAAAGATATCAATTAAGTACAAAAGGCAAGTAATGGACTAATCTGTTTTTGATTCCTCTTATGTTGATAAAAACGATCTATGTGTTCATATATTTGATATATACAGATTTTTTTTAATTTCCAGAAGAAAATGAGTGGTCAAAGTGTGGTTCACAATAAGCACAGAAATTGAGAGTGTTTAGAAATGTTAAAGCAGTTTGATATTACCATAGCATCCAAGTGTGTGAGCTGTTGAACTTTGTCACCATAGCACAGATGCATTGCCATGCCCCATGGGAGTTTGGGTCACATAGAGATCAATGACCGCCACCACAGGGCACTGACAGGGATGAAGGAAAAAAATCACCTTGCCTGTGAGTGTGTATATGTGTGTGCACACATGAGTGCTTGTGTGCATACATGTATGGTTCATGGAAATGTTATATGTGCAAAATGCCCACTTTCTGAATACAGTGTTGGTTTTACATGGTGAGTGATAACAGAATTCTTCCCTGATATCACACTGTTGCTTCTTCAGTGAATAGGGAACCTCCAGCCCTATAGCTGGATAAAAACTGGAGTCAGACTTTTCTAAAATGTTGTTGGATACCAGATTTGACCTCATTCATTATTATTTAATATAAACGGGAGTGTGGTTTTAGACCATGGTTTTTCAAGGGTCCAAACTAAGTGGAATTCTTTGTTTCATTTTCTTTTCCTCTTTATTTTAGAATTATAGATTGTTTGTGTGATTTTAATTTTAAATTTTTATTTTCCTCTACTGTTTTCTGAGCATTTACAGTTTTCATCATAATTCAGACTTTAAAGATGATTATTAACTGTGTATTGAGTTTTCCAAATTCAATTTTTCTCATCCCTTAGCTCTCCTGAAAACAATTATTCCTCCTTTGCCACCGATTTTGCTACTGGCAGTGAAAATGCATTACTATGAAAATTACTGAATTCTGTAGGAAGACAAAGTACAAGTAGATAAATTAATAAAGTATTTCCTATTAAATTTAACTTTTCCTTGTATTATACTTTTATCTCTTTTTTTTTTTCTCTTTTGGGCACTGTCTTTTGTATGTTCGTGCCATCAATTTATATCATTCTGGAAATTCTTTCAAGTGCCCACAGTGTGTATGCCGTGTGATATGGCACAGGGGACAGACCACAGGCTTCAGGATCAGAGAGATCTGGGCTTCCGTCCCATATCAATTACTTCTTAACTATGTAGATAAGCTACTTAGGTTCCAAGAATCTTTGTTTCCACATCTGTAAATAAAGATGAAATCAAATTGTGTGTTAAGCAGCTCTCATCGAATCTTATTTCCCTTCCCTTTTCCCCTTTAATGTACTTGGAAGATATTTATCCTCACCCACCCACCTTATTTTTTCTATCATATATAGCCCTAAGGAAGTAGAAGAGTGGTAGGTTTGCAGTCTGAAGGCTATAAGCTGCTATAGAACTAGAAGAACTGATATCCCAGTTTAAAGGCTGAGCTCAGGCTGGAGAAGTTTCTCTTTCTCCAGGAAAGGTCAGCCTTTTGTTCTACTCAGGCCTTCGACTGATTGGATGAGACCCACCCACATTATGAAGGGCTATCTGCTTTATTCCATCTCCTGACTTAAATGTTACTCTCACCCAAAAACATCCTCACAGAAACACTCAGAATAACGTTAGACCAAATATCTGGGCACCCTGTAGCCTAGTCAAGTTGATACATAAAATTAGCCTGGTGAATAGAATCAGGTAAAAGTTTCCAAAAAATGGATCTGGGATCAAAGCAGGATCACTTTGATCTCTCTTTGATCTGCTCGCTTTTTCTCTCTCTTTCTCTCTCTCTCTCTCTCTCTGTCCCCAGTGAGAGAGCCATCTCAAGATTGTATGGAAACCCTGAATGTTCTGAGATCCTGCCATCTAGAGGTGCCTCATCAGAAGCCAGGTAACAACTTGGTGGATACACTATAGAGAGAAATCAAGCTTCAGAGGAGAGGACTAAAGAGCTGTGACGGGCCCTTTCTAGTTCAGAAGCGCTATGGTTCTGAAATTCTATAAATATTGGCTTTGCTTCTGGTGGATTTTGTCAAATGATTTAGTTTTAAATCATCAATGTCTTTACAGTATGCAACTACTAAGCATTAACTTCCCTTTAGGGAGAGGAATGAATCTAGAGAACATGAAATATTTTTTCAATTAAATTTTAGAACATCCCAAGAAACTGCCTTTGAAATCATGGCTTCTCTATGCCCTTTACATGAAAAGGAAAGCTAAAGCTTATAAAGTGATGGCTGAGATTCTTAAGATGTAGTGATGTGTTCCCCAAACTCTCCATTTTTAAATTTTCTCTCTCCTTTTGATAGATTATACCTCTTCTAAACACAAGGCTTCCTAGCTCAGCCAGTATCTTCTCAGTGGGTCCTTTCCTGGAAACCTAATTGGAATTAGTAGCTTCCTTCCATTCCGAGAGCAACCAGTTACCCTCCTGTTTTATTTTTTTTATATCTTTTCACTTTCTGTTATTTTTTATTATGTCATAATATACATAACATAAAATTTGCCATTTTAGCTATTTTAAGTATACACTTCAGTGGCATTCAGTAATTCACACTGTTGTGCAACCATCACCGTCATTCACCTCCAGAACTTTTCATCTTCCCAAACTGAAACTCTGAACCCATTAAACCTCTCTCCCCTGGCCACTGGCAACCACCATTCTACTTTCTGTCTCAGTGAGTTTGACTATTCTAGGTACCTCATAGAAATGGCATCATACATTTATTAGTTCGTTCTCACATTGCTAAAGACATACCCAAGACTGGGTAATATATTGACTTATAGTCAGTATGTCTGGGAGGCCTCAGGAAACTTACAATCGTGGTAGAAAGGGAAGCAAACACATCCTACTTCACATGGTGGCAGGAAGGAGAAGTGCAAGCAAAGGCGGGGAAAGCCCCTTATAAAACCATCAGATCTCTTGAGAACTCCCTGTCACACGAACAGCATGAGGGTAACTGCTCCCATGATTCAGTTACCTCCCACCAGGCCCCTCCCACAACATGTGGGGATTATGGGAGCTACAATTCAAGATGAGATTTGGGTGGGGACACAGCCAAACCATGTCAATACAGTACTTGTCTTTTTGTGTCTGGCTTATTCCATGTAGCATGGTGTACTCATGTTATAGCATGTGTCAGAACCTCTTTTAAGGCTGTATAATATCCCCATTGTTTATATATGCCACATTTTCTTTATTCAGACATCAATGGATATTTGGGTTGTTTTCACCTTTTGGCTATTGTGAATAATGCTGTTATGAGCATGGGTGTACAAATATTTGTTCAAGTCTCTGCTTTCACTTCTTGTGGGTATATACCCAGAAGTAGAATTGCTGGATCATATGGTAAATCTTTGTTTGATTTCTTGAAGATCCTCCACGCTGTTTTCCATGGCAGCTGCACCACTTTACATTCCCAAAAGCAATGCGTAAGGGTTCCAATTTCTTCACATCTTTTCCAACACTTGTTATTTTCTAGGATTTCTTTATTTTTGTTTTGTAATAACTGTCCTAATAGTGGTAAAATGGTATCTCATTGTGGTTTTGATTTGCATTTCCCTCATGATGAGCAATGTTGACCTGGCATTATTTCATTCATGTGTTTTCTGCCTGTTCTTCGCCTTGCTCCCCAGCAGGACGTAGACTCTTTGTACATGAGAAGTGTGTCTGACTTGTTCACTGCTCTATCCCTAGCCCAGAGATGCATGCCTGGCACATATCAGATACTCAATTATTTGTCAGATGAATGCATGAATGAATTTACTGGAGAGAAAAATTCACATTCCAAATATAGACTCCAAATCTTTAGGTGCTCAATTATTTGCCTGAGGCGGTAAGTAAAGATCACCTTTCCATCAATCAGTGTTGCTTGAAAATTGAGAGAAAAATATACTTCTGCCTCATGGACAAACTATCCACATTGATAAAACATTGTGGCTGGATCCCCCTAGCTTCTGGACTTGATAATTGACAAAATTGAAGTATGTTTGCTATTTCAATGATGAAATTAGAAGTACGATTGATAACTAGTACCAGGCCCAAGAAATACTTGCTGATAAATAAGTGAATGGTCCTGAAAACAGTAATGAAAAGTATAGATTATATCTGAGGGTTGTGGAAGTGCTTGGGGAAAAAGAGCCCCAGACAGTTAGTGGCTTTGGTGGGAAATGTAAACACCAAGATTAGTACGTAATTCTCAGGTCCTTTTTCTTCAAGTTAGTAATCAATTTAGAAGCTAAATCTGGAGCCAGACTCCCCATGCAGTGTTGCTTCTCAAAAAATCAATCACCTGCAGAACACCAGAGAAGCCTGACTTCTTTGTTGGTTCATTGCATAAAGCATAAGGAAAGCATTTTCCTACATTCTTCAGCTCAAACAGCCGTAGGTGTGGTCCTGCTTGCTTTACAGCAGGGGCTACTTCCTGTTGTACCTGTTCTGCAAAGTGCATGAGTCTTAGCAGAATGAGAGAGAAGTATCCTCATTTAAATGTTGTCCTAGCATTTAAACAGTGAAAACATGCTTTATCCCAACCCAGATTTCTACTAGTCTTGATAGACAGAGGTGTAATGAAATATTAATCTCTTTTGAGAAGATGTAGGCAAGACAATAATCTGGTTTTGGCATATCTTAGTGTTGTTCCTAAATAAACAGTAGAGGAAACCAAGACATAGCCCTCAGAGGAACAAAACCCCTCTAGCCCGCCCATCTTTAGGGGTATGAACTAGTAGTCAGTGATCATGGCCAGTGGGAATATTTGTAGCTTCCTGGTCTCAGAGGCCGGAGATGGCCAGAGCAGAGGCATGAAGCACTCCCACAATCAGCAGTCTTTGGCTCAAAAAAAGTGAAGACCCTCAATTAGAAAGTGAGGGATGATCTCATGAAATTCCTGGGGAACTGCCTGGCAAAGGTACTGAGTCCTTTGGTCTGCTTCCTAACAGATAGTCATCTGGGTAAGAGCAGCCCTACTTCATTAGCGTGATAGAGTAGTTTTGGTTTTTTTAATATTTTAAATTTTTCAATGTGAAGTTAGGGCTGGTGTTAAAAATACAAATTTTCAAACTTCCCCTCAGACCTGCCAAATCAGAATCTCTGGAGATAAGGCCCAAGAATTCATGTTTTCAGGAGGGAAATAAACATCTCAAAAGCCCCATCAAATTAGACTAAAATTAAGTCATCTGCTCATGTCTCATACAATGTCTCATACAACCAGGAGAATAAGACCAGGTGACTAAACCAGTCATACCAGGCCTGGTGATTTCCTGAGCACGTGGCCTCAAAGGTGTGAACATTAGGATTAGGTTCTGCCTCCATGGAGAAGGGATGACGTGGATTGGGTGAGTAAAAATGCTTTCATTACCATAGCTTGGTAGTTGATGGGGGATAAGAACTCCTAGGAAGTCTTGGCTTCCTCAGTGGCCATTTATTGAAGTCTACATTTGTTCACTAGATCAAATGCCCAAAACTTTCCCCATGGTTAGCCATTTTGGTAAGAAACCAGAAAAAAATGGACATTTGATAGGAATGTGAAAGAGATTGATCTTAGAATAGTTCAAAATGCCAGATACTATTTTCTGTTCACAACACCAACATTCTGCGTCAGTGGGAATATAACTCATTTATCCTTCCAGTCAACAGATATTTACTGAGTGCCTCTTATATGTCAGGTCCTATATTTGGTCCTGGGGAGACATCAGTAAATAAAACAGACAGAAATCCCTGCCATACCCTCATGGAGCTGACATCTTAGTGGGAACAACAGAGAGTATATAAAATAAAATAAGCAAGTAAATGATAAAGCATGTTCCAAGGGATCCATTCTATGAAGAAAAATAAAGCAGACAGAAGGAATAGAAAGGACTCAGATGGGGGTGCTGCAACATTAAATAGAATAAAGGGGAGGTAATGGAAATTAATGTTTGTGCAAAGATGTGAAGGAGGTGAACAGTGAGCCCTGCGGCTTTGTGAGGTGAGGATCCCAGGCAAGGCGCAGCATGTGTAAAGGCGCTGGAGTGATGGTGTACCTGGGCCAGGGAACACGAAGAAGGCCAGTGGGGTTGGAGAGGGATCCCAGACCAGAGCACGAGGTGATTAATGGGAAGGTAGAATGCAGTAGGAGGGGAGCAGTGTGCCTGCGCTCTTTGAGGAGACTTTGGTTTTGCTCTGAGGGAGATAGGAAGGCATTGAGAAATTAGGCACAGAAGAGTGACATGATCCATTTTTTATTTTAATAGGAACATTCTGGTACTGCTTGGAGAAGAGACTGTAGGCAAACCAGTTGGGAGACTGTTGCAATGTTTAGAGTAAGATATGATCAGGGCTTACACCAGGATAGTAGACATGAAGTAGAGAAAGAACTCAAGCATGATTTCAAAGATTCTGGCCTGAGTAACTGGAAACATGGAGTTGCTATTCACTGATGATAAAAATAAAATACTTTAGCCAAATTAAATTTAGAAGAATTTAATTGAGCAAAGAACGATTCGCGAATCAGGCAGCCTCCTGAGCCAGGGTAGGCTCAGAGACTCCAGCACAGCCACATAGTAGAGGATTTATGGACAGAAAAAGGAAAGTGACATACAGAAAACATAAGACAGGTACAGAAAACAGCCAGATTGGTTATAGTTTGGCATCTGCCTTATTTGAACACAGTTTGAACAGTTGGCCACATTGGATTGGCCAAAATTCGGTGATTGGCAGAAGAGTAGGCTGCAGTCTGTTTACACTTCCCTTTAGGTAAAAATTCATGATAGATAGAGAAACCTTAAGCTGAACTTTAAATATGTAAAAAGGCAGGCTTAGGCTAAACTTGATTTAACACTGATCTGGAGAATATTGTGGGTGGAGCAAGTCTGTGGAGGGAGAATCTGGAGTTCATTTTGAACATGCCAATTACAAGATGCCTGTTAGACATCCACGTGGAGATGGTTAGTAGGTGACTGGAGGAACTGGAGATGTATGACAGTTATCAGCATATGGTGGATAACTAAAGTCATAGGACCCGATGAAATCACCAGGGAAACAGACAAAGTCCACAAACTAAGCCGTAGGGTTGTCTTCTGCATTGTTTTTCAAGTGTTTTGAATCCTACTTAGTTTATCCAACTCATAGGATATTGACTGAAGGAGTTAGGTAGGGAAATAGCTAACCCTTATTTATTCATTGATAATAATGTGGTATGAAGGAACTAATTTTTCAAAATGATCTGGAAAACTGTGCATATGCAGAAGTCTATAAAGTACATGTAGACGTTGACTCAGTAAATCCAGAAAGCTCAGTGACTGTTTATTTAACTTGTGTTTTAGTCAGTTAAATAAGGACTTGGGCACTTTTTTAAAAAAACGGATGCAGAGGACTGAATGACAAAAGAGATGACAAACCTTGGCTCAGCCGTTCCTCAAAAGCCAGCATTTTAGCTCCATGCAGAAACCAAACAGAGCCTGAGGTGGAGGCCTTCAGCCAACATTAGAGGCATAGTCAGGGAAGAAGTGTTAGAGCCAGGAGGTAGAATGAAATTCCCCAGTGGACTTGATAGTGACTCCTTGAGAACGTGGAAGTCATACGGTGTTCAAGAGCTGAGGTTTTGGAGTCAAATAGACCTTTGTTATTGTCCTAACTCCATCACTTACTAGCTGTTTCACTACTAGGAAAGTTGCTTAACTTCGCTTGAGAGAATATTATCTATGTCATGTAAAAAATTGAATGGGATAATAATTGTAAAGCGTTGTGCACAATTGCTATTTTTGTTTCTAACATATCCCTCCCTCAATAGTCTCAATTCCTGTAGAAATACAAACGGTCACCACACTTTTCCTTTGGAGACTAATTTAGTGAATTGAAAGTCCACTAAATCAGACTGTAAATTGTAACCTTCAAAATGCGCAGGTCCAAAGCTTGGGTATTTGGCAGGGGTGGGACAATGGAAGAGCTGCTTTTAACTCCAATACCACTAGGGGGCACCTCCAGAAATTAATTTTGGCATGTACTATAATAACCAATGGCCATAGTTAATGCACTTCCAAATGTGAATTATACTTGGGGAACAGTCTGCTTGGTGCACTTAGTACATGGCATCTTTGGCTTCAAACGTGTATGAATTGGTTGCAGCAGAATTCCACAACAGGGTGTGAATTCCTGAGGCACTGGGTCACACACTTAGTTAAGGTTCCTTTTGTGGAGGACATCTCTGAATTCTGAGGCTTTCTGCCCCAGCTGCCGTCATGTTAGCCCTGTAGCTAGGTCAAGCTGTTAAATGAGGCAACTAACAACAATGTACTAATTCATTTCCATAAACACTAGTACAGAGAACTGGCATAGACTCCATCTTTCTTCCACTAGTAATGCAGTGGAATTAATTTGCTCACTTTTTGTACAAGAGTTTTCCATGCTGGGTAAACAGCTAACGTGGTTGAGCCAAAATTTAAGGCCAAAGAGTGTGGCTCCAGAGCCCACACTCATATTGCCTTTACTGACAAATAACATCAAATTAATACTAACTGCCAGAGAGTGGTGATTAAAAACAGGAATAACCGTTAAGCAGTTTATAACCTGGATTAAATATGGTAATCATGTGACTAATACATATTCAATTCAGTGAAAAATATGCAAGTCATTCCGACTGTTAATATGGATGCTGAGTCATGTCTGGGTATATGAATTTATATATATTTGTTGATGTATACATATAGATGTATATGTATAAGAGTGTGTGTGTGCATATATGCATTTAATATAATGTTATCTGGGTGTTACTATGTGTCAGACCTATAAGGTAATATGAAAGGCAACATCTTGGTTAAATAATGCAGGCAGGTACAGTATCAACATTTTGTCTACCATGTCAGAGAAAGGTCCTTGGAGAAAATTAAGGTCTTAGTTGATTTCGGACAATAGGATCCTAGAAAAAGGTGTTTATCCTAGTGCTTGGCACAGAGTATATTTATGAAAGAGTGAGTTAAAATGTGAATGATAGTTACTTTATGAATGGGAGGGACAGAAACTAGAAACAGGAGATAAGAAAAGGGGAGCTGGTGAGAAGATGAGAATGGTCAGAATGGAGCAAGGAATTTCCTCAGCAAGACTTATTTATCAATGAGCTGTCTGGTGAAGGACTTTATAAAAAATAGATTTAGGGGTACTAGCACAACTGGGTTACATGGATGTATTGCATACTAGTAAAGTCCAGGCTTTTAGTACCCATCGCCCAAATAAATGTACATTATACCCAGTAGGTGGTATTGTTTTCCTCACCCCTCTCCCAATCCTCCCAGTTTTGGAGTCTCCAAAATCTGTTATTCTACACTCTGTATGTCCATGTGTACCCATTGTTTAGCTTCCACTTATAAAGGAGAACACGAAGTTTTTTGACTTTCTGTTTCTAAGTCATCCCACTTAGGATAGTGGCATCCAGTTCCATCCATGTTGTTTCAAAGACATGATTTCATTCTTTGTTATAGCCAAGTAGTATTCCATGGCATACCACATTATTTTATCCAGTCATCTGTTGACGGACACTTAGATTGATTCCATGACTTTGCTATTGGGAATAGTGTTGCAATAAACAGATGAGTGCAGGTATCTTTTTGATATGATGCTTTTTTTTCCTTTGGGTAGATACCCAGTAGTGGGATTGATGGATTGAATGATAGTTCTATTTTTAGTTCTGTGAAATCTCCATCCTGTTTTCCATCGAGGTTGTAATATTTTACATTTCCACCAGCAGTGTAGAAGCGTTCTCTTTTTTTCTGCATCTCCATCAACATCTGTTGTTTTTTTGACTTTTTAATAGGCATTCTAACTAGTGTAAGGTGATGATATCTCATCATGGTTTTAATTTGCATTTTTCTGATGATTAGTGATGTTGAGCATGTTTTCATATGTCTGATGGCCACGTGTATGTCTTCTTTGAAAAATGCCTATTCGTGCAACCTACAGAATGGGAGAAAATTTTTGCAATCTATCCATCTGACAAAGGGCTAATATCCAGAATCTACAAAGAACTTAAACAAGTTTACAAGAAAAAAATAAACAACCCCATCAAAAAGTAGGCAAAGGATATGAACAGGCACTTCTCAAAAGAAGACATTTATGCAGCCAACAGACATATGAAAAAATGCTCATCATCACTGGTCATCAGAGAAATGCAAATCAAAACCACAATGAGATACCATCTCACGCCAGTTAGAATGGCGATCATTAAAAAGTTAAGAAACAACAGAGGCTGGAGACGATGTGGAGAAATAGTAATGCTTTTACACTGTTGGTGGGAGTGTAAATTAGTTCAACCATTGTGGAAGACAGTGTGGCGATTCCTCAAGGATCTAGAATAAGAAATACCATTTGACCCAGCCATCCCATTCCTAGGTATATACCCAAAGGATTATAAATCATTCTACTATAAAGACACATGCACACGTATGTTTATTGCAGCACTATTCACAATAGCAAAGACTTGGAACCAACCCAAATATCCGTCAATAATAGACTGGATAAAGAAAATGTGGCACATATACACCATGGAATACTATGCAGCCATAAAAGAGGATGAGTTCATGTCCTTTTCAGGGACATGGATGAAGCTGGAAACTATCATTCTCAGCAAAATATCACAGGGACAGAAAACCAGGCAGCACATATTCTCACCCATAAGTGGGAGTTGAACAATGAGAGCACATGGACACAGGGAGGGGAACATGTTGGAGGGTGGGGGGCTGGGGAGGGATAGCATTAGGAGAAATACCTAATGTAAATGATGAGTTAATGGGTGCAGCAAACCAACATGGCACATGTATACCTATGTAATAAACCTGCACGTTGTGTACATGTACCCTAGAACTTAAACTATAATAAAAAAAAAAGAAAAATGCCTGTTCATGAACTTTGCCCACTTTTTAATGAGGTTATATGTTTTTTTCTTGTTGAGCCATTTGAGCTCCTCGTAGATTCTGGATATTAGCACTTTATCATATGCATTGTTTGCAAATATTTTCCCTCATTCTGTAGACTGTTTACTTGGATGATTGTTTCTTTTGCTGTGCAAAAGATTTTTAGTTTAAGTCCCATTTGTCTATTTTTGGTTTTGTTGCATTTCCTTTTGAAGACTTAGTCATAAATTTTTTGCCTCAGCCAATGTTCAGAAGAATTTCTCCTATATTTATTTTTCTAGTATTTTTATAGTTTCAAGTCTTATATTTAAGTCTGTAATCCATTTTGAGTTGATTTTTGTATATGGTGAGAGATAGGGGTCCAGTTTCACCCTTCTGCAAATGGCTCTCCAATTTTCCCAGAACTATTTATTGAATAGAGTATCCTTTCCCCAATATATGTTTTTGTCAACTTTGTCAAAGATCAGTTGGTTGTAGATATGTGGCTTTATTTCTAAGTTCTCTGTTCTGTTCCACTGATCTATCTGTCTGTTTTTGTGCTAATGCCATGCTGTTTTGGTTATTATAGCCTTTTAGTGTAATCTGAAGTCAGATGATTTGATACCTCCAACTTTATTCTTTTTGCTTAGGATTGCTTTGGCTATTTAGGCTCCTTTTTGGTTCCATATGAATTTGGAGATTGGTTTTCTAATTATGTGAGGAATGATATTGGTAATTTGATAGAAATTGCATTGAATCTGTAGATTACTTTGGGCAGTATGGTCATTTTAGCAATATTGATTCTTCCAGTAGATGAGTATAGGATTTTTTCCCACTTGTTTGTGTCATCTATGATTCTTTTCTCAATCTTTTGCAATTCTCCTTGTCAAAGTGCAAATACTCCTTGTAGAATTTTTCACCTCCTTGGTTAAGTATATTCCTAGGTATTTTATGTAGCTATTTTAAATGAGATTCAGTTTTCGATTTGGTTATCAGGTTGATTATTATTGGTATATAGAAATGCTACTGATTTTTGTATGTTGATTTTGATTCCTGAAATCATGTATCAAATCTAGGAGTATTTTGTGGTTTCTAGGTATAAAATCACATAATCAGTGAGAGATCATTTGACTTCCTTTTCCAATTTTGATCCTTTTATTTCTTTCTCTTGCCTGATTGCTCTAGCTAGGACTTCCAGTACTACGTTGAATATGATTGGTGAAAGTGGGCATCCTTGTCTTGTTCCATCCTTGTCTTGTTCCTTGTCTTGTTCTTAGGGGAAATGCTTTCAGCTTTTCCCCATCCAGTATGCTGTTGGCTGTGGGTGTGTCATATATGGATGGCTTTTATTATTTTGAGGTATATTCTGGTGAAGGACTTTTTTTGCTCCATGATTGGGTTGTCTTTCCTGGTTTTCAGTCCGAGTCCAAGAAATAGAGTTGTTTTTTTTCTTAGAGTCCTTTTCCTCATAGTGCCACCCACCTAAGTGAAAAACTGCCCTTTGATGATTATTATTTCCTAGTGGAAAGTGTTCATCTTTATAAGCAAAGTGATCTGCTGTCACTGAAAATTAATACACTTACCATATAGTCAGTTATAAATAAGTTTCTTCACTTACAGATTAATGGGGCAATGAACACCCACATTTTACCAATACTATTCACCTCTTTGGTTGCTTCTCAAGTATCTTTTTCACTTTTTCTTTCCTTAGTGTTTTCCATCAGGGTTCTGGTTCTCATATCACACTAATGCCTTTCTTGGGTTGAACTGAGCAACATGTTTAGTGCATTGAGCACCCTGCCAACTTTCCAGGGAATGGAGCCATGGACTTACCTCCTAAATGATACTGACAGCTACAATAAATTTTTGTATTTTAGAAAATCAAAGTTGTAGTTTATTTCAGTTGCACCCAAAAAAATTTCATTGTTGTGGTAAAATCATAACTAAACATTCAGTTTGAAAAGTGTGTTCAGGAAAACTTGAAAGAATTCCTCCATACAGCGTATAATGAAAGTGGTATGGTTTGGGGTAACAAATCAATCCAAAGACCATATGCAGAAACTTAATGGAATTAATTCTCAGTAATGAATAATGAAAACTATATTGTCTGTGCCTGAAGACCTGATATGAGTTGAGTAGGCAAAACTTTTGTTAGTTTTATGTTAGAATGTTAGCTAAAGCTTATGTGCACTTCCTTGAAATTTATTTGCTGCTTTTAAAAGAAGAATCTGTGTCACTTACTCTTTTGAACTGTTTTTCCTCCCTCTAAAAGATATGTGGTTTTCCCTCCCTCTTTTGCCTCAATGAAAATGGCCCCAAGATGCATGCAATTTTGTGAACTTGAGATTATAGATTCTACATAATTCAAATCACAGAGCCATGAAACCCCACTCTTTCATTTGGATTCTGTGAACTGCTGACACTTGTGGAGTGCAAATGATGTCAGAATAATGCCCTAAAGGTGTAGTGTGTAGTGTCAGGACCAGAATTCTGGTCTGGGATACACGATCCATCAAGCAATGGAAGCCGTGCACTCATAACCCAGGGTTGAGCGTGGACTTCGTTGTTTTAATTACAGAACCACAGCATGTGGGTAAGAAACTTGGATCTGACAGCAGAAGAAGAAAGAGGATATTGTATGCCTTCAATCAGCTTTGTATTAGGAGATCCTTAAAGGAAAAATTTTGTGAAAAAAGAAAGAGGAAGAAAACAACAAACTAGCAAGATCTGTATTTCAGTATAATTTGGAGAAAATGACTGATTTGGGTTGGTCATGTTGCCAGAATAGATGACTCAAGGCTTCCATACAAGAAATGGAAATCAGGAGGATGCCTGAAGCCTGAAAGAAGAACAAATTGCAAAGATATGATTGACTGTAAGGCTTCAAAATCAACTGTACCAAAGATGAGCTTGAATCATTGCCCAGAACAGAGCTGAATGGTGATGTTCATTTGGGTTCTGACTGTTGAAACAAAATAAAATGTAGTAATTGTACTCTGTTAGGTATACAGACGTGTTAATGCTTTCCAATTTCCCCAACTGGGGATCTGGTGTCACTTTCCCTGTCGCTCCTATTTCATGCTTCACTGGTGAGTATTATTGCTGCTCTGGATGCTTACTGAATGCCAGGTTTTTGGCAAAGAAGTGGGATCCAGGTGAAAGCATCCTTCTCATGCTGTGTGTGAGTGTGTTGCAGGTGGCTTGGAAAATGGCTTTTCAACTTGGAGGTCATTTCTGTAATTGATATTTTCAGGCTCAGATAATGTGCATCTCTATCCTGGCTTTCCCAGTGTGATGGTTGCTGGACTTTGATTATGAATATCAGCAGTTTGGATCCCAAAACACTTCATCCCTGACAAACAGGGAAAGCCCCAGCTTCCATGAGCAGCAAATTTACACATTGATCTTTTCCTCTTTTAGGAGGAAAAATGTCTTGTTCACAGATTTCTTTATATGCATTTTCTCTTTAGTGTATCAGTTTAGTTTTATGGTAACATTTCTGATAGACAACAAGGTTGACTCTTTCTAAACGTCAGTTGTGAAGCAGCTACACTGTTTTTCTTTCTCATTGGGAGCTTCAAATAAGAAAATATTCCATTTTCTTGCTCCTAACACCAAAAACCTAATAGCCTAGTAACTTAGGAAATTTCTCAGCCTGCTTGAAAGAGGAGTTCAACTCTATGGTACAAATGATTCCCAAACACATATTTTCTACATACTAAATTAGAAAAATACCAGCAAAACCAACAATGGGGGTGACTCAGAGGGGTAAAAGGAGGGGCAGACAGGACATGTGATTTTTCCACTCCTTTTTAGTTTCTTTACCTGAGTCAAATTTTCAGAATGTTAAGCCTTCCCCTGTCTACCCACTATTTACCACAAAGTCTTCAGATTTCAGTAGCTAACTTAAAGCAAGGAACTTTTTTTAGTCATTCAAACTGACTAAAGATATCAGGTACACAATGTTTAATTAAGGCTCTGTCTGGCTGACTGGTCTCTATAGGTGTCTAAAATTTAGACTTAAAAACAGGGTAACCTAAAACTGGACCCTACTAATGAGAGACAATAAGAAGGCATCTTTGAGGGTTTGCCTTGCTCTACATGAACCACAGAGACTGGACACAAGCTGGAACTCATAGGAAATTTCACATTTCCTTGCTTCCGTACAGTCAGCATCTTTTCACTGGTTGCTCTGTGACCTCGTAGCCACCCATATGTTAGATAGCTTCACACTTTTAAGATGGGGGGGTGGGGGGGTTGAATGAGGGATAAAATTATTTTGTAGGGTTTGGCAGAAATCTGTATTTCAAATAAGCTATGTGTGAGCTGTCTTTGAGAAGAACACGTGTGATGTAGTTTTTGATCTTCATTTTACAGATATACATAAGTAATACAATTAAAAACAAATGTGATCCAATATTGTAGCACTGTGTATCTGCTTAGGTTTGTGAAAAATACCTCTCATTAGTCTATAAACCATCACAATCTAGTGGCTTTGGAGTCCTGGTACCCCCTCCTCATATTTGCTGTGTGACTTTGGTCTGCTAGCTTCTATGTATTCCATCTGTGGTAAGGGGTTCTTTCACAGACAATCACACTAATGGGATGGGGTTTTATGTGTGATGGGCTCCCCAGCATAAACAATCTGAGACCATTTCTTAACAATAGTTCTCACAGCTTCCTTATAAATGCATTGCTTAAGATTTAACAATTATCTTTAATATAATTATGATTTTAAGAATTTCAATTTAAGGCTCTTTGTTCAGAAAGGGATGTGCTCCATCCTTAGCTTGGGAGCAATGATGTCTCACTTGGCTGCAGTCCACAGGCATCTCACACAGCTAGGAAACACCTAGCAAAGAAGACAGGACTTTTCTTCCTGTGGGCTTCTTTGCCTTAGACTGGAAATCCAAGCCTTCCAGCACACCATTCCCTCTTGTCTCTTGGGCTAAGTTTCAGTCATATGTCCATGCCTAACCTTCTCACTAGAAAAGGAATGAGGCCACCATGATGGGCTTGAACAATTCTGCTTTATCCCTTAGGCTGGAGGAGGACTCTCCTCTCTAAGCACAGAGTATGGGGATCACTTATACTCTGAGGAGCAAGTGGGGTGAGGGGCATGTATCTTTTGGGTCAGTAACCAACACTCTCCCACATTGACAGAATTATCCTGGTGTGCCTCTTTTTTTTTTTTTTTTTTTCTTTTTTTTAGACAGAGTCTTGCTCTGTTGCCAGGCTGGAATGCAGTGACATGATCTCAGCTTACTGCAACCTCCACCTCCCGGGTTCAAGCAATTCTCCTGCTTCAGCCTCCCGAGTAGCTGGGACTACATGCGTGCACCACCACACCCAGCTAATTTTTGTATTTTTAGTAGAGAAGGGGCTTCACCATGTTAGTCAGACTGGTCTCGAACTCCTGACCTCACGTGATCCACCCACCTCGGCTTCCCGAAGTGCTGGGATTACAGGTGTGAGCTACTGTGCCTAGCCTCCTGGTGTGCCTCTTAAGGGCAAAAGTCTATCTTGGGGAGGAAAAAGTTTATCCTAGGGCTCATTTTTTTCTCATTCTAAAACAACTAGAAAATATTTAATCAATATCCCAAAAACTTTCACAAAAATGATTTTATTCATCTGAGACCAGTTCTATCAGTTATATAGTATTTCATATTACTTTAAAACAGAACTGAATAAAAATTGGAATAGAGACCTGTTTTTAGTGGCCTTTCCTGCTTCCTTCTAAAATAAGAAATGATAAGGTATTGCTGTAACATAAACAATTTTTCAAAAGCTTTTATTAAAATAGTTGTTTAAAAAAAAGCTATACAGTATAGCCTAGTGGTCAAGGACATAAAGAACTTGATTTAGGTTGCTATATCTTATTTGGCATTGACATGATGGTAGTCCTCACCAGCAAAATGAGGACAATAATTACAAATATTTTAAAGGATTGTTGTGAAAGTTGATTGAGATTACTATGTGTACATATACCTACATGTTTTTATTCTTAACACAAAAGCTATTACATAGTAAGATTTCAACAGATTTGTCTATTTTTACTTACAATAATATTTACAAAAATCCATAAACATACAAGCTAATACTTTTTTACATAGGATAGTTAAAATCAAACTCACACCTTTTAGAAGTAACAACTTAGAGAACAAAATATAAAGGCTGCCATGTAGTTCATAATACAGTTTTATGGGAGGTGTTGTCGTAGCTCTCATGCCTCTTCCAAAGATTCTTTCTTCTAGTTGGCTTGATGTGAGTCAAAACTTTAGAGTAGAGTGATGCCTTTGCCGTCATGTCGGAGAGAAGAATGCCTTCACTGTACATAAACGTTTAGAATCCCACGATCCATTCATCCAGCAAGTAGACTGAAAGCAGCTCTTGGCTGCTCGTGACGTAAGCGGGATGACGCATGTTAACAATGGGTGTCACCAATCTCTCAACTTCCTGGATTATGGTCCTGGTAAGCTGTAGGCTCTGCACAGCAAGCCAAAACCACATGAAGGCAGAATGGACAGTGCATGTGAATATAAACATCAGTTCTTTTGCAGAAAAAAAAATATCTGCTTCATAAAACATCACAATTCCTTTTTGGTTTCTAGAAAGCTGCATATAATATTTTGCGTTGGGAAAACTTTCAGTAATTATCTAGTCAAGAATAGCTATCAGCTTGAGCCCTTAACCACATGCTCTTACCTGCATTTTATATGTGACTCTTCTGGTCTGCTCAAGGGCAAATTTTAACTGAGAGTGAAGCTCTTCCTATGATTGGACACAGCACAGAGGTTCTACAGCAGCCACTTTGGCTGGAGGGACAATGATGCTTACTTTCTGGATCCAGGGCTCTGGGTTATAAATGATGAATGCAACTCAAACTTATTTAAGTAAAAGAGAGAATTTAATGGAAATGTCACTGAGTATCTCATAGAATCAAATGCAGAGGTAAATACCAATATTCGAGAAAGGCCAGACGTAACTAGGCTTAAATTCTGGAAGCAGGGCCTCACTCACAGAAACAGAGCTTCTCCTTCTTGCTTCTGTGCCTCCCTAAATGGTGGCTTCTTTCTTTTTTTATCACTGCAGATTGACTTTCTCCAAATAACTAAAAGCATGGCTGCCATTGAAATCCTAGTTTTATATGTTACAGTTTTCACCAAGCAGAGCAAGACTGACCCTGTATCATATTGTATCATATTATACAAATGTGTTTAAAACAACTTGATGGGGCGGTCCTCAGCAGAAGCGGTGCTGACCTGAGTGTTCCACAGTCCTCTATTGCATGGATATACGGTAAAAGCAATGCGAGGAGGTAGGTAGTCCTAGCTTCCATTTACCAACAAAGGCTGCCTGTGGTCTTTGAGAACTTCTTGTTAAAATTGTTCATTCTCAATTTGGAAGCTCAGGATGGTGGTATGGGAGGAGGGGAACGATCGCACATGAACGTAGCTGAGCAGAGAGAAGGGAAGTAGGGCACATCAATGAAGCATCGTCAACACAAAGCAGAGGGCTCTGGACCTCCCAGCTCTTTTCATATTAAATCCTTATGCTTCTCCCAGCTGCCTCTTCTCTCCTGCATCACACCTCTTTTTAATATTTTACCCCATCACTTTTAAAATGAAGACCTTCTGTGTACTTAGAAGACTTTAGTCCTCTTCCAGAGAAGCAGTGTAAGATTTGATGCAAAAGTCTAAGGTATGGCAGATTCTGTCTCTTCAGAGAAGTGCTTGCCCATGTCTTCTTGTTCTTTTTCTCAGAATAACAGAATCTGAGGATTGAAACAGATCAGCCTTGAGGGCCATCAAATGCATGGATTTGCTGTGTACCTCCCATTGCTGGTATTCATGACAAGTGGCCATCCAGACTGCTTGATCACATACCAAAGGGAAACTCACCACTTTTCAGGAGAGCCCATTCTATCTTTAGACAGTTCTGACCATTAGAAGTACTTCATTGTGTTAAGCTCCACCTGGGCCAAAAATGTGTCTTTTCTTGTTGCTTCCACGTGTTGGTCCTAGTTCTACCACCTGGAAACAAAGAGAAAAGTGTAATGTCTTTCCTTAACGCACACCTTTCAAAAGATCCATCATGTTCACCATATTTCTCCCTAAGATCATTCTTCTCCAGTTGAAGCAACTGTTCTTCCTATAACTGTTCTCTGTAGTGTGGGATTTCAAGTTCCTCTGTTGATCTGGACACTCTGTTTTAAAAGCTTTACTTATTTAAGTGTTTCTCTTTATTTTTTTTTCCTACAGTAATCAGGCATAGTCTTCCAGATGGGGAAAGATCAACACAGAAAGAACAGAACTAATAACCTTTTTCATTATATATATAGAACTTCTGTTCAAGAAAATCACGTTTATCTTTTGGGAAGACCAACCTATGCTTGGTCACTCTTTATGCCAAAAATTACATAGTGATTAACTTATAATGAAATTTAAATGAGAAAAGTATTTAAATGTTATTAGTTGCTAGAAGTAATTCATGTTGATGTGAGAATTTCAGGCATCAGTAGCTCAAATTGGAATGGAAAAGGGGTGGGGACAACTCATGAATTGCCATAGCTCTCCAAATCATGTATCTGCTTTACTTCCTATTCATAATGCTAGCACTATCCATTAAGTCAAAAATCGTGGGCAGGCTGGGCACGGTGGCTCACGCCTGTAATCCCAGCACTTTGGGAGGCTGAGGCTGGTGGATCACGAGGTCAGGAGATTGAGACCATCCTGGCTAACACGGTGAAACCCCATCTCTACTAAAAATATAAAAAATGAGCCACGCGTGGTGGCAGGCGCCTGTAGTCCCAGCTACTCGGGAGGCTGAGACAGGAGAATGGCGTGAACCCGGGAGGCGGAGCTTGCAGGGAGCCGAGATCGCGCCCCTGCACTCCAGCCTGGGCGACAGAGCGAGACTCGGTCTCAAAAAAAAAAAAAAAAAAAAAAAAAAAAAAGAATCGTGGCCAGAGTAAGCCCATATCAGGGAATAATTTGATCCCTTTCTTCCTCTTTATGAGATCCATAAGCTTAACAAATATTTGTGTCCTGGTTATATACAAAAAAAAAAAAAAGGATTCTGGGATAAGAACTCCAAAGGGTGCGCTGCCCTCAAGTTTCTATGTAAGCCAGTGAATTGAGGCTGGGTAAGCCCATGAATTGAGTAAAGCAGGCAAGTGCTTTAGTCCCCTCACCAAAAGGTACTGTGTAAGCCAGTGAATTGAAGGAGAACAAGAGGTCGCCGTGTTGGTTTGGGTGGTACAGTGGGTTCACTTGAATAAATTCTCAACTTCTTGTTCCCAGAAGCACAGCTAGAAGTGGATCCAGTTTAAGGGAGTTGGAGTGAAGCTTGGGGGGTGAATCAGAGAAGCTGCAGCCCCATGTTAGCTGGATATCCTAAATTAGGGACATGTTGAGCTCTGCCCTTATCTGTAGTCACTTATGGACTCATCAGGAAAAGTGATTACTCAGAAAATAATGCATAATATTCTCTTCTATTTATATATTTTAAGATTTGAAATGAAGATATGGCATATATATGAAGATTCCAGGACAAAGGAATTTAAAATTTTGAATTCTAAAAATATAATAAGAAATAAATGGTGACTTGTTATAAATCTAACCATATGTCACTCATTCTTGTTTTTTTTCTAAAAATATCTGACCATGTTGCCCATCAACACTGGCAAAGAAAACTGGCTCATGCCCTGTGATTTTACATATCAGCAAGGGAGTCTGACATTTCTTCTGTTGGCAATACATAGTCCTATAGCTGGCCCTCTGTGACCTTCTTCCACCTCCATCAAGGGAGCCTGAAAATTATGACTAAATCAGGACGGGGCTGGAAGCTCTAGTACCATACCCACAGAGCTTGTTAGTTCCCTTGTATTAGTAAAGCTAAAATTGAAAATTTCATCACCTCCTTAGCCTCAGAAAGGTACAGTCTAATGGGTTCAGGTATAATCCTAACCTCATTTGGTTGCCACAAGGGAGGAAATGCAGGACTGTAGATAGCTTGAAGCTACCTGCCACACAACTGAGAAAATAAACTCAAGAGCCCTTAGAGTAAGGAGAGTCAGATTCATCGTTAAGGTACAACTAATGGTCATGCTTAGCAACTTATCTAAGGGATTCCTGTCTCAGTTATCACGTATTCACCTTCTGAATATCATAATGCTAATAGACATAAAATTTATTTCTTTATTTTAGAATGAAAGGAAGACTTATGATTGGTGTGCTATGTTGAATAATCGGGAATACTTTAGGATTATCTTAACAAAGTCAGAAATACTTGTTTCCTAATTTCCTTACTCATAGGAAATCTTTTATTTCTCCAACAGGTTATTTGGGTTTTACAAGGGAATTCTGCCACCTATCTTGGCTGAAACCCCAAAAAGAGCAGTGAAGGTAAGCATTGCATGCGTTCGCACCAAGCAAAAGTAGGGCACAGTAACAGCTTCAGCACAACAAACTCTAAGACATTAAAATGAATTATATATAAAGCACTAAAAATTTTAATGCAGAAATTATAGCATAATTTTTATTATAATTAGACTTGGTCAGTCTCTCAAATATGTAGATCAATTTGTAGATTTTTTTAATCAGGTAAAAGCATTCCATTCTAATGGGGAAATTATTCAAAAAACAACATGGTGAATAAAATTCTAGTAATCAAACCACAAAATAGCTTGGACCTTTCTTCAAAGCAACTCAGAAATTTTCCTTTGGAGAAACAATTATTAAAGAAAGAGAGATGGAGGGAAGAGGAAAGAGGAGAGGAGGGAAAACTTTTCTCCCTAAATCATTCCCATTTCATGAACAGAGTAAACCAATATACCATATTTCTTTATATATGATTCTCATATAACATAATTTTTTGGCATGCCAACTTCATTTTCCCCCTTAGTCTCCTCTGTTAAAATTCTCTATTCTGGTTCTTACAAAAATTATTACTTCCACTACCCTGATTTCCATTTCCTTAACCACATAACTGTAGAGGTTTATGTACTACTTGCTAGTTCAGTATCTGAAGAGGAACAGGGAGATCCAGCAGAATGTCCAGGGGCAAAAGAACTCAATCTGACTACTGTCTTCTCTCAGACAAAAGTCCTGATCATAGCGAGTCTGACAGGCATTGCTCCCCTCCCCCGCACCACTGACATCACCAAATAAGGCTTTGTCCTTCCATAATAATGATAACCTAAACTTAAAGACTTACTTTCCAAGCAACATAAGGTTTTTTTTCACATACATTACTCATGTGTGTGAAAGGTATTCCCAGTACTCCTGAAAGACAAGAAGGAACAGTTCATATACTTTTACTCAGTAAGTTCAAGAGGGTGACTGGGTTAAAAATTATGATAAAATCACCCACATATATACATGAACATTCAACCTTTATATTATGTCAAAGTGGCAATTTAATAGGATTGAATTCAAGTCTAGAATTTGGAAAACAAAGCTTTAGAACATACTTTCTCTATAAACTCACCCTCTTTGTTGGTATAGGTTTTGTGATTTTATAGTATCACTTCAATACAAATTTTGTTATAAGGATCTGAATCACAGTAATGAATCTGGAATAAGTTCACCAAAGTACACAAAAGAGCTGAATTGAATTATGAAATGGCTTTACTTGATAAAAGATTGCCCAAGTAAACAAATAGAGCAGAGTTCCTGTTCAAAAGGGAAGTCACTTTGTCTGCATGGAATAATATACTCATCTGTTCAGTGATTTACATGTATAGATAAAGTAAACTAAAATTAGAGTTTTTCCTGGAATATTTTTTTCTTAATATTATGTGTTGGAGACAATTTAAACTTTAAGAGGATTAAGACTTATCAACATTAAGCAACCTTTTACAGAAAAAAAAAGTTGAGCTTTATAAAACAGAGTTAGTCCCTATTTTCCAAAAGCAATGTTCTGTGCCAGAACAATGGTTAACAGATGAACTTTTGGGCAACTGAATATGGTGTATGTGTCCCAGACATCTTGTTTCAAGTAGATTTTACCTTAAAATTATTGAGACATATGGTAAGTATGTTGGCTTTTTAAGTATAACTTGGAGTTAAGTGTATCTTTGCCAGATGGATAGCACTAGTTTTTCAACACAATTTATGAAAACATTCATTTTATAGATATTTATCTTAGGATTTGTGAGGAAAGCAATCACCTGATTTTAACGATTTCATACATCATAAACTGCTTCATTGTATGTCATCAAAGAAAAAAAATATTCAGAGACTGGGGGGGAGTGGGGGGTGTGTGTGTGTATTCTTTGGTACTGACACTTTAGTTAAAATCATTACCATAATCAGAAACAGACAATCTTAAGTTTTTATGTACTTTATTCTTTGAAATGAGCTTTATCATTAAAGTAATAAGACTTACTGATGCTAAATAAATGAAACTTCTCCTTTCACAAATTAGACAGAGTTAGTATTGTAGTTAGCAAAAGGAAAAGAAAACTTCAGAGAGACCAGCTGATCCCTCACAGATGGGCGGCACCATGGTTCCGGCTTCAGGGTCCGGTCTTGAGCTTCACACATACAGAAATACCAGTTTTCCCGTGTGCAGTTTCTCAAGGACTGCCTTATGCTAACTAAATTCACAAGAGATTATAAACTATGAAGGCTAATTAGTTCACTACAGTATACCTATACCAATCATAGTATCTACACATAGTAGATGTTCAGTTGATATTAGATGAATAAAGGAAACATATATAAAAAGAAACAGAAAGAAAACTTAAAGAAAGAAACAAAGAAATATACATAGAGAGAAAATTCCCACATCTACTGTTCAGAGTATCTGGAGGGCCAAGACTTCCACTCCTGGTGGAGATAGAGTAACAGGGACCAGTATGAAATAACAGTTTTCAAGACACTGGACATCAGATGATGAAGGCTGGAAATGCCTGAGAAATGGAAAACAAATGAAATGAGCCCTGTGATGCCACAGCTTACCACCTTGGGATACTTTCAGGCCCCAGGACAGGGAGGGGAAACTGAGGCAGAGCCCAGGGGACTCCCTGGGTTGAGAAGGAGCTGAAAGCCAGGGGAGAGCAGGGCAGCCAGAGTCCACAGGACAGAGTACCAGGGAAGAGCAGGCTGCACAGAGATAGAACTCCTGAGATCTGTAGAGGGACCCCTCAAGTGTTCAGCTGAGTATTGACCAGTGCACGCCTGCAAGGAAACTACCAATGCCTGGGAAAGAACCACCCAAAAGGCTTTGAGGGGACAGTGCTCAGCAGTCACATGGGGCTGGGAATAGTGCCTATTCCCACCAGCCAGACTGGAAAGCTTCAGCAGCCCCAGGGCATTGAGAGGAGTGCTCATATACTTAAGGCCTCTATGATTCCTTTGGTAACCTAAGTTACAGGGAATAAAAACTAAGATTTTTCAAAAGTCTCACTTGTGCCAGTCCTGTCAGGGAATCTTACTTAAATTATCTTATTTAATGATAATCTAAAAGGTAAGTTTTGTGTTCTTGAGAGTTAGAAAGGTTAAGCAGCTTTCCTGTGCTTTCACAGCTAAGCAGCATAACCTGGATTCAGCTCTAGGACTGCTCATTTCAAAATGCCAGCAAGGTGATTGTCAAAGTGATGATGATGATAATCATAAAAATGAAGAAAAATAAATTACTTTTAAAAGCTAAGATTGCCTGTAATCCCAGCACTTTGGGAGGCCGAGGCGGGCGGATCACGAGGTCAGGAGATCGAGACCATCCTGGCTAACACGGGGAAACCCCGTCTCTACTAAAAATACAAAAAAATTAGCCGAGCGTGGTAGTGGGCACCTGTAGTCCCAGCTACTCGGGAGGCTGAGGCAGGAGAATGGCGTGAACCCGGGAGGCGGAGCTTGCAGTGAGCCGAGATCGCACCCCTGCACTCAAGCCTGGGCGACAGAGCGAGACTCCATCTCGAAAAAAAAAAAAAAAACCTAAGATTATAACACTTTTCCTTCCATGGTTAATGGTTTCTAGTGGTTAATGGTTTCATCAGAAAAGTGGTGGTCCCTGGTGTTTGCTGTTGAGTATTATTTTAACACCAGGGTAGTTTCAGGGCTTTCACTAGCCACTAGAATGTTAGCTCAAGTAGGCAGAGGTTTCTCTTTGTTTACTGTTGCATCCCCAGTACCTAGAATAGGAGGTCTCTAATAGTATTATTAAATGAGTGAATGAATGAATCCCTGTTCTAGAAAACTACATTCATAGTGCATTTGAAAGACCATGGCACAAAAGTAGTTCCTGAGTGTTGAAAAGAATCAAAATTTACCAGGTAGTAAAATGATTCTTGGGCTGCCCAAACACTCATTGAAGCCATCTATAAGGAGCTACTTCTTCCTAACAACAGAGTATTTTTGGCTCTGAAATCTGGTTTTGCTTTCTTGCCCCATTTTACTGGGCTATAAAGTAATAGAGTAGAAAATATTGGGGACCATATAATACCCATAACATTTTTGGGGTCTCGAGAATCAGACTCTAGCAGAACTTAAAAGCGTGCCTTATCAGTGGTGTTGACAACTACCTGAACATGCTACCCAGGAGCAAAACATGTTCAAGCACAGTTGTTGCTCAAAAAGTAGAATACAGGAAGAAAAAAGGGGGAAAATGTATTATACGAAGCAATTGATTAGATTCGCCTCCATTGAAATTTGTTTGCAGAGAAAATGATACTCAACATTGTCTACTGAAGAAACCAACAATACCTTCACCATCTTCATCACCATCAGTTTTGAAGGAAGGAATTAGCAGCTTTCTTTCTTCATTCAGGTTGAGGACAGTCTTGCTTTATGGCAGGGGATGGACTAGATAACCTCATTGGGTCCTTCCCTAGTTTATCATGGCATCTTCATAATTATTTAGTGTTTTCAATTCCATGGAGCAGTGGGGAGACACCACAATAGAAATGCAAGTTAAGGCTGAAAAGTGGATGTCTTTTACAAATGTGTTAGAAAATTGGGCTTTCACTGGGAAAGCAGTTCATAGAGAAAACATAGGAGACCAAAGATGTCAGGTCTCTAGGCCTATAATGTTGAATCACTGCCATATATTGATGTCTGGGGAAACTGAAAATGGTCATGGTAAATGGAAGTTGTATGGTTCATTTACTGCTCTAAAGGATTTCATCAGCTCTTCTGTAGGTTATTATAACTGCATTTGAAACTGTGAATGTTAAAGAAAGATCCAATAGCAACTACCCGAGACAGGATTAAAAACTGTATTAGATAGTTTATCATTTTTTGAAATGCTGGTTAACATAATGATTTACCAAAGAAATTTGAGTCAATTAAACAGTTTGTTGCAGGAAAATTGTTATAAATCTGTGAGTTTGGTTTTGTTTCACAGTTTTTCACCTTTGAGCAGTACAAGAAATTGCTGGGATATGTGTCACTGTCACCAGCATTGGTAAGTGAGAGTATTTATTATACTTAAATGTGTGTGTTATTTCATAAAGCAAAATCTAGAAACAAAAACTCTTTTGATTTCCAAGCCCAGCTACTAAAATATGAATTCGAGTTATTCAATGTTCAACTACTTGTTGAAAGCCATCTTCCTAATAACTCACAATTTGGCTATTTTATAGCTCCCAGTGATGAATTTATGATAATAATGATATGTCTGGAAAGGCCCCATATGAGATATGGTCAAGAATATGAAATAAAGAGTACATTTATCAAAGACTCTTTTTAAACCAAGACATGCATGTATTTACATACATACTGCATATATCTATGCAAAAGTCAACATGCCAAACAGGTCACTTTTCCAGCTTTTGCACCAGCTGTAGTAAATATAAGACTTCAGATCGATCCCTTGGGATAAAGTCACTCTGTGGTCAGATGCAGACTGAAGGTCCTTTTATAGGAATGACTGTAAACAACTCAGCTAAGGAGAATTGTGATATTACAATGACATATCTCATGTATCACACAAAATTCACTTGGTGATTTGAATATTTCCCTATGCCATTCCCCTCCTTCTTGGTGACTTTGCTGCTTTTCACAGAAGTTAATTGTATTGACCAAATGGGTTCTACAAATGTGTGTGCAACAAGAGCCCCTGAGAGAGCAAATGCACTAATTTCTCCTTCCAAGTCTGCAAAGCAAAGCAAAACAAAATCTGCATTGGCCCTCCAATTGACAATGTACTCCAGCCTCTAGGAAAATGCCCTCATTTGTCCAATAAAATGGACAATATTTGAGAATATGTATTCTGCCAAATAGGCTGTCCAAGAAGAAGTATCTGTTATTTTTTAAAAATCATACATGCCCCTTTTCTAGGAAAAATCCTGTTAGGAAACCTAATAGCATCACTTTTTGTTATAACAAAGCAATGTCTTGTCCAGCCCTTGCCTATACAAGATAGCTGGGAGACATGGCCTCCTAGAGAGGAACAGTGATACCATGAATCTCGAAACTAGCTAGGATTTTTTCCTTTTAATTCTTTGGCATCTTCCCTTAATGTCATTCTTAAGTTTGGAAACAGCTTGGCAAAAAAGAGGATTAAAAATTTCCTAGTGAGAAACAATAAAATATTGTCTCCAGAGGGCCAGCTGGCTGTTCTTGTGTCAAACATTGGTACCATGTGAGAGACTGTAGGTCTTTGGACTCTTGAGAATTGAAACAGAAAAGCATTTGGTCACTGCAGCTACTATAACCAAATGCATGCCAACTGTGTACGGTTCTTCTCTTTTCTTGAACTCATTTATTTCAGTTGCTTTTTTTTATATGGCTAGACATTTAAACAGCTGTTAAATGTCCCCTGGTGCTCTCACATGAAAAGCTTAGGAGACTGGAAACCCAACAGTAAATGTAGGTTTCTGGAACAACCTACGTAACATGATCTGCTGATATCTGATCAATTCTTTTGACAAGGGACTGCTGAACACTAGTTCTGACAGCAAATGTAGCTGAGTTTTATAGAAGAACAAAAAAGTGAATTACTTGGAAGATTGCATAGAGTAAGTAATAAAAACCTGGACATCTGGATTTTAGCTTTCCCAGTCAAAAGAGTTTGGGACTAGTATTTTTTTTTTCCACTTTTGGCTTCTATGATGGAAGTCTGAGATAAATGAATAAAATATTTGATGAGTTACCCTATACAAATATGTTTAAAATTATAATGAAGGGAGATGAAATGGAAACATCATCAGTGAGTCTCTCTCTCCTAGAATCTGTATGCAATTTCTTTCTTTCTTTTTCTTTTTCTTTTTTTTTTTTTTTTTTTTTTTGAAACAGAGTCTCAATCTGTCGCCCAGGCTGGAGTGCAGTGGCATGATCTCAGCTCACTGCAACCTCCGCCTCCTGGGTTCCAGTGATTCTCCTGCCTCAGCCTCCGTAGAAGCTGGGATTACAGGCATGCACCACCAAGCCCAGCTAATTTTTGTATTTTTAGTAGAGATGGGGTTTCACCATGTTGGCCAGGCTGGTCTTGAACTTCTGACCTCAGGTCATCCACCCAACTTGGCCTCCCAAAGTGCTGGGATTATAGGCGTGAGCCATTGCACCTGGCCCATTCTTCCTTTTTTATGCGCAACAAGAACAATGGTGTTTGCATAGCACTCTATGAAATGGTTTCACACATTATTTTGAGCCTTAAAATAACTTTATAAGCAGGGAAATTAGATATTATTATCTCCATTTTACAGATGAGAAAACTGTGGCTCATCAGAGATTCAGCAATGTATACAACAGAGCCACAACTAGCACCCATGGCACCTTTGTGTAAATAATGAAAAGATGCCCCTTCTCCTGACCGATGCCTCTCCAGGGCTTCTCTTAGCAAGTGAGGGGCAAGCTGGATTCCAGCCTCCAAGCATCCTTGGTTGGGCACCTTTGTCTATGCATAAGCTACTGTGTGTTACAGCTCTAGTCACACAGCCAATAAGTGCTAGAATTGGACCTAAACCTAGACCTCCTGTCTCTGGATCCTGCCTTTGTGCCTCCCTTTCTAAGGTTACACAACATTCCTTTCTCCCTCCGTCCTCTCCTATTT
Organism: Pan paniscus; assembly: GCF_029289425.2. Lineage (NCBI taxonomy): Eukaryota > Metazoa > Chordata > Mammalia > Primates > Hominidae > Pan > Pan paniscus. The sequence continues at coordinate 38,041,144 of NC_073264.2, read as the reverse complement.
AGAAGATATTAGAGCCCATTAACAAGAGTTACCTGTTATTTACTCTTCACTGGTTTTATTCTTCTCTTGGTTGTCTATAGTACTGCCTCTTGTCCTGGAATTGGAGGTTCAGCACTAAATAATTACCTTTTTTCCAGCATCTGTTTTGGAGATTGGGGCTTTATTTCATTTTGTTCTTCTGTCTTGTGTGTGCATGTTTTGATTGTTGTGCTTATTTTTGATGCAGATTTTCTGGAAAACACACAAGCATTCTACCTAGAGGAAAATTCTAGAAAATTGTCCTTTCCTATTGCAGAAATTCTTAACAGATAGCGAATAAGAACTTGACATACAGTCACCTTTTGATAAGTTTTCTAGATTTTATTTGAGCCTTTCAGAATAACCTAGTCATTTCTTTGTCTTTGTCTTTCTTTTCTTCTTTTTCTTCTTCTTCTTTTTTTTTATTTTATTTTATTTGAGACAGGGTCTCACTCTGTTGCTCAGGCTGCAGTACAGTTGTTCAATCATAGCTCACTGCAGCCTTGAACTCTTAGGCTCAAGTGATCCTCCCACTTCAGCTGCCGAGCAGCTGGGACTATGGGTGCACATCTAGCCATTTCTGATCTCAGCTTTTAGGTTTAGAAGACTGCATCAATTGCCGGTGTTTTTTAAAATAGGGAAAAGATGAATAAAAAATAATTTTTGTTTGTTAATAGTCCAGAATAGTGACTCTTAAAACATGAACATAAAGTTAAATGTTTCCAGCTATGTTGTTACCTGAAATTTAGCTTTTTAGAAACATTTTATTTGTGGTTCTGCTCCTTGGATTTCTTATATGCTCAATAAAGGAATTTAAGTAGATGTTTAAAAATGAAGCTCTCCTTTTACAATTCAAATTCTCTTAATTGTTATATGTGCAGATGTTTTAGTATCCACCTTTAAATCAGTAAAACAACCTTGCTTTTTGTTAAAGGAAAGAGTCGTTGTTGATGGGGCTTTGACATTTTATTTTGAAATTGTTAGGATGTGGTTTGTGGCTTCTGTAATTTCTTCTTCATGAATTGTCAGCATCTAATCAAGAACTAAAGCTGTTTAGTAATGGAATATGGTGCATTTATGTAGTTTTCTCCATTCTCTTTATAACGTTCAGCTGCATAGTGTAATGAATAGCATGTTTAACCCCATACACATGATAACTTGTTTTAAAGTATTGATTGATTTAATTTTTCTAGACATTCGCCATTGCTGGATTGGGATCTGGACTAACAGAAGCCATTGTAGTTAACCCTTTTGAGGTAGTAAAAGTTGGCTTGCAAGCAAATCGGAACACATTTGCAGAGGTAACCATTTAATGTTTTTCTATTGTTAGGGGCATGTAAAAATTTATTTATTTATTTATTTATTTATTTATTTATTTATTTATTTATTTTGAGACAGAGTTTTGCTCTTGTTGCCCAGGCGGGAGTGCAATGGCGCAATCTCGGCTTACCGCAACCTCCGTCTCCCGGGTTCAAGCTATTCTCCTGCCTCAGCCTCCCTAGTAGCTGGGATTACAGGCATGCACCACCACGCCCAGCTAATTTTGTATATTTTTTTGTAGAGACAGGGTTTCTCCATATTGGTCAGGCTGGTCTCGAACTCCTGACCTCAGGTGATCCACCCGCCTTGGCCTCCCAGAGTGCTGGGATTGCAGGCGTGAGCTACCACACCCGGCCATAAAAACTTATTTTTAATGTGCATGTGAAACAATGGACACAACTTTTATCCACTTATTAAAGGAATAGCAAATCACTGTTAAGGAAATAGCGTAAGAAAAAATCAAATATCTCCTGCAAGTAAAGTGTTAACAAAAATGCACTGAGATCTAATGGACAAACACTTGTTTATTCATTTTTTATTTTAGAGCTCTAATATAATCTGAAGTGACTTATTTGGAAATATTCTCCCAGCTGCTGGCAAAACTTCTTTTCAATTGCTCTAGAATGGACTATAGCTGAACCACTGAGGTGATAACATTATTTTACTTTAAAAAAAAACTGAGTCATTTTTTTAAAAAATGACCTCACTCCTTTCCCCACTACACCCACCACCCATCCTGGAAGATTCTGATAATCTGTCAAATTTGTCTTTTGGTTGAATCTGAATGAGCACTTGGACAATGACGGGTCTTGACATTTCATCATTGGTACATGACGTATCGTGCAGACAGCATTCCTTGGTGTGTGCTGCCTTCACGTCCTTCCAGTTACCTAAGAATTCCCTTTCAACTGCCAAATCCAGCTGTTCTTGTTGTATTCTTTTGGGTGCCAGGCACAAGGTAGGAGGAAAACAAGGGGATTGGCATTCCAGGTCCCTTCTTAGCTTTTAAATTTAATTCCACAACTAGGTAGCATGTGGTAGAAATTGGTTTGGAGTATCTGCTGACCTGATCTTTCTGTAGGAAAGTTCCCCTGCCTACTGCATAAGCAGCTGCTAATGGGTGGAGACCCCCTCACTCCCACCCCACTTCCTGCCTGCTGATGCTGCCTGAGAGCTTCCTGGCAGTTTCTCAGGCAGGGGTATGGGGAAAGAGGGGGGCCCTACTCACCTTTAGCTGCCAAGACCTGAGGGGACAGGGTTGGGCTGTTACAGCAGGTGGTATCTACTCAGATGAAGTCAATCCTAATTCAGGGGGAATTTTTTTTACATTTCAAAAGATTGTCTTAAATACAGTGATATATAGCATCTTATAAAAAGTTGAAAATCTCTGTATTCTAGTTTTCGTTTCTCTTTATTCTTTCTTGAATAAAGGAAAAATATGGTGAGGAATAGGGGGAGGGGAAAAGAAACATTTTTTAAATGGCTTATTAATATGGAGCATTTAAAACAGTTCCCATGGAATCTGCTTAAGGAAAACTTGGTTTGTTGGACTGGGAGAATTACCAGTTAGAAGAAAATTGCAGAGATCCCTGTCCGATGTTCCATCTTACCCCTTGGGAAGCTTGTCTTGAAGCAGCAGTGAGTAGGCAAAGGAATAAACAGGACTTGAGCTGCAATTCTTTATCTAGGCAGCATGTAACCACAAGGACTCAAATGGGACAGAGCATCAAGGGGCACTTGCAGGAATGAAAGTCATGAGTTATCAGGGCACCTCGGCTCATGCTAATGTTCTTTTTCTCTCCATTGCCCTCAAGGAGGCTCTGCACTGAGGCCAAGTAAGAGCTGCTAATGTTTTGTATGTGCTAATGACTTGCTAGAATGCAATAAACACCCTTCCTGCCCAACAAAAGAATGTGCTGCATGTGTACATGCTTCCAGTTCATCACTTACACAAATGCAGTCGGTGTAAATTATGTATATTTAGCCATTTTTTAAAGCAGGGGCCAGGGGATAGTGGGAGCTTGTTTGGGGTCATTTCTTTTGCATTATCCACTGAACTGGACATTATCAGGTATTTACTTAGAATAAAATCAATTAGATGCATTATAAAATATTTTAAAAGTTACTTTATTTAGAATTTAGCAAAGTAGTGATTACATAGGTAACATGCATCAGCATTTATTTACAGCAACTAGCAGAATTCAGTACCTGAAATGAGGTGGTGTTTTGATGTGGCACATTATGGGCAATGTTCATCAAATTGAAGCAATAGGTGCTTTTACTCAACAGACAGTAATGGGATTGTGTCTATTGTAGAAAATGTCTGAGAAAAAGAGATGACGTGATAAGAATAGAACATTCGGATATTGCTGGTCATTTTTGCTAGTATCTTATAGATCTTTTATGTAGGACTCAATAATGCCGAAGCCTTCTTCAGTGACTAGCTCCTTCTTTTATCCAACAAGGGGATAGATACCCTTTAGTTAACCTGTGCCTGTGTTGATTTAAGTCAAATATTAGGTATGCTCACCTCGGCATGTGTATGGCCAGGAATACTTCTTGCTTTCTTCACTCTAAGGCTCTGTGGGTTGTTAAGTATAAAAGGGAGATGTAGAGGAAGAGGAAGAAGAGGAGGAAGAGAAGTGGAAGAAGAAAAGAATTTAATGTCCACTGCCTTTAAAGATTTGACTTAAAAAATTAATCCAAGCATAAAAGTAATGCATATTTATGTTATAAAGCACCAAAATATATATGTATTTCTTAAATATGTGTGTCTAAGTGCACTAAAAATGATCTAGACTCTAGAGCAGTGCTATCTAATAGAAATATGTGAGCCACATTTTTAGTAGCTACATTTACAAAATAAAAAGAAACAGGTGAAATTAATTTAATAATATATTTTATTTAACCCAGTATATTCATTTTTCTTGACTATTTTTAGAGCAATTTTAGGTGCACAGCAAGACTGAGCAAGAGGTAGAGACTTCCTATGAACCCCATGCCCCGACACATGCATCATCTTCCCCATGATCAACATCCCCCATCAGAGCAGTCCATTTGTTTTAATTGATGAACCTACATTAACGTGTCATTATCACCCAAGTCCATAGTTTACATTAGGGCTCACTGTTGGTGCTGTACCTTCTATGAGTTTGAACAAATGTATAATGACATATATTCACCATTATAGTATCATACAGAGTAATTTCACTGCCCTGAAAATCCTCTGTGTTCTGCCTATTCATCCCTCCCCACCCCACTTAATCCCTGGCAACCACTGATCTTTTTACTCTCTCTGTAATTTCTCATTTCAATGTGTAATTGATATAAAAATTATATGAGATATTTGCATTCTTCCTTTATACTAAATTTAAAAATCTGGTGTATATTTTATGTTAACAGCACATCTCAACTAGGACATTTCAGGTGCTCAGTGGCCACGTGGGTAGTAACTTCCAACATGTGGGTAGTAACTTTCATATAGGGTAGTTCAGGTCTATAGGAATTCATACTGAAATTCATACCTCTGGAGAGGAGATTGGAATAGAGGAGGAGAAGGTGAGAGTTTAAGAGAAGGGCTTTGTGATGTTGAATGTTTTAACATGAGAATGCATTCATGTTTTGTCTGTGAACATTTACTTTCAAAAGTAATGTATGCTCATCGTAGAAAATTTAGAAAATATAGAACAGTTTAAAGAAAAGTATGTTATCCAAAGGAAATGCTTCTAATGGCTCTGCCAAGATCAAGCCCTGCCTTCAGGGAAGACCTTCTCAACTGATCAGGTGGGAATGACTTGCTGGCCCATCTTGGAGCTCAACCTTGCATAATTCAGGTGCCATGATTTCATTTATAGGAGCAGAACCCATATTTTTTCCTACTCTGTAATTTCTAACAGAGTTTAAACTTTGTTTGCCAATTACTGAAGAGCATATACAATCAGAGCTGTGTAGAACAGGAAGAACAATCTTGTGGGGAGAGACACACCAAAGTTCTCATCACACTTTTTACCATTATCCGACAGTGTGGCCTTGAATAGTGTACCTGCAGTTCCCTCATTGGTAAAATGGTAGTGATCAGTCCATCTCCTTACAGCAAGGCATCTGTGTAGTGGTTGGAAGCACAAGACCTGGAGGGAGATCTTAGTTATTGACTATGTGACAGCCTCACATTTCCTACCCTGACCCTAGCCCAGTTTCCTCATTTGTTAGGAAAAAATAATAGTAATAGCCATGTCAAACAGTCAAATGAGGGTTAAATGAGACTATATAAAGCTGTCAGTATGGCCTGGCATGCAGTGATGGTTCAGTAAATGTTAGTCATTATTATTACAACATGATTGTTATGAGAATTTTAATGTGTTAATATATGCAAAGGTCTTAACATGGAGCCTGGCAAATGGTAGGCATTCAACCAATGATAACTATTTCTAGATGCAAGGTGATCTTACAAATGCGTAAGTTTAAGTAGAGACAGATTTATTTTGAGATATTGCCCCAATTAATATTGAGCAGTCACAGCTGACTCCAGTTGTGGGCACCAACACAGCTCACTGAGCAAGGGTCTTCTCCCTCAGTGTGCCTTAGGTCATTATCAGATGCCACTGCCATCCATTCAGCCTGAATTCCTTATCAAGGCTTATGGACTGGCAGCCTGCTTACAGTGCCTGTTGATAAGGTCTTTAAACTCAGATAAGGGCCCATTATCATAAATAGCAGTAGCTGGATATCTGTTTACTGTAAATAACTAGCACTTCGCAGCAGAAGTTAGAGATGAAACAGAACATTTGAGGCCACTTTGGGAAGAATTCTACCACAATCAAGAGATTTCTTCCTCTGGAATAGCTGTATAAAGTTAACATGAATTCTCGATTAAGCCTTCTTAATCACTTCACATGGAAGGTTATGAACTAAGCTCATTTTCAGCCTTTTCAGTCAGCTCCTAGTTGTGGTGGAACACCAAATGGATGGGCTACATGCAGAATGGCCAACTGGCTTGACAACACCTTTAAGAAAAGCAGAGCAGGTACCCCATAGATGCTTATTTTACAGATAGGTAGCTCTTGTCCTGCCAATTGGGAGAATTTCTCAGGTAGCATGGCTGCTGTTCAACCTGTCTACCCTAATGTCTTGGACATAAACCACCATGGTGTCCTACACAGCGTATTTTGGGTTTTCCTATTTCTTCAGCCTAAGGTGGTGAGTCCGTGGGGTCTTTTAGACATGAAATTTCCAAACAACTTCCAGCAAGAAGTTGCTGCAGCTGAGAGGGGCCCTGCAGCAGAGGACAGTCGAGGACAACAGTAGCCAATATGATACTTAATATAATACTGAAAGTCTTCTGGGTAAGGGGAGAGACAGCGATGGAACAAAGGAACTGCTACAGTTCCAGGTGCAGAGAGCATGGTCTAGAAGAAGGTGTGGGCTGTAGGTGGATGTCCCTTTGGCCATGTGGGGTGGGCCTGGCTGGCAGAGGGCCAGAATGGTGCCCTCTGAAGCACAGGGTCCAGATCAAGGGCCCCTGTAGCCGGGATCCAAGTGCAGCACTGGCACAGAACTGAAGTTCCTTCTGTTAGGTTCATGGCAGCCGAATAATAGGAACTGGAGTCCTGGAGCTGCAAGTGGAGTTCCCATCAAGAACGACAGGTACTGTGCACGCTCCAGCTGCCCCGGGCTCTCCTCTCTGATCCTGTACCCAGTCAGAAGTATGTTACCCACAAAATATGCCTCCTGCCCAGTTTAGCCATAAACTGTTTTTTAAAAATGTGAATTTAAAATGTGGTGAATTTAGTTCCTGATACTGCCCTCATATACTTCCAACTTACGTATAAAATATTTTAATAGGTGTGCTTGTCTTGCCTACACTTCTTAAATTACCACCATATTAGTCAAAGACTATAATCCTTGCCACACTTCCTCCAACTCTAATACCAGTGTCTTGGCCAGTATCTTAAACTTCACAGTGAATAAAGAAAACCAGTCTGTAATTTAAATATGCTTGACCTTCTGTGGGGAGCAAAGTAATCATAGCTTTGTCATGCTCTGGTTTGGTTCACTGGGTGTAAAAACATGTGTGGATAAAATTGGGATAGACCCAAATTTCCCCCCATCCTTCAAACTAAACCCAGGCAAAGAGTTGTTCTGATCTGTTGTCTCTTTGGCTTGGGACTAAGCTTGCCCAAGGATTTCCCTATTGGAGATGGTTTGCATACCCAGTCTTGCCAATGTGACTTTGTAGCTTGCTGTCCTTACAGGACCTCCCCAAACTGGGTGCATTGGTTTTTATCTGTATATTTATAAGAACTAGAAGTCCCCTATCAGTTGTGCTAAGGCAAGTGGTGTTTGGCTGGCATGCTCTCTGCTAGCCTGGAAAATGTGAATTTCTCCCCAGAAGCAAAATCTTGTATGAATTGTTTCCCAGTTTTCCTCTCCACTTTGAAATCTACTTCAAAGTTATTATTTGGCTAAAGGGTTATGTTTTCCTTCCCTTGAGGTCTATAGGATTTGCCTCTGATGTGTGGCTGGGGCACAGGTTTTCCTTCTACTCTGTCATTTTTTATCTATGTTACATATGAACATAATCATTCTCACCCCAAATATGAACCTAAACCTATAGAAAACTGTAAAAGCCTGTTTTACCTCCATTTCTTCTTTAAAGATGTTCAGCCCAAAAAAGAAATAATTAGTGTCCTATCTTGCTCCGATTATAATTTTAAGGATCAACAAACAGATAGCAAATGTGTAACTGATGGGAAAATCTTTAAAGATAGGGATTTTTTAAAAAATTAGCTCAGGGTTTGGTTCTAGTTTGGGATAACACCAATAAATATAGTTCTACACACTTTATCCTGGGAACTTAATACTCTAATAGAGACCAATTAGATCGTGTATGATATCACAAAGCTTAGTATGTTCTCCATAGAAAATCAACAAATGTTTAAACTTATATTACATAGAGTCAACTTTATGTTGATAAAGTAAATTGAAGGGCTGTATTTTGTGATAATCTCTTTTGAGAGAGAGAGAAGTTGAGTTATACAGAGAGTGAGCGTGTGGCTCTGTTTACAGATAGTGGGAGGAGCCAGCTTCAAGGGCATGTCAACATTCATGATGATGTATTGGGTTAAGTTCAAATTTTTCCTGCATTACTGTGTAAAACACTGTCTGGCAACAATTCAGGACAGAAATTATTTCTTTCCAGTCTATGATTCCTGTGGGCAGAAAAGAAAATTATGCATATGAATCCATTCCTATAGTTATCTTTCAATAATATCTAAAGCAGCAGCCAAGTTGTCTCTCTATTATCATTTACAGAAAATAGACTTGTCTTCCATTCAACTGTGCCAGGAACCCTAGATTTTTGTTTTCAGAATCAAGACTTTGAAATAATGATAATAGCTACCATTTACAGAACATCTACTATATATCAGACACTCTGCAAGTTGCCTTATGTGAGTTTTTCCCTTTATTTGATTTTTTAAAATATTTATATAATTTTGTAAATTATTAACATAATACTTTTTTAACAAATCAAGTAAGACAGAGCTATATAAAGAAAAATTAGTTGATTTTTGCCAACATCTCCCTCTAACCCTATCCCACTGGTCACCACTGTGAACCCTTCATTTTTCCTGATGCTCACACTCAGTTGATACTTCAAATCCTCTCTTTATAAGGTTGGTGGCTTTATCCACATTTTATAAGGTAGAGAAAATAAAGCCCAAAAAAGTTAGCTCTAAGAAACTGAACACTAACATAGATGTCTCTTTCTAGTCAACCACACTGTTTTCATTGGGATAAAGAAATCTAGATAATTAAGAAGCTCAAGGGAAAAGCAAAAGAAAGTGTTTATGAGACCATGAAGAAGCAGCACCTCCTCTTTGTTGCCAGTCTTTCCTGAGTCGTAACCCATGTGGCCACAGCACTGTCACCTTCCTTCCTCCCAGCTCTGCCATTGGTGCAAGGGCAAGGCACAGCATGAGCGTCTCATCACCTGCAGGGTGCCGTGCTCCTCCAGGGCTGGCTATTGAATAGCAATTTGATATTGACATAGCTTTGTGGTTCGGTATCTGGGAGGGGTTTTTGACAGCAAATTCTTCTCCACTCACCGGTTGTTTGCAAATAGACCTGTTCATACAACATACACTCTGGATAGACTCTAATTATATCTGGGTATCTTTTTTGTTCATAATCATGCCCTATTAAAACAAACTGTAATGATGAATTTGTGAAATATCTAAGCTAAAAGAACTATAAATGTGGACTTTTTAAGCCTGATTCTTCTCCTTTCACTTACATTTTGTTCTCAAATAAAAGGAAGGTTTTTCTTTGATTTTTAAATTTTTCAAATGTATGAAAATGCTTCAAGACCTCATTTGAGTAATGAAAAGTATGGATGATTTTCATTTCCTGAAGAACAAGCATATTTTCCTACCTTGGTGGAGCAACTGGATCCCCTCTTTTTAAACAAAGCAGTGTTTTTCTGAAGGCCCAGATATGGACACTCAGTCCATTGTGTAGTCTCATCCAGTTTGCTTTCCAGCTATGTGATGAAATCCGGTGCAACACCCGTATTCCGTTGGCTTTCAAATGCAACCCGTTCACCTTTCCATAGGAATGCATGTGGAGCGTGCTTTCTTTTGACATGCTGTGCCTAGAACTCTTCTTTGGCCTTAGAGATGGAGGAAATCCACTGACACACCCAAGCCTGTACCCACTGGCCATACTCTGACTGGTATTTACCCAGGGAACAATGCCTGCTGCCTAAAATCCTGCCTGTGATCTCATGAGCTAATCAGAGCCGGGTATCGTCAGTAGTCAGATGGAAGAACTCCAGAAAAAATAGTTCGGGCTGCCACAGGTCATCTCAGTGATTCGTTGGTAGTACTGGGCTCTCAGAAAGTAAGGACTCAGTGCCCCAGAGTGGTGCCTGGGAGCTTCATTTACACCAAGGATCTTCTCTCTCTCTTTTTAACATTTTTTGTGTTTTAAAATATATTTTATTAGATATATTTGAGGTTTACAACATGGTGTTACAGGATACAGACAGTAAAATGGTTACTATAGAAAAGCAGATTAACATATGTATCATCTCACATAGTGACTATTTTTGTGTGTGGCAAGAGCAGCTAAAATTTACTTATTTAACAAAAATCCCTAAAACAGTACAACACAATTTTATTAACTCTAGTCCTCATGTTGGACATTAGATCTCTAGGCTTGTTCATCCTGCTGACGCTTTGCACTCTTCCACCTGCATCTCCCCACCTCTCCCCGCTCCTCGCATCACCCCTGGTAACCACTGTTTTATTCTATCTACGTGTATATTTGACCTTTTTTGTTTTGGATTCTACATATAAGTGATCATATGATATTTTTCTTTCAGTGTTTGGCTTATTTCACTTAGGATCTGCTTATTTATTTATTTATTTATTTATTATTTTTGAGACAGAGTCTCACTCTGTCTCCCAGGCTGGAGTGCAGTGGCACGATCTCTGCTCACTGCAACCTCCACCTCCTGGGTTCAAGGGATTCTTCTGCCTCAGCCTCCCAAGTAGCTGGGACTACAGGCCCGCACCACCATGCCCAGCTACTTTTTGTATTATTAGTAGAGACAGGGTTTCACCACATTGGCCAGCTGGTCTCGCACTCCTGACCTCGTGATCCACACTCCTTGGCCTCCCAAAGTGCTGGGATTACAGGCATGAGCTGCTGTGCCCAGCCAAGGATCTGCTTTTTTAATTAAACCTCTTAATAACTTTTTAAACAGAAATTTGATTCCATTTCCCATAACCATTATAGAATACTCTCATAGGTAAATATAAAAATTATCAGCATATCCCTTCATGTAAAAATTGAAGCAAAAAATATTTGTTAAGTCTCATCCCAATCCACTTATTCTTCCATGCTTTTCAGATTGGGTGCAGTCAATGAAGGTACAACCAGGAAAGTTAGAGTGCAATTTGGCCCACAATTGGTAACTAAATATGAAAATTGGAGTGAATCTAAATAATACAAGGAAACTGAGCTAGTGGGTGACCTGCTGGATTAGATAGTATTGGAATCATTTGGCTGATGATGCTAATCAGTTACCATTTTGCTTTTAAATGGAAGCCCCATAATCAAATAAGTTTAGTAAAATTCCATGTGTTTACAGAGATCTAGTCAAAATTATTCTATATTTTCCTATTTAAGCATCCTAGTGGAAGTCATGTTTTGCCTTTCTAATTAAATATTTGCTTACATATGTGTGAAACAATGTCCCTGAATGAAGAAAGAAAACATACTATCATACTATTACTTCTTATTTTTATAGGCAATTGAGTTCTGGTTTTCTTTATCCCAAGGCCTCCATTTGCCAGAAAAATATATTTGTACTATTATGCATCTGTTACTTACATCAGTTGGATTGTCAAACTCTGAAACTCTTATTACCTATGTACAATAAGAATGAGTGTGTAAAGAACAACATTGGATTAGATGCAGAATTCTGCTTAAGCCATTTATCAGCAGCATTTTATCTTAGGCATGTTGCCTAACAATCTTTGGTTTCCTCACCTGAAAAATGAGATATACCAGCTGCCCACATTACAAGGTTGCTGAGAGAAGCAATCAGATATGTTAGGTTGGCAGAACCACCAAGAATGTAAAAGTACAGATTTGGAGTCCAAGGAACCTCAGTTGGAACTCTGTTGTTACCACTTACTCTGTAATCTTGGGTGAGTAACTTAACTTCTAAGTCTTAGTTTCCTTATCTGCCAAATAGGGATCATGATAAGACATATCTCACACAATTACTGAGAGGATTAAATGACACCAAAAAGTACTGAGCACGTATGATAATGGCTAAAGGTGTTGAGCACTTCCTGTGTTCCAGCTACCTGATCACGTATACAAATGTGTTTTCTAGGCTGGAAAGCCATATAGAGGGGGAAGCCCAATTCATGTGCTTTTCCATTGCCAGTCTTTCTTCCCGTATGGCCTTACTTCTACAGCCCACAGACTTGCCATATGCAGAGATCTTAGCCAGGGTACTCACCTTGAGGGATAAGGAAGAGGCCAATTTATAGGATTTACTGCTCCAGAGAGGAAAGCTCCTGGGTGAGGCACTATACCTGGAACAAGATCTCTACCCCAAGCATTGAATTTGGTTGGGTCTCAGAGGAAGCAGACCTGTTATCTTGCATTCTGCATGCATTTCTGGTGGACTTTATCACAAAGGTCTGGGACTCTGGGAAAAGGAAAGGACAGCCAGAAGGAATGAAGAAAAAAAAAGCTTTCTCTCCCTCAAATCAGATTCCAGCTTTTGGTTGCCACTGCCTTCAACTAACAAATAAATCACCTGTCATTTTATTGTTATAACTATTTTTATGATTGTCAGCATAATTGCCATTATCGTTAACACCTAAATGTATAGTGAATGCTTAGAATGGACTAAGTTGTTTACAATGGACTAAGTTCATTGACTTCTTTCAACAATCTCAACAATCCTGTGAGGAAGATTTTTTTTTTCTTTTTTTTTTTTGAGATAGGGTCTTGCTTTCACTCTGTCATCCAGGCTGGAGCCTGTCACTATGCAGTGACAGGATAACAGTTCACTGCAGCTTCACCTTCCAGGCCTCAAGTGATCCTCCTGCGTCAGCCTCCTTAGTCAGCCTCCTGAATAACTGGGATCACAGGCTTGCCACAGCGCCTGGCTAATTTTTTAATTTTTTGTAGAGACTGGGGTCTTACTATGTTGCTCAGGCTGGTCTTGAACTCCTGGGCTCAAGCACTCCTCCTGCCTCTGCCTCCCAAAATGCTGAGATTACAGGTTTGAGCCACTGCAGAAGCCACCGACCTCAGGAAGATTCTATCATTATCCTTATTTAGAAATTTAGAAATTAATAAAGTGAGAATTAATCAGAGAGGATAAAATACTTGCCAAAGTAGCAAGTGGTACTGCTGAGACTCAAACTTGGAACTGTCTAGCTCTGAGCTCCTATTTCCAATTACTATGCTACTCTCCAATTAATTACTGACAACTAGAGTCCGAACTCAACAAAGCACTTGAGTTTAAAATGATGCATTACATTTGCTTATACACACACAGCACCCAAGCCAGTGAAAATCAGGAAACAGACAATTAGCAAATGCCACTTGAATATTTGTCAGCTCTCACCAAGATCTAGGAGAAATCTTCTCTTTTCAAGATGATGAGAAAGATGCTATCCAAATTAATCCTTAGTTTAGTCATCCTAATTCTAATGACTTAGCAAACTAAGATTTTTAAACAATAGAAACATCTTTATACCCATGTTTTTAGGGAAAGCCATTGTCATTTGCACTTTATTTTAGAGCCACTGGTTTCTCTGCTGCTCTAAAACTTAGATGGCCTCGGAGCTCCTCCGCCCTCATGCCCTCAAGACCTCAGAGGAGTGAGGATGGAGAAAAGGTTTAGGTTGGGTGCAGGGAGAACCTGTGTTAGTCAGGCAGCCTCACCTCTGTCCTGTTCCTCCCACCCCCAGGAAAGCTGCCCTCTCCTTCCCCCGCCTCTAGACTGCCTTCTTGAAGCAAGATAGCAGTACTTGGGCAGTTTACTCAGCACTTCCAGGGTCTTTCCAACAAAAATGAGTTTCTGCTCGTCCTGTCTCTTTTGAAACCAAAAAATAATGATTTAGGGGTGAAAGTCAATGTGCTGAAACACAAAAAAATCTCATGTTGTCAAGCAGAAAGTAAACTTTAACCTTCAGAAAATTTTTTGGTTTTCCTGTATGATATGTGTTATTGTTTTAAGATGTATTCTACCATGGTTTTTTCATATTACAAAGGAGGGTTTTCTTAAGCTTATTGTAATTGATTGTAATTAGTTCCCTTAAATTAATGGATGAAGTTGAGTGTAGAATTGTAGCTAGAGTCTTCAAAACATTTATCAGCAAAGACTATAGGATTTACTATATAAACAAGCTCATTTAAATGTTTCACATTAATTACATAGCTATTATAAATGCAGATGGGAAGAAAAGCCTTGATGGGATTTGTTCTGTTCTATTCTGCTGATGTAGCCTTAATTGCACATGATAAGAAAATACTTTTTTTTTTTAAAGCTGTTATCACTGTTTTTTTTTTTTTACTTTTTTTTTTTTATTATACTTTAAGTTTTAGGGTACATGTGCACATTGTGCAGGTTAGTTACATATGTATACATGTGCCATGCTGGTGCGCTGAACCCACTAACTCGTCATCTAGCATTAGGTATATGCTATCCCTCCCCTCTCCCCCCACCCCACAACAGTCCCCAGAGTGTGATGTTCCCCTTCCTGTGTCCATGTGATCTCATTGTTCAGTTCCCACCTATGAGTGAGAATATGCGGTGTTTGGTTTTTTGTTCTTGCGATAGTTTACTGAGAATGATGATTTCCAATTTCATCCATGTCCCTACAAAGGACATGAACCCATCATTTTTTATGGCTGCATAGTATTCCATGGTGTATATGTGCCACATTTTCTTAATCCAGTCTATCATTGTTGGACATTTGGGTTGGTTCCAAGTCTTTGCTATTGTGAATAATGCCGCAATAAACATACGTGTGCATGTGTCTTTATAGCAGCATGATTTATAGTCCTTTGGGTATATACCCAGTAATGGGATGGCTGGGTCAAATGGGAAAATACTTTTAGTCTGAAAGTGTGCCAGACTGCCACAACCACGCTAACAACCTGCTTTAGTGAAATATCAAACAAATGTCATGTCAGTGTGTGCCTCATGGGTGGGAAAAAAAAAAACAACACTGAACAGTTTCCCCTGTTAACTATTCAGTGAAAATATGAGAGAGATATCTTTTGTACAGTGCCTTCAAAAAAGAAACAACCACTCATACATTTTTTTTTTAAACCCATGTGAATTGTAATTGTATTGTAATGAATTGTAAATCTCAGGGTAACAGCAGTGAGCTCTTCAGCCAGACTGGATTCTAGCAGTCAGGACATTTCAGCCTTGGGTAATCAATCAGGGGACTGGAAAGGAGTAATTTCAAGGTGGTAACCGAGTACTCCCAACACCATTTATGTATAATTTATCACAGCGGTGATACGCACACTGATTGCATATCTGCTTGAGGACGTGTACAATCAACAGCTATTTATTTATGGCCAATTTATAACATAGTGCCAGGTTCAACCATTGAGGCAATTGAATCAAAACTAACATTAGCTTTAGAAAAACATAATTAGAAAGGTAAATACACTGGATTCAGGAGCCAAATATAAATTCCTTTTGGATAATGTATAGTTATGGATTACCGAAATATCTATATGGTTAATCTCCTTCATTAGTGTGAATAATCCAGAATTGGATGTAATTACTTACATGTTGAAAGTGATGATAGTTATTATATAACATCAGTTTCACTAATCCTATCAAAATCGTTTGTTCTTTGCCAACAATCTTTTCTATAAAGCCTGTTTTTATGCATGCAATTTTGTTTGCTTCTTGGGTTTGCTGATTTTAAAAAACACAGATCTAGGCATGATTATTCATATCTGGGGGAAAAAAGTCCCTAATAATTCTGGCTTGAAGGGAAGTTAATACGGTAATTTACTGTATTCCACAGTCCCAAAGATGATCATTCTGGCTTTGCTTCTCTCTTCTGCAGCAACCATCCACTGTGGGTTATGCAAGACAAATCATTAAGAAGGAAGGCTGGGGACTCCAGGGCCTCAACAAAGGATTAACTGCAACTTTGGGACGACATGGAGTTTTCAACATGGTTTATTTTGGCTTCTACTACAATGTCAAAAACATGATTCCTGTCAATAAGGTAACTATTTAATAAATTAAAATCCTGGAGGAAAAATCCTATCGGTGATGATAGCTCCGTTTGTAGAATGTTTATCCTGTCCTGGTCACTGTGCTGGACACCTACATCTATTATCTAATTTGATCCTTACATCTGCATTGAGTGCTGTTATCCCTGTTTCAAATCCAGAAGTGGAGTCTTAGAAAGATCAAGGAAATTGCCCAGGCTCACATAGTAAACAGTAAAGTTGAGGACTGAACCCAAGTCTGACTCCAAAATTTATCTTCTTGAAGAAGCTATTTTTACACCTGAGTGCTTTCCCTTTATTACTAAAAGGAATTTCTAGAAACTATGTTATTACTTAATTTTTATCTCAGGAGCATAACTTT
The DNA here is from genome assembly GCF_029289425.2 of Pan paniscus. Taxonomy (NCBI): domain Eukaryota; kingdom Metazoa; phylum Chordata; class Mammalia; order Primates; family Hominidae; genus Pan; species Pan paniscus. The sequence continues at coordinate 38,024,643 of NC_073264.2, read as the reverse complement.
CTCAAGAAAGTTGAAAGCTTTGTATTTTAAAAAACTTTTGAACTCACAAGGAAAAATTGTTGGCCTAAAATTTAAATTTCACCTGGATATTAATTTTTAATCTAGGTTAATTAGGGTAGTCAATCAATTCTTCTAGAATCATTTGCTTTTGAGGCAAAATAACAATGATGATAATTATTATCATCATCTTCAATATTATTATTTTGAAATGATAGTTTATAGGCTGGGTGCAGTGGCTCATGCCTGTAACCCCAGCACTTTGAGAGGCAAAGGCAGGAGGATTGCTTGACGCCAGGAGTTTTGAAACCAGCCTGGGCAATACGATGGGACCTCTCTCTACAAAAAATTAAAAAATTACCCAGGCATGATGGTGTGCACTTATAGTGAAGCTACTCGGGAGGCTGAGGTGGGAGGAGCGCTTGAGCCCAGGAGTTCAAGACTGCAGTGAGCTATGATTGCGCCACTGCACTCCAGCCTGGCAACAGAGTAAGACCCTGTTTCTTTCTTTTTCTTTCTTTCTTTCTTTCTTTTTTTTTCCCGTTTCCTTTTTTTTTTCTTTTCTTTTCTTTTTTTTTCTTGGAGACAGAGTTTCACTCTTGTCACCCAGGCTGGAGTACAATGGTGCAATCTCAGTTCACTGCAACCTCCGCCTCCGGAGTTCAAGCAATTCTCCTGCACCAGCCTCCTGAGTGGCTGAGATTACAGGTGCCCACCACCACACCCAGCTAATTTTTTTTTTATTTTGGCACCATGATGACCAGGCTGGTCTCAAACTCCTGACCTCAGGCAACCCACCCGCCTCAGCCTCCCTAAGTGCCAGGATTACAGGCATGAGCCACCACGCCCAGCCAAGTAAGACCTTATTTCTAAATAATCATAATAATAACGTTTTTTAATGGTAACTTACAGATGCAAGCAGCCTTTTTCAACGTCTACAATATAAAAGTAGCACAGGATGTGCTTTTAAGCCATAGTATCACAGAATTTTTCCCTACCATCAAATTGCTTGCTTGCAGTTAAAACTGCAGTCCTGGATGTACCAGTTGGGGTAACATTTTTCACGAGCAGGCAGTTTCCCTTAGAGGTCCAGTTCTTCATTTTTCTTAGTAGAAAAGTATTGAAGGACTTTTTTTTTTAGTCATAAAACTATTTGTAGTATGGCTAACCAGACTCTTCAGTAAAGTTAGTTGTACCTGTTTTTGCCCAGCTATCCCGTATATTCTAGTAAAGGCCAGGACTTTTCTCAAATGACAGCTGGATCTACACCATGTGTTCCACATTAACCACCTGTTGGCATTGCTTCACTTCACTAACCAAAGTTGTTAACCAGGTTTCCCTGTATTTGGAAATCTCATTTATTGAGTAGAAGCTTATGTTTTTTTGGTCTGAAATCCTTGATTGGCCACAGTGTATATAGACCCCCCCAGTGACTGACAATTCTGACTCCAGGGACCCTCAGAGCTCTTCTCTTGTCAAGATATAGAAAATGAGTGCAATAAACACTGTGGTTCTGGATGACACGAAGGAGCTCTCAATACACTGAGATTTTTTTTAGAGGAACCTGCTAAATAATTTGTAAGGCCCAGAACAGAATGCAAATGCAGAGCCCTTTGTTCAGAAATTATTAAGAATTTGAAGACAGTGACAGTAGAACATTAAATCAATCATGGGGCTCATCTCTTCTAAATGCAGGCCCCACACAACAGCACTGTCACACACCCATGAAACCAACTCTGTTTTTCAGACTGTAAGACAACCACTCCACAAAAATACAAAAATTAGCTGGGCATCATGGCACATGCCTGTAATCCCAGCCACTCGGGAGGCTGAGGCAGGAGAATTGCTTGAACTTGGGAGGTGGAGGCTGCAGTGAGCCGAGCTGGCGCCATTGCACTCCAGCCTGGGCAACAGAGCGAGCCTCCATCTCAAAAAAACAAAAAAAAAGATTAATCAGATATATGTATGGTCATATGCTAAAAAAGAAAATCCACAAGCACAAACTTTATTCTACAATTAGTCAATACACTTAAGTTATTAAATGTTTTGAATTGTTTAAAAAAAAAACCCTGAGCTGGCACAGTGGCTCAAGCCTGTCATCCCAGCACTTCGGGAGGCTGAGTCAGGAGGATTGCTTGAGGCCAAGAGTTGAGACAGGCCTGGGGAACATAGTGAGACCTCATCGCTACAAAAAAAAAACAAAAACAAAAAACTAACGTTAGCCAGCTGTGATTGTGCACATCTGTAGTCCCAACTACTCTGCAGGCTGAGGCAAGAGGATTGCTTGAGGCTAAGAGTTCAAGACCAGCCTGGGCAACTTAGTGAGACCCTGTCTCTACAAAATTTTAAAAATTAGCCAGGTGCTGTGGTGAGTGCCTGTAGTCCCAGATGCCTGCAAGGCTGAGGTGGAAAGATTGCTTGAGCCTGGGAGGGCAAGACTGCAGTGAACCATGACCATGGCACTGCACTCCAGCCTGCATGACAGGGAAAGATCTTGTTTTAAAAAAAAATGTTGACATGTGTCTGCCCAATTTTTTGTAATGATATTCAGTGAAATGTCAACCAGCACTCTTCCAAACAAATTATCTATTAGATAGCACTTCCCACATCTAGATTATACTAGTAAATAAGTGATTCATTTATTAATCAGGACTCTGAAAACTATCTCTAAATCTTTAAATAAAAGATACATTTTGTTCATCATAGTTTTATAATTAATTTTTTATGTTGTTATAAGTTTTACCAAGCTGAGAACCTGTGACTAGAATACCTCATTTCCTCACTCCCATCCAAAGTATCCTACAGTAGGGAGTTTAGTGAAATATGATTTGTCATTATTTTATTTTATTTTCATTTATTTAGTTAGTTTTTTTGAAACAGTGTTTCACTGGAGCCTCCACCTCTTGGGCTCAAATGATCCTCCCACCTCAGACTCCTGAGTAGCTGGGACTACAGACATGCGCCACCACACTCAGCTAATTTTTTTATTTTTCTGTAGAAATTGGGATCTCCCTTTGTTGCCCAGGCTAGTCTTGAACTCCTGTGCTTCAGTGATCCTCCCTCCTCAGCCTTCCAAAGTGCTGGGATTATGGGCATGAGCAACCATGCCTGGCTTTCATTATTTTAAAAAGTGAAAGTTGAATAAATTCCACTGTAATCTTCTCTGTACAGTAGTGTTGCACCACTGAAGAATGCTAATGCATTGCTTTCTATATATTTGACTATTAACAATTTTAAATCACAAACTTCCTTTGACAGTGCTAACATGTGCCATGTGGCTCAGAATTTCATTTCCAAGCTTTAGCCTCCAAGCTAAAAGCACTGATTCCTTTGCCAAATGAATTCTGTATTAGATAGCACTTCCCATGCCCAGATTATACTAGTAAATATATACTAGATTTTACTAGTAAATAAGTGATTCATTTATTAATCAGGACCCCGATTTAATGATCTAGGCACTGGGGCTCCTTAGGTTGGCGGATGGGAGGAATGCTGTGCGTAAAATGTGGGGTCAACAGGTCTGAGTGTGACTCCTGGCTTTCAGTCATCATTGAACCCATATTTATTGAGTGTCTAACATGTGCCAAGCACCAGGAGATGCAATAATGAGAAGCTGTCCCAGCACTTACAAGGCAATGGAGGTAACAGACAAAAACAAGTAAACAAACAAACTCACATTTAGGAGCGGTAAAGGAGAAATTCCCCCAGTATAAACCTGATGGTCAGGGAAGGCTTCCCTGAGGAAGTGACATTTGAGCTGAAGAATGAGTTAGAAATTAGCAAGGGACAGCAAATGGGCAAAAACATTCCAGACACTGGAACATCTAGCGCAAAGGCTCTAGGAGAGAGAGAGCTGGGTACCTTGGATAAAATGAAAAATAGCCCAAGTGATGGAAGCAAAAAGGTGAAGGCAAGAATGTGGCTAGAGAGACACAAGGGGATCAGATCATACTGGCCCTTGTAGGCCACACTAAGGATTCTTATCTTCATCTAAGATTCTTATCTTCATCATTTGGAAGCTGACAAATGATTTTAAGCAGAGGAACAGCCTGATGACTCTGGTTGCAGTGATGACTCTGGATGGGGTGGGGATGGGAGGGGAAAGGCAGAATGTATGCATGGAAATGATTGCAATACAAAGTGGTGGGGTCTTGGACTATAGCGTCCATGGGGGAGACAGGGAGAAGTGGGCTGATTTGAGAAGTATTCCAAAGGCAGAATCTGCAGGATGTGGTGATGGACCGTATGTGCGTGTTGAGAAAAGTAGGGGGTTCAGAAGGATGCCTAGGTTTTTGGCTTGAGCAACTGAAACAATTGTGGCACCATTCACTGGGAAAGAAAACAACTGAAAGAGGAATGGGCTTATGGAGGAATATTATGGGCTCTGCCTGGAAACTCTGAGTCTAACTGCATTTGGGACTGCAAAGTGCCGACGTAAAGTCCGTTGGTTGGATGTGGGTCCTGTGGCTTGTGAGGAAAAAGCTGAGCTGGAGATAGATGTTTAGAAGTCATCGGTCTACCTCAATGAGAAGTGAAGTCTTGTCCCTTACTGGTGGAATGACCTTGAGCCCATCACTTCACTGCTCAGAGCTTCAGTTTTTTGAATCTGTAAATTGAAAAACAATGTTTTCCTATCTGATAAGATTGTTTTGAAGATTAAAACAAATAATATGCAAAGTAATTTGTGAATGTTAAGGTGGCATAAAAGTGTGAAGTGAGGTGGTCCCGATGATGTGATGAGGGAAGGAGTAGTGGAGCTCGTTAGTATGCAGAATTGCAGGAGGAATTTTTCCCCCGAACTATTCCTTGTGTACTTAAATGAACACTGGTGGGTGTTTTGTTTTGTTTTTTTCTTGGCCTAGAACAAAGTCATTGATTTTATGTGTTCTGTAATCTAAGCCTGATTCAAAACTGGGAAACCAGTATTCTTTAAATTTAAACCATAATAAATCAATCCTTTGTGAAGGGGAAGGTATGATAATCATTAAAACATGTTGAAGAACGTCATCAAGTTGTTATAAACCCTGATGAGGAGGTGGTGTTCCTTGAAGGCCTTATTTCGTCTTTGCTGTAGGCTGTCTCTGGCCATTCACTTTGGACAATTTGTTTACAGGGTTATTGTTTCAATTCCCTTACCCAGCAATTGGTCATTCTGTTGTTCCAAGGAAATCTGAGATTTCACGAACTCTGACTGGCATGGGATAATTCTAGATTTTTCTTTAATTTAAAAAAAATCTATAAATGTCTTACAGTGTTTTTCATCTTCAAAGTACTTGGTTTTACAAGAAACTGTTCATAATGTTTTTCTCTGGGGAGTGGAAATGGGGAATTGTGTGTGTGTGAGAGAGAGACAGAGACAGAGGCAGAGACAGAGAGAGATTAAGTGGGAGAAAGTGAGCAGCGGTGGAGGGAAAGTATTTATTCTTTATATTAATACCATTCTAAGCTGTGGAGAGCTTTTACATTTTGTATGCATTAACTTTATGATAGGAAGTAAATCACTGAAAAATGTAGCAGAACCTCATAAAATAGATCACCTAGTTTACATTTTCACATTTACTTAATTCTAAGGCTATGTTTGCGGACGTAAAATAGGAACTTAAAACAGTAAGCCGCCGGACGCAGTGGCTCACACCTGTAATCCCAGCACTTTGGGAGGCTGAGGCGGGTGGATCACGAGGTCAGGAGATTGAGACCATCCTGACTAACACAGTGAAGCCCTGTCTCTACTAAAAATACAAAAAAAAAAAATTAACCAGGCATGGTGGCGGGCGCCAGTAGTCCCAGCTACTTGGGAGGCTAAGGCAGGAAAATGGTGTGAACCCGGGAGGCGGAGCTTGCAGTGAGCCGAGATTGCACCCAGCCTGGGCGACAGAGCGAGATCCATCTCAAAAAAAAAATAACAGTAAGCCCCGGTAACTCAGGTCAGCTATCCAACCTTGAAGTTCTTGACGTTTTAACTTCAGATTAGTGATCTATGGTACATATATTTTTTAAGTTATCACAGAAAAATATCCCGACTTTCTGTGCCACTTTATGCTATTAAAATCATTTTTATAGACTCCATGATTTTGCCTGATCCTTGTCACAATAACTGCCATTTTCAGATAAGGAAACCTAACAGGAAGTTACGGCCCAGAGATGAGTTACTGAAGTAATTCACCTGAAGCCATATGACAGGGGTGGGGAAAGAACCAGAGACCGGAGCTCTTTCGACTGTATCATGTAATGCTTTCACTCTACATTTTACCTTGTTTTTTTTGTTTTTTTTTTTTGTTTTTTGGTTTTTTGGTTTTTTTTGAGACAGAGTCTCGCTCTGTTGCCCAGGCTGGAGTGCAGTGGCACTATCTTGGCTCACTGCAACCTCCGCCTCCCGGGTTCAAGCGATTCTCCTGCCTCAGCCTCCTGAGTAGCTGGGATTACAGGTGCGCACCAACATGCCTGGCTAATTTTTATATTTTTAGTAGAGACAGGGTTTCACCGTGTTGGTCAGGCTGCTCTCGAACTCCTGACCTCATGATCCACCCACCTCACCGTCCCAAAATGCTGGGATTACAGGCGTTAGCCACCACACCCAGTCTTACCTTGTATTTTGTCACACATAAATTATCTCTTTAAAAGTGGTTACTAAAATTTAAATAAATGAAGTGTCTGAAATGTCCAGATAACGTAACCGGATTCTCTGGATTCTCTTTCTGCCATGTTCAGACCCATAACCTGGTCCTCCCTTTCATATCCTCAGTCTGTAATCCATAGAAACACCGAATTATGAGACACGGCCCTGGAAGAACGGGTCATTACCAGTTTGAAAATGATGCCCTATGTTATGTTCTTTCAGATTTATTTTTAGGAGCTAGCTGTTCCTATTGAAGGGTGAATAAGTGACTACAATAGAGGAAAGACTGCTTTAGATATTGACTGACCATGGAATTCACTTAATGGAGGCATTCATTTACATCTTGTAGTAAATGGAATGGAGTGTCAGGATAAAGAATTATCCTTTCTCCCCAGAAACAGGCCATCACTTCTCGAAGTAAAGCACACTAGAAACAGATACTGATTAACTTAAATGCTGACATCTTTTTCTAATATCCATGGGAATAAACTCTCATTGCAAAAACAGTTTCTTTCATTACCATTCCAAGTTGGGGATGTTTAGAGTGTATTATTTGTGATGTTGACATGCAAATAAAAATCATTAAAATATTACATGTCATGAATAATTTTGTCTTCTAGTTCCATATTTACTTCTTTTCATATGTTTCCATAAATAAAATAATAGTGGAAACAGCTGTCTAAAGCTAATGGCTGTCAACAGTATTAAATGGTGCTTTCAGTTTGCATCCTAATTAAGGATGTTTGTAGGTTATTTTGCAAAAAACAATAGACCTTTTGTGTTGAATTTTGCCATGATATAAATTACATGTGTGGGTTAGAAATATTTTAAAAGAGAACAATTTTTCAAATGTTCAATCTTTCTTATTTAAGAAACCATTTAGACCTGTCCCTGTGGTCATTCACTACAGACAGCATTAAGTCAAACAGATTTATTTTCTTCCAAGGTAAATTCTGTAGAATGTCTGAGGGTGGTGCCAGACCCACTTCATTTTATCAGAAGAAATGTGGAAATGTGTTAGTTTCATGACTGAGAGCTACATCCTCCCCTAAGGTGTGCCCTGAGCTGAATGAAAAATGCACCTTTGGGTTCAAGGGGAGAACTTAGACAGAGCTGTTTATATTTTGAAAAGAAGAATCTCAATAGAATTAGAGCATAGTATGATTTAATTTATGACCATTTAATTTTCTGATTCTCTCTTACTCCGTCATTAGTCTTACCAGTCATCCGGTAATGGGAAGGGCAGGAACGTTAAAGTTTCATTAAGAACAACTCTCCTTTCTAGAAACCACTGGGGAAAAACTACAAGTACCTATTATCTATAAAATTCCAGGATATGTGACAATATTCTGTGGTAAAAAGGGGTATCTTTCATTGGCAGTTTGCACAGACTCCCTAGTGGGGATATGTAGCGGGGAGGGGGTATGGGAGAGGGCCGACAGCAGAGAGCCAGGGGTTCAAATACTTCCTTAAATAAATTTCAGGCCAGTCAGACACTCCCCAAGTGGATGGAAATGAGGTGCAAGTAGCTTTAGGTTCTCAGTGGGTCTATTCTATTCATTCATTCCAAAAGTATTCATGGTGCATCTACTGTATGTTGGGCACCCTCTTAGGAAGCATCAGCATTGCTCCTCCCTTAATGACGTTTACAGTCTAATAGAGGAGATAGGCAATAAACAAATCATTGCACAAGGAACAGAATCATTCCAATTGTGCTAAGTGCCATGCAAGATAACTATCAAGCTGTGAGAATTTATAAACAAGGATTCTAATCTAGACCCATGATGGGGCAGGGAGATGGTGTAGGGAAGTCTGTTTTCTTTTTTTTTTTTTTTTTTTTTTTTTTCGTAGAGACAGAATCTCCCTGTGTTGCCCAGACTGATCTCCAACTCCTGGGCTCAAGTGATCCTCCTGCCTCGGCCTACCAAAGTGCTGGGATTACAGGGATGAGCCACCGAACCTGGCTAGAAAGGTCTTTTTTGGAAACAATGTTTGGGCTTGGGCTGAAGGATGAGGACAAACCACGCCAACCTGAAGAGGTTGAATGAACCAGGCAGAAAGAACAGGAATGTGACTATCCTGAAGCAGAAAGAAACTCAGGGACCCCAGAGAAGATTAAGAATGAGTGTTGCTGGTGCATGGAGAACCAGTAGAGAAGGAGAAATGGAGGCTGCAGAGGTTAGCTTGACCAGAATGTTTTAGGCACATAATATAAAGGCAACTTACTCCCCTTAAATTATTTAACTGGGGGTTATATGGAACAGACATATTACGTAAGTGGAACTAAGTGGACATGGGAAAGTTTCATGTATGGAAGTTCACAGGTATAATCTCATTGAACTAGCTTGGTTCAAAGACTTCTTCTTGATTATCTCCCTACCTCCATGTTGAAGCATCTCAGTGTGCTCCCTCTGGTTTCTCAATCTCTAGAGTTTTGTTTTGGGAACCTGGCTTGCTAGTTTTCCTTGGGGTCAGTGCCTTTATTGAGTCAAGGAACAGAGAGAACACACTACAACAGAAACATCCTGCTGGGTTCCCAAGGAAATATATAAATACTTTCCTGTATTCTATATAATACTCAATACATAATTAATTCCTAGGTGGTATTATCTAACCATCTGAATATATAGGTATATACAATACATATTATATCTGTGAAATATATACAGGAGATGATATAATCAAGAGATAACTATTATGCCTAAACCATAATCCATTTTGACATTATATATATGTATATTTTATAATTTGAGCTAAGTGGGTAAAACCTTTAAAATTATTCTACATTTTACAATACTTTAAAGAACAGACAACTTAGAGGAAAAAAAGGAATTTTCATGGCTATTTTCTGAATGGCTACATTTAGATGCAGAGGTTTTAACAAGACTTTGATTTCATTCCAAAGCCCAGAGCCCTGCAAGGATAGGATCTTAGGAATACTCCACATTCCTTAAAGAATGCTTATCAGTTGAAGCATCTCATTTTAGTTAGTGACCTTCTGTGGAGTGGGGAGCTAGCATTTCCCTAAATTATCTCGCATGAAGAGAAAACAAACACTGTAATAGATTCCTCTGATAGCAGTGAAGTAAAAACAAATGTATTTTTTAATTAAGCTTCAATAGCAGATATTTCCACTGGGGACAAAATAGCAGGATACCATGACATCGGGAGGAAAATGTTTTTGTCAAAGTTTATGAACAAAACAACAAAAGAGAGCCAAGATTAGAAGGAATGAAAGGTGTATAGTGAGAGCTGACTCTACTTGTAAGCTGACTTGGACCTATTAGAGCTAACAATAGCTAAAATGCAAATTTCCTCTTAAAAAAAAGGCAGTTCACTCTCACTTAAGCTGCCTCCTTGTTCAGTTACCAGGAGGCAACTATGATTCCAATGCACCACATCATTTTCATGACCACCATACCCAGCTGTGGGCAAGACAATGATGAGCTGCTATTATTTGCCTTGCGGTTGCTACCAGGTGCTTAACCAGTGTGTGTATCTGCCTCCTTTGTAATTTGCTTCTGAAACCTTGGTTCTTTGTTTATTATGTTTTATTAAAGGAAGCTAAGGCATTTATTACATACCTATGATGTGTCAGGCTCAGTAAATACACAAGAGGAGGGTGACATGGCATATCCCTTTTCTTTAGATATTTTGAACAAGTCTTCAAAAAGAGTGTGAGAGCCTGGTGCCTGTCTCCACTAACTCCTTTCAAAGGCCTGACCCTAGGCAATCTGACCCCAGGGCCCATGCTCTTAATCATTGTACTCTACATACTTCTTCAAATATGTGGACACATGACCCTTTGGGTCTTTCTTTCTTCAGAGTATACCCACAGCTGCCCATTCACTCTTCTGGTGACATGGCTTCCAGTCCTCTGAGCAGCCCATCTGTCCTACTATAGTGCATCACATTTGTCCATATCAATGTCAGATCTAAACAGAATACTGCAGTTTTTCATTGATCAAATGCAGAGTACACTAGGATCAACCATTCCTGTGACATGAACACACACCTTTCTTAAATGCAGCCAAAGACTGTGCACAAATAGATTGTGGGGGATTTGTTGGAAGAAGGGGATGGAAAGGAAGGGGGGAAGAATGTGTTTTATTTTTACATCAAGAAGTTGGTGTGGTCTGGGCACAGTGACTCATGCCTGTAATCCTCGCACTTTGGGAGGCTGTGGTAGGAGGATAGCTTGAGGTGGTATTGTATTAAATTTTGGTGGAACTTGGTGGGGTGTTCCAAGATGGCCGAATAGGAACAGCTCCAGTCTGCACTCCCATTGTGATCAACTCAGAAGATGGGTGATTTCTGCATTTCCAACTGAGGCACCTGGTTCATCTCATTGGGACTGGTTGGACAGTGGGTGCAGCCCACGGAGGGTGAACTGAAGCAGGACAGGGAGTCGCCTCACCCGGGAAGTGCAAGGGGTTGGGAGATTTCCCTTTCCTAGCCAAGGGAAGCCGTGACAGACTATCTGGAAAAACGGGGCACTCCCGCCCAAATACTGCACTTTTCCCAAGGTCTTAGCAACCTGCAGACAAGGTGATTCTCCCCCATTCCTGGCTCGGTGGGCCCCACGCCCACAAAGCCTTGCTCACTGTTAGTGCAGCAGTCTGAGATCGATCTGCAAGGTGGCAGCCTGGCTGGGGGAGGGACATCCACCATCGCTTAGGCTTGAGTAGGTAAACAAAGCGGCCAGGAAGCTTGAACTGGGTGGAGCCCACCACAGCTCAACAAGGCCTCCTGCCTCTAGACTCCACCTCTGTGGGCAAGGCATAGCTGAATAAAAGGCAGCAGACAACTTCTGCAGACTTAAATGTCCCTGTCTGACAGCTCTGAAAAGAGCAGTTGTTCTCCCAGCATGGCATTTGAGCTCTGAGAACAGACAGACTGCCTCCTCAAGTGGGTCCCTGATCCCTGTGTAGCCTAACTGGGAGACACCTCCCAGAAGGGACCCACAGACCCCTCATATAGGTGGCCACCCCTCTGGGTTGAAGCTTCCAGAGGAAGGACCAGGCAGCAATATTTGCTGTTCTGCAATATTTGCTGTTCTGCAGCCTCCACTGGTGATACCCAGGCAAACAGGGTCTGGAGTGGACCTCCAGCAAACTCCAACAGACCTGCAGCTGAGGGACCTGACTGTTAGAAGGAAAACTAACAAACAGAAAGGAATAGCATCAAAATTAAAAAAAAAAAAAAGGTCATCTACACCAAAACCCCATCTGTAGGTCACCAACATCAAAGACCAAAAGCAGATAAAACCACAAAGATGGGGAGAAACCAGATCAGAAAAGCAGAAAATTCTAAAAATCAGAGTGCTTCTACTCCTCCAAAAGATCGCAGCTCCTTGCCAGCAACAGAACAAAGCTGAACGGAGAATGAGTTTGATGAGTTGACAGAAGAGAAGTGGCTTCAGAAGGTCAGTAATAACAAACTTCTCTGAGCTAAACGAGGATATTCGAACCCATTGCAAGGAAGCTAAAAACCTTGAAAAAAGATTAGACGAATGGCTAACTAGAATAAACAGTGTAGAGAAGACCTTAAATGACCTGATGCAGCTGAAAACCATGGCACGAGAACTTCATGATGCATGCACAAGCTTCAATAGCCAATTCGATCAAGTGGAAGAAGGGGTATCAGTGACTGAAGATCAAATTAATGAAATTAAGTGAGAAGACCAGGTTAGAGAAAAAAAGAGTAAAAAGAAACGAACAAAGCCTCCAAGAAATATGGGACTATGTGAAAAGACCAAATTTACGTTTGATTGGTGTACCTGAAAGTGATGGGAAGAATGGAACCAAGTTGGAAAACACTCTTCACGATATTATTCAGGAGAACTTCCCCAACCTAGCAAGGCAGGCCAACATTCTAATTCAGGAAATACAGAGAACACCACAAAGATACTCCTCAAGAAGAGCAACCCCAAGACACATAATTGTCAGATTCACCAAGGTTGAAATGAAGGAAAAGGTGTTAAGGGCAGCCAGAGAGAAAGGTCAGGTTACCCAGAAAAGGAAGCCCATCATATTAACAGCAGATTTCTCGGCAGAAACCTACAAGCCAGAAGAGAGTGGGAGCCAATATTCAACATTCTTAAAGAAAGGAGTTTTCAACCCAGAATTTCATATCCAGCCAAACTAAGCTTCATAAGTGAAGGAGAAATAAAATACTTTACAGACAAGCAAATGCCAAGAGATTTTGTCACCACCAGGCCTGCCTTACAAGAGCTCCTGAAGGAAGCACTAAACGTGGAAAGAAACAACCGGTACCAGCCACTGCAAAAACATGCCAAATTGTAAAGACCATTGATGCTATGAAGAAACTGCATCAATTAATGGACAAAGTAGCCAGCTAACATCATAATGATAGGATCAAATTCACATATAACAATATTAACCTTAAATGTAAATGGACTAAATGCTCTAATTAAAAGACGCAGACTGGCAAATTGGATAAAGAGTCAAGATCCATCAGTGTGCTGTATTCAGGAGACCCATCTCACATGCAAAGATGCACATAGGCTCAAAATAAAGGGATGGAGGAAGATCTACCAAGCAAATGGAAAGCAAAAAAAAAAAAAAAAAAAAAAAAAAGTAGGGCTTGCAATCCTAGTCTCAGATAAAACAGACTTTGAACCAACAAAGATCAAAAGAGACAAAGAAGGCCATTACATAATGGTAAAGGGATCAATTCAACAAGAAGAGCTAAGTATCCTAAGTATATGTGCACCCAATACAGGAGCACCCAGATTCATAAAGCAAGTCCTTAGAGACCTACAAAGAGACTTAGACTCCCACAAAATAATAATGGGAGACTTTAACACCCCACTGTCAATATTAGACAGATCAACGAGACAGAAGGTTAACAAGCATATCCAGGACCTGAACTCAGCTCTGCAACAAGCAGACCTAATAGACATCTATAGAACTCTCCATCCTAAATCAACAGAATATACATTCTTCTCAGCACCACATCACACTTATTCTGTAGTTGACCACATAGTTGGAAGTAAAGCACTCCTCAGCAAATGTAAAGGAACAAAAATCACAACAAACTGTCTCTCAGACCACAGTGCAATCAAATTAGAACTCAGGATTAAGAAACTCACTAAAAACTGCACAAGTACATGGAAACTGAACAACTTGCTCCTGAGTGACTACTAGGTAAATAACGAAATGAAGGCAGAAATAAAGATGTTCTTTGAAACCAATGAGAACAAAGACACAACATACCAGAATCTCTGGGACACATTTAAAGCAGTGTGTACAGGGAAATTTATAGCACTAAATGCCCACAAGAGAAAGCAGGAAAGATCTAAAATCGACACCCTAACATCACAATTAAAAGAACGAGAGAATGAAGAGCAAACACATTCGAAAGCTAGCAGAAGGCAAGAAATAACTACAATCGGAGCAGAACTGAAGGAGATAGAGGTACAAAAAAACCCTTCAAAAAAACCAATGAATCCAGGAGCTCGTTTTTTGAAAAGATCAACAAAATAGATGTACGGCTAGCAAGACTAATAAAGAAGAAAAGAGAGAAGAATCAAATAGATGCAATAAAAAATGATAAAGGGGATATCAGCACCAATCCCACAGAAATACAAACTACCATCAGAGAATACTATAAACACCTCTACGCAAATAAACTAGAAAATCTAGAAGAAATGGATAAATTCCTGGACACATACACCCTCCCAAGACTAAACCAGGAAGAATTTGAATCTCTGAATAGACCAATAATAGGCTCTGAAATTGAGGCAGTAAGTAACAGCCTACCAACCAAAAAAAGTCCAGGACCAGGTGGATTCACAGCTGAATTCTACCAGAGGTACAAAGAGGAGCTGGTACCATTCCTTCTGAAACTATTCCAATCAATAGAAAAAGAGAGAATCCTCCCTAATGCATTTTATGAGGCCAGCATCATCCTGATACCAAAGCCTGGCAAAGACACAACAAAAAAAGAGAATTTCAGACCAGTATCCCTGATGAACATCGATGCAAAAATCCTCAATAAAATACTGGCAAACCGAATCCAGCAGCACATCAAAAAGTTTATCCACCATGATCAAGTCAGCTTCATCCCTGGGATGCAAGGCTGGTTCAACATATGCAAATCAATAAACATAATCCATCACATAAACAGAACTAACGACAAAAACCACATGATTATCTCAATAGATGCAGAAAAGGCCTTCGACAGAATTCAACAGCCCTTCATGCTAAACACTCTCAATAAACTAGGTATTGATGGAACGTATCTCAAAATAATAAGAACTATTTATGACAAACCCACAGCCAATATCATACTGAATGGGCAAAAACTGGAAGCATTCCCTTTGAAAACCGGCACAAGACAAGGATGCCCTCTGTCACCACTCCTGTTCAACATAGTGCTGGAAGTTCTGACCAGGGCAGTCAGGCAAGAGAAAGAAATAAAGGGTATTCAATTAGAAAATGAGGAAGTCAAATTGTCTCTGTTTGCAGATGACATGATTGTATATTTAGAAAACCCCATCGTCTCAGCCCAAAATCTCCTTAACCTGATAAGCAAATTCAGGAAAGTCTCAGGATACAAAATCAATGTGCAAAAATCACAAGCATTCCTATACTCCATTAACAGACAGAGAGCCAAATCATGAGAGAACTCCCATTTGCAATTGCTACAAAGAGAATAAAATACCTAGGAATCAAACTTACAAGGAATGTGAAGGACCTCTTCAAGGAGAACTACAAACCACTGCTCAACGAAATAAAAGAGGACACAAACAAATGGAAGCATATTCCATGCTCATGGATAGGAAGAATCAATATCGTGAAAATGGCCATACTGCCCAAAGTAATTTATAGATTCAATGCCATCCCCATCAAGCTACCAATGACTTTCTTCACACAATTGGAAAAAACTACTTTAAAATTCATATGGAACCGAAAAAGAGCCTGCATTGCCAAGACGATCCTAAGCCAAAAGAACAAAGCTGGAGACATCACGCTACCTGACTTCAAACTATACTACAAGGCTACAGTAACCCAAACAGCATGGTACTGGTACCAAAACAGAGATATAGACCAATGGAACAGAACAGAGGCCTCAGAAATAACACCACACATCTACAACCATCTGATCTTTGACAAACCTGACAAAAACAAGAAATGGGGAAAGGATTCCCTATTTAATAAATGGTGCGCTGGGAAAACAGGCTAGCCATATGTAGAAAGCTGAAACTGGATCCCTTCCTTATACCTTGTGCAAAAATTAATTCAAGATGGATTAAAGACTTACATGTTAGAACTAAAACCATATAAACCCTAGAAGAAAACCTAGGCAGTACCATTCAGGACACAGGCATGGGCAAGGACTGCATGACTAAAACACCAAAAGCAATGACAAGAAAAGCCAAAACTGACAAATGGGATCTAATTAAACTAAAGAGCTTCTGCACGGCAAAACAAACTACCATCAGAGAGAACAGGCAACCTACAGAATGGGAGAAAATTTTTGCAATCAACCCATCCGACAAAGGGCTAATATCCAGAATCTACAAAGAACTCAAACAAATTTACAAGAAAAAAACAACCCCATCAAAAAGTGGGCAAAGAATATGAATAGACACTTCTCAGAAGAAGACATCTATGCAGCCAACAGATACATGAAAAAATGCTCATCATCACTGGTCGTCAGAGAAATGCAAATCAAAACCACAGTGAGATACCATCTCACACCAGTTAGAATGGCAATCATTAAAAAGTCAGGAAACAGATGCTGGAAAGGATGTGGAGAAATAGGAACGCTTTTACACTGTTGGTGGGAGTGTAAATTAGTTCAACCATTGTGGAAGACAGTGGCGATTCCTCAACGATCTACAACTAGAATTACCATTTGACCCAGCCATCTTGTTACTGGGTATATACCTAAAGGATTATAAATCATGCTATTATAAAGACACATGCACACGTATGTTTATTGCAGCACTATTCACAATAGCAAAGACTTGGAACCAACCCAAATGTCCATCAATGATAGACTGGATTAAGAAAATGTGGCACATATACACCATGGAATACTATGCAGCCATAAAAAGGGATGAGTTCATGTCCTTTGCAGGGACGTGGTTGAAGCTGGAAACCATCATTCTGACCAAACTATCACAAGGACAGAAAACCAAACACCGCATGTTCTCACTCACAGGTGGGAATTGAACAATGAGATCACTTGGACACAGGGCGGGGAACATCACACACTGGGGCCTGTCAGGGGTTGGGGGGCTGGGGGAGGGATAGCATTAGGACAAATACCTAATGTAAATGATGAGTTGATGGGTGCAGCAAACCAACATGGCACATGTATACCTATGTATCAAACCTGCACATTGTGCACATGTACCCTAGAACTTAAAGTATAATAATAATTTAAAAAAAAATTTTGGTGGAACTTTTGTGGGGCTGATGGGTTTTTTATTCATTTAAAGACCAGCCTAGGCAACATAGTGAGACGCTGTCTCTCCAAAACATTTTTTTTTAATTAAAAAATTAGTTGAGCATGCTGGCTCACACCTGTAGTCCAGCTACTCGGGAAGCTGAGGTGGGAGGATCGCTTGAGCCCAGGAGGTTGTGGTTACAGTGTGCTAAGATTGCACCACTGCACTCCAGGCTGGGCGACAAAACAAGAGCCTGTCTTAAAAAAAATAATAAATAAAAATAAATAAATAAAAATAAAAAACTAGATATGTGATATGTATAAATCTTTATGATCAATTAAAATCCCTAGATTACATGAACTATAATCAAGTCATCTCCCTCATCTTAAACTTGTATAGTTGTCTAAATTCAAAATTTTACATTCACTATGCTTAAATTTAATCTTCTATGTTCAGTCTAGTGCTAAAGCCCATGATGATAATTTTTAATGTTGAGTCTCTCATCTGTCATCCTAGCTTCCCCTCCCTGCCTGTCATCAGCAGATCCATTGAGCAAGCCTTCCGCATTTTCTCCCATGTTCATCCAACCTTTCTTCAGGCTGCCATATGTTCACATCTTTCACAGCAGAGCCATTCTGTTCAGCCAGAGGAGAATCCCTCTAACCACGCTCTCATCCATCCTCCATTCAGTGCCTTGTTCAGCAGGATAAAGTGGGAAATTTTAAAGTGATTTTCTGAAATTAAGGTGTGCAAAATGATTCAAAAAAATGAAATTTTCAAAAATGTATTACTACAATAAATCTTCTGCAGTTCCTTCATGCATGAGCTTCATGTAGGTACCACCTCCGGCTTGCAGCCTTAAGGAAATGAAGGACTGCGTTGCAACCTCCACTTCACCTATTGTGATAGTGATGTGCTACAGAGGGCATGGGAATGAGTCACAGAATTGAGTTCTGCAAAGAAATACTTTTGTGATACCCCCAAAATCATGTAACTCCTTGTAGGACCACCCTATTTGGTGCAGTACCAGGAGGAATTAAAGGGTGACTTAATTGCAGAGATCAAAGAAAATGTGATTTGGGCTGGCATGAGGTGGGAAGATTCCAAGATTAGATTTTAATGCTGAGTTCCCTTAAATGAAAAGCCCTATTGCTGTCCTCTACTCAACCTTGCCTTTTGCAGAGAAGCAGGCTTCCTGCCCTGTGTCCCTCATCACCCCCACTCCTCACTGGCTGACAAATCCTGCTTTCTCATCTTCCTTAACCTCCTTCTGGCATATCGCTGGGTGAAATGCCTTCTTAAAGACCCCAGACCCTAATCACAAAGACCTCTGAGATGAGCGATGTTTCTGTTTATCAAGCTAGCAGCCAGCTGGCCAGCTAACGAAGCCAGGTGTCAGAGCCCATGCCAGGAAAGGTAAAAGGGGAGGCATATGCCTCTTTCAATGGACATATTTTATCTCCTCAAGTGCCATTGCCTTAAATTACTTATGCTGTCTTTAGCTCTTGGCTGTATAGTTTGGACTATATGGTTAAATTAGCTACAAATGTGTAGGGTGTTAACTGTTTTGAGTCATATGATCACGTTTCTGATGTTGAATTTTTAGAGGTTGTGGGACATCACAGCCGCCAGCGTTTTGGGATCACTTCTTAATGTCTCTTGTTAAGTCACAAAGAGTCTATAAATAATATGTTCTGTCAGAGAAACTCATTGATCTCCCTGAAGAGGGGCTGGTAAACACATCTCTTTAGCTGTGCACTCACAAAAAGATCACACAGTGTGATGGAAACAGCCAGAGAATTCTAGCAAGAAAACCTGGTGTTAATTCTCAATTCTAGTATTTACTAGTTAGCCATGTGTCTTTGGAAAACTTACACCTTCTCTCTGTCTCAGTTTTCTCATTTGTGAATGGAAATATTAATTTCAGCCTTAAAATGTTTGCAAGGGAATTAAACGATTTTTAAAACCTGCATGAATTGTTTTCCATATTATTATCACAGAATAAAGTCAATGCATGCAATATTCATTAATATTTCAGACTACTCAGCTCCAGTTTAGTTATATCACATGATTTATAAGAAAAATCAGAAAATATTTAGAGGAAAAGATCCATAGATGAGGAAATAATACATACCACTTATAAATAAATATTTAAAAAGAACTTTTTTTAAGTGTACTGGAAATAAAAGGCTATTGCAGTAACAGATTTTATTTTTATTTTTATTTTTAATTTTTCTAAAGACAGTCTCACTATATTGCCAAGGCTGGTCTCAAACTCCTGGCTTCAAGCTATCCTCCCGCCTTGGCCTCTCAAAGTCAATAACAGTTTTTAAATTCCAATGAATTACATCAAGAGTAGTTAACAGTTGCTTGCCCTTGCAATTGAGCAAAGTGTTGAAGTAAAATGGTTTAGGCTTATTGGTGAGGAACATCAATTAAGTAGAAGAAACAGTTCCTAATTGGTGACAGTTGGAGCTAATTATGGAATTAAGTTGGAAATTTTTAATAACATAATAGATTTTTCATCAATATTAATATTCATTTACATAATTTATATGTGATCCATTCAAAATACTTGACTTAGGCTAGGTGGCATTCTGAATTCACTCCTAGTCTTGTGATTCTGGGATTTTTATTTTCTGTCACTTAAGTCTTCTCTTGGCCTAAGAGGTGATCTCCTTGCATGTTGAATGAGGGTGCAGCCCTGAGAGGCAAGTGCCCATGTCTCTAAAACTGGTTGACATGTGGCAGTCTCAGAGTCACCAATACTTTGGCTTCTTCACTTCTAAATAATAGAACTTTAGCTCTCTTTTGACTAATTCAAGATTATATCCCTTTGTAAGGTAGGAAATTTCTGTATGGCTCAGGTACCTCGTCTGCTCTGGGATGTTGTGGGGCTTAAATATACAAAGGGCTTAACCCCGTACCTGACTCAGAGTGAGTGTCTTCTCATTCTCATCTTCTTCCTCCAGTTTTTAAAATAAATTAATGGAAAAAGGCAAAATGATACTCTAGGTCATGTGATTCTCAATTCAGAGAGCTAGCCATTCAGCTAATATGGTGACTCACTGTAATAGTATGTCTTCTGTTGACTTCCTTAACAGCCAACGACTGGCCAAGCTTTAAGAGGCAGAAGCTAGATATCATCTTACAGGACTCAGATAGTGAAATCCCAGGAGCAATTTCCTCCCCATACTGTATGTTTGCCCTCCATTTTTTTCACACCCCCACTTCAGTACTAATCACATTGAACTAGAATAGTTGCTTAGATGCCCACTCCCAGTCCCCTCTCTGGACCATTTACCTTCATATCCAACTCTAGCACCCAGTGTAGGAATGGACATATAAAGACACCCAATAAATATTTTTTGGCTGGATTCACAATGAATGAATCAGTCACAAGAAGCAATATGACATAATGGTTAAGAAACATAGGCTTGGGAGTCAGAAGGAGCTGGGCTCAAATCCAGGCTCCACCTCTTACAAGCAGTGTGATCTTGGACAACTGACTTAACTTTTTAAGTCTCATGTCCTTACCTGTAAAATGGTGTTATATGCCTAACTCATAGGGTTTGTTATATCATATATACATTTTGTATACACTTTTTGCACATGACATTGTGCCTGGTAATAAATATTATTAATAATAGCATTATTACTTATAACAGTATGAAAAAATACAAATATTATAACATGTATAGCAATTTTTGTTGCTATTTACTTTTGCTATTAATTTTCTTGTTATTTATTATTATGGTTATCAGCAGAAATGCTGTACTTGCTGCTAGCCAGTACACAATGACCCACTCAAACTATGAGATAGGTATCACTCAGATCAGGTGACCCCACTGATAGCCATTCTGGCTTTGGACTGAGCTAAGGATAGGATAGGTTGAACAGAGTTAATATCATTGCCTTCAGTTGTGTAGCCTTGAAGAAACAACCCCTGTTTCCACCAAGGAAAGCTTCAAAATGCTTCCCAACACATCCAGAGCCCCTTAGGGTCAATGATTAAGGTGAATCTTAGAGCATCAATTATCCAGCCCAAGGGTCCAAAGAGGGTGAATGATCAACTTAATTAAGCAGTGGTTCTCAGACTTTACCATCCATCAGAATAACTTGGAGGACTTGTTCAAATAGATTGCTGTAGCTGGGCTCCATTCCCAGATTCACTGGTCTGGGGTGGAACCTCAATTTTGATTTCTAATAAGTTCTCACATGGTGCTGATGGTGGTGGTGTGGGGAACACACTTTGAGAATCACAGAGTTCATGGATATGGTTGAGATGTGAGTAACTGGACTCCAGAGCAGGAATGTGTGTGGAAATCATTTCACTTAGGTGGATTGCCTGAGAACCCCTGTGGAAATTAGGGCTTCCTATTTTTAGCCTCTTTGTTTTCAACCCTGCACTGCCCTTTCCTTACTTCATAAACATATTGGTAGGGAAAATGGTCTCGTGAAATTGTTTTCAAGCTTTTACAAGCCTAATAAAATCAACAGACACACTCCCCAGGAAAGCTCATCTACACAGACACAGAAGCTGATATGGTTTGGCTTTGTGTCCCCACCCAAATCTCATCTTAAAGTTCCCATAATTCCCACATGTTGTAGGAGGGACCCAGTGGGAGATGGTTGAATCATGGAGGCAGGTTTTCCCATGCTGTTCTCGTGATAGTGAATGGGTTTCATGAAGGCTGATGGTTTTAAACACGGGAGTTTCTCTGCACAAGCTCTTTTTTTGGCCTGCTGCCATCCACGTAAGATGTGACTTGCTCTTCCTTGCCTTCCGCCATGATTGTGAGGCCTCCCCAACCATGTGGAACTGTAAGTCCAGTTAAACCTCTTTCTTTTGTAAATTGCCCAATCTCAGGTATGTCTTTATCAGCAGCGTGAAAACGGACTAATACAGAAGCATTGCTTCGAATTTCAGAAGGTTCTTAGACACCTCCCTCACCAACCCACCCACTAACTCTTAGGAGTATAAGAAGAAAAACTATGCCTTGAGGCAAAGTCTTGGGTTCACTCGGATGTAACAAAAAATCCCTTCTTATGCTTAACCTTTCAGTTAACTCATTTGTAAAATAGGAATAATAATAATAGTTCGTACCTCAAAAGTTGTGAAGATTAACAGATGTATTGCTTAGACATTTGCACTTAGCAGTATCTGGCACAAAATATGTACTTCAATCAATGTTTATTTTTATTAAAATTGTTACCTCTTCTGTGAGCTGGGGAAGGCATGTTTTAACCTGTAGTGAGGTGCTTGTGGGAAGAGAGGAGGCCAAGAGAACGGCTGGAAATGTAGGGTTCTGGGCTGCTGGAGGTGGGGCGGTAGGACCGAAGGCGGCAGGCAGCCGTCCTGATGCTGCCTGGGTGCTGCCCAGGGGCTTGCAAAGGCATCCACAGGGGTAACAGGGGTCTGGGTAGAGGGGACAGCCCCACTCAACTTGCTTTCTTCAGCTCCGAGCATCTTGGTTTATTTAGCACCTACAGTGTACTCTGCAAAACAGGTGACACAAAGAGGAGTAACACATGCTCCTATGCTGTGCAGACTCACAGCCCTGCAGGGAAGAGAGATACGTGCAAAAATACACTAAACACTAAGTGGGCCATAGCAAAGGTGAGGACTGTTGTTCAGACAGTATCTCAGGAGTAGAGGGGAGGATAAATCAATTTTGACAGGGGATCTGTAAAACTTTCTTGGGTTAGTGGGATTTAAGCAGGACCTTAAAGGGCAGTGAGATTGCTATAGGTGAATATGATGGAGAAGGACATTCTAGGCTGCAGGAATTGTTTGAAGAAAAGCGTGGAGTTGGGAAAGTGCTTGGTATATTTGAGTAATTATGAATTAACCAGTGTGACCATAGTATGGATTCGGGGTAGGTTGTAGAAGTGGAAGCTAGAAAGATAAGTTGGAAGCATATTGTGGGTGTGGGAAAGAAATCAATGGCCAAGTGAGGCAGTTCGTCTTTATTCTCTGCGCATCCAGGAAGTATGGAGGGTCTTTGAGTAGGGAGATACCAAAAGCAGATCTGTTTTTCTAAAAAGAGAACCCTGATATCACTGCAAAGAATAGATCCTAGCAGGCAGGAAGGAAGCAAGACTTGGTAAAGGTAACGGGAACTTGATCTAAAGCCAGAGAGGTGGCAGTGGCCAGGAGAGGATGAACGGGAGAGGCATCTGAGATGCTGCATTCATTCGAGGATGGCTAGCAGCATGTGACAAAGAAAGCAGAGGCGAGCTGAGACAGTTGTCCTCGCACACACAGGCCCAGCCTGGGATGCTGGATTCAAGCAGGCTGTGTGGTCAAGGAAGAAACTGCCTACTGGCCCAGAAGCTGGTGGTCAGTGATAGCCTCATGGCCATCCCAAGCAAATTCTTTTCCTCCCTAGAATGCCCACAGGGGTAGCAACTGACCATCTGCTTTGCCAGTGTGGAACATCAAAATCACTGATTCCTAGACTTGGGTCCTTATCTGGCAGCCTCAGGAGCCCTGGAGAGCTTTTTTAACAACTTGCAGGCACCTTCTTCTCACCCCCGAGATGGGTCTGCAGCGGGACCCAGGCATCTGTATTTTGTAAAATTGCCAGATGATTCTGAAGCACAGCTGGATTGGAGAACCACTGTGGGATCTTACTGTTGTGCTGGGAAATGTATAGAAAACAAAGGTGGGCCGGGCACGGTGGCTCATGGCTGTAATCCCAACACTTTGGGAGGCCAAGGCAGGCAAATCACCTGAGGTCAGGAGTTCGAGAGCAGCCTGGCCAATGTGGTGAAACCCCATCTCTACTGAAAATACAAAAATTTAGCTGGGCATGGTGGCACATGCCTGTAATCCCAGCTACTCAGGAGGCTGAGGCAGGAAAATCCACTGAACCGAGGAGGTGGAGGTTGCTGTGAGCCAAGATCCTGCCACTGCATTCCAGCCTGGGCAACAGAGTGAGACTCCATCTCAAATAAATAAATACAAACAAAGGTGGACACTTACTCCTGCTAGTGAACACTATGATATGATGGCCTGGAGACCTAACCTTTTGGTTTCCAATGCCATGTCTCAAGCACAATGACCATCATTGAGTCTCTTTGTTCACCTTCCATCCCCAACTCTGGTCCTCAGCAAACACATCAGCCAGTCTCCCAAACTTCCCAGAAGGACAACGTGTATACAAATCATCATTTCCATTCTTGTCCTTAATTGAAAAAGAAAGAGAGCTTGGCAATGTCACGGGGATTTCAAGAAAGCATCTTTTCACAGAATGTTTGCATCTTCAGAAAACAGGCTACATAATAATACTATTCATTTTCTGCCAGGTTTGTGCAACACTTATAACACTTTTACTTATTGTTTTTATTTCTCAGAAAAATGATACAATTTCGAGGTAAGATAGGTGTTAAAAACTTCCCTTGGATACACTGGGCTCTGGGTGATTCAGTGACTCATCAGAGGTCAGACAACCAGAGCTGGTCTAGAATTCACTGTCCTCCTGAGCTCCAGTTCTGTTTCTGTGCCATAATGGAGAGGAGTAACATAAAGGCATTTTTCTCTCCTTGTAAAAGAGAAAAAATGGGGGGAGAGGGAATTATTTAAACACACCTCACTCATACTGCAATCACTGCATTGTTTTTCCTGTTGAAACACCCTGTTGGTTTTCAAATCCCTTTAAACCTCCCCGGCACCTGTATGGCCCAGATCCAGGAATTATTACCAAACCCTTGCTTTTTATATTTAGCCACATAGGAGTTTCTGTGATGGTAACTGGCTCTTGGTTCAGTTGAAAATTTCAGAGCCCTCAGAAGTTTTCTTCTTTCATAGAGGCTGGAAGCATGTAATGCTTAGACCTGAATTTTCTTGTTTAACTGAAGCATGGTATGCTTCCCCTCTGGATAAAATAGTGTTGTGGCACAGCCCTATATTGTTCCTCTGTGATGATCCCTCTAAAATATTGATCAAAAGAGAGGGCAGGGAAAAGATAGGGTGGGGGGTCGGAGTCAGCAGCTTATAGTATGTGATATGACCTCTCTTCAGAGAACAGAAGACTGAAAACATAGAACTGAGGTTGGCAACATAATGAGAACTTCCCAGCAAATTCATTATAACAAATCATAATGTGAGCTCACAGGGCACAAAAATAGGCCAAAGGAAAGTGACTCCCACATAAGACCTAATTAAATACTTTGATGTCAGAAAGCAGTGCAGGGAGGGGTGGAAAATCAAATCAGACCAACGTGAAGGGCCTAAATTCTAACAGAAAGAAGAAATATTTCTCTTTTACTCACTCTCGCTCTCTCTTTCTCCTTTTCTTCCTTTGCCATGGAGGAAGAACAAGATTCCAAAACAATGGATTGTAAATTCTTCAGCCAATTAGTCCAGTGACTTACTACTGTTTATAATGCACAGAATGTCACAGGCTGTTTTGCAGCCGCCCCAAGTTGGTTTGTTAATAACAGGAAGCTAGCACTTCTCAGTACAGTGGATCAGCTACACGTGAAAATAAATGCAAAAAACCTGGCGGGGAATAGCAGCAGACCGCGAGTAGCCTTGATTTAATTTAACATTTGGGGGTCCACACACAAATGAGCATTTTAGTAGGCTTCATGGTGGAAGTTGCTGTCATTTGTAAAATATTCTGGCCAATTAGCTAATAGTGTGCTTGGATTTCTCCTGTTTTGATACAGTAATACTAAGTACATTGTGAAGCCCAATTATACAAATCATCCCCATATGCCATACCAGTCTTTCTTTATGAACTGTGTTTATAAATCCTGTGTGAGGAAATGTGTACTTCAGCAATTTAGACCATGTGTAAAAACATAGCCAATGGGATTGTCAAGAAAACAAGTTCCAGCCTAGGAAATCCTAATGTGTTCTGCTGGAATAACAGGAGGGTGCCGGGAGTGCAATGCTCTGCTTAAATACATATTGCTTTATAGTGTTTAACTGATTTAGGGGCTTCCGCTCCCCTTTCTGTTATATTATTCTTCTTTTCTTTTAGGATCCAATCTTGGAGTTTTTGAGAAAATTTGGGATTGGTCTTCTCTCGGGGACAATAGCCTCAGTCATTAACATCCCTTTTGATGTTGCCAAAAGTAGGATTCAAGGGCCTCAACCAGTTCCTGGAGAGATCAAGTACAGAACCTGTTTTAAAACAATGGCAACAGTCTATCAGGAAGAAGGGTAACATAACACATTCTTATTTTAATAAATGTATGAGGCTCACGTATTGTTAGAACCGTATTGTCCTTCCATTTAGATGAGAACCAGTAAGCCCTCCTAAGTGGAGCTTGTGTCTAAGAAACTCTGCGAATATACATGACAAACTTTCCAAGACAACACAGTAATAAGATGTTGTAAACATGTGCTTACACCATCAAGTGACAATATGCTGCATGTTTGCCTTAGAATGCCAAGGTGAACTTTTTACTTGGCAGTTTGTATAACGTAGTATTGTATATGTCCTTCTAATATATAGGCAGAAGAATAATTGTCTTCTGGCTGTAAATCCCATTAAATTGCCACCTGATTATATTCTTCTGGGAGAATTATAGAGTTCTGTAAAAACACTTTTAAAAATTTAAAGTATGTGCATTTTTCTGATTTTTTTAAATCTTACTTTCTGTTTCTTCGCCCCTCTTTTTCTCAAGTAAACAAGTAATATTTTATTATTTTGATATAAACTGCATCGTATTTCCTAATGTAAAGACTGAGTTTGTGGTCTTTTAAATTCAATTACAAAAGTCATTCTGTCCATATACACAGCTGTCTTGAAAGTAAGACCTGTCTTGAAAGCAAAAACCATCTCACTGATGAAAGTCATGTTTCTGATTGGACAGGACCAGCACAGTTGGTTAATAAAGAATTCATTAACTCCCCACATCCAGTTTGCTGCAGAGAATACTAAGATGCTGTCTGCTTTGAGATGTGTGTAATTCCAAATAATTTATTTTTTTAAATGCTGGGCCCCCATCTCAATAAAGCTAAGGTACAACTCCATTTATTTTCAGAATAAGAACGTTTCTCTTTCCCTTCCCATTACAGGATTTTAGCTTTGTACAAAGGCCTGCTTCCCAAGATTATGAGACTTGGACCAGGTAATGATAATTTTGATTATTTAATCCTTCCTTCTTTATTGTTCTAGCGTCTCTTTTTTTGATATTTGTGTCCATCAGCAACAAAATATTTACCACTTTGTAAAAGACAGAAACCTTGAGAATATAAAGTTGTCTATGAGTATTTGAGATACTGAAGACATCCATTAGAAATGTTCTACCTTTGTTTATTAAGTACTATTTATGAACTTGCTGGAGGCTAACAGAAGCCAAAACCCAGCTTAAGTCAATAGGAAGAAGCCACAGGCAGTTGGAGTTTGAGTGAGAGCCGAGGTGTGTGCAGTGGCTTCTGGCTGAAGGGGAGGCTTTTCACTGAGTGAGGGACCAGCCCAATCAAACGTTTCCTCGTGCTCCTAATTCATTCTTGCTCCTGCCTCAACTTCATTTCAAAAAAAGAAAAGGAGGACAGCTTGCCTCCATGAACAGCAAAGCCACTCATCTTTACAGTCACCTCTGGGGGTGGTGACACCGTAACTAGCTGCTTACCTCTCCTGGGCTTTGTCAGCATGACGCTGCAGGCTTCTGGCTCAGGGCCTCACTTCAGGACGCCTACCCGCAAAAAAACCGGCTGCCATTCCCACAGGGAGAATCGGCTGCCTCTGTGTAAATAGATAAGAAAATAACTTCTGCAGACTCAACCGCCAGGGCAAATAGTCTCAGATTATAAGCAACCTTGTGAATAAGTACAAAAGTATACTCTAGATCACACTTATTTTTTTAATCAGGCTACACTCACCTACTTATACACACTGGTAATATTTCCTAGAACCTTCTCCTACACCTCCCCTCTCTCCCTTTGCAGTTCCTCCCTTTTAACACTATTGTCCTCCTACCCTGCTACACAAACACACATGCACATTCACCTTTAGATCTCAGCCCAATGAACCAACATTTCTATTAATCTAAGATAGAGAACAAGAGTCTGTAAATTGAAGCTGGTGAACACCTCACACTTTCATATATTTAGGAAACACTTCCACAATTCCCAACCCATCTATCCCAATCTTTATAGGCCTTTACACATGGATTTTGTTTCATATTTGGGATTCAGACCTACCTTCCGTTAGTCATTGGCCCATGTGTAAAAGCTAACGCAGTAATAGAACGTGGGGAATTTTGTGCATCTCTGCCAGTATGTGGTGTTTTTCCTTCACCGCAGAGTAAAAACCTGCTAGTAGACCTAATATGAGAGGAAATCACAGCACCAGCCCTCAACCAACATTCTCAGAAAGGGATGGGCCTAAAAAGGGTGGTGACAAGGGAGAGGTTAGCTAAAATGGTAACTGACTGGAACCTTCATCCAAAACTCTTAAATAATCTGACCCCAAGTTTTGTTAGAGGCTTGCAAATGTTTGGTTGGCTTTTTAAATGTTTTGCGTGAGAAGTCCTGAGTTGCTGTGGTGTTAGACTCAAAGAAAAGGGTTCTTGTGAACTGACTGTCCAGGCTAAGCCAAACTGTGAATATCTGGGAACCACTCACAGACCTGCCCTCCACTTCATTCCAAATGTGTGCATCCCAGCGACTTCAAAGCAAAGAAACCTAGAAAGAAAGGTACCACTGAGTTAAAGATTAAGACTTTTGAATGAAGGGTGAAATTTTTTTCTTTAAAGAATGAGAGAGAGAGAGAAAAAAAAAGAATGAGAGAGAGACAGTAAAAAAAGAAAAGAAAGGTGAGCCTGGAATTTTTGTTCTTTGTTCTGGAGAAGCATCCAGCATTTTTACAATAGCCTTAGCAGCTCAATGTGGCTAACAATCAGGTACCTTCCATGAAAGAATCTTGAAGTCTGTGATTTAAACTTCAACTGTTACTAGGCCAAAAACTAACCCAACTCTGCATATTCTTGTCTTACATTGTGAATAGTAAGAATAAATGCAGCGATTACCTACATATTAATGACCCTCTGTAGTGCAGCTCTTTTTGTTTGCCAGAGTTCCAAGAGGCCTAGAGCAGCTGAGAGGGACTAATAGAGTATCTTCATGGATTAAAAATGAAAATTACAGGCAGATAATTATCTTTGGTATATGGTTACACAAACATGTGCAGCCTGTAGGTTAAAAAAAAAAAAAGTATATGGCAGTGTGTTCAAAATAACTAAGACCCAAATCAAGTTCTTTTTCTTTCCATCAGAAGTCAATCTTCTATTCATGCAGCCAACTCTTCTCTAAGTTGTGTTCAGGATATTTGTCCAAATTTTGATTTTGTGATGTTTTTCACACAGTTAGACATAAAAGGATAAAAAGAGATTATCCTGAAGGGCACAGGACACATGCTATTTACTGCATCAAATAGAACATAAAATGATCCATGTACAAATGCTTCTCCCAGTGGCTAGGTATTCAGCAGCCTCAGTGCCTGCTTTTCTGTATCACATTCCTGTTGACATAATACAGAGCATGTCTCTTCACAGCCAGTTATGTAGCTCTTTTCTTCCAAGACAAATGGTGGTCTCATGCCATCCAACCCCCACTACCAAATTTTCAAGTTCAAATCCATATACAACTGAAGCAGATAAAAGGAATGAAGGTTAGCTTTCAACCTCCTTTTGTTAGGTTTTGCAATGCAGATTTTTTAAATATTCAGAATCTAATTTCCACGTTGCAATGCAGTTTGAAAGCTATGACAGAAAACTAGACTCATCCATCAAGCACCATCTTAGAGATTTTCTTCTTGAATGCAATTAGACTGCTAATTACGGACTGAAAAAGATAAATCCTTTATCTACACATGAAGAATCTGAAGGTTTCTGTTCACAGGAAAGCCACATGCCCTTACATGACTAAATATGACTATATTTATTTACTTTTAAAAATTAAAAGTGCTTGAAAAAGAATCTGATGACAAATGATGAAAGTTGCAAAAAACTCATGGGGAAAAATGTATTTGGAGACTCAAGATGGTCTTGATTTTATCCTGAGAATTTTCCACAGTAGTTTATATCTTTGTATTGAAGCTCCAGAACTGTTGATTCCGAACAGCCTCTGCCTGACAGGCTGTGCGAGACATCATGGATTCAGAAACCCAGTGGGAAAGCCAGTGCTATTCCAGAGGATTTGCAATAAAAAACAGCTCTTTTCTTTTCTAGGTGGTGCAGTGATGCTGCTGGTTTATGAATACACCTATTCATGGCTTCAAGAGAACTGGTGATTGCCGAGGAAGTGTTTTTCCCCCTTGAGATAATGGATATTTGCCATGCAGCACCATGAAGAAGAGAGACTATCGATCGGCCAGGTGTATAATTATGAAGGAGAAAACTGTTCAAGAACAAAATCTATTTTAATACTTTAAAAAATGTCTATAGGCAACTTGAGATTATAGTTTTGGCTGTATAAATAAAACTGTGAGAAGAAAAAATAATATGAAACAATGAGGTATTTAAAGTGAATATAGAAAAATAGCATAGAAATCATATATTTCATAAAATAAATAGAAACTTTGTCTCCTATGTTCCTCTTCAATGCTTCACAATGAAAATTCATTGTATTGATCAGCATTTTTCCTAAGAGGTCTAGAAATGCTTAAACTATTGAAAATAAATCAAATTATTCAAAGACTGGATTAAAAAAAAGTTAAGCCAAAATTTAAGCAGTTTTTATAATGAATTAAATTATTCCATAAATAATATTTAAAGAGCACAAGAAAAATTTTTTTAAGTGCACTAAAATGACCTTTTAAGAATGTTTAATTTTATGAATACTATGTTAAAATGTAAATCTGTTGGTTTTCTTTAGTAACTATGCACATATCAGCTCTATTTTCCTACATCTACTTTATATCTCATATTGCTGTAAGATAATAAATAGGTATTTTAAAACATTGTTTAAAACAGAATGTTAAAACACTGTTGTTTAAGCATGTTTAAATCATGATATTCTAAATCTCTTCTAACAAGTAGGAAACATGAAATAAAATTTACTGTCCTCCACATAGTTCTCTTTGAAGACAAGCTTTGTTGATGAGATATTTTCATGTTAAATCACAAATTGGAAACACCTTTGGACCCATTATTTGTCAGCCATCAGTATTTGCATCCAAATAATACCTTTGTTCAGCATGCCTACCTGTGCCATTTTTAGGAAGAATGTATAGAACAGAACTGCATTTTCAGGTTGTTATTAGTTTTAAACGACAACTTCAGGTGGGAAGTCAGCTGTCTGCAGTACTAAAATATGTATGATGAAGGGGTAATGTTCCGAAAAAGAAATACACTTACTTAGCATTTCTAAGGATTACTATACTAACATGTATCAACAAAAATATCTCCTTGGTCTTGATGTAACCAAACTTGATTTTATATCTGCATCCAGAGATGATGCTGATTCAGTAAAGTCAACAAGAATAACTGAAAGTCCATATGACACCCTGTCCTAAGTTACTACCGTGGGCTATTTCTACTACGGGGCTATGTCACTAAAGCATTTTGAAAATAAAAAGTAAAAGATAACATGGTAATTATTACTTTTTATTAATTTAGAGCATTTGAAGTATAAAAATAAAAGGCTTTTGACATACTGTATATACATACATAGCCTTCTGTTGTACATCCTTTCCAACGTGTTTTTTAAAATTTATATTTCAGTCCAATATTCAATAAAAGGGTCATTAAAAACAAAACAAAATTGTGAAAAAAGAGAAATAAGAATGTGTCTCGGTTGCACAACTGCATTCTATCCTTGCAGGTAATATTCTTACATCCAATGAGAGCGCTGCCTGCATAGAGGCCATGAAATTGAACCTTTAACCTCTCCATGTGGATCAGCTAGAAAAGGATTTCTGAAGAGTGCATTTGCCAGTTTAAAAGCAACACTTTTACCATCTATGAGATAGAGGCAATATGTCAACATTAACCAATAATAATAATCTTTAAAAGTTAACCCATCTTTAATCCATCCTATTTTCCTTCTCGTATTTTAAAAAGTGGCTTTAAATCATAATTTTCTTTGAATAGCAAATTGTATCTGTTATCTTTTAAAAATTACTCCATGTGAATTCACTGTTAAGACCTAGAGGGAGAAAAGGAAACTTCAATACCATTAATATTAGACTTTTTAAAATACAAGAACCAGAAAAAAATTATAAATAGCACAATAACAAGAGATTTCTTAATTTAGATAGAGAAAATAACATTATTTGCATTTCCACACAAGCAAGTAATATTTTTTAAAGCCCCCTAACAGCCACCTAAAAACATTTGATAAAGAATAGTTCTGTACCTTACATCAGTTTTTCAGATGACAGGAGAGTCCCTGTATGGTATGGTTTTAAAGTCTCCACCAAAATATTGGATTGGATCTTTGTTCCATTCAGTTTATAGTCTATTTTCTCACCAGACTGGGAACTCCAAATGTCAATGGAAGTTTTACAAGATCAAAGGAAGACCATGGCCCTGAGAGTTCATCTGCTCCTTCTGCTTATTCTTCTCCTGAAGTTATAATCCTCTATTTGTAGCACTGAATTTCGGTTGCTTTA
Source organism: Pan paniscus (assembly GCF_029289425.2). Classification (NCBI taxonomy): domain Eukaryota; kingdom Metazoa; phylum Chordata; class Mammalia; order Primates; family Hominidae; genus Pan; species Pan paniscus. The sequence goes on along the minus strand of NC_073264.2, from coordinate 37,992,032 downwards.
GAAATAAATGCAGTTCAAAGCTCTCTATAAGATATCTGCTGTCTGAAAAAAGCAGTCACTCTAACATAATTTGTGTGTCAGAAATCTGCTTACTGTTTACATCCTAGTGATTTGAAAACCTAACTAATCTAGCCATCTGAGTTTTAAACGAAGCCACGAAACCGATGTGGTGGAACCGCATTGCCATGTAGACTGTGCACAGCACAGACGGGAAGAAATTAAAATCACCTAGGGAATCCATCTTCAACATCCATATCCAGTGAGGTGCTCTTTTAGTTATTGCACAGAATTAGTACCAAAAAACCCTCAATATATTAATTTTCCAACAGCTGAATTGTACCAATGTCCTAAAAACATATTTTTAAGCCTATATTGCCAAACAGGAAGAACTTCCTAAACAGAAGGGATTAAAAACTGTAGAATTTTGCCCCAGAAAATCAATTGTTTTAAAATACAACACATACTCACATGCTCACACACACATATACTCCACAACTGTTATTAACATTAAAGTGAAAAATAAATTGGTCTAGAAAGGTTTATGAGTTAAACTGTGTCCTGTAATTTCAGAAATGAATAAAGGGAATTTGTTAAAATTAAATAACATTGTATTTCTAGTACCACCACCAATTTACCTACATGCGAAACATGCTTCTGTACAACAATGTAAACTTCACAGCAAGCCATTGTTACATTCATTAGAGCAGAATTTTCCATTTTCTTTAAATTACAACATTATTTGGGGCTGAGATTGCTGAACACACAGGTAAGCCAACAATAATAGTACAATTTAGTTTCACAGTGGTTTTCTTAACACAAAGTTCATTTTAAGCATCTTTGCAAAACATTTCACATTAAACTTAAGTTTCTAAGTGACTTCCTTTAGAGCCTTCTTGTTCAGATATTTTCCACCCTCTTGTCTTTATATGCTTAGCATGTGTGTTGTTTGATTAGGTACAAAATGGGAGACTGGCTTGTTTTATCTGTTTTTCGTGTCCTCTGCTGTAGAAAGAAAGTGTCCTTCATGAGATGTTGAAGCCTTCACTGCATACACAAAATTTGGGGGCAAGTCCAGGTCCAGGAGCCCGAGCAGCCCACCACCAAACAGAGACAAAGACGTTGCCAGAAAGTCACCTTTGCAAAAAAGAAAGAAAAAAAGAGAGAGGGGGTGGGGCTGGGGGGAGGGGAATATCTTAGGGAATGAAGACACAAATGCACCATCCAGAGTCCGTATTTACAAACTAATAGAAAATATAAACATTATTGTATTTGGAACCAAGTCAAAACACCAGGGAGAGCTAGATTCAGATATTGCTTGGGTTCTACATATATTTTTCAACAAAATAGGTCATGTCTTAAAGAAAGGATCACTCAAACAAGTCACTTATTGATTTGTTTCCTAATGATGAATTAAAGCTTACTTGGTTACCATATTTGATTAGAGGGTGTAGCATAATTTTTTCTACAAGTATTTTCCTTTATTGATTTTGCAAAATCTCAACAATTGCACATTTCAAAAGTTCAGGTTGATTTAGAATAAATATACACATGTGGTTTTACCAAAGACTAGTTTGTAAAGTTCCTTAAACCCTTTGAGGGGTGTAGGTTTCTTTGTTATGTTAAGACAGTATGTGGGCAACACAAATGTCTCATTCAATGCTTATTGTTGCTCTTGTTTTTAAATCCTAAAGTCATGTCAGTTTTTCTGCAAGAGAAAAGTTATGGCAAGAAATATGTAAGTGTCATTAGCACAAAGGATGTGAGTCCGTACAGCCAGCTTTCAAGGCAGGAGGGTTGGAGGGCAGGAGGGGTGGGATGTGAGACCTGGGAATTGGGGGAGGAGGTGCTGAGACAGGGAGACCCGGGTGAAGCTGCTGGAGACGGAATTTCCCATCAGAGCACGGAAGCCGTGACAGAATGACTACCTTCTCTGGCTGCCTGCATTCCCTTGAACGCCAGCGATGCCGGAATGTCACAGTTGTGGGGAGACAATGAGGTGCCCCCAGCATGTTGCCACCCATGTCCAGCAACATAACCAGAAGGAGCAGCGCTGTAGGTCATGTAAGGCGACACTTGGGCTGGGGTAGGGTAAGGAGCCATGCTGGATGCTGACACAAAACTGCCCACAGCTGGGAGACCATTTGGTGCCTGAGAGGAGTAGAAAAGAAGTGAAAAATAATCACATTATAGGAGTGAACATTTCACACGTTCTTAGAAAGAAGCAGAACTTAAGTCTGAGTAAGCCAGCAATGCTGACTCTACTCTCCAACTTTTTAAAAAAATTTGAGCTTCATTATATTCTAAAGACATTCACAGTCTTGCCACTTAAACAAACATAATGACAAGATATTATTCTTTCCACAAACATTTAGAGAAAGCTGCAACCAGAAAATTCATTGTATTTGCTTGTGCCACTTGGAAGTACAGGAAGGAGGTGCAGGGTGAGAAAAGAATTAATGGCAATTAAATACTCTTAGAATCTGTTCGGCTGTCCTCATTGCCTTTGTCAACCTTCCTGGGACTTGGGTTTTGTTTGGCTCTTTTGTTGAGGCACTTGTGACAGGCCTGGTTGGTATAACTTTCATTTTCAGTAAAGAAGGGCACAGACTGCAGCCTGTCATGTTAGAAACGCACAACAAACACGACCTTCGTTAAAGAAAATATAGACCATATTTTAAGAGATCATATTGAAAATGCCCGTTGGACAAAGGACATACAAAAATCAGGCACTTTGTCTTGTAAGGATTTTTAAATGAATATTGCAAGTACCTTTTCCAGGACTGTTTTATCAGAAAGGAAACTGTCTTTCCCCATATAAAAGAACTGCATATGCCTGGTTTTGAAATTGGAAATTTTGCTTGCAAAGTTTTTGGGTCCTGTGATGTGAGTTTTTAAAAGCCACGTGGATAAATCTCTTGAAGTGAATTTAGAAATTAAAATCTTTGTTTGCAAACACAATGCAGCAGTCCCGGCAGGCGAGCCTGCCGAGAAACCAGTGCTGTCTTGGCATCCAGTGAATTATTGTTGGTATCGTTACTATTAACAACACTAAAAACACCCTGATTTTTAATCCTGATTCTGGCATGAACACTGGGCATCCTTCTTCAAGTAGTCTAATTTTTTCCCCTCAATTTTTATACTCTTTAGAAATAAAGTGTAGATGCTGTGTCCTGATAGTTACATGAATGAACTACCATTTCAACATATTTCCTAGTGAAAATACGATGTAAATACTAGAATTTTATGAGGAAAATTGATTTAACCCTTAGAATTAAGTTAATCAGATGTATGTTAGCTAGGTACTTTTTCCCGTTCAATTGCAACACAGGAATTACTTTCTAATTTAATTTATTTGGGCTATTGTTTTCACTTCTACATCTATGAGAATGCAGTGGTGGGGTCTCAAAAACTATTTTCTCAATGCAGAGTAAATGAATATGTACATGGAATAGAATACATACGTGGGTATAACAACATTACTCATGCATTTCTGACAAAAAAAGAAAAATATTAGAGGGGTTAGCCTTGTGTCTATGCTCTGTAAGAACAAACACCTCATGTTGTGTTTTTCAATGTTGGTTCTTTGAAAATAGGGAAAGAGAAAGGAAGCTAAAGTTTCTTAAGTGTGTCCTATGTCCCAGGCACCAAGAAATATCCAACATATTTTACTGAGTAATGAGTATTAATGAATTATATAGTTCATTATAAATGATTGAGTTTATCATAATTACAAGACAGTGTGTCACAAATACAACACAACGTTCAACTGAAATTAAAGTGTATTTTAAGGGTCCCAGAGAATGATGCTGCTGCATTTTTTAAATCAAGAAACTACCGCACATAACTGTTGAATACAAATGAAATCTTATCCTCTTTTTATACAAGGATATAGATTAAGAGGTTTAGCCATGTACCCTCAACCAATTGGCAAGCCAGTGGCCATGTGTTAAAAGAATTTATCACCCCTGCCCAATGCAGGGTCCTCTGTAGTATATCATACTGTTTTTCCTGAACACTTAAAAGATAGATGCAATTTAATTTAAAACTAGTGCATCTTTTGAGATAACATCTGGTAACAAATTCTTTTCTCTCCTAGAACATGATTCTCATTGTCAGATCCTCATCTGTTTCTTAGCTTCTAAAAAAAAAATAGTTTCTTCCACTTTTTGAGAATGGCTGATTATGTCTCAAAGGAGACACACTTTAAGGCTCTCAGGAGATGGGTATCAAGATAGAGAACTATCAAATTACAGGGGAAAAAATCTAGTTTTGCATAGAGATTATAGTTTTAATCATTTTTATTTAGAATTGTCCCAATAATCTATGATAAATGAGTTTGGAAAGAAATAAATCCAATTCAGTTATGGAAAGGTGTTCACATCTGTATGTGGTGTTAACTAATATTTTCATTTCCAGCATTGACTAATATTTTATACTACTGATGCCAATGTGAACTAAGAATAATGAAATAAGAATGCTAACATTAAAATTACTTCTAAAATAATAAAAATCTTTGGCCAACATCATATAGGGACATAAAGTTAAAAAATTTAATATTATACATGGCAGAAACAATGTTCTAGTTAGCAGAACATAACTGTTGGCGAGTTCTATTTTTCATCACAGCTAAATTTTTCCTACCCATTCTTTTTTCTTTGTATTTTATCTATCATTCAAAATTACAGTTCTCTCTGAAATCCTTGCTTAGTCATCTTCCCTTTTCTTACACCTTTGCCCTTGGAACTCTTGCTCATTGATCTGCCCCATTTACTTGGACTCTTGAGTTGTTTTGTTGAAATGTCTATGGTCCCCTTACATGGACCCACTTCTTTTTGCCCAGAGATGTTCCCCCTGGAAGATGGCCCTCAGAGACATGCTGCATTGAACTTTTATCTTAGATAATGTTCCTGGAATTTAGGGGCAGGCAGGACATTGGATTTAGGCCTGTATTAACTTCTAGTGCCTTATTTATTCCATGATTACATTCATTTATCAAGTGTAAAAAAATGAGCAAATTTTTCCATGTTTGTCCAATTTCTCATACTTAATGCACAAACTTGCTTTATGTCATTATTCTTAGTACTAAATATTTCAAAGTTCTCTTAAATCCACAATATTTATTTACTATCATTTTAGTGATGCAATCCCTTTGTACTGCAGAAAGACAGGGTAGGAAGAGAAGCTCGGAGATGGTTGATTTCATCTCATAGAAAAAGGCGGCCGGGCACGGTGGCTCACGACTGTAATCCCAGCACTTTGGCAGGCTGAGGCGGGCGGATTGCCTGAGGTCAGGAGTTCAAGACCAGCCTGGCCAACATAGTGAAACCCCGTCTCTACTAAAAACACAAAAATTAGCCGGGTGTGGTGGCAGGTGCCTGTAATCCCAGCTACTTGGGAGTCTGAGGCAGGAAAATTGCTTGAACCCGGGAGTCGGAAGTTGCAGTGAGCCGAGATCGCATCATTGCACTCCAGCCTGGGCAACAAGAGTGAGACTTCATCTCAAAAAAAAAAAAAAAAAAAAAAAGGAAGAAAGAACGAAAGAAAAAAGAAAAAGGCAAGGAGAGGCTAAAACGTTTGCTTAAAAAAAAACAAAACAGAAATCTTTAAACTTAAACAGTATAAAAATAGCCCTTAGTTTTCTCTCAGGTTAAATTATGACCTAGCTTGGGGGTCTGGAGAGTTTTGTCTTAATTTTACTTTTTACTTTTGAAGCTCAGATTTATAAATTTAGAAAAAAAAGGAGCAAGTAAATGTGCTTTAAAATTTACCTGCCTCCTGCCTCCTTCATTATTTATTCATTTTAGTGACTCAATAAACACATCAATTTTCTCACTATTAATTTTGACACATAACATTAGTAAAAGATATAAATCTCTACTGGGTCAAGTAATTGTTATTTATGAAGCAATCACTGAAAAAGTAAAATTTTCCACCGCAAAGGAAAACAACTACAGGTAGCATTGATGTTTGTTTATTCTTTCCAGTAAAAGAGTACATGACTTAAACGTCCCAAATCGGTTTAATGTTTTCAGTGAAGGGCATGTAATTAATCTGAAAAGCTAGTTAGGCTGAGTAGAGACTACCAAATCTACACTATAAATATAGTGGGAGCAAACATGCTAAATTACTCTATTTAATTGGATTGTAAATATGATTTATAAATCAACCAACATACGGAATCCCCAGGGAAGAGTAAACAAATTTTCCAAATGAAACCCCAGCAATGGGCATGTAATGGAAATCTCATTTTTGAAAATGACTTTACCTAAAGATTCCATAAATAAGACTTCAATCCATCAACTCCTTTCTCATGTGGATCTTCCATGAAAGGCATGAGAATTCTTTCCCCTGAAAGAACTGTGCAAGGGTGCTCTCTATAGCAAACTATCTTCTACCTAAATTTGAGAAGGAGATTTACTAATACAAAGCAAAATAGACTAAATTGCATACCCTAGAAAAAGTAAGTTACTGCTTTGTTTTAATACTTTTAGGAAAAGACCAACTTCATCACACTGACATTAATGGAAATAGTCTAGAAAAAAATATATAAGATGCAATGTAGTTCTTCTAGTTAAGGTTATCACAAGAAGAATGAAAGTACAAGTTTTAATTTCATTTGTTCCAAATGTTCAAAATACAGATTTACCAATTTTTTAAAAGTAACTTTGGTGAATATGTTGAGGAACTGTATTGGCAGAGGGCTAGATTGTAAACTGTCTGAGGACAGGGACTTGCCTTAATCATCTTGTATCCCCACAAAACAGGATACATCATAAGCATTCCACAACCATATGTGTACTTAAGTTAGTATAGGTTTGTGAAAGCAAAAGATGTGACACTGTAGCTTAAAAAACAAAGCAAAAATGTAGGCACCATTTATCACAAAACAAGCATTACACTTTAAGCAAGCAAAATGAATAAAGCTGTTGAAAAAAGTAAACAGAAGTTCTAACCTAGCCATTTATTATTTGATTTATGGTTATTCCATTTATCCTCCCTCCTCCAAGTAAAGGAAAATACGTTAGTATCAAAACACTTGTGACCACCATAAAACTGGTATGGCAAATGTCTGGCAATTAGAGGTTATAGACCATTATTCAAATTCTGGGAATTGTCTACTCAACCTTATTTATCGTGAAGATAAATGCAAATAACAGTGCCAGGTCCTCTACCCACAATCTGCTTTCACTTATCAGTTCAACCTGGTCCTCTTATGATAAAATCAATTTACCTTGGCTTTATAATAAAGTAGATTTAGCCACAAATAGAGATGTGCTTCACCTAGAATTTCAACCTCGATATCATAAGCAAGAAAAAGTTTTGGATCTGAAAATAAACAAGATTTTCTCTTTTTTGGTGAACTCATTTTTCTGTCATTCTTCCATTTTTAACGCATTATGCAATGACCTAGTAAAACATACCTGACAAAATGAAATGATGGTTATAAATATGGTTTCAACATTCATCCAACAAGATCTTAATTATGCTTACTTATCATATTGTAGATGTAAATGTCTCTGAGAAATGGAAAGCCGCTATTTAAAAGCTTTTCTAAATTTTATAATTTTCCAAAATATTATTAAAATTGACATAGCCTTGAAAAATTTGCAATTACCTTTCCCTGCTATTTTATACAATACATTTTACTGATACATGATCATTAATTTTATTTTGAAATACTACTGGTTAAAATGTAACCAGGTCAAAGAATGTTTTTCATAACAGATAACATTATGAATTTCAAAGACACTCTGCTGGCATTTGCCTAAGATTTCATTGTCTATAAATCATAAATTATTTACAAAAATTAACTTTAATATGAAGACAAATTTAGTGCAATATCATTTATATCTTCCTGAGAATAGTACATCCACGAGGACAGCCAGTTTTTAAAATAATACACTAGAAAATCACATTCAGGATTCTAGAAGACTATCTTCCCTTCAAATGCATGTGCAAGTAAATGCTTCATAAGAATTTCAGATTATATCTTTAAATTCAACTATTTTCACAACTTAATTCTGAACTTTTAAAAAGTTCAAGTATTTATAGACTATTCTCTATTTCTGACATCTCAATCTGTAGCTAGTGTTATATTAAACTTGCCAAATTAATATCTGCAACCCCAAAATGAAGATACCCAAAGCTTATAAATCTGTCACTCCAATTACTTTAGAGTATCAGATATGCAATGTATCTTTCTTGAGACAGTATGCCCATTTGTAGAAAATTTTTCAAGAACTATACAATTATTTATATATAGTTTGAATAAAATTGAGGCATTAATTCATGAAATACTTCCTAAAAGGGCAAATGTATTCCAGTCCCTGTGATTCTCTATATAAGGTTTTTTGGCCATTCAATTTTATTCCATTGGAGTTTTATGCTTTCAACAGAAGAGAACCGGCCATCAGGAAGCAGAGAACATTGTTGCCATTCAGAAGTAAATGGAATTAAGTACTTCTAGCCCCAATATTAACTGTGGGTATAAAAAAGCCAAAATAAACATTCTATCCTCAGAGACAATAAGGACTTCTGAATGGCACTGCAAAATATTAATTACAATGTAATATTAATATGTAAGACAAGTTAGAATATTCTACACTGAATTTTCAAAGACAAAAGATAGGTATATGCATAGCTGAAATGTGCATACAGTTTTAATTACTAGGAATCAGGACATCTGTCTTTACAGTTTAAGCTGAAAATAGAAACTCTAGATTATGGTAATCAATAGTATCTATACTCAATTGCATAGTTTAGCCCTTTGGTAATTCTACAGATGTCCTCAAGAAAAATATGCTTTAAGCTCTATGATTCTGAATTCTCAATTTCCTTCTTTGTATAATAAAATTAAACTAGTATCATATAATTTTGCACTATTTAATAACAATCACAAATGCCCTGAAAGTGGGAAAATTTTTAAAGCTTTTTTTTGGCCAAAGACATTCAAGTTTTTGTCCATAATATAAGCAGAGGGAAAATATGTGTTACCAGAGTTTACATTTTGGTTGAAATATGCTGATTCCATTTTGAAAAATAACTTTTAAAAATAAATCTGCCCTTTGAATATTGGTAAGAGAAATGCACATATATGGGCAACACTTTACCTTTGTATGTTTATAAACAAGTATTAATGTGCAATTTAACCTTACATGAAATCAATGTCTAAAGTTCAAAACTGCTCAGAAAAATGGCACGGCTGAACTTGGCACATCTTCAACATTAAGCACTATTTTGATAATTATCATAGAGTAGCCACTAATTTATATTATTCTTAGAAACTTTTCAGGTTTTGAAATTTTACATCATTTGAATTATCTAACTATTAAATACATTGCAATGCAGAAGATTAGCATATTGCAATTAAGAACTTCGCAAATGTAAGTTTCATATAAATATTTTTATTCTGGAAAAAATAGCTTATTAAGTATTTAGAGCAATATTTATTTGGTTACTTATTTCTTTAAATTATATTCTTTTATAAATGTGATAATTTAGTGATTTAAAATTTAGTATATAAAATGTAATCTATTTTTAATAATCAGAATATCAATTATTTAAAACTTCAAATTTTTTATTTTAAATAATTTGTCAGTTTAGTTTTGAAGTGTATTATAAATTAAGCATTTCCAAACAAATTTCAATGTTAGATCTATAATTCAAGGAAGAGAAAATAAAAATTACTGGCCGGCATGGTGGCTCACGCCTGTAATCCCAGCACTTTGGGAGGCCGAGGTGGGTGGATCACGAGGTCAGGAGATCAAGACCAGCCAGGCCAACATGGTGAAACCCTGTCTCTACTAAAAACACAAAAATTAGGTGGGTGTGGCGGCGCGTGCCTGTAATCCCAGCTACTCAGGAGGCTGAGGCAGGAGAACCGCTTGAACCCGGGAGGCAGAGGTTGCAATAAGTAGAGATCGCGCCACTGCACTCCAACCTGGCGACAGAGCTAGACTCCGTCTCAAAATAATTAAATAAATAATAAGTATAAAGGGTTTTTTTGGGATTATGACTGCTTGATATATAAACTGGGTTCATCAATGACATGTGGGAATTAGAAACTTTTTCAACTCTATACTTCACAATGTTATTCCAATCAATGATGACCTAATAAAAAGCACTGAGCGCCTATTAAATGCTTGCTTCTATGGTAGGTGCTTTATATACACTCTTTCTATTGTTTGTAACAAAATCCCTTGAAGCTTTTTGACTATGGTCTCTCAGAACAAAGTATACTCTGATAAATATTACTTACTTTTACACGTGTCTTTTAAACTGCCACTTAGAACCACAGGGAATACTTAATAAATGCTTACTATGTGCCATATGGTTGCATTATCTCATTGAATACTCATAACATCTCTGGGTTGGGAATATCATTTCCCTGTTTTAAAGATGAAGAAATAGAGACTAAAAATTAAATATTTTCCTAAGAAGTCGTACAGCCAGAGATCGGAGCTCCTAACCATTGTACTATTCTGTCTTTTCTTTGCAAATTACGAATTAAGGGTGGGTCGTTTAGTAAAAGAAAATGACAAACTTCCTTATCATTTCTCATTGACATTCTTCACAGTAGAAACAGACTAAGGAAAAGGGCTCTCTTTCCTTGCTATTTTCTGTTATTTGCCATTGGAGAGCCACTAATATGTATTCTGATTCTATTTCAACAAAATAAGAGAGGGAAGAGGAAGTGGAAATGGGATTTGTTACAGAAAATAATGACTAAGATGTTTTTTCAAGTGAATAAGAGGAACAAATTCCACTTAATTTTAAAAGCTGATTTTGACAGACAAAAAAACATTAAAAATTTTAAGTCTTCAAAATAATAAAAGGAAAACTGAATAGCTTGAGGCTTTGGAATTGAGTTTGGGATTAAGAGATTTGCAAACCTACTGGAGTCTGCTGGGGAAACCTTACATTGCCTTAAGGTCCGGTTTTTTGAGAGTTTTGAACTCTTGACTCCAGGACGGTGATGAATTTAGACTTAAATCTGGGGCTTTTGTTGTGGTGGTTGTTTAGCTTTTCTCGGGGGGAAAATAAAAACACGAGTGTTTTAAATTTTCCTTTGGAGACATGAGGGAGGGACGGAGGGAAAGAAAAATTAAACGGTCCACAGCCAGTCCGTATAATTTGAGGTTTTCTCACTAACTTCCTTGGGAGATTACAATGTGACCTTTAGTCGAGAAAATGGTAGCTTTGTTACGTTTATCTGGGTGCCCCTCTCCGCAGGATTGGCCAAGCGTGTTTGTCCGAGAGCCACCGGAGAGAAAGTCCGAACGTGAGGACCCCGCAGCCGCCGTCGCACCGTGGGGCCGAGACCCGGGGCGCGCGTTTCGCGGGCGTGAAGGCGCGGCTCTGAGGCCCCAGGGCCGCTCCGCCCGGCCCTTCAGAAGCGCCTTCTTTGGTTGACTCTACCCCCAGTGAGAGCCGCCGAAAGGGCTTCGGGAGCCGCCTCCCCAAGCCCCCGGAGGCCGACAGGCCTGGAGGCGCTTCCCAGAGCCTCGCCCCGGGGAGCTGCCGCCCCAGACCCCCAGCGCCCTGACGAGCGCTCCCGGCCCCTGGCGGGGGTCGAGGCCCCAGCTCCGCCTTCCAAGGCTCAGGCCTCTGCTTCGCCCCAGTCCACGAAGGATCTGGCTCGTAGCAGCAATGGGACGCCAGCCTGGGCTTCTCTCGCGGGAAGCTCAGAAAGGGACCCGAGTGTTCCATCGCCTAAATCCCCGCCGCCACGCGGCCCACCTGGCCTGACCCTCGCCTCCTCACCTGACCGTACTTGGCTTCCTGCTCCAGGGCTCCCTTCTCCAACCCGTTCACCGCGTGCGGGGCGGCGGCGGGGAAGTTGTTGCGGCCCAGGCTGCTCCACTCCTCCACCTTGGGGCTGTGGTAGGGGGAGCTGTCGCTCACTGATGGAGAGAAGAGAGGGTGTCAGGCCGGAGGCCCAGCCCGCGCGCCCCACTCTTGAGACGGGACCCAAACCCGCGACGGAGAGCTGGAGGGCTTAGACCTTGGGTCGGCTCCCTGCCCTTGGCCTCCCGAGGGCGCTGGGCCCAGCCGCGACCTCCTGTGCTTCCAGCCCAGGGCCTGGTGAAGTTTTACTCCCCTCAGAGTAGGCCTTTCCAAATTCTCTGACCCACGCCTGAGGGAAGATACTTTTTTCTTTTTCAACCGGTTTTTTATTTCCCTCCGCCCCTTTGCTCTCCCAGGGCAAAGGAGTGGAAGAAACCTAAATCGGAGAAGGAACCCTTAAGGCTGCACGTGCCGTTCTCCACCTCCTCATTCTTAACCCAAGGCCGACTGGGGGTTGACAACGATTTGGCAGTGGGGCTGGCTGAAAAGAAAGAGAGGAGCGTCTGACCTAAGGGTGCCTGCACTGGTGCTCACTGCACTGTGGGGATCTGGTACTTATGTCAATAGAGAACAAAAAGACCTGCACAGTCCTTTGCAAACAAATAACTAAACTATTCCCACGATACAGTGCAAAATATACATGCACAGATTTCTGCTTTGTGTGTGCATAGGGCTCCCCTTGATACACTACCTCTACACATTACATATGTGATATGTACATATGACTTAAAAATAAATCTTGCAATTACCACTATACATGCCATGGGTGTTAGTGGCAGGGTTTTCCTGAAAGAGTTTAAAAAATATATATACAAGAAAGAGAAAATGAAATAGGTTAAGAAAATGAAAGTAAAATTAGGTGTTAAGGTGTAATGCCATCAGTTATTCTTTCTGTTCTTGGTGGAGATGCAAAGAAAATTGTATGGTGTAAAGTAATTACTATAATACCTGGGGTTGAGAATATTGAATTATTGGCGTTTTTCAGTGACCAGGTATAGTTTCAAAGAGATATGTGAAGGCTACAAACAATGTATGTTTGTCTTTGGGTCCTATGGGTGGAGGAGTGGTTTGGCAAAGCCATTGTAACTTAATTTTAAACACTTCCATCTAACACAGTGTTTTAAAAGAGTGAGCATTTTTGTAGAAATGATCATTTTTATAATCACAAATGTGTCACAAACTGGGTTGTTTAAAGCTGGCATCCAAAATCACAATAATATCTGAAAGGAAAAGTTGCTCCTTTCCATTCTCCAATACTTTCCCAACTGACATTTGCTCTGATGGTAGGATCCCTAGGCAGGAAAAGTTTTCTTTTAAACTCTGTCAGCCTTTTTTTTTTTTTTTTTTTTTTTCACTATGTCTCCTCCTCTACCACCCCCAAGAATTAGATTGAGTCCCATTTGCACCAGGAAACTGTGTTTTGGTCCAGAACTGCCTGTCTGTCTTTGCCTTCCCAGACAAAAGGCAGTCGGTGGGCACAAGCCTGAAGTTATCTTAAGAAATTGAGATCCCCCTGTGAGCCCCCATTTCTGCTGATCTCACACTTTCCCATGAACAGGGGCTTCCTTTAAATGTCAGTGAGGTCAGTTTATCCTATAAATCAAGGGCAAACTCTCTCCAACTATGGCTCCAAGTAGCTCCAAATAAGACAAAACTGGGCTCTTGTAAACTTGCAGTCAGAAAACAAGAAGATGAGAAATCAGAGCCCTGCTTTAATTACTTAAAAAGATAATTGTGCCAATGTGGTGGCAACCAAGAAAGGCAGGAAGTAATTAAAGAAACTATTTCCCCCTTTCCTATTTAATTTTTCCTCTACACTTTTAAAACTTTAGGCTGAGAAATTAACAAAGTGGACTATCTACACATTATTTAAATTCTGCATCTAGGTCATTCAGACTTTCTTTTCTCCCTACCAAGAAAAAAGTTAACGCCTTAAAAAAAAAAAAAAAAAACTCAGTAAAAGAAAACAAACTCAGGTCTCCTGCGGAAGCCGGACTGGGCAGGAGGGCTCGGGGAATCCTTCTGACAAGGCAGAAAGGACGCTTAGGACTAGGCAAGGTCAGGGGTGAGAAAGGAAAGAAACAGTGGGGTGGCACTGCTTAAAACATGCAGGAACTAGATATATATCCACTTGCATTCTCGGGGACCTGGGGACCCCAAAGGAAAGTGGCAGGCTCAGGGAAAACTGAAAAGAACAGTAAAAGGACAGCATGGAATTGCCTGCATTTTATCTCCATCACTGCAGTGGCTGATGCCACTTCCCTTCCTAAGATATATACAGTGAAGTCTGTTAAGTTAGAAAGTGAATGGAGAGAGCAAGAGAGAGAGAGAGAATGTGAATATGACTTCGTCTGGGAATGAGTTACACGCAAGTTACTAGTAGTAACTTCGGGACCTCCATTTCCGAGGAAAATGAAGTGAAGCATAAGAACGAAACCAATTAGGTGACATTTGAACTTCCTGCCTGAGCAAATTTGGCCTGATTACCAGAATCGAATACTTCAATTTCCAAGGCGTGCTGGACTCCTCCCGGCCAGACTTCTCCCGGCCATAGTGATCCCCAAGCAAGCTGCTCTGCCCACAGCGGAGTCTGCAGCCGGCAGCCCCAAGCAGGCTCGGGCCTCCCGGGCTGCGCCCCAAGTCCAGCCCCGGCCGCACTCTCCAAGTGAGCAAGCCGGGCTGAGGCTGCCTCGGCGCGAGAGGCGGGGGAGGGTGGAAAATGCGAACCATGTGTTGGGGATGGGGGGATGTTATGGGTCTGGTAGTTTGAGATGAGGCAGAAGACTGTGTGTGGCAAGGAAACCAGGGGCATGAGTTTCAAGTTAATGAGATCAGAACACCCCCTAGGAAGACTCTTTACGTTTCCAAAGGAAAAAGCCTCAGGTGGTGGGAAAGACAGTGTCCCTGAGGCTGCAGATACTGGGACCTCCGCGAGAGTGCGGGGGCAGACGCTGCACATCCACACGCCCAGCCTCTGAGCCCCTACCTTGGTCGGTGATGGAGCGGATGCCCAGGATGTCGGTGACGGAGTGCGAGGAGGGCCAGGTGCGCGGCATGGCCACCGAACCGGGGATGGCAGGCACCCCGGGTGGCGTGGGCACCTTGGCGGCCGCCGCCGTGATAGGGCTGGGGTACGAGTAGATGTGGTTGTAGGGGAGCGCTGGCTGCGGCGTCGGCTGGTGCTGCTTGTATGAGTCGTAATGACCCTGCTGGGCCAAGTTGCCGATCTTGTTGCGCAGAATGCGGCTGATGGAGCTCACGGAGGGCACATTGTACTTGTCGCACACGCCGTCCGCCAGCAGGCGGTCCCGGATCTCCCAGGCGAAGATGCCGGGGTCTCTCTGCTTGTAGGTCCGGATGTGTTTCACCACGGTGGGGGTAGTGACCCGGGGCTTGCTGCCCCCGATGGCTCCTGGCAAGATCGAGCCCGTCTCGTTGTATCGCGCCAGGATCTTGCTGACGCAGCCGTGCGAGACCCGTAGCTGGCGGCTGATGTCACACGGTCGGATGCCCAGTTGGGCCAGTTCCACGATGCGAAGCCGGATGGCGTTGGGCAGCGGCCTCCCGTTCACGAACACTCCTCCCAGCTGGTTCACCTCCCCGAAGGCTGGCTCTGCAAAATGAACACACAGCGCGCAGGGACGCGCACCCGCTGCTTGGGACAGCCGCCTGCCACTGGGCCTCCCTACGCATCCGGGGACTGGGCGAACGCACCCGTCCCGTACTAACGACTGGGGCTGTTCCCAAACCATATGGTCCCTGAACATAGCCAAACGGCCCCAAACCGTCACGGTCCAATCGGACCCCCTCCCTCATTCCTGCCGTGCCGGAGGCCCCTACGGCCAAGTAAAGTGGTGAGATGCCGGGCCTCTCCGAGCGTTCAAAAGTCTCCCGAAGCAGGGGGAGAAATCGGTCTTGACGCCTGAACGCGCTCCTTCTCGCCTGCTCCTCACTAAAGTCCTTGAGCCGCTCCCTCTCTCCACCCATCCCATCCCCAGCGTTCCTTCTGGAGACCCGGCCAGTTAAACAAAGTCTAGGGGAAGCTAGAGGGTGTTTTATTTGTTGTTGTTTGTTTTCTTTTCTTTTCTTTTCCTGTTTTGTTTGCATGTGTGCGCGCGTGTGAAACAAAACTTGGTTTGCTACTCGGGCTGAGGGGCTCGCTGATGCCACAGCTCCCTTCTCTTAAAATCAGAAAATGGCATCAACAGCCACCCAGTAGCCAGCGTTCACATTGAACTGCTGTGCGCCGCTGACCCTTAGCGTGTTTCTACAACTTGTAGGAACACGAGCAAAGTCAATAGAGAATGTGAGCGCCTAGTGGCGCGCGCCCTCGCGCTCCCTCCCTCCCTCCCTTGCCCGCTCGCTCCCTCCCTCCCTTCCCGGCTCTGACAGAGTCCCCCGCCGCCACTCACCCATTGCTCCGAGCAGTACACCAACCCGGCCCCAGTTCCGCACTCCAAGACAGAAACTTTCCGCACCGCCTCAGTGGCCCGGCCTGTTGCTATCCCGGCCGACCGCCGGCCCCTCCGCTTCTTCCCAGGAGGAGGAGGCGAGAGGGCAAAAGGAAGAAGTAAAAGGAAGTCTGTGCCCCGATGAAAGAGGCTTGAGTTCTGCATTTCAATCTAAGCAGCAACGTGGGCTGGGCTGAGCAGGGCAGGGCGGCTCCGTCTATCACTCACTGGGGACACGCCCTAAAAGGGGCGGGTCCGAGGGCAAGCTGCATGGTGATTGGTGCGGGTCGGTGAGCGACAGCGCAGTCCGGGAAACTCCTTCCGCTGTCTCTTTCAGTCTAGCTCCCCACCTGGGTGACTAAATACAATGAAAATGGGTGTTTGACATCTTCCCAGAAGCGGCACAAAAAGACAGCAAAATCAGGCTGGTAAAATGCTGAATAAACAAATGAAAGCGTTTGGTCTGCATATGAATGACTCGAAGGGAGAAGGGGCCCGAGGAGACCTCCTCCGGGGAACGATGGACATCTCAGAATTGAAGTTAAGGCTATAGGTGGGAGGCGGGCGCCACCGTGCACAGGGGTGAGGGAGTTGTCTTAGCAAAATCTGTCATGCGGGCCTCTGGGGACTGTCAGGAGAGGATCTGTGTCACCTGCCGATTCTACCTCACTTCAGTCCATGCCAGGTGGCGAGAGCGCAGGTGTGAGAAGATAGGCCGGCCAAAGAAACCAGGAGGTTGCGGGGAGCCCGAGCCACAGGTGGGGGCCACTGTTAAGGCCAGGGAGGTTCCTCCTACCGCCAGCTTCCTGCGGCGACCCCCCAGTCCAGGTGGACCGGCCAACCACTAGCCACACAGGCTCGAGGCACGGGCCACGCCGTGTGCGGGGAACTGAACCACAGGCGGCTAACGCTAGCGCACAGCCCCAAGTCGACCAATTGCCAGTGCGTGGGGCACTCACTACGGAGCCCAAGGCTCTGCCACATTCAGCCACTGTCCTGGGCCCCTGGCCCTCGGTGGCAGCGTTTGTGAGGGTTCTCCAAACCAGCGAGCCCTCTCGAAAGAGTTTTGTTTAAATATGAAAGAGACTTAGTCCCAAGACAGTGGACACCGACGCTGCACATGGATGTAATTCCCTCGTCTTCCGTTAAGCTGCCAGAGGCCCTGTGGTTCTGCCTACTTCTGAATTTTCACTTTTATTCACTGTAAGTCTAATCTAAAGTGTACCGTATGCTTTTTTGCAGCCAAAGTTATTAATATTTGCAGTTAGGGTTGTGGAGAATGTGAATCAAAATAATAAACAAGAAGAGAAATATTTTCGTGAATTTGGGAGTTTGTACTGCTTGGGGTCGTGAACTCTGTTACTGCTACTTGACAATCCAGAAGGCTCCTTGTGCACACAGGATTCAGGCTGCTTCCCCAACAGTCCCCAGGGATGTGTGTGGCTGCGGTCTACACCCAGAGAAGCTGACTGGTCCCAGATCTCAGGTCAGTAAGTTGCAAGAACCCAGGAAAAAACTATGATCAGCCATGCTTCTGCAAAGGAACAGATCTCCAGATTCCCACTTCTATGGTTAGGATGCACTCTAAATTCAAAATTACCTAACAGAATGGAGGATGTGAAAGGTAAAGATGAACTAAAACACCACTCTTTAGAATCGGAATCTTGGGGGAAATCCCACAACTAGACATACTTGAACTTGTCCCTTTTTGTTGGTTGGTTTCAAATGTTTAAAATCTTCTTGAAGTTTGACTTGATAGAATTTCACCCTGGTCTGACCTCCAATACCTGTTGGGTGACATCGTGTGGCACCGCCTGGCATTTTTACACAAGGAGAGCCTTCGGAAATCTAAAGATTTTAGAAGCAGCAGCTCCTTCTTAAGGCTGGTAGATAAATTAGTTGAGACTTTGCCGCATCGGAGGGGAGCTTATGACTCTGCCTTAGGCTTGCGGGAGGGAATGAACATGCCCGGCAACTTGATCAGGAAGGAATCCTCCTCCCCTCTCACAGACAGACAGTGAGTATCGACCTCTGCGCCAAATCTGCTCTACTTCCGTGCACCCAGGGAAAATCTGCAGTCTGCAGGGCTGCTAGGCGGGTACAAGGATGTTCGCATACGAACAGGCAAGACCTCATGTCCCGCGGGGGGTCTGGGGACTCTGCGAGAGCTTTAGCAGTTCTGCAGCACCAGCCTAGACTGGTTCAGAAACTGATATGGTTTAGAGCTCTGGTTATATGGAGGTAACATACAACTCCCTCTTGTTCCTACCAACTCCTTCAGCTGCCACACATCTCCCCAGTTCTCACATAGGTTCAATGCCATCTCTCCCTTTCCACCTGCTGAACTTGGCTGTGACCATGTGGCCTCAGCTGCTGCGGATCCCCTGGGCGTGCCAGGGGTAGCAACTCAGTGGACAGGGGGCCTGTCCGCAGCTCTGGCGGCTCCCCGCAGGCCCCACTCATGCCGGCGGTTGCAGGTACTGGGTGCTCTTGGCATTCTCAAGAGCGCAGGAAGAGTCAATTTTAGGTGTTTTGGGCCACTAAGTATCCGCGGCAAGCCGAAGACCCCGCTCTGGGAGCAAGAGAAGCCGAAGCTGCAGACAGGGTCAGCGGGATCCCAGCAGAAGAAGGTGATGCTGAAGCCTTCCCGGGGCGCGGACCGAGTGCTAGCGCGAGGTAGTCAGCGACCCGCTGAGACCGACCGAGAGACGACGGATCTGAGGCAGAGAAAGAGGATGAAGGAAGGAAAAGAGAGAACACTAAGGTCTGGTCAGTCCCGATGAATGTAAGGATGCAGGACTTAGAACAAGAACAAGGGTCAGCTGGAGTCTGCCGCCTGGTTACACTGCTCACTCTGGACTCAGAAGATCTCAAAGAGATCGGAAGAATTTCGACTAAAAGGAGAAATTTAAGACCAAAACCAAAACACAACCAGTAAGGCCTGCAGCTGGCTCAGGCCAGGGAGAAGCCAAAAAGCCTTTCCCTAGCCGCGTCGAGGCCTCCTCCGAGGGGCGACTCACTCTCTGGATAAATATTTACTCAGTGGGAGACTGGAAGCCGGGCCCGAGAGTGTGAAGGAGGGGGCTACACTGGGTGGGAGGAACCAGTACACTCGGCGCTGGCCGGATCCTTGTGTACACCCGCCCAAGGGGAGCAGGGGCCGGGGACTCTGGGGGCGACTTGGCCCAGGCGTGTGGCTGGGGAAGCTTTAGACCCCAGCGTCGGATCGACCGGACTCCGCCTGCCCTCGCGGACCCCAGCCAGATGCTGTGAAGTCTCCATAAATCTGTCAGCCGTCCCAGTGCCGCGGGCAGTCACCTGCGGCGCCCCCTTCCCGGCGCTAGAGCGGCCGGCGGAGAGACGCGGAGAAGCAACGGGAATCTAGCCCGGCAGACTGTACCCGAGGGCTGCCGAAGTCAGACCCAAGCACTACAGGTTGTGTGGAACGCGAGGACCCCTCCCTGTATCCCCAACCTGGACCGACGCCCGGAAGCCTGCTCCTCCGGGTCTACAGGTCAGTGATGACTGTGGATGGGAGGATAGGGCGAGAGTTGGGGGTGCGTATGCACGGGAGAGAGGTTGTTCTATTCCGAGTTGCAGTTATGACAAGCAGAGCTAGCAGAAAATATTAAGGAGCTGATTCCTCCAACTTGCCCCCTGCTGGGGACAGGACCCCCACCCCCCCAAGCGAGGCCCAGGCGACGGTGCCCGCCTCTTGTCCACTCGGAGGAGTTGCAGGGATTGTAAGACAGCCAGAGTCCGAGGTCCGGGACTGGGATTTTCATAGTGCATTGACTTCTAGCCGTCTGGGGGCAAATGCAGTAAAGGCAAGACCTTTCAGGGTCAGTTGGGGCATTGCGCGCGGTGCAGAGAGAAAAACAAGCCCAGCTTCTTCAGAACTCGGCCCTCTGCTATGTCCCCGTCTTGCAGGGTAAGCGGCCAGCTGAGTTTCCCTGAAACTGCAGCGGCAAGTGACAGCCAGAAGCTCGCCCCGCGCCCAGGGCGAGGGAGGGTCCGCCCTGGACCGCTGGCCCCTGCAGGATCTGCGCTGCGGGAGGGGATGGCGGCTAAAAGGAGCAGTCGCGGGGATTGGGGATGGAGACAGCCCTCAGGGGTCCTCTGGTGGGAGAGGAGGACAGGAGGCGCCCGCACACTAACCTGCGGCCTGGACTTGGAGGGACTGCGGACGCGCCAGCCCAAGGAGAAGCCGCAAGCGCACCGAGAGGAGCAGAGCTCGGCCGGAAGATGCTTGGAGAATAGCCCGGCAGCCTCTCCACCTTCTCATCAAGGAGCCTCACGGTTCAAGAGTCTCTCCGCGGCTCCACTAGGTAGCTAGAATGGCAGCGGGTTGGGTCGGGCCCGAGCTCGGAAATGCGTCCCGGCGTTCTGCGGGTCCGACAGCGACGCGGCCAGAGCCCTGCGGGAGGTGGGATCAGCCCCACGGGCTGCGAGCGCTCGTCGCCCGCTTTCTCCTTGCGAGAGCAGGGGAGGGGCCTGTTGCTGTCTGAAACCCGCTTTTAATTCTCCGCCTGCCTGTTTCCGATCACCCGGGGTTGGTTTTTCTGTTTGCTCACTCCTTCTATTACAATAAAAACAATCGACATTTCTTTTCAGTTTCCCCATATTAGCGTCACTCAGTAATTGTTCCCCACCCCCCCCCCCTTACCCCACGCGTTGAAGGCGAGCGGGATTGCTGGTATTCGCGCATTTGGAAGTTTTCCGAGCATATAAGCAAATCTTTCCTAAAGACTTTAAAGTAAAAATAAATAACGGCCCGGGAAATTGCCGTGACCCTAACATTACTTTCTGAAAGCAAATTACACCCATTTTTCAGTTTTCAACAGCGGAATTGCTTTCAGAAGGACAGTGTGGAGCTCCATGTGATATGGTTACGTTTGTTTATTAAATCTGCAAATGAAAGAGAACATGTTTTAATGCACGGGGCAAAACTCCGGGCTGCGGGATTGCAAGAGCGAACAAGGATCGGATCCCAACAGAGGAAGGGGGGAGCGGCCTAGGGGTAGGGAGGGGCAGGGAAGGTCCCTGAGGGGAGACTGGGCTGATCTAGCCAGAGGGAGGGGGATTTCGTCTTGCCAGGGTTGCAGCATTAGCAGAAGTTGCGCAGCTTGTTGAGGAGGACGCAGTCCGTGGTCCCTATACAGCCATCAGCTGCAACGCTCAGGAGAGGTGCAGCTGTGTGTGGGAAAAGCAAGATTGCCGGTTTTCAAGCACAGCTGTTTGAGACCCTGCCCTCAGGTGTCGGCGTGAGGGCTTTGGTGCTGCCTCCTTTCAAAGACCTTATTGGCCTAAATGCTGTCTGGAAAAGATAAACGAGAACCAGGCCGCGCCTCTAAACTCTGGTTTCGGGACTCACATGAAGCCCTTCGGGGGCTCCCACTGTGGTCTGAGTTATGTTGAATGCAGCTTTATTGCAAGGTCCAGGTTGCCTGCAGGCTGCCAGGCCCAGCCCGCTGTCCTCTGATCAGAGCCGGACGTCTGCCCTCTAGGCCCCAAGCTTCGGCTGGGCCCGAACTGCTGACGGAGGGACCAACCCACTCTAGACCCAATTTCTGGCTTCCGAGGAGTCTGAATCAACTCGCAGGCCGGAGTCATCTTGACCGACTCGAACGTTCTCCCATTTTCAGTGACCCAGGGCTCACTCACTGCGCGTTTCCTCTAGGTGGCATGATGCCCTTGCGAGTCGCCCCCAGTCCTGTGGCGTCTGGCGAGTCCTCGCACCTGAGCAGCGGACGGGGCGATAGGGGGTTGGTGCGCTGCAAAGTCGAGGCGCTGCGTTTCCAGCCTGTCGCCTTCCCCGAGTTCATCCCGCCACCCACCAGCCCCCGTGCCGACTCCGAGAGCGGAGACTGGTGTTGCACAGTCCTAGCTAATCCCTCGAAAACAGGAAGCGGAGGCTGGGAGCAGCGGGTTAGCGTCGGAGTCGCAGAAAATTTCCCGCAGTCTTCGAGTCCCCCAGCTGCCTCTCCCGGCCACCGCACCTTGTCACAGCGCCACCTATAGGAGCCAGATTAGATCGCGCACCCACTGTAGTTTTTGACAAGGTTGGGAACCGCCTTTGAAAATCCACAGAACTTCAAAGCCCGATATTTTTGGTTCCCCCTTTCAGATCCCTCTGCACCCTCAACTCTCCATTGACCCCAAGGCTCCGCATCATTCTCCACCATGCTCCAAGGGAAACCCGATCATGTCTTTTCACGATTCACCGAAAACCCATCTTCTATGCCCTACCGGGCTGGATTCTCTTGCGGCCCCCAGGGGCTACTCAAGGACACTGGTTGTGAGCTGTCCTTGCGTCAGGGCGGGAGAGCTGGAGACAGCAAAGAAGCTCTGCAGGGAAGGGTGTGGGGAGTGATGGACCCATTCTTCTCCAGTTCATCCTACCATTTGTTGAGGGCTCACGTCAAACACAACAACCATACCAAGGAGGTATTATTCTAGTTCCCATTTTACAAGAGACTTTAAATAAGAGCACAGAAGACACTTGGACTAAGCGAAATCATATTGTTAATTAACAGGGGGAAATCTGAATTCCACCATGTCCCCATTGTTGTTCTCTCCATTTCCCTAATCTGCAGGAGCAGCTCACGCTGGAGTCCCCAAAGAAGCCCCCATACCGCAGGTGTCTACACTGAAAGTGGACACTCTTCTACCCACCTCCACACTTTAGAAGACAGAATGCCGCCCAAGGCCGGACCCAGAACCCGCAGCAAATAGGATCTGCAACCTTGTCCTCCTCACTGCTGGCCAAGAGTCCACGCCGCGGAGGTCGCAGCTGACTAGGTGAGGGCGGGAGACTGCCTGCTCGTCTCCTCCTGGCCCCGGCTATCCAGGGCGTCGAGGTGAGGTCCGCAGCCACTCGGGCGGTGCACAACATGTTCCAGGAGTCCCGCGGCCGAGCGGCGCACAGAGGAGCAAGGAGAGGACCGGAAGAACCGTGCTCTTGGCTGCAATTTGTTTCCAAGAGTGCCAAGACATGCCCGAGACTTTCAGCGCGCTCTCAGAGCATCAACTCAAGCACCGAAAAAATCTACCTTTGCCTTCCCGGGGATTCATTCTGGGGTATGCCTGTGTGTGTTTCTTTTTAAGACCACTATAGTGGGAACAAACCAGGAGGTGCCGAGTTGCAATAAAATTAGAACCCATAATTAACACAGCTAGCTGGGCCCAAGTGGCTCGGAAGTGCACGTAGTGGAGTCAGTTGGCCTTCCTCCGCGGAGTCAGGGCTACAGTTGCGTTTTCTTTCTTTGGAATGCGTCTTGGAGTCAGGATCAACTCCTTTCATTCCCTGCAAACAGCGAATAAATAAATCATTTCATTTATAAAAAACGATAACGATAAAGAGATTTCAGCGCACCCTGCGAGAGGTGGTAGCCAGGAGAAGAGAAAGCCCAAAGGTTGTTAGGTGCAGGGGTCACTTTTACTGCCTTGGGAAAATGCATTTTAGCCGCGGAATTCGTTCCGTGGGGATTGGGGGTGCGCCTCCGAGGCGGGCCCGAGGGCCAGAACTGCGAAATCCCAAGTTAGTGTTTTCAGGTTTCGGACAAAAACTGCGATCCATACGAGGACCTTACCGTTCGCATCTTGGCGGGGATCACGAAAGCTCTACAGGCCAGCAGGAACCTTGCGGCTAGCGGGGGCATTCCTGCAACCTCCTGCGCAGGGATCCTACGCCTCAGGTCTTCTTACTGGCTGGGGTTGGCCCTCCCGGGAACTGGGCAGGCTCTAATAGGCCCCTCTACCTGCAGGCTGTTTGCTCCAAGAGGCGGATTTGTGGGGTCCAGGGCGAACCCTTTCCTCTTCCCTTTGCCAGTCAGTGCTCCTCCTGCCTAAAAATTTTACCCTCACCAGGACCAACGAAAGAGCTGACCTCTTACCTCCTCCACAGTGGCTGTGGCTTTCTAGACAAGCTGCGTGTCTGAGCCACTGGGAGAACAGAGTATAACCACCTCTCCATGGACACGATTCGAAGGCAGTTCTAGGAAAATTGTGAAAGGACCCAACAATGTTTTCAATGGACACACAGAGGCTAAGGAAGAGAAATGTAAAAATGAAATAAATATAATTTCAAAAGTGTTTAACTCTTTAATAAGCCAGGAGGGGTAAAACACAGTACCATCCTTGCAGAGTAAACCAATTTTGCCAGCAGGTACAAACTGTTGTGTTTTTTTCTAACGGGGGGGGGGGGGGAAGGCTGCTTGCATATGATTCACATTTCTCATCAATAAAATGTTTTTAAATTAATATGAATTAGCACATTTTTTTGGTGGGGGGGGAATCAAGCAAGTGTTGCTGGTTTTCTTCAACAGATGCACTGTCCTTTGCACAGAGGTAAAAAATAATTTGTAAAGTGTTGTTTATTCAGTGAAGCTACCTACACATTTTTAAATCTTAAAGATGTTTAAGTTCATAATGTCATTGCATAATCCATTTTGGTAGTGCATTTAATAAAAATCATATTACTGGCAGGACATTTAATAAAAATCAGACTAATCAGCAAGGAAGGGCATAGTAGACAAAAAGGACAAAGAAATCTCTTGAGCAGAAAATTTAGAAAAATAAAGAAGGGTTTTTAGACAATACTAATCCTTCGTGTATTGTTCCAATTCCTGCAGTTCTGTTTACTGCAGTTCTTATGCATTAAAGTGCTACAGTTTGGGTTCTGTTTCTATGCCATATTCAGACTGTAAATTTAATGGCTGCAGGGGGGAGAGGAAGGATTGCAAAACCAGAGATTAGCACCAGAAATGCTGGACCAGTGTCCTATGCATGATGCAGCCATACCACTGAGGCTACCATTCTTGTCAGACTCCTAGGGTGGATATAGAGGATTGGGGAAGAAGGCTAGTTCTATTTCCTGCAGGATCAAAATGCCAGCCCAATACATTGGCTGACCAGTGAGCCACTCCTTAGAAGGATAGAAAACCAAGGTCATGGCCACAGGGGACCTTTGAAAAGCCCCATAGCACCTTCCTGCAGGACCAGAGGTGTGAATCTGATGTTCTGGCAAGCTGACAACACAGATTCCCTTAGCAGTTTTTATTGCCTGAGTGATTCATATTCAATTCCTCTGGGATTGAGTTCTGCCCTGCCACATGTTTCCATTCTTGGAGACACCCCTTTCACTAGGAAAAGAAATAATGATCCCATTACTCCATGTAAAAAACCTTCATAATGCCAGTTTAAGGCTAAAAATTAAATCCCTGAAAGTCAGAACATAGAAAAGTCAAAATTCTTTTAGTCTGTCCAAATCACCCTGCTTCCCAGGCTGTATAATGCATGGTACATTTACAAGCCTCCCCAGCAAAGCCAACAACCAGTTCCAGCAACCAGGCACTGCTGCTGCTGTGTTTTAAAGGGGAAATGCTGGAGCACCACCTGACTGGGCAGATTTTCCATTTGCAGTTTGAATGTTTCATGCCAGTAGATTTTAGCACTTTCTTGCTAGATGAAAGTACTATACTGCATGCATTGGCAAATGGATTTAAAACTTAAAGAAAGCAAATTAACTTATAGGTAACCAAAAGCAATTCAAAACAAGAGAGAGACACTGTAAATACCTCGAAGATTTTCCAGGTACCTAAAACTCTCTAAATCCAGCTGTATCATTCTAGATCAGTGCTATACATTTCTCCAACTCTGATACAAAATGAAGTTCTTCAATGGTAATTGATGTAAGTAGGTATATTTTCTTCAACCCTTCCCCAATTTTTATTTTAGAATTTAACATTTATCCATCCAGTTTTCCCAAGAGGAAAAAATACAGTCAGTAGAAAGATGTGTTATTTAAATTGTATTCTGAAAATTCAGACATAGCTCATATAAGGATTATAACTTCCAGAAAAAGTCTTCCCTACCTCTTCTTTCAATTTTAAAGTAGCTAAAAGTATGAGTTTTCTTTTACAACCAGACTTATGTATAATATTTTGGCTGTGAAACAAAATTACTTAAGACTTTCTGTTTCTCTTACATCAAAGCGTATATATATATATATATATATATATATATATATATATATATACACACACACACACATACACACACACACAGAAAACAGAGGGTTAACCTGGTAGAGTTGTGTGTAAGTTGAGCCATGGCTTCTGGCCACAACATGCACATGATCTGTGTGTTTCATCATGGAACTGCTAAGGCACATGAGGGTTTTGGGGGATAAAGGTATTAGGTACATAGGAGACATCATTATTTCTATTAGAGCAGTTAGTCTCATGGAGAAATATATACCCTTAGGGCAAAATATACATTGAGTTCTGTAAAAGGAATGAATAACATACACTTGGATATCACTACATAAAAGCTGCACTTTTTTTCCTCTATAGGAACATTTTTTGTGTCAATAAAAATGATGAAGGCAAAGCTAGGCAGCCTGGACGTGTCACCAGAACTCAAGGCATAATTTGGGATTTCACAACTCTATCACCCAGCTGTCCAAAAAAAATCCCAAACATATATTTTAAAGCCCTCCTGAAGACATGCTTCTCATTATACAGCTAAGCCTCAATTAACCAGATAACTCAGGAAAGTATTTGAAGGAGGACATGGTGTCTCGTGAACATTTTCTAATGTCTTTGAACAAAACAGAATATAAGAAAAGGAAGTGTGTGCATGATGTACTGTCCCTTATGATTTTTTGACATGAAAAACACTTTAGAAATCAACTCAGGTCATTTCCATGCCTTCCCCAGAATATAGTATAAGAGGGGTAGTTCAGAAAGGTGAATCCAAATGGATGCTTCTTTGATAACCACAACTTTCTGGTAAATATAATACTTAGGTAGAGCAGAATGGGGATCATTATATATTACTGTGACAACAGTGAAAATCAAGATAGAGAGTCTGAATAGCTGGTTCTTGGGCGAAGAACAGTATTTTGAGAAGGAAGATGAAAAGGGAAGAGGGAATTGTTTTTGTCAAAGATTAAAGAGAAGACATTTTTTCTCCCTTACCTTACTCCACCCCCACCACTCCAGGCATCTAGGGAAACCCAAATGAATGCTGGGATTAATAGCAGAGGGATATAAACATTGTAAATTAAATTCACTGCTATTTTTGCTACAACAAATATTGCCAACAAGTTTGCATATATATGTGTGTCACAATACATTTAATCAATTCATTTATAAGAAAAATTTGTCAACTTATCTCTGAAGATAACCCACAGTATGAGATTTTCAGAAACATGTCAAGCTCAAAGGACTGAATTTAGACCGCTTATTTGCTTCTTAAGTCTGCTAAAGATATGTGTTCAGCCTATGGGCTGCACTGTAGGTCCATAGGCCCTTTCTTCCCTGTCCTCCCTGGAAGTCAGTACTGACTTGGGGAAACACAAAATCTTTATTTTGATGCATGCTATCACTTGCGTCTGAGAACCTGGCATTAAGAAATGGTAATGAAAATTACTGCAAACTGTACCAGCCAACTAGAGAAAGTTATGGACACTAGGAGAGTTTGCTTTTTATAGTGCTTTATCCAATACTTCTCTCTTCCCTTAGCTCCATCCCTATTCCTTTCTCTGAGATTCTTTCTCTCTTTCTTTTTCTTTCTTCTTTCTCTTTCTCTCTCTTTCTTTCTTCTCTCTCTCTCTCACCCCGCTCACACACACACTCTGCACCCATACACTCCCTAGAAGAAAGCAGCATTTTACATAAGATTTTGGTTTTTAAAATGTTGTTTTCTCATTAAAATTCCGTGAAATACTTGAAAGCACACCAGGAAACTAAGCATAACATTACCAAGAAGAGTTCCAGCGAGGTCCTAAAGAGTTAGCTTTCTTCATCTAGATTCCTAAACCCATCATAAATGCATATATGCCTGGATCAGTCTTGGAGCTTATATTTTAAACAATCCGTGAAAAAGTATATCCAGACTTTTACATGTTTTGGAGAAATCACCATGCAGCTAACACAAAGTCAACCTTTGCCATCTGTACTTGTTCACAAATCCCCAAAAGCAGGTAGATTGGCCTTAGCTACACAGCATTAAGGAAACACGAGCTTCAGCCAATCCAAAGTGGAGTTTGGAGCGATGAGAAGCCACTCAAAGTTATCAGTGTTCTGTGGCTGTTCTCTGATCCATGGTTTAAGTCCACTCATACAGTTGGACCAGAAATGATGATTTTGACAAACTCCAGTTTATCTCCTGGAGCTTTCTTGGAACATCAGTTTGGGTTATTTTCTGTAGTATAGTTGTACGTGCCAATCTCAGGGCAGCTGCCTTTCTTTAAGCTCATGACTGAGGGTGGCGAGAGGTAGTGATTAGTCATCTAACCTCTCAATAGCTGTAAATGCTAATTGAATATTTTGAACAACTCTTCAGGTCACATGACAACATGTGGCCATTTGCTTCTTAGACTTCTATTGCACAGCTCGGGGAGCAAATATTCTTTAATAATTGTTAAATATATCTTACAAATCTTCCAAAGAGGAAAAAGTCTCCATCCAAAATTAAACACAGGTTATGTGCTAAAAATGGGCAGCTGGAACTAAAACATAGCTGTAATTATCTTTTCTACAGTAACATTTACACACTATTAACTTTTCTGCAATAACGGAACATTAAAGAATAAAATGTAAATTTTACTGCTTTATTTGCAGGGATGAAGGTCAGAGTGTCAAATTGCAGATTTTGGATCCTCAATAATGGGCCGCTGTATTTAACCTCTTCAACTTCTTTTCTCCACTTATAAGAAGGAACAAAATAAAATGTTTTGTGGAAGTTTATATTGAAATGAGGTCAGGTAAACTAATGACTGCTTGGTATTTTATGACAAGTTTTATAACCTTGGAGTTGCCATAACTTTCAAACGATCATCAATAAAGTTTTATTGCAAAAGGGTCGCCATGTGTCTGAATGCTTTTGCACATAGTAAAGCTATGCTGCCCCATTGGCGTAGCTCACCAGCCCCTTTTCACCCCAGCCATAAAGTCCTCTTCTTTTTTATTGGAGGTTGAAAAGTCCTCGGGTCTGCTCTCCTCCATCAAGTTGGCAATGTGGGAACAACACAGAAATTAAACTACATGATTAAATGATCGTACACAACCAAATCTTCAAGAATATGTAATAAGACTGCTTTGTAATAATTATAAATTTGGGTTTTAAATGGGTTCCATTTAATAAAATAAATGACAGTGGGCGGCGGGTGGGGAAGGAGGAAGTCAGATGAGAGTTTCCTCCAGAAACTTGTGTTTGAATGTTAGATAAGACCTATCAGTCTACCCGATATACCCAGAGGGCTGCCATTAAATAATTAGGTGCTTAGGGACCGATAATGGTCTCAAGACAAAACAACGAATTGCTAAAGACTCTTCGAGCTGACCCGAGGATCTTAAAGATTTAAGAGGCCTCGCATTGCGTCCTAACTTGAATTTTCCCACGGAGGGAAGGGTTGGGCTACAGCTCATGCTTGCCCGATTGCTGCCTAACACATTCCCTAAACGCTCCCTAAAGCCAAACCAAGAACTTCAAGTGTCCACTTCACGGCATCAGCTGTCAGGTTCAGGTTCGGGTCCGCCTACTCCTTGTCCACTGCCGAATGCTATGTGGAAATGAAGCCGAGAATAATGTCCTGCGATTTAGATGAAGAGAACAGTAAGAAAGATAGTATGAAACGAAGCTTCTACTGACGCGCCCTTCAGACAGGTATTCCGCAGGCGAGGGTTGTGACCCAGGGAGAGAGTGCAGGAGTGCTAGCAGAGCGGCGGGAGCGGAAGGAGAGGCTGGACGAAAGTTGGAAAATCATCCCATCTCGGGACTTGAGTGCGAGAGCCCGCCCCGGAGTCGGGCAGGTCTCCAGGGTGAGAAGGCCCTAGCTCCGAAGTTTTTTGTCCCGGCTCAGGCAGGTCCCCCACCTCTAACCTTCCCCGATTTGCCTGGTTGCTCTCAGGGAAGGGACTGGTAAATACCGCCCTCTCCCGGATTTCCTGAAACTCTCACCAGCGCGCTGAACCCGCTCCTTCCCACGTTCGGCGCCCCGCACTCTGCGTCTGCGCCCACTGCGCGTCACCTTCCCTCCGGCCGAGACCTCTAGAGCCCTAGATCCGGGATCTGCGGAGGGAACAGGACCTGAGCCCCTGCTGGACCCTGGAACTTGGCTGCGGAGAGCGCGCAGCCACAAGCGTCGTTCCTCACTTGAGGGCTTCGCGAGAGCTGGCTCAGCCCCGCGGGTCCCCGCCAGTCCTCGCCAGCCCCGTCGGCCCCACGCTAAGTCCGCAGCAGGCGGGAAACCCCGCAGGCCTTCCCGGACTCGCGAACTGCCTATTCCCACCCCTAAAAAGCTCAGACCTGAAGGTGCTCTTATGGTGCGTGGCCGCAACCCCGGAGCGGAATGGGGGAGGGGGGCGGGGGGCCTCCATGGCGAAGGAGACGCCGTGGGCGAATCGGCTCCCAGCTTGCCCCTCATGTCCTACAGGTCACTAGCCGAGTCCCTACCCCGGGCGCTCCCATGAGGCACCAAGAGCAGCCACGGCCCAGGGAAGGGCCTGGGTCTTCACTGCTGGAGCGGGCCCCAGTCGAGGGCGCGCAGGTGTCTGGGTCCCCAGCAACCTCCGTATGCGCGGAAAGCCGTAAACGGGGTTCTGAGGCCGGCGCCAGGCACATGGATCACCCCGCGCCACGGGCCACGGCTCAGAGCGCCCACGAAGCCCGGCTGCCAGGTCCAGGCCGCGGCCGGGCGGGGCCCACTCGCTCCCCACGGTGCTGGCGCGGCGGGAGTCCGGCTGGATAAGGCGGGCGGCCCGCACTGCGACGGGCTGTGGCGCCCCCTCCCGAAGACACCTCGCCGGAAGTGCGGCTTCCGCGTGGCAGGCGCTGAGACTCCTCGGCTGTAGCGCGAAGGCCCCGTCCGCGCAACTTCCCATAATAACGCCGCGAAATGCCTCCAGAAATGCCTGTGTGGTATGGTGTCTGAGCCAATGGTCGGCATTCGTCTTCCCCAAGTGCAGAAAGGAGGATCCCAGCTCCCCGGGATGAGCTACGTACCCACACACGCACGCCGGCCCCTGTGCCCCCGTCAGGGGAAGCGCAGAAAGGCGGGGACTCCCCGGGACGCGACTGCCTAGTATCACCTACCAAGAGAAGTTACTTTTTGTCCGGGATCACAGAACCCCCCCTTCACGTCCCCAAGTCTCCAGCAAGAAATGGGAGAGGACGTGTGTGGCTCCCCAGAAGCAGGCTCCAAGTTGTCCGGGGGGCAAGCCCTCTGGAAGGAACCTTGCTCTGCTGACCCAACTTGAGCAGGGCCAGCCTGGCTGCGGTCATCTCCACTCCGGCCTCAGGGACGAACCCAGCCGCTCTCTACACCACCACTCGAAAGGGGAGACCCTTTCCTCTTGTATATGCCAAAGAGGTTAGACGTTCTTTTTTCAGAGTAACATTTAAAAAAGAAATTAGATCAGACAGAGGGAACAAAACTTCTCAGAAACATAGAAAGCACAGTTTTCTGAGTTAGGTTTCTGATAGTAATAACAGTCAAGACTGTTGAGGGGAACCTCGTTCCGGAGTTCTTTTCGATGGCTTCATCTTTGACTCAGTTTGAGAACTTGGGCTTCTCTGTCATTGAGCACTGAATAGAAAAATAGCAGAGTGCTAGGTAATTTCTGCCTCTGCACTCCTGTAAGCTGCTATAAGCCCATCTTATTAAGATCAGCTAAGGCTGTGAAGGGAGAATCTCAGTGTGGAACGCAGGAGATGGATCCTCCTGTCCAGTTAGCTCTGCAGAACAACTCTGGGTTTCTTCTTGCTGTAATTATGCAGCCACTTTAATGCTGAACTGAGGAGGCATAGCTGCCCTTTTAAAGCTTTGCCCAAGGAGCCATAAGTACCCATTTTCGTTAGTCTAGAATAGCACGCTCATATATTTAACACGTATTTATTGAGAACTTGGTATGTGTCAGGCACTGTGTGAGGTGCTGGGGTACAATGACAAAGGAGAAAGACATGGCCTCACAGACAAGATGAAACATCTGGCTGACAGGGTATTTCTCTTAGCTCAGGTTCTCTGTAGGGCTGGCTGTTTCTTGCTGGCAAAGGCAGATTTTCTTTTCCATGCTTGAGGACACTGAAATACAAATCCTCTTTAGAAGTCTAGGAGAAGGAGGCCACAAGGGAAGTGGATTTTTCCAGCCGAGCCGAAACCTAGCTTCCAGATTCCTGAACCCAGGTGGCTGAGGACCCTTCTCTTGCTTGGATGATTCACCTGATGTGGTATGGTCTTCCTTCCTTCTTGTAGCTTCCTTCCTTCCTTGTAGCTTCAGGAGGACAATAGTATCATCAAAAGGCAAAGATACCCAGCCAGAAAAAGAGATGTCCATAAATAGTGGCAGGCAGCTGGTACTTCACAATGATACCCTGTTGTAACACAGCAAACCCTGCACGTGCTGCTACCCAGTCAGTAGGGCAGGGCCACCTGTCTGTTCATCTCTCTGCTTCCTTCTTTCCTAAAGACAATTCCCCATTCACACTGTGTACCCTTTGATGTCCTGCTGAAGATGTTCAACAGGCCCACTCAAACAGGGATTGGCAGGAGACCCTCTCTGGACCCTTCAACACGGAATTTGGGAAACCCCAAAGGCCAGCCAAAAGGAAAGGTCCTGGATAACAGGCATCAACTTTCATATGGGGTGGGGGGCCGGAGGAGAGGAGTGGGAAGTGCAGTAGAGCCTGGGGAGGGGGTTGTGGTGGATTTGGCTCCAGGCTTTATCCCTTTAACCTTTCCCTGTCACTCTTTTCAGAGGGCTTGCTTCCTGCCCTTAAATGAAAGCCACAAACCACAGCTCTTGCCAGGCCAATAAACACAATTTTCTTTTTTGATAAGGCTGCTAGAATGAGGGGATGCTTATATCTTACTTTTGCACATGTTGCAGTTTTGTAAAGCATGTTTACATATATTATTTCATTTATTAATCTTGATAAACTTTCACTGTCTGCATATGGGGAATTGGAGACACAGAGAAATAAAGTGACTTTTATCTAAAGTGGAAGGTAGCAGAGTTGGGAGAGCTACAGACTTGTGTTTCAATAAGGCATTTGATAAAGTATTTTATGGTAACCTTGGGACCGATGTGGCCTGGGTGACATAATGGTTGAGTGGCCCATTCATTCATTCTTTGAAATAAACAGCTTTTCTTTTAAGCATAGCCTATGTGTCAGGAACTGAGCTTAATAGTGGAGATACAAAGGTAGATAAGCTATTGTGCTTAACGAGCTCACAGATAGGTGAGAGAAGAGACATGTAAAAATATAATCACAGTAAGGCAATAATA
Organism: Pan paniscus; assembly: GCF_029289425.2. Lineage (NCBI taxonomy): Eukaryota > Metazoa > Chordata > Mammalia > Primates > Hominidae > Pan > Pan paniscus. The sequence goes on along the minus strand of NC_073264.2, from coordinate 37,958,440 downwards.
TAATGTAATGGAGTTAGATACAAAATGCTATGGAATACAAGAGAGCACCAAAGGGTGGTCTTAGGCTGATGAGAGCTTGTTGGAATGCTCTCATATGTAGAAAACATGACATTAGAAAGGATAAGAAATTTGAAGGCTGGATATGGTGGCTCACATCTGTAATCCCAGAACTTTGGGAGGCCAAGGCAGGAGGATTACTTGACCCCAGGAGTTTGAGACCAGCCTGGCCAACATAGAGAGACTCTTTCTCTACAGATTTTTTTTTAATTAGCCAGGCATGATAGTGCATGCTTGTGGTCCCAGCTACTCGGAAGGCTGAGGTAGGAGGATTGGGCCCAGGAGGTCGAGGCTGTGGTGAGCCATGATGGTGCCACTGCACTCCAGCCTGGGCAACAGAGTAAGACTGTGTCTCAAAAAAAAAAAAAGAAAGGAAAAAAAAGAAAGAAAAAAGAAATTAGAAAAAGGACGCAATCATACAAAAACAGCTTAATAGGCAGAATAATTGACTATAAATAACACTAATCAATATATGAGTAAATATAGAATTCGACACTCAGATACAAAATAATTGAACCAGTGTATGAAGATACTGTCAGGGATGGCAGTTAAGGTAATCTCAGGGCCTACAGTTGATTGTAAACTCAGCATGAGCCTAGAATGTTAATGTTCTTAGTTTGTGCAAATAGAAGTGGAGTATTCAGCATAAGGGTTATTTTCTTTACCGAGGTGGGAGCGAGTCTTGTTCCTGGTCTCCCCAAATATTGATAGGTTGATGGTATGTATGTGCAAAGGGAAGCCACACATGGTAAAGGATTCTAACCAAAGTCATACTCTATGGCTTATGGAACTAGAATTTTTGATAGAGACTGGAAGGCGTAGAAAGTATGGCATAGCTGTCCTCAAATATTTGAAGGGCTCCCAGGTAGAAAAGATGTTGAACTTACTCTGTCAGAGGAGCTCAGCAAAGCTTTTCTCGGTTTATAATACAGAGCCTAATGGAGCAAAGTCATCCTCTATGAGTTTGACTATCCTTTCCTGCTGGATTCTAAGCTCCATGAATGCAGGAACCAACAGGTCTGATTCACTCTGAAACTCCTGTGTCTTGCACATAGAAGTTAATTTTTTTTTTTCGGTGGGGAGAGTCCTGTTGCCCAGGCTGGAGTACAGTGGCACGATCTCGGCTCACTGCAACCTCCACTTCCCAGGTTCAAGCAATTCTTGTGCCTCAGCCAACTGAATAGCTGGGATTACAAGTGTGCACCACCATATCCAGCTAGTTTTTGTATTTTTAATAGAGACGGGGTTTCACCATGTTGGCCAGGCTGGTCTTAAACTCCTGGCCTCAAGTGATCCTCCCACCTCAGCCACCCAAAGTGCTGGGATTACAGACATGAGCTACCACACCAGATGAAAGTCAATGAATTTTTTTTTTTCTGGAGATGGAGTCTCACTCTGACACCCACGCTGGAGTGTAGTGGCACAATCTTGGCTCACTGCAACCTCTGCCTCCTGGGTTCAAGGGATTCTCCTGCCTCAGCCTCCGGAGTAGCTGGGATTATAGGTGCGTGCCACTACACCTGGCTATTTTTTGTATTTTCAGTAGAGACAGGGTTTCACCATGTTGGCCAGGCTGGTCTCGAACTTGTGACCTCAGGTGATCCACCCAACTCAGCCTCCCAAAGTGCTGGGATTACAGGTGTGAGCCACCGCACCTGGTGGAAGTCAATGAAATTTTGATGTAGGAATGAATCAATAAATTATTCCATGTGGTTTCAAAGGAGAGAACTGAGACTCAAGGGCAAAAGTGTAGAGTTGGATGACAAATGAACCCGACTAATTTGGGTATTAATTAGGATCATTGGTGTAAATAAAGATACACTGTTTAGATGTTTAATTTCAACCTTTGCTCACCTGTTCAGCAAGAAGCTTTTATTACCCTTAAACCTTTTCTTCCAGAAATGATGCTAACTAAAGAGGTACATGGGCTTTAATGGCCCTTAGGTGGCATTTCAGTTCCATGAGAACTGGAGGACACACTATATGTAGGTTCTTAAGCATGGGAGGAACGTGAGGAGGGGCTAGATCAGATCTTATTTAATTTTAGCTGCAATTTAGATCTGTTAAGTTGTGGTCCCTAGAGTACCTAGGTCATTTAGGTACCCCAAAATGTTGTTGGGGTTTGGCTATGCTCTTTGCTAGTTCAGTGGGTTTTGAACTTTTTCAAAGGGACCACCTGCATGTTGTATAAAGAAGATAGCAATGAACCCTAGTTGTGGAACTGTAGAACGTCTGAGTAGCCCTAGGGTTCTGAAGGGCTCAGTCCCTGAAGCGCTGGCCTGTTTTACCCCAGATGTGATGGCCATATGCCCTGACCAAACTGCAGTACAAAATTAAGCTTATGTGGAATGACTTCCAGCTCTTATCAGACCCCAAACTCCTAATTTTTTTTAGTCATCTATTACACTTTGCTGTTTTTTGTCTACTGATCTGTATCCAGAGTTTTAGCAAGTAGCATCTTCCTTAAATAATATACGTTGGTCTGCAGATATTGGAGGCTTGCTAGTTCTTAGAGCTCATGAAGACAAATGAGAGATGATGAGGAATGTCACTCAGGTGCCAAAGGATGCCAAACTCTGGCCTTTAGAATACTTAATTTTTCCATAATCAAGAAGCCACACATCAGTCCCCTCACTGCCTGTTGCCTACAGCAATAGCATTCTTTTTTTACTGAACATCTCAAAATACTTGTGGATTAACATTAGACTCAAGGAAGAGAAAGGAAAGGCATCATTATTGCTACTTTGCTGAGGAGGAAATAAGTTATTGTCCTCTCCTTCCCTACCCCTCCATGCATAGAATTAGTTATCTGAACAATTGCTTAAATGTTGCATGTAAATATCTCAATGAGAAGGCTTATAAGTAATAATAATAATTATTATATCCTCTGTGCAAGGCATTGTGCTAAGAACATTTCTTACCTTATTTCATCCTCACGATAATCTATGAGAGGTTATTATGATCCTTATTCTATTAATGAAGAAACTGATGTAGGAATGTTAAGTAACTTGCTTGAAGTTACATAGGTGTTGTGTGGTGGACTCATAATCCAGAGCATCTTCATAGCCAGGTAGAGTTACATGATTTATTTCTCTTATCTGATGCTAGCATCATGGAGGGATGGAAACCAAAGGAACGCAACTTATTTTTTTATCCAGCACTACTTTTATTTAAGAATTTATTGTGAAAAGGTATTTTTGCCTAGGAGAGTTCATCTTTTACTTCAATTGGTTTCAATTACTTAGATTTCTTGGTGATCCAGCTGCCTTGAGAAACAACATTCTGTAATACTTAGTCCAGAAAGTGTTGAACATGATCAAATAATATCCAGGTTAATCACATTTTGTATGTGATTCTGTCTGGGTCATTATTATAGAGTTAGAAAGGCTATAAGACAGTCAGACTACTTTCCAGTTTATCTTCCAAATCCTAAAAATAGTACCTACATCTTGTTAATAATAAGAATAGCTAGCAATTATATAGTGCTTGCCTTATGCCAGGCACTTCTGACTGCAGTTCTAAGCCAGGAATTGCAAAATCTCTACTAGATCTTATCCATTTTAGGAATATTTAGTGGCAAATGAAAGGTTCTAATCTGGAGTTCTGAGTAACATAATTCCTTGGTGAACATAATAGATTATCCCCTTGAAAGGGAAGAAAGAGCCATTCAAAAAATGTGACTGTGCTAATTTACTCGTTGATCTAAAGTCATATGTTCTTTCTCTTCTGTGCAGGGGGTAAAAGGGCAAAGAGATAAATTTAATATCCAAGGGTTTCCAACACATGGGAAGGAATAGCCATGCAAAAACTAATTACAAATAATGCAATGAGGAATGCAAAACTTTAGGATGATAAAGAATGAAATTATTATATTAAAGATACAAACTATTAATATGCTAAGTGCTTATGTGAGAGAATATAGGAAGATATCATTAATTCTGTCAGGCTAAAATAAAAGACTTCTATACTTTATTCTAAGGATGTTTGCATGTTTAAGTTTTTATTGGTACAGATTATTGTGGCAGAGCCTTATGGTTGTCCTCAAGGGAAAGGTTGGTTGGTTTTGTATGAAGGTGGGGTGGAAGGTGCGTGTTCTTGGGATTTTGTTCATTTTTGTTTTATTTTGCTTTGCTTTACTCAGAAGAGGACTAAATTAAGCACAATGTAAGATATTTCATCTATAAGCGATTGTTAGTGTGTGCGGCTCATTGTAAGTATTCTGGACTTAGGATTTAGGAAAGCTGAATTCAGGTCTAGATTTTGTCACTAGTTACTTTGGGAGGCCATTTTACCTCCCTGGATCATCTGTAAGACTTGAGGCTTATAACAAATGATTCATAAGGACCCTTCGAGTGCTAATGTCCTGAGATTATTTGGGGAGAAAGATGAGGGAAAGTGAAGCTTTTCACTAAGAGGCATTTTTATTTTGTAAGGCCCTTAGACTTGATTACTCACGTTGAGAATGGAGATAAAGATGGAGGAGCTGGAGGTCAGATTACTATCTGTTGTAATCCGTGTGGATGAACTGTTCTACCGAGGCTTTCCTGGATCTAGTTGCAGTAGACTGGCTCACGATGCACCTGAATCATGGCACAACCGGTGAAGCTATAAAAGAATCTGAATTAACTTTATTTTGTCTAGCTCTTAATTCTTTGGAACTGTATGTTACAATTGCAGACAAGGGCTGTGGTGTACAAGAGCTTCTCTAAACATGAGGATTTGGAAAACCTGTCTTTTACTATTACTCTTTCTCATCTGAAATGCCTATTTTCACTTGGACTTAAATTTCTTAAAATTTTTTGCTCATTCTCACCCTCTCTATCATTTCTGGTCTCCCAGCTGTCCAACATACATGGTCCAGGGATCATTATGTGTTGCTGCTTCCACTGACATGACTTCGCTTACACAAATTCCCAGAGGGGCAAACAGGATATCATGAAAGGTTACAGATCACTTTTTCCCATCTTCCCCCACCCCATGTGGAATTCTCATTGGTTGCAAAGAGTTATAAATACACTTGTTCTTTGTGTCTTTTGTGAGTAAAGAGCAAAAGATACAAAGGAAAGAGCTGTTTCAAAAAAGCTTACCTTTAACATCCCTGGTGTTGGAAATGCTTAGGGGTCAGACTCAAGTGTGGGTGCACATGTGCAGCTCACATTGTGAGGCGAGAGGGGCCTCTTGCTAAGTCTCACATGCCACTCAGAACTTGTGTTATTTTTTGTGACAGAGGAAGCCTTAAGGTTTTGATCAGCTATTTGTCAGCAAGAGCACAGGAGATGTTAATATTCATTTTAACTTGGGTGCGTTGTTATGGTCTGAAAAATGACTGTGCTATGTCTCGACCCTCAGATAGTCATGTATCTCCCATGGTGATGCTGAGAAATTAAAAACACAAGGTGTGCACGCGCATGTAGTGTAGGAGTCTACCTAAAACAGGGTGAATTTGGGAAGACTCCCAGCTGTGTGACTCACTGGCTTTAGCCAACCAGCTCGCTTATTTATACAGCCTCTGTATTTCCAAGAACAAAATACTGATGGAGAGAAGGGAAACCTGTTGGGAGGACCCATTCTGTTCCTCATGCATTAAATGTTGATAGAGGAGGAAGGAATCCAAGATCAAGGCAAAGGCAATAGAGACAAGAGTTCACAAAGTAAATTCACAGGGGAATTTTATAGTTCTTTTATTATTACAAAAGCAGTACACATGGCAGCAAATTAGAAAATAAAGACAAACATATTTTAATAATTAAAACATCATATTCCTAAGCAACAAGAGCCACTATCATTAATTTTTAGTGTATATTATTCCAGATCTTTCCCTCTGTGTGTGTGTTTGCTAAATGAGTTCATACTATACTTGCATTTTTTAGTCACTGTATTAGTCCATTTTCATACTGCTATGAAGAAATATCCAAGACTGGGTAATTTATAAAGAAAAAGAGATGTAATGGACTCACAGTTACACATGGCTGGGGAGGCCTCGCAATCATGGCAGAAGGCAAAGGAGGAGCAAAGGCACGTCTTATATGGCGGCAGGCAAGAGAGTTTGTGCGGGGGAACTGACCTTTAAAAACCATCAGATCTTGTGAGACATATTCACTATCATTAAAACGCATGGGAAAAACCCACCCTCATGATTCAATTACCTCCTACTGAGTCCCTCCCATGGCATGTGGGGATTATGGGAGCTACAACTCAAGATGAGATTTGGGTGGGGACACAGCCAAACTATATCAGTCAATAAGCTCCACCTTTCCATTGGGATATTTTCAGTTTTTATCCCATACAACAACTAGATCAAAATCAAATTTCCCAGTGACCCTAAAATGTCCTTTACAGAATCTAACGCAGAACGCTGTGGCATCTTGTTGTGTCCCTTAAGTCTTAATTTGAACCTAGCACCAACTGCAATGTAGACTAATTGAAAAGATGAAACCAGTTGTCCTGCAGGCTGTCACACCTTTGGGATGTGCTTGGTTGTTTCCTCATTATGTTGTTTACCCTCTTCCTATACCTCCTGTGCATTTTCTTTTTTTCTTTTTTTTTTTTTGAGATGGAGTCTCGCTCTGTCGCCCAGGCTGGAGTGCAGTGGCGCGATCTCGGCTCACTGCAAGCTCCGCCTCCCGGGTTCACGCCATTCTCCTGCCTCAGCCTCCCGAGTAGCTGGGACTACAGGCGCCCGCTACCACGCCCGGCTAATTTTTTGTATTTTTAGTAGAGACGGGGTTTCACCGTGTTAGCCAGGATGGTCTCGATCTCCTGACCTCGTGATCCGCCCGCCTCGGCCTCCCAAAGTGCTGGGATTACAGGCGTGAGCCACCGCGCCCGGCCTCCTGTGCATTTTCTACATTGGAAGTTTGACTTTTGATTTGAAAGTGTGGAGTGGAAAAAAAAGAAAGTCTGGAGTGGGAGACAAGAAGTACTTGAAGATCTTTTAAAGATAAGAAATGATGACTGTTATTAAAAATGATGTGCAAGAATATATCAAGTGCCAAGAAGCAGAGGAGAAAGAACGCAGCAAAAGGGACCATGGTGGCTGGAGCTGAAAGATATTTCTATGCCTATGTGAGAGTGATTCTTTTAGGGGCCCCAAGAAATAACTGGGAGGCACTAATCTACTCATCTGACAAAGGGCTAATATCCAGAATCTACAAAGAACTCAAACAAATTTACAAGAAAAACAAACAACCCCATCAAGTGGGTGAAGGATATGAACAGATACTTCTCAAAAGAAGACATTTATGCAGCCAACAGACATGTGAAAAAATGCTCATCATCACTGGCCATCAGAGAAATGCAGATCAAAACCACAATGAGATACCATCTCACACCAGTTAGAATGGTGATCATTAAAAAGTCAGGAAACAACAGGTGCTGAAGAGGATGTGGAGAAATAGGAACACTTTTACACGTTGGTGGAACTGTAAACTAGTTCAACCATTGTGGAAGACAGTGTGGTGATTCCTCAGGGATCTAGAACTAGAAATACTATTTGACCCAGCCATCCCATTACTGGGTATATACCCAAAGGATTATAAAGCATGCTGCTATAAAGACACATGAACACGTATGTGTATTGCGGCACTATTCACAATAGCAAAGACTTGGAACCAACCCAAATGTCCAACAATGATAGACTGGATTAAGAAAATGTGGCACATATACACCATGGAATACTATGCAGCCATAAAAAAGGATGAGTTCATGTCCTTGTAGGGACATGGATGAAGCTGGAAACCATCATTTTGAGCAAACTATTGCAAGGACAAAAAACCAAACACCGCATGTTCTCACTCATAGGTGGGAATTGAACAATGAGAACACTTGGACACAGGAAGGGGAACATCACACACTGGGGGCTGTTGTGGGGTGGGAGGCTGGGGGAGGGATAGCATTAGGAGATATACCTAATGTAAATGACGAGTTAATGGGTGCAGCACACCAACATGGCACATGTATACATATGTAACAAACCTGCACATTGTGCACATGTACCCTAGAACTTATAGTATAATAAAAATATATATTTATATATAAAAGAAATAACTGGGAGGCACTAACTGGGAGCTAAGTTCCTGCATGAGCAAATGAAGACTTAGCACCATTACAATTTGGGCATAAATATAAATGTGATTTCAATTATGTCCACAAGCTGGTAACATTTGGGTTACACCTGGAAATAGGTTCAAGATATGTAACTGTGAAGGTAATGCTACACATGGTTAAAACAATCACACTGTATAGGGATATGTGAAATGAAAACTAAGTTTTCCCTTTCCCTAATCCCCACTGCCCCCTCTCTATGCTGCTAATGGTTTCTGCTTCTGATTCTAACAGTTTTAATTGTAATTTTCAAAAATAATTATGCTTCTATTTCTTGTTTTTATCAAATTCAGGCATTATCCATTGGCCTCTAGGTACAAAATGTGAGGAATTTAGAACTTGAGTGGCTTTTCATCTTTCCTTCTGTTGAACTCCTACTTTTTATTGTATCAGCATTTATAGTCATTACAAGCTTTTAAAACCATAATTTAGTATTCTGTTCTTTGTCTATAGGTTGAGTATAATAAAAAACCTATGTGAAACATTTATAAACATTATTACCATTAGCCAGGCATGATGGCATGTGCCTGTAGTCCCAGCTACTCGGGATGCTGAGGTGGGAGGATCACTTGAGCCTGGAAGGTTGAGGCTGCAGTGAGCCATGACCATGCCACTGCACTCCATCCTAGATGACAGAGTGAGACTCTGTCTCAAAAAAGAATTAAAATAACTATTACCTTAATATAATCTCTCTAGAAATAAATATGATTGAACCTATAGAGAAGAAAATATAATCCTTAATTTAAAATATTTTGTCACTCAAACAAGGATAGTATGCGTATCCCTCTCGAAAGGATGACCTTTAAATTTCTTTTTTACTTCTGTAAATCTTTCTGGGTCATTTCAGGTAACTGAAGCTTCTTGTATCTCATCTTTTTCTGCTTTCTTGGCTTATTTTTTGGTTTTGCTGGGTTACTTCACAAGTAATTTTTTCTTATTGTGTGTATAGTTACTAAACTTACTGAATTCTTATGTGTCTACAAGTGCTGTCTTTTACCCTCATACTTGATTGAAATTTGGCTGAATATAGAAAATTAAGTTCCAAATTGCTTTCCCTCAGACCTTTGGGTACACTGCTCTGTTGCCTCCTGGAGCTCTACAGTTTTGGAGTGAGTCTGTAATCAGGCTGAGGTTCCTCAAAAGTTGCCAGAGTCAGGATGACTTGTCTCTGGGGTGAAGGTCATCAGGGTTATCAATGCTGAGTGGCTCTGTCTTTCTTCCTGAGCTGCTATGGGGGTCCAGATTATCTCAAACTGAAGTCCCTTTTTTTGACCCACAACTCCCTCATCATTGGCCGTCCTAGACGTATTTCCTACATCCTTCGGAAGGCAAAAGCTGCCTCACTAGTTATTCTATCTATGGAGAGACAGACCCCACCCATCCCAGCTATCCCAAACGCAATTCTTTAACATTTCAGGCTCATTTGTAATTTCTGAACTAGGATTGTTTTGGGGGCAGTGGGGGTGGGGCTTGCAAAGGTCGGTCTTTATCTCTGGAGTTTGGGCTTCTGTCACTTCTGCCACAACTTCTCCACTTACCAGATGCCTTTTCTTTTCTATGGATGATAATCCTTCAAATTTTCTGATTCGCTGACCACTCTCAGTTCCATTTTTCACTGCTACAGTGGTTTGAATTTAAAAATGAATCTTTTAAAAATCATTTCAAAGGAGACTTAGAGACAGTGGGCAGATGTGTGCAGAAATGCAAGACACATTTTTAACTGAACAGTACAAGATAATATGGATATACACACACATACAGAAATAATAGAATGATAGTGCAGCTAAACTTAATACCAATGATCATAGGTAGTATGAAAAGGCTTATTTATGTTTACTAAATTTTTTGACTATGTGCATGTTTTACTTTTGTAATTATTAAAAAAAAACAAGGTGTGGGTGTGTGTTTTAAAGAAATAAATGATGGACTTTATTATGTGAAGATGGAAAGCAACGGTGTAAACCTAAACAGGAATGGAGGTTTTTCAACTGGTTCTGTAACTGTCTGCCCGCCTTCCATGCAATGGTTATATCATGCAATCCAGTGCAAATCAAATCGTTTATATCACATGCAAAGCACACTACCTTTAGGCTCCTCAGCAAAATTAAATCAAGAATACGAAACCTTTACTAAGCACATTTTATGTGCAGTGCTAGGCAGTGCAACGTAAGGGGGCTGCCATAGATGGGGGTGGACCTCAGGAGGAGATGGGAGCAAAAGCTGGCTCTGAGTTAGATCCATCCAACAACGTCCAGTCTGCTTTGTACTAGAAGGTACCCAAGAGACTGGGTAAGTTCTGGGCCTCCTTCCAGGTGTTCTAATCTTTGAAACTATAAATGTCATGTTACCCGTTTAATCAGATTCTAAAAGGGCTTCTTGGCAGAAAAATATGGGAACTACTGTGGCAGATCAACTACAAAGACAAGCCAGTTTATTGGTTCAGGCTTCAGAAGAAACTCTAGATGAAACTAAAATTTGCTGCTAAGAAAAATGTGATAAATCTAGTATTACTTAAAAGCTTCTAAAGCAATGGCAAATAATGATAACAATAAGTTGCATACCTCTTCCACGTGCACAGCTTCTGCCCTGTGACTTCAAAGAAAGCTCCTCAAGTCCAGGGGGAGACACACAGCTCTGCTGAGGAGATATTTATGGGGCTGTTATGGCGCCTAGGATGTTCCTATTATACTCACCATTCAAACCTCCAGATTTCCAGGACCACAGCAAACAAAAGACTTGAGGCATTTTAAGAAGGGTTTTGCTTTTTCCTATAACACAAATGATCAGGTTTGCATTGTTGTCATTAATTTTGAACTCTTGTCATTAAGTCTACTTATATTATGCTTCATCTATTTTAAAATACAGAGAAACAGACTGGAGAAGTCCTTCAGCCTTAAGTGGAGTAGAGAGCTGGTAGCTATGTGGCTAATTTAATAAATGTCACCACACAAAGAATATCACAATAGACTTTAGCAGAATAAATGAAATCTCATAACCTGGTTTGGTGCAGTGAAGGCTGTCCCTTCAGTACTGATTTAATCTGCAAAGTCTGAAGGCATCAAATCATTTGTGAAGCGGTTTGACTTCCTTTACGCCTTTCCACCCACTTATCCTTTGCCCCTACCACAACCTTGCAACCATACAAAAGCCAGATGCAGTGCCAGAAGAACCCAAGCTTCCTCAATCACTCAGTTCAAGGCTAGCATCTATGAATTTAATGAAATGTTGTTACAGAGAAATAAGTGTGGGAGCTTCCTTTCCGATATTCTATGTTTACAGTTTTCTTTCCTCACCCCAAAATGAACTTAATTACAAGAAATGTTTCACCTTCAAAGAGTTGTGTAATCGATTTTGTGTACCAGAGGAAAGGGGAAAAATGAGTAATGCTGGCTTTAAGATATGGTTGTAAAATATGTCTACATGTGCACGCTTTTGTTGACTTCAATTTTTTTCCTTTTATATATAATTTATTCTTTTTAATTTAGTATTTTATTTTATAGCAATCTCAAATATTAAGTCATTTCTTTCTTCTTCTTTTTTTTTTTTTTTTTTTTTGTGGAGTCTTATTCTGTCACCCAGGCTGGAATGCAATGGTGCAATCTCAGCTCACTGCAACTTCTGCCTCCCGGGTTCAAGCGATTCTCCTGCCTCAGCCTCCCGAATAGCTGGGACCACAGACGCGTGCCACCATGCCCAGCTAATTTTTGTATTTTTGGTAGAGATGGGGTTTCACCATGTTGGCCAGACTGGTCTCGAACTCCTGAGCTCAAGCGATCCACCTGCCTTGGTCTCCCAAAGTGCTGGGATTACAGGTGTGAGCCACGGTGCCTGGCCACATTAAGTCATTTCATTCTACAAGTGCTAAAAAAAAAGGGACATTTTATATAAATGTATATTGTTATAACACCAAACAAAATTATCAATATATCCTTGGTATCATCCAAAACACCGACAATATTTAACTTTCCATGATTATCTTAAAAATATGTTACAAGTGGTTGTTATATCCAAAGTCCACACGTTATTTGGTGGTTTTATCTCTTAAGTATCTGCTAGTACTCTTTCTTTCTTTCCCTTTCTTCTTTATGCCATTGACTTGTCTAATAAATCAGATCAATGATCCACTAGTCCCTCTTGCGGTAGTTTTAATCAGCCAGATGTAGAATAGGGCATCTCCCCACATTTTTTTTTTTTTGAGGTGGAGTTTTGCTCTTGTTGCCCAGGCTGGAGTGCAATGGTGCAATCTTGGCTAACTGCAACCTCTCCCTCCTGGGTTCAAGCAATTCTCCTGCCTCAGCCTCCCGAGTAGCTGGGATTACAGGCACATGCCATCATGTCCAGCTAATTTTTGTATTTTTTAGTAGAGTTGGGGTTTCACCATGTTGGTCAGGCTGGTCTCCAACTCCTGACCTCAGGTGATCCACCCACCTCGGCCTCCCAAAGTGTTGGGATTACAGGCGTGAGCCACCGCGCCCAGCCACCTCCCCACATATCTTAAAAGGAAATCCTTTGAAGCAGGTAGAACCTATACTAGCACAACCTTACTGATAGAAAAACAGGGCCACAAAGACTTTGAGTGGTTACCTAAGAAGATCTGAAACAGAATCTTCTTCTCTAATTGTTTATCTAGTTATTTTTGTTTTTGTTTTCTTTGAGACAGGGTCTTGCTTTGTCACCCAGGCTGGAGTGCAGTGGCGCCATCTGGCTCACCGCAACTGCTGCCTCCCAGGCTCAAGCAATCCTTCCACCTCAGCCTCCTGAGTAGCTGGGACTACAGGCATGTGCCACCATGCCTGGCTAATTTTTGTATTTTTAGTAGAGATGGGGTTTCACTATGTTGGCCAGGCCGGTCTCAAACTCTTGACCCCAAGTGGTCCACCGGCCTCAGCCTCCCAAAGTGCTGGGATTACAGGTGTGAGCTACTGTGCCCAGAGTGTTTATCTTGTTATTTTTAAACTAAACTTTCCTGACTCTTGTTTTTTGTGTTAAGGGTAAGTATGGTAGAATGTTGTACATATATATGGTTTCAAAAAGTGGGCTTGCTCATTTCACTTTGCAAATACTTTGTTAACAGACTTGACTATAAGTTCCACGAAGACAAGGTCATGTCTGTTTTATTCACCATAATATTCCTAGGCCTTGACAGGGTCTGGCATAGCTTAATGCTCAAATGTTTGTTGAATAAATGGCGAATGAATGAGTGCATGTTGTGTTGCACCAAAGTGTGACCACACCTTAAGTTTGAATAGCTCCTCGCTCTTTACAAATCTCTTGTGTATAGTCTTTTACTTGATCATACAACAACCACATAAAACGAATACCGTAGTTCCCATTTAACAGACAAGAAAAGAAGGTGAGAAGCATCACTCAGTTATGTGTTAGGCATGGAAAAAAGTGAGCCTAGGTTCCAGGATGTTTTAATCTCATCAACTGTCCTTTTAAAAACTTTAAAAAATTTTTCTTAAGTTCAGGGGTACAAGTGCAGTTTGTTACATAGGTACACTTGTGTCATGGGGGTTTGTTGTACAGAGCTTTCATCGTCCAGGTATTAAGCCAAGTACCCATTGGTTATTTTTTCCTGATCCTCTCCCTCCTCCCACCCTCCACCGTCTGAAAGGCCCCAGTGTGTGTTGTCCCCCTCCACATGTGTCCATGTGTTCTCCTCATTTACCTCCCACTTATAAGTGAGAACATGCAGTATTTGGTTTTCTGTTCCTGTGTTAGTTTGCTAAGGATAATGGCCTCCAGCTCCATCTATGTCTAACTCTCTACACAACTTCACCTACTCTGATAAGGCAGACATGCATGTTACTTCACAACTTGCAAAGCCTCTTAGCTCATTTGGTCTCTTCAGCAACCATTCAAGGTAGGAGTGACTGTCTCAACTTTGAAGATGAGGAAACTAAGTCCGAGTCACATGACTAAGATGAAAAGCCTATACTAGACCCCAGATTTTCTGACTTCAAATGTAGTTTGGTTTCTACTACACAACCAATTATACTGCTCCCTTGTCTGTCCCCTGCCTTATTCCACTGTACAGGCTCAAGTCCTTTCTTTTTCCCACGTCCCCAAGTATATTCATGTCTCTCTGGGTAGCCATGGTGGGTGTTGGTGTGTTCATATATTACATCTTCCTCCCATTTATATCACATCAACCAGTTTCCTATCATTGCCCACTACCCCCCTTGAGGCAGAAGCAGAGTTTTCTCCTTCGTATGCCTAATTCTAACCTCTTAAGTAGACAAGGCCCAGCAGTTGTTGTTGACTCACTGGGCATTTAACTTGTCAGCATTTTGGATGCCCTTTTCTTCTAATAGAAATCTAAAAATGAATGAACTAGGGAATTTTGCTGTTTGTCAGGCATAAATTATCATACTTCAAAAGTGAATAGCTGTTTGAAAGTTAGACATTAAATAATTTCTATTTCTAAAATTAAATTTAAAAAAACAGCATTAGCGAATGATTGGAGAAGGAGCCATTGCCTAAATGTAAACAGGATGACAAGAATCTGGCCATTTGGAGAAGACATTCATCACTCTGGGCATATATTTACACATACACACACACACACACACACACACACAGACCTTGTGTTTTTCCTTGTGAGAAAACACTAGCTGTTCACTAGCTATTTAAAACTTACATTTTTCTCTGGATTTGTTTTAAAAGATTATTTTTAAAGGGGTTGAATACATGTACTTCCTCAATCTGATCTTGAATTCAGGTCTCAGTGATGTGAGAATATAGGATTTGGGGTATCCACCCCCATTGCACCTTTGGAAAATTACTTTAAAACATTTGGAAGGTTTGCATTGAAGGGAGGATTGGCGGGTGGGAGCAGTTTTATTATGCACGCTCTTTTATGGGTTGTGGCCAGATATTTTCAATGTGCTATTATCCTAGGTTTTATGGAGTTCTTAGACCCTGTGGATATAAACATCTGGGAATAAATGGTTGAATGTGAGCAAAGCTACATGCTATTCTGCCAGGGAAGAAATACGTTTGTGCAGCATTTAAAATGTAATGAATTATCCACAAGGGAAGTAATAATTTAATAAGTATACTAACTACCAATAAGCCAAATAAAATATTTTTTTAAAAAAGCTCTTCTACTAGCTGTATTCAAATGTTTTATATGTGTTTTATCTACATGCATATGATCAAATCATACAGATTCTTGTCTTCACAAATTGTCACATCTACCATTGGAGGCTTGGTGGAGGAGTCTAATTGGCGAATGAAGGAAAAGATTCTGCCACTTAATTTATTTCAGGGGTAAGGCTGAGATAGGACATGAAATTGGATTTCATGGTACTCACTTCAGGAGAGGAGAAAATCAATATGTCTATGATGAATTCTTCTTTTATTTTTTTTTCTGAGGTGGAGTCTTGCTCAGTCACCCAGGCTGGAGTGCAGTGGCGCGATCTTGGCTCACTGCAACCTCTGCCTCCTGGGTTCAAGCAATTCTCCTGCCTCAGCCTCCTGAGTAGCTAGGATTACAGGTGCCCACCACTGTGCCCGGCTAATTTTTGTATTTTTAGTAGAGATGGGGTTTCGCCATGTTGGCCAGGCTGGTCTCGAACTCCTGACCTCGTGATCCACCCGTCTCAGCCTCCCAAAGTGCTGGGATTACAGGCGTGAGCCACCGCGCCCAGCCCCTATGAATTCCTCTTTTGAAAGTCTTCTTGATTTTATTCTTCCTCAGACTTTAGTGCTATGATTAAATAACAATATTCTTTTAGTACTGATTTCTTTTCTTCTTTTAGCCTTATTTTCTTCCTCTCCCCCTTTCTATCTTCTTTCCTTCCCTCTTTTCTTGAACTCTGTGAGAAGCTCTGACACAGCTCAGCATGCAGAGGATGAGAACACTGGCTCCCATGTCACTGCTGAGCCCACATACACTACCATTGTGGGTTCCAGCTCAGTTCAGCTAGTCTCATTTCTGTGATAATTCTGATTTGAGTATGGACAGTGATCCCTTTCCAGCTTTGTAGCTCTTCAGGCAGAATGATCCCTCTGGCCACTTTATCTGCTGTCCAAGGAACAATACTCTTCATGTTTGCACTTGGCCTGGGACAGGCCATTGAGGATGGAGCTGGAAGAAAGAGTTACTCCTGTCTTTGGTGACCGGAGCTCTAACAGGGAGCTATCGTCATATAATAGATCCCAAGATAACAGGAGCTCAGATACTTACGGGAGAATTGAGCCTGGGTTATATCCAGCTTTGATTTTGCTCTTCAAATTGAAATTGATCCAAGATGAGGAAAGCAAGGAGTGATAGAGGGAAGAAAAAAGAGGAAGAGGGAGAGAGAAAAAAGGAGGAGGAGAACACATGTGCATGTTCAAAACCCTAATAGGATTGGGTGAGAGCCATTGAATACCTGGTCCACTGCAATTGTAAAATCTGCTTTCACCATCAGGAGTGGGTTTAGCATCTGGAAGTGATTTCATTCTGTGATTACCTTTGGACTGCAATGCCTGTTGGTTCTTTACTAACAAGCAAGCACAGACCCAGGGCAAGCCTTTCATGCTAACAAGCAAACAAGCCATCAGGCTGCAGATTTCAAAACCAGAGGCAGGAGGCGGATGTGAAGTGGGTCGAAATCCTGTTGCTTCCCAGGGGAAAAAAAAGTTGGGAGAGAGAAAAAGAAGTGGCTTTGCCCTCCTAAGCCCTTTTTCAAAGCACATGGAAAGTCAACAATTATTCCATAGATCATATATCTGCCCATGTATTTCAAAACTTTTGGAATGCAACTAACATTGCCTCAGGCAAGTAGTAAGAGACATTCAGCTCTGTTTAACTCCACAATATAACACCGGGGAGCAACGTGTCTGTGGGCTGTCTTCCCTCTAAAACACTTGGACCCTCCAACCCTAGTAAGAAGATCTGAGACCATATTCCCCTTCTCTGTGCAGATTCCCTCAAATTTGCCAAACGTGCCCAAGTAGCCCTTGGTTATTCACATTCACAGAATGTCCCTTTAAAATGTGTGTGATGATTAAAGCAACGAAATGTGAAAGATCAACTTTGTATTTCCCAATCTGTAATGTTTTGTTCCATGCAAACTTTCTCAATAACCTGTTCTATTAAAGATTTTGAGAAGCCTTATTTTGATGGAGGCCAATTACCAGTGTTAGGCCTCCAAAGACTGATTATAATTTACATATATTGGTGCCATAAAAAGCTGTCCATAAGTTTTTAGCATTGACCAGCTTTTAGAAATCCTAAAAGGAGGCAAGCCAGGTTTTAAGTGCGGAAGTCTTGAAGGGCAATACATTAGATTAAAGAGTAGCAGTGAATAATAATGATAATGATAGGCACCAAGATTTCTTTAGTACCTAGAATGTGCCAGGCACTCTGCTAGGCCCTTGTATATGTAATCACTGTTATTTAATCCCACCACAAACCCAGTGATATGAATTCTATTATTACCCCTCATTTACAGATGAGGCAATGGAGACGTAGGGAAGTTTCTTGCCCAAAGTCCCACAACTTAGAAAGGCACAACCAAAACTGAAACCCACAGGTACCAGGACAATATGGAAAAAATATTCTGTTTTTGTGTTCTAGGCTCACTCTTCTCGATAAGCTACAATGGGACTCAACTTTCCCTAGGATTTGTATATAAGGTGTAGGTCCACGGTACATGCGTGTAAGTACATCAGGATTTAACTTTTGGAGGAAGATGGTAGCTATCAGAAATTATGTGTACTCCCAGCTTCTTCAAAGAGATGAGCCAGAGTTATGTTCAGAGTGAGATGACCATTTCATTGCTGCTTGTGCCCCTTGTGGGCACTGAGTAGCAAGGCTGGATTAAAACTGCCAATGGTCCTCACCTCCTGGCATACAAGCTTTGTGACATCCCTTCCCATTGAATGTGGGATGGACAAAGGGACTTGCTTCTAATTAATATAATAGGGCAAAATCAGTGAGATGTCACTATAGAGATTGGGTTACAAAAAGACACGCTTTCTCACGGGTTTGTTCTGAAGGAAGGCAGCCGCATATTGTGAGCTGCCCTTTGGAGAGGTCCACGTGGCAAGGAGTGATGTCTCCAGTCAACAGCCAGGGAGGATGTGAGGCCTGGCAACAGACAGGAAAGCCAGTTTGAAAGTGGATCTTCCCTGGGTTGAGCATTGAGATGACTGCAGCCTTGTGAGAGATCTTAAGTGGGACATCCAGCTAAGCTGTGCTAGGACTCCTGATAATGAGAAACCTAAGATAGTAACTTTTCTTTTTCTAAACCACTAAGATTCAGGGTAGTTTTTTACACAACATAGATAACTAATCCACTTCTGTAGTGTGAAGGCAAGAGATACAGCCTACCCTCCAGGAGGAACCACTAGGATAGCTGACTGAGAACCCTGGTTCAAGAAGCAGGGTAAGTGTCTTCTTCTGGCCGTTTCCTGTCACTAGAACACCAGCATTGCTGGAGCAAGCTCGGGTTGCAGCCTCAAGAGAAGTCCGCTCTGTCTTTGCTAATTGGTGGATTTCTCAGCTTGCTTTCACTCTGCCTATTACATTGTGATGAATTAGGCTGAGTGGCCCAGGGGAAAGTGAAAGTGAGTTAAACAAATTTGTCTCTCTTGAAAAAGGAAGCAGGACTAAGGCAGAGACATTCATTCAACAACTAGTGAGAAGCAAAGCATGCCCTCACCCTGCCCTCAGGTATGATGGGAGGACACAGACCATAATCCTGCGAATGTGAGCATCCGCAGAGAGGCCTGGCAGCCACATGGCTCTGTGTGACACAGGCTCAACTCCAAGCATCAGAGTCTGCCAACCAAAGAATAACAGAGAATATAAATCTTTATTCAGTTTCTCGAGGTAATATCCAAATGCAGAATTCATTCTCAGTGTATCGCAAAGCATCTTAAAAACCTCTCCCAATTTCAGCAACTCTCAAAATCCTCTTTACTACTGGCTGCTCCTAATTCCCTCCCAGTTTAGGATTCTTTTAAATGTAGCTCTTTACCCTGCTGCCCCCTCCCTGTTTTTCCGGGTCCTCTTCCGATGCATACCCTCTTGCCCAGAAGTCACATACTGGCAGGCGTGGGCCACAACCGGCCTGTAGATTGTTTTGTTTGATTTCCAAGATCATCAAGAAATTTTGTATAGACTACCAACTTGGGGGCTTGAGTTGAAAGCTGGTTAGATCTGGCCACATGGGGCCTACCTCCTTGCCTGGCAACAATTGGCCACACTGAGCTTAGCTCAGCGCTTCCCCTTCCTTTATGTAATGGGCCCCAACTCTCTGCTGCTTCTCTCACCTATCACATCCCTGCTCTGGAGACCCAGGGAGTCTGGAGAGCGCCGTCAGACAGCATTTGCTCTGCGGAGTGTCAGGGCTCTGCTCTGTTTGGAGAAGGAAGCCGGGAATGAGCTGATGGGTTTGCTCTGGCAACAAGATGCGGAGCTGGCTTAGGAAAGGAAGACCAAGGTTTATTATGATTGGGCAAAGCCCTTAATTGCCACTTTGGACGAAGCTTAGCTTTTAAATTCATATTCTGTAGCTAAAGAGCCTCTCTTTATACAAAAGTACTGCAGCTAATTAGTGGCTGGCCATCTTGTAAGAAATGGCTATTTGCTTTATTTTTAGTAAAAGCTTCTTGGAATTTTCCTGACTCCTGCCTACTTTCAGTGCCCCTGGCTACCAGAGGATGTTGACAGAAATGAGCAGGGTTGAACTTTGCTCACTGCCAACTGGCCTTTTCCATTGACCTGGGGTTTTTTTTCCCCCTTTTGGGGAAAGAGCATAGCTTCTAGCTCTTTCTGGTCTGCTCTGCCTGGTGGCCCAGCTGTTCTGACAGAGCCAGATCCCAGTGATTGCCTCCTTGCCTCCACTCCAGAGAGGGCGAGAACTTAAGAGCTTTTCCTCCCAGAAAACAGATGCCAAGATAGGCATGGAGAGATGCATTTGTCCTAGTGAAGAGGGCCTGGAGGTATGGAAAAGGCCCTGAGGTTCATAGCTACTCACTAGATGTCTTCCTTTATTTGTCCTCTGGATCCACTCCCACCCTCACCCACCCTGCTCTGGGCCTTAGGGGGCTCCACATGTGGACCACATCAACTGGCTCCATGGTCCTCTGATTTCCCTTTGGGTTAGGCCAGTGTGGTGTACCAGTAGGAGATAGAAGAAGGAGGTGTATTTATTCCCTGGGTCCCATACCATGGGATCTCCTCTGTATATACATATACATATACATATACATGCTCCATATAGGTTCTAGAAGCCATGTCCTCCTATTTTTCCCTTCAGGCTTGGGGCAATAATGAAACCCCACTAGTACTAGCCCTTGCATGGTATCCACACACCCCGCTTGCATCTACTAAACTCTCCTCAGATTATCCTAATTTGAGTGTGCCATCTGTTTCCTGCAAGAATTTTGATGAATACAGCTATCCTACCCTAACCAGATCTTTAAGAACAAGATGGTCTCTCCTTGGAAGCAAGAAATGAATCAGCTAGAATAGGGGCCTGAAATGCTGTGCACAGAGAAGATGCATACTTCCTCATGCCAGAGGGAAGGGATGGAACCCACTGCCTACATCAGTGAAGTTGAGTGGGCCCAGATCCCCTCACCTCTGGCAGGACACGCCTTCCCTTGACTAGATGAGAGCCACTCTAGGACTGAAACCAAAGCTTCTGATTTGAAGGCAAGTGCTCTTTCCCTGGCCTGAGCCCTAAGGCCCATGTTGGTCCCTGTGGGTGACCTAGGGAATTTAGACATACATTGGTAAAGAATCTTGAGGGCATATGTATTTATTAATGCTTATTTCTGCTGTTCTGCCTTCACCAAGAAAGGGTAATTTGTAGTATTTGTCCCCCTAAATGAATCTCAGCTGGACTCCCATGTGCTGCCCAGCAAATCTCCAAAAAGAAATCCCATGTATGTGGCTTTCCTCCATGGGTTTCCTCTCTACCATGAAGAGAGAGGCAGGAGGGTGAAAGAGGGTGAAGTCAAGGCTTATACAAGGCCCCTTCCCTTTTGATCCTCTTCAGTGGCTGTCACTAGCCTCATCTCTGCCGAGTTTTGAGACAATAGCAAAAACAGATGGATTCTCTAAGGACTGGCCTGTGTATTTAATCCGTCTTTGAATATAAGTTTGTTCCAAGCCTGAAGGGTTTGGTCTCACTGGAAAGTTTTTTATTTCAAAGGAGAAGGCTCTTGAGGGTAACATGAGTGGATGGAATCACACTTAGAGAGCAGATATGAAGTTTTTCTTTGGTACCACAAGCCCTTGTCTTACTTAAAGAAGTAGATTTTGATATAACTTCCTTCCCTTCTGGTAATAAGCAGCCATTGTCCCTGTGAAGCTGTGACACATGGTGCCTTTTTTTGGTTTCCTTCAAGGCTTAAACACCGTTCCCTATTTTTTTCTCATGTCATACAGTCATTCCTGAAAAGAAGCACAGGACCTGTGGAGCACGAGTTTTCTAGATGTTAGTCTCCTATAGTTGAATGACATGTTTGTATCTTTCCCTGGGCAAAAGGTCTACTTCCTTCAGGCACTCTGCTTCTGGGCTCTTATTCCAAGATGAATTCTGACTTCTCCTCATCTGTTTCATGGAAAATCTGGGCAGCTCTTCTTCCCTAACACACACATACACACACACACACACACACACACACACACACACACAGACACACACACACACGGTCTTTTCAGGGCCTTTGAACTTCTCCTGTATGTAGATAATCTTTTTCTTCTTAGTTCAGTAAAGACAATTTTAAAGTATTTCAAAGAATCATGTACAAGGGAATTGAGGTAAGGATGGAGGAGCAGGGGCAAAATGAATAGAAATAAATGAGTTTTCTGATGCAGGTTTTACACAAACTCTTCCAAAAAATAGGAGAGAATACTCATTTTATGAGGCAAGTATTACCGTGATATCTAGACCAGACAAAAGATCTTACAAGAAAACTACTGAACAATAAGCCTTGTGAACATACATGCAAAATCCCCAACAAAATATTATCAAATTGAATCCAGTAATATATAAAAATAATAATGATCAGGACTATTAATAAAGGGGATTTATCACAGGAATGCAAGATTAGATCAACATTTGAAAAATCAATATATGCAATTCACCATATTAACAAGTTCACAAAGAAAAATCATACAATCACCTGAGAAGATGCAGGGGGAAAAAACCACCTGACAAGTCCAAAATCCACTCATAATAGAAACCTTCAATAAACTAGCAATAGAAGGAAACTTTCAACCTGAAAGAGGGCATCTACAAAAGCCTACAGTTAACATCAGATTTAATGGTGAAATACTGAATGCTTTACCCTAAGGCTGGGAACAAGGTCATCACTTCTAGTCAGATTATGCTGGTGGTCCTAGCCAGTGCAATAAGGTAAGAAAAATAAATAAGATCCATACAGTTTGAAAAGAAAGAAGTAAAACTATCTTTATTAGCAGCTGTTATGATTATTCATGTAGAAAATCTCAAGGAATTTAACAATTACTAAACTACTATACAAGTTTAGCAAGGTCACAGGATATAAAGTCAGTATAAAAATGAATTAAATTGCCATAAGCTATCAATGAAATTGGAAATTAAAGTAAAAAATACGGTTTATGATAGCATCAAAATGACATATTTGGGAATGAATGTAACAAAACATGTACAAGACTTGTACGCTTTACATGACTCAGAAAAACCAAAGAAGACTTAAACAAATAGTTATTTACTGTGTTTATGACCTGGGAGTCTCAATATTGTTTAGATGTCAATTCTCCACTAAATTGATCTGTATCTCCAACATATGCCAACAAAAACCCTAGAAGCCTATTTTTTTTAGAAATTGACAAGCAGATTCTAAAATTTATATGGAAATGCAAATTCTAGAATATTCAAAACAAATTTGAAAAAGAGGAATAAACATGTTAAATTCATACTATTTGGTTTCAAGGCTTACTCTAAAGCTACAATAGTAAAATAATAAAAACAGTATGGTGTTAGTGTATGAGTAAACACAGACCGACAGAGGGTTCAGAAATAGATCCACACATATATAGTCAATTGATTTTTTTTTTTTTTTTTTTGAGATGGAGTTTCACTCTTGTTGCCCAAGCTGGAGTACAGTGGCGCGATCTCGGCTCACCACAACCTCCGCCTCCCAGGTTTAAGCAATTCTCCTGCCTCAGTCTTCCTGAGTAGCTGGAATTACAGGCATGGGCCACCATGCCCGGCTAATTTTTGTATTTTTAGTAGAGATGGGGTTCCTCCATGTTGGTCAAGCTGGTCTCAAACTCCTGACCTCAGGTGATCCATCCGCCTCAGCCTCCCAAAGTGCTGGGATTATAGGCGTGAGCCACCACGCCTGGCTGGGCAATTGATTTTTTTACAGAGGTACTAAGGTAATTGAAAACAGGAAAGAATAGACATTTAAACAAATGGAGCTAGAATAATTGGAAGAATTAGATAACCACATGAAAATAAAAACCTCAACCCTTACATCATACAAAAATTAAAATGTAATGGATTACAGACCTAAATCTAAGAGCAAAATCTATAAAGGACTTCATCAAAATTAAAAACTCTCCTTTAAAAGACATTGTTAAGGAAAAGAAAAGCCAAAGGCTAGAAGAAACTACTTGCAAAACACATAGCTGATAAAGGACTTGCATCATAAATACATAGAACACTTACAAGTCAATATTAAAAAGACAAATCATCTAATAAAAAACACAAAAGATTTGAACAGATACTTTACCAAAAAAGATACATAAATGGCAAAAAAAAGTACATGAGGAGGTGTTCAACATCTTCAGTGTTTAGGGAAATGAAAATTAAAATCACAGTAAGATATCACTACATACCCACTAGAATGGCTAAAATGTAAATGATTGATAATAGCAAGTGCAGACAAGAATGTGGTGTCCCTAGGAAACTCATGCATTGCTGATAGCAATTCGAAATGGTGTACCCACTTTGGAAAACAGTTTAATAGTTAAACGTCCACTTAACATGCAGTCCAACAATCTCATTCCCGGATATTTACCCAAAAAAACGTGCAGGCAAAAATTGGCAGAAACTATTTATTAAATTCAAATGTCATCAACTGGCGAGTTAGTAAACAAGCTGTGGTACATTCACATATGTGAATTCCATCCACTGTGGAATACTACTCAGCAGTAAAAAAGAATGAGAACAATTGATACATTCAACAACATAGGTGAATTTCAAAAGCATATGCTAAGTAAAAGAAGACAGGCACAAAAGACTACATACTGTGTGATTCACCTTATATGACATCCTAGAAATGGCAATACTATGTAGTTGCCAGGATTTGGGGGTTGGAAGGAGAGGATTGATTGCCAAGGGAAAGAAGAAAAACTTTTGGGGTGATGGGAATATTCTGCATTTTGATTGTGATGGTGGTTACATGATTGTGCGCATTTATCAACATTCATCCAACTATACACTGAAAATGGTAAATTTTATTTCCTCTGTAAACCCAACTTGAAAAAATAATAAAATACAAGTTTCTGCCTGTTACTCAACTGAAATCTAGCCACACTGGCCAGTCTTCAAGCGAATGAAAATGTAACCCCTAGTTCCTTTCTCTTTCTTCAGCCCTGTGTTGAAAATCCAGTAAAATATTTCTTTTCAGATTAGTAGATTTATTCTTCTACTTCCATCTCTACCTCTTGTCTAAGCTCTACCTTCCACCTCCAAAAGGGAGAGGCAAATGATGGTGGAGCTATGCTCACTTATTTAGCAAGACTGACAATAATCTGTTAAATGGCTAAAGGGTCCCACTCATTTCCAAGTCCTCATCTCTACTGGAGAAATGAACCACTGAATTCTTATGGGTACATGTCATATCAGCTCAAACTCACAGGTCAGTGACTCTGAGGAAGGGTAAAAGAGCACCACCCCACAGAATTGGCAGCTGGGCACAGAGAAACAAGTAAGGGCTTTGGAGTGTTCTGGTCCGGGCTCTGTCATTTACTAATGTAGCCCTTGAGCAAATACTTTAAACCTCTTGAGCACTGGTTTCCTTTTCTGTAAAATAGGGAAATAGTATCTTCCTTGATGGGTGGCTGTAAAGACTAAATGAAATAATATATATCAATAATATGGCACATAGAATCTCTCAACCAATTGTTGTTATCATCATCATCATTATTAATCATTTAATCAGCCTTGATAAACAGTGCCCTAAAAAGTCAAATGAAATGTGTGGTTAGGCAAGAAAGAGGTGAAATTGGAGTAGAGATGGTTATTTAATTTTATTTATAACCAAGCCTTGTTCTATGAAGGATCTAAAGCAACTAACAAAAATATGTACAAATTAAAGGGTAAAAATAAATAGAAGGAGATTTGAGAAGAAAATGGGTAGAAAATAGAAGAAATGAATTAATAACAAGAAATCCATATCCAAAGATATTGGTAGTTGCTAGGGGTAAGTCACAAATTTGGCTTTGAAATTTTTTCGATAATTCAAAGTAAAGAGAAATATACACTGAGCTTCAAGATTCCCACTCCCCACTAGCTACAACCACAAATTGGGTCATGAGGAGAAGCATGTCTTTTCCTGCACCCAAGAGATCTCATGCAGAGGAAGCACAGTCAAGAAGTGGATGGTTTCTCAACCACAGCCCTCATAAATTCAACAATGAGTCTCTCATAAAATCCTTCAATGTCAGCCAAAGCACGGATCTACACTTCTACAAAATACTGGAGACTCGTGTGATCTGGTGTAATCCTAAGGTAAAATTTAAAAATATCTAAAGGAATGTCTGCCTGTTTTTTGAAGCCAGCCTCTATAAATGTGTCTTGAAACTGGCTTTTGATAAGCATTGAAGAACAGAAAGTTGAAAATGGTAATATCTGGCAAGCATCTGAGCAGCAAATATTTTTAATTAGTAATTAAGGGGAAAGAATCACTGGACTAACAGTAGGTTTAAGATCTGAAAGTTAAGGAGTCTAAGCAAACCCTGCCACTGCAGGGAGGTAGATGAGGGACAAACTATACATGGGATTGAAAGAGACAAGAAACAGTCCTGGGGCCTCTGACACACTGAGGAACACGTCATTGAGAACCAAAGTTCTAAGCCATAGCATGAGGCCATCATGATTTCAGCCTGGCAAATTTTCAGTGCAGATGTTAGCAATCACCCACCATAGGCACTGAAAAAAAAAACTCAATAAAATACACATAGCATTTCTAATTTTAAGCAGTGTAGATCTGGTCAAACACTTCAAGATGAATTAGTTTCAAATAGTATTCTCAGATAGTGAAATGATTTGACCAGTGGCAGGGAATTGTTGGATATCAGCCACATGAAACACGGAGCACATCTGCCGAGGATGATGAATTTGGGTTAGAGTAGTTGATCTTTCCTTCTGGCAACATTTAAATAGCAGGGTCAGTTTTTTTTGTTGAGGCCACTTTAGTAATGCCATAAAAATCTCTGGAAGGAGCTGTACTCGGTCATCTTAAGAGATGCTCAACCCAACAGGGCTACCTGGAGGGGTGAGGAGACCCCAACAGAGAAGCAGACTTTGAAAGGAAAGCTGTCAGACAGCTTTAACTAGAGGAGACATCACCCAAGTCTCTAAAGAATCAATAAACCCCACGCAAGATAAGGAATTGGCATTTGGAATCTATTACACCCAAAGGGTACCGATGTCCCATTGCAGCTATACCAGTTGTAGTGAATGCTGTTGTTTCCTGCCCAGACTCTCCCAAGGCACTCATTCCCCAGCTTACAGTTGAGTCCTTCCCCAGGAATTGCTCTTGGCAGATGGTGACGTCCTCTCCTTGGAGGCCGCTTGAACCCAACTGCCTTTACAAGCAGTGTCTGGTCCCCATGGCATACTTGAAAGGCCATTCCAGTTTCAGAGCTCCCCTGGGAGTGGCTGCGACCTCTGTGGCAATTGCACTGCAGTTCACCACCTCCTACTGCCCAGACCTGCTTCTCTCCCTCCCTTATGGTGTGTTCCTGAGAACACGCCTCACAAAGCTCTCCTGTGCCAAAACCTCAGTCTGTTTCCCAAGGACCTACAACACTAGGCAAGAAAGACTTTTCCTGACCCCTGCCTCTCCTCCTTTCCCTCTGCTCCAGCCCAGGTGGAGCCATGAACAAACAGTGGCTGCTGAGTAGGGGAAGAGGTAGAATAATAAGACATGAAGAATCAACCATAATTTTCTTCCCCACTGCAGGCTCTCAAGGCTGAGACAGTCCTGAGTTGGGTGAAGAGAGGTACTTTAATTAGATGAGCTTTTGTTGTTATGTGATTATTGTGTCAGACTTTATAATAGTTAAATGTGATTGCAAAAACTATTGAACTACTCAGAATTTCAATCAGGAGCAGAGAGAAATGGGCCTATGTAGGAGGTCACTACATAGAAAGCAAGGGTGCAAAAAAGAGTTGCTTTCCCATTATACCCTATCTCGTCCAACGCATTCAGTGAGCTAGTGAGACACACCAGAGGCATTGGGGTGAGGGTGAAGGCGAGAGGAGCCTTTGTGATATTGAGAATTCTTCAGGTCCTTGAAACAGGGGAAGAAATGAAGTAATTCTGACACAGATCTGAAAACTGGCCAAGAGGCCTGCATAGCAGTGCTGATGAGTGGTGGGTGTTTTTTGGTTTTTGTTTTTGTTTTTAGTTTTAGGGACATCTGTTCCAAGTGCCTTTTGGTCCTGAAAATATTTTTGACCTCCTCATGACAATTTCATTTCTTGAAGCAGCAGTATATAACCCTTGCTTAAGTCAGAGAATCAGAGGAAAACACATGCAGCAACATGGCTTACAGGATGTAATCAGAGAGCGACTTTCTTTGTATTCCCTCCCTTCCTTTATGCTCACCTTCTGGGGCTATTTCTTCCATTGCCCTAAGATGAAAATTCAGGAAGGTCTTGTGATTTTTCTGGTCATGCAGTCACTTTAACCCATTTATGCCTGGGGTTGCAATTTTTTGAATTTTTGCAATCAGACCTCAGCGAAGACCTTGAGTGGTAGGATGTAAATAACTCCCACATGCTTAACGTTCCAATAATGAAACACTAGGCATAAGTTTAAGCACAAAGCACCATCTCAATTCAGTAACTAAAATCTTCATCTCCTGACTGGGCATAGTGGCTCAAGCCTGTAATTCCAGCACTTTGGGAGGCCAAGGCGGGCAGATCATTTGAGGTCAGGAGTTCGAGACCAGCCTGGCCAACATGGTGAAACCTTGTCTCCACTAAAAATACAAAAATTAGCCAGGCGTGGTGGCGCACGCCTGTAGTCCCAGCTACTTGAGAGATGGAGGCGGGAGAATCACTTGAACCTGGAAGGTGAACGTTGCATTAACCTGAGATTGTGCCACTGCGCTCCAGCCTGGGCAACAGAGCAAGACTCTTTTTAAAGAACTTAAAAAATATATATTGTGGTAAAAAACACTTAACATAAATTCTAACCTCTTAACTTTTTAAGTGAACAGTACAGTATTAACAATAAACAAAATGTTGTACAGCAGATCTCTAGAATTTTTTCATCTGGCATAACTGAAACTGTATGCCCATTAGCAGCAACTCCCCAGTTTCTTCTCCCTCCTGCCACTCTGCTCTGTGCTTTTATGAGTTTGACTACTTTAGATAACTTATGTAAGTGGAACCATGCACTATTTCTTCTGTGACTGGTGCATTTCCCTTATTTGGTACAAAAGTGACAGCAAAAACTACAATTACTTTTGCACCAACCAACTAGTATAATGTACTTAAGTTTCAGACACATGCTAGAATATGACAGGATTTTCATCTTTTCATGGCTGAACAATATTCCACTGTGTGTATATAATGGTAAGATTTTCTTTATCCATTCATCCATCAAAGGACATTTATTTTTGTTTTCACCTCTTGGCTATAGTGAATAATTCTACAGTAAACATGGGAGTGCAAATATCTCTTCAAGATCCTAACTTCAATTATTTTGGATACCTCAGAAGTGGGATTGCTGGATCATATGTAGTTCGAGTTTTAATTTTTTGAGGAACCTCCATACTGTTTTCTATAGCAGCTGCACCATTTTATATCCCCACCCAAAGTGTACAAGGGTTCCAATTTTTCCACGTTCTTGCCAATACTTGTTATTTTGTGGGGGTTTTTTTGGTAATGTTCATCATAACGGGTGTGAGGTAATAACTCATTATGGTTTTGATGTGAATTACCCTGATGATTAGTGATGCTGAGCATATTTTCATATACTTGTTGGCCATTTGTGTCTCTTTTTGAGAAATGTCTATTCAAGATTGGATTATTCATTGTTGTTGTTCTTGTTTGCTATTGAGTTGTAAAAGTTGTTTATGTATTTTGGATATTAAGTCATACAATTGCTTTGGGTTTTTTTTTTTTTTTTTGAGATGGAATTTCACTTTTGTCACCCAGGCTGGAGTGCAATGGCATGATCTCAGCTCACTGCAACCTCTGCCTCTCAGGTTCAAACGATTCTCTCCTGACTCACCCTCCTGAGTAGCTGGGATTACAGGTGCCCGCCATCACACACAGCTCATTTTTGTATTTTTAGTAGAAACAGGGTTTCACCATGTTTGCCAGGCTGGTCTCAAACTCCTAACCTCATGATCCACCCACCTCAGCCTCCCAAAGTTCCCAGTGCTGGGATTACAGGCGTGAGCCACTGTGCCTGGTTTTTTTTGTTTGTTTGTTTTTTGTTTTCAGAGACAGCATCTTGCTCTGTCACCCAGGCTGGAGTGCAGTGGTGCAATCATAGCTCACTGTAGCCTCAAACTCCTGGGTTCAAGTGCTCATCCCACCTCAGCCTCCCAAGTAGCTAGGACTACAGGAATGCACCACCATGCCCAGTTAATTTATTTTTGTAGAGATAGGGTCTCACTATGTTTTCTAGTCTGGTCTCAAACTCTTGGCCTTAAGCAATTCTCCTCTCTCAGTCTCCCAAAGTGCTGATATCACAGGCATGAGCCACCATGCCCAGCCCCACAATTGATTTTTAATAAACTTTTCATTTAGAATAGTTTTACATATACGAGAAATGTCAAAGACAGTAGAGTTCCCATATATCCCAAACCTAGTTCCCTAACCCATATTTATATACATATCTATAAATATTTCTATATGTAACTGTCTTAGTCTTTTGTTTTGCTATAAAAGAATACCTGAGGTCAGGTAATTTATAAAGAAAAGAGGTTTATTTGGCTCACAGTTCTGCAGGCTGTACAAGAAACATGGCACCAGCATTTGCTTTTGGTGAGACCTCAGGCTGCTTCCACTCATGGTGGAAGGGGGAAGGGAGCTGGCATGTGCAGAGATCACATGGCAAGAGAGGAAGCAAAAGAGGGAGATGGGAGGTGCTGGATTCTTTTTAACAACCAGCCCTTACAGGAGCTAATAGAGTGAGAAATCACTCATTACTTCCAGGGCAGCACCAAGCCATTCATGAGGGACCTGCCCCCATAACCCAAACACCTGCCATTAGGCCCCATGTTCAACATTGGGGATCAAATTTCAACATGAGATTTGGAGGGCTCCAACAAACCAAATGATAGCAGTAACCATCTATATTTAGCCAAACATAGTTTATAGTGTTTCCAACTCTAACCCGTAACCACACAAATCAGTCTAGACTCATCCCCTTGCTTCTCTGTAACCTCCCACTCCAACAGTGAGAAACCTGGTTCCTCTTGTATTTTTGCAGGTTTTGTGGGGGTCCCTCCCAATTGTTAGGGATCTCTTCCCTGGGATTCCCGTGGTGAGGGCATGTGCTTCTTCACTGGCTGGTAACACCCCTTCCTCAGCACTAGGTTTTCAGGATACCAGGAGCTTCTCCTAGATGAGTTTGAACAATTCTCCAGGAAGTTCTCCAGACTGAGCCCCAGCTGTCTCTCCTTTGCATGGCCCACAGCTAGCCACAGGAAACACTCACACAGGTTTACTCTAACAAACCCAGGCAATGTTGGGATCCAAACCAGGCCCCTCTCCTTTACGCTGTCACCCAAGAGGGTACCCAGCCCATCTCTTACCTTGTAGATCTTACAGATAGGATTCAGACTGGGGAGATCAGCTCTGTGAGTGTTCTCTTAAGGACTCCCTCTTGATTTGAAATGAAAGACGAAGCAATTTCCGTTCCTCCTTGTGGAACAGTGCCTCAAAGCACACAAATAGGCATCTCCAAATATTCTTTCCTAATATCACCTTTCTCACCCATCACCCTCCAACCTTCTGTATGTGCCTGAAGGATTTAGAGTTGTATAACCAGTTTTTGGGCATCTCTTTTGGGAGACTTCTTCCTTACTTTGGAAGATGTTGTCTGTGTCATGGTGTTGAAACTTCCATTTTTAACACTGTGTGGTCTCTCATCCCAGAAAAATGCCCATAGACTTAAATTTTTACATATAACTTCAAGGGGTCTTTTGACCCCTTGAGGGTGAACTTAAAGGTTAAGAACCCCTGTCTCACAGGGTAGGAAAATAACTAATGTCCCTGATATAATGGACCTTACTAATTCTACCAGAAAGTGGGAAATTACTGGCAGAGTAGAAGTTACAGAAACCTTGAGAGATGACCATGCTCCGTGTGTGTGTGTGTGTGTGTGTGTGTGTGTGGACATTTAATGGAGGTTAAATTTATATAACATGAAATTAACCATAAACCATTTTAAAGTGTACAATTCAGTGGCATTTAGCACACTCATAATGTGCAGCCATCACTTCTGGTATGTTTTGGATACAGTTTATTTGTCCTCACCAAAACTTTTGTTGAAATTTGATCCCCAGTGTGGTGGTTTGGGGAGGTGGGGCCTAGTGGGAGGTGTTTGGCTCATGGGGGTGAATCCTTCATGAATTGCTTGGTGTCCTTCTTGCAGTAATGAGTTCTTGCTCTCATTAGACTAGATTAGTTCTCTAGGAATGGATTAGTTCCTTGAAGAAAGAGTTGTTAAAAAGCAAGATTCTCCTCGTTTAGTCCCTCTTGTCATGTGTCTGCTTTCCTTTTGACCTTCTCTGCCATGTTATAATGCAGGACAAAAGCACTCACCGGAAGCCAGGGCCATATCCTTGAACTTCCAAGCCTGCAAGTCCTTGAGGTAAATTAACCTCTTTTCTTTATAAATTCCCCAGTCTTGGGTATTCCATTATAGCAACACAAAACAGACTAAGACAACTTCAATCTAGTTCTAAAAAATTTTCATCATCACAAAAGTAAATCTTGTGTTCATTAGGCAGTCACTTCTTATTCCCTCTTCCCCTGCCCCTAGCAACCATTAATCTGCTTTCTGTCTCCATGGAGTTACCTGTTCTGAATATTTTATATAAAGGGAATTATACAATATGTGACCTTTTTATCTGGCTTCTTTCAGTTAGCATAATGCCTTTGAGGCTTATCCATGTTGTATCATGTATCAGTACTTCATTCCTTTTATGGCTGAATAATATTCCATTATACAGACATACCACATTTTGTTTATCCAGTCATTAGCTGATGAACACTTGGGTTGTTCCTACCTTTTAGTTATTGTGAATAGTACTGCTATGAACATTTCGTACAAGTATTTGCTTGAATACTTGTTTTCAGTTATTTCGGGTATATCGAGAGAAGTGGAATTGCAGAGTTATTTGGTAATTCCATGTTTAGCCTTTTGAGGAACTACCACATTGTGTTCCGCATCAGCTGCACCATTTTACATTCCTCCCAGCAATAAACAAAGGTTCTAATTTCTCCACATCCTTATCAACACTTGTCATTTTAATTTAATTTAAATTTAAAGTTCTGGGACACATGTGCAGGATGCACAGGTTTGTTACATAGGTAAATGTGTGCCATGGTGGTTTGCTGTGCCTATCAACCCATCACCTAGGTATTAAGCCCCTCATGCATTAGCTAATTATCCTGATGCTCTCTCTCCCACTGCCCCCCACAACAGGCCCCAGTGTGTATTGTTCCCCTCCCTGTGTCCATGTGTTCTCCTTGTTCAGCTCCCACTTTTAAGTGAGAACATGCAGTGTTTGGTTTTCTGTTCCTGTGTTAGTTTGCTGAGGATAATGGCTCCCAGCTCCATCCATGTCCTGCAAAAAACATGATCTCATTCCTTTTTATGGCTGCATAGTATTCCATGGTGTATATGCACCACATTTTCTTTATCTAGTCTATCATGGATGGGCATTTGGGTTGATTCCATGTCTGCTATTGTGAATAGTGCTGCAATGAAGATACATGTGCATATATCTTTACGATAGAATGATTTACAGTCCTTTGGGTATAGGCCCAGTAATAGGATTGCTGGGTGAAATGGTATTTCTGGTTCTAGGTCTTTGAGGATTGCCACACTGTCTTCCACAATGGTTGAACTAATTTACGTTCCCGCCAACAGTGTAAAAGGGTTTTCATTTCTCCACAGCCTCACCAGCATCTGTTGTTTCTTGACATCTTAATAATCACCATTCTGACTGGCATGAGATGGTATCTCATTGTGGTTTTGATTTGCATTTCTCTAATGATCAGTGATGTTGAGCTTTTTTTCATGTTTATTGGTCACATAAATGTCTTCTTTTGAGAAGTGTCTGTTCATGTCCTTTGCTCACTTTTTAATGGGGTTGTTTGTTTCTTGTAAATTTAAGTTCCTTGTAGATTCTAGATATTGGACTTTTGTCAGATGGATAGATTGCAAAATTTTCTCCATTCTGTAGGTTGTCTGTTCACTCTGATGATAGTTTCTTTTGCTGTGCAGAAGCTCTTTAGTTTAATTATATCCCATTTATCAATTTTTCCTTTTGTTGTAATTGCTTTTGATGTTTTTGTCATGAATTTTTTGCCCATGCCTATGTCCTGAATGGTATTGCCTAGATTTTTTTCTAGGGTTTTTATAGTTTTGGGTTTTACATTTAAGTCTTTAATCCATTTTGAGTTAATTTTTGTATAAGGTATAAGGAAGGGGTAGAGTTTCAATTTTCTGCACATTGCTAGCTAGTTTTCCCAGCACCATTTATTAAATAGGGAATCCTTTCTCCATTGCTTGTTTTTGTCAGGTTTGTCAAAGATCAGATGGTTGTAGGTGTGTGGTCTTATTTCTGAAATCTCTATTATGTTCCATTGGTCTATGTGTCTGTTTTGGTACCAGTACCATGCTGTTTTGGTTACTGTAGCTGTGTAGTATAGTTTGAAGTCAGGTAGCATGATGCCTCCAGCCTTGTAGTATAGTATAGGCTCTTTTTTGGTTCCATATGAATTTTAAAGTAGTTTTTTTCTAATTCTGTGAAGAATGTCAATGGTAGTTTAAAGGGAATAGCATTGAAACTATAAATTACTTTGGGAAGTATGGCCATTTTCATAATATTGATTCTTCTTCTCCATGAGCATGGAATGTTTTTCCACTTGTTTGTGTTCTCTCTTATTTCCTTGAGCAGTGGCTTCTAGTTCTCCTTGAAGAGGTTCTTCACTTTCCTTGTTAGCTGTCTTCCTAGGTATTTTATTCTCTTTGTAGCAATTAACACTTCTTATTTTAAATTTTTATTTTATTTTTTTACTTTTTAGATGGAGTCTCACTCTGTCGCCCAGGCTGGCACGATTTCGGTTCACTGCAAGCTCCACCTCCCAGGTTCACGCCATTCTCTCACCTCAGCCTCCCAAGTAGCTGGGACTACAGGCACCCGCCATCACACCCAGCTGATTTTGTTTTTGTATTTTTAGTAGAGATGGAATTTCACTGTGTTAGCCAAACTTGTGGACACGAAGTGGTGTCACATTGGGTTTTGACTGATGACTAACATATTCAGCATCTTTTCATATGCTTATTGGCTTTTCTTATATCTTTGGTGAAATGTCTAAAGTCCTCTGCCCATTTTCAAATTGGGTTGTTTATCTTTTTGTTGAGTTGTAGGAAATGTTTATATATTCTGGATACTAGACCCTTATTAGATATATGACTAAATATGATTTGCAAATATTTTCTTCCATTCTGTGAAGAGCCTTTTCATTCTCTTGATAGTGGCCTTTGATGCACAAAATTTTGACAAAATGCAATGTGCCTTTGTTTATGCTTCTGGTGCCATATCTAATAAACTATTTTTATATCTAAGGTCATGAAGATTTACTTCTCTTTTCTTCTAAGGGTTTTCTAGTTTTAGCTCTTTATTTGGGTCTTTGATCCACTTTGAGTTAATTTCTACATGTGGGTAAAAGTCCAACACTGTTATTTTGCATGTGGCTATCTAGTTCTCCCAGCACTGATTTTT
This sequence comes from Pan paniscus, assembly GCF_029289425.2. NCBI lineage: Eukaryota > Metazoa > Chordata > Mammalia > Primates > Hominidae > Pan > Pan paniscus. The sequence continues at coordinate 37,923,066 of NC_073264.2, read as the reverse complement.
GAAACGACTGAATGTGTATTTTTGAGGACATAACAGGACAAGATTGAGAATGGTTTGATGTGTCCCTAGACCAGAGGTTACCACATTTTCTTCGTTCATAATGCCCTCAATGTCTCAATGATTTTTTCAGTTTCATGTATTATAAATATTTAGGATCAAACAACTTAAGAAGTATTTATGCTCTAACAACTTAGTCATTCTTGGGAAAAATGTTACACATTAATTGAAAGAAAATGTATTTATTTCATTTTTAAATAACCAACAATTACTAAGTGTACATGTTTGGCACTGTACAACTTCTCAAACTCTGGACTCATATAGGACACTGCCACACTCATTTCTTGTTCTACATTGATTTCCACATGACACTTGCTTTTTATGACAGCAATCACTGAAAACCCAATCAAAGATATGATGTCGACAAAAGGAATAGAATGTGATTTAATGCTGAAATTGTAAACCATCTTGAGCCAGTAGTTCTTACCATATCTGATAGATGTTGGTATCCTTGTGTTTTCCTCCAAACTTTGCTGTAGTGTCCAGGGCATCTCAGCACACAGTTTTGGAGCCATGGTCCTATTCTTAAGGAAAACTGATTTTAATGCATAAAAGGGCAAAAAAAGGCATAGTTCTATCACACGAAGCTCTAAAAAGGAAGGCTTCTGATTTGCATTTCTCTGATGTCCAGTGATGATGAGCATTTTTTCATGTGTCTCTTGGCTGCATAAATGTCTTCTTTTGAGAAGTGTCTGTTCATATCCTCTGCCCACTTTTTGATGAGATACCATCTCACACCAGTTAGAATGGCAATCATTAAAAAGTCAGGAAACAACAGGTGCTGGAGAGGATGTGGAGAAATAGGAACACTTTTACACTGTTGGTGGGACTGTAAACTAGTTCAACCATTGTGGAAGTCAGTGTGGAAATTCCTCAGGGATCTAGAACTAGAAATACCATTTGACCCAGCCATCCCATTACTGGGTATATACCCAAAGGACTATAAATCTTGCTGCTATAAAGACGCATGCACACGTATGTTTATTGCAGCACTATTCACAATAGCAAAGACTTGGAACCAACCCAAATGTCCAACAATGATAGACTGGATTAAGAAAATGTGGCACATATACACCATGGAATACTATGCAGCCATAAAAATGATGAGTTCATGTCCTTTGTAGGGACATAGATGAAATTGGAAATCATCATTCTCAGTAAACTATCGCAAGGACAAAAAACCAAACACCGCATGTTCTCACTCATAGATGGGAATTGAACAATGAGAACACATGGACACAGGAAGGGGAACATCACACTCTAGGGACTGTTGTGGGGTGGGGGGAGGGGGGAGGGATAGCACTAGGAGATATACCTAATGCTAAATGACGAGTTAATGGGTGCAGCACACCAGCATGGCACATGTATACATATGAAACTAACCTGCACATTGTGCACATGTACCCTAAAACTTAAAGTATAATAATAATAAAAAAAGAAAAAAAAAGGGAGGCTTCTTAAGAATGTTGAGAACTTTAAAAAATGCAGTTGTTCAGACCCTGACACAGAATAAAGGGGAGTTCACAAGGAAACCCTGGTGAGCCCAGACTTGAAAACATGTACAAATGATGGAAAGTAGCAGCAAGAGGAGACATAATATTAAGTACAAACTTAAGAGGGTGGCACAGACATGTAATGGCAGGGCTGGAAAAGCTGATATCCCCAATGAGGCAAGTCTGGCAAAAAGTACAGAAGATCGCTAAAAGGGAATTTAATTTTTAGAGCTAGGAAATAATTTTTGGAGCAAGATGTGGGTAAGCCCAATAGTTGGGCTGTTGTCATGTTTCTCAAGATCAGACAGAAATATGAACTTCTGATTGTTTCTGTCTCCCTTGTGAAGGAGAATGATGTTCAGACTGGAGAGGCTCATTTTACAGGAGCACGAAGGCATGTACTGATCAAGAGAGCCTAGGTACGCTGCAGTAACAAACAGTGCCAGAACATCAGTGGCTTAAACAGCAAGGGTTTACTTCTCACTCATGTGAAGTCCTTTATGGGTCCCATCAATGCTCTAGTAAGCTGTCCTTTGCATGGTGGCTCAACATTCCAGGTTACTTTGATCTTGTAGCCTTGCTGCATTAACATGGCCTCCCATGCAGGGGATGAGGGGCACTAAGAATCTTACACAACTCTTGAATGTTTCCACACTAAAGAGAGAGTTTTCATGTCCTCTCACATTTCATTGGGCAAAGCAAGTCACGTGGTCACTTGACTTGGAGGGAATGGGGAGGGGCAATCTTCATAAGCATTTGGAAGAAGAGGAGACCTGGAAAAATCACAAGTAGCAGCAGTGTCTGCCATAAGGTATCTCTATCTCTGCCTCTTCTTTCAAGTCTGCTACAAACCTACATTTCCTGATGCTTGGAACAAGGTTTTAGGTAATGCACAATGCAAAGATACAGTCAACAGAGGGTTCAAATTCCACTCTTTTCTGCACAGACAGATTGTGTCCATGGCTTGCTTCTCCAGTCTGTTCTCCTGAAGTCAGCATGGTCTAGCTGAGTAGAATGAAGGATGTTCCCCTAGACCGTGCCAGGGAAAATGGGCCAGGACTCTGGTGGGGTTGGGGGTGGGACCGGGGCATAAAAGCAGAACACATGGCCAGCAACAGAGAGCAGGTTCTCGCAAACAGGCTAGGTTACTTGATAGTTTCTGTTCCCTGAGGATTTAAAATATGCTTGGCTGAAAAATGGAAACTACTATGATTAGGCTGACCCACTAGCTGCATTATGGGTAAGTAATAAAAGCCAAATTTAAGGGCAGTCCTTTTAGAGTTATAATAAATACTAATAATTTCTTAAGATTAACCATTGTAAGGTCCTTTTATGACTAGAAACAGTAAAGAACATTTACAGCTCTGCAAATATTTTATCTGATGCTTCCTTCATTTCTTGATGCACTGGTGCCTAAAAAACTTCGTGTGGTCTCCACTGAGCCTGGCTTCACACTCTGCAGGGGTCTGACCCTGGAGTGGATTAGACTTTGAATGAGGCTATAGATTAGGTAAGGAGTCTTGGGCCTCCTCTTCAGCAGTAATCCTGAAAGGGCCTTTGCGTAAATTCTAGGCATCTTCAAACTGATCTCATTCAGTATTTGGGTTTATAATAGGTCACTATCCCACTTTTATTTCTGGCATAAATTTTGAAACAGATCACTGCTGTTTCACACTGTTGTTTTATCAACAGCAGGAGTCCCACTCAGGGAAAATCCCAACTGAACAGTACTGTTCTTGCCTAAAATGGAGATTTTGCCAGAGTTAAGAAAGATGCAGCTGGCAAAAGGCACTGTTGCCACTTTTCTCGAAACTTTGCTTTAGGTACAGCCCAGCAGATTGGATGGATCACAGCTTGGCTATGGTTCTGCGGTAATTCAGAATTAAAACATAACTCCAAAAGAAAGACTCAAAATGTGGCTCCTCTCACTAGTGTAAGTTTAACAGCTCACTAGGCTGTTAAACTTCCATTTAGCTGTCCTGTGTTTCCTTGGCAGTTTTGTAGCAGAGTTCTTACTCTGTCATACAGCGGGCGGGGGCTTTGGTGCACACATTTCTTGGAAGTGACACAAGAAAAGAAGCTGGGATTACTTTTTATAAGCATTGGCTCCAGAAATTAGAACAGATAATCCTCCTTAGTGCCACTGTACAACTTAATCAGAGGAAAAACATTTATGGAGCAGAAGATCCTTTAGAAAAATTGGCCCCTTTGTCCAAATAAATGGTGTGGATTTTACTTCAAACAGCTGAAAGCCATAAACAGGGAGAGTTGGGAGAGAACTCTGGAATAAATGGTTGAATTGAACTGAATTGTATCAGAATATGTGTATGAAGCAAGAATAGAAGGAATGAAGAATATGCTGCAGAAAAAAAAGTGTGCCTTGAACTTCAGGGAGCTGCCAGCCTCCAACTCTTAAGCAAGGAAGCCTCTCATTTGGGGGATTTTTATATAAAATCCATGCAGTTTTCAGGCACAGCTCTAGAGGGCAGAAAATATATAGGTTCCTTGATGAAGAAAGTCACATTCACAAATTCAGGGTACCAATATTTTTTGCATACTGTGCCTTTTTTTTGACTAATGGCTCGGTTTAAATAGACTCTAGTTTACTATAGAATCACAAAATTTGAGGTCTTAGAAGGCTTGTAGTGTTGACAAGTTAGTTCAGTCCTATCATTTTATAACAGAAAAACAGTCTTTAAGGGGTTAAGTGATTTTCCTAAGGTCATCCAGTTAGAGAGGAGCAGTTAAGACCAACCCTACTTCCCTGACCATCCCCCACACACTTGAACTCTTACACATTTAGTCAAGGTTTAAGAATGCCAACTTTTTTTCATCCTAAAACAATCTGGTCACGATGGAGACTTGAGTTCAAACTCATATTCTTGTCCTGTGAAAAAGGACTGACTGGATTGGTAAGCCTGAAGCCGGTGCTGTCATTAAACTTGGACAGAGACATTTCTCCAAGGAGCCGGATCTATTTGAATTTCCTCAGCCAATACTTCCAGGCTTTGGACTCTAGGTGGCGACATAGGACCTTCGTTTTGCTTTCTAGGGAAACTGTACAAACCCTTCAGGAAGAAACCTGATTATTGCAGTTCTTCTTGACCCAAGGCAGACTGACAGCATTTTCTCTTAGCTAAGCTAATGATCAGGGCCTGGGTGCTCACTTATCAGATACTATAATTATTTTCACTATAATCCTGTGACAATGACTGTTATTTAACAGGTCTTCCAGTTGTGTCATATGTTTGGCAGGGTCATACCTGGAGAGAAGAGCATTTTTATTGATTTTTAAGCTTCACAACATTCTTGCGGCAGCTGCCCCTCCTTTTCACTGGGCCACCTCTGCCTCTTCTCTACTCTCCCCAGCCCAGTCACGCTGCATGACCTTACCTGCCTCCAACCCCCACCAAACATAATAATCTAGTGGAACTGGCTTTAAATGAACATAATGAACCACTCTGAAAGAAAAAAGGATTCAGAGGGTGGTCTGGTAAATTGAGAAGGGAGAGGGTGGCACTTCACGCATTTGATTTCTGGCTTCTTAACATCTCTAGAGCAAGGTGCTTCAAGAAATGGTCTAAGAATGACATGGGACATTTTCTTGTAAAAATACAGAATTTGTGGGTACACTCCAGACATCCTTGGTCCCAGTCTCTGGGGGTAGGCCTTGGAATCCGTCTGTTTAGTTCCTAAATAGATTGTGTTGTGAACCACAGCTGCAAAGAAGCTGCAGACCTTTTAAAATCAGCTGATGGTGCTGTCTCTCTCACCACCTGATTTGCTGGCCTGGTGCCTGATTTCCATTGCTGAACTCAGAGCCTTACTGTTTCTTTTTTTTAATATATATATACTTTAAGTTTTTGGGTACATGTGCACAACGTGCAGGTTTGTTACATATGTATACATGTGCCATGTTGGTGAGCTGCACCCATTAACTCATCATTTACATTAGGTATATCTCCTAATGCTATCCCTCCCCACTTCCCCCACCCCATGACAGGTCCCAGTGTGTGATGGTCCTCACCATGTGTCCAAGAGTTCTCATTGTTCAATTCCCATCTATGAGTGAGAACATGCGGTGTTTGGTTTTCTGTCCTTGTGATAGTTTGCTCAAAACGATGGTTTCCAGCTTCATCCATGTCCCTACAAAGGACATGAACTCATCCTTTTTTATGGCTGCATAGTATTCCATGGTATATATGTGCCACATTTTCTTAATCCAGTCTATCATTGTTGGACATTTGGGTTGGTTCCAAGTCTTTGCTATTGTGAATAGTGCGCAATAAACATACATGTGCATGTGTCTTTATAGTAGCATGATTTATAATCCTTTGGGTATATACCCAGTAATGGGATGGCTGGGTCAAATGATATTTCTAGTTCTAGATCCTTGAGGAATCGCCACACTGTCTTCCACAATGGTTGAACTAGTTTACAGTTCCACCAACAGTGTAAAAGTGTTCCTATTTCTCCACATCCTCTCCAGAACCTGTTGTTTCCTGACTTTTTAATGATCGCCATTCTAACTGGTGTGAGATGGTATCTCATTGTGGTTTTGATTTGCATTTCTCTGATGGCCAGTGATGATGAGCATTTTTTCATGTGTCTGTTGGCTGCATAAATGTCTTCTTTTGAGAAGTGCCTGTTCATATCCTTTGCCTACTTTTTGATGGGGTTGTTTGCTTTTTTCTTGTAAATCTGTTTAAGTTCTTTGTAGATTCTGGATATTAGCCCTTTGTCAGATGAGTAGATTGCAAAAATTTTCTCCCATTCTGTAGGTTGCCTGTTCACTCTGATGGTAGTTTCTTTTGCTGTGCAGAAGCTCTTTAGTTTAATTAGATCCCATTTCTCAATTTTGGCTTTTGTTGCCATTGCTTTTGGTGTTTTGGACATGAAGTACTGTTTCTTAATAAAGACAACCACCCCATCTCCCAGCCCCTGCTCTCCCCTCCTTTTTCCCTCACAGGAACCTGACCCCATAGCACCTAGGGACACGTGACTAGAAAGGCAATATGGAACGGAAGGGATGTGAATACTGTAGTCATTTCCAGTATTTTTTCTCCCTTCTTTCTCCCACTCTAAATTTTTAAAATGTGATCTTAAATTTCATAATATACAAACAGATTCTTATTACAGAAATTCAAATTATATAGAGGACATTATAGCCCCTTTCAACCTTCCCCATCCAACATTCCCCCCAAATAGGATTGCGCTGTACATTATTTTGAAACGTGCTTTCATGATGTAATGTCAGGTTTTAGGAATTTTCCCACAATAGTAGTTAAATTTACTTCATTCTTTTGAACTGCTGCAAAGCAGTCTTTTCTCTAGGATACCAATTGTTAAAAAATTATACACACAATTTCGCATACTACTTTTTACATTTCATAGTGTGTCATGAACATTTTCCCATCTCATTATACATTCTTCATAAAACATGGTTTTTAATGATTACATAGTATTCCAGCATGTAATTATACCAAAATCAATAATTAATTTAATAATTCTCCAACTCCTGCATTTTTAGATTGTCTCCATTTTTTTTTTTTTTTTCTCGAGACAGGGTCTCACTTTATTGCTCAGGCTGGAATGCAATGGTGCAATCACAGCTCACTGCGGCCTCAATCTCCCCGGGCTCAGGTGATCCTCCCACCTTAGCCTCCCAAGTAGCTGGGACCATAGGCACACACCACCACACCTGGCTAATTTTTGTATTTTTTTTTTAATAGAGTCGTGGTTTTGCCATATTGCTTGAACTCCTGGGCTCAAGCAATCTGCCTGCCTCGGCCTCCCAAAGTGTCTCCAGTTTTTGATAATCATTCCTTCTCAATAATGAGCTCAATGTCTCCTTACACTTGCCTTCCCAGTACTCCCTTACTTAGGGATTGTAACCAACCAAAAAACTGAGGTCCCTGAAAAGTGGCTGATGGCGACAAGATTATTCTGTAGTTTCTGTGCTCCCTTCAGGCATGAATTGCTGTATTTATGACTGTGAATGGGTGCTGAATTTTAACTTCTTAAACTTCTGCTGAAACTCCACTCTCCTCACTTAAATAACTGAAGCAAAATGAAGGTATCTTTCCCAAACTGTTTACTTTGAGCAGGTGAGCATTTTCACAATTAGAAGGGAAGTTTGCAATCAGTTTCTTTAATGGGAAAGGTGCTCTTATAGAATTAATACATGCATGGCTCAGGGGAAGTAAGAATCTCTGCAATTGATTGGCTTAAAGGGGCTCCTTAAAATCAGAAATACTTGGGCACTCATCGCCTCTGCTGGGTGATTGACAGGGGTCTTCAAACCATCCTCCTTTGTGGGAGGTATTTGGCACAGAATCATGATTTCAGAGCCTTCTGGATTAGAATCAATTAAATCCATAAATAGAAATGAGCTGCCATTATTGTCCCTAAAAGGATACACCAATACCTCCACCCAGCATGTTCCTGTATCACGCCAGAGTTCACAAACAGGCCTGCTGCACCTGAAGGGACACAGCTAAATGCAAATTCTGGGAATAATTGTTACAGGAAGGCATGTGCTGAGTTTTAAGTGAAACATAAACTTGAATTTCCTTTTTGTCCCTCTAAAAATACAAGGCGAGCCAAAGATGTAGCCTCTGCTCTTGATGACATTTTAATCAAACATCACTGCACTACAACACTTCTAGCACTAAACTAGAAGCCTTTACAGGCAAAATAAAGTGCTACAGTAACTAAAACTAGCTGCAGATTATAATGACACTGAGAAGGAAATGAATAGTGTTCCTATTTGTCACATGAGAAAAGGATGTGAGTATTCCAAGTATCCAATGTTTCTCCTAGAATTTCAATGTTCTTTGACTCAGAAGTATTTAGAGAATTTGCAGTTCGATTTAGGCTGTACGATTTCCATTATATAACATCTGCTGTATCTGGGAGTGTGATGAGAGGAACAGGTACCTCAGCAGAGAGGACACTGATGTCTCTCGGCTTCTTTGTCTCTGTATCTCTCTTTCCCTTCATCGCACCCCCACCAGTTCCACCTGGCTCAAGGAGAAAGATGAATAGGCCTTTGGACACTGGATTTATACAGCACACTCACTCACAGCATCTGTGGTTCTCCTAACACCCTCCATGATGTGGGGAACACGCATTGCTCTCTCCATTTTACTGAGAGGAAAATGAGGCTCAAAAGGGTGAATGGCTTGCTGGCCACCCAGCAAGACCACAGCAAAGCCAGGATTAGGACACAGCGCTTCCTGAATTTCACAGTCCTCCTCTTTTCTCTTTAGCCCCTTTTATAGTTTGGGCCCAAAGCTTGCTTGCTTTCTAGTCAAAAACATTTCTTTCACTTGTTTTTAAGCACAAGTCAAAAACCTACCCTTTGCCCATGTCCTGGGTGGAACTTTGTTTTTAGTCATTCACTTCTAACTCCACAGGGTGATAAGACACTGAGTCTCCAGGGAGTCTGTGCTGGGAGCCTGAGGGTGAAAGGTCAGACCCCCTCTAGCCTTTGCTCTTCCTTTGGTGAGTTGTCAGGCAGCCTCTCAACCACTGATCAATCAACCTCCGACCCTGACTGCCTATCGTGTGGCCAGAGCTGATTTCTGTCAAAACAAAGGTCTTCCTCCCCAGCCCATGGCCTCTCCCAGTAGCTCCATGCCTTTCCCACCATTCTTTCTCTATTAAAATTTCTTCTTTCTACTCCCAATTGCACTAAATCTAAGCTCAGGAATTAGTCACTAACTTTCTGCTGATGTTGATTTGGCGGTTTCCACAAATTCGCACTCAGAACCTCGTGCAGTGCTGCCAGATTATCTATAAATTAGGGTGCTATGCATCTGAGATAAATAGTGGATAAATCAATGCATAAAGTCCTCCTGACTTTTTAGAGTCAGGAGGAAACTCAGGAATCATCTGATTCAACCAATTTGTTTTTACAAATGAAGAAACATAGACAAAGAGAGGCTACATGACTCTCCTGGGTTATACAATTACTAACATAAATATTATTAACTAAATCTTCTGATATCTAATATGCATTTTTCTCCCCATGAAACCACCCAGCTTCTACTTATTATAATTATTTTTATATTCACCTAATTCCATTCATTTTTAAATCTTAATGGTATTTTTTGTTTAATTAAGAAATTACATGTTATCTTTCAGCGTTGTTCACTTATCTTATGTCTCATACAGTATTTTCAAAACATAAATTTGTTTTCCAAATACTTAAATAATATGCACTCAATGTGTAATCTCTGGAAAGTAAAAGAACCTATACAGAAAAAAAAAATACTCAATTTCACCAATCAGAGATCACTATTAACATTTTAGTACATTTCCTACTAGTTTTCTTCCTCTTTTTTTTTTTTTTTTTTTTTTTTTGGAAAGAGTCTTGCTTTCTCACCTAGGCTGGAGTGCAGTGGTATGATCTCAACTCACTGAGGCCTCAACCTCCCAGGCTCAAGCAATCCTGCCACCTCAGCCTCCCGAGTAGATGGGACTACACGTGTGTGCCACCATGCCCGGCTAATTTTTGTATTTTTTGTAAAGACAAGGTTTTGCCATGTTGCTCAGGCTGGTCTTGAGCTCTGAGCTGAAGTGATCTGCTCACCTCAGACTCAAAGTGCTGGGATTACAGGTGTGAGCCACCACGCCACAGGCATTAGCCACTGCACCTGGCCTTTCCTCCTAGTTTTCATACACTTGTTACATTGTTGAAATCATGCTATTGATAGAATTTTATATTCTAGGGCTTTGTTTGTTTACCATATCTTAAGCCTTTATTGTGTCATTACAAATGTTTTGTACACACATAATGCAAATAGCTACATAGAGTTCCTCATTTCATGGTGACACAATTATCTTTACTATACCCTAAGCCTGGAATTTAGATTGCTTCAAACTTTCCATTCTTTTAATTGCTGCTGCAATTCTTATGCATACATATTTCTACACGTTTCTCATTTTTTTCTTGGGAAAAAAAGCCTAGAAGTAAAAGAGTCAAAAGCTATTTACATTGTTAAGGCCCTCGATACATTTTGGCCAATTGTTTTCCTGGAAGTTGACCCCAACAGACACACGAATCAGCAGGCATCATAGTACGTTTTAGGGTATTTTTCCACAACCAGTATCTCATTTCTATAAACAATTTAGTCTTGAATGGCCTATTGTCTAAAATAGTTGTTGCTAAACACCAGTTATAAATTAAAATTGCAAACCAGACCCACAGCCCCCTTTGCCTTGCATTTCTTTAGTTTGCTGGTGCTCCCTATGGGTTAGACATGTCCCCACCACAGCACTGAAAAGGTAGGTCACCAGCTTTTATTGATTTGCTTTCTGACTACACACATTTTTTGGGGTTAAATGTTTTGAAGTCCGACTAAGTGGGCCATGCGCTAGAAACAAGAGATAAAAAATAGTTTTTAGCCTCAAGTTGTTCTCAGCATAGAAGGAGAGGTAGCCAGGAAAACCACAGTAGCTCATGCCCCCTTGACTGGATGCATAGGGCGCTGTGAATGCCCAAACTTGGCATATAAGACTCAGCCTCTGGAGGCACTGCCAGCTTTTCAGGAGGCACAGTATGCAAACTCTGGCTTCCAAGGTGATGAGTACACCAGACACAAGACTTCAGGTGATGGTGGTCTACACAGAGGAAATATCCTGGAGTGAACTGCACACTCTCCTGGGTAGTCTTGGAGCCATTTGAATTTAGAAAAGCTACTTAACCTCTCTGTTACCTCAGATTCCTTATCCATAAAAATACTACTAACAGGAACTACTTCATAGGACTGTGAAGAGTAATTGAGATAACACAGGTAAAATGTTAGAAACGTGTGGGGTACATCCTAAGAGCTCCAAAGATGTTCGATATCATTATCATCATTATAGCTGAAGCACTGAGTTCAAGTAAGGAAGTGGTGGGAGATGTGTGATTGGCGGGAGACAGGGTGAGCTCATGAAGACCTTCTGCAACATTCTGAGAAGGATGTACTTTACCCTCACACCCATAAGTCCCTTAGAAGTATGTTTGGAGTTTTGGAGTTAACTGTCTAGAGGCAGGAGGCTGAACCAATAATCTCCTCAAATTCCTTCCAGCTCTGAGACACAATTCCCGCTTGACAGCAAACAAACTCAGTCTCAATCTTGGACACACAGTCTTAAATAACACAACCGCTTCCATTCAGCCTTGGGTCAATAACCAAAGACAGATATCTTCCCTGCCCTCTGGAATTTTTAACAGTTTACGCTCACCTCATGGGAATAATTCTTTTAATAATATTAAACTGTTTCACTAGAGAATAAATTCCTGGTTGGGGATGGGGAGTGTATTAAAAAGACACCCAGCCCCCCTCCCCCCCCAAAAAAAAAAACTGAAAAAGATCTTGGGAATTTTCACGCACTGCAGGGCTGGGTTTCACTGGAAGCGAATGTGAAACCAGATGGGCTGATTTTGTCCAGAGGAGAGACAGTCTGCTCATTTTCCCTCTTTCCTCTTGCAGCTTCAACTAAGCAACAGGGAGACAGCCACAGCCCAGCTGCCCACCTCCATAGCAGCCCCCGTCCCTTCATTTGGGTTCATCTCTGGCAACTTGGTTAGTACATAAGTCAGTCCAGATACTGTTCCATGCTCCCTCATTCCTGCCCCTCTGCCTCAATCTCTCTGTGCCCCCACCTTCACACTAGTTGGTTATGCCCAGTTCTGTGAAGGCAAATGTCTCTAGAGATTCATTGTTGTCTCCTTGAGCAAACAGGCTGAGAGATAAGGGAAAGTGGCAGGGAGTAGAATAACCATCCATCCCAGATGGCACCAGTTGTCCTGTTATAATTATAGTACCTACCTCCCTTCCTTCTTAAAAGTATCCTGGTCAGGCACAGTGACTCACGCCTGTAATCCCAACACTTTGGGAGGCCAAGGTTGGTGGATCACCTGAGGTCAGGAGTTCGAGACCAGCCAGGCCAACATGGCAAAACTCTGTCTCTACTAAAAAGAAAAAGTAAAAAAATTAGCCACGCATGGTAACGCACACCTGTCATCCCAGCTACTCGGGAGGCTGAGACAGGAGAATCACTTGAACCCCGGAGGTGGAAGTTGCGGTGAGCCAAGATCGCACCACTGCACTCCAGCCTGGGCGACAGAGCAAGACTCTGTCTCAACAACAACAAAAAAGGTCCCGTTTGGATACTAAGTTATATGCAAACCCTATGATTATGTGCATATTAAACATTTAGCCTCATAAATCCAGGGCTGGGTCATTTTTCATTATTGAGTCTTCAGAACAGTGCCAACAGAAGGTATTTGATAATCTTCTGCACTCATCCTAGCTTAATCTTGAACGACGGTCCTACCTGCATCAAGTCTTTGGGATCTGAACCTCAGCTTTTACATCTGTAAAATAGAGATAATCATACTTACCTAAAAGAACCGCAAACGAAACAAAGACAATAGCATATTTTATGTTCTAGAAACTGCAAAACATTAAGCAAATATCATTTTTCAGAACACAGCTACTGTCACATAGCAAGCATGCTATAAATGCTTGCTGATTCAACAAATAGGTGAATAAGCTAGTAATAATAAATTAGCAGCCCTCAGTGGGTAAATGACTGATTCTCCTTAAATTGGAATGCCATATTTAGCAACCAAAGCTTCGATTTATCTATAAATGAGCTATCAAAATAAACCTCTCCCATGGGCTTGCTATGAGAACCAGAAAGGAAATAAATAATTGAAAAACATTAGGGAAAGTGGTACATGCAGCTGAAGCTCAGCTAAATGTAACACGAGGAGATAGGTCCCTATAAGCTAGCCCTTTCTGTAACCCCAGAATCGACAGGTGACAAGAGAGGGGCAGGACCTGCTCTACCTGGTTTTCTGGTAAAGGTCATAACCTTTAGACACCGTTGAGCCAGGATGGTGATTCAAGCGGGAGTTTCTTGAGTCTCGTTTCACTTGGGACAGTTTAGGACCCAGAGGAAGTTCATTGTTACACCAGTGTGGAAATTCCTCTGCCTGGTGCACTTTTATGACCTGACTGGTCCCCCACTAATAGACACCATAAAATGCTAATTCATCTTTTTTTTCTGATTGGAAAAGGAAAGGACACTTAGAAAACAAAGCATTGAAGTGCGTTTGTTTTCAGCCTAGGTTTTAGAATATATGATTTTAGAGTCACAGAAGTCTGAGTTCCACATCAGATTCGATTGTCAATGGCTAGAACTAAAAAAAGAGAAAAGAAAAAAAGATCCTGACAAAGAAGCAGGAATCTCAGCTAAACAGCACTAAATACCAATTCTGCATGTATCTCCTAACAATGGAATTGGCCATGAACCAGTCATCTGGCATTTGAGCCTCACATAAATTATAAAGGCTGTGAGATCTTTTATTGAGCGACAAGATGTTGGGTGTGAACAAAGCATGTCTTTTCATAGCAAAGCAAAATTTTCAACTTGGAAAAAATTACTCACCCAGCTTGTCAATTACAAATTTCCCATTCATTTGTGTTCATCAGATGTAGCCCTCCCTGAGTGTCAAGGACTGGGGATTGAATGAAGAGCTCCACGACCACCTTTGGTAACACAAAATGTAGTAGGAGAAAGACCCTCCTCAATGAGCTTGCTGTCTAGTTGGGCTGACAGGACACATACATAAGACAACCATTCAACTGCTTTCAGAAAACTAGTGAGAAGCAGAGAAGTCGCATGATAAAGGCAGAGAAGCAAAACGTTACCCAAATTAAGCTGAGAGAGGATGCAATACTTTTGGGCCATGATAGCTGCAAATTTAGGCATGAGATTTTCAGTACTTCTTTCCTGCTTAATCAGTATCATCAGCCACCTCCTGGTGTGGGATAGGCCCTTAAACTGCCACTGCATCTTAGTCCTGATTAACTCATTCAGATTTCTGATCTTGCTCACCAAACTCTAAAACCAACTCCTATGCCTGTGCTCAGACTCTAGGGCTTGTTTTTTCACATATGAACTACTGTGGTACCCTGCTTTGATTTTCACACCCATTGATAAGGGTCTTTTAAGAGATGATACATTCTGCTCTCTCCTGATCAATGCAGGTTTCCAAGTTCTTAACCCAGTCATGTGGGCAATGCTTCCTAGGAACCAGAAGTCACTCAGTAGAGGTGCAGAAACATGGCAAAACCAGCAGAGCTGAAGCGGCACAGAAAACATTCCTGGACAGGTCGAGGAGTATGAGAGCCCAGGAAGTAACAGCATGCAGCCAGGCACACTGTGCTTTCTTCCAAAGAGAGGGGGTTTAGCAACAGGCATATGTGGATTCACATCTTGTGTCTACCACTTAATGGCTGTCTGATTTTGGACCCTTTCAGGGTATCAGTATTTTCACCCATAAAATGAGACTATCATAAAACATAACTCCCAAGGTTATGAGGTCTGAATGAGCTACCTTTTATAAAATGTTTAACCATGGTAACATACAGTAGTTCCTTTTCTGAAAACATGAAAAAAAATGTATAAAGGAGTCAGCAATTGACCCCTAACCTCAAGGAAGAGCTGCAGAGAAAGATTGAATCCACCTGGGAAGGCTTGTCCACAATTAGTATACCAAAAATAGCAACAGATCCTTGAAGAAAAGCACTAATATCAAGGAAAGATCATGAACTTTTGGTTGTCAAAAATAATGGAAGAATGAGGTGCTCTGGTTAAGAATGGATAGTCTGGTTAAGAGAGAATCCCCTTCACATTGTTTTCCTATAATGGAAATTGAATAAATATTTCTTGAATATACCATACGATAATATATATACCTTTATTACAAAAGAATTCTCAATTTTTAAAATTATGTAATATAATATTCTGTCTATAATATAAAAACCATGCAAAATACAAATTACTCTTAGGGGAATGGCAATTCAGACAGTATTTCAGAATCCTTTAGTAGTTAGGAACCGTACTTTGCATATTAGTCCTCACTGGGTGTAGTGTGATGAACTGTGTCCCCCCAAAATATATATTCAAGTACTAACCGGATATGAGGGCAATCTGGCTGTGACAGCTGTCACCCCATTGATCGCTAGGGTGGATTCGGCTGATCTGGCTGGCTAGGCGGGTGTCCCTTTCCTCCCTCACTGTTCCATGTGTGTCCCTCCTGAAGCTGTGCACTCAGTGGAAGAGGAGGACCATACCCAATAGAGGAGGACCTGTCTTCAGTCAAGGGTTTATGACTAGCTGCACTCCCCTGCTAGAACCTCTAAACAAGCTCTCAAGTACTAACCTCCAGTACCTGTGAATGTTGACCTTATTTGAAAATAGGTTCTTTGAAGATGTAATTAGTTTGGATAATGTCATACTGGATTAGGGTGGGCCCTAAATCCAAGGAGAGGCCATACAGAGACACAAACACACACAGAGGAAGGCCATGTGACAATGGAGGCAGAGATGGGAATGAGGCAGCTTCATGCTAAGAATACCAAGGATTGCCAGCAACCACTAGAAACTACAAAGCAGCAAGACAAGATTCTTCTCTAGAGCCCTGCCAACATCTTGATTTCAGACTTTTAGCCTCCAGAACTGTAAGAGAATACATTTTTTGTTGTTTTAAGCCACTAAGTTTGTAGTAATTGGTTATGACAGCCCTTGGAAAATTAATATATTAGGTAATACCTGAATGGAAGTTTTGATGTCCACATTTTATAACTTGCTTTCATAAATGTAGAATAGTTATATATTAAGGAGAGTTGTTCCTTAATACACTTGGAAGCATACTCACTTGGTAATTATACAATTAAAAAATAATGATATATTATTGAAGAATTATGTGTATATCAAATTGTAGTACATAAAATATGCAAGTGAATTCACCATTAAACATTTGCATTCAGTGAAAGCAGTTGTAAAACAATTCGTCAGCAGAATTGCTTTACACAGAAAATTTTCAGGAGTAAAAGCAGCACAGTAGTATGACCTCTTTTATTATTTCTCAGCCAACCACCTTTCAAAGTCTTGCTCTTTTCTTATTAAATTAGTGATTATTTGGACCTGCTAGAACTATCAAAATTAAATACTGCTTTCAACAAAACGCTCTTTTTCTCTGTATGGCAAAAACTTAGCATAAAACTCTAAGCATGAGAAAGTTCGGGTTGCCTTTTATTTACAGTCTTTATCAAGCAAATAATATTCATATTTTGAATTATGCAAATAAGCATTTACATGATAAATCGTAATTGCTCTCAGACAGCTGTTTATAATTGGGTAAATGAGACACACTTTTAAATTGTCTAAATACATACTTACCCATGTTTACATATTTATACACTAGACTAACTATTCTCAATCAGCTGTTATCATCTATTGTGTCTTATACAGATCAAGGGAAAATAACTTCGGAGTATAAACAGCAAAATCCCTTTTAACTTGATCTGAGACCAGAAGGACTCCCATTTCTTTCAAATAAAGGGTGATCTCTTTCAACACACCCCTTGCCCATGGCATTCCACAATACCTCTGGCAGGAAATGCTTTAATACCACTTCGCTTGGGTGGGAAGTTAATCCCGGTCCATACCTTTATCTGATTAGATGCACTGTGGCAAAGAAGAAACATGTCCCTTCTAATGAGGCATTTTTACACTCAAAAAGCCCATTTGTCACATATTTACCAATGTATTCTGTGTTAACCCCTCAAAAATCAAGTTTTTCTTTCAAGAATACAGAAGAAATACAGAGCACACAGTGCCTATCCTGGAGAGGCTTACAGTCTAATTAGGAAAATGGAATTAGCACATTTGAAATGCTCAGAAGGCAATTAAGAGGAAAATCAGATGATTTTGACTGTAAGAGCTAAAGGAACTTGGAAAACAAAATAATATGACCTTGATTTTGAGGACAGACTGGGAGCCAGCTGGCTTCTCCCTGCAGAATGGGGACTCTCCAGCCACTGTAGGGCTGGCACAGACGAGGGATGCAGGAGCCTGTCCCCCACCCACCACATTCACATTGTCTTCCAGGTAAATCCAGGAAGACAATGATGTGACACAGCTTTCCTTTAATTTGCCATTCTCTTTTCCCTTTTCTCTAATTTTCTCAGTAGGCGAAGAATTATACCTTAAAAAAAAAAAAGCTCAAAGCATTTTCCTTTGCCTTTCTAAAGCAGTCAACATTTGCCTGTTTCTGGTCCTTTCCAGGTAAGTGCATTTGTTTCCAATTCGTCTGATTCTGTTCTTATGTGGTGTTTCACACGTGCTAACGAGAGAGAACTTTTACTACAAGATGCTCTGGCTGAATTGAGAGGATTCAAATGCTACTTCAGGAACTCACATGCTAGAAAGAATGAATCCTGAAGCACAGAGACTCCAGGGGAAAAAAACCTGAAGCAGCAACAGAGCCACCCAGAAATGAAAACATTAGGGCTTGGGAGTCTCTATCCTACCATTAAAGTGAGATGAGAGCCTTTGCATTGCCAGCAGAGATTTGAGAGCCAGGAGAGCAAAGTAGGCCTGAGGCCAAAATCTGAAACTGGAGTGTCTCAGTAATGCTGCTGAGTTTAAAGACACCTTTTCTATAGGCAGCTTTCCCCTTACTCTGTTAGGAGAAGAAAGGCTATTCAAGGACTCATGATGCAGGGTATGCTGAAGTAAGAAGAACCCTACATTAGGAAAATCTGGGCTCCAAGCCAGGCTCTGTGAGATGCTGGGCAAGTCACCCAACCTCCCTCTGTGCCTCCGTTTCTTCTGTGAAAGGAAGGGGTTGAACTAGATAAAGTTCTCTACAGCTCTGTCACTGATAATCCTAAAGTTAGTATAGGACAGCTCCAAGTTGGTTATATGGGGGTAAAACTCAGCTTCTCCATAAGCATCTCACTTCTCCCAAGATACATTATTATTACAGCAACAATTGCCACACTTGAGTACCTACTAACTGTGGGCAAGCACTATGCCAAGCAACCAAAACAAATATCTCATTAATCCTCATAATCCCTGTATGAATTTTTATTTCCATTTATACATGAGGAAACACCGGCTCAAAGAAATTACAAAACTTGATCAAGGTCATTTAGGCACTATTGGGAGAGCCAGATGACAAACCCAGATCTGGTTCTATTTGATCCCCAAATGTGGTGCATGTTGGAAAGAAAAATCAGGTTGCTTGTTACGGACTATTAACTATACTTGACTAGATCAGCCTCAGTACTAGCTTAGTGCCTGGTGCTCCTGAGTTACTTACCATATATTTGTGGATTATAATTTTCTCAAAATTCTGCCCCTTGAGAGACCTGCATGCTACTGACAATAAAGTGAGGTGTGTGGGCAGTCTTGTGGTGGGGGGTGGAGGGGGTTGTACATTTTGCATAATTCCATGACTCTAGTTAGTGATTAGCCACTCCAATGAACAGCCTTCCGGATCCACCAAGAGTGTGATCGCTGGCCACAGCAGCCGGAGTGCAGACCTCCTGACATTTTGGTCATACTTGGAAGAAGAAAATTGGCTGTGGATACAGCGTAGCTTGGAACAAGAATATGACCATTCCCCACCACCTTGGCTCCCTCCTGAGCAGAACTCTGGGTGGCTAGCCTGGCCCCCAGGCTCCAGGTCTCTGTCGGTCTCCAGAACTGACACGAGTCACCTTGGGTGGTCCCTCCCATGCCCATTGTGCACGTGCAGCTTTCTGCCTATTGACATTAAGGGATGTGCCCCCACCTTCCCTTTGTTCCATCCTCGATTTAAGAGACATTTGTTCTCACTGGCTTTTAACTGATTTTCAATCTGTGTTCATTGCTGGGGTAAGTTAACTTTTAAAAAAATTCGACTTGCAAAGTGTTTCTGTGCTGCCCAATTAGCATTGTAACAGACGAAGCTGTTTGGAAACAAATACAACTTAAACCAGATAAAGCCACACTGCTAGTCACTGAGATGCTGGAAAAACAAAACAAAACAAAAACCCCCAAAACCACATACACACACACACACACACAACCAAACAAAAAAACAAATCACAACAGGATCCCTACATATCAGACTTTGTTCCCTACATGGACTTTTAAAATGTACAGGCCTTCAGGTCCCTTAATTGGCATCTGAACAAACCACCAAGCCCTTTCTCCTCTACACTTGGTGGTGTGGTACTCCAGAAGTGATGAAACTGACTCCCTGCCACTTGCCTTCCCTTTACCATCCTCCAACTGGTAAAAGCCCTGGCTGGCTGGAGATGGGGGATCCCTAAGCTGAGACAAGCACTCACCCTCTCACTTTCTCCTCCCTTCCTCCTTCCCTTCACCTGTCCCACCCACCTCCCTTCAGTGCAAACTACCTCAGATTCAGTTAGAGACACTTGTAGGTTTCCCCCTTCATCCCCATCTCCATGCTACCCCTTAGGGATGCTCTTGTGATCAATCAGCTGCCTGGAGAATCAGGATCTCACTCCGACTTCCCTAGGATTTGAATAATAGAAAACTTCAATAACAGAAAAACAGTGTAATTCATAAAAGGAGATATTCATGTACTTTTCCTAATGGTTCTATAAAAGAGATGACTAAAATAATTCATGGAACTTGAGTAGTTTTTTATTTTTATTACAGAAAAAACCAGAAGGCTAAATTCACCAGGGATGACCTGCTAATGATCTTGGATAACCCCTGCATTCTGGCATCTGAGCTTTCACAAAATTCATCATTATAAAATCATTTTAATAATACGTAAGAAATAGAATGTCTAACTTTAGGTACATATTTATACTTTTGATTTTCCCCATCTAAATTGGCCTTATAGCCCAGTCCTTTCGTGTAAGAAAAATTTTTAAAAGGAAGGTTTTGTTTTGGTTTTAAAGTAGCCAAACCTAAAGAAGCAACTACAATAGAATCTGTGACCATCTATTTCTTTCTCATACTGCAAACTGACTGAACATATCCTTACTCCCAGTGCCCAAGAAAAAAAAAACTGTGTTTTCATTATGTATAAAAATGTGCACATCCTGATGGCATAGCCATCCAAGAATATATCAGTCGAGTTTATGTAAACTGACTTGACGTGAGGAGCTGCTAATGAAAATGAGCACTGGAAACACGCTGCTCATGGGTGGATGTGTCAAGCACAGATGGTCTTCACGGTGAATTCACGTGGACCACGGACAGAGGAAAGCTGGAAACAGACTAGCTGGAAACAGTGGGGAAGTAACCTGGGGTTGGTGATAAATTAAATGAGAGCTTGACAAAACGTGGAATCCAAAAAATGCAATGAAAGTTTTCTGAGATGCTGTCTTGTTTCCTCAGGTTTGTGTTACAAAGCAAAATGTTACATTTTAAGAATAAGCCAAGGACACTTTAGGATGGAGCTTGTTAACAAAAGGAATGTGGTCAGCATAGAAACAATTATGGGGCTGTTTGTTTGTTTGTTTGTTTGTCTCACTTAATTAAAGGCCATACCCGATTAAAAAATACAAACATATATTAGGATGAATTTATTATCTTGGGGATACTGAAGCTATCATTTAAAAATAATCTACCTAAAGCACAGTTTTACTATACTTAAGTTGTGTTAAACATGGCATATATATTTTTGTGCCAAAAAGAATTTCCTTAGATAAAGTCATTTCTTAGTTGTTTCCTAACTTAAACAAGTTCAATTTATGGGTTTTAAGATTCAGAGCAAGGCAAATAGAACAATAAATTTCTCAAGAAATTCTAAACGCCCTTCTTCGTACCCTGTCGCTAAACCTAAAATGCCCAGCGTGGAGCTTTGTCGTTTATATATTTGTCTGATGGATCCAGAAGTAGTTTCCATGGTAAGCTCCCTGTGCACAAGAAGCAGGGTGAGTGGAATGTCTCCTGCCAATGAAGAACTTTTCACTGACAGTGATAAAGGCCAGGAACCTCCTTCACACAAATGATTGAAAAACAGAACACGGAGGACATTTTTATTTTGTTTTGTTTCTTTTGTGTGGTATGTGACTTCAGTGCAAATACCCATTTAATCAAGAATACAAAGACAGCCACCTTTGCTGGTTAAGGGATTTCCAGAGGCTGCAGTAAACATATATAGTTCTTTTACTTTTTTTGTGGGGAAATTCCCACAAGCAGTCATTTCTTGCTTCTGTTGTGTATTTGTGCCACCTCTTGGAAGACGGGGAAAGATTTTTCCAAGGGAAAATTAAGAGTAAACTAGATAGGATCTAGAAAAATTTGAAGTGTTTGAAAAACTAAAGCTTATCTATTGTCGTAATTTTTAGAACTATAAAGACTTTGGGAAAGAATATAAAAGCTACTCTCAACTGGAACTTTTCCATCCATGCTTATCCTCTTTGAGTTGATGAGATCAAATTGAACCTGTAGCTTCTAAGCTAGCACATGCTGTCTTTCTCTTTCACTTTTTACTCTTTCTTTTCTAATACCTTCTATTACAATGGACTCTCTTTCTCTTATTTAGGTCCTCTTCATCCTCCCCACTGATTTCTTCAATTCTAGGGATATCTCAGTCTATCTCGCCTTTAAGTCCCTCTTTAAGTTTTCCATCTTCCAGATAATCTCTTGTGACTGAGACTAAGTGTGAATATACATTGTAAACATTCTCAAATGTGTAAAATATGAAGTGATATTTTTATTACTACTATCATCGACATCGCTAAGAGAATTGAACATCTGATTCTTTGGCCCTTTGAAAGACTGGGATCCCTGTCTTCACAGAATATTAACAAATACTTCTCCAGAATGATTGGTTTAGTGTTTTGTTTAAATTTCTGTCAAGTAAGACAGAAATAATACCTCACTTTAATGATGGGATCCTTTTAGAATTCCAGAGATGATCTAAGAACAAAGTAAAGGTATATTTTAAAAGACCCCATTATAATGCTTGGGCAATTTAAAAAATAATAACTGGCTTGAACTGAAGTGTTGATGGTTAGTTATAAGCACGCACTATGGGTAGGCCTATGTGAGATACTGGGGCTGAGATCATCGAATATGTTCCTGGGGTCAGTCTACCCTGTCAGTGTCTGCATGTAGCATTAAATATGACTTAGGGCCTGGAACTTTATTATGTAAACATCAATAAGAATTCTGTGTTATAGAAACTACATCTATATCAGTGAGCAAAGGAGTATAACATGGTACTTTAAAAAAAAGCTTAGACAAAAATAAGAGGTTCAGGTCTGGACAAATAAGATCTGACACCCCTCCTCCAAGGTGTGTTACTATTTTTATTCTGCTAACTTACATATCATGCCAAAACAGCTATCCTTATTATACCATTGTAAGGCATAAGGAAGACTAGAATATTTAATAAACTAAAATTTAAACAGTTATTTGCTGGCTTTTTAGCAAATGGTAAGGATGGATATTTAATAAAATAAGTTTATTTTTCAATTAATTGAACCATTTTACTTCTATATATTTTTTCATGTACATACTTAAACAACTAGAGAAACATATTAGGAAAGAAAAGCTTTCCCTCTAGAGATCAAGAACAATAACAAAGTCAATGTAAAGTCATTATTTTAAGAGACTGAAGGTAGGATCATTCAAATCTTGTCATTTGGCATTAAACAATAAAATCTAAAGCCATTTCAAAAATGGACTAAATTTCCAGCCTGAAAATAATTGCTGTTTGTTCCTTGTTCTGTGTGTATATATCATCAACATAACTAAGAAAGAATCACAGCCAAGCCTGGACTACTGTCAAGCAATTGATTATTAGCCATTAGAAGGGAAATGTTTACTTGTTTTTAGAAAGAAAGGCAAAGAGATCTGATTTTAAATGATGCCTTTTCCTTACATCCTATGACCAATCAAGATCATCCACTTCTTCTTGGAAGTGTCAGAACCCCATTTTCATTTTCCTTTTGCTATTTTAACCACAACAGTGATAAAGAGGGGGGAGCAGTTGCTATGAGGCAAAGAAAAATGTCCTGGCAGTTGAGGGCCCTCCATCTATCAAGGGGAATTTGCAGTGTTGCCTCTCTTCAATACTGTATAGATTTGCAGGATTTTGTGAAACACTTAACCAAAATGGAAGGATTTAAAAACGGAATGCAAGATATAGACACAATCATTTTTTTCAAAATCAGGATGCTTTAGTTTTATTTCAGAATTTTCTAGTCTTAAAATCTTAAGCACGTGGTAGTGATAATCATCTCTGGACAATACTTCTGAAAGGATGATTATTGTGGACAGCTTAAATATACTCATATATTACAGGTGCCTAAACATTAAAAACTCTTACTGGAATTGAGATATACTACATCCAATTACAAGAAAACAACTACTTAGCTAATTAAATAATAATATTCACATGGTATGTTAAGTTGCAAAGAAGTTCAATTGTCCAGAACACCAAATAATATATGAAAATCTGGAAATAATGTCCAGTTAAATGCTTACTTGTGATTCTAAGAATCTCTTGGGAATTGGAGGCAATTCGTATATATCTCCAATGTGTAAAAAACTTAAGATTAGCTTGACTGTCTTTTCCTATTGACCCAATATCAAAATAATTTTCCCCTCCCATGTCTGTGAATTTATCTGATGTGAAAAGGCAATATAGAAAGTACCTTTCTCTAATTCTGGCTTTCCTGCATTTCTTCAGAAGGCACAGTTTATATTGAACAATTTCTTGGAGTCCCCCGGTTTTAGCTCTCAGAGATAATTCAGCTAAATCCGCGGAGCAGAGCTGAGAGGAAGGTTGGCCTATGGCAGAGGCACTTATGGCAGAGGAGGAGGGAATCCAAGATGAAGCAGGTAAGCTGCAGCCCTTTCTAGAACCAGGAGCTACAGGGTTTCCATGGGACATCGAAAATGCAGACCAAGGCCCAGGAACACTGTTTCCGAAGCCCGTGAACATGAAGCTAGAAGTAATATTTGGAGCGAATCCCAGAGCAAAGTCCTTCCCAGAGCACAAGTGCTAGATGGGGCCTGTATCTCTGCTTTGGAAGCCAAACACTAAGAGTAAAAGCAAATATTTGATGCTGAAGAGCTCTTAAGAGCTGAAGAGCGCCATTTACTTATTTCTACACGTCAGTGTGGGCTTAGGATGTTAAATAGATTAAAAGGCTAAGAGAGGTCAGTCACTCAAGGAAAGACTCTTCTTTTGCTTCTCCTGACTTGGTTCTCTTCCCTAAATTGTTATCCACCCCACCCTACTCCTGTGGAGGATCCTTGGGAAACTCAAAAGATGACACCTCCTCTCCTAGAACATCCTGGAGACGGAGTCAGTCCCGGGGCTAAGAATTCGAGAACCTGAGGGAGGAGGGAGTCTAAATATCCGGCTGGTAAATGCTACAATGAAGATAGGTTTAGAAAAATTCCTGAGATACAGAATCATAAAACTGGTAGGGTCCTTAGAAATTACCAAATCTATTCTCCTACTATCTTCTGTATCAGATTAATTTAAAAAAAAAAAAGGAAGGAAGGAAGCTTAGAGAAATGAGGTGGTTAGAGATAGGTAGGGGCAGAGCGAGGATGCGAACCGATTTCCAGGCCAGAGCTCCTTCTACCTTACACAGTCTCATAGTTCAAGACCGAATTTGGGAATCAGTCTTAACGCTTGCTTCCCCAGGACGGTCTTTGTCAGTGCCTCAGCTTCTCACTAGGGAGGTGGGCTGGCAGAGATTGCCAGGCCTCGGGCTCTGGCCAGAGATAAGTCCGCGAGGCCTGGAGCCAGTCTGCGACCTGCCCACTCTCTAGACGCTGGGGGCTCGGGAGCTGAGGAGCGGTGCGCGGCGGGTTTCCAGACTCCGCTGTCCCCTGCCCACTCCAGGCTCCCGCCCCGGCCCCGTCTGCAGAGAGGACAGCCAAGTCATTTCAGTTTAATCTTATTTAAAAAGACATAACTAATAAATCTATTGCCGGGGCCGCGGAAAGACGGCCAGCAGAGTCGATCGTGCTCCTAATCCCATCGAACCCCATTGAAAACCATGACAACACCGGACAAGCTCCGATTTATCCCGGCACGTTAAAGCGCATTGTGAGCAGACGTCAATCATGCATTATTCCGGACTGAACAAATGCAAAATCTTGACTGGAACAAATGCTTCCAACAGGTCCGGGGCGTCGAGCTCCATTTCCCCTTTGTCCGCGGCCTAGCAGTTGGCCTGTATTGGGGTTGCCTCCGCCCGACCACCCAGCGCGCGGTGCAGCTCCGGGCACCTCGGGCACGCTTGATAGGGAGGCTGCTGGGGAGGGTGCGCGGGGCTTGACAGGGCCGCCGCCGCCGCATCCGAGCCAGGTTCGAGTTCAGCCCGGGAGGAGCCAGGACTTCTGGTGCAGCCACCCAAGTACAGAGCCCTTCGCTACAATTTAGCAACTAAATATCCAAACTACTAGCTTCAGTAGGAGAGGCCTCTGAGAGGGCGTTCCTCTGTAGATTGAAGCGCGGCCAGAGCTAGGCCATGGCCCAACAAAATGTATCCACGGCGGCCTGTTCCCTGCGCCTCCTACATTGATCATTTTCTAGGGTGGAACTGTGGAAACTAGAAGATCCCAGAGAAACCCATGGCCGGTGGTATTTTCTGCCGGGTAGGCCCTGTCCTAATTCTCCAGATTGGTCCATTCCCGGACCAAGGCGGGCAGCCTCGTCAGGGTCTGCCATGCTGCGAGCGGGGAGCGTAGGCCATGGGCAGGCTCCTGGGCAAAGACCAAAGCCCAGGCAGTGAGACTGACGTTGAGGCTATGGGGCCAAGGCGCACAGGCGGCACCAGTTCATCTGGCGACTCCAAGGAGGCCTCAAAGCCCTCACAGGATGCCCTGAGAAGCGCCCCCGCCCAGGGGCTCTAGAGCGGGCCTGGACCCAAATTTGTGGAGCTCGGCCTCCGAGCTCCGCGATCGGCAGCGGCCGGGCGAAGCTGGGCCAAAGAGACCGGCACTGTAGACCTAAGTAGCTTGGCTACAAGCCTCTTCTGTTTTGCCGGCCTGTGGAGACGTGGAGCTGGGGCTCCGAATGTTGTCCCAGCCCTTCCTCAGCACCTCTGAGGCTGTTGGGGGGATGTATGGTGTGATCAGAGGCTCCCAGCGGCCGTTGAAACCCCTGGGCCAATGCTGGCAGGGCCAGGCTAATCTTTACGCCCTCCTGAAACTTGTCATCCTGAATCTTAGAGGGGCCCAAGCAAAAAGAGAAAGGGAGCGCGCCAGAGTTTAACGCCGCTTTGTAAATCACTTTCTGGATAATTGCGGGAAACTACCACTCCAGCAAACAAGCTCGAAGAATAAAGCAAACAGGGAATAAATTCCTGGGTGCTAATAAACCCACCCCTGCCGCCCCCACCCTTCCCGGCGCTCCCGCGGGGCCTGGCCTCAAGTCAGCGCAGGAGGAGGAGGAGGAGGAAGCTGGGGCTGGGTCAGGCGGGTGGTGGCCACCGCTCGCCACCCAAGATGTTATTCACTGGTAACAATCCCCATTATCTGTCCCCACTTTGGGCTAATCAGACAGAATCGCTAATGCCGAATGCTGCTTCCTGCAGCCTCTGGGAGGTAACTGGGCGCCAAGGGGCGGGGTGCGGGGCGGGGCGGGGGCGGAGGTGGCACCTTCCGGGCTCGCCCCGGCTCTGGTCCAGTGCTCATTCAGGTACTTAACACCCTGGAGACCCGGACCTCGGCTTTCAAAGCGGCCTGGGTGGGAAGAGCTGTTTATATAAACAGAGATTCCGCTGTAAATGCGCTAATATCCCGGCTGCCAGCGCATGGCGAGCGCCTCCCACGCCCATCCGTAGGAGCGGCGTCCCGGCCGCCCCTCCGTTCCCAGCCTGCCCTGCCCCCGCCTCCTTCCCCTCCTCGGCCATGGCCACCTCTGGACGCCTGAGCTTCACCGTGCGCAGCCTTCTAGATTTACCCGAGCAGGACGCGCAACACCTGCCGAGGCGGGAGCCAGAACCACGCGCCCCCCAGCCCGACCCCTGCGCCGCCTGGCTGGATTCGGAGCGCGGCCACTACCCTTGTGAGTGCGTGGTGGATTGCGGTGCGGGGTGGGAGGTAGGAGGCGTGGGGCAGCAGAACCAAGGGCCCAGCCCACGCGGGGCCGGAAAGCCGAAATCCCAGCCCAGAGTTTAGATTTCCTCAGTCTTGGAAACGGGAGCCCTGTCCTCGAACCCCTAACGCATTCGTCCCGGTCGGCACATCCTAAGAGCAGATCCCTGCCTGGCACTGGTGCTCCGAGATTTGGGGTTTCTGTGTCTGACGATTTCTAGAGGTCGGAATAATTGAAATTTAAAACGCGCCGCCACCTGCCGCCCCCCCCCGCCCCCTCTCCATGCCTGAAAACACGGCCACGATCTCCAGGCCTCCGTCTGGGATGGCCAGTGTTGGCGAGTTTACCCCCACCCCCTTCCCACTCAGGGCTCCGCAAACCTCGGCACACTGCAGTGCAGTCGACCTGGAGGAGGCCGGCGCTGGTGACCCAGCTTGTGATAAACTGGTCGGCCAGCGCAACTACCGGTGCGGACATGTTAAGAGGGCCCCGGGGTGGGTTTCTTCGGGGCACGATCTCAGGCCCGCTGATGACCGCTGTGGTATGAATGAGGTCACCGCATTCGGAGAGGTGGATGTCCAGATGTGGACTCAGGAAATGGCCTCATCCCGAAAGTCTCGGGCTAGTGGGCGTGCCCTCCGGCCAGTGCCTCCACGCCCGCGCCAGAAGGGCAGCAGGCCCTCGTAGGGTCCGGCGTCTCACCCACCCGTGTCTCCTTTGCTGTCCCTAGCCTCGGACGAGAGCAGCCTGGAGACCAGCCCGCCAGACTCGTCGCAGCGGCCGTCCGCTAGGCCCGCGTCTCCGGGCTCGGACGCCGAGAAAAGGAAGAAGCGGCGGGTGCTATTCTCCAAGGCGCAGACGCTGGAGTTGGAGCGGCGCTTCCGGCAGCAGCGGTACCTGTCTGCGCCCGAGCGCGAGCAGCTGGCGAGCCTGCTTCGCCTCACGCCCACGCAGGTCAAGATCTGGTTCCAGAATCATCGCTACAAGCTGAAGCGCGCTCGCGCTCCAGGGGCGGCGGAGTCGCCTGACCTGGCAGCATCCGCCGAGCTGCACGCCGCGCCCGGCCTGCTGCGTCGCGTGGTGGTGCCGGTGCTTGTTCGCGACGGGCAGCCGTGCGGCGGCGGCGGCGGTGGCGAGGTGGGAACCGCCGCGGCCCAGGACAAGTGCGGCGCCCCTCCAGCCGCCGCCTGCCCTCTGCCGGGCTACCCTGCCTTCGGTCCCGGCTCGGCGCTTGGCCTCTTCCCCGCCTACCAGCACTTAGCATCCCCCGCCCTGGTCTCCTGGAACTGGTGAGGCCGCAGGGCAGCACCTGGGGCTACCCTCGACTTTGGAGCGCGCTCTGCGATTGGAGCAGGGCCGGAGCCGAACGCCTGGAACGCTCTCCGTCCGCCTCCCTGCAGCCCCATCTCCTTGGGTGCCAGGGTCCCTGGCGCGCCCTCATCAGCCGTCGCGCAAGCACACACGAGGGACGTGTGCCAGAGCCCCCTCCCTCAGCTTCCCTCCACCGCCAGCCCCAGAGTTAGATTTTATGCTTGGGCCTTATTTGTATATTTTTAAATAGCGATTTGTATGGGAAGCAAGTTATTTTTTTAAAAAATAGAGTATTTTTCCTCGTAGTTCGAGAATAAAATGTGTGGGGTTGGGTCCCCTGCGCGCCTGCGGGGAACGTAGGCGGGAGTCGTGCCCCCCAGACCGGTGTTCGCATCGCTGGCTCGCCCCTTGACTGGCTAAGTGGGGCCCGGCCCCAGCTGGATCGAAGGGCGGGTTGCAGTCCCGACACGGCTTTAGGAAGATACCTGGGGGATGGAGGGGTGGTGATGTCAGGGTTGGGCGCGGGAAGAAAAGGAGAGGAGGAAGCTGAGGCAACTTTGGGATTCTTGTCAGCGGGAGGCGTCACTGGCCCCAGAGTGACTCCGACTCTCCGCTGGGCTCCCCGAGCTGCTGGCGTTTCGAATACCGAAAAGTCAACCCTGTGGACCACGACAGGGCAGAAGGAGTTTCTCCGGAGATGAGCCGGCGAGGCCAGGTGCGGGGCGCGCTGCACCGGAGCAGCCCAGGCCTGGCCGCAAGCTGTTTCCAGAGTGCAGGAGCCAAGTGCTCGGGAACCCTTTGAAAAGTGCCTGAGGACCTGAAGAGCACCGGGGAATTTGTAACCCCTATTTAAGCCTGCAAGTTCCTAAGTTAGCTGTGATTTCCTGTCTCCTCATGGCGCAGTACCTGGCCAGGGTGGGGAGGAGGACGTGAAGACATCAAAGGGTCGGGGGAACGACCGGCACAGGGCTTTTCCTCTGGGCAGATCCGGGAGGACGCGACTCCCAGCTGAGGGAGGGCCGCCTGGGGGAGCCTTGGGAATCCGAGATTGGGGCAGGTTCACCCCGGCCAGTGCACACTAGCACCCCTTGGGTTTGTAACTGCCCCGCTAGGGCCTCCTGTGCAAGCAGTCACTTTCTCACAGAAGCGACGACCTCGCTCCCAGGCACCACTGCTGGGAGATGCGCCAGAGGAGAGCAGTTGGGGCATCAGGTGCGGGGAAGGGAGCCAAGGGCCCTTATGGAGGTCTCTAAGGAGGAGTCATGGGCCTGTTAGGGGCTCTAGCTTTCTTGTCCAAGGAGGAAGAAGGGGAGGATGAAGGGTGGCTGAGGCAGTGTTATCACCTGGGATTTTGGGGGGTGGAGAGAGAAAGAAAGAAGGGGAGAGGGGGAAGGGAGTGGGGTGTTTGGGTCTCAGCTGCCGGCCACCTTGCCTTCCATATGGATGCGGTTATCTTAGAAGAATCTCGATCCTTAAACCTCTTTTTGTCTTGGGAACTGAAAAGGGCATTGTCAGGCCTGAAAAGGACCTAGACAAAATCCGCACTGTTTGGATTCAGGACTCTGTTTAATCAGTCCCTGGTGACAATGTAGTGGGTGTTAGGCAGGACAATAGTATCTTTTTAAACCTTGTGGCCTTCAGGAAGACAAAGGGCTTGAATTTTATGGGCTTACAACTTCAATTAGAACAGTGCCAGTGTGCATGGGAGATTATCAAATTTGTATCATAAAACCCCTTTCTAATAAATGATTGCTGGGGAGGGAGCCTGAACATTGTAAGACAGATATTGGGACCTGCCAGGGGGCTTCCCAGTTAGCTCTGGCACAGCAGATGTGAAAGAAAAGGAGGTAATGATTTCTGAAGAAGGCCGGTGTTAGGACTGGCCTCTGGTCATCTGGCTGGGTGCTTGGATTTTCCATGATCTTCCTGCATAGGGGTATTTTCTCCAAGAAGGGGGGTAAAGATTGGTAGCTTGTTTTCTACTACTGGTGGTGACAAAGACCACCAGAATATTCTTAGGGAGAAATTGAAAAATCACTGCCTGTCCAATTCCTTGACTTTTTCTAGAGCTCCAGAGAAAGTAGGTCTTGGAGTGTGCAGTGGAGAAGGCCTTACATAGGAGGCCCACAGGACAAAGGGATTTAGACTGTAGAGAGGGCCTCTTTCCAGGAGGCTCTTTGTGGGAGTACAGCCTTAGTCAAATTCATCCTGGTCCTAAATGGTCAGCAGAGGTCTAACCAAGAAGCCACATTCAGCTGCTTGCCAGTGGGGTGGCCAGAGCCCCAGCAAGATGCCCACTCAGGAGCCAGCTTGTGTACTGGGCAAGAGGAGGGCAGCAGTTTCCTGTGACAGAAGCACTGGCAGCCATAAGGTATAAACTGTGGCCCACTTCCTTTCTCTCCTTTTCCTTTAGGCTGATAAGGTCCTTCCTTTAAAGAGGAAAAAACCTTAGGGGAAAGTTTAACTAGCACTCTCATCACCACCAATCCATTTCAGAGACCTAGGCTGTCAGATTTTTGGGGGATTTTTTTTGTTGTTCACAAGATAAGCTGGAAAAAGATAAATGTCAATCTCCTTTGTGGTCTAAAGATGAATTCTTACAATTTCTGACAAAAGCTGAACCCAAGGCCTCTCTACCAGCCACTGTGAGAACAGTTAAGATCTCCCATCCTGGATGAAAGTACTTCAAACCCATCACCCATCACCCACATCACAAGGCAGATTCACACTCAGCAAACTTTTATTGAGACGTACTGTGTTGCAGGCATTTTTAAAGGTACTTTCACAGTTGATCTCACAGAAACCTTACACTGTATACATAATACTCCCATTTTATAGATAAGAAACTGCGGCTTGGGGACCTGCGGCTTAAGGTGCAGACATGGCCAAGTCCAAGAACCACACCACACACAACCGGTCCCGAAAATGGCACAGAAATAGTGTCAAGAAACCACAATCACAAAGGTACAAATCTCTTAAGGGGATGGACCCTAAGTTCCTGAGGAACATGTGCTTTGCCAAGAGCACAACAAGAAGGGCCTAAAGAAGATGCAGGCCAGCAATGCCAAGGCTGTGAGTGTATGTGCTGAGGCTATCAAGGCCCTCGTAAAGGCCAAGGAGGTTAACCCCAAGATTCCGAAGGGTGTCACCTGCAAGCTCAAATGACTTGCCTACATTGCCCACCCCAAACTTGGGAAGCATGCCCGTGCCCGCATTGCCAAGGGGCTCAAGCTGTGCCAGCCAAAGGCCAAGGCAAAGGATCAAACCAAGGCCCAGGCTGCAGCTCCCGCTTCAGTTCCAGCTCAGGCTCCAAAAGGTGCCCAGGCCCCTATAAAGGCTTCAGATAGATATCTCTGTCTATCTATCTGGACATGAGGACATGTCCATGAGGACAGGACTGGTGTGACTCCCCCACCCCCAGGCTGCCGTCTGCATGGGGCTGGGGTCCTCCTGTGCTATTTGTACACGTAAAACTGAGGCAGGAAAAAAAAAAGAAAGAAACTGAGGCTCAATGGGTGGGGCTAAGTGGCTTGCCCAAAGCAGTTATAAACCTCAAGGAATGTTACTGTTGTCCTCAGCTTAACTCATATTTAGTCACCCTACAAGCTGCCCTTGAGAACAATTGTAATCTGGAGGTAATGATTATATACATATAAAAATGTGGCTTAACTAGGGGTTACAAGTTCGCCGGTGCTCTTCAGGTCCCCAGGCACTTTTCAAAGGGTCCCAGCCTCATCTCCGGAGAAACTCCTTCTGCCCTGTCATGGTCCACAGGGTTGAATTTTTGGTATTTGGAACGCCGGCAGCTCTGGGAGCCCAGCGGAGCCTTGGAGTCACTCTGGGGCCAGAGACGCCTCCCACTGACAAGAATCCCAAAGTTGTCTCAGCTTCCTGATATATATATATAATCACACAACCCTTATAAGCTCTCTTATGGATAGTCTGAAAGGATGAAAAAACACACTTAAAAGTACTCTACACAGCTCAGGGCCACTCACAGAGGCTGGCCACATATCACAGTAGTTGCTAGTATGTACTGATGTTTTCTGTGTATAAGGCAATATTCTAAGACCTTTACCTCATATTAACTCATTCAATTTTCACAACTCCACCAGATGCTACTACTCCCACTACACAAGTGGGAAAATTGAAGGCCAAAAAGGTTAGAAGAGACTTGTCCAGGGTCATACGGCTGGTAAGTGACATAGAGGATCTGAACCCAAGCCGTCTAGTTCCAGATCTTACACCTTTGGCCACATGGTGGGAATTGTTTCCCCTTCTTTGTTTTATTTCTCCCGGCTGACAGTTCTGGTTACCTTCCTCACAGATGCATCTCTAAAGACATGTTCTTTAGCATCTCTATGTCTCTCTGTCTTTGTCTCTCCCCCTGTCTACCAGACTTCCAGTTTTTGGACACAGCTTCTGTGTTTCTGCTAAGTCTTTGTGAGCATTCTTGTCCAGCTGTCAATGAAACAGAGCTCTTGTCTGCAGCTTGCAACATTCTCCTGTGACTATCATTCCACCATTCTTCTTCCAGAAAAACATGTGCTGCTGCTGCCTTGACACCAGTTGTCCACTCGGTGTTGGGTAGAGTCGCTGCTGACTCTGATAAGCTCCCCTAAGCT
Organism: Pan paniscus; assembly: GCF_029289425.2. Classification (NCBI taxonomy): domain Eukaryota; kingdom Metazoa; phylum Chordata; class Mammalia; order Primates; family Hominidae; genus Pan; species Pan paniscus. The sequence continues at coordinate 37,889,683 of NC_073264.2, read as the reverse complement.
CTTCCCCAATCCCAGGCCCAGGTCCCTGTGGAGCTTGATGGCTTTGGCTTTCCTAACCCTCTTCCCAGCCATCTTTTTCCTCCCTAGGTCTCCAGTTTTATCCTTATTATTAAACATCATCCTCTTCACATTTTCTCTCTCTTCTTCCATTGTAAACATTTTCACTTCATCTCACTTAAGTTTCTTGCAGGCGGAGATTGCAATTTTCACTTCAATTTTCTTTCCTCATTGTTCAATGGATCTTACATCTCAGCACGTCTCTTATCTGACCAATTTAGCACTTCAGTATCTTAAATAATGTGCTCCTGATGGGTTAGAAGGAAGTTATTTGAGCCCAGGTTAACCTATACTTTCCCTTCTGACAATGGTATTTAGACATTTATTATTCTCTTGCCTTGTTGACACCATTAATTTGTCTCTTTCTCTCTCTCTCTCTTCACTACCTTTAAAACATTTTTGACTCACGAATAAACGGCCCAGGCAGGATAGTTGTGGGCTTAGCATGGCTGAATATTTTGTTAAACATGTTTATCTTTTCTGGGTGTATCAGTTAACCAGCCTAAGCAGGTTATTTGTAAACATGAACAATAGTCAAGAGAGTTTTCTGAATGCCGAGAAAGTACTGTCCCTACCCCAGGGCAAGGTGATTTCTGTGACTGTGATTCCATCAGTTAGTATTCAAAATTTGCATGAGAAATTGTATCCCTTTGGGTCACTTATCATTTTTCCAAGCCATGCTGTGGGAGAGGTTTTACTAAATAGTATCTTAATTATTTTCAGAATTCCAATTCTGTACCTGTTTATTTCCCTCCACCTCCATTTCCCCCCATAATTAAAGGTGTATGGTATTTCCCTTTCTCCTTTGTACCCACCACTCATGTTACTCAGTCTGTAAGTCCAACAAAGAATTGAGCAGTATTCCTTTGATGCTGAGCCATAGAGTGGTGACTTAACTTTAGAGAAAAACCAGGAAGAATTGCTTAGGCTATTAAACAGTCGAGTTCTCCTTCAACCCTATTTTTTCCATATCTCTCTCAAATTCTCAAGCACAGAGATTCTCATTTTTTCCAACCATGTCCAGTGGAGAGTTTTATTATTTATCCAGGAAAGTAACATTATCACATATTAGAGGTAGAGATCATTTCTCTTCAATAACCTGCCCTATGGACTAATAAAAAATTTCTAGGTCTTTACTGAAGTCATGTAATTTCAAAAGCTGCTATAGTTTCACAGAGCTTCTATCAGTAGGGTGCTATGGAAGAAACCTCTGAGGGGGCTTTGGTCATGCTTTATTTCCTCCTGTATTCTGACTGGGTGGTCCTTTATGAGTCAACAGGTTTTCAAATGCTTTACCCTAGCTAAAAGCTCTGAATTGGACTGTCCCTTTTCTCTACTCCCAATACCAACTGCATTCTCTCTCTCTCTCTCTCTCTCTCTCTCTCTTTTCCCAGGGACTGGAAAGGCTATTTGGCAGAATTCACTAGGAAGGGAATGGAGTCTGTTTGCAAATTAAAGTAGAGACAAAAGTGTCCAGAAAAAAATCGTGAAAAGAGTCCTTGAATCTCTCACCTGAGATATCTTCCTCCTGTTATATCTTACTCCTCCGGCTTTGCTGAAGGATTGTGTATTAAGTAGCTATTCCTCCAACCCTGAAGAAGTTATCAGCTTTGGTTTAAATGATCCCTTGGTAGGTAAATTCTCAACTAGAGCCAACCCCAATTCATCATAACATGTCAGGGTCAGTGGCAATCAGATAAGCATCAGTACAATGGCAAGAACGCATTTTTACAACAAAATTGAAATGCAGAGTAAGAAACCCAAATTATCAGGAAAAGACAAAGAAACCTGGTATGGTGAGTAAAGATAGAACTGCTTTCCTGGGGCACTGTTTTTACTGCCTCATCACACTGGTAGATTTAGTCATCTATCTGACCAAGTGTTCAGTTGTGCTCCTGATTCACTGAGAGAAGGTTTCATTTTTAACTCAAGTTAAAATGTTGAGAAAGGGGAGGATTTTCTTATTTCTCATTTGTGGATGCAGCATTATCTTAAATAAGGCTAGTCAATTTACCAATGTGGTGCTGCATGGGAGCAGAGAGGACTAACAAAATAAAATAGATCTGCCAGAATTTTGATGTTCAGGAGACACTACAAGAATCCTCCCTCTCCTCACTGAGCTTAGCACTGATTAAGAGAAAAGTGAATATATATTCAAATAGCACAGGTATGCGCAACAATGGGAGGACCTAATTCCACAATTGCATTTTAATTATATAAATATACTATGCATGAATGTACTACACATATAAGTGGGTATGAAACAGATTTTGGAAATGTTGGGTTCTTTTAATAAGAAAGAAAAACTCTGATTTATAATCCCACTTATCAAACCCATATAGGACGAATATTTTCTTTGTAAGATAATATGGAAAGCACAGAAATGTGTAAATAAGCTATGCTCTTAAATCTATCTGTTTTCATAATGACATTTGCTCTCTCATTAGTAGAATAGTAGTGTAATGAATAGGAGACCCAGGTAAACTATTAAAACGTAAGGGAGGAAATCTCATTTGCATCATTGTAAACTATAACCACAAAGAGAAGTTACTGAGACCATATTGACGTGGTGGAAAGAACAATTCCCCCTTTATCCTTGCTTCCCCTTCTCTGCAGCCTCTGATTGTTCCCCTCTTCCAAGAATCATGTATTGGAAACCACAACCATTTCTGCCATTAACAAGGTGAAAACTAGACTATGGAGAAGGTCATAAGGGTATAGACAGAAGGAATTGGCTGCCTGTTTCTCACTTGGCAGGATATGTGGGTTTGGGCAGGGCTATAAGGTTTTCAGGGAAACTCTACCTCACAAGCACCACTACCTAAAGCTTGTGCCAAGTAAGCCTTAGAACATATGTGAATGATTCATTCTAAACTGATTTCAGAATGTTTAGTTGCCTTCAATCCTTCTGAAAAGGCATCATTGCAATTTGTGTAGCATTAACTTTCTCCCACCATTGTCACCATATGACATCTTAGTCAACTGATCTGCAGCTACAAAGGAGGACCTAGAATTCTAACTTCTTAGCAATTAATGATGCTGTGAAGCCACAGGCAGATAAGTAATTTTCTGATTTTACTTACTCAGACTTGATAGAGGGCAAGAAAGCAATTTCTGTGAAGATGGGATCATAGCTCATTGTTTGCAAAGCAAAGGAAGCAAACAACAAAGTGCAAAGGCAACCTACAGGATGGGAGAAAATATTTGCACACTCTATATGTGATAAGGGATCAATATCCCAAATATATAAATAACTCACACATCTCAATAGCTTAAAAGAAACCCAATTATAAAATGGGCAAAAGGGCTGGGTGCAGTGGTTCACGCCTGTAATCCCAGCACTTTGGGAGGTCGAAGCGGGCAGATCATGAGGTCAGGAGATCGAGACCATCCTGGCCAACATGTTGAAACCCCATCTCTACTAAAAATACAAAAAAATTAGCCAGGTGTGGTGGTGGGCACCTGTAATCCCAGCTACTCGGGAGGCTGAGGCAGGAGAATGGCGTGAACCTGGGAGGTGGAGATTGCAGTAAGCTGACATCGTGTCACTGCACTCCAGCCTGGGTGACAGAGTGAGACTCTGTCTCAAAAAAAAAAAAAAAAAAAAGCAAAAAATCTGAATAGATATTTCTCAAAAAAAGGACATACAGATGGCCAAAAGATACATGGAAAGGTGCTCAATATCAATGATCATCAGAGAAATTCAAATAAAAACCACAATGAGATATCACCTCATGCCTATTAGGATGGCTGTTAGCAAAAAGTCAAGCAATAAGTGTAGGCTAGGATGAAAAGAAAAGGGAATCCTAGTGCACTCTTGGTGGGAATGTGAATTGCTATGACCATTAAGAACAGTATGAAGGTGCCTCAAAAATTAAAAATAGAACTACCATATGATCAGCAATCCCACTGCTGGGTATACATCCAAAGGAAATGAAATCAGTACCTTGAAAAGACATCTGTATCTTCATGTTCATTGCATCATTATTCATAATAGCTAAGAGGCGGCAACAACCTATGAATGGATAAAGGAAATGTAATATTTTAATGGAATATTATTTCACCACAAAAGAAGGAAATTCTGCCATGTTGGACAACATGGATGAAACTGGATAACATTATGCTAAGTAAAATACTCCAGGCAGAGAAAGACAAATGCTGTATGATCTCACTTATATGTGGAATCTAAAAATGTCTCAAACACACAGAAACAGAGTAGAAGAGCAAAGGTGGGGACTATGGAGAAATGTTAGTAAAAGGCCACAAACTTTCAGTTATAAGATGAACAAGTTCTAAGATACAGCATGGGTGGTGATGGGTATGTAAATTAATTTGACTGTGGTAATCATTACACAGTGTACCCATATCAAATCATCACATTGTACACCTTGGATGTATACAATCTATGTTTGTCATTTAAATGAAAAAAGTAGTTCATCATTTAATTTTTTTTAAAAAAAAGCCAAAATGTCTACCAAAAAAATTCAAATTAACTCTCTTAATCATTCTGTTGACCCTTAACTTTATGAACATAGCTATCTATGGCTGCTCTATCCAGCTGATACTTTCTCATAACCTCATGGCTCTTGCTCGAGACTTTCCTTCATCCTGGTTCTAGGAGGTCCTCACCAAGACCTCCTCGATTCCCACGTTTGATTACACACTGATGACCTTGGAACCCTCAGGTCATCTCAGGGAAGTCCACTGTGCTTTCATCATCCAGTCATCACACTTTTGCCCTGGAACTTTTTTTAGACTATACGTTTTGCTAGAAAATGTTCTCCTCTATAAGTCACCAGACTCTTTTCTTCAAGTGGTTTCAGTTTCAGAACTTCTACTTTGTCCATAAAGCTTTCCCTAATGAATTGAAAGAGAAGAATTCTTGTTAGGTCTATCCGGTCTAAAGCTGCAACTAAAGTCAAAACTCTTTCACTCCAAAGGCAGTGTGATAGAGTGGATAGAGCATGGACTTGGGCATTAATGAAGCCTTGATTCTGAAGTAAAAAATTTCATGTTGGTTGTCACACTGATTGTGTGCAATTACTTTTAGTCTCAGTGTCTTCAACCTTCATCTAGAGATAATGTCATCTACCACATATGGTTAATACCCATATTAAATGCATGTATACATGTATAGTATCTGATACTTGGCACTGAATAAATGTAGTCCCTACTCCATTCTATAGAATGCGTATCTTTTACATATGTCCAATATAATATTCAATTTGTTTACTTGATTACAGAGTCAGCCTGGACTAGGTTTTGTAGAAACATACAACCCTAACACAACAGTGCTTTAACTACAAAGGTTTGTTTCTTATTTATGTTCCATGTCCCTGCAGCCTTGCTCCATTTTGTTTTTATTCTAGGAACTGAACAGAAGAAGCAATTCCTTATATAGGACATTTCAGTCTTATGGCAGAAAGGAAAGAGAACATGGCAGAACCATGAGATGGCTGTTAAAGCTTTTGATTGAAAAGGGCATGTATCACTTCTCACATTTCATTGGCTAAAGCAAAGCCACATGATCAAACTTGAGATCAGCATGACAGGGAGGGGTATTACAGATAAGACTTTGAAAAATAATACACTCTATGACATTTGTATTTTTCTTAAATGTTTAATTTATAGCCAAATATTATGCATGCTTGCAATGTTAATTATCTTCTAAACTTCCAGAAGAAGAACTATGGCAATGTGATATTTCACACTATAAAGCATATACTACATGCATGATATACTTTACACTATAGACTCCAGAAGAATTCGGGAACTATGTCTTTTCCCACTACCTTGAGCAACATCTACACCACAGGCTCTTGGTGACATTTGGGAGAGTGTTCATCACTCAATTTTACAGGCAGGTCGAATGGCTCCAGAACACAGTCATTAGGAATGAGGAAAGGCACTGTGTTTACCTGCCTAATTTGAGGGCTGTTCCTGTGGAGACTATTCTATCATGACTCATCTGTAGGATGATAAAAACCACTGCAAGGACCCAATTGCATTCTCATTTGTTTTATTACTTAATCATTCTAGACAGTCAACTTATGTTATGATATGGGTATCAGAACAATGCAAGGACAAACAACAGTAATTCAAAAAACAGCAGATAAATTTGTCAGTCTAGTTTCCAGATAAATCCACAGCATAGCCTGGTATATTACCTGACAGAGATAAACACACAACCACACAAAACTTGTTTTTAATTTAGGCCCACAATTTTTTTTTTTTGAGATGGAGTCTCGCTCTGTTGCCCAGGCTGGAGTGCAGTGGCGCCATCTCAGTTCACTGCAACCTCTGCTTCCCGGGTTCAAGCAATTCTCCTCTCCCAGCCTCCCGAGTAGCTGGGACTACAGGCACACGCCACCATATCCGGCTAATTTTTGTATTTTTAGTAGAGACAGGGTTTCACAATGTTGGCCAGGCTGGTCTCAAACTCCTGACCTCATGATCTGCCCGCCTTGGCCTCCCAAAGTGCTGGGATTACAAGCATAAGCCACTGCGCCCGGTCTTAGGCCCACAATTATTTTTTATCCAATTGTCAATTGATGAGTATTTGTATCATTGTATTTTATATAATTTTTATTGTTACATAAAACACTGAAATGAACTTTCTTATAGGTGTTGAGCATCTGCATCAATATTTCTTAAGGATAAATTTCTAAGTGTGGATTGTTGGCTGAAGTGGTGTATATACATCTCTAGGGCTTTTGATTCCAAACCATTAGTCCTTCCATCTTTCACTATCTCCCAGTCCTTTGATGCTCTCACTTCCCACCTTACCCAACTTAAGTTTCACAACAAATCATTATTACTCCCTTGCACATACCCTCAACCCCCATTCCCCCTCACTTTATTGTACTTGTGACAAAACTATAACTCTTTTTTTTTTTTTTTTTTTTTGAGACGGAGTCTCGCTCTGTCGCCCAGGCTGGAGTGCAGTGGCGCGATCTCGGCTCACTGCAAGCTCCGCCTCCCGGGTTCACGCCATTCTCCTGCCTCAGCCTCCCGAGTAGCTGGGACTACAGGCGCCCGCCACCACGCCCGGCTAATTTTTTGTATTTTTAGTAGAGACGGGGTTTCACCGTGTTAGCCAGGATGGTCTCGATCTCCTGACCTCGTGATCCACCCGCCTCGGCCTCCCAAAGTGCTGGGATTACAGGCGTGAGCCACCGCGCCCGGCCAAAACTATAACTCTTGTTAAATCTAATTCTCATCTACTCTGTACCTGCACTCAGCTACTCTCCAATGCCCCTCTCTGACATGTCTATTAAGCTTGATCATGTGGCTTTGCTTTAGCCAATGAAATGTGAGAAGTGAGACACACCCTTTGCATTCAGAAGCTTTAACGGCCATCTTGTGGTTCTGCCATGATCTCTTTCCTCTCTGCCACAAGACGGAAATGTCCTATATGGGGAATTGTTCCTTCTCTTTGGGTCCCAGAATGAAATGTATAATAAGTAAACATTTAACTGTAAAACAAACTTCCCAACTATTTTCCAAATTGGCTATACCATTTTGCACCTGCAACCAGGCAGCTGGAGAAAAATGCACGACCATATTGACTGGTCTCATGTTAAAGTTATGACCACCAACTTCAAATGGGTCCTTAATGTTGGCAGGTCATCATGCTAGTTGTTTTCAGACCATTCATTCTCCCACTATGCTTCTTGGCTATTTCACACGATTTTATTTTTCTCAACTGCCTCCTCTCCCATCCTTGCATTCAGGTTTCTACCTCACTGTGAAAACTGAAGCAACCAGAAGAGAGAACAAACACTCAAGGCTCCTCCCACCACATTACTGTCTTCATGGCAAGTGTTCTATTACACTCTGTCTTCCCAGCTGTTACTACAGATGAGTGGTCCCTGCTCCTGGCTACTCCAAGGATGTCACTCTAGCAATACTGCTCTCTTGCTTCTTTATTATCATTTTTCATCTACTGCCTCATTCCTATCAGCATACAAACATGCTGCCATTCCCCCATCTTAAAAATAAAACTATTTTCTCTTGACCCGCCTTCCTTGCCAACTATCATCCCCTTAGCAAAACTCTTTAAATTCTTTTGTCTGTACTCAGTCTTCAATTTCTCCCTTCCATTTTTTAAAATATAGTCATCATTGAGGTAGACTATAATAAAACTATAGAAAGAATGGGGTTTCACCATGTTGGCCAGGATGGTCTCAATCTCTTGACCTTGTGATCCACCTACCTTGGCCTCCCGAAGTGCTGGGATTACAGGCGTGAGCCACCGTGTCCAGCCATCATTTTATGTCTTTGGCGTTTTTATAATGGTATTAAAAAATTTAATTTCTAATTGCTCATTACTGTTATACAAAATACAATTAGGTGTTGTATATTGGTTTTGCATATTGCAACCTTGCTGAATTTACTTATTATTTCTCTTAATTTTATATATACCTTAGGATATTCTGTTATCTGCAAATAATGGCAGTTTTACTTCTTATTTTCTTCTGTATGCCTTTTATTTTTATTTATGCATTATTACATTGCCTACAACCTCTACTGCAATGTTAAGCAAAAGGACTGAAATGGAATCCTTGCCTTGTTTCTGATTTTAGGGGGAATGCAGTGAGTCTTTCATCAATAAGTACGATGTTAGCTGTAAGATTTCTTTTTTTTTTTTTTTTTTTTTGAGACAGGGTCTTGCTCTGTCACTCAAACTGTAATGCAGTGGCGTGATCACTGCTGAGTGCAGCCTGAACTTCCTGGGCTCAAGTGATCCTCCCACCTCAGCCTCCCAAGTAGCTGGGATCACAGGCACATGCCACCATGCCTGGCTAATATTTTTATTTTTTGTAGAGATGGAGTTTCACTATGTTGCCCAGGCTGGTCTTAAACTCCTTGACCCAAGCAATCTTCCCACCTTGGCCTCCCAAAGTGCTGGGATTACAGTCATGAGCCACCATGCCTGGCCAATATTTTTTTTATGCCCTTTATAAAGTTGAGAAAGTTCTCCTGTATTCTGTGAAAAAATGTTGTGTTTTCTTATATGATTTTTCTGCATCTACTGATTCTGCATCTACTGCATCTACTGATTCAATTCTTATTTTAGTCTATTAACATGATGGATTACATAGACTTTTTCTGTTTTTATTAAAAAAATTGTGGTATAAGAACCTAAAATTTTTTGTGATTTTTGAATGTTAAACCAACTTCACATTCTTGGTATAAATCCTCAATTTACTGTGATTTTTAAAAAATATGTGTTTCTGGATTCAATTTTCTCAAAGGTTTATAAAGGAGTTTTCCATATATTCATGAGGGATACTGGTCTGCAGGGTTTTCGTTTTTATTTTTTTAAATATCTTTATCTGATTTTTGCCAGACATTGTGGCTCACGCCTGTAATCCCAGCACTTTGGAAGGCCAAGGCAAGTGGATCACTTGTGGCCAGGAGTTTGAGACCAGCCTGGCAACAGGGAAAAACCCTATTTCTACTAAAAATACAAAAATTAGCTTGGTATGGTGGCGCGCACCTGTAATCCCAGCTGCTGGGGAGGCTGAGACATAAGAAGCACTTGAACCTGGGAGGCAGAAATTGCAGTGAGCTGAGATTGCACTGCTGTATTCCAGCCTAGGCAACAGAATGAGACTATGTCTCAAAAAATAACGAAATGAAATAAAATAAAATATATTTATCTGTTTTTGGTACTGGGATTAATGCTTGTCTCATAAAATGACTTGGAAATTGTTCCTTCCTCTTCTATTTTCTGAAAAAGTTTTAGTAGAATTGGTACTATTTCTTCTCTTTGTTTAGTTCTGTTGACCAGTAATACCACATGAGTCTGGTATTTTCTTTGTGGGAAGGTGCTAAACTATGAATTCAACCTCTTTAATAGATATAGAGCTATTCAGGTTATCCATATCCAGTCTTGAGTAAGACTGGTAGTTTGTGTGTTTAAAGCAATTTTTTCATTAAAACTAAGTTATCAAATATATTGGCATACATTTTTTTCATAACATTCCCTTATTATCATTACAATGTCTTAGGATCTGTGTGAACCCCCCCCTTTTTATTCCTCACATTCATAATTTTTGCCTGTCTCTTTCTCTCTTGACCAATCTGGCTATACTTTTATCAATTTCAGTTATCTTTTTAAAGAACAAATTTTTTGTTTTATTTATTTTTGTTTTTTATTCTACATTGATTTGCAGTCATATCTTCATTTTTCATTCTTTCCACTTACTTTGCATTTAATTTGGTCTTTTTCCCTAGTTTTAGGTAGAAAGTTAGATTATTGATTTTAGGCCTTTCTTATTTTTTAACATAAGCATTTATTACTGTAAAGTTTTTTCTAAACATTGTTTTTGTTGCATCCCACACATTTTGATACACTGTGTTTCCTTTTCCTTTACTTCAAATTATTTCTAATTTCTCTTACAGTTTATTTTTTGACCCATGGGTTATTTTAAAGTATATTTTTAATTTCCAAATATTTTAGGATTTTTTTCAAATATATTTTTCTTCTTTATTTCTACTTTAACTCCATTGTGGTCAAAGAATGTGTTCTAGGCCAGGCGTGGTGGCTTAGGCCTGTAGTCCCAGCACTTTGGGAAGTGGAGGCAGGCTGATTACTTGAGCCTAGGAGTCTGAGATCAGACTGGGCAACATGGCAAAACCCGTCTCTACAAAAAGTACAAAAAATTAGCCAGGTGTGGTGGCACATGCCTGTAGTCTCAGCTACTTGAGGAGGATCACCTGAGCCCGGGAGGTTGCGGCTGCAGTGAGCGGAGATTGTGCCACTGCACTCTAGCCTGGGCAACAGTGAGTGAGACCCTGTATCAGAAAAAAGAAAAAGGAGAATGTGCTGTACATGATTTCAGTTCTTTTTAACATATTGAATTTGTTTAATGCCTGAGCATATAGTCTCTGTTAGTAAATGTTTCATATGCCCTGGAAAAGAATGTATATTCTGTTGTAATTGAATAGAGAGTTCTATAAATGTCAAATAAGTCAAGTTGGTTGATAATGTTATTCTGGTCTTCTGTCTTTGTTCTAAAAAATTATTTTTACTTGTTCTATCTATTACTGACAGAGGAATGTTGAAATATCCAATTAAAATTGTGGATTGATGTATTTTTCCTTTCAGTTCTATCATTTTTTGACTCATTTATTTTGAAGCTCTATTATTAAATGCATATAAATTTTGGATTGTTATATCCTTTTGATTAATTGATCCCTTTAATATTATCAAATGCCCTTCTTTATCCTCAGTAATATTCTCTGTTCGGAAGTCTTTTCGGAGATAATATAGCTACTCTTTTTTTCATCAGTGTTTTACATGTTATATATTTTCCATCCTTTTTACTTTAATCTGTGTGCTTTTACATAGATTAATATGTTAAAAATTGATTTTTAAAGTGATTTTCTTGTATACAATGTGTAATTGGGTTAGTATATATTTTATTTAATATCATAATCTCTGCCTTGTAATTGGAGTGATTAGAACATTTATATTAATGTAATTGTTGTATGTATGGTTGGGTTTAACTCTACCATCTTGCTGTTTGTTTCCTGTTTGTCTCATCTGTTTATTTTTCCTTTTATCCTGCTTCCTTTGGATTAAACAAGGATTTTTAAAATTACCTATTTTTATCCCCACTATTTATTTTTTACTTTTTCCAATTCTATTGCAGTGTAATTGACAAATAAAATTGTATATGTTTAAAGTATACAACATGATGATTTCTTTTACATGTATATTGCGAGATGATCACCACAATCAACTTAACACACGTATTACTCCACATAGTTAAGTTTGTGTGTGTGTGTGTTGAGAACACTTAAGATCTACTTTCTTAGCAAATTGCAATTAATCAATACAGTGTTATTAACCACAGTTACCATGCTCTATGTTGGATCTCTGAACCTATTCATCTTAAATCTGAAAGTTTTTACCCTTTGACTGACATTTCCCCATTTCCTTCACTCCCAACCCCGACAACTACATTTCTACTCTGATTTTATGAATTTGACTTTTTTAGATTCCATATATAAATGAGATCATACAGTATTTGTCTTTCTCTACCTGGCTTATTTCACTTAGCATTATGATCTCCAGTTTCATCTGTGTTGTGTATGGCAGGATTTCCTTCATGTTTATGGCTGAATAAACATTCCATTCTCTCTATAAAACGTATTCTTTATCCATTCACCCATGGATGGGCATTTAGGGTGTTTATATATCTTGATTATTTTAAATAATGCTGCAGTGAACACAAGGGTGCAGATATTTCTTCAAAATACTGTTTGCATTTCCTTCAGACATATACCAAGAGTGGGATTGCTAAATATATGCTAGTTCTATGTTTAACTTTTTGAGAAATCTTTCTACTGTTTTCCATAATGACTGTGCCAATTTACATACCTACTAACAGTACACAAGCATTGTCTTTTCTCCATATCCTCTCCAGCACTTGTTATTTTTCATCTTTTTGATAATAGCTATCCTAACAGGTGTGAGGTAATAGCTCATGTGATTTTATTTTTAAGATAGAGACTTGCTCTGTCATCTAGGCTGGAGTGCAGTGGCATAATCATAGATCAATGCAGCCTTAAATTCCTGGGCTCAATTGATCCTCCCACGTCAGCCTCCTGAGTAGCTAGAATACAGGTACATGCCACGATGCCTGGCTAATTTTAAAATCTTTTGTAGAGACGAGGCACTGTGTCGCCCAGGCTGGTCTCAAACTCCTGGCCTCAAGTGATTCCCCCTGCCTTGGCTTCCCACAATGCTGGGATTATAGGCATGAGCCACCATGCTCAGTCCGTCATTGTGATTTTGATTTGCATTTCCCTAATGATTTTATCTGCACATTTGGTTTACTAGCTATACTTGTTTTGTTTTTCAAAAAATTAATAGCTGCTCTAGGGTGTACAGTATACATCTTTAACTTATCACAGTCTACTTTCAAAAAATATTATACCATTTCATGTATAGTTTAAGAACCTTACAAAGGCATCCTTCCAAATTCCCCCTCATTCCTTTGTGCTATTGTTCTCAGATATTTTGCTTCTGTGTATGCTGTAAACCTTATAATACAGAGTTGTTAGTTTTGCTTATAGTCGATTACCTTTTAAAAACATTTTCTAAATCAGAGAAAACTTTTATATGTATTCACATGTTTACCATTTCTGGCACTTATTTCTTTGTGTAGATCCAGGAATCCTTTATTTCTTGTTGTATAGGGCTACTGGCAATTAACTTTCTAAGCTTTTGTTATCGTTGTTCTTTTTTAAAAAATTGTGGTAAGAACACTTAACGTAAGAGCTACCCTCTTAACAAACTTTTAAGTGTACAATACAGTATCGTTAACTACAGATTGGACAATAGATTTATAGAACTTAACCAACTTACAGAACTGAAATTTTATAATTGTCGAATAGCAACTCCTCCCCTCTTGTTGATCTTAAAATGGTTTTCTTTCACCTTGATTTTTGAAAGATATATTTTCATGGGTGTAGTATTCTGGGCCAACAGTTTATTTTATTTTATTTTTCTGTCAGCACTTTAAAGATGTTCTGTTGTCTTCTGACCTGTGTGGTTTCTGGTAAGTCAGCTGTCATTTTTTATCTTTGTTTCTCTTTATGTGGTGTATCTCTTTCCCCTGACTGCTTTAAAATGTTTTCTCATTATTAATGGATTTCAATAATTTGATTATGAAGTGCCTAAAGAGGTTTAATTTATATTTATTCCGCTTGGGGTTTTTGGATCTATGTTTTTTTTTAATTTCAACAAATTTGGATTTTGGGGGCCATTATTTCTTCAATTACATTTTATGTCCACTTCTCTTCCCCAAGTCTTCTCTCCTGCTAGGACTCCAGTTAAATGAATATGAGACACTTTGATTAGTCCCACAACTCACTAAGATTTTGTGCCATTTTTTTTCAGTATCATTTTCTCTTTGTGCTTCATGTTGGTTAGTTTCTATAGCAGTGTCTTCAAGTTCAGTTTTCTTTCCTGGTATGGCATTTTTTACCTCTAGAAGTTTTATTTGGCTCTTTTTAAATCTTCCATTTTTCTCCTCATCAAGTTTATGTTTCCCTTTACATCTTGACCATATTTATAAGATTGTGGTACTTGTTTTAAGGTTCTTGTCTATGAATTCCATGATGTATGGCTTTTCTGGGTCTGTTTCTGTTAATTGCTTTTTATTCTGGTTATAGGTAATATTTTTCTGCATCTTTAAAGACCTGGTAATTTTTAATTGGATACAAAATTGTAAATTTTGCTTTCTTTGTTACTGGCTTTAATGTATTCCTTTAAAGATTGTAGAGGTTTTTTGTTGTTGTTGTTGTTTTGTTTTTCCTGGCATTCAGTTAAGGTACTGGATTTTAAGTTTTTTTTTTAGAATGGGTCCAGAGAAACCTTTATTTTGGGACTAATTGAGTTCCATCACTAGGCATGAGCCTTCTGGGGATGCTAACTATTGTATGGAGTCTCTTTATTTTGGTTAGTGGGAACATGAATGCCTTCCAATTCTGTGTGATCTTCAGAATTGTTCTGGGAAGCCTTTTCCCAGCCTGGGGGTGTTTTATCTTATGTATGTTCAGATTAATACTCAGCCAAAGTCTCAAAGGGACTCCTCTTCAGATCTTCAGAGATTTTTCTCTGTGCAACACTCTTTTTTGGTACTCTGCCTTATAAGTTCTAGCCATTTTGGTATCCTCAGACCTGATCTTGATCTCTTTAGCTCAGCAGGCATGTCAGGTTCTTTATGTTCCCCTCCCTGCACTGCGGCTAAACACTGGCTCTCAGTAGTAAGCTAGGACATCCTAAAGTGCATCTCTTTTTTTTCCCTTCTCTCAGTGATCAGTCCTATGCTGCCTATTTCCCAACATCTGAAAATGATTATTTCTTCTATTTTCATCAAGCTTTCGAGTTGTTTATAATTGAAGAGTGATTCCTATTACTGCTAATTCTCCTTGGTCAAAGGAGAAGTCCCTCGGTTAGATTTTGCCCCACCATTCTGCTGAAACTCTTTGCATGAAGGCCACCAATGATCTCCAGATTGCTAAATCTAATATTGCCTGTATTTAAGATTCACAAAAGACAGTTAACTCTCCTTCAGAACTCATAAAACTATACAGATGGCAGAAGTAGAATGACATGTAAGAGCACTGAGTAAACCTATTTAGCACTTTATTTTTATTTTATTTTATTTTTCATTTTGGACACCTCAAGACCATTGAGTACTGTTTAGCACTTTAAATAAAATTAGTCATGAATTCTTAAAAGTTTCATAGACAGTGTGGAGCTTACCTAAGTGAAATGCACTTGTTTGGAAATGCACCTGGGATATTGTTTTTATTCAGGTATGGTGAGGCCAACACATGAGGAGACAGTTGCCACTGAAAAGGTAGTCTGTTTCTCACAGTTCTCAGGAGGAGGGAGCTTTCAGTACCACACAGGGACACATAGATTTCGAAATGTGGATCAGATGAGAGGCAGAAAGAGAAAAGGGAAAGCACGGGCAGAAGCCTTGATTGTGGTTGTCATGGGAAAGGATGGGAGAGAAAGGGTAAGGAGCCAAGCAGGGGTAGGATTGGATGGTTTGAATAATTTCTATGGGCTCTGGGCTATTGGGGTGGTCCTCAGTTGTCCACTGCATGGCCCTGGAATGATTAGAGCAGAGGAATATTGCCTTCTGAAGTGTAAAAACCAGCTAGAGATGGTTTGAAGTAAGAGTTCTGGACTAGTTAGTTTGCATACGAAAGGCATGCTCACAGGCAAGTTGTTTGCTATCTCAGAAATTAATTAACCCTGGGAGGGGCAGGTCCCAAGTTGTCAAAGCATCATAAAATGCAGAAAAAAAACATGACTAATACACAACTATAACAAACTGACCAACCTCACGGAGACTTGTCTTCATCAGGGAATGAGAGAGGGGAGACAAAGTGATTCCTGGAGGGCTTGGTCCAGTCATGAGTCCAGAGGCCAGAACCCAGAGCCACTGTAGTGAATGGGCCGCTGTCTTCTCACAGCTGGGTCTCTACAGTCTTCTTGCTGCTGGTTTTACTTTTCCTCTTCACACTGTAATCATGGTAATGTTTATAATGTATGCCTGATCATATTGCTCATCCACTTACACTCTGCAGTGGCTACCCATTATTCATAGAATCAAGTTGAAACTTCCTAACATGGGATTCAGCTAATATTTAGTCTCATTTCTTGCCATAAGTCACTCCCCCTCAGTGCCCTACATGCACCAAATCCTGTCCCCCACCAAACACACAATGTAATCAGCTATACTGAATTTCCCCCAGTTCTTTAAAAACATCGATCTCCTTTTTCTTTCTTCATACTTGTTCCCTTTTGTTCTAACTTCGAAGAATCCTTCAGAAATTGACTCAAGCATATTGTCCTCAGAGAGGTTTTTCTTGACCGTCCTCCAATCCAGGCCGGCTCAAGGGACCCACTCAATCTTCACACAGCACTCTGCTTCCCCATCATGGCTCTAACCACACTTCTCTAATTGCCTATTTACTTCTGTCAGTTGCTATGAGGACAGTGCCCATATAAGTCGTGTTCACCTCTGTATTTGCAGCACCTAGTACAGTGCATGGCCCATGGCGGTCTTTCAGGAAACATATCTAAAATGCATGTAAATGAATGAAGTAGCAGTGCTATAGGACTAGGCCTGGGTGGGATTTAGGTGTTCCCAGAAGGGGCCTGAGCTGACACTGATCTGAGAAGTGCCTCGGGCTTCTAACACTCTTTCTGCTGGGATAACTGCGGTTGGGGCTAGGTTGGGGAGGCCGTAAACCATTCCTGACACTGAATGAGAACCAAACTAGTCTCCAGGGAAGAGAGAAGAGGAAATATAGCATTTTGTTGGGAAATTTGTCCTCAGTAAGTTCACTCTGGGTCATTTAGTTTTTTATGCCCAAAAAAGTTAACACACCCATCAGTAACAGTGAGTGCTCTGATCTTAAATTTGTTTAAAATCAGGACAGGGATGACTACACATAACAAAAGAAGGTGAGTCACAAGAAATCCAGTGTTATTAAGAAAATATATGCCGGGCACAGTGGCTTACACCTGTAATCCCAGAACTTTGGGAGGCCAAGGCAGGCGGATCACGAGGTCAGGAGACTGAGACCATCCTGGCCAACATGGTGAAACCCCATCTCTACTAAAAATACAAAAATTAGCTGGGCATAGTGGCACGTGCCTGTAATCCCAGCTACTCGGGAGGTTGAGGCAGGAGAATCACTTGAACCACGGAGTCAGAGGTTGCAGTGAGCCAAGATCGCACCACCGCACTCTAGCCTGGTAATAGAGTGAGCCTCCGTCTGAAAAAAAAAAAAAAGCAATAACACTTTATAAACATTGTGATATTTATTTTCATTTTCAGCATTAACAGAGGTGACAAATATTACGTGTCCATTTTTCTGAACCTATAGCTAAAGCCATCTTTTCCAGAGAAAGAATGAAATTTTTAAAATATTTGAGAAAGAAATCTCCAAATGCTAAAGAAACCTCTGTATAGGAAAGGAAGTTACTCACACATCTACAAAGGAAGAAGAGATGGGGAAGAAGCTCTGGAGGTGCTGAATAGCTCTAGTACATTTTGATTGAGGTCTAGACTAGAGAAACTAGCCTAAAATTACAGTAGGACGTATTAGGTTAGACAGCAGAGGAAGAGATCAAGAGATCCAACTCTCTCTCTCTCACACACACACACACACACACACACACTCACACACACACCCCTCACACACATTAGCAGATTGTTGTATACTGAGTTTGTTTAAAAGACAGGGGTATATCCAGGCTACTTTTTCCAAGGCAACTTTAAACATTAAATGACAGATGTTTTTCTTCCTCTAGCAGTTCCTTTTGTAAAAGGAGGGGACTCTACACTTTTAGATTTCTCTTGTTTGGAACCTTGTCAGCATTGCTTTGCCCATTTCAAGAAAATGTTTTCAGAAATTGTGAACATTGCTGATAACATCAGTTCCCTCATCAGAAAAGCAATCAAGCTGGTGTGCATGCACTCTGGATGGTATATGGGGGTGGTCACTGGGAATGGTAGGCCTCTTCCTTGTTATTATGTGTTACTAACCAGAATTTGGGAAATATATTTGACTATAAATTCTTGATATCAAATCTGCCAGCACCAGCCAGAGATAGGAATAATAGATATCAAGTTAAAGGCAGATTTAAGTGACTGTAGTTTAGGCAAGCACTTGCTAAAAGTTAGGGCAGGGGTCCCCAACCCCCAGGCCCCAGACCAGTACCAGTCCATGGTCTATTAGGAACTGGGCCGCACAGCAGGAGGTGAGCAGCGGGCAGGTGAGTGAGTGAAGCTTCATCGGTATTTACAGCTGATCCCCATCGCTGGCATTACTGCCTGAGCTCCACCTCCTGTCAGATAAGCAGCAGCATTTGATTCTCACAGGGGCATGAATCCTACTGTGAACTGTGCATGTGAGGGATCTAGGTTGTGTGCTCCTTATTTTTGTTGCTGATGTTGTTTAGTGTGGGCTGGGGGTGGGGCGGAGGGGAAAGGAGAAGTGTTCTAGCTGGGAGCACCCTCCGGGCATGGAACACAGGTCCTACCTGGAAAGGTCTAAGATTCTCTCATCTGTCCTCCTATGGTGTATTAAGCACCACAGCTGCAGGAGATCAGAATTTTACTGTTTAACTAATGCTGGTTTTCTTACAGCCTACCCTGTATCTCCAGTTTTAGTTCCTATTATTATAAGTTTTTCTGGCCTAGTCCCTGAACCTTTAGAACTTAAATTTCTCTCTGGCTCTTGGCCTGTACTATGACACGAATTTTCGTATTTGTTTTTCTCTCTACGTGTGTTAGCAAAATTGAAGTTTTGAATAAAAGTGTTGTCAAATGATAAAATGTATGGTTGTCAAATATTTATCTATAAGTCTTTTCCTTTATTAAAATAAAAACTCAATTCGTGATTATTGTAGAAAGTTGGAAGCATAAAACAGTCCAATAACCAGTTGTTTGAAAAGCTAAGGGAAAGCCAGTTGTGTTTTGCTGGTGGCAAAATTGAAGGTGCACTGATTCTGGAATAAGAAAACATGGGTTCAAATAGAGGTTCTGCAGTTGCCTGGCTTCACGGTCTTTAACACGTCAGTAAAATTGAGGCAAAAATTAAATGCCTTACTCTGAAAAGGCATGCATGCGGGAGGGCCCACACAAAGTAGCCACCCAGTAAAAGGTTAAGAGACTTGCACTGAATAATGAGAAAATGGGCGATTAGAGTTTTTAATATGCCTGCACATTTACTCTCTGTTCTGACCCCACTTCATGACATACAGCAAATCTTAAAAAGAGAGAAAAGAAAAAGAAATAAAGGGAAAAAGAGTATATCGATCTGATATTGCTTTAAGGCCTTTAGAATAGTGATACTTTATATCGAAAGATTGAACCATTTTTATGAAAACTCAAAACACTTCATTCCCTCCGAGCACTGTGCCTCCACCCCTAGAGGGCAGCATGCCCCCAAAGAAATTCACCCAGGGCCCAATTAGAATCCATCTAAATGGCCAATTACCTTCAATTGAATTATTTCTCATCGACCTTAAAAATAACCCTTGAAACTCATTAGGCACACTATCCAGAATTTAAGGGAGTGTTACCTGCACTTTCTAATGACTCCCTCAGAAGCATGTTTTATTGAGACTGTCAAATAAATAAAGTGCCCAGGAAATTAAGAAACCTGGTGGCCAGGCATCGCCTTTGTGGAAGGACCTCTACTCAGGAAGAAGCCCCTGCTGGTTTCCCAGATGAGGCTGCTCCTTTGAAAGTGATTTTCTGCCACAACCTCTCCTCTTCCAACTCTCCTCAGAGCTCAGAAGTGACAAGGTGAGAGCTAGAGGTCCTTGCTCTTCCTCATCCCACCCACCTGCCTCCTTCACGTCCCTTCATTCCTGGCCTGTTAGGTTAAGGGCGCTTAAGGCACTTGAGCCTGGGCTCTTACCCACTGTTCTTTTGTTTCTAGAATTAGCTTTCACTTTCCTTCACTAACACCTTCATCACTGCCTCATACATAATGGAGAAAACACAGGCCTCACCCACTTTCAGACCCCAAATCCTCCCAATGATATGATGAGGCCCACTGCACACAATGCTTCACAGGCTCTCCAGCCCAGCAGCTCTCAAGCATTTGGGGCACATAGCACTGGCGTTTTACACCCAAGTCTCCATGCCGCCTCCTCAGTGTCTTTCTGTCTTCAGGAGCTCTGAGTTGCAATCCAGGCCCAGCTGCTAATCAGAGCCTCGTGGTTCTAATATGCAAAATGAAAGAAGATGCCAGCTGCCTTCACCCAAGTTCTAGAGAGGCAGATAGGGATTAACAGTCACTTTGATGCCACAGTCATCTTGGAGAAAAGATGACACAATTTCTTCTATTCATAGAGACACATCAGTGAGGTTTCTATACTCATTCTGGTTTGATTTTTGGATTTCTAGTGACTTTTTCTAAAAAAATATGGGGTTTGGGTGGATAAAACAGTTTTCATCTATGTATGGGATGTTGTCAAAACAGGACACTAGAGTTGTTTTTGTTTTAATGAAAAATAACACTTCCAATATTGAAAGGCAGTATCCATTAATTCAATCGAACATTATTTCATAAGCAAATATGTTTGAAAAAATTAGCAAGTAAATGCATAAATAAATTACCTACATTGAAAGCTGATACTGGCAGATATGATAACATGTTTCCTGCTAACTAGTTTACATTTCTTTTGAAGTGAATTTCTGGCTGACAGTGTTCATGTCACAGATGCTATCCTCACCTGCTTCATTAAGGCCTGTTTAGAATACAGTTCTAATGTAGGTTTTATTCCATGTAAAGCCACCTAGAGATAATTTTAAATGATGATATCGACTAACAAACACGTAATCAAGAAGCTCTTAAAAATTTATTAAAATTCAGGTCTTTCACCATTAGCAAACCTGCTTCATTAACATATTAATAGATAATGTTCCTGCTCATAATTAGCGTGTATTTTCTTTGCATCATTGTAGTTGAAAGAATTCAGGTGGGGTTTGATAGAAAAGTTTTTTTTTTATCTCTGCCAACAAAGCACCTGGGAGAATAACCAAAGCTCCTGACCACCCATTTCCATTTTAATCATCCGCTTCCTTCCTCCCACAGAGTTTTTCTCCTTAAGCTCAGTTTTATTTATTTACCCCATATTCAGCCCTCTGTGAATTACAGACATGTTAAGCCATGGACTACCTGCAAGTGAACAAGGATTTGGCCTACTTACTGACGGATGAATGCTAACTGCAAGAGAAACTCCAGGTGTAAAAATATTTTCATCCAGAGGTTGAGAAAAGCTGGAATCTGAAAACTGAAAATAAGCTCATCTTTTTCTTCAAAATAATTAAAAATCTTACTTGTTCCATGAGAGTGTATAGAATATAGAATATAGTCCATGTCACGTTTTTATGAAAAGAGTGATGTCCATTTCAAGGAATGATGTTTTACAGAGAGGAATAATTGAGGGATCTGCCTAGGGAGGCTTTTGTTTTTGTTTTTGGAGTGACCACAAAATGAGAGTAAGTCTATTACTGAGGTCTTTGGAATAAAGCTACAGGGTTATTTTGAAATATTCTCACTGCAGTGATATACTACTGGTAACTTATTAGCAATAAAGAATGGAATTGGTACTATCCCTTAAGATGAAAATCTCAAATAAAAGGGAAAATAATATTTATACTAAAAATAGCGATTATCTTCTAATGTGGTCTAAACTGCCAGCCAATTGTGTTGACCACTGCCATTTTGGAGCAACACAATTCTGTGACTTTAGAGCACGTCTTGACATGAGGCAGAAGCCTCCCACATGCTCTAGCATACTGGAACCTCTTGGATGGGTCAGAGATTAGTTTTACTCACAAGGAGCACACACAACGGTCCTGCTGCACTGTGGGTATGGGTTCAAGTGTTTGAGGTCTTAGAGAACATCTAATTGCCCACTTATTTCATGCAGGAGCAAATGCAGGCCCAGAGAGGTCCAACAACATTCTCTAGAGCTCTCAGTTCATTAGGCGTAGAGTTGAGGATGGCATTAAGGCCTTCTGATTTTTTTTTTAACCATATCTCTTTCTCAAAATTTGCCAGCCCTGATTTTCTCAATAAGAGAAGAATTGAAATTATATCTATGAATTATTAAAATATAGTGATACAACGTGCTGGTTGTGAGGGAAGAATAAGCTGAATATGATCACAAAGAACATTGTCATCATCCACCCAGGATACCACCTGGATAAAGGGAGGATTCAGTTACAGTACAGGAGAGATACTGCCTCTTTTTCCTTTTAACACTGTGATCCCGAAATGCTATTTCTACATTTGTGAGTTAACAGAACTTAGTGTAACATATCCACTTGAACTTTTTGCAGTGGTGGAAATGTTAGATATCCGTATTAGCCAATACGGGAGCCAATAGCCACATGTGGCTTTGAGCATTTAAAATGTGGCTAGGGTAGCCAAAGAACTAAATTTTTAATTTTATTTAATCTTAGCTAATTTACATTTAGATAGCTGCATGGGGCTAGTGGCTATTCTATTGGACCACACAGATTCAGCATAGCCTGTTGGAAGAGCTCTTATAAATTCAGATAATGTCAGTGAGCTAGAGACCTCTGGTGGAGGGGACTGTTACCTGCAAGACGCTGAGCACAACTTTTTTTTTTTTTTTTTTTTTTTTTTTTTTTTTTTTTAAGACGCAAACATTTCAAGATTGGTCACACATTTTAATACCAACACCACTGCTTAATGTGACATGCAAATTCTCTAGGCAGTAAGGGATGGAATAACAAAGAATGCAGAGACTAACTATTATATTGATTAATATTTGCTGTGGTGATACCAAGTTTCTGTTACTAGGCTTAACAGGACCCTAGAAGGATAGTTTAACTAGAAGGATAGCTATATTGTGGTTCTCTGGCACAAGAAATGGAATGTCCCAGGTCCCCAGGCAGATCTAGAAGCATTCTTTGTGATGGGAGATAGTCTCAAGCTGTATCAATTAAGAGGTGATGTAGCTTGGCGGAAGTCTGCACCAAGTTCAAGACAGTGGCTGTTTGAGCACGTTGCTAGAAAACAAATGCCAGTGCTGTTTCCACCTCCTCGCCGACACACAACCACACACGGTTGCCTCCATAAAGCTAAGGTAACCTGTTGCTCTTAAGGTAGGTTAAAAAGAGAGATTTGGGGCCTTTTTACCCCTCTTAAGTAGCGCTCCCTACAATGGAGTTCACCGATGTATTGGGTTCCTTTCTGACCCTACTGTTTTCCACATCGCTTGTTATACTCTCCAGGAAATTTGAGGCCTCCTTTTTCCTTCTCTGGTAATTCTTACCTCTTCTCAAATTTATCTTTGCTTGGCTTCAATCCTGCTTCCATGACTGAAAGCTACAAAAGTGCCTAAGACAGAGATTGCTAGCTGGCTTTAATAGTTGTCAAAAGTAATAGAACTAATTTTTAGCTAGCATTTTCTAAATGTAAACTACTTAAAATAATGCTCAATATATGCTGGTTATTATTATTCGTGAGAATTAGAAATATCTTATATAGCCAAGTTCGTCATTTATGGCTTCTGAATTTCTGGCTTATGTAAGTTCCCACGTACCTTAAAGGGATCCAAATGTCTTCCTAAAGACCCATGGATGGTTTGACTACACATTTAGAAAATCAGTGACACTCTATTAAATATGATTGGAATTAATAACTTAAATTGGAAAAGTAGCTAGATATAAAATTTTAAAGAAAATATACTAATCAGCCAGGCATGGTGGCTCTTGCCTGTAAATCCCAGCACTTTGGGCAGCCAAGATGGGAGGATTGCTTGAAGCCAGGAGTTTGAGACCAGCCTGGGCAACATAGTGAGATACTGTCTCTACAAAAATTTTTTTAAAAAATTAGTTGGACATAGTGATGCACACCTGTAGTCCCCAGCTACTTAGGAGGCTGAGGTGGGAGGATCCCTTGAGCCCAGGAGGTTGAGGCTGCTATGAGGCATGATCGCACCACTGTAATCCAGCCTGGGCCACAGAGTGAGACCCTGTCTCACAACCAGACTTACTGGTTGTGTGATCTTGGGCAAGTTACTCAGGCTTTCCGATTGTGGTCTCTTCCTTTATAAAATGTATATAATAGCAATCACTTCAAAGAACTGTATGAGAATCAAACAACACAGCAAATAAGCCACCAGGCAGTTGGAAGAGTCTCAGGAACTAATCATGGTACATGCCATGATTAACAGTAAAACAAATGGATGATGTTACAAGGCAGTTATAAATAACACAGAATCAGGCACCAATATTTGGATTAGAACCAAACTTATTACTTCCTAACCTTAACCTTAAAACATATACGCGGCCAGGCACAGTGGCTCACGCCTGTAATCCCAGCACTTTTGGGAGGCCGAGGCAGGTGGATCACCTGAGGTCAGCAGTACGAGACCAGCCTGGCCAACACAGTGAAACCCCGCCTTTACTAAAACTACCAAAAAAAAAAAAAATTAGCTGGGTGTGGTGGCCGGCACCTATAATCCCAGCTACTCAGGAGGCTGAGGCAGGAGAATCGCTTGAACCCAGGAGGCAGAGGTTGCAGTGAGCCGAGATCATGCCATTGCACTCCAACCTGGGCAGCAAGAGCAAAACTCTGTCTCAAAAACAACAACAACAAAAAACCATAAACACAACAACTCTTATTTTCAGTTTCCTTGTCTATAAAATGGAAATATTTATCCCTGTGTACTTCAAGGGATTATTTTGAAACTCAAATAAGATAATATTCCTTGAGGTACACTGAAGTTTTAAGTCCCAAACGCTTGGTTTACAATTTTAAATAAATATTAAGAAAATGCTGATTGACAACAAGGATTTTTCTTTCTGATTTGCCTTGACAGTTTAAGGTTGAAAATGACTTTATACCATGAGAGGACCTTTCAGCTTAAAAAATGGTATGAAGTTGAACAATCACGTCAATGTTTTACTCTTTCCTCTTGCCTGGGAATGGAAGGATGAGAAGATTATACACATTTCAGTGGATGAATGTCAACAGTAAATGGACAAAACTGTCATATGGTGCTTACTTCACATTATTTTTCTTCTGAAACTGGACGTATGTTGCCTCTCTTTTTAAACAGGAATAAGTAAGACAGAGCATGCAGTAGATTATCAACAAAGCGGTGGTTGTTTTTTCTGTAAAGGTCCAGACAGTAAATATTTTTGACTTTGTAAGACATATAGTTTCTGTCTCTAAGATTCAACTCTGATATTATAACAACAGCAAACATGGACAACAAACAGATGAGTGGGTGTAACTGTGTCCTAACAAAAGTTTATTTACAAAAACAGACAGAGGTTGGCCTGTGGGCCAGTTTCCCATTACTCACTTAAACACTCGTTGGTTGGCCACTTGGACCTCAAAGGGAGTAAAGATCACTAACCAAGGTTATTAAACTAAGAGAGCAGGGAGAAGTTGAAAATCATAGTGGCAGGGTATTGTTCTCTTTTAGATCCCATACAGTCTTGGATATTTAGAAATATCAAAATGTGGCAAGATATCTGTAGATTTTTAACTCTCCCCAAAGTTTAGTAACCTTAAATAAATATACTTATCACATTTTAACTGACAAATGAAAAAGGTGGCAGTAATAGAGAGGAAATAATGCACTTTCTAACATGGCTTTTTCCATGTTATTTATGCCATGGTAACTAAGATGAAAATTGGAACATAAATGCTCAGCACAGACTAAAGGATGATCTCATCATGACCAACAAAATCAGGGATATTTTCATCACAATGCTCTAAGAGTTATAAGTATAAATCCCTCTATATCAGGGAAAGAATACATTGAGAAGCATCTTAAACTGAAGAAAATGTAGAGTTCAAGGTGGAGAACTACATCCTTAACTTAGGAAAACTACATCCTTAACTTACTGAGATAAACTGGAATTTTGACAGTATGCTACCACGGAGGGAAAGCGAAATAATTTTGCTAGCACATGGGAATACTAAATATCAATATTGGAATATAACAAGTTGGACTTTGGATAAATTTTTCAGGCTTTGTTCTGAATTAATGTGCCTTTGAAAATAAATACATTAACTATCAAATATTACTTAATATATATTATACCTTATATGAGCACTTCCCACTTTTGTAGTTGTTTGTGTACTAAATTAAGGCTCCTTCAAACTTACATTTACAATTTGATTCTGTTAATTGGACACAAAGAAAGTAAGTTGCTTTTATCACCAAATAATAATGTTAAGAGTCTGCTTCCTGTGCTGTTGTTATTCCTTGATGTTGGCTGAATAAAAGAACAAATATATGTAGGACAGATGTCAGTGGGGTTAGCAGAATATGTACACATTCTGGAATTCTTGCAAAACATTTCAAAGGCCTTTGATACATTTTTTTCCTCATCTTTCATTTGCAAAAAGTAAAATAAAATAAAATTTACCCTCAAAGTAAAGGACCCCCCACCCATAAGGTGCTGGGTTTTCTGGCAGTATGCACCCTCTCCCATGTGGGTGTCCACAAATCAGCCTATCTCCCATAAGTTTTGCCTTTCACGTCCATCACTTGTGGGACCCATGACCATCAAGTTGGCCCTCATCTGGTTATTTTGTTCTCTCTCAGGTCAGTCATGGTGGCTAGCAACCAGATCCTTCTTCCTTAAACGGGCCCTTTTCAGAGCCCACCAAGTGCAAAAAAAAAAAAAAAAAGCCAGACGCTTTGTTCAAAAAGCAGGGAAAAGGTGACATTAAATCTACTGAAATATAAAATATTTTTCTTTCTTCCTCAGTCTCTCTCGTCATGATGTTTTATTAGATATTTGATGTTAATATTAGATATTAATTAGATATAATCTAATATATATAATTAGATATAAATATTAGATATTTAATTTCCTCCCTTAGGCCTTAGGGTACTCACTGGGCAAGTGCAGATCCCCACAGATGTGGAGTTGGGGTGGGGACCACCCCACGACTCAGCATTAGCTGACCATCTACCAGCTGCGCTGGTCTCCGAGTGGGGGCAGGAAAGCCAATCTCCCCTTCCCATGGGCTCCCAGCCCCAAACCAAGTGAATGGACGATCCTGAAAAATTGCAGCTTTCATGCTGAGGACACACTGGGTACCTGAAGGTGGCACGGATGAGAGGCTCACCTCACTAAGTCACCCAGTGAACGAGTCATGGAGTTGCCAGCCCCAGCAGACAGCTGCTGACATTCCCCACCTGAGACACCAAGAGGCAAGTGCCTAATCCCAACCTTCCCTGCAGTGGGTAATGACAAAACCCCCCCTTCCCTGCTGTACCCCCACTGATGTGGCCAGGTCAAGGGGAGACACAGAACCCCTGGGGGAGGTGGGGAGGTGAAGAGAGGTGAGACCACAAGTGAGCAAAGATCCCAAGCCTCTGGTGCATGCTCCATTGTCCCATCAAAATTCACTTAAATAACACAAATAAAAATAAAATTGTTAAGAATTTCAAGATGAAGATGACAGAATATGAAATCCCAAGCATGGGGCCCTTTGGAGCCACGGCCTTTAGGACTGCACTGGTGGCAAGCCCTTGAAGCCTACAAAATCTGCTCCATATGCCAGCTTTGCATCCTATTCACCAGCTTGAGAGAGGAAGGTACTTCTAAGTGTTTTTAGCCTGGCCTTTGACCCTGCTGTTTGCTACTTGCTCTTCTAAGAGCAAGGACAATTCATACATGGCTTTAAAAATGATTAAAGTTCAACAGGAAGTGGATTTACAATACAGCAGACCAATCCTGGAATAGCTGAGGATTTTAGCTGCAGTTTGTCTTCAGGACACATAAAGGTACAAGCCAACTCACTGGCTTCAAGGTTGTTTTTATTCAGAAATGCCCAGGTCCTCAATTATTTTTATAATGCTGCTGCAGCAAATGCTACTACAAATGAGTCAGCAAATGAAGTAAATTGTACTTGTCATAGACTATAGGCACTTACCATGTATCTTTTGCTAAACTTCTGAATATCTTTTTCCTGTACTAATGAACAGATTGATTCCATGTGATAAACCCTTGTGACACTTGACTTAGCAATAGAGTGTGTTTGAGAGCATCGATCACCAACACTTCAGATTTGGCAGATGTGACTCTGCTCATCCCCAAAGGACACTTCTGTGGACATACAACTTTGGCTGAGGTGACCTGGTCACTCAAATTAGAGTAGCAGCTATAACTTCAGCTAGGCCATGGACTCTGGCTTACCCATCCAGGGCTCTGTTACAGGTGACCACTGCCACCTCCTCTGGCTTGGTACCTATAAAATAAAATTTGTGCTTCCTGGTACATAAAGGAGTTTTGCTCCTATAAACCGCCACCACTATTCCAGGATTGAGCCCTGAGGATGCACAGGCAACTTCTGTCATAATGAGTGGTTAGTTCATTTATGTTTAAAAAATGGCTGTTTTTCTATTTCTCTTTTTGGTTTACAGCTGTGAAACAGTGAAATCATATATAATTCTCTAAATAGTTTATCATTTAAAATATCTAATTAAGTCCAAAGCTTGTCCCAGAAATAAATGGGTTGCTTTGGGAACCAATTAAGTTAGCAACTGGGTTCTGTTTATGTTTTAAAATAAAATATTTTGAAGTTGTTCAAAAAAAGTAATGTGCAAATAAAAGGAATGAAAAAGAAACCCTCTCCTGCATCCAAGATCTCCCTTAACTGTTAAGGTGCCTAATACCCCCAAATTAACAATCACTTCTTAGAATTAAACACTATCTTTCCCAGCTGCTAAAAATATAAATATCTGTGGGTGGAGTAAAAAAAATACTAATTCATTAATATCTCACTGGTGGTTGGCCAGTCACGTCTATTTCCCCCAGGAAAGGACAAAAATGACCTAGGAAGGGCAAACTAAAGAAGGTCAGAGAACGAGAGTGCAGAAAGAAAAAAATGGGAGATGGGGTCATCCCCCAGCAAACTTTGCCCATTATTCTTCCTTTGGTACATTGCGACTACATCTTGTATTAGTTATTGATTCATCACGTTTCTTTCCAAGAGTCCACGGAAACTTTCAGAACTAGATTTCACAATCTAGCACCCTAAGCTCTGTTCAAATTGCCCATAGGAAGATTCTCTTTCCTCTACCTTTTCTAATTAATTCCTCTAGCTAGGTATTCTTCTCAACTACTATTAGTATCAGGCAACCCTTTTTACCCTTTAGTGGTTAATCCTACAGTCTGTTTGAAACTATTTCCTCTTTTTATTCAAGTCATTAGGACTTGACTGACATGTGCTGGTGTACGTAGATTTTGTTACTCTTTTATAAATTACTGTATCGCATATCTTACATTTCTCAGCAGAGACAATATTGAACATCTTCACTTGAAAATTAAAACAAAATTATAAAATTTTCTTTAAAAAAATCAGTAGAAGGAAGAACTAACACATGATCCAATGTGGATAAACTTTAAAGACATTATGCTAAGTGAAAGAAGCCAGACACGAAAGACCACTTATTTATGATTCCATGTATATGAAATGTCTAGAATAGGCCTGTCTATACAGGCAAAAAGTAGATTAATGGTTGATTATATGGGGAGTGACTCCTAATGTCCAAGAGGCTTCCTTTCGAATGGAGGGAAATGTTCTAATATTGGATTGCTGTGATGGCTACCCAACTCTGTAAATATACTAAGGCCATGGAATCACATATTTACAGTGGGAAAATGTTACGGTGTGTAAATTATGTCTTAATAAAGTGGTTTAAAATATAATATCAGTGGACATTAGCTTTTGTTGGACATATATATCTAAATCCAGTTCCCCATCTTCTTCACCTCTCCTTTTTCTTTTGGTCAGTGTCTACTTTTACTCCTCCTACAGTAGTATTCTAGAACTCATCTGGCCATTCTATAACCAAGAACATCCCAAATTTTCTTTAAAAATGTATTAAATACATAGAAATATATAAAGCTAAGAAAGTAGGGAACAATTACTAAAGTATAAATTTAGGATTTGTTTTATGAACTCTTCCTTAGTTCCTTTACATTGACAAGTTTGCCTAATAAACTTTAAGTATGTCTATAGGTATGAAAGATTTATTTAAGCCCTTATTAAAGTACGTTTGTTTTAGGAAAGACATCCAGGAAGAGGTACAGAGGGGAGCTGGCCCAAAATAGGGCTTCCAAGGCCAGCGGAGCCAGAGTTCCCCAGTGCTCACAGCCACTGGGACAAGGAGCTGCCAATAAACCTTTGGATACATACGCAGTTCCTAAACGTGTATTACTTGGCTGCAGGAATTGAAATGAGAAAAAGAAAGTGGGGAAAGCTAAATAGAAATTAATAATATCAAGTGTTATTATTGGCCATTACTATGCACTAGGCGCTATATTAAGTGCTATACACACATTCTAGTAATCCACACAACAATCATATGGGGTATTTGTATCTCTAAAATACAGACGAAGAAAGTGAGGGTCAAGGACATAAACTGCCTGAGGCCTCATAGCTAGTAAAATAACCCCTATGTACTGTTATAAGAAGAAATATATTTATTTAATATGTTATGTAACATTATATATATATAGTGATATATATAATGTTAAGAAGATATAACACCTCTCATTCAGTAAAGAACCCCAGAAAATTACCTGTGCATTCTAAATCCCAGAGAATGTGTGAGAACTGAAGTTCCATTTTGAAACCCACTATTTTAATGTTATAGAATTAAGGCTGGTGGTATCATGGATGGGCTAGTTGTTTATATATATATATATATATATTATATATATATATATTTTATATATATATATATTATATATATATATTTTATATATATATATTTATATATATATATTTTATATATATATATTTATATATATATTTAATATATATATATTTATATATATTATATATATATATTTATATATATTTTTATATATATATATATGCTTATGCTGTTCTAGAGAGCTGAATTGCTTCTCCCAGAGTATAAAAATGAGCTTTAACTTATAACAAAGGGAAATATGTCATATTACTACTTATTTTAAACCGACCCCTGGAGTGTTGTGATTTGTCCATCTTTGATTAAAGTTCTTCCCAAGCAGGCTGATTTTATGAATTTTCCTGAACTGTGTTAGATGGCATCACATTAGCATCAACATGAATGAGTAGCGAGGAGTGGGCTTGGCACAAAGGCGTGACCTCGTATTAGCTGCTATTCTGATACTTTATTTGTCAGCACTGATTCAATAGCGGGCAGAAAAGGCTCATAGGAGATTATGCAGAAAGGCTAGGCTACACTTTACAGCCTTTCTCAAGCCATCAGGGCAAAGAATTGATGCTTACTTACATCCATAATTATATGTGGCATTTTGGCTCTGTAATTAAATTCAAAATAAATCACATGCAGCAATTTGTTAAATTTAAATGCTCTTACAAAAAAAAACAAATAAGAAGATCAGTGAATGAAATGAGTTTCTGAACTTAGGGGTATGATTTGAAGAAAGATTGTCATTCACTCGAACTAGCAGGGTTTGTGGCTGCAAAAATAAACCCAGTAATAATTCTGCTGAATCTAGGATGTGATGAGGCCATTAGAATCTGTGCCATTGGGCCGGGTGTGGTGGCTCACGCCTGTAACCCCAGTACTTTGGGAGGCCGAGGTGGGCAGATCATGAGGTCAGGAGATTGAGACCATCCTGGCTAACATGGTGAAACCCTGTCTGTACTAAAAATACAAAAAATTAGCTGGGCGTGGTGGCGCGTGCCTGTAATCCCAGCTAGTTGAGAGGCTGAGGCAGGAGAATCGCTTGAACCGAGGAGGCGGAGGTTGCAGTGAGCTGAGATCCTGCCACTCCACTCCAGCCTGGGTGACAGTGAGACTGTCTCACAAAAAAAAAAAAAAAAAAAAAAGGATCTGTGCCGTTGGATTGTATTATACAGGAAATAACTGCAGTAAACCCTCAGGTATGAGAAACTCAAAACTTTAAGTTCAAAATAAGTAATGTTGGCAACCCCCTTTGGGTCCCCTCCCTTTGTATGGGAGCTCTGTTTTCACTTTATTTCACTCTATTAAATCTTGCAACTGCACTCTTCTGGTCCATGTTTGTTACGGCTCAAGCTGAGCTTTCGCTTGCTGTCCACCACTGCTGTTTGTCGCGGTGGCGGACCGCCGCTGACTTCTATCCCTCCGGATCCGGCAGGGTGTCCGCTGTGCTCCTGATCCAGCGAGGCACCCATTGCCGCTCCCGATCAGGCTAAAGGCTTGCCATTGTTCCTGCACAGCTAAGTGCCTGGGTTCGTCCTAATCGAGCTGAACACTTGTCACTGGGTTCCATGGTTCTCTTCCATGACCCATGGCTTCTAATAGAGGTATAACACTCACCGCATGGCCCAAGATTCCATTCCTTGGAATCTGTGAGGCCAAGAACCCCAGGTTAGAGAACATGAGGCTTGCCACCATCTTGGAAGCGGCTCGCCACCATCTTGGAAGCTCTGTGAACAAGGACCCCCCGGTAACATTTTGGCGACCGTGAAGGGACCTCCAAAGCATTTGTCTCTTCCAGAATCAAAGCTGAAAAACTACAAATCATTCTTCAAATGGAGCCCAGATGCAGTCTTTGACTAAGAGCTACTGCGGACCCCTGGACTGGCCTGCTAGCCCATGCTCTGATGTTAATGACATCCAAGGCACCCCTCCCCAGGAAATCTCAACTGTGCAACCCCTACTATGCCCCAATTCAGCAAGAGCAGTTAGAGTGGTCATCGGCCAACCTCCCCAACAGCACTTGGGTTTTCCTGTTGAGAGGGGAGACTGAGAGACAGGACTAGCTGGATTTCCTAGGCCGACTAAGAATCCCTAAGCCTAGCTGGGAAGTTGACCGCATCCACCTTTAAACACGGGGCTTGCAACTTAGCTCACACCCAACCAATCAGAGAGCTCACTAAAATGCTAATTAGGCAAAAACAGGAGGTAAAGAAATAGCCGATCTATTGCCCGAGAGCACAGTGGGAGGGATATAAACAAGGATTGGGATATAAACCCAGGCATTTGACAACCCCCTTTGGGTTCCCTCCCTTTGTATGGGAGCTCTGTTTTCACTCTATTTCACTCTATTAAATCTTGCAACTGCAAAAAAAAAAAAAAAAAAAAAAAAAAAAGTAATGTCGATAGTCTGGTTTTAATGTATTTTCCAAAATAATTTAGGTCTCGTAAGAATTATATGTAATATTTATTAAAATCCAGTATAATTTTTCCTAGTCCTTCAGAAGAAGCTAAGATACAAAGAAGAGAATTATCCAAATCAGCATCAGAACCTGGATAAATCAAAATAACTATGTATAGCACCACTACTTCATGCTTACTGAAGCATGTTTTAGCATGTTTTTAGCATATTTTTCAGCTTAAAAGCACTCTTATATACATTACATAGGTATAGGTGTCCCTAGAGCGTCCAGAAAAAGACTTTTAATTTTAGTCATCTTAAGATGCTTGCTGTCAGTTGGGGAAGTCTGACTGGGTAGGACACGGTGAATGGGGCAGCCTAGGGCCAGACTTGCCCAGTGGACTTGGAAAGTAGGACAGGGATTGATAAGGGGATTTTTCTAAGTGTTGTCATTGAAAGAACTTCACGTTCCAGAACCTGGACATTATGCATGAACGATGTAGCAGAATTATTACTCTATGCGGAGGAGTGTAGTGTGTGCTGGTGTGGTTGGGGGTGTAAAGTCTTCACTTTTCCAGCTGGGTGCAACATCTTGCTCTGGGCATGCTAACCAGAGGGGCTAAATTTCTAGTGTGCCCCCCCCGCCATGTGAGAGAGGCAAAGGAAAGCCATATTTGTCTACCTACATCTTTATCATGTCTACAAACTTTGCCCTGCTTATTGGCTGCTTTAGGAGTAAATCAAAGTAAAATCAACCTTGAACCAAGTCTAAGTTATTGTTCTTGCCCATCCGTGAACCTGAAACAAACTTTGTGGTCTGCTGAATGCAGTGTCGTCAGCTTCCATGGCTTCCATGCCTGAAGCCAGGCTCCCAAAATCTGAATTACAGGTATTTCAGTCCATTCTAAAGTTATTTTTAGAAAACAAGCAAATATAATGCTCCAACTTCTCATGGAAACAATCCACAAAAGACAAGCAGCTTCTGCAATCAGACTTTTAAAAAATTCCGTTTTACCTAAGAAAACTTGGTGGATACTTACTTTACATTTCTTTTTAACCAAAGGACTGATTCTTATTTTCCCAAAATGAAAGGAGTCTTTTCTAAAGGTTGATATCTACCATATTATATCTGCCATATTCTCTGTTAGAGGCAAGACAGTAAGTCCAGCCCACACTCAGGAGGGGATTGCACAAGGAAATGAATCTCAGAGAGTGGGATCAGAAAGGGGGACATCTTCCATGCTTCTTACCACAATATTCAGGGTCACTAACAGTCAAAGAAACACAAACAAAGTACCATTTTAATTGTTTGTATTAAAAGACTTTGGAAATAATAATATCCAGGAATTGCCAAAGTATTATGAAACATGCTTTGTTAATAGCAAATATAAATTGATATGGTGTTTTGGAAAGCAATCTATAAATACACATTAAGATCCATAAAATATTCCAATCTTTTAAATACTGTAATCCTACTTCTAAGAATCTATCCTAAGGAAATAATTATAAAAACAAAAAATAAAACAAAAAATCTGTATGTATGGACATGTCTATTGCAGTATTATTTATAATAGTAAAATTGAGGGCAATGGTAAAATACTATCAGAAAGGATCAATTAAATAAACATGTTCATCTACTTTATAAAATATTATATAATTGTTTTTAAGATCACGGTATAACTGTGAAATACTTAGAATTTAATATAAAATTTAAAAATAAAGATATAAAACTTTGTATAAATAATAATTATTATCAGGCAAAAATATATGTAAGAATAAAAGACTAAAAGAATTATTCCCAAATGCCATCAATAATCGAATTTGAGTGGTAATATCATAGATGATTTTTGCCTTCTGTTGACACCTTTTGACTTTTTTTATTGTAATTTTTTAAATAAGAAAAAATTAATTATGTAGGAGTTGATTCATCAGTGCACAGTTGTGATTACAGGAAACCAAACTCCTCTGAATTATGGGACTTTTTTGCCCAATTATTCTTTCTGTGAATTCAAGTGTTTCCTAAATCTGTTTTGTTTGCCTTAAAAATATCACTGTATATCTATACACATTACATAGTGCCTCTATAGTTTTCCAAGCATTTTACAGCTACTCTTCAATTTTATTGTCACTGCATTATTTGATTTATTTTTCCCATAGCAGAGTCAGAAAATTTAGCCTTGAAAAGGTTGCTGGTGAGATTGCAGAGCAAATAAAACTCACGCACTGCTAGGGAAAGCAAGATGGTACAGCTGCTTTGGAAAACAACTTGGCAATTTCTTATCCAGTTAAACATGAACTTATCACATGACCCAGCATGCAATCCCATGCCTACAGATTTACCCAAGAGAAATGAACACTCATGTTCACACAAAATATGTAGCATATTCCTAGTAAATTTGATCTTAATCACAAGAAAACTGGAAACAACCTAAATGTTCTTCAACTGGTGAATGAATAAACAAAGTATGGTACCTCCATACAATGGAATACCCCTCAACAATAAAAAAAAAAGAACTACTAAAATATGCAACAATGTTAATGAATCTCAAACATTATGCCAAGTAAATGAAGCCACCCTCAAAAGGCTATGTAATGTATGACTCCATTTACATGACATTTTGGAAAAGGCAAAATTATAGTGTCAGAAAACAGATCTGTGGTTCCTAGAGGCAAAGGTTGGCTGCAAAAGAATGGCACAAAGAAATTTTTGAGATGACAAAATTGTACTGTATCTTGGTTCTGGTGGTGATGATATGATTATGTCTTGTCAGAACAGAACTGTGCACCATGAAGACTGTGCTTTACTGTCTGTAAAAAGAGAAGATTAAGTGATTTGCCTAAGTCCACTAGAGTAGGATGGCACTGTTTCCAATAAAGAGTATTTATTGCCTATATCTCTCTACCTTCACTGCTGCTATTCATAAAATAGAAGTATCTTTTATTAAAGATATGTCAGGCACCAACAAACAGGTTGGGGAAATTTTGGTGAGTCATGGTTCCTACAAGGATGACCCTAAAAAATAACCATTTTAATGGGTTTGAGTGCCTGGGGGAATTGGATTTCAGTGGTGTCTCCTTCCTATTAAGGATCTCTTGTGTTCCTGCAGAGAGTGGCCTCTAGTTACTATAGCATCAGAGTTTTTCCTCTGGGAAAAGAAGAAAAGGAAAACTGACATTTTATTGAATTCCTCCTATGGTGGTAGAAGGAGCAGAGGATACAAAGTTTTATTTATATTATCTCATTTTATCATTTTATCCTCATAACAGCTTTTTTTTAAAATAGGGACTTGCTCTGTTGCCCAGGCTGGAGTGCAGCGGCGTGATCATTACTCACTCCAGCCTTGATCTTCTGGGCTCAAGCAGTCCTCCCATCTCAGCCTCTAGAGTAGCTGGGACCACAGGCCCTCACCACCATGCCCAGCTAATTTTAAAAAATTGTGTAGAAACTCCTTACCATGTTACCCAGGCTGGTCGCAAACTCCTGGGTTCAAGATCCTGCCTTAGCCTTCCAAAGTGCTGCATTTACAGGTGTAAGCCACTGTGCCTGGCCTCAACAGCTTTGCAAACCAATATATTATTATTTTACACACAAGGAAACTGGGGCTCCTAGGGATTAAGTAATCAGATGAGAATGAACTCGGTCACCTCTATTCTTAATAGGATCCCAGTTTACTTGAGCATAGACAATTGACTCATAGACTTGTTTCTAGTGCTGAATGGACTAATAGTAAACCTAGAGTCTCTCATTGGCCTTGACTGACCTCCTTGCCACTGCTAAGTGATCATGTTGCCTATCTCTGCAGACCATTATCATCCCAGCAGCTCAGTTTCCTCTGGCTTAGTGGATGAGACTTTTGTCCCATTATAATGCCCAGGCTGAAATGCAGTGGCTATTCATAGGTACGATCATGGCACCCTACAGTCTCTAACTCCTGGCCTCAAAGGATTCTCCTGTCTCAGACTCCCAAGTAGCTGAAACTACAGGCATGTGCCATCATGCCCAACTCACAAGATCTATGCTTATCTGAGATTTAAAGGACACAAATGAAGCAAAAGCCAATTTTTAAAGTGACATACGCATTGTCACCTACCTTCTGGCTCACCTATTAGTCTGTAACAGCTCCACCTTCCCCTGAATTCTCCTTCAGCTTCTCTAACTCCTAGGCTAGGTGTGTCTTCAGCTCCATGACTAAAGGCACCAATTTCTTTTGCAGGGTATCCATGCCATCAAGATCAGCATCAGTAAGAACTAACACAAGTTTTAGCTTATCCTTTCGGGTTTCAGGACGTGCCTGGTGGTTCTGGCTTGTCCTTTCTCTCTTGAAGTTTACATCCCTTCCTAACTGCCTGTCCTGAGAAACTTCAAGCTCTAATATCACTTTACAGAGACTTCTCGACCAGCTTTCACAATTGAGGTCAAATCCCTGTAACAAAGTTCTGTGTTTGTGTATGTATGCATGTGTGTTAAATATATATCGGGGATATATGTCTCAATATATCTATATTTATATCAATCAATCAATCAGCCACCTCTCTATCTATATTTTCTAGTAGCCCTGCTTCTCTAATTGAATCTTGACTAAAAAAGCTTTTCATCTGATCCATGACCCACTTTGCTTCCTGTACTTCATTTCAAAGTTTGAGAATATTGGTTAGTTTCTCTCAAAGTCTCTTTGATTTAATTCTCTGGTAATTTTGTTGTTTCTCAGAAGGGGCTTTCGCTTCAACATGCAATGACTTTGTTCAGTCCTATTGAATGTACACTTTATTTAGCAGAAATTTATTTACTTTTCTGGCACATGTTATTATCTTTGCTTAGTAAATTAGAAGTAACAATCAATCCATAAAAGATTTAGGTGCTGGGGCTTATGTAACCATTTTCTCCAGCTGCCTCCTAGGAAAAAAAGATTGTCAACCCAAGTCCAATTTTGTCTGTTCTATGCTCATACAAATGTGACTCCATTAACTCTAGCTCTTGGTTTGAAGAAAATTGCTGGGGGTAAAAATAATTAGGTCACTGGTACCACTTCCAGCTATTACTAACTAGTGACAAACATCTCCAACCACTGTAGGCAAGTAGAAAACTAGATAAAACATATAAAACAACTTTTCAGACATTAGGTCACAAATAGTTCAGGACTATGGTCCCTGAGAAAAGAGAAACAGATGACGAGAGCCTTACAATCACCCAAGCTTTCTGCCTGCAATAAGAACCTGGACAATGACACAGGAAAGGAATCCCAAGAGCATATGGCAGTCTTGCTAAGTTGAGAAGACAGGGATCAAAGTTTGAGGAGGGTGAGGTGGGTGGAATGTGTGAGAGCACTAGAAGAGAGCTATGCCAACAAAAGAGCTCCAGAAATATTCATAGTGTCCTCTTGAGTCTTTGAATATAAGCAGCACATAAATAGGATGAGATTCCAGAAGGCTAGGCAATGAATGAAGCTGTAAATTAAAAATTTCCCATAGCTTACACTGGGCTGGGAAGTGTTTGGGTTCTAATAAGACAGAGTGAAGAGATTTTGTTTGCACTGGTCATTCAGTAGAGATCCTAGAAATGTCACACCTTAGTAGTAGAGTTAAGCTAACTATATAGGGTAAGACTACTCTAGCTTTGTTCTAAAAGCTTAAAAGTAAGTCCTCAAATGACCAAGCTGATCAGCAAGAAACTTGTCTGTCTGATCAAACAAAATCCAACACTCAATGAGGAAAGTAACAAAATCTTAACACACAACAGTGTAATATTCACAATATCTAAAATCCAATTTTAAAATGACGGCAAGTAAAGAATCAGGAAAATGTTACTCGGAAGAAAAAATTGGACAATAGAAAGAAACCCAGAAATAAAGGAGATGTTGGGATCAGTAGAAAGGACTTTAAAATAGCTATTATAGGGCCTGGTGCTGTGGCTCATACCTATAATCTCAGCACTTTGAGAGGCCAAGGTGGAAGAATCGCTTGAGGCCAGGAGTTCAAGACCAGCCTGGGCAACATAGTGAAATCAAAAAATTAGCTGGACATAGTGGCACATGCCTATAGTCCCAGCTACTCAGGAGGCTGATGCAAGAGGATTACTTGAGCCCAGGAGTTTGAGGTTACAGTGAGCTGTGATTGCACCACTGCACTCCAGCCTAGGTGATACAGAGACTCTGTCTCAAAAAAACAAATAAACAGGGCCAAGTGCAGTGGCTCATGCCTGTAATCCTAGCACTTTGGGAGGCCAAGGTGGGCAGATCACCTGAGGTCAGGAGTTTGAAACCAGCGTGACCAACATGGCAAAACGCCGTCTCTACTAAAAATACAAAAATTAGCTGGGCATGGTGGCAGGCACCTGTAATCCCAGCTACTCAGGAGGCTGAGGCATGAGAATCACATGAATCTGGGAGGCAGAAGTTGCACTGAGCCAAGATTGGGCCACTGCACTCCAGCCTAGGCAACAGAGTAAGACTCCATCTCAAAAACAAAAACCAATTAAACAAACCAAAAAAAAAAAAAAAAAAAAAAAAAAAAACACACATACAACAGATATTACAGATGTGTTCAAAGATTTAAAGAAAAACATAAACATAATGAGTGAAGAAATAGAAGACATGAAGACCAGCAAATGGAACTTCCAGACATGCAAAACAAAATATCTGAAATCACTAATTTACTGGAAGCTTAAAAGAAGATTAGACAGATTAGGGGGAAAAAATCACTAAACTTGAATACATGGCAATACTATTCAAACTAAAGCACAAAGAAGAAGAAGAAAAAGAACAAATATTTTATGAACTATAAGAAAATTTCAAGCAGTCTAGTGTCCTTAAAATTGAAGCCCAAAAAGAGAAGGGACAGAAAAATTATTTACATAAATAATGGCCAAAAATGTTTCAAATTTGTTGAAAACTATAAGCCCACATATCCAATACATTCAACAAAGTTCAAGCATGATAATCACAAAGAACCATGAAGGCACATAATACACAATTGCTGAAAATAATAACAATGAGAAAAATATTAAAAACAGTCAGAAAACCAAAGATAAGGATGACAGAAGCCAGGTCTGGGGGCACATGCTCGTAGTCCCAACTACTTGGAAGGCTGAGGCAAAAGGATCACTTGAACCATGGAGTTAGAGGTTATAGTATGCTATGATTGTGCCTGTGAATAGCCAATGCACTCCAGCCTGGTAAACATAGCAAGACCCTGTTTCACAAAAAAGAATACAGGTGAATTCTCATCAAAAATAATAAAGGCAGAAGAAAATAGAATAACATCTTTAAGGTTCAAAAAGAAAAGAAATTTTCAACCTAGAATTCTATAGTCAACAAAAATATTCTTCAAAATGGAACACAGGAGAAAACATTGTTTGACCAAGAAAACCTTGGTTGTCAGCAGACTTGAACTACAAAAATGTTAAAGGAAGTTCTTCATACTGAGAGAAAATAAAAGCCACACAAAAGAATAAAGAGTGCTAGAAATGGCAAATATATGAATAGGAATAAAAGATAGTTTCCCTGGTTTCAAAATTTATTATTTAAAAATAATAGACTGTTTATTATGTATATAGAAGTAAAATGTATGACAACAGAAATATTGAATTATACTGTTATAAGGTGTTTACATTATATGTGAAGTGCTAAAATATTATTTGAAAGTAAACTATAAGTTAAAGATGTATATTGTAAACTGTAGATCATTTCTTAAAAGAGTTATAGCAAATAAACCAATGACAAAGATAAAACTGAATACTAAAGAAATACTGAACTACCAAAAGATGGCTGAAAAAAGGGGTAAAAACAACAAAGAACAGAGAGAACAAATATTAGACAAATAGAAGTATGATAGAATTAAAACTACTGTACTAAAAATTACTTTATATGTGGTCTAAATACACCAGTTAAAAGGCATGAATTATCAGTCTGGATAAAAAAGCAAGACTCAAGTATATGTTATCTACAAGAAAAAAAAAATGTAAAGACACAGACAGATCAAAAATAAAGCTAGGCACAGTGGCACATGCCTGTAGTCCCAGCTACTCAGGAAACTGAGGTGGGAGGATCACTTCAGGCCAGGAGCTGGAGGCTGCAGTGCTCTTTGATCATCCCTATGAGTAGTCACTGCATTCCAGCCTGCTCAACATAGTGAGACACCATATCTAAAACAACAACAACAAAGAAAGATGAAAAGTAAAAAAAAAAAAAAAGCTTCTCATAATGGCAAAGTAGCTTCTATTTAACCAATTCTTTTTCAGATAACTGTAAATTCCAGAAAAAAATATAAAAAGACTACCTAAAAGCCCCAGAGAATAACTCAAAGCTGACAAAAAGAATAAGAGAGTCAACAGTTGGATGAAGAGAATGCAATTGGAGAAGTATCTCTCTTTTATGGCTTTTTCTTGAAGAGACTCCACACAGTAGCAAACTCACAGAGCCTCCACAATGAATCATTCACAAGGACCAGATGCAAGCCAATGTTACTAGAAATATGAAGAAAAAGGAAAATGAGACCCATACACAATTGATACCAACCCCAAGATGATCCAGATGTTAAATTTAGCAAACAAGAATTTTAAAGCTG
The DNA here is from genome assembly GCF_029289425.2 of Pan paniscus. Classification (NCBI taxonomy): domain Eukaryota; kingdom Metazoa; phylum Chordata; class Mammalia; order Primates; family Hominidae; genus Pan; species Pan paniscus. The sequence goes on along the minus strand of NC_073264.2, from coordinate 37,847,885 downwards.
CATTATAACTATGCTCAAAGGACATAAAGGAAAATATGCTTGTAATAAATGAAGAAATAGAAACTATAAAAGGAACCAAGTGGCCTGGAATGGTGACACATGCCTGTAGTCTCAGTTACTCAGGAAGCTGAGGCAGGAGGATCACTTGAGTGAAATGAATTAAAACATGAATTCATGAAATTCATTTTTCATGAATTTCAAAAATATGAGATTCAACTAAAGGAAGTTGAAAAACAACAGGAGTTCAAGACCAGCCTTGGCAACATGGTGAGATTCCATCTATAAAAAAAAATTAAATAAGAATCAAATGTCAAGGCAGTAAACTGAGTACAATGGTAGGAGTGTGGTATTCACGTCCAAAGTGACCTTGGAGGTTTCTGGAACAGAGACTTTCCAGGCCAACCATTAAGTTTAGCTTGTGATGCTTATGATTAGATTCACTAATTTGGCATTGCCAGCTCACTTGATGGAGTTATATCCTCTTTATCTAATTTCTTAAGGTCTATCTCAGTTTACGAGCCTCTTAAAATAATTAATCTTCCAAGATCTGATAATTAAACACTGTGTGGAATAAACTGGATCATTTTGAAATAACTGTCAACTCAACATTGCTGCAGTTTCAAAGTCCAACCACAGGTCTTTTTCCCATTAAATCATGTGATGCTGACCAGAATATCAAGATAAAGTACAACCTATACTGTGCTTCTAGGGCTTGGGCCTTAACTTTCACATAAAGGCACATTAATGATGACCAGGAAGGACCCATGAGCCCAGCTTTAAAATGTATGAGAGTTGTTCCTTTCTGTTGCATACATCAGGTTGATAAAGTCCACCAGTTTAAGCAGGACACAGCTTAATACCTACTGAACTTTGCTTAACTTCTGTTGGAGGTTCTCCAGCCTCAACAAAATGGAAGACGTTGACTGAACAGGCATCAAATTGATAAGTCTTTTAATAGAACTTTCACTGAGTTCTGTGACCAAGCATGGCAGATTCTGCAGCAAACACTTAATAGTATCATGGTAACTAGGAATCAAATACCATAGCAACCAACCTGTGAGATACAATCATATATGAAGAGAATATAATTGGAGGAGTGTCTGGCTTCTATGAATTTCTTTCTCTTGTTGAAGATATGTTGGGAAATATTAACTAGCTAGTAATACATAGATACAGACAGATCGCTGTGGAGTTACTAATGGTTATATCCGTTATACTGAAAACAAAATTCTTAGTTGGACTTTCAAGACAAAAAGTAGATCTAGACAAACTGATGAAAGAAGCATTTCATGAATTTCAAAAATATGAGATTCAACTAAAGGACGCTGAAAAACAAGGTGAGATGACTTACTTTAACAACAGTGTCCCCACTCCCCCAGAAAAAAGAGAAATCTATATAGCATATTTAACAAAGGTGTTGATTAATTTTCTGCTGGAAGGAGAAGCCAAGCCAAGCAATAATGATTTCTGTTTGGTTAGCTAGTGAAGCAAGTAGAAGAATCTCTTTTGAGGTATATTGTCTAGAAGTGTGTTAAGTTTTATCCTTGAAGCTTAATCAAGGCAGCCATAAATGATAGGACTGATCGTGCTTTTGAGGTATTTGCCACAACATTGGTGGAGTGATTGAATTTCTTCCATGCTATAACCAATCCAATGTTAAGAAATGCCTTTATTCAGAGGTAAAAATTTTGATGGCCATGCGAACAACAATAATAATATTCACTGAAAGATACAAATAATTTATAAATGTAAAATTCATCTCTGCATGTTTTTTTTCTTTTTTTGGGACAGAGTTTCACTCTCGTCGTTCAGGCTAGAGTGCAGTGGCGCCATCTCCGCTCACTCCAACCTCCACCTCCTGAGCTCAAGCGATTCTCCTGCCTCAGCCTCCCGAATAGCTGGGATTACAGGCATGCACCATCATGCCCGGCTAATTTTTGTATTTTTAGTAGAGACAGGGTTTCGCCATGTTGGCCAGGCTGGTCTGGAACGCCTGACCTCAGGTGATCCGCCCGCCTCAGCCTCCCAAAGTGTTGGGATTACAGGAGTGAGCCACCGCGCCCGACCGATCTCTGCATGTTTAATGATCTAATAGGGCATAAAATAAATTTGCTTTATGTTTCTGATCATTTGATATTGTCCCACAGATCACTGGGGCTGTTTTTGTTTTTAATTTTTATTCCTTCTGCTTCTCAGACTGGATAAATTCTATATTCAAGTTGGCTCTTTCTTCTGCTGTCGCCAACCTTCTTTCAGCTCATCCCAGACATTTTTCTTTTCCATTTCAGATGCTATAGCTCTTTAGAGAATTTTCAATTCATTTTAAAAATAGCTTCCATTTCTCTGATAGAGTTCCCCAATTTGTTCAGTTATTGACATATTTTAATTTGTCTTCGAATATATATATATACATATATATATATATATATCTTTAAATGTACTTTTCTGCTAATTCCAAACCTGGAGATTTGTTTCTATTGACTGCATTCTCTTCTGATTTTGGAAATTATCTTCTATGTCTTCATATGCCTAGTAATTTTTTATTTTAATCTGCCATTGTGAAAAATACATTTTAGAGTCTCTAGATTCCTCTGTTCTAGGATTTCCCTACCTTAATCTTTCAGATATTCTTTCAGCCCCTAACTCCATCCTCTGACACTTCAAATAAAAAACACTGGACTTTTTCGCTCACCTTCTATTTGCCCTGTGCTGTGTGGTATGAGTATTGTCCTCAGTGGAATATCCTTGTAAGCTTAATTCTTACCCAGTGAATAGTTCCATTTGTGACTAGAAACTTCTTCAGTTTCTTTCTGCTTTTGACCACTCTCTGGTGCCTTCAAATAATTTTGTGTGTGTGTGTGTGTGTGTGTGTGTGTGTGTGTGTGTGTGTGTGTGTATTGTCCAGAGTTTATCATTATTATCTGAAAAAGGCATAGTCAGATAATGTACTTTTTATTACTGGACTCAGAACACCCATTCAAGAATATACACTTAAAACAAGCTTTTTGGGTTATTCTTATGCACTCCAAAGTTTGACAGCTGCTGTCTTAGATTAAACTTCCATGCTTAACTTTGTCTTTTGAGAAGTCGTCTTCCTCACTACGAACAAGAATTTAAACTCTTCAGGTTCATTAATCACACTCCCTGAAATCTAAAATAAAGTCATATAAACTTGGTAAATATACTCTTACCCACAGTGTTTTCCTTATTACTACATTTTCCCAAAAGGATTGGAAACTATTTGTTGAAAATTAGAGAAACATTGAATATAGTGGAAATAATGCAGTGTGGTTCCATAACAATTAGTTGTTAGGTTTAAAATATGACACTCCTTAAGGTAAAATTTAATAATACCAAAAGTACCCTAGAAAACTCATAAAATGGTAACAAAATTTGAGATTATACTTTGATAGAATAATTTTTGTCCACATTAAAGTTTGACATCTATGGAGCTAGACAAGGGAGTAATACAAAGAAACTCCCCAAGCAGATGAATAGATATTTGAACTATCTTGCTGTCAAAATAACTATAAAATTTCAAGATGTTGAATGGGGGATAGGTAGAGAATTCTTTAAAGGTCTGATTATTTAGGCAATGACTCCTCTTGTGGTTTGGAATATGACATGTTGACAATCAAAACTTAGTTCTACTACTTACTAGCCATGTAATCTTCAGCAATTTACTTAACCTTTCTGGGCTTTGGTTTCCTCATCTATAAAAATAGGGAATATATTACCTCTCTCTTGTAATATGAATGCCAAAATGCCTGGAATGTATCTTGCCAGAAGGAAGGGTCCAGCCAAGACTATTCCTTTATCTAAGAGTGTTCCCCAAGCTTTGGTCTCAAAAGGCCCAGGCTAATGCATTTCTTACTATTGGTCTGAAATTCTATGTTCTCCTAAGACATAGTTTGTAAGACTTTAATGAATAACTTCAATTAAGCACAAGGTAACCTCTTAAAAATATATGCTGTAATTCTCTCCTTGCATCCTCAAAAGAGTACATCTTCATGGATCATTTTAAAAAGTCTTAGGTAAGAAAAAATAACCATTTAATAATGGCAGTTATATCCTGGAAAGGGCTCAAAATTGGGATGATAGACTGTCTAACTCTGACATGTGCCGCTGCTCTGGAAGCAATTGGTGGGAGTTCCAGAATTTCCATGTACAGTGAGGATACGGCGATGGAAAACAATCTTGTGTGCCATTTAGGCAGATGGGAAGCAAGGCTATAAAACTTCACTTACACAACCTACTAAAAATTAATTTTCCATATCAGAGATTAGAGAGAGTTTGTGGAGACTGTTGAGGTAGAGGTGAAGCCCTCCCAGTGCTCCACACTTTTGTGCTGTCCCTGGAAACAGTTTAAGCCAGAAAACACTGGGACAACATCTTCAAAGTGCTGGGGGAAAAACCCCAGAAACATTGTGAACCTATAATTCTATACCTAATGAAAATATATTTGCAAAATGAGTATGAAATAAAGACAGGCAAAGCTGAAAGAATTAATCAACATCAGACCAGTACTATAAGAAATGTTGAAAAGAAATTCTTTGTAAGAAAATAATACTAGATGGAAATATGAGCCTACACAAAGGAGTGAAGAGCACCAGAAATAGTAACTATGTGTGAAATATAAAAGAATTTTTTTTTACTATTTACATCTCTTTAAAAGAGTACTGACTGTGTAAGACAAAAATAATAAACATTTATTGTGGATATATTTAGAAGTAAAATATAAGACAATAGCACAAAAACCAGAAGAGAAAAAAATAGAAGTGTGCAGTTGTAAGGATCTTCTATTATATATGAGGTGGTATAGTATAATTTGAAAGTAGACTGTGATGCTAAATTAAATCTCAAAGCAACCACTAAAATAACACATGAAAATGTTTTGCTAATATGCAAAAAAGGAGATATAATGAAATTGTAGAAAACACTCAATCCCCCAAAAAAAGGCATAAAAAGAGGAAAATTAAGACATAGTTGAAGTCTCAAATAGAACACAAACAGCAAGATAGTATATTTAAACTCAACATATCAATAACCATATTAAATGAAACTGGTCTAAATAATCAGAAAAAGACTTCAGAACATGGAATATTAGCAGAGATAAAAAAGAGATCATTTCATAATGATAAAATATTGAATTCAAGAGGACATAACAATCCTAAGTGTTTATGAACCTAGTAACAGATCTTCAAAATACATGAAGCAAAAGCTGATAGAACTATAAGGAGAATAGTGAAACTCACAATTATAGATGAAGGTTTCAACACGTCTCTCTCAATAGTAGACAGAATAACAATAAGGGCATGGAAGACTTGAATAACACCATGGAACAAGTTGACCGAATTGACATTTATACACACTCCACTCAACAACAGCAGAGCAAGGATTCCTTTCAAATGTGCATATACATCCACCAAGACAGATCATTTTCTGGGCCATTAAACAAGCCTCAATAAATTTGAAAGGTTTCCTGTCATACCAAGTACCTTGATCACAACAGAATCAAATTAGCAACCAATAGCAGCAAGATCTCTAGAAAACCACCATTTAGAAATTAAAGAACATAAGTCTCTATAACTCAAGAGTCAAAGAAGGCATCAAAAGGGGAATTTGAACATGTTTTCACTGACTTGAAAATGAAACTGAAAACATAACCTATAAAAATGTGTGGGATGCAGCTAAAGTAGTGCTTAGAGGGAAATTCTGAGTACTAAATGCCTGTTTAGAAAAGAAGAAAGGTCTCTGTGTGGACTGAATTGTGGCTTCTGGAAAGATAAGTCCACATCCTAATCACTAGAACCTTTGAATATTACCTTATTTGGAAAAAGAGTCTTTGCAGATATAATTGAGAATCTTGAGATGAGATCACCCTGGATTATCTGAGTGGACCTTCAATGTCATCACAGCATCTTTATAAGAGACAGACAAAGAGAAACACATACAAAGGAGAAGGCCATGTGGAAATGGAGACAGACTGGAGAAATGTGTCACAAGCCAATGAATGCCAAAAGCCTCCAGAAGCTGGAAGAAGCAAGGAACAGAATCTCCCCAGAGCCTCTGGAGAGAGTACGATCTGCGGACACCTTGATTTCAGACTTCTAGCTCCCATAACTGTGAGAGAATACATTCCTGATCTTTAAACCTCTGAGTTTGTGGTAATTTGTTACAACAGCCATAGGAAGCTAGTGTAGCCTCAAATCAATGACCTCAGCTTATATGTTAAGAAACTAGAAAAAGAAGAGCAAATTAAACACAATGTTAGTAGAATAAAAGAAACAGAAATGAGACCAGAAATCATTGAAATGAAAAACAGAAAAACAATATAGAAAATCAAGCTGGGCACAGTAATTCACACCTGTAATCCCAGTGCTTTAGGAGGCTGAGGTGGGAGGATTGCTTGAGGCTAGAAGTTTGAAACCAGCCTGAACAACATAGTGAGACCCTGTCTCTACAAAAAAAAAAAATTTAAACTTGACTGTGCATGGTGGTGTGCACCTGTAGTCCCACCATTCAGGAGGCTGGGGAAGGAGGATCTCTTGAGCCCAGTAGTTCAAGGCTGCAGGACTTATGATCTGGTCACTGTACTCCAGTCTGGGTGACAAAGCAAGACTGCATCTCAAAAAACAAAACAAAACAAAACAAAAAAAAACACACAACAACTCCCTCTCACTCTCTCTCTCAGTTATACTTTAATAAAGTTGTACAAAATGAAAAAAGTGAGAAGTTTAGAGTAGCTAAAAAGTAGGTTATGAGGGGGTAGGCAGGGAGGCAGGAAGAAATTAGTTTGGAGAGATAAGTTGGACTCTGTCCTGTGGACAGGATTGTGGACTAGACTGGGAGAGCCTAGGGTAGGAATAAGAGCTAGACGATTAGGTATTAGATGATGGATGGCCTCGGTTGAGGCAGTGAATGGAGAGAACTGGTGAGGAAGAAGTGGGGCTGGATTTGGGAAACATCTAAGATGTGAAATGGAAATGACTTAATGACCAATTGGATGAGGGAGAGGAAAAGGTTGATATCGAGGTATTTGGCTTCTGAGCAGGTATTGAATTGTGTTCCCCTAAAATTCAGATGTTGAAGTCCTAACTCCCCCTCCCCCAGTGTTACTCTCTCTGGAGATAGGATCTTTAGAAGGTATCTTAGTCCATCTGTGCTGATATAACAGAATAGCTGAGACTGGGTAGTTTAGAAACAACAGAAATTTATTTCTCACAGTTCTGGAGGCTCGGAAGTCCAAGGTCAAGACGCTGGTACCTGGTGAGGGCCTTGTAGGGAGGAACACTGTGTCCTCACATGGGAGAAGAGCAAGACTGCAAGCTAGCCAAATGTTTCATGAAGCCTCTTTTATAAGATCCTTAATCTCATTAAGGAAGGAGGATCCCTCATGACCTAATCACATCTTAAAGGCTGCACCTCTTAATACTATCGCATTGGCAACACTGGAATTTTGGATGGCACACATGCAAACCCTAGCAGAAGGTTATTAAGGTTAAAAGAAGTCATAAGGGTGGGGCTCTAATCTATTAGGACTGTGGCTTATATAGAAAAAGATCTCTCTTTGCTATGCAAAGACATATGGAGAAGGCGTCTCTCTGCAAGCCAGTAACAGTGCCCTCACCAGCAAATAAATCCTGCTAGGCTTTGATATTGGATGTTGCAGCCTCCAGAACTCTAAGAAAACCAATTTTTATTGTGTAAGCCACCTGGTCTGTGGTGTTTTGTTATGGCAGACAGAACTGACTAGCACAGGAGCTTGGTGAAGGAGTGGGGTGGCAGGAATTGGGAGATGTTCATGCCATTCACCTAGATCAAGAACACAGGACAAGAAGCAAATTGGGACAGTGTAAGTTCAGATTTGGATATGTTAAGTTTGGCAGAAATTCACATAAGGAGGTAAACAACTGAAAATATAGATTGGAAGCTCTGAAGAGAGGTTGGCTAGAGGTATGGATTTAGGAGCCATCAACAACAGGTGGCAGCTGAAGCCACGGGGATGGGTATACAGTGCAGGATGGGAGTTCAACCCTGGTCTCTGAGAAGAAATGTCCAGAGATGGAGGAAGAGAACCATGATAGAGTGGTGACTCTGCAGCCAATGAGAGAATTTTAGAAAGGGGTGATTAACATTATCAAATGCCTCAGAGCACTGGGCACATTTCTAGGAACATGTCTAAGTGTTTTTGAGATGGCTGTTAAAATCAAGGAGCTGGACGGGCACGATGGCTCATGCCTGTAATTCCAACACTTTGGGAGACCGAGCAGGGAGGATTGCTTGAGCCTAGGAGTTTGAGGTGGCAGTGAGCTATGATTACACCACTATACTCTGGCCTGGGCAACAGAGAGAGACCCTGTCTTGGGGGAAAAAAACAAAACAATGAAAAACAGAAAATAAGGAGCTTACGGTCTGCCTAAAAAGAACATAAACACATGGCAATTAGGAAATCATTCAACTAGGATGAATTGCTTATTAATGTAACAGAAAAGTGTAATAGAGATTCATCCACTTATTCTGCACACATATATTGAGCTCCCACTATGTGTCAGGCATTTAGTTGTCAGAAGAGGCAATTGGATTTTTAAAGAGAAGGATATGACTTAGTTGTGGGGCTGGAAAGAACGATTTTTCTGGCTAAGTGAAAAAGAATAGCAGAGTAACATGGGCATATTGGCTGGGATGGGTTTGGGAGGGTGGAGAGGATCTGGTTTTGACCAGAGTCCAAAGAAGGGGGAATAATTTGGGGGAAAGCCTGCCTGAGTGAGTTGGTACCATAGATTGGAGAGCTGGAAGGCACCCATCGAGTGTAGCTAGTCCCAGAAGTTTTCCTACTCCAATATTTTCTAAAGGTTATGCTCCTACTGCTGCAACACAAGGCAGAACCCCCTTGTGTCAGGCTGTCGAGCTAATAGGGCCACTGCCTCCTCCAGAAAGGACATGCAGAAAGTGCAAGCTACTCCATTGGTCACCAAATATGCCTCCAAATGCCCTCTGACTTGGACAGGACATTCGCATAACAAGATTCCGAAGCAAAGCATAATTAAAAGAGGGTTTTAGGCATAAGAGCAGCTTCCAAGCCCTGATCTACACCTGGGCTCTTTCAAATAGCAGGTGCAAGGAGACTGGGTGATTCAAAGAGTCAATCATAACTTATATTGGCTTTGGGTGGACCGATAGACAGCCTGACATATGGTCGGGCGGACAGTTAGAATGAGCGAATGCGTGGATGATGTACTACCAGTCTCTGACCACTACCAGTTTTCCCTAGCCGGAAACCAGTAGCAAAGCTTGCCAGAGACCGCTCTAAAGCTGCAGTTCTCCAGACGGCCGCCGGAAGAGGGCGCTGCGGATCGCCTCGGTCTGCAACCTTCAGACCACAAGTCCTAGGCAGTGAGGGAGAATTCAGCCTCCCTCAAGTCCCAGAAAACCTTGGGCCTCGGAGATTCCCCCTCCACCCTTCCCTCACCCCCACCCCAATGGCCTGGGGTTGATACTGCGGCCACCGGAAACTGCCTGGGACAAGTGTTGGGGATGTGGGGGAGACGGGCTGTGGTGGGAGGTTGGAGAGGAGGAAAGGAGCGGAGGAGGGAACCCCAGCGCTGCTGTCAAGACGGCGGGAAACGCGAACACCCAAGGCCCACGGGCTCCCACTGTTGGGACTGAGATTTGTGGGGGAACAGGGGGCAGAAAGAGCTATAGGTTTCGACTACCTAAACCTGAATGAGGCTGCACAGGTCCTGGGGCGAAAACAGCCGCGCAGCCACAAGGATGCTTCGGGAATCTGTCCTTTAATTATCAGGAGCAGCTGCGAAACTTACCTTAGAGCAGCACGAGCCCTAGAGCGCCCCCGGGGGTGTTCCCGCCCCTTCCGACGGGGGCGTCTGGCGGATTCGCGGCGGAGCACGGCAGCGCGGGCCTCACAGGGTCGGTTACCTCCCGTCTCAGTCTTGGTTTCCTCGCAATTCAAAGGGGGCTGCTGAGCTCCCGTTGTTCTCTGCTTTGTAACCCGCTCCCTCAGGTTCCCTCCTACCCCAGGCCCCTTCCCGCCAGAGGGCGCCCCTGGAGTCGGTGGAGAAGGTAGGGGCTCTAAATACAAAAATTCAAGACGAGTTGAATCTTGGCTTGAACTGCGTGACAGGAAAATAGGCAAGTTTGGAGACCACAGGTGTTAACTTCTAGTGGGGCTTGACCCGACAGAGGAGCAGATTCTTCAACACCAAAGGCCTAAGGGCCGGACTCTCTTCGCGGACTCTGGCCCTCATAGACGCGCCCTCGCCTCCCATACCCTCCGTAGAGCATGCCTGTGAGGGAAAGGGAGAAGCGGAAGCCGCGCTCGGATGTCTTGGCGCCCCACCCCCAGCCTGCCCACAGGCCACGAATTGAGAAAAGCGTTCCCAAAAGGAAAGTCCTCTCAAAGGCCCTAGACGGTCAAATCGGGAAAGGGAGCAGTAGAGGGATCCTTCCTCCCGCTGCGTCTGTGAAAGCCGCCTGTCTGCACGCCCCGGGCTCCCGCGGTCCCTCCCGAGGATTTCGGTTCTGGTGCCTGAGAAAGCAGCGCAGAGGGGGCCCTGCGAGACCCCTCCAGAGAGAAATCATCCCCCGGAGGCATTCCTCGGATCTTGGGGTTGCGGAGCAGCGCCCCCCAGCGCCCAGTTACACTCCTGCCTTCCGCTCCCTGCGCCTGGTTGCCTCGATGGCACTCGCGAGCCCAGCTCAGCCCGGCTTAGAAGCCTGTGCCTAGCTGTGGGAGACTGCGGGAGCAACTGAGGGGCCCAAGTGTTTCTTGTTGAAGGTCAGAGGCCTAGAGTCACAGTTTCTCTAAATCCAAAATACAGAATCAGAAGGAATAACTCCTTCTATTAGCGACTTTTGTGATCTACAAACTCAGGCACATGATCTCATCCTGAATTGTTTGGATCCCTAGCACAAACCAAGCCAGTACACAGGGCAGGTTGTGACCATTTTTTACAGCTCAGGAAACAGGTGCTCGGAGGCTGTGTTTCCTTAGCGTTTCTCGAGGCACTGGGGGGTTCAAAGATAGATAAAACAGGGGCTCACCCTCAAGGAGGGAAGCCAGAAAACACACACTGGTTTACTCTGGCTGTGATGGGAGTGACTCCAGGGTGTGGCGGGAGCCCACAAGAGCGGTACTGCACAGCTGGAAAAAGGCAAAGCCAGGGTTCAAACCTAGGACGGACTTCCACTCAAGGACTCCTCTCACGACCTTGGAATGCTGAGAGATCAAGAAATGGTGCAAACACCCACACACGAATCTCCATTACAACCCTCTCTATCTCACTGGATCCTGCAGTAACATCTGTCAGAAAGTAACTACATATTATTTGGGTGATTTATTGTGAATGTGTAAGTTCCGTGTGAGTAGGAGCTGCATCTAGATTAAGTTTGAATTTTCAGGCCTTGCGTAGTCCCTGGCACAGAGCCCTAGCTGAATAAATACTGTCGAGTGAATCAAAAATTGCGATAAAACTTGGAGCAAAATAACACTACCAGGAGACAGAGTGGCTCAGCGCCCTAAAGAGGTGTGGAGGACCACAAAGGGAGTTAGAAAAAGCAGTTGGGGGGTGGGGCGGTGAGACAGGTGGTTCCTCCTCACAGTTCCACCTGGTCCAAGCTACAGACCCCAAATTAGCCTTCTTTTGTATGAGCCCTCTGTTCTTGTCTCGCAAAGTGACACTGGAGGGAGAGAAAGGAGTTTCCCTGCGGCCACGCTGGTGTAAGCAAAGGCTGATGGCGATTCCGCGCATCTAGGGCCGAGCCTGGGCCTGCGCCCCCTCGGATTCCTGGCGGAGCCGCAGCCAGCGAAGCAGAGCGTGGTCGGAATAGAGGCAGCGACCGTGTGAGGCCGCGCCAGGGAAAGCTCCGCGAGGGGCCAGCGTTGGGCCCTGCCCTGCCCTGACCGCTCCCCACTGTGCCCACTCCACCCGGGAGCAAGCTAGTTGCGGGATAGAGGAATACGCGCAGACTTCGCAAAGTGCAATCGGGGTTCTTCGTATTCATGGAAAAAAAAATCACTGGTTTAGCCCGGGTCTGCCCTATTTAGGATGAGTCCAGGAGGCGGCGGAAAGAAAGGACGCTCTTCGGTCAGAGGGAGGTGTTTCGGGCCATGGGAGGGACTCTGGAGGCCTTTGCTTGGATAAGCTTGGAGATACAGATGTCCTTCTCTTCCCTACAAGGTGCCTTAGTCTCCGGGCTTATTTTCGGCAGTGCAGTGGTACTGGGGAAGAAGGCAGAGCCGCGTGTTGAGAAGGGGCTAGGGTAGTAGAGGCGCTGGAGCCTGGGCGGCAGGGCGCTGCAAAGGCCCAGGCGAGGTGGATAGAGAGCTTGCTGGTGCGCACGAGAAGCACGCCTGCAGGCAGAGGTTGAAGCGCCGTCCCAGTTGTGTCCCAGAGTGAAGCGGGAGTCTTTGCCCGCCCCAGCCACTTCGAGCTCCACTCCAGTTCAGCTCCCAGAGTCGCCACTTGCTGCGCGGTTGTTGGGGAGGGGGTTCCTGGTCCAGAACGAGACGTGGGGGGCGGGGGGTTTCCTGGAGAACTGCAGGCCCGGTTGCCCCCGGACTGTCAGAGCCGGAGGCCGGGGAGCTGCCAGCCACGTGCGCCTGTGGCCTGCTGAGAGGTTGAAAAGCTGCCAAGGGACGAAGGCCGAGAAGACAGGACCTAGGGGCTGTGGAAGATTCACCCAACTCTTCCTTTTACTCAGGTCTTGGGACCTAAAGAGGGGGTGGGGATAGTCATGATAATAACTACCGCAATCTCCAGTGCTGGCACTGAGCTGAAAAACATTCAAAGCTTTCAAAGCATTTTGATGTGCTTCATCTTACTTGAATCTCACAAAAACCTTGTGAAGATTGATCTCCATTTCTAAATGGCGTTGAGACTGGAAGAGATGTACAACATTCTACACTTGGTGTTCCTTAAACTTACAAACAACTATGAAATAATGGCGAGTGAGAGAAAGAAGCTGGGTGACTGGGAAACCCACCCCGCCTTCGCAATTAGACCCCATTCGGGACTCAGGCCCGGCCAGGTCGCGCCTACAGACAAGGTCTGTATTCAGCGTTGCCAGTTCTCCTCTGTGGTTCGCTTAAGCCCGGCGTCGCCTCCCCTCCTTGCTTAGCCACCACAGTGATCAATGCTCAGTTCGTCCGGGCCTGAGAGCGCCCCCCAGAGAAGCCCCTGGGAAGGAAGGGCAAGGAGCCGGGCTTCGCTCTGGTCTTTCGCAATACCAGCGGCGAGCGCGTCTCCCTGCGCAAACGTAGGGTGGCCTCCCCAGCTCTGCCGTGGGGACCGCACAAAAACGCGGGCGCAGGTGGGAGGGCGGAGGGTGTCCTGAGCTTTCTTTCCCCTGGTAAAGAAGGTAGGCGGTGAGAAAAGCGAATGTTATTATAGAAGTTGGCTTTGTATTGAGGGAGTAAGAGCTCTCTTCAAGGAGAGGGCTGAAATCTTTAAAAATAAATAAAACTTTCTCTACTGTAATTGCTATTAATAAAAAAAGGGAGCCCGGATGAATTAAGTAGCTCAAAACTGCCTGTTCGTCATGATCAGGAGCTCCTTCTCTACAAGGAGGGGAAAGAAAATGTGAAAACAAAAACTAAATTCAAGAAGCTCCTTGACCAGCGCGGGTGTCTTGGAGGCACCTGCCGGGGCCGGCCGGGGAGCGCTCCGCCCTCCCAGCCCCTGGCGCGCAGAGGAGACTAAAACAGCTAAGGAGAAAGCAAAACAAAAACAATGATAAAAACGTTTAAAATCCAAAGACAAAAACCGGAGTCGGTCTCAAAATCCGCGCCGTTCAGTGCTCCACTCGGTAGTCGACTCGGCTGCAGGCCCTGGCCTGGCCGGAGCAACGCGGGGGGACACCCCCGATTCCGCTGGGGAGCGCAGCCCACAGCTCCCCCTCGCCAGGCGCCCAAGGACCCTCAAGGCGCGGGGCCCACACTTGAAGCCTGGGAACGCGCAGACAGGAAACCCTCTTCCTCCTAAGCAGTTTCTTGCTCGTCGGATGAGAGGCGCCCAATTGAAGCAGAATGATCCTCATCTACTAATATCCAGCGTGGCCACAAAGCGACTGGCCATTTACGCTACCACTTTAAACAAAGATATTTGGTTATTCCCGGGAAGCAAGAGCACTTTTGCATGGCTGAGCTGCGGGCGGAGGCGAGCCTCGGCCCAGCCTCCCGCCCGCTGAGCTGCCCGCACCTCGGCATTCGCCCCCTCCTGGCCGGCGCTCCAGCCGCCGGGGTTCAGGCTCAGTTCCGCCCGGCAACAGACAGACGGGCACTCACGCCGCTCCCTGCTCGCGCGCTCCCTGAAGCATCAGAGGGGAAAACAGCGTGGCTCTGGGCTTGGGTGCTGGGGCTGTGATGTCCTCGGAAAGTCAGCTCCAGCCCCAGATCCCCGCGTGTCTGGGAGATGGGCGAGGGTCAGGGACACCAGGTTTGTTCGAGGTGGGGCAACTTCAGTGACGAACCCTCCCGTGAGACCCCTTCCCATCCTCCCAGCTCTGGGGGCCAGTGCTGTGTTTGCTCGGCCGGGGGTAGGGGTGGGGAAAGACCTGGGGGGAGGCGTGTTAGCGGGGGTGGCCCACTGAAAAACCCCTGAGCTGCGGGGGCGGGTTGTGGCTCGGGGATCCGGGACAGCCTCCGGGAGGCAGTCGATCCCCTACTCAGCGCCCCCTCCGCCCGCTCGGATTCTCTCGGGTAGGGGGAAAGGGGGCGGGGAGCAGAGGTGTCCCTCTGACGGCGGCAGAAGAGAGGCAGACAGACTGACAGACACGTAGACCAACAGTGCGGCCCCAGGGTTCGTCCCCAGACTCGCTCGCTCATTTGTTGGCGACTGGGGCTCAGCGCAGCGAAGCCCGATGTGGTCCGGAGGCAGTGGGAAGGCGCGGGGCTGGGAGGCCGCGGCGGGAGGGAGGAGCAGCCCCGGCAGGCTCAGGTGAAACCCCCACCCTGTCCCTCAGCCCCCTCCTCCTAAAGACCTGTCCGTGCCCGGGGAACCCCGACCGAATTGGAAAGTGGTTCCACTTTGTAACTCCGCAAGTTGGTTGCAAAGCAGCATTCACCTTCCTTCCTCTCAACCATCTCTCCTCCTCTGTTACTCCCCCACCCCACCTCCTGCCCTCCCCGCTCTCGGTTCCCTCCTCCTTCCCCTCCCCTCCACCTCCTCCCCGCGCTCCTCTGGTACCCCACAAAAAATGGGGGTGGGGGTGTCCAAGGGAGGGGGGAAATGCTTTGGGTCTCGTCTCTGCCTCTCTCTCTCTTTGAGACCTAAAAATCCTGACAAGTGAAACTTAAAGGTGTTTACCTTGTCATCAGCATGTAAGCTAATTATCTCGGGCAAGATGTAGGCTTCTATTGTCTTGTTGCTTTAGCGCTTACGCCCCGCCTCTGGTGGCTGCCTAAAACCTGGCGCCGGGCTAAAACAAACGCGAGGCAGCCCCCGAGCCTCCACTCAAGCCAATTAAGGAGGACTCGGTCCACTCCGTTACGTGTACATCCAACAAGATCGGCGTTAAGGTAACACCAGAATATTTGGCAAAGGGAGAAAAAAAAAGCAGCGAGGCTTCGCCTTCCCCCTCTCCCTTTTTTTTCCTCCTCTTCCTTCCTCCTCCAGCCGCCGCCGAATCATGTCGATGAGTCCAAAGCACACGACTCCGTTCTCAGTGTCTGACATCTTGAGTCCCCTGGAGGAAAGCTACAAGAAAGTGGGCATGGAGGGCGGCGGCCTCGGGGCTCCGCTGGCGGCGTACAGGCAGGGCCAGGCGGCACCGCCAGCAGCGGCCATGCAGCAGCACGCCGTGGGGCACCACGGCGCCGTCACCGCCGCCTACCACATGACGGCGGCGGGGGTGCCCCAGCTCTCGCACTCCGCCGTGGGGGGCTACTGCAACGGCAACCTGGGCAACATGAGCGAGCTGCCGCCGTACCAGGACACCATGAGGAACAGCGCCTCTGGCCCCGGATGGTACGGCGCCAACCCAGACCCGCGCTTCCCGGCCAGTAAGTGAGGCCGCCCCACTGCGGGGCCGCGGGCTGAGCTCAGGAGGTGCGGCGAGAGCCGTCCAGAAGGCGCGGCGCCGGCAGGCTGCGCGCTGGGCATCAGGGAGGGCGGCCCGGCAGCGGCGCCAGGGACTTGGGTGCGGGAGCTGGGGATGCTTCCCCCTGCTCGGCTGGGGGTCCAAGAACAGGCACTTGGTAGCGCTGGGGTCCTGCGGTCAGATGCGGGTACTCGGCGTCTCCTAGGCGCGGTGGACTGGCAGCTCTGCTCGGCGCAGAAGACCTCGGGGAGCCGAGGGAAGCGACCCCGAGCTCAAGAAGCAGGGGCGAGCAGAGCGCGGAGAGGCTAGACCGGGCCAGGAGGGAGGCTGCCCTGTTGGGAGGCACTCGAGCGCCCGGCCCGGCCCTCTCTCCAGCGGAGTCTGGGCAGGTGGGAGGACTCGCAGTTCCAGAGGGGACTCTAAGGGTCCGAGCAGGTGCCCTCACTGGGGCCTGACAGGAGAGAAGCCAAGAGGCAAAGCGTCTGGGGGCTCCAGCTTTTGGAAGTCAACACCCCCTCTCCTAACCTCTCCAAACTGGGGTCTACCGTCGGACCCCAGCTCCCGGCCTGAGCCCAGTTCGCCGCCTGTGGCCAGCTAATCCTAATGCTCTGACCCGGGCTGGGCACGAAAGGAGCAGAAGCGGCCTTTCCCCCACTGCGTCTTTTGGTTCGAAAGAGGGAACTGAGACTGAGGGAGGGCAGCCAGGGTTGGGGCTGTGAGCGCTCCAGTACAGCCCCCTCGACGGTACGGCCTGGGGCAGGCGCTGGCAGTTCCCCGCGGATGGGCCTCTTGGGCCCCAGCGCTAGGCTGCCTGGGTCAGGAGGGCGCCGTCGGTTGGGGCGGGCCGGGCGGGCCAATGGCGCGGAAAACAGGGGTGGCCTGGCTCGGCCTGGCCCCGGCCGACGCTATGCGTTTGTCGCTTACAGTCTCCCGCTTCATGGGCCCGGCGAGCGGCATGAACATGAGCGGCATGGGCGGCCTGGGCTCGCTGGGGGACGTGAGCAAGAACATGGCCCCGCTGCCAAGCGCGCCGCGCAGGAAGCGCCGGGTGCTCTTCTCGCAGGCGCAGGTGTACGAGCTGGAGCGACGCTTCAAGCAACAGAAGTACCTGTCGGCGCCGGAGCGCGAGCACCTGGCCAGCATGATCCACCTGACGCCCACGCAGGTCAAGATCTGGTTCCAGAACCACCGCTACAAAATGAAGCGCCAGGCCAAGGACAAGGCGGCGCAGCAGCAACTGCAGCAGGACAGCGGCGGCGGCGGGGGCGGCGGGGGCGCTGGGTGCCCGCAGCAGCAACAGGCTCAGCAGCAGTCGCCGCGACGTGTGGCGGTGCCGGTCCTGGTGAAAGACGGCAAACCGTGCCAGGCGGGTGCCCCCGCGCCGGGCGCCGCCAGCCTACAAGGCCACGCGCAGCAGCAGGCGCAGCAGCAGGCGCAGGCCGCGCAGGCGGCGGCAGCGGCCATCTCCGTGGGCAGCGGTGGCGCCGGCCTTGGCGCACACCCGGGCCACCAGCCAGGCAGCGCAGGCCAGTCTCCGGACCTGGCGCACCACGCCGCCAGCCCCGCGGCGCTGCAGGGCCAGGTATCCAGCCTGTCCCACCTGAACTCCTCGGGCTCGGACTACGGCACCATGTCCTGCTCCACCTTGCTATACGGTCGGACCTGGTGAGAGGACGCCGGGCCGGCCCTAGCCCAGCGCTCTGCCTCACCGCTTCCCTCCTGCCCGCCACACAGACCACCATCCACCGCTGCTCCACGCGCTTCGACTTTTCTTAACAACCTGGCCGCGTTTAGACCAAGGAACAAAAAAACCACAAAGGCCAAACTGCTGGACGTCTTTCTTTTTTTTCCCCCCCTAAAATTTGTGGGTTTTTTTTTAAAAAAAAAGAAAATGAAAACAACCAAGCGCATCCAATCTCAAGGAATCTTTAAGCAGAGAAGGGCATAAAACAGCTTTGGGGGTGTCTTTTTGGTGATTCAAATGGGTTTCCCACGCTAGGGCGGGGCACAGATTGGAGAGGGCTCTGTGCTGACACGGCTCTGGACTCTAAAGACCAAACTTCACTCTGGGCACACTCTGCCAGCAAAGTGGACTCGCTTGTAAATACCAGGAATTTTTTTTTTTTGAAGGGAGGACGGGAGCTGGGGAGAGGAAAGAGTCTTCAACATAACCCACTTGTCACTGACACAAAGGAAGTGCCCCCTCCCCGGCACCCTCTGGCCGCCTAGGCTCAGCGGCGACCGCCCTCCGCGAAAATAGTTTGTTTAATGTGAACTTGTAGCTGTAAAACGCTGTCAAAAGTTGGACTAAATGCCTAGTTTTTAGTAATCTGTACATTTTGTTGTAAAAAGAAAAACCACTCCCAGTCCCCAGCCCTTCACATTTTTTATGGGCATTGACAAATCTGTGTATATTATTTGGCAGTTTGGTATTTGCGGCGTCAGTCTTTTTCTGTTGTAACTTATGTAGATATTTGGCTTAAATATAGTTCCTAAGAAGCTTCTAATAAATTATACAAATTAAAAAGATTCTTTTTCTGATTAAAACCCTCCTTTTTGTTTTGTTTTGATTTGGCTTTAAATGGCTTTGAGGGGCGGGGGCTTGGGAGGATCTTGTCTTTGGTCTGATGAGATTCAAATTGTTTGGGTTTGAGCTCAAAGGATTCTGAACCGGTTAAGGAGGTAAGGAGGCCAGGCCCAGAGTCCTTGCCCCACAGGAAGAGGGAGTTTTGTTCTGCCTCAGAAATTGTGTGGAAACAAATCTTGAGCAGTCCTGAGACTGCAGTGGAGGACCGAAATACCAAACTACTTCCACCAAGAGGGAGAGGGAGAGAGGAAGAGAAAGAGACCAAAGAATTCATTTTCTGAGTCAGACTTCTGTTGATAGGAGTCTCAGAACTGTCTACTGTGGTCTCACAAAGCTGAGCCAAAGTTTTAAAACAGTGAGAGAGGACACCCATTTTAAATAAGTCTGAGTGAGTTATGGTTTTCAGTGAATGGATCACCTCTGTAGATTTGAACATCAAACCTTTATTTCTAATCAGTGGCTGAGCTCCTTCACAGAATTCGGTGGGAGGCTGTTTTCGAAAGTAAGGAAGTCATTCAGGGGTTTTGTTTCTGCCCTAAAACAGGGACCCCTCTAGGGGACCAGCAGCAGACGCCTTCAGCCCCTGCTGCTTTTGGCTCTTTTGGCCTCCAACGGGGTAACACTGGGTGACAGGCCTGAGGACATCCCAGGAAGGACTTTGGGAGCTGAGATTTCACTCTTTGTTGTACTGGTTTTTATCTCTGGGATCCTAAATTTTTGTAGTAATGAATCTTTTTCCTGTTTACAGTTCTTCACCTCCCAGCCACTACCTCCCACGCCAAGCAAAAATAAAAATAAAAAATAAATCATTTTTGATTCCTTTCTTCCAACCTCTAATTTCCTGGTTTCCTCAGCGCTCAGTGTTTGTGTTGGGAGACCCATTAGGGATGAGAGGGAGGGGAGAAGGAATGGTTTTGAACACAGAAAAATTGTAGTCCCTGGATGGGCTGTAGCCCCTTCCGGGTCACCCTTGCCAAATCTCCGGTCGAAAGGCAGCTGAGCGAGCTGCGGGCAGACGCCCCT
The DNA here is from genome assembly GCF_029289425.2 of Pan paniscus. Lineage (NCBI taxonomy): Eukaryota > Metazoa > Chordata > Mammalia > Primates > Hominidae > Pan > Pan paniscus. The sequence goes on along the minus strand of NC_073264.2, from coordinate 37,828,216 downwards.
CCCAGCCTTTCCTCTAGGCCTGGAAGTATTGGATTATGGGCAATTGATTCTTATTTGGCATGTACTCACTTCTCGCCCAGGTTTTCAACTTTCTTTTTCTTCCTCTCTTCCCCTCTCTCATTTCGTTATTCGTCTGCATCTCTTCCCAATCCCTCTCTCCCGCTCCCCCACCAAGAGCTTGTGAGGAAAGCAGACTGGCCGGAGTCCTCGCTCCGGGCCCAGCAGTCCTCTTTGTTAACTTCCTGGAGCCTCCTCTGGCGTGGTGCCTTAAGACTGTGGGCTAGGCCGGGCTTTCTCCCTCAGAAACCTGGGCCTCACTGCTGAGGCACAGTTTCCAACAGCCAGAGGGACTCGAAGATTCCCAAGACGATGGTTGGGTCTAGTGAGAGTGCTGGTTGGAAGGCGGGGAAGGGAGATTTTAACAGGTCTCACGTTTTGGAAAACAAACAAAAAACCGTAAATTTGACCACTTGCGTTGGAATGGTCAGCTGTGGTTCCGGGACCGGGAGTGTAGGTGGCTAAGGCACCCAGCTCAGGCTGGCCGGGCAGGGGACATGGATACTGCAGCTGCTGTTTGGCTCTAGGTCCGGATCCCATGGAACTGGAGCTTCGCTTAACCTGTCCCAGCCTAGCTCAAGCCCGCGCGGGGACCTGGCTGGCGGTGCCCGGCTGTGGTTCGGGCGGCTGCCCCGCACCCCATTCTAGCTGGGAGCAAGCCTTTGGGAGTCACAATTTTAGTAGGCTGTGGTACCCTCGGCCTTATCATCTTTGCACTGGATGGAGTTTCCATCAAATACATTCTTCTCCTCGCCGTCTACAGTCGGCATAGTTTGAAGTCTGTTTACTTGTCCCGGGGAAAGGTGAACTCAATCGGGTTTGCGGACCGAGACAAACAGGACCTCAGCCTCTTTCTCGCCATCAATCGCGCTGGCTCCATCCGCTCCCGCTCCCGGCTAGGGGAATTGTCGCAGCTGCGGGAAGAGACCTAGAACGCAATCTGAAGCGTTTCATTAGGGAAATAGGTGCGCGCTGGGAGCAGTGCAAGAGGGTTCCGCAACCCGGGGACACCCTCCGCCCCTACAGCACCGTCGGCTTCTGGAAAGCCGACCGTCCTCCTTTCTGGGAATCTCCTGCATCAACTCGTGCCCAATTTCTGGCCTCCCCTCTCGGAGAAATCAGCATTCTGAGGATGCCCCTGGCGCTGAGGTGCTTGGAAGCTTCCGAGGTTTGGGAGCAAGTACAGTTCACCCCGAGATCACCGCGAAGCTTTGCCTCCGCCAAAGTACCCTACCCATCCCTAGGCCCCAACGGCTGAGAGGAGTGGGGGAGATTTTGCACACTGCACCCCCCTTCCTCCTCTCCCCACCCCCACTTCGCCATGTAAACACGAGGACTTTCTCGAGAGCCTTGGAGAGCCGCTCTAGTGGCTTCGGGCCCTGAAACCCCAGGCTGGGCTTTTTTGATGTTTAGCATCCCAAAGCGGCTCCCCACCCTGGCCCCAGCCTGGGAACTGGGAGCTGTGGGCAGGAGAGGAAGGAAAGCAGCTCTCTCAGCTAGCGAGGGGGTCAGGGACTGGGCCAAGCTCAGAAGCGAGGAGAAGAGCGAGACAGAGATGCTCTGAGCAGGGGAGACAGGGATCCCGGGCTGCTGCCGCTACCAACAAGGGTACACACTGCGGTCCTCAAGGCCAGGAGGGGGGTGGGGGCAGGGAATGCCTCAGCCAACAGGGCAGCGGCTCGGCCCTGCTGCTGGCCCGGTGGGAAGTAGCCTGGGGCCCCGCGACTGAAATCCGAGCCAGGCCTGGGCAGTCTCCGCTAGAAACGCTCTGGGCGCGCACTCCTGGAGACGCGGAGGCCCAGGCGCTCCAGACCAGTGTCCTTGTAGGAGGCTTCTTCCCGAAGCTTAGAGTTTGGCCTTTCATAGGGAAAGACTTGCTCGGGAGCCTTCTAAGGGATTTTAAATCTTCCTGGACCAGGGCTAGGGAGCTCTAGTGACAGTGTCTTGGTCTCGCATCCAACTCTCCAATTTTGAGGCCGCAGGGAGGAATTCTGAGACTTTAGAGGCCGCACAGCCTTCAGCGGGCTCACCGCGTCCAGGCGTCAGTGAGGGGCTATCTCGAGGCGCGAGTGCACAAAAGGTAGCGCGAGTCTCTTCTCAGGCGATCCAGATAAGAGGAAATGAGAGCCGGGTTTTCTGACTTCCAACTCATTAGGGACCAGGTAAGGTCAATGCTTTCTCTATTATGTCTTTATCTTAAAAGCGGGTCAATTTAAGATAAGGGAAAAAAAATCCAGGATCTGTGTGAACCGTGCTGATAAAGACTGACCCCTTTTCTGAACTAAAAGCAAGCCAGGCAGACATTCATTTTCTATAAACAAGAGAGTTGTGAGAAGCTGCCTTGAATTCTGATCATATGTCTCCAGACATCGCTCTCCCTTCCCTGCTCCCCACCCCCCAATTATTAGCGCGAGGAAGCAGAGTAGGCGATTTTATTTGTGGAGAACTAGAAAGCCCATTGGGAGATGAGACTCTGAGATGATATGATTCTTAGGCATGGGTTACTGGCTTGTTTAGTTCAACTAGGACTTTCTTTTTGAATGGAAAGAAAGTGACAGACACGGGTATTGGGAGGGAGGAGGCTGAATGTTTTCTCTGCTCGGCTAGATCCTGGTTAGGAGACGCTGGACACCATGTTCCTCTGGCTCTCCCTGCCTTCTGGCTGACGCGTTCCTCCTTGTGCAACTGTGTTTCTGAGACGTCAGGCCACCCTCTGTGGGGCCCAATTTGGTAGCTTACCTCAACTTGGAGCATAGAAAGTTTTCTGGTGCCCCTTCGGCCAGTTGCTTCTAGAAGGGGTATCTTATTTTCAGTCACCCTCTCTGGAAAGTTTGTCCACCCAAGCTGAGGGAATTGGATATGAATGGGAGTAGATGAAAGTAAGTTTTATTGAAGGGGGTCTGCATGTGCCCTTATCCTCACCTCATGTAGTTGTGTTTCTGAACTTTCTTTAATGAATCTCAAAGGAACGGAAAAAGAGCAGGTTCAGCAACTTGGCAGCACAGCTTTTGCCTCAGCTGAAGCCATAGCTGAAGTGGCTGGCTGCATTTCTCTCTGATAGTGACCTAATGCCCAACTTGGTGGGCATCGAGGCATGATCCTGGGCTCCTGCGCCTCTCCTCGTTTGCTAATGTTTCCCGTTTGACCTCTGCTTCGTAAGCATTTATTACCCTTGTTATTATGAGTTGTAGCAAAGTTTTGGAAAGGGTGAGATTTAAATTCATTTTCCTGTTTTATCTATTTTTGTTATTTGCAGGACCCTTCAACATAAATTGATCACTGTTAGTGCTCTGCCTGAAATATAAATAAAACATAACATAAATGTGGCAGGCAAAGGACTTGTTAAAGAAAACTCTTGCCTCCCACCTAAAATCCACATCTGATTCTGCCTACTCTGTAAGTGATTGCACACAGATTTCTATGTATATATGTACGTGTGTATAGAGGTATATATACATATGTATCTATCTTATACACATGTATATATACATATGTATCTATCTTACACACATATATCTATTTTATAAGATATTCAAAAACTGTAATATAGAATTCTCAGAGATTTTACAGAACCTGTTAGATGCAAGAACATTGAATAAATTCACTACCTCAATTAAGGTGTCTCATGAAAAAGTTTCCCTGAAAAATTCAAATAGACCAAAACCCTTTAGTTTTACCCACTTTAAGTCAGAATATTTATTTATTGTCATGTGAAACTCTGGATAACTAATTATGTTTTAGGAAATTTTAAAATTTGTTCCTAAAGAATTTGAACTTGGTGTCTGAGACACAGCTGTGGATAAGACTTTTTGAGACGTTCTATAACAACAACAAAAAAATTGTCCCTTGCCGAACTTATATTATCCATCTATAAAAATCATTGGTATAAATACTACCGCCCTGGGGCAACAACAGCAACAAACAAATGAAAACTGTTTCTGCTCCGCATTTGTTGCAAACGTCCTCTTGATTTCAGACTTTCAGCCTTCACATAGTAGTGGAAATAAGAATGCAGGTCTGAGTGTTGTCTGACAACAAGGAAAAAGACAAACTTTTTTTCTTCTCCCTTTTCCCCTCTATTTCACACATTTCTGGAGAATCCGGTCTTTGATTGTTAGATCTTGCTGCTAGTAACAGCTGACTGTTGGTGGAGTGTCAAACATTCTATTTCTAGAGTATTGGTGATTGTTGATCATTCATTTATATACAATCAGAGCTATCAGGCCACCAAGTATCTTTGGATATCCTTCCCCTGTCCCTGTGCTCTGGATCCAGTCTATGGAAAATGACCCACAACAGGTTGGCGTCTACCTTGTCTAGCATTCTCCCTCCTAATGCTGCTGCTCTAAAAGTCCAAAGCTCTAGGAAAACAAGGCTTTATTTGGCCCGCGTGCTACTGATTTACCTGATCTCACCAGCACACACGGGGCTGAGTGCGCGCGCGCAGAAGTAAACCTGGGAATTACCGTAATGACACGAAGAGGACCGAGAGCTGGTTCCTCTGAGCTGACTGCACGCTCTGCCACAACCCAGGAGACCCAGTCAATGTCTAAGGAACTGGATATGCCTATGTGTAAAGCGAACCTCGCAAAGTTATGGTCCCAACAGACGCTTCCAGAGCATTAGGTCTCTAAACAGACTTGCAGCGACAGACTTCTAGAGGAGACTCAAGCCGCAGAGGATTAAATCTCTCTCTCTGCCTGGCCACTTGATGGTGCCTCAAGGTCTGCAAGGCCTGGGTTGGGACTAAGGGCCTGGGGGGCTGGGCAGTGGCAGCTTCTTCTTTCCCTTCTGATTCTACTTCAGAAAGAATTGCAACTGTCAAACCACCGTGGTGCACACAGCACACATTCCTACCTCAAGCCACAGCAGACAGAAATTGTAGCTAGTTCATTACTACCCAGTGACCTGGCAGTATTAACTGAAATGTCGATTACTACTCCCCGGCAGCACTGTTCCCTGGCAGGACTCCTGAGCCTCGACCTGGGTGCAGTAAACTTTGGAAGTGCTGCATTGTATCATACCTACAACTCACGCAATAGATAAAACTCAGACATCTCTCTACACATCTACATAGTCCATTGGCTTCGTACTGAAATCAAACAGAAGAAGTTTTTGGAAATATTTAACAAAAAGCCAACCCACTCATGGCCATCATTTAGCACTGGGTAGGGGTAAAGAGAAAGAGAAACCCTTTGAGGTATGTGGTAGCATACAAACATGTTCACAGTAACCTTCCTGTATTAACCATTTTCTAACAATTACAGTGCCACATCAACACAGTTAGTTGTCGAAAATTCTCAACATGGCTAAATACTTAAGATTGCATTGGTGGTGTGCCTGTGAAAGCTATTTGGGGGTTGTGTATGTGGTTCTGCTCATTGGAAAGACAGAAGAGAGAAAGGGGGCTGGAAAGGATACTGGGAGAAAACAGAAACAACTATTCCTGGTGAAAGTGTGTGGGCTTCTGAGGGCGGTTGTGGCAGCTGAGAAGTGCTGGTTATATATAGCTGGGTCACAGTGATGGGGAGGTGGGGATGGTGGTGGATGACTGTGTCGTGTGCCTGTGGTGTTTAGGGGGTGATCCTAGTGGGGAGGGCCTGGGAGACGGCTGGGAGGTGGTGTGTGTACCCTGTCTGAGCTTTGGGCCGGTAACACAATGGCAACGTAATTATCTGGCTGAAACACGCTCAAATGGCAAAAAGTTGCAAAATAGATCGACCTCCCAGAGAAGAGACAGAGCTGGTTACAGAGGTCTGCAGCCATCATCCTTTTTTCAATACATTTTAAACAAGAGGATCTAGCGAGTGATTCTGATTCAATACACATAATCAGTTTGCAAGTCTTATTTCCATTTGAAAACAGGGCCATTTGCAATCATAAGAGCCGGACACGCTGAAAGATACGGAGCGCATTCCGAGCAGATGATGGGTGACAGAATCTGTAGGCAAGCACTAAATATTTTCTTCCAGCTTCGACCTTGTGCATCAGTCTTCTGTCCCGAACCATTTTAAATGGAATATTCCTGTTGAATATATAATTTAATTGCTTAGAAATGGAGACTCCATGGTTGGGAGGAAAAAACCGGCAAGAAAGGTGACAGAGAAACTATGTTGATTGTGCTTCTCCTCAGTACTGGTTAACAGTCATTTAACGAAGAGTCTACCCATTGGGTAGAAGACTTGATGGAAAAAATGAATTGGTTTTTAAGGGAACAACCGCCAGAAGGGGTTGCCGGGGCTAACATTCTCAGGCTGGAGCTGCAAAGCCCTGGCTGGGTGTGGCCGGGACTGGCGGGGAGTCTGCGGGGCCTTCAGGGAAGCCCAGGGACAACTCCGCGGCCTCCCAACGACGCCGCCAAAGACCTGGGGGCCCCTCGCGGCCCGGCTGTTCCGAATCGGTTGCCAAGTGTCTAAACTAGAAGTGTGGACACTTGAAATCTCGAGCTGTCTTAGGGTCTCTCGCTACGAAAGTTTGGTTTCTAGGACCAAGAGAAGCAGCTGTCCCAGGCCCTTCGTTTCCTGTCCGCAGCCTCATCCTCCCCGCACCCCCCAGCTCTCAGTCTCCCCAGTCCCAGTCCTTACCCCGCCCACCCGCGGCCTCTCTCCCGACACCCAGCCGGCAGCCTCGCTCTCGGCCCCCGCCCGCCCCGCGTCTCCGCGTACCCAGGTCCCCGCGCCCCGCCCCGCCCCGCCCCGCCCCTGCCCAGGTTCTCCCTCCCGTTCCCGCGCTGGGAACAGCCTCGGCCGCGCGCCCCCTGAGGACGCGGCCCCCAACCCCTCCTGGAGACCACACCGGCAAGTCTGGTGTGCGGAAGAGCAGAAACTTCCTCGGAATTTCGATCCCAGAATATACAAATATTAGTTCACTAGGTCACGACGATGATGCAAACTCTAACTTGCAGGGATTTTTAAAAAAGATCTTAACGCACAATCTTTCTTTGTACAAATAAACGAAACCAAACAAAGCCAGCGAACTACTGCTGTTTCCCTCGTGAATTTTCTTAAGGAAAAGAGAGATTCCGTCTCTCCCCAGATATCAACATCTAACGAATTTTCTAGGAGACTGAAACTCAACCTAATAATAGTATGTGCTTAATGCTGATTCCATTTTTGTTTCAAAGGGGGGTAATTTATTAGCTTCCTCAAAGTGGTGCCTCGTAGGCAGGTGTTGTGTTTTTTGATATCCTTGTAAAGCGTTTTTGCGTCTGGGAAGATCTCAGAAGAACCAATAAATAAGGTGTGTGTATGTTGGGGGGTGGAGGTGGGATTCTGTACAGCTCATGGCCCTGCTTGTTCAATTTCATGCAAAACTCATTCTAAAAGCCCCAGGGTTCTCTTTAATAGGGGCCAAATGGCAGGAACCCCAAAGATCTAAATATTTCATTCTTCCTCCCTGTACCTCCCTCACTGCGCCTTCCACCCCCAGCTATAAATTCTAGATTCCCCTCCCCGCCCCACCCCCACCCATCCTGTGGATAATTGAATGGCTCAGAGGCACTAATCTGCCCTGGGGTGAGGTGGGGCTGGCAGTGGAGGTAAGGCCTCCCACAGGCTCCCTGGTTCCGCAAAATGGGAGGACAGAGCTCCTACAACTGGCAGGAGGTGAGGAGGACGCTGGGACCCACAGGACCTAGTCTGCCAGGGGAAAGGGAAACAGGCTCCCCTGACTGAGGACACAGCCTCAGACCAGGCTTGGCTGGGTGGACAGGAATGTGGTGCCCAATAGCAGCAGAGATCCAGGGTAGGAAGTTGCAGCCATCTGACAACCCCATAGAGATATATTGCCCACATGACTATTTCTGGAAGTGGTGGTTGATTTGTGCTGATCCCTTCACACCCTCCCGGATCCAGGATATACAGCGGCTCGCTAGCCCAAGTCTTCAGGTGCAATCCCAGTCAGCGAGAAGAAACTTCAGCCTGCCCTCCTCAGGGAGACCCCTCCTGCCTCCCCAGTGTAGGTGTGTGAGACCCTCATTAGGACCCCAAGATCATGTGCAGGAACATCAAGCATCTTATTCTTGTATTTACAACCTGGTGTGACTTTATTATCTACTTTTCATCTGTTTCTTCATCCTTCCCCATTTTCCATTTCTTTATTCCAATGCCTATGTTTTCTTTGCTTTCTTGTCCAATTCCAGTCATGGCTGCAGTCCTACTTTATAGGCAATTCGGTATTGTTTATCCTAATGTCAGTACTAAAAGGAAAAGTAGAGAAAGTGGATGGGCTAAGTCATAAAGAATGAAAGCCAGTAAGGTCCATATGGGAGACCAGTTGGGGAGTAAGAAGACCAGAGAAGAGCCAAGGTCAGCCTATCAAAGGACTAGGGAGAAAAGCGATAGAAGCAAAGAGAAGCCGCAGCCTGGAGAAATTCAATTAATGTCAGTAGATGGGGAGGAGGGAGTACAGCCGGGACCCAAGGCATATGCCTCCCCTGGAGGGGCATAGAGAGGGATAAGGGGGAAGCAGATGTGTGTATGGCAGTCTGTCTCTGAGCTGAGGGGCAAAACCTAGAAAAGCTTGCCTTCCCTTCTTCCGGGCTTTAAGAAGGGGGACTGTCCTGCCAGAGCAAATTGAAAGACTGTGGAGCCCAGGGGTCAGGACCGGGAGTTCGCCTGCCGAACTCCAGCCTGCTCCTCCATCCTGGACCGCTCCGGGTTCTGTACCCCGTGGAGGAACAGATTCAAGGGAACCTGGGGGCAGAGGGCAAGGCCAAGGGGAGAGGAAATAGCTTCTAGAAACTTCTGTGGAGACAGGCAAAACTTTTTCTGCACACGTGTCCCACTCCTCCTCCCTGTAGTTTGGAGAGGGCATTTTAGAAAAAGAGTCCCTTGGTTTTCCCCGAACCTGAGGTTGGACAGCGCCCCCTTTATTCTCCGCGAGCGCGGCCTGGACAAAGGCGTCACTTGGAGGGCGCCCCAGCTGCCTGGGAGCTCCGAGCGGAGCCCACCCCGCTTCCCTAACCCGAGTCGTTTCCCAGGATGGAAGGCGGATCCCGGCTCCCCGCGATCAGGCTAGGCCGCGGGTTCTGGCTGGGCTGCACCTCCCCAGGTCCCCGCCCCCAGCCCCCACCCTCTGCCCCTCTGGCCGGGCTTCGCAGGGCTCTCGCAGTTTCGGAGTCCGGGGACCCCGGCGCAGGAGGAGACCTGGGCTTGCCCGGGGGCTCAGTGTGAGAGAAGGAGAGGGGAGTCCCCCACCCTCCAGGCTGCTTGGGGACTTCGAGGGGCTTGGAACCCGGGTCCTCCCTTTTATGAGGTTCACACACACTGTGAGATATTTTAGCTGCAGCACAACCCTTTTAATACCCAGCATGACACCGACTGTGTGAGCGAGGCCCTTATTTGGTTGGTGAACGCCGGGGTGCACATCAAGACGCTTCCCTGCCTGGGAGGCACAGACCCCTCTCCAGGGGCCCCGAGGCGGGCAAGCGAGGTAGCTGAGAGGGACCGCGGCCCAGCATCGGCTCGTCTGGGTGGGAGGGCGGCCGCCCAGACTTCCCGCGGTCGGCACCCCCTGCTCGGCCCCAGCCCAGAGGCCGCCAGCATTTGAGTCCCCGCCCAGCCGCGGCTCCGCCGTCGGGGCTTTCCCCCGAAAGGCCCAGGCGCCACCTCGCGAAGTCAGCTTGGCTGGCTCCTGAGCCCGGCTCTGCCACCCCAAAGCAAGGGGCCGTACCCGCGTCCTTCCTCGGCGACCCGCGCGCTCCCCTCCCTCTCCGTTAATATTCTCCGATAATTTCCGAGGCAAAGATTTCTATCTTTTGGGCGAATTTGTTTCATCTCTCTTGAATTCAGAAATGGAGCCTTCAAAAGTCTTAGTGTGTGTTTATTTTTTCTAGCATTCAAATGAATGCGAAGCCACGGATTGAATCCCGTCACTCTTTGGGGGTTAGCTTCTCCCGATATTTCACACGGAAAACAAAACTGGGTCCCTCTTATTTGTACTTGTCCTTAACCTTTGCAGCAACTGCTGTAGATGCGGCTCTGTCCATTCTCTAATAGATTTTACCAGGGGCTGGTGACAGAGAACTGATTTCTTTTCTATTAGGGTTTAGCACATCTTTGTTGAAGGCCTGCAGAATGACCAGGGATTAGATTTGCATCTCTTAGACGCCCTGTGTGGTCTTTGTGCGAAGCTTGTAACTGTTAAAAATGACTTGTTAGGAAGCGTGTGGGCTCTCATCGCTCTCCTTTTGACAGAATGATTGTGAAATTCAGATTGGCCCTGTAGGATTTAGCCCACAGATTCCACCTGAACCCTAAGCAATTAGACCCTAATCTCCCTGCAATCATATTTGAGTTAGGATTTGTTGCACTTTGTTTACTTCAATTAAAAGCAGTGGAATAATTTTTTTCCAGCTTTTAAAGTGAAATCTCCAGGCATAAAACCTTAGGACTTCTTAGAAATGCTTTTGGTAGTGATGAGGATTTCTTTTCCGTGTGGTTTCCTCCAAGTCCTCATGACCACCCCCTTCCTTCTCCCATTTAAGTGACTCGTTTTTTCCCCTGTTGCTCGCCAATGCCCAAAGCGTCTTCACAGGGGCTGAATTCGCGGCGCATGGGAAGAACTGTGTGGAGATGACGCCCAGCTGGAGGGGCGCCCGAGCTCAGGCCGTCGCCCAGGTCCCCGATGGGGATCCTATGTCCCGCTGCCGCGCGGAGCTTTCCCAACCCGGCCCGCTGGCTGACTGGCCCCCGCGTGGGTTCGGGCAGTGGGCGCCTGTCGGGCGTCTTTCTTCCTGCGGCGGAGCAGGCGCTTCTAAGGCGCTGGCCGCCAGCCCCGCGATACGGCGACTGAGGAGGCGGCGTGGTCAGCCTGACCTCAGCCTGCGTTCCGGGAGCCTCCCTCCCGCGCCCGCTGAGCTGCCCGCGGGGACCGGCTGCGGCCCTACTGCGCAGGGTCGGCTCCAGGGGTGGGGGCGAGCGCTCTTTTTTGCAGGGTCTTCCTCTGAGCCTGCACTGGCCCGGCGGCCATCGAACCTCCGGAGAGCTCGAGGCTTGACTTCTTCATCTCCTCGCTGGGCCCCAGAGGCCCAAAGCCCAGGATTCTGGGCGCAGCCTCCTGCCGGGCTACGCAGGGACGGTCGCCCAGGTCGTCAGGATCTCTGCCGTTTAACCCCGATGCAGTTCTCAAAAGCTGCCTGTAATTACTGTCAAGTCAGGTCACTTTAGTAGTATTTCTTGATCTGGGGCATCTATCTTCTACATTTGTTTATGTGGTACGACTTTGTCACTTTTATTTACCCAGAACATCTCTTCATTTGGGAGACTTGACAATGACTCTGGGTTATCGTTTATTCCATTTTGTTTCAGGACCACTTATTTGCTCCTAGTGAGTTTGATTCGATTCCCTAAATTACTGCTTCACCTTTCTCAGTTAATATTCATGAGCGAGCCAACTGCAGGATCTAAACAAGAGAAACGGAGGACTTCAATGCCATTTATTTTTGAAGGGGGAAGAGGGAGACACCGCTTTTTAAACTACCCAATAAACTTTTAAATAACAGGCGCTCTCATGGTCACTTGACTCAAAGAAGATATTTTAAAAAAATTATTGTATTTAATTGCGTAAGAATAAAGTCAGCCTACAACCTATCTCTATCTGTATTCCTGACTAAAAAAATTTGAGGAGGAAACACTTTGCTGAGACTTAGTATTATGTAAATGCAGAGCCATAGTAACTGGTTTAAGCAGGGAGCCCTCTCTTCCAATACTTTCTGAGGTGCAGTCTGCTTAAAAACAGACCCACCTCTTTAGATCATTCTTATAGCTAGTTACTCTTAACTTTATTAAGAATCTTTAAGAATTCAAGGGAATAAATGAGAGAGCCTCTGTTTTGAGATTGGGTGGTGGGGAGGTGGGAAAGGAGTTTTAGAGAGGAAGGGGAGGAAGGCCGTGGTGTAATAATCTCTTTGAGGTTTACCAGGAGAAGTCTTGGTCTCTTGATTGAGGATTCCTGCTTCAAACCAATTCTGTGTGTAGTTTAGTGCAGTTTTTCATTTGTGAATAGGAACTGTATCAAAACCCTAGTGTGGCCATGACAATTGGGTAATCACACACAAGGCATCTTTGCTAATGGAGAGATTCTGTAAATATGTTTCTAGTGAATACACAGATAACAGTCACAGTGGAAGGGTCAGGTGCCACAAATCATAGATTACTCTGCCAAGGGTTGCCAGCCATCTGAGGCTTGGAAGGACATTAACTGCCTTTGCATTCTCAGAATACTCTCCTCAGTTCATGATTTCACTTACTTGACCCTACTTCTGTTATTAAAAAGCTGGCAGGCACAATTAAGGGCAAGCAGGTTGGCTACCTACCCCTCTGGCAGCTCTCCAATATTCCCATTTAGCTGCCAGGAGACATGGAGAGGAGTGAATCACTCATGAAATCCTGTGGGAGCATGTAAAGTGTAGGAGGAAAACTTCAGTGGCAGTGGGCAGGTCCACCAGTGAGCCCCATCTCTAAGTCGGCTATCTCATATAATAAATCACTGGGGGAATTCATTCTGGGGAGGGCAAGGAGGGGAATGATAAGAGGTGACTTAGGTATAGGAGCTCTCACTCAGTTTCCTTGGAAAGTAAGTTTAAGCGCATTACTTGATAGTTCTAGTTTTGAAAACTGTCACAAATAGAAGTGGGATTCTAATTACTAACAGGGAACAAAAATCAGGAAGAGTTTCCCTTATCAGACAGTAATAAGGGGAAAAATCAAGAGCTTTCGATGAAATTTGGAGGACTATCACTTTTTTTCGACAGAGCAAACTTCTGGCTTTTAACAATTACTCCAATAGAGAAATTATTACTACATGGATAAGATTTAGGTACTCAGTTTTCAGAGTAATGTGAAATTGAAATTAGATAAACATAGTTTTTTTCTTCTTCAAATTAAAACAAGCAGGTATCTTGCATACAGGGGCATTGTAAAAGCAAAACACATCTCTCTCAAATATTAGTGTTGTGTTCTTGAGGATGTAAAATCTGGGAATGTAACATAAAAGAATTGTAAGGCTGAGACAAGACATCCTGGGTTCCCTTTGTTGGTAGATAGGCTCTTTTCTCATACTCTTACATTGGAAGTGGTTTGGGGATCTAAAATGAACTACCATCACTAAAGGCAAAGCCGTAACATTTATTATTAGGTACCATGGAAAGTAGGCTGGTTTCATCAGTGAAAGGGACTGGCTTGTATGAGAGGCCTTGTGGCACTTTTTGAACAGAAAAGAAAGGCACAGTTTATCGAAGTATGAGTGGCCAGGAGGGCTAGCAAAATGTATTTTTCGAAGAATATTATATTTTCTAATATGCCAAGGGGTCTTTAGATGTGAGATATTAAAAAACTAATTTTCCCCAAATTATGTTATCACATTATCATATTCTTTGAAGAATAAAGATAGACATTAGTCATCTACATTACCAAGGGAGAAAAATATTTTAAAATCAGATGACAGATTTGTGCCTTGTAATTTAAACAATACTGAATGATGAACAATCTTCCAAGTTCATTTAAGCAGGAGTGAGAGGGAATGTCTATACAAGTGAATTTAAAAAGACCTTATTGTACAAATATGCCTAAACCCCCATTTTATTAACTTATAATACAAATCATTACTTGCTCTTGTTACTAAAAGTCATTTTAATGTAATGGATTCATTTCAGACCTACAAGAAAACCAAAGCCCTTGTCTTTTTATACATTTATGAAGAACTTCAAATGGCCCCACCTGAGTTGGAGACATAGATATACTTTTTCTTACTAAGTTACAAAGTTGAAACTTATCCTAATGAATAAGAATAAAGTTCTTTCTTTTAAGAGAGCAGAGAGCAAGTACACAGAAGGAAATTCCAAGACTATGTGATTTGATAGGTGGTCACATTTTACATTCTTACATTTAGAGCTGTAAACAACCATATTCTTTCTCTCTTTATCTGCTGTAAATCTGCTGTTAGTACCTTGTTATAGAGCCTGGTACATAATATTTGCTCAGTAAATATTTTCTGAATCAATGAATTTAGAAAACATTTTTCAGTACTTCTCTTGTTGTAATCCTTTCCGATATGCAAAATATAGAAGTATTATTAGCATTTTTCTTCTTTTTATGTAAACAAAAATTATTGAAAGTCTAGGTCAGTTTGATTCAAAAATGACAGAAAAGAGGGCCAATTCTTTGTTAGTTAGTAAGAGAAGTGTCTTTTATATTTCCCTGGCTACATAAATTAAAACGATGTGAGGTGATGCTGTACTGTTTAAAACAAACAAAATCCCAGATACAACACAAAATGAATTCTAACAATTAATAACTTAGAAAATCCTTAGAGTTCATCTCTTTCTACATTCCAGACTTAAACTTTCCTAACACACCCACCATTCAAGACTTTTAAGATTCTAAAGGGTAACCATCTTCTAAAATGATGAGGGGTTCACAAATGATCATTCTATAAGGAGTAGAGGTGGAAATTGACAATTTCTTTTTTTCTACCAGAAAAGAATTTAAAAACCAGCGTTGATTGTTAATGATAATGCCACACAGGGCTGCTCTGTAGAGGTGATCTGATGACCAAGGGGAACCCACTACACAAGAGCAATGTCTACTATTACTGTCCTCCTAATTGCTGTCCCTTGGTGAACATTCCTCACATGTGAGTTGGGGCTATAGCCTTGGGGCACAATGGAGCCAATGGCATGGAGTCGGGCGGGGGGAATCATAAGATTGGAAGTGGCTTCCGGATTGAGATGCCCTGTGCCTTATAGTAACCCAAACAACTGAAGCATCTCTTCATTGACTTGGGGGCCTGGCTCAAGATTATCTACATGTTAGGGGAAGAATATGCTGGCAAAATCTTTTTAATTTTAAATGTGAATTATTTTACCAGTAAATATGAGGGTATCATTGCAAGTGGAAAGTGTGTTTTTGTATCAAGGGCATCCCTGGCTTCAGCTGAGCAGGCTCCTTTAGAAGACATTTACATCATTGGCAGTGCCTGTTCAGCAAAATGCAGAAGACTGGACAGAGTCAAACAGCAATTGAACCTCAAATAAGCTAAATCTGAAATCTAAGTTCCACTAGTTTAAAACAAAAAATTCTCAGCCAGTCATGGTGGCACACACCTGTAGTCCCAGGCACTTGGGAGGCTGAGACGAGGCAGGAGGATTGTTTGAGCCTAGGAGTTCAAGTCTGCAGTGCACTGTGATCACACCTGTGAATCGCCAATGCACGGTAGCCTGGGACCCCGCCTCTAATTAAAAAAAAATTCTCTTTTAAAGCACTCACTTGGCATAAAAATTCTGATACCACTTCATGCTTATACCCAAATATGCATTTACAGTCTTAATGGGTTGCAGGTTATCCTGTAACTTGTGTTCCTAACAAGAAATGGAGCCGTAAAAGGCAATTCTCTTTACCAACATCTGCAACAGCAGTGGCCCACTGTTTACCTGAGAATTCTCCTCTTCATTCACATGAAGATACCAATTTATATTTCACTACCAATTTGATGCCAAAGTCAAGTCAATTCACTATAAAGCAAGAGTGATTTAAAAACTGTACTTGTAGGCAACAGTTAATATAATAGAAACCTTAAAAAGAGGTTGGTAAAAATATTCTTTTGTCATGTGCACTCACTTTAGATATTATAAAAAAGAACTGAGGGATGTCACCCCAAGGCTTACAGATTTTGTAATAACAAAACAAAATTGGTGGTCTCTTTACATTGATTCATTTATTTAGTCAGTAAACATCCACTCAATGTTTACACCAGGCAAAGTACTAGGCATGGAGGGAAAGATATGTCTTTAACCTCAAAGATAATGTGTGTGGAGAGATAGGCATGTAAATAGACACTTACAGTTCAATGCAATGGGTGGAGCAATGTGAGGTCTGTGCAAGATGCCGTGGAATCCCAGAAGTATTTATATTTGGCAGGAGGAGAAAAGGTGGTGCTTGAGCCCACTCTTCAAGGAGGAGTAGGATTTTATCAGGCATTGCAGGTGGAGGGAACAGCATGCACAAAGGCCCAGGGGCAATGAGGAGGCATATCATGTTCAGGGAATCATTCCTAGTTTGCATTGCCAGAATATAAAATGTGAGGAGAGTGTTAGAAGTGAAACTGAAGGGGTGGTACAGGCTAAACATTTCAAAGACCCCTGAATGCCAGCCTAAGAAGTGTAGATTTTACCTTATGTAGCACATGGAAAGCCATTGAAAAAAACTCAAACATCATCAGATGTGCATTTTAGAAAGGCCAGGCAGTCAGCAGAGTGAAGAATGGAATGGAAATGGGGGCAAACTAGTGACAGTGAGACTATATGGTGATTGTTTTCACCTGCACGCTTGGTGTAAGTGTGCTAAAGAGAACCACCTGTCATTAAATAGATATAAATCCTCAAAGCCTGGCAAGAATGAAGGCATAAAGATATTCTCCAAAGAAACATCTTTTTAAAGAAAAAGACTTTACACTGTGTAAAGATGGCCAATTAATTTGGTAAGACCTGCACATACCTTTTACATACATACTTTGTTTTGCTTAACTATATGACTGACGCCCACCTGAGGACATTTTTGTTACTGCGTTAAACAAAAGAAAGACTGTGTAGTATTGTAGAAAGAGTATTACCAGGACTCAAGAGACTTGCCTGTAGTTTAACTTTACACCTTCGTCTTTGTAAGACCTTGGGAAAGTCACTTTACCTCTTTTAGCCTCCGTTTCCTCGGTTGTAAAATGAGGGGCACAATGTAAATTATTTGTAATGGCACTTTATTTATATCATTTTATATTGGCAGCTTTGTTTGCACTTATTAATCTCTCCTAATGTTTATGTCTTACCCCATCTTAATGATTTTTTTTAAAAACAATTTTAAGAGGGACAGAAATATTTGGAAGATAACCTTTAGAGGTGTTATGTGGGGTAAAACTCTATGTTGACTCTACTCCACTTTATACAGTTAGCCTTTCTCCTGGAAAGAGTAAGGATGTTGGCAGCCATTTTGAAACACTGGACTGCTCACGAGTCACATTTTATCCTTACACGAACAAAAAGACGACTATTTAATCACTTTTAGGGTCTACTAGGCTAATGAATGATTTAGCTCTAATTTTTAGATTATAGATTTTCCTGTCCAAAATGATTCTATTTCTCGAGACAAATAACTGCATGTTCTCCAAAAGCAGGTGTGTGGATACAATTGTGACCATTAAAATCATAGAAAGGGTACTGCTTCTAAAAATAGCCTCCTTAATTTAAATTCTGCATTTCTTTGGAAATTTCCTGTTATTTAATTTTTTTCCCACTTAAGGGCCTGTTTACATTAGTAATATATCTTCTAGAGCCCTGGGAGTTTATAGGGTTTGTACCTAGAAAACATCCCAGCACTATTACTATGCTTCAGAGACATACAGGGGTCCCAGCGCAAATCAAAATGTTTTTAAATGTATGACATGTGTGAAGTTGATGAAAATTCATGACTTCTCTCTGTCAGAGCTGCTTGAGTTTAAATCATAAGAGAAAGGTGAGTGCAAATAATTTTATTTGATACTTTTATTCTGGAATCCTTCTCATTCCTTGCTCATGGTCCCAGGTTTTAGCTCTGTTCTACTTAACAGTCTGATTACAAAAATAAAAAATTAGCGGTGTGTTCTAAATTGCTTTTCAGAATTTTCTGCTTAAACCACTGCTCAGATATATAACTTTTGAAGAGGAATTGAAATGTAGTTTGAGAATATAGTCACATACTACAGAACATGCAAAATACATGTGGAAGACCACATGATTGCTGGTAATTTAACTGGTTATACTTTATGATTTAGAAATATTTTCAAATTTTTCTTTTAAAATTGAAAAGAAAACATTGCAGGGAAATTCACAAAAATAAAAAATCCCCAAATACTGTGGTTACTGAGATCAGCTGTTTTTAAGTAAAAATCCATTCAAAGCAAAATAAAAGGTATTGTGTGGTGTATGCCGGCTAAAACTGAGAACACAAGAGCATTGCAGTTAATTAGAACAAATCAACAGGATGCTTTGCAACATTTCTCACATCAGTGCACCATCTGATCTTCATAATACACATTTCCCACAGTCTTGATGCAAAAAGGACTGGAAATAAATATTTGACTCATCAAAAATACATGATGCTTTTTAACAGTGCTTTCTAATAATTATCTTCAAGTTACTGTTTTGAAAATCCCCAAAGGCTGTTCTACTTGCACTTTAAGGGGGACAATCTTAGTTACCTTTTTTTGTTTTGTTTTAATTTTATCTGTATTTGAACCTGAGAAAAAAACTGATTTTTAAGAATAATATTAAGGGCATGAATTTGAATTATTATATGTTTTATATATGGCTGTTGTACTTGTGAAAGATAACTGAGCTTTTCCTGGGTAAACCATTATATTATGAATGATTAACTAGTACACTATAAATAACGAAGTACTACATTATAGCAGTTTTCATATTAACAGAACACTGAACTAAATTAACTGCATTAACACCTACATCATAAATGTTTTAAACGAATATACAATATTTAACACTATTGTGTTTCTACAATTCATTCAATGCCTGGTTCAACCCAGAAAAGTTTTGCTTTAGTTTCATTTATTATACTCACTAATTGTTCTACTAGGAGAAAATATTATATTGCTTTTGTCATATTTTTGTTAAGTTTGTAATTTGTTCCTTACAGACATTTGTTTCCTTTTTTTTCTTCCCTGCATCTTACTTTTTTTTTTTTCTTTTTTTTGACAGTCTTTGTTACCTTGTCTGTATATTAAAGGTAGAGCTCCCTCTGGGCCGCTGAAGTGCTTCAAAACAGATTCATAAGACAGTTTGTTAAAAATATGTTTAACTTGAATCAGAAATATATACAACTTGACAATAGCTTGTCATCAAGTTTTGCTTCCTCTTAAAAGCTAATTTATGGATGTCTAGCAGGTATCCTTTTTAGAGACAAAACTAGCTGTGAAACTGTTGCTATTAAAAAGAGAATCGTCCTCCAAATGAGTTGATGATCCATTCTCCTAAATTTATAAGGTACAACTCGCTGATGGAAGTAATTTACTCTTTGAACTCTGCAGTCATCTCTTGCCAAAAGAAAATGTTTGTTTATTTCGTTGTGGTCTGTATGTTTTCTCCCTTTACATCACACAAGATGTTTTTCTCCTCCCAACCCCCAAAAGCCCATTGCTAAATATTGTCTTTCTTGAATACTCTGGTTTCTGTAGAAAAAAAAAATAGTTTCAAGAAACTGTCTTCACACTAGCAATAAATTTTCTTTGACCTTTTCTTTGAACAGATTTGATCTGCTTCCATTGCAAGAGGTGTCTCTTAGCTAGGTTCTCTTTAGGAAAGTTACTCTTTCTACTAATTTACACAGACAGCTCTGATGACAAATACTTTATTTAGCGCACTCATCCTACAAACACAGAAAAAAGCCCATGTTAGGATTTAAATCTTTTTCTTACTAAATGGCCTATTAAAGGCAATAATATTTGTGTTTATATTTTAAACATTTGATATATTTGCCTGTTAGGATTGAAGCATTAGCTCCAAATGTTAACTGCTACAAAGAAAAGCAGTTTCAACAAATAACCTGAAATTGGCTCTGTTACATCTAGTTTGATTTATAGGAATTTAAATAATAATGGCCTAAAAATGCATATTACAATAACTCTGCTTATCTATAATATCTTAAGCAAACAATTTAGGTAGAAAAGTCATTTGATAAAGATAATTGGTTCAGGCAAAATAGAACTCACATTCTTCTGCCAGATAATAATTCAGTGGCTATTCTAACTTCAGTAGTGGTTTATTAGACACAGTTCTCATTCTTTTTAAAGACTTAAGAAAAAAGACACATTCTTTATCTTTAAACAATTATTTTAAAATAAGTAAACAGCAGGAATGGGATAAAAATTCTCTATCGAATTTACTTGCTGTTATTCAATTTCTCAAAAATTTTCTTAGGGGACAGGAGTGTCATATGTTTAGTTTCAGGACAAAGGCACCTTTTAAAATGAAAAGCTTAAAGAAAATCTATAAAGAAGTTTGCTTAACAGAGAGTAGGCTAACTAAGCTTTTAGTTGTTAAAATTATCTAGATTACAAAACCAGGGGGAAAAAACTAACATTGAACGAACTTTAAAACTAAGATGAGGCTAATTTTTAATAAAGGACATCTTTTAAAAATAATAAAAGCAATTATGAACAACTTCTGGAATTCACTTTGGGTAACATGTTGAGCAGGCACATTGTTTTACTATTCTTCTGTGATTTTCTTAACTTCCAAATTAAGAAAAATTATGTAACTTCAGAGTGTATCCAGCTTAAGGAAACATTTTTAAGCAGGACGGTACGCAGTTAAAACAAGACAAGACAAAATCTTAGAGTCAAACAACATTAATTAACTCGTTTGGCAATTATGTATTATTGTTGCTATTATTATTTTGTTTGATAAATGACCAAGCTATTAAATAATTCAAATAATTCAGATTTCTAGCTGTTATAAAATGTTCTTTTAATAATTTAGCAATTAATTATAAACCCCTTGCATCTGATTCATGAATATTCACTTTTATATCTTGAGACATGCATTTAAATTTTACAGTTTATTAATTGCTTTTAGCTGCATGTTGTATTAAGGTGAAAATAATCTATTGTAAGCTGGTTGAGTTCATTTAAGAGAGTGTTTACATTTAATGTTGCTTTTTAATAGACAGAAATAAAGTTGCTAAATTCAATACAAGGCAATTGTTAATTTGTTAAAGTTGCAAATATTTTGTTAAAATGTTCTGGCAATAAAAAATTTCATAGATATTAATAAATCTTCACTTTATGACTTTCTGTCCTATACACTTTTTAATTGCTTTAAATATATAAATATATTATTTGTTTGTAAAGGAATGAGCAAATTAGAATTCCAATTCACTCTAAGGAAAGAGAGTTTAAATTTTTCAACAGGATAATTAACTATTTGCTTGGCTTCAATTTATCTGTCTTGTACATACAGTGATTTGACAGAACTAACTAGTGAAAACTAACCAAAGCTAGAGATCAACGGAGAGAGTAGTCAAGAAGGAAAAAAGGAAGAGTTTCAGGAAATGATATTTTCCCATCAGTGGATAGGCATGCATACATTAAAGGCATAAAAGGCAGCGGGAGGAGAAACAAAAGCTGTAAGCTAAGGATCCTGCAAGTCTGAATTAACTAAATGGGGAAAAAAATGAAATCATTCTGCTTAAACCTGTTCACTAATAAAAGGAGAATCGCTTTTGTTAAATATGCTTGGTGTGATTATCAAGCAAATTTTTTTCTCCCAGACATCTATGAATAAAACATGCATTTGAGCACTAGGTAAACAAACAATAAATGGATGAGTTCAGTTACAACATAATAACATTTTATTTAGAAAACATATATAATCATATTTGTATTGGCAATCCAAATTTAATGACTTCTTTCAGTAAAATCAAAATGCCTCACAAATAACATTTAATGCATAAGGATTGCTTATTCTTTGTCCATTTTTTTCTGTTTTCTCAAAGAAACAGATTTTTAAGGTCTCCGCTGAACCATACATAAAGTAGGTGAAATGTGACTTTTCAGAAAAGACTTTCTTTTGGATCTTCTTAATTTTAGGTTACAGATGTTGTGAAAATAAATTTAAAAATACATTTTTGAGATGGGGTGAAAATGTTTTCAGTCTATGTAGCCTGGGCTGATTTGAACAAGACTCTGTGTGTAGCTGAACCACAGTCTTTGGCTTATTAGCCATTTCATTAACACGACATCATCTTCTGCAAAATATGAATGAGGAGAAACCATTTACAATAAGAAAAGCAAACAACAGAATGAATTTCCTCTGTTGGTGTTTTGTAAGACTGTTAAACAGAAAATGGAGGGAAGAACTCTCTTTAGACGATATCACTTAATTAAGTAAAGCATCCTAATCAGAGTCCCCTCCAATTGTAATGACTGTAGGGAGTCAAGTACATTTCTGTCTATATTAGAGTATCTAACTGCAATGATTTATTGATATTTATTTTAGAAGTGCAACACAAAAGCAATAAAACAGAGGAAGCAGGGAGAGAGGGAACAAGCCATTGCTTACTGCAGTTACAACCAGAACACAACAAAATTCCTGATTTTCATGTGGGAGGTTTTGCCTTCCAAAATCAGAGCCCACCTTTATAAAAGAATGTTCCTTTCTCTCATTTGATTTTTCCAAATGTTCACTGTGGCGTTTCTTTGTCCATTAGATGAATCATTGATTCACTTTCTTCACTGCAAGAATCACTGCAAATGAGTGGATGAGCACCTGCTGTTTTCTGCAGTGACATTACTGGATTGCATTCTACACTGATTTTAGTCTTAAAATACAGCTTCTCTGTATGGGAGAGAGATTTGAGGAGGGAGAGTAAATATACTGTATAGGCAGACAGACATTGGCTGCCCTCCAAGTTGCACACAGCATAAACCTGTTTATCTGCTACATTTCACAAATCTCAAAAACATGTGAATAATCAGGCAAGCAACTGGATAAGTGATTCACACTAGGGAACCTAACCAATATTCTGATGAGAGGATACTATGATGCTAAGATGTTGAGGAAAATAGGCTTATATTGTAGAAACTGCACATAGTAAAGTTGATTAGTGGTTCAAAGGAGAAAACAATCTACTAAAATGAAGTTGAGGCAGTATCCTACCCTGTGGTCTTTGGTTCGGTATATTTATGTGCAAGTTACCTGGATAATTGAGTTTAAAAATATACATTCATCCATACCATTCCAATAATTGGGGCCAGTATACATTGGCCTTCATGTTAGTTGTCACGATAATTTATTTCTGGAGACCAAGATCTAAATATTGAGGGCTAGTGCCTTAAAACCCCAAATTATACCAACACATCTATTTGAAATTAAAGTACCAAACATGCTTAGAACCTACTCATTTTGAAGAAGCAACTTTTCTTGGAAGGCTACAATCATTTTTTATTATTGTAGAAGATGAATTGTCTGATAATAAGTGAACTAGGCATGTAAGCCTCTCCTTACTGCTACATCACTGCTTTCTCTTTCTCTATTTTTCTCTGTTGTTTCTTCCTCATTTACCGATCATTTAATCTCCCTTTGCCTTATTCCCATGATTATTGTGCTTTAGCATTTGGCTGTGAAGTGGAAGCTCTTAAAGGTTTTGAGGCTAACCCCAAAAGCAAACATTGGTTCTGAAAATTTCATGAGGTTGTTTGTGAATTTTAGGCTTAAATCACTTCCATAAACTATATCTGGTTAATTACAGCAAGATGAACTATCAGCTTGCTTGATATGTCTGTCTATTGGCTTATACGGTAGACCTGTCATCACAGGTCTATACCAGGAAAATGTAGGTTTTTCTACATTTGCAAACCCAAAATACTATTCCAGAAAGAAGAGCAATAAAACAACAAGGCAATTGAATAAACATTGCACATCCTACAGCTTTTCTTTTTCCTGCACTGCAGAAAGGCAAATTGCTAAAACTTTTTGATACTGGAAAACTTTGTTAAATTATAGTAACAAAAGACATCATCATCTTAGCAACAGAAAGTCTTGGAGAAGGTAGGTGACCTGGAAATTGGTGTTCCAAACAATATTCTGCTACATTTGAGCTGCTTCATTAAAGCTTTGCCTCAAGAGAATGTATGTTGAGTCTACTGCCAATTGCATTTGACAAATGTTTTTTATTGTCTTAACATTTTCTCATCTTCTTGCTTTTCGTCTCAGGTTCTTTTTCTTCAGGATCAGGCACAGAGACTGACTGAATGGCTCCAATTATCAGGATTTGAAAACCCAGTATCAGAATCTACCACTTTGTGTAAGTCTGCCCTGAGCAGTGTTTTCTTTAGCAACAGGACACTTGCATAATATGGGATCACCTTTTCTTCTTTACTTCTCTCTGACCTTGTAAAATATGACAAATTTTTTTCATGATTAATAAGTCCACCGCATGGGAGATTTTGCAGGAAATGCAACATAAGAACTAAAAAGCATTCCTTAAAAGATGTGTTCAGGTAAGTGACAAATGGAAGTTTGTGGGTGGTCAAGGGTGTTATTAAAATTGTTGACAACATAATCAATAGTCTGAAGACTCAACACATTGATTTTTGTAATCACAGAAAATTATACTAGGCTTTCTGTGTGAGTCAGGTTTTGAGCATATGTCCACAAAGCTGAAGTTGGTTCTGTGAACCTCAATTAAGGTCAACCACAGATGTTTTACTCAGCCAAGAAGAACCTTTTTAAAGTTTTTTTTTTTTTTTTTTTTTAAAGCGATAGCTATTCTGATTAAAAAATGATCACTAGGGGCCGGGCACAGTGACTCATGCCTGTAATCCTAGCACTTTGGGAGGCCAAGGTGGGCAGATCACCTGAGGTCAGGAGTTCGAGACTAGCCTGGCCAACGTGGCAATGCCCCGTCTCTACTAAAAATACAAAAATTAGCTGGGCATGGTGGCAGGTGCTTGTAATCCCAGCTACTTGGGAGGCTGAGGCAGGAGAATTGCTTGAACCCGGGAGGTGGAGGTTGCAGTGAGCGGAGATTGCACCATTGCACTCCAGCCTAGGCAACAAGAGTGAAACTGTCTCGGGGGAAAAAAAAAAGACAAAAAACAATCACTAGGGCTGGGCATAGTGATGCACACCTGTAATCTCAAAACTTTAGGAGGCCGAGGCAGGCAGGTCACTTGAGCCCAGGAGTTCAAGACCAGCTTGGGCAACATAGTATGACCGTTAGCCGGGCATGGTGGTGCACACCTGTAGTCCAGCTACCTGGGAGTCTGAAGTGGGAGGATCTCCTGAGCCTCAGACGTCGAGGCTGCAGTGGGCTGTGATCGTGCCACTGCACTGCAGCCTTGGTGACAGAATGAGACCCTGTCTCAAAAAAAGAAAATCACCAAATCCTACATAATCTATATACCACAGGAATTTTAGAAACAATATATGGGCTGCAAGTGAACTTTTCAATTCTCAAAGGCAATACAGAAAGGATATGAAGTTAAAAAAATAAAAAATTGTTCCTTTCTTTTGCCCTAGTCTCCTCAATCCCATTCCCCAGTAGTGGCCATAATAGTCTCTCATATATTTTTACCAAATTAAAAAAATTCATACGCAAGCACATCATCTTTTAAATCACAAATAAAATCATACAATATATTTACTATTTTAAACTTGTTTTTATTCACCTCAGTGTATGTGGCTGTTGCTCCATGCCCTACACATGGGTTTATCTCATTCTTCTAGAGCTGCAAAAGATATTACATAATATAGTATTATAGATATAGCCACTACCATGTTGATAGATATGTAGGTAATTTTTATTTAATTTCTTTGCTTTTACAAATAATACTTCAGCAAACATATGTATAGCTTTTTTGTTCTTCTATAAGTGTACTTGCAGAATCAATTCCTTGAAGTAGAATTGCTAGATAAAAACACATTTGCAATTTTTAAATTATATTGCCACATTATTGACATAAGAAAATGTAACCATTTATTTTTCACTGACAATTTTTGAGAGGTGAGGATTTTGACGAGGACTGACATGAGTTCTGTGTGTGACACATCTGCCTTCTAGTCCATGTCTTCAAACTTGGCTAAACAGAGTTCAGTGGCAGCCGGGAGGCTTAGTGATGATCTCATAGAAAGAATCCTCCTATGGCCTTATGTGTTCAGATAGCAGCTGTGGCTGGGAGGAGCAGCACTGGGATGAGGAGAGAAATAGCTAAGGAAGTACGGCTGCCATCGGTTTGGGACTGGGCCTGAGTTTTCACCAAGGTCACTTCCTAAAAGCCTTCCTGACAAGAGTAGGGGCAGAAGAGCAAAACCAGGAGCCATTGCCATAGGCTGTCATGAGAGTGGAGAAGCAGCTATATTAGCACCATGTGCACCCTTGCTTTCTCTGGCACACTCTCCATCTCTGCTCAGATTCTAATCCAAGTGCGCATTTACCTTTTCTCCATAGCTCATCCTGGCTTTTAGGGAAGTGCTGTTCTCAGTCACCTGTGGCTGCTCATCAGCAGGCAGGAGTTCTCTAGGCTTCCTCTCTATTTTACCATTTAGTTTGTCTCTGCGTGATTAACCCAGAAAATTTGCCTGACATTGACCCAGTCCCCGGATTTGAAGAGATAGCCTCATCCTTGAAACTTTGACTCCTTATTCAATACTTTTATCTTTGTAAGTCCTATTTTCATCTTGAAATAGAAACTGGGAAGTGCCTCTTAATCTACACCTAGATCTCAGCCTTTACGTTGAGGGGTTACTTGAATGTTCTCAGGGTTACAGTTACACTAGAAGTTTGGTTTGTATTTAGCATTAACATGCTAGGCACTATGGTAGCCCATGTGGGTGCAAAGATGAATATAACACAGTTCATGCCTTCAGAAGTGTATACCATGGTGAGGAGGAAGCACTAACAAACCCAAGCCACTCTGAGAAGCATTAAAACAGAGGTATTTAATAAAAATTCTATGAAGTCTCAATTCTGGAAATTTATCCTACAGACATACAAAAGGACTTATAGACAAGTTGTTCACTACAGCATTGTATGTTATGGGAAGAGTTAAGAAACATCCTGTCAACAAGGACATTTTATGAGTCCTATATACTGACATGGAGTGATCTGCGGCATATATTTTATATGAGCAATCAAGCTGCAGAACACATGTGGTGTATGTTGCTTTTTGTATAAGAAATCTAGAATTAAAAATATGCATTAATGCTTGTACATACATAAAAACATTGGAAGAGCCCAGAGGAAAACAGGGCAAGTGCTAACCTATAGGG
The DNA here is from genome assembly GCF_029289425.2 of Pan paniscus. Classification (NCBI taxonomy): domain Eukaryota; kingdom Metazoa; phylum Chordata; class Mammalia; order Primates; family Hominidae; genus Pan; species Pan paniscus. The sequence continues at coordinate 37,801,350 of NC_073264.2, read as the reverse complement.
GGCATTAGGGATTAGTGGGGTGGATAGGAAAAGGGAACATAATACAGCTTTTCAATGTATACCTTTTAATGTCATTTTAATTCTTGAGCTATATGATTGCATTATCTAGTCAAAAATATTATATTAAAAACTTAAATGATAAAATAAGATTTTCCCCTCTTCAACCTCTGCATTTCCCGAGGTATTTGGAAGTGCTTGGCTACATTTATCCGGGATAAAGAACATTACATGGGACTGGACAAGGGAGGCTCCGAACAGGATAAAGAAACTTTCTCTTTTATTATTATTATTATTATTATACTTTAAGTTCTAGGGTACATGTGCACAACATGCAGGTTTGTTACATATGTATCCATGTGCCATATTGGTGTGCTGCACCCGTTAACGTTAACTTGTCTTTTACATCAGGTATTTCTCCTAATGCTATCCCTCCCCCTTCCCCCCACCCCATGACAGGCCCTGGTGTGTGACATTCCCCACCCTCTGTCCAAATGTTCTCATTGTTCAATCCCCACCTATGAGTGAGAACATGCGGTGTTTGGTTTTCTGTCCTTGTGATAGTTTGCTCAGAATGATGGTTTCTAGCTTCATCCATGTCCCTACGAAGGACGTGAACTCATTGATAAAGAAACTTTCTTAGAGTCCACTGAATTTTTCTTACCACATTCATAAATCCACTATCTCATGGAGATGATTTTGGGCAGAGCTAGGATAAAGAATACTATTCTTCACAAAATTCTGAGAGATGGAATTTCTGGGTTTTGTTTGTTTTGTTTTGTTTCGTTGTTTTGTTTTGTTTGAGACAGAGTCTCCCTCTTGTCACCTGGGCTGGAGTGCAGTGGCATGATCTCAGCTCACTGCAACCTCTGCCTGCTGGATTCAAGCGATTTTCCTGCCTCAGCCTCCCAAGTAGCTGGGACTACAGGCGTGTGTCACCTTGCCTGGCTAATTTTTTGTTGTTGTTTTGTTTTTTTGCTATTTTTAGTAGAGATGGGGTTTTGCCATGTTGGCCAGGCTGGTCTCGAACTCCTGACTTCAGATGATCTGCCTGCCTTGGCCTCCCAAAGTGTTGGGATTACAGGTGTGAGCCATGACACCCAGCCTGGAATTTCTTATAAACAGGACACATGTAAGATGTGGGAATAATTTCAAGAGATTTCATTCTTTTAGCGTCCTACAGGCAAGGCTGTGAGAGTGGCCACTTCAGGTTTCCCATGGTGATGTGGTAGGAAAGGCACGATTTACCTATACCTTGAGTTGACATGCTTAAGTCATGAGGTTGAGCAATGTGAAATTTTTCTTCTTAAAGCTTTAAATAGGCTGGGCATGGTGGCTCGTGCTTGTAATTCCAGCACTTTGGGAAGCCAAGGTGGGAGAATCACGTGAGCCCAGGAATTAGAGACCAGCCTGGGCAACAAAGTGAGACCCTGTTTCTACAAGAAATCAAAACATTAGTGGGGTGTGGGGGTGCATGCCTGTAGTTCTAGCAATATGGGAGGTGGAGGCAGGAGGATTGTTTGAGCCCAGGAGGTGGAGTCTGCAGTGAGCCATGACAACCGGGGTAACAGAGCAAGACCCTGTCATACCCACACAAAAAGCTTTAAATAAAGGTCTCATGCTGATCAATGAATAAGAGAAATTGGCTGCCTTACCAAAGAAATACCTCTTTTCTTTAACAAAGATATGTCCCATAAATTTTCTAGAACATCACATTAAAGTGATTTACAGAAAGGTTGTGGGATAGAATTAGATCTTGAGATTCTCTAGTCTCTTCCATAAAGTGAAATCAGGAAGCTTTGAAAGAAGGCGGTAGAGAATAAATAACTTGTGAGGAAAAATGTTGATGATGATTTCATGATTATAATGTTAGAAGATTGTTAAAGAGTGATATAATCATCACAGGAGTCACACAAGGACATAAAAGTCCCCTGGTGGATGAGGAGGACTATACTTCCCCGTACGTCTCTGCACCAAAGCTCATTACTACATGACTGCCCTGACTTTCCGGTTCATTTTAGTCCTTTTTGGCCATAAGACTATACCCAGGTGATAAGCCCTGGTTACCCAGGAAGCTTGGGGGTGGGTGAGCATGAAGGGGTGATTCCCTGCCTTCCATTCACCAGTTTCTCTCATTGCTTCCCTCATCCCCCACAAATGTCATTTCGTCTCTCAGCTGGTCTCAAATCAGTCCTGTGACAAGAGTCTGAAAAATCCTAGTGACTTAGGAATGAGACTTTCAGATATGATAAAGTGACCATATAACTCATCTAGCCTACACCTAGTGTCAGTTCCTTTTTTGAAGTATTAGTGAGTCATTTTATTTTTATGTGATTATCACACAAATGTGAACATGTTAAGCAAGTTATTGCTAGCAATCAGGACCGCTTGTTACATAACATCAGTAAGAGGGACTCAGGTGAGAAACAACTCTGATTATAGATATTTAGCCCAAATGTACATCAGTTGTAACTCCTTCAATGTATTCTTTTAGCAGCTAATTGAAATACTTTATCAGTGAAAGTCTTGACACAACAGTTATACAAACAGACACAAAGAACATGGGGAAATTAAATAAGACTTATAATATACACCTTAACAAAATGATGGCTTAATTTGTACTCCCTTTGTAATTTTAACTAAATATTGTGGTGAGTAGTTGTTACTTTAAATCCTAAGTATATGGGCATTTATTACACACAATATGAAAATACTTCAGGAGGCTTGTGATTAACGCTGTGGTATTCAGGCACAGTTTATAGAGACTTTCAATCAAAGACAAAAGGCCCAAGCAGATGATGAAACACTTAAAAAAGATGTATGTATACAACCAAGGACTTAATTCAGACTTTCTCATTTTAGCTCAGTTCTAGTTCTTGGCTTACCAGGGATGGCACCAAAGAAGTATCCTCTGAGCCTGGCTCAGGGATGCCCTATGGATTAGCCCCTAGGGTAGGTTGGCCAGAAAAAATGCAGGATGTTCAGTTAAATTTAATTCCAGATAAATAATGAACAATTTTTAGTATAAATATGTCTCAAATATTGAATGTAACATACTATATTAAAAAAGTTAGTTGTTTATTAGAAATTCAAATGTAATTGGACATTTTTTATTTTTATTTTTTCTAAATCTGGCATCCCATGGGTGCTGAAGAATACTCAAATACCTCCTTTCCCTGCCCGCCATGACTGAACTTGGATCTTTCAATCATACAGACACATGCTCTAACTCTTATGTACTCACTCTCTGAGATAAAATGCCTTACAGATTTGAAACCCTCAAATCCAAAATTTCAATCTAGCTCCATGGTCTGGATCTCTTATTGGATATTCCCTATTACCTAAGCTTGCTCCCTTCCCATAGAACATTTTGTTTATACCACATATTTTCAAAGACATTTTTAAACATTAGTTTTTGAAGAGAAACATCAGTTGCCTTGCCACTAAATGTAATACAGAGAACACGTGAACACCTAAGTTCCTCTCTCTCTCTATCTCTCTCTCTCTCTGTCTGCCTGAACTTAAATGCCAACTTTGATTTTTCTTTCTTTTTTTTTTTTTTCAGACAGTCTCACTCTGTCACCCAGGCTGGAGTGCAGTGGCACTATCTTGGCTCACTGCAACCTCTGCCTTCCAGGTTCAAGCGATTCTTATGCCTCAGCCTCCTGAGTAGCTGGGATTACAGGTGCATGTAGCCACACCTGGCTAGTTTTTGTATTTTTAGTAGAGACGGGGTTTCGCCATGTTGGCCATGGCCAGTCTTGAACCCCTGACCTCAAGTGATCCACCTACTTCGGCCTCTCAAAGTGCTGGAAATACAGATGTGAGCCACTGCGCCTGGCCCAATTTTGATTTTTCAAAAGCATGTCCTTAAGGTTTGGTGCCTAAATTTTAAAGGGTAGACAGATGTGAAATGAGATACGAGAGTTCTTTTCAGACTAAGTTTGTACCTCTAGATTGGTCTCCTGGAACTGTGGTAAAGGTAGCTACTCAAAGATTATTTTTTTTTTTTTTTTTTTTTTGAGACAGAGTCTCGCTCTTTCGCCCAGGCTGGAGTGCAGTGGCGTGATCTCTGCTCACTGCAAGCTCCGCCTCCCGGGTTCACGCCATTCTCCTGCCTCAGCCTCCCAAGTAGCTGGGATTACAGGTGCCCGCCACCACGCCCGGCTAATTTTTTGTATTTTCAGTAGAGACGGGGTTTCACCGTGTTAGCCAGGATGGTCTCAATCTCCTGACCTCGTGATCTGCCTGCCTCGGCCTCCCAAAGTGCTGGGATTACAGACGTGAGCCACCGCACCCAGCCTACTCAAAGATTTAATTTAAGATTTTCTAAGTCAAACCAAATGCCACTACTACTAAAATATAGGAACTAAAGAAAAGGAGCAGCAATATGGTAGGATAAAGAATAAAAAATGTAGAGTTAGCAGATTTGAGATCAAGTCCTAGCTCTGTACCAGAAGTAGCTGTGAGATCCTAGGCAAGTCATTTAGCCTCTGTGACTTGCCAGTTTCCTCCTCAATACAACAGGGATAATAGGGTCACCCTAAAGAGACATACTATTTGTAGAAATGATTTGTAAACTTCAAGTCCAATCCAGATGCTTGTAGTGGTGATGATGAAGATGATGGTCAAGATATAAACATTACAGAAGTCAATTATTAAAGAGATTTAAATTTAGACTCTCAATTTTTTTACTACCTACTCGGTTCACAAAAACTATATATATAAGAGTATCGTTCTTACATGGGTTGAGAAAAGAAAAAAAGATACCAAAAACTAACCCAATTTCATATACTTTTAGAAAACAGCTAACTAAAAGGTTGTGTGTCTAAAAATGGGATATTTAGAGTAAAATATTTAGGATCACATTGAAATCATGGATAACAGAGAAGAACACTGAGGAACATTTTGTTTAAAGCCATTTACTTTTATTTTTGGGTCAATACTGATTCAATACCCAGCCTATCTATTTTATAAAAAGCATTAGCAAGGTCTTTTCAGACTCATTTATTATTATTATTGCCATAATCGGCTTAGAGTTTTCAGTGCATAGTGAAGGCTTTGAGGAGATGTTGAGTGTATTTATTTGTTCAGTGATAATAGAGAGGATGGAGCAAGAGAAGAGGCTGGCCTGTATGCCCTAGGGTTCCTTTTTGGCACTTGTGTCCTATGCTCAAGGAGAAGGGTGGAGGGAGCTCCCAGGCCAGCTCTGGTAAGACTGCGGGAGGGCTGAGCTGTCTGAGCACTGGGTGCCAACTCTGATTGGAGAGTATTTATCCTTGTTTAATTTTACTTCAGGCTTTACTATATAACCAACACATACATGTTACAGAAAACTAGTGAATATAGATAAGTAAAAAAAGAGAACATAACAGTCACCCCTAACTCTTCCCTCCAGAGGTTTGGAATGCTCGTGAGATGTTAGTTTGTGTTGCACTGTATCCCCATGTGAGCTGTGAGCTCTGTGAGGGAACAGAGTTCATCCCGCTCTGTCAGAATCCCCCAAAGAGGCCTATTATGGTGGTCTGCATGGAGGTGTTACTCAACACACACATTTTAACCAAGGCATCTAGGTTGGTGCTAAAAGTCTTTGTCACCAAATCCTGAGCTCCATCCTTTACAGGGTCTTGAATTGCTTTTCTTTCACTTCCACTTCCCACACTTGGTCATAAAAGTAAGGGAGTTAGGGTTCCAGCTCTAGATTAAAAGTGTCTACCTTTAGAACTCAGAATCATCTGACCTTGCCTGGGGACTGAGTGGAGAGGGATCAAGTGGGATAAGCCTGGCCCAGTCATGAAACTTTACTTGTTGGAGTGGAGCAGTTACTCTAAGTACCTAGGTTGTTTGCCTTTGCCCCAGGTGCAGATTTCAATGGACTCAGTTCTGGATCCTGGGAGAAAGAGAGGATGGTACATAAAAATCAGAAGACACATCTTCACCCAAGCCTCTGAGACTTTGGCGAGCCAGGCAATATTGCTTTGGAAATACCTGATGGAGAGAATAAATAGAAAGAGGCATTCTTCTCCATTGCATCATAAATCACTGAGCAGAATTGGCCCATCTGTCCTCTGGGGTATCGGTGGCAGTGCCACTAGAACATGCAGTGGTGGTGGCCAGCTGAGGGGCAAGTGGCCTGGTGCTATACAGGAGGCAGTTGTTTCCAGAGAGGCACAGGCATGGTAGAGCCCTGAAGTGCAGTGGGATCTAGAAGTATTCCAGTTTACATATAATGTAAACTGGAATGTAAGGAATATAATGTAAGGAAGTATTATATGTAAACTAGAAGTATTCCAGTTTACAGTAGATGTGGTTGTATCTGTAGGACACAGTGGTAATCAATAGAGCAAAACAAAAGCATAAGAGTGGCATCTTTCACAAGAATTATAACCAAGTACTTGCGAGACACAACCCAAGACATGTGTGTTGCATGTGTGTGTCTGTGTGTGTGCGGAGAAGGGCAAAAACTCTAGAGAGGGCTCCATTACAGACATCTGACCTGACTTCCTCTTTCCTAAAATCAGTCCTAAAAGTTGTTACTAAAGTAACAAAATAATTGTCCTTTCCAGTCATTTGACTGAACTATTTTTGGACTCACAGCCTTCCTCTGGTGTCCTATAATACTTGAATTGGATTCAGGCATCTCTGACTCCCTCCCCAGAATTTCTGGGTTAATAATAATATTGATCTTGCAGGGTTGTTAGGATTAAACAGTGTAATACTTGTTAAGAGCTCAGCACAGTGCCAGGCATATAGTAAGCACTTCTCAGTATTAACTCTAATATGACTGCTGCCTCAGTTCACCTCCCACACAGCTTAGTGTGCTGTGAAAGAGACTTAAGCTTAAATTGTGACTCACCATTAATGTCCTTGGACATATTACTTAATTTCCGGGTAATCTGAATTAACCCTACAAATATGGAGCCCACTGTGTCCCAGGCATTGTGCCAGGTACTGAAGACCCATGGATAAACAGCTCGAACATGCCCCTGCCTACAAAGCGCGCAAAGTCTGGGAGGCAGGGGAGGCAGTGAAATGAGCAATGTTAATACAGAGCTGCAAGGAAATCAGATGTGCAGATGCCCACTCATCCAACTTGGGTTGGACCAATAGTTAATAGACTCATCCAAAAACTCAGTAAAGTGGAGAGTCATTAAAAATGTTATCTACATGCCTTAAATGTTCTATTTCAATTTAAAGCAGATTAGAGGTTGTCAGGAGACAGGGGAGCAGGGGAATGAGGAGTGGTTACTTAAGAGTACAGGGCATTTTTCTGGGGTGATGAACAAGTTTTGAAACTAGACAGAGTTGGTAGTGGCACAGCATCATGAATGCACTAAATGCCATTGACTTGTATACTTTCAAATGGTTAATTGTATGTTATATGAATTTCACTTCAATAAAAATATAAATGTATATTATTTTGCCAGTTTTTTGATGCAAGGCTAAGGACTTTTCCTTAAATATATGTCCAATAATTGAAGTCCCAGGTCATCTTTCTGATTTAAACCACATCCATAATATATACACACGTTTTACTTCTATTTTAATTTCTTTAAATTGGAGCAAGAACTTAGATACTGACAAATCTATGTCAGAGTAGAATCGGTTTAGATTTTTAATGATTTCTTTCCATTTACAACTTTATATCCATTAAAGCAACTTTTAGAAGCTTACATTTATGTCTTTGTACATTATAAAAACAACTTTCTGTACTTATATTTTATTAATTTACATAAGATTTTCTCAAATAACATAGCTATAACAATAAGTAAAATTGTTATAAAAGAACTTAGACCAAACACATCTGACTCTTGGTAGGCATACAATGCAATTCAACTGGTGAGAGCAGTAGTAAGATGAGTGTATAGACAGCAGCTTATCAGCTTTGAGTGTTGGGGAGGGCAGGACTGTAGTGAGTGTGCTTTACTGAGGAAATTATGTGTATCAAGTAAGCTGGTTAAATAGAGGCCACTTTAAGAGCATTTGTAATACAGTGGATGCCCAGAAGAAGGATGCTTAACCTGGACTGGGGGTTGAGGAATGTCTTTCCAGGGGAGGTGACATAAGTTGAGATCTAAAGATGTGGAAGGACTTAGCCAGAAGAAAAGTCAGAAGATCTGTTTCAAGCACTGGAAACAACCAGAGAGAGAAGACAGCACCTACATTGGAGGAACAGCAAGAAGTATTGCTGGAGTGTGGCGTGCAGAAGGGGATGTGTTGAAGATGAAACTTGGAGAGGATCATGTTAACCGTGTTAAGAAGTTTAGACTTTATTTTAGGGACAGTGGAAAGCCACGGAAAATTTTTAAGTAGAGGACTGACATAATCAGACTTGTGTTTTAGAAAGATCCCCTGGACTGCATTCCAGGGACCAGAATAGAGATGGTGGTAGGGCAGTGGAGGGGTGAAGGGTAGGGAGTCCAGTGATGGGGCTACCAAGGGAGTGGTGATATGAGCCTAGTACTATAGGGATGGAGAAGAGTACACCCCAGCTCTGAGAGGCAGGTAGCAGGTAGACTGTACAGGGGTTTAGTGGCCAAGTGTATTTGGGGGTGAAGGAAAGAAGGAAGACCAGCTTTGGTGATGGTGTCATTTGCTGAAATAGAGAACATGGAACAAGAGTAGCTTTGGAAAGAAGATGAGGTAAAGTTAGAATATATTGAATTTGAGGTCTAATGAAGCTGTGGGATGTCCATTAAGTAGCTAGACATGTAACTCTAAAACTGGATCTCAGAGGTTAAAGTGGCCAAAAAGTCATATAATGTAAGGAATGGAAAGTATCCAATGAGTTTTATCAATGAGGAGGCCCCTGGTAACATTGGTGAAAGCAGCTTTAGAAAGCAGGTAGGCACATGAGCCCAATGGTAATGGGTTGAGGAGCCTGTGCGCATGAGGAAATGACCATGGGTACTTAATCATTTAGAGAATTTGGGCTTTGAAGGGGAGGACAGAGTAGGGTAATTTCCAGAGTAGCTGAAAGAGGAGTAGGGGATGAAGAACATATTTAAGCATTACTAAGATGAGTCAGTAGAAAGGTAAAGACTGCAAATGTAAGGGAGGAAATAATGAGGGGGTTAAATGCAGAAACCCACACTTAGTATAGAACGCTGTTGTGAGGGGATAAGTGAGTAAGCCCATGTAAAGCATTATGCTCTGCCAGGCATGGTGGCCCACGTCTGTAATCCCAACACTTTGGGAGGCCGAGGCGGGCGGATTGCTTGTGCTCAAGAGTTCAAGACCAGCCTGGGCAACATGGCAAAACCCTGTCTCTGCAAAAAATACTAACATTAGCTGGGCATGGTGGTTCACGCCTGTAGTCACAGCTACTTGGGAGGCTGAGACATGGGAATCACTTGAGCCCAGGAGGTTGAGGCTGCAGTGAGTGGTGACTGTGCCATTGTTAGTTCCTTTCATTCTCTATGCACTGCCCATCCCCTATTTTGTTTCATCTGTGCCCTGCTATAATTACTTTGGCCTGTGCCTTTTTGGCTGCATACCTGTGGTTTTAGATAGTTACTCATGTAATTCTAGATGGGCATCTAGGTTTAGAAACTAGCAGAGACTGGTTTAATGACTTGCCTATCCCCTCTTCCCATATATGGCCTCAGCAAATCCCATTTCTCAAATGCGTACTCTCATTTTCACTGTCATGTTTAGCTGCTCAGCAGAGGTGATGGGCTCCTAACCACACCTGAGTCATCTCATGTACTCATTCAGACTTCAAAGTATCTTAGCTTTCCATTTTTTCAACTAAGCCAAGATGGAAGGTTTCTGTTCATTGTGGAAAGAGGCTCTTTTCTCCTCATAGCCTTACTCCAATGTTTATTAAATGCTTATTTCATTGCTTGCACAGAGTATTCAAAAAACTGAATTTTCCTTTCCTTAGTTCTGTTTGACACATTTCATTTTCCTCATTGCTCACCTCTTAGCCATTTTTCTGCCATACAGGCCCTCCTCCTCATGCCCTCTTTTTTTTTTTTTAGCATTTCGATATGTTTCTTTCCAATTATTTCTATACTTTGGAAAAATATAATTGAAAAAAATACCGCATGTTTTTTTTTCACTTGCTATTTTAGCATAATTATTTTCCTGTTAAAATTATTAACTATAATTTTGATAACTGCTAGATATTTTATCTTACAGCTGTACCAAGCTTCATCTTGCCATTTTCCTATAATTAAGCATCTAGGTGCTCATGTGTTTACACATATATCTTTGTTCACATTGTTTATTATTTCCCTACCTAAGGTTTCTAGAAGTGGGATTACAACGGAAGCATTTTAAGTGGAATACAAAAGCTAGTTTCACATTAAGAACTAGAAGTGATACTGTTGTTTTCTCACCAGCAGAATACTAACTTTTCAAGTCCCATTCATATTACGACAAAAAAGAATGGCTTCACAAATCTCATTCATTTTATAAGTAGCATCATCTTCATCTTAAAAATATAAGTCATCTAATTGTTTACAGTGTTACACACTGTTCAGAGAACCACATAGCTCTGATTCCTTCCTTCCAAAAATTTACATTCCAAGGAAGATATACCGATGTGAAGATTCACCAAATGCAGACAAGAACTATTAAAAGTACCCCATGGATGGACCTCCAAATGAGTTTAGGGTAATTGCGCTTAAAATATTAGGACCAAAGTACATTTATTTTATAGATGAAGGAGGGGAGGAGACGAGTGGGGACCAGCTTGACATCCAGTCTTCACCTGGACATATGGAAAGAACAAATGTGCCATCTGCTCATTCCCTCTGAAGGTCTCTGTTGTTACATATTTCCTCCTCTCTTCCAGAGCATAATAACCAATGACTGCTCTCAGAAAGGTACTGTGACCACCACTTGCTTGGCTCTCCAACTTCCTCCCCCATTTCCCTCTTGACTCCTCTTTGCCATATCACCTTCTGTCCCCTAGCCTTGCCTCAGGTCCCCGACGAATCCTGCCCTTAATCTGTGGGGGTGGTAGGTGGCACTGGTTTGAAGAGCTTACTGGATCTCCCTCAGTGAGTCAGCCTGGAGTTGTGTTTGAAAACCACAGGCCCTGACTGTGGCTGTCAGACCTCCCAGACACCACCTGCTGCTGCCTATCATCATCTTCAGGTGCTGGGCTCCCCTGTGGGCCTCGTCCGCCCGCCCTCTGCTGCGGCTGTCCCATGGGTGCCCGCCCTCTCTGACACCACAAGAGAACCCATCTGGGTTCCAGGAAAAAACTCATCTTTATTTGCCTTCTTCCCACTGAAGGTAAAAGCAACATTAATAACCACAACAAATACTTAGTGAGTGCTTACTATTATTCATTTAATTGTTGGCCTTTCCATCCCTGGCCATGATGAGAGACATGCCATAGCTTACTCCTAAAGAGACCTGAGGACACACGTGCACAAACATATTGGGCATATCATCACTGGCATCAAAACTGATTTTCCCTGTCTACCCAGAACAGGCCCGAGGGAGAGGGAAAAGCGGATACCCACCTGTGTCGCTGTTTGCGTGCCAAGTCCAGGAACAGTCCATACAGCCCTGCTGCATCCCACGACGCTGTCAAAAAGCAGGAGTTCATCCGAGGCTGAGGTGTTGTCATCAGAATATTCGTTAAAGTAGGGACGCTGACTTTGTTTTTGGGCAGATTCTCTTCCTGTGGAGTATCCAGCCTGTTTGCCTAGTTTTCCTGTTCTGGGGTCTGATCTCTATCTATTTCACTACAGTTCAGCTACCAAAGTGGTATAAGTAAAATTGAAAGAATTCTAAATAGCTTTTCCCCCCATGTTAGCTGCCTCACGTTAATGTGGTCTTATGGTCTGCAAATAAGTGTTTTGATGATTTGGCAACTGCAGTTATCCATACTAGCTCTCCTACAACTCACTACTGACAGTTAATTATTATTGAATATCCACCCACCCAGGGTGAGTTATAAGTTATACTAGGTGTTTTGGTTAATAATACTAATGCAATTAATTTACTGTTTACTCTCTCATCTTAATCAGCTGGTAAAATTAGATGGATTGGGTTGGCCAGGTGTGGTGGCTTACGCCTGTAATCCCAGCACTTTGGGAGGTTGAGGTGGGCGGATCACGAGATCAGGAGATAGAGACCACCTTGGCTACCACAGTGAAACCCTGTCTCTACTAAAAATACAAAAAAAAAAAAAAAAAAAAAAAAAAATTAGCCAGGCGTGGTGGCGGGTGCCTGTAGTCCCAGCTACTCAGGAAGCTGAGGCAGGAGAATGGCATGAACCCGGGAGGTGGAGCTTGCAATGAGTCGAGATCGCGCCACTGCACTCCAGCCTGGGTAACAGACCAAGACTCTGTCTCAATTAAAAAAAAAAAAAAGATGGATTGAATTGGTACTTAAATTTTTTTCTTTGCGAGGCTTTTCCCTTATTCATATTAAATTTAAACTGTTTTTCAAATTTATTTTACTATTCATATTTCCTGTGCATGAATCATGTAACCATGTCCTTTGATCATTTATCCATTGGGAATATTATTAGTGTTCACATGTATGTTTGAATAAATTTTCATATACTTGGTATAGATAATTCTATTTTTCATGTGTGTTGATTTTTTTGTTTTTTATTGCTAGTTATTTCTATTACTTACAAGTTAAAAATTTATGTAATTATATTTGACCATTTTATTTCATTTCTAATTTCTCCATTTGCTCCAATTGTAAGAAAATTATCACTTTAAAGTGAGACTAAAAGCCCTATATATTCTTTTAGGTCTCTATTTCCCACCATCCCTGAGATTTTACTCTGACATTCTCTGGGCCTTACAGCCCAGGCCCTAGAATTATTCAATACACTATTTTCACAAAGGTTAGATGCTTGCATTATGACTTCAATTGAGCAGTTACCTTAGAGTCTACTACCTACCTATTTATCCTGTATTTACAACTATTTCCCATGTTTTCTGTTGTCCAAGGGGCTTACAACATTCACACCCAACTTCACTCATTCACTTACTCATTTACTTATTCACTCACTCACACTTTCATTTATTCATTCATTTACTATATTTGGCACACAAACCCTAGGGTGACCACCAGGGATCCTTGCTTCCTGGTGTGTTCACTCGTGTGTAGGCAGGACCTGGGACTTGCTTCTAACCAACAGAATATGGCAAAAGTGGTGGGATGTTCTTCCTGTTATTGTGTTACATAATGTAAGATGCTGTCTTGCTAGTAGACTCACTCCAGACACTCTCCTTGTTGGCTTGATGAAGTAAGCAGTCATGTTGAGGAAGCTCTCATGGTGAGGAACCTTGGGCAAACTCTAGCCAGCAGTCAGAAAGAAGCCTGGATACTTGGTTTTAGAGCAGCATGGAAATGAATTCTGCCAATAACCTGAGTGAGCTTAAAAGGGGTTTCTTCCTCAGTCAAATCTCCAGATGAGAACACTGTCCAGGTGTCACCTTGATTACAGTGTTGTGAGACTCTAAGCAAAGGGCCCATCTAAGCCATGCCCTTACCTAGAAACTGTAAGATAATAAGTAGTAGTTGTTTTGAGCCACCAAGTATGCAGTAATTTGTTATGCAGAAATAGAAAACAAATACATGGTGCTGTGCTAATGATCACATGCATGATCTCTTAGTGCTTCAAGTAACATCATAAGCCCGATACTAATATTATCTTCATTTACAGATGGAGAAACTGAGGCCCAGAAATTGATGTCCAGAATGCTTTGCTCTTAGCCACTGTACTATTATGGCATATTTTATCTTTATGTATTGCATCATTTCATGGATTCAAGTTTATCAATGTCCTTTGACAAGTTTAAAATCTGTCTGCTAAAATCTATCAAATACATTAAGGAAAAGTCCCACTTGGCACATCTCCCACACCAGGTATGTTTTTATAAGTTCAACTCCATAAAGACATTTCATGTAACTGTTTTGTGCTGTACTTATACCATACATCTTGTAGAAATAATATTAGATTAATGAATAGGAAAGGTTTTTCTTAAAAGTGATGGACTGGCTGGGCCTGGTGGCTCACGCCTGTAATCCCAGCACTATGCGAGGCCGAGGAGGGCAGATCACGAAGTCAGGAGTTTGAGACCAGCCTGACCAACATGGTGAAACCCTGTCTCTACTAAAAATACAAAAAATTAGCTGGACATGGTGGTGCAGACCTGTAATCCCAGCTATTCAAGAGGCTGAGGCAGGAGAATCGCTTGAACCTGGCAGTCAGAGGTTGCAGTGAGCCGAGATGGTGCCACTGCTGTACTCCAGCCTGGATGACAGAGAGAGACTCCGTCCTAAAAAAAAAAAAAAAAAAAAAAAAAGTGATGGATTATGAACTATTTAGAAGAAAGAATAATCATGGCAGACATGAGTCCTAAATGCTTTGAATTTATCTGGAATTAGAACATTCAGAAAAACATTAGTTAAAATGTGCTGCCGCTTGGATTCTGTCTTTAACTTTGCTGTATGACTAAAACATTTAATTTGTGTCTTAATATTAACATTTCTGATCAGGTACAGGGAAAAACATAATATAGAGAGATTTAGAAACACTTTTGTTTAACTGCTAAAGTCCTATTTGGTTCATTGTTCTGAGGAGTTAAGGTGGAATTGTGATCCCAGTACCATGTCTTCTAATAAAAGTCATTTTTGTTCTGCATTTTCAGATGTTAATTATTCATACTGCATGACTGAGGATTTTGGAGGCAGAGAGAGATTCATCTGCAATATTTGGAACACCAATGGAGGTCTACGTCAACACAGAATTTATACAGCAGCTGGTGCTAGTCAGAGCTAATGACAGAATTTCAGTTTAATAAAAAGACCCCCAACTGAGCACACCATCTTGAAAAAAGTATACTTATCAAACAGCTTTCAATCAGTTCAAGAGAGACACCTTAATTGGGGAGAGGAAGAATTGCAGAGTAGTTTGTAATCATGCCAATTCCAGATCAATAACTGCATGTTTGTTCTTTGGTAGAAATAGCTTTTGCTTTATCTTAAGTAATCACATATATATTCTCTCTATTTGGATAAGGAAACCTTCGCTTTATTTGACAATGTATAATGATATACTCTTCTAATTCACCTCTGTGTCTTCACAATAAACATGAGTAAAATTTAGCCATGTGATGGTAAAGGTCAATATAATTATTTATTTTTAAAATAAACTTTGTATCTAACAGGAAAGCAGTGCTTACGAAATTTTTATATTTTCAAAAATTGTTTTGTTCAAATAAAATTTTATGAGTAAAGTTAAATGATGGTGGTTTAATTATAAGAAGAGTATACTGAACACTGACTGATAATCTGATTTGTATGCAATTACTTCGGGGAAGGCTGTACAGAATAATCTAAAAAGAAACAAAAAGAAGGCAATTTACTTTTTGAAGGAAGGATTTGGAATACTAAAGAATATGATTCAGTCATCAAGGCTTAGTTTCCTTTTGTTAAAAGGAGACAGTCATTCAAACTGGTGGCTTTCAACCTGTTCGTAGGCTACTAGTCTTAGTGGTGCCTTACAGGGCACTATAGGGCAGGCAGGGCAGGTGGAGAGGGCAGTGAGGGGAGTATGGCCCAATAGAGAGGTCGAGGCAAAGCCTGCAGGGGAGGGCTCTGCAGTTCCCTTTCTCACATCAACAAGGGCATATCTTTTCCTTTTTCCTGCCTGCCTTTTCCCCCCCTTCCTTCCCTCCCTCCAAACTGTATCTATTTACACAGACATACATTTTTGAATGGAAATATTGGGCCTCTATATAAAATTTCTTTTTGCAAAATAGGGTTCCTCTGCTAAAATACAGTTTGCAAATCACTGGACTAGACAATTCTAAGTTTTTTTCTTTCTATGTTTCAATTACTGTTAGGATTTCAAGATCCAGGAACAACACAGCAAGGGAGATTGAAAATCTTTTAGGACACACAACAAACACCTATCTTGCATAAATGGTAGTTCAGCTAAGAGGCAAAGCTATGGGTGAAATGGCATCTTACAATGCTTTCAGATATATGGGACTGTCTTAGTCTGTTTGTGTTGCTTTAAAGGATACCTAAGGCTGGGTAATTTATGAAGAAAAGAGGTTTATTTGGTTCACAGTTCTGCAGGCTATACGAGATGCATGACACCAGCATCTGTATCTGGTGACCATGGCAGAAGAAGAAAAGGAGCCAGCACATACAGACCACATGTCAAGAGAGACGAAACAAGAGAGATGAGAAGGTGCCAGGCTCTTTTAACAACTAGCTCTCGGGGCAACTCCCATGGGATCTAAGAGTGGAAACTCACTGTTTACTGTAAGGATGGCACCAAGACATTCATGAGGGATTCAACCCCATGATCCAAACACCTCACACCAGGCCCCACCTCCAACACTGGAAATCAACTTTCAAAATGAGATTTGATGGGACCAAGCAAACCTTAGTAGAAACTATGATTAATAGGTTAAGTTTTTTTTTTTTTTTTGAGTAATTATGTAGAGCAGAGCCATGCTCACTTAGGCACTTAATCTACTCAATGATGTTTGGGCAAAGGAAGATTATGACCTAATTTTAAAAATAAAAGCCTTTTGCATTTAGAGAACCATATGCTGTTAGAGCTGGTAGGATATTTGAACTCATCTTTCTCATTTTATATATTTACTTATTAATTAAATTAATAAATTTTTACTGAATTTGAATATGTGCCAGCCATCATGTTAGGCATTAGGTATATAGTATATTGTCCCTATCTGTATAGAGATTATGCTTTAGTGGAGGAGATAGGCAATTAAACAATCGTACACATAAGCATATAATTACAAATTTGTATAAGTACTATTAAACAAAAGAAAAGGGTTCCCTGAGATCCTGTGTTGGAGTATACATGAGAACACTGGGCTGTAGAGAGCAAAAGTGACTTGCCTCAAGTCACTGAGTGTATGCTGTAGGGCTGGCACTAGACTTGGTCACATGTTCTCTCTGTCTCATTAGCTTAGCTGTTAAGTTTAGGTCCATAGTAAGGGCTGAGTGATAGAAATCAGAAAGCCATGAACTCCCCCCTGGGCTTGTGCACTACTTTAGAACCTTGGGCAGCCTGTGAGACGCCTTGGGAGACACCCAATGATCTGCACTAAGAAAGGAAACTTCGAACTTTTGAAAATGGTTTTCTTCATTGGTTAAGGTCCCCGTGCTTACAACGTGGTTGACTAGAGGCTGAAAATGGTCTGCAGGGATAGCAAAGTCCATAATTAAAGAACAATTCCTTAGTAGCTACAGCAAGACTATTATTTATTCAAAACTTTCAGGCTGCAACCAGGTTCAACAGCTTTCTCGAGTCTACATTACTGTGAAACAAGTCGTTTGTTCCTTTTACAAACTTTTGCCCAGATAGGTTTGCCAGACCTATCAATTAGAAGAAAACCTAAGTTAAACCATCATTATTAAAATTATTAGCTAAGAGCCACTATGATGAGGCCATTCTCCTATTTGAAGACAGCCAACTGGCATAGCTTTCAGCCCATGTGGCTAATGGGGAGTGTGAGGTTATTTTCTCTGATAAGAATCTGAAGAGTAGGGACAGAGTGAGTCTGGTTGATTGCAGAGCCATAAACTTTGGAGATCCAAAAATACACAGCGAAGCTGGTATCCTTTTATGAGCATTGAGAAGCTTTGCCTGCCTACATGGATGTCATCTACCTCTGGGAGGCACCTGACATCAGGTAGTTAACAACAATTTAAGTCCTTCCTAGTGTTTGCTGGGATAAGCGATTGATCTTCCTCAATCTAAAGCCTAAATCATAGTCAAGTAAGCACTGCATTAATGAATAGATGGGATTACAGCATACATGCTGGGTTTTTTTGGTGCAAACTATCTTTTTTCTTTTTCCTTTTGGCAAACCTCCTCCCTCCCCATCTCCTTTCCTGCTGCCCCACCCCTGCCACAACCCATGCTACAAAACTAGCATGTATCTTCAAGTATTTTATTTTTTTCTTCAAGTATTTCAAAAATGCATGCTCGTATAATCCTATCTAAGCATATATATGTATAAAAAATCTATATACATTCCCACACATAGAATTTTGGGGCCATTTTTTTGGAAAGCAGGTTTATATTATACACTCTTTTCCCAGATTTTTCATTTTCACGAGGAAATACAGTTCTACTTCATTTATTGTATGGCTGTATTATGATTTACTTTGTTTCCGGTTTTCTGCTACACTGAATAATGCTCAGATTAATTCCCTTGCACATGTGTCCCTGTGTACTGGGACTTTCATTTTTATAAGTTAGATTTTCTGAAGTATAAATTCTGAGTCAAAGAAACGTGGATATTTAATTTTAATAAACGTTGCCCATAGTGAGGCATAGTGGCACATGCCTGTAATCCCAGCTACTCGGGAGGCTGAGGAGGGAGGATCACTTGAGCCCAGGAGGTCAAGGCTGTAGTGAGCTATGATTGTACCACTGCACTCCAACCCAGGCAATAGAGCAAGATCCTAATGTCTAAACAAGTTAACAATAATAACAAAATAAATGTTGCCCAATTGTTTTCCAAAAAGGATTGTAACAATTCTTATTTCCAACAGCAATGAGAACACCATTTTCCTCCAGTAGCCATACCAAAATGGATATTATCACACTTATATTTTTACCAGACTGATGAGTTTAAACCTCATTGTTACTTTATTTTCCATTTTCCTAATTACTAGCAAGTTTATACACCTTTTCACAAGTTTGTAGGCCACCCAGCTTTGCTCCTTCGTGAGTTGTTTTCTTTTTATTTTGGGTTGTATGTTGGAAGAGCTCATATATTAATATTGTATTTTCCATCTGTGTTAAAATATTTTTAATTTATCACTTGTCTGGTTTTTATTATTATGTGAAACACACATATTTTAATATATCTAAATCTGTGAGGGGTGTCCAATCTTTTGACTTCCCTGGGCCACATAGGAAGAAGAATTGTCTTGGGTTGCACAGAAAATACACTAACGCTAATGATAGCTGATGAGCTTTAAAAAAAAAATCACACACAAAAAAATCTCATAATGCCTTAGGGAAGTTTATGAATTTGTGTTGGGCCAAATTCAAAGCTGTCCTGAGCTGCAAGTGGCCCACGGGATGCAGGTTGGACAAGCCTGCTTCTTTTACATTTTTTTTTAACAGCTTCTAGGTTTACTGTTTTACTTATGGAGACTTACCCATATACATACATTCTCGAAAAACTCTTATTTTTATGTCTAGTTTTTAATCCATCTGAAATTATTTTTGTATATGAGTTCAACTTTAGTTTTCTATACTATTTTTAAAACAATCACCTTTCCTACTGAATTGAACTATCATTTTCATCATGTATTAAATCCTCATATATATTAGGATCTATTTCTGGGTTCTATGTCCTGTTCCACTGATTTGTTTATTCCTCTGCAAATACCTGATTTGTTTTTAGAGCCTTTATAATATCTTCTGATATTTGGTAAAGCATGTCCTTCCTAATTATTCTTCTTTTTCTTTTATTTAAAAATGATATTTTCAGGCATTTGTTCATTTAAGTAAATGTTAGGGTCAGTGAATGTGAACAGAAGTTATGTGTCTTTCTCCTGGTCAGAAGCTTTAGCAGCAGTATGTGATTTGCTTCCCTCTCTTTTCTTATCTTAGTGATGACAGAAACACTTGTTGAGATAAAACTTTCAGCTTGGGTTTTTGAGTGACAAAGATGAGCAGAGCCACCCTGATTACCCATGTTGGACACACAGAAGGAGCAAGAAATAAACTTTAGTTGTGTTAAGTCACAGAGATTCTGAGCAATTTGTTACTGCAGTATCGCCCAGCTCATTCTGACTGATGAGAATGCTGTGAGACTTATGTCAGATGACATACATAAAAACACATATTCAAAGTCACAAATCAACTTACATATCAATAAATACTGGCCAATATAATTAAAATTATGAGCAAATAACAACAATAATAAAGCTACCCTTGTGTCTTGAGATAGGACAGGACTTTCCTGCCGGGTGGTTTAATTTCAGGTGGTTAAGAAGATACATGTACCAAAAGAAATACCTGCCCTGCCTGCTCAACATTGCTCTATACTGTAGTTAAGAGTTTAATTCCTGCTAAATGCAAGCCACTTCACCTTGCTAAAATGAAAGTCCATGAATATAAGGAAGGAAACTTAAAACACATTTGAAGATAATGATTTATATTAGGAATTGCAAACTAGTAGCCTGTGGGCCAAATCTGGAGCATACATGTTTTATTTTGATGACAATATTTTAAAAATCAGGGAAAAACACACACACATTCACACACACATTTACACTCACACACTCTCTCACACACACTTACTTCTGGCTTCTCTTGAAAAAACTCTAAGATCTTACAACCCTAAAATCACATTTCTGCATGACCAAAATCTCTGGAGCTAAGTAACTGCATTGTCTAGTTCACCAGAGTTTCCCTACCCCTTGTTGTCTTTTTTTTTTTTAGATGGAGTCTTGCTCTGTTGCCAGGCTGGAGTGCAGTAGCATGATCTCAGCTCACTGCAACCTCCACCCCCCGGGTTCAAGCGATCCTCCTGCCTCAGCCTCCCGAGTAGCTGGGACTACAGGCACGCGTCACCATGCCCGGCTAATTTTTTGTATTTTTAGTATAGATGGGGTTTCACCATGTTGGCCAGGATAGTCTCAGTCTCTTGACGTCGTGATCCTCCCAAAGTGCTGGGATTACAGGCATAAGCCACCGTGCCCGGCCCTACCCTTTGCTGTCTTACACCTACCTAGCTCACTTCACCTGTTTGCATTTCCTATTGGTTCAGAGTTGCATAGGAATAGGTGACCCCTGGGGATTTATAGTAAATTAAAATTTGATTACAGTGTTCCCCCCTTATCTATGGGGAATAGGTTCTAAGACCTCCAGTGGATGCTTGAAACCACAGATAGTACTAAGCCCTACATATACTATGTTTTTTCCAGCTGATAACCTAGTTGACTAAGTGACTAACAGACAGGTAGCTTATACAGTGTGGATAGGGTGGACAAAGAGATGATTCATGTCCCAAACAGGACAATACAAGATTTCATCACACCACCCAGAATGGTTCACAACTTAAAACTTATACATTATTTATTTCTGGAATTTTCCATTTAATATTTTTGGACCATGGTTGATTATGGGTAACTGAAACTACAAAAAGCTAAGCCAAGAATAAGGGAGGACTACTGCATTTCTTCAGCAGTTTGGTATAGTGAGCTCTAGGTACAAAGAAGACAAAATGCTACAATGGAGGGAAAAGTAGGGTACTGATAACTAAGCCATTTGGTATCGTTTTGATAGAACCAGTTAGCGGAGGAAGAGACATTTCTCTTCCTGCAGAAAAGAATAAAAATAGGTCTTTGACACCTCAGCAGCAATTTTCATCATCAAATCAGTTACAGACCACACAGGCTAATTAATTCTCTTGGCCCCCTCAGAGGGTGAGAATCCCAGAAATACCATTAGTCAGAAATGAACTTAGGAAAACAGTTGAAAAACATCTTGTTGCTTAGGAAGAATCTTAATACAACAAGCTACTGAATTGCTTTTTAAAGTTGCAAACTGACCCTCCCCCATTTTGTTCATTTAGGAAGAAGGATAACAGAAAAGGGATTGGACAGAAAGGTCTAGAATCTAGATTGTTCAATGTATAATTTCTATGCAATTGCTTGAGCATTATCTAAAACCTTTCACGTTCATATCCCTTGAAATCCCTCTTACGTTAATCACTTTTATCATTTTGGCTCCATTTTCGTTACAAGAAAAAACATCTTCAGGCCACTCCCACTTTAGGGTCTGCTAACTGACCCAGTTTTCAAAGGCAGAATCTCCCAGTACAAATATGCCTCTTGTTTTATGTTCAACCAATGAAACAAAAACAGCCTTTAAAGTTTAATGTAATCTTCCTGCAGATTTCCATGGTACCTATCACAATTTTATTAATATCCTAAATTAATATAACGAATTGGAAACCGAAGGTGAGTGTCAGATAGTGTGCCAAGGTAACGATTGTGTCTTCTGAATTATCTGGCACTGACAGTGGGTTTAAGAGTGGGGCATCCTAGGATCTTCAATGAGATATGCCTTTCTGTTTCATATTTTAAAGGTCATGAGGAGTTGGCTGAGAAAGAAAGGGACATGAAGTATCTGGTTTTAAATCATCCCAAACTCAAATTTATCTCATCAATAAAATATCAGTTCAGCTCTGTTTCTTTGTTGGACTGGAAAGAGGCGGAAATTTAAAAAGGCCTGGAGTAAACTTATAGATTGAAAAGAGACCTTCTCAGATCAGAAATAATTTTTCCAACGACATTTTTCAAACACAGACGGTTTTTTAAAAATCCCCTTAGAAAATTGCATTATCACTGGTAAATTATTAAAATAACTTTTTCTTTTTCAAACAAAATACAGACTGTTTTTATAGATCTGTCATATAACTTCAAATGGAATAAATAGACTAGATAAGTGAGCTTTTTATTTTCATTCTAGTTACAGTGGAGGCATTTTTTTTTTATTCTGGGTTAGCAGTTTCCTCTAAAAATACACTGGAAACCCTTTATAAATGAAAGGAATGTGTATAGTATGTAAATTCAAAGTGTGCTGTCCTCATTTACCCAGTGGAATTCAAAATAAGCCCCAACTTGTGAACATATTAAAGCAGATTGAAATGGATATTAGCGGGATTTGTAAGGAGAAGCACTCCAGTCAGTCAAACATGCTATGCACGAGAACTTTGATAATGTTGTTTTACTGATAATTACCTGCCGGCTGCCACCTCAAAGTGGGATTTCATGCAGGTTCCAGTATTTAAATATTACGTTCACGGCCAAGCCTGCAAAGACACTTACACCAATCTGGCCATGCCCATTTTATTTCACAATTATCTCTGTCTTTCTTCATGAAAAGCATGCACTTAACTCCCTTTTAATTGTGTTTGAACTGTGTGGGCAAGAGATCTTCAATACTATACTCTCTCTTCCTTAGTCCAGAGCAGGTTCTGCACTCTCTCCCTCTCAGATGTCAGCAGACATCAGAATTACTGGAAAGCAGCACTTTCTAACTTGCATGAATATTCATCTGACCTCAGAAACTAGTCGCTGGGCAAAGTAAACACCCCACACTTACATTAACTAAAGGTGGTTTAAGGAAGGACCAACTTACGTAGTCCTCCTGGGCTGCTAATGCCTGCTGGTCTTCCAGCCCTACAGAGAACTTCCTTTTCTCTGCCACCATCACCGTGCACCGCCCCAACAACACTTTTTTTTTCTCATACTGAACTCCTAATTAAATTTAACAGTTTCAAGAGTTTAAACTGTATACCTTTTTAATTGTGTCCTACTTTGTATTGGCTGATGCACAAGTCTGAAAATGGATATTACAGCTTTTTATGATATAATATCACCCTAATTGGTGCTTCATAGGCCGTGGCTGAATTCTTTTCAATTAAGCTCTAACATACAGTAACTGTTTCTCTCTGCAAATGCTGGAAAGCCATTCACAAGAGAGGACTGGTACTGCACAATTCCAAAGCACCTTAATGTGTCAAAAATGTTTTGTGAAGAAAGCTACACTGTAAATGCAATCACCTACATTGGTGTTCCCATTGTTAACTGGGAGTGAAAGTATTGCTAATTGTCCTGCGTTTTAGCTGGGTTTTTAAAGCATTATGTAGTAAGTACACCGGAGGGTCAATTTGTGAAGTGAAATACTTAGCATGCAAAGCGTAATACAAGATGCTGTGTAATACTTGACCTCTCAGCATAATAAATGTAGCAGTGAAACGCTGTGCATTCAGTATTCACTGAATAGAGCCTTCGCAGTGGAACAAAACCAGAAAATGTTCTCTTCATTCCTTTTTTTTTTTCACTAAGCGAAAATTATTCTTTATAATGGCCATTGCAGCAATTAGCTGGCATTTGGTAGAATAAATGTGCAGAAATAGCAATTTCTTATTTTAAATGAGATTTTGTATGGAGCCTGCAAATTACTTG
Source organism: Pan paniscus (assembly GCF_029289425.2). Classification (NCBI taxonomy): domain Eukaryota; kingdom Metazoa; phylum Chordata; class Mammalia; order Primates; family Hominidae; genus Pan; species Pan paniscus. Next base: position 37,777,380 of record NC_073264.2, on the reverse strand, counting down.
AGGTATATGAATAATTGTGCCTTAGCTTTATGCTACAGAATAGGGTGTGGGTGAGTATAAAGATTTCCTATTTGCAGTTAAATGTTTAGACATTTTATTATTTTAATTTCACTCACAGTCTGCCTGGATTGACCTGCTTTCCCATTGATCATTTCATGTGTGCCTGGAAGCAAGTGTGCAGATGGCGGGAGACTCCCAATTAGTGCACCATGTTTTTTATGAATGTGACATGTAAGTGCAATCAGGTCTCCTCTGGAGGCAACAGCAGTGTTTAGAGTTTGGGATCCTAAATCAATACAATTTAATAATCTGCATGGAGTGAATACTTATCAATATTCTCTGTGGTCAATTGGAAACTTCATTAAATTTTTATCAAAAGTTTTTCACCTTATTGAAATGCAGTCTTCCAGGCATCCATGATCCATCTAATTAGCCTTAAGTAGGGTATTTTTTTCTCTCTCTAAGTGATTCAGTTAATTATGTCCATATATTCATAATTATAAGGTAGATGAGTTGGGTAAAACTGAAATTATGAAAGCTACAGAGAGATTCTATGAGGCTTAGAATGTGGTATATAAAAAAGGGGTGAGTAAAAAATTTAGAGCAAAGAAATACTTTTTAAAAATCCCCCTCAGCCCGCCCTACTCCCATAGCCTTCTTACAAGGTTTTGTGTATTTAATTTTTCATTTATCATTTATTATCCAACAACTTCTGAAAATTGATTTTAGATAAGCACATAGTAAATAATAATTTAAAAGGCAAACACTACAAATACTAAAAACATTTGACTAATGCCTTGAAAGTTATTTTTAATTTAAAAGAATTTAAAGATGAACTATTCAAACAGTTTTTTAAAAGTCCCTTTTGCCCACTGGCTACCACTAGTCCCTAGTTCTGCCAGTCCTCAGATCGCCTACAAGATGTAACCACTTTAGTCAGTTTCCTGTGTTTTCTCTTTCTACATTTCCAAATTCTTTCTTCTTATTCCAGTCCCTCACACATTCTACTTATATATTCTAATTTCACATATTCTGCATCATATCTTAAATTTCAAGAATTAAAAAAAAATTCCCTAGGCAACTTTTCAAGCCCAAGAATTATTTTTATCTCTAAACTTACATTTTTAGTTTTTTTCACAAAATTAATTTGTCTACCTTAATTTTCATTTTACTTAAAAGCTAAGCATATACAACTTTTTACTCAAACTACTGTTCTTTCTACAATTGATACCAAAAATTCCTCTGCCAAATACTATAATGAAGGCATGGATTATCAAATGATGAAACTCATCTGTTAAATCCAACCTGTGTTTCTACAAAGTTAGAAATAACCGCAATTAGTCACTGTTAATTTAATCTGGGTAAAGTGATGTTCTCATATAGCAAGTAGATACCTATCCTTCATTGCTCAATAAGCAAGGCTTATCAGTTGGACTTCACATCAGGCCTCAGGGAGGGTACTGGGCCATTATATTACTGTCTTTGCCTAATGATCATGCTCAAAATCTTCAGAAAATTGCATAGCCACTGGCCAGAAAGAATTGTATATGATTTCTGTCCCACTTTAATGCCTCCATATATTTTTCCAATGGGGCAAATACCAAGTCACAATCAATCATATTTTTAATATTTGAAGTGATTTACAGTAGACCCAGGTAGTTGACAAGAATAAATTTAATTTGTAAAATTATATATGTGAAATGAAACAACATGAGATATAACATTTTTCTTTCTAATTATTCCTTTCTGAAACGTTCCTCAAGAAACCTTCCAAAGGAGAAGAATGTGGAGGACTAAGGGCAAAATTTCATCCACATATTCGTGAGGTATAGGTAAGTGCAATATAGATAACTGTATGGGTAAAGATATTGGTACGTTAAAACACAGAAAGAAATGTTAACTGTGTTTTCATATTGTTGCTGTTAAGGAATGATGCCTCGGACAATTCTTTTCTTTTTTTTTTTCTTTGAGACAGGGTCTTGCCCTGTGGCCCAGGCTGGAGTACAATGGCGTGATCATGGTTCACTGCAGCCTTGACATCCTGGGCTCAAGGGATCTTCCCACTTCAGCCTCCTGGCGTGCACACACCTCTGGAGTAGCTGGGAATAGAGGCGTGTGCATGCCCGGTAATATTTGTATTTTTTGTAGGGTTTTACCATCTTGGCCAGGCTGGTATCAAACTCCTGGCTCAAGAGATGTACCCACCTTGGCCTCCTAAAGTGCTGGGATTACAGGTGTGAGCCATCGCACGCAGCTGATAACTCTTTTCAAGATATTTCAGGTCATTCTGGTCATCTAATAGCTCTTTAACATATCCTGAGAGGTAAGCAGGTGATTTTAAGGATAGTTCATTCTAAAAAGGGAGGTACAAGTAGTGAAAATTGGTTGTACATTAAGCTATTATTCTCAGTATCATTGAAAGTTTTACTTTATTGCTATAAAATTAGATGACAGTATTCTCACCTGGAACATTTACTTGGGTATAACCTTTCTCTTTCAAAAGTTGAGCCGAATATCTACATAGCGGGTGCTTCCTGCTTTGAGTGTCTACTTCAAAAAAGGAACCTTACTTTTTCTGTCCCAAGGAAACTCTAGGAAAGGGCTTCATCGCAGTTCACCCAAGTGGAATGACTCACCATTTTCCCTGTCTCTTCATGCTCTCCTCATCCTACCTTCCCTTAGGATGGGTCTTCACTCTGGAGTCTTCTCTTCATTCCCACCCCTGGTTGTCCAATTTCTTCTCTCTTTCAACACCTAGGTCAAATGTTCTCTCCCCCATTAAGCTCTCTCTGCTGTCCTAGTTAGAAGGAATTCCTCTCCTAAACCAGAAGAGCAATTTACCTTTCTTCCTCTTGTATTTATGTACACTTGATCACCCCCCTGCTTGACTACTGGCTTCCTGGGAGTAGGATTCAAGTCTGCACAAATTCCAGTGCCTTATACTTTGTGAGTGTACAAAAAATACTTCTTGAATGAATAAATTGGTAAAATTTAATGCCGGTCAGTGATCCATTATTACATATGGTGAAAAGCTCCAAACAACCAAGGAAATACCAACATTCCAGGAATGACTTTATCCATTCTCTAGAACACAGCATTGAGCTTTTCTAATATTCTCATAAGTTTCCAGATAGCAGGGTGCTTTGGATTTATCTGGACCAAAGACAAAATAGCTGGCAACTCAGCTGGGATCTTTTGCTACAGAGCTGCTGTGCAAGCAATTCAAAACATAGATTAACAATTCTTTTCAACCAGCCCGCAATCATGAATGTCACAGAGATGGACCTCTGTGATCCTGAACAAGTTATATATCTTGCTAAGCCTTAGTTTCCCCAGCTATAAACTGGGGACAATAATACTTGTTTCACATGATTAAATTAGATTAAATGAGATAAAAGTGCCTAATGGACAGAAAAATGGTAAAATTACGGCAAGGCTGTCAAAAATAAGTTCTGAGGAATCAGCCCACTTTTGTGAACACATATCTCATTGTATTATAATAATCAGAAAACAGTCTGTCTCCAACACTAGACTATGTAACATGTGAGGGCAAGGCCAAATTCCTATTTATTTCTGTATCCCCAGTGCCTGAGTCCTGGCACATAGTAAGTGCTCAGTGAAATCTAGTTAAATGAATGAAGAATTGAGGTTGTGTCTCCACCACAATTTAGCTACCTGTTTATTCTCAATACAAGCAAGAGGTAGCAGTTGAGATGTAATTATCGGAAAATAAGTCACACCCACAAAGGTATACATCAAAGTGAGAGCTCATTCACATACAATCAAGAAATACAACTTATTCTATTTTAATCCTGGATTATTGAGAGATGGTGCCATTGAAGGAAATCAATCTTCTCTTGTATAGGGTATGTATCCTGTGATTAAAGTGCTTTTTAAATGTTTATCAAACAACCACAGGCTGCTACAAAGGGCTGTGAATCTCTGAAATTAACATCCTGAAATTCTGCATAGTGTTCTAAATGGTAGGGATTTGCCACTTCCTTGTCTTCAGGGGAAAATTACATTTCTCTTACTTCTGGCTTTCTGGTCATTTCTCTGGGGTGGGATTTCTGGAAAGATATCAGAACAAGTTTTTGGTGCATATTTCAGAAGGAAGGCTGTGGAGGTGTGCAGAGGAGGCTTATCAAATGGTCTTCCCATTGGACTAGAGTTCTAGGCTCTGAAGACCTTTCTAGACTTGGTTTTTCCTTCCCTCAAAATTTTAAACATTTTAAGAAGCAATTTCTATATATTGAATAACCACAATATAAATCTGAACATTTTTCAATTCATTCCTGATGCTTATGCTTTATAGAATCTGGTTTTTCATGCTGTTTAGAGTCTGAAAGTTTCAATTGTGCTTCTGTTATGCTCCTTTCCTTGAGAAATGGCCGGGTTCTAAAGTGCCCCTCCTCCTATGGCAAAACAAAATTGGTGTACAATATGGGGTGACATTGCGGCAGTCTCTCCCCATGGCTTGTTGAAGGCGGACAATCCCTAACAAACCCTGGCTTCTTTCATGAATGTTTATTTGCATCTGGCAGAAAACGTCATTTATTAACAAAAATAGTAAAACCTACCTAACATTTTTTGAGGGCTGTGTGGCAAGACTTTACAAAAATTGTCTCATTTGGTCCTCACAACAGTCACAGGAGGGAGAGATTATTCTTCCTCACACGTGACTGGTGAGTAAACTGAGCCCAGAGGTTGGATGGCTTTCCCAAGTTCTATGGCAGCTCTGGGAGAGAGCAGTGCAGGCCCCAGAGCAGTGCAGGCCCCAGGTCTGTGCAAACCCAGAGTCTGAGCTCTTAGTCCTTACTCTTCCTTCTCTCTGGCTTCAAAGTTTCTTCACCAACTCCAAAGGCCTATGGGCAATGACGCATGAGGAGACCAGCAAAACACCATTTTCAACCAAAAACAATTGTCACAAAATCTCATGTTTACTTAATTCTTGTCACAAAATCTCATGTTTACGTAATTCTGTGAAGGGTGAGTTGTGTGGGAGGGGCAGTTAAGGAACAAAAGGAGACTGGCCAGCTGCGGGGGGTGGTTCCACAGCCCACAAAGAATGAAGGCACAGACATTTCTCTCCATGCCTGAGGGACAGCACAGTCACCCAGATGAGCAAGAAATGGGTTTACACCAGAAAGGAGGGCCCAGGCGTGTAGAAGGGGACTTCCTAGCCCAGCTATGGCTCTGAACCATCTGAGGCCCAGGATACTCCAAACCCTGGTGTGGCCAAGGTAGATCCATGCTGACCCATGGAGCCCAGAACTCAGCTCCTGGAGAGGACTTCTAGGTATTAGGAGATAATACCTAATACTTAGAGCAGGTAGGGGGAGGAAGGGAAAGAACAGTGATGACCTTTGCCCCAAAACACATTTTCCAATATGAGGGAGGGAGTGAAACTGAACAATTCTCTCAAAGAAATAGGTCAGACCCCAGCTGGTAAACCCTGCCACAATATTCTCTTCAAGTTTTATTTATTTAGCATTTATACTAACAGTTCTCAAAATTTAGGGGGCAAAATAACCTGGGGAGGTTGTTAAAATGCATTTTCCCAGTTCCTATGCCCTAAAATTCTGATTCTGTGGGTTTGGGGTGGGTTCCTGGACTCGGTTTTGGACAACACCCAAAGAGATTCTCATGTCCCTCATCAGAGAGGTAAATACTGAGAAAACAACCCTGGAGTTGGTGAGTCCTTGGAGAGCTGACATTCTGTTGGGCTAAGGTGAAGCCTATTTATGTATTTATTTAGAGATGGGGTTTCCCTCTGTCACCCAGGTTGGAGTGCAGTGGAGCGATCATAGCTCACTGCAGCCTAGACCTCCTGGCCTCAAGGGATCTTCCTGCTTCAGCCTCCAAAGTAGCTGGGACTACAGGCCCATGCCACCATGCCAGGCTGTAAAGCCTAATTAATTATATTATTCTCCAGGAATGCTCATTTTTGAAGAACTAGCAATGGTTGACCATGTCTGTGTCTACAGCCCCAAAGTTTTCTACATTCCTTCAACATCCACTTGTAGGAAAAGTTTTAGGCAGGACTGAGGGTGGGTGAGATGACACTCTGATGTGTCCCCTGCTGGTCTTGGCTGGGCAGGCTTCCAGGCACACTCTGAATGAGGCAGCACCCCTTAGCTTTCAAGGAGGACTGTCTTGTGAAGGAGTACTCAGAGTATCTTAAGTCTCTGACAACCAATCATTCATTCACTCTGCAGTTGTAGAGAACTTCTTTCGTTTGCACTATGTTTTAGGACCTGGGCCTTGCTTAAGCTTCTCTTTCTTCCTATCTTCCAGCTTTGCCCAGTCAACTTTACTCCCCCAGGCCTGCCCTCCCTAATGAGGTCAGTTCCACCAGGCTGTGCCCTGATGGCATCATAAACCTGTCAAATGTGATTCCTGAGTTAATGCCCTTCTCCCCACTGCTTGTAAACTCCATGAGGGCAGGGATCATGTTATTTTTAACTCCAAGTCACTTAAAAATAATTTGCTAAAATACAGTTTTCTAAATAACACTTTGCCACATTTAGCGAGGTACCAGTTTAACAGAGTAGATTATTTTTCTGTTTATAAATTAAACACCAAACTCTATTGGATAGAATGTTTTAACAGCTTTTGACGATTTCTGTGAAGGTTTAGTTGACTGGTTTTAATTTTGCCTTCATAATATCATTTTAAAGAGGTTCATTTGTTAATAGCTAAGAATGATAAAATGGTTTAGCCTTTTAGAGTATATATTTAATTGTTCAGGAAAGGGTATTTAGAAATCAGTAATCAAAACTTTATTCAAGATTAGTATCCCAATTCTGATATTTATTTCCCTAAGCATGAAATTACTAAAGAAGGCTTCAGAGCAACCAAATCAATGTGAATTACAGAGATTTAGGGTATTAATTATTAGTAATATAAAATCAAGGCTGATCTGCCATTTGAGGTATTGGTGAAAAAATATAACAGTGCTGGAAGAGAAATTGTAAATTACATTTAGAAAGATAGGGAAAAACTCTAAGTCAATTGAAACAATCTCATTCCATGTGTCATGCTGAAATTTAAAATTTTAATTGCTACAGGCTAAAATTAAGTCCACCAGCCACTGAACAATTACAGAAAGAATATTAATCATTGTTATAATTTGAAAAAATTAGAAAACCACAGAAACTAGAAGTAGAAGCTGAAGATGAAATGCTCAGTTTTTATTTTCTAACAAGGAGAAATTGAGATATTTTTACCTGGTTTTAATGCACCAAAAGATTTGAAATGAAAGGGCACATATGTTTAAAATGCATAAAAGAAGTGAGGAGAATCAGAGGAATTGGCATAATGAAATGAATGATAAAACCTCAAATTTGATTTATATATTACCATAACTCTAAACTTGCAAAAACCAAAAAAAGATTTTAAAAGATTGGTTTAAAATCCTAAAAATGCTAAAAGATAGGCAAAATGAGAAAGAACTAGGAAACAATGAAGCAATAATATCATATACTAAGGCCACTATCACTCTCAGAAATTAAAATTTTTAAAATATTAATTAAAATTAACAGAAAATAATCGTGTAAGTGCTAAGTAGTTGACAAACCTGTAAATGACTTTAAAAAGAAATCTATTTAAGGCTGGATATTTCTACAGAAAATAATTACAATTTTGTGTATAAACATTAAATATTTTATGACTATAAAATATATTCAACTCATAGGAGTAGAGAGTAAAATGGTGGTTATCAGAGCCCGGAGGAGTGAGGTGGATAGGAAAAGGGGAGATGTTGATCACAGGGTACAAAGTTTCAGCGAGCTAGGAAGAATAAGCTTCAGTGATCTAATTACACAGAACTGTGGCTATAGTTAATAATAATGAATTGTATCTTTCACAATTGCTTAAAGATTGGACTTTAAAAGTTATCACCACAAAAATGATAAGTATGTGAGGTGATGGGTATGTTAATTAGCTTGATTTAATCATTCGACAATGCAAACCTATAGCAAAATATCACATTATACCACTTAAAAACATGTATATTATCTGTCAATTAAATATATAATAAAATTTATTCATAAGAAGAGTAAATTATTCTTAGTTTTGACAAAAATAACTATTCCTTAAAATGCTGCTATAAAAAGCAAATAACAACTGGTCAACTAAAACAATCCTATACAAATTGTTGCAAATTTTAGAAATAGTTAAAAGAAACATGTTTTTGGTAAATCATTGCATTTGGTAACTTTGGCAAATTAGTGATTCAGTAAATTGATCACTTATTGATTTTGTGTGTTGATTTTTGGCCAACTTGTCAAGTTCTTTTATTTAGGATAGGGTTTGTATCTCCAAAGTCTGCTGCAGTGCTTGGTACAGTAGGTACTCCATAAATAGTTGACAAATGAATGAACGAATGGTTTTGAGTGAGGCAAATATTTATATTCGTGGTTATATTTAACCACCAATGCTCCTGGCTTCATAGAGCTTACATTCTAGTGTAGAGTGAGTTATAGTCCAACCATATTTCTGTTATTGGTTATATAACTACAGTGCAACTTCTATATGTTCACTTATTCTTGGATTCATAGGAACAGGTTAACTTTACTGTTATACCATATTTGGGAACTATTTGAATGAAACTATAACTCCATTCCATAAAGAGACGAAAACACCTTTTCAAATAGGCCAGAGTGAGGCAATATTCCACAGGGTTGTTTGAGGGTAAAATTTCTAATAAAATGTTTAAAATCCTAAAAGTAAGTTCTTGCATACGTGACATTTGCACAGCAATTCATTCTGAAATGATTGCCAAGCTGACTTGAGTGAGAAAAGCAAGCAGAGGAAGGAAGTGCCTGGCCAGGCCTATCTACCTCTGTGAATCAGAGGAAGTGCTCAGGCAAGCATCATGAAAAAGTCATGGCGGGACTTTTTCTTTTATTTTCTTCTACCCCTTCAGCTCACCTCCTTGTCTATGATCAGAAATGAAAGGAAATGAGGTAAAGGTAAGTCCATCCCTAGCTCATAGAGCTGACAGAAGACAGGTTGGTTGTAGAGAGAGCTGGGCACTGTGGGCACAGCCCACGTTATTGTGAGCTGGTGTGGAACTGGTACAGTAAGAGCAAGCAGCTTTTCCTGTGCAGTGAGTTGGAATTAAACATGCTAATTTGAGGTCTCTTTTAAGTATTTTGTTTAACTCCATTGGCCTTTAATTCCTTTATATTACATCATTTAATGTAACGTTATTTATATATGAAGCATGTTATGCTTATTAACCAATGTGCAAAAATCTAAAGTACAGATTTTCTATAATGGGCTAATTACAGGACTTTAAAGCCACCTACTGAGTTTTGCTGAGCTTCACAACAGGTTCACTGAACTGGATAAATTTATTCAAACGTGTGGAAATGAACCCCATTCTATGTGCAACGGTACTGGGAAAACACACAAATTATACCTCAATACCAGTTTAATGGGTCAAACAGTGAACCTGAATACTGAACTTATCTACATCTTAAAATAGTGGGGAAGCCAGTGGTAAAAAAGGAAGTGCCCATTCAAGGGAGTTTCTCCCTGTTTGTAAACAGTGGCAATAAAACAATAAACCTGGCCATTAGGAGCAAGTTCCCCATGCTCAGAAAACAGAGGTGGTTGCCTTTCAATGATCTTTGAAAATATACAACTTTCATAACCAAACCCAAGAGTGGAACGAAGTGACGAAAGCTTGGCAAACACACATCCCAAGTGCAGCCCTTTAATCTTTCCTGAGAACAAGAGGCGTGTTTTCTTGTGTCATGGCTTAGGAGGAATTCAGCACAGAGTGTTCAGAGTTAGAAATACAAATAAGACCTAAATATGCAGTGAAATTAAACAGTCTCTTCAAACCAGTTTTTTCCCTGAGCTTGATCAAAACAGAGATATGTTGATCAGTTAGTATTATTTCTTCATTAATCCATCCTCAAATGTTTTCTTTGAGAGTTCCAGAGAACTTTAGACTTAAGTTTCATAGCACCATATTTAGAACTATCATTCTATTATTAATAGAATATGGATTATGAGAATACAAAGATTGGGAAGAAAAAAAGAAAATGGAGGTAGACAGAAGTCTGAGAGCCAGGTTAGGAACAGAGGTGAAAGGAAAGACCCTATTTCCTATACTGCATCTTTGTCGATGAAAGTTCTGTTTCCAATTAGACATATTCTCTCTCTGTCTCTCACACACACACACGCACACACACACACACTCTCTCTCATGTGATCATATATGCTATCAGTGAAAATAGATATTGCTTTTTTGCTTTTATAGCATCTTGTAGCAATGATCTACTAATTTTGTCATGAAAAGGAAAAGAATATTATTTCCAAGGCTGCAAGAATTCCGGTACTGTCCTTAGGGCACCCTATTGACAATGTATACTCCACCCCTTGGCTGACAGTAAGTAGGGTGTTGATAACCTAATCCATGCTTTTCTCTTCAGGGTGATGCTGGCATGCTTAGCTCTGGAAGTGGTGAAGCCTGGATTTATACAGCACTCTCTGCAAGTACCACATACACCAATAAAAAGAGAGTTCTTCAGGAAATGAGGTGTGACGCAGGCCAGCTTCGCCAAGACTCTTGGACCAAGAAATAAGGATTTAAATATGAAATACTAAAATTTAACACATGACTGAAACAAAATAAATGGTGTACTACTGAAAGCATTTGAGGTAATTAATCAATGCTGTGTTTGTACATATCATTAAACATATTATGCTCAGTTTAGATTTGATTTCTATGCTCCTTTTATAAAGAGTTAAAAGAAAATACATTTGAATTCATGCTGATACCGAAAACATGCTCCTAGCTTCTAGTTTTTTGGATTTCAAATCATTTCCATTAACAAACAGCTATTTGCCCTCTAATAAAATATGTCATTATGCTTTATTCACGACGCACAAAAGAATCACTGAAAAATCGCCCCAATGATGGCCAATAATTACACATTTTGCTCCTGTGCTAGCGATGAAGAAATCTGTTCATTGGAGAAAGCAGGTGCTAGGGCGTCAAGCTAATAGTCAATGTGTGCCATGGTAATTAGCCACTGCGATCGCTAAAATTAACAATTAGCTAACATGCAATTCTCTTTTTTGCAGGCTGCAGTTTACTTCGTAGAATCCTTGCATGTTCTTAGTAATTATTCTGACAGCTTATTATTTTTATTTTTTCTGGTTTGAACACAGCTTTAACATTTGCATCGGGCGACCCAAATGTTCAACAGGCAGAAGTGAAACAACTGCTTGACTAGGCATTTTTGTGAGGCACGCATTTGGTTGTTTTCTGAACTTTTCATTGTTGGGGAGGGGAGTGGTAGGGGTGAGATCTGTGATTCTCTCACAGCTATTGTCTTCTTCCCTAGGGCCTTCCTCCAGGCCGGCACACTCAGCCATGGTGAAGCTTTTAGAAGGAAAACTGCCCAGTCAGCGGCAATTTAGACTCTAGGGAGCAACTCCAGGGATGAAGTGCCACAGTCAAGCTGGTCAAAACATCTTCCTTTCATTCTTCTTCCCTGGAGTGTGTCTTTGGTTAATGCATTCACTGCCCCTGCACAACGCCCCCCACCCGCCCTCACTGAGAAAATGTAGCATCCTGTGTGGCTTGTTCTCGTCAGGGGTGTATGCTGAGATAATACTGCTAGAGCCTTTGAATGGATAGAATAAGGAAGGCCTCAGCCTACATGCCGAAGGAAAAAATTAAAGGCAAAGGAATCATTTGTTTCCAGAAATCCTCTGGGAGACAGAAACGTGTTTAAGGCACTTACAGCATTCAAGTAAGATAAATTGTGGCAAAAAATTTAACGAATTGTATTTCCAAACTATATTAGTTTCCTATCGTGTCCAAAAAATTACTACAGATTTAATGGCATAAACAATACACATTTATGAGCTTACAGTTCTGGAGGTCAGAAGGCCAAAATGGGTCTCACCAGGCTGAAATCCAGATGTTGCCAGGGCTATGTTCCTTCTTAATGCTCTGGGGCTGAATCTGTTTCCTTACAGTTTCCTCACTCCTTGGCTCAAAGGAGCCAAACACCATTGCATCTTCAAAGCCAGTAACATTGCGTCTCTCTCACTATTCTGCAGCCAAGCCGCCCTCTGACCACAGCTGGGAAAATTCTCCAATTTTAAGGACCTGTGTGATTACATTGGGCCCACCTGGGTAGTCCAAGATCATCCCCTCCTCTCAAGGTCCTTAATTTAATCATGTCTGCAAAGTCTCTTTTCTCATGTAATGTAATGTAACGGGTTCCAGTGATTAGGACACAGACGTTTTTGGAGGGCCATTATTCGGCCTGTCACACAAACCAATAAAAATATACATAGAGTAAGTTTGTGCTTTTCTACCCTAGAGAGTCAGTGCACGTTTAATTTCAGGGATTGAATTACTTGGAAGTGGTGGGGAGGGGGTGGGACAATGGATTTCAATGGTTGCCATAGACAATAAACGCTGGCCTTCCTGTGCCAGGTCCCCCAACTGAAGACCGAGCCAGTGCAGGTCGTGCTTTGTCCTACCGCTCCCAGGCTCCTGAGTTTGGAGGGCCTTCTCACCCTCTTGTTGGAAGTGGCACTTTTCAGAGTGCAGGCTTGGCCTGGCTAAGAGCTATCATCATGTGTTCTGTGCCTTATTACAGTGTTGGGCTGCAGTACTCTGGCTTACTTACTGTGACAATGAGTGATATAGGCTGCTGCCCATGGAAACCCTGAACAACATAAGGAACTCTGCCCACTGCAGTCCTAACTACTAAAATGTAGCGACAGAGAGGTACAGCTGCATTCCTGAGAAGTGCTGCCACCTTGTCCAGGTGTGAGCTGATTTTCAGGGCTCAACACGGCTTTGACAGATGTTTCTCAGCAAGGCCCAGAGAATCTGGACCTTGGGACCTGCTGCAGGCTGCAGAGACTCAAGAGGGCCCAGTTTAGCAGGAGAGGTCAGGGAAGTGAGCTGTGGAAGAGGCTGGAGCCAGCCTTGTGGTGAGAAAACACAGCAACACATTCTGTTTGTTTAAGTGGGAGGAAACTGGAATGAGTAGGATCTGCCCAGAAGAGGTAGGCAGGCTGGAGTCAGGCATCCTGAGAGCTCGTCGCTACTGAGCTTCAATAAGGTGAGACCACACAGTCTAAGATGGTCCTTGTTAAATGGCAAAAAGACATGGGGTATGGAGGTGTACCTTGTTTTAAGAAAACCTACTCTTCAAAATAGAAATGTATTGGATCTTTGATTTATAAAATAATTTACCACATAGATTGTTGAAGCTGGGTGTGGTGGCTCACACCTGTAATCCCAGCTACTCAGGAGGCTGAGACAGGAGGATCACTTGAGCTTGAGCTCGAGACCAGCCTCGGTGATAGAGTAAGACCCTGCCTCAAAAAATAAAATAAAATAAAATAAAATAAAATAAATAGGTTGTTGATAAAGTGAGCTTCTCTTATGTGTGTAACACAGAATTCCATACACACACACAAAATGTATTGTCCACTCCCAATAACACATCTGTTGCATAAAGTGAGCTATCCATATAAGCTAAGGTTCCTGAAAAACAGTGAACCAAGAGAACTTTTGGGAAGGATGGAACCAAAGCTTCAAAATGCTTTGCTAAACTCTCGAGGTGTGTGTCGTAGCTCAAGAGGCTGACCAAGATGTGGGAAGAAAGTTTGGGAGAGGCTACACCCCTCCAGTGGTGAAGCAAGGTATTAGAATGATGGCACTAAAGCAAGGCAGCATGTCTAAGGAAACATGTATTCCAGTTTGAAGGTACCTTACCAGAGGATTTCATTATCTCACATAAGAACAACTGTGGCTTATGTAGAAGAGCTACAGTGGCTTATAGCATGCAGACAGCCTTTTTCATTCTCCAAGAACTAGCAGCATTTCTTCACTGGTGACATCTTACCAATATTCCAAGTCATTATTATTATTTTTTTAATTTACAGACAGAAATGCCAAGACAGTGGTTTAGAAAATATTTTGGGTTCCCAGATGCTTGGAAGAGTTGGGAAGAGAACCTAGGATTCCCAACTTGTAATCTCATACCGGTCTCTTTGGGCTTCATGTTCACAGTATTGGGGGTGGAGGAGGTGGGGAAGTTCAGGGTATATGGGCATGGAAGGTGGGGGAGTGGCAGCGGAGACGGAGAGGATAGTGTTTAGGAAACAATGAACCATGTATGCTTTTTCCAAAGCAAGGGGCCATGCAACCCCAGGTCTTGGGGGTCACAGAAGATTCTTAAAGACAAGCTTCAGTGGATAAAAATGATTAACCATCCACTAAATGCCACCTTGTGGTCAGGGATGGCCGAGGAGAAAAACTGCCAAGTCACTATAACTTGTACACCATAAACATACAACTTGTATTTGTCAAGTAACAAAATAAAAATTAGAAAATAAAATAGAGGGTTCCATTTGGAAAGAAAACAAAAAGTCACCATGAAGGACGTGGAAGGACAAGGGGCTAAGTAGCCAAAGAAGGGAGCACTCTCCCCACTCTAGATAGTTTTTGTGAGCGCAATAATAAGAGTCAAGTTTATTCATCCTCAAATAACTTAACTCGCCTACTTGTCAAGTTTAGCACAGGACATAGGCATAATCCATAAAGTTCTCCACCATAAGAAACTTTGTACCCAGCCTAGAGCAGTTTGTTGGAGGACACCATGCTTCCTAGGTATGCACCCAGCACCACTCCCACCTGTGCCCCTGCCCCCACGCTGCTCTGCCGTCCTCCTTCAGCCTCATTATCTCACCCCTCTGCACCAGGAGCTAGTTCACTACGTGGGGACACGGAATGGAATTGGGTAGGCCACTTGAGGGAAAGATGGCAGTATAAATGTGTTATGGATCGACTGTGGGTCAAGAGTACCCACCTCAGGGTGAAATAGCAAATGGAAAGAAGAGGCCTGGCGCAGTGGCTCACATCTATAATCCCAGCACTTTGGAAGGCCGAGGCAGGAGAATAGCTTGAGGCCAGGGGGTTTAGACCAGCCTGGGCAACAAAGTGAGGCCCTGCCTCTACAAAAAAATACAAAAATGAGCCAGGCATTGTTGTGTGTGCCAGTAGTCCCAGCTACTCAGAAGGCTGAGGAAGGAGGATTGCTTTGAGCCCAGGGGGTTAAGGCTGCAGTGTGCTGTGATGGCGCCATTGCCCTTCAGCCTGCATGACAGAGCAAGACCCTGTCTCAAAACGAAATGAGAGAAAAAAAAAGGAAAAAAGGAGAATATGAAGGAGGTACGTGTGTGTGTGTGTGTGTGTGTGTGTGTGTGTGTATGAGGGACTCTCAGAAATGCTTGCTCTCTTGATTCTTTTTCATCCAATGTCAATCCTGGTTTTTATGGGAGCTTAGTTTTCTCAACTTCCACTTCAAACACAGACTGATAAGGCTGCATTTGCTCCTTGGTTTAAGCCAGAACGACAGATAATGTTTTGTCTATGTACATCACTTTTCCAAGGCAGTCTGCCACTTTCCCCTCTTCCTCCCAATTACTACTGTCAGAACAAGATATCCAGCACTATGCCATATCCTCAGGCAGGTTCTCCACATCTTGAGGTTACCTGGGGTGAATCAGGGCCAATGAGGTCACTGGGTTCCTACCTGCCCATGGCTTGTTGCTCTGTGACTGATGGGCTTCCGGTATATAGACTGTCCAAATAGTGTTCAAGAATTCTGGAGATGAATGAGGAAAAGAATATAAATGTATTTATTACCACTGAACTGTACACTTAAAAATGGTAAAGATGGTAAGTTTTATATGTATATTTTACTTCAGTAAAAAAAAAGAAATAGGCCAGATGTGGTAGCTCACGCTTGTAATCCCAGCACTTTGGGAGGCCGAGGTCGGTGGCTCACCTGAGGTCAGGAGTTCGAGACCAGCCTGGTCAACATGGTGAAACCCCGTCTCTACTAAAAATATAAAAATTAGCCATGCATGGTGGTATGCGCCTGTAGTCCCAGCTACTTGGGATACTGAGGCAGGAGAATCGCTTGAACCTGGGAGGCGGAGGCTGCAGTGAGCCGAGCTTGCACCACTGCACTCCAGCCTGGGTGACAGAGTGAGACTGTCTCAATAAATAAATAAATAAAAATAAATAAATAAATAAATAAATAAAAATTTAAAAAAGAACCTGGGTTCAAATGAGGACATATTCACTTCACAATAAAGCCATATTGGAAGGGACATCGCTACAAAATTTGACCACCATGGAAACAGGAAGTACTATTACATTGTATCAGGAAAAGAAAACCTTGGCATTAGAAATTTAGTCCTGGATGCACTAACTCCCTATGTCCTCATTCAAGTAGAACACACAAAGTGTTGATCACAGGCGATCTCATTTCATCTTTGCAATAGCACGTGGAGAAGCTCAGAATTCTGTCACATACCAAAATCCTGTTGATTTTACATCTCATTTTAAAAACTTTTAGGCAGTTGGGGTATTTTATTGAGACTTCTAAATCTAGAAATCTAATTTTAAATCTTACCATTAAATATCTCCATACTAGTGTTTTGGATGATTTAATGAGTGGCACCATTTAGAGGACACAAGGTTCTAATCTGAATTTATGAACTGTAAAGAAAGTGCCAGTATGCTGACTAACTAATGAGCTTTTTAATGATGAGAAATAGATAAAGCTTTAAAATGCAGAATGCTTATCAAGGACTTCAGACAATAGCAAAGTGGAGCAATTTAGGAGTACTTACCAGTGCGACTGCTGTGACAGTGAGAAGTGAACTATTTTCTTTCATTTTACAGCACTGCTTTTCATACGTGGGAGTAATTTCTATATTTTCTTAACTGAAATTAAATGCCCTGGTATAATCCTCTTTTCAATAGGGTTCAAAATATAAATAACCTATTGATACCACTTGTAATAAAGCAAGAGAAAATGCCTCTACAAAGGGGGGAAATATCTGAATATCAACATGGGATGATGGGATCCAGGGTTTAGATAAGGTCAGATGGTTGGAACTTCACTCAGGGGAGCTTCTCCTTGGAGCAGCTTTAAACACAGGCATGCTCCCTGTGGGAGATGGCAGGGCTCTGGCTGGGCTGACCCGGCATCACATCCAAGATGTGAACACCTATAAAACACCTAAGATGACCCCACATCATCTTAGGTGTTTTATAGGAAGTCTGGACTTCCAAAGAGAAGACCTGAAGTGTGCCTTTACTCCTGTGCTCTGGGGCATAAAAAGAAATAATAAAATAACACTTTCCCTTGCTATAAGGAGATCTTTATTTTGGGGCCTCTAGAACCTGTTGTTCCAGATAGCTCTATGATGCAGCACTGGCATGGAAGAGACGCCCACAGATCTACCACCAGCTACTGAGATCTAAGCCTGCCCTCCTCAACGTTAAAACTCTAAGTTTTAAAGTTCACAAGACCCAGAGGTAAATGAAAAGCTGGGATATGTTGGCACGATGTGGCTTTGCTTTGTTGTTGTTGTTGTTAATAAGGAACTAGACTGAGCTTGTCTCTTCCTTCCCAGGAAGTGAGCTTTCCAGCTGATTAATTGAATTGCCCTCCCTTGGACAATGGAAAGGCCCCCAGAGAACAGGGCTTTCAGAGTTTTTGACATATGGTAGAAACCTATTAGGTCCTGACAGTTTCCATCCTCTATATTAAACAGGAGAGGTGGCAATAGAAGGAGTAGGGTTAATAAATCCTCAGGCATTAATTGCTACAGAGGCAGCAAGATATGGTGTGTCAGCCCTGGATTTGAATCACAGCTCTGCAACTTCCCGGCTGGGCAACTTCTGGCAAATTGCTTAATCTCTCTGAGCCTTGGTTCCTTGGTTCCTTTATCTCTGACAGGATGAAGCAGAAACCCAGGCAACATTGGCTTCATCCATTTCAAAAGAGTCTGGGCAGAGTGGTGGTCATGAGAGAGAAAGTTAGTGAGTAAGGTGCTGCCAGAAGTTTCCCTGGGTTTTCGTCAGGATACCTTTCTATGCTTGTTACTAGCTATCCTTCATTCTGCTTTTTGACTCACCTTATTCCTCCTTCTCTCCCTTTAACTCCCTCTCCTCTGTTTATTCCTTCAGTTCTCAAAGTCCTCTTTAATTTTTAAACAAACCATCTTTTTACAGTTTTTACTCGCTACTTCTGAATTTAGTTCAAATTATTTGACTGGTAAAACAAAAATTCTCTCATGTCACTTAATTATAATCTCTGCTTGGATTTACTTGCCACATATAATATGTCAATTTAGGATTTCCAGATAAAATACAGAACAGCCAGTTAATCTGAATTTCAGATAAACAAGAAATTTTTTTTTTAGTATAAGTATGTTCCATGCAATATTTGTATTTTTATTTACTAAATCTGGCAACTCTCGTTACCTAAATGTGAACTAAGTTCTTCTTGATAATCTCTATATCACTTTCACATTTTATTAATCTCTGCAAAGATTTTATTCACTGAATTGTAAGTGTTCTTGTAAACTTGTGAGTCTTGTAATCAGGTGCCTATAATGCAAAGAAGCACAATTTATTGCTTGTTCTGTTTTGCTTTTGTCAGCCTCTCCTCTCTTCATGTGTCATGGTGCATGGGCTTGTTTACCTAGACATGAGTTTTATAGATTGGGGGACAATGGGAGGAACAAATGCCTGGGAAGATTTGGTGAAAATTTCTGCTCCATGAAAGTCAGGACAATCATAATGTGGGATGGGATAAAGTCTAGGGCATCACCAATTGGGCACCTCCAATGCCCATTTCTCTTGGGTTTCTTCTCCCCACAGCTCTGATGACAGTCACCTAATGGAGCAATGAAAGAGGCTAGTACTGCAGGAGGCAGAATCCTGTGGGTTTGTAGACAGAACTTAGGGGGCCCATAAATTTGGATGGAAAAAATTATATTTATTTTCATAACTTTTTTCAATTATGGATATGGGCAACAAAAACAATCGTTATCAGTACCTGTGACTATGTCACCAAGAGAAATCACAGATTTTAAAAATAACACGTAAAGTTATTATAGATATTAACATTTAATTACTCACTCATTCTTACTTCAAAATTATGGGAATTGCTACACCCATCCATAGATCTTGTTATTTAAAGCAATAAATTCATTAATAACAAAAAACAATAAAGAACTTGCTGAATATAAATTTGTTTTTAAAATATTTTAATAAGTTTATTTCAATACAATTGGTTTTCCTTGTAATTCTGGGTATTTTGTTTTATGCATTTAAAAATATTATTCTGAGAAGGGGTCCACAGGCTTCACCAGATTGCCAAAGGAGTCCATGGCACACACACACAAAGTTAAGAACTTGGATGAGGGAAAGACCTGGGCTCATGTACACATAATTTACTTTCCTATCTCTAAGGCAAAATGGGCATAACTATCCTCATTTTCTCTTTTAAATGTACACTTCAAACTCCAGGCTGCCCTGTCATGACTTCCAAGTAATCTTGAATATCTTCTTAACCTAAACTTTACCTGCTTCGAGTACTTTTCTTTTTTTTTTTTGAGACAGTCTCCCTCTGTCGCCCAGGCTGGAGTGCAGTGGGGCGATCTCGGTCGGCTCAATGCAACCTTCACCTCCCGGGTTCAAGTGATTCTCCTGCCTCAGCCTCTCGGGTAAGCTCGGATTACAGGTGTGCACCACTACGCCCAGCTAATTTTTGTATTTTTAGTAGAGATGGGATTTTGCCATGTTGGCCAGGCTGGTTTTGAACTCCTGACCTCAGGTGATCCTCTCACCTTGGCCTCCCAAAGTGCTGGAATTACAGATGTGAACCACTGTGCCAGGCCTGATTTTTTTTCTTTGGAGTGGATTTCTAGAGAAGTACCAAAGCTTCGGGAAGACCCACAGGAGTAAAAATCGTAAAAGAAAAATAATAAAGACCAGAGTCCAAGTTAACTTTCACTGATTGGCTCCATTTTGAAACCCTTGGCAATCAGCATCATTATAAAATCCAATTCAGGTTGAGCATCCTTAATCTGAAAATCCAAAACCCAAAATGCTCCAAAATTTAAAACTTTTTGAGTACTCACGTGATGCCACAGTGGAAAAGTCTTAACACTTTAAAAAAAGTCTTAATAGCACTTAACACAAACATTGTTTTATGCACAAAATTAGTATCGTGTTGTCTAAAATTACCTTCAGGCTATGTCTATAAGGTGTATATGAAATGTAAATAAATTTAATGTTGAGACCTGAGTCTCATCCCAAGAGACCTCGTTATGTATATGCAAATAGTCCAAAATCCAAAAATATCCAAAACATGTCTAGTCCCAAGGATATTCAACCTGTATAGTACAAAAGCTATGTTAAAGAAAGATATTAAATCTATAATACCTTGGGTAGTATGTTTATATCAAAAGTGTGTTTATTTGATAAATTTAGATGTAATCCCTGGGTGTTAGCTACTTTGCAATTTATCAGGAAAAGGCTCCACTCTATAACCATGTCAGATTTGAAGCACAGGAAAAGACGGGCTCAGGCTTAGGAAGGAGGTAACTGAAGCAGAGAAAGGGAATCTTTTACTGCCTACACCCCTTTGTTATTTGTGAGC
The DNA here is from genome assembly GCF_029289425.2 of Pan paniscus. Lineage (NCBI taxonomy): Eukaryota > Metazoa > Chordata > Mammalia > Primates > Hominidae > Pan > Pan paniscus. The sequence continues at coordinate 37,756,855 of NC_073264.2, read as the reverse complement.
TTCCAAGGGCTCTGGGAAGGTCGTGGGGAAGCAAGGGGCCTAGAGATGGGGGACTTCGTGCTGGAAAATGGGCTGCTTGCTGGGTGGGAAGTGGGGGTGCCTGATCCTGGCATGGGAGGTCGGGCGTGGGGGGACTTGAATGAATGCCTGGGGGTTGGACTGGGAGAATAAAGCCATGAAGGGACTGTTCTCATTAAAGAATCCATTTCCCATTTTCAGCAGTTTGCTACATTAACAAGCTGAGCCGTGAAAGGATTAGATCCGCTAAGTGAGTGCCTGTTCTGTGCACCATTGCAAAACACATTTCAGAAAGCAGTGGATTCGCCTTAAATGAGTATCTGCTGGAGGAGCAAAGCCCTAGGAAAACAAAGGGGCACGCCAGGGTAAGCTAATAATTCCTGCTGTGCTTTGAGGGCAATGAAATGACTGCAACCCTGAGAACTTTTTCTCCCTCCCCTGCAGTTGGTATAAACATAAGAGCCATTTTGATGATCATATCGACACCTCAGCAACAAGTGCTTCCCAGGTGCCAACAAAATGTCACTTTCCAAAGGGTTAAATGAACCAAAAGGCCTCACCCTCAAATATTCTTTTTCTGCATCCATTTAGCATGCATACCTATTAAGCAAAACAATGGGCATAGATTCATATCCTGTCTACAAATAATCGAATGATACAAGAACAAATCTACCACCAGCTGCTTTGTCCCATGCTATGCTTTGACTGGGAGGGGAAAGCCAAGTTTTGAGCTGGGTCTAGCCTGACTCAGGCCTTAACTTGTGAGTCCTGCTATTCTAACCCTTTCTCTTGATCTGCTTTTCAGCCTGTCTCAGAGCACACAGCTCAGAGCAGCAGGGAAGTTGCTTAGCAAAGGGCCACCCACTTGCCTATTATTCCTTCCTCGCCTGTGACATGACACAAGAACAAAGTAGACATTAACCGCTACATTAAACCCAGAAAGAAAGTAATCAGTAACCTGTTATTCCCTTAATAAAGGGAAACACATGCAGTGTGAAATCCAGAAGACTAATCAATAGCCGCAGACAATGCAATGTGCCAAACAAATTGCAAATCAATTAGAATCCTTGTTTTCTTTGAAATGGTTCACTATATCTAAAGCAATTACTCCTTCATTAGACCTAATTTAACAGCATGACTACCCTGGCTACAACTGGCAGCGTCTGGCTATCAAATGGAAGAATGGCAGCTTATTTCTGTCTGTCTGTGAGTCTAGCACCAATCAAGAAAAAAAATGAATTCCTTTATATGAGAGAAACTTTTAATGAATGGGTGGATATTTGTTTTAATCCAAATATCGGTACCAGAATGAGAGTTCCCTGCTCCCCCCAGGGAAGTTAAAAGAGAAAAGAACTAAAGAATTATTGAATAAAAATCTGTACTTTAAAAATGTATTTTTTTCTTCTTTCTATGGGAGTTTCAACTAGATTAAAATGGAATTTAAGTATGTAAAGTCCTTCCAGCTCTTCAAATCTAACACAGCACTTGTTACTAGTTTTTGGACTTTTGAAAAGAGAATCCTGGTTCTTATTGAATTTGGAGTATTCTTGCAAATGATCACCAAAAAAAAAGCACTAGTTCACTTATTACTAAAGCTATTTAAAAATAGTTTTATTGAGCAATGTATAATACAATCCACTCATTTTAACTGTAAATGTAGTAAATTTTGGCAAATGTATACAATCATGTAACCACCACCTTAATTGTGATGTGGAATCTTTCTGTCACCCCAGTAAATTCCCGTGCGCCCCTTTGCAGTCAATCCCCTCCCCCAGCCCTGGAGGCAACCGCGGATCTGCTTTCTGTCAGTCCATTGCACTTTTAAGAACAGTTTCCCATCCTCTGGAAGTATAGGACTAGAAAAAATAATTGAAATAAGGTTTTTCTACCAGTTTGAGAAAAATGGTTTCATTCTTGTTTGAGGCAGCAAGCAAAGAACTGAAGGAAATTACAAAGTTTTCTGAAAAGTAGATATGCTTTAAAAAAGTAAACCGTTCATGGAAGCTAAAGTAAATATTTCTGAGTAAACTGAAAATTTTAATAGCCACGACTTCTTTAACTTGCTAAACTTATTTGATATTCCTACTTTCTTCTCTTTGAGGATAGTCATGGCTCTGAAGCTTTTTTTAAACTTAATTTCTCTGAACTGTTTTTTTTTCTGACTGTAAAAACAGTACATTTTGATTATATGAAACTCTAACATTAAAGAATTACAGAAAGTAGTAAGGAAGGCTCTTATATTTCCATTCCCTCCAGTAATTTTCCAAAGTACACAAAGCTATATGCACAAGGATATTCTTTACAGCATAGTGAGAATAGAAAAAAAATGGGAAACACTAGGAGTTTGAGCCTTAAATTAAGTCACACAGGAGCCTGTTTCCCTTCTTCCTTCCTTTGCTTCCCTTAAACAGCTTTTACTCCCCTCCCCTCCCCCTAATCCTCCCTCTTCACCTCACATCAAATGGCTTTTTATTCTCTGTATCCTTTGCCTTTCTTCTTTTTTTCTTTAGAGCTCAGTGCAGGAAAATTCTTGCACTGAGGGTACCCATATCTTTTGTAGGCCAACCAACCCATTTTCCCTCTCTTCCTCAAAGTAAAATATTCTCCCAAAGCTTTCACATTCTTAACCTAAGAATTTGTGCTACCTCATACTGCACCCCATCTTGCCCTCTTTAACCTTTCACGATTAACACTGTCACTCAGTCAAATTATTTTTTGTTTCTATTGGTTAGGCTAACACCCATAATTTACCCTTGTCAATCAATCAATTAATCAACGAGCATTCATTGAAGGCCTGCCTCCCAGTAAAACCTGATTGGCTGGTTTGGGGGGTTGATTTATAATTCTAATGAAAAATATTTGCAATGATGGAGGGTGGGATAAGGAAGTTACAAAGTTTAATCACTTTCTAAAGTGCCTTAGTTTGCAGTTGAGGCTAAGCAAAAACTGAGGTGAAGGTAAGTGACAAAGGGTGCTTCTCTCCTTTAACTCTCTCTTTGCTGACTCAAGAGTGGAAAACAGCATTATCAGAGAGGCTGCAGCTGCTCCAGTCCTAGGGCTTGGCTAAAAATGGAGTGGCCCTGGGAAGATGCTGTAACTATCAGAAGAGTATTTTTTTTTAGCCTAGATAAAATATTCATAAACCTATTTCTATTTGTGCTTTTCACATTTGCATGTGTAGAGAATGTCTGTGTAAAGACACTGTTGCCTTAATTATTCTTATGCACCTCCTCCCACTTGTCAGTAGCTGAACATTTAGGCTAGGCCCAGGGGAGTTTCCACATGGTAATTAAGGAAGGGACAAGGGTTGGGCTTCGACCCTCTGACGTGGTGACCAGCAGATAATTAAAAACTGAATAAATCAGCGGGCGCGGTGGCCCACGCCTGTAATCCCAGCACTTTGGGAGGCCGAGGCGGGCAGATCACGAGGTCAGGAGATCGAGACCATCCTGGCTAACGCGGTGAAACCTCGTCTCTACTAAAAATACAAAAAAATTAGCCGGGCGTGGTAGCGGGCGACTGTAGTCCCAGCTACTCGGGAGGCTGAGGCAGGAGAATGGCGTGAACCCGGGAGGCAGAGCTTGCAGTGAGCCGAGATGGCGCCACTGCACTCCAGCATGGGCGACAGAGTGAAACTCCGTCTCAAAAACACAAAAAACAAAAAACAAACAAACAAAAAACCTGAATAAATCAACGTGAGCTCTTCCAAGGAGAGGAATGGCAAATTCTTTACTTTGTGAGGTAAGGAGACAAGGATCTTTTGGTTGTCAAGCAGTTTCCTAAGAGAGATAAATAAATTGGATTTTTTAAGTTCCCGCTAGGGAGTCTTGACAGAAAACTCTTGACTCATGGTTTTATGTCCCATTATCTTCACTAGTTAAGTCACTGCTGACAGTGTGCGAATTGTTGGCAGTCATTTAAGTGTTTTTTGCAAAGCAATGTCCTGCCCAAAGGAACTATCTGGTGGCTCTGGTCCATAGACTTCACATCATGACTGCACATGGTGTGGAAACCTGATTCTTGCTAATGCACAGATAAAAGCCATAACAGAACGGTGACGGAACAAATGAAGCCTGTCCTTTAAAGTAAGCACTGCCTTTCTGTTTGTTCTGCTATAGAAAAAAATGAATAGACGGGTCTTTTGCAAGCTTTCAGGGTACTGACTTTTTATTCCCTACCCCCACTTCTGGAAATAATCATTTTGATTATTAATTTTTTTCCCTTTAATCTCTTATTGACTATTAATATGATTGTTTTATCCACCGTGGGTGAATGCTTAACTAATACAGTTCTTCATACAAATGCAAACTTCCTATTTACCAGCCTCTGGTGCTGCGTCTTGCACCAGAGTGGTATCATTCAGCTTCAGTTGCTATAGCATTTTCAAGAACCTCTCTGTTCTTGTCATAAATTATCTTTAAGTGAAAAAAGCTCAAAGGAGGTCTGCAGCAAACTGTATCAAATAATGAATTTCTAAGCGGTGGAAGAAAACACTTATCTTTCTTATACTCTTCTCCCATCGATTGTTCTGTGACCCTTCTTGGGGATACAGATGAGCATAACCCTGAAAAATGTTTGTGTTGTCTTTCTTTAACTGGCAGCCTGCGGGCTGCATGATCTAATAAATATTGGCAGGGCCAAATGAAATAATATAGAAGAGCTTCTCTTCTTTAAAGTCCACAGACCAAGAGACTCTTGTCACTTGTTAATATCTCCATCAAACACTGAAGTGTTAACATATGTGATACGACCACGCAATCAAGTAAGGACCGATTTGTTGACTAATTAAACCAACACAACAAGCTCTTTAGCACCTACAAGTGACAAGTTTAGAGCAGGCAAGTGGAAACTCTCAATTGAGCCCCCTTTTATGAGACTATCATGCCAAATTCAATTCTGACTGAGTAGTATTTGAATGTACTTGACTTCCACCATGTGCTGACATGCTTACAATAATTCATCAAGGGTGACAATAGCCCAATATTAGAGATTTATGATATATACAAAACAGTTACAAATGAAATGTAGCCCTTACATGGGTCTGCTTTCCTTACCCACTGCCTATTGATATTATAATTAATGGTCAATTACTTAGGGAAAAGAAAATTGAAAATAGTCATTACTGGTTTCAGTCATCATTGGACTTTTTTTTTTCTTTTGGCAAATTCTGGAGGTAAGTGGAACCATTTCCACAGTGTTTGGCAGTTGCTTCAAAATAATAAATGGACATTGAAACCTGGTATTCATGACTCATTTTGGCAATGAGAATGAGCTAATAATAAAATTTTAAAGGAAACTGAGGATACATTAAGTTGCCTGAGAAATGGAAAAGCACTCTAAGATGTATCTTTGAGTAGATAATACATACGTGTTCTATCTCTGTGCAAATGTATACACCTTCCTTCACCAACTGCATGGATGTTCTATATTCAGTTTCCTCATTTATAAAATGAAGCAGCTCCACTAGTTTATTTCTAACATCCCTCCAACACCTAAACTTCTCTGGCGTCTGATCTGACCTCTCCATATCCAGGTTAATGAAAAGGGAAGCAGAACTCTTTCTATTGTTTTTGGCATGCAATAATCCCTCTCTCCTTACTCCTCAGTACACTCACTTTTTTATCCTTTATATACACAAATTCCAATTTGTCATATCCAGCCCCAACCTTCTTCTGACTGACCATATCCTTGCCAGCCAGACAATTCCACTTGTAGGTAACCAGGAATTGACTGTCAATATAAACATAACACATATACCTAAGGGTATATGAGTCACATTTTCCAATCTTTTTGTGCTCATGAACAAGTAAGGTGCAGTGGCAGTAGTAGATCCCCCAGGTGGTTTTGAATTAGCGGGGGAAGCTGCAGGTCTTGGCCTCTTAACCTGGAAGTGGCCTATAATCTGGGCCCAGCTATAGGTGCTCTGCTTCAGACACATCCCAGGTTCTGTGCATCCCAGACTTGCAGGTCAGTAGCTTATATCCCAGGCACTACATGCCTTTTTGGCCTCTCTCGTGGAGAAGTAGCTGTGGGTCCAAATACCTGGCTGGCAACAGGGGTCAGGATCTGGTAAGATGCCAAACAGATTCCCAGCATACTGTGAGGTTGACCTCCAGACCCTAAGTGGCCACCTCCACATCCCATCCATCAAAGGAACCCTCTGATGATTCCCCCACCTTGTGATGAACGTGACTTGTGTTGAAAATGCTATGCCACCTGGAAGTCCTAGCCTCCTGCTCCCCATGTGGGATTTCTGAGAGATATGCACATGGCCATCCCCATCAAAGAGACTATTCTTATTTCCCCCCTAATCTGTGGCAGAATTTTGTTTATTTTGAATAGACAATACTGTTCAAAAATGAAAATGATATAAATATACTCATTGAGAAAACTTGCTCATAGCTCATAGCTGCATCTCTGTCCACTCCATTTCTCATCTCCCTTTTGGTAAATCCTGTTATTAGTTTTTGTATATTATCTCAATATTTCTTTAGGGAAATGTAAGTGTATATGTATATTTGTTGTTGTTTTGTTTTTCTCCTTTCTTTCTTAGCCAAAATTAGTATACTGTGTGTTGTTCTAAGCCTAATTTTTCTCCCTTAACAATGCACCCTGGACATATTTCCAAATCAGTACAGAAACATCTGCATCAAAGACAAAAACTTCATTTCTGAACAGGGCTTCTGCCAGAAACCCTGACCTTCATTCCTTCTCAGAAGAACCAGTGGGAACATCCTTGAGGGAAACTAGAGTTTCTCCCTTAAGCCCAGGGCAAGACTTTAAAAATCCATCTCTTGCTTGTGGGCTCCTAGCTCTCTAGGCTGTCCTTGCTGCCCAAGACAATCTCCTTAAGGAGACCTTCTTTACTGCAGGAAAGGATGGTGTAGATTAAGATACTGCAGATGGTATGAGGTGAGCTGAAATAGAGTCCTGGTCTTTAGAGTAGTGTGACATTCTGAAGGATTCCTCTAGGAATTATAACTTGTCGTTCTGAAGACCTTTTTTCCCTTGATAAATTTCACAAAGTTCAGTGGCAGGGCTCACGCAGTCCTGAGTTTTCTCCATTTGGTCCCTAAAGTCTGGACTAGTTTTCAGCCACCCAGGACATAGTCTCCCCAACCCTACTAGCACTCTACTTTTTAAAAAATAATATTTATTGCTTGTCTAGTTTTCTTCTTCTGATTTTAAAATTGCTATGCTTATCATTTGGAAATTTGAAGAATGTAGAAATATATAAAAAAGAAAATCATTATCGTTTGTAATACTGGAAAACCACTATTAATATTTTGGTAATATAGGCCAGTCATGGTGGCTCATGCCTGTAATCCCAGCACTTTGGGAGGCCGAGGCAGGCGGATCACCTGAGGTCAGGAGTTCGAGATCAGCCTGGCCAAGCTGGTGAAACCCTGCCTCTACTAAAAATATAAAAATTAGCCTGGCACAGTGGTGCACGCCTGTAATCGCAGCTACTCGGGAGGCTGAGGCAGGAGAATCACTTGAACCTGGGAGGTGGAGGTTGCAGTGAGCCGAGATTGCACCCCTGCACTCCAGCCTGGGTGACAGCAAGACTCCATCTCAAAATATATATATACAAAATATAGTCTTTTGGCTTTATAAATAGGAATCATACAAAACATACTGCTTTGTAACATTTATTTATTTATAGTTTACATAGTTTTTAAAAAATAATAGAGTTTATTTTTTAGAGCAGTTTTTTTTTTTTTTTTTTTTTTTTTTTTTTTTTTAGTCTAGATGAATTTATTGCCATTCACATATTTCATAGAAAAAAAGATGAAGCAAACGGGTCAGGGTTGTACAAAAAAAAAAATCCAGGTTTATATAGGTTGCTCTATTTACATCTGAGAGCACAGCTGTCCTGGCATCAGGCACAGCAGCTGCACTTGTCTGACGTCCCTTTGCAGATGCAGCCCTGGGCACACTTGGCACAGCCCACAGGGCAGCAGGAGCAGCAGCTCTTCTTGCAGGAGGTGCATTTGCACTCTTTGCATTTGCAGGAGCCGGCACAGGCACAGGAGCCAACAGGCGAGCAGGAGCAGTTGGGGTCCATTTCGAGGCAAGGAGAAGCAGGAGTTCCCGATCAAGAGGAAAACACGCAGCGGGACAGATGAAAAGCGTCTTTTTAGAGCAGTTTTAAGTTTACAGAAAAATAAGTAGAGAGTTTGGAGAGTTCCCATATCCCTCCCTGGCCTTTATATATTACTTGCTATATCATGAACACTTTTGTAAATACTTTAAGTTGATTTTTGAAATATCTTCATAATATACCATCACATATATGTATAGCACTTTAATCAATCTCCTATAGTTCAGATTACTTCTCACATTCCTTATGTTCACTGGTATAAACAATACTGCAGTCAACATCCTTATAAATTAATATTTGTCCAAATGTCTGATTCTTTCCCAGAATAGAGTCTTAGAAGTGGAATTGTCAGGTCAAAAAACATGTGCATTTTCAAGGCTTTTGATACATATTGTCAAGGTCATTTGAACCCATTTTAAAAGAAATACAAGGCAGTTCCAGAGATCTAGAAAAGCCAGCAACTCTAGTTTTCCATATAGACCCAAAATCACCATAAGAAAGTGAAACACTTGTCCAAGTAATTGGGACTCCTTGTCCTGAGCAGTGAGAAGCTGCAGGTGTGGAGAACTGCTGGTGGTGTGCAGAGCCCACTCTAGGAATGCTGGGAAATATGGTCTTTTATACCAAGACCTCACTGTGGGCCTCTAGCCCAAAGACGGCAGACTGAATTGCAACTCTTAGTTAACTATGGAAGGTTTAGGACAAGGCTTACCCACATATGCCACCTGCAAACAAGAAAACTCATGTTACCGTTGAAGAAAGGCAAGGAGATACAGAAGTAGCTTCTCAATGCCAGCATTTCCCAAACTAGAATATGTATATCATTGGTTCCTGAGAGTATATGCATGAAAATAATTATTTTTAATGGTTATATCTTTATTTTATTGTATATCAGAAGAATTAATAATGAACATAATCAAACCCATAATTTCATGGATATTATTTCTTAGGATGAGTCTAAGTTAAAAAACAGTAACAAAAGTGACTTGGTTTAATGGCCTTTTAAAGAAAACCATAATGCAAATAATAAACGACTGATGTACAGACATGGCAAAAAATGTGGTATGCAGCTGGGCACAGTGGCTCACGCCTGCAATCCCAACACTTTGGGAGACTGAGGCAGGTTGATTGCTTGAGCTTAAGAGTTTGAGACCAGCCTGGCCCACGTGGTGAAACCCCCTCTCTACTAAAAATACAAAAAATATTTAGCCGGGCATGGGGGTGGGCACCTGTAACCCCAGCTACTCGGGAGGCTGAGGCAGGAGAATCGCTTGAACCCAGGAGATGGAGGTTGCAGTGAGCCGAGATTGTGCCACTGCACTCCAGCCTGGGTGCCAGAGCGAGACTCCCTCTCAAAAAAAAAAAAAAAAAAAAGTGGTATGCAAAAAATGGAGGTTTGGGAAATGTTGCTTCACACAATATATGTATTTCTAAAAAGTACAAAAAGTTTCCAAATTAAATTGCTTTAAAATTTTTAGAGAATGTAACTAATTTTAAAAATTATAATAAATCTTTTTGTAACTCGAATTATTAATATAATATCACTCTTTATAGTAAATGTCTCAAAATGTCATGTTTTGACTTCAAGTTGCTTTAAGAGAAGGACATATGCATTCCAATTTAGAGTCTTAATGTAGGGTGGAAGGATACCTAATGAGTCTCTGCACGTTACAAGAGTGAAAGGCACATTATAGTCCTTTTTCTAAAAAGTATGCAGGCCGGGCGCAGTGGCTCACAACTATAATCCCAACACTTTGGGAGGCCGAGGCGTGCATATTGCTTGAACTCAGGAGTTCGAGACCAGTCTGGGCAACAGGATGAGAGGCCGTCTCTACAAAAAATACAAAAATTAGCCAGTTGTAGTGCCACATGCCTATACTTCCAGCTACCCAGGAGGCTGAGGTGGGAGGATTGCTTGAGCCTGGTAGATCAAGGCTACAGTGAACCGTGATTGCGCCACTGCACTCAAGCCTGGGTGACAGAGTGAGACCTTGTCTCAAAAAAACAAAACAAAAGAAAAAATACAAAAGTATGTACTTCATTTTTTAAAAAGTATATGCAATTCAGAGAAATTTGGAATTTGGAGCTGGTGAGATATTTCAAAACATTTTTTAGTATGTTTGAAAATATAGTTATTCTCTTTAGTAAATAGAGAAATCAAAAAGTTCAGCACAAGGTAAGAGTGAAGTACTAGGTTTTTATATGTACAGACACGCACACTTTCACTTTTGTTTATAGATGCAAATTACTGGGAGGAGGGGTCTTTACATGCTCAAAAAAACTGAGAGCTTAGGTTTTTAAAAATCCATTAATTTTAGTTCCTTTTGAGGTCCAGAGGATTTTTTACAGACTGCTGTTGAGATCAGATGGTCTCTAAAGAAATCAATCCAATTTCAACAGAAGAGCTATGCCGTGTTGGGATTTTTCATATAATCCAATTGCTAAATGATATCAAGGCTACTTTGATTTAAAAGAGGAAACACAGACATCATTGTTCTTAAACCTCTCCATTCTCACAAGATCAGCTGACCAAAAATCCTTCCCTAAAGAGAAAGACTGCATTTTCCATGATCAAGAACAATCAACATTAATAAAATAATATCGGTATGAATATAGAATGTTATTTATTTGATGATACCAAATATAGTGCTAATGCCCTAAGTGAATGCCACGAGAGTAAGGATAAAGCATATGCAACTTATTTCTGCATTGTTCCAAAGTATCACTCAACTCCTGAGAAATACAGGTACTTCTTTAGCCTCTTGATTCAAAGGAACCCATAACTATACTCTCTAGATTTGTCAGAAAGCAAGAGAATAAGGTCATGAGTAAAGAAGACCAGCAGTATATCTAAATCTAAAACTGTGCTTCTATTGCAAAGGGAGAGGGAAGTTAATTCTTATTATTACAAAGCTTCCTAAATAAAAGCTTTTAACAGTTCAATCTAGCAGATGCAACCAAATCTCTTTTATTGATGTGTTGTTGCTCTGGTTTATAAGATTAAGATAAGTACAAATAAGAAAAGGGTTTCTATTTTCCAGATTCCTCAATTATAATTCTCATTAAAAATTCTTCACCTCCTTCACCTTTGCCAGCCCTTCCTTCCCCACTGCAATGTATTTAATCAGTCTTGTTGCAAGGCGTTTTCTAGAAGGCTTTCGATAACCGTGATTTGCAATTTTGAGAATGTCTAGATTGGGTTTCACAAATTGGATTTCTTTGAACCCCAGTCCTTGATGATGTTAACAGATGTTTTATAAAAAAGAATTCAATATGAGATGCAAGATGGCCAAAAGGCACTCCTCAGACCCCTGTCACACACAGTGGTTGAAGGAACCACTTGGGAGGGTCTCGGCTGCCTTTTGTTTTAACTTATCTTGCCTGATGAGCCAAAGTTAAGACAGCTGGTGTAAAAGGTAAGTTTACCCTATTAATGTCTTCTTCATTATTTCTTTGTGTCAAGCAGTAAAAATTATACAAATGCATGCTCATTATACACAAATATATAATATATAAATACATTTTTAGAATAAAGCCCCTATATTTCACCACCTAGAAATAACTACTGTTAAAAATTATCTGTTTTAAAGCCAAAATTGACAAATGGGATATAATTAAACTAAAGAGCTTCTGCACAGCAAAAGAAACTACCATCAGAGTGAACAGGCAACCTACAAAATGCGAGAAAATTTTCGCAATCTACTCATCTGACAAAGGGCTAATATCCAGAATCTACAATGAACTCAAACAAATTTACAAGAAAAAAACAAACAACCCCATCAAAAAGTGGGCGAAGGATATGAACAGACACTTCTCAAAAGAAGACATTTATGTGCCAAAAAACACATGAAAAAATGCTCATCATCATTGGACATCAGAGAAATGCAAATCAAAACCACAATGAGATACCATCTCACACCAGTTAGAATGGCAATCATTAAAAAGTCAGGAAACAGGTGCTGGAGAGGATGTGGAGAAATAGGAACACTTTTACACTGTTGGTGGGACTGTAAACTGTTCAACCCTTGTGGAAGTCAGTGTGGTGATTCCTCAGGGATCTAGAACTAGAAATACCACTTGACCCAGCCATCCCATTACTGGGTATATACCCAAAGGATTATAAATCATGCTGCTATAAAGACACATGCACACGCATGTTTATTGTGGCACTATTCACAATAGCAAAGACTTGGAACCAACCCAAATGTCCAACAACGATAGACTGGATTAAAAAAATGTGGCACATATACACCATGGAATACTATGCAGCCATAAAAAGGATGAGTTCATGTCCCTTTTAGGGACATGGATGAAACTGGAAACCATCATTCTCAGCAAACCATCGCAAGGACAAAAAACCAAACACCGCATGTTCTCACTCATAGGTGGGAATTGAACAATGAGAACACATGGACACAGGAAGGGGAACATCACACTCTGGGGACTGTTGTGGGGTGGGGGGAGTGCGGAGGGATAGCATTAGGAGATATACCTAATGTTAAATGACGAGTTAATGGGTGCAGCACACCAACATGGCACATGTATACATATGTAACAAACCTGCATATTGTGCACATGTACCCTAAAACTTAAAGTATAATAATAATAAAATTAAAAAAAATTATCTGTTTTTCTGAAGCACATATTTGTATATTCACACACAAACACATTTATAAAAAATGTAATCATAAAATGTCCAAGGTTTTGCAGTTTAAATTTGTTCACTCAATAAATGTTTTACAAAATCATCTTTAATGGCTATATCGTATTCCCATTACAGATGTTACATAATATATCAGTTAATCCCCTAGTGTTATATATTTATGACCTTTGAAAGTTTCAATAGCTTGAAAAGTAATTCCATCAGGTTAGTGACTCTAAGAAATTGTTCATAGATCAAAATCAAAAGCAGGAAAACTGTTTCCTCTGTATTTTCTCCCCTAAGATACCAAAACTATGTAACAACTAAAAAATCAGACATATTGGACATTGTTATTTATAACTTATGCCTCATCTAGGTCCAACAAGACTTACAATAAAGGATCAATATCTTTCATTATTACTCTTAAACTAAAAGCAATCAATTTAAGTTAAAAGGTTTCTTTATGAAATGTCCCCATGGCAGGGCACATATTAGTGTTACCCAATCTTTTTTCCACTAAGGACCTCTTTCGCTCACTTCCCTGGACAACATCCACACTGCCTGTGGACACCATGTTCTGAAAGCTATGTACCAAACAAACAGCATTTAGTAAGTGTTGGCATACTTTCCACTTAAATATCGAGTCAAGTTTTCGTGAATAACCAATGGCTATCAGAGTTGCACAATCATGTAAAATAATTAACCTACAATGTGAAAAAGCAATGAAGCTATTTCTTGTGAAATGCTCTGCAGTGACTGCTAGCCTGTTGATAGGATAACACAGCCAGGTGTCCCAATCCCATCCCACAAATGCCTATGAAGCCAGCAATGGTCAAGCCAAGCTTCTTCCCAACATGATCTAACCAGTTTCCCTAAGGAAAAGGTGATACGTAATTCTAACCAAAAGCAAAAAAAAGACTAATGTTTTAAACTTTCTGAAATAGTGAATATAACTCACAGACTGAAACTAGTCCCCACTACCTGTCCTCCTTTATTTTTGTGTGTGACAAGAAATTCAGAGTTCAAACTATGAGGAACACATCGCCCGTGCCAGCCCATTCCTTAGCATTCTGGATCTTCCACAAACTGGCTCCAAACCACTGTTGGAGCTCATTTTTCACTCTTCTCCTTCAATGCTCCTTCCATGCCAGCTAAATTCGACAGCTCTGCATTCCTGCATTTTCACCTGCCAAAGCCGCTGGGAAGTATTCCCATCTCCATGCTATTCTTCCTGGGCTCCATTAATCAGAATGCCTTTCCCGCCCCCATCTGCATCCTGTATTTGTATCTAAATTCCACATGTTGTTTGAGACCTACCACAGTTCCCATAAGTTTGAGGTGAATAACCATTGAGCATAGGTACTACAAGTGTTGTATGCTTGGATATCCATAAGGCTTAGTACTTAGCATTAAGCACTTCACGAGTGTCTTTGCATAAGATAATTACTCCTTCTTCTAAATTGATATAACACTGTGACTCCTTTTCTCTACTTCTTTTTTCTACTGTATCAAAATAATTTATCTGCATCTCTTATCTCTCAATATAGTATGAACTCTGGTGGATAGAGTCTGTCTCTAATTCACTTTTGGGTTACCAGAGCAACTTAAGATTTTTAGGGGCTGAATGAGTATTCGATGAATCATCATATTATTATTCTAGCTCTGCAAAACCTTCAAGATGCTGCATGTACTTACAGGCTGAGGTGAGGGGATGGTGATGACTACAGTCAAGAAGGACTGAGTTGGTAATCCTGGTTCTGGGTAACCCTGGGCAAATCTATTCACCATTTTAAGCCTCAAATGCAAGCTTTTTGTACAGATTGAATAAAGGTTGCACATGGATGTCCCAACTCACCCTTGTCTCTACCTGAGTTCATCTCCTTTTCCCTGAATGAGTTCCTTCTCCCAAATTCTCTGTATCAGTTTGTGGCACCAATATCCACTGAAACTCTCTCCTTCAGCCCCTAGCTCCCATTAGTTACTTGGTCCTAACAATTTTGTATCTTAAATGTTTCTTGGTTCTTTCCCTTTTTTCCATTCTGTATAGCAGTCCCTCCAGCCCCAACTAATCCCCTCTCCTCAGGGTCACTGCAGCAACACCATTCAATTTCCTGTTTGACACCTTCACCCCCAGCCCAATCCAATTACCACAGTGATCTTTCCCATATAGAAATCTTACTATTTTATTCCTTTTCTTTCAACCTTCAACGTCTCCCCAATCACCTCTAGGATACAAGTCAAGGTCTTCCCAAGGCATAGAAGGTCTTCCATGGTGAGCTTCCTGCCTACCTCTTAAGTTGCTCCTTGTGCTACTACCTGTCTCCAACTTTTTGGTTCTATTTTGTTGAACTACAGTTTCCTAAATACACAAGATTACTTCTTGTCATTGGGCCTTTGATTAAGCCATCCTCCTTGCATGAAATACCCACTTCCCTTGGCTAATTTCCATTTACCCTTTCTCAGTTCAGGCATTGTATTTTTTGGAAAACTTCCTTAACTAGACCCTTTCACAGGCTTGGCAAGTTATCCATCTCCTGTGCTCCATGTGCATGTTTCTACCACAGCTGTAATAATTTTAAATATTATAATCATCTACTACCTTCTGTCTTTTCCACCACAATGTGAGCCCTTTAGATTAGGTACTATTTTATCGACTTCCATATCCCCAGTGCTTATCAAGAGTCTGGCACAGAATAAGCACCCATAAGCTACAATCCACAGTACCAAATCTCTATGAAAAATCTCTACCCTCTACAGGGTTTGTCTTCTGTAACACAACGCTTCAGTGTCTCACCTTACTTTTTCTTTCCCATTTAAGTCTAGGGAAAGAAATAGTTGGACAAGGAGGATTTTAAAAGAAAAAAAAAACAACAGATGCTGATTTTAAAGAGTGACAATGAAAAAAAACTGCAATATGATAATTTTTAGAGTGATTGGCGAGTTTTTAAAAGCTTATGAAATATATAGGCAGATGTACCTGGAAACCTATAACAGCTGGATATGCCCCTTTGGAAAATGCTGACATAAACACATGGGCTTTACTGTGTTTATAGGAATATGGTTTAAAAATTGTATTTGCATAGACGATCATACTTTTCAAAGCTATTAGAGTGGACATTCACAATAATCTGATGAAACATCCACAGCTTACTCAATAGCACCACTAATATACCTGTCAGACACCGCAAATGCAACATGTCCAAAGCAAAGCTCCCAATCTTCTCTCCCCAAACTGCTCCTCTTATAGTTTTTATCACTGCAATGAATGGCAATTCTATTCTTTCAGTTGCTTAGGTTAAGAACCTTACGCTAATTCTCAACTTTTTTCTTTCCTTCACACCCTATATCAGCAAATTCTATTAATTCTATATACCCAGAAACAGACCACTTCTCATTACTGCCACCATGGCTACCTAGGCTATGTCACCAACTTCTCTTCCCTTTCCTGTTTCATAGCAATAGTCTCCTAACTGATCTCCCTTCTGCTCTTGACTCATTTAATCTCTGCAAACCCAGTACTTAGAGCGATCCTTTTCCACTATGTAAGTCAAATGATATCACTCCTTTGCTCAAATCCCTGGGGGCTCCTCCTTTGACTCAAAGGCAGAGGCCTTAAAACCCTCTACAAGGCACTCCCCCATCATCGTTCTGAGCTCATAGGCTCCTACTTTCCACCTTGCTCATTCCACCACACTGGACTTCTTCCTCTGCCTGCTGCATCTCCTACTCGATATGGTTTGGATGTTTCCCCCCTGCAAATATCATGTTGAAATGTAATCCCCAGTGTTCAAGGTGTGGCCTGGTGGGAGGTGTTTGGATTATGGGAGTGGATCCCTCATGAATGGCTCAGTGCCATACCCTTGGTAATGAGTGAGTGCTAGTCCTGAGTTCATGTGAGATATAGTTGTTTAAAAGTGTGTGGCACCTCCTGCCGCCCCTCTTGCTGCCACTTTCGCCATGTGTCATACTGGCTCCCCATCGCCTTCTGCCATAATTGTAACTTCCTAAGGCCTCACCAGAAGCAGGTGTCAGCACCACACTTCCTGTAAATCCTGCAGCACGATGAGCCAATTAAACCTCTTTTCTTCATAAATTACCCAGCCTCAGGTATGTATAGCAATGCAAGAATGAACTAATACATTCCTTCTTCTACCTTGGGTCCTTATACTCATTCACTCTGCTTGGAATGGTCTTCCCCCAGATACAGGGCATAGCTCAGGAGTTTATACAAAGATCACTTTGTTCAATGAGGACTTCTCTGGCCACCCTACCTATGGTGGATTGAAAAACACGGCCATATTTTGCAGCTCCTCTCAGAAAAAGGTGGAATCTATTTTCCCACCACTTGAATCTTATTTGACCTTGTGACTAGTTTGGACCAACAGAATGTGGTAAAAGTGATGCTTATGAGTTTTAGAGCCTAGGCCTCAAGAGATTTGGCAGACTCTGCCTTTGCTCTCTTGGGATGCTTGGCTAGACACTGAAAGATGAGAGCCTACATCAAGGGAGAGGCCTGGCAGACAGCCTGCATCAAGCCCCAGGCACTTAAGTGAGACCATCTTAGACTCTCCAGCTTCAGCCAAGCTGCCAGATGACTGCTGTCACATGAGTGACCCCAGGCAAGATCAGCAGAAAAGCCTCTCAGCTGAGCTCAGTCCTAATTATTGACCCATGGAATTGCGGAAAAATAACAAATACTTGTTTTAAGTCACGAAGTTATACAGTAATAGATAATTGAAGCATGATTTGAAATTTCAACTGTTTCCTGATACTTGTTTAATTATTTATCTATCTGTCACTACTAATTTGAATGTAAGCGCTATGAGGGCAGGATTTTTTTTCTATTTTGTTCATTTCTGTGTTTCTAGTGCTTACTATAGTGCCAGTCAATAGTCTGTATTAAACATTTTTTGAATAAGTGAGTGAATGAATAAATGAATGAGTAAAATAGATTTGTAGGGCCTTATACATTCTCTAGTATGGCCCTTTCTTTTTTAAAGTGAGAAAACTGCAACCTACAGACAATGTCATGACTGGAATCTGGATCTTCACTCCCAGTACAAAAAAGCTCAATTTTCCACACTTATTCAATTATTCTGTATTGAGTTTCTTTCTGAATTGAGTCAAACTTTTAGGATTTCACATGACAGAAACCCAGCTCAATTTAGCTTAATAAAAAAGAGAAAGGGTAGAATCTATGGATTCACTAAGCTGGCAAGTTCAGAGGTGCCTCTAATTTTAGATATGGCTGGATCCACAGGCTCAAATGACATTGGTGAAGTTCTGCCACTCTCCCTCCCTTTCTTGGACAGACTCTATTCACTACCAGATTGATAACTCCAGAGAACAGATTGGTCTTTCCTGACAGCAATTCCAGATAATTCCTAGGGTCATGTCCAGTGCCCATTCCTGAACCAATCACTATCCCTTTGGATGGTGCTGGACAGCAGGGCCAATGTCATCATCACATAGGATGAGGTCCCCTGGGAAAAGAGGGTTCTGTTACCAGAAGAGTGGAGGTAAGTTGTTCTGGATACACTAAAACTCCAGATGTCTACTTATATTCCGTTCGTAGTACTAGCTGTAGGGTTTGTTTAACTATAGATAAACCAACTCAAATAGCCGAGAAGATGTAGATATCATTGACTTTTTTCTTATGAAGAAGGATCAGTGTAACAAAGCAGTAGACACTTCACATTGGACAGAAAAGCAGACAGAAGTGATTGCCAAGCTTGCTTCCATTGTCTTGCATGGCTCCAACCAATATTCTACAGGGCAGGTTCAGAATTTAAAGATAGGGGTGGGGCAGAGTCCACAGTGTTTGTAATCCATGTCAGTGACTATCCTCAGTGACATCCAACCTGGAATAAAAGTCAAAGTGTTTCAGAAAAGCCTGCATTGAGGAGAGAAATGGGGGTTGGGGGGCGGGAAGAAGGCACTACATTTTATCGGAAAAAAAATCACCATGTTTAACAAAGATTTTGAGAACAAGCTAAAATGAGAATATACATTGTCCATTATAGGGCAGAACTGAGATGAGAGAAGGGAATCAATATGCCTCAGCAATACTTAAGAGATGTTTTTCATCTGGAAAATGATCTTAGGACCACTTTTGCTATTTTGAAATCCAGCCCAAGCACTTGTGAGAAGATGACCTTTTATATATTGCATTTTGCAGAAAACTATATATAGTTGGATACAATATTTTGACCTAAAAGGGAAAAATGAAATAGAAAGAAAAATGGTTCTTCCGGATTTTCAACCAAAAAGCAGTACATGGCAGAAGAGAGAGTGCAGAGTCTGCAGACTTGGCCCAGTAGAGCATTCTGGCTGAAATGTCATTATCTGAAGGATTCTAGACATCTGCATTATTTTGCATGAGCCACCATCAGCAAGTAACTTAGGGCAGGATATAGAAACATTGCTTTTTTTCATTTCTTAAAACCATCTTGTTGTGATTCTTGGATGCACATGCTTTTGTGGGGGAGGGGTGCTACTGGGGAGAAAAGGTCACTGATTTCCAAAATGTTAGAGGTTCTGATTTTTTCTTTTACAGAATAACATTTCATCTTGATATTATTTTAGTATTTACCACTCTGTATTGTCTTAGACCTCATCTTGGCAAAGGGCTCCTAAACAACTGCCACTTTTAGCATTGCTGCCAAAAGGCGCCCTTTCACAATAAAGCATGCTGTGCTTTGGCAGGAAATCAATAAAGTGAAAATCTGTTCTCATCATCCATACATTTACCATCACAATCAACAATCAAAGGCAAGACCTGGGTTCTTTATCCACAGGCTCCAGCCTCCCAATTTTCTGCTATGAAAGGCAGCATAAATTAGAACCCTTGGTTCCTGTTAGCTGGGCTTAATGGGTATGATTTATGAACCATTAAATGAGGTTATGTAAATTGATCCTTAGCAGAATGCTAGCGCCCAGGTGACAGGTGCAGCATGCTCGTCCACAAGGGTTCTGTACAAATCAGATTTCAGTGACATTCAGTTTGAGGAAAGAGAAATATGTTGTCAACAAGGAAGTGATTTAAATAGTGCCCTGGGTTTGTCAGCAATTATCCCTTTCTTCTTAATTGCTGCAAACTATATAAATTCTAATAGGAAATAAATTAGTAATTTACCAGTTAATGACAAGGGTTATAAAGGAGAAGGGCTTAAATATTTTAAAAGCCATATTACCAGTGAGGCCATACACTTGGGTGATTTCACTTATGCTGTTAAAGTTGAAGAGATGCTTTACAGCAGGAGTATAAACTTTGACACACGACAATAAAATTACATTCATTGCAACAGAAAAAAAAACTGGATCCACACAGAAAATGTCCTTGCAGAATTACTTCGTGTGTTCCATAGAAATAAAGATGTTTCTATTTTCCATCATGATTAGCATCCTAAGCTTAAAACAAATGGTCTTTTTAATCCAGGTGCAAATAACCTGCTTTGTCTTTTAAAAAGTTTTTGTAAACCTGGCCTCTGATCAGTCAAATAAAAAGCATGCAATTGTAAAACTATGATGAGAGTGAAGGTGGGTGATGTGGCTGATGTTGCAGAGCTTTTAGTTTGCCTGTCTTGCTTAAACAACAGATACCAATAACAACATACTTTCTGTTACACTCTTCACAGTGAAAGGAACAGGCTTGCTGTTTGATGAGCCCCTCACTTTGAGTGACCAAACTAAGGGCTCAGTTAAAAAAAATAAAGATCCCTGGGAGAGCACTTACGAATTAATTTCACCAGCTTTAAATATGAAAAAAAAAAAACCTCACATCCATTCCTCCTCTTTGACTCGCTGCCTCTAATCAAGAATGTGGTGGCCTTCTGAGAAAGGATTCTCCTGGGAAAGTCAGTTCGATATCATCCCCGGCTTTTGTCTGAAGCTATTATTGTGCCTGTTTCCATGAGGCTGACCCTGGTAAGAGGACACATATGGATGTGATAGTAATGTTCTCTGGTCCCTGGCCAAGCCTATTAGAGTTCCCAACAGGGGGTCCCACCACTCTTCTTAATAGTCATTTCTACTTCACAAGTGCAGTTGTTTATGGACAGGGGAGATAATTTGACCCACTGTGGTGCTGTACAAAAGAGTGACAATAGGGCAAAGGTCATATGTTTAAAGAAGTTTGAGACTGTGGCCCGCTAGGAGAGGCTCTCCCTAGAAAAGGAAAATATTAAAATGTCATTTGTGAACTTAGAATAGGGCCTGGGAGGTCACAAGTGAAGACTTATATAACCATTGACATAAATACACTATTTTAGTGTTGGTAGATAAAAATAATTTGGAAGTAAAGAAGGGGTATGAAAAGTAGTTTCATAACTAGTATAGGAAAAAACACTTGGGGATCACACAGCATTAAAGGCCCACTGGCTACTTTAAATACTAGCACCACTATTTATTAAGTGTGTGGCGGTGGGCAAGATATTTTACCTCCTAAAATCTGGATAAAAGCCCTGTCTCACAGGATTCTGTTGTGAAGATTAAATAAGGGAATGCATGAAAGTACTGACATATAGTAAGTGCTCAATATATGATAGTTTGATGTATTGAAATATAGATGATAGATAGATAAATGATAGAGATACATAAACTGTACCATCGGGTACTGCTTAATAACAGGAATATGTTCTAAAAAATGCATTGTTATGCGATTTCTTCATCGTGTGAACATTGTAGAGTGCACTTACACAAACTTAGATGGTGTGGCTTACTACACACCGAGGCTCTATGGTGTAGCCTATTGCTGCTCAGCTATAAACCTGTAGAGCACGTTACTACACTGAGTACTCTGGGCAATTATAACACAATGGTAAGTATTTGTGTATCTAAACACGGAAAAAAGGAATGCATTGCACTACAATGTTACAACAGCTATGATATCACTAGGTGATAGGAATTTTTCAGCTCCATTATGAGACCACCATTGTATATGCATTCCATTGCTATGAAGCATATGACTGAATACATATTTGGAGAGAGACAGAGAAAGAGAGGTCGCCGTTTTCTCTGCTTTAGAATTGTGAACTCCCTGCTCTGTAGATATTTCTGTCCATGGAAAGATGCCTTTTAATGCCAAGTCTACACGTTCCTTTCACCCAAACCAACCATGCATCATCTCCATTTCCCCCCTACTTTGGCCCTCTCTTGCCTTCTATCTGCACCTTTGCAGAAATGGTATATGCTAATTGAGAGTATGATTCAGAGCCACATCAGGATTTGCATTCCAACTTCCCTACTCGTTAGCTTTGTGACCTTGAGCAAGTAGTTTCACCAATCTGTGCCCCAGCGTTATTCCTTGTAAAATGGGGATTAAAGAATAGTACCTACTGCGTGGGGTTGTTCTGAAGATTAAATGAGCTAAACTATGTGAAATGCCAAGAGTAGAACCTGGTGCATAGTGTTAAGTATTACGTATCATTATTATTACTACTATTATGACAGCACCGCCACCTCTCTTGTCTCTATATTCAAATACTCAGTTGCCTGCCTGAAAGAGGGTGTTAACGCACACTGAGCCCAAATCACACACCAGGCACTTTTTATACATTGCTAAGACCTAAAATGTGAATTTTATCCCCACTTGATAAACGAAGTGAAGGCTCAGTGAGATTAAATAATTTGTCCAAATTATAAAGATTCTGTTATGCAAGATGAATAAGTTCTAGAGATCTGTTACATAATATAGTACCTATAGTTAACAACACAATATTGTGCACTTTAAAGTATGTTAAAAGGATAAATCTCATGTTAAGTGTTCTTACCAAACAAGCAAACAAACAAAACCACACACACACACACACACACACACACAAGTTACACAAGGAAATTTTTCAAAGTGATGGACATGTTTAATACTTTGGTTGTGGTGATGGTATCACAGGTGTATGCATTTGTCCAAACTCATTAAGATGTATGCATTAAATGCATGCAGTTTTGGTATATCAACTGTACCTCAAAAAAGCTTTAAAAAAGAGAAAAATATATACTATAAAATATAAATAAATAATTTGTCCCAGAATACAGGGCAAATAAGTGCAGAGCCAACATTCAAACCCAGGTTTGACTGATCCCCAAGCCCGTACTCTTTTCACTGCATTCGTGCTTCACAAGTCCAGGGCAAAATATCCACAGCTGTGGAAAAGAAAGGGACAGGGGTCCCTCTAGCAGAACCTCATTTTGATATGGTGAAAAGAGCAGTTGGCTCTGACTCTCACACATTTTGAATTTAGTTTAGTCATCTGTAAAAACTGAGGTGCTAGACTGAAGGCTTCCAAACCATGATCACCCAAGACTTTGGGCTTCTTCAAGGTTGCTCAGGGGCCACTGCAGAAGGAAGACCCAGCAGGAAGATCCCAGACCCTCAGTGAGATGCTCATCCCACCTGAATCGAGTAAGTACTGGGGCTCTGGATAAGATGTTTGACAATATCAAGATCCCTTTCATCTCTAATATTCTGAGGATCTTTTTCAAATTATAGGATGAAAACATGACCACAATCTATACTGAAATAACTTTCAATTTAACAAATATTTCTCTGGTTCTATTACATGCAAAACACCATGTTGACTTGAATAAAAAACCTTCCTTTCCTCCCAAAAATCGTCTTATAAGAATTTCTTCCTCCTCACTGAGTGTACTCTCAAGATGCATTTCTCTCAGGAAGTGTGTTTTCAGTGTACTTAAAAGCCAGAATGTGAAATGTTCCCTTAAAGCTCTCAACCTTTGTACTGCAGACCCCCATTTCCCTGAAGAGTATTTTTATCCCTTCCATATCTCCATGTCTTATCTGTGTACTTTATCTTGTGACCACAGCTCTGTGTCCTAGAGAGTCTAACACATTGGCCATTTTTCAAGAAATAATATTAAGGTGAACAGCCACAGCTGGGTAGATGGCAGACTCTAAGCATTTCCAATATTTTCTCTGTTTGCAGTGTGGGCACCAGTCTTCCGGGCTCCCTCCCCAAATTAGTCCAAGAAGTTTATTCTAGGAGAAGGCATCACTTGCTAATTGAATTAACCTCCCTCTTTGTGTTTTGATTCAATGGAGATTACCTCAGGGAATTCAGCGGCTCCTCTGTAACTTGGTTCCTGGGACAAAGATTCTTCCCTCAGAGACTATTTCCTTCCCCTATTCTTATTTCTTGGAAGAGGGATCAGGAAGGAATGTGGATTCCAGAGAATATTGCAGGGCGGAGGGTAGAATGCAAATGAAGGGTTGTCCTTCCAGTTATCCCACAGGACAGCGAGGGAGGGTTCATCTACTCTCAGGTAAACTCTGTAAGAAGGTCATGGTGTTTGGGAATCCTATGTTGCAATAGTACTCAGGTTTAAGAAAATCCTAGAGACTGATCTTAAAATGGCTGAAGAATGTAAAGATTCTGAGAACCCAATATTCCCAGAATATCTGTGAACAAACACTTCTGTTTATAAGAAAAAATGGGCAAGCTTGATTGGCTATCCCAGATGTGTGTGTGTGTGTGTGTGTGTGCATGCACTCAAGTGTATGCAAATTTTGTGGGAGACCATTTCAGCTTCACCATCTAAGTCAGTGGCTCTCAACTCCGGCAGTATGCAGATGACATACACATAGATATATTTAGGCTCCATCCTTGGAGATTCAGATTTTGGCAAGGGCCCAGCATCATTTATCTTTGAAAAGCTCCCCAGGAGATAAGGATGCCCTACCAGGGCTGAGAATCACTAGTCTAAGCAAAAACAGGCACTGGAGGCCCTCATCATTACATCTTTGGCTCCACTTGTGCTTTTTTGCCCTGCTGAGTGTCAATCAGCTGCATGCTCCAGTGTGGTGACAAGACTACACATGGGTTGATTGCATATATGGAAGACAGTCACTGCTTTCTTGGATCTGTAAATTTACTGCTTGGGGCTTATTTTTAAAATAGTGTTATTTTTTACCAAAATACGGCCAACTCTAGCAAAAGTAGAACCCTCTTAATTAATGCAATTGACCTTTTTGTGAGGTCATTTATCCCCTCTGGATAAACATCCTATTTCAGCAGGGATACAGAGTACTAGCAGTCATGTTTAGCAAACTTCAGGCCCTATAAAAACATTTTATTTGGCATAATGGATGACCCTGAGCAGCCACAATCTCAATGTTGTTTTTTTTTCTACCATGTTTTTTTTTCTACCCTATTTCTTGAGGCAAGAGACCAATAGATTGCATCAATTTTTTTTAACTTGAAAAGTTGATGCCTACTATAATACACCAGAAAGCTTAATCCTTGGTTTGGTCCCAAATCAGCAAACACTTGCTTTAGTGTAAGATGGACAACTGTGCTCCTGGGCTACAAAGACACCCCCTGAGCTAGTGCCCTTTCTACCCTCATACACATATAGTCTCTTTCCTCTTCAACCCATTGGACACAGTTATTAGAATTGGCTTCTTTAGACCCCTTTGCATGATGTCACTTCTCTCTCAAGAACTTCCATAGGCTTCCTAGTGTCAATCATTTGAAATCTAAACTCATTTAGCCAGGCCAACCTTCTAACCTCCACAGTGACTGATACTTTTATTGTTTCTCAATGTAGACTTCTCCCCTACCCTAACCAGGCCAGCATTATTCAGGGTTCATACTGGGTGATAGCCACCTTGCCTAGAACTTGATGTCTTTCCCACTTCTGTCTTGAACTTGGCCAGCCAAGCTAGAGGTGTATTTCCAGAGCCCATTTTGCCTCCATCCCAGAAACAGCTGCTCTGTGCCATGGCAGGATGAGCCTCCTCACTCCCCTCATTTGACCTTGGCAATGTCCATTTTGACTCCCAAGGAATCCCCTGCTCCCATAAGAATCACCCTCTAAAGCAGCACCCAAAATTCATGCCTTCAAGAAACCTTCCTTGATTGACTTCATTGTACTTTGCAGGTATCGACTAGACTGCCTGTACTGTTCTCATTAACTTTACATGACCATAGATTGTCATCTGTGCTCTATTCCACATCACTAGCTAGATTGTAAATTCTACAGCGCAAGCATTTTTTATTATGCTGTTTCTATATCCTTTTATAGTTAGATGAAAATAAACTGAAACAGCCGATGCTCTTGTGAGGGAAGTGTCCTACAGCCAGAACTGGGATGAGGCCCCATCAGCTTTTGGATGCTCCTGGCTGTGAGAATGTAGAAGTCCTGTACCCTGAGGTGAGGTGAGTCCTGCTCTGAGGTGAGGCAGAGAGAGTCAGACAGGGCATACCAGCCAGCGGATCTGACAGTAAGAAAGCCTTCAGTAGCACAGCTCTAGCTGTTCCCCTACATGGACCTCACCTCCAAGTGGAGACTCCCATCCACTCCCTCCCTTCCCCTACTTCCTTACAGCCTCCTGTGACTTGTGAAATATACTTCCCATACCTGGAGGGAGAAAGAAAAGGGGATTGCTTTTTGTTATACCCAGGGGCATACAATAAAGTGGGCCTCAGACTTTGTGTCCAAGCTCATTTGACTTGTCATATTTCTGAATCTGAAGCTAAAGGATTCAAGCTTCTCTGATTCAACAAGGGTTTTACAATAGCTTTTCACATATCAGACGTCCTGATAAGTCCCAACCCAAAACTTGTCTTGGTTGGCTTGGGTACCCTGTTCACACCAGTGAATTTTTAATCCTCAGTCATGTCTCATTCAGTCAGTCAGGTAAACTGAGAGGCTGTGGATTTTTAAGAAAAGCATCAATAGCTTTCAGGTAGCAAAATATCTTTAATCTGAACAATTCTCAACCTTGGCATCCTTTTTCCACTCATCCCCTTTTTCTTTTTTTTAAATTATACTTTAAGTTCTAGGGTACATGTGCACAACTTGCAGGTTTATTACATAGGTATACATGTGCCATGTTGGTTTGCTGCACCCATCATTAGATATTTCTCCTAATGTTGTCCCTCCTCCAGTCCCCCACCCCACAACAGGCCCTGGTGTGTAATGTTCCCCACCCTGTGTCCAAGTGTTCTCATCGTACAATTCCCACCCACGAGTGAAAACATGAGGTGTTTGGTTTTCTGTCCTTGTGATAGTTTGCTGAGAATGATGGTTTCCAGCTTCATTCATGTCCCTGCAAAGGACATGAACTCATCATTTTTTATGGCTGCATAGTATTCCATAGTGTATATGTGCCACATTTTCTTAATCCATTCTATCATTGATGGATATTTGAGTTGGTTCCAAGTCTTTGCTATTGTGAATAGTGCCACAATAAACATACATGTGCATGCGTCTTTATAGCAGCATGATTTATAATCCTTTGAGTATATACCCAGTAATGGGATGGCTGGGTCAAATGGTATTTCTAGTTCTAGATCCCTGAGGAATCACCACACTGTCTTCCACAATGGTTGAACTAATTTACACTTCCACCAACAGTGCAAAAGCATTCCTATTTCTCCACATCCTCTCCAGCATCTGGTGTTTCCTGACTTTTTAATGATCGCCATTCTAACTGGCATGAGATGGTATCTCATTGTGGTTTTGATTTGCATTTCTCTGATGATCAGTGATGATGAGCATTTTTTCATGTGTCTTTTGGCTGCATAAATGTCTTCTTTTGAGAAGTGTCTGTTCATACACTTTGCCCACTTTTTGATGTGGTTGTTTGTTTTTTTCTTGAAAATTTGTTTAAGTTCGTTGTAGATTCTGGATATTAGCCCTTTGTCAGATGGGAAGATTGCAAAATTTTTCTCCCATTCTGTAAGTTGTCTGCTCACTCTGATGGTAGTTTCTTTTGCCGTGCAGAAGCTCTTTAGTTTAATTAGATCCCATTTGTCTATTTTGGCTTTTGTTGCCATTGCTTTTGGTGTTTTATTCATGAAGTCCTTGCCCATGCCTATGTGCTGAATGGTGTTGCCTAGGTTTTCTTCTAGTGTTTTTATGGTTTTAGGTCTAAATTTAAGTCTTTAATCCATTTTGAATTAATTTTTGTATAAGATGTAAGGAAGGGATCCAGTTTCAGCTTTCTACATATGGCTAGCCAGTTTTCCCAGCATAATTTATTAAATAGGGAATCCTTTCTCCATTTCTTCTTTTTGTCAGGTTTGTCAAAGATCAGATGGTTGTAGATGTGTGGTGTTATTTCTGAGGCCTCTGTACTATTCCATTGGTCTATATATCTGTTTTGGTACCAGTACCATGCTGTTTTGATTACTGTAGCCTTGTAGTATAGTTTGAAGTCAGGTAGCATGATGCCTCCAGCTTTGTTCTTTTTGCTTAGGATTGTCTTGGCAATGTGGGCTCTTTTTTGGTTCCATACGAACTTTAAAGTAGTTTTTTCCAATTCTGTGAAGAAAGTCATTTGTAGCTTGATGAGGATGGCATTGAATCTATAAATTACCTTGGGCAGTATGGCCATTTTCAAGATATTGATTCTTCCTATCCATGAGCCTGGAATGTTCTTCCATTTGTTTGTGTCCTCTTTTATTTTGTTGAGCAGTGGTTTGTAGTTCTCCCGGAAGAGGTCCTTTACATCTGTTGTAAGTTAGATTCCTAGGTGTTTTATTCCTTTTGTAGCAATTGTGAATGGGAGTTCACTGATGATTTGGCTCTGTTTGTCTGTTATTGGTATATAGGAATGCCTGTGATTTTTGCACATTGATTTTGTATCCTGAGACTTTGCTGAAGTTGCTTATCAGCTTAAGGAGATTTTGGGCTGAGACAATGGAGTTTTCCAAATGTACAATCATGTCATCTGCAAACAGGGACAATTTGACTTCCTCTTTTCCTAACTGAATACCCTTTATTTCTTTCTCTTGCCTGATTTCTCTGGCCAGAACTTCCAACACTATGTTGAATAGGAGCAGTGAGAGAGGGCATCCTTGTCTTGTGCCAGTTTTCAAAGGGAATGCTCCCAGTTTTTGCACATTCAGTATGATATTGGCTGTGGGTTTGTCATAAATAGCTCTTATTATTTTGAGATATGTCCCATCAATACCTAGTTTACTGAGAGTTTTTAGCATGAAGGGCTGTTGAATTTTGTCAAAGGCCTTTTCTGCATCTATTGAGATAATCATGTGGTTTTTGCCATTGGTTCTGTTTATGTGATGGATTACGTTTATTGATTTGTGTATGTGGAACCAGCCTTGCATTCCAGGGATGAAGCCAATTTGATCATGGTGGAAAAGCTTTTTGATGTGCTGCTGGATTCGGTTTGCCAGTATTTTATATTGAGGATTTTTGCATCAATGTTCATCAGGGATATTGGTCTAAAATTCTCTTTTTTGTTGTGTCTCTGCCAGGCTTTGATATCAGGATGATGTTGGCCTCATAAAATGAGTTAGGGAGGATTCCCTCTTTTTCTATTGATTGGAATAGTTTCAGAAGGAATGGTACCAGCTCCACCTTGTACCTCCAGTAGAATTCGGCTGTGAATCCGTCTGGTCCTGGACTTTTTTTGGTTGGTAAGCTATTAATTATTCCCTCAATTTCAGAGCCTGTTATTGGTCTATTCAGAGATTCAACTTCTTCCTGGTTTAGTCTTGGGAGGGTGTATGTGTCCAGGAATTTATCCATTTCTTCTAGATTTTCTAGTTTATTTGCATAGAAGTGTTTATAGTATTCTCTGATGGTAGTTTGTATTTTTGTGGGATCGGTGGTGATATCCCCTTTATCATTTTTTATTGCATCTATTTGATTCTTCTCTCTTTTCTTCTTTATTAGTCTTGCTAGTGGTCTATCAATTTTGTTGATCTTTTCAAAAAACCAGCTCCTGGATTCATTGATTATTTGAAGGGTTTTTTGAGTCTTTATTTCCTTCAGTTCTTCTCTGATCTTAGTTATTTCTTGCCTTCTGCTAGCTTTTGAATGTGTTTGCTCTTGCTTTTCTAGTTCTTTTAATTGTGATGTTAGGGTGTCAATTTTAGATCTTTCCTCCTTTCTCTTGCGGGCATTTAGTGCTATAAATTTCCCTCTACACACTGCTTTGAATGTGTCCCAGAGATTCTGGTATGTTGTGTCTTTGTTCTCATTGGTTTCAAAGAACATCTTTATTTTTGCCTTTATTTTGTTGTGTAACCAGTATTCATTCAGGAGCAGGTTGTTCAGTTTCCATGTAGTTGATCAGTTTTGAGTGAGTTTCTTAATCCTGAGTTCTAGTTTGATTGCACTGTGGTCTGAGAGACAGTTTGTTATAATTTCTGTTCTTTTACATTTGCTTAGGAGTCCTTTACTTCCAACTATGTGGTCAATTTTGGAATAGGTGTGGTGTGCTGAAAAGAATGTATATTCTATTGATTTGGGGTGGAGAGTTCTGTAGATGTCTATTAGGTCTGCTTGGTGCAGAGCTGGGTTCAAGTCCTGGATAACCTTGTTAACTTTCTGTCTCGTTGATCTGTCTAATGTTGACAGTGAGGTGTTAAAGTCTCCCATTATTATTGTGTGGGAGTCTAAGTCTCTTTGTAGGTCTCTAAGGACTTGATTTATGAATCTGGGTGCTCCTGTATTGGGTGCATATATATTTAGGATAGTTAGCACTTCTTGTTGAATTGATCCCTTTACCATTATGTAATGGCCTTCTTTGTCTCTTCTGATCTTTGTTGGTTTAAAGTCTGTTTTATCAGAGACTAGGATTGCAACCCCTACCTTTTTTTGTTTTCCATTTGCTTGGTAGGTCTTCCTCCATCCCTTTATTTTGAGCCTATGTGTGTATTTGCATGTGAGATGGGTTTCCTGAATACAGCACACTGATGGGTCTTGACTCTTTATCCAATTTGCCAGTCTGTGTCTTCTAACTGGAGCATTTAGCTCATTTACATTTAAGGTTAATATTGTTATGTGTGAATTTGATCCTGTCATTATGATGTTAGCTGGTTATTTTGCCTGTTAGTTGATGTGGTTCCTTCATAGCATTGATGGTCTTTACAATTTGGCATGTTTTTGCAGTGGCTGGTACCAGTTGCTCCTTTCCATGTTTAGCGCTTCCTTCAGGAGCTCTTGTAAGGCAGGCCTGGTGGTGACAAAATCTCTCAGCATTTGCTTGTCTGTAATGGATTTTATTTCTCCTTCACTTCTGAAGCTTAGTTTGGCTGGATATGAAATTCTGGGTTGAAAACTCTTTTCTTTAAGAATGTTGAATATTGGCCCCCACTCTCTTCTGGCTTATAGGGTTTCTGCCAAGACATCCGCTGTTAGTCTGATGAGCTTCCCTTTGTGGGTAACCTGACCTTTCTCTCTGGCTGCCCTTAACATTTTTTCCTTCATTTCAACCTTGGTGAACCTGACAATTATGTGTCTTGGAGTTGCTCTTCTTGAGGAGTATCTTTGTGGTGTTCTCTGTATTTCCTGAATTTGAATGTTGGCCTGCCTTGCTAGGTTGGGGAAGTTCTCCTGGATAATATCCTGCAGAGTGTTTTCCAGCTTGGTTTGATTCTCCCCATCACTTTCAGGTACACCAATCAAATGTAGATTTGGTCTTTTCACATAGTTCTGTATTTCTTGGAGGCTTTGTTCGTTTCTTTTTACTCTTTTTTCTCTGAACTTCTCTACTAGCTTCATTTCATTAATTTGATCTTCAATCACTGATACCCTTTCTTCCACTTGATCAAATTGGCTACTGAAGCTTGTGCATGCATCACATAGTTCTTGTGCCATGGTTTTCAGCTCCATCGGGTAATTTAAGGTCTTCTCTTCACTGTTTATTCTAGTTAGCCATTTTTCTAATCTTTTTTCAAGGTTTTTAGCTTCCTTGCGATGGGTTTGAACATCCTCCTTTAGCTCTGAGAAGTCTGTAATTACCAACCTTCTAAAACCTACTCCTGTCAACTCGTCAAAGTCATTCTCCATCCAGCTTTGTTTCATTGCTAGTGAGGAGCTGCAATCCTTTGGAGGAGAAGAGGTGCTCTGGTTTTTAGAATTTTCAGCTTTTCTGATCTGGTTTCTCCCCATCTTTGTGGTTTTATCTAACTTTGATGTTGGTGACCTACAGATGGGGTTTTGGTGTGGATGTCCTTTTTGTTGATGTTGATGCTATTCCTTTCTATTTGTTAGTTTTCCTTTTAACAGTCAGGGCCCTCAGCTGCAGGTTTGTTGGAGTTTCATGGAGGTCCACTCCAGATCCTGTTTGCCTGGGTATCACCAGTGAAGGCTGCAGAACAGTAAATATTGCAGAACAGCAAATATTGCTGCCTGATCCTTCTTCTGAAAGCTTTGTCCCAGAGGGGCACCTGCCTGTATGAGGTGTCTGTTGGCCCCTACTGGGAGGTGTCTCCCAGTTAGGCTACACTGGGGTCAGGGACCCACTTGAAGAGGCAGTCTGTCTGTTCTCAGAGCTGAAATGCTGTGCTGGGAGAACCACTGCTCTCTTCAGAGTTGTCAGACAGGGAGGTTTAAGTCTGCAGAAGTTTCTGCTGCCTTTTGTTCAGCTATGCCTTGCCCACAGAGGTGGAGTCTATAGATGCAGTAGGCCTTGCTGAGCTGCGGTATGCTCTGCCCAGTTCGAGCTTCCTGGCCACTTTGTTTACCTACTCAAGCCTCAGCAATGGCGGACACCCCTCCCCTCACCAGGCTGTAGCCTCACAGGTTGATCTCAAACTGCTGCGCTAGCAGTGAGCAAGGCTCTGTGGGTGTAGGACCTGCCGTCTGCCGGCTGCTAAGACTGTGGGAAAAGCAGAGTATTTGGGCAGAAGTGTCCCGTTTTTCCAGGTACAGTCTGTCACAGCTTCCCTTGGCTACAGAAGGGAAATCCCCTGACCCCTTGTGCTTGCCAGGTGAGGCGATGGCCCTCCCTGCTTTGGCTCACCCTCCATGGGCTGCACCCACTGTCCAACCAGAACCAATGAGATGAACTAGGTCTCTCAGTTGGAAATGCAGAAATCACCTGTCTTCTGTGTTGATCATGCTGGGAGCTGCAAACTGGAGCTGTTCCTATTTGGCCATCTTGGAGCGGACTTGCTCATCACCTTTTTCAAATGTGTAGGCTGAGCACAATTAATATGAAAGTAAGGATGTAGAGCAGAACTTGGGGAAAATGCCTGTATTTTGAGCCAGTTAGACAAGACTTCCCTAGGCTAGGATTAAACACCCCCAAATGAACCATGGAATCTCTGAAGGCCTCCTTAGCTCAATGAACCAAATCCTGCAATCCAAGACTGTTACCCTAAGGCCTGCATGCTTGCCTCATGGGTCTTGATATTGACAGGGGTTGGGATACGAAGGAGGAACAACATCTTTCTTTTCTTCTTTCCTATAGTTAAAGTGTAAATGCTTTCATCATTTCCTTTTGTTTTGTCCTCATATTGCTATTTAATACTATTCACATCAGGCAGTGTTATCAAACACACTCTTAATACCCTCAAGCAATTTTCCATTGCTTCTAGAATCACCTGTTTCCATGGCCATGAGGACTCCACCTTCCTGGGTCACATGCAACCTGACTGATGTTCTTTAACCAACAGAGCATCCTGAACACAGCCCTAGCATGTGAGAAGCAGACAGATCTCAATAATTACTGCTTCTCATTTCAAGTATGTTTCCTCTTTCAGGGTAACTGGTGAGAAAGTGCTGACATGCTCCTTACAAAGAACAAGTCTCTTTGTAATAGAAAAAAAAATGTATCTGGAAAATGCAGTGACCAAAAAATCAGAAGAAATACTTAATTTAAAACTCTTGTACGCTGGAGGGGATCGCTTTGGTTGAGAGAACAAAGGTCTTTGTGAAAGAAGACATAATAAAAATCCCTTCCACCTAGTGGCTTTCTAGGAAATTGTCATTATGGTGCCTTTAAACCTGGCCACAATTTTGAGCTTCTGCTTGTTGGGAAATAGAGCACATGATGCCACACTGTAGGCAGCATTGAAGTTGTCTGTTCTGCCTAGGGTTGATGTCCACCTGTCACAAATTGGGAGCTTTGGGGTTTTGTTTGGAGAAACAAACTATCTGACTAACAGTGTCTCATTTATTTTCCCCTTAACAGGGAATGTCATTCAGGTGATTGAGAGTACTATCAAAATATTACCAATATTACATTCACTGACCATATTATTATATAGAGAGGAATTTGGAAAAAAGGTTGCTCTAGATGAACCAAATGCTGATAGTAGAATCAGTGAGAGTCTACTTTTAGGTGCTTACAAACAAAATTTGAGAAAAAGATGTGGATAAATTCTATTGGTTTGTTTGTTTGTTTTGAGATAGAGTCTTGTTCTGTGCCCCAGGCTGGAGTGCAGTGGTGCGATCTTGGCTCATTGAAACCTCTTCCTCCCAGGTTCAAGTGATTCTCCTGCCTCAGCCTCCTGTGTAGCTGGGATTACAGGTGGGCGCCACCACACCTGGCTAATTTTTGTATTTTTGGTAGAGACAGGGTTTCACCATGGTGGCCAAGCTGGTCTCAAACTCTGGACCTCAAATGATCCACCCACCTTGGCCTCCCAAATTGCTGGGATTACAGGTGTGAGCCACTGCACCCAGTGATAAATTCTAAAAAGAGGGTTTTTTGGTTTTGTTTCTGCTTTTTTTAAGGGTATATATAATGTGGAAATAATAACGAATCTCATTACATATATATATAAATATATATATATATAAATTAATCTGCCAAATAGTTGTGAAACTTAAGACATGGAAATAATATGATGCCTCATTCCCAGCTTCATTGTAGTTTTCTACCCTCCATTATCTCTGCCTCTTCTTTCTTATTTATTTTACTTTTGATCTTGTTGCACACATACACATATATCTTCTTCTTTCTTATAACAAGTCATATATACATAAAATAAGTAGGGTTCATACGATTGATGGCTTTAGAACCAGTGTAGGAAGTTTGACATTTCAGTAGGAAAATCTTTTATAAGCCACCTCTGGAATTTAACATGGAAGTGGCTTCCTACCAGAGTGATGGGAGGCAGGCTTCTCAGATCATGTGAGTCCCCTAAGGCAGCTACATATCATCATACTCTCATTTGTCTTTTCTGCATATGCTATATAGCAAACTGTTAGGCATGAGGTACTGATTGACTAATAAATGATTAATTTGCATTACTTTATGGCATTTCTGCTCAGAACTATAAACATTCTATATTATTTCAAGGTTTAGTCTCAAGCAATCTAAAGCCAAGTGGGTTTAAAAAAAAGATGTGGGCATATAAACATGCTGTCATATTTCTGATAACCAGTTGCTTTAGAAGAGGGCTAGTTGCATATAAATTTTAGTGAAATAAAATTAATATGAAGCATTACTTCACTGTAGCAAGACTTTAAGCAGCTAAAATCCACCTCCCTAGCCTTTGGATTCTATCTGTAAAAGGTTGCCATCAGAAGTGAATGTTAGAATATTTTTTTTCTGTATTTAGCTTGGGAATGTGATCTTAGAAACCTGGATAAATTTCTCTTCCTTCCACTGCCTGCAACCTCCGAACAGACGTTGCTAATTTTAAGCTATTCTAGCCATACTCTGTCCCTGGGTTGACTTAAAGAGGGTGTTCTTCTGGTACGTCTGTAACCACCTTGGATTAGAGCCTAGATAGAGATGCCATTCTGAATATTGTAATAGCAAGGTACAGTGTACTTCATCATGCGTTCTAAAAGGGTTTTAAAAACAATGAGTTGGTCATAGAGCAGTTTGGGCCAAAGAATAGTTGATGAATATAATGCTAACCACACCAGGGGCAGTCGTAATAAGACACCATGAACTTCCTTCCCAGAGATCTAAAGTTAATGCATGACTGGAATTAGACACACAGTGCTATGAGAGGCATTGTCAGAAGAAGTGATGTTTAAGCTGAGGCTTCAAAGGTGAAGTAAGAAAGGATCCATCAATGAAGGGAAGGGGAATCATGTTCAGTCAGTGGGACAGAGGCGGCAAGTACTGAACACAGAAAAGCATGGTGCATTCAAGGAACCAAAAGGTGATCAGTGCAGGGTGACAAGGATAATGGGTATGGATAAGGGTGGGAAAGTGGTAGGGACCTGAGTGTGAAGGTTCTTACAAATTAAATTGCTTGAACATTTAAGGATTATGGGAAATCATGAAGCTCTTTAAGTGCCTAATCACATTTATATTGTAGAAAAGGCATTCATCCATGTAGATGGGATGCTTCCTCTCATTTCCACACATTTGTTGTCTGTGCTGAAGGGTGGAGGGGTGCTGACCCTGCTCATTGCCATAGAGAATAAGTTGGCTACACAGGGCTTCTCTTAGAGTCACAAAGACATGCCTTTCCTCCTGGGTCCTTTGCATCTGCCTGCAGTGCTCATACTCCTCTCTTGGTTGACTCATTCTTACTCTTGCAGTCTTACCTTGAAAGTCACCTCCTTAGAGAGGCCCTCCCTGACCACCTCATAATTACAATGCCCTCTCCCCATATTCTCTATTTCAGCACTTTGCTTATTTCCTATATAGCACTCCTGACAATTTGCAAGTTGGGGTTTTCTTGAGGAACCCCTTTTTGTCTTTCTCTCACTAGTATAAAAAAGCTCCATGGCATTGGAAATTCATACCTTGCCTGTGTTACTCACTGACATATCCAGAGCACCTTCATGAGAGACTGAGTGTAGGGAGACCAGTCAGGGAACCACTGTAAGCATTCAAGTGAGAGGTACTGGTGGTCTGGGCCTAGGTTAATAGTGGTGCACTCATTTAGGGATATTTTTAAAACAGGCAAAACAGGTCTTGATAATTGATTGGATGGTGGGAAAGAGAAAGGTCAAGAGTCCCCAGGCTTCAGGGACTCTCAGAGTTCTAGGTGTCCAAAAGGATTGGAAAAAAAATCAATTGTTGCTAATGGAAATCATGTAATAAGCAGTTTCAGAAAAATTGTTCCACAGCTATTTTAAGGGTTTAAAGCTATTATTAATAGTAAAACTGAAACAGTAGGTAGTAAGCAGAAAAAAGAGCACTAATTTATAGCCTGCAGAAGGTTTTCAAAGTGTTGCAATAAAAAGCAAGTGATAAATGGTTTTTAGAAGTATAGCAATCCCTTGTTTGAGATTGCTCAACTGAAATGATAATTCTTCAGTTACAGAATAGTGTAAAAGTAGGTTTAAGGTGGGTTTTTTTGTTTTTTTTGTTTGTGTTTTGGTGTGTGGGGTTTTCCTGTAAAATCCAGGAGAACTGCTGGACAAATTCTAGAAGAGCTGTAACTGGTTTAAGATTTAAGTAACATCAAATCAGTAGACCTGAATAAGATTTTAGAATAATCTAATCAATATGCTATATATATATATTTATAACTATAGATACCAACAAAAATGTCTTCTATGATTTTTGCAATGCTTGGAAAAAGAAGTCATAGTAATAATAACCTTATATACAGTAATGATCAGTTTACAAGACACTTTCTATATACATTATCTATGTTGATTACTGCACCCTCTTTGTAAAGTGAAATTTACTGATTTTATTTTAAAATTGCAGGAACTGGCCTCACAGAGGCCAAATGACTTGTCCAAGGTCATACAGTTAATTAATCACTGAACAGGACTTAAGGCAGAGAAGAAACTAGAATCTCCATTGTACAGATCAGAAAAGGTGCTTCAGAACACTTGCCTGAGGCCATGGGGTTTGAAACTGGTGGGAGCAGAACTAGGAAACAGCTTTCCCCTTCAGCCTATTTTTTCCTCTGTGGGTCAGTACAGTGCAATAAAGCCCTGTCACATTTGGGTTTGGGAGGCTCTTTGGAGGCAGATTGGGGACAAGTGTTTTCTCTATGCATAGGGCTCACTCTCTGCTGCTCAGTTCTCCTGGTGCCTGGCTTTCTTTCTGTCCTTCTCCTTGGGGTCCCCCAATACTACTGGCAGTGTTTCCATGGACTGGTGAGGCAACAGAGGAGAGGAATCCAGTCCACATGCTACCTGTGTGACACTGCTGGTCTCCCCATACTCTCATGGCCCACATAGACTCTTGAGTTGGGGCCCTTTCCTCAGTGATAGCAGCTCCTGACAATTGACTCATACTATTTGTGTTTCTTCCTAGAAATTCCCGAGAGAGAGAAAGAGAAAGAAAATCTGATAGGCCCAGTTCATCTTTTCAAGCTAGGGCACATCATAGGGCACTGGCCTATGGGTGGGCCACCCTTGCTTCAGGTACCACTCCTGGTCCATCAGCTGTGAGGCTATCACAGTATTTACAAAGGGCTGATCTACATAGGGCAGGGCTACAGTGAGGGCAGTTTCTCCCAAAGTGGGATGTGGGCATGGCAGGTATTTCGTTGTTTGTTTTTGTTTTTTGAGACAGAGTCTCTCTCTGTTGCCCAGGCTGGAGTGTGGAGGGCAGTGGCATGATCTTGGTTCACTGCAGCCTCTGCCTCCTGGGTTCAAGTGACTCTCCTGCCTCAACCTCCTGAGTAGCTGGGATTACAGGCATGCACCACCACACCTGGCTAGTTTTTGTAATTTTAGTAGAGATGGGATTTCACCATGTTGGCCAGGCTGGTCTCGAACTCCTGACCTCAAGTGATCTCCCATGTCTTGGCCTCCCAAAGTGCTGGGATTACAGGTGTGTGCCACCGCACCTGGCCTATGGCAGGTATTTTGAAGCTTGGTCTGCCTAGGTCAGTCCAAAGTGGAGCTACAGTTTACAGGGACAAGAGGTTACTGTGGTGGAGGGTGGGCAGGGGACTTCCCAGGACAAAAGAGTTTGAACTGAATCTTGAGGTATAGATTTTTCGTTGGCCCAGTGTATTAGTCAGGATTCTCCAGAGAAACAAAACCAGTTTATTATGGGAATTGGCTCACATGATTATGAAGGCCAAGAGGTCCCACCATCTGCCATCTGCCAGCTAGAGAACCAGGAAAGTGGGTGGTATCTTTCAGACCAAATCTTAACCAGGGGAGCTGATGATATAACTCCCAGTCCAAGACCAAAGTTCTGAGAATTGAGAGGAGAGGGTGCTGCTGATGTAAGTTTCAGAGTCCAAAGGCCTGCGAATGAGGAGCTCTGACATCCATTAGCAGAAAAAGATGTATGTCTCAACTCAAGAAGAGAGACAGAATGTGCCCCTCCTTCACCTTTTTGTTCTGTCTGGGCTCTCAACAGATTGGATTATGCCCACCCCCATTGGTGAGGGTGGATCTTCTTTACTCAGCCTGCTCTCTACTCAGAGAGACTAACATCTTCCAGATACACCCAGAAAGAATGATTTACCACTCTCTGGGCATCCCTTAGCTCAGTCCAGTTGACACATAAAATTAGCCGTCACACTCAGTAAGGAGAGGGCTGACAGGAGGGACAGAGAAAACGGCATGTGCAAAGGCACAGAGGCTTGGCTTGAGACAGCACAGCACACACAGGAAGTGCAAATCATTCAGTGTGGCTGGAATGTCAAGTCTATGGAGGAATGTAGGGGGAGATGGGGCTGGAAAGGTAGGCAAAGTTAGACTTGTGATTCTCAGCTAGAGGCTGTATTACCTTACAAGTAGCATTAGGAAATGTAGATGATCTTTTTAAATTTGTTTATTTGTTTTCCACTTATGATGGTGAATGGGGATTGTTGCTGGCATTTAGTGGGTGGGACTAGAAATGAGAAGGGCAAACCTGCAAACAGAAGAACTGTTGCGCCCTAATTGCCAATAGGGCTTTCATTGGGAAACATGAAGATTGTGAAGGCCTTTTTCAATGTCATGCTAAGGGATTTAGATTTTAGTCCCAAGAAAGGTGGTGAGTAGGAATAAGGAGTCTAGAGCAGCTTCTAGATTTTGACTTGGGCAGTTGGGTGGAAGGCAGATCTAATCATTGAGGCTGGGATTATAGGGAGAGAGGAACAGAGGTAAGAAATGGCCAGAAAGAAGATGAATTCACATTGCATATGTCAACATATAGGTGAAGTTGCCCGAGAGTCTGTTCAAATGCACTGCATAGCTCAGGAGAGACAATGGAGGAGCGATGTTGACGTGGAAATCCTCAGAGCATCAGGAATAGGTGAAATTGTGGGCATAGATGTGATCGCTCAGAGTGAGTGTGGATTTTGGATTATCCAAGGCCAATTTTTAATCTTAGGCAGGCTTTCCTGCTTTCTACTGAGTGTGTTCACAGGAAATACCAATTAAAATTAATGTCAACATAAGTAAAACATAATTAGGAAGATAAATTTCCTGCCAAAAATATAATGAACTCTAGAGTGAAATGTAAAATGTTTTTAGCTCACTTATCTGATACTTTTATATGATGCTTTACCTTTCTTGATTCTATGAAGCCTAGTAAGTTAGAGCAGAAAATATTTTAGAAGTTTCAAGGAGATTGGTAATAGAAAAAAAATGAAGATTAGATCTTTCTCCTCTTTCTTAAGAGCTCAGATGATCTGGACTGTGTTTCTCTGGTTCCTCATTTAGCTGACCTATTACAGAGGGAAGTCGTCAGCTAGTTAGAAGGAAGGAATATACCAGGACATAAACTTCGTTTCTCCTTCCTCTTGCCATAGAAATTATATTTTCCCACTGTTGTTCATCTGAAGCATGCCTGCCCAGATAGAAGGGGCAATGCACTGTATGGTTTTTTTTATGATCTAGTGATTTAAATCTTAAGTTTCAATGGAGAAAACTGAGCAGCCTAAATTATTGGCACATAAACCCATAGAGAATAGTCATTGATTAAGATAATCAATAGACGTTATTTTCAATAACAACAGTAGTGTGTTCTTCACCACTTCTAGAAGCACTTGGAAGTTCTTGGGAAGAATACTATTACTGCAGTTCAGACTAGCTTAGATTTTCAGATTGTTCTCTACTAAGTTGATTCAGATGGTTTTACTGGGTTTAAGTAGAATGGAGTCATGACTGTTTTCTAACATAATACTCAGCTTCCCTTGGGATCTCCCTGGGAAGGATATGGACACAAAGATTGAATAGAAGCTGTTAATTTCCTCAGATGACCTGCCATTCAGTTAACTGTCAAACTGTTATTTGTAAATAACAGCACAGATTATCTGCACTCCAAGTTCTTGCCAAGTGATTGTCACTTGGAACACTCTGTGGACAGATTCTTATCAAGAACTTAATTGTGAGAAACAACATTCACACAGGGTTGCCTGTAGACATGCAGTCCATAATTTCCCTAGAAGATTGTTTCCCAAAGTGTCATCCTTAAATTTCCCTGAAATGTAAACAGGTAGTATATGATAAAATGATCAAATTGTTTTGGTAACACTCTAGATTAGACAAAGTTTCTTTACTGAAGAACTTCTTTAAACATTAGTGTAGGTCAATGTACATGTAAATATCCAAGAAATAAGAATTTGAGTAGGCAGTATTTCTCAAATGTACTTGATCACAGAGCTCTTAGATAATATTATGAGAAATATGCATGTGTAGCCAGGCGTGGTGGCTCATGCCTGTAATCCCAACACTTGGGGAAACTGAGGTGGGTGGATCACTTGAGGTCAGGAGTTCAAAACCAGCCTGGCCAACATGGTGAAACCCTGTATCTACTAAAAATACAAAAATTAGCTGGGCATGGTGGCACACGCCTATAATCCCAGCTACTCAGGAGGCTGAGGCAGGAGAATCGCTTGAACCTGGGAGTTAGAGGTTGCAGTGAGCTGGGATCACACCACTGCACTCCAGCCTGGGTGACAGAGCAAGACTCTGTCTCATAAAAAAAAAAAAGAGGAAGAAAGAAAGAAAATACTCATGTGCTTCAGGACACACCTCGTACTACTGGATATTCTAAATTTTATGCTAGGTCATCAGCATTCTGGGCACTTGGTTACTTTACTCTGGTCTCCCTTCTCATAGAATTACTTTAAATTTGTAGTATGTGATTAGCCTATATTGAAGGACATTGTAAAAAACAGCCCTATAGCATTCACTATTATAAAGATGGCCTGTTAGACATTGTCTGTGGCCCAGCCAGTAACACTCTGTTGGGATCCATGGAGACATTTCTCTTAAGTCAACACAGTGATACTTACACTTCATCGGGAGCAACTTATCTTTTAAAATCCTACAGTCACTATAAATTTTATCACTGATTTTTTTTTTCTTTGCTTTGACTGGTAGGCAGTTTAGAGTGAAATTTGCAGTCTACCTCTAGCAATAATACATGACTGTATGGTATGCACTTTGTACAAATTTCATCTTGGTTTACATATGTTTTCTTTCCCATGCTTCCCACTAACTTAATTTCCAAATTTAAAAATCCTGTTCATTCACTCTTCCAATAAAAATTTATTTAGCACCCTCTCTGGGACAAGCACTAGTCTAGGTGTTGGAAATATGGTGATAAAGATATATATGGTCTTTGCCCTCCAGATCTTATAGTCTAGAGGTGGATATAGACTAGCAAATATACAATACCCTGCATCCAGTGTGATAAAGGACATGATGGAGAAGTACAAGAGGGATACCTAACCCCTGTGAAGAGACTGGGGAACACTGTTAAACCTACTATGTACAAGCATTAGAAATAATGCTTCTTCAAGCACACTGACTGACCTATGGCTTTGGACCTCTCCTTTATTCTATGGTCAAACTCCTTGGTGCCCATCCCCTGTCCTAAGCTGCATCCAGCATGGTGCCCCAGGGCTGCACTGTTATGCTGGATTCTTCTGCTTTGGTGTTTGGGCCAGTGCCTACTCTCGTTTCCTGGTAGGAGATTCTGCAAAGTCTCATGGCTAAACATATCTGACTTTGGATAGTCTGTGTTTCCAATAGCTCACTGTTGGGGGAGAGCTTCCATATCCAGTAAACTAAACATAGATAGGAAGATGGTAGAAGGAGAGGGAAGAAGGTCATGAGGACACAC
Organism: Pan paniscus; assembly: GCF_029289425.2. Lineage (NCBI taxonomy): Eukaryota > Metazoa > Chordata > Mammalia > Primates > Hominidae > Pan > Pan paniscus. Next base: position 37,714,423 of record NC_073264.2, on the reverse strand, counting down.
CCTTTGGATGTACCTGCATTTAGGAGGAAGAAGGAAGAATAGCTAAAGAAGGATCCAGGGAAGGAACTGCCAGGAAGACAGGAAGCCTGGGGTGGCTTGGGGTCACTGAAGCCTTGGGACGAGAGGATTTTTAAAGGAACAGAGTAGTTAGGAAGCCTAAAGATTATTGTGTAGCCACTGGATTTGGTGATGAGACAGGTAAAGACCACCTCCAAAGAGCAATTATACCTGGGGGATGAGAATGCAGAGTTAAGAATTATATAGTCCAGTGTGATTGTGGTTAGGGAGGCAGTGGAAACAGCAAGTATGGACTAGTTGACAATTTGGGGAGTAGACGGAAAGTGAGAGGTAGGGTGGTACCTTAAGGGAATAGCAGGGTCAGGGGAAGTTTGGTGCATTTTTGAAAGACCAAATGCTTCACTTATATACATGTCTCATCACAAAAGACTGCCTAAATGTAGCTATGCCACGGTTGCTGGGCACTGGGATAATGCATACAGTCAACATTCTGAAATGCCTCTTAAAAGAGCACTTGAGTCATAACCTAAATTTTTAGGAGGGGCAGTGATTTCTTATCCACCATATCTTGATCAAACTTCAGATAGCCTTAACCTAATATTTGAAAAGTGAATAGTTTAAAGTCATTTGTTGAGTTGTTCCTTTGCAGTAGAGTAATAACCAAACAGTGACAACCAAACAGAGGATTTTGCAAGCAGTGCACCTCTGTTGGCAGCAGCAGCCCAGGGTGGTAGCTGTTCTGAAGGAAAGACATAGGTTTGACACTGAGGAGAGTGAAGGGAAAGCTCAAAGGGTGAGGATGGTCCCCAAAGTCTTCTTAAACTGTAAGTACAGAATACAGGACAGTACTTGAGGTAATAGGGTAATGGGACAAAGAACATCCTGGTGACTTCTGCACACACACACACGCACATGCACATACACACACATACCTGTGCTACTGATCTACCTCCATGTGTGTCTGCTGAGGCCCAAGCTTGCCCACAATTTGAGGTCATTCTGTTTGCAGTAAGGAAGCAGACAAGAAGTCCTGGGGAGTTTCCCCAGATTCTTTGCTTAACTACCTCTGGGAGTCCACTGTGCAGAAGGGTCCTGAGCCCTGCTGCCCTCTCTACTCCTTCACTGCTAAGGCCTGGCCTCCTCTAATCCTCACTCTAGATGCCTGCCCTAACGGGGCTCGTCTTCTTCATTGCTCATCCCACTTCCCCTGTCCTCCTTACCTGGCCTGTCCTTCCAAGGACTAGTGTTAATTCACTGGGTCAGGGAAAAGCTAATAATAATATCAGCTAACTTTAGAGAGTGCTTATTATGTGTCAGGCACTGTTCAAACTGCTTTATATGAATTATTTCATTTTATCATCCTAACAAATCTTTGAGGTGATGGGTTTACAGATAAGGAAGCAGGACAAACAGCTTAAGGAACTTGTCCAAGGTCACACATCTAGGAAGTTTCAGAGCCGAGATGCTGGCTTCAGAGTCCATGTTCTTAGCTCCTAGGTTATATTATGTCATCTATAAGTTTAGATGAAAAAGGCCAGGAGAAGAGACAATTCATCCACACCACTACACGTCAGCAGCATAGGCAGAGGCTGGGTATTAGCAGAGCCAGAATCCAGGCCTAGAATATGGGCAACAGGCCCAAGGCCTCAGTAGACAGAGGGAAGCTCCCCTCTAGCCTAAGCCAATAGCAGGCTTCATTTGGGAAAGCCCATCCATGGGATGGCTGGGTGGGGGTAGAGAAAGAAGAAACACCTGGCAGGGCACGAAAGTGGGAGATTAAGGCTGAATCTGCACAATCCAATGGCTGATAATTACAGGTTTCCTTGGACCTACATTAGAAGCCCTGTTATGGGCTGAATTATGTCCCTCCAAAAGATGTTAATGTCCTAGCTCCCAATCTGTGAATGTGATCTTATTTGGAAATAAGGGCTTTGCATATAATCAAGTTCAAATGAGGTGATTAGCATTGGGCCTAATCCAATTGGCTGTATCATTACAAAAAGGTGGAATTTGGACCCAGAAACAGACACACATACAGGGAGAATGCCATGTGAAGATGAAGGCAGAGATTGGGGTGATAAATCTACAGGCCAAGAATGACAAAGATTACCAGGAAATCACCAGAAGCTAGGAGAGGGGCATGAAAGAGTTTCTCCCTCACAGCTCTCAGAAGGGATCAATCCTGCCAACACTTTGATTTTGGACTTCTAGCTTCCAGAATGGTGAGACAAGTGATTTCTGTTGTTTAAGCCACTGCATTTGTGGTACTTTATTACAGCAGTACTAGGAACCTACTACAAACCCTAATGCCAAGGTCCCAACTTCATGTGAAGCTCAGGATGGCTGAAATGTTCTGGGCTGTAGTTCACACTTGCAAGTCAGAAGGCTCTCTCAGGGATCCCTCTTTTTCATGACAGAGACCCTGGAACAAGCAGGAAGGAAAGGGAAAGAAAGGGATATTTGTGAGAAACTGCAGCCTGTCAGAAGATACAGGCACATTAAGTCAGTATTTGCAGACTTAACACAAATTCAACTGGTACTGAACCAGCCATCAGCTGTTAGATTTTGTCATCTGTCTCTGGTAACACAAATCTGCAACTCCCTCATTTAAAGAAATATGCAAATTGCTTACAAATCAGCATGTACTATCATCCAGTATTGCAGAGCAGGAGGATTAGTTAGGATGAATTGCATGTCATTCTAGAGGAAATGCCTGAATCTCATGCTCACCTTCACCTCCCAAACTGGACTTTTCAAGACATACAGAGAACTGGGAACTTAGCAGTTATGGAAAAGTCCTGTGAAATAAAAAGTAAGAAATATGCTCTCAAGGTTAGTGCTTTATTTTGAAGGTCTCTGTACCACTTTCAAGGCTATACACTAAAGATGGGAGCTTTTTCATACAAGTTACTTGCATCCTGACCTTTCTGGCTGTCTTTTCCACCATTCTAGACATTGGAGTATACAGAGCCAGATCTGTAGGGTTAGCCTCAGCAGAACACAATGATAGCAGAATGATAGATTCTTGGTAGAAGAAACCATCCAAGCCATGGCGGAATGAATGCTTACCATTATGTGGGAATCTAAATAAAATGAGACACAGGAATCTCCACATACATTGGTACCTATTAGAAGTTTTAGAAGTCTCACTAGGTGCTGCTGCCATAATCACCCTCTAAGGTCCACAAGGATTCTGGGCACTGGGATGTGAAAGCCAGAAATGCTGAAATTTCTGGCCTGTATGCTGGGAGTCACATGTCAATGAGCTTCACTGAGTCAAGGTAGTAATCAGGTGTGCCTAAGGGTCAAATCAATCTGAAATTCACACTGTCTGAGTTTTCTCTGAACCTGGTCTAGTCAAAAGGCATCTAAGCCTTCCTTTTCTGTTTTTTTTTTTTTTAGCCAACGAAAATGTTCCACTAACATGTACATACAATATTAATAACCAGAGCAAATGTTTCTTCCCATGGAAATAAGACTGCCAGGGAACTAGAGGCCTGGATCATTGTCCTGAGAATAGAAACCTGGGCAATTCAAACCCTCTTTCCTCATTTTTAAAAGATGGACTTTACCTAGTAATCTCAAGGGTAACCTATAAGTCTAAAATTTCACAATTTTGTCTTAAACCCCCCAATATTCATATGATTGAATAAATAATATGTGATTTTTCAGCACATTCTCATATTTTCAAGTAATCATTTTAGAAATCAGAAAGAACAAAATTATTGCTGTCACAGTAGAAAACACTCACTCCACTTTTCCCTATTATCAATTTGTGACCTAATTTAGCATCTTATTATAAATGATCTGATTATTAATACTGAATAAAACACTCTAATCATAATAACACAATAATGCAATATTGTTCAGTACACATAATAAATAAACATCAGTTTGATGGCTATCAGTGGATGTGAATTGGGAGTGGAGTGAGAGGGGAAGACATAACTACCCAGGTTGGGACCAGTTCTTTAATTGTTCTTATAGCTTCAATGACACTTTCTTTTTCTTTTTTTTTTTTTTTCGAGATGGAGTCTCACTCTGTCACCCAGGCTGGAGTGCAGTGGTGGAGTGAGAGGGGAAGACATAACTACCCAGGTTGGGACCAGTTCTTTAATTGTTCTTATAGCTTCAATGACACTTTCTTTTTTTTTTTTTTTTCGAGATGGAGTCTCACTCTGTCACCCAGGCTGGAGTGCAGTGGTGCGATCTTGGCTCACTGCAACCTTTGCCGCCTAGGTTCAAGCGATTCTCCTGCCTCAGCCTCCCGAGTAACTGGGATTACAGGCACCTGCCATCACGCCCGGCTAATTTTATAGTTTTTAGTAGAGACGGGGTTTCACCATGTTGGCCAGGCTGGTTTTGAACTCCTGACCTGGTGATCCACCTGCCTCGGCCTCCCAAAGTCCTGGGATTACAGGCGTGAGCCACCACGCCCAGCCTCAGTGGCATTTTCACAACGTTCCTGCCCAGAACGTCTATGTAATTTTCTTAGCTATTGTCAAAATGGTTGCTTTGCTGCATTCTAGAAGAGGAAATGTTTCACTGAAGATCAACACCTCCATTTGTATCTATGAAGTCCATGGTAGCATTTTATCTATTATTGTTGTTATTATTATTGAAAATTAAAGGTGCAATATTAAATATTTTCAGTGGTGGAAGCTATAGAACTTTTGCCTTCTTACAAAGAGGGTGCACAATGTAGCTCTGATTACTAGCTGATTGTGTGGGACAGCCAAGGCTTTCAGTGAAAGGAATTTCTGCTGACAAGCTCTTAAAAGGTCGTGTGCTTGGCCCTTAGCCCTTGAACATGGTGAACATTTGCCATGGATAGCAGCCTTGAAAACTCTATGGCCCATAACAAAAGAAGAGTCTCCCCCCTTTTACAGGGTCAAACATATGCTGCATGCTTCCCTGTCAGCCCTGGCAGCATAAACAGGTTCCTTTCATAATGCAGCATACAGAAAGCTTGTAATTATCAGCTGCAGGTAGTGACCACCTGCCCATGGAATACACAGAACTGGAAAAAAATATGGAAGAATCTGTAGTGAGAATGATCCTTTTGAATTGTTCCTGAGAGGCCCCGCCTTTGAGGGTTTCAGAATAGACATGACTTTTAATCAGCCTCCTTTTGCTTACTGAACTGGCAATTTCAGTCAGAAGGTAATCATACACAGATAATTATGGCTTCAAGAATTTTACTAACATATTTAGCCAGGGAACTACTCCATCGAATTTCATACTACTGTATTTTCTGGGCTAACTGCATGCTACTTTCAAAACCAGAATGCCTTTGTTTGGTATTCATTTTGGCATTTGATTATGGAGTGGATGCTGTTGCACACTGCCAAGGTCCCCAATGAGGACCAAGCTACCAGCTTACTCTCACAGCTACCAGGAGCACTGCCTGGGGAAGAACTGCAGCTGAGTCCCTCCCCAGGATTTGCCTTCAGCCTAAGGGAGCTGCCTTACACAAGGTTATACCCACTTTCTTTGGCAGCTCATATCCAGTGATTGGTCTATCGAGTGGTACAAGGCACACCCCCTTATCTCAATTTTGGAAAGCTCTGAAGGGTCATATCAGGTTCAGAGCCTCCCAAGGGATCAGATAAAGTCTCTGTTGTGACTGAATTATAGTTCAACTTCTCCTTCTGCCCCATCCTGCCTCCCTCACTCCCTTATAGGTACTATTACTGACGGCATCCCTACAATAAACTCTGTGCACACAACCTCATATAGATTTTGTAGAACTGTTTTAAAGTCTTCTTATTTAAAAAAAAATCAGATTGGTGATTAGACATTTCAATGACTATCTCAGAGTTAGGTTTCTGTAATGAAAGGATCCAACTATCCATTGGCAATTTCCCATGTGTTCCTAGTCTGGAATGACTTGGGTCTCTATTAATTCATTAGACTTTGTCTACAATTCTCAGGATTAGGGAAAGTTGAAAGTCAGCTTTCTACCCACATAGCTTCTATTGTTTTCAGTCATTTCAAGGTGTCTAAAATAAGGCTTAACACTATCTGCCCAACATCTCTCTTTGATGTTAGTCAAAGCATACAAATTTCAGTTAGGAATAATAAGTTCAAGAGATCTATTATACAACGTGATGACTATAGTTACTGACAATGTATTGTATTCTTGAACATCGCTGAAAGTAGATTTTAAGTGCTCTCACCACACAAATGATAAGTATTTGAGGTAATGCATATGTTAATTTAGCTCAATTTAGCCATTTCACAATGTATACACACTTCAAAACAACCAGTTGCATGCAATAAATATATATGATAATTGTTATTTTTCAATTAAAACTTTTTAAAAATAAAAGGCTGAGGCATCCCTGTTCTTTTCCAATTTAGTGTAAATTGCACCTATGGTATGAACAAAAGTAGGAATTTTTTCCCTTGCTTAGGAAAAAAAATACTATCTGGATGAAATCCCATCTGCTAGAAGAATAATGTGACAGGAATAGGCTGCCATTTATCCTGCTCCCAGGAAGATGGATCTAAATGCAGAAAAGGCCTGGAGCCATGTCCAATCTATTCCAATCTCAGGGTGGAGGTCAACCCTTGGTCATCTCCAAACCAAAGAAAACTAAGAAGTCCAGTCATTTTGGGGGATGGCTTTGGGGATTTATTCTATCCTCAGATGTGGTCAAGAGTATTTGGAGGTAAGAAGTGAATGCTAGTAGTCTTCAGGCTCTTGAGAACTGACCCTGGCTTCCTCAATCACGTGCATTGGTTACTATGTGGGATTGGGCTAGTGCATGGTTATTATGCATTCTCCAAGACTAGGGTTAGGAATGTGAGCGAGGGCACAGTTGCTTACTCAGCTTCCCTCTATTTTATGCTATTAAGCAGAGATTGAATTGACGTCAACTTGACTGTGCTTAAAATTTTCTGTTGTGGCTGGGCGCAGTGGCTCACACCTGTAATCCCAGCACTCTGGGAGGCTGAGGCGGGCGGATCACGAGGTCAGGAGATTGAGACCATCCTGGCTAACAAGGTGAAACCCTGTCTCTACTAAAAATACAAAAAAATTAGCTGAGCGTGGTAGCGGGCGCCTGTAGTCCCAGCTGCTCTGGAGGCTGAGGCAGGAGAATGGAGTGAACCCAGGAGGTGGAGCTTGCCGTGAGCCAAGATTGCACCACTGCACTCCAGCCTGGGCAGCAGAGCGAGACTCATTCTCAAAAAAAAAAAAAAAAGTTTCTGTTGTTTTTTTAGGACTCAACAAATCACACTGAAATGGCTTCTTGCTCCTCTTAGTATTGAAGGGATTCTGTGGGGCAATTTTTCCCTGTTACCACTAAACATTTACTGAGTTCTAGCTGTGTGAGAGAGGAAACCTCCTAACCCCTAGGCGTGTACAGTGCAAGAAACAGGACACATATAGTTGGATTGGTACTTTCCATTACCAACTGATTGCTTTTAGACCATTGTCCAAATTACCCATAATGCTGGGTGTTTTGGATTACCAGATTTATGTGAAATATTCACTGACCTGAACATTCTTCTGGAACAAGTTGTTTGTCTTCCTTATCAAAACTATTTTTTCATTTATTATTTTTCATAAACTACTGTAGCAAAATGCCCTCTCCTGCCCATCAGGAAAATTACTTGCATTTCTTTAGGAAAAGAAATCACTCGTCTAGTTTTGACATTGGTAATATATTCATATGGTCCAAACGTCAACTGTAAAAGATATACAGTGAAATCTCCTGCTCCTATTCTTCATCTGCTCAGTAAAAATCATCTCACTCCACAACTACCCAAAACAGGTAGTTTTTCTATCCTTTGTATGTGGTTGGTAGCACATCATAGTTACTTTTCTGCATTTTGTCTTTCTCACTTAATAATATGACTTGCAGATCTTTTCTTAGTTACTAAACTTTTGATAAAAATTATTCTTCTTTAGGAACCATAAGACTAAATACTGGGAGACCTTTAAGAACTGCAGGGAACTTTCCAAGATGCTATAACAAAGGAAAATTGGGAAGTTTCTTGGGGCTCGGCTGGATGTGAATGGAGCGAGAAATCTTTCTCAGGAGGGATCCAGTAACTGGTAGAAATACTGAAGAGGAAGAAAAAAAGGATGAAAGCAAATCAGCCAAGGCCACAGCATTAAAAAAAAAAAAAAAAAAAAAAGGATAAAGAAGAGTTCAGGGCTGGCTATGACAATGGCTAGGGAGGAAACCACATCCTGAGGGGAGACACAGCCCGAGTTAACAGCAACACAGCTGACCATGGCAGAGGTGGCCTGCAGGGCAGGGCAAGGTTCTTAGATACACAAAAGATAGAAAAGGGGAAGGGAACACTCAGATTGTGCTTGTAGCAGGGATGTAATCCTGGGTCTATTCAGGCAGTGAGGGATCAAAGCACACACAGGTGTTGCAGACACACTGTGTTCAAATTCCACATGAGTGAAACACCTTTAGGCAAATGACTTAATTTTCCTTAACCTACGTTTTGTTATCTGTGAAACAGGAGTAGTAGTAACCATCTACAGGGTTGCCCTAGCGACTAAATGAGGTAACATAAATAAGTGCTGCACACAGTGTCTGGCACATAGCAGCAGATTAGTAAATTTGCAGCATAATATATTATTAAATCTAATAATTATACTTAACATAACAATGGATTTAATATAATTAAATATATATTAAATGACATAATTTAATATAATTATATATAAATTTAATTAATTATAATTAATAAGAGAAAAGAAGATTTCCTAGAGGTCACAGAGAGGGAAACACCAGTCGTAAGGTGAGAGGTTTCTGCCTCTGCTGGCATGGTGAGCTCAGGGCCCCGGTGAGAAGGCCTTCTTCCCTGGAGACCAGGAACCACGAAGCACTGGGGGTAGCAGAGGTGAACACAAGCTGAGGGCCCAGCAGGAAGGACCTCACTTGTCATAAGAGGAAGGTCATTAGCTAGAAATGACTCCTTCCTCTTTGGATTGGAGAGGTGGAGGGTGACTTTCAAAATGGTATGTCTGGAAGAGGCATGATTTTGCTTACATTAGATACCATAAAACTGTTTGGAAAATCTAAGTACTAATAGCTGCAAATGCTGATGTAATAGGGAAAAAATGTTTTTTTGTTTTTTTGTTTTTGTAACACAGCCATCCACCACTTCTAAAGGCATGTGTCTACCATGGGCTCTGCTAGGCATGGGTATGTGAGTTTGGAGGAAGAGTTTGGGAAAGCAGTGAGTTGTTCTGTCTAGTAGAAGGAGGAAGCCTGTGAGGTGGAAGCACAATGGGGAAAAACAACTGCAGGAAACAAATATGTCAGATCTAGAGTTTTACATGGCTCACTCTCCCCTAATATGCCTACAAGATCTTCAGCAAAATCCACATTGCTCACTAATAGTCATGGTGTGAATGAATTGTTTTTGGGGGAATGTAAAGTGTGTTGAGCTTTGTGTTAATATTGGTGAAAGGCAGAAACATAGACTACATCTGGGGAAAGCTGCCCTTAAATTTTCTGACATTTTTTTGAGCAACAAATGAAATGAGCAACTATCAGGAGCTGGATGCTGTGCTATGAACTAAGAACGTAATGATAACAGAAACGTGGTTTATGTTATCCAGAAACTCTCAGTCTAATGAGGAAGGAGGATGGGAAACTGTGGTCAATGATGTGATGAGTGCATACAGGGCGTGCTATGGGAGCACATGAGGTACCAGGAAAGACACTGGGACAAAGGGGGAACTCAGTGCTAATGAGCACATCGTATACAATTAAACCATTTCATTGGAAAACATTAGTATTGCCTTGTGAGTTGACAATCCAAGATGAAGCAACTGAAACACAACCATTCTGAAGAGTAGCATTTGAATATTGTTCTTTCAGCCTCCTAGTTTCCCTACTTTTTTTAACCCACCTTTTCTCACGGTATCTGTACTTTGTTTCCAGAGGAGCCTGTTCCTAGAGAGAAACTAAAAAATACTATAGAACTGGTGAATTTTCAAAAAGGGCTTGAAAGCAAAGAGGTAATTAAACAGCAAGGAACAGACTCTCAGATGATGGGTTAGTTCTAAGTACAATGAAGCTGGCAGCCAAATTGACTTCATAATGAGTTTGCTTCTTTACTATCCATTTTGAACAACAGAATTTGTATAAATCCAGACCTGAAACATTTTAGAATAAAGAAATGTATGTATTTGGGGGCACTGTTTTTTTATAGTACAGCACTGTTATTCAGTAAGAAAAGGGAGATGACGTGACTAAACTATAAGACATTTTATAATTAACATAGCAAAATTTAGGTATTCAAATGCAAAGTATTTTTTATATATAGATTTGGAAAGATTACATTTATTTCAGCATTTCTGAAATTGACTAAAACACTTTTGATATTTTCTTTAGAGACAGTTGGAATTTAAACCAAGAAACCAGTAACATGGTTTTATACTACTGAGAGGCAGGTGCTATAGTCAAAAGAATTGGAAAGACCTACGTCCAATCTTTGCTCTGCCATTTGCTAACTGCATAACCTTGGAAAAGCTTAGCCTCTCACTGTCTCAATTTCTTCATCTCTAAAATGGGAACAGTAATGCCACAATTGTCAGAATTTCCAGGAGTAATGAGATAATGCTAGTTTCTAGCAGCATGATAGGTATAGGCAACTTAGCTGCTCAATATGCCTAGTCCCTAGTCACCCCACTTACTGTCAAGTTTTGTTTTGACCAAAAATACTTTTAAATGACTTACTAGTCTTAAATTTAAAGCTTTGCTTTACATTGAGGATCTATAAAGAATATGCTAGGAATTTGTCCTAGACATTTATTTTCTAGAAATACTCAAACTAATGTCCAAATCAGTATGTATAAGGATTTTAATCACAGTTTTGTTCATAAGAGTGAAAAATTATAAAAACCTAGCGTTCATCAGTAGAAGACTGCTTAAATAAATTATAGTGCATTTATATATTGACTGACTATATATAGTCATCTAAGAGAATATTATGTCTTTACCAACCCAGAAAGATATCTATATTTAAGATAAGCATTGAGCTATATATCTCTTAAGGAAGTTGTGCAATGTGGTTCCACTCTGCCCTAAAAAATATGTGTAAACACAGACATGTTTAAACCATGAAAGGACATATTACACACTGTTGTTTTTGGGGAGATATATTGTGAGACTTTCGTTTTTAAAATTATATATCTGTGTAATAATAAATTGTTTACATGAGTATGTATGTGCATTACTCTTGCAATTAAAAAAACAAGAGAAAAAGAATAGGAGAAAGACTACCTCCAGACTCTGAAGAGAATGCCAATAAAAGGGTATTATAAAATGTTTTAAGCAATATCTACATTCAGAAGTAGTTGCTGGGCCGGGCGCAGTGACTCACGCCTAAAATCCCACCACTTTGGGAGGTCGAGGCGGGCAGATCATGAGGTCAGGAGTTCGAGACCAGCCTGACCTACATGGTGAAACCCCGTCTCTATTAAAAATACAAAAATTAGCTGGGTGTGGTGGCAAGTGCCTGTAATCCCAGCTAGTCAGGAGGCTGAGGGAGAATCACTTGAACCTGGGAGGTGGAGTTGCAGTAACTCAAGACCGCGCCACTGCACTACATCCTGGGCGACAGAGACTCCGTCTCAAAAAAAAAAAAAAGAAAAAAAGGAAAAAAAAAAGTACTTGCTCTACACTGGAGTCCAATGCTCATTTGGAGAGTGTATAGATCCTAATATATTATGAAAAAAATCAAGCCTATTAGTTTAGAGTCATACCTAAAGTTATGACTACTGAACATACTTTAGTTTCATACTGTAACTCTAATATACAATACACACATAACTTGGAGATATTGCAGTTCATTTCCAGACCACCACAATAAAGCTAATATTGCAATAAAGTGAGTTACATAAATGTTTTCATTTCCCAGTGAATCTAAAGGTATGTTTATACTATACTATAGTCTATTAAGCATGCAGTAGCATTAGGTCTAAAAAAAGTACATACTTTAAAAATACTTTACTGTTAAAAAATGCTAATGATCATCTGAGCCTTCAGCAAGTTGTAATCTTTTTGCTGATGGAGGATCTTGCCTTGATGTTGATGGCTGCTGACTGATCAGGGTTGTGGTTGCTAAAGGTTGGGGTGGTTGTGGCAATTCCTTAAAATAAGACAACAATGAAGTTTGCTGCATTGATTGGCTCTTCCTTTCACAAAGATTTCTCTATAGCATGTGATACTGTTTGATAGCATTTTCCCCCACGGTAGAACTTCTTTCAAAATTGGAATCACTCCTCTAAAACCCTGCCATTGCTCTATCAACTAAGTTTATAGAATATTCTAAATCCTTTGTGGTAATTTCAGTAAGGTTCACAGCATCTTCACCAGGAATAGATTCCATCCCAAGAAACCACTTTCTTTGCTCATCCATAAGAAGCAACCACTCATTTGTTCAAGTTTTGTCATGGGATTGTATAACTTCAGGCTCCACTTCTAATTATAGTTCTTTTGCAATTTCCATGGCATTTGCAGTGACTTCCTCCACTGAAATATTGAACCCAAAAAAAATCATCCATGAGAGTTGTAATCAACTTCTTCAAAACTGTCAATGTTGATATTTTGACCTCCTCCCATGAATCATGAATGTTAATGGCATCTAGAATGGTGGATCCTATCCAGAAGGTTTTCAACTGACTTTGCCCAGATCCATCAGAGGAATCATTATCTATGGCAGTAATATCCCTATCTTAAATAATAAGACTTGAGGTCAAAATTACTGCGCAATCCATGGGCTGCAGAATAAATGTTGTGTTAGCAGGCATGAAAACAGCATTCATCTTCTTGTACATTTCCACCAGAGCTCTTGAATGACAAAGTACCATGTCAAAGAGCAGTAATATTTTGAAGGTAATCTTTTTTTTTCTGAGCAATAGGTCTCAAGAGTAGGCTTAAAATATTCAGTAAACCATACTGTAAATAGACGTGCTATCACCCAGGCTTTGTTATTCCATTTATAGAGCGTAGGCAGAGTAGATTTAGCATAATTCTTAAGAGTGCTAGAATTCCATAATGATGAAACATTGGCTTTAACTTAAAGTCACCAGCTGCATTAGCCCCTCATAAGAGTGTCAGCCTGTCCTTTGAAGCTTGGAAGCCAGGCACTGACTTCTCTCTAGTGATAAAAATTCTAGATGGCATCTTATTCCGATATAAGGCTGTTTTGTCTACATGGAAAATCTGTTGTTTAGTGTGGCCATCTCCCTCAGTGATCCTAGCTAGATCTTCTGGATAACTTCCTATAGCTTCTCCATCAGCTCTTGCTGCTTCACCTTGTACTTTAATGTTATAGAGATGGCTTCTTTCTTTAAACTTCCTGAACTAAACTCCGCTAGCTTCCAACTTTCTTCTGCAGCTTCCTAACATCTCTCCACCTTCATAGAATTAAAGAGAATTAGGGCCTTGCTGTTGATTAAGATTTGGTTTAAATGAATATTGTGGCTGGTATGATCTTCTATCCAGACCACTGAAACATTCTCCATATCAGCAATAAGGCTGTTTCACTTTCTTATCATTCATGTGTTCACTGGAGTAACACTTTTAATTTCCCTCAAGAACTTTTCCTTTGCATTCACAACTTGGCTGTTTGGTACAAGAGGACTAGCTTTTGGCCTATCTCAGCTTTCAACATGTTTTCCTCATTAAGCTTAATAATTCCTAACTTCTGATTTAAAGTGAGAATACTTGAATACTAAGAGGCCATTGTAGGGGTTATTAGTCAGCCTAATTTCAATATTGTGTCCCAGGGAATAGGGATGCCTGAGGAGAAGGAGAGAGATGTGGAAAGGCTGGTCGATGGAGCAGTCAGAATGCCATTTTATATGGGCACAGTTCATGGTGCCCCAAAACAACTACAACAGTAACATCAAAGATCACTGATCATAGACCACCGTAACAGATGTAATAATGAAAAAGTTTGACATATTAACAGAATTACCAAAGTGGACACAGAGACTGGAAGTGAGCACATGCTACTAGAAAAATGGCACCAGTAGACTTTCTGGATGCAGGGTTGCCACAACCTTCAATTTGTAAAAACCACAATATCTGTGACATGCAATAAAGTGAAGCACAATAAAAGGGGGTGTGCCTGATGCACATATTATACACATACCATTGTTATACCCTCAGGTAAGACACTGCCAGTGTTGTGTGATTTAGAGGGCCTTGGGAAGGCTTCCCTGCCAATACCTCCCTTATTGGTTTTTTAGGATACCAGAAATTCCATCCTTAAGGAGTTTAATTTCTTCAGATTAAGAGATTACTCAATATTAAAATGCTGCATTGAGGGCCCTTCTTATTTGTTCCTGCAGCATGTTGTATATACCTCTGAATTTTAATGAATTTTAATTGCTTTCTATTTTCCCAAGACTCAGCTCATCCCAGAAGGGAGGATGTCCGATGGCTCTGTTCCCCAGTGCATTCCTCAAGGCCAGGCACAGAGAAGGCTCTCAGTATGTGTTTGTGAGTTGAATGAATGCTCCTAGGAGACAGAACATAAAGATTAGACCTTGTATTTCTACTCAAACTATTGAGAAGTTGAATTGAGGAAATATATGTGAAGGCATTTTGTAAACTATGAACCACTCTACAAATGTATATTATTATCACTGGAATGCAAATTATTTTTTTAGATAATTTCCAAGGGATAGGTTTTGATGGGTAGAGGTATGATATTCTAAGTCTTCTCTACCAATAATTTTTAAAAATCTCTGACTTGTTCTCCAGCTGCTTCATGCTAAAAAGCTCAACTTCTTATAGGACAAAGGACAGCTGGGAAAAGAAATTAATGAGGAAATGTGTCACTTCTGTAAAAACAGGCATGAGTGAATGGGTCAGGATTATATGGGAACAAGGTATAGAAAAATACATAAAGCATGTGCTGAAAGCCTCAAATAGCACTTTTCGTCTATTCCAGAGTCTTTGGTCAATGACACTTCTTTATATGAGATGGAGTTCTTTGGCACAGGACTTTTGTCCTTGTGAAAAACATGGCTTCTCTCTCTAGGATGCAAAGAAAATGTTTTAAAACTGGAATTTTTGTCATTAGTTTCCCAGGAAACCATTTTGGTTCTGATGCTAATTTGTGTATCTGACTGTTTTGACTGAAACTGAGGCCTCTTGCTCTAAGGGAGCAGAAGCAGAAGGAAAGGCTGCTTTGGGTTCCTGCCCACCAAGAGGGTGCCAGGCTGAGAATGCCAAGTCATCTCTCAGTTCCACCCTATGCTTGGTGCCAGTTGGCACCAGGCTTCTCAATTGAGGTCACCGAGTGTGGGGCTGGGAGTTGGAGAATCACTTTTTTTTTAGTTCTGACTCCAAGAGAGTAGAGGTTGGGCCCAGCAAACACTCACTGCTGTCTGAGTTAGATGGAGCCAGCAGACAGGCCTGAGCAAGACAAACAGTTCACATCTTGAAATGGTTCTAAGTTTCCTGCTTAAGAAATGTTCTTTATCTCCTCCCTTAGATGGAATGATGTCCCTAGAGGGCGTGGATACACCTCTACCAAGGCATCTACAAATGAACTGTATTTACATTTCTGTGGCTTTTTCTTTCGGTAAGTAGAACCTCAGTGATGATGGCTTTGAAGGGTGCGGCTTTGAGTGCCAAAGAATGTCGCATTCTCATTTAATGCCTTTAATGTTCCCTAAAGAGGTAGTTTGTTTGTGCATTTCAGCTCCAACTGCCTGGTTGAGAAGTAGGTTTGTTAGCTGCTGACAGTCCTGCTGACTTTCTGTAGGCCGTGCATAGCTCACACGCAGGACTCTCTCAGTCAGACCTGCTCTCGCATCTACATGCAGCACACAAAGGAGACCAAGGTTAACATAGTCTTGGTAAAAATTACTTAAGTGCCATGTAACCACCAAGTATGAACCCTGGACTAGACTACTGCTTACTTTATAGGCAAAAGCTCTCACATGTATCTCAATAGCATTCTCTCTAGTATAGAATCATGCTGTTTAGTGATTCCAGTATGGTACTCACTAGCCACATGTGGCTACTGAGCATGTGAATTATGGCCAGTCTGGTTTGAAATGTGTTCAGTATGAAAGCATACTAGAATTCTGAAGACTTAGTAGGAAGAGATAATGTAAAATATATCAATACTTTTTTGTATGAGTTGCATGTTGTAATGATAATATTTTGGATAGATTGGGTTAAATAAACACATGATTAGAATTAATTTCACTTGTTTCTCTTTCTCTTTTTAATGTGGCTGCCAGAAAATCTAAAATTACATAAGTGTTTCACATTATACTTCGATTAGGCAGTACTGACCCAGAGTGAGTATCACAATGCTCATTCATTCCCTCAGTCAGTGTTTACTGAGTGACTAACGTGCTAGAATAAAGACCCAGGCTGTGCTCTCAGAGGGCCGCCATTCCAGGAGAGAGGCAGGTATCTACAGGCGAATAGCCCAGGGGTGAGGGCCGGAACAGAATAACATGCAGAATAACAGGGTGAGTGCTATGGAAGCCCCAAGGAAAGGAAGACACTGGTGAAGAACATAATCATGGAAGGCTTCAAGGAGAAGCTGAGTTTTAAAACACACAGGAATTTTAGCAGTTAGAGGAAAAGAAGGCAGTAATGTGTGAAGAGGTACAGATATTGGGACATGCGTGGCATGTTTCAACAAAACACAAGTAGTTCAGCTGGGCGCAGCTTTTAGTACAAACAGGAGAGTGAATGGTGGAGATGAAGTCAAGAAGATAGGCTGAGATTTCAGTTTCTGAAGGGCACCCTGTGCCATGAAAAGGAGTTTGCACTTAGAATAAAAAGGAATTTAGGTTGTCTAACTGTAATTTTTAAGTGCCATACACCCAGAGACTTTGAGCCTGATGAGTTAGGCCTTGGAATCAGCATTTTTGAAAAGCATACTAGATGCAGACCCCACTTTGGAAAATGTTACTTCAGGTGAGAGGTGTTTAGTTCAGCAGTGACATGCTCATGCCTGCATTTATGAAAGATACTCTCAACATAAGGAAGATGTATGGGGAGTGGTCTCCTGAAGCTGTAGAGAGTGTCAGCTATTTCAATTATCAAGGTGAAAAATGATGAAGGTCTGCCTTAGTCAGTTTGGGCTGCTACAACAAAAATACCACAGCCTGGGTGGCTTAAACAACAGAAATGTATGCCTCACAATTCTGAAGACTGGGAAGTCCAAGATCAAGGTGGTGGCTGATTCTGGTGAGGGCCCTCTTCCTAACTTGCAGAGGGACACTTCTTTATGTGTCCTCACTTGGCAGGGAAACACACACACAAACACAAATGTATACACACACACACACACACACACACGGGGTGATATCTGGAGATATTTTGATTATCAAGGGGGAATGCTACTGAAATGTAGTAGGTGGAGGCTGAGATGCTGATATATGTCCTATAATGCACAGGACAGCCTCCTTCCTCCAAGAAAGAACTGTCTGGTCCAAAATGTCAATAGTATTTTGTGGAGAAACCCTGATTTAGCCAAAGGAAGCTGTCTTGCCCAATGTCACACTCCCTTCCCAGGGCCAGTCCACATCTAGTGCAGAGGTACAAAAACATGGCCCCCTTGGCTCAGTTTGGGATAACTCAGAAGTGCCATCCCAGCACCAGCATTTTTTATGGGATTGGCTGATGTCTCTATTGCAACCACATTGGAGTTCAGCTTTTCCCTCTGCCCGATCCTGCTTCCCTTACTTTCTAACAGGTGTTGTTTCAATAATTTCTCCAATAAACATCCTGCAAGCAACTATTTGTCTCAGAGTCTATTTCCTGAAACTTGATCTAAGACAGCTGGCACCAAGAATGGTCCTAGGATGCTGATCATAAAATAGAATTTAAAAAAATTGTATTTTAATAGCGTTAGGGGTACAAGTGGGTTTTGGTTACATGGATAACTTGTATAGTGGTTAAGTCTGGGATTTTAGTGCACCCAGCATCCAAATAGTGTACATTGTACCCAATAGGTAATTATTCACCCCACAGCCCCCTCACAACCTCCCTCTTTCTGAGTCTCCAATGCCCATTACATCACTCCATACCTTTGGATACTCATAACTTAGCTCCCACTTATAAGTGAGAATATGTGGTATTTGGTTTTTGATTCCTGAGTTACTTCACTTAGAATAATGGCCTCCAGTTTCATCCAAGTTGCTACAAAAGACATTATTTCATTCTTTTTTATGGATGAGTAGTATTCAATTGTACACAGATGATAGACAGAGTAGATAGGTATATAGATAGATAGATAACCACATTTTCTTTATTTATCCATTGATGGGCACTTATGTTGATTCCTTATCTTTGCAATTGTGATTGTGCTATGATAAACATATGCACACAGGTGTCTTTTTATACAGTGACTGACTTTCCTTTGGGTAGACACCCAGTAGTGGGATTGCTAAATCAAATGGCAGATTTACTTTTACTTCTTTGAGAAATTTCTATACTGTTCTCCATAGAGGTTGTACTAATTTACATTCTCACCAGTAGTGTATAAGTGTTCCCTTTTTATCACACCCATGCCAACATCGATTGTTTTCTGACTTTTTAATAATGGCCATTCTGGCTGGGGTAAGGTGGTATCTCGTTGTGGTTTTAATTTACATTCCTCTGATTATTAGTGATGTTGAGCATTTTGTCATATGTTTGTTAGCCATTTGTATATCTTCTTTTGAGAAATGTCTATTCATGTCATTAGCCCACTTTTTGATGGGATTTTTTTTTTTCTTGCTGACTTGTTTGAGTTCCTTGTAGATTCTGGATATGAGTTCTTTGTTGGATGCATAATTTGCAAATATTTTTCCCATTATGTAGGTTGTCTGTTTAGTTTGGTGATTACTTCTTTTGCTGTGCAGAAGCTTTTTAGTTTAATTAGGTATCATTTATTTATTTTTGTTTTTGTTGCACTTGCTTTTGGAGTCTTAGTCATAAATTATTCGGCTAGGCCAATGCCAGAAGATATTTTTCTAGGTTTTCTTCAAAAATTTTTATGGTTTCAGGTCTTATATTTAAGTCTTTAGTCCATTTTTAGTTAATTTTTGTATACGGTGAGAGATAGGAATCTAGTTTCATTCTTCTACATGTGGCGATCCAATTTTCCCAGCAGCATTTATTGAATAGGGTGTCCTTTCCCCAACTTATGTTTTTGTATGCTTTGTCAAAGATTAGTTAGTTATAAGTATTTGTCTTTATTTGTGGATTCTCTATTCTGTTCCATTGGCCTATGTATCTACTTTTATACCAGCACCATGCTGTTTTGTTTCCTATAGGCTTGCAGTATAATTTGAAGTGAAGTAGTATGATGCCCCCAGGATTTTTTTTTTTTAGGATTGCTCTGGCTATTCCGATTCTTTTTTGGTTGCCTGTGAATTTTAGGATTTTTTTTTTCTAATTCTGTGAAAAATGAGGTTGGTATTTGATAGGAATTGCATTGAATCTGGAGATTGCTTTAGGCAGTATGGTCATTTTCACAATATTGATTCTTTCAATTCATGAGCATGGGATGTATTTCCATTTGTTTGTGTCATCTATGATTTCTTTCAGCAGTGTTTTGTAGTTTTCCTTGTAGAGATCTTTCACTTCCTTGGTTAATTACATTCCTAGGTATTTTATTTTATTTTTTGTAGCTGTTGTAGAAGGGATTGAGTTGATTTGATAATCAGCTTCGTCATTATTGGTGTATAGCAGTGTTACTCATTTATGTACATTGATTTTGTAACCTGAGACTTTACTGAATTCATGTATCAGATCCAGGAGTCTTCTAGAAGAGTCTTCAGGGTTTTCTAGGTATAAGATCATATCATTGGCAAACAGCAATAGTTTGACTTCCTATTTTCCAGTTTGGATGCTCTTTCTTTCTCTTGCCTGATTGCTCTGGCTAGGACTTCCTGTAGAATAGAATTTTGAGGCTTCTAATTGGCTGTGTGACCCACTGTCCAACTGGTAATAAGGACACCATAACTGGTGGTAAGTGAGGTACTGGTAGGCCCTGGCATGCTGTATCCATGCAATTGTTAGAACTTTTACAGGTACTGAGTAAGATAAGATGTCAGTGCAAGGGGATGTACTGACTGGTACAAAATCTTAGGTGTTTGAGAGGTACAGGAAAAGTATTACTTATAAGGACTATGGAAACCAGTTGATTGGTGCTGGGTATTATCAATATATCTAAGAAAGACAATGAAAAACAGAGGGGTAATTAATCACCAACTAAAGGCAAAGTGTAAAAGTCAGAGGGTCTCCTTGGCCATATATAGTTTCTCATTTCCTACAGCTGGAGGGCAGACAATGCTGAGGATCAGGACCAGCACTCAGTTTTAAGGGTGGAAAAGTCCCTGAGAAGGTTAACTTCTGAACCCCACCAAGTCTCCTACACTAAGATTGATTGAGGAGTGGGATCTTGGAACTTCCTGGGCCATTGTTCTCAAGAGCATTAAAAACAGATCAGCCTGAACCATGTAGGCCTGCAGGAGACCATTCCTCCACACTAATGGCCAGTGCGCCCTCACCCCACACTGAAGATGATGCAGGCCTCTGCTTGCCAGATCACACAAGTCCTGCTCAGGGTCTAACCTCACCTTCCCTCCTGACCACCAGACCAATAACTAGGATCAAGTCACAGCATAACCCAACTGAGGAAGTGCTGGGCCGATAAGAAAGGAAAGCCTATATGCTAAGGATCTTTGCAACCTAGACAAAATGTACTTGCAGAAGCCAGGATGGTATTATAGGATTGGATCCTGAAGATTCTGGATAAAGAAGGGTGGAATGTAAAGTTGTATGAAGGAGAATGTATCACTATGGGAACACTCACCTAGGACACAGGATTTAATTTCTGACAAGGACCTCACTAGTGTGCTGTGGGAATCTGGGAAAAAGCAGTTGCCCACATTAAGTGAGAAGTCCATGACAGTTGGTGGAGGATAGGTTCAAAAAGCACAGAGAAAGGGACATGTCACAGCAGCCATACTCCAAAGGGCCAGAAATAAGCACCAATAGACAATGTGTTATGGGATGGCCTGGAGGGCGCTCTGTTTGCCAAAGTGATAAGGAATGTGCTGGTGAGATGGAAGGCTAGCATTGCTGAGACTCTCAGAGATTATGGCCGTCTTCTGTAGGCCATGGCTCATGGTAGGAAATTTATTACAAAACTGGTAATGGTAGAATGGGGCTGATAATATCCTGAAAGTGCAGAGGCTAGGTGGTAGCACTTAGCTGTCAAAAGCAAGGTGAACTCAGTTCTTATAATGAACAGTTATGTTAGAGTGGCAACCAGGGTGGTCAGAGAATTAAGGAGACAGTTAACAGAACATGGTGCTCTCAGGGGCCCAATAGATGAGCAGCTGACTAATATATTACTTAACTTATACCCTCAGAAGAAATCAAGGATGAATGACCAAGAAGCTCAGGGTAACCACCCCAATAAAAAAACCACGATCCCCTGTCTAGTTTCTAGACCTGAGCCAGTTCTCAGACTTTGAAGTTCATTTGTTAAATGAGGGGCTATGACCCTGCAGCATCGCAGCTGGTACATACAGTAACGACTCCCCTAGTTCTTCCCCAATGGGACTTAAGACCATATATCAATACTAAGGTAGTTGCAGAGCAGATATGCGGAATACCCAGACATTTTGATGACAGTTAGGCATGGGGTTTGTGTTGACACTGATAACTGAGATCTGAAATACTTGAATAACCCTTTTGTTACTGGGGAATGTGTTGGGGCTAGATAAGAAATGGGGTCCTGACTAGCTCACTCTGGGACCACTGAGACTGACCTAGCTAGTGGTCATTTTGCCAGTCTTTTTGTTGTTGTTGTTGTTTGTTTGTTTTGTTTTGGAAACAGGGTCTTGCTCTGTCACCCAGGCTAGAATAAAGTGGTGCAATCTCAGCTCACTGCAACCCCTGCCTCCCGGGCTCAAGTGATTCTCGTGCCTCAGTCTCCCAAGTACCTGGGACTACAGGTGTGTGCCACCACACCTGGCTCATTTTTTGTATTTTTAGTAACGATGGGGTTCCCCATGTTGGCCAGGCTGGTCTCGAACTCCTGACCTCAAGTGATCTGCCTGACTTGGCCTCCCAAAGTGCTGGGATTATAGGCATGAGCCACTGCACCTAGCCTGCAACTCTTTGAATGCTCATTTGTAATGAACGTATTTGGTAGTTAGAACTCTCACTTTGGTTCATTCTTCTGTGGAGTAAGAGCTATTATAGGTGGGAAGGCCAAGTGGAAGCCTTTGAATCTGTTTCCATACCTGCCAATTAATCAACAGCATTATCATATCCTGGAGAGAATGGCATAAAGGATGCAGGGGCAGTGGTGTATTTTTGAATTCCCCTGCCCAGTTTTGACAGCAAAAGGACAAGGACACATGCAGCAGCGATGGCCTGAGAAGCGCATGGTGACCAGGGGCTCATACCCCACAGGGTTGAGAGTTTAGATTATTCCACCAACTAAGTTCCCTAGACCAGCAGAGGTGCTAGCCAAGGGTGAAAGGAATCTAGAATGGGTAATAGAGGAGGAAGACAATGAGTATCAGATATGATCCTTGAGACCAGCTGCTGCAGCAGGAACTGCCATTTTTTTTCCTATTTTCCTTCTGTAAGTATACCCAAGAAGCAACACCAACCAGAACCCTGGAGAAGCTGTTTCCACATAAAGTAAACTTACTGTAAGAAGCAAGTGAATCCAAGAAGCACACAGGTTGGACTATTGTGGATGCTATAGTGCAAGGGTCCCCAGTCCCCAGGCCATGGACTGGTACCATTCAGTGGCCTGTTAGGAACCGGGTCGCACAGCAGGAGGTGAGCAGCAGGTAAGCAAGTGAAGCTTCATCTATATTTATAGCGACTCCCCATTGCTCACATTACCGCCTGAGCTCCATCTCCTGTCAGATCAGCAGAGGCATTAGATTCCCATAGGGGTGTGAACCCTATTGTGAATTTTGCATGAGATGGATCTAGGTTGTGTGTTCTTTATGAGAATCTAATGCCTGATGACCTGTCACTGTCTCCCATCACCTCGAGATGGGACCATGTAGTTGCAAGAAAACAAGCCCAGGGTTCCCACTGATACTACATTATGGTGAGTTGTATAATTATTTCATTATATATTACAATGTAATAATAATAGAAATAAAGTGCACAATAAATGTAATACACTTGAATCATCCCCAAACCATCCTCCCTGCTCCCTGGTTTGTGGAAAAATTGTCTTCCATGAAACTGGACCCTGATGCCAAAAGGTTGGGGATTGCTGCTATTATGCACCACCTAGAAACCTCCTTTCAGAACCACGGCCCTCATTTCCTGCAACTGCTCGGAGTGTTGCCTGCTGAAGCCTCAAGGCTGATTCTCTCTCTCTGGAAATTTCCCTGGGCCAAAGGGAACTGTCTCACTCAAGACTATGCTCCCTCCATGGGGAAGCCTGCACCCAATGACCAGTCAAGGCAGGGAAGTACAAAATCCAGGCTCATCTGCCTCAACTTGAGACCACTCTGAAAGACCATACTGGCCCCAGAGCTCCCCAACAGACCGGATGAGACCTCTATTGCAACTGCAACGTAGCTCAACTTCTTTCTCCGCCCAGTCTTGCTTCTCTCACTTCCTATACTCTCCCAATAAACCTCCTGCCCACAATCTTCAATTTGGTCTGTTTCCAAAGAAACTGCCTTAGATAGTCAGTTGAGTAATAAAAGTAATGTACTTATAGGATAATTTAACAGAGTGTTTGTTTTCTAGCAGAATTAGACCTGTTAGAGTGCATTCTCCAAAAATATAGTATCTTATTTTCTATTTCTTTATTGATGCCTTCCATTACTACCTGCCATATTATAGTGCACTCAACAGGTACTGCATAGATAACTCACAATGGCTACTTTATTAGCCAACTCTGTGCTTGGTTCTCAATGGGATGTATGGGATCCATATATTGTCCCTGATATTTCTAGAAATCTCCGCCTTTCTTTCAAGGATTCACAGAAGCCTTGAAAGTCAAACATAAAGCATTGCTAACATGGAGGGAAGGAGAAAAGAAGATACTCCTTTTCTTTTCATCTATGGTTAACCACTTAGAAGAAGGCTTTTATTTAAAAAACCCAGAAAGCTAGTCTCTTAACTGTGAAAAAAACTTCAATGTTTCAGTGTAAGCATACTTAATATCTAGAACAGAAAGAGAAAGAGAGAGAGAGAATGAGAGATTGTATGCATTTTATAATCTTTCTTACCACACTCATTAAACCATGGAAATTATTGAGATTCCCTCAAATTTAACAGACATATCCCTCCAAAATTTATTGTGATCCATAATCAAGACTGATTTAAGTTTCCGCATGGACATGGCATCGTGTTGAGGGCTGTACTGAGCAAGTTAAGCAAGTGTGAATGTAGCTACAATGAGAACCCAAGGATAACAATTCAGTCAATGAAAATCCCCTCTCTCCTATTTGCTCACACTAGGCCTGCCTCTAGCCTAGAGTCTAGGCTAGCAGTGCACATTAACCCTGCCAAACATCAGCAGCTAGCCCCACTGCCACCCTCACCAAGTCTGCAAATAAGTGGCAGGTGATCTCCACAGGCTTTTAGCAAGCTATCAGGTCACACACAGTACTTTGCTCAGAAAAACTCACTTATGTATCTCATCTCTGATCAAGTTCAAGTACTTCATATTTACAGTTTAAAAGCCCAAAATGGGTTAGTTTATCATAGCCCAGCTTCATGACACTGATGCATGTGCTTGTACCGAGTGACTATGAGCTTGGTGCTCTTTGATTTAAGTGCAGGAAGCTTTTATTTTTGAATTTCTACCTACTCATGGCAATACATCAAACAATCAGTTTTAATATCTTTAGGGTTAAGTGCACTCATGTAATTTAGAATTAAATGATTTTTATTAAGCACTTTTACAGACTACATGCTATACAACTCCACTGATTAAGGATCATGGTGACTGGTAAAACAGCAGCCCCCATGAATTAGGGAAACATTAGTGAAATGCATTTTCTGAATACATCACAAAATGCATTCAGTACTAAGTAACTCAAATGTCATGAGAGAGTTCAAATGAAAATTTCCCCCAACAAAGCAAATACACAGATGAGCCCCCTAGGCTATATTGGATTCTAATAGTGACACATCC
Organism: Pan paniscus; assembly: GCF_029289425.2. Lineage (NCBI taxonomy): Eukaryota > Metazoa > Chordata > Mammalia > Primates > Hominidae > Pan > Pan paniscus. The sequence goes on along the minus strand of NC_073264.2, from coordinate 37,689,253 downwards.
CTGGTTTGTGGTCTTTCTACTTCTCCTGATCTATATTCTCCACCACTCTACTCTCACCTCAGCCCCACTCAGAACTCAACTTCTAAGTCTAGCAGGGTTATTTATCTTTGAGTCTACTAGGAGGTGGGGCTGGGAGAAGGGAAGAAGTCAACCAGCCCAGGCTCAGTCCTCCTTGTAAAAGATTTGCAGTAGAGCTGCTCACCAGCAGAGGGCAGCATAAATCTGTTGCCTTGCACATGCTCAGAGAGGCTTTGGGCTTCACAATGAAAGGCAGATTGGAAACCGGGGGTGTGTCTGACAAGTGCCACTGGGACGCCATGTGATTGTGCATGCTGTTGAACCAGATCATATCTCCAGCTCATGGCTTCTTGATCAAAACTAATACGAGCTTCTCTTGCCTATTGTTTCAGCTGGGCATGGTTGCAGAGGCCATGGGGAGATACCTGAGCCTACTCCAGGATTTTTTGCAGAATCACAGAAGTTCATTTTTGGCTTAGAGGTATTTGTTTTGCGGGTTTTTGTTTGTTTGTGTTTTCTTTTGTTTGTTTTTTTTTAAACTCTACTCCCCTCTCCGCAAAAAGGCAAACCAAACTTAAATACTTGAAAGATAAATTATTCAACTTGTAGCTGTATGAACTGGCAAAACTTTCTCTTCACCTCCACCAGAAGGATCTCTAGAGTCACAAGGATCTCATCGGAGCTACTCTATGTGAACTAGTACCCATTCTTTCAACAAGCTTAACTTGGTGCTTCTGTAAAGCTGTGAGGTCTCAGTTGTAAGGGGAAAATGTTTCTTGGCATAATGATGGCAGGGGCTGATGGTAGTGGCGGTCCCTAAAGGTGAAGGTCAAAACCAAGCTAAAAGCAATGTTCTTTCCTTTACGGAGTCTAGGAAGATGAATTATTGTTGTTACAAGTTGCACTTACTTCACTGAGGACACGTCTCACTAATGGGGAGCCTAGACTGTCATTAAATTTTCTTTCTTTTTTTTTTTTAAATTTATGAAGAAAAGGTTTAATTGACTCACAGTTCCAATGGCTGTACAGGAAGCATGGTTGGGGAGGCCTCAGGAAACTTACACTCATGGCAGAAGGCAAAGTGTAAGTGAGCACCTTCTTCACATGGCAGAGAGGGAGAGAGAGAGGGGAGGGGAAGGTGCCACACACTTTTGAACTACCAGATCTCTTGAGAACTCTATCACAAGACAGCACTAGGGAGATGGTGATAAACCATTAGAAACCACTCCCATGATTTAATCGCCTCCCACCAGGCTCCACATCCAACACTAGGGATTACAATTCAACATGAGATTTGGATGGGGACACAAACCCAAACCATATCACCTTATGTTCTGTTATCTCCATCTTTGTTAGTTGACATATCTAGTTATGTAGCAATTTTATCTTGGAAGAAAATGCCAACAATGTTCTATTTAATAAAAACAAACTTCATACTCCGTCTTCAACGTGCTTGTTTGCCAAACCTGATGGCCCTAAGGGATTGGTACTGAGGGGAGACATGTTCCTGAAAAATTCAGTGCTCAAATGTATTACAGCTTATCAGTTGTACACTTGTGGGGCAGGCAGATTTTATCAAATTCTGTAAATTTTCTTAAGGGAATGAAAATAAGTCTTCTGGATGCTACAGACTGAGTGGGGAACTTCAACTCACATCTGGGCCAAACCTAAAGCCCTGCTTGAGTTTGCAAGTATGAGAAGTAGCCACAGGAAGTAGCTCCCTCCTGAGGAATGGGGTAGGGTTTCTTCCAGAGAGCACTGGGGTCACCTAACTGAGAACTTAAAGACAGATCTGGGATGAGGAGGGGTGGGGAGACCAGAAGGAGGAAAGTGAGCTCAGATGAGGAGGGCACCTCTGGTAAAAGTGGGCAGGTTGGAGGGCTGAGGAGGGGTATCCGTTGGAACTCCTAATACTGGAAGGCCCCGTCCCTTGGTTCTTACAAAGGAACAGCTAAGTTCAACTTTTATTTCTCCTAGCTACACTACCTAGAGATCTGCCTGATTCTTCAGTCAAAGACTTTACTTTTCTTTTTTTTTTTTTAAAGGTACTCAAATGTCAACTTTATTGTTTCTATATAAACACTTTTGTACTGAAAACTGTAAAAATAACAAAGTTTGCTGTGATTGCAATCCAAATTTTTGAAAGCCAGAAAATCTAATTATGCTATAGCCAAACTACCTAATGCTTTCTTTATCCACAAGTAACTTTGCTTCAATTTCTTGATATTGGGTTTCATCTCACTGACTTTGGGCTTCTAAGACACATGGGAATACTTATATCGTCTTGGCTTCTTTGGGTCAAATCAAACAGTAGAGCTAAAGTTATTCAAATACATTCAGATTACACAGATCCCTTATGAATTACTAGTATCATAGTAGGAAGAAAAAGATACAAGAAAAATACATCCTAGAACTCATCATCAAAATTATTGGTGTATAGTCTATACTAGCATAGGGTAGCTTTCTCAACCTGCTATATAAAATTACTAGCAAGAAAAAAAGGTGCAAGAATAAGATTTATGGCTGAAGTGGCTTGGTGTCTTGATTCCCTATTCTAGCATTCTCAGAAGGATCCCATCCATTAGACACGCAGAAACTGCAGGGACATTTGAATGGTCTTGATTCCTTCTTAACTCCCTTAGGCTCCTTGTTAGTTGGTCTTCTTTCATGCGTACAAACTCCGCCGAGTAACATGTATCTAATCTTGCCATCTTTTCTCTCTGCACAGACAGCAATGTTCTTACTCCTCTCCTGCTGTAAAGCCACTCATCTTCGATTTCCCTGAGGACTGCTGCCCCCACAGACTCTCGACGGAGTAAAGCTTCCGATAGAGGGGAAACAGATTCGCTACTAGCATTGATAGTCAAGTTACTAAGGTTCTTTATCAACGTCTCGGAGGAGATTTGAGAGGCCCCTGAATCGTCCCGGGAATTTTCTTCGGTGAGCATTTGTGGAGACCCTGGGATGTAGGTTGGATTAAACTGTGATGGGTCCATCGGCGTCTTGACACAACACTAAGCTTCTCCTGGATCTTTGAAACGTAGCAGAAACTGATGACAGAGCCTCAAATTGCTACAAGGTAGCCCAGAAAGCAAAGACTTTACTTTTCTGTATTATAGTGTGGAAGGCTTGGTTTCATGGAGGCTGACAGGCTTGGGGCAGCAGGAGGACCACTTCCTTGAGAACTGTCAGGGCAAAGAGCAGGTGGCTACTGGAGGTTTTCTGTGAATTTCCTTAGATTATCAGAAGCACAGAGACCAATGACCCTGAGAGGTATCAAGACTAATCTTTCTAAATTTTCTGCTGCTTCCTGCTTGTAAATAAATTCTTTAAGATCACTCAAAGTTCTGAAGCAAAACAAATCTGATTTTGTTTCTGACTTTCTTTCCAACCCAACTATTTCTCCCATGGGTTTGCTTTTTTTTTTTTTTTTTGGTTAGATGCCCCTCCTCTGTATTTCCATACCCTATGCTTACAGCTGCCATAGCATTTATCAACTGTATTCAAATTTCCTTTCTAGACTGTGAACTTCATGAGGACAGAGATACTGTCAACTTTTCCGTGGTTCTAGCCCTAGTGAATACTGTAATCCCTATATAAAATAGTTGGTCAAGAAATATATGGGGGTGTGCATGTGTGTATGTTTTCTTTTGAGACAGGGTCTCACTCTCTTGCCCAGGTTGGAGTGCAGTGGTGTGATCAAGGCTCACTGCAGCCTCAACCTCCCAGGCTCAAGTGATCTTCCCACCTCAGCCTCCTGAATACTGCCTGGCTAATTTTTATACTTTTTGTAGAGACAAGGTCTCAAGATGCTGCCCAGGCTGGTCTCGAACTCCTGGACTCAAGTGATCTTCCTGCCTCAGTTTCCCAAAGTGCTGGGAATACAGGCATGAGCCACCATGCCCAGCCAAGAAATAGATGTTGAATAAATGCATGAGTAGGTTTAGTCACCTTATCACACTTAATCTTTACAGTTTCTATTATATCTCATTTAACAGATAAGAAAACTGAGACACAATTACATAAATATTTCAAGGTTATAGGGCTAGTATATAATTCAGGAGGAGGTGTTATTTGAATTGGACCTTGAAGAATAAGTAGAATTTCAACAGGTAAAGTGGAAAAATGGCCTTCCAAGTAGAAGTAAGCACATGAATATAAGCATGGAAATAGCAAACCATATGGAATATTTGGGGACTGGTTATTATTCACTTTAATGGTCGTAAAAAGGTTTTGCAGTGATGCAGTGAAAGATAAGGCCAGAAATGGTGGTTGGAGTAACAGTGGAATAATAATAACAAGAGTAGATAACATTTAATGAGTATTTGATACATACCAACACTATTCTAAGTACTTAAATGTAAAAAATACATTTACAAATAGCTAATATATAACCATGTAAAAAAAATTTAAAAGAACAGAAGCATATGGAGTGAAAGGTAAGACTCCCTCCCATGCCTATATCTTTCCATATCTCATTTCCCCTTTCCTAAGGCAACTACTGCTATACTTTTTGTATATCCTTCTAGGGATACATCATATTCTGTGCATATGCAAACATATACATGTATATGTTTTTACACAAATGACCATGTACTAATATACCGTTATACTTCTTGCTTTTTTCATTTTCAATGTATTAGAGATCAGCTCATACTGCTATTATAGAGCTGCTTCATTTTTAAAAACTGCTTCTTAGTATTCCATTCTACAGATGCGCTATAATCTATTTAACCAGTTCCCTCCTAACAGATAGTTAGAATGTTGCAGATCTTTTACTGTTACAACCAACTGTATCGAATATCCATATATGTTTTGCTTTGAATTCATGTGTAAGTATATATGAAAGCTAATTCCCAGAAATGGAATTTATGAGTTAATAGGAATGTGCTTTTTAACTTTTCACAGATATTATAAAATTGCTCTCCAAAAAAGTTGTGCTACTTTATACTCCCCTACAATGTACTATCAAATTTTCTGATCTTTGTCAATTTGATCAGTCAAAAGTGAACTTTCACTGTTGTTTTAATTTGTATTTCTCCTGTTATGAATAAAATGATCATTACTTAATGTATTTTAAATACAATAAAATTTCAGTTCATAAAAATATAAATAAAAATTTATAATAAATATATGTATTTAAATTAAAAGAAACTATCTAAATCTTATTAAAATAATAAAAATAAAATAAGCATTACTTGATGTAGTTTTCCTCTTTTCTGTAAATTGACTGCACTTCTTTTGTTTTTATTTTTATTTTTAAAATTTTAATTTAATTTAAACTTTTTTAGAGACAGGGTTTCACTCTGTCATCCAGGCTGGAGCGTAGTGGTGTGGTCATGACTCACTGAAGCTTGAACCTTCTGGGTTCGAGCAGTCTTCCAGCCTCAGCCTCCAGGTAGCTAGGACTATAGACTTGAGACACCATGCCCAGCTAACTTATTTTTATTTTTTTCAGATATAGGGTCTTGCTATGTTGCCCAAGCTGGTCTTGAACTCCTGGCCTCAAGTGATCCTCCTGCCTTGGCCTGCCAAAGTGTTGGCAATACAGAAAAAGGCCATTGTGCCTAGCCATTTTCTCTTTTTAAAATGTCGCTTTGTTGTTCTTTTTCCTATTGATTTGTTGACTTCTTTATATATTAGGGAAATTAGTCCCTTAGGTGTTATATATCTTATATCTTTTTCCTTAATTTGTCATTATTCTTCTGATATTGTCTATGGTCTTTTAATGTTTTATTTTTACTTTTAAATATTTTAGTCAGAAAATTTCAAACATATACAGAATAGAAAGAATAGCTTAATAAATTCTTATGGTCCAAATACCTACCCAGCATTATCAAAATACATAAAAAACTTAATTCATTTAATACCCATCCCCCACCCCCACCACACTGCTTCTCTTCTGCTGCCCTGCTGAATTATTTCAAAATAAATATATCATTTTGAATCATTTTTACCTATGATCATTATAGTCCTGCAGCGATTTTAATTTTGCGTAGTCAAATTTATTAGACTTTCATTTTATGGTTTCTGGTTTATATTCACTCTGAGAATATATATAGTCATGACAAACTTTTGAGGTGAGTAATGTCTTAAAATTGAGCCATAAAGAAGCTAGGGTAACTTGCCTAAGGTGGCACAGCTTATAAAGGGTAGGAGTTAGGAACACGCCCTAGAGTCTAATGTAGGGCTCCCTCTCTTGACCATCACACCATACCTCTGCCCAGGGAGGCTGTAACGGCCAAGCTAAGCAAGACAGACCTCAGGTTGGCACTCGCAATCATTCATGGCTGCTGAAAGGTGAAATCATGCAGAAGCAGTCTGGCACAGTGGCTGCTTCCATAAACCTTTTAAGTCAGCGCACTTTGGAGGGGCAAGGGGTCTGTCACAGATCCCCTTTAGAATCTCATGAAAGCTCCTGGACTCTGTCCATAGGAAGTATGCATATTTACGCATATAGACACAAACACACGCATGCACACACACAGTCACACACTGGGCTGCAGGGACTTGCTTATCTTCATTCTGTCATCTCTGTATTAGGCAAGGAAACAGGCTTGGATTGGACGCTTACTAGAGTTTTTTTGCCATTCAGTTCCCTAGAGAACAGTGCAGTTTGATTATATTTGTATTTGTAGACAGGTGAGGATGACCTATTTAATCAATACATCTAAGGGCTAAGAGATAAGCTATATTATTCAGGTTCTGTAACAAAGCTTATGCTAATTTAACCTGACATGTAGCATGTTAGGTTAATATGATTTAGATTACATGTATCATTTTTAGAAATTGATGTTTTTGTTGCTGGTTTCTCCTGACATTTTTGAACTATAATATGTAATGCAATACTTCTCCAACAAAGAAGGTAATTCTTACTAGTGAAGGTAATTAATGGTTATTTGATCATATTACAGCATAGAAATCATGTTTTTGCCACACAATAGGTTTCCTAATTGGTGATCCAAGGATGACCACATTCATTTTCTGCCCATAGAGATTTCCCACTGTGCATGGATTATCTCTTAATATTGTGATAGCAGCAAATAATGGTTATAGCCAGTAAGAAAATTAATTTACAATGCTTCAACAATCATTATAAAAGACCTAATAATGCTAATTTAGGTGTAGGATGAGTCATCCAATTAGTTAATTAAATAGAACCGTGCTGCCAGTCTCCTATAATGGAGCACACTGTGTTGTAGGTGTTTGATAGAGATGAGCAATGCCAAGGGAAGGTAAAAGAGTACACACTGGCCCCCACAAATGCATGTAATGTTTATACTTATGAAAGCACAAGCAAAGGTAATCACTTTTCCAAAAATCAGAAACAGTCATTTTTTAAATAGTTATTTTGCTCTTATTTTATGAAGAAAAAATTTTGCTGGTCTATTTGTTAGCTTTATAACTTCCAAGAATGTTTTTAAATTTTGATTTGATTTATCAAGTCCAAAATGCTCCCATAAATTTATTACCCTTTGGTTTTTCTTAAAGAAAATAATAAAATCACTGCCATTGGGTTGAACACTACCAATATCTCCATCTATTTAACTTCTTTTAGTTGCAGTAACTTGTATCTAATTCATAAAACTCGTATGCCCATGTGGGCCATAACAAATGGGGGTTGCAAAGTTTAATTAGCTTGTCTAGCCGGTGGTCCCACATAGCTTAAGATTCAGAGGTCCTAGTTATTTCTCCCCTGTCAGCTTTTGTTATTTCACACTAATAGGTTTTTGTATTTTTAGTCTGTCTTCATGTGAGAAGTACCCTGCCCCTTCAGTGAGTTTAGCTGCTTTTTCCTAGGCAATGCCAGATGTCCTGATCCTCTTTGGGGTGAAGAGGGGGAAAGCATTGGTATAACCAGAAATCACATATTTCTCATTTGAATACAATGTAATTGCTCAGAAAGAACAACTGTCTCTACCAAGAGGGTGAAATACTTCTTTTCTAACTGCCAGCTTGGAATAACTAATTTTAAATGTTTTGTGTTATAAAGTAGGAAATGTTTTCTTTTTTATTAAAAAAAGATATTGAACATGAATACAATAAAAGCTATCTAATGATTGAATGGAAGTTCAACATTTTTTTGAAGAGTTTACAAACCACAATAGATTTTCTTCCTGTCAATTCAAATATTCATAGGTCATACAGGCTGGCCTCCTACCACAGTGTACCTATAATTCCTTATTTTAAAATACTAATTAACTTTTAAGCATAAGTCTTTTAGCTCTGGATACGGTACTGCCTATATGAAGCAAATAACACGACTGAGGTGAAGAATGGTGTTTCTTGGAATAGGTATTGTTTGCCAAGCTGTATGCAAGAGCCCTACAGAAAGTAGAAAAAGACGTTATAGAAGAGTAAGCAGACATTTTTACAAGGTCACTTCATTCAGACTGGAAAGTGGCCAGCACAATGTCATTATTTACAACAGGATCTGGGAACACTTGAGGAAATTACAGACCATTTAGTTTTGATTCCATTGTAGGGGGCAAAGTCTTAGGAAGTATTTTAGGAGATTAAATGGGGAACACTGAGAAAAGCACAGCTTGATTAAGGATAGCCAATGCAGTCTCTGGAATGAAAAAGTCATGCTTCAATAATTTTTTGACTTCTTTAAGGAAGTAAATGCCAAGAAAATCAAATGAATGCCTCAAAATTCTCTATTCTAAATTTCCAGGAGGTGTTTGTTAAAGTTTTGCTTGACAAATTAGCACACACAAAGAAGTGGTTCTTAAAATTGGAGAAATGCAGGGGATAAAGATTAATTGTGCATTAAATTGTCTTTAAAATGAGATGGAACCACAGGACCAAAAGAATTTTACTGAGACAAAGACATTATAATAGTCTGAGTATTTATGATCAGCATCGGCATCATGTTTTTGTGCCTTTATTATGTAATTAGACAGAATTTTCCAGAAGGCAATGGAAAAAATGGAAATCTTTGACTTTCAAGAATACGTGGTCTAATAAATATAACACTGATTCAGGTTTATCTAAGTAGACAGAGAACTAGACAAACATAACAAAAACTTAGTAAGACTAACTCTTAGATGGCTAATAGTGAGGAAAACATGCTGGTTTTTAAAATTCAGGACAAGCATTCATAGAACTTCTCTTTGGGCAAGGGAGGCAAAGCGGCTATGTTTGCCGGAAGGGCAAACCTTCTAACCATCAAAGGAACAGCAGAGCAGGGCCTTTTCTGGGCATGAGAGGGCTCTGTCTGGAAGGTTATCCATGTTCCCAGTCTAGGTAGCTGGTAGAAGGGTGATTGTCCTTGAAGGACAAGCTTCAACTACACATGAATTGGAAGTTAACTGAAAATGAAGAGGGAGTAGACCAAAAATGAGCAAACAAAATTGGGGTACCGGATTATAAGGCATCTAAGTCCTTTCCAATTCTAAAATACTGTGATCTCCCAGGGGATCCTCAAAGAATCTTTCCAAACTAGACAGGAAAGATTTCCTGCTGAGTAAAGTGAACTAGGGATGTACATAAACATCCTCTACAAGGCAAGATTGCTGATATAATAATAGGGGAGAAGAGTTCACTATATAGCTGACATTTATTGAGTGCTTACTCTGTCCCAGGTGCTTTGCTAAGTATTTAACATACATTATCATTTACTTTAATCCTCTCTAAAATCCTAACAATAGGTAGGTACTATAATTATCCCCATTTTGCAGTTGAGGAAACTAAATTAGAGAGGGGATTTAAGTTGCTTAAGACTCACATGGGGCTGGGCACAGTGGTTCACACCTGAAATCCTAACACTTTGGCAGCCAAAGCAGGAGGGTCACTTGAACCCAAGGGTTTGAGACCAGCCTGGGCAATATAGTGAGACCTTGTTGCTATAAAAATTAGCCAAGTGTGGTGTCATGCACCTATAGTTCCAGCTACTTGGGAGGCTGAGGTGGGAGGATTGCTTGAGCCTGGAAAGTAGAGGTTGCAGTGACCACCACTGCACTCCAGCCTGGGTGACAAGAGTGAGACCGGTCTCAAAAAAAAAAAAGAAAAAGAAAAGAAAAGATTCACATGGCCAGTTAAGTATAAGTTACTGCAGCCAGTTATTTTAAGCCAGTATATGAAAGTGCTTCAATTTGCCTGATCATAAGACTTGTCTAAGGTACTTGACAAAAACAAACACAAAAACAAAAAACAGATATTCTAGGCCCCTCTCCTGCAGTTTCTTTCTAGAGTAAGGCCTGAGATTTAACATTTTTACAAGCAACCAAAGTGGGTCTTATGATCAACCCTATTTGAGAAACAGTGCCGTAATACCATAAAAGCCTCCCAGAAAATCAGAGTTGGGTATTCCAAAGCCTAGCAGATGCTGGCAGCTAAAAGCTGTATGATACAAGGCATGGAGTATCTACCCTCCAAGAGGGCCAGGAGCCTACAGCCCCCACAGCAGCACAATTCCATGAGGCTGCAGTCCTCCATTTGCCTGCAAGGCGCGCACAACCTCCTGGCATGATCCCATACAAGGAAACTCTCTTTGGCTTAAAACAGATCCTCTTGATAAACCACAGTTCAGAGAAACAGATTGCAACATTCTTTTTCAAATTCTTACACAATGTCAAGACAATAGGAAAAACAGAACCATGTGGAATTATCTAGGAAGGAATCACTTCTGATCAAAAGGAAAAAAAAAAAAGAATATGAAATAGAAAAGAGAAGATTTTAAAACATCTAATTTTTGGTTGACTAGAATTGGTAATTACTTGGAACACCTGTTATTTCTCATCTCTGGTATCTTTGTTAACTGAATACTTAAACAGATGCATAGGTCTTTTTTTGGAATGAACAATGAATACATTATAATATGCAATCTATTTTCTTGGTACAAGATCTCTAAAAAGATAACACATTTAATTAAATGCACCATAACTTCAAAGAGCTGCTAAGGTATCAACACACTCTTGAAGGGATCCATGGGGAAACTGCCAATTATACATCCAAATAAACATATCCACAGCAGACTCGGGCTTTTTAGTGTTCACACTTTAATCAATTCTACAAACATTTATTGAGCCCCCTACTATGTGTCAGGCACTAGGATTCTATGGGGAATACAAAAATGAATACAAAAGCCTCTATCTTAAAGAAACTTACAGTCTAATACATGAGATAACACATACACACAAATGACTCTAACACAAGCTCTATATGTGACGAAAGAATATAAGCATTCAGTGAGTTCAGATTGCTCCCAGCTCTGAAAATTCCTCAGGAAGGAAATGACATTTGTGAAAACATTGAAAGGATGGGCAGGATTTGAGAGCTTATAAGGTTCTCATTTTGAACCATTATGTTCTTAATTGTAAAATAAGGATAATAATACTAATAATATTCAACAGCGACTCTGCAGTAATGTTTACAGGGTCAACCTAACGTCATGAATAATTCATCAGCAGGAATAGTTACTGCTCAAGAAATGTGTACACTTGCTACTACCTATTGTTAATTCCTCTTTAAATGTTTCCAGTGTCACCTTTCAAAGGACTTCAGCATGATAAAGCATAAGCCTTGTGGTGGAAAGGTTACCTTTTGTGAACCCCACAAAAGCATACCATAAGTATGAATGTGCTGTGCACCTGTGTATGAGTCCCTGGTTATTTGTATATTGACTATGCTATCTGTTGAGGTGAACCAGGTAGGTAAGCTCTGTTCTGAGTACCCAGTAAAGAACCTATCATCCTCTTGGCTTGTTTAACAATATGCCTCTCACATCTGTCTTGACTTTTCTGCTACCACTGCCCTAGTTTGGTTCAGGCCCTTATCACTTCACCTCTAGAGTACTGCACATTTCCTTCAACTGATCTCTTGGTGTCTAGGCCTTCCCTCGGCTGTTCTTTTACACAAGCCGCCATCAGGTTAATTTTCTTAAGTGGTGGTCTGTTCACATCACATTGCTCAAAAGTCCTTCAGTGGCTCTCTCCTGCTCTCCAGAGAGAATCCAGACTCCAGGGCCTGCAATTCTGAACTCTACAATCTAGACCCAACACACTTCTCTAGCCTTAAATCCCATGACATTCCTATGTCTGTGCCTTTGCTTTTGTACCTCTTGCTGACCAAAACACCCAGTCTGCATCTCCATATGTCAAAATAGTAACCATCCTTCAGTGCCTGCTCTGCTCAACTCTAGCCTTCCATCAGTTTTCTGTACAGACTGCTTGGTATTGTACATATTTGAAAAAGGGCTATATTTATCAAGGTAAGTAACATCAGATGCTTACAATACAATACACAATACAACACAACAATATTGTTTCCTGCACAGAACTTTGCCTACTTCAGGCACTCAATAACTTGTTTACACAACATTTAATAATACTTAACATTTATTAATAATAATACTTAATGTTTATTAACCATGTTTCAGGTACCATTTAAACTCTTTACATGAATTTTATCATCTCATTTTATCTTCTCAAGAACCCTCTGAAGTAGGTACTGTCATTATCTCCATTGAAAGGAGAGGAAATAGGTACAAAGAGTAACCTGCCCAAAGTTACATAACTAGTAAGTTGGACTCAAGTAGTTTTACTCCTGATGTTCATAATGAATATGCAACGGGGACTCCAATATTTTTTAAGGTCTTTTACAATCTATAAAACCTTACATTTATATGATTTTCATTTTATCTTCACAACAAATTAATGAGGTTGGTATTATTATCCTCACTTTCCAGAAGTATAAACTGAGGTTTAGTAACAGGCCCAAAGGTATCTGCTGAGTCATAGAGTCAGGCTTTGAGCACTAAAGGTCATTCCTCCTCATTGCTGTTCTGTGTCACAGCAACATGTCCCCTCAATAAAAAACAAAGGTAAGTACATGCCAATAACTGAGAATGTGGTCCAGATCCTTTTCAAGATCAGTGTGTGGCACTGGTGCAGTCCTAGTGCCAAATGGCCATCTGGCAATGTGATGCAAGTAACAAAACATGAGGGCATACCCAGTGAGCTCTAAGCTTACCTTTCTAATCACCCCTGCCATGACAGGGGTTTAAAAGGGAAGTATTTGTTCCTAAACTTCTAGGAAATGCCTCTGTCTTAGTTTGGGTTCCTGCCTAAGAAGTATTTGGGTGCAGATAGTTTACTTGGGAGATGACCCTGGGAGGCAGGAGTGAGAGTAAAGAGAGCAGGGCAGGAAAATAAAAGCTATCAATAAAAGATTATCAAGGCATTTGCTCGGCAAAGGTGGCTGGACCTTTGAGAAATTACACCTGGACCTTTGAGAAATAAGTAGAATGCCTTCCAGAATGGCCCACCCAATGGCAGAAAGGTAGAGCATTTGTCCACTAACCTCATGCCTCACTGGTTGAGAGTGCCGTGAAGACATTAACTCCCCAACTTCCAGGCTTCCCTTGCAAGTGGGTCCAGCAAGCTCCTGTATCTTTGGAGAAGACGCTGGGGCAGAAGGCTGAAAAACACACAGTGCATGCTTGAAGTGGGACACTATCAGACTAAGACTAAACTTGCATCAACTGTCCACCACAGTCATGGCTGTAATCAGAAATAAGCTGAGAGGATACAACATGAAGTACCAGAGGCTTCTCTTATACCAAATGAATTTAACCCGAAAAATTTTCAAATCCCCATGAACCACCTAGGGATTTAATTATTTGGAGTGTAACTCTTTGGCAATATCCTAAATAATTCTCCTGGAGTGCTAATACTATCTCTTTCTCATTTAAAAAGTGTAAGCACTATATCCTATACCAAGATAGCTCAGTCCTAAAGTTACCAGTATGGATATGCCAAGTTTATTAGATTTTATGATAAATGCCCAAGGACACTATTAAAAGATGATGGTTTAAAATACATATGTATATATTTTATACATATTTATAAACACATATATAAATACATATATACACATAAAAATATATATACATGTATAAATATATATTTATATATAAATACGTAACGTAGGAAGCAAAAATAAGTTAATCAAGACACTGAAAAGATTTCAATTAACACTAATATTTTTCATAACTGTAGACTGAATTGTGTTATAGTAGTGTAGTAAGTAATAAAGAGGACAAGTTTTAAAGTGAAACAGACCAATTAACTGAGAGTATGATTTTTAAGCCAGTTTATCAGTCAGCTATTGCTGCAATAATGTTGCATAACAACCCCAAAATTTCAATGGCTTGTGACAATAAGCATATATTACTCATTCACCAAGTCTTTGGGCGGATTGTAGTTCTGGGCTCAGCTTGGATTGGGTTGGTTTGGCTTGGCTTCAGTCTCTGAATTAAGTTTAGGTCTACTCCACATTTTTCATTATTCTCCTCAAAATACTAGCAATACAGGTAAATTCTTTAAATGGTGAACAGCAGAAGCATAGGATGAAAGAAGCTAATTCACACAAACATGTAACCTATGGTTCACATCATGTCTGCCCACATATACTTAGTCAAAGTAAGTTACATGACCAATCTCAACATCAATGCAATGGAGAAATGGCCTCTGCTTTCTCTTGTGGGAAATACTGAAAAATCACATGGCAAAGGGAGGCAGTGAAGAATTGAGGATGAGAATCTTATCTACTTGATCTATAAAGGAGGGATAGTTATATTTATTTTAGCATGTGTTGTGAGGATTGAACTAGATAAGTCATGTAACATGGATATTACAGTTGTGGCACACAGTAACTGATCACCAAATATTAATTCCCACTATCTTATCCCCTTCTCTAACCATTCGAAGGAAGGCAAAAGGAACCAATGCTTAATTAGCTCTGTCTACAGGACACCACGTTATTTCTTAAATTAATCAGAAAAATGGTCAATCATTTTGGGCAAAGTGTAGGAAAAAACAACGCTTTCACTACATATTTTTCATTCTTGAATACTTTTATATTACTTCCTATCACATTTTCCTCTACATAATTGCAAAACAACCATCAAAATCAAGAAAATAACATTAATATACTGCCACCATCTAATACTCAGACCCCATTCAAGTTTTTCCAACTGTCCCAAGGATCCAGTTCAGAATAATTAAATGTATTTACTTGTCATATTACTGTAGTTTTGTTTAATTGGAACAGCTTCTCGTCTTTCATTGACTTTCTAACTCTATTAATTTTCTATACTTCATAACAAATTACCATAAATTTCACAGCTTAAATGTATTATCTTAAAATTTATTTAAGATAAAATTTAACACACATTTATTATCTAAAATTTCTGTGGATCAGGCTTGACAGGGTTTTATGTCTCACCAGGCTGAAGTCCCTGTGGTCTCACCAGAGCCTTGGCTTTAAAAAGATCTGCTTCCAAGCTCCTTCTTTGCTGGTTCAGGACTGAAGTTTTAGTTTCCTTCTGGACACCACCCTCAACTCCTAGAACCTGTCCACATTTCCTTGTCATGTGGGCTTCTCCAACATAGCCACTTACTTCAGCAGCTTATTTCTTCAAGGACAGTAAGGAATTGTCTCTCTAGCACCTCTGTTAGTAAGCTAGAGTTTATATATATATATATATATATATATATATATATATATACACACACACACACATATTTATAGACATATATATGTATATATAACTTTTTATATTATTTTACATATATAAAAATCATAATGTAATTATGGGAGTGACATTTCATCACCTATGCCATATCTTATTGGTTAAAAGCAAGTCACAGATCCTGCCCAAACCGAAGGATAGGAGATTATACAAAGGCATGAACATCAAAGGGCAGGGATCAATGGTGGGGGGTCAGGGAGGTGAGAGGGAGGGAAGACTGATCATCTTAGATTTTATCCACTATAGTGGTCTTGACATTTTTGAATATTACCTTCTAGAAACTTCCTTAATTTGGGTTTTTGTAAAATGTTTCTCCATTTGGCTTTGTCCAATGTTTTCTCATGATTCCTCATGCCCAGGTAAAGATTCTTTTTCCAGAATACCACAAAAAGATGTTTAGTTCTTCACACTGTATGGTGGCTTGTAATTTCAGTTTGCCCTATTATGGAGTTCATATCTATTATTTAAATTAAGTATTATCTACCAGGGTTTTCTCTTTTTCTTTATGTAATTAATAAATGTTTGGTGGAAATATGCCTTAAAACTGTTAATATCCCATTCCTCATCACACTTCCAGTCAATAAATTTATGTATTTAATCAGTGTTTGCTAATGGTTTACTATTTAATAGTTTATAATCAATTAATCAATATTTTTATTTTGGTGCCCAACTTATCCCCAATTTATCCAGTGGAAGTCCCTTCAGTTTGGCTTGTGTGTTCTTTAACACATCTCTATCATTCTTTGAGCAATTCCTATTTTCAGACACATTAATCCAAGGAGCCCTTGCTCTTTGTGTGGATTTATTTATTTATTTATTTTTTCTTTTATTATTATACTTTAAGTTTTAGGGTACATGTGCACATTGTGCAGGTTAGTTGCATATGTATACATGTGCCATGCTGGTGCGCTGCACCCACTAACTCGTCATCTAGCATTAGGTATATCTCCCAATGCTATCCCTCCCCCCTACCCCCACCCCACAACAGTCTCCAGAGTGTGATGTGCCCCTTCCTGTGTCCATGTAATCTCATTGTTCAATTCCCACCTATGAGTGAGAATATGCGGTGTTTGGTTTTTTGTTCTTGCAATAGTTTACTGAGAATGATGATTTCCAATTTCATCCATGCCCCTACAAAGGACATGAACTCATCCTTTTTTATGGCTGCATAGTATTCCATGGTGTATATGTGCCACATTTTCTTAATCCAGTCTATCATTGTTGGACATTTGGGTTGGTTCCAAGTCTTTGCTATTGTGAATAGTGCTGCAATAAACATATGTGTGCATGTGTCTTTATAGCAGCATGATTTATAGTCCTTTGGGTATACACCTAGTAATGGGATGGCTGGGTCAAATGGTATTTCTAGTTCTAGATCCCTGAGGAATCGCCACACTGACTTCCACAATGGTTAAACTAGTTTACAGTCCCACCAACAGTGTAAAAGTGTTCCTATTTCTCCACATCCTCTCCAGCACCTGTTGTTTCCCGACTTTTTAATGATTGCCATTCTAACTGGTGTGAGATGGTACCTCATTGTGGTTTTGATTTGCATTTCTCTGATGGCCAGTGATGATGAGCATTTTTTCATGTGTTTTAAATTACAGTCTGAGGTCACTTACTTTCAGCATGAAGAACTTCTTTTAGTATTTTTTACAGGGTGGTTTGCTAGCAACAAATTCTCTGTGTTTTTGTTTATTTTGGAAAGTTCATTTTACCTTGAACTTTGAAAGATACATTTGCTGAATATAAAATTCATGGTTGACAGGGTTTTTTTTTTTGAGCACTTGGAATACGTTATCTTATTGCCTTTTGGCCTCCATTGTTTCTGCTGACGAATCAGCTGATAATCTTATTATCAGCTCCCATGTAACTGATTCATTTATTTTATCTTGCTGCTTCCAAGATTTTCTCTCATGTTTAACTTTCAGCATTTTTACTGTAATGGGTCTGTTTGTGAATCTCTTTGCATTTATCTTACTTGGAGATTGTTGAGCTTCCTGGATGCACAGATTATTATTTTTCAATAAATTGAGAGAGTTTTCAGCTATTATTCTTTGGAATATTTTTTCTTCTCTTTTTTCTCCTCTCTTGATAGTCTCATTACTTGTACGCTGGCATGCCTAATAGTGTTCCACATTTCTTTGAAGACCTACTCATTTTTCTCCTTTTTTCTCTGTTCTTCAGTCTGCATAATCTCTATTAATCTATATACAAGTTCACAAATTCTATCCTCTACCAACTCAAATTCAGATCTACTTCTGAGCCCTTCTTTAAATTTCTATTATTATATTTTTCAACTCCAGAATTTATTTGGCTATTTTTTATAATTTCTTTATTGATATTTTCAACTTGATGTGACATTGTCATCACATCTCCTTTCGCTTCTTTAATCATGCTTTCCATTAGCTCTGTGAACATTTTTATAATAGCTACTTTGAAATATTTTTTGTCAGAATTTGATATTAGTTTTGAGCCTAGGAGGTCTCCTCTTGGCTGTCTTATTCATCCTTTTCTCCTACAAACTCGTCAGCCTATAGTCTTGTTATACCTTCATACCTTCATTAGTTTAACAAATCTCCTCATTACCTTTTACCACAATCTCTCCTGATCTTCAGATCATGCGTAGGTTAAATTTTTCACACTCTCTTGCAAATAAAGTAAGTTCCTTTGGGAAGAATTTACGAACAATCTGGTTTATGGATCTAACTCTCAGGCAAAATATCTGAAACAGGACTTTGGAACTGAAGGCAGGGAGAATAGTGCTTCTCTCTGCTTTACACTCCTGCTGTAGGAGCTGAGTGCTTGGTGTTGGGGGTCTGCCTGAGGTCCTCTCAACTTGTCTGGCATGGGACCACCACTTCAGGAGCCAGGAGTAGGGCTATCAGGGTCCCAGTAGTCTCAGCATGTCACACACAAAGTAGAGTCTCTGTCTGTAAGAGAAAGTCCAACTGTAAACTGCATTCCTAGAACTTAGTCTCAGCAACAGCTGCCAGGGGAAGGATGAGAAATGCCAAAATCCTGCTCCTCTCAGGATGGAAGCACTCTATCTGAGACCCAATGGAGACAGAGAGCCCTGTGTTCTTGGCTGGAGTAGGGTCTCTGGTCACTGATTAAAGAGAGGAGAAGGAGGGAGCAGTCTGTTCAAATACACAGACTCTCACCTTCTTACCTACTTTTCATAGATTTATTCATTTTTCTTGACCATCATTGCATCCTTATTTTATTTCAATGTATTCTTTTTTTTAACTTTTAAGTTCAGGCGTACATGTGCAGGTGTGTTAAATTGATAAACTTGGGTCATGGGGGGTTGCTGTACAGATTATTTCATCACCCAGGTATTAAGCCTAGTAACCATTATTTTTCCTGATCCTCTGCCTCCTGCCACCCTCCACCTTCCAAAAGGCCCCAGTGTGTGTTGTTCCACTTGATGTGTCCAGTGTTCTCAACATTTAGCCCCTACATATAAGAAAGAAGATGTAATATTTGGTTTTCTGTTCCTGTGTTAGTGTGCTGAGGATAATGACCTCCAGCTCCAACCATGTCCCTACAAAGGACATGATCTTGTTCTTTTTATGGCTGCATAGTATTCCATGGTGTATATGTACCATATTTTCTTTATCAGGTCTATCACTGATGGGCATTTAGGTTGATTCCATATCTTTGCTGTTATGAATAGTGCTGCAATTCACTCAAAATCATACAATTACGTGGAAACTGAATAACCTGCTCCTGTGTAACTTTTGTGTAAATAATGAAATTAAGGCAGAAATCAAGAATTTATTAGAAACCAGTGAAAACAAAGATACAACGTACCACAGTCTCTGGAACACAGCTAAGGCAGTGTTAGCAGGGAAACTTATAGCACTAAATGCCCACATCAAAAAGTTAGGAAGATCTCAAGTTAACAAATTAACATGGAATGTTTTTCCATTTGTTTGTGTCCTCTTTTATTTCGTTGAGCAGTGGTTTATAGTTCTCCTTGAAGAGGTCCTTCACATCCCTTGTAAGTTGGAGTCCAAGGTATTTTATTCTCTTTGAAGCAATTGTGAATGGGAGTTCACTCATGATTTGGCTCTCTGTTTGTCTGTTATTGGTGTATAAGAATGCTTGTGATTTTTGCACACTGATTTTGTATTCTGAGACTTTGCTGAAGTTGCTTATCAGCTTAAGGAGATTTTGGGCTGAGACGAGGGGGTTTTCTAAATATACAATCATGTCATCTGCAAACAGGGACAATTTGACTTCCTCTTTTCCTAATTGAATACCCTTTATTTCTTTCTCCTGCCTGATTGCCCTGGCCAGAACTTCCAACACTATGTTGAATAGGAGTGGTGAGAGAGGATATCCCTGTCTTGTGCCAGTTTTCAAAGGGAATGCTTCCAGTTTTTGCCCATTCAGTATGATATTGGCTGTGGGTTTGTCATAAATAGCTCTTATTATTTTGAGATACGTCCAATCAATACTTAATTTATTGAGAGTTTTTAGCATGAAGGGCTGTTGAATTTTGTCAAAGGCCTTTTCTGCATCTATTGAGGGAAAACTGGCTAGCCATATGTAGAAAGCTGAAATTGGATCCCTTCCTTATACCTTATACAAAAATTAACTCAAGATGGATCAAAGACTTAAATGTTAGACCTAAAACCATAAAAACCCTAGAAGAAAACCTAGGCAATACCATTCAGGACATAGGCATGGGCAAGGACTTCATGTCTAAAAACCCTAGAAGAAAACCTAGGCAATACCATTCAGGACATAGGCATGGGCAAGGACTTCATGTCTAAAACACCAAAAGCAATGGCAACAAAAGCCAAAATTGAAAAATGGGATCTAATTGAACTAAAGAGCTTCTGCACAGCAAAAGAAACTACCATCAGAGTGAACAGGCAACCTACAGAATGGGAGAAAATTTTTGCAATCTACTCATCTGACAAAGGGCTAATATCCAGAATCTACAAAGAACTCAGACAAATTTACAAGAAAAAAACAAACAACCCCATCAAAAAGTGGGCAAAGGATATGAACAGACACTTCTCTAAAGAAGACATTTATTCAGCCAACAGACACACGAAAAAAATGCTCATGATCACTGGCCATCAGAGAAATGCAAATCAAAACCACAATGAGATACCATCTCATACCAGTTAGAATGGTGATCATTAAAAAGTCAGGAAACAACAGGTGCTGGAGAGGATGTGGAGAAATACGAACACTTTTACACTGTTGGTGGGACTGTAAACTAGTTCAACCATTGTGGAAGACAGTGTGGCGATTCCTCAGGGATCTAGAACTAGAAATACCATTTGACCCAGCCATCCCATTACTAGGTATATACCCAAAGGATTATAAATCATGCTGCTATAAAGACACATGCACACGTATGTTTATTGCAGCACTATTCACAATAGCAAAGACTTGGAACCAACCCAAATGCCCATCAATGATAGAATGGATTAAGAAAATGTGGCACATATACGCCATGGAATACTATGCAGCCATAAAAAAGGATGAGTTCATGTCCTTTGTAGGGACATGGATGAAGCTGGAAACCATCATTCTCAGCAAACTATCACAAGGGCAAAAAACCAAACACTGCATGTTCTCACTCATAGGTGGGAATTGAACAATAAGAACACTTGGACATAGGAAGGGGAACATCACACACCAGGGCCTGTTGTGGGGTTGGGGGAGGGGGGAGGGATAGCATTAGGAGATATACCTAATGTAAATGACAAGTTAATGGGTGCAGCACACCAACATGGCACATGTATACATATGTAACAAGCCTGCACATTGTGCACATATACCCTAGAACTTAAAGTATAATAATAAAAAATAAATAAATAAAGTGCTGGGATTACAGGCGTTAGCCACCATGCCTGGCCTCTTTCCAGTTTTATTCCTTACAACTAGGATGATATTCATCCTGGTTTGTCCAGGAACAGTCCCAGTTTATGCCCATTGTCACAGTACAATTATTGATAATGCTGCCTTCTACTTTCAAAGCGTTCTGGTTTAATGATGAGTTAAATGACTGCCCTACTTACAGTGTTTTCATAACACTTAGACCTGCCTCTATCACTGCATGATTCACAATGTACTATGTTGTTGTATTTTAATTGTTTTTTGGATTTGTCTCCTTGGTGGGATTTAGTGTAGTCACCGGGAATGATTTTCTTTATTTCTGCAGACTCCAGCATATATACCTGGCAATGGGAGGAGCTCAGCCATGCTCGTTGGACATGTGAGTGTTTTTGAAACCTTGCTTCTTTCATTTTGTGCGTAGCAGATGCTCAATAAATCATTTTTAATAGAAAAAAAATTAACATTGCAACTAACAGAACTAGAGAACCAAGAGCAAACAAATCCCAAAGGTAGCAAAAGATAAGAAATAACCATAGAGTTTATTGAATATTTGTTTCTTCACTTGCCACTTGCCCTTAGGACCATTTCCAGATATTTTGAATGGTTGATTTTTTGTTTTGTCTTTAAAATTTTAACCAGTTTCACTGAAAAGTGGGTCAGCAAAGCTCCTCATGCTATCATGCCGGTTGATTTCCCTAACTCGATGCTTACCTTCTTAACTGGCTACATTCTTTTTGAACAGGCATGGCCCATAGCCCATATACATTTCAGAGTTTCTAAATATCAGAGTTATTTTGTATTATCCACAATTGCAGCTTTTTCAGACCTTTGCATTGTCTCTTCTCTCTGCATAGAATTCCCTTTCCCTGGATAGTCACAGGGCTTACTCTCTCCTCCTCCTTCACATGATTGCTCAAGAATCATCTTTTTAGCAAGGCTTTCCCTTAACACCCTATTTAACATTGAACTCTATTTTCAAACTGGCACTCTTATCCTCTTTCGTTTTTTTCCCCCGTTCCACAATATTCATCACTATCTATGATACTATATATTTACTTATTTGGTTATTGTCTTTCTCACTCCAGCAGAATACAAACTGTTTGGTCAGAGGCTTTTTTCCCCTAATCTCTTTTGCTCACTGCTGAATCCTTAGCACCTTTAAGTGCCCTGCACATAGTGGGCACTAAAAATATATTCAATAAGATAACATTCTTGGCATCTTACATGTATTAACTCATCTAATGCTGACCTATGATCACTAATAGTAACAACAATCAATGAAAATAATTATTAATAATGTTTCCTGCTCCTCAGACATGGAAACTGAGGTACAGATAAGTTAAATACAATCAGACCATGGTAGAGGCAGGATGTGAACCCAGGCCACTTGACTATTAAACTTTCATTCTCATTCTCCTCACTCCCAGAAACTGGTTTCTTTTTCAGACCACTAACTCAACTATTTCCAGTTTACATGTTGACTTTGGTTGATATTAGTTAGGGTTATTAAGATTTCAGAGTACTCACATTTTAATAACAATCTTAAGAATCAAGTCCCTTTAAATATCAGGTGAGTCTATTTTTTTTTTAAGTTGTATTTCAGACAGGAGGTAAGGAGAATTATTTTTTGAAGAAAAGGAATTTGATTGATGCTTCTTAAATAAGCAGTGGCCTATTTTCCCTGCTTATGGGTATCCAGCAATTAAATTAAATGAGGTATAATAGCTGTAAAATATACAATTAGTGCTCACTCTTAGTTTCTAGGAATTATGTTAATGTAGCTTGGTGTTGCATCAACCAATCTCAATGGAAATTATAGAAAAAAACCCAATAATATACTGAAAAGCATCTCTGTGAATCTAAATTGGAATAGAAACTCTATAATGTATTAAAATCAACATTCTCATATTTGAAATAGAGAAATATAACTTGCTGGTATTACTGTTCTACCTAACATAAATTAAAACGGTAAGATTATAACATGAAATGGATAATAAATATTATCAATGGATATATGTAGATGATGGAATTATGAGTAATTTAAAACTTTCTGTATTTTTTGTATATTTAAAATAAATGTATCTTCTCTGGAATCAGAAAAAATAGTGGTTAAGTGTTAGAAAACACTAAGGAGCCTTGTGTTCATGAGAAGAAGCTTTAATTGCTAAACATGTAAATAAACCTATTTACTGCCATGTTATGGATGTTTCTCCATATGTAAATACCTTAACAACTTGTAGATTCATTTTATACAGGTACAATTAAGTGGATCTAGTACTTCTGAAACTTACTATATAAAGAATTTAATATGATATATTAAGTATGATGACTATACTTTCTCTTTAATTTTTTGATACATAAAAATTATACATATTTATGAAGTACATGTGATATTTTGATATATGCATGCAATGTGTAATGATCAAATCAGGGTATTAGGATATCCATCACCTCAAATATTTTCTTATATAAAGACTCCTTATTATAAAGTTTGAGTCTTTAGTACTAGAAAAGGCAGCAGAGGTTTAGAGCTTGGGCTCTAGGGCCTCACATCTCAGGTTTTACACCCTAGCTCCATCATCCTTGAGCTGTGGGACAGTGGACAAGCTATGCACAGTCTCTGTGGCTTGGTCTCATCCTTCATAAAAAGAAGGCAATAATTATGCCTGTTTTACAGGATTGTTGTGGGCATTAAAGGAATTGACAAGTTAAGCTTAGGACAATGCCCTGACATGCATTTGCTAGCATGGTTATACTAAATTGTAAGCCTCTTGAAGTTAAGGGGAGTTATTTTATTTACTTCTGCTCCTTAAACAAGGAAAAACATCAATAAATGATTATATGATGAATGATGGAATTCACTCATTTGAGAACTAAAATAAAAATGAGAATTACACAGTCATTAAAACAAAAATTAGAATGTTTTGTGGACTCTCACATGTGAGCTCTGTCAGTATTTTTGGCTCACAAGAGCTCTAGGAAAAGAAAGTTCTATTTTTTCACTGTAAACACTAGAGATTTTTCTGAGGCTAGACAAATAAGAAACAGAATGTTTTAAAGCTAGGACTTTGTATGAAAGTAATAGAACCTCAATTCTAATTAGTTTATGTAACAGAAAAAAGGAGATGTGCTTGGCTTATGTAGCTTTAACACAAGAAGAGAGGCACTGAAGCTGGCCTTTGGGATAACTAGAATCAGGTTATCCCAAACTAGAATTTGTGTCCATCTACAAACAGCAGAGCCCAGCTGTTTCTTGCATGCTTTCTCTCTTGGTCTTGCTCCTCACCCTTTGCCTCTTGCTCTATTTCTCTCCTGCATGTCGGCTTTGTTCTTTCCCACTGCAGGAAGTTTCTGTGTAGGGTGGGCGACATGGCTGCCAGCAGCCCTAAGCTCACATCCCCAGATCCTCTCAAAAAGAGAGGAGAGAAATCTTACCCAACATATCCCATCATAAAACATGTCAGGGAAGGCTTTTTTGGGCCCTGCTTTGGTATTTTGCCCATCTCCAGATCAACCATCATGTCTAAGAAGGAGGATCACATAAGATACGTACTTGTCTCCCTTCTCTGGGTTTTGTTGTTGTTATTTTCTTCTTCATTTGGACTGGCTAGATTATTTTAGTGAATTCTTTCCCTTCCATGCCCCAGTGTTCAAATTCTGATGTTGCTCTTCAGGGAGCACACCTCAGGGTATGCCCACAGTCACTCTTGCCATGACCGCACTCAGATGTTAAACTCCACTAATGTCTAGAGGTGGGGAAGAAGTGGTTCCCCCCAAGACAAGTGACAGATAGCCCAGTCAGGCTGTTGCAGAAATGCCAAGTGTCAAGCAATCAGCTCAATTTGTGCTTACTATATGAAATAACTTAGATTTGGGAAGTTAGAGCCTATATTAAATTATGGAATTACTAAGGTAGGACACAGAGGCTTAACTGAAAATATCCCAAAGTTGAAATGTCTCAGCTCTCTGTGTGGGTTAGATGCAGGATTTATATGATCCGTTAACCTCTCCAAGTTTTTAAGACTAATGATTATGGTTATAGTACCCTACTCAGAAAGAAGGTAAAGCCCAACAGTATTTCCAACATTACTTACTATCCTCGATTTTCTATTAAAGCAAAAATGTTTCATATTTTATTATCAATGCAAAGCAGAAATGAATGTCTTTAGTCTCTCTAATTCTAGAGTCTTCTTGGATTAGCCTGGGAAAGAACGAAGACTTTAGATTAATTATTGCGTGAAGCATGGTAAGAACTGATGTACCAAAGGAATCCTAAGTCACAGCGAAGGCCAATTGAAACTGGATGTCTTAAACTGGAAACAGTTAAAGACTAATGGCCTTTCACTTTTTAAATGAATTCACATTTAATATGGCATAGTACTGGTTTTAAAATATACACTTAATACTTAAATGTACATCAGGACTCTTTACATGTATAACATTTAAATATATACCAGAACTCTTTTCACATAAGGGTCTAAATAATGGCCCCAGTAATCTTAGATATTTACACTGTGCTGCCAGGCACTGCATTTTTTTGGAGCTGGAGTTTTGCTCTGTCGCCCAGGCTGGAGAGCAGTGGCATGATCTTGGCTCACTGCAACCTCTGCCTCCCAGGTTCAAGCGATTCCCCTGCCTCATCCTCAAGAGTAGCTGGGATTACAGGCGTCCATCACCATGCTAGGCTAATTTTTTGTATTTTTAGTAGAGGCAGGGTTTTACCATGTTGTCCAGGCTGGTCTCAAGTGATCCACCCACCTCGGCCTCCCAAAGTGCTGGGATTACAGGCATGAGCCACTGCACCTAGCCCAGGCACTGCATATTTTAAGTGCAGTGTATAGATCCTATTTATACCAAAAATCTTATGCTACAGAAGCCATCTGTTTTTTATCAGATAAAAACTGATTGATTTCCTAGACTGAAAGATCTTGTTTTACTCACAATTTAGTATTTTCCATGAAACTCTTGACTTTTAATTCAGTCTATTAACAAAATATCAGACCTAGATGAAAAGAATTAAAAATTTCATGCTAAAGGTATTTTCCTTCTTTATGAAAATTCTTAGAATCTGTAGCTTCAATTAAAATTGCAAAGGTCATTTGATGCAGCATTTCCACTAGCAGTGACGGGCAAATAAATAATCATAGACTTGGGAAAAAAATCTAGCTACATGCATATTCATCACAGTGTCATTTACAGTAGCAAAAAATTAAAAGTGCACTAATAGGAGATTCTAAAATATGACAAAAATAAAGTATGGCATGTCCATGTACTAGAATATTATGAAATCACTGAAATTGATGTTGAGGAAGAACATATACTAAAAAGATATTATAAATATATCATAAGGTTTGTTGTAAAAGATTACACAATAGTAAAATCCCATTGCTTAAATGGGATTTTATATGTATATAAATGGAGAAAAAGTAACCACGATACACACAAAAATATGAATAAAGTGATTTGAGCCTAGGTAGTAGAAATATGGATTTTCTTTTTTGTATTTTATGTATTCTTTTTTGTATGTTTCCTAAATGTTCTATAAAAAACAAATCTTACATTTACGTAAGAAAAATAAGAAATAAAAATTATTCACAATTGAGACTTTTGGTGTTCAAAATACTTGAACATTACTAAGAATGGGTACTATGCAGAAACAATTTGTCATTAGCAGATTACCTATGCTCCTTTGGAGTGATTTCTCTGTGACTTTTCACACTATTTCACAATTCTGTCCTAGGCTTTATCAAAATCCATGGACATCTGATCGAAACAAAAATTAACAGCAATCTGCAAAAGAGCTATTAGGGACATTACTCTTGTGAATAGACAGTCAGCACTCTGGGGACAGACACTGTGTTATCTTTCTCATCTTAAATTTCACTGCTGGGCTTAACGGTGCTTTGTGCCTACCAGTGTTCAATCATTGGATCAATGTTGAATGACTGTTAAACTCCTTGATGTCAGAGCTAATTGCTGACAACACCCTACAGGGTTTGCTATGAGATGTATATAAATTGCAATCTGCCAAAATGAGAACCCAGAGCTGCTTCTGGGGATCAAAATTAAGGGCAACCCATCTTTGCTTTGCTGGCTGTGCATTAGATTTAAAAGGAAAAACAAACAAACAAAAAACCCAGAGTTGATTCCAGAATGGAATATGTGTAAAGAGTTCACATATGTTGTATCTTAGTTGGTATTCCACAATATGATTTTTAATAGATCCTTCATTTTGATCTCATCTGCTATGAACTAATGTGACTACAATAGGTTGGATAAAATGTCACTCTCCTAGAAGAATGGAGCAGTGTAGAACAAATGTCATGCTTTTAAAGTAACATTCTTTTTGCCTAACCCATTGTCCAGTTGCATTTCAAGTGAAGACATATGTTCTAAATTAAATTTATTTTTTAATACTATAAGGAGTCCTTATCTCCAGGCATGCTTTTGTACTTGCTATCACTTCAGTAATTTGAATCACCTACACAAGTTCAAGGAAAGCACTGTGAACATAACAAGTCCTTATCCAAGTCCAGGATATTTTGTTCACCTAGTTTACTGCCGTACCATCTGCCCTTTACTTCTGGAGGATTTTTAATAAAGCAGGAGCCAAAGTAAATGCAGATACCCCACTGCTATCTATTTAACTTTCATTAAGTGAGTTGGTGCAGTGCTCAGGCGCCTTCTCAAAACCAGCCCATCATCTAAGAGTATTTACATAAGACTCTTTGCATTATATTCCAACCTCTGCAACACTAGTATTAACTACTGACATCTGCCAACTCTGACTGGTAAGTGCTTTACAGTATCAATTCATCCCAAGCAAAAAGCATTTCTGAGTGCTGCAGTGCTCTTGTTAATGCCAATAAGAAGTATCAAGGCTCATATGACACCTAGAAGAAATTAGTACCCACATTCAAAGAAAAGTCTTTGTTATTTCCCAGAGTATTATGTGGACTTTATTGAGATGACTGCATCTGACACCTGCTGTAATATAAAATGCAGCTATAATTAGCCAACTGATGCTCACTGCAGTTTAGGTCGAATCCCTTCTGTGGGAATTATGCTTTAAAATATTCAGAACTCCAAGTGGCTCTCATTACATTTAATTTTAACTTAGAATTAGGTGGTCTAGAAAAAAAAATTTAGGATTGTAATAGCCCCCTGCTGAATGCCACACAGCAACGTGAAAACCCATAGGGTTTTTTCCCCCTCTAAAAAAAAAAATGAGAACAGCAGACTACACTACAGCCTTCAATTGAAGTCTGGCTTTGCTTAATTGTACTTTTTGCACTCATCAGTCTCTCCTCTTCAGAGCAAGCTACAAAAATTGCCTGAATAGCCAAAGAAAAGTTTCCCACAGTCACTGGCCACAGAAAAACACTATTGTCCTTCCTCACAGTTTGATGGACAACATTTCTATAAATGGGTAGCCAGGCTGTCAATGGTACCCTTGCTGAAAAGGCAAAAGAAGAGAACAGATTCTGCCAATATCTGACAAAGCATGTTAACACATAATCAGGCATTCACTAGTCAGGCAGCTGCCCCTGGGACCTTCATCACACAGGTGCCTTTAAGCCATTTCCTATTCACAGATAAAGGAAACAAACAGGAGATACCTGGGAAAGGAGCAGTCTATTATGATTCACCAAATGTCCATCTTCTGGGCTGTGTGTAAAAGTAGAAAGAGGAAAAAAAACCCGGTAGTTTCAACTGAGAAATCATAAAACAGCCAAACACTTACAAAATCTTTAAATTAAGCTGTGGAGTTTTTTCCTTTCCTTTTCTCTATCTTTATTTTTTTGGGGGGGAGGGTGGTGTGTGATTTGTTTGTTTGTATGGCATAATAGCACTCAAGTATAACAACAAAGGCCATCTTTTCCTTGGTGGCTTATCAAACACATTCGCCCAGACTTAGTGTGAAACACTAAGGCCGAAATAAATACCTGGTCCAACTGAGTCACAAAAGGGTTTACTTTGTCACTTGAAGCCATTTTTCCTATACACTCACACATTCTCTCTTTCTTCGTTTCAAGAGTTGAGATCAGTAATGCCAAAAGGGTAATGGGGTGAATGATTCTCCAGGAAAGCAGAAACTCTGGACCATTTCTTGAGGAACCACCAAAATAAATACTTCAGAAAAATAATTAGCATGTTTTATTTCTTCATAAGTGCTCAGACTAAGAACATTATTTCCACACTGTGGATATCTACCCAATCAGAGGAAATATCAGACCTTAATACTCCATTAAGCTAATGGTCCTATTACCATATATGACATTAAAATGTGCATACTGGTATATGGTTGTTCTTAGGACATTTTCAAATTAAAATTTAATGATTACTACCTTTAAGTTGTTAAGAATTTCTATTTTATTTCTTCATTTTCATTTTAGTGATTATCATACTGTCAATTCCTCTATATTTAAAGTGTGGTACACATATGAGGAAAGAACCAGGAATGCAATTTTGTGAAGTGATGAAGTTCTTAGGAATCTCAGATTGACTAAAATATAGTTGTTAGGATACAATTTGAAAATTGACACACTCAAAACCACAACTTTTAACCTAAAAGGCAAGTACTGTAAAACTACTGGGGAAAAAGAAATCAAGACAGTAGTTAATCCAAACCGGTGCCAAAAGTTGAAACAACTGCTTTTTCAACTAACTTTGTAAATAAGCAATACTTATCTTGTATAGCTTCCTCATCTGCAAAATAGGAGTGTAATGCTTAACATTCCTATTTGTTGAATACAATGCTCAACCAATGGAACAAAACCAATAAAGACTCACGAATACCTAAGAAATATAACACTGTATTATCTGACTTAAGCTTTATTTTCTTCTTTATTTCTTCTTTTTACATATTTGTTTAATAAAATATAAATAAAATTATGAAGTCAACTTTAGTTAATAAATAGATAGCAAATTAGGATTTAAGTTTATAATCCTTACAAATATAAAGTCATTAAGAAACCTTTCCTCAAATTTAATTCAACTAAATAATATTTAGAAACTGCCTATAAATAATCATTGTCATTACTGCCAGTATGCCTATTATGTGCTAGGTACTTTATGTATGTTTTATTATTTAATCCTTACAACAACCATTTGAGTCAGGTACAATTATTTTCCCTATTTTACAGGTAGGAAACTGAGGCTTTGGGATATAAAATGAGTTAACCTTCTCTACTTTTCTACTAAGTTGCAGAGCTTGGATTTGGACTCAGGTCTGTCTCCTTCTAAAGACCATATTTGTCCTACAAAACCATGGTTTATGTTTTAATAAATAGAACAAGATAAATTTTTATTTATGATTTGAAAATGCAACATGCTCTTTTATTAGGTAGCATGTGTACATTTTCTATTTTATGATATATGCATGTATTTTTATCATTATGACATAAGTTAAACCAACCTCTTATCTCCAGGTAAAATAATCAAAACTTTTTTGGATAGTTGAATTAGGGTTTTGTTTTTCTTAACTATTTAAAGTGAAAGAGTTTCTCTCCATGACCAAATTTACACTTGAAAATTTTCACTCAAACACTAAACACTATCTCCCCAACCAGACTGAAGTTCTGTAAGGTTGAAAAGGAACCCTGTTTTTAACTTTCTCAAGATTTGTTATAAAACACAGCCTCTTAGGAATCTCTTCTTTAGATGTACCCCATAAAACTCCTACAACTTAAAACACTTTTTTATTCTGGCTTTGGTTGAATCCAGAGTTTGTCAGTGTTGCCTACCAAAACAAATCTTTTCTAAACATCTAAACTTTTTAGCCTCGTATTTCAATTCATAGAAAACTTGATCTGAATTGATATGCCACTTCAATTCTAATCTCATCCTTGCCCAACTGAGCAAATCTCATCTCTGCTTCTTCCTTGTTCATTCCCATTTCTGGACTCTAAGTTACTGTGTTTCTAACTAGAAACACCCTCTCTCCTTCTTTCTATCAAACTAAATCTAGTATTTCATGTCTACCTAATGGTGCACTTTCTCAATAAAATGTTCTTAACTGATTCCACTTAACACTAATCTTTCATGTAATTTCATTTGTCCTTATTTTTTCTTTTTTTTTTTTTTGAAATGGAGTTTTGCACTTGTTGCCCAGGCTAGAGTACAGTGGCGTGATCTCGGCTCACTGTAACCTCCACCTCCCGGGTTCAGGCAATTCTCCTGCCTCAGCCTCCTGAGTAGCTGGGCTTACAGGCACCCACCACCAAGCCCAGCTAATTTTTTTTTTTTGTATTTTTAGTAGAGACAGGGTTTCACCATGTTGGCCAGGCTGGTCTCAAACTCCTGACCTCAGGTGATCCACCTGCCTTGGCCTCCCAAAGTGCTGGGATTACAGATGTGAGTTGTTCTTATTTTTTCACTATGTGACCTATCACCATTCACTTGAATGATATGATGGCTAGCCTCATCCTCCTAATTGATTCATGGAGCCTAGATCTATATTTTCTACCAAATTATATCCTCCTTGTGTGTCCGGAATTGGTTCCTTCCAGTGGATTCTTGGTCATGCTGACTTCGAGAATGAAGCCGCAGACCTTCGTGGTGTTACAGCTCTTAAAGATGGTGTGTCTGGAGTTTCTTCCTTCCAATGTCTCCGGAGTTTCTTCCTTCCAGCGGGTTCGTGGTCTCGCTGACTTCAGGAGTGAAGCCGCAGACCTTCACAGTGTGTGTTACAGCTCTTAAAGGTGGCGCGTCCAGAGTTGTTTGTTCCTCCCAGTGGGTTCGTGGTCTCGCTGACTTCAGGAATGAAGCTGCAGACCCTTGCAGTGAGTGTTACAGCGCATAAAGGTAGTGTGGACCTAAAGAGTGAGCAGCAGCAAGATTTATTGTGAAGAGTGAAAGAACAAAGCTTCCACAGCATGGAAGGGGACCCGAGCAGGTTGCTGCTGCTGGCTCCTGTGGTCAGCTTTTA
This sequence comes from Pan paniscus, assembly GCF_029289425.2. Classification (NCBI taxonomy): domain Eukaryota; kingdom Metazoa; phylum Chordata; class Mammalia; order Primates; family Hominidae; genus Pan; species Pan paniscus. The sequence goes on along the minus strand of NC_073264.2, from coordinate 37,656,902 downwards.
GTCCCTTATTTGGCCCTGCCCACATCCTGCTGATTGGCCCGTTTTACAGAGCACTGATTGGTCCATTTTACATAGTGCTGATTGGTGTGTTTACAATCCTTTAGCTAGACACAGAGAGCTGATTGGTACGTTTTTACAGAGTGCTGATTGGTGCATTTACAATCCTTTAGCTAGATACACAGCACTGATCGGTGCATTTACAATCCTCTAGCTAGACAGAAGAGTTCTCCAAGTCCCCACTTGACCCAGGAAGTCCAGCTGGCTTCACCTCTCACTTGAGGGCAAAAGAAAGACCATGAATCTATAAATAAATGAATGAATGAATTGTAAAACAGTTGATCCTAATGCTTCATATACTATTCTCTCATAAATCCTTGAAGAGAGTTATTCTCTCATAAATCCTTGAAGAGAGTTATTGATATACTCCCAGAGTTCTACAACTAGAAAAGGAAGAAATCCCACACCGAAATCTGGATTGAACTAAGAATCGGTTAGAAGAGTTGCCATCTCTAATCTTTCCTGTGGAAATTTCCTGTGGAAATCATTAGTGCACTAAACATTCTGGCTTTTTTCCTTCTAGGCACATGAGGGGATTACTCTTCTTGACCCCATTTGAAATTAACATGGCCATGTGATTTGCTTTGATCAATTAGTGTGATCAGAAGTGACAAACAGTAATTCTAAGGAGAAGCTTTAATAGTCTGTGTGCTATTTGCCATTTTACTTTTTCTTTGCTGCAGTATTTGTGGAAGAATGAAGATGGAGCCTCCTTCTCAGCCAGGGTCCTTAAATGAGGAAAATGTAGAGCAGAGTCCCAGGCCAACTTATGGCCTCCATGTAAAAGGAGTAAGAAACAAACTTGCCATTTTAAGCCACCAACGTTGATTACTGCAGCACAGCCTCTCCTAGGCTGACTAATAACTTCTTAATGTCAAGGTGGGACACAGTATGCCAAAATGGGAGGAGAGTGAAAAACAGAATGACTGGCTAAATTAAATCATCTTCAAATATGATCCAGAAGTATATTAGATTAGGCATTTCATTTCTGAAACTGGTAGGTAAAGAATTAAGCTCAATAGATCCTTCAAACATCTTCTTACTGAGTTGTTGACAATTAAATTTCTTTCTCCCCTTTGGTATGCATTGTCCCTTCACACTTGGCACATTATTTTGAAATTTTAAATTTTTATAGTGATCACACACTCCACTAAAATCTTAACCACCAGAAAATTTAGTGGTAGATTTCTATAACTTTTGTATGTAATATTTCTGATTGAATATTAAAATATCACTTGTGTCCTCATAGATGCAGCTGTAAAATTATATTATATGCCTATTTTTGGCTTTATTTTGCTGTTGGTATGTCCATTTAGTCAAGATAAGAAATTGCTGATCTGGCTCTGCTGATCTATTTAAGAGTTGTTTTTACCTGTTTATAGCATAAATATATAAATGTTTTCATGTGTTTCAAAAAAGGAACATATATCTGAAGTTTCAAATATGAAATATGAGAACCCACTGAGTATTCTTATTTTGTTTTTACTTTTATTCTCTTTTATATATCAATATGCTGACAAATACATTCCCCTATGACTACATTCTTCACCACATGTAAGTACTGTATAGTTATGAATAATGAAATGATTAAAAAGCATAATGAAAGAATGGCACAACTGGTTTTTTTTAATTTTTAAAATTTCTCACTCTTGAGGACTCATTGCAATATTTCCTGCTCCATATTAAACTTGAGAGCTTCTGAGAAGTATTCTTAGAATTCTGATCTTTTGGAAAGAATAATGATTCAATTAGAGTTTTTTTAATCACGATGATTACTTTATGATAATGATCTTACATGGCTAAGACGTTGCACTTACATTGCACTTAGATGCAGCATTTCATTTTAGCAAATTCCAAGAACCATTCACGACTTTATTATTGTACCTGATTTTTACAAGTTCTTTATCCAAGAAGCTCTTCATTCTTAGTCAAAATGGGGAAGCTATTTGAGAGGTACAGCGATACCAGCACCAACTGAAAAACATAACAAAATGAGGAACATCAGAACCATTTGAAAGCAAACCAGAAATCCTCATTTGTAGTCTTAAGTAATACATCTTGGAATTGGTTCAGAAATCAGTCTGTCAGAGGTCCTTTGAAATTGTCTTGAAGTTTTATTGGATAAATTGAGTCTTTTGTAACACATATTATATTAGACATTAGTTTCTTCCCACAATAGAAGGAAGGAACTAAGATATCACTATCACCATTTCTAACAATGTCTTGCTAGCTAAGACTGAAACTAGACAAATTTCTGAAAACTTCATTCATTTGAGTGACAAGACATGAAAAGAAATGGCATTAAAAATTGTTTGTTGGAGTTATTACACAAAAAAAGTACATTGTAAAACTTTAATCATTTTTTTATTTTGCCATTCCCATTTAAGGTATTCAGTTTATCAATGCTCATTCAACCAATATTTATTGAACCCTGATTATGTTAAGGAAATGAAACCCATGATATTGCATAGAAATAGAAAACAGATGCTATGGTTTGAATGTCCCCTCCAAAACTCGTTAAATTTTAATTGCCATTGTGACAGTATTAAGACATGGGACCTTTAAGTAGTGATGACGCATTATCACAGGAGTGGGTTAGTTATCACAGGAGTGGATTCCTTATATTAATAAAATAGATGAGTTTGGACCCCTTCCTGCTCTTGCTCTCACACTCTGTGCCCTTCTACCTTCCACCATGGGATGACACAGCAACCCCTCACCAGATGCTGAGCAGATGCCAGTACCAGCCTCCAGAACCATAAGCCAGATAAATTTTTCCTTATAAATTACCCAGTCTGCGGTATTCTGTTATAGCAACACAAAACAACTAAGACAGGAGGTAACAATATATGTCATAGGAATAGCACAGACAATGCTGGCTCTCTCAAGGAAGCTTCCAGTTATGAGGGGGCCAGAGAAAGCCTGGTGGAAAGGGTGAGTCTCAAGCTGAGTCTTAGAAAGAATAGGTGAGATTTTACCTATTTTAAATAAGAGTAATAAAACAGAAGTAAAAATGCAGGGGGACAATATGGATGGCAAGGAAATGAGTATACTGTAGAAACTGCAAATGACTTATGCAAAATAGAAGTATGAAAATAGGATGTTTCCAGTCAACAAGGCATGGTAGAGTTTTAGTTGTTGAAGCTGGTGGTGGATAGCATGTGAGCATATGAGTATATGTGTTCAGGTACAGTGAAGATGTCCTCCTTTGGGAGATACAAATCAAGTTCAAAGAGGAAGCACAAAGGGATGGTATGAGTTTAGTCTTGGGAATAAAAAACACTTCTTCCTTTGAGAGAGCAACAATCCTACTTTACCATGAAAGAACATCTGAGGAGGTCACAATACCTATTGTGGGTTTCCTTACTTTCCCTCTCCTCTAGCTAAAGCATCTCAGCCACTAGATCTATTTTTTCATTCACAGGTACTTTCATTTTAACATTTATTGAACACCTACTGTGTGCCAGGAACTGTTCTGGGTGTGATGGATACAAAAATCAATCAGCTACATCACTATTGACATACCATTGCCTAGGATATGGTTGACACTCAATAAACATTTGCTGCTTTAAGGTAGAGATAACAGAAATGAGAAAGCACACACTAGTTATCTGTGAATTTCTCAGTAAAGTAGGATGGTTATTATCTGCTGAGAATGGAAAGGGTAAGTAGTGAATTAGATGTGTGAGCAACGAGAGACCTGAAGCATCAGCGAAGGGAAGTGTGCTGGGGAATAAATGGGAGATCAATATCAAGATAGCCTAGCAGCAACGAGAACCCAGTTGGAATAGGAGAGATTGATTTTTGTAGTAGGCCAGGGTACATATGGTGGTATGACTTTCTCCAAGAATACTATTTTAACAAAATTCTCTATCGTACAGGAAAAAGATCAGGGGAAACACATAAGTAGGGTGGTGGTGGAAGGTGAGAATTGGCCTGGACAAAAGATAGGGATTTAATAAATGCAAAGTGGAGTTTTACATTTTGCTAAAGGCAAGCCCTCTCTCCCTCAAATAGCTTGATGTTACGTGATATTTCCCCCATATTCTTAACCCACAAAAAATGAATTACTGTCTTCTAAACTGTTCTAAATTGCATTTCAACATGACTTCTGAAATAGCTGTACTATTAGTAAACCTGTTGTAGAATTCTTTATCAGGATGTCCACAGAAGTGCCTTTTCATGATAAACTCCTACCCTGAACTTTTGTAAAAGTATATAAATGTTAAATGCAAGGTATTATAAAAATTAATATTAAAGTAATAAGTAATATTTACTTCTTCCATTGTGAGATTTTGGAAATTCCATACAACAAACCCTATAAATTCCCTTTTTGAATAAATGAGACCCTTTTAGAGGACATTAAATCTATAAAAATTAAAGAACAGCCTCCACTGATTTAGCTACTATGATTTTTATGTATGCTGTTCCTTATCTACCTGGAATTTACATATTCCATGTGTCTGCATATTTGAAATGACTGTAAGAACATATGGCAATATGGCATTAGCTTATTCAAAAATGATATGATTGAATATAGCACAATTCTAAAACTCTTTATGGCAGAGTTAGTATCTTTTATTTTAACCAATTTTATGAAACCTGGATTTTCCTCAGTTTAAATGGATTCCTAGTTTTAAATGAAAAGAAGCTGACTGACTCTGTTCTCAATTCCCCTCTCTTAGAAAACTAGGTAGGTGGGTAAATGTAAGTTGCTGTGAAGTTCTCAGGAAAATACCACTCAAGAGGATAAGAACTCAGAAGCTCTTCAAGCATATGGAGTATCTTTTCCTTTAAAATTCCCAGGACAGGGCCAGACTCACACCAGACACTTGAATATTTGTGTTACTAGACTTTGCACAACCCAAGAGTAGGGCTGTATCTGACTTGTTCACAGTTGAATCTCCATTGCCTACCAAAGCATCAGACATATAATTAATGTTGAGGAGAAAGAAAGCCTAAAGGCCCAAGATAGTTGGCTTCAATTCTAAGTAACAACATTCTCTTAGACAGTGTACTGAAAGGGTCAGGCACTGAACAAAACATCTGCACTTTAACAACTGTCTTAATAATAGCACATGTTATTAAACACCAAAGAACTTTTGGAACTACTCACATTAAAAAAATTTAGAAAATTGCATTCAAATTATAGGTAATTTACATATGAAATTGCTTGCAGTTAATGTGTTGCTTAATAGGCACACATTTGTTCGTATAAATTTTAGTATTTTCTTTGCCCATGATTTAACTAACTTACCTTTTCAAGAAAGTTGCTGTAAAACTATACTTGAAATCTCAATAGTTTTGCCTTTTTTCTTTGTGAGGGAGATGATGCTGCTGTTTGGGTGTAAGGATAGGAGGTAAAGCCAGCTGAGAGGGAAAACAATAACAAAGCAGATAGTACAGTTTATTTTCTTCAGGGAGATTTTCCAAGTGTTTTGGAAACCCATTTGTATTGACAAAAATAAATGAGATTAAATTGACTGAAAAGAGAGCTCCCGTTAAAAAAGTTCAAAATATAAACTGTATTACCCTTCAGTTATTGATAATAACAAAAATTTACCTATTTCAGTTTATAGTTTACAACATGCTTTTACATACTCTATCGCAATGGATCTGAACAACTAATAAGTTGTCATGCAGCTAATATTTGCCCATTGATTGTTTTCCATTTCCTTGATTATTCAAGCAATTCATAGTCATTATGGAAAGTTAAAATATGGGGAAACATAAAGAAAAAGTTCATTCTAAACCAATCACAATACTTTGGTGAATTTCTTCAGTCTTTTTAATGCACTCTTACTATATTTTAGTTAACAGTCTATGTATAGTTTATTATTTATCTTTTTCTTTTGACAGCATAACAAGCATTTTCCCACTTTGTTCACATATCATTTGAATAACTGCATATTTCTAGTTTTTAAACATGCATAAATAGAAAGATATTGTGCATATAATTATGCTAAAAAGTTTTTGTATTTCAGAATATTTTCTTAAATTACAAGATTACATTTAGCAAATAGTAGAATCAACCACAGAATCAGACAAGTTTTTATTTTATGTAGCCAATCTTATCACCAATGAGAATAATTTTATTTTTGCCTCCCTTAAAAATCTATAGAAAATTTTCCTTCCATTTCTCTTAAAGACAGGAGCCCTCAAATCACAGTTTGCATTATCTCTTCTCATTATGTTATCCAGTAAAGAAAACATCTAGTGCTATCTCGGTATAAAAATATATTTAAAGAATATCATCAATATTTATATCATTCTCTTTTCAAAATAATATTTTTTTCTTAAATCTTTCTCCATATGTTGTTTTCCCATTGTTTTTGTGGCTTTCCTGTGCATGCACTCTTCTGCATGATTTATGACATAATAAAATACAATGCTTAAACTATAATAAGTACTATGATTTTATTATTTTAAAATAGAATTATAAATAGTAAATTTAAGCATTGAAGAATTTTAAGAAACTGTAAAATCTGAACATTAGAACTAAAGATGAATATGGTAATAATAATGATAGCAACCAACTTAACGGAGAACTCATTATTTACTTGGCAGAGTAACTCAGTAAAGATAATGACATGATTGAGAAAAAAGAAGATAATCACCTCAACAACTAGGAGTGGTGAGCCAACTTACTGATGCAGGAAGTAAGTTTAGCCTTCCCTTAAATACATGTATATAGAATATTCAGAAGAACTTCCGCTAGTTAACCAAGAGGTATACAAAAAGACACTTTCTGATCTTGAGGGTTGTTGTAGAATCTATACTTAGAGACTATTAAAAATGAAAGGGGAGAACAATTGGCAGAAGGAGCATGACTTATTGAGTATACTTTTCTTTTCTTTTCTTTCTTTTTAAAAGAATAGATGGCTGAAAATAGAAGAGTAAGAATGGGAATATAAATGAGGATTGAGGCCAGGCACGGTGGCTCATACCTGTAATCCCAGCACTTTTGGAGGCTGAGGTGAGCAGATCACTTGAGCTTAGGAGTTCGAGACCAGCCTGGCCAACATAGTGAAACCCCATCTCTACTAAAATTATAAAAATTAGCCAGGCGTGGGGTCGTGTACTGTAATCCCAGCTACTTGGGAGGCTGAGGCTCCAGAAACACTTGAAGCTGGGAGGCAGAAATTGTAGTGAGCTGAGATCATGCTACTGCACTCCAGCCAGGGTGACACAGCAAGACTCTATCTCAAAAAATAAAAATTAAAAAACAGCTGGGTGCGGTGGCTCATGCCTGTAATCCCAGCTCTTTGGGAGGCTGAGGCGGGGGGATCACTTGAGGTCAGGAGTTCAAGACCAGCCTGGCCAACATGGTGAAAACCCCCTCTCTACTAAAAATACAAAAATTAGTTAGGCATGGTGGCAGGTGCCTATAATCCCATCTACTTGGGAAGGTTGAGGCAGGAGTCACTTGAACCTGGGAGGGAGAAGTTACAGTGAGCTGAGAATATGCCACTGCACTCCAGCCTGGGCAACAGAGCGAGACTCTTTCTCAAATAAATAAATAAATAAATGTGGATCAAAGAAAGGAAAATAATCAAATGTCTTGAAAAAAGGGATAAAAATAGTAGGCTTATTATATGTGCCAATCACTATGCTGAGAAGTTTTTTATGTTATCTAATTTTCATATTCACAATGCTATGACGTAAAATTATTCCCACACAAACCAGGGAAGAAACTGACCAGCAAATGCATTATGGAGTATAGAAGTCTGGGTTGGGAAGGGGAAAAGATGGCTGGATAAAAGTGAGATAAATGGATATATAAAATTTTTATTAAAAATAAACAATTGAGACAAGGGGAGCACTAAAAAGATAAGCAATTAGAAGTAAATCTGTCTTTAAAAACTGAATAAAATATAGAAAGCCATGAAAATTGTTTGTCCTTACTCAATATCTGTCTATTATACAAGTTATTTTTTTTCTGTAACACTGGGCTAATCACCATGGAAAAAGAACAACTGAAAAAAATGATATGATCCCTGATCTTATAAACCTACAATCTTTTAGAGAAATAATAATAACAATTATTTATTTACTTAATTGCCTGTCATTATACACACGTCTCATTGAATCCTTAAAACATCCCCGTGAGGCAGGTCTTATTGCTCCAACCCAAATAATGGGGAAACCGCCCCTTAAAGACGCTAGGTAAACTTCCTAAAGTCACGTGGGAAGTTAATGCAAGAGCCAGGACTCTAATTCTAAAGTCCTTAAACACCACTGTCTTTTAGAAGACTTTCAAATGTGAAGTATTTAGAAAGGAAACAAGTCAAACGTAAAGTAGAGCATGAAATGCATTATATTCATTTATATTCTGTCTTGTTCTATATAATTGCTATATAATCTATATAACTGCTATATTATAGATATAGCAATCTGACATGACAAAACAGACAATATAAATAATAAGTTATTTGGTACATTGCAAAGGCCTGTAAGAATTAGTTTCTTGTCATATATGGACCTTGAGATAACCTTTAAAAAGATTGAAGTCTTGGATTGGAAAAAAGTAGAACATTCAAGACTTCAGGGCACAGCAGAAAGAAAGCCCCAAAGATAGTAACAATGAAAGAGAGAAAGAGAGAGAGAGAGAGAGAGCAAGCAAGCAGGCAGGCACAAGTAGTTCAGTCAAGCTACACTTGCAAATATATTTTGAGATAATGAGTGTATAGGAGGATGCCTGAAGATCAGGTTGGAATGGCACCAGCAGTTATTTCAAAAATGCCACAGGCTATACTTGTCTGGGCTAAGCTGAGAAACTAAATGTATGACGTCCACGGTTTATTAATGGCATTACCAGTAGATAGAAGCTAATGTATTTTACTAACAAACGATGGCCTGAGACAAAAAAAAAAAAAATCATAGAATGGTTAAGCCAGTGAACTTGAAAATAAGTATTTTTAAAAATTTCAATGTCATATCCACATAAGATGTTCTCAAATTCATCTTTTAAAACATGAATTTTTTATACCATAAAAAGGATGTGCATAAAAATGTGAAAATTAAAATGTACATACTTAAGTAATCTGCAGATTCAAATATGCAAAGGTAAATCAAAGATAACATACACATTTAGAGGAAAATCAATCTACCCTCTTAATGAACTGCTAGTCAGTCCCTTGGTGCCAGTGCTCTGCCCTCACTGATGTGCACCATTAGGTGTTGCAGGAATGAGAGACAATCACGGGTCTGGTGGGTAAAAGATAAAGCATGTTGAGTTTTGAGGCTATATTTAGGAGAAAAAAAAGGACATGAAAATGTACCTAGTAGGAGTAAAGATACCCATTATGTACTGCGTTGTTTTATAGTACGACTTGTGGCAAATGGGGACTGTATTAAGGTGACATTTACCTGTACCAGAAAGTTACTGGCTAGGAAAAATCAATAGGAAGAGAACTACCAGGTCTGAAACTGAGCCTGTTCCTGAATGTAGGCAAAGGGGGCAACTTCTATAGTAACATCTAGACAAGGGTAAAGTACCATGTTGGCAACATAGAGTTCTCATATCAAACTATTCATGGGAACTCAAATGCCTTCTGTATATTCTCTGTCATATCTAAATCCTTGGGCAATGGCTTCAGGAGAGAAAACGGCAGGGCAGAGAAAATATCACTTTTACTACCTGAAAGCAGGACCTCTCCTCCATATGGTCATTTACATGTATTAGATCATGCACAGACAGGGTTAGGGCTGAATAAACTAAGCACATGGTTGGTGCTTAATAAATGTTACTTTATTGTTATTATTCCCCAGGATTACCACAGTGATTTGGTATGCATTTGAAGGACCTGTCAGGTGACTTTTGTTCATCACTAGGACTAGCATGATCACAGAAACAAGTTGTAGCTCCAAGATTTAGGGGGGTGACTTTGCCCTATGTTCTTTTGCTGATATAGCAAGCCTACCCTCACCCCAGCCTTACCGTCACACTAACCACATTCTATAATGAGCACACTCCCTTTACATATGCTCCACCATTCTTAATATTCCAGGCAAGATTTTTCCAGGATGGCCTTTGCCTTGAAAGCTGAACATCATTCAACACATTCTACCTAGTGAACTCTGTGATTAATTCATTATCAGTTTCTGCTGCTATTTTGCTTGACTCCAGGTATCTTTTGCTCTGAATATACATACCATGCTTAACCTGTACAACTCCTTTCTTCATCTACCTAGAAAGATTACTAATCCCATAAAGCAACCCTCATCAGATATGACTTCAATTGCTACTCCCTGCCACATTAACTTGTGATTGCTGGTCTAATTACCAACATACTTTACTCTTCTAACAGAAAATTCTTTCCCTAACCTTAATTATGATTAGTCACATATATCTTAAGTTCTCCAGAAAGGAAACAAAAAGTCATAGCTTTTATTGGTGACTTTTGTGCAAAGCGTTTAATGTTGTATGCTGAAAAACACTATAATTTAAAAGTAACAGTTGGATAAAGAAAATGTGGCACATATACACTATGGAATACTATGCAACCATAAAAAAGAATGAGATCATGTCCTTTGTGGGGACATGGATGAAGCTGGAAGCCATCATTCTCAGCAATCTAACACAGGAACAGAAAATCAAACACAGCATGTTCTCACTCATAAATGGGAGTTGAACAATGAGAATACATGGACACAGGGAGGGAAACAACACAGGGAGTGGAGGGCAAGGGGGAGAGCATTAGGACAAATACCTAATGCATGCAGGGCTTAAAACCTAGATGACAGGTTGATAGGTGCAGTAAACCGCCATGGCACATGTATACCTATGTAACAAACCTGCACATTCCGCACATGTATCCTGAAACGTAAAATAAAATTAAAAATAAAAATATATAAAAAATAAATAAAATGTAAAAAATAACAATAACTAACATTGAGTGCTTACTAAGTGCCATGATCTCTAAGCACTTCACATGCATTAAAAAATTTACTCCTTACACAATCATATAAATTCGGACTATAGTTATTCTCATTTTACAGATAAGGAAACAGGTACAGAGAGGTTATCTAACTGAGCAGTCCCCAACCTTTTTGGCACCAGGGACCAGTTTTATGGAAGACAGTTTTTCCATGGCCTGGGGTTGTCAGGGGATGAGGGAAGTAGGGGATGGTTTCAGGATGAAACTGTTCCACCTTGGATCATTGAGTATTAGATTCTCGTAAGGAGAGCGCAACCTAGATCCCTCACATGCATGGTTCACAGTAGGATTCACACTCCTATAAGTAATGAACGCTGCTGATCTGACAGGAAGTGAAGCTCAGGGGGCAATGCACACTCACCCACCGCTCACCCCCTTCTCTGCGGCCCGGTTCCTAACAAGTCACAGACCAGTACTTGTTCACAACCCAGGGGTTGAGGAGCCCTGATCTAACTTACTTAAAACCATACTGCTATTAAGTGTTAGAATTAGCAAAAGAAGAGACAGGAAAAATAAACAGAATAGATAAAGCAAAGGTAGATACTTATGTATAGAAGAATGATACTGAGATGCTATGTTGAAAAAAATGGTTAGTGTATTAGTTTCCTAGGTCTGCTGTAACAAGTTATCACAAACTGGTAGCTTAAAACAACATACATTTATTATCTCACAGTTGTGGAGGAAAGAAGTGCAAGGTCAAGTTGTCAGCAGGGTTGGTTCCTTCTGGAGATTATGAAACAGAAATCGTTCCATGCCTTTTTCCTAAGCCATTGTCAATCCTTGGCATTCCTTGGTTTGTCGCTGCATATCTTCAACCTCTGCTTCCATGCTCACAGGACCTTCTCTCTCACTGTCTCCTTCTTTTCTGTTCCTTATAAAGATACTTGTCATTGCATTTAAGACTTGCCCTAATCTAGAATGATCTCATCTTGAGATCTTTACCTCAATTAGATCTACAAAGACCCTTATTTAAAATAAGGTCACATTCTGAGGTTCTGGGTACACATCTCTTTTAGGGGCCATAATTCAATCCACTACAGTTAGACGGTATTATTCACCATTAACTGCTATAACAAACAACCCTAATATCTCAGATGCTCAACCAACAAAGATTTATTTTTTGTTCACATCACAGGTCAACCTGAGTGCTATGGGCCCCTTGGGAGTCTGGTGAATGCTTTGGACTTGTTCTCAGAATGATTTTTTTTAAAGTAAAATGCAGACAATAAATAAGATTACAAATAAGATACATAAGATTATAATAAACAAAACACTTAGAATTACAAATGAAAACAATCATATTGAAATACAGTTATCAAAATAACAAAATAGCAATAGATGCTTCTTTACTAAGGTATTGAAATAAAATCCAGAAATGAATCTAGTAATTATAATAATTTCAAAGAAGTCATGAATGCAAATGATCTACAACTATCCTGTGATTAAAGAAAAATCTGTGAATTCTGTTGATATCAAAGTCACAGGTACTAACTTGGTAGTTTTTTTTGCCTTCAATCATGACTGAAGATAATGCTAAATTTCAGATAAAAGATAGTGAAAATAAATATGTGATTTTTCTTCCATAATCAAGTTTATGAACTCCCTAATTTCTATCTGTAAATTGTTTAGGGGGTCTGTGGATCCTAGAACAGAAACTCCTAAACTTGTGGCTGTGGCATTCCTTACACCTCAAAATCCTGTCCTGGATTCTCTACATCTTGTCAGCAGACAGGGAAGAGATAGAACACAGAGAACCATGCAGCAGGTTTTAGGAGCCAAGTCTGGAAAAGGTGCACATCACTTCTGCTCACATTTCATTGGTCAAAACTCAGTCATATACCAGCACCTAACTGTAAGAGAAGCTGAAACTAAATCTCCAATACTAGAAGAAGTCCACATGTCCAAAGTCTGACAATATACCTCCACCTTTTTCTCATGCAAGATGGGGCTAAATCCCCTGAGAGACAACTGAGTTTTCACAATTCTTTTGGGAAAAAAGCTCTTAAAGCAGGTGTCTTCACAATCAGAGGTTATTTCACAATCAAAAATAGAAGATCTAGGGCTGGGTCCTGTGGATCATGCCTGTAATCCCAGTACTTTCGGAGGGTAGAGTTCAAGAGCAGCCTGAGCAACGTAGGAAAGACACAGTCTCTACAAAAAAAAAAAAAAAAAAAAAAAAAAAAAAAAAATATATATATATATATATATATATATATATATATATATTAGCCTGGCATGGTGGCACATGCCTGTAGTCCCAGGTGCTTAGGTTCTGAGGCAGGAGGATCACTTAAACTCAGGAGTTTGAGGTTACAATGAGCTATGGATGCATCACTGAAATCCGGCCTGGGTTGTAGAGCAAGACCCTGTCTCTAAAAATAAATAAATAACCCAGTAAAATCAAAGTGTATCAGCAATCAAACATACAAAAAGTCCAGTTAAAAAAAATAGAAGACCAATATCACGGAAAAACAAATACATTTAGTAAACAGAAGAATTTACTCCAGGCTAAAGGTAACAGAGTGAAAAGAATTTTTAAATGAATAATTTTAATATCTTCAGAAAGACACAAAGGAGGAAATCGACAAGCAGGCAAAAATAGAATAAAACAGGAAAGATAAGAAAAATAACCAATTAGACATCCTACAAATAAAACTCTATTTGAAATTTTAAAAAACTCAAAAGATGGGCTAAATAGAAAACTAAATACAGATGTAAAACAAACAAGTGAGCCAGAAAATGGAACTGAGGAAAGCTCCCAGCACCAACAAATAAAAAGACGTGAAATATAAAAGAAATATTATAAGACATTTAGGATAAATCTTTTCAAAAAGAAAGAACAGAGAGAATGATCAGAAGGCATATCTTAAGCAAGAACAACTAACAATTTCCCAGAAATTAAAAAAAAGACTTCATCTTCCTATTTTAAAAGTTTGTCTCATACTGAGCCAATTTAATTTTAAAAAGCTCCATATGGTAGAAGAATCAACTCAAGATGGATTAAAGACTTAAATGTAAGACCCAAAAACTATAAAAACCCTGGAAGAAAACCTAGGCAATACCATTCTGGACATAGGAATGGACAAAGATTCCATGACAAAAATGCCAAAAGCGATTGCAGCAAATGCAAAAATCAACAAATGGGATCTATCTAAACTAAGCTTCTGCACAGCAAAGGAAACTATCAACAGAGTGAACAGACAATCTACAGAATGGGAGAAAATTTTTTAAAACTATGCATCTGGCAAAGGTCTAATATCCAGCATCTATAAGGAACTTAAACAAATTTACAAGAAAACAACCCATTAAAAAGTGGGCAAAGGACATGAACAGACAGTTTTCAAAAAAAGACGTACATGTGGCTAACAAGCTTATGAATAAAAGCTCAACATCACCGATTAGAGAAATGCAAATCAAAACCACAATGAGATACCATCTCACACAAGTCAGAATGACTATTACTAAAACGTCAAAAAATAACAGGTGCTGATGAGATCGTAGAGAAAAAGGAATGCTTGCTTATACACTGTTGTTGGGAGAGTAAATTAGTTCAACCATTGTGGAAAACGGTGTGGCAATTCCTTGAAGACCTAAAAACAGAACTGCTGTTCTACCTAGCAATCCCATTACTGGGTATATATCCAAGGGAATATATATATTGTCCTGTCATAAAGACACATGCATGCTTATGTTCACTGCAGTACTATTCACAATAGCAAAGATGTGGAATTAACCTAAACAGCCATAAATGGTAGACTCGATAAAGAAAATGTGGTACATATACACCATGGAGTACTATGCAGTCATAAAAAGAACAAGATCATGTCCTTTGCAGGAACATGGATGGAGCTGGAGGGCATTATCCCTAGCAAACCAATGCAGGAACAGAAAATCAAATACCACATGTTCTCACTTACAAGTGGGAACTAAATGATGAGAACATATGGACACACAGAGGGAAACAACAGACACCAGGGTCTGCTGGAGGGAGGAGGGTGAGAGGAGGGAGAGGATTAAGAACAATAATAGGTATTAGGCTTAATACCTGGGTGATGAAATAATCTGTACAGTAAACCCCCATGAAACAGGTTTACCTATATAACAAACCTGCACATATACTCCTGACAGCAAAACTTTTTTTTTTTTAAAGCTCCACATGGGAAAGAGAGAGAAATGAATAGGCAGAGCACAGAGGATTTTCAGGGCAGTGAAAATTGTCTTTATGATAGTATAACAATAGACGAATATCATTATACATTTGTCCAAATTCATAGAATGTACAATGCCAAGAGTGAACCCTAATGTAAAAATGGGCTTTGGGTGATCATGATATGTCAATGTAGGTTGATCAATTGTAACAAATTTACCATTTTGGTAGGGGAATATTGATATATGGGGAAGGCTAAGCATGTGTGAAGGTGTAAGAAAAACATTCAATAGACATAGATCCAGAAAAAAGAGATAATGTAACTAACAAAGAAAGATATTAAAATACCTGATATAAATATGCTCTATATGTTCAAGAAAATATGAGAAAACATGATAATAATGAGGCAAGAAATGGAAGACACAATTAAGATTCAAATTGAACTTCTACTATAGAAGTATTTCTATATAATAACTATATATAATAACTATAATAAAATGAGAAAAGAAATTTTAAAAGTGCCTTTTCCCCTTGAATTTATTTTCTTTTAGTTGGTTTAGTCCACTAAAATTAGTAATTCACATACCGTATTTCTACTGTTTCTACCAATTACTGACAGAGGCGTGTTAAAGTCTCCAAGTATATATGTAGATTATTTCTCCTCTTTCAGTTCTATCAGTTTTTGTTTCAAGTATTTTGAAGATCTGTTGTTAATGCACATTTAGTATTAAGTCTCCTTTGGGGAATTAACTCTCTAAGATTACATCATGCTCTTCCGGCAACTATATTGTCTAATATTAAAATGTTTACAGCTTTATTGTTACTGATGTTTGCATAGCATATCTTTTTCTATCTTTTTATAGTACTTTTAACTAACCTCTGTCTTTATATTTAAAGTGGGTTTCCTTTAGTCAGCATAATCTTAATTTTAATGCAATGTGCAATCTCTGTTTAGATCATTTACATTTAATATAACTACTGATATGGCTGGATTAAAATCTACTTCTTTTTCTATTTGTCCCATCTCTTCTTCTGTTTCTCTTTTCATGACTTTTTCAATAAACTATTTTTTACGATTCTCCATTATTAATTTATAATTTATACCTCTTAAAATATTTTTAGTTATTCTAGGTCTTACAATATATATCTTTATTAGACTACCTTCAATTAATATTATATTGCTATATTGTAGAAACCTTACAACTGTGTACTTATAATTCCTCCCTCCCAATTTGTGTGCTATGGTGTCATACATTTCTTTATATATTCTATAAATCCACAATAATTTGCCACTATATTTGCTTTAGACAGTGAATTATCTTGATGGCAAATAAAAATAAAAATAAATATCTCATGTGTCACTTTATCATAACCATTTCTTAAGATTTTTGTTTCATCATATAGATACAGGTTTCTTCCTCGTATCACACCCCTTTTGCCTGAAGAACTTCCTTTAACATTTCTTATAGGGCAGTTCTACTGGCAATAAATTATATTAGTTTTGTTTTCTTTTAAAAATCTTTATTTCTCTTTCATTTCTGAAATGGAGATGTGAAGTCTAACTTCCCTTCCCTTGAGTGTCAGCCAGACACAACTACTTGCTTCCAACAAATAAATTCCAACAATGTGTAACTTGAGAGACTAGGTCCTAAAAGGTGTGGCTTACGTCTTGCTGGGTTTTTGTCCAGAGTGGGTGATAGAACACCAAACAAAGCCACTCCTGAATTTCTGACCCACAGAAACTACGAGATAAGAAATGTTGTTTTAAGCCACTAAATTTTGAGGTGATTTGTTGGACAGTAGTATGTAACTAATATTGAGGTTCTCCAAACTTCTTGGATCTGTGGTTTGATGTCCTTCACTATTTTTGGAAACTAGCGTCATCATCTCTTGAAATATCTCTTTGCCCTATTCTCTCTCTAGTCTCCTTTTACGATTTCAATTACAGGTACCTCAGACTGAATAATGTCCTTCAGTGCTTAGATGCTCATTTGCAGTGTTCAATATTTCCCAAATCATCTCTTATGGTGCCCAACCATCTGTAGCAGAGCAACACCCTCTTCTCTGAGGGACTCCACAGGGCTGTTCTTCTAAATTCCACAATTTTAATAATTCCTCTTTCTTTTGTTTCCCCCAGCCCTAGAGATTAGCTGCTTCCTGAATGTACTACCTCTGTGATACTTTGTTTTCTTATTACCTTTTCAGTTAATTAACCACTTACCATAATTAACAATGTTTATAGTAAACTTTCTCTGTTCAGATAACATGTATGGCTTCTGTTTCCTGATTAAACCTCAACTGATACAGAAATTGGTATGAGATTTATTTATACCAGTAAGTAAATCTTCAAAAATGGGAGTTTGAGATTGGTTTAGTTATGTCCTTGGGCTTGACTGCACTGCTAAACTCCTTGCTAATAGGAAGTAATGTTGTGAGCCATTGCATGAAATGGCAATACAATTTGCCAATTATTATCCCAATTTACTTGATCATGAACTGTTTTGCTAAAATTAGCACATTATAGACTAGCATTCCATAAAATACACTTTAGGAAATGCTTGCTTAGCCATACTTCTCTATTTAATGTATCCTCCCTAAACATATTAAGCATGTTCACGTTGCTGTTCATGTTTTCTATAAATTCCTTGAGAATTCTTATTTATCAATTCATATTTTGATATCAAATTCATATTTTTATCAATATCAATTCATATTTTACTTTAAGTGTTTATAGCTTTTCCTGATTCTGGACCCAACCCCCTCCCCAAAGGAACTAATTGGCTGCATTACTTTATACATACCTCTAATATGGCCATTGTCACATTAGATGAAGTTGTTTGTTTATATATCTACCTATCCCACTAGAACGGGAGCTCTTTGAGGAACAGTCCTTGTCTGATTCATCTTTGCAGCTCAATGTCAATTAGAGTGCCTGGTATATAGTAGGTACAATTAATTTGTATGTGTAAAATTATTGAGAATGGTTATGAAGGCTAGCTATATTTACTCCCTTAAGAAAACTTAGAACACTTTGAATTTGCTGCCACAAAAGAGAATAAACAGACTTGTTTCGTTATTTAAAATAAATTGTTTATAGCAGTCTATATGTTACAATTTTCCTTCAACAATAGGCACTTGTTTACTTTTTTCCATTTTATAAATCTGTTCACTTATGAAGGCAAATAAATTCAGCTCAACAGGCATATACTGAGCAATTAACTCTGTGCCAGAAACTATGCTAAGCCTTATGTACACCAACATATAAATGCTTATAGTTCAATAAGGAGACAGATATAGTCAAATAAATTCAAGTATCACTGTGATAACTACAATAATAGAAGTATATACAAGTTGTAGGAGTAGTTTAGCAGAGGAGAAAATAAGCTCTTTATGAGGGGGGATTCCCCAAAGATTTTCTAACTGGAGTTTGAAAATGGAAAAGGAGTTTCTCAAGCAGACAACAGGCACTGGGTAAAAACCAAAGCATGGAGGCAAGAAATAGTAAAGTGTTGAAGACATAAAAGCAGTTTCAGAAGCACTAAGCACCAGATGGTTTGTGGCAGAAAATGAGGCTGGAAATTTAGGCAAAGGCCACATCATAAGAGCCTTCATGTCATTCTAAAGAACTTGGACTTATGCAGCAGGTGATGGGGAGACAGGGACGACAAATACCATTTATTTTACCTTTTCTGCATTGAAATAAAATCTGTATTATCATATATGCAACAAACATCAGTTGAGCCCTTCTAATACCTCAGGTATTTTGCTGGGAACTGGGTTATTTAATAGAGTTATGCCATTAAAGCTCACCATAAAAGACATTTTTGTTGATAAGGTAAATAGCCTAGATTTCATTTATAGTCTCTATCCTCCCAATTGATTCTTGGCATAAGCCTGCAGGACAGTATTTCTAACTCTGTTGCTAACGCGAACACCAACACTTTGAATCATTTCTGCCAGACAGCAGATTTTTCAGCAACCCACTTTATAAACTGTAATTAGTTTTCCATAAAGAGCAAATTATTCCCTTTATTCCCTTTCTAAATTTCATAGCGCATATTATACTTTTGTTATACATACATACACACATACAATATCTACAAATTTCTATTTTGAGTTAGCCCAAAGGAATCCAAATCTTTTCAGGCTACAAACTCTTCTATTTAAAATAGAATTTTCTATTATAGAATAAGAAAATGAGAAAAATTTCCAAAATGAAGGTAATAGGCATCAAGAAGAGTAAGAAAGGTCCTTAGAAAGAAGAAAGAATGCACAAAAGAGTTAACAAATTTTAAGTACTACTGGTTGAGTATCCCTTATCTGAACTACTTGGGACCAGAAGTGTCTCAGATTTCGGATTTTTTTTAGATTTTGGAATATTTGCATATATATAATAAGCTATCTTGGGGATGGGACCCAAATCTAAACACAAAATTCATTTATGTTTCATGTATACTTTATACACATAACTTGAAGGTAATTTTATATAATGTTTTAAATAATTCTGTGCTGAAACAAAGTTTTGACTACATTTTAACTGTGACCTGTTATGTCGGATCAGGTGTGAAATTTTCCACTTGTGGTACTGGCACTCAAAAAGTTTCAAATTTTGGATCATTTTGGATTTTGAATTTTCAGATTAGGAATGCTCAACCTGTACCTAAGTAAAGAATACTAAGATACAAGTGCAGGTCTGGATATCAAATCACAGAATTACATGGAGAAGCAATACACAGATCAAATGGCCATCAGTTAATTCTATATTAGAGGCTCAAAAGAACAAGTAAAACTTGAAAATTCAAAATCAATGATGGCAAAGAAAGGAATAGCAGCACCTTGTTAAAGACAACATTTTTTAAATATACAAAGCATATTCCCAAATGTGTTGCATATCAGTGTTCTCCATATTTGAAAAAACATGAAACACTTCAATGAAAACAAATGATCTGAAACTGATTGCTAATTTGGTACAAAACAAAAACTTACAGTTACCCCATTACAATGCTTGAATAAGAAGGTTGCTCAATTTGAGACTGGACATTGTGAAGTATTTTTCTGCCTGTAGAAATAGGCTGGAATGTCAGTTGTATATCTTGCTGCCAACAAGGGAACAGAAAAGATTTCCCAAGATTCTGTGAAGCCTGGTGATCCCATTTGTCTTTGGAAATGAAAGCCTAATTAAGAGACTCCCTAGGGACAGGTCAAAGGAGTTTTTATCCCCATCGTCCTTATCCTAGTTCCTTGATGCATTAGTCCTTCCCTTTAATTTAGTCTACCCTAAAACTAAAGAATACACATTGTGCAAGTTTCCACCTTTGCTTTCTCTACTGTAAATGCATTAGACTATTAACAGAATTACGAGTTTTAAATCCCACCTTCCTTATCTCTAAGCTGATGTTGATTTCTTAAAGTGTTTTTGAATAAAGCTTAACACTAAAAATTATTGTAATACTTTAATTGGATAACACTTTTAAAAAATATCGGAGTCTGACTAAAAGATTACAAAACCCCACAAACATCGTTATAATAAAGCTATTATGATAAATAATACTTTGTAAAATTTGAATTCGGTTTTATGTCCTAATTTCAAAGATTGTGGTTGCATGATATTATTTATCCAGGTTAAATTCCTGTTGGAATTATATTGACAGTGTTTCATTTCTTTGAAACAATTTTAGGGTTAAGCGTCTCTACAGTTAAAACAGAGAATATCAACTGTAGTCCCAGTTACTCAGGAGGCTGAGGCAGGAGAACCGCTTGAACCTGGGAGGCGGAGGTTGCAGTGAGCCGAGGTAGTGCCACTGCACTCCAGTCTGGGCGACAGAGTGAGACTCTGTCTCCAAAACAACAACAACAACAACAACAAACTTGAAGAGATGAAAATGTTCTATCCAATCATGATAATTCCGTGTGAGTTTTCCAATGTTTAGAAACACGTGTGGGCACCACTCCATCCCTGACCAGCAAGCTTCCTCCAGACCCACTCCACACCGCCATGTTAAAATGTCAACTTTTACTTTTCGGACTCAAACTACAAAATTTAACCATGTCTCCTCTTACCAAGATTCACAATGAACATCTAGGAGTCAAGGTAGGCTTCATAACGCTAAAGAGACCACGACTCTAAAGACCACCCCAAACACAGTATTCCAGCCTAGCTTTGGTCTGCAATTACCCACTTCAGAGCCTCGGCGCAATGTCACAGCGGCAACTGATTGGTGTAACGTGCTTGTCATTCACATAGAGAGGGTGGGGCCTCAAAGCCCGATCTAAACGAGACGCCGTGTCTTACGTCATCGCCAAGCGACTAAAGCTGGAAGGGAGGGGGCGGGGTTGTGAGCAAACCTTGGTGGTGGTGGGGCGGCCTGAGAAGATATCATGGCTGCTGCCACGGAGCTTAATCGCCCGAGCAGCGGTGACAGGAACCTGGAGCGAAGATGCAGCCCCAACCTCTCCCGAGAGGTGCTCTACGAAATCTTTCGCTCCCTACACACCCTGGTTGGACAGGTGAGAGGTGGCCTGAGGGACTGGGAATATGGAAACCATCCGGTCCCTCCTCGCCATTCTTTTTCTCTAGCAGAGGCCGGGGGCAGCTAGGCCTGCAGAGGTGTGGGATGCGGTCCCGAAGCCGAGGTGTGGAAGGAGCCCGGGCCCAGCCTCCTCGGTCGGAGTGAGGAGGACGGCGGTACCGGTTGCAGAGTCGTTTACCTTGCAGCTGTCCTCCCCAAGAGTGGGTGAGGTTGGCCTAAGTGAAAACCCGGCTCCGAGAGAGGCAGGCTTGGAGAGAATGAATGTGGAAAAGCTTCACTGCGAGTTTAGGAGGCGCTTAGCGTTCAGGGTCCTTTTTCCTCCAACTTACTCTTTATGGGAATTGGTTGGTCAGTAGGCCTGAGATTTATAGAAAAGCGCGCGCTTATTAGCTTTTTTTGGTGGGGGAGGGAGTAATTTGTTCTTATGAGTTACTTGGTTTTGTTTATTTCTTTTTTCCTTCGGGCTGTTTTGCGCATCTATAATCCTTTCAAATGGGGAGAAAAGTAAAAGGAATTCATTTAAAATACTTCTAGCGTAAAGTTGGATGAGTTATCCATCGTTGATGCTGTTTGCGTTAGAACTGTCGTTATTTAACTATTAACTAGATTAACTGGCAGATAAATCGCTTTTGCAGAAATGTCATAGTAAAATTGGTTTTAAATTGAAGTGGGCTTCTTCGATCAAGTCACTGTTTCGTTTCATGGTGTAAAATTCAAGTTTTAAATGAGAAACAATTTAAAAGTATGCTTGTTTACCTGCCTTTTAAAAGGAAATATTTTCTATCTTACATAGACCATTTTCTAGCCGTAAAAGTTTGTTTTGGGGCTGGTACTAGCGCAAGTGGACAAAGCAGGCATTTGTGTCAAAGATAATGGTAAATTCCTATGAAAATAGAACATTTGTCTGATTTGTGAAAATTATTTTTAAAGCCTTGAGTAGATGGAGAATCAGTCTTTTAAAAAGTTACTATTTTTAAAAATCGTAGTATGTTGTGTCTTACAAAGAACATTACTGTAAGTTAAACGGTTTTATGTAATGACGCAGTTATTAATGGAGTCTGCTTAAAGATATAACTTTTAAATTCAGTTGTTTGCCAAGTACTTACCAAAAACATTTTTTAAAGACTTGGGGTGTTTTGTTATTAACATTCCATTCTTGAGACCCAAGACGTTTAAATGGTTTAAAAGTTAGAGAACTTTTTATGGCGACGTTGGAACTTAAGTTTATTTATTTTATAATGTCAAGATGAAAAAAGTTTATGCTCACCTGTTAACAGAAGATGGAATATTTTAAAAAAATACTGAGCAATGATTTAAACATTTCTTTTGAAATATTTTGCATACTGAATTTTTCAAACTCATTAGAAAATTTTAAACATTCAAGTACTGTACAAGTAAAGAAGTGATTACAATTTACTTATGTCACCTGTCAAAAATGTTCACAGTAAATATTTGGTTACTTTACCATGACACAGTGAAGGGACTTCCTATACAAGTGTCAAAAATATGATTGTTTCATCAATTAAATACAAACTGTTTTCATAATACTCTATATTTTGAGAAGTGTTAAGAGTGAAAATCAGAGTTCCATACTTATAAAATTGCCCCCAGAGAAATCAGTATTTTCTTTTGCAACCACTTTAAAGGATATTTAGAATGTATGTTGTAACATGCCTAACTTCATCCTGTGTCATCCCTAAGTATCGTTGTATTATTAGATCTCCTCAGTAGGAAACATAAAACTGAATGTTAAAAATAATTTTTTACTTAAGATCACAAAATTTACTAATTTTAACCTTTTTGCTTGCCTCTGGATGGTCCATCTTACCAAGCTAAACAAATATTTATTTTTAGCTTGGATTTTTGTATTAATTTAGTAAAATTTTTACTGAAAATATATATTTAAATAGTCTATATTAATAGCAGACTAATAGAGATTTTCGAGTGAGTGGTTTACTCTTCCAAGTTCTGTAGGGCAAAATGCATAGAATTCATATTACTAATAATGAATTTGTTGAATGAATAGTTAGATGTATTAGGACGGTTTTAAAATTAATTTGTGACATTATGTGGTTTTCTTAAAAGACTAATTATTCTTAATTGCACTTGAAGCTTATGTAATCCTGCTGAATTGAAATGAGAATATGAACCAAACATTAAGACTTATTTTTCTATAAGTTATTTTCTCTAGAAAATGTGATACTTTGCTTTGGTTGAGGATTTGCCTGCTTTATCCCCAAGCTGCATTCTTAAGTTTTCTATAATCAACTATAGATCTCCTTGAAGACTATGAAAGTACATTAATGGGTTACTTCCATACATAATACAGGTTGTTGTCTAACAAAATCTTTATAGGAATTAAAGTAATATAAATTAATGCATTAACTTTAATGTACCATCTTAATATATTCTAATCTTTGCCAGTGCAGCCTACATGAAATTTCATATCTCTTTATACTTGTCTAATATGGACTTTTAAATGCTTCCATTCTCATCTTCAAAGGGCAGTAAATTTCTGTCACATAGTATTTATTCAATATATTATCTTTTTATTGGTAACCTTACATCTTTTTGATCTTTGTACAGTGATTCATCTTTTTTATTATAATTATGACTCATAAAATCTGTATTTGAACTCACGTAACACCTTTATTTTGTAGAAAAGATGACTCATTTTGAATAAATTATGTTAACTTGATTCTACTATGAAGTATAGTCTTATACTATGCTGTAAACACATGTCCCTAGAAAAGTTTTTGATGGTTCACTTTTATTCATTCAAAAGACTGCAGATGGGCGCTCTCACTGTAAAATTTTCACTCATTTTGATAATAATCTTATATTCAGGTTCTTGGTAGTTTTCTGGGTATGATTTTATTCTATTAGATCACCAACTGATAGAAATTTCCATATAATGAACTGTCACATCTTAGCATTTAGCAAAAGATCTGGACATTTCATCCAGTCTGACAACTTATTTCACTATGGTGGAGAAGTCTTTGTTTTTCAGCTTCAGACTTCCATTGCTAAATAATAGTTTTTTATTTGAAATAAACATGTTGCCATTTATCCCTACACTTTATATGTATGAATAATCTTGACTTTTAAATTAGTTTAAAAATTGGCTAAAAGTTAAAAAACTAAAAATGTGATTTGGAGGACATCAGAATAATGATATATTTCTGATATGTATTTGTGTACATACTGAAAGAGAAAGATGCCTGTTAAAACTTTCACAAAACGGCCGGGCGCGGTGGCTCACGCCTGTAATCCCAGCACTTTGGGAGGCCGAGGCGGGCGGATCACGAGGTCAGGAGATCGAGACCATCCTGGCTAACACGGTGAAACCCCGTCTCTACTAAAAATACAAAAAAATTAGCCGGGCGTGGTAGCGGGCGCCTGTAGTCCCAGCTACTCGGGAGGCTGAGGCAGGAGAATGGCGTGAACCCGGGAGGCGGAGCTTGCAGTGAGCCGAGATCGTGCCACTGCACTCCAGCCTGGGCGACAGAGCGAGACTCCGTCTCAAAAAAAAAAAAAAAAAAAACTTTCACAAAACACTTGTACTTCCTCTGTTTAAGGCTCTGAGCTAGAAGTAGTAGGATTCTGAATAGGGCAAGCCTATATTGGACTCCATCCAAAGGTTTGTATATATTGAAGTATCAAAAGAGCCTTCATCTTTTCATCTTTCATGAATGGTTTTACCTCTAAAATGGTCCGATTACACAGACCTAAGAATAGAATTTGAACGACATGTCATTTTGTTTTTGTTTTTTTATGAAAATCTGTAGCTTTCTTGGCCTTTTGAAATGGTAACTGGGTAGAGCATTTCAGTGTATTATTAAAAACTTGATAACTTAGAGCAAAATAGACCCGTTACTCTAGAAATCTTATTTTTGTGACAATTCCATATGTACAGCTTAATCGTGTAATTTTTGTGATGTTGCTGGTTTGCCCCTTTGAAGCTTAACCTCAGAGATGATGTGGTGAAAATTACAATCGATTGGAACAAGCTCCAGAGCCTCTCGGCATTCCAGCCTGCATTGCTCTTTAGTGCACTTGAACAACACATTTTATATTTACAGGTAAATTTCTTGTTAGAAATGATAACCCGATATTGAAAATAGAAATTGATTGTGGTTAAATTAGTTGGAGTATTTGACAGTTCTAAACACTGTATTAATAGTGTTGCTAATAAAACGTTATTTACATCCGGATTTAATCTAAATCTGTTAATTTCAGTAGTGATCAGGACAGTTAAGGGAATATAGCCCAAAAGACCAATGTGGGTATGAGAGTGAATGAATGCAATTCTATTCAATTCTAGACCTGCACTGAAAATTCAATACAGTTCCATCTATGGTGGGTTATAATTAAGCAATAAGACACGGCAGGTGTGTGTCATGCTATGATAATGATTCCATGCCTTGGGTGAGTTTGGAGGCTCATGGAGTGCTTTCAGTGGTTCAAGAAGGGGCATTATCCCAGCATGACACATCCTGGAGTGTCTATTGCAATTAAACAGTTTCAGCATAGTTTTTAAAAAGAAAGTAATTTCTATGACATTAATGTCTCATCTTAGTAAGTAGCCAGTCACTATTTTATCATTTCTTTTCCTTAACAGTTTGAAATAATTCATTCTTTATATTAGAAGTTAATATTGAATCGGTATTTATAATAGTGTTGTTATATTTTTAAATATTTCATGTTAATAACTGAACGGTATTATGACCTTGCTGGTTTCTAATTGAACATCTTTGCAATTATAATTGATGTAAGTTTGCAGTTTATCTCTAATCAAAGTGTAAAATGTGAAGTGTCAAAAAGATAAGTGGAAGAACTGTTTGGATTGGTCAGTTTACTGTGATTAAGGTGTTATAAGATTTCAAAAGAGTAGTATAGCGAACAATGGAAGCAAAATTGTAGGTATGAAAAAAATAATTGGAACGTTATTAGTGTTAGTGTGTTTTGACTAATGGAATAGGCATTAATTTTCAGCCCTCCATTCATTGACTTTGTGGGAAATTTTAACTGTTTCATGTTAAAAGTAATAGTTAACCCTGTTTTTAAAGGGCAGAGCAGTGAGCTGTAGAACTCAAATGAGACCTAATTGTGGGGAGTGGGGGAGGGGAACAGTAAATGAGTAATATAGTTTATATTCTACAACAGGGGTTTTCCCCCTGTAGTATAGTGATAGGCCTCTGCCTGTTTTCAGCTATAGATCTTTTTGTTTTTCTTGTTCGTTTTCTTTTTTTAAATTTAATTTTATGACCAAAAGATATCTTGCCATGTCAGGAAAAGTCTGAGTGTTCACTCAGCCTAACACCTATATATTTCATGTCTATGCTTCCTCATTCACATTGGCCAACTGCAGTTTCAAGTGGAGAATCTCCAGTGATACAGTGATAATGCAGGGCTTTGCTGAGTGAGAGCACTAGCTCTCGTGTTAAGGAGGAAAAATACTAAGCCTTAGTGTTCTGAGGAGGCATTTGAATGACATGTTAATTAAGTGGCATTGGTGCCAGAGGCTGAAGGCTTTGATTTGGCACAAAATAAAAGATGAGTGACAGAATGATTCTCTCAAAGAAAATTTTAAATTTCCTTAGGTTTTCTTTTCTTTTTTCCTCTCTCCTTTTTTAAAAAACAAATTTATAGCAAATGATAATGGTTACAATAGCAGAGAATAGTAAGTACTTATATGTGGTCAGATCTATGTGTCCTGGTATACCAACTTTTTATATTTATTAACTGATATTAAGTATTTCATTTACTTAGCAGCAATTTATGTAAATATATTAAGTGTGTAATTAATTTTGGTCAGATTGAACCTCAGCAGATGGAATTGTGTTGTTCTCAGCCTTTTTTAGCAAAACTTCAGTCTCCGATTAAAGAGGAGAATACAACTGCTGTTGAAGAGATAGGAAGAACAGAAATGGGGAACAAAAATGAAGTAAATGACAAATTTTCCATTGGCGACCTACAAGAGGAAGAAAAGCACAAAGAAAGTGATTTAAGAGATGTGAAAAAGACACAGATCCATTTTGATCCAGAAGTAGTTCAGATAAAGGCTGGAAAAGCAGAAGTAAGAAGGTTTTTTGGTGGGGGCGAGAGGGTATTATTTTAAAAAATCTTATGTTGACACTGTTAAAACTTGTTGTTTGTAGATTGACAGACGAATATCTGCATTTATTGAAAGAAAGCAAGCTGAAATCAATGAAAACAACGTCAGGGAATTTTGCAATGTTATTGATTGTAATCAAGGTAACTACCTAGAAATTAATTTTCATAGGGTTTTAAGCACAATTTTTATAGTTGCTCTAATCTTTTATTTATTTTTTAAATGAATAGCTTTTAGAACACAATTCAATTTATTTCATGGATTTAGTTAGTAATTAAGACAGTAGAGTTTCCTTCTGCTTAATAATAGACTATATTGCAAACTGGTTTTCATTTTGGTTATACAAAGTAAATGCTAACATTAAAAGTGTTTATCACAGGTGAAGATTATTTTAAAGTTCCTTTAGGAAATGAAGGTGAGGTACGAGTGAGAAGGTTGATCAATCTCACTAGTAAAAGGAACTGAGCTCTATGAATTTCAAACCTATACATGTACTGTGAAATCATGATGTTAATACGTAAGTGAACTTAGTAAAGTTAATATTCCTCCAGAGGGAGCAGTTTTCTCACTACTCCTGAGCTGTTTGAAATGTCCTGTGTCACGATACAACCAATTTATCATGAAGACCATGGTGTCTTGCTTTTTTCCTTTCTGCCATAGTGCATACATTTGCTGTTTTTCATCTGATTCACCTTTACCTCTCTACTTGATGCTATAGTACATTTACAAATCTGCAAGTATGCTGCAGAATACAAAATATTGCAATGCAGTGACATAGATTATACTCAGGCACCATAGTAATAATCAGAACAAGTAGTTCTTAGGAAAAATTATGGAGAAGAGTTCATAATTGGAATGAACATGTTTCTTGTTGCCTCTAATATCTCATGGCTAATTATTATGAACATAGAATTGTCAGATGAACCTAGAAATGACTGATATCACATTGGTACACTGATTCTTTTAATGAAATAATATAGCCTGGTATTGGGTCCTGAATTTAGCTGTGTGCTACTATTAACATTACACATGTGCATCTCTAAATTTGGTATATTTTCCTATTAGCTTTTCAGAACAGGTGCAACAATGGCAAAATCTCAGGTACTACAACCAACTACAAGCGACTATGAGAAAGGGTTTGTTGAGAGAGCAAGCACATGTGTCACTAATGTTATTCCTCTGTTCTCCCTGCTAACTCTATTATTATAAACCACCAGGGGATAGAAATTGACAAGAATTGAAATGCTCAGCAGGATTCCTTGGCCCATTCAATTCTTTGCTGGCTCAAAACAGTGCTAGCAAGAATTGCTGTGGAGAGTGACTAGCACTCATACACTCACACCATGCTGAATTTCTCACTGATGGTCAGTTAATCTATATGTTTGGAATATAGTTCTGGAATGGATGATAGCTTCTTTTTTTAACCCTTAGCCCCATGAAATGGTAGGAAGAGAATGGAGAAAGGATGGCCCTTTAAGCATATTTTGAGGTGCCTCCAAAAAAAAAAAAAAAGGAGGAAAGATGTCTATTTAGTCTACTAAGGAAAGTTCAACTGAAAAAAATACAAATGTATTTTAATATGTTAGTGTGTTCCTTTTAATACCTACAAATTTAACCTAACTATAAGCAGTGGAATTTTTAAAAATCAAATTTCATAGGGGGGAAAAAAGAATTTTTTTTTTAAGAATCTCATTTACCAGCCATTTTTTACAAAATATTCAGGGGAATTTTACAGGAGATTTACTGCCAATGTGTGGCCTTTAAACATTATTTCAAACATAAGTATATATTATTACTATGTAGTATCGTATGTTAATATATAATAATTATGTTAATTAGTTGTATTATATGTTAACATCTTTCCAGTTTTCCCCTTTTGTAATTTATGCATTGATACTTAATTTGAAAGAAACTACTTTTCAGCTTGGAAAAAAATAGGAACAAATTTTCACAATAGACCTTTACTAAAATGAAACTTTTTTGAAAAGTGGTGGGATGAGAAGAAGTAGATGACTTTTGTGATGAAGGGTTTTTAAAATGAGCACTGGAAATCTAGGTAGAGTGGAAATGTATGTGTACTTGAGGTTTTGAGGTCATCTTTGTGTGGAGTTCTGAAATAAAAATGTGTTAAATAATTCTTTTTGTTGGATGTTCACTAATTTGGTCATTAAAATAAAAAATGCTGAATTAAAAGAATTCTAGTAAAAATGATGAGTTTTATTTCTACGATGAAGTAGAATTTAAATACTCTATGGTAGATTATTTTCTCCAGTGGCCCGAATAGTGACATTGGTTTTCAAAATTGTATCAATTTGTGCCACTTAATGTTGATGGCTTTTCTGTATATAAATCTGAACATTAGGTAAGAATATTAGATATTATGATAAATTTTGACAGGTAAAGAAGGTCACTAAATTCTATCCTATGTGTGATAGTAATTTATTGTTACTATTATTTATTAAAATTATTGAGTAAAATGTTAATATGAATTATTGAAAGTTTATTAAAATCTCATACATTTGAAGGGAAGAATATATTTAAACTTATATTTATCTAAATTCTCCTTAGAAAATAGTTGTGCAAGAACTGATGCGATTTTTACCCCTTACCCCGGATTTAAAAGTCACGTAAAAGGTAAGTAATCACTACATGACATCTGAGTCACTGACAGAAGTCTAGATTATTAGCAAAATGGAATAGAAATAACTTTCCCATCTAAATTTTATTTTAAAACAAAAACATCTTGCCGTCCTTCATACTTGTGGTTAGATGGTCTTTATGAAAAAAATATAAAGTGCTGTTAAGGAATAAGAATTTCTGATTTTTGAAATACAAATGTATATAGGCTCAAAAGTTTCTTAATTTAGTTTCTAGAGTTGTGAATACATACGGACCACAGACTAGACCTGAAGGAATTCCAGGGTCAGGTCATAAACCTAACAGCATGCTTCGAGATTGTGGTAATCAGGCTGTAGAAGAACGACTACAAAATATTGAGGCCCACTTGCGGTTACAGACAGGTAAGCAAAGTGCTAAGTGGTACCTCATAATGAACCTTGCAAATGGTTAAAAAATTGCAGTTCATTTAGTCACCAAATTTTCATTTAGCTCCTAACATTTCTTGAACAGTAAGTGCCAGTCACTCAGAAAGTGTTATGTGTATGTCAATTCACTTAAAAGGTCATAGTACCCTTTTGAGGTGGTGGTGGTGTTATCACTGTACAGATAAATAAATTGAAGTTTAAAGAGCCCAAGCTCTTTAAAAAAAAAAAAAAAAAACTCTTTAAAAAAAAAAAAGAAAAAAGAGATAGTCCAGTCTTGCCCAGGTTGGACTTGAACTCCTAGGCTCAAGTAATGCTCCTGCCTCAACCTCCTGTGTCAGTGGGACTACAATCATGTGTCACTACTGCACCCAGCTCAAACCCAAGTCCTCACTGGGTGCAGAGACTGAGTCTCCCTCTCCATTTAGTCACCATGTCTGTTGATTCTGTTTTCTAAATAAATATCTCTCAAATCTGCCCACTTCTGTCTTATCTCTACTGCTACTACTAGAGTTGAAGCCACTGTGATCTCTGGCTTGGACTGATGGAAGGATATTTACTGGTTTCTTTGCCACTGGACTTCCTCTGGATGATCTCTACCCTGTGGCCAGATTGCTTTTTCTAAAGCTCAAATTTGATCTTGTTTCTTCCCAGCTAAAAATGTGGAGATTGGGATTGGAGGGGGTTTGTAATTCTAAATAGTATTGTCCACATCTGTAGTTCCAGCTACACCTCTGGGCTTCCCATCTCCCACTCGTTGTGCTGCTTTAGGATCTTTATACTCATGCCCTTCTGTCCATGCTTTTTCTTCCTAATCCTAGACCAGTGCAGATTCACCTTTTGTATAATCTTATATAGCACCTGGTATTCCCTGCTCCCCTTTAAAGCAGTTATCATGGTTCTGTTTGTTTAATGTCTGTCTCCTGCTAGATAGTCCATGAGAGTGCAACTATGTCTGTCATATTCATTTCTTTGTACCTATTACAGTGCCTGGTACAAAGCAAGTGCTCAAATGTTTATTGAATGGACAGTTGCTCATTTCACCTTTGCAGATATATGTACGGAGGGACAGAAAGTTAGTGTTTGACTCTCTCAGGGTAGGTCAAGGGATGA
Source organism: Pan paniscus (assembly GCF_029289425.2). NCBI lineage: Eukaryota > Metazoa > Chordata > Mammalia > Primates > Hominidae > Pan > Pan paniscus. The sequence continues at coordinate 37,624,959 of NC_073264.2, read as the reverse complement.
TGGCATCCTAATGAAGTGACATTTGAGGCCTTGAAGGATTAGTAGGAATTTTCCAGAGCAAAGCATTCCAAAAAGAAGAAACACCATTTGCAAAAAAGGACAAAAACACAAAATATGGTTCAGGAGATATCTGAATCCAGTATAGCTGGAGTATACTAGCTATCTGAAGCTATACTAGCCAGATGAAGGTAGAAGAAGAAAACAGAATGAGTAAGTCTTTGAGAGTAATAAGACACTGGCATTAAGAATTAATCTCTTCCCTCAGAAGTGGATGGGTTTAAAATGCCACTGTATAAAAGGATTGACTGGTTAAGTCTCTAATAATAGTATGAAATAGTTAAGTTTTTGGAAAAATATCTGTTGAATGCTTACTATGCTCCAAGCACTATTTTAGGCACAAGGGATACTGAGATGATATAATCATAGTCCCCAGCTTCAAGGACTTTATAATCCAAATGAGAGAAAGATTAATAGTGAAGTAGAGTTTTAAAGGAGTAATGAAAGGATGGGTGTAGTGGTGTGTGCCTATAATCGCAGTTCCTTGGGAGGCTGAGGGGGGAACAGAGCTTGAGTCCAGGAGTTTGAGACCAGCCTGGACAGTATAGTGAGAGTCTGTCCCAAAAAACTCAGGAGCACTGAAGAATGGTGGGGGCACAAGGAGCCTTTATGCGAATGAAGAGGTTTAGGCAGTGCCTGCGTTACCCGGTGAAGCTTGAACTGGCTCTTGAAAGATACAGAAGTAAGGCAGAGGACATTGTAGGTAAAGGGAGCAGCAAAAGCAAAGTCAAATGAACAAGTTAACTTATTTAAGAACAAGAACAACCAAGGTCCTAAGATTTCTTAAAATCCTCAAAATTTCTAGAATTTTTATACGTAACAAGTTGACAATTTTGATATAAAAATTTACCCGTATTCTTTAATTGCATAATGATTGGCTAATCATGTATTCATTCAGTCAGTAAATATCAAGCATCAGCTCTTTGCCATGCATTGTAGTCTTATGAACTGATGCTTCCTAGGTTTGTGCAGTGCACAAGCTGCACAGCCCTACCGAATGAACAAAACAGATAAAACTCTCTGTCCTCTTGGAGCTTACATTAGAATGGGGAAACAAACAATACAGAAAGAAAATATACTGAATGTTGGGTGGTAGTAATGGAATGGAGAAAATTAAGGAGGATAAGGGAGTGCTGGGTAGGGGAGTGGTAGTACTGGTATTTTTAACAGGATAGTCAGAGAAGGTGTTACTGATAAGGTAACTTTTGAGCCAAGACTTGAAATTGACTTGGGATTATGGCGGTAGAGGGAACCAGCTAAAGCTTACAGGGTGCTTGGCCTCTTTGAATAACAGAAAAAAGTAATCAAGTGGCTGGAACCGTGTGGGCATAGGGAGAATATCCACATTGTGTATGGCCTTGTAGGCCATTGTGAGGGCTTTGGTATTTAATCTGAGTGAAATGATCAGGTATTGGAAGGTATTTAACCTGAGTGAAATGATCAGGTATTGGAAACAGAGAAATGATGTGATCTAACTTATATTTTTAGAGGATCACTGGCTCCTGTGTTGAAAATACATTCTACGGAAGCATGGCAGAAACAGGGAGACCAGTTTGGGAGTTGCAGTAATCCAGGGAGAGGTGGAAGTGGTCTGGACCAGAAAGGCCACAGTGTGGAGGGGGTGAGAAGTAGAAGGATTCTTGATGTAATCATAAATTTAAAATTTGAGTGGCCATAATTTACTCTTCCCCTCCTCAGAAAGTTTGTTAGTTTAGAATTATGGTAAAGCCCCTTTTTTACATTCTTTTAGGTCAAAGGAAAAATATGGCATGTAGGGAGAAATATTAATTGAAGAAAATAATATGACATATTGCAACCACTGCATTGAATTATCATCATTTGTCACTATGCATTTTTGTCCTCCCATGTAACTATCAAAGCATATCAAAAATATAAATTGTTCTACATGGAAGCTATTCAATATCTTGTAAAATGAATTTAACATGAAACTCCTAGAATATAGGAAGCATAAATGGGGTTTGGAGAGAGGAAGTGTAGTACAATATGTCCAATAGTGTATAATACAAAAATATGACCTAAGGACTTCATTCTGTTTTACTTTTGTTTTTTATTTTCTTAAGTATTTTCCATTCCTTTGCATAAGTGTCTTTGCATGGTATTTTAAGAATAAAAATTGTGAGAAGAAAGAATTATTCAATAGTATCTCAGATTTTTTTTTAATGTATTTAGGTGGTCCAGTGCCAAGAGACATTTATCAGAGAATTAAAAAACTTGAGGATAAAATCCTTGAATTGGAAGGCATCTCTCCTGAATATTTTCAGTCTGTAGTGAGTATAAGTGTCTTTTAAAAATAAATGAAAATGTTATTGTATTCTGGATTCTTTGTGGTTTAACAGTCACTCATTGATCTATAAGCAAAACACTATTTTAATAATTCAAAGATGAATGAACACAGTCCTGTATAGGGGATATATCTAATTCCTTAAAAACTCTGGTTCTGAATATTTTTAAAATTTAGAATTTTTAAAAAGGGATACTTCTATTATATATTACCCACATTCTCAAACTTAGGCCATTTTCATGGCATAGTAAGTCAGCCTGGGTGGTGGTTGGGCCTGTTACTCTGAACTTGCTACCTTGTAAAACAGAGGCTTCCTCTGTAACCTTGCTCTTTCAGTGATCCCTCTGCCTCTTTAATCTCTCTTCCCCAACAGGCTCCTTCTCTCAGCTCATATGCAGTTAATACTAAACAAACACACACCTCAAGCTGCCACTCTTATTCTTTACCTTAACCACCAGACTTTCTATGTTTTTGTAATTCCTTAACTCTAGCATTCATTCATTCTTACCCCTTTTTCCAAGAACATTAAGAAACAGTGTTGTGCTGGTAAGTTAGTATCTTTGGCACATCAACATTTTTCAGAAAAATGATCCTGAGCTCATTGTGTTTTCCTCAGTCTTCTGAGGTGATTATGTATAATACCTGCCTTCTCTAAGTTTTGTTTTTTTTTAAAGCAGTACCATATTAGAACTAAAATAATATCAAAGTGAGATTATACCAAAACTCCTATTTCTGAAAAATTATGTGAGATAGCCCATTTTAGCATGGATCATATAAGTTAGTGGTGAAAATATATTTAAAATTTATTTTAGGTATGACAGCAGTCTTCCAAAGTTATAGATTGAGTATAAGAGTGAGTTACAGAAAAGAAGTATTTCCAGAAGAAGAAGGCAGGTCACGTAACAAAAGGGAGCAGCAAGTCCTAAATGACAAAATTTCAGAGAAGAGTTTTAGTGATTTACTACTCTCAAATGTAAAATGAGGTTTATGAAAATACTAAGGGCTGAAGCAAAGATCAAATGAGATAATGCTGATCAAACACTTAGCATACTGCTTAGCACATGGTAAAAACCTCATTGGCATTTATTTAGTTTTATAACTACAAAGTAGCTGTATAAACGTGGAAAAGTCACTCTATTCCTCTGATCTTCAAGATGTCTAATTTTAGAAAATGTATTGGTTCTACTACATAATTACAAAGGTCTTTTCACTTTTAGGATTATTCTTTGAATGTCTTCCTAGGAGACTTCATAAAGATTTTTAATGACTTTTCCTACAGTAGTCTACCATAAGTTTTTCCCATTCTAACTGCCTTCATTAAAGAAGGCAATAACCTAGGAAAGTTATTTTTCTAGTTCAATTTCATACCTTGTTAATATAATTCTTATTAACGATAGAACCGATCTTACAATAGAGTATGGTAAAATCAGATGCCTCCAATGAGAACTTGCTGCAGCATCATTCCTCTCTTCTCTCTGATTCTGATTTATAAAAACTTAACAGAGGCCGGATGCAGTGGCTCACGCCTGTAATCCCAGCACTTTGGGAGGCCAAGGCGGGTGGATCACCAGAGGTCGGGAGTTCAAGACCAGCCTGACCAACATGGAGAAACCCCATCTCTACTAAAAATACAAAATAAAAAAATAAAAATAAGCTGGGCATGGTGGCGCATGCCTGTAATCCCAGCTACTTGGGAGGCTGAGGCAGGAGGATCGCTTGAACCCAGGAGACTTAGGTTGCGATGAGCCAAGATCGCGCCATTGCACTCCAGCCTGGGCAACAAGAGCAAAACTCGGTCTCAAAAACAAAAAAACAAAACTTATAGATGTGTTTAACAAAAAAACAAGCCCTCCACATCATAATCTTTTTGTTTTGTTTTGATCTGTTACAGATAGGATAGAGTGGGTAAAGAGGTAGAAGCAGCCAGATTGCTAGGACCTTAAGTGCTATGCTCAGAAGTTTAAAATCTATTTTCCAGGCAGGGAGCAGGGGGAATCTACTGAAAGCATTTGAGCAGAGAAGTGATTTGTGAACACGATATTTAGAAAGATTAATACAGTTGTGGGAGACAAACGAGAGAAACTAAGGATAAGGAGATAGTATTATGCTAGCTTAGATGTGAAGTTAGATCCTAAAATAGGGACATGAGTGAGAATGGAAAAGATTAATGCAAGTAGGAAAAAAAATGGACAAATACTGATGATTGGATGTGGAAAGAGACAGAGAACAAGGATAGAGTCCAGTTTCTGGTTGGAAAAATGATACCATCATTGATAGAAATAAGAAAATCTAGAGAGAGAGATACTTTTGTGGGAAATGTGAATTTGAAGGCAGAGGAGGTTATGAAGGTAAAAACATCAGGTAAGCTTTTTGAGATACGGCACTTACACTTGGGACAATTGGGAGAATCTGTGTAGTGTGAGAGTCCATCGATGGATAGGAACACAGATTGTCTGAGGCCTGAAGTCTGAAGCTTGGTGACTGCCTAATTTCAGGGGCAGGAAGCATTTGTAAATGTAAACAGAGGATTGGCATATATGTATTAAGCATTCAGAAAAGGATGGATGGTGGCAACCTGTGATAAAACAGGTGCTTTTTAAAAGTATTTCCAAATATGTTTAAAAAAAACTATATATCTTTTAGAAGAACTGCAGTTCTTCTGGATTAGTGTTGTAAGTGACACATTAAATTAGTAGTGAGCTACAAGGAAGAACAAAACACTGGAAAGTTTAAACATTCAGACTCATTCTGTCCTTTAGGCCTGTGAACATACATGACACAAGCCCTATGGGAAAGAAGATTTCATACTCATCACCCTTCTATAATAGGATGAATGAGCCATCTTTAGGAACCTCACTTGGAATACAGTCAGCTCTAAGAGTGTCCTTGCAAACAGGAGAAGTTGAGCACATACCTTACAGAGGACATAGTACATTATTCATCACCCTCACCATCATGCTGGGAGTACATGCATGGTAATTGCATAATTTTACATATTTATCCCTCAAAAGTATACAGAAGAAACTACATATGTAGCACAGTCCTATAGCTTCTAAAGATAGGAAAGGAAAGTTGAGCCCATTCAGTTTATTAAGGATTGAACTTTTGTTGGAACTCCTGAACTCTGAAAAGATTTTCATTGAAATGTGTTTATTCAGATTCACATGTAGATGAATTCTAAACATGGGGGAGCTTCTTACAATTGGATAGAGATTGATTATCGTGGGTAACATTGAAGCGTAGCATAGAAAAACAAATATTTATGGGGAAAAAAGATGTCATTTGTGTTTGTTTTATAAAATGTAATCAGATTATGTAAAGTTCTCATTTTACGACCAGACATAAAACTCCAAAATAAGTTATATGTGTATAAAACAGGATTTATGACAAAAGTTAATAATACTGTTGGACATTTTGATATAAGAGTTCTAAAGATCTTTATTCTTCACATTAGCCATGGAAAGCTTTAAATGTAATGTTTTCAAAAGTTTAAGGGCATGGCCTTAACAGTCCATTTAAAAGAACGATCTTAGAGTATTTCCAAAGACTTACTGATTTTAAATTATGATACTTGAAAACAGTAAGTACCAACATGCTTTTACAAGTATATTGTTTATTTTATAGCATTTATCACTCATATGTTTATACATGTTTTTCACTTTATATTTTGAAACTCTCAAGGGCAGGAACTATGTCTTGTTCATCTTTGAGACACAGAATGTAGTCAATATCGAGTAGATGTGCAAATGAATGGATAGGACTTGGCTGATAGCTCATTATTGGACTTTGAAGGTGTGTTAACTTTGTTCAAAGCACTGACTGAGAGTAATTTTTAGTCTGTAACACTAACTCCTGGTTCTTAAGGGAAGTATCGGGGGAGGGGAATGCTGAAAATCAGGTCAACATCATGTACACAGGCCATGTGCGTGTGAACGTGTGGTGGGTCTGAAGCATGAGTGAACAACTGGATTCAGCTAGAAAATTAGATTGTAAACATATTTCAGAGGGCCTTGAAGGTCACACTAACCAGTTTGCACTTCTAGTATCATTGGAGTACAATTAAGTTTTAGAGAAAGAGAGAAACTTGTAATTTAGGTCCCTATCTGGTGGCATTATGAAGTCTGAGTTGGAGAGAAATTGGAGTCAAGGAAACTAGTTTAGGAAACATGTCATTATCCAAGCCAGAGAGAAATGAAGGTCTGAATCAGGGCTCTGGGACTAGAAGGGAAGAAAAACATTTTAGATACTGCACGCATAGAATCAGTTGCCTTTTACAACTGAAAGAAAGAAAGCCAGTCATGGAAGAGGCCTCCTTACCCTTGAGTTTCCTTAGAGCACTGGTTCCCTGGATTCATATGTGTGTGTGCATGTGCGTGAACGTGTGTATGACAGTCATGCTCTGCATAAGGATGTTTCAGTCAACAGTCAACTGCATATATTACAGTGATCCCATAAAATTATAGTATGGTATTTTTACTGTATCTTTTCTATGTTGAGACGTGTTTAGATACACAAATACCATTGTCTTACACTTGCCTACAGTATTCAATACAGAAACATGCCGTAAGGTTTATATGCTAGGAGCAATAGACTATACCATATAGCCTAGGTGTGTACCATCTAGGTTTCTATAAGTATACTCTATGATGTTCACACAATGACAAAATTAACACATTTCTCAGAATATATCCCCATCATTAAGCGATGCATGACTAGGAACCTGGTAAGGTAAAATAATGGGTGAGGAGAGACAATTTTGCATTACCTTTCTCCAGCTCTTTCTTTAGTGTGCTGTGCTCTCAAGTATTTTCTCTCAGGTACCAAAACCTATTAAAATGTCCACCTTTTATACTTCTATACAGATGGGGTTATGTCCCAATAAACCCATCAAAAACTGAAAATATTATTAAGTCTAAAATGCATTCAACACCTCTAACCTACCAAACATCATAGCTTAGCCTAGCCTAAAACATGTTCAGAATGTGTACACTGGCCTATCATGTACAGTTGAGGAAAGTCACTTGGCAGCACAGTACACTGTAGAGTATCGGGTGTTTACCCTCATACCCCATGGCTGACTGGGAGCTTTGCTCACTGCCACTGCCCAGCGTCACAAGAGAGCATCGTATCACATGTCACTAGCCCAGGAAAAGATCAAAATTCAGCATTTGAAGTACAGTTTCTACTGAATGTGTGTCACTTTCACAGCATTGTAAATTTGAAAAACCTTATCTAGCCATCATAAGTCAGGAACTGTACTGAGATTTCCTTATACCTAAAACAAATAGTAAAGTTAATCTAGTGTATCCACGGTAGATATGGTATTTCTAAGTGTTCTTTTTATCAAAATATTCTGCTCAGAGCTAAAACAAGCCCAAAAGGCCACATTTTACTGTTTTTAAGTCACTGAGCGACTGATGACCTTATTTTCCTCATTCTAATATTTCTTGCTTTGGTTCTATGATACAGTAGTAATCTGATTGTTTAATAGCATGGAAACTATCAATATATTACAGGTTAAACGATTAGGAGAACAAGGGGAATTTTTTTTTTTTTTTAAGATGGAGTCTTGCTCTGTCGCCCAGGCTGGAGTGCAGTGGTGCAGTCTCGGCTCACTGCAACCTCCGCCTCCCGGGTTCATGCCATTCTCCTGCCTCAGCCTCCCAAGTAGCTGGGACTGCAGGCACCTGCCACCGCACCCGGCTAGTTTTTTGTGTTTTTAGTAGAGACTGGGTTTCACCATGTTAGCCAGGATGGCCTTGATCTCCTGACCTCTTGATCCACCCGCCTCGGCCTCCCAAAGTGCTGGGATTATAGGCATGAGCCACCACGCCTGGCCAAGGGGAATTATATTTGCATCAAGTGTATAAAAAGCCACCTCTTAGGAAGTTAGGAGACTGATCAATCGCCAAATTAAACATTGATTCCTTATTTGCCCATAGGCCCTACCACAGGTATCCAGCTTGGTTTGGCAAAGGAAGGAGCATAATTATCTGAGCTCTATTATTTCTTAATTACTAATTCTAATACTTAATGATTTCCCATTTATTGTAACTTGATAAGCATACCTAGATGTTCTTTGAATCAACTTTTGACACAAAGGAAAATGTGAGTTTTAATGCTGTCTTTAAAATCTCAGTAGTCAGAAATGCTCATGAGAACATTTTGTCTTGGACATTCACAGTTTCTTTGTCAAATATACTCATTTACTAATTTGCCATTCAAAAGCTAGTGCTTGTGTGAAACTAAGAAAAAGTCTAGAAAGAATTCATTAGGCCAAAGTTTAAAAGGCTCATTAGTGGATCAGTGAGAATGTTGTTAGCTTCAACTAAGAAATTTGAACTCAAAACTGGCTTAAACATTATGTAAATTATAAAATAGGAAGTCCATGGTAGCACAAGCTTCAGATTTAATTGATTCAGTGGCTAAATCATAATTGTGAGAAAATAGGTTTCTTTCCCCTCTTAACTCTGCTTGGTGTTAACTTCTTTCCCAGGCAGATGGCAAAATGGCTACAGCACTTTCAGGTGTCTTACCCAATACGGCAGTATCCTGAGGAACTGCCTTCTTTAAGGGCTTTCTCTCAAAAGATGTGAGGAAGCTTTTCCCAGAAGCTCTCCTCTTAATCTCCAGCAGACCTCTCCTTTACTCATTGGCCAGAACTGGACCCATGCCCATTTCAGTCACTGACAAGACCGGGAAGCCATTGGCTTGGGCCACACAGAGTAGTGGATAGGTAGCTGCTTGCATAAACAACCACAGTGTCTACTATAGTCAGTCCAGGGTGTGTGTATGTGTGTTTTCACCCCTTGGCCTCATATACCAGATTCCGTTTTTCCTTTGTCTGTTGTCACTTCACTTGTTCAATACCCTGGGATGGAAAGGTTATGAAAAAAAACTAAGCAGAAAATCCCCAGAGCACCTCTTTCCGAAATCACTCAGGCTCATTAGCAGCGGGTAGTTGATGGGAAAATATGTATTGCCAAGGATGAGCATGTTGCTGCAATATTACTATTATATATTGTTAACGTCATCCTCTTTAGAGGGTAACTTGCAGAATATAAGGTAGATGTTGGTTACAGACAGTAATTGGTATTGGTAAATTGGTTGCTTTTTTTTCTGTCAGGGTTCCCAAGGCTGTACATAATTTGTACAGTATTTTATAAAGAAAAAAAAATGATGCTTAGATTTTTCTAAACATTGATTAGTTTTTTTTTTTTAATCTAGAGCTTTTCTGGAAAAAGAAGAAAAGTTCAACCACCTCAAGTAAGTTACTGCATTTTCATTTTGGTTTCTGAAATAGTTTGATTAGTTTTATACCTTTCTTATTAATAAAAGTTTCTACTATGGTTGCTTTTAGGTCATACCCTGGTAAAATTTAGGACTGAAGAAAAGGGCAGTATAAACTAATATACTTGAATAGAAAAATTATTTTAAGGGCATGGAATGACTCAGATAGGTTAAATAAATAAAACCTTTGTCCTGCTTTTAGTAGTACAAGGATGTGTCATTCACAAAGTGCTTAAAAATAGTAAGTGCTCAAGTAATTTCAGTCTTCCCCCCATCCCTTCCTTTTGTGAACACTTCTGATTAGCAGCACCTAGATCAAAAAGGGTGTTTGGCAGAGTTTGACTTCAGCCAGCCCTGTCTAAAGTGCTACTTTACTAATTAGTTGAACCTTAAATAGTAAGGCTTTGCTAGAATTTAACAGTGGTAATGTGAATTTAAAGTTGGAGAAAACTTTCTGATTTTTAAGAGTAGCATGTTTTTTTCCTGTAAAATTCTGAGTAAGTTTTTTGATAGCAGCTATTTTTTCCCGAAGTAAATTATTATAGTTGATCCCTCAAGAGAGAATTTCTAGGTATTTTAAGCAGCTATTTTTAAAGTTAACTAACTTTTTTTACTATTGATTATGAGAATAATCAGGTTTTTAAAAGTTATTCTCTTATGTAGTAAACTGTAACACTTCGTTGCTGCTTTAAAAATACAATTCACATAACATAAAATTCATCATTTTAAAGTGGCTATTAGTATATTCACTATGTTGTGCAACCATCACCACTAAGTCTAGAACATTTCCATCACTGCCCCCCAAAAACCCTGTATCTATTAGCACTCAGTCCCAATTTCCCCTTCTCTTTACCCCCTAATAGCCAATACATAATACTTGTGTCTAAATTAGAAATATTAATATATAAGTGAGGGTGTTCATATAGATAGACTTGAATAAATCCAATTTTTATTGGAAGGTAAAAGAAGTGTTTTCTTCACTATTTTCCACTTCAGTTTAACTTTAGTAATCAACATAGAAAGTTTTCCATTAAAAGGGATAGCTGATGTCTCAAATGATTTTTTTCTCCTGGTAGTAGTGTAATTAGCATTTTTCTTCTTTCCAACTTTTACTTAAGCTCAAGGGGTTTTCAGCTTTGTTACATGGGTAAATTGCATGTCACGGGGGTTTGGTGTACAGATAATTTTGTCACCCAGGCAATCAGCATAATACCCAATAGGCAGTTTTTCAGTCCTCTCCCTCCTCCCATCTTCAAATAGGCTCCAGTGTCTAATAATCAGGCTTTTTTTTTTTTTTTAACATGTTCTTTCTAAGTATAAAAGGTTCAGGAGAGCTTAGTCATTAGAAAAGAGAAAAAGAAATATTTAAGCCTTGTTATTTTATGCCTTTAAATTTATGATATAGTCAACATATATAGTTGCTCAGTTTTAAGATTATTCTCATGAGGGAAAAAAACCATTTGATCATGCTTTTGAATATTTTAAATATTTATAGTTCATTTGGCACTTTATCTGCATTAAGATACTTCAGAATCTTATTCAGCAATTTGTGTCGTTATTGTTTACAGCAGAACTATTCACTGGCTGAACTTGATGAGAAAATTAGTGCCCTCAAACAAGCCCTCCTCAGAAAATCAAGAGAAGCAGAATCCATGGCAACCCACCACCTTCCATGAAAAACTCCTCTCATCCTTGTCATTTTACTTTTTTGTATACATATGTGTAACTTACACTGTTATTAATTCAACGGATATATATTTATCAATGTAGACTTCTCTGTGAAGTCAAGGTTTATTTTCACATGAGTCCAGCTTGCAGCAAGTAATCTTCAAATATTCCAGTAAGTTTTGAAATAATGAATGCATTGAAAATAGCATTGTTGGAATTTATTCCCTTCTGTTTTAAAGGAGGTATTTTGGAAATTGAAAAACTTAATTTACAAGTGCTGGTACATCTTTTTTCTTTTGTGGACCACAGGAAGGAAGATTTATTTTGATATTGATACTTTAAAAGGACTTTATATTTGTAACATTGATGTTAACCAGTTTATTAGTTTAAATCAGTACTTTGCATATAATAAGCATTCAACAAAAATTTATTGACTGAAATGAATTTTAAATGCATGTGTATGAACTTGTTTTTCTTAATCTTTAAGATGTCAGTATTCATGTAAATAAACAATAGATCCAGCTTTATTCCTTTGACGGTGTGACTTTGAATAATTTACTTAATCTGTCTTTGTTCTTATTTCCCAGTCTGTGAAATGGGAATGACAATAATAGAGACTACCTCATTGATTGTTATGAAGAAGAGGTGAGATCCTGCATGTTTGAAACTGTCTGTCCCAAGGGAATTGCTCAGTAGATGTTAGCTAATATTATAAAACCAGGTCTGTTTTTGGACAGCAATTAGGATATTACAAAGAAATTATAGTACCTCTCTTTTGAGAGCCTCACCTTTACAATACCCCAGTTACATTAGGCAGTACATACATTACCACAGTTATAAATTAAACATTTGAAAGATGCAGCTACAGTTATGTGGAAATTCTTTCATGGAGCAGTTGTTCAGGTAAATAATTGTTTGGTGGTTCACTCCTGTAATCTCAGCACTTTGGGAGGCTGAGGTAGGAGGATCACTTGACCCCAGAAGGTCGAGGCTGCAGTGATGCACTGTATTCCAGCCTGGGTGACAGAGTGAGACCCTGTCTTAAAAAACAAACAAAAAAGGTTTGGTTGCAAGAATCAGAAATCTACCAAATAGCTTGGAAAAGAGTTGTTGCTAAAAAGGAGCAGAAATCTGGAACTTTATTGCAGGAAGTACAGTGAAACACTGTAGGATCTAGAAAGTCGCCAGCAATTAATCTCTTTCTATGTCTCTGACTGCCTCTCATTCTTTGTCTCTGTCCTCTACTCACCTTGTTTTCTGCTCTCCCTCTCCTTTTGTCTCTGTTACTCTGCCTTTGTTTTTTAAATCTTACACATAATCATCTATGTACCTACTATATTATCTTTCTGTGGACTGGTTTCTCTGAAGACCTTTTTATCTCTGCTTCCCCACATGGAGTGACATGTTAGTCCTGTCTTCATTAGTCCTGTCTTCAGAGCCTCGGCTTGTTGTGTTTGAGCTGCTATGGTGCAAACTCTGAACTCAGCTCTAGAACTTCACAACTCCAGTGACTGCTGCTTACCTCATGTTTTGTGTTTCTTAGCTCATATTCTCCAGAGATTAAACCAGACTCAGTGTGACCAGGCATCTCAGTCAGCTGTGGCCAGATGGGGCCGAACCTCTTCGTAAGAAGTTTGCAATGTACACACAACCTTGCGAAACCATTTGTGGCGGCCCTGAAATTGTGGTCACCTCATAGAAAATGTAGGCATTGGAATCATTCCCAAGAAGATAGGGGCTAGGTGGATTCCACCAATGACTTACCACTGTATTTCATTTCTGCAGAGCAAACTTACCCCTCAAGATGTTCTTTTCTAGCATGATCCCGTATTATAAGTACAGCTACAAATACCTATTCCCCACTCTGCATCTGGTCCATGTGATCATCATCCTGTCAGAAAGACATCCTCCACATTTAGTGACACATTTTACTATCAGCACACCAGCCATTCAGTAGGGAAAATTAAAATAAAAAATTATCAATTAGAAAAGGAGGCTGACTTGATGGTAGGGAAGGAACTTAGAAAACAGGATCATACACTGATCACTAGTCCAGACCAATAAATGCCATAAGTCTGTTTCTTGCCTAGGTAATAGAATAACTTCCTAAGTCATGCTTTGGGGGTCCTAGGATATGCTCACTACGATTCCCTCTTTCCATTGTCCTCAGGCCTACCTTCTGAGGGACCTAAGAGAGGAGTCTTCTCTCCACTTGAGTAATTATTATCTGGTGCCAGCAGCCTTTTCTACTTGAGTCTGGAGCCTGCAGAAGAGGCTCAAGATTCAACACCATCTTGATAGGAGTTGGGATAGGTACTTGTCCAAGACTAAGGTTCTTCTGGTGATAACTACCCCAGAACATTAGTGGGCTCTCAGTCATTGTCCTGAGTACATCTTTGACTGAAACGTGATGCCAGGAATTTCTGTGGGATAAATTTGCTCCCTTCATCACAAGGCTGCCTAATGACCTTTTTACCTTCAGGATTTTTATTCAGCTTTCTATTCCCATTGTTTCTAACGGCCTTGTCCTCAAGAGAATAAAGGAGCACAAGTGATTGGAAAGAGGCTTGCTTGCAGGGACTGGAAAGCACCTCTTCCCTAGTCTGCCCTATAGATCTCTCCCTTCCACAGGTTAAATTCCAGTCTATAAAAGTGTTTTACGAGGGGTTGGTGGGGCTGGGATTGGGCATCAACATGTTTATCCTGTGGGAAAGGCTTAGGATTCCCACACTAGTCTGGGTACTGTTAGATATTCTTTCAATTGCTGGCCTCTTGAGCTTTTTCAAACTCATGAATAATATCTGGACCTGGTCTCCAGCAATCTCAGCAGAAGATTCCCCTTTTGAAACAGATCATTTTCCCTGCCTTTCTCTATCTGCTTTTAGCCAGACAACCTGCACATGTGGTTTGGTCCCAAGAGATAATAGGTCATTGTTCAGCTCTTTTGTTATCACTTACCTTCAAAGTACCAGTTTTCCATAGAATAGGGAATCCTCTCTGTCCACCCCCTACCTCTGTCCCTTCTCTTTGCTTTAACTCCATGGTTAGTTTTACATTTTCACTGAGGATCTGCTACTTGAGCAATCCTATTCCTGGCACTAGTTTCTGTTTTAGAGATTTGCTGTTTTCAAGAAACAGGAGCCCAATTCTAAAATAAAGGGGTGGTGGTATAAAGAATGTAAAGAATCCAAACTGCAGGAAGTTTAGGCAGATTTTGTTACTCTTTATCCCTCACTGGGCCACATCGTCTGGATTCTGCACACCCTTCTTTCCCTTTGGAGCTTGGCTTCTCTGGAGATTTCCTCCTTTCTGCTTCCTTGCAATTTAGGCTTGCCCAGGGCTTTGGGCTCCGTGGAGCTATTTCTGACGTAGCTCTTTGCTTCCAGTATCCCTTGTTTGTTCCTTATGATTCAAAATCTGGAACAGGAGTTCATATTCTCAACTTCGGCCAACTGTCCACCCCAGAACAATGACCTGTGGCTTGAACGGTAGAATCTCCAAGAACAAAATAGCCACATGTGCCCAGACCTTTGGGGGAATGAAGAGCACTTCCAATAAAGAAAGCATGAGCTGAGACCCCTGACCCTGTTACCTAGACTGATGAAAATGCAGCTGGCCTTTATAAAACTTTCAGTTCCATAAGAAATACTTTTTTTTTTTTCAGTGACATTAACGGGAAATACTTTATGATCCAAGAGATAGCATCCAGGTTCATTGTAAAAAAATTTTAGTTTGGGGCTTCTTTTTTGAGCAGTTCTAAATGTAAGAATTAATATTTCATGACTTTTACTCTTCCTTAGATATCCTCCAAATGACAAAGAGAAAATTTACTTTTAAAAATAGAATAAAGCTCCTATTTTGTAAATCTCATATGGGTTCTTTGGACTCATAAATCTAAGACATGAGATCTTTTCTGTATCTTTCAGAACTCACTATCTCATTATCCTAGGAATTATTCAATCATTACTAATCAATTATTCCAAACTATGCTATAAAAATAAAGACTAAAATAAAAAGGAAATGGAACATTGATGGAATTACCTAAAAGGATAATGTGATAGGAAAATAAATGATCATTATTATAATATCCTTCAGTTTTCATATAGCATTGTCAAAATTGTTACATCATCTTTCAAGAAGGTATGAAAGTCTGGAGAAACACCATCTTAGAGTCCTTTTTGTTTAAGCTTTCAGTGAAGACAGTTGAGTTCAGAATTTTTCATTTTTTGCCCATAATAGCAAGTAGAAGAAAACAGAAGAATTTCCACAATTATTAAAGCAGAAGGTGAACACAGAGAGACAGAGGGCAGTACTCTAGACCCTAGATGACACTGGTGAAATTGATCATGTAAGCAAAATCTCAGACCATGAGTCTAAAGATGCATGTTCTAGATGAGCTTTCTCATACTCAAGAATGAAGGAGTGAACCATATATTTCCAAGGACAACAAGGAAATAGTATTTCCAACCAGGTACTCAACGAGAAGAGTTTAATCATGCAATATTTTGTGACAAGAACCTGGACCATTTAATTTTGCTAAATGCTGTAACAGTATTTGATCTTTTATGATGTTTATCCACCAAAATTTACTTGACATAGTTCCTGAGTTGAAAAATGCTGAAGATAGCTATGTGCACAAAGGTGATTTAAAAAATCAAAAGATGTAGAAATGAAGAAAATTCATTCTAATTGGTTCTTATAAATCTAAAAATGAAAATGTTTTGCAATAATCGCCATCATTCAACAAAATTATGTCATTAAAGCTTTAGACTTTATTTTTAATTTTTTTTTTTTTTTTTTTTTTTTAAGAGATGGGGTCTCATTCTGTCATCCAGGCTAATTTCTGTATTTTTAGTAGAGATGAGGTTTCACCATGTTAGCCAGGCTGGTCTCAAACTCCCAACCTCAGGTGATCCACCAGCCTCAGCCTCCCAAACTGCTGGGGTTACAGGCATGAGCCATTGCACCCAGCCTGATAGCTCATTTCTTCTGAGCACTGAATCACTGTCCCTACTTTTTACACAGGGAAAGCAGTTTGCCAGCCTTGCATGTTTACTTTTTTAAAAAGCAGAAGCATGTGAACATTTCACAATCCCCACATTTTCTAACACTTTTATACATTCTTTGTGGCCAAGGTTTCCTGAAGGAAGTGTCAGGGAGAGGGGGGAAAGAAATCTCACATGTATTCAAATTTTTTTGGAGCTACTTTTAAAAAATAATCCTTTGAAAGTGATTTTATGTTGCCTAAATATATGATAGATTGTTTAAAAATTTTTGATACTCTTTTAAAAATTTAATGTTAGGCATTTGGACTTTACTAAAATCTTCAGATTTAAAAATTATATCTTAACTCTCATGCCAGGAAAAATAGTCATCACCATTTACCATCTAGTTCCAATGAATCTTAAAACTTTAAAAAATACGTATTTTAAGGCCATGCGCAGTGGCTCACACCTGTAATCCCAGCACTTTGGGAGGCCGAGGTGGCCGGATCATGAGGTCAGGAGTTTGAGACCAGCCTGACCAACATGGTGAAACCTCGTCTCTACTAAAAATACAAAAAATTAGCTGGGCTTCGTGGCAGGCGCCTGTAATCCCAGCTACTCGGGAGGCTGAGGCAGGAGAAGCACTTGAAACTGAAAGGCAGAGGTTGCAGTGAGCCGAGATCACGCCACTGCACTCCAGCCTGGACAACAAGAGTGAAACTCTGTCTCAAAAAATAAAGAAAATATATTTTAAGTCATTTTATGAATAATTTACTGAATTATAAGGAAATAGTTTAAAAAATAAACTTTACTAGAAATTTTAGTAAGAATTTAAACACAGCACAATTTTTATTTTATATTTTCTTAGTGTTGAAGGTAAAAATGGGCAATGTTGGTTGAATGTAAGTAACTGCTCAATATGTGCCATGAATGAACCTAGAGGATATCCACCTTGTAAATAATTATTCCATGTCTCAGATATATTTCTTTTAGGTCCCAGTTCCGTATTACTTCCATTTCTTCTTGTACTTGCATTGCTGAAATGCAATACCTCTTTTTTTTTTTTTTTTTTTTTTTTTTTTGAGACGGAGTCTCGCTCTGTCGCCCAGGCTGGAGTGCAGTGGCACGATCTCGGCTCACTGCAAGCTCCGCCTCCCGGGTTCACGCCATTCTCCTGCCTCAGCCTCCCGAGTAGCTGGGACTACAGGCGCCCGCTACCACGCCCGGCTAATTTTTTGTATTTTTAGTAGAGACGGGGTTTCACCGTGTTAGCCAGGATGGTCTCGATCTCCTGACCTCGTGATCCGCCGCCTCGGCCTCCCAAAGTGCTGGGATTACAGGTGTGAGCCACCGCGCCCGGCCGCAATACCTCTTGAAACTTTGAGCCAACCATGGTGGCTCAAGCGTGTAGTCCCAGCTATTTGGGAGGCTGAGGCAGGAGGATTGCTTAAGCCCAGGAGTTTGAGGCTGCAGTGAGCCAAGATCGCACCACTACACTCCAGCCTGGGCAACAGAGTGAGATTCTGTCTCGAAAAAAAAATTTATATATGTAATATCAAACAATGAAGAGACATGGAAGAAATTTGAATGCATGTTACTAAGTAACAGAAACCAAGCTGAAAAGGCTACATGTTAAATGATTCCAGCTATACCATATTCTGAAAAAGGCAAAACTATGAAGACTGCAAAAGATCAATAGTTACTAAGGGTTGAGTGAGGGAAGGTGAGGGGTGGAGATGAATAGGCAGAGCACAGAAAATTTTAGGGGCAGTGAAAATACTCCCTGATACTATAATAATAGATGCATGCCATTATACATTTGCTTAGACCCATAGAATGTACAACACCAAGAGTGAATCAATGTGAAGTGTGAACTTTGTGTGAAAATGACATGTCAGTATAAGTCCATCAATTATAACACATGTACCACTCTGATGAGGGATGTTGATAACGGGGGAGTCCATGCCTGTGTAGGGGAAGGGCGCATATGGGAAATCTCTGTACCTTCTTAGTTTTGCTGTGAACCTAAAACTGCTCTAAAAAAATAGTCCTTTTAAGTAGGGACACTTTCAGAAATAACCCATCCTTACATGACAAAATGCTTCAAATGTTCTTATTCTTGTGACTTGCAGTTTTTGGTAACCACAGCACTGTCTGAGAAATCCAATTTATTGCAAGTACTATTTTCTTGTCTTTAAATGGCCTTTGTAGGATGGTCTTTGTCTTACACTGCTTTAAATCACTAAGAAATAGAATTTTCTTCCAAGTTATCTTAAAATTAAAAGTTTGAAATATTTATATAATTTTAGATTATCAAGTTAATAGAATTTTTTTGCTATTCTAGAATTGTGAAATTAGGGGTCCATTAAAAAACTATAAACTTTTCAAACATACAGAAAAGTACACAAAATCATATATCAAACAACTGTGTCCTGCCACCTAGACTTAATAAATGTTAATATTTGCTTCAAGTTTTTATTTTTAAAGAACCAGGCCAAGTGCAGACATAGATAAAATCTATCCCTTTCTCTCTCTCTCTCTTTCTCTCTCTCTCCAGTGAGAATCACAATCCTGAAGTTCATATGCATCATTCTCAGGCATTTTTAGTATTGTTTTGTTTTTAACACATTCTGTTAATTACATATTTGAAACTTGCTACATTTCACTAAACATTGGTTTTGGGTTTTAACCATACTGATTGATGTAGCTCTACTTTACCAATTTTAATTGCTATTTAAATATCTCAAATGTATGAATAAACCAGAGTTTATTTATTCATTTCCCAAATAAGAGATACCCAAGTTGTTTCTACTTCTTGTATTTCTTGTACAGGATCCTGACCTGTATGTGGTAGCCTCTGGAGTGAGTAACTATCCCAGCATATAGCTTCCAACTATGGAAAACAAGCTAGCTAAAAGATTTACTAGAAAGTAATTTTAAAAGAGGGATGAAAATTAACAAGTTATTTATGTATTACTGATAAAACCATACAAATATCTAGCAGTAGACAGGAAAGTATAACCAACCATAAAGTGTATATTCGATTTTTAACTATGGCAATTCTGTTTCTTTCCTATATCATCTCAGTTAATTTAAACATCTAGGCTTTAATAGCCTGGGAATTATGCTTTGAAATTCACTGCATTGCTAAAGGACTCCAGCCTTCATGTGGCAGCCTATTAAATAGCAGCTATTCACTGCCTTTTTTTTCTCCTGCTCTCAGAATCCTGATCTCATTTTTCTGTCTCAATAGAAAGACAAGGGGTAGATGAACTCTCATGCCAATTAACAAATCTAGAGAAAAAATATGACTGATGCTTGAAAGGTCATGGCCTCTGACCTTTATTTACCTGTATAAGGTAAAATCCAAAACAAGGGAATTAAAAGAGCATTCATTCTGTTAACTTTCGTCTCTTGGCTGAGACTATCAAACCAATGTGTTATTGTGATTAAAAAAAGGAATTATAGAAAGTCTATTCATTCAACATATATTGAATAACAAGGACTGTGCTGGGGCTGGGAATACACTGATGGAATTTCTGCCCTCCTAAGCTTTAATTAGTGTGTGTTCTTCCCCATAGCACTGACAACAACCCCAGTTGCTTCTTTTCAAGAAAATTAGGGGGTTCCGGAAACACCCAAGAAGCATAATTAACATGATCAAGAGGAGACATGAATGAAAATAAGCAGAAGAGGTAAACCTTATTAGGGTTTGTGTACAGTTTGAGTATCCTGTATCTGAAATGCTTGGAACCAGAAGACTTTTCTATTTCAGAATTTTTCAGATTTTGGAATATCTGCATATACATAATAAGATATCTTGGGGATGGGACCCAAGTCTAAACATGAAATTCATTTCTGTTTCATATACCCCTTATACACATAGCCTGAAGGTAATTTTGTACAATATTTTAAATAATTTTGTACACAAAATGAAGTTTGCATTTTGACTGAGATTCCTCACATGAGGTCAGACATGGAATTTTCTACTTAAGGTGCCATGTTGACGGTCAATTTCAGACTTTGGAACATTTCAGATTTCTGATTTTGGGATTTGTGATATTTAACCTGTATTCATTATGCAGCTTTTGTGTGCAAATTACAGAAAACTTCTATTCAACTGGCTTAAACTAGGGGAGGACTTATTACTATATGTAAAGAGAAGTCCAAGTTGGTTAATTCACAAGCTCTGTAACATTGTCCCTGAGGACGTAAGTTCTCATGTTTCTGATCTGAAGCCTCTAGGCCATTTCATGGTGGCAAGATGGCTGCCACACTTCCAGGTACCATATCCAGATAAAACAATATAGGACAACAGAAGAAATAGACCTCTTATGTCTCATTGGCCAGAATTGTATCACATGTTTCTTCCTACACTAATCACTGGCAAGAAGAATTTTTATGATTAGCTTAATTTAGCTCAATTAAAAATGATAACCCACATGCCCAATGTTCTCTATTTATAACTGGAAAAAACAATACTGTACAAACCAACTGAAGGAGGACAAGCATTGTGTAAAACTCAGGAGTATACAGACACTGATATGAATGGGAAATTAAGATCTCTGTGTTAAACAAATTAAGAGATTTGCATTTGATATTTCCAGCTGAAGATACTAGTTACCTGCAATAGGGAGACAAGATTAACGTTGGAAGGTGCCTATTCTTCCATAAACCACAAATCTTCCTGATGTTTTCTTGCTCTCAGCAATAATTACAAATCTGAAACTTCAAATGGGAAATATAACAGAAATTAGGCATCACTCAATAGTTAAACTCTTATTCATTTCATCAAGGAAACACCGTTACCGAAAGAATACTCTTCTCCCTCAAGAAATAAAAGTATGTTTCTGACTGTTTTATATTTTGCCAATGAGTTGAATTTTATGTTTTATGTTAATGATTAGAGTAGAAGAAATTCTTCTTGGATAAAATGATACTGCTGACAATACAGCAATAATCCCCTGAATTTGTAGCATATTTTATGTTTTCAGAGTGCTTCCTCATACAGTAACCTGAGTTACATCTCATTCTTACTCCGGGAAGGAGTATATAACAGTGCTGATTCCTCATCTTTCAGATGTGAGAACTGGGACATGTCAAGAGTTAAAAGATTACCCAAGTTTCATGGCTAAGTAGTTAAAAGATCAGGATTAAAACTGAATGACTTTATTCCTAATCCAATGTTTTTGGAGCAATTTGGCAAGATCTTGTGTAATTTAAAATTATTTGATGCTATGCAAGGCTATTTTAAAAACTAAAGATAATCAGAATCTCCCTTCTGAATAAATTCAGATATAAAATCTTCTTTCAGATTTTATCTTCTCCAATCTCGCCCCAGCTATTAGGTCCCTGAAATTTAGGGACCTTAGATTTTTTAGGTTCAAATGTTCTTTTTCCAAATGGTCCTATCCCTTTTCCCTATTGGATATATATATCATATTAACTCAGAATTCAGCAAGTCTCAGCCTGGACCCTTGTGTGACTTTAAATCCTACTTTAAAAGTTCTGAAAATAGTCGGAAAGAGCCAAAAGTCAAAGTAAAAAAGAACAAGAGTACCTAAAATTGGGCTGGAAAAGGAAAATTTGAGAAAAATCTCACTAGAAGGAGTCTAGCATAGGAAAAACAACTCTCCCACTTTCCTGGGTTTCAAGGAGCAGAAAAGCAAAGAAATGTCATGAAGCATCAAACAGCCCCTATCTTTCAACAGTGATGGATGGTTGACAGGAAGCTGAACAAAGCAGCAGCTTCAAAGAAAGTGATAATTTTTTAACTAAAGCTAGAAGGGAGGAGCAAACATTTCCTTAAGAGAATTGTGACATGTCTTTTCCCTTTGGGAATGCTGATTTAAGTGGAGATTATAGAGAACATAAAATTTACATCTCCTGCTTGGACCAGACTCCAGTATCCAGTGGCCCACTCAAAATCTCCCCCTTGGATGTCTGGAGTCATGTCAGCTCTCCACTTTGAAGACTGAACTCCTGATCTTTTCCTCTGACCTGCTCCAGTCACGTCTTTCCCATCTCAGTGCATGGCAACTCCCTTCTTTCCAGGGCCTTGGGTCAAAAAACCTTGAGGCCGTCTTTAACTCCTATCATACATTTTGTCAGAAAATGCCGTGGTCTCTACATTCAATATATATTCAAAATCTAACCCTCTCTCATCGCTTCGCTGCTACCATGCCAGCTTGAGCCGCCATCATACTAATCCCTTGGATCACTGCAAAAGCCCCTTGTGGTCCCCCTGCTGACCTTGCCATTCGGCTCTCTATTTTTCACACAACAGCCAGAATGATCCTTCACAATCGGAAGTCAGTTCACGTCACTTCTTTGCTGAAAACCCTACAATGGATTCTCAGTTCACTCAAGAGTAAAAAACAAAGTCCTTCCAAAGGCC
Organism: Pan paniscus; assembly: GCF_029289425.2. NCBI lineage: Eukaryota > Metazoa > Chordata > Mammalia > Primates > Hominidae > Pan > Pan paniscus. The sequence continues at coordinate 37,602,260 of NC_073264.2, read as the reverse complement.
TACAGGGCCCTACATGATCTGCCTGGCCCGCACCACCCCCCTTCCTCGTCTGACAAGCCCCCTTTGACTCCTGAGCCTCACCACACTGGCCTTCTCACTGCCTGGATGGGCTCTCCTGGGTTACTGTTCCATATCCCCTCATATCTTAGCTGAAATCTTACTTTCAATGGGATAGGATTGCCAGACAAAATACTGGGCACCCATTAAATGTGAATTTCAGATAAGCAATGAATAGCATCTTAGCACATGCCCCAAATCCCCCAAATTTAGCATGGGACACACATATAAAGTATTGGCTGTATATCTGAAATTCACATTTAACTGGGTGTCCTATTGTTGTTTTTGACTTTTTTTCTCCATCTGGCAGCCTTACAATGGTTTCTACCCTGATCCAGGCACATCCCACCTCCCCTTCACCCCAACTCCAGACTCCTCTCACCTGCTCTATATATTTTTTTCCTTGTAACACTCAGCTTCTTCCAACAAACTACATAATTTGCTTAAATATCATGTGTATTGTCTGTCTCCCTCTTCTGGAAAATCATCTCCAAGCAACCAGTTCCAGCAGAAAAGCAAGATTTAATTTGTGGTTAAATAATTGTATTTTTCAGCATATTTTTTCCCACTGTGTTGGAGTTGGAAGTTTTTTATGAAAACACATGGGAAAACATAGGTGTTTCTATCTTTCCACTCTTAATATTGGTACACATCTAATACATAGACACATAGGTTAATATAATTGATTCCCATTCAAAGCTAGCCATGTGCCGTGAACTGCAGTAAAGAAGTATGTCTTCCAAAAAACATACCATACACATAGTTGACAAAAGAGAGAATTCCTATGGGGGGAAATAACAGTTGCCTTAAAAAAATCTAAAACATTTTGATTGAATGGCCCAATTATGTCTCTTCTTTCATACCAGCCAAACACAGGTAATTATTATATTTAAAATTAATAAACTTTTTTCTGCAGCAGAAAGGCCATCTGTTGAACTCTGTCATTCAGTAAAAGCTATAGAAAATGTAACCACCTTGTCTTCATTTATTCATTGAACTTATTGTCATTGTTTAGCCATCATGCATGAAGCACTGTGTCATACGATGGGGTGGGAAGAGTGTGAGAGGGACCCTTGAGAGGGAAGAAGGGTCCAGATCTGAAAAGCCTTGCAAATCACTGAATCACTGGCTTAAGGAGCCAGTGGGAAGAGCAGGTGGATGGCCCGATCAGAGTGGCACGTTAGAAAAATCACTCTGGCTTCTGGCTACAGTGTGCAGAATGGATTACTACGCTCGGGTACATTACATTTGGTTAATAAGTTATTTTTGTAAAGAGGGTCTTAACCTCTAGGCCTCAAAGCAAAAATTTCAGAAAAGGGCATTGAAGAAGACACAAACCCATTTTTAAATACCTTATTATGGTCTGTTTAAATATAGTTTTTAAGGTAATTATCTGTATAGCAAACATCTGCAATTTTATTCAATTCTGTGAATTTTTACTAATAGATAAGAGGCAAAAATGGAGAAAAAGGAAGAAAGAACTGGCAGGAACTAACAATTTTGAGTAGTGTATGAGGACTTCTCATGCATTATCTCATTTAATCCTTACAATAAGCAAAGAGCTTACTGTATTATTATCTCTATTTGCAGACAGGAATTTGAGACTCAGAAAGGTGAGAAGTCCTCTGTAAGAGACAGGGCTGGGTAGCCTGCCCTCATCCTCTCCAAAGCCCTAGTTCTTGCCTCTGTAACAAATGGCAGATACATATACAGAACAGCTAAGTTAGGCAGCAGATGAGTAGGAGAAAGGCTGAGATAACCTTGAGTAAAAACAGAATAAAGGGGAAAATGTATAGGCCAAAGGGGAAAATTAATCGGCAAAATAAAAGTATGAGGAATTACCCTCTTGAAAAGAGCAAAAAGGCAACTGGCTTCTTGAATGAAGAGATATAGAGATGATCAACTTTGAATTTTTCAGCACATTACAAGTACAACCGTAACAGAATTGCCATTGAACTGCAGAATTCAAGAGATGGTCTTCTTGCAGAGGTACTAATATTAAAGATGAACTGCTACAGAAAAGAAGCCTACTTACTAACTTATTTTACACAACCCCTCTCACATGCCCTGGTATTTGACATTTGCGTGTGAGGCTTGATCAGCATCACATCCTCTGAAAGCCAGCTGCCTTTAGTAGATATGGCTGCCTGGCAGGATAACACTCCTTGCTATAGGGAACAGAAGGTATCCCGTCCCCAAAAGAAACCTTCACTCAGGTTTATGCCCCCAAACTCTTTGGAGGGAGATACCATCACCCTGACTGCATGCCCTTTCTAAGACACAGGCTAATCCAGGGTTAGTTGGGCAGACAATGGTCACCCGTATATTGAGATGTGAAGAGCATGGGAACTGTCTCCTTCTTTAAAGCAGCCTCCCTCCTGCCCAGTGGGGATCTTGAATTAATATGTGTGGTTGAGTCATTACCCCACTCACTTCATTCATTTTGGGCACTCCCCTACCAAAAACTCCAGGGAATGGAGCACTGAACTGCTGAGCTGAGATGGGGAGAGTGTGGTGGGGAAGGCGCTGGCCCAGGGTTATCAGCCTCAACAAGGCCAGCTAGGCAGGAAGCAAGTAAATCTATTTAAGTAAAGAGGACAGAGGCTGCATATCCAACGTACCACAGAGTGTTGTGTACATAGAGTGTACAATCGATGTTTCTTATATAATTGTTGAGGTGTTATGAGAAGTAGGGATTAGGTGTCAGTCCCCAAACTACTGCTTATTTGACATGTTTTTCACTAGTTGTATCTGAACAGGCAAAAAAATTGCTTACTTGCGCAATGTGGTGATGAAGGTAATATATGCCCTTCCCATGGGATATGCTATGAGCTGTGTGTGAGCTTTTGTCTTCCAAGTATGACGGGATGTTTATGCCTCTCTACTTATTATTAGCAAGGTACCAAAGAAAAAGGTGGAAGAGAAGGAGGAGAGAGGCAAGACAAAAACATACCAATACTCTTAGCTCCTTCCTGGCCACTAAGGCTTGTGTACAACTTTGTCCCAGAGGCAGTGTTTATTGAAGAATAAATTTTTGCTGAGAGACTTAAAATCTAACTGGCATTAGCTACCTAGAGATGGAAGGGGGAAGTCTTTGAAAATGTTGATTTAATAAACTAGCCAGCAGCCAGTACACCAGATGAGAACAGAAGGAGGGGAGAGAAACATTCCCTCTGCCAGAGCATTTTGCAGATAATTAAAGTAGAGACTTTGACTCACAGCAGGGCAATTTTAGCATACCTGATGCAGGGCTTGACTCGAGCTCCCTCAGTGTCCCTTCCAGTGCAGTTATGCTATTAGCTTTCACAATATTCCACATAAGGGAAAACACGTTTCTTCAAGCTATTCCATTTTTCAATTATTAAAGAGCTTTGAGTTTAAAAGTTCACCAAAAAACCCATCATGCCCCATCTTGGACATTACCCTTGTCTAATGGGTAGTAACAAGATCACTCTTTCAGACACTCAGTCCACATTACTTAAACATTCATCTGCTCCATTTCACACTTGGAATGGGCTGTGCAATAAACGTATTTGATCTTTTCTTTATTGTCTGTTTCAGGAACGTATGCAGGGTTTTCTTCTTTGCTATATAGGAGCAGATTTCTCCTTTGCAGTGTAGGAAGTGATTCACCTCTAGGAGGCTAATTTTTTATAGTTGAGTGCAGGATCTTAATAAATAAACCAAAAAGTGAAGTGCTATTTTGAACAGCCCTCACACCAGCAGGAAGAATCAGTGAATGAGGAACCATGGAAGACTGTTCACTACATACCCATTTACTCCAAAATATTATTTGGATCAGCATTGGATATTTTTAATAAATTATAAGTGATTCTTCTTTCTGTATTAATTAAGAATTTACACTACTCTTCAAGTGTTTTAACTCCCCCAGTGCCAAGCTTAAGTCCTCTGGATTAATCCTGATGCATGAAGAGCTTTGAAAACATAACAATGGTAAGCAACAACCCTGAGTGATTAAGAAATCAAGATGTGTGCAGGTGCTGGTAAAACACACACACACACACACACACACACACACACACACAAATACGGCAAATGAAAATTAGAAAAATTGCCCAGACATATTGTCAGAACAAACTAAAAATTTAAGGCTTGGAATATGCTAGATTTACATTACATCTCACTTCAGAAGAAAGTGTTAGAGGAAGAAGGCCAGGAAGACTATGAAAAAGCAAAGCTCTTAGCAGAGGGCCTACCACAGAGGAAGTACTCAAGAAAAATGAGCATGAAACAAAGAAAAATAAGGACAAAAGATAGAGATGAAAAGATAGCAATGAAAAGAAAATAACTTTTCTGTGGTTATTTTCTACAGTAGATTTACAGCACAAAAGGGGGGACTCAAAGAATCTTTTGTCCAAGCTGGTGACATCTGATGAGGTATCCTAGATATGGCTATCAATGTACGCAGTCTATTTCAGTTTAACCAGTCAAGGATTAAAATCATTCTTCGTATGCCAACATAATATTCTTATTCTCTTTCTGTAATACGAGACTGTTTCTCCATGCATCATCTCAGTTTGGAGAACGGGTAGCAGAAAAATGGCTTCCTCCAAAGCAATTCTTTTCTATTTTGTTTTCTCCAAAGCAACTCTGAGAGGATGGCCACTGGGATTTTCAGCCCAGATCCTGTAAACCAGAGGCTTCCTTAGCAAGGAAGGAGACAACCAACACATAGATACTAAAGTATCTCCACTTAACAGAAACAGAGAACCAGGACCGGAAATTCCTCCCTCACGGCTTCCCAGCAATGATCTCCCTAATAGTCTCATGGTTAAAACAGTAATCTCATTAAGTCATACTTTTATGGAATAAGAACATTCCCTAAAAAGCTACATGCTTCTGATTTTGCTTACCTTTTTCACAACATGCACATTCTCTTCACTGATAAATTTTTCACGGCAATAATACAGAATTTGATAAGACTTTCTTGACAAACGCCCAGTGGAAATTTTAAACAGTGTTTCCTTTGGTCTCTCTCAGGGTAAGCCCCTGTCCACAGGTTCAGTTAGTTCTAAGAAATCATCTTAAAACTAAATATGTACACACTTCCTTCCTGACAGTCAATGTTCACTTTTACCTAAGCGTAACTGAGCAACTGGAGTTTTCAGGTGGGTTACAGAGTGGAAAACAAATACAAGCTAATTTCATGGAATAATCTCTCTAGGAAGAAACAAACCATATCAAAACAATCCCTTGTGTAGATCTTCAATTAAACTGTACTGTATCATGGACAAAACACTCATCATAACTAGGAATAGATAGGTATTGTTTCAAACATATTATGTACAAATCATCTAATTTTTCGAGGTTAATGAGTATAATTTATCCATCTTTGGTTACTGAAGGGGTTACATAGGATGAACAAAACTTAAGAGTTCATCCATTTCATTTCTGTTGATTTGCCTCTATCTGTTTGGCTTTTATGTCCATGTAATTGATTTGTATAAATCTGTCCAAAGCAGATGGGCAACTGCTCATGACACTTGCAAACCATTTAGATTATTATTGTACTGATGTTTATTCAAGGCCAAATGGGGAAAATATAAAAGGTGTGATGTTCAACTTAGCATAACAATATCATGAAAAATTTATTTGGTCTCAGCAGCAAAATAGATACTCTCTACCAATCAGTTTCACAAGTGCAGGTGAATCGCTTCTGTCTATGTGGCTGGACTAGCTACCCAAATTAATTATGGCACCATTTTCCAGTTTTACAACATAATGCAAACTCTCCAAGAGCATAATAGAAAGCATAATAGAAAGACAGTCATCTCCAATGCTACTAGATGTTAACATTTACATTGAAGACTTGTATATCTCTCCTCACGCTTTTGAATCAGAGGATTAAAAAAAATCATCTGCTAAAAATAAGTAAATAGATAGATACACATTTGAGAACCCAGAGAGAGCCATCATCTACTCAAATAGCACACTGATAGCATTGATTCTGTTTTTGTTTTTTTTTTAAGGAATAGATTGTGATTATAATTTGCTACACAAAATTATGTTTTGTTCTGTGTTTAGATTTGACACTTGCATAGATCTAAACAAATTTAAGTGCCATTGCTTAATAGACAAATAGAGATATATTGTTTTCTTTATGCCACCAGAAGCTAATTAAAATTGTTTCCCTAAAATCCTGATCAGTTAAAATGCTTTGGAAGCACTGGAAAATTATTTTAATTTTTTTCCCCCAAGTGCTAATGATCAACTCAGCCTATGACACAGACCAGAGGTGTCACAAAGACACTTAAGATGTGTGCCCAAGTAAGTCCAGCTTGGAAGTGGGTATGCCTAAGTGAGAGGAAAAGCAAATGACCTCTAATATTTGACCTCACTGTGGTTGGATCTGTTAGGGTCTCACCAGTACTATTTTTTTCCCTCTAGGTACAAGAGAAGACTACACTTCCCAGATGCCCTTGCAGTTTGAGAGGAACCATGTAACTGAGTTCTGGCCAATGGAATGTGCGTGGAAGTGAATAGCATGGTGTACGCTATTTCCTGACCTGGCCATTACCCTCCTGGTCTCTTTCTTACTAGATTTTCTTTGAGGCCAATCCAAATTTACATGAAGAAACTTAGATTTACTTTAAAAATCAGATAGAATTTTAGGTGATTAGGCTGAAACTCTCTAAACAAAAAGGGTTTAAAATCCTTGAAGAATGAAAGTTGCCTGGGCCAGTCTAATACAAGCTATGAGCATCACAATAAACTGTTTTTTAAAGACTCTATGTCTTGGAAACTGAAAGTTCCACTTATAAAACACACATTACTGAATATCAAGGCTTAAGACACAGTCACGTAAAAAGGTTTTTAAAAAATCTGCCACATATAATGCAATTTTACTTTTGATTATTGTGAAGTCAGAATTCCAAATGCCTCAGATTCACCATTCTGAACATCAGTATTCTTTGAACAGTATTTCTGATGCAGAAGGTAGAGGTGACAGCTGAATTTAGAGCAGCCCATGCCATTCCCTAAATTGCATTGTTAATAAAACCCTTAAATGTAAATTTGTATTGCTTCCCTCTTTCTATGACGCCACCCAGACAAAACCACTTCAGTTATTTTAACTTTCCTACTTATTTATTGCAGATGAACAGGAATTTATTTTATATACATTACTTCAAAGTATTCTTATCATAAAATCTGTATTTACACCCTTCTCACAAAGACCAATTAATAGACTCTTTCCATAAGTAAAGGACTATTTAACTTACAGAAATATAAATGATGCCATGCTGTACATACTGATATTTTTAAAACCTCAATTTAAAAGGTGACAGATTTTACAATGATGGATAGGGCATTTAACAACTAACTCTAAAGTATACTTTAAGTCCCACATTTAAGTACTGCATAAAGGTTACTTTCTTTGTTTCCTTCTTTTATTCATCTATTTATAAATTCAAGGTCTTTGAAATGTTTTTCCTCTTATATTTAATGTAGCCTGATCTTTGCTTAGAAAAATACATTGCTACATTTATCAATTTTCTGATAGCTCCATAAACAACGTTAGCTTATAAAATGCTAGTACTGTAATATAATGGTAACACTACAAAAAGTTATATATTTTTTAAACCTTTTCCCCTTAAACAAATAATTATTGCTTAAAGAATAGTTTCTTCCAAAGGTGGCATTTGAATGGTATGGTTCATAATGCCACATGATAACCTCAGAGAGTGAATGAGCTTGTCACTAAGGCATCTAATCCTCTAGGCAAAAAATAAGAAAATGTGTTAGGACATAATTAAATACTTACTTCTGGGGAAAATATAGGAAAAGAAACTTCATCTTTTGTCAAACACACTTTTGTTAACCCAGACTTTGCCGGATTTGCAGCATGTCAAAACTGGTTCGTTCCTTAGCCATTTAAGAACCAAGAATGCACACTCATTGTTCATGACTAGTTTCCGCTCGCCTGTGACAAAACAGCTAGTTGGAGAGTCAGCCTCGGTCAGTGTCTATTTAGGGCAAAATGTCAAAAAAGAATGTCTTGCATTTGGGCTCAACAATAATGAACATGGCTAAATCTGAAAATTAACAAAAGAAAGTGAACAGCTTTTTAAATTCTGAGAACATTAGATTCTGGTGTCCTTTTTGTTCCGATTGTTGTGGCTTAACACTCTGAAAGGACCACCTGTTGGGCAGCCATTTTGTGATTGTATTGAATGCAGTGATTGCATAAAAGAACACTTTCCAAAATAACCTGGCATTATTATTCACTTATTTTGTAGTAAATCTGCATTCAAAACCTGCATTAAAATATAAGGCTTTCCTCCTAAGTGAAATTTAAAGCTATAAGTTTAATGGAAATGCATACTCAACTGCAAATGCATGATTTTATGGTCAAATGCATTATACACAAAAATGAGTTCAAGTAAACCTTTGATATGGCAATTAGAGAGTATGTTGAATAAAGTGAAACAGTTAAAAGTGGTGCATGGCAGACAGGGAATCCCAGAGGAAATGACACAAAACTGATAGCATGTAATTATTAGACTGACACAGAGACATAATGTAGTTGGAGAAAATTACTGTTGTCTATTAAAAGAATGTGATATCCTCAGCAATCCTGAAAGCATATTTTACTGGTATAATACCTCCGCTTTCATGAATAAAGGAAAAACCATGTCCCAAATTCGCAGGCTTTGTAATTCATTTATGCTAAAAACCTCTCCTAGAACACAGCGTAAACAAAAACATTATTGTTTAAGTCCAACTAGTGGAAAATGCTAGTTAATGCTGCAAGTGACAACTAAGAAAATAAAAGAGAATACTCAAAAGAGAAACTGTTCCTAAGATAAAAAGATCATTTGTTATAACTATCCAATAAATGTTTTAAGAGCATGCGTTTTGACATTGAAAATGACACTTGTATCAAAAATCATCTTTGGTGCATGAACACGTTTTGGATGCTTGATTTGATTTTCAGTTTTGTGGCTACTTTAGGATAATGTGAAGAATAATAATTCTCTATTCCATGATTTTTATTATTACATGAGCCTGTAGAATTAATCCATGTTCTGAATTTGGAAAACACAATAACTTTCAAAATATTTTTTAAAATTACATCAAATAGTTTCTAAGGATTCTTAAATATGTTACATTTCAGTTTAATCCTGATTATAGTCTTTTTCTCAATATTATTTCATTTATTTTAAATTTGCTCTATGTAATGACCTAAAGTATATTATGTGAAATGAATGATTACATTGTCACAAACATCCAAAAGTTTTTCCTAAGTTTTTCAAACTTTATACTCACTCATGGCCTTACTTCTATACATTTTTAAAATAGTAAAGATTTTTTGCTTTAAAAGTGAATTGTAAGCCCCAGGCAACATGGCGAAAACCTATCTCTACAAAAAATACAAAAATTAGCCAGGTGTGGTGGCGTGCACCTGTAGTCCCAGCTACTTGGGAGGCTGAAAGGTGGGAGGATTGCTTGAGCCTGGGAAGTAAGGCTGCACTGAGCTGTGAGATGACACCACTGCACTCCAGCCTGGGCGACAGAGACCCTGTCTCAGGAAAAAAAAGAAAAATGAAAAAGTGAAGTGTTTCTTTAAAGAGAAAAAAATTAAAAGTGCTTTCCCTAAGCCTTATTTCCAAAGTGGAAAAGACCACCAAAAAAAAGAAATTTCCAAATTGATTATGTTTGTAAAAAATTCTATTGTTGATTTTTATTTTGCTACTTTCATCAATTTTCTGATAAGTTCCTTAACTTACAGAGACTCCAGTATAGTGTAAGCTCTGAATGTTTAGTCAAAGTATGAGTTTTTAAAAATTCCTTTCTTCGTAGATATAAATGAAGCCTTTTTTTCTGATAAATAAGCACACTTGACTTTATATTATCCAAAGAAAAGCTTACCTCTTCCATATCCACAGGCAAATATGATTCCTTGTTTTCAAGACCATTTTTTCCCTTGTTTTTCAGCACCTAATACAGAGAAATATAACATCAAAATATAAACATGAGGAAAAATACAGCAAACATTCTGAAATATGGAGGGTATTATAAATAACTCTCATTCACACATTTGGAATTTTCATGGTGAAAAATTATGAATACACTCAAATGTCATTGCCATGTGCCTAGAAGCTCAAGACACTGAAATTACCGGGCAACTTTAAATTTTAGTTCATCTCTCATATCTTTAACTCCCTAAAGATCTGTTTTCTTTACATAAATGCCACTCACTGGAATATGCACCACTCCTCCACAAGAAAAGCCATATGAAAAAATGGCAAAGAATATCATGTCACATTTAAATCATGTCCTATTCTTGTGTTTGAGACCCTAAGAAGTCAGTGACTTAGCAAGTCAATGTATTAGAAAGCTGTTGGTGATGCTGTTCTATGCTTAGACTAAAATATACTCCATTCTCCTAAAGAAAATAGCTTCTTGCAAACACCCTCAAAACAAAGCCAAATTATATGCTATATAATAAATTAATATGAGTTTCCTGTTTGCTAAAAAGACTGAGTTTATGAATTTAGTTAGATAGAATCATGGATATAAACTTGAGTTTATGTAGAAAAGTAGGTTAGGCTTGGGAAAAGAAAGAAATAAATCTTTATGAGAATCACAATATACTGGGGACTGTGAGGGTTAATAAGAGGTAAGGAGGAGGTGAAGGAAAAGGAGAGGTGGAGGAAATAAGAGAAACTGAGCAGATGAAATAAAGGATTCAATGGAAGGTATTGTTGGTCACAGCTAGGTGTCAGAAACAAAACTAGAAAATGGGAACTGCTTCAACATTGGGAGGAAAGTGAAAAAAAATGAATGTGTACCACATAGTAAAAAGAAAAAGAAAATAAGAAATAATAAAAAGGCTTTCAGACTTTCCACAGAGCATATCTGTGAAAAAAAATAAAGCAAGCCTGAAAGAAAAGAAACAGTGAAATTGAAATTTTCTCCAAAGGTATCTCATCCAGAAGGTTTCATTGTGCCTTCCCTTTCACATCAAGAATTTAATTTTGCATTCCCTTTGTCTGTCTTGAGGCATACTTCTAGTTTATTCCATGAATTTCTTTTTCTTTAAAATTCTCCTTATTGGCTAAAAGAAAGGAATAAAATTCAGATCTTTGCTTGTCTCTTTTGTCCCAAGTTTAGGAAAGATGGGAATGTCTTATTCATTGACACTTGGGTATTTGCTCATTTTCTCTGCTGTACCAGTAAGAGCCACCATTTTCATTGTCTTTAAGACAGTCTCCTTGTGACACTAATAGACTAGCAGACTTTTTACTCTCAATTTACCATTAATCATTAAAGCTCCTTGTTTAATGATTATGGAATAGAACCTTTAATGTTCATGGAAAAGGATATAAGAAGTCATAAGTTGGATTGCTCTTATTAACCCCGGGGTTGTGTTTCTAGACCAAGGACACATATTATTTCTGGCCCAAAAGTCTGTTCAGGTTGCCAGGAAAGTTGGACCTCCATCAGGAGGGGTGATTTATTTGGGGATATGGAGGCAACCCTATAGCTTTACCTGAATAAACCCAAATTTGAGATTTGACTATGGAAGGAGTCCTTCCCTGACTCTTTTGCTGGTTTTGAGCTTACCAAATTGAGCTCACCAAATTTTGGTTTGTATTTGCATCTTATGGTTCATTCTGACCCAAGCTAACCTGCATCCTCAAAGGATGTGTGGCCAATAACTTCCCTAAGGTACAGCATACAGGAAAAGGACTAGGACGTGGGCAGCTACATGGGCTCACCAACTGACTCTCCAACCCTGCTCATATCGCCTGGCCAAGGAACTTGAGTTTATCTCTCTATAAATTCTAGGGCTTTGGTTATTTCTCACTTCACAGGATCACAAGCATATAGACTCATTGTCTTCCGCTGACCAGCAATAGTACAATAGTATGGGGCATTTTTTGGGGCCCCATAGAATGAAGACACTACCATTCAGCTGATGATGCTGCCCCACATATTGTGCATCCTAGGCATGCCCATCCCCCACCAGTAACCTCAGGCAGCAGTCCTTATACTGAGCTTCTCTCTGGTGCCCATGGCAACCCCAGCTTTTAATGCTGAAATGTTACCACAGGGTTGCTTTTTGGTTTGGAGTTTTTTTTTTTTTTTTTTTCTGGAATCTTTTTGAAATGAACTGTTGATGTAGCAGTTTTTGCACATCCTTCAACTTGTGCAGAATTCCGTCGGAACTTATGAGCCTGAATCCAATCAGGTTCGCTAAGACGCACTATCTAAAAGCTGACTTATGCAAAAAAATAAAAATAAAAATAAAATAAAATAAAAGCCAAAATGCATTCTTACTGATTAAACTTGCCTTTTAACGAAAGCACTTGGTATTTCAGAATTAATTTTCCTCCTTTCATATTCTTTCTTAATTACAATAGAGAACTATTTTTGGGAACAAACTTTTGCAAATCTTTACTTCAAATTTATGTGACTATACACCGTGTGTGCACATGCAAATACCTAAATGAATATAAAAGTACATAGATATTCTGTATCAAAGTTCTGTATACCTTTCTTTTCAATTTACTAATTCTCTAGGCTAGCATATAAAATGGATGGACATTAGTTAAGGACAGAATCTTAAAAACCTACTGTGTACCAATATATTTTTTAAATTACTTATTACTCCTTTGTACATTCTTTAAAATCAATTTTTGATTTTTAAAAGAAGACACAAACATCAGTTTCTGAGAAGAAATTTGCTAGGGTCCTGGCTGCATTTAATAATATTTCCTGGTTTAACATCTTTCCTCCCAGAGTGCACACTGACACTGATTTAAGGTCCTCACACTTTCACTGAAATTGTTTATCCATTTTTGCTTTTCTGATACAATTATTATTGTTTTAGCTTTTTAAAATCTCTTTTAAAATTGTATTCATTTAATGTGTCTGTCTTTAAGATATTAAAAATCCTTCATTTGTATGTCACCTCTTAAGGGAACATATTCTATGAACTGCAATAGAATGTCAAGTTAATTAGAAGAGCCAGAACTCTATTCTGGAAGCACCCACCTCTGAAATGCAGCCGCTTCTTGGATAAAAAGCAACAGCTGTGTGAAAGCATAGTGCTGCTAACACTGCACACCTGCTTAAGGCAGGAAGTAAATGGAAAGGTTTTCTCTACCTGAATTTGCAAGGGGCAATTTTTAAAGCTGGAATGGGATAACCCCACATGGGAATTTGATCCAACCACTCAGGAGTAAATCTTGCCTTATAACACATGATGGATAAGGACATCCTTATCAGAGAGAGGCATGTCCTTGGGGTGAAGAGAAAGGCTGCCTCCTATGGCATTATTGAGGGTAGCAGCCACAGGGTGATTTCATTCTCTTCTTGTGTCCACCCAAGATTCAAGTTGAACCTACCAGGAATTTAGGCAAGACTTGGTGGCCTGCAGCAGTTGTAGGGAGGCAGTTACATACAGTCACTCGCTACATATGAAGAGGAGCTTTCTGGCTGCTTTTCAGAAGGACTAGCCCAGGCAGGAGGAAGTTTAACCTGACTGGTTTGCTAAGCAAGACCAGGTAGTTACTAAAAGAGATGGTCTTGGCCAGGTGCAGTGGCTCATGCCTGTAATCCCAGCACTTTGGGAGGCTGAGGTGGGAGGATCTCTTGGGGCCAGGAGGTCGAGACCAGCCTGACCAACATGGTGAAACCCTGTCTCTACTAAAAATACAAAAATTAGCTGGGCGTGGTGGCTCATGCCTGTAATCCCAGCTACTCGGGAGGCTGAGGCAGGAGAATCACTTGAACCCAGGAGAAGGTTGCAGTGAGCCGAGATCGCACCATTGTACTCCAGCCTGGGCAATAGAGTGAGACTCCATCTAAAATTAAAAAAAAAAATGGTATTTTCCTGTGAAGGGTTCCATTAATTATCCATGTGGGCTGGAATTGTTTCTCTTGAACAGTTACTGATACAGATATTCAAACAGTTAATGAGACTCCATCTGTATAGGAGTTTCCAAGTGGGAGTGCAGGCTGAATTGATTAGTTTTAGATGTGAGGCTTTTTTTAAGCAAGAAGAAAACCCAGAGTCCAAACAAACAGCATTTGTAAAGTTCGGAAAAGACGTTGCTACCAGAAATGGGGAGAGAAAAAAAGAATACTTTTGAGCAAACCCTACTTTCTTTAAAATGAAAAACAATGGTAAAGGTTTCCATATGTAATTAAAATCTCATTCTGAAGTTACCACGCCACTGGCTCCGAAAGAACTCAATTAACAGGAAACGGCAAAGAATATGGTATTTTCTTTGAGACGCTTTAAGAAATGCTCCTAAGTAGACAATGGGTTGGATAGTAGCTGTTACCTACAAAAGGATAAGCAATTATGGTTCATTCCAGGGAAAAAAGGGGAGAGGATAAGGCTAAGAAAAGTAGGTTTATAATGTGGAAATTAGATTTTCAAGTGTGCATATTTATCATCAGATCTATATTGAAATCCAGGCTGTACAAAGTCTAACTTTACTTAAGAAAATTACCTTATTAAAAAAAAAAAACTGCACCCTCATTTAAAATATTTCATCTGAGAAAGGAAAGGTGATCACTCCACGCTCACCTCAGGTCTCCTTTCCCAGATAGACTTCCTTTTCTTACGGTTGAAAACTAAATACACAGTCCTGGGGACCAGCTCAGTTTCCAGAAGTTGGTTCTCCCGATGTCCCTGACACTAGCAGGTTTAATTCAAAGTATAGAAGGAGACCTCCGTAGGTGTGTGGTCATTGTGGAAGGAACGGAAGAGACCATTTAGGTCACTCTGCATGTTAGCGAAGTTGAAAACCAAGCCAGTAAGCAGTGAGTGATTTGATGAAGCAGTGCTTCAGGTGTCTGCCTCTTTGAGTTCGCTGAAAAGTTGGATCTTACATATTTAGCACCTGAAACAACCGAAGGCTTACGGAGGACACTGACAGACTGGGGCGAGGAGGGTCTCTGCCTCCCCTGAAGACCTGGACCACCCTCCACACCTGGGCAAGGGCTGCAGCGGTGCCTGCTATTAGAGTTAAGCAGCAAGGGCAGCGACACCTGGGATGTAAAAAAAATAATAATTATAAATAAATAAACACTAGCAAACTACCTGTTAGTTTCTACCTGTGAGGACCTAAGAAGACTAAACAAACAGCTCCTTAATTTCTGGACTTTCCCTTGGATCACAGAAGGAGACCCTGGGAATTTTCTGATTCCTTCTTTCCTTTTTTTCTTTCTTTTTTTTTTTCGGTCTTAATGGAGATCTTGAACTGCAGAGCCGCCGTGTCAGAACTCAGATGGTTAACATTCACTTCTTGCTGTTTTATTGCATATTACTGTGCGCGCCTGAGCAGCGGGAGCAGATTCGGGCAATTACAATCAAGTCAGGGCACACGCCGCGGCGGAGCAACACGAGCATGATGAGGATACTGATGAGGCACTTATCGAAAACCCCACATCATCCACACTCATCAGCCACAACATGTCACCCCAAATGAGGCATCAGCTGCCTTCAAAAGGCTCATTGCACAGTGTTTACCGCTTCCCTCGGACCCACTTTTGATTTTACGGTCAGAACTGGGTTCAAACAGCAGCTGTCTGGCAAGGGCAGGTCTGCGGCTCCTCGCAGCTTCCGCGGGAGTCGGGAGTCCTGGGGCTTTGTCTGGGGAGCTTTGGGGAGCAGGGGCTGGCAGGGCGAGGGGACGCGGAAGGCAGAGAAGTGTCCAGTTCCGTTTCTCTCAAAGAGGAATCCCTTTCCCAGAAGGGGCCCTTGATTAATTTCAAGCAGTAGCACACAGTGGTGGCATAACGGGGGGAGTAGGAGGGAAGCCAAATAAGGAGGCTTTCAGAGGTCTCCTTAAAATGGTAGCAGGGTGGGTGGGACCTCTCACGCAGACAGAAGTCCTAGAAAGATCAGTCCCTTTGGAAAAGACAGATCCAACCAGTGGAGCCGTTCAAGTGGTCACAATTTTTAATTCTTTCCATCAACAACTCCTTCTTGGGTGGTTGGGGGAGGCATTCGTTAGCAATCTATAGGAGGACTCCCCCCACCTAGTTTTTCTGCTGTAGAAGGAAGATATATTCCTAGTAATACTCCTTAAAACTATTCTTTGTTTTTACTCCTTGAAACTCTTCCTTGTTGCTTTGGGTTAATGCAACTTGCAGCTAAACACTTGTTGGGGGAATCTAATTGTTTACACTTAAAGAATGTGAAAACCATTGCCATCTATGTTTCAGTCTGTGTCTTTCCTGGTAGGGGGAGTGTGTTAGGCTGATACCAACTTTGCACATATTTGTAATGACTGGATTAATCAATGCCATTTATTTTAAAGCTAAGTGTTCATAATTTTGTAAAATTCACCCTACAGTAAAACATTTTCCAGTTAGATCTAGACCAATTGATCCAATACCAATAAAAGCCACATAGGCTTTCAATTTTTCACTCATTTGAGACCTTTTCAGCCCCCTCCCCTCAAGCCCCAGTGAATGCTATCTTAGCCATCCAAAGTAAGAATGAAGAGCAGCGTGTGGCAGGGAAGAAAGGGGAACCTCCTGCCCCCCAGTCATATGATCTGTCCTAGAGACAAGGCCACATGCAGAGCATTGTTCAGCAAGGGGGCAAGGGAAAGTTAGGCAGGTTCAGAGAGACTATGTGGACATAGGGTAGACCAACAGGCAGAGCCACACACCCTAACCAAGGTCCAGAATCCTGGGACTTAGAAACAACCTCAGTGTACCTGTAATAAATCTGGAGTATACCTTTGGGTATAGAGAGTGTCATGAACTCCAGTCTTTTTCAGTTTCACCATATCCATTGCTACTTTCTTTTCACTGTTTTTTTTCTACATAATTCTACAGCAGTTAGCATTTGGCTTTTAATAGGATTTTAACATCTTTACAAAAAATGGGGAACCACAGAAAATAAGTAGATCTCTAGGTTTGAAGAGTTTTAGTAGTTTTGAGAAACTAATTTACTTTTTCTGGTAAGTCATTTTATCCACTTTTAGATGTTAACAAACTAGAGCTGCCAGGAATTTAAGGAAAGGTGTTCCTTTCTGTCTATTCCATCTCAGGGGTTCTGCTCACCTTCTTTCCTCCCAGATCCCTTCCTCTTCTAAACTTTTTAACTCTCCTTTCATGTCCCCGAGCTGATAATATTCTAGTTTGGCCCATTTTGCCCAAACTCTTCTCTAGCTTCTGGGTTTTTTTCCCTAAGTTTAAGCCCACATGTTTGTACTTCATGCTGGGATTCAAGGGAAAATCCCACGACATGGTCTAGGATGGTGACCATAAACCTCAGAGCATCACTTGACTTAATAGCTCCAAAAGAGTCAAGACAAAAGGAGGCAAGTTTGTGCCTACATTTCCTTTGTCATCCTGGATCCCTCAGGGCCTCCAGGCTTCATGCCCCAATAACCTGTGTTTATTGCATGATTTCAGGTGAATACTACAGGGAATAGGAAATGTGAATGCAGAAAAGAAAATGGGTGGGTACTACGGGATAGGAGAGAGTTTGGGAAGGTTAGATTAAAAAGTAACTCAAGGCTAAGATTCATATTGGTCCTTCTAAGTTTTGCCTATGACTCACTTTCACTAAGTGATATCTCATAATCTTTAACTTAGTATTTCCTTTAGAGCTCTCCTAGTAGGTGACCTCTATTGATGATATAGAAAGAAAATGAGTATTTAATTAGAGTTCAACAATTGATTACGGAGAGGATTCATTAAACCATCAGATGTATTTATATGGACTTAGCAACCTCTATCAACAATGCCTGCCAAGATCATTGGTTCTAGGGGTTGCAAATATTAGTCATAATTCCTTAGGAAATTTTAATATTGGTGGTGTGTGTGTTTAAAATTTTTACATATATTGGATACTCTTCAATATCTTGCTACTGATAGAAGTCAATGCTGGGAGAAGCAGAGGGAAGATTGCAAATGAAAATGCAGCACGATAAATTCTAGACAGTTATCCAAACCAAATTAAAAGGAATTATTCATGTAGAAGATCAGAGGAATTCACTGGTCAGATGGCTATTGAGGCCCCTAGTTCTCAACCTCTGGTTTAGGAATCTGGAGAAAAACAATCTTGCAGGATCCTTCCTGGGAGCTTCAGAGAAGATCTAGGCCAGAAAGAGACAGTTTTCATGTGTGTATGTGCATGCAGCATGGAG
Organism: Pan paniscus; assembly: GCF_029289425.2. NCBI lineage: Eukaryota > Metazoa > Chordata > Mammalia > Primates > Hominidae > Pan > Pan paniscus. Next base: position 37,584,054 of record NC_073264.2, on the reverse strand, counting down.
TGTGTGTGTGTGTGTGTGTGTGTGTGTGTATGTGTATCTCTTTGTGGGGTCATCATCTAACGCTCTTTGTGATGCACATTCTAAATTAGGCAAAAGGGATGCATCTTTCAAATGCAGATCATGTTTGCATTAGAAGAGCAATGAGAACACTTGTCAGTTTCAGAACATTTATGTGCTAGAAGTACTGTTAGCAGAAGAGCAGTTTAGATAAATTCAAGACTTTTTTTGCTGATCACAAACATTAAGCTTCACACCTGAAGCCCTCAACCCCCTGCTGTGCTCTAATCCTAGCACCATTCACCCTTAGAGACTCAGAGTGCTGTGCCTCAGCTCTCAAACCTTTGATTGCCCTTAGTTTGAATGCCACCACCTGCAAAAATGCCTTTTTATTCCCTTTGAGCCTCTTGAGAAGGAAGTAAAAATGATAATTCATGACAAACATTAATTAATTGTTTACAAGATGATCTTTTCTTTTTCCAACTTCTGTTCAGCAGACATGTTGAACTGCAAGATTCCACTCGCGACGCCAGAATTCGTCAAGAGGCCTGCATTGTTGTTTCGCACTGAGGCATAGGACCGGCTACAGGCCATTGTTTCTCCAGCTCAAGTGGGTCTGTCTGGTTCGTGTTGGAAGAATGGGGGTGACATGCGTGAGTTCCCGAGTATAAAAGAACTACTGGTTCTAGGAAGGAACAGGAGGTTAGCCACTAATGCAGAGTAAATAAACATTTTTCACCACCTCTTGCTCCATGTGATTTTTAAAGGTCAAGAGCTGCCATTACAGTATTTTAAAAGCTTCAAATTACATTTAAAGAATGTATCACTAAACTCACAGAAACCTTATCAGAATTTAGGAACCTACTGTGATTGTTTGGTCCTTGAGTTTATCATCCCACACTGGAAGGTGGATTGTAAAAGGAAGGCAGATGCCCCGTTGTTTCTGATATCCTGCAATTTGCTCAAAGTGAATGCTGTTCAAGTTCTTCCAAATTTCCCTTCAAAATATGGAAAGTGTTAAAGACACTTCAATTTCAAAATCTTATACAATCTACATTGCAGGTCAAACATTTAGGGCAGGGAAGAATAAGCCTCTGGGGCCTTTCACGACAAACACGTTCAAAATGCAAAGAGATGTTCATGTTCCCTTGAAACTTCCAAATGTATGTGTGTGAAAGAAAAAGAAGTAAAAGGCAGAGGGAGATTTCTATTTTAAATTAAAGAATAAAAAGCTTACTTCAAGGAAGTGTAGAGTAACAGCAGAAAGACTTCCTCAGCAACTGAGGTTTTCAGATTTCAAATTAGGAGCCCTTAGATCACGGCTGCTAGGCTAAAAATCAATTCTATATTTTCTGAGTTAATACTAAGGATTGCACTTAACAGACATGGAGACTAATAAGGTATGCAGAAGGAGTAAAAGCAGCGCACACACACAAATTCAGGCCTTAGTTTTGGCCATGATCCAGCACAATGATGTTTCAACCAGATTTGAAAAAAAAATCAATAACATCTGTGGTATAATGGTTAATTAAAGCAGCTCTTCAGCAGAGCTCAGGAGGAGAGGCTCAGCCTGAAATTCAGACAGCTGAAGCTTGATTATCAGGAAAGAATGCTTTTTTAGCTATGAGTGGATAGGCCAAAAGCTGCAATGTGCCGAAATGGGGAGAAAAATTGCTTTTATTTTAACTTTCTTTAAGTAATCAATACATGCTTTTCACCTGCATTAGGACACTGCTTAGCTCCAAAGCCTGTTACTCCACTTCAGCATAAATTCTAGCTACTCTCTTTTAAAGCTTCGGTTTAAAAAGGAGTCCCCATCCCCTGTAAAGCAAAAGAAAAGAATATGCAGGTTTGGGTGCATGTTCTTGACACCAGTTAAAGCTCAGGCTATAGGATGGTCCCAAGGGTTTAATCCATAAGCTATGTGCAAAGCTGCCCCAATCTTGGAGTACACAGAGGTCATAGCCAGAGTACTAAGGCTTCACAATAGAACTAAAAATTCTCGAGGAAACTGTGAAGGGCAAGGCCAAATTTCCCACTGCTTTTCGTCTTCCTATTGTTTTGAGTACTGTGCTAGGGATGTTTTCTTTACCTTTTTGAGGGCAAAGCTCAATGAATCAACAATGATGCCTCTTGCAAGGTTAGTAGGTGACTTTTCCAAAGAAAAAAATAATTGTTAACACCTCGTCTATTTTCTTAACACTTTGCTTTGGTTTCTATTTTGGATATTGTTCCTGGACAGTGGAATCTGTGTATTCACGTCATCATTGTCAAATTTCAAGATGCATTTGTAAAATGATATTGCCCCCTCTGGATTACACTAGTTCCCCTATAGCATATGGTTAGTTAATTGGTCATTCATTTTTTCATTCAGCAAGTTTTTCTTCAGTGCCAAGCATGTGCCTATCACTATGTTGGGTGGTTTCTGCCCTAGGAAGCTCATACATAGCCTGTTTGAGGGCTGCGTGCTTGTGAACAATTAATTGCAAACACAGTGGGAAAATAGCCCAAATACAAGTGTCTAAAATGGCTAAAAATTTTTAAGCACCCCCCCACCCCGAGTCAACTGCACTTGGGAAGTGACAGAGGGAAGGTTAGGGAGCCTCAACAGGGAATATTCTCGGAGCAAAATCATGGAAGATAAGGAAGTGTCTCCAGGAAGGCAAGGAGAGAAAGGCAGAGAAGGCATTCAGAATTTACATATACTTATGTGAATTATAAGTATCAATTCAGAAGAATATATATGAAAGAAGTGATATAAATATCTTATAAAATCTTCTAAATTAACCTTTGGAAATTGATACATAATAGATATATGTATTTTCAAGGTACGAATGACATTTTGACACATTCATATGATATGTAAAGATCAAATCAGGGTAATTGGAATATCCATTACCTTAAACATTTATTTTTCTCCTAGGAACATTCAAATTATTCTCTATTAGACTGGTGCAAAAGTAGTCACACCATTTTGCCATTACATTAAAAGTAATATAATGTGATTTTAATATCACATTATAACTAATGGCAAAGTGGTGTGATTACTTTTGCACCAACGTAATAGCTATTTTGAAATGTACACCAGATCACTGTAAACTAGAGTCACCCTACTGATCTATCAAACACTAAGTCTAACTGTATATTTGTACCCATTAATCAATGTCTCTTCATACCTTTTCTCTCTGCCCTTCCCAGCCTTTGATAACCACCAGTCTACTCTATCTTCATGAACTCCATCTATTTGCTTTCACACAAGTGAGAACGTGCAATCTTTGTCTTTCTGTGCTTAGCTTATTCACTTCACATAATGAACTCCAGTTCCATCCACATTGCTGCAAATATATTTTACATCATCTATCCTTATTTTAAGAACCATCAGGATCACAGATTCCAACACCTTCCTTTACAGCTATCACAATCAAGCAGTTCTGTCCTTCCTCTGACCACACTCTCACTGGAGGTTAAAATTCATTGGTATCTTCTCTTCTCTAAAACACAGCAACTTTGCGTTTTACTCAGGGATCCATTTTTTCGTCCTATGACTTTTCTTTTAACCTATTTGTGGGTCCTTTCCAGATTCTCTTTCTTTCTCCATAATTTCAAAATGTGAAGTAGATTTAAAGGAGCCAAGAAGCTGGTCTGCCCATCAGTACGCTATGCCCTAAAGTATACTTTAGAAGAACTAATAATAATGCCCAACACTTTTCATCTTAAAAACGTTGGTCTTTAGGTAAAATCCTGCTCCCCCACCTACTATGTGATCATGGGCAAGTAATATGATCACTCTGGGCTTCAGTTTCCCATCTAAAAAATGGGCATAACAACAATAACTACCTCATAAGGTTATAATGTGGATTCAGTGAGTTAATATTTATAAGTGTTTAGAACAGTGCCGGGCACAGAAGAATTGCTGTCAGTGATTGTTGAATAAATCATAGTTACCAGCACCTATTTTGCGCATGATTTCCTGAGTGAGGCTTTGTGTCCCCACCCAAATCTCATCTTGACTTGTAATCCCCATAATCCTCATAATTCCCACATGTCAAGGGAGAGATCAGGTGGAGGTAATTGAATTCTGGGGGACCATTTCCCCCAGGCTGTTCTAATGATGGTGAGTGAGTTCTCACGAGATCTGATGGTTTTATAAGGGGCTTTCCACGCCTTTTCTGGGCATTTCTCCTTCCTGCTGCCTTGTGAAAAAGGTGCCTTGTTTCCCCTTCACCTTCTGCCATGACTGTAAGTTTCCTGAGGCCTCCCTAGCTATGCTGAATTGTGAGTCAATTAAACCTCTTTCCTTTATAAATTACTCAACCCTTCCCCGCTTTGATATAGATCAATTCTCAACTATCATTTTGAGTTTGATTTTTGTCCTTTAATGTATTAGCAACTCATATGTAGAGCCAATTATTTACTCACTGTTTTTTATTTTGTTTTCTGTCTTAAGATACTTTTTAAATCATGTTGCCAGATTTTCTTCCTTAGCAAAAGAGTAATGTCGCCGTTACATTTCTGTGTGTAATTTCTATGATTTTATATCTTGAGGACTGATTTTTCATTCTTGTGTTTGTTTTCCTGATTTGGTCTTTATGTTCTTCCTTGGTAATTGGTGTAATTTCAACTGTTGCAGCCATTTATTTAGCATCCTGTCTTTAATTCTTTTTAAAATAAGGAAGGTTTAAATAATTAAATTTAAAGTGCAAATATTTTGAGCAACTACCAATGTAGGCACCATACTCTCTGTTGGGAATACACAGATGTGATGTATATTGGTGAGGCTTTGTTTCAGCCACTATTGACAGAAACTTAACTGTGCAGCTTAAATACACTCAGGTTTATTCTTTTGTGTAAATTAAGACTGAAGTCAGCTCAGGGGATGATTCCAAAGAATTATCAAAAAACCCCAGAGTCCTTTCTCTCCTATTTTGGTTTTCACCCTCAAGGCTATCTCACGGTCCAAGACAGTTGAAACATCAGCTGCCACCTGTATCCCAGGCAGCACGATGAAAGATTAAAGGAGTTTTTCTCAGAACTCTCAATTCTGCTCATATCCTATTTGTCAGAACTCAGTCACATACCTAGCTGCAAGAAAGGCTGGGAGACATAGACTTTATTCTGGTGCCACTTATCTAACCAAAAGTCAGGCTTGTGGGGCTAAGCAGGAATGAGAGAATGAATTTCAGTGTCCAAATAGCAGTGTCTGCCACAAAATGGTTTATGGCAATGAGGAGCTCAGTGTTTGATGGTAATGACAGACACTCAGATAATTACAATCTAATGAAATAAGTGCTAATTAGTTTTACATAAAGTTATTGGTGTCTTTTTATTTCTATTCATTGATATGATTTACTCTTCTTAAAAGTTTTCTTCTTCCCACTTCCTGCTTCCATCCCCACTCGCACAGGCTGAACAGGCACAGTGAAATGTGGTTTTATCAGATTTCCCAAAGGACAGTCTCCATTGATTTGCAGGAACTTATGTAAGTGTGTGTCTCACCTACAAGTCACAAAGCCACTGAAGGGTAGGGAGTAGGCCTTGGTTATTTTTATAAAGAGATCGTGCTTGGCTTGGGGGCTGCTCCATGGTCACTGATAAGATGATTTCCTGCACTTGAAAAAGTGTTTTTTTAAAAGACTATTTGGTTCCTCCAGGCTGCTTTTCCACTGAAGAAGAATGTCCACCTCCAATATTTGTACTGATGTAGAATGACTTTCCTGAAGTTCTGGTCTCATTCTGTTTACCAAATAGCATACAACTTTAGGCATATCCTTTAATCTCTCTGGCCTGCTTTCTCCCAAATATTCGTATCTTGTTATTTTAAGCATGGGAAAAAAATGAAAGTAACATTATGAAAATATTTCATGTTTCTCTAAAGGCCTTACAAATCATAATTGGTTAGAATTTTTTTCCATTTGGCAAGGAAAAAACTGTATACATATACACAATGTAGATTTTTTAATAGGAATAACACCCTAGTGAAGATCAAATGAATAGGTTAAAAATGCTTTGAAAATGATATTAAGATGTTTGTGTAATGTTAATTTTTTGTCTGTTTATGTAAACATAGAAGGCTATATTATGTTTGTTAAATTAATAAGTTTCCGACTTACAAAGAACATAAAGGAGGTAGTTTCTGTTCTTGCAGTTAGGGAGGAAATATATACATACGAAACTACTGGGAAAAATTTCATTGCCATATGTAACGATAAGCATGATAAAGGGGTTTATATTGTGCAGACAGGCAGTTCATAAATGTTGAAGCATTGGTTGAAAAATCTAGCAACACATATGAAGAATAATTTATTCAATAATAGTTATTGGTAGGAAATAATGGGAAAGCAATAAGGATTATGAAGCTAGAATGAATTAAATAATACAGCAAAGGTGATACTGACACAATGTAAAATCTTGCTGCTTGAATATTCAAAACCTGCTGGTCAGGTAAACTCTATCACTAAATTTAGTATGCTTCTAAGTGAAACTCATTTAATTTTTATTTTCTGAATTAATTTCACTTGAGAGAATACTAAAATAGACTCATGGTCATTTAGCTAGCAACATCATCAGCTAAGTGATGCCTATTAGAGAATTTCAACCTTTTATCAGTGTTTTGTTTCAGAGGCTTAACCATTATACACTAACTACATCATTAGAAGAACGAATAGCAATGCCTAGCACTTTTCATCTCAAAAAGCCTTTTATGCACATTAACAAATTAATTCAAATAACTCTTAGCAAGGCAAACTGTATACAAAATAATTCCCATTTTACAGATAGGGAAATAAGGCTAAATTACTTAAGGGAATATTCACACAAGAGAAAGGCAGGGGTTGAGATGGTTATATCCACAGTGAAATCAAAGCTCTTGGATTCCCAAAATGTGTTCCAGATACTGTGTCTTTTACTTCTTAAGTGCTTTTTTACTCTTAGACTAGATAATAGAATCAAACTCAATAGTAACAGGTCTGACCTGGAACAAGTACTAAGAACCTGCTGTGCTGTGCCTAGCTCATTGCTAGTTATCTTTGGGCATGACAAATATATCCTGACTTGTGGTCACCTGTCTTCTTTATCATTTATTAATAGTCTCTTGTTCTCAATTTCATCATATATAAAATTCACAGAATAGCTTCATACTTATTAACCATATATACTTACCTCACATTCTCATATGAAATAAAGGATGTGAATGTTTGAAAATCAAGGAACTCCATTTCAAATGTCTTCTGCATGGCACCCTCTGATGTATCCACTCCCAACTCCCCTAAAGACAGAGAAAGAAAACCTCACACTGACTAAAACTAACAACTCTGTCAGAATGGTGGAAGAATTTTTCCTAACTATAAGCCTAATGAAGCTGGAATGAGAAAAATAATAATCAGCCTATGATATGTCTCAACAGAATAGGCCCTGCTCACCTGTGGCCAATATTTCCGACTGGCTTATACAATAGTGATACCCAAGCCCCCTCTCCTTTGCCCCAGAAAGGCTTGCTTTCCAGACATGCCAGTATAGCCCCCTCCTCCTTCCTGTTGCCTTGAATGTGAAAGTGAGAGTGCAGCCATTTTGAGACCATGTGGGGACACGCATGTGGATGAAAATCCAACACTCTAAGGACAGCAGAATAAAAAGATGGAAATTGATAACAGTTGAATCTCTAGGCCAATCCTGAAATTGCCTACTTCCAGATGTGATAGGTAAATTAATATTTCTACAGACTATTCAACTGTTAAGACTTTCTGTTACTCATAGCTGAAAGCACTCCTAACGGAAATACCATGCAGAAGATAGTGGGAAGATACGGGGTTTCACCATGACTATCTCCTCTCTGGTGTGGGTCGAAGACCTAGCTGGCAGCTTTCTACTTCTGTGCAGATGCTGCATTTTAAAGTAAATCATTTTTATTTGTGATTATAAAAGCATCAGTGTACATTGTAGAAAATATAGAAAGTCAGAAATACAATGGAAAGATGAAATAACTCATAATCTCACCAGCCAGAGATAATAATGATTAATATTGTACTACATATTTTTTGTATGCATAAATATACATATATTCTTTTAAAATTTTAAAACAAATTTGAGATAATGCTGTATTGGTTTGCAGAAATCTTTCTACTTTTCAATATTTTTCATATTTTCTATGCATTTAGATATCTACGACATTATCTTAATGGCTAAATGGTATTTTACTATGGAAACAGCATTTATTTAATCAGTATCCTATTAGTCATACAGACTATTTCTAAATTTTCACTGTCACCAACCCCAAACTAAACTATTCGCATATGTCCAAGATTATTTTCTTAAGGTGTGTTCTTAAAAGTAGAACTACTGTGGTCAAAAGAAGCATTTATACTTCAAAGGCTTACAACACCATTTCTAAATGGTATTTCAAAACCATGGTTATAATTTGTACTCCTGGTAACAGTGTAATAGGGATCTATTTCCCTGAAGCCGGTATACCTTCGGAGGAAACCAAAATATTGTCCCACATTAACTCCATATTTCCTTAACTGTTCACATCCTGAAACTGCCTTTCCAAGAAATCAATCAGAAACAAAGTGGGAAGGTGGGAGAAGATTAGCAGTGGTGCACAGGGACTTGGCAAGTGCACTCCCTGCTGATAAACAGTCAAGGCTAAGGCAGAGTGGGCTGAGGCAGGTACAGCAACAGCACTTGCTGCAGAGTGTAGATATTTGTGTGTTTCAGAGTTTTGGAGTGTCAGCAAATCAGGCTGCGGAGTGATAGAGGATCCCATCTAAGTGTATTACAGCCAAAATAGGGCCACTGCTTTGAATGAAAAATGATATCAGAAATACTCTCCCCACCTTCCATTTCTCCCCACATAAAAAGATAGCATTTTCTACAGAGAATTTAAAAAATGGCCTCAGATTTCTGTTCTTCAAAGTACATATCAAAATTATATATAGAAAATGAGAGGGGACAAGGTTAGTGTCTACATCGGTTGTACTTGGTGCAGAACCAAGTTGTCCTTCATATGTGAAGCTATTAGAATCTTAGATCTAAAGTATATTGTGCTGCTCCAGTAGGGATGCATCCAATATATATGAACATGCAATACATATTATAATAGATGCCTAGAATCATCTTTATCTAATATAAAGTCCATCAATGATTTCTATTACCAAAGATGTTTTTAAACAACAATAAAGTCTATTAAGGAAGCCAGCCATGTACGGAACTTAAGCTAAAGCAGGAGACATTAATGCAGTTCACAGATCTGGAAACTCTGTGTAACTCAGAACTTCATGGGAGGGGTTTATGCTAAGCTGCCAGGCACAGGAACCATGTCTCTGAGCTGCAGGGGGTCCCTCTCCACCAGAAGTCTGCATTTTACAGCTCCAACCAGGGCAGGCTTATCCAGTTAAGCATAGTAGGCACAGTGCCTATGGCATACAATACTCCTAGAAGCCCACAAAAATGTTAATGTTAATTCTTATTTATACTTTAAGTTCTGGGATGCATGGGCAGAACGTGCAGGTCTGTTACACAGGTATACGCGTGCCATGGTGGTTTGCTGCACCCATCAATCCATCATCTACATTAGGTATTTCTCCTAATGCTATCCCTCCCCCAGCCCCCCACCCCCCACAACAGGCCCCGGTGTGTGATGTTCCCCTCCCTGTGTCCATGTGTTCTCATTGTTCAACTCTCACTTATGAGTGAGAACATGCAGTGTCTGGCTTTCTGTTCCTGTGTTTGCTGAGAATGATGGTTTCCAGCTTCATCCATGTCCCTACAAATACATGAACTCATCCTTTTTTATGGCTGCTAATTTTTTTAAATCAGAAAAAATATGAGCTCAGACTAGCTTATATTGATAGCAATGTAGTCATAACATTTTTAGTTTTTATGATTTTTTTTCCCCTAGAGATAGAGTCTTACTCTCTCACCCAGGCTGAAGTGCAGTAGTGTGATCATAGCCCACTATAACTTCAAACTCCTGGGCTCAAGAGATCCTTCTGCCTCAGCCTCCTGAGTAGTTGGGACTACAGGTGTTTGCCACCACTCCTAATTACTTAATTTATTTTATTTGTAGAGAAAGGGTCTCACTATGCTGCCCAGGCTAGTCTCAAAATCTTGGGCTCAAGCAATCCTCCTGCCCCAGCCTCCCAATGTGCTGGGATTACAGATGTAAGCCACCATGCCTAAACTATTTTTTTTTTTTAATGTAAGAAGGTATCCAAAAAGGTAAAAGCACCTGAGGCTCATGAAAATCACAGTACGGGCCTAGTGGAAGAAACAAGCCCTGACCAGCCAGACAAAAGCCACAGCCCCTCAAACTCAGCCTTGTTCCCAATCTCAGCAACCTTTCTTTTTCACTTAACTACAATCCCTGGATTGACAGCTACAGTTTCAGTCCTATTCTTATCTTAAAGACTAATCCCTCTTCCAACCCCAGGCTGGTCCCTGAGGAAAACCGCTCTGAGGAGGAACCTAAGGATACTAGAAACTCAGTGTTCAACAATCCAGTAAAGTACAGGTTGAGTATTCCTAATCCAAAAAGCCGATATCTGAAATGCTCTAAGATCTGAAACTTCTTGAGTACCAGCATGATGCTCAAAGGAAATGCTCATTGGTACATTTCAGAATTTGAATTTTCAGATTTCGGATATTCAACTAGTAAGTATAATACAAATAATCCAAAATTAAAAAAAAACATCTGAAATCTGAAACTCTTCTGGTCCCAAGCATTTCAGATAAGGATATTCAACCTATACATCTCCAGTTGAATGCCACATTCTTTCTGCTATATAACACTGGTACTGAGGGCTGGGATTCATTCTTGCAACTCTTTAGAACTTCACATACTACACATTTGATAAATATTAGATGTCTATCTGGCTGGGTACATGGATGAATGGATGAACAGATGGGAATGCTAAGGATCAGAAGCCATCTTCAGATGCCTAAACCTTTAAAGACCTAAGACAAGGATCAATAAAATTTTTCTGAGCCACATAGTAAATATCTTAGGCTTTGCAGGCCATATGGTCTCTGTTGCAACTACTCAACTCTGCTATTGTAATGTGAAGAAACTATACACAATATATAAATGAGTATGACTGTGTTCCAGTGAAACTTTATGGACGCTGAAATTTGAATTTAATTTAAATTTCACATCATGGAATATTTTTTTTTCAGCCACTGAAAAATAAAAGAAACATTCTTAGTTCTCAGGATTGACCAAAAACAGGCAGTGAGCCAGAACTGGCCCTGTGGGCTATAGTTCGCTGACCTTTGACCTGACTTATAGGGTGGGACTGGGTGGGAAAGGCTTGCTTCAAATGAAAAGGCCACAGTTGCTACTGAGGAAGCAGAGTCTTTGGCACTTCCTCCCTGTCACTCTTACAGGCTTCGGCACATCTGCCAACGTTCCTCACCACCTAGACCACTGAATCAAGCTTTAAACTTTTTACATCACCAAGGTTAAAACTTCTATCATTCTACACATTCCTGCCCTTTTCACAGAGATTTTAGCCTTTATCATTCCAAGAATCTTGATCTATCCAGGCCCAATAGATTTGATGTTCTGCCATCACTTTAAACTCAGCAGGTTTAATGTGAAACTCATTACCTTTCCTTTAATGTGGGCTCCCCATATTTTGTAAGCCACTCAAGTTCAAAACCTCAGGCATCTTTGAATTTACCTTCTTCACCCTCCAGATCTGGTTTTCCCTTCATGCTTTATTTGACCACCTCCTCCCAGAACTGAGGCAGGGTCTGGTAAGAAAACAGTCCTGGGTTCTAGAACCAACCCTGCCACAAACTGGCCAGATCTCTGAAGTTTGAGTTCAGTCACTTTAAGGATGCTTTAAGAATTTAGAGAAGAGGCTGGGCATGTTGGCTCACACGTGTCATCCTAGCACTTTGAGAGGCTAAGGTGGGAGCATCACTTTAGCCCAGGAGTTTGAGATTAACCTGGGCAAAAAAGTGGGCCTCTTCTTCTCTTCAGAAAACTAAAAAATCAGCTGGATGTGATGGTGTAGCTGGGCATGGTGGTGCATGCCTGTAGTCCCAGCTACTCCGGAGGCTGAGGTAGGAGGATCACTTGAGCCTGGGGGGTAGAGGATGCAGTAAGCTGTGATCACACCACTGCACTCCAGCCTGGGTGACAGGATGGTGAGATACTGCCTCAAAAATCAAAGACTTCAGAGAAGAGTTGTATCCTTGTGAACTGAGTGTTCAGGAAATATGACCTGCAGTTGCAGGGACCTTGAAGGAATAATAGAATCTAAATTGGTCACTGCCGAGTGGCATATATATTCAGGATGGTCAGCCTTCTAATTGTCTAACTTACTGTTCTTTCTCTTCTTCAGTGCCTTTTGTCACTCCAATTAGATCTTAACATTGCATATGTGTTCTAAGCAGGGATCCACTTAAAAAATGTAGCCATGCCTTTTAGCACCAGTTATTCACTAAATACTAGAGTTTAAGAATTTCTCCTTTTCATTGAAAAGGAACATACAATTCTTTTGATTTGTAGCCTGTCTGAAATGAAGGAGACCAGGCTGGCAGCAAAAGGAGGTAATTTAGCCAGAATTCCTGTGCTCTGTACTTGAGTTATAAACAGGGTCTTCGTAAGAGCCTTGTGCACTTTTAAACTTTAATAACTCAGGTTGTGCGTGTTAGAGAAACAATCTGTAAATGGCACTCAAAAGTAAATGTATTAAAGTTTAGGACAACTACATTACACAATTGCACACAATATGTACTCATTTTAGATCCTGTGACAAATGAAATATGGCCAGCAGAATTGAAGTTCATGACAGCTCTAAGAAGAAAATTGAATTTGCCTTTAAATTCCATTTACAGTTTACTATCATGTCTACCTCATATGCTTTTGAAGTTAAGTTTAAAAACGGCACAGGGACTTGATAAAGATCCTGTACTTGAACTCAGTGATAAGTATAGTTAGAACATCATACCATCTCTTAGCAAAGGTAATATACCTGCCTACTTTGGTTGCTTTTAAAACAACTGCAGAAATAGAAAATATAGTGAGTTTCCAGTTAGTATAACTCCGTAAACAAGAATAAAAGAGAAAAAGTCTAGTTCCAAGTTGTGCCAATCAGTAGCTTAGCTGAGTGATTGAGGAAAATTAGGTCTTGCCCCTGGCCTTTAGGTTTTTTTATCCTGTGCTAAAAATAGGGTTATATGGGCCACCGATTCATGGTCACATGGTTTTTATAAGCCTGTGTGTGTACACAAGGAAAGGAGAGATTCTCTATATTTTTGTAGTTAAGTCTGCTCCATTGTATCTTACTATGAGGACAAAACACTAAGAAAAAGCACAAAACAAATGGAGTGTTACTATTTTCTGCTTGTTCCCAAAAAGAGGAGATTGCAAAATTAAAGCCCACAAGTCTACCCCCCCAAAAAAAAAAAAAAAAAAAATCCGGGTGTGTGCTTTTGAGAGGGAGAACAAGAATGAGGTTTCTCTTGAACTCCTTGCTGAATACATACAGCCGAGAGCTGGGACAGAATTGCACAACTAGCAAATTGCTTTGGCTGGTCTCCGTGTGCTCTGCGAAGTAATTCATTTCCTGTATTTGGTCAAGATAGAGAAAAATTGGGCACATACAAATTTGATGTGGCTTTTGATTAGAATAGTTTATCAGATAAGTAGGTGAGATTTCACGATGAGGATGAAGGGCACTTTAACGCTTAAGACCAAGGCCAGCCAGAAAAAAATGGTGTAATCTGAAAGTGTCCATATTCCCAGCCTCCCCTTCAGGAAATCTTTTCTCCTCCTCTCTGCTTTCCTGCTTTCCTGGAGGGGTAACAAGTGTTCTTTTGCTCAGTCACAACCTTCTTCATAAAGGAATCTGATAAACATCTTCACACTGAGTTGAAAGTTGCTATTAACTCCCCCAGTGGTATTATATTTAACAGAAGCCTAGCTCAAGAAATAAACCTCTAATTGAACAATTTCAGGCAACCTGGAGTTGAAGTATTTAGGGCAAGTGAATGCAAAAGGGCAGGGAAGCTTCTGAAGGCCCTGACATTCTGGAGTAGGGTGTCCCCTTCCCAGTCAACTCCCCACTCAGCAGCCAGGCTTGAGCTGAAGTCAGCCAAAGGCTCCATATAGAGTTTTGGAGACAACCTGGAAAGGCAGATTTTTGGCAGATTTTTGGGTGATAGTGCTGGGCTTCAATATTTGGAAAAGTGGGGATGACATTGCTCCTCTGGGTTGTTTTTTTTTTTTTTTTTTTAATCCTGGCAGTCCTTAGTTAAGGCTGTAGCACCCTGAAAAGTTGGAGAAGCAGCTACGGTTTGAATTGCTATTGACTGTGGAACCGGCGGTGGACGTGGCCTCTTAGATCCAGGGCTGGAACATGAGGGGAACTTGGCTCAGCCAAGACAGGATTTACTCTACCTTATAGAACCTAGCCAAACACAGAAATGTATATATTGGATTGTGTTTTTGAAACTTTGAAGGCATGCAATGAAAAATGTCATCTATGCTGGTCCTGGCTTTGAATGATTTTGTTGAAGATTCTCCAAGCTTTGGAGTAGTATCTTTTTTCAAAGTAAAGACTTGGATTACTGAAATATATTGTTGCCTCCATCTCATTCAGGTTTTTCATTAGGAGCTTTTCAAAACTGATGTGATTTATTGTATCATTGTTTGATTTGTGGTCATGGATTTGTACCATCACTCTAAACTCCCTTGGTTGGCCTATGTTAGATGCATTTTCCCCTTTGCCCTCATTAGGAATGGGACAGGTAACCAGAATGTCTCAGACACAAAAGAAAAAAAAATTTAGCCTGCACGAAGCATCAATCAAAAGTGCCAAAGCCAGAGGTAGCTCTTCAAGCTCTCCACTGTCATTGGTGAGGAAGAGAACATCTAATGCTTCAGCTTGGATGCATGTGGTCTTGCCCTCATAGGAAATATTTTCAGAATGCCTGGGACACTTTACAGCATTCAGAATAGTTTAAAACTTTAAATTTGAAGTGCCAATTTGTATTTCTTAATTTCTTTTTTATATCAACTAGCAAACTTAAAGGTTTTATAGAATTCACTGGGAACTCATTTGAAGAATACTCTCAAATTTTGCTTTCATTTCTGCTCCACCAAAACCACTGGTGGTCACACATTCTAGGCCTGGGCCTTCTACCTCATCTCTGAACTTCGGTTTCCTCATCTACAATAAATAAATAAAAACAGAAAAATAGAGACAATAGCATCCATGTGCATCACTGGAGATAAATTCCTAATCGACAGGGAAAGCTCCTACACTCAAATGCACACAGCCACTATAATGTGGCCACGGATGACAGAACCTCTCCCAGTGCAGCCCACCATGGCTCAGCTTTTCCCTGAACACTTGGCTCATCATGGGGCATTTCACTGACATTAACATTCCTTCCAGATGGGGCACTGAAGGGGTTGAGAAAGAAACTAAAGCCAGAAAAATGTACTTGAACTAACTTTGCATGTTTCTTTAAAGAAATGATTACAAATCTCAAGCTCTTAGTTCTTGAGGCAAATGCAGCACCAACCAGGACCCCTCACACATGGGGGAAGAGTCAGTGCCCAGGCGTCCCTGAACAATCTCACTGCCTTCAGCTTTGCAGTATCTGGGAAATCCTGTCTCCCTCTACAGAGCGTGTCTCGGGGTCGGCATAGAATTAGATAATACATGTCGAAGTGCTCTGCTTCCTCTAAAACGCTTTGCAAATATGAGGTGGCACTACTATTCCACCATACCTACAGCACAGCTGAGATGTTAAAACAACTCTGGGTGTTAAGTAGGACTTTTCTGTTACACGTCGAACCAGGTTGTGTGTATGCTGTCTGGGGGAAATCTCAGATCAGTGCTTTTGCTTTAAAAAAAAAAAAAAATTTAGTTTGTTTTTGACCAGGAATTTGGTTTTAGTACCAAGTGTTTTTATTTTCAAAGTAGTACTGAATTTGGAACAGATTAGGAAAACTCAAGAGGCCTTTTCATTTCTTCACTTTCTGTTTCACATGTCAAATCTCAGAATTTGAGGATACCCTAAAACCCCTCATGGCTTGATTAAACCTGCTCTCAGACATTCCTACTTGTGGTCTTACAGCCTGGGTCAGGGTCCTTGGAAGATGGAAAACCTTCTACCATCTTAGAGATATATTCCAGCTGCATGTAGTTCCAGACATCGGAAAGTGTTTCTCTATGCTCCAAGTTAAAATCTGCCTCCTTGAAACTATTTTAAAAATCTTATGGGATAAGTTATTTTTTCTGATAAGTCTTTTATATTTATTGTAGAAAGTGTAGAAAATAAAAAGAATTTAAAATCACACATTACCACAACACCCCAAGATAACCATTGGCTTTTCTCTTTTAGTGTTTTTTCACTCTCTGTAAACTATATCACCTTACACATGCAGCATTCTATCCTGCTTTTTAATTTGACAATGTATCTGAATTTCTTGGAAAACGTGTTTTTTCCAACAAACTTAAAAAAATGTTGAAACCTACAGCGAAGCTAATTTTTGCACATCACCTAGATTCTATCATTGCTTCACTATGTTTGCTTCATCATATATCTATTCATCCCTCCAGACAGTGAAGACATCACTATGCATCCTCCTAAACACTTTAGTATTCATATTTTTAACTAGAGCTCAATATTGATACTTTCTATTAAGATAAAATTTACATGCAATGAAATGCACAAATCCTAAGTGCATGCACTGAGCTCTGACAAATTTGACACCTCTAACCCAAACCCCTGTCAAGATATAGAACATTACCATCACCCCCAGAAAGCTCCTTATGTTACTTTCCAATTAATCCCGGCTCCCCTCTTCCTCTTCCACTCATAGATTAGTTTTGCCTCATCTCTAACCTCACATCGTTGGGATCATACAGTTGGTACTCCTGTGTCTTATTTCTTCCTGCATAATGTTTTTGAGATTTATCCATTTCACTGTATCGATTGCTTCTTCCTTCTTACTGCTAGTTACTATTACATTTTATGACTATATCAACTTAACTATTTCCCTATTGATGGAAACCTTGGTCTGAGTCCCATTTTTGACTATTATGAATAAAGCTGCTATGAATATTCTTATACAAGTCATTTTGAGAATATAAGTTTTTATTTTTCCTAGGTGAACACCTCAAAGTGAAATTACTGGATCTAAGGTGGGTATGTGTTTATTGTTTAAGGAACTGACAAACTTTGTCCAAACTGGCTGTACCATTTTACACTTCTAGCAGCAACATATGAGTCTCAATTGTCCCACATCTTTGCCAACATTAAGCGTTATAGTCTAATTACACCCATTCTGGTGAATACCTAGTGGTATTTTGCCACATACCTACTCTAGTTAGTATATAGTATGTGCTTAATAAATATTAGACATCTTTGATTATTCTTTCCATTGCTTTTATATTTCAATATTTCTTACCAGTTCTAAGACCAATGAAATATTTACTTATCTCTTATAGATTTTGACTTCTTAAACTTTAAGGCTGGGCACATGGCTCATGCCTATAATCCCAGTACTTTGGCAGGCCAAGGCAGGAGGATTGCTTGAGCCCAGGAGTTTGAGACCAGCCTGGGCAACATGGTGAAATCCCATCTCTAACAAAAAATGTGTCTTAAGAAATTAGCCAGACATTGTGGCATGCACCTGTGGTCCCAGCTACTGCGGAGGCTGAAGCTAGAGGATTACTTGAGTCCAAGAGGTCAAGGCTTTAGTGAGCCGTCTTTGTGCCACTGCACTCTAGCCTGGGCAACAGCGCAAGACCCTGTCTCAAAAAAAATTTTTTAATTCAGTAATCCACCCATATAATCTTCGTCTCTTCCATTCTTCCATTTCCATAGTGATAATTCATTTTAAGAATCATCTAATTGATATTTACTAGTACCTTTTGAACAAAGGGATACTCATTCAATATCACTGTATAACAAATTATTCCAAAAATGTAACAACTTAGAACAACAAAAATTTATTATCTCTCACTTTCTGAACCTCAGAAACTCAGGAGCAGGTAGTTCTCATCTCATGAGGTTGCAGTCAACAAGTTGTTGGGTTGAGGCTGAAAGTAATTTGAAGGCTTGGCTGGAGAATCTGCTTCCAAGTAAACCTCAGAAGAATTTGTGGGCATATTTAAAACCAAAAATGATCATAGTGTTAATATTAGACATTCTTTTCTGAACCATATCTTTAATAAAAATACCTCTAGAATTTTTATGATTTAGTTTGAGGGGGATGTTCTTTATTGTTACAAAATTTTAAATTCTGGGACTTCTAATAGTTCCTTTTGTGAATGGATAGTAAATTTCATCAGATTCCTTTTGATATAACCATATTCCAGCCTGGCCAATATGGCAAAACCCTGTCTCTACAGAAAAAATTAGCTGAGTATGGTGGTGGGTGCCTGTAGTCTCAGCTACTCAGGAGTCTCAGGTAGGACCACCTGAGCCCGGGAAGGCGAGGCTTCACTGAGAAGTGATCATGCCACTGCACTATAGTCTGGGTAGCAGAGTGAAACCCTCTCTCAAGACAGACAAAATCGTATTGTTTTCCTTCTTTAATCTGCTCATGTGACAAACGGCATTGACAGATTTCTTATTGTTAGACCATTCTTGTATTCTCAAAATAAACTGTACCCGGTTAAACAGCTCTTAAGTATACTGCTGGCTTTGATTTGCTGATATTTTAGTCAGGAGTTTTGTTTTAATATTTACATGTGAATCTATCCTATGAGTCACCTATTGTTTTACATACATGTCTTTTAAGCAGTGTATTATTAGGACTTGATACCTGACTTGCAGGCAGCACAATCTATGCTTTAGCCATTAATATTTTCCATGGCTTTAGGCCCAGATTTATGTTTAAAAATATTTTTGAAATATTTCTTTTTAAATGTTCTACATATTTTATTTCAGACGATCACATTTCCATCGATCACTTAGACTTTGTTTAAATAGTTCAGATGTTTGTTAGTCCTCTTATGCCACAATTTCTACTATTTTCGATTCACATTTTGTTAGTTGGAGTACACTTCCAAGTAAACATTTCAAAAAGGATGGTAGGTCTAGGTGCTGTCACCCAGCAGCACAGCAAGCGATCTGTGGGTCAGAGGGCTGCAAAAAACCATGGTAGCTTGGGTCTTATAACCACAGGGCTGTACCTTATCAATGGGCAGTGACTATCAGGTGAGGTTTTGCAGAGTATGCAAAGCAGGCAGGCTTTAAGAGGTTAAAAATTTGCTAGCTTGGGCTATTTTAATAATTGGATATATAAAAATTTGAATTTGGTGCTAATGAATCTCAGTGTGCAGTGAAGAAATAATCTGGGACCCAATACACAAAGGCCATGTTTGGCTCATTATGTAACAATTTTTAGTGACCTTCCTGAAGTAATTTTGTAAAGTCTGTATCCTTATCATGTGTGGCCACTGAAATCTCTACTCAACTGTCTTAGTGGTCAGCTAATATTTGGACAGATAGTTCCTTAAATGTCTGGAACCAATAAGTCCCCCAGCCTTTGCTGAGGGACTCTGTGCATGTTGGGACCTGCCTTCAATGCTCAGGTAGGCAGTTTACAACTCGGCCTTAGTCTTCACTTCCTGCTTGTATGTATAGAGCCTCAAGATCAGTCAGAGGTAAGAACTTGGGGCTTTCTCAGATCTTTCCTGGGTATGTGCACAGCCCTGAACATGTGTGTGGGCTTCTAGACTTCCAGGTATACAGTCATCCCTCAGCATCCATGGGGATTGGTTCCAGGCCTACCATGAATTAAAAAAAAAAAAAAAAAAAAAATCCATGGATGCTCAAGTCCATTATATGTCATGGTGTCATATTTGCTGATAACTGATACACCTCTTTCTGCATGCATTAAATCATCTCTATATTACTTATAATACCGAATACAATGTAAGTGCTATGTAATTAGTTTCATATTGCTTATTTGTATTTTTTTTTTATACTTTAAGTTCTGGGATACATGTGTAGAATATGCAGGTTTGTTACATGTGCCATGGTGGTTTGCTGCGCCCATCAACCCGTCATCTACATTAGGTATTTCTCCTAATACTATCCCTCCCCTAGACCCCCACCTCCTGACAGGCCCCAGTATGTGATGTTCCTCTCCCTGTGTCCATGTGTTCGTTGTGCAACTCCCACTTATGAGTGAGAACATGTAGTGTTTGGTTTTCTGTTCCTGTGTTTGCTGAGAATGATGGTTTCCGGCTTCATCCATGTCCCTGCAAAGGACATTAACTCATTCTTTTTTATGGCTGCATAGTATTCCATGGTGTATATGTTGCTACATTTTCTTTATCCAGTCTATCATTGATGGGCATTTGGGTTGGTTCCAAGTGCCTTTGCTATTGTGAACAGTGCTGCAATAAACATATATGTGCATGTGTCTTTATAGTAGAATGATTTATAATCCTTTGGGTATATACCCAGTAATGGGATTGCTGGGTCAAATGGTATTTCTGGTTCTAGATCCTTGAGGAATTGCCACACTGTCTTCCACAATGGTTGAACTAGTTTACACTCCCACCAACAGTGTAAAAGCTTTCCTATTTCTCCACATTCTCTCCAGCATCTCATTCCTGACTTTTTAATGATCACCATTCTAACTGGTGTGAGATGGTATCTCATTGTGGTTTTGATTTGCATTTCTTTAATGACCAGTGATAAGCTTTTTTTCGTATGTTTGTTGGCTGCATAAATGTTTCCTTTTGAGAAGTGTACACATTTTTTGGTCCACTTTTTGATGGGGTTGTCTGTTTTTCTTGTAAATTTAAGTTCCTTGTAGATTCTGGATATTAGCCCTTTGCCAGATGGATAGATTGAAAAAATTTTCTCCCATTCTGTAGGTTGCCTGTTCACTCTGATAGTTTCTCTTGCTGTGCAGAAACTCTTTAGTTTAATTAGATCCCGTTTGTCAATTTTGGCTTTTGTTGCCATTGCTTTTGGTGTTTCAGTCATGAAGTCCTTGCCCATGCCTATGTCCTGAATGGTATTGCCTAGGTTTTCTTCTAGGGTTTTTATGGTTTTAGGTCTTAGGTTTAAGTCTTTAATCCATCTTGAGTTAATATTTGTATAAGGTGTAAGGAAGGGGTTCAGTTTCAGTTTTCTGCATATGGCTAGCCAGTTTTCCCAACACCATTTTTTAAATAGGGAATCCTTTCCCCATTGCTTGTTTTTGTCAGGTTTGTCAAAGATCAGATGGTTGTAGATGTGTGATGCTATTTCTGAGGCCTCTGCTGCGTTCCATTGGTCTATATATCTGTTTTGGTACCAGTACCATGCTGTTTTGGTTACTGTAGCCTTGTAGTATAGGTTGAAGTCAGGTAGTGTGATGTCTCCAGCTTTGTTCTTTTTGCTTAGGATTGTCTTGGCTATATGGACTCTATTTGGGTTCCATATGGAATTTAAAGTAGTTTTTTCAAATTCTATGAAGAGAGTCAATGGTAGCTTGATGGGGATAGCAGTGAATCTATAAATTACTTTGAGCAGTATGGCCATTTTCATGATATTGATTCTTCCTGTCCATGAACATGGAATGTTCTTCCATTTGTTTCCTCTTTTATTTCCTTGAGCAGTGGTTTGTAGCTCTCCTTGAAAAGGTCCTTCGCATCCCTTGTAAATTGGATTCCTAGGTATTTTATTCTCTTTGTAGCAATTGTGAATGGGAGTTCACTCATGATTTGGCTCTGTTTTTTCTATTACTGGTGTATAGGAATGCTTGTGGTTTTTGCATGTTGATTTTTGTATCCTGAGACTTTGCTGAAGTTGCTTATCAGCTTTTGGAGATTTGGGGCTGAGAAGATGGGGTTTTCTAGATACACAATCATGTCATTTGCAAACAGACAATTTGACTTCCTCTCTTCCTATTTGAATACCTTTATTTCTTTCTCTTGCCTGAGTGCCCTGGCCAGAATTTCCAATACTATGTTGAATAGGAGTGGTGAGAGAGGGCATCCCTGTCTTGTGCCAGTTTTCAAAGGGAATGCTTCCAGTTTTTGCCCATTCAGTATGATATTGGCTGTGGGTTTGTCATAAATAGCTCTTATTATTTTGAGATGTTCCATCAAAACCTAGTTTATTGAGAGTTTTTAGCATGAAGGGGTGTTGAATTTTATTGAAGGCTTTTTCTGCATCTAATGAGATAATCATGTGGTTTTTGTCGTTAGTACTGTTTATGTGATGGATTACGTTTGATTTGCATATGTTGAACCAGCCTTGCATCCTCAGGATGAAGCCAACTTGATCATGGTGGATAAGTTTTTGGTGTGCTGCTGGATTCAGTTTGCCAGTATTTTATTGAGGATTTTCACATTGATGTTCACCAGGGATATTGGCCTGAAATTTCCTTTTTTTTTGGTGGGGGGCAGGTGTCTCTGCCAGGTTTTGGTATCAGGATGATGTTGGCCTCATAAAATGAGTTAGGGAGGATTCCCTCTTTTTCTATTGTTTGGAATAGTTTCAGAAGGAATGGTACCAGCTCCTCTTTCTACCTCTGGTAGAAATCAGCTGTGAATCAGTTTGGTCCTGGGCTTTTTTTGGGTTGGTAGGCTATTAATTACTGCCTCAATTTCAGACCTTGTTATTGGTCTATTCAGGGATTCAACTTCTTCCTGGTTTAGTCTTGGAAGGGTGTATTTGTCTAGGAGTTTATCCATTTCTTCTAGATTTTCTAGTTTATTTGTGTAGAAGTGTTTATAGTATTCTCTGATGGTAGTTTGTATTTCTGTGGGATAAGTGGCGATATCCCATTTTATCATTTTTTGTCTATTTGATTCTTCTCTCATATTAGTCTGACTAGCGGTCTACCCATTTTGTTAATCTTTTCAAAAAAAAAAAAAAACAGCTCCTGGATTCATTAATTTTTTGAAGAGTTTTTTGTGTCTCTATCTCCTTCAGTCCTGCTCTGATCTTAGTTATTTCTTGTCTTCTGCTAGCTTTTGAATTTGTTTGCTCTTGCTTCTCTAGTTCTTTTAATTGTGATGGTAGGGTGTTGATTTTAGATTTTTCCTGCTTTCTCTTGCGGGCATTTAGTTCTATAAATTTTCCCCTAAACACTGCTTTAGCTGTGTCCCAGATTCTGGTACGTTGTGTCTTTGTTCTCATTGGTTTCAAAGAACTTATTTATTTCAGCCTTAATTTCATTATTTACCCAGTAGTTATTCAGGAGCAGGTTGTTCAGTTTCCATGTAGTTGTGTGGTTTTGAGTGAGTTTCTTAATCCTGAGTTCTAATTTGATTGCATTGTGGTCTGAGAAACTGTTTGTTACGATTTCC
Organism: Pan paniscus; assembly: GCF_029289425.2. Lineage (NCBI taxonomy): Eukaryota > Metazoa > Chordata > Mammalia > Primates > Hominidae > Pan > Pan paniscus. The sequence continues at coordinate 37,560,772 of NC_073264.2, read as the reverse complement.
ATTCTTTTGTATTTGCTGAGGAGTGTTTCACTTCCAATTATGTGGTCAGTTTTAGAATAAGTGTGATGCGGTGCTGAGAAGAATGTATATTCTGTTGATTTGGGGTGGAGAGTTCTGTAGATGTCTATTAGGTCTGCTTGGTCCAGAGTTCAGTTCAAGTCCTGGATATCCTTGTTAATTTTCTGTCTCGTTGATCTAATATTGACAGTGGGGTGTTAGTCTCTCACTATTATTGTGTGGGAGTCCAAGTCTCTTTGTAGGTCTCCAACAACTTGCTTTATGAATCTGGGTTCTCCTGTATTGGGTGCATATATATTTAGGATAGTTAGCTCTTGTTGCATTGATCCCTTTACCATTATGTAATGTCCTTCTTTCTCTTTTTTGATCTTTGTTGGTTTAAAGTCTTTTATCAGTAGGATTGCAACCCCTGCTTTTTTTTTTTTCATTCCATTTGCTTGGTAAATATTCCTCCATCCCTTTATTTTGAGCCCATGTGTGTCTCTGCACATGAGATGGGTCTCCTAATACAGCACACTGATGTCTTGGCTCTTTATCCAATTTGCCAGTCTGTTTCTTTTAATTGGGGCATTTAGCCCATTTACATTTAAGGTTAATATTGTTATGTGTGAATTTGATCCTGTCATGATGCTAGCTGGTTATTTTGCCCATTAGTTGATGGTCTTTACAATTTGGTATGTTTGTGCAGTGGCTGGTACCGGTTGTTCCTTTCCTTATTTAGTGCTTCCTTCAGGAGCTCTTGTAAGGCAGGCCTGGTGGTGACAAAATTTCTCAGCATTTGCTTATTTCTACTTTTGTTATTCAATTATTTTTTTCAAATATTTTTGCTCCTTGATTGGTTGATTCTACAGATGTGAAACCTGTGGAAACAAAGGGCCAATTACACGTCGGAGCTCTTCAAATAACTCCATGAACATCTCATTCCCCGGCTTTCCCCTTCTTAGTTTTCTGATCAACTTCTTCTTCACCCCCAGCTTTCTTCACCACCTCAAGAAGTTGCAATGTTGAACAATTGCCAGTGATTGTTTCACAAACCCTCCTGGGGAAACAACTGTTTGCACTAAAGCACTAAACAAGATTCGAGTTAGATCAAATAAAGGCAAGCCCTGTGAGTGAGAATTTCCAGGGAACTACCAGACAGGTCAAACAATGACAGCTTCCTATTATCTGGGAGTGAAGCTCTGATCCCATTCTCTCCCCTCCAGTGGCTGCTAGACTGCTGTTCTTACCGTGATTGTATGGCTGTTGGTTTTCTTTTTATTATTATTATTATTATTATTATTATTATAATACTTTAAATTCTAGGGTACATGTGCACAACGTGCAGGTTTGTTACATATGTATACCTGTACCATGTTGGTGTGCTGCACCCATTAACTCATCATTTACATTAGGTATATCTCCTAATGCTATCCCTCCCCCCTCCCCCCACCCCATGACAGGCCCCCGTGTGTGATGTTCCACACCCTGTGTTCAGGTGTTCTCATTGTTCAATTCCCACCTATGAGTGAGAACATGCGGTGTTTGGTTTTCTGTCCTTGCGATAGTTTGCTGAGAATGATAGTTTCCAGCTTCATCCATGTCCCTACAAAGGACATGAACTCATCCTTTTTTATGGCTGTTGGTTTTCAAGGCTACTGTGGAGCTGGGGAGAAGAAGACAGAAATAGGGCATGTAAAACACCACAAAGGTCACTGTTCTTAGATTCAGACTCTCTCCTTGAATGAATGTTCTTCAAATTGTTCCAAGCCTCTGGTTAATTTCTGGAGCCCTGAAAAAGTTAATTTTGACAATTTTGCCAACATTCTCATTGCTTCTATGGAGGAGCAGTTTTTTGAAGGTCCTTACCATTCCCACTGATGTCATTCTCATTTACTCCTGAACCCACTCCAATCAGGCTTTTGTTCTCAGCATGCCACCAAGCCACCAAAACTGCATTTGCCAAATCACCAGTGATTTCCCCACTGATAAATCCAGTTCTTATCTTACTTGACCTACTAGTAACATTTCAGTTTTTCCTTCTGGAAACACTTTATTAATTTTCTCCTTTTTTTTTTTTTTTTTTTTTTTTTTCTTTTACCTTTTCTTCTACCTCTCTGTCTCTTTTGGTGATTATTTTTCTTTTTTTTTATTATTATACTTTAAGTTCTGGGATACATGTGCAGAACATGCAGGTTTGTTACACAGGTATACACGTGCCATGCTGGTTTGCTGCACCCATCAACCCGTCATCTACATTAGGTATTTCTCCTAATGCTATCCCTCCCCTAACCCCCCACCCCCCAACAGGCCCCAGTGTGTGATGTTCCCTTCCCTGTGTCCATGTGTTCTCATTGTTCAACTCCCACTTATGAGTGAGAACATGCAGTGTTTAGTTTTGTTCTTCTGTTAGTTTGCTGAGAATGATGGTTTCCAACTTTATCCATGTCACCGCAAAGGACATGAACTCATCCTTTCTTGGTGATTATTTTTCATCTCTTCAACCTCTAGGGGCCTAGTCATTGGACTTCTTGTCTAACCACACTCGCTTTCTTAATGATATCCAATCTTATGGCTTCAAATAAATCTACCTTCTCCCTTCAATTTGACACTTATAAATCCAGCTGCCTACCTGACATGTCCACCAGGGTGTCTAAGAAGAAACTCACACTTAATATGTATGTCTAAAACCTAACTCTTAATTTCTCCCTCACCTTTACCATACTTGTTTCTCCCACAGTCTTCCCCACTTCAATGAATATCAATTCTATTCTCTGGTTACTCAGACAAAATTTTGAGGTCGTCCTTGACTCCTCTTTTTCTTTTGTACCATGTTCAATCTGTTAGCAAATGACATTAGCTTTACCTTAAAAATTTATCCAGAATACTCTCACTTCTTACCACTTTCACAGTCACTTTCCTGGGCTATTACAATAGTCCTAACTAACCTCCCTTCCTCTGCCCCTGTTTTCTCCCTCCAAAGTCTATTCCTCAATATAACAGCCAGAGCAAGGCTTTAAAAATCACATCAAGACACTCCTGTGCCCCAAACTTTCCCATCCCTCTCGGAGTAAAAGCCAAAGTTCTCTGAATGGCCTAGAGTCTACATGGTCTAGTACCCATTATGGTAACCTCATTTTTCAACTTCACCCCCAACACAAACACACTCTATTCCAGCCACACCTGCCTCCTTGCTGCTTTGGGGACATACCAGGCATGCTTCAGTTTTACATATTTGAGCTTGCTGTTCCCTCTCCCTGGAACTCTTGCCCAGGATATCTTCATGGTTATTTCAGCTCTGACTTTAGTATCACCTTATCAAGGAGGCTTTCCCTGGCAACCTTTTCAGAAAGTGACCTCCCCCTCTCCTTTCCAGGCATTCTTTGCCTTTCTTCTCTACTTTATTTTCTTATTACCATCATTTAAAATAGTACAGTTTTGATGTTTATTAGTCTCACCAATATAAAATATAAGTTCCCAGAAAGCAGCAATCTCTATTTTGCTTACTGCTTTAACTTCATTGTCTAGAACAGTGCTTGGTAGAGAATGGATACTTAATATTTGTTTTAAAACTAGTTATGAAAACACATGTCTGCAGGAAACTTGGATTATAGAATAATGAAATCTCTCACCCTCCCTTTACCTGCATCAGTCCTCTTCTCTTCAGCTGGCCAGGCAATACAACTTGATCCACATGCACAGGTTAGTCCTTGATTTCAGCTAAAAGCAGGTGCCTAGCCTCTATACTGATCAGTGTCTGTGATAAAGATGCAATTAGATAGCCTTAAGATAGTGCTATTTAGTACACACGGTAAGAGAGGAGCCACAGCTAGAACTTGGGGTGCTTGGCTGAGCTTTGCAGGACCTAGATTACTTCAAGGCACTGTCACCCACCTCTCTCATGCACTGGCTGTGGATGAACAAGAACCTGCCTTGCCCATCTCTATAAACCTATTCACTGGTTGTTACAATTAACAAAATATAAATTCATGTAAAAGCACTATTGAATTCTTTATGGCCTTATATTCATAACAATAGAACTAGTTTGCATATATTTATGTATGCATATGCACATATTCATTCCTTTAAGTTTTTCGGAATAAATTTCTACTTTAAACAACACCTTAAAATAGTTTTTTTAAGCAAGAAACTCTTATTTTAGGAAATTTTGAAAATCAAAGAAAATATAAGAAAAAAATTAATCCTATTCAAGTGAGACCACTGTTTAGTATTTTGATTATTTATGTTCTTCGGTCTACTCAGATCTCAGATAATTTTTTCCACATAATCTATACTGATTCTTGTATTTTTTCATTTAAAATATCATGGATGAAGGTTATCTTTCTTTTTTTTTTTTTTGAGACCGAGTCTCGCTCTGTCGCCCTGGCTGGAGTGCAGTGGTGTGATCTTGGCTCACTGCAACCTCCGCCTCCCGGGTTCAAGCAATTCTCCTGCCTCAACTTCCCAAGTAGCTGGGATTACAGGCACCTGCCACCACGCCCGGCTAATTTTTTGTATTTTTAGTAGAGATGGGGTTTCGCCATGTTGTCCAAGCTGGTTTTGAACTCCTGAGCTCAGGCAATCCACCCGCTTCGGCCTCCCAAAGTGTTGGGATTACAGCCGTGAGCCACCATGCCCAGCCGAAGGTTACATTTTCTAAATACACGTAAGTAGCCACGACAATTTTGGGGGACTTAAAGATGGATTGGCAAACACTCCTTCAACCATTCTTTTTAAAGAAATCTGGGATTGAGCAAACTGTTTTCCCCAGGCTGTCTCTCTAGGAAAAGTGTGTAAGCCAAAGAGGCTAATAATTACATTGTAGCCTGTACTGTATGGTTTTATAAAAGGGTATCAGGTTTGCCATTAAAAACTATAATTAGCCCCATGCCTCTGGAGTTAGAGCCCTAGAGCTGACCTTCTCCCATTTCTTACCCATACCTGCTTGAGTGTGGCTTTGCTGGGATGGGGCTTTACCTCTTCAAGGTGAGTTAAGAGGGAGCACTCCTGCTACTGTAAGTGGAATTATCACTTTAATTTAATTACGCGTTTTCGTCAATGAGCTGGATGTTGTTGAAGTGATTTTTGTCTCTGTCATTCCTTCTGAAAGTTTGTGATCCATTTAGTTATTTCTTAGAATATTAATAGTCTCTTTCTTGATTCTAATTAAGTTACTAGTACCTAAGCAAAATAGCCATTAAGAGTTATGGAAATGTAATTGCTCCACCAACTGGTCAGCTATAATATCATAGCAACGGAGATGAAAACAACATTGTCTACCTATGGAAGAATTTTTTAAAAAGTAATTGCATATAAAAATAGCAGGTTTTTAAAAATAAGTTACTTTTGGGAATCCATAGTAGTGAAAAAATTGCTTTTTTTTGCTTTATGTTAATAGATTCTTTTAAAACTTATTTTCCTTGTCAAGTTAGTCAAATCTCCATATGTATGTTAAATCCATGTCTTTGTTCCTTGTATAAGCTAATGACTGAGGTGGATTTAAAGCAGGACCTTTCCCAAGGGAGCTTAATGTTATAAGGGAGGCTGTAATTAATCTCAAAGCATACTAAATAATCTAAAAAGCAAACAATGCCACCAAACTCTGTTAATATATGTGTGGTCTCCATAGATATTGCTCAGTGTCCATGTCCTTGGCTTATAATTCAAGATCTTTTTTCTTTTCTTTTTTTTTTAATTTTTTTTGAGTCCGAGTCTCGCTCTGTCATCCAGGCTGGAGTGCAATGGCATGATCTCGGTTCACTGCAACCTCTGCCTCCCGGGGTCAAGCAATTCTCCTGCCTTGGTGTCCTGAGTAGCTGGGATTACAGGTGCCCGCCACCACGCCTGGCTAATTTTTATATTTTTAGTAGAGATGGGTTTCACCATGTTGGCCAGGCTGGTCTCTTTGGCCAGGCTGGCTTTGAACTCCTGACCTCATGATCCACCTGCCTCGGCCTCCCAAAGTGCTGGGATTACAGGTATGAGTTACCGTGCCCGGCCAAGAACATTTTTCATAATTATCTTTTTATTTTTTCCCCAAGCCTGTCAGTCATTAAGCCCTCTTATGTGAAAAGAAAACAGTCCATAATGTTTTTGCTTCTTTGTGAGAACTTCCCAAGACTGACTGCTCTGGGACGGTCCCCTAAAATGGATGAGCTGCTCAAAGATCTCTAGACTGAGACACAGGAAACCAGGAGTCAAGTTTCTCTTCTGCCACTGGCTTTCTGTGTAGATTTGGGAGCTCATTCCACTCTTCTAGATCTGTCTTTTGTTATCTGTAACTTGAGTCCCTACTTGAGATTACCCTACTTCCAGCATTAAATAATCCATGACTTTAGCTTGTCCATGAGTTGCAATTACACTTATGACAAAGCAGTCAATTCTTCATGAAACATGCATGCTCTAAAGCCATGTCTGTCTTGATTATAAACGTATGTCAAATATCTTAGTGATATGAGGAATGGTTGGAGAGATGTGTGTATGTATATGTGGTGGGACACACACGTGAGCACACACGCCCACCCACACACACTATCTTCTTCCCTCAACTCACTTCCCACAATGCTGACAGTGGAATACAGTGTCACTTTTTGGAAAGTCCTTCGAATGCTGGTCTTTAAATGTTCAAGACCTAGCAACTAAAGGGATTTTAGAAAGTCATCTATCTCCTTGCCTCCAGGAAGCATAGAAGTTAAACCATCTTGAAAAGATTTGTGTTATCAACAGATGATTCCTTTATTTATTCATTCATGACATATTTGAGTACTTACTGAGGGCCAGCCTGTGTGCAAGGAACAATATTCTCAAAGAGGAAGAACAAATGAGGAAGAGAATTCCCCAGGACAAGGTAACAGGGATAGACAAGTTATTCTGGAGTTCATCCACTAAAATTCTGGGTGGGTGGGTGGGTAGGTTGGTTGGTTTTGTTTTTGTTTGTTTGTTTGTTTGGCATTCTTGCTCTGTCGCCCAGGCTGGAATGCAGTGGTATGAACCCAGCTCACTGGCACCCTCTGCCTCCCAGGCTCAAAAGATTCTCCTGCCTCAGCCTCCTGAGTAGCTGGGATTATAGGCACCTGCCACCACGCCTGGCTGGCTAATTTTTGTATCTTTAGTAGAGACGGGGTTTTACCATGTTGGGCAGCCTGGTTTCAAAATCCTAGCCTCAAGTGATCTGCCCACCTCTGCCTTCCAGAGTGGTGGGATTACAGGCGTGAGCCACTGTGCCTGGCCCAAATTCTGGTGTTTGAAGTGTGATGACTTTGAATGCTGACCCTGCCTCCCCGCGCCCCCCCCAACCCACCCCCCGCCCCCACAGAAAAAAGGCATGAGAATGTCTTTTGTAAATGTTTAGTTATAAGAGGGTATGGTGATAAACACAAGATGGTGGTGGTGCTTCAAGGTGTGTAGGCTGCCACGGTATTTGTCTGGAAAACAGATGATGTCACTTAAAATGCAAAGCATTAAGTAAATCACTGTCTGGGGAGCCAGACGGGAAGGAGAATCTGGGTAAACCAAAAGTCAGAAGAAACATAAGTGCCAAAACACAAGGCAATTAGACCCTGAAAAATGTTATTTCATAACAATGGAGTGTCTTAGATAGCAGGAGAGAATTTACAAAGGCTCAAGGCCCATGAGTTCCTCCTATTCTTTCATTACCCAACTTATTACCCACAAATCACGAGTTCCGCCTCTTCCACCCACACTGTCCCTCACACCCTCTTGTAGTTTCAATGTGCTGGCCGTGACTCATCCCACCCCTCGTTTTGCTTTCCAACCTCCCTACACAATACAGTCTTGCCACTACTTGAGGATACCGTTTAGCACGCATGATTCAGGCTGTTTCCGTTTTCCACGTTTATCTTTCGCCATCTGAGGACTGGCACCTCCCCTCTCTTCTGCGGCAGCTGGATCTGGGTGAATCCCAGGGCCACAGAGTGAATGGTTGCTTTTTCTCTTGCTAGATTCTGGGCCATTTCTAATGTCCTCACAGGGCACAGCTTGCCTCCCCTCTGCTTTTCTGCAGGGTCCTATGTGAAATAGCCACATCTCATGAACTGCTTTTGTAGAAACGGGCACCGAGGAGGGCACGGAACCCATTGCAAACTGCCTCAGAGGCCGGTGCTTTTCAAAAGACAAAGTGGGGGGTGGTAAGCATGAGTTACCTGCTTCTAAGCCCAACTTGGCCAGTGGGCAGGTGTGCTTATGCTTCTAGGCGTGACTGTATTTTCATGTAAGCTTTGTCCTTCAAAGTAGTCACCTCAGGAGGTTATACATGTATTCTCATGATACTAAAGATATTTTTGAAATTCTTCTCTTACAGTTTTAAGAATAAATTTATATTAAGAAAATCACGGTGAGTTTACAGCTGTACTCTCTTCCAAAACTAGTCCAACTCAAGGCAGGCCTCTGCATGAATTTCTTGTTTCAGAAATCAAATCTATCTACTCTGAAGATATTCAAAGGGAAGTGTTGTAGGCATTGAACACCATTCCAAGAAGGGGCTTCCAAAAGTTTGCTAAGAATTGTAGCACTTGAAGTCTCCCCGGGATACTGTCTTAATTTATTTGGATGGATTAAGTCTAGAAATATTTATTTTAAGAAAATCAAGCAAACCACAATATTTGGCTTCCTGGCACAGGGTCTCTTTTCTCCCAGAAGGGTTGCAAATCTTGGCAAGACCTGCAAGTTTTTCACTGTCTCAGAATACCTTTCACTGAAATGTGATCACCTAGTAAAATGACAGTTTACCTCAAATCAGGTTGGTTCTTTTACAGTTTGTTTAGGAACTTGACCTTTCAGCTTTTGCAACTTGGACTAAACATTTATCTAGCATTTACTCTGCTAGGTATGATGAGAGAGAGAAAACTGAAACTGGACATTTTTCTTTCCTTGTTTTGATGCTTGGTGAACTTCTACTTATCCTTCAAGGCCCAGTTCAAATGTCACCTCCTTGATAATTTTTCATATTACATAGAAGAAAATAACACCTTAAACAGATGAAAGCAATATTTGATTAACATGGTAGTGATTAGAAAATGTATGTCAGTCCCGTAGAAGAAGTTAAATGTTGCTTTCCTCCACCTCAAAACTGGCATTCTCTACCAATGTGTGTACAATGGAAGAAAGGTGTCATTTCCATAAAGAATTCCTCTATACAGAGGCTACACAAAGCCAGGTGATGCTTCTTAAATATAACATTAAAAACTATCATGAGCTGCATAATGTTGGTTTTGGTCAGTAGCCAGAAGAGTTGAGATATTCCAAAATGATAGTAGTTTGACTGAATGACATAAAATTATTTTAACAATTACTATTATTATTATTATTATTTTTTTTGAGACGGAGTCCGCCTCCTGGGTTCATGCCATTCTCCTGCCTCAGCCTCCCAAGTAGCTGGGACTACAGGTGCCTGCCACCACACCCGGCTGATTTTCTGTATTTTTTTTTTTTTTTTTTTTAAGTAGGGACGGGGTTTCACTGTGTTAGCCAGGATGGTCTCGATCTCCTGACCTCGTGATCCACCCGCCTCGGCCTCCCAAAGTGCTGGAATTACAGGCATGAGCTACTGCGCCTGGCCAACAATTTAACTTTTAAGTTCAGGGGTACATGTCCAGGTTTCTTACATAGGTAAAATTGTGCCATGGGGGTTTGTTGTACAGATTCTTTTATCACCTATAATTTTATCATTATTCATAATTTATTATCCATAATTATGCCTGGTACTCACTAGTTGTTTGTCCTAATGCGCTCCCTCCCCTCACTCCCCTTCCCCACAGGCCCCAGTGTGTGTAGTGCCCCTCCCTGTGTCCATGTGTTCTCATTGTTCAGCTCCCACTTGTGAGAACATGCAATGTTTGATTTTCTGTTCCTGCGGTAGTTTGCTGAGGATAGTGGCCTCCAAATACATCCATGTTCCTGCAAAGGACGCGATTTTTTTTTTTTTTGAATGCGTAGTATTCCATGGTGTATATGTACCACATTTTTTTTATCCAGCCCCCATTGATAGGCATTCAGGTTCATTCCATGTCTTTGCTATTATGAATAATATTGCAATGAACATAACGTGCGCATGTGTCTTTGTAACAGGATGATTTATAATCCTTTGGGTATATACCCAGTAATGGAATTGCGGGGTCAAATGGTATTTCTGTCTTTAGGGCTTTGAGGAATCGCCACACTGTCTTCCACAATGGTTGAACTGATTTACACTCCCACTAACAGTGTATAAGTGTTCCTTTTTCTCCACAGCCTCACCAGCATTTGGTATTTTTTGATTTTCTAATAATAGCACAACAATTATTTTTGACTAACATCTTATTCTTAAAATTTTCAAACATAAAGCAAAGTTTAAAGAATTTTACAATGGACACCAGTTTACTCACCATCTAGATTTTACTATTAACATAATTGACTATATTTTCCTTATCACGTACCAATTTATTACACATTCCTCTATCCATTTTACTGTTTTAAAATACTTCAAAGTAAACAACAGGCATCAGTATGCTTCACTCTAAATAGTTCAGCATGCATGTAATTAATTGGAGTTCAATTTTTTTTGAAGTAAACCTTATACACAATGAAATGCACAAAAAGTGTACAGTTTTCATAAATGCTCACTTATGTAACCCAAGCCCCTATCATTATATAGAACATTATGCTCACCCCAGAAAGTTCCATCATGTTCCTTCGTAGTTCATCTGTCCTCAATCCCCACAGAATAGTTTTGAAAAATTTTTTTAAAAAATTCAATATAACTTCTATAACTTACTAGAGTCATCTCCTCTTACTAATAAATTATTCAGCAAAAAATATGACGTGGCATACTTGGAACCTATTAAAGTTAGAGACTAAATTTTTCTTTGTATTTGTTGCTGGTGTACATCAAGAACAAGATTAGTGTAGTGGTTAATGACATATTCTTTGCAAGATTACTCAGTAAAATGCTGTTCCCATACTGCACCTTGACTATAGATTTTATTTGTAAAAATGATTCGCCATAGGTCCTTTTTTAAAAATAAATTTTATTAGGCCAGGGGCGGTGGCTCATGCCTGTAATCCCAGCACTTTGGGAGGCTAAGGCGGGCAGATCACTTGAGCTCACAAGTTCTTGACCACCCTGGGCAACATGGCGAAACCCAGTCTCTACAAAAAATACAGCTGATTGTGGTGGTGTACGCCTGTAGATCCAGCTATTTGGGAGGCTGAGGTGGGAGGATTTCTTGAGCCTGGGAGGTGGAGGTTGCCAAGATCATGCCGCTGCACTCCAGCCTGGGTGATGGAATGAGACTCTGCCTCAAAAAAAAAAAAAAAAAAAAGTGTACATGATTTAAGGTGTACAACATAATGTTATGAGATACATATAGATAGTAAAATGGTTACTATAGTGAAACAAATCAGCATATCTATCATCTCACACAGTTACCTATTTGTATGTGTGGCAACAGCAAGTACAATCTTCATTTGGCAGGAATTTTGAATACAATACCACTAGCTAGAGTCCTCATGTTGTACATTAGATCTGCTACTTTGGATCCTTTGACTTATATCTCCCCATTTCTTCCCCACCACCCTGCCCCTGGTAACCATTGTTTTATTCTCTATCTCTGTATTTGACTTTGCAGTATAGGTTGTTTGGAGGGCCTTGTAGTTACCTTCCTCATTGCTTGGGGCTATGTCGGGGAAAGTCAGGCTCTCCACATCCCTTAGCCCATTACTTCCTGGGGTGGCCCCTCCCACTGGGTTTTCTGTCTTCTTCTTAGAAGAGGGAGAGAGGACTACTGAAGGGGAACTGCCTGTCAGTTGAGTTCTACAAAGAGTCCTAGGAAAGGGAAGCAGTATTGTTGAGAAAGCTCTTCTAGCTGAAATGGAATGAGAGGAGGAGACATGCATAGATACAAGCGCATGTTTTGTAATGGTTTCGGACTAATGAAACAAAGGGGAAGAAGGTCAACTAGGTAGTGGAGAAAAGAAAATTATGAATGCTGGGAGAACATTTCAGACAGATTCCCTAGTTCTCTCCTTATAAAGTTATCTTCTGGTAGCTGACTTTTAGCCCCTGAGCGCTGACGACTGCTTGACTCTAACTCCTAAGACATCCTCCAGTGAGCTTTGTGCTTGCCCCCCTCACACAGGACAAAATAACCAAGTTGGCCGGCCACGGAGGCACACCTCTGTAGTCCCAGCTATTCAGAAGGCTGAGGCAGGAGCATCGCATAAGCTCAGGAGTTCTAGTCCAGTCTGGATAACATAACGAGACCTTGTCTCTTAAGAACAAGAGGCAACACACACACACACACACACAGTCGTCGAAGAAAGCACAGGAACTCTGATCCTTCTTGCTGCTCTCAGAAGGATAGAGCCACCTGGTTATTCTAGCCAAAGAGCAGGACAGATAAATGAAGGAGCTGAAACTGCCCAGTACCATCATACTGGGATGGTTAACCATTATGGTTGCAGGAAAAATTGTTCAGAATGAGCAAAAATGTAGAATTCTGTTACACCTCTATTTTCTATATCTTAGCTTTAACACATATACCAGTTCTAATGTATATAACCAATTTCTAACTCAACTTTGAATTGTTTGCCTTTATAACCATTCTGTGTAGACACTGTCCTATATACAGACATGCATAGACAGTGTCAGTGTCTGTACAGGAATGTTATCATTGTTCAAAGAACTTTCAATTTCTGAGTAGGTCAGCTGGTTAATTAATGTGCCAATTCTAACATCTACTTTTTACACATGAAAGAGGCTCAGGAACAAAGATGCTACTCAAAGTCATCAAACTTCCATGTTGGGTGAATTCAGAAAGCCACTCTCCTTGATTTCAATTACTCATATAGCCTCTGCCTATTGAAAATACAACAGTTCTGCTCTACCTTAGGCAAAACTGTTGGAAATGAAGTCTTTCTTTCATTTACTATTTGGCAAAAGGATCCCTGCTGGGCAATGTTACAGAGTTTAATTCTGCTTTCTCAACAAGCTTCTCCTTAACCTGCTGTCCCTCTCCAACCCAGCTTCCCCACCACAAAAATACTTCCACTTCCCAGCAAGCTCCTCCTGTCTTTTTACCTGTCCTGTATTTCAGACTTCTCCAGCGAGTAAATGGAAGGCACTCACAACTATCAAAGTCCAAGTACAAAGCTCTGGATTAGAAGGCCTCTGTGCAGGGCAGGGCTTATGAAAGCAACCAAACTTCTACTTACAGCACCAGGGCAAGCTCACTGCCTGGCACACGGAAAGTGCTGAATGCAAGTGAGAAAAAAAAAATGAAGGAATAAATGAGGTCCACTGGGCACTTAACAAAAGGAACAAAGATAATATCTGCTCTCAAAGAGCTTCTAGTCCTTCTGGAGAGGAGTTAGAAAATTGAACAGCTGAAGAATACTTACACAGAACAACTTCTCAATATATAAACTAATTTAGTACCAACTTGACACAGAAAGGCCAAGGAGCAATACCACATTTAGATGAAGTTGATAATGAAAGATTGCCTAGGGAAAGGGGGTTTTGAATTGGGCTTGAAAGGCCAAAGATTCCCTATTTAATAAATGGTGTTGGGAAAACTGGCTATCTATATGCAGAAAACTGAAACTGGACCCCTTCTTTACACCTTATAGAAAAACCAACTCAAGATGGATTAAAGACTTAAACATAAGACCTAACACCATAAAAATCCTAGAAGAAAACCTAGGCAATACCATTCAGGACATAGGCATGGGCAAAGACTTCACGACTAAAACACCAAAAGCAATGGCAACAAAAGCCAAAAACAACAAATGGGATCTAATTAAAAGAAAGAACTTCTGCACAGAAAAAGAAACTATCGTCAGAGTGAACAGGCAACCTACAGAATGGGAGAAAAGTTTTCCAATCTATCCATCTGACAAAGGGCTAATATCCAGAATCTACAAGGAACTGAAATTTACAAGAAAAAACCCCATCAAAAAGTGGATCAAGGATATGAACAGACACTTCTCAAAAGAAGACATTTATGTGGCCAACAAACATGAAAAAAAGCTCATCATCATTGGTCATTAGAGAAATATAAATCAAAACCAAAATGAGATACCATCTCATGCCAGTTAGAATGGTGATCATTAAAAAGTCAGGAAACAGATGCTGGCAAGGATGTGGAGAAACAGGAAAGCTTTTACACTGTTGGTGGGGAGTGTACATTAGTTTAACCATTGTGAAAGACAGTGTAGTGATTCCTCAAGGAGCTAGAATCAGAAATACCATTTGGCCCAGCAATCCCATTACTGGGTATATACCCAAATGATTATAGATCATTCTACTATAAAGACACATGCACATGTATGTTTATTGCAGCACCTTTCACAATAGCAAAGACTTGGAACCAACCCAAATGCCCATCAATGATAGACTGGATAAAGAAAATGTGGCACATATACACCATAGAATACCATGCAGCCGTAAAAAAGGATGAGTTCATGTCCTTTGCAGGGACATGGATGAAGCTAGAAACCATTATTCTCAGCAAACTAACACAGGATCAGAAAACCAAACACCACATGTCCTCACTCATAAGTGGGAATTGAACAACGAGAACACATGGACAGAGGAAGTGGGGAGCATCACACACTGGGGCTTGTTAGGCGGGGGGTGGGGGCTAGTGGGCGGGATGGCATTAGAAATACCTAATGTAGATGACAGGTTGATGGGTACAGCAAACCACCATGGCACATGTATACCTATGTAACCTGCACATTCTGCATGTGTATCCCAGAACCTAAAGTATAACAACAAAAAAATAGATCGCCCTCACATCCACCACTTAACTATCTACAACATCTGTCACCATATTGATCACAAAGGTTGATGTGGCTGTCAACCTGGCTGGCTATGCGGGTGTACCCTTCCTCCCTCACTGCCCCACGTACATCCTTCCCAAAGCTCTGTGCTTGGTTGAAGAGAGCTACCTTCCCTGATAAAATGGTTAAGTGATACAAGTTTTATAGCAGGCTTCAGCTTCAAATTGAAAATCGCTTAATTATAAAAATACTACTTTTCAACAATTCATGAAATAAAAATATAGCCTATTCTGGCATAGTTGAAACATCTGACATTTTGTGAATGCTATTTTAAATTCAGTTAAAATGTTCAATATTGAAAGTAGCTATTTTTATTGTGATAAAACTAGAAATTTTGGTGGAGCCCAGCGTCATGGTAAAAACAATGATCTTACAAAACTTAAAAACAGAAGCTATGGAGCAGAACTCTACTTGGAATTGGTTGTGGTATACATGTAACTCATAGGTTGGTTAAAACCAGCTGTGATATTCTACCATTCAAAATAAAAACCATAATTATCAAACTTTTAAAAAGTAGATAATTATAGTAATTGAGCAGAAAGGAAATAAAGAGGCAGAAGTAAAACATTTAAGGCTTAGGAAGAGCAGATTTGCTTACTGAGAGGAGCAAAAGTTTCATTGAGGAATAATGAAAAGTGAGGGTGGTGAGATGAGGGACAAAGAAAAAGGACTCTATCTTGATGAGTCTTGAATGTGCCTCTGTAAGTTCATAAATTAGGAAGAATCATGAGAAACACTGTTTGAAAAAGGATAAAATTGCTACTTTTTTTGGTCACCATGAGTGAGGAAAGCCTGGGGCTGGAAAACCAGCCAGAAGCCATTGGGATAATGCCAGAATCAGGGATGAAGTCCAGAAGAGCGCAAGGGAGATGGGAATGAAAAAGCGATTCCCTTTCTAGTCACTCAACATAGACAGAACAGGCCAAGTTATATTTAAGCCAGACTTTTAAGTTTACCTCCGACGTCCAGTTTCCATCACTTCAAACCTTCAAGTTACCAGATGTAGATCTGGGTTTTCCTCTCTGCTCACCAGATAGTTCTCACTCAGCAAGAAAAGGATTGCTGAGACCTTTGATCTTCACCAATACATTTTCATCTTCTAAAGAAATGAGCAGGAGATTTTTTTCTGGAGTCAACCTGTTCAAATTCCTTTTGGATTTCTCTTTCTTGATCAAGATTTTCAAACTGTCATCTTAATGAACAATTTTGTTCCAGATTTTAATATACTGAAACTTAATGATCATTTAAAATGTGGCTATATGAATGGTTACTTAAACCACAGTGATCAAGAATGCTTGGAGTTACCTGAAGATTGATTTATTCCAATGGCCATATTTCTGTGCCATTGCTTATGAGCTTACAAGATTTTTTTTGTGCTGGTGGTATTACCTAGTAATCTCGAGTTGGCCAACCTGGATTTGATTCTGGCTGCATAACTTGCTGGCCATGTGATCTTAATCTCTCTAACCTCAGTTTTTTTAATCAGTAAAATAATGATAATATATACCATATATAGTAGTAGCTCTTAACATGTGGTTGCCAGTAACAGAAGCATCTCTATCACCTGGGAAATTGTTAAATGCACATTCTCAGGCCCCACACCAGACTTACTGAATCAGAAACTCTGGGGGTGGGACCCAGAAGTGTTTCAGCAGCCCTCCAGGTAATTCTGATGCTTATTCAAGTTCGAAAACCAATGTGATAGGGTAAGCACTAGATACTTACAGGGATTGTAATCAGTAAGGGAGATAACATACATAGTGTTTGGTGCAGGCCTGGTACTAATGAAGTGCTCCGTAATTCACAGGCGTACTGTTAGAGGTGATGGTGGTGACCACCTTCAGAAGCAGGTTAGGAAGATTCCATGATTAGGAATGGTGGCCATGATTAGGCTACCAAAAGGGACACCCTATTTTCAAAAAAGTGAAAATCCATCCAGGCACCTCACAGGTAACCAAGCAAATGTTTGTTCTCTAAAATTGCTGAAACATAAATCTGCCCCTAATTCCCATATGAGACACAGTCATATCAACTTATCTGTCAATGCTTTAGCATAGATCCCTTGAACATAAGCTAATCTGCAATCCCAGAAAACAAGGTAAAAATAAATAAGTTGCTGTAACTTTTATTGGTGGTTCTAGGTTACAACTCTATCCCTGACTCCCTCTAACATCTATTGTCAATTTGGAATGCTTATTGTGGTTAGGACCTTGAAAAACCATGATTTGCCTGTTTGCATGATAATGGAGTCAAGGTTAGCGTCTTGTTTTTGTTTTTGTTTTTGTTTTTTGCCTAACTTCCACTGGCCCACTGTGGCCAGTATTCTGGCAGTGGAGGTGGGAAGCAACCCATTAAGTAAGTAGCCCAGAAGTGAGACGTGTCTGATCTCTGGGTGAGGGTAGACAGAGTAACAAAATATAGCTTCCATGGCTCTTCTATTTATCTAAAAAACAGTTTTGAGCTTCCACAATGTTTCAGGCCTGGTGCTATGCCAAACAAAACAGCCTCTCCATAGGACTGACACGTGGGGAAGATATATATATATATATTTTTTTTTTCTTAATCTGTTGTATATAATAATCTAATAATAATCTAATACTATAAGCATCTAGTCATTTAACTATTTTTTAAACTGAAATTGTAATAAATGCTATAAAGAAGTACACGGTGTTATGTAAGCCTGAAGAATAAAATTAGACTCAATTCTTGGATTGATGAGGGCTCTCTGAGGAAGTTGGAGTTCAGATCTGTTAAAACTTTAGCATAGATCCCTTGAACACAAGCTAATCTGTAATCCCAAAAACAAAATAAAAAAAAATCAGTTGCTAAGTTCTAAGATGGTGCCATGATCTTGGTTGGCTCCCTGGTTTTGTCTGAATAATCTCCTTCAGTGTGAGCAGGACCCATGACTGACTTCTAACCAATAGAATATGGCAAAGGTAAGGGAAACTCACTCCTGTGATCCTATTGTGATATATATTAGACCAAGGAGTCAGCAGTGGAAATGGAGACAAACAGATGAATATGAGAAAAATTAAAAAGGTATAATTGATGGGGTCGAGAGTGGTTTAGAGCTCCCTGGTTTCTGTCTGTCATTCTTGGGAATGAAATGTTGAAAGGTGGTCCAGTCTGAGGCAAGGGGTCAAAGATCATGAGTTGTTTGTGCCTGTCGTGTATGAGATGCCTGTGTGCCATCCATGAGGTGTTAAGCAGTTGTATGTAGCATTTCAGAGCTCAGAGAAATGCTCTGGGCAGAAGAGGAATATTAGGGGATTTTGTTAGTAACTAAAGCACTGGAGGGCATGGACTTTCCTGACCAGGTAGAGAGATAAAGTGGGGAAAAAGCCTCTACTCAAACCTTGTGGAACTCCTCTATTTAAGAGCTGCTAGAAGAGGTAGAGTCCTGGAAAATAAACCAAGAAAGAGCTGCTGAAGAGAAAAAGGGGACATTTCCAGGTGTCTCTCTTGGGTGGTACAAGTATCTTTGACACATGGATTACTTGTACACTCTCCTTCCTTGATTAACCTGAAAGCATTTGGAACCTTTGCTTTTTACTTCTGTCCTAACCCAATCAACTCAGTGTATGGAGCACATAGTAGGCACTGGCCAAATAGTTCTTGAATTGAGTCATTTCCTTCATATTCAAGAAAGGGCAGAATAAATAGACGTGGAGACCCAATTCCTTCAAGCACATAAACAAATGAGCAGAGTACAGGATATTGTTTCATTGGGTGAAGGTAAATATACAGCTATGTGACTAAAATAGTTCAAAAGCCGTTTCAGTAGTTTCTGTTGCTGAAATATGTTTAATCAAATGTTTAATCTCTCAGAGAACTGATAACAAAACAAGACTTCTTGGCCCTGCCCTGCAATCAGGAGTTAATTATTGTTTGTGCCTTTGGTGTTCCTTGTCTCATGTTCAAGAAGTTTAACTCCTAGTGAAAATGGCATTAGGGACAATTTGTTTGTTTTAAAATTGCATGAAGAATTTATTGCATTTATAATCAGCCTTGGACCAAAACCCACCAGCCATGTACTGAACTTTGGTCCTCTTGGGAGTGAGTGAGCCCAAATATCCCTAATCGGGTGCCAGAAGATAGAACCCCAACAAAGCAATCAAACTCACACTTCCCAGAAAATGACACTAGGGAACAGACCCACCAAAAACCACTCTGCCACTCCTTAGAGCTATGACCTTCAAAGAATGTACTTGTATTAGTTTCCCAGGGTTGCTTAACAAATCACTGCAAACTGCATGGCTTAAACCAATAGAAAAGTATTCTCCCATAGATATGGGGGCCAAAAGACTTGGCTCAAGGTGTGGGGAGGGCTATGCTTCCTCTGAAGGTCCTGGGGGAGAATCTGCCCCCTTGTCCAGCTTCCAGTGGCTCCAGGTGTTCCTTGACTAGGGGCAGCATAACCCCAATCTCCGTGTCTGTCTTCACGTGATAGTCTCCTCTGTGTCTGTCTTTTCCTTTTCTGTCTCATCTAAGGACACTTGTCATTGGATTTAGGAGCCACCTGGATAATCCAGAATGAACTGATCTTGAGATCACTATCATAATTGAATCCATAAGACTCTTATTCCAAATTAGGACACATTCTGAGGTTCTGGGTGGACATATCTTTTGGGGGATCATCATTAAACCCACTAAAAACTCCTAACAGCCCATGAAGTAAGCAAGTTCAATAATTCCCATATTAAAATGAAAAAAAAAAAAAAGACTTTCCAGAATATATTAAATGTATCTAAAGTGACAGGGGCTTGACTCTGGACTTTCTGAAAAGCCTGTCCAAAAAGATGACTTCCTGATGTTAGGTAAGAAGTTGTATTAGGGAGTCCCTTCTAGGATAGGACTGACCAAAATTACCATCTGACCAAAAGTCTCTTCAGGGACTTGGATGCCAACCATTAGTGTCACCCTTTGATGGCCTCTTAGAAACAGGCATGAGCTAACTAAGAAAGCACATGCCTGGGAAAGATGATGCCTTCATTGACTCATCTGTGGAGAGTTATTTATTCGATTATCTCCCCAGATCATCTAATTCACTGCCAAATAATCTGTATGTTTGGGAGATCTAATTTATGCTATCAATAATTTTCTTTAAGGAGATATAAAGTCTAGTCAAGACTAAGTTTAGAAATTATTTATGCTGTAAGGCCTGTTCACTTTCTCCTAATCTAGGGTGTTGTCTTCCCAATAATTAATTCTGGCCAGAGAAAGAGTCTTGTGGTTGCCTAGAGGGGTGTAGGGGTGCACCTGTGCCTATGACACCCAAGAAGCCAAATAACCAACCAGCCATTGAACTTGCACTAGGAGACATAGTTGTCCTCCTATGTAGACCCAATGACAGCATGATGATTTACCCCATACAATTTTTAAAAAATAAGCTGTGGGGTCTCAGGGGGATGAATTGACTTGAACTTGTTCTTCAGTGACTCATAACCTTTATAACAACATCACAGACCAATGTGGAACCAGCAGAGCTCAAAGACTATAATACCTTTATTTCCCATCTATTTGTGAAGAAGAGATAGGAGTATGTAGATCATTGCTGAAAGCAATTAGTTACTAGAGTCAGTTGCAGCAGAGGAAAGGATAAAGAATGAAACTTTCTGAAGCCATTAAGAATGACATTGCTTGTAAACTGAACATAATTAGGTACCCCGGCTCATGCTGATTGCTCACATCAGTAGGCATTTAGCACAGAGGAGGAAGGGGGAAATAAGTCACTCTGAGCTAAGGGATAGAAGGTTAGATTATAGGAGAGCAGGGTGTAAGATTTTAAACTTGAGTCAAAGGCATAATCTTCCTGATCTTCTGTCCGGTGGAATTGTCATGCCCGGCCCCCTAATTGGAATGCTGAATGCAATAATGGCTCCAAAGTACTGAGAGATCCATGGAAGAGTTACGTGATTTGAACTACAGAGGCACATTAACCATGGTCTGTTCAGAGCCTAAAGAGAGTAGGGCAAGGATGGTGCTGCCCGCCACCATTGCACTGAACTTTCCAAGGCTCCAGCACATGTCATGTCACTCCTTAGTCTAGAAATGCCAGTGTCTTCCACCTCACAAGTAAAGTCAAAGATCTTTTCTTGATATCAATTGCTATTATGTTATTAACCATAAAACTCTAAAAGCACAAAGAAAAAAAACACCACAAATCTCAGCACTACTGTTCCACATTACATCTTGACATGTTTTTCTAGTCCTTCTGCAATGCAGAAATGTGTAAACTTTAAAGCAACAAACAAAACTTTTGGGCTCACTTGGCATTAATTTATTCATTCCACAATATTTAATGAGCACTTCTTATATGCTAGGCACCATGAAAGACACTAAAATGACAAAGATGCGTAAGATTGTCATTTCCTTGACATGTTCTCCAGTCTAACGAGAGATGAACATAGGAACAGAGGGTGATAATTTGCTCTTGTGTGTGTCTCAGGAATCAGGTGCTAAAACTAAAATTTTTATAGCCCTCCTCTTGGGACCACTCTTTCCTATTCACCCATCTCTCCTGTTTTCTGTTATGGCAGGTGCAAGCAAAAGTCTTGGGGCAATGGATTTAGGAGAAAGGAAGAGAAACGTAACTGTCCTCAAACATTTTGCAATGTCTCTTTGTTCATTACAGAAAATTATGCCCCTTCTATAGATTAGTACCATTATTTTCTACTGTTTAATATTATGTAAGGTCATAAATATGATCCTGAGTGTAAGAACAATTCTCCATCTTTGTTCCTGTAGACCCCTTATGACAAGTGTCACCTTAGGTCAGAGGAAAAACTCTGACTGCCTATGGGGCAACACTGGCCAGAGTAGGAAGCAGATATTTTAGGTGAAAGCAAATAGCCTCAGAGAGGTTCCTCGGTGTAAGAAGCATAGTGAAGAAAATACTTCACATTAACCGAGCACTTACGTGCTGGGCTTTACACGCACAATCTCATTTAAGTTACACAGCATACTTATGAAGTTGGTATTACTACTCTTGTTTTACAGATGACATTGAGGCTAGAGAAGTTAATAACTTTTCTGAGATTATCCAGTGAACGTGTAGCAAACTACCTTGAGCCCCCAAGTCAGCGCTCTTAACCTTAGGAAACACAAATCACAAGACGGCACCAGGCAAGAGAAGCTGCACAGTGTAAAGGCATAGTATGGGCTGCAGAATTACAAACAGCTTCACACTCTGGTTCTGTTCTTCCTCAGTCCCCATAACTTTTTTGCTGGTCAGTGTTCTCATTTCTATGTTAGAGGGACACATCTTGTTTATCACTGGTCCCTCAACATCTGTAACTGCGTCGGCCAGCCTATAGCATAAGCCCTTCAATAATGTGTTGAATGAATGCCAAGTTAATGCATGACCTCAGACAGGTTAAGAATACTTATTTTTACAGGGCTGCGGTGAGGGTGGGCGGTGATATGAGTGAAGTGACTCACTTGGTGCCTGCACACAGACACTCCACAAGCGGCCCCCTCATTATGCTATAATGAAGGCACAGAAGGGGGGAAGGTGAATGAACTGAGCCATGGACTTCTTCCCTTAGTCTGAACGATTAGTGAATTCCTCCCCTACAGACATATTTCAGAAAGTGTGAGGCCACTCTGGGAAATAGAACTAGACAGGAACGAACTCAGTTTGGGAGCCTCGCACAGATTGTCATACGGTGATAGATTTCCTAGAATGTAAAGACCCTTGCACTGATGCACGTGCACGGCGCCACCAGTTCCCGAAAGCATTTTCAGAGCTTAATGCAGTGCCAGGCTTGGTGTTTGCATGCCTGTATTGTCCTCCTGAGGCAAAGCGAAAAGTCCTTTTTGATTCCTGCTTCATCCATAGGAAAAAAATAAAAACAAAAAACATACTAGAGAAGTCCTCAGTGGAAACGGCATTGTCACCAAGCATAATAGAAACATTTTAAAGATAAATTTCTTCCAGTTGCTGAGGCCTTTTATCTGGCAACTCAGAGAAGGGTGTTAAGACTGATAAGCAGATTTTCTTCACAGTAAAGTAAAATATTGGAGACTGTATAGAAAGAATGAGCACATTTATGCTGTCTAAAATCTGGCTTTTGTAGTGTGAGTCTACTCAAGATATCACTGTTTATCTCCTACAAAGCTGATTTAGCTGTTTTCTCACCTTTTCACAATAATCTCATAGAAAACCCTTATTTTTCATTCGTATTTGACACAATCTCCTGGCAGCAGCTCAAACTGGCCGCCTTCAGGGAGGAGGCCCGCTGCAGCTGGATGGGCCCCTTCCAAATATCTGATTATCAGCTGCTTTATTTTAAAGCAAGAAGGTCTTTGGCAAAAAATATTTTGGCCAAATTCAAGCCCTACTCTATATGGTGATTTCCAAATAAACTGTTGTAACTTGCTTTCAAGGGATGCGGATTGCTTCTAAGCCCAGAAGAGTATGTTCTTTTCCCTTTCTTTCCTCTTTCCTTATCCTTCCTCTGACGACAGAGGGGAAAGGAATGATTCTCCTCTGCTCCTGACTTACAATGCTCATCAGCCAAAGTCAGAAGGACAAGTCTTCCTCCAGGAAGGGCTCTTCCCAACTCTGCTGAAAGCCGCCTCCTCTGCCAATGCCTTGGGCGCCTCCATACACCACTTCTCAGGACAGCCTCCACTTGGAGGAGCTAAGGGCCAGGAAAAGGTCGTTTCCCTTAAAGAACCAACACAATTCTTATGATTAGTTAAGGAGGATTCTGTAATCAGCAGGGTGTCTCTCTGCCCGGCTGTTGGAAACCTCGGAGCTAGAAATTGCACTCTTTTTGCCAGGATTTCTTGATATGAATTTTTCTTCGATTACCACTTCATGTTTTTGTAGCTTCTGTGAATGAATCTGTTTTATTAGAACTTTATAACTTGTCTCAAATTCTTCTTGAGAAGTAGATGAATTGTGAATAAACATTTTAAGTGGCTGCCATTACTCTAACCATGCTGTTTCTTTCACCTGAACAAAAGAAAAAGTAACCCAGGAAAGACAATTTAAAAGCATCTTTCTAATGAAGAATTTCTAGCTAGAAGTGTTTGGCTTCACACGAAGATCAAAATAAAATCAATCATTCATTCATATAGAAAACTTTTCATCAAGAAACATTTACTTATAGGGTCAAAGTAAACTGCCTCCTTTTTTCCCCCCTGTCCCATCCTCATTTTTTAACAATAACATAGTCAAAAAGCCCATTTTATAGATAGGTAAACTGAGTCACAGAATGTCAAAATAACTAGACTAAGAAAATGTACTAAGTGATAGAACAGATAACAACTGGAGATGCTATAGTCTGTGGGCTCTGAGGGGATAGCACTAGCTCAAAATCTCCAGACTGGAGCCTTAACCCCATCCCAACACAAATGTTGCTGGGCAACTTACAGGGTTAGGTCTCATTTCTCTCACCTCCAGTTTCTCCATGAGAAAGATGGTATTTCATGCCTTTTACTTTCTTTGAGGAGAGGTTATCAGTTCCTGTTTGATTTAATAAAATAATCCTAATTCAAATATTTCTGTTTAGGGGAAAGAAAAATTTGCCTTTGAAAAGCCTATTCATTAAAACCACATAATGTGATTCACTAAAAATATCCACTAAATTATGTAAACACAATACATATTTACAAAAATTGTGAGAAAATTTAATCAGAGCAACTGAGGCAAGGGTCAATGTCTATACAGCCTGTTTACAATCCAACCTATTCCTGCAATCAAGAAGGAATGGCAATAGAAATGCCATTTTAAAGAGATATGCACATCTATTATACTAAACTCCTCAGGAATCAGGAGAAAATTTTGAAAGAAGTAAATGGAGGCAGCTGTGGAGGCAGATGAGTAGGAGACACAGCTATAATCCTGTCCTCGTGTTATCTGACCCACAGAACTATCATGATGGGCTCAACTTCCTCCAGACATTAGAATGAACATGGCCTAACATCATGGTGCTTGATTTTGTCTATAGGAATCAATCTACCCCCAGAAACATGTTAACAGAAGAGAATCATGTATGTTCCTGACATGAAGCATCAGCCACGAACCCAGCAGCATTCTCCCTTTATTTGTGCCTATATATTTGAAAATAAGGGGTGGGAGGCATACCGAAGTTTACTTTAAGACTAAATAATGTTGCTTTGTGGCACTCATATTGTATCTATTACACATTTCACTTCAAAACCTCATCTCCCCTAAACCCTCTTCAACGTGCTTGAAGTAGCACTGCCAAAGGAAAGGAATTTTCTATTTAACTAGAGCACTGACATTCTGTTACACAATTCGATCTTGTCTATTTACCTGCTCTCAAAAACACAAGACACTAAACACAAAATGCTGAATGCGTTGAGTCTGTGGTGCCATAGGTGTCTGAATGCATCCGTAGCTTCCCTCTCACTCATCAGTGTAATTGTTGCCATGTTATTCCATTTTTTGATTAGTCTAGTCCCTCAAGCTCAATGCTTTTTTCTGGCCCAACGTTCTTCTGCTGGTTGTCATGGTGACTGAATTGTTAGAGAGGAGAAAGGCTCTGTTGTCTGTCATTGTTCTGTTGTGGTTTAGGTAACGCAGGAGGCAACACAAGTGAAGTGGATGGACCTTTTTTGCTCTGCATCATTTCATAGTATTGAAAAATCTCACATAAAAAAGGAGCAAATAGGCCCAACCAAAGAAATAACCAAGCTCTTTCTAAAGTGCACATTATTATAAAGAGGCAAAAATGGCACTAATGATGAACTGAGTAATCTATGAAAATGCTGCTGAATATTACATTTATTACTAGAACAATTGCTGTGACTTAAACATCACATACAATACCTACCATTTTGCAATTTAGAGTAAATACAGTTTTTAACTATACAATTGTAGCATCAACTCATTGATTCTCCAGGCTGTGCTACTTTAACCTTATGTTCTGTTTAACCTAAAGATATGTTAGAAGTGAAGATTTGAAGCAGAATTCAGAGTTGGGCAAACTTTCTTTTAGTGGTAAGATAGTATTCAGGTCAATTGCTACTTTGGGAATGTAGAAATGATTTTTTCAAAAAAATTAGAGATAACTGCAAAGAAGAATTTCTTATTTCAAATGGTAAAAAATGTTTTTGAAGCTAACCAAAATAAATATAATCCCTCCTTGATTTATTTTTCAATTTTCCCAATTTTTTGAGCCAGAAAACAGAGGCATATAGCATACGCATATGGTAAGTGAAGGGGTATATCATAGGCTAGGACCAAATTCATAATGGCTCTTATCAAAATTGCTCTAAGTCATCTTCCATCATTGCTTTGGTAGATGTAATCAACATCAGTACTGGTATAGTTATTTTCGGTTTAAATTTTTTTATTTGCTATATTTGATTGTGAAATGGTTTATTCAGCTGTTTCATTTAATTATTTTAATGATACAGTTTTAAGTAGGGAACATTTGGTAAAATATGATTGGAAAACAAAAAAAGATTAAAGGTTTACTGTGAAGTTTTCCTTCCCATGCCTAAAATTCATCTGCCTAGTTCTTACTCCTCCACATATAACTACTGTTATATGACTACTGTTCATTTCTTTTGTAGTTTTCTAGAGTTTCTTTATGCAAATATTTTTTCAAAATACTAAGATTTTTATTTTGCGTCTTGCATGAACAAATGGTAGCATACTATTCATGGTTCTGCATTTTTCACTTACCACTATATTTGGTTGTCTTTTCACATCAGAGCACAGAGATCTTCTCCCTTTTTCTTTTTACAACAGCAGAGTGTTCCATTGTATGGATGCACTATAATTTATTTAATCCCTATTGATGGACATTTGGTGTGTTCTCAAAATTCCGCTCTTTATAATGAATAACCTTGTGCATTTATTTCTTATGTATGCAAATATACATAAAAGATAAAATCCCAGAAGCGAAATTTCTAGGTTAGAGTATATTTGCAATTGTAATTTTGATGCAAATTGTTAAATTCCCCTCTATAGAGGTTATTCCAATTTACACTCCCATTGACAGTGTAAAGTACCTGTTTTCCCAACTTTGACAACAAAGGGTAGTATTAAACTCTTGAAGTTCAGCCAATCTGATAGGTAAAAAATAGTAGCACTCTAGAGTTTTAGTTTCTGTTACTAGCGATGTCAATATCTTTTTATATGTTGTAAGACAATTGTATTTCTTTTCATGTTAATCTTCTCCTTAAAGTCTTTGTCCATATTTCTTTTGGAGTGTTAATATTTTTCTTATTGATTTCTAGTTCTTTATATGTTTGGGAAATTTTCCCTTTAAGTGTGTCATGAGTTGCAAATATTTTTTCCCAACTTGTCATCTGTGTTTTGACTGCGTATCTGGAGTTTTTTCCAGGCAGAAGTTCTGATTTTTATGCAGTCACATCCATCTTTATGGCTTCTTTCTCCACTCCAAGGTTATAAATTCTCCCAGGAATTTTATAGTGCTTGAATATTTTTTCTTTTAAATTTAATATTAACATTTAGACTTTATCCTTGAGCAGTATGAGTTACAGATCCAACTTTAGATATTTCCAGGTCATTCTAGTTATCCTATCACCAAATATGGAATAATTCATCCTTTCCCTACCACCGACTTTTTGTGTTCCCTTTATCAGATACTAAAGTATAGTATGTTTTTGGCCTATTTCTGGACTTTGTATTGTGTTCCCTGTCTGCTCACACATTGAGTACTAGTACATTTAACATAATACAAACACAATGAACAAGAAATTACAAGAACTGTACAGTCACGTGCCACATAATGTTTTGGTCAACGATGGACAGCATATATAATGGTGGTCCCATAAGATAAAGGAGCTGAAAGATTCCTATTATCTAGTGTTATCACAGCCATCATGATGTCCTTTATAGTATTGTAGCACCCTTTCTAGGATTAGAGACACAAATTTTTTCCATTGTGTTACCACTGCCTACAGTATTCAGTACAGTAACATGGTGTACAGGTTTGTAGCCTAGGAGCAATAAGCTACATCATATAGCCTAGGAGCAGTATGTCATTAAACAGTGTGAAAGAAAATCAAAATATATGTTTATTTGGGAGCAAGAGGCTACACCATATAGCCTAATCGTATATAGGCTCCACCATCTATAAGCGCACTCTCTGATGCTCATTTAATGACGAAATCACCTAACAACGCATTTCTCAGACCATATCCCTGTTAAGTGATGTGTGACTATTGTTAGTTTATAAATGAAAATGGTTATTCCTGTATCTTCACACAAGTATTTTGTCATATTTAGCCACTGCTCACTATAACTCACCATCGAAACGTACATTCCTTTCCCTATTTCCCCAGGAAGTATATCTATTATGCAGAACCAGACGTTGATTGTCATTCAATCTGAGAAAATTCAGCTGAAGCCATCGGCAATTTTTCAATTAAAATTATACATGAAAGAATATACATGGCAGAAGGCTGTTTTCTCTCTGAATATGCCTTTAAGGGTCCAGAGTTGTGGGGTGTTCAAAAATCTCAGCGTGCGTTTGTTCAGCCTCTCATAGTGGTTTACAGCAACAGAAATCTGTGAAACATGCTGCTCTCGCTTTCTGAGGGTGCTCCACGATGACTTCAAAGCGTAGCCATTAAAGAGCATTTGAAAGGGCACTTACTATTTAGTACCCAGTAAACATATATTTTGATTTTCTTTCATACTGTTTAATGGCATAATATTCAGCAAGGATCTGTGGAAACCAGCTAGCAATCACAACAGACACACTCCAGGGAGGAGTACCAGCACTTCCTAGATTGGGCTTCTCTCCCTCCCCACTGTGGAAGGGCTGCGGCCGATTTCATCACAGTGCCAAATATTCACAAGCTTGTTGTCTGTTATTGGTTTAATGTAGTACATTCACAGAGATTGAGGTTGATTTTCAGTAAAGGCCTATGACTAATGCTCCTTGGCTGTGATCTTGAGGCTTTCCAGCTCACTCTACCTGCTTCCACCCCTCCTCCTTATCAAGCATTTCATCACTGGGGAGGGGATTTATGTCCTCACCACAAAAGATGACTTTTGGAGCAGAACCTACCCAATAATCAGAAGTGGCAAGTAAGAGGGCAGGTGGTGACCTCTCTCAGTGACATGAACAAGAAGAGCTGGAAGAGCCTTTCCTTTTGCTTAGAAAGTGCCCAAACCACTCATTGCAGGAAGCATTTGGCTACCGATCACTTCTCTGAGACCCCTTATAAAAGGTGAGCAAAACTGAAAGCTCTCCCTCCCTCCCCAATTAGTTCAGATTGCAGCCGACCTTCAAAGATATCCATTGCAGGGGTGTTTTCTAGTGATGATGCTGTGAAAATAATTTTCCTTTTTGAAGGGCTTTCTTTCTATTCTCTCCCCATGGCAACTTTTGAAAATTTGTTAAAACGCACACTCGCGCACAACCCTCTCAGGCTATCCACAAGCTCTCTAGGTGAGTGGGAACAAATGGCAGCCTATCAGAGAAGTGCACCCAGGACAATTGCACATTTGTGATCATTTGGGGATCTCATGCAGACTCTCCCTGCAGCCCCCAGTGCACCATCAGGAGTTTCTAAGTACAAAATGAGACAAGGTAGGTGGAGACCAGGGTGTGTGTGTGTGTGTGTGTGTGGGTGCGGGTTTAATTAAGCAAACACTAGTTTGTTCCAATTGCCTTTCCAAATTGATAAGAGATTTCTTATGATGCCAGTAACTGCATAGAAATTGAAGAAAGCAAGCTAAGGCTCTATAGCTTTGGGGCATCTGTGTACTTGTTATATGACTGAATCTAATAGCTGAGACTAGAAGCTGATAGGAGAGTGAGCTTGTTGGGGGAAAAGGGGAATTCATGGAATAGACCGTACCAAGGGTTTGAGGGGCAACCACAGATGACTCAGGACTTTTGGGATGCTGTGGTGACAGTTATGGCACTCAAGTCACAGGAAAACTCATTATATCAACAGAAACCTCCCCTGAATAGATGTACATCTAATTGACATGTGATAAAAGAAATCATGCACATATCCGTTTTTAGTAAGCACTTGCTTTATTTCAAGCACCTCAACTTCCCACTGACATCCCTTTTCTGGGGAGCCTTATTTTAAGATGCTCTTTAAATTAGGTATACATAGGGAAGAAAGCAAAAGCTACAGTGCTCCTCCAAGCAGCTTAATTTCTGGGAGAGAAAAAAAATGGCTGTTTCTGTTTTTCCTTTTTTGCCTCGACACAAGAGTGTCATGCCGAGAATTATGCTGAGGCTAGGATTTAATGGCCATGCCAGAAATTGGAAGCAACAACTATGGACCAGAATGTAAATCCCATGGATGGTTTTACTTGATGCTTTTATGGAGCATGAATGAGGATGTAATTTAAAAATAAGCCCTGCATCCTATTTAAAAAGATAAGAAGGGGCTGGATGTGTGTAAATGTTTGGATTAAATATGACCAAGGACTGTATCGTATTCAAATGGCTTGGCACTTTGAAAATGATGGAATCAGGCTTCATAACGATGCAAGCATCTACCTAATGGAACTAAATTTGCAATAAAGGTGCATAGTGGAAAAGAAGGGCAGACAAGTGGCACTGAGAATCTAAGTGAGACAGCATCAAAGAATGAAACATACTGAGTTTAAAGACTGACCTTATTGGGATCCTTTCTGCTCTGACAATGAGGATGTGAATTATCCTATTATTATAAGCAGGTGGATCATCTTATTAATGTACCCTGGTCTTTCACATTTTTGTTTAACTTTAAATCAAATTGAACAATTTCAGGAACAACCTCCCATCCCTCAAAGGAAACAAGCTGATGCCCAGAAATATTTTCTGTGGAGCTTTATATAATTTTTTTTTCTTTCCAGAGACACATTTTCAGCTCTGCCAAACCATAATGCTTAGGCTTTCGTTTGGATATAGCTGAGGTGTCTTGGAAGTTTCTCTGTAAATTCCTTCAAATCCAGAGGAGCTGAATGAGATTCTAAGAGGCTGTGTTCCTCTTAATGATTCCGGATGGAACACTCTTCGGAATTCTGATTTGGATACTGTCAACCACTTGATAGCCCCTGCTCTAAGGGGTGGCAGATGAACCATCATCAAATGTTTTCCAAATTCATCCCTGGTACAACTCTCCCCTTAAGCCAAAATTAGGCAGTAAAGTAGTATTTGCTTAGAAACACTTACCAGGCACCTGCCTAATAAATGCTACCCTGGCAAAGCCTTCCCACACAAAGAAAATATTTCATCGGAAGGTCAATATCTGCAACTAATGAAAGAAATGGAGCTGTTTCAAACTCACCGACAAAGGTTTCTGTCTCACCCCCCTTTCCACTCTTTTCTTTTTGGTTTTGTTTCCTTTCAGCATATTTTAGGAACTAATCAGCCTTATAAAAGGTAGCACTGTTAATCTACTGTTTGTCTTGGTCTTCATTGCAGCTCCTTAAGAGATAGAGTGCAAACAAAGCGAGAATTAAGGTCATTCCATTTAAATCCTTCAGAGAGGAAGACAAGGGCTAAGTTATTGCTGAGGACTACAGAGAGGAGGGCTGGAGGAATCCAGGATTAAAAAGAAAAAAAAGAAACCCTCATTGTTTATTATTTGCCAGCCTCAGAGCAGCCCCCATTCCCATATTTGTGAAGGGATTACCCTCCCATCCTCTGAGATTAATGGGAAGCCCAGACAATTCCCTGGCCCACCATCCACCCTCCACCAAAGAACATTTTCCAGAAAGGTGGGCCTGGGAGTGCACTCACTTGGGGGATGAAGAGCGTGACACACTCATCAGCCTGATGTGATTCGTCCTCCAGCTGCCGGAGATGCACAGGCAAACATAACTGCAGAGGGGATTCCATGCTTGCAGAGAAGCAAAACCACATATTAGGAGGTGGCTGTGCCCATGAAAATCTTAGCATGTATCAGATTTAAAGGGTGGAGGGGGTCCAAATAAAACAACAATCCATGCAAAAGCATTTTAGCAGCATGTAATACTGGCCCCTTTTTTTTGTAATCCTGATTACAACTCTACTCCCCATATTTTGGGACAGAAGTCAATTTCTTTATTTGTTGCTACCACAGTTCATTGAAGCATTACTAAAATATATTAGCTTTCAACACTAAAAAAATGTGGCAATGGGTTGATCTAAGTCACTAATGCATGGGAAATTTTTTTCTTTAAAGAAGTAAGGCCAGGAAGCAGAAATTGCCATCTATAGCCAACAACAGAGATGCAGATTCTTATTTTGGTCACTGAATAAGGTATTTTTCAAATATTCTCCAGTATTTGGCAAGTTTGGCATATAGTAAACGCACAATAAATATTTGTTGCATGAAGAAAACTTTTGGTATTTTTGACTGCTTATACTGAAAACAATAACATGAATGTTTATGGAGCATTTACCACATGCCATGCAGTGTACTAAGCACTTTACTTTCATTATCTCCCTTAATTTCAACATCAACACCATGAGGGTATTATCTGCATTTTACAAATGAAAAAAAAAAAAAACCAAAAGCTCATTGAAGTTAAGTCACTCACCCAAGGTCACATAAGTAATCAGTAGTAACACCAGCCCGCAGGGCCATACCATGTTCTTAATGCTGTATTGCTGCCCCTTGAAAGCAGCATTTCTTAGCTTGAGCTTAGAAAACACTCAGGATTGCTCCAGATTCAATGTGATTTTATTAGATGGACCAATTATCCTCAGAGAATCAGAGTGCTACCTTTAGCCAAGGTGTAATTGGGAAGAGGCTACCTTCATGGCAACTTCAAATTTTTTCCTTAATTCCCAGAAGAATTTAGCTACTCACAAAATACAATGACAATTCGGTGGTGCTTTGTTGAAAGTCATAGGAACAGATCTCCTGAGAGGAGTGATGCTCCTTCCCTAAGGGATATCCTACCTCCTTACCTCCCTCAGTAACCCTCCCAACCCCTGCTCCAGGCGGAGTGTCAAGTTTTCCCAGGCAGGATGAGATCTATACACCCTTGGCATATGGTGGGTTCTGCCTGGCTTTCTGCAGTGTTTGATTATGATTGGCCTCGTTAATTCATTTTGTTGCATGTTCACCCCTCCTTGGAAACTGAACAGGATTAAATTGCATTTATAAAGCCCTGACAAATCACCGTGTGATTGAAATCAGAATAAAGACAAACACTGAGATCATTCTTTGAGGAAATTCTGACAGCATTTCTGGCTCAGCAGGAGTGTTTGTCCAGAGACTCACATTATCTCCTAGCCATTGGGATGCCCAGTTGTAAGCATACTGACTACACAGTAATAAATGTAGGATCTACAATCAAAGACTAACCAGAGTGAAAAGCCATACATGAAATTGTTTCCTCTTGAATAATCCTAAAACCCCATTTTAGCAAATAGTCCAATTTATTCTGTCTCCAAACTCGAGCTCACAAACAAGCTGTCACCAAAGTGGACTGAGTTATACCCATTTATTTAATTTCCCTTCCTTTGAGGAAAGTGCTAGAAAGCCTTATGGTGACCAAAAGAAAGAAGTATAACTAGCATTAAAAATTTAGAAATAACATTTTCTAAGTCAGAAATAATAAAAAGTTCCTGGACATAAAAGTAAGGCATATTTTTATTTTTAGGATACTTTGCTGAGCTATGCAATAATTTCCAGCATGATTGCTTAGCCAGTCTTAGCCGCTCCCTAGTTTGTAATACTGTACTTCCAAATAAATAGGTAAATAAGTAGAAAGAATTAAAAAGGTATTCCCATTTGTGAAATTGCTGTTAATCCCATATAACACAATGAGAAATTTTTACTAATTTCAGTACATGTTTTATTTAGAAATCTTTGGATACTCACTTCATATGGCATAATTTTTGTATTAATAGTATTTTAATATGAGAACCAAATTTTTGAGGATGAGAAACTGGAGCCCACCATCAAAACAAGAATGTCCTGTAATCCTCTTTTATTTCAAAGGTAACTATAGATCTGCTATGAGTTTATGGTAATGATGACTCAGGTTTCTATATTTCACAGTAAGAAAGTCTCAATTTTTCCGTGAAATGTATCAATCTAGTCATTAGATGACCTTTAGGGCTTTCCTGCTGAACAGGCAGTCACCCCTAGAGAGGTTGAATATAAAATAAGTGTACTGATATGGAAATATAATAGCTTCCTTTAATGGAAAATTTCATCTTTGAAGAAAACAGATTCTTCTACCCTTTCCCCATTCAAAAAAAAAATAACAAAATACAGTCAATTGAACTGCTTATGATTTCTAGGCACCAGTGTTAAACATCACATTTAGGAAATTTCTTATTGCCAGAATGTGCCTCATAATTTGTTTTAAGAAATCATCCCCAAGGTAAGACAAGCACAGAATATAAACAGACAAACACTAATTTGAAGGGAAAACACTTTGAGAGAGATTGAATCAGCACTTTAGGGTATCAACATTCATTTCTTTACAATGAGGCCTATAAAATATATTATACATCAAACTGTTTTTGATCATTAAAAGATTTCCAGAATACAGAATGGTTACTTAACAATCCTCACACAGCTGTATGTTGTTTGCTTTGTAAGGTGACAACCAACTGGCCACATGTAGATTATTTTATAAGCATCCCTCTGAGGAAGTGTATCGAGATGGCAGACAAAACACATGCATCTACTCCTGGCTCCAACCCAAGAAAAGACAGATATTTTAAAATAATAAATTTAATGAGCATATTAGAAAATAAAAATTTCATCAGCAGACAAGAGATTCTAAGGAATCCTAGAAGATAGAAAATCAAAGGGGAGTGTATTGACAAGAACAAAACCAGAGGGAAACACAGCCCAGACCAGGAGCAGGAGAGAAGGAAAAAGAGTATTTATCCTACCAGATATCAAACATCCTATGAAGCTCTATTTTTAAAAGCAGTGTAAACATAGTGCAGGAATAGGCAAACATACTAATGGAACAAACATAAAATCTGAAAACAGACCCCTTGTATATATAGAACTTGGTATATAATAAAAGCGGTATTTCAAACCACCAGGAAGAGTGGATATTTAATGCATGGTATTGGCAAAATCAAGTAACTATTTCACAAGAATAAAGTTTGTGCTCTATATTATGTCTCACACAAATTTCAGATGAAACAAAGCCATATGTAATCTATTAAACACTGGAATAAAATGAAAATATTTTACATTTTTATAAAGGTAAAGATTGACATATATGGTTGTGATAAAGACACCATAAATAAAGTTAAAACACACAACACAGCCTGGAAGAAAATGCTTTTAACATCTTCAGGTGAAAAATATTTGTAAAGAGTTCTTCCAAATCAATGAAATAGCAAACTCAATAGGAAAATGGATGAAGATTATAAACAAGTAAGACACAGATAAAGAAATATGAATAGCTAAAAATTACATATAAGAAGATGTGCAACCTTGTGAATAATCAGAAAGCAAATTAAAGAGTTTTTGCCATCAGACAAGAAAAAGTTGGAAGGCATGTTAATATATAGCTGTTGGGGTAGAAAATCGGATACTCCTATACAGAATTATAGAAGTGAATGGATATAATCTTTTAGGGGGAGGCAATAGTATATATCCATGGGGTAGGAAACAGGATACTCCTGTAAAGAATTATAGCAATGAATGAATGTAACCTTTTAGGGGGAGGCAATCATATATATCTATCCACGTTAAAAATGTACATGTATTTTGACCCAGCAACACACTCACACACTCTCTCTCTCTATATATATAGATATCTAGATAGATCTATATAGATATCTAGATAGATCTATATAGATATCTATCGATAGAGAGTATATACATATATACACACATACACATATATACATATAATACGGATATATATGTGTATATATCTATTTTAGTTCAATCACTCATCTTACCATCACAATGTCCTTGAATATTCCGTAGCCACTTTCTCATCTCCCACTCACTCTTTAACTTTCAGCAGTGTGGCTTATCACCTTCATCTCAGCCCAATTCTATTGAAACTCTTCTGGTGGGAATCATCAATAACTACCTAATTGTCACATGCAAAGAAATATTAGAGGTATTTTCCTTGAAATACTTGATGTTGTGGCCCATGCCTTCTTGGATATTATTTCTTCTTTTGGAGTCTAAGGCTCTTCACTCTTGTTTTTCTTTATAACTCTGTCTACTTCGTTCACTCCTCTTTCTTTGATGGAGCCTTCAAAGCTGGTGTTCCCCAAGGATTATGGCCTGCCCTTCTCTTTCTTACTCTACATTATCTCATTAGGTGAACTCAACCTATGGCTGTTTACAGGCTCAAGATTCTAAATCAATACTTTCAGCCCAGACACCTCTACTGAACTCTAGAGTCCTATGCCTCCACCAGAATATTCCACTGGCTTTCCAACAATCTCAACATGTTTCTTTCTATTCTTTGCCTTGATGAAAGCACTACCATCTACCCAGTCACCATAGATAACTAGAATCTTGGAAGCCATCTGAGACTCTGCCATCTCTCACCTCTCATATTCAATCTGCCAATATATACTATAGATTCTTTGTTATACCTCTCGTATCTGTGATATTCCCTATCTCCACTGCTAGTGCATTGATTAATGCCCTTATCATTTATTCAAAGGGTTCTTACCTGGAATTCACACACTTTAAGAGATCTGTGAACCATCTGATAGTAAGTGTGAATTATGTGTGTGTATATACATATGTGATTCTAAAAAGGGATCTAAGGCCCCAAAAGGTGAAGAACATTTAGCTTTGTCTAATTGTTGATACAGTCTCCTAATTATATTCTTCCTACTTCTAGTCTCACCCTTCTGCCCTGTCCTTTATCCTGCAGCCTTGCCTTTCCAAATCATAAATCCAATCATGGTCCTCTTATTTTAAAATACTGTAACACCATACTATTTTAAGATAAGACCCAAACTTCTTTGTAAGGCCCTCTGTGATCTGGCTCCTGCCAACTTTTATGGTTTTTTTCTCTCTCAGAGTGCAGAGACAGTGTCTTGCTGTTTTTGTCACCTCCAGCAAATAACGCAATCCTTGGCTCATAAATGATGACTGAATGACTTTAAAGGAGATACCAGTCTGGTTGTTTATCACCATCAATTTCCTTTCATATATTAAAAGATAAGAGTGGAAAGAGGGTTGGAGAGAGAAAGAGCATCTCAGATAATAGAATGTGATTAGAAATTTTGCTAAGTATAAACAGAATCTTATAAATATCAAATCCCCATTGCAAAGGCCAACACTTCTAAAATAATATGAAATAAAGTGAATGGAGAAATGTTCAACTTTTGATGTGAGCTCAATGTAGCTTTCTATTGCCTCCATTGAAATATGAATATTTTAAGATTCATGTCTCCTAACATTTGAGTAATATTAAAAGATGTGCTAGCCTAAAGTCTATGCTAGAAAGTAGAATCAAGACATCAGTGTGTGGAGTTTACAAATCAAGTAACTGAAGGTTAGAGAATAGAAAATAGGAATAAAACAACCAACTTTTATATTTAAAGTACACAAAAATGAAAGAGGTAGTTCTGATTCTGATATTTTGATATATTATAGGTAAGATAATAACTTTAACAAAATTCCTTCACATATAAATCCTAAAAACTATAGACTTCTCAAGAATGTGTCATTATGTTGCATTTGTGTGTGATCAAACGTTGAAGGCAGGAGAGGAAATGGAGAGAGATGAAAGAAAATGCCATATACGTACCTGAGAGGGAAAAAAGAATTTCTGAAAAATATATCGAGCTCTTGAAAAGGAAGTTTCCTACTTGCTTCAGTGAAATAACAATCTAACATAAAGAAGGCATTATCATTGCGTCATGCAAATATTGACTGACTTGGCTAATCAGGACTGTATATCAACAGCCTCTTTTTCCCTGGAGTCTGCAGTGACAGCTTTGTGTACTCTGCAGTCTCTTGTGCCTAAGCCAACAACTGATAGAGTATTAGATCAAAGCCTTGATACACAGATGCCAGGCAATTTGGTATTAAACAAGCGATAAGAGTACAAAAGAAGTCTCAATGTACTTTCACCACAATTTGAACAGCAAATAGTTAATTAGGTTGATAATAGATGTCAACATTTCATATGATGTCATGGTTCTAGAAGGTGTAACTTCTCTCACCCTGAGATGGAAAACTAAATGATTTTATTTTTTAAGAAAGCAAATTTAAATATCATTTCATTATTTATGATTTTTCTCATCTGAAGCATTTGGTTAAACATAGTTTTAATCATTTCTTCAAGGTTTTTTTAAATAAAGGGGCAGAATGTAATTTTTATCTGCATAATTTAAGTGAGGTGTTTAAAAGATGTGATCAGCCAGTAAAGGTTTGCATTCAATGCAAATAATCAAGGCCTGAATTCATTAAGGAGTATGGAGATGTTGCTATTTCCAGATTTCTTTTTAGGTTTCTTATACGTGAGTTATAAAATATCTTGCCTACTCATTCCAAATAAACAGTGATGTCATGAAATATGAAACAGATCTTCATGACTTTTTATCTAAATGAAAAGTAAAATAACCATCGACTTATTTTCAGCAACTAAATCAAATATCAGAAAAATTGGGTGCATTAAAACTTTCTATATAAACGTACAAACAGGTCAAAAGTATGAAATGTTCCCAAGAATATTTCTTTAGCTAAGAAATACATAAAATTATTAGACCCTGTATCCTCCCAGGTCTCTAATATTAATTGTAAGGTAAATAATAAATGACTTACCAGTACCAAATGAAGTACTAAATTCTTGGAGCCAAATGTGTAAGTTGCACTATTTGTATGTGAGGAGCGGGGAGAAGCCAAAAAGCAAAACCTCCACAGTTAGGGGAGATGAAAATAAGTATCATAACCTAACTCCACAGTTAGGTGAGGGGAGTTGAAAATAAGTATCATAACAACCACAGACTTGATAGGATTTCACCAAATAAGTGAAGTATCACTACTTTAGTTGGAACAACCACATAGTAAATCTCTGGAATACTACTTCCCTTTTCCAGATTTATACTAAAATCAATGTATATTAACAGTGCCATCTACTGCTCTGCAGTAACACTACAGTGTCCCAAAGTGGCCCAATGAATCCAAGGTGGTTATTTTTATTTTTACTGGGACATCATCACTGCAACTGGTCCATGGTGCTATTCTGAGGGTGCTATGAAATATGTTAAGCAATTTATGCCTGAGGTTGCAATTTTTTGAATTTTTCCAATCAGACCTTGGTGATGACCTTGAGCAGTAGGATATAAATAACTCCCACATGCTCAGCGTTCCAATAATGGAACACTAGGCATAAGGCATATAGTCATTGACTAACTGCCTTCTTTATTTTTTTTAAAAAAGCCAGATTTGCTTCCAGATAGTGATTCATGGGAGCAACAATGTAGTGAAAAAAGTACTGAAGCAAAGATCAGGAGAGCTGTGTTTTTGTTATTGTTCTATTATTTGACCCTGTTTTTCTCTTTAGCCTTCATAATCCTGCCTGGCATAATGTTAACAAGATGATCCTTTAGGATTTCTTTCTTACAGAAAAAAATCCATCATGTTATCACATGGGATGTGAATTCTCTTCATCATGCTTTTCAAACACTTTTCAAATTTACTAAGGTTTCTTGAGTTGAGTGCAGGAATTATTATTTAAAGTCTTTCTAACACAAAATAAAAATTATTTAGATAGAAACTAAAATATACAGGCAGTCAGTTTACTTAATCTAGAGAATTCCAATACCTGGGTAATTTCCATTTGTTTATGGTTTTGTTGACAGAGCTCAAATCCAGCGAGAATGGAAAATGTTTCCCCCATAAAATTTACATTAACTTTTTTTAACATCATGACCTATGTGCCTCTTGATGTGACGCACTGAGAAGAATGTGATCTCAATTAGTGTCATATTCCTGATAAAAAGGTATAACTGGAATCTTATGAGGAAACATCAGGCAAACTCAAATTAATAGACTTTCTACAAAAAAATTGCCCTGTAATTTTCAAAAATCTCAAAGTTGTGCAGGACAAAGGACACTAAACAGGCATGACAACTATTAAATGCAATGCGTAATCTTGGAATGAGTCTTGGAGCAGGGGAAAAATTGATATGGAAAATATCGGGACAACTGGCACAATTTAAATATGGGCTATTAGATAATAGTATTGAATCAGTATTTACGCTCCTGAATTTGATAAATACATCATGGTGATGTAAGAAAACATCATTGTACTTAGGAAATGCATTCTGAAGTACTTGGGAGTAAAGGGGCACGATGTCTACAACTCGTAAATGTTTCAAAACAAAAATTTTGTGTGTGAGTGTGGAGAGAGAGAATGTGAGCAAATCTTAACAACTGATGAATTTGAGTGAAGGTAAACAGGAGCAGTTTTGTACAATTCTTTCAACTTTTCTGTAGGTTCAAAATTATTTCAAAATGAAAAGACAAAAAATCATAGACACATTTTCTTCTATTTTAAACATAAATTTTAAAGCTGGAAGAGACTAAAGAATACTATTTAGCCCAAGTATTACACTTCATGAGGACACTTTACCCTGAAGGGATTAAGAGGACTTCTTAAGGTCACATAGGCAAAGAAAGAACTAGCTCCTGACTTCCTATCTATTATCCTTTCCAGCAAACCACACTGACTCTGTAAAAAGATAACAACACAGGTGCCGAAGTGCCAGTTCACCAGCAAATATGTTGCCCAAATCTCCCAAGTTCCTCATAGTACAAGCAATTCATCCTCAAACACTGCCGAGCTTGCTAGGCATGAAGAGATGACAATTAGAAAGACCTAGACCTCTCCTTCGGGGAACTCAGAGACCATGGAAGAGGTCACAGTGCACACATAACCCAAACTGGGGCCTTTGATCTGATTCTGAGCCTGAAATTACATGTAAAGGGGTCAACTCTTGGGTTAACAAAACAGTTACAAGTATTTTCTATAGATAGCACGCTTTGTTGGCTTATGTCTTTTGTTACATGATAAAAGATGATAGAGTCAAACGTACAAATGCTGGGGCTCTTAGGATCCAACATTAACACCCCTTTCCAGACTTTACATTTTCTTATACTGTATAAAGCTCATTAGAAGACAAGACGAATGAGCCTATTTTCTACATTAAAGTGCCAGCAATTACACAGATAAAAAAGAGAGAGGGAGAAAGAAAGAGGAAAAAAATACATCAAGAAGTAAGGGAGACAGAAGCGAGTCTCTTTAATCCACATACTTTACTGTTTTATAAAACTTATTAAACAGGAAATTCTTAATTGATAAAATGTTTTTAAATGTGTAAATTTTTGTCATTCTTTCTGCCTGTACCATAACTTACATATTTATGTTAGCTATCTCAGCTTCTAGTGAGATCTCACTTGTCACTTTCATATTAGCTTATTCATTTAAAAGGCAATAATTGTTAAAGAAAAATGATTGTTTTTCATAATGCTCAAATGTCTGATTAATCTAGTCAAAATCCTGCCAATCAACCAAAGTCTTGTCTATATATTTGCTTCAGTAGCGCTAACATACCAAGTCACCTAATACCAAACAATTTGAATAACATTCTACTCTTGTGATTTTTTCCTCCTGAATTGGCGAAAACTTTAATCAACTTATAAATCAAAGAATGTAAAAGTATTAGACTGGGTCAGACCTACATTTTCACCTGCCCAGGGCTCATCCTACAACCAGGAAGCTTGCAATGGTTGTGGACATGCATGTCTGTGCCCCTAAGGGTTCTCACATCCCAACTTTGTTTCTCATTCATTGAAATCTTTCCATCTATAAATATATTGAAAACTGAATAAGAACAGAGGTGGCAGTGCTATGTAGAATTCCCAGAAGCATCAAGCTACAGCTTCTGAAGTATCTGCTTTTTGAAGGCAACTAGTAGTAGAAGAGATAATCTGTGGTCAAGAGAGTGGATGGCGCATCAGACCACCTTGTATTGAGTCGTGGCTCTGCCATTTACTGTTTTCTATGTCTCAGTTCCTCATCTGGAAAACGGGGTAATATGGTGACCTAGATCATGAGTCTGAGGCACAGAAGCTGATGAATAAATGTCGGCTATCACTATGCAAAGTTTACTAACAACTTAGACTTTTCTTTTGCATATTTTTTACAAGGCCCTTTCACGCACATCAGTGCTTCTTAACATGCTTCTGCATCAGATGCTTGGATTTGTTAAAATGCAGACTCCAGGGCTCCACCCCAGATTGAGTCAGAATCTGAAGAGGTAAGGCCCTGGACACAGCATTTTAACATTTTACCCAGGAGTTTGAGAACTAGAATATTTTTCATCTATATACAGTTCATTTATTTTGCTGCTTTTTAAAATTTAATTTTTAAAAAGTTTCATCGTACAAACACTTAACATGAGATTTACCCTCTTAACATATGTTTAAGTGTGCAATGCAACACTATAGGCACAATGTTGTACAGCAGATCTCTAGAACTTATTTATCTTGCATTACTGAAACTTTATACCCATTGATTAGCAATTTCCCATTTCCTTCTCCCCACTTCCCCTGGCAACCACCATTCTGCTCTGTTTCTATGAGTTTGACTATTTTAGATACCTCATATAAACTGAAGCATACAATATTTCTCCTTCTGTCTTATTTCGCTTAGCATAAAATAATGTCCTCAGGTTCAGCCATGTGCTATTATAGCATATCATAGGATTTCCCTTGTTTATGGCTGAATAATATTCCACTGTATGTACATAACATTTTCTTTATCCATTCATCCATCAAAGGACATTTAGATTGTTTTCACCTCTTGGCTATTTGTGAATAGTGCTGTAACGAACATGGAAATGTTAATATCGCTTCAAGATCCTGATTTCAATTCTTTTGGATAAATACCCATAATGGGATTGCTGGATCATATGGCAGTTCTATATTTAAATTTTTGAGGAACCTCCATACTGTTTCCCATACTGACAGCACCATTTTGCGTTCTCACCAAGTGTACAAGGGTTCCAGTTTCTCTGTATCCTTGCCAACACTTCTGTCTCTTGATAAGAGCCATTCTAACATGTATGAAGTGATATCTCATTGTCATTTGATTTGCATAAGTGGCATTGAGCATATTTTCATATAACTTTGGCCATTTGAATAACTTTTTTGGAACAATGTCTCTTGAAGTCCTTCGCCCATTTTTAAAGCAGGTTGTTTTTTGTTTTTTGTTTGTTTGTTTTGTGGGTGTGTTTTGTTTTTGTTTTGCTAACGAGTTAGAGTTTGCTGTTGAGTTATAAAGAGTTCCTTATGTGTTTTAGAAATTAACCCGTTATCTGAAATATGATTTGTGAATATTTTCTGTCATTCTATAGGTTGCCTTTTTATTCTGTGGATTGTTTCCTTTGCTGTGAAGAAGAGTTTTAATTTCATATAGTCCTACTTGTCTATTTTTGCATTTTTTGTCTGTGCTTTTGGTGTGATATTCATGAAGTCATTGCCAAGACCAAGGGCATGTAACTTTCCCACTATGTTTTCTTCTAGTTTTACACTTTCACGTCTTATATTTGAGTTTTTGAGCTTGTGTACAGTGTAATATAAGGGTTCAATTTCATTCTTTTGCATGTGGATATCTGGTTTTCCAAACACCATTTGTTAAACAGACCATCCTTCCCCCATTGTGTATTGTTGGGACCCTTGTCAAAGATCAATTGACTGTATAAGCATGGATTTATTTCTGGGCTTTTATTTGGTTCCATTGGTTTATATGTCTGTCTGTATGCCAGTTCCACACTGTTTTAATTATTATTGCTTTGTAATATATTTGGAAATCAGGAATTCAGCTTTGATTTTCCTTCTTAAGATTGTTTTGGCTATTCAGAGTCCTTTGTGGTTCCATATGAATTTTAGAATCGTTTTTTCTATTTCCGTAAAAAAATGTCATTGGGATTTTGATAAGGATTGCTTTCAATTTATAGATCACTTTAGGTAGTATGGACATTTTTAACTATGTTAAGTCTTCCAATGCACGAGCACAGAATGTCTTTCCATTTGTTTATGTCTTTAATTTCTTTCATCAATGTTTTACAGTTTTCAGTGTATAAGTCTATCA
Source organism: Pan paniscus (assembly GCF_029289425.2). Classification (NCBI taxonomy): domain Eukaryota; kingdom Metazoa; phylum Chordata; class Mammalia; order Primates; family Hominidae; genus Pan; species Pan paniscus. The sequence continues at coordinate 37,516,917 of NC_073264.2, read as the reverse complement.
CTAACTTAGTCAACTTTATTCTTAAGTGTTTTATTCTGTTTGATGTTATTATAAATGGGACTGTTTTCCTAATTTCCTTTTCAGATAGTTTGTTGCTAGCATACAGAAATGTAACTAATTTTTGTCTGTTGATTTTGTATCCTACTACTTTATTGAATTCATTCACTAATTTTAACAGTTTTTTTTTTTTGGTGAAGTCTTTAGGGTTTTCTATATATAAGATAGTGTCATCTACAAATAGGTAAAATTTTACCTCTTCCTTTTCGACCTTGGGCGTCTTTTATTTCTTTTTTTAATCTAATTGCTCTGACCAGAACTTCTAATATTATGAATACAGTGGTGAGAGTGGGCATCTTTGCCTTGCTCCTAATCTCAGGAGAAAAGCTTTTTTTGCCATTGAGTATAACGATAGTTTGATTCCTAGTTTGTTGAGTTTTTAACATGAAATGGCTTTGAATTTTATCAAATGCTTTTTTTCTGCATTCATTGAGTTGATCATGATTTTCATCCTTCATTCTGTTAATGTGGTGTATCACATTAATTGGTGTCATATGTTGAACCATTCTTGCATCCCAGGGATCAAACCCACTTTGTCATGGTATATGAGCCTTTTAATGTGCTGTTGAATTTGGTTTGTTGTATTTTGTTGAGGACGTTTAAACTTGTATTTATTATTTTATTCATTTCTCACTTAAATTTACTGCCTTGCAAACCACAACGCATAATGGTAAGAAGACAAAATGTAAATAAATTGTCTTTGCCAAGAAATATGTGTAACATGCCCAAGCCTAAAAATAATGCTCTAGCTGGCAAACACTTAGATGGTAGACTGATTAAAAGAACATCAGTTACGTCTGTTCCTTAGGTTTCTGAGAAGCTTTGCGTTAGGCTATACTAATAGCTGGTATTTACTACCAAAAATGATGTTCCTACTCTAATAAGTTGTGCGCTGCCCACAAAGCTAGTCTAAGAAATTTGGCCTGTAATCCTAGCACTTTGGGAAGCTGAGGTGGGTGAATAGCTTGAGCCCAGGAGTTGGAGACCAGCCTGTGTAACACAGCAAAACGCTGTCTCTACAAAATATACAAAAATTAGCCAGATGTGGTGGCAGTGTGCCTGTAGTCCAGCTACTCTGGAGGCTGAGGTTGGAGAATCAATTGAGCCCTGGGAGGTTGAGGCTGCAGTGAGGTGTGATTGTGCCACTGCACTCCAGCCTGGGCGACTTAATGAAATCCTGTCCCCCCACCAAAAAAAAATGGAGGCTGCAAGTCCCTATTTGAAACATGAGCTTCAGAATAATATTAGCTACCAAAACCCAGAAGTTCAATGTCTGGCTCCTCTGGGGCAATTTTCATGTATCTTACACGTAAGGTTTATTCATTCAACAAATGTTTTTTGAGCACCTCCTAATATGCTAGGTACTAGTCTTGCAGATGATGGATGCCCTAAATCTATTGGTCAAGTCCCTTTCTGCCACCACATTTGTAAATTCAACTATAGTTCTATATGAAAAGTTTGTGAGAGTGGGGCCTTAAGGAGTTACGGGTGAGGGAGAGTGGAAGAGTAGAATATTTAAGAAGAAGGCATTTGCAGAACTGAAATAAACTGATATTAAAATCTGTTGTAATAATATACGCTCTCTGGTGAGTTCTCATCCTTTCTCCCTGATCATAAAACAAAGAGAACAGAGATACCTGGTGCTGCATGGAGTTGTACCTGCAGAGACTATGGTGGGATTCTGCTGACAGCATTCTTGGACAGAAATGAAGAGGAGAGAATGCCAATGGAAATATGCAACTATGTCTGTCCTTTCCAAATTTGACTGTATTCTCCTGCTGGATTTCCCTCATTCAGAAAAACAAAAATTCATGAGACCTTCTTTATTAATCAGAAACAGTAGTTTATCCACCCCCAAATTGTGACTGACAGTGGCACCAAGAGATATTTGGAGGGATACCTGATGTTGACCTCAAGGGTGAGGAATGAACCCCAAGTGCCCTAAGTTCTTGTTAAAGGCAAGATTTAACTTGTTTATAGGGAATAGTTTGCTTAGTCTACAAGAAATAAACAACATCAGGGTTTTGCTGTTTGCTTGCGATTTTCCCTAGATAAACTCATTTGTCTGAGTTTAGAGTGCATTGTGTTTGTTCCTTCAAAAACATGAAATTGTGGTGGTTTCATTGAAAGGATGATTTAGCTTCCATTTGCCACAAACATTAAGTACTTTTCCTATTTACTTTTTCCAGCTGTATTTTTAGCTGTCACTGCAAATTACCAGTGCTGCCAAATAGACCGTCTGTACCTTGAAATATGAAACAGAAACCACAGTTCAGATAACGTAAGGTTCCATGAATTTCAGAAAATACACTGAAGAGGCCCCATTTCCCTCCTATCTCAGTTTCTGAATTCTTCTGACATATTTGTCCTGGAATTAATAACTAAATTCCAGAAGGGCATGCTGCACTAACTCTTGTTGGAAGTAAGAGGGATGGAGATTATATAAAAGAAATGCCAATCTCATCATTTACTTACCATCATTATTCTGTCAGGTGGTATTTGCAATCCAGACCACCTCTGTGCTCTGAATTAAGCCTATAGTTTTTTACCTCTCCAAACTCGTGGATCAGTCTTTATCTGACATCAATTTCATGCTTTCCTCTGTACAAATTGGCAGCCAGTGCTTATCCTCATCACCACATGGTGTGTCACAGAATCATTTCTTGATATACGGCAGCTTCAGCTGTATTTGTTCCCCTTGTTTCATTATTTTTCTCTAGGGGATATATTTCATCTCCATACAATCCTAGTTTGCTCATTTCTATACTAATGGCTCCAAAGTATTTAGTGGGATTTTCATTCATACATAGTCAGCACAATAAGATTTTGTGAGAAGGATACAGGAGAAAAATAGGATCTCATTAGATAATACAATAAAATTATAAGATTGTGTTTCCACATTAAAAAGGTGTTTTCCCCTTCATATCAACAAAATGAGATATTCTAAAAGTTATATTAGAAAAATTAAAGAAGCTAGCAATTTAATTAGTCAAATGGAAAGATTTGGTTGAAACCCTTCACCAACCAACTTTGACATGGTCTTCACATACACAACTGGCGGGATGTGGGCTAGAGACTGGTTATTAGCTGAGCACTGCTAGTGATGGTGGAGAATATGATTGACTTGCTTATGCAAGTCACCATCTTCCCCAGTTTTTAGCAATCAAATCATACCCAGTCACCTAGAGCCCAACTCAAATCCCTCTTCTCCATGATACCTTCCTCGATTATCCCAAACAACATGATTTTTCCTTTCTTTGCATTTCAGTTTTGTTGGCTTCTGTTTTTAAAGGGTCCAAATACTTTTGAGATGCCTACAGGAAACCAGCACCAAAGAGGTTCTGTGATATAGTGCCAGGAGGAAATATGGCTGCATGGAAGTCCTCACTCTAAGCAAAATTGCAACATGTGCCATTATTTGTAATCCTAGGAGTTAAGCCTCCACTATGGAGAATAGAAAGCTATGGTAATGAATGTGTTTACAGGGTACGATTTTTTAATCCAAAAGAACAATAGTTTAGCTATGGATCTGACTTGGTTTCTTTTCCTCTATCCCATCAAGAATAGCTCCTTTTCTGGTCTATTTAGAAATCTTACTTTCTCCCTTATCATATCCTTCCCCTATTTCATCTCCAGGGAAGAAGACAAAAGGGGGGCTATGATCATCTTCTCTTCTAATCTATAGAGCTTAGGGTTATTTTGTCAAGTCCTCGTGGAGGACTTGTATACTTTTATTTTTACATATTCATACATTTATATATTTCTTTTATTGGGGACTGGATACAACAGAAGCATGCCCCCATGGATTTTGGGGGGAGAGTGGGGTGAAAATGTCAAAAGACTGACAATGAACTGAGATTCCCTTGCCTGGGATGTTAAAAAATCAAAGGATAATTTATAATAAACTTTTACATTTAGACCATTGTTATCTATCAATATTAAGGCTGGATCAGAAAGAAATAAGCTGAAATGGCAGAATAAGAAATGAAATTCATTTATTTAATTTTAACTTTTATTTTAGATTCATGGGGTACATGTGCAGGTTTGTTACACAGCTATATTGCATGATGCTGAGGTTTGGGGTATGAATGATCCCATCACCTAGGTAGTGAGCATAGAACCTAATATGTAGTTTTTCAGCCTTGCTCCCCTCTGCCCTTCCCCCCTCCCCCTCCCTCTCCCCCCTCCCCATTCCCCCTCCCCCTCCCCTCCTCCCCATTCCCCTTCCCCTTCTAGTAGTCCCCAGTGTCTTTTGTTCCCATCTCTATGTCTATGCATAACCAATGCTTAGCTCCCATTTATAAGTGAGAATATGTGATATTTGGTTTTCTGTTCATGTTAGGTCACTTAGGATAATGGCATTCAGCCACATCCATGTTGCTGCAACGGACATGATTTTCTTCTTTTTATGGTTGTGTAGCATTCCATGGTGTGGATGTACCACATTTTCTTTATCAAATCCACCATCAATGGGCACCTAGGTTGATTCCATGTCTTTGCTATTGTGAATAGTGCTACAATGAACACATGAGGGCATGTGTCTCTTTGGTAGAACAATTTATTTTCTTTTGGGTATTTACCCAGGAAGGGGATTGCTGGGTCAAATGGTAGTTCTGTCTTGAGTTCTTTGAGAAATCTGTAAACTGCTTTCCACGGCAGCTGAATTAATTGACATTCCCACCAACAGTGTGTAAGTGTTCCCTTTTTTCTGTAGCTTTGCCAGCATCTATTGTTTTTTTTAAGACATTTTAAAAATTGCCATTCTAAGTGAGATGGTATGTCATTGTGGTTTTGACTTGCATTTCTCTGATTAGTGATGTTGAGCATTTTTCATGTTTATTGGCCACTTGTATGTCTTCTTTTGAGAAGTGTCTCTTCATGTCTTTTGCCCACTTTTTAATGGGGTTATTTTTTGCTTGTTCAGTTAAGCTCCTGTATAGATCCTAGATATTACACCTTTGACTGACACATAGTTTGTGAACATCTTCTCCCATTCTGTAGGTTGTCTGTGTATTCTGTTGATAGTTTCTTTTGCTGTGCAGATGCTCTTTAGTTTCTTTAGATCAGAAATTGAATTTAGATTTAAAAAAATTTTTCAGAGCTGAAATAGAAACAAATTCCCCAAGAATGTAGAACCTTCTTCATTGTCGGTGTTCAACAGGGTGGGTTTTCATTTGTTGGATATGGTTTAAATGGGGCAGAGTGATGTGTAAGACAACATTTTAAGATTAAAATCTATGAATCTGACAAACTAATTGGAACTTTAACATCTAGTACATCATGATCACAATACTCTATCTAAAGCTGAGATTAGGAGTGAAAGCATAATAGACATAACTTCCTCCCAATCAGTGTTAGTCTGTATATCAAGGCTGTGATGTTGATCTAACTGGGAGTTTCAGCTGATTCTGTCTTTACCAAGTTGAACACTAGTACCTTCTATTAGTTATTACGTAGCTATTTTAAAATATGCTTTCTACAAGATAGAAAGCAAAAGAGAATGCTTTTGAATACAAGTATGTGAAATTATTTTGGGCACCAACAAAATACCCATTTTCATGTAGCAGTGAAATGTATCCTAGCATGGTCATAATCAGCAAATGCAGTGAGTAAGTCAGAAGAGAAAAAAAAGATTGCTATAAGGCAAATATGCAAAAAATTTCAAACTATGGCTTTTAAATAAACTTAGCCCATAATTAAATTCAACATTTTAAAAATGTATATCATTATGAATTAGCAAATACTTTGAAAAATCTCTGGCCTTTATTATTTCCTGTGATTACAAAAGCAATAAAGTATATTGCAAAACTTTTCAAGAATAAAGTATAACAAATATAGTAAAAATCATTTATATCCCCACTATCCAAAGATAAATACCGTTAAGATGTTAGAATCAATTTCCTCCCAGTTTTTTCTTTTCTTTCCATGATATAAACATTCACGTCATTACATTTCCTTCTAAAACATTATTTTTTAATGTCTACAAAATGTTCCATCAAAGAGATGCACTACAAAATATTTCATCTTTTATTGTTGCTGGAGATTTCAGTCAGGCCTCATGAAGAGCCAAGAGACAGAAGGCTCCCTACCTAGGTTAGACAGAAAGACGTTTAATACAGGGACTAAGAAGCTGACAAAATTGTATAGGTTGTTGCAAAAGTAATCGCGGCTTTTGCTGTTGAGTAATGGCAAAAACCACAGTTACTTTTGCACCAATCTAATAAATGGTTTTGAAAGAGTAGATGCTAGGGGGCATCAGAAGTGATAGACGTGGGGCAGCCAGAGACCCTTGCTGAGACTGCTGACTTCAAGAACACACTGCCATACATAGCTGTGAGCCATGAAGCAGGGCCATTGCTACCACTGCTATGGCCTCTCTTGATACTCCCCAAAAAAGTGATGTTCACTGGACTGCTTCTTCAGGAAAACCCAGCATTGCCACCACCATGTTTGTTTTCTGATGTTTGTCATCAGAAAAAAAACAAGAAAAACCTCAGTCAATAGGAAGATGTCCTCTGCTTCACTTTTACCTCCTAAATATCATATGAGTGCATCTAGTGGGGGGAACCTAATTTGCAGATGGATTCTATATGTGGGGTGGTATAGGTATTTGCTTTCCAGTCTCTGCAGAACAGAGGGGCCAGCAAGAACAAGGTTGGAGAATGCTGATTGAGCCTGATCCACCGAGTCCACCACGACTATTGTCAGTAAGGCTGTGGGGAATGTCTTTGACATGGATCTTTGTCTGCATTACTGATTACTTCCTTAGGATAGGTTTCTGAAAGTGAAACTACTTAAGCAAAAGAATAGAAAATTTAAAGTGCTTGATTTATTTATATATTGCCAAGTTGCTTTCCTGAATAATCATATCACTATATACATAATATATAGTAAGCAAAATGTGAAAATGAAAATCTCATCATACCCATACCAGTATTGACTGTTGAGTCTTTTAAAATAAATCTTATTGACATTAATTTTTTTAAAAGTCAGTACTTCTCCATATAAGAATCAATAATAACACTGTAAGGTAAATCGTTATTTCTAAATATATTCAAAATGAAATTTACACCAACTCTTCAATGAAGGTCCTCAGATTCAAGACCACCATCAATGGTGGAATCTGATTATAACAGTCTGGTTATCCCTGTGTTAGTAAGAAAAACAAAGAATCTCTCTAGGATATCCAAGGGCCTTTTATGTTATGTACACCACTAAAGATCCATTACAAATGAAGTTCTCAACAACAACATAGCCAATCATATTGTTTGCCTTCAAAAGAGGCACTTGACAGAGAGCCTGTGCAGGCCCTCTGAAGTGAAAGGACCCTGGGTGTGTGGTGGAAGCAGAAGCTCTGCAGTAACAGTGATGGCTGAGGCAAAAGGCTAGTGATGGGATACAGGTATTTGAAGCTGATTTTCTTACTAAAAACCAGTGGCAATGTGAAGGTTTCCTGTCATTTCCATCAGCTCCTCTAAGCCACACCTATTAGGCAAATGATTTAAATAAAACTTGTCTCTTTTTAGACAAATATACCTTCAAGGCAAGTCCTGGTTGCTCCAGATCTGTTCAGGCTGTGGCCCCTAATTCCTTCCTATATACAAATCCTGGAATTGTCACTCTTGGCACTTTTAGCACTTCTACCTCTTTTAGAGTAAAAGTTAAAAAGATTCCCTAAAGAATCTCCAGCCCTAGCTGGGTTCTAATAACTCCAACTCTATGCAGCTCATAAAGCTAACACCGTTGTTCTGAAAAATGACCATAATTATCTCTATGTAGAGACGGTTCATTTCATTCCATGAAAGCCCCTCAGGCTACCTGAAAGGAAGAGGCTCATAAAGACAATCACTTAAGGCTGCTCCAGAGGTAGTGCTGCACCTGCTGCTTATCGCTGTGAAATTCGGAGTTCATGTTCTCTTTTTTCCTCTCCTCGCCTCCCCTCCCCTGCCCTCCCCTTCCTTCCTCTCCCTTCCCCCTCCCCCTCTCCCCCTCCCCTCCCCCTCTCCCCCTCCCTCTCCCCTCCCCCTCTCCCCCTCCCTCTCCCCTCCCCCTCTCCCCTCCCCCTCTCCCCCTCCCTCTCCCCTCCCCCTCTCCCCTCCCCCTCTCCCCCTCCCTCTCCCCTCCCCCTCTCCCCCTCCCTCTCCCCTCCCCCTCTCCCCCTCCCTCTCCCCTCCCCCCTCCCCTCCCCCTCTCCCCTCCCCCTGTCCCCCTCCCTCTCCCCTCCCCCTCTCCCCCCTCCCCTCCCCCTCCCCGTCCCCCTCTCCCCTCCCCCTCTCCCCTCCCCCTCCCCCCTCCCCCCTCCCTCTCCCCTCCCCTCCCCCTCTCCCCTCCCCTCCCCCTCTCCCCTCCCCTCCCCCTCTCCCCTCCCCTCCCCCCTCCCCTCCCCTCCCCCTCTCCCCTCCCCTCCCCCTCTCCCCTCCCCCCTCCCCTCTCCCTCTCCCCTCCCCCTCTCCCCTCTGTACTCTACCGTTCTTCTCTTGGCTTCTACACTCTCTTCTCCTCTTGCTGCTCATTGGCTAATCTCTCTATCAGATGTCCACTTCTGGACCAATTAGTGGTCACTCCTTTAAAAAAAATGGTCTAGCGTTGCTTCTGAGCTGAGGGCTTGCAGGAAGGCAGTTGAGGTAGAACAGTAATTCTCAAATTATGCCCTGGACCAGCAGCCACAGCAGCATCTGGGAACTTACTAGAAAAACAAATTATCAGGCCCTACAAAAGCCCTATTGAATCAGAAACTCTGGGATTGGGGCCTAATCATCTGTGCTTGAATAAGTCATCCAGGTGATTCTTAGGCACACCAAAGTTAGAGAACTACTGGGCTAGAAGATATGTGTGAGTGGCACGATGATAGATACACATGGTACAGTATCCCTGGGGAAAATAATTTGGTTTGGATTCTATGATCAGGCGAGTGAGCCCAGAAAAAGACATTTTATAAGGGAAGAACAACATGCAGCAAATTATGTGACTCTATGTACTTCTGGGCAACACATTCTTCTTGCAAAAAAAAAATTTTTTTGCATTCAAGGGCCAATACCAGTAGCAGTGTGAAAGCCAGGACAAGTTTCAAGATACTATGCTAATGTGGAGTTCCATTTTTACAATTTGTAAATGGACACATGGTATTGGGCTTTTTCAAAGGGAGATTATAGCTGTCTTTAACCCTTGAACCCTGCCATATGTGGAAGAAGGAGTCCCAGTGTGGGAGGCAGAGGAGCTCAGCCCTGCTGTTGAGTCATGTTATGATCTTGGGCAAATCAGGACCTCAGCTTCCTCATTTGTAAAATGAGTAATGACTTCATCTTCTCTCAGGTCACATTCAGTTCTAGAATTTCTTTACCATCTTATATGACTTTTTGACACGGACCTAAAAACTACCTTGATAGTTTCTGCCTCCCTTCAGATTTGTGATTTTAAATAGCGGATGGAGCCCCCCAATTGGACATCAGGGCATAGGTTGTAAAGAGTTCCTTTTGTGTGAAGCCATAAAGATCAGAAGAAAAAGAAAAGCAGGACAAGGTGGTATCAGGAAAAGAATGACTAGATGGTAATTTGAGTCTGGGGTAGGGACCAGAGGAGAGAGAAAAAAGAAATTACAAACATAAGAACTCTGAATCTGGGCTTTAGAGGTAGAGTACCAACTCCCCAGTGAATGAGCCTGGTTGGAGATTCCTTTGGGCAAAGCCTGGAGACACCAACAGAACATGGAAGGAGTCTGCAGGAGAGGAGCAACGTAATGGAGTGAAAAACACGTACAAGTCAAGTATTGACTATTTCTGTCTTAGCAAAGCAAATGATTGATTCAGAAGTTCTTTGAGCCTGTGCCGCCTCCTTTCAGAAAATGAGAAGTCAAGGTTAAAATGAAGGCAAGTAGCATTTCTAGCACTGTTCCTTGCACAAAGTATCCTCTTCCTCCTCCCAACCCCACAAAACAGCAACTTGTCCAAGGCCACAAGACTGAATGAGGATCCAGTGCCAGCCTCAGGACTCTGAGAACTTCTTTCCAACAGCACCAGCCTATACCCGCCCATTTTACTTTCCATCCTATTATCCACTTGACTCAAAACATCCTGATTTAACCCTGTTTTGGTTTAAAACACACAAATTCAACCTTACCGGAACAATCTAAAGCAGTAAAGCAAATATTGGCTTCCTAAGGAAAAAACAAGTCATATATCTATCTCATTGTCATCATTGTCCATTGTAGGAAGAAGTACATTTTATTAATGTTTGTTTATATCAAGGTTTAAGATGCCTTCTTCAAAGGCTGAATTTTCTCTGAGAAGTTTACTTGGATTAGCAATTCTAAAAAGTTGTTATGCATTTATTTTAATCTCTTGCCTGAGAGAATGATTTCTGCACAGATCACAGCATAAGTGGAAAGCAGCTATTGTGTATGCACAGTAGCATGTTTTAAACCTTGTCCTATTAAGAAAGAAAGGATAACAAAATGTGCCCTAAGAATCAAGGTCCCTACTTTACATTACTGGAAGTTATGCCATTAAATCAATGCATGCTGGGTGGCAACTTTTCTCCTAATGTGTGTATAATTTTACAGGTTCCTTCACTACAGAGCAAAATGCACAAGTACTGTGCAGCTTCTGAAGTCTATAATTCTTTAATAGTGTTTGCTTTTCATGTTTCTCTCCCTGTTAAGTAAATGGTTCATTTTAGATTGCAAGTCAAAGATAATTGAGCATGAAAGTGCTTACTTGGTGTTCCTTCTTAAAGGGTTAAATGGCCAAAAAATAGGCAGCAAGTCAAAATCTGTGAGATAGAGGGGAAGGAGATGCTGGCCTGTATCTTAACATTTTCCATTTTAGGGGAAATTGACTGTACATCTGGTGACCTCTGAACCAAAAGCATTGCTAATATATGATGTTGAAAATGAGACCCTGACAAAGGAGACACAATCTCTTTCTAGTCTCTTTCTCTTAAGGGGGTCATGGGGAACTGAGATAGGTTCGATACTGAGCAACAAGGATGATTAAAGGATGGGAAAAAAAAAAGGCCACAAGAGCTGTCAGATGAAGACAGAGGTCCAATATGTCTAATTCTACTTGGAAATAGCATGGCCCAGAGCTCACATGATATTTCCTAAACTTAGTTGGAAAAACTGGCTAAATTAAGAGAATAAAGAGGTATAAGTTTGATACAAGAGAAGGAAAGAGGAGCGTAGGTAGGAAAAATTACAGAGATGAGGTAAGAGAAAAGAGCTAGAGATTCCTACTGGAAGAAGAGGAATTGCCAAGGTTTTCAAAGGAGCGAGATCATGTTTATCTTTAAACTTCCCCATCTGTCAAATGAAATTTGAAGAATCATGGCAAACATTTCCAAAGATGCCCTCTAAAACAGCAAATTTGAAAAATGACTTCCTATCGAAACCAAACACCTAATGGGGTTTCTCTTTTCCAAGATCTAGAGATCATTCTTCTGGGTGGAATATTCAGCTCTAACCAGCCCAGAGCTACAGATGTCTGAGAGCTGAAGAGGCTCCAAGAAGCAAGCTGACAGCAAGCTGACAGCCAGCCTTAGCAAAGGCAGTGGTGTTGATGTCCAGCCTTCAGTGGGACAGGTTACCCACCAGGCCAGACCAATTCTTAAAGAGATACACGTGTTCAGTGCAGGAGGAAAGGGAAAAAAAAATCACTGAAGGCAGAAAAGGGGAGTTTGGGCTTTGTGTTTAATTATTTATCTGTAAAGCCCCGAGAAGCAACATGAGAATGCTTTTGTTTTGCTCTCCTTATATATTAATAGTACTCTTTAATCTTTAGCCACATTCTTTAATGAAAAAAGAAATAGGAACTAGAGAATTCAAGAGAAGCATTTTGACTGTCAACATTTTTCAAATGTAGACCAGTGCTGTTTTTTCACCTGTTCCCAGCTGAATCCTGTCTGTGTGTTTGTGTGGTACATATCATGCAACCCAAGATGTGTTCTGAGAATGACTGAACAACCAGACTTGGATACAGTAACACACAAAAGGAAGTTACGAGCCCTGGGATCTTCTTTACTTCCATTCTTGCCTTTGGTTCTGTTCTTTGTACCTATCGTTATATTAAAGATTCTATCCCTTAATTTCTCCACTGGAAAAAAATGTGGTGTCATTCCCCACCCTGCCTAACTTACAGAGATGTGAGATCTAGGGAGCCATCACTCACAGATGCCTTGGAGTTCTTGATAAAAAGGTACTGAACAAATTCAATATTACTGTTAGTATTTTCATTGTTCATGTCTTTCCTTTGGCTGAGCCTATGGATAACATATATTTATTATTGCTTTAGGTTAATAGCAGCTTTGTCCTTTTTTCCCTCCATCCTAGCACCTATTACAGTAATAAAATGCCTACGTATTTTCTTTTTTTAATTGATTCCACATTTTATTATTATTACTATTATTTATTTTATTATTATTATACTTTAAGTTTTAGGGTACATGTGCACAATGTGCAGGTTAGTTACATATGTATACATGTGCCATGCTGGTGTGCTGCACCCACTAACTCGTCATCTAGCATTAGGTATATCTCCTAATGCTATCCCTCCCCCCTCCCCCCACCCCACAACAGTCCCCAGAGTGTGATGTTCCCCTTCCTGTGTCCATGTGTTCTCATTGTTCAATTCCCACCTATGAGTGAGAATATGTGGTGTTTGGTTTTTTGTCCTTGCGATAGTTTACTGAGAATGATGATTTCCAATTTCATCCATGTCCCTACAAAGGACATGAACTCATCTATTCCGTGGTGTATATGTGCCACATTTTCTTAATCCAGTCTATCATTGTTGGACATTTGGCTTGGTTCCAAGTCTTTGCTATTGTGAATAGTGCCGCAATAAACATACGTGTGCATGTGTCTTTATAGCAGCATGATTTATAGTCCTTTGGGTATATACCCAGTAATGGGATGGCTGGGTCAAATGGTATTTCTAGTTCTAGATCCCTGAGGAATCGCCACACTGACTTCCACAATGGTTGAACTAGTTTACAGTCCCACCAACAGTGTAAAAGTGTTCCTATTTCTCCACATCCTCTCCAGCACCTGTTGTTTCCTGACTTTTTAATGATTGCCATTCTAACTGGTGTGAGATGGTATCTCATTGTGGTTTTGATTTGCATTTCTCTGATGGCCAGTGATGGTGAGCATTTTTTCATGTGTTTTTTGGCTGCATAAATGTCTTCTTTTGAGAAGTGTCTGTTCATGTCCTTCACCCACTTTTTGATGGGGTTGTTTGCTTTTTTCTTGTAAATTTGTTTGAGTTCATTGTAGATTCTGGATATTAGCCCTTTGTCAGATGAGTAGGTTGTGAAAATTTTCTCCCATTTTGTAGGTTGCCTGTTCACTCTGATGGTGGTTTGTTTTGCTGTGCAGAAGCTCTTTAGTTTAATTAGATCCCATTTGTCAATTTTGTCTTTTGTTGCCATTGCTTTTGGTGTTTTAGACATGAAGTCCTTGCCCATGCCTATGTCCTGAATGGTAATGCCTAGGTTTTCTTCTAGGGTTTTTATGGTTTTAGGTCTAACGTTTAAGTCTTTAATCCATCGTGAATTATTTTTGTATAAGGTGTAAGGAAGGGATCCAGTTTCAGCTTTCTACATATGGCTAGCCAGTTTTCCCAGCACCAATTATTAAATAGGGAATCCTTTCCCCATTGCTTGTTTTTCTCAGGTTTGTCAAAGATCAGATAGTTGTAGATATGTGGCGTTATTTCTGAGGGCTCTGTTCTGTTCCATTGATCTATATCTCTGTTTTGGTACCAGTACCATGCTGTTTTGGTTACTGTAGCCTTGTAGTATAGTTTGAAGTCAGGTAGTGTGATGCCTCCAGCTTTGTTCTTTTGGCTTAGGATTGACTTGGCGATGTGGGCTCTTTTTTGGTTCCATATGAACTTTAAAGTAGTTTTTTCCAATTCTGTGAAGAAAGGCATTGGTAGCTTGATGGGGATGGCATTGAATCTGTAAATTACCTTGGGCAGTATGGCCATTTTCACGATATTGATTCTTCCTACCCATGAGCATGGAATGTTCTTCCATTTGTTTGTATCCTCTTTTATTTCCTTGAGCAGTGGTTTGTAGTTCTCCTTGAAGAGGTCCTTCACATCCCTTATAAGTTGGATTCCTAGGTATTTTATTCTCTTTGAAGCAATTGTGAATGGGAGTTCACTCATGATTTGGCTCTCTGTTTGTCTGTTGTTGGTGTATAAGAATGCTTGTGATTTTTGTACATTGATTTTGTATCCTGAGACTTTGCTGAAGTTGCTTATCAGCTTAAGGAGATTTTGGGCTGAGACAATGGGGTTTTCTAGATATACAATCATGTCCTCTGCAAACAGGGACAATTTGACTTCCTCTTTTCCTAATTGAATACCCTTTATTTCCTTCTCCTGCCTAATTGCCCTGGCCAGAACTTCCAACACTATGTTGAATAGGAGTGGTGAGAGAGGGCATCCCTGTCTTGTGCCAGTTTTCAAAGGGAATGCTTCCAGTTTTTGCCCATTCAGTATGATATTGGCTGTGGGTTTGTCATAAATAGCTCTTATTATTTTGAGATATGTCCCATCAATACCTAATTTATTGAGAGTTTTTAGCACGAAGGTTGTTGAATTTTGTCAAAGGCCTTTTCTGCATCTACTGAGATAATCATGTGGTTTTTGTCTTTGGTTCTGTTTATATGCTGGATTACATTTATTGATTTGCGTATATTGAACCAGCCTTGCATCCCAGGGATGAAGCCAACTTGATCATGGTGGATAAGCTTTTTGATGTGCTGCTGGATGTGGTTTGCCAGTATTTTACTGAGGATTTTTGCATCAATGTTCATCAAGGATACTGGTCTAAAATTCTCTTTTTTGGTTGTGTCTCTGCCCAGCTTTGGTATCAGGATGATGCTGGCCTCATAAAATGAGTTAGGGAGGATTCCCTCTTTTTCTATTGATTGGAATAGTTTCAGAAGGAATGGTACCAGTTCCTCCTTGTACCTCTGGTAGAATTCAGCTGTGAATCCATCTGGTCCTGGACTCTTTTTGGTTGGTAAGCTATTGATTATTGCCACAATTTCAGAGCCCGTTATTTGTCTATACAGAGAGTCAACTTCTTCCTGGTTTAGTCTTGGGAGGGTGTATGTGTCCAGGAATTTATCCATGTCTTCTAGATTTTCTAGTTTATTTGCGTAGAGGTGTTTGTATTATTCTCTGATGGTAGTTTGTATTTTGGTGGGATCGGTGGTGATATCCCCTTTATCATTTTTTATTGCATCTATTTGATTCTTCTCTCTTTTATTCTTTATTAGTCTTGCTAGTGGTCTATCAATTTTGTTGATCCTTTCAAAAAACCAGCTCCTGGATTCATTAATTTTTTGAAAGGTTTTTTGTGTCTCTATTTCCTTCAGTTCTGCTCTGATCTTAGTTATTTCTTGCCTTCTGCTAGCTTTTGAATGTGTTTGCTCTTGCTTTTCCAGTTCTTTTAATTGTGATATTAGGGTGTCAATTTTGGATCTTTCCTGCTTTCTCTTGTGGGCATTTAGTGCTATAAATTTCCCTCTACACACTGCTCTGAAAGTGTCCCAGAGATTCTGGTATGTTGTGTCTTCGTTCTCATTGGTTTCAAAGAACATCTTTATTTCTGCCTTCATTTTGTTATGTACCCAGTAGTCATTCAGGAGCAGGTTGTTCAGTTTCCATGTAGTTGAGCGGTTTTGAGTGCGTTTCTTAATCCTGAGTTCTAGTTTGATTGCACTGTGGTCTGAGAGACAGTTTGTTATAATTTCTAATCTGTTACATTTGCTGAGGAGAGCTTTACTTCCAAGTATGTGGTCAATTTTGGAATAGGTGTGGTGTGGTGCTGAAAAAAATGTATATTCTGTTGATTTGAGGTGGGGAGTTCTGTAGATGTCTATTAGGTCTGCTTGGTGCAGAGCTGAGTTCAATTCCTGGGTATCCTTGTTAACTTTCTATCTTGTTGATCTGTCTAACGTTGACAGTGGGGTGTTAAAGTCTCCCATTATTATTGTGTGGGAGTCTAAGTCTCTTTGTAGGTCACTCAGGACTTGCTTTATGAATCTGGGTGCTCCTGTATTGGGTGCATATATATTTAGGATAATTAGCTCTTCTTGTTGAATTGATCCCATTACCATTATGTAATGGCCTTGTTTGTCTCTTTTGATCTTTGTTGGTTTAAAGTCTGTTTTATCGGAGACTAGGATTGCAACCCCTACCTTTTTTTGTTTTCCATTTGCTTGGTAGATCTTCCTCCATCCTTTTATTTTGAGCCTATGTGTGTCTCTGCACGTGAGATGGGTTTCCTGAATACAGCACACTGATGGGTCTTGACTCTTTATCCAATTTGTCAGTCTGTGTGTTTTAATTGGAGCATTTAGTCCATTTACATTTAAAGTTAATATTGTTATGTGTGAATTTGATCCTGTCATTATGATGTTAGCTGGTTACTTTGCTTGTTAGTTGATGCAGTTTCTTCCTAGCCTTGATGGTCTTTACAATTTGGCATGATTTTGCAGTGGCTGGTACCGGTTGTTCCTTTCCATGTTTAGTGCTTCCTTCAGGAGCTCTTTTAGGGCAGGCCTTGTGGTGACAAAATCTCTCAGCATTTGCTTGTCTGTAAAGTATTTTATTTCTTCTTCACTTATGATGCTTAGTTTGGCTGGATATGAAATTCTGGGTTGAAAATTCTTTTCTTTAAGAATGTTGAATATTGGCCCCCACTCTCTTCTGGCTTGTAGAGTTTCTGCAGAGAGATCCGCTGTTAGTCTGATGGGCTTCCCTTTGTGGGTAACCCAACCTTTCTCTCTAGCTGCCCTTAACATTTTTTCCTTCATTTCAACTTTGGTGAATCTGACAATTATGTGTCTTGGAGTTGCTCTTCTGGAGGAGTATCTTTGTGGCGTTCTCTGTATTTCCTGAATCTGAATGTTGGCCTGCCTTGCTAGATTGGGGAAGTTCTCCTGGATAATATCCTGCAGAGTGTTTTCCAACTTGGTTCCATTCTCCCCGTCACTTTCAGGTACACCAATTAGACGTAGATTTGGTCTTTTCACATAGTCCCATATTTCTTGGAGGCTTTGTTCGTTTCTTTTTATTCTTTTTTCTCTAAACTTCCCTTCTCGCTTCATTTCATTCATTTCATCTTCTATCACTGATACCCTTTCTTCCAGTTGATCGCATCGGCTCCTGAGGCTTCTGCATTCTTCACGTAGTTCTTGAGGCTTGGCTTTCAGCTCCATCAGCTCCTTTAAGCACTCTCTGTATTGGTTATTCTAGTTACACATTCATCTAAATTTTTTTCAAAGTTTTCAACTTCTTTGCCTTTGGTTTGAATTTCCTCCTGTAGCTTGGAGTAGTTTGATCATCTGAAGCCTTCTTCTCTCAACTCGTCAAAGTCATTCTCCATACAGCTTTTTTCTGTTGCTGGTGAGGAGCTGCATTCCTTTGGAGGAGGAGAGGCGCTCTGCTTTTTAGAGTTTCCAGATTTTCTGCTCTGTTTTTTCCCCATCTTTGTGGTTTTATCTACTTTTGCTCTTTGATCATGGTGATGTACAGATGGGTTTTTGGTGTGGATGTCCTTTCTGTTCGTTAGTTTTCCTTGTAACAGACAGGACCCTCAGCTGCAGTCTGTTGGAGTTTGCTAGCGGTCCACTCCAGACCCTGTTTGCCTGGGTACCAGCAGCAGTGGCTGCAGAACAGCGGATTTTCGTGAACCGCGAATGCTGCTGTCTGATCATTCCTCTGGAAGTTTTGTCTCAGAGGAGTACCCGGCCGTGTGAGGTGTCAGTCTGCCCCTACTGGGGGTGCCTCCCAGTTAGGCTGCTCGGGGGTCAGGGGTCAGGGACCCACTTGAGGAAGCAGTGTGCCCATTCTCAGATCTCCAGCTGCGTGCTGGGAGAACCACTGCTCTCTTCAAAGCTGTCAGACAGGGACATTTAAGTCTGCAGAGGTTACTGCTGTCTTTTTGTTTGTCTGTGCCCTGCCCCCAGAGGTGAAGCCTACAGAGGCAGGCAGGCCTCCTTGAGCTGTGGTGGGCTCCACCCAGTTCAAGCTTCCCCGCTGCTTTGTTTACCTAAGCAAGCCTGGGCAATGGCGGGCGCCCCTCCCCCAGCCTCGCTGCCGCCTTGCAGTTTGATCTCAGACTGCTTTGCTAGCAATCAGTGAGAGTCCGTGGGCGTAGGACACTCTGAGCCAGGTGCGGGACATAATCTTGTGGTGTGCCGTTTTTTAAGCCTGTCGGAAAAGCACAGTATTGGGGTGGGAGTGAACTGATTTTCCAGGTGCCATCTGTCACTCCTTTCTTTGACTAGGAAAGGGAACTCCCTGACCCCTTGCGCTTCCCAAGTGAGGCAATGCCTCGCCCTGCTTCGGCTCGCGCACGGTGCGCACACCCACTGACCTGCGCCCACTGTCTGGCACTCCCTAGTGAGATGAACCCGGTACCTCAGATGGAAATGCAGAAATCACCCGTCTTCTGCATCGCCCACGCTGGGAGCTGTAGACTGCAGCTGTTCCTATTCGGCCATGTTGGCACCACGCCTGTGTATTTTCAATCTTTTTCCTACCAGTTGCCGTTAGGCTATGCAGGCCTATAAAACTACTGGAATTAGATAAAACTATCAAATACATTAACCCATTCATGGAAATAAGACTTTGGTAATCAGCTTCTTCATCTCTGACCCATAAAATAGTTTTTGAGAATAATATGCTGATTGTAGATACCTGAAAAATATGGATTTTTTTTTTTGGCACAGTTTCCTGAAACATCTTTCTTTTGGAAGATGTTTGGAATTTGATTAGGAAAATCTAGATTATTTTGCTCTGCATGAGACAATATATTCATCCCTGAAGTCTCCAATTTTTGAAGATTGAAATAGTAGAAGTAAAGCTTTTATTAAGCATGAAAAGTACCCATGTACCACCATTGGAAGAAATTGGACCAATTCTAGTTCCCAGGTAAAAGTGAATGCACACCGATATCAAATATATCAGTTTGCAACCCCCAGAGGGCCAGTTTCTCAGGGCTGGTCTATTGAACCACATTCAGCAGAATCTCCAGGGAGCTAGTTAAGAGGCAGATACCTGTTGCCCTCAACCCCACCGGATCTTCTGAATTCAAAACTGTGTTGGGGTTTAGGTTACCAGCTTTAACAAATAAAAATATAACACAAATACTAATAAACACACAAACACTCTCTAGTTGGGGCCTAGGAGTCTATACTTTAACAAGCACCCCAGGTGTGTTTTAGCACACCAAAATTGGAAAACCACTGGCCTAGAAAATGTGGATTCAAATCACAATGAACCATCACAACACACCTTCCAGAATGGCAAAAATTAAAAAGGACCAACGACACTAAATGCTGGTGAGGATGTAGAATCACTGGAATTCTCATATATCAGGAGTGAGTGTATGAAATGGTATAAGCACTTTGCAAAAAGGGCTGCAAAGTTTTTATAAAACTAACATACACGTACCCTATAACTCAGCAATTCTACTCCCAAGTAATTACCCAAGAGAAATGAAAACATTTCTTTTCATTCACACAAAGATTTGTACAAGAATGTCTATAGCAGCTTTATTCATGATAGCCCCAAACTGAAAACTCCTGTATTTGCCAATAGCAGAATGAATCAACAAACTGTCATATATTTATTCAGTGGGAATACTTGCAATAAAAAGGGATGAATTATTGATATATGCAACAACAGGGATGAATCTCAAAAATATACTGAGAGAAAAAAAGCCTTATTTGAGAGTATATATTATATGATTCCATTTGCATGAAGTTCTAGAACAAGCAGAACTGTTCTGTGGTGGAAAAAAATTAGAACAGTAGTTTCCTCTGGTGGGGAGGAGGTGGGAATTAACTGGGAAGGGGTATAAGAGAACTTCATTGGGTTTTTGTTATTATCTGTATCTATTTTTTTGAAACAGGGTCTCTCTCTGTTACCCAGGCTGAAGCGCAGTGGCTCAATCTCAGCTCACTGCAACCTCCGTCCCCCAGGCTCAAGCAATTCTCCTGCCTCAGCCTCCTGAGTAGCTAGAACCACAGGCACGTGCCACCACGCCTGGCTAATTTTTTGTATTTTTGGTAGAGACGGGGTTTCACCATGTTGCCCAGGCTGGTCTCAAATTCCTAAGTTCAAGAGACTCACTTCGTTCTTTGAAAATTTTACCTTAAAAGAAAAAAGTGAATCAATATTCAACTCTATGATGTACATACCGAACTATTTAAGAAAAGCACTGATGTCTAAAACCTACTTTTGTTTGTTTTTGTTCTTAACTTTTTTGTTGTAAAATATAACAGAAGTTACTATATTAATCATTTTTAAATGTACAGTTCAGTGGTATTAAGTACATTCGTATTGTTGTGCAGCCATCACCACATATCTCCGGAACATTTTCATCTTCTAAACTACAATTTCATGCCTGTTAACAACTCCTCGTTTTCTCCTCCCCATGGCAACCTTCTATTTTCTTTTTTTTCTAAATCTTTTATTTTAGGTTGAGGGATAATGTGCAGGTTTGTTATAAAGGTAAATTGCATGTCATGGGGGTTTGGTGTATAGATTATTTTGCCACCCAGGTAATAAGCACAGTTACCCGACAGGTAGTTTTTCTGTCTTCACCCTCCTCCCTCCAGCATCAAGCAGGTCCCTGTGTCTGTTGTTCCTTCTGTGTCCATATGTATTCAATGCGAAAACCTACTTTGAAATGCATAAAAAATAAGATGGATGGGGTTGGAGATTTTTACACACACACACACACACACACACACACACACAAATGTTAATGGTAGGACCTAGATGGTGAGTATATGACAGTTTACCACAATTTTTTTTTAACCTTCTGTATATTTGAAGTTTTCAAAATTAAATGCTGGGGTGGGGGAATCACTGACATAGAGGAACAAGAATTTTCTGCCTGGGTACACCAATTTTCAAGAGGCTGCTTCTCTCTCTACCTTTAGACATCTCTCACCAACACTGCCCAGGAGAAGGAATCATTCTGATCCCCCTCAGTGCCTCAAGGCACCACCTACACAGATCAGGGAAGCTCAGACTTACTCCCTAAGAGAAGACTTCTCCTCATCACCACCCTTTTCTGAACACTAACTTCCAGTCTCCTTTTCCTCATTGACTTGAACTTACAGCACTTCCATTTGTCTTCTACTGAGGAATTCTTTTTTCTTTTTTTTTTCCACTTGTGTAAGTCATGAGATAGGTGTTCCTCAAACACTAGAGCCCTCAGCTTTAGCACAGTGACCAGCTTGCTTTTAACACATATATGAATGGTGCCTGCTCCAGTAGAGATGGCAAACAGTGCACACTGCAGCTTGGGCTTCCATGGCGCTTAACTCTTGATCCCCAAGTAGGATCATAGCCTTGGAGGTGGCTTGGTCATTCTCTCAGACAATCACTCAGAAAATAGTTTTGACTAATCACCTTTGTACTGGCTCTGACTGACCAACCACCCTTTGTACTGGCCACACTGACAAACCCATGGAGGGGATGAGAGTTTAAGTTCCGTTTGAGAATTGTCTTTCCTGGTTTCTCTCTTTAAGATTACAGTTAAGGACAGGTGCGATGCCTCACGCCTGTAATCCCAGCAGTTTGGGAGGCCAAGGTGGGTGGATCACTTGAGGTCAGGAGTTTGAGACCAGCCTGGCCAACATGGTGAAACCCCGTCTCTACTAAAAATATAAAAATTAGCCTGGTGTGGTGATGCACACCTGTAGTCCCAGCTACTAAGGCAGCTGAGGAAGGACAATCGCTTGAACCCAGGAGGAGGAGGTTGCAGTGAGCTGAGATCGCACGACTGCACTCCAGACTCCAGCCTGGGTGACAGAGTAAATGAGACTCTGTCTCAAAAAAAAAAAAAAAAAGGTGAGGCTCAATTAGCCGGCAATTGCCAGCAAAGCACAATGCAGCCTCACTCTAACAGCCATACCATGGTGACTTATTAAGCAAAGCGGGTTCCTGGATTCTTCCTGAATCAGATCCAGCCAGGTCTGTTTACCTGAGGTCCTAATCTCTCATTGTGGGCTGAAAGATTATTTTAGCAGGTAGGAGCTAGAAAAAGTGTAACTGTACAACAAGGGCTGCTGAAGGTCAAGTTAATGCTTTTATATTTTTGGAGGATATAGCCCTGGTTAAGAGAGGTTAGCACAGAGAAGAGGGTAGTCTTATTTGAAAGCTTTCTCATTTTTTGCTTGCATCTGCAACATTTACACTCTAGCTTTCCAGCTAATTGCAAAAGCATTATGTGCTTGATACAGAATACTGGGAAAACACAGAAAAGCACAAAGCAAAAATATTAATAATAAAATTCACCTATCATTCCACCACTCAAGATAAGCACCAGTCTTTGACATATGTCATTTTGCCTTTGGATTGTTTTGATTACTGCCATGCACTACCCAGTTCTACATGTAAGAATGAACTATTTGCTTTTTATTATTTCCTATTCAGAAAGTAGTCAAGGCAATTGAAGTTCCCAAAATGAGTATGTGCACGATTTCTATTGATTATAAAAGTAGTATAAAACTTTGTAAAAGATTCAAATAATTGAAAAACACACTGGCAGAAAAGCACATCTCCCACAGTCCCACTCTATAGTGACATCATTAACAGATTGACAAATAGCTTTTCGGTTATTTCTGTTTATAAAACTACATGATTTTTATAAAAATGAGATTGTGAGGTATATATGGTTCTCTAATTAGCCTGTGAATGGACATTAGATTATTTTAAATTCCCAGCTATTACAAATCTGCAATGACTATCTTTCAACCAAATTAAATTGCAAGTTACAAATATATTATTAGTCAGAATCCTATTGGTTCTCCAGAGAGTCACAACCAACAGGATATAGACATATGAGAAGGAATTTATTAGAGGAATTGGCTCACACAATTATGGATACTGTGAAGTCCCACAATAGGCCATTTGCAGGCTAGAGAACCAAGAAGTCTGTTAGCACGGCTCAGTCCAAGTCTGGAGGCCTGAGAACCAGGGAAGCTGATGGTGTAACTCTGGGTCTCAGACCAAAGGCCTGTGAACCTGCGGGGCCACTGGTGCCAGTCCCAGAGTCCAAAGGCTGGAAAATGTAGAGTTCTAGTGTCCATGGCCAGGAGAAGAATGAAAAAATATATACTATCTATCTTTGTACATGTGATTTAATTAAAATTTACATATTTAAAAGCAATAAATCATCTGCAGCTGCTTCTTGATAAAAAAAAATTTGGTGTATGTCTCTTTGCCTATTTTTTACCACCATCCTGCAAGACTATCCTGCTGAAAAGATGTACACCACTGTCCATCCACCATTTTACATTGCTACATGTCCCAGAAGAGTCTTAAGGCAATTAGACTAAGTATATGCTATGAATAGATTTCTTTTTAAATTTTAACAGCTTTAAATGACTTTTTTCTAAACCTGAAAAATATTTATCACATTGTGGAAATATACAGAAAAATAATTCAACTGACAACGTATAGGAAAGTAAAGTCGTAAGTAGAAATTTTTGTTATTTGGTGATATTGTAAGAACTGGGAGAAAGTAAATCCAAAACAAGACATGTGCATGTGACTTCACTGTATTGAACAACTTATCCTCAGTAGGACAAAAGTTTTTCTTTATTCTGATTCCAAAAACCTTATTACAAACCTTTTATTGTTAAGTACTATTTCATATCTATTTTTAAATGATACAATGTATACAAACACAAATAGATATTTAATAAGGCAATGTTGAAATTTATTAGGTGATTATATCTAAAAGTAGTCATACATTCTTTATATATTTATAATAATTACATGCCTTGTGTCTGTATCCTTGCAAATTTTTATACTATCTCCAGGTAATTTATTTTATGGAATATTGCCATATGATATATTTCCCTTTCTCAGTGTCCTCAGGAACCCCTGAAATACAAAAGCACTCTTAACACACAGTTTTTTTAATTGGCAAAATAATGGAACTTTCGAAGAATGTTAGAATATTGTAATATTCGAAGAATGTTAGAATATTGTAATATTTGAAGAATGTTAGAATATTGTAATATTCGAAGAATGTTAGAATATTATAATATTCGAAGAATGTTAGAATATTGTAATATTGGAAGTTCCATTTATTACACCGATTAAACAGTGTAGAATAACATTGAAGATGTAGATGTCATGCAGTCAAGTCTAAGT
This sequence comes from Pan paniscus, assembly GCF_029289425.2. NCBI lineage: Eukaryota > Metazoa > Chordata > Mammalia > Primates > Hominidae > Pan > Pan paniscus. Next base: position 37,492,663 of record NC_073264.2, on the reverse strand, counting down.
CTGCAAAGCCCATTCCCCTCCCTCCCAGGGCCATCATGGTCCTGAGTGGAATCCTAAGGTGACACCTGGAATGTGCTTGCCTCTGAGAGCAGCCTTTTGGCTCCCCAGGCCTCAGTTGCGTTCCTGGAATATGAGAAGTTGCTTGGAATTCCTTTTCCACAGCCTCTGTTGAACCTGTGTCTCTCTCTGTGGATTATGGCTCTGCTCCTTGGTTACTTCAGTTTAGAATAGCTTTCTTTTCTAGGTTTGTTTTTTTTTGAAATGGGGTCTTGCTCTGTTGTCCAGGCAATAGTGCAATAGTGCAATCATGACTTAACCTCCCAGGCTCAGGTGATCCTCCCACCTCAGCCTCTGGGGTAGCTGGGACTACAGGCACGCACAACTATCCTGACCAATTTCTTATTTTTGGTAGAGAGAGGGTCTCTTGATGTTACCCAGCCTTGTCTTGAACTCCTGGCTTCAAGAGATCCTCCTGCCTTTGCCTCCTAAAGGACTGGGTTACAGGTATGAGCCACCAGACCTTGCCTTATTTTCCAGGTTTTGAGAAGCTACAAGTGAGATAATTATTGCTGCCTGTCTAACCTATTCTCTTCCACACATTGCAGAGGTCACTGGAAGAAACAGTAAATCACAAACTCTTTTTCTTCTATCCATAACTTTTCCTGCCTCATCTAGAATTACCACTCTTGACAACAGGACCCCCCCCATTTTTGTCTATCACCTTATTAAATCTTCTGTCAAATTGCTTTATTTAAAACATTTTGCAAACTTAGAGAAACTCTGGTTATAACTAAAAATTGTAAGCTGACAGTCATTTTAACTGGTTGCTCTAAGAGGGTGGCAGAATTCCTCTTAAAGAGCAAACTGCTCTTTTGTTGGGAAAGCATTCAGTGGGCTTTTCTGAGTGTGGGGGTGGACCCCAGGAGAGTCTGGGTAGGAGAGGGTCAGCCTGAAAGAGAGCCAAGTTTCTCTGCACCATCAAGTCACAGGAATTTTGGAGTGGGTTCCACCCACCACTGCAGGGCTGAGGAAGGTCAGACCATGAGAGAGAGACATTGAAAACAAAAAGCTTTCTTAGAGTCCAGGGAGCAGGCCCCAAAAATACCCAGTTGAGAGTGCCACCAGTAAGGAGTCCTCGAGGGGGAGACTTCAGAAAACTTTAGCAATAGTGTGACCAGGATTCAATTTTAAGTCAGTCCCTGTTTTGTGCTATCGTTCCTCTACATTGCTCATATAAAACAAGAAAATACAATAACACACTGCTAATCACAAGAGCATTATCATGAAGAAAAGGGTGGTGAGTCCATATTTTGAAGCAAAGCAAACTAGAATGGGCTGGGGCAGCCTGGAAAGGCAGTGGGCAGATGGAGGGAAGAAATTGAAAAAGTCAGGAGCAAGAGAAAAATGGGAAGAACCAAGTCTCAACTCTAGAATCTGCTGGAAAATTGAAGAACACGTTAGACTTCCCACAATTTAGGGGATGGCTGTTAAAGAAAAGGATGGCCTCAGAAGGACAGAAGAGTTAAGGACTTTGGGGTTTTATGGATAATCCTTATATGAAATATTACATGTTTTTTTCACTGCTTAAACAACAGACTTCAGCAATGATGTATGTCAGAGAAATGGGCACAGAAAGTGAGGAAGGACTGTGTGCCTGCAGTTTGTCCCATTAAATTGTGGCAATGAAGGCAGGAAGCCTCGTGTATATTCACATATAATAGCAATAAGAAAAAGATCAACAGAAAGTGATTATGCAACATTCAACATTTTCGCAGTACCCAAAGACTTCATTGAGTTGATACATCTTAATATTGTCATTTTGATACAAAATATCTTTGCAGGATATTTGTAGGCACAGCTACCCCAAATCCCATTTGCATTAATCTAAAACAGACTTGCAGGCCCAGTGCCAGAAATTCCTTGGGCAAGTCCATAATGCGCATTCACCGTCAGGCATGAAGGAATAGCTTATCCAGCAGAACTATCGGAGGCCAGGCTCCCAATACAAACTCCTTCAGACTGCTCAGTACTCAAGACATCTCAAGTTTTTGAAGAGTAAAGTATAAAATACTGGCAGGGGTGGGTAGGGGGAACAGGATAAATTGGTGATGGCCCAGAAAAAATATCCAGGGGGATCGCATTTTTCTTCTCCAAAGAAAAACAGACTTCATAACTGAAAGAGGAATAGAGAAAGAGGAAAAAAGTGATCTGGGACCTGTTTTTCTTGCATCCCATTTCTACTCTGCCTGTGAGTGAAGACTGTTGTGGAAAAGTCAACTGGAGAGACCAGGTCAAAGGCCAAGCAGAAGAGGAATTAGGCTTAAGACTGCACTGAGAGGGAACACTAGACCATGGTGGTAAATGTTCTTGTTGCATCTGTTGGTCTTTCATCAAATAATGGCATTTCAGCTGGGTTGTAGCCTCCTTAGCTCTCACTCATTGCATCTTTGATGTTTCACCCAAAGGTATAATTATATTGCATCAGTATACTGTTTTGGCCCCCGGAAACCTTAATATTGCTCTCTGGAGAAAGGACAGTTTAATCACTCACATGACATTATGTACATATGTGTGTATTTGTATTGTTTTCTTAACTGAAAGTCCTTCTCCCACCTCCTTGACACTCCCAAACTGCTATTTGCTACCCACATTTTTCTTCTGTTGTTGGTTCTTTTCTTTCTACATGAATTTAATACACTTATGGGAATAAAGCTCTTTCTGAAATTGGGAGAAGCCCTCCCAAGTTGTCATCCCAGTTGCCAACTTGGAAACCTGTTTAATTCTGGAAGAAAACCACAACAATCATGTCTCATTTTGGAAAGTATCTTTCAGAGGACATAATCAAAGCAAATTACAAATACAAATTTCTAACTAGGTTTTCTTAGTGTTCAATGAAGTTACTCCAGTGATCCCAAAGACAAGTTAAATATAGCTGTAGGCCCAAGATCATAGAGTTAATTGGTAGATAAGTCATAACTCTAAGGAGTGGGTTCTTCCTCCTTTCTTTCTGTATCCAGCAAATGACTTAATAATTTATAAAACTACATGCTTCTGTCGGGCATATCGGGCATTTTGCTAGGCATAGCCTATATGATTTTAAGCCACATGAACTTTTGAGTTTTTGCAACTGGCTGGGACCTATTTTATGACATTTCATAGAAAGTGCTGTGGTTCTTATGTTCTTCCCAACGTGGAAATGTGATTTCAGGTAGGGTTGAAATCAAGATACTGACTCCTGAACTTCCATCTCTAACCATAATGGGATGACTGATACTGTACTAGCCCAAAACTACTCTAAAACGGGACAGAATATGTGAAGCATCCGATTTCAGGCAGTGGATAACAAGCAATGTAAGGCTGTGCTCCTTGAGAGAAGGGAAGTGCATGAGGTAAGCTACATGATTGCCTCAGCTCTGTGCCTGGAGACAATTTCCTGACCATGGTACAGAGACCTGGAGTCTGAGCAGAGCATGGCAGTCCTGTTGAGCTGGGGAGGCAGACATCAGCGTTCAGGGTAACTGAAGCAAGTAGAAACTATGGAGCCTGAATGGAGGGAGCCATGTAGAGAGAGAGGACCCCAGAATCCAGCAGGGATCTCCTGCAAATCAGTGACTGAGAGTTGGATTGTACATGTGCAGTGTGAGGCGACCCAAGCTTTACTAGATGTCAGATGCTATGCAGTTGAAAGTGGAACCAAGGTTCTAGAGGTTGAGTAGTGCTTGGGGAAAAGCAGTGGCAGAGATGTCAGAGTTCTGGCCCTGCCAGAGAGGAGAGATTTATTAACATCTTGTTAAAACTCTTGACATCCAGCTCTGAGACACCACAAAGTGCACATATTAGGATTAAGGAATATGCCCCTTGAGAAAGACTAACTCTAGACTCACCCTAACAAAGCCTAAAACCAAACCCCGACAAGATTTATACAGGAGACACAGTTTGGAAAGTGACTACTGAAAGGTTAGAAGATCTTGAAAACACCTTGGACTGTCCACAGATCTATACTAGCAATGCAAAACACTAAGTCTACACAAGTTAAAGTAATAAGCCATTAAATGAACTGCCACCTCAAATATGAATCAACCATTTTTAGAGGAAGACTACAGAATCCAGACTATCTACACTGTGTTGTCCACAGTGTTCACTATTTAATCACTAGACATACAAATAAAAATCACATTAAAAGACTAAAAAATATGATCTTAATGAGTAATCAAATGGAAAACAGCAGATAAATGGAAACTACAAATACGACTTTATGAACATTCTAGAACTGAAAAGTATAGTAACTGAAATAAAAATTGAGCTTAACAGCAGATCAGACTTAACATAGAGAGTCAATGAACTTAGATACAAACCAATAGACATGCCTGAATCTGGAGAGTAGAGAGAAGAAAAATAAGCAGAGTTTCGAGGAGGTAATATCAAGCAGCCTAGCATACAGGTAATTGAGTCCTAGTAGAAGAAAATAATTTGAGGCAAAAATAATTGGAAGAAATCATGGCCCCGAACTCCCCACGTTTGAAGAGAAACACTGACTTACACATACAAGAATTTCAATGAACCCTTATTGTGTCCACACGGGACACATATAAGGAAATCTGCACCTAGGCACGTTAGAGCTAAACTGCTGAAAACCAAAGATAAAGAAAAAAAATCTTAAAAGCAGCCGAAGAGAAAAAAAAGGTACTTTATATACAATGGGACAAAAACAAGAATGATCACTTACTTCTCATCAGAAACAATGGAGTCCAGAAGACAATGAAATGACTTTCTTAAAGTACTGAAAGAAGAAACTGTCATCTCAGTTTTATATCCAGCAGAAAGAGCCTCCGTAAACAAGAGTTAAATAAAGACATTTGCTGAAGAATAACAGCTGAGAGAATTAGTTTCCAGCCTGCCTGCACTTCCTGAAAGATGTCTTTCAGGTGAAAGAGAAATTTAAATCTCCAAGATCAAAGGGCACCGGGAATGTTAAATAAGAGAAGATAGGCAGCATCTTCATCAGAAACATGAACAGTTTTAGACAAACGTCTTCAGGACCGTGCTGAAGATAGATATCATTATAGAACTGAAGTTCCTATAGACTTAATTTCAAGTCACTTCTACCTAAGAGTTAACTGTCTTAATATTTGGCCCTTGTAAGTAGAATGGTGCTGAGAGTTAGCTAAAAGTTTTTTAAATTAAAGCATTCTTTTCCAAGGTTGTCTGGAAATTTGACATTTAATTCAGCATTGAATATGAACAGCTCAGAGTCTAGTCTCAGAGCTCCGAGCTACTTTTCCTTTGTCCAACAGAAGAGGGCTATGATTCAGAGTTACAGTGTTGATTGCCTCTACCAGTACTTAGTGAAAGGGTCTGACTCATCTAATTTGTGTAGAGTTTTACACTACCCATCTCTGTACATTTTTTTAAATTCTTCTGTATACTTTAAATAGTCATGAAATGTTTTAACTCATAAAAAAGAAAGTAGGAACTACTACAGAAATAGATTTCCTGTAATATGTATTCAGATTTGAGTTACTGCCTTTAAATACCTAATTTTGCTATAAATAGATAGCACAAGACTAATTAAAGTTTATCTGCGGAATCTGATAAAAGGGCCTACTATTTCTTTTGTTGCCTTTGTTCTGGTAATTCCAGAATAATTTTTTCTATTCTGGCAGAAAAAGATAGGTGAGAACCTAAGAACTACTTTATTAAGTATATAACCAATACTTAAAAAAAAAACAAAGCAAGTTTTAAGTTTTTATGTTAACAAGAGCCAATTACTTTATGATCACAGAGGTATTTTGCAGCTAAAACAAATCAAAACCAAATGTCATAAATTCAGAGGGCTGGGAGGCTTTTTGAGATGGGAGAATGTAATAATTGACAGAAATCCTAAGTTACTGGGAATCTGTGCTTGGGGAGAGTGAGGAGGAGACTGCATTAGACCAACCAGACAATGAGGCTTGAAAAACTGAGCACTGGAAATGGATGGGATACATGGGTCATAAATCATGAAATCCAAATGCGTAGTTTGAGACACTATAAATGCAGTATTTAAAATGTAGTACTTAAAGTTGGAAGGCTATGGGGAGATCATTTGAAAACAAGGAACATTAGGCAAATGTTCAGAATTGGGGAGGGAGGATAAGAAACCTCTTCAGATATTTCTATAATTTTCTATAAATTTCTAGTGGCTCTGGTAGTTAGAGTTATTTACATATTTTTATGCTCTAGAAATTAAATGATACCATTTTTTATTTTCCTGTTAATTTAAGAAAAGAACTAATCAAAGATCATTAGAAAATTTTTGAGCTAGACACTGATACAAATTTTTAAATTCTAATTACTAAAGATCAAAATTAAAATCCTATATTTTTAGTTGGCAGAGTAGATGAGCACAATAAATAGCTAATACATTTTCATGGGCTTTTACATTAACCTAAAAATTCTAAAAGCTGTCTAACCTTCTATAGTTTTTAATATATTTACATGTCCAACCCAACCCCTGGAAGCCCACTAAAACACAAATTCAGAGTGCAATCCAGCTACAATGCAAGCCAGGCACAAAAGCCTTCTAATGATCTTTGATTAGTTCTTTATTAAATTCATCAAGGAAGCAAAGAAAATTTAATAATCTTCACTAGTTGTCATCTTTCTGATTAGAGGTTTGATTAGAACTTTCAGCTTTTATTTTTCTCCTTGCTAGCCTTCGCCAGAGCTTTGTTATTGCTTCTAGTTGGAGAGAAAGAACAAGGCAGATGGGAAAGGTTAAATAACCCATGTTTGCAGAACATGCTAAATACACCCCACATTTGCTAATATTCCCTGGGTATGGTCATCTGTGTCAAGAGCTTATTGAGGGAGAAGGTCAGTAGATCTCTAAGTATCCCCTCCCACCACCTAGCCAGCCTCTTCATGTGGCAAAACATTTCTTAAACAGACCTTCTGCTTTTACAAGCTTCTTGTCCAGGAATGCATCTTGCTTGCCTTTGATAGTTATTTTCCCCCGGGGTTGAAACTGATTTTTTCCCTATCTTGTTAAATTTACAAATAAAAATTGTATCGGGGGTTGGTTAGTGATACTGTACACATTTCACACATGAAAGCAATGGGATTATAGAAGCTACCATCCATAGGTATTTGAGAAATGCCCAATTAGATTGTTCAGAATAAAGGGCTCTGAAAGGTCACTCAGTCTCAAATGAAAGGAGTGAGAAGAACAATAATGATGTTTACATTTTTCTTCCTCATACAGCGTATGGGAGAATAATGACATTCAGATTTCAATATAGCACATTTCTTCCTAGTATTCACAAATATCGCCTCAATTATTTTTCCGCCACTGCTGAAAAGTAGGAAATGTGTAGCTATTATCTCCATGTCCCATTATATTATATCATGCTATTTTAGTATCTGCTACCTCAAAAGAATGGCAGCTAGATAGTGTGTTTATAATCACACTCAATCACCATTAGACCTCAGCATTGGAAAGAGATAATAGGAAAGAAGGTAAAAAGAAATAATAAAAATGCAAACATGGGAAATTCTTAACCTACAGAAGGATTATGTTCCAAAAGTTCATTTATCAGGCTATTGTTTAGAACTCAAAAATCTATATTTCCACAGAAACAATATTATAATTGGTAGTTAAGTTCCTAGGATAGCCCATCACAGCCAATTTATTTATGTAGTTGAAAATACAAGTACTACAAAAATTACAGTAGCAGAAAGCTATTAAGTTAGAAATATATGGTATTTTAACTACATACAAGGTTAAATCGCTTTTTTCAAACTAACCTAGTAGGCAAATGTATCTACAATAGCCTCAAGTCAGTACTTCACACACTGGCTATACTGATGCTGTGCCAACCACCCAGGGTCTGGGACACTCAAAACCACAGGATCCTCAGAAGGAACTGTCTAAAAGTCCAACAAATAGGTCACTTTCCCCTTTATTTCCTAGACCACACTAGACATTGGCAACCTGGGAAAGGGCAACTTGGTGTTAAAAAAATTTTTGAGTCCAGGATCCCAGAGGAAGTTCTCCTTCTCACTTCAAGTATGGTACAGGTTGCTGATTCAAATGGCGCTTTCCGGTGAATTAATTAAACTCTAGGTTATTTTCAAAATATGCTGGGCACACACAACATGCCAGGCACCACAATGCTGAATAGAATACTAAAAATATTAATTTTGAGCTCTGGCATGCTTACAGTAATATAAAGAACATGTGAAAAAATATGGTATATAGTATAGTAGGAGTAGCGTATATTTAAGGAATGTCAAAACCAATGTTTAGTTTCAACGCCAATGAGCAAATGAAACTCTTAAAGGAATTGGTTGATTCAATTGTTAAACTAATTGGAGTTCTTGTTCAGAATACTGAATTGAGGTTATTCTTTCCTTATTGCTACTGAGAAATCGGTTTGAACTCATTCATTCTCTTTCACAGGAAAGAAGGTAAAAAGAAATAATGCAAACATGGGAAATTCTTAACCTACAGAAGATATTTATTAATATTTATTTATAAATATTTTTAATTATAAAAATACTTTCTATTTGCAAGCAAGAACATAGGTACACATTTCCAAAATGAAACAAACATAGATGATACCCTCTCCCAGCATCAGAAAATGTCTAGCCTTTTGAAAACACAAACATAAAGCTGAACATCTCAAAGAACACTGCCCATTTCCCAGGGCACACATGGTTATTTCCAGACACAGTTCAACGTTCTAGAGCTTATGGTCCTAGATTTTTTGCATGTCTCTATTACAGGACTTAATACATAGTACCATAAGTATTTATTGTAAATCTAATTCATCCGCTTTCCTTTGAGCTCTTAAAAGGCAAGGATTGTTGTATCTTCTGTCCCTTGCATAGTGCCTGGACCACAGCAGGAGGTCAATATGTGTAAGAAAAGTGGCAATGTTCTTCCCCAACTCCTTGTTTCCTTCCATGGACATAGAGCTCTACCAGCTGCTTTTCCTCTCCTAGCTCTTCTATTTCATTTCTCATTTTGTACAGAAACTGGGAGGACAAAGAGGTACTGTTTATTGTTCCCCTAAACACAACCAGATTGATAGGTAGAAAGATGAATTGCAACACATAAATTAACCGGCCCTACATCCCTACTTCCCATTTAAATTGCCATTGAATATATAATCACCAACTAGAGAAAGAGAGCAAACACTACTAAACTTCAAAAAGCTATTCTTGTCAAAGTGGATGCCAGAAATAGACAGTTTGGGAGATTCTGATTGTACCTGAATCCATTTTCTCCATTCTCTCTCAAAGGTATTTATGTACTTACACAGATACACACACAACCATACTCATCAGAGATCTGAGACACCACAAATAACGGTAATGCGTATCCATAAATGTTTTTTAGAGTGTATCATTTATGTAATCGACATAAATAGAGCTTTGAGAGCTATTCTTAATATTACAATTATATATTTAGGACACATTTTCCATAGATTTAAAAATTAAAAAAAAAAATTTAAGGCAGTATGTTTGTCCCACAGCTGAGTTTTAAAATTTTGCCTCCCATATTGAATGTGTAAATTTGGAAGATCTCTGACTGAATCAAGTAGCAGGTTTGGTCCCCTCTAGTACTAACCCAGTTATGGAATTTAAGAGAGTTTTTTTTAATGTCTCTATAATTTCTCTTAATGTGTAAAATAAAGGGGTCAACTAGACAGTCTCTTAGATCTCTGTTTAAACTCTGAAGTTTTAAATTCTAATAATTGCATTTTTTGGTGCTGTTCTAAGCTATTCTTAAAATCTTTCTAGCCAGGCACAGTGGTTCATCCCTGTAATCCAAACTACTCAGGAGGCCAAGGAGAAAGGATGGCTTGAGGCCAGGAGTTTGAGACCAACTTGGGCAACACAGCAAGATCACCATCTCTAAACAAAAAAATTTTTTAAGTTAGCCAGGCATAGTGTCAGGTACTTGCAGTTCCAGCTATTTGGGAGGCTGAGGTGGGAGGATTACTTAAGCCCAGGAGTTTGAGGCTGCAGTGAGCTATGATCCTGCCACTGCACTACAGCCTGGGTGACAGAGAAAGACCCCATCTCTAAATAAGTAAATTTTTATTAAAAACCTTTCTTTCTCTGTTTCCTTTCTTTTTAAATCTGAGTTTCTGCTTCTATTATTTCACTCCAGTGGACAGTACTCTAGTTATGCTACAAAGAAGAATACAGTAGACAGCATAACTAGAATCCTTCCAACCATAACTAGATGGAAGGATTCTAACTCCAGCATATAATTAGAGTAATAGCAAAGTATTTCTGCAGCCACACAAAAAGTAGAATCTATATATATATATATATATATATATATATATATATTCAGAATCAATAGTTTAAACTCCCAATAATAGGTTTTAATGGAATGCAAAGGCATAATGTTTTATTAACAAGAGGGTGTTGTTTAGGTAAAGATCATGGAAATGGAACTAGAAAGTGGTAGTTAATTCCATTTTCTAGAACACAGACAACACACATGAAACTAGCTTGACGAAAAAGTGGCCTATTCAGCCAAAGTCATATAGAGAAAATATCAAGATAGAAAATAAGCCATTCAGCAGCAACAGTTCTGAGCATCAGGAGCAACAATATTATTGGCAAGAGCTTTCCCTTCAAGCTACCAGCATCACTGGACTTCAAAAGGATGCAATTCACATGCCTGGGAACGTGCAGGCCAACAGCAGGGGAGGGAGGGGGTGTCTTTTTGTGAGAAAGCATGACATTTTTCTAAGGTACATTATAAAATGGTTTGGCAGAAGCTTGGTGTGTAAATACCAAGGTTAGCATATTCTTTGTTGTAGCTCTACAGAACGTTAAGCACTGTATTTTTTAAATCTTAACATTTTAGAGTGCTTAAAATGAGTACTCTTCCCATTTAATTGGAGCGTTTTTTCCCCTCTGACGGGCAGACTATGAGGTTTCCTAAGTGCTTTCCCTAAGTCCAGAATCAAAGAGATTTGATTGGTTCTTTCCTTCACCAGCTTATTTTATTGTGTTGGATGATGACTTGGCTTTTCATGTAACCCTGAGAGAGAGGGATTTGTTTACGCTCCCCTAGGCTTTGGGAGGGGACTGAGGTCTTTGAGGAAGAAGGCAGCTTTGGATAACATCGAGAACTAGGATTTGGTGGTGAAGTTGTATAATGAGACCACATTCTACCCAGGACTGAACACGACTATCGAAGCCAACCTACTCAGAGCATTTGATACAGAAGTTAAAATGGGTTCAGTCGTCTTTGTAAATAAAACTGTATGTTTTTCCTTGTGGCTGTGGGGTCCCAGTTAGAATAAGCTGTTTATAATGACATAAATAACCATGGCATCTCTAGAAGTTATGCATCAACGTCTTTTCACCAGTGTGCAGAGAAAGGGAAAAAAAACCTAACAGAGGAAATGGGCCAGCTAGCTTCCTGCATTCCCAGTCATTTATTAGAAAATAATTAAGATTTCAACATAAAATAAGTTGGTGAAACAGAAATAGGATTAATCATCTGCAAAGAGGAGAAAAAGTACTGAAATAAGTTTGCACTCACTATTGCTGGGTTTAAAACGGTTTCTCTTTTACAAATGTGCTTGCTCTAACATCCAGAAAATTGACCTTCTCGGCCATAGAACTAATTAGCCATGAAAGTCATTCTATCCCAGAGAGAGAAAGATTATGGTATAGCCTCTATCATCCACCTTAGAATTCATGGCTAGAGTGTCTGAATTGCCTGTCCTAACCTGATTTGTTGGTCGCTATAAAGTTCAGATGGTGTTTTCCTTAGTGATTATAAGAACTCTGTTAGGAGAACTGCACTTTTAACCTTCCAGTGCAGGCCAACTATATTTAGAGTTTTGTCTGCTAATGCTTCAACCCTTTAATAGAAGTGAGCAAAAATTTAGAAAGAAAACCACCACACATTGGCAATCCCTGCACAGTTGTTTCATGATATTCACTATTAGGCAAGATCTATATTATCATACCTTCTATTTCTGCCTGACACATGAATATGACTGTTAAAACCAAAGATAAAGGTACATTCCCTAGCAACCACAGAGAGATTTCTGGGACAACTGTAACAATAAAGGAAATATCTCCCAGACGTATTAAGTGCAAAAAGCTGGATGTAGCACAACATATATGATGTGAGTCTATTGATTAAAAAACCAAGAGTATGTATATGTTTCAGTCTGGAAGGACACACATCAGACACCCTGCTTAGAAAGGATATTTTTGCTTTGTCTGGAATATTTGAACTTTTTATAAAGGAAATCTATTAGTGTGTTTTCACTTAAAACAATTTAAAACATATAGCACTAAAAATTCAGATGCAGTTGAGCCTTAATTTAATAACTTACACATATTTCACTCTGCTAGGAATATGTTTCGTCCTTATGTTCTCTGTAGCATATTTTATTAAAAAGTCATCAAGGACTTAAGACTTATCTGAAGACAGAGGAAGCGTGTGAGCAAGCTGTTGCTGTAGCGTGCCTAGAATACTTTCACATATTACTTAGCATGAAATCCTGCACACAATAGCCATCGGGTGGATGGACAGACAGACAGGTGGACGGATGGACAAAACAATATGAAGACTTTTGAACTTATCATTAATCCTGGCTGACTGATAAGAGAAGCATGTAAGCACTCTAGAAGGACAGTTCTTTCGGGTAATTTTTATTTTGCAGTAAGTTTAGAATTGCTAGTTTTTATAATGCCTCTGACTGTATTTAAAAGAGAACTTCTCATCCTGTTCACTGACAGCTTTTCAATAAAATTTGATATATACCATGAATCACAAAACCGCTAAGCAAGTTTTCAAATGCAGTTTCAAAAAGCCCTAACAAAATTGTACTTGCCTCGCCAAATGTGAAAGTTCCTCCCACGGCTTCTTCTACTGCCCTAAATCATTAGTTTCATTATCGTCCTGAAGCAGATATTCCAAGACACCACCAATTCCTACAAAAAAAAAAAAAAAAAAAAAAAGGAAAAATAAATAGATCAGGAAATACCCATCTAACTGTTTCATTAACTTCCTTAGCTGAAACTACAGTTGAGTTAAAGGAAAGGTGATTGGTTAAAATACCTAAAACGCTAATTTAAAAAATACCTGCGATATCATCTGTCTTTTTGACCCATCCTTAAATTTAACTGCTTTTTTTTTTATAGATTGAAAACAAGGGATTTATTTTTAACTCTCAATCTGTTGTCATTATGCTGGGGGGTAAATAAATGAGGGCAATGGTCAAAGTGAAAATAATCTCATAGAGAAACAGACAGAGATGGAGAGAGAATGTGCCTTTAAATCACCAGAGAGGCCATAGAGGTAGAAAGAACATAGGACAAACATAGCCAGGTCCTAACCTTAGGGGAGGGACAGCTGTGCTTGGCTTGATGGGGCAAGCACACTTACCTGTTCTAAGTGTCGCATATTCTTTTTTACTGCTTCCTCTAATGTCTTTTCATCATGGTCTTAACATTGTCTTATAAACTGCTCTATCTACTGCTCACACCTCCACTTCCAGTCTTCTGACTGCACGTGGGGAGAGGGCAAAAATGACTTGAGATGGGCGAGATGGGCCGAGAATGATGGGATCCTGGAGAATATTCACTCGTCAGCTGTGAGAAGTAGTCAATGGACCACTGCGGCTCTTTATTTGCATAATGAGGTTATTCCCCTGGATACCCCAAGGTTACTTCCAGGTCTAGCATTTGATATTTTCATCCCTTTTGGTCAAAGATATGACACTGCCTGGGGAAATTAAGTGTCCTATGACATTAACTTAACATTAAGTAGTAGGAATTAACAAAGATATCACCGTTACAAAGATATATTACATTGTTACAAAGATATATATAGCAAAGACATATTAATAAAGATATCATTTTCTGTTAATGTTCTACAGGAATCTCTTCCTTCCAGTGTATTTATATTGTAAAAATTGTTCTGATGTCTCCTGGCAGCAATGCAGAACTACAATGTAAAGGGATGGGGACATAGAGGTCAGTGGGGAAATGTACAGGTTGTAGTATCCAGTGTTTTCAAATTATCTGTCTATGTATGAAAACTGAGAATCTGTAAATGTCCAAGTACGGATAGTTGTTTTATAAAAAAAAATAGTTCTAACTTTAATACATTTAAGACGTTTTCCTGGAAAATTTTCTAATTTAGCATGATGAAAAGAATGACTGGTTTTTAAAGTGCAGTTGAACAGGCAAATTCCCTTTATAAGAAAATAACACATAAATGCAAGGATTACAACTTTGAAATTGCTTGAAATCTTTTCTACCAGTGAACACTGAAATTTGTATCTATTTATATTACCTTCTTTCAACAAATGCTTTAACCTTAGTATTTTATAGCCCCTTCCTTTATATTCTCCTAAGTAAAAACTCTAATTTTGTGGCAAACATTTAGTGAAATATGATTTATCTCACCTATTTCATTCTATCCATATGGCTTCTAAGTCTTGAGAGTACAGGTGGAAACTGTCCATAGCAAATTGTTCCTGTCATAGTTTCCCGAATATTTCAGTCTTCAATTAACCATAGTTTAAATTAGTCAGAACATCCAGGAAATGAACACTGGTGAGAGTGAATGAGGCAGAAAATTTGATTGTGTTATACATGAAATTCAGCTATTCAGTGAAATTCTCCAAATGTTGTAATTCTGCTGTCCTGATTACAATTATTTCATCTATGTGGTGCATATATATTTTAATCTTCTCCTGACACCATCTGTTGTTATAAATGAATTTGTCTTCCCAGCTATTCACAAACGCATTTGCATTATTGAGGTCATGTCTGACTATAGGTCTTGGTTCCATGATTTAAACAATACTTAATCTTACCTCCTGGGATTATTTTTGCATTAGATGATAATTGATTGGAAATCCACTGACAACTTATAAAGATATCATTTTCTGTTAATGAGGTTGACAAAGGAGGATTCATGCCGTTCTATTTTAAAAAGAAACATTTCTTGACCTTGAATATAGGACTAAAATTACCTTATAGCACAAAACATTCACAATAGAATGTTAGTTAAGCTTAACAGTTTTCTGGCAAAAGCCCTTCTAGATACGTGCAGAATTCCTGTAAAATCGGGTTCTAAACATGTTTTCAGCCCATGTGGCCCTGACCTCTGGAAGTTAGTCCACTTATATTCTACATTCAGATTTTCTTTTATATTTTTCTTTTTTCCTCCCTTCCTTTCTTCTTCCCTCCCTCTCTCCTTCCTTTCTTCCTCCCTCCCTCTCTCCTTCCTTTCTTTAGTTCCTTAATGTATTTCTTTGTTCTTTTTTTTCCTCCATGGTGTCTAGTTGCTTTTTCCAATTTCCACTGTTAAGGCTGGATTCCATAGGAAATAAAGGTGAAAAGAAGTAAAAAATATTGTACCTTGGGGGAGTGCAGAGAAGATGTGGGAGCAGTGACATATTTTTTAGTGTCTCCTTTTAATTAATTTCTCCCCATTTATGCTTATTTTATTCTTTTCAAAATTTTTAAAGTTTGTTATTGTTTTTAGAGATGGACTCTTGCTATATTGCCCCAGCTGGCTTCAGACCCCTAGGCTCAAGTAATCCTCCTGCCTCAGGCTTCTATGTAGGTGTGTAACACCTAGCATGGCTATGTTTTTTTTTTTTCACTTAATTTATATAACAAAACCTGAGACAAGTACTCTTGCTTCAGATTTTAACCTTGCTTTATTTTTCAGTTCTTAAGCAGCTATTATGTAAAGATAGCTAAAATTTTCTTCAAAAAGAAAAAAGACTACCATCCATTTTTGTTTTTATGGAAATTTTGGAAAGCTTAAAAACACTTCCGTTGAAGAGAACTGACATCATATAAGCATGTGGTCTCAAGTCAATACCTGGAGGTTCCCAGTACCAATGCAAACTCCATTACTGATGGAATCATGGCAAGGTTTTGAAAATCACTTATTTTCTTAGCATTTTCCCCTAAATCAGGAACGATGATAACATCCTCTCCACAAAACTACAAGGTAATCTATCATGGATTGACTCTCTAAAAATATAAATCCTGGATTGCAGGCAAAATGGCCGAATAGGAACAGCTCCAGTCTACAGCTCCCAGGGAGATTAATGCAAAAGGTAAGTGATTTCTGCATTTCCAACTGAGGTACCCAGTTAATCTCATTGGGACTGGTGAGACAGTGGGTGCAGCCCACGGAGGGCGAGCCAAAGCAGGGTGGGGCGTTGCCTCACCCAGGAAGCGCACAGGGTCGGGGAACTCCCTCCCCTAGCCAATGGAAGCCCAGAGGGACTGTGCCATGAGGAAGGGTGCACTTTGACCCAGATACTATGCTTTTCCGTAGTCTTTCCAACCCGCAGACCAGGAGATTCCCTCCAGTGCCTACACCACAAGGGACCTGGGTTTCAAGCACAAAACCGGGCAGCCATTTAGGCAGACACTGAGCTAGCTGCAGGAGTTTTTTTTTTTTTTTTTTTTTCCATACCCCAGCAGCTCCTGGAACGCCAGTGAGACAGAACTGTTCACTCCTCTGGAAAGGGGGCTGAAGCCAGGGAGCCAAGTTGTCTTGCTCAGCCGATCCCACCCCCACAGAGTCCAGCAAGCTAAGATCCACTGGCTTGAAATTCTCAGTGCCAGCACAGCAGTCTGAAGTTGACCTGGGACACTCGAGCTTGGTGAGCGGAGGGGCGTCTGCCATTACTGAGGTGTGAGTAGGCGGTTTTACCCTCATAGTGTAAACAAAGCTGCCAGCAAGTTCGAAGTTGGAGACGCCCACCGCAGCTCCGCAAAGCCACTGCAGCCAGACTGCGTCTCCAGATTTCTCCTCTCTGGGCAGGGCATCTCTGAAAGAAAGGCAGCAGCCCAAATCAGCGGCACGTGGGGGAAGGGGTGGTTGCGGGTGCAACTTCAGCAGACTTAAATGTGCCTACCTGATGGCTCTGAAGAAAGCAGTGGATCTTCCAGCACAGCGTTCAAGCTCTGCTAAGGGTCAGACTGCCTCCTCAAATGGGTCCCTGACCCCCATGTCTCCTGACTGAGAGACACCTCCCAGCCGGGGTGGACAGACACTTCATACAGGAGAGCTCCAGCTGGCATCTGGTGGGTGCCCCTCTGGGACAAAGCTTCCAGAGGAAGGAACAGGCAGCAATCTTTACTGTTCTGTAGCCTCTACTGGAGATACCCAGGCAAAATGGGCCTGGAGTGGACCTCCAGCAAACTCCAGCAGACCTGCAGCAGAGTGGTCTGTCAGAAGGAAAACTAACAAACAGAAAGAAATAGCATCAACATCAACAAAAAGGATGTCCAGACACAGAAAACCCCATCCAAAAGTCACCAGCATCAAAGACCAAAGGTAGATAAATCCACAAAGATGAGGAAAAACCAGCACAAAAAGGCTGAAAATTTCTAACACCAGAATGCCTCACCTCCTCCAAAGGATCACAACTCCTCGCCAGCAAGGGAACAAAAGCAGACAGAGAATGAGTTTGACAAACTGACAGAAATAGGCTTCAGAAGGTGGGTAATAACAAACTCCTCGAAGCTAAAGGACCACGTTCTAACCCAATGCAAGGAAGCTAAGAACCTTGAAAAAAGATTAGACTAATTGCTAACTAGAATAACCAGTTTAGAGAAGAACATAAATGACATGATGGAGCTGAAAAACACAGCATGAGAACTTCATGAAGCATACACAAGTATCAATAGCTGAATCAAGTGGAAGAAAGATATCACAGATTGAAGATCAACTTAATGAAATAAAGCATGAAGACAAAATTAAAGAAAATAGAATAAAAAGGAATGAACAAAGCCTCCAAGAAATATGGGACTATATGAAAAGACCAAATCTATGTCTGATTGGCATACCTGAAAGTGATGGGGAGAATAAAATCAAGTTGGAAAACACTCTTCAGGATATTATCCAGGAGAACTCCCCCAACCTAGCAAGACAGGCCAACATTCAAATTCAGGAAATACAGAGAACACCACAAAGATACTCTTCAAGAAGAGCAACCCCCAAGACATATAATTGTCAGATTCACCAAGGTTGAAATGAAGGAAAAAATCTTAAGGGCAGCCAGAGAGAAAGGTCAGGTTACCTACAAAGGGAAGCCCATCAGACTAAAAGTGGATGTCTTGGCAGAAACCCTACAAACCAGAAGAGAGTGGGGGCCAATATTCAACATTCTTAAAATAATTTTCAACCCAGAATTTCATATCTAGCCAAACTAAGCTTCGTAAATGAAAGAGACATAAAATCCTTTACAGACAAGCAAATGCTGAGAGATTTTGTCACCACCAGGTCTGCCTTACAAGAGCTCCTGAAGGAAGTACAAAACATGATAAGGAACAACAGATACCAGCCACTGCAAAAACATACCAAATAGTAAAGACCATCGACACTAGGAAGAAACTGCATCAACTAATGAGCAAAATAACCAGCTAGCATCATAATGACAGGATCAAATTCACACATAACAATATTAACCTTAAATGTAAATGGGCTAAATGCCCCAATTAAAAGACACAGACTGGCAAATTGGATAAAGAGTCAAGACCCATCAGTGTGCTGTATTCAGGAGACTCATCACACATGCAAAGACACACATAGGCTCAAAATAAAGAGATGGAGGAATATTCGCCAAGCAAATGGAAAGCAAAAACAAAAGCAGGGCTTGCAATCCTAGTCTCTGATAAAACAGACTTTAAACCAACAAAGATTAAAAGAGACAAAGAAGGCCATTACATAATGGTAAAGGGATCAATTCAACAAGAAGAGCTAACTATCCTAAATATATATGCACCCAGTACAGAAGCACCCAGATTCATAAAGCAAGTCCTTAGAGACCTACAAAGAGACTTAGACTCCCACACAATAATAGTGGGAGACTAACACTGTCAATATTAGACAGGAATATTAACAAGGATATTCAGGACTTTAACTCAGCTCTGGACCAAGCAGAACTAACAGACATCTACAGAACACTCCACCCCAAATCAACAGAATATACATTCTTCTCAGCATCACATAGCACTTATTCTAAAAGTGACCACATAATTAGAAGTAAAACACTCCTCAGCAAATGCAAAAGAATGGAAATCATAACAAACAGTATCTCATACCACAGTGCAATCAAATTAGAACTCAGGATTAAGAAACTCAAAACCACACAACTACATGGAAACTGAACAACCTGCTCCTGAATGACTACTGGGTAAATAATGAAATTAAGGCAGAAATAAATAAGTTATTTGAAACCAATGAGAACAAAGACACAATGTACCAGAATCTCTGGGACACAGCTAAAACAGTGTTAAGAGGGAAATTTATAGCACTAAATGCCCAAAAGAGAAAGCAGGAAAGATCTAAAATCAACACCCTCACATCACAATTAAAAGAACTAGAGAAGCAAAAGCAAACAAATTCAAAAGCTAGCAGAAGACAAGAAATAACTAAGATCAGAACAGAACTGAAGGAGATAGAGACACAAAAAAAACCCTTCAAAAAATCAATGAATCCAGGAGCTGGTTTTTTTAAAAGATCAACAAAATAGACCACTAGCCAGACTAATAAAAGAGAGAAGAATCAAATAGATGCAATAAAAAAAGATAAAGGGGATTTCCCCACTGATCCCACAGAAATACAACTACCATCAGAGAATACTTTAAACACCTCTATGCAAATAAACTAGAAAATCTAGAAGAAATGGATAAATTCCTGGACACATATACCCTCCCAAGTCTACACCAGGAAGAAGTTGAATCCCTGAATAGACCAATAACAAGTTCTGCAATTCAGGCAGTAATTAATAGCCTACCAACCAAAAAAATTCAAGGACTAGATGGATTCACAGCCAAATTCTACCAGAGGAACAAGGAGGTGCTTATACTGTTCCTTCTGAAACTATTCCAAACAAAAGAAAAAGAGGGACTCCTCCCTAAGTCATTTTATGAGGCCAGCATCATCCTGATACCAAAACCTGGCAGAGACAACCAAAAACGAAAATTTCAGCCCAATATCTCTGATGAATATTGATGTGAAAATCCTCAGTAAAACACTGGCAAACCAAATCCAGCAGCACATCAAAAAGCTTTTCCACCATGATCAAGCTGGCTTCATCCCTGGGATGCAAGGCTGGTTCAACATATGCAAATCAATAAACATAATCCATCACATAAACAGAACCAATGACAAAACCACATGATTATCTCAATAGATGCAGAAAAGACCTTCAGTAGAATTCAACACCCCTTCATGCTAAAAACTCTCAATGAACCAGGTATTGATGGGACGTATCTCAAAATAATAAGAGCTATTTATGACAAACCCACAGCCAATATCTTACTGAATGGGCAAACCCAGAAGCATTTCCTTTGAAAACCAGCACAAGACAAGGATGCCCTCTCTCGCCACTCCTAGTCAACATAATATTGGAACTTCTGGCCAGGGCAATCAGGCAAGAAAAAGAAATAAAGTGTATTCAATTAAGAAAACAGGAAGTCAAATTGTCTCTGTTTGCAGATGACATGATTGTATATTTAGAAAACCCCATCATCTCAGCCCAAAATCTCCTTAAGCTGATAAGCAACTTCAGCAAAGTCTCAGGAATCAAAATCAATGTGCAAAAATTACAAGCATTTCTATACACCAATAATAGAAAAACAGCCAAATCACGAGTGAACTCCCATTTGCAATTGCTTCAAAGAGAATAAAACACCTAGGAATCCAACTTACAAGGGATGTGAAGGACCTCTTCAAGGAGAACTACAAACCACTGCTCAAGGAAATCAGAGAGGACACAAACAAATGGAAAAGCATTCCATGCTCATGGATAGGAAGAATCAATATCATGAAAATGGCCATACAGCCCAAAGTAATTTATAGAGTGAATGCTATCCCCATCAAGCTACCATTACATTCTTCACAGAATTAGAAAAAACTACTTTAAATTTCATACGGAACCAAAAAAAGAGCCCATATAGCCAAGACAATCCTAAGCAAAAAGATCAAAGCTGGGGGCATCACACTACCTGACTTCATCAAAACAAGCAATGGGGAAAGGATTCCCTATTTAATAAATGGGAAAAGCCAGTTGGGAAAACTGGCTAGCCATATGCAGAAAACTGAAACTGAACCCCTTCCTTACACCTTATACAAAAAAGATGAATTAAAGATGTAAACGTAGGACCTAAAACCATAAAAATGCTAGAAAAAAACCTAGGCAATACCACTCAGAACATAGGCATGGGCAAAGACTTCATGAATAAAACACCAAAAGCAATGGCAACAAAAGCCAAAATTGACAAATGGGATCTAATTAAACTAAAGAGCTTCTGCACAGCAAAAGAAACTACCATCAGAGTGAACAGGCAACCTACAGAATGGGAGAAAATTTTTTCAATCTATCCATCTGACTTAGGATTAATATTCAGAATCTACAAAGAACTTACATTTACAAGAAAAAAACAACCCTATCAAAAAGTGGGTTAAGGATATAAAACTTCTCAAAAGGAGACATTTATGCAGCCGAAAAACATGAAAAAGAGTTCGTCATCACTGGTCACTAGAGAAATGCAAATCAAAACCACAATGTGATACCATCTCAAGCCAGTTAGAATGATGATCATGAAAAAGTCAGGAAACAACAGATGCTGGAGAGGATGTGGAGAAATAGGAAAGTTTTACACTGTTGGTGGGAGGGTAAATTAGTTCAACCATTGTGGAAGACAGTGTGGGGATTCCTCAAGGAGCTAGAACCAGAAATACCATTTGACCCAGCAATCCTATTACTGGGTTTATACCCAAAGGATTATAAATCATTCTACTATAAAGACACATGTACATGCATGTTTATTGCTGCACTGTTCACAACAGCAAACACTTGGAACCAACCCAAATGCCCATCAATGATAGACTGGATAAAGAAAATGTGGCACATATACACCATGGAATACTATGCAGCCATAAAAAGGGATGAGTTCATGTCCTTTGCAGGGACATGGATGAAGCTGGAAACCATCATTCTCAGCAAACTAACACAGGAACAGAAAACCAAACACTGTATGTTCCCACTCATAAGTGGGAGCTGAACAATGAGAACACATGGATACAGGGAGGGGAACATCACACACTGGGGCCCGTCAAGGGGTTGGGGGCTAGGGGAGAGATACCATTAGGAGAAATACCTAATGTAGATGACGGGCGGATGGGTGCAACAAACCTGCACATTCTGCACGTGTATCCCAGAACTTAGAGTATAATTTGAAAAAGAAAAAAGAATGAATGAAGATGAGTGACAAGTAACAATGTCAACAGATTTTATTCTTTTTGGTGACAAAGTAAATGTACCCATACTCCCTAAGACCCACTGTTTGATCAGGAGGAAGGCAAAAAGCATTCTAATCTTTCATCACAATGCCCTTCAGAAACATCAGCGTGTGTGCATGCATATATTGTTATCTTTTGAAACTAATAAAAATCAGTCACTGAGGAAACATAAAACAACCATCAAAAGTAGAGCTGTTCTCAGTCTGCAATGCTCACCATGAGCAGAGACGTACAGTGATGTACAAAAACTTACCAGGCAGAACCCATAGACCATATAATCTTCACAAAAGCTAGAAAAACCAGTTTTGGACAATGTGACATTTTACAGAACACATTCAAGTTGGTACTGTCATGAGGGGAAACTCCCATAAACCAAAAGTTTCATGCAGAGCATGATTTTGGAAGGGACGGAGAATAGTAAGATATGATCTATTGGATGCAGTAACATTTCTGCTAATGTGAAAGTCCAGTCTATATTATTGAATGAACAATAACCCAAAGGAGAGCTACATTTTATTAGGTTAAGAAAATGGAAATGACTTTGTGCTTTTCTCAATATGAATATTAAATATATATATATATATATAAATCCCTTTCACCAATTTGGTTATATGATCAAACTTAACAACCAACCACTACAAGATACTGCCAGCACATGGGCATCCAAATCTTAGGATTATATTGTGAAATTGTACAGGACACAGAGAAAGAGAGGAAGAAATTTTCAATCAAGCAAATTTAGCAAGATTTGGCAGACTCAGTTGCACAGATGGGTTGAAATTTGGTCTTCCATTATTACTGTATCATTTACTCTTGTGTCATCTAAGGACAACCTTCTAACTAAGACTCTCTTATGCTGCAAATGATTATAATTTAAAGACCGTGAGTGTATAAAATAAGCTATTATATATGTATATATAAAATATACTCTAATACATACAAAATAAAGAGTGTATGCATTAAAGAACCACTTGTGAACTCTTGGAGCGTGGGGGTAGCAACCAGCTACTTATACACCTATAGTAGTATGTATATCATCATCTAACTAGGTTTTCTTGATAAAGTTTTTACTGTGGAACCTCAAAATTGTTATTAAGACTTTTTTCTATCTCAATTTCTTTTCCCTGATTTACATTAGGTATACAGATAAGGAAGAAAAATAATTATCAGTCACTTAACTACCTTGGAGTTTCAATAGTGAATTCTTTGGTTTTTGAATGTTAGAATCTTTAATAATGAGGTAATTATAGCTCTTTGTCCATTTAATCTTCATCTTCTAAAATTTAGTCATTGTCTTGCAAGAAGTTGTGCCTTTTTCCTGAGGTGTAATTTGTGCCATGAAAACTCACCTTAAAGGAGAAAAAGCTCCAGCGGAGAATATAATACTCATCAGGGCACTGTTTTCTCATTTATATGATATAAAAAACTAATTTGTGAATGCATGGGGCCAAGAAGGGAAGATGTCACAGAAAAAATTCCTTCATTTGGTGACTCAATGTATTCAGATTGGGTCATATCAAATGGTAATGTTGAAATTAGACATTTTATGTAACAATTAAAATTATTTACAGACATCTCTACTTGGATTATCCCAAAGGGAACCCAATCCTAACATGCTTAAAACTGAACTTCCCCAGCTCCTTGCCCCTCCCCCAGAGAGAGAAAGAGGAAAGGGAGAGAGGCCTCTACTCCTCTTGTGCTCCTGATTTCAACATAATGCACCACCTCCCTAACCACACAACCCCAGTCAGACCCTCATCCCCTCTCAAGTGGCTGTTACCAATGCCTCCTGACATTCCTGTCTTACCTCTCCCCAACCCATCTTTCACACAGTTCCTAAAGTGATAGTAAGTAATATTTAATGATATTTTCTAATCACAACAGTAATTTGGTTCATTGAAGTAAATTTGAAAAATACAACAAAATCACAAAAATGAAAATCTCACTACTCATTGATATTCACTGTTAACATTTTGGTATCTTGTCAGCATGTTTGTGATAATGTGTGCATAATTTTGGAGGGTACGTATTATATAACATGTTTTTTAAAGTAAGTTTCATATTGAAGTAATAATGTACATAAGTTAACAGCTTCATTAATTTTTACAAAGTAAACTCCATGTAACTACCACCCAGATCACTCACCAGAAGCCCTCAAGGTGTCCCCTCCCACTCGTTATCTCCTTGAAGGTAACCACTATTCTAACGGCATTGACTATTTGTGCCTGTGTTTTAATTTTACATAAACAGAATCATACAACATGTTTTCTTTAGATTCTGTCTCCGTTCACTTAATATTGTAGCAGTAGTTTTTTTTTTTTTTTTGAGACAGGGTCCCACTGTGTCACCCAGGCTGGAGTGCAGTGGCACCACCTCAACTCACTGCAGGCTCGACCTCCCAGGCTCAGGTGACCCATACCACCTCAGCTTCCCAAGTAGCTGGGACCACAGGCATACACCATCACAACTGGCTAATTTTTGTATTTTTTTGTAGAGATGGAGTCTCGACACGTTGCCCAAGCTGTTCTCAAACTCCAGGGCTTGAACAATCTTCCCACCTTGGCCTCCCAAGGCACTGGAATTACAGGTGAGGCACCATGTCTGGCTTGTTTATTTTTATTATGTAATATTCCATGTACAAATATAACAAGATTTATTTATCCATTCCACTCTTATTAAAATCTGAATGTTTCTACTATTATAAATTATAGTGCTATGGGCATTCTCGAATGTGTCTTCTGGTGCACATATAGATGCGTTTCTGTTGGGTGTAAAGCTAGGAGTGAATTTTGGGGGTCAAAGAATACATGTTTTAGCGTTAACAGATACTGCCAAAGAATGTTCCAAAGTGGTTGTACAAATAATCTCCTATTAGTAGTATGTGAGAGTTTCCATTGCTTAACACTGTGGGTGTCAACATCGTGTCAACACTATGGGTTTTTATTATTTTGATTTCTAAATTTGCCATTCTGATGGATGCGTAGAGTTAGGATTTGAATTTGTGATTCCCTCACGGCTAATGTTTTCATAGGCTCAATGGCTATTTGGATATTGTCATACACTAAATATTTGTGCCCCTGCCAAAATTTATATGTGAAATCTTAACCCCCAATATGATGGTATTAGGAGATAGAACTTTTAGGAGTAATTAGGTCAGGAGAGTGGAACCATCATGAATGGGGTTAGTGCCTTTATAAGAAGAGACGAGGGAGAGATTATTTCTCTCTCTGTCATGTGAGGATACAATGAGGAGACAGCCATCTGCAAATCAAAGAGGACCGTCAAAAGAATACAATCATGCTGGAATCCTAATCTCAGACTTTCAGCCTACAGAGCTGTGAGAAGTACATGTGTGTTGTTTGACCAACTAGTCTATGGTATTCTGCTATAGCAGTCCAAGCTGACTGAAACAGCTGTCCTCTTTTGGAAGTGCCTGCTAAAAACTTGGGTTGTCTTTTTTCTTTTTTTTCTTTCTTTCTTTCTTTTTTTTTTTTTTTTTTCCTTTTGAGATGGAGTCTCTCTCTGTTGCCCAGGCTGGAGTGCAGTGGCGCCATCTCAGCTCACTGCAACCTCCACCTCCTGGGTTCAAGCAATTCTCCTGCCTCAGCCTCCCAAGTAGCTGGGATTACAGGTGCCCACCACCATGCCTAGCTAATTTTTGTATTTTTAGTAGAGAAAGGGTTTCACCATGTTGGCCAGGCTGGTCTCAAACTCCTGAACTTCAGGTGATCTGCCTGCCTCGACCTCCCAAAGTGCTGAGATTACAGGTGTGAGCCACTGCGCCTCGCTTTTTTTGTTGTTGTTGTCGTTGTAGTTCTCATATTCTGAATACAAGCCCTTTGACATAGATGTTTTAAAATACTGAATATTAAGTTCTTATTTGTATTGTGAATATCGGTTTACCTACTCTGTGGTTTTATTTTCACTATTTTGATGCCTTTTTTTGATGGGATCTCATTATATTGCCCAGGCTAGAGTGCAGTGGCTATTCACAAGTGCAATTGTAGCACACTGTAGACTCAAATTCGTGGGCTCAAGCAATCCTCCCACCTCAGCCTCCTGAGTAGCTAGGACTACAGGTGTGTGCCACCATTCCTGGCTTTTCTTGATGTCTTTTGATGAAAAAAAGTTTTTTTTTATTTTAATAAAGTCCAATTTATTCATTTTTTTCTTTAGCATTTTTTTACCTTCAAAAAACTTGTCTATCTCAAATCATGAAGATACATTTGTATGTAATATTGTAGAAATTCTACTATTTTACCTTTTATATTTATATCTAAAATCCACATAGAAGACTTATGATTTCCACTCTGACATGTAAAGAGTTTGCAAGTCATCATTCCTGTCCTCACAACAAGGGGGCTGAAAATTTGAAAATCAACAAATCTTCTTAGATCCATCAGAGCATTGCAGTTACAAATCACAATGAAATGAAAAATCATTTTCATGAGTTTTCCCTCCAAAAGACCCACCAGTTTATCACAGTGAACATCTGAGAAAAATTCCCTCTTGCTTCCAGCAAAGACAGGTAAAAAGTATTAATTTTGAAATGTACTCAAGGGAAAAGTACCCATTTTGAAATATGCCCAGAGCATTCTGGTCTTCATTCTGTCCTCTGTAACAAAAGCTGGCTCTCAGGGAAACTACCACAGCCTTATCTGACCTGATGGAAGGTCAATTAGCTAACTCCAGCCTCGATTTCAGTCTCACATAAGCATAGGGGAGAAAAAGGCTAAGAAACTCTTCTAAAAGTCACAACCCAGGGAATATAGCCCATCAAAGAGAAGAGAAAGGAGAGAGATATTTTAATCACAAAATAATATAAGATTATCATAAGATAATAGGCCAGAACATCCAAGAACTGTGGGACAAGACAAAAGGTACAACATACATATAATGGGAATACTAGGAGAAGAATGAAAGAGGCAAAAGAAATATTAGAAGTAATAACATATCATAATTTTCCACAATTAATAAGAAACACCAAGCCAAAGATTGAGAAAGCTCAGAGAATACCAAGGGAACGAATACCCAAAATTTAGGCATATGATATCCCAACTGTAGGAAACCAAAAACAAAATATCTTGAAAAAAGCCAGACGGCAGGGGTGGGGGGGTAATACCTTATCTACAGAGGAACAAGGATAGAGTTATATTGGAACTCTCTTCAGAAACCATGCAAGGAAGAGAAGAGTGGAATGAAGTATTTGAAGTGTTGAAAGAAAAAGATCACCAACTGAGATTTCTATATCCAGTGAAAATATCCTTCAAAAGTGAAAAAATTATAAAGGCTTTTTCATACAAACAAAAACTGAGGAAATTTGTCAGCAATAGATCTATTTGCCTTGCAAGAAATGTGAAAATTTCTTCAGGGAGAAGAAAAATGATATAGGTGAGAAACTTGGATTTACATGAAGAAAGGAAGAGTGTTAAAGAAGGTATAAAGGAAAGTTTTTTTTAAAAAAATACCTTTCTTATTCATATCTTATGTAATATATAATTGTTTGTTCAAAATAATAATATCAACAACATATATAGCCTCTGAATAAATAGAATAAATGCACCAATGTTGTAAGGAATGAGAAGACATTGGGAAGATTTTGTTATAATGTATTTGCAGTTCCCATGAAGCTACATACTATTATTTGATAGTGAACTTAGATTATTTGTAAATATATATTGAAAACTCTAGGTCAAGGCCTAAAAATTTTTTAATCGATTTCTAAGAAAGGAGGGAAAATGGAATCATATAAAATGCTCAATTAAAATCAAAGAAGTTAGAAAAAGGGAAGATTTTTCAAAAGTGAAACAAATAGAAAACAATTTAAAATGTGGCAGGTATTCAACTGTATCAATAATCACTTTAGATGTCAGTCCCTTCAGGCTGCTATAACAAAATACTATAAACTGAGTATTTCATAAAACAGAAGTTTATTTCTTACTGTTCTGGAGTCTGGGAAGTCCACAATCAAGTCACCAACAGATTCAATATCTGGTGCGAGCACACTTTTTGGTTTATAGATGGTACCTTCTTTCAGGGTCCTCATGTGGTGAAAGTTGTGAACAAAGTTCCTTGGGCCTCTTTATAAAGGCACTAATACCATTCATGAGGGCTCTACCCTCATAACTCAACAACCTTCCAAAAGTCCCAACTCCTAATACTATCATCTTGGAGGGTAGCATTTCAAAACATGAATTTTGAGGGGACATAAACATGCAGACCATAGTAGATCTAAATGACCTAAATATACCAGTTAAAAGACAAAGGCTATCAGAGTGGATTGAAAACAAGACCCAACAATAATCCTACTTTAGACACAGGTTGAGCATCCCTAATTTGAAAATCCAAAATCCAACATCTTTTGAGCACTGACATGATGATCAAAGGAAATGCTCATTGGAGAGATTTTCAGATTAGGGATGTTCAACCTGTAAATATAATACAAATATTCCAAAGTCCAAAAAAGTCTGAAATCTGAAAAACTTTTGGTCCTAAGCATTTTGGATAAGGGATACACAGCTTGTGTAGAAATGCAGATTAAAAGTAAAGGGATGGAGAAAGATGTACCATGTTAACACCAGTCAAAAGAAAGCTAAAGAAGCTATGTTGATTTCAGATAAAGCAGAATCAAGGCAAGGAAATTTATCAGGGATAAAGAAGAGGGGATAAAGAAGAGTGTTATATATTAATAAAAGTGTCAATTCTCCAAAAAGACATAATAATTAATGTGTATTCAGAGAACCAGAATACATTATGCAAAACTTACAGAAGTATAAGGCAAAGTAGATGAATCCACAATTATAGTTGGAGATTTTATCTGTAATGCACAGATCCAGCAAGCAGAAAATCAGTGTAAGAATATAGTTGAACTGAACAGCACTGTCAGTCAACTGGATTTAATTGACATTTTTAGAACACTTCCCCAACCACAGCAGAATAAACATTCTTATCAAACTCACAGGGAACATTCACCAAGATAGACCACATTCTGGGCCATAAAAACATCTGTAATAATTTAAAGAATAGAAATCATACAAAGTATGCTCTTAGACCACAATTGAATTAAAATAGAAATCAATAAAAAATATCTAGATGGATCTCAAATATTTGGAGATTAAACAACACACTTTTAAGTAACACATGGGTGAAAGAAGAAGTTTCAAGAAAATTAAAAAATAAATGAAAATAAAAATACAATTTATCAAAATGTGCAGAATGCAGCAAGAACAATGTCTAGAGGGAAATTTGTAATACTGAATTTACATATTAGAAAAGAAGAAAGACCTAAAACCAGTAACCTAAGCCTACACATTAGATAACTAGAGAAAGAGTTATATAACCTTAAAGCAAGCAGAAGAAAAGAGCTAATAAAAATTAGAGTGGAAATAAACAAAATTGAAAATGGGGAAGAAATAAGAAAATCAACAAAACCAAAAATAGAGCAATCTAATTGATAAACCCTTAGCCAGGCTAACAATGTAAAAATAAATTATTAGTATCAGAAATGAAAGAGGAGACATTACTACTGACCCCATGGCCAATAAAAGGATAATAAAGACTATTTTAAACAACTCTATGCCCACAACATGATAATATTTAGATAAAATGGACTAATTCCTCAAAAGATCTATAAAAACTCATACAAGGAGAAATAGACCATCTGAATAGGCCTGAATCCATTAAAGAAATTGAATGGGGGGAGGAGCCAAGATGGCCCAATAGGAACAGCTCCGGTCTACCAGCGTGAGCAAGGCAGAAGACAGGTGATTTCTGCATTTCCATCTGAGGTACCAGGTTCATCTCACTAGGGAGTGCCAGACAGTGGGCGCAGGTCAGTGGGTGCGCACACCGTGCACGAGCCGAAGCAGGGCGAGGCATTGCCTCACTAGGGAAGTGCAAGGGGTCAAGGAATTCCCTTTCCAAGTCAAAGAAAGGGGTGATGGACAGCACCTGGAAAATCGGGTCACTCCCACCCGAATACTGCGCTTTTCCGACGGGCTTAAAAAACGGCGCACCACGAGATTATATCCCACACCTGGCTCGGAGGGTCCTACGCCCACGGAGTCTCACTGATTGCTAGCACAGCAGTCTGAGATCAAACTGCAAGGCGGCAGCCAGGCTGGGGGAGGGTCGCCCACTATTGCCCAGGCTTGATTAGGTAAACAAAGCAGCCCGGAAGCGCGAACGGGTGGAGCCCACCACAGCTCAAGGAGGCCTGCCTGCCTCTGTAGGCTCCACCTCTGGGGGCAGGGCACAGACAAACAAAAAGACAGCAGTAACTTCTGCAGACTTAAATATCCCTGTCTGACAGCTTTGAAGAGAGCAGTGGTTCTCCCAGCACGCAGCTGGAGATCTGAGAACGGGCAGACTGCCTCCTCAAGTGGGTCCCTGACCCCTGACCCCCGAGCAGCCTAACTGGGAGGCACCCCCCAGTAGGGGCACACCGACACCTCACACAGCAGGGTATTCCAACATACCTGCAGCTGAGGGTACTGTCTGTTAGAAGGAAAACTAACAAACAGAAAGGACATCCACACCAAAAACCCATCTGTACATCACCATCATCAAAGACCAAAAGTAGATAAAACCACAAAGATGGGGAAAAAACAGAACAGAAAAACTGGAAATTCTAAAAAGCAGAGCGCCTATCCTCCTCCAAAGGAACGCAGTTCCTCACCAGCAACGGAACAAAGCTGGATGGAGAATGACTTTGACGAGCTGAGAGAAGAAGGCTTCAGACGATCAAATTACTATGAGCTACGGGAGGACATTCAAACCAAAGGCAAAGAAGTTGAAAACTTTGAAAAAAATTTAGAAGAATGTATAACTAGAATAACCAATACAGAGAAGTGCTTAAAGGAGCTGATGGAGCTGAAAACCAAGGCTGGAGAACTATGTGAAGAATGCAGAAGCCTCAGGAGCCGATGCGATCAACTGGAAGAAAGGGTATCAGCAATGGAAGATGAAATGAATGAAATGAAGCGAGAAAGGAAGTTTAGAGAAAAAAGAATAAAAAGAAATTAGCAAAGCCTCCAAGAAATATGGGACTATGTGAAAAGACCAAATCTACGTCTGATTGGTGTACCTGAAAGTGATGGGGAGAATGGAACCAAGTTGGAAAACACTCTGCAGGATATTATCCAGGAGAACTTCCCCAATCTAGCAAGGCAGGCCAACATTCAGATTCAGGAAATACAGAGGATGCCACAAAGATACTCCTCGAGAAGAGAAACTCCAAGACACATAATTGTCAGATTCACCAAAGTTGAAATGAAGGAAAAAATGTTAAGGGCAGCCAGAGAGAAAGGTCGGGTTACCCTCAAAGGGAAGCCCATCAGACTAACAGCAGATCTCTCAGCAGAAACCCTACAAGCCAGAAGAGAGTGGGGGCCAATATTCAACATTCTTAAAGAAAAGAATTTTCAACCCAGAATTTCATATCCAGCCAAACTAAGCTTCAGAAGTGAAGGAGAAATAAAATACTTTACAGACAAGCAAATGCTGAGAGATTTTGTCACCACAAGGCCTGCCCTAAAAGAGCTCCTGAAGGAGGCACTAAATATGGAAAGGAACAACCGGTACCAGCCACTGCAAAATCATGCCAAAATGTAAAGACCATCGAGACTAGGAAGAAACTGCATCAACTAACGAGCAAAATAACCAGCTAACATCATAATGACAGGATCAAATTCACACATAACAATATTAACTTTAAATGTAAACGGACTAAATGCTCCAATTAAAACACACAGACTGGCAAATTGGATAAAAAGTCAAGACCCATCAGTGTGCTGTATTCAGAAAACCCATCTCATGTGCAGAGACATACATAGGCTCAAAATAAAAGAATGGAGGAAGATCTACCAAGCAAATGGAAAACAAAAAAAGGCAGGGGTTGCAATCCTAGTCTCTGATAAAACAGACTTTAAACCAACAAAGATCAAAAGACACAAAGAAGGCCATTACATAATGGTAAAGGGATCAATTCAACAAGAAGAGCTAACTATCCTAAATATATATGCACCCAATACAGGAGCACCCAGATTCATAAAGCAAGTCCTGAGTGACCTACAAAGAGACTTAGACTTCCACACATTAATAATGGGAGACTTTAACACCCCACTGTCAACATTAGACAGATCAACG
Organism: Pan paniscus; assembly: GCF_029289425.2. Lineage (NCBI taxonomy): Eukaryota > Metazoa > Chordata > Mammalia > Primates > Hominidae > Pan > Pan paniscus. Next base: position 37,460,196 of record NC_073264.2, on the reverse strand, counting down.
AGACAGAAAGTCAACAAGGATACCCAGGAATTGAACTCAGCTCTGCACCAAGTGGACCTAATAGACATCTACAGAACTCTCCACCCCAAATCAACAGAATATACATTTTTTTCAGCACCACACCACACCTATTCCAAAATTGACCACATACTTGGAAGTAAAGCTCTCCTCAGCAAATGTAGAAGAACAGAAATTATAACAAACTATCTCTCAGACCACAGTGCAATCAAACTAGAACTCAGGATTAAGAATCTCTCTCAAAACTGCTCAACTACATGGAAACTGAACAACCTGCTCCTGAATGACTACTGGGTACATAACGAAATGAAGGCAGAAATAAAGATGTTCTTTGAAGCCAACGAGAACAAAGACACAACATACCAGAATCTCTGGGATGCATTCAAAGCAGTGTGTAGAGGGAAATTTATAGCACTAAATGCCCACAAGAGAAAGCAGGAAAGATCCAAAATTGACACCCTAACATCACAATTAAAAGAACTAGAAAAGCAAGAGCAAACACATTCAAAAGCTAGCAGAAGGCAAGAAATAACTAAAATCAGAGCAGAACTGAAGGAAATAGAGACACAAAAAACCCTTTAAAATATTATTGAATCCAGGAGCTGGTTTTTTGAAAGGATCAACAAAATTGATAGACCGCAAGACTAATCAAGAAAAAAAGAGAGAAGAATCAAATAGACGCAATAAAAAATGATAAAGGGGATATCACCACCGTTCCCACAGAAATACAAACTACCATCAGAGAATACTACAAACACCTCTACGCAAATAAACTAGAAAATCTAGAAGAAATGGATAAATTCCTGGACACATACACCCTCCCAAGACTAAACCAGGAAGAAGTTGAATCTCTGAATAGACCAATAACAGGATCTGAAATTGTGGCAATAATCAATAGCTTACCAACCAAAAAGAGTCCAGGACCAGATGGATTCACAGCCGAATTCTACCAGAGGTACAAGGAGGAACTGGTACCATTCCTTCTGAAACTATTCCAATCAATAGAAAAAGAGGGAATCCTCCCTAACTCATTTTATGAGGCCAGCATCATTCTGATACCAAAGCCAGGCAGAGACACAACAAAAAAAGAGAATTTTAGACCAATATCCTTGATGAACATTGATGCAAAAATCCTCAATAAAATACTGGCAAACCGAATCCAGCAGCACATCAAAAAGCTTATCCACCATGATCAAGTGGGCTTCATCCCTGGGATGCAAGGCTGGTTCAATATACACAAATCAACAAATGTAATCCAGCATATAAACAGAGCCAAAGACAAAAACCACATGATTATCTCAATAGATGCAGAAAAAGCCTTTGACAAAATTCAACAACGCTTCATGCTAAAAACTCTCAATAAATTAGGTATTGATGGGACGTATTTCAAAATAATAAGAGCTATCTATGACAAACCCACAGCCAATATCATACTGAATGGGCAAAAACTGGAAGCATTCCCTTTGAAAACTGGCACAAGACAGGGATGCCCTCTCTCACCACTCCTATTCAACATAGTGTTGGAAGTTCTGGCCAGGGCAATTAGGCAGGAGAAGGAAATAAAGGGTATTCAATTAGGAAAAGAGGAAGTCAAATTGTCCCTGTTTGCAGACGACATGATTGTATATCTAGAAAACCCCACTGTCTCAGCCCAAAATCTCCTTAAGCTGATAAGCAACTTCAGCAAAGTCTCAGGATACAAAATCAATGTACAAAAATCACAAGCATTCTTATACACCAACAACAGACAAACAGAGAGCCAAATCATGAGTGAACTCCCATTCACAATTGCTTCAAAGAGAATAAAATACCTAGGAATCCAACTTACAAGGGATGTGAAGGATCTCTTCAAGGAGAACTACAAACCACTGCTCAAGGAAATAAAAGAGGATACAAACAAATGGAAGAACATTCCATGCTCATGGGTAGGAAGAATCAATATTGTGAAAATGGCCATACTGCCCAAGGTAATTTACAGATTCAATGCCATCCCCATCAAGCTACCAATGCCTTTCTTCACAGAATTGGAAAAAACTACTTTAAAGTTCATATGGAACCAAAAAAGAGCCCACATCGCCAAGGCAATCCTAAGCCAAAAGAACAAAGCTGGAGGCATCACACTACCTGACTTCAAACTATACTACAAGGCTACAGTAACCAAAACAGCATGGTACTGGTACCAAAACAGAGATATAGACCAATGGAACAGAACAGAGCCCTCAGAAATAACACCACATATCTACAACTATCTGATCTTTGACAAACCTGAGAAAAACAAGCAATGGGGAAAGGATTACCTATTTAATAAATGGTGCTGGGAAAACTGGCTAGCCATATGTAGAAAGCTGAAACTGGATCCCTTCCTTACACCTTATACAAAAATCAATTCAAGATGGATTAAAGACTTAAACGTTAGACCTAAAACCATAAAAACCCTAGAAGAAAACCTAGGCATTGCCATTCAGGACATAGGCATGGGCAAGGACTTCATGTCTAAAACACCAAAAGCAATGGCAACAAAAGACAAAATTGACAAATGGGATCTAATTAAACTAAAGAGCTTCTGCACAGCAAAACAAACTACCATCAGAGTGAACAGGCAACCTACAGAATGGGAGAAAATTTTCGCAACCTACTCATCTGACAAAGGGCTAATATCCAGAATCTACAATGAACTCAAACAAATTTAGAAGAAAAAAACAAATAACCCCATCAAAAAGTGGGCAAAGGACATGAACTGACACTTCTCAAAAGAAGACATTTATGCAGCCAAAAAACACATGAAAAAATGCTCATCATCACTGGCCATCAGAGAAATGCAAATCAAAACCACAATGAGATACCATCTCACACCAGTTAGAATGGCAATCATTAAAAAGTCAGGAAACAACAGGTGCTGGAGAGGATGTGGAGAAATAGGAACACTTTTACACTGTTGGTGGGACTGTAAACTAGTTCAACCATTGTGGAAGTCAGTGTGGTGATTCCTCAGGGATCTAGAACTGGAAATACCATTTGACCCAGCCAATCCATTACTGGGTATATACCCAAAGGACTATAAATCATGCTGCTATAAAGACACATGCACACGTATGTTTATTGCGGCATTATTCACAATAGCAAAGACTTGGAACCAACCCAAATGTCCAACAATGATAGACTGGATTAAGAAAATGTGGCACATATACACCATGGACTACTATGCAGCCATAAAAAATGATGAGTTCATGTCCTTTGTCGGGACATGGGTGAAATTGGAAATCATCATTCTCAGTAAACTATCGCAAGAACAAAAAACCAGACACCGCATATTCTCACTCATAGGTGGGAATTGAACAATGAGTTCATATGGACACAGGAAGGGGAATATCATACTCTGGGGACTGTTGTGGGGTGGGGGGAGGGATAGCATTGGGAGATATACCTAATGCTGGATGATGAGTTAGTGGGTGCAGCGCACCAGCATGGCACATGTATACATATGTAACTAACCTGCACAATGTGCACATGTACCCTAAAACTTAAAGTATAATAATAAAAAAAAAGAAATTGAATGAGCAATTAATAACCTTCCAAAACAAAAAGCACCAGGCCCAGATAGTCTCACTGGTGAATTCTACCAAACATTTAAGAAAGAAATGATAACAATTCTTCACAATCTCTTCCAGAAAACAGAAGCAGAGGGAACACTTCCTAATTTATTCTAATAGGCCAGTATCACCTTAATACCAAAACCAGATGAAGATATTGCAAGAAAGAAAAATCATGTACCAATGTATCTCATGAATACAGGTGTTAAAATCTCCAACAAAATACGAGCAAATCAATCAGTCCGTCACAACCCTATGGCAGGTATGCAAGGCTGATTGAATGTTCAAAAATTTATTAATATAATCCATAAAATCAGGTTAAAGAAGAAAAATCATATCAATAAATGCAGCAAAAGCATTTGAAAAATCCAACATTTATTCATGATCTCAGCAAATTAAAAATTTAAGAAAACTTTTTCAGCTTGATAAAAATACCTACCAAAAACCTCCAGCTAACATCATACTTAATGGTGGGAAACTAGTTGCTTTCTGCCTAAGATAAGGAATGAAACCAGGATGTCCCTCTCACCACACCTATTCAACATTACACTAAAGTCCTAGCCAATGCAGTAAGACCAGAAAAGAAGACAAAAGGCATACAGGTTGGGAAGAAACAAATAAAACTTTGTTCACATATGACATGATTGTCTATGTGGAAAAAAAATTCCTGGAATTAATAAGCAATTATGACAAATAGCAAGATTGCATGACACAATGTTAATATATTAAAGTCAATAACTTTCCTACATACCATCAATAAACAATTGGAATTTGAAATTCAAAGCATCTTTTACATTAGCACCAAAAGCACCCAAAATAACTAGGTGTAAATCTGATAAAATATATAAATATAAATTAATCTGGCTTAGATAAAATATATACATATATATGAGAAAAATATTTTTAGATAGATAAACTATATACAGATATAGAGAAAATATATAAATCTGGCCAGGCACAGTGGCTCACGCCTGTAATCCCAGCACTTTGGGAGGCTGAGGCAGGCACACCACCTGATGTTAGGAGTTCGAGACCAGCCTGGCCAACATGGTGAAACCCCGTCTCTACTAAAAATACAAAAATTAGCTGGGCGTGGTGGCACGTGCCTGTAATCCCAGCTACCTGGGATATTTATAGATATATATATCTATATATCTGACAAAATATATATGAGGAAAACTATAAGACTGAAAAATATCAAAGAAGATCTAAATAAAGGGAAAGATATTTCATGTTCATGCATTAAAAAAAATCAATATTGTCAAGATGTCAGTTATCCCCAACTTGATCTATAGATTCAATGCAATCCAAATTCCTAGCAAGCTGTTTTGTGAATATCAACAAATTGATTCTAAAGTTTATATGGAAAAACAAAACACTCAGAAGAGCCAATACAATATCAAAGAATAAAAACAATCTGAAAACTGACACTACCTTATTTCAGACTTATTTTAAAATTACAATTATCAAGATGATGTGGTGTTAACTTAAAAAATAGACAAATTGATTTACACTTATGAACAAAATAAAGAGTCCAGAAATAGACTCACACAAATACAGTCAACTGACCTCTGACAGAGGAGTAGAGGCAATCCAGTGGAGAAAAGATAGTCTTTTCAACAAATGGTACTAGAAAAACTGGACATTTGTATTCCCCCCCCAAAAAAAGTCGATGACACAGACCTTACACCTTTCACAAAAATCAACTCAAAATGAATCATAGACCTAAATTTAAAATTCAAAATGTTAACTTCTAGAAGATAACACAGGAAGAAAATCTAAATGATCCAAGGTTTGATAATGAGTTTTTAGAACATCAAAGGTACAATCCATAAAAGAAATCAAGTTGGACTTCATTAAAATTAAAATTTTCTACTCTAAAAAACTCTTAAGAGAATGAAAAGACGAGACACAAAAAGATAACCCAATTAAAAAATGGAAGATCTATCTGAACAGACACTTCATCAAAGAAGATATACATGTGGCAAATGATCATATGAAAATATGTTCAGCATCACATGTCATTAGGGAATTGAAAATTGAGATACTACCGCACATGGAATAGAATGACTAAAACAAAAAACCTGACAATATCAAAGGCCGACAAGAATGTGGACCAACAGGACCTCGCATCTATTATGGATGGAAAGTGCAAAATGGCACAGCTGCTTTAGAACACAATCTGGCAGTTTCTGACGAAGGTAAACACGGACTTAATACAAATACCAATATGCTCCTAAGTATTTAACCCAGATGAATTAGAATGTGTTTTGGTATTATGGCCACACAAAAACCTGCACACAATGTTGATAACAGCTTTATTCATAATTGCCCCAAATGGAAAGCAACTAAGATGTCCCTCAATAGATAAATGAATAATTCAAACTGTGATACATCCATACAATGGAACATTATTTAGCACTAAAAAGAAATGTGCTACCAAGCCATTAAAAGATACAGAGGAAACAAATGCATATTGCAAAGTGAAAGATTCCAGTCTGAAAAGTTTACATACTCTGTCATTCCAACTACATGACATCTTAGAAAACGTAAAACAATAGAGGCAATAAAAAGGTCCATGGTTGCATGGATTCTTGGAGGGTGATGGAAGGGATGGATAGGTGAAGCACAGGGGACTTTTAGGACAGTGAAATTATTCTGTATGGTATTGTAATGGTGGATACCTGATATTATGCATTTGTCAAAACCCACAGAACTATACAGCACAAAGAGAACCCTAATGTAAACTATGGACTTTAGTTAATAATAATCTATCAATATTGGTTTATTAATTATAACAAATATACCACACTAATGCAAGACGCTGAAACCAGGGGAAACTGTGGGGAAGGGGGGATATATAGGAACACTTCATAATCCATTCAGTTTTTCTATAGTTTTAAGTTTTAGCTCTAAAATATAGCCTATTAATTTTTAACCCACATAAAATTGATTTTTGTGTATGTTCTAAACTAAGGACCATAATTGCATGTAGAATCTATATTCATAGATACACACGTTGTGTGTGTGTATTGGGGGGGTAGCGAATAATGGAGGAAGCTGGGAGGCTCTCATAATCATCCAGTTGCAGGGTGATGGTGGCTCAGATCTGGGTGGTAAAACAGTATAATGAGACACACATGGATTCTGTATGTATTTTAAAACTGGAGCCCAGTTATTATTTTCTGTTATTATAGATTATTTTAGTCTGTATTAAAATTTTCCAGAAATGCAGTTGTGCACTATATGCTGTTTTACATCTGGCTTTGTTCTTTCAACATGTTTTTGGAGCTTATCCGTGTTCTTTCACATATCAGCAGTTTGGTCTTATTTAATTGCTCAGTATTACATTGCATGGATATTCCACAATTACCTTCAATTGTTTTCAGTTCCAGGCTATTATTAATAAAGATTCTATGTTCATCCATGTGCAGTCTTTGTATGGACATATATGCATTTCTTTTTTTTTTTTTTTTTTTTTTTGAGATGGAGTCTCGCTCTGTCACCCAGGCTGCAGTGCAGTGGCGCGATCTCGGCTCAGTGCAAGCTCCGCCTCCTGGGTTCACGCCATTCTCCTGCCTCAGCCTCCTGAGTAGCTGAGACTACAGGCACCTGCCACCACGCCCAGCTAATTTTTTGTATTTTTAGTAGAGACGGGGTTTCACCGTGTTAGCCAGGACGGTTTTGAACTCCTCGTGATCCGCCTGCATCGGCCTCCCAAAGTGCTAGGATTACAGCCGCGAGCCACCCGCGCCCGGCCACATATATGCATTTCTTTTGGGTAAATATCTACAAGTGGATTTGCCAGACTGTACAGAAAGGGGATGTTTATACTAAACTGCCAAATTGTTTTTCAAAGTAGTTGTATAATTTTACATTCCCATAAGTAATGTATAAGAATTCCATATTCTAAATTTTAGCCATTCTAGTGGGTATGTAGTGGTAGTTTAATTTGCATATCCTTAATGATTAATGATGTTGAACATCTTTTCGTATGTTTCTTGGTCATTCACATATCTTCTTTTGTGAACTGTCTAAAATTTTGCCAAATTTTTTAGTGAGTTGTCTGTCTCTTATTGAGTTATAACTGACAAAGGTTTTATATCCAAAATACATAAAGAAATGTTATATGTACAGCAAATAATTTGACAGTTTGTAGTTTGCCTTTTCATTTTCTTAACAGTGTATCTGAAGAGTAGAAGTTTTGAAATTTTGAAGTCCAATTTATTTTCTTTTACAACTTTGTGTTCCAAGAAATCTTTGCCTATACCAAGGACATATTCTTCTGTTTTCCTCTAGAAGCTTTATCTCATTTCAGATCTCATGCTTAGGTCTATTTTGAGTTAATTTTGTATATAGAGTGAGTTAAGGGCTAAGATTCATTTTTTCCCCCACATGGATATTCAGTTTGTCTAGCACCATTTATTAGAAAAACTGTCCTTTTCTCCATTTGAATTACCTTGGTTTTTCTAATTTAGCAGCCACTTCTTCCTGTTCTCTCCTTTACCATTTCTTCCTCACCACCCCAGATGTTAAATATCAGAGTGATCCAGGGTTCACACTTAAGCCTCTTCTCTACTTCACTCACTCCTTAGGAAATCTCATCCAGTCCCAGGACTTTATTGCTATCAATACGTAGATAATTCTCAAATGCATTTCTGATTTTTCCTCTGAACTCTAGGTTCATACGGCCAATAATCTACTCATCATCTCCACTTGCATGTCTAACCAATAAACATCTAAAATTCCACATACTTCCCCCACCATACCTGCTCCTTTTGCAGCCTTCACCATGTTAGTTGCTCCATGTTATGTAAGATCACATATCTATCTTATAGTTGCTCCATCTCCATGTGAGAAACCTTGGAGTTATCCTTGACTCCTCTCTTTTTCTCACAGAATATATCCAATCCAATAGCAAATCTCCTGGGCTCCACATTTAAAATACACACAGAATCCAACCATTTCTCATTATGCTATTCCTACCACTCAGATATGAGCCATCATCACCCTGCAACTGGATTGTTGTGAGAGCCTCCCAGCTTCCTTCCTTATTTGCCCCCTTCTCCAATGCACACATAATCTGTTAATTATACCCAGCACCATAATCATCATCTACTCAAAACTTTCCAGTATTGCCCATCTCATTCAGAGTATAATCTAAAGTTCTTACATAAGTTGCAAGACCCTCCAGAATATGGTCCCCTTGATATCTCTACGATCTCATATTCTATTGTTCTTCCCTTGCATTCTGTGTTCCAGCTACACTGGCCTCTTTGTCGTACCTAAAATATGTCAAGCTGCTCCCATTTCAGGGCCTTTGTGCTTGTTGTTGCCTCTACCTGCAGCGTTCACACCCTAGATATCTGCATGGCCTCCTTCCTCCCTTTGTGTTTCTGCTCAAATGTTATCTTCTTTGTGAAGCCATCCTTATCCACCCTAATAAAATAGCACCATCCATTTTCTACCTTGTTATTCTGCTTTTTTTTCTATAACACTTACAAAGAAAAAAGAAACACTGCATGTAACTTTCTTATCTTCCCCTTCCAGAATGAAAGCTCCTCAAGAATAAGGACTTTGTGTTGTTTAATGCTATATTCTCAATAGCAAGAATAAAGCCTGCCACATAATAGGTGCTCATTAAGTATTTGTTGTCAAATGGAAAACTCCTACCCATTCAATATCTCTTTCCTGACCTACTGAAGAATAATAAAGAACTTTCTTTTCTCTCTAGACTCCCGAATAATTTTGTTTTGTATCTCTTCTGTAAGCCTGTGAAGATCTCTCTTCACTATTTGATGATATCTTATTTGCATTTTATTCCCTGGCACCTAGCATAACATCAATTAACAAGTATTTGTTGAATAAATAAATGAATGAGTTGATAAGGGGCCTGTATTATAAGCATAATTACTGGGTAAATAGAATAAATCCTGCCCTATCTCCCTTCCTCATACTTCCATTCTTACTCTTATTCTTCTTCCAACCATCCCCACCTGAACCCTGAAACTGGCTACCCTCTCTCTTACCCATGCCTCCTCATAATCATATCTTCTTACTCTTACCTCTTATTAATCCTAGATAAGCAATCTTATAAACTTACTTCTAAAGTATAAATAGAAAATTTAAAACACCACCAAAATTAAATGTCTAATGGTTAATCCTCATCCTGTCCTTTCTTTACAGAGACAGTGCTCTGCAGGGAGTCTACCACTGTGATGGTTAATACTGAGTGTCAACTTGATTGGATTGAAGGATGCAAAGTATTGTTCCTGGGTGTGTCTGTGAGGGTGTTGCCAAAGGAGATTAACATTTGAGTCAGTGGGCTGGGAAAGGTAGACCCAGCCGTAATCTAGGTGGGCACCATCTAATCAGCTGCCAGCACAGCTAGAAGATAAAGTAGGCAGAAAAACATGAAAACATTAGACTGGCCTAGCCTCTGAGCCTACATCTTTCTCCCATGCTGGATGCTCCCTGCCCTTGAACATCAGACTCCAAGTTCTTCAGTTTTGGGACTGGGACTCACTATCCTTGCTCCTCAGCTTGCAGACAGCCTATTGTGGGACCTTATGATCATGTGAGTTAATAATAAATAAATATATATATACACACACACATATATACACACACACACACACATATATATACACACACACACACACATATATATATCTGTCCCTCTAGAGAACCCTGACTAATACAACTACTAATAAAAATTGGGGCAAAAGACATTGATTGGGTATTATAAGTAGGTTATGCTCACAGTAGCAATATCTCTTAAGACTTTTTAAAAGACTTCCTAATAAAAGAGATTTAAAATACAGCAAATATCAAGTTTGTGCATTTTCAATTTCATTATCAGCACCACCTTCATTATCCAAAATTATTACTAAAGCTTATGACACATACAGCATGAGCAGCAGACAGAAAATTTTGAACTCAGTGCCTCTGTGGTTCACAGGTGCAGAGGCAGACATCACAGCTGTCAAGCAGTTATTTACAAGTGAGACACTTCTCCAGTAGTAATTGACAACCTTCTTTAAGGGAAAAGAGGCTGCAAAACTGTGGAATATTAGAACATGAAGCCAAAGAGGAAAACTGACTTGCCTAAGGCCACTCAACAAGTTATTCAGCCAGAATGGGAACTCATACTTGACTTCAACTTCTTATTCCTCGTGTTCTTACTCCTACAAGTTTTCTACTACTCAGGGGCTCTTTAGGGTAAATTAACCATGAAAACACACACACGCACATACACACACAAACTAAATTCCATTCATATTAAGATATGCTTCCTTTTTTCTCTCCCCTATCCATGGTAGTAATAACAAGAAGTAAAAGCTTTTTCATTATAAAGTAAACTTCCATTTTTCTTTCTTGATACGTTTTCAGGTTTTCCTCTAAAAGTAATTAAAAGTACTACTCAAGTTGTTCCTAGTTGTCTAGAATGGCTTATGCTGCCATTAGCTTCTACAGCTCTGTCATTAGAGAAATGGACTGTACTTCTTCTTCACCTTTCACATGCGGCCAAAATTGGGTTACTTTAAAAGGCCAGATGTCAAAAGCAGATAAATCCTTTGTACTGTAATGAGCATAATGATGAATAATGGCACTTATGTTCAATAAATGATGCCCTGCCCATAAACAGCCTTTCCTCAGATATTCTATTTAATTCAATGATATATTCCAGGTAATTTGTGGAACTGAATGAGAAATTACCTTAAACAAGAAGACTTTGGAATTTACTAAAATATACTTGTTGAAAATAATTAATGGAAGCAGAGTTTGCATTAGTAAAATTATGGCATTAAAATCCGTCATTGCATGAATTCATCTTCCAAGTGGCCTGCCTTGGAGCAGGTGTACAGATGAGGGCATTGTGGCATGAACAATGTTGGTAGTAAAAGGCATGCTATTGATATCAATGTGCCATGGTATGTGGTGCTCTTTGTGTGTTTTAAGAACAGAGACAATCCATATAGTGTTGATCATCTCCCACTTAAACTACTCCAAAACCCAACTGATCTTGCTACCTATATTCCATGGAACTATCCTAGTAATCTTTGGAAAACATAAATCACATCACGCCACTAACCCCCACTCAAACTACTAATGGTTTCCCACCATAGTTGAAATAAAAATCCAAAATGCTTTCCATGCTCTATAAGACTGTAAAAAGACCTATCTCTAGCCTGCCTCTCTGACATTATCGTCTACTATTCTTTCCCCCTTGCTACTCCACACTAGTTACACTTGCGGTATTGATAGTTCTTAAATATTCAAAGATATTCCTTCCCCCAGGGACCTTGCGGTTTTTTTCTCCACTATATCTCATTTTTGCATGAATCACTTCCTCATCACATTCAAGAATCTGCTTATATATCATCTACAACTTCTATTCCCAGCAACACAGCAAACTACATACCTTGGGAAAAAAAACTTTCCCAGCGGAGAACAGCTAAAATTGCTTTAAAAATGCATTTTTAGATACTTTAATTGTTTAATTGAGAAGTTTTTAAAAAAATCGTAGAAACCAAAAAGTTAAAGCAAAAACATTAATCTCAAAAGGTAAGAGAATACTGAAAACGATGCCTGTCCTGGGACAATGGCTGATCGCTGATAGTCCAGAGCTGCACTGTTCAATACAGTAGCCACTTGCCACCTGCGACTATTTAAATTTTTTTAAAAATTATAAATTTAATTTCTCAATTACATAAGCCACATTTCAAGTGTTCAATAATCACAGTGGCTGATGGATACCATGTTGGACAACACAAATACAGAACGTTTCCATCATATAGAAAGTTGAATTGGATGCTCTGATCTCAATTTTTAAACAAAACCTAGAGCCCATTGAAAGAGAAAGTTAGATTGGAGACCTCCTCCTATTTCAGGTACACAGATCCCCCTAAAGAAAAAAACACTACACCTACAAGGAACATCCAAGCTAGAAAGAAAATCTTTCCTCCCAAAGTAAAACAGGAAAAAACAATGCATGTCTAAGACTTGACCCCAAATTGAAGAAAAAAATGTTCTTCTAGAATACATAACAATCTGTTCTTCACGTATGTTTGGAGCCAGAATTTTCTCTACCTCTATGATCCAATTAATTTGAAGCTGAGAAATTTCTTTAAACTAATGCTGGAATGGGAGTGTCACCATGTTCCCAATAGAAGTAAATGTAAACCATCTACTAAGGAACCTACCCTAAATCCCAGGCTTCAACAAAATCCCTGCAAAATGTATAAAAATATATATGCTCACAAAAATAAAATACGAAAGTAAATAAGATACTAAGAGTGAGCAGAAACCACTGAAAGAAGAGTAAAACTCTCAAATACTGTAGATATTAGAATTATTGTATATAGAATATAATGGTTATGTAATAAATACCCTTAAAATAAGAGTTCCAATACTACATTTAGTAAATGATTCACTACATACAGCCATTATGGAAAACAATACAGAGCTTCCTCAAAAAACTAAAAACAGAACTGCCATATGACCCAGCAATCCCACTGCTGGGCATATGTCCAAAAGAAAGGAAATCAGTATGTCGATGAGATATCTGTACTACCATGGTTATTGTAGCACTATTCGCAATAGCCAAAATATGGAATCAACCTGAGTGTCCATCAATAGATGAGTAGATTTTTTTAATGTGGTATATATAACAATGAAGTAGTATTCAGCCATAAAAAAGAATGAAATTCTGTCATTTGCAGCAACATGGATGGAATGGGAGGTCATTATGTTAGTGAAATGAGCCAGTCACAGAAAGACAAACATCACATGTTCTCACTTACATGTGGAAGCTAAAAAACTGAATCTCATGGAGGTAGAGAACAGAATGATGATTACAAGAGGCTGGGAAAGGAAGTGGGGAAGGGGAATGAAGACGAGTTGGTTAAAGGGTACAAAAATATTGTTAGAAGGAATAAGTTCTATTATTTGATGGTATAGTATGGAAATTATAGTTAACAATAATTTATTATATATTTCAAAATAGCTAAAAAAGAAGAATTATAATGTTCCCAACATAAAAAAAAATGTTCGAGGTGATGGATATCCCAATTACTCTGATTTGACTACATATTGTACGCATCTGTCAAATTATCACATGTATCCCAAAAAACATGTACAATTATGATATATCAATAAAAATACAAATAAGACACTACAAAAATGATTAGGTTTTTTAAAAAAAGTCTAGAAATTTAAAATATAGTAAATAATATTTTTGAACAGATTTTAAATGATTGAAGAGAAAGTTAATAATTGGAAAATAACTCTGAAGAAATTACACAGATTATAGCCTAAGATAACAAAGTGATTGATAGGGGGCTATAGTAATAAATATAATTGAAGTTTGGAAATAAGGTAATAGAAATAGACAATATTTGAAGGGTAAATGGCTAAGGATTTACCCAAATTATGAAAGTCATAAATTCCCAGGTTCCAGAAGCCAAACAAATGCTAGAAGGGTAAATAAAAAGAAACACACATGTAGAGATATTGTAATGAACCTGCAGAATACCAAAGATAAAAATATTTTTAAAGTAGACAGTAAAAAGGCAAACCAGCAACAAAGTAATATCAATTAGACTGATGCCTGACTTCTCAAAACAGCAGTGAGGCTAGAAGTAAATAGAATAACAACTTCAAGATTAGACAGTTATGACCTAGAATTATATACCAAGTGAAAATGTTGTTTCAAGAATTAAGGCTGTGTCAATCAAACTTTATCTTAGATCAGGGTCTCTAGAAACACAGCTTGAAACAGGAATCTCTATACAAGTGATTAACTGACAGACTTCTCTCCTGAGTAAATTATAATGATGTAAGGAGAACAGGATAAGGCAGGGGAAGAAACTCAAGATGTGGTTTCAGCTATAGTCTAGCCCCAGCCTGACCTCAAGGGAGTTCTGGAGTATGATTATCACCACGTGGTTGTCCCACCTTGAGGCAAAAGGCTTAGGTGTCTTTCAAAGACCCAGGTGTTGTTTATTAATTCCTCACATCAAGTATCTTCTCCATCAAGACTTTAACTGGTGTTTTAGAGCCATGTTAAGACAAATAACTTAGGCATTACTTATAAGCTTTACTATTTTCATTGTTCATTTAAATTTTTTATATATCATGGCCTTAATATGTAGTCTTTTAAAGTTATGTTATATTTACACTCAAGGCACATGTTATTAATATATTCACCACTGAGATTGTCTGTGCTAATATTTTGCTACATTCCCTTTAGATTGTCATTATTTTCAAAGAAACAACACATTACAAATACAGTTACAGTCCCACCTTCCATCTCTTCCTCATTCCTGTCTACTCAGAAGTAACCCTTTTTCTGAAATAAGTATTATCATACTCATATATGTTTATTTCTTTCCTTTGGATAAACTTCCTAAATGTTTGATAGTCTATATTCAACTTTTTTTTTTTTAGCCACAACATTATATCTCTGAGACTTGCTATGCTGATACATTCAAATCCAATTCATTCATTTTCATTTTAGGCATTCTGCTGGACCAACAAACAACAGTGTGTTTTTTTCATCCCCCTGCTGTTTGACAATAAGATTTTCTTAGCCTTGTAACAATTAACAACTCAGAAATGTACATCTTTGTATATGTCTCCTTGAACAAGAGTTTCTCCCTGAGAAGCTCCCAGAAGAAGAACTGTTGGGCTATGGAGAATATGCATTGTCAACCTTACTTGTTAGGTCCAACATAGCTTTCCAAAGTGTTTATACTTATTTTCCGTCCCTGCAACCACGCCTTGGAGTTCTTGTTTTGTTTGCATTATCACCAACAGTGAATATTATCAAACTTAATAAATTTGTAAATATAAAATGTTTTGTCCTTGTTTTAATTTACATTTCCTAAGTACTAAAGAAGTTGGACATCTTTACATATATTTATTGGCCATTGTATTAGTTCATTTTCACACTGCTAATAAAGACACACCTGAGCCTGAGTAATTTATAAAGAAAAAGAAATTTAATGGACTCATAGTTCCACATGGCTGGGGAGGTCTCACAATCATGGCAGAAGGTGAATGAGGAGAAAGGCATGTCTTACATGGCAGCAGGCAAGAGAGAGCATGTGAGGGGAACTGCTGTTTATAAAATCATCAGATTTCATGGGACTTATTCACTATCAAGGGAACAGCATGGGAAAAACCCGCCCCATGATTCAATTACCTCCCACAGGCTCCCTCCCATGACACATGGGGATTATTAGAATTCAAGGTGAGATTTGGGTGGGGACACAAAGCCAAACCATATCAGCCATCTATCTTCCTCTGTCAGTTTACCATTATATATTTTAACAATATTGATATCTGATATTATTGATTTCTAAGAGCATTTTATATATTCTGCGTATTAATATTTCATTGGTAATATGAGTTGCAAGTGTCTTTTCTCAGTCTATGACTTTTATTTTCATCTCTGTCCCCTTTTATACAGAAGTTTTATGTTTCAGTGTATCAGAATGTATTAATTTTTCCTTTTGTGTTTTCTCTAAGAATTATATCTTAGGAGTAAGTTCAAGAGAGCTATTGTACAACATGGTTGTATAGTTAATAACATTTTGAAAATCACTGACTAGATTGTTTTTACCACAAAAAATGATAAGTACATGATGTAATGTATGTGTTAATTAGCTCAATTGAGCCATTCCACAATGTATACGTATTTCAAAACAATGTTGTACACAATAAGTACATAAATATATGCAATTTCTATTGGTCAATTAAAAATATATTTTACTAAAGGCATAAAAATATTCTCCCATTTTTTGGTTGAAAGTTTTAGAGCTTTGCTGATCACATTTAGGTCTTTAAGCTATCTGGAATGTATTTTTGTGAATGATGTGATATAGCAATCTCATTTTATCTTGTACTATATAATGGCCAAGTTCCTCAGCATCATTTATTGATGATTTTATCCCCTTTCTCATATAAAAAACTCCCAAGTATACATTGGTCTGTCTTCTGTCTCTTCTTTATCAGTCAATTTGTCTAGCTGGGAAAGTATCTCACAGTTTTAAATGAGGTTTCGTATTACTGCCGAGAATCTGGTAAAATGATTCATCACATTTTGTTCTTTTCTCAAGTTACCTTGGCTAAGGGCTTAGGCTTTTGTATCCCTGTCCCTCCAATCAGTCAGCATTGACTGCAGGCTGCCCCCAGGGTAGGAGGGCCTAACTTCCCAAGCATTTCTGAGCAAGGTGGCTCCCAGGGGCCAAAGGCAATTCTCTGGAGAAGAGTGCAACTGTAAGCCATAAGCAGCCAACAGTCACAGTAGCAGGAAGACAGGTACACTGGCCTGGTAGAAGGGATCTGGGTGGGATGCCAACAGCTTCCAGTACAGGATCCAAAAGGAAAACAGATGGCACACTCAAATTAGGATAATTTAAAGATAGTATATTTGCAAAGGACTAGTGATAAAGGCGTGCTTGGGGTTGGGTAAACTACAAGAGATGGAACTGTTACTATTTCTAGAGCTGGGGGATGAAGGGATAGCGTGGCTGCTGGAACCAAGAATGAGAGGGTCATGTAGAAAGAGCTACCTTGGGAGAAGAAATGACCTTCAGTCAAGGACTACAATCAGCCAAGGTGACCACTGAGGAGAGTGGAGCAGAGAAAGAAATATCCCAGTCTCACTCTCCTTCCACCCTCTGATCTCCTGCTGGGCTCCTCATTTGCTAAGCCCAATGAGAAGCCAGAGAAAGTGTTTGTCGCAGTGTCTATGGGCCAGCCTCCCAGAGAGGAGCTCTGTGGGAAGGGCAGAGAGTGAACCTAGAGGGGCAAATGCACAATCTCCTGCACGGAGGCAAATAAAAGGTATTTCCGACAAACAAATGTCACCTCTTCTGAGCAGTCTTACCAACCATGCTGTCTAAAATAATGTGCCCCCAACCTCTGTCCTTTGTTGGTTCTCCAAACTCTTACCCTGCTATTTGGCTTCAAAGCACTATATTCACATGAAATGATATTAAAAACTTCCACACAATAACGAAGAAAGCCAAGCACATGAATAGAAAGATGAGCAAAGATGAACAAAAATAAGCAATTTGCCAAAGAAAAGTGTAATGTTTAATTACATTTGTAGTCAAAAACATAAAATATATTATAAAATACATGATATAGTTTCCACCCATCAAATTGACAAATATTTTAAAATAATTTCCAATGTTAGGGTTTGAGGAAAACACACTAAGATTGAAATAAAAAATTGGTGTAATGTTTCTGAAGAGTAATTCGAGAATTTATATTAAAAATTTATGCTATTTTATCCAGCCATTTTACTTTTAGGGATGTATTCTAGGAAATGATTCAAGATGTTCTCCAAGATGAGAATTATTTATAAAGGCTAAAAACTGCAAACAATTTGTATGTCCAACAAAAGACAATAGCTTGCCAATGTTTCCCCAACTGTGTTCCTTAGAGCACTAGTTTCATGAAATTCTGCTTGAAAAACTGTTCCACAGTCAACTAAATGTGGAAATACCCTTGGAATGAAAGGTAAACTTTATAATGTAGCCTAACGTGGTGTAACCTGTGATCAGGACAAAAGCTAAGCAACTACTTGGCTTCATAAGTGGGTCAAAAATTATAAACTTAGCCTCATTAGCCCTGTGTTCCAACCACCAGGACTCATTAGTCTGAGTTCAGTTTAATTATCGTTTTAACTTAAATTTATGTTATAAATGAGGTAGTTCACTGTTTATCATTCATTGTGTAACAGATAACCCCACATTTAGAAGCTGAAAACAGTGAAAATTTATTATCTCACATTTTCTGTGGGTCAGGAACCTGGGCATAGCTTAGCTGGATGTCTCTGGCTCAAGGTCTCTCATGAAATTCCAGGGAAGCTGTCATTTAGGTCTGTGTTCTCATCTGAAGGTTTAACAGAGGAGGATCAGCTTCTAAGCTTAGTCATGTCATTAGCATGCTTTGGCTCTTCACTGGCTGTTGGTCAAAGGCTTCCTTCTGTTCCCTTCCATAGGACAACTCAAAATGACAGCCAGTCTCCCTCAGACAGAGCAAGCCAGTGAGAGAGTGAGAGAGAGCCTAAAAAAGAAGCCATGGTCTTTTTGCAACCTAATCTCAGAAGTGCTATCTCATCATATTTGTCATATTCTATTTGTTAGAAGCAAGTCACTAGTTCCAGCCACACTCAAGCAGAAGGAATGACACACAGGGACAAACACCAGGAAGTAGGGATCACTAGGGGCCATATTAGCAGCTGCCGACCACAGTCACAGTATGAAGGCCCTTGAAATTCTCAAGTGACAAAGACTTGCTAAGTAAGAGCTTCTCTAATCACAATGGAGGTCTGTCTGACAGAAGGGGTGTGCCAAAATGAGAAGCTGAAATTATAAAGTAAATGAGCAAATAGCCAACATCAGTTTCTTTCCAATTTAGTTTGGTGAATATTCTGGCTGACTAGGTGGGGTTCCGGGGTTCTTGGGTCCCAGGGTGGAAAAGCAGGGGGTAGGTGGGGACTAACAGGAGAGAGAAAGGGTGGAGAAAAGGATGGAAATGTCTCCAAAACCAGGAGAAGCGACAAGAAGGACTGCTCCACAATTTTGCCAAGGGTGAATTCAGCTTTATTACTACAATGTCACTTCAACCTTTGAGGGATAAGGGGTTCATTTCTGATGTAAATTATCTAGGCCTCTTAAGTCTCATCAGCTTCTTCCTGATTTTATGTACATTTTTGCTATTTCTTGCTTCTTCTCATGGCCTCTGGAAAATTTAGGAAGGAAAGGAGAAGTAGTAAAATTCAAGTAAAATTCAACAAGCCATTGTTATATTACATTTTATCTCCAGAGAGAATATCATTTTCCTCTCAATGCTTATGTACTGACCCACATAACTGGATACATTAGTAGGAAAACCCTACTTGATTTGATTGCATAATTCAGCACAATCAATTTAGGGAATGTTACAAATTTCTTTTGATCTTAAAGTCCTCAAACATGGGACCTCAGTCAATAAATTTGTCAATAAATTGCTACCCCTCTTTTTCAACATTTGTAGAAATACTGTTTTTCCTCCTGAGTTGACACAAACAATCTCATCCTCCCTCCGAGAAATTACTCCGTGAGGCATGTGAAGACAGTGGCCTATTTTGGACTCCCCAAGAAAAGCTGCATTAGGATATAATCTTTTTCTTTGCCCTTCCTGGGATGGGCTAGGTGACATAGGAAGTCTTTTCTATTTCCAATTTTACAACTCCTCTCAGCAAACAGCAGGTAAACAATTTTAATACAAGGCCATTTTCATTATGTGTCTACTAGAGAACATGCCCCTGCATTAAAATAAACAGTAGTAATACAAAAAAAAAAAGTTTGCTCATACAGTAATAGCAACCTTCCAGAATTACAGTGATTGTGCTGCCCAGCAGTATAATACAAAATGTGGTTTTTATCCCAGAAGACACAGAATTTATTATTTTCCTCCTACCTGGCTTTTTAAAGCAATTGGAGCCAGATTTCCGAAAGAACAATTCACTACCTTAGCTCTCAAATACAAAAAAAATACATTTTCAGCATTGAAATGAGTCATTTAAAGCAGCACTTCAACAAAATGCTGTCCACCCTGCCCTGGTAATTATGTCATGTCTGGTGTGTACTAATTTACACAGTGTATTCCTGCATAATTAAGGCTATTAAGCCAAATTCAGAGGCTGTGATATACCTACAGTCTTTAATTAATTAAACAAGCACACAGAGAAGTTACTGACAGGGTCAGAGCCTGGTCTTCATGCTCCTGGTGGGAAAGATGCTAAAGAAATGGGTGAGAAGCATTGTCACCTGGAATGTTCCTTCATTAACAATTTTGGATTCATAGAGATTTGAATAGAAGGGGTGGGAGGGACCCAATCCAAAGTCATTTCCCAGAAAGTAGACATTTTCATTCAGTCCTTCACACCACTTGCCATTAAACCATCAAACGTGAGAAAGTATTTAAAAACAAAAGCAGGTAATGAAATTGACCACCACTTCCAATAATTTCATTGAAGTGAAGGATTTTCCAATATACTTACTTTGGGCTACCTTTACACCAGGGGTGTCCAATCTTTTGGCTTCCCTGGGTCACATTTGAAGAAGAATTGTCTTGGGCCACACATAAAACATACTAATACTAATGATACCTGATGAGCTTAAAAAAAAAATCCTAATGTTTTAAGGAAGTTTACGGATTTGTGTTGAGCCACATTCAAAGCTGCCTGGGAAGCATGTGGCCCACAGGCTGCAGGTTAAACAAGCTTTCATTAGATAGTACCGTGGGTCATAAACTATATTAAATCTGGGAAAGATGATTTCTCCAGACTTTTCATTCTCTTTGAAGCCACCAAAAAACACCATATTCATCCAGCCCACTAGATCTAAGCATTCTGTGAGTCAGCCACTAGCAACCACTAACACATAAGAGAAAATCTCAATTGGTGTGGGTTTTAAGGTCCTAAAAAAAATCATAACACTTCTACTTTCTTTGGAATTTCACCCAATACCAGTACTGTGCTTTGTACCCAATGCACCTGTGGCCGGTTGACCGCCCCAAAGGCAAGGAAGGGATACCCAAGAGCATTGATCTTGAATATCTTTTCTTCATAGTTATAATGTGGTCTTTTTCAAGCATGTCCTCAAAAACTTTCTTAAAAATCTTTAAACATATCTTTTAAAATTCTCCATTTAAAAAGAAACTTTATATAAATGCAGATTTCTATTGCAAAACAAAGGTGTATTGGGTATTTCACAATGACTTCATTTCTGGCAAATTTTACTTCCCTCTTTCACTACTCCTAGTGATTATCTTACTGGTGCAACCTATGTTCCTGAACACAGACGCTCTGTCAAGAGAAGAGAGGAAGCCACTGTAGAGAGAAATGCTATCAACCAAGTGCCAGTATACGGTACTATTCTGTGTATGTTCCTGCAATGTAATTAGGAGCTAAGTATAAGAAGATTCAGAACTCTGAGGGCAGTTCCAAGATGGCCAAATAGGAACAGCTCCAGTCTACAGCTCCCAGCGTGAGTGACACAGAAGAAGGGTGATTTCTGCATTTCCAACTGAGGTACCGGGTTCATCTCACTGGGGTGTGTCAGACAGTGTGTGCAGGACAGTGGGTGCAGCCCACCGAGCAAGAGCCAAACCAGAAGCTCAAGGGGTCAGGGAATTCCCTTTCCTAGCCAAGGGAAGCCGTGACAGACAGCACCTGGAAAATCGGGTCACTCCCACCCTAATACTGCACTTTTCCAATGGTCTTAGCAAATGGCACACCAGGAGATTATATCCCATGCATGGCCTGGAGGGTCCTACGCCCACGGAGCCTCGCTCATTGCTAGCACAGCAGTCTGAGATCGAACTGCAAGGTGGCAGCGAGTCTGGGAGAGGGGCACCCACCATTGCTGAGGCTTGAGTAGGTAAACAAAGCAGCAGGGAAGCTCAAACTGGGTGGAGCCCACCTCAGCTCAAGGAGGCCTGCCTGCCTCTGTAGACTCCACCTCTGGGGGCAGGGCATAGCCAAACAAAAGGCAGCAGAAACCTCTGCAGATTTAAATGTCCCTTTCTGACAGCATTGAAGACAGTAGTGGTTCTCTCAGTGCGGAATTTAAGATCTGTGAACGGAGAGACTGCCTCCTCAAGTGGGTCCCTGACCCCCAAGTAGCCTAAATGGGAGACACCCCCCAGTACGGGCAGACTGACACCACACACGTCTGGGTACCCCTCTGAGATCAAGCTTCCAGAGGAAGGATCAGGCAGCAACATTTGCTGTTCAGCAATATTTCCTGTTCTGCAGCCTCCACTGCTGATACCCAGGCAAACAGGGTCTGGAGTGGACCTCCAGCAAACTCCAACAGACCTGCAGCTGAGGGTCCTGACTGTTAGAAGGAAAACTAACAAACAAAAAGGACATCCAGACCAAAACCCCATCTGTATGTCACCATCATCAAAGACCAAAGGTAGACAAAACCACAAAGATGGAGAAAAAACAGAACAGAAAAGCTGAAAATTCTAAAAATCAGAGTGCCTCTCCCCCTCCAAAGGAATGCAGCTCCTCGCCAGCAATGGAACAAAGCTGGATGGAGAATGACTTTGACAAGTTGAGAGAAGAAGGCTTCAGACGATCAAACTACTCCAAGCTACAGGAGGAAGTTGGAACCCATCACAAAGAAGCTAAAAACCTTGAGAAAAGATTAGACGAATGGCTAACCAGAATAACCAGTGTAGAGGAGTCCTTAAATGACCTGACGGAGCTGAAAACCATGGCACGAGAACTACGTGATGAATGCGCAAGCTTCAGTAACCGATTCGATCAACTGGAAGAAACGGTATCAGTGATTGAAGATCAAATGAATGAAATGAAGCGAGATGAGAAGTTTAGAGAAAAAAGAGTAAAAAGAAATGAACAAAGCCTCCAAGAAATATGGGACTATGTGAAAAGACCAAATCCACACCTCATTGGTGTACCTGAAAGTGAGGGGGAGAATGGAACCAAGTTGGAAAACACTGCAGGATATTATCCAGGAGAACTTCCCCAATCTAGCAAGGCAGGCCAAAATTCAAATTCAGGAAATACAGAGAACGCCACGAAGTACTCCTCAAGAAGAGCAACTCCAAGACACATAATTGTCAGATTCATCGAAGTTGAAATGAAGGAAAAAATGTTAAGGGCAGCCAGAGAGAAAGATTGGGTTACCCACAAAGGGAAGCTCATCAGACTAACAGCGGATCTCTGAGCAGAAACTCTACAAGCCAGAAGAGAGTGGGGGCCAATATTCAACATTCTTAAAGAAAAGAATTTTCAACCCAGAATTTCATATCCAGCCAAACTAAGCTTCATAAGTGAAGGAGAAATAAAATCCTTTACAGACAAGCAAATGCTGAGAGATTTTCTCACCACCAGGACTGCCCTACAGAGGTCCTGAAGGAAGCACTAAACATGGAAAGGAACAACCGGTACCAGCCACTGCAAAAACATGCCAAATTGTGAAGACCATCGAGGCTAGGAAGAAACTGCATCAACTAATGAGCAAAATAACCAGCTAACATCATAATGACAGGATCAAATTCAAACATAACAATATTAACCTTAAATGTAAATGGGCTCAATGCTCCAATTAAAAGACACAGACTGGCAAATTGGATAAAGAGTCAAGACCCATCAGTGTGCTGTATTCAGGAGACCCATCTCACATGCAGAGACACACATAGGCTCAAAAAAAGGGATGGAGGAAGATCTACCAAGCAAATGTAAAACAAAAAAAAAGCAGGAGTTCCAATCCCAGTCTCTGATAAAACAGACTTTAAACCAACAAAGATCAAAAGAGACAAAGAAGGCAAAAAAGAGACAAAGAGACAAAAAAAAAAAAAAAAAAAAAATCATTGAATCCAGGAGCTGGTTTCTTGAAAAGATCAACAAAATTGATAGACCACTAGCAAGATTAATAAAAAGAAAAGAGAGAAGAATCAAATAGATGCAACAAAAAATGATAAAGGGGATACCACCACCAGTCCCACAGAAATACAAACTACCATCAGAGAATACTATAAACACCTCTACACACAAATAAACTAGAAAATCTAGAAGAAATGGATAAATTCCTGGACACATACACCCTCCCAAGACTAAACCAGGAAGAACTTGAATCCCTGAATAGACCAATAACAGGCTCTGAAATTGAGGCAATAATTAATAGCCTACCAACCAAAAAAAGTCCAGGACCAGATGGATTCACAGCCGAATTCTACCAGAGGTACAAGGAGGAGCTACTACCATTCCTTCTGAAACTATTCCAATGAATAGAAAAAGAGGGAATCCTCCCTAACTCATTTTATGAGGTCAGCATCATCCTGATACCAAAGCCTGGCAGAGACACAACAAAAAAAGAGAATTTTAGACCAATATCCCTGATGAACATCAATGCAAAAATCTTCAATAAAATACTGGCAAACAAAATCCAGCAGCACATCAAAAAGCTTTTCCACCATGATCAAGTTGGCTTCATCCCTCGCATGCAAGGCTGGTTCAACATACACAAATCAATAAATGTAATCCAGCATATAAACAGAGCCAAAGACAAAAACCACATGATTATCTCAACAGATGCAGAAAAGACCTTCAGTAGAATTCAACACCCCTTCATGCTAAAAACTCTCAATAAATTAGGTATGGATGGGACATATCTCAAAATAATAAGAGCTATCTATGACAAACCCACAGCCAATATCATACTGAATGGACAAAAACTGGAAGCATTCCCTTTGAAAACTGGCACAAGACAGGGATGCCCTCTCTCACCACTCCTATTCAACATAGTGTTGGAAGTTCTGGCCAGGGCAATCAAGAAGGAGAAAGAAATAAAGGGTATTCGATTAAGAAAAGAGGAAGTCAAATTGTCCCTGTTTGCAGATGACATGATTGTATATTTAGAAAACCCCACTGTCTCAGCCCAAAATCTCCTTAAGCTGATAGGCAACTTCAGTAAAGTCTCAGGATACAAAATCAATGTGCAAAAATCACAAGCATTCTTATACACCAATAACAGACAAACAGAGAGCCAAATCATGAGTGAACTCCCATTCACAATTGCTTCAAAGAGAATAAAATACCTAGGAATCCAACTTATAAGGGATGTGAAGGACCTCTTCAAGGAGAACTACAAACCACTGCTCAAGGAAATAAAGGAGGACACAAACAAATGGAAGAACATTCCATGCTCGTGGATAGGAAGAATCAATATTTATAGATTCAATGCCATCCCCACCAATGACTTTCTTCATGGAACTGGAAAAAACTACTTTAAAGTTCATATGGAACCAAAAAAGAGCCCACATTGTCAAGTCAATCCTAAGCCAAAAGAACAAAGCTGGAGACATCAGGCTACCTGACTTCAAACTATACTACAAGGCTACAGTAACCAAAACAGCATGGTACTGGTACCAAAACAGAGATATAGACCAATGGAACAAAACAGAGCCCTCAGAAATAATACCACACATCTACACCCATCTGATCTTTGACAAACCTGACAAAAACAAGAAATGGGGAAAGGATTCCCTATTTAATAAATGGTGCTGGGAAAACAGGCTAGCCATATGTAGAAAGCTGAAACTGGATCCCTTCCTTACACCTTATACAAAAATTAATTCAAGATGGATTAAAGACTTAAATGTTAGACCTAAAACCATAAAAACCCTAGAAGAAAACCTAGGCAATACCATTCAGGACATAGGCATGGGCAAGGACTTCATGTCTAAAACACCAAAAGCAATGGCAACAAAAGCCAAAACTGACAAATGGGATCTAATTAAACTAAAGAGCTTCTGCACAGCAAAAGAAACTACCATCAGAGTGAACAGGCAACCTACAGAATGGGAGAAAATTTTTGCAATCTACTCATCTGACAAAGGGCTAATATCCAGAATCTACAATGAACTCAAACAAATCTGCAAGAAAAAAACAACCCCATCAAAAAGTGGGCAAAGGATATAAACAGACACTTCTCAAAAGAAGACATTTATGCAGCCAACAGACACATGAAAAAATGCTCATCATCACTGGCCATTAGAGAAATGCAAATCAAAACCACAATGAGATATCATCTCACACCAGTTAGAATGGCGATCATTAAAAAGTCAGGAAACAACAGGTGCTGGAGAGGATGTGGAGAAATAGGAACACTTTTACACTGTTGGTGGGACTATAAACTAGTTCAACCATTGTGGAAGACAGTGTGGCGATTCCTCAAGGATCTAGAACTAGAAATACCATTAGACCCAGCCATCCCATTCCTGGGTATATACCCAAAAGATTATAAATCATGCTGCTATAAAGACACATGCACACGTATGTTTACTGTGGCACTATTCACAATAGCAAAGACTTGGAACCAACCCAAATGTCCATCAATGATGGACTAGATTAAGAAAATGTGGCACATATACACCATGGAATACTATGCAGCCATAAAAGAGGATGAGTTTACGTCCTTTGTAGGGACATGGATGAAGCGGGAAACCATCATTCTGAGCAAACTATCGTAAGGACAGAAAACCAAACACCACATGTTCTCACTCCTAGATGGGAACTGAGCAATGAGAACACTTGGACACAGGAAGGGGAACATCACACACCAGGGCCTGTCGTGGGGTGGGGGGAGGGGGGAGGGATAGCATTAGGAGATATACCTAATGTAAATGACGAGTTACTGGGTGTAGCACACCAACACGGCACATGTATACATATGTAACAAACCTGCACATTGTGCACATGTACCCTAGAACTTAAAGTATAAAAAAAAAAGAAGATTCAGAATTCTTTAATGCACTTAAAATTGCTGTCATGAGGCAATGGATGGCATATTTGCATGTGAAAGGACTGTGAACAGCACGTAGGAAGAATTGTGAAATTACTATAGTATTTATTATTATAACTTGGTGTCATGCTAGTCTCATTTTAGAATGAACTATAAGAATAGATTAAATTAGTGCCATTTTCTTTCCTTGTTAACATCTTTGTCACAAGAACAAGCTGTCAGAATTTTCGTATCTAAAATAGTCCATGGATTATTCCTCATGATACTTGGCCATTTCCAAACCCTGGGTTTTGATTGGTTGCTCTCAGCCCTGTCCTTTGAGACATGTGGGTTGAACACAGGGAAATAATAATATTTTAAGCAACTAATCAGGTTGCAGACAACCTGATAAAGGTAGGACAGACAGTATGTTACAATTTTAAAACAGAATTTGATCAGAAAACATTCTCTCTTAAGAAAATGCTTT
Organism: Pan paniscus; assembly: GCF_029289425.2. NCBI lineage: Eukaryota > Metazoa > Chordata > Mammalia > Primates > Hominidae > Pan > Pan paniscus. The sequence goes on along the minus strand of NC_073264.2, from coordinate 37,432,780 downwards.
TGACCACTGCTGAAAAATATTTTTTGATGTGTGACTTCAGAATAGAGACTACTGAGAGATATGTAATCTTATTAGTGTCTGTCTGAGTTTTTTCACGGTCATAACGTACAATGAACATTTCTCTGAGGCATCGGGAGCACCATAGTCTCGTCAACCTTGAGACAAGTCGTGATCAGAAGTCTATGATCTGTTACTTCACATGTCTGTAACTCGCTGGTTCTCTGGCCTCAGTTTCTATATCTAACATGGATTCCTCTTTCCACTGTGATTTTTCCTCAACTACTATTCTCCATAACCAGATGACTGCTTGGTCCTGGTGTGCCCGGGGCTGCCCCACTTTATGTCTGTGGTCTTAGCATAATTATTAAAAGCATCTTCTTTCACTCTCAGAGTGTGCCAGTTTAGACAATACTTGATAGTATCACTCTACCCATCATGCTTCCTCGGAGCCTCTCTAGGATGTGTCACTGTTTATGATATAGTACTAAGTTATAAATATGTCTTAGCAGCCCTGCTAAACTATGACTTGAGGGAGAAATTTGGTCTCACTCATCTTTTTGGTTCTTACAGGACCTTGAACAGAGCAGGTACTCAATAAATTTTTTTAAATTTATGAAATCACAGAGTGCTTAATTGCCTCAATGCCCAAACTACAGTCATTAAGTCTTTTGAAGATTCATATTAGAACTGTGGTGTCTAGAAGAAGGTAGTTTTACTTTTTACTGAGATCAAACCCACTCAAAACATCATATATAGCAGGTGACAGGGCTGCTGTGTAGAATTTATAATATGGACTTTGTGTGAGGTCACCCAGCCCAGGGAGGGAGCGCCTGAAATTCAACTAGTTCATGTGTCATGCCATGTGCTACGTGGATTAGTGGAGATCCTGCCTGATCTCTAGATGCAAATCCAGATTTTAGGGAGCTTATACAATTGGTGTAGAGAAAAGGGATTTCTTTAAGAAAAATACTTATAAGGAGAAAATTAGATATGAAAGTAGATTTTTTTTAGAATAAGAAATATTAAATTTGGAAAAGTTACCAAGGTACCACAAAATCCATTATAATAACATAATATTTATATTACATAAGGCCTCGATACACCTCTACAATACTTTTCCACCTATTTACTGCCTGAAGAATACTTTAGTGGTACTTTGGCATATGGGTGCTCAGTTTTCCTAGAACTATCTGTTGAAGAAACCATTGAATGGTCTTGTTGCTCCTGTTGGAAACCAATTACCACATATGTGAGGGTTTGTTTCTAAGTTCTCAATTCTATTTCATTGGTTTATGTCTCTCCTTACGCCATTGCTACACTGTTTGACTACTGTAGCTTTGTAATAAGTTTTGAAATCAAGAAATGTGAGTCTTCCAACTTTCTTCTTTATCAAGACTGTTTTGGCTATTCAGGATTCCTTGGAATTTCATGTTTCATTTCAAATTTCAAATCAGGATTACAGTAGCTGGAATAACTTAAGTATATGCAGAAGTGACTGCAAGCCACATAAACGGATCCCACTGAATCCAGACAATATGCATGTCCAAATCCATTTTCCCTTAGTCGCACCCCAGAAATGTTCAAGGCCATCATGACAATACTCTACCTGAGGGGAAGTGTGACCAATGGGAACTCCAAGTGGAAAGGGAAAGCACTTTTACAAAGATATATGCCCATGTGAGCACATCTCTAGGGCCCTATGTGAGTGAGGTACCTTAAAATTTAGCTTCACTATAAATTTGCCTCTTATAGTCTTCATGTTTTACAGTAGTGGGAAATATGAAATAAAGCCAAATGAATTAGAAGAGAGAAGACCTTATGGGGACCTGAAAACAGCCTTCAAATACCCAAGTGACATCATATAGAAATTGAATAAAGATTTAACTGAGTGGAACAATTCTGAAGATATTGAATGTATTTGTTTCAAACTCTCAGCATGATTGACTTCATAATCTGTATCCTGGGGTCTTCACACTAAAGCAGATTTTTGGAAGGTGAGAAATAAATCCAGTCAATTATCCAAAAACCAAAGCTCAATTGACTATAGCAACTCCACAGTCCTGAATACTGGATGTGTAAACAGAGCTTGTGGCTCCTCAGCATGGAATACCATCAGTGAAGAAACTCCATTTTTGCATCTGTTTATGTATTTGTCTCTCCCCACTATTCTTGAGCTTATTAAGAAGATGAATTTTTCACCTTTTTATCTCCAACACCTAGCTCAGAGCCTGGCAGCATACAGTAGTTCCAAATATATGTTTTCTGAGTCAATCAAAGGATGAATAAATGTTTAGAGTATCAATCCATAATTTTTATTTAGCGCTTACTATACACAAAGCATTATACAGAAAAACTTCTTGTCCCCCAAGGAATCACATGCCATTGAAGAAAATAAGAATTATGGGAGGACGTGACGCAATTCAAAAGTAATTGAATGGTTCTAAGTAAAATAATAAACAATCAGAAAATGTTGACCATCAGTTTCTGGCTAATGCACATGTGCTCAAGTTTATCTAAAGCCTATAGAGAGCAGACACTCCAGGCCTCCTTTAGTTAAAGAAGAATTTTGCCATCGATAATAACTTGTGTGTCTACTGGTTGTTAGGTACTATGCTCTGCCCCTAGGAACACAGTCAGATTGACACCCTCCCTTCCATGTGGAACTTACAGTCCAGCTGAACTTTGAAAGATGCATGCAATCACAATCACGAGGTGGCACTGACATTCAGCTGTGCCATTTGAACCATCTAATGTTCTTTCACTGTTAAGTTGCTGAGGTCTGTATCTCATGGAGTTTTCAGGTGGCAGTAGATGCCCAGGTAAAATCTGAGATCCCATCTAGGAATGAGCTATGAATACCAGACAGTGCCACCAGCCTGTTCTACTTGGGTGCTGACTGAAGACCCAAAAGGCAGAACAATATGGTTGAATTCTTCTCAAATTTTCTTTAATTTCACCTTTTTTAACTGTCAAATTTTGTCCTTCAAATATTAACCATATTTGGTCAGTAGACATTACTTTTATAAATAAGGACAAATAAAATATTAAAAACCGAAGATCAATTGACTATATAGCAAGTTCAAACCAAGTATCAGATATACTAAGAGTAAGATTAAGAAGGATAAACAATAGAAGAATAAAGCAACATAAAAATGAAAGTTGACTATTTGGGTTAAGCAGAAAAGAGACGGTATTATTAAATTCCCTAAAATAAATTTGATATATTCAGTAAAACAGAATTTTAAGAACCTTAGTACTGTAAACCTCAATAGTTTAAAGAGAAAATTTTAATGTGTAGCATAAAAAAAAGATGTTTGTTAAGTTTAATTGAAACAAGAAGAGGCAGGTGTTATTGGAGTTTAGAACAAAAAGTGCCCTCAGTGGTAGCTCGTAAGGCCAAGAGGATGTGTGCAGGCTTTGGCAAAATACAACCTGGGCGGGAATCCTGGCTCAGCCCCTTTCTAACTATTAGTTTCAGCATGTAATTTAACCTCCCTGTGCCTCAATTTCCTCATCTGCATAGTGAGGAGGAAGGAAGATAATAATATCTGGACTCCATATTACTATATGTAATCTCCTCTTTCTATTTTCATATGCTCATATGGTGTTGTGAGGAGCAACTTAGTTCATGCTATCTGCCTGGCACGGTACCTGGCTGGCACTTAATATAGACACTCAAGAAACTCTCAAAAGAAAATCTGTCAGATTTTACTGATATTTTCATCTGGTTCTACAAACTCAAAGTTTTACTTTTCTGAAATGAATTTTAAAAGACCACCATTATTATCAGAAATATTGAGTGCCTATCAGTACATTATAAAGTAGGGAAGAGCATCTGAGTACACTAGACACCAACGTTCAGCATCTTATCCAGATGAGGACTCCCAGACTCTCTTGCAATTTTCTCAGTATAGTAATTTGTTATTAGGTTCATCTGGAGGCACAATTTGTGGGACCCCCACACAACAAAATCATTAATCAGAATTAATCACGCAAGTAAGATAAAAGCACACGGCCAGCCCTGGGCGAGAGCAGCCTATTACACGATCAGAATGCATTAAAACCATGGACACTACAATTTTTTTAAAGCCCGGGGGTAGGGGCAAGAAGCAGACATGTTTTAAAGATCACAGACAATACACTCTTCAAATGAACCGAACTTAATGCCTCTTGCAAGGTCAGATCAAGGGTGAAGAAATGAGAATTGACCAAACACTAGAGCAATTTCCAGCTAAATAAAAAGCCAGATATTCTTTTCTTCACTGACAACAGAAAACACACTGGGAGACGAGAAGGGTTGATCATTGATGCCAAAAATGTACTCTCCATTCTTTGAGGCTTGTAAAGTCTCTCCTTTTATCCATTTTCTATTTTTCCTCGTATTGCCATTCTCGGTTTTTGTCAATGACCTTTCTTCAATCCAACTCAGCCTCTGTCTAATGGCCTGAAGAGGACTTCTTCACTTGATGGAAAGCTTCAGATTTAAGATCCCCCTCCTTCATTAGAGGGAAAAGTGAACAGCCTCTATGTGCCGGGTGTTAATGAATGTGAAGAAAGATTTTTTTGTATGTGTTTTACACATTATGTTCTTGACTCCTAGAGGTGCTACAATAAATTGCCGCGCTTCATTTACAAGGAGCCATAACAGGAGAAAAATGAGAATCTGGCGACAAATTGCTTCTCAGTCACCCTGGGTCAGGCTGTTGGGGCTAATGAGAAGAGGGGCTCTAATTTTAAACTCCTCCTCAACCAAGCCATTCCTGCATTAATGTTCACTGTTGTGAATTGTAAAGTCAAATGAAGGAGCACTGTTGAAAATTAACCAGTATTTTTATCTTTCGAGTACTAAATAGAGCATATTTTGGCTTCTGTAGCTGGTGGTTATCAAAGGCAGCTCAGCCTACACCGGGGTGCCAGCTCCTCAGTAGAGTACCCCCTCCCCACACAACAGCACTCTTCTAATTTCTTCTCCTTTGACACCAAAGCCTTCCTTCTACCTTCACAAAGAAAAAACAGCCGGCAGAAGGAAGTAGTGCAGGTTTTCAACAAGATTAGAATTCGGCCCATAGGAGCAGTGTTTGAGACCAGCCCCTTTGTGGGTACAGTTAACAAGATACTGTATACAGGCATTAAAAGTCAGAGAATCATACTATCCAGTTAGGCCTGCTGCATGCTTAATGATCCATACTTGTGTATGTGGAGGAAGAGCCAGTAAATCACTGACCCCGTGAGGGCAGGAAGCACTTTGTCACTGGAAGCCTAAAGCAGGATTTGAGCAAATAATGAGAAACCAATGTAACACCTGCCTCTCACAAAATACTCTCCTAATTCCACATTTTGCCAGTTTATAAAAGCAGGCGGCAGGCAAAAACAGGGGCAAGAGAAAGGAAGATGTTTTATTAAACTGGGCAGAATTTTGGTCCCACATGGATGTCCAGGAAATAACTCAAATTTCAAGGTGGGATTTTTTGGGGAGTTTTGGTAATGTGTTTTAAGTATGTATGAATGAAACGAAGTTCCTCTTGTGTGTAATGTGTCTGTCCGGGTGCATTCTTCCATGGAATCACTACATAAAATACAAATTAACCACACTACCCTAGTCTAATCATTGTAATCAGTTATGTTTTCATGTGTACATTACTGATATATAAGGCTGTTGTAGTTCTTGTGTGTGGTTTAATTGCTTGTTTTTGCATATCTTGTGTGATTGATGATGTTCTAGAAATCTTTTCCCCTAAAGGAGACTTTGTAAATTACTTTGTTTAGATGCTAATGATTGTATTTCATTAGTGGCCCTCTCATCCAGAATCATCTTTAAATGAATGAATATGCCATAATTAAAAATCTGAATTATGAATTACTTTGAAAGGAGACAACATTGTCCCGATTTCCCACTGCGACACAGTGTTATTTCAATTATGTAAATATGTTTAATCATTCCCCTTTTGTTTTTCTAATTATTTAATATTAATGTTGCTTTACCCCTTTATTGCTACAAGAAGGGATATGGCATCTTAAATGAGAGTACTTAGACAAGTGATACACAGATGACTAGATTAAAGCAGACATTTATCAGAATGCATAACCCATTTCAAAAACAAACATGCTATTAACATTCATACTAATATAGCAATACTAGCTATAATTGCACTTCATGAATGTTTTGTCTGTAGAAATCTAATGTATTCACAATGAACAATTTCCAATTATTGTTTTTTTTTCTTATAGAAAGTCCAAAACCCCTGGTGAAAGTTTCAATTATCTTGAGGTGTACATCTGAACCATCCACAAGACCATCATTTTTTTCTATAGTAGGAAATTTGCAGCTGCTCAAGTACTATGAAATGTGACATATTTGACTTTCACCTCTCCACTTTTGAACCTTCCAAAAATATCTGCAAAAAAGAAATGTTTTAAGCCCCTCCCCACCCCATCTACCCCCCCCCTTTTTTTTAATTCTCTACCTGAAGCAGGAGAAATATTAGGAAATTTACCCTCACTCTCAACAGCTCTCACACAAGCCTTCAAGAAGCTACATTTATAAGAGAAGCATGAACTGAGCACTGGAGAGCTGCAGAGGTCACGGTGTATGACAGTCAACTTTATACATTCACACTTCAGGCATCTTATTCTAACTAACTGCATAAGCCTGATTGGTTCCTTAGAAAACATGGCACCGACTTTAACTGAGACATTTCTATTTTAGTGCAGCCAGACTACATGGGAGTCTGTTCCTCTACCATTTAGTAATTTAGATACTTTCAGTATTATTGCTAACTGACTCTTGAGGTATAAGAGCCTTAATTATGTTGGTTTAATATTTTATGCTTAAATATTGTTATTTATAAACTAACAGTGGGAAATGCTACAACTTCCCTGTGTTTCTTTTTTATTTCAATGCTATAATAAAATATGATATTGTTGATTGAGGGTTACATTTTATTAATGATACTTGTAATTAGGATTATGATTTAAAATATTTAGTCTTTATCTACACATTATAGGAGTGAGCAATCTTTAAAGACCTCTCTTCCCAACCACCATCTTTTTCTAATTTGAACCCATAACTTTAGCAACCACAAAGACGGGGACTAAGGTGTAATATCATATCTGGGTATAACTCGAACACAAACATACAAATTACCTTGTTCATCAAGGGCTATGCCTACAAAACCCTCCATGACATCACAGTATTTAGCATTCTGCATAGACAAAAATAATGTGACATTTATTTGCAAGTTATTAAGAAAAATGTGTAAACTATATGCCACTAACACTTCTATTTCTATTTTTTCCTCAGTGAGAGAAAAAAAAGATTCATACTCAGGTAACTATTGATTTTCCCATAATTTAGATAAATCTTTCTATTAAGAAAATGTTTTATGATTAACAAGATAAAGCTACTGATTGTCAAGATCAAAGAAAGAAAATTCCAAAGTTTTGTGTAAGTGATAAGAAATACAAAGTCTTTTTGTCAATAACACATTGATTTTAATGGCTTTTTGAATAAAGATCCCTGTTGAATTTTACAGATTGGAAGGAGTTTCTAATTGTTTCTAATTAGACACTAATTTAAAATTATTTTTTCCCATACATCTAACTGGAAATCCTGAAATATCATAATACTAATATAGAGAAAATCCAAACAACCCCTTGAAATCAGTGTTTGAAAGCTACTGAAACATTTTGCTTTTGATTAGCTCAATATTCTGTCAATGACCTTGGAATCCACAGGAGGGAAATTCACGGGAAGGGAGTGGGAGATGGAAATTCATGAAAATCTGCAATTTAGTTTTTTAATCGTGATTCCAGTGGATTTTTTAAAAAGTAGATGATTAGGATTTAGTCTAAATATTCATTATCAGGAAGAAAGATGAGGGAAATATTGGGAAAACTATGCCTACATTATCACCTAAATTACGTGAATATTGCATTTTAAGCAAAAATGCAGCATAAAAAATAATATGGAAAAGGTTTTCACTGGGAGCTGAGGGCTGCTGCTGCCCAAGACAGAAGACAGGATTGGAGAGGCCTTGAAATAGCATGAGGGTGGCAGGTCCAGGAACTCAGTCATGGCAAACAAACTATGTCCCCTTAAAAGCATATTTTTATTTCACAACACATGAGGAAACCACATTGCTTTTCACTGGTGAAAGCTTAGAATGCAAATGGTTTTTCCATTCAGATCTTCCTCAGACCAAACTACCCTAGTGCCTTGACTTCAGTAGTTGGATGGATGGACACAGGCAGTTAAAAACAAAGTTGCACTAAAGCCAAGCCTGTCATTTCAGGAAGGTGAGACTAAGTTACAGACTCTTACCTGCTATGATCTGAATTCAAAACAAAGCCAGAGAAAGCATCCTAACCTCAGATCCCTAAAAAAATTCCTCCCATAGGAGTAGAAAAGCCATGAAAAATGATTTAGAAAGATACAAGTTCAGACACCCACTCCTTCCCATTCACACTTGAAAAAGTCAGCATGAGGCAGTTATACCCTGATTAATTACCACAGATACGGGAAAGCAAGATAGAGGGAAGTTGTTTTTCTTCCCTAAGTTTTCTTTCATTTATTCAACAAATATACTGCGTATCTACAATGGGGGCAAAGCCCTTTTCTAGGGGCTTTGGAGGCTACATAAATGAAAATAATAACAATTCTAATTCCATTTACAAAACTTACTCTAATAAAATGTAATATGTGCAAGTGTCAGAGATTGGTTGGTATGAATTCTTATGTACATTTGTATCTAATTACGAGGTAGTTTTTCTTGTTGTCACCCTTCAACATATATTTACTTTGCTCAGCACTCAATGTGTACTTTCATTGTGAATACTAATGTCCTTCTTCAATTCTGAAAATTATCAGCTATTATCTCTTTAGCTATGGCCTCTCCACCTTTCACTCCATTCTTTATGTCTGGGCTTCTCACTAGACATGTACTGGAGTCCCTCAACCTATATACTATGTTTCTTCATTTTTATTTCATATTTTTTATCCCCTTATCTGTCTTATGTTTGGGATTAGTTTCTCAGCATCACTTTTCAATTTACTTTCTTTGGGTTTAGTAAAAAATGTATCCCATCTGTTGAGTTCTGTTTGTTACAATGACTATCGTTTTTAAAGTGTTCTTGGCCGGGCACGGTGGCTCACATCCGTAATCCCAGCACTTTGGGAGGTCGAGATGGGTGGATCACTTTGAGACCAGCAGTTAGAGACCAACCTGGACAACATGGCAAAACCCCCTTCTCTACAAGAAATACAAATAATTAGGCAGGCGTCGTGGCACACGCCTGTAGTCAGGGCTACTCAAGAGGCTGAGGTGGGAGGACTGCTTGAGCTCAGGTTGATCAAGGCTGCAGTGAGCCATAATCACATCACTGCACTCCAGCTTGGGCAACACAGCGAGACCTTGTCTCAAAAACAAAAAAAAGTTCTCAAAATAATTATATTCACCTGTTTTCATCATCACCAATTTTCTTTTTGTATTTTCCTTTGAATTTATTTTAAAGCCCATTGTAATGTTTGAGCATTTTATGGTTTATCAAATAAGATGTTTTTAAGTTTTCTTTTTTTGTATTATACTTCAAGTTCTAGGGTACTTGTGCACAACATGCAGGTTTGTTACGTATGTATACATGTGCCATGTTGGTGTGCTGCACCCATTAACTCGTCATTTACATTAGGTATATCTCCTAATGCTCAAATAAGTATTTTTAAGAGCACCTGGGATTCATGTAAAGATATTTTCCCTTTTAGTTGATGTAATAATTGTGCATATTTATGGGAAAAAGAGTGATATTTCAATACATGTATACAACATGTAATGATAAAATCAGGTAATTAGCATATCTGTCACCTCAAACACATAATTTCTTTGTGTTGTGAACGTTCAAAATCCTCTTACTGCCAGTGAATCCAACAGGGCTTAGAGATTTCTCTTTCAGAACGTTTTTAACTACAAATTCAATTACTTCAATGGTTATAGAACTATTGAGGCTACCTATTCATCTGAGGTGAGTTTTGGGAGTTTGTGGTTTTTAAAGGACTAATTCATTTCATCTAATTTGTTGAATTTATGTGAGTAGAACTGTTTGTCGTATTTCTTATTTTCCTTCTAATGTTAGAGTTGATAGTAATGTCCCTTCTTTCATTCCTGATATCAATCATTTGCATTCTCTGTTTTCTTGCTAGAGCTTCACAAATTGCATTGATCTTTTCAAAGAACCAATTTTTAGTTTCTTTGATTTTTCTCTATTTTTTGTTTTCAAGTTCATTGATTTCTGCTTTTGTCTTTATAATTTCCTTCATTCTTATTGATTTGAATTTAATTTGTTCTTTCTCAAGTGTATCATGGTAGAAGCTTAAGTTCTTTAAGACCATTTTTCTCTTTAAAATATGCATATTTAGTGCTATAAATGTCCCTCTAAACATTTAACTTCATCCTACAATTTGTATTTTGATTTTCATTTACTTCCAACTATTTTCTAATTCCTTTGAGACTTTCTCTTTTGCCCATTATTTTAAAATTTGATGACTAATTGCCAAGAATTTAGAGATATTATCTTTCTGCCATTACTTCTGGTTTAATTTTCTTGTAGCCTCGGAAGATACTTTGTACTATTTCAATGAGGTTCAATTTTTAAGGCTTATTTTATGATCTATGTGATGGTCTGTCTTGGTGAATGTTCCATACACTTGAAAAGAATGTCTATTCTGCTGCTCTTGGGTAGAGTGTTTTGTGACAGATCCAGTTGGTTGAAGCATTCTGCAGTTCTTCTATATTCCTGCTCATTCCCCATCTACTCATTATACCTATTGCTGAGAGAGGAATGTTGAAGCTTCTAATTATAATTATAGATGTGTCTACTTCTCCTTTCATCCCTGTTAGTTTTTACTTTATATATCTTAAAGCTCTATTATTAGTGGCATATACATCTAGTATTTGTATATTCTTCTTGAGTTAATCCTTTTAGCAGTATGTAATAGCACTTTTTATTTCTAGTAATTTTCTTTGCTCTAAAGTCTTCTTTATTTGAAATTAACATAGCTACCCCAGCTTTCTTTATAGTAGTGTTTGCATGGTACATATTTTTCCATTCTTTTACTTTTAACCTACTTATGTATCAAACTGAAGTGAGTTTCTTGTACACAATACGTAAGTTAGGTCATGTTTTAAAATCTATTCTATCTGTCTTTTAATTGGTGCAATTAGATCGTTTACATTTAATGTAACTATTTATACGTTTGGATTTAGGTTCCCATTCTTCAATTTATTTTGTCTTTTTTTTTTGATTCCTGTGTTTTTTCTGCCTTCTTTTGGTTATTTAAGCCTTTTAAAAATATTTCATTTTAGTGTATCTATTCTTATTTTGTATGGTATTTGTAGTCATTTCACTTGAGATACACATTTAATTTTTTGCGGGTTTTTTAGACTCCATATATCACCATTTCAACTGGAACACAGAAACCCTACCGCTTTGTATATTTCTTTAGCCTGTCCACTTACGCTACAGTTGTCTTGAATTACAACTACATTCATTGAGAACCTCATCACACAAATTCCAATTTTTGCTTTTAACAGCCAAACATATTTTTAAGAACTCAACAGGATAAGAATATTCTATTATTATATTTACCGAGATGTTTTCCACGTCTTTTTAATTCCTGATGTTCTACCTTTCCTTTCAGTATCCTTTCACTTTTGTTTGAAAAGCTTCCTTTAGCAATCCTTTTAGAATAGGTCTTCTGCCTATAAACTCTTTTTTTCTTCATCTGAGAAATTTTCATTTCACCATTAATCCTGAAGAATATTTTAGCTAGAAACAAAATTCTAGGTTGACGCTTCTTTTCTTTCAGTACTTTAAAAATATTGTGCCTCCTCCTCCCTGCCTCCTTGCTTTCTGATGACAGATCCAGTCATTCACATCATCATTCCCCTACATGTTAATGCATTATTTTAATCTGGCTGTTTTAAGACTTTAGCAGTCTGATTACAATGTCTCTACACATGGATTTCTTTGAGTTTATACTGTATGAGGTTTGCCCAACTTCTTAACAAGTATAAACCTAAGTAAGTTTTTGTCTTTTAACAAACTTGCAAGATTTGGGGCATCATTTTTTCAAATGTTTTTCAGCATTGCATTTTTCCCTTTCTTTATGAGACTCTGAAGATCAGAAAATTCGATTTTTTTTATTGCTCCACAGGTCCCTGAAGCTCTACTAATTCTTTTTCCAGTTGTTCAAAAATCTTTTTCAGATCCAGTAATCTCTGTTGATCTATCTTCAAGTTCACTGATTCTTCTTTCATCTCCATTTTGTTATTAAGTCTATCCAGAAAGCCTTTTAATTTTTTTGGTAATTGTATTTTTTAATTCTAAAATTTCCATTTTGTTTTTGTTTATATTATCAATTTCTTTGCTGAGGCTTTCTAATTTAACTGTTGTTGCAAGAGCACGACTGTTCCTTCAAAAATTTTTGAAATAACTGCTTTAGAGTCTTTGTCAGACAACTCTAATGTCTGTATACTTTTGGTATTAACATATATTGGTTGTCTTTTTCCATGTGAGTCAAGATTTTTGTGGTTCTTTGTACACTAAGTAATTTTGGATTACATTCTAGACACTTTGAATATTATATCATGGCACTCTGGGTCTTGTTTAAGTTCTGTGGAGAATATTGATATTTGGTTTTGGCAGGCAATTGACTGAGTATGTACAAGCTACAAGTTTCAGTACACTCTCTATAGATTGTGATGCCAAAGTCAGTTCAATTTTCAAAGCTTCTGTCATGCTTTTTGGATCTTTCCTAAGTGTGTACTGCCAAATGGTCAGTCTGAGACCTGGACAGTCTATTAGTTCAGTTCTCAAAGTCTTTGGTACGCAAATAAGGATCAGACCTATATTTGTGCTGCTTAAAGGTGAGCTTGGTGCTCATGAACAACTTTATAGGGTTGATTTCACAAGCCCCTCCCTTCCCAAGATCTCTCCAGTACTTTCCCATTCCCTGGGCCTCCCCTACATGGTCCACTAGACAAACACTTGGAGTTCTAGTTACCCTGCTGTGTCACACTCTGTGTCACACACTTTCATGACTAAACCTGTGTCCTGGCCAAAGCAGAAGAACAGAGGCAGGGAATCAACAGGGGTTTGTCCCACTGTCTTGGAACAACAGCTCCACCAAATGGAAAGGAGTGGTCCTCTTCCTCAGAGTTTTGGCTTTTGGGGTTTTCATAGCTGCTGCCACTGCTACCATTCAGAATTGCTTGAGTGGGCTAGGAAATAAAAGAATGAAGAAAAGAAAAGATAGGAAAACAGGAATGAGGGCATTTTCACATTCTCCCTGAGCATTAGGGGCTTCCTTTCCTAGGCTTCAAACCAAGGACAGAGGCTTCTCCTGAAACCCTTTCCATCTGAACTATAGTGCTCACTTCCAGGTTAACAGGCACATTGAGTTCAAGTTGGGGTACATCGAAGAGGGAAAATAGTAAATTCACCACGAATTAGATTATGCTTCAAATTCTGTTTTGTTCCAATCTGCCTGCTCCTATTTACTTTCCAGAATCTTCCAATAATTGCCATCATGCATTCTATTTGGGTTTTATAGTTATATTCAGTGGGAGAGAAAAGGTGAAACATGTTTACTCCATCTCATCCACAACCATAACTCCAGTTTCAGCCTTTTTTATTAAAATGTCAGACTGAAAGTGATCTAAATAACTTCCTGTCTAGAGAGAAAAAACAGTGTGGTGAATGGGCAGGATTTTTCTCTGCCCTTCTGGTCACTAAAATATTTCATTCTTCTTTCTACACTTAAAACTCTCCAACCCAAAGAAAAAACCTAAAGTCTCAGCCAATTACTGCAACCAGCTTAAAATCTAGGCTCTCCAGTTGGTGTTCAGTCTTTTCCTGGGTGCTCCCCTTGGTCTGATAACCTATGAATTAAAAAAGACAAGTTCCCTGCTTTCACCACACTTACTATACAATAGAGAAACAAGGACAGGATACTCACGATAATGTTACTATTTAAAATGGGAAATAGGCTGGTGGCGGTGGCTCATGCCTGTGATGCCAGCACTTTGGGAGGCAGAGGCAGGCGGATCACTTGAGGCCAGGATTTCGAGCCCAGACTGGCCAACATGGTGAAACCTCATCTCTACTGAAAATACAAAAATTAGCTGGGCTTGGTGGTGCACACCTGTAATCCCAGCTGCTCAGGAGGCTGAGGCAGGAGAATGGCTTGAACCCAGGAGGCAGAGGTTGCAGTGAGCCGAGATTGCATCATTACACTCCAGCCTGGTGACAAAAGCGAAACTCCCTCTCAACAAAGAAAAAAAAATTAATGGGAAATAATAGGAGATATACAGCATTTTCTGGTCCACAGCAATTCTAAAAAAAAAATTGGTAAAAATTGTGAGGCCATTCCACTACCCATCCTGTAGGAAGGGAAAGCTCCTTGTATGGAGCCTAAACTTGCACTCTCAGAAGTGCTCCCTTGTCCATTTTCCTCCATCTCTTTCCAAACTGCAACTTTGGCCAAGTACTTTCTGCAACAGCAGCAGATGGGTTCCAACCCACCAGCATATCATGCTAGAAAGTGAATGGTGTTTGCATTCTCCATTGGTTCCAATTAATCTGAAATAAGACTTCCTTACAGAAGAAATCCTTTATCCTAGTAAAGTGTTCATCTCAACAAGCCAGAGGGAGAGGAATAATGGAGTTGGAAAAATGTATTCTGCATTTCGAAAAATGAGCCAAGTTCTTTTAAGACTGTGTGTGCGTGTGCATGTGTGTATCTATATCCTCCAAAGAAGAAATGCATTTGGTTTCAGAAACCTTTCCATAATTTTGAAACAAATTTAGGACAGCACTGAAATAATTTAATTCTTTGAAACAAACATTCAAGTGTTCATCTTGATATTCAGGACAAACATTTCTGCTTATAAAATAATTTTATAGTAAAAAGTTCTTCAAAGCTTTGGTTCAGCTTTATGGAGAGTATTTATATCCTGTATTTTTTTCTTTTCTATATGTGAAATTATGCTATGTATGAGAATTAAGTAAAATAGGTGGATTATCTATTTTCATTTATTACTCTTCATTTATTTTTATGAGTATTTGGAATGAATGTATTCTGTGAATCGTTTCGCTTGTATTTCACATCTTAGTACTTGGCACTATTTACTATGTATTATATCATGTGAGGACTAAACATCAGGAAAAAATTGACTTGGTTTCACAAAATCTATTCCAAATACAAAAGCAAAACAATGTGTAGCAATTACGGATATGGTACTTTTTATATTGTCTTATACTGCCTCTTATGCAAAAACACTAGAAACTTAGGTTTTGTAATTTTTTAACCACATGAGTACAGTTTTACTTCACATGCTACAATCAGGCTGTCACATATACTTAAGATAAAAAGAGAAACCAGATCAAGCAGATCCTGTGAACTGTACTGACTCTTCCATCCACTGACCAATTGTTTTGCTACACAGGTGGGAATGTTGATTAGTCTGCACACATTCCCTTAGCTTAGCTTAGAGCTTGTGAACAGTGAGGTAGGGTATTGATAAAGAGAAAACAGGACAAGGTTTTTGCAACTGGCTAATGTTTTCCTGGTTATATTTTTAAAACTTACAAATAAGTTGCTTATTAATCTCTGTCCTATTCATCAGCCAACCAAGCTTCTAGTGATTTTCTGAATCAGTTGATTAATCTACTCAGCAGTCAAAATGGAGTTGTGTCAGTGGAAAATTAAACTAAATTCAAGTATGTATACAATCATGTAGGAGAAAATAGAAAAAAAATTATGTCCTAAGAAAGTATTCCTATCACCAAGGTGGAAAATAGTATGATTCCATGGTAGAAATTAGTATGATTCCATCCTCTATTGCTATGGGAAAAATAGTCACATCTTGAACAGAAGATAGTAATAGTAGTTTTTATTTGCCCAGCATTTGATACATTTTCTAGTACTTTTACATATCCTGATAATAATGGTGTGAGGTCAGAAAGAAGACCCTTGGGGTGCACATTCTAGAATATGGTAAACTAAGTAAGGCTCAGGGAGACCAAGTGGCATGTCAAGTCACAGAGGGCCTAAGGTGGCTCCACATTCCACTCGCTGCTGGCTCCCCCCTGCACTCTGATCCCATCCAATCATCCTTCTATCTTAAATGTCAGGCTTTATTTCGAAACAAATCCTAGGATAAAAGTGTGGAAATAAGTTAATTTCCACTTGATAAACTCTATGGCAGTATTCACATTCTCTCTTTTAGATTTGGATTTGTTTTTTTTTTTTAATCAAATATGTTCAAAGTTACCATGTATGCCTCAAGTTTTCAACTAAAAAACTGACCATGTTTCAACCATTTGCAGAAACTGAAAACCTGTCTCATTCTCCAGGCCATAGACTTAACTGACGTGGCATCGGGCCAGTTGCCTAGCTCCCTGAAGTCTCGGTGTTCTGACCTGCAAAGTAAAGATCACGATAATAACGCTTCTCATATGGCTGCTGTGGGGTTTAAATGTGATATTGATTGTTAGGCCCTCAGCTCAATGCCTGATGGCAACTGGTACAACTAGGGCTTGATCCAAATTTCTCTTGCTTTCAGTCAAATGCTTAACCTCCACACTCTAGCAGATTTGCAGGGACATATTGAGAAATAAAAATAGAAAAATAAGTTGGAGACAAATTGAGGAGAACATGGCACACTAAGCTAAAATATTTGGGCTTTGATCTGTAGGCGATTAGAGCCATTGCAGATGTTTGAGCAGAAACTAAAATGTTAAATAAGAAATCTAGAAAAATTACTTTGTAGACATGCATAGGATGTATTGAAGAAATGCCGTAAGAACTTTGATTTATTGGAAAGATACTTTTCCACTTTTCTTAATTCCTACTAATATAGTCAAATTGATAATTATGAGCAAATGAAAATTTTTTGTAACATGACAATGTTTTCCTAATATTGTAACAGGTCAAAATTAATTTATAACCTCCCTTAAATATCAATTTTTGCCTTTAGTAGTTAGTCCATGATTATTCTCTATACCACAAAAAAGCTAAGGAGAGAACAAACAAACACAGAGATATCTCATAAAAAGAAGAACCAAACATAATTTTGGAAACGGCCTTGAGTTAAGAAGCCAGTCTCCATGAGGAATGTAAAAATACAATATAAAACTAGAACATTGATACCTAAAGATCACTTCTATTTTAATAACATTTCTAAAATTAATTTTGTGATAGTTAGAAGATTTAGTTCTCTTTTCACCATTTAAGTATGAGAACCATTTTTTCATATTAAGAATATGTGAAACAATTAGAGTGAAGGTATCTGCTGATAGAGGGAAAGCATAATTATATAAAATTACTGTGAAATTTATTCATGCTACTAAATAAATTGGCATTGTTTTATTTACAGTAGCATCTACATATATTTTTTGAATAGTGTAGATATGTACACATATGTAAAGGCATGTCATTTACTCAATCTACACAAAACGCCAATTTTTTTTTTCTTTTTGAGACTTGCACTGTCCCCCAGGCTGGAGTGCAGTGGTGCACTCTCTACTCACTGCAACCTCTGCCTCCTGGGTTCAAGCGATTCTTCTGCCTCAGCCTCCTGAGTAGCTGGGATTACAGGCGCCTGCCACCACACCCAGCTAATTTTTTGTATTTTTAGTAGAGAAGGGGTTTCACTATGTTGGCCAGGCTGGTCTTGAACTCCTGACCTCGTGATCTGCCCGCCTCAAACTTCCAAAGTGCTGGGATTACAGGCGTGAGCCACCGCGCCTGGCCAATATTTTTATAAATTCAAGAATCCTTTGTGATAAATTCAGGACCACCAGGAGCTTGAAAACTCCAAGTTTTTGTTTGTTTGTTATTTTAAATTGGTGGGGGTTTTGTTTACTTTTGTTTTTTAGAGACAGTGTATCACTATGTTGCCCAGGCTGGCCATGAAATCCTGGGCTCAAGCAATTCTCCCGCCTTAGCCTCTCAAATAGCTGGGACTACATGCATGCACCACCATCCTCCACTTTTATAGAATAATACTGTCTTCAAAAAATATCAAAAGTACCTATCATTGCAGAACTGTGAAAAATATTTAAAAAGCAAACAGAAATCTCTTTCCAACACAATGAAACTATTAAGAATACCAGCAAGTGATATGTTCTCAGAGTTCTTTTCAAATAGCAATATTCTTCACTTATTCTCCCACTCTCATCCCATCTTCCATCAATATTTATTCTGGGGACCAATTAAAAAATCTAAGGATCATTCATTTTATTCATTCTCTGAACATTTACTGTGAGCTTAATATGGGCCAAATAGAGATAATGAGCTAATGCCTCACATGAGATAATGCCTCACAGAGATCACATTCTAGAAGAGACAGACAATAGTCCAAGGATAATACAAATAAATGTTTCTGATAATGCTAGGAACCAAAGTGCAAGGTACTATGAGTGTGTGGAGAAAGAGGACTTGACAGAATTTCAGGTCAGGACTTAGTCAAGGAAGAATTCCCCCAAGTTAAAAAGGAAAAAAAAAAAAAAAGGAAGGTGGGGGAATAGGGGGAGAGAGTTACTAGAGTGGGAAAAAGCATTACATGATGGAGAAATTAAAAGAAGGTCAGTATGTCTGGCTTCAGTAGTAAGATGGGTTCATAGACAAGAACCAGATCATATGGGATTTTGTAAGGCACATTAAGGTATTTGTTATCTGTCTCAAAAGCAATGAGAAATCATTGAGTCTTGCATTTACTAACCATGGGATCGGGGCAATTTACCCTTTCTGTGACTTCTTTTATTTAAAAAAATAAAAAGTTTATTCTTTTATTAAATAAAACAAATAACTTATATAGCTGTAGTGATGATTAAATGAGACGATATGTGTCTAGCTTTTGGCACAGTGCCAGTTACATAATAAACACCATTACATGTTGGCTTTTTTTCTTTTTTTTTGAGAGGGAGTCTTGCTCTGTTGCCCAGGCTGGAGTGCAGTGGTGCGATCTTGGGTCACTGCAAACTCCACCTTCCAGGTTCAAGCAATTCTCCTGCTTGGCCTCCTGAGTAGCTGGGACTACAGGTGCATGCTACCACACCCAGCTAATTTTTGTATTTTTAGTAGAAACGGGGTTTCACCATGTTGACCAGGCTGGTCTCGAACTCCTGACTTCAGGTGATCCACCCACATCAGCCTCCCAAAGCGCTGGGATTACAGGCATGAGCCACTGCGCCTGGCCATGTTAGCTATTTTATAAGAGGGCTATGCCTTTTCACACTCTCCTTGCTTATGAGCTAGTTTTGTATACCTTTTTCCAAGGACACCAATGAGATGTTTTCCTTCCATCCTGCTGTATTGAATATTCAGGGATCCACCTTCATGTTCTTTGATTCACAAAAGACCAGGAAACTTCTGTATTTGGGGAGGGAGGAAGTAAGAGAGAGAGGAGTCCAACTTATTTATGTTGGACAGTAACCAGCCAAAGTTTTTATACAGAGAGAGAGATGAGGTCTCACTATGTTGCCCAGGCTGATCCCGAACTCCTGAGCTCAAGTGATCCTCCTGCCTCAGCCTCCCAAAGTGCTGAGATTACAGATGTGAGCCACCATGCCTGGCCCCAGACAGAGTTTTGAAATACAGATGAGTGTCACAGCCAGTCATCTGGGGGGACCTACTGACTACTGGGAAAAGAAAGCGCTCACAATATGCCAATAGGACGGACAATAAACAGCTCTTGTTGAACGGTAAGGCAAAGTTCTCTTAGAAGTAGACTGACTCTGAACATGGTATGCTCACCCCCAATCCCCGTCTCTCAAGCACCACAACCCTTCTATCTCATTTTATCCTCTCTGTTGCTTCTCCTCCCTCCCCCAGACTAAAAATCTCTTACAAGTATCAAGAGGCATATTAATTAGAATTATTAATGATTATTAATGCTAGCCATTGTAACCACAAAAATCTCAGTGGCTTCACATATCAAGGTTTTTTGGTTTTGTTTTTTTTTTCGCTCTTTCACAGTACAGTCCCATATGGGTTATGTGGCTCTCTTGGGTGACTATCCTCCAAGCTCAGGGACCTAAACAGCTTTCATCTTGTGACTACCCCATCTGGAGCATGTGGCTTCCAATGCTACCAGAAAATGGGAAGAGAAGGCTAGCAGTTGATGCAGGATGGTGCTTGTTTGTTTGTTTGTTTTTGAGATGGAGTCTTGCTCTGTCTTCCAGGCTGGAGTGCAGTGGTGCGATCCCTGCTCACTATAACCTCCGCCTCCCAGGTTCAAGCAATTCTCCTGCCTCAGCCTCCTGAGTAGCTGTGATTACAGGCACGTGCCAGCATGCCTGCTAATTTTTGCATTTTTAGTACAGAAGGGATTTCACCATGTTGGCCAGGCTGGTCTTGAACTCCTGACCTCAGGTGATCCACCCACCTCGGCCTCCTAAAGTGCTGGGATTACAGACATGAGCCACTATACCTGGCCAATGCAAGATGTGTTTAAGGATCAAGTCTGGAAATTATATCATCATTTTAACCTACATTTCATTTTCCAAATCATATCATTCCAGCCCTACCCACCTACAAGGAAGGTTAAAAAATGTAATCTTATGGGCCAGGTGTGGTGGCCTCACACCTGTAATCCCAGCACTTTGGGAGGCCAAGGTGGGTGGATCATTTGAGGTGAGGAGTTCGAGACCAGCCTGGCCAATGTGATGAAACCCCATCTCTACTAAAAATATAAAAATTAGGGGTGTGCTGGCACATGCCTGTAATCCCAGCTACTGGAGAGGCTAAGGCAGGAGAATCGCTTGAACCCAGGAGGCAGAGGTTGCAGTGAGCTGAGATCGATCCACTGCGCTCCAGTCTGGGTGACAGAGCAAGACTCTGTCTCAAAAAAATAAAAAATTTTTAAAAATTTATCTTTCTGCATGGTGAGTAAAACACAGTGTAATGAACATTGAACATAGTCTCTGCCTGGTGGGGAGGAAGGCTGGCTCCTACCGAGGATGTTTTGTATATGCCATTTGTCTCTTTATTTCCAGCAAAGCACACTGGGAGAGTCACTAAACAGCCACACCTGTAGCTCACTCTTACCATTCCTTACCCATGACAGATGTTTTATCTCCACTTTAAAAGTGGGAAAATTAAGATTCAGAGAGCAACACAGAGTCAATGGCAGGCCTACACATGTCTGAGGAACCCCAAGTCCTAAGAAGAAAAAGAACCCTAGCCTTCTCCATGAATGGCCATTCTCATTTTCAGAGATCTTTTTGTGTGACAAACTTGATGTCAACTTGATACTTGAATTCCATTTATCCAGTATTTATGGTTTGCCAGCTCTGTCTAAAACCTGTTGGCAACTACAGTTATACAACTGTACATAGGTGAAACATACATAGACAGATATAGTTTAGATATTTGTCCCTGCCCTAATCTCATGTTAGATTGTAATCCCCAGTTCTAGAGGTGGGGCCTGGTGGGAGCTGTTCAGATCACAGGGATGGATCCCTCATGGCTTGGTGCCGTCTTCATGATAGTGAGTTCTCGCGAGATCTGATCATTTAAAAGTGTGTGGCTCCTCCCCACACCCCATCGCCTTTTGCTCTCTTTCTCTCTGTCACTTGCTCCTACTTTCACCATGTGAAGTGCTTGCTCCTACTTTGCCTTCCACCATGAGTAAAAGCTCCCTGAGGCCTCCCGAGATTTCAAGCAGTGTTGGCACCATGCTTGTACAGCCTGCAAAACTGTAAGCCAATTAAACCTCTTTTCTTTATAAATTACCCAGTGTCAGGTAGTTCTTCACAACAATGCAAGAACAACCTAACACATAGACCCTGCCTTCAAGGAATTAATAGTCTAATGGGAGAGACAACATTTAAACAGCTAATGTTTAAAAAAGATTATTTTATCATTATTTAGCTGAAATATTTATTTCTATATTATAATCAGCCAAAAATATACAGAGAAGCGCTTATCTCTAAGGCCTTCAATTTATTGAATATTCTTCAGGGCTCTTGGTAAAAGCTTCATGATAAGGAAATATCTTAAAATAGGAGTACACTTTTTTTAAAAAAAAACCACCCATCTCTAATTGATATCTAGAATGCAAAGTTGAATTCTACATGACTAGGAGAACAAAGGAGAAGCTCCAGAGTCCCATTAGACATCTATAGAAGGGACGTGAGGGCCCAGGGCCAGCTGAGAACTCATCTGTGAATCTCAGCTTCTCTTCCTTTAAGAAAAGAAAGCTTATCATTGCTAAGTCAGTACCAAAAATGTAAGTTTTATTAAATTCTTCTAAGCTTTGAGTTCCACCAACCAGTGAAAGCATACAGCTGAAACCAAAGAAACTAAAATGCAAATGTCTGTAGGTGCTAGTTCCACAAAGTGTGTCTCTATCCCAGAAGCATCAGCAGCATGTGGGAGCTTGTCACAACTGTATCATCTTGGACCCTGCCCAGGACTTACTGAATCAGAATTGCATTTTAACAAAAATCCCTTTGGTGATTCATAGGTACATTAAACTTTGAGAACCACTGGCATAAAAAAACTATGTCTCTATGGGAATTTTGGATAATTCTTCTAAGAACCTACAGAGATTTATAATCCCCAAACAGGTAGACTGTATTTTGCTTCAATATAGCATTTTGCTTTTGGTGTTTCTCTTCTATTATGAAATAGAATGAGAATTTCCTATACCAATAGACAATATGATTCAATTAAAGTTGGCTAAATTTTAGCATTTCTAAAAGCAAATGGCAAAATAAAAGAAAATATTTTAATTCATGCAAATAGAATCAAATAAAAGCAAGCATATAAACACTAATGAAAATAGAGGATAGTGCTTCCAGGCAGACATAGAAATTTGTGATCTCAAACACTGTATATATTTTAATAAATGTTATTTTTTCCCTTTGATGGTCCTATTTTATTATTAAGGGCACAGACTTTTTAACAAATGCACAACTAATTAACCTTAAGTGTTCAAAATTCCATAGGGATTTGTGGGCGATGGCTGAAAGAGCCTTAAGTTGATAAAATGTTAATGTCTTAAAGCATCTTTCTCTATTGAAGCCATGTACTCAGACAGGATGATGAAAAGGAAAATAAAAGGGAAATGTTTTCAAAGAGAGATTCTTTTTCCGGGGAGAAGAGGGTGAGGGGAGAAGGGAATGGCCAGAAGTGTTGGAGGCCACCGGCCAACAATTTCCGATCCCTTTCATCACACCTCAAAAAGCAGCAGAGATTATGAAGTCGGTAGAGTAGATATTTCTATGGAGGCTTTTTACAACTTACTTCCACCGTCACATTGCCAGCTGAGTTCCTCTTGCTAACATGACACATTTTTTTTTTAATTAGAGCAATTTGTTTCATAGGATGAGCGGTACCTTTCTCAAGATCCCATTCCTGCTGTTTCTGAGCCTCTTTGCCTTGAGGGCCCTTCTGTACCAGTGAGCCTCCAGTAAGTCTTGCTTCGCAAAGAAGCAGAGTGCTGCATTTCAATACTACAGACTACTTCAAAATCATGTTTTCATTTCCCAGAAAGAGTTTTTTAAAATGCACTACACTTCAGTGGCTGTATCCTGCCAGAGCCCAGCACCAAGGAGCCAAGGAGCACCTAAACAAGCTCTAGAAGGAATTCACTTTCCTCCTTTTGTTGAAAAATAAAGGCAGGTCAAGCTGTGGGCCAGAGTGCGCTCTTGGAGAACACACAGAGTGATCCACATCAGGGAGGTTGTGTCTGGTTCTTTCCGAGGTCCCTGCCTTGCCCCAGCAGCAACTGCAGAAATGGCTAACCCCACCCCACTTTCCACAGCCAATAGGAGCAGAGCCAGGGGACAGCCGCTCTGAGAGCCCCCTATGCACAACTTCTGAAAGAAACCCCCAAATTTCACCCTATCTCCCCTATCTCTCTCACCCCTTTCACCTCTGCCCCAAGGGGATGCCTTAAAATCTTACTTAGGAATAGGCTCTATGGGAATTAAGCCTTACACCTTTAAATAACAAGAGAATGGTGAAATAAAATACTTTCATTCTAAAGAGTCTATAGTGCCTTCAGGTCTATTTTCTTCAATTGCCAGTAGAGATGTTACCATTTAACATTTAGTGGCAGGCAGCCCCGAAAGAAGAAAGCAAGGAGTGAGACAGATTTACATTTTAAATGAAAGAAGGGGCTACTTCAGATTCTCCTGGCTATTATGCCTGTTCGGTAACAGTTTATTTTAGATTCGTGCTTCTTTATTCACAGAGACAGAAATTTACAAAGCATACAGTATTAAAAATTAATCAATTTTTACAAAAGGATTTTCACAGATTTCTTTAAATAGTAAGTTTCTTTAGTAAATATAAACCTTTACAAAATTGTTGAGTATCAAGTAGCAGAGTATAATCTCCCAGCACTGGCAACATCTAAATAAAATCAAATCTAATACAAAATTATAAAGATGTATGTTTTACTTCCAGGTATCTGATCAGCAAAAAGCTATTAAGCACCTACTATATGCCAGGGTTACTTAGATGCCAGAGAAACAAATCTAGTAAGATACCCTCCTGCCTTCAAAGCATTCACAAGGTTATGCGGATTCCCAGCATCTCAAAGGCTGGTACTTCTGAGTGTTGCCAGGTCACCTGTATTGTGTCTACAGCTAGTTTTGAGGGAGAACCACAGCAGCCCAACACACCTGCTCTCTCCCTGGGATCCTTTTCTTCAGGCCTCTCCATCAACACTATAAGTAACGAGTTGAGACACTAGGATAAAGCCCACATGTCCTTTAGGAAAGGAAGTTAACCATTGCACTGCCAGTTCTCTTCACCTCTGGTGCCAGTTGTCTGCCATCTGTTTACTTCATTAGGAAGTTAAAAAGGAGAAAGGGGAAAATAAAAACACCCATATTTATTAATTAGCTTCTACTATAACAAACCTGAGGGTGGGTGTTAGAACTAAGTACTTAACAGTAATTTAGAACGTTAGATTATCGGCGTGGTGCTTCTTTCTGTCATTTATTCGTGATAGTGCACCCTGTAGTTGAGAAACTGCTTCGAAGACCACGGGGTACTGAAAGAACTGTTCTTAAAATGAGGAATTGAACTATATTCAAAATGTGGTACTAGACACCCAAATTCACTAAATTTACCAATTCACTAAAAAAAAAAAATAATAACAATTTTAAGCCTTAAAATTAATATTGTCACATTTGTTGAACAAGTATTGTGTGTCAAACTAAGCACTTTACCTACCTTTTAACTGTCATGAGAACTTTCACATATCTCAGTCAGTCTTTATAAGAACCCTATGAGGTAGGTACTATTATGATCTCCATTTTACAAATGAGAAAATCAAGGCACAGAAAGGTTAACTAACTTGCCCCAAGGTACACAGGTAGAGGTTAGTGGAAGATGTTTGGGCCCAACCACGAAGGTATACTGCCACATCATAAAAGAATATTTCTATGGAACCCCAGTGAGTCTGAGATTTGAAATCATCCACAGAAAAATACTGTGAATGCTGCCCTTCACAGAATATCTGAGCAAAGAAAAGCAGAAAATCATCCCTGACATTTGTTGAGCATTTACCATATTCTATGGTAAGCACTTCACATGCTTCATCTCACTTCTTAAAACCCTATTAGAGGCCAGGCACGGTGGCTCAGGCCTGTAATCCCAGCACATTGGGAGGCTGAGGCAGGCGAATCACCTGAGGTCAAGAGTTCAAGACCAGCATGGCCAACGTGGTGAAACCCCGTCTCCAATAAAAATACAAAAAGTTAGCTGAGCATGGTGGCAGGAGCCTGTAATCCCAGCTACTCAGGAGGCTGAGGCAGGAGAATCACTTGAACCCAGGAGGTAGAGGTTACAGCAAGCCAAGATCGTGCCACTGCACTCCAGCCTGGGCGACAGAGCAAGACTATGTCTCAAAAAAAAAAAAAAAAAAAGAAGAAGAAGAAGAAAGAAAGAAAACCCTATAATGTACTATTATTACTCCAGTACCCATTTTACCAGTAAAGAAACTCAGGTATGGAGAAAGAAGATCTTGGTGGCTCAAGATCACAGGATAGATTTGAACTCAACTCTAACTGAGCCCAGAGCCAGAGGTTTTACCACTGTGCTAAATAACACACCAGAATAAATATTTTAAACCAAAGCATTCATGAGTATAGATGGTGTTGAGTTTTGGGATATCTCAAACACTCCAAGGTTTCCTATACAAACTATTTATGTTTTCTTATTTTTAAACTATTGATACTTACAAGCAATATAATCTCTTCCTTTCTCTTTCATTTAACATTCAAATAACCAGATTATTGCCTTTGGAGAGGCCTCCTATATCTAATAAATATATAAAGACATGTTTTTAAAACAAGAAAGTTGCCTAACCCAAAGTTCCATCTCTGACAAGAGTTCACTGCTGGTTTACAGCACTAACTCCTGTATGTCTGGTCAACACACGGATCTAGAGGCAACAGATTATATCAGAGGCAGAGGCTCTAGAAACAAAGCAGTCTAAGAAGAATGTCTTATTTTTGTTAGGCAATGTTTTTCCTTTAGATAAATTTAACCAAGAACAACACAATCTTTACTTTTTAAATAATATTTAAAGATGATAAAATTCTCACGGAAACATCTAAGCATTGAGTGGATAGAACAGACTCTTATTTCCCCCTAAGTAGCTAGAACAGTCTCTCATGTGAGCACCTAAACACCTATTTAGATCATTTAAATGCTATACACGTCAAAACACTCCAACCTCACACTTCCTTTGAAGTCACGACAATCAGTTTTTTCTTAGTGTCATTTTTTAGCATTGCTATGGCACTTCACTTTTGACAAGTGTTTTATAATTATTTCTACTCTTAGTTAACTCCTAGTTATTCATTTGCATGCAGTTAACTTTCCCAATGAAATACAGATTTTTTGGCAAAAATGAACCTACCCATAACCAAGAGGTTCATACATCAGAATTGCAGATAATTGTGTACCCACAGGATGAATAAGGTAGATAGATAGGTAGGTAGACAGACAGACAGACATAAGAAACTAATTCCAAGGACCAGTAACATTCTTGTATTCTTGTCTTACTGGAATTATCAGTCACATCCCTATGTTGCCAATGAGAACATGAACGAATGAGAGACTGGTATTCACATGTGAATTAATATTGATTGAGGAGTAAGTGACTGGCAGACACTGCTAGTTATCAGCCAGTGCCCATTCTCTTTTTTTCCTTTAAGTAACAGAATCCCCCACTGCCCATCTAGACAGTACGTTTCCCAGCCTCCCTTCCAGCTAGAAGTAGTAACATGAAGTTTAGGCCAACGTAATGTGAATAGAAGTGTTGTGTGTAGCTGCTGAGTCACCTACTTAATGATAAATAAAGCTCCTTGCCATGGACCTCCTCTGCCCTCTTCCCTCTGGCTGAGAAATGTCAATAATTAACACAGCTACCTTGGATGTCTAAAATGGAAGCCACATGTTCAACAGAGCAGAGCTGACTCACCAGCCCAGTCCTCAAATGACCTCATAGGACAGAGCTACGGCATTGCTGGGTCTCTGTTACAGCAATTTAGCCTGTATCACAACTAATGGAGTAAACAAATGAAGAGGGAAAAAATATATAAACACACGCACAAACACATACACTATGAGATTGGTTTGACTAGCTCTTGATAACAAGGGTAGATAATGATTAAGGGGAATTTTAAAGGAAAGTAGCTGGAAACATGACAGAAATTATTCTAGATTAAAGTAAGAACAAACTTCTAACTAAATACAAGTAGAAAGTCCTATAAAATATATTTTATACCTTTACAAATGTAAAACAACTTCAAATAAATTAACAATTCTCTACTGAAGTTGAGATGCTCGTAGAACAAATGCACCAGTGTCCAAGATTTCTATCATGTTGATGGTAGGTCTGAGCCTGTAAGCTCCCAGAAGGCAGGAATAATATCTTGTTCATTTTTGAATCTTTCCCTTCTTCCTACCTCGACCCTAGTATGTTGGTAAGCACCACCATCTTAGAATCATGTAAGGATTAAAAACAAATGCATGCTCTTCAGAATTCATTGCTGTTAACTTCATCACAATAATCCTCAACTTCTGCCACTTTCTGGTTTTGAGAAACACAAGCATTTTTTTTTTAACATTTAGAGCTATTGTAGAATAGCTACAGAACATTAATATTTTTAGATGTAGAATTAACAAACATTTATTCAACATCTAGTTTATGCCTGGCTCTGTGTTTGCTTCCACATAATACTTAAAGTTAACATCATCACCTCCATTTTTTAAAATGAAGAAACGAAGATACAGATTAAAGTGATTTGCCCAAAATGATATAGCCAGTACAAAGCACAGCTTGGACTAGAATTCAGGCTTCCTGAGTTACAGTTTAGTTCTGTTTCTTTCTTTCTTTTTTTTTTGGTTTTGTTTTTTGTTTTTGAGACAGAGTCTCGCTCTGTTGCCCAGGCTGGAGTGCAGTGGCCCAATCTCGGCTCACTGCAAGCTCCGCCTCCCGGGTTCACGCCATTCTCCTGCCTCAGCCTCCTGAGTAGCTGGGACTACAGGCGCCCGCCACCACGCCTGGCTAATTTTTTGTATTTTTAGTAGAGACGGGGTTTCACCGTGTTAGCCAGGATGGTCTCGATGTCCTGACCTTGTGATTCGCCCGCCTCGGCCTCCCTGGGATTACAGGCGTGAGCCACCACGCCCGGCCAGTTTAGTTCTGTTTCTGAGAGGTCTATTCCATTGCCTCATCCTTTTATGATACATTTCTACATATCAAATATTAGACCAAACAACAACAAAACACACACAAACAAAACACCTGCCAGCATAGTAATGACTGCTACGTACTGATGAACAGGAAAACATAGACATATATACTGTCCTAGACAGTATATCAGGATCGGGAAGGACTACAGGTAAACATATCAGAGTAATTCCTCTGAATAAAAATAGGGAAACGTTCCAAGATGAAAATGAGCAACTGGATAGCACCATTAACATTAACATCTTATCCACTTCTGAAAACTATTACTTAATTCAACGTAATTCTTCACTATTGGTCTAACCAGAACCTTTTTGGATTCAAAGATACAACAAATATGATTAAGAATAGATACACCAAGGTTAAGAAGTATCCAGCTATATATTTAGGACTGCAAGTGGTTGAATTAATTGCACATCTTCCCATAAAACTTTACACTTTCTTAAGGAGAGATTCCATGTGCTCAGTTTAAGACCCCTTAATCTGAAAAGGTCCAGGGGTAAGAAAGTTAGCAAGTTTTGAATCTCCAGTTTGATGTTGTTTTGTTTGCTTATTATTTGTTATTTGAATTGGCTGTACTTAAAGCTAAAGAAAGTTAGGCAGAAATGAGACTGAGACAACCAATGCAATGAGTTATTTATTCAGTTCTTGGCCCTGATAATGGAAACATAACAGTATCTAAGAATTTCGGGTGCTAAGTAATTAGCAACTTGGTCTCACATCTCTGAGATTAAACTTCTCACTGTCCAGATAGGAAAATTTGATGTGAGACCACAGGCAAGGCTTCCTAAAGGAAATTAGAGTTGGAGATGTTAAAATCCACGATTCCCAGTAGTGTCATGACATGGCTTATAGCAGTGACTTTCACCCTTTCCTAACAAAAAGCATCACTCTAATCAAGAAGTAATCCCATACCCTTTACCCACTCATGTGCTAAGGGCAAGTCTGCCTTTCACAGAAGAGAGCTTTAAGAATTTTAAATAAACACAATAAAGCATTCCCAGTAGCGAGTTAAATGCAATATTACAGACCTTCCTCCAACTGTGTACTTAAATAAGGGCGGGGCTAGGAGATAAATGTAGGGAAATAGCTGGATCACATGGAAAGACCTATGTGGGAGGCGCTTTGTTTGATGGACCCAGTGAGCACAGAGTCCCCTCCCATTCGGGGTATCTAGAGCACACCCTCGATTCTTAGTGCTTCTGATGAAGTTTCTGCTTCAATGGGACAACGGCTTTCTATCAAAGAGTGTCATAACATCTTATAAAAGACTGTCATAACACAGAACCCTTCTAATTGGTGTGGAGAGCTCTGCAAGAGCACAGTAGTTGTAAGCCATAGCATCACCTCTCTTTAGGGAGAGGGGACAAAATTTAATACACAGGGCGGCAGAGAGATAATTAATTGCCTTCTTGGCAACCTACCACTCTACTGCCAATGGGATCACTGTGACAAGTTATGAAATTCAAGTCAAAATATTTAACTCAGCCACTTACTCAAGTGGTAGACCCAATTTTAGGCACCCCACAGTTAGGGTGCTCATAAAGAAAAGGCTTCTCTTCATTATTCTGCAGTAGCACATGTAACTGTTGGCATCTATGGGTGTTCTGTTGCCTCTATGAAGGATATATCTGTCTGTAAAGTATACTCACATATTTCTATTAGTGTAAGGAAGGAATGAGTAATACAGAGAATTATAATAAGCTGAATAGTTCCAGGGAAATGCAAGAACTAGATCAAAAATGAGAAAAGATTAGTACTGAAAGTCTTCGAAAATAACCTGATACAAAGTGGTCCAATCAAAAGGGTGTAAGAGGATGAATTAGCCAATTTTCCCAAAAGAAATACTGATTACACCAACTAGATCCACAGCTCCTGGAAGATGACGGGCCACTCTAATAAAGTCTAAGGATGTGAATTATACAACCAAGGCAGGAAATTCTGTGACCTAAGATTCAGAGGTCAGAGCAGAGGACAGAGGAGGCCCTAGAGAATGAGTTGGAAGTAGGAAAGGGGAGGAAGGAAGGAAGAAAGTCGTGTCTCTGTATTGACTAAGCCAGGGTCTTCACCTCCTCACTGGGTCAAGGCTGACAGAGACAGATTACATGATTTTTTTTTTTAAGAGGTAATAGCTCCCTAATGAGAATATACAGAAAGTATTTCCTGCTATGTTTTTAGATTCGCAAACAATAAAATACACTTATTTTGAGTGCACAGTTTGATAAGTTTAGATAAACGTATACATCCATGTAGTCGTCACCACAGTCAAGATATATAACATTCCCATCATTCCAAAAAGTTTCCTCAAGTCCTCTACAGTCCCACCCCCAACCCCTAGGCAACCACTCATCTGCCTTCTGTTACCATCAATCATTGCCTTTTATTGATTTCCATATAAGTGGAGTTCTGCTTTATATACTCTTTTTGTGTCTATCTTCTTTTGTTAAGAAAAATTTTTATATTCATTTGTACTGTTTATAGCAGTAGTTCACTCCTCTGTATCGCTTCATAGTATTTCACTGCATGAATACACTGTAATTTACTTATCCATTTACCTGCTGATGGACACTTCAATTGTTTCCAGATTTTGCTTCCAGATTTTGGCTATTATGAATAGTTACTATGAATATTTGTATACACATCTTTGTATGGACATATGTTTTTATTTCACTTGCCTAGCAGTGGATTGCTGAATCATATGGCAAAAAAAGTAAATATTTTAACTTCATAAGAAATTGCCAAGCCATTTCCAAAGTGGCTGAATCATTTTACATTCCCACCAGTGATGTGTGAGAGTTCCCTCACTTCACATCCTTGTCAGCACTCAATATTGTCTGCCTTTAATTTTAGCCATTATAGTGTATGTATGGTAGTACCTCATCATTGGTTTAATTTGCATTTTCCTGACTAATAATGTTGAGCATCTTTTTATATGCTTATTGGCCATGCATATATCTTCTTTTTCTGAAGAGTCTGTTAAAATCTCTTATTTTTTAAATTGAGTTGGTTCTTGCTATGTTGACTTCAACGTTTTTCTAAGAATGACAGCACTTCCCATCAATTTGATTTAGAGCTAGTAATTTGAGGCTCTCTAATGGCACTGCCAGGCTAAAAAATTGCTAGCCAAAGTTCAAGTGAAAGGGTCAAAAATGGATGGAATGCATAAATCAGATCATATCACTCTCCTGCTGAAAAATCTGCCAATGGCTTTCCATGGCAATTAAAATAAAATCTGAACTCTTTATCTTGGTCCCTAAAGCCCCATGTGATTTGACCTCTGCATCCTTCTCCAACTTCATCTCTTGCCATCTCCCCTCACTCACCATGCTCCTGACACCTGCCTTTCTTTTTGTCCCTTAAACACATGTATTTGTTCCTGACGTTATCCCCTCTGTCTGGAATTCTACTCATGTAGAGCTTGATATGCTGCCTCCTTCTAATCATTCAGTCTCAACTTTAACGTCAGGGCTTCCCCACCTAATCCCGATAAACAGCACCCCCCAGTTCCTCTGTATCTTAGCATTTGTCACTACCTGAAATTATTTTATATTTTTATATGTGTTTATTGTCTGTTTCTTCCCAATATAATTCAGGCTTTATGAATACAGAAACTTTGTCTGGGTCATTGTTTCATCCCTGGAACCTATAAGTGATGCCAAGAATATAGTATCAGCTCACTGACTACTTTTTAGGATAGTTGGTTCTCTTCCTTCTCAGTTGTTTCTCCCGACAAAAGTTCCCAGCCTCTAGCATCAGAGCAGCCTTTGC
Organism: Pan paniscus; assembly: GCF_029289425.2. Classification (NCBI taxonomy): domain Eukaryota; kingdom Metazoa; phylum Chordata; class Mammalia; order Primates; family Hominidae; genus Pan; species Pan paniscus. The sequence continues at coordinate 37,400,237 of NC_073264.2, read as the reverse complement.
TGGAGTCATAGAAGCCATCACTAGAGAATACACCAAATGTATTCAATTTGAAGGCATCATCACCTCCCTCGGCCAATCACAGGTAAGAGCAATTTGACTTGTAAGATGAGATGAGTAAGAGAAAGTGGGGTAGCTTTCGGCCAGAGGAGGGAAAAAGGACATTTCAGATATTATTTTATAGACAATAAGTCATTTTTCTGGATGGCCTCGAGTTTCTGGGGCATTCTCTCTTCTCATTGTGGCAAAAGCTTTCAGTGTTCACAATGTTTTGATCGTTTCCTTTGAACCTCTTCACTGGCAGAAAGCTTCAGCTTGCTTTCCAGGCCAGGTTCCCATCTTTCACTTCTAAACTTCATTTTTATTTCTTCTAATTCACGATCTGATCGCTTTGATCCTTTGTAAAACGCTTTAAACTCCATGTATTTTAATTCAAATTGGAAACGTAGAGCAAACATGGTGTTTTGGTTTTGGTTTCAGTTTTTTCTCCTGTCCCTCTGGGTTTCCCATCTTTTGCTCCTGGTCACTTAAAACTATGATAGACTAAATTGATTGATTGATTGAGACAGACAGAAAGATATCCACATATTATTTGTGTTGCTGTTTGAGAGCACCTTTCAAGGCCCTCATGGCTGGTGACCACACAGAACCACTTTCCTATTTCCTAAGTGTTATTTTTCCAATGCCAGATCTGGAAAGCACACATTCTCTGCCCATATCCCAACTAATGAACAAAGTTTCCTCTGCTTCCAGTTGTTATAATCTCTAGAAAGCCACAGGCCTTCTGTTTATGTGTTTAGTAACAAATCAAAAAGAAAAATTAAATAAAAACCATTCCCAAGTTTTGAGTCAACTTTATGTAACACTCCCTAAATTACATGAAAGCCTTTTCCTTTAAGACCCCCCTCTGTAGCATTCATTTGTGAATTTTATTTATTTATATTTTTTAGATGGAGTCTTGCTCTGTCGCCCAGGCTGGAGTGCAATGGCGCTATCTCAGCTCACTGCAACCTCCGCCTCCTGGGTTCAAGCAATTCTCCTGCCTCAGCCTCCAAGTAGCTGGGATTACAGGCGTGCACCACCACACCGGCTAATTTTTGTATTTTTAGTAGAGACGGGGTTTCACCATGTTGGCCAGGCTGGTCTTGAACTCCTGACCTCAAGTGTTCCACCTGCCTCGGCCTCCCAAAGTGCTGGGATTACAGGCGTGAGCCACTGCACTTGGCTTAATCATCAATTTTATAGGTAGTTAGTGAAAACCTGGCATATGCTAGATGCTGGGTATAGGTAGGAGGGGGAGGCTAACACATTCAAGAAACAGTATATAGTTGCCACCTCTAAAGGCTTTTGTTCTTAATGATGTACTAAATAATTACACATTGTATGTTGTATTAGGGTTTTCCACAAAAACAGAACCAATAGGATGTGTATATAGAGAGAGATTTGAGGAATTGGCTTGCATGATAGTGGAGGCTGGCAAATCCAAATTCTGCAGGGTTGGCCAGCAGGCTGGAGACTGCAAATGTTTATTAGCCATTAGCCATTTAGATATCCTCTTTTATGAAGTGCCTGCTCAAGTCTTTTGCCCATTTTTCTATTGGGTTACTTTTTCATCAGTTTGGATGAGTTCTTTATATATTTTGGATTTGAGTTTTTTGGAGGGTATGTATTAATATTTTGCAAATATCTTCTCCCACTCTCTGGCTTGCTTTTTCAGCCTCTTTATGTTGCCTTTTGCTGAACAAAAGTTCTTAATTTTAACTTAGTCATATTTATCTATCTTTTCCTTTAGAGTTAGTGCTTTTTAAGTCCTGTTTTTTAAATCCTTGCACTCTCAAGGTCATGAAGATATTCTTCTTTGTTTTCTTCTAGAAGTTTTATTTCTTACTTCTTGCAGATGTTTAATTTTCACATTTATATCTATAATCAACCTGGAATTGACATTTCCATATGATATGAGGTACTTATTATAAAGTAAAACATAGATGCAGAAAATATCACAAGGCAAATGTATAGCTTAATGAATTATTATGAGTCAAACACCACCTACGTCAAGAAATGGAACTTAACAACACATGCACTCATATGTTCATTGCAGCACTATTCACAATAGCAAAGACATGGACTCAACCTAGCTGCCCATCAGCAGTGGATTGGATAAAGAACACGTGGTACGTATACATCATGGAATACTATGCAGCCACCAAAGGAATGAAATCATGTCCTCTGTAGCAACATGGATGCAGCTGGAGGCCACTATCCCAAGCAAATTAACAGAGGAACAGAAGACCAAATACCACATATTCTCACTTACAGAAACATGGCAACAATACATACTGGGAACTACTGGGTGGGGAGGGAAGAAAGGAGACAAGTGTTGAAAAACTAACTGTTGGGCAGTATGCTTACTACCTGGGTGACAGGATCAACTGTACCCCAAACCTCAGCATAATGCAATGTACCCAGTTAACAAAGCTGCACATGTATCCCCTGAATCTAAAATAAAGATTGAAATTATTGGAAGGAAGGAAGGAAGGAAGGGATGCAGGGAAGGAGGGAGGGAACTTTTAGAATAGATTGTTATGTTGCAATTAAAATTATGTTTATGAAGAGTGGGAAAAAAAAAAGAAATAGAACTTTGCCTGCCAGTACTGGAGCTCCTCCATGTGCCCCTTCCCAATTTCAATCCTCTCCCAGAACCTGACTGTTGAATGCTGTCAGAATTCTCCCATATTGTGCCAAAATGGCCAGGAGTTTATATCTCACCTCATTCCGTCATTGCATGTGGGCTGCCCTGGGAATGTATGATCCCAGGTAAGGCAGCTCTCTGCAGCTGAGACAGCTCCTAAAGTAGCTAACAAGTCCTTGCATCTAGGCAGCAAGTCTTCCCTGGGTGGCCATCTCCATCCCTCACACACCATGTCACCTACTTTTGTTATAAATACTGTCTACTGCAACTTTATTTGAAACCACACTGAATCTACATAGATAAATTTGGAAGAATTTATATCTTTACAATATTTAGTTTTCCAGGCCAGGCACAGTGGCTCATGCCTATAATCCTAGCACTTTGGGAGGCCAAGGTGTGTGGATCACTTGAGATCTGGAATTCGAGACCAGCCTGACTAACATGGTGAAATCCCATCTCTACCAAACATACAAAATTTTGCTGGGCGTGGTAGCGGGCGCCTCTGTAATCCTAGCTACTTGGGAGGCTGAGGCTCAAGAATCATTTGAACCTGGGGGGCAGAGGTTGCAGTGAGCTGAGACTGAGCCACTGCACTCCAGCCTAGGTGACAAAGCAAGACTCTCTGACTCACCAAAAAAAAAAAAAAATAGTTTTCCAATACGTAAAAATGACATGTCTCTTCACTTATTTAGTTTTACAGTTTTTATAAAGTTTTATAGAGAAGTCTTACACATCTTTTGCTAGATTTTTCTCCTAGTTATTTAATGTTTTTGATGATATTGTGATATTTTTAAAATTTTATTTTCGAATTGTTTACTGCTGTTTTATATCGACATCATACGTAAGATCCTTTCTAGATTCACTCATTAATTCTTAGCTTTTCTGCAGATTTGTTTGGATTTTCTACACACATAATCATGCCACCTGCAAATAATGAAAGATTTATGTTTATTTATTTTTAATTTGTATAACTTTTATTTCTTTTATTTGCCTTTTTCTCTGTCTAGGATTCCCAGAAAGTGTTGAATAGCAGTGATGAAAAGCAGGCTGTCTCATTCCTGATGTCAAAGAGAAAGCTTTCAGTATTTCACCAATATGTATGAAGCTGCTATAGGGTTTTGTTTTTTTGAGATGGAGTCTTGCTCTATCACCCAGGCTGGAGTGCAGTGGCGCAATCTCAGCTGACTGCAGCCCCCACCTCCCAAGTTCAAGTGATTCTCCTGCCTCAGCCTCCTGAGTAGCTGGGACCATAGGCATGCGCCACCACGCCCAGCTAATTTTTTGTTTTCTGAAGACATATATTTTCAGATTAAAGAAGTTACCTCTATACCTAAGTTTTCTTAATAATCATTGGATCTTGTCAAGTGTTTGTTCTGTATCTTCTAAGATAATCATATTTTTTCTTTATTCTTTCATGTTATAAATTACCTTAATATTAAAGCAACTTTGGTGTAAAAGTAACTTGATTGAGATATATATATATATTGTTTTATAAATCAATAGATTTAATTTGCAAATGTTTTATTTAGAATTTTTGCATCTTAGTTCACAGAAAGATTGAGTATACTTTCTTACAATGTCTTTGTTACGTTTGGGTATGAAGGTTATGTTGGCCTTATAAAACACATTAAGCAGAATTACTCTTTTTCTACTCTCTGGGATAATTTAAGAATGATGCTTTTTTAAATGAAGGTTTGAGCATCTAGGCTTAGCGATTTCCATTTGGGAAGATATTCAACTTATTTTAATGGTTATAAGGCTACTCAGATTTTCCATATCTTGTTGTATTATTTTTGCTAAGCTTTTATTTTCTAGCACTTTGTCCATTTTATCCACCTCTTCAAAATTATTCACATAAAGTTCTTTGTAATATCCTCCTATTTTCTTACTAATTTTGTAGAATCTGCAGTGATGTCCCCTTTTTCATTTCTGATATTAGTAATTTTGTGCCTTCACTCTTTTTCTTTCCCCAATCAGTCTTGCTAGAAGCTTATCAATCTGTTAATCTTTCCAAATAACCAAATTTGGCATTTTTTATTCCGTTGTACGTTTGTTTTTTACTCCTTTAATTTCTGTTTTCATCTTCATTTTTTCCTTTTTTTTTTTTTAACATTCTCTGGGCCCAATTTTCTGTAGCATTTCTAATTTCTTTAAAATGACACTTTGATCATGACTTTTTCAGTGAAATAATATAAGCATTTTAAGGCTAAAAATTTTCCTTTCTGCATGGTTTTAGTTATATTCTACAATAAGTTGTGCTATATCATATTTTCATTATCATTCAGCTGAAAATATTTTCTAGTTTTCATTGTACTGTCTTCTTTGACCTTTGTGTAATTAAGTAGTGTATTTCCAAACATTTGGGCATTTTATTGTTATCGCTCTGTTATTATTTAGCTTAACTGCACTGAGGCCTAAGAACATATCTGTACAATGTTTGTCTTGTAAAATGTGTCAAGAAATGCTATATGGTTCTGCATATGTGCAATATTGATGATGTTCCATGCTCTGCAGTTGCTGGTTACAGTATTCTATCTGTGGATAACATTGATTTTGTTAGTTTCATTAATCATATTAATAAATCTTCTATATACTTAGAGTTTTGTGAGGTTCATCTTTTAGTTCTGTCAATTACTGATGGACTTGTTTTGGAGTTTCTCACTATAATTTTGGAGTTTCTCACTATAATTCCATTTCTCATTTAGTTCTAAAAAATTTGCTTTCTATATTTGAAACCTAGGTTATTAGATGCACACAATTTTATAATTGCTTTATTTTGGGGTTCTTTGACCCTTTATCATTTTAAAATGTCTTTTTTTCATTTATAGTAATGTTTGTTTTTGGTTGATATCAGAATAACTCCTTTTGCTTAGGTTTTCTATGGTATTTCTTCTAACTTTTTTTTTGGGGGGGCGGGGGATGGAGTCTCGCTCTGTTGCCCAGGCTGGAGTGCAATGGCGTGATCTCGGCTCACTGCAACCTCCACCTCCTGGGTTCAAGCAATTCTGCCTCAGCCTCCCAAATAGCTGGGACTACAGGCGTGTGCCACTATGCCTGGCTAATTTTTGTATTTTTAGTAGAGACAGGGTTTCACCATGCTGGCCAGGATGGTCTTGATCTCTTGACCTCGTGATCTGCCTGCCTCAGCCTCCCAAAGTGCTGGGATTACAGGCGTGAGCCACCACACCCAGCCTTCTTTTAACTTTCAATCCTCCTTTGTATTTAAATTCAAGTTGTATCTCTTCTAAGTATAATATAATTGGGCAGAATTCATTTTTAATATGGTTTGGTAACTTTTCTTTTTAAATTGGAGATTTAGTCTATTAATATTGAATGTACTTACAGATAAATTTGGGTTTATATTTACCAACTTGTTTGTTTTCCTGTTTTACTTAACCGTTTCTTCAACTTGTTTTATGTTACTTTTTCTCTTCTTCTTGTCTTTAATGAATTACATATATCGTTGTTCCATTTTCCCCTCTATTAACTTGTTAATTATATATTATTTTACTATTCTTTTAGTTGTTACCCTCCTTGACAGCACACATTCTTGATTTTTTTTAGAGTAGAAACTAATTCTTTTATTACTCCCCAGACAATGTTATGTCCTTAGCATACTTTAACTCCATTTAACCCACCACCAACTTTTTAATTATTATTTTCATTGTACATACATTTTAAACCTTATGAGCCCTTTTTTTGTTTATATAGCAAACATTCATTTATATTTGTTCCATTTCCCTCTTCAATCACTCTTCATTTATTCCTATGCTTCTGTGTTTCTGTCTGGAATCATTTTGCTTTTACCTAAAGACCTTCCTCTGGTACTTTATTTTTAGTAAAGCCTGTTTGTGAACAATTCTCCCAGGTTTTTGCCTGGAAATATCTTCATTCCACCTTCTCTTTGAAGGATACTTTTGCTGAGTAAAGAATTCTAGGTTGGCAGTTACTTTCTTCCAGTTCTCCTGGAGATTCTGAAGGCTACCTAAAACTTTAGCTGATTTTAGGCAGAAAGGAATTTATTAAAATGTGTTTTGTTGTCTGCAACTAGGAACTTTGATGACTATAGGGTTGAAAATCACTAGTCAGGTGTCCCATTCAATAATAATTGATGAGTTAATAATAATAATTATGAATTGTAATTACACTTTTATCACATACAAATGTCTTATACATACTAAACTCTGCTTCTGGGTTTCGTATTACATTTTACTTATTATTGTTGCTATGGAAACAAGCTGTTATTTATTTTTAATTTATAATACATTAAATATCTAATAATATACTCTCACTTCACTGCTTTTCTTTTTCAAAATTTTACTTATATATTCCCATCCATTTCTTCTTTCAGGTAATCTTAAGAATTATTCTACAAAGTTTCTATATAAATGTTATTAGGATTTTGATACAAAAGTAACATATTTATAAATTAATTTACACTCAATTTACAATATGTCTTTACTCCAGGAACATGTTGGCTTCTGAATTATAGAAGTTGCATGTCTCTGAGAAGACGTGTGTGTGTGTGTGTGTGTGTGTGTGTGTGTGTGTGTGTGTGTATAGCCTGTACATTGCATCTTATTTTTGTTTATAAGTACAGAAGCTTTTGTAGATATAAATGAAGTAGTTTTCAAAATGTTTGCTAACTGGTTGGCATACAGGAAAGTCACCATGCAGAACTCTCTAGTTATAATCATTTTTCCGTAATCCTTTTGGCTTTTCAAGACACACAATTCTATAATCAGAAAATAAGGACGATTTTACCTTAATTTCCCAAGATTCGTGCTTCTTTTTAAACTAAACTAGTCACAACTTAAAGGAAAATGTTAAATAAATATTGTGAAATATGGTATAATCCCACAATGTAATATTATTCAGCCATAAAAATAATGAAGTACTGATAAATACTATAATCATGGATGAACCTTGCAAACATTAAGTGAAGGAAGCCAGTCACAAAAAAACAAATATTGTATGATTGCATTTATACTTAAGTCCAGAATAAAGAAATCTATGGAGACAGAAAATAGATTAATGGTTGCTTAAGGGTGAGGTAGAGGGAGGAATGTGGCGGGGAAGGGATATGGGATGGAAGGTACAAAGCTTCTTTTTGAGGTGATGTAACTGTCTAAAATTGATTGTGGTTGCACATTATCCATGAATGTATGGTATGTGAACTAGATACCAATACAGCTCAAAAAAATAAGAGTTGTCTACAGAATGAGAGAAAATTTTTGCAAACTATGCATCTGACAAAAGCCTACTATCCAGCATCTATAAGGACCTTAAACAAATTTACAAGAAAAAATCAACCCTATTAAAAAGTGGGCAAAGGACATGAGCAGACACTTTTCAAAAGAAGATACACATGTAGCCAACAAGCATATGAAAAAAAGCTCAACATCACTGATCATTAGAGAAATGCAAATCAAAACCACAATGAGATAGTATTTCACAACAGTCCAAATGGCTATTATTAAAAAGTCAAAAAATAACAGGTGCTGGCAAGGTTGCAGAGAAAAGGGAACACTTATACACTGTTGGTGGGAGTGTAAATTAGTTCAACCATTGTGGAGATAGTGTAGCTACTCCTTAAAGACCTAAAAACAGAATACCATTTGACCCAGCAATCCCATTACTGGGTATATACCCAAAGGAATATAAATCATTGTATCATAAAGATACATGCACTTGTATGTTCGTTGCAGCACTATTCACAATAGCAAAGACATAGAATCAATCTAAGTGCCCATCAATGGTAGACTGGATAAAGAAAATGTGGTACATTTACTGGATAAAGAAAATGTGGCTGCAAGAATACTACGCAGCCATAAAAAAGAATGAGATCATGTCCTTTACAAGAACATGGATGGAGCTGGAGGGCATTATCCTTAGCAAAATAATGCAGGAACAGAAAACCAAATACTGCATGTTCTCACTTATAAGAGCTAAATAATGAGAACACAGGGACATATAGATGGGGCCTCCTGGAGGGTGGAGGGTGGGAGGAGGGAGATGATCAGGAAAAATAACTAATGGGTACTAGGCTTAATACCTGAGTGATGAAATAATCTGTACAACAAACCCCCATGACATGAGTTTACCTATGTAACAAACCCGCACATGTACCCTGGAACTTAAAAAAATAAAAAAAAAAAGAGTTGTGATAACCCGAATCTTTCGCTTGTCCCTGACTTTTAAAAAGCTAGAATTTCAGTTATGTACGGTTTTGGTTATAGGTTTTATATAGCCAATCATTTTGTTCTAAGGCCTCATTCATGACATTTTGTGCTTTGATATTTAAAGAGACAGGAACACCGAAAACTGAATCTTCCAGCCACTCTTCTGGCTGGCTTCCAGTATGTTCTGCCAATGGAAGGCACTGGGAGAAGACTGGAAGACTGGAGGATGGAAGAAGCCATCCTCTTCCTATTTCTGGTTTCTGATGGTATATCTGATAGCGGCAGCAGCTGCAAGGACAGTCTAAACTTGATGCAGCGGCAACAGTAATACCAAAAGCAGCGATAGCCAATAGCAGCAGCAACAGTGGGATGGCAGCTGAGGCACCTGGATTCTTTCCAGCAGCTAACTCTTAAAGCAGGAGCCTCTGCAGCATGATGCCCCTGACTGGGGGAAACCTGTGCCTAGAATACTAGTTGTTTACAGCAGTTACTTTTTTCAGTAAACTTGTCTTCCTCCAGTCCTAGTTCGGATCTCCCAAAAAGCAGAGCCTGATATAGGCACATTAGTACAGTAATCTACTTGAAAGGTAATCCCAGGAAACTGAAGTGAGGGAGTGGAGAGATGAGACAGAGACAGAGGAAAAGACAATAAAGGGTACATTGATGAGCTGATGACTACTGAGGGCAACTGGGGCTCCATTCCCCTTGGGGACCCTCAAAGGAATTGTGTACCATGCACACCGGAATGCCTCCTTATTGAGTTTTAACCCCAGTGGCTGATAGTTCTCTTTGGGGACACTAACTCATCCACACTCCTGGGCTGCTCCTGCACGCAGGCTGACCAAGCTCCCAGGGATTGGGGAAGTCTGAGGCAGAAGAAATGACAGACTGGCTGTGGTTAAGTCAGAACCCACTCTTGCCCCATGGGACGTGGGCAGGGCACTAAGGCATCTTTGTATGGAAGTTTTACATGTTGTTTTCTTTGAGCATCAGAGTGATTATAAAATGCATTGTGAAGCTTTGAAATATTTAAAATAGTATCTCCTTCATTGAAGTTTTAAGGAATTGGCTTGTAAAACTATGAATCCAGTGCTTTTCTGGAGGTAGATCTTTGATGACTTTTTACATTTCAAGATGGGCCTCCTTTTACTGCATTTAAATCAATTACGGAAACAGGATGTGATTAGTCGGAACCAGAATAATTGACCACATAACCAGAGGCTGTAAAAACTGCAATTATTTTTGCATCAACTTAATAAAAAGAAATCACAAAGCAAAATTTTCAACTGGGGTTAGCTGCAGGCAGACATAGATCATAGACATAGATTTGGCTTTTAAATGTGCTCATCTCTATCAAGCAAAAGAATACGGAAAGAGTACCCAGAGATCCTGCCCACCAAAAAGGCCATAAAGAATACCAAATTTCTCAGTTTATAACATTCACTAAGGATAACTGAATTAGTCACGCTTGTTATTTCTGATATAGCACATCAGGGCATATAGCATATTCTCTATATGAATAAATAGAGAAATATACCTGAGGAAAGAGACAGCAAAGGTAGAGGGATCCCTGGGGCACAAACAGAAGATACTTACAGTTAGAGAAAGTTCATTTTGTTTTTCTTATTTAAAAAAACAACTTATTTAAGATTTTGCATGAGATGTTTTGACTTTCCCTTCAGCGCAAAACCATTTTTCCCTCAAATGATTTACCTAATAGACATGAAGAACTGCTATCAAGCCTTTGCCCACGCAGTTATAACAGTGAGAAAATTATTTCACATCGGCTGCTGACAACTAGTCCCCCTCTCAGGGGCACATAATGAGAGAACTGTCAGGCAGATGAGTGTCCAGCGCGGAAATATTTAATTAATGAGCTCTTGTCTTGCCTCTAGGTAATTCTTCACAGTCCTAAGGATAGAGAGCGAGCACCCTCTGATCAATCCAGGGAATTTAAAAAACACACACATTCACTGCTGAAAGAATTTCAGTTTTCATTTTTTTAAAAAATCCAAGTTACCTATAAAATTTCATGGACTTATTCTTTTTAACATGCTTAAATTTTTAAAGGAGGAGACTGCCATATGACCTAGACTTAGCATTTCATATTTTAGATCTTAGGTCTTTAAAAAATATATATAAGAGAAAGCTACTATGAATTCATTCCTTTTATTCATATTTTTAATAACTGTAATTTGGTCATTTAAACAGCACTTCCATAGATTAGAAAACAGTAGCACAATACGTGCAAGGTATTTATTCAGTGCATTCACAGGGTCTGTTGTGTGTTCTAGAGCCACAGATCCCTGTAATCTATTTCCACGGTCCCCAATCTTGGAACCACCCCATACTTCAGACTGGAACAATGCCAGGCTGCTCTGGAATCCTGCTTTGTTGTATCAAGGCCTTTTGACTCTTTCTTGGAGAATCTTAGCCTCTGAGCTTGCAGCACGTTCCCTTTAAGAATAACGTATAGCATCTTATTCCTAGAAAGAGCCTCTTCCCTCTGATAGACTCTACTAATGCTGTTCTACAAGAAAAGAGTGGGGCTTCAGGGCGGGCGGGGGAAGCAGAAACTGAGAAGGTGAGGTGGGGTGCAGAGTGGAATTCAGGGAGGTGTCAGACTAAAAGCCGGATCTCTGGGCTTCTAATGCAATGCTCCCACCTTTAAACTAAGTAAGCAAAGAAAGCATTAAAAGAGTGACTGGGCCTAAGCGTCTCCAGGATTTTTCCATCACCATTATTCCCCTTGTCCACCAATCCACAAGCACAAAAATTTATTCCACTCCTGGTGAGATTAATAGAGTATTTTATTTTTTTATTTGTGCAAATTTGTGGGGTAGATCAGACATCTTGTTACACATAATGGGTAGTGAGTGACTCAGGGTATTTATGGTGTCCGTCACCTGAGTACTATACATGTTTGTTAAGTATAATCATCCTACTCTGCTATCAAACATTGAATTTATTCCTTCTCTCTTACTGTATGTTTGTGCCTTTTAGCCCACTTCTCTTCATAACAGCATATTTTAAAGATAGAATACACCATAGTTGTAACTCCTGGAAACTGACTCTGGCTTCTTCTGGTATATTTTTAGCATGTTTAAGTAAAACCAAATTGTAATATCACTCTCGACTTCATCTAATATTCTAGAATTCCTAAAGATTAAAGGTATCCATTTTTGTAATATTAATCAGTTATCTACTTAATACATTTAGAATAATATAAGATAGTCCCATTTAAGTAAAGGCTAGGGATATTAAAATTAATTTTATAGGAGAACATTCTGAAGATTATTCTAAAAAAATGAAGATGATCACCTGACATCACAATGAATTAACCCTGTGTAAAAATATTGGGGGAAAATGGAAGTTTATAATTTATTTTAAAAAAAGGTAAGAGAACATTGTATCTTTTAAAGCATTAATGAAAGCCTCCTTAGCAAAATTATATGCCTAAAGAATGCAGGCATATAACTCACAACACAAAAATACTGTAGATCCTGTACCTACTACAAATGGCATCCAGGTGACCAAGGCTGGCGTTCCCAGAATGTCACTGTGGCCGGTGTCTGTTTTGACTGGTCAGCATCCATGCCATGCTAATTATTAAATATTTTAATATTATTCTTGCAAGTCTCCCTAAAATAACCTCAGTATCTGTTCTGTTCCCAATGGTCTTTAGCAAGAGTTGCAAAGCGCCCTCCTGTTACAGTAAAGAATTCTCCTTTATATCAAATCTAAATTACTTCTGTATTAGGCAGAACCCTTTTAATTGCAAGTAACAGAAACTATACAAATTAGCTTAAGCATAAAGGGACTTTATTGGCTTGTGTTCCTGGATAGAGCTGGCCTCCAGAACTCAAAGTACATCATCCAGTCATCCTTGTTCTCTCTCCCCCTTCTCCTTTCCTCTTTCTGCAGCTCTCAGTGAATTGGCTTCCTTGCCTCCTCCTGAAGCCAGGCTTCTCCTAGGTATATGAGTTGGGAGCAGGAGAACCAAATTCCAGATAAGAATCATATCTAGTCAAATCTGGATCACATGACAACCACTCCTATGCAGAAGGTAGAAGGAATGTGATGTGGAAGGTACTGTCTCTGGCAACCCCACACCCAAGCAGGATGAGGAAGGTAAGGAGTCCTGCCACTCCCAGCAGGCCGCACACCAGCAGCATTAGTAGCTGGTTAGAAATGCAGAATCTGGAGCTGCATCCCAGACCCACCAAATCAGAATCCAGAGTTCAACAAGATCCCCAGCGGATTCCATGCACCTTATAAATAGAGAAGGTTTTTCTCCTAGGAAACATGCCGTGAAGGATGACATCATCACAGAAAGGGGAAGGAGAAAAACAACAGATGTTCACTCACACACAACTGTGATATCACACAACTTCCTTTTGCTTAGTCTTCAGTAAAAATGATGAACTAATTATTGTTCTAAGTATCACAAACATCACTACTCATTTTAAAAAACAGGCCAGGTGCAGTGGTTCACCCCTGTAATCCCAGCACTTTGGGAGGCTGAGGCAGGCAGAAAACTTGAGGCCAGGAGTTTGAGACCAGCCTGGCCAACATGATGAAAACCCATCTCTACTAAAAATACAAAAATTAGCTGGGTATGGTGACACACGCCTATAGTCTCAGCTACTCAGAGGTTGAGACATGAGAATCACTTGAATCTGGGAGGCAGATGTTGCAGTGAGCTGAGATCATGCCACTGCACTCCAGCCTGGGAGACAGAGTGAGACTCTGTCTCAAAAACAAACAAACAAAACATCTGTAGGTCTCCCTACAGTTTGTTGTTCTTTATAATTCCTATTCTCCTTTATCAAGGCCAGTAGCTAACTTAGCTATTTTTAGTCTCACTTTTTATTTTAGAAATTATTTGCTATATAATGGCCAAGCACAGTGGCTCACACCTGTAATCCCAGCACTTTGGGAGGCCAAGGCAGGTGGATCACTTGAGGCCAGGAGTTCAAGACCAGCCTGGCCAACATAGTGAAACCCCGTCTCTACTAAAAATACAAAAATTAGCCAGCCATGGTGGCATGCACCTGTGGTCCCAGCTACTCAGGAGGCTGAGGCATGAGAATCGCTTGAACCCAGGAGGTGGAGGCTGAAGTGAGCCGAGATCGTGCCACTGCACTGTAGCCTGGGTGATGGAGTGAGACGCTGTCTCAAAAAATAAAAAGAGAGAGAGGGAAAGAAAGAAATTATTTGCTATATAAGGATTGTTGTTAGGAGGAAATCAACAGTATAACTGTTTGTTTCTGTCTTTGACTCTGGTTAAATTACTCTACGTCCCGCCAGCATACCTGATTCCTATTGATAGGGGTAGCACAGCCTCGTAGTTATGAGCATGGATCAGAAGCTAGGGGCTGGTTTAAATCTTGATCTGCCACTTACTAGCTATGTTTCTTACCTCTCTGAACCTTGATTTCCTCATCTGTAAAAGGGGCTCATCATAGTTGTGAGGAGAATTAAGTGAACTAATATTTGTGCCTGGTATGCAGTAACCACTATGTATGTTTTTGAAATAAATAAATGTTGTTGGAGTGAAACCCCCCAACACATCTCTAATGCCGCCTTGTGACTAGTGGATTAAGTGAGCACTTTGAAAATATGTATTACTTGAGTGATTAAATTGCCAAGCTTCCTCATTTCATTTACATCTTATTTCCATTTCTAGTGAATCATTCCTTCTAAGCACAAGGTTGTGAAAGGAAATCTTGTACACTAATAATAGCATTACAAGCTACTATAACCAGGGCTTACTTACATGATTATCACCAAAGCTCCAATACATTTCTCAATTTAAATATTAAAAATCAGTCAATGATCTGTTAGCTGGAAAATATCTGGGGTGAAAGAGTGATTACCACTAAAAAATAGATTGAAGTCATTGCTGCTTTTAGAGCCTAGAAAAATACAAAGATCTGTTATTCTAGGTAAGTTACTTACTCTCTCTGCCTCCTTTATGGGCTGCTGGAAGGATTAAACGATTAATGTGTGAGAAATGCTTAGAACAATGCCTGGCTCAAAGTAAGTAATCAATAAATGCCAGTTCTTATTATCACAGGTATTCTGAATATAGGTTGTGGCGATCAGGATTTATGATGACCATGGCAGGTGGCAATGCCCCAAAGTGCAGAAGATGTCAATTCCTCTTCCATATCCCCAGTCAATACACACATTCCCCTCCACAACCAAGAGAAGTGGGCATTAAAGAAAGGAAGGGCAAGAGGAACGACAATTCTAAAAGATCACCAAGGTGTATAGTCTGAATTATTTGGACTAGTTCTGCTGTGATCTTAGCCAATTGACCCTCTGCCCTAATTTCCCCACCTGAAAAACAAAAGGCCAATTTATTAAGGGTTTCTGATGCGTGGGTGAAAGAGGCTGTTAACACTCGAAAGTATTATAGATTAACAATCTTTCTAACCATTTTAAATATTAGCAAATGTTCCAGCTCACAAAGTGCCATGGTTTTAGTGGCCTGGAAAAGGCTGCAATTTGTTCAAACATCAGTGGGTGTTATTTCTGGATGTTAATCAGTACCATTTACCTTGAGAACCTGGAAAATGTGTGGACTGTGCAAGTCCGCCATCTGCTGGTCCTGGAGACTCCGCGCCGCAGGGCAGAGATGCTTGTCCAACGCGGCCGGCACAGGAGCTCCTTGGAGAGCAGCAAACCAGCCAAAGCTGTTCCCACCACCTCAGGTCCTGATGCTGAATTATCACAGTGAACATGTTGCTTTCCCAAAGGGAGGTGATTTGTTTGAGAGGGTATGTGTGTGGTCTTTAAATAGTTTTGTTCTTTGTGCTTACATTATCATCTAGGAAGAAAAGATAATTTATTGCATCTCAGAAATGAAACGACTCTGAGATAGCATCTATTTCAAATGCCTCATTTTACACAAAAGAAAAAATGTGGCCCAAGAGTCAGACAACTTTCCCGAGTTACTCAGCCAGTAGTGGCAGGACAGTATCCCCAAGGCTCCTGCCTGGACACTCTCACTACCTTGGAGAAGGTGAAGGAGGGCAGAGGAATCTGCCAAAACAAAGAAAACTTCCCAGCCAGTGTCCTGGGTCACTGTATATGTCTTACTGACATGGGCACTTTAGCCATAGTTTGTAAAGAGCTTTAACTTCTCTTCTTATATCCATATAAAAATTTCACCTCTGATTGTAGCCAAAAGCCAAAGCCCTTTTATGCCCTATTGCACTTATGAAAGGGGAAAAATGCAAGTAAGGATACTTTATCTTGTGATTATTTTCACTTCCTGAAAAGCCAAAGATCTAGCAGTTTATTCACAAAGTCTGTCCTGTCATTCAGCAGCAGATGCCAGCCTCTTGCCTGGCAGCCACCAGAATAGAAGAACCCTACAGGTCAGAAAGTCTACACTCTTATTTCTCCACCAGAGAGAGGTCTCTCTTAGTTTATACAGGCCAACTATTTTTTTTTTAATTGGTCTTAGTCCAATAATGACATATTTGCCTGGGTCACCTGCCAGCCAACCAGGAGCGCTCATTCAGCTGGGGTGTGGATACAGAGAAATTCTAGTGCCATCCAACAGAGGGCAGTAGTGCACAGACACATAACCACCCTGCTCAGCTCTCTCCTATCAGAAAAAAGGGGGTGGGGGACACAGGTGCATATTCTTACTGCTCTGACTCTGTCCTGAGAGTGGAGCCAAACATTTTTCAGATGCCAAAATCAATCTTAAAAGTCAATGATCTGACAAGGACAAATATTAATCGCTAATTCCTGTTTCCCCCACTTCATGACGCTCAGCTTCATACTCCGCCCCTGAGCCTCCCAAACCAAAGTTCTTTTATCACGTGACAGAGACACAAGCCTTGGATCCATCTGAAAACAAGGCTGACAAGTTTCTCACCACCTAGCAACACAAAAAACTCTAAACACAATCCAAAGAATCCCCAAGGGAAACAGCTTCAAGAATCTTGAAAATCATACCTATTTTTGTTTGTAATGTGTGAAATTATTACAAGTATGTTCACCAAGAGGACTATTGATGGATGACTCACAATTTAGCTAAATTCAATGAACCACACACTGTGCCTATCCCAGTAGGTGACTCATGCATTTTTTATTTCAAGTATCAAGTGTTTGCCAAAAACAGTATTTTTAAAAAGTAATGAAAATTGTTCTGAAAGAGCTCATGAATAGGGTAGGACTACCCACCGACAACCTCATTTGTGCTCTGACCACTTACATGGGATTTGGTGGGTCTGCTAGAGCAGCGCTCGACAGAGTGCGCTCCCCACAGCAACGGTGGCAGGCAGAGGGCAGGCTCTGCAACTCACCACGCGTGGTTATCTCCCTCAAACCCACATCTCAGCAAGGATTCTAAAGCCCAATGATGTGTATGTGTTGGGGGGGGCAGGTACATATAGGTTTTGCTAAAACATATTAAAAATAAATGCATACATCCATTCAATTCCTGTTTGTCTTCTATTGAGCTTATCATTTCTCCCCCTACCTTTTTTAATTTAAGAAATCTAATTATCAGAGAAAAATGGAGGGAATGAAAGGTCACTGAGCAGAAATAATGAAAATGATTGCTGGTGAGGAACAGTTAAAGGGTGTAGACTTTATTCTGACCATTAGTGTTTTCATGTGCACCTGCTATTAGGCTATTCACAAAACCCTCAGTAAGAGTCCCCCTTTCTCAGCCTGCTTCTCTGACCAGCCAAAGGAAAAGTTTTTAGGTCCCACTGACTTCCAAAAAAACCCTCAAGTTCACTGACCACCTAATAATATCCTTGTAAATCTCAGAAAGACATTACTGATTTGGATGTTTTAATAAATATTTACAGCTTTGTGGTATTTCAAGGGGAAAGGATTTTAACACTTACAAATGCCTTTTCAAAGGATGTGAGGATGAGACAGAGTTCCCAGTGATGTTAGTATTTATTCCTAAAGCTTACTCTTCTTTTAAATCACAAACAATGACCATTTTTCAGGTTGTGTATTGACTTTTTAGTTTGCTGATCATTGCAGGCAAATTATGATGAAGTGTACGCTTTCCTCTTAAGGTCCCAGGAGACTTTCCTCCCCCCACACATTGTGGACATTGCTTCTTTTATAAGCAGGTTCTAAAAAATAAGTGCAGGAGGAACTCAGTTGGCTGACTCAATGCTTTGCATTATATGGTCACTCCTTATAGGTTTCTGATCTCTTGTTGCTTAGCAACATCTACACAGATATAATTTCCATCCGGTAGTGAAATCAAGTACTTTTGGCCTCTGTCAACATCAAGATTAGCTGATCTCTAGAGACCCCACACAGCCAAGGACACTTGTTGCTATTTTAAGAGATAGAAGAGGCTCTCTTCTTCTTGCATGCCTCTTCTCTTTTTTGTTTATCAATTGCTGCGTAACAAACTACCCCCAAAACAGAGTGCCCTAAAAAAACTCCTTATACAGTCTGTAGTTTGCCAAGGCTCGGCTGGATGGCTATGACATTTGATCCTTCATGAAACTGCAGTAAGATGGCAGCAGGAGCTAGAGTCTTCTCAAAGCCAGACTAGGCTGGACATCCAAGATGGCTTCTTCCCTCAAGTGACTGGTGCCTGAGCTGGGATGGCTGGAGCAGCTGGAGACTGGGCAGACATCTCCCTTGCCACATGGCTAGCTTGGGCTTCACAGCATTGGCTTGCAGGAGGCAGGGTGTGTGAAAGAGGCAGTGGGAGTGATCCACTCATGGGAAGGGATATGTTATCGCTGAGCCTTGTTTAGAATTGCTTGTGCATGCTGATAAGAAAAGGAAGACCAACTTTTAGTTGGTTTTAGTAAACTTTTTAAATTCTTTATAGACAGTGCATCCCTTTAATCTCTGTACTTTTAAGTGGCCCATTCCCACTGCCCCCAGCCTTGGTACACCACTTCCTCACAGCATGGCTGTTTCCAGAGAGTTGGACTTTTTGCCTCCTGACTAGCCTCCCCCAGAGCCTTCCAGGAAGAAAGGCAAAATCTGTGAGCCTTCTTATGACCTAGCCTCAGAAGCCACAGAGCTTTGCATCCCCTGCACTCTGTGGGGGCAAAAGCAAGTTGGAGGACCATCCTGGATTCATGGAGAGAAGACCAAACAAGTGTGAGTGCTGGAAAGGAGACTTCCCTGTGGGCCAGCTTTGGAGATGAGTGACCACATTCTCCATTACCATTTGCTCCACGTGGTTCAGAAACACATGATTATTTAACCAAAGCTGGGGTTGACTACACTTCAACTAACTGGAACCTACTATAACGGTAAGTGACTTTGCTGAAAGAGATTTTGAATTCAGAATTTCATTGAGCCTTAGGATCCTCTGATGAATTTTCTTTAACTATTTCTTGCTGAAATAACAGAACTTCTAGTACATAGGGCTAGACTATTGCCACGACTTCTGAGTCAATCAATGTAACTCATCTTAGCCTCAGGCCAAAATTTTTGCAAATGGCTATATTCGTACTCAATTCCATTTCTCACATGTACTCATCTGACCAATTGGAAACTTTCCAGAGCCAGCTCTGGAGTCATAACTCAAAACTTTTCACAGAGGTCCTAGGCCAGGTGTGAATAGAATCTTCAGGTTTCCTGAACCCACAAACTATAGCCAACCTGGATGTCAAGACCCTATAGGCTTAACTATTTCTTAAAATAGCAATAGCAAGCCCTTCTTATGTGCCAGACACTGTTCTCTGCTTTACCAATAGCAACTCATCTAAAACTCATAACAACACTATGGGTAGTAACCCTTATTATTATTATTTACAGATGAGGAAACTAAGACCCAAAGAGGTTAAGGAATGTGTCTCAGATTCCAAAGATAGCAAGTAGAAGAAATGTTATAGTCAGATTCCAGAAACCAAGCTCTTAATCATCATGCTATTATACTTCATAAGTTGTACAGTCAGTATTGCTGGCAATAAAGGACATTCATATAATTATGTACCATATCCTTGAAAAAAGTTATTTCAGTCAACAATTAAATCAGCCAAATGTCTTAGACATTGTTTTAGTCCATTCAGGCTGCTATCACAAAATACTATAAAAGGGCTGGCTTATAACAACAGGAATTTCTCACAGTTCTGGAGGTTAGGATGTCCAAGGTCAAGGGACTGGTAGATTCAGTGTCTGCTGAGGGTCTGCTTCCTGGTTCATAGATAGCACATTCTCACCGCATCCTCACGTGGTGGAAGGGATGAATGAGTTCCCTTGGGCCTATTGTATAAGATCGTTAATCCCATTCACAAGGGTTCTACCCTCATGACCCAATCACCTCCCGAAAGGCCCCACCTCCTAACATTATCACCTTGAGGGATAGAATTTCCAGATATAAATTTGTAGGGGAGGAGACACAAACATTCAGACCATAGCAGATGTACTAAGGGATACTAATGATATGACTTGCTCCCCCAACACAAACAGTTCAGTATGTTCTGAGAGAGGCAAGACTGACACCCAAACAGTAAATGAACAGTATCAAATGCCACCATATGGAAATAAGACCTGAACTGTGTGGTGATTTAGACTGCAATATTCAGCTGAAGTCAGAAAAGGTATTGTGACACTGGACACAGCACTTTTCCATTCAGCCAAATCACAAAACTCATATTTTCTTTTCACACATGCAATGTCATTCATGCCTTATGGTCTCTGTATAATGACATGATTAATACAGACAGAGTGGTCCACAGAAAAATCAGATCCATGGCATTACACAGCAGCCTGCCTTCAATAGACTTCCCTCATGAAGAGGCTATCACTCTGTACTCTTAGGAGGCCATGAAGCAATAACAAAGATGAATGTGTTTTTTAGATGTTTTCACAGGGGTCGTGACTTACTGTCCCAGAGAGCAGGTTTCTTGCAGAGGAAAAGCTGAGCCCTCAGTTGATTCCTTTACTGAGGTAGAAGTGTGGATTGGCTCAGGGAATAAAGCACCCTAAGGGCTATCAGATTCCAAGCTCCAAATCTGGCTCTTACCTTAGGCTAGTCACTTAACCTGCAGACAGAGCAAAAAACTAAGGGTAAAGAACCCACAGGTAAATAACAACATTCAAAACATATTATTCTATGGTACAAAAATACTAAACAGACACTGCATTTGGGTGAAAGCTATCTTTCAAGAGAACAGACCTACTCAAATGTATCTACTTAAAGGAATATTCCGGGTTCAGAATTGAGTGTGTTTTAAATTAGGACACATATTTTTACTAATGAAGCACGAACTGAAAAAAACAGCATTGGGAAGAGAAAAATCAGATGTGTAGCATGCACGAAGACTGCTTTGCTGCCTCTGTGGGGGAAATAAAGTTATGAGCATCATGATAAAATTAAGTTAATTCATTCCTATCACATCTAATAGGACTACTTAAAGATAAATCATAAAGTGTCAAAAAAAGTGTCAGCAAATAATGATTCTTACTTCAATGGTAAATAAATACCTGTCACAATGATATTAAATTGCTTAAGACTAGACTCTGAGAGCATGATAAATTGTTACAGATCTTAAACTTTGAGCAAGAGCATATTTCAAAGAAATACCTTCTTTTAGGAGGAGATATAAAAGAATCAGTTATATTAACTGAGACTTCCTTAAAAATGAATTTAGCAAATGCTAAATTGTTCTCTGAATATCTGATTAGCATGGACAGTTAATAGTCAAAATTCAAAATTCATCAACAGTTTTTTATGACAACAGCTATCTTAACAGCAGATCTTCTAATATTATATCTTTGATGGCTTTTATGAAAATCCCCAGTTACTGAAAAAGATATACTATTTTTCATGCGATTAATTTAACAAAAGTCTGTCTCAACATTTTTGAAACATTAAAAGCTTTCTCACAAAGAAATCAGGATAAAGCTGTTGCAAAAACGATAAAAATATCTATAAGATCACTTAACCTATTAAACAGCTACGTAATTGCATAATTTCTTAGTATAATAAACATAATTATATGTTCTTGATGCCATTAATTGTGTCAGCCCCATTAATTAACACTAAATACTATAGGGAAAACAATCTATTTATATTAAAATTTATAAAAGAACAAAAATCTTATTTTAAATCCCCAATAAACACCACACATCCTCAGTCACAGAGTTCCAATGGTCTTAATTGACCTAGTTTTAGTTAAAAGTCAAAACTACACTTAGGTTCAACCACAGAAAAGAAGAGGCCGCTTTTCTAGATTAATTATTATGCTTCAGTTATCTGGGAGCTGTTAGTTCAGCTCTCATAATTCTAGGAAAGAGTCCTAACACCGTGTCACAGAAACCTTAAATTATATTCTAGTCCACGCTTAGAACTGTCTTACTGTCCCTTCCATACTTTTAAAAGCTGCATTCAACACTTGTCTGTGTGGTCTTTTGCTAAGGATCCAGGAGGCCCACAGGTCTGAACAAACACATTGTGGTCTTCCAACTGGTACCTGGTTTCTGCTCCTGGATTTACCAAGTGACTCCTCCTGTGACTCTGGAAGCCTTGAAAAACTTGGCATCATTCCTTCCTCTGTAGATTAACAATAACTTTACCCATCTTCTTTCCCACAACTATGGAAAGGCTCTGAAAAAAAACAGAAATCATAACTTTGTACCTAATTTGTGATTCCTCGTGGAAGGAGGTAAAGTTCTCTGGGAAAATTAGAGATTGCACGGTCTTTCAAATACTAATAATCATAATCTCAACAAACTCTTTGCTATATTAAAAAACTTACAGGAATTTAGAATGCCTCAAACTGGAAACAAATGTCCATCAACAGGAATGTAGATTCATACAATGGAATATTCAAGCATAAAAAGTATGAACTACTAATACATAAAACAACATGGACAAATCTCAAAAACATTATGTTGAATGAAAGAAGCCAGACTCATAAGAGTACTCATTATATAATTCCATTCCTATGAAAGCCAAATACAGGTAAACAAATCTATGGAGCTAGAAATGAGATCATGGTTGCAGAAGTAGGGTAATTTTCTAGAAAATTGCACAAGGAAAATGGTGGAGGGTGGAAATGTTCCATATCTTTTTAAGGGGTGATGTTACACAGGTATCAAAACTCATCTGTGAGCACTTAAAATCTGTGCATTTTATTGTATGTTACTTATATATATGTTAATAAAAGAATCTTAGCAAAATGTCTCCTACAGGAGTTACAATTTGCTAAGGACTCTTCCTCAGACCATAAGAATTTAGTTAGAACTAATAATAGTATTAGTCTCTGGGGGAAAGAAATGGGGACCAGGATTAGAGGTATTGGTCAAAGGGGGCTCTAGCTTTATCTGTAATATTTTTCATCACTTTAGCAGCTTGCTCTTTTCCCTTTTATCTAGGAGATGAATTTATATTGGTATATGGAGCTGCTGCATTATTTTTTAAGGTCATGTAGTCGTATCAGCCAGAGTTTATCAGGGAGGCAAAACCACTTAAAGTTATGGGCTGAGAGAGACAGTATAGAAATTAGACCTTGTACAAGTGTTGGGGGAGCTGGGGAGGTAAAGATCTGGGAGGGAGAGTTTGACATTTCTGAAGAGTTGCTAGTCAATATGAGAAGCCCCTACAGTACTTCAGGCCACAAAGCGGATCAACAAAGGGGAAGCTGGGGGGAATCTATGGGAGGCTGTTTCCTCCGTGGGTCTCCAGCAAGGTGCCAGTCAGGAGGAGAAGTTGAACGTGGGGCAAAGAAGAGTGAGGGCTTGCCAGCAACCACCAGCCTCTCTGAGTCTGTCTCCCATCCAATCTCCATGCCTTTAAGAGAGAAACAGGTACTGTTCACGTCCACCTTTCAAATGTCCCACTAATTCCTCTTTTGGCCAATTATCACTTAGAATCCTGCAGGAAAGGGGTTCTGGGAAATGTACTTCTAAGTTTACCCAGTTAACCTGGTACTGGTACAAATGACCATGATACGGCTTTACCGTATCTTTGTATTCTTGGTACGGCTTTACCGTAATTTAATCAGTCACCTATTGATGAGCACTTGGGTTGTTACTGAGCTTTTGCTATCATAAATGGTGTTGCAATGAATATCCCTGTCAATTCCCTCCCTCCACACATGCAGGAAGGCATCTGTAGAATACAATCCAGGTGAGGATTGGTCCAACTTGATCCAAATGTCCATACCGAGTCCCCCAAAATTGGACCCAGCCTTGTGGGTGCTCACTGTAAGAGTCAGAGAGCAGGTACTGTGGTTTGCTCTGAAGGTATTATGTAGGCACTATGACTTACATAGTATATACTATGACTACTAGGTAATTTGGGCTCCCCCAAAATTATACCATTCAAGTGATGGAAAACAGTCCCCAAAAGCAAAATAAACAGTTTTTATAGATTGGGGTTTTTCAGCCTCGGTGCTATTGACATTTAGAGCTGAATAATTCTTTGTTATCACAACAAAAATAGCTTCTGAAAGGCAAACTCATACGTACACCACCACCCACCAATTGAGAAGCACTGGAAAAACAACAGATTTTAAAATTGAGAAGTAGAGCTAAGTCATCTTGCATAAAAAAGGAAGAAAGGACTGGGGTTTGGGGGTGATAACCTAGGTAAAAAGGGGACTGAGCATGGTGGCTCCCCTCCTGTAATCCCAGCACTTTGGGAGGCCAAGGAGGGCAGATCACTTGAGGCCAAGAGTTCGAGGCTGGCCTGGCCAACATGGCAAAACCCCTCTACTAAAAATACAAAAATAAGCTGAGAGTAGTGGCGGACACCTGTAATTCCAGCTACTTGGGAGGCTGAGGCAGTAGAATCACTTGAACCCGGGAGGCGGAGGTTGCAGTGAGCTGAGATTGCACCACTGGACTCCAGCCTGGGCAACAGAGGGAGACTCTGTCTCAAAAAAAGTGGAGGGGTGGGGGTTAAGAATATTAAACAAGGAAAAAAGTAATTGAGAGGAGTCAGAGACAAAGCAGCTCACAAGATAGGAGAGTAATATTGGGAGTTGGAATGTGTCCAAAGAGGAACTATTTTTAAATTTTTGACATTTTAATTTTCCCTCAGGGTCTAAGAACAATCATTTCAAACACTGTGTTAATTTTTTTCCTAATTGTAATTATCTTCCTTATCCTCAGATCTTCAGGAAAAGTTCTCTACATATAACCAATTTATCTGTGTTAGTGGTACATTGAGGAGGTGTCCAGAGACAAAGAGACAAGATAGCAAATGAATGGACAAGATGCTGTGAGGGAGTAGGATTCAGAAGAATGTCCCAGAGCACAACACAGCCGGGAATTCACAGAAATACTGGGGAAAAGGCACAGTGGACTTCCCACTTTCCGTGGATGGGGTCTCGACCCATTTTAAGAGGCTATTAAAGGAAAAATTGACTGCAGGAGGCAGGTCACCTTGGAAACATGGGATATATTTTTTTTAATTTTAGGCATGGAGATATGGAAGGATGCATAGAGGCCTGGTATATAACTAAGAGCAGGGACTCTGGAGTCCGAGGGTCTGTGTTGGAATCCCAACTTTGCCACTTATAACCATGTACTTTTGCGCAAGTTATTAAAGCCTCTGAGACTCCATTTCCTTCTCTGTAAATAGGGAAATAATAATACCTCATAGGGTTGTCAAGAGGAGTAAATGAAGCACAATTGTAAAGTGGATGGACAGGAGCTTAGTGTATACAAATTGCTGTACAAGAGCTTGTTAAATAATATAAATAAATATGCATCAAAATGTTAAGTGTTTTTTGACGAATATAATTATGGGAGTTTTGAATTGTTTAAATTTAATATTCACCTCTGAAGTGTTTAAATTTCCTACAAAGAGAATGTGTTACTTATAAAATCAGGAAAAAATAATAAAAAGATTTCCATTTAGGAAAAAATGCAAAGAATCCATAAGAATCTTCATGATAAGCATCAGAAGCAAATTCTTTTCTACAACAAATGATAACAATCCACTGATTATAAAGTTTTCTGTTAAAATATAACCCCTATGTTTTAAAGAAGTTCAAATCTGGACATGTGTCCAGCTCAAGATTCAGCTTTTCTATCATCAGAAGACAAGTAAGACTAATGAACACATTTGTTCAGGCTCTGGTTCAATGATAAGAGTCTATTACCTTCATAGGATTCATTAGTGTCTGCCTGTAAGAGAGAATATGCTTGAATCATACAAATCTTGCATTTCTTAAGTAGGGACCAGGTTCATTCATTATGGGTGAATAATTAAAACTGCTGTAGCTGTGTCTTTACGAAGAGTATCATACGTCTATTATAGATCTACAATAGAATTACCAATAAATAGGACTCTGCCCTCTTATTTACTCTTGGAAACAATAGCAATGTGCATACTGCATGCAAAATGCTCACATTTGAGGAACTTTAAAAATCACAATGTAACTCAGCTACATCTCTTTTATTTTTATACAGGTTAAACTTGGTTTAACATCAGATCTATAAATATGTGTTACACTTTCATGCTGTGTAAGAACCGTATTCAGAGATTCCCAGGATTTAAAGGCATGCATGCTATTGTTCTTGCCTCCTGGGTGGCTTGCAGTCTACTTGTGAGGACCACACATGTTCCTTGGCTGGTGAGGGCAGACAGGAGGGAGGAGTAGGAAGGGGACTTGTATTAGGAGACGCTCAAATCTTCTCCTGCACCTACTGCAAATACCATCTGTCAGCCTGTCCTTTCCCTCTTCTGTAACTCAGGCTAATCGATTACAAAAGCAGTAATAGACCCACCACATAGACAACTGTGGGGCCCAGGAAACACAGGCAGTTTTGTTTTCTAAGGAGTAGACAGTGCAAGACCCCTGCAGCTTATATGATAGGACTATAGAACACCTAGCATAGAATTCCCAACCTGCTGTAAGCAGTAGAGGGGCAAGGAGAATTAAAGCAAGGATAGGGTGCTACTCCAAACTATCTTCTGGACCAACACATTGGGAGTCCTTGCCCAGCCACTGGCCTCCATCTTTTAGCAAATGTATTCCTCCCTCATGTTCAATTAATTTCCCCCTTCCCAACTCCAACCATGTGGTTACAGGAAAATGTGGCATGTTCTTATCTGATCCTGCCCTCCTAGTCACAGCTGGCATCCAAGGCTGAGCAGCCACCTGACCCGGCCACCCAGAGTTCTCCCCTAGCCTTTTAAAAAAATTAATCTGGGAGAGTCAGTCTGTCTCTCTGATAGAAAAAGTTGTAAAAGAACTCCCATGCAAGGTGTCGACAGCCCCATTAACTGCCACGTGGAGAAAGCTGGTCTGCAGTGTGAGAAAATAGAGCCGGCACCAAGAGAAGTAAAAACCAAAAAGAGAGACAAAGTCCTGACAAGCTGGTTCCTGGTTTGAGGGTTCCTGAGGCCCCGCTGCATTCCTTCCTGCCCGGCTGGTGACTTGGTCATCCTACTCTTCTTTCAGTCATGTCGGCTACCCCAAGATCCTTCCATTAAATATCCCTTTTGCCTAAACGAGTTAAATATGGACTTCTGACACTTATCTAAAGTCTAGTGACTCAAATTAGTTTTTCTCAACCAAAATAAACTATGGAATAATCCTTAAATATGGCTTGGGTACAGACAGCATATTTCTTTACAAAACAAATTCAGAGGTATGTTGATATTCTATTAGATTGATTGTTGTAATGGATTTCTCTAATTTGCAGAGATTTCATACCAAATTTGTGTGACAGATTCTTATTACTGAGTTATTAGATTACCCTGAAGGACAAATGCTTGTATCTGTATTTTCTCTTCTTTCTTTTCAATGATATTGTCTTACATTAGTTGGCAAGCAAAAAACCTCAGGAACAACTTGCTCGACTTCATTTTCCAAGTGTAAATTGTCCTGTGTGTACATTACTCTTGGTCATATTTCATGAGGTTATAGTGTTTTAGAACTGGAAGGAATCTCATTATCTGTATAAACCTTTTGTTAGAAGCCAACTGGAGTCTGGTAAAAATCTTGAAGAATCAAATAAGTATATATTCAATCAATACAACCTCTTGAGAACACTTCTAAATTACTACTGTCAGTCCAAAAAACAATAATACTATTTTCAATATTAATACTTACATTCAGTTTGGGAACCTTAATATCCCTTCTTTCTCAGTCCTTTAAGACAGAGACCAATCTGCCTTACTATAAAAGGAACAATAACAATATTAAAACAAATTGGTAGCATAAATAAAAACCATACAACCTCATTATCTTTGTGGAGTAAGTGATTACAGTGCTGCTGGTTACCTGCAGAGGCAAAATGCTACCAGCGGCAATTTTGGTGAATTAACTGGGGTTTATTGGCATACTGTCAAGAATTTAGAATGACTCATGGAATGAGTGTTAATGGAGTGAAACCTTCATTCCATCTATTTGGCAAATGGCAAGGCAATCTAATTGTTTTTCCCTAAAGCAACACAACAATCAGATATTTAGACAGCACATTACTTCCTTTCCTACTGGAAGAAACAGGAGTCATGAGATAAGAGAAGAGATCTAAAAAGCACTGAGATTTTTCTTTGAGTTTTATTAGATTTGCTGAACCTGCACTACATGTTTGAAATGCAGGACTGAACAAAAACGACTGCATTTCTAAGGTAAGCAGAGTATCCAAGGGAGAAACTTGACGTGAATAAACAAATGTTACTGAGTACCCACTGTGGACTCAGCTCTGTGCTAGATACTTCTCAATCGTATTACCTAATAAGAAAACAACTATGAAAAAAAAAAGTATGAGACCATAATTAAAACTAGTTTGTAGAGTGCTCATATCACGGAGGCATGTAAGTCATACAACCCCTTACCGCTCAAAGGGTGGTCTGCTGACCCTACCATCGCCATCGCCTTTGAGCCTGTTAGCAATGCAGAATCTCAAGCCCTGCCCCGACCCATGAAATCAGAGCTACATTTTAACAATCTCTCCATTTGCACATTAAAGTTTAAGAAGCACTGATTTAACCAACTGTCTTGGCTTATAATTGAGAAAAATAAGGCTCAGGGTGGTTAAGTGATGTGTCTGACCAAACAGCTAGTTAGGAACCCAGCTGGGACTCCCAGGTCTCTCAGCCCGCAGGCCAGTGGAACTCAGGATACTGCAGGATTTCAGACAAGAGGGATTTAAGTGTGTGTCATTCCCTCAAATGACCATTGATTGTTCCCATCTTCTCTGTGCAAAGCACATACGTACAGAGAGCCTGAGTGAGCCCAATCATCCTGCCTCCTCCCAACACCTCCTCCCACTAATACTCCTGCACAGTCCTCCCTGGAGGGACTTCCCCTTTGCCTGTCCTCATTCTAACCTTTTCCGAGGCCCTGTTAAAGAACCAGCTGGCCCATGAAGCCTTCCCTAATGACTCCAGTCCTCTTCAGTTTCTGCATTTTTAATTCAGATTTGCTTCTACATTCTGCATAGGGCATTCTAAAAAGTTACTTATTACACCCTGACACATTTTCTAATACTATGTACTAGACATATTGGCATATGGTTATATAACAATAATATAGATGCAATCTTTTTCTCTATTGTGCTTTTCAATAATTGTATCTATGTCTCCTTTCCAAAATAGATTACTTGTATTTTATCATATTAGACCATCACTTAACACAATAACAGAAATAATACGAAACTCTTGGTGGTGGAAGGGATCCTCTCTAAAACATCCCTAAGACACAGACGTGCAGTTTTTTACTTGCATGCTTCCTGTGTTAGGAGGCTCACTACTTTTTAAAAAACAGTACTCTTTTAATTCTGAAATTTAGTTATTAGAAAATTCTAAGCCAAAATCTACTTCCCACTAACTTCTACCAGTGTCCTCAGTTCTGCCCTTAGAGGTAGTTTTGAACTGGCTGAATCCGTCTTCTACAGGAAAGCACTGCAAGTATTTGAACTAACTTAACAAAAATAATTTGGAGACACAGAAGGTCTAGCAGTTAGGAGCAACGAAGACCTAAGCCTGTATTCTGCATTTCCTGTCTGTATGCTTCTTAATGAATTCATGGTATCCATAAATTTTTGTTGAACACCTACTATGTGCCGGACTGTATGGAGCACAGGCCTTGTGGAGAGATTATAGGACAGAGGAAAGATGACAAGATCACACATACCCCTGAAGCTGCAGAATGGAAACAATTTCACAATGGAAGCTTGAGATCATTTCATCTGACCTTCCATTTCACCCAGGTCTTCCTAAGCTGCCAAAGTATAAGCCTCTCTAGTCATCCCACCCCTCCCACACACGCACTCCAATTTGGTTCTACGTTCTTCCTTAGCAAATCACCTTCCTATAGCTGCTCTTCTAGAATTCCAACTCCCAAGTTCATAAACTCTGCTGAACTCTCAGTCTTTTCCCAGAACACTAACTCCAACTGCATGGCAGGATTTCCACTGAGGATGCTGCCTTCCCCTCTACTAAAGTGAAGGCTGCTTATTTTCCCAATGATGACTCACAGCAGAGCCAGAGAAGGAGCTGCCATTCTTTAAGCCTCCCAATGGCTTTTTAGATTCCACACTTATTCATTCATTCATTCAAACTAGGATCCCTCGCCCAGTATACAAACACCTCTTCTAAGGCTAATGCATTCTAGTTACAGGAATAACTAGAGAATCTTGTAACAGACCCTCTCAGCTCCAAAGGCAATTTGCCCTCTCTGGACAATTGTAACACTGAATCAGGAATGGCTGAGCTGAGGACAGATTCTAGACTGTATTTCTGAATTCCATATTTCTTCCAAGGGGAGAAAAGTGAGATCTTTTCTGCTATTTCATCATCACATTACAATTTGGAGAGGAAAATTCTACCTTCATAAATGCTAGAGAATGAAAGATAAACAATGGAATGTGTAATGCTAAAGGCTTATAAAGTTTAAGCCTACCATGATTTAAAATGAGGTATCTGAGAGGAAAGGGGTGGTTAGTGCAGCCTCCAGTGTGGGGGATTTAAGGTGCCATGAGAGATGACAGAGGCCATGGTCATGGTGGGCGCTTTGCTTCCAGAAGAGGCCCAGGAGGAGGGTTCAGGCTCTTTGTGCCACATATCCCATTTGATTTCCATCTGTGTGAAATGGCCTTCCCAGGGGTCAAGCCAGCACCTGATGAAATGTCCTTCAGTGAGGCCTTGCTGAAGAGAGATCAGTACCTGGCTCCCAACTCTGCTGAACAGGACTCTGTCCTTTCTCTGGTGACAAAAATAAACAACGTGACTGATCATTTGATTGTGGCTCTAATTTGAAGTGCAAATTCAAGAAGTCTGACAGGTGGGATCGTACTAAAAGAGAAAGATGGCTACAGGCCACAGTGCAGCTGCCCTGGTGGTAATACTAAAAACTCTGCCAACACTGGAAGCTGTTACTGCCCTGGGGAACAAAGCCTTGGAAAGCCTCAGAGCACAAGATCCTTCTGAAGTTTTGACCGTGCTGACCAACAAAACGGGCTTGAAATCAGTTCTTCTGATGCTCCAGTGAAGATTCTCATTACAATAGTGTCACTCAATCTTGGAAAACTGGACCCCAAAGTCTATTTGGATAGCAAGGTATTGCAGAATGCCTTGGCAGTCATCTGCCCTGCCTGCTGGATTGAGAGAAGTGCCTCTCAGTCCATAAAGTTCTCATCAGACTACTCAAGGACTTGAGGATTTGTTTTCCTGGCTTTGAGCCACTCACATTCTGGATCCTTGACCTACTGGGTCATTCTGCTGTGATGAACAACCTCACCAGACAGCCTTTGGCCCTAAATGTTGCATATGAGCATTGCTTGCAAATTCTGGCTGCAGGACAGTTCCCGCCAGGGTCACTGGGTGTCACTGACCCCTGTGAGAGTACACACAGTCATGACCATGCAACTGCAGGACATGGTCTGCCACACAGCTCTGACTCTGGTCTGAATCCTCTGGTGGCTTTAGGAAGATCCTTGGCCAGGAGGATGATGCCAGCCATCTTGCTTCCAAAATGTCTACCGGGGATGGAGTGATAGTAACACCTTCAGAAAAGGCTTAAGAGAAGCTGCCAGAGAAACAGGGAGGAGAGGAAGAAAAGGAGAAGACAGAAGAACCACCTCAAGGAGAGAAAGAGGAAAGCATGGAAACTCAGGAGTGGCCTTCCCTTCACTCCCTTTCCTACCCAAGGGGGAAGACTGGAGCCTAAGCTAGCTGCCAGTGGGCTTTACATGGTGGCAGGCATTTCCGTGGGACAGGAAGACAACAGGAAGGAAAATAAACTCTGTAGAAGGAAATGCCAGTCCAGTGGGTTTTGATATTGGCTTAGCAGCCAGAGTCTCCCATTTATGACCTATGCCATCCATCTATAATGAAGCGGGATACCAACATTTCTTCCTCATACTCTAGAATCCCCAACTCCTGAAAACCCTTCTCTCAACTAATAACTTTGCTGTTGAAATGTTGTGAGCTGTTAGTGTCTGGAAAACTTTTTCTAAGAAAAACAATGAAAATACTTCCTAATAGGGCATAAATAAATAAATATAAAAGGAGATACCTGAGAGCAAACACTGCTTTGAAGATCTACAAATTTCTGCTTTTTCCTTAGAGATGTAACTCCCAATGAAGCTGTTGTTTATAGATTTTCCTTTCATTAATTTGGATGAAATGAGCCCGAAGACTAAGGGACTCGGTAGAGAAAGAGAGCAATGACTATTGATGACTTTTTGTGGACTTTGCAAATTAACAAAGCCATCTGGTGACAGAGAACCCCACTGGCTGACACTTAGGCCATGTCAACTCCTATCTTTAACCAAGCTTTCACAACTTAAGAGGTCTTCCAGCCTAACCTCACTGCCCAACCTGGACTTCAAAAAGTATAGCTATGTAATTTGTTTATTGCATTCTATTTCATATTCTATTTTTATCCCCAAATAGACCTGCCTGAGAACAGAAACTGTTCTTCCTACTTCTTTTGCCTACAAAAAAGGCATAAAATTAATACATGTTGAGACCTTTTGTACTTTCCTCATCAGAATATACAGTGTTTTAAGAACAGACTGCAAATTTTATCAGTGGAGTGTTACATATCAAGGAGGCCCTCTTTTCTCTCACCTAAGATAGGGCTACATTAAAACAAGCACTTGATAAATGCCTTTTAATGACAGTATAATAAAAAATCATTATAACATTTAATAGCTGCTTGTCACATGTACAAATATATACAGCAGTTTTAAAACAGTAGGTACAAAATAGAAAAGTTCCCATATCTTACCAAGTTGATAGCTAGCTTTTAAATAACTGCAGCACACTGGTAGACATTATGTAAGTGAATCTGTACTTCCAAATAGGCATGTTTTACACTTCTGAATATGTGAATAAAGGAATTGTTCTAAGGTATTCACTACACACACATGTGGACGCACACACACACACATACACATTTTCATCATTGGCAACTTTTTCCTGGATTCCTCAGGCTTGAGTCAAGTGTGTTCACCCGCTCTGCCTTTCACCACTGCCATCTCTTCATACACCCGTAACTACCTGGCACAGGGTGAAATCATGATTTAGCAAAAGGGCAAGTAGGAGGCAAAATGGAGTGCTATCTTCCCTAATTGCTATTTAAAGGAAACAATAAAAAGGATGAAACAAATTAAATTAGCAAAGAAGCAAGAGCATCCCAATGAACTGGCCAAGATAATCAACTTGGAAAATTAGCTATTAAACCTTCATGCATACTCATTTTCATAATTTTTTGTGTGTGCTTCTGAAACGCAACCCCCCATTGAAATGGCTGGGATGAAGTTGCTTCATTTCTCTGAGATAAGTCATTTGCAATTGGTCTTAATGAAATTAGAGGTGAGGTTTTTTAAATGCCCTGGTTCATCATTTCCCATTTCAGTACTGGAGTGTTCTGATTGGAGTTGGGAAAGTATGTAAAGGAGGTGAGAAGCTGGCTCAGACTAGTCACCTTTCTGAATTCTTCCACTTTATTTTATTATCTTTTCCAAATGTATGTGCAGAGTATGGATTTTGGTTTTTATTGTCATTACCTTTATGTATCATCATCATCACCATATCATCATCCTCATCATCATTTAAAAGACCTGATTTTTACTTATTTGCAGACTATCTTCCTTAAATGTTTAAGGGTAAGAATTTCTATGCATATTTTTTATCTTTTAATCTCATCATCTTGTGCTCTCAATGTTAGTCCTTCTTATGTACAGGTCTTCAACCTCGTAAAAGGCTAATCTTTATTACTCACAGCAGTCATTGAAAAGACCACAAGCATTAATAAAATCTATAAAGAATAAATATTCACACTTACTTTTACCAAATAATTCTAATTTTTCAGTCTGTGAGCTGTTACTAAAGTACAAAATAAGTAGCCAAATGCATTTATTTAAGAGTCTTCTTTGGAACTTCCTTTCTACTCATGGGTTTGCTAAATTGCTACCTGGGGCAAAACAGGAATTAGAGCACATATTTAAACAGGACAAATTTTAATAGGAAGAGAAGCAATGAATTTGGATTATTCATCATCAAAAATTGTGAGAGCCAATGTCCTGAAGATTAGCTATTCACATATGAATGTTTCAATTGAAGATTAAGAACATACCTTTATATAGTGGATTATTAGTGTGGTCTACTCCTCTTTTCCTTGATTTTGCTTTTTTTAAAATAAATATTTTAATCTACTGCTGAAGGAAATAATTTCTATAAACCCTTTTCTCCACATGTGAACAGTGAGTGGCACTTCTGAACTCAGGCAAGATTTAATAATCCCAGAACTCTCAGACCAGAATTTCAGAGGCCCCTAGATGTGTTATGAGGCAGCTTAACAATATGATTTCACAGGCCTTGGGTGGCAGAAGGAAATCCAAATGTATGCTTGGTACCTAAAAGGCCAATGTTCAAGCTAACTAGTGCTCTGCATGTTCAGTCTTATTTATTCTTTATTTCTGAGAAAGAAATAAAAGACCAAAAGAGAAACTCTAAATCAGGGGTGTCCAATCTTTTGGCTTCTCCGAGCCACATTGGAAGAAGAAGAATTGTCTTAGGCCATACATAAAATACACTAGCACCAACAATAGACGATGAGCTAAAAAATAAAAATAAAAATCACAAAAAAATTCTTGAGGTTATAAGAAAGTTTACTAATTTGTGTTGGGCCATATTCAAAGCCATGTTGGACTGCATGTGGCCCGTGGGCCGCAAGTGGGACGCGGCTGCTCTAAATCAAACTAAGTAGATGGAACTTCAGGCCAAGTATTTGATATTCGTGTTAACTTTAGCTAACTTTAGCTAAATGGAAAATGCCTGATGGCATACAATTAGATTAAAATACATTTTCACTAGAAAGACAAAGAGGTCTTACCTTTTGAGGTGCCAATCAATAGCCCTTGGTAGATATACATCTTCATAATTGTGTATTAATATTAACTTTGTATATTTTAAATTTATCAGAATAGGATGATGTGTGCCCCTTGTTTACAATTGTGTTAAAACATTTAAAATGAAAAACACATGTATTAAACTGTCACACCACCTGATCCATTTTTTCCTTTGTTAGGAATCAACACGTTAGATTTTCAAGTTGTTTTCTCGCCTGTTAAATTTCATTCCTGAAACATTTTTGAGTGCCTACTATTTCCCAGGTTACTGTATTTACTCTGGGAATTCAGTATAAGGGATGAATTAGACATAGGCCCTGCCCCTACTAAAAAAAACCACAGATATGGAGTTTGATGACAGACAAGGAAATGTTACTACGCAACTTGGAAAATGAAATGTTTATGCTGTAAAAGATAAAGTAGACTATTTGGGTTTTATTGTTTTTCTGTTTTTTGTTTTTGTTTTTGAGATGGAGTCTTACTCCATCGCCCAGGCTGGAACGCTGGGGCACGATCTCGGCTCACTGCAACCTCCACCTCCTGGGTTCAAGCAATTCTCCTGCATCAGCCTCCCAAGTAGCTGAGATTACAGGCACATACCACCACACCTGGCTAATTTTTGTATTTTTAGTAGAGATGGAGTTTTGCCATGTTGGCCAGGCTGGTCTTGAACTCTTGACCTCAAACAATTCACCTGCCTCGGCCTCCAAAAGTGCTGGGATTACAGCTATGAGCCACCATGCCCAACCGATAAAGTAGAATATTTGCACTTAGAAACAATCCATTTTGTTCTTCTGGGTTTTATTTGTTTATTTATTTAGAGACAGGGTCTTACATTGTTGTCCAGGCTGGAGTGCTATGGCCAATCATAGCTCACTGCAGCCTGGGGCTCCTGGGATCCAGGAACCCTTCCACCTCAGCCTTCCAAAGCACTGAGGTTACAGGCATGAACCACTGCCCCTGGCCAAATTCTTTGTTCTTTTTTTTTTTTTTTTTTTTTTTTTTTGAGAAGGGATCTCACTAAGGCACCCAGACTTGAGTATAGTGGCATAATCATGGCTCACTGCAGCCTCAACTTCCCAGGCTCAATCAATCCTCCCACATTAGCCTCCCTAGTAGCTGGGACTATGGGCACACACCACCATGCCTGGTTAATATTTATATTTTTTGTAGAGACGGGTTTTGCTTAAGTGGTCCTCCTGCCTCAGCCTCCTAAAATGCTGGGATTATAGGCGTAAGCCACCACACCTGGCCCTAATTCTTTGTTTGTTAAATCTTATGGTTGCTTAGAGCAAAAGGAAAAATGACAAACATATATAGAATCCCAACTCTGTTCTAGGGATTTTATATTTTAAAATAATGCACCCTTGTCTCAAAGAATCATAAACCATAAGAGTTGAAAGAAAACGTTTTTTAAAAGTTAAGCTTTTGGCCAGGTGCGGTGGCTCGCACCTGTCATCCCAACACTTTAGGAGGCTGAGGCTGGCAGATTGCTTGAGGCCAGGAGTTCAAGACCAGTCTAGGCAACATGGTGAAACCCCATCTCTACCAAAAAAAAAAAAAAAAAAAAATTAGCCAGTATGGTGGTGAGCGCCTGTAGTCCCAGCTACTCAGGAGGCTGAGGCACGAGAATCGCTTGAACCCAGGAGGTCAAGGCTGCAGTGAGCTATGATCATGCCCCTGTGCTCCAGCCTGGGCAACAGAGCAACACCCTATCTCTAAAAAGAAAAAGTAAGATTTAAATTAAAACTAACCTGATATAGGAAGAGGTTAAACATAAGTTTTGAGGAACATTAATCTAGGTCACATGGTAAATAAGTGGGCTTTTATGGTCTATTTGGGGTACCTGTGGTAGATTAAGGATGACTGCAAATTCTTTGCCACTCTTTCCACTGAGAAGCAGAGCACCTCTCCTTGGATCTAAATGGCCTCTATCACAATTTTGACAAACAGAAATAACACTGTACTAGTTTTCCAGGCCCAGACCATAAGAAATTGGCAGCTTCGACTTTATATCTCTTGGAACACTCACTCATGGAATCCAGCCACCATCCTGTGAGGAAGCCTAAGCAGGCCCACAGAAAGCCCCTTGTCGAGAAGAACCAAGGACCGTGGCCAACAGCCTCCATCCGGTTCCCAGCTGACAGCCAACACCAAGTTGCCAGCCATGTGAGCCCTGTTGGAAGTGAATCCCCCAGCCTCAGTCTACAGCTGACACCAGGTAGGACAAATGTAAACTGCCCGGATGTGCCCTTTCTAAACTCCTGACCCATAAAATTGTGAGTAAAAAAAAATTTGGCAGGCGGAAGAGGGTAGATTGTTATACGATAACAGATAATCAGAACAGAATCTAATTATGATTAATACCATCAACTCTATGTACAAAGTAATAATACAGGTTCTAGAGTCAAACTGCGTGGAATCCAGCTGTGTCACCTTGAACAATTTAATCTCTCTGAGCCTCAGATTCTTCTGCAAAATTAGGTTAACTATAATCTAAGTCACAGGATTTTTGAAAGAATTAAATGAGACAATTCACATAAGCACTTAGAAAGGGCCTAGCCCATAGCTAACATTATTGAGAATTCACTATTATCATTGTAGGAAAATGTGCTGAAAAGTTAGAGACTACCAATTTTAAATGGACTTTGAAAACACATGTATTCACAGCTTGAGACTTGTCTATCTATCGGATTTTTCAGCTTTACTCTCCTCAGCTTCCCATATAAAATCATGAACATGTCAATGACTGTCTCCCTCAGGGTTAATTTGGTGTTATCCCAAGCTCTTATATTTCACGTACTGTGAAAATATTGTTTCAAGAAATGGTCCGCTCATCAAAATCGTGTATCTCAATTGTGTTAAGTATATAATGACTTGCCATGTTAGCAAGATAAATCCAGGGTTAATTTAATGTGAGTATTTGAGATCTGTTTTATTTTTTCTGGTTCTGGGAACTTAAACATTTATTCCACTTGATTTTTTTTCTCCCTTGTTTTTAGTTAGAAGCAGCATTCCAACAAGAAGATCCACAAGATGAATTTGCAAATAGCAGTTTCCAAACTTTTGAATTGTTCAACCTGAGCAACAGTTCCATCTCCATGAATACTTCACATATTGTTTATCCTGCTCTTAAACGTTACCTGATTCTGCTACTACAAATCAATCAAAGAACTGGTGATTTGTCTTGGGGTCTTAAATTAATTTTGAGCAGCTCTGCAAGCTGTGTCCCATGAGAGAGCTTGTGGGGAGGAAAATCAAAGAAAAGCTAAAAAAAAAAAAAAAAAAAAAAGAAAAGGAGAACAAAAACAAAAGAACACCCACAGGTTTGCAAATTGAGGTCTGAATAATACACCAGTCCCATTAAATTATGTTGTTAATCCCAAGACAATTAGTCTTCCTGTGAGAAGTGTATGTAGGAGCACATTCTAAGTACATAGATGGTTGTCTGAAACTCAGAATAGTATCGCATATCAACCCAAAATGATCTCTCCACAGATCATAAATGACATTACTTGAAATATCTTAATTTGTATATCAGGTTCTTTGACATGGGAAAATTCCCTGAATATTTATGCAAAATGAAAGCAAAGAACACTATAAATTGAAATGCAATAAAAGGAGTTTATTTCCAAGCCACAGCTTGGAATCATCTCCGTTTTGAATGTTGCTGGCAAAGAATGTATTCTTGATTAGGCTTTGTTGATAGGCAAAATGTGGAGCACATTTCCAGTTCTAATAAGTCTCTGAGGCTCTAGAAATTCATTTCTGAGCTACATAAAATAGATCAGCACAATTTCTCCTCTTCTCTCCTACCAAGAGAAAAAGAAGCACCCAACCAGAATAGAACTGACAGTATACAAGAGAATTCACAATGTCTAGGATGATCTCTGAACGTATATACAAAGATGAAATGCCATGGAGGGGAGAAAAGTTAGAAGGTCTTAAGAAAGGGTTGGCCAATGCCAATGGTATAGGAGAAAAAGATGGAAGGAATGGGGAAGCATAATTGGGAGGGGAGCAGGGAGAAATTCATGATGATATTACATCCTGTGTTAATAGAATTGCTTCTAGAGGCAACTGTGCCAGAAGTTACTGCCCCCAGAATTTGCAGATATCTTATAGAAGGGAGAATGAGAACCCCAGGGGTCAGTTCCCCATTTTGCCACTGGCCAGCTGCATGATCTTAGAAATATTAAATATTCTGCATTTGTTTTCCCAGATATGTAAAAACAGAAACTACCATGTTACCTACTCGTCCTACAGAAATCTCTGAACTAGAATTCTTTGAAAGTCCATGCGACTTGTAACTTATATGATACAATTTCACAGTTAAAATTTTTGTCATCCCCATTCTAAGAACCTATCCAAGGTGTAAACCTCATAAGCACTAAGGCCATACCTCAGCATCTTGGTTCTGCTTCTTACCTTGCAGGCAGGCTCAAAACTGCCACAGAACCAGAGAGAATGTCATTAGTTTTCTTACTTTTATGGTTATTATCGACCCTTAACTACATGTCTCCCTCTTGGTGGGTTCTCTCCTCCATGGCTCCTCATGTCATGGGGCTACATTTTTGTTGTCAGATTACCTCCAAACACACGGTCCCCCAGCAAACATTAAGTCTAATAAAAACACTAACCAAAAGGTATTAAAAGTTCAGCCTGCATTTTTACGTTTCCTCTGGAGTCTTATTCTTGATAATTTACATAACTGCTTCAGAATACCGAACATGCATTTTTAAATGTCACTGCTTGCAGGGATTATTTGTATATTGCCTTAATTAGGTTCAACTTCAAAATCTGGTTGATCAGAATCGGGGGTTTTTGTGCATTGTATCTCCTGGCGTCTCTAGCGCTGGTTTAATTAGGTTCCCAGCTTGCTTTCACCTAGATCAAAAGCGCGAAGAGGGGACTTGAGGAGGATTATCATAATAAATAAAATACACTTGCTTGTTCTTTCGTTCCTCATTCTGTACGCATTTTTGCATTTTTTGGTTCATATTGTAGAAATAATGAATGCACAACATGCTATTCTACATATGATTGTGTATCTAGCATTCTGCAGACATTTAACTTTTTTTTTTTTTTTTTTTGAGATGGAGTCTCGCTCTGTCACCCAGGCTGGAGTATAGTTGTGCAATCTCGGCTCACTACAACTCCATCTCCCAGGTTCGAGCAGTTATTCTGCCTCAGCCTCCTGAGTAGCTGGGACTAGAGGCATGCACCACCACACCCGGGTAATTTTTTTTTTTTTTTTTGTATGTTTAGTAGAGATGGGGTTTCACCATGTTAGCCAGGGTGGTCTCAAACTCCTGACCTCAGGTGATCTACCTGCCTCTGCCTCCCAAAGTACTGGGATTACAGGCATGAGCCACCATACCTGGCCTGACACTTAACTATTAAACCAAGAACTGTGTATTCAAAAAACTAAACCTACTTTCAAGCTCAACATTACGTCTCAAGGGAATGCAGGACAAATAACTCATACTATGTTTTTAGTGGTCTACACTTTTTCAGAAATGCTGATATCAAGAAAGAAATGTCATCCAAACTATTTACTCAGAAAGTCATATTAATTTTCAAATTGACAGAGAAATCACAAGATGGAATCATCTATCATCAGAACAGGCAAAGAGAATTGGGAAAGATCTCTGATTCATAGAAAAATGAAATCTAGATAAAATATTAGCTAGAGGAAACCTATGTATATCATTCAATCTTTTGATGCTCATTTGGCCATTTTTCAAAAAATACAGAAGTACACAGTATAAAAAGTAAAAGTTTACCTATTCTGCCACAATCCTTCAACTAACTCCTCCTCCACTTTCTTGGACAGCCATTGCTCAGAATTTAGTGTGTAAATGTTTTGAAAACATTCTAGTACCAGATACACAATTGATATGTATATATATAAGGTTTATAAATATAATCATGCAAATAATATCTATATGGATGTACATGGTTATACATTCATTTAATGATTTTCCTTTTGATGAATATTTAGGTTGTTGAATGTCCTAGCAGACACATCTCTGGACACAAGTTTCAATATTTTTGGAGTACGTATTCCTAGGCATGGGAGAGTGGGGCTCCTGTTGGGGGATTCCAGCTGGAAAGAGGAGAGAAAATATTAAGGAACCAAGCAACTGGTGGTAAGATGAGAGAAAGCAAGTTCTACTATGGGTACAAGAATGAGAAGAGGCTGGGCACGGTGACTCACACCTATAATACCAGCACTTTGGGAGGCTGAGGCAGGTGGATCACCTGAGGTCAGGAGTTCGAGACAAGCCTGACCAACATGGAGAAACCCCATCTCTATAAAAAAATACAAAATTAGCCAGGTGTGGTGGCACATGCCTGTAATCCCAGCTAGTCAGGAGGCTGAGGCAGGAGAATCGCTTGAACCCAGGAGGTGGAGGTTGCAGTGAGCCAAGATGGCGCCATTGCACTCCAGCCTGGGCAACAAGAGTGAAACTCAGTCTCACACAAACAAACAAACAAACAAACACAAGAATGGGAAGAACCCTAAAGTTTTCAAATGTTGGAAACAGGAGCAAACATCAGACTTTTTAGCAAGATGTGCTAGTGTCTAAGGATGTGAGCCCTCTTTAATGCTTGACATTGAACAAATGAAGTGCAATGATCTGTCTAATCCATCAACAAATCTTCATTGACCATCTCAGACATACAGGCTTTAATCTGTGCTTTGCAATAATTTTTTCACTAATTAAAATAAGTGTAGATAGCAGGGCATTTAAATTTTAAGATACTATACTTTAGACCTGATTATAATTCAGTTGCAAATAATGTCTGCTTAGCTGAGGTGTACGACACTCTACGGAGAGGGCCCTGGTATCTTTTGCCGCATGCGATGAGTCTGTGCTAAGCAGAGTTGTGATCCCAGTTGTAATTTAATACAATTTTTATCACCTTAAACTTCCTTACTATCAATTTCTAAAATACAAACGGTACTTTTTTCTTATTATATAATTAGAAAACATCCACTCATTAATTGTCAGTGAGTTACCTTGCTATTTTAAGTGGTGAAATAATCAGTGGTTGTTAAATGATTTCATAACTGTGCCAGAGCCTAAATCACAATGCAGAGTGTTACAACCTATACATCGAGTATTATTTGCACATTAGTCAAGCGTACAATCATTTGTTAATGCTCTCAACAAGTGGTTTCCAGGATCTTTTTCTTAACTGAATTTGTCAAAAACAGACCTCAAGACATCCAAATCAAGAAAGTTTAAAAGTATTTATCTCACTGAGCAAAGAAATGTTTATATATATAATTTCATATATATGTAATTTTACATAGTTTTCTATTTAGCATATTTATTAGCATCAAATAAAATATGTTATTTTATATATTGTTGCAAAGCATAGTATAGTAGTTGTTTCATTGTAGGCAATACTTAAAGTGATAGTTAAGATTCTTGAGAATTAGCTAAAAATCAGTACCTAAGAATCAGATATATGCAATAAGTATCACTGAGACAAAACCTTTCCTGGGGCCAGGCATGATGGTTCATGCTTATAATCCGAGCACTTTGAGAGATCAAGATGTGTAGGCCAATCTTATTGTACAGATAGTAAATTTTATTTGCTAAACATTGTTATTTCTTATATCACACAACTGGTGTCTTCCTGTTTCTAAAATATGCAGTTCTACCACACACCACTGGCAGCGCATATCAGTATACAGGTGTACACTAGTGGTTTGCCTTGTCTTGGACTCAAATACTTGGCCTTATATCTCTTTTTGTAAAACTCATTTTGGAATATTTTTACCATTCTGACCATAGCCAGCTCTTAGTTACTTGTAAGAATAGAAGTGTAGAAGTAAGGATTTTTCAGTTTTGTTTTGTTTGTTTGTTTTTGAGACAGGGTCTTGCTCTGTCACCCAGGCTGGGGTGCAGTGGCACAATCACATCTTGCTGCAGCCTTGATCTCCAGGAGTTCAACACAATCCTGAGCAACATAGAAAAAACCCATCTCTACAAAATATTGAGGAACCAAGCAACTGGTGGTAAGATGAGAGAAAGCCAGTTCTACCATGGGTACAAGAATGAGAAGAGGCTGGGCGCAGTGACTCATACCTATAATCCCAGCACTTTTTTTTTTTTTTTTGAGACGGAGTCTCACTCCTTCGCCCAGGCTGGAGTGCAGTGGAGTAATCTCAGCTCTCTGCAACCTCCGCCTCCCAGGTTCAAGTGATTCTCCTGCCTCTGCCTCCTGAGTAGCTGAGATTACAGGTGCGCACCACCACACCTGGCTAATTTTTGTATTTTTAGTAGAGATGGGGTTTCATCATGTTGGTCAGGCTGGTCTCAAACTCCTGACCTCGTGATCCGCCCCCCTTGGACTCCCAAAGTGCTGGGATTACAGGCGTGAGCCACTGCGCCTGGCCAAAAACTTTTTTAAAAAATTAGTGGGGTATGGTAGTGCATGCCTGCAGTCCCAGCTACTCAGGAACTCAGGAGGCTGAGGTAGGAGGATCACTTGAGCCTGGGAGGTTGAGGCTGCTTTGAGCTGTCATCATGCCACTGCACTCCAGCCTGGAGGACACAGTGAGACCTTCAAAAAAAAAAAAAAAAAAAAAAAAAAGAATGTCTGGGCCAGAAATAGGAAGAAGTAGGAGTATAACTATGAGCAAATCAATGGTATAACATCCCTAAAGAAAGAAACTGTTGGTCAGAAGGAAGAATGGTTAGGTTGGAACACAGAAAAATGAATGCTTATCCACACATTTGACCAAGGAAAAGGATGGCCCACTCAGGGACTTGACCAGTCCTAAGAGAAAAATTTCTTTATTATGGTTGCACATTCTTCAGACTCCCTGGCACTCTTATACAGAATTATGAGCCCTCCTTGACCGAATTCCAAGTTTCTGACTTTAAACCTTTCAAGATACTTCTACACGAAGAGTGTTCCCCATCTCTTATATTTCTTAATGCAGATTATTAAATATTCTATCTATACAACCATCAACAGTTTGGTTAATATGACTTTTTCCACGAGAAACTGAACCACTATTAGTATACTGACATAATCCTGGGAATAAATCACTTACACATATGCATATGTGCACAGTATTTAATTTTTTGTAGGAGACTGATTTAAATATTTTAAAAGGTCTACCATGATAGACTTCAGCAATTTTATAAAGAACCCAGTTAGCCCCCTGTAAAGCCAGGGTCTAAAAGAAATTTCATTTACTTTACCTATACTTTGCACCTAATTATTCGTTTGGTTGAAGTTTTAGACTTCTA
The DNA here is from genome assembly GCF_029289425.2 of Pan paniscus. NCBI lineage: Eukaryota > Metazoa > Chordata > Mammalia > Primates > Hominidae > Pan > Pan paniscus. Next base: position 37,355,802 of record NC_073264.2, on the reverse strand, counting down.
TGACCCTTAATGGAAACAAAAACAGAATAATCATCCTTGCTTCAAAGTGCAGAGCCACTTCAGGTTAGAGACAGCAAAATGTAACAAAGAAGCAAGCAGTGTGGAAAAAAATGCAAAAAGGAGAACTTTCAGAGCCTTCGGAATCAGGTCTCCTTAGAATGGCTTGAAGAAAATATTAGATGTAACCATATAAACAAACAAACAAAAAAGCTGGGCGCGCAGTGGCTCATGAGTATAATTCCAGCACTTTGGAGGCCAAGGCAGGTGAACTGCTCAAGTCCAGGAGTTTGAGACCAGACTGGGCAACATGGCAAAACCCTGTCTCTACAAAAAATACAAAAATTAACTGAGCTTGGTCACACACACCTGTAGTCCCAGCTACCAGGGATGCTGAGGTGGATCACCTGAGCCCAGGAGGTCAAGGCTGCAGCAAGATGTGATTGTGCCACTGCACCCCAGCCTGGGTGACAGAGCAAGACCCTGTCTCAAAAAAAAAAAAAAAAAAAAAAAAACCCAAAAAAAAACCTCACTTCTACACTTCCATTCTTACAAGTAACTAAGAGCTGGCTATGGTCAGAATGGTAAAAATATTCCAAAATGAGTTTTACAAAAAGATATATAAGGCGAAGTATTTGAGTCCAAGACACAGCAAACCGCTAGTGTATACCTATATACTGATATGTGCTGCCAATGATGGTGTGGTAGGACTGCATATTTTAGAAGCAGGAAGACACCAGTTGTGTGATATAAGAAATAATAATGTTTAGCAAATAAAATGTGCTATCTGTACAATAAGACTGGCAGGGTTTTTTAAAGTGCTTTTAGCCTAAATAATTTTTGGAAAACTCTAAAGGAGAGTGGGGGAGGTTAGTGCTGCTGAGAAAGAAAAAGAGAGAGAAAAGGACACTTAAGGCTTAAAGTTATTTAAAAGTTAAAAATATTTTAAAATATCAAGAAGAGAGAACAAGAAACTCAGAAATGTAAAATGGTAAGACTAGGACTCTGCTAATATATTAAAAAGTGACAGGTATTTTAATGTAAAGGCATAAAAAAATTAAAGGTAAAACTAGGAATAGATATAGGCTGGGTGCAGTGGCTCACACCTGTAATCCCAGCACTTTGGGAGGCCAAGGCAGGTGGACTGCTTGAGGTCAGGAATTCAAGACCAGCCTGGCCAACATGGTGAAACCCTGTCTCCACTAAAAATACAAACATTAGCCAGGCATGGTGGTGCACACCTGTAATCCCAGCTACTCCAGAGGTTGAGGCAGGAGAATCACTTGAACCTGGAAGCCGGAGGTTGCAGTGAGCCCAGATCGCGCCACTGCACTCCAGCCTGGGAGACAGAGTGAGACTCAATCTCAAAAACAAACAAACAAAAAGAATATTAAAAGATAAAATCATGATGCCTTAAAAATCAAAAAACAAGACAAATTAAAATGGGTCAAATATATTCAAACAACAAAAATTCCAAAGCAGGTTTTTAAAGCATTTTGGGGCCAAATTTTTTTTTTTTGAGACGGTCTCCCTCTGTCGCCCAGGCTGGAGTGTAATGGCATGACCTCAGCTCACTGCAACCTCCACCTCCTGGGTTCAAGAGATTCTCCTGCCTCAGACTTCTGAGTTGCTGGGATTACAGGCACGCACTACCACGCCCGGCTAATTTTTGTATTTTTAGTAGAGACGGGGTTTCACCATGTTGGCCAGGCTGGTCTCAAACTCCTGACCTCAGGTGATCCGTTTGGGGCCAAAAATTTTTAACTTTTTATTATAAACCATTCACATATAAAAAAGGAAAGAAAACAGCAAGGTGCACTTATGTACCCCACCTGCTCAACAACCATCAACCTATAACCAACCTTATTTCACCTGTACTTCCTACTTCCTTTCTCCTCCTCACTCTTCTACCTTCTTCCCCCGGCTTCCCCTAACCCATATTCTTTTTTGAAGTGCTCTGTTAAACACCGCTTCTCTCTGGGTGGTGTGCTCATTTAATGATACTTAAATGCCCAATTCCTCAAGCTTTCACTGTTCGATTATCAAAACACTCTCATTCTGGTTCTTAACACTCTTGTTCATCATAAAACTCCACTCCCATTTTCATTTTAAGACTTCCCTGCTACCCCACACCATTTTTGCCTGCTCTCTGCCCCTTCTTCCCTAGTGCAGACTAGTCTTGCCTCCCAAGGCCTGGTGTGGGAGGAATCGTGGCCCACCCTCTCATAGCCAGTTCTTCCAGATGCTTACCCAGCTGTGTTGGCAACATTTGAACAAAAACAGATTCCCATTCCCCAACTTAGTGAGGCAGGGAACCATTCCAGAATTGCCATTTCTCTTGGGGTGGAGGACAAGTGGGATGACCTTCACCACTTGAGACAGGGGAAAAGCGGGGAAAGGGTTGTTACTCCTCGAACTGTGCATTCTCTCAAAAGGCACTCCCTCCTTGCCCCTAGTCCTCCTGGGAAGAGGTTGGCTGTGATGCTTCCGTTCGATGGCCACTATTCTCACTTAGAAGCGAATGATTCTACACCTTTTCCACTCAACCGTTACAGGACTGACTGCACAATTTGTAAGGCTCAGTGAAAAATAAAAACGCAAGGCCCCTCATTGAAAAATGATTCAGAATTTCAAGGTGGAGGACATCAACAAGATGGCGGAATAGGAAGTTCCTGGCTCTAACCCACCTCACAAAAATACTGACTAGCAACTCTTCACAGACATGAATGCCTTTGTGAAAATCCCTGAACCCAGGGATGAAGTGGCTGAAGCATCCACTGTGGAGCTCAAAAATGCAGAAAAACTACCTTAGAAGGAAAAGGTCAACTTCGCTTTGACTATGTCACCCCTCCCTGAGGCCACACAGCACCACACCAAGTAGAGTTCTTTAGACCTACAGTTTCTCCAGTGGGGAAAAGAAAGCCTGAGGCAGACATCCAGCTTTCCCAGTATTCTGGGCCCAGGGAGTCTAGCAGATCCACTGCCATCCCACCTCACAGGGAATGCTAAGGGAATTGGCAGGGCTGGACCACCTAAAGTTAGGTAGAAATAAAGAGAGAGAGTGGGACTCACAGCATCCAGTGTCAGGATCTTGACAGTGGCACCAAGTCCCTGCCATTAGCATTGTCCAACCAGAGAGCCCAGCCAGCCTACACCCAACTGCAAAGCACAGCCTGCAGCTCTGCCTGACCAGGGAGCCCAGCCTACAGCCCACCTAACTGCAAGGCCCAGACTGCAGCCATGTCAATCTAGGAGCCTAGCAGCAACCCTGATTAAGTACAGAGCACAGCCAGCAGCCCCATACAACCAGGGAGCCCAGTCAGCAGCCTCACCCTACCTTGGGCATGGGCAGCAGCCACACCCAACAGAGACCCAAGGAGCAAGCCCCACTGGCCCACAGACACTATCAGCTGGCTGTTCCACAACCCCAGGCGGGGCTAACTGGTGAAGGTATTTCCCTACCAAAGCAAACCTGTAAAGGCTGAAAGAAGGGACTGCTTCCTCAAATGCACAGACACCAATGCAAGGATAAAAAGATCATGAAGAATCAGGGGAGTGTGACATCACCAAAGGAAGCTAACAAAGTTCCAAGAGTCAGCGCTAAAGAAACAGAGATCTATACATTGACAAGCAAAGAATTCAGAATAATCCTTTTAAAAGTTCAATGAACTACCAGAAAACACATATGCCAAAACAAAATTAGGAAAACAATATATGAATAAAATAAGAAGTTAACAAATAAATTAAATATCTAAAGACTGTCCCAGACAAACAAAAGCTGAGGGAGGTCGTCACCACTAGACCTGCTTTACGATAAATGCTAAAGGGAATTCTCCAATCTGAAATGAAAGAACACTAATTACTCACATAAAAATGTATGAAAACATAAAACTCACTGGTCAAAATAAGTACATAGTCAAATTCAAAATACTCTGATTCTGTAATGGTGGTGTGTAAATTACTTATCTCTAGTACAGTCATACCTCAGAGATATTGCAGGTTTAGTTCCACACCACCACAATAAAGCAAATATCTCAATAAAGCATGTCACATGAATTTTTTGGTTTCCCAGTACATATAAAAGTATTATTTATATTAGGTTGTAGTGTTTATTAAGTGTGCAATAGCACTATGTCTAAAAAAACAATGTACGGACCTTAAAAGTACTTTATTGCTAAAAAAAAAATTGCTAACAATCACCTGAGCCTTAAGCAAGTTGTCCTCTTTTTGCTGATGGAGGGAGAGTCTTGCCTCAATGCTGATGGCTGCTGACTGATCAGAGAAGTAGTTAACTGAAAGTTGGGGTATTTCTGGCAATTTCTTAAAATAAGACAATAAAATTTGCCACGTTGACTGACTCTTCACAAAAGACTTCTCTGTAGCATGTGATGCTGTTTGATGCATTTTACACACAGTAAAACTTTCAAAATTGGAGTCGATTCTCTCAAACTTTGCCACTGCATTATCAACTAAGTCTATGTATAATTCTAAATCCTTTGTTGTCATTTCAACAATGTTCACAGCATCTTCATCAGGAGTACTTTTCATTTCAAGAAACTACCTTCTTTGCTCATCCATAAGAAGTAATTCCTCATCTGTTCAAGTTTTATCATGAGGTTGTAACAATTCAGTCAGATCTGTAGGCTCCACTTCTCATTTGAGTTCTCTTGCTATTTCTGCCATATCTGCAGTGACTTCTTCCACTGAAGTCTTGAACTCCTCAAAGTCATCCATGAGAGTTTGAATCAATTTCTTCCAAACTCCTGTTAAAGTTGATATTTTGACCTCCTCCCATGAATCACAAATGTTAATGACATCTAGAGGGATGAATCCTTTCCAGAAGGCTTTTAATTTACTTTGCCCAGATCCATCAAGGGAATCACTATCTATGGCAGCCTTATGAAATATATTTCTTAAATAATATGATTTGAAAGTTGAAATTACTCCTGGTTCCATGGGCTGCAGAATGGATATCGTGTTAACAGGCGTGAAAATAACATTGATTTCCTGTACATTTCCATCAGAGCTCTTGGGTGACCAGGTGCATTATCAATGAGCAGTATTACTTTGAATCAAATCGTTTTGCTGAACAGAAGGTCTCAACAGTGGGCTTAAAATATTCAGTGAACCATGTCTAAACAGATGTACTGTCATCTAGGCCTTGTTGTTCCATTTAGAGAACACGGGCAGAGTGGATTGAGCATAATTCTTAAAGGCCCTAGGATTTTCAGGATGTTAAATGAGCATTAGCTTCAACTTAAAATCACCATCTGTATTAGCAGATGAGAGTCAGCCTGTCCCTTAAGCTTTGAAGCCAGGCATTGACTTCTCCTCTCCAGCTACGAAAGTCTTAGATGCCAACTTCTCCCAATATAAAACTGTTTCATTTGCATGGAAAATCTGTTGTTTAGTGTAGCTGCCTTCATCAATGATCTCAGCTAGATCTTCTGGACAACTTGCTGCACCTTCTCCATCAGCACTTGCTGCTTCACATTATACTTGTATGTTATGGAAATGGCTTCTTCCTTAAACCTCATGAACCAACCTCTGGCCAGCTTCCAATTTTTCTTCTGTAGCTTCCTCACCTCTGTCAGCCTTCATAGAATTGAAGAGAGTTAAGGCCTTGCTCTCCATTAGGATTTAGCTTAAGGGAATGTTGCGGTTGATTTGATCTTCTATGGAGACTACTAAAGCTTTCTCCATATCAGCAATAAGCTGTTTCACTTTCGTATCATTTGTACACTCACTGGAGTAGCACTTTTAATTTCCTTCAAGAACACTTTCTTTGCATTCACAACTTGGCCATTTGGTACAAGAGGTCCAGCTTTCAGCCTGTCTCAGCTTTCAACATGCCTTCCTCACTAAGCTTAACCATTTCTAGCTTTTGACTTAAAGTGAAAGACTTGTGACTCTTCCTTTCACTTGAGCACTTAGAGGGCATTGTAGGGTTATTAATTGGCCTAATTTCAATATTACTGTGTCTCAGGGAATAGGGAGGCCCAAGGAGAGGGAGAGAGAAAAGGGAATGGCCAGTGAGTGAAGCAGTCAGAACACATGCAACATTTATTATATTCACCATCTTATATGATGCAGTTTGTGGTACCACAAAATAATTATAACAGTGATATCAAAAGTCACTGATCATAGACCACCATAATAGATATAATAATAATGAAAATTTTGAAATATTATAAGAATTACTGAAATGTGACACAGAGACACAAAGTGAGCACATGCTGTTGGAAAAATGGCACCAATAGACTTGCTTGACAAAGGGCTACCACAAACCTCCCATTTGCAAAAAACACAATATCTGTGAAGCACAATAAAATGTGTTTATATAAAGGTTAAATTACAAAATCGTTAAAAAAAACTATAGCTACAATAATTTGTTAAGGGATCTACAATAAAAAAAGATGTAAATTGTGATCTCAAAAACATAAATGTTGAGGGAAGAAGTAAAAGTACAGTTTTTGTATGTGATCAAAGTTATCAGCTTAACATAGACTGTTATAACTACAAGATATTGTATGTAAGCCTCATGATAAACGTGAGCAAAGATCTATAATAGATATACGAAAGATAAAGAGAATGGAATCAAATATATATATGATTATATATTTTGATATATATCAAAATATATATATAATATATAATATATATATTTAATATGTATGCTTTGATCTGAAGACAGCAAGAAAGAGAGAAACAAAAGAAGTACAAAACAGCCAGAAAACAATTAACAAAATGGCAGTAGTTAGTCCTCACCAGTCAGTAGTTACCTTGAATGTAAATGAATTAACTTCTTCAATCAAAAGACATAGAAGAGCTGAATGGATTTTTTAAAATAGGCCAAACTATATGCTGCCTACAAGCAAGAGACTCATTTCAGCTTTAAGGATACACATAGACTGAAATTGAAGGAATGGAAAAAGATATTTTATGCAAATAAAACCAAAAGAAAGCCAGGATAGCTATGTTTACACCAGACAAAATAGACTTTTGGTCAAAAACTGGCACAAGAGACAAAGAAGATCATCATATAATGATGAAGGGACTAATTCACCAGAGGATATAACAATTTTATATATATATATATATATATATATATATATATATATATATATATATATATATATACTTGGGCCTGGCACAGTGGCTCACACCTGTAATCCCAGCACTTTGGGAGGCCGAGGCAGGTAGATCACAAGGTCAGGAGTTCAAGACCAGCCTGGCTGAGATGGTGAAACCCCATCTCTACCAAAAATACAAAATTAGCCAGGTGCGGTGGCAGGTGTCTGTAATCCCAGCTACTCAGGAGACTGAGGCAGAAGAATTGCTTGAACCCGGGCGGCAGAGGTTGCACTGAGCCGAGACTGTGCCACTGCACTCCAGCCTGGGCAACAGACTGAGACTCCGTCTCAAAAAAAAAAATACATATATATATAATATATATAATATATCATATATAAATATATATGATATATAATATATATAATATATCATATATAAATATATATGATATATTATATTATATTGAGTGTATATATATAATATATATAAACTCAACATTGGAACACATAAATGTATAAAGCAAATATTAATAGATCTGAAGGGAGAGATAGAAGCAATACAATAATAGTAGGGGATTTCAACACCCGACTTCCAGCAGTGGACAGATCATCCAGACAGATGATAAGGAAACGTTAGACTTGGACTACACATTAGACTAAATGGACCTAACAGACATATACAGAACATTCCATCCTATAGCAGCAAAATACACACTCCTCTCAAGCACGCATGGGACATTCTTCAGGACAGACAATATGTTAGGCCAAAAAACAAGCTTACCAAATTCAAGAATATTAAAATCATTGAGTATCTTTTCTGAACAAAATGTTTACCAGAAATCAGTAACAAGAGGAAAATTCACAAATGCATTAAAACAAAACTGCACACTCCTGAACAACCCATGCGTCAAAGAAGAAATCAAAAGGGAAATCAAAAACTATCTTCAGGCTCCAGACTGAGAGACACCAGACACAGAGCCAGAACTGAAAATGAAAGAATTAAGGAAGGTTCCATACAAAATGGTGGTACCCTCCGCCCAAGTTCTCTTCTCCCACAGAACCTCAGAAAAGCAACAGCCAGAGTTCTACCTCTTCTCCCCAAGCCCAAATCTACTGTCCCAACTAACACACACCCAGGGCAGAATGTGGAGCACCTGTCTCTGGAAAAAACTAAACCCAGAACTTCAGATCACCAAAAAGTCTCACAGGGAAGCCCAGTAGCCAACAAGCCTTACCACCACCACCAACACACACACAAACACACACACACACACATACACACACACACACCTCTTCCAATCAGCCTTCTGGTGTCTAACTAGCTCTTACAATAGACAGCCTCAGAGACCAAAACAAACAGGTAAAAAAGAAAGAAGCTGAAAAAAATAGACAAAATATAGAGCTGGAAATAACTTCAAATAAATTATAATACCTCACAGAGTTAAGAAAATACACGTATCCGTGAAGCAAGAACAATGGACAATCAGAAATTAAACAGCTCTTGAAAATTAAAAAATATACAGTAGTTGAAATGTTTAAAACTTAGCAGATTTGAAAATCTGGGAGAAATACAGCACTTTGGGAGGCCAAGGCGGGCAGATCACAAGGTCAGGAGATCAAGACCATCCTGGCTAACACAGTGAAACCCCGTCTCTACTTAAAAAAAAATACAAAATAATTAGCCGGGCGTGGGGGTGGGCGCCTATAGTCCCAGCTACTCGGGAGGCTGAGGCAGGAGAATGGTGTGAACCTGGGAGGCGGAGCTTGCAGTGAGCCGGGATCGTGCCACTGCGCTCCAGCCTGGGTGACAGAGCGAGACTCTGTCTCAAAAAAAAATAAAGAAAAGAAAAAAAGAAAGAAAAAAAGAAAATCTGGGAGAAATAAGTGATGCTCGATGCTCAATAAACATTCATTAAAGCATTTATGCATACATGAAAAAAATGAATGAATGACTACCAGTTATTTTCATCCCCATTTCTCTCATAAGACTTCATCTTGTATTTTAGTTGCCAGCTAAATATTCTTATCTCTTTGTTTGGCATATCAAATTCCAGAGGCATAAAACGAAAATTTCCAGCAAATGGCATTTCTCAGTTTCTCAAGTGCAGCTCACCTTCTGAAGTCTACATTTCTGATAATAGTACAATCCCTCTCCCAACCCCATATGCTAGAAACCTTGAGATTCTCTGGGACTGTTTCTTTCCCCTTTCCCTCTACTTTCATAAGTCACTGCGTCTTCTCAGATCTTCCGCCACGGCATTTCCCATGCTTTCTTCCTCTTCTCTTACATCTCCATTCTAGTTCTTCCATTTAGTCTCACATAAACTGACACTCAGGCTAATGTAACTGAGCCCTAGCATCATCTCCCTGCTGCAGGCTCAGTTCATTCCAAACCATCCTAATGTGGCTGCTGGACCATCTTCTCCACATGTTGACTGTCACTCTATTGCTCAAAATCCTTTCATTAAACTCCCTAGTACCATTCCTTTAGTCTGCATGACATTTTCTATATCTTTATCCATCGACTCAGTCTATCCATCAGAAATGCATAGGATGGAAAACTATGTATAAGTTTAAAATGATATTTTCTAAAACTGTTTAATAATAAAGAAATGATTAAGATATAATTGAAATGAAAAAATAAGTCACCTAACTATATGAATAATATACTCCTAATTATGTATGTCTGTGTACAACAAAAACTAGAAAAAGATACACCTGAGAACAGTGTCCGTGTCTGAGTTGTGTCATTATGGATAATTTTGTTTTCTTCTTTATGGTTTTATATACGTTCCAAGTTTTTAAATGAGCTGTTACTATTGGATTTTTAGATTAAATCTATCCATCCTTCAAGGCCAATTGAAACATGACTCCATTCATAAAGCCTCCTTGATCACTCATGTAATCAAATGGAAACATCTCTTTTATCTGATTTCTTATTATTCTTTTTTTCATTCTTAAGACATTTGTCACAGACTGCCTTATACTATAGTTATTTTTTACAAGTCTTATATCACTTATTATATATGAAGCACATTATGCATCCCCTAAAGGGCCTGGCACAGTGACATGCATAAATAAACCCCTCAATAAATATTTATTAAATGATTTAGAGGATTTTCAGTTTATACAAAGGAGTACCAAATAATTCTCAAGTTGTATTATATCACTAAATCTCTGATATTTATTTCCAACAGCATACAAGTACAGAGTCAGCACCTAGTTTCATTTTATCAAAAGCCAAATTTGGATATAGAAACACTGCTTGAAAAGAATAGAGTTTCTGCTGGGTGTGGTGGCTCACACCTGTAATCTCAGCACTATGGGAGGCCAAGGTGGGCGGATCACGAGGTCAGGAGTTTGATACCAGCCTGGCCAACATGGTGAAACCCTGTCTCTACTAAAAATATAAAAATTAGCTGGGCGTGGTGGTGCACACCTGTAATCCCAGCTACTTGGGAGTCTGAGGCAGGATAATCTCTTGAACCCAGGAGGCAGAGATTGCAGTGAGCTGAGATCATACCACTAATCTCCATCCTGGGCAACAGAGTGAGACTGTCTCAAAAAAAAGAATTGAATTTCTTTTTATAATTCAAAAAATTGTGTCTTATTAAGAAATTGAAAAATCTGGAGAGAAAAATATTTTTTAAAGTCTAAACCACCATATGAAGAAAGACTTATTACAATGGGAATCACCTATGTATACAATTGTTTGTTTGTTGTATATTTTCCCACCAGATTATAAGCTCCATGAGAGCAGAGATATTTGCAGTAACAATAACCAAGAATTAGTTTGGTGGCAAGTACAATTTACTAGGGTGTTCAGTAAAATTTACAGCAATCAGCAAAGGGATAAGCTGCCCATCCTACAATGTCTTTGCATAGGCTTACAGATCAGTGCTCAGCACTTTAGTAACAACAGAGTAAACCTTTGTGAGTTCTGTATTTCAGCCATGGCTTTTCTTTTTTTCTTTTTTTTTCTTTTTGACAGAGTCTTGCTCTGTCGCCAAGACTGGAGTGCAGTGGCATGATCTCGGCTCACTGCAACCTCCACTCCCAGGTTCAAGCAATTCTTGTGCCTCAGCCTCCTGAGTAGCTAGGATTACAAGTGTGTGCCACCACGTCCAGCTAATTATTTTGTCTTTTTAGTAGAGACCGGGTTTCACCACGTTACCCAGGCTGATCTCTGACTCTTGAGCACAGGTGATCCGCCCACCTCGGCCTCCCAAAGTGCTGGCATTACAGGCGTGAGCCACCATGCCCGGCCAGCCATAGCTTTTCATGAAACATTAGCAAAGGGCATTCCTCATAAGATTAAAAGTAAAAAAACGAGTCAATTATCACATATATAATGAGAGCACAGAAAACTAGACTTAGTCTAGTACATATTTGCCTAGGCGCCTCCACCTGAAGAGACATAAAAATGCACAACACTCACCGCAAAATCACCAACAAAAGCATCATGTGGTTCCAGAATATGTCGAAGTTTAGAGTTACAGTTAGCATACCCGTAGGCTAGTCTAAATAACTGTGTGCTATATTTGGATTCCTTGCTGGAATACTTTTCCCTTTTCCAAGAGTATCAATCAGGCATATCACAAGCTATTTAGTTGAGGCCAGACATGGTCTCACCAGGTCCAATATGGGGAAAAGCATACAGGAAAGCTTGCTCGTTAATTGCTTGCCTGGGCTGAGAAAATAGAAAATGTCATTTTCTAGTGGTGTATATTTAGCCACCCTCACCACCAATAAAATCATATCTTTTCTTTTTTCTAAGACCTAAAGGGGTTGGAAGGAGTCAAGCAATATCCAAATAATTAACACCATTTCAAGGTGCTGAAAGTTTCAGAGCTGCAGCAGGCACCTTGTGAGTCAGGCTGGGACACTGGGACACTCTTAGAAGCCAATTTGAGACCTGCCAGCTCTACCTTTTCCTCCACAAATGCTGTCACACCTTGCTCCCACCTCACCAAAATTCATCACCCCAAGGTCACAAGAGCTCAAAAAAAAAAAAAAAACTAAGACAAAAAAATTAGGTCAGTGCTTTTTGTGATTTAAGAAATCCAGTTTACATCCTGTAAAGAAAAAGAGCTTCTCTCTAGAGCACGACCTGGACAAATTAGGAGACGTTACTCTCTTGTTAAACAGCTCAAATATGAGTACAACTTCAGAAAAATACCACTAGATTTACTCTGAAGCTACTTTATTAAGTATCAGAAAAATTATAAAGTCTTTGCCTCCCATAGGAGATTTAACAAACTATGCACTAACCAAGGAACTATTAGGCTAAGTTGGGCATATTCCTGAGAGTAGTTGAGAGTAACTCAATTCCCTGCCCACACTATTAAGGCACCATGCATGGCTGAGGGTGGTTAATTGACTGCTCCCTGAAAGAGCTGTTTTCTTTACCCAAAGGATGGAGGTCCAATTATATGGGATCCTTAAAACAAATTGGAATCAAATACCAGAAAGTATGCTGCAGAAAGCAGCCTTAAATGACAACCCAGGAAAGAACATGATAGATAAATGTCCTTTGCAATGACCATACTTTAGATGTTGCTACCCCATCGTTAAGACCTGTGTGGCTGTTGTTGTGGATGTACAAGGCCCCAGAATCTAAGAGAGGTTGAAAAACACGATCACTCAGACTCACTGTTAGTAACCTGGATGGAAAAAGAAATAAATAATGGTACATGACGAAAATTTGAAAAAAAAAAAAAAGAGGCCTAACCAAAATACTGAAGAGTCAAAAGAACCTACTAGGAGAACAAAAAAAGCTTAAAAAATCATTGGCAAAAAAGCAAGGTAAGCGTATTAATCTACTCTTTAATTTGGCACCACTAAGCAAAAAGTTAATATAAATGTCACCTTATTTCCATTCTAATCTTGTAAGTGTGTTGAAAATAGTGAAAGATAAGAGACGTGGGCATGATTTTTTTTTAACCAGTTTTACTATCATCACTACATGACCAGGCCACTTAAGAGAAATGAGTGATCTGAGGAAAAGATAGTAAGAAACTGTTTATCAACAAAACACTCCTTCTCTATAAATTCTGGATTATATCCCAACAAAAAGAATACGTGGGCTAAAAGAATCATATAACAAATTTGATTGTCCTACTCCATTTGGGCTGCTATAACAAAATACCTTAGACTGAGCAGCTTATAAACAACAGAAATTTATTTCTCACAGTTCTGGAGGCTGGGAAGTCCAAGATCAAGGCACCAGCCAATCCGGTGTCTGGTAAGAACCCATCTCCCCTAGATGGCGCATTCCACCTGTCCTCACAAGGTAGAAGGGGCAAACAGGCTCCCTCAAGCCTCTTTTATTAAGGCGGAGCCCTCATAACCTAATCACCTCCCAAAGGCTCCACCTCTTAATACTCCCTGATTATGAATTTAGGCTTCAACATATGGGGGTGGGGGCGGGGACACATTCAGGCCATAGCATTAACCAAACTCTGCTTGATAAGAGGAATATCAGTATTTTTCTAAAAGAATCAAAATATTTATTCCTACAGTTTCCTCTAAGTGGGATTGGAAGAATTAGAGTATTTGCCATGATCAGATTTAGATTTTTATAGGAGCACTAGAGGTGCTAGGAAGAGAAGAGACTTGAAGGAGGGAGAAGCAGCAAGAGTAGAAGCAGCAGGGAGACTAGTTAGGAAACCAATGCTAAGTTCCAGGAAAAAGATAGGGGTGGCTTAGACCAGTGTACCAGAAATAGAAATGGTCACAAGTGATCAGATTTGGGATTTACTTTGAAGGTAGCACTACCAACAGGATTTTTTTTAATGGAACAGATACATGATGTAGAAGAAGAGAAGAGTCATAATGATCTCAGATTTATCTATTTATTTATTTATTTTTGTCATGTGAAACCAGGTAAAGAGTTTTGCCAGCTACTGAGATGGTAAACAGTGGGTGAAAAGTAGGTTTAGGAGAAAAAATAAATCAAACTGTGTTTTAAATGTTAAATATGAAATGTCTATTAGACATATAAATGAAGATGTTTAAAATAGTGTCTACATAAGGGGAAAAGCAGGGGTTGAAGATACAAATGTGAGTCATCTGCATGTAGATATTTAAAGTCATGAGACTGGACAGATCACATGAAGAGCAAGTTTAGATATGCAGAGAAGAGGCCTCCCAAGCATTTGGCATCACTAAGAGGAGGAGGATACGGCAAAGAGAACTGGGAAGGAGCAGCCACTGAAAGAAAGGAAGAGACAGGGAAAGAAAGAAACCACAAAACTAAGACACTACGATTCTCTGGAAACCAAATGAAGAAAATACTTAAAGAAGTGGGGAAGATTTTCCATGTTAAATGATGCTGAGGGATTCAGTGTGGTGAATCTGAGCATTGGATTTGACACCTTCCAGGTCATTGGTAACGTTGACAATAAAAAGAATTCTGTGGTAAAATATACAAATCATAAAATTTACAGCTTTAACCATTTTTAAGTGAACAATTTAATGGCATTAAATACATTCACATTGTTGTGCAACAATTACCACCTTCTATCTCCAGAACTTCATCTTCCCAAACTAAAACACTGTATCCATTAAACAATAATTCCATATTCCCTCCCAGACAACCACCATTCTACTTTCTGTCTTTATAAAATTTGACTACTCTAGGTCCCTCGTATAAGGGGACTAATACAATATTTGTTGTCTTGTGACTGGCTTATTTCATAATGTCTTCAATTTGAGATGTTTTCACATTCTGTCAAAGTGAACACTGGACCAGGCATGGTGGCTCACGCCTATAATCCCAGCACTTTGGGAGGCCAAGGTGGGTGGATGACTTGAGGTCAGGAGTTCAAGACCAGCCTGGCCAAATTGGTGAAACCCCGTCTCTACTAAAAATACAAAAAATTAGCCGGGCGTGGTGGCAGGTGCCTGCAATCTCAGCTACTTGGGAGTCTGAGGCAGGAGAATTGCTTGAACTTGGGAAGCGGAGGTTGCAGGAGCCGAGATCGCACCATTGCACTCCAGCCTAGGCAAGAAAGTGAGACTCTGTTTCAAAAAAAAAAAAAAAAAGAAAGAAAGAAGAGAAAGAAGGAAAGGAAATTTGAAGAAAGCAAGTTTAGGTGACTTTCAACATTGCATAAATCATCAAGAGCGGCAAGATCAAAACTGGAACCAGGTTCCTGACCCACAATCCTTCCAGTTTAAGCCTGAGTGATTTGCTTTCTCTGAAAAACCTGTATATTTTCCCAAATAGGAAACATTTTAAATTGAAAAAGCTCATTTGATTGTTCTGAAATAAAATAATATTATATGTATACATAAATCTTTTAAATTGAAGCAATAATAAAATTCTCACTTTTGAGCCAAACAAGTACCAAAAATAGTAACTTTCTTTTCACCAAGTTTTCTAACTTCATGCTTAAAAATAATGTTCATCTTGGCCGGGCGCGGTGGCTCATGCTTGTAATCCCAGCACTTTGGGAGGCCGAGGCGGGTGGATCACGAGGTCAGGAGATCAAGACCATACTGGCTAACACAGTGAAACCCCGTCTCTACTAAAAATACAAAAAATTAGCCGGGCATGGTGGCGGGCGCCTGTAGTCCCAGCTACTTGGGAGGCTGAGGCAGGAGAATGGCGTGAACTCGGGAGGCAGAACTTGCAGTGAGCCAAGATCGCGCCACTGCACTCCAGCCTGGGTGACAGAGTGAGACTCCGTCTCAAAAAAAAAAAAAAAAAAAATATATATATATATATATATATATTCATCTTATAGACTAATGGAACAGAACAGAGAACCTAGAAATTAATCCATACACCTACAGTGAACTCATTTCAACAAAGGTGCCAAGGACGTACATTGTAGAAAAGAGTCTCTTCAAATAAATGGTGCTAGGATAACTGGATATCCACATGCAGAAGAATGAAACTAGATCCCCATCTCTCTCCATATACAAAAATCAAATCAAAATGGATTAAAGACTTACATCTAAAACCTCAAACTATGAAACTACTAAAAGAAAGACATTGGAGAAATTATCCAGGACATTGGTCTACAATAGCAAAGATTTCTTGAGTAATACCCAACAAGCACAAGCAAGCCAAGAAAAAATGGACATCAAGTTAGAAAGCTTCTGTGCAGCAAAGGAAATAATTGACAAAGTGAAGGGACAACCCACAGAATGGGAGAAAATGGGTAGTTTGCCAATGACCCATCTGACAAGGGATTAATAATCAGAATATATAAGGAACTCAAACAATGCTGTAGGAAAAATGTAATAATCCGATTAATAATGGGATTTTAAAAAATCTGAATAGACATTTCTCAAAAGAAGACATACGAATGGTAAACAGGCATATAAAAAGTTGCTCCACGTCATTGATTATCAGAGAAATGCAAATCAAAACTATAATGAGATATTATCTCACCCCAATTAAAAAAGCTTGTATCCACAGACAGGCAATAACAAACTCTGGCAATGGTGTGAAGAAAAGGGAACCCTCTTATAATGTTGATGGGAATGTAAATTAGGTAAAACCACTATGGAGAACAGTTTGGAGGTTCCTCAAAAACTAGAATATAATCTACCATATGATCCAGCAATCCCACTGCTAGGTATATACCCAAAAGAAAGGAAATCAGTATATCAGAGATATCCACACTCCCATGTTTATAGCAGCACTATTCACAATAGCCAGGATATGGAAGCACCCCAAGTGTTCATCAACAGATGAATAGATAAAGAAAATGTAGGACATATACATAAGGGAGTACTATTCAGTCATAAAAAAAGAATGAGACCCTGACATTTGTAACAACATGGATGGAACTGGAGGACATTATGTTAAGTGAAATAAGCCAGGCATGAGAAAACAAACATCACATGCTCTCACTAATTTGTGGGAGCTAAAAATTAAAACAATGAACTCATGGAGATAGAGAGTAGAATGATGGTTACCAGAGGCTGGAAGGGTAATGGAGGGAGAAGGCAGGGAAGTGGGGAGGGTTAGTGGTTACAAAAATATAGCTAGGTAGAATGAATAAGATCTAACATTTGCTAGCAAAACAGAGTGACTATAATCAACAATATTGTACATTTTTAAAGAACTAAAAGAGTGTATTTGGAATGATTTTAACACAAAGTAAGGATAAATGCTTGAGGTGATAGGTACCCCATTTACCCTGATGTGATTATTATACATTGTATGCCTATATCAAAGTATCTAATCTACCCTATAAATATATATGCCTACTATGTACCTGTAAAAATAAAAATAAATCAAGAGAAAATCTTCCAAGTGATCACCTAGAAGTGATCTTTCTAAAAAGCACTGAACTCTTTAGAAAAAAAATAATGTTAATCTTAACAATCAATATTTGGGCATAAGTTTTGCTTTATTATGTTATTATTAATTAGATATAATTTTTCTAAGACTATTATAAAATAAAAACAGAAAATGCTCCATATTTTTAAATGAAATTTTATTCTGGCCAAAGGATTACTTCAATCTTCTTTTAAAATGAAGAACAAATTCTGGGTTAAAAGAATAATATGTAATTAGATAAACTGAGAATACAAAGGAATAGATTTGTTTCCAAAACACTTATACTCCACCAATGAATGTCATTAAATCTGTATTGTAGGCCAAAGTTACACCATGAAATACCAGTATTTGAAATAATTTTGGACTAAGCATGGGGCTATAGAACTCAATTTAATTTGGGAACAAGTAAATGCCTTTGTAAAAGTCTAAAATTCCTCACCCACTATATATTTGCAGTTTAAAGGAATATGCTTTGAGATCTCCTTAGTGATCATCATAGAATATTTTCTCAACTTACATATGAAATCAGCAAAAAATATAGTACAATTTGTCACAAGGTATGCCAGATCAAGAGGTAGCAGGGAGAGAAATTAAGGGGGAAAGAAAAATATACATATGTTTCAGATACTGTAAGGTTATTCATATATAGGTCAAGAACAACCAAGCCCAAATCACTGTATAGAAACAAAGACAGGGATTCTTAATAGAAACTTAAAGCTCAAACAAATTATTGCTGGTCAAATGTGTTTATTATCTCTTGTATCACAGTTTAATCTCTGGATACTCTATGGTTCATGTAAACAGACTGTTTCAGCTCATTTTACTTTCTCTAGTCTAATGAGGTCCTGGGGTTTAGGGTTTACCGTTCGTAAAAGGTTTTTAAAGACAGCACTATCAGATTCAAACCTAATGGGCCCATCATATGTAAGATAGATTTCATCTTAAATATTCCTTCACCACACACCCACATAAACACACAGCTTTACTAATAGTGTATTTGAAAATACTTTCCATCTCAGTGCTGGTGAACACTGAGAGTGGATAACTGGCTACTTTATACATGCACAGCTGTATATATGCCCTTTACACTGAGCGTAATTTGGAGGAAAAAGCATCCTAGACAGATGTCTGCTCCATGGTTTATAAGAGTATGTGATACCATCCGCACTTTTCACAGCTAAACCCTTGAAAACTGGGAGACAGACAAAGGAACCCAAACGTGAAGAGCATTCATTAAAAGATGTAAATAGCCAGGATCCGTGCTGTTTTGTTTCAATCTTCTTTATACTGCTGAAAACAGGAAAGCCTCCTGTCACGCAGACTCCAGGATTCTCAGAGCCCAATAAAGGTTAGTGACATTTTCAATTCATGTTTGTTTTCATTCTTCTAATCATGAACCCTGTGTCAGCCTGAGAAACCAGCTGAGAGTAATCCATAACCTTTTATAAGTGAAACATTAACTCACAGCTCGTTCTGATGTCTTTTTAATGTAATACAAAAGCAAAAGCAAAAACACAATAATATACATGATAGAAACACGGTAGCCAAATGAGAAAGTTTGTTGGAACTTTCACAGCACAGAGTACCACCTAATTTAATGGCCAAATGTTATTTACTAACTAGCTTAGATTGAGAATAAATATAAATACACCAACCAGAGTAACATCCAAATAGATAATCAAGAAGAAATTACTAAAATCTTTCAAGATTGCCATTAATTACCAATGCAGTGTTCATATTAGAATAGGCATGCACCACAGAAAATACTTTTTTCTTAATCCATAATTTGTATTAATGCATCATTCCTTGGAAAGTAGTAGTCTTCACTAAATGGGCGAGTTTCGAAGCTGATCAGAAATATACTGCTGTATCATCTTCCCTAATACCCATACCCACTGTTCTATAAGATGCTCAGCAACACAGACATTTAGGCTGAAATCTAAATTGTAATACAGAATATGGTTCCTGATTGTTTTGCTGATTTCAATAGTCTGCCAGACTGAAGTTGGGTCTCCAAAACTATCTCCTGAGAGACATCAGTGTAATTTCTCCTGGAGAGTACATTCCTAATCAGATATTTAAGAAACTGGCTTTGCCATCCCAGTTGAGACTCTCTGTATCTGGGTACTAAGTGGCATGATCATCAAAGACTTAAGGACACCAAAGAAGTGTCTAATAAGCAAAATCCAGTTGAATTACACAAAGGAGAGGCACTAGACCTGAGCAGTTAACTCTCCAATATGTCAAGAGAGATCAATGTTGACACCAAGAAGTACTAATTTTCTAACCCAGGTAAAGAAAAGACAGTATATGAAAGTAAAAGTAAAAGCTCTTTGGAACAAGGCATGATGTATTCATCAGAGGGAAAGGGGTACCTTGCCAAGAAATACACCAGACCATGAGGAGCCTTCTACAGGGCTGACAGCAAGAAACATGCAGATAACGAAGGTTTCTATTCATCCCTATAGCTTCCAACATACAAAGAAACAAGCATCAGTGGCTGAAAAGATTCCAGTGAATACAACACAACTCAAAGTTTGGAGGAATTAGAAGGAGAAGGGCAGAAATGGGCTAGGGATCCTAGTCTTTATTAACGTTTATTTCATTAGCTCTAATTGCTTCATTATTATAAACATTATTATATTCATATTTGTTTCATCTCAAACTAATTTAATTGGTAGAATTCTGTGTCCTTGCTATTATGTGATACAATTAGCTCTCATTAGTTCACATTTCACTCATTTTCTCCTGACTGATTGCACTACATACTGATGCTCACTAATATCAATATGTAATGTAATCAGTCAGGAGTAAAATGTTGTTACAGTGTCTCCAAAACTATCATACTTATCATTCTGATTGTTTTCAAAGTACCAATATTCTTTCAATAATTTCTGTCTTAATAATGTGAAATTTCGTGTTAATAATACAATTTTTACTATACTTATTGACACAATGGTGAACCATCATTTAAGTAACTAGAGAGAGCAAATGATTAATAAATTTAAAAAGACAAACTGCCATTTCCTCATGTAGCCTTTAAATCACAGAAAGTGAAACCGATTTTTTTTTGGTTTTCTTCTGAATCATTAGGTTTTCCCCTTCCCCTCCCTAATCTTTTATTTTTCTTCATTGTTATGATCCTTCTATAACCATGTGGAGAGCTTCAGGACAGCAAGAACCTGCAGCTGATGCTGTCTATGGGAGGTGAAGAGGTCCCTTGAATTGTGCTACTGTTAATTTGCCCTTTGAGCATGTACAGCAGGGAGTCTATAAAGACAGAAGCAAAGCATGGAGATTTGTCTATCTGATTAGTACGTCAGAAATGCTAAAGACTAAAAGGGAAGAAAAGGGCAAAAGCCTTTTTGTAATCAATTTTATAAAATCCATTGGGCTTTCAGTGGGGCCCATTTGGAAATGCCCTGCTAGTTTACTCAGATGAAATACACACAGAGACTCTACATTCTCCTCCTGGACTATTTTAGCGCTATTACTTAGAATGTGAATTCATACATACATTTCTAAATAAAACACTTGCTGTCCCTTTTTCCCTTACCAAGAATAACACCCTGTGGTTCCCACTAAACTACAGATCATTCTGAGAGAAATAATGGCACAACAAACTCGACTATTTTATTCCTCGGAGCAGAGCTTCCCAACAATACATGTATTTAACAGTCTTTTCAACTGGTCTTGAACAAGATCGTAAGATATAAACACACACACACATACACACACAATACTCAATGCCAGAAAATTTAAAGCAGCAAATGGCTTAATGGTTTTGATTTTTGAAAAGTTCAAAACAAAAATCATTTTAAGTAAATTTTAAAAAGAAGATGAATCGACGTTACTTTTGCCAAAGCTAAATCCTACCTCAAATAATGGCAGAAGACATTTAAATACCAGAGTTGCTATAATAATCCCTGTTTGAATCATGGTTTCCCTGAACTGGGTTAAGCCTTTAGACAGAAACTAATTGCTACAAACACTAATTTTCAAGTCCCTTTTGTTTCCCTTTGCAGGCACCTCTGGACACAGAAGGTACCCAATTAGCAGAATTCACGGTCCTGATTGTGTATTGTGGGGCTAGTGTGTGGGCTGTATAAACACTGTTGATTACCATTCCTCTGTAATGGCTGATTTTTTGATTGCTTAATAAGGCCATCTATTCTGCATCAGGGCCTGGCAAAGCAGTTGGTGAAATCAGTTAGGTCACTTTTTTTTTCTGGTCCGAAGAGCAGGAGGAGTCTGTGATGGTGGCAGTTGACTAAAAACATAATTACAGGCTATTTAATCGCATCTGTTTCCCCACTTAACATTGTTTGTTCAAGTTAGACATAGTTAAGTAAATCAAAAGGACAATAATGGCAAAAACACTAAAAAATTACTATTACATGGTTAGAACTCTAGGGTTTGATATAATTACAGAAAACATAGCTTGCAGTGATTTTTTTAAGGTACTAATTTTTATTAGGTTCTATACACACATTTTGCTTGTTTGGTTGTTTTTTTTTTAGGATTTTTTTAAGATTTTGTGTTATGTAAATAACTGTTTGTCTGACAGGACTGATTTCATGTGAAGGGTTCTACAGGGATGATATTATTTATGATGATGATTTTTATGTGCTCATCCAATGTTATAATTAGCAGTCAAGTAACTCCTATCCTGTTTTGTGATTAATAACTAATCCCATAAACACACCTTCCACTACATAGAATTGTCTAGATGGATGAATCCAAGTGAGCATCAGACCCAAGGGCACCGCCAATCACTGTGAGCTGGCCCCATCCTCCCTCTGAGTACCATACCTGTAATTTATCAATAACGCAAAACTGCTTGATAATCAAAGGGATAAAAATGAAAGGCACCCAGACAGCCAGAGCTGTCAACAGGCAGGCATCAGGCCCATGTTCCAATGCAACTAAGCCGGCCATTGAATCCAGTAAATACGATGAATCAATATAGGGTCAGATGAAATGAGAGGCAGCTGCTCTTTCAGAAACATACCCTGTTCTCAGTACCACATGTAGCATGTTCATAAGATGACTTACAACCACATCCGGCAGATATTTTACTAAGCGATCTGCAGTACTTGTTTTAGAATAACTGTCTTTTGTAAGCTGATGCAACAGAGAAAGTTGTCTTTTGTAACCTCCAACAAGACTGTTACAATCCAAGGCCTAACAGAGAAGGATTTGTAACTGAGAGCTACCCTCCACTCCTGGAGAGTCTGAAAGGAATCCTTAGGAAAGGAGGGTCATCTCCCTCAAAGTGCAATCGTCTTTATTAAAGATGTTTTTCAGGATAAGGAAACTACATCTCAGTACTGATTTTAAATGAAGCAAGCATGATACACATTATGGATAGAAGTTCTTGAAATATGCTACCTGCATGACAAATCCCAAGATATCCATTATGGCAGAATATACAGTTTACATTATTTTTAGTATTTTTGCATGATTTTAACTATTAAATAGCTTTTAAATGTTTTTAATTATGTAAAGGTATCCTGAGGACAACTGGCACAGAGCATAGTTACCATAAATGCAATGAACAAAATCTTTCACTGATTTGCTAGCTTATACAAAGACACAGTGCCATTCCATGGAGCATCGTGTTTGGCAGCTACTCATTATTTGTTTAGTGTTAAAATATGTATTGAGGGCTTACTGCATATCAGGTACTGTGCTAGGTATTGAGGTTAGAAGAGTAGAATGTTGAAGAAGCCATAATCCCTGGCCTCAGGGAGCTTACAGTCTAGTGATGCAGACAGACAAGTACATTAACAGGTAAATCATTGCAATCTGTGATAAGGTCTATGATGGAAACGTATAATGCCCCACAGTGGAATGACCAGGATATTTGATTCAGAGAAGACCTACAAGAAGATTCCTTTTTAGTTGAGACTTCAGTGATAAGGAGGAGCTGGCCATATGAAGACCAGTGTGGATGGTGGAGAAGCAGAGCATTTCAGGCAGACCTATGGCATGTGCACAGGCAGGCCCTGAAGTGGGAAAGACATCAAGTGTTTAAGGAAGTGCCAGAAGTTCTTTGTGACTGTCTCAAAGTTGGTAAGTGGAGACATCACCAGAGGAAGAAGGAGAGGTGGGCACAGAAGAACCAAGCAGACCCCAGTAAGTCAAGGTAGGGACTCAATTAAATTCAAAGTCCAGCAGGAAGCTTCAAGTAAGAAAGCATCATGATCTCGTTTAGATTTTTGAAAGGTCATTCTTCTATGGGAGAATAGACTAAAAGCAGCAAGATTGGACATGCTGGAATGAGGTAGGAAGCTGTGGTAGTCCAGGCAAGAGGAGATGGTCTCTCAAATCAGGGTGCAGAGTTTGGATATGGAGAAAACTAGGGTATAGATTACGGAGATGGTAAGAAGAAAACACACTGGATAAATATTTTGGAGACAAAATAAAAGGTTTTATGTATGTGTATCTTGTCTCTCAACCAGATTGCAATCTCTCAGAGAGCAGAACCTGTCTTCAGGCTTACATTGGGAAATCTCTGTCCACAGTCAAATGTCAGACATTCACTTGGAACCAGGATTCTTTCCTCCTGGTTCTCACCTGCCTAGCCTTTCCATCACTGGAGCCAGCTGATTTGACCTAAACAAAACTTAATGTCATTATAATGGGAATATTCCAGGGCCTAAGGTACCTCAGCAACAAGCCCAATGAGGAGAGAGAGAGTGTGTGTCTTAGTGGCACAAAAGCCCCAGGAAGGTGGCCAGCAGTCCAACACCTACTGTCATGGGTTGCACACACTTGGACCATTACCACTGGCAGGAAAGTACTCTCTGGCAGGCAGTCACTGCCAAGGAAGATACGCAGGGTCAGGTTAGATTCCAAGTCAGGAGGATTAGGATCCATCATCCTTACATTTCCAATGTATTTCCTGTCCCTATGTTAATTAGAAACTGGAGTAACCCTAAGTAACACATGTTTGGAAGCATGATGGGAAGGCAGGGAATTCATTCAACAAATATTTCTTTTACACCTTCTATGTCCAGGTATTAGTCTAGGTTCAGGGGTACAGCAATGAGTAAAAGTCTCTGCCTTCAATGAGCTTACATCCTTGTAAGGAAGACATATGAAAGCAAAATAAATAACACATTAGATTAGAAAGAAAGGCACACCATAAAGAAAAATAAACCAGGATATTTCCATTTGGCTAGACATAGGATTTATGGTAGAAAAATAGAAGAGAGAAGACTTAAATGAAAGGTTGATGGAAGGCAAGTTTGCTGAGAAGAGAACTAATGAGCTGCAAAAGTACAGAGAACTGGAGGTCATGGTGATGGCAATGAGGAAACTCAGTTGGAGGTGAAGAATAATATAATATTGGAGATAGAGAGGGCCTTAGAGATTCTGAATCAACCCCCTAACTTTACAATAAGGTGAGATATAAAGGCTAGCTACCCAGCGGCTTAGCATCTCTGCCATCTTCCTCTCCTCCTGTTGCTGTGATTCCAGCATCTCATGCCATCCTGCCCCCCAATGGTATGTTCTGGATCTAGACAGAAACTCCAGACTCAAGGTCTTGGAGGCAGAGCAAATCTGCATGACAGGTGAGGCCCAAGGTGTGATTAACCCTGTGAGCAGCTGAAGTGTAGGGAAGGTAATGAATATCATTAGTTCATTATCTGCTACGTGCTAAGTGCTTTACATGCATTGTCTAATTTAACTCTCTCAACAACCTTGTAATGTAGGTATTATCTTCCACAATGAACATCAAAACCCAAGGTTACATGGCTGAAAAGGATTTAAACCTGTGCACATTTAACTCCAAAGCCCCTGTTTTTTCTATTATGCCACACAGTCTCCTAGCATAGGCTCAGTAAGTTTAAAAGGGGGCAGGGTTAAGCAGGAAGGTTAGGGGTGGGGAGGTCAAGAGGCAAATGTCACTGTTTATGTAGTCATGACCTCTTAACTGCAGACAGAGGGTTAGGGGCAATGCTTCAAGAGGTTGGCAGAGTCAATGATATGGATATTAAAGTTCCTGAGGATGATGTCCTCAGCCTAAATTTCTATGTGGAATATGCATGCATGTGTACTTGTGTATGTATGCACACATTTACATGCACATGCAGGTGAGGGAGAACAAAGACCAAGATCAACATAGCGGGAGTTGAAAAGAGGCCTGTGAGCCAGATACTCAAGTTCTCTGTGACTGAGGATATTAAAGTGAATGCTAAAGGGTTTATCATGCTTTGATTTTGAAAGTTATTAAGAAACCCCAGAGATGTGTATGTAAGAAATCCAATTAAATAACAAATGTTCTGGAATAGGAAAGCAAGAATAAAGCCCATCTGCTACCAAAGACACCAGTAAAAGTGTAGCTTTTTATGACTCTCAATCAAAGGGTAGGAACTTATTAACAATAACATGAGTGCAGACTCTTTATTCTCCAATATGAGAAGCCACTGACCAGAGTCCCACACAGCAGCCCCCACGGACACACAGGTGGCTCTGGACAATGTCCTCTGGTAATAGATGCCTGGAGGCCCAGAGAGTCTCAGTCCATCTTGATTGTTACTTTCTTTCTGGAGAGTAATGGAGAATGATGACTTTCTCAGTGACTCTCAAAATTATGGTCCCAAGCCCAGCAACATGTCCTATAACTTGTGTAAGGTACATGGATGTGCTTTATAGTCAAGGAATAGGCCGAGGCAGATATCCAGGCCTGCTTGACTCAGTGAGTTTGGCACGTAAGCGCACACCTCAACTTGTTATAAAACCTGTTTGTGTAAGTTCATACTTGGCTCTATGCCACTATTGTCTGTAAAAGGTATAACTGTCCTTCTGACGCTGTACAGGGGTTCTTGGGGGCTTGGCTCGACTCAGCTCAATATGGCTTAACATGGTAGGCCTGCTGATGCCCAGAGAGAGAGTGAGCCAGAGCTGTCCATCTTTGCAGACAGACAG
Organism: Pan paniscus; assembly: GCF_029289425.2. Classification (NCBI taxonomy): domain Eukaryota; kingdom Metazoa; phylum Chordata; class Mammalia; order Primates; family Hominidae; genus Pan; species Pan paniscus. The sequence goes on along the minus strand of NC_073264.2, from coordinate 37,329,495 downwards.
AAGGGAGCCAGGACACAGCTCGACTCGCTCATGCCCAGAGAGAAAGAGTTAAGCTGCTGACCCTGAAGGCCAGGGGGAGCTGGCCACACAGCTGTGCATGGGGGTGGCCAGCTCAAGCAGCCGAGACAGGGCGGACGGTGAGAAAACTGTTGATGAGACAGCTTCTGGATAAAACTACATTTCACCTCCCTACAGCCCCCTAAGTGTTCTTGCTGCCCATCCACCCACTCCCTCAGACTTCAGCATGGGCTGGACCCAGACCCTGGGATCTGACAATTGGCGATGAGGATGGGATGAAGTGAGTGGGTCTTCAGCCTCCAGGGCTCCCGGGTCAGCTATGTGGCCGCAGCATGGGCTGTGGTACCCAGTGGCAGCCGTGCTGCTTGCATGAGCCCTAGTGGAAACACGGGAGGCAGTGGACATATGCCCCGCAAGTGTGGAGAAGGCGCTGAAGCACCTGGAAGTGCACAGCACTGAGAAGCAGCATGCCTTTACCAGCAGAGTCAGGGGGGCATTTGTGACTGTGCTGTGGGAACTGCATGCCCAGTCCCTGCAGGATGCAGCGCAGGGAGGAGGAAGAGCCTTCATTGCAGGCCCGCCCAGTGATCCACCAGAAAATAGAGCATGAGCAGCTGTTGGGCCCCAAGGGTGGGCCCAGAGACCCCCCGTCATGGTGGAATACATTTCCTATGGTGCCTGTGCCCCCGTTAAGCAAATAATGTCTGCAGTCATGTAAAGATTTAGTCCAAGTCATTCAGGAGGAGGACGCTGCTGTGCTGCCCGGTCCCGCCGGACCATTCCGGTTCAAAGAGTACCTGCTGCAGTTGGCGGAAGTGCAAAGCCTTTTCTGTTTGATAAGAAACTGGCCAAGATACCCGGCTTATGGGGAGCACTGGACGACCACAGCCACCTGTGGACTTGGCAATCCACTGGTTCCTGCACCCGGGTAAGTTTCCGGGCAGAGCTGCATTTATTGACGGCTATGAAGACCGGTCAGTGAAAGTGAAACTGCCTCTTGGCATCTTGGCATTGGCCACTGGGCTCTCCACTTATGCACTGTGTATGTCTCTCCCATGCCTAAGGACATTCTGGGGGTGGATGTTTTGCACGGCTTGGCAGCTGTGCCGTCACAGACTTCATGGACCCCTGGACAATGGAACCGGGACAGTCCACTGAGAGCCAGGAAGAGTTTGCCTTCGTGGGAAGATGACAACGGGCTTTCTCAGTGTTGCTGCAGAGCTTGCATAGCCCCATCATATATCATGGTTTTGTTGATGATATTATCTGATTTGCTTGCAGGTTTAGAAGAGGCAGCACCCCTCTTGCCTGGGATTGGGATAATGCAGCTGAGACAGCCTTCCTGGTAGCCAAGCAGGCTATTCAGCAGGTACAGATCCTATGAGTAGTCAACCAGAGGTGCCCATTTAAGCTAGATGTGCATACGACCACAGATAATTACAGTTAAGGCCTATAGCAGTGCACAGAGTGCCTGAGTATGCTAGTAGGCTTTTGGTCCCAACTATGGAAGGGAGTTGAGGTCCAGTGTCCATTAACAGAGAAGCAGTTAGTAATAGCGGGATGGGTGCATTCATGGATAACCACCCCCCAGACTGGGAAAGCAGTTAGTAACTGCATATGCTGCCCTTCAGGCTCATAAAAGCATGTCAGGATGGTTACAGTCATTGTGCAGACAACTTACCCGGTAGCAGGATGGGTGTGTTCGTGGGTAACAACCCCCAGAGTGCAGACATCCACTTTAGTGAAGTGGGGCACCTACTTAGAACAGTGAAGTACACTGAGTACAAGTCCCTGAGCAGATTTACAAGAGGTTTTGGGGCCTGCAGTCCTAATGCAAGATAAGGCCATGGGACCTGAAGCACCCCTAGATCCTGAGCCTCCACTGTTAGGAAGGGCAGCCCCCATTCCTAACAGGGCATAATATACAGATAGGTCTAGCTGGGGTGCTACTGCTGCCTGGACTGTTGTCACAGTCCAGCCTTGTATTGACGCCATACAGTTTGAAACCAGGTGTAAACAGAGTAGCTAATGAGCTAAACTCAGGGCAGTGTGAATAATAATCACCAAAAGGGTGACACCTGTGGTAATCTGCGCCGATAGCTGGGCAGTTTATCGAGGCTTATGTATACCAGGCCTGCATGCCCAAAGCGTATGTGTCAAACCTGTGTATCCAAAACCTATGTCTCCCTCGGCCTGGGGGCTAGAGTATAAGGTACACGGATGTGCTTTGGTCAAGGAATAGGCTGAGGCGGATATCCAGGCCTGCATGATTCAGTGAGTTTGGCACGTAAGCACACACCTCCACTTGGTATATAACCTGTTTGTGTAAGTTCATATTTGACCCTACACAACTATTATCTGTAAAAGGTATAACTGTCCTGCTGACGCTGTACAGGGACTCATGGTGGCTTGGCTCGACTTGGCTCAACATGGCAGGCACGCTGGCACCCAGAGAGAAAGAGAGAGAGTGCCAGAGCTGTCTGTCTTTGCAGACAGACAGGAGGGAGCCAGGATATAGCTCAGCTTGCTCATGCCCAGAGAGAGAAAGGGTTAAGCTGCTGACCCTGAAGGCAAGGGAGAGCCAGCCTGTGTGTGGGGGTGGCCAGCTCAAGCAGCCGAGACAGGGCGGACAGTGAGAAAACTATGGATGCGAAAGCTGCTGAATAAAACTACATTTCACCTGCCTACGGGCCCCCAAGTGTTCTTTCTGCCCATCCACCCATTCCTTCGGACTTCAGCATGGGCTGGACCCGGACCCTGGGATCTGACAACTTGTTAAGAATGCAAATCCCGAGGCCCATCCTAGACCTACTGAATCTGAAGCTCTGTGAGGCCCAGCAATCTGCCACTTAACAAGCCTCCAGGTGAATCTGATGCCTCCTGAAGTTTAAGAATCACCCCCAAAACATCTCCCAGGAACAAGAGACGGTCTGCAGGCAGGAGAGCTACTGAGTCAGCAATCAGGAGTTACTTAGGGAAACAAGAAACCCCTATGTAAGCGTCCTGTTTTCAACAATTAAATCAAGGTTATAGAGATTACAAAAGGTATTTAATTTTATTAGACTCAGTTTTCAAGCAAAAAGAAAGCTAAAATCATTAACTGCCCACCTTATTCCCCCAAGAATGGCCATTATCAAAAAAATTGAAAAATAATAGATGTTATCAGGGATGTGGTGAAAAGAGAACACTTCTACACTGCTGGTGGGGATGTAAACTAGTACAACTATGGAAAACAGTGTGGAGATTCCTTAAAGAACTAAAAGTAGAACTACTGTTTGATCCAGCAATCCCACTACTGGATATCTACCCAGAGGAAAGAAGTCATTATATGAAAAGGATATTTGCACATGCATGTTTATAGCAGCACAATTCGCAATTGAGAAAATGTGAAACCAACCCAAATGCCTATCAATCAATGAGTGGATAAAGAAATTAGGATAGATATAGATATAGATATAGATATAGATATATATGATGGAATATATATATAAATGGAATATATATATGATGGAATATATATATATATGATGGAATATATATATGTGATGGAATATATATATATGATGGAATACTGCTCAGGCATAGAAAGGAATGAATTAATGGCATTCGCAGCAACCTGGATGGGATTGGAGACCATTATTCTCAGTGAAGTAACTCAGGAATGGAAAACCAAATATCATATGTTCTCACTCATAAGTGGGAGCTAAGCTATGGGTTGCAAAGGCATAAGAATGATTCGATGAACTTTGGGAACTCAGTTGGTGTGGAAAGGGTGGGAAGGGGGTGAGGGATAAAAGACTACAAATTGGGTTCAATGTATACTGCTTGGATGATGGGTGCACCAAAATCTCACAAATTACCACTAAAGAACTTACATAACCAAATACCACCTGTTCCCCAAAAACCTATGGAAATAAAAACTTAAAAAAAATTAAATTAAAAAAAATCCTTAACCACGTAGTGATCCCGCAAGCGAGTCTTCCAGTCACCTTCAGCAAGAGGCAGCACCAGCAGCTAGGAGAGCATGCTGGAGAGTGGAGGGAGAAGGGCCTGCTAGGTGGCAAAATGGTGATAAGAGACATCAAAATACACAGAGAAAGGAGGAAAGAAGCTAGAATTCTCCTAATGATGACTTGAGCCCTGCCACTCAATGGGAGAATCAGCAGAACCTGTAGGATCTTATTTGGAATTGACATTCTCTATTATAATTTTGATCCTGTTTATTTTTAAATTTTCTTTTTGTTTCACTGGAAAGGAAAGAAATGTACAAGTTGCTTTGTTACAATAAAACTAAATGTGTACACACACACACACACACACAAAGAGACATCAAAATAAAACACAGCTGAGCAACTGAATGGCCACTGAATAGCAATCATCCTTTCACCTCAATTACTCCAGAGGGCAACTGTGGATTCCATGCAATCATGGCAAAATAACTGATGCTCATACTAACGACGCTACTTCCTCAAAGAAAAGCTATGTTCAGCATACTCTTTAAGAAGACCAGTTTCATTAAAAACGTTAAAGGGACGCTTTAAGGGGTAAACTTTAGCTATCCAGAAAGCTGATATAAAACATTTAAAACATGTTTCTCAACAATACCAGATAAACGAAGTCTTTTGTAATTTTTTGTTTAAATCCTAGGGGAAAAAGTGACAATGAAAATAATTGGGAAGGAATTTGAGGTCTGGCAACTAGTGTGACTCTAACACCAACAAACTGTGCGACAAGGGGCAAATTACTAAGCACTTGGACTGTAATTTCTCTGGATAGATCGTTCATTTCTTGAAGGAGGGAGTCTAGGTAACCTCTCACATCCCATATTGCTTTAAAACTCTTAATCTATCGTATAAGTCTATACTTTAGTCTCACCCCAGGCCCAGAAATTTCTTCCCTTGAAACCATCTCACCTGAGAATCTACAGATTCCCTCAGGAAGCTGTTCTTCCCATATTCTCTGCCCCCAGAAGTTAGAGAATTTAACAGTTCACCTTAAGTGGTTACAATTCTGAAATTCAATATTCTTGGAAAAGGGATGTCATACTACATTGTATTTTTTTCCAAGAAATTGTTTAATCTATATAAGTTATTTGACTCGGTCATTAGCAATCTTTGTGCCAAGATAGCTCCTAATCAAATTCTGGCAGAATATAAGTACCATTGAGAAGAAAGCATACAGATCTTTCTTTTGAGAAGTACGTATTTTTCTTTCTGGTTGAGCAATGTTATGCAACAAATGCTTCCAACTGGCTTTCTATCAAGGAAAATCATTAAAGATGAAATGCTCTAAGGGACATGATCATAGAAGCCTGAGATGCTTGTAAGTAATTACATTCATGCTGATAATTAGAAGAAATAGTCTGTGTAGTGGATATAGTACAATCACCTTTCACCACTGGTCTTGGATTTGATTTCTCCAAGGAATGCCAAGAAAAGCCTTTATTTAGCTGCAGTTTATGCTTCCCTCAATCCACTTATTTTGTCATGTAAAAAAGGAGAATCTGAAAAAAGAGAATGGGCACCTTGACATTTTAACTGCTTTGTTTTTAATGAAAATTTGCTTCTTTGAAGTGAATATAAAGCAGGTATGGGCAACAAGCCAGGAAGTGCTTATTTATCACCGAATAGCCTCACATGTCCTCAAATGCCTTAACCCAGCCTTTAAAATATCCTCATTAGATTTCCCTGCTAGCTTGTATGCCATGCTTATACAAAGCAAAGCATTTCTTAACAGACACACAACAGCGCGTGCACACATGCGCGCGCACACACACACACACACACACACATATACACTGTGCCCACAACCTTGGCAACAGGTCCCAATGCTCAGAACTTAAGAAGAAAATCTGCCTCCAAAGCCATCACTAGGTCAATGTACATACACGGATAGAACAATTTATCAGAATTGGTGTTTCTCCCCCACGAGCACATTGACTGTGGTGAGCTTGGAATAAAATTGACAGTAATTCTCTTTTTTATTTTATAGTGAATCTGTTGCCTGTAATCACTGTGGACGAAAATTTGTTATAATTTCACTTCTTAATCAAATGGATGCTCAAAGAGCAGAGAGGGCACTAAAGCAAAGAGATACTTCTAGGTCCTTAGCCTGTCTAAAATGGTTAATACCGTTGCTCTCCCCCTGCTCTTGAAACTCTATTTTGGATTTCCAGTGGCTGTGTTTTCTAGTTCTCGTTTCTCTCTTCCGCTTCACTGTCTCCCATTGCCTGCCCCTTAAGCACACAAGTTCCTCCAGGGTTTTCTACCCAGCCCTTTTCTTTCTCATCCTATACTCTCTCCACAGGAAGAGGCGGCATCTTTCACTAAAATCAAAAACATCTGGATGCGAATCCCAGTTTTACCGTCCACCTGTTATGTAATCCCAGGCCTCAGTTTCCACTCAAACTTTCCCTCACAAGGTCCCCATGAGGATCAAGTGAGAGTTCAGATATCTAAGCACTGAACAGAAAGCCCGATCATAGGCAGGTTGTGTTGGGGAGGAAATATCCTTTCTTCCCATCTTAGGTTCATGGCTGAGGCCCCTATGACAAAAGACAGATTAACAAGAGAAAAGCAAATAAATGTATTTAAGGTAAGTTTTACGTAACACAGGAGCCTTCAGAACTGTAGTCCCGGGCTGGGTGCAGTGGCTTACGCCTTTAATCCCAGCACTTTGGGAGGCTGAGGCAGGCGGATCATGAGGACAGGAGTTCAAGACCACCCTGGCCAACATGGTGAAACTCCCGTCTCTACTAAAAACACAAAAATTAGCCGGGCGTGGTGGCACGTGCCTGTAATCCCAGCTACTCAGGAGGCTGGGGCAGGAGAATTGCTTGACCTGGGAGGCAGAGGCTGCAGTGAGCCTAGCCTGCACCATTGCACTCCAGCCTGTGCGACAGAGCAAGACTCTGTCTCAAAAAAAAAAAAAAAAAAAAAAAAAAACCCCAAAGAAAGTGTATTTTGGTATTTTTTATGGTAGGCTTGATGAAGCGGTGGACAGCCATGGAGAAGTAAGATTGGCCAAAGGATGCATGAGCTAAAAGTAGTAAACTCAGGGGGGACTTGGCAAGGCCTGTTTGTTTAGATTCCTTTTGGCATCTCTGCGTTTTCCACTCCCTTCCTCCAGGTATAGGGCAGGCACTTCTCAAATGAAGATCTCATGGCCTGCTGCAGGGAAGAAGAGTGAGAAGAAGGCAAGAAGGGGCTTTCTGCTTCTGCTGTCTTCTCAAATGCTAATGTGTCATATTTGGGGACCACAGGTCCTCAGCCCCATCTAGGTACTCAATGAATTTATGTTCCTCCTCTATTTCTTCTTCCTCAGGCAAATTCTTCCTCTCCCACAGCTATGAAATAATCCATGGACAATTCTTCAATAGATGAGTGTTCCCTATATGTAGATGATGACCAAATCTATGCACACAGTTCATATCCCCGTATCTATCAGCCAGCTGATGCTGGGCCCACAGGAACCTAAAACTTAGCACATCCAATTAATTGTTATCACTTCACATACCCCTGTTGAATTTAAATGTGTGCCCCCAAATACTTCATATGCTGAAGTTTTAACCCCCAGCATCTCCGAATGTGGCCTTATTTTGAAACAGGTTGTTGCAAATCTAACTAGTTAAGATGAGATCACACAGGATAGAGTGAACCCCTAATCCAGTATGACTGGTGTGCTCATAAAAAGGAAAAATTTGTACACAGACACACATGCAGGGGAACACCATGTGAAGGTTAGAGTTATGCTACCACAAGCCAAGGAACTTCCAGAGGCTAGGAGTCAGGCCTAGAACAGAACCTTCCTTAGTGCCCTTGGAAGGAGCCAACTATGTTGACACTTTTGTCATGGACTTATAGCCTCCAGAAACCCCTGACACCAATTTGTGGTACTTCGTTATGGCAACCTAACACACCCACCCTGAGCTGCACTGCATAGCTCTGGAAGTTGAAGTTCCCCACTTCACTATGAACCACAAGGTCATCTCCCCAGCCACCTGAGCTTGGGTCACCTTTGATTTGCACTTTTCCCTCCACCATCTCATCTGTCTTGCACTAAATCCTTTCAACTCTGCTCAGGAAATAATTGTCTTTTTCCCTTCCTGCAGACATGGACAGAGTCTGCCTCATCATCTCTCATCAGGAGACAACATAATTGGTTTTCTGACCTCACTGTACTTAGTCTACTTTAATCCTGCTTCCACACTGCCACCAGAGTCACTTTTTGAAATCACAGATCACAGATTGTAATGGTCCTTACGATTTAACCCCAATCTATCTTTTGGTTCCATCTTACAATGTTCTCTTTCAACCTCTCCTCTCACCCTAGAGTCCCTGCTAAAACATCACACTGCATGTCCAGACACGTCTGGGCAACTCCACCACCCCTAAATCTCCAGCCCTCTGTGTCTTTGCTGGTGCTTTTTATCTGGTTGGAACACCCAGCATCTTTCAAGTCAAAATATTACTCATTTCTATTAAGGATAGAGATAAGGTAAGAAGAAACCACTGGGTATTACTGAGAATCAATCAGTGAGTAATAGTTAGAAGTAAAAGGTGGTTGAGAGGTTTTCATTTTGATTATAAGTATTACAGAGTGTCTTTCAAACACCTAAATCTCAACTATGTCTGGGAGATCGTCCTGGTATATAACACTTTATAAATTAGCCAACTATGATAGTATATCGTAGTTCATACTTGAATGACACTGTCAAGGTTGAAACACTGAGTATAAGATATCTCTCTGCTCATTCAATGACAAAATCAGGTAAGAAAAATTCTAGCATGGCTAGAACTTAACAACTGTCTAAAGTGAAATACGCCTTCTTGTTAGCAGGGCAGCAGCGTATTTGCCTAATTACATTACAGGAAGTTACATTCTAATCCAACATTTTTTCATTAACACTAAAAATATAATATTCCTCTTATAAATTGTCCAGGTCCCATAGGAGGCATTCCATTTTTAGGTGTTATCCTCATGTTTCTGATTTTCCCCAAACTCTACCAATTACAAGGTGTTTCACACATCCTTCTTGAGGAACATCTTAAAGAAGTTGTTTCCCAAAACCTCTTTTACTCTTGTCAGTCCCTTCATTGCTCTCTCAAGCTTAATAAAAAATACACAAGTTGCTAAATCTAAAATCTAGACTATTTTACCAACTTAAGTTCCCATTTATGCTGTAGAACCCGGCTGCACTTCTCCCTAACACTTTGACCAACTCCATGTCATGGATTCAAGTTATGTTATCTCTGGGGTCCTTGAAAAAACCCAACACATATATACTTTACATGAACACACAAAAAGGATTTGTCACTCACATTCTACAAGCAGCTTTACTGAACTCCAGACTCAACCCCAAAGCCTCCAAATTGAAATCCAATCACTTTCCCACTGCAGGAAGGGAAACCATTGATATTGTCTTGCTCTTCACTAACCCCTCTCCCAGACATGCGCACTGTGTGTGGCCTGTGCCCACCCACTTCTGTATCCTCCGAGTCCCTGCATGATTCAACACCAGTAATTCCCTTTCGCCACTCTCAGGGGGTGGGGGAGAGGGGAGGACTGAAGAAAAACTATTTTCAAAAGTAATTTTTCAAAGTGGCACAGTCAAAGTGGCAAAAGGTAACTATTTATCATAATTATGGTAATAAAGAGCATTATTACACTGTTGACCTTTGAGGTTGGAAGAGAAGCTTTCAGCCTATAAACATGAACTAATGAACGATGAATTTTAAAAACACGTGCTCTTCTCATTCTCCCATCCCCTGGACCCCAGGCCAATGCTCGTTTTCCTCTTATTGGTTAAAGTTCAAGTGGGGGTAGCATTGTAAGCTTAAATTTGGTGCATTGTAAGCTTAAATTTGGTGCAAAATAAAACAGACATTCTATTAATTGCAAAATTAAAAGCTCTTCATGGAAGGGGTCCACCATTTTCATGGCTGACACCGCCCTCACTCCCCACACTGCAGAGCCTGCTTGTAGGATTATACATGTTCTTCTTTGTCTTTCTTCACTGCTAATCACAGAGTCATGAAGTTAGGAGAAATACTTTTTTCCTTCTTTTTTTGTAAATCCCATTGTTTATTTTTGGCACATAATAATTGTTCATGTTCATAGGGTACAGAATGATATTGTGATAGATACACATATACAATCTATAATGATCGAATCAGGGTAATTAGCATACCCATCACAGGAGGAATACTTTTGTTGTTTTTAATCCAATTTTTGCTCTGTCTGTAGGAATACTTTTTAATTCAATGAATTTCAATAATTTCATTTTTTAACTCAACTCAGGTATATTTCCTTTTTACGAACTATTTTTCCACTGGTATTTTAAAAAATCAGTTAAAAATTTTTCTGTTTTCAATACAGCTTCTCTCTGAATTTTTAAACAGCCCCTGGTTGCCAAATTGTAAAATCCTAATTTGTTTACATATAGGCCTTCACAGAGCCACCAAGACAAGCAAACCTAAAGTGTACTTCCACCTCACCATGAGGCAGTCTCAAACACTTCCTACCTTCATACTATACACAAACACAGGTGTACCCACATGCATATACATGCATGCCTCTTACTGGCATGTTTGGATGCCTCAAAGTTTTCGAAGAAATTTGGTCAGGGCTCCAAATTGTACTAGATTTCACACCAACACATAATTTACTATTGTTGAAGATAGAAATCCAAATATAAATTTTTTTAATTGCCAGGATTTGAACATATGCTTACCTTAGACCTCTTATTACCTCAATAGACCTCAGTTGATCTGTAAAGTTATTTTCTCTTTTTTCCATTTCTCTTTCTACCTGCTGATGGGTGCAAATTAAATACAAGTACTATATTTTAAAAGACAACCATGCCATCATGCTTGAAGCACTCTGAAATGGTTTATTGCTTTTACTTTAACCTTTCATTCAAATTTACTTTCTCCAGTATAGGGGGACATGGTTCTTTATTTATTTCTGCCCTAGACTGCAAGGACCTAAATTGCAAGAATTAGTTATAAGAGGGCATTTAACAATACTGAAGTTTGCTTTTATACCACGCTCTACATCAAAGCACCAACCTTCAAGGGCCAACTATATTCCTGTTATATAAGTTTATGAATTGCTCTACATTTTGTTATATCTTCAGCTTTAAATTCAACAATTTCCTCATATAAAAACACTGAGTGGTCTGTGAAAGATGTTGAAACATTCAGGGTATGATTCTTCATTGCAGAGCATGAAACTTGTCTATGCCTTGGGCTTATTAACATTTCATCTTCCTGTAAGAAATGAGGTTTGCTTTCTTTCCATAAAATAAATGAAATGGACCCATATGAGCACCATGTGATACTATTATGTCTGAAAGGGAGACAAATGGAAAAGGATAAACTTTTTCATGTAAAACTTTTAAACCAAGAGTTTAAAATGAGACCATTGAAAAATAATGCAGTATGTATTACTATCTCCATTTACATGAGGACACTAAAGCTCAGAGATGGGACCACAGCTACATAATTTACAGGGCCCAGTACAAAATGAAAACGCAGGGCCTCTTGTTCAAAAATTACCAAGAATGTCAAAACGACAGCAACAGAGTATTAAACAAAGCTCAGGGACGTGTGTGACTGCACAGATTGCGCACATATGAAGACACTCCAACTCAGACATTAAATAACTTCTGTAAGATCAAGAGCTAAAAAGTTACTGGAGTTTGAACCACGTAGGTTTGATTTCAAAATTTAGAACTCTCTTATCCTCCAACAATAAACATCATTTCTTGAATCAAGCCAAACATAAAGGTTATCTCAAGATAACCCAAGCAATAGTCTAATTACATCATCATTGATCCCCATTTTGCAGATGAGGAAACTGACTTACAAAGGTTGAGTAACTTGTCTACTGAACTAGACAGTTGCTATCTTTTGACTATCCAGCATCCACAACTCCTTCCTAATAGCACATCAATTCCCTTTTGAAGAATTACCTTTAGCAGAACATAAGCGCCCTAAGGGCAGGATGTTTTCCTGTTCTCACCTATATCCTCAGTGCTCATAACACAGGTATATAGTAGATTATAAGTATTTGCTGACTGAGGTGTGTGTACTGTTTTCCCACCACAGCAAGGGGCCTACTGCCTCACGTGCTCTCTCCCTCAGAGGTTCCCTCACGTCACCTGTGCAGCAAGAGAGGGAGGGCAGCACCTGCCCTAAGCTAGCACTCTCCAGAACTTTGATTCTTGAGTCCCACACAGAAAAGTTAGCGCCTGATCATTTCAGTGGTCTTGACCTGACAAGAAATATAATGGACCATGCTTTTGTACAGGTTCTGTCTTGATTCCAAGCCTCACTCTCTAGCCTTCTCATTACATGTATGAGCTACTCACTACAATGTATACACATACATATGCAGATGTCAGGGTTCCCAAGCCCACCCTCAGGTTTGATGATTTACTAGAAGGACTCACAGAACTCTGAAAAACTGTTATGTATACTGATGGTTATGGTTTATTACAGCAAAAGGATAAAGATCAGAATTAGCAAAGAAGCCAGGTGCAGTGGCTCACACCTGTAATTCCAGCACTTTGGGAGGCTGAGACGGGAGAAATGCTTGAAGCTGGGAGTTCAAGACCAGCCTGGGCAACAAAACAAGACCTTGTCTCTACCAAAAAAAAAAAAACAGTTTTAAATCAGGCATGGTGGCACCTGTAGTCCCGGTTACTTGGGAGGCTGTGGCAGGAGAATAGCCTGAGCCCAGGAGTTCAAGGCTGCAGTGGGCTGTGACTGTGCCACTGCACTCCACCCTGGGCAACGGAGTGAGACACTATTTCTTTAAAAATAAATAAATTAATTAATTAAAAGTAAAATAAAATCAGCAAAGGTAAAAGACTCCTAGGGTGGAGTCGAAGAGGAACTAGGAACAAGTCTCTAGTTGTCTCTCTGAGCAGAGTTGCATGGACAGCACTTAATTCTCCCATCAGTGATGTGAGGCAACACAAGAGAAGCATTGCCAACCATGGAAGCTCACCCAATTTTTGGTATCTAGGGTGTGTCTATTGCCAGCCGGTCAGATAGCTAGGCAGCACCTGTGTGACCACTGCTTCACTACCCAGTGTCCAGCCCCCAGAGATCACACCGGTACAACATGACACAAGGCCTCAGGAGTACAAAAACACTCGTCTCAAGCAGGATGTTCCAAGGGCTCAGAGGCTGTCTCCCAGGAACCTGTCAAAGGCCAGTCCTCCTAAAGACAGGCCTTTCTTTGGAATGTTCAGGGCTTGAGCAATCTGTACCTGCTGGGTTAACCCTTGACTGCACAACATCCAATAAACATCCTGGCTTTAATTAGCTAGAATTGATTTCTGTTGTTTGCAGCCAAAAACCTGTGCAATCAAACAGCTAATAATTATAGAAGCAGAAAGTTCAGGTCTTCCTGATTCTAAAATCTATGTCATGAAAAATTGGTTGTTATGAAAAATCATTTACCAAAGGAATTTATCAAGTGGAAGAAGACTAATGGGCCACAGAAGATAAGGCAAGACTCAGCAGTTGTCTCAGAACCCATCCTAAGGAAATAGTGAATAAATACACAAACATGGGTTTTAGTATAGATATATACAAATATATTTATTGCCATATTATTTTTATGGTACAATATAAGAATCAATTTACACACTCAACACATATGATTGGTTAAATCAGAAGCTGATAAACTTTTTCTGTAAATGGGCAATATAGTAACATAGCTGCACAGCTTTCAGCTTTCAAGGCAATACAGCATTGCAGCTTCTCAGCTTGCCCACTGTAACGCTAAGGCAGCCACAGACAATAAACAAACGAGTGTGGTTGTGTTCCAATAAAACTTTATCTACATGAACAAGTGAGGATTTGGCCTGCAAGCTGTAGTTTGCCAACCCTTGGGTTAAATTATAGTAAGTATTATTATACACAGCAGAATATTTCATTTTTAAAAATTAAGTACATCTATACATGCAGATATAAAAAAAGTAGGTCTACATGTACAGATGTGAAAAGATGCCTATTGACATATAACTAAGCAAACAAAACCACACATATATTGTTGAGAAAAAAGAGATTTGTATATGCACAGGGAAAAATGTAGAAATAAGGCTGTTCATAGAGATTATCTCTGGAAAGCTGAAATTATGTGAAACTTTTACTTGCTATTTCATACATTTCTGTCCTGTTTGAAGTTTTTATTATAAACATATATATTTACAATCAGACAGAAAATTCTATTTCTTAAAAAAAATTAAGGCTGCAGCCAAGACATATACTTAATCACCTACTAAATTATTCAAGCTTCTAGTAAATTAGAAATCCTGAATCCAGGATGACTTCTGTTTGAGGTAGCAGCTCTTCCAGCCCAGGCATTAATGCCATCACTCCTGAAAGTTCCTTCCAAGCCATGGTTCTAGAGAATTTTTCAAAATCCTATTTATTTTTTCTCTTCCCATCACAATGACTATCCTACCAATAATCTTCCCTCAAAGGAATATATTTTTAACCACCTAAAAAATATATGAGCCCTGATAGAAGAAGTGTTATATTGTGAGTGTGGAATAATAATCTTTATATACAGCTCTGTCACACTACAAATTCTTGGAATTCCAGTTGTTTTCACATTTCATTTCGAAAATATTACATAAACTCCTGAAACCACCTTGTTAGAGAGAATTTACAGACCAGCAGCACTAAGACACCCAGAGCCCTTAGAAGTTAAAAATATAACACCTTCTTGAATTGAATTTATATGCTGCATAAATATAATTTATATGCCACAATACACAAAATATCCAATGCTAAGTTTCTTGGGATATACAAAAATAGATACAAACACACATAATCTATTTCTTTCTTTTAGTACCACTTCTTTTTTGTTTGTTTGTTTTTGCATTTTGGATGACTGCTAAGTTTCCTGATATTTACAGAGAAGAATAAAGTCAAAAAGACAAGAACGCAAGCCTTCCACAGACCTTGTTTATTTCCAAGGGATCATTTTGCACCAGTAGCGTTCTTTCATAAAGAAAGACCACTGCTCATAGAGGGTTGGGTTTTCTCTCTCAATCACAGTGTCATGTAATTTCAGACTAACAAACTGTGCTCTAGCATTACGTGTATCAGATATTCCTCAGGAAACAAGGATGGTCATATCTTTAAGTGCTTTTTTTTAAGATTGTTCCGAACTTTCTTACGTGTTCATCAAAAGATGACAGCTTAGTATCTGTTATTAACATAAGAAAACTGATTTGTAGATAGTTTCCTCAGATCCAATCAAAGGAAGCCTCCCTTTCTGTTAATTGGATAATTAGTGGCATTTTTAGAACCAGCACTGATCCAAGTACCTTTTATGTTCATTGGCAGATTGATTATCCATGAAGAAGTTCTCTGTTATCTTTATTATCCATTTGGATGGGAAGGAAGGCCTTGGGGAAGGGACAAAAGGATTAGCTTTGTTTACTCCCCACTCTACCCTTTCAACATTCAGCCTCCTTTGTGAGTTGGCTGTGATTTGAGTCTTAGAAAGGATGAATCTTGACAAAAATCTTTAATAGAATTAAAATCTATTTCAGGCATCAAAAATAGAGTTTTATGCCTGTGCATTCACGGTTTCTTGGGGGGAGGGGCATAAAACTCTTGCCTATATTTATCTGCCAAGCCTTTTTTCTATATCCCTGTCTCCCGCTCCCCCCACCTCCATCTCTCTCATATTTCTATGACTAAAAGACAAAACCATGGGCTGGTTACTGCAACAGTATCATTTATTTGTGTTCTTCAAGCAGCCTGCAACACAGCCAGAAGATAATGGACACCTCATTTATTCAAGCTCTGAATGATCATATTTAATTCCCTGTGACAGCTGTCTTCCCCACATTAGCATTGCAAATATGTTCGGTTTTGTAATGGCCTTCTATTGAACATGATTCAATTATGTGTGGTCCGTATCGAGGCAGGATGCGGTCTTAGTATCTATAGCAATATTTCTGCAAGCTGCTGCTCTTTACACTGCTCACATTTAAGCTGGCTGTTTACCACAATGCTTTCCTTGAACTATGTTGAACTCCACACACTTTCAAATAAAATAAAGAGGAGTGAATGTAATTTGAAAAAGCAGTTCCTGGGTGTATAGATATTATATACCTCCTCCCCTTTACATATATAATCAACCTGGAAGCACTTGGAAAAAAATGCCAATTGTCCCATTTTACAACCCAGATAATAAAATCATTATGGCCAATTAAGTGATTAGACAATGCTAGACACACTGGGGTTCAATGCCTGGTTTTACATATCACTAACAACACACTATCAGGCATTAAGGCCATCAGTCTGAACTCAGAGTCATTTTCTTGTAATAGAGGTGAGAAACCTGCACCTGGAAGAAAAGCAGCTTCTTCATGGACTGAAGGAAGATTCTAAAGTAACAAGATCTTAGCAAGGGATGAAATGCAGCTCTCTGTCCTCAAAAACGTACACCTCACCAATTGGCTCCTGCCTTCCGAAGTTCATCTGCAGATGCAGCCACCACCTGGATTTCCATGGGGTCCTCCAGCCCTGCCAGCTGTGGACCCCGCATGTTATGGAAAGAGGTCGCTGGGTAGGACAGAGGGGCTACTCACCCAGACTCCATAAGACATTATCAGAGACCCTATGTCACAGTGACTCTGAAGCCAGCTGAGCTGCCTGCCTAATGTGACCGTGGTCTCCAAAGGGACAAAAAGCTCTCAGAGTTTTTACCTCTGATGTTAGGAAAGAGCACCCATTCCTCAGGCCTCGAGTTTCCAGGCGGAACAACTTACCTAGGTAGGACTCCTGGCTTCCTCATTGCAAGGCGCGAGTGACCGGCTGGTAGGGCTGGAAGCAGGAACTTGGCAGCCTTGACTCAGCTCTTTTCCCCTTTGGCTCTCTCTGCCTGTCGAAAGGGCGCATTCTGGTCTGGTGCCTTGGCCATGTAGAGAGCTTAGTGGGGCAGAGCTGCCAAAGAGGCCAGATATTTGGGAGGTTACATTCAATTCCGGGAAGAGTTAATAACTGTACTTGACTCTAAGTCATGTTCTCCAATACAACCTTTCTCAGTTAAAAAAATAATAATAATAAGTTGTTATCATCCATCTATCTGATTCCTGGGTCTGTGTCTCAGTTGGTTGGGAGATGAGGGAAAAGAGAGTTACCTATTGGGCCAAGCCCTTACACCTGCCAGCTCAATCCTTTCCCTGCTGTTTGACATTAGCGTAACGTGGGGCAGTGCTCATCAGACTTTAATTGCGCATGCACGTCACCTGGCGATCTTGTTAAACTGCAGATTCTGATTCAGTATGTCTGGGATGGGGCCTGCGATGCTACATTTCTAACAGGTGCCTAGGTAATGCCGATGCTGCTGGTCCACGGACCATGCTTTGATAGCAAGAATTTAAAATGTGGTCTCCAAAACCGAGAGAATTCACAGCAGACCCAGCTGCAATAAGAAGTGGGGGCAAGGTATTCTGTATCCTCTTCCTTCCCTTAAGGTGGGGATCTGCACATTTTATCGTGGATTATTATCATCTGGAAAGTTCGCAAACTCAGATTACTGAGACTCACTCCCAAGAATTTTTGCTCAGCAGGACTGGGGTCTAGGGATCTGCATTTTTAAGAAGGCTTTTCACGTGTAATATATCTTCTAACAGGTTATTCTCATGCAGATGGTCCTAGAACCACACTGTGACACAGGCTAAGGAGTCAGAAGATTCTTGCCTAGAACTACTCAATAATGCCACCTTGCCCCATATGGCTCGTTACATGTTGCAAATTTGCCAACCATACATCTGATAAGGGGTTAATATCCAAAGTAATTATACATAATGAATTCAAATAACTCAGTAGCAAGGAAAAAAACACCTTGATCAAAAAATGGGCAAAGGATCTGATCAGACACTTCTCAAAAGAAGACATACAAATGACCAACAGGTCTATGAAAAAATTATCAACATCACTAATCATCAGGGAAATGCAAATCTAAACCACAATGAGATATCACCTCACACCTGTTAGAATAGCTATTATTCAAAAGATGAAAGATAACAATTGTTGGCAAGGATATGGAGAAAAGGGGGCCCTTGTTCACTGTTGGCGGGAATGAAAATCAGTACAGCCATTATAGAAAACAGTCTGGAGGGTCCTCAAAAAGTTAAAAATAGAACCACCATATGATCCAGCAATCCCACTTCTGGGTATTTATCCAAAGGAAATGAAATCAGTTATGTCAAAGAGATATCTGCACTCCCAGGTTCACTGCAGCATTATTCACAATAGCCAGGATATGGAATCAATCAATCTAGTCCATCAAAGGATGAATGTATAAAGAAAATGTGGCATTTATGTACATAGGAATACTGTTCAGCCTGAAAAGGAAAAAAAATCTTGCCATTTGCAACATCATAATGAATCTGGAGGACATGATGATAAGTGAAATGAGCTGGACATAGCAAGACAAATACTGCGTGATCTCACTTATATGTGGAATCTAAAAATGTCAATGTCATAGAAGCAGAGAGTAGAATGGTGGTTGCAAAGGGCCGGGATGGTGGGGGTGGGGAAGAGATGTTGGTTAAAGGGTACAAAGTTTTAGTTAAATCGGATGAATAAGTTTTGGAGATCTCTTGTACAGTATGGTGACTGCAGTTAATAATAATACAAACTTTAAAATTAAGAATGTAGATCTTAAATGTTCTTACCACAAAAATGTAAGTATGTGTTAATTAACTTGATTTAATCATTTCACAACATATATATATACGAAAACATCACATTGTATACAATAAAGATATATAATTTCATGTCATTTATACCTTAATAGAGCTGGGGGGAATCTTATTTAAAAAAGAAAATTCCCTATTATATTTAAATCTGCAAACTAGATGTTACTGAAAGACTTCTCATAATACTTTGCCCAAACTGTTATTTATACTCTCCAATGGCATCAGACAAAACTCTAGCCACAAGATTGCCCTTTCTTTCCTATGAGCTAGGGAAGCTTATTAGAGGGGCAAGGACACTGATATCTTGAAAAAAGGTTGCATTTTAACACACAAAGAATTACAGAGACAGAAGAAACATACAGCAAAAAGTAAGTGAGAATGTGAGCCTCTTTAACCACAGAGCATGAGTAAATAAGTAAATAGTATATAGACATTAAAATTTTACCATCTGGCTGTTCATAGCTCACTACATGCCATACTCACTAAGGGAATTTCTCATCCTAAAACAGCATGTCTATCAGAATAGATGAAATCGCTCTCTCTGGTAACTTGTGGACTTGGGGGATCCTTTGAAGGATGACTCTCTATTCTATCCTGACTCCTATTTCCTGTATTTATTTTCTGCAGCCATTTTCTTAGGCGTATAAAATAAATCATTCTACTTGGTTCCTCCAGACATCTACTGATAAGTCTACTCTAACTTGTTCAGTTTCTCACAGCTACACTACAATTCCTAGCAGAATCTTTAACTTTTCCAAATCTTCCTTTCTTTTTTCTCTTCTTGTGACTCTCTGGTTGTACTCTAGGTATTCTAATCACACTCTCTCTCGTTAGCTCCAATGATATCCCATGTCTCAAACCATCCTGTATTGTGTGTGTGTGTGTGTGTGTGTGTGTGTGTGTGTGACAGAGTCTCGCTCTGTCACCCAGGCTGGTGCAATCTCAGCTCACAGCAACCTCTGCCTCCCAGGTTCAAGCAATTCTCCTGCCTCACCCTCCTGAGTAGCTGGAACTGCAGGCAAACGCCACCACACCCAACTAATTTTTGTATTTTTTGTAGAGATGGGGTTTCACCATGTTGGCCAGGCTGGTCTCGAACTCCTGACCTAGAGTGATCTGCCCGCCTCAGCCTCCCAAAGTGCTGGGATTACTGGAGTGAGACACCACACCTGACCCATTTTGTTCTTTCATCTCAGAGTTTCTCGCATCCCAGGATGGCATCATCCCAATGCCTGAAGTAATACATAAACAGTCTCTCCTTTCTCAAAAGGAAAAACACTTTTTTATTTTATTTTATTTTATTTTTGAGACTGAGTCTCACTCTATCGCTGGAGTGCAGTGGGATGATCTCAGCTCACTGAAACCTCTACCTCCCCGGTTCAAGCAATTCTCCTGCCTTAGACTCCCGTGTAGCTGGGATTACAGGTGCGTACCACCACACCCAGCTAATTTTTGTATTTTTAGTAGAGACAGAGTTTCATCATGTTGGCCAGGCTGGTCTCAAACTCCTGACCTGAGGTGATCCACCTGCCTCGGCTTCCCAAAGTGCTGGGATTACAGGCATGAGCCACCACGCCCAGCCAGGAAAAACACTTCTTGAAAGGAAAATAAACATAGTCCCAAGGTGAACTCCTACAGGATAAATCCAAAGTGTTTCTGCCATGTGTTTTACCATAGTGCCTTAGTCCAATTTGTGCTGCTATAACAAAATATCTGAGGCTGGGTAATTTATAAACAGCATAAATTTATTCCTTAGAGTTCTGGAGTCTGGGAAGTCCAAGATCAAGGCATCAGCCAACTCAGTGTCTGGTGAGGGCTGCTCTCTGCTTCCAAGATGGTGCCTATCGCTGTGTCTTCAAAGGCAGTGGGCAGAAGGGCAAGAGGACAAAAAAGAGGCCAAACTGCCTCCCTCAAGCCCTTTAAAAGGGTACTAATCCCATTCATGAGGGCATTCCTCTCATGATTAATCACCTCCTAAAGGCCCCATCTTTTATACTATCACCTTGGTAATTAGGTTTCAACATGTGAATTTGGGAGGAACACATAATTCAGACCATAGCATACAGGAAGGGTGAGATATGCATATCTCTTTGACAGCCATGTACTCCAATATGGACAAAGTCCAGTTGTCCATAGCCCCTAATCTCCACCCCATCTCATTGCATTAAGCTGTTAAGTCAATTTAGAGACTGAAGTTAAAGCCAGGTGCGGTGGCTCACACCCGTAATCCCAGCACTTTGGGAGGCTGAGGCAGGTGAATCACCAGAGGTCAGGAGTTCAAGATCAGCCTGGCCAACATGGCGAAAACCCATCTCTACTAAAAATACAAAAATTACTCAGGCGTGGCGGCGCATGCCCAGCTACCTGGGAGCCTGAGGCACAAGAATTGGTTGAACCTGGGAGGCAGAGGTTGCAGTGAGCCGAGATCATGCCACTGCACTCCAGCCTGAGCAAGACACCGTCAGAAAAGAAAAAAAGAGAGAAAGAAAGAAAGAAAGAAAGAGAAAGAAAGAAAGAAAGAAAGAAAGAAAGAAAGAAAGAAAGAAAGGAAGGAAGGAAGGATAAATATGGTCATTCCTTTACTTCAGTGTCACTTAATAAAGGCATTCCTTTTGTTGATTACATTAGCAAACAGAAAACACAATAGGATAATGGAAGTTTGTTGGGTAAAAATGCAGAAGTCATCACAGAGAACATTCTAAAATTTGCATTGCATGGGTAACCACTCACCCTGTAAATCCAAAGGCATTTTGATTTTACCTCCCAACCATTACACCCCAGCTTACCCTTCCCGCATCTCACTGCAGCAAACCTTGGCATCTTTGCCTCATGTCCCAATCCTTCACTTCTTTACGCTTTCCCAAAATGCCTGAACTCAATAAATTGCATGCTCCCTGGCTTGCAATTACCCTTGACTATGGCTTCTTCTGCCCTGGAAGTGACCGTGACTGGAGTCTTTCCCAGACCCATCTCCTGCCTTTGCACTTCCATCACTGCGCATTCCTCCTCCAGGTCCCCTGCTCTGCCTTTCACATTCCTCTCCCAGTGATTGGGAGGTGGGCCATGGAGCTGAACCTCCTTTTCCCACACAGTAACACACAGAAGCTGTCTTAGCAACAGGGCCTGGCATGAGCACAAGGCCTCATTTCAGAACCTACCTCTGAGGCCAAAGGAGTCCCTGACAGGAGTCACTGTACCATGCCCATGAGACTCTGGGCAGCCCCAAACCACTTCAGAATACTCCAAACCAATCTTCCAGGCACTTCTCAGGAGGCTGGCTCCACTTCAGCAAAGTGCCTTGCACTGAAAGACAAATTTTCCATTGGTAACTAGTGCAGTTAATGAGAGTGCTGGACACTCTGGCACTAAGGAAATTAGCCAGAATTTAATTCTGCCAATAAATTGCCTTGGGCTTGGTATCTCACCACATGCATCCCTCTGGCCTGCTTTAAATTGTGGGTGTGTTTTTAAGTCTTCAAATAATCAGACTATGTTGGCTCTAAGACTGTAATAAAATGTCTTTGCTATATAAAGCAGAATCTGTTCAGCACTTAGTATCTTCTCTGTAACAATTTGCCACACCCCAAGACAGGCACCTTTGTGATGGGTGTAAGACCAGCCAGAGACACACAGTGAAAATGTGTGCCACATGTTCAGTTTCATCCTTGGCCTCTCTCTATTTTTATTTCCTTAACCATCATCTCATGAGAGTACCTCTTAATGCGGTGAATGCAATTTGTTTGACTTAAAATCAGGTACATTTTCCATAGGTTAACAAATTGTTTGTAGTCATCACTTGGAAATTTCCTTTACTTTTCAATAATTTTTTCTGATTATGTAAATTTTATCCAAGCCTCAAATATATAGTGCCGACAGTGTAACAACTAGAAATAAATGAATACACTGCATACACATTTTTTTATTTTGAGGAAAACAAGAGGGTTCAATTATCTCAGGCCTCCAATTTTGTGTCATTAACTCCTCCTGGAAAATAACGTGACATCCAGCACTTTAAGTTCATCAAAAGGTCTCAGTTACCACCCTCATCTGAGAAGCATCATGCTCTTTATTTTTAAGAACCTACGCCCATCTGCCCACACATGAGAAGTACCTGTATCCAGGAAAACAGTAAATGCAAGAAAGTCAGTAATAAATGAAATTAAAATCTCAGCATTACTTCCAATCACTTTTTACACACCTAGATACATGCAAATGCATTTCTGTATATCTGTATGTAGATATATTACTTATTTGTTTTATAAGTTTGGGAATCACACAATATGTATTATTTTATAACTTGCTTTTTCCATTTAACAACATCTATGAGGACTTTTTTCATGCATGCTTATTTTTTATATGTTTGCCTATAACTAGAAAATATATTTAATAAAGTTTTTTCCAAAGCAAAATCAATATACTACCTTAGCCAGAAATATATGAGAAGCCTAAAGCAGATGATTGTTCCATTAACTAAATTTTAATTTTTTCTTTCTATTTAATAAATGATTAGATAATCAAGTTTGTTTTTTCTGTTAAAAAGAAACAGTGTTCAGAACAGGTTATTCTCCCAAGAAGGCCTGGTTATTCCTCAAGTTAAGAAAAAAATGTCAAAAATTTTATATAAAAGTATTTAATGAATTTATATAAAAAATTACGTAATTAAATATCTAGTAATCCATGCATTATACCATATTATCTTATGTGAATATAAATCTTTCTGTGAAACTTGTGATAACATTTAATAATGCTTCTAAAATCATCCCCTGCCTATATACAACATGATATCCCAACATGAAAAAATTATTCAGAAATGGTTACATACAGCAGGTACAAAGTGGAGCACTTTAACTCTGTAGACTTAGAGTCAGAAGTTATAGGCAGGTCAAAAATTATGTGTCCCTGTTCACTTATTTTTTTTAAGTTGGACAAACAATTCAGCACTCCTGGAGAGACCCCCAAATCCATTCAAACATGGATGAAAAAATCCATTGTCTCTGTAAAAGAAATCCTTTTCTTGAAACAGCTGCCAAAGAGAAGCCACCAGCTGGCCTGATGGTTTGGCCAGCAAAGCCAGCTAATGTGGAGATGATTGTCAGATGGCAATGTCCCAGGGACCTGGGCATTGCCAGCCAGAGCCTGCTGAGTAGGTGACAAGCACCTTGAGTCCCCCAGGCCAAGTCCCCACCTTTCCAGGCTGTCTGGCATACAATACACAGAACTGTTGGCAGTCAGCTCTGGTTATTGGCATCTTCCAAATAATTTTCCCACATGTGAATCCTGAACAGGGGCTTGAGTTAGTGACGCGAAAGCTGGACACTCTATTGTACACGGTCTCATTCTCTCAAAGCAACCGGGGGAACATGTGGGCTTCAGCCCAGGGTCCAGGGTGCAGCTTCTACCAAAGGACAGAGAAATTATCATGCCATTTTACTGCCTCAAATATTATGTGCTTGTTCAGGATATCATGCCATTGTCCAGATTTTACTCTAAGGAAGTTCTTTACCAAACTGTATCTAATATAGGATATTCCTCATCAAAAACTACAACTTCCTACCAGACCACAGTGATTCTCCAATTTGACCACCTTGTGCCCAGGAACAAAGCAGAGAGACTTAAAGCAGTCAAGATGTTCACTCTACACACAGCCCTGCCCCACATCTACTCACCATTTTCCCTCACTGATTCACACAGGGTCTCCTCCAACGAGTGCAGGAAATGGCCCCTTCTCTCTCAGAACAAGACTTCGTCTCCCACTTCACAGAGAAGATATGAGCTCCCTCAAGCCTAGTCATACTCATGCACACACACTCACACAGGCATGCACACACACACACATCACACACTGACCACCTCCACACACATCTTTATCGCTTTCCCCCATCTCAGAGGAAACATCCTCTCCCCTCAGGCCATGCTTTTTTTTTTTTTTTTTTTTTGAGATGGAACCTCACTCCGTCACCCAGGCTAGAGTGCAGTGGCACAATCTCAGCCCACTGCCTCTGGCTTCAAGCGATTCTCCTGCCTCCCAGCCTCCAGAGTACCTGAGACTACAGGCGTGCACCACCATGCACTGGTAATTTTTGTATTTTTAGTAGAGACAGGGTTTCACCATGTTGCCCAGGCTGGTCTTGAACTCCTGGCCTCAAGTGATCCGCCCGCCTCAGCCTCCCAAAGTGCTGAGATTACAGGTGTGAGCCACCACGCCTGGCCTAGACCATGTTTTTGTTCTTCCCCTCCTTCAGGATCCCATCAAACCCTCCCTTAACATTGATCTTTTCCATTCTACTGGTTCCTTTCCCACTGCCCACCAATATATTCAGGTTCCTGACCCCCAGGCTACTTTCAGCCACCAGTTGGTTTCCTTCCCTTTACTGCCAAGCTTCCTGGGAAAAAAACCCTACATGAGCACTTTGTCCTTAACCCTGCCCTTACACCAGCCCTCCATCCTTAATCTCTGTTCAAACCACTCAAGTTGAATCCTGCTTCCTGTCAGAGCCCTGAAGGTACACATTCTAAATCTCACTTTTCTCATCCTTAAAACCAGGATAACAATACAGCATTACTTAGGATGAGGGCTAAGCCATTGTAACAAACAGACCCCACATTAGAGTGGCTTACCACAGAGGCTTATGCTATTCTTGCTGTAACACTCCTCAAATGAGAGGAACAGTCATCAGGGAAGCCATGCTCCATGTGATCACTCAGAGAACCAGGATTTTTCTACGCTGCTGGTTCATCAAATTTTAACGTGCGTGTGAATCATCCAGCTCTTGTTAAAAATGCAGGTTCTGATTTGATGTCTGGGATAGGGCTTGAGAGGCCGCATTTTTTTTGAGATGGAGTGTTGCTCTGTCACCCAGGCTGGAGTGCAGTGGTGCTATCTCAGCTCACTGCAACCTCCACCTCCCGGGTTCAAGTGATTCTCCCGCCTCAGCCTCCCGAGTAGCTGGGACTACAGGCATGCACCACCACGCCTGGCTAATTTTTGTATATTTTGGTACAGACAGGGTTTTGCTATGTCAGCCAGGCTTGTCTTGAACTCCTGACCTTAAGCAATCCACCCACCTCGGCCTCCCAAAGTGCTCAGTTTACAGGCGTGAGCCACCACGCCTGGCAAGAGTCTGCATTTCTAACAAGCTCCCAGGTGATGCCTGGCTGCCCGGATATGAAGCATACTCTGAGTAGGAGGAGCCTAGGGTGTTGCCCTTTCCTGCTTGATCAAAGCAGAGTCATAGGCACCTCTATATTCCAGCTCTCCAGAAGGGAAAGACGGCACGTGGACGAGTGCATGCTCAATGTCCTAAGGCCCAGACTTGGGAGACCCCATCTGCTCACATGCCGCTGGCAAGCATGAGTCATATGGCCACACCTAGAGGCAAACAAGAGTGGGGACCTAGACATTATTTTTATCTATCGTGGAATTTTCTGGGAGGCACTGAGAACAAAGAGCAGATATATTTGAGTGTGGAACACTTGCCAAAACCAAGACAATTATTGGAATACCGTCAGCCATTCCAGCTGCTGTGGAGTGAAATGGTGTAGAATGGTGATGGCTGGAGCTGACAGTGGTTGGGCAGCGGGGTAGAAGAGTGAAGGTGTGGCTTGAAGCACTGCACTATGGCCCTAGGAAGGCAAGTACATCTCTAATAGAAATGACAGCCTGGGACACCACGCATTCAGAAGTAGATATAGGAGTCATTTGCCCTTGCTGGTCTATTTTTGGCTCTCGTGGAGGTCCAAATGTTTCTGTATTATTCTGGATATTGTTCAAGATGCAGGACCCCTGCAAGACTTGGTCCCATGCTGCCCGAGCTGAAGGCAACCAGAGTATCGCTATGGCATTTCCCTAAATGTTAGCTGTACGAAAGCGCATGTTCTGCAGCAAGACTTTCTAAGTTTAAATCCCAGTTCTGCCACTTCCCGTGTGACCTTAGGCAACTTACTTCATCTCTCTGTGCCTCAGTTTTGTCATCTGTAAAATGAGGATAGCTACATTACTCGTGTCATAAGATAATTTGAAGATTGAGAGTAGTGATGTATTTTAGAAGCTTATACAATACCTGATACACAGTAAGTCTTTAAATATCATGCTATGTTTTATCTCAACTTTATTTTCTTAAACTGCTGTAACCACACAATGGGTTCTCTTTGTTTGCTGCCTAGAGAAAGCTGATTTATCAAGACAGGAGAACTGCAATAGCAAAAGAGTTTAGGCCGGACACGGTGGCTCACACCTGTAATCCCAGCACTTAGGGAGGCTGAGGCGAGTGGATCACTTGAGGTCAGAAGTTAGAGACCGGCCTGGCCAACATGGTGAAACCACATCTCTACTAAACATACAAAAATAAGCTGGGTGTGGTGGCTGGCAGGCGCCTGTAATCCCAGCTACTTGGGAGGCTGAGGCAGGAGAATCGCTTGAACCTGACAGACAGAACAAGACTCCAGCCTGGGCGACAGAGTGAGACTCTGTCTCAAAACAAACAAACAAACAAAAAAAAAAAAAATAGAAAAGGATTTAATTCACGCAGAGTCGGCTGTAAGGGAGAATGGAGTTTTATTATTACACAAATCAGTTTCCTCCAAAACTCAGAGATTGGGATTTTTAAGGATAATTTGGTGGGTAGGGGGGTTGGAAAGTGGGGAGTGCTGATTGGTCAGGTCAGAGATGAAATTATAGGGAGCCAAAGCTGTCCTCTTGTGCTGAGTCAGTTCCTGAGTGGGGGCCATAAGACCACATGAGCCAGTTTATCGATCTGAGCGGTGCCAGCTGACCCATTGAGTACAGGGTCTGCAAAATATCTCAAGCCCTAATCTTAGGTTTTACAATAGTGATGTTATTCCCAGGAGCAATTTGGGGAGGTTCAGAATCTTGCAGCCTCCAGCTGCATGACTCCTAAACCATAATTTCAAATTTTGTGGCTAATTTGTTAATCCTGCAAAGGCTGTCTAGTCCCTAGGCAGGAAGAGGATTTGTTTGGGGAAAGGGCTGTTATTGTCAGCTGTAACTTTGTTTCAAAGGTAAACTGTAAACTAAGTTCCTCTAAAAGTTATTTCACCTACACCCAGGAAAGAACAAGGGCAGCCTGAAGGTCAGAAGCCAGATGGAGTCAGTTAAGTCGGATCTCTTTCACTGTAATAATGTTCTGAGTTATAATTTTTGCAAAGGTGAATTCACTTCTGACTTCCTCAGACCTGTCCAAAATTCACTTCTCACCATTCTAGCTCCTTTTTTCCTCAGTCGCCCAAAGTTGAAGAACGAGGCAGCTCAAGTTCTGTGATGATCCTGGCAACCTCACATACCCAAGTATAATGAGTGTGGAAGAAACCCACCTCAAATTACACTGGAGCACAGCACACAAGAACAACTTCTCATAAATTGCTCTTATGGTCAACCCTAAAAGAGTAGAAAGAAAGCAGCACCATCAGCCCTGGAAACTCCTTAGGGCCCAGATGCATTCCTAATAGTTCATGATGAAGTTAAATCATCTCACTGCTCCCCTCCCCTACACTTGCCCTCGTTGAAGACATTTTGTGCTGTTGGGTTAAAATTCCAAGGGCAATCCTGAAGAGAAAAAGAATTACCAAAGGATTCAAATAAACATAAAAGGGAGAGTTTGATTGGACTATGGAGAAGTCCTAGCTATGGAGAATGCCAAGGAGATAGAGCAGGCCTGTGCTTTGGGGACAATGGAGAGTACAGGACTGATTGCCTATGGAAGCATTCTACTTCTTTTTTTAGCATCTTCTGACAAAGCCATCTCTTTACTCCTCTCAAACTTCTTCCTTAAACCACTACCATTCCCAGAAGCATGCTACCACCCAAAACTGGAGCCCCTGACAATCAGAGCAACTGGAAGTGTCCATAGAAAGCTCTACATGACAGACAGCAGATGTCCATTCATTACTGAACTTTCTCCATTAGGAAGGGGAGCCCTGTAAGAGGATATGGATTGAATGGTTCCATCCAATCACTTCATTTCACGGATTAATTCTTTAATCTAGACAACAAATATTTACAAATTCCTACTGTGTGCTAGGCACTGAGAGAGAGGAACTAACCCAGAAAATCTCAAGTCACATCGTTTTGAACCCTGGACCAGAGTCCATGTCTTTTGATCCCTGGCAAAGCATTCTCCATCTACATCCTGCTCCCCCTAAGGGTTCCCCTTGCTCTGAGAACATGGGTTAATGTCTGCCACAGCTTTCCATTCTCAGGCAGGCAAACTTCCACACAAGCAAAACCACAAGCAAATTTACAGAGAAGGTCCTCTTTCTTCAGGGCCCAGTTAGGCAACTGAGAGGCTGATAGAAGCAAAACCACATTTGTTGAGCGCTGCCTATGTGCCAGGGCCTCTTCTAAATATTTTACCCACACTGTCCCATTTAATCCTTACAACCCCCTCACAGATGGGTACTATTGCTAGCCCCATGTTACAGATGAACAAAAGTTTACAGAGGTGAAGAAGGAAAAAAAAAAAAAACTTGTTCAGGATCTCATAACTAATGAGCAGAGATCCATGCCTTAAACTCAGCTTTTCCCAGCAACAAAGCCAGAATCGTTTTCCACAGCTCACTGCCCAGTAATTTACTGAAATAAACAACTGATTGTTTCTGAGATCACAAGAGCTTTGGCATATAGGAGTCACATGGGATTGTTAAATACTCTGTAACTACAATACCATCAGATGGGGGTGATTTGTTCTTATGGTTTGTGGACTCCCTTTGGCTCTGTCCACCAAATTACTTTTTGGGGTTTTGCAAAATAGGAAACAAAAGTGACAATATTTTAAATCAAACAGGATCTATGTATTAGTTATACCATGCCTATATCTCTATGTAAATGTTAAGAGGTTCCACTAATTCCCAGAGCCACCTTATATACCAGTTTCTCTCTAAAGTGGAGAAACCACATTTGAAGCAAATCAGGCACGAGCGAGCAGCGTAATAGAGAACTCTACCACAAGGCGGTTTCTCGTGTGTCTGTAATGTTCCACTAATTAAACTTTGGAAGCATTTAAGACTGTCTTCAATGTGTATACATACCCACAGTGCAGCCTGACAGAAAAAAATCCATTTCAACGAGTCCTGCACCAACAGTAGTGAACAAATGGATTTGAATTGTTAGGGTACATAATTATATGAAATACAGTTTTCTCTCTATGAAAAAGATTAGTTGTTCAGACATGCAGCTTATGAACCCAACTTTATGCAACATATATGGGTTTTTTTTTTTTCTTGCAGTACATCAACTAACTAAGCACACATGCCATTGGCTGGCTGTGACTGTTTTATCAGGGAGCCCCAGAAGCTAAGGGGGCAAACTTTCTGGAAATGTGCTACAGGAATTAAGAAGAGGAGACTTGTTTCTAAAAATAAAAGAAAGAAACGCAGTGAAAACATGAATGAAAAACATTCAAATCAGTGCTACAGATTTGCTTTCCCACATCTAGATGTACCTTCAAACAAATCTCATTACCAAATAAAAACTAAAGAAATTAAAACAAGTCACCTCTATGATGTTTCACCAGCTATGATTACTCGACTCCATTCGAAGATGCATAAAATGCTTTTAAGATACAGGTTTAAAATGAATAAATAAGTAAATAAAAAGATACAGGCCTAACTATGCCTTAGTGGAGTAAATCCAGTATGGGCCCAGCTTCACACCCACTCATTTAATTAAAGAGCCTACTCTGCAATCAAACCAATCCCATGACTTAGCACAGGCAAATAAGAAATTATTTAAGGTAAATACAAGAACCACAGAGCCTGTCATTCAATTTAAGCTCCATGGATCCCACCTTGCTCAACAATTTTAAAAGAATATGGACTTCAACCTATGAGAGTTTTGTAAAGCAAAAATGATAATAACCATTGAAAAGCAATTTTAATTGGGAAAAAAACTATTCTGTTTAACGTAGTGCAGGGCTTGACAACCACCAAAAATTAGAGTGTGCAGGCCATGCCCAAGCTTCACAGCTTCTCTAAAAAGAGCATGTTTCAAACTCCACCTTTCCAGCCTCTTCCTTGGTCCTACAGTGGTCAAGTGACTTCTGAGCCAGCCCTCTTACCACTCCAAAGATGAGGTTCTTCAGCAAAACTCCTACCTCACAAGGGAAAAAAAAATTATTTTTAAGAAAACTGGACTTGATCAAATAAGCCACATCAGAAAGGACTGAAGTGCTGATGACTGAATAAAAGCTAGGAGCTCATTGAACATAAATATAGGTTGGAGAATTTACAGAGATTCTTCAGAGACTGGAGAGAGATATCTAAATCGCTTTCCTATACCTGGCACACAAGCTAACTATTGCCCCTAGACATCAGGAGGCTTTGCACTGACTGTGACGACAGGCCACCATCCCTGCAACTGGTTAGTCAATGTGTCTCTTCCTCACACACTGACCATGTGCTCATGAGAGCAGGGGCTGTATCTGCCTGTTTCATTCATACTTCTGGCAACATGCTTGGTATATTTGCACTTATAAATGTTTGCTGAATACATAAATTAACTACTTCATACATGGGTTCATGCACAGCTATATAGAAAACCATGACCTCAAAATACAGATACTTGGCTGGGCATGGTAGCTTATGCCTGTAATCCTACCACTTTGGGAGTCCAAGGCGGGAGGATTGCTTGAGTCAAGGAGTTTCTAGACCAGCCTGGGCAACATAGCATGAACTTGTCTTTACAAAAAAAAAAAAAATATATATATATATATACACACACACACACACACACATGTGTGTGTATATATATATACACACATACACATATATATGTATATATATATACACACACATATATGTATATATATATACACACACATATATATGTGTATATATATACATACACACACACACACACAGATATTGGACATCTTAATTTCCACTTCCCAAATATACTGCATTTTCCTTATTAAGTCAAAAAATACAAACTCAACTAACATAATAAGTAAGTATAACAGCATTCTGCCCTCTTTTCTATTTCATCTTAGTTGGTTTTCATGAAATCTGTGTTTGTGAGAACACTATTAATGTGTTTGATGTATAAAGATTTTTTTTCTTAGTTTAGTAAAATGGGAGAGGTTTCTGTCTCAAGTCCAAGGGAAATAGCCTTTCAACTGTGGTTTTAAATTCTGAATTATATAGTCACATGAACATGAGTCTATTTCAAAAGCCATATTACAATGAAATAGAATGAAAACTACCCAAAACATGTATCTAAAAAGAGCTAGATAAATCACACTTGCTAATATTCATATATTTAACAAAATGTTATAATATTTTATAAATCATCTGTTTTCAAATCTAATTGTTTTTCTTCTTAACAAACAACATTAAGTCTTCCCTAGAATGAAATTCTGAACAAGTGAGTCCCCTGCTTAAACTACTGCATTGAGTGACTCTACATTGACCTTTATGGCAGGTCTTACTCTGACCCTTGTTTACCTCCCCACTTGCATGCCCCACCATTCCTCCATAGATTCTGTGCCCCAACTAGACAGGACTACATTCAGCTCTACAAACATGTCAGGCCACTCTTTCTCACCTCTGAGTGCTCATGCGTGCTGGCCACTGCCTCGATCTTCCTCTACCTCCTCACTCCTTCTGCCTTGGTAACACCAATTTGTCTTTCAGATCTTAGCTGAGACATCCAGAAAGCCTTTTCTGAACACCACCACTCTTTTGCAACATGAAGTTAGGAGTCTTCTCTGTGCCCCTTCAAATACCCAGGTCATACCTCCGTGCTGCCATTTCCTTACCAAGTGATTGCTTATTACCTATGTGTATTCCTAGATAGTAGCTACTCCATGAGTATTATTGAATGTATGCATGCATGCTAAAAGAGGTGAGATAGATGGCAAAGTGGTCCTTTCTTGCTAAGAGTTTATGTTTTGTGTACCTCATTCATGTGCATGAGTAAGAAAATCACCTTACATCATGGCCTTTCCCCATAACAATCTTTATAGTCCTTTAAACAACTTTATGTAATAATGATAGGAAGATCCTAGAAGGATTTGCTTTAACCTGATACTAATTGTCATTATCCAATAACTGTTGTACTAACATTAAGTTTTTTAATTTTTTTTTTGAGACAGAATTTCACTCTTGTTGCCCAGGCTGGAGTGCAATGGTGCAATCGCAGCTCACTGCAACCTCTGCCTCCCAGGTTCAAGTGATTCTCCTCCCTCAGTCTCCCAAGTAGCTGAGATTACAGGCATGCACCACCATGCCTGGCTAATTTTGCATTTTTAGTAGAGATGGGGTTTCACCATGTTGGTCAGGCTGGTCTTGAACTTCTGACCTCAAGTGATCCACCTGCCTCAGCCTCCCAAAGTGCTGCGATTACAGGTGTGAGCCACTGAGCTGGCCTAATATTTTTTTAATTAAAAATAGAGACAGGTCTCACTACGTTGCCCAGGCTAGTTTATTAACTCCTGGGCTCAAGTAATCCTTCTGCCTCGGCCTCCCAAAGTGCTGGGATTACATGCATGAACCACCACACCCAGCCTGTTGTACTAAAATTCCTTTTAAAAACTAATTTTTAGAACGTTTCCATTGCTGACCAGGCACAGTGGCTCACATCTGTAAATCTCAGCACTTGGGAGGCTGAGGCGGGCAGATCGCTTGAGCTCAGGAGTTTGAGACCAGCTTGGGCAACATGGTGAAACCCTGTCTCTACAAAAAATACAAAAAATCAGCCAGGCTAGCCATATGTAGAAAGCTGAAACTGGATCCCTTCCTTACACCTTATAAAAAAATTAATTCAAGATGGATTAAAGACTTAAACGTTAGACCTAAAACCATAAAAACCCTAGAAGAAAACCTAGGCATTACCATTCAGGACATAGGCATGGGCAAGGACTTCATGTCTAAAACACCAAAAGCAATGGCAACAAAAGCCAAAATTGACAAATGGGATCTGATTAAACTAAAGAGCTTCTGCACAGCAAAAGAAACTACCATCAGAGTGAACAGGCAACCTACAAAATGGGAGAAAATTTTCACAACCTATTCATCTGATAAAGGGCTAATATCCAGAATCTACAATGAACTCAAACAAATTTACAAGAAAAAAACAAACAACCCCATCAAAAAGTGGGCGAAGGACATGAACAGACACTTCTCAAAAGAAGACATTTATGCAGCCAAAAAACACATGAAAAAATGCTCACCATCACTGGCCATCAGAGAAATGCAAATCAAAACCACAATGAGATACCATCTCACACCAGTTAGAATGGCAATCATTAAAAAGTCAGGAAACAACAGGTGCTGGAGAGGATGTGGAGAAATAGGAACACTTTTACACTGTTGGTGGGACTGTAAACTAGTTCAACCATTGTGGAAGTCAGTGTGGCGATTCCTCAGGGATCTAGAACTAGAAATACCATTTGACCCAGCCATCCCATTACTGGGTATATACCCAAAGGACTATAAATCATGCTGCTATAAAGACACATGCACACGTATGTTTATTGCGGCACTATTCACAATAGCAAAAACTTGGAACCAACCCAAATGTCCAACAATGATAGACTGGATTAAGAAAATGTGGCACATATACACCATGGAATACTATGCAGCCATAAAAAATGATGAGTTCATGTCCTTTGTAGGGACATGGATGAAATTGGAAATCATTCTCAGTAAACTATCGCAAGGACAAAAAACCAAACACCACATGTTCTCACTCACAGGTGGGAATTAAACAATGAGAACACATGGACACAGGAAGGGGAACATCACACTCTGGGGACTGTTGTGGGGTGGCAGGAGTGGGGAGGGATAGCATTAGGAGATATACCTAATGTTAAATGATGAGTTAATGGGTGCAGCACACCAGCATGGCACATGTATACATATGTAACTAACCTGCACATTGTGCACATGTACCCTAAAACTTAAAGTATAATAATAATAAAATAAAATTAAATTAAAAATCAGCCAGGCATGGTGGCACGTGCCTGTAGTCCCAGCTACTCGAGAGGCTACAGTGGGAGAATTGCTTGAGCCAAAGAAGTCAAGGCTGCAATGAGCCAAGATGGTGCCACTGCACTCCAGCCTGGGTGACAGAGTGAGACCCCACTTCAACAAAAAAAAAAAAAAAAAAAGAAAAAGAAAGAAAGAAAAGTCTCCATTGCTTATGTGAAAATTATAGATACTTCATCATATACAGACATCACATGATTAAATGAAGCTATAAAAAGGGGCCTTAATTTTCACATTGTTTTAAATGTGTAGTTTACCTGTTTTTTTTAATCTCTGCATGTGACATCAGTAAATGTCCAATGATGGTAGTAATCATGATGATAACAGTAATAGAAATAAATAATATAAAGAATGACATATCCCTAAAAGCTCCAAGTTGCCCTCAAAAGGCTTGGAGCATATTTCATGTGAGGCTCGTTTTCATAGCTGGATGACATCGTGAAAGAAAACCAATTCTGAAAGATGTTGTTGACATGTGTGACCCCATGGAAATTATTTCAATCTGTGGGCAATTTGTTTTCAGTCTTTTTGTACAGCACAGAAAATTCAGTCAGCTCTCTATCACACAACACCTATCTCTGCATTCACTCTCTTTTCTTGGTTCATCAGGATGCAAAATAACCTAAACAAAATGACTACGCTGACGTTTTCTTCAAATACCATAATAATTGTTAAATGGTACTGACCAGAGACAAAAGGAAATTTTATTTTCTGTTGATCACACACATCTTTTTATACATGAAAAACCACAACACTATCATTCTCTACCAGGCTGCTTCTGCCAACAACTATTACTGATTGGGATTCACAGAAAGCCCTCGGCCTCATATGAACACGACAAGAGTCAAATTAGGTGGGCTGGGAGCAAAACAAAGAGCTGCAGAAAAGGAATCCTCTCAAACTCAGCATTTTGACAGAACCTTCTTCGTGCCAGCGCGCATGCTGCCTCATTAAATGATGTAGAAAGGTCAGAGGTTAATCAGCTTCAATTTGGCATGCATGTTGAGTAGCTTTTAGTCATCATTTTATATTTCCAAATGAGAACCAAGAAACACTTCAAGTCAGTGGAGCATTTTCTAATGACAACTTTTAACTCTTCAGAGACAGAATTTCTCACTAAGTTGCCCTTTTTTGACAGTTTTATTGAGGTATAATTGTCATTTAATAAACCATACATATTGAAAGCATACAATTTGGTAAGTTTTAACATGTGTACATAGGTGAAAAAATTGCCCATATCAAGATAATGAACATAATCTTCGCTTCCAAAAGATTCTTCCTGCACTGCTGTAATCCTGCCTTCTTACTCCTGCCTCACCCATACCCAGACAACCACTAATCTGCTTTCTGTCATTATAGTTCACATTTTCTAGAACTTTACATGAATAAAATCATACAGTATGTACTCTTTTTAGTGTGGCTTCTTTCACTCTCAGTAATTATTTTCATATTTATCCATGTTGCTCAGCCGAGCATGGTGGCCCACACCTGTAATCCCAGCACTTTGGGAGGCCAAGGCAGGAGAATCTCTTGAGATCAGGAATTTGAGACCAACCTGGGCAACACAGTGAAACCCTGTCTCTACCAAAAAATACAGAAAAAAAAAATTAGGTGGGCCCTGTGGCACGCACCTGTTAATCCCAGCAACTTGGGAGACTGAGGCAGAAGAATCACTTGAACCTGGGAGATGGAGGGTACAGTAAGCTGAGATTGCACCACTGTACTACAGCCTGGGTGACAGAATGAGACTCTGTCTCAAAAAAAAAAAAATTTATTCATGTCGTTCATATAAGTAAGTAGTTCCATTGTTTGAATCTATGACAATTTATTAACCTGTTGAAGGTGAATTTGGGTTATTTGCAGATGCTTTTGGTTATTAACTGCTATTAACATTTGTGTACAAGTCTTTGTATGGACACATGCTTTCATTTTTTTCTTGAGTAAATACCTACAAGTAGAACGACTGCATCATAGAGTAGGTATATGCTTAACTGTTTTTCAAAGTGTTTGCATCATTTTACATTTCCACCAGCAATGTAACAGAGTCTCAGTTGTTCCATATCCTCACCAACACTTGGTATGGTTGATCCTTTTAATGTTAGACATTCTAATATGTATGTAATATAATAGTATCAATTGTGGTTTTCATTCCCATTTCCCTAACAACTAATGATGTTGGGCATTTTTTATGTACTTATTTATCGTTACATATCTTCTTTGATGACATGTCTGTTCAAATATTTTTAAAACAACTTTTAAAAAACAATTCTTTGTTTTTGTTTTTTGATAGATGTTCAAAAAGGCTATTTTTCAACTCATTCCTTTGATTTTTTTTATTGTTGTGTTTTAAGAGATTTTTGTATATTCTAAATACAAGTCCTTTATCAGGTACGTGGATTGCAAATATTTTCTCCCAGTCTGTGGCTTACATTTTCATTCTCTTCACAGTGTTTTTTGAAGAGCAAACGTTCTTAATTTTAACGAAGACCAACTTACTGATTTTTATTTTTGGTGTTACACCTAAGAAATCTTTGCCTACTCCAAGGTCACAAAGGCTTTTGCCTATGTTTTTGTCTATATATTTTACAGCTTTAGGTTTTATATTTAGGTCTATAATCCATTTTGAGCTCGTATTTGTATATGGTACAAGTTATGAATTGCTATGTGGTCAGTTTTGGGTTTTGTTGATTATTTATTTATTATTTATTTTGCATACAAGTATCTAATTGTTCCAGTACCATTCGTTGAAAAGAATATTCTTTCTCCACTGAATTACCTTTGCACCTTTGTAAAAAAAATCAAGTGATCATGTATGTGATCACTTATTGCCTTTTAATTCCCACTCTGTTCTGCATGGGCTGCTAAAACAAAGCACCTAACAGTGTCTTTCACTAGAAACATCATAGCAAACCTCTGACCCTGCAGGAAGTTTGATTAGTTGTTACAGTCAGAACTCTCAAAGATCGTGCGAGGTCAAAGAAGAAAATACAGTTGTAAAATAAATACAGAAAGAGAAAGACAGCACTGCCAGTTAACCATGGAGGATAGAATACAAAGTTTTATCTCTGTTTCATTCCTAACACTGTTAAACAAATTAAGAGAAATAAAAAGACATGATGTCTCAAGGATAAAGAGTGCAGGAGAGTAGACAACAGCGAATGAAAGATAAAGACAAAGAAAATCTTGGAATCTGGAAAAAAGAAGGATGAATAGTCAGTAATCTAGCAGACCAGAGAAAGTTAAAAACTAAATGCCTGCATTAAGGAAAGCCAACAAGATATACATCAATTCTACAGAAATACCTAGGAATTTGGAAGGCAGAATACAGATTGAAGCTGAAATGGTAAAACTAATTCCTCTCCATATGGGTCTCATCGCTCTCTGTCTGGTCTCTCTGCATGGGCTAATTTGGATTCCTCACAGTAGAATTGCTGGGTTCCAAGAGCAAGTGTCCCAAAAGAGAAAGCCAAATGGAAGCTGCTTTTTTTTTTTTTTTTTTTTAATGATCTAGCCTCAGAAGTAACATAGCATCACTTCTGCTGTAATAGTAGTAGTTACAAGTTCCTGCCCAGATTAAGAGGAGAAAACACAGACTCCCACCTCTTAGTCAGGAGAGTGCCAGTCACACTGTAAGAAGAAAATGTGAGATGGGATATATTCATTGGTACGCCATCTTTGGAAAATAAAATCTACCTACTTTCATAAGGAAACAGAGGCCCAGAGAAGTCTGTATTATCCAAATCACAGTCAGTAGCAGAGTAAGACTAGAAACTAGAAATCTGAACTATCTGAACTCCTATTCCATGTTCCTTCCACTAACTCAACTTGACTCTTCATTTTATAAAATCCACACTGGTGAGACTACAGAGTTAATGGATAGAGAGAGTTTAGTATAGGAAAATTCTTACCTGAACCTAGGTAAGATTGTCATGATTCAGTGAGTTCAGGCCATAAAGAAACTATTATTCACCAGTAGAGCTATGGAAGTTAGGAAATCCTAGAAAAGAATTTTTAATAATTTCCAGACCAAAAAAAAAGTTAATGACGTCAATGGAGGAAAGGTTTACAAGTCAGGCTTCCTCATTGCTGAGTTTTATGGCTTTATAAAAATCTATGAATGTGTTTTCTACAGACAGCTTCATTCTTTATTTCAGAGACAGTAATACAAATAATTCTAGTGTGCTTTAACTATCTAACAACAGGAATCAGGTATGGTTTTCTGAGCAAGTTAAATTCCAACAGTGTTACTCATTTTGATATGTTTTACTCTGCTAATTTATATATTTAAAGTAATGGTTTAATTAGGCCAGGCGCGGTGCATGCCTGTAATCCCAGCACTTTGAAAGGCAGAGGCAGGTGGATCACTTGAGGTCAGGAGACCAGCCTGGCCAACATGGTGAAACCCCATCTCTACTAAAAATACAAAAATTGTCCAGGTGTGGTGGTGCATACCTGTGGTCCCAGCTACTGGGGAGGCTGAGGCAGGAGAATCGCTTGAACCCAGGAGGCGGAGGTTGCAGTGAGCCAAGATCACGCCACTGCACTCCACAGTGAGACTCCACCTCAAAAAAAAAAAAAAATGACAGTAATGGTACAAAAAGGAATGAGATTAAATAGAAATAAAAAAAACTGCGATGTCTTACTATATAATTTGTAGTAGATCTAATTAGCCAAGGACACATGTAATCTCAAGGTTAACCAATAAAAGAATAGCACAAGGGCAAAACTAATAAGCTAATAGAGGGAGTAAATAAAATCTTTAAAATGTTTAATTCAGGATGGGTGCGATGGCTTACACCTGTAATCCCAGCACTTTGGGAGGCCGAGGTGGGCGGATTACTTGAGATCAGGAGTTTGAGACCAGCCTGGCCAACATGGTGAAACCCTATCTCTGCTAAAAATACAAAAATTAGCTGGGCATGGTGGCGTGCACCTGCAGTACCAGCTACTCAGGGGGCTGAGGCAGGAGAATCACTTGAACCCGGGAGGTGGAGCTTTCAGTGAGCTAAGATCACACCATTACATTCTAGCCTGGGCATCAGAGTGAGACTCTGTCTCAAAAAAAAAAAAAAAAAAAGTTTAATTCATTAAAAAGACAAAAATAAGGAGGAAAAAAGGGAACAGAGAACATGGGACAAATGTAAAGGATAAGACAGCATATATATCCTAAATATATTAGAAATTACAATAAATATGTGAATACACAATAATGCATCCATCCACTCCATCTCTCAAGGAAGTTTCAGGTGTTACAAGTTTTTGCTATTACAAAAATACACTAACAAAATGAAAGTGGAATCACTAAAGACTGTACATCTTCCACTTTATCAGGTCTTGCCAAATTGCTTTCCCTCATCATAAAACATCTCCTCCTTCAGCACATTCCTGCCAATGCTTGGTATCACCAGACTTAAAAAATTTGCCAATCTCATGGGCATGAAGTAATGCCTTATAGCGTTAATTTGCATTTACCTTACCAAAGGTAAAGTTGAATATCTTTTATATATTAACCAGGAGGATTTCTTCTTCTATGATTTGACCTCTTATATCATTTGCCCTTTTATTGTTCTGTTTTTTGATTTGCCTCTTAATTTATTTCATATGTTAGTCACTGGCTTGGATTACTGAGTAGATAATAGTATTCTTCATACAGAGAGAAAATAAAGATACATGTTGGAGCTGCAGAAGTAAAAAAGAAAGAAAGAAAAGAGAGAGAAAGAAAGAAAGGAAGGGAGGGAGGAGGAGGGGGGAAGGAAGGAAGGAAAGAGGGAAGGAAGGAAGGAAGAAAGGAAGGAAGGAGGGAGGGAGGGAAGGAAGGAGGAAAGGAAGGAGGGAAGGAAGGAAGGAAGGAATGAAGGAGGGAAGGAAGGAAGAAGGGAAGGAGGGAAGGAGGGAGGGAGGGAGGGAAGGAAGGAGGAAAGGAAGGAGGGAAGGAAGGAAGGAATGAAGGAAGGAAGAAGGGAAGGAGGGAAGGAGGGAAGGAGGGAGGGAGGGAAGAAAGAAAAGAAGCAAAAAGAAAGAGAAAGAAATTCAGGCACATTTTTTAGTAACAGTTCATGAATTCAGTTTCAGATAATATATTGCAAATATCTTCTCAAAATGGCTAATTTTAACTTTATGGTGCCTTTTGCATGCAAATTTTAATATGGTTAACATATTTATTTTCCCTATCTGACTTGTGATTTTCATGTAAAAAATTCCTTCCCAACCTGGAGATTAAAGATGCCCTCAAGTTTTTAAAGTTTTAGATTTCGTTTTAGTTCTCTTCTAGGTCTTTAATATTTCTAGAATTTAATTTTGTTTGTGGTATGAAACTAATACCCAATTCTTTTCCATATAGATAGCCAATTATCCCAGCATCATTTATTAAATGGTCTGTAATTTTCTTCTTGATTTATACTGGCACCTCTGTTACATTCTAACATCTCACATCTATCTATAGTCTAATTGCCTATGTTTGTGCCAATATCACACTATTTTAATTGCTATCACTTCCTTTTTTTTTTTTTTTTTTGAAACAGAGTCTCGCTCTGTCGCCCAGGCTGGAGTGCAGTGGCGCGATCTCGGCTCACTGCAAGCTCCGCCTTCTGGGTTCACGCCATTCTCCTGCCTCAGCCTCCCGAGTAGCTGGGACTACAGGCGCTCGCCACCACGTCCGGCTAACTTTTTGTATTTTTTAGTAGAGACGGAGTTTCACCGTGTTAGCCAGGATGGTCTCCATCTCCTGACCTCGTGATCTGCCCACCTCGGCCTCCCACAGTGGTGGGGTTACAGGCGTGAGCCACCGCGCTCGGCCAATTGCTCTCACTTCTTATTAAATCTTGTTATACAATAAGATAACCCTCCCCTCACTTATTTTTTTAATTGTTTTGGCTCTTCTTAGCATTTTATTATTCCATATTAATTTTAGTTTCAACTTGTCAAGTTTCAAGAAAAAAAGACTGGAACTCCTAATAGAGAAATCAACTTTATGGGTTACTTTGGAAAAAAATTACATCAATATTGAGTCTTCTTACTGTAAACTTACTACATATCTCCATTTACTTAGTTCTATTTTATATTCCTTAGTAAAGTTTTACAATTAACTCCTTTAAAGTGCTGCATATCTTTTGGTAAATATATTCTCAGTACCTTACATTTTTTGTTGCTATTGCACATGTCATTGTTTTAATATTTTCTATTTTTTTGTATATTGAACTTTTTCCAGTAATATTGCTGAAATTTCTCATAAGGCCTAATAATTTATCTGCAAACCCTCTTTTTTTCTTTTTTCTTTTTTTGAGTCAGAGTCTCACTCTGTCACCCAGACTGGAGTGCAGTGGCACAACCTCGGCTCATTTTAACCTCTGCCTCCCAGGTTCAAGCGATTCTCATGCCTCAGCTTCCCAAGTAGCTGGGACTACAGGCACACGCAACCATGCATGGCTAATTTTTGTTTTTTTAGTAGAAACAGGGTTTCACCATGTTAGCCAGGCTGGTCTCGAACTCCTGACCTCAAGTGATCTGCCCGCTTCAGCCTCCCAAAGTTCTGAGATAACAGGTGTGAGCCGTAGCGCCTAGCCTATAAACCCTCTTTTAAGAGAGTACTTCATAAAGGGCAAAGGAACTTCCAAATCAAGTACCTGAGTCCATTACTTTCTGAGCCGGGAAACAAAATATGAAGTTTTAAAACAGAGAGGAAAGGAAATATTATTTCTTTTCATATCCTTATACAGACTACCTAGTGATTTTACCCTACTGTGAGGCCTGGCATAAATAATGAGAGTAATGTTCAGCAATGGCTTTGGAGGAAGGTTCACTCTTTAATCACTCTTTATGCTACTATAGTTAAAAAAAAAAAAAAAGAGACTAAAGACAGAGCCAGGTCATGACTGACTTGTGTGCCAGGCTATGAAGTCTGTATTTTATCCTGAAAGTAATACACTTAGCTCAGATTTGCATTTTGGAGTTTTATTTTAGAAAGAGCTCAAGCAGTGCTAAGAGGGATAGACTGAGCATGTGTTTTTGAGGCAGGGAGCCCAGTTGAGATGCATTGCAGTAACTCTCTAGACTACAAGCTTCACGAAGACAGGGTCAGTTGGTTTTGCTCACCACTGAATCCTCAGAGCCTAGCACAGTGCTTGACACACAACAGATGCTCAATAAGTACTTGTTGAATTAATTGATTCACCAATTAATCTTAGGAAAAATTATCAGGTGGAACCAAAAATAGATAGTTGAGATGGAAAGGAGAAGACAAAAATCTATAAATATTTTAAGCAAAGAGGCAATTATACATTGAGAGTGAGGGGAAAGGAGAAATTTAGACTAGTTCCCAGATTCCTGACTAGGATGACTGCATAGATAGAGATATCCTACAACCAGAGAAGGAACAAAAAATATAGACATGTTTACAGGAATATTTAATAAGTTCAGCTTCAGAATGTTGACTTTGAAGTACTTCCAACATATTTGTCTAAAGAGCAGTTAAATCTGTGGATCTGTAGATGCATTGGGAGGTTGCTGAGGTTATAGGTATCAGGGAGTCACGCTGAAGAAGGGTAGAGTTCAAGTCTCTTTTCTCTATGATGTGCTGTATCCATCTTAAGCTACCCTGTGGTCTCAGGGAAATATTTACAAGGATTTGAGCAGATCTGAAGTTGCCTCTTGAAGAAAAACGTGACCCCACCATAAACACCTGAGTGACTCACCTCCATTTGCAAGTGACGTGACCCTTCATTCAGGTAAGAGCAGAACCAAATATGTCACCCCTGCCATATGCTCATCTTTAATCCAAATCATATCACTGTACCTTCAACAGTATATGCACACTTACTTCTCACCAGAAAAGTTCACCTGGGATTGACTGCTCTCCAGTTCTGGTGGAAGGCCATTGAGTTGAAAGGTTGATAGCCTGAGATTTATTCTCTGTCCACTTCTCTAAATATTCTACCATGTAATCTAGTATAAGGTACCACATTAACTTGGTTCCTTCACTGAGTACCTCTTCAGTGTTATTCTCAGATTTTAACAAAGCCCAATATGAGAAAGAGACATGAATAAAACCCTGGAGCATTTGCTTTAAAGTCTTTTCTGAGGTACTGATCTCTATATTGTTCAATGTCCCTTGCACAGATTTTCTCACGATAAATTCCTTGTTATTTCTACTGGCATTTTTATTATAAAAGTAATTTATGCATGTTGTTACAAAAAAATGTTTTTAAGCAATAGAAAAGCTCCCACATCTATCTTCTTTCCTACCCACACAATTCTAACCCCTAGAAGCAATCAAGGAGTCAGGATTCTTTTCATTGCAAATGCAAGACCTATAGCTTGAAGTGGAATACAAGAAGGAATGGGAAGGGCAGTCCCAAGGGCCACAGGGAATGGAACATGGGGTGTAAACTTCTTATCTCTGCTTCTATGATCTGTTAGTCATTCTCTCACTTTTCTCCGGTGGAGGAGAACAGGACTTCCAGTGATGGGGGACCATAGCCTTCCATCACCATCATCCAACAGGAAAAGAGATTTTTTTCCCCCTTAGAAAAATTCCAGGGGCATGCTCTAATTGGCTTGGTTTAGGTCAATTAGAACTATTGTGGTTGGCAGTGCTCAGAAACTCATGACTGAA
This sequence comes from Pan paniscus, assembly GCF_029289425.2. Classification (NCBI taxonomy): domain Eukaryota; kingdom Metazoa; phylum Chordata; class Mammalia; order Primates; family Hominidae; genus Pan; species Pan paniscus. The sequence continues at coordinate 37,285,123 of NC_073264.2, read as the reverse complement.
TAGAAGAAAAGCAGTTCCCTTAAGGAAGGTGAACACTGTCATCAAAAGAAGCAAGAAGTTGTGCTAAACAGCAAAAGTGACTAAAGACATTATATTATCGTCAGTAGTTTTTTTTTTTAGTTTTTAAAAATATTTTTATTATACTTGAAGTTCTAGGGTACATGTGCATAATGTGCAGGTTTGTTACATATGTATACATGTGCCATGCTGGTGTGCTGCACCCATTAACTCGTCATTTAACATTAGGTATATCTCCTAATTCTATCCCTCCCCCCTCCCCCCACCCCACAACAGTCCCCGGTGTGTGATGTTCCTCTTCCTGTGTCCAAGTGTTCTCATTGTTCAATTCCCACCTATGAGTGAGAATATGCGGTGTCTGGTTTTTTGTCCTTGTGATAGTTTGCTGAGAATTATGGTTTCCAGCTTCATCCATGTCCCTACTAAGGACATGAACTCATCATTCTTTATGGCTGCATAGTATTCCATGGAGTATATGTGCCACCTTTTCTTAATCCAGTCTATCATTGTTGGACATTTGTGTTGGTTCCAAGTCTTTGCTATTGTGAATAGTGCCTCAATAAACATACTAGGTTCCAGACATTTTCTCTGAATTTACAAGCATGTAAATATATCCTTTTTATGTTTTACACAAATAAGAACATACTATGGCAAATTCCTTTTAAGAGTTTATCAAGGAAAAAATGTTCTTCTACAAAATACTATATACTTTCTTTTGATTGGATAATGAGAATTCTCTAATCCAGTATCTCTTTTTCTTGACTGTCAGGAAGCTCAGTGCTAACTACAACATTCGGTTACTACAATGTTCTGTTACCATTATTAAATCTCATTGAAGTATTTACTTTCCTCCTCTTTTCATAATTTTAGATTTCTAATTTCTAGCTTGTCTAGCTTTATGGTACCTCAAATGTCTTTTACTGTAAACTACCTCAAATTCTTTTTGAAAGAAGATGAAATTTTTGTTAAGTTCTTCTAATATCTAGTATTTTTTCACTCTATTATTTTTTCCATTATGAAAGTAATGACTGCTTATACAAAATTTAGACAATAAGTGGAAAAGTAAGGAGAGAAAATTGCCCATGTTCCCACCGCTGTTCTCACCACACATTATTAACATTTTGGTGTATTGCCTAGTTTTAAGAGTCAGAGAAACAGCCAAGTCATATAATCAGCTCAATTGAATAGATTCCTTACTAATCAAAATATCCCTGGAGACTTTAAATGATGGAAGGATCCAAGGAGAATTAACAACAATAAGGGAAGTCTCTGAAATTTGGACAATGCTTACCCAGAATTTATTCTTATAAGATTAGTACTAATACACAATCTACAAGTCCATCTTTCCCAAACATTATCTACCTACACCTAAACTAAAATAAAGCTCAAAAACAAAACGCTACATTTTCCTTAAGCTCCTATAATTGTACTTATCCATGAATTCATTGGGAAAATTATTCCAACCAAAACAAAGGTCACATTTTCTAGCTATTATAGCCAAAATTATGTTTTTGAGACCCACATTTGATAACTAAGTAATCTTTAGATTACTAATTGTGTAAAGTTGCCAAGGTGACAAAAGCAAAAGAAAAGTTCTAGAGAAACTTTAAGATTATTTGTGTACCTGCCTGTTTCCCCTACAAACAGAGCTATACTTTGACTTTGATGGAAAATTAAGAAAATAATTATACAAAATAGTATAATTTTAATACAGGAGTATTAGTCAGCTTGGGCTGCCATCACAAAATACCATAAACTGTGTGGCCTGAACAACAGAAATTTATTTTCTCACAGTTCTGGAGGCTGAAAGTCCAATATTAGGAAGCCAGCATGGTCAATTTCTAGTGAGGGCTCTCTTCCTAGCTTATAGACAGCCGCCTTCTTGATGTAACCTCACATTGCCTTTTCTTCATGCCTGCAAGTGAAGAGAAAGCAAGCTCCGGTGTCCTACTCTTCTAGGACACTAATCCTATCAGACCAGGGCCCTACCCTTATGACCTCATTTAGTCATAATTACTTCCATAAAGGCCATATGTCCATAAAGTCACATTGGGGGTTAGTCACATGATTTTTGAGGGATACGATTTAGTCTATAGCATTCCATTTGCTCTAATAGTCATATTTTCTGGCAGTAATTTTATGTAGCTCTGAATATTTTGAAAATAAGCACTTACTGAGGGGTAAGTTCTTCACCTCCTCTCTGAATAACATTTTACCAATAGCTTCATACAACAAAATAAGCTTCATAAAAACTAAACATGATATGAAGACACAAGTGGCAAGATATACATATGTACATGTGGGTGAGGAGGGAGGGAATAGAGAGGTTCAAAGTTCATTCACTTCTGAATCAACCGAAACCTTGTGTTTCACCTTCAGATTTGGGTCCTAAAATACCCAGTATCATGAAACATAGCTAGGTTGGTAGGTAGATAGGTAGCTATGTTGAAACCATTAAAAATCGATGACCAAGTAGGTATACATGAAAGAATTGGATTCAGAATAAACAATGCAAGCTGAAATTAGAACATTTTGTTTTATGGTACCTTTATGTAAAGTGTGCTTGTGTTTAAATATGGAATCAGGAAACTATTTTGGGTCAGAATTTAAAATAATCCCATTCTTTTGTATTTCTGATTAACACATTTGTCTTTGAGGTTCTTCATCTGAAGTACAAAACTAAACAGAAAAATATATAAATCAAATATTTTGGCCCTTCCCTGGTCTTCCTACCATGGGCTGATACTATTCAGAAAGTATGTCTTTTTCCTCACAACATCTGAAGTACAATATAGAAATTCATCCTTTTCTATATTGAAAATGGGCCTTTCCCCAAGATTTTTATTTTGCATTTAACAAAATAACAGCAAATATCAGGTATTAGAAGGATCGAAACAACCTCTTCTATTCTGTTGTCCTTAGAACACCATCTTTTATTCATAGCTTCTCTTGTGGTGCTGGGAGGCAGATTCTGTTGCTATAGCAACGCCCTGAATATCCTTGGGGATAGCTTACAGTTTTACTTTTTTTTTGAACAACAAAGAGCCATTGATACTACATGTTGCCAAAGGTTATAAAAGTTGAATTCTAAAATGAAAATATTTCTTCTATAGAAGTGGTACACCATATGTGTCCCACAAATTCAAAGAGATATGTAAGGATATGACCTTTGTGTGAACACTGATGAATCTAGTATAATACTGTTTGGATTCAATGGATTATTCACAGCAGAAGTAGTTGAAGTGTATGCCTTGTTTTCTAAGACCACTGTGGGGGATAAGGGGTTTATTCCCAGTATCTGTAAAGATCCAGGAGCAAGAAAAGATAAATAAATCAAAGGTCCCATCGCTTACATTTTGTTTGTTACTTTGTAATCACCTTCCCATCCCCACCCCCACCAAAATGAACTGCTATATCAAAATCCAATTACACTTTGACAGTAAATAGATCCTCAAAGAGTGGTTGCTACTGAATCCTTGCTCCTCAGAATAGATATTAAATGTACGAGATTCTCAAGTGCTCTGAAATCTGTATTCCTTGCTTCATTTTAACTGGATTCTCTTCATCTGTGAAAAAAATTCCTTAGCTATCTGCTTTGTAAAACTAGGGGAAAAATTTCAAGTATTTCTTTCAAGATAAGTCAGCTCATCGCCCTAGAAACCTGAGGGGATGCACTGAGAAACACAAACGAAGAGTTGGAGGCGCCACAGATTCGTTTCCTGGGAAAACAGCCGTAAGAGCTTATAGAGGCTCAGGAGATGGGAATCTGGATTTTTCTCAATAATGGGAGAGAGTGATACATGCTGAAAATGTAGATAATACATTAGGATTGATCCCAATCTCCTCCACTCACCACAGCCTGCGCGAATTCACTGGAGTTAGAAGACCCTCCCAGCAGATCAAGAAAAACCCATGACCCAAGGCCATTCATTCATTCATTCTTTCTTTTGTCAATATACTAAGTGCATGCTATGTCCCAAGCCAATCAAAGGCTTTCCAAATGCTTATTAAATGCCTGATTGTACTCTTGAAGAGTTAGTCTCTAATTCAATAAAGCCTTCGTTGGCACAGGTTCTATAGGTATAATATAGAGAACTTTATTAAAAATAACTGGTTTAGAGGGTAATCATAACTAGTAACAACAAACACACAGATTGTGTTTCTAAATACCATTTCCCACTAAAAGGAACCAGGGTTACTTGGAGAAATGGCTGATTCCAAAAATGGTTGGAATAGGGAAAATACAAGGCAACCTGGAATATCTTGTTGTTCAAGAAAGCAAGAAAGTGCTTACATACTAATAGAGGCATGTCAAAAGGACACAAGAACTAATTTGAAGGAGCTCCCACTGTCCATATCTTGGACAATTTGATCATTAAAATGAATAATGACAGAGATAGGTTATCACATTAAATAAAAAATAAATGCATGAGTCCATAGTGATACTTAGAAGAAAACAGGGAGGCAGAGATGGGGAGAAAAGAGAAGGAGGAGGTAAGGGAAAAATAAGAGAAAGCTCCGCTTTACAGAAGAATACCAACTGTTCTGGGCTGAATTACATCCCCACCAACATTTGTAGGTTAAAGCTTTAACCCCCAATGTGACTGTATTTGGAAAGAGGATCTTTAGGGAGGTAATTAAGGTTAAACGAGGCCCTAAGGATTGGGCTCTAATTCAACAGAACTGGTATCTTATAAGAAGAACACACCAAAGGGCTCTCTCATGCTTTGTCTCTCTCTCTCTCTCTCTCTCTCTCTCTCTCTCTCCCCTTCTCTCCCCCTCTCTCTCCCTCTCTCCCTGTTTCCCCCCATGCATATACACAGAGAAGAGATCCTGTGAGGACAAAGTGAGAAGGTGGCATCTATAAACCAGGAAGAGAGGCCACGCCAGAAACCAACCCTGGCAGCACATTGATCTTGACTTTCTAGCCTCCAGAACTATGAGAAAATAAATTTCCATTTACGCCACCCAGATTGTGGTGTTTCGTTTGGCAGCCCAAGCAGACTAATACACCAACTAAAAAATATTCAGGAAATGATAGAGTTAGAAAATCACCATTTTTCAACCATCAATGTAAAAATGATCAGTGGATACCAAAACCACTGGGTCAAAGATTATGGTTTTAAAATATGACCACATAGGTTAACTTTACAATAGGGAAATTAGGCATGACATTACCATCCTAACCAAGCAATCAAACTTAGCATCATCAACAGTAGGACAGCCTGGTGTGTGCCTCCTGGCGGATCCAATAAGAAATACACATGACCTATCCAATAGTCTTGCAAAGAATGTTTAACCTGAGCCTAACTGTGAGAAAACAATCAGACAAATCCCCAAAGAGGAGACATTTTTGCAAGGCAACTGGCCTAGATCATTAAAACAGAGTCAATATCATAAATAAAAGAAGTCGTAGACTCCTTCTAGACTAAAAGTTTCTAAACATTACAACCACAGAATTAACCAACTTTCATAGGATCTTGGGTCAACAAAAGCACCTAAATAGATATATTGGGTATAACTGGGGAAATTTTTAATGGGCTGCATGTTAGATGACAAAACTGAATTCACATTAATTGTCTTCGGTATGAACAGTGTAATGGATATATAGAAAATTGTCTTTACACTTAGATAGCGCAAACCAAAGTATCACTGGGTGAAGTATCACAATGTCTGCAACTTCAAGTGGTTCAATAATAACAGAAAAGGATACATATATACATATATAAATAAATGGGGACCAGGCACACTTGCTTACACCTATAATCCCAGCACTTTGGGAGGCCGAAGCAGGTGGATCGTTTGAGCTCAAGAGTTCAAGATCAGCCTGGACAACATGGTAAAAGCCCATCTCTACTAAAAATACAAAAATTAGCCGGGAGTGGTGGTGCACATCTGTGGTCCCAGCTGCTCAGAAGGCTGAGGTGGTAGGATTGCTTGAGCCCAGGGGCGGCGCAGGTTTCAACGAGCCAAGATTGCGCTACTGCACTCCAGCCTGGGTGACAGAGTGAGACCCTGTCTCTAAATAACTAAATAAATAAATAGGGAGCAAAATAAAGCAGAGGTAGTGAAATGTTAATAATTGATGGATGTAGTTGTAAAGGGTATACAATGTTCAATGTATTATTCTTTCAACTTTTCTGTGATTTAATTTTTTTAATTTGCAGTTTAAAAAAATAATTAAGAAATATAACTATACTAAAGTGCTCAGAAACATTTTATGGCCTACAGTTCACTCTAGCTATTATCGACTATGCATCTACCGAGACCAAATGGTATAACCTAATGGTTAGCAAGCATGGATATTGGTTCCCAACAGACCTGGGTTCAAAACTTGTCTCTCAGACTTTATATAAACAACAATATCTTTAAGGTTTAGTTTTTCTGCAGTGAAATGGGAATAATACCTAACTGATAAGCAGTTGAGAAGATTAAATGGGGCATATAAAATCTCAGGAGGCAATTATTATTACTGATGCTAGGAGGATAGGGAATGGAAGCTACACACGCTGGAAAGCAGTCTCCACTAAGACTATGACATCACTTACTAACAATGAGTGACTGCATTATATTATTAGTAACCATTTTTGTGGCAAGAGTCTTTTCATCCAAATCAAAAGTTCCTTGAAGGCAAGAACCACGTCTTTCCTGATTTCTATATCTCCCAAAGAACCTTGTACAATGTTACACATGATAATATTTCATCTGTACATTATGCCTGATCAGCACTTCTCAACTATGGCTGAACATTAGAATTGCCTGGGGAGGCTTTTAAAAAGTCCGATCCCTGGACCCCATCCCCAGATCATTTTTATTTTGTTGGTCTGAGGTAGGACTTGGGCCTCAAGTTTTTTTAAAAAATTCCCAGGGAGATTGTAAAAGGTTTATATTTTGTTTCTCCTTAGGGCAATGGCACAAGCCGTTGCTGCCAAATTTCCACCCGCCTTGGAGTAACCTGAAGTGTCAGATTAGGTAAATTTGTGTTTTAACATGTCAGCCTTCTCCCATGAGCTGCTAACTTCAGACCATGTGTAAGATCACCATCATGTAGGCTGTTAACATAAAACATGACAGATTTGTGCTTTACTTTATCAAAATGTATAATTATACCTAATGCTGCTCTTTCTTCAGTTGACGAAAACTATAAAAGGCCTTTTCCTAAACCCCAAGTTTGGGTAAGTTTTCACAATAGAACAAGCATCCAAACAGCAGAAACGTGACAGTAACAGTGCATTAGTTGATAATGTGGACTTTCACAATTCAGAAAATAATTTCATTTGTGTCCCAGAGAAATCAAAACAGAGGGCAGAACACCTGAAGGATAAAAGAAGGAGATCTGTGGGAGCAGAGGTCACAATCAGTGAGCATAATAAGAAATGAGAACAAGAGCGTTTTATCACCTCCATCTAGCCAGCTGCCAATGTTGGCAAACAAGTTCCTAATATGAATGTACCCAGGCACTGGTCTGAAAGTTAAGCATGCCCCTCCCTGCATCTTCCATATGAAGGCCGCTGTGACCATGAGTCTTAGCTACAACTTGGTGGTCTGACATATCCATGTACATTTTCCCTGCCCTTGGCTGTACACTTACTGACCTTGAACTACTGGGAAAGCATCATGTGTCATTAATATAGTAAAGAGAAAGGGCACTCATAGGGCATAATAAGATATAATTATAGGCCCGGCATGGTGGCTCATGCCTGTAATCCCCGCACTTTTGGAGGCCGAGGCGGGTGGATCACCTGAGGTCAGGAGATCAAGCCCATCCTGGCTAACATGGTGAAACCTCGTCTCTACTAAAAATACAAAAAATTAGCTGGGCCTGTAATCCCAGCTACTCAGGAGGCTGAGGCAGGAGAATCACTTGAACCAGGGAGGCGGAGGTTGCAGTGAGCTGAGATCACACCACTGCACTCCAGCCTGGGTGACAGAGCGAGACGCCGTCTTGGGAAAAAAAAAAAAAAAAAGATACAATTATAAATAAGACTTTGTTTCTTTAAAGGAACCAGGGCTAAACCATTTCTAAGAACTCTTTATCCAATTCCTTACTTAATAACCAAGTAACCACGGCCAAGTTACTTAGCTTTTCAAAGCTGAAGTTTCCCCATCTGTCAAACACGGATAGTAAAGTGCCTACTTCATAGGGTTGTTATAAGGATTAGAGAATGCATGTCAAATGTTTAGTATGGTTTCTCACACATAGTATTATTAGCTAAATGGAAACTATTATTGTATCTCTAATATAGTAATAAATCCAAACCCAGCAGATTCTTCGGTGGAAAAATAAAACAAAGATATGAAAGCCCAAGTGAATTCCTATTTCCATTAATCTGTATGATAAAAAGCTTAGATTTAGATAAAATTTCAGTAGATAAGAATCTGATGATTTATCCCAACTTTGCTTTGGCAGTATCTTCAAACAAAATTTAGATAAAGTCATTGTCCTTAAAAGAGACCCTAAAGATTCAATTACTTATTGAATAGACAGTTTCAAATTGTATAAACAAATTCTCATTTCTTCTAATCCTAAGCCATGCCCTCCAAAAACAATAACAAAGATGATGTTACAGTGTCTCCTAGTGGGCCCATTTTCACTCATCGCCAATACATGTGTGACTAATAGTAAAGCATTTGCAAGTAAATTTTTAACTAAAAAGAATAATTCAAATGAAATAAAACCATATTGGGCAAGACAACATGGAAGCACCATGCACTAACAGCTGGAAACTGAAGGTAAAAAAACATACATGGACTTGATTGGAGCAAAAGGAGTGATAATTTAGTGATTAGCTAGTGTAGGGGAGGAAAAAACGTTTCCCTCTCAGGTTCACTATTTGGGGGCCTATGAATTAAACTGGCAAAAGACAGATTAACAGGAGAAAAGCATAAATAGTTATTGAGTTTGGGGGCCTATGAATTAAACTGGCAAAAGACAGATTAACAGGAGAAAAGGCATAAATAGTTATTGAGTTCACATGTTATGTGTGAGGGGCTTCACAGAAAATAAGTAAAAACCCAAAGAAGCAGTTAGACAGGGGGCTTATATACCATTTTAAGAAAAGGCAATAAATTATAGAGAAGTGACTAGACAAAGGAAAGTGGGTTTGAGCTCCTAGGGGTGGTGTAATAAATTGTGGGAAGGTGACTAGGAAATATATGATGGATAAAGGTTGTTTAGAAAGGTTTGTTATGCACACTCTTCTCTGTGCCCTCTCTGGTCTTCCTGGAATGGGAGAGGGAAATGCTTTTACAAATAGCAATTTCTGTCACCTTTACAAAGAGAAATTTATGCCCTGCTTTTAGACAGAAGCAGGGAGGGCAAAGAACTTTTCCTGGGTCTGCTGTTTCTTCAGTTGCCTTCAGCTTAAAGTAATCCTTATGCCAAAGTGGTATTTTTGGGGGTGGCATATTCTGGACCTCTTCACTAAAAAACAACTGAAGCCTCAAGTTGAAGAATTTCCAGGGGAAGATTCTTCTAAGTAATACAACATAGGTGGAAAAAAGTATTTTGCCTACACATTTTGAAGCAGCCTAAAGGAGAAATATTAGAAGTGAACTAGATAAGATATGCCAAAAGAAAGTTAAAGAGTTCTTATTATTACCAGAAAGTGGTCCCAATCCAGACCCCAAGAGAGGGTTCTTGGATCTCATCCAAGAAAGAATTCCAGGCAAGTCTACAGGGTAAAGTGAAAGCAAATTTATCAGGAAAGTAAAGGAAGAAAAGAATGGCTACTCCATAGGCAGAGCGGCCCTAAGGGCTGCTGGTTGGTTTTTTTTTTCTGGATATTTCTTGATTATATGCTAAACAAGGGGTAGATTATTCATGAATTTTCCTGGAAAGCGGCAGGAATTTCCTGGAATTGAGGGTCCCTCCCTATTTTAGACCATATAGGGTAACTTCTGGGTGTTGCCATGGCATTTGTAAACTGGCATGGCACTGGTGGGAGTGTTGCTTAGCATGCTAATCCATTGTAATTAGCATATAATGAGCAGCAAGGACGACCAGAGGTCAGTTTTGTAACCATGTGTTTTTGGCTGGTTTCTTTATCACAACTTGTTTATCAGCAAGGTCTTTGTGACCTATATCTTGAGCGGAGCTCCTATCTCATCCTGTGACTAAGAAAGCCTAACCACCTAGAATGCGACCCAGCAGGTCTCAGCCTCATTTTACCCAGCCCCTATTAAAGATGGAGTCACTTTGGTTCAAACACCTCTGACAGTATGAAGGTAAGAGAAAGGGAACTGACTTAAAAAATTCTCAAAAAGGCAAAGCTAGATTGTCTCAAAGGTTTGTTTTTGGGGAACGGCCACTTTTGATGTTGTTCTTGTTAGCTTTTACTAGAGCTTTAAACAGTTAGGGAAATATTTACTAGAAGTATCATAACAGATATATATGCAGCATATAAATCTATTTTACGTTTATTAAATTTAACATGCAGAACAAATCATAAATTTAAGGATTCTAGCCCCTTAATAAGAAATGACTTATAACTGCTCTAATGAAACAATTCCCATAACAAGATGAAGTGTTACTTTTAAATCCAGGTGCTGGGTGGGCCATTGGCAGCCTGCTAAACCTCTGTAGGCTTCAATAACACCATGGATACAACAGAAGAGCTAGGTTAAATGGACCCTGAAGTCCTCTCCTTCATGAAGTTGTTTCAATATAAATGGATATGACTCTTGTTAAAACGTGTCTCTTCCTTTACCCTCGGCCACACTTTTTAAATTGTATCTCTTCCTCAAAAAAATAGTTGCATTATGTATGATGGGATAAAAAACACATTTTCTTCCCTTTTCCTTTTATAAAAAGAACTAGATTATAGGTATTTTTAGGTTCCCCAAATCTCATAACACCAACATTTTGAACATTTTAAAATATATTGCTATCTCAAGAAGCTGTAAAGTTTTTAACCAAGTCCTAATAATTAAACTTGGTTTGGAATGAATTACTAGGTTGGTGCAAAAGTAATTGCGATTTTTGCCATTACTTTTGCACCAACCTAATATTAGTATAGTTATTTAAATGCCATTTGGAAAAATTGCAGAATGCTTTTCAAATTTCATATGCATCTAAGTATTAGCTCTCTGGATATTTGCACAGATCACATTGAGTACAAGGGACTAATATATCTCCCACAGAAATGTATACCTCAACAAGCAAGAGCATGGGATTAATTCGAGTTAAGCATGCTATTACTGACCATGTTCATAGATCCCAAACTGATTTCTTAAACTTTTCCAGTGATGCTTTTCCTTTATCTTTTTGCAAAATTTCATACTTACATTTTTTATCCTATATCTTAGAGTAAAAAAGTTTTGAAATTATGCTAATGTATTAAAGTTATAATCCTAAACATGCAAAAGTTCTGGCTCTCAAAGAACATTTTCTAGTCCCTAAGAGCTTGAAAGTAGCTCAGAGGACCAGCAGTAGGGGGAATGTTGCCCGTGATCACCTTTCACTTTTAAGCACGCTTTTTCCAGTTCAATTTTGCCCTTTCTTTTCTTTCTAGTTATTTGGGGCCTTTTCTAAGTACTGTCAAATAGGAAATTACCACAAAGACAAGTGGAAGAAAAAACATTTTAAAAATAACTTCACACACCACCTGCAATTCTAGTAAATGCCTCACTCTCAGAGTGTGCGGGCATTTGGAGATTTCCCTCAAATCAGCTGTGCTGCCCCACCACAGAGATCGGTCGGTGTTCCCTTTTCAGCTCAGTAATCAAATAGCTTTGACTGGTCCGTGTCTGCTTTTGTCCACTTCTGACCTACGTGTTCCTGTGAGGGACATCTTTGTCTCACTTTTCTTTGGTCACTGAGTTCATGTACCTCAATAGGCTAAGTCTTGCAGTCCATTAATGAGAATTCTCAGCTCAGCCCTAGGCCACCCAGAAACCCCGGTTGCATGTTCTCGCTGAATGGCTTCACTGGTGGCCCATTCAAATGTGCTAATGTCAGAAAAAAAGGTTGAATGGGGCACCAATGTACACCATTGCCGAAGCAAAGTGACTGTGGCTTCCAACAAAGCTTCCGCTGTGGCGATGTTAAGCAGAGTTATCAATGGTGCGGAGGCTGAGCAAGGACTAATGCTCCAATCGTGCCATCCACAGGTGGCACAGATGCAGCCACTTCAATATGAAATCGCAGTGCAAAGTTCACTGGCGATTCAATCCTCCCTCCAGCTTCCAATCTCCAGATACATTGTGTAGATATGCCTCCTTCTCTTTCTGGTTCTGAGGCTCTTTGAATAAGTTTGCAGAAGACATTTTGGGTGAGAGATGAAGTGAGCGTTTGTTCCAATTTTTCTTAGAGTTACACCTCCAGTTGAGAAGCTTTCTTAAAGCCGTTTATTTCCTCATGGATGTACAGAAGCAGATAAAGCATTTTCTCGGGGCTTATCCCAGAAGCACTAAAAGGGCATTTGAGCTCAGCAAAGGAATGTTTTGATTGTGCAAAACAGATGTCACATTATGGCCTCATATTGCTACTTCTCATAAGAGAACATCTTGAATCACAACTAAATTATGAAGAGGTGATGACCAAACCAATTCTGTAGCCCCTCTTCCCCTAATCATGGCAAATGAAAGAAAAAAGATGATGGACCAGCTCCCAAGTTTTCCTTCTAAACAGATATTTCTGGGAAGACACATAAAAGGAACTGAAAAGTTAGGATTTTTATAATTTTAAAATTCACTTTAAGACCCCTGAGTTTCTGAATTATTCACAAATATACATGATTCCCACACATTCACATGGAAGAATAGCCCAAAATTAGAGTCCCACTATCATCCAAACTTTGACATCAAGACGAACCAGTACTGAAGCCTCCCAGATTCCTAATCCTTAATTGCTGGTGAGAGTCTGCAGAGCAAGGTCATTTGCATGACAACCTCAGCCTTCTCAGAGGGCCCAAGATTTTGCTTGGCTACTCACTACAAGTCAAAATATACAGAAGTAATATATAAAATATACTACTTTAGTTCTTCAGCTCCTTGAAAACCATTTCTCCACTCCCAAATGAAAAATAGCATACAAAAAAAAGTATAGCATATCTTATCATCTCAGCTAACTTTTCAAAGTTATAATTTTACTGGAAGATAAAGTCCAAAGCATACAGTGTACATACACACACACACATGAACTCAACCCACATGGATCATCATTATTATTATTATTATTTAGATGGAGTCTCACTCTGTCACCCAGGCTGGAGTGCAGAGGCGTGATCTTGGCTCACTGCAACCTCCGCCTCCTGGGTTCAAGCGATCCTCCTGCCTCAGCCTCCCAAGTAGCTGGGACTACAGGTGCATGCCACCATGCCGGGCTAGTTTTTATATTTTTAGTAGAGACGGGGTTTCACCATGTTGGCCAGCATGGTTTTGAGCTCTTGACCTCGTGCTCTGCCCGCCTTGGCCTCCCAAAGTTGGGATTACAGGCGTGAGCCACAGTGCCCAGCCATGATTTTTTAAATATTCCAGAATGATAACACTGGGGAACTCCCAACTAAAGAGTAGGCCCCAAGAACTTGTTTTGATCTCGTTTAAAGACGAATGATTTTCATGGAGGGAATTCTCAGGGACCCACATCGTCTATCTGACCCTGCACAGGGGCCCTCCTGGTGCCTCACTGTATCTGGTCACCAAGCCAGCAGCTGGTGCTGGGCAGCTCTCATACAGGAGCTTCCTTTTAAGACTTCAGCTCCAAGGTGTCTCCACACAATCCTCTCGCTCACATGTGTTAAAGTCTTATGGGGAATCATATTCCAGGTCAGCAGTTCTAGGCTCAAGAGGGAAAGAGACAGGTGCCCCAAAGCCACTAACTAGCCCTAAGAATCTTTTTTTTCTTTCTCTTTTGCAGGCATATAAAAGAAGGTTTCTCCCTCACTATTCCTCGCCTTCTAATTCTAGTAAGTTTTTCCTACTATTTTCCTCAAGCTAGATTAATTATGAAGCAAGTAAAGAAGGTCTTATAAATTATTTGTGATTTTTAATGTAATGTCACGTTCATTTTCCCCTAATTTTTCATAATGAAAATGAATTAATTTTATACTTAGAAAAAGTTATTTTTTAAATAATAAAGTTAATCTTTGATCTTTCACTCCTCAGAAATGGAATTTTGCCATCAATTCGCTAAAAAAATTAAATATTTTCATGTCATGTTAGTAAGAGAAACAACTGGCTAATTTTTATTTTGTACTTACTCTTACCAGTTTATTATGAAGGATACAACTCAGGAGCAGCTAAATGAAGAGATGCTGAGGGCAAGGCACACTCTGCGTGCACCACCTTCCTAGTGCCTCATTGTGGTCACAGACATAGATGCTTCCACCTGGCTAGTGGAAGCAGCTATTTATTTGGAAAGAAAATCCAAATTACACAATCAAGGGAAAAAAATTCTTTTTTCTCTCTCCATAATTTCCTTCTTTATTAATCATACTTCTCCCAAAGCTATTTAAGATTTTATAAACTTAAATTTTATTTTATTTTATTTATTTTGAGTCAGGGTTTGGCTTGTTGCCCAGGCTGGAGTGCAGTAGTGCGATCTTAGCTCACTGCAACATCCACCTCCCAGGCTCAAGCGATTCTCCTGCCTCAGCCTCCTGAGTAGCTGGAACTACAGGCGCCTCCCTACCTGGCTCATTTTTGTAGTTTTTTGTAAAGACAGGGTTTCGCCATGTTGCCCAGGCTGGTCTGGAACTCCTGAGCTCAAGGGATCCACCTGCCACAACCTCCCAAAGTGCTGGGATAATAGGCCTGACCCACAGCACCAGCCTAAACTTAAATTTTTTAAATCTATGGCTTCTTAGTGGGACCTGAAGGCTGCATGACCATCCTTCACATAAACAGCTCAATTTAGAAGCCAGAAGGATTAGTATGTATTCTAAAGTGCAAAAATAGCATAGATCATTTAAGTGGGGTAGCATCTGAGGGTATTTAGGTCTTGGTCCAGGAAACTGCAACCAAGGGATGCCCTGGCTTACCCATTTGGGTTATTCTGGCATATTTCTGTAGAGAAAGAGAAATATCTTTCCCTCACCCATTCGATGATCACGGCTGAGTCCCCCTATAACAAAAGAAGAATTAACAAGAGAAAAGCATACACATTTACTTAATATCACTTTTGCAGAACACGGGAGCCTTCATAAGGAAATGAAGACTGGAAGAAAGTGGTAAACCTTTATAATTTTTAAGTTTGACAAACAAGTCGAGAGTCACGAAGACATGATTGGATAAAAAGTATGATCTAATTTAATAAATGGGGGTGGGGAGTACTTAGCAAGACCTGTTTGTTCAGATTCTTCTCTGTGTCCCTGTGTCTTCAGAGGTAAGGATGTTCCTTTCCTCCTGGTAGAGGAAGGGCACCTCTCAAATGAGTGTCTTATGACCCACTTCAGAGGAAAATCAGAAAACCCTTCCAGGTTTTCTTACCTGCTTCAGGGGAAGAACGCAGACGGGGTGAGAATGACTTCCTTTCTTCTGCTGCTTTCTCAAATGCCAAGGTGCGATATTTTGGAGTACCATGTCCTGAACCCCATCATTGCCAAATAGAGAATGTAATGGTTGCTTTTTACAAAATAAACATAACTGAAAACCGGATTGGGTTAGAACCCTGCCACCTGGCTTGCATTATTTCTTTTATCCTTATTTTTTATGCAGATAAGCTTAAGAAGTCAGACCTTAAATGGCATTTTTTTAAAGTTGCCTCTGGATTTTACTTTCTTCAGTGGCTCTAAAGAAGCTCCACAATTGCCCAGAAAGAATGGGCCAATACACAGCTGTCCCTTTGTTTATAATTCCTTCCCTCCTCCCTGTGGTCTCCTTTCCTGCAGTCCCTCCCCCAGTGGCCCAAACTTTGCTTTTGAAGGCATCCTTGACTTCAGAGAAGTTAGACCATGTCGTGAATGTCTCTTCCTTCTCTAAGGCAGGCTAATAGAGATAATGGGCCCTGTGGGAGAGAAGAAGCCAAAGAAAGAGAAGGGTTCCTTTGGATACTTAAGGGAATTATTGACAAGGCTCAGCCGACTCAAACTCACAAATTAAAAAAATAAAAAGCAGCTGAGGTCGTTCTGCTAGGTCTTTTATGCAATCAAGTGAAATAAAGTGTGCTGACTTTTGGGTGGGGGGTTCATAAGGGAGATCGGAGAGGGGAGTAATTTAATTTCTTAAATCTTGCATATGCCACATACTGAAGATTCTCAATAAATTTTTTGGCTAATTGAAACTATTAGTTGAGACTACACCCAGAAAAAGTTACTAGCATTTTGTTCACTGGACAGAAATTAAACAAAGGATGAATTTTACTTAAGCGAGGAAAAGTCAATATCAATCATTTGATAAGGGTTAGAAAGCAAGCACTTAAATGCTATTGTAGGAAGAATCAGAAAGGACTTAGCAGAAATCCCTTGTTTCTCCCACCAGCCTATGTTTTTCCCTGAAGATAGACAAAGGACAAAGTTACTTTCCCAATTTCCCTGATTTCAGTAAAGAACTCTTTGCCAGATTCTTCTGGTGTTGTTTTCAAGCCCTTACAGTTTGGCCTTTTCTGTGCATGGAGTAGATTTTATGTGCAGGAACTCAAGGATGGGAATACATCCACCAACGCATCTCCTCGGAGCAAAATCTGCCTCCATTAACTTTAAAGCTGAAACTCAATAACTCTTGTTCTTACTGGATCCTAACTCCAAAAATTCACTCACACCTACCCCCTCCTTTCCAAAGAATGACTAAATTGGGAGGCTGGGACAGAAACATTCCAAATAAGAATCAATCATTACATTGGTTCCAATTCTTCCTCTATGGTTACAAGGTGAGGAAGGTGTTGATGATACTAGTGAGGGCTACATGACTGCCCTTCACATGAACAGCTCAATTTAGAAGGCAGAAGGATTAGTATATATCCCAAAGTACAAAAATAGCATAGATCATATTTGAGGCATTAATACAAATATACATAGTAAACATTCTCCTGTGTACTTTGTTATTGTTATTACAAACAGATATTGTTTTGGGTTTTTTTGTTTGTTTGTTTGTTTGAGAGGGGGTCTTGCTCTGTCGCCCAGGCTGGAGTGTAGTGGCATGATCTCGGCTCACTGCAACCTCCGCCTCCCAGGTTCAAGCGATTCTTCTGCCTCAGCCTCCCAAGTAGCTGGGACTACAGGTGTGCACCACCACACCCAGCTAATTTTTGTATTTTTAGTAGAGATGGGGTTTCACCACGTTAGCCAGGCTGCTCTCGATCTCTTGACCTCGTGATCCACCCGCCTCGGCCTCCCAAAGTGCTGGGATTACAGGCGTGAGCCACCACACCCAGCCACAAATACTGTTTTTATGGAAAAAAATCATATTTATTTTTTACCTGTCTTCCTTTTGACCCTAGTGCAGAATTAGTCTGGCATTGTGTGGACTCTACTCCTAGGAGGCAAATCCCTTCACTGAAAGAAAATCTTGCTGCAAGTATTCCACACTCAGTTACTAGATAAAGAGAACTAGCTGAGAAAGATGTATAGAAGGTATTTTAGGTCAACACAACAAATTCCATATATGCACGTGGGTAGATCTATATCTCAGAGCAGAAACATTCCATAGAAGATCTATTCCTTTATGGAATAACTTTTCTCCCTCCTGCCTACTAAGCTTCCAAACAAGCATCCAGCTTTCTTTTCTTCTCCAACGAACGACATTTGCATTGTAGAATCACTTTTCAGCAAGACATACATGGAGTTTGAGTTTTAAAAGCAAGTGTCAATTGAAACAATTTATTGTACACAAATTTTAATTGTCTTTAAGGAAGGAAAGTCAATTATGTCAAGATCCCTAGCAAACCTACCACCTAGTGACATGATGCATATTTGGCTACACTTCCAGCACTTGTCATAAGCTGCAGACGCCATCTTCCTGGACCGCTTTTGAAGTTGTAATGTTTTTGCACTTCAAAGAGGTACCAAGACAACAGTAGGAATGAAGAGAGTGGGTCCTATTCCCCAATTCAGAAAATGTCATACATAGTTTATGAACCTACATGGCTTTCTATTTCATCATCAAAATCTTCCTCACCAAAGGATTAAAACTAGCTAGAGCACAGTGGATTATATTTATTAATATGGTCTATTGAAGACTTTGACATAAAATATTTAGCAATGAATTCTCTACACCAACTGAAGAATTCTCTACACCTTTTTAATGGGGGTGGCAAAAATAAATAGTAGGGCCCTTAACAAAATTATTTGAAATCTATCACCTTCTTTCCTTGTAGCATTCTTGAAAGACTCTACCATCATCAGATGACCCTTCTGTGCTCTTGAATTCCACTGGCAAGAGCTACATAGCTCCTGGGTTAACTCTATGTAATAAATTAACAAATCTGAGTAAGATTTATGTATTTAAAAATCAACAGCTCTGACTTCACTGCTCAGTACAATTTTCTATATTGTAAGGCCTGATAAAGTTTTTAATCTTTTAACAACTTACAAAGTAAACAGTGACTGGCACCCAAACCTGAAAGAAAGCCAGCAGCAGGTCTAATGAAAATCATGCAGAGAGCCCATCAGACATTAAGTAAATACTCTGCTTCTGTTTTCCAGTCCCTTTTTGTTTGGTTACCATGGTGACCTCTTTTTGTGGGGGTAACTTGGAATGTATAAGGATTTGCTACAATTAGATGCTTGTGTACTATTGGCCAGTATGACACAGATAGTTTCTTTTCTTAAACTAAAAAGAAATAAAAGAGAAGAAAAGACACTGGTGAATGTGGACAAAGCCAACATGCACTTTGGGAACCAAAGAAAAATTTTGTAAGCCTACTTATCTTTCAGAACTGTTTTCACAGTTGCTCTTAATAAAAATGTCCATCTCTCCCAGCCTGTGATTACTCTCCATATCCTCCAGCCTGTGATTTCTCTCCATATCCTCCAGCCTGTGATTACTCTCCATATCCCCCAGCCTGTGATTTCTCTCCATCTCTCCCAGCCTGTGATTTCTCTCCATATCCTCCAGCCTGTGATTTCTCTCCATATCCTCCAGCCTGTGATTACTCTCCATATCCCCCAGCCTGTGATTTCTCTCCATATCCTCCAGCCTGTGATTTCTCTCCATATCCTCCAGCCTGTGATTACTCTCCATATCCTCCAGCCTGTGATTACTCTGCATATCCTCCAGCCTGTGATTACTCTCCATATCCTCCAGCCTGTGATTACTCTCCATATCCTCCAGCCTGTGATTACTCACCATATCCTCCGGCCTGTGATTTCTCTCCATATCCTCCGGCCTGTGATTACTCTCCAAATCCTCCGGCCTGTGATTAATCTCCGTGTCCTCCGGCCTGTGATTACCCTCCGTGTCCTCCGGCCTGTGATTACCCTCCGTGTCCTCCGGCCTGTGATTACCCTCCGTGTCCTCCGGCCTGTGATTACCCTCCGTGTCCTCCGGCCTGTGATTACCCTCCGTGTCCTCCGGCCTGTGATTACCCTCCGTGTCCTCCGGCCTGTGATTACCCTCCGTGTCCTCCGGCCTGTGATTACCCTCCGTGTCCTCCGGCCTGTGATTACCCTCCGTGTCCTCCGGCCTGTGATTACTCTCCGTGTCCTCCGGCCTGTGATTACTCTCCGTGTCCTCCGGCCTGTGATTACTCTCCATGTCCTCCGGCCTGTGATTTCTCACCTTCTTGACCTTCCCAACTATTCCTTAGCTGTAACACATATAGTGCACTTCATTTTACTTTCGTTATTCAATCATTGTTTTATGGATATGTCTTATCCCTTTAGGAGATTGCAAAAGTCCTTCAGGGCAGCGACCACATCTTCTACTTTTGAGGCAGTGTGATACAATGAAGAAACCATGGAAGTGGAATTAGATTCAAACAATTGAGGTCTAGGTTCTGAAACCAATTAGTCGTTCAATATTTAGGTAAGTCTCTTTAACCTCACTGAGCCTCTGTTTCCATATGATAAGATTCATGCCCATAAATGTGTAATAATTGGATTATTTTATACTGTCTATTAAACCTGTGGTATGTATTTACTATTTTTTTTTAATTTTGCAATGGGGTTTCGCTATGTTGCCCAGGCTGGTCTTGAACTCCTGGCCTCAAGCAATCCTCCCACCTCAGCCTCCCAAAGTGCTGAGATTACAGGCGTGAATCACTGCACCTGGCCATGTTTACTATTTATATCCTGAATTAAGTTTAATCGATTCAATATTGTAGTTTAAAATTCTGTCTCAGGCAGCCCTAAATATATGCAAGATTAAGACAACTGCCTCTGCTCCCAAACCCAAGAGACTTTATCACTTTGTTATGGATTCTCAGACCACAAATTTTAAATCCGTGGTTGGGCAGGGTGAGGATAGACTACTTCTAAGATGAAAAAAGGAAGCAAGTTAGTTGTCTGTAGTTACAAAGAAAAATAAGAGCATCGGTACAAGCTCAAAGACTTTCTTAGCCTTCAGTGTCACCTGACTCATGAGAAAGCAAAACAGCATTACTATTGTGTCTCACCTAGATCCAGAGACTCAGAATGACAGAGGGATTGTTTACTTAAAATATCCTCACTGCTTTTCTTTCAAACAGTATCTATTAAAGTTTAGACCTATCACTAGACATATCAAAGGGGTTCAAATCTCAGCTAGATTGTTGTGCAGTCCAAAGATTATCTAAATTCTTCTTCACTCACTGTGATCACTCCAGATGCTTTAAGCCCTTGTTCAGCCTGCTCAAGGAAGTTACCCATTCAGGCTATTTCAACATCTTCAGTGGTGAGAAACTCACCACACTTCAAAGCTATTCATCCCATGTTCAAGCAGCTCTAATTGTTAAATAATTCTTCCTTATATTAGAACCAAATCCCTCTTCTCTGCTATTCTATACTTTGGTCTCAGGCTACAATTGCTCTGGGATTGTTTGCAATTCTTTCCTTCTGGGTACACATCAGTTTTCCAAATCCTTCTTCAAGACACTCACAGAGCTAAACACAGTCCTCTACTCTGGTCGACCAATGCAGTGCCACTTCCATAGTTAATTCAACAGTATGACTGTGTTCCTGTTGAGGGCTACATGCCCGAGATGTGAAGATAAATTAGACAATATCTTTGGTTTTAAGGAGATGAAGGTCTATAAGTGGAGCCAGCTTGGTGTGATGGTTCACGCCTGTAATCCCAGCACTTTGGGAGGCCAAGACAGGCAGATCACGAGGTCAGGAGTTCGAGACCAGCCTGACCAATATGCTAAAACCCCGTCTCTACTAAAAATACAAAAATTAGCTGCGCATGGGGACGCACGCCTGTAGTCCCAGCTACACAGGAGGCTGAGGCAGAAGAAAAGCTTGAACCCAGGAGGCGGAGGTTGCAGTGAGCCGAGATCACGCCACTACTATCTACTCCAGCCTGGTGACAGAGCAGGACTCCATCTCAAAAAAAAAAAAAAAAAAAAGGAGCCAAGAAGGTTAGCAAATATGTCCAACAGAAGGGTTAAGGTCTAAGGAGGAAAGTACTGTAGTGTTCCAAAGAGGATGTTTTCAGTTCTCCCTCAGGCGTGGGAAAGGACCAGCAAGTTTCATGAAGGAGGTGTTACTGGACAGTCCAAAGAAAGAGCATTCCAAGCAGAAGCAATTATAAGTGAAGGTTCTGCCATCCGCTTCAACATGATCAATTCAACTTCAAAAAGTTCATATTGACCAAAACGCGAGGTATGAGGCATGACCAGGCAAGAACTGAGGTTGGAGGCATAAGCAATGGAGGACAGTGTGTGCCACACTAAGGCATCTGAACTGTGTCCTACAGTCCAGGGGTCTCGAAACTGGGGTGCACACACCACAGGGGACACACAAGATGATCCACTGGGGTAAATTATGGGAACTTCTAACTTATTTTTACTCCAAGATTTAGGAAAATGTTAAGCTTCACTAATATTTCATTTCAATTAACAATCAATAGGTCTGAATGTCAAACTGTCACACATCATATATAGTGAGCAGAGCATCCTGCAGGAAAATGGAATCCCATAATATGAAGGGTTGGACCATCACCTCATCATTCTTTTTTGTAGTTATTGTAACATGTTGCCTTTTATGGTGTCCAGTTAAATAGATTTATGAATATTACCTGGTTTTAAGCAAATAACTGTCATAAAATAGATAAATTAAAAGATCTCTTCCAAGAAACACCACACTGAAGATAATTCTAATAGAGTTAGCACAAGAGAAACTGAGAAAAAGGCAAAACTGATCCTTCTATTCCTTGTATAATATCTTTGCCAGATAAAAATACTAACAATTCATTGACCACAAATATGTGTGTGTGTGTGTGTCTGTGTGTGTATGTATGTGTATATAGATATAGCATATATATTATATATATATACACATATACATATGAAGAAGCCTATTTAAAATATGGATTTATATCTAGGCTATGAAAACCTTACAAAAATGTACTAAATTTGATAAAGATTAAAAAGTCTCTTTTGCAGGGTTTTTATTCAAAAGTAAAAATTAAAAATACCTGTTCTTTCTGCCTTAGGAAGCATGGTCAACAACATTCTGAGGGCGGTGTGGTGACCATCTCACAGGAGGCAGTGGCCCTGCCCACATTCCTTTTGTCCAGATTGTCCCTATGCCAGACAACTGCATCTTGCTGCAACACCTGTGTTCTCCACCTGAGGGCTCTCTCTGGGGCCGCAGATAGGTAGGCCGGAAGTGCTTGGTTATTGGTGTCTAGCCAATGACAAACATATAAGAGCTGGAGGATGTATTGCCTTCCATGTGACACAACTCAGAATCTGTACTGACTCCAGAGGGCCCCAGGGGGAGCTGCCCACAGCAGAAAGCTGCTTGAGAACATTCCCTGCGGTAGCTTCATTTCCTGCCTTTTCTCACTGCCGCCATCCCTTCCTTGGATCTCTTCCTCCCAAATCTATGATTAATTCTTAACACTCGAATCCATGCCTCAGGATCTGCTTCTTTGGGAACCCAACCTAAAACAGTGACTAAAAGGTATTAGAAAGAAGGAGGAGGTGAAACAGAGCTCAACATTTAAAGAAATACATATTACAATTTTTGCTAAATAGCTGGATCAAATTATAAATGTTTCTAACAAGTATCTGTTCTTTATGTTTGTTAGACTCTGTGTCAATAATAAAATACTTGAAGAGCAACTTTTTTGTGATCCAATAAAATAAAATGTAAGCATATATTCTCATCACTATCTATTAAAACACTATGTTAAGTAAATACTGAGTATAAAAACTAACTAAAAAGGAGAAAAAACAGATCCTAGGGTATGGTGACAAAGTTAGCACCATAGTGAAATTCATTCCCCACATCATTACAGGCAAGACATGCATGAAAAAACATTGACACCATGTTCTCACTTATAAGTGGGAGCTGAACAGTGAGAACACATGGAACACATGCAACCCGGGAGGCGGAGGTTGCAGTAAGCCAAGATCACACCATTGCGCTCCAGCCTGGACAACAGGGTGAGACTGTGTCAAAAAAAAAAAAAAAAAAAAAGGAAAGTATATTAGTATATTCTAGAGGAAGAGTAGATAGCCATGCAAGTTTGGGAACAGATGAGTTGGGAAACTACCTTGACAGAGAATAACATTTAGGAGAAAAAGCTAATGTATCTGCTGTATCTGAGATGTTTGTGGGAAATAAGTATTGATGCCAGAAGGCTGGGCTTACAAATATAAAGTTGAGAATTATTGGCTTATATAACACTTTATTACTTTATCAATGCAGCTTAAAAGCAGATTATTTTCCTTTTTTTGTGGTGGGGGGTAAGTCAGTTTTACATCCGATTAATTCACACAGCTTAAACTCTTAAATTTTTTTCACATGTGATATTGTTAAGGCATTTCTCTCTGTATTCTGTTTTTGCCATTGAGTTTTTGGACCTAAGGACAAGACTTTACCCTTGCACCTATCTGATTTCATCTTGCTAAAGTCAACCCATCGATTCACTTTTCAAGCTCTCCTGGGATGATGATCACCATCAAGCACATCAGCCATAGCTTCTGGCTTTATTTTGTAACTTTCTAGCTTCTGTTAATTGAAAAGTTTTGTGTTATTTCTTTTCGCCTCTCTTGGTTCTCAGGCACATGCTATGAAATTGATTGGCTCATGGCACCCTATCATCATCAGTACCTGCATGTTTATTGTTTTATTTTATTTTATTTCATTTATTTTATTGAGACAGAGTCTCACTCTGTTGCCCAGGCTGGAGTGCAGTGGCGTGATCTTGGCTCACTGCAACCTCTGCCTCCTGGGTTCAAGCAATTCTCCTGCCTTAGCCTCCCATGTAGCTGGAATTACAGGCACGTGCCACCACATCCAACTAATTTTTGCATTTTTAGTAGAGACGAGGTTTCGCCATGTTGGCCAGGCTGGTCTCGAACCCCTGACCTCAGGTGATCCACCCGCCTTGGCCTCCCAAAGTGCTGGGATTACAGGCAGGAGCCACCGCGCCTGGGCCTATTTTACTTTTACTTTTTGTTGTTGTTGTTGTTCCCCCTTATACCACATTCCCAATATTGTTTCTTCCCCTTACATTTTCTCCCACCATATTGGAACTACATTAAAAAACAAATAAATAATAAGGGCTGTGCAATGTTAACTTTTCCATCTATGAGAATGCCAGCCAGGCCCAGTGGCTCACACCTGTAATCCCAGCTCTTTAGGAGACCAAGGTGGGGGGATTGCTTGAGCCCAGGAGTTTGAGGTTACAGTGAGCAATGATCGTTCCACTGCACTCCAGCTTGGATGACAGAGTGAGAGGCAGTCTCCAAAGAAAAACAAAGAGGGGAGAAAGAGAGAGAGAGAGAGCCGTATCTCTCCATTTATTCAGATTCATTCATTCAACAAATATTTCTTCAGTGCCTACCATGCTCCAAACTCTAAGAGCTTCTTTATATCTTTTTATCAAGTTTTAATATTTTTCCATGAGTATTGTCTGCATTTCAAGTCACTTTCTAGATTCTTCAAGCTTTGTTGCTCTAATAAAAGCCATCATATTTTCCACTGCATATTTTAATTGGTTGGTGAAAGTGTAGAACTCTTCTTAATATTTTTGTTGTTGTTGTTATTGGATTCTTCTAGCAATCTCACTGAACTCCTTCATTAATTTTAATAGCCTGTCACTTAAGTTTTCTGTGAAAATGAAATGTCAAATCGTCTAAGAATAATGACAATACTGTCTCTTACCTTCCAGTCCTTGCACTTTTTCTATATTTTCTTGCCTTGCTGCATTGGCAGAGAAAATTACTTTTGCAAGGATTTACAAACCACTCTCTCAATAATTGATAATGAGACTACCAACCTACAGTTTACAAATTAGCTTCTCTTCTCTTTTTGGAAAAAAAAAAAAAAGACTATTGAATTTTCGAAGAGCTCTCGTTTTCATCAATATCTTTTTAAAAAAATTCTCAGTTCAAACATTTTCAGAATTTTTGTATGCATTTCCTGAGGCAATTTAAAATGCTAAATGCCATGTTTTGAGTTGTCTTATAGGGAGATTCAGGTTAAGGCCTAGATGATGCTAGAGAAAGGTAAGCAATGAGATTTTATTTGAATCTCAAGACTTTATGTAATAGTAGCTGAAATGTAGGTTATATATCTTTATTTCATTTTTAGTATAGATTTACTCCCATCACATTTACTATCGTCTTCAGAGTCGACCCTTAAAATAATAATAAATGGAAAAGCATGCGATGCATCATAGGGGTTACAGGAGCTAACAGATTTTAGTAAGACACCATGTAATATTATATGAAGATGAAGAACCCTGAAGCCCAAGTTCATTTAGTATGTCATGGTTAATTCAGAGTAAAATCAAGAGTTAGTACCTGATTTATACCAGTTACATAAAGAAAGAGATGTCTTAACTTCACTGTATGATCATTTTGTCACTTTTCAAAGGCACTTAATTCCTGTTCAATTGAAAATGTTTCAAGAACAAACCTATCTGGTCATTTTATTGGCATTGCACATTTGCATATGAATAAATTTTTGCAAATTACTTATATGGACTTCTCTTCATTATGCTGATTCTTTTTTTTTTGAAATAGGGTCTCTGTTGCCCAGGCTAGAGTACAGTGGCACAATCATGGCTCACTACAGCCTCAGCCTCCTGGACTTAAGCAGTCCTCCCACCTCAGCCTCCCAAGGAGCTGGGACTACAGGGACGAGTCATCACGCCAGGCTAATTTTTTATTTTTTGTGAAGACAGGGTCTCCCTATGTTGCCTGGGCTGGTCTTGAAACCCTGAGCTCAAGAAATCCTCCTGCCTCAGCCTCCCAAAGGGCTGGGATTACAGGTATAAGCCACTGCGCTAGCTCCATTATGCTGTAATAACTGTGCGTATCATTACTCTTTTTGGCTTTCTTAACTGTGTTTTAGTGTCTGGTTAGCTAGTGACATTGACACCAAAACAAAGATTTGCCACACATTTGGAGTATACTAGTTCAGAATCAAATTTAAATAGTTTATTGTGAAACCAGAAAATTGTTGTTAACACTAGACACACAAAAAAAGCATATTTATTCAGCTAGTACATGTTAATATTTATTGCTTGGATAAAGAAATTTAAAGTGATGATATTATGCTCTTTTTCTCATTCTGCAGTCTTATTCACTTACCTCCTGTGATAAGGTTTATTCATCAGCCTCAAATGCCACTTTCATACTCACTCAAAAATAATAATTACAGCAAGAAAATAGCAAGTGATACTACTTATTTTACTGTATTTATCCTGAGATGTGTGAAGTATTAGTCGGTTTAAGTTTTTTTCAGCTGGATTGAATTTAATTAATAATTTGGAGCATTAAATAATTTTTCCATGAAAATTAACAATGTGACCGTAAGGATAAAAATAACTCACGTTAAGAAGAAAAGAGAACAACAGACATAGGGTGTAACAGCAGAAACATTTACTAATCACTCTTCTTCGGCCTTTTCTAGAGCAACAAATCTAAACAGTGCTATGCTTTATGTTGCTTTCTTTCACTTTACAGATGCTGAAAACTTTCAAGTTTCTATCTCCTAGAAGTGAGGTGGGGGAAAAGCTGGTTATTATTCCTAAACCCATTGAAATTGCATTTGTGGCATCAAAATGGATTTTTTTAAAGCAGGATGTTGGATTGACAGTAAAGCAGCTGCTCTGCAACAAACGAAAGCAAAAATTAATAAGAGACCTTAGCGAAAGAAAGACTATTGGTTTTGCACACCCAGAGCAAATTGGCTGGATTTAGAAGAGCACACTTTGATCTTTTCCAGACTAATTACTGCTCTGTGGTTTGACTGTTTTGTGCATTAGTTGCCCTTCATACAAAACCGAAACTGCTATGGTACACAGCTGTAATACAAATGAAAATTTGACATTCAGTAAACAAAGCATGGCAAGGGTCATTCTTTCAGCACAATAACTGCATAATACAATTTTAGAATGCCTTTTGTATACAAAAAATACACATTTTAAGGCAGTTTTGAACTCAGAGTGGGAAGTCAAGGCTGTTTGTAAAAGACAGAGAAATTGCTCCCAACTCTGATCTATAAATATAGATTAAAAACAGTTTATTTTGACATTGTAGAAATGTTGAGGAATTTACATATTCACAGCAATAAATGCGTTCATTTCTAGAAGACGGTTTTTCATTTTTCTATAAGGTTAATTGGGAGCAAATTTCTTAAGTAGCAGTTTGCAGTAGCAATAATGGTGTTTATTCACCAATATGATTCTGGATTTGCTCCTGGGAAGGAATTCAGATTATTTTCTACATAGGCTTCACATAAAAGTATTTAATGCTATATTTATTTTTCAGAAAATATAATGAATTAAATAATATTTTCAACAACTACTAATTATTTAAAGATCACCATTATTATTAAAGCATAATTCTCTGCATAAGGAGTATATTTAACATATAACTGGGTTATATAATCCTTCTAAATGCATTTTTAAGACGGTTTTGACAGTCACTTGAACAAGCTGTATAATGTTATCATCAAATACTAAAAAATTGATCAAATATATTTAAAGATTTTTACATTATAATACTTGATTCAGTATGTATTTAAACTAATCTAAACTTTGGATCTATGCAAACTTTACCCAGTTTTTCCCAATGTGCACATTTAAGCAACTTCAAATATACCTATACTTTAAAAGTCAAAGGGCGTACAATAATTCTACCACTTAATGATGAAATATTTCAAATGTAGAGAAATATTTGCTCAAAGAAGTAATCTATCAGAAACATTCCTAGCTAGACTAGACCTTAAAAAAAATCCTTATGCTTTATTTCTATCTCAAACTTTTGAAAGGAGGTGATTTAGAGACTATTTATGATACCGTTCCTTTAACTGTTCATTAGAAACTGAAAAAAGGTTTATCCAGGATTGACTGATGGCCAAAAACCATAACCAAGACACTACACCAATGGGTGTTAAAGACTGGAAATATCGAACCCTTCCATTAAAGCATTGGAGAATACCCCACATTCCACGTTGAGCACATTTTCTCTCACTCATTATTTCTTTAATTGCTATATGAATTATATAAGTCTTCTGACCTTCAGTGCCTTCCCTTTTTGCTTTCAAACTTAGCCAGCAACATCCTTCATGTACACACACAAAGCTGTTTTCTAAATGCCTGTTTTTGTCTGGCTCATTTACCTTTACCTAACAGAACAGCTCTCCTGGGGGAGGGAAAAAAGAGTAGTTACCTATTCACAGCAAGAGACTTGAGAGTTCAGCACAATAGATTTTCACAATGTGTTTAGGAGAGGCACAGAGCTATGGTACTAAGCACCATGCGGAAAGGTAGATAAATATATAGAGATAGAACCACAGATCTCATCCAAGTGGATTGTAGAATAACAGAGAATCTATAATGCTTTCTACTTCAGCAGCAATCAAAGCCAACCTCTGCAAATTAATCAGCCTGCAAAATACCAAGAACGGAGAAAAAGGATATTGATTCCTGGAGAGGTCACCTATATTTTATTTTCCCATTAAAAATGATCACAGAATGCTATTCTAAAATGTGAACATGAAGTATAAAACAGATTAGTTCCTTTTTGCTAATACTTCTATGAGCATCTCAGAATGACTCCATGAAACTCTTTTGGTTTAATTTTCAGCTGGGTATAGAATTGTTAAACTCTTAAAGCCTCGTTTACCGTGTGTGTGTGTGTGTGTGTGTGTGTGTGTGTGTGTGTTTTCTTAAGGGTGTTAGAGTCTTGGACTTACAGGAATTTAGTGATGACTCCATTGAGTGCTCTTTCTTTCCTATGACCATTAATTATTCAATGTCCCTTTTCATTTGCTTTCATCCTAAATCCTGCCTTCAGATTTACATACTGTCTGCAAAGCAACAAGGAATTAAGAAAGACGTTTTTCTTCAGAATAGGTTTTCTGGTTAAACACCCAAATTAAAGACCCTTTCCAACCTACTTTACTCAAAAGTTAAAAAGAAATACACTCAATGAGACATAATTTTTTACAAAAATCATAATTCTGGAAAACAAATTAAATTTTATTTAGCAGTGTAAGCTGTTTTCCATAATGTTTTCTTAATGGTCCTATAAAATAATAAAGAATTCTTTCATGTGCTGTACATCAGTTATAGCCTTGTGATGGAATGGCTTTCTGAATTTCCACCTCCCCCCAACCCCAAATGGTTAATGTTCCAAGTTTGTGCTTTGGGGGTTATTATAGTCACAGGTTCTGTTTTAAATTAAACACCTAATTAAAAGGAAGCCATTCATAAGTAGCAATGCACATAAATCAGAATGGAATAATAGGAGCTCCACATATATCGCCTTTTCCCACAAGGCTCTTAGAACATGTTTTGTGCCCAAGAAAAAAACTGAAATTTGTCAATTAGCTCAATTGCAACCAGACCTCTTTGCTGAGTATACAAATTGGTCCCCACTACCACTAGCATGTTTTGGTGTGACAGAATGGCAGCAATTGTCATTTGCCTCCTAGAAATAGCCCCTAAAGCAGAATGTTCTCATAGGTCATTTTGAGACTATTACCAACATTACCTTGCTTCCTCCTGGCAAGAAGCTAACTCCATCCATCCAAAGAGAGAAAAGAATTCTCAACCTTTGGGTAAAATGTAAGTACTTGCAGGACATCTCATTAAAAAATTACTCCACATATCATGGGGCTTTTAATTGCTCCCCAAATCATTTTTCATCTTCTTAAGGTTGGAGGTTACAAGGTACTTTTAAAAATGGATTTAACACTTGCTGGTCACTGAGAGGATTAAAGGCATCAGTAGCCATGACTGGATGGCAAGACTGCTACCAAAGGCTTCACACCACAACTGATTAATGCCCTCTTTTCACTTCTCTGCATTCAAACACTTACAAACAAGATTGAAATTTTCAGGATTTATCAACATCCAGAACAGAAGATACCACATTCTGAGCATTCCATCATAAAGAGAGGGTTCATTGTAGAGCTGATTGCCCAGTGGCCTTAGGGAAGTTATTTCACATTTCTCTTCCCCATCTGTAAAGTGGGAATAAAAGATGGATTTGTGGGATAAAGCTTCACAAGGGTGAATAAATGAAATAATGTCTTTAAATGGTTTTGAAGTCATATACTACAAGCAGAAAAATATTATCTTCAACACACTGTGATCTCACATGAAAGCACAGGGAATGTAATCTGCTGTCTTTTCATCTGAACACATTCAGTAACAATCACACTTATTAAATACTTGTATATACTTCTGTAATAAAAGTTGTGCTGTCCAATAGCAAAGACTTGGAACCAACCCAAATGTCCAACAACGATAGACTGGATTAAGAAAATGTGGCACATATACACCATGGAATACTATGCAGCCATAAAAAAGGATGAGTTCATGTCCTTTGTAGGGACATGGATGAAATTGGAAATCATCATTCTCAGTAAAGTATCGCAAGAACAAAAAACCAAACACTGCATATTCTCACTCATAGGTGGGAATTGAACAATGAGAGCACATGGACACAGGAAGGGGAACATCACACTCTGGGGACGGTTGTGGGGTGGGGGGAGTGGGGAGGGATAGCATTAGGAGATATACCTAATGCTAAATGACGAGTTAATGGGTGCAGCACACCAGCATGGCACATGTATACATACGTAACTAACCTGCACATTGTGCACATGTACCCTAAAACTTAAAGTATAATAATAATAAAAAAGAAAGAAAGAAAGAAAGAAAAAAGAAGCTGTGCTGTCATCCAGGAGTTTATTATCTCAAATGAGAGAGTCTATGTGAAAATACATTTTAAGAAATAAAGTACTACACTTGCAATAATAATAGTAATGGATATTAAGTGCTTACCTGTACCAAGCTGTGTGAAACAAGGGTTTTTTACAAGGGTTTATTTAAACCTCACATAACCTTGGGAGATAGATGCTATTATCCCTATTTTATAAATGATAAACCTGACGATGAGAGACACTGAGTCACTTAACTGTGCTATGCAGCAGGAAAGGGAGAAACCAGGGAAGAAGGCAAGGTCTGTCTGCCTTCCAAACTCATGCACATGATGCACACTGTGTTATAAAAGAGATTGTTATGGCGATAATGCTGTCTTTTTCCCCAGATTAGACTGTGGTGGTTTTATCATGACTGACAATTTATGTCTTCAAAAATGCACATGTTGTCCTGAATTAGAAAGTTGAAATGCGGCACATTTTGCTCATAAAAGGATTTTTCTAAATTGCTTTTCTTATTCGGTACTTACTTTTGTAAAAAAGGAAGTATCACACCCTAGAAGAAACTGCTTCTATTCTTATTTTATTGTTCATATGAGTGCAGTAAGTGTTGTATACACCAGCCAATCACATCATGATTTGTTAACAGATTTCTAAATATTTAATACTAACATTTATGACACCAGAAAATACTGGTGAGAGTGACATTATTTTTGTATTCAAATAAATACATAATTGCCAATTCTACATATGAATTTTCTAATCTAGAAATTTTCCTGGTATGGAAATAACAGATATATAAATAAAACAGTATTTTCTTAAATAATTTTATTTTAGTTAAGAATTTATAAGAATCATATTTTCAGGCTGGGTGCAATGGCTCACACCTGTAATCTCAGCACTTCGGGAAGTGGAGGTGGGAGGATCACTTGAGCCCAGTGGTTCAAGACCAGCCTGGGCAACAAAGTTTGACCCTCATCTCTATAAAAAACAAACAAACAAACAAAAGAATAGCTGGCCATGGTGGTGCATGCCTGCGGTCCCAGCTGCCCAGGAGGCTGAGGTGGGAGGATCACTTGAGCCCAGGAGGTTGAGGCTGCAGTGAGCTATGATCACGCCACTGCACTCCAGCCTGAGCGACAGAGCAAGAACCTAAGAATCCTATATTTCAAACATTCATCTTAATAATCATGAGCTCTATTCCCACTTCACAAGGAGACAAAGAAAGGTCTTAATACATCGTGAAACAAAATATTTTAATTTCTTCAAAAAGTTAAGTAAATTTTAAAAAATTTATCTGGCCCAACCATTGAAGGGTACTTCTAACTTTAAAAACATTTTACAAGAAAAAAGATGAATTCTAAATACTCATTTCCACAATTTACATTTTAGAGTATTGTAATTAATTTTAGAACATGGTATATGAAAGAAAAAAGGACTAAAAAATTAACTATAGTAATGTAAGTCTTGCTAAGATAATGAACTGGGCATTTTATTACAATGCTGGAGAAACATTTTCTGATATCAAAATATTTTCTTCATTCTACCATTGTAGTTACTCTGAAAAGTTTAGAAAAAGATTAGGAGCTATGTTTTGAAGAAACTTGGTGTGAACTTTGCTAACAATGACCCAAATAAGTTTTTAGATTACCTTTTTTAAGAAATTGCAGTATTTCATGCAAAATGGTACCCACTTTACCACTAAGGTAATTTTTTACTCACCACAAAATGAAAATCTATATTCTGCTCTTCCTTGCATGTCTTTTTAAAAACCTCAAACCAGAGGAATGAGTCACATTTTGGACCGTTTTCTTTTTTAATCTTCTTTACTCCTCTCTTCTGTTTCTAAAGGGATACTTAGTTTTGACTAGATTGCAATTTCATTTGAAAAGAATTGGACAGATTTTCTAGAATGAGTTAAAGATTACACATCGAGAGTATTTTTGGCAGCTACCTTTAAAGATGCAAGGATCTTTACCTATGTTACAAACCTGCACATGTATCCTGGAACTTAAAATTAAGTTAAATTAAATTTTTTTTAAAAGATGCAAGGATCTGTATAAAGTGATACATCTAGATTTAATGCAGGTAACGATTGCTTTTTTGAGATAGAAACAAAGTAATTGTGACATTGGCAGGAAAAATATGTAAGATGTGCTTTTCACTTTTCTCCTAGGGTAAGCATAATTTGTAGGATTTTACTATACTGAGAATGCTAAATACATTAGTGAATTCCTCATACAATGACAACAACGTCTGGTTTTGGTTTTAGCTCAAGTGGTTATAGGTATACAATACTATTTCATGTTACTTACAATTAGAGTATGAAACTCAAAGCATGTGGCCAAAATTATAAATTACATCATTTTTATGAAAAAGAAAGGATCAGCCTCCTTGTTTTGTAAACAGACACTAAAACATGTAGGTCAAGCAAGCCAGGGAAAGCCCGAAGTAAAATAAGAACCAATAATTATTTTTACATAATAGCCAATGTATAAAAATAATAAATGACTAAATGTTTTCCATCTGTCAAGCACTGTGCTATTTCACAAAAATGATTTTAATTAATTCCTTATAAAAACCACGAGGTAAGTATCCATTGTGCAAATGAGGAAAAAGAAGCTTGTTGTGTCCAAGGTCACAGATACAGAATTCAAGTCTACTAAAATCTTTAATATCATAGTCTAGTAACTGTTCTCATTGTTTAACAGCTATGAAACAAGAAAAGCATAACTTTCTCTTAAACACTGTCTATAAATTATGGTAACAAAATACACATTGGGATTATAGTTCTACATGGAGAAACTTAGGAACAGAGATTTCTGGCATATGTTAAATATACGTTTATTAGCAAATATTTAGTAAGTGACTTCTATGTTCTAGGCACGGAGCCAGGCGTCTATGATACAATGATGAAGGACAACATAGATCTTGCCATCCAAATAATCATAGTCTAAAAGAAGATGAATATTTAATAGATCATTGCAATAAAACAAGAGAAGTGCTATAAAATCATAATAATAGGTAGCACTTATAGTGTGCTAGTCATTGTTAATAAGTACTTTATATATTTACTCAGGTAATCCTCACAGCAATCTATGAGATAGATACTAAAAAGATACATTTAAGGGTCTATTGGAACACAAAGAAGAAAACACTTCATTTTGCCTAGAAAGGTCAGACATTTGAGCTGAGTCCTGTAGGATAACTATGTCAACAAGAGGGGAGTGATGTATCAGCTTGTATAACATAAATTTTGCCACAGTAACCAAAAATCCCCAAATCTTGATGGCTTATGACAATAAATGTCCAAGTTTGCTTGCAAAACCTGTTAGGCTGGCGTGGGAACTCTGGTGCCCGTGTCAGAGCCTCCAGCATCTGGTGCACCGCCGGTGGCTATAGCAAGGAAAGGGGAAATGGTGGATCATGTACTGGCTCTTTGTATCTCTAAGACACGTGTCACTTCTGCACCATTTTCATTTGCCAAAGCAAGTCACATGATCATACCTAGTTTTAATGGGGAAGGGCAGTGCCTTTCTACAATATACGCAGAAGGCAAAGAGCAGGAATACTGAGGAATCACCCTAACACTTCCCAAGGATTGGAGAGGATAAGTAACCCCAGGAAAAAGGACACGTGCAAACGCATGGAAGTGAAAATGTGCTTGGTGCAGGTCGTTCGTGGTGGTTTCAATGATGAAAGCACAGGATGCACGGGGGAGAAAAGCGTGGGGAGGAGAGGAAAAGGCAGGCAAGTGTCGAATCATGAAGACTCAACACACTCAGAAAGTTTAGACTTCATCTTTTTGACCACAGGAACTTACTGCAGCATTTTAAGCAGAGGAGAAATATAATCAAAATTTTCATGCAGAAAGTTCAGGCTAACTGGACTGGGGAAAAATCTTCCAAGCTCCCTCAGGTCATTGGCAGAATTCACTTTCTTGCAGCTGTAGGATTGAGGATTTCAGTTCCTTGCTAGAGGCCACTCTCAGCTCCTAAAAAGTCACTCACAGTTCTTTGCCAGATGGGCTTCTTCAATAAGGCCACCTACTTCATGACAGTTTATTTATTCAAAACCAACAAGAAAGAGAGAATGTCACCTCAGGGAAAGCCCAGTCTGTCTTTGAAGGGCTGTCACCTGATCAAGTAAGGCCCACCCAGGATAATCTTTCAATTAACTCAAAAACTGATTTGGAACCTTAATTATATCTGAAAAATCTCCTCATCTTTGTCATATTCTGTAGGTGAGAAGCAAGTCCCAGGCTTGGCACACATTTGAGGGGAGGGAGTTACACAGGGCAGACCACCAGGGGTAGAATAATTGGAGTCATCCTACAGCCGTTTAGTCTGTCCACAGCAGGAACCAATTGAAAGAATACTTCAATAGTTCTGGCGAAAAGTTATAAGATCCTGGACTAAGACAGATTCACAATGTTTAGGAGATATACATATAACTTAAATATAAATTGACTTTAATAAAACTTTAGAGAATTATCAGTTTTGTTCTTTATCTGTAGAACTAAATTCATGATACTCAAAGTACATAGTTTTAAATGTTTTGACCTTTAAAAAGAAAAGTGCCACAAATATTTCAAATATCTGGCTCATTCTAAGAGCTAAAATAAGACAAAATATATGAATATCAGCTTGCCAAGCATTGAGTCCTATGCCACAACTCACACACGCAAACTAATTACTTCATAATGATGCCAATAGGGTACACATATGCAGCATTGTATGACCTGAAAAATAAGGCATAGAATAGAATTTGTTGATAAAATTTATGTTGCATTTGTATAGCTTACTATCAAAACAATTGTTTTTATATCTATGTATACACACACAGAGACTAGCTTGTTAAACATATTTGTCTTGTTTTTAAAGGATAAAATAATTAATAAGTATTGTGCAAGACCTTTACTCATATAATCTGAACTCCAATTCTGGAGAAATGAAAACCAAACAAATGTAGAGATATCAGTTGAGCCAAGGGCACTGCAGTCAGGGCTGAAAAGCAGAGATACTTAACAGCTCTCTTGGAGAGTGACAAATCACCTGCCTCAATTGGTTCTAACTAGAAATATCAGCCACATGTGCTCATTATCAGCCATAAATGTCCATAATCGATTAAAGGTGGGAAAAAAAAGAAAGTGATGTATCCATTACCCTGCTTCACCTTTAGAGACTTCCTTAATGCCTGCATTGTTAAAATGTAATACAAGACAAGCGCACATGTAGTCCCAGCTACTCCAGAGGCTGAGGGGGAGGATCATTTGAGCACAGGAGTTTGAATCCCGCCTGGGCAACATAGCAAGACCCTGTCTCTAAAAAAAAAATTCATAAAAAGTGACCAATACAATTATTTTAGATTCTATGTCAGCCACCATATAAGTTGAGCTGAAATTAGAGGCAATTAGCAATTGAGAGAGACTAGAAAAAAATTGATATAAAACACACTGTAAAAGAGGCTGATTTCACTCTTCAGGATTGAAACGCTCTGGTAGAAAAGTTGTGGAGCAATCTTTGAGGACTCAGTCTCTTGGCTAATCTTTTTAAACTCAAGGGTAAAAACCAGAGGGGAAAAAAAACCCCTCCCAAACTTTCAATATCCTTCAAAGACAAATTTCATGAAGAATCTCTGCTATCCAGAATTTCTAAGGCTCCCAAACATTTATTCTTCCAGAGACATGTTTTGCATCCTGAGCTTTGAAAAAAATGCCATGTTATTCGCATCAAAGGGAAAAACATATTTAATGATACCACAGGAAACAAACCTGTAGTTTCTTTCTAAAAGCTTACTTTTTGTATGTATGAAAACTTCGTGATACTGCCAAGAACCCAACCAGCCTAGATACCACCTCAAGGTGCTGCTTTTTAGAATTGTGTGACATGCACACTGCCTGCTAAGGATCTGCAAGGAAAGAAGTCAGAGGATAATGAGACAATTTCAGATGTTTTCACATTCTGTCAAAGTGAACATTGAGCCAGGTGCAGTGGCTCAGGCCTATAACACCAGCACTTTGGGAGGCCAAGGCAGGTGGATCACTTGAGGTCAGGAGTTCAAGACCAGCTTGGCAAATATGGTGAAACCCTGTCTCTACTAAAAATACAAAAAATTAGCCAGGCGTGGTGGTACATGCTTGTAATTTCAACCTCTTGGGAGGCTAAGGTGAGAGGATTGCTTGAACCCAGGAGGTGAAGGTTGCAATGAGCCAAGATGGCACCACTGCACTCCAGCCTGGGCAACAGAGTGAGACTCTGTCTCAAAAAAAAAAAAAAGTGAACATTGGAAAATGTTTATCACTATTATTTATGCAACATTGAAAGAAAAAGGAGATTTTGCAATTTGTTGTTGGTCTCAAACACTTCATTAGTACTCCTTGGGTAATAACTAAAAGATAATTGCATAGTAACACTGCAGCATATCACTGAAAAGAAAGCACTGGGGGAAAAATGGTTTTATGACCTTGACCTTTTGTGCCTCCCCAACTAATATTTTACCTATAAAAATTAGCTTAAAAACATATTCTGGGGATTCTTCATTCCTATCACAACCCATTACTATTTGAACAAGGAAGAATGAATATACATCTTTAGAAAAATAAAATATTAAGATATAATTAATATACAATAAACTGATTATATATAGGTATAAAATTGGTGAATTTTGATATATGCGTATAGCCATGCAATCACCACCATAATCTTTCCTCATTCCCTTTTGTATGCCCTTCTTCTGTCTCTCCCCAGCCCTACTTCCCCCAATCCCAGGCAACCACTGATCTACGTCGTATCACTTTAGTCTGCATTTTCTAGAATTGTACCTAAGTGGTACAACTTGTGGCTTTGGTTTTTTCACTTAGCAAAATTATTTTGGGATTCATCTGTCTTGTTGCATGTATCATTTCTTTTTATTTCTAAGTAGTATTCCACTGCCTGGATATAACAGAATTTCTTTGTCTATTCGCCTGTTGATGGATGCTGGGTTGTTTCCAGGTTTGGGGCTATCACAAATAAAGTTGCTGAGAACATTCATATACGAGTCTGTGTATACACATAAGCATTTGTTTCTCTTGTGTAAATATCTAGAAACAAAATGTCTCAGCCATGTGGTAGAAGTACATTTCACACTTTCCGTAACTGCCAAATTATTTTCCAAGTGGCTGTACCAGTTTACATTCTCATTTTACATATGAGAGTTCTAGTTCTTCCAAATCCTCATCAGCTCTTGACACAAGTCAGTCTTTGTAATTTTAACCATTCTAAAAGGTGTAGGGTGATATCTCATTCTGGTTTTCATTTGCAGTTCCTTAGTTACTAATGATATTGAGCATCTTTTCATGTGTTTATGTGCTATCTGTATATACATTTTTGGTGATGTCTCAGATCAGATATTTTGCCTGTTTTTAAATTGGATTGTTTATCCTTTATCAGATGTATGCTTTGCAGATATTATTCCCCAGCCTGTACCTTGTCTTTTCATACTCTCACAGTGTTTTTTGAAGAGCAGAAGTTTTAAATTTTGATGAAGTCTAATTTATCAGGTTTTTATTTTGTAGACTGTGCTTTTGTTTTTGTACCTAAGAAATCTTTGCCTAAGCCATGGTCACAAAAATTTTCTCATATATTTTCCTAGCAGTTTTATTAATTATGTGTTTTACATTAGATCTCTAATCCATCTTTATTTAATTTGTATCTACAATACAAGGTATTGATCAAATTTCATTTTTTTGCATATAGGTATCTAATTTTTCCAGAAGCATTTGTTAAAAAGTTTTCTCCACTGATTTTTCTCAAAAATCAGTTATCTATGAAAGTATGTGTATGTTTCTGAACTCTATTCTGTTCCTTTGATCTATTTATCTATCTTTATCCAAAGCCATGTTGTCTTGATTACTACAGCTTTATAGTAAGCCTTGAACAAAGTTCATATTAGCCCATGACTTTGGTTTTTCTCCAAAATTGTTTTAGTTATTCGATATCCTTTGATTTCCGTATGAACCTAAAGATTAACTTGTTAATTTTTATAAAAAGATATGCTGAGATTTTTACAGCAACTGCATTGACTCAAAAATCAATTTGGGGAGATTTGATATTGTAGTGTGACAGGTCCCCCACCAGGTTACTTAAGGGTGTATGTCCGCTGCTTGAACCCTGAAGGCCGGGCAGCAAGCCAAGGCCATGGTGCCCAGCCAAGGAGCAGGTGTCCCTGAGAACCCAAACATCCTAGAGAGTATCTGAGAACCTACTAAGAAAAACAGTCTCATCACTCAAACACAGTATGCAAAAATCCAGAAAATTAGCTTAAAGGCATTTTAGAGACAGGAGGTGGCACAGATCTCTAGAGCTGTCCTGCCACTGTCCAGGAGTGCCCTGTATATAAGTCCTAATTAACTCATCTACTCATCAAGCTGGACTTAGGTCTGAGTCATTCTTTGGTCTCTTGACTCCTTCCCTGTTTGGGGGAGATGTTACAGTTCCAAATTTTTCTCATAACTATTGGCATCACCAACAGGATCCAGGAGACCAAATGATGAGTCAGGAAAGGGTGTCAGCAGGGAGAATCCCCAGGGTAGTTAGCAACATGCATGTCAGGTGGAGTTGCCCAACTACTCAACCCCGTGGGCTACCACATGAGTACAGGGACACTCAGAAAATACTGGTGGGACTGAGCATGTACTCCAAGAAGCTAAGACATTAAAGTACTATAAGGATAGCAAACACACTATTGTTGCAATAAGGCTGGGTACTAAGAAATCGTTAAGAGTAGAAATGGGAGAAAGGATAGAAACTCCTGAGGAAGTTTAAAGCCATGCCAGGTTTTCTAGAACTCTAGCTGGTTGTGTATTATGGCCCTTTCTTCTGCACATTTTAAAACTGGCAGGCAAATTACAAAAAAAAAAAAAAAATCAGAGCTCAAATGGTTAACCTGCACTACAGAGTTAAGTCGAGTCTTCTAACACTATTTTCTTTTCTGCCTGCTTTGAATCTCCTGTTATTAAGATACTGGTATTGAGATAAAACTCACTGTTTATGGTCTTGCCAATTCAAGGCCATTTGGAGATTTTGTTTTTCTATACAGTTCAGTCAGTTCTAGCTAAGATGTAAAACATAAGTAAGTTGCCTTTAAAATTATTGGTAAAATAAAAATAGAAATGTCTTCAGAATTGTCAGCATGCATTTTTGTCTGCGTTTACTGATTAGATGAGTTTTATATTTTCTTCTGCAACTATATTCTTCAGCAATATATTTTGCTTCTGCTAAAATATTTTAAGATATCAGGGCTTGACGTGAAAGTTATAAGATGATAAACCCAGCCAAATATAGGATGATCTTTGTGCATTTTCATTATTATTTGATTTATCTATTTATCTATTTTTTGAGAAGGAGTTTCGCTCTTGTCACCCAGGCTGGAGTGCAGTGGTGCAATCTCAGTTCACTGCAACCTCAGCCCCCTGGGTTCAAGCCATTCTCCTGCCTCAGCCTCCCGAGTAGCTAGTTGGGATTACAGGCGTGCGCCACCACACCAAGCTAATTTTTGTATTTTTATTAGAGATGAAGTTTCACCATGTTGGCCAGGCTGGTCTCGAACTCCTGACCTCAAGCAATCCACCTGCCTCAGCCTCCCAAAGTGCTGGAATTACAGGCGTGAGCCACTGTGTCCGGCCTGTTTGTGTAATTTTTTTGACAAATAAGGCTAATTTAACATTGTGGGTTCAATGAAAACAGCTAAATTTTCTGAGTTATCAGCAAAACTTCCCATGTGTTTAAGTTTCTTGCTTAGATGAACACCTGATATTCAGAGGCTCTGAAAATGGTTAAGAAGGAAGTAACTTAGAATGATAATTAGCTTTGTCCAATGTCTTGGTTCTCATGAATAATTTAGATAAACTACTAAAAATGAATAAACTATGTAAATACAAATGAGGTAAATGCTTGTAGGAAACTTTTTGTGTAGTTTTAAATCTTAAAATTATTTTAGATACTCATTAAATATCTGAGTCATTTTCAACTTAAAAAGGGCTAGGATGCGGGGTGTTGGTTACACTTCTGAGTCCATTAATGGGAAATAAAATCTGTGATATGAGGAAAGCATTGGCAGACCTCAGTGAGATGGATAAGAACAAGAACAAAGTCCAGAAAGAAATTAAGGAGCAAAAAGAGGATGGGCCAAAATGGGTGCCTGCACACCTGCCCCAGCCCAGGCAGGCAGTGAACGTGAAGCAATACCACCTGCCAGGAGGACACTCTGAAATCACCCAAACAACTCAGCAATTAAATAAGGTAGAGATAGGCCAGCCCAGAGTCCCAATAATAGCCCTATGTGGCTTGTGAAGAAGCCAGATGGCACCTGGAAAATGATGGCAGATTACAAAGTGGTGCTCCCTATCCATGCAGCTGTAGCCAATATTGCTCACCTGCTAGACCAAGTGATCCTTAAGCTGAGGAACATTCATGCTATGATTGACTTGGCTAATGCCTTTTCCAGTGTTCCTTTAGCAGAAGATTCAAAAGACCAGTTTGCCCTCATTTAGAACGGCCAACAATGGACTTGCCAGGTGCTACCATAGGATACCTGCCTAGCCCCACCATCTGCCACAGTATGGTTGCACAAGGCCTGTCTAGACTCTCTTTGCCAGTCCCAAGCTCCCTGTTTCACTATACTAATGATAACATGCTAACCTCAGAGTCTCTTGCAGATCTGGAGACTGCTTATATTAGTCTGTTTCCACACTGCTATAAAGAAATACCTGAGACTGGGTAATTTATGAAGAAAAGAGGTTTGACTCACAGTTCTGCAGGCTTAACAGGAATCATGACTGGGAGGCCTCAGGAAACTTACAGTCATGGCAGAAGGCAAAAGGGAAACAAGTGCCTTTTTCATAGGGTGGCAGGAGAGAGAGAGAATGAGGGGGAAGTGCCACATACTTTTAAACCATCAGATCTCATGAGAACTCACTCACTATCACGAGAACAGGATGGGGAAATCCACCTCCAGGATCCACTCACCTCCCACCAGGTCCTTCCCTCAACTTTGGGAATTACAATTCAACATGAGATTTGGGGGAACACAGAGCCAAACCATATCACTGCTCTACAAACCATCGTGGATGTCCTAAAGGACAGAAGATGGGAAGGCAACTCCAAGAAGAAATAAGGTCCTGGCATAGCCATCAAATTCCTGAGAGTTACCTGGTTGGGTAAGACACAAAACATACCTAGAACTGTCATCAATAAGATAGCACAGCAGCCTGTTCCCCAGACAGCAAAGCAACTTCAGGTTTTCCCAGGTTTACTGGGTTACTGGAGGATATTCATTCCTCATTTGGCACAAACTTTCCACCTATTATACACCCTAATAAAAAATGGTTAAAAAAAAAAAAAAGGCCAGGTACAGCGGCTCACACCTGTAATCCCAGCACTTTGGGAGGCCAAGGTAGGTGGATCACCCGAGGTCAGGAGTTCAAGACTAGCCTGGCCAACATGGTGAAACCCCATCTCTACTAAAAATACAAAAAACTATCCAGGCATGGTGGTGGGCACCTGTAATTCCAGCTACTCGGGAGGCTGAGGCAGGAGAATCGCTTGAACCCGGGAGGCGGAGGTCACAGCACTGCACTCCAGCCTGGACAACAAGAGCGAAACTCCGTCTCAAAAAAAAAAAAAATGAGATTGGACACATAGAGCAAGAGATATTTGACAAAATAAAAATATTAGTGAAACAAGCCCAAGCCCTAGAGCTCCACTGCCACAGCACCTTTCTATATTAAAAGTTGCTAGAGATGCCTTGGGGATGAATGGGGGTTGTAGCAAAAGCAACCAACAAGAATAGTACCTGTAGGGCTTTCATCTTGATTATGGAAAGGGGCAGAATCCCACTACAGAGTCCTAGAGCAACAGCTATTGGCCATATACAGGGCATTGCGACAAGCAGAGGCCATCATCACAAAACAGACCATCACAATAAAAACTATCTGCCCCATAAAAGGGTGAATGAAAGGCCTCCTAGCCAAGCCCACCTCTGGGATGGCACAATCACACATCCTCCAGAAAACGCATGCCTGTCCACCACAGAGGGGTGTCCTGTCCACTAGTCCTTAAAGTCAGGCACTGCAGGAGGTGCTCAGACCCACCCACTGTGAACAAGTGGAAGGAGCTGACATGACCGTAAAGCCACCTCCCAGGCCAAACCACCATATATGAGGGGACCCTACCAACACCTGCTGGGGCCTGGTACACTGAGGGGCCTAGCAAATGTATCTGGGCATTAGAACAAAACATAAAATGGTGGTTCCATTTACCTATAACCCAACAGGGGCAGGCCCCATAGAAAAAAAGAATGGCCTGTAGAAAACCCAATTATGTGCACTATCCCAGGACAGATGGTTAAGGTCCCGGAGTAAGAATCTCCCTGAAGACATGCAATTTTTTTTTTTTTTTTTTTTTTTTTTTTTTTTTTTTTGAGATGGAGTCTCACTCTGTCACCCAGGCTGAAGTGCAGTGGCACAGTCTCAGCTCACTGCAACCTCTGCCCCCACCCCAAGTTCAAGCAATACTCCTGCCTCAGCCTCCCGAGTAGCTGGGTTCCACAGGCGTGGG
The DNA here is from genome assembly GCF_029289425.2 of Pan paniscus. NCBI lineage: Eukaryota > Metazoa > Chordata > Mammalia > Primates > Hominidae > Pan > Pan paniscus. The sequence continues at coordinate 37,241,295 of NC_073264.2, read as the reverse complement.
CCACCACACCCAGCTAATTTTGTTGTATTTTTAGTAGAGACAGCATTTCACCACGTTGGCCAGGCTGGTCTGGAACTCCTGACCTCAAGTAATTCGCCCATCTTGGCCTCCCAAAGTGCTGAGATTATAGGCGTGAGCCACCATGCCCGGCCACCATACAAACTTTAAATGAATCAACCATACCACACATGGCGTCGCTCCCTATGAATGGTTGGCAGGACCTGTAAAACAGGCCCCACAAACTCTCAGGGTTACCTCTGACACACTGAGACATGCTCCTGAAGCAGACAGCCGGGCTGTGCTCCTGAGAACACGCGTGGATCTGCCAAGCAGTGATGGCTACATGGACATGAAGTTGAGCTGGAAAGCGCCCCCATATTGGGTCAGTTTTACAGCACCAGAGAGTGCCATGAAGACTGCGGGAGGGGAGGTGGTCCCAGCTGTGCTCCTTGATGGAGGTCCAAGAGCCTTAGACATCAACACACAGCAGCACCGATACCTGCTGGAGCAATCACAGTGTGGGAAGCATGGGCAAGGCCAGAAACTTATCAATTGGCTATTATGCCTGCTCCTGGGAAAGGAAGCCATATGTGGTACTGTCAGCCAGGCCTGAAGCCTGTTGTTGCCTCCCTAATAGGGCCAATGGCATAAGATACAATGGTAATAACATTATAAATAATGAATGCACTCATGAATGTTCTTACTAAACAGGTGTTTATGCCCATAGGCTGTTGTTCCTGCTACCCATGGTAGCTGGTAATGTCTTTCTTTCTTTTTTTTTTTTTTATTATACTTTAAGTTCTAGGGTACATGTGCACAACGTGCAGGTTTGTTACATATGTATACACGTGCCATGTTGGTGTGCTGCACCCATTAACTCGTCATTTACATTAGGTATTTCTCCTAATGCTATCGCTCCCCCATCCCCCCACCCCACGACAGGCCCTCGTGTGTGATGTTCCCCGCCCTGTGTCCAAGTGTTCTCATTGTTCAATTCCCACAAATGAGTGAGAACATGCGGTGTTTGGTTTTCTGTCCTTAGGATAGTTTGCTCAGAATGATAGTTTCCAGCTTCATCCATGTCCCTACAAAGGACATGAACTCATCATTTTTTATGGCTGCATAGTATTCCATGGTGTATATGTGCCACATTTTCTTAATCCAGTCTATCACTGACAGACATTTGGGCTGGTTCCAAGTCTTTGCTATTGTGAATAGTGCCTCGATAAACATATGTGTGCATGTGTCTTTATAGCAGCATGATTTATAGTCCTTTGGGTATATACCCAGTAATGGGATGGCTGGGTCAAATGGTATTTCTAGTTCTAGATACTTGAGGAATCGCCACACTGTCTTCCACAATGGTTGAACTAGTTTACACGCAGCTGGTAATGTCTTTCTAAACTGAGCTGTGACTACTGCAGCAATCAGCAACCAGTCTGATTATTGGGATAAGTATACCTCCCTGTATCCAATAAGAATGATATGCCTTGGAATATTCTGCCTTTCTCCCCACATAACTGGAGTGACTGGTTCAACAGCAGCGATAATGCAACCCAGGTTCACTGGGGATTGCATCCACCTGGAGGCCTGATTACCAACTCAACGGAGACCCAACAACATGTGCCCTTATAGGCACTACCTGTTGCACCTATAACCCTGATGAAGAGAATAATGTCACTGATATAGTTTGGCTGTGTCCCCACCCAATATCTCATCTTGAATTGTAATCCCCATAATCCCCACATGTCAAGGGAAAGACCAAGTGGAGGTAATTGAATAATGCTGTTCTTGTGATCATGAGTGAATTCTCATGAGATCTGATGGTTTTATAAGTGTTTGGTAGTTCCTCCTGGGTTCACTCTCCCTCCTGCTGCCTTGTGAAGAAGATGCCTTGCTTCCTCTTCACCTTCTGCCATGATTGTAAGTTTCCTGAGGCCTTCCCAGCCATGCGAACCTGTGAGTCAATTAAGCCTCTTTCCTTTCTAAATGATCTGGTCTTGGGCAGTTCTTTATAGCAGTGCGATAACAGATTAATACAGTCACAGATGCTTTAAATCATTTTCCAACTCAGATCCATGATATAACCCAATCAGGTTTCTTTGAGTCATTCTCAAATTGGTTATACACCTTACCTACTTACTGGAGTTAGGTTTTGCTAATAGGCATCATAATTGTAGTTACTTTCTGCTTTATATGCTGTTTTGTATACTGTAGATGTGGCCTGTATGCACAGCCATGGTTATATATAACAGGCCCATAAACTTCTACCCCAATACCCCATTCAGGGACTCTTGTGCAAGATTGGTGGAAAGAGTGTAAGAGCTGGGGAACAAGGTGGATGGTAGTGTGACAAGTCCCCCACCAGATTACTTAAGGGTGTATATCCACTGCCTGAACCCTGAAGGCTGGGAGGTGAGTCAAGTCCATGGTGCCCAGCCAAGGAACAGGTGTCTCTAAGAACCCAAATATCCCAGAGAGTATCCAAGAACCTACTAAGAAAAACAGTCTCATCACTCAAACACAATAGCCAAAAAGCCAGAAAATTATCTTAAAGTCAGTTTAGAGACAGGAGGTGGCACAGATCTCTAGAGCTATCCTGCCGCTGTCCAGGAGTGCCCTGTATATAAGTCCTAATAAACTCATCTACTCATCAAGCTGGACTTGTCCAAGTCATTCTTTGGTCTCTTGGCTTCTTCCCTTTTTTGGGGTATGTTACAGTCCCAAGTTTTTCTCATAACAGATATCTTAACAATATAGAGTCTTCCTATCCTACACCTCTCCATTAATTTAGGTCTTTAATTTCTCTTAACAATGTTTTGCAATTTCCAGTATATAAGTTTTGCACATCTTTTGTCAAATTTATCCCTAAGTATTTTGTATTTTTAATGCTATATAGATAGAATTATTTATTTCAATTTCTAATTGTTCATTTCTAGCATTCAGAAATATAATTTATTATAATATGATTATATATATATTATATATATATGACCCTCAGTGTAGGGATTAAGGGTTGAAAATTTATGTGTAACTTTTCTTAATTTTTTTTTAAAGACAGGGTCTTGCTCTGTCACCCAGGCTAGAATACAGTGGTGTGATCATAGCTCACTGCAACTTCCACCTCCTGGCTCAAGCAGTCCTCCCACCTCAGCCTCCCAAGTAGCTGGGACTACAGGCATGTGCCACCATGCCCAGGTAATTTTTTTAAATTTTTTGTAGAGATTGGGATCTTGCTATTTACCCTGGCTGGTCTCAAACTCTTGGCTTCAAGGAATCATCCTACCTTGGCCACCTAAAGTGCTGATATCACAGGCATAAGCCAACACGCCAGGCCTGTGTATAACTTTTAACTCCCTCAAAACTTAAGTACTAATAACCTGCTGTTGACTGGAAGCCTTACCTATAACATAAGCAGTCAATTAATACATATTTTATATGTTATATGTATTATATACTATATTATAATAAAGTAAGCTAGAAAAAAGAAAATGTTATTAAGAAAATCATAAGAAAAGAAAGTGTATTTACTATTTACTAAGTGGAAGCGTATTGTCATAAAAGTCTTCAGCCTCACTGCCTTCACACTGAGTGGACTGAGAAGGAAATGGAAGAGAGGTTAGTCTTCCTGTTTCAGGAGTGGCAGAGGAGGAAGAAAATCCACATAGAAGTGGACCTGTGCAGTTCAAACCCATGTTGTTCAAGAGTTAACTTCATAATATATAAAATATATAATTATAAGACAGTTGACTATCTTACATTCTGCAACACTGGTAAATTCATATTTCACATCATTTTTGTAAAATCCTTCAGATTTTCCACATCTTGCCTGATTGTACTGGCTAGTGCCTCCAATACAATGTTGAATAGAAACAGTGAAAAAGAAACATGCTTGCCTTTTTCTTGACCTTAGGGAAAGTGCATTGTATCTTTGCCCATCAAGCATGATGCTAACTCTAGATTTTTCACAGATGCACGTTATCAGGTTAAGGAAGTTCTTTCCTATTTCTAGCTTGCTGAGAGTTTTGTTGGTTTTGTTTTGCTTTGGTTTGGTTTTTGGTTTTGAGACAGTTTCGCTTTTATTGCCCAGGCTGGAGTGCAATGGTCTTGGCTCACTGCAACCTCCGCCTCCCAGGTTCAAGCAATTCTCCTAACTCTTGCTGAGAGCTTTTACCAGGAATGGATGTTGGGTTTTGTCCAATGCTGTTTATGCATCTAATGAGATGAATATATAATTTTTCTTTTTTAGTTTTTTAATATGCTGATTTTTATTAATTGATTTTCAAATGTTAAACCAATCTCATATCTCTGAGATAACCTCTGTTGTTTCACAATGTATCCTTTTTATATATTGTTGATTTGATTTGTTCATAAAAATCCTCTATTATCCTTTCAATAGCTGTAGGACCTATTGTGATTTTCTGTCATGCCTGATTTTGGTAATTTATGTCTTCTCTCTTTTTTTCTTGGTCACTCTGGCTAGAGGTTTATCAATTTAATTGATCTCTTTAAAGAATCATAATTTTGTTTCATTGATTTTTCTCTGCCTTTTTTTCTATTTCATTGATTTCTACTCTGCTCTTTATTTTTTTTTCTTCTGTTTACTTTATGTATCATTTGCTTTCTTTTTCTAGTTTCCTAAGGTGTAAGCTTATGTCATTTATTTGAGGCCTTGTTTTTTTCCTAGTATGGTCATTTAGTGCTTTAAATTTCCCACTAAGTACTGCTTAGTATAGTAGCAGTATTCTACAAGTTTTGATGTGTTGTGTTTTCATTTCAATTCAGTTCAAAATGCTTTCTAATTTTTCTTTTGATTTCTTCTTTAACCCACGGGTTCTTTGGAACTTAGAAATGCACTTTTCAGTTTCCAAATATTTAAGAATTTTCCAAAGATCTTTTGCTTATTGATTTCTAATTTAATTCCATTGTGACTGGAGAATGCACATTTTTATGTATAAATACCTTTAAACTTACAGAGACATATTTCATGTCCCCAAAATATGGTCTATCTTGTATTGTGTGCATGTGGAAAAAAATGTGCATTCTGCTGCTGTTGGAGTTTTCTAAAAAGGTCAATTAGATCAAGTTGGTTACTAGCGTTGTTCAAGTATTTTACACCGTTGCTGATTTTCTGTCTAGTTCTTCTATCAGTCATTAAAAAAAGGTTTTTAAATCTCTGTAATTGTGGATTTGTCTATTCTGTACATTTGTGGTTTGTGTATTTTGAGTCTCTGTTATTAGGTGCCCAAATGTTTTGGATTGTTTTTTGCTCATGATGAATTGACTGCTTTTTCATTATGATACACATTCTTCATCCCTGCTAATGTCATTTTGAAATCTGCTTTGTTTGCTATTAATAACTATTCTAGTTTTTGTTTAATTAATATTAGCATGGAATATGTTTTTCTATTCTGTTACTTTTTACCTGTTTGTGTCTTTACATTTAAAGTGTGTCTCTTGTAAACAGCATATAATTGGATTTTGCTTTTTTTTAATCCAATCTGATCAGCTGTGCTTTACAATTAGGGTATTCAGACTATTTGCATTTAATCTCGTCACTGATATGGTTAGGTTTAGATCTATCATATGGCTATTTTTTATATCTTCATCTGTTCTTTTCCCTTTTTCCACTTTTTCTGCCTTCTTTGGGGTTCACTGAATAAAATAAATATATTCTTGCTGAGTACAGAATTCAAAATTAAAAATTTTTTTCACTGCTTGAAAGATGTTTCCTCTCTGCTTTCTCACTTATATTGTTTCAGATGGGAAATCTACTGTCACTGTTATCTTTGTTCCTTTATATATAACATGCATGTGGTAGGCAAAACAATTATCCATGCCTGGTTTAGATGATAAAATGTGAGACTTTTGAGTTAGTGAATAGTTCAGATTTTTGACTTTGCATTGATGCTATAAGGGATGAGACCTTTGGAGATCTGGGGACAGGGTGAATGTATTTTGCATTCAAGACAGATAGGTAAATTTAGGGGCCAGAAGACAGACTATGCTAGGTGGAATAATGGCCTGCCAAAGATGTGCACATCTTAATTCCTGGAACCTGTGAAAAGGTTGGGTTACACGGCAAAAAGTAACTAAGACTGCAGATAGAATTAAGGTTGCTAATTACATTACCTTAAAATAGGGAGATTATCCTGGATTGTCTGGCTAGGTCCAGTGTAATTATAAGAGTCCTTAATGGAAGAGACAGACAAAAGAGAGTCAGGAAAAAAGATGTGACTATGGAAGCAGAATCAGAGAGATGCCTTACTGTTGGTTTTGAAGATGGAGGAAGGAATCCAGGTGGCTTCTAGAAATTGGAAAGAGCAGGGAAACACTTCCTTTCCTAGAGTGTCCAGGAAAGAATGAAGCCTTGATTCCTTTGAATCACTGCTCACCCCTTGATTTTAGCACAGTGAGACCCAGGTCCTTCTTCTGACTTAGAGAATTGTAAGATAATAAATTTGTGTTTTAAGCTTCTATGTTTGAGATAATCTCTATGGCAGTGATAGGAAATTAATACATGTTTTTTTCTTCTCTGGCTACCTTTAAGATTTTCTTTTTATCATTGATTTTGATACATAGCATTTTTACATGCCATACACACATTCCCATCTTTTCCCCAGAAAAAATACTAATAGACAATACAATTTTAAAATGTTTTGTGCCACTAAAGGAAAAAGCAATAGCCCAGAAAAAGAGGAAGAAAGTTCAGCGATGCATACATAGGTTATTTCACAAAGCAAACACTTTCTATTGAAGGCTGTAGATAGACCTTTAAAGGACCCTTCTCGTCTCTTAGTTAAGTGTAGTCAATATAACATCATCTTTAGAATGATTATACATTATTATCGATAATCTAAGATTTCATAATAAAGGAAGAAAAAAGATATATATTAAAGCTGCTCCATGGAGAAGAAATGTTCACCAATCAGTAATAGAAATGTTTCTATATGTACACTGAAGGACATATGATAGGCTATTTACCTTAATCTGGTTTCATAATTTTATGTAAAGAAAATGCTATCTGTTAATCCAACTAAATTCTATATTTTAAATTCTACCAGGATTATAGAACGATATTGGGCTTTTAAAGCCCCTTTCTTCTGAGGAACTCAGAGTACTTGTGTTTATAATATGGCTTTAAATGGTCACAGTGGTCCCCAAAATTTTATCAAGGTAATAAATATTCCTAAATAAAGCCAATTCCCTACCCCACTCCCAAGTGCTAACATTGGTTGGAATTAGGAAAACTTCTTATTTTCTAAGTAAAGAAACCCTGAGGATATTTTTAAGTAAATAAGGATTAAAGGTTAGAAGAGGGCATTCAGCTGTGTAGACACAAAACAACTGAATTTTGGCAAAGCAAATTCATAATTTTCAGATAATTTGAGGCAAATTATTTCTATGGAAAAAAACTTTAACTTTTAAAAAATTACATGTCATATGTGTTCATTTTCAAAAATTAGAAGATGAAATTAAGGAAGAAAATATTAACCCAAAACCCCACTGTCAAGAATTACCTCCATTAACATGTTGTGTACATACGTTGAGCTCGATATTTTCTGTTTGTCCCTTTAGTGCTAGTCCCAATCCTCTCCACCTTGCTCTGTGCCTTGGGAGACTAATTATATGGCCTTCCTCAAAGAATCCCTTTGAGGTCTGACTTCTGGTAGGGCTTAGTCAATGAAGAACACCAGGGAGAGAGAAGGGGGAAGAAGGAGACAGAGGCCAAGACATTCATTTCCCAGCAACCACGCTGTAGAGTTTCTGTGAGAGGGCTACATCCTTTTACAAAAAGTCAGATGTCCCGTCAAGAGGCCCTCTCCCACATAAATCTTCCTGCCTAATTCCTCTGGCTCCTTCAGACAGGCTTAGACATGGTAAGAACATCCTATCCCCCACACTCATACAAACTTCAGGTTCTATACTATTCCTTGTTGTTTCTCTACATTTTGCCTATACCTTATAAATAGTCCCTATATTGAACCTTAGTCAAGTTATTCAATTTGAGTATGCTTCCTGTATCCTGCTGCTACTTTGGCTACTACCTCTATCCAGATTTGTTAGTGTATACACAAACACACACACACACACACCCCTCACATTCATTTTTTTAACAAGGTACCTGCAAAGTATGCCAGCTATTGTATAGCTGTATCAAAATATAAACAAATTAATATATTAGAAATTTAAATTGTTTCCTTTTTCTATTCTAAATAATGATGCAATGAATATCTATGTACATATATATATATCTTTTCCCTCTTGTTTATATTAGTGCCGTAAAATACATTCTTAGCAGGAGTATTTCTGAGACAAAGGACCTGTTCATATTTAAGGCTTTAGATATTGCCAACGGTCTTCCATACTTCCATGATTATATTCACTTCCCCATGTAGTATACGAGAATGCCCAAACGCCCATCCACTCACTAACCCTCTGTATTAGTCCATTCTCACACTGCTAATAAAGACATACTCGAGACTAGGTAATTTATAAAGGAAAGAGGTTTAATTGACTCAGTTCCACAGGGTAGGGGACGCCTCAGGAAACTTACAATCATGGCGGAAGAGGAAGCAAACATGTCCTTCTTCACATAGCAGAGGAAGAAGAAGTGCTGGGCAAAAGGGGGAAAAGCTCCTTATAAAATCATCAGATCTTGGCTGGGTGCAGTGGCTAACACCTGTAATCCCAGCACTTTGGGAGGCCAAGGTGAGCAGATCACCTGAGGTCAGGAGTTCAAAACCAGCCTGGCTAACATGGAGAAACTCTGTCTCTACTAAAAAAAAAAAAAACAAAAACAAAAAAAACAAAAATTAGCCAGGCGTGGTGCTGCATGCCTGTAGTCCCAACTACTCAGGAGGCTGAGGGAAGAGAATCACTTGAACCCAGGAGGTGGAGGTTACAGTGAACCAAGATTGTGCCACTGCACTCCAGCCTGGGCAACAGCGTGAGACTCCATCTCAAAAAACAAAAAAACAAAAAAACCATCAGGTTTTGTGAGAACACACTATCACGAGAACAGCAGCATGGGAGTAACCACTCCCATGATTCAACTGCTCACACCAGGTCCCTTCCATGACATGTGGGGATTATGGGAACTACAATTCAAGATAAGATTTCGGTGGGGACACAGCCAAACCATATCACCCTCCACCAAAACATTTTTGCAGAAAGAAAAATTAACCTTGTCACTTACATTGTATTCACACCACTTAGCACTGTATGCTAAAGCTCTACCTCAGGTCACCAAGTTGCTGGTTGAAAAACAACTCAAAAATCAGCTCTTAATGCCAGTTTCAGACATCACAACATAGAGCTTCCTGACATGTCCTCCTTATCCCAAGTGTCCCCCAATAAGTACAGCCTTTTAACTCATAAAATATAATGTGTAAAAATGTTCACTTTTTAGGGGTGGAAAAACACATACATATAAGTACTAAACTAAAAGAAAGTAGGGTGAATCTAATTAAATCCCTAGTTTCTTTTATAACATTCAAAATAAAATTATCACAAAATAATACTTAAGTCAATCCCATAATAATGAATTGAATCCCATGTTGTAGAAAACGTTCGAGTAAACTGCTATGGAAGATGCAGGGATGCGTGAAATGTGTTCCTTTCCACTAGGGCCTACTGTCTAATGTAGGAAGCAGACACACAGAGGAGCAATGCTAAAAGGTATCTTAAAAACAGTTAAATTGACAAATAAATCTAAAACCTGGTTCTCTGAAAATGAAAGCATATCCTGAACAAACCTCTAGCTAATCAAGAAAAAAGAACACGTATACATAGAAAGTAATGAATGAAATGGAAGCTATAGTCATAGATATGGCAGGGGTTTTTTCTTTACAAAATACTATCAGCAACCCTGCTAAAACTTTAAATATATATATTAAATACAGAATTTTCTGAAAAAAACATGAATTAAACATACCCATTAGATCGAAAACTATAGAAAAAATGGAAAAGTTATTAAAGCAGAATTGACTACATATTAAAAGCAGAGTCTTAAGTGCCCTTGTCCTATTGCCCTTCCAACCCTGGGTGACACCACCCTCTGCCTCATCCACTCATCCTCTGAGCTTTGCTGGAGAAAAATCAAACAGTCAAGTAGATGGAATCTAATACAATTTTACGGTCATCAACCTCAAATGGGCTCTCAGCCCTGAATTACAACTACAGAACTATGTTTTTCTAGTTATGGTACTTTCTTATTCTCTACATCTCTATTCTTCTCAAACTTTTGGATTCTGCCACCTCCTATCCTGCCAAATCATTCAGCAGGCAATCTGAGGCAATCAGACTTCTGTTTTCAGAAGAGAAACAAAAGCCATCAGAACGACTCCCTCAAATTCCTGCCACCAGAACAATGACACAAACCTACTTATATATGAATCTTCTTGGCTTTCTTTCTTGTTTCAGAGGAACAAGTGGCCTACCTCTTGTGCCTTCTCAAGTACCTTACTCTGTTCATGTTTCTTCTCTTTCCTGTATCTTCAAACTGCCTCTCTCTGCTGGTTCCTTCCCATTAGCCTTCCAACATCTCCCCTCCTACAGTCTCCTCCCTTTTCTGCTCCTCTTCTTTTCTTCATCTCTCTTTCATTTCACAACCCACCACATTCTGATTACTGGTCTCAACAAGACTTCTCTTGTCAAATTCACCCCTGACCTCCATGTTGTTAAATTAAACTGACACATTTCAGCTCTTCTCCTGCTTTTCCCTTAGACAGTATTTGGTACTGTTGACAATACTCTCCTCACCTTCCACCTTAGTAACAGGGTTTTTATTTTCCACTTAGCCCATATCTCCACGGATTGAATTTTCACTTTGTAATACAATTTGTAATGATATATTGGTGCACTTATTTAGTCAGTACCACAAGGTAAAAAGACCACATCCTGCCAAAGTAAGTCTCCTTCCCACTCTTGTGCCCCAGCCTCCCAATTTCCTTACCCGGAAGTCATGTGCCACAAGCACTGTGTAAGTCCGGAGCTGCACAGTGCCATCTTTCCCACCATAAAAAGACTCTGCTTGCTGAAGAGCAAAGACTGCACAGAAGAAACAGAGCTGGAAACAACAGGTGCTGGAGAGGATGTGGAGAAATAGGAACACTTTTACACTGTTGGTGGGACTGTAAACTAGTTCAACCATTGTGGAAGTCAGTGTGGTTATTCCTCAGGGATCTAGAACTAGAAATACCATTTGACCCAGCCATCCCATTACTGGATATATACCCAAAGGATTATAAATCATGCTGCTATAAAGACCCATGCACACGTATCTTTATTGTGGCACTATTCACAATAGCAAAGACTTGGAACCAACCCAAATGTCCAACAACGATAGACTGGATTAAGAAAATGTGGCACATATACACCATGGAATACTATGCAGCCATAAAAAATGATGAGTTCATGTCCTTTGTAGGGACATGGATGAAACTGGAAACCATCATTCTCAGCAAACTATCACAAGGACAAAAAACCAAACACCGCATGTTCTCACTCATAGGTGGGAATTGAACAATGAGAACACATGGACACAGGAAGAGGATCATCACACTCCGGGGACTGTTGTGGGGTGAGGGGGGGGGGAGGGGGGAGGGATAGCATTGGGAGATATACCTAATGCTAAATGACGAGTTAATGGGTGCAGCACACCAATATGGCACATGTATACATATGTAACAAACCTGCACATTGTGCACATGTACCCTAAAACTTAAAGTATAATAATAATAAAATTTAAAAAAAAAGAAAGAAAGAAACAGAGTTGAGAGATGGAGAGAGTTAGGTTCCTGATGATGTTGCTTGAATATATCGAACTAATTGGCTCTGAAGCCTACTCAATGTCTAGTAATGAGGAAGAATAAATTCCCTTGTTTTGCAAAACTGGCTTGAATTGGGTTTTTGTAATTTGTAGTTGAAATGGTCCTGCCTAATGCTGAGGAGATAGATTTTAGAAGTTTCTAAGACACAAAACTGGCAGGGCTTCATGATCAGCTGGATGTGAAAGTCAAATTTTCCAGGTGGAGATTTAGGCTGCGAGAGGGTTGGATAGCATCCTAGATCCAAGCCTGGCAAAAGAAGCTTACATTTCACAAAGTTGCCATATGCAATTATATGTGTTAGGGTGAAGATCAGAAACTAAGAGTCCAAAAGCTGATAATTTAGGTAGATGGTCCAGGCTAAGCCAAGAGTCTAAGGAATCAGATACAGAATCTTGATCTTGAGTAAGCCTTAAAATGGGAAACAGATCAGTTTAGCTAAGGGAATCTGAAGTAACAGTTGCCATGAAAAAGTCAAAGATCTAGAAACAAAGAGATCAAAGTTATACTAGATAGGTCTAGGGGTAACATATCTTGATAATCAAGGGAGGTAAACATGCATACGTAATAGAAAAAAGGGAAAGAAAATGGGCTAGGTGGAAGAAAATAATACTAGCAACCAAAGCCCTAAAAGAACCTTAGAAGAATAAGGACAGTTTGTTCTTTGGTTTATTTTGCAGTTACTACTGAAGGAAGATAGCTCTGGGGACAAATGACTGCATAAAAAGTCACAGTCACTAGTGCTAGTGACTGTGAAAGCAAGCTCATTAAGATAAAGGTAGGGGTCGGAAAATTAGATACGTTGAAGTGTTCTTAATTTAAGATATTAAAAGAATAGAAAGCACAGAAAGATCAAAGAAAATTACAACCAAAAATAACATTCATATTTTGGACAATAAAGATAAAAGCAAGAAGGAGACATTGATGATATTCAAATGACTATGGGCAAAAGCCCACAACCCAGTTAACATTGATGTTGTTTTCTTTTAGATGTGACAAAAAGAGAATCAAATTAAAATACTGACTTTGAGGATCTAAGAAATTATGCTTAACATGAATGTGTTTTTAAGTTAAAAGTGAGCACTTCTGATTGTACAATAATTCATTGCACAGTTTGGGAAATGCTTCTCTACACCCTGTGTGACGCATGAGAAACTGGTTCAGTTTGGACTCTGTGCTAATTCAGGCATCCTCTCCTATCCATACACCATTCAGGATGGAACTGGAAGACTTTATCTAAAATTAAGAAAAGTTGCCTGGATGTGGTGGCACATGCCTGTAATCCCAACACTTTGGGAAATCACAGTGGGAGGATCGCTTGAGGCCAGGGGTTCAAGACCAGCCTAGGCAACACAGTCAGATACCGTCTTCACAAAAATATTTTAAATTAGCCAGACATGGTGGTGTACACCTCTGGTCCCAGCTACTCAGGATGCTGAGCCAGGAAGATCACTTGAGGTCATGAGGTCAAGGCTGCAGTAAGCCATGATCACATCCCCATACAACAGCCTGGGTGACAGAGAGAAATGCTGTCTCAACAAAAAAAATTAAAAAATAAAAAATAAAGAAAGAAAAAGAAAAGCTGCCTGTACTGTCTGTATCTCTGAGTTTCCCAATACCTGCTAGTCATTCATAAGGTGAAGCCTGTGTTAAACTTTTCAATTAGAAAATACATTTGATAAGACTTTGGGGATATAATTTAGTGGTGGAAAAGACTTTTTGCTAGGTATAAGATTCCTAAAAATACCTTGGGAGCCAGAATGAGACTGCGTATACCTCTCAGACACTCTCATCCTCTTCTCTGAACCCACACAAATAAATATTAAAACAATCAGAAATAACATGGATCATCCAAAGAACTAGTGTATTCCTACTTGTTTTAACTGAGTTATAGTTATTATTATCTGTTTTAATGAATAGCAAGAATTGAGAAAATAAGTAAACATTAACATGCTCTGTATTGCAACCAAAGTATTCAAACCAAAAAGACAAAAATGTATAAAGGTGCATCATAAAAACTCATTTTCCTTTCATGAAGTTCAGAGAGAGCCCTGGAGACTTCTACTTCCAGTAAACTAGAGTAGATGTAATTTTTCCTATTCCTCCCACTAACTGCAACTGAAAACTTCAAACACTAGATCTAAAACAAATATAAGATGACTCTGAAAGGTGGGGAAAAAAAGACAGACTAGGTTCTTGGGATCTAAGGAGCAACATGATGGTGAATTTCTTGGGTTTTCCTTTGTGCCTCATATCCCACACTTGCAGCTGAAGAAACTGGCAACTCACAATTGCCAATGGATACAGATAACAAAAGCCCCAACAAAAACCTCTCTCTTGCCAAAGGACAAGCAAAAAGGCAGCCAAGCAAGACAGACAGCTTTAAACCATAACCACTCTACTTTAACCAAACACCACAGAAAAAGCTGTAACCCCACCCCAACCCATGCTAGTAAAAGCCTAGACTTCCATTCTCAAGAAAATTTAACTGGCCAGGCGCGGTGGTTCACACCTGTAATCCCAGCACTTTGAGAGGCCAAGGTGGGCAGATCGCTTGAGACCAGAAGTTTGAGACCAGCCTGGCCAAAATAGTGAAATGCCATCTCTACCAAAAAAATACAAAAAATTAGTTGGGTGTGGTGGCACATGCTTATAGTCCCAGCTACTAGGGAGGCTGAGTGAGAGGATCACCTGAACCTGGGAATTTGAGGCTGCAGTGAGCCATGAGCACGCCACTGCACTCCAGCCTGGGTGACCGGGCAAGACTGTCTCAAAAAAAAAAAAAAAAAAAAGGAAAGAAAAGAAAATGTAACAAAGCACCTCAGTACTCCCACAGGGATGGAGTGACAGGAGGCCTAGTGGAGAGTCAGGTCTTCCACCATCGCCCAGCACTAATGAGGCCACTCCTATCATGGTATAGTGCAAACTATGTAAGAAGCCATAACTCCCACCCTTGCCCAGCAGTAATGAGGAGTTCCCACACACAAGTGTCAACAAACGCCAAGTGGGAAACTTGGACTTCTACCCCTACATGGCAGTAATAACACAGTGTTTCCCTGCCAGAGCAGTGTTAGTAAAAAAAAAAATAATCATAAATCAGCTAAAATAAAAGGTTTAAATAAGATCCAGAGTGTCATAACACAATATGAAAACGTCCAGGTTTCAACAGAAAATCATTCATCGTATCAATAATCACAAAAAGCTCAGAATGAATGAGAAAAGATAACCAATAGATGCCCACATTGAGATATAGAGATGTTACAATTGTCTGACAAAGATTAAAGCAGCCATGATAAAAATGCCTCACTGACCAGTTAAAAAACACACTTGAAACAAATTTAAAAATAGCCTCAGTCCGGGCGCGGTGGCTCACGCCTGTAATCCCAGCACTTTGGGAGGCCAAGGTGGGCGGATCTCCCGAGGTCGGGAGTTCAAGACCAGCCTGACCAACATGGAGAAACCCCATCTCTACTAAAAATACAAAATTAGCCAGGTGTGGTGGCGCATGCCTGTAATCCCAGCTACTCAGGAGGCTGAGTCAGGAGAATCGCTTGAACCCGGGAGGTGGAGGTTGCAGTGAGCCGAGATCACACCATTGCACTCCAGCCTGGGCAACAAGAGTGAAACTGTGTCTCAAAAAAAAAAAAAAAAAAAAGAGCCTCAGCAAAGAAATCGATGTTATAAAGAACCAAATGGAAATTTTATTTTATTTTATTTTATTTTGAGACAGAGTCTTGCTCTGTTGCCCTGGCTGGAGTGCAGTGGTGTGGTCTCGGCTTACTGCAACCTCTGCCTCCTGGGTTCAAGCAATTCTCCTGCCTCAGCCTCCTGAGTAGCTGGGATTACAGGTGCGCACCACCATACCTGGCTAATTTTTGTATTTTTAGTAGAGACAGGGTTTCACCATGTTGACCAGGCTGGTCTCTAACTCTTGACCTCAAGTGATCCACCTGCCTCAGCCTCCCAAAGTGCTGGGATTACAGGCGTGAGCCACTGTGCCCGGCCTCAAATGGAAATTTTAGAACCGAAAAATAAACAAAATAAAAAGCTTAGTAGATTGGGTCCTGTTTTGTAATTCATTCTGCTAATCTCTGTCTTTTAATTGGTGTATTTTAACTATTTATATTTTACATAATTATTTATATGTTAGGGCTTATGTCTGCCATTTTATTTTTGTTTTCTGATTGTTCTCTTTGTTCTTTATTTCTCTGTTTTATTTTTCCTGATTTACTATGTGTTACTCACACCTTTTTTTAGAATTCCATTTTAATTTATCTATAATATTTGGAATGTACCTCTTTGTATAGATTTTTTTTTTACTGGTTGCTTGAGTACTACATTATATATACATAACATATCCAATCTACTGGTGTTGAAGAAAAATCTTACCTCCCTTATGTCCCTTTACCCTCCCCCATTTATAATTGTCTTAAATATTTCCTTTATATACATTTAGAACCACATTTGAAAGTGTTATAATTATTACTTCAACCATCAAGCATAATTTTAAAAACCAAGAAGAGAAGGAAAGGCTTTTATTTCCCCATATTTTTTCTTCCATGCTCTTTCTTCCTTCCTGATGTTCCATGGTCCTTCTTTTATCATTTTGTTTCTATTTAGAGAACTTTCTTTAGCCCTTCTTTTTTTTTTTTTTTTTGAGACGGAGTCTCGCTCTGTCGCCCAGGCTGGAGTGCAGTGGCGCGATCTCGGCTCACTGCAAGCTCCGCCTCCCGGGTTCACGCCATTCTCCTGCCTCAGCCTCCCGAGTAGCTGGGACTACAGGCGCCCGCTACCACGCCCGGCTAATTTTTTGTATTTTTAGTAGAGACGGGGTTTCACCGTGTTAGCCAGGATGGTCTCGATCTCCTGACCTCGTGATCCGCCCGCCTCGGCCTCCCAAAGTGCTGGGATTACAGGCGTGAGCCACCGCGCCCGGCCTAGCCCTTCTTTTAGGGTAAATCTGTTTAGGGTAAATCTGTTGGCAACAAATAGCTTTCCTTCATCTCAGAATATCTTCATTTCCCCTTCACTCTTGACAAATATTTTCACTGGGTGACAGTATCCTAAGGGGTCGACAGTCATTTTATTTCAGCCCTTGAAAAATATTGTGACGCTTTCTTCTGGTCTCCGTGGTTTCTGATGAGACATTTGCTGTTATTCTAATTGTCTTCCCCTTACCCCAATAAGTAAGTTATCATTTTTCTGTGAATGCTTTCGATTTTTTTTTATTTGTCTTAAGCTTTCAGAATTTTAATGATAATGTATCTTGGTGTGGATTTCTTTGGATCCAACCTGTTTGGATACCAGCTTCTTGCATTTGTAGGTTTAGGTCTCTTGCCAGTTTGGTGTGTGTTTTTGGCCATTATTTCTATGAGCACTTGTTCAGCCCAGCCTCTTTTCTTTTCTCCTTCTGTGACTCTATTAAGAAAATGAAAGACAACCTACAGAGTGGTAGAAAGTATTTGCAAACCACATATAAGACAAGGGACAAGTTAATACCCAGACTATATAAAGAAATCTCAAAATTCAACAGTAAAGGAAAAAAAAAAAAAAACAGCCAGCGCAGTGGCTCACGCCTGTAATCCCAGCACTTTGGGAGGCCAAAGTGGACGGATGACGAGGTCAGGAGATTGAGACCATCCTAGCTATCACAGTGAAACCCCGTCTCTACTAAAAATACAAAAACTATCCAGGGGTGGTGGCGCGCACCTATAGTCCCAGCTACTCAGGAGGCTGAGGCAGGAGAATCACTTGAACCAGAGAAGCGGAGGTTGCAGTGAACCGAGATCATGCCACTGCACTCCAGCCTGGGCTACAGAGGGAGACTCTGTCTCAAAAAAAAGAAAGAAAGAAAGAAAGAAAACAACAATTCAATTAGAAAATGGGCAAAACCCATGAAGAGACATTTTACAGATCTTAAATAAATGAAATTATTTTTCAATATCATCAGTCATTAGGGAAATGTAAATTAAAACCAAAATTAAGTATTACTACATGTCTATCAGAATTGCTAAAATAAAAATAGAAACAACATCAAGTAGAATGTGGAGAAACTGATCACAGATACATTGCTGGTGAGAATGTAAAATAGTACAGACACTGAAATAGTTCGACAATTTCTTAAAAAGCTAAACATGCAACCACCATACAACCCAGAAACTGCACTCCTGGGCATTGTCACAGAGAAATGATAATTCATATTCACACAAAAACATGTACATGAATATGCATAGCAGCTTTCTTCACAATAACCAATAAGATAATTTTTTAACTGTGTTACATCTATACCAGAGGTGTCCAATCTTTTGGCCTCCTCGGGCCACATTAGAAGAGGAAGAATTGTCTTGGGCCGCACATAAAACACACTAACACTAACAACAGCTGATGAGGTTTTTTAAAATCGCAAAAAAAATCTCATAATATTTTAAGAAAGTTTACAAATTTGTGTCAGGCAGCATTCAAAGCCTTCCTGGGCCACATGCAGCCTGCAGGCCACCTGTTGGATAAGCCTGATCTATACCATAAAATATTACTCAGCAATTAAAAGAGAAACAAGTTATTAATACACACAATAACCTGGATGAAGGTATAGAGAACTATGCTGAGTTTTAAAAGCCAAACTCAAAAAGTTACACACTGTATAAGCCCATTTATGTAACATTCTTGGCTGGGCAAGGTGGCTCACACCTGTAACCCCAGCACTTTGAGAGGCTAAGGTGGGCGGATCACCTAAGGACGGGAGTTTGAGACCAGCCTATGGTGAAACCCCATCTCTACTAAAAATACAAAAATTAGGGCTGGGCACGGTGGCTCACACCTGTAATCCCAGCACTTTGGGAGGCTGAGGCAGGCAGATCGCCTGAGGTCGGGAGTTCGAGACCAGCTTGGCCAGCATGGTGAAAACCTGTCTCTACTAAAAATACAAAAATTAGCAGGCATGGTGGCAAGTGCCTGTAATCCCAGCTACTCTGGAGGCTGAGGCAGGAGAATCGTTTGAACCCAGGAGGGGAGTTTGCAATGAGCCCAGATCACGCCATTGCACCCCAGCCTGGGCAACAGAGTGAGACTCATCTCAAAAAAAGAAAAAAAGTAAATATATATAGTTATATATATAGTTATATATAGTTATATATAGTTATATATATAGTTATATATAGTTATATATATAGTTATATATAGTTATATATAGTTATATATATAGTTATATATAGTTATATATAGTTATATATATAGTTATATATATAGTTATATATATAGTTATATATATAGTTATATAGTTATATATAGTTATATATACATATAGAGAGAGAACATTCTTGAAATGACAAAATTATAGAAACCGATAACAGATTAGTGGTTGCCAGAGGCTAAAGAGACGATGGAGTAAAAAGAAAAGAGGTATGGCTCTAAAAGGGCAATCTAAGGGATCCTTATAGCAATGAAAATATCAATATCGTGGTTGTGATACTATACAATAGTTTTGCAAGATGTTACCATTGGGGGAACTTGGTGAAGGGTACATAGGATCTCTCTGTATTATTTCTTACTACAGAATGTGAATCTCAAAATCAACAGTTTAATTTTTTTAAGCAGTCCTTCATTACTTTGAAGAACCAACCTGAAGTCCAGAATTTGGATCTTTGGATGTAGTTCCTTTAGTGCAGCTCCTCAAATATACTTCTTCTCAATCTAGAGAGTCAAGTTATCTGCCCTGCATGCACCTAAGACACAATTGTGGGACAGGCATACCAAAAGTGATATGGACACATCTGTTCCAAAAAAGGAGAAAATGGGAAGCACATGGAAATGACTGGTCCATAGCAATTCTAAAATCCAGCAAAGCAAATATTTGGAGTTCTGTGATTAGGATTCAATCCCATTCCTGCCTGAGAATAACTCTCAAGTCCTGGCTTGGCTCTCTGGGACCTTAGCTTGGCTTTCTGATTCATCCTTCCTTTCTGTGAAAGACAGCCCTATTTGAAATGTCTTCAGATTGATTTTTGTCATAGAAATTGGGGTGCAAAGGCCTCTTTTCCTTTTGTACTGTCTCTACCTCTTTCAGGTGTTTCTGCCAAAAAAATTATCTTAAAATATCTGTGGGTCTCCTATAAGCCTTAGTGGGATTCATTCTATTAGACACAGCTATGCCCACAAGTCTCTGAAGATGAGCTTTCTCTACCTGGGGCTTCTCCTGAGACTGCTGAAGTACCAAATCCTTAAGCTCCTTGGAATTCTCTGAGACACTTCTCTAGATCTTTCTGAGATCTTAACAGAAGATTTTAAACTTATACCCATGGCTTTATCTGTAGTGCCATAGATTTTATCTTTGTTCAGAAGCCATTTCTTAATTTTAGTACCATTTGTTTTTGGAAAGGCTGGAGACATAAAATCCGGGCTCCTTTACATCTAATATTCCTTCCTTTAGCTTATGTCCTTTCTCTTGTTATTATAAGCAACAAAAAGCAGCCAGAAGTATCTTCAACACTCCCTAGAAATCTCCTTAACTAGATCACCCAGTTCATTAGACAAGTTTTCTACTTCTTCAATTTTTAATTTCATTTATTTTCATTTTTTTAGACAGGGTATTGCTCTCTCACCCAGGCTGGAGTGCAGGGACACAATCATGGCTCCTGCAGACTCAGCCTCCCTGGTTCAAGTGATCCTCCCACCTCAGCCAGAGAAGCTGGAACTAAAGGCATACACCGCCATATCCACTAATCTTTATTATTTTTTCTAAAGGTAGGGTCTCACTATGTTGCCCAGGCTAGTCTCAAATTCCTGGCCTCAAGTGATACTCCCACCTCGGCCTCCAAAAATGCTGGGATTACAGGTATGAGACACCATGTCCAGTCAGTTGTCTAATCTTTATGTTACCACAGACAAGAATTACTCAACTTTCTTCCACTATATAACGAGAATCCCCTTCTCTCCAATTTCTAATAATGTTCTTCTCACTTTTCTTTAATTCCTCACCCTTAGCTTTTTCAGAAGTCATCGGGCAAATACTAACAAACTTTTCAAAGCATTTCAGATGTCACTACAACTCTCCCGACAGTCCTGGCTTCTACCCGTTAACCTAGTTTAAAAACCACTCCCACATTTTGGGTTTTCGGTGTAGCAGCTCCCTACTTCTGGGCACCACAATCAGTATTAGTTTTCTATCACTGAATAACAAGCCACCCCCAAATTTAGCTTCTTAAAGTAGAAACGAGTATGTATTTTCTCACACATTTTCTGTGAGTCAGAAATTCTAAAGCAGTTTAATGAATGGTTCAGACTTAAGGTCTCTCATGGGGTTGCAGTAAAGGTGGTAACTGGGCTGCAGTCATCTGGAGACTTGACTGAGTCTAGAGGATCCGCTTCCAAGACGACCCACTCACGACACTGGAAAGTTGACCTCTTGGCAGAAGATCTCAGTTTCTCTCCATGTGGACCTTTCCATAGGCCTGCATGAGTGTCTGCATGACACAGCAGCCAGCTTCCGGCAAAGTGAGTGATCCAAGAGATACTAGCATATAAGCTATTTTATTTTTTATGACCTGGCCTCAGCAGTCACACTTCATTTGTGTAATATCCTGTTGGCTAGACAAGTCAGTCCCATTCGATGTGAGAGGTACTACACGAGAATGTGAATACCAAAAGGTGAAAACCATTGGGGATCACCTTGGAAGCTGGCATCTACTGTGGTAGAACAGAAAATCTCAGAGTGAAAAACAAGAATTCTGAGTAAGAAATGTGCATATTGCAACAACGACTACGCCAACGACTGTGAATGGTCTGAGAGAAACAGTGAAGGCGATGTGATAAATACACACATTAGCTGAAAAAGTTATTCAATATTTTGTTCACTGCCATCTTTTTTGATTTTTTGAAATATGATGGTCAATCTGATCACTGTAATGGGAGATTTAATGTTGAACGTTCTGTGGTTTAAGTTATGAAGAGAACTCTGGAAGCATTTCCACTGTTAGCAAGAACGTTAGGATTTTCAAGGCTTTCAAAGAAGTTTCATTAAAAACTTTCACTGTGCTTTTCAGAAGGGATGTTAGGAAACATGACATTTTTCTATTATGACAATTGTAACACTATGACAGAACTGGTAAAAATTTTTCTTAAAATGGATAGCCTTATTATTAGAAGAAAAAAGAATAATAGAATAAGAAGTTTCAGAGGTGTTCAAATTCAAAAAATGCTGGATCTGGAGGGATAAATAGCAATAATATTAGGAGTAGCATTCACCCTAATCAGTAATCTTGGACTTCATTTAAACTATGTTTTATGTTTTGTCTTGTTCTGAGACAGAGTCTCGCTCTGTCGCCCAGGCTGGAATGCAGTGGCACCATTTCGGCTCACTGCAACCTCCACCTCCCAGGTTCAAGCAATTCTCATGCCTCAGCCTCCCGAGTAGCTGGGATTACGGGCATGCACCACCACACCTGGCTAACTTTTTGTATTTTTGGTAGAGCTGGGGTTTCGCCATGTTGGCCAGGTTGGTAAGTAAGTCACTTTTAAACAATTCAAATATTTTCCAAGAAAGAAAAACAGTTATCAATCACATCATAATATGTGGCAAAAAAGAGAATAGTTCAAAATACCAAAACAAATTCTTCTAGAACTGTGGAATATGGCATGTTCAACTACTTATAGTAAATGAACCAATAAACTTAAACTATACCTTTAGTTTCTTAAAATCTCATTGAATCTTACAGTATTGCAGAATATTTAGAAGTTTATGAGTGGTTAAAGCCTGGAATAGATTTTGTTCACAGTAATTCCAATAGGACATACATATGACTTGAAAATTAAGGTAGAGAATAATTTATCAGTAAAGTATTTGTAAATCAGAAGTAATAACTACATCCTGGGAGAAATGGTAGAGAGTAGTGACATACTCAAAAATATGAAAGATGCAGGGTGGTGCTCTCATCATCTTTATGTGATGTACCAGTTGAGTCTCTGAAAAAAATCATACAAATCATGGCGAAACAGTGGACTGCTATGAATTTAACTAAGTGGTAGCCCCAGTCAGAGCTGCCGCACCACAATTTGCTATCTTTAATGGGATAGACTGACAACTTCTGGCATATAGTATGTAGCTATTAATCTGGTGAGTGCAGTCTTTTTTTACTATTATTATTATTATTATTATTATTTTGAGGTGGAGTCTCACTCTGTCACCCAGGCTGGAGTGCAGTGGCGTGATCTCGGGTCACTTGCAACCTCCGCCTCCCAAGTTCAAGTGATTCTCTTGCCTCACACTTCTGAGTAGCTGGGACTACAGGTACGTACCACCATGCCTGGCTAATTTTTTATATTTTCAGTAGAGACGGGGTTTCAACATGTTGGCCTGGCTGGTCTCAAACTCCTGACCTCAAGTGATCCACCGCCTCAGTCTCCCAAAGTGCTGGGATTACAGGCTGAAAGCAGTCTTTTAAATTCTTACCAGGAAAAAAGATCAGAAGCAATTCATATTCATTTGTAACAACAGATATCAATACACATTAACAGTCTTGTCGTAGGGCTATATTAACTTTCCTGCTCTCTCTTGCAATATAGTCCAAAGAGACTTTGATTGTGTGGACATTCCACAAAACATGATATTGGTCAGTTATATTGATGACATCTTATTAATGAAACTGGTGGTAGGAAATGGGGGCATTAAATGGTAAGTACTCTAAATGTGCTGGCAAGATAGATGTGCATCAGAAAGTGAAAGAGAGACCATGTGGCATGATTCAGAGACCTGTCCCATCAATGAAATTATCAGGGTCCCATTGGCCTCGGTCATGCAGAGACATCCTATCCAAGGTAAAGAACAATTTATTGCACCTTGCACATCCTACTGCTAAGAAAGAGGCACAGTGAATGGTAGCCCTCTTCAGATTTTTAGATAATATGCAAATTTGGGAATCCAACCCATTTGTCAATCCATTTGACTCCAAAGACTGCCAGTTTTGAACAGCGTCTGGAGAAAGAGATCTGCAGCAGATTTAGGCTGTGGTACAAGCAGCCCTGACACATAGGCTATAAGCCAGCAAATTCTGTGGTGCTAGAGGTATCTGTGGTGGATGAGGGATGCTATGCAGTCTCTGGAAAGTGTCAGTAGAAGAACTGGACCTCCAGTGTTCCAGAACAACAGCAGAGAATTAGACATTGTTTCAAAAGCAGCTTCTGGCTTGCTATTGGCCCTTAATAGAGACTGAGCACCTGACCATGGGACATCAAGGGACTATGAGAGCAGAGCTGTCAGGAATTGCACACAATAGTACATAGGTTAGGGGTGCAAAGTTGATATAAGCCAAAAATCCATCTGGAATAATATTTAAACTTATTTTATTGTCAAACAAAAGATGAAGACAGAAAAAGTCACTTAGAACAAATTTGTAACTCAAGAAATTATGATAAGGTGAACACCACCTTTGTCAAGAAGTAGGATACTGCCAGCAGCTCCAGAAGCTGCTTCCATGTGTCCCATCCCAGTCACAACTCTTCCTCTTCCCACATAAGTAATCACCATCTGGCTTTTATAATAATAACTTTCTTGCTTTTTAAAAATAGTTTTGTCGGCCGGGCGTGGTGTCTCATGCCTATAATCCCAGCACTTTGGGAGGCCGAAGCAGGTGGATCATGAGGTCAGGAGTTCAAGACCAGCCTGGCCAAGATGGTGAAACCCAGACTCTACTAAAAATACAAAAATTAGCTGGGCGTGGTGGTGGGTGCCTGTAATCCCAGCTACTCTGGAGGCTGAGGCAGAGAATTGCTTGAACCTGGGAGGCAGAGGTTGCAGTGAGCCGAGATTGTGCCACTGCACTCCAGCCTGGGTGACAGAGCGAGACTCTGTCTCAAAAAAAAAAAGAAAAAAAAGCAGTTTGTCACTCAGATATGCATCCCTACATATTATCTGTTAGTGTTACTTAGTTAAAAAAATTACACGTCTTGTAAATGTCTCTTATTCTGTAAGTTCTTCCTCCATCCCCTCATTTCCTCATACTTTTTCAGTTAAAGAACCTGGGCCATTTGACCCATAGAGTGTCCCGCATTCTGGATTTTGCTAATCGCATATTCTTCGTGCAACCCAAGAAGTTCATCTGTCCTCTGAATTTCCAAAAATTGGCAGCTGGATCCAGAGACTGACTCAGACTTAGGTTCAAGACTATGAGGCATATGATTTCTAATTATTTCTTTTTATGATCTTAGTAGCCATTGATGTTTAATGCTTATAGCCATTAACTAGAGATTGCCAAATGGTGATGTTAAAGTTCTGTCATTTTATTTTCATTTATTTGTTGGATTACCTTTCTAATGAGACACTTACTCTCATTTACTTGTTTGTTACCAAGTTCACATAGAAAAGGCAGGATAAGTGTTGGATTTCCTCCCTTTATTCACCAGTTTTCAAGATAATGAATTCTTTCCTTGTTATTCTCCAAAGGTCTCACATACACACACACAGACTCACAGACACACACACACACACACACACTCACACTCTCACATATAATCATTATAAACTTTTCAACTTAAACATTTTTATAGGCTTCAATCTGTTTTAATTATTATCATTATTGGAGCTCAAATTGTCCCATCTTTGGCTTAGAAGTCCTCTAAACCTGTCCTCTGAATCCTTTTGACATGCCCCTAGTAATATACAATGAGACCCTCGTAGTTTTCTTTCTGATAATATAAGACATTCCAGGCTTGTCATATTCATTTCTTGCCTAAGTCCTGGAATCAGCCATTTCTCTAAGAAGTACTTTTTTGTAAATGAGAAATTGTGGTGAGAATTGTAGATTGTTCCACAATCTGTGCACGCACAAAGGATACTCATTCCTTCTGGGTTGATCATTGTTTTCAGGCCTATACAGTAGGCAGAACTAGAAAACATAAATAAAATGCCTGATGCATCCACATTGATCATTCCAAGTTCAACTCAATTTTATGTAACCTGTTTTCTATTATATCTGTATCTCCTTTTGCTATATGAGAATTCTGGTTCTCAAAGATGCAGAGGATCATGGAATTAGTATATTCCATAATTACTCACTTGTTTTTACCTCATACTACACACACACAAATCTCAGAATAATCATATTAATATTACCACCAATATGATTACTGAAAAAGTTCTTAAAATCCATATACTCTCCCCAGTCTTAAAATAGAAATACTCTATTGAGGATTCAGGTTCAAGATGGCTGACTAGAGACATTGGACACTCACCCTCTCCAGAAAGAAGACCCAAAATTATGAAGAGATAAGCACACCTCGAATAGAACATCCAGGAGAGAGCACTAGAGTCCAACAGAGAAGTCTCAGCAAGCACCTGAGGCACAGAGGAGAAGGAAGCGAGTGGCCAGCTCAGTCAGGAGAAGTTGGGAGCCAGAGGTGCTCGCTACTGTGTGGAAGGGTAAGTGAGAGAACATCAGTGGTCCAATTCTCCCCACAACAAACTACTGTAACCCCAGCCATGGGAAGCTCCTCTAACCACACAAACCCTGATGCTAGCATGGGGAATGACCTGCAGACCCTGCAAGGACATTACACTGACAGGGAATTCATACTGGGTCACTCACACCCCCTGAGACCTAAGCAGCTGCAACAGGGCACTACTGGGAGAGTACAGCCATCATGAGACTGCATCCTGCCCTGGGAACTACAGCTCCCATCTGTCCACATCCCAGGAGCCTTCACTGACATCCCCCAGTGTCCACCCAGAGGGCTACAGTGGCACAGCACTGGCTGGCCCCAAAGGTGCTGTAGGGTCCCCAGTACTCTAGCTCACAGGGAGTACTACTCTGCAACAACAGATCCCAATCAAAAAGAAATCCATGACATCCTGGAAAATTGCACTGCACAAAAAAGGCAGCCCCAGACAAAGGAAAATAAAGTGTATGCTTTCTAGAGCCTGAGAGCTTCCCTGTCTGGGGCTGTGAGAAGCAATCCTGCCCCCAGCAGCAGCACAAACTCTGTGCTCAGGCTTACAAGCAGAGAGTGAGAACCCCTCCCTCCCTCCACATACTGCCACAGCAGTTGCTGCAACCAGGAGCCGAGGTGGATAATCCTGAGAGCTGACAGTCTGGGGCTGAGAGAAGTGACCCCACCCCCACCAGCAGAGCAGCCTCTGTGCTCAGGCTTGCCCATAGACAGCAGGACCTTCTCTCCCCTTTGTCACACTGCTGCAGCTGTAGCCACTGCTGCTGCCACCGGGAGCTAGGACAGGCAAGACAAAAGGCTGCCTGTCTGGGGCTGTGAGTGGCAACCATGCCCCAACTGGCAATGTGGCTTTCATGCCTAGGCTTATGGGCAAAAGACAGGGTCCCTTCCCACTTCTATGTGGTGCTGCGGTGCTGCTGCCACCAAGAGCAGGCAAGCCTGTGAGCTACATGTCTGGGGCTGTGGATGGTGACCTCATATCACAGCCACTGCCAACACCAGTGCACACTACTCAGACCCAGAGAATCATCCTCCCACTGCTACTGCCAGCACCCATACCACGCCAGCTGCCTAGGTATCTCAGAACTCATTCACCCTCCTGGCCCACCACTGCCATTGCCAGTATTTGAGCGACCCACCTGGAGGCTCAAGAATTGACCTGCCTGGTCCCACTAACACCAGTGCTAGCAAATGTCACCCTGGGGCTAAGAACAAGTATACTCAGCCCACTGCTGCCACCACTGAGGCCTGAAGACTGGCCCACCTGGCAGCTTTGTCCTCAGCAAAACTTCATCACAGCCTCTACTAATAAATGCACCCTAAACAACCAAAGAAATCACAGATATCATTCATGCCATCTACAGTCAAAGAAATCATGCAGAGACTACACTACTGCACACGCCCAGAATCAAAGCCCCAAGGGCCCTATCCAAGCAACATTATTGATACATCTTCAGGAAAAACTCCTCCCATATGAAAGCAAATTTTAAAAATTGAAAGAAATTACTACTACACCAGATGCACAGATATCAATTTAAGGATGCAGGAAACATGAAAAAGCAAGGAAATATGACACCTCAAGAACACAATAATTTCCCAGCAACAGATCCCAATCAAAAAGAAATTCATGAAATTCTGAAAACAGAATTCAAAAGTGTGATACTAAATAACTCAGTGAGATACAAAAGAATTCTGAAAAACGATACAAAGAAATAAGAAAAACAATTCAGAATATGAATGAGACATGTAACAAAGAGATAAATATCATTAAAAAGGACTAAATAGAAATTCTGGGACTGGAGAACTCCTGGAATGAAAGATAAAATATACTTGAAAGCTTCAATGATAGGCTAGATCTGCTTTCTCTGTCAATGACAGAGAAGATTCTAAAAGTAGCCAGAGAAAAGCATCTGGTCACTTATAAAGGAGCCCCTGTTGGATTAACAGTTGACTTCTCAGCAGATACTTTACAGACCAGGAGAGAATAGGATGATATATTCAAAGTGCTGAAAGAAAAAACTACTCCTACCCAAGGGTACTACATCCAGCAAAATTATTCTTCATAAATGAAGGAGAAATACAGTCTTTCCCAAGCAAATGCTGAGGGATTTCATCACTACTGAACTGACCTTACAATATATGCTCAAGAAAGTCCGAAACCTGAAAGCAAAAAGATGACAGTTAGCATCATGAAAATACACAAACTTATAAAACTCACTATAAAGCAAACACACAAATGAGGAAGAGAAAAGACTCAAATGGTACCACCAAGGAGAACAGCAAACCACAAGGACAAACAATAAGAAAAAAAAAAAGAAAGAAAGGAAGCAATCAGAAAATAATTAACAACAAAGCAAATAAAACCTCATATATCAATAATTACTTTGAATGTAAATGGATTCAATTCTCCACTTAAAAGATGTAGACTGGCTTAAGAAATTTTTAAAAAGTGAACCAACTATCTGCTGCCTACAAGAAACACACTTTACCTGTAAAGACAGATACAGACTGAAAGTAAAAGGATGGAAAAAGATATTCCACACAAACAGAAATCAAAAGTGAGCAGGAGTAGTTATACTTATATCAGATAAAACAGACTTTAAGTCAAAAACGGTTTTTAAAAAAAGACAAAGACAGTCATTATATAATGAGAAAGGGATAAATCCAGCAAGAGGGTACAATAATTTTAAATACATATGCACCCAACACTGGAGCACCCAGATTCATAAGTCAAACATTACTAGATCTAAAGAAAGAGCTAGACTCTGATACAATAATAGTGGGAGACTTCAACTCCCCACTCCCAGAGAAGCATTAGACTTAAACTGGACTTTAGACCAAATGGACCTAATAGACATTTACAGAACATTTTATCCAACAACTGCAGAATAAACATTCTTCTCATCAGGACATGGTACATTCACCAGGATTGACTATACGTTAGGCCAGAAAGCATGTCTCAACAAATTTTCAAAAATCAAAATTATATCAAATATCTTCTCAGACCACAATGGAATAAAACTATATAAATCAATACCAGAAGGAACTTGGAAACTATAAAAATACATGGAAATTAAACAACATGCTCTTGAATGACCATTAAGATGAAAATCAAAAATTTCTTGAAACAATCGAAAATAGAAACATAACATGCAAAACCTGTGGGACACAGCAAAAGCAATGTTAAGAGAGAAGTGTATAGCAATAAATGCCTAAATCAACAAAAATAAAGATTTTAAATAAACAATCTAATGATACACTCCAAGAAACTGGGAGAGCAAGAACAAACCCAAAATTCACAGAAGAAAAAAACACAAAGATCAGAGAAGTGGTGAAAAAGAGCAAATATTTCAAAGAGCAAATATATATATATGCTCTTTGAAAAGATAAAGTTTATAAACCACTAGACTAACCAAAAAGAGAGAAGACCCAAATAAACAAAGTCAGAAATGAAAAAGGATACATTACAACTGATACCACAGAAATACAAAAGATCATCAGAGATCATTATGAACAACTAACTATATGATAACAAACTGGAATATGTAGAGGAAATGAATAAAATCCTGGAAACAAAACCCACCAAGATTGAATAAGGATGAAATAAAAAACCTGAACAGACCAATAACAGGTAGCAAGATTGAATCAGTAATAAAAAGCCTCTCAACAAAGAAAAGTCCAGGACCAGATGGAATAACAGCTGAATTTTACCAAATGTAAAAAGAAAAATTAATAACAATCCTCCTCAAACTATTCCAAAAACTTGAAAAGGAGGGAATCATCTATTACTCATTCTATAAGGCCAGTATTACTCTGATGCCAAAACCAGACAAGGACACGACAAAAAAAGAAAAGTACAGGCCAATATCCCTGATTAACACAGATGCAAAAACCCTCAACAAAATACTAGCAAACCAAGTGCAACAGCACATCAAAAAGATAATACACCATGATCAATTTAAATTTATACTACGAATGCAAGGATGGTTCAGCACATGCAAATCAATAAACATGATATACCACATCAACAAAATGAAGGGCAAAACCATATGTTAATCTCAATAGATGCAGAAAAAAGATTTGACAAAATTCAACACTGCTTTCAGGATTAAAAATGCTCAACAAACTAGGCATAGAAGAA
The DNA here is from genome assembly GCF_029289425.2 of Pan paniscus. Classification (NCBI taxonomy): domain Eukaryota; kingdom Metazoa; phylum Chordata; class Mammalia; order Primates; family Hominidae; genus Pan; species Pan paniscus. Next base: position 37,210,890 of record NC_073264.2, on the reverse strand, counting down.
TCATACCTCAAAATAATAAAGGCAATATTAGAACAAACCCACAGCTATCATCATACTGAATGGTGAAAACCTTTCCTCTATTAACTGGAACAAGTCAAGAATGCCCACTTTCACCGCTTCTACTCAACATAGTACTGGAAGTCCTAGCCAGAGCAATCAGACAAGAAAAAGAAATAAAAGGCATCTAATTTGGAAAAGAGAAAGCCAAATGATCCCTCTTTGCAGACAACATAATTTTATATCTAGAAAAAACAAAAGATGCCACCAAAAAACTCCTAGAACTGATAAACAAATTCAGTAAAATTACAGGATACAAAAACACAAAAAGTGGTAGCACTTCTACACTCCAATAATGAAATAGGCAAAACAGAAATCCAGAAGGCAATTCCCATTACCAAAAAAAAAATACCTAGAAATAAATTTAACCAAGGAGGTGAAAGATCTCTACAAGGAAAACTACAAAACACTGATGAAAGAAATCGAAGAGGATACGAATAAATGGAAAGACATTTTGTGCCCATGGATTGGAAGAATTTATATCATTAAAATAACCATACTGCCCAAAGTAATCTACAGATTTAATACAATCCTTATCAAAAATACCAATATCTTTTTTCACAGAAATAGAAAAAAAAATCCAAAATTTGTATGGAACCAAGAAAGAACACAAATAGCCAAAGCATTACTAAGCAAAAAGAACCAAGCTGGAGGTATCACACTACCTGACTTCAAAACAGACTACAAGTAACCAAAACAGCATGATGTTGGTATGAAAATAGACAAATAGACCAATCTAATAGAATAGAGAACCCAGAAATAAATCCTCATATTTATAGCCAACTGATCTTCAACAAAGCCACCAAGAACATACATTGGAGAAATGACACCCTTTTCAATAAATGGTGCTGAGACAAGTGGATAACCATACTGAGAAGAATGAAGCTGGCTATCAGATACATAACCTGAAGTAAAAAAAAAAAAAAAAAAGAAAAGAAAAAAAAAGGAATGAAACTGTACCCCTATCTTTCACCATATACAAAAGTCTACTCAAAATGGATTAAATACTTAAACGTAAGACCCGAAACTATAAAACCACTAGAATATAACAGGGAAAACTCCTCAGGATACTTACTGGTCTAGGCAAAGATTTTTATGGCTAAGACCTCAAAAGCACAGGCAATAAAAACAAAAATAGGCTGGGCACGGTGGCTCACACCTGTAATCCCAGCACTTTGGGAGGCCGACGTGGGCAGATTGCTTGATCCCAGGAGTTCAAGACCAGCCTGGGCAACATGGTAAAAACCCATCTCTACCAAAAAAAGTACAAAAATTAGCCAAGTGTTGTGGCACATACCTTTAGTCCCAGCTACTCAGGAGGCTGAGGTAGGAGGATCACTTGAACCAAGGAGGCAGAGGCTGCAATGAGCCAAGATCATACCACTGCACTCCAGCCTGGGCAACAGAATGAGACCCTGTCTGAAAAAAAAGAAAAACACACACACACACACACACACACAAATGGAAGTATATTAAACTAAAAAGCTTCTGCACAGCAAAAGAAATAACCAATGGAGTAAAGAGACAACCTCTTGAATGGGAGAAAATATTTGCAAATTACTCCTCAAACAGGGGACTAATATACATAATACACAAGGAACTCAAATCAACAGTGGAAAAAATAATTTCATTTAAAAATGGGCAAAGGCCTTATTTACTACAAAACAGAAATGTCTCATGACTTTTCTACATGTACCATATTTTAATAGATCTCATACACTAGAATTCAGATCATGAATGACTGACAGAATATTTTGCTGTGCAGTCCTGATTTAAAACTAAGACTGGCTTGTGGCTAAATGACTATGTGCAGTTTGTGAATTTAATAGTAATTCCAATTCAGTAAATGCTATTACTGTTTACCCCTTCCAAAGATATGATTAGACTTCGTTAGTAATGTTCAACTTTCCACAGAGATGGTGAGGGCCATCTTAAAACTTATTGGAGATTGGTTTTATTTAGATTTATATAACTGTTTATGTAAATATATTTAAATACTGGGGAAATTTCTTCACTGTCTCAGAACAAAGCAAGATTCACCTGTGTTTTGTGTTCATTTGCCTCTTAAACGCAAGGGTTGAAGATAAATAAGGTAGCAATGTCTACTTTATATTTTTGGCCTTAACTATGCCAATCTAATTAGAATTCCCTGTATTTAAAATGGTTCATTTTACTTATTGAAAGGCATTTTAGTGTGGGGTTTATGTGTAATATCAAAGATTATTGAACACTTCTCATATTTTATAGATCTATAAGGTCACATGCTTTTAAAATAGTAGCAAGTTAAACTTCACTCTTGAATTCTTTAAAATCTAAGTCAAACTAAGTTATAATTTAGGATTGTCTTTAAGCAGACTTCAGAAACATAAAACTGTAGAAACTGCTGTGTATTTGTGATTGGGAATGGTGCTTTTGCCAACTTAAAAGGATTAAAGTAGAGGAGATATACACAAATTTTAAAATTATGTATGATCATAAGACTTAAGATAACTAAAAAGAAAACCACAGATCATGGGAAAAAATGGGCAAAGGCCGTCAATTGACATTTCCTGAAAGAAGACATACAAATGCCCTATAGGTATATGGAAAAAATGCTCAACAGCACTAAATCATGAGGGAAATGCAAATAAAAACTACAATGAGATATTGTCTCACCCCAGTTCTAATGGCTATTTATTATTAAAAAGACAAAAAATAACAGATGCTGGTGAGGATGTGGAGAAAAGGGTCTTTATACACTGTTGATGAGAATGTAAATTAGTACAACTACTATAAAAAACAGTATGGAGAGATTTCTCAGGAAACTAAAAGTATTAGTTTTAGTTTCAGTAGTCACAATATTGGGTATCTATCCAAAGGAAAAGAAATTAGTATGTCAAAGTGATACCTGTGCTCGCAGGTTTTTCACAGCACTATTAACAATAGCAAAGATGGCCAGGCGCAGTGGCTCACGCCTGTAATTCCAACACTTTGAGAGGCCAAGGCAGGTGGACCACCTGAGGTTGGAAGTTCGAGGCCAGCCTGACCAACATGCTGAAACCCCTCTCTACTAAAAATACAAAATTGGCCAGGTGTGGTGGCGCATGCCTGTAATCCCAGCTACTCAGGAGGCTGAGGCAGGAGAATCGCTTGAACCCAGAAGACAGAGTTTGTGGTGAGCTACGATCACGCCATTGCACTCCAATCTGAGCAACAAGCGCGAAACTCCGTCTCAAAAAACAACAAAATAAAACAATAGCAAAGATACGGCATCAACCTAAGTATCCATCGATGGATGAATGGATAGAGAAAATGTACTATATATACACAGTGGAATACTTATTCAGCCGTAAAAAGAGTGAACTCATGGCCGGGCTTGGTGACTCATGCCTGTAATCCCAGTACTTGGCCTCCCATTTGGGAGGCCAAGGCAGGTGGATCACTTGGGAGACGGAGTTCAAGACCAGCGTGGACAACATGGTGAAACCCTGTCTCTACTAAAAATACAAAATTGTCTGGGTGTGGTAGCACCCGCCTGTAATCCCAGTTACTTGGAAGGCTAAGATACAAGAATTGCTTGAATCCAGGAGGCGAAGAATGCAGTGAGGTGAGACTGTACCACTGCACTCCAACCTGGTTGACAGAGTGAGACTCCATCACAAAGAAAAAAAAATGAAATCATGTCATTTGCAGCAAGATGTATGGAACTGGTCAGTATGTTGCAGAAAATAGGCCAAGCACAGAAATACACATACTACATGTTCTCACCCATATATGGGAGTTAAAACCTTGATCTCATGGACATAGAGAATTAAATGATAGGCAGATGGTCAGTAACTGGGAAGGGTAGGTGGGGGAAGGAGGAGGGGATGAAGAGAGGTTAGTTATGGGTATAAACACACAGTTAGATAGGAGAAATAAGTTCTACTGTTTGATAGCAAACTAGGGTGATTACACTTAGCAACTAGAAGAGAGGACTTGAAGTGATAACAACATATAAAAATAATAAACACTCAAGGTGATGGATACCCCAATTACCCTGACTTAATCATTACACATTCTATGTACCTAACAAACACTCATGTCTAACCCATAAATATATAAAATATTATATATCAATAAAAGAGAAAATAGTTGTACTATATTTACTTTGTCAGAACCATTATATACTACACTCTCTCCCTCTTTTTTTTTTTTTTTTTTTTTTGGAGACAGGATCTTGCTCTGTCACCCAGGCTGGAGTGCTGTGGCATGATCACAGCTCACTGCAGCCTCGATGTCCCTGACTCAAGCAAGTGATCCTCCCATCTCAGCCTCCCGAGTAGCTGGGAAGGTGTGCATCACTACACCCAGCTACTTTTTTAAACTTTTCATAGAAACAGGGTCTTCTTATGTTACCCAGGCTTGTCTGGAACTCCTGGGCTCAGGCAATCCTCCCTCAGTCTCCCAAAATGCTGGGAGTATAGGCGTGAGCCGCTGTACCTGGCTTACTCACTCCCTCTTAACCAGTGGTGTGCTGGAGCCAGTTCATACCAGCTCAGGAAAGCCAATTGTTAAATTTTCAGGAACTTTGCAAGCTAGTTGTTAAGCACATCCATTATTTAAATTAAATTATATACTATATAACTATATATGGTGTATAAATATTACTATATAATGGTGTGGTGAGCACATCACTTCTCAACTCAGCATTCAGTGACATCAAGTTACTATCCTGAAATCAGCCATGGTGGAAATATTTATACCATAGAAATTAGCCAATGCTACAAATCAGGACTTGTTTTATTGTTTTTCATGATTGTCTTAAGAAAGTGATAAAGAAAATATTAATAATACCAATTAAACTTAAGTCTATTGTGTATATAGCCATTACATTTTAGATAGCATCCAAAAAAATGAGTAAATATTTAAAAACTATTATCCAATACATCAAAGAAGTCCCTTATATCTTTGACAAATTTGTGAACTTCTGATATACATCTTCATTGTTTCACATTTGTCTTACTCATTAACATAAAAATATCAACCAACATTCATGTTAGAAGGAATCACTCATCAATGACATGAGCAACTTCTTTACTGAATCGGGTAATAGTCATGCATTTATTCATAGTCTGATATTTGTGACACTATTATTGCAGAGATAATTTTTAAAACTGTTAGTGGATTTCGCAAAAAAATAGCATCTCACACTAAAGTTATAGGTACAGGCTGAAAAACCAGGTATTTCAACTTAAAATGTACATCATTTCTAAAAAAAAAAACAAAAAAACAAAAAAAAAAACCACAGTGCTGCTCTTACCCCTCAGTTAGTCTTAGTTATACGGTTAATATATTTAATGCTTACCAGTCCTTATTCTGATGTCTCTAGTCATTCTGTTTGTCTGAAACTCATTCTCTTGTAGATTCTTTAGGTAGTATTCATTGGAATATGGTCCCTGAGTTTTTGTTTGCTGACAACAATGTGTGGTCTTCATCTCTGAAAGTCAGTTTTGCTGAATATAAAATCTTTAGCTCACATTTTCTTTCCTTGCATATCTTAAATAGGGTACTCCATTCTTATCTAGTATAAAGCATTCTGTGAAAAATTCAATGATCTCTATTTCTTTTCCTTATGGGTCACATGCTCTTTTTTTCTAGATGTTCACCCCGTTTTTTCTTTTTCCTTAAAGTTTAGTAATTTTACTAGAATATGTCTTGTTATTGGTCCTTCTGATTGGATATTCTCAGTTACACTTTCAATACATAATTTTGAAACTTTTTTTATTTCAGCAAAGTTTTCTATATTCCAGTTTTTATTATGTGTTCTGTTCCTTTACTTTGGTTTTCTTCTTCAGGGACCCTATAATCCATGTAGTCAATATAGTCTTTGCCTGTCTTTAATATTTATCACTTCCTTTTGAATCCCTTTAGTGTCTTTTCACATTTATTTTTTATGTTTAATTTTCCTATTTTGCACCTTCTATTTCTTTTATGGCAGTATTTATAGAGTTTGTTCACTTTTATGTTCCTTCTAGTTTAGTCTTCACTTTTGAAATTATTTTTTCTTTTGTTTCTTATTCTTTGCTGAATTCTGCCACCTCATTTCTGAGTTTTCCTAATTGTGATATATTTGTTCTGTCGTGTCTAACATTTTCTTCATATCTTTTAGTTGTTTTGAAATAGTAGGTCATAGTTTTGATCTTTCTGTCATAGAAGTATTATTCTCTGTACCTCTTATTCTTTTTCTTTTTTTATTTTTTATTTTATTTTTATTTATTTATATATTTTGAGATGGAATCTCGCTCTGTCGCCAGGCTGGAGTAGCGCCATCTCGGCTCACTGCAACCTCTGCCTCCCAGGTTCAAGTGATTCTCCTGCCTCAGCCTCTCGAGCAGCTGGGACTACAGGCGTGCACCACCACACCCAGCTAATTTTTGTGGTTTTAGTAGAGACGGGGTTTCACCATGTTGGCCAGGATGGTCTCAATCTCTGAACCTCGTGATCCGCCTGCCTTGGCCTCCCAAAGTGCTGGGATTACAGGCGTGAGTCACCGCACCCAGCCTCTTTTTCTTATAATAACTTTGTATGAGATTTGACCTTAACATTTTTTAACTTCTTAGTTCATGTGAAAATAGTTTTTCTGGACACCTAGAATAAGCAGGGTACAGGAAACCTCTATCATCACAGAGTTCCCTCTTTGTGTGGTTGGTGCCTAATAAGATGGTAGCTCGCTTTCTGAGCTTTCTTGGCTCTGTTTCCACACTCCACTTCAATCTGAACCGTCTCTTTCCTTCCATCTCTATTGTTTCTATCCTGCTCAATTTTGATTCCACTCCCATGAGTTTCTCAGTGTGGACCTCTTACCCAGAAGGGTCCACTGTCAGGTCAGTTTTGAGAACTCCTCAGGGATAGACTTCTCTAGTTTTCTCAGTCGTTACTGCAGAACCCTTGCACTCGCTTGGTGCTGAAGAAAGCAAAACCCCTCCCTCCAGGTTTCAGCTGCTCTTCTCCAACCTTGCTTTCCGGTGAATACTTGTTGGCTACTTTAGGGTTCTGCTCTTTTTCTGTTCTTCCTTCTTCTTTCTCCTGCACAGTTGCTGTTTGTGTTTTATGGCTACTGGTGTTTTGGGCCCCACCCATTTGTAGTTTGGAGTTTGTGGGGGAAACTTTCTATTTAGTTGTGTTGTAAATGGAGTCCATGAGTTTTTAGTTCTGTCTCTGTTTATCTGACAGTTTTTATGTAGAAAATAAAAGACTGAAAAACTACCTTATGTGGAGAAATACAGAGACTGAAACTATGCTGCTGCCATCATCATCTCCCCAGAATTCTCTGTCTAAAGTTAATTTTTGTATAAAGGTAGAGGCCCAATTTCCATGTTTTCCCACCTGGATAACTATTTTTCCAAAACCCTATAATAACTATTTTTCCAAAAGTCTACTCTGTCATTGCTTTGCAATCCTGCCTCTGTTGTACATCAAGTGTTCATAGATGCACAAGTGTGATGAGTTTGCTTCTGGACTCTCCATTCTCCATTGGCTTAATCACCTATTCCTATGCCAGTATCTCGCTGTTTTAACAAATGAATCTTTATTAAAATTCTAATATCTGGTAAAGAAATATCTCCTTACCTTATTCTTTTTTGGAAGTGTTTGGTCCTTTGTTCTTCCATATACATTTCCAAATCAAGTTGGTTAAGTTCCTTTGAAAAACCCTGTTAGAATTTTAGTTGAAACTGCATCAAAATTTTTCAACAATTTGAGTTGCAGTTTATATTATGACATTGAGTCTTCCTATCCATACATTGTATGGGAGATTTATTTGTTTTCTTTGAATTTTTAGAAGACCTTTATAAAATGTATTATATAAGATGAACATGTTCTGGGGATCTAATGTACAGCATGAGTGGTGATTTGTTAATTACTTTGATTGTGGTAATCATTATACAATGCATATGTATATTAAATCATCATGTTGTACACCTTGAATATATGTCTTTATTTGACAATTAAATATTTTTGAAGAAATTTGTATTAAATAAATTTACTTTTTGGTAAATCCTTTACTATCTTGCCAGCTCTTCAATATTTTGGGAAGATTTTTAAAAATAATTTTGCAGCATTTTTAATCATTTACAAAAAGAAGAGAAACTCAGATACCCAACCAGCAATATTATTGAAAATAGTCTTTTCAAGCAGAGTTAATATATCCCGCTTAGTACTTTACCTCTTGGCAGCCAATTAGTATGATATGAAAAGGTAAATATGGGCCAGGTGCAATGGCTCATGCCCGTAACCCCAGCACTTTGGGAGGCCGAAGTGGGCAGATCACCTGAGGTAAGGAGTTCAAGACCAGCCTGGTTGCCCATAGTGAAATCCTGTCTCTACTAAAAATACAAAAATTAGCTGGACTTGGTGGCACATGCCTGTAATCCCAGCTACTCAGGAGGCAGGAGAATCGCTTGAACCCAGGAGGCGGAGAATACAGTGAGCCGAGATCCTGCCACTGCACTCCAGCCTGGGTGACAGAGCAAGACTCCGTTGCAAAAATATATATATATATTTTGAAAACTTCAAAAACTATTTTTAAACATTTAAATATATATACATGGATATATACACAAAGAAATACATGTATAGATGTACATATATGACATATATACATATGTAATGTACATATAAATGCAGACTCTGTGTGTATGTAGACAGTTTATGAGTGTGTACACACTTTTAAAAAGAAAGAGAATAATAGACAAAATTGGTTGTTTACCTCCTGGAAGAAGGCAGGAGGACAGAATGGGAAAGAAAGTAAAAGTAGATATAGGTTATTGTTAATTTTCTAATTCTTGAATTGGATAAGTTTCCTTTAAATCTATTATATTATGAGTAAATTTGAATTGGATAAAAGTTTCCTTTAAATCTATTATACTATGAGTAAATTTAAAAGATCTTTTAATCTTTTAATATAACATGAAATAGTTAAATGAAATACAGAAAATAAATTTAAATTATAAAAACAAAAACATTTTAATGTTCATGTGTGCATGCCTGATCACAAGTTTCATTGGGGTCTGGGACATATCAAGACAATCTATACATACATAAGTACATTATTGAGCCTGTTTATTTTTTGCCTCTTTTTAAAAAAAAAGATGGGACTCACTGCATAAAAGTGAACTGATTAAAATCTTTGATCCAGAGTGTGGTATCATTACCATTGGTATATGTGTGATCTTTCTTTTTTTATTTTTTTATTTTTATTTTTTTGAGACAGAATCTCGCTCTGTCGGCCAGGCTGGAGTGCAGTGGCGCGATCTCGGCTCACTGCAAGCTCCGCCTCCTGGGCTCACGCCATTCTCCTGCCTCAGCCTCCCAAGTAGCTGGGACTACAGGCGCCCGCCACTACGCCCGGCTAATTTTTTGTATTTTTTTTTAGTAGAGACGGGATTTCACCGTGTTGGCCAGGATGGTTTCGCTCTCCTGACCTCGTGATCCGCCCGCCTCGGCCTCCCAAAGTGCTGGGATAACAGGCGTGAGCCACCGCGCCCGGGCAGGAGGATTAGCCGGGCGTGGTGGCGGGCGCCTGTAGTCCCAGCTACTTGGGAGGCTGAGGCAGGAGAATGGGGTGAGCCCGGGAGGCGGAGCTTGCAGTGAGCCGAGATCGCGCCACTGCACTCCAGCCTGGCCGACAGAGCGAGATTCTGTCTCAAAAAAATAAAAATAAAAAAAGAAAGATCACACATATACCAATGGTAATGATACCGCACTCTGGATCGAAGATTTTAATCAGTTCACTTTTATGCAGTGAGTCCCATCTTTTTTTTAAAAAAAGAGGCAAAAAATAAACAGGCTCAATAATGTACTTATGTATGTATAGATTGTCTTGATATGTCCCAGACCCCAATGAAACTTGTGATCAGGCATGCACACATGAACTTTAAAATGTTTTTGTTTTTATAATTTAAATTTATTTTCTGTATTTCATTTAAGTATTTAAAGTTATATATACCTTTATCATACACCATTAGAGTAAATATTTTAAGACACTCGTTTTAGATGTGAATATATGGTGTACGTGTGTGTACATACACATGTATGTATTCAAACACATGTCCCAGCCAAAAAGTTTTTGAAAAATATTGCCCTACGTAATCCAGAAGTCTACCTTGTTGCCAATTGGCTCTCTTCAGCTTCATTTTTTTCCTTTGGTGTTGACCTTTTTATCGACTAAATTAGACCATTTTAAAACTGCACGTGTTTTTTCCTGGGTTCCTTTCAGATCTCTAGGGCACAACTGCTAACAGTGGCCTTGGAGTTGAATGCGGCTGGGAGAAGAAATCCAGGGAGTTAGCAGCCTCTCTGATTTCAACACACAGGACCATCTCTCACACCTTTTCATGGTGACAGCTGGGAACTGCGGCTGGGTTTTTGTTTTTGTTTATTTGTTTGTTTGTTTGTTTGTTTGTTTTTAGATGGCCTTATCCCTTCCCAGAGAGCACAGGAGTTTGTAAATTGAGACAGGAAATCACGGGGAATTGATAAATGTTAGAAATGTCTTTTAGGAAAACAGTTTGGAGACAAATAGTCTAGAATCTTGGGCCACCATTGGCGTGAAATTCTAACATATAAAAACCTCAAAGTGCCCTCTGCTGGCAGCCAGTGTTCACCGCCACTAGTCTGTAATTACAAAATCATGCAGACTTCATTGGTACCTACTCAGTTTTAAACTGATACAAAGGGAGTTATGCTAATATTTACTATTATGCTCTCCAACTGACAACATGGAAATGGCACCCCATAAGTTAGAATAGCTCTAAGTTACACAGAATCTACTGTTAAAAGACAGCTTTTGCTAAATGATTTTAAGTATTACAAACAAAACAAATTTATACACTAATTGAAAATGAAATGGACTGGTCATTTAAATTATTGAGAATAATTGTTATATTAAAACTAACTGTTTTGGCCGGGCACAATGGCTCACGCCTGTAATCCCAGCACTTTGGGAGGCCACAGTGGGTGGATCACTTGAGGCCAGGAATTTGAGACCAGCCTGGCCAACATGGCAAAACCCACTCTACTAAAAATACAAAATATTAGCCGGGCTAATATTTTGTATGGCTCGCACCTGTAATCCCAGCTACTCGGGAGGCTGAGGCAGGAGAATCACTTGAACCTGGGAGGCGGAGGTTGCAGTGAGCTGAGGTCATACCATCCATTTTGAAGAAGCTTTAATTAAAGAAACTTTAATTCAAGGTATAAATCTCTTTTGAGTCCTTACTTTACCAAACAGTATTTTATATAGCTAAGTAAATTAGGATATTTTTGATATGGAGTGAATATTTTAAAAAATTGTTGTTAGTTTTGTGATATTGTCAGCTTTCTGATACTATTGCTATGTTAAAATATTCCTAATATAAGCAAGTGGAGAGCTGATGGATCAAACATGCATAGTGAAGTGTTGGTAATTGTTGAATGAGCATGATGGCCACACAGCGTTCACTATTCTATTCCCTCTAATTTTTTGTATGTTTTAAAATGTCTAAAATAATACAACACATCTATAGACACACATACTCATACTCATACACACAAACACAAGCATGCAACTACAGTGCAATGTATTTCAGATTGAAATTTTCTTATGATAGGAAAAGTACATAGAAGTGCCACCTTCTATATTGTTGTTCAAACGCTATAGACACACCAGTGACATTGGTCACTGAGCTGTTTTACTTAAAAAATAAAAAATAATAGAATAATAAAATAAGTTATTAGTAGTAGAGTGTGCTACATTTATAAAATTAACATTTTGTGAGCAAGTATAACTTTAAAAGAATTTTTTGCAAGAATCCCCAGGAATATATGAGTTCAATTCATTCACCACTGTATAAGTGCAAAACATGTGATATAAAACACTTATCAAAAATGTTCTGCGGCCAGGTGCAGTGGATCACACCCACAATTTCAGCACTTTGAGAGGCTGAAGCTGGAGGATCACTCGAGCCCAAGAGTTCAAGACCAGCCTGGCAAACATAGTGTGACCCCATTTCTATTATTTAAAAAAAAAAAAAAAGTCTGCCTGGCCAGTGGCTCACCCCTGTAATCCCAGCAAGCACATTGGGAGGGAGAGGTAGAGGCAGGAGGATCGCCTGAGCCCAGGAGTTTGAGACTAGCCTAGGCAACACAGCCAGACTCCATCTCTACTATTTTTTTTTTTAATTAGCCACGTGTGGTGGCACCTGTCTGTGGTCCTAGCTACTCAGGAGGCAAAGGCAGGAGACTTGCTTAAGCCCAGGAGTTAGAGGCTGCAACCGAGCTATGATCATGCCACTGCACTCCAGCCTGGGCAACAGAGTGAGATCCTGTTCCTTTAAAAAAAAAAAAAAAAAAGTTCAAATTGTTCTGAAAAAAATTTTTTTAAATTTAAAAAGTTATTAACTAAGTTTAACAAACTAAATCTTTTCAATCACTATCAGCTTCAACATCAACAAGGGGAGAAAACTATCACCAAGAATATTCAGCAACACATGTAAAATAATCCAAATTCACCTAGTTCACTATCTACAACGAAGACAGCCCCTTCACAATTCTAGCAACTTTTATTTTACTCTCATCTCTCACCATTTCCTCCCTGCACCCCAGGTAATTTGCTGCTCCCCAAACTCATCCCAACTCCCACATACCTCTAAGCCTTTATACCAACTGTTCCCTGAGCTCCTCCTCACCTGGTGAGCACTTACTCATCAGTCGTTCAAAACTTGACGCAGAAGTCTCCTCCAGTGTAGAAGCCTGGCTGCAGGATCCAGTTTTGGGTAGGTAACTAGTGGGAGGGTGCTTTCTATAGCTGCTTTGTTGACCATAGCTACTCTGCTGTCCATAACTGCTCAGTTTCCCACAGGTGTTCTGCTGAGAGTAACTGCTCTGATCATAGCTGGTAGGAGGGTAGGACGGAGGTGCAGTGACTGGCTGCATGGGGTAGCTCCCAGGTACCTGGGGATAACTGTAGTTACTCTGTCCATATCTTAGGCCAGGCTGGTTGGTAAACCCTGTGCTAGATTGAGGTTGACTAGTCTCAATGGGCTTGTTACCATCCTATGGTCTTGTAGGTGCAGTGGCTGCTGGCTGCTGCTCATAGGCTGGGTAAGCAGGCTGAGTGCCATATGCAGACTGAGCAGCTTGGAGGCCTGGGTGGTGGTGACTGTAGCAGTGGTGGTATCATAAGCACCAGTGCCACACCCCTGGACAGGCTGGCTGTATGCCTGGGGGGCAGTTGTAGTAGTATAACTAGTGGGAGGCTGTCCATAAGAAGTTGCATAGCCCATAGGTTGCAGTGGTCTGAGCCTGGGTATAGCTGACATCAGTGGGCTGTCCATAGGTTCCATAGCTTTGTTGCCCATATGCCTGGGTGGTCTGTGCATATCCTTGAGCGGGCTGGGCAGCGTAAGCACTGTAGCCCTGCTGCACTGCAGCTTGGCTATAGATACTGTAATCCGTTGACGCCATTTTCTCTCCTTCCTCCTCGTTCTCTCAACATCCGTCTCCTTCTTGCTCCCATTTAACTTTTATCTAAAAAGATTACAGAAATCCTATTCTTCCCAATTTTCAAAGTTCTAATAATCTCATGCCTATATATTGATGTCATTAAAACATTACTATAACTTTGGATATAATTCAGTGGACCAATGATAATGTTTACTCTCTAAGAAAAGAAACTATGAAACAATCTAGTTCTAGATCTTTATATAAAAGATCAACAAAGTAACTCATTTTCCAGTATGAATATTAACTTGCTATTTGTAAATTGTCTATATTAAATTATCAGTTAAGCCTTCCCTGATTAATAATATTCCAGAGATTATATTGATTATAGTAGATAATTAGGTAAAAACACAACCATACAAAATTCTATTTTAAGAATTTTGAGGACAAAATTGGGAGAAATGTGGGGCAAAAATCTACAACATGGTTATTATTTAATAGATAAATATAAACTATGCAGTTAGTCCTCCATATCTGTAGGTTTCACGTCAGCTAGGTTCAACCAACCACAGATGGAAAATATTCAGAAAAAAAGAATAGTTTCATCTGTACTGAACATGTACAGTCCTTTTTTTCTTGTCATTATTTCCTAAACAATACAGTATAACAAGTATTTACACAACATCATATTGAGAATTACAAGTAATCTAGAGAAGAATTAAAGGATGATGTGCATAGGTTATATGCAAATAACCATATTATATAAGGGACTTGAGCATCTGTAGATTTTGGTATTTGCAAGGATCCTGGAACCAATCCCCTGAGGATACTGATGGATGATTATATTTACTGCCACATCCCTTCAGAGCACTTTGATCTGTATTACAAGCTCTCATGTTCCCTTTTGTTTAATTACATACTTTGTTTCTACAGTAACTCTAAAGCATATAACCAGTTGCAATGTCCCTAAGCCCTTTACATGGTGAATTTTTTTCAGCTAATAAAGAGTAATAATATAATCCTTGTGTAGAGCTTTATCTTCTTCCTAAACATCTCTCAATTAGTATGCAACAGGATTAAATACAACTGAAGTCTCACTATACCATTTTGAATAATTAGGAGGAAAAATACAAATTCTAACCTAGGCACCTAAGTCTTGTAGGAATTTACTGCCACCTTCAGGTTTTAATGAAAATGCACTGGGACTGTAGCTTTTACATTTCCAGATGATAGTCCCTGGTTAATATAGTAGAAATATTAATATTATTTTCTGGCTTTAGAAGCAAAGTACTACTATCTAATTTAGATTGCAGTACAAAATGCATTCAGGAAATGCCTTTCGCCTTGTCTTTTTGTCTTTTGTGATTCTTTCAATAATGTGTAATTGAAAATTAAAGTCTGTTTTTTATCAGCCATTATAATTATATACTAGAAGTTCCCAGATCTGTGTCCAGAATGTACTTTGTATCATTGTCTAAATCTAGTTTTTTTAAAAAAAACTATTACAGCAAACTGTTTTAAATGTTCCACGTGTCAATGCCTTCCAGCCAAAGGCCACCAGGAACACACCGGCAGTTGCACAAGTTGGGTTTCTTGCTCACTTCAGGGAGGGAGAAACCACACCGTAGGGAACTGTGGATGTCTGAGTAAGAAGGTGTTAAAAGGGACTTATAGGATTTGGGCTTTTATTGGGAGATTTTTGGTAGGGTTTGAGGAAGTGGGCTTTGCTCTGGATAAAATGCTGTCCGGAAGTGGGGGCAATCCCATAATTTAGTATCTTAATGAGTTTTACTTATAAAGCACGTGGAATGAAGTGAGGCTAATGCTATAATTGGTAAAGAAGCAGAAGTCATTCACATTAGCCAGAATAGGGGAATGTTCCACATTTTTTGTGGTTTGCAGACTGACTTTGTTTTTGTCTATATTTAGACAAGATGTTGTTGGGGTGGGCGTTGACCCCACTTCCTCACGGTCACAGAGTGGCCGTGATGTTGGTGTTCCGTGAGATTGTTTATGTTCAACAGAACACCAAGGCCTATCATGCAGTTCCTAGTTGTCAGGGACTGCTTTTCTCTTTCTCATGCATATATTTGTAATTCCATGAATACCTTTTTTTTTAATTCCTTGAATTTGTGCTGAAATTATAAAAGTTTGTGATGATTTTCAAAGTGGATATCAACAGAATATGAAGCTCTAAGTATGCATCATAAATGTTGCAAGGGTGCGAAATCCAGCTCAAAATCATTTGGAAAAAGGGGAATTTATTAGAAGACCCACGTAACACGAGGAAGACCGGAGTGCAGATGGACTATGAGTCAGCTCATAGCACGAGGCTAAATGCCAAGAAACTCCCCATCCATCCACCTCTCATCTCTTCAGCTGTCTCCACAGGGCAGGAAATGTAATTGCCTATAATTTCCAAACTTTATTGTCCCAGTTCCAACATAAGAGGGAGACTGATACTTTTTCCTGCAGTTATAGTTTAAGAGATCCAAGAGAAGGGTTTTAATTGGGGCAGGCTGAGTTACACGTTCACCTAGTGCACTCAACTAGGACCAAGAATTGTGGAGTATTAGAGAAAGAGGTGTTCTCATTAGAACCACACAGTCAGATCAGGGAAGAAGCATTTCCTGGAAAAAGTAGAATTGAAGTTCTGGGTAAGCAAAAGATTTGAAAAAAAGATTTAAAGCTGGGAGGAAAAAAAAAATCAGTTCTGGGTTCTAGAAATGTAATATTTGCTATAAAGAGAAAAATAAAAATAAAATAAAAAGAGAGAGACCCAGTTAGGCCATCACAATTATTTCAGTAAAATATACGAGAGGCTTGAACTAGGGCAGCACCAGTGGGAATAGCGAAAAGAGAATGCTTTCAGTTAGAAATGTTTCAGAGTTAGAATCTACAGGACTAGCTAATTCCATAGATGTGAGGAGAAGTCAAATTCATAAACAGCCCTTACATAGGATTTATCATGTAACATGCCCTGTTCTACACACTTGACATATATTCATTAAGTCCTCACCACAACCCTATGAAGTATTATTTCCATTTTCAGATGGGGAAATTGAGGCACAAAAAGGTTAAGAAGTTACCCAAGGTTGACCGGGTGCAGTGGCTCATGCCTGTAATTCCAGCACCTTGGGAGGCCGAGGCAGGTGGATCACCAGAAGTCAGGAGTTCGAGACCAGCCTGGACAACATGGTGAAACCCTGTTTCTACTAAAAATACAAAAATTAGCCAGGCGTGGTGGTGTGCACCTGTAATCCTAGCTACTTGGGAGGCTGAGGCAGGAGAATCACTTGAACCCGGGAGGTGGAGATTGCAGTGAGCCGAGATCACACCATTGAACTCCAGCCTGGGCAACAAGAGCGAGACTCTGTCTCAAAAAAAAAAAGAAAAAAAAAAGAAGTTACCCAAGGTCATACAGCCGATAAATGGTAGAGTTCACATCCAGCTAATCTGGCTCCAAAATTCATGAGTTTAGCCACCTGCCACAACCTCTCCAAGGTCTGAATTTATGTGAGTCATTGTGTGTATCAAGGGTGGAAGCACAAATAGAGTACATTCCAGACTGGGAGAGGGATGTGCACAGGAGATAATATTTGGTTTTCTTTATATTAAGTTGTAAATGTGTTAAGAGAGTAACAGATGGAAATGCCCAATGGGCAACTTGAATATATAACTCGGGTAAGGGTAGAGGCTTAAATTTAGAATTTGTTAGGACCTAAATGGTAGCTGAAGCCAATGAGTGAATGAAATCTTCTAAAAGGAGTAGAATGATGGCCTAACACGCAGCCCAGAGAAAAACAAAGAGAAGGTAGAAGAATGATCTTCAATAATGACCTAGAAATTAACTAACCCAGTGTTTCTGATGATTAGGAGAAATAGGCATCATCATATGCTGTTAGTAGGAGCACAAATTGGTACAATTTGTTTGCAGGGAAGTTTGGCAATATCTAATAAAATACAAATTTTCCCTACCATTTTTTGACCCAGCAATTCTACTGGAAATTTATGCTACAAATATACTCTTTCCTAGCATCAAAGATATATGTATAAGAGTGTTCCCTGCAGCCTTGTTTAATAAGAAGGAAGAAAGGGAAGGAGGGAGGAAAGACGGAAGGAAAACAGCAACCTCAATGTTGATTAGTATTGTGCTGGCATTCCACACCATAGAATTCTATGTGGTTATTCCATAAAAATAAATACCATGTGGTCATTAACAAGAACAAAGTAGATCTCTGGGAACTTCTATGGAAAGATCATCAACATGCACTAGAAATATTCAGTGATGGGGGGGAAAAGACAAAAAAAAAACAACAGCCAACAACATATGTTTAAAAAGAAATAAAAAGAGAGGTTATATTAGTTCATTTTCATGCTGCTGATAAAGACATACCCAAGACTGGGTAATTTATACAGGAAAAAGGGGTTTAAGGACTTACAGTTCCACATGGCTGGGGAGGCCTCACAATCATGGCTGAAGGCAAAGAGAAGCAAGTCACATCTTACGTGGATGGCAGCAGGCAAAAAGAGAGAGCTTGTGCAGGGAAACTCTCGTTTTTAAAACCATCAGATCTCGTAAGACTCA
The DNA here is from genome assembly GCF_029289425.2 of Pan paniscus. Taxonomy (NCBI): domain Eukaryota; kingdom Metazoa; phylum Chordata; class Mammalia; order Primates; family Hominidae; genus Pan; species Pan paniscus. The sequence continues at coordinate 37,192,805 of NC_073264.2, read as the reverse complement.
TTCACTATCATGAGAATAGCGTAGTAAACACCCTCCCCCATAATTCAATCACTTCCCACCAGGTTCCTCCCACGACACAAGAAAATTAATTCAAGATGAGATTTGGGTGGGGATACAGCCAAACCATATCAGAGGTATAGGAGAATACATGTAATGTTCCTTTAGTGTAAATAATAGGCCTGCTGTACCCTTTTCTACTTACCTGGCAGAAAAACAACCAATATAAAACATAGAATTTTACAGAACCTTTTAAAATCTTCAGAATAGAGGTACAAAAAGAGCAAATCCAGAGACCCAGGAGAGGTCACAGAAGGCACCAGGCAGGCAGCAGCCTCACCTTCTTGAGTCTCACCCCTTGGCAGCCTTGCACAGAGTGGGCATGAGCCATGACCTGTACTGAGAATTTCCTTGGGCAGGTGCACAGGGGAGGAGGAAAAGAAAAGCTCTAAAGGAAGGTAAGGGCGAGTGCACACCCTTGGGCTCCCCTCTCTATGAGAAACCCAAGATGCCCAATAGAGCATTTAGGCCTAAGAGACAGTATAGCTCAAATGTGTGCAGGAAAGACCCAAAGCAAGTTGGCCCTTGTGTAGTGGATAATCTGTTTGTTATTATATGTACATATATGAATACATTTGTAAAATATAAGTTAACACCATGGAGTGTAAGGTTCAAATCAAAAACTACTAGTCAATGAATCATCTAAACAGTAGCTCAAATCTTATAAAAAAAAAAAGTCTTCCTTAATAAGTGCAATTAACCATAGGTGTACCTAAACATAATACACTGAAATCATGCATATAACTTCAAACAAGTTCAAGCACTTTACTATCTCTGCTATTAACAATGCCATTTTCAAAATCTTTCAATAATAAATGAAATATGATACTTATTTCAACATCCCTCTAACAGCCGATGTCATTTAGCCTCTGCTTAAGGGTCTGGTTTTCTCAGCGGTTTAACATCATTCTGTAACCTTTACTAGCAGAGATAAAATGCGACCACGTGGCCTGCTTCTGAACTAGAATTATGATAATTCTCTCAAGAGAATGCAACAGTCTTCTGGCAAGGTCACCACCTCAAACCTGTATTAAAAATGGGAAAACAGAAAAGGAAGAAAAAAAATAGACTCTAAAGACTGTTACTACATAACTTCTTCTCTTGACCTTCCTTTAATAAAATGTGTCTTGAAAGAGAACAAATTAGCTTCAAGTTAAACAGCAAAGAAATTTTAGCCTTCTACCACTAAACAGATATATTTTTCAGAAAGAGTAGCAACATAACAGTTTTAGAACATCCAGCCTATAAATTTTGGGCCGAGTGCAGTGGCTCACGCCTGGAATCCCAGTAAATAATCCCAATGTAAATTATTAAACTGACACTTGGTGTACACTTTAATCCGCTGTAAATTGACCAGTTTAACGTTTCCAGAATTGTCACCTTGGGGCATCTATTAGTTTGCTAGGTCTGACATAACAAAATACCACAGACTAGCTGGCTTAAATAACAGAAATTTATTTTCTCACAGTTCTGCAGGCTGGAAATCCAAGATCAAAGACATGATTAACTTCATCACTTCTCTCAAGCCCCTTTCATCAAATATAGTCATATTCTGAGGTACTGGGGGGTAAAGCTTCAATATATGATTTTGGGCCAGGTGTGGTGGCTCACGCCTGTAATCCCAGCACTTTGGGAGGCCGAGGTGGGCAGATCATGAGGTCAGGAGTTCAAGACCAGCCTGACCAACACGGTGAAGCCCCATCTCTATTAAAAATACAAAAATTAGCCAGGCATGGTGGCATGCACCCGTAATCCCAGCTATTCAGGAGGCTGAGGCAGGAGAATGGCTTGAACCCGGGAGGTGGAGGTTGCAGTGAGCTGAGATCACGCCATTGCACTCCAGCCTGGGTAACAGAGCAAGACTCTGTGTCAAAAAATAAGTAAGTAAATAAATAAATAAAATAAAATAAATATTATATATATATATATGAATTCTGGGGGGACAAAGTTTAGCCCATAACAGATCATATAAAGTTCAAGTTTCTGTACCTATGAAATAAAAAGCAAGACTTTGGCCCACAATGACCAGTAGGGAACTACCCCTGTTAAACCCTAACTGACACACCAGCCACAACTCCTGTACTTCATCCATAGACAACATAAGGAACATTCATTTTTCTCTAACCCCATTCTGAGCATTCATGTTCTTTTTAAAATATTTTAATTTCCTCATCTTTAGCAACTAAAATAGTTTGCATTCCAATTTAGCAAGAAACTACATAAATCCTAAGTAATGTATTAATTCATCCTACATCCATCCTTTTTTTTTTTTTTTTTTTTTTTTTTTTGGAGACAGAGTCTCACTCTGTCACCAGACTGGAATACTGGAGTGCAGTGGCATGATCTCAGCTCACTGCAACCTCCGCCTCCCAGGTTCAAGCGATTCTCCTGCCTCAGCTTCCCAAGTAGCTGGAACTACAGGTGCACGCCACCAAACCCAGGTAATTTTTGTATTTTTAATAGAGATGGGGTTTCATCATTTTGGCCAGGATGGTCTCAATCTCTTGACCTTGTGATCTGCCCGCCTCAGCCTCCCAAAGTGCTGGGATTACAGGCGTTAAGACACCACGCCCGGCCTATCCTATATCCATTTTCTTATAAGAGAAATTCATTTTACTTCAGTTTTATTGTACTGGATTTACTGGGTCCAAAAACAAAAAGAAAAAACAGATAACTTCTCCTCTAGGTGTTAAGTAGATTTTTTCCTCATCTTCTTAACTCTTATCATAACAGAAATTAAAGTGCACAAGACCATCAAAAATATGTGATTTGGTTGTACCCTAAATATGGGGCACATGTCCTCAGGACCTCCTGAGGCTGTGCCATGAGAAAAAAAAATTTTATATATATATATATACACACACACACACATATACAGCCAGTTGTGCTGCCATATTAAAGGTTTCAATTCTTTCTACTGTTCCTGAATCTTTGGAAGTTTTTCTTCTCTTTAAATAATTATTAATGAGGCATACATGGTTCTGCAACTGGTGTTCCAAGTAATGCATACATCAGAACAACTTTTACATGAAGAAGGCTGCAAAAAAGTATTGTGTCCAGCCCACCAATATGAACAGTGAAAAAGGGGACAAATCAGGAGTGTGCCATTACTATTTGCCAATAATTATTAGTTGAAGAATTGCATTAGTGATACTTAGATAGTATCTCTTTTTAAAAAATGGGAAACAGCAAGGAGGGGATGGATTGAACATGAAAAACTAGGAGCTGTGACAATAAAGGTCAAGAAATGATCCTGAGACAGAAGCTGATCATAAACACAGGAGCAGCAGCAGCCACTACATCACATTTTGGAGTTTCTAATAATTTTCCTAAATTAAACTTTATGACCAGACATCTAATGGCAAACTGCCAATAACACAATATATTTTATAGCATTTTAGTCATAGATAAGCATATGCTTTTATGAATCTTAATATTGTGGTAGAATACTACATAAGATATAAATACTAAAGTTTTGAAAATAAATGTACTAAATCATAGTTTTAAAATAAAGATTTTCTAGGCCAGGTGTGATGGCTCATGCCTATAATCCCAGCACTTTGGGAGGCCAAGGTGTGCGGATCACCTGAGGTCAGGAGTTTGAGACCAGCCTGGCCAACATGGCAAAAACCCATCTCTACTAAAAATATACAAATTAGCCAGGTGTGATGGTGCACACCTGTAATCCCAGCTACTCAGGAGGCTGAGGCAGGAGAATCACTTGAGCCTGGGAGGCAGAGGTTGCAGTGAGCCAAGATCGTGCCACTGCACTCCAGCCTGGGTGACAGAGCGAGACTCCATCTCAAAAAATAAAAATAAAAAAATAAAGATTTTCTATTTAGAAATTCATTAACTTATACAGTACCTTTTAATCAAAGTACAACACATATGCGTATATTTTAAAATTAAGTATAACTTAGCTGTCTTGAACATCTAAATATACCCCAGAAAGTGCTGAGATTACAGGTATGAGCCACTGCACCCAGCCTACTCCATATCTATTAACGTAAACCAATTCAACTCTTTCTTAGAAGTGGATAGGTTATAAAAAGAACTAAATACACATAAGTAATCCAAGACACTACAAATCACACTCAAACACATCTTTTTATTATATACTAAATTTAAAAATACAAATCTTATTAAAAATGCTTATCAAACATTGTATACATAAGTACTGTCAAATACTATTGGGTTTTGACATTATGTACATTTGCTAAGGTTAATTAGAATCAGAACAACGTAATATCACTTTGCTGACACTGAATTTCAGCAGTTAAGTGTTTTAAAATATGGCAACTATGAAGTAGTGATCTGCACAGGAAGATGTTTGGAGAGGTAAAATAATAAGAAAACAAACGGAACAATGCAGATATTTCTGCAGTAAGTGTTAATAAGTAGATTTCTTCCTCATCCTCTTAACTCATTGTAACAGAAATTAAAGTGCACAAGACCACCAGGAATACTTGATTTGGTGTACCCTAAATATACACTACAGCCGGCTGTGCTGCCATATTGAGGGTTTCAATTCTTTGTACTGTTCCTGAGGTTTTGGAAGTTAATTCTGAATGTGGCTAGCGGAAGGGAGGCCAACACTTTCTAAATTGCACCAAATGGCCTTAAAGTGTAGAAATACCAAAGAAAAAAATATTAATTTGGAAATAGATTCAAGGAAATAATCCCTGTCTACTTTGCCCTAGGAATAAAATTAGAATAAGGACACAGTTTTACCTCTGGAAAATGCTTACTAAAATCTGTTTCAAAAGACCAGACATGTACAGCAAGCACAATACTGTCAGTTATTGTTCACCACTTATATACTGCATCATAAATACCAGGTATAAATACCTGCCGCTAAAGGGTCACTAGAAATACAGGTAGAAGCATGTTATCACTTTACACTAATTTTACTCATTAGGTATAATTTGTAAAAATAGGTCACCACCCCACCATACAATCAAGAAAGAGGAAAAGAAAAGTTGCTATTCTACAAAAGTGCTCCTTTTAGCTTTCAAACCCAATAGCTTAATTTTGGGTAAAACAAGATTGTAAGGTATGGCCATCAGTTCTAAATAAGCTGATGATGCCATATATACATCCTCATATATATATATGTTTAAATTTCAGTTCTGGTTTAACACTAATGTACTAGTACAAACCATTTATAGGAAACATTTTATCGGCCTTATTTACAAACACACAGTGAATGACAAAGATATGGAAAATTTTAAAAATTGCAGATAAATGTAGTCATAGTTTACTAAAGATAAGACAAATTTGCATAACTTTTTTTAAAACCAAAGAAAAATGTTTAGAAAGAAACCCCTACCATATACAGAATACCTATTGGTCATCAGACCTAAGAGGCAAATCAACGTAAGGATCGTGATAAAATTTTTATTACTGTTTCTTTTAATAACATATCAATGAGATCTATTTAGAGTACTACCTACAAATACACATTCTCTCATGATTCAGTGAGAATATTAAGTTATTGAATACATTTTTTTACTCTCATGGCACTTACATTTGGTAACACTAATAAGGTAAATTTAGATAACACTTAAATCATGATTATGAATGTTTAATTGAATATTTTCCTTTCTGTAGCTGTGAAATGTAAAGCTTAGATTTGCTTCCATCAGGCCTCTTAAACCAAACTTCATCATGGTTAATTGTTGTAATTACAGCACTAAAAAGAAAAAAAAAGAATGAATGAATGTATTACAATGTCTCCTCAATTCATTTTAGATTATTACCTATATAAAACCAAAATAAACTGGCCTACAACAGTAGACTCAGGTATATAAATGTCATTTACCAGAATGCTGCATATCAGCAGTACATGCTGCCAAAAATATCACATTCAGCAACACAGCAGATCATCCTTCTTTTCTTAATAGAGTTCGTAAAATTTACTTTCTATTAGAACTATTAAAAGCACATTCTTCCTACTCCATCCCCACCCCACCTCTTTTAAAAAAAAAAAAACTGGAGCTAAAAGCGCTACATATATGGTATTATACTTGTAACTCATGTCAGTATCTTTCAAATACTACTCTCTAATTCCTAATGTCAAACCATCTACGGTACTTATACCAATTTTTTTTACACTACTAATCTTTACATAAAAAGATCTATTCTTTAAATAGATTTCTATTTTATTCTTTTTTTAATTATTTATTTTTTGTTTATTTATTTTGAGACAGAGTCTCACTCTGTCGCTGAGGCTGGAATGCAGTGGCGCAATCTCAGTTCACTGCAATCTCCACCTCCCCGGTTCAAGTGATTCTCCTGCCTCAGTCTCCCAAGTAGCTGAGACTACAAGCACGTGCCACCATGCCTGGCTAATTTTTGTATTTTTACTAGAGACGGGGTTTCACAATATTGGCCAGGCTGGTCTTGAACTCCCGACCTTGTGATCCACCCTCCTCGGCTTCCCAAAGTGTTGGGATTACAGGTGTGAGCCACTGCACCCGGCCTAATTATTTATTTTTTAAAGAGTGAATAGGAATTTTTTTTTTTTGAGACTGGGTTTCTCTGTCACCCAGGTTAAAATGCAGGGCCACAATCAGGGCTCAACCTCTCAGGCTCAAGTGATCTTCTCATCTCAGCCTGAGTAGTTGGGACTAAGGATAATTTGTTTACTTTGTAGAGACAGGGTTCTCTACAAAGAGACCACCTAGGGCTGGTCTCAAACTCCTTGGCTCAAGTGATTCTCCTGCCTTGGCCTTCCCAAGTACTGGAATTACTACAGGAAAGAGCTATTGTACCTGGCCTCATCTCTTTTTAAACAACTTTTATGCTAAGTAGTAGTAAAATATCTCAAAAACAATAACATAAACAGAAGAATCCAGGAGTATCATATATAAACTAGTAGTTCAATGAGCTTCTATAAGAAAAGTTATTATACACAATGTTCCTGGAATCCTAAAAATTTAAAGACAAAATTATCTTACAATTAAAACCGCTGTATTTGGAAAATGCATATTGTAGACTAAACTCAAGTTGTTTTATTTACCACTGACACCTACAAAACCATATTTTGTTACCACAGAAGTTTACTACTCTGAGAATTAAATCCTACACTACTGGAGAATGAAAGATGATTAACAATATTTTCAAAAGGTCACAACCAGATAAAACTTAGAAGGCTATACAAATAGTTATATAAACTTTATTTAAGCCTAGACATATTACTAGGACTTTTAAAAGGCAGTTTTCAAGTTACACTGTGTTGTTGTTGTTGTTTGTTGTTGTTGTTGTTGTTGTTAGAGAGACAAGGTCTCACTCTGTTGCCCAGCCTGGAGTACAATGGTGTGGTGAAATGATACCTTGCTGCAGCCTCAAACTCTTGGGCTCAAGCGATCCTCCTGCCCAAGCAGCTAGGACTATAAGCACACACCCCCATATCTGGCTAATTTTTTTTATTTTTTGTAGAGACAGGGTCTTGCCAAGTTGTCCAAGCTAGTCTTGAACTCCTGGCCTCACCCAATCCTGCCTTGGCTTCCCAAAGTGCTGGAATTACAGATGTCAGCCACTGCACCCAGCCCTAGATTATACTTTAATTACTATTAATCTTAAGGGTTTTATTAATTTTCCATTTATTTCCTACTCTAATTGATAACAAATTCTTTTTATCTAAAATATTGTAACACATCCAAAAAAGTTAAAGATTATTAGGTCCACCAAAAATTCATAATAGTCAGGTTTAAGGGTCATTATAGCACGATCCTAACGATTCACCTACTAAAAGAATTAAGAAACAGGATCAGCTACCTGGCTAAATAATTTCAACATTTCTACTTGCATTAAAGTTTGTGTTCATAAACTTAATATGAAGTCTGGTTCATACATATTAACACTGCTGTACACACATGTAATCAAGCCATATGTCAAGTGAAAAAAGGATCCACAAGCAACTAATGATATAGGTACACTATGGAGGCAGGAAATATTTCACTGACAACAATGTTGTAAATGACAATACTGAGCAACACTGAAATAACAAAGGCTTTTTTACCTTGTAGGACATTCATCTTTTTTATCAATACATATTGTTTGTCCACGTATATACCATTCACCATCATAATATAGTCTTCCCTCTTCAGATCTAGCACTGTGCAGATGTTTTTCCAGTTTCACAGGTGCTAAAGGGATCAGTTCAAAAACTGTTATATTAATAAAACACTGTCAGAAGAACAAAGGGTCAGAACATTAATAATTAACATCAATCCATGCATATGTAAAAAAGGCCTAAAAATATTTCTTAAATAACAAACCTAAAATGTAATAAAAAGATTTATTCCTTACATTCTTTTACATAATCACTAAGTTTTTAATATAACTACTAAACAAAGCTAAACAATGAACAATAAATCATCAATTGACTAATTAAGTACCAGAAGGGGAAGCAGGTATGTTATCAATTACTAGTGTGAATTTTAAGTAGTATTTAAAATATCAATTGCCATATTTCAATTGAAAATTATACTTTTTATTTTTTCCCCTGCAGGCATCTGATATACCGAAAGAAGCAGAGTTTAATACATGTTCCAAGCATTCCCCAGGCTTTTAATTCTAAAAAGGAAATGTCCTAAGTACAACTTCTATTTTTAAATTCCAGAAATCATCTGGCATTAGTCAGATAACTCATACAGGAAAAAAAAATCTTTTTTATGGAAACACAGTGTCAAAAGCATACCATGAAGTCATTCAAATGTCAGCTCCTGAGAGGTCTTCCCTAACTACTCTACCCACTCCTCAGCTAATTGTTATATCAACTGCACAGTTCTTTTAGAGTAATTATTATAATCTGTAACTATCTTCTTAACTGTTTATCTACATATATATGATTCCACCTCCCCTAAAGAGGCTCCAGGAGATCCATTATTTCTTTTACCATTGTATTCTCAGGGCCTAAAATACCATCGGGTATATTCATTCATTCATTCATTCATTCATTCAACAAATGTTGTCTGAACACTTCCTATACACAAGGAAGTATGCTGGGGAAAAAACTGCGACCAAAAGAGATATGGTTCTAGCCTTTGTGGAGCTTACAATCCAGTCAGGAGATAGACAAAATTAAAAAGTACAAATTGAGTGAAGTGCTATGAGTAAAACTAATAGGATACAATGCTGAAGATAAGAGTGGGAGGGAGACACACTCAACTATGATAATGAGATTCTCAAAAGCAATCTATTACCCAAAAATGTTAAGAACCACTGCTCTACAGGTCTAGGCAGCTGCTCTGGCAGTTAATTCCCCAGGGCAAATACTGCTGCAATTTCCTCACAAAATAAAAAGTTTAAAGGAATCATTGGGTTAAAAATAAAATGCAATTTTTTTTTTCTTAGAGATGGAATCCTGCTCTGTTGCCCAGTGTAGTGTTGTGATCATGGCTCACTGGAGCCTCGACCTCCAGGGCTCAGGTGATCCTCCCACCTCAGCCTCCCAAGAGGCTGAGACTACAAGTACACACCGCCAAGCCTGGCTAATTTTTGTATTTTTTTGTAGAGATGGGGTCTTGCCATCTTGCCCAGGCAGGTCTCAAACTCCTGGGCTCAAGTGATCCTCCTGCCTTAGCCTCCCAAATTGCTGGGATCATGTTAGGCGTGAGCCACCATGCCCAGCCTAAACAGAAATTGGTCTCTTATCGATTACTTAAGCTGTTTAAATGTGACTAGAAATTCCTTTCCTAAGTATTTCAAATATGTTTTTCTTTTTAGTCTAGCTTCATTGTCCTTAGAAGGATTAGGAAATCTCACCTATAGTGAAAGAAGGCAGAAACAGAGAAACTTATCCTAAACACCATCACATTTTGGCAGTGATTTTAGACTTTCAAAAAAAAAAATCAAGGAAGTGTAACTTGATATGAATTTTACTAAGGCATATCAGCATTCTGATCTCTCTCCTCAGAAAATGCACACGCAGAATTTTGCACATAATTTCAGAGGATTCACAGAATCTCTGAAGCCAATCCACAAATTCCAAATACCTCCCCTATAGAATGACAGAGCCCATAAAAAACACTGCATAAATACTTTTTTGAGTTACTGATCCATTATTAGCAATAAGAATGTAGCTGAACACTGAAAGAATTATACCACATTCAGAAATTTTGAAACTTTTACGTGAAGCAATGATTCCAGAAGAATTCCTCATAATTTCAGGCACGGTGTTCACTGATGAAATAAAACCACTGATTCGAGAGTTCTTTAGTACGTAGATGATTTAACAACCCTGATTCAACAAGTCTCCAAAGAGAATATTTCCCAACTCAGACTAAATGACTTACGTTCCGTTTTCACTCTGTGTGGCCCCAATGTAGCCATTGCCTTAATTAAAAAAAAAAAAAAAAAAGAAGAAAGAAGTCTGAGTTCAGACTGAAAATATATTTTGGTATCTATTTAATATATACAATATTACTGATTAACTCCATAACAAAGACAGTAAAGTATAACCATTAGCTGCTCTAACAAATTTTTAATGTCTAAAACCATAAAGAATATGAGGGATAACAATTTCTCCTAGAGGTGTTTTCAATACCTGAAATAATCTCTAATTCTCAACTAAGAAATTTACAAAAATGAAAAAATGTAATATGGAAAACAAGCCTCCACTTTCAGGCAAGAAAAGAAAAGCCTATGATTCTTGAATGTTTAATGATAGGATGCAAGACACATAAGGGTTCAAATGTTCTTTTGTTCAACAAATATTTATCAAGTGTTTTCTATAAGCCAGGACCAGCCAAAGGACTAGGCACAGATGGTGATGTTATTATTTTTGGGCAGACTAAATAAATGTTTTTTGGACTTTTCCATAAATTATTAGTTACATTATTATAGAAAAAATACAATCAAACTGCTGACATGTCTCTAACTCTTAAAATATCCTTGTAGTTCACTGCTATCTGTAATAGTATTAAATTGCCTTAGAAAAATGTTGCAAAAGCAAAGCATATTTACAATAATATTTTGATGTACTAACAAAAAAAACATAGAATCTTAAAAAGTAGACTATAAAAACATACTTGTGTTCCACTGCTCATTAATCATACCTTCCTAATTGTTGTCCAGTCTTCAAGAATATCAAGATCTTGTAGCATATAAACTATATATGGACGTTGAATAGTCAAGGTCAATTTAGCTGTAAGAATATCACACTTTGAATTATATTTCCGAAGTACTACGTTTCAGAAAATGGAACGATGATTTATGAGCATAATGCTTTGGCATCCTAAATTCTGACTTCAAATTATTCTTCAAACCACTTAGTACCAGCATAAATACAGTCTAGTACTTCTGATGTCATAACTACATGCCTTTAATTCCATGATATCATTGATTGTAATATACATCACTAACACAATCACTGGTTTTTAAGGTGGAGGGGAAAAGATGGGGGTAGAGGGATGGTACCATAGAGAATTCCGAAACTGAATATACGTATTAATTTACACTCCAATTTTGGAAACATTTAAAAATGTTTTTAAAAAGTATACGAGGCTAGGCACAGTGGCTCATGCCTGCAATCCTAGCACTTTGGAAGGCCAATGCGGGCTTAAGCCCAGGAGTTCAAGACCAGCCTGGGCAACACGGCAAAACCCCATCTCTACAAAAAATACAAAAATTAGCCAGGCGAGTGGCACGTGCCTGTAGTCCCAGCTACTTGGGAGGCTAAGGTGGGAGGATCACCTGAGCCCGAGAGGTTGAGGCTAAGGTGAGCCATGATTGTGCCACTGCACTCCAGCCTAGGTGGCACAGTGAGACCCTGTCTCAAAAAGAAAAAAAAAGTACACATGAGAATTAAACAATCATACTGTATACTAAACGACTGTTTCACATCAAAGCCCTTGGTGAACGACAAGTCACATTAATTTTCAAAGTTGAGATCATGATTGAATTTCTTCTCCTCTGCCACCTCTCCTGACCTAAAGTATACACTATATCCTCTGTCTTCAATCGGTTTTATAAATAAATCATCTTTTGCTTATTACAGGATCATGCAAATAAAGTCAGTGTTTACAATAAAAGTTATAAAGGCATGCACAATGGAAAAACGCACATCAAGAAAAAAAAAACAGAAAATTTGGAAAAGGATATCTGAAACAACAACTGGCTTCTTTTTGTCAGGACTGAAAGGATCCTTCCTCTTTTTTCTTGACTGAAGCTCATCATTCCACAGCTCTGGCAGGTAAATAAAGATTAAGTATTAGTGGGTTTCTGGTGAACAAAGGAGGAAAAAAGACTCTAATTTTATGGTGGCTATTTAGTTACATGTAAAAACGTAAAAAACATCATTGGCAGCTGGGTATATATAGATTAAGCTGTACATAATTTCATGAGCACTACGTGTTTAAGTTTTCCTCTGCCTTTATTAAAGTAAAAATCAATTTGGCACTTCATGACTAAGAACTGATTACCATATTGTCATGCACTTTGTAAAATGTATATTACATGCATTGTCTCACCTAATCCCCAAAGCTACCACTGAGGTAGGTATTCTTATTACTTTCCTTTTACAGACAAGGAGACTGATTTAGAAAAGTGAAGTAACTGTCCATGGTCACCAGACTAGTAGGTGAGGGAGCACTGGCACTAGAGCTAAGCTTATCTGACTCCACCATGCCTACCCTATAGAGAACTAAACTTTATAACAGATAAAGTAATATATACTCAAGAACTGTAGGATAACCTAGTAGACCTTCCACTCAATGCAGAAAACCTTTCTGTAATACCCTGAAAAAGCCAATTTCACACTGGACTAATCTAATCATTAATAAGTTATTCCTTTTTCTGAAACAAAAATCCACCTCCCTATAACTTCTATCAGTTTGTCCTACCTTGTATGATGTCAAAAAGGTTTTCATTCCTTCTTCCACATGACAGTCTTTCAAGACTTACAAGGAAAAACATATACTATAGCTAATTTCCAATACTATTCTTTTTTTTTTTTGGAGACAAGATTGCCCAGTCTGGAGTGCAGTGGCGCCATCATGGCTCACTGCAATTGCAATCTCGAACTCCTGGGATCAAAGGATGCTTCCGCCTCAGTCTCCTGCAGAGCTGGGACTATAGATATAGATGTGCAGCACCACACCCAGCCCTGACACTATTCTGCCAGTAGGTTCCTGTCATACTTCTGTTTCGTCCCTTGTCATGTGCTCCATTTTTTACATCTTTCTAAAGTGTGAATTCAAATTACAATAACAATATAATCACCATCACTTTAGAGCTCTTCCCCTTTTCTCCTTTGCTGGGACATTTCATTTACATAATATTAATATTAGAAGACTGAGATACGATAAGACACTATAGTAAACCAAAGGTTTGGTGCCACTCAAACATCACAATCATATCATTCTCCTTACCTGAGGTAATATCAATGCTGTGCCTATCCTCTTCAAGCCTTCTTATCTTCTCCTCTAGTTCACTCTGGACTGTATCATATAGCAACAGCTTTTCGCTCTGGGGAGAAAAACAGATTATACTTAAGTAGAAAGAAAAAAATTGGTGTATCTTAACTAAGAGTACCAAATAACTTAAAGTACTTTAATATATGATGCTTTTGTTTGCTTTTTCAATTCAATTAAAAATTTTAAAGAAGAAATGTCAAATACATGAAAGAAATAAAACTAGAAAATATAGAATCTATACATAGATTTAACTACATGCAATTACATTCTGTATAAGAACATCTAAATTATGTGTGATGTACATTTAGAGGTAAATATTTACTTTATAAAAAACTCATAGCAAACCCCTATGGCCCCTTTTAAATTTAAGTAGGTCCCATCTGTCACCATCATGGAAAACTTATCCTATAAAGTATATCGTTATAAAATGGATCATATTTTCTCACAGGAATAATAATTGGGTCATTATGCCTCACTAATATCTCAGCATCATATTAAAATAGGCAAAGAGAAAGATTCAAGTACAAATTTTATGATTATTTAAAATAATTCAATTATAGTCTAAATTATAAAATTACAGACTAATCATATCCAAATCTTTCTACAAAACCATAGACAGATTGAATTGCTAAAACATACAAGACTGGCAAATAGACTAGAACCTAGGTCTACTAGCTCTAGTCCATGTTTTTAATTATACTGTAGCCCTAATTTAAAAAGCCATAAAATGTACATAATATATAAAGATCAATTACACAAAAAAACCTATGGCCACATGTTTACCTCTAGTGAAGGATATTAGATAATTGGATATAGCAGATATGACTGTCTTGCGGAAGCTATTGGGATATAGTTGGATATGACTACATGTAGAAAACACAGGCCACACCCATGTAGGCTGCATTCCTGGTGTCAATCATGAAGCCCTCTCTCTTGAGTCTGAAATTTAGAAATTATACATGCTTGAAGGGTTTCCTGAGTGTCAGGGAAAAGATGGCTTACAAATTTGAGGCAAGCCAGGTGCTAAGGAGAAAGCAAAGCTGAAAACTAAAACTAGATTTCATATCAAACATGGTTTCATTGCATGCTGTTCTCTCTGCTTACTTCCTTTTGCTTGTTCCTTGCCTTTAGTAAAGTCTTATGAAATATTCCAGCTTTATCTATATTGTGCTGCAAAACTCGGAAAATATCAGAGAAAAAGGGAGAGCAGTCCCCCTCCACAAGACCGAGGTAGCAGCTATAAATAGATCCAATCTCCCCAACCAAAGATGACTCTAAATGCAGAGCTGGAGTGATAAGCCTTTTGCTCTTAAGGATATGAACATTTAATTGGTGTATTCTCTTTTCTTCCTATTGACAAATTAGGCCAAGCAGAAATTCTTTTAAAAATCCACTAATCATTCTTTATTATTTTTTAAAAAGCCACAATGAAACTGAAATGTTTGAAGCATTGAAGGCATCTCTAAAGATATCAGAAGTATACTTTAAACTGCCATGAATCCATTCTCATTCTTATTTCTCTTTCTTTTTCTTGGAAAGTTCTCTCCCTTTTCTCCAGCTTCTCAAGACACTCAAAAACCTCCCCTGAAGGGAAAATGAAGCCCTAATGGAACAGCTAGAAGATACCTGGAAAAGAAGGGGGCTAACTCTCTTGCTTTGGTGGCTGTGGAGGTTTCTATGTTCAATAGTTACTTTGGTTTTTAAAAAAATACTACTCATAAGTATAGGTTTGGTCTCAAGATCCCACATCCCTCTGGTCTTCACATCTAGACTTACTGATCCTGCTCACTAATAACCCCTTTCCCAGGCTGACGCCTATGCTGTTTCTCATCAGGAGAGCTTTAAAAAGTCCCAGGAAAGTGGCCCCAAGCTTCCATTATTGTACCGACCTCACACTGACCTGTATTCAGAACCAACTCCTCTTTGGCAGTTCCCTGACTTAACATACCTCACAATTCTCAACTTCTATCAGGACTGGAGCCCTGGAAGATTTTCATAGGCTACTATCAGAGAGTGACCCATTAAAACGCTACAATAGTTTTTTTTTTTTTTTTTTTTTTTTAAGCATACTGCACTGGAATAAAAAAAATGCAGAATAGAATTTTAAAACTTAGAAACAGACTCTGGCTATGCGGAAATGACAAAGGTGACTTTTTAAATCATCTGGGAATCTGACAATAAATGACAAGAGAAAAATGAGTTTAGGCCAGCCACGGTGGCTCATGCCTGTAATCCTAGCACTTTGGGAGGCTAAGGCAGGTGGATCACTTGAGGTCAGGAGTTCAAAACCAGCCTGGCCAACATGGTGAAACCTCATTGTCTACTCTACCAGAAATACAAAAAAATTATCCAGACATGGTGGTAGACACCTGTAATCCCAGCTACTCAGGAGGCTGAGGCACTAGAATCGCTTGAGCCCAGAAGGTGGAGGTTGCAGTAAGCCGAGATCATGCCACTACACTACAGCCTGGGTGACAGAGCAAGACTCTGTCTCAAAAAAAAAAGAAAAATGATTTTAACTATATCCTGAATATTTTTTGCTTTACATTATACATAATTTACATTACACATAAAAGTAAATGGACTAAAGGATTAAATTTATAAAATGAAAGCTAAAAGAAAATATTAAAGAAACAATATATAAGAAATTTCCCAGAACTGAAGATACGAATTTTTTTATTAAACAGTTCATCTGGTCAGGCACAATGGCACACACCTATATTCCAGCACTTTGGGATACGGAGGCAGGAGGATCACTTGAGCCCAGGAGTTTGAGACCAGCTTAGGCAACACAGTGAGACCCCATCTCTACAAAATATTTTTTAAAATTAGCTAAGCATGGCAGCGTGGGCCTGTAGTCCCAGCTACTCAGGCAACTGAGGCAGGAGGATTACTTGAGCCCAGGAGTTGGAGGCTGCAATGAGCTATGATTGCACCACTGTACTCAAGCCTGGGCAATAGAGCGAGACTCTGTCTTTTTAAAAAAAAATTCAAATAAATAAATACATAAAATCAAAAGTTCCTCTGGGTATCCAGCACAATGAACGAAAAAAGACCACATCAAAGCACATCATCTCACAATCCCACAATACCAAGACAAGAATAAAGAGAAGATCCTAAAAGTATTCAGGAAGAAAACAGGTCATGTACAAAGGATCAGGAATCAAAATGGTAAGAGACTTTACAAAAGCAATGCTGGAAGCTAGAAGATAATGGAACAATGCCTTCAAAATTCTGAGGAAATATGATTTCTATCTAGAATTCCATATTCTTAAGTGTGAGCGTCAAGATGTTTTCAGACAGGAAAGATGTGGTGGTTTTAAAACATGTCCAATAATCCTTTGATACTCCTAATTTCAAATGGTAGAGACTAATACTCTTTCTTGAATACGGGTAGGATGGGCCAGGCACGGTGGCTCACGCCTGTACTCCCAGCACTTTGGGAGGCTGAGGCTGGCGGATCACTTGAGGTCACAAGTTCAAGACCAGCCTGGCCAACATGGTGAAACCCAGTCTCTACTACAAAAAAGGAAAAAATAAGCCGGGCGTGGTGCAGGCACCTGTAATCCCAGCTACTCGGCAGGCTGAGGCAGGAGAATCACTTGAACCCAAGAGGTGGAGGTTGCAGCGATCCGAGATTGCACCACTGCACTCCAGCCTGGGTGACTAAGCAAGGCTCCATCTCAAAAAAAAAAAAAAAAAAAAAGGGTAAGATGTAGTAACTGACTTCTAGTGAACAGAATGTGGCAGAAATCTAGGCCATAAAAACAGTCACCTCTGTCTTGCTATCTTGGATCACTAAGTCTGGAAGAACCTGAGTACCAGGTTATGAGGACACTCAATCAGCCTGTGGAGAGGCCCATGTTCTCACATGGGTTCTCTAAGGCTTCTCACCAAGAACCAGCAACAACTTGCCAGCCTGCGAGTGAGTCACCTTAGAAGCGGATCCTCCAGCCTCCAATCAAGCCTTGAGATGACTGCATCCCTGGCTGATATCTTCACTGAAACTTCTTGGGATTCCCTGAGCCAGAACCATCCAGCTAAGTTGCTCCCAAATTCCTGGCCACTGAGACTGCAAAATAATAAATGTGTATTGTTGTGTTAAGCCACTAAGTTTTGGAGTAATTAATTATAAAGCAATAGACAAGCAATACAAGAAATCTCAAAAAACTAACTTCTAGAAATCCTTTGTCAGGATGCTACTGAAAGATACACTCTACCAAACTTAAGGAGAAAATAAGATGCTAGCAGAGGAGAGGTGAAGGGGACATCCAGGTTGCTGGTAAAGAGATGCCCCAAGAAGACAGATGCAGCTGGCCTCCAAATGAAAGATGGAGCAGGAGGATAGCGGACACGAGGGATAGAGGGGTTGCTTCCAGGAGGGAGCCCTTCAGAAGAAAATGAGGCTGATGGATTATCTGATGCGTTTGATCGCAGAGAAAACAGCATTAGGACTTCAGTGTCTGAAAGAAGCAAATATGAGGGGGTTTTCTAGGTCATTCTAGAAGTCATCAGAAGACACTGTTTACACCTAACTTTAAAACGAGAAGCAGTTTTGACCTTTACTGGACAGGAGTTTAAATCTTCATACAGTTGAAAACTTATGAGAGGTCCAGGGCTTTTTTTTTTTTTTTACTTTTCTTGAGTCCATTAGGTAACATGCTCTTTATTTTGTGGAATACTCAGGCTTCATGAAAAATCAATACAACTGTACATGTTTAGCTTAATTAAAAAAAAAAAAACAGCATTAGGAGGCCCTCATAGATCTGCTAAGGTCTGTGGGAAGAATTGATAAACACAGAGAAAACTAACAAACAATAAATGAAGCAATTATTAATTCCAAAGTTTAAAAAAATACACAAGAAAAATTTTAAACATAATGTAACTCTTGACTCAGTAAACAATATTTATAATTTAAAACAAAAACTGTAACACAACAGTATTAGAAGAATGAAACAGAAAAATCCTCAGCTTCCATAATAGGAAACCAATAGATAATGTCTAAAACTGCTTTATTTAGAAATACGAGGGCCAGGCGCAGTGGCTCACACTTATAATTCCAGCACTTTGGGAGGCCAAAACAGGAGGATCGCTTGAGGCCAGGGGTTCAAAACCAGCTGGGCAATATAGCAAGACCCCCATCTCTATAAAAAAAAATTTTTTTTTAAGAAAGGAATATGAGGGTAAATTCCAGAAGCAACTGATACACAAGTTAGAAATATAATTGCCACTGGGATACAGAATTTAAAAATAGGACAGAAGACTGCTGTTTTTCATTATAAATTATAAGGCTATGCCTTCAAAAATATATACACACATTACCTGCTAACAACAAATATATATATATATATATACACACACACACACACATATATATATATATATATATATATTTTGAGACGGAGTCTTGCTCTGTCGCCCAGGCTGGAGTGCAGTGGCATGATCTCATCTCACTGCAACCTCCGTCTCCCAGGTTCAAGCAATTCTCCTGCCTCAGCCTCCCAAGTAGCTGGGATTACAGGCGGGTGTGACCACGCCCAGCTAATTTTTCTATTTTTAGTACAGACGGGGTTTCATCATATTGGCCAGGCTGGTCACAAACTCCTGACCTCAAGTGATCTGCCCGTCTTGGCCTCCCAAAGTGCTGGGATTACAGGCATAAGCCACCGTGCCCGGCCACAACAAATTTTTTAAAAGAGAAAATAAGTTAGGATACGAAAATAGTAGATTCAAAATCATACTAGCTAGTTTTTTAAAAAATAGGCCAGGCTGAGGCGGTAGGATCACTTGAGGCCAGGAGTTTGAGACCAGCCTGGGCAACATGGCAAACCCTGTATCTACTAAATATACAAAAAATTAGCCAGTGTGGTGGCAGACGCCTGCTGTAATCCCAGCTACTCAGGAGGTTGAGGCACAAGAATAGCTTAAGCCTGGGAGGCAGAGTTTGCAGTGAGCTAAGATCGCGCCACTACACTCCAGCCTGGGCGACAGAACAAGACTCTGTCTCAAAAACAAACCCCCCCCCCAAAAAAATGTACATACTTATTAACAGTGATTACCTCTGGTTGGAAGATTATACTTGATTTTATCTTTCTTTAGACTTATTTCTCGACAGACATTTACTAATGTCATAATCAGAAAAAAATTAAGTGAATAAACAACCAAAAGATCAGAACCCCGAATAGTTTTCAGCAATTTTCTCAAGAACCTGAATCCTAACATGAACACTGAAGGCTTCTGAGACCTTGCTACCACCTGCCGTCAGATCTTAATAGTCATATCTCAAGCCCTGTGGTGAGGCTTAACTGAGATAACCTAAATAAAGCATCTCCACCTGTCTTAGTGTCTGGCACATTGTCATATTCTATACATGTGATTTCCTTCCTTAATTTGATACAAACCATCTGCTGCCTCTTGCCCCTGTGGTTTTGGGGACACTTTCTGTATGCATGCCTGTGTGAACATGTCCAGTCTCTGGTCCTGCCCCTCCTCTCTATCTGCTGCTAAACAAACTTTTATTCTGACAATTGGCAGGGTGTCTTCCTTCTTTCCACTTCCCTTGCCTTGCAGAATTATTTCCATATGAGTCTAACGTAAGAACAAAAGAATAAGCAGATAAAAAGCCCTGAATAATGACATTCAGATTAAATGGTAAACTGCATGAATGAGTAGAAAGATCAAAGGATTTCAATCCTGGTTCTGCTGCTCATTAATTGTGTGACCCTGAGCAAATTACTCAACATCTATTAGCCTCAGTTAACCCACTCATAAAATCAAGATAATTCCTATTCCATAATGTTGTTGAAAGGATTAAAATGACAGAGTAAATATAAAATATATAGCATTTTAAAGATAGGTTAGCTTTCACCCTGCTTCATTTCCTCTATCTAGAATGTCTTTGAACTACTGGTATCTTCAGATTAATTATATAATAGATGATTTAAAACAGATTAACATGTTAAACATAAAAATGTCAGATTAACATGTTAGACATAAAAATGTCAGGCCACAACTAAACTATTAATAGAAGAAATTTCGGTTAATATTTAGCATCTCTATGGCTTTCAAAGCTGAAAAATGATAGAAGAGAAGAAGACCAATGTGTTTAAATAAAAATACTACTTGTTGACTTCTGCTTCTTACAATACAGTGGACTAGATACCCAACACACCTAGATAGATTTCCTGGATAAAACACCACAAACACCCTTTTAAAGATATTCTTAAACTCTAAGAAAATTAAGTTGTGGCTTGACACATGGCTCACACCTGTAATCCTAATGCTTTGGGACGCTGAGGTGGGAGAATTGTTGAAGAACAGGAATTCAAGACCAGCCTGGGCAACAGAGCAAGACCCCCATCTCTACAAAAAAATAAGAAAATAAGGGATATCCCCAAGGACCCAAAATCAACAAGGAGCTAGAAACCAGCATGTTAACCTGATGAAGCTGTGGCTTCCTTAAAGGAATCTGCTGGTATCAATAACCTAGAGGCATGCTTTTCAGGGCTATCTGGGAAACAGAGAAAGGTCCTGGGTCTAAGCAGAATAGGGAACTGGAACTGGGATCTCTGCACAAAGCCCCGAAGGACTACAATGTAAAAGTAAACCAAAAAGATCCACCTGAGGGAAATATGTCTGTCTCTGCCTAGGCAGTAAGAGGGGGGAAAACTTTTTCCTGAAAGTATGTCCTCTCAAGCATGACCTCTATGTACTTGAAATTCAAACACAGACTACCTGCACCTTCCAAGAAATCCCAAGCACAAAATTAGTCATTGGCTGGTGGCACACCATGATGTCTAGCTGAAACAATCCAGCAGAAATAAAAGCAGAGACTGAGGAGCTACATCCTCTGACCAGTGCTCACAGAATTCCTACCAATAAAGTCTGCCTTAGGTCAGAATCATAACATAGGAAATAAGCTGTGAGATATGAAAGAAATAAAAAACAGTAGACTTAGACAGCAAAGAACCTTAGATAATAATTTGCTGAATAAAGAGATAATGGAGTTCTGGAAGAAGGAAGTAGAGAAAATGGAACAGAGACAATATCAGAAAATATAATGGCTGAGAAATTTCCAGAACTGAAGGAAAATACGAGTTCACAAAGCACAAAAAACCCAAGTCAGGAGAGAGAAAAATAATCTATATTGGACACACAGCAGAAAAACCAAAGATCAACCAAGAGCTCAAATGCGGCCAGTGAGAAGGAAACCCAGCTTATCGACGAATGACTGCAGACTTGCTCTTAAGCACAGACTGTGGAAAGTAAGATCCTAAAAACTTTAAGAGAAAATAACTGTCATCCTAGAATCTTACATTCCCCTAAACTTCCCTTCTAGAATTATTCTAAATAAAGCTATTTTCAGATGAAGAAAAACTGAGTTTACCACTAAGAGACTCTTAGTGAAGGGATGCCTAGGATGTTCTTTAAGAAGCAAAAAGGAGCCTGCATGGAAGGGCTGTAACTCAAAAACAGTGAGCAAGAAACCAATAAAATATGGATAAACCTAAAAAGAACTAACTATATGAGACCAAAATAATGTCTCGTTTGAAGGGTAAAAAGCAAGATGGAACTAAAATACTGAACAACTATAACTTGTATTATAATTTGGGAGGGAATAACTGGAGTTAGAGGGTTCTAAGGTCCTTTATAGTAAGAAGGTGGGCAGAGTTAATAATTTTTAGATTCTATTAATGTAGATATGCATGCTGAAAATTTAAGGCAATTATTAAAATAATAGAAATGGAAGGTATGGGGGTAATCACTAACAGAAATAGAGGATATAACTTTATGACATAATTTTTAAAACTTGATAAATTAGCCCCTCCAAAAAAGTTATGAGGGAATTAAAAAGGACAAATCAGAACAAATGGAAAACTCAAAATACGTTAGCATTAAATATCAAAATATGGGTTGGGCACAGTGGTTCACGCCTATAATCCCAGCACTTTGGGAGGCTGAGGCAGGAGGATCGCTTGAGCCCAGGAGCTCAAGACCCAGCCTGGGCAACACAGCGAGACTGTGCCTGTACAAAAAGACTTTTTTTTTTTTTTCTTAATTAGCCAGGTGTGGTGGTTTGCACCTGTAGTCACAGCTACTTGGGAGGCTGGGGCAAGAGGACTGCTTGAGCTCAGGAGTTACAGGCTGCAGTGAGCTATGATCACACCACTGCACTCCAGCTGAGAGACAATGAGACCCTGTCTCAAAAAATCATCATTATCATCATCATCAAAGTAATCACTATAATCACTATAAATGTAATTGGACTAAATTTACCAGTTAAAAAGTAGAAGTAGTTAGAATGGATTTTTAAAAAATCATCAAGATATATGCTATTTAAAAAGTGATAACATAAAATATAAGGCCAGAAAAAAAGGTTTTAAAAAAATGAAAAAAAATTGTATCAGACAAATGCCATGCCAAATAAAACTAAGGTGGCCGTTTTAATTATCAGACAAAATAGACTTTTTAAATCCCTTTTTAATGTTTTTCTGTCTCTGAAACATGGACAGAAGAGCATTAAAAAAGGATAAATATTACATTTTTTAGAAGGATATAAAAATTCTAAAATGTGTGAGTAATGATAAGTCTCTCTCTCTATATATATATAGATATAGATAGATAGATACAGATATAAAGCAAAGACTGATAGAAATACAAGGTGATATTAGAAATTTTTTTTTTTTTTTGAGACAGAGCCTCGCTCTTTCGCCCAGGCCGGACAGCAGTGACACTATCTCGGCTCACTGCGAGCTCCGCCTCCCGGGTTCACGCCATTCTCCTGCCTCAGCCTCCTGAGTAGCTGGGATTACAGGTGCCCGCCACCACGCCCGGCTAATTTTTTGTATTTTTAGCAGAGATGGGGTTTCACCATGTTAGCCAAGATGGTCTTGATCTCCTGACCTCGTGACCCGCCCACCTCGGCCTCCCAAAGTGCTGGGATTACAGGCGTGAGCCACCGCGCCCGGCCGATATTAGAAATTTAAGAAAACAATCCCACTTACAACCACAACAATAATACAATTAGGAATAAACAATTAGGAATAAAACAATTAGGAATAAATTTAACCTAAGAGCTGAAAGACTTGTATATTGAAAACGACAAACATCAATAAAAGAAATTAAAGAAACACAAATGGAAATACACCAGAGTTCGTGGATTGGAAGACTTATATTGTTACAATATCAATACTATTCAAAGTGATTTACGGATTCAACACAACCCCTATCAAAATACCACTGGAGCTATGCAGGGTGGCACATGCCTGTAATTCCAACTATTATACTTAGAAGACTGACTTGGGAGGATCACTTGAGTCCATGAGTTTAAGGCTACAGTGGGTATGACCATGATACTGCATTCCAGCCTAAGTGATACAGCAAGACATTGTCTCATCAAAAAATAATAGCAGTGGGTTTTTCTTTTTTCTGGTTCATGTTCTGTCATGACAGTGGCATTTTTTACAGAAACAGAAAAAACAATCCTCAAATTCATAATGGAACCACAAAGGACTCCATATAGCCAAAATAATGTTAAGCAAGACAAAGCTGGAACCATCACATTACTTCATTTCAAAATATATTACAAAGCTACAATAATCAAAACAGTATAGTACTGTCATACAGACCAATGGAACAGAATAGGGAGCCCTGAAATAAACCCATCCATGTATAGTCAAGCGATCTTCAACAACGGTGCCAAGAATACACAATGGGAAAAAAACGGTCTTTTCAAAAGATGGTGTTGGAATGCTACAATGAACAAGGGAGTGCACATATCTCTTTGAGCTACTGGTTTCGTTTTCTTCAGATGTATGCCTGGAAGAGGGGTTGCTGCTCATATGGTGGTTCTACTTTTAATTTTCTGAGGCACCTCTATACTGTTTTCCAAAATGGCTGCACCAATTGACATTCCCACCAACAGTACACAGGGGTTTCCATTCCTCCACATCCTTTCCAACACTTATTTCTCTCAATTTATTATATTTTCTATGAAAAACACTTGTATGCTTAAAAATTAAAACCACATGCCAAGGAATTCTTAAAAGAAATCTTAATCCTCCTCCTGTCTTCTTGCCCTTCCTCTCTCTCTCCTGTAGGTCTCCTGTAGGTTTTTTCACTAGCTTTTTGTACTTCTTTTCACAAAAATAAGCAAGCAATATAGACAAGCATTTATATTTCTATCCCTCTTTTTTAAAGAGTAGCATAGTATCTACACCTCTTTTTTTTTTTTTTTTTTGGCATGCTTTTTTGCTTAGACATCTGGAAATCACTTCATGTCAATTCATAGAGATCTTCCTCATTCCTTTTTACATCCTCATGGTACTCCATTGCAGGAATGTAGCAGAGTTTATTCAACCTTTCTCCTGTAGACTGACACCTGTGCGGTTTCACCTTAACCAAAGGATCAAATAATAACTTGTAATGAAACAAATCCACCAGATGGTAATGGGAAGTACAGGACATTATCCATAAACTATTCTTGCCAAATATATTAAATCTGAGTCTAATCATGAGGAAGCAAAAGACAAATCAGACTGTGAAACCTCCAAGATAATCTTCCTGGACTTTTCAACAATGTCAAGACCAGGAAAGGCAAAGCAATAAATAAGAGGGAGCTAAGAAGTGAAGGAAACAAAAGATACAAGAAACCAAATTCTGTGCTTGATCCTTGGGTGGGTCTAGGATTAGTTGAAAAATAAAACTAAACAAAACAAAACTAAATGACGTTTTGGGGGACAACTTTTGTAAGAACTGTATATTAAATAAGATTATTAAATCAATGTTAAAATCCAAAAATAAAATGATGTTGGGAAAATTGGATATCCACATGCAAAAGAATGAAACTGGACCCTTATTGTACAACACACACAAAAATAAAATCAAAACAGATTAAAGACTTAAACGTAAGAGCTGAATGTAAAAGCTGAAACATAAAACTGAAACTGTAAAGCTCCTTGAATAAAACGTAGAAGATAAGCTTCATGACACTGGTCTTGGCACTGCTTTCTTTGATATGACACAAAAAGCACGTCAACAAAAGCAAAAATAGACAAGTGAGACTACCAAAACTAAAAAGCTTCTGCACAGCAACGAAAACAACAGAGTGAAAAGGCAACCTACTGAA
Organism: Pan paniscus; assembly: GCF_029289425.2. Taxonomy (NCBI): domain Eukaryota; kingdom Metazoa; phylum Chordata; class Mammalia; order Primates; family Hominidae; genus Pan; species Pan paniscus. The sequence goes on along the minus strand of NC_073264.2, from coordinate 37,167,200 downwards.
GGCCGGGCACGGTGGCTCACGCCTGTAATCCCAGCAGTTTGGGAGGCTGAGGCGGGTGGATCGGAATTCAAGACCAGCCTGAACAACATGGAGAAATGCCATGTCTACTAAAAATACAAAATTAGCCAGGCATGGTGGTGCATGCCTGTAATCCCAGCTACTCAGGAGGCTGAGGCAGGGGAATCGCTTGAACCCAGGAGACAGAGGTTGGGGTGAGCCGAGATCACACCATTGCACTCCAGCCTGGGCAACAAGAGCGAAACTCCATCTCAAAAAAAAAAAAAAAAGAAAAGGCAATCTACTAAATGGGAGAATATATTTGCAAACCATATATCTGATAAGGCAATAATATCCAAAATATATAAGAAATTCTTCAGCCGGGCACAGTGGCTCACGCCTGTAATCTCAGAACTTTGGGAGGCCGAGGCGGGTGGATCACTTGAGATCAGGAGTTCAAGACCAGCCTGGCCAACACGGTGAAACCCCGTCTCTACTAGAAATACAAAAAATATTAGCCAGGCCTGGTGGCACATGCCTGCAGCCCCAGCTACTGGGGAGGCTGGGGCACGAGAATTGCTTGATCCCGGGAGACAGAAGTTGCAGTGAGCCGAGATCACACCACTGCACTCCAGCCTGGGTGACAGAACGACACTCTGTGTCAACAAAAAAAGAAAGAAAGAAAGAAAGAAAATATTCAACTCCGTAGCAAAAGCCCAAATGATCAGATTTTAAAATGGGCAAAAGACTTGAATAGACATTCCCCCAAAAACATACAATGGACAACAGGTATATGAAAAGATGCTCAATATCATTAATCATCAGGGAAATGCAAATCAAAACAACAATGATTTATCATCCCACACCCGTTAGAATGGCCATTATCAAAAAGACAGGTAACAAGCTGGGTGCAGTGGTTCATGCCTGTAATTTCCACATTTTGAGAGACCAAGCTGGGAGGATCACTTGAGGCCAGGAGTTTGAGACCAGCCTGGGCAACACAGCATGACCCCATCTCCACAAAAATAAAATAAAATAAAATAAAACTAGCCAGGCATGGTGGCACATGCCTATAGTCCTACCTACTTGGGAGGCTGAGGTAAGAGAGCTGCTTGAGCCTGGGAGTTTGAGGCTGCAGTAAGCTATGATCGTGTCAATGCCCTCCAGCCTAGGCAACAGAACAAGACTGTCTCAAAAACAAACAAACAAAAAGACAAAAGATAACAAGTGTTGGTAGCAGGAATGTGGAGAAAAAGGAGCCCTTGTTCACTGTTGGGAACTTAAACTAGTACAGCCATTATGGAAAACAGTACAGAGGTTTCAAAAATTTAAAAATACAACTACAGGCCAGGGTACAGTGGCTCATGCCTGTAATCCCAGCACTTTGGGAGGCCAAGGTGGGAGGATCACTTGAGCCCAGGAGTTGAGACCAGCCTGGGCAACACAGTGAGATTCTGTCTCTATAAAAAATTGAAAAAGAAAAAGAAAAAAAATACAATTTCCAGCAATTCCACTTCTAGGTATATATCCAAAGGAAATGAAACAGTACGTCAAAGATATCTGCACTCCCATGTTCACTACAGCATTATTCACCTCCAAGATATGGAAGTTCATCCATTGATGAAATGTTAAGTGTCCATCAATGGATGAATGGATAAAGAAAATTGATATATATACACACAACAGAATGCTATTCAGCCTTAAAACAGAAGGAAATCCTGTCACTTGTGACAACATGAATGAACCTAGAGGACATTACTAACGTTAAATAAGTCAGGCATAGAAAGATAAATATGATCTCATTTACAGGTAGGATCTAAAAAAAATCAAACTCATAGAAGAGTACAATGGTGGTTACCAAGAAATGTGGGAGTGGGCAGTGGGGCAGGGTATGGGAAATGTTCACCAAAGGGTACAAAATTTCAGTTAGACAGGGGGAATAAGCTCTGGAGATCTACTGTGCAGGATAATATTATAGGAGGTAATAATGTATTGTAGCCAGACGCAGTGGTGCACACCTGTAGTCCCAGCTACTTGGAAGGCTGAGGCAATGGGCTCACTTAAGGCCAAGAGTTCAAGGCCAGCCTGAGCAACACAGAAAGACTCACATAGCAACACAGAAAGACTCCCATCTCTAAAAATAAAAAAACTAATAATAATAATAATGTATTGTATACTGGAAACTTGCTAAGAGAGTAGGTTCTAAATGTTCTCATCACAAAACAAATGGTACGTGAGGTGACGGATATGTTAATTAACTCGACTTAATCATTCCACAACATATACATATATCAAAACATCATGCTATACACCTTAAGTATATACAATTTTAACATTTGTCAATTTAAAATTAATTGCTTTTTTAAAAAGAAAACAGTCTGGAGCATCCTGAAAAAAATATCATATGATCCAGCAATCCCACTTCTGGGTATTAAACCTAAAGAATTGAAATCGGGATCTCAAAGAAATATTTGTACTCCCACATTCATTGCAGCACTATTAATAACAGCAAAGATGTGGAAACAACCTAAATACCCACAGACAGATGAATGGGGTAAAGAAAATGTAGTCAATACATACAATAGAATATTATTCAGCCTTAGAATAGAAGGAAATCCTATCATTATCAGCAGCATATTGACATCATGCTAAGTGAAATAAGCCAGTCATGGAGGAAAATAGTGGATGATACCACTTGTGTGAGGTATATAAACTAGTCAGACACACAGAAGCAGAGAATACAATGGTGGTTGCCAGGTGTGGCGGAGGGAGAAATGAGGAGTTGCTATTCAACAGGTATAAAGTTTCAGTATGCCAGATGATTACGTTCTAGAGATCTGCCATACAACATTGTGCCTATAGCTAACTGTATTGCACCTCATCATTAGTACCTTTGGCCTCCAAATCTCAAATGGTGAATAACTTTACTATTTTGAAGAGAATGATACGTTGGACTTTTTAGGAAATAAAGAAGGAAACTCAGCCTGGGCAACAAAGTGAGACTCTCTCTCTACAAAATATTTTTAAAAATTAGCTGGGCACAGTGGCACACACCTATAGTCCCAGGTACTTGGGAGACTGAGGTGCAGGATCATTTGAGCTCCAGAGTTTGTGGCTTCAGTGAGCTAGGTCATGCCACTGCACTCAAGCCTGGATGACAGAGACCCTATTTCTAAAAAAAGAAAGAAGAAAAAGAACTGAAATAAAAATACAAAGAGATGGCCAGGTGCAGTGGCTTCAGCCTGTAATTTGAGGACTTTGGGAGGCCAAGGTGGCAGATCGCTTGAGCCCAGGAGTTCGAGACCAGCCAGAGCAACATGGCAAAACCCCATCTCTACAAAAAGATAAATATAAAAAGTAGCCAGGCTGGTGACACATGGCTGCAGTCCCAGCTACTGGAGATGCTGAGGTGGGAAGATCGCTTGAACTCAGGAGGCAGATGTTGCAGTGAGCTATGATCATGCCACTGCACTCCAGCCTAGGCAACAAAGGGAGACCCTGCGTTTTATTTTTTTGTTGTTTTTTTTAAAAAAACAGCAATATAAACAAATCCACCATCACAGAAATTCTGACATGTTTCCCTCAGTAAGGGAAAGATAAAGTAGACCAAAAAATGAGTTTAAAAAAGGAGTCCATATTTATATAAATTAATTAATTGAATGTGTTATGAGGAACAACGTATTTGCATAGTTTCAAAGTCCTTCTCCTCAAAATATTTATCACAATGGGAAAAAAGTAAGTTTACCTGGGGAAACTGGAAGACATCACTTAAATCAAGTGATCAAAGTGGATATCACCAATAATAGTACATATCAAAACTGTGTACTGCTTGACAGAATTCAATGAGAAGAACACAGCATCACTGCTGGGATTTTTCTGCCAGTTGCAAAACCTGATTCTAATCATCAAGAAATAGCAGACCAACTCAAAACTGAGGAACATTCTACAAAATAACTGGCCTGAAATTTTCAAAAATGTAAAGATCATGAAAGTTTAGAAAAGACTAAAGAATTGTTTCACACTGAAGGAGACTAAAAAGACATGAAAACTAAATGCAGTGACAATGACAACATGTGGTCTGATTTTTTTTTCTTTTTTTTTTTTTTTTAGACAGGATCTCACTCTGTCACCAAGGCTAGGGTGTGGTGGCACGATCATGGCTCACTGCAGCCTCAACATCCTGGGCTCAAGCAATCCTCTGCCTCAGCCTCCCGAGTAGCTGGGACTACAGGTGTGTGCCACCATGCCCAGTTTTTTTGTTTTTGTTTTGTTTTGTTTTGTTTTGTTTTGACAGAGTCTTGCTTTGTTACCCAGGCTAGTCTCAAACTCCTGAGCTCAAGCAGTCCTCCCACCTCAGGCTCCCAAAGCGCTGGGACTACAGGCATGAGCCACTGCACCCAACCCATTTCCTGACTTTGATGACTATACTTTGGTTATGTAAAAGAATGTTCCTCATTTGTTTCTAACATACATTAAAGGACTCAGGGGTAAAAGTGCATCATGCTGTAAACTCACTCTCAAATAATTCACCAAAATGAGTTCTATCTACTTTCTTACAACTTATTGAGTATGACACTATTAAAAATCCATATCATAGCCAGGTGCAGTGGCATAGTCCCAGTTACTCGGGAGGTTGAGATGGGAGGACTGCTTGAGGCCAGGAATTCAAGGCTGCAGTGCACTATGATCACGCTGGTGAACAGCCACTGCACTCCAGCCTGGGCAACCCAGTAAGACCCCCCAACTCTAAAAAATGTGTGTGTGTGTATGTGTATATCACAAAGACAAGATGTACAAAACACTCACGTAACTACTGCACTCTTAAATATATACTTCTATGGAAGAGAAAAATACAGAATATTCTTAACTCAGTTTATGAATCTTGTAATCAAATAAAAGACAGTATGAGAATTGACAATTAAATCTCACTTGCAAACACAGAAGAAAAAGAATCATTCCTGGAATCCAAGAATAGTTTAACATTAGGAAATCCATTAACAACCTAAGTCACCACAGCAATAGATCATGAGAATAAAACCACGACTAATTCAATAGATGCAGACAAAGCATTTAAAATTTAACTATTGGTAAAAATTCTGAGAAAAAAAAGAAGAGGAAATTTCCTTAATTTGACAAAGAGCATTTACCATAACTCAAAAGAAAATATCATACTTGTTGGAAAAATGTTAGAAGCATTCCCTTAAGAGCAAGAATATAACAACGATGATTGCTTTCACTGCTTCCATTCCACTTTGTATTGGAGGTCCTATCAGTGCCATTAAAACAAGTAAAACAAATAAGAGGAAGATGAGAATAAAAGAAACAAACTGCTATTATTCACAAATGACATTATTATCTACATGGAAAATAAGAAAATCTGCATGCAAATTATTAAAATTAAGAACAGAGGTCCACCCTGGGCAATATGTGAGATCCTATCTCTACAAAAAAAATTTTTTTGTAGAGGTGTGGTGGCATATGCCTATAGTCCTAACTACTTACGAGCCTGAGGTGGGAGGATCATTTAAGCAGAGGAGTTCAAGGCTGCAGTGAGCTATAATCAGGCCACTGCACTCCAGCCTGGGCAATACAGTGAGACCATGTCTCTAAAGTTTAAAAAAAATTAATTAATTAAAAAAGAGAGGTATGTAAGGTGGCTGGCTGGATATGATATCAATATACAAAATTATTTTTGATACAGCAGCAAAAAATAAAAAGTAATTTTTTTAGTGATGGGGTCTTGCTATGTTGCCCAGGCTGGTCTTGAACTCTTGGACTCAGCAATCTTCCCACCTCAGCAACTCAAGCAGCTAGAACTACAGGCGCGCATCATCACATGAAAGTAATTTTTTGGCGGTGGCTGGCAAGATGGCCGAATAGGAACAGCTCGGGTCGGCAGCTCCCAGCAAGATCAACGCAGAAGGCGGGTGATTTCTGCATTTCCAACTAGGGTACCCGATTCATCTCACTGAGACTGGTTAAACAGTGGGTACAGCCCACAGAGGGCGAGCCAAAGCAGGGTAGGGCATCACCTCACCTGGGAAGCATAAAGTGTTGGGGAACTCCCTCCCCTAGCCAAGGGGAGCCATGAGGGACCACGCCGTGAGGAATGGTGCATTCTGCCCCCGATACTACGCTTTTCCCATGGTCTTCACAACCCACAGACCAGGAGATTCCCTCGGGTTCCTACATCACCAGGGGCCTGGGTTTCAAGCACAAAACTGAGGAGCCTTTTGGGCAGACACCGGGCTAGCTGTAGGAGCTTTTTTTCATACCCCAGTGGTACCTGGAACACCAGCGAGAAAGAACCATTTACTTTCCTCAAAAAGAGGCTGAAGCCATGGAGCCAAGTGGTCTTGCTCAGCAGATGCCACCCCCATGAAGCCCAGCAAGCTAAGATCCAATGGCTTGAAATTCTCACTGCCAGCACAGCAGTCTGAAGTTGACCTGGGACACTTGAGCTTGGTGAGGGGAGGGGCGTCCGCCATTACTGAGACTTGAGTAGGCAGTTTTCCCCTCACAGTGTAAACAAAGCCACCAGGAAGTTGCAACTGGGCAGAGCCCACGGCAGTGCCACAAAGCCATTGTAGCCAGACTGCCTCTCTAGATTCCTCCTCTCTGGGCAGGGCATCTCTGAAAGAAAGGCAGCAGCCCCAGTCAGGGGCTTATAGATAAAACTCCCATCTCCCTAGGACAGAGCACCTGGGGGAAGGCGTGGCTATGGGCGCAGCTTCAGCAAACATAAATATTCCTGCCTGCCAGCTCTAAAGAGAGCAGCGGATCTTCCCCCAGCACAGCGCTCAAGCTCTGCTAAGGGACAGACTGCCTCCTCAAGTGGGTCTCTGACCCCTGTGCCTCCAGACTGGGAGACACCTCCCAGCCGGGGTGGACAGACACCTCATACAGGAGAGCTCCAGCTGGCATCTGGCAGGTGCCCCTCTGGGACGAAGCTTCCAGAGGAAGGAACAGGCAGCAATCTTTGCTGTTTTGCAGCCTCCACTGGTGATAACCAGGCAAACAGGGTTTAGAGTGGACCTCCAGCAAACTCCAGCAGACCTGCAGCAGAGGGGCCTGACTGTTAACAAGGAAAACTAACGAACAGAAAGGAATAGCATCAACATCAACAAAAAGGACCTCCACAGAGAAACCCCATCCAAAGGTCACCAACATCAAAGACCAAAGGTAGATAAACCCATGAAGATGAGGAAAAACCAGTGCAAAAAGGCTGAAAATTCCAAAAACCAGAACGCCTCTTCTCCTCCAAAGGATCACAACTCCTCACCAGCAAGGGAACAAAACTGGATGGAGAATGAGCTTGACGAATTGGCAGAAGTAGGCTTCAGTAGGTGGGTAATAACTAACTCATCCAAGCTAAAGGAGCATGTTCTAACCAAATGCAAGGAAGCTAAGAACCTTGATAAAAGGCTACAGGAACTGCTAACTGGAATAACTAGTTAAGGGAAGAACATAAATGTCCTGATGGAGCTGAAAAACACAGCATGAGAACTTCATGAAGCATCCACAAGTATCAACAGCTGAATTGATAAAGAGGAGAAAGGATATCAGAGATTGAAGATCAACTTAATGAAATAAAGCATGAAGACAAGATTAGAGAGAAAAGAATTAAGAGCAACAAACAAACCCTCCAAGGAATATGGGACTATGTGAAAAGACCAAACCTACGTTTGACTGGCATACCTGAAAGTGACAGGGAGAATGGAACCAAGTTGGAAAAAACTCTTCAGGATATTATCCAGGAGCACTTCCCCAACCTGGCAAGATAGGCCAAAATTCAAATTCAGGAAATACAGAGAACACCACAGAGATACTCCTCGAGAAGAGCAACCCCAAGACACATAATCATCAGATTCACCAATGTTGAAATGAAGGAAAAAATGTTAAGGGCAGCCAGAGAGAAAGGTCAGATTACCCACAAAGGGAAGCCCATCAGACTAACAGCAGATCTCTCTGCAGAAACCCTAAAGGCCAGAATAGAGTGGAGGCCAATATTCAATATTCTTAAAGAAAAGAATTTTCAACCCAGAATTTCATACCCAGCCAAACTAAGCTCCATAAGCAAAGGAGAAATAAAATCCTTTACGGACAAGCAAATGCTGAGAGATTTTGTCACCACCAGGCCTGCCTTACAAGAGCTCCTGAAGGAAGCACTAAATATGAAAAGGAAAAACTGGTACCAGCCACTGCAAAAACATACCAAATTGTAAAGACCATCAATGCTATGAAGAAACTGCATCAACTAACAGGCAAAATAACCAGACAGCATCATAATGACAGGATCAAATTCACACATAACAATATTAACCTTAAATGTAAACGGGCTAAATGCCCCAATTAAAAGACACAGACAGGCAAACTGGATAGTCAAGACCCATCAGCATGCTGTATTCAGGAGTCGCATCTCACGTGCAAAGAAACACATAAGCTCAAAATAAAGGGATGGAGGAATATTTACCAAGCAAATGGAAAGCAAAAAAAAAAAAAAAAAAAAAGCAGAGATTGCAATCCTAGTCTCTGATAAAACAGACTTTAAACCAACAAAGATCAAAAAAGACAAAGAAGGGCATTACATAATGGTAAACAGATCAATGCAACCAGAGGAACTAACTATCCTAAATATATATGCAACCAATACAGGAGCATGCAGATTCATAAAGGAAGCTCTTAGAGACCTACAAAGAGACTCCCACACAATAATAGTGAGAGACTTTAACATCCCACTGTCAATATTAGACAGATCAATGAGACAGAAAATTAACAAGGATATTCAGGACTTGAACTCAGCTCTGGACCAAGGAGACCTAATAGACATCTACAGAACTCTCTACCCCAAATCAACAGGATGTATGTTCTTCTCAGCACTACATCATACTTATTATAAAATTGACCACATAGCCCAGGCACAGTGGCTTATGCCTGTAATCCCAGCAGTTTGGGAGGCCGAGGCAGGCAGATCACGAGGTCAGGAGATCGACACCATCCTGGCTAACACAGTGAAACCCCATCTCTACTAAAAATACAAAAGATTAGCCGGCGTGGTGGCAGGCACCTGTAGTCCCAGCTACTCGGGAGGCTGAGGCAGGAGAATGGCGTGAACCCAGGAGGCAGAGCTTGCAGTGAGCCGAGATCACGCCTGGGGGACAGAGCAAGACTCCATCTCAAAAAAAAATAAAATAAAATAACATAAAATTTTAAAAAATAAAAAATAAATAAAATTGACCACATAATTGGAAGTAAAACACTCCTCAGCAAATGCCAAACAGAAATCATAATAGTCTCTCAGACCACAGTGCAACTAAATTAGAACTCAGGATTAAGAAACTCACTCAAAACTGCACAACTACATGGAAACTGTACAACCGGCTCCTGAATGACTACTGGGTAAATCACTAAATTAAGGCAGAAATAAATAAGTTATTTGAAACCAGTGAGAACAAAGACACAACATACCAGAATCTCTGGGACACAGCTAAAGCAGTGTTTAGAGGGAAAATTATAGCACTGAATGCCCACAGGAGAAAACAGGTAAGAGCTAAAATCGACACCCTAACATCACAATTAAAAGAACTAGAGAAGCAAGAGCAAACAAATTCAAAAACTAGCAGAAGACAAGAAATAACAAAGATTGGAGCAGAAATGAAGGAGAAAGAGACTCAAAAAAACCCTTCAAAAAAATCAATGAATCCAGGAGCTTGTTTTAGGTAGACTACTAGCCAGACTAATAAAGAAGAAAAGAGAGAAGGATCAAATAGAACAAAAAATTATAAAGGGGATATCACCACTGATCCCACAGAAATACAAACTACCATCAGAGAATACTATGAACATCTCTATGCAAATAAACTAGAAAATCTAGAAGAAATGGATAAATTCCGGAACACACACACCTTCCCAACACTAAATCAAGAAGTTGAATCCCTGAATAGACCAATAACAAGTTCTGAAACTGACGCACTAATTAATAGCCTACCAACCAAAAAAAGCCCAGGACCAGATGGATTCACAGCCGAATTCTACTAGAGGTACAAAGAGGAGCTGGTAGCATTCCTTCTGAAACTATTCCAAACAATAGAAAAAGAGGGAATCCTCCCTAACTCATTTTATGAGGCCAGTATCATCCTGATACCAAAACTTGGCAGAGACACAACAAAAAAGAAAATTTCAGGGCAATATCCCTGATAAACATCGATATGAAAATCCTCAATAAAATACTGGCAAACCAAATCCAGCAGCACATCAAAAAGCTTATCCACCATAATCAAGTCGGCTTCATACCTGGGAAGCAAGGCTGGTTCAACATACGCAAATCAATAAACGTAATCCATCACATAAACAAGACCAATGACAAAAACCACATGATTATCTCAATAGATGCAGAAAATGCCTTCGATAAAATTCAACACCACTTCATGCTAAAAACTCTCAATGAACTAGGTATTGATGGAATGTATCTCAAAATAATAAGAGCTATTTATGACAAACCCACAGCAAATATCATACTGAATGGGCAAAAGCTGGAAGCAATCCCTTTGAAAACCGGCACAAGACAAGGATGTCCTCTCTCACCACTCGTATTCGAATAGTATTGGAAGTTCTGGCCAGGGCAATCCGGCAAGAGAAAGAAATAAAGGGTATTCAAATAGGAAGAGGGGAAGTCAAATTGTCTGTTTGCAGATGACACGATTGTATCTTTAGATAACCCCATCGTCTCAGCCCAAAATCTCCTTAAGCTGATAAGCAACTTCAGGAAAGTCTCAGGATACAAAATCAATGTGCAAAAATCACAAGCATTCCTATACACCAATAATAGACAAACAGAGACCCAAATCATGAGTGAACTCCCATTCACAATTGCTACAAAGAGAATAAAATACCTAGGAATCTAACTTGTAAGGGATGTGAAGGACCTCTTAAAGGAGAACTACAAACCACTGCTCAAGGAAATAAGAGAGGACACAAACAAATGGAAAAACATTCCATGTTCATGGATAGGAAGAATCAGTATCGTGAAAATGGCCATTGTGTCCAAAGTAATTTAAAGACTCAATGCTATTCTGATCAAGCTACCATTGACTTTCTTCAAAGAGTTAGAAAAAAATACTTTAAATTTCATACGGAACCAAAAAAGAGCCCATATAGCCAAGACAATCCTAAGCAAAAAGAACAAAGCTGGAAGCATCATGCTACCTGACTTCAAACTATATTACAAGCCTACAGTAACCAGAACAGCATGGTACTGGTACCAAAACAGACATATAGGCCAATGGAACAGAATAGAGGCCTCAGAAATAATGCCACACATCTACAACCATCTGATCTTCGACAAACCTGACAAAAACAAGCATTGGGGAAAGGATTCCCTATTTAATAAATGGTGTTGGGAAAACAGGCTAGCCATATGCAGAAAACTGAAACTGGACCCTTTCCTTATACCTTATACAAAAATTAACTCAAGATGGATTAAAGACTTAAACATAAGACCTAAAACCATAAAAACCCTAGAAGAAAACCTAGGAAATACCATTCAGGACATAGGCATGGGCAAAGACTTCATGATGAAAACACCAAAAGCAATGGCAACAAAAGCCAAAATTGACAAATGGGATCTAATTAAACTAAAGAGCTTCTGCACAGCAAAAGAAACTATCATCAGAGTGAACAGGCAACCTACAGAATGGGAGAAAATTTTTGCAATCTATCCATCTGACAAAGGGCTAATATCCAGAATCTACAAGCAACTTAAACAAATTTACAAGAAAAAAACAACCCCATCAAAAAGTGGGCAAAGGATATGAACAGACACTTCTCAAAAGAAGACATTTATGCAGCCAACAAACATATGAAAAAAAGCTCATCATCACTGGTCATTAGAGACATGCAAATCAAAACCACAATGAGATACCATCTCACGCCAGTTAGAATGGTGATCATTAAAAAGTCAGGAAACAACAGATGCTGGAGAGGATGTGGAGAAATAGGAAAGCTTTTAGACTGTTGGTGGGAGTATAAATTAGTTCAAACATTGTAGAAGACAGTATGGCAATTCCTCAAGCATCTAGAACCAGAAATACCACTTGACCCAGGAATCCCAATACTGGGTATACACCCAAAGGATTATAAATCATTCTACTATAAAGACACATGCACATGTATGTTTATTGTGGCACTGTTCACAATAACAAAGACTTGGAACCAACCCAAATGTCTATCAATGAAAGACTGGATAAAGAAAATGTGGCACATATACACCATGGAATACTATGCAGCCATAGAAAAGGATGAGTTCATGTCCTTTGCAGGGACATGGATGAAGCTGGAAACCATCATACTCAGCAAACTAACACAGAAACAGAAAACCAAACACTGCATGTTCTCACTCATAAGTGGGAGTTGAACAATGAGAACACATGGACACAGGGAGGGGAACATCACACACCGAGGCCTGTGGGAGGGTGGAGGGCTAGGGGAGGAATAGCATTAGGAGAAATACCTAATGTAGATGATGGGTTGATGGATGCAGCAAACCACCATGGCACATGTATACCTATGTAACAAACCTCACATTCTGCACACGTATCCTAGAACTTGAAGTACAATTTTTTTAAAAAGTAATTTTTTTTAATTAAAATTGGGGCCAGACATGGTGGCTCAAGCCTGTAATCCCAGCATTTTAGGTCAAGGCAGGCGGATCACCTGAGGTCAGGAGTTCGAGAGCAGCTTGGCCAACATGGTGAAACCTCGTCTCTACTAAAAATACAAAAAAAAAAATTACCCAGGCATGGTGGCACATGCCTAGTCCCAGCTGTTTGGGAGGCTGAGGCAGGAGAATCGCTTGAACTCAGGAGGCAGAGGATGGAGTGAGCCAGGATCACACCACTGCACTCCAGCCTGGACAACTGAGTAAGAACTTGCCTCGAGAGCTCCCTCTCCCCTCTCCCCTCTCCCCTCTCCCCTCTCCCCTCTCCCCTCCCCCCTCCCCCCTCTCCCCTCTCCCCTCTCCCCTCTTTCCACGGTCTCCCTCTGATGCCGAGCCGAAGCTGGACGGTACTGCTGCCATCTCAGCTCACTGCAACCTCCCTGCCCGATTCTCCTGCCTCAGCCTGCCGAGTGCCTGCGATTGCAGGCGTGCGCCGCCACGCCTGACTGGTTTTCGTATTTTTTTGGTGGAGACGGGGTTTCGATGTGTCGGCTGGGCTGGTCTCCAGCTCCTAACCACGAGTGATCTGCCAGCCTCGGCCTCCCGAGGTGCCGGGATTGCAGACGGAGTCTCGTTAACTCAGTGCTCAATGGCGCCCAGGCTGGAGTGCAGTGGCGTGATCTCGGCTCGCTACAACCACCTCCCAGCCGCCTGCCTTGGCCTCCCTAAGTGCCGAGATTGCAGCCTCTGCCTGGCAGCCACCCCGTCTGGGAAGTGAGGAGCGTCTCCGCCTGACTGCCCATCGTCTGGGATGTGAGGAGCCCCTCTGCCTGGCTGCCCAGTCTGGAAAGTGAGGAGCGTCTCTGCCCGGCCGCCATCCCATCTAGGAAGTGAGGAGCGCCTCTTCCCGGCCGCCATCACATCTAGGAAGTGAGGAGCGTCTCTGCCCGGCCGCCCATCGTCTGAGATGTGGGGAGCACCTCTGCCCTGCCGCCCCGTCCGGGATGTGAGGAGTGTCTCTGCCCGGCCGCCCTGTCTGAGAAGTGAGGAGACCCTCTGCCTGGCAACCGCCCCGTCTGAGAAGTGAGGAGCCCCTCCGCCCGGCAGCCACCCCGTCTGAGAAGTGAGGAGCATCCTCCCTCCTCGTCTGGGAGGGAGGTGGGGGGGTCAGCCCCCCGCCCGGCCAGCCGCCCCGTCCGGGAGGTGAGGGGCACCTCTGCCCGGCCGCCCCTACCGGGAAGTGAGGAGCCCCTCTGCCCGGCCAGCCACCTCGTCCGGGAGGGAGGTGGGGGGGGTCAGCCCCCCGCCTGGCCAGCCGCCCCGTCCGGGAGGCGAGGGGTGCCTCTGCCCGGCCGCCCCTACTGGGAAGTGAGGAGCCCCTCTGCCCGGCCAGCCGCCCCGTCCGGGAGGGAGGTGGGGGGGTCAGCCCCCCGCCCGGCCAGCTGCCCCGTCCGGGAGGGAGGTGGGGGGATCAGCCCCCCGCCTGGCCAGCCACCCCATCCGGGAGGGAGGTGGGGGGATCAGCCCCCTGCCCGGCCAGCCGCCCTGTCCAGGAGGTGGGGGGGGGCGCCTCTGCCCGGCCGCCCCTACTGGGAAGTGAGGAGCCCCTCTGCCCGGCCAGCCGCTCTGTCTGGGAGGGAGGTGGGGGGGTCAGCCCCCGGCCCGGCCAGCCGCCCCGTCCGGGAGGGAGGTGGGGGGGTTAGCCCCCCGCCTGGCCAGCCGCCCCATCCGGGAGGTGAGGGGCGCCTCTGCCCGGCTGCCCCTTCTGGGAAGTGAGGAGCCCCTCTGCCCGGCCAGCTGCCCCGTCCGGGAGGGAGGTGGGGGGGTCAGCCCCCCGCCCGGCCAGCCGCCCCGTCCGGGAGGGAGGTGGGGGGGGTCAGCCCCCCACCCGGCCAGCCGCCCCGTCCGGGAGGGAGGTGGGGGGTCAGCCCCCCGCCCGGCCAGCCGCCCCGTCCGGGAGGGAGGTGGGGGGGTCAGCCCCCCGCCCGGCCAGCCGCCCCGTCCGGGAGGGAGGTGGGGGGATCAGCCCCCCGCCCGGCCAGCCGCCCTGTCCGGGAGGTGAGGGGCGCCTCTGCCCGGCCGCCCCTACCGGGAAGTGAGGAGCCCCTCTGCCCGGCCAGCCGCCCCCTCCGGGAGGGAGGTGGGGGGGTCAGCCCCCCGCCGGGCCAGCCGCCCCGTCGGGGAAGTGAGGGGCGCCTCTGCCCGGCCGCCCCTACTGGGAAGTGAGGAGCCCCTCTGCCCGGCCAGCCGCCCTGTCCGGGAGGGAGGTGGGGGGTCAGCCCCCCGCCCGGCCAGCCGCCCCGTCCGGGAGGGAGGTGGGGGGTCAGCCCCCTGCCCGGCCAGCCGCCCCGTCCGGGAGGGAGGTGGGGGGTGTCAGCCCCCCGCCCGGCCAGCCGCCCCGTCCGGGAGGTGAGGGGCGCTTCTGCCCGGCCGCCCCTACTGGGAAGTGAGGAGCTCCTCTGCCCGGCCACCACCCCATCTGGGAGGTGTACTCAACAGCTCATTGAGAACGGGCCATGAAGACAATGGCGGTTTTGTGGAATAGAAAGGGGGGAAAGGTGGGGAAAAGATTGAGAAATCGGATGGTTGCTGTGTCTGTGTAGAAAGAGGTAGACATGGGAGACTTTTCATTTTGTTCTGTACTAACAAAAATTCTTCTGCCTTGGGATCCTGTTGATCTGTGACCTTACCCCCAACCCTGTGCTCTCTGAAACATGTGCTGTATCCACTCAGGGTTGAATGGATTAAGGGCGGTGCAAGATGTGCTTTGTTAAACAGATGCTTGAAGGCAGCATGTTCGTTAAGAGTCATCACCACTCCTTAATCTCAAGTACCCAGGGACACAAACACTGTGGAAGGCCGCAGGGTCCTCTGCCTAGGAAAACCAGAGAACTTTGTTCACTTGTTTATCTGCTGACCTTCCCTCCACTATTGTCCTGTGACCCTGCCAAATCCCCCTCTGCGAGAAACACCCAAGAATGATCAATAAAAAAGAAAAAAAAAAAAAAAAAGAACTTGCCTCAAAAAAAAGAAGAAGAAAAAGAGCAAAGTAAGAGTATCAAGTCACAGAGTTATCAAGACTTACTAGACTAAAAGCAATAGAAAAAGATACTGTGATACTGGTGCAGAAATAGCCAAACAGAACAAATGAAACTTATGGAATAAATGAAAAATGTTATTAACAGGCCAGCTCATATATGGGCATTTGATATACAAAAGAGAGAAAATTGCTGAGTTCTGGGGAAACAAGGGTGTATGTAATAAATAGTGTTGACATTACCTATCCATATACACAAAAAAATAAAATTAGAACCATACTTTTTCTTTTTTTTTTTTTTGAGCCAGAGTTTTGCTCTTGTTGCCCAGGCTGGAGTGCAATAGCACGATCTCAGCTCACTGCAACCCCCGCCTCCTGGGTTCAAGCAATTCTCCTGTCTCAGACTCCCAAGTACCTGGGATTACAGGCGCATGCCACCACACCCAGCTAATTTTTGTATTTTTAGTAGAAACAGGGTTTCATCATATTGGTCAGGCTGGTCTTGAACTCCTGACAAACAGATAGCCAAATCATGAGTGAACTCCCATTTACAATTGCTACAAAGAGATTAAAATACCTAGGAATACAACTTACAAGGGATATGAAGGACCTCTTCAAGGAGAACTACAAACCACTGCTCAAGGAAATAAGAGAGGACACAAACAAATGGAAAAACATTCCACGCTCATGGATAGGAAGAATCGATATCGTGAAAATGGCCATCAGGTGATCTGCCCGCCTCGGCCTCCTAAAGTGCTGGGATTACAGGCATGAGCCACCACACCCAGCCTAGAACTATACTTTATACCATACACAAAAACTAATTAAAGGTAGTTTTGCAATCTAAATATTGAAAGCAAAATTTCAACTTTTAAAGGAAAATACATCTTTTTACCTCAAAATAGGAAGACACAAAAAGCACATCCTTGGCTCACACCTGTAATCTCAACACTTCGGGAGGCCAAGGCAGGAGGACTGCTTGAGCCCAGGCATTTGAGACCAGCCTGGGCAACATAGTGGAACCGCTTCTCTACTAAAAATTTTAAAAATTAGCTGGGTGTGATGGCATGCATCTGTAGTCCCAGCTACTCAGGAGGCTGAGGCAGGAGGATGGCTTGAGGCCAGGGGAGTAGAGGCTGCAGTGAGCCATGATCATGCCACTGCACTCCAGCCTGGGTGACAGAGTGACACCCTGTCTCAAAACAAAAGAAAACAAAACACATCCCATAAATAAAAAGATAATAAATTCAACTACATTAAAATGTAAAACTTCTTTGCAGCAAGTCATCAGATAGAGTGAAAACATCGTACCACCTGGGCAAAAAGATTTGCAAAGCATACAACCAGCAAAGCATTTATAGCCAGAATATATAAAGAACTTATATAGTCAATGAGGGAAAGACTAAAAGCCAACACAAAGGCAAGAAATACAAATAGGCACTTCTTAGGAAAAAATATCCAAGCAGCTAGTAAACGCCAAAAAGATAATCAATCTCAGTTGTAATTATGAAAATGAAACAATGAGCTCTATCATTTTTATACCTAACTACTCTTAGTTTACGGCACATTAAAGTGACAGAAGAATCGTTATAGAACTTGTCCTCTTATTTCTACCTGTATATCTATAATCTTGTCTAGATTTGATAAAAAGTTATCTGCAAAATGGGCACTATGGGGTTTTTTTGTTTGTTGTTGTTGTAGTTATTTCTGAGACAGGGTGACACTCTGTTACCCAGGCTGCAGAACAGTGGCACAATCACAGCTCACTGCAGCCTCAACCTCCCAAGGTCAAGCAATCCCCTCACCTCAGCCTCCTGAGTAGCTAGGACTACAGCCACCTGCCACCATGCCCAGCTAATTTTTCTATTTTTTGTAGAGGTGGGGGGTCTCACTATGTTGCCCAGACTGGTCTTGACCTCCTGAGCTCAAGAAATCCTCTCGCCTCAGCCTCCTAAACTCTTGGGATTACAGGTGTGAGCCACCATGCCTGGGCACTATGTTTTTTAAATGCTATAAATATTTTAACCCATTTATGCCTAGTGTTCCATTACTGGAATGTTAAGCTTGTGGGAGTTATTTATATCCTACTGCTCAAGGTCATCACCAAGATCTGATTTTTCACACACACAAAAAAATTGCAACCTTCAGCATAAATGGGTTAAATGCAAAATAAACAGAATATACAGAAAAATATACCTATTTTTTTCCCATAAATAGAGAATTCTGCCCAAAGATGTGGAAATAGGTCTAGACAGACAGAAACTAATTCTATAGCCCAACATCCTAACTGCACCATTGAGTGTATATTTCGCAAATCTAATCCACATTATACTAATTATACTAATATTTTCAGTAATGCCAGGTGACATAATCGTTGCAAAGTCTTTTTAAAGTAACAGCTGCAAAACCTCTAAAATTATCTCAGTTTTTTTCTATGGTCCTTTCTTTGTGACCTATCTCCAATACAGCTTCCAATGCAACTCTATTCTTTTTTTTTTTTTAATCACACACAAATGATGAGCTAAAGTACTATTTAATATTGTTTTACTTAGTTTACTTTTTTAACTACTACACTCAGAAAAGGCTTGAAGAGATGAAATTAGCTTAAAAGTTATGCAAAATGACAGTACCTCACAATGCTGGCGAGAAGCTTGAATTTCACATTCATATTTGTTCTTTACAGATTCTAAGCAGAGCTCTCTATAGATTCCTGCAACCAAACACAATTACTCTGATTATGTTAGCAATGAGAAGTTCCATTATCACTTCCCTACAGGAATTCTGTCCTCACTGTATTTAATAAGATGGATCAAGAAAAAATTGAAAAGTGAGTCTAACTTTGTCTTTAAAGACTAAAAATAAAAAGTCTCACTTAAAATATATATCCAAAAAGATTAGAAATTATAAGAGCTAGAAAGAAACTGTACTGCTAGTTTTTGTTCTTAATCTATTCTTCTAAAGATTACTCCTAAATGTTTGATACAGAATGATCAAAATGAAAATAAAACTCTTTTCCTGTGAAAAACAATCTCTCAAGTTTCTCAAAATAGAAACGGAGATAATAAACTCTGGTGTCATCAATCACATATACTCAGAGTAACAGCTAGATACTATACCCCACCAAAACCACTTTTTTTAAACTATCATTTTCAATCCAAAGAATCCACGAGGAGTAAATGTATATAAACTGATATAACAAAATCAATTATGTCTGGAGTGCTCCTGACAGGACTTTATCTAGAGGATGGATACCCAAGATAGTTTAACTTAGACCCTAACAGGACAATAGTATAAAATAGGTAACATGGCCATGCAAATATGTCACTACAAAAACGGCACGCAAAGAGCTCTGGATATGTATTCTAAGCTTTATGCCATAGTTGGCCCTAGAAATGTAATTATCTCTCTTTGTATAGTAAAGGCAAGAGACAGATATCTGGAACTATGTCATCAGCAACACATTCACACACACTACTCTGCAAAATCAAAATATAAAAGAGGCCAGAGTAGAAAAGTAAATAATCAACTCAAGTAATATTTCCTGATCATCCATGTAACCTAAAAGAACAAAGAAAATTAGGGATATTTTTAC
The DNA here is from genome assembly GCF_029289425.2 of Pan paniscus. Taxonomy (NCBI): domain Eukaryota; kingdom Metazoa; phylum Chordata; class Mammalia; order Primates; family Hominidae; genus Pan; species Pan paniscus. The sequence continues at coordinate 37,147,919 of NC_073264.2, read as the reverse complement.
TTCTAAGGGTATGTTAAGTCAATATGTAAAGATAGCAGTGAAGAGTATCATATCATCTACATAATATTAAGCACTCAAAAATAAAATTTGGTTAAAGGAGGATTTAGTAAAAAGAACTTATTATCAACAATGCCTTAGGTATTATCTAACAGGTACATAAGGGTCAATTAGTGCCACATAAGAGAAAAACAACCAGCATCTCCACTAATTAAAGTTTGGTTTTTGACTATGAAAAATCATATATATATCCCTTGATTATGAGTGCCAGGACATGATACTGAGGCTGGATCCCATTTACAAACATAAGACTGAAATGTAACCATACAAATATAGTGCATCTTTGTTTATTTGTAGCCACAAATGAGTAACCAAACTTATCAAAGTAAAAAAGAAAAATTAAATCATCTAGTTCAAGGCAAGTTTCCTGTTCTATAATATCCTGATCAAACATTTTTAAATTTTTTTATAAATTAAAAAAAATCCTATCACTTTTACATATTAAAAAAATGCCTAGAACACTTAAACTTTATCTAATAGGGAATTAAAGTGTGATAGTAACAGTCTCTCTTAATGAAAGTATCATGGTTTCCAGTTGTTTCACCAAATGTGGAACTATCTTCTCAACAACACTGTAAACAACTTCAGGGCTTTTTTTTTTTTAATCCCCTACAGCAGCAGAGCAAAGCAAGAGGTATTTAATAAATACAGTAACTGTGGGCTAACTAAAAGTAAAATATTCTGGTCGATGTAAATATGCTTGTAATCCCATCAACATAAAACACTTACTTGATAAACACCTTTTAAAGCTACTGAAGAGTTTACATTCTATATATGGAAAAGATTCTTCACTTTCCTACCTGCTACCTTTGTACGAATTTGCATATTTTCCTGTAAAGTTGCCAGCGGTTCCAAGTATTCTGGTGCTTTTCCAGCTATGACTTCTTGTAGTTTTGCATCCACCTGACTTAATCGTTCTTTATAAAGTCTTAACAAAGCAAAAATTAATATGTTAATGTAAAAATCTCAACAAAGGCTAACAATTTGCCATTTCTATACATTATTTGTTCCCAATATCATTTATATTCTAATAATCTATCAAATATATTTTGCCTTGATCTCAAGCAGAGAACTCAGTTACATTATTTGACTTTATGCACATAATCACAAAACAGATATCTATCTATCACTCTTTAATGGTCAATTCCCAATACAAAAAAAAATTGAAATAACTACTTTTTGGCACTATTAATGTTTGTTTTTGTTTTAACCACAGAACAATAAAACCAATTCTAAGAGAAAAGGTCATTTAAACACTGAGTTTAAAAGAAACAAAGAAATCATTTTGAATAGACATTACCAGTTGTCAAAATAAATAATTACTTGGCTTCTCTCTACCTTTCCTGAAAAGGAGTCAGTATTACTGTATTCAGCCTACTTAATTTTTTTTTTTTTTTTGAGACGGAGTCTCGCTCCGTCACCCAGGCTGGAGTGCAGTGGCGCAATCTCGCTCACTTCAAGCTCCGCCTCCTGGGTTCACGCCATTCTCCTGCCTCAGCCTCCCGAGTAGCTGGGACTACAGGTGCCCGGCTATTTTTTTTTTTTTTTTTTGTATTTTTTAGGAGAGACGGGGTTTCACCGTGTTAGCCAGGATGGTCTCGATCTCCTGACCACGTGATCCACCCGCCTCAGCCTCCCAAAATGCTGGGATTACAGGCGTAAGCCAACGTGCCCGGCCCAGCCTACTTAATTTTTTAAAAGAGCAAAGAGGAAGTAGACTAATGAAGGTAAAACCAATGTTTTTATGACCTGACATACTAAGTTTGTCTCAACTACAAATGAAGAAGCCATAACAAAATTAGTTGCTCAATGAACAAGGAACTCAAAAATGGGGCAGGAGGTCCCTGTTACTCCTATTTATAAGGCCACTTACAAATACTCTAATTTGCCAGCTGTCACCAATACCTTTAGAGTATGATACAACTCAGTGTTTATTTTTGGCAATAATCCTGCAGGACAGAACTAATTTTTTTTTTTTTTAAGACAGTGTCTTACTCTGTTGCCCAGGCTGCAGTGCAATGGCACGAGCACAGCTCACTTGCAGCCTTGACCTCCTGGGCTCAATCGATCCACCTGCCTTAACCTCCCAAGTAGCTGGGACCACAGGCACGTACCACCACATCCAGCTAGTTTTTAAATATTTTATGGAGACCAGGTCTTCCGATGTTGCCCAGGCTGGTCTCCAACTCCTGGGTTCAAGCCCACAAAAAACCCCTGCCTCCAAACCCTCAGTTTAGTTAATGAAGTCTTTAGTAGACAAACAATAGTTGAAGCCTCTTTCAAATTGGTCAGTCGCATAAAATACAAAAGGGAAAACAGCTGAGACTGAATCTAGTTGCTCTTGTGCTAGTATACAAGTGACAAGGTTGAGATTCAGTGACAATGGCCTTCTAAAGTCACTACTTACTGATCTTTGAGATCGGTAAACTGTTTTTCAAGATTGGACATTTCATCCAAACATTCCATTCTTCTTCTTTCACAGTCTTCATCATCCATTTCTGTTAATAAAAAGGCAAATATAAAAGATAAACTTAATTTTCAAATTTATCTGAACATCTCAAATATATCTGAACATAATTCAAATAGGAAGAAAAACTGTAATATGAAGAGAAGACCTATATTAAGCCTTAAAAGAAAATAAACAAGATTTATCAAAAATAATAATTTCTGCTGGGCGTAGTGGCTCATGCCTCTAATTCCAGCAGTTTGGAAGGCCAAGGCAGGAGGACAGATTGAGCCCAGGACTTCAAGATCAGCCTGGGCAACATAGGAAGACCCCATCTCTACAAAATATAAAAATATTAGCTGGGCACGGTACCATGAGCCTGTAGTCTCACCTACCAGGAGGCTAAGGCAGGAGGATCGCCTGAGCCCAGGAGTTGGAGGCTGCAGTAAGCCATGATTGTGACACTGCACTCCACCCTGGGTGACAGAGTGACCTAGTCTAAAAAAAAAAAAAAAAAAAAAATCCACTATAGATTTAATCTAAAATACAGATGAGTATATAAAACTATACTGGTCTCTAGACCCTCTTACTTTTATTCATTTTTAAATCACTTTAAAGGACTGACTATAAGCTATAACTATAAAGTAATTAGCCCACTTTTGGTTTGTTTTCCACCAACTCACCAGAATGTAGCACCAAAATGACTGTGTCCTTTAAAGGCTAACATTGCTCAAAAACATTTTTGGGATTCTTCTTTCAGAACTGCTCACATGGCTGATTTGCCTGTCACATAAAAAAAGAAAAGTGGCCGGGCGTGGTGGCTCATGCCTGTAATCCCAGCACTTTGGGAGGCTGAGGCTGGAGGATTGCTTGAGCTCAAGCGTTCAAGACCAGCCTGGGCAACATGGTGAAACCCCATCTCTAATAAAAATACAAAAATTAGCCAGACATAGTGGTGGATGCCTGTAGTCCCAACTGCTCGAGAGACCGAAGTGGGAGGATCGTTTGAACTTGATAGGCAGAGGTTGCAGTGAGCCAAGACTGCGCCAGCCTGGGCAACAGAGATCCTGTCTCAAAAATAAAGAAAAGTGAAAGAAAGGCCAGGCATGGTGGCTCACTCCTGTAATCCCAGCACTTTGGGAGGCTGAGGCAGGCGGATCACCTGAGGTCAGGAGTTCGAGACCAGCCTGACCAACGTGGAGAAACCCCATCTCTACTAAAAATACAAAATCAGCTGGGCGTGGTGGCACATGCCTGTAATCCCAGCTACTTGGGAGGTTGAGGCAGGAGAATCGCTTGAACCCAGGAGGTGGAGGTTGTGGTGAGCCAAGATCGTGCCATTGCACTCTAGCCTGGGCAACAAGAGCGAAACTCCATCTCAAAAAAAGAAAAAAAAAAAGAAAAAGGAAAACTAATCTTATTATGTTTACCACAGACTCTCCTGGTCTGCCATTCCTACGTTCCCTTATTCCGTCTACCCATATTACTATCAGTGAGAAAGAGGCAAATGAGGAGGAAAATACAAACTTTTTAAGGAAAGCAACTGTTAATTACCAGGTCTGTCCTATAGTCCACATTTTCTATGTTCACATCACATATATTCATTCATCAAAATAACTGAAGCACAAAATGATCTGCATCTTGATCTTCATCAAATAAAAGTCAAACTATGAGAAAGAGTTAAATCATGTTCAATTATTTTTATATAACATGGAAGGCTGACTCATTTTTTTCTAATTTTCTAAAACAGATTAAAAATATTTCTGGCTTTTGATTGCTTACTTCTTGGCTACTCAAAACTTGGTCCCTCAAGATGACTCACTATCCAAGTTCTCTGGATAGTAGAGGCTTTTCCGTAGCCTTAGAATTTGCTCAGCACCAACATTTGAGAAGAAAACACTGTGAAAGTTTAACATGAAAGACATATGGTAGAACAGAGATGCTTTAACAGAAGCAAACTGCAAAATTTATTTAAACAATTTCTTTGCACTTAAAATTTTGACTTGCAGTTCAAATTATTATCACATTCTTCAAAAATTAAGTTGTTCATTATTTTTTGGGATGGAATTTTTAAAAGTTAAAAATCACAAGAGTCAACATAAAAATTATAGGGGGAGAATTTTAACAAATAGAATTTTATGAGATCCTTGCTCCTATCATAAATGCAAGAACATCTGAAGACAAAATACTTTATAGATCTAAGAAACATATTCACAAACAGGCCAGGTGCAGTGGCTCCCGCCTGTAATCCCAGCACTTTGGGAGGCAGAGGCGGGTGGATCGCTTGAAGTCAGGAGTTCAAGACCAGCCTGGCCAACGTGGCAAAACCCCATCTCTACTAAAAACACAAAAATTAGCCAGGTGTGTTGGAGGATGCCTGTAATCCCAGCTACTCAGGAGGCTGAGGCTGGAGAATCTAATCCAGGAGGCAGAGGTTGCAGCGAGCCAAGATCGTGCCACTGCACTCCAGCCTGGGTGACAGAGCAAGACTGTCTCAAAAAAAAGAAAAAAAAAAAAAAGGAAATATATTCCCATACAGTCTCCTTTCTCTATATTCCTCGCTTTTGAAATCTCACCTACTTTCATGGCAAGGCAGATGACTTACAAATTATTCTCCCCTTCCCATATCAGGCAGGTTCCAATGTCACATTTCCATTTGTCAGTTGGGCAATCTTAAGCATACTGCCATCACTCCAAAAGCAACACGTCGGCCAGGCACGGTGGCTCACACCTATAATCCTAACACTTGGGGAGGCCGAGGCAGGCAGATCACCTGAGGTCAGGAGTTCAAGACCATCCTGGCCAACATGGTGAAACACAAAAATTATCTGAGCGTGGCGGCGCATGCCTGTAATCCTAGCTACTCGGGAGGCTGAGGCAGGAGAATCGCTTGAACCCCGGAAGTGGAGGTTGCAGCGAGCTGAGATCACGCCACTGCACTTCAGCCTGGGCGACAGAGTGAGACTCTGTCTCAAAAAAAAAAAAAAAAAAAAAAAAAAGCAACATGTCTGGAAGGGCACGGTGGCTCACGCCTGTAATCCCAGCACTTTGGGAGGCTGAGGTGGGTGGATCACCTGGCAGGAGTTCAAGACCAGCCTGACCAACATGGTGAAACCCCGTCTCTACTAAAAATACAAAAAATTAGCCAGGCGTGATGGTAGGCACCTGTAATCCCAGCTACTCGGGAGGCTGAGGCAGGAGAATTGCTTGTACCCTGGAGGTGGAGGTTGCAGTGAGCCAAGATGATGCCATTGCACTCCAGCCTGGGTGCCAAGAGCAAAACTCCTTCTCAAAAAAAAAAAAAAAAAAAAGGCTGGGAATGGTAGCTCATGCCTGTAATCCCAGCACATTGGGAGGTTGAGGTGGGTGGATCACGAGGTCAGGAGTTCGAGACCAGCCTGGACAACATGGAGAAACCCTGTCTCTACTAAAAATACAAAAAATTAGCTTGGTGTGGTGGCACCCGCCTGTAATCACAGCTACTCGGGAGGCTAAGGCAGGAGAATTGCTTGAACCCAGGAGGCGGAGGTTGCAGTGAGCCAAGATCACGCCATTGCACTCCAGCCTGGGTAACAGAGCGAGACTCCATCTCAAAGAGAGAAAAAAAAAAAAAAAAGCAACATGTCTGAAATACTCTTTTCTTTCACCTTCATCTCAAATCTTTCACTTTTCTATTTCTGTTGATGCTACTGCCACTCTCCTTGTATCTTGGTTTTTCTCTTACCTTCAATCCTAAATTTGCATTCATCAATCCTGTTTTGTGCTTTCTTTGAAATCACTCACATCTATACTTTCCTGTTCTTTTCCGAGCTCAACTCCTTCTCCCAAGGTTTTCATGCTCTTTTGAATAAGCCCCAAACTCTGGCCCTTGTACTTTTTCTTACATCCCTCTCCCTGCAGGGATACCCACCACCCCAACCCAAATTCTACTCATTCTTCAACATAACTAAGGTAATCCCACCTTCTTCAGCTAGCCTTTGTGACCACCCAATATTGAAACGATTTCCTCTGCCTCTGAATTCCTACAGCAACATTTAGTTAAGCATTCATTTGGCAATTTAATCAAGTGGTGACTTATGATAGCTTTTTAAGTGAGCCCAGATAATAACTATTTATCCCTCATATTGAGTACTGTCCAGTGCTGCACAAAGAAGTCACTCATAAATATTTTTGGATGGCTGATTTACTGATTGAAATTATATCCTTCCATGGAGATTTGCTTTGCAAGGGAAACATGAAAAGAGGGCACCTGGGTGATACTAGGCTGTCATCAACCTATCATCAATGCTTCCTTTACATGACCAAAATCAGGCCAAGACAAAGAAGCAGTCTCATCTCCATCATTTGAATCGAAAGAAAATAATCCCGGTAATCACAAATTCCATTTCACTTTAGAATAACCATTCCTAAAAGTTTGCAAAATTTATTTGTGGTGTTAATCTGCCCTCCTTCTCCCCCACCCAAAATAATTTAAAACAGCCCAAAGTTAGAAAAAACTGAAGGGAAGAAAAGACTTGGAGAATTTTCAACGCTGCCAAAACTCAGCCAATTTATAAGCATATGAAGATCCAAAATGAGCCCGAATGTTGGTCCCTTCCTCTCAGTCTTGCAAACTTCAGGGAGCTACTGAACGGGACCGCTCTCAAGTTAGCCCCCGAAAAGACACTGATGTAAAAGTGCTGACCGGCAAGTTGACTTGCAAACTGAGGTTAATTACTAAGCCGACCCTCTGTCCCGGCAACCCACTTGCGCTGAGAAGTGAGGGTTGCAAAGGTGAAAATAGGGAAAGAGGTCGGTGGGCTGGGGAGAGGAGGTATTTCCAGTTTGTCTGCTGCGGGAAGTTGTCCGCCTGGGCTGGTCGCTCCAGAGCACCACCGGGGGCAGGACCACGCCGCGTTTGGGAGCTGGACAAGCCCAGGCCCGCCCCGCCCCGCCGCCGGGACCCATCAGGAGCCAGACAGCGCCCAGCGACCGGTCCGGGTGCAGCCCAGGGCCCAAAGCCAGTCTCCGCCCCTTCCCTCTGTCCCCGCCCCGCTTTCCCAGCAGGACGCAGCCGCCTGGCGTGCGGAGAGCGGCCTGTCGCGCGCTGGGCGCAGGGACTCAGGGTCCCAGCAGTGGGTCGCGCACCTGAGCTATCTCCATCCTCGGAGACCGACGAGCTCTCAGTGTCCTCGTCCTCGGAGCTGCTCCCCTCATTTTCGGCGTAGTCCACCTCCATCTCATCATGATGGTTGGTCTCCTTCTTATCCCCTCGGGAATGGACTGGCATTTTCCAGCCGCGCCGTCGCTTTCCACTACCGGCGCCCAGCCCGGCCACCGCCGCTTCAATGAAGGGCGCGCGGAACGCCCCAACCCACCCAGCCGCCGAGCTTGCTCGCCCCCTTGGCTCCTCCCCGCCCCCGGCCCGGGCCTCACAACCTAACCCGCAGGCTCTGCGATGGGAGCTCTGCCATTGGCGGAGGCCTTCCACCGAGCCAGAGGGCGGGGCTTGCCCTGCTCTGGTACGATTGGTTGCCCGCAATTACGACGCGGCCTTCCGATGCTTGCCGGGAGTTGTAGTTCATAGGTCTCAGACCTGCAGGGGCTGCACGCTTCCATCCCTCGGCAGCCCTGATCACTTCTTCCTTCTGGACTTCAAGTCCCACAAGGCACGAAAGCTGACACTCTGGATCGCAGTTTATAAACTAAACAGAAACAGATTGTGCGAATTTAGTCTGTATTTATCTATTTCCCGCCAAGTGATTGTTTGACCTGCCTGACCATCAGAGATGTTACTGTTAGATGTGAAAATGTCTTTTGCCTAAAAGGATCTTTGCCTGCTCATTGAGCCTGGGGAACTGGAGAACCATCTCTTTTACTAAGCACCTTTATTACCTACCATTAATAAACTGTTTTATTTAATTATTAACTATAGACGATAACTTGCACTTTCTATGTTGTGCAAAAATCTTTAAATTATTCTTGAAACTTTTACAATACAGAAGGTAAGGAAGTTTTATCTTGGCATTTTCAATCTAATATTTTTGGCATTTATTTTTTACCAAATGCAGTCGGAAAATGCCATCAGTCCTGATTTAACTTTAGTTTTCAATGAAAAATACATACTTAATGAGATGTACTTTCTCAAAAAAAGGGTACATAGACAAGGAAGCCTCAATAGGTATCATAACTCATTAAGTGACCATTTATCCGCTGTATCAGGTATCTTGGTAAGCTCTTTACATGGGTTTAGTGAGTTTAATTCTCAATTTAATAGCCCTGAGTTAGGTGCCATTGTTATTCCCATTTTACGGATAAGGAAACTTCATTTGCAGACCAATCTTAAAACTATATTTTGCTCTCCCTCTCCCTCTCTCCTTTCCACGGTCTCCCCTCTCCCTCTCTTTCCACGGTCTCCCTCTCATGCCGAGCCGAGGCTGGACGGTACTGCTGCCATCTCGGCTCACTGCAACCTCCCTGCCTGATTCTCCTGCCTCAGCCTGCGGAGTGCCTGCGATTGCAGGCACGCACCGCCACGCCTGACTGGTTTTCGTATTTTTTTGGTGGAGACGGGGTTTCGCTGTGTTGGCCGGGCTGGTTTCCAGCTCCTAACCGCGAGTGATCCGCCAGCCTCGGCCTCCCGAGGTGCCGGGATTGCAGACAGAGTCTCGTTAACTCAGTGCTCAATGGTGCCCCGGCTGGAGTGCAGTGGCGTGATCTCGGCTCGCTGCAGCCTCCACCTCCCAGCCGCCTGCCTTGGCCCCCCAAAGTGCCGAGATTGCAGCCTCTGCCCGGCCGCCACCCCGTCTGGGAAGTGAGGAGCGTCTCTGCCTGGCCGCCCATCGTCTGGGATGTGAGGAGCCCCTCTGCCTGGCTGCCCAGTCTGGAAAGTGAGGAGCCTCTCTGCCCGGCCGCCATCCCACCTAGGAAGTGAGGAGCGCCTCTTCCCGGCCGCCATCCCATCTAGGAAGTGAGGAGCGTCTCTGCCCGGCCGCCCATCGTCTAAGATGTGGGGAGCGCCTCAGCCCCGCCGCCCCGTCTGGGATGTGAGAAGCGCCTCGGCCCCACCGCAACCCCGTCTGGGAGGTGAGGAGCGTCTCTGCCCGGCCGCCCCGTCTGAGAAGTGAGGAGACCCTCCGCCTGGCAACCGCTCAGTCTGAGAAGTGAGGAGCCCCTCCGCCCGGCAGCCGCCCCGTCTGAGAAGTGAGGAGCCCCTCCGCCCGGCTGACACCCCGTCTGGGAAGTGAGGAGCGTCTCTGCCCGGCAGCCACCCCTTCCGGGAGGGAGGTGGGGGTCAGCCCCCGCCAGGCCAGCCGCCCCGTCCGGGAGGGAGGTGGGGGGATCAGCCCCCCGCCCGGCCAGCCGCCCCGTCCAGGAGGTGAGGGGCGCCTCTGCCCGGCCGCCCCTACTGGGAAGTGAGGAGCCCCTCTGCCCAGCCAGCCGTCCCGTCCGGGAGGGAGGTGGAGGGGTCAGCCCCCCGCCCGGCCAGCCGCCCCATCAGGGAGGGAGGTGGGGGGGTCAGCCCCCCGCCCGGCCAGCCGCCCCGTCCGGGAGGTGAGGGGCGCCTCTGCCCGGCCGCCCCTACTGAGAAGTGAGGAGCCCCTCTGCCCGGCCGCCACCCCGTCTGGGAGGTGTGCCCAGCAGCTCATTGAGAACGGGCCATGATGGCAATGGCGGTTTTGTGGAATAGAAAAGGGGGAAAGGTGGGGAAAAGATTGAGAAATCGGATGGTTGCTGTGTCTGTGTAGAAAGAGGTAGACATGGGAGACTTTTCATTTTGTTCTGTACTAACAAAAATTCTTCTGCCTTGGGATCCTGTTGATCTATGACCTTACCCCCAACTCTGTGCTCTCTGAAACATGTGCTGTGTCCACTCAGGGTTAAATGGATTAAGGGCGGTGCAAGATGTGCTTTGTTTAACAGATGCTTGAAGGCAGCATGCTCCTCAAGAGTCATCACCACTCCCTAATCTCAAGTACCCAGGGACACAAACACTCTGCCTAGGAAAACGAGAGACCTTTGTTCACTTGTTTATCTGCTGACCTTCCCTCTACTATTGTCCTATGACCCTGCCAAATCCCCCTCTGCGAGAAACACCCAAGAATAATCAATTAAAAAAAAAAACAAACAAACTATATTTTACCCCTTATAACGACAGGGTTTCTTCTTCTTGAAGTGGCAATTTGCTATTGAAAGATAGTACAGGCCGGCAGGGTGGCTAACGCCTGTAGTCCCCACACTTTAGGAGGCCGAGGCGAGTGGATCACTTGAGGTCAGGAGTTCAAGACCAACCTGGCCAATATGGTGAAACCCAATCTCCAGAGGCTGAGGTGAGAGAATTGCTTGAACTTGAGAGGTCAAGATTGCAGTGAGCCGACATTGCACCACTGCACTCCAGCCTGGGTGACAGAGTGAGACCCTGTCTCCTGTCTCAAAGAGAAAAAAAAAAAAGTTCATAGAATATTGTGGATTGTATAGCATTGCATTCTCAAAGACAAGGTCCAAAAATATGCAATTAAATTTGCAATTTTATTTAATTATCTATCTATTTAGAGACAAGATCTCGTTCTATCGCCCAAGCTGGAGTGCAATAGCAACCTCAAACTTCTGGGCACAAGCGATCATCTCGCCTCAGCCTTCCAAATACCTGAGACCACAGGCACATGCCACCATGCCCAGCTAATATTTTTGTTTTTTTTAGTGACAGGGTCTAGCCCAGGCTGGCCTCCAACTCTAGTCTCAAGCAATCTGTCCACCTAAGCCTCCCAAAAGCACTGAGATTCCCAGGTGTGAGCCACTGTACCCAACCTAGATTTGTAATTTAATGACAGAAAACCTTTTAAGTGCTACCTATCTCTTACAGAGTAAAATACAAAATAAGGGATGTGTATTATATTTAGTGTCAGCCTACTTCTCCCTTTCTCATTTTACAGTATTGTCCAAAATTGAACTCCTTATAGTTTCTAAACACACAAGCTATTTCCCATTTCAGTGTCTTTGCACATTCTATTTCCTTTACAACCCTGTTCCTCTCCTTTTCTTTTTCAAAGCCACTTTTTAGACAACACATATCACCGTCAGCCCCTCTACCATTCAGGGCACTCCTGTTCCTTCAGTTGACTGCTGTATTTTGAAATTTGCAAGTTTATACTTGTTCCTATGACAATATATTGTAAACTGTTTAGCAAATGCGTCTCACCTATTGGATTGTGAGTTCCTTGAGAGCAGAGGTTGTCTTAAGCTGAAATGCAAGTGCAAAGGCATGAAGTAGTCAGGCAGGTCAAGTTAAAAGATGTAAGCTTTACATGAGTGGTACGGATTAAAGGGGGCAGCTGCATTTGGCCCCAGCCAATTGTTACTACCTGAGAATTTTGGCCTACCGATGTCAGACCTTCTGATTTCAAAGAGAAACCGGAAATTTGGATCTCTATGTGAAATATCTAGAACTATAAACATTATCTGAAGTGATGTTTTTTGTTTTGTTTTGTTTGTGTTCTTTAAACTTCAGATCAAACAAAGACAGCTGTGGGTAAAATCCCTGGCCTCTAAATATCAGCAGCTATCAGAGTGTGTGCTAAATCGTAACAATTAGATTTCTGGTCACTCAATGTGCCAAGTGTGTTATGTGCTTTAAGTACATTAATTCACTGAATCCTCATAACAATCCTATGAAGTCGATACTATTATGCCCTCCATTTTATAGATGAAAAAACCGAGGCACAGAGCAGTTAGAGTACTTGGCCAAAGTCACATAGCTACTACATAACAGATCTAAGATTTGAACTTGGGTAGTCTGACATAAAAATCTGTGTGCAACCACTGGCATACAGTGCGCCTCTAGTGGTTGCTTTCTGTTTCTGCTGTTCCAGGAAAAACAGGAAAGGTGGAAAGGAGGAGGCATGGGTTCTAGCCTTGTTCTCCTAGTAACCAACTGATAAAATTTGGCAAACCACATAATCTCTGATCCGTTGTAAAATAAGAAGTTTGCAGTGTGTTAACTTTAAATTCTCTTCCAGCTCTAAAATTCCTGTCATCATTAAGTTTAATTTTAAGGCAGACAGAATAATAGGAGATTATGCAATTAGAGTTGCATGAGAGTATTTTGCCTAAGGCAAGAGTTTCTCTCACCTCCTCTCAAACAGATTTTAGAAAAGATGCGTAGGGAATGTGAGAAGAACCATAATAGGGAAAAGTTAATAAGGCTAAAAAATAATTTTGTTGATTTAGAAAATACAAAATAAAGTCATGGAAGCAGAATGAAGTTTCCTTAATCAAGGCAGTTAAAAGGGTAATAATGATTATTATTATTATATTATTATTATGCAGTTGGGAGGTCCAGGATGCCTTACATTTATGTAGCACTTTACATTTTGCATAGGGCCTATATAAACATTAGATATATTTAAGTCTCACTTTTTATTAATCCATTCATATTTACATATTTGTAGAGCTCTGAAACTCATAGCCAGTCATCATCAAAATCTCCTATATCTTCATTCTCTTCCCTGAACTGTTCCCTCAACATTCTTGTTCTAAAGGAAATATGGCTCTCCCTTAGGACCTTGCTTCCTTTGTACCCTCCTCCTCCTCTTGAGCCTTGTCATGGAGTAGGTATGCTCCTCGTTCTCCTTCTTCCATCCAGAGGCTCCTGCTTCCCTCTTCCCTAAAATCTGCCAGGTTGTCATCAGGATATACCACACAGTATATATGTGGGTGTCATCTATATAACCCAGGGTCACTCCCTCTCATGTTTTGAAGAATTTAGCTCCTGGCTCAGTGTCATTCTCTCCAATAACATGCCTATCATAATTCTTGGTAGATAATCCCATAACACTCCGTCTCCTGCTGGGTTTGCTCTGGTACAAAGTAGACATATAGTAATTTTGGCATTTTCCTTCTAGTTTTCCTCCCCTATCTTCTTTGGGGTATACTTTTTTTCTATTCTGTTTTGTGTAATATTTTAAGTCATAAATATTTAAACACAGAGAAAGGTATTCAGAACATTGCATATGTAACACAGTACCTACCTCTCAGCTCTGTCAAATCTTAGCATTTTACATTTGCTTCCAATGCTTCCCAATCCTAATTCTCTCCTTCCCTTTCCAGAGTAACTAGTATCCTGTTTTTGGTTACCATGTGCTTTGGTTACCCATGCATCTATACATACTATTTTTGTATATGTATCCAAAAATAATATATAGTATTGTTTGGCCTGTTTAAAGTGCTCATATTTTTATTTTATTTATTTATTTATTTTTATTATTTTTTATTTTAGAAAGATCTTGTGGTTTTATTGTATCATGAGGCATTGAAACATCTGAACAAATCAATGTCTGGGCGGTGAGGCAGCTTCTTTCTCTTCACTTCTTTGGGTTGCTAGAGCAACTTGTCAGTAGATTAAAAGAAAAAAAAGGACAATCTTTTGCATTACTTAAGTCTTTCCAAGGCATGCGCTGGTACAATACAAACTTCTCCCGTCAGATGCAACTAGTCTAGCGTCCAAACATCATGCACAACACCTCGGCGGCAGCAGCGCACTGCACCCACTCCCGCCGCGGCCCTGCTCATTTGTGCATGATATTTGGAGCATCTGGAGGAGTGGGAATAGCACTGGGGAGAGGAGGGAGCAAGAAACAGCATGAGTGCCTGCTGAGAGGTCAGCCAAAGTTGTGCAGGGCGAGCCTGAACATGTCATTGGTGCAAACCCAAGTATTGTTGATGTTCTTTAATAGGAACATCTGGTGGAACCCCATGATGGCGGTCTTCATCCACCTTAAGCTGGCCCACAACCATGCTGATGATGCAGCTATGCGGCGTGAGCTGATGGTCCTGCGCGGTGATGCTGTGCTGGATTTTCTGGAACCGAAGGCTAGACAACTTCAACACAATGGCAGCTTTCCCCTGGAACTGTTGTCCTTCCCACGTAAGGCATGATGCGTCAATATAAATTGCGCCTAGTTGGGGTCTATCGTTATCAAATAACTGGTAGTAATGTGGAATGAAGCTGGATCCTATCTGCTCCCAAATTGGCTTGTCTCCCACTCTGGACCGTCAGCCGGCCTCGCGGAGACCCGAGGGGCTGGCACGATGGCTGCAGCGGCGGCGGCAACCCAGCACGGTCTCAAAATGCTCATATTTTTAAGTGGTCTCATGCATTACATATGCTACAACTTGACTTTCTCCTTAGTGACGTTTTTGAGATTTACCCATTGTGATTCAGGTAGCTCTCATCCAGTTATTTTTACCTGCCATAACATGTTCCATTTAGTAAATATATTCTATTGAATGAATATTACAGTTTACCCATTTACCTATTAATGGACAGGGAGGCTGCTCCCAATTTTTTCACTATTAAAAACATTTGTCTCAGACCCAGCACAGTGGCTTACGCCTGTAGTGCCAGCACTTTGACAGGCTGAGGCAGGCGGATCGCTTGAGATTGGGAGTTGGAGACCAGCCTGGGCAACATGGCGAAACCCCGTCTCAACAAAAAATACAAAAATTAGCTGGGCGTGGTGGTGCGTGCCTGTAGTCCCAACTACTTGGGAGGTTGAGGTAGGAGGATGGCTTGAGCCTGGGAGGTCCAGGCTTCAGTGAGCTGTGATTGTGCCACTTCACTCCAGCCTGGGTGACAGACAGAGTAAGCCCCTGTCTTAAAAAAAAAAAAAAAAAAGTTGCCTCAGTGAACATTGCATTTTTTTGTTTGTTTGTTTGTTTGCTTTTTTTTGGACAGAGTTTTCCTCTTGTTGCCCAGGCTACAGTGCAATGGCACCATCTTGGCTCACTGCAACCTCCGACTCCCAGGTTTAAGCAATTCTCCTGCCTCCGCCTCCGGAGTGGCTGGGATTACAGGCGCCCCCCACCATGCCCGGCTAATTTTGTGGTTTTAGTAGAAATAGGGTTTCACCATGTTGGTCAGGCTGGTCTCGAACTCCTGATCTCAGATGATCCGCCCACCTCAGCCTCCCAAAGTGCTGGGATTACAGGGGTGAGCCACCGTGCCCAGCATGAACATTGTTGTATGCACCTTTTCTTCAGGCATATGTGTGAGAATTTCTCTAGGTCAGTGTCTCCAAAGTGGGAGGAGTGTATTCGAGAACTGTATCCTGGGGGGCAGGAAGGAAATATTAAAATATAAATTTATAAAATTTTTAATTTCATCTTTGTTTGGAATAAAGTAGGTATAAGGAAGCAGTTAGAATTCCAGGTTTTACTCTGATTTACCCTCATCATATTCCTTGTGCTTGTTTTTAATCAGCAGATCCAGCTTCTGAAATAAAGCAAATTTAATTCCAGGCTCCACCACATGGTGGGGCAGAGACATCAGCTACACAATCCCTAAACTTTGTCTACTGATTGACTCAGGCCAAATGCTAGGAGTTGGAAAAACAAAGATAGGACACCAGAGCTGCTACTAATAGCTAGTATCAAATCAGGATAAATATTCTCATCATTCGAACTAAAGGGGCTTTAGGACCTACACTGAGAACTAGATGAGACCAACTTATAATTATTCCAACTACGTGAAAATGTGATTCCAATTGCTTAAGAATGAAACAATCCCCCAGGCTCAGTGGCTCACGCCTGTAAAACCAGTACTTTGGGAGGCTGAGGGGGGCAGATCACTTGAGCCAAGGAGTTTAAGACCGGCCTGGTCAACATGGTGAAACGCCATCTCTACTAAAAATACAAATAGTAGCTGAGCATGGTGGCGCATGCCTGTGGTCCCAGCTACTTGGGAGGTGGAGGCATGAGAATTGCTTGAACCTTAGAGGCAGAGGTTGTAGTGAGCCAAGATCACACCACCACACTCCAGCCTGGGTGACAGAGCAAGGCTCTGTCTCAAAAATTTGTAAGCTGAACCAATTGAAATGTTTATGGTGTTGGCTATTGTTTGTGCTGTTAATCATCAGTCCTCTTCAATCAGGGCATGACCAAGATTAACTTTTTCCTCCCAAATTGATGTGGATGGTCTAGCTGTGGGCTTCATCTTCAACATCATCTTGTCCCTTCTTAAAATAAGTTATCTATTTGTAAACTGCTGATTCATTTGGAGCATCATCCCCATAAACTTCTTGTAAAGCATCAGTGATTTCACTATCCTTCCATCCAAGCTTCATCATAAATTTGGTGTTTGTTCTTGCTTCAACTTTAGCAGAATTCACATTGCTCTGATAGGGGCTCTTTACAAACTGATGTTTTATTCTTCTCAGTGCCTCAAACTGGATTCTGTCCAGACATGTTATAACAAGTTAATATAAGCTTATTTTGTTGAAAAAAAATTGACATCTATAGTTTTGGAATTTTTGTTTTGTTTTGTTTGTTGAGACAAGTTCTCCCTCTGTCGCCTAGGTTGGAGTGCAGTGGTGTGATCACAGCTCACTGCAACCTCTGCCTTCCGAGCTCAAGCAATCTTCCCGCCTCAGCCTCCTGAGTAGCTGGGACTACCGGCACGTGCCACCATGCCTGGCTAATTTTTGTATTAGCCATGGGCAACATGTCTCACCATGTTGCCCAGGCTGGTCTTGACTCCTGGGCTCAAGCCATCCACCTGCCTCAGCCTCCCAAAGTGTTGGGACTATAGGTGTGAGCCACTGCACTCAGCCAGTTTTTTTTGTTTGTTTATAATACACATTTTTCATGAACTTTTTGAAGACCCCCTCATATCTCTCTCTTAATTCTTGGAAGGTAAGATAACAACCTAGTTTAGGTTTGGTGAGGTGAAACTTTATCACAGGTGACTCCATTTTGACTTTCAGTCTGATCTGTGGGGGCCTAGTGCAGGAACTTAGTCCAAAACAACAGCCTCCTATAATTTGTATTTAACCTGAAGTACTGTTCTGGATTCAATAGATTCATTGGTGAATAAATGAGACACAGCTTATGACTTCATAGAACTTAGGGAAAAGTAGAGAGATAAATATTAAGCAGCTTGACAAACTGAGGTATGCTCTCTGATGGTGTTATGAGAGTATAATACAGAGACCCAGTTGAGATTGGGAGTGGATGGCAGGTAAGACCTCTCTAAAGTAGTAATATTTCAGCTAAGACCTGAGAGATGAGTAGGAGTTAGCCCAGATCGGAATGAGAGGAGGGACATTATAAGCTGAGAGAATAGTGTATGTTAAGGTCCTGAAGTAGAAAAAAACTTGGCATATTCATGTTTGAGGAATAAAGAGACCACTGTGGATGGTTACTAATGTTCAAGAATGAAAGAGACACAAGGTGTGTTTGGTGAGATAAGCAAAGGCTTGATAAATTATGGTAAGGAAATTAGATTTTTTAAAATCCTAAATACAGTGGCTATTACTGGGAAGTTCGTAAGAGGAGAAGATAAGATTAGATTAGTGATAAAATTACATTGATTTGAGATTAGCTCTTATAAAAAGATCACTGGTTGCTTAGTAGAAAATGATACTTTATCTCAATATCAATCAGATACTGTGTTAAAATATTCTGACAGTTTAGACAGGTAGAGGCTGTGTGGGGGAAACAAAATAGACAAATTTGAGATATTTGGGAGGTAAGACTGACAAAACTTGATAGTAAATTAAATTTGGGGCATGAGAGAGAAGATTAAAATATAGTTTACTTGTCTCCATATTTGAGTCATTTCCTTATGCTACTAAATAATATCAGCAGTCATTGCTTCAACAAATCTCCTTAACATATTTTGCTTGAGTTCTATGCTCACTGTGTATGATTTTCAGCTCTCTGTTCATAATAAATCATAATATTTCATTTAATGCTTCTTGTCTGTGAATGTTACTTGCTTTCTTTAAAAATTAAATGTCAAAAGATAACTGAACACCATAAATCATGATCAATGAAATTACAATAGAAAGATATGGTCAGGCAGCTCACACCTGTAGCCAGCACTTCGGGAGGCCAAGGCAGGTGGATGGCTTCAGTACCCAGGAGCTCAAGACCAGCCTAGGCAGCATGGTGAGACCCCATCGCTACAAAAAATACAAAAATTAGCCAGGTATGATAGTGCATGCCCATAGTACCAGCTACTAAGCAGGCTGAGGTGGGAGATTCACTTGAGTCTTGGAGGTTGAGGCTGCAGTGAGCCAGGAATTGTGCATAGAAAGATATTACAAAACATATTGACATTGGAACTGATGTGCAAAAGCAATGATGGGTGAAATAGCTGGTCCCTTAGCATGAAGGTAGTGATACCAAACTGTACTGATATTCATTGTATTCTTCACTATCACACACAGTAAAAATGAAAAACCAGTTTCACTTAAGACTGTCCTTGATGAAGCAGTTGCTCTTTATATGCTCATTTTGTCACAGAAAATACAAAAACTATGTGTACTTAATGTTTAGAACTTTATAAGGGGCAAGGACTAATGCTGCATACTAAAGTACAATGGTGGTCTTTATAAAAAAAATTTTCTGCAATTGAGTTGTGAACTGACCTAGCAACTTTATTCAGAAAATGGCATTTTTACATGAAAGAAGTGATAAACAAACTACAATAATTCAGACATGGGTATTTGAAATATTTGCAAAAATAAATAGAGTGCGCCTGTCATTTTTAGAAGAACAATTGACATTATTTGTTGCCAAGGATAAAATTTAAGCTTCTAAGTAAAAATTAGAAATTTGAGGCCGGGCGCGGTGGCTCATGCCTGTAATCCCAGCACTTTGGGAGGCCGAGGCGGGCAGATCACAAGGTCAGGAGATCGAGACCACCCTGGCTAACACAGTGAAATCCCGTCTCTACTAAAAAAAATAAAAATAAAAAAATTAGCCAGTCGTGGTGGCGGGCGCCTGTAGTCCCAGCTACTCGGGAGGCTGGAGCAGGAGAATGGTGTGAACCCGGGAGGTGGAGCTTGCAGTGAGCTGAGATCGTGCCACTGCACTCCAGCCTGGGTGACAGAGCAAGACTCCGTCTCAGAAAAAAAAAAAGACATTTGAAAAACTTTTACCAACCGTTGTGAGTATGAAAACTTTCCAATACTTAAAGGCTTTCTGATGTATGTGAGGTTTTTTTTTATGTTATTTAATGAAATAATACATATACATATGAAGCCAGATTACCTTCATATACTTCAACCAAAAGAGAATAGTGTATATAAGAATCCAGCTATCTTTAATTAAGCCAAACTATAAGCAAATATGCAAAAAAAAATAAGCTATAACACTTTTCTCACCAAATATTTTTTGTGATAGAAAAACTAATAGATTTTTTTTTCTGCTGAGTAGTCTAAGGGAAATTTTTTTTAATTTAAATAAAAAATAGATTGTTTTTTAGTGAGATGGAGTCTCACTCTGCCACCCAGGCTGTAGTGCAGTGGCATGATCTCGTCTCACTGCAACCTCCACCTCCCAAGTTCAAGCAATTCTCCTGCCTCAGCCTCCTGAGTAGCTGGGTTTTCACCATGTTGGGCAGGCTGGTCTTGAACTCCTGACCTCAAGTGATCTGCCTGTCTTGGCCTCCCAAAGTGCTGGCATTACAGGCATGAGCCACCACACCCAGCCAGAAACTATTCTATATGATACTGTAATTGTGGATACATGACCCTATGCATTTGCCAATACTCATAGAACTATTTTATAGCATGTAGAATGAACCTTAACGTATGCACATTAAAAGAAATCAGAGGATCCCACTGGAACACAAAATGTGACAAAATAATCAAACTGTATTATAAGTATGAAACAACCTCACTAAAGAAGGTGTAGAAAAAGGTACTTATTTGGGAATGAGTGGAATCTGTAAGACTAAAGACAAAAGAAAATGTACATATGCACGGTACTCTAGTTAATAAAGTTGTTTCTCATGGGAAAGTAGGTTAACAATTCTGATACTGTTATACATGTATACTGCAATAAAATAAGTAAATGTTTGGTATATGGTGGGAACCAAGTATCTTATTGTTGGAGTGGGAGTTTATAATAAGTAAAGGGAGAAGGGTAGAATGATTCATCTAGTAATGGATTAGAGTTGAGGCACCACATAGGTATTAATTCATGTTTAGCTTAATACAGATACAGATGGTTACGTACAGAAATATTTATAGGTATGTGTATATAGATGTGCTAGTAAACATATGTGTGCAGTTGGCCCTCTATATCCATGAGTGCTGCATCTGTGGGTTCCACCAACTAGGAATCAGAAAAAAATGGATGGTTACATCTGTACTGAACACACACAGACTTTTTTTTTCTTGTCATTATTCCCTAAACAATACAGAATACCAACTATTTACATAGCATTTACATTGCATTAGGTATTTTAAAGAATCTAGAGATGATTTGAAGTATATGGGTGGGGGTGGGGCACAGTGGCTTACACCTGTAATCCCAGCACTTTAGAAGGCCAAGGCAGGCGGATCGCTTGAGCCCAGGAGTTCAAGACCAGCCTGGGCAACATGGTGAAATCCCATCTTTACTAAAAGTCAAACAAACTAGCTGAGTGTGGTGGTGAGCCCCCGGGAGGCGGAGGTTGCAGTGAGCCAAGTTTGCACCACTGTACTCCAGCCTGGGTGACAGAGTGAGACTCTGTCTCAAAAAAAAAAAAAAGAATAGTTTCACCACCCTAAAAAATATCCCATCCTTCACCTATTCAATCTTCTTCTCCCTCCCCTCAATCCTCTTGCAACCACTGATCTTTTTACTATTGCTATAATATTGCCTTTTCCAGAATGTCATATAACTAGAATCATACAGTATGTAGCATATTCAGACTGGCTTCTTTCACTTAGCAATATGCATTTAAGTGTCATACATGTCTTTTTGTGGCTCAAGAACTCATTTCTTTTTATTGCTGAATAATATTCCATTGTATGGATGTACCACAGTATGTTTATTCATTTAACTACTGAAAGATATCTTGGTTGCTTCTAGTTTTTGGAGTTAGGAATAAAATTGCTATAAACATTTGTGTGTAGGCCAGGTGTGGTGGTTCATGCCTGTAATCTGTAACCCCAACACTTTGGGAGGCTGAGGTAGGGGGATCCCTTGAGGCCAGGAGTTAAAGACCAGCCTGGGCAAAATAGTGAGACCTTGTCTCTACTAAATTTTTTTTTTTTTTTTTTTTTTTTTTGTGAGATGGAGTTTCGCTCTTGTTGCCCAGGCTGGAGTGCAATGGCATGATCTCAGTTCACCGCAACCTCCGCCTCCCAGGTTCAAGTGATTCTCCTGCCTCAGACTCCCGAGTAGCTGGGGTTATGGGCATGCGCCACCACTCCTGGCTAATTTTGTATTTTTAATAGAGAAGGGGTTTCTCCATATTGTTCAGGCTGGTCTTGAAATCCTGGCCTCAGGTAATCCACCTGCCTTGGCCTCCCAAAGTGCTGGGATTACAGGAGTGAGCCACCACGCCTGGCCATCTACTAAATTTTTTTTTTAATTAGCTGGGGTTTTGGCACCTGCCTGTGTTACCAACTGCATGGGAGGCTGAGGTGAGAGGATTGCTTGAGTCCAGGAAGTTAAGGCTAAAGTGAGCTGTGACTGCACCACTGCATTCCAGCCTGGATGACAGAGCAAGACCCAGTCACTAAAAGAAAAAAAGTCTAGTTCTCACAAGCTATATATATATATATATATTTTTTTTTTTTTTTTTTTTTTTTTTTTTTGAGACAGAGTCTCACTCTGTCACCCAGGCTGGAGTTCAGTGGTGCAATCTTGGCTCACTGCAACCTCCGCCTCCTGGGTTTAAGCAATTCTCCTGCCTCAGCCTCCTGAGTGGCTGGGATTACAGGCGTGCCCCACCACGCCTGGCTAATTTTTTTGTATTTTTAGTAGAGACGGGGTTTCACCATGTTGGTCAGGCTGGTCTTGAACTCTCCTAACCTTGTGATCCGCCTGCCTTGGCCTCCCAAAGTGCTGGGATTACAGGCATGAGCCACCGTGCCCGGCCCTCACAAGCAATATTTCAAAGGTATATTTCTGGGTTTTATTTCCATGATAATTATGTCTGCTGTGGGGAAGACTTATCTTTCAAAGAATTTTAATATTTAAATCAATGGGAAGAGAAAAACCAGGCAGTGGGATGGGTGTGCCATATGTAAATTACATTATACTAGTTTGTTTTGCAATGGTGTTTTCATTTTTTCTCAGGTATACCAGCCATATAATTATTTTTAACAATATGTTACATTTTTATTCTCTAAAATTATGTCACTCATTTGCCAAACATTTACTGAGTACTTGTGCAAGAGAAAGGAAGGGACAGTGACATTCGTTCTTCTATTCGACACAGATTTATTGAGCCTATCTTGCAAACAGCACTTTGCAAGAAGACTGGGATACAACTTTAGACAATCTATACGGTCTCTGTCCTCAGGGAGTTTACAGTCTCATGAAAGAGAGAATCTGAAAACAGTTACACAAATTACTGTATTTAAATTCTGTGAAGGAAAGGAATGTTATGAGATGTGTCATTATAGATGTAACTTTCAATACTTTTCTCACCTAATTATCACAATCACTGATGTAGTTTACAAATGAGGAAAATCAGGCTGAGACTGAACTACATGCCAAGGGCCCGAGAGCAAGTAAGTCCTTGCAAGTGAAAAACAGAATGTCTAATTTAGGTCTATGTAATTCTAAAGATCATGCTTGAAAACATTGTATTATTGCCTAAATTTCAAGAAACTGTGAGGGACAGACCTTATTTTGATTTTATTAATAAGAAAACTGATGCTGAGAGGAACTAGAACTAAAATCTCTTGAACAATCTCCTTATTTTTCTATTATGTTATAAGCTTCCTCAAAACATGTATGGCTTGTAAGTTTGATGATACAAACAAACCCTACATGTAGAAACTGAATAAATTTTTTGTACTTTAAAAAATATAGGATTGTTGTTGAAACAAGCTACCATTAAGCAAAGTACTATATTTTAACATAATTTTGGCAAATGTCTTACATCTCTCTTCTTTGCTGATTTTGTTATTTTTCTATGTTAATCACATATTTCATTGGACAAGTCTATTGCTATGGGTGAGAACATAGAAGGAAACAGTTCAAACAAGCAAACTCACTCTTTATCAAATTATTTTGTGGAGGAAATGTTCCTGGCCAGGCGCAGTGGCCTCACGCCTGTAATCCCAGCAGTTTGGTAGGCTGAGGCGGGCGGATCACTTGAGTCTAGGAGTTTTAGACCAGTTTGGGCAAAATGGCGAAACCCCGTCTCCACAAAAAACACAAAAATTAGCTGGATGTGGTGGCGCACACCTGTGGTCCCAGCTACTCGGTAGGCTGAGGTGGGAGCATCACCTGAGCCTGGGAGTTCGAGGCTTCAGTGAGCTGAGATCACACCACTGCACTTCTGCCTGGGACACAGAGACCCTGTCTGGAAAGAAAAGGAAAAAGGAAAAAAAAAAAAAAAGGGGTTCCAATAAAAATTTCAATTTATGTCATTCAGAATTTCACGGATTTTTTTCAGCTATTGCAGATTGTTCAGATGACTCCATCAATGTAATAAGAACCTTGAATTTTTCTTTGCAGAGGAAAAACTGACAATATATTCATCTTTATGTGGGGTGCAGATGGGGAAAAGATTTTTAAAAGCACAATAGAAAAGGAAAGCAAGATTACTTTTATTTAAAAAACGTAGATACCTCTGCTTAAGCCTTTCTGTTGTCAAGTTGTTTGCAGCAAAAAACAGGGATAGATATTGCAAATAGAAAAAATATGAAAGAAATCACATACGTAGTGCAGGAAATATTATTAGTAATAGATTTAGGACAGAATAAATTGCCCAACTGTAGCTTCGTTTATCTTTCTGCTAGAGGATCTGGTGGCCACAAAACTTATGCACATTTTCAAAGATAAATCATGGACACATTTAATAAAGATTACTTCTCTTTGCTTATTACTATCATTTCGCTTACAATGGAGCACGCAGTAACTACCTTCCTTGCCTTTCTTGAGATTCTCCTTTGGCTGCTTACACAGGAAACCAAGGCGGGGAGTGCCACGGGTGATCTCATGCTGACATGACGTCAAGAACTCTTGACGTCAGAAGGCGGTTGCCACGGACACCGTTCGCCACCGACGGCAGAGTCGTGAAACCCCATCACTACCACACTCGTCTCCGTTTCGGCCTCTGCAGGGTGTAAGCTGCTAAAGAAGCTTCGACCTTAAGGGGGCCTCAGGGAGAGAGTTGTGCTGCTGCCGCCGAGAGCTCCACCTTCGTGGCTCTGGGTCCGGGGCCCCGGCCTGTGGCGGCGAGCGGCGGCCGCTGGAGACGAGCGGCGGCGGCAGGCGGCCAGCCCGGGTCTACCTCGCTCCGTGTAGGGCCGGGAGAGGGATCCGCCATATTGGAGCTGGGGCCGAAGGTGCCTTGGAGCCGCGGCGCGAGGCGGGTGGAGGTGGCGGCCCTGGCCTGGATCGGGGAGGAGTCGGCTCTGCCCTGGCCCGCAAGGCTGGGGAGCTAATGAGCCTCTCTGGCTAGTCTCCTCCCCGTCCACTCCCTCCACTTTCTGCCGCCGGGACCCGGCTGGGAGCCGGCTGTGGCAGTGGCAGTGGCAGTGGCAGCGGCAGGATGTTCTCCAAGAAGCCGCACGGGGACGTGAAGAAGTCCACCCAGAAGGTGCTAGACACCAAGAAGGACGCACTGACTCGCCTCAAGCACCTGCGCATCGTCATCGGTGAGGAGCGAGGGGTGGCAGCGCCGAGGCCTGGGTTGCCCGGCCTTCCCTCTCCTGGGAGCCCCTGCGGACTCTCTCTCGGGACCTGGCGCGGTGCAGGAGAGGGCAAATCGTAGCCTCTGCGGAGACGCGGGAGGGTGAATAATTCGGAGAAGCGAAAACTTGGCAGTTGGCAGCACTGATTACTGTTAACACAGGAATATCTAATTTTGAGTTAGTAGTCTGAACTCATTTTTTAAAATTGGCATTACTCTAAAAACTTAGATCTTTAAGACTTTGTGGGGAGACCTGGCGTTGTGGATAATGGTGTTTATAGGATATGTTTGCCAGATGACTACTGCCAACCCCACCCAAGTAAAAAGAAAAATAAAATCCTCTCTCAGACAATATAAACCTTAATCTTTCAAGTTTCTTGGCAGATGAAGACAAGGAGGAAGCAGTTACACCTCTTTGGGAAGTGGGCGGTTCCCAAAAAGCTGTGGGAAGGAGCCCCGCCCTTTTGTTAATGCACCTTGTTCATCACTAGTCATTTAGAGGGAGAACTATTATAGGTAGTTTAACTCATCCTTTGCTTCTCGAGAATTGTATATAATTCTATTTTTATTTAATTAAAAATATTTTTTTTAATCGTCTGCCCTTAAGTTCTGTTCTGCTGGTAGACCAAACAGTGCTCTAAGTTTTGAATATAATGTTAATCGACTCTTTTGAATACTTAGTCATTTGGTAGGCTGATAAAGGCTGTAATAATACTTATGGAACATCTGGTCCAGTAGTTGGATTTTTTAGATGAAGACATTTGAGATGAAAAGGAAAGTTATTTTGCTTGTGTTGATACTTAGAGTTAATGGTGGAACTGGCTGAAGAAGATGCATTCATCCAGATGCCTGAATCCTAGTTCAGAGTTTATCTCGAGCTGTCTTCCTGATGCGTATTTGTTTTGGAAAGTGATGTTTATTTAGTGAAAAAAGTAAGTCCCTTATTTGAGGTACATGTTTCTCTAGTCTATTGTTTACTCATACCACCAGGATACCACCAATATTACCCAACATTTCTATGATGCTTTACTGTTTACAGTGATTTCACGTAAATTATGATAATCCTTGCAATAACTCTATAGGTAGATGATATTATTCTCCATTTTTTACCAATAAAAAAGCTGAAGTTTGGGAACATCGAGTAGTCAGCCAGCTACTAGGAGGCTGAGTCAGAACTGGAACCCAGATTTTGTGTCTCTAGTTTGTTTTTTTACTCTTTCTACATTTATGACAGCTAATCTTTGTCACAAGTAAATTGTATTTATTCCAGTGGAGTAGTAAGAAAGCAGTTAATCCAGTTTAGCGCTATAAAAAGCTCAGTTTTCAAGAAAATGTAAAGCTTCTAAATATAGTGGAGATTGTGATCTTTTTGTTTTCATTCTTCTTGAGAGTTAAGCCATTGAAATAAAGATTTAGCCGAGAATAGGACACAGTAAGTTAATGTGTGAATGCAGGCGAGGGATTCACAGGTAATGGCAGTTTGAAATTGAACACTTAATGGAGCTTGACACCTACTTGGGATAAGCTGTAGGTTAGGTAACGACACAGCTATAAAGTTGAGTTCCAATAAAGTATTGAGATTTCCTAAATTAAAGGCCATACTTTATTTATAGACTGGTTAAGGAATTATTTATATATACTTTTTTGGCATAGAGTTTTTTTCCATCTGGGAGACATGGAAAATTAAAAGGTAAATTAAGAGAGAGGTCACACATATAAGGCATTTTGTAGGACTTAGCTTGCTTGGTTTGAAAACAAAACAAAACAAAAACAAGTCTTTTATTGTTGTCGTTATTTTGTTTGAAATACAGTTAATGTAATTTCTAAGAAAATGAATGAGAGAAAGTAGAATGACAAAAACTGTGTCTTTTAGAGGTCTGCCAATCAGGTATTTGATTTTGCAGATGGAAAATCCTTTCTGGAAGTAGGTTCGGGCTTTAAATAAGGTAAACACAATGAGGAAACTAGTTTGCAGAGTAATTGGGCATTGCCAGTTACACAGGCTTTTGATTTTTGTTTGGTCCCATAGTTCATATGGGACCAAACAGAACTGCCATTCACTCAGGGTACTTATGGGAGGATTCAGTGCATCTATATGTATGAGAACATAATCATAATTTAAACATCCGCTGTAAACTTTTTTCCTGGCATGTGTTCCCACTGTAGGACAATCGAACTTGACTCTGAGGATTTAGATTTAAATCTGGTATGTTTATTGATACTGTTACATAATTGATTTGTAAAAACTAGAAGTCAGGGTTTTCTTAAAACAGAAAAAAAAGCCTTGTCTGATTTCTAAAGCTGTTATCCTTTCTACCTACCCCCTCCCCCCCATTTTACAACTAATGGTAATGATATTATAAATTAGCACATGTAAATTGGCTAACATAATGCTTGGCATATAGTGGGTATTGACTTAATGTTAGTTTTGTTCTACTTTAAAGCTAACAGTTCAGTCCTCTTGATATAAAAATAAAAAGTGCTTATTTAGCTAAAAATATTTATTGTTAAATAATTCTGACAGCTTTATTGAGGTATAATTGGCACACAGTAAACTGCACATATTTAAAGTACATAATTGAATAATTTTTACATATGTATATCTCATGAAACCATCATAACAAATATTTAAAATATCCAATCAAGATAACAAATATAGACAGTGACAATCAGGATAATATATGTATAATCAGCTGGGTGCAGTAGCTCATGCCTGTAATCCCAGGACTTGGGGAGGCCGAGGTGGGCGGATCACGAGGTCAGGAATTCAAGACCAGCCTGGCCAACAGAGTGAAACCGGGTCTCTACTGAAAATACAAAAATTAGCCAGGCATGGTGGTATGCGCCTGTAGTCCCAGCTACTCGGGAGGCTGAGGCAGGAGAATCGCGTGAACCTGGGAGGCAGAGGTTGTGGTGAGTCGAGATCACGCTACTGCACTCCAGCCTGGGCAACAGAGCGAGACTCCGTTTCAGGAAAAAAAAAAAAATATATATATATATATATATATATATATATATGTATGTATATATAACCTCCCAAAGTTTTCTCATGCCCCTTTGTAATCTCTTTCTCCCACCTCAGTTGTACCCTCCCACCTTTCCTGAGCAACCACTAATCTGCTGTCACCCTAGATTAGTTTGCATTATCTAGAGTTTTATATAAATGGGATTATACAGCATAAAAATGGAATTATGCAGTACAGTCATTTTATGTTTGATTTCTTTTTTTTTTTTTTTCTTTTGACACGGAGTCTCACTCTGTCACCCAGGCTGGAATGCAGTGGCGCGATCTCGGCTCACTGCAACCTCCGCCTCCTGGGTTCAAGCAATCCCCCTGCCTCAGCCTCTTGAGTAGCTGGGATTACAGGCGCACGCCACCAAGCCTGGCTAATTTTTTCTTTCTTTTTTTTTTTTTTTGTATTTTAGTAGAGACAGGGTTTCACTGTGTTGCCCAGGCTGGTTTCGAACTCCTGAGCTCAGGCAGTCCCCCCACCTCAGCCTCCTAAAGTGCTGGGATTACAGGCATGAGCCACGGCGCCCCGCCATTTTTTTTTGTATTCCTAATAGAGATGGGGTTTCATCATGTTGGTCAGGCTGGTCTTGAACTCGCGACCTCGTGATCCGCCTGCCTCAGCCTCCCAAAGTGCTGGGATTACAGGCGTGAGCCACCACACCTGGCCTTGGTTTCTTTTTCTCAGCCTCATTATTTTGAAATTAATCTATATCCTGGTATGTTAATAGTTCATTGCTTTTTTTTCTTGTGACAGGGTCTTCTGTCACTCTGGCTGGAGTACCGTGTTGCAAACATGGCTCATTGCAGCCTTGACCTTTCAGGGTCCAGCGATCCTCCTTCCTCTACCTCCCTAGTAGCTGGGACATGCACCACCATGTGTGGCCAATTAAAAAAAATTTTTTTTTGTAGAGATGGGGTCTCATGTTGCCCAGGCTGGTTGCAAGCTCCTGAACTCAAGCAATCCTCCCATCTCAGCCTCCCAAAGTATTTTGGGATTACAGGTGTGAGCCACTGTACCTAACTGTTAATCTCTTTTTATTTCTGAATAGTTACTCACTATTTATTTATTTATTTATTTATTTTTGAGATGGAGTCTCACTCTGTCACCCAGGCTGGAGTGCCATGGCACGATCTCGGCTCACTGCAATCTCTGCCTCCCGGGTTCAAGCAAGTCTCCTGCCTCAGCCTCCTAAGTAGCTGGGATTACAAGTGTGCACCATCAGGCCCAGCTAATTTTTGTATTTTTAGTAGAGACGGGGTTTCACCATGTTGGCCAGGCTGGTCTTGAACTCCTGACCTCGTGATCCTCAAGCCTCAGCCTTCCAAAGTGCTGGGATTACAGGTGTGAGCCTCCGCGCCCGGCCGTTATTCACAATTTTTTGTTTGTTTGTTTTTGAGACGGAGTCTTGCTCTGTCGCCCAGGCTGGAGTGCAGTGGCTTGATCTTGGCTCACTGCAACGTCCGCCTCCCCAGTTCAAGCGATTCTCCTGCCTCAGCCTCCCAAGTAGCTGGGATTACAGGTGGGTGCCACCATGCCTGGCTAATTTTTGTACTTAAATAGAGATGGGGTTTCGCCATGTTGGCCAGGCTGGTCTTGAACTCCTGACCTCAGGTGATCCACCCACCTCGGCCTCCCAAGACCATTGTATAACTTCTTTGATGAGTTTGTGTTTAAATCTTTTACATGTCTTTTAATTTTTTTGCTTTCTTAATTCAGTTTTGAAAGTTCTTTAGGCCAGGTGCAGTGGCTCATGCCTGTAATCTCAGCATTTTGGAAGGCCGAGGCAGGTGGCTCACTTGAGGTCAGGAGTTCAAGACCAGCCTGGCCAAGATGGTGAAACCCCATCTCTACTAAAAATAACCAGGTGTGATAGCACATGACTGTAATCCCAGCTATTCAGGAGGCTGAGATGGGAGAATTGCTTGAACCTGGGAGCTGGAGGTTTGCAGTGAGCCAAGATTGTGCAACTGCACCCTAGCCTGGGTAACAGAGTGAGACTGTCTCAAAAAAAAAAAAAAAAAAGTTCTTTATATATTCTAGATACAGATACTGTATGAGACACATGATTTGCAAAGATTTTTTTTTCCCCAGTCTTTGGGCTGTCTCTTCGTTCTCTTAAAGTTTTCTTTGAAGAAGTTGTTTCTTTGAAGAAGCAGAAATGGTTATTTTTTATTGTCTATATATCAATTTTTAATTTATTTTTTTTATTTAGTATCTAAAATCTTTGCCTAACCCATGATCACAAAGATTTTCTTCTATGCTTTTTTCTAGAAGTTTTACAGTTTTAGGATCTATTTTCCCCTATGATTCATCTGAGTTTTAACTATGGTATGAGGTGGCTAGAAGTTTATGTTTTTGCATGTGAATATCCAGTTGTTCCAGCTCTGTTTGTTGAAAAAGGCTATCTTTACTGAATTGCCTTTGTACTTTTGCCAAAACTTAGTTTTCCAGAAATATGTGTGGGCCTATTTCTGGACTCTTATTTTGTTCCAGTGATCTGTTTATCTTTGTTGGTGCCAGTACCACAGTGTTTGATTACTGTAACTTTATAATAAATCTTGAAATCAAGTAGTGGTGTCCCTCCTACTTTGTTCTTCCTTTTCAAAGTTTCTTTTTTTCCCAAATGCCAGGTCCTTTACATTTCCATATGAGTCTAAAGATTAGTTGAGCTTGGTGTGGTGGCTCACACCTGTAATCCCAGCACTTTGGGAGGCTCAGGTGGGCAGATTGCTTGAGCCCAGGAGTTTGAGACCAGCTTGGACAACATGCTGAAACCCCATCTCTCCAAAAAAAAGAAAAAAAAGAAATAGCTGGGCATGGTAGTGTGTGCCTGGGATCCCAGTCACCTGGGAGGCTGAGGTGAGAGGATCACCTGGGCCTGGGAGGTCGAGGTTGCAATGAGCCATGATTGCACCACTGCACTCCAGCCTGGGTGACACAGTGACACTGTATTTTTTTTTTTAAAGGTCAGTTTCTTAAAAAAAAAAAAAAAAAAAAAAAAAAACCCACCACCACCAAAAAACCTATTGGGATTTTGGTTGGGATTATGTTGAATCTATAGATCAATTTGGGAAAATTGACGATAGTGAATACACTGATTCATGAACAAGGCGTTTCTCCACCTACTTAGGACTTCTTTAATTTCTCTCAGCAGTGTTTTGTAGTTCAGTGTGCAGGTCTTATACATCTTTTGTCAGACTTATACCTAAATACTTTCTACTTTGATCTTTTGTAAATGTTACCTTTATATCTATTTCTGATTGGATCTCATATCGGGAAATACCACTGATTTATGTATAGTGAGCTTATGTCTTACAAACCTGCTGAACTGACTTAGTGCTGTTATTTATTTATTTTTTTGAGACAGAGTCTCACTCTGTTGCCCAGGCTGGAGTGCAGTGGCATGATCTCAGCTCACTGCAACCTCCGCCTCCCAGGTTCAAGCAATTCTCCTGCCTCAGCCTACTGAGTGGCTGGGCAGGCACTCACCACCAAGCCTGGCTGATTTTTGTGTTTGTAGTAGAGACAGGGTTTCACCATGTTGGTAAGGCTGGTCTCGAACTCCTGACCTCGTGAGCCACCTGCCTTGGCCTCCCAAAGTCCTGGGATTACAGGTGTGAGCCACAGCACCCAGCCAGTTCTGTTAGTTTTTTGTAGATTATTTTGGATATTTTTCATAGAGAATCAGTCTGCAAATACAGTTTTACTTCTTCCTTTCTAATCTGGATGCCCTTTCTTTCTTTTTCTTGCCTTACTGAAGTGACTAGAACCTCCAATGTGACATAGATTAGAAGTAATGAGAGTGGGCAGTCTTGTGTTGTTCTTGATCTTAGGGGTAAAGCAATCGATTGATTTTTTTCACTGTATAATATGATCCTAACTGTAGGTTTTTTGTAGATGCCCTTTATCAGGTTTAGAGAGTTTCATTCTATTCCTGGTTGGCTGAGGGTTTCTATCAGGAATGGATGTTGGATTTATTGAATGCTTTTTCTGTTTCTGTTGGTATAAACAGAAGATTTCATCTAAGTTGTCAAATTTATAGGTATAAATTATTGATTATACTCTCTTATTATCCTTTTAATATTATAGGATTCATGTCCAGGCATGGTGGCTCATGCTTATAATCCCAGCACTTTGGGAGGCCAAGGCGGGTGGATCACTAGAGGTCAGGAGTTCGAGACCAGCCTGACCAACATACTGAAACCCTGTCTGAACTAAAAATACAAAAGCAGCTGGACCTTGTGGCGCATGCTTGTAGTCCCAGCTACTAGGGAGGCTGAGGCAGGAGAATCACCTGAACCCAGGAGGCAGAGGTTGCAGTGAGCCAAGATTATGCCACTGTACTCCAGCCAGGGCAACAGAGCGAGACTCTATCTCAAATGTGTGTGTGTGTGTGTGTGTCTGTGTGTCTGTGTGTCTGTGTATATATATATAGCAGGACCCAAGGTAATGTTATCCTTCTCGTTTCTTGTCTGATAATTTGTCTTTCTTTTCCTGATCAGCCTGACTAGAGTCTTATTGCTTTTATTGATCTTCTAGAAGAACTGTCTTTTGGTTTTATTGATTTTTCCGTGTGTGTGTGGTTTTTTTTTTTTTTAATTGATGTCTGCTTTGGTCTTTGCTATTTTCTTTTTTATTTTTGGAGGCGGGAGGCAGGAGACAGAGTTTCGCTCGTCGCCCAGGCTGGAGTGCAATGGCGCAATCTTGCCTGACTGCAACCTCCGCCTCCCGGGTTCAAGCTGTTCTTCTGCCTCAGCCTCCCGAGTAGCTGGGACTACAGGCATGCGCCACCCCGCCTGGCTAATTTTTGTATTTTTAGTAGAGACGGGTTGTTACCTTGTTGGCCAGGCTGGTCTCAAACTCCTGACCTCAAGTGATCCACCTGCCTGGGCCTCCCAAAGTGCTGGGATTACAGGTGTGAGCTACCATGCCTGGCAGTCTTTGTTATTTTCTTTCTTCTACTTAGTTTAGTTTAATTTGCTCTTTTTGTTGTTTCATAAAGGGTAAGCTGTGATTATTGATTTGAAACTGTTCTTCTTTCTACTATAGGCATTTGGTGATAAAAAATTTTCCCCTAACTAGCATCTCACAACTTAGAATATTTTGTATTTTCATTTTCATTTAGTTCCAAAATACTTTCAACTTTCCTTTTGATTTTTTTAATCCATGGGTTATTTACAAGTCTGTTCTTTAGCTTCACATATTTGTGGATTATTCAGATACCTTTTGGTTGTTGATTTCTAATTCAATTCCATTGTAGTTAGAAAACACTATTTTTTATGACCTGAATTATTTAAAAGCTAATGAAATTTGTTTGATGGTCCAGAGACATTTTAACTTGATAAATTTCTTGTATGCACTTGAAAGGAATATATATTCTGCTCTTGGTAGGATAGGTGTTCGAAAAATGTCAATTAGGACGAGTTGCTTGTTAGTGTTGTTCAAGTCTTCTCTGTCCTTACTGAATTTCTGTCTAGCTGTTTTCATCAAGTACTGAGAGAAGAGGGCTGAAGTTTCTGACTGTAATTGTGGGTTTTGACTGTTTTCTTTTGAACTTCTATCAGTATTTACTTCATATGTTTTGAAGCTCTGTCATTAGCTGCCTAAACCTTTAGGATTATTTCTTTTTGATGAATTGACTTCTTTATCATTTTGAAATGATATCTTTCTCCCTGGTAATAGTCTTTGCTTTGGAATCTACTTTGATATTAATATAGCCATTGCCACTTTTAAGTTGATTAGTGTTAGCAGGATATATATATATTCCCATCTTTTAAATCTACTTGTGTTTTTATATGTGAAGTGGGTTTATATTGTTGGCAGCATATGGTTGGGTCTTTTTTATCTAACCTAATTATCTATGCCTTTTAATTGAGATGTTTGGATAGTTACATTTAACATGATTTTTGATATGGTTAGGTTTGAGTTTGTCATCTTTCTATTTGTTTTCTGTTTGGCCTGTCTGTTCCTTAGTACCCTTTTTTCTCCCTTCTTTTGAATTAGTTGAGTAAATTTTATGATTATTTTCCCTCGATTTATTATTTCAGTGACTGCTTTATGATTTATAGTATATACCTTTTTTTTTTTTTTTTCTGGGACCGAGTCTCGCTCTGTTACCCAGGCTGGAGTGCAGTGGTACGATCTTGGCTCACTGCAACCTCCGCCTCTCAGGTTAGAGCGATTCTCCTGCCTCAGCTTCCCAAGTAGCTGGGATTACAGGCACGCATTGCCACGCCCAGCTTATTTTTGTATTTTTAGTAGAGACAGGGTTTCCCCATGTTGGCCAGGCTGGTCTCGAACTTCTGACCTCAGGTGATCCACCTGCCTCAGCCTCCTGAAGTGTTGGGATTACATGGGTGAGCCACTGCGCCCAGCCTATAGTATACATCTTTAACTTGCCAGAGTGTACACCTTTAAGTGATACTATACCACTTCCCATGTAGTATAAGAACCTTGTAAGAATCTACTTCTATTTCTCCACCCAACCTTTATGCTTTTGTTGTCATATATTTTACTTATCATGTTATCAGCCATACACTATATTATTTTGTTTAAACAAGTAGTGATCTTTTAAAGATTTTTAAGTAATAAAAAGTCTCATACCCATGTAGTACCATTTACAGTGCTCTTCATTTCTTTGTGTACTTTTTTTTTTTTTTTTTTTTTTTTTTGACACAGACAGCTGTGTTGCCCAGGCTGGAGTGCAGTGGTGCAATCTTGGCTCACTACTACTTCCACCTCCTTGGTTCAAGCGATTCTTTTGCCTCAGTCTGCAAAATAGCTGGGATTACAGGCATGTACCACTACGGCTGGCTAATTTCTTTTTTTAGTATTTTTAGTAGAGATGGGTTTTGCCATGTTGGCCAGACTGGTTTCGAACTCCTAGCCCCAAGTGATCGTGTGCCTGGGCCTCCCAAAATGCTGGGATTACAGGCATGAGCCACTGTGCCCAGCCGATATTTCTATTCAGTATAATTTTGTTTCTGCATGAAGGACTGCCTTTAACATTTTTTTCTGTGATGATGATCTGCTGGTAATGGATTCTTAAAAAAATGTTTTTGGATACATAATTTGTACATATTTATGGGATACATGTGACGTTTTGATAATCAAGGTATTTAGGATATTCATCACCTTGAACATTTATTATTTATTTGTGCTGGGAACATTTCAAGTCTTCTCTTACAGGCTGGGCATGGCGGGTCATGCCTGGAATTCCAGCACTTTGGGAGATCAAGGCAGGAGAATTGCTTGAGCCCAGGAGTTTGAGACCAGCCTGGGCAACAATGCAAGACCCTGTATCTACAGAAAATTTAAAAAATTAGCCAGGTGGCATGCACCTGTGGTCCCAGTGTTTCAGGAAGCTGAGATGATGAGATTGCTTGAGCCCAGGAGATTGAGGCTGCCTACAGTCAGCCGTGTTCATGCCCCTGCACACTAGCCTGGGCGACAGTCCAAGACCGGGTTTTAGGGGAAAAAAAAAAAAAGCCGAGCGTGTTAGCTTGCACCTGTAATCCCAGCATTTTGGGAGGCTGAGGCTGGTGGATTAATTGAGCCCAGGAGTTCAAGACCATCCTAGGCAACAAGGAAAAACCCCACCTCTACAAAAAGCACAAAAATTATGCAGATGTGGTGGCAGCCGCCTGTGATCCCAGCTACTTGAGAGGCTGAGGCAGGAGGATTGCTTGAGCCCAGGAGGTGGAGGCTGCAGTGAGCTGTGATCATGTCAGTGCACTCTAGCCTGGACAACAGAGCAAGACCCTGTCTCCAAAAAAAGAAAAAAAAATCTCTTTTAGCTATTTTTATTTTTTTTTTTTGAGATGTAATTTTGCTCGTTTCCCAGGCTAGAGTGCAATGGCAGGATCTCGGCTCACTGCAACCTCCGTATCCCGGGTTCAAGCAATTCTCCTGCCTCAGCCTCCTGAGTAGCTGGGATTACAGGCAGGTGCCACCACTCCCGGCTAATTTTGTATTTTTAGTAGACACGGGGCTTCTCCATGTTGGTAAGGCTGGTCTCGAACTCCAGACCTCAGGTGATCCGCCCTCCTTGGCCTCTCAAAGTGCTGGGATTACAGGCGTGAGCCACTGTACCCGGCCTCTTCTAGCTACTTTGAGATACACAATATATTGTTAACTATTGTCACCCTACCATGTTATCAAATGACAGAACTTATTCCTTCTAACTAGCTGTATGTTTATATGCATTAACCAACCTTTCTTTATTCCTCTTCCTCTGTGTGTGATGGATTCTTTATGCTTTTGTTTGTCTGAAAAAGTCTTTACTTTGGCATCTTTTTTTTTTTTTTTTTTTTGAGACGGAGTCTCGCTCTGTCACCAGGCTGGAGTGCAGTGGCATGATCTCAGCTCACTGCAACCTCCACCTCTCAGGTTCAAGTGATTCTCCTGCTTCAGCCTCCTGAGTAGCTGGGACCACAGGCACGCACCACCACGCCCAGCTAATTTTTTGTATTTTTAGTAGAGATGGGGTTTCACCATTTTGGCCAGGATGGTTTTGATCTCTTGGCCTTGTCATCTGCCCGCCTCGGCCTCCCAGAGTGCTGGGATTACAGGCGTGAGCCACTGCGCCTGGCTTTGGCTTCTTTTTTAAAGATACTTTCGGGAGGCTGAGGTGGGCGGATCACGAGGTCAGGAGATCGAGACCATCCTGGCTAACACGGTGAAACCCTGTCTCTACTAAAGATACAAAAAATTAAGCTGGTGTGGTGGCACGCGCCTGTAGTCCCAGCTACTCAGGTGGCTGAGGCAGGAGAATTGCTTGAACCCAGGAGGCAGAGGTTGCAGTGAGCCAAGATCCGAGATCGTGCCACTGCACTCCAGCCTAGGCAACAGAGCGAGACTCCATCTCAAAAAAAAAAGGATACTTTTGTTCTGTTTAGAATTCTAGGTTGATGGCTTTTTTTTTCCTTTGTTATTTGAAGATTTTATTCTACTGTATTCTTGTTTGTATTGTTTCTGATAAGAAGTCTGTTATTATCTGTATCTTACTTTTTATGGAAGATGTCATTTTCTTTTCCGGGTGCTTTTAAGACCTCTTCATCACTGGTGTTGAGGAGTCTGATTATCATATGCTTTGGTTAGTTTTTTTTCATATTTCTTGGCTTAAGATTAATTGAGCTTCTTGGATTTGTGGGTTTATAGTTTTCATCAAACTTGGAAAAATTTTGGTCATTATTTTCCCTTCTTTCTCCCCGCCTTACGTTTAGAACTCCATTTACTACCGTATTAGGGAATATTAATATTAGATTATTAAGAAGTATTATTAGTATATTGGAAGGTCTCATAGTTTACTGATTTTTTTTTATGTTTTGGATTTTTTTCCTCTGCGTGTTTCATCTTGGATAGTTTCTATTGCTATGTCTTCAAGTTCACTAATCTTTTCTTCTGCTACATGTAATCTGCCATTCTAGTTTATTTTTTAATCTCAGAAACTGTAGTTTTTATCTAGTTCATCTTGGGTCTTGTTTTATATCATCTATGTGTCTTCTTAACTTTTTGAACATATGGAATACAGCTAAAATGATATACTTCTCTGCTAATTGTGACATCTCTTTCAGTTCTAGAATTTCAATTGATCATCCTCTTTTCTTATCCTGGGTTGTTTTCCTGATTCTTTGTGTGCCTGGTAACTTTTGGCTATCTGATATTCTGAATTTTGCTTTCTTATATTTTGGATATTTTCCTATATCTGTAAATTCTTTTTTTGTTTCGTTTTGTTTTTGGGGGCAGGGTCTCAGTCTGTCACAACCTCCTGGGCTCAAGCAATCCTCCTACCTCAGCTTCCCGAGTAGCTGGGAACTACAGGTGCATGCCACCACACCCAGCTAATTTTTTTTTTTTTTTTGGTAGAGAAATGGGGTTTTGCCATGTTGCCCAGGCTGGCCTCAAGCTCCTGGTCTCAAGTGATCTGCCCACCTTGGCCTCCCAAAGTGCTGGGATTACAGGTGTGAGCCACCGTGTGTGGCCACCTATAAATTCTTGAGCTTTTTTCCGGGATACAATCAAGTTATTTGAAAACAGTTTTATTATTTTGGGTCTTGCTTTTATGATTTGTTGGGTGGGTCCATTTAGGGTTAATTATTGTCTAGTATAAGGCGATACCTTCCTGAGTATTCGACCCAAGGCCCCACAAATTATGAGATTTTATTTTTATAGTCCAGCTTTTGGGAACAAGCACTCTTCCCAGCTCTGTGTGAGCACCTGGTACTGTTCCCTCCAATACTTCAGCATGGTTCTTTCTTCTGTCTTGGGTAGTTTCCTCATAAGTATACTATCATCATACTTAAAGGGGACCCTCTCTAGTCTCCTGGATTCTCACTGTGTGTAGCTGTCTCCTTCTTGGTGCTGTGTTGTGTGAACTCTGATTGCCTTGGTCTTCCTGGGTGCTTGGCTTCACTTTCTTAATTCATGGTGTTCGCTGGGTCCACCTGGATTTGCTTTCCCCTCACTACGACTTAGAAGCTCTCCTAAGTCAGTAAGCTGGAGTGGTCATAGGACACACCTTGTTTGTTTGCCATCTTTCAGGAATCACTCTCCTCACCTGATGTCTGTACATGCTGAAACAATTAAAATAACACACACGAGAAGCAACAGTTTTCAAGACATTGGACATCAGTTGCTGATAATAAGAGGTTCTCTTAAATGAATGAGACTGAAAGTTGGCTTTATACCAAGCAACTTGGTCCCCATTTTTTACTTTTTTATATTTAGAGAAGGAATTTGTTATCATAAATTGATTAGTCAAAAATGTCTTTCTGTAATCTGAATGTATTTATGGGTTCACAAAGAAATATCTTTCTGAGTAAAATATCTTTACTTACAAAGTATTCAGTAGGTATAAATGGCAATACATAAATACAGATTGTATATTTTATTAAATAAATGACTTAAAAAGAGTATGGATTGGCCGGTCACAGTGGCTCACGCCTTAATCCCAGCACTTTGGGAGGCCGAGGCGGGCGGATCACGAGGTCAGGAGATGAGACCATCCTGGCTAACACGGTGAAACCCCGTCTCTACTAAAAATACAAAAAAATTAGCTGGGTGTGGTGGCAGGCGCCTGTAGTCCCAGCTACTCGGGAGGCTGAGGCAGGAGAATGGCGTGAACCCAGGAGGCGGAGCTTGCAGTGAGCCGAGACTGCGCCACTGCACTCCAGCCTGGGCAACGGAGGGAGACTCCATCTCAAAACAAAAAAACAAAAAGAAAACAAAAAAAATAGTATGGATTAACAGATTTGGCTGAAAATCTAAGAATGTGTGAACTGTAACCTGCCTATAAAAGTAAGCCAACTAACTGTATATGCGTGTGTGTGTGCATATATATAGATATATATAAAATAAATTTATATAGAGATGGGGGTTTCCCTATGTTGCCCTGACTGGCCTTAAACTCCTGGGCTCAAGTTATCTGACCGCTTCGACCTCCCAAAGTGCTGGGATTACAGGCATGAGCCACTGTGTGCAGCCAAACTTGATTATTTTTAGAGTTTGATATACAGTGTTAGTAATCCTGTATACATGACATTAGATGCTTTTAAATTCTTTAATTTATATATAATGTAATGTATGTTCTTTAATTTGAATCTGTCTGATTTGAAAAATGAACTTGACCTCATTGAACTACTTTATATATTTATGAAGAATTGATTTACTTTGCAGATTATTGACATAAACAGTGTTACTGATTGACCTTAACAGAACAAGCTTTTTCAAATATTGTAATCATCTTTATATTAACATTTTGTTTATTAAGGATTTTATTGCATCTAAAGGATTTTACGTGGCTTATAGGATTGAATAAAATGTGGAATAGAACAATTAATGATAAAACAAGCAACAACTGAATAGCCATCACTTAAAGGAAACATCAGTTTTCAGAGATGAGCTGATTACAGCCATAAGGCATTGAATTTGGTTCTTAGATTTCCTGGTACCTAAGGTAGAAAGAGAAATGTGTTGGGTTACAAGCTGTCAGTATCTTAGAAAAGAAAGCATCCCTTTGTTGTTGTTGTGTTTGGTTAAAACATTTTTTTAATTCTAAATTCACTGTGTGTGTGTGTGTGTGTGTGTGTGTGTATCTAATGTCTCTTCTCACTGAAGGTACACATTATAGAAATAGACCTTGGAGAGCCAGGCGCGGTGGCTCACGCCTGTAATCCCAGCACTTTGGGAGGCCGAGGCGGGTGGATCAGCTGAGGTCAGGAGTTTGAGACCAGCCTCAATATGGAGAAACCCTGTCTCTACTAAAAATACAAAATTAGTCGGGCATGGTGGTGCATGCCTGTAATCCCAGCTACACGGGAGGCTGAGGTGGGAGAATTGCTTGAACCTGGGAGGCGGAGGTTGTCGTGAGCCGAGATCGCGCCATTGCACTCCAGCCTGGGCAACAAGAGCGAAACTCCGTCTCAAAAAAAAAAAAAAGTAGACTTTGGAGAAAATAGCAGAGTAGGTGATGAATACGTCTACTTTAATAAATGGCATCACCATCCTCTTGTCATAGGTTACTAAGACAAGAAACTTTCATCTTTAACAATGTGGTAGAAAAAGATAAATTTATGTTGGGACTGTAGCTGGAGTTTGAAATGTCTGTGGGGCAACCTCACATCTCCCCAGCCCACTACTGCTCTTTTCTGGCTTTATAATAATATTTGAACCTGTTCCTTTTTTCTCTGTTCTTACCATCATTTCTTTAGTTTAAATTTTTATTGTTTCTTGCTTGAACTTTTGCAGCAGCTTACTAGTTGATCTCCCTATGCAGGTCTTTTTTTTTTTTTTCCCCCCTCTTGAATCTCTTACATGGTCCTGTCACAATCTATCTTTCTTTCTTTCTTTCTTTCTCTTTCTTTCTTTCTTTTTTTTTTTTTTTTGAGACAGGGTCTCACTCTGTCGCCCAGGCTGGAGTGCAGTGGCACGAGCTCCCTGCAACCTCTACTTGCCGGGTTCAAGCAATTCTTATGTCTCAGCCTCCTGAGTAGCTGGGATTACAGGCATGCACCGCCATACCCGGCTAGTTTTGGTATTTTTAATAGAGATGGGGTTTCGCCATGTTGGCCAGGCTGGTTTTGAACTCTGGGCCTCAAACAGTCCACCCGCCCTGGCCTCCCAAAGTGCTAGGATTACAGGCATGAGCCACCATGCCCAGCCAGGTCCTGTAGC
Organism: Pan paniscus; assembly: GCF_029289425.2. NCBI lineage: Eukaryota > Metazoa > Chordata > Mammalia > Primates > Hominidae > Pan > Pan paniscus. The sequence goes on along the minus strand of NC_073264.2, from coordinate 37,106,602 downwards.
AATCTTTCTAAAGCACATTAAGAGCTTGTCACTAGCTGGCATGGTGGTTCATGCCTATAATCCCAACACTTTGAGAGGCTGAGGCGGGTGGATCGCTTGAGGTCAGGAGTTCGAGACCAGCCTGGCCAACATGGTGAAACCACGTCTCTACTGAAAATACAAAAATTAGCTGGGCGTGGTGGCAGGCGCCTGTAATCCCAGCTACCTAGGAGGCTGAGGCAGGAGAATCTCTTGAACCCAGGAAGCGGAGGTTCCAGTGAGCCGAAATCGCGCCACTGCACTCCAGTCTGAGCAGCAGAGTGAGACTCTGTCTCAAAAAAACCAAAAGAGCATGTCACTAACTGCTCTAAAACCCTCTATGGCTTTCCTTTGCCTATGTGATACAGTACAAAATCCTTGGCCAATATTTAAGGCAATCTGTTATCTGATCCTAGCCTCCCTTTTCAGCTAAATGTTGAAGTAGTTGAATTATATAAAAAAACAAAGCAGTGTAATAACATTCTTCAAGATGTCTATTATATAAATAATTTTTAGGTGACAGTGTTGCAAATGCATGCTTTTTTTTTTTTTTTTTTTTTTGAGACAGAGTCTCGCTCTGTCGGCCAGGCTGGAGTGCAGTGGCAGATCTCGGCTCACTGCAAGCTCCGCCTCCTGGGTTCACGCCATTCTTCTGCCTCAGCCTCATGAGTAACTGGGATTACAGGCGCCCGCCACCACGCCGGGCTAATTTTTTGTATTTTTAGTAAAGACGGGGTTTCACCACGTTAGCCAGGATGGTCTCGATCTCCTGCCCTCGTGATCTGCCCACCTCAGCCTCCCAAAGTGTTGGGATTACAGGTGTGAGCCACCGTGCCCAGCCCATACTTTTTTTTTTTTGAGACAGAGTTTCGCTCTTGTCTCCCAGGCTAGGGTGCAATAGCGCGATCTCAGTTCAGTGCAACCTCCGCCTCCCAGGTTCAAGCAATTCTCCTGCCTCAGCCTCCCGAGTAGCTGGGATTACAGGCGCCTGCCACCAATGCCCGGCTAATTTTTTTGTATTTTTGATAGAGACGGGGTTTTGCCATGTTGGCCAGGCTGGTCTCGAACTTCTGAATTAAGGTGATCCACTTGCCTTGGCCTCCCAAAGTGCTGGGATTATACCTTTTTAATGTAAATACTTTGCACGTTAAGTTAAGGTGAAAGACATATGTTGCATATGCCCTTATCTGAATTCTAATTCTCCTCTGAAGATGCAGATCTCCTTGTATCCGTGCTCTAATAAGTGATGGATTCTCCCATGCCTGAAGAAGTCAGCCTTCCTACTATTGTAATAGTGCTACTGTTATGCCTCTGTTGCTGCTATTATACTTCAGCACCCATCTGAAAATTCTTCTTGTTTTGGGGTGCATGCTGCTGGAGCACACCATCTTTCAAACTTTGTCGCTGCTCTTATTTCTCAACCTCCTGGGTCACTTCATTAAGTTTATCAAGGACTTCAATACCTGGCTTATCATCTTAAGACTGCTTCATCTCTTGCTACCATTTTAAGGACTTTTAATAGATAATGAAATTGCTCTTTTAACTTCTCATGTTCACTGTATTTGATATACTTAAATAACTACGCTACTATTCCATTTAAGCGATTACCCTTCTGCAGACTTCTGTTACAAAAGTTTAACAAAAAGTTTAATATGAAAATGTACATGACCTGATTTTTACGTAATAATAAAATTGGCCCTTTGGAGAGGGGACTTGAATTTCTCTGCTGAACAATGATTATTTATACTTGTTCCAAGGTTTCTTTTTTTTTTTTTTTTTTAGACAGTCTCTTCTTGTCACCCAGGCTGGAGTGCAGTGGCGCGATCTAGGCTCACTGCAGTCTCCACCTCCCTGGTTCAAGCAATTCCCCCGCCTCAGCCTCCTGAGTAGCTGGGATTACAGGCACCCGCTAGCACACCTGGCTAATTTTTGTATTTTTAGTAGAGATGGGGTTTCACCATGTTGGCCAGGCTGGTCACAAACTCCTGACCTCAAGTGATCTGCCCGCCTTGGCCTCTCAAAGTGCTGGGATTACAGGCCTGAGCTACTGCGCTTGGCCTGTTCCAAGGTTTCTAACGCTATGGTACTATTTCCTCATATTACCACCATTCCAATATCATTGTTGCCCAAAGATCCCCACAATTCTTTGAACATGTCTGCCACAGTTTAACTTCAATTCTAACTTCTTTTTTTGTTTTTGTTTTTTGTTTATTTTTTGAGACGAGTCTCACTCTGTCGTCCAGGCTGGAGTGCAGTGGTGAGATCTCGGCTCACTGCAACCACTGCCTCCTGGGTTCAAGCTATTCTCATGCCTCAGCCTTTGGAGTAACTGGGACCACAGGTGCATGCCACCATGCCCGGCTAATTTTTGTATTTTTAGTAGAGATGGGGTTTCACCATGTTGGCTAGGCTGGTCTCAAACTCCCGGCTTCAAGAGATCCACCTCCTTGGCCTCCCAAAGTGCTGGGATTACAGGCATGAGCCATTGCGCCCGGCCAATTCTGACTTCTTGTCTATAAATTTTTTTCAACTCAGGAGGGTGAGCTTTGCTCGTGGTGACTACTTCATGGGCCCAGAGCTGCTGTGAAATGGAATTTGTGGCTTCACTTACGCTCCTGTGATTCAAGCCCTGGTGTTTTGTGTTTGACCAAACTTTTCTTATGTAACCAAATCCTACCTTTAATGTTGATATTTTCTGGTGTTCTGTCCTCCAGATCTCTTTTCTTCTAACTCTTTATATCAGTGGTCCCCAAACTTTTTGACACCAGGGACCAGTTTCGTAGACGACAGTTTTTCTACAGACAGTGGCGGTGAGGAATGGTTTCGGGATGAATCTGTTCCACCTCAGAAGATCATCAGGCATTAGATTTTTTTTTTGAGACAGAGTCTTGCTCTGTCACCCAGGCTGCAGTGCAGTGGCACGATCTCGGCTCACTGCAACTTACACCTTCCAGGTTCAAGTGATTCTCCTGCCTCAGCCTCCCTAGTAGCTGGGGCAACAGGCGTGTGCCACCACCCTTGACTATTTTGTATTTTTAGTAGAAATGGGATTTCACCGTGTTGCCCAGGGTGGTCTTGAATTCCTGACCTCAAGTGATCCACCCACCTCGGCCTCCCAAAGTGCTGGGATTATAGGCCTGAGCCACCACCAATCAGGCATTAGATTCTTATAAGGAGGGTGCATTCTAGATCCTTTACATGTATAGTCTGTGATACCTGTGCCGTAGCTAATGATATTTATACTAGACTGCCTTCCCATCACCCTTATATGTGAAAGCTTCTAGTCTTTTTTAAAATCTCAGGGCAGAATCGATAGATAGCCTCTATGAAGTCTTCCCTATCATGTAGGTATAGGAGTTTTTTGTACACTGAGCATCTTTCCCTCCAGTAGTTTGATTTTTTTATTACAACATATTTATTTATTTGCTTGCCTTCCTGAGGGCAGATGTGTATCTTTTCATGTTCATATTCCTAGACTTAGCATGGCGCCTGGCATATAATCAGTGTTCAGTAAATATTATTTAGTTCATGAATGAATATACTAGGTTTGAGGGGAGCAAAATTGCTGTTTTGTGAGCAACTCATGAGCAAGCAATGGACAATGATAGAAAAGACATTAAAGTCAGCATTCCTTGGGTTGTCTTAAGTATCGGTGCAAAGAAATTTGGTTCATAAACTAAGGTCCATAATGTAATAGAGAAAAACAAACAAAAATATAAAACAGGACTTTAACTGAAAAATATGACATTATGGCAGAGGGTATAAGATAATCTTCCTTGTTAAAAACTTTAGACAAATTACATTTAACAGAGTTTAATTGAGCAAAGAATTTGTGAATTGGGTAGCTTCTCCACCCCTCACTATGTTGCCGAAGCTGGTCTTGAACTCCTGGCCTCATGTGATCCTCCTGCCTTAGTCTCCTAAAGCACTGGGATTACAGGCATGAGCCACTGTGCCTGGCTTCAGCTATATTATTTATTTAAAACTTTTGATCTTCAGTTTACCTGTATATAAAATTAAAATAATAACACCTCAAATATGAATGAAAAAATGAATTTGAACCACAGTTTATGGAAAAAATTCAAGCATCATTTGACTTTTCATAGGAACCTTAAGGAAATAAAATTGAATCAGGGATGTTGTGACTTGCTTAATGTTAAGAAGTATAATTTGTTCTTAAAAAAACAAACTGAGTACCAGGTGCAGTGGCTGAAGCCTGTAATCCTAGCACTTTGGGAGGCCGAGGTGGGTGAATCACGAGGTCAGGAGTTTGCGACCAGGCTGGCCAACATGATGAAATCCCGTTTCTACTAAAAATACAAAAAATTAGCTGGGCATGGTGGCGGGTGCCTGTAATCCCAGCTACCTGGGAGGCTGAGGCAGGAGAATCACTTGAATCCAGGAGGCAGAAGTTGCCGTGAGCTGAGATCACACCACTGCACTCCAGCCTGGGCAACAGTGTGAGACTCCATCTCAAAAAAATTAAATAAAATAAAAAACTGAGTAGAAATCCCTGAATGATCTTGATGTGGTTTAGATTCTGTTCTTCTGTCTCAGTCTTTATTAGAAATGGGTAAATTAGGGTCTGGGTGCAGTGGCTCACAACTGCAATTCCAGCACTTTGGGAGGCCAAGGCAGGAGGATTGCTTGAGCCCAGGAGTTTGAGACCAGCCTGGGCGACATAGTGAGACCCCCATCTCTACAACTTTTTTTTTTTTTAATTAGCTGGGTGTGGTGACATGTACCTGTTGTCCCAGTTACTTGGGTGACTGAGGCGAGAGAATTACGAGCCCAGAGGTCGAGGCTGCAGCAAGACCCTGTCTCAAAAAAAAAAGAAATGGGTAAATTAGAAAATTATTTAAGCTATGTGTTAGAAAACAAAGGAGAATTAAATGAATGAAAGGAAATAAAATTTCTTGTTGGTATTTATTTCAAAAAATGCAAGGAATTCACCTAGCAACAATTACTCTTTCCTTCTCCACCCAAACCTAAAATAGAATAACTAGGATAAGAGGTGTGTTTGTGTTACCAAAAATTTGTTGTTTTAATGTAAATTCTTTTAGGTTGTTAGCTTCAAGGTTCCCAGTCGTCTTCCCTTTTCCATCAATTGTTCTTAGGGCTAAGCCACTTACTGTAAATATGCCATTTCTTATAAAATGTGTTTAATAAAAATAATTACCCGTTCTTGCTTATATCTTGTTCTTTGAAATCTGAAAATGATGGATCTGATCTGATCTCTATCTGATCTTCACAGATAGTGTGAGAACCATTTGAATAAATAGATACAGTGCTTTGCTAAATTTTGGGTAACTGTAAAGGAGTAAAGGAGTTAATGGTATAGTAAAAGAGAATCATGTGTCAAATATGAAACATGTTATGAGTATAAAAGAGAAGAGTCATATCTAAATGAGTGGCTCAGAGAAGGCTTCATGGGGCAGGGACATTTGATCTGTGCCTTGGAAGATGATGATTAAAATTTCAATAGATAGAAGTGAAGGAAGAGAGCCTTTTGTAGTTCATAAGCATGATGATTGGGTTTTCACACTCATATATGAGATGTACCTCCCCCAAACCTTTTTATGATGTTGGCACATTACTCGTCTGATATGATTTTTTTTGAAAAAAGACATGAAGGAAAAGCAGTTAGGATAAGAGCACAGACATGAATGCAGGCAAGTGGAAGGCAGTGGTCCTTCTAGCTTTTAAAAATAAAGATATTAGGCCTCGACCTTAAAATTTCGATTTAATAGCAAGGTAAATAGAAAAGAACTAGTGTTTGTGAGAGATACTGTGGAGAGATACTTTATGGATTTGGTAACCAGTTTTTTGTTGTTGTTTTTTTTTTTTGAGACGGAGTGCTGGAATGCAGTGGTGTGATCCCGGATCACTGCAAGCTCCGCCTCCTGGGTTCACGCCATTCTCCTGCCTCAGCCTCCCGAGTAGCTGGGACTACAGGCGCCTGCCAGCACGCCCGGCTAATTTTTTGTATTTTTTAATGGAGACGGGATTAGCCGGGATGGTCTCGATCTTCTGACCTCGTGACCTCATGATCCGCCTGCCTCAGCCTCCCAAAATACTGGGATTACAGGCCTGAGCTACCGCGCCTGGCTGGTAACCAGATTTTAATGAAGATTTCAGAAGTGGAGATGATGCCACTTCTCTGACTGTAGCACTCTACTTTTTAAAACCCTGTTTTACTGGTGAATTTATAACAGGAACGTATTTCTTACCTCCAGCACCACTATCAAGGCTGTTCAGCCTACACACTGAAACTCTGTATCATTCCTTCTCTTATGTTTTTTTTCTTTTTGAGACAAGGTCTCACTCTGTCACCCAGGTTGGAGTGCAGTGGCACAATCTCGGCTCACTGCAACCTCTGCCTCCCAGGCTCAAGCAATTCTCCCAGCTCAGCCTCCTGAGTAGCTGGAACCATAGGTGTGCACTACCACGCCCAGCTAATTTTTTGTATTTTTTTGTAGAGATGGTTTCGAACTCTTGAGCGCGCACAAGTGATCCACCCACCTCAGCCTCCCAAAGTGCTGGTATCAGGCATGAGCCACTGTGCCTGGCCCATTCCTTCTTCCCATAGTCAAAACCACTGCTACTCAAAATGTAGTCCACAAACTGGTACTAGTTTACTGACTGTTACTACAGTTCTGCAACAGCTTAATTATGGAAATTGAGTGTGTTGAGAAGGTCATCTCAGCTTGACAGTACTGTGATATCCAAGCATGTGATTAGTGGACTTGTCTTATGAAATGGGGTGTAGATCAATCCTGGTGCTTTTCACCTTATTTTCTAGTAATACATTTGTCATAAAGCATTGGTCTGTGACAAATTGGAATTTAAAAACAAAAGCAAAAAAACTGGTCCTTCACAGACAGTTTGAGAACACGAGCTATACTGTGCATTTAGAATTAACTTCCTCTGCCTTTATCCTCTGTTGTTTCAAAGTATATTTTCTCTTCCCAGTATAATAGGATTTTCCTTATTCAGTGTAATGCATTTTCCAGTATATAAAACCTCTTTTTACTTCTTTATAATTTAAAGTATTTGCAAAGCACTGTATCTATTTATTCAAATGGTTCTCAAGCTATCTGTGAAGATCAGATCAGATAGAGATCAGATCAGATCCATCATTTTCAGATTTCAAGGAACAAGATATAAAAAAGAACGGGTAATTATTTTTATTAAACACATTTTATAATTTAAAGTATTTGCATTGTGCAAAAACTTAATGTTTATAAAATGTCTGCCTATATTTGTTTTAGCCACTTTAGATTTTAAATTTCCAGATACCATATGTTTAATTATTTTCAGTATCCAAAATAATGTCTTTGAGTGTTAGGGAAATGATTTAATGAATCAAGAAATTATCTGTTTTGGACATGTAGAATTAGATACAGAATACTGGCAGTACTGTTTCATTTTTATTTATTTATTTGCTTGTAGAGATAGGGTCTGGCTATATTGCCAGGCTAATTTCAAACCCCTGGCCTCAAGCTATCCTCCCACTTCAGCCTCCCAAAGTGTTGAGATTATGGATGTGAACCACCATGCATGACCAGTAGTACTGTATTTTGATTACTCGCCTATTATCGGACTACTCAATTAAAAAATAACATTATTTTGTATTCTGTAATAATGGTATACTAGTAACTAGCTAGTCTTCAACTGCATAAATGTGAAGGTAATGCATTTGCTTGCAATAAATATCAGTAACTTGATGATATAACAGTTTGTAATATCTAGACTTAGGAAAAAAAAATTTGCTTTTCTCAGTCTGATCTCCATGAGCTCTTCAACTTCTTTTTAGGTTAATTCTTTTCAGCCTGGCCAAGAAGGTATAGCTCTCAGATTCAGTTAGCCAGGTAGGGTCTGGCAGATCTCACAAATTAGGATGTCAAGGGGTTGAATATTAGATGAGCTAAAAGGAATAGATCAGCAAAAAAGGAAAAGAAACGGAAACTCATACCTTTTAGCAATCACTCTCCATTTCTCCTTACTTCCTGCCCCTGCCAGCCATTAGATACTTTCCATCTCTGTGGTTGACTCTTCTGCATGTTTCATATAAATAGAATAATAAATATATGGCCTTTTGTGTCTGGCTTCTTTCACTTAGCATAATGTTTTCAAAGTCCATCACATTGTAGCTTATAATACTATTTCGTGCTTTTTACGGCTAGATAATATTCATTGTATGGATTATACCATATTTTGTCTATCCGTTCATCAATTGATGGACATTTGGGTTATTTCCACTGTTTGACCATTATGAATAATAACATTATAAACATTTGTGTGGGCATACATTTTCTTTCTTTTTCTTTTTTTTTGATAGAGATGAGACACTTTTGCCATGTTGCCCAGCCTGATCTTATGTTTTCAATTCTTGGGTATATAATGTTCTAGGAATGGAATTGCTGGGCCATATGATAACTCTATATTAAACTTGTGAGGGACCTGCCACACTGTTTTCCAGAGTGGCTTCATCATTTATATTCCCACCAGCAGTGTACAAAGATTCAAATTTTCCCATATTGCCAACACTTGGTATTGTCTGTCTTTCTGATTATAGCTATCATAGTGGGTTAGAAATAGTATCTCATTGTGGTTTTGCTTTGCATTTCCCTGATGGCTAATGATGTTAAACGTTTTTTCATGAGCTTACTGGCTATTTGTATATCTTTTTAGGAGAAATATATATTCAAATCCTTTGACCATTAAAAATTTTTGTTTTACAATTGAATTATAAGAATTCTTTCTATATTCTGGAGACTAATGTTTTAAAATCAGGTATATAATTTGCAAATATTTTCTTGCATTCTGTAGGTTATTTTCTCATTTTCTTGATAGTGTCCTCTGAAGCAAAAAGGTTTTGAATTTTGATGAAGTCAAATTTATTTTTTCTTTTATTGCTTGTGCATTTAGTGTCATATCTAAGAAGGAATTGACTGATTCAAGGTCATGTTTTCTTCTGAGTTTTATAATTTTAGTTTTTACATTTAGGTTTTTGGTTTTTGATCCATTTTGAGTTAATTTTTCAAGTATAGTCTTCATTCTTTTCAACTGTGTGTTGAAAAGACTTTTGAAGGGTACCAAACAACTCAATGAGGAAAAAAAAGTCAACCATTTGTTAAAAATACTTTTTTTTTCCTCCTTTTCCTACTTGAGTTGTTTGGTACCCTTGTCGATGATCAATTGATCATCAGTGTAAGGATTTATTTCTGAACTCTCAATTGTTCCATTCATCTATATGTCTGTCCTTATCCCGGTACTACACTCTGTTGATTAGTGTAGCTTTGTAGTAAGTTTTGAAATGAGACAATGTCAGTTCTCCAGCATTGTTCTTGGTGGCTCATGCCTGTAATCTCAGGACTTTGGGAGTAGAGGTGAGAGGATCACTTGAGTCCGGGAGTTTGAGACCAGCCTGGGCAACATGTGGCAATGCCTGTCTGTACAAAAAATTTAAAAAATGAGCCAGGTGTAATGGCATAAACTTGTAGTCCCAGTGACTCAGGAGGCTGAGGTGGGAGGATTGCTTGAGTCTGGGAGGTTGAGGCTGCAGTGAACTGTGACTGCACCACTGCATTCCAGCCTAGGTAACAGCGAGACTCCATTAAAAAATATATATATATACTGTTTTGACTATTCTGGGTCACTTGCATTTTCTTTTGAATTTTAGGATTAGCTTGTCAGTTTTTTCAAAAAAACTATGTTAGGATTTTGGTAAAGAGTACATTGAGGCTGGGTGTGGTGGCTCATGTCTGTAATCCCAGCACTTTGGGAGGCCATGGCGGGTGGATCACCTTAGGTTAGGAGTTCAAGACCAGCCTGGCCAACCCCGTCTCTACTAAAAATACAAAAATTAGCTGGGTGTGGTGGCACATGCATGTAATCACAGCTACTCTGGATGCTGAGGCAGGAGAATCTCTTGAACCTGAGAGGCGGAGGTTGCAATGAGCCGAGATCGAGCCACTGCACTCCTGCCTGGGCAACAGAGTGATACTCTGTCTCAAAAAAAGAAAAAATAGAAGAAAAAAAAGAGTACATTGAATCTTTAGGTATATTTGGGGGCTGTTGCTATCTTAACAGCATTCAGTCTTACTCATGAACACAGAATGTCTCCATTTGTTTTAGTCTTTAATTTTTTTCAGTAATGTTTTGTAGTTTGCAGTGTACAAGTCTTGTACTTCTTTTGTTAAATTTAAGTATTTTATTCTATTTCAAACTATTGTAAATGGAATTGTTTGCTTAATTTCACTTTTAGGTTGTTCATTGCCAGTGTATAGAAATACAGTTGATTTTTCTTATTGATCTTGTATTCTGCAACCTAGTTGAGCTTGTTTGTCAGTCAGATAGGATTTTTTGGTGGATTCCTTAGGATTTTCGATATCCAAGATCATGTCATTTATAAGTAGAGATAGTAATGCTTTGGACTTTACAATGTGTGTGGCTTTTATTTCTTTTTCATGCATAATTGTCTTGGCTAGAATTTACAGTATAATATTAAATAAAAGTAACAAAAAGACATCCATGTCTTGTTCATGCTTTTAGGGGTAAAGCTTTCAATCTTTTATCACTAAGTGTGTTGTTAGTTGTGACCGTTTCATAGATACCTGTTATCAGGTTAAGAAATACTTTTCTTTTCCTAGCTTTTTGAGTATCTTTAGGATGAAATTATATTGGGTTTTGTCAGATGTTTTTTCTGTGTCTATTGAAACTATCATGTGAGTTTTGACCTTTATGTTAACATAAGGTATTACAGTGATTGATTTTTATATGTTGAACCAACCTTGCCTTCTGGGATGAATGTCACTTAGTCATAGTGAGTGTGTGTGTATGTGTGTGTGTAGATAGATAGATAGATAGATAGATAGATAGATTCAGTTTTCTAGTATTTTGTTGAGGATTTTTACATTCATATTCGTAAAGGATGTTGGTCTGTATTTTTCTTGTAATGTTTTTGTCTGATTTTCATATGAGAATATTGGCCTCATAGAATGAGCGGGAAATATACTCTATTTTTTGGAAGAGTTGGTAGGATTCACCCATAAGCCATTTGAGTCCAAGCTTTTCTTGGAAGTAGTTTTTTTTCCCCCACTAATTCAATCTTCTCATTCATTGTAGGTTGTTTCAGAATTTCTATTTCTTCTTGAGTCAGTTTTGGTGGTTTGTGACTTTCTAGTAATTTGTTCATTTCATATAGGCTGTGTAATTTGCTAGCATACAGTTGCTCATAGTATCCTCTTATAATTTTTATTTCTGTAGGGTTAGTAGTAATGTATTATATTCCAGTCCAGATTAGTGATTTGAATCTTATGTCTTTTTCAGTTTGGACAGTCTAGCTAACAGTTTGTCAAGTTTTTTGAGTGTTTCAAAGAACCAATTTTTGTTTAATGATTTTTTTGGGGGGGGTCTCTATTTCTTTTATGTCCTTTCTAATCTTTATTTCCTTCTTTGTGCTTTAGAATTAGTTTGCTCTTTATTTTCATATGTATGTATGACCACACCTGGCTATTTTTAATTTCTTTGTAGAAATGGAGTCTCACTAAGTTGCCCGGGCTGGTCGTAAACTGCTGGGCTCAATTGAGACTCCTGCCTCGGCCTTCCAAAGGGTTGGGATTACAGGCATGAACCAACGCACCCAGCCAATGGTCTTACTTCCTAAGGTGGAACATTATGGTTCTATTTTCAGATTTCTTTCTCATATAGCAATTTAAAGCTATAGATTTTTCTGTCAGCACTGGATTAGCTGGATGCCATAAGTTTTGGTATGTTGTATTTTCGTTTACATTCATCTCAAAGATTTTCTAACTTCTCCTGTGATTTTTCTTTGACCAATTGGTTATTTAGTTGTGTATTGCTAAATTTCCACATATTTGTGAGTTTTCTTAATTTCCTTATGTTATTGATTTCTAATTTCATTCCACTGTGGCCAGATAACATACTTTGTCTTCAGTCCTTTTAAATTACTGAAGTTTATTTTATGGCCTTACATATGGTCTATTTTGGATGGTATATCATGTGCATTTGAAAAGACTGTGTATTCTTTTGTTGTTAGATGGGCATTCGATAGATGTCGGTTAGATCTGGTTGCATTATAGTATTGTTTAGGTCTTCTATTTTCCCTTCTGTCTAGTTCTATTCATTATTGAAAGTAGAGCGTTGACTCTTAAATTACCATTGTTGAATTGTGTGTATATTCCTTCAATTCAGTTCTGTTCAGTTTCTGCTTTGGGGGTTGGGAGTTCTGTTGTTAAGTGCATATATGTTCACAATTGTTATATCTTCTTAAAAGATTAACCCTTTAACTATTATAAAATGTCCTTCTTCTCTAGCAATAATTTTTTTTTTTTTTGAGACAGTCTAGCTCTGTTACCCAGGCTGGAGTGCAGTGATGCAATCTTGACTCACTGCAACCTCCGCCTCCTGGGTTCAAGCGATTATGCTGCTTCAGCCTCCCTGGTAGCTGGGACTACAGGCGCCCACCACCACGCCCAGCTAGTAGAGACAGGGTTTCACCATGTTGGCCAGGATGGTCTCGATCTCTTAACCTCATGATCCGCCCACCTCGGCCTCCCAAAGTGCTGGGATTATAGGCGTGAGCCACTGCGCCCAGCCTAATTTTGATCATTTTTATTAGCGTTAGAAAGTAAATAATTTCCAGACTTTGTTAGCATGCCTTATGGGAAGGAAATTGAGAGAGAATACTTTGGCTCCTAATATGTCGCAAAATCTTGAGTTGATTCATGTTTGCTTTTGTTGTGTTTTTTTGGTTTGCTTTGTTATTGTTTTCATTTTCTTTTTTTTCCTCGAACATTGTGTCTTTGAAACATTAATTTTAGGAAATTTAGAGGTAATTATAGCAGCCTATTTCTTTATTATTATTTATTATTTCTTTATTATTATTTCATTATTATTATTATTTTTTAGTGACAAGGTCTCGCTTTGTTGTCTAGACTGGAGTGCATTGGCTCAATCATAGCACACAGCAACTTAACTTAAATTCCTAGGCTCAAGGGATTCCCTCACCTTAGTCTCCAGAGTTGCTGGGACTAGAGGCACATGCCACCATGCTTGGCTGATTTTTTAGTTTTGTGGAAATGGAATCTCAATGTGTTGCCCAGGCTGGTCTCAAACTCCTGGCCTCAAACAACCCTCCCACTTCAGCCTCCTAAAGTACTGGGATTACAGATGTCAACCACCTTGCCCAGCCCAAGCCTGTTTTATTCTAATTTCATAATTCTTTAAACTACTCTGTGGGAAAACTAGAACACCTTTCCTCTTTATTTCAGTTGTATGTGTTTTTATTTTGATATTTGATAAACTATATTTAACTAGTATTTGATGACTATTATTCTTATAGGCAGATAATAGATATTTAGTATTCTTTTTTTACAGATGTATTACATTGGAGGCTGAATAGATCTAGGGTTACCTGTTGTTTAAATCCTGACTCTACTTCTTATGAGCTACGTTTCTTAGACTCTCTGTACCTAAATTTTCTCACCTGTAAAATGGAGATAATAATGGTACTAATTTCATAGTATTGCTATGTAGATTATAGGAATTAGTTTCTGTGGAGTGCTGAGAATAGTGTGCATTGTTTAGAAAACATTCGCTTTGTGTTGCACATTATTAATAATTTTGTCTAGTTCTGTGAAAGGTCACATAGGTAGTAAGTGTTACAGACAGGAGTGAAATCTGGGTATTCTAATTCCAGTCAAGAGGAGGCAGTTCTATTTTGCCTGTCAGTAGGTTATGCAGTCTTTTCCAAGGTAAAAATTTCCACATTGTATGAACTGAATATAATGAAGTAAAAATAATTAATTTTGTTAGTAATAAAACACATTTGAGTACATATTGTTTGCTCAGCATTGTGCCAATTTTTAGAAATCCTGAGGTAGACATAGTTTCTATTCTAAAGATGCTAGACTAGTCCTGGAAGAAAGACAATAAGACATTTGAAACATTGTTCTTTCCATAAAAGAGAAATGTACAGAATCCAAGGGAATAGAGAGGAAAGGCATATATCCCTTTCCTTTTGGAATGGCAGAACAAAAAACAGTCTTGGAAAATCACATAGATAAGACATCACTAAAAAGTTACTATGCCAGGTGTTGTGGCTATCGCCTGTAATCTCAACACTTTGAGACCAAGGTAGGAGGATTGCTTCAGCCCAGTAGTTTGAGACCAGCCTGGGCAACATAACAAGACCCCATCTCTACAAAAGTTAGCTAGGTGTGGTGGGGAGACCTGGGTCCCAGGTACTTTTGGAGGCTGAGGTGGGAGGATTGCTTGAACTCAAGAAGTTGAGGCTGCAGTGAGTTGTAATCATGCCACAGCACTCTAGCCTGGGTGATAGAGTGAGACCCTGTCTCCCCCGCAAAATTGTAATGAATATTCATAGGATATGATAATACATGAAAGAGTTTAAAGTGCTATCTATATGTTGTTACTGTACTTTATTTTGAAATCTTATGTTGAGCCTTAGTGCATTCTAAGAAATTAATTGATGTTTACCTTTAACTTGAGTTTATTTACAATGAATAGTTTCTTTATTTCCTTTCAAAAATCTTTTATTTTTTCAGTTGCCTTTTAAAATTATGTTTTGAGGCTGGACACAGTGGCTCACGCCTGTAATCCCAGCACTTTGGGAGACTGAGGCGGGCGGATCACTTGAGGTCAGGCTGGCCAACATAGTGAGACCCCATCTCTACTGAAAATATAAAAATTAGCCAGGTGTGATAGTGGGCACCTGTAATCCCAGCTACTCGGGAGTCTGAGGCAGGAGAATCGCTTGAACCCTGGAGGTGGAGGTTGCAGGGAGCCGAGATTGTACCACTACACTACAGCCTGGGCCACAGAGCAAGACACCATCTCAAAAAAATAAAACAGAAACAAAAAATTCTATTTTGTATTGTAAAAGAAGTAATGTGCTTTTTGTAAACAATTTGGAATAGTAGGAAGTACATAAAGTAGAATTTCTCCACTCTTTTTCACCAGCATTCTCACTTACCCTGAAAATGAACTAAGCAACAATAAAACTAGTCATGCTCCCTAGAGGTAACGCTGCCTAGTTGTTTGGTATCTTCTATGCATAAATACATATACATATGCATAAGTACATGCAAGCATATCTCAAGTCTACTTGTTTATTTTTATTAAAATGCTCTAAGCTTTAGCCAAAATGGATTATTTTTCTGGATACTATCATACCTCACGTTTTTCTTTTCTTTTTTTTTTTTCGTTAATAGGTTCTTATTGGTAGCACTTAAAAATGGTATCTTAAATATATTTTGTTAACAAAATATATTATTACAATTAATTTCCCCGTGTCATTTTATTTCTTAAAATGTGATTACAAGGAAATTTAAAATCACATATGTAGCTAATATTTGTGGCTTGCATTATATTTCTAGGAGACAGCACTGATTGAGACAGATTGCTGGTTATGCATTTGCTAATCTCTTCCAAGAGGGACCCAGAAACTACAGTTCTCCAATCTGGATCTCAGAGATTATGAGAGAACCAGGCCACTTTGACTTTTTTTTTTTTAAAGCTTCATAGTAAATAGTAAATTTAAAAAAATTTTTTATTATACTCTAAGTTCTAGGGTACACGTGCACAACGTGCAGGTTTGTTACATATGTATACATGCATACCTCACGTTTTTCTTGCTCCATGTATTTTTTATGCCTTGAATGCCCTTCCCATTCAACTCCACCACTTTATGTCTAGTGTTCTTCCTGTCCTTAAAAGTCTTTTCAGATATTATGTACTCTGTCAGGCCTTTTTTCTTTACCCACCTTTGTGCTTTATTGAGCTTTGAACGTACTCTTGTGTTTCTAAACTGCCATATACTTTGACATCTCACTTTTAGTACTAACACTTTCTACTGTTCATATAGTTATTCATTTAATTTTGCATGCCCTGCTCTTACTGACAGTTTCTTTAGAGCAGTACTGTCTGTGTTTGAGCTTTTTAATCCCTAAGTACCTATTTACAAAGCCTATTGTTAGGTACCTATTTACAGAATAAATATATTTCAGACATTATAAATTCTTCTTTTTTTTTTTTCCCCAAGGTAGAGTCTCACTCTGTCTTCCCAGGCTAGAGTGCAGTGGCGCAATCTTGGCTCACTGTAGCCTCCACCTCCTGGGGTCAAGTGATTCTCGTGCCTCAGCCTCCCAAGTAGCTGGGATTACAGGTGCACGCCACCACACCCAGCTGATTTTTGTATTTTTAGTAGAGATGAGGTTTCACTGTGTTGGCCAGGCTGGTTTTGAACTCCTGACCTCAGGTATCTGCCCACCTTGGCCTCCCAAAGTTGGGATTACAGGCGTGAGCCACCGTACCTGGCCTTCAGACATCATAAATTATTATTCTGATTTTAAACTGTCTTGGGGAGAAGTTAGGAAAGCTGTAGCTGTGAATTGAAAATAGAACTTAACTTCTTTTTTTGGTATGATTAATGATTTTGAATAAGTTTTTCTGAGCCATTGTTTTCTTGATCAGTTTTTAAAATTAAAACTAAAATCGACAAAGACTAAAGTTTTAAGAACGAGGATATAGACATAGAAATATATATTGTAAATATTTTAATAGAATAGAATTTTAGGAGCAGTTCTTTGACTTTGAAGGAAACTTGTTGCTGAATATTTGCTAAACTTGATTTAACATACATGTAAATAATCAGTAATTTTTTTTTATTTTTCAGAGAATGCAGAATCTATTGATCTTAAACAGTTTTTCGACCAACATTTTTCACATATATACTATGTGTTCTTTGAAAATTTTGTGACTATTGAAGCTAGTCTTAAACAGAAAGGTAAGATGCTAACATATATCTTGGCTTATGTTAATATTTCTAATAATTGTCATAAACATAACTTAAAGGCTGTTGGACATATTGTTTCACTTATTTTTGTCGGACAGCTTTTTGCTTTCCCTCTCACACTACTATCATAGGTCTAGTGACCTGTATTTTAAAGACAACTGATGGGTTAGTATTACTATCCTTATTACTTTACAATGGCTTTGAAGATTTGCTTTTTCACTGGTCAGGTTGATTTGTTCCCTCATTGTGCCTTCTTTGGTTCTGCCCTAGGAGCATATGTCACATTTGAGCAGTCATTTTCATATTTTCATTTTCAGAGCTTATTTGAAGTTCTTTGTAATATATCATGATTTGTTTCTAGACATAAATATGTGGAACCTAAATTTAATTACAGTACTCAAAAGAGTAAAGAGAGTGACTGTGATATTGTCTACACAATGAATGGAATATGCTTTAAACATTTTACTAAATAATTGCTGGGAAAAAAAAAACCTTCATTCTTGAAATATTTTAAGTTCATTAAGTGATTGTTAACAGTGAGGACAAAATGATATGTTTTAAATGTTTTCTTATAAAAATGTTTTAGGTCACAAGTCTCAAAGAGAGGAATTGGATGCTATACTTTTTATTTTTGAGGTAAGTGCTTCTGAACCTAACTTTTCCCTTTTTCAAAAATAATTTTTGGAACATACAAAGGAATATATTTAAATTATAAAACATGTAATGAAACACTCTGAATTTGCCAGCCTTTCTAAGAACTAAATCTAAATTTTTTAAATATGCCTGACTGAATCCTATACTTTTTGAGGTACAATGTATTACTTTTTGGTACAGATATAATTATGTTTTTATACATTTGACACCACAAAATTGGTATGATATTCAGTGTGTTTGCAAACAATGAAAATTTTAATTTGTCAAAGGTTTACTGAAATGGAAAATTTGATTTTGTTTTAACTCCAAAACATTCTTACCTAAGAAGGTATATTCCTGTAACTTTTATGTGCCTGAGGGATTTATTGTTTCTTGGTTCACTGCTTTTCATTGCAAACTTGTTTAAAATAGTCTTAAATATTTTAAAAATTGTCATTTTACATTAGATTGGAAATGGGGCAAGTCTTTATAAATAAAAGTCAGGAAACATAGCTCATAGGTAAATGAACAAAATTTTGATGCTCTGCTAGTTTTTTTTTTTAATTTTTAGCACACTTAAAAATTAAGACCCTTTTACTCCCCTTTTAAAATAACTCCTTGCTCTTTATTGTCTTTCAAAGTAAACAGATAAACAGTCATAGGAGTATTCTGATCTTCACTGAGAATTATAGGAGTATTCTGATCTTCACTGAGAATTTCGAGACCTGTAGAAAGCCAGGAGTATGCATAGAAAATAATTTGGAAATCAGTTTCTGAAGATTGAGCTATTCTGTCTGGTGCTAATTAAAGATAATTCACTCTTGGCTGTATGTGGTGGTTCAAAGTAATCCCTGCACTTTCGGAGGCTGAGGTGGGAGGTTCATTTGAGCTCAGGAGTTAGAAACCAGCCTGGGCAACACCGCAAGACCTAGTCTCTACTAAAAATCAAAAAAGTTAGTCAAGGCATGGTGGTGGCAGGCACTTGTAGTGCTAGTGACTCAGGAGGCTGAGGTGGGAGGATCCCTTGAACCCAGGAGGTCGAAACTATAGTGAGCCGTGATTGTGCCACTGCACTCTTGGGCAAGAGAGTGAGACCCTGTCTCAAAAATAATAATAATAATAATAATTCACTCTTTAGTATTTTGATGTAATTTAGAATTTGAACAACCTCATTTATATGTCTCTTAGCTGTTGATTTAGTTACAGGGGGAAAAAAAAAGAATTTTTTTTAAGAGTTCCAAACAGCAGTAACGCTGATGTTAGTATCTGTTCTGCAGTTAATTTTCATTAGTCGTGACCCCTGAGGAATTTGATTATATTACTTCCTGAAGTGTTTGCATGAACTGTTCACAAGGGGAATATTGAAACGTAGTTGCTTTGAGAAAGAATAAAAATATCCACAGAGAAAGCAAGCTAATGATTCTTGGAAAGTATTCCTTCAAATGTTTACGCTTGCCTTAGATTCAGGAAACTGAGATGATTGATTAGTTAATAGAAGCCCTTTTGGAGTATTCCTTATATGTAAAAATAACTATTTTTCTATGTGTAATATATATTGATTATTTTTTATTCTTTACATAGAAATGTTTGTCTTTAATGGATCACTAAATTTTATTAGAAAAAAGATCTGAGATACCAGGTTTTCATCTTTTGAAAAAATCATTTGATTTTTGTGCTGACGTTCTTCTACTTATAGTAGGGGACCTCTACCTTTAGAAACTGATGATGAAAAAGAAATCAGAAATAAAATGATTTCCTTCTTCTGGAATAAAAAGCATCATTATGTGTTGTTACTAATAATATGGTAGAGGTTTTATATTCTGTGCAGTTTAGGGCACATGTAATCTCTTTAATCTTTTATTTACCATATAAAAATATAAGGGGCTAAATCTAAAGTATAATTATTAGTTGTAATTTAGAAATGCTTTTGAATAGTTTACAAATTTGTCTTTTCAACTTTTCTATAAGTTTATCTCTTTCTATACAAAAATAAATATAATTATGCAGTTGTTGGCCAGCTGTGGGAGACATAGGGAGGACAAAGATAAAAGAGTTTATGTGTCTCATGTCGGACCAGCATTTATCTGTGTAGAACTTTAAAATTTCTTTATCATCCTTTCATATGGGGTTTACTAAAGAAGATGATATCAACGAGAAGACAAGGAAATATAAAATATGCATGTCATCATTTGAGCAGTATATTATCAAGGCAGAGGTTTTAGAAATAGGCGTATTGAATTTGGAACCTCTGTTCTTTCACTTTCTAGCTTTGTAACCTAAGCGCACTACTTAACCCATTTCTTCATTTGTTGAATGAGATAAACCCTCCTTTTGGAATGATTGCAAGGATTAATGCAAGGTATATTAATTAATATACATATATAATAAAGTGCCTAGTGTTTGGCCCTTATTAGCATTCATTTAATGGAGTTCTAAATAATAGTAAGAACAGCAATAACAGCAAACACACAAAAATGTCATTCAGCAAGTGGATGAGTATTGAGAGCACTGTTTAGCAGTAAGGTAGCTCTTGATCGAGAATAATCCAAACAGGTATAATATTAAGGGAAATAAAAGGCAGAATTTTGAAAATATTTGTGTAAAGATTTTATTACCAATTAATGGAAACCTATATATGTTAGCTTAACTACAGGGCTCCTAAAATTTTAAATCCTGCTCTCTGTCCGGGTGCAGTGGCTCATGCTTGTAATCCCAGCACTTTTGAAGGCCAAGGCAGGAGGATTGCTTGAGGCCTGAAGCTTGGGCGCAGCCTGGACAACATAGTAGTACTCCATCTCCACAAAAATAGTAAAAAAAATTTAGCTGGGCATGGTGGCACACACTTGTAGTCCTATTTGGGAGGCTCAGAAGAGTGGATCACTTGAACCCTTGAGTTTGTGGCTGTGGTGAGTTATGATTACACCACTGCACTCCAGCCAGGGTGAAAGGGTGAAACCCCCACCTCTTAAAAAAAAAATTTGCTCTCATACCTATATCCATCATAGCATCTAAGTACCTCTAGTTTCACATGATTAACTCAGTATAAATATTTGATGGGGTTCTCATGAAATCAAAATACTTTCTCTAGGATTATCAAGATAGGAGAAAGAACCATTAGAAGAAAGAGAAAATGTCACAAATATTAATATCTGAAAGAATTGAAACTCATCAGTGATATCCACAATATAGAAATTCTAGGAATTGCTAGACATAGTGGTGTGTGCCTGTATTCCCACCTTCTTGGGAGACTGAAGCAGGAGGATTGCTTGAGTCTGGGAGTTAAGGCTGTGATGCACTATGATCATGCTTCTGAATAGCCAGTGCACTCCAGCCTGTGCAACATAGCAAGACTCTGTCTCTAAAGGGGGAAAAAAAGAAAATCTAGAAATAGTAAATAAGCATTTTAAATATATTAGAATTAGCATTTAATCATTAGGAAAACATATACCTTCTATATTATTGTAAAAGATGTATTTTGTTAATTTCTTGTTCCAAGTACTGGTTAGTATTGCTTGTTGTTTTTTGAGGCTTTCAAATAGTGATCAACATGCCAGTGCTAAAATAATGTCAATACTGTCAGATTAGCTCAGGGACTATTTTGTAGTTTTTTGTTTGTTTGTTTGTTTCTTTTGTTTTGTTTCGAGACGGAGTTTTGCTCTTATTGACCAGGCTGGAGGGCAGTGGCGTGATCTCGGCTCATGGTAACCTCTGCCTCTTGGGTTCAAGCGATTCTCCTGCCTCAGCCTCCTGAGTAGCTGGGATTACAAGCGCCTGCCACCACACCTGGCTAATTTTTGTATTTTTAGTAGAGACAGGGTTTCACCATGTTGGCCAGGCTGGTCTCGAACTCTTGACCTCGGGTGATCCACCCACCTCAGCTTCCCAAAGCGCTAGGATTACAGGTGTGAGCCACCGTGCCCAGCCTATTTTGTATTTGTTATACTTAGTGAGCCCTTTAATTTTTCACATTTTGCAGGATGTGAACTCATTACTTGGTTTTATTCTTTTCTTTTTTTCTCTTTATATTGATTTTTAGAAAATTTTACAACTTCTTCCAGAAAGAATTCATCAGCGATGGCAGTTTCATAGTATTGGTAAGTAATTCAAATATGTATTTCATATTTGAAACAAAGGATAATATATGAAAAATGTTCTTTAATGGGTTGTTAGTTGAAATGAATTAATAGGTGATGCTTTAATAAAAAGAAAATAAAGAATACAAGAACAGATTGACTAGGAATATAAGAAAAATTATAGATGAAGGATTTGCAGTCAAAATGCCACAGGAAATTTTTGGATCCACTGCTTCCTTTATTCTGATACATTAACATTGATGATAAAACTATAAAACAAAAAAGCAAGATTAGCATCAAGACAAATATCTCCTGATAACAGAAATCTCTATGAATCAGAGATGGAAGAAAAATGCAAAGTGCCAAATAGAATGGACATTTGTGTTGTTTCTAGTTTATTTACTTATTGTTTGCTAGTTCTATTTGTTTTATTGTATATTCCTTTGGATTTTCTACTGTAGGGTTATATCATCTGTGAATGAGTACAGTTACTTTTTTTTTTAATCGGATGCCTTTAATTTCTTCTTTCTTTTCTGTTTATTGTGCCTCCAGTACAATATTGAATAAAAGTGGCAAGAAAGAGCAGACATTCTTGCATTATTCCTGATTTCAGGGAGAAAGATAATGGTCAGTCTTCACCATTATATGTGATTTTAGCTGTAGTGTTTTTGTAGATGCCTTTTATCCAGTTGAAGAAGTTCTGTTTCTAGTTTGAGAGCTTTTAATCATAAATGTGCATTGTAGTTTGCCAAATGCTTTTTCTACATCTATTGATGCGATCATTATCAGTGTCATTGGTGCTTTTGTCATTTATTCTATTAATATTATGTATTTTACTAATTGATTTTCAAGTGTTAAACCAACTTTCCATACCTGAGGTAAATCCTATTTACTTACTATTTATAGTCCTTTTTATTTGTTGCTTACTTCAGTTTGCCTCTCTGTTTATGAGGAATATTGTATTGTAGTTTGTCAATCTTTATTTGGCTTTACTATTAAGATAGCTATAGAAGTTTAGAAGTGGTCCCTCTTGTTTTCTGAAATAGTTTGTGAATGAGTGGTAGGTAACATTTTCTTCTTTAAATAGTTGATAAAATTCAAAAGTGAGACCATTTGTACTTGGACTTTTCTTTGTGATATTTGTAATTATTACTTCAATTTCTTGTTTTAGGTTTATTCAGATTTTATATATCTCTTTGAGTCAGTTTGATAATTTGTTTCTTTCTAGGAACAAATTTGTTAGTAGAAAGTTGTTCAAGTTATTCCTTATAGTAATCCTTTCAATTCCTATAGGGTCAATAGTGATGTCCCCTTTCGTTCTTTTTTTTTAATATTACATAAACTTTTTATTTATTTATTCTTTAATGGTTTCAACTTTATTTTTAGATTCAGGGGATGCATATGCAGGTTTGTTACATGTGTATATCTCATGATGCTGAGGTTTATGGTATGACTGATCCTGTCACCCAGGTGGTGAACATAGTACCTAATTGTTTTTCAACCCTTGTCCCTCTAGTACTTCCCAATGTCTATTATTGCCATTTTTACGTCCATGAGTACTCAGTGTTTAGCTCCCACTTACAAGTGAGAGTATATGATATTTGATTTTCTGTTCCCATGTTAATTTGCTTTAGAATAATGGCCTCCAGCTGTATCCATGTTGCTAAATGTTGCTGCACCGGACATGATTTCATTCTTTTTAATGGCTATATCCGCTTTCATCCTTGATTTTGTTAATTTATGTCTTCTCTCCTGTTTTATTGGCCGGTCTAACTATTTGTCATATTTGTTGATCTTTTCAAAGAACAAACTTTTGATATCATTGATTTTCTTCATACTTTTTCTGCTATTTTCTTGTTTTCCATTCTAGTCTTTGATATTTTATGTGTGTGTGTGTATATATATATATATATGTTTTTTTTTTTTTTTTTGAGACGGAGTTTCGCCCTTGTTGCCCAGGCTGGAGTACAGTGGCACGATCTCGGCTCACCACAACCTCCGCCTCCCAGATTCAAGCGATCTTCCTGCCTCAGCCTCCCGAGTAGCTGGGATTACAGGCATGCACCACCACACCCGGCTTATTTTGTATTTTTAGTAGAGATGGGGTTTCTGCATGTTGGTCAGGCTGGTCATGAACTCCCGACCTCGGGTGATCCGCCCACCTCGGCCTCCCAAAGTGCTGGGATTAAAGACGTGAGCCACTGTGCCCTACCTATTTATTTTTTGTAGTACTGTATTTTTTTTAAGAGACAGGATCTTATTCAGTCACCAGGCTGAAGTGCAGTGCCATGATTGATCATGGTTCACTGAAGCCTTGAAATGGGCTTAAGCCATCCCCCTACTCAGCCTCTTAAGTAGCTGGGACCACAGGTGTACACCACCAGGCCCAGCTCACTTTTTAAAATTATTTTTTGTAGAGACAGGGTCTTGCTTTGTTGCCCAGGCTGGTCTCAAACCTCCAGCTTCAAGCCATCCTCCTACCCCAACCTCCCAAAGTGCTGGGATTACAGGTGTGAGCCATCATACTCAACCTCTTTTATATTTTATAAAACATTCTGTGGCAGGCATGATGCCCCATGCCTGTCATCTCAGCACTTGGCAGAGGCTGAAAGAGGATGATCACTTGAGGCCAGGAGTTTGAGACCAGCTTGAGCAACATAGTGAGACTCTGTCTTTAAAGACAAAAGAAATTTTTTTAAGCTAGCCTCACTTGTTGGTATGTGCCTGTAATCCCTGCTACTCAGGAGGCTGAGGCAGGAGGATCACTTAAGTCCAGAAATTCAAGGGTGCAGTAAGCTGTGCACACTGCTACACTCCAATTGGGGTGACAGAACGAGACACAATCTCTAAAACATGAAAATAAGGACAGATGTGGTGGCTCATGCCTGTAATCGCAGCACTTTGAGAGCCTGAGGCAGGTGGATCGCTTGAGCATGGGAGTTCGAGACCAGCCTGGGCAACATGGTGAAACCCCATCTAGGAAAAAAATACAAAAATTATCCAGACGTGATGACTCCTTCATGTCGTCCCAGCTCCTTGGGAGGCTGATTTGGGAAGATCATCTGAACTTGGTGAGGTCAAGACTGCAGCAAGCCAAGATCATGCCACTGCACTTTAGCCTGAGTAAAAAAATGATACCCTGTCTCAACAATAAAAAAAATTTTTTTAATTAAAAAAGAGAGAAATTCTGCTTCCTTTGGGTTTAATTTACTCTTCTGTTTCTAGGTTTTTGTTTATTTGTTTGTTTTTTTGAGACAGAATCTTGCTCTGTCGCCCAGACTGGAGTGCAGTGACGCTGTCTTGGCTCACTGCAACCTCTGCCTCCTGGGTTCAAGCAATTCTCCTGCCTCAGCCTCCTGAGTAGCTGGGACTACAGGCACATGCCACCACGCCCGGCTAATTTTTGTATTTTTAGTAGAGACAGGGTTTCACCATGTTGGCCAGGATGGTCTCGATCTCCTGACCTCGTGATCCACCCACCTCAGCCTCCCAAAGTGCTAGGATTACAGGTGTGAGTCACTGCGCCTGGCCCTGTTTCTAGTTTTTTAAGATGTAACCATAGAATATTAATCTGATAGCTTTCTTCTTTTCTGATATAGGTTTTTAAAACTATAAATTTCCCTCTAAGCTTTGCCTTATATCCATCCCATAAATTTTAGCATGTTGTATATTCAATAAAAATTATTAATGTATGGCCATTATGTGATCATTGAAGAACAAAGGACTTGAATAAACGGAATTTTATGCAATATTCATAGGAAATAAACTTGATAGTATAAAGGCAACAATTTTTAAAAATTTTGCATGATATATTTATCTCTACTGTGTTAGAGAGACAGAGACTAACTTTTCATTTTCAAGGATTGATGAACAATCATCCATAAGTTCTTGAAGTTGAATAACAGGAAACTTTACTTGTTTTTCAAGCCATCTGGCTACTGTAAGAAGCTGCTAGTCACAAAATGCACGTCCAGTAAACGGCAGCCCTGTTGGCAACCCTTGGTTTGAGAGTGCAACAGGGTTACTCACTGCTGACAGTCCTGCCATGTTTACAGCTTGTGTAAAAATATCATCCTGGGCACTTCCTGTTCTGTGGTCTTCTTTGATGAATTCCAGGTATGGTACTGCCTTACTCAAGGTGGTGGGAGTTAGCATACTCCAGAGTTAAAAGCATTCACAAAATCATTAGCAATGAGGCATCTCACTTTCTGTGCTTTGATGAAATAATTTTCATATTTTTATTTTAACAAGAAAACATTTCCTGAGAGAATTCTTCCTCTTACAAAATCATTGAACCCTTCTCGTCTGGTTGCAGCACACATGGCTTCAGTAGATACATCAGTGTCACATCTGTGACCATATTGTAGCCCATCAAATCTTGCTATACTCGATGCTGCTTCTGATGTGCACAATAGATGGTAGCAGACAATTGAATAAGTGATGTGAGAAAAAGATACTTCAATTGCTTTGGCCCCCTCAGACTCAAAGAGATCAGCAGCTTTGGACCAAAGAGACTGTACTTCACTTGATAATTCCAGTACAAGATATTCCTTTGGAATACCTATACATAGTTTGCTCACATTTATCAAACTGGGAATCATGAATGGTTTAACAGGATCCTGTGCCGTGGTAGAATCCGTAGGGTCATGTTCAGCCAGTACACCCAAGACAATTGCTGCATCATCCACACATCTGGTTAAGATTCCTTGCACTTCCATCAAATCCTCCAGGGAAATGAGACCATGATGGGAAACTAAGCCATAGTTTGGTTTGAAACCAACAAGCCCACAGTAGGCAGCAGGATTTCTGGTCAGACCTCCTGTATCTGATCCTAAAGCCGCATAGCATGTGAATGCCGATATGGCAACTGCACTCCCACCTGAGCTTCCTCCAGTTATCAGCCAGTCTGAATCTTCATTCTCAAAGTGGAGATTCTGCTTCCTCTTTTCTCTATATTGTTTTGAATAACTCCGGGGGTTTTTAACTGGTCCAAATACGCCTTCTGCATTTCCAGATCTCATAGCAAACTCATCTAAATTTGTTTTTCCATTAGTAGAGCTCCCTAATCCAACAATTTCGGAACTACTATAGCATTACCTTTCAGCATATTTGATGCACATGTAAGACAGTAATTTTTGGCTGGCTGTAGTGGCTCACGCCTGTAATCCCAGCCCTTTGAGAGGCCAAGGTGGGTGGATCACCTGAGCCCAGGAGTTTGAGACCAGCCTGGGTAACATGGCAGTACCCCAACTCTACAAAAAAATGCAAAAATTAGCTGGGTGTGGTAGTGTGCACCTGTGTTCCCAGCTACTGGGGAGGTGAGAGGATAACTTGAGACCAAGAGGCCAAGGCTGCAGTAAGCCATGATTGTGCCACTGCACTCCAGCCTGGGTGACAGAGCAAGAACCTGTCTCAAACAAATAAATTTGTTAAGTATATATATAAATATCAATATCACACAATATTTATCAATATTAAATGTATATACCATGTATATCAAATATATATCATATATATGTATATACACACACATATAACAATTCTTAACATTCCTATAGGGATTTTTAAATGTAGCCTAACAAATATATCTTAAAGTTTATATGTAAAATAAAAGCCAAAGCAATTTGGAAGAATAACAAATCAGACCAAGAGGGTGGTGGTGTTGGCTATTTTCATGCCTGATAACAAGATAAATTATAAAGTTATACTAACAAAGGCACTGTTACTGATGTAGGGATGGACAAATGGATGAATGAAAAGGAACATGGAGATCAGCCAAAGATCTAAGCTTATGTATGGAAACTTGAAATATGATTGAGATGGCGTTTTAGTTCATTTGAACATCATAAATCCCGAAATAGTACTATACTTGGTTTTCCATTTGTGAAAAAACAAATTCTGTTCCACCCACAAGGAAATAAATTTCTGATAGATTTCAGGACCTACATGTGAAAAGCGACACATAACAACTTTTTGAAGTGAGTATTTGGTTTATAATTTTAATGTAAGGAAGGATTTCTTTAGACATACAAAGAACACATAAGAAAGAAAAACACTGGCAAATTGATTATATTAAAATTTAAGTCCAGGCATGGTGTCTTATGCCTGTAATCTCAGCACTTTGGGAGGCCAAGGTGGGCAGATCACTTGAGCTCAAGAGTTTGAGACCAGCCTGGGCAACATGACAAAACCCCATCTCTACAAAAAATATAAAAATTATCCAGGCATGGTGGCATGTGCCTTTAGTCCCAGCTATCTGGGGGCTGAGGCGAGAGGATTACTTGAGCTCAGGAGGTCAAGGCTACAATGAGCCATGATCATGCCACTGCACTCTAGCCTGGGTGACAGAGTGAGAACCTGTCTCAAAATAATAAATAAATAAATAAATAAATAAAACTTATCTGCATCAGAAGATACCACCTCCCCACCCAACAAAAACGTGATTGAATTGTTTGGGATAATGTATTTTCAATTCATAGAAATAGACACAGAATTAGTAATACAGAAGGAACTCCATATATATATATATATATATATATATATATATATATATATATATATATATATAAAGAAGGCCAGGTGTAGTGGCCCACACGTGTAATCCCAGCACTTTGGGAGGCCAAGGTGGGAGGATCCTTGAGGCCAGGAGTTCCAGACCAGCCTTGGCAACATAATGAGGCCCTCTACAAAAATTACAAAAATTAGCCAGACCTGGTGGTGCACATCTGTAGTCCCAGCTACTCAGGAGGCTGAAGTGGGAGGATCACTTGAACCCAGGAGTTTGAGGCTGCAGTGATATATGATTGCACCACTATTCTCCAGCCTGAACAACAGAACAAGACCCCATCTCTTTAAAAAAAAAAAAAAGAACAACTAAATTGAAAATTGTGCAAAGGATAAAACAAGGAAACCTTGAATAGCCAAATTAAAAGATGTTCTGTGTCACTAGGAAATATCAAATGAAAGCAACATTAAGATAGTTAACATACATCAGATTATCAAATATTAGAGCATCTGTCAATGTTTTGTGCTGCCAACAATATGGTACTAGAGCCCTCCCATATACTGCTGGTAGTACTGTTAATTGTTACAACTGCTTTGGAGAAAATTGTCTAATATTTGGTAAAGCTGAAAGTAATTTTATTCCTCTCTCTCTCTCTCTCTCTCTCTATATATATATACACCCCGGGGAAACTCAGGTGTGTACAGGGAATCATGAACAATAACTATTTATTACGGTACTCTTGGAATAGCAAAAATTTGAAAACAAACCAAATGTCTTAATATAAAGACGATAAATAAATTTTGGTATGTTCATACGGTGGAATAGTATGCACCTCTTAAAATGTATTAACTAGAGCTACATAGATAAGTATAGATAAATTTCTTAAGCTAATGTTGGATGTGAAAAGTAACATATAAATAACTTTTTAAAAAAATAAATGAGTTATATGAAACAGTTTATATTATTTTTTATGGATTTATAAATGTGTAGTAATAATATAAAAATATTTTTTGAAATGATTAATACCAAAGCCTAGATAATGGTTTCCTCTGGGGAAGAAAGGAACAATATGATTTGGGCCTCAGTGATACCTGTACAGTTAAGTAAAACATTGGAGATAATGCAGGTAAGTGAAATAAACATGGAACTACGTGTAGATTTATTCATACTGAGTGGTGGTCCTCTGCAGGTTTGTTCATGTTATTTTCAGTATTTTATTATAGGTTTGAAATATTTCATAATTTAAAAGAAAAAAGGAAATATTAATGACTTTTCAAAACTTAGAAAATTAGTATAATGGAAATATTCATTAGGAAATATTACAGTTAAGGATGTTCATGTGGTTAACTAAATGAAAATTTTCTATAGTGGATTTCATTTGGATAGTGATAAAAGTATTTTATTTTATTCTTAGTCTAAATAAGAGATTTATAATAGATTGTTGTGTTAAATGCAATTTCTGGCCTAGGTTTTGTTAATAAAATAAATCATGTTTAATTGCAATAAAGCATGTGTTGAAAAGGTGATTCTTTTTATATGCCCTTCTGATCCCAAGTATGGCAGAAGGATATAAAGGTCACCAAGAATAATTTGGAGGTTGCCAAGGACTTATTTAAAAGTGTTTTCAAGTCCGACCGAGAACTCTGACATTTACAAATAGATAAGATGTGAATATTTAAAATCATATTTTCTTTTCAGGATTGATTTTAAAGAAGCTACTTCACACAGGAAACTCCTTAAAGGTACAACTATGTTTACTTTCCATGACTTTAAAAATACTGAGTAGAACATACATCCCACCTGTTAACACTTTTCCTACCTAAGCTTTTTCTTAAAGATCTTTGAATTGTCTTCAGTTTATTTAATTGAAGTGAGTTCCCTTAAAATGTAGCAAGAGGCTGGGTGCAGTGGCTCACGCCTGTAATCTCTACACTTTGGGAGGCTGAGGTGGGTGGATCACTTGAAGCCAGGAGTTTGAGACCAGCCTGGCCAACATAGTGAAACCCTGTCTCTACTAAAAATACAAAAATTAGCCGGGCGTGGTGGCACGTGCCTGTACTCACAGCTACTTGGGCAGCTGAAGCAGGAGAATTGCTTGAACCCTGGAGGCAGAAGTTGCAGTGAGCTGAGATCAAGCCAATGCACTCCAGCCTGGGCGACAGAGTTAGACTGTATCTTAAAAACAAAAACAAAAACAAAAACAAAACGTAGCAAGAGTTTGTTTGACAAACCATTCTAGGTTGACTGGGGACATTGAAAAAACTGTTGTACTTTGCCACTCAATGGACTCATTCACCAGCAATCTTTCCTCTTTATGGTCCCCAGAAGGAAAACATTATTTAGTCATTCAACAGATTATTCTTCATTCCACCATAGCCACTATTAGATGTAGAGGGAAGTAGGGGAGATATACATATATATATAAACATTTTTGTTTCTTTTTCATTATGCCATTGTCCTGTGGTAAGAGAAGCTGCCCATTCCGAAAATATCTTGCTGTAGGTTAGGTAAAGTAACATTATTATAGGTGCTTTTGGCATCATGGCTTGGGTATAAAAGTACAAAGGAATAAGCCTTCCTGTAGCTTTTCTCCTGTTATCTGGCTGAACCATGAAAGTAACAGCAGTTGAATACCTTTGACAGTGGCCATGAACAAGCTCTGGTAAGGTAATTTACAAAGCTATCAGTGAGGTTAGGTTAGTGGAAGACTAAGTGTTTTGCTTGTCAGAGATTGAATTTTCCTCTATTTCTCTTTTACTGTTTTTATGCTGAGAGAATGTTCATTAATCAGTTAAAATATTTATTGTCTTCTGTGTACAGGGTATTGTTTTAGATGCTTTAATAGAGTAGAACAAAGTTGGTATCTTGGAGCTTAGAATCAAATAATAAGTACATGAGATAATTGCAGAGAGGTTTTAAATAATTTTTATTTAAATTAAATCATTTTATTTTTAATAATTTAATTGTAACTTAATAATTTTAATAATTTCAGAACTTTTCAGGGGGAAGAACATTGAATTCGCAGTGTGCCAGGATCCCCATAACCATTCCTCCTTTTACCAAACTCATTCTCACCACTAACAGTCATTGCTCTCTCGCTTCTTGGTTTAGACTAGTGGTGATGGGAGGTAGGCAAGGAGGGAAGTAGACAAGAAGGAAAAGATTTTCTAATTTTTATAAATGGAACTTACAGAATAAAAATTACCTGATGGCTTTAAATAGAGAACAAGTTCATTCTATACTTGTTAAAAATCCATGCATTTGTATTTCTAAATAATGATTTCAATAGATGCTGTCTCTCTTCTCCTCAACTTCCCCTTCCTTCCCTGCCCTGCCTCTCGAAAGTATCATTCTGTTGTCATCATCTAGAGAACTTTGTTTTTCAAAGGAAGAAAATATTTCCATTATAAATAAAAATACTGTCTATTTTCATTTTATTTTAGATTAGGCGGGAAGGTGTTCGTCTTTTCTTACTATGGTTGCAAGCTCTTCAGAATAACTGTAGCAAAGAACAGCTCTGGATGTTTTCATGCTTAATCCCTGGATTTTCAGCACCACAGTCTGAACATGGACCTCGAACTTTAGATAATCTCATTAATCCTCCACTCAACCTTCAAGAAAGTAAGATTCATGGGATGTTATCCGTCAGTAGGTTTAAGCTTTCTATGTAGTCTCTTAGTGTATTTTTTCAAATGTCTGTGCATTCATTAACTGGGTAATCCAAGGCAATGCTTTAAAACATAGCTTTTATTATTATTCAGGTATGGTGAAGTCAGCAGATCAAGAAAGCTGTTGAAATAATAGTTTGTTACTCACAGTTCCCAAGAGGAAGGGGCATGCCATGCCACAAGGGCTATGTGGGGGAAGCACCAGAGTTGGTCAGGAGGCAGAGAGAACAGGGGAAAACATGGGCAAGAGTCTTTATTATGGTTTCTATGGGAAGAAACAGGCAACCCAGATTAAGCAAGTTTAGGATTAGCTAGTTTGAATAATTCCAGTGGGCTGTAGGTTGTTAAGAGTTGTCCCTAGTTGTCTGGTACCCAGCCCCTTTGTAATTAGGACAGAGGAGCAGTCACCCTGAATGTGAGTGTGGAGGAGGTGGTAGCGGTGTGGGCTCTGGACTGGTTGGTTTGAATATGAAAGGCATGCTCACAGGCTAGTCACTTACTGTCTCTAGGAACTGGCTAGCCCTAGGAAGGACATATTCACTCTAGAGTCAGTAAAGCCCCAGAGGTATAAGCATCAAAAACCTATGGTTAATACAGATCATTTAACATTTTTCATTAATTATTACATATCACCTTGTATCCTGGAGTTAATTTGGATGTACATTGAAGTACAAGTGTGTTTTATTTTGTCCATTAAATGACTGTGAAAATGTTATACGTAAATTGAATTTTTATAAATTTTCATAAATAGTACTGCTATTTAAAAATGTATAATTTCAGTAGTGTTTAATTTTTGCTTTCATTCATTAGTGAGTCTTTGTGGTTTCTACCTTAACTTTTTCTAATATTCCTTTCTTTTTTTTTTTTTTTTTTTTGAGTCAGAATCTCACTCTGTCACCCAGGCTGGAGTGCAGTGGCATGGCCTTGGCTCACTGCAACCTCTGCCTCCTGGGTTCAAGCAATTCTTCTGCCTCAGCCTCCCGAGTAGCTGGGACTACAGGTGTGTGCCACCATGCCCAGCTAATTTTTTTGTATTTTTAGTAGAGACAGGGTTTCGCCATGTTGGCCAAGCTGGTCTCGAACTCCTGACCTCAAGTGATTGGTCCGCCTCGGACTCCCAAAGTGCTGGGATTACAGACATGAGCCACTACACCCAACCAGATTTTTCTAACATTCACTTTTTTTTTTTTTTTACTTCTTTAATTCTCATCTTCGTGTATGAATCCTGTTATTTAAATAAGTTAAAGTTATTTCTTTATTCTTTCATGAGCAAACATTGTCATATACAGTGCTACATTAGTCAGCCAAGGCTGCAATAACCAGACTGGGTGGCTTAAATAACAGCCAATTGGGCCCATTCACATGATCTCATGTAACTTTACCTCCTTAAAGGCCCTCTCTCCAAGTGCAACCACACTGGGGGTTAGGTTTTCAACATATGAATTTTCAGGGCACGTAGTTCAATCCAGAGCAAGTACTGTGTTAGGTACTACCTCTTATTTATAATTTTTATTTCTATAAATTTAGGTTTTGTGGTAAAGCAAAACTATGTTTGTAGAACAAAATTTTAGAAACAGTACCAAGCTGGCATAAAATGTATTAATGAACCAGTTCAAATAGGCTACATATGCATGCTTATTTACATTATATGTTATTTTGAAGTTTTTTGTTTTGTTTTGTTTTGTTTTTGAGTGAGACAGGGTCCTGCTTTGTTGCCTATGCTGTAGCGCAGTCCCATGATCAGCTCACTGTGACCTCAAACTCTTGGGCTCAAGTCAGTAGCTGGGACTACAGGCACATGCCACCCACCACACCTGGCTAATTTTAAAATTTTTTGTAGAGATGGGGTCTTGCTATGTTGCCTGGCTGGTCTTAAACTCCTGAAGTCAAGCAGTCCTCCCACCTTAACCTCCCAAAATGTTGGGATCACAGGTGTCAGCCACTATGTCTGGTCTACTTAACAGATGTTCTATAAGCATTTTTTTTCTCATTATAGAGAGGTTTTCTTTCATCACTCTTTTTTAAGAGATAAGGTCTCAAAGCTATGTTGCCCAGATTAGAGTGCAGTGGCTATTCACAGGTGCGATCATAATGCACTGTAGCCTTGAACTCTTGGGCTCAAACAATCCTCCAGCCTCAGCCTTCCCAAGTAGCTGGGACTACAGATGCACACCACCACACCAACTCTTTTATCAGTGTTTTTGTGGATGACTTTAAAAATAATTATTATTTATTTTAAATATATTTGTGACTGACTTCTGCCCC
This sequence comes from Pan paniscus, assembly GCF_029289425.2. Classification (NCBI taxonomy): domain Eukaryota; kingdom Metazoa; phylum Chordata; class Mammalia; order Primates; family Hominidae; genus Pan; species Pan paniscus. The sequence goes on along the minus strand of NC_073264.2, from coordinate 37,072,597 downwards.
TTCTCTTTTTAAGAATAGAAGTTTTGCTTTTTAGTCTGTAAGATGTGGAAAATATGGAGTCTCTGTATACTCCCCAGCAGAGACTAAGACGTCTTTATGGGAACAGTGGATTTTAAGGGGGTTTTTATAGCTTCACAAAATAAAGCTTTCATAAACTGTGTTCTTCTGTATGATGACAGTGGTCCAGGAAGTCCAGAGTACAGATGATAAAGTTTGTATTTTCTTACTTCTTTTCTTTTCTTTTTCTTTTTTTTTTTTTTTTTTTGAGACGGAGTCTTGCTCTGTCGCCCAGGCTGGAGTGCAGTGGTGCGATCTCGGCTCACTGCAACCTCCACCACCCAGTTCAAGCGATTCTCGTGCTCCAAAGTAGCTGAGATTACAGGCGTGTGCCACCACGCCAGGCTAAATTTTTTGTATTTTTAGTAGAGATGGGGTTTTACCATGTTGGCCAAGGCTGATCTCAAACTCCTGACCTCAGATGATCCACTCGCCTCGGCCTCCCAAAGTGTTGGGATTATAGGCGTGAGCCACTGCGCCCAGCCTAAAGTTTGTATTTTTAAAGAATAATTTTTAAAATAATTTTTAGAATAATTTAAAGAGTAATTTTTAAAATGAGTGGCAGAATAACATACCATGTATTATTTAAAAACTGAAATCTACCTCTGTTGTGAGCTTGTTGGTTGATATTTACTGAGAGTCAGGTTTAGGGACCTACATATGTTTACCAGGTACTAATTGTTCAGCTTAGGAAATATTTAAGAGAATTCAGCTAGTTGTGGGTTGACTTTCTTGCATTTGCATTTGTTATAATGAATTTTTCTGAACATCTGAAAAGTAAAAAATATAGAACTTTCTTATTTTGTAAGTGTTAACAGATTGGTACTTTGATAAATAAGTGCATTATTACTAATGTTTGTCATCTTATGGAATTTTTGTAATGGGCAGTTTTCATGTGAATTTGAAATTACCAGAAGTTCTTTCTCAACTGAGATGTTACATACTTGTAATCACTGTGTTATTTGTTTGTCCATCCCTTTGTCACATTCTCTCAATCAAGGGTTCACAGAACAGCTGATTGTTAAAAATTGTGGCCAGGCACGGTGGCTCACACCTGTAATCCTAGCACTTTGGGAGGCCGAGGCGGGCAGATCACCTGAGATCAGGAATTTGAGACCAGCCTGGCCAACATGGTGAAACCCCATCTACTAATAATACAAAAATTAGCTGGGCATGGTGGCAGGAGCCTGTAATCCCAGCTACTTGGGAAGCTGAGGCAGGAGAATCGCTTGAACCTGGGAGGCGGAGGTTGCAGTGAGCCGAGATCGTGCCATTCATTGCACTCCAGCCAGGGTAACAGAGTGAGACTCCGTCTCAAAAAAAAAAAATAATAATAATAATAATAATAAATAAATAAATAAAATTTATTTTTGTGATCAACTATCAGGGATGATCTTAAGATTTATTTCAAGGATCAGTCATTAGAAAGTTTTCAAGCAATTTTCATTGCATACTCATTTTGCAGTTAAAGTTTATTTGGTTATATTATTGTTTTATTAAATTTGTTTTGTAACTATATACTATTCTTTTGTCTTTGGATAGCTCAAGTCACTATAGAAGAAATCACTCCTCTTGTCCCCCCACAATCAGGAGATAAAGGGCAAGAAGATCTCACAAGCTATTTTCTTGAAGCACTTCTAAAATACATAGTCATTCAGGTACTTGTTATCTTCTTTGATATCACACTCCTTACTATCCTATGTGGGTGATTCCCTTTTCTGTCTCTTACCATTATTCTGTCATAGTAGATATTTGCTTATTTTCTTTTTGTCAGGGAGGTTGGAGGGGAAGGGTCAATGGCTTGCTTTTAATTAGCTTTAGCTTTTAAGCTTTTACAAGTGTAATCAACCAAGTGATGGTGGTAGGGGATATTTCCTACACTTCTCATGTAAACTCAAGTTTTAGATTCTTCTTTGGAGTAAAATAGACTCTTCACTCTTTAGAAGGGTATTCCTTAGTTAAAAAAATTCCCTCTTCGTGTTTTTTCCCTGTATCCCTCTATTCATCCTTGGCTGCCACAATAAAAAAGACAGAAAGTACAAGGACATGTTTTTCTTGCATCTGTAGTGGAAACCTTAGCAGCAGACAGTAACTGCTCCAGGTCTGTCACATAGTAGATGCATATAGTTGCTTATTTTCTTGAAGAAGAAGTGACAAATTTTTGCTATTGAAAATATGTTAATATCTCTTTCTCAAATCATTGGAGGGATGACGACACTCTTAGGAATCTAGAGAGGGACAATTTTGTAGACTCTGCGTATACCTTCTTATGTGAGACAGTTGCGCTTATTTTCTAATCCTTTCATTTGTGATCAGCAGTTGTGATAGTTCAAATGAAAAGCTGAAAATTGTTTGATTTAGGAATCAATCTGCCAATATGTAACAACTAGGGAGGTGGGCTGCAGGATAATGATTAGGAGAAATGTAATTTACACTTAAACCTGTTTGTACCTTTTGAATTTCTAGGTGCATGTATTTTGCAAGGTAACCTATTCACCTTTAGATATAAAATTTGCATACCCTGATTGACTGATGAAAACGCTTTTATTTACACATTTCTTGTAATGGCTCCAAACACAAAAATTCCTCATACCTCAGAAACAAACATTATAAAGTTAATTTGGACCCTAAACTAGATTGCCAGAGTTTGAACCCTGATTCCACATTTTACTAATAGTGTGGCCATTGGCAAATTAGTTAATAACCACTTAGTGTTTCTGTGTCCTTATTTGTGAAATAGAGATAAAAATAATACCATTTTGGTGTATGAGGCCTAAATAGTGCACAGTGCTTAGAATAAAATAATGCACAGCATGCCATAAGTGTTCTGTAGTGGGCAGGTGTTATGATCATCATTGTTATTACTAATTTTTCTTTAAAAAATACTTTTGTACTTCATATAGATTTTAAAGATTGCTTTACTGATTTATTGAGCTATAATTGATACACAATAAACTGCAATATTTGAAATTTACAGTTTAATGAATTTTATTATGTGTATACATCCATGAAACCTTTACAATTAAGATAATGTATATATTTATCACCTCTAGGCATTTTCTTGGATCTTTGTTTGCTTTGTTTTTTTGTTTGTTTGAGACAAGGTCTTGCTCTGTAACCCAGGCTGGAGTACAGTGGCCCAGTTATGGCTTACTGCAGCCTCAACCTCCTGGGCCTAAGTGATCCTGCCACCTCAACCTCCCAAGTAGCTGGGACTACAGACCACCGAGCCTGGCGAACTAAAACTTTTTTTTTTTTTTTGTTAGAGAGAGATAAGGTCTCACTGTGTTGCCCAGGCTGGTCTCAAACTCCTGAGCTCAAGTGATCCTCCCACCTTGGCCTCCCAAAATGCTGTGATTATAGGCGTGAGCCACCGTGCCCCTTGGATCCCTTTGTAATTCATCCCCTTGAATTCTCACACCACCATTTTATCTTTAGACATCCATTGATCTGTTTTTTGTCATTATAGAATAGTTTGTTTTCCATAGTTTTATGTAAATATAATCATAGGGTACATACTTTTTTTTGGTCTTGCTTTGTTTTCTGTTTGATTATTTTGAGAATTGTCTATCTTCTTGTATGTGTCAGCAGTTTGCTCCTTTTATAGCATTCCATTGTAAGGGATGCACCAGTTTATTCAGTTATTTGTTCATGGTTATTTGAATGGTCTCTAATTTTTGGCTATTTAAAGTAAAACTGCTGTGAATATTGGTAAACAAGTTTTGTGTGGACATAATAACAGTAGAATGGCTGGGTCAAATAGTAGGGGTATATATTGACTAAGAAACTACCAAGCTGTTTTCCAAATGACTGTACCTTTTTACATTCCACCAGCAATATGTAAGACTTATACAATTGCTTCACATCCTCACCAACAGTTGGTACGGTCAATTTGTAATTTTAGCCATTCTAGTGAATGTGTAGTGGTATCTCATTATGGTTTTAATTTGTATTTCCCTAACAGCTAATGGTATGTTGAATATCTTTTTATGTGCTTATTTTTCATCCATATATCTTGGGTGAAGTGTCTGTTCACTTTTTTTGCCCATTTTTAAATTGGCTTGTCTTATTAAGTTTAAGCTTTTTATATGTTTTAGAAAGAAGTCCTTAGTCAGATGTATGTTTTGCAAATATTTTCTCCCAGTAGCTCATCTTTCCGTTTTCATAGCAGTCTTTTTAGAAGCTTTTTATTTTGATGAAGTCCACTATACCACTTTTTTAATGGATCTGACTTTTGGAATTGTTTCTAATCTTTGCCTAATCAAATGTCACAAAGATATTCTCCTACGTTTTCTTCTTGAAGTTTTATAGTTTTATGTTTTACATTAAGGTCTGTGGTCCATTTTGAGCTAATTCTGATGTATGAGCAATGTTGGCTTTAATCCTTTGATTAAGGTAGCGTCTGCCAGGCTTTTCCAGTGTATTATCAGTAAGTATTACACTGGAAAATCAACAAGTATTTTGTGGGGAAGTACTGTGTAACTACCTAAATATCCCCTTTCTTACAGAAATTTCACATGTTTTAGGATCCATTGAAGGCTTTTGACTTTGTAATTACGCGGGTTACCAAATGATAATTTTTAAAAAACAGCTTTATTGAGATATGATGCACATTTTATATAGTTCACTCACTTAAAACATACAGTTCAGTGTGTTTTAAGTGTATTCACAGGGTTACACAGCCATCACAGTATAATTTTAGTGCTAATAAGAAACCTCATACCCATTAGGAGTCAGTCCTCTTACCCCCAACCCTTTCATCCCCACCCCTATGCAAACATGAATTGATTTTCTGTCTCTATATATTTGCCTATTCTGGACATTTCATGTTAATAGGATCATACAATATGTAGTCTTTATTGACTAGCTTCTTTTACTTAGCAAATGTTTTCAAGGTGTATCCATGTTGTAGCACGTATCGATACTTCATTTTTATTGCGGTGAATAATATTATATTGTATACATATACAGTATTTTGTTTATCTCTTCATCAGCCGATGAGTATTTGAGTTGTTTCTACTTTTTGGCCAACTGGTGATATTAATTCCATCATTACTTCTACATTCAAGAGTTGGCTACATACTGTAGGAAAAAGCTTTCTCCCCTCCCCATTTGTTTACTTACTTATTTATCTCAACACGGATTTATGCATTCCTGTGAATTCATGTGTTAATGTTTACTACAGTTACCAATTTTGATGCTCAGGTTGTCCTAAATTTGTCTAGTGGAAGTTCCTTCAAGCTGAATCCTATGCCTTTGAATTGTTTCCGTCATTGTCTGAGCACTTCCTTACTTCCTGGCACCACAAGATGTTCCAAGCTCATCTCGTACCTTCCTTGTCCACTCTGGAATCTGCTGCTTCTCTAAGGAGCTGTCATTCATTTTAATGAAGAATTGTATTCACAGACACAGACACACACAAATCCATGTTTCTGTCTGTCTGTCTGTTTATCTATCTATCTTAATGTTAATTCATACCCATTTTCCAGCTTTTAGTCTAGTACCACAGGGTTCATTCTGGTTTCTTCCTTTCCATATTTATAACTCTTACCTGTCAATGAGAAATGTGGTTCATATTATTCTTAGTATATATACTTATTTAATCAGTCCCCCTTGTGTATAATCAATCTCCCGTTGCCACCATTGCCCTCCTCTGCAGACATTCTCCTTAACTTGATTGGGTTCCAGTACCCCACTCTGGGCCTTTGCCAACCACCTGCTTGGATGTCTTCGTCACCTTCTTAGAGTTCTCATACCCTATATTATACTGCTATATCTCTTTCTGTCCTCACTTCTTCCACTTCATGGACACCCTCCTCACTCCTCTCAGACTGTGAGTCCCCACTGGGTTACTGCCTCTGCTGTACCCCCTTTATGGATGCCCTGCGTCCTGTGTCAGGCTCTGATCGTCTGCACTTGACTGCTGCTACTGCTTACATACACACACCCCTGCCACATATGCTTATGTATTTTGTATGGTTTTTTAGGCTGAATTATTCAGGAATGGGCAAAAGGGAAAGAACTTTAATATTTTTGTCATTAGTAGGGCCAACTTTTGTGTAATTTTCATAGTTTTTTGAAGCATACTTCTAAGGTTTTTTAAACATATACATAATGTACTTGTTTGACATTAGACCAATTTAAAAGATTTGTCCTTATGCTATGTATCATGATCTTTAGTGTTAACAGTTCAGTGTATTGCAACCTTTTACAAGCTTGTTTATAATTGCTAATACTTGCATTTAAGAGATTCTTTCTTCTGGAATGATTCTAATTATATAATTTATTTTTAGGTAAAAAGTTTAGAATGGAAGAACAAAGAAAACCAAGAAAGGGGATTTTCATTTTTGTTTTCACATTTTAAGAAATATTACTTGCCTTATATTTTTCCAAACATCTGTAAGGAAAACAGTTTATATCATCCTATACTTGGTAGGTAATGTTTGAAATTTTCTGAAAGATCACACTTAAGAGTAAAATAATCTCTCACTGTAAAGTTGGCATTTGTTACTGCAGGAAACTGATCATATTTAATACTTGTATTGGTTGGTATAGATATGATACCTAGATTCATACTGAAAGCAAATTTATATTAATAGGAAATTTTCAATGAGAATGAGTTTTTCTTTCTTTTTTTTTTTTTTTGTTGTTTTTTTTTTTTTTTTTTTAAGAGACAGGGACTCACTCTGTCACCCAGGAGGCTGGAGTGCAATGGCATAATTATAGCTCACTGCAGCCTTGAACTGCTGAGCTCAGGCAGTCCTCCCATCTCAGCCTCCCCAGTAGCTAGGACAACAGTCATGCACCACCACATCTGGCTAATTATTTTTTTTTTTAGAGATGGGATCTCCCTATGTTGCCCAGGCTGGTCTTGAACTCCTGGCTTCAAGTGATCCTCCTGCCTTAGCCTCCCAAAGTGCTGGGATTATAAGCATGAGCCACCACACCCAGCCAACAATGAACAGATTTTTAAAAACACTTGTTCTCTGGATCTTATCAATTATAAAAGTTAGCCCACCAGAAATATTTGCGATTGTAAATTAAACTGAATTCTTGTTTGGCATGATCCTTAGACTATATTATAAATTTTCTTTTTAAGGTCCCCCCATATGGGGGTTCAATCAAGTGTTAGTCTTATTCAAATTCTGTGTGAATAATTACATAGCCATGTTTCATCCAGTATTTATATAGATTGGTGCAAAAGTAATGGCAGTTTTTGCAATTACTTTTAATAATTATTGTGCCAACATATCTCTTGGAACCTTGAGCCTAGAGCCTTGTGTACAAATCCTGGGTTAGAAGCATATCTCTGCCATATATAGAAGGTATTGGTAGTCCGTAGGTAAATTGTCTCTTTCCCAGAAAGATGTTCCTAATACCAAGTTTAGGCAACTAACAGGCTCAGGTAAAACCTCATATTTTGTATGACTTCAAACTATGTGTTTCAGTGGTAGGTTAATTGAAGTGTGAGCTCTTATTTATTTTAAATGGTTCTGGAAGCTTCTTTGTACTTAGGTAGGTTCACTGAACTTTTTGATATTTTGTAAAAATACATGTTTCCACATATCATCCTGGTATATATGGTTCACTCTTCTGAGTTCCATGCAAACATCTGGCAAATTTTGAAATGTCATTTCTGTGCTAAAGCTACTTGTGAAACCAGAGTAGCATAACAATATTTTCTCAAGTATTTAAAAATGTAGGTTTTTTCTAAACATAATTTCTTTCTTATTTTGGTTTTCATTTTCCTTTTATTTTGCACAGACATCCCGCAGATGAGACCAAAGCCACATTATGTCATGATAAAGAAAGATGCTGAAACCAATGAAGCAATCTATTGTACAAAGGAGCCTTTCATTAAGGCTCGTGTTATTGTCATTCGTTGGCTGGTTTCTTTCTGGCTGGAGCCAAAACCACATACAGGACCTCATATTCCTGGGATGGAAGGTGAAGTCTTGCCAAAGAATATTCAGGTAATGCACAAATGAGGCAGGCCTGTTAAAGTTAGAAATGGCTTTTGATATTTAGTCCATTGAGTTCAGTTGCCTTAGGTGGAGCGTACACTTAAATAATAGTGCTATTTTATTTGTATAAATATATTTTGTAAATGCAAATCTTAATTATAGAATTAATAAGTTTCTTAATAAAGAAATGAAACGGGAAGTATAGAAGATAATTTCATTAGTATGTCAGTCTCAGCTTCTTATTTCTATATTTTAATTATACAATACTAAAAATATTCTTTATTGTACAGATAAATCTTACAAGTGAAAAGAACTGTGATCAAATGGTAGAACCTTGATGGCCCTTTTTAATTTGGGGGCATTCACAAAATGCAGATTAAAAGACCTGTTCACACCCCCTTCCCCCCTTTTTCAACAAAGACGCCAAGTCTAGAAATGTGATATAAAATTACAAAGCAATACAGTAGAGGAACTAATATTTCAAACTGTTGTTTTGGATTTAACAGTTTACTTTTTTCCCTCATACTTCTTTTTTATCTTCTATTTTCCCTCGTACATTTTTCTAAACATGTCTATATTACAGTATTTTTACTACTTTTATTTTCCTCTCCTCAGATTTTCTTAGTTTTTAAAATCTTAAACTATGTGTGTTTTTTCTATAACACCTTAAATCTTTTATAAGTAGGATAAAGGTATAACGTGTGTTTAGTTCATCAGAATTCAGAAAATTTGACTTTTATTCCTCTTAGTTTATTTATCTTTAGCAAACTGTATTGTGTGTCTTCCTCCAAAACTTTGCTCTAACTTCTGTATTAAGAACTATTAAGTGCGAAAATTCTCAAGCAGAACTATCTGCTTTCTGATCCTAGAATGTAATTGATGAAAATCATAAATGTTTTTGGTTGGAAAGGTATATTTGAGATCATTTATTTAAGCTCTGTTATTTTATGGATGACAAAACTGAGGCCAAAAATTGAATAACTTAACAGAAAGTAATTTATACCACAGAATAGTGCTACTTCTACCATATAGTAATTTGCTTATCACCACCTTAAGACTTGATTTTTCCCTATCTGGTTAGGCTTGATCTTCAGACTTGGTGAAAATTCCATTATTAGAATTATAGAATTTTCTCTCAAGTTTTCTAATATTTTCTGTTAGTTTTGTTCCTACTTCTGTCATAAATTTTGTTCCTTTGTTTTTTGTTTTGTTTAAGAAACTTTTACTTGTCTAAATTTTTGTCCACAGTAAAATAGAGATAATTTTAAACATTAAGTTTTTATTAGGTAAACATTCTGATGTTAAGTTATTTACTTATTCTTGAAGGTCTGAGCTGTCTCTAATTCCATTATTCATCCACCCAGCTTTGATTAATAACTTGTTTGAACTGCAAACTTACTGAGAAGAATATATAACTATAGGTGGGTAGATGATTAATTACCACACATTTTGGAGTATCTGTCACTTAGATGTTGAGTTACTTGCATTGCCACTTAATTATTTAGAATGGCTTTTAAATGAAACTCTATGCCCGGAGTTTAAGCAGTGGTATAAATTACTTGGGAAATGTTTTGGATTTTGTCAGTATTACCTATTAAAAGACAAAATACATAGTTAAATGATTATGATATTGTTTCTCTCTTTTTTTTTTTTTTTGTATTTTAGAGAGCAGCTGCTAGTTTAGTATCCAGAGAAGAAAGCAAAAATGATAATGCTGATAAAGCAGACAGAACTACAGAACCCGAACAGTCTCATTCCAATACAAGCACTCTCACGGAGCGAGAACCTAGCTCATCTAGTCTCTGTAGTATTGATGAAGAACATCTCACAGACATTGAAATAGTTCGCAGAGTTTTTTCTTCTAAAAGGAGTAATGTAAACTTTGTGACAGAGATATTTCGTCAGGTAACATACCTCTCAGTATTTTTAATTTATAAGGAAGGCTTTTATCTTTAATATTAAACATACTGATTTTTAGCTGGGAACAGTGGTGTGTACCTTTAGTTGTAGTTGTTCAGGAGGCTGAGGTGGGAGAATCGCTTGAGCCCAGGAGTTTGAGGCCACTTTGGACAACATGGAGAGACCGCATCTCTTAAAAAAAAAAAAAAGAGCGAGAGAGAGAGAGAAATTACTGATTATTAGCTATTTAAAATATATTCTTCATGTAGATTTTTAAACTAATTTAAGTAATTCTTAGTAGTAATTCTTAGTTTAAGAATTTTAAACTAAGTAATTATTAAACTAAGTTTATACTTAGTTTATATAATTTACATCTAATCCTCTAGTATTTTCTATTCTTTATATATTTTAGTTTGTGATACTTTTAGCGTAATAATTATTTTCCCCTTATACTCCTGTTACTAGAATAATTTTTTAAATTACTCATTATAGATTGAAACTCTTCTATCATTTGATTAATAAACTATGGTAAAATTATTTTATCTTCCACTCTATCATCAGTAAATGGTTTATGATATAAGAAGGGAGGTTTTTATTGCTTTTACCCTCAAGGCTTAGTTTTGTCCTCTAAGGCATTCTGAAGTCAAAGTTGGTTAAGACAGATATTTCTTAAGGAAAGTATAGAAAAAAAAAAAGGGAAAATAAAAGAACAGAAAGCTGTTTCACATGAAACAGCTGGAAATCCCTAAGTGCATGTTCTCAAATATGTAGAAATTTTGTGGAAGAGAAACCTTACGAAAACTACTATTTGCTCTTGATGGCAAAGGCACTTAACTTTTACAGGTAAACAACATTGAGTTTTGCAGCTGAGGGGGATCATTCAGGTGTCTCAGCAAGTAAGTGGTAGATCTTCAAATAAAATGCCCACATCCTGGTTCCCATGTCAGTGCTCTTTATTCAGTGCCACACTGCATTCACATGCCAGGGAGCTCTCTAGGCAAAGCAAATAATCTTGATCTCCCACACATACTTATTGATGTGTAAAACAAAGCATGAGACAGCATTAGCCTTGTCAGCCTAAGTTAAAGAAACAAACTCGTTTTCATTTTTGTCCAGTGTTGGCAGTGGTTCCAGCCAGATTTAAGGTTTGTGTTTACAGAATATGTAACAATTGGGAAAGGAAAGACATTTGACAAATTATGTTGGAATACTCGTGGGGAATTTTAAAGCTTGTAGAACTATTCAGGCTTTCCAGTTGTTGAGTCAGTTTAAATAAGTTTATTTTTCTAGGCATTTCTTCTTGTGTTTGTTTTCAAATTTGTTGACAAAGCTTATCACATCCTCTTATAATCCTTTTAACCTCTGAAGCATTTATAGTCATGTTTCTCCTTTTCATTCCCATAAATGCAGTATTTAATTGCCTGGTGATTTTTTAATTTTTTTGTAGAGTGGGTCTTGCTCTGTTGTCCAGGCTGGTCTTGAACTCCTGGCCTCAAGCAATCCTCCTGCCTTGGGCCTCCCAAAGTGCTGGGATTATAGACATGAGCCACTGTGCCTGGCCCTATCCCTTGTTTGTTTTTCTCTCTTTCTTTTTTTCTTTTTTTTAATGATGATTCTTGCCAGAGATTTGTCAGTTTTATTAGTCTTTTCTTTCTGTCTTTTTCTATCTTTTCCCCCCAGCCCCCATTCCTTTTCCTTTAGTGGTTATCGTATAAGTTTTAACATGTATACTTCACTTTTCAAGTTCTAAAGTTATTTTTTTACCCTCTTCCTAATCAATACAAGGACCTTAGAACCCTACTAGTCTGATTTTCCCCCCAACATATATATTATTATCAAGTAATTTCGTTCTATTTTTTGTGTTGGTGTGTATTTGTTATATATTTGCCACTTTATTTTATCATGATTTCTTCCCTTTCAGATCTTCTATTTAGAATCACTTTCCTCTGCTTGAAGTTCGTCATTTAGAAATTACTTTAGTGGATGTATGTTGGTATCAAACACTTCTAATTTTATGGGGTTTTCCCAACTTTATTGAGGTATACCCGACAAATAAAAATTCTATATATTTAAGGTGTACATTGTGATGTTTTGATATACCTGTACATTGCGGATGATTACTACAATCAATCTGGTTAACATAATCATGGCCTTACATAGATAAAATTTCATTTGCTTGCATATGGTAAGAACACTTATGCTAAAATCTTCTAGCAAATTTCAAGTGTAAAATATGGGATTATTAACTATAGTCACCATGCTAGATATCCAGAACCTGTTCATCCCACATAACTGAACCTTTGTACATTTTGATCAGCATCTCCCATTTTGCCTGCTGCTCAGCCCTTAGTCACTACCATTCCACTCTGTTTTTATAAGTTTGATTTTTTATATTGCAAATTTAAGTGAGATTATACAGTAAGTTGTCTTTCTGTGTCTAGTTTATTTCACTTAGAATAATGTCTGCTGGGTTAATCCATGTTGTTGCAAATGTGGGATTTCCCTCTTTTTGTTTTTTTGAAACAGGGCCTCACTCCATTTCCCAGGCTGGAGTATAGTGGTGTGATCACAACTCACTGCTCAACTGATACCTATGCCTCAGCCTCCTGAGTAGCTGGGGCTACAGGTGCACACCACCATGCCTAGCTAATTTTTAAAAGTTATTTTGTAGAGAGGGGTTCTCGCTATAATATTGCCCAGGCTGGTCTCTAAGTCCTTGCCTCAAGCCATCCTCTCTCGTCAGCCTCCCAGCGTGCTGGGATTGAAGGCATGAGCCACTGTGCCTGGCCCTAGGATTTTCTGCCTTTTTTTTTTTTTTTTTTTTTGAGATGGAGTCTTGTGCTGTCACCCAGGCTGGAGTACAGTGGCACTATCTCGGCTCACTGCAGACTCTGCCTCTCGGGTTCAAGTAGTTCTTCTGCCTCAGCCTCTTGGGTAGCTGGGATTACAGGCATGCGCCACCATGACCAGCTAATTTTTGTATTTTTGGTAGAGATGGGGTTTCACCATGTTGATCAGGCTGGTCTGGAACTCCTGACCTCGTGATCTGCCCGCCTCAACCTCTCAAAGTGTTGGGATTACAGGCGTGAGCCACTGTGCCCGGCCAGATTTTCTGCTTTTTAAAGGCTGGATAATACTGTGTGTGTGTGTGTGTGTGTGTGTGTGTGTGTGTGTGTGTGTGTGTGTGTGTGTGTGTGTGTGTCTGTCTGTCTGTGTGTCTGTGTATGTGTATTTCTGGCTGTCTGTTCCATTGCTCTATATGTCTGTTTTTTATGCTGGTACCATACTGTTTTGATTACTGTTTAGTAATGTATTTTGAAATCAAGACATGTGGGTACCTCCTGCTTTGTTCTCCTTGTCAAGATTATTCCAGGTCTTTTGTTGCTTCTTCATAGACGAATTAACTGCTGATTTATGAACTTGAATATTCTGATTTCTTTGACAGTTATTTCTCATTATAAATTGATAAATTATCACTCTGGTTTTATACATCAGTTTTTAGCTATGGCTAATAACAGTCTTTCCTCACAATTCATATTTAGCATGTTGGCAAAATCATATTTTGGAATCTGCAAGGACATAGGTCTCTGGTCTATAGTAAATTCAAGCTGCTAGGTTGTAGTCTGACAACTTGTGTAATATTTTAGCTCTGGAGGATATTAATTTTTTAAGATTATTAAATTTTATTTTTCAGTGTTTTAGATTGGCAGCAAAATTGAGTGGGAAGTACATACTAATTTTTTAAAACAGGTTAATTTTTCTGTATCTTAGAATTTCTTTGGGATCATTTTAACTATTTTAATGTTTTAAATTTTATTGTGAATCTTTTTAAGGAAGGCTGAGCTGTTGCTACAACTGTAAGATAAATATTCTTAAAGCAGGCAGTGATGATCAAAATCTTGCCATTTGACCATTAAGCTGCTAGAATATGAGAGTGATAATTTAGGAATGAGTTGATTAAAGAAAATAACAAAGTAGTTTACTAAGGAATTAATAATAGCAAATAAAAGGTTTAACAAACAACAATAAATATTCTGTTGATATTGCACATTAACTTTCCATCATCATCTTGGGAGCTGACTTTTTTGCTGATTTCATTCTGATAAAATAAGTTCATTTGACCACGTGATTATTATTTAATACACCTACTGATAACTCTATAATAGAAAGTGGCAGATTTTAGATAAAGGGTTTGTGATTTTTAAGGTTGATATTAACAGGTAGTATCATAAAAAAATAAAAAGTAAAAGCAATTTAATTCTTTTTTTTTTTTTTTGAGATGGAGTCTTGTTCTTGTTGCCCAGGCTGGAGTGCAGTGGCGTGATCTCAGCTTACCGCAACTTCCATCTCTCGGGTTCAAGCGATTCTCCTGCCTCAGCCTCTCAAGTAGCTGGTATTACAGGCATGCGCCACCACACCCGGCTAATTTTGTGTTTTTAGTAGAGACGGACTTTCTCCATGTTGGTCAGGCTGGTCTTGAACTCCCGCCCTCAGGTGATCTGCCAGCCTTGGCCTCCCAAAGTGCTAGGATTACAGGCGTGAGCCACCGCGCCCGGCAGCAATTTAATTCTATTTGCACCTAAAAAGTAAAGTAAAAATATTAACCCATAAACACAAACACACACAAGGAAAAGACTTTGGGTGATGAGATTAAGCGTATTTTTGCTGTTTTATTTTTCCCTGTCTGGATTGTGTAAATTTTTTTTCTATGAAAATGTGTATTTGTGATAAGGAAAATATTTTTTTTAAGATCCCAGAAAATACCGGAAGAAAAGAATAACAATGAGATTTTTCTTTTAAATTTTGCCTTATTGTTAAACTATAGAACTTGATTATATGTAAAATGAAATATGCAAGCCTTAATTTTTTTCTTTGTATGCTTAGAAAAGGTGAGGTACCTTATTACATATGATTTTTATTAGTTTCTGGAGGCAAATTTAATTTTTATTTTAAAATCAAAATCTATTTTAAAAGAAATAGTTCTCAAAAAGACAATGATGACTGGGTGTGGTGGTGTGTGCCTATAGTTCAAGCTACTCAGGAGACAGAGGCAGGAGAACCGCTTGAGGCCAGTTCAGTCTAGCCTGGGTAACATAGCGAGACCCTGTCCCTAAAATAATAAAAAATTTAAAAACCACAATAATGTGAGTTACAAAAAAGTGTAACTTATGAAAAGTCATATTTATAGTGACCTTTGTAAGAGCTCAATTATTTCAGGAAGCAAGGAATATCACCATTCTGAGTAATACAATTTCAACTAATCTTTATTTCTTCTACTTGAAGTCAGTGCCTATCTACCACAAACATTCCTATATCAGTGTGCAAATTAATTTGGAGACAACAGGCTTTTTACGACAATGAATTGGTTAACTTTTAAAAGCTGTTTTTTATCTCACATTTTATAATAAGAGAAATAAATGTACAGCAGATCTTTAAGAACATGTTTAACTATAATGTTGATGGCAAAAAAAAAAAAATAGATTCCCAGCAGGGGCCACTGTCTGTGTGGAGTTTGCATGGTCTCCCTATGTCTATGTGGGTTTTCTCTAGGTACTACAGTTTCTTCCCATATCCCAAAACTGTACACATTAGGTGAATTGGTGTGTCTAAATGGTCTCAGTCCGGGTGAGTGTTGGGGTGTATGTGATTGCACCCCACAATGGAATGGCATCCTGTCCAGGACTGGGTTCCTGTCTTGCCCCTGAGCTGCTGGGATACACTGGCCACCAGTGACCCTGAATTAGAATATTTGGGTAATTAATTGTCTTATTTTTATTAATCTTTCTTAAATGTACATATAGCTCACATTTATTTCAGTGTTTAATATTGTAAGTGTTTTGGTCTCTATTTAGAAGTTTGGTGATTTTTTTTTTTTACTAGAAATATACCTTAGGAACTTAACTCTTATTTATATCAATTAGCTTATGGCAAAATGAGTTTTGTTATATGTCATTGTTTTGCTTAAAGTTGCAGTTTCCAAGAATCTATGATGTGATGTGAAAAACATTACTGCATTAGTGGTTTGTGGCAAAGGAAAAAGTATCATTATCTTGATTCTCCTTTTTTTCCCTAGGCATTTTTATTACCAATTTGTGAAGCAGCAGCTATGAGAAAAGTGGTAAAAGTATATCAAGAATGGATCCAACAAGAGGAAAAACCTTTGTTCATGCAAGAGCCTGAAGAAATTGTGATCACTTCTTCAGACCTCCCTTGCATTGAAAATGTCACAGACCATGATATTTCAATGGAAGAAGGAGAAAAAAGAGAAGAGGTGAAGTTATAAGATTTATATATTTTAGTGTTAGTCTAATAGATTAAGAGTTTTGCAGAAACATAATAATGGGTTAACACAAATATACTTATTAAATGGGAAGATAAAGATATCTTTCAGTATATTTTGCAACAATTTAGGTAATATAAGTAGTCATCTCAGTACCGTATAGCAAAGCCCTGTGATACCACAACTTTTAAAAATTAGTATTGAGGTTGTATACTGATTCTTTAAGCCATTGTCTAGATAAAAATTAGGTACTGTTATAAAGGTATAATATTTCAAACTGTGGTACTACATCAAAATGGATTTTAAAATACATACTTTCAGGGGGGTGTTATTACCAAACCACAGTTCCTCCTTTCCTGGAAAGAGTAACTATTTAGGAGTGGCTAGCCAGCATAAGCCACGGTGTTTGTGCCCCCTCCTTGGAATCTTTTGCACTAGAGCTGATTTCAGAATGTGAAACTTCTTGACTTGGTAAAATAAGTTATTCTGTGATAAGAAAGACTAGAGTTTACTCACAGCAGGGAAAAGATGAGAAAAGAGAGAGTAGTAGAGGTGGCATTTGGGTTCCTGGGGTTCCATTTATTCCTTTGATTGTTCAACCTTTGTCACAGGTCAGACTCTCCAACAGCAGATGCTAAGATGGAGTTAGGAGTGCAGAAAGTTTATTGAAAGTGATTTATCTGTTTTGTCTGATTTGCCTTTCACCATAAAGTTGTCTGCGATTGATACATATCTTGCTAAATCTGGATAGGAATGATTGAGTAATGCTTATTCACTTTAGTGGTTAATCTAACCTCATCAGTGGAATTTAGTCAGGATACTAATGTGTGGATGAATAGGCCAGTTCTGTAGGGATTTGATGAGCCTGAGCGTGTGTGTGTGTGTGTATATACGTGTTTATGTATATATACACACAAACATAGAGCACCCTCCCCCCTTCTAAGAAAGGGAAAAATGTAACTGAGAAATATAATTGAAGTAAATAAAATTAACCATATGAATTATGAAATAATATCTACAGTCCTAATTCTTACACACCAATGAAAAATATCAAATTTATTGATATTTTTATGCTGGAAAATAAACCTATGAGTTTAAAAAGAATTTGCTTTCTCTGACTTTTTTAGTCATGATGTGCCATATATAATGAGCCTACCCCACATCATTTACTATTCTTAAATAAGAATGATGGATAATATAAACTATCTACATACATAATTGAAAAACAAACAATGGAAGGAATGAAAGGAGAGAGGAAAGGGTAGATTGGTGATGTTAGGTATGTTGTGTAGGTTTGTTCTATTCGTTACTCAAGTAGTGTAACCAGCACTGGCTGCCATTAGAGATGTGGTTTTTCGAAGTGCCAGCGACTCTTGCAAATGGTGTGGACCAAACCCAAAAGGTATAATGTTCTGGTTTACATTTCTGATAAATTCAATATATAAGGGAGTCATTTAAATTTTTGGTGTTACAGTTATAAAGTGGAATTATGTTATAAATTCAGATAATTGTAAATGAGTTTTTAATTTTATTTATTATTATTATTATTTTGAAACAAGGTTTTCCTCTGTCGCCCTGGTTGGAATGCAGTGGCATGAGCTCAGCTCACTGTAACCTCCACCTCCCGGGTTCAAGCCATCATCCAGCCTCAGCCACCCAAGTAGCTGGGACTACAGGCACTCGCCACCATGCCTGGCTAATTTTTTTGTATTTGTAATAGAGACAGGGTTTCACCATGTTTCCCAGCTGGTCTTGAACTCCTGAGCTCAAGTGACCTGCCCACCTCAGCCTCCCAAAGTGCTGGGGATGACAGGCGGGAGCCACAGCCCCTGACCTAAGTGGGCTTTTAAAATTCTCATAGCATCTGTGAGACACTTGAAAGACATACAGAAGACAGTTTCTTTTTTGTGTGTGTAGGACTGTCATGTGCTGTGTAGGATGCTTAGCATTCTCTGTCCTATTTCATTAAATTCCAGTGGTATCTTTTATTTATTGTGACAAGAAAACACTCTCACAAATTTCAAAATACCATACAAAGCTTTTGGTTGCCCACATTGAGAACAAGTGTTGGAGGTAGAAACATGAGCAGACATTATTTCTACCTTCACATAACTTCTGGTTTAGCTGGAAGACAAACATACAAAATAAGTATTATTATAAAACAGTGTTACTGCTATGATCCTAGAGCATGAAAGAGAGAACACCTAACTCTGCTTGGGGAAATCAGGGAATGCTTCATGGAAGAGATAGTATAAGATAAAAGAACAGGTAGACAAATGGGAAAGGTAACACACCATGTGAATAGCACCTACAAATGTATGAGAAACCTTGAAAATATTTTTATTTGGCTGCAGCGTAGAGTAGATGAGACAGAACAGCAGGAAATATGAGATAGACAGGACTAGATTCTGTTCAGTAACTTGTATGCCATGTTAGTAGACTTTAATTACATTCTAGAAACTGGAAAGCCTTTGAATAAGAGAGTAGCATGAACAGTTACATACTTGAGAAGGTCATACCAGGCCCAGAATGAAGGATAGATTGTAGGTCAGTCTGTAGGCAAGGAGACCAGTTAGGAAGGATTAGCAAAGTTCGGAAGTGAGATGATAAGTCCCTGATCTAGGACAGCGGTAGTTGCAGTGGAAATATAAGGGAGAAGACAGATATACTAGTGTTTTTGAGGAATGGGGAGGTGTCGCAAGTTTCTTTCTTTTGCAACCAGAGTAGTTGCCATTCACACATGGATGGGAATTTTAAACAGCTCAAGTTTGGTGATGGCTAAGGCAGCTGGAGGGATTGGGTTGGCAGGAATGGGGGGGAATCTGATTAATAAACTTATTTTAAAATATCTGAAGTTTGAGATGCTTGTGGGTCATTCAGGAAGGGCTCTTCAGAAGACACTTGATTACAGGGACATGGAGCTTAAGAGAAAGGCTAGACTAGACCATGGCATGTTTTATTGGCTACTCAGGGCAGGGTTCCAGTACTGTTTCTGGTAATGGCAGAACTGTTTGTGTTGGACTAAACCTCTTGCATATTACAAACCCTATACAAAATATTTTTGTAAAACTTAACTATTTAAAGATATTGGTGAATGACAAGAAGGAAGAAACTGGAGGGACACTTTAAAAAGAGAACTGCAGAGTGGCATTTCTGTTTGTACTTTTTAACTGAGGGAACTCCCTTGTCTGTAAGACTTGTTACAGCTAAAATGCAGGCAGAAGGCTGTAGTCTCAGTGATTTGAAGTTTCAGTATTCTTTGAATAATGAGAATTTTAGTACTCCTAAGTAGGATAAACATAAGCCATTTTTTTGTCATTTATTTGGATTCTGGCATTTAATTTAGAACAGAATTCATCTTTTTACAAAGCTATAGGTAGTATAATCCCATTCTTGAGTGTGTGAGAGTATGAAAGGGAGGTTTATACATTAGACCTATAGAAGAATACTCTCTGGAATGATATAATCTCTGGCTGCTCATTATGGGTTTTGTTGTTGTTTTTTACTTTATATTTTTGTCATTGAGAATCCTTTTTTACAGTGAATATACATTGTTTTTGGATTTGGATAAGACATCATCTATTTTGAGGGAAAGAAACCTGTTTAGCAGTGGGACCTAACAATTTCATTTACCTTTTCAACTTAACTGACTAGTTGCAGCATTCTTATTAATGAAATATTAAAAACTTGATATTTTGCTTCAGGAAAATGGGACCAATACTGCTGATCATGTTCGAAATTCCAGTTGGGCAAAAAACGGCTCCTACCAAGGTGCTCTTCATAACGCCTCTGAAGAAGCCACAGAACAAAACATACGAGCTGGTACCCAGGCAGTTTTGCAGGTGGATCACTTTATGGCTATTTTTAAAAATAAAATAATCATTAAATATTTCTGTTCAGTATTTCAGTATACAGTATACTTTTCACAATATAATAAATTCACCACCTATATTTATCATTATGCCATATTTTATTTTTTCCTTTCATCACTTAATATATATATTAATAAACATTACATATTATTCTAGATAATTTTAAATGTTATATAAATTATGTTATGGTGTACTGTCATCTGCA
This sequence comes from Pan paniscus, assembly GCF_029289425.2. NCBI lineage: Eukaryota > Metazoa > Chordata > Mammalia > Primates > Hominidae > Pan > Pan paniscus. The sequence goes on along the minus strand of NC_073264.2, from coordinate 37,052,320 downwards.
ACTGATTTTTTTATTAGCCATTCTGTTTATGAGATTTGTTGTTACTATACAGCCATAATTCATTTTAAGTATTTTGTGGTATTGTACTTTATTTCACATTTGACTTATTGATTTTTCTGTTGATGGTCTTTTGTTTCCAGTTTTTCACTATTCCAAATAGTACTACAGTGAACTTTTTTTTTTTTGAGATGGAGTTTTCGCTCTTGTTGCCCAGGCTGGAGTGCAATGGTGCGATCTTGGCCCACTGCAACCTCTGCCTCCTGGGTTCAAATGCTTCTCCTGCCTCAGCCTCCCAAGTAGCTGGGATTACAGGCGCGTGCCACTGTGCTCAGCTAATTTTTGTATTTTTAGTGGAGACAAGGTTTCACCATGTTGGCCAGGTTGGTCTCGAACCTCCTGACCTCAGGTGATCCACCCACTTCAGCCTCCCAAAGTGCTGGGATTATAGGTGTGAGCCACCATGCCTGGCTGTGAACATTCTTTTTTTTTTTTTTTTTTTTTTTTGAGATGGAGTTTCACTGTTGTTGCCCAGGTTGGAGTGCAATGGCACGATCTCGGCTCACTGCAACCTCTGCCTCCTGGGTTCAAATGATTCTCCTGCCTCAGCCTCCCAAGAAGCTGGGATTACAGGTGCCCGCCACCACGCCTGGCTAATTTTTTTGTATTTTCAGTAGAGATGGGGTTTCGTCATGTTGGCCAAGCTGGTCTCAAACTCCTGACCTCAGGTAATCCATCTGCCTTGGCCTCCCAAATTGCTGTGATTATAGGCATGAGCCACCACGCCCAACTGTGAACATTCTTATACATGTATTTTTATATGCAGCTGGGAAAATTTCCCTAGGTTATGTACCAAAAGTGGCATTACTGAGTTGTAGGATTTGTACATTAATAACTTTACTATTATCGCCCAATTGTTCTCCACTTTGTCAGAATAATTTACATTCCCTCTAGTAGTGTTTGGGAGTTCTCGTTTCCTTATGTTCTCCCTATTACTTGTACTGTCAGATTTTAATTTTTTGCTGGTCCTTTATATGTGAAATATTGTCTCATTTTTTAAAAAAAGTTTGTGTTTTTCCATTTTAATTTGCTTTTCCTTCATCAGTACTGAATTTGAGCATCTTTTCTTATCTATGAATTCATATGCTTTTCCATTATTTTGGATGTTGGTCTTTCTCTTAATGGTTTGTAGGAGTTCATTATATTCATTCACTTTTTTTTTTTTTTTTTGAGATGGAGCCTCGGTCTGTCACCCAGGCTAGAGTGCAGTGGCACAATCTCAGCTCACTGCAACCTCTGCCTCCCAGGTTCAACCAATTCTCCTGCCTCAGCCTCCTGAGTAGTTGGGATTACAGGCACACGCCACCATGCCTGGCTAACTTTTGTATTTTTAGTAGAGATGGGTTTTTGCCATGTTGGCCAGGCTGGTCTTAAACCCCTGACCTCAAGTGATCTGCCTACCTCAGCCTCCCAAAGTGTTGGGATTATAGGCATGAGCCACTGTGCCTGGCCAATCATTCACTTTTTAAATCAAAATGTCCTTGTCAAGGTCACATGTGACCTCTACATTGTTAAATCAGATGTACATTTTTTCATTCCTAATCCTGCTTGATTTATCAGAAGCATTTACAGAGTAGATCATTCCTTCCCCATTGAAATGCTTCTTTGCTTGGCCTCCAGAATAGCATATCCTCCTGTTTCTTCTCACTTCATTGTCCACTTCTTAAAAAGAGATTCTTTCACTGATTTTTCTGTAAAGCCCTGACCTTTTCATGTTGAAGTGCCCAGGAATCAGTTCTTGAATCTCTTATTCTCTTGTCTCATACATATAGATGGCTTTAAATATCATCTGTATGCTACAGCTTCAGATTTTTATATGTAGTCTAGGATCTCTCATCTGAATTCTGTGAATCCTTAACTAAAATATTCAAATATCAAATTGTCATTTTCACTTGGCTATCTAATAAGTATCTCAAATTTGAGTGCTTTTCCTGCAGTCTTCCTTGTTTCATTTACTGGCAACTCTGTTTTCCATTTCCCTTAACGTTTGTCTAATTTGATGACAAATCCTGTCAGCTCTCCCTTCATAATGTGTACAGAATCTGACCACTGCTCAGCACACACACTACCTCTTGTGTCTAAGTTTCTCTCTATAATCTTTCATCTGTAATATTGTAGTAAGTTTCTAATTAGTCTCCCTGCTTCTGCCCTGCCCACCTGTCACTCTGCTCTGGCCAGAGGGATCCTGTAAAATGTAAGTCAGATTATGTCATTTTTCTGCTCAGAACCCTCCAGTGACTTTCCATTATCACTAGGCAGCAATGCAGAAGTCTTTATAATGGTCTATAAGGCCATCATTGCTCCTCAGAGTGTGGTCCATAGACTAGGGCTGGCCCACAGCATAACTGCAAAACAGAGTAAAACTTTAGAAATGAAATAATTTAATATCTCTTGATTCTGTTAAAAAATTTGCATTTGAATTTTGTCTTACTCTTTTTTCATTTCCTTTTTTCTATTCATTTTTCCCCCAGTTGATAGTCTTTATTTTTATTTTTTATTATTCCATGGGTTATTGGGGTACCAGTGGTATTTGGTTACATGAGTAAGTTCTTTAGTGGTGATATGAGATTTTGGTGCACCTAACACCTGAGCAGTATACACTGCACCCTATTTGCAGTCTTTTATCCCTTGCTCCCCTACTACCCTTCCCACAAGTCCCCAAAGTCCCTTGTATCATTCTTATGCCTTTGTGTCCTCATAGCTTAGCTCCCACATATCAGTGAGAACATATGATGTTTGGTTTTCTATTCCTGAGTTACTTCACTTAGAATAATAGTCCCCAGTCTCACCCAGGTTGCTGCAAATGCTGTTAATTCATTCCTTTTTATGGCTGAATAGTATTCCATTGTCTATATGTACCACAGTTTCTTTATCCACTCATTGATTGATGGGTATTTGGGTTGGTACCACAATTTGCAGTTGCAAGTTGTGCTGCTATAAACGTGTGTGCAAGTATCTTTTTCATATAATGACTTGTTTTCCTCTGGGTAGATACCCAGTAGTGGGATTGCTGGATTAAAATGACAGTTTTACTTTTAGTTCTTTAAAGAATCTCCACACCATTTTCCATAGTGGCTGTACTAGTTTACATCCCCACCAGCAATGTAAAAGTGTTCCCTGATGACCACATCCATGCCAGCATCTAATGTTTTTTGATTTTTTTTTTTTATTATTATGGCCATTCTTGCAGGAGTCAGGTGGTATCGCATTGTGGTTTTGATTTGCATTTCCCTGATCATTAATGATTTTGAGCATTTTTTCATGTTTGTTGGCCATTTGCATATCTTCTTTTGAGAATTGTCTGTTCATGTCCTTAGCCCACTTTTTGATGGGATCGTTTGTTTTTTTTCTTACTGATTTATTTGAATTCATTGTAGATTCTGGATATTAGTCCTTTGTCAGATGTCTAGATTGTGAAGATTTTCCCCTACTCTGTGGGTTTTCTCTTTACTCTGCTGACTATTCCTTTTGCTGTATAAAAGCTCTTTAGTTTAATTAAGTCCCAGCTGTTTATCTTTGTTTTTATACTGCTTTTGGGTTCTTGGTCATGAAATCCTTGCCTAAGCCAATGTCTAGAGGGGTTTTTCCAATGTTATCTTCTAGAATTTTCATTGTTTCAGGTCTTAGATTTAAGTCCTTAATCCATCTTGAGTTGATTTTTGTATAAGATTAGAGATGAGGATCCAGTTTCGTTCTGCTACATGTGGCTAACCTATCATCCCAGCACCATTTATTGAAAAGGTGTCCTTTCCCCACTTTATGTTTTTGTTTGCTCTGTCGAAGATCAGTTGGCTGTAAGTATTTGGGTTTATTTCTGGGTTTTCTATTCTGTTCCATTGGTCTCTGTGCCTGTTTTTATACCAGTACCATGCTGTTTTGGTGACCATGGCCTTACAGTATAGTTTGAAATCAGGTAGTGTGATACCTCCAGATTTGTTGTTTTTGCTTAGTCTTGCTTTGGCTATGTGGGTCCTTTTTCGGTTCCATATGAATTTTAGAATTGTTTTTTCTAATTCTGTGAAGAATTATAGTGGCATTTTGATAGAGATTGCATTGAATTTGTAGATCACTTTTGGCAGTATGGTCATTTTCACAATATTGATTTTACCCATCCATGAGCATGGGATGTGTTTGCATTTGTTTGTGTCATCTGCGATTTCCTTCAGCAGTGTTTCATAGTTTTCCTTGTAGAGGTCTTTCGCCTCCTTGGTTAGGTATATTCCTAAGTATTTTATTTATGTATTTATTTATTTGCAGCTATAATAAAAGGGGTTGAGTTCTTGATTTGATTCTCTGCTTGGTTGCTGTTGGTGTATCTCCTGTTTTGTTTCTTAATGAGCTTATTTGAATTTTCTCTCTTCTTGGTTAATCTTTCTAAGGGTCTATCAATTTTATTTATCTTTTCAAAGAACTAGTTTTTTCTTTCATTTATCTTTTGTATTTTGTTTGTTGTTTTAATTTAGTTCTGCTCTGATCTTGGTTATTTCCTTTCTTCTGCTGGGTTTGGGTTTGGTTTGTTCTTGTTTCTCTAGTTCCTTGAGGTATGACCTTAGACTGTCAGTTTGTGCTGTTTCAGTCTTTTTGATGTAGGTTTTTAGGGCTATGAACTTTCCTCTTAGCACCACGGTTGCTGTATCATAGAGGTTTTGATAGATTGTGTCATTATTGTCGTTCAGTTTGGAGAATTTTTTTGTTCGTTTGCTTATTTGTTTGTTTTTGAGACAGAGTTTCACTCTTGTTGCCCAGGCTGGAGTGCAGTGGTGCGATCTCAACTCACTGCAAACTCCACCTCCTGGGTTCAAGCAATTCTCCTGCTTCAGCCTCCTGAGTAGCTGGGATTACAGGCATGCACCACCACGCCTGGCTAATTTTGTATTTTTAGTAGAGACAGGGTTTCTCCATGTTGGTCAAGCTGGTCTCGAACTCCCACACTCAGGTGATCCGCCCGCCTCAGCCTCCCAAAGCGCTGGGATTACAGGTGTGAGCCACCGTGCCCAGCCAGAAGAATTTTTAAATTTCCATCTTGATTTTGTTTTTGACTCAATGCTCATTCAGGAGCAGGTTATTTAATTTCCGTATATTTGCATGGTTTTGAAGGTTCCTTTTGGAGTTGATTTCCAGTTTTATTCCATTGTGGTCTGAGAGAGTGCTTCAATATAATTTCAATTTTTTAAAATTTATTGAGGCTCATTTTGTGGTTTATCATATGGCCTATCTTGGAGAAAGTTCCATGCACTGTTGAATAGAATGTGTATTCTGCAGTTGTTGGATGAAATGTTCTGTATATATCTGTTAAGTCCATTTGTTCCAAGGTATGGTTTAAATCCATTGTTTCTTTGTTGTCTTTCTGTCTTGACCTGTCTAGTGCTGTCAGTGGAGAATTGAAGTCCCCCACTATTATTGTGTTGCTGTCTATCTCATTTCTTAGGTCTATTAATAATTGTTTTATAAATTTGGGAGCTGCAGTGTTAGGTGCATATATGTTTAGGATTATGATATTTTCCTGTTGGACAAGGCCTTTTACCATTATATAATGTCCCTCTTTGTCTCTTTTAACTGCTGTTGCTTTGAAGTTTGTTTTGTCTGATACAAGAATTGCTACCCCTGTTCGCTTTTGGTGTCCATTTGCATGAAATGCCTTTTTCCACCCCTTTACTTATGCGAGTCCTTCTGTGTTTGGTGAGTCTCCTGAAAGCAGCAGATGGTTGGTTGGTGAGTTCTTATCCATTCTACAGTTCTCTATCTTTTAAGTGGAGCATTTAGACCATTTACATTCAATGTTAGTATTGAGATGTGAGGTACCATTCCATTCATTGTGCTATTTGTTGCCTGTGTACCTTGGTTTTTTTGTTTTTTGTTTTCGATTTTTAAATTGTATTTTTGTTTTATAGGCCCTGTGTGATTTATGCTTTAAAAAGGTTCTGTTTTGATATGTTTCTAGGATGGTTTCAAGATTTAAAGCACCTTTTAGCAGTTCTTTTAGTGGTGGCTTGGTATTGGCAAATTCTCTCAGCATTTGTTTATCTGAAAAAGACTATATCTTTCCTTCATATATGTTGCTTAGTTTTGCTGGATACAAAATTCTTGGCTGATAATTGTTTTGTTTGAGGAGGCTGAGGATTAGGCTCCAATCCCTTCTAGCCTGTAGGGTTTCTGCTGAAAAATCTCTGTTAATCTGACAGGTTTTCCTTTGTGGGCTACCTGGTAGTTTTGTCTCACAGTTCTTAAGAGTCTTTCCTTCATCTTAACTTTAGATAACCTGATGACAATGTGCCTAGGTGATGATCTTTTTGCAGTGAATTTCCCAGGTGTTCTTTGTGCTTCTTGTATTTGGATGTGTGGGTCTCTAGCAAGGCCAGGGAAGCTTTCCTTGATTATTCCCCCAAATATGTTTTCCAACTTTTAGATTTCTCTTCTTCCTCAGGAACACCAATTATTCTTAGATTTGGTTGTTTAACATAATCCCAGACTTCTTGGAGGCTTTGTTCATATTTTCTTATTCTTTTTTCTTTGTCTTTGTTGTGTTGGGTTAATTTGAAGACCATGTCTTCCAGCTCTGAATTTCTTTCTTCTACTTGTTCAATTTTATTGCTGAGACTTTCCAGAGCATTTTGCATTTCTATAAGTATGTCCAGTGTTTCCTGAATTTTTGATTGCTTTTTCTTTAAGCTATTTAATTCCTTGAATATTTGTCCCTTCACTTCTTGTATAGTTTTCTGGATTTCCTTGCACTGGGCTTTGCCTTTCTCTGGTGTGTCCCTGATTAGCTTAATAACTAACCTCCTGAATTCTTTTTCAGGTAAATCAGGAATTTATTCCTGGTTTGGATCCATTGCTCGTGAGCTAATGTGATTCTTGGGGGTGTTAAAGAGCCTTGTTTTGTCATATTACCAGAGTTGGTTTTCTGGTTCCTTCTCATTTGGGTAGGCTCTGTCAGAGGGAAGGTCTAAGGCTGAAGGCTGTTGTTAAGATTCTTTTGTCCCATAGAGTGTTCTTCTGATGTAGTACTCTCCCCCTTTTCCTATGGATGTGGCTTCCTGTGAGCTAAACCGCAGTGATTGTTGTCTCTCTTCTGTGTCTAGCCACCCAGCTAGTCTCCCCGGCTCCAGGCTGGTACTGGAGTTTGTCTGCACAGAGTCATGTGATGCGAACTGTCTGTGGTTCTCTCAGCCATGGATACCAGCAACTGTTCTAGTGGAGGTGGCAGCAGGTGAAATGAAGTGTGTGAGGTTTCTTAGCTTTGGTGGTTTAATTCTCTGTTTTTGTGCTGGTTGGCCTCTTGCCGGGAGGTGGCACATTCCAGAGAGCATCAGCAGTGGTAGTATGGAAAGGAACTGGCAGTGGATGGGGCCCTAGATCTTCCAAGAGCATATGTCCTTTGTCTTCAGTTACCAGGATGAGTAGGGAAGGCCCATCAGGTGGGGGCAGGGCTAGGTGTGTCTGAGCTCAGACTCTCCTTGGGTGGGTCTTGCTACAGCTGCTGTGAGGGATGGGGGTGAGGTTCCCAGGTCAATGGAGTTGTGTACCTACGAGGATTATGGCTGCCTCTGCTGAGTTATGCAGGTTGTCAGGGAACTCAGGGAAAGCCGGCAGTCACAGGCCTTACCCACCTCCCAAGCAATCTGAAGGGCCAGTCTGTCTCCCACCATGCCCGCCCTAACAACACTGAGTCTGTTTCCAGGCAGTGGGCGAGCAGGGTTTGAGAACTTTCCCTGGGCTACCTTCCTCCCAGCTGTGAAAGAAATGGGCTTTGGTTCTTCCCCTGCCTGTGGAGTCTGCACACCGGATTCACACCCTCCTTTGAGTTCTGGCCAGGAGGCTTCTTGCCTGGTTCAAATTTTTACAAAGTTCATCTGGAGACTTCCTTCTCCCTGTGGCATTTTCCACACGCCTCTGGCCACCCTCCCAAAGGATCCCTGTGGTGCCAGGCAGGAATGGCCTGCCTGGGGACCCAGCAAGCTCCCAGGACATTTCCTACTGCTTCCTCTACCCCTGTATTTCCCTCGGCTCTCTAGATTTACTCCGCTCCAGGTAAGGTCGGAAATTTCTCCCACAAACTAGACCTTCAGTTTCCCCAATGGGTGTGTGTTTTCGGGAGAGAAGGATCTCCATTTCCCACTTCTGCCGTTTGGGCACTCACAGCATTTGGAGTGTCTCCTGGGTCCTGCAGGAGCAGTTTGCTTCCTTCAGAGGTCTGTGGGTCCTTTTGGGATTCCTGGTGTTTGTTCTTGCAGTTGTTCTGGAGGTAAAATTCATGATATGAGCCTCCACACGCTGCTCTGTCTGTCCAAGTCGGAGCTGCAATTTAGTTCTGCTTCCTGTCAGCCATGATGATCTCTCTCCCGATCTCTGTTCATTTTTCATTGTATTTTAAAATAGGATTGATCTGCAAAAGTTTGGGGCTGGGGAAGACCTGTTCTTTCACTACAGGTAGTGTGAGAATCTCTGCTCCACATACTCTGGCTATTTTTCAGCATCATCTTCCACTGCTTTTCCCCTGGTTTACTTCACTCTGTACTCCTTGCTGTTCCTCAAGCATGTTAGGCAGGCTCTCACCTCAGGTCCTTTAAACTTGATTTTCCTCTTTTTCTGAAATACTATTCTCCTAGACAGGAACGTAGCTCCATTTGTCTTTTCCTTTTCAGTTTGCTGATACTTATTCTCTACCACCCACTCTTCCTTTTATGCTTACTGGGCCCCTCAGATCCATGGGATGAGAGTGAGCACCCTTGTCTTATTCTTGGCTTTTTGTGGTATTTCTCAAGTTCTATTACTATGTATATACTTTTTTATATACTTTTTTATAAATGCTCTTTTTTATTTCAATGAATGTGTGCTTTTTTCTTAGTTTGCTAAAAATTGTTTTCAGTCATAAGTGTTGAATGCTTTTTCTGCATACATAGTGATAATCAGTTTTTTCCATTTTAATATTTTGATGGGATATAGTAATAGATTTTTCTAATGGAATCTTCTGTCACCAAAACAGATATACAAACATAAAAATAAATAAGAAAAAGAGGATAAAATGTTTTGAACAACTCATTCAGAAAATTCTTCCTGATTTAGGTGTCATCTTTTATTCTAAACTATGTGTATTTATTTTTTTTTCAATTTATTATAGCAATAGAGTTATTAAAGCGTCTCAGTTTAGAAGTACTGTGTTTTAGGCCAGGTGCAGTGGCTCACACCTGTAATCGCAGCAATTTGGGAAGCCAAGGTGGGCAGATCACTTGAGGCCAGGAGTTTGAGACCAGCCTGGCCAGTATAGTGAAACCCTACCTCTAGTAAAAATATAAAAATTAGCCTGGCATGGTGGCACACATGCTTGTAATCCCAGCTACTTGGGAGACTGAGGCAAGAGAATCTGTTGAACCTAGGAGGCAGAGGTTGCAGTGAGCCGAAATCATACCGCTGCATTCCAGCCTGGGTGACTAAACAAGACTCTGTCTCGAAAAAAAAAAAAAAAAAAGAAATACTGTTGTTTGCACTTGGTTTATTTTCTTTGGGTACCTACTATTAACTTTATATTTGTCTAGGTAAACATAAAAATAGGTAGGTTTAATGAGTTTATGTTTCAGTTATTAAGCTTGTAGAATTTACCCACAGTGTGATCAGTGTCTGTTTCTCTTTGAATAAGAAATTTGCCATTGAAATTCCTTTGTGAATAGCTAATGATTTCTTTTGTCTTAGGTGTTCATTATAAACTCATCAAATATATTTCTTCTTGAACCTGCAAATGAAATAAAAAATCTTCTGGATGAACACACAGATATGTGTAAACGCATTCTTAACATTTATCGGTACATGGTTGTACAAGTATCAATGGACAAAAAGACTTGGTAAAAAAATTTTTATCCTTTATGTCTATGTGTTTTTATTGTGTACACAGGTATAGTAATTTTTAGAGAAATAGTGTCTGTGAAGAGGGTTTGTTTACAGTATTATAGAGGCTCCTATTATTGAATAAATATAAAATTAATCATAGTGGCAATAGTTCCTTTCAGCTTATCTGAAACTTTGTTCGGACTTCTGCAAGACCCCTTGGACTGTCTTCCTGAAGTGAGCATATAATGGCCTCATCCTCCTCAACCCCTAAGGAAAGAATACATGCATACAAATGTATATGAGTAAATAAAGTTTACTTGTGTGTGAATGAGTTAATGAATAAGTTGATGATTGACTGAATATGTGAATGCCTGAATCCTTAATCTGGCATTCAGAGCTGTATACCGTCAGGCCCTGCCTACTTTTCCTGTCTGAAGTCTAACCTCCAGCTTTCAGGATAAGATCCTGCTTCCCAGCTTTATCAAGTTGTTCTTCCCTGGGCACCTTCTGAACTTTCCTTTAGAATGTCTAATTCTGCTGTTTTTCCTGTTGTCACCATAACTGTCCCTTAGATTCACCTTCCTGTTTCTACATATCCTTACTTAAATTTTTTTCTTCACTTGTTTCCATTCTATATTTGTACTTCTGTATAGTTCTTGTGAAAACTGTCTTGATCCCTAAAATACTTGTGTAAATATCTGTTTACCACCATAGAACTGAGAACCCCTAGAAGGTATTTACTGGTTTTCTTATTTTTATATTTCCTACATTTCTTAGTATAGTACATTATATATCATTGGTGCTCTATAAATAGTTGTCTAATTGATTGGAAAAATAGACCTTTTGGGGAGATGGGAAAGTGGTTCTGCAGTTTTTGTAAAAATGAAATGTTTATCATAAAATTCAAACAAAGAAAAGTTTAAAAAAGAAAAAAGCTCAAAGGTTCACTCTCTAGAGATAGTAGTGATGTTTGTCCTTTGGTGAATATCTAGCTCATCAAACCACACACACAGTTATATAGTATTATACTATATATATATATATATATATATATATATATATGCCATAATTTTCTTAACCAGTCCTGTACTGATGGACATGTAGTTATTTCTCTCTGTTTTGAGGCAAAGAGAGGACAATGAACATTCTTATATGTATTTTATTTTCCTCTACATGTGGCAAAACATAAATTAGGTATATGCTTTGACTAAGTACTCCTAATTTTTTTTAAGAAATAAGACTACTTAGTCAAAGCATATGCCTAATTTATGTATAAAATGGCTTTATATTTTGAAAAGATTCTTTACTAACAGTATTAATAGAATGGCATATAAATGTAGTTATTATTATTAACACATTTGGGACACTTATTTGTGCCACATAGCTTTCTAAGCACTTTACACATATTTTCTTACTTAATTCTTACAGCACCCTATGATACAGATAATACTGGGAAGTTAAGTAACTTGTCCTTGTTCACACAGCTGTTAAGCAGTGGACAGAGATTTGAACTACGGTTTTTCTGACTTCAGAGCCCAAGTTATTATTAGCCAATAACTACATTGGACAATTATCTTGTTAGTCCTTTTTTTTCTTTCTGTATACTTTGAATCATTGATGAGTCAGATTATAGTGACTGACTTGCTATGTAGAAAACAATTTTAGAATTTTTTTCTTAATTTTTAAACTTCCCTTGAAGTAATAGCATTTTGGGAGGTTTTTCATATATTTTACATTGAATTTTTGTATAGAGAGAGATGTTTCGCCTTGTTGCCCAGGCTGTTCTTGAGCTCCTGGGCTGAAGCGATCCACCTGCCTTGACCACCTCCCAAAGTACTGGGATTACAGGTGTGAGCCACCACACCTGGCCAGAATTTATAAAACTTTATTAATTAAAATCATTTTTATTGTATTACAAAGTGAAAATATTTTATGATTTATGAGTGAGTTATGGTTTGACAGCAAATAAGATTTATTTGGAAAATCTATGCTTTATTGCATTTGTAGTTGATTTCAAATAGCTTTTTATTTCATGTAGCTAAGCTAGAAGCATAAGGTTACAAATGTGGCACCTTTGATTTTTATTCCGTGAATAAATGCATGCATTTGTTTGCTAATACGTCCAGGATATTTTTAATGTAGTGATAGTTTTCTGTTTGATTCTACTCTGACTTCTCAGAAGAACCATGACATCTAGATCTAGGATCTGTTGCCGCCCCTGCCACATTTCTCACAGTGACTGTTCCACGTATCACTATGCCTGGAATGGACTTGCAAAATAACCAGAGGGGAGGAGGCTGTGATAGAGAATTGGGCTGATACACCCAACTGAAAGTCCCTTTAGCCTCTTTTTCATATGTGGTTGAATCAAGTTTTGAAGTATCAGTGTAAATAAGGTAGTTTTATGGTTTTAATAATAAGCATCTAAGAGAAAGAGGCAAGGTAAGGATAATAATAGAATTGGTTTAACTTGCAGTACAGACAAAAAAAGATTAAAAAACTGCATAATGAAAAGAGTGGAAAGAAACAATAGAGTAATGGCCCTTGATTAATTATCAAGCTCACTGCAGACTCAAACTCCTAGGCTCAAGTGATTCGCCCACCTCAGCCTCCTGAGTAGCTGAGACTATAGGCATGTGCCACCACACCCAGCTAATTTTTTTTTTTTTTTTTTTTGAGAGACAAGGCTTGCTGTGTTGCCCAGGCTTCTTTGTGATCTATTAATTAAGATGTCATATAATTTCTGAAATTGAGATTGGTATGATTCTCAATATGTAGTTACTCAACATATTATAAAGATGGATTTGATTGATTTGATATAGTTATTCTCCATATTATAAAGATGGATTTGATTGGATTCCATCTGGGTAGAACTATATTGTGTAGATGAGTGTTCTTCAGATAGCTCCTTAAGGTCACTACTTAATTTGTGGTTGCGGAGACGGGAGCATTCTCCACATTATCACTTCCAGTTCCTCAGCTTTTGAATAGGTTTTTATTTGATGAGAGGATATTGTGGCCGATAAATGATTTTAAATGATTGATGTAGATACATAAAATGTAATTTTAATTTTTAATATTTAAGGAACTCTAAACATTTGAAATTGTCTTTCAAAGATGTTTAATATTTGAATTTTTATAAGAAGTATGTATTTGAAAGTTAACTATTAACCAAATGCAAACATATGCAAGAAGGAAACATTAATCAGTCTTTTTATTTTAAGGGAACAGATGCTGCTTGTGTTGCTCAGAGTCACGGAATCTGTACTGAAGATGCCATCACAAGCTTTTCTACAGTTCCAAGGGAAAAAAAATATGACCTTGGCAGGTCGACTTGCAGGACCACTTTTCCAGGCAATAAAAATAAATAAATAGATGAATAGCTGGATAGATATGGGTTGTTTTGTTTTGTTTTGTTGTTTATTTTTTAAAATTCATTGAACCCTGAACTTGTTACCAGAAAAAAATGTTTTAAATTAGAGATTATTTCTTATTTATTAAGGGATCTTTTGTAGAGCTAACTTAAAAGTTGCTCATCTAAATAAGCTATTTGCCATACATAAAACCTAGTATAAGAGTGGAGGTAATATCAGGTCTGTGAACAAACAGGCTAATGATATTTATTTTATCTCTTGTGTAGTATACATAATATGTGGTTGCAAAAACCTGGCAGTGTTTTAGGGATAATGACCTGACTGCTTTATGAGTTTCCGTATCTCTGGGACTGCTAGGAAAAACTGTCTTTTTATGTTATTCTGTAATAATGAAAAAGTAATAAATAATTAAGATTGATTCTTATCATGCTTTTTTTTTATAAGACTTTATTATCCTCCCTTCTCAGTTGGTGGTAGTTTGATTACACAGGAATTCTATATTGTGTTTTTTAAATCTGAGGATAGAGTGCTGACTTTAAATGTATTATGGATTCTTTGAAAAAAAGAAAACAAAATTTTTTTTTAAGATGATACATGAAATACAAATACATGATTCTTAATGTCAAGGGTAAAAGCTGTCTCAGATCTAATTCTTGGCCAAGAGTGTAGCCATTTAAATTGGTTGGAGTTTTTTTTCATATATTAGCCATTTACCTAAAATTATATGCTGGTGTTGAACAGTCCTTTAAAACCAGCTACATGTATCATCTAAACTCCTCTTAACTTCATTAGCCATTTTTTGTTTTTTCATTCAGGTTTCTCCATTGTTAGAGCTAACCCGATGATGGGAGCTACAGGAAGATAAAATTTTATCTTGCTATGTGAAACAACTTTTTTATAGTCTGAGTATTAAAGTAGTCTTTTTTTGTATTAAATTAAAGATAGATTGGGAGGTCAGTAGTTACTATAGTTCTGTACCTAAACTCTGTTCATTTTCATCTTTACATTTCAGGTATAAATTTATGTGAATTCCTTTCTAAATGTTGTAGAATTAAGCTTTTGAGAATCGTTATTTTATGACTTGTTTCTTCAATCAGAGGACATATCTTTAGTAGAAATCCACAAAATCTCAGGGGGTACTTACTGGCTAATCCATTTCCGTCCTTTTATGAATTTTTTTATCCTGTGATCAGATTTATTACAGAATGCTTTTAATTTGTTGTGTTTAAAAATATTTAATTTCAACCTTTAGTTTATGTATACATTTTCAAAACTACATTTCATTAAGTTAAATATGTCTCTAGTATGTTGTTTCTTTATATTATTAAAAAACATTTTCGAGTTGTAGTTAGTGATTTCCATCCTTAATTTGGGAATGTAGGTTTTGGCTTTTTAGTTCAGTAACTCAACATTTTCAACACTTAAAAGTATGGAGACTGTTTTTTAAATAGCATTTATTTAACATTAATATAATGCAGCATAAGAGACAGTTATAAATTTAGGGAGATTTCTTTTTAGATTGCTGGGTGTTGGGAGTTGGCAGTTGTTGAAATGAAATTTATAGTAGATTCTAATGATTGCATGAATTGCTTTTACAAGTAGTATTATCTATTAAAAAAAGCATGCGATTTTAAATGTTGCTTGTTTTTAAGTAATTTTTTTAAGAATTGAATATCTGATTTTGAAGTCACACACTAAACACATTTTATTGTTATTTCTGATATTTGTCTTTATAGACCCTTATAGTTGCCTGGATCAAAGCAAACCTAAATGTGTACATCTCCCGAGAACTTTGGGATGACTTACTGTCAGTATTGTCATCGTTGACCTATTGGGAAGAGTTGGCCACTGAGTGGTCACTGACTATGGAGACATTAACTAAAGTTTTAGCTAGGAATTTATATAGTTTGGATCTCAGTGATTTACCATTGGATAAGCTGAGTGAACAGAAACAAAAAAAGCACAAAGGGAAAGGTAAGAATTGTTCATAGAGATGCTCTATATAAATTTGTTTAAATAATTGAGTCAGGGAAAACCATTCCAGGGAGAGGGGTGAGGGTGAAATAAGTAGAATCTCAAATATTTTATTTTTAAGAATTAAACAAAATGAAAATGTATAAAATACCATTCCTTTTTATCGTAAGCAATTTTTTCTTAGAACTGAGAAGGTGGTTTAATGTTACTCTATTTAAAATGTATACAATAATTATTTTAAAAATTGTTTTTGAAAGCACTTACTTAGTTTTAACTAAAAGCAAACATTCCCTAGACATGAAATATGTATCTGTCTAATGTTAAAAGGGAGTGGGGCAGTAGCATAATGATTATATCATTAATATATGTTTTTAAAATCCTCAGTTAGTTAGGATTTTGCTTTTTTTTTTTTTTTCTGAGACAGGGCCTCACTCTGTTTCCTAGGCTAGAGTATAGTAGCACAGTCATGGCTCACTGCAGCCTTGACCTCCCAGGCTCAAGGGATCCCCCCCTTCAGCTTCCCAAGTAGCTGGGACTACAGGCCACCATGCTCAGCTAAATTTTTTTGTTTGTATTTCTTATAGAGACATGGTTTCACCATGTTGCCCAGGCTAGTCTTGAACTCCTGGGCTCAAACAATCTGCCCACCTCCACCTCCCAAAGTGCTGGGATTACAGGTGTGAGTTACTACTCCCAGCCAGTATTTTGCATTGTTAAATATTAGTTGCTAGCTAGAGTTTACATCTAAGTCATATTTCATACTTTTGTCCAGGGTATTATGTGCTCAAACTACTTTTTCCTGGACTATATTTCCCAAGTGGCTATTATTGGCAGATTAGAGATTTAGTAATCATCACCACAGGGTGGGTTTTGTTTAGCACCTTTCCTGTCTTTTTTTTCTTGTCTAAATGTTTCATTTTTATTCCAAAGCAAGTGGGTGGCAGAGAATTTCTAATAGCTTATTGCTAATGGTGTAATTTTAAAATTGCACATCAGTTTTGGAATATGATTTATACATAAAGTGAAGCTCATAAAAGCCTTACAGTACACAGCGTTTTATCTTATTACTTTATAATTTATGTGAGCAAACCTAAGACTCTGAGGCAAGGTAGCACACATAACTTGAAGATATTATTGATCAAGTAACAGTATATTGAGATTGAAAATCTACATTTCCAGGAGTTGGACATGAATTTCAGAAAGTTTCAGTTGACAAGTCATTTTCTAGAGGATGGAGTCGTGATCAGCCTGGCCAAGCCCCAATGAGACAGAGGAGTGCAACAACCACTGGTTCTCCAGGAACCGAAAAGGCGAGGAGTATAGTACGGCAAAAAACTGTCGGTATGTACTCTTGAAAATCATGAGAATGGTACAGGGCACTACATTTATAGTCCTTGGTAACAATTTATATCAATATAACATTTTTCTTACCAGTTGATTATTGTTGTGAAATGAAAAACTGCTATAGCAAAGCCTTTTTTCCAGAAGTACTCAGAGTCTAGTGATAGGCTGTTATCCCTTTATGCTATTAAGATTTATTGGACATTATTTTTATGTGGTTTATTTTACTGTAGAGAGCCCTAATATTAAAATGTTATTTTACGGAATTGAAGAAGTAGAACTGTGATTCACTTTACAGAACTCAAGCATTAACTGATGTGGTTTCATTGAAGGAATTTACTCACAAATATGGAAAATTAGGGTAGCTAATTTCCTGTGCTACAATTATATAGTAGATTAGTTTCACAGACTTCCAACAAGAATCTCATTTTCTCTGCTGGCAGACAGCTGAGGCCAACATGGAGTCTGTTACTGAGTTTCTTGCTGCTTTTAACAAAAAATGGAAGAAAGTTCTATAACCTGGGAAATAGCAGCAAAGGAACAATGTTGGGAACAATTTCTGGGCATAAAATCGCACAGTGTACTGTGGAATTAGCTACCATCTCATTCCTTTTTCTCAGAGGTTTATAAACTTGGCTGAATTATAGTAGAAAAAGCACTGCAATGAGAAATAAGGAGGGCTTTTTCCTAATCTCTTTTCTTACTCTCTTTGATCACTAAATAGGTAGGTAACCTTGGACAGTCTACCAAACGTTTCTAGGCTTTTTTTAAAAGAGAGATCTCGCTCTGTTGCCTTTGTTGGATCATAGCTCACTGCAGCCCTGGACTCCTGGGCTCAAAGTGATCCTACCTCAGCCTCCCCTGAGCCTCTTGAGTAGCTAGGACTACAGGTGCCTGCCACCATGCCAGGCTAACTTTATTTTTCATAGAGACAGGGTCTTGCTATGTTGCCCAGGCTGGTCTTCAGTTCCTGGCCTTAAGCAGTCCTCCCACTTTGGCCTCCCAAAGTGCTGAGATCACAGGTGTGAGCCATGGCACCCAGCCTTTTCTAGGCTTTTTAAGTACTTCATCTGTGTAGTGGGAATGATAATACTGCTCATTCCTGAAACAAAATTGCCTGAAGTTATTCCAAGGTTTACAATCAATGCTTCTATGAAAAGAGAATTTTCCCCATGGGAATGTATCCGTATTTAATGGTAATCAGTGAAAAACACTATTAGTTTTAAAGAAATGTAAAGCCATTATTGTAAGGATACATCTTGTATAAAAAATTAGGTTCTAAAGTGTTAAGAATTATGGTTTGAAAGGAAGAAACAACTAGAAAGAAAATAAGAGAATAAAGATTTTAAAAGAATTAAAATACATGGTTAATGTAAAATCCTTTAAAAGGATCACATATTCAGAATTGTCTTATGCTTTTAAAATAAGCATAGAATTACATTAATTGTATATTCCAGGCTAGAAGAATAAGACAAGATATAAGGGAAAAAGTTATTGTAGTATTAAAATGAATATAATGGGAATTTTACTATAAAATTACTTTTTGGAATCCTAAGGAAAATGATTATATTTGAAATGCCTTCCTTCACTTTATATTAATGTCACAATTATAGAAAATATTTGTGTATTAAGAATTGTTGGCCGGGCGCGGTGGCTTACGCCTGTAATCCCAGCACTTTGGGAGGCCAAGGCGGGCAGATCACAAGGTCAGGAGTTCGAGACCAGCCTGACCAACATGCTGAAACCCCGTCTGTAGTAAAAATACAAAAAAAATTAGCCAGGCATGGTGGCATGTGCCTGTAATCCCAGCTGCTCGGGAGGCTGAGGCAGGAGAATCGCTTGAACCCAGGCGGCAGAGGTTGCAGTGGGCAGAGATCAAGCCTGGAGCGACAGAAGGAGCGACAGAGGGAGACTCTGTCTCAAATAAAAGGAAGAAATTGTTCTTTTAAGTCTAAATTTTTATTTTATTTAAATCAAATCTTTTTTTAAAAGTACATTTTTTTTCTGATTATAGAAGTAATTTATGCTTAGTGTGGAAAGTTACATTTAGGGAAGCATAAAGACCCATTAGCTGTCTAATGAGAAGTAATCATTGTTAACATGTTGGTGTGTATCTTTGTAGTCTTTTACATAGCATGTAATGAGTAAAATATTCATGCTGACTTCATAGCTCATAGTGATTACTTTCTAGTTGTACTAATGTCAAAACAGTTTTGTCTGAACCGAACAAGCCTATCAAAGTTAAATCCTTAAAAATTTGTTAAGAAAGGTACCTGCATGGAGTTATAAAAAGGGGCAGCAGATTAAATTAGGATGTTCTTTGGGCATATTTTTAAATTTTTTTAACATTACTTTTTTTTCTTTCTGAGACAGTCACCCAAACTAGAGTGCAGAGGTGCAATCCCAGCTCACTGTAACCTCTGCCTCCTGGGTTCAAGTGATTCTCCTGACTCAGCCTCCAGTAGCTGGGATTACAGGCATATGCCACCACACCCAGCTAATTTTGTATTTTTAGTAGAGATGGGATTTCACCCTGTTGGCCAGGCTGGTCTTGAGCTCCTGACCTCAAGTGATCCACCCACCTTGGCCTCCCAAAGTGCTGGGTTTAACATTAATTTTTCCAGCCTGGGCAACATGGTGAAACTCTGTCTCTACCAAAAAAATACAAAAAAATTAGCTGGGTGTGGTGGCGCATGCCCGTAGTGCCAGCTACTTGGAGGACTGAGGTGGGAA
The DNA here is from genome assembly GCF_029289425.2 of Pan paniscus. NCBI lineage: Eukaryota > Metazoa > Chordata > Mammalia > Primates > Hominidae > Pan > Pan paniscus. Next base: position 37,033,016 of record NC_073264.2, on the reverse strand, counting down.
GATCTCTTGAGCCCAGGAGGTTGAGGCAGCAGTGAGCTGAGATCACACCACTGCACTTCAGCCTGGATGACAAAGTGAGACCCTGTTTCCAAAAAAAAAAAACATCGATTTTTTTATAGTTATTTATTTATTTATTTTTTGAGATGGAGTCTCGCTCTGTTGTCCAGGCTGGCATGATCTCAGCTCACTGCAACCTCCACTTCTAGGTTCAGGCAATTCTCCTGCCTCAGCCTCCCAAGTAGCTGGGACTACAGACACATGCCACCACGCCTGGCTAATTTTTGTATTTTTAGTGGACACGGAGTTTCACCATGTTGGCCAGGCTGGTGTCGAACTCCTGACTTTAGGTGATCCGCCCACCTCGGCCTCCCAAAGTACTGGGATTACAGGTGTGAGCCTCTATGCCCAGCCTTTATGTTTTTCATGAACGTACATGGTTAAAAATTTAGACTGTGATTAAGTGTATACATTGTAGTAAGTCTCCCTCATCACTATTCCCCACCTTCCCATTTCACCTCACTAGAGGCAACCATTATTACCAGTTTCTTGAGAATCCTAAAGATACTTTATGTCGATACAGGCTTATAGCATAACATATAAAATCTTGTGAATCATGGCTTTACATATGTGAATGAAAAAAATTCCTTTAAGTACTCACTATGGAATTGCTGTTCTATGCATTAAGGATATAGTTGTGAACAAAGCAAGTAAATTCCACTGGAGCTGACAATTCTAGTGTTGGGGAAGAAATATAATAAGCAAATAAACCAATAAACATGTCAGGAGTTAGTAAAGGTATGAAGAAAAGTCAATCAGGTTAAAGGAATAGAAAGTGTTAGAGCTAAGGACATAGGACGACTGTTTTAAGTAGGGAGGTCAGGGAAAACTTATTCTATCCTATAAGAACAAAGACCTGAATGGAGAAAGCGCATTCCAGGCAGAAGGAAAAATAAAAGTCCCAGAGCTAGGAATATGCTCTAGGGCTTTTGAGTGTTTGAGGAGGAGTAAGGAAAGAAGAGAGTGTTAGGAGATAAAGTCAAGCTATAGTGATATATCTTAAAGATTATTATATATCAAAAAAATGTTGGCCAGGCACAGTGGCTCACACCTGTAATCCCAGCATTTTGGGAGGCCAAGGCAGGAGGATCACTTGAGGCCAGGGGTTTGAGACCAGCCTGGACAACATGGTAAAACCCCGTCTCTACTAAAAATACAAAAATTAGCTGACCGTTGTAGTACACGCCTGTAGTCCCTAGTCCCAGCTACTCAGGAGGCTGAGGTACAAGATTTGCTTGAACCAGGAGGTGGAGGTTGCAGTGAGCCAAGATTGTACCACTGCACTAGGCAGAGCGAGACTCTTGTCTCCAAAAATAAAATAAAATAAAATAAGTTGGAACTTCCTGTATCATAATTACGTGGAAGTACTATAAAATTTAACCTATGTCCTGAAGATGAATATACATTTTATAATTTTGTGCTATTAAAAATGGTGTAGAATAGGCTGGGCGCAGTGGCTCAAGCCTGTAATCCCAGAACTTTGGGAAGCCGAGGCGGGCAGATCACCTGAGGTCAGGTGTTCAAGACCATCCTGGCTAATATGGTGAAATCCCATTTCTACTAAAAATACAAAAAATTAGCCAGCGTGGTAGCGTGTGCCTGTAATCCCAGCTACTCAGGAGGCTGAGGCAGGAGAATAGCTTGAACCCGGGAGGCAGAGGTTGCAGTGGGCCGAGATCGCACCATTGCACTCCAGCTTGGGCAACAAGAGCGAAACTCCGTCTCAAAAAAAATGGTATAGAATATACTTATGTATTCTTCTATATTTTGTGCATATATGCAAGTATATCTATAGGTTAAGTCTGTAGGATATGAAATTAATTTGCCCTCTAAAGAGAGGAACCTTTGTAGCCTTAATAGATTTAAGCAAGGATCATTAGTAGATATCAAAAACATTAATGTGTAAAGGATTGCTTGGGAAGAGGATATTCACTTGTTGCCAAGGATTCTCTTACAGATTATTTATATTTGCAAAGGGTAAATATACCTTTACAATGGAGGGACCTGGAATCAAGCCTATATACCTAACTTCTGGTTTATAGTATATATAGGAGATAGAAGAACAAATTAAATGACTCCAAGAGAAAATAATTAAAATTAGAAGGTAGTACATATTATGAGACAACTGGTCTAGCCTCTTCAAAAACACAGTATCATTTTTAAAAAGTTGAGGTGGGGTCTGTTTTAGGCTCAAGAGACAATAACCAAATGCAATATATGAACTCCCATGGAATCCTGGTTTGAAAAACATAAAAATTATTTTGGGGATATCTTGGTAACTTTGAATATGGATTGAATATCAGATGATATTATGGAATTTTTGTTAATTTTCTTAGGTGTGATAATGGTATATAGGTATATAATGGTATATAATTTTCTTAGGTGTGATAATGGTATATAGAAGGATGATCTTACCTGTAGATGAATCCTGAAATATTTAGGGGAGGTATACCTGTTTACATTGCAATAGTCTTTTTTTTTTTTTTTTTTTTTTTGAGACGGAGTCTCACTCTGTCACCCAGGCTGGAGTGCAGTGGTGCGATCTCAGCTCACTGCAACCTCCGCCTCCTGGGTTCAAGTGATTCTCCTGCCTCAGCCTCCCAAGTAGAGTAGCTGGGACTATAGGCGCACACCACCACGCCTAGCTAATTTTTGTATTTTTAGTGAGAAGGGGTTTCACCATGTTGACCAGGCTGGTCTTGAACTCCTGACCTCAAGTGATCCACCCTCCTCGGCCTCCCAAAGTGCTGGGATTATAGGCATGAGCCACCATGCCTCACCATCTTTTAATTTTTTCTACATTTGAAAATTTTCTTAATAAAAAATTGGGAAGAAAGGGGCTTTTTAAAAAGTCATTACATGACTCGTATTGCCAGCAACATAGTGAACTTGATATTCTGGAGCTATTAGATATTCTTGCTAGCATTTCATTGTACCACTGGTTTGCAAATAGAGAAACCTCTAAAACTCTCCTTACTCACTTCCTTGACCAAAATAAAACTATGAGTGGAAAATGGAGTGATGAGCAGTAAGCACACTGGAAAAGTGGGATGATCTTGAAGCAAATTGCTGATAATCACTTCTGGGATTCAGACTAAGACTTGAGCAAGCTTCAAGGTTGGATGACTGAATTGAAGACTTCCATGTTAAATTGGTTATCTTGAGAAGGATACAAGTTAATTTCAGTTCAGTAATGCTTCCTGACAGTTGTACAAGCAAACACAAATTACCTCTGGAGTAATTCACTCTCAGTTAGGCCTCCAGAAATTCCACAGATTAGAATCAACCAAATATGAGTTCACAAAGATTATTCAGTAAACATGGAAACAAATTATGTAAATGAGTTAGCAAAAAAGAGAGAAAATTTAGATTCCTTAAGATTTTAATCCCTAATATTGGAATAAATATTATGGAATAAATAAATAAATAACCAGACTATAAAATAACCATGTTTGAAATGTTTGAAGAGGAAAATGATAAGCTCATTAAAATGATTAAAAAGAATCAAATAGAACTTTGAGAAATAAAAACATAATTCCTGAAAGAAAAAAAAAATATTAAGCAACACATAAGATATAAATAAAGAGAGAATCAGTGACTTGGATTAGAAATTTGAGGAAATTACCCAGGACATTGAGACGGGAAATGTGAAGGAGAGGGTAAGAAATTTGTAGAACAGGATGAGAGGGTCTGATGTGTCTAGTTGGAATACCAGAAGGAGAGAATGAAGGAGAGGCAGTATTTTAAGAATGACAGAGAATTTATTAAAGCTATGAGTCTATAGAAACAGAAGAACATAATATACCAAATGAGTAAGTAGAAACCCGTACTTAAACACACTGCAGTGACATAGCAGAATGGAAAGACAAAGAAAAGAGCATAAAGACTGCAAAGAGAAAAAATGCATAATCCGCCAGAGAAAAACAGTTATGCTGAAAACAGTGTTCTCAGCACTGACAATGGAAGACTGAACAGCATGATCATATCTTCAAAGTGCTAAGGAAAAATAACTATCATTATAGAATTGTGTACTGACCAAACTTTCAAATGGAGGGTAAAACAAAGACAAAAGCTTAAAATACTTTGCTATGGATTGACCTTCATGAAATAACTTCTAAAAGAATATGTCAGGAAAAAAAATTACCCCAGAATTAAAGTCCGAGATGCAAGAAGGATAAATGATCAAAGAAAGTCGTAGATGTGTAGGTAAATCTAAAGAGATATTATCTGAATATAGTAATTTTGGAATTAAAATGAAGGGTAGAATTTAAATACTGGGCATTCATAACATATAGTTCAGGAAGAGTTTGGTGAGAGTATAAATATTCGCAAATCCTTATCTTGTTCAGGGTGAGGTAGAGAGCTGGTGTTATTGCATTAACTTTAGACTTTAAAAAATATATAAGGTAAAAAGACAACCCAATTAAAAATGGACAAAGGATTTGAATGGACATTTCTCTAAAGAAGATACACAAATGGCCAATAAGCACATGCTCAGAAACACTAGCTATCAGAGAAATGCAAATGAAAATCACAGTAAGATGCCACATTACACCCACCCACTAGGATGGCTATTGTTTATCAAAATACGAATATTAAGTGTTGGTGAGGATGTGGAGAAACTGGAATCCTTATATATTGCTAGTGGGAGTGTAAAATGGTACGGCTACTTTGAAAAACACTCTCGAAATCAGTTCCTTTAAAGTTAAAATTATATGACCCAGCAATCCCATTCACAGGTATATATCCAAGAGACTTGAAGAGTGGCTGCTCTCATCAATTTTTTTTTTTTTTTTTTTTTAGACGGAGTCTTGCTCTGTCACCCAGGCTAGAGTGCAGTGGCATGATCTCAGCTCACTGCAACCTCTGCCTCCTGGGTTCAAGCAATTCTCCTGCCTCAGCTTCCCGAGTAGCAGGGATTACAGGCGCCTGCCACCACGCCTGGCTAATTTTTGTTTTTTAGTAGAGATGGGATTTCACCACGTTGGCCAGGCTGGTCTCGAACTCCTGGCCTCAAGTAGTCCACCCGCCTGGGCCTCCCAAAGTGCTGGGATTATAAGCGTGAGCCACCGCACCTGGCCCACTCACATCAATTTTATATACTTGTTGCCAAAATCATTTTTAGTCTAAAGTGCAGTTTATTTCCTATTCTCAAGAATTTCATGACCTTCTGAGACTGACAAATTCATGTCCATATGCTCTAGTATGACCATAGTATTGGGACCAATCTGATTTATTTTAATGGATTTTTCTGGTATAATTTCTCACTTTTCCCTTTTGCTTATTACATGTAAAAGCTGAAAAAGAACTACTGAATAATCCTGTAAACACAAAAAACTTTGGATTCCTCCTCATCATTGAGAAGGGGAGTAACCTAATAAAACTGTTTTTAGAGATTAATTTGGAAATGTTGAGTACTGTGAGTTTAAGAAGACACTAATGGAACCTGAAGTGGGTAGCTTTATTAATGTAAAGTCAGGACCAGGGATGAAGGACAAACAGTGGGGATAGAGAATAACCAAGTTGCTCAAACTAGAAGTCTGGGAGTTAGCTTCAACTCTTCTCTCTCTCCTATATCCCCAAACTCTGATTGAATCATCATATCCTGATGATTGTATCTTGAGCTAAGTATCTCTCACCTTTCTTCACTTCTTTACATTTTCACTGCTGCTATCTTGGTCCAGTACACCACTACATCTACATTGCTGCAAGAGTTTCCTAACTTCCCTGCATCAGTTTTTCACAACCTCCAGATCTGTTTTCTACCTTCTTGTCATAGTGATATTGAGAATAATTTCAAATTGATGTAACTTATTTGCTTATATTTTTCAGTGGTCTTTTATTGCTCTTGGGATAAAATTGAAAATCTTACCATGATTTTTATAAGGCCCTGCATGATTAGGCCTCTGCCCACTTTTCCAGTCTCATTTTATTCCTTTCTCCTTTGCTCTCTACTTTCCACATTACTAGACTTCATTTATTAAAGAAGTGAGAGAAGAAAATGAACCAACCTGGAGTTTTAGATCCAGCTTATTTGTCCTTCAAAAGTGAAGTAGAGGCTGGGTGCATTAACTCACGCCTGTAATCTTAGCACTTTGTAATCTTAGCACTTTAGACTGAGGTGGTGGGAGGATTGCTTGAGGCCAGGAGTTGGAGGCTAGCCTGAGCAACATAGTGAGACCCTGTCTCTACAAAAATTTTTAAAATGTGCTGGGTGCAGTGGCACGTGCCTGTAGTCAGCTTGTCAGGAGAATGAGGTGAGATGATTGCTTGAGCCCAAGAGTTTGAAGCCACAGTGAGCTATGATTGCACCACTGCCCTCCAGCCTGGGTGACAGAGCAAGTTCCAGTCTAAGAAAAATAATAAATATAACAAATTTAAAAATGAAGGAGAAATAAAGACTGTCAGATGAACAAAGATGGAAAGAATTTGTTGCCAGTATACTTGCTTTGCAAGAAATGTTAAAAGAAATTATTTATAAAGAATGAAAGTGATAGAGGTCAGAAACTACATAAATAATGGAAGAGTGTTAGAGAAGTAATGAATGAAAGTAAAATATTTACTTACCACCAACACTGGAAAAGAAAGTAAAATAAAATAAAATATTTTCTTTTTCTTTCCTTTTTTTTTTTTTTTTTTTTTTTTTTGAGACATGCTCTGTCACCCAGGCTGGAGTGCCGTGGCGTGATCTGGCCTCATTGCAACCTCCGCCTCCCAGGTTCAAGCAATTTTCCTGCCTCAGCCTCCTGAGTAGCTAGGATTACAGGTGTGCACCACCATGCCCAGCTAATTTTTGTATTTTTAGTAGAGATGGCGTTTCACCATGTTGGCCAGGCTGGTCTCAAAGTCCTGACCTCAAGTGATCCACCCACCTTGGCCTCCCAAAGTGCTGGGATTATAGGCGTGAGCCACCGCGCCCAGCCTTTTTTATTCTTAATTAATCTAACAGCTAATGATTTGTTCAACAAACCTAAAACATATTAGGTGATTATAGCTTGTGGATAGTGAAATGATTGACAGCAGTATTTTAAGGGATGAGAAGGAGGAATTGGGAATCCTTTTAAGTATGTCTAGCTGGAAAGTGGTACAGCATTGTTTTAAAAAGAGGACTTGGGTGGGGTACAGTGGCTCATGCCTGTAATTACAGCACTTTGGGAGGCCAGGGTGGTTGGAGTTCAGGTGGGAGGCCAGGTGGCTGGAGTTGCTTGAGCCTAGTTCAAGACCAGCCTACGCAACATGGTGAAACTCTGTCTCTACAAAAAAATCAAAAAATTAGTTAGGTGTGGTGGCTCACATCTGTACTCCAGGCTACTCAGGAGGCTGAGGTAGGAGGATCTCTTGAGCCCAGGAAGTTGACACTGCAGTGAGCTGAGATTATGCCACCGCACTCCCACTTGGGTGACAGAATGTGACCCTGTCTTAAAAAGAAAAAGAAGACTTGGATTAGTTGTTAATGTATATTGCAAACTCAGGGGCAACCATTAAAAAAGGTTTTTTTAAAATGTAGTGTAATTCATATGCTAGGAGGGGAGAAAAATAGAATCATGTAAAATACTCAGAACCAGAGGAGGCAGTAAAGAGTGGAATATAAAAAAAGAAGGGCACTGAATAGAAAACCGGAACAAATGTGGTACAGTGTTAACTATAGCAGTAATCACTTTAAACATTAGCTGTCTAAATAAACCAATTAAAAGACAAAGACTGTCTCAACAGATAAAAGAACAAGCCTCAACTATATGTTGACTATAAGAAGTCCCTTTAAAATATAAAGATACATAGATTAGACAGATTAAAAATGAAGAGATGGCAAAAGGTATACTATGCTAACATTAATCAAAAGAAAGTGAAGCTAATTATGCAGTCGTGTCATTTAACAAATGGGGATATATTCTGAGACATACATCAGTAGGCGATTTCTTCAGTGTGCGAACATCGTAGAATGTATTACAGAAACCTAGGTGACATAGTCTACTACATACCTAGGCTGTATGGTGTAGCCTGTTGCTTCTAGGCTGCAAACCTGTGCAATATGTAACTGTATTGAATATTGTAGGCAATTATAATACAATGGTAAATATTTGTGTAAGCATATCTAAACATAGAAATGGTACAGTAAAAATAAAGTATTATAATCCCTACAGCTAAAATAGAGTATTATAAATGTAAAATCTACAGTAAAAATTGAGTTTTATAATCCATAAGGACCACCATCATACATGCGGTCTGTTGGTGACCGAAACATCATTATGCAGTGCATGACTATGTTAATTTCAGACAAAGCAGACTTTAGAGCAAGGAGAATTATCAAGAATAAAGAGGGGTATTACATAAAGATGATTAATTCTGGCCAGGCATAGTGGCTCATGCCTGTAATCCCAGTACTTTGGGAGGCCAAGGAGGGCAGATCACCTGAGGTCAGGAGTTTGAGACCAGCCTGGCCAACATGGTGAAACCCTGTCTCTACTAAAAATACAAAAAAATTAGCCAGGCTTGTTGGCACATGCCCGTTGTCCCAGCTACTTGGGAGACAGGAGAATTGCTTGAGCCCGAGAGGCAGAGGTTGCAGTGAGCTGAGATCGTGCCACTGCACTCCGGTCTGGGCAACAGAGCAAGACTCCATTTCAAAGAAAAAAAAAGATGATTAATTCTCCAAGAAGACGTAATAATCCTTAATGTGTGTTCAGTAACAACAGGGTATCAAAATACATGAGGCAAAAACAGATAAACCTGCCCAGAGAAATAGAAGAAGTAGTGGTACTGTGGTTGGATTTTTAACATCTTTCTATCAGTAATTGACAGATCCAGCAGGCAGAAAATCAGTGAGGACATAAATGAAGTGAATAGCACTGTCAGTCAACTGGATCTAATTATGACATCTGTAAAATTGCTTAATCCAGCAGAGATTATACTCATTCTTCTCAAACTCATGCAAAACATTCACCAAGACCACATTCTGGGTCATAAAACATGCCTTAAACATTTTTAGGAATAGAAATCGTACAAAATATACCCTCTGACTGCAATGGATTTAACTATAAATCAATGATGGAAAAAATTGGAAAACTCTAAAATACTTGGAGATTAAACGACACACTTCTAAATAACGCACAGTTCAAAGATGTTTCAAGATAAATTGTAGAATATTTTGAACTAAATGAAAATATAACATCAAAATTTGTGGGCAGTGAAAGCTGTGCTTAGAAGAAAATGTACAGTATTGAAAATATATATTACTAAAGAAGAAAGATCTAAAACCAGTAATCTAAGCTTCCACCATAGGAAACTAGAAAAAAAAATCCAAAGTAAGTAGAAGAAAAGAAATAATAAGAATTAGAGCAGAAAACAAGGAAGTTGAAAATAGGAAATCACTAGAGAAAAATCAACAAAACCGAAAGTTGGTTCTTAGAAAATATCAACAAAACCAATAAATCTGTAGCTAAGTTAAATAAGAAAATAAGAAGATATCAATTATTAATACCAGAAATGAAAGAAAAACCATTACCAGTGATCCTTTTATTATTTGTTTTATTTTTAATTTTTGTGGGTATATAGTAGGTATATATATTTATGGGGTACATAAGATATTTTGATACAGGAGTGCAATGCGTATTAATCACATCAGTGTAAATGGGGTATTCATTACCTCAAACATTTATTCTTTGTGTTTCAAACCATCCAATTATATTCTTTTAGTTATTTTTAAATTCACAATTAAATTATTTTTTGCTATAGTCACCCTGTTGTACTAGCAAATACTAGGTCTTATTCATTCTAATTTTTTTTTGTACCCATTAACCATCTGCACTTACCCTTTCCCCCACTGTACTTCTGAGCCTCTAGTAACTATCCTTCTACTCTCTATCTCCATGATTTCAATTGTTTTAATTTTTAGCTCCCACAGATAAGTGAGAGCATGTGATGTTTGTCTTTCTGTGCCTGGCTTATTTCGCTTAACATAATGACCTCATGTCAGGATCTCATTCTTTTTTATGGTTGAATAATACTTCATTGTGTATATATACCACATATCCTTTATCTGTTCATGTGCTGATGGACACTTAGGTTGCTTCCATATCTTGGCTATTGTGAATAGTGTTGGCAATAAACATGGGAGTGCAGATATCTCTTTGATAAACTGATTTCCTTTCTTTTGGGTGTATACCCAGGAGTGGGATTGCTGGATTGGTAGCTCTATTTCTAGTTTTTTGAGAAATCTCCAAACTGTTCTCCATAGTGGTTGTACTAACTTACATTCTTACCAACAGTATGTGAGGGTTCCCTTTTCTTCACATCCTGGCCAGCATTTGTTATTGCCTGTCTTTTGGATAAAAGCCATTTTAGCTGGGGTGGGCTATCTCATTGAAGTTTTGATTTGCATTTCTCTGATTATCAGTGATGTAGAGCACCTTTTCGCATACCTGTTTGTCATTTGTATGTCTTCTCTTGAGAAATGTCTATCGATCTTTTGTCCATTTTTAATTGGATTATTAATTTTTTTCCTGTAGAGTTGTTTGAGCTCCTTGTGTTTTCTAGTTATTAATCCCTTGTCAGATGGATACTTTGCAAATATTTTTTCCCATTCTGTGGGTCATCTCTTTACTTTGTTGATGATTTACTTTGCTGTGCAGAAGGCTTTTAACATGATGTCATCTCATTTGTCCATTTTTGCTTTGGTTGCCTGGGGATATTATTTAAGAAGTCTTTGCCTGCTTCATTGTCCTGGAGAGTTTCCCCAAAGTTTTCTTTCAATAATGTCATAGTTTGAGATCTTAGATTTAAGTCTTTAATCCATTTTTATTTGATTTCTCTATATGGAGAAAGGGATCTAGTTTCATTCTTCTGCATATGGGTATCCAGTTATCCCAGCACCATTTATTGAAGATACTGTCCTTTCCCCAGTGTATGTTCTTGGCATTTTTATTGAAAATGAGTTCACTGTAGATGTGTAGATTTATTTCTGGGTTCTCTGTTCTGTTCCATTGGTCTGTGTGTCTGTTTTTGTGATCCTTTTATTTACTGATAAAAGAATTAAATTTGATAACCTAAAAGAAATAGACCAATTACTTGAAAGGTACAATCTACCAAAACTCATACAAGAAGAACTAGATAATCTGAACAGCCTGGTATGTATTAATGAAATTGAATCAATAACTAACAACCTTCCAAATTAGAAAGCACCAGGCCCAGATGGTGAAGTCTACTGAATATTTAAGAAAGAAATAATTCTCCACAATTTTTCTCAAAAAATAGAAGCAGAATGAATACTTCCTAATTCTTTTGAGGAGTACTGCATTACCCTAATGCAATTCATCTCATCCACAGGCTAATGAAGAAAAGCCATATGATCACATCAATAGATGTAGAAAAAACATTTGGCAAAATCCAACACCCATTTAGGATAAAAACTCTCAGCAAAGTAGGAATAGGGAGAACTTCCTCAACTTTATAAATCTATTAAAAAATAAAAACACAGGACAACCTACCTCTAGCATCATACTTAATGGTGAGAAACTAGGTTTTTTTCTGCTGAGATCCACAACAAGACAAGGATATCTCACTATTCCTGTAAGACAGGAAAAGGAAATAAAAGGTCTACAGACTGAGAAGAAATAAATAAAACTATCTTTGTAGATGACATGATTATTTATGTGGAAAATTTCAAAGTGACAACCTCCTGAAACTTATAAGCAATTATAGCAAGGTTATAGGATGCCAGATTAATATATAAAAGTCAGTCGCTCCTTCCATACCAGCAATGAACAACTGGAATTTGAAACTGAAAGCACAGTACCATTTACATTAGCATCAAAAATCTCCAAAACAATTAGGTATAAATCTAGCAAAATATTTACAAGATCTATATGAGGAAAACTATGAAACTTTGATGAAAGAAATCAAAGAATAAATAAGTTGAGAGGTCTAGTTCATGTACATGGATAGAAAAACTCACTATTGGCAAGATGTCATTTTTTCCCTACTTAATCTGTAGATTCAACACAATCTCAGTTGATTTTGTTCTTAACAAGTTATTTTGTGGATATTGACAGAATCTAAAATTTATATAGAAAGGCAGAGCATGAGCAACATGGCAAAACCTGTCTCTACAAAAAATAGAAAAACTAGTTGGATGTGGTGTCATGTGCCTGTAGTCCCAGCTACTTGGGAGCCTGAGATGGGAGGATTGCTTAAGTTCAGGAGGTCAAGGCTGCAGTGAGCCATGATTGTGCCCCTGCACTCTCTAGCCTGGGTAACACAGCAAGATCTTGTATCAGAAAAAAAAAAAAAAAAAAAAAAGGAAAGGCAAAAGAGCCAGAAGAGTCAACACAATATTGAAGGAAAAGAATGAATTCAGAGAAGGGACAGAACCTGACTTCAAAATTTAATATAGTAATCAAGAAAGTATGGTATGGGTGAGAGAATAGACAAATAGATGGAATAAAATAGAGATTCCAGAAAGACCCACACAACTAGAGTCCACTGATCTTTCAAAAAGGAGCAAAGGCAATTCAATGGAGAAAGGATGGTCTTTTCAACATGATGCTGTAACAATTGGACATCCACATGCCAAAAAAAGATGAATCTAGACACCTTACATCTTTCACAAAAATTAACTCAGATCATAGACCTAAATGTGATGTACAAAAGTATAAAACACCTAGAAGACAACATAGGAGAAAGTCTAGGACACCTTGGGTTTGGCAATGAGTTTTATAATACAATACCAACAATAAAATTCATGAAAGAAAAAATTGCTAAGTTGGACTTTATTAAATTTAAAACTTCTGCTTTGTGAGAGACATTGTTAAGGGAATGAAATGACAAGTCACAGATGGGGAGAAAATCTGCAAAACACATGCCTGATAAAGGACTGGTTCTAAAATATACAAAGAGCTCTTAATATTCAACAGGAAGAGAACAACCTGAAAAATGGGCAAAAGATGTGAACAAACACCTCACCAAAGAAGATACAGAGATGGCAAATAAGCATATGAAAAGATACTCAACACCGTATGTCATTAGACTATTGCAAATTAAGACAAGATACCACTACACACCTAAAAGAATGGCTAAAATCCAAAACACTGACAACACCAAATGCTGGCAGGGAAGTGTAGCAATGGGAACTCTCATTGGTGGTGGAAATACAAAATTATATCATCACACTGGGAGACAGGTAGTTTCTTTCAAACCTAAACATAGTCTTACTGTAGGATCCAGCCATAGCACTCTTTGTATTTACCTATATAAGTTGAAAACATGTCCACGCAAACATCTGCACATGAATATTTATAGCAGCTTTAGTTGTAATTGTCTAAGATATTCTTCAGTAGGTGAATGGACAAACTGTTGTACATCCATAAAATGGAATATTATTCCATGATAAAAAGAAATGAGCTTTCAGACCATGAAAAAAAAAACATGAAGAAACTGAATGAGTATTGCTGAGTAAAAGAAGCTAATCTGAAAAGGCTACATACTGTATGATTTCAAATATATGACATTGTGGAAAAGGCAAACTTTTGTCAACAGTAAAAAGATGACTGGTTTCCAGGCACTAGGAATAGGGGGGTGGGGCTAGAAGAAGGGATGAGTAGGTAGAAGCAAGCACAGAGAATAAAGATGTGAAACTATTCTGTATGATACTTGTAATGGTATATATGTGTCACTATACTTTCTCAAAACCCATAGAAGGTACTAATAAACAGTGATCCCTAATGTAAACTATGGACTTTAGCAATACTGTATCAATATGAGCTTGTTAATTGTAGCAAATGTACCATGCTAATACAAGATGTTAATAATTGGGGAAACTGGTAGGGAGGGGGAAAGGGATGTATGGAAACTCTTTGTAGTTGACACTCATTTTTTATCTGTAAACCTAAAACTTTTGAAAAATGTATATTTAAAAAAATGTATTTTTTAGAATAGAAAATAATTTAGACATTTGAAATAACCACAGATTTATCTGTAAAATTTTTAATTCATTTTTTAGTTTGTGTCATTCTCCATTTATTTACTTTCTGATTTGCATTGGGAGAAACAAATTTTATTTCTGACATTGATTTACATTTCTCTTTTATGAAGTATTTCCTTTAATAACAAACCTGATTCTTCTCTTGTTAAACTGTATTTTTTCCTATGACTTTGAATTACCTGATAGAGTGATACAATATTTAACTTTTTCTGACTAACTTAAACAGCTTTCTTTATGCTGGTGATCTAAACTGATGTAAGGACCTTATGTCCTTACAATTCATGAAGACACTAGTATAGTCTATGTTGAAATTTGCAAAGTAACAGTTTTGTCACATGATGTTTCGAAGACTTATTTTACTGGTTGCTTTCTAGAATTTTCAGATAGAAATTGTAAGAGAATTTTTTTGTTTTTTCTTTGAAAGTCTAAGAGAATTTATTCATTATTGTTCACTTAATAAACAGAAAGGGAACTTACCTGCATTTAAAAGATATTAAGCATGATATAATCCTTTTATCTTAGAATACTCAAGATGACTTTATTAAGATAAATTTTGTTATTAATAGTTAAGTTTAAAATGTAAAAAATGTGGAGAGTATGTCTGTGGTTTTGCTTATGCTAACAAATAAGAGAGATTGCAATGAATTTAAGAATTATTTTTGAACATACTCATAAGCAGTGTAACTTGCTTGCATTTATGATTTAGGACCTGGTGTTCAACTTTTGGAGCATATATATCACTGTTTTGTTTTCAGATTTTGCTTTTCATTTATGTGTATTATGATAATAGGCCTACATTTGGGGACTTTAACAGGTATTTCTGCCAATGGATAGGAATGTATACATAATGTGAATTTTAATAAATAAGGAGGAAAATGTATCATATTTTGGAAATGAGAAAATTCTGGAGTTGTCTTCCTCATGTTTATTTTTTGTATTTGTATGCTGTTAAGGATCCATCACATTTGCGGTCCATGAATTTCTTATGCTATACGGAAACTCTAGAGTGCAAGTTACAGTTTTTTATATAGTCTGTATGGTCCAAGGTGAATTTATGGGAATGCATGTTTTTTTTTTGAGAGGGGAAAAGATAGGAAGCCTTCAAAAATTGTCATGCTCGTAATTTGAAAATCTGTTTTTACTTTTTGATGTTATATTTTTCATACTGCCCATTAAGCATATTATAGATTTATGATCACTGATGTGTGTGTCTTAGGAATGTATGTGCTAATAGTAATGTCAGTAACTAAGTGTTTAGGTTAGTAAATCCCAAAAGATCTCAATAGCTAATTCATTGTAAATAATTTTCTATAGTGAGGGTTGCATAGCTGTGAAGCCCTTGACAGACTTCTAGGTATGCCTAAAGACTTAAGAGTTTTTAGTTAAAACAAAAACAACAACAAAAGGAGGTGACCATTTTTGCTTCATTTTTTAGGGTTTTTAAATTTGTTTTTGAGGCAGAGTCTTAACTCTGTTGCCCAGGCTGGAGTACAGTGGCACAAACATGGCTCATTGTAGCCTTGACCTCCTGGGCTCAAGTGATCCTCTCACCTCCAGCCATCGGAGTAGCTGGGACCACAGGGAGGCACCACCACACCCAGCTAATGTTTTAGTTTTTGTTTTTTGTAGAGATGGGGTCTCCCTCAGTTGCCCAGGCAGGTCTCAAACTCTTGGGCTCAAGCCATCCTCCTGCCTTGGCCTCCCAAAGTGCTGGGATTACAGGTGTGAGCTACCACACCAGCCAAGGGGTACATTTTTAAAGAATTCATTCAGAATCACAACATAAATTTATTCCACTGCAAATATGGAAAAAGTTCCAAGGGAAATGCCCAAGCTCTTCCTTCAAGTCTGTGTTGGGGAAGAAAGAAAAAAAGGAGTTGTTATTTCCCAGAAATTATCCCCTAGTGGAAAAAAGAAAAACTTATAATTTATCTGTGGAATCAAAAACTCAATTCAGGTTTTTTAAAAATATATTTAAAAATTCTGGCTAACACAGTGAAACCCTGTCTCTACTAAAAATACAAAAATTAACCTGGCATGGTAGCGGGCGCCTGTAGTCCCAGCTACTCAGGAGGCTGAGGCAGGAGAATGGCATGAAACCGGGAGGCAGAGCTTGCAGTGAGCCGAGATCGCGCCACTGCACTCCAGCCTGGGTGACATAGCGAGACTCCGTCTCAAAAAAAAATATATATATATATATATTTTTTTAATTAAAGGTGATTACAACTATAGATGATGTTTCACCCTCTGTGTAACAACACTTTAAGATTTGCATATGTATTTGTGTCTTTGCTCTGACCAATTTTAATGAGTGATTGTGTTGGAGTCAACGTAACTTTTGTTTCCAATTAGATTATAAAATTGTTGGTTACTTTCTCAAGAAGGGAAGAAGCTAGCGGGAAAACTGGAATAGGGTGAGATTCTGACATTTTGTATATGGGTTGTTTTTAAAATACACTTGATCTTTAATACACAGCATGGTAAGCCATACACTAAAGACAAATTGTTGCCATTATCTTAGCATATTCCATGCTTCTATATTTTTTACCTACAGATTGTTCTTAAAGAATCCTTAATTTTGCTGGCATTCATACATTTTTTAAATCTATGATTATCTTTTTCCAGTTATAAACTATGAAATGCATTTAGTTTTTGGTTAATGTTTGTTTTTACTTTCTCCTCTGTATCTTCACAGCCTGAAATTGTTTTTCAAATGGTTAAGCTGGACTCCTGCTCAAATATAGATATTCAGTAAAAGTAAAAAATTATTTTACTTATACGTGGTAGGGAGTAGGGATTCAAAGATCAGGGGATATGGTTCTTGCATTCGAAAAGTTGAGGAGGCTGACCTAAAAACATACAGTCCACTAAAAATAGATTGTAAGTTTTGCAAAAGTGGGAATTCTTGTTTGTTTTTGTTTATTGCTGTGTTGCCAGTAAATAATTGTTTGGGAGAGTTAGAAAAACCTCTCAGGGACTGGCCATGGTGACTTATTCATGTAATCTCAGTACTTTGGGAGACCAATGTGAGAGGGTCGCTTGAGCACAGGAGTTCGACACCAGCCTGGATAACATAGCGAGACCTTGTTTCCACTAAAAATAGAGAAAAAAAAATTAGCCAAGCATGGTGACATATGCCTGTGGTCCCAGCTACTCTGGAGCCTAAGGTGGGAGAATTGGCTTGAGTCCAGGAGTTCAGGGTTGCAGCAAGCTATGATCATGCCACTGTACTCCCACCTGGACAACAGAGTAAGACCCTGTCTCAAAAAAAGAAAAAGAAAAAAAAGTTTTTCAGGTGAGATGATACTTCAAGTATGAAGGAGTATATCAGGAAGAAAAAGAGACCAAGGAAATTAGCAACATACAAAGTCATGATGTGATGATGAAAGATAATGAAAATTTTAAGGAACATTATAAAATTCTGAGTGGTGGCAGCACGGGAGGATAGTAAAAGAAAAGTCTTACTGAGTGGTAGATTGTAGGCAAGTCGTAAAGGCCTTGTGTGAGTTGTGTGATAATCTAAGGAATTTAGACTTCAGGGAACCAAGTCTGTCCAGTAATCAAGGAAACTCAGCAATTTGAATTGATGTTAATATTCAAACTATTTATTTTGCCACCATTACTATTACACTGGATATTATGCAGTATTGTTTCTTTTAAGTCCTTGATTCATGTGTAACAATACCTATAACTTAATTAAGAATCCTTGAAATAAATGTTTTTTTAAAAATCTCTGGGAAGTGTAAACTTGATTATTTATTTCTAAGTGAACTATAATTTATCTTTAATTTTTGTGAACTAGGGACTCTCCTAAGAAATTATCAAATGCAACTACAAATGCAATTTTTAAAAAGTAATCCAGTTTAAAGCTTTCTTTGAAAACAATTTTAAGTTTTTATGTTTATGATTTGAATAAGCACAAAATTATCTATTTTTGTCAAGAACCCAATTTTTCATGCTCTGCAAATTGTTTTCTGTTTCTATGTAAAAATTTTAATTATACTCCTATACTTTATTATAAAAGATACTGATTTGATTAGCATCCTCTTACCAGAAACACATACTAGACATGAGATTAAATCCTTTTGACTATGAATTACCTAAAAATTTCTAAGAAAGACTGTGAGTGATTTAGAAAACTTTATTTGGTAAAGAGTATGAAAGTAGGAATGATTTGTTCTTATAATTCAGCCTCATTAGTAAGAATGGCTCAGGATTGCCTAGAGAAATGCCCAAATATTGTTCCAAAAGTTTCTTTGAACTATTAATATTGAGTTATTTTCAATGTTTTCATTCAGTGAATTTCTCAACCCTTGGTTTTGAGAACATAATGCTAATTAAAGTGTCTGCTGTTGTTTAATGCTATCCCATTGTAACTGCTAATAATAATAGCATTTTTCTGCTTTATATAAAAAAATTATATTCAAAATGTTGTGTGTGTTCTCTGATTTCTTTTCTTACAGCTTGCCAGTATTTGCCGTGCTGAAATGTTTTAATTTATAATTTCCTTCCTTTGTACCTTTTAGTTTTCTCTGTTGCTGCTTTTTCTGTGACACGAGCCTTTCATTATAGTCACTCTTCTTTTTTCCTTCCCCACTTCTTTCTTTTCCTTTTTTAAAGCCATGAGAAGCCGATCCATTGGTGAATGTGCTCTGCCATCGGCCTATATACGCAGTGCTAAAAGTGCTCCTGTTCTGATCCATACTTCCAAACCCTTCTTGCCTGATATTGTTCTCACTCCCCTTTCTGATGAGCTTTCAGGTAGTGCCACCTCTGCTAATTTCTGCACCACCTTTTTCACTTTTTAATCCTCTGCTTTCAAATTTTGCTTAATCAAGTAAACTCTTTAAAGTTAATTTCTTTGGGGGAGGTGTGGGAAAGTGGGAAAGTGATTGAGAAATCAACATTTTGAGTTATTTGAACTCTAATCCTGTCCTTGCAGTTCATTCTGGAAGTGCTAAGTTTAGTGCTGTGCCAATGTCCAGTATTTTTTGTTGTAAATGGCCAATTTTTTTTTTTTTTTTTGCTCATGTTTGATTTTTTTCTTCCTCTCAGGTGGTTAAAAGAAGTAGTAGTATACATTTATATAATAGATGTCTTGTAAAAGATGACTTAGGAAGCTAATCAGAGCATTGACTTTTAATTTCCCATTGTTTTGACTAATAATATCGTAAATCTTGAATAATTTATTCTGCATTATCTATAGTAATGGAACTAAGTAAGGGTAATCAGTATTTGGGAAAAGTATATAATCTAAAAGTTGCTTTGGAATAAATCTTTGTATTTATATTACATATAATCATATATAGAATTCTAAGGATTCACTCATTTTTAAACCATTCTGTGAAGCCCTAACTTCCAAGGAGCTTCAAAACCTGCTTAGCTTTCCAGTTCTGCCTCAGGTCGTTGGTCCCCAGTACTGGCACGGTCTGCTCTTCTATTAAGCTTTAATTAACATGTAATAAAATGCATAGATCCATAGACTCAACTGAATGATTTTTGAAAATTGTACACACCCCTATTAACCATCACCACAAACAAATTATAGGACGCTTCCACTACCTCAAAAAGTTTCCCAGTGACCTTTTTGAGTCAATCACCACGCACTCCTCCCCTCCACGCAAATACAACTTTTTGCTGTTCATCACCATAGATCAGTTTTGTTTAAAAAAATTTTTTTTGGCATAAATAAAATGATACAATGTGCAAACTGTGCTAGCTCAAAGAAACCTACTTGTT
Organism: Pan paniscus; assembly: GCF_029289425.2. NCBI lineage: Eukaryota > Metazoa > Chordata > Mammalia > Primates > Hominidae > Pan > Pan paniscus. The sequence goes on along the minus strand of NC_073264.2, from coordinate 37,013,245 downwards.
TTGTTAACTTTGGAACCATAATATAATTAATTAGAAACGGTTTATAAGAAATTGGAGTTGATTTTTTAATTGATGACAATAATAGAAAAATTGGCCTCAATTCAAACCTTAATATCCAGTAAGTATTGATGAATGAATGGATGTGTTTTACACCAGTAAAATTAGGCAACCTGAATATTTTAAGCTACCAGTGCAGAAAATTAGTAAGATTTAAAAATATGTAGATGTAATAATATAAATTTTAATAGATGGTAGAAAATGGCACACAATTTTGTTACGTATGATGCTTAGCTACAAATAAAGAATTAGGATATTTTTGTCTCTTTAGTGCTCCATTTAAGCACTGTACCTCCTTATGTAAGTAGCACAGATTTTGGTTGCTTACATCAAATTATAATCTACTTAAGTTGGCAAACAATGTTTCTGTTCTTAAAACTGAATTAGATACAGCTAAAAGAAACTCTGAGTTTGTTGTAAACTTCTCTTGGATACATTTTTTGCTCCTAGCTTTTATAAAAGACACACTTAGAGCATTTAATGCAAACCATTCTTGACATGTTTAGAAAAATTAAAATGAGCTTTGAACACTTCCATTATTATTTTATTCTATTTATTTATTTATTTATTTATTTATATCGAGTACAGAATTTGAATTCTCTTGGCCACTAATTCTTAAAAGTTTGATTGGATTAGCCATTCCTCTACTGTTTTAAAAAAACTGTCAGAAAGATTTATTTTTTTCTCCACATCTTAAGGGATTTACAGAATTTCTCATCTGCAACTTAATATATTGGCAAATATTCATGTTAAGTGCTAAAACATTTTTGAATAGCTAAAACAAAGATAAGGTTGTTCCTTTCAAAATATTTTAGAGTGGTGCCATACCCAGGATGAGAAGTTCCTATTTCAGAATTCTTGCTTTGCTGTAAATACATAATTCAGAAAGTTTACCTTTTTAATGATTTTATGATTTAAACATTTATGAGCACTGTTGGAAAGGAATTTTCTAAATGGCAATTTTATTTGTTGTATTCCTTTTCCCTATCTGGGGTAATATGCCTTCTATGATAAATTTAAAGATTTAGATGGTGTTGAGACATCAGTCACTAAAACAAAACAAACTTTATATCTGATTATCAAAATAATGTTCATTTTAGAAAACATGGATTATATGGAAAAGCATATGCAAAAATACACATAATCCTCCAAAACCAGTGATAATTTATTGACAACTTCAGATGCTTTTACTGCCAGTTTTTTATGCTTGTGTACATTTAAAATATAAAAGCATAATTACAGTTATTTTGAATTAAAAATCATTTTTTTCTCTTAGAATTTGAAAGAGGCAAGGAAGCTGTCACTTTAAAATAGCAAAATCCCTCCTTTCCTGATTGCGAATGAAGTCAGGATTTTTCAAGCTGATACGTAAATTTAGAACACCTTCCAGGAGATGCAAATAGGTGTGTAGAGGAAAAGATTAAAGATTCATAGTGCAAATCAACATACTAAAGGCCCTTAGAAAACCTGTTAAAAAAAAAACAAAACTGTTGGCCAGGCGCAGTGGCTCACACCTGTACCCCCAGCAACTTTGGGAGGCTGAGGCAGGCAGATCATGAGGTCAGGAGATTGAGACCATCCTGGCTAACGCGATGAAACCCCATCTCTACTAAAAATACAAAAAAAATTAGCCAGGCTTTGTGGCGGGCGCCTGTAGTCCCAGCTGCTCAGTAGGCTGAGGCAGGAGAATGGCATGAACCCAGGAGGTGGAGCTTGCAGTGAGCCGAGATCGCCCACTGCACTCCAGCCTGGGCGACAGAGCAAGACTCCGTCTCAAAAAAAAACAAAACAAAACAAACAAAAAAAAACACTGTTTATAATTGAATATGTCTCAGACTTATTTAAGCACAGAACACCTTTCCAAGTACACATATTGATATCCTGTGCCATTAAGGTTCCAGAGAGAACCAATATGAAAATTAAGCAGGATTAATCTTCTACCAGTTTACATTGTAGAAATCTAAATTATTGGATTGGTCTTTGCCTCTGCGATTCTTGGAAGCAAATTAAAGACTTGGAATTTGATTCCTCAGGTGTTAGGTGTAGAGCGAAGGAGAGTGGAAGAGATAAGAGAAAATGTATGAGTTATAAGAATAGAGATTTGTAAAAATAGTGCTAAATTAAAAAACAATCACCAAAATCTTAGATCATCAACCAATCATACTTTTTAATTGCTGATGTTTCTTCCAAGGTTTGACTAAATTTTACTTTAGAATAGTTTAATGTGCAGAGAATTAATAAGAAAGTGAACTGTATGAAGGGGAAAAAGTAAATGGTTTTTCATGCTTTTGTAGCTCTCCCTCATGTGAATTAGCTTAAACGAACTCATAAAATATTTCCTGAGTCTATCTCTGAAATCAGGAAATGAGGTTTCTTCAACTACTTCACCAAAAATAACCTCAATGAAACGACTCATAGACAATCTACCTCTAGCTTATGGTTAGTAGTAGAATTTGTTAGAAAAATATTTATCTGATACTTTTGGATAATTGGGGAGGTAAAGGAAAGTCCTTTAAATCCTTTTTTTTTTTTTTAACGTACCAAAATCTATGAGAAAGGACCATCAGTTTTCTAAGTACCTTATTTGTTCCCAGCCCATTTTTCCTCCTCCAGTGTTCTTGTTCTAACTGTCCATACTACCTGCATTGTTGTAAGTATGATGCTATATGATATAGCTTTATATACAGCTATAGACTAACCTAGTTGAATAGTTGAGTATTCTTGAAGAGTTAAAAAAAAAATTTTTTTTTTTTAATTTGCTCTGTTGCCTAGGCTGGAGTGCAGTGGTGCAAACATGACTCACTGCAGCCTTGACTTCCCTGCCTCACTGCAGCCTTGACTTCCCTGCCTCAGCCTCCCATGTAGCTGGGATCATAGGCACGTGCCACCACATCCGGCTAGTTTTTTTTTTTTTTTTGTAGAGACAGGGTTGTTGCCCAGGGAAATTCTGAACATAAAGTTGCCCAGGCTGGTCTTAAACTCCTGGGCTCAAGTGATCCTCCGCACCTTGGCCTCCCAAAATGCTGGGATTACAGGCGTGAGCCACCACACCCAGCCCTTAAAGAGTTTTTCTTAAGCTCTGGGGACCAGTTTGTGGGCATTAGCACTATGTCAATGCACTGTTTCTTAACATCAGACTCATCTATAACAGTTTGAAAAATATGTATCAAATTTGATACAATATGTTGGCTTGCACAAACATCTAATATAATTTATTCTGGTGTCTGGGCAAGTACACTCCTTGGCTTCTCTCTCATTGGCCTTTGATAATTACTTATTTGATAATTACTGCACTAGATTGTAGACATTTGGTAACCCAGCCTGACAGTCATTATTTTCCTGATAAACGGATAAGAGAGAAGCCAGAAATCTGAATCATCGTTCTTAAGCAAATTACTTTTACTGCCAAAAGTAACACTTTAGTGAAAAAAGGAATATAAAAGTATATAAACATGGTAGGCAGCTTTGTGTATACTTCCACAAATGTTTCTTATTTAGTATTTTCTAATCAAGTACTATGAGTTTCTCATCCTGAAATTAAGCTTGCAGACCCAGTTTCTTTCAACCAGTTCCCAAAACTGATTTGTCATTTTTGTTGCTATTGGACTCTGGTCTATCTAGGCTATAGTATGTAGACTGCTAATGTTGGGGACTGATCTCTTTTTATTAACGATATGTTATTATTTGAATTGAGCTCTTTATACTTCTGTTTTGTGACTGTCAATGAAAAATAAAATAGTATGTCTCACAGGCCTATCCTTTTCCTAAATTCTGCCCAATAAGGAGAATTTTTCATCTCATCAAAGAAGTAGGCCCTTCTTTATACAATCAAGAATTTTTTCCTGTCATCAGTGTAGAATAGGATATTAATATTTTACATATTTTCCATTTGTAATCTGCTGATTGTAGCGTAATTCCAATTAGATTTTTTTTTTTTTTAAGAGATAGGGTCTCATTGTGTTGCCCAGGCTTGATTGCTGTGGTGCCATCCTAGCTTACTGCAGCCTGGAACTCCTGGGCTCCAGCATTCCTCCCACCTCAGCCTCCTGGCAAATTAATTTTTTTTTTCCTAGAATAATTTACGTTAATTTTTTTGAGACACAGTCTTGCTGTGTCACCCAGCCTGGAATGCAGCGGTGCAATCTTGGCTCACTGCAACATCCACTTCCTGGGTTCAAGCAATTCTTGTGCCTCAGCCTCCTGAGTAGCTGGGACTACAGAAGTCCGCCACCATGCCCAGCTAATTTTTTTTAAATTTTTGGTAGAGATGGGGTTTCACCATGTTGGCCAGGCTGATCTCGAACTCTTGACCTCAGGTGGTCCACCCACCTGGGCCTCCCAAAGTGCTGGAATTATAAGTGTGAGCCATTGCGCCTGGCCTGCATTAATTTTTTAAAAAGAACATCTCAAGAAAAATGTGAAGCTAACTTAAACATGACATTATATAGCATAATCATAAGCAAAACACTATACTTTTCTTAACATAAAAAATGTATTGGTAGTTTATGTTCAAAATTTTAAAATCAGGAAAACAATATTAGAATAAAAGAGAAGATAGTTGACTGGGCTAAATTTTAGTGGTTTAAATGAAAACTATTGAGCTTGATTTGTTGCTTTTAAGTCTTTTCATATGATTACAATAATGTAAAAACTGCTTTGAATTACCTGCAAATTGAACATCTAATCTTAAAAAGATAGAATTTTAATAGCCTCTGTTAATAATATTTGAAACATAGATGCTCTATAGTTTTTACTTACCTTGAAGTACATTGCCGTTGTTGCCCAAATAGACAAAAACTTAGGTAATTAGCAGAAAAAAACTGAGTTTCAAAATGGCATCAATTTCTATGTAAACTAGTTTAAATGATATTATGAATTTAGGAACCATAAAAATATTACTGATAGCTAACGTTTGTGCTTGACCAGTAAAATAATTTAACTTTAGTAAAGGGGATTTTGGCCCTTGATTCTATGATTCATTTCAGAAATTATTAAAATTTGTAGTGATATGTTAGTATTTTAACTGAAGAGTTTTTTTGTGAGTAACTAACTTGCTTTTTACCAATAAGCAGCTACTTTTTTTTTTTAAGGCGAGCTTTTCTTCTACCAGTATTTATTAAGCCCATACTTATGTGACAGGTCCTCTTTCAATCAATAGAGATATTGCAATGAACAAAACAAAAATCCTCAAGAGACTTAAATCTAGTGGAAAGGAGTACTTTTTTCTTAACATTTTATAAGCTGACAGTATACTTTAATGTACAGCTTTCCTTTCAAACTAACACAGGAAACTTTTTGAACAAAATATTTCCGGGAAAAAACCGGTTTTTTAATCTAGAAATAATTGACCCATTTTAATGCTAAACAGTATTAAGGAAACCCAGAGATAAAACTTGACATTTCTGTAACTTTATAGAGTTTTTAAACTCTAAATTTAAATTTATTTTACCAAAGCATTTTCTCAGTGTTCAAAAGCAGTTTGTGTAAATCTCTTGAAAACAACATTTTTATTGTTTCACTCATTAAATGGTTTCTAATGCTTTAGATTAACATTTAATTGAAAAGACTATACTTTCAAGCATAATTTCTAAGGTATGTTAGTAGAGGAGTTTCTCTGAACATGGGTGATCGTTCTTCTCTTCCTCTGGGAGAGTAAGAGGACACAGTTGGTTTCCCTTAAGAAAAAGAAAAGAAAGAGAAAAATATATAAAATTATATTTAAAAGCTTTCATTTTTTAAGTTAAAATATAAGCAGCATAATTAAATTGTTTTGAGGGCATTTTTATTTAAACCTGATGCCACCATTATTTTTAGCAATTCAAAGTTTTTTTATTGGTTCCTTCTGTATAATTTACTAACATTTGTTTTAGTTAGATTTTTATTTCTAACATTCTTATCTTTATAGAGATAAATCACTATGCTGCTCTGTGGTTTTTTTTAAATTCTTTTTTGTTTATATTGAGATATAACTAAAGCCTGGCTTTATGGTTTTTTAATAATACAATTAATTTTTACCAAGTTTTATTTAAAAATTAATAAATTATTTCATGAGTACAAAACATATATGATGTATTATTCAAGAGATTAAGAGTAAAGATTAATTTCTGCCTTACTTGACACCACAACTCCTCACTTTGTAGCTGTGTAATTTTGGGTAAGTCACTTAAAGAGTTTCTTCATTTATAAAATAGGCATAGCACCTACTTCATGGGGTTGTTGTGAGGATTAAATGAATGATATGTCAGATGCTTACAACAATACCTGGCATGTGGAAAATACTATGTATAGTTTAGTTATTATTTAGTCTTTTTCTCAGTAAAGTTCAGCTGTATATATTTGCTCAACTAATGTAAGGCTTATTAGAGTCAATTATGCTTAATTCAAGTGCCATTTGTATTGACATAATTCAGCCCTCTTGATCTGAATTTAGCATAAAGTTGGTTTCCTGTCAGTGTTATTTTCTTCTTTGATTTTATGTAGTTAGTATTATTATGTGCCATGAAAGAACTATATTTAAATCTTAAGAATTTTTAAAAACATTGTTTAAATTTAAATTCTCCAGTACTACAATATTGGTAGAAAAAAACCAGTTACATTTTTTTTTTAAAGCTCTTTCCCTCTTAAGCTTGCACAGAAGTTTAAGATAGTCATATATGGTAACAAAGTTTTAGGAAAAAAAAAAACATAGGCTGAAATAATGGTTATGTTTTCTAATATACAAGGAGTGAGGGCTGAGTTTGGGAAGGAATTCCTAAACACAGAACATCATAATAATCTTTCCTGGCTTCTTTAGAATGGAAAAATTGTGAAATATCTATAAAAGAAATTAAAAATTAAAACTAATATTTTATTTTTTTCTGACATTTGTACATTTGCTAGTGTCATAATGTTTTTATGATTTTAATGTTTTGACATCTTGATTTTGACCTTTGGTAAAATAAATTCCAAGCTATAAAATTCGTAAGAATTCTTATAGAACAGCTATACAGTCTTTATCCTTTGCTGAGTTCTTTAGAATATTGTGTGGAAAGAAATTTAGAGTGCATGCTGAATATAATCTCTGTCATTTGAGGCAGAAGTTCTTATGATCTCTTATGGCAGATGTAAAAAACCGAAATATTTATGTTTGTCAAGATGCACAGATATGAGTTAGTTATCTGCTGTATTAACAAACACTTAATAAGTGCATCAAAGTGAAGTTTGTAAGGAAATGTTTCGCGTTTCACTTAGAAAAATTTCTCAGTGGAGTGCATGAGGAAGAAAAACAATGTCATTTTTTAAAGTTGCACATTCCCCTCAGTTTAAGGACAAAAAGTTAATTGTTTCAGCTTCAGGAGATACTATATATTTAACCTATGTTGAGAGCCTACTAGTATATCACTAGGAATATACTAGAATCTTGGCGTAATACAAACCTATGTTGATCTCAATTTAGTATAAAGTAGGTCCATTTGGACCTCATACAAATAGGGTGATATGAATGAAATTGCAGAGGGACTAGCCTTTTTTCAGCCATAGTAGCATGGATCCCAAAAATACTTTGAATGACTATCTCCATTTTGTAAATGAGGAAACTAGTCTCAAAATCTAGAGTAAGAATCAACAAATTATTTTGTAATCTTGGACAAGTCACTGCTTTGCTTCTGGATCTAAATTTTCTCATTTTGATTGTTCAGTTATAGTTCTGTTGCACTTAACTTTTGTGCAAGAAGCCTAATAAGTAGCAACAGCTGACTTTTTGACTCTGTCCTTTCTTCATTATATTTTGCTGACTTCTGAAAACAATTTTTTTTTGTTATTTCTAGGTAACTTACAGACCATGATGGATTCATAGACATTGTATTTTGCTTCCACAATTCCTGTTGAGAATTTGTATATATCTGAACAGTTAAATGGTTATTTCATCCTGACACTGAAGGCAGTGAAAATAATGCAGTGATATGCAACACTAAGCCTGTTTCTCAAACTTTTTTATTGTAAATTTGATAAAGTAACTTAACCTCTCTGGGCTTCAGTTTTCTCATCTGTGAGATAGTTAAATTAGATAATCTCTGAATGTCCATCTATAATAATAATAATAATTATTATTATTATTTGAGACAGAGTTTTGCTCTTGTTGCCCAGGCTGGAGTGCAGTGGCATTATTTCGGGTCACCGCAGCCTCTGCCTCATGGGTTCAAGCAGTTCTCCTGCCTCAGCCTCCCAAGTAGCTGGAATTACAGGCATGCACCACCAAGCCTGGCTAGTTTTGTGTTTTTAATAGAGATGGGGTTTCTCCATGTTGGTCAGGCTGGTCTTGAACTCCCGACCTCAGGTGATCTGCCCACCTCAGCCTCCCAGAGTGCTGGGATTATAGGTGTGAGCCACCGCGCCCAGCCTATAATTCTTAAAAAGAGATGTAAGAAGCCAGAAATATAGTTTTTAGAGCTTGGTGGCTGTTTAATGGAAAGGGCCAATAACAGGCAGGTAAAGTTTCTTCCTAGCAGATTTAAGTGGTGTTTTTGCCAAAAACAAAAGAATACAATTGATTTTTTAAAAAATATATTGACTTTATTTGATGTCAGTGAATAAGATTTTAATACGTAATAAAGTAAAACACCTTGGGAGAACAGTTTCCTGACAAAGAGAAATTTAGGAAGAGGGTAGAGACTTTCATTTCTAATATGTAATCAAACAGAGAAGCAAAATTTGAAGAAAAGATGCCTCTTGCCTTTTTGGGAAGGAAGCTGGAGAATTTATTAGACCCTATAAGAGTCTACAGTGGGATACTTGGATCGGCTTTCTGTGTTAAGGTGTATTTTTTCTGCTTGGAACTTAAATAAGTAGGAAAAGTTTAATAGCATTTGAGTTGCTTGATTTATTGGCACAGCTCTATCTTTATCTGCACTTCCAAATGTTTCATCACCTCACTGTCTGTTTCTATGCATGTTAACATTTTAAAATGTGTTTTGGTAGTTTTCTAATTCATTGACACTACATGCTATATTGGCTTGTGCCCATCATTTTTTTAAAAAAACAGATTTGTATTTTGATTTTTTTTTCATTGAGCTTACAAAAACTCAGATTTTTTTAAAAGCATATGCTTTAGAGCATTATTGAAATTAATAATTATTTTTTATATTCGTGTAGTTCTTCTCTACATAATTTTTTTTTCTTTTACAGATATTGATGATGCTCAAATACTTCCCCGCTCAACTAGAGTCAGACATTTTTCACAAAGTGAAGAAACTGGAAATGAAGTTTTTGGTGCTTTGAATGAGGAGCAGCCATTGCCTCGAAGTAGCAGCACTTCTGACATCTTGGAACCATTCACTGTTGAACGAGCCAAAGGTGCAGTTCCTGTCATTGACAGTTCATCCCGTCATGCACCAAGCTTGCAGAGTTCCACAGAGGCTTCTTCAATAACTAGATCCACTGAAAGCCACATCACTGATACTCATAGTAGAGAGTCTTCTCTGGAAGTTGGTGATAGCATATATGACCATCTTTGTCATTTAATAGGTCCAGTAGAACTTGCAGATTCAGCTTTTGAACAAATCCAGTACATTGACCTTGAAGGAGATGATGATCTTCTTTCCACCCTGAAAGAATATTTTAAGGAAAACCAGGAAAATCATAGTAAAAATGAGACAGGGAAAGACCCAGCTTCTCAGGAAGTGACTATTGCAGTAAATAGGGGTGAAAGATTATCCTTAGATAAATTAGAATGCACAGATCAGGAAACTGAATCAGAAAATATCACCTCTTTTGTTGGGACTCCTGAAAACCTACAGTTTCAGAAAGAACCAAACTCAGCTGTCTTCATGAGTAGTATCGCACCTAACCAGTCAGACAGTTTTTTTAGAACACAAACTTCTGAAAAATCTAAGCAACTAAACACTGATAAACAGCCATCAGAGCCTAGTTTAGATAGCCCTTGTGATAAAGAAAAAAGGAAACATCTGTACAGACAAGCAGCCACAGAATTAGATGCTTGTGTTGATGTAACACTAGTTGAAAAGCTTAAGAGTGTGCAAATTAATGAAAAAATCACTGTCCCACATGTTATGCGTGCCAAGAAAGCAACACTAAAAGCACCTGTTAACCGCAGAATGCCTCATGTTACAAGTACTAGCAAACTTTCTCCAACTAAAAGGAGCTTGTCTGAAACAGTAACTCATAGAGCCAAAATCATGAAAATTGCTACTAAAAAACGAAATAGTGTTCATGTTACTTTTAGGCCATCCACTGAGTCCGTTCAGTTTTATAATCCTCTGGAAAACAAAGAGGCTCCATGGAAGATGAGACTGCGGAAGCTCGGTGGCTTTAGTAGTGGTAGCAGCAATAGCAGCACTAGCAACACCCATACCAGCACAAATAGTGCTACAGAGCTAGTAAAACCTGGTGTGTACAGACCTCTAGATACACTTGGTACTGCATCAGTAAGCAGCAAAACAGTGAAGGAATCCACAGAGATTCCCACCACCATATTACAAAAAGAAGGAATTGCAAGTAGTCAATTAGGTAGTCGTAGTACTCTTAGGTCATCAAGTCATGAGGCAGGACTACAGCAGGGCTCCCTGGGTGGCGTTTATAAAACTGTTGTACATGCTCTTTCGAAGCCGAAGGCAAATGTTTCCCCACAGAGGCAGAACAGAATGCCACCAGAGGCTCCACTGAGGGATCTGTACAGTCATGTAATGGGCTATTTTGGAAGGAAAGCTGCAGGTGAGCACTAACAGTGTGCAGAGCGCAAAAGGAGAAAGACAGCACCAGTTTGGCTTAATGCAACTGAAGCAAGCTATAAGCAATCAAAAAGCTTTGGGATGGTCACTGCTTTCTCTCTGTTTGGTTATGCATGCGCCTTTTCCCAGCTGTATTCTTCCCAGCATAGAATGTTTATTTAAATTACTAATTTCCCTTATAAGGCATTTAGTTAAACCTCTTTGCTGCTGAACAACAACATAGGAAAGTGGATATATAGGAAAATTTCAATAACCTATCAAAGACTACCTAAATCAAGTATTTTTCTGAGTATATACCACAAGTGTGGAAATTAAGTTTATCAAGGAGTTACTATGCTTTCTTCCCCACCCCACTATAGTTTAAAAGGGCACCAGATATATCTAATTGATTTCATTTATTTTTACTGCTGATCTATTTGGTTTTGTATTTTTTCTTGATAGAAATTATTTTGACAACTAACATAACAGAAATCAAGGTCCTACAGCCAGCACCAACATTATAGTTAACTATCAGTGATGAGGAAATTATTTCTTAAATCTCAAAGTGAATTTAATCACTTTTCATTTAAGCCATTTCCAAACATGCTGTAGGCTTTTAGTTTTGCATTCATTTATATAGAATGCAAGTTATGTCCTTGAAACACTTTAATTACTTTGTTTTTTTCTGAGATTTTAAATGTGCATAAAGGTTTCACAGTAGCCACTCATGATTTAAATATGGAACCTCTATGGACAGATAACAGAAAGCAAGATTCTGGTAACTGTTTTCTCTATCTTGAGTCAAAGTTAAAATAACTTTACGTATATAGACTATTAACTTTCAGCAGTAAGGTTGGTTTTGATTTTATTTGTTTTAACATGGTTTTGTTAGCATGATTAACAACGCTGTATAATGCATCTTGCATTGAGCCATTAATGCCACCTGAGGGCAGTATTTGACAGCTTAGCAAAGCCTGGCCAGTAATATAAAGATAATGGTATTTCACAGTGAGCTTCTGACCAGTGTGTTTTCTTAATCTGAAATACTTTGTAGTTTATTAGGAATATAAACAGTGCTCATTTTCCTTTCATTGCAGAGAAATCAACTTTTCAATAGCATAGTAGTGACATAGATACCATATTTTCTATAAGTTAGTTTCCCAAGTCTAAAACTTTCTTGTTAATGTAAATGGTAAAAATAATAATAATGTAGTGATAAAAAAATCAAAATATCTATTTTGGATTTTTTTTGTAAGAAAAACATTTGTGGAAGTCAACTTTTTATTCTTAAAGCATTAAAATTAGATTTTATAGTGGATAGAAACAGCAGTATATCAAAACCATAGAATTTGTATTTATAAATACTGAAATGCATTTGTATCCCACTGAGTTTTGCATAGATTCAAAGGATGTATTCCCTGAAAACATTCTTTGGGAGAAATATGGAATTATAAATTGTTAAGGCTCTAAAAAGAAACATTGAGTCAGGAAAAAAGATAAATATACCAGTTTCTTTATAGGCAATATTAACCTAACTTCAGCTAGTGCTTATCTATAAGCTTTCTTGCTGTTTAAAGTTACACTGAAGATTGACTAACATCTGCTTAGTTAAATAAAGTAAATATCAATTTACTAATTCTTAAATCTGAAAGAAGGGAAATTATTCATAAATGCATGTTTGGCAAATAATTGGCAAAGGTACTTTGTTTTGGGTTGTTTGTTTCAAAGTTAGAAAATGCAGTTAAGTTTTTCCTCACTATATATAGTTATTTATTTATTTTTAGTCAATAAAGAGGACATGAGCCAAAAACTGCCTCCTCTTAATAGTGATATTGGCAGCAGCAGTGCTAATGTTCCTGATCTGATGGATGAGTTTATAGCAGAACGACTTCGAAGTGGTAATGCCTCGGTAAGTTTTATTTTATATATTTGGTTTTATAGAGGAGGGTAGAAAAACTAACAGTTATATACCTATGTACATATATGTCAATTTATATATGGGAATTTTTATTCAAAATAACCTTTCCTCAAAATATAACCCTTTTTATGAATTAAGATTTTTGAATTACATTTTTATAACTTTTTTATCTAAAGACATAAACAGCCTCATAATTTTCACCAGGGTGAAAGATCAGACAGGTACCTGTGCACAAATACACAGGTATAAGCAACTACCTTCCTAGTCTCCCCTTTTTTTGTCTTTGCTCGTAGGTTACCCTGGTGCCAGCTGCCAGCCCTCGATGGGAAAGATAGCAATGGAGGTCTTCTGCCCCAGCTCCCATAGTTATATAAATAAATAAATATAATCTAATATATCATTTAAAATAAAAATACATATATAATTTTTATTTTTGTCTCAAGATCTGCTTGTGAACCAGCTCCCATAGTTTTGCTAGCACAAATACTGCTTAACCATTTTAGATAACTTTGGAAGAGACTTAAAAGTTATCTTTATCTTGAATGTTAGGATTATGGCAACATGAAAGCAGAAGCTCTTTTATCCCTAATAATGCTTAATTGTTAGGGAAGAATAAATATATATGGAACTAGTTTCTTTTGAGACAGAGTGTCGCTTTGTCGCCCAGGGTGGAGTGCAGTGCTCACTGCAGCCTCCGTCTCCCGGGTTCCAGCAATCCTCCTGCCTGAGCCCCCTGAGTAGCTAGGATTACAGGTGCACGCCACCATGCCTGGATAATTTTTCTATTTTTAGTAGAGACAGGGTTTCACCATGTTGGCCAGACTGGTCTCGAACTCCTGACCTCAGGTGATCTGCCCACCTCAGCCTCCCAAAGTGCTGGGATTACCAGAGTGAGCCACTGTGCTGGACCTGGAATTGCTTTTTTTAAATTGTCATATTTCATTTGGGTTTGACTTCTCTATAACTCCATTATATACCCCGCCCCTTTTTTTTTTAGGCTTACTTTTTTCCCTTGAGTGGATAAAAATCATTGAATGACATCTTTGCTGTCATTCTTTCCACTCTCCCACTGTCTTTTTTATTTGCTGCTTTTTTTGCACTAAATACTCTTTCTGCTGTTTTAATTTATATTCACTGCACGGATCCTGCTGAGGCTTAAGAGTCACAGGCCCAGCATCATGTGATATTTGGGTCTTTAGGCAGACCAACAATAGGTCAGGCTCTAGCTCCATTCAGTTACATAGATTGTTTGGTGAGTGTGTTCTCCACTCCTACTTCAGCCTCTAAATCTCAGCATTTATTGTGATGGTTTGGAAATTAAAGGTTTCAGATGGTTAAAGAGAATAAAAGCTTTTTCTTAATGGTAAAATATTTCTTGAACGTTTAGACTATGACAAGAAGAGGAAGTAGTCCAGGCAGCCTGGAAATTCCCAAAGACCTCCCTGATATTCTAAACAAGCAGAACCAGATGCGCCCTATTGATGACCCAGGTGTGCCCTCAGAATGGACTTCTCCTGCCAGTGCAGGGAGCAGTGATCTTATCAGCTCAGATAGTCATTCGGATTCTTTCAGCGCTTTCCAATATGATGGCCGAAAATTTGACAGCAAGTATCTTTTCTATTTGAATACTATGTTTTATGTTGATTGTCTTCTGTTCAAGACTGACTTACGGATTATGTAGCCATCACCTTCCTCTCCAGTGTTACTTAGGCAGTGGCTCCCACATTAGAAAAAAAAAAAATTAGATATTTGGTCTTGCTATGTTGTCTGGGCTAGTCTTGAACTCCTGGCCTGAAGCAGTCCTCCTGCCTCAGCCTTCCGAGTAGCTGGGATTACAGGTGCAAGGCATCATTCTTGGCCCCACTTATTTTTATTTCAATTTTCAGTGAAATTTCAAAGGAAGTTTTAGGGAATCACCTTAAGTTGAAGCCACTTTATGTTGCCAAATTAAGAGCATTTAAAAAACAAAAAATGTGATCCCTTCTTAAAAGAAATGACATTTTTAAGACCAAAACTGTAGAAAGGAAAATAATTTAGGATAGACCTGTTACTAAAAAGACAGTCATGATTATGAGTTGCCACTGTTTCACACACTCATATTTGAGAACCAAATATTTGGATTATGTTCAATGCTACAGTACCCAGAACTTCCTTTGAATAATTGCTCCTTGTTACAATAACATCAGTAATATTATTTGGTGCTATATTATTACCACTTAGTTATTCAGCTATAATTCTATATTGCACTTGGTAGTCAGTGAAGGGCACCAAATTTTTAAAAAGGAAGTCAAAACCTTGGGAACTAAGTTTGTGAAGAGCTGGGATATGCATTGGAGAATTACATGTTTCCTCCCTTCATGGCTTGTACACTATCCCGATCTACTTATAATCTTCAGAGTATTAAGATTATTTACACTTGTCTGAGTGATATGTAAACAGAATAGATGTACGGGGAATGTTTATGTTTGATCATTTTGCTGATTTAGCTCTCGTAAATATTTTTACTTTGTAATTGGGACTCATATAATAACATTTCTTCTTCCTATAGATTTTGGCTTTGGAGCCGACACTGGGGTTACGTCCTCTGCTGATGTGGATTCAGGTTCTGGCCATCATCAGAGTGCTGAAGAGCAGGAAGTGGCTAGTCTAACTACTCTTCATATAGATTCTGAAACAAGCAGTCTTAATCAGCAAGCTTTCTCTGCTGAAGTTGCAACTATTACTGGTAAAGTTATTCATGGGAATGTGTTTCTTAAATGTATTTTTTAAACCTTCAAAGAATTTGATTAAAATTTTGAGAGATTTTAAGTATTACTTATTACTATTTAAGTATATTTTTTCATTCATCTTTATGTAACAATGAAGGGGAGAAAAGACATTAGTTTCTTGACCTGAGGTCCACTGGGTTAAGCTTCAGAGGACTCTGTGAACTTGTAGTATTTTACGCAATATTTTGTATATATATGCACTAGAACATTTTCTGCAGGATTAAAAAAAAATTTTAATGGGAACATAATAGATGTATATGTATATGGAGTACATGAGATAGTTGGAGTGATTTTTAAAATAAATAAAAAAGTTAAAAGTAGTGGACTCTCTTTGTCATTCAGAGTTAGCCTAGATTTTTATGATTTCTTTAGCAAAGTATTTATTATAGAAAATATAAAGCACACTGCTTAATAGAAGGCCTGTTTGTCAATATACTAATATTCTGTGTTTAGATAGTAGTTTGTGCTTTTTGGAAACTTTTTACATGTAGTCATACCCAACCATAATGTGATAAGTGGAGTCTTCAATCATGTTAAATGCAGAGTCACATTATTGCAATGTTAGTGAAGTGATTAGAATGAGCCTGAGCAGCTAGTAGCCCATAGTTCTTGGGGGTTCCACTCTATAATCCAACCTCACTGTGGTTCCGGCTACAGTTTGCCCCTTGATGAGTGGTTATCCACTCCAGCCTAATTATCCATGGGGTGATTTTGCATCTTGTGGTTGGCTGGAACTTGCAAGACTGGCGCAGTGATTTCTGCATCTCTAAACTAGTCAAGCATATTTCCTCAGCCAGCCTAGACAGAGGTAATTTGAGCCAGGGGAATTCTAAAAGTTAGAAATCCATTCTCTGTTTTCATATCCTGCCTCCTTTTTTCCCAGATGGCAAGAACTTTAGCAGCCCCATTGCAGAATATGGCCCTAGTGGAGAATGGGAACCAATTGGGTTAGAGCTACAGTTCCATCATTATAGGATTTAAATTACTCAAAGTGGAATACTAGAGAAAATTCTTATTTTATAATGAATACCTCTTACTTTAGTTGTTCTTAAATGTAAATGAAAAGATACTTAACATTGATAGTAACCAGGGAATGCAAATAAAAACTACAATGAGACCCTACTACGCATACTGAAATTGTTCAAGTTAAAAACACTGACGGCCAGGCATGGTGGCTCACGCCTGTAATCCCAGCACTTTGGGGAGCCGAGGCGGGCAGATCACAAGGTCAGGAGATCGAGACCATCCTGGCTAATAGGGTGAAACCCCATCTCTACTAAAAATACAAAAAACAAAAATTAGCCAGGCATGGTGGCGGGCGCCTATAGTCCCAGCTACTCAGGAGGCTGAGGCAGGAGAATGGCATGAACCCGGGAGGCGGAGCTTGCAGTGAGCCAAGATCACACCACTGCACTCCAGCCTGGGCAACAGAGCAAGACTCCATCTCAAAAAAAAAAAAAAAACCACACACTGACAATCCAAAGTGTTGAAATGAGTGTGGAGCAACTAGAATCGCATACATTGCTAGTGAGAATGTAAAATGATCAAGTCACTCTGGGAAAATATGGCAGTAACTTTTAAAGTTAAACATACGTTTATTATGTGACCATTTTTAGGTATGTATTTTCCTTGGACAGTTGTACGCAAAAGATCATGGCAGCTTTATTCACAGTAGTTAAAAATTGAAAACAAACCAAATGTCCATCAATTGGTGAGTGGATAAATAAATTGTAGTATATTCATTTATTGAATATTCACTGAAATAATACTCAGTAATAAAAAAGAATTAAATATTAATATATGCAAAAACATAAGTGAATCTTGAAAATGTGCTAAATGAAAGAAGTCAAATACAAAATACTCCATAATTATACGTTATTATTCTATGTGTATAACATTCTAAAAAAGAAAAAACAGTAGTGACAAAGTAAATCACCACTTACTTGGGAAGGATAGGTGTCAGTTGAGGGGATCGACTACAGATGGGCATAAGAAAACTTTATGGTGATGGAACTGTTTTATATTTTGTTTGTGATGTTGGTTACAAGACCATGTGCAGTTGCCATTTTTCAAATAACTGTATACTTAAAGGTGGGTGTGTTTAAAAAAAATGTAGGCTTTATGTTCTGTAAAACAAATTTTAATACTATCAAAACTTTAAGCTATTAATCAGACTGGTGTGTTTCCAAAAGATTTCCATATACAGAAGAAAAAGACATTTTTTATTTCTTAATTCTCTATAGTTATCAAAAATAAAGTTCCAAACAAAAGTTCTAAAAATAAAATGATGTATATGGAGAACCTGTTTTAGGTCTTTTGCCTTTATGTTTTTTGGATAATTAACTTCTAAGAAATTTTAATATTTATGTAACCTATATTTACTCTATGTAGTGACTATTTTTAGGTCTCTCCTGGGAAGTTTTATTAGGCATTCTAATCTTAATCAGTACCATTAGTAACAGCACAGAGGTGTTTAAGAAACTAAGGCAGTTGTATTTGTTTCTGTTTAGAAGACACAAAATTCAACAAAGATAAAACTCCATATACACAATGTATAAATGATTCAGTACAGTATTTTCCATGAGTGAAGTTTGCATACATTATCATACTACTAACGCAGTAGTGCTTTATGAAAGGGATGTTAGTAGTCCTGAAATCATCTATTTTCCTATAACATAAAAGTTTTCAGAAACTACGAAAGAAATCTAGTATAGGAAACAAGAATGAAAATTAGATAACCTCTTTTTAGGTCATGAGTATCATTATAGGAATAGTTTTATTGCTTAAAAAAAAACCGTTTAAGAGGAAAAAGCCTCTTAAGTAAGTGAGCCATTATAGATTTTTAAAAATAAAATAGGCCGGGCGTGGTGGCTCACATCTGTAATCCCAGCACTTTGGAAGGCCGAGGCGGGTGGATCACGAGGTCAGGAGATTGAGACCATCCTGGCTAACACGGTGAAACCCCGTCTCTACTAAAAATACAAAAAATTAGCCGGGCGTGGTGGTGGGCACCTGTAGTCCCAGCTACTCGGGAGGCTGAGGCAGGAGAATAGTGTGAACCCAGGAGGCAGAGCTTGCAGTGAGCCGAGATTGCACCACTGCACTGCAGCCTGGGGGACAAAGCGAGACTCTGTCTCAAACAAAAACAAAAAAGCAAAAAATAAATAAATAAATAAATAAATAAATAAATAAATAAATAAAATTAAAGGCAGTAGTGATTCTCTGGTGATTCTGTGATAGCTGATATAAAAGTATTTAAAATCTTAGTTCTTGGCTTGGTGTGGTGGCTCATGCCTGTAATCCCAGTACTTTGGGAGGCCGAGGCAGTTGAATCACCTGAGGTCAGGAGTTCGAGACCAGCCTGGCCAACACAGTGAAACCTCCCTCTCTACTAAAAATACAAAAAATTAGCCAGGCATGGTGGTGGACACCTGTAATCCCAGCTACTTGGGAGGCTGAGGCAGGAGAATTGCTTGAACCCAGGAGGCAGAGGTTGCAGTGAGCCAAGATCATGCCGCTGCATTCCACCCTGGGCAACAGAGCGAGACTCCATCTCAGAAAAAATAATAATAATAAAATAAAATAAAATCTAGTTCTTAAAAATGAATTCGATTTTTATGGATCAAAACAATACATGGAGATAAAAAGGTTTATATTTCAAAGCATTTGACCAAAGGCTGATGTCTCTTTGGCATCTACTTAAAAGTTTTTGGTAAACATTAAGGTTATAATTTTCATTATGCCTTCAGCAGTATGTGTTTGTCCTAAGATATAGAATACTTAAGTTTCTGTAACTGTCCTTTAACATATGATTTTTGTGCCATATGAATTTACTCCAAATCTCAAATAAAGGAAAGGAAACTTTTCACCTACTATGTAACATAATTGAGCCTAGATAGAGTCATATGATTACTCATTTGATATATGATTATCATATGATTATATGATTTTTGTGATAACACCTGATAACACAATCCAGTTCTATATGTATTTTTTTAGGCACTTACTGTGCTACTACTTAAAAAAAACGCCTGTATGATATGTGGAATTGCACTTTTATAGAATTAAAATAATACAAATGTAGATCGTCCTTGACTTACTATAATTAACAACTTACAATTTTTCAACTTTACAGTGGTGTGAAAGCAATTCTCATTCAGTAGAAACCTTACTTCAAATACTCATACAACCATTCTGTTTTTCACTTTCAGTATAGTAGTCAGTAAATTACATGAGATAGTCAATACTTTATTACAAAACAGGCTTTGCATTAGATGATTTTGCCCAACTGTAAGCTAATTTAAGTGTTCTGAGCATGTTTAGGGTAGGCTAGGCTAGGCTAAGCTATGATGTTCAGTTGATTAGGTGTATTAGGTGCAATTTTGACTTACCATATTTTCAATTTACAATGAGTTTCTTGGGGTGTAACCCCATCATAAGTCAAGGAGCATCTGTATGTATTTAATTTATATTGGTTTTTTGCTTTACTGTGTAGAAAGAGGTAATGAGGGCAGAGGTTTACAGGTACTGAGTTCAGAATATTGATATTTTTCTGCTACAAAGAAGCTTAAAATAAAAAGACCTACTGTTTTAACAACTTGCTTGGTAGTAGCGGCACTATATTATAACCACCACAAGTTGTTCAATACAGCATTAATTTGTGCTACACTTTATTTAAGTTAACAAAAGTACCTGCTATGCACCAGGTACTATACCAGGCACTAGCACTACTACAGTATATAACAGAATTTCTGTTCTTACAAAGTTTATACTCTACTGGGGAATATTTAAAATTGAACGGGCAGTTTCAAGTCAGTGTGATAAGTGGTATAATAGAGAGGTGCAGGGTTCAGTGAGAGCATCTAGCAGAGACTCTGTAATCATACTTGGCAGAATCAGGAGTAGGCTTCTCAAGGAAGCAGAGACCTGGAAAATAAATAGGAGTTAACCAGGCCGAAAAGAGGATTAGGGCTCCATGCAAAGGAAAAAGCCAGAGGTATGATGCAATAGTACTCTAATAAATACAAGTAGTTTACTTTCTATGACTAGACATAGAAGTTCTAGGTGGGTTGTGGGGAGGCAAGAAAGTTATAGAGAGACTTGAGAACCATACTAGGAAGTTAGGGCTTATGCTGAGGCCAGTGAGGGGCCACTGAAGGATTTTAAATGAGGAAGTGACAGGATCAAATTAGATTTTTAGATCTTTTTGCTGACTTATGGAGAATGGATTGGGAGGGGGAAGTCAGGATGTGGGAGAGACAGAAGGCTGGGAACCACTGTAAACCAAGCATTGATAGTTGCATATAGAGCAGCAGTGAGCAAGTGCCTCAGTTCTTAAATTGCCCCAAGTCTGATTTAAGTGAAATAGAATGACAGTAGGTACTAGAGTTTCTATAGCTGGGCCAGAAATGGGAGTAGATATTCTTAGTTTCACCAATGGCTCCTGTCATTTGGTACATCCAGTTTTGATTCTATACTATTAATAGTCCCATGATAGACATGAGAGGAGACTCCTAGATATAAAAGCTTGTACAATATTATGATTTCCTTGACCTCCCTGGCCAGTTTATAACTGGTTTTATCTTTTGGTGTTTAAAATTTCTTTTATTTAGGGTGTTAAGCATTACATCTTAGGTAGGATATTGAATACTCTTTATGGTAATTTTATGAAATTATATTTACAGGTTCAGAAGGTGCTTCCCCAGTCCACTCACCTCTGGGCTCCAGGTCACAGACTCCTTCCCCTTCTACACTGAATATAGATCACATGGAACAGAAGGATCTGCAGCTCGATGAGAAGCTCCACCACTCTGTTCTTCAGACACCAGATGATCTAGGCAATATTTCAAAATTAGATATTTACCTTTTTTCTTTTAGGGCGTCAGTGTCAGGAGATCATAAATAAGCCATCTTACATTTGATTATATATGATTATTGTAAATATTTTGGACTTTTCTAAGTCCTTTGGAAATTTGTTAATATAACTTTTTTCTTGTTCTTAAAGATATTTGTTGTCTGAGTTTTATTCATTTTATTATAGTTGATTAGAATCCTCAAATTAGTTATTGCATTATTTTCAAGTATTGTATTATCATTTATTGATATTGGTAGTGTTTCCTAAAACAGGAAATACATAATTTGGCATCCTTATTCTTAGTTTTATACCTAAAGAACCTAGTAACTCACAGGAGAACGTAGTAACATTATCACTTGTTAATCAAGCTTTCAGTGAAACAGTTTATCAAACCATTTTTTTTATTTTGATTCAGCAAATTTGTCAACTAAATTTAATTTAAAAGTAGAGGTCCAAATGAATATTTTCAAGTAAATGTTAAAAAGTGACTTGGGAAACCTAAGTAACTGCCAAGTTTTTTTTAAAGTTATTTTTGCTAGATTTTGTATGATGTAACAAACATCAGACAAATACGCACATTTATGGCATATGCAAATATGCCATAAATTGGTCAAAGACACAGTTAATGAGATATTTACAATGAATGAAAAGCTAGTTTTCATTGATAAGGTAGCACATTTATTCTCTGACGAAAGGAAGAAATTTAAAACTATATAACTTCTAAACTTTTTTTAAGAAACCCGTTTATTTTAAAACTGTAGAGGTGAGGTTTCACCATGTTGCCCAGGCTGGTCTTAAGCTCCTGAGCTCAAGTGACCCGCCTGCCTCGGCCTCCCAAGATTACAGGTGTGAGCCACCACACCCGGCCCAAGGGACTCATTCGTTAACATGCAATTGCCTTGTAATTATGTAGCCCTAATTTTCTGGTTTGTGGATTATTTCTGACCTTTTCTTTTTCTCCTTTGATCTGCAGTTGTTTATTTGTTTACAGTTATTTCCCCAACATTTGGAAAAAAACTTCAGTTATAGAAGTGTTTCAAGGCTAGTAAAATGAATGCACATAAACCCTTTATATAAATTCATCAATTAATATTTTGCCACTTTGTCTATATTTACACACAGCACATATATGCACAAAATAGCCTGCCCTTCCCACATGTCTCCCAAACCTTTTATTTTTGCTGAGGCATGTAAGAGGAAATTGCAAATATCAGATCCTTCAGACCTAAACATGTCAGTGGATATGTCCTAATAATAAGTGTATGTTTTCTGCGTAACCACAATATAATGGCCACATTCATGATATTTAACATAGATACATTGCTGTTATTTTAGTCTATAGTCGTAAGTCCTCAATTGTCCCAATAATGCCCTTTATAGCTACCCCACACCGTCAGCAATCCAATAAAGAATTTAATCAGGCTGGGCACCGTGGCTCACGCCTGTCATCCCAGCACTTTGGGAGGCAAAGGCAGGTGGATCACCTGAGGTCAGGAGTTCGAGACCAGTCTGGTCAACATGGTGAAACCCTGTCTCTACTAAAAATACAAAAATTAGCTGATCATGGTGGCACACGCCTGTCATCCCAGCTACTCGGTAGGCTGAGGCAGGAAAATTACTTAAACCTGGGAGGTGGAGGTTGCAGTGAACTGAGGTCGTGCTGCCACTGTACTCCAACCTGGGTAACAGAGTGAGACTGTCTCAAAAAAAAAAAAAAAGAATTTAATCAAAGACCACACGTTGTTGCTTGCTTTTTAATCATTTAAAATTTTGTTAGCTTTGAAAAGGGTAAGGTAGAGGCAAATCGGCTGATTTATCATTGTATTTTGAAGGTGCTCTGGAGTAGGGAGGCATTAGCAATAATGGTTAACACTTCAGTGTGTTTTGTTTGTTTTAGTGGCTTTACACAAGAAACCTGTTTTTTTTTCTTGTAATGGAGAAAGACTAGTACCTTTTTAATAATACAGTCAGTTATATACTTTATATGTAAAGAGAAAAAAGTTAACCATTAGGAGTAAAGAATGTACATGTACTAAGAAGTGATTATAAATTCTCAATATGTTGGAATGTTTTCAAGCGTGAGAAATCATAACTTTATGGTTCTTTCAGTCTACAAAATTTTTAGTTCCCAAAGTTCTTTAGATGCATAGATATCTTTATTGTCTTTTTAATTATTTTCTATAGCCTTTTCCATTATATACATTGAGTAGAATAATGGATTTTTTTTTAAAGCTGGAGGCAACCTATAATGATATCTAGCAAAACCATCTATTTTACAGATTAGGACATGTATCCTTAGAGAGGTTATTAAATAACTTTTATAACACATAATTAGTAGCAGAAAGAGACTAGAACTAAGGTTACCTATGTTTCTTAGAATCTTGCCAGTATTCGTAGGCAAAATACAATTATGGTAATTTTGATTATGTTTAAATTTTAGTTAAAATGTTTATTTTTCGGTCGGGTGCGGTGGCTCACGCCTGTAATCCCAACACTTTGGGAGGCCAAGGTGGGCGGATCACGAGGTCAGGAGTTTGAGACTAGTCTGGCCAACATAGTGAAACCCTGTTTAAACTAAAAATACAAAAAAATTAGCCAGATGTGGTGGTGTGAGCCTGTAATCCCAGCTACTTGGGAGGCTGAGGCAGGAGAATTGCGTGAACCCAGCAGACAGAGGTTGCAGTAAGTCAAGATCACGCCATTGCACTCCAGCCTGGGAGAGAGTGCAAGACTCCATCTCAAAAAGTTTATTTTTCATGCCATTATGCTAACTCTTAATGCTGGTCTGGGATGTAGCTACAAAGAAAAGGCCTAGGAAGACTTCCTACACCATCTGCCTTTAGCCTGAGGTTTTCCATTAATTTGATGATATAACCTGAAGTTGCTATTAGATAAAAGTGAGAGTATGTGCTTATAAATTTGATGTTTTTATCAAACAGATTTCTCTATCTGCATAGATAGAAATTTCTCTATCTGCAAAGTTAGTAGTTACATAGAATCACTATTGAATAGCTAGTTAACATAATGCTTACAATAATTCCTTATTATTATCTCATAATAATAAGTGAGGTTTTGACCTTATCGGGAAAAAATAATGTATGTTGACATTTCTTTTATTCATTTCTGTAGATATTTAAGATTGTTAATTTAGCTTAGTTTCTTGGGGGGTTTTATGTTCAGTTCACTGAAAAATGGCTGACACTATATATTTTTTTTCTATAGAAATTAGTGAATTTCCATCAGAATGTTGTAGTGTGATGGCAGGAGGTACTCTGACTGGATGGCATGCTGATGTTGCTACTGTAATGTGGCGAAGAATGCTAGGCATTTTGGGAGATGTAAATTCAATCATGGATCCTGAAATACATGCTCAAGTTTTTGATTACCTCTGTGAACTTTGGCAGAATCTAGCTAAGGTAAAAAAAGAAATAGCGGATATAAGTGGAGAAGAAAATAAAAATATTTAAAAATAGAAGAAGCCTTAGAAAACATTTGTGACACCCTTTTTGACTATAGGTAAACTGGTACCCTGCATGGCAAAGTCACTTAATTGTAATTAAATAATAAGTGTAGAAACTGGATTTGAAATTCAGTTTAAGGTAAACTGGAAGAGATAACAGTTTTCATAGGTTTGTTGCTTTTTATTTGAAAATTACAGATTAGAGATAACCTCGGCATTTCAACTGATAACCTGACCTCCCCTTCTCCACCAGTTTTAATTCCTCCACTGAGAATTCTTACACCTTGGCTTTTTAAGGTAAGCTTAATATATAAAATATTAGTTTAAAACTTCTCATTTACTAAATCTTAAACTTTTTATAGAGATTTTGGCTATTATGTAGACTTCTAGAGCACTTAGTTTTTAACCAGTATCCTTAGGAAGTTATTAGGCATTATATAGAGAAGAGAATGTGCATACTAAAATTACTCGGGATTTATTGCTTTTGATTATTTCATAAAACAGAAGTGAATATAGAGAGGTATGTCTGTATTGTATTTAACTGAAGTATAAACTTTGAGTTGTATCACAGAATATGCTGTGTATTAAAAGTTGTGACCGGGTGAGGTGACTCACACCTGTAATCGCAGCACTTTGGGAGGCTGAGCCGGGTGGATCACATGAGGTCAGGAGTTTGAGACCAGCCTGGCCAACATGGTGAAACCCTGTCTCTACTAAAAATACAAAAAATTAGCCGGGCGTGGTGGTGGGCACCTGTAATCCCAGCTACTCGAGAGGCTGAGGCAGGAGAATCGCTTGAACATAGGAGGCGGAGGTTGCAGTGAGCTGAGATGGCGCCATTGCACTGCAGCCTGTGTGATGAGAGCGAAACTCCGTCTCAAAAAAATTTTTTTAATTCTTTTTTGTTTGTTTTTTAAAAGACAGGGCCTCACTCAGTCACCCAGACTGGAGTACAGTGGCATGATCACAGCTCACTGCAGCCTTGAACTCCTAGGCTCAAGCAATCCTCCCACCTCAGCCTTCCAAGTAGCTGGGACTACTACAGGTGTGTGCCACCGTGCCTGGCTAATTTTTTATTTTTTTGTAAAGACAGAGTTTCTCTGTGTTGCCCAGGCTGATCTCAAACTCCTGGCCTCAAGAGACCCTTCTGCCTTGGTCTTCCAAAGTGCTGGGATTACAGGCTTAAGCCACTGTGCCCAGCCAAAAGATTTAATTATTTTAAGTATTGATATGTTTGGTACATTTTCCTAAGTGGAACAGTTTATGGTTATACCTACATTGTATCATTTTGGATGATGATAATTTCACTAATCCTGAATTTTAGTTCATTAAAGAAATTGGGCCAACGTGGAAATAAATGAGATTATATACATCGTTTGCTATATTCAGTTGCTTAAGTTATTTAGCAAATAGTATTTCTTTTTGAACATTAAAATTGATCTTTTAATTTTAGGCAACCATGTTGACTGATAAATATAAACAAGGTAAATTACATGCATATAAACTTATTTGTAATACAATGAAAAGAAGACAAGATGTTTCTCCAAATAGAGATTTTCTAACACATTTCTACAATATAATGCATTGTGGATTACTTCATATTGACCAGGTAACTATATATATATGTATCATCTAAGAAGTAGTTTATATCATATTATCTTTGATTCTTGATTCGTTTAACTCTTGCTTTTTAAGGTCTAGAAGTTAAACTCTCCCCCTTATTTAGTGATTTATATACAATTTACTTCAATTTTATGACCTTATTTGTTCTTGAAACATGGTTGAAAATCAAGCTATTATTGTAAGTAGAGGATTGACTTGAGTAGTTCTCCATCTTTAATGTTGTACCAACCAGTTCACTTTTTGAAGCAATTAAACCATCCTTTGCTTAGGCTGACACCTTTCTTTAATATTCTAATGTACCTACTCTTAGGCATTTTGTGACTGATACTTGAGGCATATGGATTCGTTTATCTAGTTATGCAACAGTCAGGTTTTTTTCAATCTAAGAATCAGCACATCACATTTTCTTATTACTGTCAATTATATTGGCATAGTGACAGTTACATTGATTTGATAATTATATGAGTTATAATCATTAAATAGTCATAAATATAACCTTAGAATTACTTTGGGAGTCTTGATATTGGCCATAAACTAACAAGTGTAGGAGGTTGCAAGTCAGAATAATGTAAATATGTTTATCCTTATATGATGAACTCGTAGGTCATTTACAGAGTATATTAATATTAAAAGATAATATCTTTCTGAAAAATGTAAAATTTTTGCATTAATTTAAAATTAGTGTGCTACCTTGTAAACATGTCTCAAGTAAAATGACTCTCTTAATTATTAGAAGAAGAGAGCTTTTGTTTAAGATAAGTTGTAATGAATAATACAACTGAATACACTGTATCCTCATAGTAAATTCCAAAGGCAAAGTAAATGAATAATGAAGTTAGGAACATTCCCTTAAAAGTGCCTAGGTCTAGATTTCTGAGGCTTGATACCTATCATTAAAGGACTTCAGTTTATTTTAAAAAGAGAATCTTTCCAATTGTCACATAACAGGTCATGTGGATTCAGAAATGAGAGTTATTGCACAGAAGCAACTAGGTGACAGGAGAAAACTGCTATGCAGTTTAGTTTTACATTGTGTGGGCCTTGTACTTTTAACCTTCTGAAGCAAAGAGCCTTCCTTAATCTCTAGTGTGAAAAAAATGCTGTTATTTATGCCAGTTAAATGAATGTATTTTCAGTTTACTTTCCATTGATAGAATATAATATTAAGCATGGATTATTTGGAAGAATTGAAATTAGTCTTTCCAGTTAGCCAATGTACAGTAATTACCTTTTTTATTATTTCATGTTATCTATTTTTAATGATACTGATTAGCTGATACTCAAGATTACATATGTGATATTCTTTTTTCCTTCTTTCGTTATTCTAAGGATATTGTCAATACAATCATCAAACACTGCTCACCTCAATTTTTTTCACTTGGTTTGCCTGGTGCCACAATGCTTATTATGGATTTTATTGTAGCAGCTGGTAGAGTGGCTTCTTCAGCTTTTCTCAATGTAAGTCATTTCCTGTTCCTTATCATATAACAAACTTTAGCCAGGATTCAACTAACAAAGTTGATAAAACATAACAAGCTGATAATCAGGAAATTTTGCAATTTAATTGGAATTGATTGCTTCTCCTACATTAAAAAAAGTAAGCAAGAAATCTGAAATATAAGAAAGCACTAAAATCAGTAAAATCTGATAAGCAGAACAGGATTTAAAGTTGAGGAAATCTAAAGAAACGGAGGGAAGAAAGCAAAGAAAGAGCAATGGGCTATAGCAAGAGGTTAGAAACAATGGTGAGTCATCATTACACAGTGTATGTGTGTATCAAATCATCGTGTTGTACACCCTGAATATATATTGTCTTTAACAATTATATATTTAAAAATTAAAAAAAAGAAACTTGGTAAGGCAACCACCATAGAAGGACATATGTCCTAGGAGCAAACTCTCTCTCTCTCTTTTTTTTTTTTGAGATGAAAGTCTTACTCTGTCACCCAGGCTGGAGTGCAGTGGTGCGATCTTGGCTCACTGCAGCCTCCGCCTCACGGGTCCAAGTGATTCTCCTGCCTCAGCCTCTTCAATAGCTGGGATTACAGGCAGGCACCACCACACCCAGCTAATTTTTCTATTTTTAGTAGTGACGGGGTTTCACCATGTTGGTCAGGCTGGTCTCAAACTCCTGACCTTGTGATCCGCCCGCCTCAGCCTCCCAAAGTGCTGGGATTACAGGCGTGAGCCACTGCGCCCAGCCAGGAGTAAACTCTCAAATTGCATGTGAAGATTTTTTCATATGGTCATGGAACTGTGAGACAATGCTAAGTAAATCAGTATAAATGGAATATGTTCATCCATAAATGGCAGAGGTGAGCTAGAGAGGAAGGCAATAGTGCTGAAAACGTTAGATAGAAGCCTAAGGAAGGAATGAGTAACCATTGAAGGATTTTAAGCAAGGAGTGACATGATCAAATTCATATTTTGGAAGGATCACTCTGGAGCAAAGTGTAAATGAAAAATAATAATTAACTGGAAGTCTACTGTAAAAAACTAAGGGTTTTTCTGAGAAAAACATACTTGTCTAGTACTGTATAACTTGAAGAGCAGTTTAACATACCTTATTTCATTGTTTAGCTGCAAGAGTGAAAGATCAATAGTGAATAGAAGGAGTTCTATTTGGGGCCTAGTAAGATGTGTATTAGACATCCATGAGGAAGATGTCAGAAGAATAATTGCATATACTCAAGGGACATGTCAGGACTGAAAATAAAAGCTGGGCAACATTAGCTTATAGATGATATTTAAAGCCATGAAAGTGGATACAGTCACCTAGTGTAAACAGACAAAGCAGCAGCGGTATTTATAGCTGTGTAACCCTGTTTTTCCAGTTCCCTGAGAACAGTAATCATGTCTTACTCATCTTGGTATCTCCGGAGCCTAGCATAGCACCGTGCTAGGTCAGTTATTGAATATGTGTTCATTTAGCACCTAGTACATACTCAACATTGTACTGAGCCCTTTTGTGGTTATTAAACTTCCCCCTCCCCTTGCGTACAGAATGTTTTTGTAGGTGGAATACAGAGGGATATAGAATAAACTGGATAATACTTTGTGCTCAAGCAACATAATGTCTATTGCTGGGGATATGGAGAAGTATATTAACAACTACAGAATGTTGGGCATCAAATAGATACCAATAGGAGGAGCACATCATAGTAGTTAAAAGCATTGTCTAGAGCTGACCTGCTTGGGTTCAAATCCTGGCTCTGCCACTTATTAGCTGTGTGACCTTGGGCAAGTTACTGAATGTCTCTGTGTCTCAGTTTCTTCATCTATAAAATAAAGATGGCCAGGCATGGTGGTTCACGCCTGTACTCCCAGCACTTTGGGAGGCCGAGGCGGGTGGATCACCTGAGGTCAGGAGTTCAAGACTAGTCTGACCAACATGGAGAAACCCCATCTCTACTGAAAATACAAAATTAGCTGGGCGTGGTGGCACATGCCTGTAATCCCAGCTACTGGGGAGGCTGACACAGGAGAATCGCTTGAACCCAGGAGGCAGAGTTTGCGGTGAGCCGAGATCGCACCATTGCACTCCAGCCTGGGCAACAAGAGCGAAACTCTGTCTCAAAAAAAAATAAAGAAAGATAACCTGCCTTATAGGATTATTTTATAAGGATTTGTAACATGGTTGGAACACTATGTGACACGTTATATGTGCAATATAAGAGTTTGTTAAAATTATTTGGTGATTCAGAGAATGGAGAGATCTTATTTGTTTAGGGATATCATGGAGGTTTCATGGAAAATATACATAAATATGTCCCTGAAAGATTAGTAGTATTTGTTTAAGTAAAAATGGAGATGAGGGACAGTATTCCAGGCAGAGGTAAACAGGCATGAGTGAGATGTGTTCAAGGAATGACAAATAATCCATTTTGTTTAGGAGCTAGTTAATCTGTAAGAGTGTAATAGGCAAAAAGAATTGAAAGGTACCTTATTTTAAAAAAAATCATTGAGATAAAATATACATATCTAATTTACCATTTTTATCATTTCAATTTTTATTTTGTTTTGTTTTTGAGATATCAGGGTCTTGCTCTGTAGCACAGATTGGAGTGCAGTGGCACAATCGAGGCTCACTGCAGCCTTTACCTCCTGGGCTTAAGCAATCCTCCCACATCAGATCCCAAGTAGCTGAGACTATAGGCACACACCTAGAGTCCCAGGCACCATATCTGGTAATGTTTTTAACTTTTTGTAGAAACAGGGTCTCACCATGTTGCCCAGGCTGGTCTTGAATTCCTGGGCTCAAGTAATCCTCCCTGCCTTGGCCTTGTAAGGTGCTGGGATTACAGTCATGAGCACCTGAGCTATCATTTTTTAATGTACACTTTTTTTTTTTGAGACAAAATCTGTCTCTGTCACTCGGACTGGAGTGCAGTAATGCGATCTTGGCTCACTGCAATCTCTGCCTCCCAGGTTCAAGTGATTCTTTTGCCTCAGCCTCCCGAATAGCTGGGGCTACAGGCCCGCGCCACCATGCCAGGCTAATTTTTGTATTTTTGGTAGAGACGAGGTTTCACCATTTTGGCCAGGCTGGTCTTGAACTCCTGACCTTAGGTGATCTGCCCACCTCAGCCTCCCAAAGTCCTAGGATTACAGGCGTGAGCCACCATGCCCAGCCTTACATTTTAAATACATTTGTATTATTTTTTCCCCCTTCTTTCCTCCTTTCCCTGCTTCCGGGCCTCTGGTAACCACCAATCTATTCTCTTATCTTCATGAAATCCACTTTAGCTCCCACATATGAAAGAGAACATGTGGCATTTGTCTTTCTGTGCTTGGCTTATTTCAGTTAACATAATGTTCTCCAGTTCTACCCATGTTGCTGCAGATGACAGGATTTTATTCTTTTTCATGGCTAATGTTTCATTGTGTATAAGTACCACATTTTCTTTATCCATTCATTTGTTGATGGGCATGTAGGTTGAGTCCATGTCTTGGCTGTTGTGAATAGTGTGTGGTAAACACAAGAGTGCAGGTATCTTTTTGATATCTTGATTTCCTTTCCTTTGTATGTATATCCAATTGTGGAATTGCTGGATCATATGGAAGTTCTATTTTTGATTTTTCGAGGAACCTCCTTACTGTTCTCCATAGCAGCTATACTAATTTACATTCCCACCAACAGTGTGTGAAGGTCCCCTTAGAAAGGTACTTTAGATCTTTGCTACCCAAAGTGTGATCTGCACACCAGAAACATTTGGCATGATCTGGGTGCTTATTAGTAATGCAGAATCTCAGACCCCATCCCGGACCTACTTACTGAATCAGAATCTGCATTTTAACTAGATCACAAGTAAGTGGCAAAATCATTAAAGATTGAGAAGCACTGCTTTAGACTACGTTTTGGAAAGGCCTTGAATGCCAGGAATCAGATTATAATGCTATATTAGATAAACAGTTAAGTTTTGTTGTTGTTGTTGTTGTTTGAGATGGAGTCTCACTCTGTCGCTAGACTGGAGTGCAGTGGCACGATCTCAGCTCACTGTAACTTCCGCCTCCCGGGTTCAAGCGATTCTCCTGCCTCAGCCTCCCGAGTAGCTGGGACTGCAGGTGCGCCACCATGCCCAGTTAATTTTTGTATTTTTACTAGAGTTGGGGTTTTACCATGTTGGCCAGGATGGTCTCGATCTGTTGATCTCGTGATCCGCTCGCCTCAGCCTCCCAAAGTGCTGGAATTACCGGCATGAGCCACCGCGCCTGGCCACAGTTAAGTTTTTTTAAAGTAGTTAGAGAGATGATTGAATCCATCCTTTGAGATCATTAAATAAGTATTAATCTGGGAGTAAATTAATGGAAGACAAACTAGAGATGGTAAACAAGTCACAGGGTTATAGTATAATCAGAGTACGTAGACTATAAATCTCTTGAATACTAGCAAAAGTTGATAGAATTCAGAAGATGCCAATATATAAACCAATGTCGTTTTTTATTAATTTACTGTGAAAACTATTACTGTTCAATGGGGTATTCCAGATGACTAGTCAGCACATTTCCTGCAGCTTTTTTCAAGATTCTGTAAGAGAATTAAGCCCTAATATCATAAGGCATCTATTTTATGTAACTAATCCATTTGAAATGATTAATTAATTTCTCCTTTATGTATCTAATACTATGCATTATGTAACATCCTTGAGAAAATGTAGAATATAGTCATTTTTTGCATTCTCTGGTTCATATGAGGGATACCTGTTGAGAAAGGCTGCATAGGAAACCAAATCATTGCAAGAATCAAGCCTAACATATCTCCACAATAAGGTTAAAACAAGTCATTTCCTCCGATGGTGTTGGAAATACCCAGTCCAGGCTGGGCGTGGTGGCTCACACCTGTAATCCCAACACTTTGGGAGACTGACACAGGCAGATCACTTGAGGTCAGGAGTTTGAGACCAGCCTGGCCAACATGGTGAAACTCCATCTCTACTACGAATACAAAAATTAACTATGAAGTTGGGATAGAGATCCCATGTACCTGAGGCATTAAGGGGCTTGAACAGTAGATGGTGCAGAATAAATGTGACTATACAGTTGCCAGTGGAACCTACCACAGATATTAATCCTTAAAAAAAAAGGATAATTGTGTCCAGTTAGGAGCAGACATGCCAGATGACCCTTGTTGTTTATAAGTCTTTAAAATTTTTTCTGGTAGTGGTGGCACGCACCTGTAATCCCAGCTACTCAGGAGTCTGAGATGGGAGAGATGGGAGGATCGTTTGAACCTAGGAGGTGGAGGTTGCAGTGAGCTGAGATCGTGCCACTGTACTCCAGCCTGCACGACAGAGTGAAACTCCTTCTCAAGAAAAAAAAAAAAAGGAGGAAACACCTAGTCCAATTCTTGCTCTTTGTATTCTTATTTTAGATTTCATTCATATCATCTCCCTTCTGTTAATGCCGTCTGCCCCCCACCTCCTTAAGCAGAAAATAGAATAATTGATTTGGTTTTGCCTTTCTTAATTATCACATTCCAGGTCTGCTCCCATTATGTGCACATACCTGAATATTCCCAGTTACCTCATCTACCTATACAGAAAAACTCTCAGCTAATCTCTTTCATTAAATACTGATTTTTAAGATCAGTTTCATTTTTATACAATAATTTTTATTTTAAATTGGAACGGTAGCTATGAGTTCACCCTGCCCTTTTATACTGCTGCCTTGTATCTTTAAATCCACATTGTTTTTAAATCTGGAAATGAGTTGTTTTGTTGAAAATCATATAATAGAGTATTACACCATTGCCTCTATTACAGTATTTATTCAGATGTGGAAATCCTCTTGGAGATTGGTTCTTAATTTATGTGAATAGAAGTATTATATTTCTAATAGATTTGTGCTTAGCATTTTTGTTAGGTATTATTAAACATATAAATCAATTTGCAGATGTTTTAGTAAATAAAACAATATATTAGTAGGAAGATGTTGATGTTTGGTGGGCATGTAAGAAGGCAGAAGAGAAAAAAGAAATGTTCAGTGTTGATACTTCAGAAATGGCTAAATACAGCTAAGGAAAAAAGATGAAAAGTTACCTTCATCGGCAGTCCAGACAAATTCTAATGTTGCTTCTAGTAAGTGGTATAGGCAATGCTTTTCTTATGTGCATAATATCATAAAAGCCATCTAGATTGGTTCCTCTTTCATATAGTTAATGCTTTTTCTTCTTTATTCATCCTTGGTAATAAATATAATCTAGTGAAATTAAGTCATCAGCTTATTAGAACAATATGTCACAATGTGTGAGTTACCTTTAAAATTATTTATATTTTTACTTATTAGGGTGAATTGATGCTTGTAGATAAGGTATATTTGTTTTTACAGTCTTATTAACTGTGGCTGATTTGAGGAAAGCTCTGATACTTGTTTATTGCATTTATTAACAATAACAGTAGTTTATGTGGAAAGTATAAATGGAAACTTAAATCTTTTTGTGTTTTCCCTTTCCTTTTTAAATTTTGTTTTATGTATCACTTCCCTGTCTAATGTAGTTGGATAACAAAGCAACTTTTCTGATAATTTCATAACACCAATATATTTTTAAACTTTTTAAAAATGTGATACATAGGCACCAAGAGTAGAAGCACAAGTTCTTCTGGGATCTTTGGTTTGCTTTCCCAACTTATACTGTGAACTGCCTTCTCTTCATCCCAACATTCCTGATGTTGCTGTGTCTCAGTTTACAGATGTTAAGGTAAGAAATGAGATGCTAATTTTTAGCACTTAAATGATTTTATAATCATAAAGTATATGCAATAAAATTTGTATTCTTTCTTTTCTTTTTGAAATCCACACAATTGTTAAAGAACATTAGCCATATCCTCCAGACACAAAGGCTTGAATGTTCATTTGGAGCATATCCTTTTTTGTGTTTAAAACTGCTTTAGAACCTTTTTCTTGTTATTGAACCTACTCACATGTCTACCTGTTAGGATTCATTCACTTACTGAACATTTATTGAAATACCCCATGAGCCAGATACTATGCTACTAATGTAAAGCTTCTGAGATTAAGATGGTAAAGTAAACCTGCATATTAGACTCTCTCCTTCTCCCAGTTTCTCAGTGTGATGAGTCAAACATAGTAATGGAAAACTCTGTACTGCTCTAGGAAACTATGGAGTTGGGATGGAGATCCCATGTACCTGAGGCATTTAGGGGCTTGAACAGTAGATGGTGCAAAATAAATGTGACTATACAGTTGCCAGTGGAACTTACCACAGATATTAATCCTTAAAAAAAAAGATAATTGTGTCCAGTTAGGAGAAGACATACCAGATGACCCTTGTTGTTTATAAGTCTTCAAAATGTTTTCTGAAAAGCAGTCAGTGCTCTGAGCCCAGCAAGGTGCCTGTTGATAAATAATTCCATCAATAAGTTAAGACCTGTGTCTTACTGAGACCTGTCCTTACTTAACTGAATGCCTATGTATTATAAATTCCCAGCTGGGCGCAGTGGCTCACACCTGTAATCCCAGCACTTTGGGAGGCCGAGGCGGGCAGATCACGAGGTCAGGAGATTGAGACCATCCTGGCTAACACGGCGAAACCCTATCTCTACTAAAAATACAAAAAAAATTAGCCGGGCATGGTGGCGGGCGCGTGTAGTCCCAGCTACTCGGGAGGCTGAGGCAGGAGAATGGCGTGAACCCAGGAGGTGGAGCTTGCAGTGAGCCGAGATTGCGCCACTGCACTCCATCCTGGGTAACAGAGCGAGACTCCGTCTCAAAAAAAAAAAAAAAAAAAAAAAAAAAAAAAAATTCCCAAGGGTTTAACAGTCCTGAGAAGTTGTGCTTGTCACAGTAATTGCCAGATGGTCTTTGTATGTGACCTGAATTGGTCCCTAGAATTAGAAGTGTTGAGAGAGAGGAGACATAGCTCCTCAGGGGCTAAGCAGATGTGTTTTTTTTTGTTTTTGTTTTTTTTAAACTTGCTTTTTCTCAAGTTTTAAAAAGTCCAATTTATGTTAGGAATGTTGCATACACTTTCTATAGCATCCATATATCTCTTTGTTACGTTTATTATACTTGTAATTACGTGTTCAATGTCTGACTTCTACTTTAGATATATATATACCACAAGGTCTTTTTGCTATATCATCGTACCCTAACATACTGTTTGATACCTGGTATATACTCAGAAATCAATTTTTAGGCCAGGTATGGTGGCTCATGCCTTTAATCCTAGCCAAGGTGGGAGAATTGCTTGAGTCCAGGAGTTCAAGACCAGCCTGGGAAACATAGGGAGACCTTGTCTCTACAAAAAATAAAAAATTAGCTGGGCATGAATGCACACACCTGTGGTCCCAGCTATTGGGAGGCTGAAGTGGGAAGAGCACTTATGCCATGGTTGTGCCACCGCACTCCAGCCTGCGTAACAGAGCAAGACCTTGTCCCACCCCCTCCCCCCAAAAAAGGAAATCATTTGTTAAACAAGTGAACTTGACTTACATATAAAATCAATGCAAATTTCCAGTGACACACAAAAAACTATATAAATTGACCTTTGCCCTTCAAAGATGTAATAGCTATGGCTTTTTTTGTTTTGTTTTGTTTTTTACTGTTCTGAAGGTACATCAGCACATCAGCAGCTATGGTTTCTTTTATTCAGGAGATTTTGAAGGCCAAGGATGAGTTGTAGTTTTAATTTATTAATGCAGTTTTGAGTGAGTTAGGGGTTAGCCTCGCCTACTATATACTATCCGCATCTGCATTTCAGAGTGGCCTTGTTCT
The DNA here is from genome assembly GCF_029289425.2 of Pan paniscus. Classification (NCBI taxonomy): domain Eukaryota; kingdom Metazoa; phylum Chordata; class Mammalia; order Primates; family Hominidae; genus Pan; species Pan paniscus. Next base: position 36,976,629 of record NC_073264.2, on the reverse strand, counting down.
CTGTTGGCCCTTGTGTAGGCAGTAATGGCAGAAGTGATTAAAAACAACAACAAATCTCCAAAGTAAGATAAATTTTTTTGTATGAAAAACAAATCTCCAAAATTAGGGCCAATTCTAATAATAATGAAGAAAGCAAAAAGTAATCACTGTTCTTAGTCAGAAAATGAAGATTTAAAGGGGAAGTTACACACCATGGTTATCATTCGATTTTTACATTTTCACCAAAACCAGATTCCATATACTCTATAAACTACAGCCACATGGAACTTACCATAGTGTTTCTTGGTTCTATGCTTTGGAAAAACTATTTTCTCCTACTAAAGTGTCATGTATGTATAATTCTACTCTCCTCTTCTTGCCTCTCTTTATCACCCCAAACACATAGAATATAATTCCTGACTTTGTCTTTCAAAATCCTGTTTATCTAAGACCCCTTTGTGAAGTCTTTTATGACTTCTCAGATGAGCTGTTTGCTCACACAGAACTTTGTACATATCACCTTGTTTGATTTTTTTGTTTTTACAGTTCACTCATTTAATAATGTTTAGTATAGTCACAGAATTGTGCAACCATCATCACAGTCAATATTAGAACATTTTCGTCATCACCAAAGAAACGCTCGTATACATCTCCCTACCCCAAACTCTTGGTAACTCAGATTTATGTTCTGTCTTTATGGATTTGCCTGCATATTTTATATTACATGATCCTGTATTTTAATTGTTTGTTTACAAATCTATCTCTCTCCCTGGACTGTAAACTTCTTAAGGATAAGTACAGTGTCTTAGCTAACTTCTTGTCTCCAGCCCTTAAGACAGACTATATTACATAGAAAGCTCAAATTCCTATCAATTGGACTAGGTGCTGAGTTTACAAAGTTGAAGGTTGATCCTCTTAGGGAACTTACATTGTATATGACTTACATTGTATATGACTTAAGGAACTTACATTGTATGACTGACAAATGCTTATTGAATGAATGTATGAATGGTTTTTTAAACCAATGAACAAAATTCTTAATCATCAAATCTAATGGCATTCTTGTTCTCCTGAGCCATTATAATATTTGACCCTGTTGATGTTTCTGTCCTTTTCTGAATGTCTCTTTATCTTTTATTGCACAAATCTATCTTGATTTACTTCTTGCCTAAGTATTCTGACTCCTTAATAGACTAATTTTCTTTTCTCTGTTTGCTAAACATACATCCACTTCAATATTTTACCCTTGTATTTGTTCTTCGTTTTCTCCCCTTTGAATATTTTATTCATTTACATAATTTTAACTAATATTTTAACTTGTCTCAAAATTCATTGTCATATTTTACAAATTATTAAGGATGAATATTCTCCCTTAGCTTTATTGAGGTAAAATTGACAAAAATTTCACATATTTAAGGTGTACAATATGATGTCTTGATAACACGTATACAGTGTGGTAAAGATCAAGCCAAATAACATATCCATCACCTCACATGGCTACCTTTTTTTGGTGAGAGGGAGTAAGAGAAACCAAGATCTACTGTCTTAGCAGGTTTCAAGTGTACAGTACCAGTACCTGTAATCACTGTTAATTGTAGTCACCATGCTGTACATTAAGTCTCCAGAATTTAGTCATCCTGCCTATTTGAAACTTTGTACCCTTTACTTGTTTTCCTGTTTCACCCACTCCCTAGCCCCTGCTAACTACCGTTCTACTCTCTGCTTCCAAGACTTCAACTTTTTATATTCCACATGTAGGTGAGAACATGCAGTATTTGTCTTTCTGTGCCTCACATATTTCACATAGCATCATGCCCTCCAGGTTGATTCATATTGTCACAAATGACAAGATTTCCTTCTTTTTAAAGGCTGAGTGGTATTCTATTGTATGTGTATTCATGTACGTGTGTGGGTGTGTCACATTTTCTTTATCCATTAGTCCTTCAAGGGACACTTAGGTTTTTTCCATGTCTTGGCTATTGTAAATAATTCTGCAATGAACATAGGAGTACACTTATCTCTTTGACATGCTAATTTCATTTCCTTTGGATATGTATACCCAGAAGTAGGATTGCTTTGGATTATATGGACGTTTTAATAATTCTGTAATCTGTGGACACAGATATGTTTCTATTTATTTCTGTCTTTTTCTGTTTCTTTCCTCAGTGTTTTATAGTTTTCCGCGTACAGGTCTTTTACCTCTTTTGTTATACGTATTCCTAAGTATTTTGATGTTTTCGATGCTATTGTTAAATCGGATTATTTTCTTAATTTCTTTTTCAGATAGTTCACTGTTAGTATATAGAAACACAACTGATTTTTGTATGTTTTGTTTCCTGCTACTCTAGTGACTTTATTAGTTCTAACAGTTTTTTGGTGGAGTCTGTAGGGTTTTTTATATATTAGATTATGTCATCAGTAGACAGAGACAGTTGTAAAAGAAAGAATGGATGCCTTTTCTTTTTTCTGCCTAATTGCTCTGGCTAGGACTTCCAATACTATGTTGAATAGAAGTGGCGAGAGTGAGCATCTTTATCTTGTTCCTAATCTTAAAGTAAAACCTCAGCTTTTCGCTGTTGATTATGATGTTATCTGTGGGCTTGTTATGTTTCGATACAACTTCATTTGTTGAGTTACAACCTCATTTGTTGAGTTTTTATCATGAAAGGATGTCGTATTTTTCATGCAAAAAATTTTTATATTTTATTATGAAAGGATATTCATACCTTTGAGCTATGTATTCTACTTAAGTGCTTTTTCTTCACCTATTAAGATTTTTATCCTTTGTTCTGTTAATATGATGTATTAGTTTTATTGCTTTGTATATGTTGAACCATCCTTGCATCACAGTGATAAATCCTACTTAATTATGGCATGTGACCTTTTTAATGTGCTGATGAATTTGGTTTGTTAGTATTTTATTGAGGATTTTTGCATCTATATTCATCAAGGATATTGGCCTGTAATTAATTTCTTTTTCTGGTAATGCCTTTGTCTGACTTTGATGTCAGGGTAGTGCTGGCCTCTTAAAATGAGTTTTGAAGTATTCACTCATCTTCAATATTTTGGAAATGTTTGAGAAAGATTCTTCTCAAATTCTTTATTTGAAATATTTTGTAGAATTCACTGGTGAAGCCATCTGGTTCTGACTTTTAATGATATTTCTCAAAATCTTAAAAATCTTCATACCTATGAGCTATTAATTCTACTTTAATTATCTGCCTTTATCACTCTTCTAATCAGGAAGAAATGTTATTTTTTGAACATATGCTTTTGGCTATAAATTTCAGTAACTTTTATTTATTTAGCTACTTTTATAAATAATATTGGTCTCTTTATTGAAAGTACGTACATGAGAACAAAGACTGCTTTAATAACCACTTAATAAATATTTGTAGAATGAATGAGTGAAATCTCAGTCATTGCCGTTAACTATTTCCCCCTTATTTTAGGAACTTATAATCAAAACTGTATTAAGCTCGGCAAGAGATGAGCCCTCTGGTCCTGCACGGTAGGTCGGATATTCTTAGACTGAGTATAACTATTTTGTGTTTGGAATTTTAGAAGTTGACTGAATTTTTATAGCAGCCCAGATTGTTTTAGATACATAAAAGCCATTCTGAATTACAATTTTAAGTTACTTGAATGATTAAGTATTCTTACTTTTTTTCATGATTTAAATACTAACCTTTCTTCATAAACAGAATCCTAGTCACCTTTTTCAGTAACTTCACTCTTTATCTCTAAAATGATTTGTTTTAATTTTATTTTATTTAAGTACATTTTGTTTATTGTTCAGTTATATTTGTCAATGTCTTTTATGCAGTACCTTGAAATGCAGTAGCAGGTACCCAATGAATTTTTGTTAAATTGAATTAAAATATTTTATTATAGAAAGTAATATATCTAAGAAAATAGTATATTTTAATATTTATAAATATTTGATCAAGATTTTTAAAAATAGAATATGTTTTAGATTTTTTTCTAAATGTCTTAAGAAATAAAAGCTGACATTTTCTCTGTTTTACAAAACCTTTCCAAAAAAAGATTGAGATTTTAATTAGCAGGTTGCTAGTAGCACACCATGTTTCTTCTCTTCCCCAAAATAACATTAAGTCATATTTTATATTCTTGATGCTAATTCTAATAGTACGTCATTTGCTACAATATTGGTCTGTGCTACTACTCCTCAGATCTACGTCTCTGCAAAGCTCCTGTTTTCCAATCATCTACACATTTTTTGACCCAAAGTTCAAAAGTTACAGATCATGGCTTTGACTATTTGGATTCTTATTCTAATTTAAATCTTTTTCCAGCAAATGAAAATAATTTACAGTGAACCATTTGTTTAAATTAAGACATAGCTCCAGTTTTAAAAAATTTAATTATATATTTTTCTCAATAGCCAAGCTAACTAAAAACAAATATATTTGAGAAAATTGTTCTTTTACGCTAATCCCAATTAAGTTTACAAGGATTTTCGTATAATATTGTTTCATTTAATTCTCATCACGATTTTGAGAGTTTAATAGAATCACCCTCTTCTTCCAGTTTTGCTAGCCAGATACTGATGCTTAGAAAGTTAACAGTAAGTCTCTGATAATGCATAGCTGGTGGGACGGGGGATGTAGGCAAGCTAGCTAACATTTTTAAAGCCCTTTGTATGTGCTTGCTAGGCACTGTTCTAAGTGCCTTATATTTATTATCTCATTGAATTTTGTGATACCTCTATGAGACAGGTATAATTTTCATCCACCTTTTAATAGAAAAGAAAACTAGAACCCAGGGAATTTCAGTAATCTGCCCTGTCATCTAGATATGACAGAACCCTGGCAGTTTGTCTTCAGAGGCTTTTTAGATGCACAATTAATAAGTGGCAATACCAAATTTGACCTTAGTGCTTAAGACTGTAGATCTTTTGCTTTTTTTTTACCAAAAAAAAAAAATATATATATATATATATGTTGCTTCTCAAGTGGAAGAATGTGGAAGCCTAAAACGTAGCTGTCTAGAGGTAGACCTGGAAATCATTAACACAACAGCTTGTGTTATGGAGAATATGGAAAAACCCCAGAAGTTGAATATAAGCATTGTCTCAACTTGTTTTTCTATACCTTTTTAGTATATGTTTTTTTAGAAACATACTCCCAGGCCAGGTGTGGTGGCTCATGCCTGGAATCCCAGCACTTTGGGAGGCCGAGGAGAGTGGATCACCTGAGGTCAGGAGTTCGAGACCAGCCTGGCCAACATGGTGAAACCCCGTCTCTACTAAAAATACAAAAAATTAGCCAGGTGTGGTAGCGTGCCCCTGTAGTCCCAGCTACTCAGGAGGCTGAGGCAGGAGAATTGCTTGAACCGGGGAGGTGGAGGTTGCAGTAAGCCGAGATCGCGCCACTGCACTCCAGCCTGGGCAAGACAGAGTGAGACTCTGTCTCAAAAAAAAAAAAAAGAAAAAGAAAAAGAAAAAAGAAACTTAATACCCCCAGTCTGCACAGGAGCAGAGAGTTGAGCTATATGCTGGGAATAATCTAGATTATTTTGACATCTTGTGGAGGGGGGGTGTAGGAAACTCTACATGCAAGAAAAAAATATATATATCCTTTCTTATCTCCTCTTGCTACAATAAAAATTGTTCAACATTTGTGTTCTAAGTCTCTGCCTTTAGTTAGCTGCATCCACGGAGAGCTTTGCTTCACTTGACAGTTTATTGTTGCTTTAGGATTATAGATGTTTCCATAGCTAAACCCGAAGCTTGGTTATTTAGTGCTACAAATATTACCTAGGATTTATGGGTGAACAATAGGGAAAAAATAAAGTAGTAGACTTCATCTAGAAGACTTTCAGGTAATTTTCATAGTAAACAGTTTGGTAGCCTTAACACTCTAGACTGAAAGAAGAGACTTAAGACCTTCTGATCTGCTGTGTTAAGGAAGAAGAATCTGCATTGAATTTTTCTGAAGTTTAGCATTCCACTAAAATTAAGAATATCAGTATCGGGACATGGCATATATAACAGGATACTAGAAGAAGGTGACTGTTTTGATACTTAGAACCATTATACATTTTATCAGAAGCTTAAACTTGAACACACTAATAGAATCCTTACTGATTCTAATCATAAAATAACTCTCTTCAAGCTGACACCCAGCTGAAATTATATTGCTACGGAAATGAAGCTTTGCAATACATTGGGGAACAGGATAAAAATTCTACAAGTTCTGTTTCTGTTGGATTTTAAAATAAGTTACATAAATTTTATGTTCTCAATTTGTTTTAAAACAATTTGTAGCTAGGTGTGTTAAATTTAAAAGATAGAAAAATATTTAACATATTCCATCAGCTTCATGTTTTTACTTAAGTTCATTTTGCTGTTATCAGTCAATAAAATTACACTTTCCATTTTGAAAGCAGGTTACATTTTGTTTAGGAAGCTTGATAGCAATGTCAGTCTAACAGACTAACATGGATTTTTAAAAAACATGTTGTGTGGTATCCCAGCCTGTAGTCTTCTTAGTAAATAATAATAGAAAATTAGGCTCAGAAGTTTTGGGATTCTGCTTTCTTCATACTTTCTCTTCTTTGGTTACCAGTTAATGTATAGAGTAACAAATTCATTAATTCATTTAAAATAGTGCATGTTCATTCTGTGTCAGTTGATTGTGGGTCATGTTTGTGGTGGTGGTTTCATTTTATGTAACCGTTGTTGTTTGCCTTTTTTGCAGATGTGTAGCACTTTGTAGTTTAGGTATTTGGATTTGTGAAGAACTAGTCCATGAGTCTCATCATCCTCAAATTAAGGAAGCTCTGAATGTGATTTGTGTTTCCTTAAAGGTAAAGAAAACTGTTTAGTGAAATATATTAAGATAGGAGAGAATGCATATTTTTTTCTCCAACTATTAATGGTATCTTGTGTAACATTTAGTAAATGTTTTCATTACTTTATTATTCTATTATTTTCTTGATCCTGACTCGTTCCTTAAAAATTGTTCTGTTTCTTGAATTTAGGGTATCTTTATGGTGACCCATTTTTATCTCAACTTTTTATGTATTTTAGCTTTGTCCCTAAACTATATATGGTAGACATCTAAAAAAGGAAACCCACCATTTAAGACATATATAGGGTTTTTCTGTTTTTTTTTTTTAACTAGTATTTTTGTAACTTACTGTTCTTTGATCTTTATTACCACTCCCTGAATTCTTGAGCTGTTCAGTTTTTTTGCTTTATCTTTTCAAGTTATGTGCCTTCTTTGTAGACAGAGAAGATTTTTTCAGTAGTAATAATGTAATTATTTGGAGAGTCTGAATGAATAAATGAGTACTTTTTGTTTATGAAAGGATGCATGATATTATTGTTGTTTTAAGACTTGTAAAACCCACAGCACCTGTATAAAGACTCTAAACATACAAAGTAGCTAATAAATATTTTTAAATAATAGTTACATGACAGATATTTCTAAATATTTACTATGAGGCACATTGCTAGACAGTGAGGGATAACAATAGGAAAAAATTGTAAATACTAGCTTCAAGATATTAATAATAGCTGAAAAAGATTAAAATGAGAATAATAAAACATAAAAACCTGAGAGTACTAAATGGGTATATAATATAAACTGCGTGTATAATATAAACTGCTGATTCAGTTCGGAAGAAACAGAAATCATTTTGACTTAGTTATCAGAGAAGACTGGAAAAGAGGAGACACATTGGGGTTTGAAGTGTGGGTGAAATGTGGACGTAGAGAAGCATAAAAAGTTTGTCTTTATGCCATTGGGGAGTCCTCTGAGTTTTAAGCATAATGTCAGGATCATAACAGTGCTATAGAAGATTAATTTGGAAGTGTGGTGAATAGTTGATTGGAACAGGGCAAAGATTGATAAAAAGAATAGTGGTTTAGAGGCCACTGCATAAATCCACATAAGAGAAAATGCAACAAAACTTTAATGAGGACAGTCAAACATTACAAAGGAAAATTAAAGTTGTATGTGTCTTTGGAATGTGTTGTGATTTTTTTTATTTTTCAGCTAGAGATTTATCTTAATCACCTATAAATGTAGGATTTATAATCCTACAAATGTATGAAATGTAAAAATTTTCAGCAGATAATACATTGATGAAAAGTTCATCATGAAAATTTTTAAAACTTTTTTTTTATTATTGCAGTTTACTAATAAAACAGTAGCCCACGTAGCTTGTAACATGCTTCACATGCTGGTTCATTATGTACCTAGACTTCAGATTTACCAGCCTGATTCTCCCTTGAAAATTATTCAAGTAAGTAATTTCTCGTTTATTTATTATGACCTTGTTAAATTTTTTTAGATTTGGATACTTTGAATTGTAAAATTATTTAATAGTTTTAAAATTTTTTTGCATAGCTAAATAATGGCTACCCATCATGCTTTTTTGTGGTATCAAAGTTCATGATAGTTCCCTTGTCTTTTATGTTAGAAGATTGTATTCCTGGTTTTGGACAAAGTAAAAGCACTAGAAACAATTTATTAGGCCAGCCTGGTGGCTTATGCCTGTAATCCAGGCACTTTGGGAGACTAAGTTGGAAGGATCGATTGAGGCCAGGACTTAGAGACCAGCCTAGGTAACATAGCAAGACCCTGGCTCAACAAACAGTTAAACAAAAAACAATTTATTAGTTGTAGTGAAAATTAAATGCTATGTGTAAACTTATGTCATCGTCTTTATAAACATGTATGTTGCTTTATTCCCTCTTAAGTAGGGAAAACATACCATCCAGTTACCACAATCAGGTCATTATTTTTTTTCTTTTCTCTTTAGCCAGTCATTTGTGAATTTTTGTTCATTCTAATTCGGTGTCTCCTGTGCTTCCTGCAACACCTGACGTATTTCAGTCCTTCATTATTTCTTTCTTGAGATATTGCTGTTGCCTTCTCCTGGTTTGTGTGGTCTTGCTCTTAAAGTCATCATTCACATTTACATGGCTCTTACCATATCACGTACCCCCCCCAAAAAAAAAAATCTATGATTTTCCTTTGGCTATAAAATAAAGCCCAAATTCTTTAGCTGTGAATTCAGGGCCTTCACAGGAGAACCCAACTGGTTTTTTAAGAATCATGTACAGATTCCTTTGAAATGCCATGTTGTTCAGGCAACTGAGTCTGCTTGTCATCACTTAAACATACCCCTGGCTTTCTTCCTCCTAGCTGAAATGCTTTGCTTCTCTCCTCTAGTGCCCTCATCTTTCAGTGATTGGCTTAAATACCATCTCCTCAAAAAATAAAAATCGCTATCTGCTCTCCCTACCAGAATTTATCATTCTTATCTTCCTATCTTTATAACATTTTTAGGACAGATGGGAACTAATATTTATTAAACACCTACTATGTACCAGTCACCTTTTCATATGATATCTCATATAATTCTTAGAAGTTTTTTGAGATAGATTATTCCCTTCCCTGTCCCCAATCTCCCCTCCTTATTTAAGATGAGAGAACTGAGGATTTAATAACTACATAAGAGTCATAAGCCAAGAGAACAGGACTCAGACCCAGGTCTGTAAGATTCCATAGTTCATGCTTTTCCCACTCAGTCATCTTACCAGACTCTATTACGGCACTAAATGTAGTAAGTATCGCACTAGTGAGTAAAGCCTTTTTCTGTATAAAGTATATTTAGAGGAATTTTTCTACTTACTACATTGAGGCAATAATTTCTAAAAACGTAATAGCATACAATACAGCTAAAATAAAAATACAATAAATATATACCTATACATTTTTAACATGCACATAAAAAAATTAAATAAGACTAAATGATTTCCAGGGTAAATGATAACACTGTATACGAAGATTTTGCCTTTTTTAAAATAATGTCTTTTTCATTTACTTTGTATTGTGTACTTTATATTTATTCAAATAATATTCAGTGTATAATATATGTTAATTTAAAAAGCCACATTTGGCTGGGCACGGTGGCTCATGCCTGTAATCCCAGCACTTTGGGAGGCTGAGGTGGGCGGATCACCTGAGGTTAGGAGTTCGAGACCAGCCTGGCCAACATGGTGAAACCCCGTCTCTACTAAAAATACAAAAATTAGCTGGGCGTGGTGGCCCACACCTGTAATCCCAGCTACTCAGGAGGCTGAGGCAAGAGAATCACTTGAACCCAGAGCCGAGATCGCTCCACTGCACTCCAACCTGGGTGGCTGAGTGAGACTCCATCTCAAAAAAATAAATAAATAAAAAGTCACATTTTTTAAAAAAGCCTTATATGTGTGTGTGTATATATATATAAACAAAAGGCCTGGAAAGGCAATAGAGTAGATTTCTTCAGGTGATAGGATTACCGTGGTTTTTTGTTGTTTTGAGACAGGGTCTCTGTCGCCCAAGCTCCCAAAATGGGTTTGAGCCACCGTGCCCAGCCTATGATGGTTTTTATTAGTCTTTTTCTTATCTGTATCTTTTAATTTTTCTATAATGAACATATATTTTCTGTGTGTTTGTACATATTGATTTACCCCCTTGAATTGGGAAGAAATCCATTTATGGTTGACAGAATATGTATAATTTTGGTTCTGTACATGAGGATTATAAATAATTGATAGTTAACTATACTTGAAAAGCTTGCCTATTAAACATTACTTTGAAATAACAGTGTTAATGTGTTTAGAATAAATTTGCAGTAGTAGGTTTTGTATCACTTCAGCATTTAACAATCAAGTTTTAGGATGTACCATTAATTTGACATATATAGAGCTCCTTTTAAAAAAAATTTTTTTGCTTACAGATCCTAATAGCTACCATCACCCATCTTTTACCAAGTACAGAGGCTTCATCTTATGAAATGGACAAGAGGGTAATTTAAATTTTGTTTGATGATTAGTATGTGGTTATTTAGTAAAATATTTGTATTTCAAAACTTTAAAGGTATGTATATTTACATGGTAAAAATTTATCCTTGTTCAGAATCTGCTATAGTGTGAAATGCCTTTCTGTTATTTAAGTATAACTAAATTATATTTTGGTTCACATTTCATTGCCATTTGATAAAATCTTTGAGTCTCAAGATTGTAAGGAACCTTAGAGGACATTCTGTCCACCTCTATTTCATAACATTCTGCCAAATTGTGTTCTTACCTATGCCTGAAGATTGTTAATTCTGAGGAGTTAATCACCTCTAAAGGCAGCCACTTGTTTTTGTATAGATAGAAAGTAAAGATAAAATATATAGAGATATGTCATTTAAAAGAAGACATCTCCTCTGTCTGTGAAAACATTCTACTAGGTGACATTTACCTCAGTAAATTCATTATGAGGGTTCTTTAATTTTTTCAGATATTGTATTTACCAGTTCTAGAGTTACTTTTTGTTTTGTTTTTAAGTTTCCATATCTTATCTGAAATTCTGCATTTCTTCATCAATTATATACATCTTCTCTTATAGATACTTTAACATATTTATAATAATTAAAATAGAGTCCTTGACTACTAAATCCAGTATCTGGGTCATCACTAACTCCGTTTCTATTGAGTTTTTTTCTTTTGACTATGAGTTTCATTTTCCTCTTATTATGTCTATTTTTTAATTATATGCCTGACATTATATATAAATGTTGTAGAGACTCTAGGTCGGTGCTGCTCACTATGGTAGCTACTAACTGTGTATTGCTTTCAGTTGACACTAAATTTAGTTTAAAGTTCACATGAAAAATGTAATTCCTCGTTTGCAAATATCGAGTGCTCAATAGCCATATGGGCAAATATAGACCATTTTCATCATTGCACAAAGTTCTGTTAGACAAGGCTGCTCTAGATTCTATTAGTTTCCTCTGAGAATTATTCTCATCTCTTCCCTTGTCATATCTCAATCTTGAGTTCTATTCTCCAGGTCTCCCCTTAACCATATTGTTTTGAAATCTCAAGTATGTTTTATTTACTGCTTATGTTCTTATTAATTTACAGAAATCTGAAGCTATAGTTATGTTTCTGGACCTATTCCCAGTTATTTTCTTGTGTGGCATACATGAGGCTTTCATACTTTTTTCTTTTCCTACTGTCTGCCATTATCATTTCTTACTGATTTCATGTGTTTACCTCAAAACTTTTTATTCTTTCCCTTCATATTCAGTTTAAACACCATTTGAACAGATTGTTTAGCTCTTGATAAATACTTTATCATCATCATCTTCATCTTTAAAAGAGACATATACTACATTTTTATTTTTTTTATTTTAAATTTTTTAAATTTTTTTGAGGCGGAGTCATCTCACTCTGTCACCCAAGCTGGAGTACTGTGGCACAGTCTCGGCTCACTGCAACCTCTGCCTCCCAGGTTCAAGCGGTTCTTGTGCTTCAGCCATTCAAGTAACTGGGATTTCAGGTGTACACCACCATGCCTGGCTAATTTTGTATTTTTAGTAGAGATGTGTCGGGGGCGGGGGGGTCTCATCATCTTGGCCAGGCCGGTCTCAAACTCCTGGCCCCAAGTGATCCACCTGCCTCGGCCTCCCAAAGTGCTGGGATTACAGGCGTGAGCTACCTCATCCGGCCTCCATTTTTAGCCAAGAATCCTTCGGTTTAGTGTCGCAGGCTATGGTGTAGAATTCCAAATCCAGTTTATGAATAATTTCTGGATAACTACTTGTTCATCTTTTTCTATATCATCTTTGTCTTCCAGAAGTCTAGCTGTTAATATGAAAAAGCTATACTTCTAAGTTTTTGTTTTCTTGCCCACTAAATTTATTAAACATTTATTTATCATAAAATATGAGTGTGGCGTTCTGCTAGGCACTAAACAGAGGTAAACATGATACTCCCTGTTCTCATGGAATTTAAAAATTAGAGACACAAATGAGGCAACACAATATAATAAATAGTATAAAAAGTAGAAAAATGTATAAGATACAAGGTAGAATAGAGAAAGAAGTAATTATTGGGGAAAGGCATATTTAGGAAAAATTCTTTTAAAGTTAAATAGAGACATAAATAGAGACAAACAGTAGAATCAGAAAATTATTCCAAGTGGTATGAATAGCATGTGTAAATCTGGGGACTATAAAATAGTATGGTTTGTTTTGGAGAAACAACTAGGCAGTTCTATATTTTAGAATGTGAAGTGGACAGTTAAGAGTTGGGAAAATGAAGTTTCTAAGATAGGAAGGGGCCAGATTATAAAGGGTCTTGGATGCCACACTATGAATGTGGTACTTCTGTGAAAGTGACTTTTTTGAAAGGTTTTTATGTAGGATAAAATATGACCAGATTTGTGAAAAATCACTTGAGAAAATGTGAAAGTTGACTTAAAAGTCAAAATATGGTGATTATTATTAAAATCATCTTTATAAGAATTGATGACGTTCTGAGCTAAGGCTAAAGGAATAGAGAATAGATACTCACAAAGTAGAACCCACAGCCAAGGTGAGGAATGCAGGAAAGAGCAGCTTTGTTGGAGCAGTGAGTTTCAGTTCTCAGTTTGTTGCATATAAAAAGTAATATCCAGATGGAGACCACCAGCAAAGCAATTATATAGCTGATTAGAAAATTAGATGCTGGAAATAAAATTATTGGCATTGTCAGTACATGAGTAGTATTAACATTGTGAGAATATATGAAATCACTTAAGGCGATATAGTAGAGTAAGATGAGTCAGCAAAGTATAGCACATTAAAGAATAACAGTTAAGGAGAAGGCAGAGAAGATGATTCAGTAAAAGTGACTGAAAGGACTAGTAGGAAAGGTAGGAAGAACACCAGGTCTAGGAGAGAGTAATCACATAGAAGACAATCAAATCATCCCGAAAATGCTTTTTTGATCTCAGACTTTATTCACTGTTTTTTTTTGAGACAGGGTCTCGCTCTGTCACCCAGGCTGGAGTACAGTGGCGCAATCTAGACTCACTGCAACCTCCACCTCCCACACTCAAGTGATCCTCCCACCTCAGCCCCCAAAATGGGACCACAGGCGTACGCCACCATGCCCAGCTAATTATTGTATTTTTAGTAGAGATGGGGTTTTGCTATGTTGCCTAGGCTGGTCAGGAGCTGGTCACTTCAGCTCAGGAGCTTGAGCTGAAGTGAACCGCCCGCCTTGGCCTCCCTAAGTGCTGGGATTACAGATGTGAGTCACTGTGCCCAGCCTATCATTCACTCTTCTTTTTTTTTTTTTTTTTTTTGAGATGGAGTCTTGCTCTGTTGCCCAAGCTGGAATACTGTGGTGCAGTCTCGGCTCACTGCAATCTCCACCTCCTAGGTTCAAGTGATTCTCCTGCCTCAGCCTCCTGAGTAGCTGGGATTACAGGCGTGCGCCACCATGCCCAACTAATTTTTTTTTTCTTTTTTTTGAGACAAGAGTCTCCCTCTATTGCCCAGGCTGGCGTGTGGTGGCACAATCTCGGCTCATTGCAACCTCCGTCTCCTGGGTTCAAGTGATTCTTCTGCCTCAGCCTCCCAAGTAGCTGGAACTACAGACACATGCCACCACACCTTGCTAGTTTTTTTTTTGTTTTTTGTTTTTTTGTTTTTTTCAGTAGAGATGGGGGTTTCACCGTATGGGCCAGGCTAGTCTTGAACTCCTGACCTGGTGATCCACCCGCCCAACCTCCCAAAGTGCTGGGTTTACAGGCGTGAGCCTTCCCACCCAGCCTCAAATATGCTTTATCTTAAACATCTTATTTATTTATTTAGAGACGGAGTCTCGCTGTGTCACCCAGGCTGGAGTGCAGTGGCGTGATCTCAGCTCACTGCAACCTCCGCCTCCCAGGTTCAAGCAATTCTCCTGCCTCAGCCTCCCTAGTAGCTGGGGCTACAAGCACACACCACTATGCTAATTTTTGTATTTTTAGTGGAGATGGGGTTTCACCATATTGGCCAGGCTGGTCTCAAATTCCTGACCTCAGGTAATCCACCTGCCTGGACCTCCCAAAGTGCTGGGATTACAGGCGTGAGCCACCACACCTGCCCTTAAACCTCTTTATAATTACATTCCTCTCTGTGTGATGAACATCAGAATATTACCTAAATCCACTGGTTCTTCTCCACTATGTTGCATTCCAGTATCTTCTAATTTTTTTGAATTGGGTTTTTATTATCTTTTATTAGAAGCTGGCACACTACATATGGACAAATAGATATATTGAATCATTTTAATTATGTTATTATTTCTCTAGGAACTCTTAATCTCATGCAAGCCACCAGTATAGGGAGGCATTTCTCATGTATGATATTCAGATTGCTGCTCCTTAACCTCAAATGTTTAAGAACTTGAATAAACTGTATATGGGCCAGGAGTTTTTAGACTTCTCAAACGGCTCATTGTCATTGGTGAATATGGGCTTGGGCTAACGGGTTTTAAAAGATAAATTCAATAAAAATAAAGCAAAAAGAACATTTATATAGTGATTTTTTTAAAAAAATCACATGCCAGCAGTGTGTACTTTATATGCATTATTTCAACATTAAAACAACTTTATAGTCTTGATAAATATTTTTTAATCCCTATTCTTCATAGAGAATTGAGCCTTAGAAAGGTTAAGTTGCCCAAGGTCACAAAATTGTTACTAAATATCAGAGCCAAGACTGGAATCTGTGATTGACAGATAGATGCCAAAGTCCATACTGTTTTTAGTTAGAAACATCAATTGAGAGCTTCCATTTGAGTTTTATGGTGGAATTGTTTTCTTTTAACATAATTTCAAGTTTATAGAAACATTGAAAGGGTAGTACAAAGAATTCTTTATATTGGTTCACCACATTTGCTTTATCCCTTTGTATGTAGTATGAAATAGAGAAATAAATGTGTATACTGCTGACTACTTTATTGTGTTTTTCCTAAAATCAAGCAATTCTCTTATATAACCACAAAATAGTTATCAACATGAGGAAATTAGCATTAGTATTAGTGATACATTTGTATTATCTAATCTATAGATATTTCACTAGTTGTCTCACTAACGTCCTGTAGGGCAAAAGAAATTCCCAAATTATGCCTTACATGCAGTCATAATGTCCCTTTAGCCTTCTATAGTATGGAAGAGGTTCTTAATCTTTCTATATTTCTTGACCTTGACATTTTAAAGAATATAGTCTAGTTACTGTATAAAATGTCCTGCATTTTGGCTTTGTGTTTCATCATGATTAGGTTTGTTATTATTGGATTTAAATTAGGCGTATTTGGCAGGAATACCTCAGAAGATTTTGTGCACCTCTTAATACATTATATCAGGTGTCACAGATGTCAGTTTGTTTCATTTCTGATTGGTGCTAACTTCAGTCAAATGATTAAGGTTGTGTCTGCCAGGTGTTTCCACTGTAAAGCTACTGTTTAATCCTTTTCAATGAATTAGTATTTGTAAGACAATACTTTGAGACTATACTATATAAATATTTGGCTCCTTAAATTTCCACTAACTGGTTTTGCTAATCATTAATGACTCTTACCAGAAACAATCATTGCTACAGTAGCTGCCAAATGATGATTTCCTAATTCATCATTTTTTCTACATTCATTAGTTAGCTTTCTACTTATAAGGAAGAGCTTTCCTTTCTTTCTTATTCATCTTATTTCAATGTGGGCTCATGATTCTGATTTTATGCAATGATTTGTAATCCTTAACTATTATTTATTTTGGTGCTCAAAATGTCTCATACTTAGCCAGTGGGAGCCCCTTCAAAGTGGCTTCTTTTTCATAAATCCCCATTATTTTGGGGGCATGCTTTTAATTTCTGTCAGCACACAATTTTCCAGACTCACTTTGTGCTTTCCCTGTACCAGCCCTGAAATAACCCATTTCTCCAAGAAACCCTGCTTCCGTTAAGTGGCAAATGGTGTTTAGAAATCAGTATCTAAGAACTAGGCATGCACATTGCTATTGGGATATCTTTTTTTTTTTTTTTTTTTGGAGATGGAGTCTCGCTCTGTCACCCAGGCTGGAGTGCCCCGGCGCGATCTCGGCTCACTGCAAGCTCCGCCTCCCGGGTTCACGCCATTCTCCTGCCTCAGCCTCCCGAGTAGCTGGGACTACAGGCGCCCGCCACCACGCCTGGCTAATTTTTTTGTATTTTTAGTAGAGACGGGGTTTCACCGTGTTAGCCAGGATGGTCTCGATCTCCTGACCTCGTGATCTGCCTGTCTCAGCCTCCCAAAGTGCTGGGATTACAGGCGTGAGCCGTTGCACCTGGCCTGGGGTATCGTTTCTTAAGTCCTCTTTGGCAGATACAGCTAGGAAATACATAACATACACACACACACACACACACACACACACACCCATCTCTATATCTGCTATAGACTGAATGTTTGTGTCTCTCCCGAAGTTCATATATGGAAATCCTAATGCCCAGTGTCATGGGATTTGGAGGTGGGGCCTTTGAGAGGTAATTAGGTCGTGAGGATGAAGCCCTCATCAATGGGATTAGTGCCCTTATAAGAAGAGAGATGAACTAATACCCACCGTGTGAAGATACACTAGAAGGTGGTCATCTAACAAGCCAGAAAGAGGACCCTCACATATACTGAATTGGCTGCCACCTTGATCTTCAACTTTCTCACTTTCAGAACTGTGAGGAATAAATTTCTCTTGTGTAAGCCACCCAGTGTAAAGTATTTGTAATGCCAGCACAGACAGAATAAGATGGTATCTAATTATAAGTATTAAAAACCTTGAGTTCACACTGACACCTCCAGTTCTTATTTTATTTTATTTTACTTTAAGTTCCAGGATACATGTGCAGAATGTGCAGGTTTGTTACATCGGTAGACATGTGCCATGGTGTTTTGCTGCACCTGTCAACCCGTCACCACATGCATTAGCTGTTTGTCCTGATGCTCTCCCTCACCTTCCCCCACCAACAGGCCCCAGTCTGACACCTCCACGTCTAATCCAACACCACGAGATTCAGTCCATCCTTCCCCATTTTCCTTATTTGTAACTCCCTGCTCCAGCAATGAAAAATCTGGTTTCCATATTGATTATTTATCTGGATATGTTTACTTCTTTGTGCTGTTCTATTTTTTTAAATTATTAACTTATGCCTCTTTATAGTTAAGAGTGCTTGTCTTTACCAAGAGAGATTATTGTTTGAAAAATGTGTTCATAAGTTATTTGGGTTACTTCGTATTCCCCCTTTCCCACTTCAGTATGGTTATATAATTAGCTTGAAATTCAGTTCAGGTCACTTTTTTCTGTTTGTATGCAGTTTTAGGGTCTTTGTCCCATCTCTGTTGTTTTAATTTTTTTAGTCTATGGTTCATCCATCCTATGACTGTTTTTTCACAAATGAACAGATGCATGTATATCGTCTTTTATTCCTTGTTTGTTACACATAGCCTAGATAGTCTTTGCTTTGGATTTTTCACTTGACAGTGTATCTTGGAAATC
This sequence comes from Pan paniscus, assembly GCF_029289425.2. Classification (NCBI taxonomy): domain Eukaryota; kingdom Metazoa; phylum Chordata; class Mammalia; order Primates; family Hominidae; genus Pan; species Pan paniscus. The sequence continues at coordinate 36,958,303 of NC_073264.2, read as the reverse complement.
CTTAATACGTAAGTTCATAGAGATCTTCCCCATCTTTTTATTTATTTAAAATTGTTCTGGGTACATAGTAGGTGTATATATTTATGGAGTGCATGGGATATTTTGACAGAGACATACAGTGCATAATATGTCAGGATAAATGGGGTATCCTTCCCCTCAAGCACTTATCCTTTCTGTGTGTTACAAAATAATCCAATTATATGTTTTTAGTTATTTTTAAATGTACAATTCAGTTATTTTTTACTATAGTCACTCTGTTTTGCTAGCAAATATTATATTTTATTCATTCTTTCTATTTTTTAGAACCCATTAACCATCCCCACTTACCCCATACTCCCCACTGCCCTTCCCAGTCTCTGGTAAGCATCATTCTATTCTCTGTCTCCATGAGTTCAGTTGTTTTCATTTTTATCTCCCACAGATAAGTGAGAGCATGCAATGTTTGTCTTTCTGTGCCTGGCTTATTTCACTTAACATAATGACTTCCAGTTCCATCTATCTTGTTGCAAATGACAGGATCTCATTCTTTTTTATGGCTGAATAGTACTCCCTTGCATATATGTACCACTTTTCTTTATCCATTCATCTGTTGATGGACACTTAGGTTGGTCCCAAATTTTGGCTATTGTAAATAATACTGCAGTAAACATGGGAATGTAGGTATCTCTTAGATATGCTGATTTCCTTTCATTTGGGTATATACCTAGCAGTAGGATTACTGGATCATATAGTAGTTATCTTTGTTAGTTTTTTGAGGCACCTCGAAACTGTTCTCCATAGTGGCTGTACTAACATAAATTCCCACCAACAGTGTATGAGGGTTCCCTTTTCTCCACATCCTCGCCAGCATTTATTGCCTGTCTTTTGGATAAACCCATTTTATTTTATTTATTTTATTATTATTATTATACTTTAAGTTCTAGGGTACATATGCACAATGTGCAGGTTTGTTACATATGTATACATGTGCCATGTTAGTGTGCTGCACCCATTAACTCGTCATTTACATTAGGTATATTTCCTAATGCTATCCCTCCCGCCTCCCCCCACCCCTCGAAAGGCCCTGGTGTGTGATGTTTCCCATCCTGTGTCCAAGTGTTCTCATTGTTCAATTCCCACCTATGAATGAGAACTTGCGGTGTTTGGTTTTCTGTCCTTGTGACAGTTTGCTCAGAATGATGGTTTCCACCTTTATCCATGTCCCTACAAAGGACATGAACTCATCCTTTTTATGGCTGCATAGTATTCCATGGTGTATATGTGCCACATTTTCTTAATCTAGTCTATCATTGATGGACATTTGAGTTGGTTCCAAGTCTTTGCTATCGTGAATAGTGCCACAGTAAACATACACGTGCATGTGTCCTTATAGCAGCATGACTTATAATCCTTTGGGTATATACCCAGTAATTAGATGGCTGGGTCAAATGGTATTTCTAGTTCTAGATCCTTGAGGAATTGCCACACTGTCTTCCACAATGGTTGAACTAGTTTACACTCCAACAGTGTAAAAAAGTGTTCCTGTTTCTCCACATCCTCTCCAGCACCTGTTGTTTCCTGACTTTTTAATGATCACCATTCTAACTGGTGTGAGATGGTATCTCATTGTGGGATAAAACCCATTTTAACTGAGGTGAGATGATATCTCATTGTATTTAGTAGTTTTGATTTGCATTTCTCTGATGATGTTGAGCATCTTTTCATAAGTTCATATGTGTTCATATGAACTTGTTTTCATATAGTCATATGAACATATTAACGTCTTTTCCTTTTTTATGTCTTCTTTTGAGAAATGTCTGTTCAGATCTTCAGCCCATTTTAAATCAAATTGTTAGAATTTTTTCTGTAGTGTTGTTTGAGTTCCTTGTATATTCTGGTTATTAATCCCTTGTCAGATGGATACTTTGTAAATATTTTCTCCCCTTCTGTGGGTTGTCTCTTCACTTTGTTGACCATTTACTTTGCCGTGCAGAATCTTTTTAACTTTATGTGATCCTACTTGTTCATTTTTGTTTTGGTTGCCTGTGCTTGTAGGGTATTACTCCAGAAATCTGCCCAGTCCAATGCCCTCAAGAGTTTCCTCAGTGTTTTCTTGTAGTAGTTTCATAATTTGAGGTCTTAGATTTAAGTCTCTAATGCTTTTTGATTTGATTTTTATATATGGCAAGAGTTAGGGGTCTAGTTTTGTTCCTCTGCATGTGGATAACCAGTTATCTCAGCACCATATATTGAAGAGACTGTCCTTTCCATAATGTATATTATTTACCTTTGTTTAAAATGACTTCACTGTAGATGTACAATTTGTTTCTGGGTTCTCTATACTGTTCCATTGGTCTATGTGTCAGTTTTTATGCCAGTTCCATACTGTTTTGATAATTATGGCTCTGTAGTATTATTTGAAATCAGATAATGTGATTCTTCCAGTTTTGTTCATTTTGCTCAGGACAGCTTTGACTGTTTTGGGTCTTTTATTGTTGCATATAAATTTTAGGATTGTTTGTTCTGTTTCTATAAAGAATGTCATTGGCATTTTGATAGGGATTGCATTGAACCTATAGATTGATTTGGGTAGTATGGACATGATTATTGAAAATAATGATTCTTTCAATACATGAACATGGAATAGCTTTCCATTGTTTCGTGTCTTTTTCAATTTCTTTCATCAGTGTTTTACAGTTTTTATTGTAGAAATCTTTCACTTCTTAGATTAATTCCGAACTATTTAATTTCATTTGTAGCTATTGTAAATGGCATTACTTTCTTGATTTCTTTTTCAGATTGTTCACTGTTGGCACATAGAAATGCTACTAATTTTTGTATGTTGATTTTGTATCCTGCAACTTTACTGAATTTGACGTTGTTTATCAGTTCTAATAGTTATTTGATAGAGTCTTTAGGTCTTTCCAAATATGAGATCATATCATCTGCAAACAAGGATAATTTGATGTCTTCCTTTCCAATTTGCATACCCTTTATTTCTCTCTCTTGTCTGCTTGCTCTAGCTAGGACCTCCAGTACTGTGTCAAATGATAGTGGTGGAAGTGGACACCTTTGTCTTGTTCTAGATCTTAGAGAAAAGGATTTCAGTTTATCTGCATTCAGAATGATACTAGCTGTGGGTCTGTCCTATATGGCTTTTATTATGTTGAGGTGTGTTCCTTCCCAGTTTTTTTGTGGGGGGAGGGGAGGAGGTGTTCATCATGAAGGGATGTTGAATTTTATCAGATGCTTTTTCAGCAGCAACTGAGATTATCACAAAGGTTTTTGTCCTTTATTTTGTTGACAAAATGTATCACATTGATTGATTTGTGTATGTTGAATCATCCTTGAATCCCTGGGATAAATCTCCCTTGGTCATGATGAGTGATATTTCTAATGTATTGTTGAATTTGGTTTGCTAGTATTTTGTCGAGGATTTTTGCATCAATGTTCATCAGGAATATTGGCCTGTAGTTTTCTTTTTGTTGATGTCTTTTGTTTTGATATCAGGGTAATATTGGCCTCATAGAATGAGTTTGGAAATACTTCCTCCTCTGTTTTTCAGAATAGTTTCAGAAGGATTGGTATTAGTTCTTTAAATGTTTGGTAGAATTTAGCAATGAAGCCATTGGGTCCTGGGCCTTTCTTTGGTGACAGACTTTTTATTACAGCTTTATTCTTGTTATATGTTACTGGTCTATTCAGGTTTTGCATTTCTTCATGATTAAATCTTAATAGATTGTATGTGTCTAGGAGTTTATCCATTTCTTCTAGGTTTTCCAGTTTATTGGCATATAGTTGTTCATAGTAGCCGTTCTGTTGATCTTTTAATTTCTGCTGTATCGGTTTTTAATGTCTCCTCTTTCATTTCTGATTTTATTTGAGTCTTGTTTCTTTTTTTCTTAGTGGCCAAAGGTTTGTCAATTTTATCTTTTTTAAAAAATCAATTTTTTGTTTCATGTGCCAATTTTTCATTTCATTGATCTTTGTATTTTTGCCATTTCAGTTTTATTCATTTCTGCGCTGATCTTTATTATTTTTATTCTGCTTACTTTGGGTTTGGTTTGCTCTTGCTTTTCTGGTTCTTTAAGTTGCATTGTTAGGTTATTTTTTTGACGTTTTTCTGCTTTTTTGATGTAGGTGCTTATAGCTATAAACTTCCCTCTTAGTACTGCTTTCACTGTATCCTATAGGTTTGGGTATGTTGTGTTTCCATTATCATTTGTTTCCAGAAACTTTCAGTTTTTTTCTTAATCTTTTCATTGACCCACAGATCATTCAGGAAGATATTGTTTAATTTCTTTTTTTTTTTTTTCTTTTGAGACAGAGTCTCAGCCTCTCACCCAGGCTGGACTGCAGTGGTGCAATCTTGACTCACTGCAAGCTCTGCCTCCCAGGTTCACACCATTCTCCTGCCTCAGCCTCCCAAGTAGCTGGGACTACAGGTGCCCGCCACCGCGCCCGACTAATTTTTTGTATTTTTAGTAGAGACGGGGTTTCATCGTCTTAGCCAGGATGGTCTCAATCTCCTGACCTCATGATCCGCCCACCTCGGCCTCCGAAAGTGCTGGGATTACAGGCACGAGCCACCGCACCCGGCCAATATTGTTTAATTCCTAAGTGTTTGTATAGTTTCCAAAATTCCTCTTATTTTTTATTTCTAGTTTTATTCCATTGGGGTCAGAGAAGATACTTAATATTATTTCAATTTTTAAAAATATGTTAAGACTTATTTTTTGGCCTAACATATGGTCTGTCCTTTAGAATGTTACAGATGCTGAGGAGAAAAATGTGCATTCCACAGCCATTGGATGAAATGTTCTGTAAATATCTATTAGGTCCATTTGGTCTATACTGCACATTGAGTCCAATGTCTCTGTTGATTTTCTGTCTGGATGAAATGTCCAGTGCTGAAAGTGTGGTGTTTAAGTCTTCAGCTATTATTGTATTGGCATATATCTCTCTCTTTAGCTCTAATAATATTTGCTTTATATATCAAGGTGCTCCAGTGTTGAGTGCATATATATTTATAATTGTTTTATCCTCTTGCTGAATTAATCCCTTTATCATCACATAATGACCTTTTTTGCCTTGAAATCTATTTTGTCTGATGCAAGTGTAACTACTTCTGCTTTTTTTGGTTTCCATTTGCATAGAACATCTTCATCCCTTTATTTTCACTATATGTGTGTCTTTATAGGCAAAGTATGTTTCTTGTAGGCAACAGATCGTTGGGTTTTATTTTTTAAATCTGTTCAGCCACTGTCTCTTTTGATTGAGTTTAGTCTATTTACATTCAGTGGTTTTTATTTTTTATTCTTTTTTTTTTCTTTCTTTCTTTTTGAGACAGAGTCTTGCTCTGTCACCCAGGCTGGAGTGCAGCGGTGCAATCTCAGCTCACTGCAACCTCTACCTCCTGGGTTCAAACGATTCACCTGCCTCAGCCTTCCGACTAGCTGGGACTACAAGCACACACCACCACACCCAGCTAATTTTTTGGTTTTTTAGTAGAGATAGGATTTCACCATGCAGGCCAGGCTGGTCTCAAACTCGTGACCTCAGGTGATCTGCTTACCTCAGCCTCCCAGAGTGTTGGGATTACAGGTGTGAGCCGCCATGCCCAGCCTCAGTGGTATTATTGATAAGTAGGTACTTACTCCTTCCACTTTGTTATTTATTTTCTTGTTGTTTTTCAGGCTTCTCATCCTTCTTTCCTTCCTTCCTGTTTTCCTTTTAGTGAAGGTGATTTTCTCTGGTATTATGGTTTTGTTTCTTGCTTTTTATTTTTTTTGTATCCATTGTATGTGTTTATATTGGAGGTTACCATAAGGCTTGCAAGTAATATCTTATAACCCATTATTTTAAACTAATGACAACTTGACACTGACTGCATAAACAACAAGCAAAAAGAAAATTAATAACAACTCTACATATTAACTTCATCCCCCTGCTTTTTAACTTTTTATTCTTTCTATTTATATCTTATTGTACTGTCCATGTCTTGAAAAGTTGTTGTTGTTATTATTTTTGATTGGTACATCTTTTCATCTTTCTACTTCAATATGAGTAGTTTACACACCACAATTACAGCGTTATAGTATTCTGTGGTTTTCTGTTTACTTACTATCACCAGTGAGTTTTGGACCTTCAGATAATTTCTTACTGCTCATTAACATTCTTTTCTTTCAGACTGAAGAAATCCCTTTAGCATTTCTTGTGGGACAGATTTGGTGTTGATGAAATCCCTCAGCTTTTGTTTGTCTGGGAAAGTCTGTATTCTCCATGTTCGAAGGATATTTTCACTGGATATATTATTTTAGAATAAGTTTTTTTTTCCTTTAGCACTTTAAATATGTCATGCCATTCTCTCCTGGCCTGTAAGATTTCTACTGAGAAGTCTGCTTCCAAATGTATTGGAGCTCCATTGTATGTTATTTGTTTCTTTTATCTTGCTGCTTTTATAATCCTTTTATCCTTGACCTTTGAGAGTTTGATTATTAAATGTCTTAAGGTAGTCATATTTGGATAAAATCTGCTTAGTGTTCTATAACCTACTTGTACTTGAGTGTTCATATCTTTCTCTGGGTTTGGGAAGTTCTATGTTTTTATCCCTCTTAATAAACTTTATATCCCAATCTATCTCCTCTTTAAAGCCAATAACTCTAGATTTACCCTTTTGATGCTCTTTTCTAGTTCTTATAGGTGTGTTTTATTCTTTTTTATTCTTTTTTCTTTTGTCTCCTCTGACTGTGTATTTTCAAATAGCTTGTCTTCAGCCTCACCAATTCTTTTTTCTGCATTATCCGTTCTGCCATTAAAAGAACTCTGATGCATTCTTCAGTATACTAGTTGCATGTTTCAGCTCCAGAATTTCTACTTGCTTCTTTTTAGTTATTTCAATCTCTTTGTTAAATTTATCTCATAGGATTCTGAATTTCTTCTCTGTGTTATCTTGAATTTCATTGAGCTTCTTCAAAACAGCTGTTTTGAATTCTCTGTCAGGTGACATCTCTGTCTCTCTGGGATTGGTCATTGGTGCCTTATTTAATTCATTTGGTGAGGTCATGTTTTCCTGGATGGTCTTGATGTTTGTTGATGTTCATTGGTGTGTGGGCATTGAAGAGTTAGGTATTTATCATAGTCTTCGCAGTCTGGGTTTGTTTGTCTTCTCCCCCTAAGCATTACCTTTCCTATGTGTACTTCTACATCCTTTCTTTTTACTCACTACTCTGATCTACCAGTATACTTTTTTAATATTCTCACACTTAAGGTGGACTTTTTCTTTCTGGCATGGTTTTAGATCAGTCTTAGATTCACAGCAAGTTCCCATCTTCTCTCTTTCACAGTTTTTCCCAAACTACCCTTGCTTTTCATGAAAACCTGCAGTGGGAGAATGGGAGAAAGATGCTGGGATTTGCTGCATATTTTTCTACTTAGAGATAATTCGAGGCTCGGTGCAGTGGCTCATGCCTGTAATCTGAGCACTTTGAGAGGCCAAGGCAGACAGATCACTTGAGGCTAGGAGTTCAAGACCAGCCTGGCCAACGTGGCAAAACCTCGTCTCTCCTAAAAATACAAAACTTAGCCGGGCACAGTGGCACATGCCTGTAATCCCAGTTACTTAGGTGGCTGAGGCGCAAGAATCACTTGAAACCAGGAAGTGAAGGTTGCAATGAGCTGAGATCATGCCACTGCACTCCAGCCTGGGTAACAGAGCAAGACTGTCTCAAAAATAAAAATTAAAAAAATAGATAATTTGAAGTTTGGATGTTCTTTGTCTTCTGATAATATGGAAGCTGTTGTTTTGTGAGGTTTTATTGGGCCTTCTTATTGTTCCTTATTTTACTTATTTTTTGGAAGATATGTTGGGAGATGTAGACCAGAATTACTTGAGTTGGAGAGTTCGTTTTTAAAGATTAGCAGGTCTCTTGTTGCTATTTCATTGTCAGTTTCATGGCACTATTTGTGATTCTTTAATACAATGAATTCTGCTATTGTATTCTACATTTTGTATAAAAAGTGTCCTGTTTATAGCATTCATTAGTTTAAAAGTGTCCATCCAGGCATGATGGTGTGCACCTTGTAGTCCCAGCTATTTGGAAGTCTGAGGCTGGAATATTGCCTGAGCCCAAGAGTTCAAGGCCAACCTGGTCAATATAGCAAGACTCCCTCTCTTTGAAAAAAAACAAAAACAAAAAAGCGTGTTCAGTGGATTCATTTAGTAAAATGAGTAACAATTTCAAAAAGTACTTAAGGTAGTCTTACTGGCAGGCTATTCAGTGAGATGTTGTTAAGTTAGAAAAGGAAAGTGGAAGTGATTATAATATATATGGACTTCCATTTGTGTTCCATTCCTTGTGCAATGGAAAAAGTATAGTTAATTGATATGTGTTGTCTTTTAAGCTTGCTGTTTTTATATTAATTTTAACATTTCTGTTTTTATTATGCTTACTGTTTCATTATGCTTGCCCTGACATATGAAAGAGAAACCCACAATAATGTTCATACACAATATCTTAAAATCAGTTAGATCTGGGTAAATATTAATAGTGGAACTTAGGGTTGATGATTCCAGAAACAAATTTTGGAAACTCAAGAGTAAGAAAATGAATTTTTAAGAAGCATATGTTTTATGAATGTACAATTATAATGATTCTATTGTTGTTACAGTTGGTAGTATCTTTACTTCTCTGCCTTCTGGACTGGATCATGGCCTTACCTCTAAAGACACTGCTCCAACCATTTCATGCTACGGGAGCAGAAAGCGATAAAACAGAAAAATCTGTTCTCAATTGCATTTATAAGGTAAACTTCCTTGCTTTATTATTTATTTGGTAACCAAGAGTTTTTAAAACCTAGAGAAATAACATTTCTCAGTATAACATTTTTATTCTTTTAGAGCTAGAAAATTTCTAAGAACACATATTTAGCTTACAGTGCCTAAGGGTAATTTAAAAGTGCTTCCTACAAGACACCGTTGTTTGATTGCAAAATTTTGAGAGGAATTAGATCATTGTTACATATGAGTATAATTTAATTTTATTCATTCTTTGTAAGAGGTATTGAATTTTACCTTGATTTTTTTTTTCTTTTATTGTAACGGAGTTTCACTCCTGTTACCCAGGCTGGAGTGCAGTGGCTCAATCTCGGCTCACTGCAACCTCCGTCTCCTGGATTCAAGCAATTCTCTTGCCTCAGTCTCCTGAGTAGCTGGGATAACAGGCGCCCACCACCACACCTGGCTAATTTTTGTATTTTTAGTAGACACAGCGTTTCGCCATGTTGCCAGGCTGGTCTGGAACTCCTGATCTCAAGTGATCCACCTAGCTCGGCCTCCCTGTAATCCCTGCTGGGATTACAGGCATGAGCCACTGTGCCAGGCCTGATGTTTTAAAATATTTAAAATCTTTGCCAGGCTCTTGTGTTACCAGTTGATTTTTATCCTCCTTTAACTTTTATTTATTTATTTATTTATTTTTTAAGTAAAACTGGGTGTTTTCCCCTGTATTTTCAGGTTTTACATGGGTGTGTTTATGGAGCTCAGTGTTTTAGCAATCCAAGGTATTTTCCCATGAGCCTCTCTGATTTGGCATCTGTAGATTATGATCCTTTTATGCATTTGGAAAGTCTGAAAGAGCCTGAGCCTCTGCACTCTCCTGACTCAGAACGATCTTCTAAACTCCAGCCAGTAACAGAAGGTAACATGAATTCTGTTCAGGACAATATTGTTGCTTGGGTTCTCTCAAGGTATAACTTGAGGCCATGGGTGGAAATATTGGAGAAGGAGAGTATGTCTTACTTTGTAGTTGTTTAACCATGTATGTATAGCACAAGTTCATTATTAATTAAAGAAATAACTTCACATGCACAATTACTAATATTATATGTTGACATTCCTTTTATGCAAATTCAGTATTCCTTATCTGAAATGCATGGGACCAGAAGTGTTAAAGATTTTGGATTTTTTCACCTTTTGGAATATTTGCATTATACTTACCAGTTGAGCATCCCTAATCTGAAAATCCAAAATCTGAAATGCTCCAATGAGCATTTCCTTTGAGCATCATGCCAACACTCAAAATTTTTGGATTTCAGATTTTCAGATTAGGGATACTCAACATGTACTTCTGGCTAAATTATTCTTAGAAGTTCTTTTTGATATTTTATATATAATGGAATTTATATAGAATAAAAAATTTAGCTTTGGAGTCTGACCTGAATTTTGACTCTCAATTGCTTAGTATCTGTTTTCTTATTTGTAAAATGCAAATAATATTAGTTTCCTCTAAGGTTTTTTTAAGTACTAAGTAAGATAATATATGTAAAGCCCTTTGTACAATCCTTACTTAGTACATAGTTAACTCAGTAACATTTTTAAGCCACGTTTCTGCATTCAGAGCATTCTCTCTCTGATAGAAGAGAAAGATGTAATAGAAGCAAATAACATTATAATGTAATAGGAGCGTAACAATAGAAGTATATATAAGATATAGAGGTAAACTAGAGGAACCCAGCAATTGCTGAAGGTTTTAAGAAAGGGAGATAGAGGATACAATTTATATTAAGAGCACTTTTGATAATAGTATTTTATAGGAGTTGGTAAATTATGGCCCATGCCTACCGCCTGTTTTTATAGTTTTATTGTGATACATCCATATTGTCATTATGGCTACTTTTGTATAACAACAGCAGTATTGAGTAACAGTAGAGATTGCGTGGCTCACAAAACCAAAAGTATTTATTATTTGGCCCTTCATAGAAAAAGTGTACTGACTCCTGGTATATTAGATTGATTTGGCCAGTTAACCCAGAAGGTACAGATAGGTTGTCTAGAACATAAATACACTATTGAAATAGGAATTTAAGATTTAAATTGTTTCTCAAATATAAAAGAGGTATAACAAGCAGTATAAAGCAAAAAAAAATTAGACAAAATTTATATAAGCAATTTAAAATTATATTTTTAGATTTGACGTAATAAGATACCATGTTTATTTTACTTAAAAATATGGTTATGTGAAAATAATAGTTGACCTTTGCACATTTAAGGTATAAAATGGCAGTTTTTATTCAAGACAATATAGTATGTTTCTTGAACAAAGCAATAGAGTTTGCTTATGTCAAAGGAAGTTTTAATTTTAGATTTTGTACAAAATTTACTGTGCCAATATCAGTCACTGTAAAAGAAGCAAAGGAAAAGATGTAAATAGATTAGCTTAATATTGATGTCAAATACTCTGTGCAGTACCCTTCTCTAAACGTATCAAGTTGTTCCCTTTGGACTTCCTCAAAGGTTTTAAGGACCAGATAAATGCAGAACCTTTTAGGAACAGCTGTGAGCTAACAGCACATGATTCTCTGGTCTGTAGTGACTACATGCTCTGGGTGTTTTTTAATGTGGTGAAAATGAGTGATCATTGTGCCCTTGTCTAAGGCATGTTTCATCATCTTCAAGTACTTTTTTGGCCAAAGAATTCTAAACATTGAGTGTCCCTAATAAGCTCAGTACTGGATTGAACAAGTCTGATTTGAGAACTATTGGCAGGAGTAGCTGTAATTATTAAATTTACTAAAGAATAAAGCAAGGTAGTGAAGTTGGCTTTTTGTCAAATGGCAGTAGTCTTATTAGCAAAAAGTCATCATTTGCCTGGTCAGAGTGAAAGGAGGCTCCAAAGGATTCATTCTGTCCTAATTATAGTTTCACCTATACTTATTATGCAAAGCTAATATTTAAAGCATTTGCCAAAATTAACTTCCTCTGCATGTTCTATTACAGTGCAATGAATTGCAGCAGCTTTTTATGTCTTGCTGCTTTTGTACGCCATAATAATCTGTAATTATGGGTTTGCTGCAAATGCTGTAGGATTTGTTTAATCTGACAATCTGAAGAGACAACCCTGAATAGAGTTATTTAAATGAATGCTAGTTACACAAAGCCTTAGAAGCATCGATATCTCCATTTTACATTTTCTCACAAGACTGGTTATTTTAGAATTTTATTTTAAATATCTAAACTAGAGAATTTCATGTCTTCTTTGTATCTTATTAGATAAGTAGAAGAGAGATATGTATGTTCTATAGTTTATAGCTCAAAAATAAGTATAAATAAATTTATTGCCCAATAAACAATTTGAGAGATTTTTATCCTTTTATATATAGACATATATCCTGAATTTAGAGAAGCAACTTAGGGCAGAAAATGCTTTACCTACATCTGAGATTTAAATTTTTTCTTTACGTGTTTTCAATGTGAGTAATTATGACAGACTTGTGAACAAGCTCATTTAAACTGCATTCTCATTGTCTCTACCTTTGGGAAGAAGACATATGGGATGCTCTGGTACCTGGGCTTCGAGGTTTATGTTTTAGGGAAAGACCTGGCTCATTCTTGGAGTTTATTTATAAGTAGGTTTGAAAAAGAAACTCATAAGACCTATGTTACTTATAATGCTCTTTAAATTGAATGATTTTTTATTGTTTCTATTATATCCAGTTTTGTATGTAAAAGTTTTTAACTCATCTTTACAAGTAAGTATGCAGTTCTTACAGAAAAATAGAGTTTAAGGAATCTTATGTATTTGTGATCATGGATCACAGAGCAAGCCAAAGCCAGGGATTCTTCTCTTTTCTATGGTTGTTTCTTTTCAATTATACTCTTTCCCTTCTTCAGAGTGTAAACTTCTATGTTATGCAAAGAGGATTTAATGCTTAGAATGAGTCATCTATTTAAGTATGTCACTCAAAAGGGAGAGTGAAGAATAGAAAAATCTTTTTCTATATCAAAAATTTTAAAATAACTAATTTTAATTTTTGTTACCATTTAAAATTCGGTTTAGTCTTGATTTTTTTCCATTGATCTTTGCTTTTTATTTAGTAATTTATGCTAAGTAATACTTTTTTGAAGTTCTTATACAGAGAGAAAAATAAATTTTGAATTCATTGTTTCCATATCTCATAAAGAAAAAGACAGTTTAACAAAAGAGAAAAAAGTATAGAAATTAGAGCTGTGGTAAAGAGGGAAATAACACTGAGCTGGGAAGCAAAAGACATCTCCTATGGCAGGCAAATCACTTAACTTTGCGAACCCATTTGTCCTCATGTGCAAAATGAGGAATACCAGCCAGATTATCCCCTTATAGTGTGAACATTTATTATATTCTAGGTTATAATTAGGGAAGGGAAAGCAAACACTAGATTCAAGCTACCTATTTCTTGTCATATAGCTCAAAATACTTTTTACTTTCCTTACATTCTTAAAAATGAAGGATTGAATTAAAGTTAATCATTTAGTGTTATTAATCTAGTATTGAATGGCTGGTTATTAGTAATTATAAAAATAATTTTTAAAAATTTCAATATAATTGGAACTTTTATTTATTTATTTTCTTTTTTATTTTTTTAAGACAGAGCCTCACTCTTGTTACCCAGGCTGAAGTGCAGTGGCGCAATCTCAGTTCACTGCAACCTCCGCCTGCCAGGTTCAAGTGATTCTCCTGCCTCAGCCTCCTGAGTAGCTGGGACTACAGATGGGCACCACCACACCCAGCTAATTTTTGTATTTTTTGGTAGAGACATGGTTTCGCCATGTTGGCCAGGCTGGTCTTGAACTACTGACCTCAGGTGATTGGCCCGCCTCAGCTTCCCAAAGTGCTGGGATTACAAGTGTGAGCCACCACACCCAGCCATTAATTGGAACTTTTAAACTAAGAAATGTTGGGTGGGTGCAGTCGCTCACACCTGTAATCCCAGCACTTTGGGATGCCCTGGCTGGTGGATCACTTGGGGTCAAGAGTTCAAGACCAGCCTGACCAACATGGTGAAGCCTCTTCTCTAATGTAAAAATTAGCCAGGCGTGGTGGCACATGCTTGTAATACCAGCTATTTGGGAAGCTGAGGCAGGAGAATTGCTTGAACTCGGGAGGCAGAGGCTGCAGTGAGCCAAGATCGTGCCACTGCACTCCAGCCTGGGTGACACAGTGAGACTATGTCCCAAAAAAAAAAACCAGTAAATAAGCTAAGAAATGTTTATATTTACATGTATGTAGACATAACTTGGCTGATAATGGGAAATTAAAATTTTGATACTCAGCAACATTTTAAAATCAACCAAAGCCCAAAGGAAACTATTCTTTTTTGGAATTGGAGAAGATGGTATTAACATCAATGGCATAGCAGCTGGTTGGTTGGTTTGCCTATACCCAGTGGTATTGGTTCTGAATCTTGAAGGCTAAAGCCTTGAAAATGTAACACTATTCTTTTCTCTTGCCTCTGTTAAAGTGATTATACCATCAGTGCACAAACTAGTCTCCCTTTTTTTTTAAAGTTAGGTTTATTGAATAAATAAATAAAATATTCTTTTTTGATGAGGGAATTTTTTATATTGATTTTGTTGGTGGTTACACAATTATATATAATTACCAAAAGTCATCAAACTAAACACATAAAATTGGGCATGTATGTAAATCAGAACATTCTTAAATCTGTATTTGGCTCAGCACAGTGGCTCACGCCTGTAATCCCAACACTTTGGGAGGCCGAGGTGGGTGGATCACGAGGTCAAGAGTTCAAGACCAGCCTGGCCAATATGGTGAAACGCAGTCTCTACTAAAAATACAATAGCTGGGCGTGGCGGTGCGCGCCTGTAGTCCCCAGCTGTTTGGGAGGCTGAGGCAGGAGAGTCGCTTGAACACGGGAGGTGGAGGTTGCAGTGAGCCAAGATTGCGCCACTGCACTCCAGCCTGGGAGACAGAGCGAGACTCCATCTCAAAAAAATAAATAAATAAATAAATTTGTATTTATTCTGACAAATCCTTAGTTGTTCTGACAGGCCCTAGTGTTCCCAACTAATTAACTGTCAGAGAATATAAATACTCAAGACAAGATCACTCTGTTACTGTGGTAGAATAATACAGAAACACAATCACTCTATAATTATGTCTAAAATTAAGTAGAGACAAGAATGTTTTAAACACACACACACACACACACACACACACACACCCTAAACATCCTAACATGAATGACTAATGCTTCTTTACCAAAAACAACTCTCCTCCTACCTCTTAGATGAAACGCATTAAGATAACAGTCAGCTAGTTGTCCCTACTTCCTGACACCACTCAATCCCAAACTGGCTTCCACATCAACACCCCTCAGAATCACAGTCTTTAGCCCTCCTTAGAATGGCGGTCTTTAACTAGTTGGCTTTGACAAATTGTCTGTCTCCTTTCTCCTTTACCCCGTTACTGTCTCTGTGTTCCCTGTCTTCCTTCTCCCCCTCCCCTCCCTTTTCCTCCTCCTTCAGATTCTGACATTGGGCATCTTGCCTTTCCAGGCCTCTTAAACTACTATATTCTTTGAGTTTTCTCTTTTGACTGTTTCCTATGATTTTTTTAGTTACTCGTATGAATATGCTTCTTACCTGTTTTCCTCCGTATTGTACTTGAGGGAAAAAAATATTTCTTGCATACAACTGACTGCTAGACTGTACCACATTGACCTGAAGAATACCTTAGAAAAATATAAGTAGATCCAGCAAATATTCTTGCTTTTAAAATAAAATCTCTTTTGCATACAGGTACTAGCTATACTGACTTGCTGTTTAAATTTATTCTGATTCCCGGAGTTTACTTGGAATGTCACCTTTTCTCAAACATTTTTACATTATCTGTAAAAGCCAGATTTAAATGACATTTAAGGCATCTACAAACTGTATCTGAATCTGGAATCTATTAATGGAGATAAGAAACTTATCAGTTGAACAGATTTCATTGTGTTTTTGTTTTTGTTTTTTGTTTTGTTTTGTTTTGTTGTTGTGGGAGACATGGTCTTGCTCTGACACCCGGGCTGGAGTGCAGCGGCCACCACGCTGGGCTAGTTTTAGTATTACTATTATTATTTTTATTTATAGAGACATAGTCTCCCTATGTTGCCCAGACTGGTCTCAAGCGATCCTCCCGCCTCAGCCTCCCAAAGTGCTGAGATTACAGATGTGTTACAGCACCTGGCCGTCTTTGGCTTTTTAATGTGCATTAGGGATTTCACGATTGATTTATAATACTTCTGATTCTTCAAAGTGATCTATATATAAAGGCCTTGGTTTAAATTATGGACCCATTAGCAAAAATTTCAGAAAGGTCTTCCTTATAAACAAAACTTCATCAAAGAATGGTTTTCCTCCTTTTTTGCCATCATTACTGTAATATGGAATCTAAACTGGAAATATTAACAATGTGATAAAATCCCTATTTGTTGTCTAATATTTCATTGTCATATGATTCCCTAGGAAGCAGCAATATTCCCATTCATTTATATTTTTTATTTCCAGTGAAAACTCAAATGCAGCATGGATTAATCTCTATAGCAGCCCGCACTGTTATTACACATCTGGTAAATCACCTGGGCCATTATCCAATGAGCGGTGGTCCTGCTATGCTAACAAGTCAGGTGTGTGAAAATCACGACAATCATTACAGTGAAAGTACTGAACTTTCTCCTGAACTCTTTGAGAGTCCAAATATCCAGTTCTTTGTGTTAAATAATACAACCTTAGTGTCCTGTATCCAGATCAGATCAGAAGAGAATATGCCTGGAGGAGGTTTATCTGCTGGCCTTGCATCAGCCAATTCAAATGTCAGAATCATAGTACGTGATCTCTCTGGAAAATATTCATGGGATTCTGCTATACTGTATGGCCCACCTCCTGTAAGTGGCTTGTCAGAACCTACATCTTTCATGCTTTCATTGTCTCACCAAGAGAAGCCAGAAGAGCCTCCGACATCTAATGAATGCTTAGAAGATATAACAGTAAAAGATGGACTTTCTCTCCAGTTTAAAAGATTTAGAGAAACTGTACCAACTTGGGATACAATAAGAGATGAAGAAGATGTTCTTGATGAGCTCTTGCAGTATTTGGGTGTTACTAGTCCTGAATGCTTACAGAGAACTGGAATCTCACTTAATATTCCTGCTCCACAACCTGTGTGCATTTCTGAAAAACAAGAAAATGATGTTATTAATGCTATCCTTAAGCAACATACAGAAGAAAAAGAATTTGTTGAGAAGCACTTTAATGACTTAAACATGAAAGCTGTGGAACAAGATGAACCAATACCTCAAAAACCTCAGTCAGCATTTTATTATTGCAGATTGCTTCTTAGTATATTGGGAATGAATTCCTGGGACAAACGGTAAGCATAAGGGAGAAATTTTTTCTTTTTTTTTTTTCGGTGTTCTTCTGATAAAGCATTTTATTTTCTGTTCTTTTCCTCACTAAATTTTATCTACCAATTAGTTCTTTGACTCATTTTTTTGCAGATTTTTTTTTTGAGACCACTGAGTTATATTGGGATTCAGGGGAATAAAATAATCCAGCAAATTATCAATATTTTCAAAATAACTACTAGAACTATTTGACTTAGAAATTATAGCTCATTTTTCAACCTTCATGTAAGCCTAATAATTTTTTTTTAGAAACTGCAATATGATTATTTCCGGTTTGAATCAGGGAAATTAACTCAAGATTCAAGATCAAATCAAAAAAAGAATCTGAAGTTTTAAAAATTATTTTGTTTTCTGATGCATGTTACAAAACCTTATTAAAAACTTACAATAAACTCATGAAGTATTCAAGTAAGTTAGGTAGGAGCTAAATGAAAAGAACAATGGGCTTAAATCAGAAGACCTAGCTTAAAGTTACTTAACTTTTGAGCCTCAGGCTACAGTCTGCAAATTGAGAGTAGTACCCACCTCACATACTGGGAAGAATTAAATCAGATAATGTATATAAAACACTGGCATTGTACACTAATGTAAAGCATTATTAATATACATTTAGGTTTTAATTCCTATGTCATGAAACCCTGTAGGTAGTGGAAGGAGGGGTAATGTATTGTCTCTGTCAATTTATGGTAGGAGGGGAAGCTCAGATATCAGTGAATGAACAAATCTTAAAGTAATTCAAATGTATGTCAAGCATTGAAATAGAGATCTGCTTGTTTGCTTAGTGTTTATACTCTTACTTGATTTAAAACTCTTCCGCTTATTAGAAGGGAATATCCTCTGCCTTATAGGAAAGCCTCTTATTAGAAGGGAATAAGGAATATAGGAAAGCCGTTTATTAGAAGAGAATATCCTCTGCCTTATAGGAAATGTTATATCTCAGGAACAGTTTGCCATATGGTATGACCAAATATAGGTAATTGCCACTCAGTTATGTCAGTTATGGTATAAATGCATTCTACTCTCTTTTGCTGTAGAATGGTCCGTATGTTGTCCCTTGGGAAAAATTAAAGATGAGAAGCTGTATTTTACTTCAGCAAGCATTGATTTTATGAAAATAATTTGTACATATTTAGCACCCATGGAAGGGATTTGGTAAAATTATTCACTGCTTTGTAGTCTAAAAATTATAAAACAAGGAAGAAAGAAAATTCCATCTGGATTACACTTGCTTACTTGATAATGATATAGATTCTGTTAATATTTTATTTCTCATGAGATACAACTTTCTCACATATTTTTATGAGACTCTTGAAAAGAAATACAAAGCACTTTTATCCATTTTCCTGGATATGAGTTTAGGAGGCTCACAGCATCTGCAAGGAAAGATTCAAGTGGCCAATTGATATGATCCACTAGCAGAAATGTATGACGGCCTGGTGGAAATAATGACGTATATTCTTTACATTTTTTTTAGGGTCTGTTCTCCTTTGTGTTAGAAGTATGAAAAGGCAAGAAAAGTAGAAAAGTTGCATGAGTAGAGTGGAAAGTATTTCCGGGACTGTCTTGTCATTCACTGCAAAGGTGATGAAAATGTTTATAAATCTCTCTATTTAGGAGGAGCTTTCATCTCCTGAAGAAAAATGAAAAGCTACTTAGAGAACTTAGGAACTTGGATTCAAGGCAGTGGTAAGTTGTTGGAAAATCTTCACATAACTAGCAACTCTCAGGTATTTCTCTTTTAGGATAATACTATGAATAATATTTTAAATAGTATATAATACTATGTTATTGATTTATAACTTTCTGAGCAAAAATTTTTTAAGGAAAATTTAGGACTGCATTTTAGAATGTTGGGTGTCTTTGAATTGTTTATGCCTTTTTTTTTTTTTTTTTTTGAGAGGGAGTCTCCCACTGTCACCCAGGCTTGAGTGCAGTGGCATGATCTCCGCTCAGCCTCCGGAGTAGCTGGGACTACAGGCACCCACCACCACACCCAGCTAATTTTTTTTTTGTATTTTTTAGTAGAGATGGGGTTTCACTGAGTTAACCAGAATGGTTTCGATCTCCTGACCTTGTGATCTGCCCGCCTCGGCCTCCCAAAGTGCTGGGATTACAGGCGTAAGCCACCGCGCCTGGCTTGTTTATGCCTTTTTTATGCATTTCAGAATCATCTTTTGAATCACAGAAAACTAACTGGACCTGTAAAATATCCTTTGGTTTTTCCCATGTTTAAGCAAACCTTAGTCACATCTCTCATTAATTAAATCCAGTGATTCTGACAGATTGGGAAGCAGGTTTGAAAAAAGCTACCCATAGGAATGCATAGTGAGTAAGATGATTCAGACCATTCCCACATCAAACAATTCTATATCTTCCTCTCTTCTTTAAAATTTCTGTATTGAGCCATCTTTTCTTGCTCACCTTCAGTTTGAGAAAAGCCTTTTTTTTTTTCTATTTGTACTTCTGCTTTCTGCCATCTCTGCCTGCTTCAGGATCGTCTTCAAAAAGTTATCTCCTCTTTATGTTATATTTCTTCTTGTTCCTCTTAATAAACTTGTTTGTTATCTGCCTTTAAACAAAACAAAGCATAAAACAAAACTTTCCTCAGTTACTCTACTTTCAAGCTATAGTCCTATCCAGATCTCTCATTCCTTTTACTACCAAATGTATGGAGAAATATGATCTTTACTCACTTCCTGTAATTTCTAACTGGTTTTGGTTGTTGTTTTTAGCTTTTCTCAAAATGATCTTAAAAATAATTATTTGGTTATTACAGAAAATATAAAACAAAAATATAATCTATATAACACTGTACTCCTTTTTTTTTTTTTTACAGAACTGGAATCATAGGGATATTACCAAGTTGTTTTTTTTTTTTTTTGCGTTGTATTATATTGTGAGCATTTCCTCAGTCATTTAGATACTCTTCAAAGATAACTTTTTTTTTTTTTGAGATGGAGTCTTGCTGTGTCGCTCAGGCTGGAGTGCAGTGGTGCGATCTGGGCTCACTGCAACCTCCGCCTCCCGGGTTCACACCAGTCTCCTGTCTCAGCCTTCAGAGTAGCTGGGACTACAGGCACTCGCCCTCCACCACGCCCAGCTAATTTTGTTTTTGTATTTTTAGTAGAAACAGGGTTTCACCATGTTAGCCAGGATGGTCTCAATCGCCTGACCTCGTGATCCACCCGCCTTGGCCTCCCAAAGTGCTGGGATTACAGGCGTGAGCCACCGCGCCCGGCCTAAAAATAATCTTTTATGATGCCAAGTTTTATGATTGTTGGACATTTAAGTTGTTTTTAATTTCTTGCCACAGGATAGAGTCCCAGGAATAGAATTATTTAGGTCAAATCGTATCAGGATATTTCATGCCATGTATATTGGGAAATTGCTTCTATTAAGTAATAATTTGTAATTTCACCAACATTTTGTAACAACACCTATATAACTTCAACCTGGCCATCACCAGATACTAATCACCCTTTTTTAACCTTTATAGCTTGAGAAGCAGATCATGGTACCTCTTTAATTTTTTTTTCTCTTCTGCTAGTGATATTAATATTTTCCACATATTTGTATGAAATTTTCATCTGTTTTCAAATTATCTGTTGGTATTCTTTTTCTAGTTATCTATTTAGGAATTTTTCTTAATTGTAAGAACTCTCCGTGTGTGTGTGTATGTCTGTGTGTCTGTGTGTGTGTATGTCTGCGTGTGAGAGAGAGAGAGAGATTAACTTTGTGCTATTTGTGGGAGCTTTCCTGGTTGTTTAGTTTTCAGTTGTCAACTTCAGATCATTTAACCTACATATTTTTTCGTCTTATGTATCATTTCTCTCAATTTTTTTCTTTGGATTTCTTGAATTATTTGTTGTGCTTAAACAGTTCTGTCTTGAAATCAGTTAAATATTCTAGTACATTTCCTTATTTCTCTCTAGATTTTTTTTTTTTTTTTTTGAGACAGAGTCTTCCTCTGTTGCCCAGGCTGGAGTGCAATGGCACAACTTCAGCTCACTGCAGTCTCTACCTCCCAGGTTCAAATGATTCATGTGCCTCAGCCTTCTGACCACACATCACACCTGGCTAATTTTGTACTTTTAGTATAAGAGACAGGGTTTTGCCACGTTGGCCAGGCTGGTCTTGAACACCTAGCCTCAAGTGATTCGCCTGCCTCAGCCTCCCAAAGTGCTGGGATTATAGGCATGAGCCATTGTGCCCAGCCTGTCCTTCTAGATCTTTATTTCATTGAGGTGGTAATTATTTTACATTTAATTCTTTATTCATTTTGAAATATATTCTGATTTGTGGAATGATAACTGGAACTAGTTTGAATGTTGAAAAACAGTCTATTTTAATAATTTGTTGAATAAACTATACCTTTGCCATTGATTTGATGCTTCCTTTATTAAATATTAAGCTCTCTGCTTCACAGCTGTTTATTTCTGTTGCTTTGTCTATCATTTTTATTTTATGTTTTATTTTTGTGGGCACATTGTAAGTGTATATATTTATTTACTTTTTTTTGTATTATACTTTAAGTTTTAGGGTACATGTGCACAACGTGCAGGTTTGTTACATATGTATACATGTGCCATGTTGGTTTTCTGCACCCATCAACTCATCATTTACATTAGGTATTTCTCCTAATTCTATCCCTACCCCAGCCCCCAATCCCCCAACAGGCCCCAATGTGTGATATTCCCCACCCTATGTCCAAGTGATCTCATTGTTCAATTCCCACCTATGGATGAGCACATGTGGTGTTTGGTTTTCTATCCTTGTGATAGTTTGCTGAGAATGATGGTTTCTAGCTTCGTCCATGTCCCTGCAAAGGACATTAACTCATCCTTTTTTATGGCTGCATAGTATTCCATGGTGTATATGTGCCACAGTTTCTTAATTCAGTCTATCATTGATGGACATTTGGGTTGGTTCCAAGTCTTTGCTATTGTGAATAGTGCCGCAGTAAACATATGTGTACATGTGTCTTTATAGTAGCATGATTTATAATCCTTTGGGTATATACCCAGTAATGGTATTGCTGGGTCAAATGGTAATTCTAGTTCTAGATCCTTGAGGAATCGCCACACTGTCTTCCACAATGGTTGAATTAATTTACACTCCCACCAACAGTGTAAAAGCTTTCCTGTTTCTCCACATCCTCTCCAGCATCTGTTGTCTCCTGACTTTTTAATGATTGCCATTCTAACTGGTGTGAGATGGTATCTCATTGTGGTTTTGATTTGCATTTCTCTGATGACCAGTGATGATGAGCATTTTTTCATGTGTCTGTTGGTTGCATAGATGTCTTCTTTTGAGAAATGTCTGTTCATATCCTTTGCCCACTTTTTGATGGGGTTGTTTGTTTTTTTCTTGTAAATTTGTTTGAGTTCATTGTAGATTCTGGGTATTAGCCCTTTGTCAGAAGGGTAGATTGCAAAAATTTTCTTCCATTCTGTAGGTTGCCTGTTCACTCTGATGATAGTTTCTTTTGCTGTGCAGAAGCTCTTTAGTTTAATTAGATCCCATTTGTCAATTTTGGCTTTTGTTGCCATTGATTTTGGTGTTTTAGTCATGAAGTCCTCGTGCATGCCTATGTCCTGAATGGTATTGCCTAGGTTTTCTTCTAGGGTTTTGATGGGTTTAGGTCTAATAATTAAGTCTTTAATCCATCTTGAATTAATTCTTGTATAAGGTGTAAGGAAGGGATCCAGTTTCAGCTTTCTACATATGGCTAACCAGTTTTCCCAACACCATTTATTAAATAGGGAATCCTTTCCCCCATTTCTTGTTTTTGTCAGGTTTGTCAAAGATTAGATGGTCATAGATGTGTGGTATTATTTCTGAGGGCTCTGTTCTGTTCTGTTGGTCTATATATCTGTTTTGGTACCAGTACCATGCTGTTTTGGTTACTGTAGCCTTGTAGTATGTTTGAAGTCAGGTAGCATGATGCCTCCAGCTTTGTTCTTTTTGCTTAGGATTGTCTTGACAATGCGGGCTCTTTTTTGGTTCCATATGAACTTTAAAGCAGTTTTTTTCCAATTCTGTGAAGAAAGTCACTGGTAGCTTGATGGGGATGGCATTGAATCTATAAATTACCTTGGGCAGTATGGCCATTTTCACGATATTGATTCTTCCTCTCCATGAGCATGAGCATTCTTCCATTTGTTTGTGTCCTCTTTTATTTCATTGAGCAGTGGTTTGTAGTTCTCCTTGACGAGAACTTCACATCCATTGTAAGTTGGATTCCTAGGTATTTTATTCTCTTTGTAGCAATTGTGAATGGGAGTTCACTCATGAGTTGACTCTCTTGTTTGTCTGTTAATGATGTATAGGAATGCTTGTGATTTTTGCACATTGATTTTGTATCCTGAGAATTTGCCGAAGTTGCTAGTCAGCTTAAGGAGATTTTGGGCTGAGACGATGGGGTTTTCTAAATATACGATCATGTCATCTGCAAATAGGAACAATTTGACTTCCTCATTTCCTAATTGAATACCCTTTATTTCTTTCTCCTGCTTGATTGCCCTGGCCAGAACTTCCAACACTATGTTGAATAGGAGTGGTGAGAGAGGGCATCCTTGTCTTGTACCAGTTTTCAAAGGGAATGCTTCCAGTTTTTGCCCATTCAGTATGATATTGGCTGTGGGTTTGTCATAAAATAGCTCTAGTTATTTTGAGATACGTTGCATCAGTACCTAGTTTATTGAGAGTTTTTAGCATGAAGAGCTGTTGAATTTTGTCAAAGGCCTTTTCTGCATCTATTGAGATAATCATGTGGTTTTTGTCATTGGTTCTGTTTATATGATGGATGACGTTTATTGATTTGCGTATGTTGGACCATCCTTGCATCCCAGGGATGAAGCCGACTTGATCGTGGTGGATAAGCTTTTTGACGTGCTGCTGGATTTGGTTTGCCAGTATTTTATTGAGGATTATCACGTCAGGGATATTGATGTAATATTCTCTTTTTTTGTTGTGTCTGCCAGGCTTTGATATCAGGATGATGTTGGCCTCATAAAATGAGTTAGGGAGGATTCCCTCTTTTTCTATTGATTGGAATAGTTTCAGAAGGAATGGTACCAGCTCTTCTTTGTACCTCTGGTAGAATTTGGCTGTGAATCCGTCTGGTCCTGGACTGTTTTTGGTTTGTAGTCCTGGACTGTTTTTGGTTTGTAGGCTATTAATTATTGCCTTAATTTCAGAGCCTGTTATTGGTCTATTCGGAGATTCAACTTCTTCCTGGTTTCGTCCTGGGAGGGTGTATGTGTCCAGGACTTTATCCATTTCTTCTAGATTTTCTAGTTTATTTTCTTAGAGGTGTTTAAGTATTCTCTGATGATAGTTTGTACTTCTGTGGGATTGGTGGTGATACCCCCTTTATCATTTTTTATTGTGTCTATTTGATTCTTCTCTTTTCCTCTTTATTAGTCTTGCTAGCAGTCTATGAATTTTGTTGATCTTTTCAAAAAACCAGCTCCTGGATTCATTGATTTATTTGAAGGGTTTTTTGTGTCTCTTATCTCTTTCAGTTCTGCTCTGATCTTAGTTATTTCTTGCCTTCTGCTAGCTTTTGAATTTGTTTGCTCTTGCTTCTCTAGTTCTTTTAATCGTGATGTTAGGGTGTCGATTTTAGATCTTTCCTGCTTTCTCTTGTGGGCATTTAGTGCTATAAATTTCCCTGTAGGTGTATATATTTAATGGGGTACATAAGATGTTTTGATACAGACATGCAGTGTGTAATAAATCACATCATGGAAAATGGGGTATTCATTCTTTTTGTTACATTCTAGTTGTACTCTTTTATTTATTTATCTTTTTTTCATGTAATCTTGCTCCTTCTAACACTTACAGTCTTCTGGTTAGATTTGTCTATCATTTTTGTGTAAATATTACACTTTAATATAGCTTTATAATATATTTTAATATCTGATAGGCCAACTCTTCTTCCTCACCGCACCCACACGCATTATTCCTCTTTTCTTTGATATTCTCACCTACTTATTCTTCCAGATACATTTAAAATTATGCTGTTGTTTTTCAGAAAAAAAAATCCCATTGGTATTTGATTGGATATTCAATAAAACTCTCATGTAGAAAAAGCAAAGCACCATTATAATCATCATTCTTCCCATTAGTAATTATAGTATGTTTTCATTTATTCTGAGACCAAGACATTTCTTGTTTGTATATTTCTAGGTGTTTTATTGTTTTATTGATATTCTGAATAGGATTTTTCCCCCATTACGTTTTCTAGGTTTTTCTCTTTTTAATATTTACTTTGTTTACAAACACTGAAGTGAATTCTCTTATTGATTTTAAGCATTTTATTGTCTGTCTCAGGGTTTGTCTAGATATATAATCATTATCTACAGATAATCTCCTTTCTAGTAGTTATGCTTGTCTTTGCTTATATCACGTCTTATTGCACTGACCAGAACTTGCAGGATAGTGTTTAATAGTATAGTAACAGTGGACATCCTTGTCTTTCCTGATTCTGATGAAAACAACTGTTCTGTTTCATCATTAAGAAAGATATTAGTTATTAGTTTTAAAAAGATAATTTTTATTGTGCTGAGAAAATACCCTGTTTTCTAGGAGTTCTTATATGGAAAGGATGTTAAATTATATCAAAATTATTTTCAGCATCTATTCAAATTTTCATATAGTTTTGATTTTTTAACTAATTGGTGTATATTGTATTTTAATATCACTAGACTGCTAATATCAAATGATATTTGCATTTTTGAGCTAAACCCTGCCTGATCTTTTGGCTTCTCGTTGTGTTAGATTTACCAGAATTTCATTTTGAGTTCGGGTATAGTCCACTATTAGCAGATTATGTAGTTATTTTTTGTCCTATTCCTGTTATGTTTTTAGAATTGAGGTTATACCCAGCTTCATAACATGAATATTATCTGTTGCTTAAAATTTTGGAAGAAATCATAACATTTCTAATTTTTCTTTCAGTTTGTTTCATTCTTATTACTCTTTTCAGGTTTTAGCTCTTGGGAAAATTTTACTTTTTGTTTTGTTTTGTTTTCTATTTTCTAAAAATCCATTTCATTGAGACTTCTAAATAGATACTAGTAGAGATTCATACATGGTGTTATAATTTTTATTAAATTTTCTTTTTCATTTTAGTTTTTTGTGGTTTTTTTAAAATTTTCTTGATGCAGACAATCTGCTTAGTCTTTTCAAAGAAACAGGTCCTAATTTGTTACATTCTGTTATGTTCTGTTTCTTTTTTTTTTTTTTTTTTTATTATACTTTAAGTTTTAGGGTACATGCATGTGCACATTGTGCAGGTTAGTTACATATGTATACATGTGCCATGCTGGTGCGCTGCACCCACTAACTAACTCATTATTTTCTGTTTCATTATTTTCTTTTTTATAAAGTTTATTTCCTTTTTCTTATATCTGGAATTGATTTCTATTTATCTTTGTTTCATACTTTAGTATTTAACAATGAAATAATCTTAGGCTGTAAATTCCCCCCCTTCCCCCCCCCCACCCCACACACACGCACACACAGGATGGAGTTTTGCTGTTGTCACCCAGGCTGGAGTTCAATGACATGATAACGGCTCACTGCAACCTCCGCCTTCGGGGTTCAAGTGATTCTCCTGCCTCAGACTCCTGAGTAGCTGGGCTTACAGGCATGCGCCACCACGCCCAGCTAATTTTTGTATTTTTAGTAGAAATGGGGTTTCACCATATTAGCCAAGCTGGTCTTGAACTCCTGACCTCAAGCGATCTGCCTGCCTCAGCCTCCCAAAGTGCTGGGATTACAGGCATGCGCCACTGTGCCCAGCCTAATTTTTGTATTTTTAGTAGAGACGGGGTTTCACCATGTTGGCCAGACTGATCTGTAACTCCTCGCCTTAGGTGATCCACCCGCCTCAGCCTCCCAAAGTGCTGGGATTACAGGTGTGAACCACCATTCCCAGTCCCCCTCCTGTCCATTCCTGAAGTCTCAGCTTAAACATCACTTTATATGGAAAGCTTTACCTTAATCTACTCCTATGCTTCACCTTCCTTCCCAGACTATGTTTGAATCTCCTTCCATATGCTTTCACAGAACCCTGTAGCATGTCCCTGTCATAGCATTTATCATATAGCATAGTTATTATTATCATTATTGTTTAGCTATTCTTATTCTTTCCAAGACGGTTATAAGAACTCTCTAAGTAGTCTGTGGGTTCTCAATTCTGATTGTTCTCCATAACAATATATCTTGGTACTAGATGGTCAAGTCCTTGGGAACAGGAATCATACCACTTTTTCTGTCTTGCTTACCTCAGAACTACCTAGCTCCTACCTCTACTGCTATACTGAAACTGTCTTTCTGAAAGTTAGCATCCTGACCATCAAGTCTAAAGTTCTTTTAGTCCTCACCAGCCTCATTAATTTATCTGATTAAATTTAAATTTAACTTCATAGGTGTGTTTTAAAACTAGAGCAGTTTTCGATTTACAAAAGAACTGATAGGAAAGTACAGAGTTTCCATATATTCTCCATTCCCCCTGTAGACTTTCCCCTATTATTTACATCTTACATTAGTGTCTGAAGTCCAAAGTTTACATTAGGGCTCATTCTTTCTATTGGTTTTGATAAATGTGTACTGACATGTATCTACCATTAGAGTATCACACAGAATAGTTTCACTGCTCTAAAAATCTATTGTATATTAAATCCCCTAAATATCTAATATTGTTGTCTATTCTGTCTTTTTAAAATTCTCTCTGATCATTTTAAAGTCCTCTGCCCCAACTTCTGTGACACTAAAATTACTCAGTTCAACTCCTAATTCTCTAATTATTCCGGGTCTTCACTGGTTCATTTTCTGTTTCTTACCTTCATAACATAGGTATCTCCCTCATTTTTCTTTTACCTGCCTCTCTACTATCATTTCTAGGTCACATTTCTTTTCAAAATCGGATCTTCCTCCTGATTGTCATATTTATGTTTAGAAGTACCCTTTCAGAGTTACCCAAATTTGACCATTTCCCTTTCCCTTGCCTTTAGGTTTTCATAATCATGATGTCCATTCTTCTTTTTATCTCTCAACTCTGTCTCTTCTTGCCTTTACCGCTCCCAACTCATTGATTCATGTCCTTATCACTTCTTTCCAAGACAGTTTTAACAACTGTCTAAGTACTCTGTGGGATCTCATCTCCTGACTCTTCCCCATCTAGACAATCCTGACCACTAACATAATCTTTCTAACGTTAAAATTTGATGTTAATGAGAACACTCCTTAGTGACTCCCTAATAATGCCTGGCCAGACTCTTCAGTCTAGAGCTCAACCCATACCAGCCATCTTGGCTATTCAGTTTATTTAAATTACCTTATGCTTTTTTATTTCTTGGCTCCTGCTAAACTGCCTCCGTTCTCATACATACCTTGAATGAATTGTGGTATGAATACATACCTCAATTCTCATACAACCCTCCATTCTCATGCATACCTTGAAGGGGAGACATTGCCTTGAGTCAGCATACTTTTTTTTATACACTACATTAAATGAATGCATGACATTTATTTGTTTGCTTTTTAAAAATAATTTTAAAGAAAACTACATAGTTTTTTTAATACAATGAGCTCAAGTAAGAATGCATTCTAATTACATGACAGTAAGACAATTTTTGAGCTTTCTTCTTAAACCAGGAAACCTGGAAACAAACCTGATTACTTGTCTAGGGAGGACTAGGGAGGGAGAAAATGAAAGATTACTTTGTTAACAGACTTACCTCACTAGACCATTTATAGATTCTTTATTTTCTTTGCCTAGACTAATTGTTTCCTATTCCTTGTGGTCGAACCACCAGAGTTTTAAATTTCAAATCACAAAATGATATGTATTATTATTTTATTGCAAGGTATATACAGGGATTTAGAAATGCTTAAAACTTGACAGATGTCACTTTGAGTTTTCCAGTAGTGAGCTAATAATATTTTGCCAGTACTATACATATTCTTATAGAACATTTGTAGTTGCAAGTTCACTAATTTTAACTATTTTTTCTAATACATTTGCCTCATTATTCACTATTGTGGTGCATATTAATCTAATGACAATATAAAACATTTTAGCAGCCATAGTTAGTAAGCAGAAACATAAGAAGGAGTAGTGAAAGATTAATTGACATAAAGGGCAGCTGAACTCTGCTTCTCTTTTATTGCATTTTAAAGATTTATTTTGTTTTTTTCCTATATGGCACATATACTTCTCTCACCTTTTAAATTTATATAGTATTAGATGAAGATTTCTATCCAGCTCTTCTCAATTTTATAAATTATTATTTATGAGCTCTAATTGATAGCCCTTTACCTGGAGAAGCAAAAACACTGAGTTTTTTTTCTTTCACAATTAGAATTTACACTTAATAGATGCTTTCGAATTAAAATTTTAATATCTTGACTGAGACATATTTTACATGCAATACAGGTAATTCGTTTAAAGTGTACATATTTTTAGTATATTCACAGGGTTGTACAATTATCACCCCAATCTAATTTTTAGATTATTTTAGTCCCTCTGAAAAGAAACCTGGTATCCATTACCCACCAGCCTTTCTTTCCCCCCAGCCTTAGATAACACATATCTACTTTCTGTCTCTATAAATTTGCCTATTCTGGACATTTCATATAAATGGAATCAAATAATATGTGGGTTTTTGTGGCAGCTTTTTTTTACTTAGCATGATGATTTCAAAGTTCATTCACAATGCAGCATGTTTCTACTTTATTTCTTTTTATTACCAGAAAATATCTCATTATGTTGATAAATATTTGTTTATCCATTCATCAGTCGATGGACATTTCAGTTGGTTTCACTTTTGGGCGAATATGAATAATGCTGCTGTGAACATTCATGTACAGTTTTTTGTGTGGACATGTTTTGAATATATACCTAGGAGTAGAATTGCTGGATGATATGATAACTCTCTGTTTCACCATTGGAGGAACTGCAAACTGTTTTACACACCAGCTGTACCATTTTACCTTCCCACCGATGATGTATGAGTGTTACATACTCTCCATGCCCTAGCCTACACTCGTTATTGTCATTCTTTTTTATTATACTCATCTTAGTGGATATAAAGTGGAATCTTGTGAGTTTGTGAGTTTTTTTAGTATTGCTTTTTCCTGTACAGCTTTGATCAGCCTAAAATATCTCATGATTTTGATTTGCATTTCCCTAATGACTTATCATGAGTATTTTTCATTGCTATGATAATTGACTATATATATGTTCTTTGAAAAAATGCCTATTTAAATGTGTACTGGGTTGAATAGTATTCTCTCAGAATCTCATGTCCACCCTGAAACTCAGAGTGCAATTTGGAAGTAGAGTTTTCAGAGTTATGATGAGGTCACACTGCACTAGATTTGACCCTAAATCTGATTACTTGTGTCATTATAAGAAAGCCATGTGAAGAAACACTTCTGCATACAGGGGAAAGATGGGTATGTAGAGATGGAAGCAGAAATTGTAGTCTTACAGCCACAAGCCAAGAAATGCTGAAGAATTGTCAGCAACAACTAGAATCTTAGAAGAGGCAAGGAAGGATGCTCCCCTAGAACCTTTGGAAGGTGCATGGCCCTGTCTATGCCTTGATTTCTGACTTTTAGCATACAGCACTGTGAGAGAATAAATATTTTTTGTTGAAAGCAACCTAGTTTGTGTAATTTGTTACAGAAACCCTAGGAAAATAATGTAAACGTCTTTGCCTATTTTTAAAATTGGGTTATGTGACTGGGCGTGGAGGCTCACACCTGTAATCCCAGCACTTTGGGAGGCCAAGGCAGGTGGATCACATGAGGTCAGGAGTTCAAGACCAGCCTGGCCAACATAGTGAAACCCCGTCTCTACTAAAAATACAAAAATTAGCCAAGCATGGTGGTGCACACCTGTAATCCCTGTTACTCAGGAGGCTGAGACACTAGAATCGCTTGAACCCAGGAAGCAGAGGCTGCAGTGAGCCGACATCATGCCACTGCCCTCCAGGCTGGATGACAGAGGGAGACTCCATCTCAAAAAAAAAAAAAAGAATAAAATACAAAATAAAATAAAATTGGGCTTTTACTATTGACTTTAAAGTTCTTTATATGTATGTTCTAGATACAAGTTCTTTATCAGATATATGATTTGCAATTTTTTTCTCATTCTGTAAATTGTCATTTCACTTTCATGATGGCATCACTCATAGCACAAAAAATTTAATTTTGATGAAGTTCAGTTTACCTATTTTTATTTTGTCACTTGTGTTTTTGTGTTGTATTTAAAAAGACTTTGCCTAGGCCGGGCACGGTGGCTCACGCCTGTAATCCCCGCACTTTAGGAGGCCAAGGAGGGCGGATCATGAGGTCAGGAGATCGAGACCATCCTGGCTAACATGGTGAAACCCCATCTCTACTAAAAATACAAAAAATTAGCGAGGCGTGGTGGCGGGTGCCTGTAGTCCCAGCCACTCAGGAGGCTGAGGCAGGAGAGTGGCGTGAACCTGGGAAGCGGAGCTTGCAGTGAGCCGAGATTGCGCCACTGCACTCCAGCCTGGGCGACAGAGCAAGACTCTGTCTCAAAAAAAAAAAAAAAAGAAGAAGACCTCGCCTAATGTAAGATCCTTTGTTGTTTTTTATTTTTTGTTTTTAATGAGTTTTATAGTTTCAGCCCTTACATTTTTGATTTATGAGTCATTTGATTCAATTTTTTATATGGTGGAAGAGTCTGACTTCTTTTTTTTTTTTTTTTTTTGAAACAGAGTTTCATTCTGTCACCCAGGCTGGGGTACAGTGATGCAGTCACAGCTCACTGCAACCTCAACTTCCTGGGCTCAAGTGATCTTCCTGCATCAGCCTCCCAGGTAGCTGGGACTGCAGACGCATGCCACCACGCCTGGCCAATTTTTAAATTTTTGTAGAGATGAGGTCTCACTATGTTGTCTAGGCTGGTCTTGAACTCCTGAGCTCTAACAGTCTTCCTAACAGCCTCCCAAAGTGCTGGGATTACAGGCATGAGCCATTGTGCCTGGCCCCAACTTCATTCTTTTTCATGTAGATATCTCATTGTCCCAGTACCATTTGTTGAAAACACTATTCATTGAAATGTCTTGATACCATTATCAAAAAGCAATTAACTGTAAATATGAGTTTATTTCTGGTCACATGATTCTGTTCCACTGATTTGTGTGTCTCATCTTACATCATTACTATGAGTGCTTTGATGACTTTTGTAGCAAGTTTTGAAATCAAGAAGTATGAGTTCTCCAATTCTATTCTTTTTCAAGATTGTTTTGGCCATTTTGGGTCTATTACATTTTCCTGTGAATTTTAGGATGAGCTAGTCAATTTCAGAGGGTTTTTTTCCTGTTTTCTCTTTTTCTTTTTTGTGGAGATAGAGTCTCACTCTTTTGCCCAGCCTAGAGTGCAATGGCATGATCAGAGCTCACTGCAGCCTGGAACTCCTGGGCTCAAGTGATCCTCCCACCTCACCTCATCCTCCCCAGTAGCTAGGACTACAGGCATGTGCCACCATGCCCAGCCAATTTTTTTTTTGTAGAGACGAGTTCTCACTGTGTTGCCCAGGCTGGGTGTTTTTCTTTTTCCTTTTTTTTTTTTCTTTTCTGAGATGGAGTCTCGCTGTCACTAGGCTGGAGTGCAGTGGCACGATCTCAGCTCACTGCATCCTCCACCTCCCAGGTTCAAGTGATTCTCCTGCCTCAGCCTCCCGAGTAGCTGGGACTACAGGCGCACGCAACCATACCCAGCTGATTTTTGTATTTTTAGTAGAGATGAGGTTTCACCATGTTGGCCAGAATGGTCTCGCCCCGTCTATCTCTTGACCTCATGATCCGCCCGCCTTGGCCTCCCTAAGTGCTGGGATTATAGGCAAGAACCACCATGCCCGGCCCCAGGCTGGTCTTAAACTCCTGGCCTCAAGTAGTCCTCCTGCCTCAGCCTCACAAAGTGTTGGGATTACAGGCATGAGTGACCACACTCAGCCAAGCTTGCCAATTTCTATTATCAAAGGCAGCTGGGATTTTGATAGGGATTACATTAAATCTGTAGATCAGTTTGGGGGATGCTATCATCTTAACAATATTAAGTCTTTAGGCCCATGAACATGAGTTTTTTTTAATGTAGATCTTTAATTTCTTTCAACAACGTTTTATAATTTTCAAAATATAAGTTTTGCACTTCACAGTAAATTTATACCCAAGTATTATTCTTTTGGGTGCTATTATAAAAGAATTTTTTAAATTTTGTTTTTTGTTTTTGGATTGTTTATTGCTAGTGTATGGAACATCAGTTTTTGTGTATTTGATCTTATATCTTGCAGCCTTGCTGAACTTGTTTATTAGCTCTAATAGCCTTTTTAGCGGATTCCTTAGGATTTTCTATATAAAAAGTCACCTCATGTGCAAGTCAGATATTTTTGCTTCTTCCTTTCTAATCAAATTATTAATTCAAAGTCTTCATTTATTATAGGTCTATTGGAGCATTCTGTTTCTTTTTAAGGTTGGTTTTAGAAATTGTGTCTTTTGGCCAGGCGCAGTGGCTCACATCTGTAATCCCAGCACTTTGGGAGACTGAGGAGGGCGGATCACAAGGTCAGGAGATCAAAACCATCTGGCTAACATGGTGAAACCCCATCTGTACTAAAAATACAAAAAATTAGCCGGGCGTGGTGGTGGGCGCCTGTAGTCCCAGCCACTTGGGAGACTGAGGCAGGAGAATGGTGTGAACCCGGGAGGCGGAGCTTGCAGTGAGCAGAGATCACGCCACTGCACTCCAGCCTGGGCGAGAGAGCAAGACTCCATCTCAAAAAAAAACAAAAGAAAAAAATTGTGTCTTTCTAGGAATTTGATCATTTTATCTAATTTAATTTGTTGGCATACAAATGCTTATAGCATTTCCTTATAATATTTTTTTATTTCTGTAAAATATATAGTGGTGTCCCTTCTTTCATTCCTGACTGTAGTCATTTTGAGTCTTTTTTTATTGCTTAGTCTAGCTAAAGATGGTTAATTTTGTTGATCATCTTAAAGAGCCAACTTTTGGGTTCATTGATTTTTTTCTCTATTGTTTTTCTCTTCTATTTTATTTATTTCCACTGTAGTCTTTATTATTTTCTTTTCTTTCTTCTGCTTGCTTTGAATTTAATTGTGCTTTCTTTTTTTCTTTTTTTTTTTTTTGGAGACAGGGTCTCACCGTGTCACCCAGGCTGGAGTGCAGTGGCACAATCATGGGTCACTGCAGCCTGGAACTCCCAGGCTCAAGTGATCCTCCCATCTTAGCCTCCCCAAGTAGGGGCCCTGGGACCACTGGTGTGCACCATCACACCCAGCTGGTTTTTTTCTTTTTGTAGAGATGTAGTCTCTCTGTGTTGCCCAGGCTGGTCTCAAACTCCTGGGCTCAAGCAGTTCTTCTACCTTGGCCTCCCCAAGTACTGGGATTACAGGTATGAACCACAGTGCAAGTTTTGTAAGGTGAAAGGTTTGGTTATTGGTATGAAATCTTTTTTAAAACTTTTTGTTCTTTCATTCTGAAAGGAGGTGAATGAAATCTTTTTTAATGGAGGCATTTAGATCTGTAAATTTCCCAATGAGCACTGCTTTACTTACAGGCCATATTTTCATTCATTCTCTCTTTTTATTTTCATTTTTTATTTTCATTCATCTCTAGGTATTTTCTCATTTCCCTTGAGATTTATTCTTTGACCACTGGTAATTTAGGAGTAAATTGTTACATTTTCACACATTTGTGAATTACCCAAATTTTCTTTCATTGATTTCTACTTTCATTCCATTGTGGATAAAAAATATACCTTGCATGATTTCAAATCGTTTAAATTTATCAGGACTTGTTTCTTTTGTTTTTTGTTTTTTGTTTTTTGAGACGGAGTCTCGCTCTGTCGCCCAGGCTGGAGTGCAGTGGCACGGCCTTGGCTCACTGCAACCTCTGCCTCCCAAGTTCACACCATTCTCCTGCCTCAGCCTCCCAAGTAGCTGGGACTACAGGCACCCACCCCCACGCCTGGCTAATTTTTTGTATTTTTAGTAGAGACAGGGTTACACCGTGTTAGCCAGGATGATCTCGATCTCCTGACCTCGTGATCCACCCGCCTCGGCCTCCCAAAGTGCTGGGATTACAGGCGTAAGCCATCGCACCTGGCCAAGGCTTGTTTTATGGTCTGTCCTGTAAGTTGTTTCACATATGCTTGAGAAGAATGTATTTTTTGCTACTGTAGGATAGAGTATTCTGTAGAGGTCAGGTAGGTCCGGTTGTCGTATTATTGTTCAAGTCTTCTGTTTCCTTGTTGATATTTTCTAGTTGTTCTGTCCATTATTGAAAGTGGGATATTAAAATCTTCAACTATTATTGAGGAAATGTCTGTTTCTGCCTTCAGTTCTGTCTTTGTTTTGCATCATGTATTTTGGGGCTCTGTTTTTGGGTGCATATATATTTGTAATTTTCATATTTTCCTGTTAGGTTGACATTGTATCATTATGAAATATCTCTATCTCTAACATTTTTTGTTTTAAAGTCTTATATTAGTATAGCCACTGTAGCTCTGTTGGTTTCTATTTTATGGTACTTGTTTCCATTCCTTTGACTTCAACTTTATCTGTGTCTTTGAATCCAAAAATATATTGTTGGTTGGTGTTTGCTTGGTCATTTGTTTATTTTCTAGCAACTTGGTTTTCCCCCAGTAATTAGCCTCTGATCTCCGTGCTCAGATTTTTTAAAAATTGTTTTTCTTTTAGCCTGGCTAATGAGGGGTCTTCCCTGGGTTATCACGTACTTATTGGTCAAAGTTTGTGCTTAGTCCCCTTACCAGTATGATTTTTTTCCCCTTACCATTTGATTTTTATCATTTACTGTTGGATGTGTGTGGCTTGGAGGCTACTATCACAGTTTAGAGTGTTTATGTTTTTTTTTGTCCCACATCCACCAGGAGACTAATAGCTTGAAGGTTCACTCCTGATTACTCTAAAGAGGGTACATCCTTGGGTATGCACACGGTCTTCCAGACTGCAAGGAATGACTGGATGTTATTTTTAAGTCTTAGCTTCCCAGGAGTCGACCCTGAGTTCAGGTTATTCAGTGCCAGTGAGGATTTACCTTGTTTTGATAAGTCTCTGTGTGACTTTGGGAATGCTTTCATGTCTGTCCGTCCTACATCTTACTCTAATTGTTCCTTATTGGGTGCAGCCTAGTGTATGTGCACAGGGTTTTTGACCTCCAAAATTGACTGTGATCCCCAAAGGGTCCTTCTTGGCTGTCTCGTTTCCTGATTCTATTAAAGTTCTGTCTGTTTTGCTTGTCATAGGGCTGCCAGCTTCTCTTAATTTCTTTCCTCCAAGCTCTGTTGCAAATAATGTCAGCCCTTTCAGGCAGAACTGCTACAGAGTTCTTTGTCCTTATAACCTGCTTTTCACCTTAGGCAAAACCTATCTCTCACTACAACCTGACCTGGGGTCACGGACCAGCTTTTCCTGGAGTGACACTGTCACTCTACAAGTCAGCACTTGGAAGGAGTTGGCAGTCCCTGGTCTTAGCTCGCTCTTCTGGCAGAATCTCTACCCTATGAGCAAGCTAGAATGGGGAAGATTGAGACCCTCAACGTTTTGTTCCTGGAGCTTCTGCCCTAAGAGAGGGAGGGAGGGAGAGCAGACCTGGTTCTTTCAGCCACACCTATCTAAAATAGATCTTCTGTAACATGGGGCTAGAGAAGGATGAGAAATGCCTCTAGTAACCTGTCTCTTCCCTGGTGAAGCCATAGCTCCAGATTGGAAGCTGGAGAGAGAGGGAACCTCTGTCTTCTAGGCCTGAGTAGAATGCCCAGGGCAAAACTTCTGCAACATTGAGCTGAGGGAGTGGGGCAAGGAAACAAGATGTAATTCATATATCAAAAGCTCTGTGTTGTTACTGAGATTTAGTGAGTTTCCTTGAATGAATATTTCCCTGTTTGCTCTATGACTTTAGGACAATATACAGGGACTTTAAATAACGTTTTAAATTTTTTCAGCAGATAAGCTGTGTTTTGCTTGGGAGAGAGGCTATGTAGACCCTTATTCTGCAGCTTTGGAAGTCTACCCAACCCCAAATCATATTTTACTGCTTACACTAGCATATCCTACTGATACATCTGACGCACTGAAAGTTTGCCTATGTGCTCATCACCTAAAGTAAAATATTCCATTATTGAAAGCAGCTAAAACATCTTTCTTGCTGATATTCAACCCACTATCATGATTTGGTAACTTACTCCAGATGTGTGGGAAAATTTGGTTGTCAGACTAAATTTTTTAAAGAACTTTAATCCTTATTTACTTGTTGTTGTTGCAGGGTTTTTTTTTTTTTTTTTAATTCCTACATGGTATAGTAGTGAAAACTTTACTAATGGTCTTAAAGTTTTTTAACCCAAGCTTTGTTAAATCAACCTAAAGTAAATGTAGCATGACTTAGTTAGCTTGGAAAGCCAAATTTCAAAGCTAAATTTCAAACAAGAAATGTGCTTTTATAAACATTTTTAATTTTAGAGAGGACTAAAAATAAAATGTCTAAGAACTTGGCTATTACTCCATACAGTTTTGTATTTGTAAACTAAGCTGCATAACTATGCTTTCATCAACAATGGACCACATATACGACAGTAGTCCCATAAGATTATAATACCTTATTTTTGCTGCACCCTTTCTGTTTAGGTGTATTTACATACACACATACTTAACAGTATGTCATAATTGCCTACAGTATTCCTACAGTAACATGTTGTACAGATTTGTAGCTTAGCAACAATGGGATATACCTGATAGCCAAGGTTGTGTAGCAGGCTGTACCATCTAGGTTTATGTGAGTACATCTATAATGTTCACACAATAACAGAATTGCCTAAAGACACATTTCTCA
Organism: Pan paniscus; assembly: GCF_029289425.2. Classification (NCBI taxonomy): domain Eukaryota; kingdom Metazoa; phylum Chordata; class Mammalia; order Primates; family Hominidae; genus Pan; species Pan paniscus. The sequence goes on along the minus strand of NC_073264.2, from coordinate 36,920,182 downwards.
GAATTTATCCCTGTTGTTAAGCAACACATAACTGTGTGTGTTTCTTCTTCTACCTCGTAAGTACTTTGAAGGATTAGGTCCTTTCTCACTCATCTCTGTACTCCTACTTAGTTCTAAAATGCAGTCCCTTCAACCATGGGATTCGGCTACATTGCAAAACAGACAACTCTTAAGATGCTTATGTATTCACACCTATGTGTCCTTCCTGATGCTCTTTCTCTTCATTTGTCAAATCTTTCTTACCTTCATCTAACTCAATTTTATCTTCTCCTTTAAGTTTCTGTTTTTGCAGTCAAAAGTGATCGTGCCTGTCTTTTATTCCAATGGCAATTTTGTAGTAATTTTTTACTTACATTGCATTTATATCTCCTTCTGTAGACTATAAGATCTAATTCTTTTTCATGTTTTTATTGCTACATACTTTGTACATAGAACTTAATTGTTGGATGAATGAGTAGATAAAATAGTGATTAAATTAATGGTGTAATCTTTTGTTTTATAGCCGAGAGACACACAAGATTGCAGTATTTTATGTTGCTGAAGGACAAGAAGACAAACACTCCATTCTCACCAATACAGGAGGAAGTCAAGCATATGAAGATTTTGTAGCTGGTCTTGGTTGGGAGGTATTATTTTTAAATTATACGAAATATTTATATTTGGAAGCATAAGCTTATTTTTCTTTTTTTTCCTAGCTTATTATAGAAGTATTATTTTAGGAGATACAACAACTTAACAACTAGTTTGTTATTGTTTCTGCCTTCCATTTTGTCTGCACATACAGCAGCAGTTGGGACTTTGAAAGGAAAGATGTTGACTATTTTATGAGAGAGTATATTGTGAAAGAGTACTAAACTCAATAGGTTTATAAGATCTGGATTTTCCTTACAGCTGTGACCACTGGACTGGTGGTCTTCAAACTAGGACCTAATGGCTACGCAAAGGCTTTCCAGGAATGTGTGGGTATACATAGTTTTGAGGAAATTAGCTTCCAGATCCTCAAGTTTACCAAAACTAATGCCAGAAAACCCTTCTACAGTCTCTTGTCTCTCATTTACTTTGTAAAAGAAAAGCATACTACTTACCCATCCCAAATCCTACATTGTCCCAGAGGGTTTTAGCACCAACAAAATAGACAGTTCTAGTGGGTATACTTTTAGGAGAAAGTCCCTGTCAGCAAAGCAAGAAATATTGAAAGGTGTTATACTTTATGTCATTCAAGAAACCAACCCATGTCAAGGTTCCTGTACCAAATCTGTCTGTCTTAGAATTATAACTCAGAAGGTGGGTATTTGTCATAAGGATTTGTATAAGTATGTTTATTTGAATTGAAAAATGAAGTACCAGACATGTTCTAACAGAAAGTAAATCTGATGTGGGTAATTGGCTTGTGATCAATTTAATACCAGACATTTTACATATATTGAATCAGCCAAATCTGTAGCTCCAAGATTTTGATGAAAATACACTTAAAGCACATATATTTATTATATAGTACACTGGAAATTGTATCCTTGGCTACCATTTAAACTTTTGATAAAAATTATTATTACAGTTTTCAATTTAATAGTTTCCCAAAATTGCTATAGAGAGTATATGAGCAAAATTGTTAAAGAGCACTGCATTAGACTATAAGCTTCTAGAGGGCAGGCATTTTCATCTCAGTGATTTTTTTTTTTAATTCCGAGTTCCTTTCACAGTGTCTGATATGTCAGCCTTTAGTGTTTTATATAGATTTTTATGGCTAATCTAACCTATTTTTTTATTGTTTTTTCCTCGGGATACATAGCTTATTTATAAATGTGTAGTTTAATTTCAAAATATGTGAGTTTTTTCTAGATATCGTTATTGATACCTAATTCTATACCATTGTGATCACAGAATATACTCTGTAAGATATCAGTATTTTGAAATATAATATATCCCAGTATAGGTACCCTGTTCCCTTGAAAACAATGTGTATACTCTGTCATTATTGAGTGTAATGAACTAGGTATGTCAATTAGGTCAAGGTGGTTGTTGGTAGTATTTAGATCAGTATGTTTTTACTGACTTCATTTCTTTTAAAAAATTTTATTGCTACATAATAATTGTACATATTTATGTGGAACATATAATTTTGGTAAGTGCATACAATGTGTAGTGATCAGTTCAGGGTATTTAGGATACCCATCACTTCAAACATTTATCATTTGTTTGTGTTGGGAACATTTCAAATCTCCTCTTCTAGCTATTCTGACATAATATATTATTGTTAACTACAGTCATGCTAATGTGCTATTGAACAGTAGGACTTATTCCTTCTATCTCACTATATGTTTCGTATTCATTAGCCAACCTATCTTCATGTCCACACCACAACCACCACCTTCACCTGCCTCTGGTAACTGTCATTCTATTCTTTACCTCCATGAGATCAACTTTTTTAGCTCCCACATATGAGTGAGAACATGTTATGTTTGTCTTTCTGTGTCTGGTTTATTTGTCTTATAATGACCTCCAATTCTATCCATGCTTCTGCAAATGATAGGATTCCATTTCTTTTTATGGCTGAATAGTATTGCATTGTGTATGCATACCACATTTTCTTTATTCATTCATCTGTTGATGGATATTTACGTTATTTCCATATCTTGGCTGTTGTGAATAAAGCTGCAATAAATATGGCAGTGCAGGTATCTGTTTGATATACTGATTTCCTTTTCTTTGAATAAATACCCAGTAGTGGAATTGATGGACATATTAACCTGCTGTTTTATCTTAAGTGAGTTATTTAAGCTCTGTTTGCCTCTTTGCTTATTTGTCAAACGTGTAGTGTACTTTTTTACCCAACAGAGATGATGTGAAGTTCAATTGAGCTTATGTATGTGAAAATGCTTTGAAAAGTATAAAAAACATCCTAAGTAGATTTTCTGTTAAAAAAAGTAAAATACCATAAAAGTATTAGTAAAAGTAAGGGAGACATGAAAAAGAACAAGTTAGGAAGATTTACACTTCTTGATTTCAAAACTTACTACACAGCAATGCTAATCAAGGTAGTGTGGATAGATCCTGGGGCAGAACTTAGGAAAAAGAAAAAGAAGATAGTGTAGTACTGCTGGTACAAGGATAGACATATAGATCAGTGGAATAGAATTGAGAGTCCAGAAATAGACCCCATATTTGTGGTCAGCCGTTTTTGACAAGGGTGCCACAACCATCCAATGGAGAAAGAATAGTCTTTTCAACAAATGGTGCTGACATTATGAGCCATATGCAAAGAATGAAACCAGACTCTTACCCCATACCATATACAAAAATTAACTCCAAATGGATCACAGACCTAAATGTTAAGACCTAGAATTTTAAAACTTTAGAAGAAAATATAGGAGTAAATCCTCATTATCTTGGATTTTGCAAAGGATTTTTAGATAAGACACAAATCATGAGCAACAAAGACAAAACCAGATAATTGTACTTTATTAAAATTAAAATTTTTGTGCTTCAAGGTGAAGTCTGATAAGAGACTAGTATCTAGAATATACAAACTAGTTATACAAATCAATGATTAGAAGATACCCAACTAAAAAATGATCAAAGGGCCTAATAGACATTTCTCCAGAAAAGATATATGACCAATAAGCACATGAAAAGGTGCTCAACATCCTTTGCTGTTGGAGAAATGCAAATCAAAACCATAGTAGGTATCATTTCACACCCATTAAGATAACTATAATCAGAAAGTCAGGTAATAACAACTGTTGGCTAGGATTAGGAGCAATCTGAACCCTCATACACTGCTAGTAGGTATATAAAATGTGCAACCACTGTGGAAAACATTCTGGCAGTTCATCAAACAGTTAAATGTTGAGTTGCCATGTGACCAAACAGTTCTACCCCCAAAGTATATACCCAAGGGAAATGAAAGCATATGTCCATGCAAAAGCCTGGCCATGAATGTTCTTGGCAGCATTATTTACTCTAGCAAAATGGTAGAAACAACCCAGATGTCCATCAATGGATGAATGGCTAAACTGTGGTATATCCAATAAAAGGGAATATTATTCGGTCATAAAAAGGAACAAAGTGATTATGTGCTACAGCATGAATGTACCTTGAAAACATTGTGCTAAATGAAAGAAACCAATCATCAAGATCACATATTAATGGTCCATTTATATGTAATATCCACAATAGGTGTATTTATAGAGACAGAAAGTAGGTTAATGGTTGCTTAGGGCTAGTTAAGGGCATGAGGGAGGAGGGGGGTGACAACTAAAAGATATGGGGTTTCTTTGGGAAATGATGAAAATGTTCTATAATTGACTGTAGTGATGATTGCACTTAACTGTGAATATCCTGAAATCCATTAAATTGTACAGAGGAGATTTCCACTTCTGGGAAAGTCAAATAGATATACTTTCTGTATTCTTCCTACTGAGTACAATAAGCATAAGACATTACATATAAAACAAGCATAAGAAGACTCTGAAAGATGGAGAAAAGACAGAATAACTAGGGACTTTAGGACGGAAGAATGACATAGTGGCGCATTTTCTGTGTTTTCTTTTTTGCCTCATATATCCCAGACTTGGAGCTGAAGAAGTCAGCAACCTAGAAACACCAATGAGTGCAAACAAAAAGCACCAACCAAAGCCTGCTCTTTCTAGCCAAAGGACCAGGAAAGGAGCAACCTAAAAAGAAAGAAAAACATTTAGATAATAACTGCACTACTGTAGCCAAACACCACAGACAATTCCTTGACCCCATCCCCAACCTGACAGCAAAGGTCAGGTAAGGAGCCTAGACTTCCATCTTCATGAGGCTGTAATGAGGTGCCCCCAACACCACACTGGGCTAGTATCAAATAGTGCCAGAGAAGGCCAAGTAGAAATCCAAGACTTTCATGTCTACCAGTTGGTAATGAGTCTCCCATTCACACCCAAGTGTCAGTGGAAACTACATGGGAAATGTAGAATTCCATCGCCACCAATATTACTGAGGCACCTGCTGTCCACTGGAGTCATTTCAGAGGAGGCCTCATGGAGAATTGGGACTTTTACCATCACCCAGCAGTAGTGAGGTCACCCTTACGACTGTGTCAGTGAACATCACATAGGAAGCCAGAACTCCTGCCTCCACATATCAGTAATGAGGATCTTCCCTGTTTCCCAGGTGTCAACAGAGATTGAGTAAGGAACATATAATTTTACCTCCACCTGGCAGAAACAAGTCAGCACTTTCACCTGATTCTCTGCTCTTTTCCCTCATACAGCAGAGTCTTCAAACAACCAGCTAAAACAGGAATTTTAAATAAGATCCAGAGTCTTATGAAAATGTGTACATTTCAATAAAAAATTACACATCATATCCAGAACCAGGAAAATCTCAAACTGAATTTTAAAAAAAGACAGCAGATGCCCACACCAAGATTACAAATATTTAAAACAACCTTCATAGAAATGCTTCAGTAATTGGTAACACAATTGAGACAAATGAAAAATAGTCTCAGCAAAGAAATAGAAAATGTAAAGAACAACCAAATGAAAGTTTTAGAGTGAAAAATGTAATAACTGAAATAAAAGGCTCTGTAGTTCTACCCAGCAACCAAGTGGAGTGGGAATGGGGGTACAGAAGAATCAGTAAACTGGAAGATAAAACAGTAGAAACAGCCTAAACAGCACAGAAAACAAACTTAGGCTGGGCATGGTGGCTTACACCTGTAACCCTAGCATTTTGTGAGGCTGAAGCTGGAGATTGCTTGAGCCAGGAGTTTTGAGACCAGCCTGGGCAACATAGTGAGATCCCATCTCTCCAGAAATATACAAAAATTAACCAGGTGTGGTGGCAGGCAACTGTGATCCCAGCTACTTGGGAAGATGAGATGGGAGGATTGCTTGAGTCCCAGAGGTGGAGGTTACAGTGAGTAAAGATCATGTCACTGCTCTCCAGCCTGGGTGATAGAGCAGACCCTGTCTCAAAAAAAAAAAAAAAAAAAAAAGAAAAGAAAAGAAAAAGAAAAAAAAAGGAAAAGAAAAGAAACCTAAAAATAATGAACAGAGCATCAGGGACCTGAGGGACATTAACAAAAAAAAAAAAAAAAGTCTAGCATTCTGTTATCTGAGTCCAAGAAGGAGAGGAGAAAGAGCCTGGGTCTGAAAAAGTACTGGAAATACTTGAAGAAAGTGCTGAAAACTTCCTAAATTTGGTGAGAGACATAAAGCTGTAGATTCAAAAAGGTCGGTGAAACCCAAACAGGATAAATCAAAAGAAATCTATAGTAACACACATCATAATTTAATTTCTGAAAGCTAAAGACAAAAATTCTTGAAAGCATCCAGAGAAAAAGTGTACCTTATCTGTGGGGGGAAACTATTAAAGAGATAGCAAATTTCTTATCAGAAACTGTGGGAGCCAGGTGCTGAAAGAAAAAAGAACTGTCAACTCAGAATCTGTTTTTTGTTTGTTTATTTTGTCTGTTTGTTTTCAGGTGGAGTCTCGCTCTGTCATTCAGGCTGGAGTGCAGTGGCATGATCTCGGCTCATTGCAACCTCCACCTCCTGGGTTCAAGTGATTCTTGTGCCTCAGCCTCCCGACGAAGCTGGGATTACAGTCATGCGCCACCACACCCAGCTAATTTTTTTTGTAATTTTGGTAGAGACAGGGTTTCAACATGTTGGCCAGGCTGGTCTCAAACTCCTGGTCTCAGGCAATCCTCCCACCTCCCCCTCCCAAAGTGCTGGGATTACAGGCATGAGCCACTGTGCCCAGCAGACCCAGAATCTGATAGCTCGCAAACATATCCTTCAGGAATGAAGAGAAGGTCAAAACATTCTCAAATGAAGAGAAACTTAGAGAACTTGTTACTAGCAGACCTACCCTAAAACAATCACTGAAAGAAGTTTTATTAATAGAAAGGAAATGATAAAAGGAGGAATTTTGAAACATCAGGAAGGCAGACCATGGCAAGAAAAAAATGGATAGATGCAATCACTGTGCTTTCTCATCTTGAGTTGTCTTAATTATTTTTGACTGTTGAAGCAAAAATTATAACACTGTCTAATGTGTTTTCAAATATATGTAGAGGAAATATTTATGACAATTATATTTCAAACAGGGATGGTAAAGGAACATATAATAAGGTAGGGTTACTTTACTTAAACTGGTAAAATGACAACACTAGTAGGCTGTGATAAGTTATGTATATATAATGTAACACATAGAGCAACCACTACAAAACTGTACAACAGTGTACACTCAAAAGAATGATAGTTAAAAACAGAGTTCTAGAAAATGTTCAGGTTAGCCACAGGAGGCAGGAAAAATAAAACAGAGAAATGAAAAACAGAAAACAGAAAATAAGATGGCAAGCTTAAGCCCTAACTTGTCAATAATTACATGAAATATAAATGATCTAAATGTACCAATTAAAAGACAGAGATTGGCAGAGTGGATTAAAAAATATGACCCACCTATGTGTTACCTAAAAGAAACTCACTTGAAATATAAGAATATAGGCTGGGCGCAGTGGCTCATGCTTGTAATCCCAACACTTTGGGAGGCCAAGGTGGGCGGATCACCTGAGGCCAGGAGTTCGAGACCAGCCTGGCCAACATGGCAAAACCCCCTCTCTACTAAAAGTGCAAAAATTAGCCGGGCGTGGTGGCAGACACCTGTAATCCCAGCTACTCGGGAGGCTGAGGCAGGAGAATTGCTTGAACCCAGGAGGCGGAGGTTGCAGTGAGCCAAGATCACGCCACTGCACTCCAGCCTGGGTGACAAGAGCGAGACTCCATCTCAAAAAAAAAATAAATAAATAAAATATATATATATATAACAATATAGCCTGGCAGACAGTAAAAGGATAGAAAAAGTTATATTGTGCAAACATCAATCAAAGAAAAGCCAGAGTGACTGCATTAATATCAGATCAACTTTAGAGCAAAGAGAATTACTGGAGACCAGAAGGACATTATATAATTATAGAAGGATCAGTTCACCAAGAAGACATAGCAATGCTAAATACATGTGCACCAAATAACAGAGCTACAAAATATGTGACACTAAAGCTGATAGAACTGAAAGAAGAAATAGAGAAATTCACAATTATAGTTGGAGACTTCACTCCTCAACAGTTAAGAGGAAAACTAGACAAAATCAGCAAGTACATGGAGGAATTCAACAACAGCAGCTACCAACAAGATCTAATCTACATATGTAAAATATTCCACCCAACAATGGCAGAATATACGTTATTTTCAAGTTCCCACAGAACATATACCAAGACAGATCATATCCTGGGCCATAAAACAAGCCTCAACAAATTTAAAAGCATTGAAATAATAGAGTATGTCCTTGAACCCCAATGGAATCAAACTTGAAATCATTAACAAAAAGATAACAGGAAAATCTCCAAACACTTGAAAAGGTTACATCCTATGTCCCTTAATTCATACAACATTCTTGAAATGATAGTTATAGAAGTGAAGAACAGATGAGTGAGTGATTGCCAGGGGTTAAGGAGGGGATAGAGTAGGAGGGAAGTGGGTATGGCTCACATAAGAGGGCAATATGGGGGATTCTTGAATTTTTGAACATGCTCTCTTAACTATATCAATGTCATCAGTATCCTGGTGGTGATAGAGTTTTGCACTGGGGGGCTCTGGGTAAAGTGTACATGGGATTTCTTTTTAATTTTTTCATTTCTTCATATGACTCTCCAGATGTTTAATTTAAACAATAGAGATCAGCAAATGTGAAGTGTTTACAGCAAAGGAACACTAAACTGAGACTTTCTCCTTTACGTTATCAGAGAATTGACTTGAAAATAAGTAACTTTCTGAACTAAAGTAAAACAAAACAAAAAATCTACCTGGAGATACCATTTGTCACCTATCAGATTAGCAAAGATCATAAAGTGTGATAATATACTATATTTGAAAGGCTATGAGGGAAACAGGCATTCTCATACATTGTTGGTGGCATCTGTGGAGGGCAACTTGGTAGTGTGTTTTGAAATTAGAAGTCCACATGCCCTTTGACTTAAAGTTTCACGTTTAACTATTTGTCCGTAGCTGTACTTTCACAAATGGAGCATGATATGAGTTCAGTGTTATTTGCTGCAGCATTGACTGTGATAGCAAAAGACAGAAAACAACCTAAATGTCCTTCAAGTAGGGGACTAAATGATTGTACCTCAGTAAAATGAACTTCTGTGAAGCCAGGAACCAAAAATGAGGAATCTCTTTACTTACTAATAAGGAGTGTTTTTCAAGGTATATTAATTCCAAAAGCAAGATGCAGAATGTTTTATATGCATGTACTGTGTGTATGTGCACACAAACGTGAATGGATGTGTGCATATAAACATATAAGAATTTAATTATATATGCAGATAATATTTTTCTAAAGATACTTAAATTGCTTTCTGAGAAGGTAACTGAGTAGTTGCAGGCGAGAGACATGGAAGGAAGAATTTTGGTATGCTTTTTTAATGCTTTAAAATTTTTAATTATGTAAATGTATTACTGAGTTAAAAATAAATTTTAAACTGGAAGAGATTGAGGTAATCTTACAGTAATGGCACAAAAATCTAACAATCATATATGTATTCAGCCATTAGTAACTGACACTGATATTTGAGATGTGTTCAGTTCATATGGTGCAGGGATTTTTTTTGTAATTCTCCATTTTACCTGTTATTCTCATTTTTTAATTGCAAAGCATATATATAAATGGTTTTCTCTAAGTAGGGAAATACTGGTGATTTTCAATTTTTTTTATTCTCCTATATTTCCCTAATTTTCTGTAATGAACACAAATTCTTGGCTTCTGTACATCACACAGGTCCGGGGAATATCATCCAATGCAACAACCCCTGATATTAACATGTATTATATTTATAATCAGAAAATAAAAATTCTTTAAAATCTTTTTACAGATCACCTTGTTGTTTTTTAAATGTAACTAAACTGTAATTAAGTTCTGCATTTCTAATTTTTGTTGTGGACTGTAATAAGTACTAACAAATCAGGAAGCCAGTTTTATGAGTAAATACAACACACCAAATTAATCATTTTGTCAAACTGATATTACCATTTTAACTTTTCCCCAAACTATTTCCATACTTGATTTTTTTCTCCCTGGCCTTGGTGTGCTCTGACAGCCTTTATAATTTACCATTAACACCTAGTAGGCTAACAAAAGATGCATAGTACACAGCAGTTGATACCTTTCCTGGTTAACTCCTACTAATTAGAAATCCTCAAATACTTAAAAAGTACCAGTACAAACAAATCAATTCTAACAATTCTAGATTAAGTATTGGTTGATAACATGCAAAAGACTTTGTTCCCAATTTTTTTCTTAAGCAAGAAGTTTGAGTCTTTCTCCGTAGTGTGTTTGGGTTTTGTTTAATTAATTTATGTGGCTCTTCATTACTTCTAGGTAAATCTTACAAACCATTGTGGTTTTATGGGAGGACTACAAAAAAACAAAAGCACTGGATTGACCACTCCATATTTTGCTACCTCTACAGTAGAAGTAATATTTCATGTGTCAACAAGAATGCCTTCTGATTCTGATGATTCTTTGACCAAAAAAGTAAGTGCTGAGAAGTGCTTTCAAATTAAAATGCTCATAATTGAGACAGTTAATACAGAAAATACGTAAGTAAGAAATCGAATTGATCAAGCACTGTTTCTGGTTGTAGTACACCACTCCACCCAGTGCTGTCTTGAAAATAGGGTGGTTGTACAGCAAACTATGTTTTCTTTAAGAAACAATGATATGGTTAAAGGTTGCAGTCTTTTTTTAAAGTAAACTTTATTGTGTATATTTAGGGTTTACAACATGAAATGTTGTGGGATACATATAGATAATAAAACGGTTATCTATCATCTCATCTAGTTTTTTTATGTATGACGAGAACAGCTAAAATCTACTTATTTAACAAAATTCCAAATACCATACAATTTTTATTGTGCGTTAAATCTCTAGACTTGTTCATCCTACATATCTGCTACTTTGTATCCTTTGAGCTCCTTGTCCCAATTTCATACCCCACTCCACCCCTGGTAACCACTGTGTTATTCTCTATCTGTGTATATTTTCTCCTTTGTTTTTTTTTTTTAGATTCCACATATAAGTGATACCATGCAATATTTTTTCTTTCTGTGTCTGGCTTATTTCACTTAGGACACATAGTGTCCTCCAAGTCCATTCATGTGTAGCAAGTGGCAGAATCTCCTTTTTTAAGGTTGAATAATATTACATTGTATGCATATATACCACAGTTTATCAATTTGTACATTGATGGACAGTTTTGCATATCTTGGTTATTGTGAATAATACTGCAGTGAACATAGGAATGCAGATATCCTGAGGAGGTGGTGATTTCATTTCCTTTGAGTATATGCCCAGAAAAAGGTTTGCTAGGTCATATGGTAGTTCTATGTTTAATTTCTTTAAGAACCTCCGTACTTTTTTTTTTTTCATAATTGCTGTACAGTCTACATTTCTACCAACAGTGTACTAGTGTTCCCCTTTCTCCACATCCTTACCGATGTTTGTTATCTCTTACCTTTTTGGCAATAGCATTCTAATGAGTATAAAGTGATATCTCATAGTGGTTTTAATTTGCATTTCTGTGATGATTAATGTGATTGTTGAGCCTTTTCATATACCAGTTCACCATTTTTGCATTTTTGAATAAATGTCTGTTTAGGTCCTTAATAATGTTTTTATGTTTTTAAATAAATGTCTGTTTAGGTCCAGTTTTTAATCCGTTTATTTGCTTTTCTGCTGTTGACTTATAAGACCCTTATAAATTTTAGATATTAATCCCTTAATAGATAAGCGGTTTGCAAATACGTTTTCCCTCTGTAGGGTGCCTTTTCATTTTGTTGACTGTTACCTTTGTTCTGCAGAAGCTTTTTAGTTTTATGTAGTACCATTTATTTATTTTTGTATTTGTAGCCTGAGCTTTTGGTGTGATGTCCAAAAAAATCATTGCCAAGGCCAGTATCAAGGAGCTTTTCTTCTATGTCCTCTTCTAGGTTTCATGTCTTATATTTTGGTCTTTTCCCCATTTTAAGTTGATTTTTGTGTATGGTGTAAGATAAGGATTCAGTTTTATTCTTTTCCGTGTGGAAATGCCATTTTCCCAAGACCATGTTGAAGAGACTATCCTTTCCCTGTTGATCTTGGTGCCCTTGTGAAAAATTAGTTTACTGTATATGTTTGGATTTATTTCTGGGATCTCTGTTTTGTTCCACTGGTATATGCTTCTGTTTTTACACCAGTACCGTACCATTCTGATGACTGTAGCTTTGTAAAATAATATAATATAATATTTTATTTATTTATTTTTGAGACAGGGTCTCACTCTTTCACCCAGGCTGGAATGCAGTGGTGCAATCACAGTTCACTGTAGCCTCAACTTCTGGGCTCAAGTGATTCTCCCTCAGCTTCCTGAGTAGCTGTAACTATAGGCACTCGCCACCACGCTGACTAATTTATTTATTTTTGGAAGAGATGGGGTTTTGCCATGTTTCCCAGGCTGGTCTCAAACTTTTGAGCTCAAGCAATCCCTCTTCAGCCTATAATGCTGGGATTATAGGTGTAAGCCACTGTGCCCAGCCTGTAATATAATTTTAAATCAGGGAATATGATACCCCTTTGTGTTTTTTTCTCAGTTTAGCTTTGGCCATTTGAGGTTTTTTTGTGGTTCCATACGAATTTTAGAATTGATTTTTCTATTTCTGTGAAAAATGCCATTAGAGTTTTTATGGGGATTCCATTAAATTTATGTATTTCTTTGGGTAGTATGAACATTTTAACAATCTTAATTATTTCAATCCAAGATATCTTTCCATTTCATTGTGTTTTAAATTTCTATCATCAATGTTTTATAGTTTTCAGAGTATAAATCTTTCACCTCCTTGGTTAATTTATTTCTAAGTATGTTTATGGTATCATAAATAGGATTGTTTTCTTGATTTTTCAGCTAAGTCATAATTTGTATATAGAAATGCTAGCAATTTTTGTATGTTGATTTTGTATCCTGCACCGTTACTGAATTCATATGTTAGTTGTAACACTGTTTTTGTGGCATCTCAGGGGCTTTCTACATAGCATATCATGTCATCTGCAAATAAAGATAATTTCACTTTTTCTGTTCTGATTTGGATGCCTTATATTTCTTTTTCTTCTCTGGTTGTTCTTGCTAGTACTTCCAGTACTATCTTGAATAGGTGCAGCAAAAGTGGGCATCCTTTCCCTGTATCAGATGTTAATAGAAAAGCTTTCGATTTTTCCTCATTGGTTATAATGTTAGTGATGAGTTTTTCATAAGTTACCTTTATTGTGTTGAAGAACTTTCCTTCTATACCTAAACTGTCAAGAGTTTTACTCAATAAATGATATTGGACTTAGTTGAATGCTTTTTCTACGTCAATTGAGATGATCACATAGTTTTTAACTGTTATTCTGTTAATGTGGTGTATCACATCAATTGATTTGTGTGTGTTAAATCAGCCTTGCATGCCAGGGATAAGTCCCACTTCATCTGGATGTATAATCTTTTTGATACGTTGTTGGATTGGTTCAGTTTGCTAATATTTTATTGAGGATTTTTGCATCAGTGTTCATCAGAGAAATTGACCTGTAGTTTTCTTTCCTTCTGGTGTCTTTGTCTAGCTTAGGGATCAAGGGGATGCTGGCTTTATAAAATGTTTGGAAGTATTCCCCTTCATTCTGTTTTTTGGAAGAGTTTAAATATTGGTAATAATTCTTTGAATGTTTGGTAGAATTCAGCTGTGAAGCTGTCTAGTTCTGGGCTTTTTGTTAAAGGTTTCTAATTAATTCTTCAATCTCTTTGTTATTGTTCTGTTCAGACTTTCCATTTCTTCCTGATTCAATTTTGGTAGGCTGTTTTATTCTAGAAACTTATCCATTTCCTCTAGGTTATCCAATTTGTTGGCATACAGTTGTTCATAATAGTCCTTTATAATCCTTCTTATTTCTGAAGTGCCTGTTGTAATGTCTTTACTTTCATTTCTGATTGGTTACAGTCTTAACAAAGGATTTACCTTCAAGAAAATAGGGATATATTAGTCTGTTTTCACACTGCTATAAAGAAACTGCCTGAGATTGGGTGATTTATAAACAAAAGAGGTGTAATTGACTCACAGTTCCACAAGGCTGGAGAGGCCTCAGGAAACTTACAATCGTGGCAAAAGGCAAAGGGGAAGCAAGGTACATCTTACATGGCTGCAGGCAAGAGAGCGAACAAAGGGGAAGTGCCACACTTTAAAACCATCAGCTCTCATGAGAACTCATTCTCTATCACAAGAACAGCACAGGTGAAACCTTCCCCATAATCCAGTCACCTCCCACCAGGTTCCTCCCTTGACACATGTGGATTACAATTTGAGATGAGATTTAGTTGGAGACACAGAGCGAAACTGTATCAAGGGATATAACAAATTGAAAGATTTCTGTGTTTGTTTACATTGGTAAAATTATATTTCAAGGCCCTTAGTTCATGGACTCTGATACAATGTTTATATTGATTGAGGGAGAGGAAAAAATAAAACAGCAATTATTCCAGGCCAGGTGTGGTGGCTTGCTTATGCCTGTAATCCCAGCACTTTGGGAGGCCAAGGTGGAAGGATTGCTTCAGCCCAAGAGTTTGAGACCAACCTGAGTAACATAGCAAGACCCCCTGTCAAAAATTTAAAAATTAGCCAGGCATGGTAGCATGTGCCTATAGTCCCAATTACTCAGGAGGCTACTGTGGGAGGATTGCTTGAGCCTGGGATGTCCAGGCTACAGTGAGCCATGGTCACACCACTACACTCCAACCTGGATGACCAAGTGAGACCCTGACTCAGAAAAACACATACATACATACATACATACATACATAGCACTTAAAATATAACATGCTGTATCCTATACATTTGAGCTAAAACTAATGTAACAAATAAGTGTTACTTAATTGAAATAAATCTTGCTACCTTAGAATCTGTAAGGGGTATCATAGAATGATATTGATGGTCCACAACTGTTAAAATTTACACCACCATTTTGCTGTATCTCACACAGCCATGGAAAAGTCATTGTAGCTACAGAGATACCTCAGAGTACAGTTTTATGTATTCAACTCATATTTGGTTTTGTGAGAAACATTTTTAAAAGTAAAACTTTATCCAACATTTCTCCTTTACCTCTTCCTTCTCCTCCTCTTTCTTCTCAGTTTGTTTGTTTTTGCCCCAGGGTTTCTATTGAAAATCCTATCCTCAGTTTATCCAAAACTATTACTAAATGTAACCAACTGAACATGATCAGCCATTTCACTTGATACTCTTTTGCCTGATAGCAAAGCTCTTCGCACTTCACTAATAAGCTTTGAAACAGGGTTATTAACATACTGTTTTTAAAAGGAAGTTTAGGACTCTTTACAAATCTTTTATAAGATTTGATTGACTACTGTATTGGTCTGTTTTCACATTGCTATAAAGAATACTGAGACTGGGTAATTTATAAAGAAAAGAGGTTTAATTGACTCACAGTTCCATATGGCTGGGGAGGGCTCAGGAGACTTACAATCATGGTAGAAGGGGAATCAGGCACATCTTACGTGGCGGCAGGCCACAGAGTGTGAGCATGTGAGGGAGTAACTGTCAAACCCTTATAAAACCATCAGCTTTCATGAGAACTCACTACCACTAGAACAGCATAGGGAAAACTGCCACCATGATCCAATCACCTCCCACCAGGTTCCTCTCTCAATACCCAGTGATTACAATTCAAGATGAGATTTGGTTAAGGACACAAAGGCAAACTATATCAACTACCTTTTATGCCTTTTGTTTACATTTTAGAATATTGTTAGAAATTGCCTAATAAATGGATAATAGCTAGGAAAACTAATGTATGGGTACTAATTAGATTGCAATGAGTGGTGGGGTAGAGGTAATTAAGTCTATGAAAGCATATTCAGTGAAAAGTTTGTTACAGAATTTTTTGGCATATGCTTTTTAGAAGTACAAGATAAGACATCAATACTGATAATAGTATATGATGTTAAATAGGATTGGAATAAAGATTTGTTAAAACTTCACATAAACCATTTGTTCCAGGAATTTATCTTAAATCTCTATGAAAATAAATTATACCCAAAGTAGACACAGTTATAAGTATAGTGTAAAAAAGATAAATAAGCCAGGCACAGTGGCTCACACTTGTAATCCCAGCACTTTGGGAGGCTAAGGTGGGAGGATTGCTCAAGCTCAGGAGTTCGATATCAGTCTGGGTAACATAGTGACACCCTGTCCTTACAAAAAAAATTAGCCAGGCATGGTGGTGCATGCCTGTAGTCCCAGCTATTTGGAGGCTGAGGTGGGACGATTGCTTGAGTCCAGGAGCTTGAGGCTGCAATGAGCCAAGATTGCACCACTGCACTACAGCCTCAGTGACAGAGTGAAACACTGTCTCAAAAATAAATAAATAAATAAATAAATAAATAAATAAATTTAATCAGGGCTCCATGGGCATAATTTTTAAACCCCAATGCAGAGTTTAAAATTAATAATATATTACTATTCTGCTGTCCTACAATAGTGACTCTTTTAAGTATATTTCTCATATATTTCTTTTTTAAACATTTACTTTTTTAATTGATAAATTGAAATTGTATATATTTATGATATACAACACATTTTGATATATGTAAACACTGTGGAATAGCTAAATCAAGCTAATTAAAATATGCATTACCTCACATACCAGTTTTTCATGCTGAGAACACTTAAAATCTATTCTCTTAGCAATTTTCAAGTATACAGCATGTTGTTCTTAACTGTAGTCATTATGTTGTACAATAGCTCTCTTTAACTCATTCCTCCTAACTTAAATTTTGTGTCCCTCGACCAGCTTCTCTCCATTTTCAAACTCTTCCCCATAAGCGCTGACTCTCTCCGTTTAAGGAAAATGGCATATAATGAAACCAATTGTATTTTATCATCAAATTTATAATGAAATTATGAAGGATATGACATTATTTGAAGGCCTGCTATATGTTGTTTTGCTTAAAGTTGCAGTTTCCAAGAACCTATTGATGACATTGTGAGGACTTACTGTACTCCATCTTTCTATGAATTCAACTTTTTTAGATTCCACTTAAAAGTGAGATCATGGTTTGTCTTTTTGTGCCTGGCTTAATTTACCTAACATAATGTCCTTCAGGTTAATCCATGTTTTTATAAATGACAGGATTTCCTTCATTTGTAAGGTTGAATAGTGTTCCATTCTATATATATACCACATTTTCTTTATCCATTCATCAATTGATGGACTCTTAGATTGATTCCATATCCTGGTTATTGTGAATAAGGCTGCACTGAACGTGAGTGTGCAGATAATCTCTTTGACATACTGATTTCATTTTCTCTGGATATATACCCAGTAGTGGGATTGCTGGATCATAATGATAGTTCTAATTTTTAATTTTTTGAAGAACCCCCATACTGTTTTCCGTAATGCCTGTACTAATTTAAATTCCCACTACCTATGTAACAAAGTCCTCTTTTTTCCACATCCTTGCCGTTACATTTTGTCTTTTTGATAATAGTCATTCTAATAGGATAGCTCATCATGGTTTTATTTGTAAAAATTAATAGTATCTTAGATTGCAAACCTAAAAGTGGAACAAAGTAGATTATTTTCTATTAAAATGACTTTTTTGTTAAAGAAAACTATGTCAGGATATTTTTACTTCACTGTATTAAACTTGCTAATTATATGGCACTTGATACTTTATTCCTGTGACCTTTGTAGAAATGTCAAATAAGATGCCTGTTTCCCTCAAAGTAGTCACAAGGGCCCTTAATTATTTTAAAAGAAGCATCTGAAATGGATGTTTAATAATCCTTTATCATAGCAAATAAGACAAATTTTAGGCATGATAGCACCATTTAAGAGTTGTTGGCCGGGAGCGATGGCTCACGCCTGTAATCCCAGCACTTTGGGAGGCTGAGGCAGGCGGAACGTGAGGTCAAGAGATTGATGGATCATGAGGTCAAGAAATTGAGAGCATCCTGGCCAACATGGTGAAACCCCGTCTTTACTAAAAATACAAAAACTAGCTGGGCGTGGTGGCACATGCCTGTAGTCCCAGCTACTCGGGAGGCTGAGGCAGGAGAATTGCTTGAACCCAGGAGGCGGAGGTTGCAGTAAGCTGAGATCACACCACTGCACTCCAGCCTGGTGATAGAGTGAGACTCCGTCTCAAAAAAATAAAATAAAAGAGTTGTTAAATGATTTTTATTTTTTAATTTTTTTTAATTATACTTTTAAGTTCTAGAGTACATGTGCACAACGTGCAGCTTTGTTACATATGTATACATGTGCCATGTTGGTGTGCTGCACCCATCAACTCATCATTTACATTAGGTATATCTCCTAATGCTATCCCTACCCCTTCCCCCCACCCCACCACAGGCCCCAGTGTGTAATGTTCCCCACCCTGTGTCCAAGGTTCTCATTGTTCAATTCTCACCTATGAGTGAGAACATGCGGTGGTTTTCTGTCCTTGCAATAGTTTGCTCAAAATGATGGTTTCCAGCTTCATCCATGTCCCTACAAAGGACATGAACTCATCCTTTTTTATGGCTGCGTAATATTCCATGGTGTATATGTGCCACATTTTCTTACTCCAGTCTATCATTGATGGACATTTGGGTTGGTCCCAAGTCTTTGCTATTGTGAATAGTGCTGCAGTAGACATACGTATGCATGTGTTTTTACAGCAGCATGATTTATACTTCTTTGGGTATATACCCAGTAATGGGATGGCTGGGTCAAATGGTATTTCTAGTTCTAGATCCTTGAGGAATTGCCACACTGTCTTCCACAATGGTTGAACTAGTTTACTACCATCAGAGACTATAAACACCTCTACGCAAATAAACTAGAAAATCTAGAAGAAATGGATAAATTCCTGGACACATACACCCTCCCAAGACTAAACCAGGAAGAAGTTAAATCCCTGAATAGACCAATAACAGGCTCTGAAATTGAGGCAATAATTAGTAGCCTACAAACCAACAACAGTCCAGGACCAGACGGATTCACAGCCGAATTCTACCAGAGGTACAAAGAGGAGCTGGTACCATTCCTT
Organism: Pan paniscus; assembly: GCF_029289425.2. Classification (NCBI taxonomy): domain Eukaryota; kingdom Metazoa; phylum Chordata; class Mammalia; order Primates; family Hominidae; genus Pan; species Pan paniscus. The sequence continues at coordinate 36,901,020 of NC_073264.2, read as the reverse complement.
CTGAAACTATTCCAATCAATAGAAAAAGAGGGAATCCTCCCTAACTCATTTTATGAGGCCAGCATCATCCTGATACCAAAGCCTGGCAGATACACACACAAAAAAAGGAGAATTTTAGACCAATATCCCTGATAAATATCGATGCAAAAATCTTCAATAAAATACTGGCAAACCAAATCCAGCAGCACAACAAAAAGCTTATGTACCACAATCAGGTTGGCTTCATGCCTGGGATGCAAGGCTGGTTCAACATACACAAATCAATAAACGTAATCCAGCATAGAAACAGAACCAAAGACAAAAACCACATGATTATCCATGATTATCTCAATAGATGCAGAAAAGGCCTTCGACAAAATTCAACAGCCCTTCATGCTAAAAACTCTCAATAAACTAGGTATTGATGGGACTTATCTCAAAATAGTAAGAGCTGTTTATGACAAACCCACAGCCGATGTCATACTGAATGGGCAAAAACTGGAAGTATTCCCTTTGAAAACTGGTACAAGACAAGGATGCCCTCTCTCACCACTCCTGTTCAACATAGTGTTGGAAGTTCTGGCCAGGGCAATCAGGCAGGAGAAAGAAATAAAGGGTATTCAATTAGGAAAAGAGGAAGTCAACTTGTCCCTGTTTGCAGATGACATGATTGTATATTTAGAAAACCCCATTGTCTCAGCCCAAAATCTCCTTAAGCTGACAAGCAACTTCAGCAAAGTCTCAGGATACAAAATCAATGTGCAAAAATCACAAGCATTCCTATACACCAATAATAGACAAACAGCCAAATCATGAGTGAACTCCCATTCACAATTGCTTCAAAGAGAATAAAATACCTAGGAATCCAACTTACAATGGATGTGAAGGACCTCTTGAAGGAGAACTACAAACCACTGCTCAACTAACTAAAAGAGGACACAAACAAGTAGAAGAACATTCCATGCTCATGGATAGGAAGAATCAGTATCGTGAAAATGGCCATACTGCCCAAGGTAATTTATAGATTCAATGCCATCCCCATCAAGCTACCAATGACTTTCTTCACAGAATTGGAAAAAACTACTTTAAAGTTCACGTGGAACCAAAAAAGAGCCCGCATTGCCAAGACAATCCTAAGCAAAAAGAACAAATCTGGAGGCATCACGCTACCTGACTTCAAACTATACTACAAGGCTACAGTAACCAAAACAGCATGGTACTGGTACCAAAACAGAGATATAGACCAATGGAACAGAACAGAGCCCTCAGAAATAAAACCACACATCTACAACCATCTGATCTTTGACACACCTGACAAAAACAAGAAATGGGGAAAGGATTCCCTATTTAATAAATGGTGCTGGCGAAACTTGCTAGCCATATGTAGAAAGCTGAAACTGGATCCCTTCCTTAAACCTTATACAAAAAAAGATTGAGTTTTAATTAAAGTTGTACTCTGAAACGATGAAACTTTTATGCACTAGATTTATTAGAGAATAAGTTCATTTTAACCATTTTTTAAATCATTTTTAACTAATTCATTGGCTTTAAGTAGTCTCACAGTGCTTTGCAACCATCACCACTGTCTCTTTACAGAACTTTTGCGTTTTCATTTGTTTCAAAATATTTCTTAATTTCTCTTGAGATATATTATTTGACCCATGTGTTTTTAAGAAGTATGTTGTTTAATCTCCAGGTATTTTGGGGTTTTCCAACTATCTTTCTGTTACTGATTTCTAATTTAATTCCATTGTTCAAGAGCAGACATTTTATGATTTCTATTCTTTTGAATTTCCGAAGGTGTATTTGATGGCCCAGAATATGGTCTGTCTTGGTGAATGTTCCGTGTGAGTTTGAAGTTCTGTCAGTTTTTGCTTGATGCATTTTGATGCTTTGTTGTTAGGCACCTACATGTACAGATTGCTATGTCATCTTGTAGTATTGACTCCTTTGTTATATGAGGCTTCTCTTTATCCCTGATAACTTTCTTGCTCTGAAGTCTGTTCTGTCTGAAATTAATATAGTTACTCCTGCTTTCTTTTGATTAGTGTTAGCATGGTATATCTTTTTACTTTTAGTCTATATTTGTCTTTATAGTGGCTTTCTTGTAGACAATATGTATGTTTTTAGCTCCACTCTGACAATCTCTTTTAATTGGTTTATTTATAACATTGATTCTTAAAGTGATTATTAATATAGTTGAATTAATATCTACTGTATTCTTTACTGTTTTCTATTTCTGTCTGCTGTATTCTGTTTTCTATTTTTGCCCTTGTTCTTTGTTCCTGTTTTTGTCTTTTATACTTTTTCTGCCTTTTCTGGTTTTAATTGAGCATTTTATATGATTCACTTCTCTCTCCTTTCTTAACATATCAATTATGCTGCTTTTTTTAACTTTTTAACTTTTTAGTGATTGCTGTAGAGTTTACACTATACATTTGTAGTTAATCCAAGTTACAAGTCCACTTTCAAATTACACTATACCAACCGGGTGCAGTGGCTAACACCTGTAATCCCAGCACTTTGGAAGGCAGAGGCTGGCAGATCTGTTGAGCCCAGGAGTTCAAGACCAGCCTGGGCAACATGGTGAAACGTTGTTTCTACAAGAAACACAAAAGTTAGCCAGGCATGATGGTGTATCCCCATGGTCCCAGTGACTTGGGAGGCTGAGGTGAGAGGATCACCTGAGCTTGGGGAAGTTGAGGCTGCAGTGGGCCATGATTGCACCACTGCACTCCAGCTTGAGTGACAAAGTGAGACCTGTCTCAAAAAAAAAATTATACTGTACTGCTTATATATTACTGCTTGCAATAACAAAGTATTCCTAATCCCTCCTTTCCATCCCTTGTATCATTGCTGTCATTCATTTCGCTTGTTTTAGGTATATATAAACCTATATATATATGAATATGAGCATACATATTCAAATACATTGCTGCTATTATTAAACTATATTCTGTTAAACCAATTATGACTAAGAAAAATAAAAGTTTTAATTTACCCTCACTTATTCATTCTGCATACTCTTCCTTTCATCATGTAGATCCAAGTTTATGACATATATGTTTTTCTTCTCTCCGAAGAACTTGTTTTAACATTTCTTGAAAGGTAGGTCTACAGGCTGCAAATTCCCTCAATTTTTGTTTGCCTGAGAAAGTCTTATTTCTTTTTCACTTCTGAAGGATAATTTCACAGGGTACAGAATTCTAGGTGTGTGGTATTTTTTTTCCTCTCTCAATACTTTAAATATTTCACTCTACTCTCTTCTTGCTTATGTAATTTCTGAGACATCAGAAGTAATTTTTATCTTTGCTACTCTGTAGGTAAGATTTTTTTTCCTCTGGTTTCTTTGAAGAATTTTTCTTTCCCCTTGATTTTCCAAGTTTAAATGTGATGCACCTAGGTGTAGTTTTTTGACATTTACCCTGCTTGGTGTTCACTGAGCTTCCTGGATCTGGGTTTATGACTGACATTAAGTTGGGGAAATTCTGTTATTATTGCTTCAAATATTGCTTCTGTTCCTTTTTCTCTTTCTTCTTCTTTTGGAGTTCCCATTACATGTATTTACATCTTTCATGGTAGTCCCACAGTTTTTGCATATTCTGTTTGAATATAAATCTTTTTTCTCTTTGCTTTTCTGTTTTGGAGGTTTCTGTTGAGATATCCTGAAGCTCAGAGATTCTTTCCTCAGCTGTGTCTTGTCTGTGAATGAGCCTATCAAAGACGTTTTAAAATTTCTGTTCCAGTGTTTTTTTAACTCTAGCATTTTTTCTTGATTATTTTTTCCTAGAATTTCCATCTCTCTACATACATTGTCCATCTGTTCTTAAATGTTGTCTACCTTTTCCATTAGAGCCCCATAGCATATTAACCATAGTTGTTTTAAATTCCTGGTCTGATAATTCTAGCATCTCTGCCACATCTGACTCTGGTGCTTATTCTGTTCTGATACTTGTTCAGTCTCTTTAGACTATGTTTTTTGTCTTGTAATTTTTTGTTGAAATCTGAACATATGCTCAGTAAAAGGAACTCTGGTAAATAGGCCTTTAGTGGTATGGTGGTAAGGTGTGGGGGAAGGGGAGGCACTCCATTGTCCCATCATTAGGTTTCAGTATTTTGCTGAGCCTGTGGCCCTGGATTGTGAACTTCACTAGTGTTTTTCAGTCCCTTCCCTTAGGTGGGACAGTATGACCTTCCAAGGAGCCAGAGTTGTCTATTTTTCTTCTCCCAGGTAGGTTAGGCTTTGGTAAAATAGTTTCTACTGAGGGCAGGCCTTTTAAAGAAGAACAGAATGTTTTGGTGTGTTTCAAATAATTGTTTTTCCCCTCCCCCTCCGTAAAGCAAGAGGATATTTTTCTCTATTATTCACTGTGAGGACCTGGTAGAGCTCTTGGAAATAAAACTCACAAAAGTAGGGAAGTTCCCCATAAGACTGGTTTCTCCTGGAGTTGCTAACTCTTAGACTTGTCCACACTGAGCTTCCAGCAGTTCAATTTTAGTTCAGGTTTTCCTACACTGGCACTAGATTCCATCAGTCAGCTGTAATTATCTCTCTCCAGTGGGACACCACGAATGGGAAGGGGAGCATTTCTCCTGTGACTTCATGTCTCTGATGATGCTAAAAAGAATTGTTGATTTTCAGTTTGTTCGGCATTTTATTTGTTGTTAGATCAAAGTGGTGATTCCAAACCTTTGTATGCTGCACCAGAAACTGGAAGACCCAGAACTTGTTTTGTTGTTTTTTGTTTTTTGTTTTTGTTCCAGAACTTTTTTAAATTTTCAAACAGCAACTTTGTACCCATTAAACAGTAATTCCCCATTCCTCCTTCCACTACCCCTGGTAACCTCTAATCCACTTCCTCTATGAATTTGCCGGTTCTAGGAACCTCGAATAAGTGGAATCATAAAATATGTGTCCTTTTGTGCCTGTTTTACTTAGCATGTTTTCAAGATCCATTCATGTTGTAGCATACATCAGAATTTCATTCCTTTTTAAAGCTGAACAATAATCTGTTGCAAGTATATACCTCATTTTGTTTACCCATTCATCTGTGGCTGGAAATTGGGTTGTTTCCACCTTTTGGTTCTTGTAAACAATGTTGCAGTGAACACTGGCATACAAATATCTATTTGAATCCCTGTTTTCAATTTAGCTATATAGCTAGGAGTGGAATTGCTGGGATCATATGGTAATTGTATATGTAGCTTTCTGAGAAATTGTCAGGATGTTTTCTACAGCAGCCGCATCATTTTATATTTCCACCAGCAATGCTTAAGGTTTGCAATTTTTTCACATCTTTGCCAACACTTGTTATTTTCTGTTTTAAAAAAATAATTATAGTCATAGTAGTAGGTGTGAAATGATATTTCGTTGTGCTTTTGACTTGTATTTCCCTTCTAATGATATTGAGCATCTTTTCATGTGCTTATTGCCCATTTGTATATACTCTTTGGAGAAATGTCTTATTTTCTCTAGTAGTAATTTAAATCAATTTAAGTAAAATTTACTTTGTCAGTGTCAAACTAAATTAAAGCAATGTTTCAGCTCTATATGTATGAACAATGTGGTCATATAAGTCCTGATACTGCGATTCTCCAAGAAACAATAGCAGCTTTTAAGTCCAACAGAAAGGGAATTTTTATTTGATCTCATAATTCAGTGTAATTAGCTTAAACTTTCTTTTCGTAGAAATTTTTTAAAACCTTATAAACATTGATTTCTCTATATACTGATGTTTACCGTTTCCCTATACCTAATGACTGTTGCCTTAATCTTTTCCTCAGAGTTCTAGTATATAAGATTTTTCTAAGTAGCAGGCTTATATTTTAGTATCACTTTATTTTTGATAGGTTAAATGTTTAAACTTAATCGTAGAAGCCAGTTGTCTTATACCAGTTGTCCTTGATAAAAAATCACTTTCTGTATTGGTATTTTTTCTCCTGAATTTAATAAATTCCACATTAGTGGTAATAAGTTGAGGCTAGAACATGTGTCCTATTATAAATGAACAATTGGATATCATTAGGTTGTCCCCCCTATCCTTTGTACATATATCTTTAGGTGTGTTAATCCATTCAGTAGACACATTAATGAGCACGGGTTGAAGTGTAATATTGGAGGAAGTAAGGCTTGTTGACCTCAGCAAGGAGTTTAATACCTCTAATTAAATTAGATAGTCGACAGTCAGTATAAAGAAATAGCCATGCCTCTGGCAAGCTAGAATTATTTATGACTCTGGTCCTTTGCTTTAAACTTGGTAGGGTAAAATCATTTATATCCATTTTATAGAAACTAATTTTAGTTCTGATTTTTTATTTAAAATATGTGATTTGTAAATTATTTTCAAACATTTTATTTTCTCAGAATGAGAAGTAAATATCCTTGGACCTATTTAAATGTAGCATTTATATTTCTTGTGAAGAGAAGCTTTTTCAAGGCTCAAGACAGTAGCAGCAGAATATTTACAACATAGACTATACTTCTTGAGCAAATTAGCCAAACATTCAGTTTAGCTAAGTTTCTCTTAGAAATGTTGCACCACCATATAAAAATCCTGATATAACCCCAGCTATAAATTATCTCTTCCTGAGGAAGATTGATGGAAAATGGTTAAAAATAATTTCCACTTAACTGAGTGTATTCACCCCTAAAAATCAAAAGTGCTGCAAGCATTGGTATAAAGTGTTCATAGGAGCCTCTCTCATTTCCTCTGTCTCCTTGTTCTAGCCACTTGCTGATACTCTGCTTCATAGGTAGCTGAATCATCCTTTTAGAAGTTTGATGAAGATCAAGTTGAGATAATTGTAACATACTTAGTTGAACTCTCTAGTCTATGTTTCATTTCCTGGACCCCCCAAAATAGGGGGAAAGAAGCACTTTATTTAAGTCCATTTCCTCTGAAATACTATTAGTGTAATGGAAAGTGTTTCATTTTCTGTCTTGAAATTTACTCACAATAGTTGTGCAAATAAATGAACCTTGTAGTGCTGCTTGGTCTGATTTTTTTATTTTAAATCTGTTTTTCTTTATTTTATACAGAAATGTAAGATACTTTCCAAAGAACTATATGCTAAATATAGTCTGAAAAATGAATTTGTTAAAAAATAAATTTAAGGAATAATTTTTAAATTTTTTCATTATTTTAGTAAAAGTGAAGTTAGGATTATAGTTAATAAGTGCTGTGAAATTATACTCATTGTTTGAGTCCTAAATATAACAATCTTATAGAAGAAACTCTGCCCGTAACTCCAGTTTTTACATATATACTCCTGATGACAAGAATAGAGGATTGAGAAAACAGAAAATATAAATGGTTCAATGCAAGTTTATCTTACCACAGTAAATGTTATGTGGGTGAGATAGCAGAGGCCTCTCATTGTATAGGGAATGAAATTCTTTTTTTTTTTTTTTTTTTTTTTGAGACGGAGTCTCACTATGTTGCCACACTGGAGTGCAATGGCGCGATCTCTGTTCACTGCAACCTCCGCCTCCTGGGTTCAAGCGATTCTCCTGACTCAGCCTCCCGAGTAGCTGGGACTACAGGCGTGCACCACCTTTTAGTAGAGACAAGGTTTCACCATGTTTGCCAGGATGGTCTCGATCTCTTGACCTCATGATCTGCCCGCCTCAGCCTCCCAAAGTGCTGGGATCACAGGCGTGAGCCACTGTGCCCGGCCGGGAATAAAATTCTAATTCCTCACTATGGCACTACGTGATTTGGCCCCACCAGCCTGCCTACCTCTAGATCTCATCTCCTGTCTTTTTCCTTTTCATTTACCATAATCTGGCCTCACTGACTGACATTCTAACCTTCCAACATGTCAAACTCATTCACATCTTAAGGGCTCTGTACACTTACTACTCTCTCAGTTTGAAATGTTTTTTCTCCACATTATCAGGCTTCCTCATTCTAATTGTTCTGTTCTTAAACTCACATGACAGTTTCTCAGAAAGACCTTTTTAGACCAACCTAGCTAAATAAGCCCCTTTCTACTCAGGAACTTTTTCACATTACCCTATATTATTTTCTTTATAGATTTATCAGCGTGTAAGTTTACCTTGTTTATTTTTGTATATGTTTATCTGACTCCTCCCACTAGAATATCAAGGTCATGAGAAAAAGGACTTTGTCTCTTTTGCTTACTGCTGTATCTCCAGCACCTAGTACCAGGCCTGTTGGCATTTAACAAATGTTTTTTCAGTGAATTACCACAGCTACCATAGCCACAAATCAAAAGAACTATCTATAGACACCTTTGTCTTTATCAAAGTGACATATTTAAATAAATGCCATAACTGCAGATAATTCTATTTTTATGCTATGTACTGGGTAATGATAGGAAAAAAATGCAAGATAAGTATTGTTATATTATCTTTTTAATAGTCACCAGTATTTATTGAATGCCCACTCTGCTAAGGCATAGTATTGGATGCTGTGCCTGTTGTTTTCAAGAAACTTTTCCTGATTGCTAAAAATGAATAATCTAAACAGCAAGTGAATGTAGGAAAATATGTGTGACTATTAGAAGGTATATTAAATCATGTTTTCTCACATGATTGAGGGGTATATCATAGAGTGTGTTTTACTAAGTGTGAGTGCCTGAAAGATGGGGGAAAGAATGGGAACTTGGGGCAGTAAGAATACTAAGTTACAGTTTCTACACATATACCCCTATCTCCTGAAGTAACTGCATAACCTAATTAACTTCTGTGTGTTCTTCAGCTTTTAGTTCAAGAGCTATTATAGATCCATGTCCTTTGTTATTTGTATTCAGAAAAGTATATTTAGAGCATCATTTGTATTTTTAAATTATTTATTTATTTATTGTATGGTTATTTTACTCTGTCTCCTCCACTGTACACAAAGCTTTGCTAGCAGAGACCATGTCTGTTTTTACTCATTGTTGCATCTGCAAAAGCTAGCATTTGGTCAGCTCTCAATATTTGGTTATGAATGAAAGAAGGTGGATATGGAGGAGGGAAGGAAGAGAAAAAAGACTTTTAAGACCTCATGAATTAGTATGTATGGTATGTAGGATGAGTAGCATGTGATCTAGGACAGCAGTAGAGGAATAGGAAGGAAAGTACAGAAAAGGAATATACTTTTTTGAAAAAATGAAGAGCTCATTAGCGATGTAGTAAGGAAAACAGAGTAATCAAAAAAGACTAAAAGACAATCAGGTTTTAATCCTGAGTGATTATAATTAGTTGTTAGGTACTTTTAACAGAAATGGAGAAGTCAGGAAGATAAGTTGATTTAGTGAGAGACATAATACAGTTACTTTATAAGAATTCTAGTCTCCAGCCCCAGATGAGTGATATTATATGGCACTGAGGAAATCTAGAATTGACTCTGGAATTCCTGTTGGTAATCATGGAGAATGAGTGCATTGCCATAAGATGAATGTCTTAGTCCATTCAGGCTGATATAACAAAAATACCATAGACTGAATGGCTTATAAACCACAGAAATTTATTTCTCACAGTTCTGGGGGCTGAGAAATCTAAGATCAAGATGCTGACAGATTCATTGTCTGATGAGGGACCACTCCCTTGTTCACAGATGACCATCTTCTCATTGTAACCTTATATATAATAGCAGAAGAGTCAAGTAAGCTCTCTGGGGTCTCTTTTATAAGGACATTAATCCCTTATAAAGGAGCCCTCATAACATAATCACCTCCCAGAGTTCCCTACCTTCCAATACCAACACACTGGGGGGTTGGGATTTCACAATATGAATTTGGGGGGTGGATGGGATGCAAACATTCAGTCTGTAGCAATGGGTGAACATCTGATTTTCACAGAAGAACATGGAGCAGGCCATAGACTATAGAAATTAACCAACATTCATGAGCTTCATGTCAGTGCCTGGCAAAATAGGATTATTAAACAGATGGTTTGTGAGCACTTAGATAATGAAGTGTAGTGATCACTAGGAGCCACCATGAGTTCACCATAACAAATCACATCAAAATAACTTAATTTGTTTTAATAGGATTACTAGATTAGGGAAAACCATAGACTACAATAAAGCATTTAACTAAGTTGCTTGTTGTGGACAAGTTGAAGAAATGTGGTCTTAATAAGAGTTTGGTAAGTATATTCATGAGTGATTGTATAATCATATTCATAGCAAATAAATTAATTATTTAACAAGAAACAATATAGGGAGGTGGTTACAGTATAGGTTCTAGAACCAGCCTGCCTTGGTTTGAATCCTGGCTCTGCCACTTACTATTTGTATGACCTTAGGCGAGTTACTTCATCCTTTTAAGCTTCAATTCCTCTCCTGTAAAAATAGGGATAATAATAATTATTACTACTTCATAGTGTTGTTGTGGAAATTTAATGAATTGTCACAAACAGTAAGCAGTAAGCACTTAATAAATACCTTTAATAAATATAGGGTTTTGTGGATTTTTTTAACCAGGAGGAAAGTCTGTAATGACTTGCTGTAAGGCTGTTAACCAAGCCTGTCCCATTTGACATTTTTGTCCAAAATGTAAATGAAGACACTGGAATTTGAACTTAAGGATAGCCCAAATCTGGCAGAGAGCCAGCACATGAATAGCATAGTCAGGCTAACAATAGACCTTCATAAGCTTAAAGATAATCTGAACCTGGCAAGGGAAAATTATGAAATCCCTTCTTTAGTTCTAGCAGTCAATTGTACCTGCTTAAAAGAACTTTGTAAGAAAAAGACTTAGCAACTTGAACTGACTACAAGTTCCATTTGAGCCATCATTTTTAAAATGCAGAAAGTAATTTATTGAACAGACTGAAGGAAGAAACAGGCCCACTGTGGGTTTGCTGTATTATCCAGAGCATGTGTTGATACTGTAATTCTATTCCATACACAAGTTTAATAGAAACATTAGTAAACTGAGACAATAACCCAAGATAATGAATATGTTTGTAAACTGTAAGAGGAGCTAAGAAGAACACTTTTAACCTGGAAAAGGAAAGGTGAGATATATATTAGACTGATCTTCAGCTAACAGAAAATATATAGAATACAGATTGGATTTATTTGGTAAGGCTCATTTTGGAAGAGCTAGCATCCAGAAGGCAGTTTTTAGCTTAGTATTAAGATGTTCTAATGATTGTAGCTCTTTAAAAATGAAATGGGGGCCAGGCGCGGTGGCTCACGCCTGTAATCCCAGCACTTTGGGAGGCTGAGGCAGGCGGATCACCTGAGGTCAGGAGTTCGAGACCAGCCTGGCCAACATGGTGAAACCCCGTCTCTACTAAAAATAAAAAATTAGCTGGGCGTGGGGGTGGGAGCCTGTAATCCCAGCTACTTGGGAAGCTGAGGCAAGATAATCGCTTGAACCTGGGAGGCGGAGGTTGCAGTGAGCCAAGATTGCACCATTGCACTCCAGCCTGGGCAACAAGAGCGAAACTCCATCTCAAAATAAATAAATAAGAAATGGGTTGATTTGTGAATTCATAAAATCCCCAACCTTAGAAGTATTCAAGACGAGGCAGGATGTCTACTTATCAGGCATATGGTGGCACAAACTCCTGTATCAGGTGGGAAATTAGAACTTTAAGGTCTCTTCCAGTATTAACATTCTAGTGTATTTGAGGACTTCACTTGTACACATGTTAAATTTCATTTAGCTGCTTTGTCTTCTTCAAGTAATAATAGTCATCTGTAGCCTATGTGAGTTCCAAAATGACTTCAGTAGCAGTTGAAAGAAATTTAGAAGAGTAGTTTGGTTGCCAGTCATTTTAACAGACCTATCCCATGTACAGAAGTCTTCTACTCTATTTCAGAAATGAATTAGCATCTGGGTCAATAAACATGTAGGTAGGAACTTCTTTGGTGGTTTTAGAGTATAGCAAAACCTACTGGTTATACAATCTTTCTTTTTTTTTTTCTTTGAGATGGAGTCTCACTGTGTCGCACAGGCTGGAGTGCAGTGGCATGATCTCAGGTCTCTGCAACTTCTGCCTCCCAGGTTCAAGGAATCCTCCCTCCTCAGCCTCCTGAGTAGCTGGGATTACAGGTGTATGCCACCACACCTGTCTAATTTTTGTATTTTTAGTAGAGATGGGGTTTCACCATGTTGGCCAGGCTAGTCTCAAAACTCCTGACCTCAGGTGATTCGCCCGCCTTAGCCTCCCAGAGTGCTCGGATTGCAAGTGTGAGCCACCACACCCTGCTCCATAGGACACAATCTTGTAAGTCCATAGAGATAAGGAATAAATAAAATCAATATTAAATAATATATAAAGTATGTCAAACATACATGTGCCTGAAATTTCTATTAACGCTTAACCATTAAAAATTGATTTTTTCAGTAGTCTTTCAAAAATTCCCAAGACACATAGCAATGATTAGCAATTTCTCAATTTGTGTCTAATTACTATGTAAGAGATTTTAAAGATATAAAAACATATCTTGAAGAAGATATGTCATAATGTCATATCTCATTATGACAGCCTAAAATAATTACTTATTTAGCATTTGAATGTAAATGATAAGGGATTTCATGAAGCTTTTCGCTTAAAATGTTTGAACATGTTTAGAATGACTTTGTTATGTACGTGGTTCTGTGCCAGAAATCTTCATCACAACAGCTTGGCAAAAATATGTTGTTCTTTTCCATTAAACTTATTTAACAGACTTTTAATACCATACAGAAGATATTTGAACAAGCTTCAGTTATAAAATAAAAGTACACTTGCCCTTTTTTCTCGTTTCTTTAGATAAGTGGGCACTAGAAATTATAGATAGTTTTGGCAAGAGTTCAAGGGTTAATGTAGCAGATAAATAAAAGGAATTTTCTGTAAATTGAGACCTGCATTATTTCAGTTGTCTTGTCTTTCCTTACCTAACTCATTTAATTTTAAAAAGTAAATACCTAAATTCTTCCTGACAGTGTGCTCAGCTTTTACTATCGTTTATTACTTCAATTATACTTGATATCACTTAGAACAATCTGCCATTTGGAAATCTCAGTATAGCCTGGAGCTTAGTATTAGATCTGGCTGCTATTGTAACATGTACAGCATATGACATTAATGTATCAAAATTAGATTGGATCATCCCTCCTGGTTAAATTTATTTCACATTTCTTTTGTATTCAGTTAACATAAACCTATTAGGGAAGCTGACACATGGGGATGGCTGTATAGGAAGGATATTTTTAAAGTATTTTGATTAAAAAATGAAATTATGAAGCCATGGCTTTTCTGAGTTGTGTAATCTTTTTTGCTTTTTAAAAATGTCACAAAGCCCAAGTCCCACACATTTATATTATTCAACTTGTGTATGCATATAAGGAGTTACTCCAGGATTAAGGAGTGACAGAAGAGAGGCTTTCACTAATTGGACTTAACTCCTTTCTTTGTTTAAATCAGATATTAAGTTCTTTTTCCTACCCTATGTTCATCCTTAAGCCAAAATAAATGACATATTTCTGAGATAGAAATTGCCCGTATGTTAGCTGATAGCGTAAATATTGATGACAGTTATCCCAGGTTTACTCTTCTAAACCTTTCCACCTGCCGTGTGTCTAGTTATCTGAAACTAATGGAAATCCCATGTAAGATCTGCACTAAAAGTCAACTCAAATGCTCACAGTGGCAGAATCAGTAAACGTACTAGTATAATGAAATTTTATAATAAAATGCATTATTCTATAGCAGTCTCTATGAAGAAAACTTAAGACTAAAGGGCATTAAGTTCATTTTTAATACCTTATTAGAAATCCAACTTCTGAATGTTTTGTGTTTTTACAGTTTTAATTATCATAATGTTAACTCTCTCTGATTGCCAGAAACACCTTTGTAAGCAAACCCCACAAACATTTAAATAACGTCTTGAGGGTCTAACAATTCTCAAGACATCTATTTGGAAGAATTTTTGAGTTTCATGGGCAAAGAAAACCTGGAAATAAATTTGTTAAACCAAGCATAATCAACTTTCTCTTACTCAACTGGGGATTATCCAATTTATGAGTTACTTACTTCTTTTTTTAAAACAATCTTTTAAAAGATCTGTTAGTGGAGAATTGGTGCAGTTGCTGGTTAAGGAGAGTATTTGGGCTATATGTGAATCTTTTTAAATCTAAGTTCTCTGTTACCCATTGATTATTGACAATTGAAATTGTCTGGTCTTCTGCAGTGTCTCCTAATGTTTTTGAGTGTTTGTTTTTCATATGTAAAACTGATCAAGTGCAATTTAACAATTTTTTAATTTCGTTTTTCCCCTTTTTATGTTGTATGTGACTGTATGACTGTACTCAAAGAGCTTTTAAAGCAGTATAAATTGTTTTCTTGTCTTTCCAGTTGAGACATTTGGGAAATGATGAAGTGCACATTGTTTGGTCAGAGCATACTAGAGACTACAGGAGAGGAATTATTCCCACAGAATTTGGTGATGTCCTTATTGTAATATATCCAATGAAAAATCACATGTTCAGTATTCAGATAATGAAAAAACCAGAGGTAAGAACTCCTTATCTTCCATTTTAATAATAGATTTTGGTTCATAGGGGTTCATGGGTTTCTTTCCATGTTACAGAATAAAATTTGGAGTAGGCATCAAGTTGTGAAACTGAGGGTAAATGTAACATAGACCCTGGTAGCTACATGGATTGCCTAAGCCTGGTTCAGAAGGAGCTAAAACAGAATAAATAGCAAGAAACTGTGTTTAAATGGAGGATTTGGCTAGGTAGTGCCAGAGTGAAAGTTCCTTTGTACCAAGCTCAAAAAGGACTTACCTTTTATTAAGAGAACAATTACAATTTCCTAAAAATCACAGTAAGAAGTAATCATTTACTTTATAATAGGACTATTCCTATATTTTTAGTTGATATATCTTATTAAGATTGCATGATTATTAGTCATGTCAATAAATGAGGATTCTACAAATACAAAAAAATAAGCCAAATGGTTCAGTCACCTATCCTATAGTTGGATGTCTTATATATACACCATAGAATTCAAACACACTATTGCAGAAATATTTTCTTCCAGGATAATAAAAGTTTGGTAGTATTTTTGGTGTGTTCCTTCCCTTTTTTAAACTGAATTCTTCAGTTTCTAGAAAACCTACATTTGACAATTGATTAAGAATCTTCAGAATTCCTTGAATTGGATTAAGTTTCTCATGTATGAATTTCTTATGTGTGAATTTAGGTTTCTTCAGGGTTCACCTAAACCAGAGGCCAGCAGACTGTGGCCCATAGCCTGGTTTCATACAACCCACAAGCTAAGAATATTTCGGTTTTGGTTTTGGGTTTTTTTACATTTTTAAAGAGACGTTTTGGTGGTGGTGGTGGTGGTGGTGGTGGTTTTGGTTTGGTTTTTGGTTTTTTTGAGACGGAGTCTGGCTCTCGCTCTGTCACCCAGGCTGGAGTGCGGTGGCGCAATCTCGGCTCACTGCAACCTCTGCCTCCCGGGTTCAAGCAATTCCCTGTCTCAGCCTCCCGAGTAGCTGGTACTACAGGTGCCTGCCGCCATGCCCGGCTAATTTTTCTATTTTTAGTAGAGACAGGTTTTCACCATCTTGGTCAGGCTGGTCTCGAACTCTTGACTTCAGGTGATCTGGCCTCCCAAAGTGCTGGGATTACAGGCATGAGCCACCGTGCCCAGCCTTAAAGAATTAAAAAAAAAAAAAATTGAAGAATATACAACAGAGAGAACATGTGACCACAAAATCTAAAATATTTACCATCTTATCCAGAGCTTACCTCCTTGCCTTCAGCTGCCATTTATGCCAACCTTATTCAAACAGAATTTCTAAGTTTTGAAACCGTGAGTGAGTCACCTCACAAAAATAACATTTAATTATCAAAACATAGATATTTTTTCTAATAAACTGTGTAATAAGGGTTTTAGGTTCTGTAGTAAAGCTAGTGTCACACAAAAATAATGAAAAACTAACTTCTTGCCTATAAGTATATATTTTTCTTTTGTTCACTCAATGGAGAAAAGGAAATTTACTTCTAGTGTTGGCTTTTTGTGTACAATTGAAACTAGTAAAATTTGAAAATTGGCTAAGTGGGTAAATTATTTACTCAGTTACATGAAGCACATAGTTCTTTTGAATAGACACCCTATAAACCTTTGACATTTTTATTGTCCTAGTATGAGTGACCCATCACAGAAAAGAATTGAATTCAAATAGTATTTTTACTGAAGGAATAACTAAAGAAGCAGCAGAAATACTTTTGGATGCGAAGTGTCTTGATTGCTCTTATTTACAATTTGTCTGTAATTTGAATGTAAAATTATGTTCTGATTTCTCAATCAGGTTCCCTTCTTTGGTCCCCTTTTTGATGGTGCTATTGTGAATGGAAAGGTTCTACCCATTATGGTTAGAGCAACAGCTATAAATGCAAGCCGTGCTCTGAAATCTCTGATTCCATTGTATCAAAACTTGTATCCTTTTTTTAATGTAATGGTTTCTACTCTAACGTATGTCTACTCACAAAGGTAAATATTTCTTATGTATTGTTAAAGGCTTTTATTTTCTAGGGTTTTTTTAATATTTTTTGTAGAAATGGAGTATCATTATGTTTCCCGGGCTTGTCTCAAACTCCTGGGCTCAAATGATTGTCCCACCTTGGTCAGCCTCCTAAAGTGCTGAGATTACAGGTGTGAGCCACTGCACCCTGCCTGATTCCCTGTTTATTGATGTATAGATGATTCACTTCCTCCCCAGTGTTGGAGCAGTTATATTTGAATGATATATTTTCTTTCACATGCTTTTTTTTTTTTTTTTTTGAGATGGAGTCTCACTTTTGTCACCCAGGCTGGAGTGCAATGGCACGATCTCAGCTCACTGCAACCTCCGACTCTGGGGTTCAAGCAGTTCTTCTGCCTCAGCTTCCCAATTAGCTGGGATTACAGGCATCCACCACCACGCCCAGCTAATTTTTGTATTTTTAGTAGAGACAGGGTTTTACCATGTTGGCCAGGCTGGTCTCGAACTCCTGACCTCAGGTGATCCGCCCGCCTCGGCCTCCCAAAGTGCTGGGATTACAGACCTGAGCCACTGCACCCAGCCCTCTTTTATATACTTTTAATCAGTACTAATCTTTTGGTTAATTAGAGTCCCATTATGTGTCAGGTACTCTACGACTCTGGAGTTGCAGAAGTAATCAAAACAGTCATTGCAAATAATTCAATCTAGTTGGGGAAACATACTGTATTCAGCGTACATGTTGTTAATAGAGATATGGGCAGGTATTCCAGAAATATAGTAACAAGGGGTCTCTCACTCACCTGGATGGAGTGGTGTTGTCAGGAAACACTTCTGAAAAAGTGAGGATTGAACCGATTTTGAAGGACAAATAAGAGTTAATCAGGTGGAAGAGCCAAAGAGCCTTCCAAGCAGAGGGAACAACATAATCAGAGACGTGGAGGTATGAGAAGATGGGGAATGTTTAAGAGCATACCTTCCAGAGCCAGATTGCCTAAACTCAAATGCTGGCCTTGCTTTCTTAGCTGTGTAGCCTTCGGAAAATTATTTAACCTTTTTGAGCCTGAGTTTTCTTGTCTATAAAATGAGAATGATAATAATATCTAGCTCATAGTGTTATGACAACTAATAATGAGTCAATATGTGTAAAGCTCTTAAAACAGTGCCTGGCACACAACATACGCAAAGTTTTAAATTTAAATTGTTTTCTGATATTCCTTTCTAAAATAAATTTATGTTTTTCATATAATTTTTCTATATGATTTAAAACATTTTATTTTTTATATAATAAACTGTAAATGATAAGCTTTAAAGGAAGGTTTTTAAAAATATCTTATGTTCCAGTCCACATGAAATAGATTTATTATCTTAACTTGGTAGTTTACCACGTACATTTTCTTCTTTTGATGAAAATAGACTTAAGCTATCTGATTACTCTGTAATTTCTCATGTATTCTGACACAGTGAAATGGAATTGCAGGTGGATCATGGTATGTTACATTGATTAAGCTTAATGACATTTCTGTAGTATTTCTTTTTCATAGCATTTATATCTTCACTTACTTTAAACTGAAAACTCATATTTGAAGTAGTCATTTTAGTGAAATCATAATGACTAAAATGAGCCTTGAATTGTTAACAAAAGTATAATTTGGAGACATCCACTAAATAGAGATTTATCAATTGAAAAGAAATTTCGGTAGGCAAGTTCAGTGAGTAGTATGGACATAGCGAGTTTATTTCTAAGTCGCTTGTCTTTGACTATACAGTCTGTTGATTGTTTCTGAAGATTGTTTTGAAGACTATATTGTCTGTTGATTGTTTGAAGCATTAGGAGGAACTATTCAAGAAGACCCTTGAGTTTTTGTGAACCCTGCTGAGCTCAGCCAGCAATCAGTTTCATTTCCTTTACCTTTGGGGCCTGGAATCTTGAGTCTTTTCCCCAGATGTGAATAAACTATGGGGAGATTGATTTGTGAAACCCATACTCACAGCTTACCATTTATAAGGTCCACACATACCATGTGCCTTTTTTAGGAATTACAGCTTCATTCCCTAGATACAGTATCTTTTTCCTTTACAAAACAAGATGCTTACTGACAAATTCTCACTTTCCTAGTCTACTTTTTCTAAATTTTTATTATTCTGATTTTTATCTCATTGTAACACAGGTTGAATATCCCTTCTCTGAAATTCTTGAGACCAGAAGTGTTTCAGATTTCAGATTTTTTTGGATTTTGGAAAATTTCATTATACTTACCAATTAATTGAACATTTCTAATCTGAATACCTGAAATCTGAAATTCTTCAATGAATGTTTCCTTTGAGTGTCATGTCAGAGCTCAAAAGTTTCAGATTTTGGAGCATTTTAGATTTCAGATTTTCAGCTTAGGGATATTCAACCTGTACTTCCATAAAAGCTTTGTAGTTTTAATCTGTTTATTGGCATATACTTTTCAGTTTGTTGTCTCCTGAATATCTCTAGAACAGTAGCTAATCTAACATGTAATATACAGGTTATTACCCATAAATTTTATCCACTCTGTTAGCTTCATCAAGGATATTTACTCTCTGACCTTTGCCTCTTTCACAGTTCACTATATCCTAATGTCCATTCTGAGAGTGTCCTCTGTCATTTCATTAAAGGTGCAATTGAAAGTGGAGCATAGAGGTAGATATGGAAGAGTTTGTACTTTCTTGTGTAAATAAATGTCTTAGGTCTTTTTGGAAAGTGATGAGATCGATTAGATTGTAATGCAAAACTCTATTTGCCTCTTGTGTCATAAAATAGGAACTCAACTTATTGAGCAAGCACAAACTTTCTGACATGAGGTACAACAACATTTAAGACGCACTCCTTACCAAGTAGTTTTAAAATGCAAACTCAAGAGTTTTGGGAATATGGCTTAATTTTTTTTTCTACATCCCTGTTCATAGTCTTCTATTTCAGACTTCATGTTACACTAAAGGTATATAAAAGCTGGCTTTGCAGTTAGAAAGCATTAATTTTTAACTCAAGCTCTGCCTTGTGATCTTGGCCAAGTCACAGAATCTCTGAACCTCACTTTCTTCAGCAGTAAAAAAGATGCTAATAACCATCTCAGAATTGTTGTAAAGATTAAATGAGATAATGAACTTGGATGTACTTAGTAGATATAATAATAAGTTACATTATTTTGTGCAATGATTAATCCTGTTATGTGTAAAGATTACAGTCAATATAAAACAAGTCTACCCAACACCAAGGAATTGCCTAATTGGATTTTTATGTTTGGTTGATTGGTAGGTTGATCGATTGGGTTGGATTTTTCAGGCCTACTTCATCATGTTTTTAATAGCCAATCTTGCTAAGATGTTAATAGATACCACATTGGAGAAAATTGATGAAAATAGTAAACATGAATACTTTATTTAAACAGAAAATCTGAAGTTTTCTACCAGCAAAATTACTTCTGGGACACAGAGTAAATACATTAAATCAGGTAGATCAAACAAATTTTTCTTGACTTGGAATCTTGAGTTTAGAAACTACAGGAAGTTGTTTTCCCATGCTACCTGAGTGTAGTATATATACCTAGTGTAGTATGTATATACATGCAGCAAAGGCTAGTAGTATAGTATCTCTACTTAATACATACATACATATGCATATATATAGTACAAATATATATATAATGTACAAAGTTCTGTATTCTAAATGTTGGGGGGAAATGACTTCATACAGGTGGATTACTTGATTTTCAAATGAACATTTATATAATAAACTACAACTAGACATTTGTATTTTAAGATATTGAAATACAGGTACATCTGTCTTAATTTTAAATAAATACTTATTTCAGAAACATAATGTATTAAATTTTAAGATGTACCTTTTTGAAATATCAGATTAAGTTCTCATTAAGGAAAAAATCAAGCATTTTAAAATTGGTCAACAATTTAGTTAACATAAATTACAACAGAAATTGAGATACAGGTAGGCTTTGGAAACCACCAGTTAATCCTTTACTCTTCATAAAAGAAATGAAGGGATAAAAAATAATAAGCTTGATTATATTTGGATAATTGTACTGCTGTGTCAGTTATTTTATGCCCAATAAAAGTACTCACTAAGATTCCAAAGCATAAATTGTGCTATTTATGATCATTAAATACAGTTTAAATTTTATCCTAGGAACATGTTCTAAAACCATGAATCTAATGTTGTTCACTAAATGGGGACAATATTGATTGTCATATGCTACCCAAATCGATCATACCAGCAGCCAGAATTACAGTAATCTGTCTGTATTGATGACTGTCTTTCAAGCTGAAACCTCTCCTTCACTGCACTTGTTTCTTACATTACTTGTACTGGAAAAGCATTTTCTTACAACCTCTGATTTTGTCAGCTAGGTACTTTTTTTTTCAGGCAGGGGAGGGGTCTGGAGCTCAATTTGTTAGTTTAATCATGCAATTAGAATTGAAATGCAACACTGGGGAGGAAAACCAAGCAGATTCTGTGTAACCATTGGACCAGAGAGGTATTTCAGCTTTAATCCTAGTCATCGTTTATTAGTTACCTATTGAAAGAGTGTTCATGGTTTTTTTTGTTTCTGTTTTTTCAGTGGGAATCATAATCCCAAATTATTAATTTCATGACCTCAGCCATCATGATTCTATTCCTTAAATAAAAATTTTAAAGCAATTATTTCTTTTGATCCTAAAGACATTTTGACTATGACTTCTGAATATACAAATGTTAAATATGATACTTTTAGGTAAATACTGTTTCTTCTTTTAGTGAGATTTATTATACATAGAAATTTGCAGAATTTACAATATATAATCATGTTGTAGTAGTGAGGGTTCTCAGAGAAACAGAACCAATAGGATGTATATATAAAGAGAGAGAAAAGAGATTTGTTTTAAGGAATTTGTTCATGTAGTTGTGGGGGCTGGCAAGTTCGAAATCTGTAGGAGACTCAGGGAAGAGTTGATGTTGCAGTCTGAGTCTGAAGGCAGAATTCTCTCCTTCCTCAGGGGACCTCAGTGTTTTCTCTTAAAGTATTTAACTGATTGGATGAGGCCCACCCACATTATAGAGGGTAATCTGCTTTACCCAAAGTCTACTGATTTAAATGGTAATCAAATCTAAAATATAACTGTAACAGTATAAATATAACAGTATTGTACAGTAATTAAGAGTATAATATGTTATATATTATATTAATATTATAAAATATAACAGTAACATCTAGACTGATGTTTGACCAAAAACTAGGTCCCATGACCCAGCCAAGTTTACATAAAATTAACCAACATATCCTGTTTTTCTTTTCTTTTTATCCTTATTACAAATTATAATTTGAGAAAATACATAAATCATAAATGTACTAGGTAATGAATTATTACAGTTTAACTATCAACAAGTCAAGAAATAGAATTTTAGTTTTTCTTCCTTCAAAAATATTTATTGATCACTTACACAGTAAAGATTTTGAGAGGGATACAAAGACAAATCAGATAGTAATCCTGGCCTCATAAGCTTATAATTTAATAAGGAGAGAATAATATGTAATTACTAATTATAATAGAAGATTAAATGAAAATGTCCTGGTAGGGTTATAGATAAAATGCTATAAGAGTTCCAAGGGTGAAGAAATTACTTTGGAGTAAGAAGATCAGGAAAGAGTGTTTAGAAAATCTGGGCCTCAGAAGGTGGGGTTTGAGTAGATGTAATGCAACATGTCTGTTTTAATTCTTGTAATTTATAGTCCTAAGGTTTTGTATGCATATATGTATATTATAGAAGTATAATATTCTGAAATATACAGTATGGGGGATATTATATAATTAAATGGCATTTTAAAAGAATACTTTATTCCTCGATTTAGAATATTCTTTCCTACCACAACTAGTATCATTTGATTTCTTCTAATCTGTTTAGATTTGACTTTTTCTTAAATACCAGAATTGGGTTTCTATTTAACTTGATCAGGGAGATTACCAGAAGTCAGTGATTATTCTTCAATTAGTTACAGTTTATTCTCCCTCAAGCTCTACTACTCAAATGTCCAGTACCTGTTGCAAAGTAGGAAAGCCAAAACTAAGTGGAATGGAATTGATTGGTTCTGCTAATGCAGTTGCCTTTCGTTATAATAAAACATTATAAAACCTTTTGGGGGGGTCTGGCAGTATTGTTGCCATTTCACGTTAGAAGAAAATGAGTTTATTGAGAAACTATATAATTTTATGTATCTACTGTCTTTTGTAGATTATTTTCTCAGAAGATAACATCAATAAGTATGGGTTATCCTTAATTTAATGTGTAAAAAGAGGATAATAGTACCAAATTCAGGATGATGTAAGGATTAAGTAAAATTATCCACATGAAGCACTAGGTAACCTATCTGTCATGTAGCAAGAGTTCAGAAAATGGTAGCTACATGGGAGTTAATGATGCTGTCGTTATTATCATCTACATTGACACTTGGGATATTCTTCTAAAATGCAAACCTAAGTACACAGTCCTCAGTTTAGGATGGTTCAGCTTTATGATGGTACAAAAGCAATACACTGTTCAGTAGAAATCGTACTTAGAATTTTGAATTTTGATTCAAAATTCAGGAGAATTGCTTGAACCTGGGAGGCAGAGGTTGCAATGAGCCGAGATCATACCATTGCACTCCAGCCTGGGCGACAAGAGAGAAACTCCATCTCAAAAAAATATAGGCTTTGCATTAGATGATTTTACCCAACTGCAGGCTAGTGTTAAGTGTTCCAAGAACATTTAAAGTGGACGATAAGTTATATTCCTTATAACTCGGGTAAGTTATAATGTTCAGTAAGTTAGGTGTATTAAATGCATTTTCAATTTATGATGAGTATTTTAGAATGTAAGCCCATTGTAAGTCAAGAAACATCTGTATACTAAAAGACTTAAGATGGCTCTTAACTGCTTATTGAAACAAGTCTAAATTTTTTGATGACCTGGAAGCAATTATTTTTACCTTACCCTCCCTACCCTTATGTTTCTCACTGCAGTTTTGTCAAATATACCTGTACTCCTCCCCAGCTCCATCCCCCATCTTTACCCTCATCTCCTGCCACACTGACGCCCAGGGCACCTTATGTGTCCAACTAAGTCATATTCATTATTCCTGAATGCTCTTCTTTTTCAGGCCCATGTTGTTACCCCAGTAATGCCCATCTCTACTTTTTCTACCTAACATATTTATTATTCATGACCCAAATATCCTTTGTTTTTAAAAAAAAAAAAAAAACCTCCTTTACTATGCAAAACTATTATTTACACTGCCTCAAAACATTTTGTTATAGTACTTACTGTGTGTGTATATATTAGCAAGTCTTACTTACCCTCCTTGTTTCACTAACTTCCAGCACAGTGCCTAGCCTATGGTAGATGGCTAGTAATTTATTCTAATTAGAACAAGGTGGATGTATTTATTATCTATCTATTTGAAGTTTAGATTTAGCATGGATTCTTTTTTTTTTTTTTTTTTTTTTTTTGAGACGGACTCTCGCTCTGTTGCCCAGGCTGGAGTACAGTGGTGCTATCTCAGCTCACTGCAAGCTCCACCTCCTGGGTTCAAGCAATTCTCCTGCCTCAGCCTCCCAAGTCGCTGGGACTACAGGTGCATGCCACCACGCCCAGCTAATTTTTTGTATTTTTAGTAGAGATGGGGTTTCACCGTGTTAGCCAGGATGGTCTCGATCTCCTTAACTCGTGATCCGCCCACCTCGGCCTCCCAAAGTGCTGGGATTACAGGTGTGAGCCACCATGCCCGGCCATGGATTCTTTTAAGAATGGAAAAGCCCCAAATATTTTTTGTAGTAACTTATAGTTTGTGATTTGTATTAGACTAGGCTACAACTCTTAAGAGTTTACTGGGTAGGTAAGAAGAGGAAACCTAGGATCAGTGAAAATTGCCTCTGATACATCAATAAGCCAGGCTAGCACACATACAAGGGTTTTTTATTTTGACTACTTAATCAGTAGTATATTTTTATTAGAGGCCATTATAGTTTACTGAAGATAATTTTCAGACGTCATTCATTAATGAGGGTTTTCACTTCATTTGGGGTTGGGAGATCTCTTAGGGAGAAAAATGAGCTAAGACATCTCTGACTTGATGGCAGTGGCAGATGACTTGGGGAGGATACATCTTGGTGTCCCCTCCAAGGAGGAGGCAGCATGAGGCTGAGTCCTGAAGGCTCACACTTCCTGCTGTAAGGCAAGGAAAGTGGTAGCAACAGGAGAGCAGTAGGGGGAAGCAATGGGAGTCTAGACGCTGATGAGGTTTCCAATTTTGCTGCTTTAACATTTGTACCACCTGTGTTACTGAGTCCATTAGGAGCTCTCAAAATTTTGTGCCATTTGTTCTTCATGCTTTCTATGAAAGTCTTAAATATCATGGACAAATTGATTAGTTGTTAAATCAAATTGATTAGTTGTTAAGTCAAATTGATTTTTAACTAAGATGTATAGTTATGGTCATTCTCTTCAAAAGAAGAGAAGATAATTCTTCAAATAAAATGTCTTACCAGCTAAGTGATCCAGGTTTTGTGGTCTTTGAAAAGCTCACAGCCATTGTGCTACTGGTACTAACCATTGTAGTAGGATCTCTCCAAGAGCAGACAAACATTCTTTACCTAACAATCTGCTCCATAATTGAAGGATTTAAATCTCCTGTATTCAGCCAGCCGCGGTGGCTGTAACTAGGTATTACAGGTACACACCTGTAATACCAGCACTTTGGGAGGTCAAGGTGGGCAGATCACTTGAGGCCAGGAGTTCAAGACGAGCCTGGGCTATATAGTGAAACCCTGTCTCTACTAAAAATACAAAAAATTAGCCAGGCATGATGGCACACGCCTGTAATCCCAGCTACTCAGGAGGCTTGAGGGATGAGAATTGCTTGAACCCAGAGGTTGCAGTGAGCCCAGATTGCACCACTGCACTCCAGCCTGGGCAACAGTGTAAGACTCTGTCTCCAAAAAAAAAAAAAAAACTCCTATATTAAAGACATGGCATTACAATTAAAGAATTTTTTGCTGTGCTTACACATCCCCTTGTCATGGATTTTGCTGCCAAGTCTTGTAGTCTTTGTAGTCTGTGTATACAGAGTAATTATTTAAACAGGGGCCCCATATATGTGCCACACTTCTACAGTGACTCTAGTATATTTTTGATTATGTCACTTTTAATTTATTTAGCTATTCTTTTCAAAAATGGCAGTATATGCCTGTTGATGATGTTACTGTATTTTTTTTTTTTTTTTTTTTTTTTTTTGAGACAGAGTTTTGCTCTTTCCCCCAGGCTGGAGTGCAGTGGCGCCATCTCGGCTCACTGCAACCTCCACTTTCCAGTTTCAAGCGTTTCTCCTGCCTCAGCCTCCCAAGTAGCTGGGATTACAGGTGCCTGCCACCACGCCCAGCTAATTTTGTATTTTTAGTAGTGACAGGGTTTCACCATGTTGGCCAGGCTGGTCTCAAACTCCTGACCTCGTGATCCATCTGCCTCGGCCTCCCAAAGTGCTGGGATTACAGGTGTGAGCCACCACGCCCTGCGATGTTACCGTATTTTAAAAGTACTGCATACCTTTAAAGATGGTAGTTTTGGTCTAGCAAATCCTTGTCCTTTCAAAAAGCAATAAATGTGAATCTCTGATATGTAATAACTTTGTGATAATAGTAAAGAAAGTTTATTCTGTCTGAAAATAACATTGTCTCTTAATGGTCTCTAGAGACAGTCTTTAAGGTTTTACTAATATTGACCAATAATTACTTACAGTTAAACTGTGGGAGCTCACAAAAATGACTTCAGTACATGGCCAACTTCCATTTCTGTTAACATTGTTTTAATTCTAGAGATGTTTTCAATTTTTATCTTCTACCAAGAACTTAATGCACTAATGATAAACTTAAGCAATTTGGGGTCATTCAGCAATAGTGATATAGACCAAGTAGGATGGTAAAGGTGATTAATTTTAAGTGGGAGAGGATAGTAGGGTGAGAGGATGGGATGGAAATTAGAGGAATGGCTTTACTATGGAAGAATTCTGCTAATATTTCAGAGACACATGGAACTTTTCTAGACAGATATGGTCAGGGAAGAATTTTTTAAGGGTAAGAAGTGGGCATGGAGGCATAAAAATGTGATATGGTCAAGAGATAAAAGGTGTTCAGTACTGCTGGATGATATAAAGGGAAGAGCAGTGGCAGATAAAGATCAAGAAGTAGGTCAAAACCAGATAATACAGTCAAGCAGAAAGAAAATAAACATAAATGTGGTTTTCTAATGCTACTGATTGTTTTATGGCAGCCAGTGTCTAAGGTAACAGTTCCTTCTGCTATTGTGTGTTTTTTACCCGTTGACTAGCGAAACAATTACAGCTTGAATTTCTTATTTTTCATTTTCTAGCGAAGCCTTTCCAAAATGTTTATTGATCGTTATTTTCATAAAGTCTTTTTTATGATAATTAGTTGAGCAATAATTGCCAGGCTAATAGCCAGTATTGCATTTTCTCAATGAGACTAAGATCTCTAAATGTTTGATAGTATTTATACATATGTATCATTTTTAAAAGAGCATCTGAGATTTTCATATTTCTTATGATAGACTCATGATAGACTCTTCATTCTTGCACAACAATCCTTTACACTTTTCCTATGAGATACTTTTATACAATTATTGAGTTTTTACACATTATTACACTTTTACACGTTATTGATGAATAAAGTACTTTTGTCCTAGTCTTATAATACATTGACTTCATGGCAACAACGACAAAAATACCAAAAGAAAGCATTACCACCATCTTATCTGTTTTGTCAAATTTAGGGTAACAGTATGGTCCACATATGCCAATCTGGACAGTTGGGTCATATCACAGTGCACGAGAAGAAAGAGAACTCCATCAGGGCACGGACAAAGTACAGTATTCCCTAAAAACAATGAAACTTGAAGTTTGCTTCTATCTTTATCACCTTCTCACCTGTGCTGGAATAGGGATTTTTTTTTTTTTCCTGTATTAAAACCCTATGATGTTGCAGTTTGTGATGACTGTGCACTGCTCCACTCACATTATTGTTCACCACACCTACTACATAATGTACAAGTTTTATTCTACTCTTTGTTTAAATATGAAAACAACTGTAGATTCAGATGCTATTTCGGGATTTCAAAGAGCAAAGAAGAAAGGATGTAAAGGAGAAATTAGTCTTTAAACATATTTGACATAGGAATTGAAGTGGTTTTCATTCATTCATTTTCATTGACTAAACATAGGCCTTTTGATATTAAATTTTTAATAATAATGGAATTAAAATTAAAGTATGGGTCACAAATCTATCCATTTTCTTCTAACTGCTATTCCTCTCAAACACTAGAATAGAGCCTATTTAAATCTTAACTTTTGCTTGCCAAACCACTGTTACCGTCCATCTGTTCATGCCAATTGTAAAGAAGGTTCAGTTTTTAGTGAAGCTTTGCATTTCACATAAGGTATGTGAAGTGAAATTTCACAAGGGACCTGATGGATCCTGATTCTTAGTGATAAACCTTTGGGGCCATCAGGGTTGGCATATGGTCCAGTATGATATGAAGGCTTGGGTTCCCTGGCTTCACTTCTTTGGCGTGAAGCTGATAAAACCTGGCTCTTGAGTATTATTTCACTGGACACCAATCATGGGCAGCAGGAACTGCCCATTTAACTCTCTGTGGGAAGGAAGCCCAGAGAGCATTCACAATGGTACCATTGTCGAGTTGCAAACTGCTCTGAACAGCTTGACAGCACTAGGGAGGAGGGGAAGGGGTTGCTTTACTAATTGCTGTTCAGAAAAGAGAAGAAGCAAAAATAGCTGTTGCAGAACTGATGTTTCTACATTTACTTACTCTCTTGCTAAGAATGTTGACTTTTATTTAGCATGTAACTACTATCAAAAAAGAAGGCAAATGAATATAAGCAACCACCTGTAGTAATTCCTTGTTAACATGCCATTATCTATTTTTAGCCCATCAGATTATTGCAGAGCAAAAGTCAGTTTTGCCTTATTTTTTTATTAGATGAAAATAAGGAATTTTTTATCTTCATAAGAATTTAATTGAGGTGAAGTGGATAAAATCATCACAATTCACATGTCAGATAAGGTTATAAATTTGGTTTAATTTACACTTTGCTTTTTAGGATTCCCAAATACCATCTGAATACATATAAACGATATTAGTATAGAAATGTAAATTAACTTTCTGCATAACACAAGTGCTAAAATAATCCACTAAAGATAAATTAGTCAGCACATCTTAAGGTTAAATGCCAGATTTATCATTTAAATGAGTAGCTCATAACTATTTCAGTCGTGTATGATTATCTCACTCATTGAATTCCCTCTGGTTGGATTTTTTTTAATGTGAGGGTTGTTTCCTTTTTTATGAAATATTGTATGCGCTGATATTTATATAAACACTCCTTGGCCTTTCTGTTTTCTTGGTCAGCTTTATCAGCAAGCAGTTGGGTAGTTTTGTTGCAAAGAAACAATGATCTACGACCTGAAAAAAAAATTAATGCTTATTTTCAGACTCCAGGGATTCTGACCCCATAGATGATTCTTTCTTTTCAGCTGAAATGAAGTTGACTAAATTATATTGCAGTATTATAATTTATGCAGCATGTTCTTAAATAGGATAAGGAAGAGATATTTTAAGAAACCTTTTAAATCTGTAAATTTTTTTAATGGGATGCTCTTGCTAGATTTGGGGAAATTCAAATGCATGTTTTGTAAAATCAGTAAATCTGTAAAATTTACTACTATTCCATATCCTGTGTTCTCTTAAGTAATTTTAGTAAATGGGCACCAGTGCAGTATTTCAAAAACAGTAATTCATTGAATGCCCATTCTTCCTTTTACTGCAGAATAGATTGTATTTAAGTCAAGATTAATGGATAGATTTTGATGTTAAAGTCCAGTGTCTACGCCTATCATTCCCTGGGGGCATATAGTGCATTAGTTTAAGCCAATGTACTGCTTATCATAGATTCTATGACACTGTCTTAAATGACAGTTTACTGTACTTTGTTTCTACTTACTATGATAATAAAATCACTTTTTTTGTATTCCCAATAATTATAGCACTTAAATAAAATCTTAATTAAATTAGTGCACATTTAAGTAGAGATAACACTTAAGTAATTGTACACTGTAAAATTTCACTTATTTGGGGTTTTTTTTTTTTTTTCTTTTTGCAGTCTTCTGACAGGGTCCAAGTAGATCTTTCCAAGAGTGAGAGGACATTATAATTTCATTAAATGAGAGGACATTATAATTTCACTAAATTTGAAATCCAGATACCCTAGTTTTTGTTTTGCTTCGTACAACTTTCATGAAAATAGAATATATATATATACACACACACACACACACACACACACACACATATTGGATAATCATATTAGTGCTTTTTGAAACCCACCAATGATTACTGGATTATTAAATCAGGAAGGATTTTCAGAGCCTTTAGGTAGGTTTAAATTTTTAAGCCTATTTATTTAAGGTTAATCGTTTTAAATGTATTTACACAAACTTTGGTGGAATTGGGCTTATCAACTTTTTACTTAATGTTTTCATTTAGTAATTGACTGATTTATGAGCAATTATATGTGGTCCAAATTTTATTCAACTCCAGCTTTCAATAATAGGGCTATCCTCACACTGCCTTAGCACCTGTTATGGATTTTGAGTCATCTGGCAGCCCATGGGACTTAGATAAAGAAGTACCAGGTGTCCTGCCTGTCTCCTAATTGAGACGCAGTGAAAACAATATAGACTTGGCAATATGGTTAAAAGGATGGATTAAAGCCCAGCTTTGTCTGCTCTGACAAATCACAGCTTTTCCTTCATGGTGTAGATAGTATCAACTACTAAAGAATTTCATGAATATAAGGCATCATAAAAATAGACAATAATTTGTCATAACCTGTTGCAGACTTTCAGAAGAATTTTTATTAGTATAAGCAATATTAATAACAAGATTCATGCAATTTGTTTAGGGGAATTTTATTTTTTACTACATGTGAACTAGACTGCATGTTTCTGGAAAAAATTAGCTACAGTAGGAAAGAAATGGAATATCTTTCCCTCTGCCAGATCTTAATTTATCAGATCTTGCTTTATAAGGTAAGCAGTATAGTTAGCTTTCATCTTATAAATGAACAGTGTATATTATATATTAGTCCATGAGATACTAATTACCCGGTGTATTTCAGAAAATTTGCTACTTTACTACCGATAATAACCATGAGATCCTTGAGATGTACTTGCAAAATATGTCTACCCATATGCTATGTCTCAATAAAATTCTTATTTTTCATTCTTTTTTCAAGACCCTGTGTAATGATATTGCCTCAGAATGTTTAAAGATATTTCAAGGCCTTTTAAAACTGAAGTGCCAAATGTGGTTTGTTTTCAAATTTTTATTTTAGAACATGCAAGGGGTTTTACTGTAGTATAGTCACTAATGTATAGTAAACTATAGTATAGCAAATAGTATTTTACTGTACTAATATGTAAACAAACATCTTTCAAAAATTGCCAGTCTTAGAATTTAAGCTAATATTCATTATTTTGACATAACTAAAAGGCCTAATATACCTTTGCTTTTTCACCGCACAACACCTAGGTCATTGAGATTGGATGTAGAGAGAGCATTGGACTGTTAATTAAAAGACCAAGATTCTAGTCCCAGCTCTATCCATCAGCAGCTTTGTTTATCCAAGCAAATCTCTGTACTCTCCATTCAGGCAAGCCTTATTGCTGCCTATAAACATTAGTAAAATAAACTAATTTTACCAAGCTTCCTGGAAGTAATGTTGATGGATGTATCCTTCCTCTAGTTCAAACTGTCCTAAATATTCTCGATAAATGATGCCTTGTCTTGGGATAACCTCTTTCAAGGTGGCCTTTTTAAAAACCTAAATATTTAACATTTTTCAAGTGTTGTTTTTCAAGGGTATTATTACTTCTATTCTTATGGTATACAGAGCAGTTTTGGAAATCTGCCTAAAATGATTTGAAATTACCCTTCATTTAATTTTCTCTGTAAAGATTTTCTCATTCTTCCCTTTTTTTCCCTTCTCTATAAATGGCCACTTAAGCAAATAGAATTAGTTTGACTAAATTCATTTCTCATGCCATTGTAGAATTTATGAAAAAAATTTAAACAATTATCACAACCAATGGGGGAAATGTTTATTTCAATGCTAAATTATGAGTTATAATTACATTGCCTAAAGAAAAAATCCTTCTTTAAGATTATGAGGATTTAAAGAAGTAATTATCAGTTTTCTTTTCTCTTAATGTAATACTTTACATATTTATACATTGTGCTTTATTTACTTTTTTTTGGTTCCAGAGAGGGCCAGCAAGATCAAGGGGCATGGTAGAACCAAAATCTTTCTCACAAGAAAGATTCAAACTCTAAATCCAGTTCTAGGAAAGTTCCAACTATATTTCCCCCTAAAAGGTTTGCCTTTACGGAGCCATATGGGGATTAGAGGAAAGGGGCTGTCAGCATAACAGACATCTCCTAATCTACTATCAAACCAACTTTATTCATTCCTTCTAGAAGTTGTAAACAGTCATTGAATACTACCAGGCCCTGTGTTGGGTGTTGAAGACATAAAGATAAGAAGACAAGGTCTCTGTCCCCATGGCGTTGGTCTCACCACTATCTGTAACCACAAAATGGATCATAAAAATTTCAATAACATAAGTAGAATGGCTGGATTAGTAGTCTCTAAAGTGAAGAAGTAACATTGAAGAACCACCAAATCTGCCCCCAAGAATCAGGTATAAAAACTATTTCTTAAGAAAGTGTATTTAGTAGAAGAACAAGCCTAAGGAAAGAGTTCTCTAAAGGGGATCTGGCAGGTGGGCGTTTTGCAGCAATCTTCAAGATGTATGATGTGGAAACTCACCATAGCCAATTTCAGGCTACCAACCTTACAAACTTTATGAGTATTGAATAATTTACTCTAATCTGCTCAACTTAAGTAGTACTCAGATTTCAGCTACTTTAAGTTACAACTCAAATATGATTTAAGTTGTACTCGCCAAAAATTTTTTTTAAATCAGTAGGCAACATTTCTAAGTAACTATTGGAACACTCCCTCTTCCTGTGCTTACTATTTTTGGAATCTTCTGTCTAGAGAAGGGAGATAAAATTCCTAAGTGCTGAAACTGCAAAGAAGCTATAGAAATACATGAGTGTAGGGAAGTGCTTACTAAATTAAGAATTTCAGAATGGGCCTTAAATCCCTGAGACTATGCCATTGAGCACAGATATAAACACTTTATACTTGCCTTTATTTTAAAATGAGCCAATCGTTTTTTCTTGTTTAGGAAATAAAACATGAAACCTGAACTTAAGAGGAAAATAAGCAATTATACAGATTTTTGATATCTGCTTACAAGTTGTAATTTTTATAATTCCTTTTTGTGAAAATTATACCTTATATTCATTCTTGTGTATAACATATGTATACACATACATATATACACACACACACACACATTTCCATTTCTTTCAGACTAGTCACAAATTAGATTTGAACTGAATGTTTATACAGCCTACTGGTTGTGCCATGGAATTACAAAACTGAAAGCTTTCCCTTTTCTAACATTACAAGCAGTTCAGAATTACCAGATTAATAAAATTATTGTGGAGAATGAAAGGTGTTGCTTCTTTAAAACCAAATCTACCTTTATCTATTCTATGTGTTAATAAAGTTGAAATACTTGATACTGCATAACCTTCTGCAGTATCTTTTGTCCTTTTCCTCCATGAGAAATCAGTTTCCTTGCATCAGAATAAGTCAAAATTCCCTCTCTCTGTACGTGCCGCAAACAAGAAATATTAGTAGTATTATCAAAGAGTTCTTGCACATGAATACAGGTATATTTCTTAAACTGACATCAAAAATTGTCCTCCTAGAGACAGCACCTGCTGTTTACAAAGATGTGAGCCAAAGGTCAAAATAAAGTATTTCAGGACAGGTGTCAGGGCACTTTTGTGTTACCCCGTATTTGTATCCTTTATCTTCAACACCCTATGAAGTGAGCAGGTGATGGTATCCCCATTTAACTTACAGATATATCCCCATTTAACATACAGATAAATTATGGCACAGAAAATTTATGCTTATCTTTCCAGGATCAGTCTGAAATTGAACCCAGTTTCTTAATAGCTGGTCTTGAAGCTTAAAATCAAGAGTAATAATTTAAAATATGTAATGATGTTAACTTAATATTAATGAATTACAGATTACATTTAAACTGTTTCTTTACGCTATAGACATTTTGTTCCCTTATTTTTAGAATAATAATATTCCTTCCCCCCTTTTTTCCTTTTGTAGAAAGCGGAAGGAGGATTAGTGGATAATTATATTTCTGTGATTGCAGCACCTGTGTGTTTTTTTTTTTGATTGGCTAGTTCTGTATTAAAGATTCCTACTAGCTAAAAGTCTCCCTCATCAAATGGTTTTTATTAGCTAATTTTGGCTTGAGTTGTTTTAAATTTACAACCAAAATCTGCTTACTTCAACTTAGATTTGTACTTTAAATTTTTGTTCTGAATTTTTTTATTTACCTTCACCTTTTTATCATCTTATCCATTTCGGTTTTTTAATTTCAATGCCAATGGCAACAGGCACTCACCATATAAAACGATAGCTTGAGTTGTCCTGTTGTTGCCAGCTGTGGAGTTTGTGTGCCACTCAATGTATATGTACTAATAACTCTTCCCTAGAGAGATGCCTTTTATGGAGTAAGTGTCTAACCTATTATAATGAGATATAGGAATTAACTGCTTTGGATGATTACAATTGCAGATTCTAACAGCACTGTTTGGAACTTTAATCATCTCAGTCACAAAAAGCACCTCGTTGTGGACTCAGAACTGTGGTTTAAGTGCTTAGAGTTTATTATATTTCCTTAATACATGTTTTCAGAAGTAAAAAAAGTGGGGGCCGGGGGGAGATGTAAGTCCTGTAGATTGGGTTGGCTTGTTTTCATGTTGTTATTTATTTATTTGGCTACATCAAACTGGGAAACTTATAAAGATCATTTAGCTTTTAGAAAGTGATTTGCCTTAGATATAATTATTTTACCAAGCTAACAGTGTTTGACCCCCCAAAAAGGAAACTTACCTAATAAGTGATGAGCACTGTAGTTTTTTCATTTAAATTCAACCGTTAATGATTGCTTCCCTTCACTCTGCCACCCTGACTTGAACTTTTAAAATAATTTTAGAAAGCATTGTTTTCATTAATGAAATTTAATTAATTTATTGTAAATGTATTAAATATATTTTTTATACAAAATGAGTATGTTATATCTGGATAATTTTAGTTTTGTGCAGCTGTGTATTAGGGTTTTTTCCATTTTATAAGCCTCTTTGTATAAGGAAGTAGAATTAGTCTGCAAAATGTATTTTAGCTAGATAATCATTTTCTTGCTTTGATGAATTTACTACATTGGAAATATCCTCCCTGCTTTAGAAATATTAACATTTGCTTTCTTTCTGCCTAATTTTTATATAAATTCTAAATATAATGTAAAATATTTCATTTATAGGCCCTCTGAAAGTAGAACATTTTTAAAAGCAGGTAGGTGTCTCCACCCTACTTTTCATGAAGCGTTTTACCCATTCAAGCAGACTTTTAAAAACAGCTTGTTTTGATAGCAGACTGTTCTCCTGTGGGCCTTCAGCCTTTGCTTCCTGGCAGCACCTTTGGTGCGAAAAGAGAGTGATCAATTGGAAGACTATCAGTGCCAGCATGCATAGAGTGATAAGTTAACACACCACTGGGAATTTCTAGGGCCCACCAAGATACTTCACTTCTAATGTGCTAACAAGCTCATTTTTCTACCTCTTGCCTCTTCAGTTATTTTTTTTCTCAGAAGAGCTTAGAAGTTGAGTGCATCAGGCATAATGAAAAGCTCTGTAGGAGGGAGAAGCAATAACCCCATTTTTCCCTTTTCAGCCAAATAGAAAATTAGTTTCTGGTAATACACAAAGGCCAGTATTTTTTGTACAAGGGGCACTGCTGTGAATCAAAGGACTCTATTAACTGCAGAAAATTCGGCAGCTGTGAATCTCCCCCAATGAAAAAAGTACTTTCCAACAAGTTGTGAGATATGTGGTATTATTTAGATTGTACCATCAGTTTCATCCTCTTCTATTTATAACCATATACCCCCTTTAAAAGTGTGCTATATGTTAAGACTCAAAAATGTCCATATTATCCTCATGTAAAATCCTTGATGCTGATCATTTTAATATGCATCTTGTCCTATTGCTTCCCACCTCAAAAGTAAAATTCTTTTGAAGTTCACCCCCAGTGTACAGAATGGAAGGTAATAGAATTGGGATTCAAGGTTATTTTAATATTTGATACATAAGATAAATTGTAATAGAAGCAGATAAATTGTAATATGAAAGCCACTTAGCAAAAGATACCACAATCAAAGTCAAGTGCATAATGAATATAGTCTTGCCTTTAACTCTTATACTTTTTTTTTCTCTTCTTACTCAGTGAACTTGTAAATATAACTAACTGGCCATGGTATCTCCCATTGAATTATTTAAAATTATCTTCCTCTCAAATTATTTTTTTGGGTCTTGGCTTAGTCTACAATTTCTAGAGTTTTAGAACTATATAATAATTAAATTGCATTTTTTTAAAAAATAAGGAATTTTGAGGGAAAATATTAAAGTGGACTTTGGGGAAAAATTCAGTGGAAAAAAAGAAGAACAAGTAGACAAATTTTTATTATCCTTATTTAAATGTCTTATGTAAAGCCTGTCAGCATAGCACACTGAGTACCACAGGGAAACTTTTAAAAGTTTTAAAAGAAAGGTTAACTGATTTCTCAGTTCAGGAACTATATGACATGAAGTCAGCATGTGAGTTTTTCCTGATAATTGTATGTTGCTGCCTGCTGCTCTACATTTTGACAGCCATTTCCATAGTTGCTTTCGTGAACAACAGAAATATTCTCTCTCTTTCTCGCCCTCTCTGTGCTAACAGCACAATCAGGCCTGCTGAAACAGGAAGCCTGGAGTGGGTTGTTCAAAAGCAACAACACTTCAAGGTACTGGTTGCTTGTCAATAATATCAGAGAAGAAAATGTGGTGAAAAGGAACTACAGTATTTTTCTGTCAGTGTCAGTGCCCTGGAGATGCTTTGTTAGACAGTATTTAGGAGTCCTGTGGACTCTTTGCAAATATTCCTGCTTGTTTCAGTGTTATAATTGACTAGGTATTTTTTCCCAGCATACAGATTCAGCTATGTATTTATCTTAACCACATGGAGTTATTCGAGGATTACAGCAACAGTAGTCTTCCATTCAAAATGAGAACAATTGTTGAGAAAATGCAGGGATTTTAGAAAAAGAAGAAGATATGTAGGAATTTTTCACAATAAATCTTTACAAATGAAAAACAGAATTTTGGACATAGTATCTTAAGCAACATTACAATGTTTCTTGCGTGGCTTTTGAGAGTAAATCTGCAGATGGAAGCTGATTAACAAGATAAGATGAGCCTAGGCCGATATAAATTTCAGCCTAGACTCCTGATAGAAATTGAATCCTTTCTCAAGTAAACTGTTAACTTCCTTCATTTCAGTAGTTTAGTATTATTGTAATTATTATCTAATAAATGTCTCCCTGTTAAGTTGTCATTTATACTGGGATCATGAAGAGTAAACGTACATTAAAAACTATATTTTTGCACTTTAAAAAGCCATACTGTTAACGATATATAAGAATAATTAGTGAATAATTCTATTTATTAAGAAGTAATGGCTTAGCAATCGTAGCAGTCCTTTTTGATAAGATTTTTTTTCCAGTATAAGCTGCACTTAAGTTTATCCTTAACCAAAGGAAATCAGCTATGAGGAGAGAGCACGATACCTGCAAACAATTGTCCAGCACCACTTAGAACCAACAACATTTGAAGATTTTGCAGCACAGGTTTTTTCTCCAGCTCCCTACCACCATTTACCATCTGATGCCGGTAAGATTAAAAGCGAGTATTAGTTACTTGTTATTGGAACTTGAAATGCAGTACCCTTTTGTTCTAAAAACTTGCTTGAAAAAAATTCTAATCATTGAAATATGAATTTTTAATCACTATTTAATATTTGAATTTGGCCTATAAATTTGATTTATGGTTTCTTTTACCTAAATGCAGTTCCTTAAAAAGTCAACTATCTTCATAAAAGTACATGTACCACATTTTATATGAGCTAATATTCAATGACTCTTGCATCTTCTGGAATCATTTCTGAAGTATCTGCAAAAGAAATACAAATTAAGCATGCACTCTGAACTTCAGAGGATCAAATTTTGTGGCCAAGAATATCACCCCATCATCTCTGATTTTACAGCTAAAGCTAATATAACTGGTCTAGATTTAGAAGTACTTAATACTGTAATTTATGTTATAATAATTAAAGAGTGTAAGAGGGTACTGCATTTTATGATTAATTTTGAAGAAATCAGTAAGAAAATAAATGACTCGTGGCCTTCCTATTCTGTAATATCTTGCTCTCCTTATGATTGTTTCATTTATTTTCCCTCTTTAGATCATTAAATATCAGTTCTGTTTATCTGAAGGTAAGACAAAGTGTCAACCAAAACACCCTCTGTTCTTCTCCCATTTCCTTTTTTCAAAATTAGCAGGCTCTAAGCTTGTAACTTAAACAATAAGTAAACTTAACACTGTCCGGTTCATACTAAACATTTCAGAAATTGTCACTAATTTTTTTCCAGTATTATACTGACTAACCCAGGTCTGCATGAAACACTAACATGGTTTGGGGATAAAAATAACTAATAATAGAATCCCTTGGTTGAAATTAGTTACACCTTGTTATATTGACCTTTTTTTTCTGTTTCTCAGCATGAAAAAGTAGTACTATTGAACTGAAGTAGTGTGTCTTTGTATTTTGTGATGTGTTGCATTGTTATTGGATATCCTAACTCATCAAATGATAACTCTCTGTGTGCCTTGCACTTCACTAGGCACCTGAAATACAAAGATGACTGTTGTAATGGTATTCAAGGGAAGCAGGAAAAGAGGACATAATATGCTTGAAGTTTATCATAATAAACCTTCAAATTCTCTTTATATTAAATAAGTTTTCTTTATATTAAATAAATTCAAAAGGCACAACACTTCTTTTCTAGCCTAATTTATTTGGAAAAAGTTACTGTAATTCTCAATTGAGATTTAGTTAGTGAAATTAAAGTTTCCATTCCTGTCATCATTAAATTGCTATTAGAAAAATAATTTTACAAAAAATTTAGATCGCTTTCAGATAGTATAAAAGACCTAGCAAAGACAAAACCGTATTAGACCAGGTTGAATCTTTTGAAAGAGATAAAAAGTCTAAGA
Source organism: Pan paniscus (assembly GCF_029289425.2). Taxonomy (NCBI): domain Eukaryota; kingdom Metazoa; phylum Chordata; class Mammalia; order Primates; family Hominidae; genus Pan; species Pan paniscus. The sequence goes on along the minus strand of NC_073264.2, from coordinate 36,862,137 downwards.
TTCACTTTAATGGATTGACACTATCCAAAATTACTCAGTTTGGCATTAAAAAAGATGGTAAAAGAGAAATATTAAATTAATGAACAGCAAAATAACTAATTAAGTATATCTGGCAATTTTCTTGTTTAATAATGGAGAATGTCCGATAAAATGTCAGATTGTATTAAAAGAGATATGAATAACACTTGTGTATCCTATAGTCAAGCCATAAATTTCACAAGTGAAAAATATTGATAATAGAACCACACTTGGACTAACTTTCCCCCTTAGATTGATAAAGGCTGTTCAGTTCTCATGTGTCGTTGTTTACCAGCTGTACTCTTTCGTATTTGTCATCTTAATGTTCTCCCCATATTTTGCATGTTATCCTGCACATTTGGCCAGGTATTGTGGGAGTGAGTAGTATCTCACTTCTGAGACATTAAAGGATGCTACAGCAGCCAAGTCAGGGTTCTGTTGGCTTCATTTTTAATGTGTCTTACAAAATTATTGTGTAAGTTGTTTAAAATAACACTTATGATTGTCTAAATAGTAGTAAAAATGTGAATTTGAACATAAACCTAATATTGTGCTACAGATTTTTTCAGTTAATTTTTAAGAGTTGTCACTGCATTTAAGAACCATCCTCTAATTTTAATATGCACTCTGATTTTCAAAAGGGTGTTTTTGCTTGTAAATAACTTGTGCCAGTATTACTGAATACGTTTCTATATAAGTTTTTGCAGACTTTAATAGTTATGACATAAATGTTTATCAGAGTGGTTCTCAGTTCAACACAAAATAAAAATGAAATATTTACTCTTAAGAGTAGCAAAAACATAGAATCTGAAAAATAATTTTTTTCCAGTTATCTCAAATCTTAACTTTTCTGTCATAAGTCCCATACATATAGAGCTCCCTTTAAAGTTATAAGTCAAAGTGGACAGAGAAGACATAAAATAAGCTGTATAATAGCAGTTTGGACCTGACTGCTGGTTTGCAAAAATGACATAATAGTGTAAAGTTTTTAATCTTTTTCCTAGCAGAAGTATAAAATGTGTTCACCACATTGAAAAAATGGATTCATAATTGCAATTGAAAATCAACTTTAGATATCCTGTGCACACCCTGTGTATATAAAATAGTACTAATCAATACTAATATGGTCATTTGAAATTAAATTTTAAAGAAATGCCAAAATGGTGATTATATTCTGTCTAACCAACCCTATAACATAATTATATTCAGTGGAATAGTATAGAAAAATAATATTTATTATTATTATTATTATTATTATTATACTTTAAGTTTTAGGGTACATGTGCACAATGTGCAGGTTAGTTACATATGTATACATGTGCCATGCTGGTGTGCTGCACCCATTAACTCATCATTTAGCATTATTTTTTTAAGATTTCTTAATTTGGTTCAAGATTATCTAAAGCCCACTTTCTGGTTAGCGGTAACGTGCATATCAACTGTGGTGACATTTAAATCCGAGAAAACATTTTTCCGTATTACTTTCAGTATTATTAAAATAGATATGAAAGATTTTGGTGCATCATAGTTGATCCATAAATTTTATAACTGTATTTTCTCAAAATGTACTGTCTGTGGCAGTAGACTGATACTTAAGGGAAATTATTTTTATCCCTAAGGTCATTGAGGGAAATATCGTGATGTCACACTTTGTTGATCTTTCATAACTACGTTAAAATATTATTAGATTTTTCTTGTCTTTTATTTTTAAAAAATTACAGGAAAAAATCCCTTTATCTTTGTCAGGCATGTGTGTGGAAAATATCAAAAGTTTTTAGTGACTTCTTAAAGTTTTTTCATATTTACAAATACCTCTCCTGTAATTATAAACTTTAAAATGAAATTACTGCTCTTCTTGGCCAGATTACACTGTTTGTTCATATGTACATGTTTCTCCCAGTGTTATATTGTCTTTTCAATATTATCTTTTTTTATTTTGTAATAAGAGAAATTCTAGAATGACAACAAGAAACAGGATCCTGTTTTGCTGAAAGTGTATAGTAAATATTAATTGGTTTAACTTTCTCAATTTCAACATTAAAAATATACTCATAATTTTTTGGAGTATTATGTCTTTAAGTTACAGATTTTAGTTATTTACAGTTAAAGTGTTGATAGGTGTTTCTGTCTTTCTGTATTCATATACATATATATACATACACAAACATATATCTATACATAACACTTTTTATAATTACTTTTGGAGAATATAGGGGTTCCTATTTAAAGCAATATTATAAAATTAATAAAATTCAAATATAATTTTTATGATACCAAATTCAGAGATAATCAAGAGTGACTATGAAAACCTAGAGTAGTATCTAGTCTGCCTTCTAACCTCAGTTGTGCTGTTAATTTGCAAAATCTATATTCCCATATGTAGATAGGATTGAATTTATGATGGTCAGATCTATTTCTTTGAATCTTTGAGTGGGATGGATCATCAAAATTTAGCCATTGCTTTAGGTAACCTTTTTTAGCTCAATGTCCTTTAAAAGTTATTTAAACTACTCAGGCTTTGAAATGATCTGAAATAAAATATTTTAGCTCCTTAGAAGATAGTTATTTTATAAATATCTTAAATATTAGTAAGTGCCAACAGAAGAATTAGTTGCCTGCAATATGTAACATAAGCTATAAATCTGTTTATTTAATGGTTTGGTTTTTGTTTTTGTTTTTTTTGAGACAGAGGCTGGAGTGCAGTGGCGCAATCTTGGCTCACTGCAACCTCCGCCTCCCGGGTTCAAGCAATTCTCCTGCCTCAGCCTCTCAAGTAGCTGGGATTACAGGCCCATGCCACCACTCCTGGCTGATTTTTGTATTTTTGGTAAAGACAGGATTTCACCATGTTGGCCAGGCTGGTCTCAAACTCCTGACCTCAGGTAATCCACCCACCTCAGCCTCCCAAATTGCTGCGGTTACAGATTTGAGTCACCATACCTGGCTAATTAATGTTTTTAAAAACAGATTCCTACTCATATTAATTTATCATTAGATTAGCCTGAAATTATAGGCAGCCAGATATGTTCTATTTGATACTTTGAACTTGGAAATTTGGCTTATATGTTGTTGACCAAGAGGCAAGTAATAATCTTAAATAAGACCCACTAACCTTTTGTGATAACTGCTGGTTCAGTTTCCACATAGAACATTCACTGAGATGTGAAATTTTTGTAATGAAAATAATAAAATAATAATTGTGCTATTACTGAGTGCCAGACACTGTGCTCGGTACTGTACATACATTATGAAATAAAAAAATGCTTACCCAGAGTCACCTGGTACTTTGTCAAGCTAGTATTTCAACCTAGACTGATCTGATTTCAGAGGGCATGATCTTAACTATTACAGTTACCCATTTAGTCTAAATATTTTCATCCCCTTCCTGCTGTTGATAGAGAGATATTGCCCAATAACCTGTCATATTTACAAATTATAAATTGTTAAAGATTTTTATTTTAAGGGTTTTACTTTCCCACCCATTGAAAAATCTTTTTTTCCCCCCATATATCTTTAAGGTTGCCAGGGGAGAAGTATGAGCTTTGGAATCAAACTAATCTGGATTTAAATCCTAGTTCTGCCAGTTGTTATCCATATAAGTGCAAATTAATCAATTCTTCCAATTTTTTCCTTTGTAAGGAGGAGGTAAAATATGACAAGCTTGGCCTGATTTGTTCTAAATCTAAAATACTAGTAGTTCTTGAATGTATCTTAAAATGAAACCACATGTTTGCCTTTATTTCTCTACTATAAATGTTATTTCCTGGCCAGGCATGGTGGCTCACGCCTGTAATCCCAACCCTTTGGGAGGCTGAGGCAGGCAGATCACTTGAGGCCAAGAGTTCAAGACCAGCCTGGCCAACATGGCAAAACCCTTCTCTACTAAAAACACAAAAATTAGCTGGGCATGATGGCATGCGCCTATAATCCCAGCTACTCAGGAGGCTGAGGCAGGAGAATCACTTGAACCCGGGAGGCAGAGGCTGCAGTGAGCTGAAATCGCGCCACTGCACTCCAGCCTGGGTAACAGAGTGAGACTCCCTCTCAAAATAAATAAATAAAAATAAAAAATAAATTGTGTTATTTCCTTTATGATATTCAGTGCCATCCATGCTAATCTTAATAACTTATCAACTCCTTTAAAAATATTAAAAGCAAGGTTATTTGGGTAGCCTTTAACCTTTAATATAAGGTTATATTTTATAGGACTATCAACATAAGAGAGGATAAATTTCCTTCAAACTAAATTTAATGGTATGTTGTGCTTTTCACATTTGAACAATAATATTTTGTATAGGTGGTCATTTTCTCAAAAATGTTCCTCATTTCTATCCCTTCATTTCTAATCCTCATCTGTTTTGATTCAAAATGTATCAGCTTTTATTTTTCTCTGTTTAATAGCATTATTATGTAGCTATACTTACTGTGCTCCTACTATGTGCCAATATCTTTGCATATGTAATCTTAATCCCTGGGATGACTTGACAAAATTGCAAGTATTATCTCCATTTTACGAATACAAAAATGTCTCAAGTCAGTTTGCCCAAGATCAAACAGCTGGTAAAGTGACAGAGTCGGCATTTAATCTAGGACTGTCTAACCTATGCCCATGTTCTTTCTAACAAATCACATCGTCGCTGGAGTTCAGTATTAATTGAAATTGCTTTTAAAGATATAATATTTTATAGGGCTATATCTGCCCAATAATTAGCAGCTTTAAACCAGTCATACCTGTCACCAAACAGTACAAATGAAACCACAATAAAAAATGATCTTTTGAGCTCCCTCTTATAATCCCTATAGATCCCAAAAGTCATATCCATTATGTTAATTGTAATAATAGTTTATTGTAATCAATGTGCAATATATGAATCAATTTGTCCCATCAGATTACACAGTCTGTGTGAGCACTGTAAGAATGTTAGTAACAGATACAGTATGCACAAACATAGGAGCTCATGTGTACTTTTAAAACCTCATCCTTGAGGATATATTAATAATAGAAATAAATCAGCATTCTTTATGACTCAAGTAGTATAAATCAATAGGTAGAGTAGGATGTGAAATGAAATGTAGGTTGTTACTACATTTTTTACATCTAAAATTGAGGTCTTTCTACTGTAAATTATTTATAGAGTTTGGGAATGTTGAATATATACCACAAATGTAATTTGCTAAATTGTTAGGAAGTACTGATAACTATACACCACACACACTAAAAATCCTTATTTGACTCTGTTGACTGAAGGGAGATTTCACTTTAAAGGCAGTGAGGAAGACATGGAAGAATTGTTTTTGAGGAAAATATTATTTGAGTTTGTCATAATGTAGAGCAATGCTCTCTGATAAAGCCCTCCTTCTATGGTGATGGAAATGTTCTATATCTGCACTGTCTAATGTGGAAGCCGCTAACTACATGTGGCTGTTGAACACTTGAAATGTGGCTAGTGTACTGAGGAACTGAATTTTTATTTAATTCATTTTAATTCAATAAATTTAAACTTAATGTGGCTGTGGCTACCACATTGGACAATGCAGCTCTAGAGATTTTATGTCTGAGTGATTAGGATAACATGCCAACAGTACAGTGAACACTTTAAAAGGTAGATATTTACAGAATCTCTCATAGACCTTTTTTCTTCTTTTCTTTTTTCCTATTTGAACTTGTTTTGTTAGTTGGTAAGTATAACATTTGAATTTACAAAGCATTGTCATTGTGAACCATCACCCTAATGCATTGCATGCCCAATTATATTTCATAATAAAAACCTTGATTCCTCTCTCTCTGCTCCTCAGTTAACACCTAGAAAATTCTGCACTGTGTCTCTCATATCTGTTATCTGTCTTCTCTTTTGCTTTCTCACTTCTGCTTGCTACTCCATTTCTTCATTCACAACAAAGAAAGAAATGCAGTGATAGTTCTCTTCCTCCCAAAACCTCCGCTAGAAAACATTGGCCATCTCAAGGTAAACAGCAATGGGAGGGCCTCTCGTGATGGCCGGGAATGATATGCATTACCAGAAAAGCATGAGCTACTACTGCTCTTTACTTTCCTTCTGCCATCCATCTGCAGTGCTTCCCTAAAGGGGGTCATGGATTCATATTCTCCCATAAATTTTCCAGTATGGGTCTGCTATGAACCAATTCAGATCTTCAGGAAGAGTAAAGGTGAACAGAAATATGTTTCCTTCTCCTTGTATTTTGAAGGCCAGTCTTATTTCAATTAGAAAATAATGCTGGAAAAGTTACTTTGAGAAGAAGGGCAATTGACCTGGATTATGAGTGACAGAATATTTTTCCTTGGAAACATATATTTTTTCTTAAGTATAACTCTAACATTTGGTCTTAAAAAATTTTTGAAGGCCGGGTGCGGTGGCTCACGCCTGCAATCCCAGCACTTTGGGAGGCCCAGGAGGGTGGATCACGAGATCAGGAGATTGAGACCATCCTGGCCAACATGGTGAAACTCCATCTCTACTAAAATACAAAAAAATTAGCCGGGCATGGTGGTGCGCACCTGTGGTCCCAGCTACTCAAGAGGCTGAGGCAGGGGAATCACTTGAACCCGGGCAGTGGAGATTGCAGTGAGCCAAGATCGTGCCACTGCACTCCAGCCTGGCGACAGAGTGAGACTCCGTCTCAAAAAAAAAAAAAAAATTGAAGTGTTCTGCAAAGACATATTCTTAATTGCTTAAGACATCTCAATAGGATCTTCACCCCTTACTGAACTTTTTGTTTTTGTTTATAAACATTCAGTAACTTCAGTTTAAGCACAAAACATTTCATAGATATGAAAGTGCTAGCATAATTATTTCCTAGTTTGAAGTATCAATGAGGTGCTACATTGGCTAACAAATATGCCGAAAGTCTCCCTGTAAAGTAAGGACATGTATGTGTACAGTTAAACCTGCAACCTGTGTGTGGTGTTTTTGTTTGTAAAACACATAAAGAAAATTTTCATGTACTTAAGACCCAGAAAATCTGGATTAAAATGCCTTAAAATATCCAGAATCTCTTGCTGTTATTGTTTTCAGATTTTTTTTTCTGAAGGACTTTTATTTTTAATGTGATTTTAATTAATTACTCATTTTGTTTAGGAAATATTTGAAAGCCTACAGTGTGCAAGGTTCTGTAGTATTGCTGCATATTAGAGAATGATAATTTATAGAAATAAAGCACAGAGATGAAAAACTACTTTATAAATGACACAAAGAACTTTCCTATTTGATTTTGTTTTACTTCTAAAATTGTATATCTACTAATTCTGCTGGTTACCTGCTTGCTTATGATTGAATAAGATACCTGCAAAAGTTTAAGTTAATGAAAACAAAAGCATTGTTTATGTCTTTTAAATTAAGACATTTTGGGGGAGTCAGTTTGCCTTTTTTTAACTGACATTCAGATGAGAATTCTTGTCCTCCCCTCATCCACAAATTTATCTTGCTCCTTCTTAAAGCCATCTTTAAATACCTAGCATGTATATGATCTCATAGTGCTGAGTTCCTTTTTTTGTTTTGTTTTGTTTATAAGGGCATCTAGTGAAACTGACTTCCTTTTTGAAACCCGTGGTTCCAAAACTGTTTGGAACTGTTTGGTGCTGTTTTTCAAGTTTGAGTAGTGAAGGCTCTTTTCTTGGTTGTACCCTGAATCCTAGAGATAGGAATTGGTCCTTCTCACCTGCTTCTTGACCCCTTCCCTGCATGCTGATGGTGCTTTGGATCCCTGTTCTTTCTGGCTCAAAGATTTTGCTTCCCACTGCTTTTTCCAGGGTTCTAGCCCTGGGAATGATGATTGGCGCTTTCTTGCTAATATAATGACATGAGCCACCAGATTGCTGGGTTTTAAATACATTAGTAGGCTATTGTAACAAGCAAGTTTGGGGCTTGCTTTTTCCCTCGAAAGATCTTATTAAGGGATGGGATCCTTGCTGCAGATTAGTAGCAGAAAGATTATTTCTCAGGGGATGAGAGGCTGGATAACTGTAGTAATGCTCTTGCTGTTTCCTACAGGCTCCTACCCAGAGATTCTACCCAGTGAAACTCCCACAGCAACGCAGGTAGATGGGGCTGACCTGGCCTCTCCAATGTCTCCTCGAACTAGCAAAAGCCGCATGTCCATGAAGCTGCGTCGTTCCTCTGGCTCAGCCAATAAATCCTAAGGAGACAAGCAGCCCAGCAGTGATCAGCAGTAGCCACCTTAGCACGAACATAGGGTTAACCCTTTCAGGCCTTCATGTCTGCCATAACATGCATGTTTCTTCCTGTACATTTATTTGAGAAAACACTGGATTTAAATAATTTTAAATAATTTGTAGCTTAATATTAAAGATTTAAGTTATTTATTGTTTCATTTTTTTTCCCACAATCCAAGCTGCCATATTTTGAGGGCAGGGGGAGTTTTATTCTACACCCTTTACCTTCCTAGATAATTATGTCTAAGTAGTTTTATCTTTAATTTCATGGTTAACTGTGAGCCAAAATACAATTGGACAATTAGTCTCATTATTTATTGTGCCCCATTGCAACTTTATGGTTCAATAAATATATAATTTTTTACAAATGTAAAATTTTACATTTAAGCATTTGTAAAGTTACAGCAAAAGACGTACCTGTTAATACACAGAATGTGTACAGATTATTTGTTATGACAATAAAACACTCAAAATAAATGGTCTTTAGCATCTCAAATTCCAACTGAAATCATTTTAGTATTAACTGTTCTTCCCAAAGCAATGTCTCATTTCTTGGCTGTGCAGGTGATGCCATGTTATATCCAATAACTAGAAAAATCACTGTGCTGAACTTTTATGTTTAGCTTCCAAGTATTTTTCTAATGTTTTGCATTTCAAGTGGTATCGCTGTTAAATGCCATTTGTTTTCAGATTGTGGCCTTTTATTATTGGCTGCTAGATCCTGGTGTTTCTATGTTCTTTTTTAAGCACCAAAAAGAAGATGGGGAAGAAAAGAAGGAAAATTTTCTGATATAAATATGTTGTTCAAATTATGAGTATTATTTAAAAAAGAAAAAGGAACATAACCCAGGAGTCTAAGTTAAATCTAATATTGTTAATACTGAACTTGCAGGTCCAGGTTGGTATACATTCCACCCTCTAGAAGTATTTTCTTACAGTAGATAAGCTGCTCACATTTTGTTTTGAATGGGCATCTCCTGAGGAAATGTAGCATGACATTGGTACTAACTGCATGTGTAAATACATCATACTGGCAAACCGTAAAATATAAATTATGTATCATCATTCACGTAGTATCTATAATTTGTAACAGTGGGGGGAAAAGATGACATGGTATTTAATAATACAATAAAAATATTCTTATCACTTCCTATCCATGAGTGTTGATTTGTCTTCTATGTTTCATATATTTTCAATAAGCAGGGCTATATGAGTAGTGAGGAGATTTAAAGCATGAACCTAGATTATCTTAGCTAATCATCAAAAATAAACTTGAATTCCCTTTTCAAGATACATTCCAACTTATTTCTCACAGATCCTACCACAGTCGTTAAAAACACAGGAAATTTTCTGTCTTCATAAAGGCTGGCCAGAAATTCACCCAATGCAGTTGGTTAGATTGTTAATCTCAGCTTCATGTTTTTGTTTTGTTTTTGTTTTGTTTTGTTTTGCTTTTTGAGATGGAGTCTCGCTGTCACCCAGGCTGGCGCGATCTCGGCTCACTGCAACCTCCGCCTCCCAGGTTCAAGCAGTTCTCCTACCTCAGCCTCCTGAGTAGCTGGAACTATAGGCGTGTGCCACCACACCTGGCTAATTTTTTTGTTTTGTTTTATTTTTTTGTTTTTTGTTTTTTAGTAGAAACGGGGTTTCACCGTGTTAGCCAGGATGGTCTCGATCTCCTGACCTCGTGATCCGCCCACCTCGGCCTCCCAAAGTGCTGGGATTACAGCTTCATGTTTTTTTTGATTCTTAAATTTTACTTTGTTGTATAATATACTTTCAGCAATAAAACTTCGTACTAACAAGTTTCTAAGACAATCTTTCAGAAATTCTGTGCACCCAATTTCATTTTCTTATAAATGAAAACTAAAAGTCCTATGTAAGCTGATGTAGAAGATAAACAAATGGATAGAGTCCTTGGGAAGAAGATTGAACAATGTAGACAATTTCCTACAGCCAAGGTGAAGAATTACAAAAAGGAAAATCAGAGTAACTGCATACATGTTTCTAAAGTGCTATAAAAAATCTAATGGATTGATGATATATAACAATATGGAGTAAAAATACAAACCTGAAATAGTGAAATTAATTAGCACCATTAAAATATTTCTTTTCATCTTCAGGTAACACTGTTCACTAGCTTGAAATATATATATATATTTAAAATATGTTTTCGGTTGACATTTCTTGGGGGGGATGTCTTTTTTAGATTCAAAGACTAGTGCATATTCCTTGCCTTTTGCAGCTCAGTCTTTGCAGCCATACTTCAAAGGAAAATTTTTCATTGCATTCCTGCACCATCACATTCATTTGCAAAATATTTCCGTCTTTGTATTCTGTCCAAATGGGTCACTAACATTCTAAAACAGGATACCGACATTGGGGAGATAAGAAATGTGGCTTTGAAAATAGGCTGTGTTCAACAGGATTCTTAAGACAAACACAGAACACAACAAAAGCACAGTCTATGTACATTTATTTGGTGGTAAGCATCTTACAAATACGGGCTTTCTGTCAGGCAGTGCTCAGCCAATGTCCCAAACTGGCTAGTAGGGAATTAGCACAGAATGTACACTGAAATGGTTTTTTAAAAAAATCAAAAACACGTTGCCGCTGAAAAGAAAATACTGAATATTGAGCAAATTGCCATTCAGTTCCTTAGTGGATTACAGGTGTTAACATCTTCCTTAAGCTGTACATATTTTCATAATGAATACACAGTATGACATTTACAGCAGAAGCATTAAACAATTTGGGTGAAACCCCATTAAAACAGTCAAACTTGAGGAAACGACTTCTGTATTTCCAAAAAGCCATTTAAAGAAAGGTTTGAAGTAGCTCTTCCTGAATACTGCCCACAAAATAGCTGAGGGTGAGAATTTTAGGGGGTGTCTCAACTCCAGTAAAGTAGCATCCTCCCCACCTCCAAACACCAACTTAAGAATGGACATGTACATATAATTGGGCAAAGGAAAGTTTACAGGGGAGGTCCCCATGCACCCCAAAAGCAGCAAAAATCCTCTTACATTTTCTGCCAGGTCTTGAATCTCCTTAAGTTTGGCACCAATCACATAACTTTTAATTCACAGAATATACAGTGCAAAATATCTGACCCTATTGAGACAGAAGCTGTATAGGCGCCTGTGATGACGAGACAAAAAAAACATTGGCTACCAAAGGGTAGCCAGAATCCTTTGTGGACATTGAGACATGCACGCATTCACCGCGACTTTCCATAGGAATTACAAATCATATAGGATTCGTTAGGGTCTCCAGAGTTTTAAGGGGAAAAATCCTATTTTAGTGGGGAAAGTGAGAAGGATTTAAAGCTGACAGTCTTTGATCTCAAGGTTTATACCATATACATACCTGCTCTAGAGAGGGATATTACATTTCACTGTCCGCTCCTCTGGTGGAACATTGACTACAGGGAGAATTTTAGGAGATTAAAACATAGGAAGGAATGAAAGTAAACTTGCAAGTTGAAGAAAGCCCCACAGAAATTCCCATGATCTGTTTCCTCTAAGGCCAACCTCGAAATCATCCTGGTCTCTCGTCCCTCAGCAGCCAGGCCGCAGTGGCATCTGCAGCAGCAGCACTTGCCGGCTTTCTGAGGGGTGGCACTTATTGATGTGCCGGGTCAGCCCTGGAGAGCTAAAAAAAGTGGACGGGCAGTGCTTGCACGAGAAAATTTGCTGGGCACTCCCGTCAGATGGCCCGCTAGGGCCCGACGTTTCGGGAGGAGCCCCCGCCAGAGCGGGCAGGAGCAGCTCCTCGCGGACAGCATGCCACAGCCGGTGCTTCTCCCTGATATCTGCTGTAGGGAAGTGCGCTCCGCACAATGGGCAAGCGAAGGCAAGTGGGGCACCGCGTTCGGAGCCAAAGCCAGGCGCTAGCGCACGGGCCGAGCCCGCCTCGTGAGTACTCAGGTGCTTGCGCAGATAGGCTTGGCGACGAAACTTTTTGTGGCAATATGGGCACACGAAAATCTCGGATCCCCTGCCACCACTGGTACTGCCCGGCACAGGTACCCGGCGCCCCAACACCCCCTCCGTGTAGGGGCCCTGAGGCAGCGGTGGCTCTGGATGCGTCAGCACCTGGAGGCCCTGCCTCGGGGCGCTGTCCGGGTGCTGATCCGCCCCGGAGCTGTCCCTGGCCTGCGGGTGCTGATCCGCAGTCCGCTCTATTCGGCTGTTCTCCTTTCCCTCCGCCAGAAAAGATGCAATGGCCCCGGAGTCCCGGGAGGACGAAGACGACGAAGAAGGCGGCTTCCCGTCGGCGGAGGAGACTGTGGCGGCGTTTGCAGCCGCGGGACGCGGCTTATGCCAGCGGCGATGGGAGGCCAGGTTCGCAGGACAGCTGAACACCTTGTCGCACTCAGGGCAGCGGTACTCTACGCGCACGATGCGGGAGCAGCGGTGCTGGGCCAGCGCGAAGGGGTCTGCGTACTGCTCCTTGCACAGCTGGCAGATGAACTCCCCCAGTGGCGTGCGGCTGCCCCCCAAGCCCCGGGACGGCGCTCCGGGCTCCTCCTCCTTGATCTTCAGGCCCAGGACAGGGGATGTGGTCACCTCATCGGCAAAGCTCAACTTCCTCATGGCCTTTGGCTTCTTGATTCCCGCGGCCGCGGGTCCAGACGCGCAGCCCGTGGGTGCCTTGCCGCGGCGCTCGCCGCCGGCCGCCCGCTTCAGACTCTGAAGGGCGGCCGTGAGGGGCGCAGGGTCCGGCTGAAGCGCGGGCTCTGGGAACGGCGCCCGAAGCGGCAGCAGAAACTGCTCCCCCGAGGTCGGTGCGGCTGCTGGCGCCACGGAGCAGGAGAAAGCGGCCACGGCGGCGGCGCCCCCGGGGAAAGACTCGGCGGAGACGGGCGAGCTGAGGCAGCGCTCCAGGAACGCCCGACGCAGCTCTGCGCCTGCCGGCTTCGCTGGACTGGGGCTGGGGCTGGGGCTGGGGCTGGGGCTGGGCCCGGGACCTTCCCTGCCACCCGCCCGCCACTCCGCGCCTTCCCGCCCGCCCGTCCCCGGGCTCACCCCAGCCGCCCGACATGGCGACCCCGACTGTTCCCGGGCCGCCTCCGCCGTCAACCCCTTTCCTGGTTCCTCTCGGGTGGGGGGTGCCGCCCGCTCCGCGCCGGGCAAGGAGGCGCTGGGAGCCTCCTCCAAGAAGGGCGGCGCCCCCTGGGGCCCCAGCAGAGGGAAGACACGCTCCGCAAGGCGAACTCGGTACGAGCCGCCTGTCCGTTTAGTTCGCTTCACCAGGAATCCCCTTGGCATGGTGGAGTCGAGAGCGCTCTGGGACAAGAGGAAAGGGGGCGCCACGGGGACTGAGAGCCGGCCAGCAGATGAACTAGAAGAGCTTCGCCGCGGCTGTCATGCCGGGGCTATCTTTATAGCTGAGACGCGGGCCGGGGTCCCGCCGGGCCGCCCCGGGCTGGCCCGGCCAATCAGGAGTGGGAGCGGGCGCCGGGGGCGGGGCTTTCTCCCGCGCCGATTCACTGGAGTAGACGAATCTGGCGGCGGCGGCGGCGCACGCCCAGCGCCGCCTCACAGCGCCGCGAACCTGCCCCTGTGGCCGGCTGGGTCCGCCTCCCCCTGCAGCCTCCCGGGCGAAGACGCCAGAAGGTAAGGTCCAGAGTGTGAGGGAGCTCGACACTCCCCGCCTTGGCTGCCTCCGCGGAGCGTCCCACTGGGGAGCCGGGCGAAAAGGCCACCTCACGACGCCCTCCGCTCGGGCCAGGACCCGGCTGCCCCCAACGCGAAGGCGTCTGGCTGAAAAGCTCCCGCCCTGCGCCAGACGGCCGAGCGGAAGGGGCGGTGGGCAGAAGGTGCGGCGGAGACCACGGGGTGGGTGTCCGGGAGGGAACCGGTGCACGTCCTCTGCGGGTATTGAGCTGATGAGAAGTGCGACCGAGCGGCCGGACAGCTGACTGCACCGCCCTGTGGCTGCTGTCGGCGGCGGGAGCACGTCCGCCCGCCGGTATCGATCGGGCCCGCGCGCGGCGGCGACACTCGAGAGTTCATCTCCGCAGAAGGGCTCTCAGCGCGGGAGAGCGTGCCTGCCCGCCGCCAGCCTCCGAGTCGGGACGCCCGAGCGCGGCTGGGTCCTGGGCGTCTGCGCTCTTAAGTGCTTCTCCTCGATAGGAGCAGGAGTAGGGAGAGGAAAGGAGGATCTCATTTTCCACTGTCCTCGCATAAAGTGGTTTCTGTGTTCACACTTTCCACTTGTACTACCCAGAGTATGACTTAATTCCTAACCGGCCTGTTTAGCATGGAGTAGATTGAATGAGAAATGCCGGCGGAATCAGCATTACAGCTGCTTCCCCGTACACCACAAGTGATACTTTGCAAAAGGTGTGCTGTAGAGCAAAGTCAACAGATTTTCATCTGGCACCCTGCAATGCTCCCACCATTTTGAGAACTAGAAGAGGTTTGAAAGTGTTTAGTAGTAATTGAACTAGGCAACAATTAGACCATCTATGACAGATATAAAGTGCCAAGATCCGTAATATAGGTAAATAAAGTGTGAGAACAAGAAGGGGAAAGACTATGTGCACAAGTCTCCTTACTAAACCAAATTGGAGAAAAAGACTGACAGAGGTGTTTTAAAAGTACACGATAGCATAACAGATGTAGTCATCAATAAAACACATTGTCTTTCTTCAGTGAAGTATTTTTACAGGGAGAACATTATTTTGAGAAAGATTTGGAAGTAATTATATATTAATCATTGACTATGTTATAGGCATTCTGCTTAAGTAATCTCTAATCTTCATACACACGCACACAACATGTACACACACAAACCAAAAAGGAGATATTATTTCTCTCTTTTTTCAATGTGGTGATTGAGCCATTTAGTTAGATAATGGGTAAAAGCCAAGCAGAGCTCAGATTCAAACTTGTTCTGGCTAATTCCAAAGCCCAGACTCTTTCCACTACACCAATGGCTTCAAACTATTTTTTTCCTTAATCACATCCCACAATAATAAATGTGTTCTATAGTATATACACACATGTAACTGAAACAAAAGTCTCACAAAATAATACTGTGGGTCCTAATCTATTTGTAAATTATGAAATCATACATTGAAATGTTTGCAGTGCATTCTCATATTTTTCATTCTATTGTATTTTGTTTCTTAAAAATAGCAGTCATAGAAAATACATTGATTTCATAATTTACAAATGGATTAGGACCCACAGTTTGAAAAACACTCATTATATTGTCTCATTAAATAGCATGAAATGATACAAAATTAAATAAACCTGATACTGCATAATCACAATATCTGAACCACTGTTTAAAATATTTGAGTCCTTTAGCAGTGTTGGTAAACTTAGTTTCCCAAATTGGTCATTTCTGACATGTCAGCTTATATGTGACTTCTAACTCAAATTCTCAATTCTCCTTTCCTCCTCATGATCCATACATATTGTGTGGTGTGGAAAATCTGATGTCATAATTTTAATACTTTAAGATAACCCCTTTTCCAGAGAGAGAAAGGACTCTTCCCCAGGGGCATAGTACTTTGTAAGAATTGCTGTCAGATATTTTCTACCAGATCCGATAGTTCCAATAGCTCTCTCCTTCCCTTCCCAAGTGTAATTTAATAACATCCTTTCTGGAAATCATTGTAACAATTTACATCAGAAGCTTTAAAAAGTATGTATACATTTAATCTACCAATTCCTCCTTTAGTAAGTCATCCAAAAGAAGAGCGATGATTTATGCACAAAGCTGTTTATCACAGTGTTATTTGTAATTATAAATAATCAGAAACCATCTTGAGTAAACTATAGTATAGCCGTGTTATAGATGATTACGTAGCTTTAAAAATGTAATGATAGAGACAAACATATATACCATAACTAAGCAAAAACAGCAGGCAGCAAAAGTTGCTTGTACAATAAAGAGCTCAGTTATGAAAAAAACAAAATGCATATAAGACAGTGGAAGGAAATATGCCAAAATGTTGTTGGGATTGCCTCTAGTAAGTAGGAATTCAAATAGTCTTTTTTTAACTTTTTTGTTAAAATATTTTGCAATAGTCGTATATTACTCTGATAATCAGAAAAAAAAATTGCAAAACTGCCTTAAATCCTTTCTGGAGTTAAATGTGGTACCCTTCCCCTAGGATACTAGCACACTGCAACATCAAATGGAGAACTGTACAGATAAGTAGCATTCTCCAGGGCCATCTGTTTGAAATCTGGCCCTAGAAGAGAGTTGACAAGCCTCAATCATGCCACAGGCCTTCTAGTTGAAGAACACTTTTGGGAAAAGACTAAGGGTTAAAAGATAGGATTAAAATGTGGGGAAGAGAAAGAATTTAAATGCGTAATCCCCCCTTGGGTATAAACTTAGATGATCCTTCAAGATACAAACACTCTTTCTGTAGTTTCTCACTTAAAAATTACGATAAATAGGGCAGTGCCAAAGCAAGATTATAAAATCTTTGTTTTATTTAATATCTACCTCCTTTCTCTTCACAAAAAGATTAAACATTCAGGACCTTCATCTGCTCTCAGTTATACTTTGGTAAAAACTCATACGCACTGGATTATCTCTCAAGCTATTTACATTTTCTGCTTTCTCTAATTGCGGGATACATTTAATTTAAATTCAGAAATTTTGAGACAATAGAAATTGGAACATTTTTTGAAGAGAGAGGAGACTTCTTCTTGCCCTGAAATCAGTGTGTATAAGACAGGCTCAGATGACTAACCTGCTTTTTGTCACTTGAATATCTGGGAGATTACTCAGAAGGAACTTTATTTCTTCTGTTTCTCTGCCCCCTCACCTCCACTTAGACATGTCCCTGTAAAAGGTTAACACCAGCTGCAGCTACTAGAGGCCCATTGTCCCTAGGAACTTGAAAGTCAAACAGTCTCTCACAAATCTAAAACCAAACTCTTGATTTCCTCTCCTAAACTTAATCCCCATCTCAGTTTTCCTCATCCCAGTAAATGGCACCTTCATTCAATTAGTTGCCTCAGCCAAAACCCAAAGACTTTGGGTTAAAGCTAAACACCCCATATTCAATCCATTAGCAGTTCTTATCAGCTCTATCTTCAAAGCATTTCCTGAATCTGAATCTTCTCAAATTCTCTACCACTGTTACTCTATTTGGTCTCTTGCTTCCATCCTTGCCTCCTTATAGTGTATACTTTATTCAGCAGCAAGATGTATCCTATTAGAATATAAATCTGATTCTTTCACTCTTTTGTTCAAAATCTTCAAGTGGCTTCCCAACACATTTAGAATAAAATCCAAAGCTCTGCTTGTTCCCTGGATATTCTTAAACCACATCTCCCACTACTCTTTTCCTCATTCAGTCTGCTCCATCTAAGTGGACACCTTATTTTCCTCAAACATGACAAGCACACTTCCACCTCAAGGCTGTTTATTCTGCCAGAATGTTTTTTCTTCAGATATGTTCACATCTTGTTTCTTAACTTCATTTGTGGATCTTTACTCAAATAATACCACCGGAGAAAGATCTTCCCTGATCACCCAAACTAAAATAACAGCCCTAACCCACCATCACCCTTCATCATTTTCTTCTTTTTCTCTACTGCCCGAAGGATATCGTCATCATTTTCTGTCCCTTTACTTTTTCTTCGTAGCATTTATCACTATTTGCCACTGTATTATGTATTTGTTAATTGTCTGTTGTCTCTATAAAATCCAGGACGGTAGGTTCTTTGTTTTGTTCTCAGCTTCGTTTTCATCTGGTATCTAGATCAATGCCTGACATATATAAATGAATTGATGTCTAAAATCATAAGCTACCGGTTTCAAAAAAAAGCATCACAGTTTCTTGTTACTGCAACCCACAGGCCTGAAGCCCACCCTGACTGAGTACAAAAGAAAGTATACAAAGTCATAAGGAGTTCTAGATCCTAGGCATTTGGGAATCTTAGTCCAGACAAATGAAAGGAATAGGAAAGTCTTTCTTGTATCATATGCCCTTGGAAGTCTTTTCCTCCCACCTCAGCCACTTGACCCATGGCTTAGATCACCACCATTTTCTTCCTCTGAAGCCATTACCTATAGGGAAAATAAACCCCAATTCATGACA
This sequence comes from Pan paniscus, assembly GCF_029289425.2. NCBI lineage: Eukaryota > Metazoa > Chordata > Mammalia > Primates > Hominidae > Pan > Pan paniscus. Next base: position 36,843,847 of record NC_073264.2, on the reverse strand, counting down.
GGAGCCTCTTATTTTAAGCTGTTTAGTACCCAGGATACTAGAAGAATGGGAGCAGAAAGAAGCGGTCAGCTACTTAGTAGGAAAGATAAGACTGGCAAGAGAAAACTACATGTTTAGGAAACAAGGAATTTTAGGCAAAAATAAGATGTACAGGATAGGATCCAGTTTATTGAGAAGTTCAATCTAGGACATTTAAAGGGAGGTTGTATAGGGTAGTTAGTTGAGGGCACAGGCTTTAAAGTTAGACAGTTTGAGTTCAGTAGAGTTCCAGCTCCACTACTAGCTGTTTAATCTTAAGCAATTTAGCCTTTTTAACCCTCAGTTTCCTCATCACAAATGGAAATAGAAATAATTATCTCACAGGGTACTTTGGGCATTACATGTTATTGTGTTTATAAAATACTTATCACAATGCATGGCACATAGTGAGTCTCAAATGAAAAGAGGGTGTTATTAAGTGTCTGAGGTGAAGGAAGACTATTGACACTAATGGCAACCCTAAATTCTTCAGAAATAACAATAATTTCTTGTGTGACTGGCTGATATTTTATACCCAATTATGATGCAAGACAGTAGTGATTATGCACACCATTTAATGTGCTCAAAATTAATTTTGTTTCATGTGGTTAAAACAAAATTCACAAAAGATGTAAAAGACAAAAGAAGGCAATGTAGTGTACTGGGTTATGCCCATGAGTTGGAGTCAGTCAGATCTGAGTTTGAATCTCGGCTCTGCCATTTTCTTATTGTGTGACTTAAACAGGCTGTTTAACCTCTCTGGCTTCAGTTTCTTGTCACATAGGCATGACAACACAGTACAGTATTTTCCATAAATGGGCCATCAGTCTGTTATTTTTGTCCTAAGAGGGTGTAAGGAGTGGAGAAGCTGAGACTGGAAAGATAAACTGGGGCAAGATTGCAAAGCCCATTATAACCACACTAAATTGAGTGCGGATATTTTTAAGTGAAAGCTACTGCTTTTTTTAAAGCATTTAAATGATATAATCAAATATTTGCTTTGAAAAGATAACTATAATGGCTATGTTGGAGCAATGCAGCTGTGAGGCTGAGGGAAAGATGTGGAGAAGGTAAGAAAGTGGGATGAGACTTGAGGCGTGAAGCTCAGCTGAACAAATATTAAAACAGTTGATAGAAGATGAAGTGGGCCTAATTATTCAAATATTGAATAGATTTAAATAATTGACTGATACACTCTATAATTATACTTATCTATGTTTTCCTCCCTGTATTGAGCAGTAAAATAGATAATACACATTCTAAAAACTTGAAAGCAGAGGGAATTTATAACGACTTTCATTTGGTCATGAAAGACTGTTGAGATTGAAATTCACTTCAGGACGTATAAGCAATGGGAAAATAGTGAACTTGAACTAGAAGGAAAGGATTTTCAATAGCATAAGATGTCAAATAGAAGAGGCTTTTTAATTTCTTTATGCTGGGTACATGATAGTTCTTTACTCTCAGCCATTCTCACATTCCAAATCACTAGCACTAACTCTGTCTTCTAAGACAGCTCTCTCATCAAACTATTTTAGCCACTTCTTTGGCTCAATATGTAATTCTACTATATTGCAGACACTTAAACGTTTGTCAATGTTGTACAAAGATAGCTTCCTAATATTATTAGAGATCCTCCGATAGGAATGCTTACCTCCCTACTTCCAGCCTTAAACGAATAAGTATTTTCTGGAGCTGGCTCATTGCTAATAAAGAGTAGATTCGAATCCTAGCACTGTCATTTACTAAAGAGGTGATCTTCGGCTGGGCGCGGTGGCTTATGCCTGTAATCCCAGTGCTTTGGGAGGCCGAGGTGGGCAGATCGCCTGAGGTCAGGAGTTCGAGACCAGCCTGGCCAACATGGTGAAACCCCATCTCTACAAAAAATACAAAAATTACCCAGGCCTGGTGGCACTTGCCTGTAATCCCAGCTACCCAGGAGGCTGAGGCAGGAGAATCACTTGAACTCAGGAGGCGGAGGTTGCAGTGAGTCGAGATCACTCCACTGCACTCCAGCCTAGGCAACAGAGTGAGACTTCATCTCAAAAAAAAAAAAAAAAAAGTGGGGGGGTGATCTTAAAATTTTTGCTCAGTCTCTCTGTGTCTTAGTTCTTTTCCCCACATTAGGCATAATAATACCAACATAATAGGATGAGAGTTAAATTAAAGGAGATAAACTAGTATCCTCTACAGAGCTGGCTCTTACCAAGTGCTCAACATTGGTGTGTTTGCATTGCTTGTAAACTCATAAGGGTAGAGCCTATCTAACCTGCTTTTATGTACACAAATAATGTGTTATATGTGTTCCAAATAAACACTTGGGAATAATGAAAATTGCTACCTGGCTGGACGGGGAAAAAGCCATGTCAACTTTTATCTATATCTATATATTTATATTTAAGATTCCATTCACATGCTTGAAAAGAATGTATATTTTGCAGTTGTACATACCAAGTTTTATATTATGCCCACCCCTCCACATATATATGGTAATTTATGTTATTTCTCTTTATAGTCTCTCAACTTTTGCTATATAAAATCTTGAGACTTTCTCATAGTCTTAAGATTCATATGAATGAAAAACAATATCCGTTTGGTTAATTGAAACCTCTCATAAGTATAAAGTATCCCTCTTTATCTGTACTAATGCTTTCTGCCTTAAAGTGTTTTGTCTGATGTTTTCCTCTAGACATATCAGCTTTCTTTTCGTTGGTGTTTACAAGGTATGTATTTTCCTTTTAATTTCAACCTTTCTTTATTATTATGTTTCAAATGTGTCTCCTATTAGTGGTTGGATTTTTTTTAACAGTCAATCTTTAGCTTTTAACTGAACCATTTAGTCCTTTTACATTTCTTGCTACTATATTTAGAATTAAATATGCCATCTTCCAAAGTGCTTTCATTTGTCTGATCTATTACATTTCTTCTTCTCTCCTTTTTGTCCTCTTTTAGATGGATATCTGATTTTTATGTATCAAATCCTCCTCTTTACCAGTTTAAAATTATATTCTTTGTATTATTTTATTGATTACTTTTAAAATTATATTACACATTTTTAATTTGTCAAAATTTAATAATATAAGGAAGTCAGAACACTTGAACTCCATATATTCTTTCCTGATTTGTATGCTATTGTTGTGTATTTTAATTTTGTATTTTTGAAAGTCCACAAGACTATTATTATTGTTTTATACACTTAAACACTGGCTTTACTTACTCATTTTCCATTTTCTTTGCTCTTAATTCCTTGTATCTAAGACTTTTCATGTGAGATCATTCTCCTCCTACCTGAAATACATGCTTTAAAATTTCCTTCATTGTAGATTTGATAGTGGCAAAATATGTCTCCTCTAGTATATCTCAAATGTCATTATTTTATGGTAACTGTTTTGTTTCAGCACATTGAAAATAATATTCCACTGTCTCTTCTTTCCCATTTTTACTAGTGGAAAGTCAGCTGTTAGTATATTAGGACTCTTTTGAAAGTAATTTTCTTTTCTCTGGATTCTTTTTTTGTTTTGTTTTTTGTTTTCTTTTTTTTGAGATGGAGTTTTGCTCTTGTCGCCCAGGCTGGAGTGCAGGGGCATCTCAGCTCACTGCAACCTGCGCCTCCTGGGTTCAAGTGATTGTCGTGCCTCAGCCTCCTGAGTAGCTGGGATTACAGGCACCCATGACCAGCTAATTTTTGTATTTTTAGTAGAGACAAGGTTTTGCCGTGTTGGCCCGGCTGGTCTTGAACTCCTAACCTCAGGTGATCTGCCTGCCTCAGCCTCCCAAAGTGCTAGGATTACAGGCGTGAGCCACTACGCCTGGCCTAGGTTATTTTAATATTTGTTTTTAGTCTTCAGTCTTAAGAAGTTTCACTTTAGTACACTTAGGTATGAATTTCTTTTCATTTATTATTCTTTCAGTTTGTAAGACTTGTTAAAATCAGTGCTTTGGGCTGGGCGTGGTGGCTCACGCCTGTAATCCCAGCAATTTGGGAGGCCAAGGCAGGCAGATCATGAGGTCATGAGATCGAGACCATCCTGGCTAACACGATGAAACCCCGTCTCTACTAAAAAGACAAAAAATTAGCTGAGCGTGGTGGCAGGTGCCTGTAGTCCCAGCTACTCGGGAGGTTGAGGCAGGAGAATGGCGTGAACCCAGGAGGTGGAGCTTGCAGTGAGCCAAGATCGCGCCACTGCACTCCAGCCTGGGCAACAGAGCGAGACTCCATCTCAAAAAAAAAAAAAAAAATCAGTGCTTTGAAGTAATGTCAGTTTGAAAAATCCTCAGCAGTTAACTTTTCAGATAATTGCTTCTATTTTGTCTTATCTTTTTTTCTCCTTCTAGAACCCTGGCCAAACCTATGTTAGACATTGTCACTGTACCTTCTGTGTCTTTTTCCTTCTTATATATATTTTTTTCTTTTCTTTTCTTGCCTCTGGAATATTTCTTCTGATGTTCTTCAGGTTTACTAAATCTTGAAGTATGTCTAATGTAATATACACTTAAAATCTGTTGGATTTTATTTTTTATTTATTTATTTATTTGTTTGAGATGGAGTCTCGCTTTGTCACCAGGCTGGAGTGCAGTGGTGCAATCTTGGCTCACCGCAATCTCCACCTCCTAGGTTCAAGCGATTCTCCTGCCTCAGCCTCCCGAGTAACTGGGATTACAGGTGTGCACCACCATACCCAGCTAATTTGTGTATTTTTAGTAGAGATGGGGTTTCACCATGTTGACCAGGATGATCTCGATCTCCTGACCTCGTGATCTGCCTGCCTTGGCCTCCCAAAGTGCTGGGATTACAGGCATGAGCCACGGCACCTGGCCCTGGATTTTAAATTTGTATTTTAAAAATTAGCTATAAAATTTATTTTTATTTATAAAATAAAAATATATTTAAAATCACAATAAAATTCTATATGATTCTTTTTTCAAAGTCAAACCTGCTGCATTACTCTTTGTGGTTTTCTGTTCTCTGTAGATAGCGTCAAGTTGGTCTTTTGTCTTTAAACATACTCTTCATAATTGTTTTGTAGTCTTATTTTATAGTCTGAGTCTGATAAATTCAATATTTGAGGTATTTGTGAGTCTGTTTTTATTGTCTGTTGTCTCTGCTGATACTTGCCCGTTTAATCTAGTTTCCTTATGTACCTGTTATTTTTTTATTAGGTGCTGAACATTACATTTGAAGAATTATTTCTAGAAATGATTTTAGGCCTATAATAAAGGTGTCTTGCTTCAAAGAGGATTTATATTTGCTTCTGGCACTACCAATTTAGAATTACTTTAACCCAAGTTCAAGGCTTGAAATTCACTGACCCAGGCAATTTGAATACAAGCAGTAAATTCTCAAGAGCTTTGGAGTCCCAGTATCTTGTTGGGGAGGATCTTCTATTAGATTTCCTATCTTATACACATCCTGGGTTTTTCTTTCTGTCTCCCTTGCCCTGCAAGTCTACCAGAATGAAGATTCTAATTGTCATGAGTCAGAAAATTTCCTCAGGGCAGAACAGTCTCCACATATGGGTTCCCATTTTTCATTCACCTTTAGTAATTCCTTACTATGTTTCATACTCTTTTATGCTTTAAGAATATTTTTAAAATCCAGCTCTGTTAGTTATTTTCACTAGGAGGATTTATCTGCTTAATTTAGCCTAACATTACCAGAACCATTAAATCAGAACAACATTTTAAAAGTTTTTGGTAATTATTACAAAGCTATCCTTCACAATGATTGTGCCTATTTATACTTCTGTCAGCAGGCATAGGAGTGCCACTTTTCCTATTCTCTCAACTATGTTCTGTCAAACATGAGAAAAAATATTGCCAGTAAGATAAGTAAAAAGTGTAGCCGGTCACGGTGGCTCACGCCTGTAATCCCAGCACTTTGGGAGGCCAAGGCAGGCAGATCACTCGAGGTTAGGAGTTCAAGACCAGCCTGGCCAACATGGTGAAACCCGTCTCTACAAAAACTACAAAAATTAGCAGGGCATGGTGGCGCTCGCCTGTAGTCCCGGCTACTCGGGAGGCTGAAGCAGGAGAATTGCTTGAAACCGGGAGGAGGAGGTTGTAGTGAGCCGAGGTCGCACCACTGCACTCCAGCCTGGGTGACAGAGTGAGACTCATCTCAAAAAAATAAATAAATAAAAGTGTTGTTTTGCGAAAATAAACTTGTATTTTATTATTAATGAAGTTTAACATCTTATAATCTATTTATTGAAATTGTAATTTTACTCTTTGTAATTTAACCTATTCAAATTTTCTGTTTATTTTTCTCAGAGTCCTTTGTTTATTATATAGCTGGTTCCACCAGAAAAAACCATTTCAGTTATTAAAATATTAAAATACTTCCATAACATTAGCAAATAACCACTACCTTTCCAAATGCTCTTCCCCTTGACTCTGGTCAGTTATTGTAGCCTCTTCACTACCCACCTCCCCATTATCCATCAGCTAAAGAGTTAACGCCCAATATACCAATGGGGCTCTAGGGCCCTGCTCCAGCTCTATGGCCATTATCAGTTCTGATTGGATAGTAACCATTTCATAATATTGTTAAATATTTTAACATAACCCCCGTGGATACATAAAGTATTTTTCCCATTTGACAATTGACTGACTGACTGACTGACTGATTGATTGATTGAGAAAGAGTCTTACCCTGTCACCCAGGCTGGAGTGTAGTGGCACAATCATGGCTCAATGAAGCCTTGACTTCTCAGGCTCAAGTGATCCTTCCACCTTAGCCTCCCCAGTAGCTGGGACCACAGGGGCGAGCCACCACACCTGGCTAATTTAAAAAAAATTTTTTTTATAAAGATGGGGTCTCCCTATCTTGCCCAGGCTGGTCTCAAACTCCTAGGCTCAAGCGATCCTCCCACCTCCCAAAGTGCTGGGATCACAGACGTGAGCCACTGTGCCTAGCCAGTAAGACTTTTAAATGCATCAAACTGTATTCCTTTTTCCTTCCAAATTCTCTTTTCTTAATTTTTACTTATAATTAGTTGCTCTCTCTCCCAAAACTATTACTACTACTCTAGCTATTTTCTTTTAAATTATCTCTCAGTTCTTAAAAATCTACAAAGGAATTTATTCACAAACCTATGTAAGCTTTTCATTGAATTTTACTATGCTTTACACATTTATCAAACTTATCTATTTTAATGCTTTTAGCAGACATCATAGATTCCAAATTTTATTAATATCAGTAAAGGCCAAAATAAAGTAATAGTTCATTTTGGACAAGTAGTAAAACATTTTGAAATAATTTTTGCTTATGATATGTGTACCTCCTGAAGAAAGAATAAGCTTAATTTTTTGGACTAAGTCATTTTCATACTTGCTTACCATATTGACCTATAAAGATACTAGCTCTTTTATGGTCTTCTGCCAAATATATCAGTTAAATATTATGATCTATTTTTATGATTATTCTGTTTTAAATCTGATAACCACACCATTGCATTGTTATCCAGGCAATATCTTCCCAGCATTTCAATTATATTAATCTCACGCAGACCCACATCAAAGGCTTTTACAAACATTTAGATATATTGTTTGTCCATGGAGTTTTCTTTATCCACAAACTTGTTGAGTAATTTTATAAGACCAAATAAATCAGATTTGCCTGGCATGATTTGTCTTCATAAACAAATGCTGTCCTCTGCCCATCACATTGTTATCTAAATGATTTCAGATCAATTTGGTTCCCTCTAACTTGGGCAATTGCATTCTGCCAGCCCCAAACTCCCTCTGTTTTTCAATTGGAGACATTATTTTTCCTTTCACTTAACAAAGTGTTCTGTGAAGCAAGCAGGCAAGTATCTGAACCAATAAAGCCTAGTTTCCTGAAGATTTGTATCTGATAACTAACTGAAACTATGTATTATATCAATGTCATAGTTTTAACTGGTGACATTATTACCTAAATCATTATACTGGGTGTCATAAGTAGTGTTTTGTTACATCAATGGGAAATGTAGGTCAAAACAAAGAATATTTCTTTCATATGTACTTATAGGACACACTAACACTGGATTCCATGCTACATAGTTAGATTTAGTTAAAATTGAGTATTATATCAGAAGTTAATAATGAGATACACTGGATGTGAAATTATTTCATTAGAAAAATTGTTATATATTATACTACACCAGAATGATCATTGTGCTTCATCCAAGAAAAATGATAGTTGTTCTGTATTTCAAGGTAAATGAACAAAAACTCTATTCATTGCTTACCGTATCATTACACAAAATGGGTAAATTTGTTGATGCTATTTCTTTTACATTTATATGAGGGCTTTTGTAGTCTGTGGCTTATTTCCATAAGTAACATTTGCCTTAAACTGTATGTTAACTTTGGGAAAATCAAAAAGGCCCTAGGCTAACTAACTAGCTAACAAATTTAATGGATTTACAAAGCATTATTTCCAGGAGAGATGAACAACCTACTTCCCTTTGGTATTCCTGTATTTTTTTTTCCATTTTTTAAGAGATAGGGTCTTGCTCTGTCGCCCAGGATGGAGTGCAGTAGCATGATCACAGCTCACTATAACCTTGATGATATTCCTATGTTTTAATTTCAACCAGGCTCAGCCTAAACTGACATATACAGTTTCCCTGATGTTCAACTTTTGTTATAAATGTTTAAAACAACTAAACCAACCCAGATTTAGCACTCAGTTATAATACCCAGGGAATAATTTGCCCACTGGGAGAATGTATGTGTAAATTTTTTGCTTGGGAGCCATTTTGATCAGCATTTGTAGCACCAAATGCACATAGTTCACGAAACAGTAACTTGAGAGAGGATACTACAAGGCAGCATAAATAGAATAACTTTAAAAAGACTGTCATTATTTACTCACTACAAGTATCTCCTTTACTAATAGTTAGTTTCTCTATCCAGTAATGAATGAATCAAAACCCAGGAGAAACATGAGCAGACTAGAGGAAATTATCTATAACATTAAATCATTGTATCCTCTAATCTTAACTGTTTTTGTTGGTAAATTCTTTTTTTTAATTAAGGATGTGATAGCTCATAGAATAAATTGTAACATATTTCTTGTTCTTTTATTTTTTCTGCTTAAATATCAACCATGCTAATTTAGTGGAAGACATTAAGTACAGTATTTTGGCGGGGGTGTGTTGGAAATGATTATTAAAGAGGACAGTATTATTGTGAGAGAGCAGGATTGAAAATCTCGGCTACATTTCCTTTACTTCCTTTATATTTCTCTGGGGACCTCACATGGGGTAATTAGAATATTAGCCTGGTTGTTATTGTCTAACAGAGTTGCCTGTCAGTAATAAAACCTTTTCCTGCCTTGCTACATTGTATCTGTGGTGCTCATATGTAAAGGGTGTTATGCTTTACAATAAGCAGATTTCCCCAAAAGCTTATTTGTTGTTGACGTTTTGCTAGGTAGAGGAGGTTGTTAAGAGACAGTAGAAAACCAAGAAGGCTAAACCAAGAGAACCTTAAAACTTTAACATTCTAAACCAAGATTTCTCATCTGAACTACAGTACACAGAAAATTACTTGACTATTTTCTCACTTCTCCCAAGGATGGCACATAACTAGTACCATTCTAGATACACAGGAGAGAAGTTCGTTTGTTATACACAATGGATTCCTAAAAGTACCAGGACTTAATTTTCCCCAAAACCAGTCAAGAAAGACTTACCACTATATTTAAACATAATTCCTTAAATAGTACATTGTAACTTCAAAATATAGTTGAAACTTATGTACGCAGCTTTGATAATTTCTATTATTCTTATAAAATCTATTATGAATAAAGAAACTGATTTGCTCCCTGAAAAGGTTAATTGTGATTAACCTTTGAAACTTGTTTAACAATTAAAGCAGCATTGTTATCTCAAATCTTTTATGGATCAAGAATTAGAGTGCTAGTTAATTAAGACAAGAGCCACATGGTATATTCATTAACATTCAATTCATTTCCACTGCTTAAAAAGTCCTAACTTGCTGTCAAAATCAATAGGTTTTTCCTAGTTTGGTCAGCAGCTTATTGATAGACAACCTAACTTTTTAAAGGTTTCAACTTCAACCACTTGATTGAAAAAATATAAGAACAAGCCCAGGAAACATAGTGAGACCTCATCTCTGCTAAACAACAACAACAAAAACAGCCTGGGTAAAATAGGGAGACCTCGTCTCTACAAATAATTATAATGAAAATAAGCCGGGCATGGTGGTGCACGTCTGTGATCCCAGCTACTCAGGAGGCTGAGGCACGAGGATCTCTTGAGCCTGCGAGGTTGAGACTGGAGTAAGTTGTGATCATGCCACTGCACTCCAGCCTGGGTGACAAAGTGAGACCCTGCCTCAAAAAAAAAAAAAACCTGGGAAGGTGGTATGCTTCTGTAGTCCCAGCTACTCCTGAGGCTGAGGCAGAAGGATAGCTTGAGCCCAGGAAATTGAGGCTGCAGTGAGCTATGATCGTGCCACTGCACTCTAGCCTGGGTGACAGAGTGAGACCCCATCTTGAAAAAAAATAGATATATGTGAAAGAACAAATAACTATAAGCACCACGTTTTTCACTGGGAATTAAAGTCTTCACTTAAGGGAAATCAATGTGTATTAATAGGATTTTTAATAAATAAAAAACTAGGGCCGGGTGCGGTGGCTCACGCCTGTAATCCCAGCACTTTGGGAGGCCAAGGCAGGCAGATCGCTTGAGGCCAGGAGTTTGAGACCAGCCTGGGCAACGTGGTGAAACCCCATCTCTACTGAAAGTGCAAAAAATTATCTGGGCATGGTGGCACATGCCTGTGGTCCAAGCTACTCAGGAGGCTGAGGTGGGAAAATCACCTGAGCTGCGGAAGTCCAAGCTGCAGTGAGTTGTGATCAGGCCACTGCACTCCGGCCTGGGTGATGGGAGCAAGACCCTGTCTAAATAAGTAAATAAGAAACTAGGACTACAATATTTATTCTTATAAGCTATTATATCTATCTTCCCTGGGCAGAACCCCCTAAAGAAAGTGACAACAAAAGAGAACACGGAAAAGCAGTAGATAAAAAGGCAAGTTGGGGGAAGAAAAAGAAATCTGTGAATGAGTAACGTAGTGGACGTAAAACATATTAGATATCCATTAGTGTATTTCAAGAGTCTACACAATGCCCATAAATATTTAATATTTCAAGTAAGGGGGTGTGTGTGTGTGTGTGTGTGTGTGTGTGTGTGTAGGGTACAACTACGAACATATATTGGACAATTATGTGAGAAAGCCTCATCATGACCATTTTCACTGAACAACTTTACCATGAGTGGAGGATTTTCTGAAACTGAAATTGCTATTTGCACGACATGGTGCATTGAAGCAATTCAAGGCTTTCATTCCACTTCACTGGAAATGAAGATTCGCTATATTAACGTTCTCTAGACACTTATGTGGTGTGAAATTATGCCCCTCAATTACAAATTCTTCCAGCCTTCTCTCTTTGCTTCTCTATTTTCAAGTTTCATTTCAAATACTCCACAAAATATTTGGCCTCACTTGGCATAAAAGAAGCAAACCTCTGTGCCTTCTTTTTCCCACCTTTATATGGAGATAATAACACTTGCTTCACTCATCAAGATATTGTGAGGTATAATCTTCTGTAAAGTACTTTAGAAACCTTAGATGTGAGGGTTAATGGAAATAAAAACTGTATTGTCATCTATTCTTCCAGTTCCTTTCAAATTGGCCATTTTCTTTTTTGTTTTGTTGCTATCGTTTGGATGTTAAGAAATATTATGCTATTGAAAGTTGAAATTTCGTTTTATTTCCTTCAACTTCTTCTATTTTTATTTCTTTGTGAGCCCCTTTTGGTTTCACTACCATAGAATCATTGCTTCCATGAACTGAGTCAAGAATGATCTGTTTTATAGCTAACACACCTGGATATAGTCTAATCTTACAGCCAAGGAGCCTCCCAAATACTAATTCATAATTTAAGACTTCATAGGGCATTACTGAACACTATTGCCACCATATGCCACTCTGTGACCTTATATTTATGTTCTCTATCCCCCAGTTACATATTTGTATTAATGAATATATTCTCTCTCATTAAATTGTGAACACCCTTGAGAGAAGTGACTGGGTCTATCCACAAAGTACCTAGCACAATGTTGTTGGTTTTTTGGGGTTTTGTTATTTGTTTTTTGTTTTTTTTTTAGTTGGAGTCTCGTTCTGTAACCCAGGCTGGAGTGCAGTGTTGCCATCTCGGCTCACTGCAAGCTCCACCTCCCGGGTTCAAGCAATTTTCCCTGCCTCAGCCTCCATAGTAGCTGGGATTACAGGCGTCCACCACCACACTTGGCTAATTTTTGTATTTTTAGTAGAGACGGGTTTTCATTATCTTGGCCAGGCTGGTCTTGAACTCCTGATCTCATGATCCCCCTGCCTTGGCCTCCCAAAGTGCTGGAATTACAGGCGTGAGCCACCACACCAGGACAACAAAATGTTTTAGTTATAGTAAGTATTGAATACATGATTCAAAGTAATTAAATAAAACTAAATATACTTTCTAAGATAGCTGTACTGCAGAAATCATTGGAGCCAAATTGAACTGAGCCTAAATATGCTGCTGCCCATTATTTCCAAATTTAAAGTAATTTCAATATTGCGAATTGCCTGACAAGGCCCTAGAAGTTAATCTGGATCATTTTTATTATCTGCAAGCCAAATCTTGACTGAACCCTTCTCTCTGGAGCTGCTAATAGAGGATTCCATTGTAAGATTTAAAGATATGAGCCCCTTTGCTATTATACAACTATTTCTTCAGAAAGGTACTCTTAGAAGCATCAAAGTACATAATGAAAGCACACAATTCAAATTAAATAAAGGAATACACAAAGTATACAATAAAAGGATGATGTTGAGTAAATTAGTTAGCTAGAGAGGCCTTAAAGCTAGACAGATCCAGCTGGCTGGGCAACTTGCTAGCTGTGTTACATGGAGTGGTTTACCTAACCTTTCTGAACCTCTATATCCTCATCCTTAAAGAAAAACTCTCCTTGGAAAGTTGTGAAGATCATTTATTGTAAATAATACTACACATGCCTGGCCCAATGTAGATAATACCTCAATAAAAGGTATTATTATTATTATTATTAGAAAACACATCATGGAAATTTTTGAAAATGAGCAACTGAAGAGTTACGTTAACCAAAATAAAGATGAAACACTACTGAAAATAGCCCAAGGGAAAGCCTCATATATTGAACAACAAGGAGTCTTTTCATCGCCTAGGCAGGAAATGACAACTTTCTCTATCCTATCTCACTCTTGAGGGTGAAACCTTTGGTAAAAGAATTATAAATCAAGAATAATAAGATCACTGAGTTTGAAATAAAATGCCTTCCACTTTTGTCATAGAGATGCTCTTTGAGAAAGAGGATCTCTAGATATCACAAGTCCTTGGATTATCTAGCCAGTTTAAATAAGAAAGAGTGCAATGAGGCAAACATTTGATCTGATTACAAAATCCCCACCTTATTCCTGTAGGTTCTATGTAGGAATTAGTACTAAATGATACACTCTACACTGGAGTAATGTTTTATTTCAGAAATCTGGAAAACTGGGGAGTCCTTAGACACAGATGAAAGGATGCATAGTAACTCTGCCTCTTCACCCTGAGATTCTCTTTTTAAAAAATAATTGGGCCGGGCGCGGTGGCTCACACCTGTAGTCCCAGCACTTTGGGAAGCCAAGGCGGGCAGATCATGAGGTCAGGAGATTGAGACCATCCTGGTTAACACGGTGAAACCCCGTCTCTACTAAAAATACAAAAAATTAGCCGGGCATGGTGGTGGGCACCTGTAGTCCCAGCTACTTGAGAGGCTGAGGCAGGAGAATGGCGTGAACCTGGGAGGCGGAGCTTGCAGTGAGCCGAGATTGTGCCACTGCACTCCAGCCTGGGCGACAGAGCGAGACTCCATCTCAAAAAATAATAATAATAATTGGAGGAATATAAAAGACTATATTTTAGATGGAAAAAGTCTTTCAGGCATCTTACATATGATCACAAATTTCTGGAAAAGATAATCACAAATCCAAACGGGAGTAGATACATATAGCTACTTTTTCCCAGTAAACTACTTGAGGAAAAAATTCATAGAAGACATCTTAGAAAAATTAAAGATACAGACAAATAGATAACTGGATAGATAGGAAGACTAATAAACTGACATATAGGAATTATTATTAGTGAAATCCCATTATAGGAGGTTTCTCCATGGTGAATGACGTCAAACTTTATGCTCCAAAAGAGATTAAAAACATATTTGAAGTGACAGTTCTTGATCAATCAGACAAAGAAATAGGTGAGGGTTTGCCAGTGGAGAGAAATATAAAGTCTTTTAGTTTATTTCTACCTACTTGAGCTAATACAAATAATTATTACATTTCCAAACAGAACATTAACAACTTGAAATTCTGAGATTATTTAACCATTTATAATAAGAGATGGGACAAATAAATGGGACAGAGCAGAGAGTTCAGAACAACAATGCCATTTCTTTTGTTTTTCTGTTAGTGTTAGAGGCAGGGTCTTGCTCTGTTGCCCAGGCTGGAGTCCCGTGGCATTATCATAGCTCACTGCAGCCTCAAACTTCTGAGCTCAAGCGATCATCCCACCTCAGCCATCTGAGTAGCTAGGACTACAGGTGTAGACCACTGCACCTAGCTAATTTTATTTATTTTTTGTAGTGATGAGGTCTCACTATGTTGCCCAGGGTGGTCTTGATCCTCCTGCCTCAGCCTCCCAAAGTGCTGGGATTACAAGTGTGAGCCACCACGCTGGGCTGCTGTTTTTTACTTTACAGTCATGTATCACTTAACGAAGTGCATACATTCTGAAAAATGCATTGTTAGGCAATTTCATCTTTGTGCACAAACTTAGATGGTATAGCCTATTACACATCTAGACTATATAGTATACCTTATTGTCCCTAGTCTACAAACCTGGACAGCATGTTACTGTACTGAATACTGTAGGCAATCTAAACATAGAAAGGGTACAGTAAAAATATGGTATTATAAGCTTATGAGATCACCATTGTATATGTGGTCCATTGACTAAAAATATGTTATATGATGTGTGATTATATAGTTTAAGTAACTAACAATGTGGACATTTTGAAGTAACTGAGCTAAATGTTTTAGGAAGGCTTAAGTAGCATTGCATGAGGCTTTCCTTTTAGTTATATTCTTAGTATGTTACTAGGGTTCAAGAGGTCATAGGTAGAAAAAGAAGTATTTGGTAGGTAAACTATAAACAATGGTCATATTCTGAGCCAGCGAGTTCTTCTTTCCCTTTTTGTGAATGTGTGTATAATGGGAGGAAATTAAGAGAAAGAATTTCTAGCCTGTTGTAAAAACAGTCAACTCATTTAACCTAATAATATGTTGTACAATTTGATGTTTGAAAAGTGCTTGGAGAAACACTCAATGTTTTAAATCTCTGTAAGAAAACAAAACAGTATTCATAGATTTTTCGATAATGCTTTGCTATGATCTGAATGTTTACCCCTCAGGTGATGGTATTAGGAGGTAAGGCCTTTTAGGACGTGATTAGGTCATGAGGGTGGAGCCTTTTAATGGGATTAGTACCCTTATAAAATAGGCCTAAGGGAACTCATTTATCCCTTCCACCTTGTGAGGATACAGCTAAAAGACACCATCTCCATCTGTGAACCAGAAAGTGGGGCCTCAGTGGATACTGAGTCTACTGGAGTCGATCTTGGATTTCCCAGCTTCCAGAAGTGTGACAAAAAAGAATTCTGTTTTTTGAAAGCTACCCGGTGCATGGCATTTTGTTATAGCAGCCAAACAGACTAAGACATAATTCTAGAATAATGAAATTTTAATTCTTTGAAATTATATCTCTTATCAAGTAAATTAAGCAGCTCAAATGCAAACTTCCTCATTATTTTAGCTCTTCTTTAATTTTCTACAAAATTTATAAATCTGCACTTCACATTCTACTTCTTGAATATATTCTACGTTGTGTTGTTCTCTTGTTTGTTTTTGCTGTTGCTTTAATTTTTCTTTGTGTTGTTTTGGTGAATAGAGTATTATAAACTCCTTATAGCTACAACCATCTATCTCACATCTTGATATAACCCATAGCACCTAAAACAGTTGAGTGCTTAATGCATATTCATTGGCTTGAGTTGAAGAAAATATCTAAAAAGGACTTGAAAGATCCTATGTCCATTTCCCTGTTTTCAGAATCACACTTATATCACTCTAGAGAGATAAAAACCAGTCCTTCTGGACCTCAGCAAAACCTGAGTCCTGCCCTCTCGCTTTCCTCCCTGGATAGCATGAGCTTCACCACTTGGTCCACCATGTTCTCTACTAACTACCAGTCCCTGGGCTCTATCAAGCCGCCAAGCTATGGCGCCCTGCCAGTCAGCAGCATGGCCAACATCTATGCAGGTGCTGGGGGCTTGGGCTCCCAGATCTCCATGTCCCACTCCACCAGTTTCTGGGGCAACTTGGGGTCTGGGGGCCTGGCTGTGGGGATGGCCAGGGGTCTGGCAGGAGTGGAGGGCATCCAGAATGAGAAGGAGACCATGCAAGGCCTGAATGACTCCCTGGCCTACTACCTGGACAGAGTGAGGAGCCTGGAGACCAAGAAATGGAAGCTGGAGAGCAAAATGCAGGAGCACCTGCAGAAGAAGGGGCCCCAGGTCAGAGATTGGGGGCATTACTTCAAGAACATCAAGGATCTGAGGGCTCAGATCTTTGCAAATACTGTGAGCCATGCCTCCATCGTTCTGCAGATTGACAGTGCCCATCTTGCTGCTGATGACTTTAGAGTCAACTATGAGACAGAATGGTCATGAGCCAGTCTGTGGAGAGCGACATCCATGGGCTCCACAAGATCACTGATGACACCAATGTCACTCAGCTGCAGCTGGAGACAGAGATAGAGGTTCTCAAGGAGAAGCTGCTCTTCATGAAGAACCACAAAGAGGAAGTAAAAGGCCTATAAGCCCAGATTGCCAGCTCTGGGTTGACTGGGGAGGTAGATGCGCCTAAATCTCAGGACCTCAGCAAGATCATGGCAGACACCTGGGCCCAATATGACAAGCTGGCTCAGAAGAACTGAGGGGAGCTAGACTACTGGTCCCAGCAGTTTGAAAAGAGCACCACAGTGGTCACCACGCAGTTCGCCGAGATTGGAGCTGCTGAGAATACACTCACGGAGCTGAGACATACAGTCCAGTCCTTGGAGATCTACCTGGACCCAATGAGAAATCTGAAGCTCAGCTTGCAGAACAGCCTGAGAGAGGTAGAGACACGTTACCCATGTAGATGGAGCAGCTCAATGGGATCTTGCTGGCACACACGGGCAGAGGGGCAGCACCAGGCCCAGAAGTATGAGGCCCTGCTGAACATCAAAGCTAAGCTGGAGGCTGAGATCACCACCTACCACCGCCTGCTGGAAGACAGGGAGGACTTCAATCTTGATGATGCCCTGGACAGCAGCAACTCCATGCAAACCATCCACAAGACCACCACCTGCAGGATAGTGGATGGGAAAGTAGTGTCTGAGACCAGTGACACAGAAGTTCTGAGACACTGAGCCAGCAGAAGCAGGATACCCTTTGGGGAACAGGAAGCCAATAAAAAGTTCAGAGGTTAAAAAAAAAAAAAGTCCTTCTGTTAAACCCCAAAAAAAGTGGTTTCCACCACCTTTAAAGTCAGTCCTGTCTAGTATTAAAAGTACTTACAGAAAGCTGGGTGTCCAGGCACGGTGGCTCATAACTGTAATCCCAGCACTTCGGGAAGCTGAGGCAGGTGGATCACTTGAAGTCAGGAGTTCAAGACCTGCCTGGCCAACATGGTGAAACCCTGTCTCTACTAAAAATATAAAAATTAGCCCGGGTGTGATGGTGCACGCCTGTAGTCCCAGCTACTGGGGAGGCTGAGGCAGAAGGATCACTTGAACCTGGGAGGTGGAGGCTGCAGTGAGCAGAGGCTGTGCCACTGCGCTCTCCACTTGCTCCACCACCTTCTTTACCAACTACCGGTCCCTGGACAACAGAGTAAGACTGCATCTCAAAAAAAAGAAAAAAAGAAAGAAAGCTGGGTGTGATGGCTGGCACCTGTAATCCCAGCTACTTGGGAGGCTGAGGCAGGAGGATCACTTGAGGTTAGGAATTCAAGACCAGCCTAAGGAACATAATGAGACCAACCCCATCTCTGGGGAAAAAAAAAAGAGAGAACCGAAAGGAAATTATATATATATATATGGAAAATTATGTAAAATATACATTTCATAATTTTATTATAAAATAATTATTTAATATATGAA
Organism: Pan paniscus; assembly: GCF_029289425.2. Taxonomy (NCBI): domain Eukaryota; kingdom Metazoa; phylum Chordata; class Mammalia; order Primates; family Hominidae; genus Pan; species Pan paniscus. Next base: position 36,825,492 of record NC_073264.2, on the reverse strand, counting down.
ATATAAAAGGATACATATATCCTTTATCTTAGGGGTCCCCAACCCCAGGGCCATGGACCCAGGCTACATAGCAGGAATTGAGTGGCAGGAAAGCAAGCATTACCACCTGAGCTCTGTCTCCTATCAGATCAGCAGCAGCATTAAATTCACGTAGGCACACGAACCCTGTTGTGAACTGCACCTGTGAGAGATCTAGGTTGGTGCTCCTTATGAGAATCTAATGCCTGATGATCTGAGGTGAAACAGTTTCATCTCAAAACCATTCCCACCCCCACCCCTCTCCATGGAAAAATTGTCTTCTATGTAACCAGTCCCTTGTGCCAAAAAAGTTGGGGACCACTGCTGTATCTTTTTTATTTTATCCAAAAAGCTGCAAATAGCATTTGCTATAATATATTACAAGACTTATAATACTATTATCTAGAAAATGTACTTTTTAGCCTTTCTTTCTGTAGAATATTAGGGAAAAATCAATGAGATAATTAAAAAGGAAAAAGTGGAAATATTCATGAAATAGGCAGAAACAACTATTAAGAATAGCATTTTAATTCCTGGCATGAGGTTTTAAAGCCCAACATACAAATTTAATTCCTCTTTTAGTACAGTGTTTTTAGTATAATAACACCTTATGACTCAAGAACTGTGTACCTCAAAGTAAATGAAATTGAGGTTCAAAGATATTTCAAGCCATTCAAAATATGAAGGCACCCAGTGACTATAAATTACTAAACTTCTGGCAATCTGTCTCTTTTCCTGACATCCGATTAAAGTTTTATCATATATGGCTATTAATTATTGTTTTAAGCATGGGCTTTGAATTTCACTGAGTTCACCAGCTCTAGACACTTACAAATATGTTTTGCTATAAATTACTGGCACTGTTTCTGTTGATATTCAGCATAATCAAACATTTGTAAGCATGCTGTCTTTTCAATCTGTTCAGCTGATGCACTTTACCTGATCTTTCATTAAAGTAATCAAAACACTTGCTGTGTCGCATCTAATGAATGTTGCATGTATGATTAAGTGCTTTCATTCATATTGCAAGTTTGATTTAATGTAATCTGCCTTTCAGACAGCCATTAGCCTAGCTCCTACATGAATTCGATTAATTGGCTGAATTCTTCCAGATGTCCATTAAGCATTACAGGAATTTCTATGTGGAAACAGCAGGGACTGTCTAGCACAGAACCAAACAATGAAATGTTATATTGCTGCCATGACTTACAAAAAGCTGGATTCATTTTCATTAATAAAACATCTGTACTCCTGCACAGCTATGCATTGACATGCATTTATTTTATATGTTTATTTCTCTTATGACCGTAAAAAGATAGTTAAACAGAAGCACATTTACTGAAATATAGACCCTGAGTTTAACAGATGCTGATTGACAAAACAGATCAATTTTTAAGTTTACGGTAGGTCCTAAACGGAAGAAAGTACACTAACAGACACCTGTTTGAAACAGAATTAAAGAATGTCTGGGATTATACCAATAGAAATAAATGTATTAAAATGACATTAAAGACTGATTTTGAAAATTATTTGATTGTCCTATCCACTCCCAAATCTGTTGGATCTCTTTAACAGAACAGGTCAAATATATCTCTTGCTGGGATGTTCTTTAAGTAGTTGTATCTTTCTCTCTCTCTCTCTTTTTTTTTTTTTTCTTTTGAGACACAGTCTCACTCTGTCACCCAGGCTGGAGTGTGGTGGTGCAATCACGGTTCACTGCAGCCTCAACCTCTCAGGGTTCAGGTGATCCTCCCATCTCAGCCCCCCAGTAGCTGGGACTGCAGGCGTGCACCACCACGTCTGGCTAATATTTGTGGAGTTTTTTGTTTTGGTTTTGGTTTTGGTAGAGATGGGGTTTCACCTTGTTGACTGGGCTGGTCTTCAACTCTTGAGCTCAATGGATCCGCCCACCTAGGCTTCCCAAAGTGCTGGGATCACAGACATGAGCCACCGCTCCTAGTCTTTCTACTTGGTATGTTTTGTTTTGTTTTTTGTTTTGTGTTTTTCGAAATGAACAGGGAGAGATTTAGCCTTGAGCAGATCCTAGCTCAGTGCATTTTACCACTTAATACATGCTATTTACAAATCATTTGGGAGATTTACCACAACTAATAATTGAAACAAAAGGTAAGTTTGAAAACAAGCCAGTTTTACATAGGGACAGTTATATATTCTCTAACGTCAAACGTTCATCTTAAAATTAAGAGTACCACACAAATAACTTTTTGTGTTATTTACAAGGATCTACAAATTGGTGCTATCAATTAAAGCTGAAAATCTTATGTTTCATTTCATAATTATAACTCCACTTCATAATTATAAATCATCCCTGCTATAAAGACATATAGTATTGAACTTTTTTTTTTTTGAGACAAGGTCTCACTCTGTCACCCATGCTAGGGTACAGTGGCATGATCATAGCTCACTATAGCCTCTAACTCCTGGGCTCAAGTGATCTTCCTGCATCAGCCTTCCAAGTAGCTAGGACTATAAGCGTGCACCACCATACCAGGCTAATTTTTTCTATGTTTTATAGAGATGGGATCTCCCTCTGTTACCCAGGCTGGCCTGGAACTCCTGACCTGAAGTGATCCTTCCACCTCAGCCTCCCAAAGTGCTGGGATTACAGGAATGTGCCACCATGCCTGGCCTGTAGTGTTGAAATTTAAAAGTAAAATGCCTTTTATCCTTTCTTTACACAATTAGAGACAACATATATACTTGGAGAGAAAGAGAAAAAGTATTTGGGAGGCCAAGGCGGGTCGATCACCTGAGGTCAGGTGTTCGAGACCAGCCTGGCCAACATGGCAAAACCCTATCTCTACTAAAAATACAAAAATTAGCCAGGCATGGTAGCGGGCGCCTGTAATCCCAGCCACTCGGGAAGCTGAAGCATGAGAATCGCCTGAACCCAGGAGGCGGAGGTTGCAGTGAACTGAGATCCTGCTACTACACTCCAGCCTGGGCAACAGAGCAAGACTCCGTCTCAAAAAAAAAAAAAAAAAAAAAAAAGAAAGAAAAGAAAGAGAAACATTCCCATTATAAAACATACTTGCAAATCATTAATCATAATATAAATTTATAATTGAACTTTGAAATTTCAAGTTTTACCTGAAATAACTTCTCTATTAGTAGTTTCTACTTCATTGGAGAATTTTTTTAAGTGATTATTACCTACTAGTTTATCCTGAGTAGGTAAAGCTACAGTAACTGAAAGAAGGCCTGTTTTAGGATCAGATCATCAGTCATATATGCCATGTTAATAAGATGATGCCAATTGGGTTTCTATGATGGGGCTTAAATAAGCAATATCAGCCTTGACCAGATTTGTTAGTCAATTTTTTCAGAAAAGAAAATCCTATAAAGGAAAATACTAGTCTTCTTGTTGGTCTTGGTGCTATAATCAGGCTTAAAAATACTAAGCTTTAAAAATATTTGAATGTACCTTCTTTTTCACAGTCATTCAGCAAAAATTCATCGGACACCTACTATGGAAATATAAAGACATATAAGTCACAATCCCTACACTCATAAGAGAAAGAAAATAGCTAAGTGTATTACATGAAAAGTACCATAATAAAAGTCATTTAAAGTCCTATGACAGCATTAAGGTGGGAGTACTCCCCTCAGTTCCTCAAGCTTCACAGAGGAGTGAACATTTGTGCTATATCTTGAAAGATGAGTAGGAATAAGGTAGTCAAACTAAGAGAAAGGATTGGAGAGTAATAGGGTACCTCAAGCACCAGTAGGGCATGCTGTCATGGGGGTGCATTACTCTCCACTCCAGTTGTTTCCTTTCTTGTCAAGGGACATCCATTAGAGCAATGGTCCTGGACTCTTTCCATCCCTTCACTCATCATTTCTTCCCAGTTGTAGAGGAATTGCTTATTTTAACTAATGAGTTAGGGAGCAGGAACTTGGTATGCTTGACTCAGCCACTTCCTTCCTCCCTCCTCTGTCTGATAGACCTGGTCTGCTCTTGGCCTTACATAAGCTTAGAAATAATTGGTTGCTTATGAGAGATGAGGCCAGTAGTTATCCTGTTCTTCCTGAGACAGGATGGGTAAGTATGTCTAATTCTGGGCTTCAGAATTAAGAAGGCTTTTAGTTTCCATATATAAGCCACATTCTCCAATCTAGGCATTGTTGGTAATAATAGTGATATTTTGTTCTCAAACTGCCTCCTTCGGTTGGTTTAGAACTCAGGCAAGGAACTGGGGTGCTATTTGTCGTCCACCCCCTCTTCTCCCCGAAAAAGAAAAACCCTCAAGTAATGTAGAGGCCTAGAGCCATGAAAATCGTGTATTCAGAGTGTTGAAGCATAAAGTGATTGAGAGGAAAGGTGAGAAATGAGACTGTAAAAGTGAGGCCAGATTGTGAAAGACACCAAGCCTTGACAGGAATTCGCTGAAACACTTTGTTACAATGTATAAAGATGGAGATGTTATGTCGGAAACTGGCCAAATGCCCAAACAGAGCTTCATTAGATGCGATCCCTTGCTTCTCAGACAGTGACTTTCCAGCTTTATTAAAGTACATTAGAATCATTTGGAAGCCTTGGTAAAATGCAGATCTTGAGCCTCATCTTTAAAGATTCTGATTTAGTATAAGTACAATATGAGTCTCAGGAATCTGTATGTTTAACAAGCTCCCTAGATGATTCTCATGCCATAAATTTTAACTTTTCTTGGAGAAATACTGTTCGAGGGTCTGAGCTAAAACTTTATCATTCTAGAAATTCAGTTTTGTCAGAATAGTCAAAAATGTTCAGATTCATAATCAAGCCCCTGAGATACTTAAATATAAACTAGAATGCTGACTGATTTAAGTTTAATGCTGACTGATTTAAGAATTAATTAATTAAGAATTTAAGTTTAATGCTGACTGATTTAAGAATTAATTAATTAAGAATTTAAGTTTAATGCTGACTGATTTAAGAACTATAGCTTTAAAAGGACTGGGGTCCTTGGGGCTGTAAAGAACACATCCTCTCTCTGTGGGAAAATCCATATGGGAAGCCACACTGTAACCAAAGATTGCTTGATCACTTTGGATTCATGGCAGTGAGAGTTAGTTGGATCACCGTTACTAATGGCATCAAGCTTGTCTGATGTATCCATCTTCACTGTTGAGAATAGACTTGCAAAGGGGATTGGAAGCTGCTAAGGGGAGTGGAAGTTGCTTCCTCTGCCCAGGGCCATGCTGAAGACACACTGAGAAATTCCTGCTCTTGGCCTCTCCTTTTTCTAGTCTCCTTTTTTAACACATTTTTCAGGTAAGATTAAATATAATTGACAAGGTTAAAGATTTAGATATACTAATACAGACACATTTTCTTGAAAATATACTTGTTACCTTGAAAAGAGTTTAGATGCTCCTAGAACTCTACCATTCACAGAGTATTGGTTAGGACTAAATATTTCTATAAATGAATATAAGCTTCATGATGTCAGGGACCTTGACTTCTGGTTCACCACTTTATCCCAAGTGCTTAAAATAGTACCTGACATAAAAGAGTAGTCAATAAAATATATATTTTTGAATAGATGATTAGCCTCATCTATTACATTTTTATTCTTTTCATTTTAATTTTTATTCTCAGAGGCAAACCAATTCCAAAATATGGGGCTACCTTGCCCCTGCCGCTTATGAATTAACCACACACCTCGACGAAGTGCCTAAAGCAAAATCAGCTGCTTTAAAAAAAAAAATTGGTTTTTTGTTTCTCACTACTACACTAATGAGGATTAAATTTTTTGCCTTTGTTACACTTTTGTGATTGGGATGTAACATGTTGTCAGAATCTGTTTTCATTTTTACCATCAATCTCTGAGTTTATGTTTTGTGAGTTCCCAACTGGTTAAAAAGAATAGGAAGTCTCTGCTTGCTCAAGAATAAAAAAGAAGAGAAACGGAGATGACTAAATACCATTTCTTTTAGTATTTGTGATAGCCAGCTAAATCTAACGACTTTTTCCTTGACGTATAAGTGAATATCACCAACCTTCTTCACAAAAAAAATGTGAGGGGAAGTTCTTTAGCTTCTGAGCTTAAGAAATGTTGATAAATATTTGAAAATTCAACTAATTAAAAATGAAATGCAGCCAGCTAAGCTCCAGTCATTTTTAATTTACAATATTGCTTTGCTTTCGAGGCAATGTAGACAAGTCACAACTTCTTTTGATGCCTGAGGGATTGAAAAAATTAAATCAGCAGGATTGGCTATTGATGTTTTCTAGCAAATGTTTTGAAATCTCTGCCTTTCATCCATCTTGTAGGAAAATAGGATTGCTTTTTGAGCCTTCAAAGATATTAATTCCTTTAATAAATCCTTACTTATGTGTTGAAAACTTCCCACAGTTAGGTTTCTGTAGCAATCTCTACATCGGGGTAAATGTTGCCCGCAGGCAGACTCCCAATTTTTTTTCCAAGTATCATCACTCTTGGTCTGAAACTGGGGCTAACCAACATGACAACAGATTAAACATACCTTCTGTTCAGCCTCTTTTCATAAGATTTCTTTATTATATTCTTTGCAAGGCAAATTTCGTGACAGGCTGTTTGCCTTCCTGGTGATCAGCACTTAATGAGATAAAGCACAAACATAAGCAGTGACTGTCCCAGTTTTGTACTTTGATCCCTGCCTCTCTAACCAATGTGAAAAAAGATAGAGAGCTACCTGAGATTCTTAAAATACAAAGAATATTTGTCATATAGTAAACCAATCAGAGCTTCATTCAATAACAAGAATAAAAATTGAATATAAGAAGTTAAAAACATGTGTGCATGCATGAAAGGTGGGCTTGAGGGGGAAAGGAAGTTGACCATATTGTGAAGATTTTGTGTAGAGCATCTATCTATTTCTCTAATACTTTTCACAACAACAATTGTAGAAAGATAGTAGAAATGAGAAGATAGTACCAAAACTATCAGATGACCCTCTTGAGGACAGCATTATTTCAGAGAGTTTCTTTTATTAAAAGAAGGAAGCATTTATGACGTTGGTTTAAAAGTTGTTCTGAGACATTCTCCTTGAAATTCCTGCTTAAGGGATTTAATATTAATGTGCCTCTGCTTAAAAAAAAGTATAAAGTTTTCTCTTTTTTGTCCAAGCCTAAAAAAAAGAATGATAAATAGACTGGCTTTTGTGGGAAAGAAAGAAGCTCAATAATGACAAGTAAATGAGCTAACACCTTTTCCCTGGAGACTAAAGAGGGAGGGACTAGATAGCTTCTGACTATAGAAAGGGAGACGACAAAGGAAAAAAAAATTAGTGCAGTGAGCAGTATTAAGAACGTTTTGAGGGACAGTTTGAGAGCCTGCAACACAGCAGGGTATAGCGTTTCTTTTTCATGAAGAATCTTTATCTAGCATCCTTGAATTAATAATTTACTTTAGGCTGGTATTTCCTGAAAGTTAAAAATCCTAAGGTTATGAGCCCTAAATAAATAAACAGTATTGTCTTAATACTACTGACCATGAAACTATATATTTAAAGATAAATTTTAGTATTCCATTTTTTCCTATTAAGGTATAATAATGAAAAATTAAACATTACATTAAATATTCTATTTTTAGAAAAAACATGTTCCTAATTATGTATATAAATGGATAGAACTAGAGATACATATATGTATATGTAATAAGCTCGTAATTAGAAAAACTAATCAGGTGTGTACCTTCCTGTTGTCAAAGTCTATCATTTCTTTAAATAGCATGGTCTGCCTTTATTGAGGAAAAATACATAAAAATAAAAATATTAGAATTCCTATAAGTAAATTTTAATTTCATTATTCAAGATGGATCTATACTTACACTTTACTATAATGCCATCCATAATGGTTTACTCAATGTCAAAAATATATATTATCCTTGATAATTGAACTCTAGAGATCTAGTTGCTAGTTTTTTCCTTTTGCTACTCACCCTCGGTTTCTGATTCCCCAAGTCTGAGAAGAGTTATGAGCATCTCTGTTTTTTTTATTTTTATTTTTGTGGGTATATAGTAGGTATAAATATTTAGGGGGCTCATGAGATATTTTGATACAGACATACACATCAGGATAAATGGGGTATCCATCCCCTGAACATTTATGCTTTCTTTGTTTTACAAACAATCCAATTACACTATTTTAGTTATTTTTAAATGTACAATAAATTATTGTTGACTGTAGTCACCCTGTTGTATTATCAAATACTAGCTCTTATGGGAGTATTTGGTATTTGGTATTGGAGTATGGTTAATGCGTACAAAAATATATTTTTGTACGCATTAACCATCTCAACTTGCTTCCCACTCCTTTCTACCCGTCCCAGCCTCTGGTAACCATCATTCTACTCACTACCTCCCACAAATGAGTGAGAACATGCGAAGTTTGTCTTTCTGTGCTTGGTTTATTTCACTTAGCATAACGTCTATCAGTTCCATCCATGTTGTTGCAAATGAAAGGATCTCATTCTTTTTATGGCTGAATAGTACTCCTTTGTGTATATGAACCATATTTCTTTATCCATTCATCTGCTAAAGGACGCTTAAGTTGCTTCCAAATGTTGGCTATTGTGAATAGTGTTGCAATAAACATGGGAGTGTAGGTGTCTCTTCAGTATACTGATTTCCTTTCTTTGGGGTATATATCTAGCAATGGGATTGCTGGATCATATGGTAGTTCTGTTTTTAGTTTTTTGAGGAACCTCCAAACTGTTCTCCATGTGGTTATACTAACTTATATTCCCAACAACAGTGTACGAGGGTTCCCTTTTCTCCACATTCTCACCAGCATTTGTTATTGCCTGTCTTTTGGATAAAAGCCATTTTAACCGGAGTGAGATGATATCTCACTGTAGTTTTGATTTGCATTTCTCTGATGATCAGTGATGTTGTGCACCTTTTCATATACCTGTTTGCCATTTGTGTGTCTTCTTTTGAGAAATGTCTATTCCGATCTTTTGGCTATTTTTAAATTGGATTATTAGGGCTTTTTTTTTTTTTTTTTTTTTTTTGCCCTATAAAGTTGTTTGAGCTCCTTTATATTCTGGTTATTTATCCCTTGTCAGAGGGAGAGTTTGCAAATATTTTCTCCCATTCTGTAGGTTTTCTCTTCACTTTGTTGATTGTTTCCTTTGCTGTGCAGAAGAAGCTTTTTAACTTGATGTGATCCCATTTGTCCATTTTTGCTTTGGTTGCCTGTCCTTGGGGTATTACTCAAGAATCTTTGCCCAGTCCAACGTCCTGGAGAGTTTCCCCAATGTTTTATTTCAGTAGTTTCATAGTTTGAGGTCTTAGACTTAAGTCTTTAATCCATTTTGATTTGATTTTTGTATATAACAAGAAATAGAGGTCTAGTTTCATTTTTCTCCATGTGGATATCCAGTTTTCCCAGCACCATTTATTGAGGAGACTCTCCTTTCTTCAATATATGTTCTTGGCACCTTTGTCGAAAATGAGTTTACTGTAGGTGTGTGGATTTGTTTCTGGGTTTCCTATTTGTTCCGGTGATCTGTGCTTTTATGCCAGTACCATGCCGTATACTCTAATGCTTTAAAAACTATACTACTATATTACTATAGCTCTGTAGTATAGTTTAAAGTCAGGTAATGTGATTTCTCCAGTTTTGTTCTACTTTCTTGGTATAGCTTTGGCTATTCTGGATCTTTTGTGGTTCCATATAAATTTTAGGATTGTTTTTTCTATCTCTGTGAAGAACGTCACTAGTATTTTGACAGGGATTGCATTGAATCTGTAGATTGCTTTGGGTAGTATGGACGTTTTAACAATATTGATTCTTGCAATTCAGGAACATGGAATATCTTTCCATCTTTTATATCCTCTTTAATTTCTTGCATCAGTGTTTTAGTTTTCATTGTAGGATCTTTCACATCTTTGGTTAATTTCTAGATATTTTATTTGTAGCTATTGTACATGGGATTGTTTTCTTGATTTCTATTTCAGATTTTTCACTGTTGGCATATAAAAATATTACTCATTTTTGTATGTTGATTTTGTATCCTGCAGCTTTACTGAATTTGTTTATCAGTTCTAATACTTTTTTGGTGGTGTCTTTAAGTCTTTCCAGATGTAAGATTATATTATCTGCAAACAAGGATAATTTGACTTCTTCCTTTCCAATTTGGATACCCTTTACTTATTTTTTTATTTTATTTTATTTTATTTTATTTTATTTTATTTATTTTATTTTATTTGAGGCAGGGTCTCACTCTGCCACCCAGGCTGGAGTGCTTTGGCATGTTCATAATTTACTGCAGCCTTGACCTCCCAGGTTCAATTCATCCTCCCACCTCACCCTCCCAAGTAGGTGGGACTACAGGTATGTGCCATCACACCTGGCTAATATTTTGTAGAAATGGGGATCTCACTGTGTTGTCTAGGCTGGTCTCAAACTCCTGGGTACAAGTGATCCACCCACCTTGGCCTCCCAAAGTGCTGGTATTACAGGTGTGAGCCAGTAATGGCTGTGCCTGGCCCTTTATTTCTTTTCTTGTCTGATTGCTGTAACTAGGACTTCTAGTACTATGTTGATGAAAGTAGGCATCCTTGTGTTCTAGATCTTAGAGGAAAGTATTTCAGTTTCTCCCCATTCAATATGATGGCAACTGTGGGTCTGTTCACATATGACTTTTATTATGTTGAGGTATATTCTTTTTATATCCAGCTTTTTGAGGGTTTTTATCATGAAGGGATACTGAATTTTATCAAATGCTTTTTCAGCATCAACTGAAATGATCATATGGTTTTTGTCCTTCACTCTGTTGATACGATGGATCCCACTGATTGATTTGTGTTATGCTGAACCATCCTTGCATCCCTGGAATAAATCCCCCATGGTTATGATGAATGATCTTTTTAATGTATTGTTGAATTCAGTTTGCTAGTATTTTGTTAAGGATTTTTGCACCAGTGTTCATCAGGGATATTGGCCTGTAGTTTTCCTTTTTGCTGTGCCCTTGTCCGGTTTGGGTATCAAGGTAATACTTACCTTGTAGAATTAATTTGGAAGTATTTCCTCCTCCTCTATTTTCAGAATAGTTTGAGTAGGATCGGAATTAGTTCTTCTCTAAATGTTTGGTAAAATTCAGCAGTGAAGCCATCGGGTCCTGGGGTTTTCTTTGCGGGGAGACTTTTTCTTTTTCCTTTTTTTTTTTTTTAGGAGAGGAAGGGGAGAAAAGAAGAGGGGAGGAACTGAGAGACTTTTTTTTTTTTTTTTTGAGACAGAGTCTCACTCTGTTGTCCAAGATGAAGTACAGTGGCACTATCTTGGCTCACTGTAACATCCACCTCCTGGGTTCAAGCAATTCTCCTGCCTCAGCCTCCTGAGTAGCTGGGATTATAGGCGCCCACCACCACGCCCAGCTAATTTTTGTATTTTTAGTAGAGATGGGTTTTTGCCATGTTGGCCAGGCTGGTCTCAAATTCCTGACCTCAGGTGATCCGCCCACATTGGCCTCCCAAAGTGCTAGGAGTACAGGCATGAGCCACCATGCCCAGCCTGGGAGACTTCGTATTATGGTTTCAAGCTCATTATTTCTCATTGGCCTGTTAAGGATTTAGATTTCTTCATGGTTCAATCTTGGTAGGTTTTATGTGTCTAGAAATTTATCCATTTCTTCTACATTTTCCTGTTTGATTGCTCATAGTAGCCACTAATGATCCTTTGAATTTCTGCAGCATCAACTGTAATGTCTCCTTTTTCATCTCTGGTATTAATTTGAGTCTACTCCTTTTTTCTTAGTCTAGCTAAAGGTTTGTCAATTTTGTTTATCTTTTCAAAAAATCAGCTTTTTATTTTGTTGACTTTTCTATTATTTTCTCCATTTCAATTTCATTTATTGGCATTCTGGTCTTTACTTCTGCTAATTTTGGGTATGGTTTGCTTCTGCTTTTCTAGTTATTTAAGATGCATTGTTAGGTTGTTTATTTGAAGTGTTTCTACTTTTTAAAATTTAGGCACTTATAGCTACAAATTTCCCTCTTAGTGCCTTTGCTGTGTCCCACGGGTCTTGTTTTTTTGTTGTTTTTTGTTGTTGTTTGTTTGTTTTTTGAGATGGAGTCTCACTCACTCTGTTGCTGGGGCTGGAGTGCAGTGGTGCAATCTCAGTTCACTTCAACCTCCTCCTTCCAGGTTCAAGCAGTTCTCCTGCCTCAGCTTCCCAAGTAGCTAGGATTATAGGCATGTGCCACCATGTCCAGCTATTTTTAATAGAGACAGGGTTTCACCATGTTGGCCAAGCTGGTCCTGAACTACTGGCCTCAAGTGATCTGCCCACCTTAGCCTTCCAAAGTGGTGGGATTACAGGTGTGAGCCACTGTGCCTGGCCAGTATTCCATAGGTTTTGGCATGTTGTGTTTCTATTACCATTTGTTTCAATACATTTTAAAATTTTCTTCTTAATTTCTCATTGACCCACTGGTCATTTAGGAGCATGTTGTTTAATTTCATGTGTTTGTATCATTTCCAAAATTCCTCTTGTTATTGATTTCTAGTTTTATTCCATTTTGGTCAGAGAAGATACTTGATGTAATTTTAATTTTTTTGAATTTTTTTAAGACTTGTTTTGTGGCCTAACATATAGTCTGTGAGAATGATCCATCTGCTAAAGAGAAGAAAGTATTCTGTACCCATTGGAAGAAATGTTCTGTAAATATCTATTAGGTCCATTTGGTTTATAGTGCAGATTAAGACTAATGTTTCCTTATTGATTTTTTTGTCTGGGTGATCTTTCCAATGCTGAAAGTTGGGGGGTCTCCAGGTATTATTGTGTTGGGTCTCTCTCTCTAGGTTGAATAATATTTGCTTTATATGTCTGGGTGCTCCAGTGTTAAATGCATATGTATTTACAATTATATCTTCTTGCTGAATTGACCCCTTTATCATTATATAATGACATTTTTTATTATAGTTTTTTGTCTTGAAATATATTTTGTCTGATATAAGTATAGCTACTCCTGCTGTTTTGTTTTTTTTTGTTTGTTTGTTTTTGGTTTCCATTCTGTAACCTTCCTGTATTTTCATGGAATATATTTTTTCATTCCTTTATTTTCAATCTCTGTATGTCTTTACAGGTGAAGTGTGTTTCATGTGGGCAGCAGATCGTTGGGTCTTGTTTTTTATCCATTTAGCCACTCTATCTTTTGACTGGAGTACATTTACATTCAATGTTATTATGATATGTAAGGACTTACTCCTTCCACCTTGTTTTTTGTCTTGTGGTTGTCTTATGGTCTTCTCTTCCTTCTGTCTTTCTTTCTTTCCTGTATTCCTTTCAGCTACGGTGATTTTCTCTGGTGGTATGTTTTAATTACTTGCTTTTATTTTTTGTGCCTCTGTTGTATGTTTTTTTATTTCAGGTTACCATGAGGCTTGCAAATACTATCTTATAACTCATTATTTAAAACTGATGACAACTTAACACTGATTACATAAACAAACTGACAAGCAAAGAGAAAACTAATAAAAACTCTACACTTGAAATTTTTTTCCCTGCTCTTTAACTTTTTGTTGTTTCTATTTATATCTTATTATACTGTCTATATCTTGAAAAATTGTTGTAATTATTATTTTTGATAAGCTCATCTTTTAGTCTTTCTACTCAAGATATGAGTTGTTTACATACCACAATTACGGTGTTATAATATTCTGTGTTTTTCTGTCTACTTACTATTACCAGTGAGTTTTGTACCGTCAGATGATTTCTTATTACTCATTAATATCCTTTTCTTTAAGATTGAAGAATCCCTAGGCAAGGCACAGTGGCTCACGCCTGTAATCCTAGCACTTTTGGAGGCCAAGGCAGGTGGATCACCTGAGATCAAGAGTTCGAGACCAGCCTGGTCAACATGGTGAAACGTCGTCTCTACTAAAATTACAAAAATAAGCCGAGGCCGGGCACCGTGGCTCGCGCCTGTAATCCCAGCAGTTTGGGAGGCCAAGGCAGGCAGATCACAAGTTCAGGAGTTCAAGACCAGCCTGGCCAGCATGGTGAAACCCCGTCTCTACTAAAAATACAAAAAATTAGCTGGGCATGGTAGTGCACACCTGTAATCCCAACTACTCAGGAGGCTGAGGCAGGAGAATCACTTGAACCCAGGAGGTGGAGGTTTCAGTGAGCTGAGATTGTGCCACTGCACTCCAGCATGGGCAATGGAGTGAGACTGTGTCTCAGAAAAATAAAAATAAGCCAGGCATGGTAGTGGGTGCCTGTGATCCCTGCTACTCAGGAGCCCGAGGCAGGAGAATCACTTGAACCTAGGAGGTGGAGGTTGCAGTAAGCCAAGATCGCACGACTACACTCCAGCCTAGGCAACAGAGCAAAATTCCATCTTAAAAAAAAAAAATTGAAAAATTCCCTTTAGCATTTCTTGTAGGACAGGCCTGGTATTGATAAAATCTCTCAGCTTTGTTTGTCTGGGAAAGTCCCTATTTCTCCTCCATGTTTGAAGGATATTTTCACTGGATGGAATTTCACTGGATGGATATTTTCACTATTCTAGGATAAAGATTTTTTTTCCTTCAGCACTTTTAATATGTCATACCACTCTCTCCTGTCCTGTAAGATTTCTACTGAGAAGTCAGCTTCCGGATGTATTGGAGCTGCATTGTATGTTATTTTTTTTTTTGTTTCCTCTTGCTGCTTTTAGTATCCTTTCTTAATTCTTGACTTTAGGTGTCTAATGACTCAATGCCTTAATATAGTCTTCTTTGGGTTGTATCTGTGTGGTGTTCTACAACCTTTTTGTATTCGAATATTGATATCTGTCTCTAGGTTTGGAAAGTTAGTTACCAGTTATTATCCCTTTGAATAAACTTTCTACCCTGACCCTCTTTATACTTCCTCTTTAAGGCCAATAACTCAGATTTGCCCTTTAGGGGCTATTTTCTAGATCTTGCATGCGTGCCTCATTCTCTTCTCTTTTGTCTCCTCTGACTGTATGTTTTCAAATAGCCTGTTTTCAAGCTCACTAATTATTTTTTCTGCTTGACTAATTCTGCTGTTAAGAGACTCTGATGTAGGCTGGGCACAGTGGCTCACACCTAGAATCCCAGCACTTTGGGAGGCCGATGCAGGTGGATCACTTGAGTTCAGGAGTTCGAGACCAGCCTGGCCAACATGGTGAAACCCTGTCTCTACTGAAAATACAAAGAAATTAGCTGGGCATGGTGGCACACACCTGTAATTCCAGCTACTCAGGAGGCTGAAGCAGGAGAATTGTTTGAACTGGGAGACAGAGGTTGCAGTAAGCCAAGATCACACCACTGCACCCCAGCTTGGGCAACAGAGTGAGACTCTATGTCAAAAAAAAAAAAAGCAAAAAACGAAAAAAAAAAAGAGAAGACTCTGATGCATTCTTCAGTATGGCAATTGCATTTTTCAGCTCCACAATTTCTGCTTGATTCTTTTTAATTATTTCAATTGCTTTGTTAAATTTATCTGATAAGATTCTGAATTTCTTCTCTGTGTTATCTTGAATTTGGTCAAGTTTCTTCAACACAGCTATTTTGAATTCTCTGTCAGAAAGGTCACATATCTCTGTCTCTCTGGGATTTGTCACTAGTGCCTTAGTTTATTTGGTGAGGTCATGTTTTCCTGGATGGTCTTGATGTTTGTAGATGTTCATCACTGTGTGGGCATTGAAAAGTTAGGTATTTATTATAGCCATCACTGTCTGGGCATGTTTGTGCCTGTCCTTCTTGGGAAGGCTTTCCAGATATTTGAAAGGACTTGGGTATTGGATCTAAGTTTTTGGTCATTGCAGCTGTAATTTCATGAAATGGGGGCACCCCAAGCCCAGTAACACTGTAGATCTTGCAGACTCATGGAGGTATTGCCTTGGTGTTCTTGATAAGAGCCAGAAAAATTCTCTGGATTACCAAGCAGAGATTCTTGTTCTCTTCCCTTACTTTCTCCCAAACAAATAGTGTGTGTGTGTGTGTGTGTGTGTGTGTGTGTGTGTGTGTGTGTGTGTGCTGAGCTTCCTGGAGCTGGGGTAGCAGTGACACAAGCACTCCTGTGGCCACTACCACTGAAACTCTGCTGGGTCAGACCTGAAGACAGCACAGCACTGGGTCACACCCAAGGTCTTCAGTTACCACTACTTGGCTACCAACTATGTTCACTCAAGGCCCTAGAGCTCTCCAGTCAGCAGGGAGCAAAGCCTGCCAGGTTTCAGTCTTTCCCTTCAGGGCAATGAGTTCCCCTGGTCCCAAGTGGTTCCAGAGATATATCTGAAAGCCAGGGCCTAGAGTTGACAACCTTAGGAATCTACTTGGTGCTCTATTCTGCTATGGCTGTGCTGGTACCCAAGCCACAAGACAAACTCTTTCCCCTCTTCCCTCCCCTTTTCCCCAAACAGAAGAGTCTCTCTGTATAGCCACCACCACCTGAGGCCTATGGTGAGTACATCCTGGCTACCATTGATGTTCATTCAAGGCCCAAGGGCTCTTCAGTTAGCTTGTGGTGAATGCTGCCAGGCCCAGGACTGTCCCTTCAGGGAAGTGGGCTCCTCTGTGGCCCAGGGCAGGTCCAGAAATGCCATCCAAGAGCCAAGTCCTGGAATTGGGGACACCAAGAGTCCACTTGGTGCTCTACCCCACACTGGCTGAGCTGGTACCCAAGCTGCAAGACACAGTCCCCATTACTCTTCCCTCTCTTATTCTCAAGTGGAAGAAGTCTCTCCCCATAGCCAACAGCTGAGAAGGTGATGGGTCACACCTGAAATCAGTATGTTGTCTCTGAGTCTCTCCCAAGGCCCATGGTGAGTATTGCCTGGATACCACTGCTGATTATTCAGGGCCCAATAGCTCTTTATTCAGGAAGTGATGAACCCTGCCACGATTGGATTTGTCCCTTCAAGGAAGCAATTTCCCTTCTGGCCCAAGGTGTGTGTAGAAATGTCATCCAGGAGCTAGGGCCTGTAACGGGGGCCTCAGGACTCTGACTGGCTCCCTATCCTACTGGGACTGAGCTGGTATCCAAGTTGCAAGACAAAATCCTCTTTACTCTTTACTCTCCTCTCCTCCGGCAAAGGGAAGAAGTCTCTCCCAGAGCTGCAAGATGTGCTGCCTTGGGTTGGGGGAGGAGTGGCACAAACACTCCCTTGGGCACCCTTGCTGGCGTCTCATTAGATCATATGCACCCCAAGTCCACTGGTTTCTAGTCCAGTACAGCACTAGGACTTGCTAGGAATTGCAGTCCCTCTGGCCTAGGCTGCCTTTCAAATTTATTTAGAGCCCCAGAGCACTTTAGCCCACAATGGCGAGGCTTTCTGGAATTCAGGTTCTGACTGCTGGGATGTATAATTCCTCTCTGGCTATGGATTGTCTAAATGCTCCCTCCATGAGTGCCGGTTGAGTTCTGCCTGGTGTTGCTTTCTGCTGTGACAGGGCAGCACTGAGTTCCAATGCAAAGTCCCACAATCACTGCGCTCCCCCAAGTACACAAATTCTCTCTTCGTGCCACATGGCTGCTTCCAAGGGATGGGCATTGGCAATTCAAGAGTATCTTTTCCATTATCTTCAATGTCTCTTTCAGTGATATGAAGTGAAAAACAGGTACTGTGATCATTCACCTGATTTTTTGTTCTTATGAAGGTGTTTTTTTGTGTGGATAGTTCTTCAATTTGGCGTTCTTGTGGGGAGGACAGTTGGTGGAGGCTGCTATTTGGCCATTTTGCTCTGCCTCCTCCTCAGCATCTCTATTTTGTATAACTACGACAGGTGAGTCTAATATGCAGCCAAGGTTGAGAACTACTGACTTACAGGAACCTAAATACAGAAATTATGGTCATCATTAAGAACAATATCCGTCATCAAGAGTAGAACTAAATTGGACAAATAAGTAGATCTCAAAATACTCCAGAAACACTGAGTCACTACAGAAATTTGAGGTGCTTTGTAACCCAAAAGTTCTTGTGAATTAAAAGTTAATGGCAGTGATGTCAGCAAAAATGGTGGAGTAGGCAGCTCTAAGCTCTCTTGTCCACCCATAGAAATACTGAAAAACAAGCAGAAACGCTAAAAACCCACTTTGTCAGAATACTGGAAAATAGTCAAAGGTTTACATCAACCAAATGAATATTGAATCAAGAAAAAAGGCAACTTGAAAGCAATAGAAAACATTTGTGGAGTTTATTTGCTCTTGCTCTGCCTCCAGCCTAGATGGTAGCAGAGTTGGAACAGCAGCAGCCTTTGTCCTAGTGTGGATCCTGAATCCTGGTTCCAGAGGAACAAAGCAGACCTTATTTGCAAAGTGTTGTATATGTCTATTCCAGCCTCTCTGGGGGCTATCTGAAGGACTGTCTCAAAGTGTGTCTGTGTTTCACCTAACTCAGGACTCAGGCCATAAAAGCCACACAGTGTTCAAAACTACAAGGCAAACTAACAAACCACAGATGCCTGGAGTAAAGTATTATAGATACAGCAGACCACTTAAGTCCTAGGAGGAAAATCTGAGGGAGATTCTGTGAGAAATAAGGACTTTCAGAAGTACTTATGTATATGAGAAATATACAAGCAAATTTAGACAAATGCTCAGAAAAGACCTAAGAAGACCTGAAGCTTTCACCTCAGACTGATCCCTAGCTTCAGTGCAAGCCTATATATGTGTTGGAATGCCCCACCACAGAGCTAATCTGCAAAGACTGGGAGAGTTGTTAGGGTTTTTTTGTATATATATTTTTGTTTTTCTTTACTATTTTTTGGGGGGGAGGGTGGTATTTATTTTAGTTTAGTTCATTTATTTTTTAGTTCCTGACCTTCAAGGAAATCTTTGAAAGAATGGAGACTTCAGTGATCACACACAACAAGGAATACAGTCATCTTTGCAAAAATAATCTGGAAAAGTCACTAAACAACCAGACTACTACAGCCTTCAATAAAAAGAAAAACCAAGACTGGGCATGGTGGCTCGCACCTGTTATCCCAGCACTTTGGGAGGCCGAGGCAGGTGGATCACCTGAGGTCAAGAGTTCAAGACCAGCCAGGCCAACATGGCAAAACGCTGTCTCTACTAAAAATACAAAAATTAGCTGGGCACAGTGGTGGACGCCTGTAATCCCAGCTACTTGGAAGGCTGAGTCAGGAGAATCACTTGAACCTGGGAGGTGGAGGTTGCAGTGAGCCAAGATTACACCACTATACTCCAGCTTGGGCAACAGAGTAAGACTCCGTCTCAAAAAAAAAAAAAAAAAGAAAGAAAAACTGAAGTTCATACCCTGGAGAAGGGGAGAATATGATTTTCAGAGTTACCACATTGTAATAGTCAAATGTCCAATTTTCAATAAAAATCACAAGGCATACAAAAGAAAAAACAGGAAAGTGGACAGGCGCAGTAGCTCATGCCCATAATCCCAGCACTTTGGGAGGCCAAGGTGGGTGGATCACTTGAAGTCAGGAGTTCAAGATCAACCTGGCCAACATGATGAAACCTCATCTCTACTAAAAATACAAAAATTAGCTGGACATGGTGGCACACGCCTATAACCCCAGCTACTCAGGAGGCTGAGGCAGGAGAATCACTTGAACCCAGGAGGCAGATGTTGCAGTCAGCTGAGATTGCACCACTGCACTCCAGCCTGAGTGACAGAGCGACAAAAAAACAAACAAACAAAACAAACAAACAAACAAAACAAACAGGAAAGTATAGCCCATTCAAAGGAACAAAATAAACCAATGAAATTATCCCTGAGGAAGCCCAGATACTGGACTTACTAGACAAAGACTTAAAAACAACTGTCTTAGATATGCTAAAATTGCTAAAGGAAAACATGGACAAAGAACTAAAGAAAATCAGGAAAATGATGTATGAATGAAATTAGAATATCAACAAAGATAGAAATTACAAAAAGGAACCAAACAGAAGTTCTGGAACTATAAAATACAATAACTGAGATGAAAAATTCACTATATCAGATTTAAGCAGGCAAAAGAAAGAATCAGGGAACTTGAATATAGGATAATTCAAATTATCAAGTCTGAGGCGCAGAAAGAAAAAAAAAGAATGAAGAAAACTGAACAGAGCCTAAGGGACTTGTGGGAAAGCACCAAGCTGACCATAATATGCATTATGGGAGTTCCAGAAGGAGAAGATAGAGAAAAATACGAAGAGATTATTTGAAGAAATAATGGCTAAAAACTTCCCAAATATGATGAAAGGCAAAGAAAAGTCTACTACCAGATGGTTTAGTGATTAATTTTACCAAACAGTTAAAAAAGAATTGACACTATTTCTTCTCAAACTCTTCCAAAAAATTGAAGAGGAAGTCCATTCTTTGAGTCCAGCACTACCCTGCTACCAAAGCCAGATAAAGACATAACAAGAAAAGAAAATTATAGACCAAACAACTTTATGAATGTAATGTGAAAATCAGCAACAAAACAGCAGCAAACCTAATCCAACAGTATATTAAAATGATTATATACCATAGCCAAGTGGGATTTATCCTAGGAAATGCAAGAGTGGCTCAACATAAGAAAATCAATGTGGCCAGGCATAGTGACTCACAGCTGTAATCCCAACACTTTGGAAGGCTGAAACAGGCAGATCACTTGATCCCAGGAGTTTGAGCCCAGCCTGGGCAACATGGCAAAACTCCATCTCTACAAAAAACACAAAACTTAGCTGAGTGTGATGGCACATGCCCGTAGTCCCAGCTACTCAGGAGCCTGAGGTGGGAGGACTTGAGCCCAGGAGGTAGAGGTTGCTGTGACCTGAGATCATGCCACTGCACTCCAGCCTGGGCAACAGAGCCAGACCCTGTGTGAAGGAAAAAAAAAAGTCAGTATTACCCAAGGTGATCTAGAGTTTCAGTACAATCACTATCAAAATTTCAGCAGCTTTGCAGTGGCTCTCACCTGTAATCCCAGCACTTTGGGAGGCCAAGGCAGGAAGATCGCTTGAGCCCAGGAGTTCGAGACCAGCCTGGACAACATGGGGAAACCCCATCTCTACAAAATAATTTTAAAAATTAGTAGGGTGTGGTGGTGCACGCCTATAGTTCCTGCTACCTGGGAGGCTGAGGTGAAATGATCACCTGAGTGGGGGAGGTCATGGCTGCAGTGAGCTGTAATCATGCCACTATACTCTAGTCTGGGCAACAAAGTGAGTCCCTGTCTCAAAAAAAAAAAAAAAAAAAAAAAAATCCAACCGCCTTTTTTTGCAAAAATGGAAAAGCTGATTTTCAAATTTATGTAGAATTGCAAGGGACCTTGAATAGCCTGTAAGAGTCTTGAAAATTAAGAACAGTGTTGGAAACCTCACACATCCCAATTCCAAAATTTACTACAAAGCTACAGTAATCAAAACAGTGTGTTACTGGCATAAGGATAAATATATACATATATATATATTTGTTTTGTTTTGTTTTCTGAGAGAGTCTCACTCTGTTATCGAGGCTGGAGTACAGTGGTGCAGTCTCCGCTCACTGCAACCTCCGCTTCCCGAGTTCAAGCGATTCTCCTGCCTCACCCTCCTGAGTAGCTGGGATCACAGGCACATGCCACCGCACCCAGCTAACTTTTGTATTTTTACTAGAGATGGGGTTTCACCACGTTGGCCAGGCTGGTCTCAAACTTCTGAGCTCAGGAGATACGCCTGCCTTGGCCTCCCAAAGTGCTGGAATTACAGGCGTGAGCCACCACACCTGGCCAAATATATATTTATTTATAATTATATTTTTTTAATTTATAAATATATATATGTATTTATATTGGGGTGTGTGTGTGTATATGCATATCAATGGAGTAGAATAGAGATCCCAGAAATAAACTCTTACATTTATGGTCAATTGATTTTTGACAAGGTTACCAAGACAACTCAATGGGGAAAACATAGTTTTTTTCAACAAATGGGACCGGGACAACTGGATATACATGTGCAAAAGGATGAAATGGGCTTCCTACCTCGTACTATATACAAAAATTAACTCAAAATGGAACAATGATCCAAAATAAATTTAAGATATAAAACCATACAACTCTTACAAGAAAACAAAAGGGTGAATCTTCATGAGCTTAAATTTGGCAATGGATTCTTAGATATGATACCAAAAGCCTGAGCAACAAAAGAAAAAACAAAGTTGGACTTCATCAAAATTAAAAATGTTTGTGTATCAAAGGACATTATCAAGGAAATGAAAAGACAATCAACAGAGTGGTAGAAAATATTTGCAAGTCATACATCTAATAAGCATGTAATATCCAGAATATTTTAAAAACTCCTAGCCGGGTGTGGTGGCTCATGCCTGTAATCCCAGCACTTTGGGAGGCCAAGGCAGGCAGATCATGAGGTCAGGAAATCAAGACCATCCTGGCTAACACAGTGAAACCCCGTCTCTACTAAAAATACAAAAAATTAGCCAGGCGTGATCGCAAGCGCCTGTAGTCCCAGCTACTCGGGAGGCTGAGGCAGGAGAATGGCTTGAACCCAGGAGGCAAAGGTTACAGTTAGCTGAGATCACACCACTGCACTCCAGCCTGGGTGACAGAGTGAGACTCCATCTCAAAAAAATAAAAATAAAAACAAACAAACAAAAAAACCCACAACTCCTATAACTCAACAACAAAAAAACAACCCAATTTAAAAACGTACAAAAGAACTGAATTGAGGCTGGGCACAGTGGCTCACGCCTGTAATCCCAGCACTTTGGGAGACTGAGGTGGGCAGATCACAAGGTCAGGAGTTCGAGATCAGCCTGGCCAACATGGTGAAACCCTGTCTCTACTAAAAATACACACACACACACAAAAATTAGCCAGGCATGGTGGGAGGCACCTGTAATCCCAGCTACTTGGGAGGCTGAGGCAGGGGAATCACTTGAAACTGGAAGGCAGAGGTTGCAGTGAGCCGAAATTGGGCCACTGCACTCCAGCCTGGGTGAAAGAACGTAACTCTGTCTCAAAAAAAGAAAAAAAAAAAGAACGGAATCGATATTTTTCCAAAGAAGATATGCAAATGGCCAATAAGCACATGAAAAGATACTCAATATCATTAGTCAGTAGGGAAATGCAAATCAAAACTACAACAAAATATCACTTTAAACCTATCAGTATCACTACAATTCTTTTTGTAAAACAGAAAATAACAAGTGTTGGCAAGGATGTGGAAAAGTTAGAACCTTTATGTATTGCTGGTGGAAATGTAAAATTATGCAGCTGCTGTGGAAAACAGTCTGACAGTTCCTCAGAAAGCTAAACATACAATTACCATACACCCCAGCAATTCCACTCCTAGCTACATAGCCAATAGAATTAAAAACAGAGATTCAGATAGTTGTATGCCAGTGTTCACTGCAGCATCATTCACAAGAACTGAAAGATGGAAACAATACAGTTTTCATCAACAGATGAAGGGATAAACAAAATGAATATATATATTTGGAACAGAATATTATTCAGCCTTAACAAGGAGTGAAGTTCTGATGCATGCTACAATATGGATGAAACTTTAAACATTATGCTAGGCTGGTCACAGTGGCTCATGCCTGTAATCCCAGCACTTTGGGAGGCTGAGGCAGGCAGATTACTTGAGGTCAGCAGTTCACGACCAGCCTGGCCAACATGGTGAACCCCCACCTGTGCTGAAAATACAAAAATTAGCCGGTGTGGTGGTGCACACCTGTAATCCCAGCTACTTGGGAGGCCGAGGCAGGAGAATCGCTTGAACCTGGGAGGTGGAGGTTGCAGTGAGCCAAGATCACAACATTGCACTCCAGCCCAGGTGACAGAGTGAGACTCTGTCTCAAAAAAAAAGAAAAAAGAAAAAAAAAAAAACATTTTTTTTCAGAGACAGAGACAAGATATTCTATGATTCCACTTATATGAAATATGTAGAATAGGCAAATTCATAGAGACAGGAAATATATTAGAAATTACCAAGGGCTGGATGGAGGAGAGAATGGGAACTTATTGCTTGTTGGTTACAGAATTTCTGTTTGGGGTGATGAAAAAGTTTTGGAAACAGATTGTGGTGATGGTTGCACAACACTGTGAATGTAATTAATGCCATGAAATGAACACTTAGAAATGGTTAAAATGACAAATTTTAATATATATTATATATAAATACAAGATTAAATTATCATTAAAGAAAATATGGGCTGGGTGCGGTAGCTCACACCTCTAATCCCAGCACTTTGGGAGGCTGAGGCAGGCAGATCACGAGGTCAGATCGAGACCATCCTGGCCAACATGGTGAAATCCCGTCTTTACTAAAAATACAAAAATTAGCTGGACGCAGTGGTGTGTGCCTGTAATCCCAGCTATTTGGGAGGCTGAGGCAGGAGAATCGCTTGAACCAGGGAGTTGGAGGTTGCAGTGAACCGAGATCATGCCACTGCACTCCAGCCTAGCGACAGAGCAAGACTTCATCTCAAAAAAAAATCTTTATCTGAGGCCCCATGACATACATATATATATATGCACACATGTTACCATAATAGCTAATGGCTATCATCAGAATAATGCTTTCCTTTCTATAGGAAAGGGAATTGAATACAACTGGGGAGAGGGTTTCATTGGAAATATTCTATGGGTAATATCCTATTTACAACTGTATGATGGACAGATGCATATTTTAGTATATTTTTATACTTTTATTATATCTTAATATAATAAAGTATGACTCAAGGGATACATTTAAAAATAATAAAATAAATTTTAAAGTATATAATAAAGGCAGGATGCTATAGGAGCATAAAGAAAATGCCCAGATGATAAGATAAGGATTCTCAAAGAAGCCTAGACATAACACACAACACTAGACTATAAGTTCCAAGAGGTTAAAAACTATGTACAATTTACCCACCATTCTATCCCAAATATCTGGCACACAGTAGGTACTCAATATTTCCTCAATTTTAAAAACTCATGGCTATTACTGTAAGAAAATTTAATGTCTAAGAAAATCTGGAGTCAGCTAAATAAATTTGGGAGGTATTATTTTGCTTTATAAACTATTTCAGGCCAGGCACAGTGGATCACGCTTATAATCCCAGTACTTTGGGAGGCCGAGGTGGGAGGATTGTTTGAATCCAGGAGTTCAAGACGAGCCTGGGCAGCATAGCGAGACCTCATCTCTAAAAAAAAATTTTTTTAGTTATCTGGGTGTGATGGCACATGCCTGTAGTCCCAGCTACTCTGGGAGGTTGCTGAGGTGGGAGGATCGCTTGAGCCTAGGAGGTTGAGGCTGCAGTTAGCCATGATTATGCCACTCCACTCAGCCTGGGTGACAAAGTAAGACCCTGTCTCAAAAAAAGAAAAAAAAATTCATGACATAATTCCTATATAAAACAAGCTGTTTGGGTGAATTGAAGTTACATATGGCATATAAACATATGATTTACTTGCAACTTTGAATAATAAATCTATGTAGAATAAAATAGTGTAATAATTAAAAGTTTGGACTTTGGAGTCCCCAACCCTCAAGTTTATTTCCAGTGCTGTGGTTTGCTTATATGTAAAATGGATGGTGGTGATAATAGTACATATCCTACTGAGCTGTTATGAGGACTAAATGAAAAGAAGCCAAATAAATATAAGGGATAAAATATATGATGTAGGTCTCAGTGTCCCTGAGCTTTTCATCCCAAGGAATAGGGAAAGGAGAATGAATTGAGTGAATAGAGGTTTGCATTATTGAATAAATATTTATTGAACATCTATTGAGTGCTGAGGATAGAAATGAGACCTAATCAGGGAGCTTACAATCTAATTAAATTTTAAGAGGCTATTAAAATTAAAACTTTGTAGTAGGCCGGGCCTGGTAGCTCACGCCTGTAATCCCAGCACTTTGGGAGGCCGAGGCATGCAGATCACTTGAGGCCAGGAATTCGAGACCAGCCTGGCCAACATGGTGAAACCCCTTCTATACTAAAAACACAAAAAATTAGCCAGGTGTGGTAGCATGCGCCTGTAGTCCCAACTGCTTGGGAGGCTGAGACACAAGAATCGCTTGAACCCAGGAGACGGAGGCTGCAGTGAGCTTAGATTGCACCACTATACTCCAGCCTGGGTGACAGAGCAACTCTATCTAAAACAAACAAACAAACAAAAAACAAAACAAACAAAAAAACTTTGTAGTAAAGTATAGGGAAAAAATTAAATGAGGCAGCATTGTATAATGAAAAAAAATACAAGTTTGAATCCCTTTGATTATTGGCCTCATTGCCTTTCAATGTGATCTCAGAAAGTTATTTAATCTCTCTACATAAACAAGAGAATAATAATATATATACCTTTCTGAGAAATAAAAGATATAAAGTATATTAATGAGTCTAAAATAGTGCCCTACCCTAGTAGATCCTACGTAAATGTCAAATTTTTTTCCTCTCTGAAGGAAAAAAAAGCATATAAAATTATATCTATGCAGTGGCCTCAATTGCATAAAATTATATATACATATAGTCCAGTACAGAAATGAACATAGAAAAGTGAACCAAAACTATTGATTTGGTGTGAGGTGAGATTTTTAAGTGTTTTAATCTGTCACTACTGCAATGTTATTCATGCAAGAAATAAAAAATTATTATCTTAAAAAGTCATAGTTACTTTGAGACACAGAATACAAATAAGAAAATAATTTTTCATATGTAACTAACCTGCACATTGTGCACATGTACCCTAAAACTTAAAGTATAATAATAATTAAAAAAAGAAAATAATAATAATAATAATTTTTAATTTTAGAGAAAAAAATCGTGGCTAGTTGTTATGGGGCCTCAGATAAACATATTTTCTTTAATGATAATTTAATCTTGTATTTATAGATAATATTATATAATAACCTAACAACATATTTAAAGATCCTGTGAAAGTAGTGGTATGCCTGTGTGGCCTTCCTCCAAATTTTGGATTGACCCTCTCCTTCTGGCTTCAATCAATAAGATTGCTCCATACTTTGAGACTTCATCAGGCCCTGCTCTCAAGTCTTTTGGATAAGAATAAGCAAGACCCAGCTCTCAAAATGGGACCAGATAGCTCTTAAGGCCTGTCGTTGTCAATGTCCATACTGCTTCCAAGCAACCAGAGTTTTAAAAAGAAACTTAGGAGGAGGAAATCTGTTGGCATGTCGTTGTAGCAGAACAATTGTGAGCTGATGTGGATCACATATACAACTTTAGATATATTTCACTCATTTTGTTTAGAGCCCTAAAAAGGTACATTCTTTTTTTATGGAGAAAGAAACTTTAGACACTAAAAGAGGTCACTTGTGACATGCAAAATACAGTAGAATGGCATGTAATCAGATTTCTCAGTCCAGAGCTTTTCCTAATGCTTTCTATTATTGGCCTGCTGAGAATTCCCTCAGTCTTCACCACTAAATAAATGGGGATCAGAATGCATCAGGGTCGTGAGAACTAACAAAATGCTGTATTTGATGATTTGACTCCTGGGAGGCAAAATAGGCTAGAAAGTATCATTAGTAACATTTGGTTGAGAAAAGATGTAACAAACCACATAGTCCTAGTCAGAACGTGGGAATGAAGTTTTGCCTCTTTTTCCCTACTGTTTGGTATTATATTCCCATAAGAAGGTTGTTTTAATAGTAGTTATGGCCACAGGGAAAACAGAGAATTGGACGGTGGGTATTTTGATAACCTTTATGTAAGGGAAAGGGCAGCAGCCTCTTCTAAAGAAGTTGCCGGTCATTCAGGAGTGAGGCAGCTGGGGAAAAAACAGTCTTATCTCTCAGGACACACCAACTACCAAGATAATCTAAGAATCATTGTTGTTTACAGCTGAATGCTTGTGAAATTCACAAATAGGTTATGTGTGCCCTGCTTGTGTGCATAAAAAGAGACAAGGCAGTGAAGTCATCAGTAAAGAGTGACCCTTCCCAAGAGACCTATTATGATGCAAGTCATCAGAGCCCAGTGATTCCCACACATATGATAAAGTGTATGACTTTTCTTAACACACTGAGATTTTATTAGGTCCTAACAGAATAGTAAGAAAAGTTGATTTCCTTTTGTTTTCCTCTTGGACCTGTCATCAACTTGGCAAAAATAACTGTGTCTACCAATTGTGGCAATAGGGCCAATGGAATACCTGCAAACACTAATTATGCCCTTTTTTGGGAGGCAGTTATTATACTGATGCAGAATAAGTGGAAGCCTGTCTGGAAAGAGCACTCAGAAAGAACAAATTTTTATTTTCCTTGCTGAGGACTAAAATAATAATAGTAACAGTAGTTGAAATTTTTATAGCATTTGTCAATTTTCAAATTGCTTTTTTAAAATACTTTTACAAAGGAACTGTGACTCTCTGTGTTGATGATTCGAGTTAGAGTACTTAGGGGATGCTGAGGTGCCCTCGCAAATTTCTTTCTGACAGTCCTGGTGAAAGGTGTACCCTCTGGACCCTCCTTGGGTGAGTGAGCAGGTTTACATGATAACTCTAACATTCCAATACCCCTAAACCTTTGGATACCTTCTTCTGCAGTATTCCAAGGTAACATTACTTCATCTGATCTTCAGAATCTTTCTCTTCTGTGTAATCTGTGCCATGTCGCTTAACCTCTCAGAAGTTCAGTCCTACTATCTGTTAAAAAAAAAAAAAAAGGATAATACCATTTACTTAACAGAATTGTTTTGATGATGAAAAGAAAGCATATGTATAAAGTATTTAGCACCACGCCTAGAATGAGGGATCAGTGAATGCTATGTCAGCCCTTTGTTATATCAGGCTTTCAATACCGGGTCATTCAGCTCCTAAGGACCAGATCCAGCTCCAGAACCTAGGTCTTCTCACTGCACCATTTTGCAAAGGAAAGCAAGAGTATTCCACTTTACACCTGTCATGTACATATGGTCCATCTCATTCTCATGCTTTGTTGGATTGAACTATTCAAACAGTAATGAGGATTGACACAACTTAAAGGAAAAGAGATTCATTTCAGTTCATCTCTCTTTATGTTCCCAACTTTCCTAGAACTTGTCTTTAAGTTTCCTTTATTCTGGTTTTGTTTCTGAGACATTGTATGAAATGAAAACTAGTCCCACATTAAACTCAACTAGAGAGAGATTATCTTTAAAGCATTCATATAAACAAAGGGACTATGAAATAGCCAACATCATAATTGGAACTAGAGCAAATCACAGTAAAACAAAAATTATTGATTAGGTTTTATTCTTAACACCAGTTAAGTAACTATGTGCAAGTGTAAAACCTTCACTTGTTGATTTCTAAGATTAAAATCCATAAAACTGTCCATAATCTATACCTCTCACATTTACCTCTCCATAGTAGATCAAACAAGAGTAATTAGATTTCTGCCTGACTAGCAGGGGAGAAAAACTGTTTCATTTTTGGATCAAAATCTTCCTAGTGGATTGAATCACATTCTTTTCCTTTACCTATCGACACTTAGCAATTGCTTTTGTGTTTTATTTGGTTCAAACTATCAAAATGTGATTCTATAATTTTCAGTAGAAAGAATGTCAGAGTCTAAAATTTGATTCTCATTCTAGATTTAAAGATTATTCTCCCCATTTCACTTTCTCCAAAGTTCTAGGCTTGATATCATTTTAAATGTGATAGTACCTATCTTCCTCATCCCCACAAAAGAAAAATCAACTTGTAATCCGAAGCCTTAGTTCACTTAAAGGCAAACTATAATTATTGATTTAGAATATGACTTTAGTACCAGAAAAGCAATTATCTGACCTTACCTTATCCCTATGCTCTTGCCTTATCCCAATTCAAATGAGACTGACACTGTTGAATATCTAATAACAATATCTAATAACAGTAATTTCACAAGATGCTATTTCTGAAACAAGATTACATTCTGCACAGCCTCACTTATTCTTATGTAAAACTCAGAATCTTAAACCAGCTCCTATAAAGGCATTTAATATTTCATCCACATGGGCTAAACTATCATCCATATCAGCCCTACCTCCTGGTTACTTCAGCAAAAGATATGTAATAGGAAGCATAGCTATGGCCATAATTACTTTAAAATCAGTTTGTTCACATTTGGATCTGCAGTTCTTACAAATGAAAATACATAATTATAACATTAAAAAGTAAATCACGGCTGGGCGCGGTGGCTCACACCTGTAATCCCAGCACTTTGGGAGGCTGAGGTGGTGGATTACTTGAGGTCAAGAGTTCAAGACCAGCCTGGCCAACATGGTAAAACCTCATCTCTACCAAAAATACAAACATTTTCCAGGCGTGGTGGTGTATGCCTGTAATCCCAGCTACTCAGGAGGCTGAGGCAGGATGATCACTTGAACCTAGGAGGCAGAGGTTGCAGTGAGCCGAGATCACACCACTGCACTCCAGCCTGGGGGACAGAGTGAGACTCTGTCTAAAAAAAAAAAAAAAAAAAAAAAAAAAAAAAAAAAAAATGCAACTCATGGTTCTGGTAATAACTTTACCAACTAGAGATAAGTCAACTGGGGTAAAAAGACAAAAGTTTCAGTTCTCATTCTGTCTTGAAAGTGACACTGGTACAGTCATACATCACTAACGACAGGGATACATTCTGAGAAATGTGTCCTTAGGTGATTTTGTCATTGTTCAAACATCATAGAGTGTACTTACACAAACTTAGATGGTATACATAAACCAGTGGCATAGTCATTTATTATCATTATCAGATATTATGTACTATACATAATTGCATGTGCCGTACTTTTATACTACTGGCAGTGCAGTAGGTTGGTTTACACCAGCATCACCACAAACACATGAGTAATACATTGTGCTAGATGTTACAATAGTGATGATGTCACAAGATAGGAATTTTTCAGCTCCATTATAATCTTATGGGACCACCATTGTATATGTGGCCCATTGTTAACTGAAACGTCATTATGCAGTGCAGCGCACGACTATATATTGATATGCTGCACTTTGGACCTGAGCACTTGAGCAGTGGCAGGAAGTGATGGAAAAAAGGAAAAGAGCTTCTGGAATTTTTTGTTGTTGTTGTTGTTTTTGTTTTTATTTTTGTAGAGACAGGATCTCACTATGTTGCCCGGGCTGGTCTCAAACTCCTGGGCTCAAAGTGCTCGGATTACAGAAATGAGCCAACCATGCCCAGCCTGGAAGTTTCAAAAAGAGAAAAATCGGATGTTCCTGCAGAAAGGTAACACTATTTTTTAGAGGAGCTGCCGGTTTACTAGTATATTAGTTAGTGGTTTCTTAAAAAAGAAACAAGAGCTGGCACTTTAGAACATTTCAGCCTGGCATACTATATAAAGCTATTTGTTTAGTCATAGCAAAGGAAAGATGATCTCAGCCACATAGCTTGTTTATATATGTTGGACCTATCTTAGAGCACATTTCATCCCCCTGTAGCGTTAATTGTTAATGGTAGTTTTACTTATTTTAATAAACATGATGCGAATAATAGAACTGCACCTGCATTTTAGAGTTTAGACAATGTTGTCACATACATCTCATTTGATCCTTACAACTCTGTGAATTGGGTAGTACAGATACTGTTTTTACAAATGAGGAAGCTGAGATTCAGAGAGGCCAAGTAACTTGCCTAAGATTTCCCAGCCAGAGAGACCTAGAACTGACTACTATATTACATCATGTCACTTCATGGTAATAAAACTCTTCAGTGGGGTACTGCAGGGTAAGACATTCTATATTATATGGGCATGTAATTATAGTAACACAGGAAGAAATGTTCGAACACGTACAAAATTCGTTTAGTCACTATTTAGGTGACCAAAAGATGGCATTAACTGTTATCTTGTGTCTGCATTGTATATTAAGGAGTATACTGTGAATAATCTTTGAGATTTTATCTTTGTGTGTGAGAAACAGGCTCTCACTGTATTGCCCAGGCTGGAGTGCAGTGGTGCACTCACAGCTCACTGTAGCACTGATCTCCCAGGCTCAAGTGATCCTACCACCTCAGCCTCCTGAGTAGCCAGGACCACAGGCATATGCCACCATGCCAAGCTAATTTTTTTATTTTTTGTAGAGGCAGAGTCTCACTATGTTGTCCAGGCTGGGCCTGAACTCCTGGGCTCCAGTGATCCACCTGCCTTGGCCTCCCAAAGTGCTGGGATTACAGGCATGAGCCACCACGCCTAGCCTGAGATTTTCTTTAGTGATGGCTGCAATTAAATTTTTAGTGAAAATAGCTTTTTTTCTGATTCTAATAATGATACATTCTGGTAGGACAGAAAAATATGAATATAATATATAAAATATAAAGAATGAAGTATAATATACTAGAACTCCCAGCACCTAGGGTAAACCACTGCTCCTTTCAGAATCTCTCAAAGCACATACACATGCACACACAAGACTTTATCCTTTTTAAACTATCTGTCATTTTTCACTAGACAACATTTTAAATATTTTCCCATATCAATAGATGAGATCTACTTACCCATTTTTAATTGTTGATAGTATACAATGTATAGACGTACCTTTTTTCCCCCATCTAAGCTTCTATTGGTGGACATTTGAGACATTTCCATTTTTATTTTGCTATTATAAATTATTGGGAAAATTTAGGACACTATTCCTGAAAGTATTACTGAATCAGAGATTACTCCAATTTAAGATTACAATAAATATTGCCATACATCCCTCCAGAAATGTTGTAATTTGTATTCATGTTGACAGTGACTGAAGACAAATTTTCTCACACTTTCCGTGATAAACAGGTTATGTCAAGTAATTTTCATCTTTTCCAAAATGAATAATTGAAATGGCAACATGTGAGAAGACCCTGATGAAACTGGGAGCATTGAACCCCTGAATTCTGCTGAGTGTTCTTTGCAGTAAAAGACCCCTTCTCTACAGCCTTATGGAGAGTTCCTTACAGTTTACTGAGGAAGAGAAAACTCAGGCCTGATTTATAGATGATCCTGCCCAATATGCAATACAACCCACAAGTGGACAACTACACAAGACAGTCCCTTCTGGGACACCCTGAAGGACAGCGGT
Organism: Pan paniscus; assembly: GCF_029289425.2. NCBI lineage: Eukaryota > Metazoa > Chordata > Mammalia > Primates > Hominidae > Pan > Pan paniscus. The sequence goes on along the minus strand of NC_073264.2, from coordinate 36,792,539 downwards.
GAAGGTAAATCCTCCCAGAAGGTACTTTGAGCAGTGTACCTAGTTATTCATTTTGCTTAGAAGGAGAAATGGCCAACAGTATCAGTCTATATGGTTTATGGGCTACAGCCAATAGTTGGCTGGATGATCAGTGACTTAGAAGGAACATGACTGGAAAAATTGGTGACAAGGAGGTCTGGAGAAGAGATGTGGATAGATCTCTCTTAGTGGGCAAAGAATGTTAGATATTTTTTTCCTTTGTGAATGCTCATCAAAAGGTGACCTCAGAGTTTGGTAAATAATTGAACGTGGAAAGCTAAGGAAAAGGAAGAATCAAAAGCAATTACAAGACTATGATCAGAAAACTAGGAGAATGGTGAGAGTAGGAAGGCTCTCAGGGTGGGGTACTGGCATGATATACAAGTAGACATACCATATAGCTAGTTGTCTATAGATATAGATCTATAAGGCACAAAAAATGGCATTTGAAGCTATGAGAGTACATAACCTTTCCTCAAAAGTAGCTTCCCTTTGAGGACCAAGGTCTGAGCCTTGTAGAACCTCTGATGCAGGTCAGGTAGCATAAGAGGTAAACAGAAACAATATTTGACAAACAATGAGGGTGTGGTTTTGCATAAGAACAGAATAGCAATAATGGTGAAAGCAGAGAGGAGTTCAAGATTTCAAAAGACTATTCATCACACAAAAACCTGTACATGAAAGTTCGTAGTAGCTTTACTGATAATAGCCAAAAACTGGAAACAACCCAAATGTTTTTCAAATGGTGATTGGTTAAACAAACTACAAAATACTACTCAACAATCAAAATGAATGAACTAGTATTATATGCAAGAATTTGGATGGCTCTCAAGAGAATTATGCTGAGAGACTAAAGCCAGCCTCAAAAGGTTACGTATTTATATTATTCGATTTATTCAACATTCTCAAAATGATAAAATTACGGAGATGGAGAACATATTAGTGGTTTCCTGGGGTTGTAGAGAGGAAAGGGAGTGGGTATAACTGTAAAAAGGGGTAGCATAAGGGGTCTTTGTGGCAATAGAACAGTTCCGTTTCTTGATTGTGGTAGTGTTAACACAAACCTACACATATGATAAAATTGCATAGAACTACCACATACACTCACATGCACAAATGAATGCATGTAAAACTGGTAAAATCTCAATTTCTTTATATAAGATGATATAAGATTTGATTATGTAAGATGTTACTATTGGGAGAAACTGGGGGAGGGGTGTACAGGATCTGTCTCTACTAATTTTCATGACTTCCTATGAATCTATAATTATTTCAAAATAAAAAGGAAAAAAAAACTGTGCCAAGGGGAAAAAAAAGACTATTAGGTTTAGCCAGGAGCAGTTAATTTTAGAATATTTTCTGTAGAGTGGTGAGGATAAGAGCCAAAAAAACAAGAGATTAAAGAAAGAAATAGATGGAAAATAGTCTCTTCTTCCAACTAAACCCAAATAATCCGCAGTACTTTCTTAACATTATAATCCATACCAACCAAAATGGAAAAGGCTTCTGAAATAAAAGAAAAAAGGAAGGATTCCTTTTTAGGCTGTAGCAAACAAAAACAAACACAGTTTGAGGAGATTTGGGAGGTTTTATACCTTAATGTTTAAACCTGGCTGCCAGAGGAATGTAAATAGAAGACTGTCTTTTTCTATCTTGTTATCCTCCAGGAGAATTAACTTTTCCAACCAGAAATCAACATCCTGAAGGGCCAGGATCAGAGGCCATCAAAGGTTTATTACCAGCCAGATTATTATCAAGGAGCAGAGACAATAATTATTACATTGTTGACAAACAGATACATTTTTGCTTTCTGGTCCCTTCATGTTGTACTCAGGATTAGTATTTTTAGGAAGATTAGAGAATACTTTGCAGAATACCTTAAGTGATAAAAAGTCACTAGGGAGTATATTTGCAGCTCAGCATGTGGGACCAAAGAAGTTCAGCTCATTGCCTGATCTAAAAATAATCATCCTTGATGTAGAATCCTGTTAGGTTCAGAAATGTAACATATAAGCTAAAATATTTCTACCTATCTCAGAAGTCCCAATTATACAAATTTGTATCTGCAGATCTCATAGTCTAAAATCTGATGCATCTCTCTCCAGCTCTCTCCACGTACTTTGAATAAAGAATATATATATATTCTCCGAATCTCTAGATCTCCTTCTCAAAATCTAATCACAACAAATTAGCTGTTTCTTTTAGCTTCCCATCAAGAATGGCTTGGCACAGTGGCTCATGCCCATAAGCCCAGCACTTTGAGAGGCTGAGACAGGAGGATCAATTGAGGTCAGGAGTTCAAGACCAGCCTGGACAACAGAGCAAGACTCTATCTCTACAAATTTTTTTTTTAAATTAGCCAGGAGTAGTGGTCCTACTTGGGAGGCTGAGGCAGGAGGATCACTTGGGCCTAGGAGTTAAAGGTTACAGTGAGCTGTGATCTCCCCACGGCACTCCAGCCCAGGTGACAGGGTGAAACTCTGTCTCTAAAAAAAAAAAATTTAATAAAAAAAGCTGGGCACGGTGGCTCACGCCTGTAATCCGAGCACTTTGGGAGGCTGAGGCGGGTGGATCACCTGAGCTCAGAAGTTCAAGACCAGCCTGGTCAACATGGTGAAACCCCATCTCTACTAAATATGCAAAAATTAGCCAGGCATGGTGGCGGGCGCCTGTAATCTCAGCTACTCAGAAGGCTGAGGCAGGAGAATCTCTTGAACCCAGGAGAGAGAGGTTGCAGTGAGCCGAGATTGCACCATTGCACTCCAGCCTGGGCAACAAGAGCGAAACTTCATCTCAAAAAAAAAAAGAGTCTGGGTGCAGTGGCTCACGCCTGTAATCCCAGCACTTTGGGAGGGTGAGGTGGGCGGGTCACCTGAGATCAGGAGTTTGAGACCAGCCTGGCCAACATGGTGAAACCCTGTCTCTAGTAAAAATACAAAAATTAGCCAGGCGTGGTGGTACGCACCTGTAATCCCAGCTACTCGGGAGGCTGAGGCAGAAGAATTGCTTGAACCTGGGAGATGGCGGTTTCAGTGAGCCAAGATCTTGCCACTGCACTTCAGCCTGGGTGATGGAGCAAGACTGCATCTCAAAAAAAAAAAAAAAAAAAAAGAATGGTTTGCTTCTAATTTCATAAAAGTTTTTCTTTGCCTTTTGATAACAACTATAATATTTCATGAATAAATGTATTTTTATTACTAACTTGGGGAAAAATCTTGGAAAATCTTGTTCATATAAATTGGGGTTAATGTTTCAGGAAAAAAAAATAGAATCTTAAATTTTTCAAACTGGAAAAGACCTTAAAAGATTCTCTATCAAAACCCCATTCCACCCCCACCCCACCAACTACCTTTTTTTTTTTAACTATTTGAGGCCAAATAAATTAGCTTCTCAAGTTCATGAAAGGCATAAAGTTAGAGATTTTAATGCTGTTCTTAGAAACTACAGCCTAATCTTTGCCCTTTTGCCAAAAGAAGAAGGAGGAGGAGGAGGGGGAAGGAGAAGGAGGGAAGAGGAGGTAAGAGGAAGAAGAGGAAGGAAGAGGAAGAAGAGGAAAAGGAGGAAGAGGAGGAAGAAGAAGAGGAAGAAGAAGAGGAGGAAGAGGAAGAAGAAGGAGAAGGAGAAGAAGGAAGAAGAGGAGGAGGAAGAAGAAAGAAGAAGGAGGAGGAGGAGGAAGAAGAAGAAGAAAGAAGAAGAAGAAACTACTACACTACTGCTACTACTGCCGCTACCACCACATTTTTTCTGTCTAAATTTGAAAAGACATTTAAAAGTCAATTATATTTTTTGGTTCAACTACTTGATACCAAAAGAATTTGGTCATATGTCTTAACAGCACACATATATATATCTTAAAGAGTGTGTGTGTGTGAATCTATATCTACATATAGCACTTTGTGGCCACATTGAAACACTTATCAAACTACATTACAGCTATTTGTGAATTGTCTATTCACCTGACACAATAGTAGCACCTGGAAATTAGAAACCATATGTTTTTTCCTTACCTTGTGCATTTTTCCACTTTTGAAACTATGAACTATTTCAAAATATTCTCAAAAATAGAGAATAAAAAATAAAAACATAGAGAATAATGTAACAAAGACTTATCATCCAGCATTACCAAATCTTAACATTTTGTTACATTTATTGCATTTTTAAAAAATGAAACACTAGAAATACTGTTGAAACCTTCCAAATTCATTTTCTTCCTTCCCTTCTCAGAGATAATCACTACTATCCAGGATTTGGTGTTATGTCATTCCCATGCATGTTTTTACAGTCTTATCACATATGTATGTATCCATATATTAATATATATGCATTTTATTGTTTTGCATATGCTTTAAAACTATTTTAGTAGTGGCATACCCTGAATATTCTTAAATTTGCTAAATTTTCTTAACTTACTCTGAGCTTTAAGGCTTATCCGTGTTGGTAATAATCATTCATGTATTCATTCAAACTGCTATATAGCATTCTATAGTATGAACACATCCCTGGTGAATATGTAGGTAGTTTTCATTTTTCACTATTATAAACAATGCTGTAATGAATATTCTTCTAGATATCTCTGTGCACATGTGCAAGGGTTTCTTTGGGATATTGTTGAAGAAGTAGAATTGCTATACATACTGATAAATTGAAAATGAATTACTTGATATTGACAAATTGCATTCTAAAATGGTTGTCTGATTTTTACTCCCACTCATATTTAAGTCCCCATGTGATCTAGTCCATTTTTTAAATTTTGGCTAATCCGATGGGCGAGGATGATGTCTTATTCTTTTGACTTAAATTGTCCTGATTATTAGTTATATTGAACATCTATTCATATGTTCATTGACCCTATTGGATTTCCTCTTCTGTCAACTGCCTGTTTTTATTCTTCACCAATTTCTCTCTAAGGTTGATCAGTAGTCTTTCTCTATATACTGTGCATATACTAATTATTTGTTGGTTGTATACATTGCAAATATTTTCTCCCAGTGAGACCTTGTCCTTTTCATTTCCACCAACCAGTAAAGTACCTAGAACCTAAAATATAGAAAAGTGTGCAGAAGAAAAAAATTTTTTGAGACGGGTTTTTTGTTTTTTGTTTGTTTGTTTTTGTCACCCAGACTGGAGCCCTGTGGCATGATCACAGCTCACTGCAGCCTCAATCCCCCAGGCTCAAGTGATCCTCCCACCTCAGCCTCTTGGGTAGCCGGGACTACAGTTGCACACCACAACACCTGGCTAATTTTTTGAAATTTTTGTAGAGAGGGGTTTCACCATGTTGCCCAGGCTGCTCTTGAATTCCTGAGCTCAAGCAGTCTACCTGCCTCGGCTTCCCAAAGTGTTGGGATTGCAGGTGTGAGCCACCATGCACGGCCAAAAATTTCTAAAGATACAAAGGGAGAGGGAGAAAAAGGGAAAGAGCAATTTCACACATCATTCTCACCAAGGTATAGCCATTTGACGAAGTTTTTACGGTAGACTTGACAGGACTAATCATCAAATTATTTTCGTTGAAAACATCTGTTTTGAATTTATTTATTGATTTATTGATGTATTAAATTTTTTACCATCATAACATCAGGGCATTCTGTGTTGCTAGTGGTGGTACTGACGATGATGCTGGCTTTTTATTTTATACATTGTTATTTTGGTCCATCTGAGCAACTATTTTTTAACCAAAAGTTATTTTTTTTTCTTTTGCCCACTTTTTTGGCAAGTCACTATAGTTGAAAAAGCCTCATATCTAAGTTAATAAATGTTATAAGTTAATAAATATTACCTTATGATCTCTTACGACTGTTCTGTTGCCGTTTTTTCTTTATCCTCATCCCCAACTTCTGTTCAATAGAAGGCACAATTAATTATATAAAAGATACATAGAGTCTGCATTTGCTTTCCTTAGGCATAGGAATTACACTGGCTATTTCCATACAGGCAGTATTCTCCTAGACCTTCTCTATAGATGCCAATTAGAAGATTAGCGTCTTTTCTCTCTCCCTCTTTGCTATTAAATAGTCACACAAAAGCTGAGCTGACAAATTACTCCGTCCATGGTGCTCGACAAAGACAGACAATAGATCATCATCATTTACTATACTTGAATCCTATTAATCACAGATTAATGAGAACATGTCTAGTGGGGAAGAAATTACCAGAATGTGGGCCTATTGGCTTGTTACTCATGTAACATCTGCTCAGGCTTTACCTTTAGTGTCATGTCATCTTTTATCACATTGAAATAATGTTTGCTCCAGAAACATAATTAAGATAATGGAGCAAATTCAGAGCCCTTCCCTTAATAATTAAAGAACCACGGTTGTATTTCTTAGTTCAGTGGCTTTTAAAAAAAAACTAATTTCCCTCTGTTCTTGATTATTTCCTTTTTCTTTTGCTCATAATGAACTATCAAATCTTGGGGCTTTTTTTTCTCTTTGTAAACTATGATTAATCCTCATACCCAAAACTAGGACAAAGTCAGAGTTTGAGTTCCTTTTTCTATTGAGATAAAATTCATATGATATGAAATTCACCATTGTAACCACATTAAAATGCACAATTAAGTGGGATTCCTTTTACAATTTGAAACATCCTAAACTCAGATTAATACTTAAAATATCATATACACTTTGTAAGGATCATCAAGTACTACATTTATTTTCCTTAACCTTCATCTACAATGTACTGTTTTATTTTTATATAATCAAATACTTTTATTTTTAAAATCTGGGGTTTTACCAATGTTTTAGTTTTTTATACTTAAGCTAATTACCTGCTTTACTTTAAAGCACAGAAGTAGAAATTTGGGTTCAAATATTTAATATTCTTGGAGGTCTCCTATCCTTTTGTTGCAACAAGGGGTAGAACTAGGGGAACAAATATAAAGATCAGTTTAAAAATAAAAAGCAATTTTTATTCATCTATAATCATCTATAATGGCATCTATAATCCGCTGCTTAAAAGTAAAAAGTCATAATTCATGATTATAAAACTGAAAAAAGTAATCGCTTGGGTTAAAAAATCTAGAATATATATTTGTTACTCTTGGAAGGCTGTGGTGATGAGTCCTCAGGGCTGGATAAGCTGTGATCTAAGGCTTTGTGATTAAGCCATGATTCAGCACCACGGGAATAAAAACAGCTCCACAACCAAGAGCTGGCAAGCACTAGTTCAGGAAGCAGGGAGGAGGATTGCAAAGAGCTTCTTAATTAAATTTTAATTATTGCTAATTAGAACTACTGTTTTTTTATATCCCCAACAAGGAAGACAAGAGTTGATCTTGCCTTTTTATTATTCTGCTAATTAGTTTCCCAAGGAGAGGTTTGAAAGGGCAGTCTCTGCTTTGACAGTATACAAGTTGTTAGCTGAGCTCAGACCTGCAGATCAATCTCATGCTAAAGTTTGAGCGTTAGTATTCCTAGGTAGATATTTTCTGGTTCTAAAATTTTATTACAAATATCTGAGGGAATGAATTGTCCCTATCCACTATTTAAAGAAATCCATAAACTAGTTTTCCTGTTGTTTATCCTGTCTACCTTCTCTTCATACAAGTATCAAAGATTTTGCTTAATTATTAAAGTAGTGAATCCTCTACACACATTAATGAGGTAAACTTTATGCCTTTTTGAATTGTTTGTTAAATGTTAGAGATGATCTCTATCTGATTGTAAAGAACGATTAGATGTACACATAAAAGTAACTGCTAGTTTTCTCTAGCAGTGAATTTAGTGCTTTGCAATAGGTAACAACAACAACAAAAATTGAAGTTCCTGCTCTGAAGAGCTCCCAAGTTCTATTAAATACCATTTAAGATGAAATGCTAACTGTTCCAGGTAAACCACATTTGAGATTGCAAAGCAGAAACCCTAATTGTAAACTTGAATTCATAATCCCAGAAGGTTCCCAAGACCCATTAGCATTATAGCCCTCTGCAAAATACGAATTCTATTTTGTAAGTGCACACATTTCATAATTCTTCTCCCAAGATAATAAAGATAAGAGTTCTGAGCTAGTGCAACTCCCTGTGTTAATTACAATAAAATCCAACAAATGAAATTACATTTTTGGAATCAACAGCTTTTGGCCAAGCAAACCCACATGCCTTGACAGCCTTCCTTTGCAGTTGGAGTTACATTAACACATGTGTTTGTTTCCTCACCTTTTACAGACACAAGAGCCCTGTGATGTGTTAATTCACACCAAATTCTAATCCTTTCCCTTGTCTTTATCTTTCCAACTCAGTGATATGATGTGTCAACACCTTTCATATTGGGAAGAAAAAATGCTTAGACAAAATTTTATTTCTACTCACTTTAATTAAAATTACAGAAACTAGAAAACAAAGTGTAAGTAAATTAAGGCATTGTCTTTCAATGCCATTCACCATCTGCCCTGTCAATATCCACTCTGATCTGAATTATTCTAAAAAGTCATCTGGGTCTTTCCTACTTTGATTAGTCAATTAGCCACATCTCACATTGGTTTAAAATGTGTTTTTTCAGGTCAGTAAGTTACCCTCACAACCTTAGAGTAGCTGACTTGCCAATAAATAAAGACTTCTGAGATTTTTCTATTAATATGCAAAGATTTCTGCTTTTTTCAGCTTATTCTATATTTGAACATGATGTAATACTTACAGAACTTTTCTCTTTAAAATAATAAACATTATAAAATCATTTTTCTTTTCTCCACAAATAGAACTTTTTATTTGCCACTATTAAAAGTCTGAACTTTAAACAGATTCTAGGACCAGTGAGTTCATATCCATCAGCTCATTCAACTTTGGCACCTGTCTTATGTCCAGTAGCTTTCTCAGAACCACTACTTTCACCATGAAGCTCTGTAGGTTTTCCCAGTTCAAACTTGGACTTCTTTAGCATTTTTAATTTTTATTTTTTTTGAGACAGAGTCTCACTCTTGCCAGGCTGGAGTGCAGTGGCATGATCTCGGCTCACTGCAACCTCTGCCTCCTGGGTTCAAGCGATTCTCCTGCCTCAGCCTCCCAAGTAGCTGGGACTACAGGTGCATGCCACCATGCCTGGGTAATTTTTGTATTTTTAGTAGAGATGGGGTTTCACCATGTTGGCCAGGACAGTCTCAATTTGACCTCGTGATCCACCTGCCTCTGCCTCCCAAAGTGCTGGGATTATAGGTGTGAGCCACTGCACCTGGCCAGCATTTTTACTTTTCTAATGAACACATCATGGAAAGGATAAATAGATTGGCAACCGTTTTGTATGTCTTTTGCAATGCTGCCTGGAATCAATTTATTGACCACTTCTTTCAAGTCATTTGTCTGCACCTCTTGGGTCATGATTTCCATCATCTCCTAGATCTGGCGAGCCTGTTGGTGGTGAATATCTATTGGTTGCATTTTTTAGTATAACCAATACAGAATAACTGAAGCAAATAACCATCAGTAGTCTTGACATAAGCATGAGCTTCAGTCATGGTCTGTCATTTTTTGACCATGGAACACATTTTGTCACAGGTGAAATCCATGCCACGGAAGTCAGTCAGGCAGGTTTTGCCTGAACATCATCAGTAATCAGCTTGCATTTTCTAAATGCACCTTCATCATTCTGCAGATCAGCAAGACTCACTTCAAATACATGACCCTTGAGGCCATCAGATGCAATTTTGGTTCCTTGAGTCCTGGTGACCAGCATCTCTCCAATGTTTCATATATTGAACATAGCCAGTGCTTTCACATCGTACCAATCTTTCTTAGAAAATGGATCAACCACTTTCTTCTTGGCTCCCTTTTTGCCGCTTTTCTAAGGTACTTGTGCTTGCCATCTGCCATGGTGCTGCTCAGAGAGCCAAAGGGGGTTTTGGGTTTTTTGTTTGTTTGTTTGTTTTTTGAGACAGGGTCTCACTCTGTCACTCAAGCTGGAGTACAGTGGTGCCATCATAGCTCACTGCAGTCTCGAACTCCTGGTCTCAAGTGATCCCCCTGGGCCCCACCGCCCCCCACCCCCACTGCCTCAGCCTCCCAAGTAGCTGGGACTACATGCGTAAGCCACTCTGCCTGGCTAATTTTTTTAAAAAAAATTTTGTAGAGATAGGGTCTCACTGTGTTGACCAGGCTGGTCTCAAACTCCTGGCCTCAAGCGATCCTCCCACATCAGCTTCCCAAAATGTTGGGATTACAGGCATGGGCCACTGTGCCTAGTGCAAAATAATTTTTTCTTTATTATATATTATTATGTTAGATATAAAGCATGTTATTACTAACTTCATTTTTATAGGCAAAGAAAGTCCACCAGAAAATTATCTAACTCCCGTTACACCCTTTGGAACTTGCTTGTTATACTCCTGTTTCTTGTTTCACAAACATCTATATTAGTTAACAGCAGATAGTTTTTTAAGTGACAGTTGGGCTGTTCCAAGGCTTTATGGGTGAGCATGGGAAAAGCCTCTAGATTGGAAACCTTTGAGGAGAATGGGAATGAGAAAGAGAATGAAGGGAAAAATAACAAAATCAAACAGGAGAGCAATGTTACACAGAATCATAGTTGTGTGCCAAGAAGTGATGATTCTGATTAATTCAGTTCTGTACACCTGATCTTTCCTTCACCACCCACCTCCCCCTGCCAAAAATAAAAAACAAATACAAACCTGTGGCCCAGTAACATTCAAGGACACATTTGTATATGAGGTCCCACAAAGCTGGAACTAAGTTCATGACGTCTCAAAAGTGGAATTCTCTAATCTTTTACTTTAAGTGTTGGCAGCTTTAGTGAGTAATAAGGTAGTAGTTTAATCACAAACAGTACATACCTAAATTATAGACCATACTATATATGCTAAGGTTTGAATGTTTGTGGCCTGCCAAAATTCATATGTTGAAATCCTACCCCCAAGGTGATGGTATTAGGAGGTGGGGCCTTTGGGAGATAATTAGCTCATGAGGACAGAGTCCTCATGAATGGGATTAGTGCTCTTATAAGGGGTTACAGAAACAAGCGTTCTTCCCTTCTACTATGTGAGGGCATAGCTAGAAGGTACCACCTATAAACCAGAAAGCAGACCCCCACCAGTGAAACCAGCTTTGCAAAAATTATAGCAGTGAGAAAATGATGACAGTGAAAGAGATCTGACCTAACCAACTCCATCTTGCCTTTAACCTCTAAACTGCCCTTGGTCATTCCTAGGCATGGGCCAAGCTAATGCTGGCAGAAATTTAGTTTATAGTTTAAGTGATAATAGCCCCTCCCCAAACTAAACCACCTTTGTAAAACTAGTGCTAAGCCACCAAGTACAGAGGATGAGAGGGGCCTAAATTCTGCTAAGATGTAGTGATAGTTCAATGATTACCAGCCATTTTTCTGGAGGTATAGCATTTTCAGGAAGATTTGCAACTTCCCCAGTTGCTGCTGTAAATAACATCACAATTGTAAAACCTAAGACTGGCCTTTTCAATGTCTTCTCAGAGTTTTGCATTTCTGACTACCAGATGACTCCACCTGGACCAGCAACTTTGCTGTGGCCCCTACCTGGGGTGGACTCAGCACGTGAGGACTGTTTTCCATACCCCTATGAGTGATCTCAATCCAATCAGCAGCACCCATTCCCTCGTCCCCTGCCTCCCAAACTATCCTTGAAAAACCCTAGCCTCTGAATTTTCAGGGAGGCTGATTTGAGTAATAATAAAACTCTGGTCTCCTGTTTAGCTGGCTCTACATGTATTAAACTCTTTCTCTATTGCAATTCCCCTGCCTTGATTATATGAGCAGCAAGGCACAATGAACTCACTTGGCAGTTACACCAGACACCAAATCTGCTGGTGCCTTGATCTTGGACTTCTCAGCCTCCAGAACTGTGGGAAATAAATGGGTTGTTTATAAGCCAGCTAGTTTATGGTATTTTTGTTATAACAGCCAGAACAGACTAAGACAATATGTAGTGAGTATGGTCAGGTAAATAAGAATATCACTTTATGTAAAAATGAATTTCCCCTATTCTCCTGGGCTAGTGGAAAAAAAAAAGGTTAGTTTTTAAAGCCCTTCACCCATCTCTTCTGAGTTAGGTTAAGATTCTTATCTTTTGCATTTTGACATGGGGCAAATTGGGGTGTGCTTGTTCTAGCAATCAATCACTTCTGTACACAGGTTATCCCTGAGTCTTCCATTGTCTTGTCTAAACAGCACCTTCAGCATCAGTAGTTCCTTCTACTTCATCAACATATTTTGGACTTGGGAATCTTTTTTTGCAACTGACTAAATCCCATATGCCTGGAGGCAACAGATCCTACTCCTCTCTAGGCGCTGCCAAGAAGCCAAAACTGGGACATTGATGCTCTAGAATTGTATTAGCCTGTTCTCGCATTGCTATGAAGAACTACCTGAGACTGGGTAACTTATAAAGAAAAGAATTGGCTGGGAATGGTGGCTTATACCTGTAATCTCAGCACTTTGGGAGTCTGAGGCAGGCAGATCAACTGAGGCCAGGAATTTGAGATCAACTTGGCCAACATGGTGAAACCCCGTCTCTGTTAAAAATACAAAAAATAGCCTGGCATGGTGGCACATGTCTATAATCCCAGCTACTCTGGAGGCTGAGGCAGGAGAATCGCTTGAACCCAGGAGGCAGAGGTTGCAGTGAGCTGAGACCATTCCACTGCACTCCAGCCTGGGTGACAGAGTGAGACTCCGTCTCAAAAAAAAAAAAAAAGAAGAGGTTTAATTGACTCACAGTTCCACAGGCTGTACAGGAAGCATGGCTAGGAGGAGGCCTCAGGAAACTTACTTACAATCACAGCAGAAGACGAAGGGGAAGCAGGCATGTCTTACATGGCCAAAGAAGGAGGAAGGGGGTGGGGGAGGTGCCACACATTTTTAAACGACCAGATCTCATGAAAATTCACTCACTATCATGAGAACAGCAAGGGGAAATCTGCCCCCATGATCCAATCACCTCCCAGCAGGCCCCTCCTCCAACACTGGGAATTACAATTTGACATGAGATGTGGGCAGGGACACAAATCCAAACCATATCAAGAACTTACAGATTTGTCTCTTGTTTTCCTCCTATTGAGGGGGATATTTTTGACGTGGTGTTGGGGTGGGGGTATGTATCTGTGTGTGTGTGTGTGTGTGTGTGTGTGTGTGTGTGTGTGTGTGTGTATGTGTGTGTTGGAGAGAAGTAGTGGGGGAAAGCCTCACTTTCTACCAACCCCACCTCCTTGCCCTACTTCCCTAGGGCACTCTACCTATACCTGAAAATCTCCTTCTCCCTTTTTTCTTTTCTACAAACTCTCTAAATCTTCCCAGGGGCTTAAGTTTTTGTAAACAGAAACCAGAAAGTCTTGCATAATATCTCTGCCTTCTGTTCTATAGAGACCCTGAACCAGCTATTTACTTTAAATGGGGGAAGTATAAAAAGAAAATACATGGATAGAAACAAGCTGATTTCCTAAAATATTATCCATACCATACACTAGGAATATCCCAAATAGGGGAGAGAGAGAGAGAGAGAGAGAGAGAGAGAGAGAGAAGAGAAAGAAGGAAAGAAGGAAGGAAAGGAAAAAAAGAACTACAAAACTACTAAAAGAAGAAGAGGTATTTGAATGTTATCATCACAAAGAAATGACAAATGCTTAAAGTAATGGATATGCAAATTACCCTGATTTGATTATTATATAATGTATACATGCATTGAAACATCACGCTGTACCCCATAAATATGTACAGTTATTATGTGTCAATTATAAATAAAATAAAACTTTAAAAGAGACAAAACTACTAATAAAGAAAGGAGAATTCCTTTATAACCTTGGAGTAGGGAAGGCCTCTTTTTACTATGAATTGAAATCCAGAAGTCACTAAAGAAAATATTGATAAATTTAACTACATAAAAATATTTTTTAATTCTACATGGCAAAAAATACTGTATGTGATATTGAAAGACAATTATAAATTGGAGGGAAATGCTTATAATTCTTTACACAGACAAAAGGCAAATCTCCCCTATCTAGAAGGAGCACCTGTAAGTAGAAATAGGAAAAAGACTATCAACCCAATTCAACAGTAAAATGAGCTAAAAGTGGGAACAGCTCACAGAAAATAAAAACATTTTTTGGACATGGAAAAGGATACCTAGCCTCACTCCTAATAAGAGAATTGCAAATCAGAACTACACTGACATAATTATTTCTCAGCTATTAGGTTTGAAAATGCACACTGTTGGCAAAGCTGTGGGGAAACAGGCACTCTCCTACATTGCTGGTGGAAGAATATATTAGTAAAACACTTATGGAGGGCAATTTGCAAAATCTATCCAAACTATAAATGTGTAAGTCCTTTGACTAAGTAAATCCACTTCTGGGAATTTATCCTATAGATATACTCGCGTAGGTTATTATCCACTGAAACAATGTATTAGTAAAAGACTGGAAAACAATCTAAATGTCCATTAATAATAAATTAACTAAATACATTATGCTACATTTATTAAATGGGATATTTTGCAGATCTTCAATAAAATTCAAAAACAATAAGAAAGCTCTATATACTGATATGAAAAAATCTTCAGAATATATAAAGTTTGTTTTTGTTTTTTTTTTTTGTTTTTTTGAGATGGAGTTTCGCTCTGTCTCCCAGGCTGGAGTGCAGTGGCACGATCTTGGCTCACTGCAACCTCGGCCTCCCGTGTTCAAGCGATTCTCCTGAGTAGCTGGGACTACAGATGCGTGCCACCATGCCCAGCTAATTTTTTGTGTGTTTTTAGGAGACACGGGGTTTCACCATGTTAGCCAGGATGGTCTCGATCTCCTGACCTCGTGATCCACCCACCTCGGCCTCACCAAGTGCTGGGATTACAGGCATGAGCCCATCGCACCCAGCCTGTTTTTTTCAGTGTAAAATAATGTTATCTTTTATGTAAAAAGACGGGAGGGGAATATACATTCGTACCTATTTGTATATGTGAAAACTCTGGAAAGATTCAGAGAAAACTGATAACAGTGATTAAGGTGCAGGGTGGGAACCAGGCAGATGGGGCCAGATATGAGAGGGTAGTTCTTATTGTGAACCCTCTAATCTTCAGCCACATGCACACATGTTCTCTGTGATCCTTTTTACCATTTAACTATAATGAAATCTGAATCATTATTTTAAACATTTATTTATAAAATTTTACTGACTCAATGTTTAAATCCAAAATAATTGTTCACTTCAAAATTTTAAGGTTTCTAGGCTTAAGTAATTGGGTATTTTAAAATCTCATTAGAGCCAGGCGCAGTGGCTTATGCTTGTAATCCCATCACTTTGGGAGGCTGAGGTGGGTGGATCACCTAAGGTCAGGAGTTCAAGACCAACCTGACCAATATGGTGAAACCCTGTCTCTATGAAAAATACAAAAATTAGCCAGGCATGGTGGCATGCACCGGTAGTCCCAGCTACTTGCGAGGCTGAGACAGGAGAATTGCTTGAACCCAGGAGGTGGAGGTTGCAGTGAGTGGAGATCATGCCACTGCACTCCAGCCTGGGCAATAGAGTGAGACTCAGTCTCAAAGAAAGAAAGAAAGAAGGGAGGGAAGGGAAGGGAGGGGAGGGGAGGGGGAGGGGAAGGGGGAGGGAGGGAGGGAGGAAGGAAGGAAGGAAGGAAGGAAGGAAGGGAAAGAAAGAAAAGAAAAAAATCCCATTAGAGTGAATACCATAATGCTGAACAGTTTAGTCTCTTAAATTTAAAAAAAAAAAAGTACAGGTAATTTTACTATAATCACATCTTCAATAAAATTTTATATGAGCCCTGGCATGGTGGCTCATGCCGGTAATCCAGCCTGTAATCCTTTGGGAGGCTGAAATGGGAGGATCACTTGAGGCCAGGAGTTTGAGATCAGCCTGGGCAACATAGCAAGAAGATATCTCTACAAAATTTTTTTTTAAATTAGCCAGACACGTGCTTATAGTTCTAGCTACTTGGGAGGCTAAGGCAGAAGGATCACTTGTGCCCAGGAGTTTGAGGCTGCAGTGAGATCTGATGGTGCCACTGCACTCCAATCTGGCTGACAGAGCAAGACAAAAATATTGTTACAGGCCGGGCGTGGTAGCTCATGCCTGTAATCCTAGCACTTTGGGAGGCCAAGGTGGGTGGATCATGAGGTCAGGAGTTCAAGACCAGCCTGGGCAACACAGTGAAACCCCGTCTTTACTAAAATACAAAAAATTAGCTGGGTGTGGTGGCATGAGCCTGCAGTCCCAGCTACTTGGGAGGCTGAAGCAGGAGAATTGCTTGAACCTGGGAGTCGGAGGTTGCAATGAGCTGAGATCGTACCACTGCACTCCAGCCTGGGTGGCAGAGCCAAACTCTGTCTCAAAAAAAAAAAAAAAGTTACAGTATAATTCATATAAGCAAATTCCACTTCAAGAAGTTCTGAAAGACTTCCAACCATTTTATTATGTTTTCTGTACCAGGAATGTGTTTAATTAATAATGCTTGAAATGTATTAGCCAACAACTTAAGCTTGAAATATTTGGTCAGAAAGAAAATTTTCTTTTAATGTTATTTATGCTATTTTATTTGATCTAAATTATTAGTGTCTGCACAATGGGTTTTTCCCTAGTTGTAGACCACACAAGATAGTAGAGATGTCAAAAGCATGGGCTCTAGGGTCAGCCTCTCTGGGTTTATGTCCTGACTCTACCACTTACTAATTATGTGACATTGGGTAAGTGAGTTTATTTCTGAGTGCCCGTTTCTTCATCTTAAAATGGGGACAATAATAATACCTACCTCCTAGGATGGTTGTGTGTATTAGATTAAATACACTTAATTAAATATTCAATTATTTAATTTGAATTAAATTAAATCATTCCATGTACACAGATATAAAGTGCCCAATAAGTTTTAAGTATTGTATATGTATGTATGTGTGGCATAGACTCCAAGAAAGAATATAAAAACAGAAACTTTGTCTATAAACCATACACACACATACAAACTAAAAAAAAAAAAAAGTTTCTTCAAGACAGTATTTTCCTCTAAGAAGTAAACTGGCGGGCTTATCATCATCTTAGGATGTGGAGGGCTAGCAAAGAAGAGAAGCATGTGTAATTTGAAAAAGCACTTGATCAACAATATTATAATTTTATATCTGGGAGAAAGCAACATATTGTTCACATAATGTAAAGAAAGTAAAGCTCAAGAAAATTATTTTAGGTAGTGGTGATACATAAAAGATGCAGTGCTTCCCAACAAGGGCATGCCACTTTAAAGAGCCCTATCAGAATTTGGGGGTGAGCAGCAGGACAGATGGGATGAGTTACCTTTAACAAAGAGGCTTGCATTGGACAGGCAGTAGGGAAGCACTGCTTTAAAATAAAGCAAAACTGACCAAACTCTCACAGGAAGGAGAACACTTACCAAAGAAAGGAAGTTTCAATTTAAAAAAGAAATCATTATGGCTTTGCATCTTCACCTGTCCTCTTCTCTGCATATGGATTTCCTTTGGCTCTTTGTTTTGGGGTGGGGAATAATGATTAATCAGAAGCCTAGGTATTTATCTTGCTTTCCCCAGGGGATGAATTGGGACCCAATCTTCCTTCTTCCCAGGCTTCCTATTGCAATAATGAAATTCCATTATATTGAAAAATGATGTAATTCCCTATAGGGTTAGTTGTAATCACTTGACCTATGTGGATATGGTGATTATAAGAACTAAAGAATAGGGAAATTCACAGAAAGGAAAGAACAGCATTTAGATTTACTTTGCTTGCTTTGCTTTGTCTTAATTCAGTTGTACCATGTCCACTAAAAACTTGCCTTATTTCTGTTAGAAAAAAATCAGGCAAAATAGTAGAAATAAACTGCCAAACAGCTTCAGAATCTAGTGTTCTCTGAACAGTGATCAGAGTTTTTTCTTCTTCCTCCCTTCACCTCCTCTCCCCACCACAGCCATTGATCAATTCTCATTATTAGCTCTTAGAAAAGCAGACAGTCTTTGGGACAAGCCTGGCTTCAGATCAGAGAGTCAATATTCTACTGTAACAATCTGCCAAAAAACGCAATTCAGGCACATCTAAAGTGTGTCTCCCTAGAGGAAAGCAAGAAAAACAGGCCACTGAGAGAGACCTCACTATTTAGTTTGATTTAACCACAGCTGCCTCTGACATTTCTAAGCCAGTCAGAGTTATCATCAGAAAATGCAAGTGAGCAAATGCAGAGTGACAGCAGACCGTAGCACAAAGGTTGCCCAGTTCAGGAAGTTTATCCAACTCCCTTCATCATTCTCCCCTCTCACTGTCCCCAACCCCACCTCATATGAAGAGCTGAGTTCATGATGATGAGGACTCACAGAGAAGCGATGTATGAGAAGAGGTGTGGCAGTGCATCACTTTAAAAAAATAATTTATGAGGAAAGTGCCATCAGCAAGATGGCCAACTAGAAGTTCCTATTGGTCTCCCTACCACAACAAAATCCAAAACAATGAATAAACAACTACATACATATTGACCAAAATAACTCAAGGAGAGCTCCGGAGAACAACGGCAACAGCAAAAAGCAGCAGAAAACCTGTAGAGCACAGAAATCCAAGATAGCACCATAGGGAAGGGAATACCTTGGGTCTTCCACCCCACACCCCTAGTCAGAATCATCTTGGTACCAGAAGAGACTTCTTCTTGCAGGGGTAAAGGTAAGCAAGAGGACTCTAGCAGCCCCCATAACCACTGCAAACACCTGCAGTCTTCACTACTGGAGTCTCCAGCAGTCTTCACAGGATCAAGCCCAGCTGAGGGAGCTCCCTGGAGTTCACACACTGAGCTACTCCCAGAGAAGGAGCCAATGCTGTGCCTTGGCCCCATGTGGCCCATGCTGCCATTAATCTGCACCATCTTGGAATGGGAACCACTGCTATAATGTATCCTGTTCTGGGTGTAGGTAACCATTGCACCCCCTCCATCCCTGAGGCTTTGCTGCCACTTTAACATACCTACCCAGTAGTGCACCACCCCCAAGCCAGGGTCTTGTGAAACTACTGTAGCACCTGAGACTTGAGGCACAGGTTCACTTTCCAAGGCCCAAATGCCTGCAGTTCTCCCACTCAACCAGGGTCTGTTGCTCTGAGGCATACCCCAGCCACTCAGGCCCAGGGGGCTAGAATGTTGCTATGGTTCTGACCCTGGGGGGCAGGGTATAGCACCAGCATGACTCTGGGAAAGAAGGGGTGTTCCAGAGGCTCAGGCCCAGGGAGAAGGGCACAGCTGCAATTTGGGACTGAGAATGAACAGGGCATGGCAGCAGTTCAGGCTCTGGAGGTGAGTTACCATGCAGTGGTGACTCTGAACCCTGCGGTGGTAGAACCTGGTAGTAGCCCAGGCTCTGTGAGGCTGCTGCACCAGCAACAAGGATCCAGGAATGGCAGGCCAGAAGAGAATGAGATGATATTGTCAAAGTGCTGAAAGGAAAAACAAAACAAAACAAAGCAAACAAACAAAAAAGGTCAACCAAGAATACTATACCCAGTAAAGCTGTCCCTCAGAAATGAAAGAGAAATAAAGTCTTTACCAGATAAGCAAAAACTGAAGGAATTTATCACCACTAGACCTGCCCCACAAGAAATGCCTAAGGAAGTTCTTCAAGTGGAAATGAAAGGAAGATAATTACTATCATAAATACATATGAAAGTATAAAACTCACTGGTAGAGGTAAATACATAGTCAAATCCAGAATACTTTAATACTGTAATGGTTGTGTGTAAATCATACATTTCTCTAGTATGAAGGTTAAAAGTCAAAATGGTCAAAAATTACTAATGGTACAATACATTGTTAAGAAATACACAATATAAAAAGATGTAGGCTGGATGTGGTGGCTCACACCTGTAATCCCAGCACTTTGGGAGGCCAAGGTGGGCAGATTGCTTGAGGTCAGGAGTTCTAGACCACCCTGGCCAATATGGTGAAACCCTGTGTCCACTAAAAAAAAATTTAAAAATTAGCCGGACATGGTGGCACACACCTGTAATCCCAGCTACTTGAGAGGCTGAGGCAGGAGAATCATTTGAACCCAGGAGGCGGAGGTTGCAGTGAGCCAAGATCATGGCACTGCACTCCAACCTGAGTGACAGAGTGAGACTTTGTCTCAAAAAAAATTATAAAAAGATGTAAATTGTGACATCAAAAATATAAATTGTGGGTGGAGAGGGTAAAAGTCTAGAGCTTTTGTATGTAATGGCAGTTAAGTTATTATCACCTTAAAATAATTGATTATAACTGTAAGACGTTTGATGTAAGCATCATGGTAACCACAAAACAAAAACTACAACAGACCTACAAATGATAAAGAGAAAGGAATCAAAGCTTAGCATTACAGAAAATTATCAAACCACAAAGGTAGACAAGATAGGAAGAAAGGAATGAAGGTACTACAAAACAACCAGAAAACAGAAACAAAATGGCAATAATAAGTCCTTGACTATCAATAATAACCTTGGATGTAAATGGATTAAATTCTCCAATCAAAAGACAGAGTGGCTGAATAAATTTTAAAAAGAAAATCCAATCATATGCTACCTGCAAGAGGCTCACTTAAGCTTTAAGGACACACAGGCTGAAAGTGAATGAATGGAAGAAGATATTCCATGCAAATAGTAACCAGAAGAGATCAGAGGTGGCTATACTTATATCTAATAAAATAGACTAAAAGTCAAAAACTGTCATAAGGGCCAGGGTCAGTGGCTTATACCTGTAATCCTAGGATTTTAGGAAGTCCAGCGGGGGAAGATCACTTGAGGCCAAAAGTTCAAGACCAGTTTGGGCAACATAGCAAGACCTTGTCTCTGCAAAAAAATTTAAAAATTACCCAGGCATGGTGATGCACACCTGCAGTCATAGCTACTTGAGAGACTGAGGTGGGAAGATCGCTTGAGCCCAGGAGTTTGAATCTTCCGTGAACTACAACCATACCACTGCACTCCTGGGTAACAGTGCAAGACCCTGTCTCAAAACAAAACAAAACAAAACAAAACAAAAAACTGTCGTAAGAGAAAAAGAATAATAATTTAATGATGAAGGGGTCAATTCATTGAGAGGACATAACCATTATAAATATATATGCACCCAACCTTAGAGCACCTAAATACATAAAGTGATTACTAATTAACTTGAAGGGAGAA
This sequence comes from Pan paniscus, assembly GCF_029289425.2. Classification (NCBI taxonomy): domain Eukaryota; kingdom Metazoa; phylum Chordata; class Mammalia; order Primates; family Hominidae; genus Pan; species Pan paniscus. The sequence goes on along the minus strand of NC_073264.2, from coordinate 36,771,405 downwards.
ATAGATAGCAATACCACAACAGAGAGAGACTTAAATAATCCACTTTCAACAATGGATAGATCAACCAGACAGAAAATTAATAAGGAAATACTGGACTTGAATTGCACTTTTGACCAAATGGGCCTAACAGATATATATGGAACTTTACATCCAACAGCAGCAGAATACATGTTTTTCTCTAGTGCACATGGAATATTCTTCAGGATAGACCACATGTTAGGCCACAAAACAAGTGGTAACAAATTTAAGAAAATTGAAATCTTATCTAGTACTGCTTCAGACCACAATGGTGTGAAACTAGAAATCAATAAGAGGAGGAATTTGGAAAATTCATAAATATGTGGAAATTAAACAACATGCTCATAAAGAACCAATGGGTCAAAGAAGAGACCAAAAGGGAAATTTGAAAATGTCTTGAGACAAACAACAAGGGAAACACAACAAACCAAATCCTATGTGATATAGCAAGCACAGTTCTAAGAGAGAAGTTTATAAAGAAGAAAGATCACAAATAAATAATTTAAGACACCTCAATGCATGAAAAAAAGAACAAACTAAACTCAAAATTAGCAGAAGGAAGGAAATAATAAAAATCAGACAAATACATAGAGAAGAGAAAAATGATGTAAAGAATCAATAAAACTAAGAGTTAGGTTTTGCAAAAATAAAATCAAACTCTTGGCTAGTGTAACAAAGAGAACAAATAAAATAAAAAATGAAAGTGAATAAATTACAACAGATGCTTCAGAAATAAAAAGGATCATGAAGGACTATTATGGGCTGGGCACAGTGGCTCACTGCCTGTAATCCCAGCACTTTGGGAGGCTGAGACAGGCAGATTGCTTGAGCCCAGGAGTTTGAGACTAGCCTGGGCAACATGGCAAAACCCCATCTCCACTATTATTTAAAAAAAAAAAAAAATTAGCCGGGCATGTGTGCACCTGTAGTCCCAGCTACTTGGGATGCTGAGTTGGAAGGATCACCTGAGCCCAGGAGGTGGAGGCTGCAGGGGGCTGTGATCATGCCACTGCACTCTAGCCTGGGTAACAGAATGAGACCCTGTCTCAAAAAAAAAATAAATATATGAACAATTATATGCCAACAAATTGTATAACCTAGAGGACTGGTTAAATTCTTAGGAAAAAAGAAATACCTACCAAGATTGAGTCAGGAGGAAATAGAAAGCCTGAACAGACCAATAACAAATAAAGACAATAAAGATGTAATCAAAAACCTCCCAACAGGCCAGGCACAGTGGCTCATGCCTGTAATCCCAACACTTTGGGAGGCTGAAGTGGGAGGATTCTTTGAGCCCAGGAGTTCGAGACCAGCCTGGGCAACATAGTGGAACCCTGTCTCTACAAAACAAAAAATTAGCCAGGCATGGTGGCTTGTTCCTAATACTAGACCTAGCTACTCAGGAGGCTGAGGCTAGAGGATTGCTTGAGCCTGGGAAGTCGAGGCTGCAATGAGCCATGATGGCACCACTGCACTCCAGCCTGGGTAGCAGAGTGAGACCCTGTCTAAAAAAAAAAAAAAAAAAAAAAAAAATCCCAACAAAGAAAAGCCCAGGACCAGATGTTTCACAGCTGAAGTCTACCAAAACATTCAGATAATAATTAATAGCAATACCTATTAAAGTCTTCCAAGGCCAGGCGCGTTGGCTCACGCCTGTAATCCTAGCACTTTGGGAGGCCAAGGCGGGTGGATCACCTGAGGTCAGGAGTTCAAGACCAGCCTGGCCAACATGGTGAAACGTCATCTCTACTAAAATACAAAAATTAGCCAGGCATGATGGCGGGTGCCTGTAATCCCAGCTACTCGGGAAGCTGAGACGGGAGAATCGCTTGAACCTGGGAGACGGCGGTTGCAGTGAGCTGAGATCGCACCACTCCTCCAGCCTGGGTGGCTGAGTGAGACTCCGTCTCAAAAAAAAAAAAAAAAAAAAAGTCTTAAAGTCTTCCAAAAGTAGAGCTAGAAGAAATACTTTCAAACACATTTTATGAGGTCAGCATTACCTTCATTATAAGCCAGACAAAGACATTATAAATAAAGAAAATTATAGGCCAGTCTGTCTGATGAACATTGATTCAAAAACCCTTAACAAAATATTAGCAAACTGAATTGAATCGAACAGCATATCAAAAAGATTATACATCGTGACCAAGTAGGATTTATCCCTGGCAAGAAAGACTGGTTTAACCTATGCAAATCAATGTGATACACCACATTAAAAAAATAAAAGATTAAAACCATGTGATCATCTCAACTGACACAGAAAAGCATTTTGCAAAGTCTAACATCCTTTCTTGATAAAAACTCTTGATCTTTTAGGTATAGAGGACAATTCCTCAACATAATAAAGGCCATTTATGAAAAACCCACAGCTAACATTATAGTCAGTGAGGAAAAACTGAATGCTTTCCCACTAAGATTCAGTACAAGGCAAGAATGCCCACTCTCACCACTTCTACTCAACATTGTACTGGAAGTAGTAGCAAGAACAATCAAATAAGAAAAAGAAATAAAATGCATACAAATCGGAAGTGAAAAAGTAAAATTATCTCTATTTGCAGATGACAATATCCTATGCATAAAAAACTCCAAAGACTCCACAAAAACCTTTCAGAATACCTGAATGCAGTAAATTTGCTGAATACAAAATCAACTTACAAAAATCAGTAGCATCTTAATACACAAGTAATGACCTAACTGAAAAAGAAATTGAGACAACAATCCCATTTATGATAGCATCAAAAAATAAAACAACATATTCAGGAATAAACTTTTAAAAAGAGGTGAAAATCTGTACACCAAAAACTACAAAACATTGATGAAAGAAATTGAAGATGACAAAAATATTTGGAAAAGTATCCCATGCCCATTCAGCAGGATAATTAAATTAAATTAAATTAAATTATTGTTAAAATGTCCATATTGCCCAAGGCAATATACAGATTCAATACAATCTCTATCAAAATCCCAATGGCATTCACAGAAATAGAAGAAACAAGCCTAAAAATTGTGTGGAAATATAAAAGACCTTGAATAGCTAAAACAATGCTGAGAAAGAAAAAGTTGGAGACATCACAATATGATTTTAAATTACATTGCAAAGCTATAGTAACCAAAAGAGTTTGGGCCTTGCACAGTATGGCTCATGCCTATAATCCCAGCACTTTGGGAGGCGCAGGCAGGAGGATCACTTGAGCCCAGGAGTTCAAGACCAGCCTGGGCAACATAGGGAAACCCTATCTTTACAAAAAAAAAAAAAAAATTTCTTAATTAGCTGGGCATGGTGGCATGTGCCTGTAGTCCTAGCTACTTGGGAAGCTGAGGTCAGAGGATCTCTTTATCTCAGGAAGGAGGTGGAGGCTGCAGTGAGCTGGGATGGATCGCCACTGCATTCCAGCCTCAGCAACAGAGCAAGACCCTGTCTCATAATAATAATAATTATTATTATTTGTATTTACTCATTCATTCATTTTCCAACCTGCTTATTCTAGTTCAGGGTCATGGCTGGCCAGAGCTTATCCCAGCAGCTCAGGGCACAAAGCAGAAACCCACCCTGGACGGGACGGCATTCCATCACAGGGCACACTCACACACCTACACTCACTCAGACTGGAACCATTTAGACATGCCAATTCACCTAAAATGCGTGTCTTCGGAATGTGGGAGGAAATTGGAGTATCTGGAGAAAACTCATGCAGACAAGGGGAAAACGTGCAAATTCCACACAGACAGTGGCCCCAGCTGGGAATCCATTTATTTTTCTCATCGATGTTATAACCAAATAACATTATTGGAGGTTCTGCTATACTAATCAAAAACAGAATGAGATAGAAATAATCTTGGAGAGATCAACTGGTGAGAAGCTGAGGTGAATAGAAAATAAATGGCTTATTCCAATGTTGTTAAAAAGTTAAAAATCCTGGAAGCTAAGATATGAGGACACAAAGGCATAGAATGATACAGTGAACTTTGGGAACTTGAGGGAAATGCGGGGAGAGGAAAGGGATAAAAGACTGGGTACAGTGTACATTGCTACAGTGATAGGCTCACCAAAATCTCAGAAATCACCACTAAATAACTTATTCATATAACCAAACACTACCTGTTCCCCCAAAAAACTATTGAAATAAAAAACAAACAAAACAAAAAAAATGGCAAACAGGCTTATGAAAAGGTGCTTAACATCACTTATCAGAGTAATGCAAATCAAAACTACAATGAGATAACATCTCACCCCAGTTAAAGTGGCTTCTATCCAAAAAACAGGCAATAACAAATGCTGACAAGGATGTGGAGAAAAGGGAACCCTTGTACACTGTTGGTGGGAATGTAAATTAGTGCAACCACTATGGAGAACAGCTTGGAGGTTCCTCAAAAAATTCAAAATAGAACTGCCATATGATTTAGCAATCCTACTACTGGTTATTATCCAAAGGAAATTAAACCTGTATGTCCAAGAGATATCTGCATTCCCATGTTTGTTACAACTCTGTTCACAGTTGCCAAGATTTGGAAGCAACCTAAGTGTCCATCAACAGATAAATAGATTTTTTAAAGTGGTACTTACACACAATGGAGCACTGTTCAGCCATAAAAAAAGAATGAGATCCAGTCATTTACAACAACTGGATGGAAATGGAGGACGCTATGTTAAGTGACACCAGCCATGCACAGAAAGACAAACATTGCATGTTCTCATTTATTTATGGGATCTAAAAATCAAAATTTTTGAACTCATGGACATATAGAGTAGAAGGATGGTTACCAGAGGCTGGGAAGGGTCATGGGGGATTTGGGGGGAAATGGAGATGGTAATAGATACAAAAAAAAATAGAATGAATAAAACCTTACTATTTGATAGCACAATAGGGTGTCTATAGTCAAAATAACTTAATTGTACTTTTTTTTCTGAGATGGAGTCTCACTCTGTTGCCCAGGGTGGAGTGTAGAGGCACGATCTCAGCTCGCTGCAACCTCCACCTCCCGGGTTCAAGCAATTCTCATAACTCGGCCTCCCGAGTAGCTGGGATTGCCCACACCTGCCACCACACCTGGCTAATTTTTTGTATTTTTAGTAGATATGGGGTTTCACTATGTTGGCCAGGCTGGTCTTGAACTCCTGACCTCAAATGATCCAACTGCCTTCGCCTCCCAAAGTGCTGGGATTACAGGCATGAACCACTGCACCCGGCCTTAATTGTACATTTTTAAATAATTTAAAGAGTATAATTGGAGGCCAGGAGTGGTGGCTCATGCCTGTAATCCCAGCACTTTGGGAGGCCGAGGCGGGTGGATCACCTGAGGTCAGGAGTTCGAAACCAGCCTGACCAACATGGTGAAACCCCATCTCTACTAAAAATACAAAAATTAGCCGGGTGGTGGCAGGTGCCTGTAATCCCAGCTACTTGGGAGGCTAAGGAGGAGAATCACTTGCACCTGGGAAGTGAAGGTTGCAGTGAGCTGAGATCGCACCATTGCACTCCAGCCTAAGCAACAAGAATGAAACTCTGTCTCAAAAAAAAAAAAAAAAAGTGTAATTGGATTGTTTGTAACTCAAAGGATAAATGCTTGAGGGGATGGATACCCCATTCTCCATGATGTGCTTATTTCACATTGCACGCCTGTATCAAAACATCTCATGTACCCCATAAATACATATAGCTACTATGTACCCCCCAAATTTTTTTTAATAAAAAAGTAAATTAAGTTATTGGGATAATATAGTTTTCTATCTCACTTAGCTATCTTAAATACAAAGACACAGGCCTAGGAGATATATATAAAGATTTTCAGGACATGTTTTGTAGATTTTATCTGCAACTATAGTATCTTTTCTAGATCCAGACAAGCAGTGTTTGGATCCAGGCCCCATCAAGATCTTAGAGAGTTTGCCTCTGGGTCACTACTAGCTATGAGGCCTTCAGGAAGCCATTTGACTCTTCTGAATCCCAGTTTCCTTATCTGTTAAGTGAAGAGGTTGGTCTGCTTGATCTCTAAGGGTTCACCACTGGCTTTGACATTCTTGCATCTGGGAAGAGTGACGAAAAATCTGACATTGAATGTTAGTCTGAGGATCAAGCAAAGAGAATATTGTCGCTGAAAATGTTGAGTCAATTTTTTATTTTTATTTTTATTTTTTTGAGTGCAGTTTTGCAATCTCAGCTCACTGCAAACTACACCTCCAGGGTTCAAGTGATTCTCCTGCCTCAGCCTCCTGAGTAGCTGGGATTACTGACGCCAACCACCACATCCAGCTAATTTTTGTATTTTTAGTAGAGGCGGAGTTTCACCATGTTGGCCAGGTTGGTCTCACACTCCTGACCTCAGGTGATCCATTCACCACGCCCTATCAAAGTGCTGGGATTACAGGCGTGAGCCACCGTGCCTGGCCGAGTCAATTTTAAATACAAATAGTAAACACCTGTGCTGAGTGAAAAAAAAAAATTAGATATCTACCTTCAATTAATATGATTTAATTATATTTAGTACTCAATTTAAATGATGGAATATATAACTATGAAAATTACATTTTTGGCCAGGCGCCGTGGCTCACACCTGTAATCCCAGCACTTTGGGAGGCCAAGGCGGGCAGATCACTTGAGGTCAGGAGTTCAAGAGCAGCCTGACCAATATGGTGAAACCCCGTCTCTACTAAAAATACAAAAATTAGCTGGACGTAGTGGCAGGCACCTGTAATCCCAGCTACTCGGGAAGATGAGGCAGGAGAATAGCTTGAACCCAGAAGGCAGAGGTTGCAGTGAGCTGAGAGTGCACCCCTGCACTCCAGCCTGGGCAACAGACTGAGACTCCATCTAAAAAAAAAAAAAAGAAAAAGAAAAAAAAAAGAAAAGTTACATTTTTAAAGAATATTTCAATGTTCATTAGATACTACTAATAAAGGATATAAACTGTGTAATAACATTCTATTTTTTAAATGTATAGAAAACAGACCGTCAAATAGAAATAAAGCATTAAAAACATTTCTGGATTCTTTTTTTTTTTTTTTTTTTGGAGATGGAGTTTTGCTCTTGTTGCCTGGGCTGGAGTGCAATGGCACCATCTCGGCTCACTGCAACCTCTGCCTCCTGGGTTCAAGCAATTCTCCTGCCTCAGCCTCCCAAGTAGCTGGGATTACAGGTGCGCACCACCACGCCTGGCTAATTTTTTGTATTTTTAGTAGAGACAGGGTTTCACCATGGCCAGGCTGGTCTTGAACTCCTGACCTCAGGTGATCCGCCCGCCTCAGCCTCCCAGAGTGCTGGAATTACAGGCGTGAGCCACTGTGCCCAGCCTCTGGATTCTTACATGTAATATAAACTTTCCTAAATTTCAAAATGTTGATCATTGTACAGATTTTTTTCTTCCATTTCCCCTCCCCTAACATTGACCATTGTCCATAAAAAGTATACAATTATTTTATAATCAGAAATTTAAATATATTTATGCATTACTCCCCTTCTTACCTGTACTATTATTACAAGATAAATTTTATTATTCTCTTGACAGCTAGCATTTGAAAAAAAAAAATTTTGAGACAGGGTCTCACTCTGTCACCTAGGCTGGAGTGCAATGGCATGAACACAATTCACTGCAGCCTCAGACTCCTGGCCTCAGGCAGTCCTCTCGCCTCAGCCTCCCAAGTAGCTGGGACCACAAGTGCATGCTGCCACACTTGGCTAATTTTTAATTTTTTTGTAGAGACAGGGTCTCACTGTGTGGCCCAGGCTGGTCTTGAACTCCTGGACTCAAGTGATCCTCCTGCCTTAGCCTGCCAAGGTGCTGGGATTACAGGCGTGAGCCCCCATGCCCAGCCTGCATTTTTTTACATCACAAACTTTTTTTGCATAATATCTGAAGAAGATGGAGCCCCTAAGGTATTAAAGAAAGAGGTTAAAATGTCTTGCATGAGATTCATTGAGGAATTTGTTGTTCTAGAGAGGGAGAGGAAGGATTGAAGAACTATTAAGTTTTAAAAAAGACAATATATAGGCCGGGTGCAGTGGCTCACGCCTGTAATCCTAACACTTTGGGAGGCCAAGGCAGGTGGATTGCCTGAGCTCAGGAGTTCGAGACCAGCCTGGGCAACATGGTGAAACCCCATCTCTACTAAAATACAAAAAAAAAAAAAAAAAATTAGCTGGGCGTGGCAGCATGCATCTGTAGTCCCAGCTACTCGGGAGGCTGAGGTAGGATAATTGCTTGAACCCAGGAGGCAGAGGTTGCAGTGAGCCCAGATCGCACAACTGCACTCCAGCCTGGGTGACAGAGCAAGATTCCATCTCCATAAAAAAAAAAAAAAAAATATATATATATATATATATATACACACACACACACACACACACACACACAAAATATTCATATTATCAATAACTATTAATCCCACATTTACATTTGTATACATAGGAAAAAAAGGTTGGAAGAAACAACCTTTTTCTAACCTGGGTTATCTTTTCTATAGATTGTTTACTCCATGTTTTTCAAATTACCTACAGTAAACATGTAATAATTTTATAATGAAAAGCAAAAGTTATTCTAAAAACCGGAGGAGGCCAGGCGTGGTGGCTCATACCTGTAATCCCAGCACTTTGGGAGGCTGAGGCAGGCAGATGACTTGAGGTCAAGAGTTCGAGGCCAGCCTGGCCAACATGATGAAACCCTGTCTCTACTAAAAATACAAAAATTAGCGAGTCATGGTGGCATGTACCTGTAGTCCCAGCTACTTGGGAGGCTGAGGCATTAGAATCGCTTGAACCCAGTAGGTGGAAGTTGCAGTGAGTCAAGATCATGCCACTGCACTCCAGCCTGGGCGACAGAGTGAGACTTCATCTCAAAAACAAAACAAAACAAAAAAACAGAGGAGTGCAGATAGATTCAGAGAAGGGGAAGAGGATTTCCAAGTATATGTGGTGAAAAAAGGATGACAATGGGCTAGACATTGTCTGGGTGCAATTGATTGAGCGAGCCAGTCTTCACATGCCAGGATTTCACATGAGAGATTGGTGGGTAAAAAACTTAGGTAAATTAGGATCTGTTGAAGACTTTTGTGATGGTTAATATTGAGTGTCAATTTGATTGGATTGAAGGATGCAAAGTATTGTTCTTGGGTGTGTCTGTGAGGGTGTTGCCAAAGGAAATTAACTTTTTTTTTTTTTTTGAGATGGGAGTCTCACTCTGTCGCCCAGGCTGGAGTTCAGTGATGCAATCTCGGCTCACCACAACCTCCGCCTCCTGGGTTTAAGTGATTCTCCTGCCTCAGCCTCCCGAGTAGCTGGGATTACAGATGCCCACCACCATGTCTGGCTAATTTTTGTATTTTTAGTAGAAAGGAGGTTTCACCACATTGGCCAGGCTGGTCTTGAACTCCTGACCTCAAGTGATCCACCCGCCTCAGCCTCCCAAAGTGCTGGGATTACAGGCATGAGCCACCACACCCAGTCCTAAAATTAACATTTGAGACAGTGGACTGGGAGAGGCAGACCCACCCTCAATCTGGGTGGGCACCATCTGCCCACCCAGCTGCCAGCACAGCTAGGATAAAAGCAGGCAGAGGAACGTGGAAGGACTAGACTGGCTGACTCTTCCAGCCTTCATCTTTCTCCTGTGCTGGATGCTTCCTGCCTTCGAACATTGGACTCCAAGTTCTTCAGCTTTTCAACTCTTGGACTTACACCAGTGGTTTGTCAGGGGCTCTCCAGCCATCAGCCACAGACTGAAGGCTGCACTGTTGGCTTCCCTACTTTTGAGGTGTTGGGACTCGGACTGGCTTCCTTGCTCCTCAGCTTGCAGACGGCCTATTGTGGGACTTCATCTTATGATCGTGTGAGTCAATACTCTTCAATAAACTCCCTTTCATATATATGTCTATCCTGTTAGTCCTGTCCCTCTAGAGAACCCTGACTAATACAATCTTGAATGCCAATTTAACCTTCTAGGACCTGGCTTCTTGAGACTGGAATAGAAGAAGGGGGAAAAGCCTAGGACAATAAACTGATCCAGTCAAGACTGCTTCTGAGAGCAAGTACTACCAGAATTGCTAGGCCAACCCAAACTAAAGGAATATCAAAATGCCCCATACAAGTCATAGTGGATGAAGGACAGGGTTAGGGAATCTATTCAATCCAGATGCCAGTCTGCTAAAGCATTAGAGAAATAGGAGAGATAAAGCAAGAGAATTATGGGCAGTCAGGCAAGGCTGAGTCTGTAGCCAGGTTACCATAAATCTCAAGTTGAGGCCACAGATTTCTCGAAAGCAAGGATTCTTAACCAGGATATGTTTTTGTATGAACACATGCCTGTACTGTCCCTCAAGGATGACACATTTACTCCCCAGATCTAACATTATAACAAACCCTCAGTTGACATCATCTAGGGTGCTCCCTCTGTGAATACACACTAGAAGAAATGGTTATAGGAGCTGGTTGAGACAGGTTCTTAGGACATATTGTCTGCTAACCCAAGTTCAGATGATTGATGCCAACAAAGATTGCCACAGTCCTAAAGTAGCATCCCCCTTCCCAAATCATTAAGGATATATAGAAGGTCCTTGGATTCATCCCACATTTCATCCATGTCACCACCCTGCTGATGAATCTATTCAAGGTCTATTATCCATTCGGTTCCTTGGATGGATAAAGTCAAGCTTTTCAGCAAATTAAAGAGACTTTTCAGTCATGCTATAATGTTAATTTCCTTCAACTCACAATGCCTTTTCATGGAAAAGATCAATACTTCCAACCTCAGCCAGAACTATTTTTTCACAAACAAATCCTAGGCCAGTATTTCCCAAGCCTCTCTGAAGAAACACCCCAGATTCCTGAACCCAAACCTAGATCTATGATTATAATTTCCAGGGACAAAATCTGGTAATCTGCTCTAGACAAATACTCTCGTAGCTTAAACATACTTCTTTTGTAAATGCATCTCTTTGTTTAACCCCAAACCACAGCTCTTCTGGGTGAAAGAGCTCCTACAGTGATGGCTGACTTCAACACTGCTTGGGAGAGGCCTGGCACCCATAACATCTGAGACATCTCTACCAACTGGGATCTCCTTTCAAGTTCAGTCAAAAACAGTCAAAGTTGGCCCTGTTCTTCCAACAACCCATGTCTGATGCAGTCTCAAATCTTTTTCTAAAGAAGGCAGGGATAAGAAAGACAGGCAAATGGATCCTCATCCAGAAATGGATTCTAGAACTAAACCTGTATCACCCCAGTTGCAGATTTCACAAGAATATGGTCCTGCCTGGTCCTGTTGGGTTTGATGGGGTTCAAAACATGCTACCCCAAAATATGGCACCTTGGCATATTGAATATTTTAAGCTGAAGGAATTTGAGAAGCAGCCATTGCAGGAAGGACTCTAACCTCCCCTTTCTCGCCAGAGCACGTCATAAGACCCTCACAGAAGAGGTGCCCTCCCTATAACTGGAGGAAGGGAGCATCCTTATGTCAGAAGATGGAAGGATGCTGAGAGGAATTTGAGGTAATGGGCCTTGCTATGTTTCCTCCAGTTTACTATCCTTAGTTCATATCCTTTGTCCTATCACATTTTCCCACAACACTCCACTCTTCATTAAATCAAACATAAAAGTGCTCAGGCTTAACCTGAACTGGCTTAACCTCAAGCTAACCATTCTTTGGGTCTTCCTTTCCTTATGAAGGCTATGTCATGTAAAACTTATATTAAATAAATGTGTTTGCTCTTCTCATGTTAATCTGTCCTGTCAACATAGTTTTCAGGCCCAGCCAAGAACCCTAGGAGGGTTAAGGAAAAGTTTTACTCCCCTACAGCTTTCATCATATTCCTTCTCCAGTGACTTTACTGATATGGTTCTGTGGGTCATTAAGGCCTCCTGTAGAAGCAACATTATTTTTTATGTCCTAGCCATTAAAGTCTAGACTCCAGACTGGATTGGGGGTTATGAGAGCATACTTGGTCTACTAGGTCTTCCAGTAACCCTACATACTCCACAGCAGTCCACCCATTGCAGGGTCCTATACATGTGTACCCAAGCAAAATATACACAAGAATGGGTCAATCTCTGAGGGTAATACCTGAGAGATCTGCAGCCTGCCTTACACATATTCCTAATTGCCTTCCTAACACTAATTCCCTTGAAAGAACTTGGAGAAAGCGGGAGTCCACCTCCAATTCACAATGCAGACTAAGAGTTCAGAACAGGAGTGAAGCCTCTAGAAGCAAAGGCCAAACATAAAAGCATACTGTAATCAGGGCCTGGCATCCATTACATACAATTCTATTGTTATGGATCACACTCTTTTCCTTCTTCAAGCTTGATTTTACCAGTAAATAACAATTACTTTAGAACCACCTTAGCCAAGCTTTAATGTCTACTACCACTTCAACCTCCTAGTTCACAATTTATCTTCTTCCTGGCTCAGCACATTTGGACTAACCACACAGAAATGGACCTCTGTCCTATTTCAGCATCTGCTATAGTTTGAATGTGTCCTCCAAATTTTATGTGTTGGAAACTTAATCCTCAAATTCATATGTTGATGGTATTTGGAGGTAGGGCCTTTGGGAAATAATTAGGATTAAATAAGGTCACCAGGGTGGGGCCACCATGATGGAACTGGTGGCTTTATACGAAGAGGAAGAGAAACTGGAGCTGGCACACTCTTGCCCTCTCACCATGTGATGCCCTCCACCATGTTATAATGCAGCAAGAAAGCCTCACCAGATGCTGGCATCATGTTCTTGGACTTGCCAACCTCCAGAACCTTGAGCTAAATACATTTATTTTCTTTATAAATTTCTCAGTCTTAGGTATTCAGTTATAGCAACAGAAAATGGACTAAGACAGTATCTTTCTCTTGGGAGTGGATTGCATGAGAAAATCAAGTGGGCAAAGCTCAAAACATCCAGATCTCCAAGTCTGGCCCCAAAGGTTCCCATATATAATAACGGAAACTAAAGAGAATCTTGGAATATTTTGAGCAAGAAAGTGGTACAATAAATCAATGCTTTACAAAGGTTAAGCTGGCATCTGCAGGATGGATTTAAGGGTAGAAGTTACTGGATTCATAGGAAGACTATTATACTAATCAAATGTGAAGATTCTGAAAGTCTGATTTTGAAAGGTGGCAATGTAGGGAAAATGTATAAAGACATTAGAAAAGAAAATCAACTAAATTCAGTGAGTGAAAGTTTTGCCCAGAAAAAAAGAAGGCTTAAGAGATGACATGACTTAAAAATAGAGGCTAGACATAAGAAAATTAGATATTGGAGAATGCTGGTATTCCTGAGGGAGTGAACAATTTTAGGGATTATTTAGACAAAGCAAATTGCTAACCATATACAAAACCCCAAGCTGTATGTACCAACAGGGAAATAAAATTTGATTTCCTTTGTGTATATGTGAATATGCTTACTCTTTTCTAAATTCAAAAATGGCTCAGCCAAGAAAAAGAACGTGAATAGACAATTCACAGAGGAAGAAATTGAAATGGCCAAAAAGCATTCAAAAAGATGTTTAATAGTGGAATTGCAGCTGATAAGTATTGGTTTCTAAAAATAGAATGTAAGGCAAAAATCAAGTATAATACAGCCAATTACCCTTGAAAACCTCTTAAATCTCCCATAAAATACATTATATATGTTTTGGTGCACATAATCCTACATGTGTATATAAATATATAATAGACTGCTTTGGGGGGTGGTCCCCAAAACCACATTTAGCTTCAATGCTTCATTATAATGACCCGCAGAACTCAGAAAAGCTGTTATACTAATGATTAGGGCTTATTACAGAAAAAAATAGAGATTAAAATCACCAAAGGAGAAAGGTGCATAAAGCAGAGTCCAGGAGAAACCAAGTGCAAGCTTTGAGTTGTACTCTCCCAGCAGATCTCTGAATTCTCCCAGCTACAATGTGACAATATGTACAAAGTATTGTTAACCAGGGAGACTCATCTGAGCCTAGATGTCCAAGGTTTTTTTGGGAGGAAAGGGCAGTATATTACACAGAGCACCTATGTGACTGACCTTAGCTACTCAGTCTCCAGGTCCTCAGATGCCTAACTGATACAGTATGGTCCTGGGCCCTAGGTAAACAAGAACAGGTGTTCACCATAAATCACACAAGTGTAACTTATCTGACATGGCCTATGATCACTATACAAAGACATTCTTGGCCAGGCGCAGTGGTTCATGCCCGTAATCCCAGCACTTTGGGAGGTTCAGGTGGGCAGGTCTCTCGAGCCCAGGAGTCAAGTCCAGCCTGGGCAACCTACTGAAACCCCAGCTCTACAAAAAATACAAAAATCAGGCATGGTGGTACACACCTGTAGTTCCAGCTACTTGGGAGGCTGAGGCAGGAGGATTGATTGAGCTTGGGAGGTCGAGGCTGCAGTGAGCCGTGATGGCACCACTGCACTCCAGCCTGGGCAACAGAGCAAGACCCTGTCTCAAAAAAGAAAAACACAAAAAGACATTCTTGTCAGGCAGGATATTCCAAGGGTTTAGAGGTTATCTCCCAGGAGTTGGTCAGAGGCCAGTCCTGAAGATGTCTGGAATGTGCAGGATTTGGATACCTACACCTGCTGAGTTAACCCTTTAGTACACTTGCACATAAAAATATGGACTACAAAACATAACTATATAACACTCTGTATTTAAAGACTGGGCTGGGTGCAGTGGCTTACTCCTGTAACCCCAGCACTTTGGGAGGCCGAGGCAGAAGGACTGCTTGAGCCCAGGAGTTGAGACCAGCCTGGCCAATGTGGCAAAACCCTGTCTCTACTAAAGATACCAAAATCAGCCAGACATGGTAATGCGCACCTGTAATCCCAGCTACTCAGGAGGCTGAGGCAGGAGGATCACTTGAGCCTGGGAGGCAGAGGTTGCAGTAAGCTGTGATCATGCCACTGCGTTCCAGCCCGGGTTACAGAGTGAGACCCTGTCTCCAGAAAAAAAAAAAAAAAAAAAGGAAAAAAAAAAAATGACTGGAACCAAATTTATCTTGTAGGAATATATCCAAATAAATAACAGATATGAACAAGATCTATATTCAAGGATGACAGTAAAAGGGTAAAAAGTTGAAAACAAATGGAATGTCAAGATTAGGAAAATGGTTAAATAAATCATAGCACATTCATATCTTGGACTAATATATAGCCATTAAAATTCATATAGTGGGGCTGGGCACGGTGGCCCACGCCTGTAATACCAGCACACTGGGAGGCTGAGGTGGGTGAATCACTTAAGGTCAGGAGTTCAGGACCAGCCTGGCCAATATGGTGAAACCCTGTCTCTACTAAAAATATAAAAATTAGCTGGGCGTAGTGGCAGGTACCTGTAATCCCGGCTACTTGGGAGGCTGAGACACAGAATCACTTGAACCTTGCAGGGTGGAGGATGCAGTGAGCCGAGATTGTGCCACTGCACTCCAGCCTGGCAACAGGGCGAGATTCTGTCTCAAAAAAAAAAAAAAGAAAAAGAAAAATTATATATTGGTAAGTGAAAAAGTATGTTACAGTGTAGTTGATCTTCATTATTCACAGATTCTGCATTTCTAAATTCATCTAATCACTAAAACTTATTTGTGACCCCAAAATCAATACTTTCAGCACTTTTGTGGTCATTTGCAGACTTGCGCAGAGTGCCAAAAATTTTGCGTCACCTGATGTGCACATTCCCAGCTGAGGCCAAACAAGGCGATACTCTGCCTTCTTGTTTCAGCTCTTATAGCATAAATAAATACTCCTTTTCATGGTTTATTTAGTGCCATGTATTTCACAGTTTTGTGTTTTTTGTTGATTATGTCACCGTTTAAAATGCTGGCCAGGGCCAGGCACAGTGGCTCATGCCTGTAACCCCAGCACTTTGGGAGGCCGAAGCAGGTGGATCACCTGAGGCCAGGAGGTCAAGACCAGCCTGGCCAACATAGTGAAACCCACCTCTACTAAAGATACAAAAATTAGCTAGGTGTGGGGTGAATGCTTGTAATCTCAGCTTCTCAGGAGGCTGAGGCATGAGAATCACTTGAACCTAGGAGGTCAAGTTTTCAGTGAGCCAAGATCACACCACTGCACTCCAGCCTGGGCAACAGAATGAGACTCTGTCCCAAAAAAATAAAAGCCAGCCAGGCACAGTGGTTCACACCTATAATCACAATATTTTGGGAGGCCAAGGCCAGAGGATTGCTTGAGCTCAGGAGTTTAAGACCAGCCTGGGCAACATAGTGAGACCTCATCTCTACTAAAAAAAAAAAAAAAAAATTAGCCAGGTATGGTAGTGCATCCCTGTAGTAGCTACATGGGAGGCTGAAGTGGGAGAATCTCTTGAGCCAGGAGGTTGAGGCTGCAGTGAGCTGTGATCATGCCACTGCACTCCAGCGTGGGCGACAGTGAGACCCTGCCTCAAAACATAAATAAATAAAATACCCCCAAGCATAATGCTGAAGTACTGTCAAGTGTTTCTCAGTTAAAGAGTCTGTGATGTGCTTTACAGAGAAAATACCTGTGTTAAGATAATTTTCATTCAGGAATGAGTGATAGTGCTGTTAGCCTTGAGTTCAATGTTAATGAATCAACAATATAGATTAGTGTATTTAAACATAAATACACAAATAATCAAGGTTATGTATTGATCAGTTGATGAAAATGTTACGACCAGAGGTTCACAGGAACCTAACTCTATACTTCCCCTAGGAACAACGGCTATTTGCTAATTCATTGTTCCCAATGCCTTTATAAAGCTTGACTACCAAGATAATGAGAATCAACTACATATGTATATACAACATGGAAGGATATATATATCAAGATAATAATAGTGGTTTTCTTTGATAAGAAGAATGCAGTTGCTTTTCATTCTTTTATACTTTTCCAGATTTTTCTACCAGCAATATGTGTAATGTATATAATTGAGGAAAAGTTAGTTATATAACAAAATGTAAGACCCCCGAGAAATTGATCATGCCAGTTAAAGACCTTAGCAACATTCAGGAAGCCATAGAGGTGGGCGCTAATGTTTCTGAAGGTACCAGTGGCATAACTAGCCATATGAAAGAACCAACTAAGGGAGTACTTGGTCTCTCCCTTTGGAAGTGGAAGCTAGTACAGAAAGGTGCCGAGTAATATTGTGCTCTTTCTCTTGAAAACAGAACAAAACTTCATTCTATACATTGTCAAAGGCATGGAAAGGAAAATCCTGCTGGCTTGCCTCATCTCTGAATGAAGTTCATTGGCCACTTGGTAGCTGAAAAGGACCTAGAATGCCTGATTTGTTCCCACACTGATGCTTGGTAGTGGAGAAAATAAAGCTGCTGTGGGCCTTGCATAGCCACCCAGTCCCACACCCGAGTGGTCAGGTTAGGCTTTAAGTGAATGTGTAATTTGAAAATCAATGCTAAGACCATGAAAAAAAGCATGGCAGTATTGTGACTCTGTCAACCCCAAGCTTCCTCTGGGGAATCTGTGTGTCGTCAACATTTCACCCTCACATTACTCACAGGTGGTAGCAGCTGTGGCATCATTTTTTTATCCTTGGTTTGTTTTCAGCTCCCCTGAGACCCATATAGGACACACCTCCCATTTATAACAACTCTTCTTTTGCAAAGGATCCCACGGGGCTTCATTAATAACTCAATCTAGCCCCAGAGGTCATTGCTGCTGCTTCTGGGGCAAAGCACTACCTGATAGCACACAGAAACCCAGGATAGTCGTTTGAATGAGGAAAGGGAGGAGGGGCCAGGCCTGGTGGCTCATGCCTATAGTCCCGGCACTTTGGGAGGCTGAGGCAGGAGAATCCCTTGAGGCCAGGAGTTCGAAACCAGCCTGGGCAACATAGCAGGACCCTGTCTCTACTAAATTAAATGAACAAACAAATAAATAAATAATTTATAAAAAGAAGTAGAGGCTGGGCGCAGTGGTTCACGCCTGTAATTGAACTAATAGCTCCACTGCACCTCAGCCTCAGTGACAGAGCAAGATCCTGTCTCAAAAAAAAAAAAAAAAAAAGGCAGAAAAGGGCTCCCACTATAGGCAGCTCAGGAAAATTACATACGACCAACTAACCTGGAATTTAGGCAAGCATTCTGACACTGACAAAGAATTAATGGCTGTCATTGGCTTTGAGGTAAGGGCTTCACTCTGAGTCCAAAAAACATTTAGAGCAGGTGGACTCCAAAGAATAAACTTTTTTTTTTGAGATAGGGTCTCACTCTGTCACCCAGGCTGGAGAGCAGCAGTGTGATCTTGGCTCACTGCAACCTCTGCCTCCCGAGTTCAAGTGATTCGCATGCCTCAGCCTCCAGAGCAGCTGGGACTACAGGTACGCACCACCACGCCTGGCTAATTGTTGTGTTTTTGGTAGAGACAGGATTTTGCCATGTCAGCTAGGCTGGTCTCGAACTCCTGACCTCAGGTGATCCGCCCACCTCGGCCTCCCAAAGTGCTGGGATTACAGGCGTAAGCCATTGTACCTGGCCAAAAAACAAACCTTTTTTTTTTTTTTTTGAGACGGAGTCTGTCTCTGTTGCCCAGGCTGGAGTGCAGTGGCGCGATCTTGGCTCACTGCAAGCTCCACCTCCCAGGTTCACGCCATTCTTCTGCCTCAGCCTCCCGAGTAGCTGGAACTACAGGCGCCCGCCACATACCTGGCTAATTTTTTTTTTTTGTATATTTAGTAGAGACAGGGTTTCACCTTATTAGCCAGGATGGTCTCGATCTCCTGACCTCGTGATCCGCCCGCCTCGGCCTCCCAAAGTGCTGGGATTATAGGCATGAGCCACCGTGCCCAGCCCAAAAAACAAACTTTAAATCAGAGAATTTAAATCTGATTGAGACAAAAATTGGACAAATCTTGAAAGGTGTACTAATGCAATGGGGTTTCCTTATACAACGTTTCCAAATTCCAAAGGAATTCATTTTCTTCTGACATAATACAGCTGGATAGGGCCAGGCACAGTGGCTCAGGCCTGTAATCCCAGCACTTTGGGAGGCTGAGGCGGGTGGATCACCTGAGGTCAGGAGTTTGAGATCAGCCTGGCCAACGCAGTGAAACCCTGTCTCTACTAAAAATACAAAAATTAGCCAGACACGGTGGTGCACACCTGTAGTCCCAGCTACTCAGGAGGCTGAGGCTGGAGAATCGCTTGAACCCAGGAGGTGGAGGTTGCAGTGAGCCGAGATCATGCCACTGCACTCCAGAGTGGGTGACAGAGTGAGAGTCCATCTCAAAAAAAAAAAAAAAAGACAAAAAAAAAAAAAAAAAAAACCCAGCTGGGTATTAATAAGGAAGGAAGGAAGGACTACTTGAAAAACCTAAGGTCAAATGCATCAAGCAGGGAAAACACAAAGCAATTAATGTGAGAGAAAAGGAGATGGTAGCTCTAAAAGTAAGGGAAATAGGGTGTTAGTATCCTTTTGACCATCACAGGCCAAGCCCTCTTCAGCAGGAAAAGGTTCATTAACTAAATAGCCTGGAAGTTTTTAACACAGATGACTCAAAGAAAATTTGTTTCTGCGCAGGGAAGAATAAAGTTGATTTAAAATGAAAACCAAAAAAGTCTTCCAAAACAAACATTTCTTATTAACTAACTAAAAATCAATAAGAAAAAGAAAACAACTCAGTACAACTATGGGCAAAGAGCATGAACAGGCAAGTCACACACAATACAGATTGCTAGAAATGTTAAGAGATGCTCAACCTCCCCTATAATTAATCAAAAACTAAAACAATAATGTAATTATTTCTGCCTATCAGATTGGAAAAAATTTTTAAATGTATAATATTCAGGGTTGACAAGAGGATTGGAAAACATGAATGGGGAAATACCCTTGCTGGGATTGTTAATTAGTACAACTTTTTTGGAGAGAAACACAACAATTTTTATTGCATTTTTAATGTTCATGCCCTTTGACTCAACATTTTTATTTCTAATAATTTATCTCACAAAAGCGTGCAAATGTTCGACATTTAGTATAGATTGTTTATTTATTTATTTAATTATTTTTGAGACAGTCTCACTCTGTCACCCAGGCTGGAGTGCAGTAGCGCGGTTTCAGCTCGCTGCAACCTCCGCCTCCCGAGTTCAAGCAATTCTCCTGCCTCAACCTCCCAAGTAGCTGAGATTACAGACGCCCACTACCACACCTGGCTAATATTTTGTATTTTTAGTAGAGACAGGGTTTCACCATGTTGGCAGGCTGGACTTGAACTCCTGACCTCAGGTGATCCGCTCGCCTCAGCCTCCCAAAGTGCTGGGATTACAGGTGTGAGCCACTGCGCCTGGCCTGTTTATAATATTTTAAAAACCTGGAATAGGCCAAGCACAGTGGCTCATACCTGTAATCCCAGCACTTTGGGAGGACGAGGCAGGTGGATTCTTTGAGTCAAGACCAGCCTGGGTGACATGGGTGACACGGACAAACCGCATCTCTAAAAAAAAAAAAAAAACAAAAACCCAGAATAACGCAACTGTCCATTAATTGAAGTTGTTTAAATAACTATGGTGCTTATAATGAAATGCTATAGAGCTATGAAATAGAATGTGACATATCTTCACATAGAAGGATGCATTAAGTAAGAAAGTAAGATGCCAAGCTGTATGAATAGGGTATGGTGGTGTTTATGGGGTGACAAAAATATTCTGGAATTAAATAGTGGTAATTGGTTGCATAACATTGTGGCTATACTAAAAGACACTGAATTGTACAGTTTAAAATGGCTAAAATGATAAATTTTATGTTGTATAGATTTTACTTCAATTTTTAAAAAACAGTATGAATAACATGATCCCATTTTTGTGTGAAAAAAATATTTTTTAGTATGTACATAGAAAAAAACCTAGAGAGAAATACACTAAGTAATTGGCAGTGATTATCTCTGAGGGTGATAGACACAGTATATTGTTAATAACCATGTTGTATATATCTGTAATGTTGGAAATTTTAATAAACAGAGAACTTAGAACTTTCATATCCAGAAAAAAAGATACTAAATCACTTGAAAAGTAGAGAAAGAGGTCTAATTATCTGAGAACAAATAACTGAGCCAGTAAAAAATTCCTTTCAAAGATAACTCAAAATAACTATTTCAGTGGGAATTGCATTATTTCAGAATCATGGGATTGTAAAGGTTTTTTGTGTGTGTACATTTCCTTAATAAAGAAAAAGGAGAACATGTACAAACGCTTCTTCAACGTAGTTAGATGCTAAAATTTAACCTCCATTGAGACTGAAAATGTAAACACTCATTTGTCTAGGAGGAATTGGTTACTAAAGTCTGTGTACCCTGATGCTTCTGTTGCCAACCAAAGCATCTGCTGGGTCCTGACCTTCAGATAATAAAAGTAATTATAAGACTCATGATCAGAAGATTGGGATTCTGGTTCCAGCTAAGCCACTAATTTGCCATGTGAATAGAGCCAAATCCTCTAATCTTACTATACTTCCATTTCTTTCTTTCTAAAAATGGGGAGATGGTACTGAAAGAGATCAGGATATGCCATCCCAAAATATGCCACTTTGGCATAAGGATTATTTTGAGCTGAAGGCAACTGATGCAGGAAAAGGTCTCTGCCCTCCCTTTATCTGCCTAAAAACAGGGCATAAATTTTCCTTTGAGGAAGGTACTCCTCTATGCCAGGAAAATGAGAATGACTCATTACCAGAGATGTCACACCAAGGTGACTCCTCATAAACAAGCCCTACTAAAATAACCCTTATCTCCCATTAGTTTCCTTCATATATTTCCTAGTCAATTCCCACAATATTTGTCCCTTGAAGCCCAAACCCATCTTCTTTTGTTAAGAAGGGTATACAAACTCCAGGTTCTGGCCAGGTGCAGTGGCTCACACCTGTAATCCCAGCACTTTGGGAGGCTGAGGCGGGTGGATTACAAAAATTAGTGGGGCATGGTGGCACATGCCTGTAGTCCCATCTACTCAGGAGATTGAGACAGGAGAATCACTTGAACCTGGCAGTCAGAGATTATGCCACTGCACTCCAGCCTGAGTGACAGAGTGAAACACTATCTCAAAAAAAGAAATTCAAGTTCTGAGCACATCTTTGAGTTTTCACATCATCTCTGTGAAGCTTCCATGCATTTAAAAGTATTAATATCAATAAAAATCATATGTTTTTTCCTGTTAATTTGTCTTTAGTCAGTTAAATTTGCAGGCCTCATTCACTGAAACTAGGTGGGAAGACAAAATATTTTTCATCCTGAAGAGCACTAAATAGAATGGTAAACTTAGGTGCTTACATAAGAAATTGAAAAGCCAATCAAAATACTACACTCAGAAAATTCCATTTAGGGCAGTGCATATTATTTTATATAATCTTAAAAGTGTCTGTTATGGCAACTAAGCACAGCGACATGACCAAATGTACATGTTTGTGATGACAGACACTAGACTGTATACTTACATGACATTTTGAAAACCTAGAAGTGAGGCATTTATAAAAGAGTGAAGGCCGGGTGCAGTGGCTCACGCCTGTAATTTGAGCACTTTGGGAGGCCAAGGCGAGCGGATCACTTGAAGTTGGGAGTTTGAGACCAGCCTGGCCAACATGGTAAAACCCCATCTCTACTAAAAATTTTTTAAAAAATTAGCCAGGCATGCCGGTGGGCACCTGTAATTCCAGCTACTCGGGAGGCTGACGCAGGAGAATCACTTGAACCCAGGAGGCAGAGGTTGCAGTGAGTCAAGATCGTACCTCTGCACTCCAGCGACAGAGTGAGACTTCGTCTCAAAAAAAAAAAATGAAAAAAAAAAAAAAATGAAAAGCAGGGCCAAGCTTAGGGCCCAGATCTCCTTCCCACCACTTCCTTCCAAAATGTTGGCCTGCGATACTCACAGCTACAACAACTTCTCTTTAATACCTAGATATAAATCTCATTCAATAAAAACAATTAGCAGATGAGAGAACATTCAACAGTTGCAATTACCTAAATGTCCCTCCAGTAACCATTTGAATGACTAAATCATCTACATTGATTGTTTCAGTGAATGATAATTAAAACCAAATAACCTCCAGGCTCATTTGATTCTACAGTGACAAAACTAAACCTCTAGACATTATATTGCAAAGCCCTGAATTGAGCCAGGCAAAGCAAAACAAAAGTACAAGGAGAATTGAGTGGTGGGTGGAAGGGTGCTGGTGCATACTAGAGAAGAAAGAAGGCAACAGACACCCTTCACAAGCACATTTAACTGTAGATAGGGGAGCCCCGCGACACCACTTCCTAGTCAGGGAGACTCCTTCCAGGCTTTGTATGGGGAATGGTGTAGTTAGATTAATAACTGCTTCCTACTATTTCCTTCATGTTCCATAAACCAACATGCATCTCACTTCTGCCCTCTGAAACATTGCTTCCCTTATTGTTGAATCCTTTACCCGATTCCATAAGGCCTACTGGGAATATTGTTTTGGGCTTAGACATACGATTAAAGACTTTGTGTGGTTTTTTTTAATATAAGGTAAGAATTTTGCCAGACAAATATGGACTAAGATTAGATAGGCCTTGTTTTCCATATTTATAATACAGAGAGGGAGCATCATCCTGATTAAGTTAAAGCAGAGATTGTGTTATACTCATCATTGTGCCCTCAGAGGTTAGTGAAGCACACAGTAATTTCACAAAAATACTCTTTGAACTGAACTTAATGCAAAGTATGTTGAACTAAAATCTATGCCTAACAATATTAATGTACAAATTGTACATTAATAAATCATTCCAAAGCACCATGTTTGTTGCAATTTTTAAATACTCAAAATAGCAGGTGGGCAGACTTGATAAATCATTGCTCTATAGTATATGTTAATACCAGGATCTCAGCTTTCCTCTGCAGGACAAGCACTTCTAGGTAGATGTCAAAGTCAAAAGTTTGGGTAGTTCAGCACCTTCTATAATCTGTCAGTGAATCAACACTTATAAAGCACTTACTATGTGCTCGGCATTGTTCCAGCCACAAGATTAGAATGGGGAATCTTCTGGGATCAGCTGAAAATATTGGAAGGCTCTTTCCCAGTAAACTATAAATTAGCCCCCCAGGCCCTATTTTCTTGGAATTTGTACAAGAATCCCATATCTGCAAGCAATGTACTTTCAAATAGTGCAATTTTCATAGCCTGCGTGTTGAATGGGACCCACATGTAATGGCATCTATGATGCACTAAATAGAGAAGGTCACAAGGGGCCAGGTTCAGTAGCTCATGCCTGTAATTCCAGCACTTTGGGAGGCCAAGGCGAGTGGATCACTTGAGGCCAGCAGTTCAAGACCAGCCTGGGTAACATAGTGAAACCCAGTTTCTACAAAAAGTGAGGTTAAGTCTGCATTAAGCCATGATTGAGCCACTGCACTCCAGTCTGGGTGACAAAGCCTGTCTCAATCAGTCAATCAAAAAGTCACAAAATCCCCAACACTATAAATTTAAAAACTGTAGAAAACACAGTGCTAACTTCTCCCCTATTAATCTTAAAATAAATTTGTTTTTCATTATTGTAAACCTGTTGGATGTTTGATTGTTTTGATTTAAGAGAAAGGGTCTCATTATGTTGCCCAGGCCGAATGCAGTGGTTATTCAAGGGCTCAAACTCCTGGCCTTAAGCAATCCTCCTGTCTCAGCCCCCACCCCCCCACCCCCCACCAAGTAGCTGGGACAACAGGCCACATGGCAAGAGGCTTGAAATTTTTTATTGTTGTTGTTACCATGCACATATTACCCATCACCACTCTCACACCGCGCCCCCAACAACAAATCTGCGCCTAAAATGACACTATTTGAATTCATCTTTTAGTAGACCATCCAGATTCTTTAAAGTTGTCAGGAGCCCTGTCTCTTTAGCAAGCTGGGTCAGAAAAAAGCACTACTATACTTGGATTAATTTTTAAATGTTTAAACACCTAATTGGGAAAAATGAAAATTTAAAGTAATTAGAAGGCAATTTAGAAGATTCTCTATGACATCTGGACACAAACAAGATGAAAAGCATAAAACAAACACACGTATTAAATTAAACTACATTAAAATGTAAAGCTTCGGCCAGGCGTGGTGGCTCACGCCAGTAATCCCAGCACTTTGGGAGGCCGAGGTGGGTGGATCGTGAGGTCAAGACATCTAGACCATCCTGGCCAACATGGTGAAACCCTGCCTCTACTAAAAATACAAAAATTAGCCAGGCATGGTGGCATGCACCTGTAGTCCCAGCTACTTGGGAGGCTGAGTCAGGAGAATCGCTTGAACCCTGGAGGTGGAGGTTGCAGTGAGCCAAGATCAAGCCCCTGCACTCCAGCCTGGTGACAGAGTGAGACTCCATCTCAAAAAAAAAAAAAAAAAAAAAGTAAAGCTTCTCCAAATTAACGCAGGAACAGAAAACCAAATATGGCATGTTCTCACTTATAAGTGGGAGTTAAACATTAGGAACTCATGGAAATGAAGATGGAAACAATAGATATGGGGACTACTAGAGCGGCGAGGGGGGAATGGAGCAAGAATTAAAAAACTACCTACTGGGTACTATACTCACTATCCGGGGTGACAAGATCATTTGTATTCCACATCTCAACATCAAGCAATGTACGCATGTAACAAACCTGCACGTGGACTCCCTGAATCTAAAATAAAAGCTGAAATTATTAAAAAACAACAAAAAGTAAAGCTTCTCTATGACAATAGTTACCACTTTTTTGGGGGGGTGGTTATACAAATTTATTATACATAAAGAATATTACTACTAACAAATGCAGACAGGCTAGGACACCATGGTACTGGGAGGAGGACGGCTAGCTCTTTGGAAAGTGAAAGGTTTGGGTGGCGTGGGCCTCATGCCATGCTGATTGGTCAGTAGACAGGTGGCACATGCCAAACACCACAGGGCATCAGGTGCCTGCTCTGTGTGCCCACAGGTGTTCCCTGTTTTATCTGGGCCTTCGAAGGGAGCACACCCAGAAGCGAGCAACTGAAGCCAAGGGGCTTCCAAAGTGCCCCTTCCAGGCCTGTCTCTGAAGTCACAGCAACATCATTTTAAGCAATATGTTTAATTGGATGATTTCCACAAACTATCCATGAAGTTTCTAACCATCACAATTCAGTGAAGTACAAAACATTGAGTTACAGGCTGTGGGAAGAGAAGGCAGCACCAATGGTGCCACCTTCCAATCCTGGTTGTTCTAGGGGCAGGGAGGAGGAAGGGCTTTTTTTAAACCAGTCCCCTCATTTCAATGTACAAAAGAATTACTCTGATCGATATTAAATTGTATTGAAAACGAAACGGACTAAAAAGCAAATACTACTCTATGTTGAGGTGGAAGTGGGAGGAAAGAATGAGTCCTTCGAAGCAGGAAGGGAGATAGCAGGGGGAAGGTTCTGTGCCTGTGACCCCGGGTGGTCACTCATGCTGCTCCATTTTTACTTTCGGTGGTCTCAGGAAGGTCCGATTTTTCTTCTCTTTCTTCCCCTTTGTATTGACTTGGAAGTTTCGCCAGCTGTCCACATGACCATCTCGACCTTCCTCAAAGTTTTTCTGCCACTCTCTTTCTCGTTTGGCTTTTTCTTGAGCTTCAATCTCTTCTTCCCTTTGCCGTTTCCTTTCATGCATCTCTTTGGCTTCTCTCTCTTTCCTTTTAATTTCCAGCTGAGCAAAGAGTTTCATTCTCTGTTTATATACAGCTTGTTTGAACAGCTCAGGATCATCCTCCTCTACAATCGTAGGTTTTCCTTCCTTCTTTAATTGTTGGTTTTTTTTTTTTCGCTCTTTCACAGTGTGTTCCACGTATTCTTTTCCTGCCTAAATTACATCCAGGACCCTCTTCTTTTGCTCCTGATCCAGTAGCAACTTGTAAGCTTTGTCCACAGTTTCAAAAGCCTTTTGTGCTCTGTCAGCATCATCTTCATTTTTGTCAGGATGCACCAAGATGGATAACTGCCGAAACCTCTTTTTTATTTCTTCATCTGTAACTTCAGGATCTATCTGAAGAAACTCAAATGGGTTCAAACTGAAGTAAGAGGAACCAGGACGGGTCAGTCTTTCAATGTGATTTTTGGATGTTAGAACCAAGTCTCCCTTCTCTATTTGTTTCACCTGAAGACAACGCCCGGGAGAACAAGCACCAGGCAGTCCCAGGAAAACATTCTTGGTGTCACTGTCAGGGTTGGAATGAATATGAGGTATGCTGTATGCCATCTTTATTCCTCACTGTAGAAGGTCATAAATGCTTCCTCTGTGCCGCCTCCGCCGCCCAAAGTCCCGCTCTCTCCCGAAGCCGCCATTTCCCCACAACTTTTTTAAAAAGTTAAAATCTATAGGCAGAAACTATATTTAAGAGTGTAAATTGGCCGGGCGCGGTGGCTCACGCCTGTAATCCCAGCACTTTGGGAGGCCGAGGCGGGCGGATCACAAGGTCAGGAGATCGAGACCAACCTGGCTAACACAGTGAAATCCCGTCTCTACTAAAATACAAAAAAATTAGCCGGGCGTGGTGGCGGGCGCCTGTAGTCCCAGCTACTTGGGAGGCTGAGGCAGGAGAATGGCGTGAACCCGGGAGGCGGAGCCTGCAGTGAGCTGAGATTGTACCACTGCACTCCAGCCTGGGCAACAGAGTTAGACTTCATCTCAAAAAAAATAAAATAAAATAAAGTAAAACAAAATCTCTTCAAGGGCTGCCTGTATGGACAGATGAGCTGTTACTTCAGCTTAATAAATTAATATTCAATGTATTAAAGTAACAAAAACATTACTTAAGCTTTTTTAAAAATAAAAAGTGTAAATTAGCACAATCACTTTAAAGACAATTTGTCTAAATCTCATAAATTTGTAAATACACATATCCTATAACCCAGCAATTCTACAAAATTATAGCTAGAACAGTAATTCTCAAACTTTAGTGTGCGTCAGAATCACTGGAGAACTTATTAAAATAGTTTGGTAGGCCCCACCCCCACCCCACCCCCGTTTCTGATTTAGTAAGCATGGGTTAAAGCCCAAAATTTTACATTTCTAACAAATTCCAGGTCATACTGATGCTGCTGGTTCATGCATCACACTTTGAGTATCACTGCCCTGAAGAAACCATCATGTATGTGCCTAAGGGGACACATAAAAAAAATATTCACCATAGCATTGTCTATCACCAGTAAGGAAATGGATGAATAAATGTAGAATATAGCAATGAAGTTATGTGAAGGAACAACATGAATCCATATGAGTAAATCTCAAATCATAATGGTGAATGGAAAAGTAATTTGCAAAAGGATACATTTAAGATACCATTTATGTAAGACTTAATAATAGTATTAATATCCATTATTTACAGATACATTCACATGTACCAAAAGTATGAAAATATAGGAAGAATACATATTGGCAAAGGAGTCAGGGAATTGAGATTGCAAAGAGCTTCAAAAGGGGCTTCAATTGTATCTATAATATTGTGTTTTGTTAAAACTGACCTAAAGCTCACCTCTTTCCAATGCCCTGCCCTACCCTCCTACCCTGGAAAAGATAGTCAGTAGAAAAGTAGACATCCTGTCTAGAGAAAAGCTGCAGAGGATGTGCAGAAATAAAGATGATCTATTTCACTATTTTTTTTCCTGATCTTCCAAGAAAACTTGAACATTATTATCTGCCTATATTATCAAAAGAAAAGAAAAAGGATAAGGATAGTGTTTTGCTTTTGTTTTGTTTTGCTTTGTTTGGGACAGGGTCTTGCTCTGTTGCCCAGGCTGGAGTGAAGTGGCATGACCATGGCTCACTGCAGCCATAGTGCCTTTCTTTAGAGAACGGATACATTTTACCATCATAGTGCATGAGAGGCACCGTAGGAGTCACAAAATCATCAATAATAACACTAACTAACATTTGGATAGTACCCCATTTTCAAGCTGTTTCTCTGTAGAACACAGAAAGACACAGTTATATAAAGTAAAAGAAATGCAGCATACCCTGATAATGACTTGGTCCCTGACCCCCAAAACCAAAAATTTCCTTCTTCCTATGAATGTATATAACAAATTATCTTGAAATTGACTGTGCTGATTTACACTCCTAAATATCATTTCAAAGTCTTGGCTGGGCACATTGGCTCAAGCCTGTAATCCCCACATTTTAGGAGGCCAAGCCAGGCAGATCACCTGAGGTCAGGAGTTTGAGACCAGCTTGGCCAACACAATGAAACCCCGTCTCTACTAAAAATACAAAATTAGCTGGGCATGGTGGCACATGCCTATAATCCCACCTACTCACTCAGGAGGCTGAGGCAGGAGAATCGCTTGAACCCGGGAGGCAGAGGTTGCAGTGACTGCGCCATTATGCTCCAGCCTGGGCAACAAGAGCAAAACTCCATCTCAAAAAAAAAAAAGCACCAAAGTCTACAGCTTAACTCTTTTTTAAGGTAACTTGTCATAGAGAAGCTTTGCATCTTAATGTACTTTAATATTTGTCCTTATATTTTGGGCATTTGGTCTTGTTTATGTTCAGATGTCATAATTTCCTATGTTGTCTTCCAACAACTTCCTCTGAACCAAGTCTTGGCTCAATTATTTTCTTCCTATGATCTCAGCTCCCCAGAAGCTTCTAAAACTATCACCTCCACACAGAGGCCTTCCTGACTATATGTTCTAAAATAGCATCTCCAGTCTCTCTCCAGTTCCTTTCCCTGTTTTATACTTGTATATAGTATTTATCACTCTCTGATGTTCCCTTACATATTACCTTGTTTATTGTCTTTCATTCTATCTAGAATATAAGCTTCATAACACAGAGACTTGTTCCTGGGTGGGTCTAGGGTCAACAACAATGCATGGCCAATAGTAGGGGCCCAATAAATATTTGCTAGATGAATGAATGAATCTGCCTTTCTGTCTCTGTTCTTCTTTCTTCCTATTAATATTCTCTCCACTAATCGTGTACATCCTTCAGTGGCTGGTGCACTGCCAATGTACCAAGATATTTCAGTCTTTTGTTTTTAGTTCAATCCCACATTTCCACTGTATAAAAGGCTGCCCCTATGTCTCACACTTTCCGTTAACAGCATTTTATTTTCTACAAAGTAAAAAACTCAAAATTTGGTTCCCTTTGCTGCCAACTCTTACCACGTATTCTCCCCAAATTTTTCAGCCTTTTGTCACTGTTTATCATTCTTAATATAACTCAGAATAACCCACCTTAAATTTGAAGTGAGCATTGCCATTTACAAAGTATTTTAACACCAATGATCTTAACTCCTAAAACCTTACAAAACTGGGTATTTATCTAAAGAAATGAAGCTTATGGGCTGGGCACAGTGGCTCACGCCTGTAATCTCAGCACTTTGGGAGGCTGAGGTGGGTGGATCACAAGGTCAGGAGTTCAAGATCAGCCTGACCAAAATGGTGAAACCCCATCTCTACTAAAAATACAAAAAAATTAGCCAGGCGTGGTGGTGGGCACCTGTAATCCCAGCTACTCAGCAGGCTGAGGCAGAGAATTGCTTGAACCTGGGAGGGGGAGGTTGCAGTGAGCTGAGATGGTACCACTACACTCCAGCCTGGGTGATAGAGCAAAACTCCGTCTCAAAAAAAAAAAAAAAAAGAAAAGAAAAGAAAAGAAATGAAATGAAATGAAGCTTATATTCACACAAAAACCTGTACATGAATGTTTATAGCAGTTTCATTTGTAAGAGCCCAAAACTGTAAACAAATATTCTTCAACAGGTGAATGGATAAACTGGTACCCCCATATAATGGTGCACTACTCATTAATAAGAAGGAACAAACTATTAACACATATAGCAACGTGGATAGATTTCAAAGGCATTACACTGAGTGAATTGGCTTGAAAAAAAGCCAATCTCAAAAGTTGAAATATAATTCCATTTATGTAACATTCTCAAAATGACAAAATTATAATGATGGCGAACAGATCAGTCAGTGCCAGGGCTTAGGGACAGGGGACAGTGTGACTGTGAGGGGTAATACAAGGAGTTTCTTTGTGGTGACAGCACAATTCTGTATCCTGATCATGGTAATGGTTACACAACCCTATACATATGAAAAAATTTCATAGAACTTGTATACTGAAAAAAAAAGTATGTGTAAGAACTGTGAAATCTGAATAAGATCTGTAGTTACGGTTAATACTGTACCAGCATCAGTTTGCTGGTTTTGATAATATTAGCACTGAAGAAAGATGAGTGAAGGACATAGGGGAACTCTCTATACTATTTTGCAACTTCTTATGAACATAACTTTTTTTAAAATAAAAAATTTAAATGATGTATAATTATAGGAATTATATATAGAATGTGAAAACTGACACTTTTAATTAGAACTATCAAGTAAAAAATTTACATTGCGGAGATTCTCAATTGCAAACATTAGCACCATTTTCTTTCTTTTTTTTTTTTTGAGATGGAGTCTTACTCTGTTGCCCAGGCTGGAGTGCAGTGGCACAATCTCATCTCACTGCTGCCTCTGCCTCCCAGCTTCAAGCGATTCTCCGGCCTCAGCCTCCTGAGTAGCTGGGAATACAGGCACCCTCCACCACACCCAGCTAATTTTTGTATTTTCAGTAGAGATAGGATTTCGCCATGTTGGCCACACTAGTCTTGAACTCCTGGCCTCAAGTGATCCTCCCACCTCGGACTCCCAAAGTGTTGGGATTACAGATGTGAGCCACCACACCTGGCCTAGCACCATGTTTAATATTGTGTAGTTCTGTATATTCTGACCTATTCCAAAAACTTAATGAAAGAGTGACACCCTAAATTGGTACCCAATAGTCATGATTAATAAGAAGCAAATTTAATTTTACTAACCTAGAGCCAAAGCTGCCAATCAAAATTTCAAGAATAATTGCTTACACTGAGATGGTCTGTTTTCACTTCTGTAAGCCAAGGCCTGTCATCTACTGTGCAGCAACCACCAAAAATGCAATGTGATTACAGAGGCATGGGTTTAATTGAATGTGCTAAATAAAACCTTGTTATAGCAAAAAGCTAATGTAATTTTAATCTGTAATCCTTCATTTGTGAATTTTGTCTGAATTATGTATATATGGTACACATAATTTTGTAAATAAACACCTACTCATTAAACAACAACAAAAAACCACCACTAACCCTGTGGCAGTCGTAGTGATGGCATGTGGCAGCAGCAACAGCAGTGCACATGTGTTAGGGCTCTCCAAACGCACTGTGCTAAGGGTTCGCATCGATTCATTTCCTCCTCACAATAGCCATCTGAGGAAGTACCAGCCCTTCATACAGATGAAAGTATTGACACACAGAGAGGTTAAGTAATTGAGTTACAGAGATACTAACAGTAACTGGGAATTTCTGATTCCATGTCTACTGCTTTGCCCGTGTGTAACCGTGCCTTGATCTTTACTTGCCTCTTCACTTTCAGCTTCCCTTCTGTCAATGCATGTATAAGTTTTCCCATTGCTGCCATAACAAATTACCACAAATTTAGTGGCTTAAACAATACAAATGTATTATGTAACAGATCTGAAGGTCAGAAGTCCAAAATGAGTCTCACTGGGCTGAAATCAAGGGGGCAGCAGAACTGTGCTCCTTCTGGGGGCTCTAGAGAAGACTCAGTTTCCTGATCTTTTTCCAACTTTAGAGGCTGCCTGCATCCCTTGGCTTGTGGCCTCATCCCTCCACCTTCAAAGCCAGCAACATCAGGCCATGTCTTTTTCACACTGCCATTTCCCTGTTTCTCTTCTGCCTCCCTCCTCTGTTTATAAGTACTGTTATGGTTACACTGGGCCCACCTGGCTAAGACAGGCTAATCTCCTTATCTCAAGGTCATCTGATTAATATCCTTAATTCTATCTGCAGCCTAAATTCCCTTTTGCCATATAACCTAACAAAATCACAAATTCTGAGAATTAGGACTAAGACATCCGGGGACAGAGGGTGGCGGGGGGCGGCATTGTTCTGCCTGTCACTAGCCATAAGGCTGGCATTGAAGTAAGCTTTTTATCACTTCAGATGTATTTAACCCTTGTTAAATGTTTCAAATGATATTTCTTTGCTTTTCCAGTAAGTTTTATTCAAACTTTTTCATTTATATGTTTATATTCTTGCCTTATTAACAATTCAGCATGGTTTAGGAATACACACTGGAGTAAAGAAAATTATAATTTATGTTCTCACTTAAAAGCATGAACTAAGCTATGAGGACACAAAGGCATAAGAATGACGCAATGAATTGTGGGGACTTGTAGGGGAAGGCTGGGAGGCCAGTGAAGGATGGAAGACTACATATTGGGTACATTGTACACTGCTCAGGTGACAGGTGCACTAAAATCTCAGAAATCACCACTAAAGAACTTATCCATGTAACCAAAAACCACCTGTACCCCAAAAACTATTGAAATAAAAAATATAAAAAATAAAATTATAATTTTAAAAAATCAGGCTGGCTGGCCGTGGTGGCTCACACCTGTAATTTCAGCACTTTGGGAGGCCAAGGCGGGTAGATCATGAGGCCGTGAGATCAAGACCATCCCGGCCAACATGGTGAAACCCCATCTCTACTAAAAATACAAAAATGAGCGGAGCATGGTGGCATGTGCCTGTAGTCCCAGCTACTCAGGAGGCTGAGGCAGGAGAATCGACTGAACCCAGGAGGCAGAGGTGGAAGTGAGTGCAGATCATGCCACTGCACTCCAGCCTGGGCGACAGAGTGAGTCTCTGTCTCAAAAATAAATAAATAAATAAATAAATAAATAAATAAATAATCAGGCTAATTTTGGGCCAAATCCAGCAGGCAAATATTTAAGTGTCTATGTAGGCCAGGTGCGGTGGCTCACGCCTGTAATCCCAGCATTTTGGAAGGCCAAGGCAGATGGATCGCTTGTGTCCAGGAGTTTGAGACCACCCTGTGCAAGATAGTGAGACCCTGTCTCTACAAAAAATGCAAAACTTAGCTGGGTGTGGTTGCACACACCTGCAGTCCCAGATCCTCATGAGGCTGAGATGGGAGGATCGCCTGAGCTCAGGAGGTTGAGGCTGCAATGACCTGTGATGACACCACTGCATTCCAGCCTGGGCAACAGAGGGATACTCTGCCTCAGAAAAGAAAGAAAAGGCTGGGTGCAATGGCTCACGCCTATAATCCCAGCACTTTGGGAAGCCGAGGCGGGTAGATCACGAGGTCAGGATATGAAGACCATCCTGGCCAACATGCTGGAACCCCATCTGTACTAAAAATACAAAAATTAGCCGGGTGTGGTGGCTCGCGCCTGTAGTCCCAGCTACTCAGGAGGCTGGGGCAGGAGAATCGCTTGAACCAGGGAGGCAGAGGTTGCAGTGAGCTGAGATTGCGCCACTGCACTCCAGCCTGGGCAACAGAGCGAGACTCCGTCAAAAAAAGAAAAAAGAGAAAAGAGAATAGTAGCTGTGCCCACGTCAAAGGAAAAATTGTCTCTGCGGTTCCACTAAGTCCCAGTAGGTGGCGGTAACACCATACAAACTGGTTCCGGCTTGCTCTCTTTATTGAAAGAATCCATCTCCTTTTGTCATTGAGGTTACCGCATTTTAGTATGACTTGATGGGCCCTGTCTGTAATTTAACAATATTGGAATCAAATTCTGATATCTAATCACGTGGATATAAGCTCTATTAGATTTCAATTAGCATTCACTCTAATTTGATTATAAGGCTTCAGCCATTCAAATGGCTAATAGGGAGACACTTAGATAATTGCAGCTGTCTGGGGTTATTACATTTGCTATCATTTTCACAGAGTGATTCATGTAAAGACTGGGCCATAAAATCTGTTTGTGTTGGTGGAGACAAGCCATGATGGCTTACTGGGGTAGGCAGCACTATTAAGCATTTTGCTATTGTGGTCTGGCATTTGGGATTTTTTTAATTGGGATGGCAAATATGATGGATATTTAGGATTAGTGTTTACCATTTATCTGTATTCCAAAGAAATATTATTGATTATTCATCCACAATATTGTTTCATTTGACCAAAAAAAAAGCATTAGCCAAGTTTCCTTTTCATCTTTTTTAATTGAACTGAATTGCATTTAAATTGAATATATTAACCACACCAAAACTTACCTCCTGCACAAAAGCCTTCCTCAGTACATGGAATCAGGATATTTGTTCTCACCTAAGATTATTCCTAAGTGTAAACACTAGATAGAGGTGTTTGACCAAAATTGCTGGAGCCCTTGGCAAGGATGTTAAAGACTTGCTTCAAGTATAAAAGGAACAGTTGGATTAAATGACCTTAAAGGTCACTTCTAGCTCTTACAGTCTAAGAGTTTAGAGATCAATAACAGCAAAAAGTGTCCCTGTCCCAAACAGCTGTCAGATCCTAGGAGCAGAAGCAGCTAGGATCTTGAAGTAACCCGCATGTGATGTGTTATTCTAGGTGGAGCAGCAGGGCCTGCTCTAGAGAGGTTGGCAAGTTCACCTATAGAAATTCACCCTCTGCTCTATGTGGGCCCCCAAGAGCCAATTCAAATCTGGAAAAGTCATCAGTGAAAACTCATGTGTTGTGTTTTGTTTTGTTTTTGAGATGGTGTATTGCTCTGTCACCCAGGCTGGAGTGCACTGGCACTATCTGGACTCATTGCAACCTCCACCTCCCAGGTTCACGCGATTCTCCAGCCTCAGCCTCCTAAGTAGCTGGGATTACAGGCAAGCACCACCATGCCTGGCTAATTTTTGTATTTTTAGTAGAGACGGTGTTGGCCAGGTTGGCCTTGAACTCCTGACCTCAAGTGATCCGCCCGCTTTGGCCTCCCAAAGTGCTGGGATTACAGGTGTGAGCCACCGTGCCTGGCCAGAGCCACTGTGTCTGGTCTGGTTTTATATCCAGTATTTTATAATTTGTACCCACAGGTAACTTGACAATTTGCCAATATGACTTCAAAATTATATTCTGTTTAAGATAATAAATGTAGTCTCTGAAGGCTTAAAACCAAAATGTGAGGGAGGCTTGCATTTTTTGGTAGTTGTTCTGCTAGAAAATATTTCTCGCGTACCAATAGGAAAACATTAATTTCATAAATACCCCTACATCCTCAGAGGTCTAAGACATTTTATTTTAGAATATAATCTCTTAGAGTTCAGGACTGCATCTTTATAGTTCCAAGTTTTTTTTGCAGGACCTAGCTCCAGGTTCCAAGACAACATAGTCAAGTACTAGATTCAGGGGGTACATGTGCATGTTTGTGACAAGGGTGTAATAAGTGATGCTGAGGTTTGGGGTATAATGGAACCTGTCACCCAGGTAGTGAGCATAGTACCCAGGAGCTAGTTTTTCAGTCTTTTCCCCCCTCCCTCCCTTCTCCCTTCTGTAGTCCTCAGTGTCTACTGTTACCATCTTTATGTCCATGTGACCCAGTGTTTAGCTCCCACTTATAAGTGATAACACGCAGCATTTGGTTTTCTGTTCCTGCACTAATTCACTTAGGATAATGACCTCCAGCTGCATCTGTGTCGCTGCAAAGGACATGATTTTTTTTCCACAACTTTCCTAGACCAGTGATCTATTCAGCCTAGTAATCTGCCTTTGACTGTGGCAACTATTATACTTTGAAGATTTCTATTTGTTCGAATATAAGTTTAGTAACCTTCCAGGATG
This sequence comes from Pan paniscus, assembly GCF_029289425.2. Classification (NCBI taxonomy): domain Eukaryota; kingdom Metazoa; phylum Chordata; class Mammalia; order Primates; family Hominidae; genus Pan; species Pan paniscus. Next base: position 36,734,823 of record NC_073264.2, on the reverse strand, counting down.
ACAAAAAGTCCTTTAATGTTTTAATGAGTATTTTTTTTTTCCCATTACAGGTGGTTGTGGGTGGGCCAAGACCCAAAAGCTTGACCATAAAAAGAACTGAAGGTCTGAGCCACAGCTCACAAGTCATAAGGGTGGGGTTAATTTTTCCCAGAAGTGTAGACGATGAAATTCGTAATACAGAAAAAATGTGGTAGACATTGCCAGGGCAATTCACTTGGAATTTAGTGAAGAAGCTGAGGATAGGAGTTGGGGTGTGGGTTGGGGGAGGATGGAGTAGGGCACATTTATACAGAAAAGGTGGCCAAAGAAACCTATTTCCTTCCATATATGTCTCTCCATATGGGTCTGTACTCTGTTGCTTTGGGAAAACAAGCAACTTGGCACACCGATCAGCCACTTTGTGGAGGGAACTTCTATACCCTTTAGGATTGGGAGCTTCTGGGGCCCACTCAAGGCTGGGACCTAAAGTTCCCTCAAAATATGTTTTAAAGCAAGAGAAATGGAGTGATGTTTTCTAGGAGAATTTACTAAATATTGTCAAAATCAGTTCCTAAGGTCCCAGCATTGATCTGGCATTCTGTTACCTCTGATTTCATTTCCTATTACTCCCCTGACTCACACGACTTCCCCCACGCTGACTCCCTGCTGTCCCTGAAGGTGCATCCTTCTCCAGGCCTCTGCACTCACTGAAGACCGCCTGGCCCCTCCTTCCTGCACAGCCACACAGCTCACGCTCTTCATTCAGGTCTTCACTTCAGCCAGGCATGGTGGCTCACGCTTGTACACCTAGCACTTTGGGAGGCCGAGGCGGGTGTATTGCTTGAGCTCAGAAGTTCAAGGCCAGCCTGAGCAACGTGGTGAGACACCGTCTCTACTAAACATACAAAAAAAAAAAAAAAAAATTAACCAGGCTTGCAGGTGCATGCCTGTAGTAGTCTCAGCTACTTGGGAGGCTGAGGTGGGAGGATCGCTTGAGCCCAGGAAGTCAAGGCTGCAGTGAGCCGAGATCGCCTCATTGCACTCTAGCCAGACAAAAACAACAACAAAAAAGTATTTACTTCATGGTTGCCTTCTTGTCTACTCTGGCCACCCTACCTAAAATGTCAACATGCTCTCCTGCCCTACATTTCTACACTTTTCCTTGATTTCTTTTTTCCTCCTTAGCACTCTTGCTAACATATTATATTCTTTTATTTTGCGTTATTAGTATCTCCTACACAAGGTAAACTCTCTGAGGACAGAGGTTTTTTTCGTTCCTTTTTTTTTTTTTTTTTTTTTGGAGACAAGGTCTTACTCTGTCGCCCAGGCTGGAGTGCAGTGGTGCGATCTCGGCTCACTGCAGCCTCAACCTCTTAGGCTCAGGTGATTCTTACGCCTCAGCCTCCCAAGTAGCTGGGACTATAGGTGCACGACACCACACCTGGCTAATTTTTGTATTATTCGTATTTTATTTTGAGGTGGGTTTTCACCATGTTGCCCAGGCTGGTCTCAGATTCCTGAGCTCAAGCAGTCCTCCCGCCTCGGCCTCCCAGAATGTTGGGATTAGGGATTACAGGTGTGAGCCACCGTGCCTGGACTCTGAGGACAAAGTATTTTACTATATCTTTAATGCCCAGAACAGTGTCTATCTAGAACAGCTTGAGTGTTTTCAATGAATAAAGTTCAAGGAGACTGTTTTCATGAAGAAAATATTCTTTTTAAGCAAACTAATAATATAAGGAGGGTTTCTGAGAAAATGATTAAGCAACCTGAAAGACCTAACTCCCTTCTAGAACCCTTGAGTATTTTAAGTGTTAGAGATAAAGAGGCTTATACAGAGGAGTGGTCCTCAATGTGGTCCTGGGCCAGAAGCAATAGGTAACCTGCAACTGGTAAGAAATGCATTCTCAGGCCTCAACCCAGATTTACTGAATAAAAATCTCTGGGGGGGTGGCCCAGCAAGCTGTGGTTTAACAAACCCTCCAGGTGACTCTAATACAAGCCAAAGTTTGTACCAACCACCGATATAGAGGAAGGAGCACCCGGCTCAATATCTAGAGATCTGGGTTTTAGCCCAATTTGTTTCATTGTGTGACCTTGAGCACATCACTTAACTTCATCAACTTCCATCTGTTTACTGATAAAATGAAAGAGATGCCACACTTTCATTATGTGCTTTTAATGAAATAATTGTAAATCTTTGAATCACAGCCCTGAAGGAGCCCTTTATTAGCCTGTAATTGTGTATTTAAAAGTAATTAAACATCATATCTTAAATAAAACTTTTTCTTTCAGTCTGGCCTTTCTCTTCTCAAGTTAGCCTGAATTCATGAGCTTTAGCTTATCTGTGCAGTTTCCTATAGACACACAATCTTGCCATACTTGACACTTGGTTTACAAAGACCACTTTCTTGTACTTCTCACGGTCTTCAGCTTTTGGGCAGCCCTCTCTTCTTCTTTTCCTCACACCTCTCTGGATGCTTTTCCTCAGTTTCCTTGGCTGGCTTCTCAGCCAAGCTCACCTCTTTGGGTGTTCCCAGTCTTGGTGTTTGGACTTCTACACACAATTCCAGGGTGGCTTTGTCCGTTTCTCAAATAAGTCAATGACTTCCAACATATTGCACGCTCTTAGAACTCTCCACATTAAATTGGCTGTTTGTATCTACCAGGATCTTGAAATTAATGTGTCCAAGATGGAGCCCATCATCTTCCCCTCAACCTGCTCTTCCTCCTGTTTTTCCATTACATAACCAAAGTCAGAAACAGAGCTCCTAGATTCTTCCTTGTCTCCTTCACATCCAATCAGTCACTCAGACCTCAAAATCCTTGTTCTTAGATCTCTCTGTAGCCATCTCACTTTCCAGTCACTGTCTTTGTTTTTTTGGGGTTTTTTTGTTTTTTTATTTTTACAGAGTCTTGCTCTGTTGCCCAGGCTGGAGTGCAGGAGTGCAGTGGTGCGATATCTCGGCTCACTGCAACCTCCACCTCCCAGGTTCAAGTGATTCTCCTGCCTCAGCCTCCCGAGTGGCTGGGATTACAGGCATGCACCACTGCATTCAGCTAATTTTTGTATTTTTAGCAGAGACGGGGTTTCACCATGTTGGCCAGGCTAGTCTCAAACTCCTGACCTCAGGTGATCCACCTGCCTCAGCCTCCCAAAGTGCTGGGATTACAGACATGAGCCACTGCACCTGGCCTCCAGTCACTGTCTTTAACTGGCCACCAGCCTCATGCCTAACCTACTCCAGTTTATTTGCCACACTGTCTTCTAAAGCATACACCTGATCAGTAACCCACCACAGCTTTCAGGGTGCAGGCCCAGCTTCTCGGCTCGGTCACATGGCTGTGTGCTGTGTCTTTCCTGCCTACTCATATCCCTCTACCACACAGCAAGCCCTGTGAAGCTGCTTTCACACCTCCCAGCCCCGCCACAGGCTTAACCCTCTGCCTGCACATCCTTCTTCCCACTCCTGACTCTGACTTGTCTTTCAATAGCTGCCCTGGACCATCCCTCTCAGTGTGGTGTGGCTTCCCCCGCCTCATGCTCCCAGGCCACTTTGTTCAGGCCTCGGCCACATCTCTGATCACCCCCTACTAGAATTGCTCATTTACCTGCTGGTCTTCTCACCAGCCTAGAAGCGCCTTGAGAGCAGGAACCATATTTATTTTTATTTTATAAATAAAATTTTATTTTTATTATGCTCCATATCACAGCATAGCGCCAGGCACCAAAAAAAAAAAGAGCTTAATAAATGCTTGACAAATTAATGGGTTTTGCTTTCCCTACCTACAGTGCTTTGCTTCTTTAGAGTTTTTTTTCTCCCCCATATTAACCCTGTTGTGTCAATATTTCACATCCCCTTTATCTTAATCAGGCCTGCGACAAAACATAGCTACAGGCAGTCAGGGACAGACATTTGAGCTTGAACTAAGAAAGTGAATTTACCCAGAGGGAAAGCCTCTGATCAGAAGTCTGGGGGCGGGAAGGGGTGACAGCCTGTCTGTGAGAGCCCTGACATTTTGAAAGCACCAAACTCACTGTCACCCTGAGCTTTTCCTGTGGGGAGCAACAGAGGCGGGGGCTTTTACCCTCCCTTGTGGGCAGGGCTCGAAAGCAAATTTCCCTGCTGAGTTTTCCTTTTGTGGTGCCTGTGACCACGAAGGAGGCTGCCCCAGGAATCCCCACCTATTTTTAGCCTCAGTTCAACACCCTGCAGACAACAACCCTCCCATATACCTCTAAGTTAATTTCCAGTCTTGTCACTGAGCTGGCCTGACAAATCGATAGACTCAATCTTGCTAGTGAAAAGACAAAGTGAGAAGGTTAAGGCCTTTAACAACGGAAAGCTGCAGTGATGCCCTGAGGCTCAATACGTCAGATAGCCTCCTGTACTACTTTTGTAAAACAATTTAGTATATGTTCATATGTAATAGTATTTGAATGAAGCTCTCTGTGCTCCAAGTCCCAGATGTGAAGTCTACCCGGATCTAAACGGCCTAGGGTTTCCTCTTCAAGGGAAACTTTGCTGGGAAATAAGTTGTTCCAGATGTTGCCTTAGTCAGACTGCAAAGCATACATCATTCTGTGTACACCAATGGGCTTTTCATTTTAAATATTGATTGTATTGGTTTATGTATACTCTGTTAAACTGGGTCAAGCTCTTGAGCTTATGAAATTTTGGTGTTGAAAATACCTCTGCTTCTGAAAGCCATTAAAGAGCACCCCAGAAGGGCAGCAGGTGGGCCTTGGCCACCACACCCCTACCTGGGCCAGCCAGTCATATGTCCGTGGGCCGTTAGCCTTGCAGTCCTCAATGAGAGGTCTAAGTATGCATCACTTTGTCAGATGGCCTTTCAACCAACAACACTCATTCCCATTCTGCTTCCTTCCCACCATTCTATGTCCCCAGTGCATTTCTAACATGGGGAATACTCCAGGCAAATGCTCATCTATTCCTCTAAACTAGAGCTTCTGCCCCAATTTCCTGTTAGATCTCTTGCCCTGGGGAGCTGGACTAAGCAAGCCTCCAGGACATCACCTATCTCCTTAACTCCTTAACTGAAGGTCTGAAAAGGAGCCTTCCCCCTCTACCCTGGGCTCCACCCCAGAGGTTACTCTCAGGCAACAGAAAAGAAAAGAAGAGAAGGAGGACACTATCTAGGTCTATTTTTAATCTGTTCACTTCTACTCACATTCAATTCCTCTAGGATAGGATGGGATATGGTGGCTCTGATGTGCCCCCATCCTCCTAATAGCCTTTATTTCAGAGTGTCTGCATCCTTTGTAAAATGGGAATGATAACACTTTACTCGCCTGAAAGCAGAAGCTGGACCCGATGGCCTCTTGAGATAATTTCTAGATAGAAAAGAATGAAATCGATTGCATGCAAAGTGAGCTATTAACAGAGGAGGAGGGTCCAAGAAAAATTATGACAGGTATGAAGCAAAGGGGATACTCATACCTGAAACAATGGCAAGGGAAGCCCAGGGTAAGGGAGACACAGAAGAAATGAATGTCTCCTCCCCACCCAGCAGCCCCTGCCCCACCCAACACTATTCTGTGTTTAACTAGGGACACAAGCAATAACTAAGCAGTATAAGACAATACTAGAAGCTAGAAGGATTTAGAAGAGGGCAGAGGGCTCCAAGAAGAGGAAGACAGAAAAGGAGTTTTGGAAAGGGTGGGTCCTGGCAAGGAAGCTGAAAGAAGGTGGTCCTAGGACAGGGAGGGAGAGGCCTGCATGAAGGCCAGAGCAGCTGGCACAGTGTTGGTGCTCGGGGGAAATGGTGATGAGGAATGGCTGGGCAGGGTAGAGTCTGACTCTGGAGGACTTTAAATGCAGCTGAGGAATTCAGACCGTTTCCTGCAGCCCATGGAAGGTCAACAGAGGCTCTGTTACAGGAAATGATATAATGAAAATGCATATTAGAAGCCTCAGTGAAAAGAGATTTAGGCCGGGCACGGTGGCTCATGCCTGTAATTCCAGCACTTTGGGAGGCCGAGGTGAGTGGATCACCTGAGGTCAGGAGCTTGAGACCAGGCTGACCAACATGGTAAAACCCCGTCTCTACTAAAAATACAAAAATTAGCCAGGCGTGGTGGCACATGCCTGTAATCCCAGCTACTTGGGAGGCTGAAGCAGGAGAATTGTTTGAACCCGGGAGGCGGAGGTTGCAGTGAGCCGAGATCGCGCTATTGCACTCCAGCCTGGGCAACAAGTCAAAAAAAAAAAAAGAAAAAGAAAGAAAAGAGAGATTTAATTGTATAATTGTAATCTTTTTAGACTGCTTGTTTTTTTTTAATCACAGGAAGGTATTATGTTTCAACTTTAAAAATAATTCATTTTTGCCAGGCTTGCGCCTGTAATCCCAGCACTTTGGGAGGCCAAGGAGGGTGGGTTGCCTGAGTTCAGGAGTTCGAGACCAGTCTGGCCAACATGGTGAAACTCCGTCTCTACTAAAAATACAAAAATTAGCTGAGTGTGGTGGCGGGTGCCTGTAATCCCAGCTACTGGTGAGGCTGAGGCAGGAGAATCACTTGAACCTGGGAGGCAGAGGTTGCAGTGAGCCGAGATCACACCACTGCACTCCAGCCTGGGCAACAGAGCAAGACTCCATCTCAAAACAACAACAATAACAAAAAGTACCAAGAAGCTACCATGGTACAACACAGCCCGCACTACCGTGGGGACAGTGAAGATGGAAGGAAGAGGATGGTCCGGGTATCGTTTCAATAGCAGGATGCACTGAGCTGACTGGCAACAGGCACTGAAGGAAAACTAACACTCACAGATAAAGTGGGGGTCTTTCCTTTGGGACTGTGTTAAGTGATGTACCACAATCACAACTCCATATCCAGTCTCAGTGTACCTCCTCAACTCAACATTCCTAAATTCCTCTCCTCAAGTATCGGTGATGCCTCAGAGAAAACTTCTTCCACAAATGGCCAGAAGATGTCACTGCAGACAGCACCATGCATATACTGTGTTCCTCATGTTGGTGTTCTGCCCTGCCATTTGTGAAGGGAAAATTCCCCCTCGGCTCCCTCCCTAACTCCCATAGCCCCTGCTCCTGCTCTGTGTGTAGCCTCTTCCCTTTACCCTGTGACTCCCATCCTCCTGCCCTGAAATCCAGCGAGGTGCTTTCGGGATGCCCTGGCAACCTGGAGATGAACCTGATCCCTAAAGGCGGAAGAGCCAACATCGAGACTGGGTTATCTATGTGCTTCCCCACTCTCTATTCATGATGTTCATTTAGATTTCTAGCAAAACCCATACCTGTGCTGTCAACCTCACCCATTTCCACCTAGCCTCTTGAGTTTCAATCAAGGAGTACAGGGGCACCCCATCCCTCTTTTCTCACACTCTTCCAAACTGGCCCAATTTTCAAATATTAGCATTTAAAGATTTGGTGATGCATTAATCTGCTTCACTTTCTGAAAATATCAGTGTTTTTGGCCAAATAATCACTACACGTTAGCCTATGAACAGCCCTGGGATATAGGAAATGATGAATATTCCTAAGCCAAGCTAAGTGGCTTATCCAAATGGACTATGTCACAGTCATGGGACTGGACTCTGACAGCTGACACCTGGTAACAAAGAAAAAATGTTCCAGGCCAATTTCTCCCCTTTTCTTCTGCTCATGGCTTCTATTTGTGATCCTTCTCACTCTGTTTCTCATTTGCTTTCAGTGGTTAAAAATAGGCCGGGCGGCCGGACACAGTGGCTCACGCCTGTAATCCCAACACTTTGAGAGGCTGAGGCAGGCAGATCACGAAGTCAGGAGATCGAGACCATCCTGGCCAACCTTGTGAAACCTTGTCCCTACTAAAAATACAAAAATTAGCTGGGAATGATGGTGCGTGCCTATAATTCCAGCTACTCAGGAGGCTGAAGTAGGAGAACCACTTGAACCTGGGAGGCGGAGATGGCAGTGAGCCAAGATCATGCCACTGCACTCCAGCTTGGCAACAGAGTGAGACAACATCTCAAAAAAAAAAAAGAAAGAAAAAAAAAGAAAAGAAAAAAATAGGCTGAGCATGGTGGCTCACGCCTGTAATCCCAGATTTTGGGAGGCCAAGGTGGACGGATCACTTGAGGTCAGGAGTTCAAGACCAGCCTGGCCAACATGGCAAAACCCCCCATCTCTACAAATAATACAAAAATAAGCTAGACGTGGTGATAGGCGCCTGTAGTCCCAGTTACTAGGGAGGCTGAGACATGAGAATCACTGGAACCCAGGAGGCGGAGGTTGCAGTGAGCCAAGATCACACCACTGCACTCTAGCCTGGGGAGCAGAGCGAGACTCTGTGTTAAAATAAATAAATAAATAAACAAACAAACCTGGCCAGGCTAGGCGTGGTGGCTTACGCCTATAATCCCAGCACTTTGGGAAGCTGAGGCAGGTGGATCACCTCAGATCAGGAGTTGGAGACCATCCTGGCCAACATGGCAAAACCCCGTGTCTACTAAAAATACAAAAATTAGCCAGGTGTGGTAGCACATGTCTGTAATCCCAGCTGCATGGGAGGCTAAGGCAGGAGGATTGCTTGGGCCCAGAAGGTCAAGACTGCAGTGAGCCATAATTGTGCCACTGCACCCCATCATGGGTGACAGAGTGAGATCTTGTCTCAAAAAAAAAAAAAAATCAACCTAAGAAAAACTTTCAGAAACTATATTTTTGTGGTACCGTTCCCCACTAATAGCCTCAGAGACAAATCTCAATTTCTAATACTCATCCAAGCACTCTGGGGTTTTACTCCAGATAATAGAGGCTCTAAAAGGAAGTCTGAGAAAAGCATTATTTTAGCACTTACAAGAAAGGGCTCAGGAACAAGCTTCCTAAATCCTTACTCTGTAATATGAATCTATCTCTTAGCAGCTCTGATTCTGTTTTCCTTTTTCCTAAACGATTCCCAAGACCTTAGACTGTAGGGGGGAAAGGGTCTACCTCTCCATGTGGTTTCCATTGGTGGATACAGCTTAGGCCCCCTCTGAGAAGGATCATGAGCTCCTCACCTAATTTCAGTGCCAAAGAACAAGGGCCCCATATCATTTATGTCTCATCCCCTGCCAAGTACCAGGCTCTTGTGTGGAAGTTCCCTAGTGCTAAGTATCCTCATACCCTGACTAAACTCAGAATGAATTTACACCCAAGACAAAATAGCAAATACATCGGCATGCAGGGGAAACTGCCTTAAGCCTTTACCACCTTCCTGATCCAACTACTTCTCCCTGAACACAACAGACCATGAACAATGCTACACACCTATAAATATTACTTGGTTACTGCCAACAAGCCACGAAAAGGGAGAGCCAGTAATTTTGGCCACGGGTGACACGTGCAGGCCTCCTCCTTCCCTCGCAGCAGGTTACCCAAGAACCAGATGGGCATGCAGTTAGGGCACCAGCAGAGTAGGCACACCTCAGGAGATGTTTAGTGAAGTCATCTGATTGCTTAAAACAACGTAAGTAGTCATTGTGAGAAAAATCAGAACTTTGTTGGACTTATTATGCTTATTTTACACTGTAGCATTTAAAAATTGCTTTGGGGCAGGGTGCAGTGGCTCACACCTGTAATCCCAGCACTTTTGAAAGTGAAGATGGGCGGATCGCTCGGACCCAGGAGCTCAAAACCAGCCTGGGCAACACAGGGAGACCCATCTCTACAAAAAATTAAAAAATTAGCCAGGCACGGCCAGGTGTGGTGGCTCATGCCTGTAATCCCAGCACTTTGGGAGGCCGAGGCAGGCAGATCACTTGAAGTAAACAGTTTGAGACCAGCCTGGTCAACACAGTGAAACCCTGTCTCTACTAAAAATACAAAAAATTAGCTGGGCATGGTGGCAGGCTCCTGTAATCCCTGCTACTTAGGGGGCTGAGGCAGGAGAATCGTCTGAACCTGGTAGGCAGAAGTTGCAGTGAGCCAAGATTGCACCATTGCACTCCAGCCTGGGTGACAAGAATGAAATTCTGTCTCAAAAAAAATTAGCCAGGCACAGTGGCATGTGCCTGTGGTCCCACTGCATGGGAGACTGAGGTGGGAGAATTGCTTGAGCCCAGGTGATTAAGGCTACAGCGAGCTGTGATCATGCCACAGCACTCCAGCCTAGGTGACACAGCAAGACCTTGTCTCAAAAACACAAACAGGCCGGGCATGGTGGCTCACACCTGTAATCCCAGCACTTTCGGAGGCCAAGGCGGGTAGATCACCTGAGGTCAGGAGTTTGAGACCAGCCTAGCCAACATAGTGAAACCCTGTCTCTACCCAAAATACAAAAAATGAGCCGGGCATGGTGGCGGGTGCCTGCAATCCCAGCTACTCAGGAGGCTGAGGCAGGAGAATCACTTGAACCCAGGAGGCAGAGGTTGCAGTGAGCCAAGATCACATCATTGCTCTCCAGCCTGGGCAACAAGAGCAAAACTCTTGGTTTGTCTCAAAAACAAACAAACAAAACAAATAAATACTTGGTTTGAGAGAGGAAAAATTCACTTTTCAGAGGTTAGAGCCCCTAATTCTAACCCTGCCTGGCAGGAGCAGCCCTGCGCATCATGGATGGACACACTGTCCCAGTCTCCTATTACACAGGAGCAGAGAACCCATGATGCCAAGAGCAGAAGGTTGTGCCTCTTGCAAAGCACAATTAAAACATCATACCTTGGCTGAAAAAGAGGTTGTAAACTCGGAGCTTATAGGCTCTGTTTAGCCAATAGATGCAGAAATGCATTGTGTTTAGTTTTCATAATGTTTTTATGTTTGTTTGAGGCAAGGTCTCACTCTTTTGCTGAGGCTGGAGCTCAGTGACACAGTCATGGCCCACTGTAGCCTCAACGTCCCAGGTTCAAGCAATCCTCCCACCTCAGTCTCCCAAGTAGGTGCGACTACAGGTGTATGCCACCACACCTGGTTAATTTTTTTATTTTTATTTTTATAGCAATGGGGTCTCACTATGTTGCCCAGGCTGGTCTCAAACTCCTAGACGCAAGTGATCCTCCTGCCTCACCCTCTCAAAGTGTTGGGATTGCAGGCATGAGCCACGGAGCTGGGCCAATTTTTTTTATTTCTTTAACAATAGAAGGTCACTACTGAACTGAAGGTGCTACATGCCAAAAGTTGTCTGAGCTAAGTATGAGGGAAGTACACACCCTGACCTAAGCTGTTGGAGACCCCACTCCTTTCGGACTCAAATGGTCTGTTTCACTCATCTGTGAAATCTGCCTGCTCCCTATGCATAAGTATTTGAGTTTGAGATCCTTTAAAGCTTTGATCTCCATTAAATTGCAGAATTTGTAGCAAAGGAAACACATTAAGGATTTGACGGTCTTATTTTCACTTCACTACAAATGAAGGTTCTGACAGCTGTTTTTCCTTTTTTTTTTTTTTTTTTTTAAATTGAGACAGAGTCTCTCTCTGCCGCCCAGGCAGGAGTGCAATGGCACGATCTCAGCTCACTGCAACCTCCACCTCCCAGGGTCAAGTGATTCTCCTGCCTCAGCCTCCCGAGTAGCTGGGATTACAGGCATGTGCCATCATGCCTGGCTAATTTTTGTATTTTGAGTAGAGACGGGGTTTCACCATGTTGGTCGGGCTGGTCTTGAACTCCTGACCTCAGGTGATCCGCTCGCCTCAGCCTCCCAAAGTGCTGGGATTATAGGTCGGAGCCACCGCCCCCAGCCTTGTTTTTCTATGGGAAAAGATCCATAGCTTGGGGGCTCCATGTTCTGAAGAGGATGCAGACAGTTGCTACCACGATAGCAAGAAAGAAGACAACCTGAGACTGAAAGCAGAATATTCAGAATTTCACAGTGGGGCTGCCAGTCGGGAGTGCACCTGCCTTGCTCTTCAGGAACTCTGTCATGGCTCGTCTTTCTTCCAGCCTAGCTGCACTGAGCAATGGGTAGCCTGATTCCAGAGTTGAATTTGCTGTAGCCAAAACACTTTAGTTTTAATTGGCCAGGCCAGTTGACACAGGCCACCCTGCCCTGAGGATTTTGGACCACCTGGCTGAACTTGTAGACTCTCTCCATGGCACTTCAGGCAATAGGTTTTGTCCATACTGTGCTTGTTCCATGCAGGAGGAGTGCCTGAAGTGCCTGCAGTCAAACCAGGCCCTGGCGATGCTCCTTTTCCCATGGGGGTGCTCCTGGAGCATCACTGGCCATCCTGTCATTTCCTACGGCTGTGTCCTGGGCCAAAATACAAAGCAGCTTTGAGGTGTAACTTATTATTTTGCCTTATGCATTAAAAAGGCCAAATAACATTAAAAATCAGTTATCTAAAGTTTTTTGTTTTGTTTTGTTTTTTGAGACAGAGTCTCACCCTGTTGCCCAGGCTGGCGTGCAATGGCACAATCTCGGCTCACTGCAACCTCTGCCTCCTCGGTTCAAGTGATTCTCCTGCCTCAGCCTCCTAAGCAGCATCTGCACCACCACACCCAACTAATTTCTTGTATCTTTAGTAGAGATGGGGTTTCATCATGTTGGCCAGGCTGGTCTCAAACTCCTGACCTCATGATCCACCTGCCTCAGCCTCCCAAAGTGCTGAGATTATAGGCATGAGCCACTGCGCACAGCCTACAGTTTTAACATTTTTTTTAACGGTTATGTTCGCTAGAATGTTTGACAATGAGGAGGAGAAAAATCTGAGTGCTGAAGGGTCCATAAAGGTCTTTCTTTTTCTTTTTTTTTCTTTTTGAGACAGGGTCTCAGTCTGTTGCTCAAGCTGGAGTGCAGTTGTGCCATCATGGCTCACTACAAACTCCATCTCCCAGGCTCAAGCGATTCTCCCACTTCTGCCTCTGGAGTAGCTGGGACTACAGGCACCTGCCACCACACTCTGCTAATTATATTTTTTGTAGAGACAAGAGTTTAGCCTTGTTGCCCAGGCTGGTCTCCAACTCCTGGGTGGCAAGCAATCCTCCTGCTTCAGCAACCCAAAGTGCTGAAATTACAGCAGTGAGCCACAACTCCTGGCCCATAAAGGTCTTTCTAAATCAAAACCAGACCCTCTTGTTGTCTTCTGCCCAGTCTGCTCATGGTTCTAATTTCCAAGTGTATATTCTTTTTCACCCACGTTGTAATGTTTGTTGACTTAAACCATATAGCGCTATAGATGATGGGGAGAAAACCTGTTGGATCACATTATTCAAAACTGTTTCCCAGAGTTGCAGGAAAACAATAGGTACCTCCTTGGAAATCTCCACTGTAGGGACAAGTCATCAAGGCTCCGCACCTCCCAATTTTTGCAAAAGGCACTATGACAAATCAAGGAACGCCTGTGCCTTACTCTTACCACTAGGTGTCACACAAAACAATCAGGAATAAACACCAAGATCCTGAAGGCTACCAGAAATATAAAACCATAGAAGGTGGTGCAAAAAAACCTTATTCCTCAGATATTTTTATGTTTTATAATCATTTTTATACCTGAAGCCAAATATCTTCTTCTGATGTATCCTCTATAATTGGGACATTTAGAGTTTGATGTTTCTGTACTTGTTTAAAAGAAGTGACTATCCCCAGATGGGGGTCGGGGGACACCCACCATTTATTTTCCCTAACAGTTGGAGTAGAAAATAGTTTTGAGTATATTCCAAATTATAGTGTAGTCAGTCTGATTTTCACAGCGTGTTTTCAAAAGTGTTAATACTAAGACTGCTTTGGTCAAATGATTAATATACTGCCAAGGGGTTCCTGGGTAAATTTCTATGCATTTCAGTTTCTTTTTAGGGAAGTAGGAACAATATCTATCTTACAAGATTAGTTCTGAGAACAATGTGGTACATAAGGCGCTGGAATTCTTTCAAAAATTTATACCCTGACATTTCCAAGAGCCATGGTCACCCTTACAAAGGAGAGTTAGGCATGCATTTGTAGACAAGTAATATGACTTTTAAGCTAGAAAAGACCTTAAGTAACATTCAATCTAATCTTATTATAAAAGTTAAGTATACCACAAAAAAGTTAACTGACCTCTCCAACTAATGTGCAGTCAAGTAAAGACAGAACCTGGAATTGAGATGTCCCATTGCAGTCACTGTTTCACCTTGCCTCAATCATTGTAGATTTGCATAGCATAAACCTGCAGAGACAATGGTGTCTATCCCTGGGAAGTTTTCATTGTAACATGTGATCATTATTACCCTGGAGGGTCTATCTGATTTTAATTTTTTTCCCTTCATACTTGGTCTCTCTCTATCGAGTCAGATTTCTTACACTCTAATATTAGGGGAGGGGTGGAGATATGAAGAGAGGGGAAGGATTGGTTAGTACAAGGCCAGTCAAGGTAAAGATGATTGCAATAATCACCAGAAATCTCTGCAGAACTACAGAGGCCTCCTGGGACTAATTCTGAAGAGCTCTGACCGAAGTTTGCTTTATTTTGCCTGTACCAATTCTACCAAGTAGATGAATTCAGTCCATGGCTTGCAGGCTTGGAGGCGGAGGTGGAGTGGAGAGCATAAATTATATTTCTGCAGGTGAAACCAGAGCATAGTGAGCCGAAACCCCTTTCTACCCAGGTGGCGTGAATGGGTCCAACTGCTACTGTCCCCCAGGACAAGAGAGCAAGGAGGGGCGGGCAGGATGGGACTGCCTTGAGCCTCCCGCAGGATGCCTGGCAACTACTTTCTTAGTGGTCCTTAAGGTCCAATCGCGGTTAAGGCACTAACTAAACTCATTCTTCAGCTTCCTTCTCTAAGTTCTCCTCGAATTTGGGTGCCCAGAAGTAGGCTCACGGTCCTTTTTCTGCGGCAGCACAATGTAGGTCAGATAGCATAAACGAATAGCTACTTATGAACACAATAGCTACTCTGTTATTGCAAGGTATCCACAACCACCACTACAAACATTAACACCTTGCTTTACTTGGGAAACAAAAAAAATCATGGTCCTATTCAGCAGTTTCCCCATACAGGGAGCGTTTGCCCCTCCCCCAGTCAACAGGGCTGTTCATCCCTAGGAAGTGATTTGAGAGTTCTCCAAGGATTTAGGCTTTTCACTCCTCCAAAGCTTTCACACCTTCTACCTGGCGGGGGTGCGTGGGGGGGTGGGGGGGAGGGGGCGAAGCTAAAAGTTCCTTTGCTGCAAAGAGCCTGGTATAGGCAGAAACACCGGCGCGGCCTGCAGCCCCCTAACCACAGTGCGTCCTTCCCCTTAGAAGTCTGGGGAAAGCAAATCCCTACGCCCAGCCATCATTTCCACTCGCGTTTTCAAAAGATCAAAAAACGGAAAGGACCGGCAGGTTGGCAAACCCCAAAGAGGGACCGCCCATCAGGTCGGCGTCCTTGGGATCTCAGCAGCCGACGACCCCAATTCAAATCGATCTTGGGAAACCCCAGGGAAAGAAGGTTCACTTGCAGAGGGACAGGATTACAGGGTGCAGGCTGCAGGGAAGTACCGGGGGGAGGGAGCCTGGTCGGAAGGACTTTCCAGCCACTCGACGCTCATCAAAAAGTTCCCTGTCCGTGACCCCAGTGGCTCATCGCAGGGAGTTTCTCCGATGAACCCCAGCTCAGGGTTTAGGCTTCTTTTTCCCCCTAGCAGAGGACGAAGCCAGTTCTCTTTTTCTGGTCTGACTGGCTTGGAAATTCCCCGAGCCTGACCCCGCCCCAGAGAAATCCCCAGCCAGCGTTTATAGGGCGCCGCGGCGGCGCTGCAGAGCCCACACCAGTCCGTGCCGCCGTCCCGCCCGCCAGCGCCCCAGTGAGGAAGCAGCGCGCAGCCCGCGGCCCAGCGCACCCGCAGCAGCGCCCGCAGCTCGTCCGCGCCATGTTCCAGGCGGCCGAGCGCCCCCAGGAGTGGGCCATGGAGGGCCCCCGCGACGGGCTGAAGAAGGAGCGGCTACTGGACGACCGCCACGACAGCGGCCTGGACTCCATGAAAGACGAGGAGTACGAGCAGATGGTCAAGGAGCTGCAGGAGATCCGCCTCGAGCCGCAGGAGGTGCCGCGCGGCGCGGAGCCCTGGAAGCAGCAGCTCACCGAGGACGGGGACTCGTAAGTGGCGGAGGCCCGGGGATGGGGGTCGTCGGGAGGGCGGGACGCGCGCGGCCAGGGGGTGGGAGGCGCCGGGCCTGGAGCCCGAGCCGGGGGACCAGCGATGCAGCCGGGCGGGCGCCGCGGCACCCCGGGGCTCCTGCACCGCCCCGAACGCTGCAGGGCTGCAGGGCCGCGCGGGGCACCGGCCCGACTCGGAGGGGCGGCGGCTGGGCCCTGGTGGATGGCAGCGTCGCCACACGCCCCCTCCCCCCAGACCCGTCCTCTAGGCCGGGGGCGGGGCGGCAGCGGGGACGCGAAGTCCCCGGTTGCATAAGGCGGGGCGGGAGTTTCTGGCCGCTGGCGGGCGCCGAGCAGCCGGGAGGGGAAGTACAGGGCGTTCCGAGCTGGCGGGAGGGCGGGGCGGTCTGGCCGGCGCCCGCCGGGGCCGCGGGGGGAGGGGGGCGGAAAGTCCCTGGGCGCCTGCCAGGAACACTCAGCTCATAATAACCTCGCGGAAAACACCGCGGCCTCGGCCTCCAGAAACCCCGGCCTTGCGCAATCCCCCGCAGCCCGCGCCTCCCTGGGCCCCACGCGGTGCACTCACCACCCCTGGGGTTTTTCCCTCTCTTCCCCACAGGTTCCTGCACTTGGCCATCATCCATGAAGAAAAGGCACTGACCATGGAAGTGATCCGCCAGGTGAAGGGAGACCTGGCCTTCCTCAACTTCCAGAACAACCTGCAGCAGGTGCGCCGCTTGCCTGGCCCGGGTTCTCTCTGACCCTGGGACGTAGCTGATGTAGCAGAGTCACCCCAGATCCTTTCTGAATTCAGGGCCACTGAGCACTATTCACCCTCACTTTTTACTTCACATCAGCCCACATCCTAGAAAGTGAAGGAAATTCCACTGATTTGTTGAGGTCTTTATAACCCACCTGGAGCCTCTGCTATTTGCCAGCCCTCCCCACCCCCCTGTAGGAGGAGCAGCACCCAACCAGGAGACACGGGTTGAGGGGAACTCGGGGTGTGGGTTTGGTCCATGGCTTACTTTCTCTGGTCTCTCTTGCGTTCGTAGACTCCACTCCACTTGGCTGTGATCACCAACCAGCCAGAAATTGCTGAGGCACTTCTGGGAGCTGGCTGTGATCCTGAGCTCCGAGACTTTCGAGGAAATACCCCCCTACACCTTGCCTGTGAGCAGGGCTGCCTGGCCAGCGTGGGAGTCCTGACTCAGTCCTGCACCACCCCGCACCTCCACTCCATCCTGAAGGCTACCAACTACAATGGTATGTCTGCCTCCCTGCCCTGCCCCACCCCCTCGGAGGGCAGGTGACGTGGAGAAGGGGCAGGTGGGCCAACTTAAGGAGTCCAGGCAAGAGCTTAAACTCCTAACATTTGGAAGGTTGAGAAAATATGTGTGCAAAGTGCCTATTGGATGCCTTTATAACGTTCTTTCAGAACCCAGACGGTGGGTTCTTAAAATTCAGAAGATATGACTACTTGTCCCATAAAAGAATAGGTGAAAGGAGTGAGGGTTGAAACAGGTGGTTATACTTTTTTCCTTTTGTTCTTCCAGGCCACACGTGTCTACACTTAGCCTCTATCCATGGCTACCTGGGCATCGTGGAGCTTTTGGTGTCCTTGGGTGCTGATGTCAATGCTCAGGTTGGTGCTTCCTGCCTCCGACGCACTGAGTCAGGCTCCTCGTGCTTATGTTGTGAGCAGAAATTCCAAATGCAGCCATAAGCATCTCAAATTCCTTTTGGTTTCAGGAGCCCTGTAATGGCCGGACTGCCCTTCACCTCGCAGTGGACCTGCAGAATCCTGACCTGGTGTCACTCCTGTTGAAGTGTGGGGCTGATGTCAACAGAGTTACCTACCAGGGCTATTCTCCCTACCAGCTCACCTGGGGCCGCCCAAGCACCCGGATACAGCAGCAGCTGGGCCAGCTGACACTAGAAAACCTTCAGATGCTGCCAGAGAGTGAGGATGAGGAGAGCTATGACACAGAGTCAGAGTTCACGGAGTTCACAGAGGACGAGGTGAGTCTGTGAACTCCTTCGTTGCTCTAACTAATGAGGTGCCATTCCCTTCACCCTCCCAGGCCCCTAGAGCTGCTCCTTATCAGAGGGGTTATCTACATAATGAGTCTCAAATTTCTGTGCATAACCAGTATCCCAAGAATGTACCTGCCCCCCCCTTTTTTTTTAATAGCTTACTCTTTTTTTGAAGAGAAGCATTAAAGGCAAACTCCCTCAGCCTGTAAAGTTCATTATATTTGGGCTATGGAGAATGGAGTCCAAGAGTTATTTCCAGTAGTGGCCTCCCCATCCCAGTAGCTTGGCAGAGCTCCGGAAGCTTAACGTGTCTTTTTTCCCCTTGTTTTCAGCTGCCCTATGATGACTGTGTGTTTGGAGGCCAGCGTCTGACGTTATGAGCGCAAAGGGGCTGAAAGAACATGGACTTGTATATTTGTACAAAAAAAAAGTTTTATTTTTCTAAAAAAAGAAAAAAGAAGAAAAAATTTAAAGGGTGTACTTATATCCACACTGCACACTGCCTGGCCCAAAACGTCTTATTGTGGTAGGATCAGCCCTCATTTTGTTGCTTTTGTGAACTTTTTGTAGGGGACGAGAAAGATCATTGAAATTCCGAGAAAACTTCTTTTAAACCTCACCTTTGTGGGGTTTTTGGAGAAGGTTATCAAAAATTTCATGGAAGGACCACATTTTATATTTATTGTGCTTCGAGTGACTGACCCCAGTGGCATCCTGTGACATGTAACAGCCAGGAGTGTTAAGCCTTTCAGTGATGTGGGGTGAAAAGTTACTACCTGTCAAGGTTTGTGTTACCCTCCTGTAAATGATGTACATAATGTATTGTTAGTAATTATTTTGGTACTTTTATGATGTATATTTATTAAACAGATTTTTACAAATGAGTTATCCTGATCATTTTCTTCAGGCTGCCGTGGGCCTCCTGTTCTGAAGTCCCATCCTCCGGCAGAGGTGGAGGTGGAGCAGTGTGAGGGAGGAGGGAACTCCCAGCAGCTTCTCACACCTGACACCCAGCCTCCAGCAAAGCTTTGCAGGCACCCTGGGCCCAGTGTGTGGGAGGGAGGCTGTTGCAAGGTTATAGGAAATTACCAATCTCAGGCTTGGGGTGGAAGCATGCTGTTTGGCCTGTGGTTGGAGACCTCTCCGTTGTCATTCTGTCATCCCCTTGATTTAAACTTCCTGGACCCTAATTGCCAGTTGAGGAAATTATTTTGGCCAAGAAGAATATGCTGAATTCATATAGAGCCGGGAAAGATCTCACTAATACAGGAAGTTCCTAAGGACATAGGCTCAGAAATGGGACTGCACTGACATTTGTTAGCAGTTGCTCACCTCTGAGCCTCAGTTTTCTCATTTATTAGCTGGGCTATTGTGAAAATTACATAAGACAATCCACGTAAAATGCATAGCAGAGTGGCAGGCACGTAGTGCTAAAGAAAAACAAGCTGTTACGCAACGTTCTTTATGTCATACCAGGAGAAACAAGTCCAGAGAGAATGTCCTGTCTAGGGTCACCTTGCAGGAGAAGTAGGTGGTTAACAGATTTCATACGTGCTTGTTTTGGGGTAAACATCTTTTAAGAGCATTCCATCTCTTAAATCTATGTGTTATTGGCTGTAGTAGAAAAGTAATAAAGGCTTGAAGGGTCTTATCAGTTCAGTCTACTGATTGTACTGAATGATTCTACAGGAGCAAATGTCACAAGAAACCAGTAATGTGAAACTTGGCTTAGATGCTCTATCTTGAGGTTTTCATCCCTAAAATGGCTCTCTTGCCTAGGTAGAGAGAAGAATAAAGATGGGTATACTAAAAGCCCAGACTTTACCACTATACTGCATTTGTACTCTGTAAACATTTTTATTAAAAAAATTTTTGGGGGATAGGGTCTCACTCTGTTGCCCAGGCTGGGGTGCAATGGTGCAATCACAGCTCACTGCAGCCCCAAACTCCTGGGCTCAAGCGATCCTCCCAACTCAGCCTCCTGAGTAGCTGGGACTACAAGCATGCACCACCATGCCTGACTAATTTTATTTGTAGAGACAGGGTTTCTCTATGTTGCCCAGGCTGGTCTGGAACTCCTGGGCTCAAGAGATCCACCCACTATGGCCTCCCAAAGCACTGGGATTACAGGTCTGAGCCACCACACCCAGCCAAAACATTTCTGAGGAAAAAGTAAAGTTACTGCATTCTAGAAAATGCAGAGTAGTGTATAAATGCAATTCATGTCTTTGACTTATACCTAAGAAAAAATTATTACATTATCCCTTTCCTGATCCACAAACGATGTCAAAGTCAAAAGAATATGGTCACCTTGGACCAAAAAGGAGCCAATATTTAGTGGTCTTCCACATATAAGGAGTGTTACTACAGACTGGTTAAAGCCAATTCTGCCCCAATTCTTTCTCTTTTTTTTTTTTTTTTTTTTTTTTTTGAGATGGAGTCTTGCTCTGTCGCCCAGGCTGGAGTGCAGTGGCATGATCTCAGCTCACTGCAACCTCCACCTCCCGGGTTCAAGCGATTCTCCCTGCCTCAGCCTCCCGAGTAGCTGGGATTACAGGTGCCTGCCACCACGCCTGGCTAATTTTTGTATTTTTAGTAGAGACAGGGTTTCACCATGTTGCCCAGGCTGGTCTTGAACTCCTGACCTCAGGTGATCCGCCCACCTCAGCCTCCCAAAGTGCTGGGATTTCAGGCGTGAGTCACCGCGCCCAGCTCTGCCCCATTTCTGTAGCCTTAGTCCATCCGGAACCCAGCACTGGCGGTCCCTCTACCAGTCTTATTCTCTGTCAAAGTGCCCGGGTTCTTCACTGAAATTCCTTGTCCATCCCCAAGCACCTCAACACAGGTGTTAAATGACCTACCACAGGAATTAGGTCAGTTAGGTTCAGCTCTCAGCTAAGTGGGAGAGGTAAGATGGGAGTGGGGTGATATCCCCACCCTCATTCTCAAAAGAACAAAGGTTGGAAACTTGGCTCCCCAATTTTGGAACGATGCCCTTAGTACTTTCTACTCAGTCAAATGTGACTCTTCTTCCCTCTGTAAAGGGGTTAAATTTGTGCCAATTCACCCATACACTGTCTCTAGTTCTGTGCTAGGTTGTAGAAACAGGACAAAGCTGTGTGCCACCCCCTCATCCCCAGCCTCCTTAGAGCCCAGCTCTTGCATAGGGGCATCACCCTCCATGGTCAAGCAAGGGTGGGCCCCTTCTCACCCACTTGGGCCCAGTCTCCCACCTTTCTAGGCTTCAGCTTTTCTTCTTTCTAGGTCCTAAACCTCGGAAAAGGTTCTGTCATCTGCATAAATCTTGAGGTAGCTGGGCCCAGTTAAGCACTGAAGGCTGCCCCGGTTCCTTACTCTCTAGCTCTTCTCCCCATTTCTCATCCCCCCCACCTTTTTGTGTGTGTGTGTGTGATAGGGTCTCACTCTCTTGCCCAGGCTGGAGTGCGGTGGCATGATCTCGGCTCACTGTAACCTCCGCCTCCTGGGTTCAAGCAATTCTCCTGCCTCAGCCTCCCGAGTAGCTGGGACTACAGGTGCACACCACTACACCCGGCTAATTTTTATATTTTTAGTGGAGATGGGGTTTCACCGTGTTGGCCAGGCTGGTCTCGAACTCCTGACCTCAAGTGATCCACCTGCCTTGGCCTCCCACAGTCCTGGGATTACAGGTGTGACCCACCACACCCAGCCCTCCCTGCTTTTCTTTTCTTTTTGTTTTAAATTTATTATCTTTCTGTCCTGCCTGTTGGTTGGGTGACTGGAGCCTGGAGTTCCCTAAAGGAAAATTTTAGAAGGGAAACATTCTAATCTGTAGAAAATCTTCAAATTCCTAAGCAAACAAGAGCAAAAGATCTCAAAGTAAACAGGCCAGCAGACAGAGAGCCTTCTTTAATGCACTTTGATTTCCTCCAAGAAGTTACAGATTGTGTGGGGACAGGTAGGACTAAGAGTGCCTAGAGAAAGGGGAAGTGATACGAGGGGGAAATAATATATCACATCAGCAACTTCCTTGAATTCAGTTCCTTGATTCCTTCTGCCTGCCTTATCCATCAGGATACATTTCCTGTAGCGGCCACATGTACCAAGTCCTTCCAGAAAGTAAGGATTTTTCTTTAAAGAGGGAACAAACTAGTCTGAGCAATCTGAAGACCTTCCCCTGGGGCCTGGAAATTCAGAAGGCTGGGAGCTTGGGTGGATTTGCATGGAAAGTTCAGTTGCTACTGGAAGTGATTAAGTGGTGACAGAATTGAGTCTGTCAGATGGGTCTTCCTTCCCCAAGACTTCCCACCCCCGCACCCACCCACTCCCCCACCCCCAGCTTTCTGCCAGATTTTCATTAACTTGCCTTAAGTGTAGCTGAAATTTCATTTGGCAAGAAAAGTCTGAGTTGTGGAACTCCAGTCTGAAACATGCCCAAGAAACATTCCCCAACCTCTGGTGCCTGGACAAGAATATCCTAGGCTGTTTCCCCATTGAAAGAGAGCATTACAGAAACTGAAACTGGACCTCACCTGTGTTTCCCTCCTAGAGAAGTACAACTCTCCAACCCATTCCTTCATTTGCATCAAAAAGAACTATTCTCCAGGCCTCCTGCCAAGGGCAGGAATAAGAGGAATAAGCCATGGCCTCTGCCCCTAAGAGCTCCTTGCTTAGGTGGAGAGGGAGACAGACAACTGCATGGAAAAGCGTGATGAGATGAAAGCCCATAGCACGGGAGCTGAGCCCAGTCACCAGCGCGGAGTGCGGGTGGGAGAGACGGGTCCAGAGCTCATATTCCAGTTAGCTATTCACCTGCCAGTACTATATTATCTTATCCCATGCCCCAAGTGACTGTGGCAGGCACCCTTTCCACAGGGGGCAGGAAGTATGACCCAACATCAGCCAATCTGAGTCATTGACAAGTAGGACTGGACCCTGAACACTGACATGAAAATAGGGCCAAGGCCCACAAACCCGCCAGCAATCCAGGTAAGTGTGACCAGGTGCGGGGGCTCATGCCTATAATCCCAGCACTTTGAGAAGCTGAGGCAGGAGGATCATTTGAGCCCAGGAGGTCAAGACCAGCCTGGGCAATATAGGGAGAGCCCATCTCTACAAAAAAAATACATTAAGGCCAGGCATGGTGGCTCACACCTGTAATCCCAGCACTTTGGGAGGCTGAGGCAGGCGGATCACTTGAGGCCAGAAGTTTGAGAACAGCCTGGCCAACGTGGTGAAACCCCATCTCTACTAAAAATACAAAAATTAGCCGGGCATGGTGGTGCACGCCTGTACTCCCAGCTACTCGGGAGGCTGAGGCAGGAGAATCGCTTGAACCCAGGAGAGGGAGGCTGCAGTGAGCTGAGATCGCACCACTGCACTCCAGCCTGGGCAACAGAGCGAGACTCTGTCTCAAAAATAAAAACATATACACACACACACATACAAATGTATATACATATATAACATGTATATATATATAAATGTATATACATATATATAATGTGTGTATATATGTTTTTATTTTTGAGACAGAGTGTGTGTATATATACACACATATATGTATATACATATATAATACATAATATGTATATACATATATATATAATGTGTGTGTGTATATATATATTTTTTTTAAAAAGAAAACAGCAAAAAAAACCCAGCTAAGTGTAATAAGGGAGATGGCTGACACAGTACAAGGCCAAAGGCATAATCATCAGGGCTCCAAGAAAGGAACAAAATCCTGAAGGAAATGTACTTGAAGGATGGAAACCTGGTTTTATTTTTTTATTTTTTTTGAGACGAAGTTTCGCTCTTGTTGCCCAGGCTGGAGTGCAAATGGCGCGATCTCGGCTCACCACAACCTCTGCCACCCGGGTTCAAGCGATTCTCCTGCCTCAGCCTCCTGAGTAGCTGGGATTACAGGCATGTGCCACCACGCCTAGCTAATTTTGTATTTTTAGTAGAGAAGGCGTTTCTCCATGTTGGTCAGGCTGGTCTTGAACTCCCGACCTCAGGTGATCCACCCGCCTCAGCCTCCCAAAGTGCTGGGATTACAAAGCGTGAGCTACCGCGCCGGCTGGAAACCTGGTTTTAAAATGAGCTTATTTGTACCTGTAGAAGGAGATTGCTGCGGTGTGCAGGTTGGCCCCTGACTAAGCATCGGAACTGGAAGGAGTTGAGAGGCAGCTGCTCCCTCTCTGTGACCGAGTCCCCACTGCCCATACTGTAATATGAGAAGCCTTAACAAGCAGTTGACTAAAATGCTTCAGAGAAAATCTTAAGTAAATAATAATTTCCCCTTTAATATTGCTATCATTTCATATATTTTTAAAATTTCTTAAATAACGTATATGAAAAATAGTCGGCTACTTAAAGGTAAGATTTTATTTACTTATTTTTTTGAGACAGAGTCTCACTTTGTCACCCAGGCTGAGGTGCAGTGTCACAATCATGGCTAACTACAGCCTCGACCTCACAGGCTCAGGTGATCCTCCTACCTCAGCCCCCCAAGTAGCTGGGATTACAGACGTGTGTCACCACACAGGGCTATTTTTTTGTATTTTTTGTGGAGAGGGGGTTTTGCCATGTTGCCCTGACTGGTCTCCAACTCCTGGACTCACGCTATCCTCCCACCTCAGCCTGCGAAAGGACTGAGATTACAGGTATGAGCCACCACGACTGGCCTTCAAGGTAAACTTTTAAAAAACTTTTAAATTGGCTGTGTGCAGTGGCTCACGCCTGTAATCCCAGCACTTTGGGAGACTGAGGCCGGAGGATTGCTTGAGCCCAGGAGTTCCAGACCAGCCTGGGCAATGCAGTGAGACTCTGTCTCTACCTGTTTATGTATTTATTTATTTAATAAATAAATAAAGTTTGGGCACAGTGGCTTATGCCTGTAATCCTAGCACTTTGGGAGGCCAAGGCAGGCAGATCACCAGAGGTCAGGAGTTCGAGATCAGCCTGGCCAACA
Source organism: Pan paniscus (assembly GCF_029289425.2). Taxonomy (NCBI): domain Eukaryota; kingdom Metazoa; phylum Chordata; class Mammalia; order Primates; family Hominidae; genus Pan; species Pan paniscus. Next base: position 36,709,858 of record NC_073264.2, on the reverse strand, counting down.
TGGTGAAACCCCATCTCTACTAAAAATACAAAAAGTAGCCGGGCCTGGTGGTATGTGCCTGTAATCCCAGCTACTTGGGAGACTGAGGCAGGAGAATCACTTGAATCCAGAAGGCAGAGGTTGCAGTGAGTGGAGATCGTGCCATTGCACTCCAGCCTGGGCAACAAGAGTGAAACTCTGTCTCAAAAAAAAAAAAAAGAAAGAAAGAAAGAAAGTCAGCCTGGGTCACACAGCCAGTAAATGGCAGAGCCAGGCTCTAGGTATATATTCCTAACCTGGGGATAAAGCAGCTTCCAGGCCAGGCACACTGGCTCACTCCTGTTATCCGAGCACTTTGGAAGTCTGAGGTGTGCAGACTGCTTGAGCCCAGGAGTTTGAGACCAGCCTGGACAACACAGTGAAACCCCATCTCTGCAAAAATACAAAAAATTAGCTGGGAGTGGTGGTGTGCACCTGCAGTCCCAGCTTTCATGCGCGTCCATGTGAAGAGACCACCAAACAGGCTTTGTGTGAGCAACATGGCTGTTTATTTCACCTGGGTGCAGGCGGGCTAAGTCCGAAAAGAGAGTCAGCGAAGGGAGATAGGGGTGGGGCCATTTTATAGGATTTGGGAAGGTAATGGAAAATTACAGTCAAAGGGGGTTGTTCTCTGGTGGGCAGGGGTGGATCTCACAAAGTACATTCTCAAGGGTGGGGAGAATTACAAAGAACCTTCTTAAGGGTGGGGGAGACTACAAAGTACCTTCTTAAGCGTGGGGGAGATTACAAAGTACATTGATCAGTTAGGGTGGGGCAGGAACAAATCACAATGGTGGAATGTCATCAGTTAAGGCTGTTTTTACTTCTTTTGTGGATCTTCAGTTACTTCAGGCCATCTGGATGTATACGCGCAAGTCGCAGGGGATGCGATGGCCTGGCCTGGGCTCAGAGGCCTGACATCAGCTACTCAGGAGGCTGAGGCGGTAAGATTGCTTGAGCCCAGGAGGTGAAGGTTGCAGTGAGCCAAGATGGTGCCAGCCCGGGCAACAGAGCAAAGCCCAGTCAGGAAAAAAAAAAAAGCAGCAGCTACCAAGCACACACAGGAATTAACAAAAGTGTTTTCAGGTCATCAATCGTCAATGTGTTCCTTATGTATCTGTTGCTATACTACCAAAACTGGGCAAATATTACAAAGGATGGTTTGAATTTCTGATGTTTTATGTTAATGGAAATACTGTCTCATGGAAACTATATAATAATGCAGAAAATGCAAGTTCTGAGACCTCAGGAGACCCCAGTAAACTGAACAATCCTGTGGGACTCAGACAGGTATCCTACTTCATCTTCTCTGAAATCTTTTTTTTTTTTTGAGACAGAGTCTCACTCTGTCGCCCAGCCTGGAGTGCAGCGGGGCGATCTTGGCTCACTGCAAACTCCGCCTCCCGGGTTCACGCCCTTCTCCTGCCTCAGCCTCCAGAATAGCTGGGACTACAGGTGCCCACCACCACACCCGGCTAATTTTTTGTATTTTTAGTAGAGACCAGGTTTCACCGTGTTAGCCAGGATGGTTTCGATCTCCTAACCTCGTGATCCGCCCGCCTCGGGCTCCCAAAGTACTGGGATTACAGGCGTGAGCCACCATCTCCGGCTGAAATCTTTACTGTTGTTTCATACGGTGCTAAATTAAGGAAGTGAGGCACGTCTACTTCCAGGAGTTTCCAGTTGTGTGGTCTGGGTTTGGTTCTCACCGAGGCTCAGGTCTACCCAAAGTCACCACATTAAACATTTTGGTCAGACTTTTAAAAACGTCACAGTATTTTAATATTCATCTCTGGTGATGCCCCAAACAAACAAGCAAATGCAACTTTTTTTTTTTTTTTTTTGAGATGGAGTCTTGCTCTGTCGCCCAGGCTGGAGTGCGGTGGCGCTATCTCTGCTCACTGCAAGCTCCATCTCCCGGGTTCACGCCATTCCGAGTAGCTGGGACTACAGGTGCCCGCCACCACACCCGGCTAATTTTTTTTGTATTTTTAGGAGAGGTGGGGGGGGTGTCACCATATTCGCCAGGATGGTCTCGATCTCCTGACCTCGTGATCTGCCTGCCTCGGCCTCCCAAAGTGCTGGGATTACAGGCGTGAGCTACTGCGCCCAGCCGCAAATGCAACTTTTTAAGGATCAATGAATGAACTTCTTTCAGGTGAAGTGTTTTAACACCAACTTAGTTTCAAGTTGATTTTTAACATTCTCCTTCGCAGGCCTTCCCACCTCCGTCATTGAGAGGCAATTTCCCAAGGCAGGACCTTGCCACGTGGCCCACTGTATGTTTCCTAGCTACTGGACAGCTGGCTCTATAGACTCTTCCGTGTACATAAATTCAGTCATTCTTTTCTCAAAACATAGAGTAAACCTCTGGTTTGAAAGAGAGACTCAAGCCTTGGACACACAAATATCCTGCAATCTACAAGTCAAACGGGAGTGGAAGCTTTCATTTCTTAGAGGCTAGAACCGGGAATAACAGTACCCCCAGCAGACTGACCATGAAGGGTTCTGTCTGTGTGTGCACAACTTCCCAGGCCTGAAATGTGTGCAGCAAGGATGTCCTCAAGGGGCTCTTGTGCACGTTGCCCTCTACCCATGGTCACCACGGCAGGACCAGCTCCACACACAGGGAAGGATGGAAAGGACACCCAGAGCCAACCTGGCCCTGGGACCTCCCCTCCTGGCTTTCACGGCTCCTCAGATTGGGTCAGTCACACCGAAAGGACTTTCTGGAAGGAGCGCACCAGAATTTCTGTTCTGGGAAGATGGTGGAAGGCAGAGCTGAGTTCATTGCTTATGGAGGGGAGAGAATAGCCCCTGCACAGAGCCTCCATCGCGGCTGCCAGGGGACTTGGAGAGGCTAGGATCTCACTGAGAATTTCAAGATTGGTTTAAGGAGGGCCTTTCAATGCAGGGGCTTGCTTGGGATTGGGGGAGATCATGATACAGTAGTTTCAGGTTGGTGGCAACAGCTAGGCGAGGGGTTTGAAATGTCTTAGGTGTGAAATGTCTGTTGATGCTTCTGTTAAATAAAGCTCGCCTATTAAAGAGTTGATGGGCCTCTTGGGAAATTCCTGTAATAAACAATGAAGTTATTTGCCTGGGCAAGAGACTCTTGGAATAGTAAAGTTATTGTACCAAAGACAGTGGGAGAAAAAAAGTCATGTTAATGCAGACAATAAACTTGGAGGTGGAAGGGGATAGTTTCTGCCTCAATCTGACTAGTCATTAGGCCTAAAGACCTGAGGGCTAGGACACATGTCAAGTATCTTTCAACACATTTAAGAAGTTAAAACTTCAGGAAATGGACGCATGACAATGTTGGGGTTCTGCTAAGCAGGACAGGGAGCATGGAGGAGGGGTGCATTAAAAAACAAGCCTCGGGCCAGTCTGGGTGGCTCACACCTGTAATCCCAGTGCTTTGGGAGGGTGAGGCAGGCGGATCACAAGGTCAGGAGATCGAAACCATCCTGGCTAACACGGTGAAACCCCGTCTCTACTTAAAAAAGACAACAAATTAGCTGGGCGTGGTGGCGGATACCTGTAATCCCCGCCACTTGGGAGGCTGAGGCAGGAGAATCGCTTGAACCCAGGAGGCGGAGGTTGCGGTGAGCTGAGATCACACCACTACACTCCAGCCTGGGCGACAGAGCGAGACTCGGTCTCAAAAAACAAACAAACAAAAAAACAAGCCTTACCTGTTTTAGAATCTCACCTATCACTGACAAGCCTTAGCTCCAATCCCATCACACTATAATTCACACTGCAGAGGACCCAGCTAATCCAGCTATGGGTGAATAATAATGGCAGTAGGTGTCATTTATGAAACAATGACTATATGCCAGGCATATGTGATCATCACAGGGGGACATTATTGAGGAAACCAAGGTTCAAAGAGGCTTGGTAACTTGTCTGAGGTGATGAAACCAAGAAAAGTGGCCATTCTGGGACTCAAACCTGCTCCCTTTGGCTCCAGAGCTCTCTGTTCCCAGACTGGTCAGGGTGAGCCTCCTCATTTTACTGAAGATGTTCAAGGCTTCTCAATAGCTGCCATTTTCCACTGCAGCTGGTGTTAATCTTACATGGCCCTGGCCACCAAATAAACTTATTTTACTCTGAGAAGTCATTTGCTACTGTTTCTATTGTGTAAAATTTTCTCGTAGGAAACATTGAAAAGATACCTCATAGGAGTGTGTGAAAAGTAAGTGACAGATGCTGTAAGTCCATAGGAAATTGCATGAGCACAGCTGTCTTAGACTGTTCAGGCTGCTACAGCCGAATTCCATAGACTGGGTTGCTTATGAACAATAGAAATTTATTTCTCCGGCCGGGCGTGGTGGCTCACCCCTGTAATCCCAGCACTTTGGGAGGCCAGGGTGGGCAGATCACGAGGTCAGGAGTTCAAGACCAGCCTGGCCAACATGGTGAAACCCTATCTCTACTAAAGATACAAAAAATTAGCCGGGCATGGTGGCACGAGCCTATAATCCCAGCTACTTGGGAGGCTGAAGCAGGAGAATCGCTTGAACCTGGGAGGCGGAGGTTGCAGTGATCCGAGATCGCACCATTGCACTCCAGCCTGGGTGACAGGGCAAGACTCTGTCTCAAAAAAAAAAAAAAAAGAAAGAAAGAAATTTATGTTGCCACAGTTTTGGAGGCTGCAAAGTCCAAGATCAAGATGCTAGCAGATTCTGTGTCTGGTGAGGGCCAGCTTTTCTATTTGAAGATGAGGCCTTCTTGCTGTGTCTGCATGTGGTGGAAAGGGCCAGCTAGCTTGCTGGGGCTTCTTCTATAAGGGAACTAATCCCATTCAGGAGGGCTCCATCCTTATGACCTAATCACTTCCCAAGGCCCCACCTGACACCATCACCTTGGGGATTCAGATTTCAACATATGGATTTTGAAGGGACACTAACATTCAGTTCATTGTAATAGCCTTAGGTGCCATCTTGGCACCCAAGACTTGGCTGCTATCTTGGCACCCAAGACTTGGCTGCTGGCAAAGAGGCTCCAGCTAGCTCTGGTCCCAGCTGAGGATACTATCCCAGGAGGGTTTTTTTTTCTTTTTTTCTTTTTGGAGATAGGGTCTCACTCTGTCACCTAGGCTAGAGTGCAGTGGCACAATCATGGCTCACTGCAGCCTCGGCCTCCTGGGCTTAAATGATCCTCCCACCTCAGCCTCCCGAGTGTGTGGGATCCCAGGTGCATGTCACCAAGCCCAGCTAATTTTTTTTTTTTTTTTTGAGAAAGAGTCTCACTCTGTTGCCCAGGCTGGAGTGCAGTGGCGCAATCTTGGCTCACTGCAACCTCCACCTCCCACGTTCAAGTGATTCTCCTGCCTCAGCCTCCCGAGTAGCTGGGATTACAGGCATGTGCCACTATGTGCACCTAATTTTTGTATTTTTAGTAGAGATGGGGTTTCACCATGTTGGCCAGGTTGGTCTCGAACTCCTGACCTCAAGTGATCCTCCTGCCTTGGCCTCCCAATGTGCTGGGATTACAAGTGTGAGCCACCACACCCAGCCCTGGGATGGTTTTTGACAGCAGAAACCTACCAGCAAAGGAGAAAAAACTCTGCCTCCTCAGAGGCTGCAGGGAAGCCACGGCTGAGGTAATTGTGTGATTAAGTTTTGAGCCCATTTCCAGCTGACCCACTGGGGTGGAGATGGGTATAGAATGAAGACGCCTGCGAGGCCTGTCTGAGGGGAGACCTGGGAAGGCCAGGTCCTGGGAAGGCCAACAACCAGGAACACCCTGGGTGGCTCTCATGACAGAGACAGCCTTCAGAGCAATCGATCATTCTCCATTGGAGGTTCAGACCAACCTGGCTCCCACTGGAGGCCCTACTCTCTACACCATGTAACCCTGGGCTAGTGGCTTAACCTCTCTGAGACTCAATTCCTCATCTCTAAAGCAGGGTGACCACAGCTGCCTTGCAGAGTGGCTGTGAGGCTTAGCTATGACTCATGATGTCTGTAAAGCTCTGGCAAAGTGCCAGACACATAGTAGGCACTCAGTAGGTGACAGCTTCAATTAGGATGATTAATTATCACTAATGTGAAGAGCATCTGACAGCCCTCCCTGTAGGCACGTTGTTCCCTGCAAGCCAGCACTTCCTGTTCCCCTACTCATAGGGTGGCCAGGACCTGAGGAACCAGATCCTCTAAGGACAAACTGGAACATCTAGTCTTCCTCTTGACCCTCCCTGACTTTGTCCCTTGCCAGTGGGGAGCCCCCTTCACCAGGCCCTTCCCAGCCTCCAACACCTGCTCAGCGCAGCCCTGACCCACAGGAGCTGCCTTGAGGCTGGGGGGCATGACCCACCTGGTGGAGGCATGAAATGGAGGGCTGTCATGGGCCCACCCCAGGTGCAAGCCTGGAAGGCCCTGGACCTCTGGGAGTCCTCTCAAGTCATGGAAGGTGAGAGAAGCCTCTGCTCCTGTGGTCAGCAGTGGGCCAGATGGCAGATCGCTGACGGTAATGGGGACGCAACTCAGTAGGGAAGCCCGACCTGGTTAGAGAGAGATGAACACCCCCTCCTGGGGCCTTGCCTGGAGCCCTCTGTGAGGGGGTCAGCAAATCAGGCAGAACCTTGGGCCCTCAGCCCTCCCCATCCTGCCTCTGTAATGCAGAAAGTGGGCTTTATTATAAATGCTTTCCTTTTCTTCTACCACTGGTGGGAAAGGCGGGGAAGGAGAGAGCCTTGCTCTAGTGGCAGCACTAGCTGGGAGAGAATGAGGGAGGGAGGAAGGCTGCATCCCCGCAAACGCCCCTCCTTGTGCTTTGCTATTCAGCAGAAGGGGAAAGCTCGACACCGTTAGAATAGTGCAATCCTGGCTGGGCCTGGTGGCTCACGCCTGTAATCCCAGCACTTTGGGAGGCCAAGGCAGGTGGATCACCTGAGGTCAGGAGTTTGAGACCACCCTGGCCAACACAGTGAAACCCCATCTCTACCAAAAGTACAAAAATTAGCCTGGCATGGTGGCATGCACCTATAGTCCCAGCTACTTGGGAGGCTGAGGCAGGAGAATGATTTGAACGGAGGAGGTGGAAATTACAGTGAGCTGAGATCATGCCACTGCACTCCAGCTGGGGGGACTGAGCGAGACTCCTTTTCAAAAAATAAATAAATAGATAAATAAATAAATAAAAGAATAGTGCAATCCTACCAATAAACACACAACCATGCCAACATGTTCTCCCCACCAAGATTCTTGGTTATAAGCCAAAGAAACTAATGCTGGATACTTTGGACAGAAAGGAGATTTGTGGGCCAGGCACGGTGGCTCACGCCTGTAATCCCAGGACTTTGGGAGGCCGAGGTGGGTGGATCACTTAAGGTGAGGAGTTCGAGACCATCCTGGCCAACATGACAAAATCCCATCTCTACTAAAAATACAAAAAACTATCCAGTGTGTTGGTGGGCACCTGTAACCCCAGTTACTCAGGAGGGAGGCTGAGGCAGGAGAATCACTTGAACCCAGGAAGTGGAGGTTGCAGTGAGCTGAGATTGTGCGTGAGATTCCGTCTCAACAACAACAACAATAACAACAACAAAAAGAGATTTGTGAAGAGGATTTGGGGAAGCCTTAAGATTCTCCAGGTGACCTGGAGAGCAAGAGAGATCCGCTGAGCTCACTCCTGCAGCCGACCTCCCGCAACCCCTCATGCTGTGCCCAGAATGCATACAGGTTTTCCCATTGTTAGCCTCTGATTCAAGGTCTGGGCAGACTCCGTCAGATACCACACAAGGGAGGCTGGGAAAGTGAGTGTCTTGCATTTGTGCTTCAAGTCAGTGCATCCCCTAAACATAGGAAATGGGTTCAGGTGACAAATGTCCCAAGATGTCAACAGTGGTTATTGCTGGGTGGTTGTCTTCTATGGTGTTTTAAAAAAAGTATTATTTAGAAGTTCAAATATACACAAATGTAGACACAATATTAAAATAGATACCATCTCTAGCTTCGTTATCAGCTCACGGGCAATTGTGATATTGTGAAATATATATTTGGGCCTTCTCTCACCGGGCATCCTCGTGGAAGTGACATCGTGTTGGCCTGCATGGCCATCCCTGACGCACCACCGTGATGCTGAGGGAAGACAGGACAACCTGGAAGTCCAACTACTTCCTTAAGATCATCCAGCTTTTGGATAATTATCTGAAATGTTTCATCATGGGAGCAGACACTGTGGGCTCCAAGCAGACACAGTAGATCCACCTTTCCCTCCAAGGGAAGGCCGTGGTGCCAATGGGCAGGAACACCATGATGCGCAAGGCCACCCAAGGACAACTGGAAAACATCCCAGCTCTGGAGAAACTGTTGCCTCCTCTGCAGGGGAATGTGGGCTTTGCGTTCACCAAGGAGGACCTCACTGAGGTCAGGGATCTGCTACTGGCCAATAAGGTGCCAGCTGCCACCCGTGCTGGTGCCATTGGCCCATGTGAAGTCACTGTACCAGCCCAGAACACTGGTCTGGGGCCCGAGAAGATTTCTTTTTTCCAGGCTTTAGGCATTACCACTAAAATCTCCAGGGGCACCACTGAAATCCTGAGTGATGTGCAGCTGATCAAGACTGGAGACAGAGTGGGAGCCAGCGAAGCCACACTGCTGAACACGCCGAACATCTCTCCCTTCTCCTTTGTGCTGGTCATCCAGCAGGTGTTCAACAATGGTAGCATCTACAACCCTGAAGTGCTTGACATCACAGAAGAAACTCTGTATTCTGGCTTCCTGGAGGGTGTCTGCAATGTTGCCAGTGTGTCTGCAAACTGGCTACCCACCTGTTGCATCAGTACCCCATTCTATCATCAGTGGGTACAAAGGATGCCTGGCTCTGTCTGTGGAGACTGATTACACCTTCCCGCCTGCTGAAAAGATCAAGACCTTCTTGGCTGATCCATCTGCCTTTGTGGCTGCTGCCCCTGTGGCCACTACCGCCACGGCTGCTCCTGCTGCTGCGGCAGCCCCAACTAAGTTTGAAAACGAGGAGTCGGAGGAGTTGGATGAGGATATGGGATTTGGTCTCTTTGACTAACCACCAAAAAGCAACCAACTCAGCCAGCTTTATTTGCAAAATAAGCAAATAAAGGCTTACATTTTTTTTTAAAGTATGCATATATTTGGTCTTCATCCGGTTTCCTGGCATACAACTCCTAAAATCCTAGAATCTCTAAAGTGACATGCCATTTTCTGTATATGAATGAGTTGACTGTTGGCTGGCCACCCCCAGCAGCTTGCTGGTCACTGGAAAGACCAGGGAAGGATCAGAGGGTTGGGACTTTCAGTCCCACCCCCGCCTAACCTCCAGGGAAGGGAGAGGGGCTGAAGGTCAAGTTGATCAGCAATGGCCACGGTTTAATCAATCATGCCTACGTAATGACGCTTCCATACAAGCCAAAAAGATGGGGTTCAGGGAGCCTCCAAGCAGCTGAACACATGGAGGTTTCTGGAGGGTGATGTGCCCGGGGAGGGCATGGAATCTCCGTGCCCCATTCCACATGCCTGGCCCTGCGCATCTCTTTATCTGCATCCTTTGTAATATCCTTTATCATAAACCGATAATATAAGTAAAGTGTTTATCCGAGTTCTGTGAGCCACTCTAGCAAATTAATTGAACTCAAGGAGAGGGTCTTGGGAACCCAGATTTAAAGCTGTCAGTCAGAAGCACAAGCAAAACAACCTGGGGCTCGCGATTGGCGTCTGAAGTCTTGTGGGACTAAGCCTCCAATCCGCGGGATCTGAGGCTGTTTCCTAGGTAGACAGTGTCAGAATTGAGCTGAATTCTGCTGCTTGCTTGGTGTATGGGGAGATACCCCCACACATCTGGTCACTGAAGTATCTGTGTTGTTTAGTAAGAAAATAGGGGGAGCACTTTGGTTTGTTTTTTTCCTGTATCCTCAGAGCAATTTTATTTCATTTATACTTTTATCCATCTCCCTCTCCCCATTTCAAAGTAATACAGGAGTTAAGAAATTACTTAGGCAGATAGTGAGGGTAGGGAAGTCCTCGGTAAATTTTCCTTTTAATGAAAAGCAGCCCCAACTTATTTTCCTTTCTAACAAAGAGCAGCCTATAAAATCTAGCTGCAGGGACACAGATGCCAGCAATTGTGCCAATCATGTTCAAGATGGCGGCTCCATCTTCTCTTCTCTTTATCCGCCAGGCGTACAGTAAGGAGCAGACAACATGGCGCTGGTCAACGGGAGAGTTCATTTACATAATAAGATTAGGGCAGGGCGTCCAGCATTCCCGGTGCTATGTAAATGTCATACTTGATTGACGATGTAAATCAGACACCATCTCCTCAAACCTGCCTTTAAAATGTGGCACATCTGCTGCCCGCTGGTCTTTTCCACTGGGAGACCTTTCTCTCTCGTAGAGTACTGTTTCTCTTTCTCTTCTCTTCTGCTTATTAAACCTCCACTCCTAAACTCCTCGTGTGTGTCCGTGTCCTAAATTTTCCTGGCACAAGACAAAGAACCCCAGGGTATGTCTTAGACAACACAGCTGCTTCAAAAGTAAGCAGCAGTCGTCATATCATGTAAAGTCATCCCTATTTTAGTACTTATCCCTAGAACAGGAGGACTATGCTTTAAAAATATAACCTTTACCCCTTTCCTCACTTTCCCTCCCCCCACCTTCTTTAAAAAACAAAAATAAAACTATAACTTAATACTACAATCACACTTTAAAAAACTAACAATAGGCCAGTCACCTTGGCTCCTGCCTGTAATCTCAGAACTTTGGGAGGCCAAGGTGGGAGGATTGCTTGAGCCCAGGAGTTTGAGACCAGCCTGGATAACATAGTGAGACCTCGTCTCTACGAAAACTAAACAAAATTAGCTGAGTGTGGTGGCACATGCCTTTAGTCCCAGAGGCTGAGGTGAGAGCATCCCTTGAGCCCAGGAGGTCAAGGCTGCAGTGAGCTGAGATCACGCCACTGCACTCCAGCCTGGGCAACACAGCCAGACCCTCAAAGCAAAACAAAGCAGGGAGATTTACTCTCTTTTTAATGTTTTCTTCTATTACTTTATCAGAAAAAAAAAATAAGGCTATTAACATTTAAAATTTGTTCTCAAAAATATTAGTCCACAGGTGAGCATGCCCCAAATACCCAGAGGAAAAAGGCCAGTCGGGCACACAGCCTAACCCAGTGGAGATGGGTAAGTCCCTGCAGCAAGGGGTGAGGATGGCCTCAGAGCCAGGACAGTGACAGGGTGGGTGAGGCCTGGGCCTCCTGGCCAGCTCCCCTCTGAGGAGCTTTGCCTGTCTGTCTTCTCTGCAGGAGCCTTCCTCCGTGTGTCTTGCCAATGGCAAGAGGCGAGGGAACTCAGCGGGGAGCCAAGCTGCTCATGGGTGACAGGCCCCGAACCAGAGACAGGCCCTCAGCCAATCTCCGCCTCCCTCCCTCCCTTCCTCCCTCCCTCTCTTTCTCTTTGTCTCTCTCTGACACGCACACACTCCCAGGGAGAGGACTCTGGTCTAATTATATCCTGGGAAGTGGGGCATGTTTCATGGCATGTTTAACTCCTGAGAGCCTTGTGCTAAAACCCTGCCTGGATGGGTCTAGACAGCTCAAGGCAATGACTTGAAAGGGGGCCATTCTTGTAAGCTGGAGAGACAGCCCAGGGGGTGCCCACCTCACACGAGAGCTTGGCCGGTTGCCTCCAATGGTCAGGAGGTGATGAGGCTGCAGGGTGAGGGAGGCCCTGCAGGCAGCAGCTCACACAGAGGCAGGGCCTGTGGCATCACAGAACCCCAGACTCCGCACACTGGCCAGGCCTTTGTCCACGCAGCAGGCGCCAAGGAAGAGCTCTGTGCCTCTGTGGGGCTGGCATCAATGCCTGTCTCCTTTTTCCTGAGGTTCCACAGTGCAAGCCACCTGTGCCCACCTGGCTCATGGGATTGCAATGATGAAGGTGGAGAAAGCGGGGCCTTTGGATGGTCCCTCCATGACCTCTGCCAGGGCTGGGGCCTCACAAAGGGACGAAGTGAACAAAAGTCAGGAGGGCCTTTGCAGAGCATCCGTTCCACCGTGAGGAACAGCCAGCGGCCACCTGACCCAGCCCAGGCCTTCTGTAGATGGCAGCAACTCCAGGGGGGTCAGTGACTGCCCCACTAAGGCAGTTGCTTGGAGCACTGACGCAGATCCAGAGAGCCAACCCCCCACCCTGAACTCTCACTAAGGTTAGTACAGGCTTTCCATCGGGAGAAGGCTGCAAGGTGACCCGCCTGGAGCCCCTCAAGAACACAGGGCTTCTCCAGTCACGGGGCAGGGGGCAGGGCCGGGCTACAGAAGGCTATGGACGCTGGACTTGACCACTGGGCGGCGGGAGCCACATGAACTTCTTGAGCAGGGGTGTCTGCAGGACCAAAGTCAGCAGTGATACTTAAGAGAACTTAGGATGTAGAGAGCTGGGAGGAAGCCCAGGCTGGAAGCAGCTGCAGCTGCCCAGGAGTGAGAAAATGCAGATCTGGAGAGAGGTCAGGGGAATGAATCAGGTTCAAGATGCACTGTGAGGAGCAAACTGCAGAGACTCCAGCTGACTCCACGGACGTCAGTTGAGCTGCTGACTCAGGCCCATGCTTGTGTCTGGGAGCAGGAAACTGACTCTGGCTAGTTTAAGCAGCGGGGAATTTAATGGAAGTCCACAGTGGGGAGAGCTGACAGAATGGACAATAGACAGGGGGAAACCAGGCTTGGGAAAATCAGGAAGTGAGGGCTCTGGGGACGGAAGCCAGTCAGCCAGTCTCGGCCAGGACCCTAGGGCCGCAGCCACTCCTGCCGCACCTGCTTTTATAAAGGACCTCTTACCACCAGTGTCCTCATCTCACTCACTCAGGAGCCAAAGCCCTAGGCAAGAACGACCAATTGGCCAGGGGACGCCACATTCCTGTCCCAGGTTGGGGCTGGCTGGGAAGGATGTGACCCCTTTGGCCCTCCTTGAGGGAAGCAGGCATAAGGCGATCTCCTCCAAGGAGGTCAGGGTGCTCTTAGGATGGGGCACTGGACACCCCCAAAATACAGCCAGCCTCCACCTGGCCTTGTCACCATTCCACTGGTTCCCCAACTTGCTGAGCCCTTTCCCCACCCTCTTCCTCTCCTGAAACTGCTCCCCAGGGCTTCTCCCCCATTTGTGCTGCATCCAATGCCGCTGCAGACGGCAGCTGGGTGTGTTGGCCTCCAAGCTTCCAGGGCTCTTGAGGAAGGTCCTGGCTCTGCAGGCCCCTCCCTCCCTCAGTTTACCCTTCATACTGCCCCAGAACAAGCTTCCCATCTCCCTCAGCATGAAGCCTAATGTCCTTCCAGGGTGCCTGGGCCTTTCATGCATCTGCCACGCCTGCTTGCCACAGTCTTTCCCACAGCAGGCACAACCTTACTTTTGGGGTGCTTCTGCCTGAAAGTCCTCTGAACCCCATCCACCAGCCATCTTGTCCTGCTGGGGCTGGCCAACCCCTCCTCAGCCTGCAGGTCCCCTCTCTCCCTCCTCAGGTTTCTAAGTGCTCCTTCTCCTTGATCCCACCACGTTTGTACATATCTCAACCAATGAATTTATTTCCCCCAGAAATATCACATTTTGTGACATTTGTTTGCAATCCTTTTTCCCTTTTAATGACCACTCCTGGTTCCATTCCTTTCCCCTCCCATTTTTGCAGGTAGCACTTTTCCTGAATTCGGTGTGTCGCTTTCCAATCCATTCCAGCTTCTTTTACACACCTATGCCTCCACAACCAGTTCCTGGTGCAGCCTTTGGCAGTGTTGGTTTTTGTCCCATTGACAAGAGTCATCGGGCACCAGGCGCCATTCCAGGCCTTCGCTTTTCCTGCTCAGCACCCTCCAGGCGATCCGCAGGCTATGCAGTGGCCACTCTTCTGTCAGCCGTGTGGCATCTCTCCTCAAAGGACAGAACCTGTGTCTTTTCTGCTCTGTGTTCCCAATTAGGTGCCCGAGAAATATTTTTGAATGAATATTTGCATGACTCAAGACTCATTTTCAGTATTTCTATTGGAAATGTCACATCCATGCCCAATTACACGGCTTCCTTCCCACCTTCCGTCTCCCTCATGGCCTGCCTTTTTTTGAATTCTAGGTTTTATATTTATTTTTGTTTTATTTTTTGAGTTAGGGTCTCACTCTGTCACCCAGGCTGGAGTGCAGTGGTGCAATCTCGGCTCGCTGCAGCCTCAACCTCCTGGGCTCAAGCCATCCTCCCACCTCAGCCTCTCGAGTAGCTGGGACTACAGGCATGCACCACCACACCCAGCCAATTTTTGTATTTTTAGTAGAGATGGGGTTTCACCATGTTGGCCAGGATGGTCTCAATTCCCTGACCTTGTGATCCGCCTGCCTCAGCCTCCCAAAGTGCTGGGATTACAGGCGTGAGCCACTGCATCCGGCCATATCTGGCTAATTTTTAAAATTTTTTGTAGAGATGAATGTCTCACTATGTTGCCCAGGCTGGTCTTGAACTCCTGGACCCAAGTAATCCTCTCACCTTGGTCTCCCAAATTGCTGGGATTACAGACATGAGCCACTGCACCCAGCCTGTGTTCTAGGTTATAAATCTACCCTCTCTTTCACCCTTCCCTGCAGCTCTCTCCTCCTCATCTAACATCTTCAGTCATGCTGATCTTTTGGAGAACATTTGAACATAAATTTGAAAAATATAAAATGAGGCCAGGCATGGTGGCTCACACCTGTAATCCCAGCACTTTGGGAAGCCGAGGCAGGTGGATTACCTGAGGTCAGGAGTTTGAGACCAGCCTGACCAACGTGGAGAAACCCTGTCTCTACTAAAAATACAAAATTAGCCTGGCACAGTGGTGCATGCCTGTAATCCCAGCTACTTGGGAGGCTGAGGCAGGACAATCACTTGAACCCGGGAGGTGGAGGTTGCCACGAGCCGAGATCATGCCATTGCACTCCAGCCTGGGCAACAAGAGCGAAACTCTGCCTCAAAAAAAATATATATATACACGTATATATGTGTGTGTGTGTGTGTGTGTATATATAGTATACATGTATGTATGTGTATATATAGTATACATATATGTATGTGTATATATAGTATACATACATGTATATGTATATATGTACATATATACACACATATGTATATGTATATATACGTATATATACACACATATATACACATATGTGTATATGTATATACATATATATACACATATGTGTATATGTATATACATATATATACACATATGTGTATATGTATATACGTATATATATACACATATATACACATATGTGTATATGTATATACGTATATATATACACATATATACACATATGTGTATATGTATATACATATATAGACACACATATGTGTGTGTATATATACACACACATATGTGTGTATATATATACGTATACATATATATGTATATATATAATGAAATGACCATAAATGACCCACCTCTGCCAGTAGGAATAAATCAAATGGCCAAGTCCCAGGTAATGAAGTGATTACTAGGTATCACTGCATACATTTTTATATGTCACATTATAATATAAGTAGTTTCCATATTATAAAAGTTATTTAAGCATAAGTCTTAATGGCTGCATAACAGCCAAGTGAATTTAGTAATTTATCTGATCACTTCTCTATTAGATATTTTATTTCCACTTCCATTTTTTTGGTATTAGAGATAAGGTTGATTATAGAGCATCTTATGTATTTAAGGTTATAGCTTGTTTTTTTTGAGATGGAATCTTGCTCTGTCACCTTGGCTGGAGTGCAGTGGCACAATCTTGGCTCACTGCAACCTCCCCCTCCCGGGTTCAAGCAATTCTCCTGCTTCAGCCTCCCTAGTAGCTGGGATTACAGGCGCCTACTACCACACCTGGCTAATTTTTGTATTTTTAGTAGAAACACGGTTTCACCAGATTGGCCAGGCTGGTCTCCAACTCCTGACCTCAGGTAATCCACTCGCCTCAGCCTCCTAAAGTGCTGGGATTACAGGCATGAACCACCATGCCCAGCCACAAGTTATAGCTTTAGAATGGAGTTTTACAAGAGCACTTACTGGGCCAAAGGGCATGAGGTTGCTAAGGTTCCTTACACACATTGACAAATCGGTTCACTTTACACAAGCAAGCGAGTCTCCCTTCTCCCAGCAGTGGCTTAGTGAGGACGCATGTTCTACAACAGCACTTTCTGTAACCCTGGATGCTATACATTGTTAAAGTCAGCTAATCTGATAGATAGAAAATATATCTTAAGTGTGTATTTATTTGATTATATATTTTCATTTATTTTTGTTGTTGTTGTTGTTGTTGTTGTTGTTTTTGAGACAGAATCTCGCTCTGTCGCCCAGGCTGGAGTGCAGTGGCACAATCTCGGCTCACTGCAAGCTCCGCCTCCTGGGTTCAGGTGATTCTCTTGCCTCAGCCTCCTGAGTAGCTGGGATTACAGGCGCCCGCCACCACACCCAGCTAATTTTTGTATTTTTAGTAGAGATAGAGTTTCACCAGGTTAGCCAGGCTGGTCTCGAATTCCTGGCTTCATGTGATCCACCTGCCTCCATCTCCCAAAGTGCTGAGATTACAGGTGTGAGCCACCGCGCCCAAGCTGATTATATTTTTTTCAATAGTTTCATAATCAATTGTGGTTTTTTTATGTGTGATTTCTCTACTCATTCTTTACATATCTTGGAGTAATATTATTTTTCTTTAGAATTTAATCATGTAGTAAGAATTTCAACTCTTTGTGATCTTGTCTATCAATATCTTTTACCAGATTTTCTTTTCTTTTCTTTCTTTTATTTTCCCCCAAGACAGAGTCTTGTTCTTGTTGCCAAGGCTGGAGTGCAGTGGTGAAGTCACGGCTCACTGTAGCCTCGACCTCCCAGGTTCAAGTGATCCTTCCACCTCAGTCTCCTGAGTAGTTGGGGCTACAGGCATGTGCCACCACGGCCGGATAATTTTTTAAATTTTTCATAGAGATGGGATCTCACCATGTTGCCTAGGCTGGTCTTGAACTCCCAGGTCCAAGCGATTCTCCCACCTCAGCCTCCCAAAGTGCTAGAATTACAGGTATGAGCTACTGTGCTTGGCCCAGAGACTTTTAATTTTTTTTTTTTTTTTTTTGAGATGGAGTCTCACTCTATTGCCCAGGCTGCAGTGCAGTGGCACGATCTTGGCTCACTGCAACCTACACCTCCCGGGTTCAAGAGATTCTCCTGCCTCAGCCTCCCGAGTAGCTGGAATTACAGGTGCCTGCCACCACGCCCAGTTAATTTTTTGTATTTTTAGTAGGGACAGGTTTCACCATGTTGGCCAGGCTGGTCTCAAACTCCTGACCTCAAGTGATCCTCCCGCCTCTGCCTCCAAAGTGCTGGGATTATAGGCATGAGCCACTGCGCCCGACCGAGTCTTTTAATTTTTAACAACTTTATGCTGGGCTTGGTGGCTCTGTAATCCCAGCACTTTGGGAAGCTGAGGTGGGAGGATCACTTGAGGTCAGGAGTTCCAGGCTACAGTGAGCTATGATCATGCCACTGCACTCCAGCCTGGACAACAGAGCGAAAGCCTGTCTCTAAATAAATAAATAAATAAATAAACCTTTATAATCACAATATCTGACTTAATTGAAACATTTAGTCATGATAGTACATCTCAGACATCTCATGCTATTTTCCAAGCAGAGGATGTTTTGTTCCATATAGTTTACACTACTCCTGTGTTATTCCTGAGAGATTTTATTGTTTACACTTTAATGCAATGAGAGGCCAGAGGCCTCTGCTTACAGGTCAGTTTCCCTCACTGCCATATGGAATAGTCTTTTCTTAGCTCAATGTGGCTCAGAGTGTTTTATAATCAAATCTATCAATCTTTTCAAATCTATCAATCTTTTCTTATATAATTAGAAAGTCCTCTTGTCTCTAGTGATTGCATTGCTTATTTTCCTTCATTTGTCTTTAGATTTTATAGTGGGTTTTTTTTTTTTTTTTTTAGACTCACTTTTTTGGGTCTCACTCAGTTGCACAGGCTGTAGTGCAGTGGCACTATCTCAGCTTACGCAACCTCCACCTCCTAGGTTCAAGTGATTCTCGTGCCTCAGCCTTCTGAGTAGCTGGGATTACAGGCACCCGCCACCATGCCTGGCTAATTTTTGTATTTTTAGTAGAGATGAGGTTTTACCATGTTGGCCACGCTGGTCTCAAACTCCTGACCTCAAGTGATCCGCCCGCCTTGACCTCCCAAACTGCTGGTATTACAGGCATGAGCCACTGCGCCCAGCCCAGATTTTATGGTTTTTGGTTTATTTTTTTTACACCTAAGTCAAATCCATCTGGAGTTTATTCTGATGGGGTGGATCTAGGAACTGTTTGGAAATTTGCAACAAGAAATATATTTATAGTCCCTGGCCCATTTTAGAGGCCATATTGTCAAGGAAATAATCCAACATAAAAGACCTGCAAAGATTTTCATAGCAACACTATTTACAATAGCAACAGTTTGGAAAGCCCGTATACCCACCATTAGGGGGAGAGTTAAGCAAACACAGACTAGGAGAAAGAAGGGTGTCTATGATGGTTTTTCTTTTTCTTTTCTTTCTTTTTCTTTTTTTTAAGAGACAGAGTCTTGCTCTGTTGCCCTGGCTGGAGTGCAGTGGTGTGATCATAGCTCACTGCAGCCTGGAACTCCTGGGTTCAAGTGATTCTTCCACCTCAGCCTCTTGAGTAGCTGGGACTACAGGTGCATGCCACCACGCATGGCTACTTTTTTTTTTTTTTTTTTTTTGAGACAGAGTTTCACTCTTGTTGCCCAGGCTGGAGGGCAATGGTGCTATTTCAGCTCACTGCAACCTCCACCACCTGGGTTTAAGTGGTTCTCCTGCTTCGGCCTCCCGAGAAGCTGGGATTACAGGTGCCTGCCACCACACCCGGCCAATTTTTTGTATTTTTAGTAGAGATGGGATTTCATTATGTTGGCCAGGCTGGTCTTGAACTCCTGACCTCAGGTGATCCACTCACCTTGGCCCCCCAAAGTGCTGGGATTACAGGTGTGAGCCACCCCTCCCGACCAACTAAATGTTTTTAAATAGAGATAGGGTCTCCTGTATTGCCCAGGCTGGTTTCAAATTCCTGGCCTCAAGTGATTTTCCCATCTTGGTCTCCCGAAGTGCTGGGATCACAGGTGGATTACAGACATGAATATAAAATGTACGTACTCTATGCTTACACTTATATAAAATCATACAGGACTATGACCACAGAATTGGGACAAAGACACAAGTGGCAGGCTTGTAAGAAATTACTGACTGCTGCTGCAGGGCAGGTGGGTGGCTCTCTCCTTTGAGGGTGTTCAGAGAGGGAATCTGAGCTGGACGAGGTGGCATGATCCTGTAGTCCCAGCTACTTGAGAGGCCGAGGTGGGAGAATCCTTTGAGCCCAGGAGTTCAAGACCAGCCTGGGCAACATAGAGAGACTTCAACTCTTTAAAACAACAACAAACAAACAAAAACAAAGAGAATCTGGAGACATGAGAGGTGCCCCTGGGTGAATTATTTTCCCTTTATATTTATTTGTTTGTGTGTTTGAGACAGAGTCTCATTCTGTTGCCCAGGCTGGAGTGCAGTGGTGTGATCACAGCTCACCACAGCCTCGACCTCCTGGGCTCAAATGATCCACCTGACTCAGCTTCCTGAGTAGCTAGGACTATAGGCACACTATGCTTGGCTAATTTTTGCATTTTTTTAAAAAAAGAGACGGGGTTTCGCCATGTTGCCCAGGCTGATCTTGAACTCCTGGGCTCAAGCAGTCGTCCCACTTCAGCCTCCCAAAGTGCTGGGATTACAGGTGTGAGCCACGGCAACCAGTCCAATTTCCCCTTTTATTTAAATTCTATTAATATCAGCAAAAGATTTGTTGCATTAATTCAGTAGCCTCCTGACAATTACAACAGGTATGTTTCAAGACCTTTGCTACTTTCCAAATTTGCACATAAGGAAATGTTCCTGCAGCTCCTCATTCCCTAAATCATCATGTCTTCATAGACAGCCCCTCTGTATCTTGTCCTTATTCTTGCATCTTTTCAGCCATCACTAGTTTTGCTTTGTTTTGTTTTGTTTTTGAGACAGAGTCTCACTCTGTCACCCCGGTTGGAGTGCAGTGGCACGATCTCGGCTCACTGCAACTTCCGCCTCCTGGGTTCCAGAGATTCTCCTGCCTCAGCCTCCCAAGTAGCTGGGATTACAGGAATGAACCACCAAGCCTGGCTAATTTTTTTGTATTTTTAGTAGAGACAGGGTTTCACCAGGTTGGTCAGGCTGGCCTTGGCCATGTGACTGGCTTTGGCCAATGGGACTCTTCGGAGGCATGACACAAGATGAGCCTTGATAAGCGCTTGCACCTTATGTCTGTTCTCTCAGATCACTCCCTCCAAGCCTGGTTGCCATGCGGTAAGGAAGTCCTGGCGAGCCAGCACAGGAAGAAGGACAGAGCTCCCAGCTCAGTGCAGACACATGAGCAATACTCGTGAAGCCAAAGAACCTCCCTGCCAAC
This sequence comes from Pan paniscus, assembly GCF_029289425.2. NCBI lineage: Eukaryota > Metazoa > Chordata > Mammalia > Primates > Hominidae > Pan > Pan paniscus. The sequence goes on along the minus strand of NC_073264.2, from coordinate 36,689,312 downwards.
GCACAGGATCATGAGAAACAATCAAGGTTGTTTTAAGCCACTGAGTTTTTGGCTGGTTTATTACACAGCAATAGGTAACTGAAACACATGGGAATGTGGACGCAGTAGGATGCTAAGGCAGAAATTAAAATACAAAGGAAGACGTTCATCGTAATCGAGACTTTGTAAAATGCATGCCTATACCAAAAACCAGGATTAGAAGCTACTTTAAAATTAAATAAAGTGCCTGCTGCTCATTGGGTTACTTTTTAAAGTATATATTTCTTTAAAAGTGCTGTAAGAAACTTCAAAAAGCCAGTCATAGCTCCTGCTATCAAGAACTTCCAGTCATTGGGAAAAGTAATGCCAGGGAGCTCTTAAGAACAGTGCTGGTGACTCCCAGCCCAGAGAGGGACTGCCTGGATAGGAGAGGTTCTGGGGCTAGCGGAAGGCTAGTGCAGCTTGCAGGAGAAGCAACCTATATCTTCTTTTTATTGAAAAGTGTCTCTCCATAAGGAAGGAGCTCCACCATCAAACAGAATGAATGTGTGTGTGTGTGTGTGGGTGTGTGTGTGTCTGCGTGTGTGTGTGTGTGTGTGTGCGTGTGACTCTATCCTCGGGAAAGCCCCCAGTCCTGAGCCTGGTGGTTGAGACAGGACTGGGTTCTGCCTCCAGGCTCACAGGGCCTTTTTGGGACCCAGTGACAAGTCTTGAACTCTCAGTTCTTCAAGTCAGCTTCAGACCAAACCATGCTGGGCTTGCCCTCAGCAAGTGGGTGACACGATGTGACATGCAGTGCCGGATGTTCTGCAGTTAGTTGAGCTCTCGCTGGCTGAAATATACCACATGTGAGCTGTGCGTGAAATTAGGAAAATTACAGCATTGGTAAGGAAGGCATGACATCTGGGAAAGTACCCTTTTTTTTTTTTTTTTTTTTTGAGATGAAGTGTTGCTCTTTGTTCCCCAGGCTGGAGTGCAATGACGTGATCTCCACTCAGTGCAACCTCTGCCTTCCAGGTTCAAGTGATTCTCCTGCCTCAGCCTCCTGAGTAGCTGGGATTACAGGCATGTGCTACCATGCCCAGTTAATTTTTGCATTTTTAATAGAGATGAGGTTTCACCATGTTGGCCAGACTGGTCTCGAATTCCTGACCTCACATGATCCACCTGCCTTGGCCTCTCAAAGTGCTGGGATTACAGGTGTGAGCCACCTCACCCGGCCTGGAAAGTACTTTAAAAAAAAAACTTGGCCAGGTGTAGTGGCTCGCACCTGTAATCCCAGCACATTGGGATGCCGAGGCGGGCAGATCACGAGGTCAAGAGTTCGAGACCAGCCTGGCCAACGTGGTGAAACTCCAGCTCTACTAAAAATACAAAAATTAGCTGGGCGTGGTGGCGTGCACCTGTAGTCCCAGCTACTTGGGAGGCTGAGGCAAGAGAATCGCTTGAACCCGGGAGGCAGAGGTTGCAGTGAGCCAGGATGGTGCCACTGCCCTCCAGCCTGGCGAGAGAGCAAGACTCCGCCTCAAAAACAAACAAACAAAAAAACCCTTAGGTAATTTGGCAAAACAAGCTACTATAAAGACATTCCATCCTTTCAATTTCTTGACTGTAGTGTTCATATACATTTTATATACATTTATAAGCTCAAATGAATATTAATAATATTAATATTAAACTAATAATGAATATTAATAAAAAAACTAGGATGCCATTGATCATGCTGTGTGCGAAAGTTTGGCTGGGATTTTATGACCTATTTAGAGGCAAATTTTCTGTTAGCACTATTGTGTCTGGTTCATGAGATGAACTAATAGTTATTTCCTGGTGTTTCAGGTAGCCCTGGCTACCTGGCCCCAGCTAGTCTGCCATCCTCTCGCAGAAGCACATCATGTAATTCAGCCATTCCAGACCCAATCACTTCTGAAAAAGTGGGAGCACTGTTTCTGCCAACCCAGAGTCTTTTGTAACTGAGCCCGGGTCACCCGCAGAGAGAGTTACGCAGGGAGATCTTGGTTCGATCTGACTCTTTAAAGGGAAGAACACTGTGTTTGCGACACTTCTGGTCCTCCTTGTGAAATGAAGTGCTGAGTCACCTCTATGAGGAATTCCTGTAATGAGCTTCCTAGATTTCCCAAGCCTCCTTTTATATTCATTTTTCCTTGATTAAGAAATGAGTGCAGGCCAGGTGTGTTGGCTCATGCCTGTAATCCTAGCACTTCGGGAGGCCAAGGAGGGAGGATCACTTGAGCTCAAGTGTTCAAAACCAGCCTGGGTCACATGGTGAAACCCCATCTCTACAAAAAATACAAAAGAATTAAAAGAATTAGCTGGGTGTGGTGGTACATGACTGTAGTCCCAGCTACTTGGGAGGCTGATGCAGGAGAATTGCTTGAACCTGGGAGATAGAGGTTGCAGTGAGCTGAGATTGTGCCACCGCACTCCAGCCTGGGTGACAGAGCGAGACCCTGTCTCAAAAAAAAAAAAAAAAAAAATAGTAGCCTAGTCAATATCACAGAAGGTAGGGAGACATAGGTGTTAACAGCTGGGACTCCTTCAGGTGCCGCACAGGGGGCTTTGAAACAGAACCTGTCTCTTTCTCTCTCTCTCTCTCTCTCATTTTTTTTTTTTCTTGAGATGGAGTTTCACTCTTGTTGCCCAGGCTGGAGTGCAGTGGCGCGATCTCAGCTCACTGCAACCTACACCTCCCAGGTTCAAGCAATTCTCCTGCCTCAGCCTCCGGAGTAGCTGGGATCACAGGCGTGTGCCACCACGCCCGGCTAATTTTTGTATTTTTGGTAGAAATGGGATTTCACCATATTGGCCAGGCTGGTCTCGAACTCCTGGCCTCAGGTGATCCACCTGCCTCAGCTTCCCAAAGTGCTGGGATTATAGGCGTGAGCCACGGCGCCTGGCCTCTCTCTCTTTCTTTTTTTTTTTTTGAGACAGTCTCACTCTGTCACCCAGGCTGGAGTGCAGTGGCGCAATCTCTGCTCACTGCAACCTCCGCCTTCCGGGTTCAAGTGATTCTCCTGCCTCAGCCTCCTGAGTAGCTGGGATTACAGGTGCACACCACCACGCCTGGCTAATTTTTGTATTTTTGGTAGAGCCGGGGTTTCACCATGTTGGTCAGGCTGGTCTCGAACTCCTGACCTCGTGATCCACCCACCTCGTGATCTGCCTGCCTCAGCCTCCCAAAGTGCTAGGATTACAGACATGAGTCACCGCACCTGGCCTCTTTCCCTCCCTCCCTCCCTCCCTTTTCTTTCTTTCTTTTTCTTTCTTTCTCTCTCTTTCTTTCTTTCTTTCTTTCTTTCTTTCTTTCTTTCTTTCTTTCTTCTTTCCTTCCTTCCTTCCTTCCTTTTTCTTTCTTTCTCTTTCTCTCTCTTTCTTTTTTCTTCTTTTTCTTTTTCTTTTAGATATGGGGTCTACACTACGTTGCCCAGGCTGGTCTTGAACTCTTGGGCTCAAGCAATCCTTCTGCCTGTGCCTCCCAAAATTCTGGGATTACAGGCATGAGCCACCACACCTGGTCCAGAACCTGCCCTTTCTATTTACTAAAGGCTCCATTCATAGATGCAGGAAAGACTGCTGGCCAGGACCCTTCCCTGGGAAAAGAGGGGCCAGCTGCATACACAGTGTTGACTTTCTGCCCAAATGGTCTGCTTCAAAAGTCCACTTTGTCTCAATGGGAACTTTTAGTTCTGACTGCTCAGTGCCCCAGGCCTCTGATATCCTGATGAGGGGAAGGCACTAGTTACTACTGTTTCTGGCTTGCTAGTCCTGCACCTTGGCTTGCCTTCCAGCCTCATTGTTTTTGTTTTGTTTGAGACAGGGTCACACGCCATCTCCCAGGCTGGAGTGCAGTGGTGCAATCATGTCTCACTGTGGCAGCCTCAACCTTGCAGGCTCAAGCAATTCTCCTATCTCAGCCTCCTGAGTAGCTGGGACTACAGGTGCATGCCACCACACCTGGCATTGTAGACACAGGGTCCCACTATGTTGCCCAGGCTGGTCTAGAACTCCTTGGCTCAAGCAATCCTCCTGCCTTTGCCTCTCAAAGTGCTGGGATTACAGGCGTGAGCCACCGTGCCTGGCCCAGCCTCATTGTTGTGCAGTCTGAACAACCAAGCTCCCGGTGAGAATTCCATGACCTGCCCTCCAGCAGGCAGCAACAGGGGTGGGCCCAGGGTCCAGCTGGACGCATTCCTTATGGTCTCCTCTTGCCCACTGGCAGCCAAGGATCTGGTCTGAGCAAGGCCTTCTCACAGTTCACTGTTGGAGTCCTCACTGTGAATAACCAAGAAAAACTTCCTTGCTCTTGGGGCCTGGTTTGCCTGGGCAGGCTTTGTGAGTCCCTGCTCAGAGGACACCCTGATACTCCATCAAGGGAGGGAGGCCACCATGGAGTCACTTCTGGGAAGGCAATAGAACACAGTGGTTCATGGTGGCCTCCTGGCCTCACTGCCTGCCAACTGTGGGACCTTGAGCACATCTCCTAACCTTTCTGTGCCTCAATTTGCTTACCTTTCAATTGAAGGATTTTGTAGTTCCTACCTGTGGTATAGAAAGAAGTAACCCAAACACTTGACCCATGGTAAGCTCTCAATAATGTGACCATTAATATTAGTTATTGGGGCCGGGCGTGGTGGCTCACACCTGTTATCCTAGCACTTTGGGAGGCTGAGGCGGGTGGATCACTTGAGGTTAGGAGTTTGAGACCAGCCTGGCCAACAAGGTGAAACCCCATCTCAACTAAAATACAAAAATTAGCCAGGCATGGTGGTGCATGCCTGTAATCCCAGCTACTTGGGAGGCTGAGGCACAAGAATTGCTTGAACCCGGGAGGCAGAGGTTGCAGTGAACTGAGATCGTGCCACTGCACTCCAGCCTGGGCAATACAGCTAGACTCCATCTCAAAAAAAAAAAAAAATTAGTTATTGGGCAGTGGCAAGACTATGAAGATCTTTTATCTGCCCCATTTTAGAAAATAATCCCAGTTGGTCCCACTAATCGGAGTCAACACCCCCCACCCCCATCCCCCAAACCACCTGGGCTACAGAAGGCCTTGTCTCAGCCGGATAGCCTAGAGATGCAGCACCTAGATCTTCTTCACTCCAGTGCTTGGATTTCCATGGCTTCTGTCCTAGAATGACCGTCCATCCACATTCAGCATACACTCTTCAAGTTAGGCATGAATGGGGAGGTGGAAGGTTGCTCAGGAATCTGTGTGCTGTGGAGGAAGAAGGAACACTGGCATCACACAGTCAGTGTGGATTGATATCTATATTTCCACCCTACTTTGGAAGATCCCAAGAGATGGAATCTCAGAAAAGGGAATGGTAACCACTCCCATAGGGGTTATCAGGGAGGGCTTTGTAACTGTCCAACAAGTTCTTCTTGCCTGCTGCCCAGATAGAGCCAATTTATCAAGACAGGGAACTGCAATAGAGAAAGAGTTTAATATACCAAGAGCTGACTAAATAAGAGACCACAATTTTATTATTACTAAATCAGCCTCTCTGAAAATTCGGAGGCTAGGGTTTTTCAAGTATAGCTTGGTGGGCAGGGGGCTAGGGAATCAGTATTGCTGAATGGCTGGGGATGCAATCATAGTGGTGTGGAAAATGGTCCTCTTGCACTGAGTCCATTTCTGGGTGTGGGGCACAGAAAAGTTGGGTCAAGAGGCCTGGTCTTCAGAAATGCAAATGGCTGAAAAGCCATCTTAGAAGGCCAATCTCAGGTTCTACAATAGCGATGTATGTGATATAAGAAAGTAATTGGAGAAGTTACAAATCTTGTGACTTCTGGAATAATGGCTAGTAATCATTGAACTATGTGTACATCTTAGCAGAGCTCAAGCCCCTCTCATCGTCCTAACCTGGTGGCCTTTCATTCATTTTACAAAAGTGGTTTAATTTTGTAGAAGAGCTATTATCATTTAAACTATAAACTAAATTTCTCCCAGCGTTAGCTTGGCTCACACCTAAGAATGACCAGGGGCACTTTGGAGGTTAAAGGCAGGATGGAGTTGGTTAAGTCAGATCCCTTTCACTGTCATCATTTCCTCACTGTTAAATTTTTTGCAAAGGCAGTTTCAGCTTCAGGAGGAGGTGGCATGTACTTTTCTTAATATGCCAAGGATCATGCCTCCCTAGCTTCTGAAAAACCAGTTTTCAACTAAGCCTCTTTGGTCTGAGACTCCAGGCTTTTGGCAAAGGGTTTAGAAAAGCTGCTCAGAGAATGCTGAGTGCCAAGAGAGCAGGGTTAGAGGGAAGGGCGCTGCACCAAGCCGGGATTCCTGGGTTCTGGTCCGGCTCTGCAACTCATGAGCAAGCTCCAACTCCCAGGCCCCTTCCTGGTCTGTGAAATTCAGGTGATTAGAGAACTGGTCAGAAGCTCCCCAACCTCTCCTCTAGCTTGCAAAGTCTAGCTTCCTTTGCGTTCCAGTCCCCGCCCCAACCCGGGCTGTACATCTGGACACCTGGAGGACACAACAGGATTCATCTGACTCATATTACGGTAACAGGATGCGTTTCGTGCTGCTCTCTAGACCTGGAAAAAAACATGAGTGCCAAGCGTGGACCAGTCTGAGACCGTTTCCTGTTTCTCCGAAAGCTGACTGGCTGTCAGCATCCCGGGGCGGTGTGTGCCAAAAAAGGCAGCATCTCCTAGTGCGCCCCGACCTCCGGCCGCCCCTTTTCCTTCTAGGACTGGGTGTGGCCCCTGGGTCCGCTTATTGGCGTCTGGCCCAGGAGCTGAGAAGTGTCATCACTGCCCTACCACGGGTGGAGCTGGTGCGGAAGGAGGGGCCTCCCCGCAGCCCGGCCGCACCTGCAGGGCCCTGTATGCCCAGGTGCCCCCGCACCCGGCTTGGTACAGCGGTGGTCTCAGTCGGATCCATGATGGACATATGATCCCCGGTGCCTCCGGAGGCCCCACCTGGGGAGGAGTGTGCTTGGCACATCCATAGGTCTGAAACGGGAGTTTGCGGCGGGGCCTGCTCCCAGAATGTATTCATTCACACTGCCAGACTCCAGGCCCATCAGTTCCTTCAAATCCACTGAGCTGGGATCTTCCAGGCCCCGAGACCCCAGCATGGAGGGTGGCGTTCATGGAGGCCTTTTTGACGGGATCAGGTGGGGTGAGGAGAGGGTCTGAGATACTTTTTGTGCACATCGCCGGTGTGACGGGCAGGAAGGAGTCCGCTGTCACACGCATGCCGTGGGTATTTGGAGAGAGTTTAATAAAGGAACCGTTTACAAAGGCCAGGGCCCAGCGTGGGGCAGCCACGAGGGTTAGTGCTGGAACCCGGGCGCGCGGCAGCTGCCCTGACCCTGCCTGAACCCAGAAGCGACCCAGTGAGAGAAGGAAAGAGGAGCAGCAGCGCCAGCGCTGTGCAGCCCTCAGGTGACCCGCAACACCCGTGAAGAGCCCGCAGGGAGTCCAGGAAATAAACCCGGACCTCGGCTCACCCTCCGCCGCCCATCTCTGCAGCGTTTTCCCCGGGGCTGAGCCCAACTAGGATCCCACGGGCCAGAGCCGCAGCGCCGCTGTCCCCAAGACGTGGCCAGAGGGACAAATGTCTGGCACAGCTAGCTGATGTTTAAGTGGTTTTCTTTTGTCTTTGCAATTTAGAGATAACCGTATGAAAAATAGCTGTATTCCGATATCTCAAGAGTTAAAAAATCTCACCCCAGCCGCCCTGCCCCTCGCTGGGTTTGCGGGCTTCTTTCTGGCAGAGTCTGGGAGGGCGTCCCCAGGCATTTGCTCTCCTGCCCCCGCGGTCACCCAGGAGGCCTGGGCAGCCCAGCCCCTCTGTCCAGGAAAGCCCCTGGAGTGGGTGCAAGCTCTGAATCACACGTTCCACCCTGACACCCCTTAGAAATTTAAGCTGCCTGTCATTGATCCTTCTCCGGGCCACTTTTGTACACACTTCCAGCTGAAGGAAGGCACCAGTATCTGCACATTGCTTAAAAATGAGACTATTCTCTGGGGTGAGGGGAGAAACAAAAGAAAAAGAAATGAGAATAAACACACTGCGCATCCCAACATCATAAAATATTACGAAGAGTTTTGCTTTTGCAAAATCAAATAAACTACCCACAACTGTACCTACCAAGTAAAAGTGCACCTTTGTTTGTAAGCAGAGGAATGAGGAAAACAGACTGGGGACACTTGGACTGATTTCCAGAGCATAGCTTTAGGGACCAGCCTCAGGGTGGTTGTAAAGATCACATTCAGAACAATGAGCTCTTCCTAGATGTCAGGTCACTATGCGGGACTGCACCTCCAACCCCAAGGCTACCCGCTAACCCCAAACCTCACCCTCTAAAGCTCAGCTGGGAGTGCAATGGGTTAAAATAAGTCAACCCAATGGAGTGCAGGGGCCCGGGGAGTTCCTCAGCCATGTGGAGTCCTGGTTTGCCCCCATGCCAGGCTGCTACAGGCAGGGCCCATTCATCCAAATGAACCCCTGAGCTGCTGGGGCAAGAGGGTGAAAGGAGAAGATGTCCCTCCCAGTTGGTTCCCAGGTTTGAGGGAGAAGCACAGATTCCTGCCTCCATCCAGCCCAGAAGAGAAGAAGAAGGGTCCTCCTGGGGAAGAAGTGGCCTGACCCCCATGCAGGGCTGGGAGGAGGCGGGTGAGGGGGCTGGTGTGAAGCTGCAAGTTCCCTTTGCATACCGAAAGCTTCTAGTTGCAGCCGGATGTAGGGGAAAGTGCCGGGGGAGATAAGGGGCCCCATGAGCACAGCACCCCACCATGGGAAGATAAAAATAGAAATACAGTTCTCCCCACCCCCACCCCAGCCAAAGAAAGTGTGAAAAGCCACTCTGGAATGCCACAGAAGCAGCCATGCAAATTAAACTCATTAAATGAAATAATACAAGTACAGGGCCTAGCACTAGCTTGCCACATGGTAGGTGCACAGTGAATGTTGCTCCCCTTACACACACACACACACACACACACACACACACACACACACAGAGCTGTGTCTGGCCCTACCACAAGCTGAAATGCACATTTACTTGATATATTCATCCGGCTCCTCTTTGAGAGGCAGGACCTCGGCTGCCCAAACTTGCAGGCCTCCCCGTAACTGGCCACAGCAATCCCAGCACAGAGCCCCTGGTGTGGAAGGGGCATGACAGGGCAGCCTCAGCCTCAGGTGTCAGCCCTGGTGGGCTGGGTTCCAGGCAAACATTCTGAGGCAAAGTCTCCACGAGGGTGAAGGTTCTCCCAGAGCTGGCCCTTCTGACTCCAGGCACAGGGCCTGGGGCGCCTCGTCACTTCTCCCTCCTTTCTGCCAACCAACCTCCCCCCGCTCCACATTTGCAGACAGGTAGCCAGGCCCCTCCACCTCAGGCTCCCTGCAGGGTGGCCCTGGGATGTCAGGTCTGGGGTGGGCAAAGGGAGGCTGGAAGACAGTCTCCCAGTGACTCAAGCTAGGCTGACCCCTCACTACAGAGGAGTCAACCCCTCCATTTGGACGTGGAGCTTCAGTCTCCTCCACCACACACTTGCACGAAGGGTTGGGAGACTGGGTATGGGGAAGGAAAGGGATAACGCTGAGGGCTGAGCCCTCGGGGGTAGTGCCAACCTGGATTTTGCAACAGAGCAGGCTGAGAGCGAGGACCATGTACAGAGAACCCACTGTGTGCCGGCTCTATGCCAGGCCTTTGCATAGTTTCATTTCATCTTCACCACAACTTGGTCAGGTAGGTGTTCAAGACTCATTTTATAGATGAAGAGACTGAAGCCCCGTGTTCAAGACCCATTTTACAGATGAAGAGACTGATGCCCACAGAGTTGAATTTAGTTGCTAGAGTCACACAGCTATCTGAGAGGGGTGGCCTCTGGCTCCATTGGAGGTGCTGTGTTTTCTGACTGAGGGTTGGGGCTAGTGTGGATCTGGGTAAAAGGCTGCGGATGGACTTCTGGCTGCAGCCCAAGGAACCATGTGGGGCAAGGCTGGCTCGGTGAGCATGCAGCGCTGTCACAGAGGGGTCGAGACTGTGGGCACCCTGCTGGCCAGTGGAGGGCTGTGGAAGAGGTTTGCACAGGCCTCGCTGTCCCCGAGGTCACCAGGCCTTCTCCCCTGGAGTAAGTGGGGGTCCCCAAGCCTTAGACTCCAGCGTGGGTGATGACTTCTTTCTGCCTTCCCAGTTGATGCCCTTGGAAAAGCCCCTGACTCCATCATGGGCCATAGAGTGCTGTGTAATTTCCTCTGTGGGTCAGCCCTCCACTGAAGGCTGTGACGGGGACATGACTCAGGCCTTGGCCTGCCACCGACAAGCCACCAGCTGCATGGATCCCAGCTGACTCGGTGGACACAGAAGCGGCGCCTGCTGGTTTCTGCCATTTATGCTTCATCCTACACTAGGAGAGGTGCGCCCGCCGAGGGGATGGGCCAGGCAGATTGTGGGTCACAATGGACCCACAGCATGTCAGGAACTGGGACCAGTTCTCGGTCGTCGCTGGGGAGAACCGTGACTGAGACAGACCCTCCGCCAGGTCTGGAGCAAGTCAGCCAGGATCCTCCAGGCTCAAGAATCTCAGTGGCACCAGCAAGCTATTGGAGCTGGGCCTGCTCTCCCCATCTACTCCCAAGTAAGAACATTTTCCATCTTCCCACAGGAAGTGACCCACAAGTGAATTTGCTCTTTTTGGAGAAAGGTGCTTTGCTTAGATAATTAAAAAAAAAAAAAAAGAAACCAAACCCATTCAGTGGTTACTTCAAGCTGCCTTCCAGGAATTCACCATGGATATACAGGGCCTTGAAAGGCCTCAGCTGACAGCAGGTCTTTGGAAAACAAGAAAGGTCATCTTTGGATCCCTTGTTCTGAGCTGACAGTGGCCTCCCCCTCAGGGTGGGGAAGCACAGGCCAGGGCACCAGTCATACTTCTGGGCAATTTGAAGTCATGTGTTCTGTGTCACCAAGGCCGTGACTCACCCCTGTGCTTGCCGAAGCTCATTCACAAAGGGGCGAAACTGCTCTACAAGCACTTTTCTGAGTGAGGCTGCCCACCTCCCAGAGGGGAAAACGGGTCCCACGGGAGGTGGGCCTGACCCTCCCGGGTTCAAGCGGTCCAGGCAGGGGCCCCTCAGGGCCAGGACCAGGAGAGTTCAGTTCTGTGTCCCCACCCCTTAGGACTTCAATAAATTCTGTTAGATGAATGAACCAACAGCAGAAGAAATGAAGTGAAGCTGGCACAAAACCCTAAAGCTCCTGCTTTCGATGTAGACGTTCCCTGTGTTCTTGCTCCTCGGGGAAGAGGAGAGATGCTTGTGTGACCCATGGGAGGGAGGCTGGACCTCCTCAGAGTGAGCCAACAGCGGCTGAGGGCACAGAAGTCACATGCCCAGGGCCGGCTCTCCCTCCACATCCCTCTAAGAATGTGGGAGCTGTCCTGGAATCCTTTGAGGGGGTAGGGCCACTCAGTGTCCGGGCTATTTCTGGAATTACAAACAGCTCATGTTGGTTGAGATCCTCAAAGGAGTTTCATTTATTTATTTATTTATTATTTATTGAGACAGAGTCTCACTATGTTGCCCAGGATGGTCTCGAACTCTTGGCTTCAAGTGATCCTCCCACCTCAGCCTCCCAAAGTGCTGGGATTACAGGCATGAGCCACTATGCCTGGCTCAAAATAGTTTTTTATTTCTTTTTAAACTTTATTCATTTATTTTTTGAGACAGAGTCTTGCTCTGTCATCCAGGCTGGGGTGCAGTGGTGCTATCTTGGCTCATTGCAACCTCTGCCTCCCGAGTTCAAACGACTCTTGTGCCTCAGCCTTCTGAATAGCTAGGACTATGGTCGTGCGCCATCATACCTGGCTTTTTTTTTTCTGGAGACAGAATCTGTAGCTGGGATTTTAGGCATCTGTCTCCACACCCAGCTAATTTTTGTATTTTTAGTAGAGACAGGGTTTCACCATGTTGGCCAGGATGGTCTCAAACTCCTGGCCTCAAGTGATCTGCCCACCTCGGCCTCCCAAAGTGCTAGGATAACAGGTGTGAGCCACCACACCCAGCCAAAAGAGTTTTTTTTAAATTATTGTTATTATTATTGTGCTCCTTAAAACAACAAAGGCCAGGTGACAGATGCTAAGAGCCCAGTCTAGACTGGTGCAGTCAGGCCGGGAGGAGTGAGCAGCCACTTGTGGGCCTCGGTCAGGCTGTCCTGACAGAGAGGACAGAGTAGGTGGCTATCCATGCTGCAGGTTCTGCCACCCTACAGCATCTCCTCCCTGCCTGGGAATCCCATGTTTAGTTGCTCCTGTAGGTTGGACAGCCATGATTGGGGCAGCTGCCACCCAGAGATTGTGGGGACAGTTCTGGGCTTGCCTAAGGGCTCTGGAATCTGGAATCTGGACCACATAGTACAGCAAGAGAAACAGCACACAGCTCATCCTTGAGCGTATCTAATATTCCAAAATGATTCCAGAATTAATGAGACCTCCTGGGTACCTAGTACCTAAAGGCTTAACTGGGATAGCACTCCACCCCACCCCCCATCCCACCTGCCCCACCTCTCGCAAGACATATTCAGTCCTCCATAGAGACACCTCCCTTAATGCTAAGGAGTTCACTCGGCTCAGACTTCTGGAGTGGGGAAACGGAGGCTTTCTCCATCCAGACTCATCACCCTGGAATTCTTTATTTCTCTCTTCTGATTGCGGTTTTTTTTTCTATATTCCCTATTTTTTCACTTTTTCTTTTTCACAGTCTTTTTTTTCTTGAAATATTTCTCCTTTTCTTTCTTTGTCTTCTCCTTAGTAAATCAAATTGCCTAATTGTCAACCTGGCAGGTGGGGACTGGAACCCAGGGAGGATGTGGCACCGGACAGAGGCTTCCAATGGAGGCAACAGCTTGGTCCACCCACATGGCAGCAGATCCACGCATCTCCCTGGACCTTCCATGTCTGAGCGTCCATCTGGGAGCCTCCACCAAGGGGCATGAGAGAACAGAAGCAGAAGAAGACCCTGAGAGTTGGCTTCCTAAGAGAGAAAAGGGTAACGAGAATGACATAAGAGTTTTGTTAGGCTGATCACACTAATGGCCAAAACACTGAAGCTGAGTGGGTCAGCGATGCAGCAGGCATTAGTGCCAGCTGGAGAATCCAAGTTTGCCCTGCACTTAGGGCCGCACCATCCATGTGGCAGGATTTCTCACTCCTGGGGCCTTCCACAGACGTGCATTTTACCATATTCTCTAACCATAAACAAACGAAAACTCTCGTGGCATACAGCTTTCAAAGACCATTGTCTCGAAAAGGAAATTGGGACTGCATTTTCCCACAAGTTCAAGGAGTTTTGATTACTCAGAACGCCCTCTCGACATTCTTGTGAACATTTGAGAAATTCCCACTGCCTCCTGTTGCCCTCAGTGCAGGAAGCCAGGGATATGCACACTCAGACAAGCGCTTCTGGGCTCACAGCAACTGCACAAACCATTGCATAACTGCAAGCAGGGTGCGTGTGTGTGTGTGTGCAAGTGTGTGTGTGCGTGCGTGCACGTGTGTGCGTGCATGTCTGCATTGTGTCCATATGCGTGTGCGTGTGTGCATGTGTCCGTGTGCACGCATGTGTACATGCGTGCATGCCTGTGCGTGTGTGCACGCGTGTGTGTGTGTGTGTGTGTGTGTTACTTTGCTTGATAATGAAAGGAAATGCAAATAAAGAAGTACTGGCTTCTGGTAAATTTATGCCTAAAAGATTACTTCATTCCAAATCTTTCTGGACTACACACCTCCTCAAAATTCCTCCCCAATTTTTTTTCCAGGAGCTTATTTCCCAGAGTGGTGTTCCAGGATTGCTGCAGGACATGTGACAATGGAATTACTTCTATGAGAGCCCGATTTTGGGGCTCAAAGTTGTCCTCAAGCCCAGAGATGGATGCAGGGACTCTCCAAGGTAGAAGGGCCTTCTGGCTACCAGCCACCCATGCAAAGTGAAACTCCAGGCACGAAAAAGACATGGGGAGTCTTGGCAAATACTGAAGCCACTGCTGGAAAAGAAGGAAGGCCCCATGTGAGCCTGCCCTCACCATTCCATGGAGACAGATGAGCCCGTGGGAAGCTGAATGTGCTAGGGGAGATCTTTGTGCCCTGCTAACCAGTGGCCTGCCAGAAGCCCAAAAAGTGCCAGGAGGGAGCAGCGACAGGAAAGCAGAGAATTCTGGAAAATAAGGTTTCCCAGCATCATCTGCCTGGGTGAATGTCGTTGGCAGGTAGACATCTGTCTCAATTTCTAAAGAATGATCTGATTTTCTAAAAAAGGAGAAAGAAGGGAAGGAGGGAAGAAGGAAGGAAGGGAAAAAAGGGAAAAGTAAAGAAAAGATAAAAGAACTCCGGGCGCAGTGGCTCACGCCTGTAATCCTAGAACTTTGGGAGGCTGAGGCGGGCAGATCACCTGAGGTCAGGAATTTGAGACCAGCGTGACCAACATGGTGAAACCCCATCTCTACTAAAAATACAAAAAAAATTAGCTGGCTGTGGTGGCGCGTGCCTGTAATCCCAGCTACTCAGGAGGCTGAGGCAGGAGAATCGCTTGAACCCAGGAGGCGGAGGTTGCGGTGAGCCAAGATTGCACCATTGCACTCCAGCCTGGGTGACAAGAGCAAAACTCCATCTCAAAAGAAAAAAAAAAAAAAGAAAAAATAAAAGAAAAGGAGATATAAAAGTTCTAGATCTGTGCTGTTCACTGCCCACATAATGCTAGTGAGCACCGAAATGTGGATGGTCTGAAACGGGATTCACTGTAAATGTAAAATAGACACTGGGTTTCAAAGGCTCAGTGAGGAAAAGGGACTGTAAAATAAGTAACAGTCATTGTCATCAATTACATGTTGAAATAATCTTTTAATTATTTTTTATTAAACAAAATAGATTAGAATTCATTTCACCTGTTTTTATTTTTCATTTTTTGAGAGGGAGTCTCACTCTCACCCAGGCTGGAGTGCAGTAGCATGATCTGGGCTCACTGCAACCTCTGCCTCCTGGGTTCAGGTGATTCTCCTGCCTCAGCCTCCCCAGTAGCTGAGATTACAGGCGCCTGCCACCACACCTGGCTAATTTTTGTATTTTAGTAGAGACTGGGTTTTACCATGTTGGTCAGGCTGGTCTCGAACTCCTGACCTCAGGTGATCCACCCATCTCAGACTCCCAAAGTGCTGGGATTATAGGCGTGAGCCACTGCGCCTGGCCCGTTTCACCTATTTTTAAATTGTGGCCACTAGAACGCTGCCAGCTCCATCTGCGCCTGCCCTCTATTTACAAGGCAGGGCTGTCTCAGGTGGTAACTTTGGGATGACAGCCCTGGTCCCAGCCCCGCTTCAACTTCCCACCGAATCATGAAGGTCTCTTGCTCAGCCCCTTTCCCGGAACGGGGCTGGAAGTAAACTAGACCAGGTGTGTGGGTATCTAGACTTTTGGGTTCTCCAGATAAAATCCAAGCATCTCCCTGAAAAACCCTTTTGTTTTTTTTTAAAAAATAGAGATGAGGTCTCCCTATGTTGCCCAGGCTGGTCTTAAATTCCTGGCCTCAAGTGATTCACCTGGCTCAGCCTCCCATAGTGCTGGGATTACAGGTGTGAGCCATCATGCCCGGCCCTGTTTTGCTGTTTAAGCAGCTATTTTCTGAGTGCTGCTTGACCTTTTAAAATCCTGCACTTCATATAAAGGTACAAAGGGGCTTTCTTGCACTCACTTGAGGTAGTCATATGGGTGGCTATGTGATAGAAAGGGAAACTTTGAATAGGATGTATGAGTTGTGGGAGGGTTTTCGTTAGGCATCAATGGAGACTGAGTCCTGGATAGACACTGTTCAAGTTTGAATCCAGGTTCACTGGTCCTTAGGAGACTTTTTAAAGTGGTGCTACAGAACATCACAGCAACAGTCACAGAACAGTTTTTCTTTTTCTTTTTCTTTTTTTTTTTTTTTTTTTGAGACAGGGTCTCGCTCAGTTGTCCAGGCTGGAATGCAGTGAGGTGATCTCAGCTCACTGCAACTTCTGCCCCCAAGGCTCATGCGATCCTCACATGTCAGCCTCCTGAGTAGCTGGAACTAAGAACATTTTTTCCATCAGGTGTTTAGCCTCACAGACCTGTGTGTGTGTGTGTGTGTGTGTGTGTGTGTGTGTGTGAATACACACACACATTGTATTAGTCCATTCCCACATTGCTATAAAGAACTACCTGAGGCTGGGCATGGTGGCTCACACCTGTAATCCCAGCACTTTGGGAGGCCAAGGCGAGCAGATCACCTGAGGACAGGAGTTCGAGACCAGCCTGGCCAACATGGTGAAACCCGTCTCTACTAAAAATATAAAAGTTAGCCGGGCATGGTGGCAGATGCCTGTAATCCCAGCTACTCGGGAGGCTGAGGCAGGATACTCACTTGAACCTGGGAGGTGGAGGTTGCAGTGAGCCAAGATCGCACCACAGCACTCCAGCCTGGGCAACAGAGTGAATGCGACTCCATCTAAAAAAAAGAAGAAGAAGAACTACCTGAGACTGGGTAATTTATGAAGAAAAGAGGTTTAATTAACTCTCAGGCTTAACGAGAAGCATGACTGGGAGGCCTCAGGAAACTTACAATCATGGTGGAAGGTGAAGCGGAATCAAGCACCTTCTTCACATGGTGGCAGGAGAAAGAGAGAGAGAGAAGGGGGAAGCGCCACGCACTTTCAAACCGTCAGATTTCAGATAGAACTCACTATCACGAGAACAGCAAGGGGGAAATCCACCCCCATGATCCAATCACCTCCCACCAGGCTCCTCTGTGACACGTGGGGATTACAATTCAACGTGAGATTTGGGTGGGGAGACAGAGCCAAACCAGATCACACGTATATTTATATATTTAATACGTTAAAATATATTACTCAGTATATTATATTAAATACAATATAAAATTATATGTAATATATAAAACTGTATTATATTTAATGTAATATTATATATATATGTGTGTATATATATTCTGAAAATGCCAGGACATTGTTTTGAGCATTTCTGAACTTTGCGTGCATTTCTGTTTATAAATTGTTCTGCACAGAAGATATGTCTCTTACTCTATTGCTGTGCCCCTTTGACATACCGCATCAATGTCTTTCTTTATTTGTTGAGCAATTTTTCTTACCTTCTGGCACTACAAGATACCCCAGGCTCATCTTGTGTATTTTCTGCTCCAGTCTTTGAATCAGCCAGTTCTCAAAGGAGACTGGTACCTTTGGAGAATGGTATTGCTAACCCAAGATCTGGGTGCTAGATGTGCTTATTTCTACTAGGGTGCCATTTCTCAGCCTCTTGGGTGATGGAGTAAAGAAATACATATGCATTTACTAACGTGTATACACATAACTATACATATGTCAATATGTAGCCATTTTTGTCCATATACATGTATATTTTTGAGACAGGGTCTCACTCTGTCACCCAGACTGGAGTGCAGTGGCACAATCTTGGCTCACTGCAGCCTCAACCTATTGGAGTCAAGCGATCCTCCCACCTCAGCCTCCTGAGTAGCTGTGTCCAGTGCCACCAAACCTGGCTAGTTTTTATATTTTCAGTACAGACAGGGTTTCACCATGTTGCCCAAGCTGGTCTCGGACTCCTGGGCTCAAGCGATCTGCCCACCTCGGCCTCCCAAAGTGATAGGATTTCAGGTGAGAGCCACCTTGCCCAGCCTCATTTTTGTCTATATTAAGCTAAATATGAGTTCTTACCAATGCCTCCAAGTCTAATTCATTATCACATGGACACTTCTAGCCTCCTTCTGTTGCTTATCTTTCTTACTCCAACTCTGCATGTATTTCTAAATCCTTATTCCAGGGAGGGCTATGCACCTATTGAAGAACTTTCTTTCCGGAAGTATTTTGTTTGTGATGAGGAAAAAAAAAAACACAGTGCTTAATTTCTATCAATGGAAAGAGAAAATGTCATCAAATTTTACAAACGACTAGAAATGTCCTTAAGGTTGTCATTGGAATCTGTTATTAACGGAACACAGCAGTCTATATGGGTCACTAAAGCACACGAGTTATGTGCTTTTGGTCCACGGCCTGGCTGACTTTGCTCCCAGCATCTCTTTCCTGGTGCTGGGTGGTAGAGGCTCTGGACCAGAACCTACAGGAGGGGCCTGAACACATTTGTCCACCCTCCAAAGTCACTTGCACCTCAGTGTCTTCCTAGAACTGTGTCTTGGAGACGATGGGCTCCACCTGCTGTGGTCAGTGATGCCGGCCACCTCATTTGCTGATGCCGACAGCATCAGCAACGCTCAACGTGAATTCACATCAGTGTGATGATGTCCCACAGAAGAGCCCAGTACTGACTGGAGAGTGGTTCCTCTGTGTCTTCCCAGCCTAGCTTCCTACCCTCCAGGAGGATGTGCATCTCCTCCTAATGCTGACATGGACAACGAGCATTTCCCTCTCTTCTCAGGCTCGTGCTCATGTAAGCATTGGCCTTACCAGTGTGGGATTCTTCATCCAAGCTGACACAGCCTATTTGTGACAGCTTATGTTTAATTACACAAGTCATAATAATTGAAACACTTATTTCAAGCATTTTGCTTCTATCAATTTACTTAATCTTCACAACAAGCCTATATTAGCTCTATTTTTGTAGAAAAAGAGTAAGGCACATTGAGGTTTATTTATTTTTTTTCTTTACTTCTTACACACCTAGTAACTAATGAAGCTAGGGTCGACACGGAACACCATGACCGTGCATAGTGCCGCTAAGTAATGCATGAATGCACATTCATTGTTTAAAAACAAAGATAGACTGGGCGCAGCGGCTCACGCCTGTAATCCCAACACTTTGGGAGGCTGAGGCAGGTGGATCCCTTGAGCCTAGGAGTTCGAGACCAGCCTGGGCAACATAGTGAGACTTCATCTCTACAAAAAATAAAAATAGCCAGGCATAGTGGTGTGCGCCTGTACTTCCAGCTACTCGGGGGCTGAGGTGGGAGGATCACTTGAGCCCAGGAGGTTGAGGCTGCAGTGAGCCATGATCATGCCACTACACTCCAGCCTGGGTGACAGAGCTCAGATCTTGTCTCAAAGAAATGAAAAATAAATAAATAAGATAAAATTAAAAACCCAACACAGAAATATATGGAGTAAAATTTATAATCCCCCTTTATCACCTCCTTCCAATTCTCCTTTCCCCTTCGAGGTAACTACTCTTCATTGTATGTGTATCTCCTTCCAGACCTGTTTTTTCTTCTTACATTGTTTCATGGATTTATTTTTTTAGAAATAGAGAGATGGGGTCTTGCTATATTGCCCTACCTGGTCTAGAACTCCTGGTCTCAAGCGATCCTCCCACCTCAGCCTCCCAAAATGTTGGAATTACAAGCATGAGCCACTGCACCCAGACTCCATACCTGTTTCTATGAATGATATAGACTTAGCATTTGGGAGAGACTTTAAATACATATAATATATATATACAATTATACTAATGTGTCATATTTTGATTTGTTAATTTCACTTGTCAATGTGTCTTAGAGATCTTCCATGTCACTGTATATAAATCTACCTCAGTCTCTTAAGGGTTCCACAGTGTGGATACACTGTAAGTTATTTATCCAGTCTCTAATTGATAGCTAAGTTGTTTCCAGCATTTTACTAGATAATCAACACCTTGGCGAACATCCTTGCATATGCCTTGTGTGACAACATCAGAGGGTGGATTCCCAGAAATAGAATTTTTGAATCAGAGTGAATCCACATTTGACATGTTATTACTGACTAATTGTTCTCCAAAAAGTTTGGGCTGATTTTCACTCCTCTATGACACGTGGGGAGCTTGAGAATGCCTGTTTTCCCACACCCTCACTAACACTGAATAGTAGCAATTCTTAACATTTTTGCTAATCTGATAAGTGGAAAATGGGATCTCCTTGTTTGAACGTGAATTGGTTCTTTCTGAATTTGTGATTTTAGTTTCCTCATTACTCATACGTTACGGGGCTTTGAATTTCTTTTTCAGTCTTGTGCTATCATTTGCATCTTTCTTCATAATAATCTAAAATGATCTTTAAAACTCTTTGTTGATTTCACCTTTGAGCTTAGGTGGATTTTGTTGAGAAATAGGAGTTTCCATTTCCGGAGCAGTGTGGGTCTATCTGGAGTCATTGTCATGATCTCTGTGGTACCCGGCAGGGTGACAACAACACAGCCAGTGACAAGAGGGCTGATTCTCTGCCTCTCCCTACAGACACCTCCTTCTTGGTCCCTCCCAGCCCCACCTGGAGCCTTCCAAGTGCTCCTTCCTTAAGGATAAACTGTTCTAGAATACGTCAGTCTTTGAAAACTTGTGGACTTTTGTCACAGCCTCTAGGGTGGCTATGACTCAGCCCCTGATATCTGAGGCTGTCCACATGGAAAGTGTCAATTCCCCTCACAAACCTGCCCCCAGCCCTGGCTCTGGACCTGCAGAAGGGCTTGCTGTGCCTTCCTCCCACTGTGTGTCTGCTACTGCTTATTCCTGTCCCTTTTGTGCCACCAGAAAGATAGAACAGCCACAGATGCTGACCCATTCAAATAGCACCACATCACTCCGTGAGAATAGAGAGGTACAGATTTTAGAGACTGGGTCTTGCTCTGTCACCCACGCTGGAGTGCCAGTGGTGTGATCTTGGTTCCTTGCAGCCTCCAACTCCTGGGCTCAAATGATCCTCCCACCTCAGCCTCTCAAGTAGCTAGGACTACAGGCATGTACCACCATGCTGGGCCTTTTTTTTTTTTTTTTTGAGACAGGGTCTCGCTCTGTTGCCCGGGCTGGAGTGCAGTGGCACAATCTTGGCTCACTGCAACCTCTGCCTCCCGGGTTCAAGTGATTCTTGTGTCTCAGTCTCCCGAGTAGCTGGGACTACAGGTGCGCACACCACACCCGGCTTATTTTTGTATTTTTTGCAGATGGGGTTTCACCATGTTGGCCAGGCTGTTCTCAAACTCCTGACCTCAAGTGATTTGCCCATCTCGGCCTCCCAAAGTGCTGAGATTACAGGCGTGAGCCACCGCGCCCAGCCTGTTATTTTTTTTAGAGACAGGATCTCATTCTGTTGCCAGGCTAGTCTGGAACTCCTAGGCTCAAGCACTCCTCCTGCCTTAGCCTCCCAGAGTGCTTCAGATTACAGTCATGAGCCACCACACCCAGCCTAGGTATAGATTTTTTAACCTCTGAGATCTTTTAGAAATGCTTGTGCATGCCGGGCGCAGTGGCTCACATCTGCAATCCCAGCACTTTAGGAGGCCAAGGCAGGTGGATCACTTGAAGTCAGGAGTTCGAGACTAGCCTGGCCAAAATGGTGAAACCCATCTCTACCAAAAACATAAAAACTTAGCCGGGTGTGGTGGCATGCGCCTATAATCCCAACTACTCAGGGGGCCGAGGCAGGAAAATTGCTTGAACCTGGGAGGCAGAGGTTGCAGCGAGCCAAGATTGTGCCACTGCACTTCAGCCTGGGCAACAGAGAGAGACTCTGTCTAAAAAAAAAAAAAAAAAGTTCGTGCATAAACATGTATGTATTTTTATATAGATTCTTTTTTAAAAATGCAAATGGAAAACAACTATACATAGTATTCTACGCCTCACTTTAAAAAAACAGTAATGTTTCTCAGAGATCTGTCCATTTCAGCCTATGCGATCTATTTCATTTGAAATGGCCACATATATTCCACTAATGTGTCATGACAGTTGGCCCTCCGTACCTGCTGGTTCTGCATCCAAGGATTCAATCAACTGCAGGATAGAAAATATTCTTTAGGCCAGGCGCGGTGGCTCACGCCTGTAATCCCAGCACTTTGGGAGGCAGAGGTGGGCTAATCACCTGAGGTCAGGGGCTTGAGACCAGCCTGGCCCACATGGTGAAATCCCATCTCTACTGAAAATACAAAAAAACTAGCCTGGCACAGTAGTGAGTGCCTGTAGTCCCAGCTACTCGGGAGGCTGAGGCGGAAGAATCACTTGAACCCAGGAGGCGGAGCTTGCAGTGAGCCAAGATCATACCACTGCACTCCAGCCTGGGTGACAGAGCGAGACTCCGTCTCAAACAAAACAAAACAAAACTCAAATTCTTTTGAGACCAGCCTAGGCAACACAGCAAGACCCTGTCTCAAAACACACACACAGACACACACACACACACACAAATAACAATACAACAACAAATAATACAAATTAAAACAATAATACAATAAACAAGTATCTACATAGCATTTACATCTTATTAATCTAAAGGTGATTTAAAGTGTGGGGGAGGTTGTGAATAGTTTATATGCAAATATTACACCATTTTATATCAGAGACTTGAGCATCATGGATGCTAGGGGTCAGGGGTTTCCAGGAACCAGTCCCCCAAGAATAGAGGGATGACTATACTTACTTATTATCCAGTCCCCTATTAATGGACATTTGAGTTGTTTCTCTTTTTTGCCATTACAAACAATGTGACTTGAACAAACATCCTTGTGGACATGTGGGATGTACCTGCAGGGTAGAACTGGAATGGCAGGGTCAAAGGAAATGTGTACTTTAATTTGGAAAGATATTGCCAAATGGCTTTCCAAAGAGGCTGTGCCAACTCATACTCCCGTCAACAGCCATCAACAGAAGCTGCTTCCCTGCCCTCTCACCAGCATCAGACTTGATTAAATGGTAAGCCTTTGCCTTTATGATCAGTGAAAAATGGTATCTCACCGTGGTTTTAATTTGCATTTCTAAATTACGGTTGAGAAATGTGTATCAAGTGTTAAGAAATTATTTGTATTTTTATCTTTTTAGAGACAGGGTCTCGCTATGCTGGCCAGGCTGTTCTCAAATTCCTGGGCTCAGGCGATCTTCCTGCCTCAGCCTCCGGAGTTGCTGGGACCACAGACGTGGTCCATGTGCGTTCACTTCTGAAGATACAGGACTCTCTCTGCAGCCTGCAGTGATACAGAGCTCCATCGCCTGGACACACCACACGGCCATTTCTCACCTAGACTTTTGCCATTCACCGGGCTCCTCCCAGGAAACTCAGACAGGGCCCCATTCTCATGACACCCCTGCTCTGCTCTCCTCCCAAGCCCAGGGCCACTCTCTAGTTGCAGAGAAAACGCTAGAGTTTTCTCTGGGAAACCTCACAATTTCTTATCAAGCAGCTTACCAAATCTGTTTCTGCATCTTTTACACCCGTCTAAGGAGTCAGGATTCAGAAACCCAGAGTTCCAGAAGACTTTGTTTCTTTCTATCCTTTTCTTTTCTGTCTACTCTCATATCTCTTCTCTAAGGCAGGGAATGGCCAGAAGAGCAAGCACATGTACGTGTGTGTGTCTTTGTGTCTGTGTGTGAGGGCATGTGTGAGTGTGTGTGAGTGCATGTATGTGTGAGCATGTCTGAGAGTGTGTGTATGTGAGTGTGTGTATGAGTGCATGTGTGTGTATGTGTGTGCACGTGTGTGTGTATGTGTGTGCACATGTGTGTGTATGTGTGAGTGTATGAGTGTGCACGTATGTGTCAGTGTGTGTGTATGTGTGAGCGTGTGTGTGTCTGTATATGTGGTTCCTGGGGAGGGGAGAGGCCAAAGCTGGAAGGATGTCAGGGAGGAGAGCCCAGCCAGGCATCAGGGCCTGGGGCCGCAGTCCTGGGGCCGTAGTGGGCTGTGCACTTGCTGTGCTGCTTCCCTGGAAGGTATTGCTGGGGTGCTGGCCGGCCCTGCTCTCCTCCTTGGCATCTGATGGTGAGCCTGCACATCTGGGCCCTCGGTCAGGTGGGTAGCATGCAGGCGCCCGCGGGTTTAACAGCCAGGCTGTGCTTGTCCTTGGTGCTCTCCACAAAGGCCTGGAAGGGAGGGGCCTCAAAGTGTCCCTCAAAAGGCCTCTGAGGCTTCTGCTTCCTCCCAAAGACTTTCGTGAGTTCACTCTCAAGGAACCAGTGGGGGGAAAGGGTTTTCTCCAGAGAGCGCTCTTCTCTGCGGATGAGGCCTCCCCAGCCCAGTGCATTGCCCCCCAGCCTCCATTCCTGCTTTTCTGGGTTTCTTTGGGCCAGGAGGCTGGAGAGTGTAAAATGGCCCCACCGGCACCAGTGGCCTCAGACCCCTGTGTGCACAGGAAGGAAGCTGTAGGGGAGGCACTCGGCATTAGGTTACAGACACAGCTGAATTCCTTCCTCACAGTGTGTTTGTCCCATGAGGAAGGAACCGCACTCCCTGGTTCCTCGTTTGCACTGCCTCCCACAGAATCAAAGCTCCATCTCCAAGCCTTTTACTCCTTGGGACTAGTTTCCTTCTGTGAGGTCCCATATTTCCTGGAATGGCGATTGCAGTGGATCCAGTCACCTGCACGTGGAGGTGCAGGTGCCCTTTTCTCTTTCCTGAGCAGGGCCAGCTCTCAGGACAGCTTGCCTCTTTATCTCCAGCCACTTCTAATTGTCCCCTCCAGCAACCCCCATGAGCTCACTCTGCAGCCTGACCTAGTTCTGTTGGCCCCATCCTTGCCTCTGTGCTGATTACTCCCAGGACCTTGCTGCCTTCAGTCCTTACTCCTCTAAGAACTTTTCAGTTCTTAGTTCTTCCTCTAACTATTCAGTTAATCTTCTCTTCTCGGTGGCATCTCGGAGCTCCACCAGCAGGCTTGTCTTAGGGGCCTCTGGCCAAACACATCTCTGAAGTATATGCATTCGTGAAGCTTTGGGGTCAGGAGGCAGATCCAGTCCCATTTCTGGCACTGACTGGCTGGTCCCTTGGCTTCTCTGAGCCTCTTTCTTCATCAGTAAAATGATGAAGAAAACAGTATCAACTTCGTAGGGTGGCGAGCTCCATGGGCATCGTGATCATATTTATATGTGCTGGCCAGGCACAGTGGCATGAGCCTGTAATCCCAACACTCCAGGAGGCTGAGGCAGGAGGATCACTTGAGCCCAGGAGTTTGAGATTAGTCTGGACAACAAAGTGAGACCCTCATGCCTATAAAAAATAAAAACAATAATAAAATTATCTGGGTGTGGTGGCACATACTTGTAGTCCTAGCTAGTTGACAGACTGAGGCAGGAGGATTGCTTGAGCCTCAGAGTTTGAGTCTGCAGTGAGCTATGATCGCACCACTGAACTCCAGCCTGGATGATAGAGCAAGATTTTTTTCTCTCTCCAAAAAAAAAGCATATGTGTGGCCAGGCGCGATGGCTCACGCCTGTAATCCCAGCACTTTGGGAGGCCGAGGCGGATGGATCATCTGAGGTCAGGAGTTCGAGACCAGCCTGACCAACATGGAGAAACCCCATCTCTACTAAAATTACAAAATTAGCCGGGCATGGTGGCACATGCCTGTAATCCCAGCTACTCAGGAGGCTGAGGCAGGAGAATCTCTTGAACCCAAGAGTTGGAGGTTGCAGTGAGCTGAGATCGCGCCATTGCACTCTAGCCTGGGCAACGAGAGTGAAGCTCCGTCTCAAAAAACATAAAAATAAAAAATAAAGCATATGGGCTATTAATTATTGTTAGTATTACATGAAAAGCATTATTCATTGTCATTGATCCTGCCTCATCTAGCATAAATCTTGAGTCTAATATTTCTTGAGGAGATGGGGGTTTTCTCTACAAGTTTCTCCCTTTATTTATTTATTTTTATTTTTAATTTTTTTCTGAGACAAAGTCTTGCTCTGTCGCCTAGGCTGGTGTGCAGTGGCTTGATCTCAGCTCACTGCAACCTCCGTCTCCCGGGTTGAAGCGATTCTCCCGCCTCAGCCTCCCGAGTAGATGGGATTACAGGCGCCCGCCACCATGCCCGACTAATTTTTTCTTTTTTTTTCTTTTTTTTCGTATTTTTAGTAGAGACGGGGTTTCACCATGTTGGCCAGGCTGGTCTTGAACTCCTGACCTCATGATCTGCCTGACTCAGCCTCCCAAAGTGCTAGGATTACAGGCATAAGCCACCACGCCCAGCCCATTTTCTCTCTCTTTTTAATGTAATTCTTCTTTTTCTGTCTCTTACCAGAAGGAATGTAATTCTTTTTTTAATTAGAAGGTGAGGATGATGGTTGCATTGTTGGAGAGGAAAACAGAATAATGTGTGGAAGGAAAGATAAATAGGCTATCAACAACCTCGACTCCCAGGGTAGGTGCCAGCAAATTCAGCTCTGAAGGAATAAAGCTTGGAAACCTAGTGCTGGACTCCTCGTCTCTATGGACAAGAGACCAGCCCTGCCCCTGCAGATGCCCTGTGGGTGCTCCCAGGAGCCTCTGACCGCACCCAAGGATACACGGGCAATTGGTGTCCTCTTCACTTGTCTGTGTTGCTCTGGTTTGTCACACCTGGGAAACAGGCCAATAGCACAGGAGGCAGGGCCCCAAGGAAACACGTGCTGGGCCGCCTGCAGAGCCAGAAATGAAGGGTCAGGGAGTCTCCTGAGAGGAGACAGCAAGTCCGGCAGCAGAGGGTCAGGAAAGCCTGAGGGCCCAAGGCCCTGAAGTCATGGGCTGGGGGTCTACCTTGCAGGGAGGCTGAGTGGAGGAAACTCAAGGAGAGCGGGGAGCCGGCCGGCCGTGAGCCTGGAGAGGAAGCAGGAGGTTAGAAGTAAACCACATTGACTGTGGGGCTATCAGCATAGCAAAACATTGCAAATGCCCTCATTTTCCATCAATGTGGAAAAGGCTAAATACATACGAGTATCCACACAATGAGGA
This sequence comes from Pan paniscus, assembly GCF_029289425.2. Lineage (NCBI taxonomy): Eukaryota > Metazoa > Chordata > Mammalia > Primates > Hominidae > Pan > Pan paniscus. Next base: position 36,662,650 of record NC_073264.2, on the reverse strand, counting down.
GGCTGAAGAGAAAGATGAGAATTTGTATTATGTATTGATGTGAAACGATATCCAAGTTAAATAAAATAATTTTCTTGTTGGTAGAGTTGCTTCGAATTTTCTTTTTTTTTGAGACAAGGTCTCCCTTTGTCACCCAAGCTGCAGTGCAGTGGCGTGTTCATGGCTCACTGCAGCCTTGACCTCCTGGGCTCAAGCTATCCTCCCATCTTAGCCTCCCAAGTAGCTGGAACTACACCTGGCTAATTTTTAAATTTTTTGTAGAGACGAGCTCTCCTTATGTTGCCCAGGCAGGTCTTGAACTCCTGGGCTCAAGTAATCCTTCCGCCTCAGCCTCCCAAAGTGCTGGGACTACAGGCAGCAGGCACCAGGCCTGGCCCCCATCCCCCTAATATTTTTTTAAATAATAATTTGCATGTTTTTTAAAGGAAGAATATTTACGTATTTGCTTGAATGTGCATAAAATGCCTTTGGAAGGATTCACAAAAACCCATTTCAGAGAGTGTTTATTTAATGGGTAGACTCAACTGGGGAAGATGAGAAAGTTCTGGACATGGATGTTGGCGATGGTTGCACACAATGCGAATAGACTTAATGCCCCTGGACTGTACACTTAAAAATGGCTAAAATGGGCTGGGCGCAGTGGCTCACGCCTGTAATCCCAGCACTTTGGGAGGCCGAGGAGGGTGGATCACCTGAGGTCAGGATTTAGAGACCAGCCTGACCAACAAGGTGAAACCCCCCTCTCTACTAAAAATACAAAAAATTAGCCGGGCATGGTGGCAGGCGCCTGTAGTCCCAGCTACTTGGGAGGCTGAGACAGAACTTGAACCTGGGAGGCGGAAGTTGCAGTGAGCCGACATCATGCCACTGCACCCCAGCCTGTGCGACAGAGTGAGACTCCATCTCAAAAAAAAAAAAAAAAAAAAAAAAAAAAAAAGCCGGTGCAGTGGCTCAAGCCTGTAGACCCAGAACTTTGGGAGGCCAAGGCAGGCGGATCACCTGAGGTCGGGAGTTCGAGACCAGCCTGACCAACATGGAGAAACCCTGTCTCTACTAAAAAAAAATTACAAAATTAGCCAGGCATGGTGGCACATGCCTGTAATCCCAGCTACTTGGGAGGCTGAGGCAGGAGAATCGCTTGAACCCAGGAGGCGGAGGATGCAGTGAGGCGAGATTGCACCATGGCACTCCAGCCTGGGCATCAAGAGCGAAACTCCGTCTAAAAAAAAAGAAAAAAGAAAAATGGCTAAAATGGTAAATTTTATGCTATATACATTTAACCACAATTTTTAAAAACCCACCAAAAACTATTTTGACAGTTGCCTGTGGGGAGAACTGGATGGTCGAGAGAGGGAAAGAGGCTTTTCACTGCATATCCTTTTGTACACATTGAAATCTTTTCAAAAAATAAGTAAATGAAATTAAACATACAAGAAGCAGTTGTTGTACCTGAGCGAGTTAGAGAAAACGCCACACTTTGAGACGAATTAAGAGTCCGTTTATTTAGTCGGCGGCCAAGAGACAGCTAACGCTCAAAATTCTCTCGGCCCAAAGAAGGGGCTAGATTTTCTTTTATACTTTGGTTTAGAAAGGGGAGGGGGGGTCTAGTTAAAACAATTTTACAGAAATAAAGTAGGCAAGAAGTTAAAAGGATAAATGGTTACAGGAAAGTAAACAGTTCCAGGTGCAGGGGCTTTAAGACCATTACAAGGTGATAGACTCGGGGCTTTGGGCTGGGCGTTATCAATCAGACGAATTCCTGAGAATTGCGGATATTGCTCGCCACAGTATCTTATCAGTTAATTGCATTCTTGGATGTGCTGGGAGTCAGCTTGCACAAGTTAAGTCCTCGAGGAAGGGGCTGCCAGTGAAAGAGCCAAGATGGAGTCTGTCTGGCTCTTTTAGCTAAGGGAGAGTCAATTCAGGTGGAAACAAGGCTGGGTGATTAAAGGAAAGGGAGAGTCTAAAAACAGGATTGGTAAAAATGAGGTTGGGCATTACACAGTAAGCAGGTAAGGCTCAAGGACAAGCTAAGCTTTGCTCAGCCTGTAGCTGAGAGGCAGCATGGGGGAGTGGCTGGCTCATTTACAAAGACACTATTTACAAAGCCACGAGGGGCATAGAAGTAGGGATTGTGCAGCAACGCGGGGCGGATGGGAGCAAGAGGAACACTACGCACCAGCACCTGCACCAGAACCCCGCACCAGAACCCTGTGGGACAGAGGCTGCCTGAGTGGGGCCGTGACCTTCCTTTTAGGTCCAGCCCAGCCTGGGCGACCCTGCGGGGAGGACTGCAGGGGAATGAATGCAGACTCCTCACCCCCTCCCTCCCTTTGATCTCCCACTGGGCTCTTCACTGGCCATGACCAAAAGGCGGCCAGAGGGCAAGGGTGGCGTCCATGCAGTGCACACAGCAGCTCCTCCAGGGCACAAAGCTGGAGGAGAGGAGGGATGACCTCTGGTCACGCCTGTGGGCTGAGGGGCCAGCCTGCCTGGGTGCACAGCCCAGCTCTACCATTGACTACCTGGGTATCCTTAGGCATCAAGATCTGGAACACCCAGCAATAATCATATTCATCCTAGAGGCTGTTATGAGAATGAAAGTTGTTAATCCATGTAAAGTGTTTAGGACAGCGCCCCGCACATGATAAACCCCAGACACATGAATTGTGACTGACTGTGTGAAACCTAAAAGCTTTCTATGGCTTCTGCGGAGGCAGGGCCCACTGGGTCCATTCCGAGAGAGGGGAGGAGGAAGCCAGCAGTGGGTGCTAAGTTCAGGCTGGCACGCGGGAACAACAGTAACACCGAGGCATTGAGAATCTGTAAGTATCAAGACTGTGTGGGATCTGCTGTGTCCATTGTCCTTAAACCCTCGTCATGCAAGCAGGCTGGGGGCAGTCGACCCTGTCTAACAGAGGAGGGGGCTAAAGCTCAGAGGGGTGAAGCTCCCTGCCCAAGGCCACACAGCCAACAAAGGTGGACTCCAAGCCCCGCACTCTCACTGCTGCATCCCTCCCAGCTGCTAAATGTTCTTTTAGAAACTCAGAGCATGTTGGGTGAGGTGGCTCATGCCTGGAACCCCAGCGCTTTGGGAGGCTGAAGTGGGAGGATTAGCTTGAGGCCGCAAGTTTGAGACCAGCCTAGGCAACATAGTGAAACCCTGTGTCTACAAAAATAAAATAAAAACAAGAAACTCAGAGCCCATGAAAGATTTATAAGTTGCAATATAAAAAATTAGAATTGAGGCTGGGCATGGTGGCTCACTCCTGTAATACCAGCACTTTGGGAAGCCAAGGCAGGCAGATCACTTAAGGTCAGGACTTCGAGACCAGCCTGGCCAACATGGTGAAACCACATCTCTACAAAAATACAAAAATTAGCCAGGCATGGTGGCACATGCCTGCAATTCCAGCTACTCCAGAGGCTGAGGCATGAGAATCTCTTGAACTCAGGAGGCAGAGGTTGCAGTGAGCTGAATTAAGCCACTGCACTCCAGCCTGAACGACAGAGCAAGACTCTGTCTCAAAAAATAAAAATTTAATTTAATTTAAAAATTAGAATTGAGACTATCCTCTGTTTAGCAGAATTTTCTCCAAGCTTCTTACCAGATATCTTAGCACTTACACAGAGGGTAAATTCTCATTTCAGATTATGTTCTATGGAGAAGAGTCTTTAAGTGTCAAAAATGTCAAATCCATTAACTTTAAAATGCAACTTTAAAGAGGATTGCAGGCAATTTTATAAAAAATTAAAAATAATAAATCTATGTTTAAAAGTAATGCATTTTTCAGAAAAATATCAGTGCCATGGTATTTAGAGTCAGATATGGTTAAGAAAGTGATTAGGCTGGGCGCGGTGGCTCACACCTGTAATCCCAGCACTTTGGGAGGCCAAGGCGGGTGAATCACCTGAGGTCTGGAGTTCAAGATCAGCCTGGCCAACATGGTGAAACCCCATCTCTACTAAAAATACAAAAAATTAGCTGGGCATGGTGGCCGGCGCCTGTAATCCCAGCTACTAGGGAGGCCGAGGCAGGAGAATTGCTTGAACTCGGTGGGCAGAGGTTACAGTGAGCCGAGATCATGCTATTGCACTCCAGCCTGGGTAACAAGAGCAAAACGTCATCTCAAAAAAGAAAAAAAGAAAGAAAGAAAGTGATTCAAGTAGGCCGGGTGCGGTGGCTCACGCCTGTAATCCCAGCACTTTGGGGGGCCAAGGCAGGTGGATTACCTGAGGTCAGGAGTTCGAGACCAGCTGGCCAACATTGCAAAACCCTGTCTCTACTAAAAATACAAAAATTAGCTGTGTGTGGTGGCGGGCTTCTGTAATCCTAGCTACTGGGAAGGCTGAGGCAAGAGAATCGCTTGAACCTGGGAGGAGGAGATTGCAGTGAGACAAGATTGCGCCACTGCACTCCAGCCTGGGCAACAAGAGCAAGACTCCATCTCAAAAACAAACAAACAAACAAACAAAAATGATTCAAGCACAGGAATATATGTACCAAGAATAATGTTTTTCTTTTTTGTTTTTAAATATTGAGATAACAATATAAATACATTTTATTTGTTCTAATGCACATATAATTATTTTAAATAATTTTATTTTTGAAAATAGTTTTTAACTATGTTATTTTATAAGTTCATCAATATAATAAAACTAATATCTTAGAAAATAAATACTTACAAATGTTTTAAGTCCAAGGCCATTGCCTGTGTCAGCATCTATCAAGGGGTATGTGGGTCACCTCCTTGTTCCTTGTCCCTGCAGCTTCACCAAAGGAAAGATGATTTTCATCCGTATCAGCCTCAATCTGTGATAAATACAGATGAATGAGTGGATGGACAAACAAAACATTGAAGGACAAATTGGCCAATGTACAGGGGAGCTGGTGACAAGATGGGAAAGACAGTTTGGTTTGGGCTACACAGGAAAGGCTTTTCTTTTTTCGTTTTTCTTTTCTTTTTTTTTTTTTTTTAGACAGGGTCGCCTGGCTTTGTCACCCAGGCTGGAGTGCAGTGGCACATTCACAGCTCACTGCAGCCTGGAACTCCCAAGGCTCAAGTGATCCTCCCACTTCAGCCTCCAGAGTACCTGGGACTACACGTGCATGCCACCGTGCCCGGCTAATTTTTGTGTTTTTAGTAGAGACGAGGTTTCACCATGTTGGCCAGGCTGGTCTTGAACTCCTGGGCTCAAGTGATCCTCCTGCCTCAGACTCCCAAAGTGCTGGGATTGCAGGCGTGAGTCAACGTGCCCAGCTAAGGAGAGGCTTTGACGTAAGACTGAAGAGTTGAGGTTTTACGTACGAGGCAGCACTGTGCTCACTGGGGCACTGGGGTTTTGAACAAGAGAATGATGTGACACAACTTGAGTTCTAAGGAAGATTTATCTCATGGAGGGGCGAGGAGAAAACTGGCAGGATCTTGTGGGAGCCTGGGTTGGTTGGGGGTTAACCAGTCCCTCTGGCAGTGACAGGAAAGTCTGGCCCCAGGGAGGAAGTTCACGATGGAAATCTTTTCTTTCTGCATTTCGATGATGCCACCTGCCTCCCGAGGCAATGGGGGTGATGAGTTGAGTCCATTGTAAGGTCAGGACCCGTGTCTCAGGCTGGGCATCGCCCCAGAACCAGAACAGAGGGCAGCACCAAGAGCCCAGCATGCTGCCTCCTCTGGTTCTGTTTCCAGGGGAGATTCTGTACCCCAGAATGGGAGGGATGAGGTCCTTCCTTCCAGTCCCCGAGACTTCTTGCACACAGGCAGACCCTGGCCAGAACGTTCTTCAGACATGTGTTTGTAACCCTTAGTGTATTTTCAGGATGCCCAGTGGATAACTTCTCACCACCTGAGACCAGCCCTAGAACAGAACATTCTAGATCAGCACTCCCTTGCTCTCTCCAGTCTTGCCTTGAATGCCAAAGTTCAAGTTGAACTGGAACTCAGGGAGAAGTCAGACAAACCATAAAGGAAGTGGCTGCCCTTCCCATTCATGCACACAGAAAGGCTGGGAGAGAGGAGAGGGGCTGCCAACGGGAAGCTTGATTCTTGACCGCAAGACCAGTGCTGGGCAGATGGGATATTTCTCAGCAGGAAGGCGGGCTGAGTGGTCAGCAGCCCCTTCCAGTGTCCCGCGGATGACATACAACACCCGGGAGCCCCATACTGCTCCTTGCTAAAGTCACACCTCTAAGAAAAACAGAGGGCAAGTCCCTTGCCTACAGCAGCCTCAGTGGTAAGAAGACCCTCTCTAGAATCAAGTGGCTATTTTCAAATGAATCTCCTGAGGACCAAGTGATCCAAGCCTGCTTCTGGCTGATGGGGTAGGGCTGGGCCATGGGCTCAAAAACGCATTGGCACTTAATTCATTCAGCAAACGTTTATTTATTTATTTATTTTTTTATTTTTTTATTTTATTTATTTATTTTTTTAGACGGAGTCTTGCTCAGTCGCCCAGGCTGGAGTGCAGTGGCACAATCTCGGCTCACTGCAACCTCCGCCTCCCGGGTTCACGCCATTCTCCTGCCTCAGCCTCCCGAGTAGCTAGGACTACAGACGCCCGCCACGACGCCCGGCTAATTTTTTTTTTGTATTTTTAGTAGAGATGGGGTTTCATCATGTTAGCCAGGATGGTCTCGATCTCCTGACCTCGTGATCCGCCCGCCTCAGCCTCCCAAAGTGCTGCGATTACAGGAGTGAGCCACCGCGCCCGGCCTTATTTATTTTTTACTTTATTTTACTTTATTATTTTGAGGCAGAGTCTCGCTGTGTCGCCCAGGCTGGAGTGCAGTGGCGTGATCTTGGCTCACTGCAACCTCCGCCGCCTTCTGGGTTCAAGCAATTCTTCTGCCTCAGCCTCCTGAGTAGCTGAGATTATAGGCGCCCACCACCATGCCCAGCTAATGTTTTGTATTTTTAGTAGAGACAGGGTTTCGGCATGTTGGCCAGGCTGGTCTTGAACTTCTGGGCTCAAGAGATCCTCCTGTCTTAGCCCCCTACAGTGATGGAATTACAGGCATGAGCTACCACACCTGGCCCAACAAATGTTTATTGAGCACCTACTATGTGCCGTGCCCTGTGCTGGGGTGGGGGGAAATGATGTGAACAAAACAAAACAACGTGCTGCTGAGGTTAAGATGCTCACAGGGCCAAGACTTTCAAAGGTCACATTCCCCAGTGGACCAGAACTCTCAGGCTGGAAGTAGGGGGAGGTTGTGAGGGCCAGAGGAGAAACAGGATGATGGTGGCTCCTCCTACCTCAGGGGTTTGAAAATCGCCCAGGCAGTTTCTGGCACCCTGGCTGTGCAAGCTGAGAGCCTGGCTGGAACCAAGATAGACCCGTGAGTGTCCACAGCTGCCCCAACAGTGAGACGGGTCTGCTCCTGTTCTCTTCCATACAGTGCTGAAGTCACAAGCTATGAGCTAGTGTTCCCTCGGTAGGCCAGGGTCCTTGGGGGACGTATGAGGAGATGGTGTGCACTGGAGGCCTGTGGAGTCACTGCTGGGGAATCACAGGCTGCACACTTGGGCCTCCGAGACACCTCTGGCTGGGTTCGCCTTTCAGAGTTTCAGCCGAGCCTGGAATCACTCCAGGGACAAAGGAGACACATCTGCCAACGTCTGGCCAACTCTCCTTGGCCACAGGAGCCCAGGACCAGCCATAAGTGGGCAGGAGCCAGGGGCCGTGTGGCGAATGGGGCTGCGGCGGAGGCCTTGGGACGCGCATGGGTCAGCAGAGGCCCTTGAAGTCCTGGGCGGGCAGGTTCCTCAAAAGCAAAATCACTTGAAACACATTATGAGGGACAGCTGAGGCCCTGTGGCCAGCCCCCGAGCACAAGAGGCCCCTGCAACAGAAACTGCTGGCCAGCAAGGCAGCTGCTGGCTGGTGACGCCCAGAGACGAGGGCAAGGAGCTGAAGGGCCGAGGACGAGGGGGGTGCCCCTGGGGACCCCGCCCCGAGCTCAGGCCGCTCCATCTGGGCTCTAATCCCTTCTTTTGTTTTCAGCTCATGCTTCTCCCCCAGTGAAGGGAGGCTGGGAGTTTCTGTTGTTGCCCTAGGAGCTGCCAACAGCAGTAGAAGGCAGGGCCTTGGCAGGCAGCCTTGCCTCTGTGGGAGCAGGCGGGGCTGGTTACTCTAAGCTGCCAGCCACCACTGGTACTTCCCAGCCCGCTGGCCTTGCCTCCTGTGTGGTGGACTCTGTGGGAGGGGACAGAGGGGCGGAGTGGGAGGAGGAGACCCAGCCGGGCCTTGAAGAGGAGCCAGGAGCTAAGAACTTGACCTAGAATCCCAGGATGAAGGACAAGTCCAGCCCCCTCCAGGATTCAGGGTCTCACCAAGGGGAATGAGGGGCCCAAGGTTCACCCAGCTGGGTTCTGATGGAGCCAGGCAGAGACGGGATGCGCTGGGGAGGCCCTGGAGAAGGGGCCTGGTGGAGCATGTACCGTGTGTCTTTCCTTTTTCCTACAAATCTTAGGGACTTTCCTGGGGTCAGGGCTGCTGTGTACAGCATGCAGGTGTGGGCTGAGGCGTGGGGGTCGGGCTGTGTCCGTCTGGACAATGAGTTGCCTTTTTCCAAATCACACCAAGGCCCTGTGCAGGTCAGTACCTGGTTTTGCCAGGCCAGCCTCAGGGGGCAGCTCATCAGAAACCAGCCCTGTGCACTGGGGAGGCTTTGGGCCTGGGGTGCCCTTTCTCAGAGAAGGGGTCACAGTGATGAAGGCTCATCCCGGAGGGGACTGGCAGGTCTGCAGGGTGCCCTGAGCCACTGGCTGGGAAAACCCAGGCCTCCTTCCCTCCCCAGGCTGTTTGCCTCCACACCCTTCCCTGCCTGAGGACTCACTTCTATCACTGAGGCAGGGTCACCTCAGGAACCAATCACGTTTCATCCTGAGTGGAATGAGTCTACGGAAGTCAAGGCCATAAGTCAGTGTGGCACCTGCATTTGACCTGAAAAAATATAGACTGTGAGGGCAAATGACCTGTCAAATGAGTACGTTGGAACAGGACCAATTATTGAATTTCATACCTGCCCTAACATAATTCACAAGGATTTTAGATTTCCAGAAAGGAACCTCCAAGCCCTTTTCATGGCCGCCGCGGTGGCTCATGCCTGTATTCCCAGCACCTGGGGAGGCCGAGGCAGGTGAATCACTTGAGGTCAGGAGTTCGAGACCATCCTGGCCAACATAGTGAAATCCCGTCTCTACTAAAAATGCAAAAATTAGCATTATGGTGGGTGCCTGTAATCCCAGCTACTCAGGAAGCTAAGGTAGGAGAATAGCTTGAACCCGGGAGGTGGAGCTTGCAATGAGCTGAGATCGCCCACTGCACTCCAGCCTGGGCAACAGAACCAGACTCCATTTCAAAAAAAAAAAAATTCTCTGTCAGGGTGGCAGGAAGGATTCCTGGAAATATGAAGGAACTGAGGCTGGTTTTGAAGATAAATCCAAATATGCAGGCTGGGGAGGCCCACCTGGCACAGAGGTGCTGAGGAGGGGCTGATCTGGGAACCAGAAGGAAGTGGGTGACTGCGATGAGGTACAGTGGGCACCCGAGGGGAGAGGCCTGAGTCTGTGCTGAGGAGTAGACCCAGGGCCTGTACCCGGGTGGTGGTGGGAGGCAGCCGGACAGCACAAGGGGCAAATGCCAGCCTTCTGTGGCACCTCCTCCCCACCGCCTCTGCAGCTGCTTCTGGGGCTTCCTTAGGGTCTTCCTATGCTGTCAACCTGGCCAGAGTCCCACAGAGCAAGGTCCTGCTGAGGTTTTGGTGGAGGGGCAGGCTCTGAGAGGGACCCCTGGAAGGAGTCTGCTGCTCCTCAGACCTAGAAGGAGGCTGCTGCTCCTCAGACCTAGAAGGAGGCTGCTGCTCCTCAGACCTAGAGGTTTGTTCTTCTGCAGAGATCCACCGGATACTGAGAAATGCAGCTGCTGCGGAATTTCTAGCCATAAACACAGAAATGTGGTGGGGAAGGAGCTGTTTAGGGAAGAGGAAGTAGACACGTTGCACAGAGCTGCCACTAGCCTGGGCTGGTCAGGCCATGCAGGGCAATGGTTCTCAAACTCAGGCTATGACCCAGGCGATGCTGTGATGCAGGTGCCTGGTGGGCTGAGAGCCCTGGAAGCTGGTGCAGAACCACTGGGAAGGCTGGGAGCTGGTGGCCCACTGTGGGGCATGGCAGCTCCAGAGACCCCATATCTGTTCCTCTGGTGAGTGTCGGCCTCCTCCTTCCCCACCACAAAACCTCAAAAGGGGTCTTCCCCTGTATCCCACCTGCTCTCCCTGTGCTCCCACAGCTGAAGCAAAGGCAGTGCTAGAGGCTTGAGGGCCCTCTTCCCCAAATCAGCAATCATATTCTTTCCACCAGGAAAATACCCTAAACAGAGCAGACATGAGGATCGCTTTGGGTCGGGCTGGGTCTCCAAGGCTGAAATGCATTTCACCTGTGCCTAAGTCCTTGGCCTCTAAGCAGTTACAGCTTATGGCGATGCAGTCAGTGGACAAAGATGAATATTCCAGAAGAAACCCTTAAAACCAACCAGGCAACAGAGAGAGCTTATAGCTGCTAAGAACCTGGAGGTAGTAAGGCACACGTTCTTTGCCCATCCCACAGCTATTAATATTAGGCTGCAGATGCCAAGGAAGGGGTGCGCACCTGGTTGCTGAGGAAGGGCAGCATGAAATGCAGGGCCCAAGGAGGAGCTCAGGCAGGTCAAGGACATTGCCCTCAACAAGCCACCCTCTCCAGGGTCAGAGGCCGACCAAGCAGAGGCACAGGGTGCTTGTTAGCGGGTAGACAGGCTCATCGTGCAAGCTTGCAGGGTTCAATTAAGGGTCTTAGTCACCCGCAGCCTTCTGTCTCCTAGGTCCTGAACTGCAGCCCGGGGATGGGGTGGAGGTGCCCTATCTGTGGGGCCATCCCAAGGCCCTCGCTGAGGGGCTGGGCACAATGAGGCCTGTGTCGGGACTTGCCGAACTGCACCTGCGCTGTAGCTCGGTATCCTTTGTGGGAGGCAGGGGTTTACCCTTGATAATCCTCTCCCCCGCCCAGCCCAATCCTAGCTCTGGCCTGTGGCCTTGCATCCCATGAAAGTTTCTATGGGACAAGGTTAGAAGGGGCTGCGCTGCCTGGTGGGAGACAGGTCCACAGGCCCAGCCCCAGAGCCCTAAACCCCTCCCTGTAAGACCCACATAGCCAACCACAGTGAATAAATTAGTTGGATAATGCCATCCACCAGGAGGCAAATACTACTTTTATTTATTTATTGTTTTTTTATTTTTATTTTTTATTTTTTTGAGACAGTCTCATTCTGTCGCCCAGGCTGGAGTGCAGTGGCACGATCTCAGCTCACCACAACCTCTGCCTCCCGGGTTCACGCCATTCTCCTGCCTCAGCCTCCCGAGTAGCTGGGATTACAGGTGCGAGCCACCACGCCCGGCTAATTTTTGCATTTTTAGTAGAGACAAGGTTTTGCCATATTGGCCAGGCTGGTCTCGAACTCCTGACCTCAGGTGATCCACCTGCCTCAGCCTCCCAAAGTGCTGGGATTACAGGCATGAGCCACTGCACCTGGCCCACATACTACTTTTAAATCATAAGGCAATGTTACTTTGATTTGCTTCTTATTAGGCCATAACCTTTGTTTGGTCTATGTCCTTTCTGAGGCCTCAAGGGGACTTCTGAGCCCCCCTTTTATGGGTGCAAAGAAGCTCTGAAACTTGGAGTTTGGATTTGGGTGAGAATGTGGGTCAACTGTGCTGGATTTCACAAAGCGAAGGCTGTGTATGACACAAGAAGCCCTGTGCAACAGGGCAAGACTACATGGTCATTGAACTGCACACAGACCTGGTTTTGAATCACCATCTACCATTGGTGTGACCTCGGGCAAGTCGCCAATATCTCTGAGTCTCAGAATCCCATCTGTTGGGCAAGAAAACATCCACCTCATAGGATTGCTATTGAGAGTCAAGGAGGTAGTGTTCAAGCACCTCCGAGGGCCTGGTACCTGGTAGCGGCTTGGTGTGTGCCCCTCCCACCTCTCCTTCATTAGGAGCAGGAGCCCTGGAATTCCATTCCTCTCCTGAATAGTCACGGCCTGACCTCAGGAGGCAGCAGCAGCAAGAAAGGAAGGGAGGCAAGAGCAAGTGATGTTCTCCCCAGACCCTCAGCCCAGGGACACGAGGGCTGTGCTGGGCTGAGAGGGTTTTGCATCAGGCTGGTCTGTTCCCTCCCTAGCCCACTTGCGTTCTCCTCTGGAGATGGCCTGGGGGGACCCAACTGCAGAGCATTCAGGTGGGGCCCTGGCACTAGCCACAGGGGTGGGGGTGCTGCATGTAGCCTTTCTCTGGCCACAAGCTCCTTGTTCAAGGGTCTCAGGCCACCTTGACTGTGGGTCTCCGTGGGGCCTGGCCTGCAGAAGGCCATACGGCACCTGTGCATCCCTGCATTGGTCACCACCTAGGACTGTGGCACGCAGAAGTGTTATCCATGGGCCTTCACTTTCTGCTCCAGACACGGCAGGGAGTTGAAGTTCGAAAAACAGATAAACAAATGCCAAACATGAGCATAAACTTTAATATATTCAGACTGTTTTAGATATTAAATAGAAAAAAGACCTTGGTGCCTTTGAGGGTCCTGTGTGGCCTTTCCCTAGGTGGAGCTGGTTCCCTTAGAGGTAAAACCAGGACCTTTCTCTTGCAGCTTATGAGAGGGTGACGAGGGTGCGGCTTATCCTTTGTCCTCATGGCTGGAAAAGGGACCCTGACGGGCACAGGGCCTGCCTCGCCCTCCCTCCTCAGGTCTTGGGGAGACAGAGACTGCAGGTTGCCTGGGCGGCCCCAGGAACAGATTTGCATTATTTTGTGGCAACAAGCAAATTTCCTGGAGGGGATTTCTGGAAGAACTGGGAGCCACCCAGCAGGAAAGCTTTAGGAAACAGGAGAGCAGGAGGCCGGGAGGAGACAGGCCTGGGCAGAGGCGGAGGCTGCTTGGCCTGAGGCTCTGGGCCAAGGGATGGTTGAGGCCTCCAACCCCTCCTCCACCCTTCCTCACAGCAGGCAGGAAGCCAGGCCCTGAGCAGGCTCAGGCGCTGCCTCCGCGCCCTCGCTGACCTGCAGGAAACTCGCCCAACCCAGGCCTATGTCAGCAGCAGGACGATGACCTAAGAAGCCAGGCTGCAGAGCAAGATGGAAAATTCCCGACGCTCCTGCACCTAAGGCTGCACCCGGGGCGGCAATATTATGCTCCTCTGGCCCTGACTGCATGGGGGAGGGCTGCCCCCGTTCTGGGCTGGCGGCTCAGTCAGGGGCTGGGACAAGAGCAAACCAAACAGCTTCAAGGGGAGGGAAACGGAGCCCCAGCCCTTGACCTTCCACTTGGTTCGTGCGTTGCTGGACCCGGCGTAACTGCGGCTGTGTGGGGGTGTGTGTTGGGCAGGGATGGGGTGGCGATTACAAAACAGAGGACGGCAGGCCGACTTTCTGCATAGAAAGAACATTCAACAGCCCTCCAACACAGGCTGAGAATCTGAAAAAGTCAGGCCATGTTGGCTTAAAGAAATCAAGCTGCATATCCACCAGCATATCAAGATTTTAAATTTAAGAACTATGGGTCAGGTAGAGTGGTTCATGCCTGTAATCCCAGCATTTTGGGAGGCCGAGGTGGGTGGATCACCTGAGGTCAGGAATTCAAGACCAGCCTGGCCAACATGGTGAAACCCTGTCTCTACTAAAAATACAAAAAATTAGCTGGACATGGTGGCAGGAGCCTGTAATCGCAGATACTTGGGAGGCTGAGGCAGGAGAATGGCTTGAACCCAGGAGGCAGAGGTTGCAGTGAGCTGAGATCGCGGCATTTCACTCCAGCCTGGGTGAAAGAGCGAAACTCCATCTCAAAAAAACAAGAAAACAAAAAACTATGACAGCTCAGATGCGTACATTCTAAAGTTCATCCGAACCTGGTTAATGCAGTGCTTGGCTGGCCTGGAGCCTTAGGGAAGAATATCCGCGAGGCGCCTGCTGTATGCTGAGCAGGTTCGCATGGAGTCCCTCTCGTTCAGTCCTTGGTTGGTGAGGGCCGCATCACAGGACAGGCTCAGCGCAGCACAAACCGAAAGAGAAATGCTTCGGACCAATGTCCTTTCTCAGTTTCTCCCGGGAAGGCCAGCTGGAGCAGGCTATTTCCAAGGCCCTGGAAATACAGGTGTTTTCCCTTCAGTCATCTCCAGAGCAGGAGCCTCCTATGTCTCAGGAAGATAAGAAGGATCCAGATGCCAGGAGGAGTGTCCTCTGGACACTTGGCTGGGAGCCCAGGAGCCCTGATGCCAGGCCCAGGAAGGCCTCCCTACCCCTCTGGGGCCTAGTCAGGGGAAGGAAGGAACCAAGGAAGGGAGGGAGGGAGGAAGGAAGACACATGGGATAGGATTTCCAGACCCAAGGCCGGCAATCCTCCTGGTTCCAATCACTGGATAGGCAAGCTGGTTTGTAGTTTTCCATAGGTGACAAAAGCCACAGGAAGGTTGCAAAATCCCTCCTGCACCAGTAGGCTTCAAGAGGTTACACTCTCAATAAGAATGTGAAATGGTAGATTCAATAAAATCTAATGTATGATAACATAATAATTTATGTACATCTTAAAATAACTGGAATAGTGGGCCGGGTGGCTCACGCTTGTAATCCTAGCACTTTGGGAGGCTGAGGCGGGCAGATCACGAGGTCAAGAGATTGAGACTATCCTGGCCAACATGGTGAAACCCCATCTCTACTAAAAAAAATACAAAACTTAGCTGGGTGTGCTGGCGCGCGCCTGTAGTCCTAGCTACTCAGGAGGCCAAGGCAGGAGAATTGCTTGAACCCGGGAGGCAGAGGTTGTAGTGAGCCGAGATGGCGCCACTGCACTCCAGCCTGGCCAGTCTGGGCAACAAGAGCAAAACTCCGGCCAGGTGTGGTGGCTCACACCTGTAATCCCAGCACTTTGGGAGGCCAAGGCAGGTGGATCACGAGGTCAGGAGATCGAGGCCATCCTGGCTAACACGGTGAAACCCTGTGTCTCTACTAAAAATACAAAAAAATTAGCCGGGCGTGGTGGCGGGCGCCTGTAGTCCCAGTTACTCAGGAGGCTGAGGCAGGAGAATGGTGTGAACCCGGGAGGCGGAGCTTGCAGTGAGCCGAGATCGTGCCACTGCACTCCAGCCTGGGTGACAGAGCAAGACTCTGTCTCAAAAAAAAAAAAAGCGAAACTCTTTTCTACAGAAAGCCTGGGCTTTCTGTAGGGTCTGACTCACTTCAGGGCCCCCTGGCATGGCCCAAAGCTGCAGAGGGGAGCTGGCAGCCCCAGAAGGGCTTCATTTCCCAATCTCTCCTCCCCTTTCTCCTGGCCCCCTGGGCACCTCCACCTCTGCCCCTACCTCCCAAGCAAGCCTTGACTCACACACTCCTGAGTGGCAGCCTCTGGCCTCTCTCCATCTGTGCCACCCCCTCCTAGGACACTGGGGTGAGGAAGCCCTGGGATGCAGGCTCTGGGTGCAGGTCAGAGGCCTCCCTGTCTGTGCTGGGGTCCAGCTGAGCCAGGGCCACTGAGCCCTTGAGGGCTCTGCAGGCCTCGGGATGGGAAGGGAAGGTGTGGGAGATGACCCTGAGCCCGGGGCGCCCCTTGGAGCTCCCAGAGGCTGTTTTGGCTCCTGGCAGGGTCAGAGCAGCTTGGTGCCATCGTGTGTGCTCCTCCAGGAGGAGAAGGCTCTAGACAGGGCAGGACTTGCCCTAAAGGCCAGGGACCCCCATAGGGAAAAGCTGCCGCCTATGGGTGTCACGAGGAAATGAGCGCCCAGGAAGAACATGGTCACCCCGAAAGAAGTAGGACGTTGTCTCCCTGGCTGAACCACAAGCCTTGCGCGGGTGACGCAGGGCCTCACCTGCTCTGCCCTGGCTGAAGAGAGACATTTTTAAACTTCAGGCTGGCTTCTGCCTGCCTGACCACACTGCTTGGGTGACAATGTTCGCAGGAAATCACATTTTGGTAGTGACTGGTCAGGATGCTGGGGAAACTTGACAGCACTAGAGAGCCATTCTGGAAGGGCGCTGCCATACTCTGCTGCCACAGCGTAGCTGGTGTCTTCTCTGCACTTTAAATGCATTGTGTCATTTTTTCCTCATAGCACTTCTTTGAGATGGATCCTGTGGTTTATACCCCTTTTGTTCAGAAGAGAAAAACTGAGGCTGTAAATTACTCAGCTGTGGACTGAGAATTCAGTCAGGCTCTGACTGTGGGGAAGCTGGAAGTCCCAGCACTTGATTCTGGCGGCTGGAAGGCTGGGGCTGCGAGTGCGCCTTTCCGCACCTCTGTAGTCAGGGCTCTTGTCTCCTGGCTTTGGTGCTAAGATGCAGCCACCTGGAGCTGTTGGCTATGACCTGTTCAGCAGGGTCCTCCGACTCGCAGTGTTGCTGGATTGTCTGGTGTGTCAGTGTCTGGACAGGGCCTCATACGACTATTTATCTCCCTCCCAGGAGCCCCTCCCTTCAAGGTAGGCCTGGAACTAGGGTTTTTCAGAAATGAGAAATCAGCTGTGAGCACCTGCAGCCCCTCCTGCTTTAGAAGAAACAGCATAATACCCTGTTTTACAATGACCTTTTGTTTTTTTAAGTACAATTCACAGAGAAAGAAAAAAGAAAAAGAAAAAGAAAAACCCAGAAGGGATCTCCACGTAGTCTTCGGCAGGAAAGGGGCCTCTTACAGTATTGTTGGTAGCTTTGAATCATTAGAGGCATCTGCTCACGACCTGCTGCAGGGCCCTGGGTGTGGCGCTCACAGAGTCCCTCCCAGGAAGGAGGCCTGGAAGCTGGTTTTTCACAAGAAACGTCTTCATGCCCAGTCTGCTTCTGTAAAGGCCTGGACTGCCACCCTGCTGGATGCAGACAGGATGCAAAGTGGCCACAGATATCTCAGTGGCAGCTCAATAACTTGGAGGAGATGCTCTGCAAGGGCCTAAATTCTTAGCCCCTGGGGAGACTTAGTCCGTCTTGGTCATCACCCTGTGCCCCAGAGCAGGGTCTGACTTACAGGAGGGGCTCAAAAATATTCATTGATCAATAAGAAGTATTAAGAAAATGTCTCCTAAATTGACAGGAGATGGTGCAATAACATGGACCCTGTACAGCCTTCTTCCCTGGGTTCCCTCTTGAAGTACATTTTCTCAGGTGGCTGGGGACACAGAGGCACAGGGAAGCAGGCGGCCTTCCCAGGTCTCCCTGCAATGATGGGTCTCTACAGCCAATCCATTAGGATCGCTAGGCCGTTTTTTAGAGGAGGTGATTTTGCCCCCTGCCGTGTCCATCCACAACTTAGAGCTTGACCACTGTCACTTACAAAATGCCAGCACAGCCATCTTCACCGACAATTTTTTGCCCTCCCTCTTGATGAGGACTTGTATAAGTTCCTGGAAAAAGTGGCAGCCAGGCGCCTGGAGGCTGCCCAAGCAGCGTGGCCCCAGTTTTACCGAGCGGGGCAAACAGGTCTCTGAGGTAGTTATTAAGCAGACGGCTAGACGCGGCCAACATCCGCACTGCTGCTCACGGCCTCTATCCCTGGAAAACCCCAGCTAGGCCCGGCACTCTGGGGCTGTTCGCTGGGGCTCTCCCCAAATCATCCCTCTTCTGCCCAGGGAACAGGTCTTTCCTGTTCTTCTTCTGCTTCTCCTTTTCTTCCTCATTCCAGTCCTCAGTGGAGACTTAATCACCGCAGTGCACTCGGTGAAACCTAAACCACTGTGTTAACTCTGAGGTTTACAGGTCACCCCCCTGCAGTAAGGCTAGAGCCTGATTTCTGTGGCAAGCACACCCCTAATCCAAACGATCTTCTTGTGATAAAGGGGTGTCAGCAGCTTCACCAAAGTTTATGCCACTCCACTTGCCATTTGGGACAATGCATTTCCTTCGTCTAAATGCACATTTCCCTACATTCCCCTCGTATCTCTGGATGTGGGAGAGGCCTCTCAATGACAAGGGGCTGCAGCAGGGCCCGGTGGAGCTGCCACAAGCCCTGGAAAGGGGAGCCCCAGGCTGAGGTTGCTGCTAAGAGTTAATTACTGTTAGACATTTGCATTTGTTATCCCCTGGTCTGGCTGCTGGAGTCGAGGATGACGTCAGCAAAGGCACAGATGACATAAGCCTAAGGCACAAGGTCACCTTCTGAAAACGCATTTGACTCAGCACACCAGTAAGCTGCCCACTGACCAAGACAGCAGCACAGGCGGATGAGCCCCAAATACACTTGACTGTGATCTTGTCACCTGCAGCCGCTGCCCACAGTGCTTCCCAAGCAGTGGCATACTCCAGGCCTGACTGGGCCACACTCTCGAAAGACTCATGCCCACAGCAGTGTCCTGGGAGACTTGGACTTGATAGACCAGGGCTGAGGGCCTGGAACTTTATAGCCTGGAACTCCTGGGCTCAAGCAATTCTCCCACCTCAGCCTCCCAATTAGCTGGGGTTACAGGCATGTGCCACCGGGCCCAGCTAATATTTTAATTTTTTTTTTGAGACGGAGTCTCGCTCTGTTGCCCAGGCTGGAGGGCAGTGGCGTGATCTCGGCTCACCGCAACCTCCATCTCCCGGATTCAAGCAATTCTCCTGCCTCAGTCTCCCAAGTAGCTGGGACTACAGGCGTACACCACCATGGCTGGCTAATTTTTTTTTTTTTTTTTTTTTTGAGACAGAGTCTTGCTCTGTCACCAGGCTGGAGTGCAGTGGCACTGTCTCGGTTCACTGCAACCTTTGCCTCCTGGGTTTAAGTGATTCTCCTGCCTCAGCCTCCCAAGTAGCTGGGATTACAGGTGCGTGCCACCATGCATGGCTAATTTTTTGTATTTTAGTAGAGACGGGGTTTTACCATGTTGGCCAGGCTGGTCTTGATCTCCTGACCTCGTGATCCGTTCACCTTGGCCTTCCAAATTGCTGGGATTACAGGCGTGAGCCACTGCGTCTGTCCATTTTTTGTGTTTTTAGTAGAGACGGGGTTTCATTATGTTGGGCAGGCTGGTCTTGAACTCCTGACCTCATGATCCGCCCACCTCAGCCTCCCAAAGTGCTGGGATTACAGGCATGAACCACCTTGCCTGGCCAATATTTTAATTTTTTGTAGAAACAGGGTCTCCCTGTGTTGCCCACGCTAGTCTCGAGCTCCTGGGCTCAAGTGATCCTCCCGCCTCGGCCTCCCAAAGTGCTGGGATTACAGGCGTGAGCCACCGCGCCCATCCAAACTGAGCAGATTGTGTGGAGAGTTCACCACCCCACATCAACTTTCCCTATTATCAGTATCTTGCTTTGGTGTGGCACATTTGTTGCAATTCATGAACTAATACTGACACATTATTATTAAAGTCCATATTTTATATTAAGGCTTACTTTTTGTATTGTACATTTCTATGGGGTTTGATAAAGGCAAATGTCATGCATCCACGATTACCATACCAAACCCAGGTTTCACTGCCCTGAACTGGTGCTTCACCTATTCATCCCTCTCCACTTCCCATTTCTTCCCATCCCACTCTGAACTCCCAGCAACCATTATCTTTTTTTTTTTTTCTTGAGACGGAGTTTTGCTCTTGTTGCCCAGGCTGGGGTGCAATGGCGCAATCTCGGCTCACTGCAACCTCCGCCTCCCGGGTTCAAGCGATTCTCCTGCCTCAGCCTCCCAAGTAGCTGGGATTACAGGCATGCGCCACCATGTCCAGCTAATTTTGTATTTTTAGTAGAGATGGGGTTTCTCCATGTTGGTCAGGCTGGTCTCAAACTCCCAACCTCAGGTGATCCGCTCGCCTTGGCCTCCCAAAGTGCTGGGATTACAGGTGTGAGCCACCACGCCCCACCAACCATTCTTTTTTTACTGTCTCAATAGTTTTTACTTTTCCAGAAAGTCATATAGTTGGATTCATACAGTAAGTAACCTTTTCAGATGGGCTTCTTTCACCTGCAATATGCACTTAAGATTTTTCCATGTCTTTTTGTGGCTTGATAGCTCATTTTATTTTAGCGCTGAATAATATTCCATGGTATAGATGCACAACAGTTTGTTTTCCACTCACCTATTGAAGGTCATCTTGCTTGCTTCTGGTTTTTGGCAATTGTTATTATTATTCTGTTTTGTTTTGTTTTGAGACAAGGTCTCACTCTGTCACCCAGGCTGGAGTGCAGTGATGCGATCTCAGCTCACTGCAACTTCCACCTCCCGGGTTCAAGTGATTCTCCTGCCTCAGCCTCCTGAGTAGCTGGGATTATAGGCATGCGCCACCATGCCCGAAAAATTTTTGTATTTTTAGTAGAGATGGGGTTTCACTACGTTGGCCAGGCTAGTCTCGAGCTCCTGGCCAGAAGTGATCCACCCGCCTCGGCCTCCCAAAGAGCTGGGATTACAGGCATGAGGCACCTTGCCCAGCCTGTTTTTTTGCAATTATGAAGAAAGCTGCTTAATAAACATTTGTTTGTGAGGTTTTTGTGTGGCTATAAGCTGGATTTTACACTAATAGTGTTTAGCTTTGTAAGAACTGCTCAGCTGTCTTCTAGGTGGTTGTACCATTTCGCATTCCCACCAGTTACTGCTGCTCTGCACCCTTGCTAGTGGTATTAGGTACTGTTATTAAAAAACTTTTTTTTTTTTTTTTTTTTGGACTGGCGAGTTGGTTTACGCCTTTAATCCTAGCACTTTGGGAGGCCTAGGCAGGCAGATTACCTGAGGTCAGGAGTTCAAGACGAGCCTAGCCAACATAGTGAAACTCTGTCTCTACCAAAAATACAAAAAATTAGCTGGGTGCAGTGGCTCACACCTGTAATCCCAGCTACTCAGGAGGCTGAGGCAGGAGAATCGCTTGAACCTGGGAGGCGGAGGTTGCGGTGAGCTGAGATCCCGCCACTGCACTCCAGCCTGGGCAACAGAGCAAGACTCATCTCAAAAAAAAAAAAAATTCGCCATTCTAATAGATATGTAGTGGCATCTCAGTGTTGTTTTAATTTGCAATTCCTGATGGCCTATGATGTTTAGCATTTTTTCTTTTTTTTGAGACGGAGTCTGGCTCTGTTGCCAGGATGGAGTGCAGTGGCACGATCTTGGCTCACTGCAAACTCCACCTCCCAGGTTCAAGTGATTCTAGTGCCTCAGCCTCCCGAGTAGCGGGGGTTATAGGCACAAGCCACCATGCCCAGCTAATTTTTGTATTTTTAGTAGAGACAGGGTTTCACCATGTTGGCCAGGATGGTCTCAATCTCTTGACCTCGTGATCTGCCTGCCTCAGCCTCCCAAAGTGCTGGGATACAGGCATGAGCCACCGCACCCAGCCGATGAGCATCTTTTCATATACTTAATTTCCATCTGCTTATCTTCTTTGGTGAGGTGTCTGTTTTAGATCCTTTGCCAATTTTTAAATTGTTTTCTCATTGTTGAATTTTAGGAATCCTTCGTGTATTTTGGATACCAGTTATCATATATGTGTTTTGCAAATATTTTATCCCAATCTATAGCTTGTCTTTTCATTCTCTTAATGTTTTTTTCCCAGAGCACAAGTTTTTAATTTACTAAAGTCCAATTCATCAATTTTTTTCTTTCATGGATTGTGCTGCTGATATTGTATCTGAAAACTCATTGCCAAACCCAAGTCACCTACATTTCCTCTCGTATTGTTATCTGGAAGTTTCATAATGTGATGTTTTACATTAAGTCTATAATCCACTTCGAGTTAATTTTTGTGAAAAATGTAAGGCCTGTGTCTAGATTCATGTTTTTCCATGTGGCTGTCCAATTGTTACAGCACTATTTATCAAAAATACGATTCTTTCTCCATTGAATTACCATTGTTCCTTTGTCAAAGTTCAGTTGATTATATGTTTGTGGGTCTATTTCTGGGATCTTTATTCTGTTTTATTAATCTATTTGTCTTTTCTTTCATCAATACCATGTTGTCTTGATTACTGTTGCTTTATATTAAGTATTGATAGTCAGATAGTGTGAGTCTTCCGGGGGGACTTTGTTCTTCTTGAGTGTTTTCATTATCATGTTGGTTATTCTGGGTTTTTGGCACTTCTAGATAAACTTTAGAATCAGTTTGTCAATATCCACAAAATAACTTGCTGAGTTTTGACTGGAATTTGTTGAATCTATAGATCAAGTTGGGAAGAAATAACATCTTGACAATATTGAGTTTTCCTATCTATGAATATGGAGTATCTCTCCATTTATTTAGATCTTTGATTTCTTTCATCAGAATTTTGTAGTTTTTCTCATAAAGATCCTGTGTATATTTTGATATATGCCTAAGTCTTTTATTTTGTTAGTGCTAATGTAAATGGTGTTGTGTTTTAATTTCAAATTCAAATTGTTCATTGCTGTTATATAGGAAAGCAATTAACTTTTATATATTACCTTTATATCTTGCAACCGTCCTATAAATGCTTAGTAGTTCCAGGAGCTTTTCCCCCCGCCTTGTTTACATTGTTGACATCTTAGACTTTGTAAACAATCTTATATCCTGATTTCCCCCAATTGTGTCATAAATGTTTTGATGCCGTTTTATTTGTTTTTTTAGAGACAGGGTTTCACTCTGTCACCCAGGCTGAAGTGCAATGGTGTGATTATAGGTCAGTGCAGCCTCAACCTCCTGGAGTCATGCTATCCTCCCACCTCAGCCTCCCAAGTTGCTGAGCCCTCAGGCACACACCACCATGCCTGGTTAATTTTTTGTTTTTTTTGTAGAGATGTTGCCCAAGCTTGGTCTCAAACTCCTGGTCTCAAGCTCCTGGTCTCAAGCGATTCTCCCTGCCTTGGCCTCCCAAAGTGCTGGGATTACAAGTGTGAGCCACCACACCCAGACTCAGTATCATTTTATTCTTTTAAAAGATTTTTGGTGGTGGGGCGCAGTGGCTCACGCCTGTAATCCCAGCACTTTGGGAGGCCGAGGCAGGCGGATCACCTCAGGTCGGGAGTTCAAGACCAGCCTGACCAACATGGAGAAACCCCATCTCTACTAAAAATACAAAATTAGCCGGGCACGGTGGCGCATGCCTGTAATCCCAGCTACTCGGGAGGCTGAGGCAGGAGAATCGCTTGAACCCGGGAGGCAGAGGTTGTGGTGAGCCGAGATCGTGCCATTGCACTCCAGCCTGGGCAACAAGAGCAAAATTCTGTCTCAAAAAAAAAAAAAAAAATTTTGGCAGCAAAACATTTTATTGAACTATAATTTCTTAATCAGTTTCCTTTTGCTGTATATCTGGGGTATTTTCAATTTCTTCATACATGTTTCTTATTTTAACTATGGAAAATGCAGAAGAATATAAGGGAAAAAATGCCCTTGTAATTTCACCAGAATAACCACTGTTGCCATTCGATCGTCTTCCTTCTACTGTTTCCCTTATGCCAGTGGTTCTCCTTTATTGGCAAATAGACTTATTTGAATATCTGATAAAAGCTATGGGCTTCTCCCAGGAAATTAGGACATGCACCAAATTTTGCATACAGCTTCAGAGTTCTAGGGACATCTATAGCCCATCCCAGAAATGCCCCCCAACAAGAAGCTGGGACATTGATCCATCAGCTCCAGTTGGCATTATTTACCCCAAAGTTTCAGGCTGTATTAGGCTTGCACAGCCTGAGCAGGTTTTCCTGATTTCAGAGAAAGCCCTGAGGCAGGGAAGCAGAGAACTGCACAAAGTACTTTCTGGGTGGGATGCCGTTGGCAGGAGTCAGGACTATCCACCATGGTATGGCAGAAATGAGGAAGGCAGAGTACCAAAATGTCTGCTGCAGGGATCACACTGCATATTTTATTCCGTTTTTCTAAACATAATATTACATTTGTAAATGTTTTCCATATCATTAAATATTCTTCAAAACAGAGGTTTTAGTGGCCGCATAATATTCCACAGTATTGAATGCAATGGAATTTATCATTGTATATAAAATTATATTGTTGTATATAAAAATTACTCTGACACAATTCCTCATCTCTAATTACTTCTCTTAGACACATTCTTACAAATGGGTAACTTTTCTTTCTTTCTTTCTTTCTTTCTTTTTTTTTTGGTTCTCGATGCATATTTCCATGTTGCCCTCCAGAAAGATGTTTGTACTTCCACCAGCAAAAGGAGTAGCTAACTTTAATTTTTTTTTTGAGGTGGAGTCTTGCTCTGGCACAGGCTGGAGTGCAATAGCGCAATCTCAGCTCACTGCAAACTCCGCCTCCCGGGTTCAAGCGATTCTCCTGCCTCAGCCTCCTGAGTAGCTGGGACTACAGGCACATGCCACCACACCCAGCTATTTTTTATTTTTTAGTAGAGATGGGGATTTCATCATATTGGCCAGGCTGGTCTTGAACTCCTGATCTAGTGATCTGCTCGCCTTGGCCTCCCAAAGTGCTGGGATTACAAGCATGAGCCACTGAGCATGGCCTGGAGTAGCTAACTTTTAATATACTTCATCACTCCTTCATACAACAAATACTTATGAAACACTTGCAATATGCCAAGTATATTATGTGCTATTAATGTAAAAGTCTTAGTAATTTGATAGAAAATATGTTATCTTGTAATTTTCATTTTAAAATTATTGAGTTTTTAGGTTTAGACTAGAAAATTTTCGTGACTTGTCTGTTGTTGTTATATTTTTCTATTTATGTGTTAATATTTTCTCCTAGTTGAACTTTGTTTATGGGGTCTTGTTAACAAAATTTTACATTTTTAAGTAGTGAAATATACAGATGTTTTCCCTTCATGATTTTTATCCATTGTTATTTTAGTTTTTATCATTTATTTATTTTTTGAGATGGAGTTTTGCTATTGTCACCCAGATTGGAGTGCAATGGTGCAATCCTGGCTCACTGCAACCTCTTCCTCCCAGATTCAAACGATTCTCCTCCCTCAGCCTTTTGAGTAGCTGGGATTACAGGTGTCCACCATAAGGCCTGGCTAATTTTTTGTATTTTTAATAGAGACGGGGTTTCAAGGCTGGTCTCGAACTCCTGTTCTCAGCTGATCTGCCCGCCTCGGCCTCCCAAAGTGCATTGTTGTTCTTTAGAAAGTGGATCACCATGTGGAGATCTGTTTTTCAACTAAACTATTTTATTTTCCATCTCTTTTTCCTTCTTCTAGCTCTTTTAAAATATATATATATTTTTAATTACCTTGTGAAGCCTCTTAGATTTTATTTTGTTGTAAGATGTAAGACAAAGAATATTTTTTCCTACGTAGTTATTTTCTCCCTAGAATTATTTTCCCATTGATATGTGGTGCTAATTTTATCATATATTAAATTCTTATATATGCTAAGGTCTGTTGCTTGGCAATTCTAAGTTTTAAAAACACATTTTTTTTTTTTTTTAGTATTTTGACTAGAATGACTTTAAGTCTACACATTAGTTTGGAAAAGAACTGACTTTACCATAGTCAGCACTTCCATCTAGCAGCAGGAGGTCTCGCAGTCAAGTTTTTTACTTTCCTTCACATGGGTCAATATTTCCAGTTAGAACGATTCCTATTTATATTTTTGTTGCTATTGTGCCATACTTACATAATTTTCTAAACATTTATTCCTGGTATATAGGAAAGGTATTTACTTTTTAGACATTTTTGGGATGGTTGGGAAGGGGGCAATCTGAGAAAAAGTGATTGTAGACTTCGTCTAACATCCTGACAAAGATGCATCTTGAAGTCAGACTATTGTGTGTTCTAGTCCTGTCATTGACACATTGTAGTTGTGTGATCCTGGCCAAATTACTTAACTTGGACTCAGTTTTTGTTTTTGTTTTTGTTTGTTTGTTTTTACCTGCAACAGGAGAATAATAATAGTATAAGTCTATTATTCTTTATCCAAAAGGCATGGGGCCAGGTTCTTTTCTTTCTTTCTTTCTTTTTAAACAGAGTCTCACTCTGTGGCCCAGGCTGGAATGCAGTGGTGCAATCTTGGCTCACTGCAACCTCTGCCTCCCAGGTTCAAGCGATTCTTGTGCCTCAGCCTCCCGAGTACCTGGGACTACAGGCGTGCGCCACCACGCCTAATTTTTTTTTGTATTTTTAATAGAGACAGGGTTTTGCTATGTTACTCAAGCTGGTCTCGAACTCCTGAGCCCAGGCAATCTGCCCACCTCGGCTTCCCCAGCGAGGATTATAAGCATGAGCCACCACGCCTGGCACAGATGCGTTCGGAATATAATGTATTTTGGATTTTAGAGTGGTAATATGATGTCTAAACCATATATTCCATAACTCTACCACTGGAGTCTGGGGCAGCACCCTATAATTAAGCACATTCATATTTCTGCAGAAATAAAGTGAGATATAAAAAGCCAGTTGAGTTTTAAGAACTTCCTGAATTTTGGAACTGTAGACAAGCAAATTATAAATGTTCAACTTAAACCAGTTTAAAGGATATTGTATCTAAAACAGGGCCTGTCCCAATAAAGACTAATACTTTATTAGGTCACTTTCTTATTTTTTTAGGTAAATAATCTAAATAGTAGATTATAATTCTATCTCCATTCCAATACCTCTTAATTTCATTTCTTATTGTATCAGCTGGAATTTCCAGAATGTAAAATAAATGGAGTTAGAAGCCATCTTGGAGCCAGGTATGGTGGCTGTAATCCCGCCTGTAATTCCAACACTGGGAAGCTGAGGCAGGAGGATGGCTTGAGCCCAGGAGTTGGACACCAGTCTGGGCAACATGGCGAGACCCTGCCTCTACAAAAATAAAACAGGCTTGGCGTGGTGGCTCACGCCTGTAATCCCAGAACTTTGGGAGGCCGAGGCAGGTGGATCACGAGGTTAGGAGGTGGAGACCAGCCTGACCAACATGGTGAAACCTCGTCTCTATTAAAAATACAAAAATTAGCTGGGCGTGGTGGCACGCGCCTGTAATCCCAGCTACTCAGGAGGCTGAGGCAAGAGAATCACTTGAACCTGGGAGCGGAGGTTGCAGCGAGCCAAGATCATGCCCCTCCACTCCAACCTGGGTGACAGAAGGAGACTCCGTCTCAAAAAATAAAAATAAATAAAAATAAAAAAATTTAAACTAATTCACCATTATGATGTTAATTAGCTTAGCTGTCATTTCAGATTTTTGTTTTTTTGAGACAGATGTCTCATTCTGTCCCCCAGACTGGAGTGCAGTGGCGTGACCACAGCTTACTATAGCCTCGACCTCTTGGGCTCAAGTGATCCTCTCACCTCAGCCTCCTGAGTAGCTAGACTACAGGTGTGTGCCCCTACGTGAAGATCCTTAATGTAATAATTTGGTTGTGTCACAAATCTGGATCTTGGATTTGGAGGCTAGTGAGGGAGCTGAGTACCTGGTGTGTTGCTGACTTGTAACCTAAATGGTACAGTAACTGCTTATGAAAAATGAGGTATCAAGAGAAGGAAAGCCTCATGTCTACCCAAATAGCTTCACGTTCATGAATGTCTGGACATATCCTCTGAGTGTCAGAATTATTATATTTCTCATATTTAAAAAATCATATCTGTATTTTTTTTTGAGACAGTCTAGCTCTCTTGCCTAGGCTGAAGTGCAGTGGCGGGATGTCGGCTCACTGCAACCTCTGCCTCCCGGGTTCAAACGATTCTCCTGCCTCAGCCTCCTAAGTAGCTGGGACTACAGGTGTGCGCCCCCATGCCCAGCTAATTTTTGTATTTTTTAGTAGAGATGGGGTTTTACCAAGTTGGCCAGGCTGGTCTCGAGCTTCTGACCTCAAGTGATCCACCTCCCTTGGCCTCCCAGTGCCAGGATTACAGGCATAAGCCACTGTGCTTGGCCTCATATCTGTATTCTTATATTTATTGATTGATTTTTAGATGGAGTCTCACTCTGTTGCCCAGGCTGGAGTACAGTGGTCTGATCTCAGCTCACTGCAACCTTGGCCTCCCGGGTTCAAGTGATTCTCCTGCCGCAGCCTCCTGAGTAGCTGGAATTACAGGTGCACACCACCACATCTGGCTAATTTTTGTATTTTTGTAGATACTGGGTTTCGCCATGTTGGCCACGCTGGTCTTGAACTCCTGACCTGAAGTGATCCGCCTGCCTGGGCCTCCCAAAGTGCTGGGATTACAGGCGTGAGCCACTGTGCCTGGTATGTGTATTTCTTACTAATCAAAATGTTCTTTGAGTAAAGATATTTAAAGATTTCAGGCATTTTTCTTGGCATTTTGTATAACCTTTCTGCATTAACCCTTTGTTATCCATTCCAGGTAGTCTGTTTAGAAAACAAAACAAGAAACAGATTGATTGAGACCGAGTTTCACTCTTGTTGCCCAGGCTGGGGTGCAATGGCATGATCTTGGCTCACTGCAACCTCCACCTCCCAGGTTCAAGCGATTCTCCTGCCTCAGCCTCCCGAGTAGCTGGGATTACAGGCATGTGCCACCATGCCCGGCTAATTTTTTTTTAGTATAGACAGGGTTTCGCCATGTTGGTCAGGCTGCTCTTGAACTCCCGATCTCAGGTGATCTGCCTGCCTCAGCCTCCCAAAGTGCTGGGATTACAGGCATGAGCCACTGCGCCCAGCCAGAATTAGAGTATTTAATGTCCACCCTTTTATTTTCATTATTAGAGAAAGGGTCTTGCTTTGCCACCCAGCCTGGAGTACAGTGTTGTGATCATAGTTTACTACAGCCTTGAATTCCTGGGCTCAAGTGACCCTCCCACTTAAGCCTCCCAAGTAGCTAGGACTCCAGGTGTGTGTGCACCACCACACTTGACCTAATTTTAAATTTTTCTGTAGAGACAAAATGTTGCCACGCTGGTCTTGGGCTCCCAGTGTATTGGGGACTATAGGCATGAGCTACTGTACCCAGCCTAATGTTCACCTATTTAAAATGATCTATTTCTTCTCATTCTTTTAATTAAGCATAAACAACCAATATTTAAAACTAATCTATATTTAATCCTAATTCATCTAGATTTTGCCTTATAATGTAAAAACTTACTTTCTAACAAATTACAGAATTTTAGTTTTTCACCTCTGAAAAGGAGCCCCTAACAGTAAAACTGAATTAGTTGCTAGTCTCTAATACACTGATTCTAGGAGGGTGAAATCAGTCAAGGCTCTAAGGGTGTGGAAATTCAGCTTGTCTTTAGAGGATTAGCCCTTTTACATAGACCCCACTTTCGAAACGATGGCAGCACTTTCAAAGAGCCTAGTGGATTAGGATGGGTAATCCTAGAACAACCTGGAAGAACAAGGAAGAATCCTGCTTCCTTGCTAGGAAATATTACTATTCCCGACAGCTCTGAAGAGGATGTGGTTGGTGAAGTTTCCTGCTTCTACTGGTCATATGTTTATGTGGCCTCCCCTTGTGTGGCCCTGGTGGCTGCAGAAACAGGGGCAACTCTAACTTCAGGGACTGGCATGAGACCAGCAGCCACACTCACCTGCATGAGGTCAACAGCACCAGACTTGCTCTGTGCAAAAGAGGACACAAAATGTATTACCCTTAGACTTTCCAAGATTTTTTAATCATCTCTAATTAGTGGTTCAGGTCACCAGTCTAGGGACTTTAAAAAATCCTGTACATTAAAAAAAACATAGGCTACAGCTGGGTGCGGTGACTTACAGCTGTAATCCCAGCACTTTGGGAGGCCGAGGCAGGTGGATCACGAGGTCAGGAGTTCGAGACCAGCCTGGCCAACATGGTGAAACCCCGTCTCTACTAAAAATACAAAAATAATAATAATAATAATAATTAGCCGGGCATGGTGCCAGGTGCCTGTAATCCCAGCTGCTCAGGAGGCTGAGGCAGTAGAGTCACTTGATCCCGGGAGGTGGAAGTTGCAGTGAGCCAAGATCACGCCACTGCACTCTAGCCTGGACGATAGAGCAAGACTATGTCTCAAAAAAAAAAAAGTTACCATGAATATACAGTTTGTTCTTTCTTCCTGAACATTGTGATGCTGGGTCTCTAAACTTTAATATAAACCAATTCCTTAATGTTATCTTCAAGTACTTATTATTAAGGAGGCACAGAAACTACACACATTCTATGACTTTTCTAGCCCTGTTTCCTGAAGGTAACTAAAATTTCTACCCTTGAAAATACTGGTTCTTAATGAGTATAAATGCTTTTCTCAAAACTATGAAAGATCATACTAATCCTTTTATTATAGTTAAAGCATTCAATGGGACTTGGAGTCCACATTCAGTAGTATCTTGTTTGAATGAGAAATTGTAAAATAAAGGCCTTTCCTCACATGCCAACTTACGGTCAGGGCGGATTTCTTTTTGGAGACCGGGTCTTACTCTGTCACCCAAGCTTAAGTGCAGTGGCACAATCACAACTCACTGCAGCATCAGACTCCTGGGCTCAAGTGATCCTCTTGCCTTAGCCTCCTGAGTAGCTGGGACTACAGGTGCAGGCTACCATGCCCAGCTAATTAAAAATTTTTTGTAGAGACGAGGTCTTGCTATGTAGTCCAGGCTCATCACAAACTCCCGGCCTCAAGCAATCCTCTCACTTCAGCCTCCCAAAGTGCTGGGATTATAGGTGTGAGCCACAGCGCCCGGCCAGAGTGGGTTTCAAACCCAAAGTTGTAGTTTGTTATTTAATTATACCATATAGCTAGTTTACATTTCTGGCTTTTTTTTTTTTTTTTTTAAGATGGCATTTCTGTCACCCAGGCTGGAGTGCAGTGGCACAATCTCTGCTTACTGCAACCTCTATCCCCCGAGGTCAAGCAATTCTCCCTCCTCAGTGTCCTAAGTAGCTGGGACCACGGATGTGCATGCTAAGTTTTTATATTTTTGGTAGAGACAGGGTTTCACCATGTTGCCCAGGCTGGTCTTGAACTCCTGAGCTCAAGTGATCTGCCCGGCTAAGCCTCCCGAAGTGTTGGGGTTACAGGTGTGAGCCAGCACGCCTGGTGCTGGCTATGAAATGTCTTAAGCCAAGTAAACTTGTACCAGTGTCAACAAAATGACTAAAGCTACAATGTGAAGATGGTGAATATTTGTCTGCATATACCAAAGGCTTAATACTTAAAATTGGAGGCAAACCACAATGAGACATCACCTCACTAGTTAGAATAACTATTATCAAAAAGACAAAACATAACAAGTGTTGAGGATGCAGAGAAAAGGGAACCCTTACAATTAAGGGAAATGTACATGAGTACAGCCATTACGGAAAACAGTATGAACGTTCCTAAAAAAATTAAACAGAACTACTCTATGACCCAACAACTGCACTCCTTGGTATGTATTCAAAGGAAGTGAAATCCGTATGTTGAAGAGGTATCTGCAATCCCATGTTTACTGCAGGACTATACACAATAGCCAAGATATAACTGACTTAAGCGTTCAAAGTGAATGAATGGATAAAGAAAATGGGATATATATACACAAAGGAACACTATTCAGCTATTAAAAAGAATGAAATCCCGTTATTTATAACATGAATGAACCTAGAGGACAATACATTAAGTGAAAATAAGCCAGATACAGAAAGACAAATGCCACATTTTCACTTATATGCCAAGTCTAAAAACGTTGATCTATAAGTAGTGAATAGTACATAGAACAGTGGTTACCAGGGACTGGAGGTGGTAGTGGGAGGGATGGGGAGAGGGTGGTGAACAGCTAAAAAGTTACAATTAGACAGGAGGGGCCCAGTGCAGTGACTTACACCTGTAATCCCAGCACTTTGGGAGCCTGAGATAGGACTGTTCGAGGCCAGGAGTTTAAGACTAGCCTGGGTGACATAGGGAGACCCCTATGTCAATATTTTAAAAGATAAAAAATTAGCCAGGCCTGGTGATGCATGTCTGTAGTCTTAGCTACTTGGGAGGCTAAGATGGGAGGACTGCTTAACCCCAGGTATTTAAGGTTGCAGTGAGCTATGAGCACGCCTGCCACTGCACTCCAGCCTGGGTGAGATCAAGTACCTGTCTCAAAAAAGAGAAAAAAGGAGTAAGATTTGGTATCCTATTGCACAGCAGAGTGACTACAGTCAACAGTGGACCCAGGCACTGTGGCTCATGCCTGTAACCCCAGCATGTTGGGAGACTGAGGCAGAAGGATCACTTAATGCTAGCCAGGAGTCTGAGACCAGCCCACGCAACATAGTAAGACCCCGAATCTACAAAAAAATAATAAAATTAGCTGGGTACAATGGTGTACACCTGTAGTACCAGCTACTAAGGAGGCTGAGTTGAGAGGATTACTTAACAAGGGAGTTCAAGGCTGCAGTGAGCCATAATCATGGCACTGCACTCTAGCTTGGGCAATAGAGCAAGATCTTGTTTTAAAAAACAAAAAACTAATAAGGTATTGTGTACCTCAAAATAGCTAGAGGAGAGGATTTTAAATGTTCTCACCACAAAAACACCGTGTTTCAGGTGATGGATATGCTAATCACCCTAATTTGATCATTATAATGTATACATGTATCGAAACATCACATTGCACCCCATAAATATGTACATTAGGTGTCAAAAATAAATTTTAAAATAGGAGGTGAAAACAACAGGATGCAATTATTTTCCAAAAGCCTTGTTTTTATTTATACAGAGTCCTAACCACTTCGGTGGTAGGAGGAGTGGGAGAGGCTCCTTTTTCAATCCAGGGACCTCCATGATGTTGGTTTGTTGTTACCAAACACACAGGTAAGTGGCATCACGGATCTGGTAAACTAACGACAATGTTTAGTCTCTCTCTGCTAGAGCAACAAGGTGAGCATCAATCTCTGCTTCTGTAAGAATCCTAGAAGGCAAAAGGGGGAAAAAAACAACAATTTAAAAAAAATTTTTTCAAACACACGTAAAAGTGGGATAGTATAATAAACTCCCATATACCTATCAACCTACTTTAACAATTATCAATTTATAAACCAATCTTTAAAAAATCTATACACACACTTATCTTCCCTCAGATTATTTTGAAGGAATTCCCAGATATTATACCACTTTCACCTATACACAAAAATGTTTACTTCTTTGACATCAGATTTAGAATTGTATCTTGAAAATAAAATTCTTTAGTTGCAGCTAAGATAGAAAATATTTCAATTGAATAACATAAATAAAGCTAAACTATAAAGTATTCTATTTAGCTTCTATGTCAAAATGCATTTATTTTTTATTTTTTTTGAGACAGAGTCTTGCTCTGTCACCCAGGCTGGAGTGCAGTGGCGTGATCTCGGCTCACTGCAAGCTCTGCCTCCCAGGTTCAAACGATTCTTCTGCCTCAGCCTCCTGAGTAGCTGGGACTACAGGCATGTGCCACTATGCCCAGCTAATTTTTCTATTTTTAGTAGAGGTGGGGTTTCACCATATTGGCCAGGCTCTGGAACTCCTGACCTCGTGACCCGCCTGCCTCGGCCTCCCAAACTGCTGGGATTACAGGCGTTAGCCACCTTGCCCAGCCGTCAAAATACATTTATATGTAGTATAACTGAAATTTATGTCAGCTCAAAGATAAAAATTCATGAAGAAATTTTAAGCATATTAAAGTGTTCAGATTCAGAAGTTCATGAAAATAAAGTTATAATTCTATGAATAGTCTACCATCCAGAGAATGCTCCATGTTGAACACATATTTCCTTTCTCTCTTTTTTTTTTTTTGAGATGGAGTCTGACCCTGTCGCCCAGGCTGGAGTGCAGTGGCACAATCTTGGCTCACTGCAACCTCCGCCTCCCAGGCTCAAGCAATTCTCCTGCCTCAGCCTCCCAAGTAGCTGGGATTACAGGCGTCCACCACCACATCTGGCTAATTTTTGTATTTTTAGTAGAGATGGGGTTTCACCATGTTGGCCAGGCTGGTCTCAAACTCCTGACCTCAAGTGATCTGTCCACTTTGGCCTCCCAAAGTGCTGGGATTACAGGTGTGAGCCACCATGTGTGGCCCTGAACATGTATTTTCTAAATGATGTTTGCCTCGAAAGGAAGCAATTGTTTGGCAACCTTGTTAATGTGACCTATTACTACTAGACTTCTAAAAAGTGAAATTTGTCAAAAGGACATTTTTTAGTGCAACTGAAGGCAATATCAAGCAGTTTAAATAGTTGTTGATGCTTATGCTATGTATTGTGATTATTTACATATATTTACTATCACAGAATTTATAAATGATACAAAGTTTTTTGAAGACAAGATTTTTGATTCCTTACCAATTTTAAAAATAACAAATACAATTTTAAAGGTGGCAGGAAGGTCTCCAAACAGAAAAGAAAACAAGAACTAATTGTAGGTTCCTTAGAGAGATTTTAAGATTATTCTTGCTGAAATTTTTACTTAAAAAAAAAGAGGCACCTTTTTCAAAAGCAACTTGATCCCTGCCCCCACCCCTCACCCCTACCCCAACCCAAGTTACAAGACTTCTTCCTACGGGAAGAAAAGCTAAGATAGATTCGCTTTTGGTGTTGTCGGTTGTTTTTTTAACAGATGGGGTCTCACTATGTTACCCAGGCTAGAGTGCAGTGGCTATTCACAGGCACTATCATTGTGCACTACAGCTTTCAACTCCAAGGCTCAAGCCATCCTCTTGCCTCAGCCTCCTGAGGAGCTGAGACTACAGATGCATGCCACAGCACCCAGCTGTTTTTTTTTTTAAGTCCTATAAATTTTTCTGAATCTGTCATGTTTATATGACTTATCTATGGGCAACCAAAAGAACAAATTAGGAAAAAAAAGAACAAACGAAAAACCTCTTCAAGGTCTAGTTAAGCTTAGTTTACCACTCCCGTACCCCACACCACAACCAAGACCATGTGTCTTTATGGTTGTGATCTAAGAATAGATACACATAATAGTTAAAATGCCTCCCAGTAGTTCCTTGTATCTGTGGATTTAACTGCAGTATTTTCATTAAATATAAGAGCATCCTGGTCCATGGTATATCAACTGCCTCACAGGGCTGCTGGGAGGATTAAATGAGCTGATTATACGAAGCACTCAGTATGGATTTGAATCATGGAAGCTATAAGGCTGATGTGTGGGAGTTAGTCACTTAGTGAGTAAGAACACACACACACACACACACACACACACACACACACACACACACACACACACATCCAGCAACTGCAAGTCAATTAGCTGTATTCAAAATTTGGGCTTTCCAAAGATCTCTAGATAAGGATCTGACATATATCAGTAACTCATATTGCTCCTCAAAGTTCTACTTAAATAACCACTAAATAACCAAAGTTCTATCTGAAAAACTTGCAAAATACTACTTTGGGAATTGAATTTGTATTGGCCTTAAACTAAAAAAAGGAAAACACTTATGCTAATTTTTTTCCTTACATAAGGAAGGTAACTTTATGTCATCTCTGGTGTTAGATATAAAATCACTCTGAAATAAGGAGAAAAGCTTTCATATCTGACTCTTTATTATAGAGTCCAAAGTTTTAAAAACAGATCTCAGGTGCTGGGGAAAAAAACAAACACACAAACAAAAACTATAATGACAGTTAAAGAAAAAAGATTTCCCCCGCAAGTTATAGGACACATGGACTCACATGCCTCCACCTTTCTAGTCTGCATGTGGCCCACAATATCACTCACCTGAATTTAGGATTTTCAACTGTCACTACTCCAACTTCTATTTCTGAAGGTTTGAAATCAATTGATAGAACAGTAGACAGGCATGTAATTGCAGTCTGAAAAAAAGTATTTAATGTTAAAATATAGTATTTTTTAGAGATTCCAAGGTTTTCTCATTCCTAGCTTATTCAAATCATGAGTCAATCAGGAGCTCCATGTTTCAATGAGGTAGTTCAATGTTACTAACAGACTGCTTAACTCTAATGTATTGCCTCCCAATGATGAGAAATTTTTTTCTACCAAGTCAAATAATAAAGGGGCCCATTAATTAAAATAGGATGATTTATACAAAAAGGTTTATTGGCTTCATGACCCGGGCACTACACTTCACTTAGCACTTGGGGTGAAATGGGAAAAGGATAAAGATGAATGATACTCTCTGCATCTTCAAGGAATTTACAGTAAAAACGATTTAAGAATGTTTTAAGTGTTTTCTGTTTGTTTGTTTTGTTTCTGTTTTTTTGAGGCAGAGTCTCACTCTGTCGCCCAGTCTGGAGTGCAGTGGCGCCAGCCTGGCTCACTGCAACCTCAGGCTCGTGGATTCAAGCGAGTCTCCTGACTCAGTCTCCTGAGTAGCTGGAATTACAGGCGCCTGCCACCATGCCCGGCTAATTTTTGTATTTTTCGTAGAGACAGGGTTTCGCCATGTTGGCCAGGATGGTCTCAAACTCCTGACCTCAGGTGATCTGTCTGCCTCCCAAAGTGCTGGGATTACAGGTGTGAGCCACCTTAAGTGTTTTTATACCGGATGTGGTTATTTATGTAATTAATTATGAATTGCAATAAAAGAAACCTTTAAGAAATATTTAGACAGGGCCCAGTACTTCCTGAACATGAACTAGCTTTTTATCTCCTTTAAGCATACTTCCAAACCAAACGTAAAAGCATTAGATGGTAATTTTTTTTTGGTCATTTATCAGAAGCATGTTGTTAGCATCTTCAGAATGGCTTTAATTCCAGACTTAAACCCAAAATCTACTAAAATTTTTGTTTTTAATTTCTTGGCAGTAAATAGGACTGGCCTCGAACACCTGGACTCAAGCAGTCCTCCAGCTTCAGCCTCTCAAGTAGCTGGGACTACAGGTGTGTGCCGCCATGCCCAGCTGGTTCCTATTTTTATTTATATTTTCCTATTATATGCGTTTTGTTGAAAGCCACCTCAAATACATTATGAAATAAGGAATTAAGTGAATAAAAGCAACTCAAATTTTCCTATGTCAGCTGTATGATATCAATTTCATTATTAAGTTGACAACTTGAATCCTGGGATGTAATTCAGGAATAGCTTTGTATAGAAATTATACAAAGATCCTCACTGTTCTATATAGCATAAAAAAAGTCAGCTCCTTTTGGTTGACTTACTTCCACTGTCTGTTCAAATGTCCAATCAAATTTCTTCTTCACTTTTTTTTCAAGGAAGCTGGTTGACTCAGTTTGTTTAACTCCCGCTGCAGTGGCTTTAAACCCACAGTAGTAACCTGCAGGATCACACTTATATACCTGAGGGCCTTGCTCTTCATCTATACCAATTAAAATCATACCTAAAAAGAGAAAAGACCCTAATTAAATG
The DNA here is from genome assembly GCF_029289425.2 of Pan paniscus. NCBI lineage: Eukaryota > Metazoa > Chordata > Mammalia > Primates > Hominidae > Pan > Pan paniscus. The sequence continues at coordinate 36,625,525 of NC_073264.2, read as the reverse complement.
TTTTAGCTTTATACAATGACATCTCCTCTTTCTTGGTGGTGTCACATAGCTGCTGCTAATCATGACTTTGGCCATCAATTTTAGGATATGTATTTTCCTTTAAGAAAACTGATAAAATACAGGTTATCACCACAGGTAAATTAGGTAACAGATAAATTCCCATTTCACAAAAGGATTTATCACAGATTAAAAAAGATAGTTTGAATAATTACAAATACAATTTAAAAATAGTGTTTCCAATCCTTGCTGTTATCCAAGCATGTTTATTTGAACCCTAATCCTTCAAGATGTTGCCTGGTCAAATAAACTTCAAAAACACTTTTTTTTTTTTTGAGACAGACTCTCGCTCTGTCTCCCAGGCTGGAGTGCAGTGGCACGATCTCGGCTCACTGCAAGCTCCGCCTCCTTGGTTCACGCCATTCTCCTGCCTCAGCCTCCCGAGTAGCTGGGACTACAGGTGCCCACCACCACGCCCAGCTAATTTTTTGTGTTTTTAGTAGAGACGGGGTTTCGCCGTGTTAGCCAGGACTGGTCTTGATCTCCTGACCTTGTGATCCACCTGCCTCGTCCTCCCAAAGTGCTGGGATTACAGGTGTGAGCCACTGCATCTGGCCAACCTTTTTTTTTTTTTTTTTTTAAAGAGACGAGGACTCGCTGTTGCCCAGGGTGGTCTTGAACTCCTGGGTTGAAGTGATCCTCCTGCCTCGGCCTCCCAAAGTGCTGGGATTATAAGTGTGCACCACTGTGCCTGGCCCAAAAACACTTTCATATACCTTTTCTGGAAACATATAATAAATAATAGCATATTAAATGCTGTGAAATATTCTGTTGTAGATTGACCTATTTAACTTTAACTCAGTAGTTCTTCTGTTTGTTTGACCAAGAAATACTTTTTTTTTTTAATAGAAATACCTACTAAGGTTCCAGGGAACAGTGTATGGGACACACTTTGGGAATGCTGGCACAAACTGAAATACACTTACAGGCTACCTGCTCACCTTTACACTGCCCATCTTCATTACTGTTGGTATATACTCCTCTAGTAAGTTACACAAACCAAGCTCTAAATTCTATACACGTAACTTTGTTACTACAATTCTAATGTTACCATATTATAGGAATACAATTAAAATAAACACCATCATTAAATTTCTTTCTACTCAGTAGAACAGGTAACAAAGTACTTAATGGTTTGACTGCTTTCTTATATTTGATATATACAAAATATAAGGGCAACACAAAAAAGTACCCACTTACTGCTTGGGGAAACAACAAATACTTCTTTCCTTCAAGGTCTTGCAAGATGAATATGATTTAAGTAATTTTTAAGTGAGAAGTCAAGAGGGTCAGATGCTAAACAGAAATCATTACACTGACTGCTTTAATGCTCATAAATGAATGACACAATGTCAGAAACAAACATGCACTGAATTTTTCAGGCTAATTTATTACATCACATCTAAAAATCAGTAAATCTCATCCCTCTCCCAATACAATTTTGTTTTCAAAAATAGAAATTTATTCTAAAAATGTGAATTACACACCTGTGTGTGACCCTAATTCTTTAGGGTGGTCAAAACAAACAGCTACATTATTAAGATGCCTGATGCAGGTATTTCTATGGAATTAGTAATCTCGAATTGCAGTAGAACCTCATTACAACATCCTAATAATGAGGACTTGCATCTTTCAAATCACATACTCCAAATGGAAATACTTTGATAAAAAGTCTAACAGCATCTAAAGCTTAAAGATAATGCCCGACATACTGTTGTGAAACCTATCCTTTAGTTCTGATTTATTATAAAGATTTTCCCGCTCTATGTATTTTCCAAACCACATGTTCAGAACTCAAGTGTTATTTAAATAATTCTGTATACATGTTCTGTAAAAAGTTTCAATTCATCAATTATTTGGGAGACCTCTTAGCATACTTACAACAACCAAGAGGCCTCATTTCAGCATTCTGTGTGTAGACCTGAGAAATATCGGCAATTCTTTTACACAGCATGTCCACAGGAATCTCATAGCCATACTTGTATTTCCAGTTAGCTGCCTCATAGCGTGCCCTCTGTACCTGGGATCTGCTGTCAGCTTATAGCATAAAAAACAAAGATTTACCTGGTTAGAAGGAAAGAACAAACCTGAAAGCCAGGCAATTTAGCCAGGCAATTTTCCCACCATATAGACATACATGAGTTAAAGAGAAAGGGTCCGGTACGGCTTTTTCTCCCCCAACGAATACTAAATAACTCATCAACAAGTATATGAAAAAAATTTAAAAACATGAAGCTCTCTACACAGTACTCCCCTTTTATACTGAGCCTTTCATCAGCAGTCAAAATAGTTTCTACAAGTATCCAGTAACTCCCAAAAGAAAAAGCATTAAGGAGGCAGGGCATGGTGGCTCAACACTTTGGGAGGCCAAGACAGGCGGATCACTTGAGGCCAGGAGTTTGAGGCCAGCCTGGCCAACATGGCTAAATCCTGTCTCTACTAAAAATATAAAATTAGCTGCGCGTGGTGGTGCATGCCTGTAGACCCAGCTACCTGGGAGGTTGAGGCACGAGAATTGCTTGAACCCAGGAGGCGGAGCAGCCTGGGCGACAAAGTGAGACTCTGTCTCCAAAAAAAAAAAAAAAAAAAAAGGCCTTGAGAGAGAATAATCTTTCTTAATCTTTGTTTTTAGGCTTAAATTAGTTTTTCATTTTTTTTTTTTAGAGATGGGGTCTTGGACTGGCACCCAGTGAGCCATCATAGCTCACTGCAGCCTTGAATTCCTTGGCTCAAGTGATCCTCCTACCTCAGCCTCCTGAGTAGCTAGGACTACAGGTATGTGCCACCATACCAGCTAATTTGTTTTTTCTTCTTCAAATGGAGTCTTGCTCCGTTGCCCAGGCTGCAGTACAGTCTCATGATCTTGGCTCACTGCAACCTCTACCTCCCGGGTTCAAGCGATTCTCCTGCCTCAGCCTCCCGAGTAGTTGGGATTACAGGCACCTGCCACCATAGCTGGTTAAGTTTTTTGGTATTTTTGTTTTTATTTTTTGAGACAGTCTCACTCTGTTGCCGAGGCTGGAGTGCAGTAGTACAATCTCAGCTCACTGCAACCTCTGCCTCCCAAGTTCAAGCAATTCTCCTGCCTCACCCTCCTGAATAGCTGGGATTACAGGTGTGCGTGCGCCACCATGCCCAGCTAATTTTTGTATTTTTGGTAGAGATGGGGTTTCACCATGTTGGCCAGGCTGGTCTCAAACTCCTGACCTCAAATGATCCGCCTGCCTCGGCCTGCCAAAGTGCTGGGATTACAGGTGTGAGCCACTGTGCCCAGCCTTTTTCTGTATTTTTAGTAGAGACGGAGTTTCACCACGCTGGCCAGGCTGATCTCGAATTCCTGACCTCAAGTGATCCGCCTGCCTTGGCCTCCCAAAGTGCTGGGATTACAGGTGTGAGCCACCGTGCCCAGCCCCCAGCTAATTTCTAAATTTGTTATAGAGATGGAGTCTCACCATGTTGCCCAGGCTGGTTTTGAACTCTTGGTCTTAAACAATCCTCTCACCTTGGCCTCCCAAAGTGCTGGGATTACAACTGTGAGCCACTGTGCCCAACCTAAAATAATTTTCATAATAATTCTCACTCACTTCTAACCGATGCCATTATTACCAGGTTTGAGATATACTGAGTTAGGTCCCCTGAAACTACTAACTATAGCTGAAATAAGATAAAATCATCTATGAAAGGGCCCTCAGCCCAGTTTCTCCGACAGTAGCATAAGCATCTAATTCTATTATAGGTATAATTTCAAAAAAGCTCACAATACTCTTAAAATATTGATACTAGTCTTAGAAGACTGCAAATCCACTCATGGCACTTGAAAATCAGGCAATAAGTTTAAAATTAATACAAAACTCAAAATAATTTGAAGAAAATAACAAAAGGCTTGTATATCTACAGATGTCTTGTATATCTACAGATTAATTACCTGTCATTCCGGTCATCACACAACCAATGTTTTCAGTTATCTTGAATAAGTGAGTCACTGTGCTGGAATCCAATAATTTGTCCTAATAAACAAAATAAACAAAGATAATTTTTTAAAAAACATACAGGTTTCTGTGTAGTTATAAAAAAAATTATGTTTTTATTTTTAATTTGCCCTGCTTCTTGGAGAAAACAATACTATGGAACCATAAAAATAAACTGTATAATAAATGTCTTCTGATCATTTTATAGTTAAAATCAATTTTAGTTTTGAGGGGCTCTATTTACCTTTTCTAGATGATACTTTTCCTGTGGACAAGCAATAGCTTAATAAAAATTTGTCTCAAGGTCCCCAAAGACAAAAGACTTAGAAAAACCGTTATGCTTATAATCACGCCATGAAGTTTAATAAGTTAATTCTGTCCACACAGCTGAACTGTATATAGACGTTCAACAGACACTTCTTGGATGACAGGAAAGCAGGGTCAAAGCAAGATTATGTTAATATTTGTATATAAAAATACACTTTTCTACAAACCCATGAAAAATTCTTTTTTCTTTTCTCTTTTTTTTTTTGAGACGGAGTTGCACTGTTGTTGCCCAGGCTGGAGTGCAATGGTGTGATCCTGGCTCACCGTAACCTCCACCTCCCAGGTTCAAGTGATTCTCCTGCCTCAGCCTCCCGAGTAGCTGGAATTACAGGCATGTGCCACCATGCCTGACTAATTTTGTATTTTTAATAGAGACAGGGTTTCTCCATGTTGGTCAGGCTGGTCTAGAACTCCCGATCTAAGGTGATCTGCCCACCTCAGCCTCCCAAAGTGCTGGGATTACAGGTGTGAGCCACTGCACCTGGCTGAAAAATTCTTATATTCTGCAATTATTAACTATTTAGGCAGTTATTACTTACAGGTACTTTCTTCTGTGTGACAATTACTGCACAGTCTTTCCCTCTGACAGCTACTGATGTAAGGCCACCCTGGTTAATAGCCTTAAAAGCATATTCTGGAAAACAGAACAGTTTTTTTTAAGTTGGAATAAATTATTGTAGATTCTTGCAATGAAATAATAGTCATTAAAAAGAATGAGAAAGAGCTACATGAACACAGAATGCTCATATAGCATTCCAGGATGTGCAAAGTCAAAATAATAATAATGACCACAAGTCACAGTTAAACCAACTCCATTTCTTCCATTTTCATTTTACTGAAATTATTTTCATTAGGCTGATGCACCCAATTTCCAATAAAGTTTTTTTTTTTTTTTTTTAAACAGAGTCTCGCTCTGTCACCCAGGCTGGAGTGCAGTGGTGCGACCTCAGCTCACTGCAACCTCTGCCTGCCAGGTTAACGCTAGTCTCCTGCCTCAGCCTCCTAAGTAGCTGGGATTATAGGCACGTGCCACCACATCTGGCTAATATTTGTATTTTTACTAGAGACGGGGTTTCGCTGTGTTGGCCAGGCTAGTCTTGAACTCCTGACCTCAGGTGATCCACCTGCCTTGGCATCCCAAAGTGCAGGGATTACAGGTGTGAGCCACCACTCCCCGCCCCAATAATGGTTTAATTTAATTTTTATCATATGCATCTTTATCAATGATGTTTTGTCATTTTAAAAGGTTTTTTGTGGCCACTATTTCTAAACCTGGTTTTCCCAGGTCAAATTTAGCTGCTTTAAATTTTTTCTAGACTTAATACTTTTGTTAACTTTTGGTCAGTAACTAATTTGACCACATGAAGTTTTAATTGCTGTTTGATTATTTTGCATTGATTTTTGTCTACCAAGTTGAATATTTCTGGATCATGCTTTTTGCAATTTTTATGTTACCTACAACATATGACTCTTTTCTTTTTTGAGATGGAGTCTCGCTCTGTCGCCCAGGTTGGAGTGAGGTGGCACGATCTTGGCTTACTACAACCTCCGCTTCCCAGGTTCAAGCGATTCTCCTGCCTCAGCCTCCTGAGTAGCTGGGATTACAGGTGCACACCACCATGCCCAGCTAAGTTTTTGTATTTTTAGTAAAGATGGGGTTTCACCACGTTGGCCAGGCTGGTGCCGAACTCCTGACCTCAGGTGATCCACCCACCTCGGCCTCCCAAAGTGTTAGGATTACAGGCGTGAGCCACCATGCCAGGCCAACATATGACTCCATCTATAACAAACCTCAGCTTATGCACTTCCAGCTGCTGTCAATCCATTCTATTGGTTAAAACACTAGGATCAAAATAGTAGCTTACAAAAAAACTACTTTGGCACCATGTAGCATAATTGATAATGGTTGTCTTTCGACAGTAAGATTACAGATCTTGCTCTGTCACCCAGGCTGGAGTGCAGTGGCATGATCTTGGCTCACTACAACCTCTGCCTCCCGGGCTCAAGCGATTCTCCTGCCTCGGCCTCATCCTGAGTAGTTGGGATTACAGGTGCCCGCCACAAAACCCAGCTAGTTTTTGTATTTTCAGTAAAGACAGGGTTTCACCATGTTGACTAGGCTGGTCTTGAACTCCTGACCTCAGGTGATCCGCCTGCCTCAGCCTCCTGAAGTGCTGGGATTACAGGCATGAGCCACTGCACCTGGCCCAAATTTTTCTTTTTTTAAAAATTTTTAGTAGAGATGACGTTTCACTATCTTGCCCAGGCTGGTCTCGAACTTCTGAGCTCAAGCGATCCTCCCATATCATCATTCCAAAGTGCTGAGATTACAGGCGTGAGCCACCAGGCCAGCCTCTGCAATATTTAAATTTAATAATAGACACATATTTTGGTGGGTTTTGAGATAGGGTCTTGCTCTGTTGCCTAGGCTGGAGCACCAGGGCATGATCATAGCTCACTGCAGCCTCGACCTCCTGGGCCCAAGTGATCTTCCAGCCTCAGCCTCCTGAGTAGCTGGGACCACAGGTGTACACCACCACACCCAGCTAATTTTCAATTTTTTTTCTGTAGAGATGGAGTCTTCCCATGTTGCCCAGGCTGGTCTCAAACTCCTGGACTCAAGCGATCCTCCCACCTCAGACTCCCAAAGTGATGGGATTACAGGGATGAGCCACCATGCCTGGCCTGTTTATTTTATTTTTAGTTAAAAATAGATATGGGGTCTTGCTATGTTGCCCAGGCTGGTCTCAAACTCTGGCTCAAGTGATCCTCCCACCTTAGGATTACAGGCATGAGCCACTGTTCCTGGCCTGGGCACATATTTTGTAATCAGGGGAAAAGCAACAAAAATCAATACATGCTCATGGTAGAAAATATGAAAACACAGAAGATAACTTTTAAATAATTATTCATAATCCCAATCATTATTTACATTTTGACATATAACAGATTATTTCAAAATTCTGTCTTCGAGTGTCACTCTGGGCACTGAGTCTGAGCCAAGGCCTCATCTGTTCAAAAAGCCACAGGTGGTGACGACCAGCTAAGAAAGCTACTGCCTATCAGGCTAAAGAATCTCTTTTAATAGAAACTGTAATAAATCATCAAATATTTCTAAATGGCTATTTAAGAGAGAACAAAAGAACAGAGCAAAAATGATTCTAGAAAAATCACCTTAAAGGAAATCCTCAGCTGGGTGCAGTGGCTCACATCTGTAATCCTAGCAATTTGGGAAGCCAAGGTGGGAGGACTGCTTGAGCCCAGGAGTCCGAGGCCAGCCTGGGCAACATGGCAAGACCCTGTCTCTACAAAAAAATGTGAGCTAGGCATGGTGGTGCACCTGTGGTCCCAGTTCCTTGGGAGGCTGAGGCAAGAGGATCACTTGAGCCCAGGAGGTCGAGGCTGCAGTGAGCCGTGCTCACGCCACCGTACTCCAGCCTGGGCAACAGAGCAAGACCCCATTTCAAAAAAAAAAAAAGAAAAGAAACAAAAGAAAAGAAATCTTCAAATATGGCTTGGATTTAACTGGTTTTATCATTATTATCATTATTGAGCAAGAGACAGCATCTTGCTCTGTCACCCAGGCTGAGTGCAGTGGCACAACCATAGCTCACCACAGCCTCAAACTTCTGATTCAGACCCTCCCACTTCAGTCTCCTGAGCAGCTGAGACTACAGGTGGGTATCACCATGCCTAATTTAAAACAATTTTTTAGAGATGGGGTCTCACTACATTGCTCAGGCTGGTCTCAAACTCTTGGCCTCAAATGATCCTCTTGCCTCGGCTTCTGGAGTAGCTGGGATTACGGCAGGTATGAGCCATAACCCCCAATTTAATTGGTTAATTATAATAGCAAAATTTTACCATCCCATTACACTACAAATAACTTTTTTTTTTTTTTTTTTTTGAGATGGAGTTTCACTCTGTCGCCCAGGCTGGAGTGCAGTGGTGCAATCTTGGCTTACTGCAACCCCTGCCTCCTGAGTTGGAGCAATTCTGCCTGAGCCTCCCGAGTAGCTGGGATTACAGGTGTGCACAACCACGCCCAGCTAATTTTTGTATTTTTAGTAGAGACGAGGTTTCGCCATGTTGGCCAGGCTGGTCTTGAACTCCTGACCTCAGGTAGTACACCCACCTCGGCCTCCCAGATGCTGGGATTACAGGTGTGAGCGACCGCGCTCAGCCTACACTACAAATAACTTCTAAAATGTAGCTGGTGCCTCGCTATTTGTGGGGATTGGTTCTAGGACCTCCCATGGATTCCAAAATCCACAGAAACTCAAGTCTCTGATATAAAATGGCACAGTATTTGCACATCGCCTATGTATATCCTCCTGTATACTTGAAATTATCCCTAGCTTGGCCAGGCGTGGTGGCTGACACCTGTAATCCCAGCACTTTGGGAGGCAGAGGACAGGCAGATCACCTGAAGTCAGGAGTTCACGACCATCCTGGCCAACATGGTGAAACCGCATCTCTATTAAAAATACAAAAATTAGCTAGACATGGTGGCAGGTGCCTGTAATCCCAGCTACTCAGGAGGCTGAGGCAGGAAAATCGCTGGAACCTGGGAGGTGGAGGTTACAGTGAGCTGAGATTGCACCACTAACACTCCAGCCTGGGCTACAGAGCGAGACTCCGTCTAAAAAAAAAAGAAAGAAATTATCTCTAGCTTACACTACACTAGCTAATACAATGTAAATGCTAAATAGTTGTTATACTACATTGTTTAGCGAATAATGACAAGAAAAAAATCTGTACATGTTCAGTACAGGAGCAATTTTTTCCCTGAATATTTATGATCTGCAGCTGGTTGAATCCATGGATGACGAACCCATGAATATGGGTTGAATATGGAGGACTAGCTGTACAACTTTCAAACTGCTTCTTGATTCTGATCCTGATATGGCTAATAAAGCTTCTATCAGATCAGCCCTCCACAAATAAAAAGTACTAACTCTAAACAAAACAACAACTACCTAAAGACACCACAAAGTCAGATTCTAGAGGGGAAGTCAACAGTTGGGAGAAAGGAATGGCATGAGTTGAGTTTCCCATTTTTGTGGCTCATAATCTGAGAGCAGTAAAGGCTGAACTCCCACAGAAAACTCAGTCTTTTTGGCCTGAAGAACTAGAGAACAGTTTGGGGTAACAATAGCTGCCAGAAAACAAGGGAGAGAAACAAGAGCACTAGAGAGTGAGAGTCCCAACTTCTATATATAAACACTGCCCAAATCTCAGGCAGATTCCATAACAACACACACAAGGCAGACTCCAAGCGGCCTAGTTAAGGATAAAAGAAACCGAGTGAGATTTAAGATGCCACCCAAGAGACAGACTTTGTAGCTTGAGAATAACCAAATTAACTGCCTATTAGAACAAAACAAGTCAATACTCTTTGGAGAAATATAACAGAATCCACAGTCTTCATAAAATAACATTCATAAATGTCCAGGATACAATCCGCAACTCTCAATATACCAAAAAACAAATCAAGTCAAACTAAAAAGCCAAAACCAAAACCAAACAACAAAAACCAGGAATATTGTATTTAATTCTCAAAAAGAACAATCCTGAGACGACCCAGATGTTGCTGTATTAGCAAAGAATTAAAAACAACCATTATAACTATGCTCAATGACACGATGGAAAATGTTCTCAAAATGAAAAATGATAGGAAATCTCAGCAAAGAAAAAATGAAAGAAGCAAAAGGAAATTGTAGAACTGAAAAATATAATACGTAAAATTTAAAAATTCACCAAATGGACGTAACTGTAGAAGGGAGATGAGAAAGGAAAGAGTGAGTGAATATGAAAATGCATCAAATGATCCAATCTTAAAAAGGCAGAAAAAATAGTTGAAAAAAACAACGAATCTGTGGGTCTACATCAAAATGTGTAAGATATGTACAACTGGAGTCCTATATGGAGAGCAAAGAATCGGAAAACAAAATCTGAAGAAATAATGGCTAAAAATGTTAAAAATATGGCAAAAGACAAAAAAATTTCAGATTAAAGAACCTCAGAAAACTCCAAGCAAAATGAAAACAGAAAACCACATATAGATTCATTATGGTCCAATGTCTGAAAACCAAAAATAGAAAAAATTTTGAAAACAGAGAAAAACAAATGAAAAACATAAAGAAACTATGACATAATAAGTGTGTGTTGTTTAAACACCACTAAATTTGTAGTGATTCTGGCTGTGTGTGATGGCTCATGCTTGCAATCCCACTGCTTTGGGAGGCTGAATGGGGAGGATCGCTTGAGCCCAGAAGTTTAAGACCAGCCTGGACAACATGGCCAGAAATCAAGAAACAGTAACAGACAACAAGAGAAAAACCAGCTAAGTCAAAAACTGGTTCTTTGAGCCAATAAAATCATTAACCCTCTGGTAGGTTGGTAAATGCATCCCCAAAATATATCTATGTCCTAGTCCCTGGAACCTGTGAATGTTACCTTATATGGCAAAAGCAGGCAGAGGGTCTTTAGAGATGTGATTTTTTCCTAGAAAAAAAAAAAATTCTAGTAACACTTGATCTTCAATCCCACATAGCAACTGGCCACAAAGAAAAAAAATCACCTAAGCTGAGCAGGTGTTTTGCAGTTTTCCACAGGTCCCACCATTTCCTGTTATCTTTCACTCAGCCTGTTTTACTCACTGGCATTACTTATCTGGTCTGTGTAAGCATTTGTGTCTGTCATCCCTGAACTAAATAAATGAATACATGCTTATTGCTTAAATAATGCAAAAGGTAAAAGCCACAAAAGAGTATCTTCCCTACCACATAAACTTTTGTCTCACAAAATAAAAAACATTTTACATATAAAAAATGCTTCTCAACAGAGAATGCACCTGTGAATTTGCCAGGATTCATTAAGGGGGCCCTCGTTCTTTATATAGACCAGTGCTGTCCAACAGAAATTTCTGTGATGCTGGCAATGTTCTATATTTGCAATGTCCAATATGATAGTCACTAGTCATATGTGGCTATTGAGCACATAAAATGTGGCTAGTGTAACTGAGCAACTGGATTTTAAAGTTGTTTTTTTTTTTGAGATGGAGTCTCACTCTGTCACCCAGGCTGGTGTGCAGTGGAGCAATCTTGGCTCGCCGCAACCTCTGCCTCCCAGGTTCAAGCGATTCTCCTGCCTCAGCTTCCTGAGTAGCTGGGATTACAGGCACACACCACCACACCCAGCTAGTTTTTCTGTATTTTTAGTAGAGATGGGGTTTTACCATGTTGGCCAGGCTGGTCTCCAACTCCTAACCTCAAGTGATCCACCCGCCTCGGCCTCCCAAAGTGCTGGGATTATAGGTGTGAACCACTGCGCTCAGCCAAATTTAAAGTTCTTTGTTAAGAATATCATTCCTACTCTTCCTCTCCTACTTCTCTGAACTTCCCTTCTCAATCTTCTTCACTGCTTTCATCTCTTCAGCCAGCTCCTGAAATACTGGTATTTACCAGAATTCTATTATTTTCTCCATCCCTGGATGATTTTACCCTAAACCAGAGATTTAGCTATAACCTAGATAATCACTACTAATCTGTCATCTCTAGCTCTGGACTTATAATTACAAATGTCTATTTCTTCAAATACCTATGCCTATTAGCCACAGACATGTCTAAAAATAAACTCTTCCTCTTTATAAACCTGCTTTTCTTACAGTCCTTATTTCATAATTGTATTACTAACCACTCAATTTTTCAAGCTACAAACCTGGGTTATCACTCTTGACTCTAACCTCCTGCCCTTTCCCAAGAAATGTCCATTCTTATACCTAGGATTTGCTTTAACATACTCTAGAAGAGCGGGGAAAGTCCGTGGGAAAGGGAGAAAACAAGACTGACAAAATATTGACATCAGATGAAGCTGCGTGATGGGTACATGAAGGTCACTGTACTAGTCTGTCTACATTTGTCTAAAGTATTCTATAATAAAAATGTGAAAAATAAGCTCAAGAGACCCCTCCACCCTTTCTCTCTTATTACCTTAATTCACTCATTAGGGTTTATATGAATTACTGATACTGAGCAAACCTCTTCTAATTGTTCTTCCTGCCACCAGTCCCCTTTTTATTTTCTTTTCTGAGACAAGGTCTCACTCTGTTGTCTAGGCTGGAGTGCAGTGGTGTGATCGTAGCTCACTGCAACCTGAAACTTTCGGCTCAAGCAATCCTCCTACCTCAGCCTCCAGAGTATGTGGGACAACAGGTGTGTACTACCACACCTGGCTAATTTCATTTTATATATTCTGCAGAGACAAGGTCTTGTTATTTTGTCCAGGCTAGTTTCGAACTCCTGGCCTCAAGCAATCCTCCTGCCTTAGCCTCCCAAAGTGTTGGAATTCCAGGTGTGAACCATCAGTCCCTTTCTAATCCCATTTCTACACTCAACTCTCCTATTATTTTACTTAATTACCTTGCCATTCTTAAAGACCCCTGCTAGCTCTGTTCAAAACACATGGAAAAAAGTCCAAACTCTAGCATGGTACTCAAGCCCCTTCAAAATATTGCTATAATTTACTCTTTCAGTTGTTACTGTCTATACTGCATTCACACTGACTGATCTATGCACTGGTCCCCCAAATTTCCTTATTTAATCTTCATCTGGGCCAATTCATCTCTGAGAAGCCTTTCCCGGCTCTCCTAGGCAGTTAGTCACTTCCTATAATACCTTTTTTATACTATTTAGTACTCATCAAGCTGCACTGTAATTTCAGTAAAGGCTTGTATAAATGAATCCCCATTTTAACACTACCACCATGAAATGTTTTACAATAATTTCCAGAAAAATGGAAACTGCCAGAGCAAAGAATTTAGACAACTCAACACCTAAAGAGTATCTTTTAAAGAAACACTGGCAGGGTAAACAGTAGTGTCATGGTTTAGAGCAGATACGGACAACCTATGGTATATGAAGGCCAATTAAGAAAAAAGAGGCCGGGCATGGTGGCTCACGCCTGTAATCCCAGCACTTTGGGAGGCCGAGGCGGGTGGATCACTTGAGGTCAGGAGTTCAAGACCAGCCTAACCAACATAGTGAAACCCTGCCTCTATTAAAAATACAAAAATTAGCCAGGTGTGGTGGCAGGCGCCTGTAATCCCAGCTATTGGGGTGCTGAGGCAGGAGAATCGCTTGAACCCAGGAGACAGAGGTTGCAGCAAGCCGAGATTGCACCACTACACTCCAGTCTGGGTGACAGGGTGAGACTCCGTCTCAAAAAAAAAAAAAAAAAAAGAGGCTGGGCACTGCGGCGGCTCACACCTATAATCCTAGCACTTTGGGAATGGAGGCAGGAGGATCAGTTGAGCCCAGGAGTTCAAGACCAGCCTGGGAAACACCAAGATGTCATCTCTACTAAAAATAAAAAGTTATCTGAGCATGATTGGTGTATACCTGTACTCCCAGCTACTTGAGAAGCTGAGGCAGGAGAATTTCTTGAGTGCAAGAGTTTGAGGCTACAGTGAGCTATGATCACACCACTGCACTCCAGCCTGGGCGACAGAGTGAGACCCTGTCTCAAAAAATAAATAGCTGGACGCAGTGACTCACGCCTATAATACCAGTACTTCGGGAGGCCGAGGCAGGTGGATCACTTGAGGTCAGGAGTTTGAGACCAGCCTGGCCAACATGGTGAAACTCTGTCTGTATTAAAAATACAAAAATTAGCCAGGTATGGTGGTGCGCGCCTGTAATCCCAGCTACTCAGGAGACTGAGGCAGGATAATTGAGTTAACCTGGGAGGCGGAAGTTATAGTGATCTGAAATTGCACCACTGTACTCCAGCCTGGGCAACCGAGTGAAACTCTGTCTCCAAAATAATAATAATAATAATAAAGAAATAAAGATAAAAATAATAGTTTATGGGCAGCATTGTAACAGGATATTTATTTTTTAAAGTCAGCATTCAAATGTTGGCAACAGTATTTAAACACTACATGACCAAAGACTGGTTTGGGCTAAAATTTTGGAAACTTACAAAACTCTAAAACTGAGTAAACTATTCTTGAATGTCCAAGATTATGCAAGAAAATAATAAGTCATAGTTCATTTTCCTTTTTCTTTTTTTGAGATGGAGTCTCACTTTGTTGCCCAGGCTAGAGTGCAGCGGTGCGATCTCAGCTCACTACAACCTCCACCTCCCGGGCTCAAGCAATTCTCCTGTCTCAGCCTCCCTAGTAGCTGGGTCTACAGGGGCACGCCACCACACCCAGCTAATTTTTGTATTTTTAGTACAGATAGGGTTTCACCATGTGGGCCAGGCTGGTCTTGAACACCTGAACTTAGGTTATCCACCTGCCTCGGCCTCCCAAAGTGCTGGGATTACAGGTGTGAACCACTGTGTCCGGCCCCATTTTCCAGTTTTTAAATGTGAAAAATTATAATGCATTAAACTCGACTCCAAGCCCCCAATTTTCTAAATCTTAAATACACAGTAAAATACCTAAGTATTAGATTGAACCACACGAAACTGCCATTTTTACAGGTTAAAAATTAGTCAAAGACCAGCAGTTTCATGGTTCAACCCAACAACAAACCATTAGGTTAGGAAGTAAATTGCTTCCTTGCTCAAACAAAATGGTATCAACAGTTATTTTGTATGTAGAAATGTCATTTCCATAGTAATATCTTATTTGCTTTGTTTCCTTCCCTACCATTTTCCCCAACACTTCCTCAATTTCTCTGGGATTCATTTGTATACTAGAAAAATACAGTGGCTAAACATAAAAGGCACGGTGGCAAAATGTTCAGGACAGGCACACGATGCAAGACAATGGCTCACACTGTACACAGCTCAGGCTGTGAGAACGACAGCAGAGATATATATTCCCTTTATGTCACTCATCAGGCGTTGCAAAGCATTTACAGGTGATTCTGAGGTCCTACCAATTATTAGAAATGTAACTCAAGACTTTTTCCACCCATAATTTTGTTTAGAATGCTGTAGAGTTTCGGGATGTAAATATGATTTTCTCCCATATAAACGTGGGCTTGAAAAATAAAAATGAATTGAGAGATACATATTCTATGAGTTATTAAAAAACAGGCCTCACGGTGGCTCACGCCTGTAATCCCAGCACTTTGGGAGGCCGAGGCAGGCGGATCACGAGGTCAGGAGACTGAGACCATCCTGGCTAACACGGTGAAACCCTGTCTCTACTAAAAATATAAAAAATTAGCTGGGCTCGGAGGCAGGCGCCTACAGTCCCAGCTACTCAGGAGGCTGAGGCAGGAGAATGGCGTGAACCCGGGAGGCGGAGTTTGCAGTGAGCAGAGATTGCAACACTGCACTCCAGCCTGGGTGACAGAGCGAGACTCAATCCCCCCCAAAAAAATAAAAATAAAAATAAAACGGGATGTTCTACTGGGGCAAAGAAAGTATATTCATATTCAATTTCAATGCTGTGTGGCAAAAAAAAAAAAAAAAAAAAAAACTTTGTTAAGATTTTTTTGAAGCTGCTTATTTGCTTTTCCCTAAACTTGTAGGCTACATAATTGAGATGTGTGGTTCACTATAAAGTGCCTCCTAACCTTTTACTCTTTAGAACAGTGATTCCTCAAGGGGGTGGGGTGATTAGAAATCTTGGCACTGGGGGAGGGGGAAAGAGAGGGGGAATATGAGGTTTGAAAATACAGCAGTATTTGATCCCATCACTTTTTCTGTGTAGTTATATATGTATTTATGTAGATATGCACATGTATGTATGTATGTGTATGCATGCACACACATGCATTGAATTTCAAATCAGATTCAAGGAGGGCATGAGAAGCCTGGGTTGAGAAATACTGCTTTGAAATAAGAATATTTTTTAAATTGCAAAAGAGGCAAATGGTAAGTACTTCTCAGTCATTTGTGAAATTTCTGACTCCATTTACATCAGCCATTTGTTTCTTCTTGACAGTATCCCCTACAGAAAATACTAATTGAAGGCGGGGCATGGTGGCTCGCGCTTGTAATCCCAGAACTTTGGGAGGCTGAGGTGGGCAGATCATGAGGTCAGGAGTTCAAGACCAACCTGGCCAACATAGTGAAACCCTGTTTCTACAAAAAATACAAAAACTAGCCGGGCATGGTGGCAGGCGCCTGTAATCCCAGCTACTCAGGAGGCTGAGGCAGGAGAATCACTTGAACCTGGAAGGCGGAGGTTGCAGTGAGCTGAGATCACGCCATTGCACTCTAGCCTGGGCGACCGAGCGAGACTGTCTCAAAAACAAACAAACAAACAAACAAACAAACACCCAGAAAACATTGAGTGCTTACTATATATACCGGGCAATGTTTTAAATGCTTTACATTTATTAACTAATTAAATCCTTAAAGCCCTATAAGGTAGGTGGTTATTATCTTTATTTTACAGATAAAAAGTTCTTAGAGTTGGTATGCAGTAAGGACTTGAACTCAGGAATTCTGGCTTCAATACACAATGACACTTCTACATTTTATTTTCAGTATGTCTCCACCAGTCCATTTCTTTCTAGTTCCCTATCAGCACGCTCCCTTCTTTGTAGCAACCAGGCAGTGCTCACATACACCTGTCAAGCAAATCCAAATGACCACTCCTCTTCTCCTTTGCCAGACCTATCCAGCAAAGGATCAGCAAACAGAAGAGAAGGGCCTACAAGTAGCCAGGCTGAATTTGGCCAACTAGGGCCTCAGTCCCATTCCCCCTACAATGCACCTCTCCTCCCTCTAGTAACTTGGGCAATTCCTGAAAATAGATTACAAAGCTAGGTGTTCTACAATTTTTAACACATGAATACATGCACACACATACAACCTGCATATGTACATTAAGAGAAATATTTCAGGCCGAGCGCAATGGCTCATGCCTGTAATCCCAGCACTTTGGGAGGCCGAGGTGGGTGGATCACCTGAAGGCAGGAGTTCAAGACCAGCCAGACCAACATGGTGAAACCCCATCTCTATGAAAACTGCAAAATTAGCCAGGAGTGGTGGCACATGTCTGTAATCCCAGCTACTTGGGAGGCTGAGGCAGGAGAATCGCTTGAACCTGGGAGGTGGAGGTTTCAGTGAGCTGAGATCACGGCCATTGCACTCCAGCCTGGGCAACAAGAGCGCAACTCTGTCTCAAAGGGAAAAAAAAAAAAAAGAAAAAGTCTTTCTCTCCACTCCCTGGGAGCAAACACTGCCAATAATATGTTATTAATAATTATAAATTATGTTTATAATTATGATTGGCATTACAACTTTTTTTTTTTTTTAGATGGAGTCTAGCTCTGTCACCCAGTCTGGAGGTGCAATGGCACGGTCTTGGCTCACTGCAACCTCTGCCTCCTAGGTTCAAGCGATTCTTGTGCCTCAGCTTCCTGAGGAGGTAGGACTACAGGCACGCCAGCACGAGCAGCTAATTTTTTGTATTTTTAGTAGAGACAGAGTTTCACCATGTTGGTCAGGCTGGTCTTCAATTCCTGACCTCAGGTAATCTGCCCACCTCGCCCTCCCAAAGTGCTGGGATTACAGGTGTGAGGCACTGCACCTGGCCAAGCATTGTAACTTTAAATGTCTACCTCTATTTTTTGATATATCAACTTTAGACGACATTTATCTTTTGAGTCCCAAGTATGGAAGATAAAGAGCATAGTTACCTTCCATTAATCTCCCCTCATCATCATCCCATTTTTAAAATATTATTTTCCTACTGTCAATGTTAACAACTTGCATCCTATAATCCTTCCATGCTTTGTCCTTGGAGGATTCTAAAGTTTACAAACAGACAGTATTTAGAATATTATGATTATGTATATATTTTACTGGAGAACTAAGCATGGAAGGACCCATAAAAAGGGAAATATTCCATACAGAGCTACTAATCTAATAGACCAAAAAAAAAAGGGGGGGCCAAAGAATCAAACAAGCATCTAATAACATTCACTGAGCATTTACTATGTGGCAGGCACACGTTAAGCACTCTACATATATTGCCTTATTTAATTCTCAAAACCACCATTTAAGGAAGAATTATTATGAGCCCAACTTTGGAAAGAGAAACTAAGGCTAAGGTTACATACCTGGCAAGTGCCCAGATCAGGTAGTATGGAGCAGGGCAGAGATTTGAATCCACGTATGACTCCAGGGCCTGAACTCTTCACTATACTGCTTGCTCATTCTACTCTTTCACTTTCATTTTCCTAACAATGTCTAATTAATGCCCTGAATAGCAGAGGGAGTGTGTTATTCACAGAGATTAAAATCATTCTGTCTAGGCTGGTGCTAGGCCCGGTGCTCACGCCTGTAATCCCAGCACTTTGGGAGGCCGAGGTGGGTGGATCACCTGAGGTTGGGAGTTCGAGATCAACATGGAGAAACCTCGTCTCTACTAAAAATACAAAATTAGCCAGGCGTGGTGGCGCATGCCTGTAATCCCAGTACTTGGGAGGCTGAGGCAGAATTGCTTGAACCCGGGAGGCGGAGATTGCGGGGAGCCGAGATTGCGGGGAGCCGAGATCGCGCCATTGCACTCCAGCCTAGGCAACAAGAGTGAAGCTCTGTCTCAAAAAAATAAAAATAAATAAAAAATCATTCTGTCTAGATAATGAACTTGTTTTCAGATAGATGTTCTCTTCCAAATCTTTTAAAACTATCACAATGACACTGTGTTCAGCCTTTCCACTCACCAAATCTGGGAAGCATTAACGATTATGCTTTATGGCTGGATTTCACAATACAGTATATAGAAACAAAGTAAAGGTCTCAGAGTGACTTTTCCTGTTCACATATTAAAAATCACGAATGGAACGCTGAAAGCAGTAGTCTAATATACGAAAATTATTTAAAACTCAGGAATTTAATACAATAAATGAAAATTCTTTGAGGATACAGTTATCTCTTTGTTCTATCTTTAATCATGTTTTTCAATTGGGGATAAATTAAAAGGGCTATTGAATTATCCAACAAGATGATGTTTCTTGCTACATTATATACACTATGCAGTAATACACTGAGCAGTTTCATTCCAAGTTATCTTTAATTCTATTTCTAAAATTTACAGGTGAAGAGAACCTCATTTACAGACCAACTCTCTCCTTATGATTCCAAGCACAGATGATTATATTACTGTGCAAGACACGGAGCCACTAAACTCATTCAAAAATAAAACTATCACGGACCAGATGTAAATCAAGCCCTCCTGACACTAAATTCTCTATGGTAAGAGGTCAAGGGTCTGGCTTATAATCATAACCTAAACCTTGACACCGTTTCAGCGCAATACATTACTATTCCGAGTAACTGATAGTTTCTTTCCACTACAGGTGTTCTTCAGTAAACTAGTACACAGTACCTCATCTACAACTCAGAATCGGCATTTAAATTACAGGAGCATTCAAACAGATGTGGGTAAAAAGGGGATGCCAATTTCAAGAGCAGCTCTAGAATTGAGTCACTCATTCTATCAGATTCCCAAAGATGTCTTGAACTCTGTAGATATTTGTAAATTGGCACTTTTAATTTTTTTTATCCGTTTGTTTAACGTATCTGTCACTCTAAGCTGTGAGCTTCAGTATAGAAGAGGGTGTAACATTCACATTTGTATCTCCTAGGACTAGCAGTGTCTGGTATATAGCAGGCTTCGAGTGCCTGTGTGGAATTAACCACAGAAGTCCATGCTGCAAACAAAGGCAAACGGAGAGGAGGCATTTTAGTTGAGACGTTAAGGAATCAATTACCCTTTAGAAACAGACCTTGTGCCTGGCCAGGACAGAATACAATAATTGAAGGGGCCTCACGAAGCCGGAGTCAGGCATTACAGCCCTATCTTCCTTAACTCTCCATTGGGTCTACGCAGTGTGGCCGCTCGCCCTGCAGAGACAGGCCTTCAGGCCCCCGATCCCTGCGTCCAGACGCGGGTGCAAACACCACAGAGCTCAATCCAGCCTCAGCCGTTCTCCCTTCCCAGCTCCAGCCCAGCTTCGGCCCCAGACTAAACCCGGGCCGCGTCTGCTCGCTCCAGGCCGTACCATGACAGGGCAATTCAGGTGGCCCACAGGCGAACCTGGTTCACTCACCTACTTGGTAGAGCCTACCCTCGGGTGAAAAAATGGTAATGTGGCGGTCAAAACCGGCGCTGGAACCACGGGACATGTTGGTAGAAGCACTACTTCAAACACAATCCCTGGGCCCCGTAGCTCCCGCACCAGGCACACAAGCACCTCCCGGAAGTTGCAGCGACTGCTTCCGGGGTACCAGCCGCGTTTCTTCCGCTCTTGCATGCCGAACTCACGGCTCTGGAGCCAGTTCGAGCACTGAGCCCTGAGGCCCCGCCCCCTAAGGGGGTGGTGGAGTGAGGGCGGGAGGACTTTGAAGGTATGCGCTTGCGCCAAGCAGGCCTCTTGAGTGGATAGACGTGAAACTTGGGTCGTGGCGGTTTCAGGCTTTCAACTGGAGAATGAATTGACTATAGCAAGGACGAAAAGGCTTCCTGGGGGCCCAGAATAGCGATTTGCCTATCAGTGTGACCTAAATAGAACGTGTAATTAACAAGTCTCTTACATGCATCCTGTGTCTTGGTCAGACTGCTGGCTTGCCTTCTTCCTAACCTCTTTTATCCTCCACTTTCATTCCTATTACGGGGGAAACAGGTTGCAGCTGCAGCTGCAGCCGTTAAATTTAGGCACTGAAGGAAGCGGGTTCAAACAGCCGCTGGAAAGAACATTATTTTCTGACAGCCAGGCAAGATCTTCCTTTGGCCAGCAGCCCCGACAATTTTTAGTCTTTTTTTTTTTTTTTTTTTGAGACAGAGTTTCGCCCTTGTTGCCCAGGCTGGAGTGCAATGGCGCGATCTCGGCTGACTGCAACCTCCCCCTCCTGAGTTCAAGCGATTCTCCTGCCTCATCCTCCCGAGTAGCTGGGATTATAGCCGTGTGCCACCAGGCCCGGCTAATTTTGTATTTTTAGTAGAGGCGGGGTTTCGCCATGTTGGTCAGGCAGCTCTCGAACTCCTGAGCCCAAGTGATCCACCTTCCTCGGCCTCCCAGAGTGCTGGGATTACAGGCGTGAGCCACAGTGCCCAGCCAATTTTTAGTCTTGAAAGCGGAGGCCGGGCGCGGTGGCTCACGCCTGTAATTCCAGCACTTTGGGAGACCAAGGCGGGCGGATCACGAGGTCAGGAGATCGAGACCATCCTGGCTAACACGGTGAAACCCCGTCTCTACTAAAAAATACGAAAAAAATTAGCCAGGCGTGGTGGCGGGCGCCTGTAGTCCCATATACTTGGGAGGCTGAGGCAGGAGAACGGCGTGAACCGGAGAGGCGGAGCTTGCAGTGAGCCGAGATCATGCCACTGCACTCCAGCCTGGGCGACAGAGCGAGACTCCGTCTCAAAAAAAAAAAAAAAAAAAAGAAAGAAAGCCTAACTCCAGCCTGGCCAACATAGGAAGGCCCCGTCTCTACAAAAAATAAAATTAGCTGTGCGTGGTGGCGCGCGCCAGTAGTCCCAGCTACTCGGGGGGCTAAGGTGGGAGGATGGCTTGAGCCCAGGAGATCCAGGTTGCAGTGAGCTATGATCACGCCACTGCACTCCAGCCTGGGCGACAGAGGAAGATCTAAAAAAAAAAAAAAAAAAAATGTGGAACTGAGGTTGAAATACGAGTAATGGGGAATGAGTTTAAGCACCCTTGATTAATAATGAACTACAGCTGAGGGGATGGGGCTTAGAGCAGCTAGTGTTGCATGGATTAATGAGAGTAATTCCAAGCTGGCGAGGTAGCTCCGGGAGAACAGCAGGTGGCTTTTCAAATCGCAAATTTGTGCCTATTTTGACTTTCCCCAAGGCACACTCCCATTTAATGAATACAAAATGCAAAACATAATGTTAGGATAGTTGTTTTTCTCCCCAGATAAAGATGGTTTGTGTACAAGGAAGGCAAGATAACACTAATGTTTGTGGCACTGTAATGCCTGCTGTAATACTGAGGTAGGGCTTACTCCTTTAATGTATTTCCTAAACTGACTTTCTATTTTAAAGAAAAAATGTTCTAAGACCTTCATAAGGGAATTCCAATTTCTCAAGTGTTTTTTAAAAATTAATTTCTATTTTATTAATCTAAAAAATCCCAAACTGAAACATGGTTAAGAAAACGGTAAATGCATACAGCATCTCGGGCACAAAGGGTACTTTCCAGCACTGGCTAGTTCCCAAGTGGACTGATAAAAGTTTTCCCTTGCTTCTGGTTCAGGTCCCTACTCTCAGGACCAACTCCTCTTGACCTTTTGAAGACTTTTGTCTTCTCAGACTCTGAAAGAGCCTGGTATACTGTAATTCCTACTGTTTGCCTGCATAGTCAGAGTTCTCGGTAAGGCTGCTAGGAGGATGAACTTAGTCTCACAGCCTCAACAGCTGGCTCTATACTGATGTCTCCTGAATTTAGGTCTCTAGCTGGACCCTTCTCTGGAACTGGATCTTCTCTAATTGCCAATGGGATATTTTTCACATTGAGACATATGGCACCTCAAAACCCCACGTTTGAAAGAGAACTCCTTATCTATTCCCTCTCAAGCGAATTCCTGCCCCTTGTACCACATTTTCCAAGTCTTCAGAGCCAAAACTTTGCAGCAGTCTTAATTTCTTAATACTTCTCCCCCTCTGCCTTCATTTGTTCCTGCTCTGCTATTCTGCCTTTTTTTTTTTTTTTTTTTTTTTGAAATGGGGTATTGCTCTGTCACCCAGACTGGAGTGCAGTGGCATGATCACTGCAGCCTTGAACTCCTGCGCTCAAGTGATCCTCTGGCCTCAGCCTCCCAAGGAGCTGGGACTGCAGCTGCACACGAACAGTCCTGGCTAGTTTAAAAAAAATTTTTTTTAGAGACTAGGTTTCACTGTATTGCCCAGGCCAGCCTCAAACTCCTGGCCTCAAGGGATCCTTTGGCCTTAGCCTCCTGAGTATCTTTTTTCTTTCTGTTATATAATTCATAAATTTAGGCTGGGCGTGGTGCAACACCTGTAATCCCAGCACTTTGGGAGGCTGAGGTGGGTGGATCATTTGAGGTCAGGAGTTAAAGACCACCCTGGCGAACATGGTGAAACCTCATCTCTATTAAAATACAAAAAAAAAAAGGCCATGCAGTAATGGTGTGCACCTGTAATCCCAGCTACTCGGGAGAGGTTGAGGCAGGAGAATCGCTTGAGCCTGGGAGGTGGGGGTTGCAGTGAGCTGAGATCATGCCACTGCACTCCAGTCTGGGCAACAGAGTGAGACCTTGTCTCAAAAAAAAAAATCATAAATTTGTTCACTGTTTATTGTCCCTCATGCCCACCCACAATTTAACCTCTGTGATGGCAAGGATTTTTGTTTTGTTCACTGATACAGCTCAGACAACTTGAACAATAACCAGCATATATTAAGTGCTCAATAAATATTAGTTGAATGAATGAATCCCTAATGGTGTGGGAGTTAGTTCATCCTTTTTTATTTAAACCTGAATTTAAATTCGTTTGTGACAGTTACTAGTTGGTATCAAACTCCTAGGCTCAAGCCAGGAGTGTCCAATCTTTTGGCTTCCCTGGCCACATTGGAAGAAGAATTGTCTTGAGCCACACATAAACTACACTAACACTAATGATAAGTGATGGGCTAAAAAAAAAATTGCAAAAAAATCTCATAATGTTTTAAGAATGTTTACAAATTTGTGTTGGGCCACACTGAAAGCCATCCTGGGCCACATGCAGCCTGCAGGTCATGGGTTGGACAAGCTTGGCTTAAGCAATCCTCCTGCCTTGCCCTCCCAAAGTGCTGAGATTACAGGTGTGAGCCAGCATGCCTGGCCTGTGATGGGATATTTCAAATCACACATATTACGCACCCTGCAGTCTATGAGAATTATTTCACACATTCAAACAAATCTTCATCCCCTCTTGTGGTATGGTATTTAAGCTGGGCATAGGATTTTGGATGGTGTATATATTTTAATACTCTAAAGGATACTTCCTGGAAGGAATCAACTTCATTTTCAACACAAACATAAATTGAAAGCTAGGATTAAAAATCAGGCTCCTTTAGGGTGGTGGCCACATCTGTTTTTGTTGTTGTTGTTGTTGTTGGCTTATTTTTTGAGATGGAGCCTTGCTCTGTCGCGTAGGCTGGAGTGCAGTGGCACGATCTCGGCTCATTGCAACTTCCGTCTCCTGGGTTCAAGTGATTGTTGTGCCTCAGCCTCCCAAGGAGCTGGAATTACAGGTGTGCACCACCACGCCTGGCTAATTTTTGCATTTTTAGTAGAGACAGGGTTTTGCCATGTTGGCCAGTTTGGTCTCAAACTCCTGGCCTCAAGTGATCCGCCTACCTCGGCCTCCCAAAATGCTGGGATTACAGGCGTGAGCCACCATGCCCAACTAGCCACATCTGTTTTGTTCACCAGTGTATCCTCAATACCAAACAGTGCCTAGCCTGAGGTAAGCACTCCAATCATTTGTTGAATATGCATTCTCACTGTTTAGGTTTTCTATTATGTTAATTGTTTTTCTTTATTCAAAAAGATTTGTCAGTAAATGAGAGATCCAAATTTCAAAACCCTAAAAGGTCAGAGATTTTATATTAGAATTTGAGATTTTTCCACATAGCTAAATGAATTCCTCTGGGAAATCTTTCAGAAAGACAAAACGTTTGCCAATTCCATTGCAAAGGGAAATCCCCTGGAAGCCGACTTCGTGAATATGTGCCAACGGGCTCCGGGCAGCAGCTAAACTACTCACTCAGGTGGACTTTCCCCTGGGTCAGGGAGCTTTCAGAAATGTCTGGGTACCAATACTGCAGCTCTAACACAAGCCTGGGTGGCAGACTTGCTGTGTCTGTGTGGAAAGTTTGATCTTCCTCTCTGTGGGGCCATCAAGTTAGACTTTTTGAAATGACTTTCTGGTTTTTTGAAAAAATTTAGAGATGACTTGACATCTCGTGAGTCTTGGAAAATCTCCTGGGGGCCTCCGTTTGGCAAGGCCCACATTCTCCCCTGGGGGTGGAGGTAGGTGGAAGGTAAGGGTTACCCACAAGGCAAAGGTAGAAAGTGGCAGTGTAGATTCCCAGAGACTGCAGACATGCTGAATCACATGGTGTTTAAAGGCAAGATAAGAATGTAGCCCTTAGCTTAAGGTGCTCTGCCAGCAGTTTCAGTGAGCCAGGGAATAAAAAAAAAGAAGCCTATTTGTGTTTCCATATGATATTAGCAGGGGTTGAAACACAGTGCCCTGTGAGTTGGCCACTTGCAATACAGCATCTTAGGGGAGTATCCTGATGTTAAGGGGCCCCAAAGGACAGCTGTAATAAGGACAGAGCTAGGGATGTAGCAGTTCTGGGTAAAGAAAGGGACGTAGGACTCTGCCCAGCTCTCTGGCCAGATTTTCACTAATTCAGAGCTTCCTCCCTGAGGACAAGAACCTGGCTCTGTATCTTTCCCTTTTTTGTCTTTCTCAGATCCTTCAGTTCTTCTTGCACCCCAGTAGCTATGGTTGGCTACCTAGGACTTCAGTCATTCTGGATGAGTGTTGGAGGAGGAGAAAAGGGTACTTTCTCTACTCTAGTTCTATAATTTATGGGTAAAGGAAACGGACAAATGGAGCACCAAATGTGGTTTGGGGTGTGACTTCTGTGACTTACATGAGGCAACTTACATGAGGTTATGCTTCTCATAAGCCCTTCAAACCCCTTAAAACCCTTCAAAGCCCTTCAAACCCCAGATTCCAATAAAGCAACCCTCCTCTGCCCCCTTGTCTGTAACATCTAGTGTGGTTCTTCTACCCTCTGGAACCAATGGTGGATGCAATACAGTGTTTAGCAACATAGAAGTCACACAACTATCATTTCCCTTCTGTGCCATCCCCTTACTAACCAGTCAATGTGGTTCTGGGCCTGGATTATCTCAGCCATTCCCCAGAATAAATGCTGTCCTTTGGTTTGAGAGGGAATAAACTTGTATCACTTCAACCCAAAGGACATTTAAATACAACTATACATGAACCCCTCTATAGAGCCAAAACCTTTAGCTTTTCAGTTCACCCTTGTTTTTTAGCTATAATAACTTCAGTATTATCCTCTTACGGCTTTTGATATTTCTTGTTTTTCCAAGCTCTGTCTTAAATGAAAACCCGATGCTCAGCTTCTTGTTTCTGGAAGCCAAGGACTTTGAAAAACACTGAGAATTCTCATGGGTCTCCCCACAATACTGGAAGAAACAACGGAAGACCCCAGCTGGCTTGGGCTTAACCGTTGGTGGTTTTTAACATACAGCTTCCCCATAGGCATGTTAACACAGGAAGCCCTTCATAGCTTGAGAGAACAGCAAATGTTCCAGTGAAAAATAAGATGGGGAAGGGTGGGAGAAGGGAACGGTCATATTGTGAACTTTGAAAATGGTCAGGTTCTGCTCTGAGTGTCAGCAGCACTGGGTTTGAATCTGAGCCTTGCCACAGATTACTTGGTGACCATAATCTCAGTTTCTTCTTCTCTCAAACAGGTGAGTATGCTGTACCCACTTTAAAAGGCATAGAAGTCCACTACGGTGAAATTAAGCCACCTACTATTTGACTGGAACTCAGCTTCTTTGTGAAAGGAGGGGGCGCACTGATGAATAAGGCCTGAATTGTTGGCTATTTCGCTTTGATCTATCCCTAGTAAAGAATGAAACCAAATAGGTACTGCATGGGCCTGCACTGCACACTGCTATTATTCAGAAGTGAAACTCACTCTGTCTTAATTTGGAAAGCAGCTAATTCTTACCTATCGTGTCTCACACACATGCAGCCTTCACCCATGAATGTTGATGGGGGGTGGAACTGCAAGATCAATTATTTCATGGTACCTCCCTACATCTTGGGATCTTTATGAACTTTATTTAGACTTTATTCACTCTATTCCCCACCCCCACCCCCAGCTCCCTGAAGGTGGGGAAAGGGAGGTGCAGAGATTGGCCAGTCACTAAGAAAGTGAGTCAAGAACAGAGAGGAAATAAGACTCAACAGCCTTCCCTTTAGCCTTGAGACACTTCCTCTTCCTTGAGGTTTCCTAATTGGCTGACTCTAATTCCTATTTTCTTACCACAAAATTAAGTCATCTGTGATGCTCAGAATGAACCAAATTCTCTTGAGGGTAATTGGAGAGAGGGAGAGAGAAAATGCAAATGAATGAGGTTTCTGATCATTTTGACCAATATTTTCAGTCACTAATTTAGAAACTAGTTCTTGAGAGTCCAGTTATTGATAGAAAAGCAAGAGTGTGCTACAGTTTTTTTTTTTTTTTTTTTGAGATAGAGTTTTGCTTTGTCACTCTGGCTAGAGTGCAGTGGCACGATCTTGGCTCACTGCAACCTCTGCCTCCCAGGCGATCCTCCCACTTCAGCCTCCCAAGTAGCTGGGACTACAGGCATGCACCACCATGCTTGGCTGATTTTTAAGTTTTTTGTAGAGATAATGTCTCACTATATTGCCCAGGCTGGTCTTGAACTCCTGGGCTTAAGTGATCCTCCTGCCTCAGCCTCCCAAAGTGCTGGGATTATAGTCATCGCACCTGACTCCAGTTTTTTCTACTTGCTTTTGAATGACTTGATGAACCTCAGCTGAGATCCTCAAACTTCACTCTAAATGTATTTCATTCATAATGGTGAAACAAAGGCAAGTTCCAAAAATCAACCACAGACAGCAGATTTAGGCACTGAAACATTCCAAAGATTAAAAACTCTGGGATGATGTCTTACAAGTACATAGCAAGTTTTATCCCAGTTACCACAGTACCAAGTACAGAGTAGATGTCTAATGAATAAACCTTTAATTCACTGAAGATATCATATGATTATAGAGGATGGCACTGAGAAGTTATTGTTTTTTTGAGGATCAGTGAGGCATCAGACACCACAGATTAAGTTCCCACTTAGCCAGCTCACACACAAAATACCAAGGAGCAAGAGGGGAATTCACTTAAAGGAGAAGTAGGCATTAGAGGTAAAAATCAGGAAGATATTCTCAAACAAATTCTCCAAAGTAATTCAATATTTACTGAGCTCCCTCTTTGGGCAAGAAGCTGGGCTAGCTGCTCTGGGAGACACACAGATGAACCCGACGGCGTCCCCACCAGAGTTCCATGGAGATGAAACATGAATGAAAGCAAAGCTAACATGAGGTAGTCTGTAATACACAAGGAAATGTGTAACAGAGCAGCACAGATGAGAAAATGACCTTATATGCTCATGGGCCAGAGGGAATGTAAGACTACCTGTTGGAAGATGCATGTCCAAGCTCGGCTTAGAACAGGGAGAACTCTTAACAGGTGTGTTAAGAGCAATGTTAGGAGCAATGTGGGAGGCACCACAATGCAACATGGAATGGGAGTGGCATAAACAAGCAGAGGAAGAAAAAAGATCCTGTGTTTAGGGCAAGCTAGGCAATAGCCTAACCTAAGTATGACTCAAAAAATGTTTTGGATTAGGGTACAAATGAAAGGAGCTGGCCTTGGATACTAAGCTAAGGAATTTATGCTCTATCTAGTTGGAAGGCTACGGGGAGACATTTAATGTTTTTGAGCAAGGAGAGTGGCAAGACTAGAATTATGCTTTGGGAAGATAAACCTTGTAGCTGTATTTATGAGGAACTGTCATTGGGGACATCAGCCAGGAGGCTATTGATAATAGACCAAGTGAAAGTTTTTGAAGGCCTGAACTGGGGTAAGCAGCAATAGGAATGGAAAGAAGAGATTATCTGCAAAAAATTTGTAAAGGCTGGACATGGTGGCTCATGCCTATCTATAATCCTAGCACTTTGGGAGGCCGAGTTGGGAGGATTGCTTGAGCCCAGGAGTTTGAGACCAGCTTGGGCAACATGGCAAAACCCTTTATCTACAAAAAATAAATTAACCAGGTGTGGTGGTGTCCACCTTATAGGGTGTGTGCCAATGGTCCCAGTTACTTGGGAGGCTGAGGCAGGATAATTGCTTGAGCCCAGGAGGTCGAGGCTGCAGTGAGCTATGATTGCATCACGGCACTCCAGCCTGGGCAAGAGTGAGACCCCATCTCCTAAAAAAAAAAAAAAAAAAAAAGAGTTCTAGTCTAACATCCTATTACACCTATTGCAAAAATTTTAGACTGTGCAGAAGATGAAGTAAAAATCATCCACAACCCAACATCCAGAGATACCTATTGACATTGTGGAATCAATGAAATGTTATTCCTTCCAGACATTTTCCTCCAAGTATTTTTTCTCTTCCTCTCTATTTTTTTTTTTTTTTTTTTTTTTTTTGTAGAGATAGGATCTCCCTGTGTTGCCCAGGCTGGTCTTGTACTCCTGGGCTCAAAAGATTCTCCCACCTCAGCCTCCCAAAGTGTTAGGATTACAGGTGTGAGCCACCACACCTGACCAGCCAAGTATTTTCTTTCCTTCATTTAAAAAATGGGATCTTACTAGACATACTATTTTGGAGCTGCTTTTTCATTGATTCTATGCCAATGTACAAAGTATCGGTGGGGCACGGTGGCTCACGCCTGTAATCCCAGCACTTTGGGAGGCCAAGGTGAGTGAACACCTGAGGTCAGGAGTTTGACACCAGCCTGGCCAACATGGTGAAACCCTGACTCCACTAAAAAATACAAAAAAATGAGCTGGGTGTGGTGGTGCACGCCTGTAGTCCCAGCTACTCAGGAGGCTGAGGCAGGAGAACCACTTGAGCCCAGGAGGCAGAGGTTGCAGTGAGCTGAGATCTTTCCTTTGCACTCCAGCCTGACCCTGTGGGGTCTCACTCTGTTGCCCAGGCTGTGTGGGTCTCACTCTGTTGCCCAGGCTGGAGTGCAGTGGCTCGATCTTGGCTCACTGCAACCTGTGCCTCCCAGGCTCAAGCAATCCTCCTACCTCAGCCTCCTGAGTAGCTGAGACGACAGGCACATGCCACCGTGCCCAGCTAATTTTTGTCTTTTTTGTAGAGATGGGGGGAATCTCACCATGCTTCCCAGGCTGGTCTTGAGCTCCTAGACGCAAGAAATCCTCCTGTCTTGACCTCCCAAAGTGCAAAGTATCATTTTAATCATTGCAACGTTAAAAGTTATGTTTAGGTTAGGTGCAATGGCTCATCCTGTAATCCCAGCGCTTTGGAAGGCCGAGATAAGTGGATTGCTTGAGGCCAGGAGTTCAGGACCAGCCTGGGAAACATAGTGAGACCCTGTCTGTAAAAAAAAAATTTTTTTTAATTTACAAATAAGTTAGAAAATTATCTGGGGGTGGTAGAGTGCGCCAGTAGTACCAGCTACTCAGGAGGCTGAGGCAGGAGGATTGCTTGAGTCCAGGAGGTCAAGGCTGCAGTGAGTCATGATCACTCTGCTGCACATCAGCCTGGGTGACAGCAGGACCCTGTCTCAAAAAATAAAAAATTAAATTACAGTTATTTACTTCTTCCCTTATTTTGAATAGTTACTTCCAATTTCATTATTGTCAATTACACTATTATGAATAAGCTGTTTTCAAAGTGGTTCAGTTTGAGTGTCTCAGGTGAAGTTGGTCAGCTGCAAATGTGGAATTGGAAAGAAACCGATGGCAGAGATGGTGCCTTCTTTTGAGAATGTTGCTATGAAACTATCCCTGGGAAAGCACAGTTTTGTCCAGTCAGAGCCTAAAGGTATTTGTAAGTAAATGGGAAAGAGCTGGAGGAAAGGGATTAACTGAGAACAAGATCCCAATTCAGCAAGAAGGAACAGCATGGATGTAGGTAGAAAAAGTAACCTAGAGCCGGGAGTAGTGGCTGATGCCTGTAATCCTAGCACCTTGAGAGGCCAAGGCAGGAGGACTGATAGAGGCAAAGAGTTCAAGACCAACCTGATCCTGTCTCTATTTTATAATTTAAAAAAAAAAAATTTTTTTAAGTAACCTAGGGAAGAAAAGGGAGAAAAGATTCAGGAGAGGAAAATTATTGGAAAAGGCAAACATTGATGAAGAGGTTCATAACAGATGGCTTTTAGTTTCCAGTTAAGTCTGCTGAGTGTGAGAATGATGAGACTGACTCAGGACTTGGACTCACAGGTGTTGTTTTATTACTATTTTTTATATAATTGTGGAGCTCACTGAGGCCCTTACTTCTCAAATTACAGTCTGCAGCATTGGCATCACGGGGTATGTCAGACCTGAATCAGAACTGGCATTTTGAGTGGGATCCCCAGGTGATTCTATGCCTATTAAGTTTGAGAAGCACTGTGATGGCCCATCTTCCCCACTTAACA
Organism: Pan paniscus; assembly: GCF_029289425.2. Classification (NCBI taxonomy): domain Eukaryota; kingdom Metazoa; phylum Chordata; class Mammalia; order Primates; family Hominidae; genus Pan; species Pan paniscus. The sequence goes on along the minus strand of NC_073264.2, from coordinate 36,593,972 downwards.
GAAAAGGAAATGAAGGCTCCAGGAGATTAGCTGCTTGCAACTTACCTTTGCAGAGTTAAGACTGCAAAGGTTGGGAGAGCTCCTTCAGGAAATTAATGGGAATTTCATGACTTTTCTAGCAATACTATGGTATACAGGAGTGGAGAAAGTGGAATGGTTTGTGGCTACTCAAAATAAGGTTTAGAACTGAAAAGATGGAGACCAAAGGAGGTAAAAAGTATGAAAGAATTTGCACTGCTATTGAAGCCATCCCTCCCATGAATGCTTTGAGAGGCAGGGTAGGGAGAAAGGCAAGCAAAGTCAGATGGGAAAGGGCAATAGAGGCTTCCTGGGTGAGGAAGGGATAGGTCTAAGAACAGGTCAATGGTGGTTTAACCCAGTGGTGGTTGGGTTAAAGGAGTGGGGCAGGTAAGGAGGTTGTGGGCAAAATGAGGAACTTGAAAGTTTAAAATCCTGAAACTAATCAAAAAGGTTGGCCATCTCATAGGGAGCCAAAAGTCACAAAATCAGGTAAGTGTGGTGGTGCATGCCTGTAATCCCGGCTACTTGGGAGGCTGAGGCAGGAGGATCGCTTGAGCCCAGGAGTTTGAGGCTGCAGTGAGCTATGACCACTGTGAATAGCTACTGCACTCCAGCCTGGGCAACACAGTGAGACCCCATTTCGAAAACAAACAACAACAACAAATCATGAGACCAGAGTTAAGAAACAATGAGACCAGGCTGGGTGTGGTGGCTCATGCCTGTAATCCCAGCACTTTGGGAGGCCAAGGTGGTCTGATCACTTGAGGTCAGGAGTTTAAGACCAGCTTGGCCAACATGACGAAACCCTGTCTCTACTAAACATACAAAAATTAGGTGGGCATGGTGGCACGTGCCTGTAATCCCAGCTACTTGGGAGGCTGAGGCATGAGAATCGCTTGAATCCGGGAGGTGGAGGTTGCAGTGAGCCAAATTGACGCCACTGAGCTCCAGCCTGGGTGATAGAGTGAGACTCCATCTCAAGAAAAAAAAAAAAAAAAAAAAACAATGAGACCAAAATGTGGATGGAGTTGGAATCTCTGGTGATACTGGCAATGGGAGTGGAAGAAAAATACATTTTTGTTGTTGTTGTATTTTTAGTAGAGACAGGGTTTTGCCATGTTGGCCAGCCTGGTCTCGAACTCCTGACCTCAGGTGATCCACCTGCCTCGGCCTCCCAAAGTGCTAGGATTACAGGCATGAGCCATTGCACCAGGCCGAAAAATACATTCTTTTTTTTTTTTTTTGAGATGGAGTCTTGCTCTGTCGCCCAGGCTGGAGCTGGAGTGTAGTGGCGCGATCTCGGCTCACTGCAAGCTCCGCCTCCCTGGTTCACGCCATTCTCCTGCCTCAGCCTCCCGAGTAGCTGGGATTACAGGCACCTGCCACCACGCCCGGCTAATTTTTTTGTATTTTTAGTAGAGACGGGGTTTCACCGTGTTAGCCAGGATGGTCTCGATCTCCTGACCTCGTGATCCGCCCACCTCGGCCTCCCAAAGTGCTGGGATTACAGGTGTGAGCCACCACGCCTGGCCCGAAAAGTACATTCTTATAACATGTATAAAGTACAAACTATTCAATACTGATTTCCTCACAGAAACTTCCCTTGGTGTGTTGATGAACAAAGAGTTACATGATTTGCTTTAAGCAGTAAAAAGCTCTTTATCTGTGTAAAGCAGCAATTGTTCCTTAGACGTTCTCTTCAAAAACATGGTCTGACCAGAGTTTATTTCTTTAGGAGTTGGAGATCAGAGGGCCTGACTTAGAAAAGACCCATTACATCAAGGATTTGACCACTCCTGCCAGAATAGCGCTAAGTGCCAAAGGACGTGACCCTTAATTTGAGCCAACAGCTATTATCAGGGTTCAGCTTCTGTGAACACAGATTTCCTTCTGAACAAAGCAAGCCTTGAGTAGCAGTTTGTGAGTATACAGCTATGCAAGTACTATTTTATGGTGTCCAGCAATGCTCTAGTTTAAGCTGGCTGCCCCTTTTTATGAATTTACATTATTAATTATTAGAATACATGAGGCTGAGTGCAGTGGCTCATGCCTGTAATCCCAGCACTTTGGGAGGTCGAGGTGGGCGGATCACCTGAGGTCTGGAGTTCGAGACTAGCCTGACCAACATGGAGAAACCCTGTCTCTACTAAAAATACAAAATTAGCCGGGCATAGTGGCACATGCCTGTAATCCCAGCTACTCAGGAGGCTGAAGCAGGAGAATTGCTTGAACCAGGGAGGCGGAGGTTGCAGTGAGCCGAGATCGTGCCACTGCACTCCAGCCTGGGCGAGAAGAGCGAAACTCCATCTCAAATACACACACACAAAAGAATACATGAGGAAGAAGTGACTGTAAGAACAGGGAAAATTTTTCATTTTCTGTCAGGCGAAAAAAACATGTTACAAAAGAGTTCCTAGAGAATAAGTATATATGTATAGAAAAACAAAAAATGAGTATATATGTATAGAAAAATATATACGTACAACAACTTAATAGCAATAGACTGCTCAGCCATGGAACACAGGATAGAAAAAAAAGCAACTTTGGATTCTAGAGCAAGGTCATTGTAAAGAGGAATAAAATATAAGAATGATTTATTTTCAAAGAATCAGTAATATAGTACATCTCAAGCAACAAGTCTCAGTGAGGGACTTACCTCTCCGAAGACCTGCCATAGCCACCTCCAAAGGAAGCTACTTCATGAGGTGGAGGCTCCATCCCATTCTCCTAGCCTAGGACACTACCCTGCTCCAGCAGAGCCGCATGGATGGAATTGTCAGGGAATTCCATTGGCATCCTATTGGATACTGACATTCTCTGTTCTGATGCAGTCATAGAAAGCACAAGAAACCTTATTTATTTATTTATTTATTTTTGAGATGGAATCTCACTCTGTCATCAGGCTGGCGTACAGTGGTGCAATCTCGGCTCACTGCAACCTCCACCTCCCGGGTTCAAGCAATTCTCCTGCCTCAGCCTCCCGAGTAGCTGGGACTACAGGCGCACACCACCATGCCCAGCTAATTTTTGTATTTTTAGTAGAGACGGGGTTTCACCATGTTGGCCAGGATGGTCTCAATCAATCTCTTGACCTCAGGTGATCCTCCCGCCTCGGCCTCCCAAAGTGCTGGGATTACAGGCATGAGTCACTGCACCCGGCCAGGAAACCTCTTTTAATAGTAGACTTTAAATATTTAGATGTGAACTGAACTTGGTATCTATATAATGTTCTAGTCCATCTGAGAGTGATGAGGCAATCTGACCTGGTCTCATTAAAATGAATTAATGTCTATTATATTCAAAATTAAAGCCCCTACTAATGATTTCTCAAGTATTTGCTTCTTGGGCTGGCTTTTAAATAGCACTGAAGAGATGAGTGGGATAGTCATTTTAATGTGCTCGAAATTAACTCTCTACATCAAATTTCTTGTCAGAAGTTACCAAAACCTTCCTATGTTACTGCTATTTATAATAACAAATTACCACGGTTATCATAATAACTCGATCCATTAGATAAGAGTATACTTCTGAGGGCACTCTGGTAGCAAAACAATTTTTAGCTGCCATCAGTGACTAGATAATTGTCTTCCTGTTTATTTCCATTACCAGTTAAAAGCAAGTTGTGTATGTAGTAGAACCTCTGGAAGCACTCGTCAGATCAAATAATGCCAAAAAACCCACAAAAACAAAAAACTAAACTTGGGGAGAGGGAACGTCAGGACATCATGAAAAAGCATAAATGGAGATGATAAAAGTAAAGATTATTTCTCAAATTTTATTACATTTATTCATCTGTGTTCCTGTCTCTTGTATTTTCATCCTGTTATTTTCTATGGCTTCCTCTCTGTAGAGCTCTAAATGGAACTTCCTTTGTTTATTTAGCACAGACTCAAGCAGACTGCTTGTCACTGGCCAGGACTGGGCAGGTAAAAGCTGGTCCTATTTCCTTTCTGCTCACTCCTAAGTGCCTTTTACAAATTTCCTTTCTTATTCTTGCTCCCCTCCTGCCTCCTGTAGGGCTGCTGGACTACAGAGATGCCTCATTTCAGGCTGTGCGGGGTGACTCACACCTGTAATCCCAGCACTTTGGGAGGCTGAGGTGGGTGGATCACCTGAGGTCAGGAGTTTGAGAGCAACCAGGGCAACATGGTGAAAACCCATCTCTACTAAAAATGCAAAAATTAGCCAGGCGTCATGGCGCATGCCTGTAATTCCAGCTGCCCGAGAGGCAGAGGCATGAGAATTGCTTGAACCCAGGAGGCAGAGGTTGCAGTGAACTGAGATCAAACCATTGCACTCCAGCCTAGATGAAAAAAGATCAAGACTCTGTCACAAAAAAAAATAAATAAATAAAAGTGAGAAATCTGCTAGAGGACCAAGGAAGCAGTAATTATATTTAAGTGCAGACTTGAGAAGAAAAATTAATTTCCTATGAAGAATAAGCCACCTCAGATGAGGTAGTCCCAACAGAGCCCTGAGAGAATAAACTCAGCCTTCTTCCTTGAGATTTTCTTTTCACTGGGTCTGAGAACAGCAGGAGGAAAAGTGTATAAATTCAGAATGCAAGGGGGAAGCACAAAGTATTTTAGAAATACTTTTAAGTGGCAAAGTCAATGCTCTTTCAAATCCTTCATTGTTCACAACTGATTTTAAAGATACTAACAATTTAAGAACAGCTTTTAAAATAATTCCTCCTTCTTGTGGTGTCCAGGAGCTTGCTTGACAGGTACCTTTTTTTCACTCAAATGATCAGAACACAAATGGGCAGCCTAAGTGTCTGGTACCAGCTGCTTCCTTCAGGGAATCCCTGCACTCCTCAAGGTCACTGTGGCAGTATGACTTATGCTGAGCAACCCTACAATGGTTCCCCACTCCTGGACAAGGGACAGATGCACTTCAGTTTATCTCAAGCAGAAGTTAGGGTTTTGTTTCTAAATGGTATTAGAGTTATTTTAAAATGTAATTTCTCTACCACAATGTTCTATACTGCTGAGCCATTCAGGATACTTGGGCCCTTAAAAGAGGTACGCCCCTGTTCCTTCTTCTCATTCTTACCTCCCTCCCTTTGAGACAGGGTCTCGCTCTGTCACCTAGGCTGGAGTGTAGTAGCATGATCATAGCTCACTGTAGCCTTGACCTCTGGGGCTCAAGTGATCCTCCCACCTCAGCCTTCTGAGTAGCTGGGACCACAGGCATGTGCTACCATGCCCAGCTAATTTTTAAATTTTTTGTCGACACGGGTCTCCCTGTGTTGCCTAGGCTGGTCTCCAACTCCTGGCTTCAAGCAATTCTCCCATTTGGCCTCCCAAAGTGCTGGAACTGTAGGTTTGGGCCACCATGCCCTGACTCCTCCCCCATCTCTATGTGCCAGTAGAAGAAAGAGTATTTGGGAATTAGAAGAGCTGGGTTATGGCTGAAATGTCTGCACTAACTAGCCGTGGGATTCAGGGAAGCCAGGTCATCTTCCTGGGTCTGTTCCTCATCTCCAAAATGGACTTTACATGCTCTAAGGTTTACTCCTGCTCTAAAGTTCTAGTTTTCTTCTTGTAGCTTCTCCCGTCTTTTTTTTTTTTTTAAGAGACAGGGTCTTGCTATGTTGCCCAGGTTGGTCTCCAACTCTGGGCCTAAAGTGATCCTCCTGTCTTGGCCTCCCAAAGTGCTGGAATTAACAGGTATGAGCCACCACTTCGGCCTCCTCCTCTATCTCTATGTGCTCCTTTTTTGGGAATTTGCATTAGCCTTTTAGATGGGCTTAATAAATACTTTTTGTCTTCTTAAAATGTTTTTCTTAAAACTATGATAGTTACTTAAAAAAAGAAGTTTAGCTCACTGAAAGCACAGTTTCCTAAGTATGTAGTTTATGAAATTTGGAAAATAAGCAGACTGAATTTATTAGAGCTTTCGCAGTATCTTTTAATGCTCTCAATATATCCAATGTTTTCCTGGAGAGCTTTTTTGTCTTGGTGTGCAGTAATGTTGCATTCAGTAAATAGGTAAGAAGATAAAACGTCCCCTCCTTGGATTTTCCTAAATTGTTTCTCTGTGCATAATACATACCCTAATTATACACATGTATATGGTTTGATATAAAAGAGGTCATTGTTTATTTCATGTAAGTAATTATCTTTTCTTACCCTAACTTACTTTGAGGTATATTGTCATAAATGTATCAATTTAAAATGTTTAGTGTGAGGAATTTTAACTAATATATACATATAGCTATGTTACTATTACCCAAATCAATATAAGAAACTTTCCATCACCCCGAGAAAGTTCTCTCAAGTTCTCTCATATCCCTTTCCTCAGGCAATTACTATTCTGATTTTTATCACAATAGAGTAGTTTTTGCCTGTTCTTGCATATTGAATACAGTATGTATACGTAAAGAAAGAACTATCATGAAGGGGTGCAGACATGAATATTTTCAGCTGAAATCAAGGGCTAATAAACTGTAAGCTGGCTAGTGAGTGGAAAAAACAGAAATGTAACTATTAAAATATAATCACTTTGTTAAATTAAGTCAAACTTGATTAAGTAGAAAAAAATTGGCATATTTTAGAAAGCCCACATATACTGAATGATGAAATTAATGGTGTTCACAAAATGTTGAACCAATTTGGAAAAGAGATTATAGAATGAAGAAAAAACCATCATAGTCTAGAGAAGTGAGGCTGGGCACTGTGGCTCAAGTCTGCAATTCCAGCACTTTGTTTTGTTTTGAGACAAGGTCTCGCTCTGTCACCCAGGCTAGAGTGCAGTGGTGCAACGTTGGCTCATTGCAGCCTTGACCTCCGAGGCTCAAGCAATCCTCCTACCTCAGCCCCCAAAGTAGCTGGGACTATGTGTGCAAACTACCATGCCTGGCTAATTTTTAAATTTTTTGTAGAAATGAGATCTTACTATGTTGCCTAGGCTGGTCTTGAACTCCTAGACTCAAGTGATTCTCTCGCCTCAATCTCCCAAATTGCTGGGGATCGACTGAGGCCAGGGGTTGGAGACCAGTCTGGTCAACAGAGTGAGACAGCCATCTCTACAAAAAAAAAAAAAAAAAAAAATTAGCCAAGCCTGGTGATAAATGCCTGTAGTCCCAATTACTCAGGAGGGCTGAGGTAGGAAGATTGCTTGAGCCTGGGAGTTTGAGGCTGCAGTGAACTGTGATCACGTCACTGCACTCCAGCCCTGGTGACAGAGTAAGTTGAGACTCTATTTCCAAAAAAAATAAGAAAAAGAGGAGTGAATACCCCCTCTTCTCCAATCCAAATAATTGGATGATAAGTAATTAAAAACTGCTATGAATAGTAAGCCTTTAGTATCTTGGCCAGTTTATTACAGAGGACGATAAATGATTCCATGTGGATAGGGCATAAGATACAGAGAATGAGACTATGCCAGAAATGGGAGAAGGCATCTGAAACAACATGAGTATCTCAGGGACAGATGGATTGATTCTGCTATTGGTAGGCCTGGAAGGCAAGGTCAGAAGTAGCAAAAAATGGATACCAAAAGCACTATTTGTCACCCAAGCTAAGTGGAATAGCTGGCCCAGTAGGAGAAATGCAGGTTTTGCTCTACACTAAGTTCTCCAACTCTTGATAAGCCTCCAAAAACAAATGTTAGGGGAAAAAAACGCAGCTGGTTATGAAAAGATATATCTCATTTCATTAAAAAATCAATGTCAATGCTGTTAATAGAATCCTTTTATCTTCAGGACAGAGGCAATGCCCTAAACAAACACCAACTCAAGAGCCTCTGATGCCAACCTAGAGGGTACCCAAACACAAACTTAGCATAGAGGTAAGAATCTCTATGTCTTTTGGTGGAGGCAAAGCCATTTGGTTGGTACTTCATAGGAACATCTTTCTACCAGGTCTTCATCATATGGTATGTGCCACGAGTCTCCAGTTGTTTGCACCACTGTGTCATAGCTGAGAATACGCTGTTGAATTAAAAAGAGAACAAAACATTGAGAACAACACTAAAGGGCTACTTGGCCATTTCTCTTTCTGACACTTCTCAAGTTTGCTCCAGAAGAGTATTGATAATGGATTATCTCACTTAATAATGGATTTTCAAACAGCAGCAAACTCTGTGAAGATGAGCCCTAATATTAGGAGTTCCTTTTTTTGAGGGGTCTCATTTTTAAGTCTAAAGACTCTCTGTAGAAGCATTACATTTATGTAATACAGACGTTCTTTTGTTGGCTCTATCAGTTTTGTGTGTGAGAGTGAAAAATTTCAAATCCAGTCAGCCTTCCATAACTGCAGGTTCTGTATCCCTGGCAAACAACCACGGATTGAAAATATTTGAAAACAAAACGAAACAAAACAAAACAACAACAAAAAAAAACTGTGTTCTGAACATGTACAGACTTTTTTTCTTCTTGGCATTATTCCCTAAAAGATACAGAAACAACTATTTATATAGCATTTACATTGTATTAGGTATTATAAATAATCTAGATGATTCAAAGTACACAGGAGGATGTGTGTAGGTTATATGCAAATACTATGCCATTTTATATAAGGGACTTGAGCATTTGAGGATCTTAGTATCTGTGAGAGGTCCTGAAACCAATTCCTCATGGATACCAAGGGACAAATGTAAACAAAAGTAGAGAAATGCTATAATGAACTCTCATGTACTCATCACCTAGCTTCAGCCATTATCAATTCATCTCTAGTCTTATTTCATCCATATGCTGCCCTCCCATCTCAGATATGTAATTTCTTCTGTAATACTTCAGTATGTATCTCTAAGAAATAAGGTCTTATTTTATAAATGTAAGATCAATACCTTTATACCTTTATTATACTTAAGAATTAATAGTTCTTCAACTATATCTTGAATCACTATGGTATCATTTAATACCACATTTACTATAAATTTATTGTTTTGGATATTCTTATTTACTTACTTTTATAGAGACATGGTCTTACCATGTTGCCCAGGCTAGTCTTAAACTCCTAGGCTAAGGCAATCCTCCTGCTTCGGCCTCCCAAAGTGCTGGGATTACACAAGTGAGCCACTGCACCCAGCCTTTCTTACTTATTTTTAAATTGACGAATAACAATTATACATATTTATCATGTATAGCATGTTTTTGAAATATGCATACATTGTAGAATAGCTAAATTGAGCTCATTAACATGAGCATTACCTTATATACTTATAATTTTTGTGGTGAGAACATTTAAAATCTACTCTTAGCAATTTTCAATGATACAACACATTGTTATTATTAACTACAGTCATCATGGAACGTATTCCTCTTATCTAACTGAAATTTTTTCTCCTTTGACCAACATCTCTGTTTTTTTGTTGTTGTTTTTTTTTGTTTTTTTTGAGACGGAGTCTCGCTCTGTCACCCAGGCTGGATAGCAGTGGCACAATCTTGGCTCACTGAAACCTTTGCCTCCCAGGTTCAAGCGATTCTTGTACCTTAGCCTCCCATGTAGCTGGGATTATAGGCACACGCCACCACGCCTGGCTAATTTTTGTATTTTTAGTAGAGATGAGGTTTTCGCTATGTTGGCTAGGCTGGTCTTCAACTCCTGCCCTCAAGTAATCCACCCGCCTTGGCCTCCCAAAGTGTTGAGATTACAGGCGTGAGCCATCACGCCCGGCCAATATTTTTTGATAATTGAACCTTATTTATTATACCACGGGCCAGTGTACTTTTCTGTAATAACTCACTTTGGATTCTCTCCCTTTGCTTTCACACAAGATGTGTCCTTATATTATAGATATCTTAACTAGAATCAAAGGAGAATTCAATTGAGACTGTCATAGAAATGAATTAAACAGGGAAAACAAATTACTTAGCAGAAGTATAACAAACTATAAGAAATAAAGAATTTGAGCTATTGCAAATAAACAAAAATAAAAAACACATGTAACAAGTTATAATTTATGGCCGGGTATGGTGGCTCACGCCTGTTATCCCAGCACTTTGGGAGGCTGAGGTGGGTGGATTATGAGCTCAGGAGTTCAAGACCAGCCTGACCAACATGGTGAAACCCCACCTCTACTAAAAATACAAAAATTAGCTCGGCATGGTGGCATGTGCCCGTAGTCCTAGCTACTTGGGAGGCTGAGGCAGGAGAATCGTTTGAACCTGGGAGGCGGAGGCTGTAGTGAGCTGAGATTGCACCACTGCACTCCAGCCTGGGCGACAGAGTGAGATTCCGTCTCAAAAAAAAAAAAAAAAAAAAAAAAGAAGTCATAATTTATGACATAATTAATTGAAGTCAAAACTGGTATATCCTAAATGTTGTTTTTTGTTTTTGAGATGGAGTCTTGCTCTGTCGCCCAGGCTGGAGTGCAGTGGCGTGATCTCGGCTCACTGCAAGCTCTGTCTCCAGGGTTCATGACATTCTCCTGCCTCAGCCTCCCAAGTAGCTGGGATTACAAGCACCCGCCACCACGCCTGGCTAATTTTTTTTTTTTGTACTTTTAGTAGAGACGGGGTTTCACCGTGTTAGCCAGGATGGTCTCGATCTCCTGACCTCATGATTTGCCCACCTCGGCCTCCCAAAGTGCTGGGATTACAGGTGTGAGCCACTGCGCCTGGCCCCTAAGTGTTTTAATTAATTTGAGGTTGGCCTATGAAAACTCTAGCAGACTCTTTCTAGGACCTGGCTAGTTCCAAATACTAACCTAAAACTGAGAAAAATAAAGCATTTGCAACCTTCAATTAGTTGTGACACTCTCTTTCTATGCCACATTCTTACTGTATACTTGACTCTGTTAATATTACATAAAGAACAGGTACCATTACCTGAAAGGTTAGTTTTGATCCTGGAAACCTATTTACAATTGCCAGCTGATGTCCCTGCTGCCACTTAAAAAACAGGCGTTGGGTCTTGGCATCAGGCAGACAGGCCTTGTGGTCCCGCATCAGGTCTCTTGTGATAAACCTGCAGTGATTCCCGGAGTGCAGTGTGGCATACAGAAGGAATGGATCATCCTCCGAGCTGAACCAGGCATAAGAAAGGACACAATCAAGCACAGCTGAAGAGGCAGAGGACAGTGTTTTTCACCGTACTTTTTGCTTACTTTCCTTGGAGGTGCCTCTGATTTCTTGACCAACATGATGCTAGTAATACTTAAGAACCACCTCAAAGTCCTTAGCTGGTAAGCAATACTATCTAGAACACAGATGGAAAGCTGAGGGGAACGGAATGCTAATGCCTGGGATTCTCACAGCTCACTGGACTCTTCCACTAGAACGATGAATTCTAACAATGCTCTCTTCACACTTAAAAGTTGCTTCTCTTTGGGCATTTTTCCTATTTGCCTTATCTATCACAGAGCACACCTTTTCCCTCTCTCTTCACCCAAATTCAAGAAACACCCAAAATACTACTAGGGCAGGATGAGACTTTCTTGCAAGCCACCAAATAACTGGCTGCCCCTAAAGCTGAACTGGTATTTCAGAGCAGCTTCTAGACAGTCACCTGGATCAGCACCCCAAAACATCTTCTTTGGTAAGAGCCAGTGACTCAAAGCCTCCAACAGACCATCAACCTTAGCACTTATTATTTTAATAAATGTGCTGTAAAAATGGCAGTAACGACCTTGCTTTAGGAGATTCAGACTGCAACTTGTGATATGTCCTACGCCTTGATTCAAATGACCCTAAATAGAACCATTTAAAGTTTTCTTTATCCTAAAGTATTTCAAGTGAAATGATAAAATGACGAAATTTGCCTTATAACTCTCCAGAAAAAAAAGAAAAAGAAAAAATGTATTCGGTTTATGGAACAAAATTAGCAAAATGATGGTAATTGTTGAAGCCGGGTGACAGTTACATGAGGACTCACTATTCACTATATTATTCTCTCTAGTGTATGTTTGAAAAGCTTCTTTGGCACATTAGTGGAAAACAGATTTAATGTTAAACACTTAAATATTCAAATCCAAAGTGACAGAGAAGGTCAGTGAATTGATCATTACAACTGAGTTTGGAATTTCAGCTGATGCAATAAATACAGACCCCAAACCAAGCAGTGAGACCACTTTCCAACACGCTTCTTAGTCATAACACTTCAAATTTATCTAATTTTTCCATATAAGGAAAATAATAATGATCATGACAGCAACTAACATATATGTTTTCCATGTACTTGGTGCTATGCCAAGAGTTTTACATGAGTTATTTACACATATTATCTTATTTAATCCTTAAAACAACCCCATAAAAGTTACACAAGAGATAAGGAAGACAGAGAGAAAGGAAAAACCTTTCCAAGACAGGGAGTGGCAGGGCCATGATCTCAACCTGGGTAAACTAATTCCCAAGCCTACAATCTTACTGTCTACCCAATGTTGCCATTAGGTCTTCTGCTCTTGGAGAAATGGAAGCACCATCTTCCAGCTAAAAAAGAAGGGATGTGGTTTGGGAACTGGATGAGAGGTTTGCTTCTCTCTTGCTTTATGCCTTGAGAGCTACTGTACTTTTTAAATAATAAATGATTTGGGGGCCAGGCGAGGTGGCTCATGCCTGTAATCCTAGCACTTTGGGAGGCTGAGGTGGGTGGATCATGAGGTCAGGAGTTCGAGACCAGCCTGGCCAACATGGTGAAACCCCATCTCCACTAAAAATACAAAAATTAGTTGGGCATGGTGGAGGGTGCCTGTAATCCCAACTACTTGGGAGGCTGAGGCAGGAGAATCGCTTGAACCCGGGAGGTGGAGGTTGCCATGAACAAAGATTGTGCCACTGTACTCCAGCCTGGGTGACACAGCGAGACTCCGTCTCAATAAAATAAATGATTTGGAGAATACTGACAAATCTTGAAGTTATCACATTCAGACTATGAAACCTAGATTTGGGGCTGAGGCATATACACTCATTAAGCAAAGTTGGAAATAAACTTTTGTTAGCACAAACAATATGAAAACCTCAATGCACAACAGTGCATTGAGTTCATATGTGCTGTTGCGGATCTGTACTCCTCCTAATTAGCTATTTTCTTCTTACTTTATGGCTACTGTAGGTTTGTGGGTTTTTTTTTTTTTTTTTTTTTTTTTTGAGACAGTCTCATTCCGTAACCCAGGCTGGAGTGCAGTGGCACGATCTTGGCTCACTGCAACCTCGGCTTTCCAGGTTCAAGTGATTCTGCTGCCTCAGCCTCCCGAGTACCTGGGACTACAAGGCATGTGCCACCACATCTGGCTAATCGTATTTTTAGTAGAGATGGGGTTCACTATGTTGGCCAGGCTGGTCTCAAACTCCTGATCTTGAGTGATCTGCCTGCCTTGGCTTCCCAAAGTGCTGGGATTATAGACATGAGCCACTGTGGCTGGCTTACTGTAGGTTTTGTTACTGACCATGTTTACCATGGTTCCTTTGGCTTCCTGGGAAGCTGCAGCTCAACAGCAATTTTCTCCCTACATTTAGAAGAAAATCTAGGCCTCTTGCTTGTCTACCAGGATCTGCAAGGTCCTCTGTATTGCGGTTTCTGCCTTCTCTCTAATCTCAGAGCTTATTACTTTCCCTCTTGCTATTATAGCCCAACTGGCCATCTTGCTTTCCTCAAACACATGCCAAGCTTATGCCTGCCTCAGGGCTCCTTTGGGCTCCTTTTTTTTTTGAGATGGAGCCTCGCACTGTTGCCCAGGCTGAAGTGCAGTGGCGCGATCTCGGCTCACTGCAAGCTCCACCTCCCGGGTTCACGCCATTCTCCTGCCTCAGCCTCCTCAGTATCTGGGACTACAGGCACCCGCCACCATGCCCGGTTAATTTTTTGTATTTTTAGTAGAGATGAGGTTTCACCGTTAGCCAGGATGGTCTCGATCTCTTGACCTCGTGATCTGCCCGCCTCGGCCTCCCAAAGTGTTGGGATTACAGGCATGAGCCCGGCCTGCATCGGGGCTTTTTAAATATTTCATATTATTTGGGATGTTCTTCCCACCACCTCTCCCCATTTCTCAAATAACTCACTCCTCATCGAATCTGCCCCCTCAGAAAGGCTGTTCCTGACCACCCCATTCACAACCCTCTGACCTATTCCTTACCTAAATTCTTTCTATCTACCTTGCTTTATTGTCCCCATAGTACTAATCACTGCCTGGAATGACATTACCTGTTTGTTTATCTGTTTATTGTAAATTCTAAGAGGGCAGGGACTTTGTCTTTTTCACTGCTCTTTCTCCAAGAACATAGAAGGTGCTCCTGTTTGTCAAGTATTTGCTAAATGATCTACTTAGGATCTTATGGCATGTATTCAGTGTACTAATCTCACTCCTAACTTAACTTCCCTCCACTTCTCCTTTATCCTGATTTCCTCATCTGTTTAAGTTTATCCTGCCATAGAAACTGTAGTGTTTTTCTTTTTTAGAAGAAACCGTAGTTTTGTAAGTTGTCTCAAATCTTTTTTTTTTTTTTTAATGAGGGTGAGTATACATATACACATGCATTTAAAAGATAGGTTTAAAGTAGGTAACTAACAAGCAGATAGATGTCTGCAGCACAGTATAATTCACCTGTTACCTCCAACACTTACATGTCATCAGCAAAAAAACAGCTGGCTTGCTTTTGCACCTCTTCCATCTCATCCCGACTCCACTGGGAACTCCGTCTTAGCATGTGCTTCCGGCCTAGGACCAGCAGTCGCAGATTCTGTTTGGCTAGTTGAGAGACGACATTTAAGAGCTAAAAAACACAAAGCCAGAACCACAAAAGTTCAAGGGAAGACTCTCAAATTAGTGGAGTGATTTTTCCAGCAGGCCACCTCAATGGTGAAGCACTCTTTTCTGGTAGGGGGTAAGAAAACAATCCACAATAATTTCCCATCTTTGAAAGCCTGAGGAAAATGCTTCCCTATTACACATTAATGTCTAACATCTGCCTACTGGTCAGGCTACATTGCAGGGGGGGGTTTCTTTATTTTTGTGTGTGGGACAGGATCTCATTCTGCTGTCCAGACTGGAGTGCACAGGTGCAATCATAGCTCACTGCAGCCTTGAATTCCTGGGCTCAAGCAATCCTCCCACTTCAGCCTCCTGAGTAGTTGGGACCACAGATGTGCACCACGTCTGGCTAATTTTTTTTTTTTTTTTTTTTGGAGACAGAGTTTCACTCTTGTTGCCCAGGCTGGAGTACAATGGCGAGATCTCAGCTCACTGCAACCTCTCCCTCCCGGGTTCAAGTGATTCTCCTGCCTCAGCCTCCCAAGTAGCTGGGATTACAGGCATGCGCCACCACACCCAACTAATTTTGTATTTTTAGTAGAGACGGGGTTTCACCATGTTGGTCAGGCTGGTCTCGAACTCCTGACCTCAGGTGACCCACCCGCTTCAGCCTCCCAAAGTGCTGGGATTACAGGCATGAGCCACCATGCCTGGCCTAATTTTTTTTTTTTTTGGTAGAGATGGGATCTCACGATCCTGCCCAGGCTGGTCTTGAACTTCTGGCCTCAAGAAATTCTCCTGCCTTGGCCTCCCAAAGCACCTGGATTACAGGTGTGAGCCACTGCACCCAGCCTAGTTCAGCTGTTTTAAACTGTGCTCTCTAGGGCCCACTAGGATAGAGATAGAGAGGCTCAAGAGGGATGGGATTTTGTTTCCTATACATGTCAAACCTTGTTTCGACCCAAACGGCTCAACCTTTATATATTTATCATATTGGTATTCTACATAAGTTTTGATTTGAATAAAAGCTTCTACTTCTTTTTAAGTTTGTAAATGATTAGACTAGACAGTGACTTTTCTATGTTATGACTTTATTGCTAATACTGCCTCCTTTCATTGAAATCCCCTTTTCTACTAAAGATCTGTCGATTTCTACCCTGTAGCCTACTTTTTTTTTTTTTTTTTTTTTTTTTTTGAGACGGAGTCTCGCTCTGTCGCCCAGGCTGGAGTGCAGTGGCGCGATCTCGGCTCACTGCAAGCTCCGCCTCCCGGGTTCACGCCATTCTCCTGCCTCAGCCTCCCGAGCAGCTGGGACTACAGGCGCCCGCCACCACGCCCGGCTAATTTTTTGTATTTTTTTTTAGTAGAGACGGGGTTTCACCGTGTTAGCCAGGATGGTCTCGATCTCCTGACCTCGTGATCCGCCCGCCTCGGCCTCCCAAAGTGCTGGGATTACAGGCGTGAGCCACCGCGCCCGGCCCCCTGTAGCCTACTTTCCAGTCAGTTACTTTATCCCCATTCTCTCCACTTCCCACTGGCCTCCACTTCATTGTGTGCACATGAACTCCTCAAAGGTCTAGACTTGGGTTTTAGAAGTCTAGTACTTTGGTGAGCTTGCCTATACTCAATTTTTCATAAGGAAAAGTACATAAATTACTTTTATGTACCACCTATTAAACTAAGCTATAAATGGATATTACTAAGTAAAACAAAAGCTGAAAAAATTATAACTTGTATTATATAATCATGTATCAGAAATATAAAAGATCTTTATAAGAATTGGTGGGCCCACAAAAATCACAAGTTGAAAGGTCTTGCAGAAATCCTTTATTTTCTTGGGTCTTGGTTGGAAAAGGTATTTATTTTAGTCTAGCTTCTCTTTACTCATAAGTTCCTCCTCTGTAGATTTTCAGGACATTACTTAAAGTCCTATCATCAATAAAATGAATTCATTTATTTAATCAGCTATCAAATATTACATTCGTACCTGTTATATCCAATATACACATTGACTCTGATGATCTAATAATGAATTATCAAGGGCTGAATTTTTTTATTTTTTATTTATTTATTTTTTATTTTTGAGACGAAGTCTTGCTCTGTTGCACAGGCTGGAGGGCAGTGGCGCGATCTCAGTTCACTGCAACCTCCAACTCCTGGGTTCAAACAAGTCTTCTGCCACAGAAGTGGTGGCACTTCCAGAGTAGGTGGGACTACAGGCACACGCCATCATGCCTGGCTAATTTTTGTAATTTTAGCAGAGACGGGGTTTCACCATAATGGCCAGGCTGGTCTGGAACTCCTGACGTTGTGATCCAACCGCCTCAGCTCCCAAAGTGTTGGGATTACAGGCGTGAGCCACTGTGCCTGGCCAGCTGAATTTTTAAAATATTACCGTTTATTGCTTTGGACTGATATTGAATTTTTGTCCACTCCATTGCTAATCTTATTTCAGTAAGGAGTAGTTGGCTTTTTTATCCCTAATTATTAGTTCTATAATTAAGACATAGAATGGGCTGGGTATGGTGGCTCACATCTGTAACTTCGGCACTGTGGGAGGATGAGACTGGAGGACTGCTTGAGGCAAGAAGTTTTAGACCAGCCTGGACAACATAGCAAGACCTCGTCTCTATTAAAAAAAAAAATTAGGCCAGGCACTGTGGCTCTCCCTGTAATCCCAGCACTTTGGGAGGCCAAGGTGGGCAGATCACTTGACTCAGGAGTTTAAGACTAGCCTAGCCAACATGGCCCCATCTCTACTAAAAATACAAAAATTAGCTGGGCGTGGTGATGCATGTCTGTAATCCCAGCTACTGGGGAGGCTGAGGCAGGAGAATTGCTTGAATCCGTGGGGTGGAGGTTGCCATGAGCTGAGATCACACCACTGCACTCCAGCCTGGGTGACAGAGCAAGACTCCATCTCAAAAAAAATGAATGAATGAATGAATGAATAAATAAAATAAAAATTAGCCAGGCATGGTGGCATGCACCTGTGATCCCGGCTACATGAGAGGCTGAGGCAGGAGGATTGCTTGAGGAGTTCAAGGCTACAGTGAGCTACAATTGTACCACTGCAATCCTGGGCAACAGAGTGAGACACCATCTCTAAAAAAAAAAAAGAATGGACACAACTTGCCCACTTCATGTGAGCTAACACTCAAGCAGGTAATTACCTTGAGGACACCAAACTCAAAGATTTACAACTAGTAAAATATAGTTCTTTCCTTCAAAGCTAGGAATAATGGTTTCTGTGCTCAAGCAGTTATTTCCTAGACCTCTCTATGTGTAAGGCACATGGTAGGTATCACAGCTGCAGGATTTTAAGCCATAGTCCCTGCCTTTAGTAACGGAGTACCCAATATTATTATTATTATTATTATTTTGAGACAGAGTCTTGCTCTGTCACCCAGGCTGGAGTGCAGTGGCACAATTTCAGTTCACTGCAACCTCTGCCTCCCAGGTTCAAGCGATTCTCCTACCTCAGCCTCCTGAGTACCTTGGATTACAGGCACCTGCCACCCATGCCTGGCTAATTTTTGTATTTTTAGTAGAGACGGAGTTTCACCATGTTGGCCAGGCTGGTCTCAAACTCCTGACCTCAGGTGATCCACCCACCTCAGCCTAGCAAAGTGCTGGGATTACAGACGTGAGCCACCGCGCCCAGCCCCCAATATTTTCTTATGTAACTATCAAGACTAAGAAAACATATATGCTGGCTCTACACACATTGGATGGGTCATAAATATATTTTTTCGTTAATAAATATTTTCTGATTAGCTGAAGAATATGCCCAACATCCATTTTCATCCATCATAAAGTAGCTCATATTTGAAAACTTGAAAAATGAAAGAACAAATGACTCACAGCTCACTACCCAAAGATTGTTAATGTCTATTTACCAGTCTTTCTGTCCTATGTATTTTTATTTTATTTTTCTTTCCAAATCAATAGGTCTTTTGCATCATTTAAACATCACAAATAGGTCTTAGGAATCATCCGGCATCTTGTTTCAGAAGCTGGACAACTCTTAGATCTTATTCATCAGCCGGGTGAACAGTTCCTTTTTCAGAGACATAGATACCATCCAAAAATTTCCTGATATCCTTGTTTTTAACTGTCGTGGCTTGCTGAATCAAAGCCTCTAAATTGGAAACAAGCTCAATGTCATTACCTTCAAGGATTAATTCATCTTTCTGGGCTTGAGATACTGAACAAGCAACACCTGTTCTCATCCGAACCCTGAGGATGTATTTTTCACCCAAGAAATTTCAGATTTCAACAAGAGACCCATTCTCCTGGATAACGACATTGATGGGGAAGTGAGCATACATAGACCTCATCCTGTAATGGAAGCCCAGTGTAACACCCTTGATCATGTTCTGTACATGACTACAAATAGTCTGAACGGCAGCCAGTTCCTTTCAGTTTCCCCACCATTTATCAACCTGGAGCCTCTTTTCTTTCTTTCCAAGAAGACTGAATCTACACTGATGTGATTGAAATCCCTCTGCAGGGTTCCTCTGGGGCCTTTCACAGTAACTGTGTGTCCCTTCAGAGTAATGTCACCATTTTCTGGAATGTTGACAGTCTGGTTGCTGAGAATGGTCTTCGTTCTCTCAGTAGACATGGCAAAGAAAGTTATTCTATGTATTTTTAAACATAATCTTATAAGCTATTTTAAAAGTTGGGCTGGTAATAAAAGGCAAACATCTACACTAGTAAACTTTGATTCATGGATTCAAATAGCTCAAAAGACATAGGCTGGGTCTGGTGGCTCAGGCCTGTAATCCCAGCACTTTGGGATGCTGAGGCAGGAGGACTGCTTGAGGCCAGGAGTTCGGGACCAGCCCGGGCAACACAGCAAGACCCCATCTCTAAATAATAATAATAATAATAATACAATTATAAAAAAAATTCAAACAAAAACTATTTCTGATACTGATTGCTTAAGTTTTCAGGCAACTGGGAAAACATGGCTTAAGATAATACAGTTGTGTCTTCATAGCTATATCCTGGTTCAGATAAATGGCCTTGAGTTTACTAATAGTACATTAAAGACTGGGGCCCAAAGAAGAGCAGAAAAGCCTATCTTGAACTATTCTGGGGCACCATCTTGTGGCTGAGAAGTCTCTACTAGAAGCAGCTCTCTGAAAACAATGAAAACAAAGGAGAATAAATGAAAGACACAGGGAAAAAGATGAGTGTGCAGCATAAAAGCCCTGGCCTGAAACTCCATGACAGTCCAGCCATGAACCCACTTCCTCTCGGGTAAATTCGAAGGCTGGATCCAGTGGTCTGAATCAGTGTCATAGGTATACTTGGAATAGTTTTTTTTTTTTTTTTTTTTTTTTGAGACGGAGTCTCGCTCTGTTACCCAGGCTGGAGTGCAATGGCACAATCTTGGCTCACTGCAACCTCCGCCTCCTGGGTTCAAGTGATTCTCCTGCCTCAATCTCCTGAGTAGCTGTGATTACAGGCACCCGCCACAACGCCCAGCTAATTTTTGTATTTTCAGTAGAGACGGGGTTTCGCCATGTTGGTCGGGCTGGTCTCAAACTCCTGACCTCGTGATCTGCCCGCCTTGGCCTCCCAAAGTGCTGGGATTACAGGCGTGAGCCACCGCGCCCGGCTACTTGGAATAATTTTTTTAAAAAGACAGAAAATTCAACTTAAGATTCTATGTTAGATCAAAAGTAAAACGAGGAGGGAAAATGGAGTAGATGTACTTCTCCCTATGTCTCCCACTAAGTGCAACTAAAAACCTTGGACATTATATATAAAATAAACATAAGAAGACTTGGAAAGGTAGAGGGAAAAATGGCAAACTGGCTGGGGACCTCAGTACACAAGGACTGACATGGTGGTGAGTTCCCTGGGTTTTCTTTTTGCCACATATATCTCAGAATTGGAGCTGAAGAAGCTGTCAACCTAGAAATGCCAATGTGTGCAGACAAAAAAACCCAACAAAGGCTTGTTCTCTCTAGCCAAAGACCAGGAAAGAGGCAGTCTTACTCAGAAAACTTAGTAAAATAACATCAGTAGACTATGATGCTGTGTATGTGTGTGTGTCTGTGTATGTATAAAACAAATAGAGTTGGCTGGGTGTGGTAGTTCATACCTGTAATCCTAGCACTTTGGGAGGTCAAGTTGGATGGATCGCTTTGTTGCAGAAATCAGGAGGACTAGACAGACTTCGGGGTAAAGCAGGAGGATCTTTATTGAGTGCACTCAGACCTAGCAGACTTAACATCTAAAAAACTGGGCTAAGAACAAAGACAGCACTTGACTTTTAAATACCCTTCAAAAAGGGGGTGGGCTAGCCTGAAACAAACTTATGGTGGTGTGAAAGCAAGAATACAGAGGCAGAACAAAGACAGTTAATCAAACTGTGATAGGTGCATAACTCAGGATTACACATGACTGTTGCTATGCAATCTAGATGGCTGTTATCTAGGTTTGCCTTAGTGCCTAGCACGGCTTATTCTGTGACATTCACTATAGCACCTAGGTGGCTATAGCTTAGGCCTGCTCAGATGTCTCATGACTTTCACTGTACTGTTTAGGTAAAACAGAATACTTGAAGTTACTAGTTACAGAGAACAGGAATCTATAAACTTATACTATAAGACAAAGGAAAATTTGTTTTTCTCTTCCTTATGTTGAGGGAGTACTGGGAGAGTCTTCAGGGCACATTAGATAGTATTATCAAGACTTTTCTTGGGTCTGGCCTGTGCCTGTTGCTGCCTCTGGGTCAAGTCAGCCTAATACAGGAAAGTTTATTTCTCTTTTTTAATTTTATTTTTTCTTTCTTTAATTTCTGCCTCAGCTTGAGTTCAGGAGTTTGAGACCAGCCTGGGAAACAAAGCAAGATTTTGTCTCTACTAAAAATAAAAAACATTAGTTGGGGATGGTGGTGTGTGCCTGTGGTCCCAGCTACTCTGGAGGCTGAAGTGGGAGGATCCCTTGGGCCCAGTAGATCAATGCTGCAGTGAGCTATGATAGTGCCACTGCACTCCAGCCTGCGCAACAGAGTGAAACCCTATCTGAAAAAGCTCCCACCAAAAAAAAAAAAAAACCCGAAAAACCTCCAAAACACCTGCAGTGATCACTAAAAATGCTATACAAAAAGATACACTCAAAAACACTATAGATTTTATTTTATTTTATTTATTTTTTGAGACAGAATCTCACTGTCCGCCAGGCTGGAGTGCAGTAGTCTGATCTCAGCTCACTGCAACTTCCGCCTCCCGGGTTCAAGCAATTTTCCTGCCTCAACCTCCTGAGTAGCTGGGATTACAGGTGCACAGCACCATGCCTGGCTAATTTTTTTTTGTATTTTTAGTAAAGCCCGATTTTCACCATGTTGGCCAGGCTGGTTTTGAATTCCTGACCTCAAATGATCCACCCACCTCAGCCTCCCAAAGTGCTGGAATTACAGGTGTGAACCACTGCACCCAGAAAAAAACACTATAGATTTTAAAAAGCCATTATAAAGAAATAAAAATGGAATTCTAAAAAAGTTCAATAGTCCATAGGAAGGGAGGAAAAGTAAAACAGAGACAAAACACAGAAAAGAAAAAATAAATGGCAAATATAAGCCCTAACATATCAATAATAGTATGAGGTATAAAAAGTCTACATATACCAATTAAAAGACAGAGGCTGGCAGAATGGATTAAAAAACATGACCCAACTATATGCTATCTAAAAAAAAACTCACTTCAAATATAATCAAATAGACTGGTGGAAAGTAGAGGGATGGAAAAAGTTATATAGCATGCAAACAATGAAAGGAAAGCTGGAGTGGCTATATTAATATTAAATAAAATAGACTTCAGAGCAGAGAAAATTACCAGAGACACAAAAGACGTTATATAGTGGTAACAGGGTCAATCTAAGAAAACATAGCAATCTTAAATGTGTGTACCAAACAACAGAGCTGCAAAATATGTGAAAGCAAAAGCTGACAGAACCAGGAGGAGAAATAGCCAAATCTACAACTACAGTTGGAGACCTCAACACTCCTCTCTCAACAATTGAGATAACTGGACAGAAAATCAGCAAGCATATAGAAGAACTCAACACCATCGTCCAGGTTCATGAATTGGAAGGCTATAGACAGTAAAGGCAAAGGAAGTAGAATAGCTAAAACAATTTTGAAAAGAAAGAATGAAGCAGAAAAATCAGTTAACCTCATTTTAGTCCTTCTTATACAGCTATGGTAATCAAAACTGTGTGATAATACCGGAAGGATACATTCTGGAGTCTGGACTACATAGCACAACAAAATAAACAATACGCGGTTCATTCTAGAGCACATCTAAAATTCCAAACTGATCCCAGAACTAATACCTCCTGAGTACCCAATACCTCAGGCTTAACCTAAAATACGGTATCTCTGCCCCGCCCCCACACCCTGCCTGCCCCATCCCACACAACATCACGGGTCCTCCTTAGTGATACTTTCCCTTACTGATAAGGAGTACACTTGGCCCAGACTTCTGGAATGGGAAGATGGAGGCTTACTCAAGTCAGACTTATCATCTTAGAATTCTTTTTTTTCTCCCTTCTGATTTGGGGTTTCTGTTTCCAGTATTTCCTACTATTTCACCTTTCCTTTTCACAAAATTATTTTTCCTTGAAATACGTCTCCTTTTGCCACTGCATTTTCTTTATTCTGATTACTATCGGGGTTAAATTTTAATTTTCTGTCTACCGTTTTTTCTCAAGATGATTAAGGATAATTCTCTAAAAATCAGAAGAATAAAAACATATTTTGCCAGGTGCAGTGGCTCATGCCTGTAATCCCAGTGCTTTGAGAGGCTGAGGTGGGAGGATCTCTTGAACTCAGGAGTTCGAGACCAGCCTGGGCAACATGGTGAGACCCTGTCTCAAACAAATGAACAAACAAACATATTTCAGATTAATATTTGGTTTGAATTTTTCTGGTTTGGCTTCTGCCCTAATTTGGCTTATCTCCAGTAGGAGGAGATAAGAGACTTTTTTTTTTTTACTCATATGTGACACATTAACTTTTGGCATAAAACTGATGAAAAGTAGTTCCTGAGCTTAGGGTAAAAATATAGTTGGCAGGGCTACATGGGTTAGAAATAACTGTGTAGGGATGCTCCGGAAATAGAAAAGCTGCCTGGGAGGTAAGAGAGGCCAATGAGAGCAAGAGCTTTTCTCAGTAATCCTAAACAGCAAATGTTAACTTCCTTTCCCTGTGCTTATACCTTTTTACCTCCTCCTCTGCAGTCTACGGCACTTCCTGAGGTTTTATGGATTGTAGCTGTTCAGAAACTCTAAAGCCTTTGGGATCTGATGTCTTCAGAAATTAGAAATTCTTCGTCTGTTCCTCAGCAAGATGACTATCATCAATATACCTCATTTATAAGAACATTCATTATGGGATACCTCCAGGAAAGAACTTAAAAACTGTTTTGGAAGCAACCCAAATGTCAATTTCTGGAAGATGAATAGATCGATAAAATGTGGTATATACATATAATAGATTATTATTCAGCCTTAAACAGGAATGAAATTCTAATACATGCTACAACATGGATGAACTTGAAAACTAAGTGAAAAAAGCCAGACACTAAAGGACAAATACTGAAAGATTGCACTTACATAAGTTACCTAAAGTAGTCAAATTCATAAAGACAGCATAGAATGGCGGTTGTCAGGGCAGCAGGGAGAGGAGAATGAGGAGCTATTGTTTAACGGATACAGAGTTTCAGTTTGGGAAGATGAGAAAAGTCTGGAGATGAATGGTGGCAACAGTTGCACGACAACATGAAGTACTTAATGCCACTGAACTGTATACTGAAAAATGGTTAAAATGGTAAATTTTATGTTAATATATTTTACAACAATAAAAGATTTTATCAGGCCAGACACGGTGGCTCATGCCTGTAATGCCAGCACTTTGGGAGGCTGAGGCGGGCAAATCACTTGAGGTCAGGAGTTTGAGACCAGCCTGGTTAACATGGTAGAACCCAGTCCCTACTAAATATACAAAAAACTTAGCTGGGTATGGTGGCAAGCGCCTGTAGTCCCAGCTACTTGGGAGGCCGAGGCAGGAGAATCGCTTGAACCTAGGAGGAGGAGGTTGCAGTGAGCTGAGATGGTGCCACTATACTCTAGCCTGGGCGACAGAGCGAGACTCGGTCTCAAAAAAGAAAAAAAAAAAAAAAAGGATTTTATCATAAAAATTTTAAATACAAACAAAAGCAGGCAGAATAGCATAATGAACTGCCATGTACCCATCGCTCAGCTGCAATAATTATCAGCTCACGGCCAATCCAATTTCATCTATATACCAATTCACTTCCTTCTCTCGGATTATTTTGAAACAAATCCCAGACATATCCTTTCACCTGTAAATATGTTGGAATGCATTTCTAAATATAAGAATGCTTTAAAAGATAAGCACAGGGCCAGGCGCAGTGGCTCACGCCTGTAGTCCCAGCACTTCGGGAGGCCAAGGTGGGCGGATCACGAGGTCAGGAGTTCGAGACCAGCCTGACCAACATGGTGAAGCCCCATCTCAACTAAAAATACAAAAATTAGTTGGGCGTGGTGGCAGGCGCCTGTAATCGCAGATGCTCAGGAGGCTGAGGCAGGAGAATCGCTTAAGCCCAGGAGGCGGAGGCTGCAGTGAGCTGAGACTGCACCACTGAACTCCAGCCTGGGCGACAGAGCAAGACTCTGTCTAAAAAAAAAAAAAAAAAAAAAAAAAAAAGATAAGCACAATTTCTTTTTTCTTTTTTTTTTTTGAGATTTTGAGACAGAGTCTCGCTCTGTCACCCAGGCTGGAGTACGGTGGTGCAATCTCAGCTCACTGCAGCCTCCGCCTCCTGGGCTTAAGCGATTCTCCTGCCTCAGCCTCCGGAGCATCTGGGATTACAGGCGCCTGCCACCACGCCCAACTAATTTTTGTATTTTTAGTAGAGATGGGGTTTCACCATGTTGGCCAGGCTGGTCTCAAACTCCTGACCTCGTGATCCGCCCTTCTTGGCCTCCCAAAGTGCTGGGATTACAGGCGTGAACCACTGCGCCCAGCCTGATAAAATCTTTTCTTGTTGTAAAATATATTTAATATAAAATTTATGTAACATAAATGTAACATAAATGACTCATATTTCTGAGTCACAATTGTTTTTTGAATAAGGATCTAAAAAATTCCCATACATTGAAATTGCCTGGTATCTCTCTTAAGACTCTGTATAAGCTCTTTATCTATTTATCTTTTCTCCCTTATAGTCTAAGGCATATATGATTGTTCATAGAGAATTTCCTCCATTTAGATTTTACCGATTGCATCCCTATGGTATCATGTAACATAGTCTCCAGTCTTCTATGCTTCTTGCAAACTGGTAGTTGAATCTAGAGGCTGTGTTTGGTGGTAGATGCATGTAGTCCCAGCTACCTGGAATGCTGAGGTAGGAGGATTGCTTGAACCCAGCAGTTCAAGCGTAGCC
Organism: Pan paniscus; assembly: GCF_029289425.2. Lineage (NCBI taxonomy): Eukaryota > Metazoa > Chordata > Mammalia > Primates > Hominidae > Pan > Pan paniscus. The sequence continues at coordinate 36,567,831 of NC_073264.2, read as the reverse complement.
TGGGCAACACAGCAAGACCCTATCTCTTGATAAAATAAAATATTATGGTCCTGATGAATTGAAAAGGCCAGTTCATTCATCAAAGATTAAGAAGAACCTCCTCTGTAAGTCACTAGGCATGTGGTACTTGGAATACAGATATAAAAAAAGTTATTCCAGCCGGGTGTGGTGGCTCACGCCTGTAATCCCAGCACTTTGGGAGGCCAAGGCGGGTGGATCATTTGAGGTCAGGAGTTCGAGACCAGCCTGACCAACATGGTGAAACCCCGTCTCTACTAAAAATACAAAAAAATTAGCCAGGCGTGGTGGCACATGCTTGTAGTCCCAGCTACTTGGGAGGCTGAGGCAGGAGAATTGCTCGAACCCAGGAGACAGAGGTTGCAGTGAGCCGAGATCACGCCACTGCACTCCAGCCTGGGAGACAAAGTGAGACTCCATCTCAAAAAAACAAACAAAAAAAAAACAACCAAACACAGTTATCTCTAACCTCAAGGTCTTTGCAGTCAAATTAATATAATATAATGTATGCACTAAGATGGAACACAAAGGATGGGCACTTCAATCAGACTGTGGGTGAGGAGGGTGGTCAGGGAAGTCACCACAGAGGAAGTGACAGCAGAGCTGAGTTTTCAGATGAACTAGCCCGGCAAGGAATGGGAATTTCCAAGAACAGGAGCAGCAAGTTGAAGGTGGAGGCTCTTTATTAGCACACTGAATTTGAGGAACTGCAAGGTGTCAAATGTGACTCAAGCAGAGGTGTGGGAGGATGACATGGGACGTGCCAGAAATAAGACTGGAAATGAATGCAAGGGTTAGATCCCAGGGGTCTTTATAAGTTGTATAAAGTCTTTTCCTGCCTGAAAGCAATGGGGGAAAATCAAAGGATTTAAAACAGGAGAGTGGGCTGGGCGCGGTGGCTCATGCCTGTAATCCCAGCACTTTGGGAGGCCAAAGCAGGTGGAGCACCTGAGGTCAGGAGTTCAAGACCTGCCTGATCAACATGGAGAAACCTCATCTCTACTAAAAATACAAAATTAGCTGGGCGTGGTGGCGCATGCCTGTAATCCCAGCTACTCAGGAGGCTGAGGCAGGAGAATCGCTTGAACTCGGGAGGCAGAGGTTGTGGTGAGCTGAGATTGCGTCATTGCACTCCAGCCTGGGCAACACGAGCGAAACTCCATCTCAAAACAAACAAACAAACAAACAAACCAAAACAGGGAGTGACATGACTTCCATTTTAGAGAGATCAAAATTGTGGACTGCATGAAGGCTGGGCCACAAAAGGGAGATCAATTAGGAGGCTTCTGCAGTAATTCAGGCAAGAGATAATGAGAAAACTGGCAGTAAAAATGAAAAGAACAGAGCTCTTTGCGAGTTAGTAAAGCAGAATTGAGCAGACTTAGTCACTGACTGGATGTGGGAAACAAGGAGAGGGATAAAGCAAGACAGATTGGACAGCTGGATAGATGATGGTACCAAGATAAGAGTCTATGAGAGGAGGAGCTTTTGATATCTCAAGGTGGGAGAGATCTAGTAGGCGGCCAGTTATGTGGCTCTCTACCACTTAGGAGAGGGATCTGGGCTGCAGATAAAGATTTGGGAGTCATTCAGGGAACATGCAATGGCAGGTGCCATCAGAGAGTAGATGAGCTGTAACAGGACAGGTAAAAACTCTGGAGGGAAGATAGTGGAGGAAGACACTTGAGGAATACCATTATTTGAAGGATGGGGTATAAGAAAAGCTTATAACAGAGACTGAAGCATGACCAAAAAGATGAAAACCCAGGAGACAGTGGTCTCTCAGAAAGAGACTATAAGGAGTATTTCAAGAAGGAGGGAGCAGCTATGTACCAGTGCTACGGGGACACCATGTCAGATAAGAACCAAAGTGTGGCCTACAACCAAGGGGAGTCATTTTGATGATGCCAGAGGGGGCAGGACTGAGATTTCAGTTGGTTCCCTAAATCCTATATAAGGATGCAGTTTGCTTTGCCCAGAGAGACTCTGTCCTATAAGTATAGCTCTATTTTGTCTGAGCAAACAATCGGTTCTGCTCTTCATTTCAGATACTGAGTGTTGTGGCCTCTTCAAAATCCCATCTCCCAGAAGCTTCACTGCGAAGGGAGAAAGGTGTGTGTGTGTGTGTTTCTTTTTTCTTTTCTTTTCTTTTCTTTCTTTCCTTCTTTCTTTCTTTCTTTCTTTTTCTTTCTTTTCTTTTCTCTCTCTCTCTCTTTTTTTTTTTTTTTGAAACAGTCTCATTCTGTCGCCCAGGCTGGAGGACTGCAGTGGCACGAATCACAGCTCACTGCAGCCTCGACCTCCTGGGCTCAAGTGATTCGCCTCCACCTCCTGAGTAGCTGGGACTATAGGTGCACACCAGCATACCTGGCTAATTTTTGTATTATTTGTAGAGGTGGGGTTTCACCATGCTGCCCAGGCTGGTCTGGAACTCCTGACCTCAAGCAATCTGCCTGCCTTGGCCTCCCAAAGTACTGGGATTACAGGAATGAGCCACTGAACCTGACCAGCAGAAAGTTTCTCAATTTTTTTAAGGATGGAAGAGACTTGAGAATATTCATATTCTGATCAGAAAAAGCAAGTAGCAAGGTAGAGGCTGAAGATATGGGCACAGAAAGGAAAACAAGGTTCCTGAGAAAGCCGGGGATAGAATCTACAGAACAGGTGGAGAGAACACCTCTTGCCACTGAGATGGAAGGATAAGGGTAGGTCTAAACATAGGAAAGTCTGATTGTGTGGTTTGTGTGTAGGTGTGTGTATGTGGTATGTAGGTAGAGATGTGAAGTCATTCATCCTGATATTTTCTGTTTTCTGTGTGCAACAGGAGGCAAGTCATTGGCAGAGGGATGGTGAAGTAGGAGGCTTGAGGGCAACAGTGCAGATGAGATATAGCTGGTGTGGGGATTGGGAGCAGGAGCTGACTGCAGACACGTAGAGAGAGCTGGACAGGGTAAAGCCCAGTCATGGTTGGAGACCACCCACACCTACAGGCAGCAGCAGTTGGCCCAGTGGGGAGATTTACAGGGCTCAGCATCCTGCCTGCACCATGAAAGAAGGCAATGGAAGACAGCCAGAAAGGATAATGACTGCCTTCTTTTTAATTTGTTTTTTTGTTTGTTTGTTTTTTGTTTTTGAGACAGGGTTTCACTCTGCCATCCAGGCTGGAGTGCAGCAGTGGCACAAAAACATGGCTCACTGCAGCCTTGACGTCCTGGGCTCAAGTCATCCGCCTGCTTCAGCCTCCTGAGTAGCTGGGACCACAGGCATGTGCCCCTACACCCGGCTAATTTTTTTCTTTTTTAGAGATGGGGTCTCACCATGTTACCCAAGCTAGACTCAAACTCCTGGGCTTAAGCAGTCCTCCCTCCTCAGCCTCCCAAAGTGTTGGGATTACAGGCGTGAGATACCATGCCTGGTCATGATTGACTTCTGGTTTCATGTTAATATTTGGCCAAAATGCACTTTCTGGTAGAAACATAATTGAAATGTCAGTCATCTAATATAATTCTTCCTATTTATTATTAGTAATTGGAGATACTATTCCAAATTTATATTTATATCAGTATAGGATCCATGGTTTTGTATTCTGGTCCAAGGTAGGAATTCCTCAGGTACCCTCCCGCCTGCACCTGTGCCTCCCCGACCCCTCCACTATCCTTACAGTGTTATTAAAATTTGTCAAGTCATCATTAACAAAAATATTAAACAGCCAGGCGCGGTGGCTCATGCCTGTAATCCCAGCACTTTGGGAGGCCGAGGCGGGTGGATCACGAGGTCAGGAGTTCGAGACCAGCCTGGCCAAGATGGTGAAACCCCTGTCTCTACTAAAAATACAAAAATTAGCTGGGCGCGGTGGTGGGCGCCTGTAATCCCAGTTACTCGGGAGGCTGAGGCAGGAGAATCACTTGAACCCAGGAGGCAGAAGTTGCAGTGAGCCAAGGTAGCTGCACTCTAGCCTGGGCAACAGAGTAAGACTCCATCTCAAAACAAACAAACAAAACCCAAAAATATAAACAACATTATTTACATACAATTTTTTGTACGGAAAGATGAAATTATCTTTGATAATTTTCTATTATTTCTCATAGCAATTTATGAGGGAAGTCAGCAGTGTTTTCTCATTTACAGGATAAAGAAGGTAAAGGAAAGAGAAATTAGGGACTTAGTCAAGGTGTTCCTAAGTGGTAATATAAAAAAAGGATCTTGTTTTTGCAATTGCAAACTGTGCTGCTATAAACTTGTGTGTGCAAGTATCTTTTCTGTGTAATGACTTCCATGCCCATCAATCAACAAGTGGATAAAAGAACTGTGGCATATATATATATATATATATATGATGGAATACTACTCAGCCATAAAAAGGAACGAATTAATGGCATTTGCAGCGACCTGGATGAAACTGGAAACTATTATTCTAAGTGAAGTAACTCAGGAATGGAAAACCAATCGTTGAATGTTCTCACTCATAAGTGGGAGCTAAGCTATGACCATGCAAAGGCAAAAGAATGACACAATGGACTCTGGGGATTCAGGGGAAAAGAGTGGGAAGGGGGTAAGGGATAAAATACAAATTGTGTGCAATGTATACTGCTCGGGTGATGGGTGCACCAAAATCTCACAAATCACCACTAAAGAACTTAATCATGAACCAAACACCACCTTTTCCCCAATAACCTACGGAAATAAAAAATTTTAAAAAACGAAAAAAAAAAATAAAATGGAGATTGGCCACCTCCAAAAGACTAAAAAATAAATACAGGATCTCAAAACCACCTGGCTCTCAAGGCAAGTTCTCTCTGGCAATATCTCCCTCTTTTAAGGACTTTAGGAAACAAGTAGGGGCCTATTTGATAAGGTGGTTCAGGGAGGCCACGTGTCAGTGCTGAAGTACATTTCCTTCCTCAATCTACCTCTCTACCTTCTGTTCAACTTCCCTCCCTTTAATGAATCAGTCGGGGGATGGTGAGGAGAAGCTCCACTTTATCTGAGCCTTAGTTAGGAGCAGACCTCAATTCTATTCAGCTAGTCTGGCACTCCTTGGAAAATGCATCAGTGTCATTCCCTGGCAGCTTCTGATCTTATTATTCTATGTGTAAAATGAATCAATGTAAATAGCTCTTCAGGAACAGGAGGAAGTTCACAGATCCCTAAACTCAGGAATAATTTTCTCTAAAGGACCTGATGTAGAAGGGGAGTCTGATTAAAGTAGAAACTGTTTTCCCTGAAAATGGTCAGCAGCTGTTCTAAGTCCAAACTGGGAGCAGGTAGGGTGTTTGAGGAGCAAGGCACCATGCATTTGAGGGTTATAAGACATCTTTTTTTTTTCTTTTTTTTTTTTTGAGACCGAGTCTAGCTCTGTCACCCAGGCTGGTGTGCAGTGGCGAGATCGTGGCTCACTGGGTTCAGGCAATTCTCCTGCCTCAGCCTCCCGAGTAGTTGGGACCACAGGCATGCGCCACCATGCCCAGCTATTTTTTGTATTTTTTATAGAGACAGGGTTTCGCCATGTTGTTCAGGCTGGTCTCGAACTCCTGGCCTCAAGTGATCTGCCCACCTGGGACTCTCAAAGTGCTGGGATTACAGGCATGACCCACTGTGCCTGGCCCCTTTTCTTGGATAAAACCATGTGAGTGTGCACACCAGGGAGGATGTAAAGTGATTTAGTCTTTGACCTGCCTCCTCTTTACACATTCACATAGCTATAGTTCAAAGCCTGAACTTTGAAAGGAGAGCAAATTAATTTTAAATGTATGATGATATTTAAGACAGTATCTTTAGTTATTCATAAGCTGAGATATTTGAAATTCCATAAAATATGGAAGTCCTTAAAATAACCACAGGTAACCCACATAGTGTTCTGATATAAAGGATTTCTAATACCAGTTCTACAATTGTTTGGGAGACTAAAGCCAGGAAATATACTATCACACTGGTCTTTAAGAAAAACAACAACAAAAAAGCCAGGTAATAATTCAATTTCATTTTTTTTGGTCCTGCTCTGCTATCCAGGTGGCAGTGCAGTGGCATGATCATGTTTCATTGTGGTCTCACTCTCCCAGGCTCAAGTGATCCTCCCACCTTAGCCTTCTGAGTAGGTGGGACTGCAGGTGCATGCTATCGTACTTGGCTAATTTTTTATTTTTTTATTTTTTGTAGAGATAGGGTCTCATGACGTTGCCCAGGCTGGTCTTGAACTCCTGGGCTCAAGCAATCCTCCTGCCTCTGCTTCCCAAAGTGCTGAGATTACAGGTATGAACTACCATGCCCAGCCCATCTTCACTTTTTATGTGATTACCTCACTAAAGATAACCTCATGGTAATTTGGGGCTTGAACTGGAATTAATTGTCCTGGGTGGGAATTTTCCTGTTTGAGTCTGGCTGGATTTGAGGATATAATGAGGTTAAGTCAAAAGCAGACAGGAGAAAGCAAGAAAAGTAAATATTCTTTCATGTGCATTTATTAATTTTGACAATTATTTCCCACAGACTGAGAGAACGCAAGACCACTTTAGGGACAAAGACAATGATTGATGAACTCTCTTGAGGCAGTGTTCCAGAACTCAGGATATCACAAACATAATGCCTGTAATTGATGCATTGTGCTCGCCACAAAATGTACAGTGGAAAAAAACAGGGAACTCATAACTTACACTAGTCCAGTGGAGTTTTCTACTTGTTTTTATGATGCTATTACTCTCTGCAGGTTAGCTAATACCCAGTTTAAGTCCCTTCTTTGTCTTCGTTCCTCTTGTTTTTCTCTTGAGCTAAGTTTTGGGACGAGAATCCCTGTCCCAGACATAGAGTGACACTGTATTTCTCAAGTGACTGCTATATTCAACATTTTTCTGTGTACCTCTGAAAATGCCACCAAGGGGGAGAGTGCAGGAAACCTAACAAAGTTGTGGCTTGAGGCTTCTAGTTTCAAATATTCTTGTCATATTTTCATTAGCAGCCTGCTCCATTGGTGCTGCCTTGGCTTCAGTTCTACCTTTGACAGCTGTTGCTGCTTGCAGAGAGAGAAAGAGATCATGATTTATTTAAAGGAAGCTTGATCATATTGTCTTGCTGGAACTACTTCAGAGCTATGTACCATACAACAGACAGATTAGCACTTGATGAAAATGAGAGAAATGGAAGATGAGAAAAGGAAACTTTCACCAGGTGGTATGTAAGCTGCAAGCTTTCTAAGTCTGGTGGTGTATCCAGAGGAGAGAGGCTGAGGCTGACTGAGCAGGAGTCCTACTTCTGCCTCTTTGTACACAGATCTAAAAGTATTTAATGACTGACTCACTATATAAAGCACTTTGAATCTCTTTGGGAAAAAATGGATATATGGATATATACAAAATATTATTACTTCATTATAATGTCATAAATGATCCCACTCGTTTACATTAGACCCACCATGTCCTATATCCTGCTTTCGTCAGTCTTTGGTATTTTAGGGAGATTTCAATTATCTCATCTCGTCCTTAGTTAATGAAACAATTCTACGGAGGAAGAGAAATCCCTTCCTGCCTTGGGAACATCCTGTCAAGTGTGGGATGTTTCCTGCTCACCACTATCTTCTCTGATGCCATTAGCACCCACACAGTCATCCAGCCTTTTAGAAAACTATTAAATCGTTGGCCTAGATGGATTTCCTCAGCTAGCTGAGAGTCAAAGCTGTCTAGAAGACAGATTTGCCTCCTGACTCATAGTGTGACTTTTCTCCAAACATTTATATGCATTTGGTCTTTTTATTTTCTCTGTAAGATATCTGTGTTTCCTCCCTATCCTGTAAGGCAAGAAAGGATAGGTATTCTGAAGACTGAAAACTAATTTCAGGAAGATTAAACTAACTTATTTTGATATGGAAATATCAAAATTTGATTAAATTTCCACTCTCAAAAGGTTTATTAAAAATTCCCCCTAGGGTTCTAGGTCCAGTCCATATATAAGGAATAATTTGCTCACTCTGGGAAAGTATATGAATACTGTCAGGATCAAAAGGCTCCATTTCATGACTAGAAGAGAAAGAGTAAGATGAGTGGGGAGTTCAGAAGCTTGAAAACTTGTGTAGCCTGGCCATGGCTGCACTAATTTACATAGCTTTTGTCTTGCTACAAAGCCCCACACAGTTGTACACTATGGTTATGGATTCTGTTTTCTGGTAAAGTACTGTCTGTTCGAAATATATAAAATACCTGGCTATATAAAAAGACACCTTGTAATGGATGACTGGAAGCAGAAAAAATAGAGAAAGGGAGGGAGGGAGGGAGGGAGGGACACCTTAGACATCTCCAGTTCATGTTTTAAGCAATCTATGCAGCTCTGCGGTGGAAGGACTTATACATAAATAAAACTGGATAGACACATAATAGAGACCTTTCCAACTTCTATTACTTAATAGTTCAATAATCATAATTAAGAGCACAAGCTTTGGCATCAGGCTGCCTGGGTTCAGATTCTAATTCTACTATGTACCAACTGTGTGACCTTGGGGAAGTTACATTTCCTCTCTGAGCCTGTTTCATCATTGGTAAAGTAGAAATAATAATTGGGTTATTATGAGGGTTACTTTAGATAATGTATGTAGACACAAAGCACATGGGAAAATACTCAATAAATGTTAGCTATTACTACGCAATCGGGACGGGATTAGGGAATTTAGAGCTCCCAATCCTTACTATATTCTCCCCGCATCCAAAACAAAGAAAGAGCAAAAAAGAAAAGAAGAGAGAGGAAAGAATAAAACAAAAGACAGAGAAAAAAGAGTTTCTTTTGGCATTATCACACATTTGGGTGGTTTTTGTGATAATCTCTGTCAACACTTGGTAGGAGTAGAACATAAACTTTCAGGTTAAGGCAAACTGAACACATGCATCTAATCTTAACCCCACTTGAAATTCCATTTAAACTATAATATAGACCTTCTAAAATCACAAATCCACAATGACTTTAGAGACAATAGCAACAAAATTTTGGAAGCTGGAAAGCAGATAAACAAGTGGTAACTGACTTTACAGATCCAACAAAGTCAAATCTGAAGAGAGGTAAGCTAAGAACCAACCCAATTTTCAAAAGACTCCAGAACTGGAAGTAAAGGAGTAAGACTTAATGGAAGTATGTGGCTGAACTAAGGAGAACTGGGGAAAACTGCTGAAGAAGGATTAGATTCCTAGACTCAGATGCCCTTGCCCCCTCAGTTACATATTGCTTTTGCTGGGGTAGGAGATAGAAGTCTGAAGATTCATTATTTGAGTTTAGAGAGAGAGAACCAGAAAACAGAGAGGAAGGAATCATCAACAAAATAACCAACGAACATCTCCCCAAATAAGAAGATATCAGTTTCTAGAATGAAATAGTCTGCGTGTTCAACTCAATGAATGAAAATAGACCATACAAAGTCACAGCACCGTAAAATTTTAAAACACTGGAGACAAAAAGAAGACTCCAAAAACTTCCAGAGAGAATAAAGCAGATCATATACAAAAGATAAGGAGCCAGAATGTCTTCAGACTTCAAGAGTAACACTGGGAGCATAAAACGCTGCCTTCAAAATTCTGAAATAATATTATTTCTAACCTGAGATCTATTTTCAGCTATACCATCATGTGTAAGAATAATATAAAGGCATTTTCAGACACGGAAACTCATAAAAATTTTACCTCCTATGTACCCTTCTTTGAGAAGCTCCTGGAGAACTTTTCACTAAAGAGACTAACCCAAGAAAGAGGAAGACAGGAAATTGGAGTTCCAATACAGGAGAGCGGTAATGGGAATCCCCCAAAGGATGGTGAAGGGAGATCCCAGGATGATTGCTGTGTATCAGATACAGAGGGCAATTAATCCAGATTGAAAAGTGACTCAAGAGATAGCCACATTGCATACTGTCATCACCAAGATCCTCACTGCCATCACTTTATTATTTTTTTGAGAGAGGGTCTCATTCTGTTGCCTAGGCTGGAGTGCAAGTGGCACAATCAGGGCTCACTGCAACCTAGATCTCCTGGACTCAAGCGATCCTCCTTCCTCAGCCCCCCAAGTAGCTGGGATTACAGGTGTGCACCACAACACCTAGCTAATTTTTTGTATTTTTAGTAGAGATGGGGGTCTCACCATGTTGCCCAGGTTGGTCTTGAACTCCTGGACTCAAGCAATCTGCCCGCCTCGGCCTCCCAAAGTGCTGGTATTAGAGGCGTGAGCCACTGTGCATGGCCCCCATCCTTTTAACTGGCCTGAGTGAGCCTGTATTTGGCTTGTTTTAACTGTAGTCCAGAGTTTCCATACTCCCTGACATCCCATGGTGCCGTAATCAGTGAAGACTTGCATTTTATTGAAAATGTAAGAAATTTTTGTTTTGACCTACTCCTGAAAGCTGGAGGAAAGCCATGGTGAGTTTAGAAGCAGAAAAACAGCAGCTTGTTCTGTTTGACCATATTTTCTGTTGGATGTTTTTGGGTACCTGGTCCAAACTACAGCTTTGCCAGATGCCCTGATGTGGTAAACCCTCTGTTTTGTAAGACTAGCTCTGACTTACCCAGAAGGGGCTCCCAAAGAATAAAGCCAGATCATAAACCAAAGACCTTGCTCAGCTTATCTTCTCAAGGGAGCTTTCATCTGACAGTGACAATCTTGCCCCTTCCTCACACAGCTAGAGTTGAGCTTACTCCTCAGTTTTTCAATCCTAAACAATGAAAAGCAAGAAAATTATTTACACAGAAGTCAGGATTATGTTACCTGACTGGGGTGGAGAGTTGGGGAAGAAGAAGTTAGCAGGGGAAAGGAGACGAGGTTAGAAGAGGTTAAACAGGACACAAAGGGAACTTCTTAACCCAACTGGTGGGTACAAAGGTGTTAGTTTTATTATTACTCTTTAAACTACACATTTACATTAAAACAGTCTTTACACATGATATATTTTATGCGCACACACACAGAGGCTTTGTATTTATTAGAGAACCACATAAAATTGCCAATATTCTACCATTTTTGAGGTATAAAAATAGCAACCTCATATGTTTAAACCCAATCATTCAGGCTCAGTAATGTACTTTGTGCCTTTGAGGCAAATTAAGAGCCTAAGTTTCCCCATGTGCAAAATGAAGTTAAAAAAAAAAAAAAGATAATATCCAAGAAGATAAGTAAACATAAGAGAAAAAAAGAATTTTAAAAAGTGGGTTTCTGCATTAAATTATATTTAATAAACTCTCATAATCGAGTAACTCTCATATTATGTATGTAACACCATAATACTGGTCCTCTAAAAAGTTAAAATGTTAGTCTCTAATGGAGGAAATTCTTTGTGTTTCCCAGAGGGAAGATTTGGCAAATATTACATTAACATAACTATAGTTCAATATAACATAACAATGAGGACTTATGAAAAGTTTTTAGAAATCCCCAAGCCCTCACATCTCCCTTACTTCTGCTTTTCTTGGCAGAAATGGGACACAGAAAGTGGAAATGGTGGGAAGCAATAACGGGGATTGATGTGAGGAATCAGAATATAAAATGAGACAAGTGTATTCACTATACTTGAATCAAGGCAGAAACATGGATGGTCTGAGTTCGTTCTTGGTAGAAGAGCTGTTTTAAGCCTCTTTTTTTCAGGTATATAAATTTAAAAAATGACCTAAACCAAAAAGAAGAGTCTTCCATTTTTTTCACCTTTAGCTATGAGTTACTAGGCAATTATGATGTGTCAAAAGTACTTTAAATATTAATGTGTTTATACACATCACCATTTAATCCTCATAGACACCCTTATGAATTTGGTACCATTATTACCACCCACTCCTACTTCCCTTTTACTTATGGGGAAACTGAGCCACAGCAAGGTTAAGGAACTAGTTCAAAGTTACAGGCCAGTAAGTAGCAGAACTAGGTTTCGAACCTAGGCAAACCTACATTCTAACCACAAACCTACATTCTTAATCAGTCACTCTTCTTGTAGCATATAACTCTCAATTTTAACTCCTTTCTTTTTAAAACATTCCCTTATTAAACCTGTCCCTTATTCTTTTTTTTTTTTTAGACATGGTCTCACTCTGTCGCCCAGACTGGAGTGCAGTGGTGTGATCACGGCTCACTGCAGCCTCAACCTCCTGGGCTCAAGTCATCCTCCTGCCTCAGCCTCCCAAGTAGCTGGGACCACTGGGGCGCACCACCACACCTAGCTAATTTTTGTATTTTTTTATAGAGATGAGAGTCTCACTATGTTGCTCATAGGCTGGTGTCAAACTCCTGGGCTCAAGAGATCTGCCTGCCTCTGCCTCCCGAAGTGTGGGGATTACAGGCGTGAGCCACCATACCGGGCCCTGTCCTTTATTCTACAGCTAACTGCGACTATGATTATTCCAATAACATCTTTTGCATCCTTCTTAAGTGAACTGTGGGAAATCCTTAGGTAATTTTGTTGGAAACCTAACACTGTATTTCTCAGCTGGAGTGTACATGAGCAGTACTTGGCAATACACTGAAGGTACTTGAAGCCATAGGATAAACAAGACATAACTTCCTGGAGTGACCATTACTTCAGGTTCAGTTTTTTGGGAGAAACTCCTTGTAAAAACAAAGGAAACAAACACAGATATACCATGATGTCTTTGAATGCAAGATCTGCACTAAATTTTAAGATAAAAGAAATAACACTCCAAAGACATTTTCCACTTCCCTCAGGGCTATTTGCTCCAATCTTTGGGGACAGTAGCTCTTTCTCCTCTGCTGGTAAGAGCACTCTGCAAATAATGTCAGGAGTGATCACTGGATTGTAAAATATGTCAGCTAAGCACAGCACTCTACCCAGGTCAGGAACAAAGTCACAATACCAAACATGGCCCTAATCTGACTATTTAAAACTTCCAAAATATTGCACTTGGAAATACGTGAGATATAGCTAGCTAGCTAGATAGATGAAAATGTAAATTTTAGAACAATATATTAATTATGCCATATTTGTGCAAAATACGTATGTATGTATGTGCTGAAAATAGTCTTAAAAGATACACACTACACTGTTATCAGTGGTCTCTTCTGGGGAATAGAACTAGGGAGATGGCTTTCATTTTCTATCATTTGATATGATTTGACTCCTCCCCAACAATAAACATGTACACTATCTTTGTAAAGGAAGAAAAACAATACTCAAAAGAGTAAAAGACACCAACAGCAGAACATACAGTAACCCCAAAGACCAAAAATAAATGAGGATCCCTAGAGATCTTCCAAGACAGTAACCCTGTGAATGTGTCTAAAGGTTAATCTGAAAGTCATCACAATATATGCAGAGTAGGTTCAGCCTGAGTTTATTAAATTCAACACAAATATTTATATGGTGTCTACATATGATAGGTACTACTTGAGGTGCAGGGATATTTAGATCTTTCTATCATAAGATTCAGTTCTTTTCTTTAAATAATTCATTCCATAGTAGGAAGACAGACATAAATAAATCACTAAAATGTATATTATTCTAATGCAATACGAATAATACACAAATTTACCAAATGTGTGTACCTTTTCTGCTCCAGGTACTACCTGAAGCATGGGTGGATATAAGGGTAAACAAGACATGGTCCCTGCCCTCAGTGAGTTTAGAGCCCAGTGGGAGTAAATAAAAGGTGTCAGTAGAATCACCAGGGTAGGAGAAAAGAGAAGCCTATGAAAAGTTTTTAAAGCTAAAATGGAACTCCCCAGTTTAGAACTTCTTTAATCTTCTAGATTAAAGAATCAGCAAATGCAAAGGCACAAATGAGTGAAATGTTACGGTATGTTGAGAAAATAACAAGAATTTTAGGACCAGTGGAGTGTACAGTGCAGGGTGGGAGAGAAGAAAAGCTGAGGAGAGGTGAGTCGAGGCTGGGAGGTAGGCAGGACTCTTGCATAAGGCACACAGGATCTTGGGTTTTGTGATGAGAAGCCTCTGAAGGGTGGTAGTAGCAGGAAAGTGACAGTTTCAGATTTCCATTTCAGAAAGAACATTCTCACTGAGGTTCGGAATGTATTGAGGCCAATTATTAGACTTCAGCAACAGTGAGAGATGAAAAGGGTCTAAGACCAAAATAATCCAGAGCAGACTGTCCAAGAGAAATATAATGTGAGCCACAAATGAGAGCCAAAAGTTTAACTGTAAATTTGGATGCTCAGGTCCCTGATATAAAATTGCCATCCTCGTATACTTTTTTTTTTTTTTGAGACGGAGTCTCCCTTTGTCACCCAGGCTGGTGTGCAGTGGCAAGGTCTCAGCTCATTGCAACCTCTGCTTCCCGGGTTCAAGAGATTCTCCTACCTCAGCCTCCTGAGTAGCTGGGATTACAAGCATGTGCCACCATACCCCACTAATTTTTGTATTTTTAGTAGAGACAGGGTTTCACCATGTTGGTCAGGCTGCTCTCAAACTCCTGACCTCAAGTGATGCTCCCGCCTTGGCCTCCCAAAGTGCTAGGATTACAGGCGTGAGCCACTGCGCCTAGCCTTCCCTCCCATATATTTAAAATCATCTCTAGATTACTTATAATAGTTAATATAATGTGAATGCTATGTAAGTAGTTGTTATACTGTATTATTTAGGGAATAATGACAAGAAAAAAGTCTGTACATGTTTAGTACAGACACAATTTTTTTCAAATATTTTTGATCTGTGGTTGGTTGAATCCACGGGCGAGGGGAACCCACAAATATGGAGGGCTATTTCACACAGCACATCTCAATTTGGTCAGCCACATTTCAAGTGCTCAACAGACCCACTGGCTAGTAGCTACCATATTGGATAATGCAGGGCCAGAGGGACTAATTGAGGAGGCAATATCAGCAGAATTTGTTGATTTAATCAATGTGGAGGAGGAGGAACAAGGAGGTAGAAATCACTGTGATTGCTGGCTTGGGTAACTCAATAGGTGAAGATATTAAATTTTAAGAACAATCTAATAGCCAGAAAACTGCTATGAACTTCTGATATGTTGTAGAATAAAAAAATGAGGAGATCCAGTGTGATCCTACATGCTAGTCCAAGGATGTTTACTTGAACTAAATGTTGGTTCTTTTCACCTGTATAGCTAATACAGCATAGGAAAAGTGACACCAGCAAAAGAAGGTGGGAGGCACCACAGCTGTCCCTGAAATTATTTGCTGTCTCAAAACACAATTGGTTGCCTTGGAAATGGCTGTAACTACCTGCATGTGTGCATACACATGTAGCTATTGATGGGCGTAAACAAACAAAGATCAAGAAAACCCACCCGGGTAAATTTTAAAACCAAAAAAAAAAAAAAAAAAAAGATGGTTTAAAAGTTGACCACTGCCCAGGAAGCAGGAACCACAGTATTTTTAAAGAATGCTAAAATAAAAATGTGTATATGCAGAATGCAAGGAAACTGGCATAACTTTGGTGGTAGTGAAATGATTGATGAACCACCAACTCTAATTCCAATCAGTACAACATTCCTACTAAGCTCTTCAACATCTTTTCTAATTTCTTCTTCTTTTTTTTTTTTTTTTTTGAGATGGAGTCTTACTCTGTCACCCAGGTTGGAGTGCAGTGGCATGATCTCCACTCACTGCAACCTCCGCCTTCCAGGTTCAAGCAATTTTCCTGTCTCAGCCTCCTGAGTAGCTGGGACTACAGGCGCACGCCACCACGCCTGGCTAATTTTTGTATTTTTAGTAGAGACAAGGTTTCACCATGTTGGCCAGGCTGGTCTCAAACTCTTGACCGCAGGTGATCTGCCCGCCTCTGCCTCCCAAAGTGCTGGGATTACAAGCATGGGGCACCGTGCCCAGCCAACTTTTCTAATTTATTCTATAGAGGCCAGAGCAGAAGACCCTTGGTTTTCTTTAGTTGTACAGGGCAGGACGGTTCATGATTTGGCATGACACTGGTATGGCTTCATTCACAGAATGCTTGCAGGCAACGTCTGAAATGCCAAAGAAACAATGTGTCATGTACATGTAACCTGTCAAAGGTCACGAGAATCTTGTTTCTAAAATTTAGACCAGCCATCTAATTTTATGAACACTATACAGTAGTCTGTTCTTGTTCTTCACCAGCTCGTTGCCTGATCTAATAAACTCTTATTTATAAGCTGGTATTCAAATGCTGAGGAGAAAAGGGGCTCCACCTTGATCATGTACTTTGAAAAAATATTGTTTGTTTTTAGGGAAGCAGACATCTCTGGAGAAAGCATAGGAAGTGGATTTAGTGTAGTTTGTTTTTTTTTTTTCTTGAGACGGAGTCTTACTCTGTCACCCAGGCTGGAGTGCGGTGTCGCGATCTTGGCTCATTGCAACCTCCGCCTCTGGGTTTTCCTGCCTCAGCCTCCCAAGTCGCTGGGATTACAGGCACCTGCCACCACACCTGGCTAATTTTTTTGTATTTTTAGTAGAGACGGGGTTTCACCATGTTGGCCAGGCTGGTTTTGAACTCCTGACCTCAAGAGATCCGCCCGCCTCGCCTCCTAAAGTGCTAGGATTATAGCCATGAGCCACCACCACACCTGGCCTAGTGTGGTGTTTTGAGAGCTGTTACCTCTGGGCAAGTCACAGCCTTTTAAGCCAGTTTCCTTATATGTAAAGTAAGAAAAATACAACACTTAGTCCATAGGGATGTGTGAGGATCAAATCACTTAATATTAATGAAAGGACTCTGTAAGCTGTAAAAGACTACGTGTTGTTATTGTTAGGCTGTAAAAGCACAATGTGACACATTTATATATAGCCTTGTGATGCCTTAAAAAAGCTTTGATATGCCTTACTTCATAGGACTGCTTAAGCACAGTGTCCAGCTTTAATAAGAGTATTTGGTTTCTGGCCCTTCAGATAAAATGCAGAGAAAAAAAGATATGTTAACTTAGAATGGCTATGTGCACTGTATTTAAAGAGTTTTGTTTGTTTCACTTAATGAATCTTAATCTTAAAAAGGTTAAGATTTTAAGAGAATTAAGAGGTTTAATGACAACAGAGTTGACATATTTTTCCCGAAGTCCTAGACTTTAATTCCTTTAAGCACATTCTTTTCCTCTTTTTTAGATTCCACTGTCATCACTTTAGTTCAAGATGTCATTAGGTCTTTTGGTTGGTCTTTCAATGCTGTTTCTCCTGTGACATTGCCAGGTTAACTTTCCTACAACCTGGCTTTCTTTGTGTCATTTTCCTATACATACTCATCCTCCAAATCCTAATTTCTGGCATTGGTAGGCTGTCCAAACCTACAGGTGTAAACAAATCCAGAGAACTACCCAGTGAGGGGCGGTCTAGATATGTGGGTTTGGGAATTACAAATGCATACCACAGGGCATGATAGTGTGGCACGGTAAAAGACCACAGACTTTGGTGTCAGATTGGCATTTCAATTCTGAATCTGTTACTTTTATTAACGATTCAGGGAAGTGACTTAATTGCACCTCAGTTTTCTCATTTGTAAAATGAGAATCTAATTACTTCATAGGATTGTTTAAGCACAGTGCCCACCTTTAATACAGTGTTTGGTTTCTGGCCCTTCACATAAAACGCAGAGAAAAAAAAAAAGATGTGTTAACTTAGAATGGCTATGTGCACTGTATTTAGAGTTTTGTTTGTTTGACTTAATGAACAGATATTATATCTAATTTAAAAATTTAAGGCCAGGCATGGTGGCTCATGCCTGTAATCCCAGCACTTTGGGAGGCCGAGGTGGGTGGAGCACAAGGTCAGGAGATCAAGACCATCCTGGGTAACACGGTGAAACCCCGTCTCTACTAGAAATACAAAAAAAATTAGCCGGGCATGGTGGCACACGCCTGTAGTCCCAGCGGAGGCTGAGGCAGGAGAATCTCTTGTACCCGGGAGGCAGAGGTTGCAGTGAGCCGAGATAGCACCACTGTACTCCAGCCTGGGCAACAGAGCAAGACTCTGTCTCAAATAAAAAATAAAAGTTTAAGAAGGTGAAAAGGCAAAATTGGAAAGGGGAACTATAAATATTTTAATATATTCAGATATCTCCCTAGTCAAAACATTAACTGTAAATTGATTTAAGTTACATGGTCATTTTTGCCTGTGGAAGAGGACAGATTTGAAAGAAACAAAACTGAAGATGAGAAACCAGTTAGGAGGCTATGATAGGGATTTAAGCAGGTACTAACAAGGATCTGATGAGAAAGATATGGTAAAAGAGGAAGAGAAAAGAATGGATTTGAGAAACAGAGCTGGGCACAGTGGTTCATGCCTGTAACCCCAGCACTTTGGGAGGTCTAGGTGGGAGGATCGCTTGAGTCTGGGTGTTTGAGATCCGCCTGGGCAACATAGGGAGACTTTGTCTCTAGGAAAAATTTAAAAATTAGTTGGATGTGGTGGCGCACATCTGTGGTCCCAGCTACTCAGGATGCAGAGGCAGGAGGATCATTTCAGCCTAGGAGGTCAAGGCTGCAGTGAGCTGTGATGGCGCCACTGCACTGTAGCCTGGGTGACAGAGCAAGACTCTGTCGAGAGAGAGAAAGAGAGAGAGAGAGAGAAGGAAGGAAGGAAGGAAAGGAAGGAAGGGAAGGAAAGGAAGGAAGAGAAGGAGGGAAGGAAGGAGTGAAGGAGGAAAGGAAGGA
Organism: Pan paniscus; assembly: GCF_029289425.2. Classification (NCBI taxonomy): domain Eukaryota; kingdom Metazoa; phylum Chordata; class Mammalia; order Primates; family Hominidae; genus Pan; species Pan paniscus. Next base: position 36,549,262 of record NC_073264.2, on the reverse strand, counting down.
AGGGAAGGAGGGAAGGAAGGCGTGAAGGAGGGAAGGAGGGAGGGAGGAAGAAAGGAAAGAAAAGAAAGAAAAGAAAAATGAAAGAAAGAAAGAGAAAGAAAGAAAGAAAGAAGATGAGAGAGAGAGAGAGAGAAATAATTAGGAGGTAAAATTGGCAAGACTTGGTGAACAATTGGTACCACCTATTGGTGTAGATGTCTGGCAGGAAGATGGCAAGTTCAGTTTTGGACATACAGTATTTAGTTTGAAGTACCTGTCTAAGGTAAAGATGCAGAGATAGAACATCAGAGAACACCAACATTTAAGGAGTAAGAGAAGGAAGGGAAGTTCAAAAACAAGAGAGAACAAGGAATGGTCAGAGAGTGTAATGAGAAGGATAAGAATGTGAAGTCACAGAATTCAAAGACATAGACAATTTCAAGAAGAAAGGAATCTATAAAGTATTAAATGCAGAAAAAGAGTGATAAAGACTAAAATATGTTCATCAAAACTGGCAATTAGGAAGTTACTGCTGTCCTGAGGGAGAGCATTTTCAATGCAATGATGGAGACTAAGCCAGACTTCAGTGGGCTTAGGGGTTAGGGAGCAAATGGGTAGCAAGAAAAGAATTGTATACCAGTCTTTTGAGAGGTTTAGATGAGGAGGACAGAAACTAGAGCAAGCTAGCTATTTATGAGTTAGTGATTAAAGCAATGGAGATCCAAGAGAATCAGAAAAGCATGTCTCAAAGAGTCTACCATAGTATTTCAAGAAAACAGATAAATAGATCAGTAGGTTAAAATATAAAGAACAGTGTGTTACACGGGAAAGAACAAGGAATTTGGAATGAGACATGTCTAATCCTGTTACTTTGCCATTTACTAGCTATGAGACAAGTTACTTAACCTTTTCTGGGTCTTAGTTTCCTTATGCTTTTTTTTTTTTTGGAGATGGGGTCTTGCTGTGTTGCCCAGGTTGGAGTGCAGTGGCACAATCTCGGCTCACTGCAACCTCCGCCTCCTGGGCTCAAGATGTCCTCCCACCTCAGCCTCCCCAGTAGCTGGGACTATATGTGTGTATCACCCTGCCTGGCTAATTTTTTGTTTTCTGTTTTTTGTGGTGTTTTTTTATTTGTTTTTTGGTAGAGATGGGTTTTGTCACCTTGCCCAGGCTGGTCTCAAAATCCTGAGCTCAAGCAATCCACCACCTCGGCCTCCCAAAATGCTGGGATCACAGGCATGAGCCACCACGCCTGGCTAGTTTCCACATTCTTAAGGAGGTGATACCAATAACAGCTGTAAGAATTAAATGAGGTACTCCATATACAAGTGTCTAGCATTGGCAACTTTTGCTTGGTCTACAGAAGGTACTAAAAAATATTAGCTTCCCAAGAGAAGAAGCAGAGGCTGTTTGTCCGGGCCAAGAAGAAAGCTGCTGGCAAAGGGGACGTCCCCACTAAAAGACCACCTGTCCTTCGAGCAGGAGTTAACACCATCACCACCTTGGAGGAGAACAAGAAGGCTCAGCTGGTGGTGACTGCACATGAAGTGGATCCCATCAAGCTGGTTGTCTTCCTGCTTGCCTTGTGTCATAAAATGGGGGTCCCTTACTGCATTATCAAGGGGAAGGCAAGACTGGGACATCTAGTCCACAGGAAGACCTGCACCACTGTCAACTTTACACAGGTTAACTCGGAAGACAAAGACACTTTGGCTAAGCTGGTGGAAGCTATCAGGACCAATTACAATGACAGATATGATGAAATCCGCCATCACTAGGGAGGCAATGTCCTGGGTCCCAAGTCTGTGGCTCGCATCACCAAGCTCGAAAAGGCAAAGGCTAAAGAACTTTCCACTAAACTGGGTTAAATGTACACTGTTGAGTTTTCTGTACATAAAAATAATTAAAATAATACAAATTTTCCTTCAAAAAATATTAGCTTCCATTTCCCCTTGGAGGTTACTGGTAACATTGAAAGAGTGCCATTTCAATTAAGCAGTGAAGATGTATCTTAAGTTGCAGGATTAAAGCATTCAGTTATAAGATATTAAAAATAGGGAACAGGTGTGGTGGCTCATGCCTGTAATCCCAGCACTTTGGGAGGCCAAGGTGGGAGGATCACTTGAAGCCAGGAGTTTGAGACCAGCCTGGGAAACAAAGCGAGATTCTGTCTCTACAAAAACATTAAAAAAAAATTAGTTGGGCATGGTGGTGTGTGCTTGCAGTCTCAGCTACTCTGGGAGCTGGGTGGGAGGATTACTTGAGCCCAGGAGTTCAGAGGCTACAGTAAGCTATGGTCACACCACTGCACTCCAAACTGGGTGACACAGCGAGACCCTGTCTCTTAAAAAAAAAAAAAAAAAAAAAGGAACAACAGTTGAAAGAGGAAAGAAAGGATTTGAGAGAGTTAATCACATTTGAAGTCTAAAAAAAAAATGAAGTAAGTAAAAGTGCCAAGAGGGAAGTAAGGCTAGGGGCGTAGGAGCCTTTGTGTCTCATATATGATTAGCATACATCCAAAAATTATTTGAAAGAGTGTCTTACTGCATCCTATAAATGACATTTGCAGCAGAGATGGTTTTAAGAGGCTGAACATGGACAGAAAAGATCAAAGGACAAACAAAGCTATCTTAAAGAGGAAAGTTGGTGCAGTTCATACCTAATGTTGATCATTTCAGTAAAGATCTAGGAAACACAGTATTTGGAAAAAATAGTTTCCAAAGCAGATGTGAATCCAAGTATCCTTGGGCCTAATTGTTAATGAATGTGAAACACACGGCTACAGAATCTGTGGGTAGAAAACATTCCCTAATTGCACAATCTCTAAACCTTTCCATCTGATTTCAACTACAATGACGTGCAAGTAAACATACTTCTCACCTTTTCCAACCCCACATGCACAAAGAATTACTCTCTTCGAGCACACATTTCATTGTAAGATGCGTCTTGACATGATTTCTTAGACAAATTCAGTTATTTTCTATATAAGGGAGTAGAGTAAATAGTATTAATAAGTGTTTTTCAGATCCATATTTTGATCACAAGGAAAGCCTGAGCTTTAACAAACTTAAGAGGACTGAGCAGAGTCACGAAGCAAGAAAATATTATAATGGAATCTAATGGTATTATTTTTCTACATCTCTCTTCCTAATAAATACATGAATTGTAACTTTGCCTTCAAAATGCAGAGCACAGACTTCTTACCAATTGCACATTTACTGAACATAAATCAAGGTGGAAGAACCACTGCAGAGCTCAGGAAAAACACATGCTGTGATCATTGTAAGGGAAAAGAAATGTGAACATAGTTTTTCTGTGCAGGGGAAAAAAAGGAAACGAAAAAAATTAGAGAACTACTCAAAGACAAAGGAAAAAAATCCTTCAATACTGCAGAAGGTAAAGAAAGAAGCAACAAGCAAATTTTAGGGTGGCCTAACACAGGTAATCTGAGGAAATACAAAGGATGATTTCTCCACAAAATCCTCTTCCACCCTTGCACCATGGAGAGGACTGCATGCTTTTCTTAAACGAAGGGATTGCCCGTTGGCAACTGTTAGAATGTGGAAGCTGACTGATTTTACTATAGGAAATTAGTTTTGACAGACATCCTAATTAAGCACAGTAGATAAGACTACTGTATAGAACTAAGCTGGCTGTGCACTGAACAACTCTAGAGGCAATATTCATTGTCTCTACAACAATTCTAGAGACAAAGTTACAATTCATATATTTATTAGGAAGAGAGATGTAGAAAAATAATACTCTAGAGTTATGCAATGCCGTAGCCGATGGTAAGTACCTATCAGAAACAATGTTAGCTCCATGAGTGAAGGGAGTTTTCTCTACTTAATTCATTGGTGTATCCCTGGCGCAAAAAACAGGGCCTGATGCTTATGATGATCAATAAGTATTTGCCGAATGGGTTGACGAATGAAAAGAAAAGGGGAAACTGAAGTTTGAGAGCACAGAAGAGAGATGGATTTCTTAAAACTGAAAGAGATTAAGAGAATGAGTCCAAAAATCCAGAACCTTGGAATGGAACTCCTACCTGTTGTAAAAGAGGAAGGAGGGCTGGGCGCAGTGGCTCATGCCTGTAATCCCAGCACTTTGGTAGGCTGAGGCGGGCAGATCATGAGGTCAGGAGACCAAGACCATCCTGGCTAACATGGTGAAACCCCGCCTCTACTAAAAATACAAAAAAATTAGCCGGTCGTGGTGGCATGCATCTGTAGTCCCAGCTACTCGGGAGGCTGAGGCAGGAGAATCACTTGAACCTGGGAGGTGGAGGTTGCAGTGAGCCAAGATCGCGCCACTGCACTCCAGCCTGGCAACGAAGAAAGATTCTGTCTCAAAAAAAAAGAGGAAGGAGAAGGAATGGTAGAAACAGTTTGGGACGTTGCCAGATTTTACCATGCTCTGGCAAGGACTTACTATGAGCCAAGCAAAAATTAAGTAATAAAAAGGGGTGGAAACACCACGTTAGCAGAGATGGAGGTTTTCTTCTTAATTGGCAGGTTAAGTATGTCAAGAAAAGTTTACATAATTGCTGTTTTTCTATCAAAAACTTCTACATGGGTTGAGGCAGGAGAATTGCTTGAGGCCAGGAGTTAGAAACTAACCTGGGCAACACAGTGAGACCCCATCTCTACAAATTTTTTTTTTTTTACATTAGCTAGGCATGGTGGCGCATGCCTATAATCCCAGCTACTTGGGAAGCTGAGGTGAGAGGACTGCTTGAGGCCAGGAGTCTGAGGCTGCAGTAAGCTATGTTTGTGTCACTGCACTCCAGCCTGGGTGACAAAGTGAGACCCTGTCTCAAAAAAACTCCAAAATGAAGAAAAAAAATCTGCATGGCCATACCAAACAGGGGGATGGAAGTCAGAATAAAAGATATGATTTTCATTATGATATAAACCATCTCCCCAAATATTAATAAAATCTTGAACCTATGATTAAGTGAGATAAACACTGCAGAAGTGATCTGTAAACTGTTATATGCTACCATGGTATAAGCTGTTTTTCTTATCCAATTAACAGAAACAAGAGTTCATAAAGATTAACCAGCCATTTGATGTCTACTGACTATATATTGTGCTTTAGCAAGTATGCATGTATATAATAAAGTTCATAACTTATGCAATTCCTTGTGTATATGTGACTTTCATTCTGTTTTATTTATCAGGTTTCAACTAGACCTAAAGTTCCTTAGATTGAATAAACCTATACTTTACAACCCTCAACATCATCTTTACGTGATCCATAAACACATATCAAATTTCTAAGGACCCCTGGGGTATGGCTGATTCTAAGGACTTTCCTTTCACATTCCCAGTATTTTTAAATTTCAGCTATAAAAATTTATTTCAAGAGAGTTGGCGCCTCTATCTGTCCTACTATGACTACTCCAATTCATCTCAACAAGGAAATATGTTAATTTGCTCTAAATTCTGAGCAATGCAAATGGACTTACTAACCATATGTTTTCTGTTCACAATCTGTTTTCTGCCAGGATTATCTGGCATAGCTCATGTATAATTTCCATTAAAACAACAAAGCCAAACAAATACAAAAACACATAGCTCTTTGCTGTACATAAAAAAAAATCTATAGTTGGCTTTTGTGGGAGGAACCACTTCCACTCTCAGCCACTCAAGGTTTATCAGGATATACTAGTTGAGAGGCATGAAAAATAAAAACTGGTAATTTCCCATAACCAAAACAAAAAGTGTTACAAGATACTTAAATGATCCTTGGCAATACTTTTATTCTATTTAGTATATGATCAGGAGTTTAGTAGATTAAAAAACCCACCAAATAAAAGACAACTGGTATATATTCTCCTCAGACATGGTAATGTGATGTAAGGTAGTAAACCTTGAACTTCATTTTTGTATGGGTAATAAATTCACATGGCTCAAACTCCAAAAGAAACCAAATGATATTCAATAAAAAGTTTCTCTCCCACTCCATCCCGCAGCCACCTAGCTGTTCTCCCGAGAGGCAACCAGTATTATCCATTTCTTCAGTAGCCTTCTAGAGACTAGACATCAACAAGCAAGTGTGTGTGTGTGTGTGTGTGTGTGTTCTCTTTTCCTGTCTTTACACAGTTGGTGGCATACTGCATAACATTTCTCAGTAGTATCTTAGGCACTACTCCCACCATGCCATGTTTAGGCAACAGGCTTCTTGCATGTCTTCTTTGATTGAACAATACCAGCTTCTCAAGTGTTGTGGAGGAGTTTGAGACCAGCAGACTTGGAAGAAAAGTGTGTTGTAATTAATTGGTAATATCTGCCATAACCATCTATTCCTATTCTGTGCTTTTACCGTATCTTCCACATACCTCTTTCACAAGAATCACCAGGTTTCACTAACTTGAAAAGGCATACCTGAGAGTATGGACTATGTCCTTTCATAATCGTAATGCAGGATGCCTACCCAGCACAGTGCCTAACATATAAGTACTCGATGAATACTTACTAAATGAATCCCACAGTCAAAATCCCCAATGTTTAGGGAGAACAAGACAGCTTTTCATATTCCTGAATGAGTTACTTTCTCCCGCTCAAAGATATACTTGATTGACCCTATAACTGTAGATTTGTAATGAAATCATATTTGAAAGCTATGTGATACTGCTTTCCCCATCTCCATCAGAATTTACAGTAATGAGTTGGGCGTGGTGGCTCACACCTGTAATCCCAATACTTTGGGAGGCCAAGGCGGGTGGATTGCTTGAGTCCAGGAGTTAGAGACCAGCCTGGGCAACATGGCGAAACCCGTTTCTACTAAAAATACAAAAATGAGCCAGGAGTTATGGCGCATACCTGTAATCCCAGCCACTAGGGAGGCTGAGGCAGAGAATTGCTTGAACCTGGGAGGCAGAGGTTGCAGTGAGCAGAGATTGCACCACTGCACTCCAGCCTGGGCCACAGAGTGATACTTGGTCTCAAAAAAAAAAAAAAAAAAAAAAAAAAAAAAAGAATTTACAGTAATGACATCTAGCTGGCACTCTAGCTTCTTGAGAAAAAAAATATGTACCCAGAAGTTTACACAGGATCCTATCATATATGTAATCAACTAGTTTCTAATCACTGCCCTCTAAAGAGAAAATGATTGTGTAACATGTGATTTCTGAAACAAAAGTGGGGTCTAGGGAGGTCAGGCGATGGTGAAAGAAAACTCAATGGAAACATCATGAGTGATAAAGAAAGCTTGTGATTGTTTGAAAAAAATCCAGTGAATGAAAAAAATTGACAAAGAACATGTCAATTAAGCCTTACTCATTAAAGACCCCACCTGCTAATCATTCTCAAAGCTCTTTCTAAACTGACATTTTTCATATAAGTACTGCCATCTACAGGGCATAATGTAAACAGAGTATTTTATGAGGGGTGGGGAGTAACTGAAATGAAAAGGTTGGCATACTATAGGCCAACATCTTCATGCCCTTTTAAAATACCAGCATTAATGGGGAAAAGACTCCCTATTCAATAAATGGTGCCGGGATAGCTGGCCAGTCATAGCAGGAGAATGAAACTGGACCTTTACCTTTCACCATATACAAAAATTAAGTCAAGATGGATTAAAGATTTAAACATAAAACCTCAAACTATAGAAATCCTAAAAGAAAACCTAGTAAACACCATTCTGGACGTCGGCCTTCAGAAAGAATTTATGACTAAGTCCTCAAAAGCAACTGCAACAAAAACAAAAATCAACAAGTGGGACCTAATTAAACTAAAGAGCTTCTGCACAACAAAAGAAACTATTAACAGAAGAAACAGATAACCTACAAATAGGAGAAAATAATCGCAAACTACGCATCCAACAAAAATCTAATATCCAGGAATCTATAAGGAGCTTAAGCAATTTAATAAGCAAAAAACAAATAGTCCCATTACAAAGTGGGCAAAAGACATGAATAGACACTTCTCAAAAGAAGACATAGAAGTGGACAACAAACATGAAAAAATGCTCAATATCGCTAATCATCAGAGAACTATAAATCAAAACCATAATGAGATCCCATCTCATACCAGTTGGAATGGATATTGTTAAAAAGTAAAAAACAGATGCTGGCAAGGCTGTGGAGAAAAGGGAAGGCTCATACACTGTTGGTGGGAATATAGATTGGTTCAGTCACCATGGAAAGCAGTTTGGAGATTTTTCAAATAACTTAGAACTACCATTCAACCCAGCAATCCCATTACTGGGTATATATTAAAAATAAAATCATTTTACCAAAAAGACACATGCACTCATATGTTCATCGCAACATTATTCACAATAGCAGAGACATGGACTCAACCTAGATGCCCATCAATGGTGGACTGGATAAAGAAAATGTGGTACATATGCACCATGGAATACTATGTGGCCATAGAAAAGAACAAAATCATGTCCTTCGCAGCAACATGGATGTAGCCGGAGGCGATTATCCTATGCAAATTAACACAGGAACAGAAAGCTAAATACTGCATGTTCTCACTTACAAGTATGAGATAAACATTGGGTACTCATGGATATAAAGATGGCAACAACGGACACTGGGACTACTAGCGGGGAGATGGAGGGAGGAAGGCAAGGGTTGAAAACACTAACTATTGGGTACTATGTTCACTACCTGGGTGAGGGGATCATTCGTAATCCAAACCTCAGCATCATGCAATATATCTATGTAACAAATCTGTACATGTAGCCCCAGAATCTAAAACAGAAGTTGAAATTATTTTTTTAACTCTATATTTATTCAGAGTTACATGTTATGTTTTCTTTTTTCACACACAAGGGAAGGCAATAATGCTCAATGGCTGGTTATTATCTTTTAAAAATTAATATTGTAAAGCTAGCACTTATGATTTTAAGTCTTCATTTATTTATTTATTTTGAGACGGAGTCTTGCTCTATCGCCCAGGCTGGAGTGCAGTGGCGCGATCTTGGCTCACTGCAACCTCCACTTCCTGGGTTCAAGCGATTCTTCTGCCTCAGCCTCCCAAGTAGCTGGGACTACAGGCGTGTGCCACCACGCCCGGCTAATTTTTGTATTTTTAGTAGAGATGGGATTTCACCATATTGGCCAGGCTGGTCTCGAACTCCTGACCTTGTGATCCACCGACCTCGGCCTCCCAAAGTGCTGGGATTACAGGCATGAGCCACTGCGCCCGGCTGATTTTAAGTCTTTAAATTACCTGTTACGTATTTCTGCGGGCTTGTGCAAAAAAAAATTACTTGTTACTTAACTGTGAACAATAAAGAAAAAAATTATAATTTTAAACTAAAATTTTAAAAAAAGTTTAAAATATGCCCAAATTCCTATTTATTTCATTTTGCTGTAAGATATAAACTGGGACTCTCTGAGAAGCAGACAGTCCCTGGGAGAAGTAGGGATATTTTTGGTGGGAGTTCTCTTATGTAAGGATAGACCAGGATGGAAGAGGAAGAAGAACATTAAAAGCTAAAGGACTGGTTCAGATTTATAGGTGCAAGCTGGAGAAACCTGAATGAAGGAAAGCACAGATGATTTCCATGCTTCTAAGGGGACATTATGCCAATGTGTTGTATTGTCATAACATAACTTTTTTTTTTTTGAGACGGAGTCTCGCTCTGTCACCCAGGCTGGAGTGCAGTGGTGCGATCTCAGCTCACTGCAAGCTCTGCCTCCCACGTTCTCGCCATTCTCCTGCCTCAGCCTCCCAAGTAGCTGGGACTACAGGTGCCTGCCACCACGCCCGACTAAATTTTTTGTATTTTTAGTAGAGACGGGGTTTCACCATGTTGGCCAGGATGGTCTTCATCTCCTGACCTCGTGATCCACCCACCTCGGCCTCCCAAAGTGCTGGGATACAGGCATGAGCCACCGTGCCTGGCTAACATAACTTTTAAGGAAAATAAGTGGAATCCATTAAAACTGTTTCTTATAATCAAAAGGAAGAAATCTGATTTTAGAGATAACCAAAATCCACCAATATCACAAGGACGGTAAGAATTTTTCTTGGGGCCAGGCACGGTGGCTCACGTCTGTATCCCAGAACTTTGGGAGACAGAGGCGGGTGGATCGCTTGAGCTTAGGAGTTCAAGACTAGCCATGGGCAACATGGTGAAACCCTGTCTCTTCAAAATATACAAAAATTAGCCAGGTGTGTTAGTGCATGTCTCTAGGCCCAGCTACTTGGGAGGCTGAAGTGGGAGGATCACCTGAGCCTGGGAGTTTGAGGCTGCAGTGAGCCATGATTGCACCACTGCACTCCAGCCTGGATGATACAGAGAGATCGTGTCTCAAAAAATAATAAAATAATAATAATAATTTTTGCTTGTTTGTTTAACCATCTATTTTCAATTGGGTATTAAATTTTATCTTTCTCCTCAAATCTCGTCACAGTAAAGTTGCCACAAGTTTGGTAATAGAACAAAGTTAGGCAATATTTATTACTCCCCCCAACCCATCACTGCCTATCTCCAAAGTACTACTTTATTATGTGGTGCTGTCTAAACAGCGTTGTTGTCTGAACAGTGGAATCAGCCCCTTTTCCACTCTCCAAATCTGATTATCAAAGTCTAACCTGCCAAGATCCAGATTAAATGCCAATTTCCACATAATTATTTGATCCCTCCTTAGCTAAAAGTAGTTTTCCTTAGCCTGTGGATGTTTTAGCTCTTTGCCTAAACATTTCTTACAGCCCTTGTAAATATTCTACATATTAATGATTTAGGTATCTGTGGGATTATAAACCCCTAAACAAAGGAAGGGACTACATTTTATTCATCTTTGCATCTGTCATAGTATCTAGCACAGAGCCTGGCACATGATGAGGAGTTAAAGATTTAATGAATATTGAATGTTTGTATTTGAAAGCTTACATGGCTAACACCAAATAGTTAATTTGAGAAACATCATGGCACAAATATTAACAACAGAGGGTGTTTGTTAAATATTTCACAGACTAGGAAAGCTAGAATCTATACCAACTATAGTAAAATATACATACTTAAGCTGGTGGTTTTATGAGAGTAATAACAGGTATCATTAGGTCACCAGAAGTCTAGTGAAAACTTAGTGTTACAGCTTTGGTTAGGCTAGAGGCAAGTGATTTAGGAGCTATGCTTCTTAAGCTCTTTTCTCATTTGTTTATTTATTTTATTTTATTTTTTAAAGATGGGGTTTCGTTATGTTGCCCAGGCTGGTCTTGAACTCCTAAGCTCAAGCAATCTGCCTGTCTTGGCCTCACAAAGTGCTGGGCTTACAGGTGTGAGCCACTGTGCCCAGCCCTAAGCTGTTTTCTACTCTTCACTATAATTTATAGATTAGACAGGTTGTACAGTTGCCAGGGAGATGTCATGGCTACCAAAAAGGAAAGCATAAACACATTTTAAAATACACCAAGTGGGCCAGGCGCGGTGGCTCATGCCTGTAATCCCAGCACTTTGGGAGGCCAAGGTGGGTGGATCACCTGAGCTCAGGAGTTCGAGACCAGCCTGGTCACCATGGTGAAACCCCATCTCTACTAAAAATACAAAAATTAGCTGAGCATGGTGGTGGACACCTGTAATCCCAGCTACTCGGGAGGCTGAGGCAGGAGAATCGCTTGAACCTGGGAGGCAGAGGTTGTAGTGAGCCGAGATCGCACCACTGCACTCCAGCCTGGGCGACAAGAGCAAAACTTCATCTTAAAAAAAAGAAAAAAAAATACACCAAGTGTTGGGTAGAAAAGCAGGTATTAAACAGAATTCTTAGCTTTTTGTTTATTGATTTAGTTATTTGGGGCTTCCTTCATTACAGGAGAAAAATCTCCTACACCAAAGTATTCAAGTTCTCAGTAAATGTATTCAGAAGTCCTAGTAAATACATGTATGTGGTAAGTCATACTATATTAACTATAATAAAGTTTCTCTTGAAACAATAAAGATTAATACATTTAGGAAAGAATAAAATAAAACCTATGCAAACATGGAAAAAAATTTCTGATACTAGCAACACTTACATGGAAGAGAAGATTGGATGTGAACATGGATAGGTAGAAATAATTAGCAGGTCAGAACTATAATTAAGGTAAAAGAGATTAGATTAAAGGACATCATTCGTCTAACCCTGGACACAATCAATAAACTTTCCACAATCTCAGAACACATGTGACCAAAAAAAAAAGGAGTTCATTGTCAAATATACACAAACAACAGCTAGACACCAACTGTCTAATTTGAATCCTAGGAAATAGGTGGGAGGCCAAGCAGACAATAATAATGTGGAAGGAACATTGTTTTAACTAAGCAGCTTTTGGCCAAGTTATAACTAAGAAGGTTAAAGTGTTACACGTCTGACAAAGTCCTTAATTAGTTGTTTTAAACAAAAACAGTATTTTATGCTCATTAGGTATTTTCTAGTATGAGTTGTATCATTATTCTCTATTGGAACTTTAGGAAGAAAATATATTGGAGAGGCTGCATAAGTAGTGTTTAAGGCATAGACTCTGGTGCCAGGTTTCTTGAATTCAAATTCCAGCTCTCCCCCATTACTAGCTGTGAGACCTTAGGGGTGTTACTTAGCCTCTCTAAGCCTCACTTTCCTCATCCATTAGTAAAATGGGAACTGGTAGTAGTTCCCATCTGATAGGAGATTCCACTTCCTATGAGTATTCAATAAATTACTGTTCATAAAGCACTTTGAACATATATCCCACAGTAAGCTCTAAATGAATATTTGCTAAATAAAATCTGTCCTTGATAACTTAGATATTTATCTGATTTAAGACAAATTTTGGCTCCTATGATAGAGAATATCTCTAGATATATATAGTATTATGATGACACTAGGTGGAAATAAAAAAAAGTTTTCTATTTTTGAAGAAGCACTGTTCTTTTTCTGTCCTTTCTTTCCCCTATGATTCATATCTCTGGCTTTACAATGCTAGCTAAAAGATAAACAGTATGCCACTTGCTCAGGTTCCTTAAGTGTTCATCTCCTCCAGGTCTGCCATGCCTTTAAGGAAATGAGAGAGAAAGAAAGGAATGTATCACTTCCCTTATTAGATATATGACAGCATTAAAGCCAGTGATGGGATAGAGTTTGAAATCTCATAAGATTATCTAAAACTGAGCAGAACTCCCATACAGAGGTACTAGAGGTGCTGGTATGATACCTAAAATTATTATTTAGTAATAGAGTCTTCCAATAATTTATCAGCAAAGACTCAAGTAGATGGAAAATAAGCTACTAGCCTCATTCCTAATAACAATCTCTGGAATCTGAACAATGTACACTTAGAAGTTAAAGTCTAGGCCAGGTGCAGTGGCTCACGTCTGTAATCCCAGCACTTTGGGAGGCTGAGGCAGGCGGATCACGAGGTCAGGAGTTCAAGATCATCCTGGCTAACACAGTGAAACCCCGTCTCTACTAAAAATACAAAAAATTAGCTGGGCATGGTGGCGCGCACCTGTAATCCCAGCTACTTGGGAGGCTGAGGCAGGGGAATTGCTTGAACCTGGGAGGCAGAGGTTGCAGTGAGCCGAGATCACACCACTGCACTCCAGCCTGGGCGAGAGAGTGAGACTCCATCTCAAAAAAAAAAAAGTTAAAGTCTAAAAAGTACACTTAGAAGGTTAATACCAGGAGGCAAGTGTCACTACGGCTCACGACATTAGTAAAGTATGTTCTATTCTAGTGATACTCTTGTGGTTGATATAGTGATGATTTCCTAATACAGATTACAAAACAGATATAGACACAATATACAGTAGTAACGGGAAACGTCACCTCTCCCAGCATTGGGGAGAGGTTTCATTCTGGTAAAAAAAAAAAAAGAGCACCTGATAAGGTGATACCACATCGACAATTTCATTTCTCAGAAAGTGGAGAAAACAACAAAGAGAACTTCTATCCAAGACTATAATGACTGACAAGAAGGAAACTGTAAGTGATGTGGGGTGACAAGAGTTTTATAAGAAGACAGTATGCTAGTTAGCTTCGGTGTTGTAATAGCAAAGGAAGCCTGGAACCTTGACCCTAAGAGAGTAAATTTCAAGCATTCAGAGGTAGGATAGGTAATTCTAAGCCAGAAACTATAACAGGGAGTGTAACCCCAGACAGACAGAAGGTAAGGCTTCAAAAACAAAATTATAATATAACTGACTCTGATGGGGAAAAATGGAGAGAAGCAACAAAACAAAAACAGGTAAAGATTCATTTATTACAGGATAAATGTGAAGAGTGGCACAAACTCAGTAAACTATCAGGAAAGGTAATGCCCAGCATGAGGTAAATAATTTTTGGCTACCTATTGTTTTTCTCTCTTGCAAGTCAGAACGGCCAGTTAAGTTCTACCTAGGTGAAGAGACCAAAGAATCAGAACTTGGGCAAAGAACTTGGGAGTCCCAAAATGGGGAAGGGGTAGTATATATTATGGTTTTGGCAGTAGCCATAATAGGGTATTCTATGACTAACAGAGTTATCTGTGTGGACCTTAAAACTGGGACATGCTAACTTGGACTGAAGGTGCCAGATGATTTATAGAAATTGGAGAGGCAGGGCTGGCACCAGTAGTGGATCCAGGTGGTGTGCCAATATTTCTCTCCACTCTTCCCTAAAGTAATTGTTATTGTTGAGTCTTCTGTTGTTTTTATTGAATATGGTTGTATTTTCATTTCTTGAGTTTTGCTCTGAGGTTCTTGAATTAAATCTGTAGTACTGTTGGAGAGATGCCAGTTTTTGAGGCCATTCTTTCTAAAGACTGGAGTTTGGGTATGGGTTCTTAATGAATAACATCTCTAAATCTTCCAGTTGTTTCTTGGTGAACATTGTTTTCTTTATGGATGCCTCTGGTGCTTACTTTTAGTGAGGACCTCTGAATCTGGCATCCTTTAATCTCTGTTGTTCATGTGTTCAGGTTCAGTGACTGCTATTATTCTTCTTCTTAAGCTAAAGATAACAGAAAGTATTTTTGTGTTTGGAGAGGTGAATATAATATTAAGAAATGACAACTAAAAATAAATCTTCAAGGTTACGTTCAGGTGGAAATGGTGGAGAAAGATTAAATGGGAAAAGAAGTACAAGACAAGTGAAGTGACTGAAAAAAATAGTTACTTCCGATGAATTCATTTTGCTACACCTGGATAAATTTCGTCCTCAGATACCAAAAAGAAAGCTTGCATATATTAATATACAACCACTACTGGTTATCTGTAAAGAAGGGAGAAAGGGAAGAATAGAAGTCTGAAGATAAACAAACATGACTGTGATTTTCAAAAACGAAGAAAATATGGTTCTTGAATACCAGAACAACCGCTCAGAAAAGGGGCATGACCATGGGAGGCCAGGTCATAGTAGGATACTAACTTCTGCTGCCACCACTGTGAAATGTCTCTAACCACATTTATGCTCCAGAGTCAAAGCCCCAGGAGACAGCACAACTGGCCAAGTATAGATTTTGTGTTTATGTCCTAGTTGTAGGGCTGGAGCCAGGGTGAGGTGACTAAGGCACTCGTTTTTGGCACACAATTTAAAGGAGCACCAACAAACTCCCCAATCAAGACAAACAATATTTCAAAAAATCAAAACTAATGCCAAAAAAAAATCCATGTTGAAATACAATAGAAAAATTTAAAGAAAGACAGAATCAACAGCAGTGCCATACCAAGCCATATTAGAGCTTGAGGCAAAAGGGAAAACCAATTATACTGATCATGTCTTTCTTTAAGGTTTTGATATTTTATTCATCATGGATTTTTTTGCATCAATTATGATTTTAATAAACAATGCATTAAAATATTCTTTATCTTAATTATAAGTTTTTTGGTATCCCCTTAAATGTTACAGCTGAGTCAAGTGGCTCACTCTCCTCACCCTAGTCCCAGTCCTGCACAATTGCCTGGAACCACCTTGCATTCTCCGCTATGGGAGGCAAGGCTCTAAAACAGGAAGTGGATGGATGAGGATGCTGGGCTGCCAGAAACCCAGCTAATATCTACTACAACTTGTGGGCATTTGTACTGGCTGCTCCCTCTGCCTGGAATGTGAATCTGTCCTGCCTCCCCCCTCTCTTCTTGATCTTCAGGTCTTTAACACTGGCTTAGGAATCTCTGCTTGTGCTCCCTTAGATCCTATACTAAACATTATCCAAATACTTATCACAGTGTCTTGCAACTTATTTGTTTACATCCTCCCCCAGATTATAATCTTAGATGACATGGATTCTAGTATACTCATCCCTGCATCATTCTAATACCTACTAGACTGCCTGGCACATATTAGGCCCTCAATAAATATTTGCTGAATGAATAGAATAAAAGCCATGTCATAGGGGAATAATTAAAATTAAAGGTGTTGATCTTGGAAAAGAACAGACTCAGGAAAATATAGTAGTTGTCTTCATCTGAATGGCTATCATGAGGAAGACTGAAATTGCTGTTCCTCAGTCTTTTTTGTTTGCTCCCAACCCTCCTGGAGGGGATTCATTACATTTCCATCACAACTGGCTCACAATGTCATGAATTGTTCATTAAGTCTGAGGTTTTGCGGGGCTGGTGTTAGAGAGGATCTTATACCTCCTATAATGCCGTGTCAGAATGGTGGAGAGGCAGTGCATGTGTTATTCTCCCTCAACCTGAGAATCATGGGACTAGTCTTTCTTATCCCCTATTAACTGTGCAGGAGAGATCTAGAATGTGTTCTCAAATATTATACCAGAATAGATTTAGCTCAATAGAATGAATAATTTTTAACCTTTAGAGTTGTTCATAAACAGCATATATTGACATAAAATGACGAATGTGTCATGGCTACAAACCTGAAACTCCTTGTTTGGAGTGTTGTAAAGTGAATCTGG
This sequence comes from Pan paniscus, assembly GCF_029289425.2. NCBI lineage: Eukaryota > Metazoa > Chordata > Mammalia > Primates > Hominidae > Pan > Pan paniscus. The sequence goes on along the minus strand of NC_073264.2, from coordinate 36,532,466 downwards.
TAGAAAGGAAAGTGAGATAGGGGACATGGTAGTATAATGGGTTGAAGGGTGAACTTCAAAAATATATATGTTTATGTCCTAACACCCAGAACTTGTGAATGTGACCTTATTTGGGAAAAGTATCTTTTCAAATACAATCAAGTTAAGGACTCAAGATGAGATCCTCCTAGACTACCCATGTGGGTATTAAATCCAATGACCTTTTGAGACAAAAAGAGACAACACACAGAGAAAGCAGTTGTGAGAAGATGGTGGCAGGGAATTTAGACAAGTAGACTTTAAGACCTTCTAAATTTAAGAAACTTTTTTCTAGCCATTTCCTGCCTGGCAGAAAAAAAACAAACAAACAATTCAAAAAATAGAGTCCATGTGGGAAGCTACCACATGGAAAGCTAGTAAAGTTTTTCTGCAGTGTTTCCAGAAACTGACACCTCTACTCTCTAGACAATAGAGAGGTGTATTTTGATACAAGCAAATATTAAGTAGGCATACAAGAATTTGCCAGTATAAATTAACTAGCAATGTTATAAATTTCTCAGTACCAGCCTATCTCTAACCAATGCATGAAGCTGTGTCCAACATGTAGGGTGCCATTAGGCACCCCCAAATGTCATGGTCACTTAGAGAATGACAGCAAATCCAAATCATGCAGGTAAGGGGCAAGGTATGCTTTTTGAGTGGCCACCAAATACTTTTCAAGTACTCAGGACCTAAACACTGTCACATGTGGGCCAACAGTTTTCATAAATGCTGCATGTCCCTTTGTAGAAAAAATGTCTCCATAGGCCTATCTCACCTACCTTTAGCTTGCTATTAATTTTACAGAATGGGCTTAGAAAATCTGAGTAGGAAGGCAGCAGAAGGCCCCACCCTGAGGTGGGCATGTTTCCGCCATGCAGAGAGTCCTAAGGGGCTCGGCCACATGCACCATGTTCCTGACTGCCTTCCTCTGCTGCAGTCGCACTCCTGGCAGGCAGTGGACTGGGAAACACCAGTGGTCGCAGACTGTATGGAGAACCTTACTGGCTGGGCATGCCCTATCTGATCGCAGGACAGGAGTAAGGTCACAGCATGGTGTGCAGAGCTAAGGTCTTCAAGGCCATGAAGGTGGCCAACACTTCCAAGTTCTCCTGTATATATTTGTTCTAGACCAGCCCAACCATCTCAACATTACCAAGAAATGGCCCTAACCCTGAGCCATCGACTTTCTATTTTATAAATTAGAGGGCTGCCTGTCTTTATTCGCTCTTGGAACTGAAAAAGTGTAGCTTCTATGAAAATGTGACCCTTTGTACTAGAGTCTTATTAAAACAAACAAACATGAGCATCATGACGTCCACATAGAATATCTGGGGCTCTAAACTCCTTAGTACTTAAAAGTACAATTGGCCAGGCGTGGTGGCTCATGCCTTTAATCCCAGCACTTTGGGAGGCTAAGGTGGGCGGATCACTTGAGGTCAGGAGTTCAAGACCAGCCTGGTGAACATGGTGAAACCCCGTCTCTACTAAACATACAAAAATTAGCTGGGCGTGGTGGCGGCACCTGTAATCCAAACTACTCAGGAGGCTGAGGCAGGAGAATGGCTTAAACTCAGGAGGCGGAAGTTGCAGTGAGCTGAGATCGCGCCACTGCATTCCAGCCTGGGCAACAGAGCAAGACTCTGTCTCAAAAAAAAAAAAAAAAAGTACAATCAGTGTTCTGTTGTGTTTTGTTGTTGGTTTTTTTTTTTTTTTTTTTGAGACAGGATCTTGCTCTGTTGCCCAGGCTACTATGCAGTGGCACAAGAACAGCTTACTGCAGCCTTGACCTCCTGGGCTCAAGTGATCCTCCCACCTCAGCATCCATAATAGCTGGGACTACAAGTGCACACCACCACACCCAGCCAATTTTTAAATTTTTTTGTAGAGACAGGGTCTTACTATGTTGCCTAGGCTGGTCTCGAACTCCTAGGCTCAAGTGATCCTCCCACCTCAGCTTCCCAAAGTACTGAGATTACATGCATGAGCCACCATGCCCAGCTCTATTGTGTTTCTTGTTTCTTTAGCTTGATAGGAGGGTGTCAGGGATTTCCTGGCTTACAGAAATGATATGAATTTGCAGAAGAAACTAAAACTGTTAACAAACATTTGAAAAAAGTTAGCCCCATTATTTATTTTTTAAATGCAAATTAAAACAACATACCTCAGATTTAATGTAACTTCTATCAAAATCTCTGCTGGCTTCTTTGTAGAAATTGACAAACTGATTCTAAAATTCACATGGAAATTCAAGGGACCAAGAATAGCCAAAACAACTTAGAAAAGGAACAAAATTGGAGGGCCCACACTTTCTGACTTCAAAACTTGCTACAAAGCTACACTAATTAAGACTGTGTGGTACTGGCATAAAGACAGACAAACAGATCAATGGAATAAAATTGAGAGTCCAGAAATAAACCTTCACATTTATGGTGAATTCATTTTTAAGAAGGGTACCAAGATAATTCAAGTAGGGGAAAAATAGTCTTTTCAACAAATAGTGCCAGGACAACTAGATATCCATATACCAAAAAGTGAAGTTGGACTCATACCAAGTACAAAAATAAACTCAAAGAGAAAAAAACCTAAATGTAAAACTATAAAACTCTTAGAAAAAAAAGATGTAAATCATTGTTACTTTGGATTAGACAATGGTTTCTTTTCTCTCTCTTTTTTTTTTTTGAGACAGAGTCTTGCTCTGTCACCCAGGCCAGAGTGCAGTGACACAATCTTGGTTCACTTCAACCTTTGCCTCCCAGGTTCAAGTGATTCTCCTGCCTTAGCCTCCCAAATAGCTGGGATTACAGGTGCCTGCCACCAAGCCAGGTTAATTTTTGTATTTTCAGTAGAGATGGGGTTTCACCATGTTGGCAAGGCTGGTCTAGAACTCCTGACCTCAGGTGATCTGCCCACCTTGGCCTCCCAAAGTGCTGGGATTACAGGCGTGAGCCACTGTGCCCACCCTAGACAATGGTTTCTTAAGGTACAAAACCAAAAGGACAAGTTATGAAAGAAAAAAAATAGATTGGACATCATCACAATTAAAAACATTTGTGCTTCAAAAGTCATCTTCAAGAAAGTGAAGCCAAAAACAGAATGGGGGGAATATTTTGCAAATATATATCTGATAAGGACCTAATATCCAAAATGCATAAAGAACTCTTACAATTCAATAATAAAAGAAAATTAATCCGATTTTAAAATAGGCAAAGGATCTGAATGGACATTTCTCCATAGACTATACACAAATGGCTAATAAGCATATTAAAAGATGCTCAACATCATTAGCCATCAGAGAAACACGAGTCAAAAATCACTTACGATACCACTTCACACCTATTAGTACGACTATAATAAAAAAGACAGTTAACAACAAGTGCTAGCAAGGATATGGAGAAATTAGATCCTTTATATACTGCTGGTGAGAATGTAGAATGGTACAGCCCTTTGGAAAAAAAAGTCTGACAGTTTCTCAAAAACCTAATAGAAGAGTTACTATATGAACTGACAATTCTACTCCTACATATATGCTAAAGAGAAATAAAAACACATGTCAACACAAAAACAGGCACAAAAATGTTCATACAGTAGTATTATTCATGATAGCCAAAAAGTAGGAACAACTCAACTGATGAATGGATAAATAAAATGTGATATACCAGTGTGGACAACCTAGTGAGACCTCATCTTTACTAAAAATAATAAAATTAGCCAGGTGTGGTGGCACGTGCCTCTGGTCCCAGCTACTTGGGGGCTGAGGCGGGAGGATTGCTTGAGCCCAGGAGGTTGAGAATGCAGTGGGCTGTGATCATGCCACTCTATTCCAGCCTGGGCAACAGAACAAGACCTTGTCAAAAACAAAACAAAACAAAACAAAAACCCAGAAAGGAAAAAGACAAAAACAAATAAAATGACACACACGCACACATAATTTATATATTTTCTCAATTTTATGGGAAGAAGTTTAATAAGAGTGAAAATACATCAAAATGTTAAAACTATCTCTCTTTCTCTCTCCTTCTCTCTCTCTAATATAAATGTATTATATAAATATATTATATATTATATATATAAATATAAATATTATATATAAATATAAATATATTATATATATAAATATTATATATAAATATAAATATATACATATATATAATTTATATTTAAAGCTAGAGTCTTACGGTTGGGTGCGGTGGCTCATGCCTATAATCCCAGCACTTTGGGAGGCCGAGGCAGGTGGATCATTTGAGGTCAGGAGTTCAAGACCAGGCTGGCCAACGTGGTGAAACCCGGTCTCTACTAAAAATACAAAAATTAGCCAGGCGTGGTGGTGGGCACCTGTAATCCAAACTACTCAGGAGGCTGAGGCAGGAGAATTGCTTGAACCCAGGAGGTGGAGGCTGTGGTGAGCCGAGATCACGCCACTGCATTCTAGTCTGGGCGACAGGGTGAGACCCTGTCCCCCCAAGAAAAAAAAAAAAGAGAGATAGAGTCTTACTCTGTCACCTGGGCTGGAATGCAGTGGTGAAATAATTGCTCAATCATAGCTCACTGAAACCTGGAATTCCTGGGCTCAAGCAATCCTTCCGCCTCCAAGCCAACAAAACAGCTAGGACTATAGGCAGACGCCACCATTCCCAGATAATTTTTAATTTTTTTTTTTAGAGTCACGGTCACTTTGTTGCTTAGGCTAGTTTCAAATTACCAGCCTCAAGTGATCTTCCTGCAGTGCTGGGAGCCACCACATCTGACAAAACTGTCTATATTTGCCTGGTAAAATTATGTGTATTTTTTATTTTTTTATTTGAAACTTAAGTGTCAGTAACATCAGGAATTGGTTTATATTGCCTCATCTAAATAAAGGAAGGAATTAGACACTATTTCTCAAAGGTTGGGAGTCTGAAGACACAAAATTAAGCTGAGATTCTACCATTGTTCAGTTCCTTTCAAGAAGATGCTAAAGTACTGAGAAATACCACAGCACCCTCTTTTGGAAGAAATGCATTGTTCTTCACAGGCAACCTGCTTGAATCATTAAGTTTTTAGAGCTGAAAGAATCTTTAGAGAATATTAAGTCTGATCTCCTCATTATCTCCTTATAAATAAGGAAACTGGGGTTTGAATAGGAAAAGAGACCATCGAAGATCATAAAAGGAGGTAGCAACAGAGCTGAGAATGAAGCCCCACATCAAATCCTAACCAGAGCTTATTTTTCTGATCTTGCCATTCTTTATTCAATAAATATTTTAAGGTTAAAAAAAATGCTTTCCCAATCCTCAGAAAGTCTGAAGGCCTATACTCAAAAGGCACTCAAGACACCCACCTTTGTTTTGTTTTGAGATGGGAGTCTCGCTCCTGTCGCCCAGGCTGGAGTGCAGTGGCACGATCTCCGCTCACTGAAACCTCTGCCTCCTGGGTTCAAGCGATTCTCTTGCCTCAGCCACCCGAGTAGCTGGGATTACAGGTGTGCACCACCACACCCAGATAATTTTTGTATTTTTAGTAGAGATGCAGTTTCACCATGTTGGCCAGGCTGGTCTCGAACTCCTGGCCTCAGATGATCCACCCACCTCAGCCTCACAAAGAGTTGAGATTATAGGCGTGAGCCACCACACCCGGCCCCAGCTTTGTTTTGGGGTGCCAGGAACCACACCCATGTAAGATGGAGAAAAGTCTTATTTTAGAAAAACATGTCCATTCTTGCCCTGTTGCTTAAGAAGTCAGAGTAATAAATAACTTATATAACCACACAACCTCTGCATTTGTCTACTAATAATATATCTTTTTAAGATGCAACAGAAGATAAGCATATAAATCATTCCATTTAACTTCAGAAAACAAAATCGTAATGAGAATACACTCAATATTTGTTTGGGGCTTCTGACCACATAATTGACCTAATGTGCTGGGATATTATTCTAAACTCCTACAATTTCATTATTTAGGCTGGTTTACAAATGGCTATTCATAAAAAATACAACTCTTCTTCAAAAATAATACAGGGCTTGTCATTTCAGCTTTTCTCATTCTCCTGCTCCTAGATCTGAGAAGTACCCTTGCTTCCCAGACAGTATTCTTTGAAAGAACATGCTGTTTTCCTCTTATTTGAAGGATGACTCACTAAAATAAACAAATGAACATTCTGACAAGTGATGAATAAAGAATGTGTGGCTTTTATCATCATCACCATTAACAGTCTTTAAAGTGTACTAAGCAGATGCACAGGGAATATGATACAGGTATACATTATTTTATTGCACATTACTTTACAGATATTCATTTTTTACAAATTGAAGATTGGTGGCAGTCCTGTGTTTAGCAAGTCTATTAGTACCATTTTTCCAACAGCACTTCTTGTCTTTATGTCACATTTTGGTAATTCTCACAATATTTCCAATTTTTCATTATTATTATATCTGTCATAGTGATCTGTGATCTTGGATGTTACTACTGTAATTGTTTTGGGGTGCCATGAACCACACTCACGTAAGATGAAGAATCTAATCGATAAATGTTGTGTGTGTTCTGACTGCTCCACCCATCAGCTGTTCTTCCATCTCTCTCCCTCTCTTCCCTTTCCCCGAGACACAATAATATAAAAATTAGGCCAATTAACTCTGTGATGACCACTAAGTGTTCAAAAGTGAAAGGAAGAGTTGCATATTTCCTACCTTAAATAAAAATCTAGAGATGATTAGTGAGGAGGGCATGTTGAAAGCCAAGATAGGTCAAAAGCTAGGCCTTTTGTGCCAGTTACCCAAGTTGTGTATGCAAAGAAAAAGGTTTTTTTCCTTTATTTTTATTTTTATTTTTTTAAGGAGACAGGATCTCACTCTGCAGACTGGAGTGCAGTTGTGCAATCACAGCTCACTGCAGCCTTGAACTCCTGGGCTGAAGTGATCCTCCCACCAGCTTTCCAAGCTAGGACTATAGGAATGAGCCACCGTGCCCAACCAGGAAAAGTTCTTGAAGTAAATTTAAAGTGTTATGCCAGTGAACACGCAAATGATAAAGAAAGCAAAACAGCCTATTGCTGAGATGAAGTTTTTGTGGCCTGGGTAGAAGACAAAACCAGCCACAACATGCCCTTACACCAAAACGTAATCCAGAGCAAGGCCCTAAACTCTCTTCAATTCTATGAAGTTTGAGAGAGGCAAGAAAGCTGCAGAAGAAAAGCTGGAAGTTGGCAGAGGTTGGCTCATGAGGTTTAAAGAAAGTAGGCATCTCCATGACATAAAAGTGTAAGACGAAGTAGCAAGTGCTGATGGAGAAGCTGCAGTGAGTTATTCCGAAGACCTAGCTAAGATCATTGATAAAGGTGGCTATACTAAACAACAGATTGGCAATGGAGACAAAAAAGCCTTCTATTAGAAGATGCCATCTAGGACTTTCATAACTAGAGAAGAGAAGTCAATGCCTGGCTTCAAAGCTTCAAAGGACAGGCTGACTCTCTTGTAAGGGCTAATGTAGCTGTTGTCTTTAAGTTGAAGCCAATGCTCACTCACCAGTCCAAAAATCCTAGGGCCCTTAAGAATTATGCTAAATCTACCCTGCCTGTGCTTTATCAACGGAACAACAAAGCCTGGATGATGGCACATCTGTTTCCAGCATGATTTACTGAGTATTTTAAGCCCAGAAAATGAGCTCAGAAAGATTCCTTTCAAAATATTACGGTTCATTGACAATGCACCTAGTCACCCAAGAGCTCTTATGGAGATATACAAGGGGATAAATGCTGTTTTCATGCCTGTGAACACAACATCCATTCTGAAGCCCATAGCTCAAGGAGTAATTTACACTTTCAAATCTTATTATCTCAGAAATACATTTCATAAGGCTACAGCTGCCATAGTGACTCCTCTGATGGATCTAAGCAAAATCCATTGAAAACTTTCTGGAAAAGAGTCACCATTCTACATGCCAGCAAGAACATTCATGATTCATGGGAGGAGGTCAAAATACCAATAGTAACAGGAGTTTGGAAGGTGTGGATTCCAATGCTCATGGATGGCTTGGTGGGATTAAAAAATTCAGTGGAGGAAGTTGCTGCAGATGTGGAAACAGCAAGAGAACTAGAATTAGAAGGGGAGCCTGAAGATGGGACTGAATTGCTGTAACCTCATAATAAAACTTGAACCTATGAGGAGTTGCTTGTTATGGAGAAACAAAGAAAATGGTTTCTTGAGACAGAATCAAAATGTACTCCTGAAGAAGATGCTGTGAACGTTGTTGAAATGATAACAAAGGATATGGAATATTCCATAAGTTTAGTTGATACAGCAAGTGGCAGGGTTTAAGAGGATTGACTCTGACTATCAAAGAAGTCCTACTATGGGTAAAATGCTATCAAACAGCATTGCATGCTACAGAGAAATCTTTTGTGAAAGGAAGAGTCAATCAATGCAGCAAACTTCATTGTTATCTTTAAGAAATCGCCACAGCCACCCCAACTGTCAGCAACAACCACCCTATCAGCAGCCATCAACACTGAGGCCAAGATCCTCCAAGAAAAAAATATTAGGATGCCCTGAAGGCTCAGATGATTTTAGCATTTTTTAGCAATAAAGTATTTTAAAATTTAGGTATGTGCATTATTTTTAGACATAATGTTATTGCATACATAATAGACTACAGTATAGTATAAACGTAACTTTTATATGCACTGGGAAACCAAAAAACTTGTGTGACTCTTTTTATTGCAGTGGTTTGGAACCAAACTTGCAATATCTCTGCAGCATGCCTATACTTCTTCTTGGCTGATAGTTATCTGTCTATTGATGAATCTGTAAAAACAAGAATCATTCATTCTTCTGCAAATATTTACTAAGCAGCCATTATACACAAGGCATGGTCTTAGGTGCTGGGAATATAGCAGTAAATAAAAGAGGCCAAGTCTCTGTTCTCACGGAACTTACATGCTTTAGAGGTGGGAAGCTGTCAGTAAACAAAAACAAATAAATAAGATGTTTGAGAAGTGCTGAGAAGACAATAAAACAGATAATATACGAAAAAACTTTAAAAGTATCTCTACAGTGTTACCCACTAAAAAATGTTCACCAGTTCCACTATGGTACCTGAGCCAATCCTATATATGTATATCACTGTTCATTATGATGTAATAGGATAGGAGCATGAGGCCTGTAGTAATTTGCTTTACTAAAGAAAACTGTTTTGACCAGGCGTGGTGGCTCACATCTATAATCTTAACACTTTGGGAGGCTGAGCTGGAAGGATCGCTTGAGCCCAGCAGTTCAAGACCAGCCTGGGCAATATAGTAAGACCCTGTGTCTCTACAAAAAAATAATTTTTAAAAAACTAGCCAGGTGTGGTAGCATGCACCTGTAGTCTCAGCTACTTGGGAGGCTGAGGTGGGAGGATAGCTTGAGTCTGGGAGATCAAGGCAGCAGTGAGCCATTTCATGCTACTGTACTCCAGCCTAGGAAACAGAAGGGGACTTTGTCTTAAAAAAAAAAAAAAGGCAAAAGAAAAGAAGAAAAGGAAAACTTTTCCAGAAGCCCAGCAGGCATATCTTAGTATTCCCGATATCTAAATTAATTTATTTATCTAGTATCTAAATTTGGTGACTTAGGTATTTCTAGCTAGTTGCATGTGTTGATTTTCAAGATAACTGATACTTATCAACATGAGCCTCTTCCTGCAAAATTCTGCCACTGTCAGAATACTAGCTATTCTTGCCACTCCTGCTGACTTCCCTGTATGTCTTTTTCTATGGGCTGAATAAAACTCCTAACTACAAACTAAAAGTTAAAAACAAAAACAACCAAGATGTATCTGAAGTCAGATATATTTTATATGACTTTTTAGCTCATTCATTTTCGGGATGCAATATAATTCAAAGCAGAGAATAAGATGAAACATATTCATGATCCAAAATTAACCATTTTGTTAGTGGAGAAAGGAAGAATATAGATGTTTTTTGACAAGTAATTATTGGGGACTGAGTTTGCACTTTATAGGTAGGAATATTTTTCCAGTAACTCAGCCAAAGGTCCTTCTTCTAGTCAAATAAAATAAAAACTTCAATTCATAATACTTAACCAAGTTCTTTTTTTTCCATTTGTGAGTATGTGCGCAGTTTTATGGATTTTAATGACAACCACAATTAGGATACAGAACAATTTTACTGTTAATTTTAATTTTTACAATTCTGTGCTGATTAATATTTTAACACTAGCATGTGTTTTTTATTTTGATAAGAGAAACTTAAAGATCTTATCTCATTTAGAGAGAGTGCTCTAGCGAAAATCAGAGAAGATATATTAGTGGGGTATGAAACTAGAGGAAGGATAGAAGACAAGTAATAAAATAACCCAACATTGCTAGAGGGAATGTAACTCAACTGAGCATATATGTCAAGAAATCAAGAGAGGCCAGGCATGGTGGCTCACGCCTGTAATCCCAGCACTTTGGGAGGCCGAGGACGGTGGATCACCTGAGGTCAGGAGTTCAAGAGCAGCCTGGCCAACCTGGTGAAACTCCATCTCTACCAAAAATGCAAAAATTAGCCAGGTGTGGTGGCATGGCCTGTAATCCCAGCTACTCAGGAGGCTGAGGCAGGAGAATCGCTTGAACCTGGGAGGCAGAGGTTGCAGCCACTGCACTCCAGCCTGGGCAACAGAGCAAGACCCTGTCTCAAAAAACAAAACAAAACAAAAAGAAATCAAGACAAATGAATAAAGGAAAAAAAAATCCTAAGAACTTTCTGACAAGGAAACTAAAATTAAAACTGACCTTAACATGAAACAGTATAATTAGGGCTTGCTGTGATGAACATCACTACTTCTTTGCACTTATTAGGAAATTTGTCTGCTAAGTCAGTATAGACAGACTATGGAAATTTATGAGGAGGAAGGTACTCCTTACGTTTGAAGGTCTAGAACTGCTGTCCAACATGGAAGCCACTAGCTACATATTACTATCATTGAGCTCTTGAAGTATGGTGGCTAATTAGAATTGAGATGTACTGGATTTGTATAAAAGTTACTATAAGAAAGATGGTAAAGTATTTCATTAATAACTTTTTTTTTTTTGAGGCAGAGTCTCACTCTGTCACCGAGGCTGGGGTTCAGTGGCACGATCTCGGCTCACTGCAACCTCTGCCTCCTGTGTTCAAGTGAGCACGTCTGGCTAGTTTTTGTATTTGTATTTTTATTTATTTTTATTTTTATTTTTTGAGACAAACTCTCACTCTGTCACCCAGGCTAGAGTGCAGTTGTGCAATCTCGGCTCACTGCAACCTCTGCCTCCCAAGTTCAATTGATTGCCTCCCAAATTCAAGTGATTCTCGTGCCTCAGACTGCTGAGTAGCTGGGATTACAGGCGTATACCACCAGGCCTGGCTAATTTTTGTATTTTTAGTAGAGACAAGGTTTCATTCACCATGTTGGCCAGGCTGGTCTAGAACTCCTGACCTCAGGGGATCCACCCACCTTGGCCTCCCAAAGTACTGGGATTACAGGTGTGAGCCACCATGCCCGGCCTAATTTTTGTATTTTTAGTAGAGATGGGTTTTCACCATGTTGGCCAGGCTGGTCTCGAACTCCTGACCTCAAATGAGCTGCCTGCCTCGGCCTCCCAAAGTGCAGGGATTACAGGTGTGAGCCACCATGCCCGGCCATTAATAATTTTTTTAAGTTACATGTTGAAATGATAGCATTTTGGATGTGCTGGGTTAAATAAAATTTAAAACTATTTGACCTGTTAATTCTAACTTTTTAAATTGTGGCTACTAGAACATTTAAAATTACATTATATGTCTTTATAATGTTTAGAAATTATTATTACTTTTAGAGATGGGGCCTCACTAAAATAATAGTCTGCCCCATCAGGCCTTGAACTCCTGGGCTCAAGGGATTCTCCTGTTTCAGCCCCAGGAGTAGCTGGGACTACAAGCGCTCACCACTATGCCCAGCTAAAACCACATTATATTTCTATTGGTGCTAATCTAGAATGTCACTGGTCAACTCTATGAAAACCACTTTGCACAGGCTGAGAGCATAGTACTCATAAGGCCAGTGATATGGGTTACATCTTTAACTATAGTCTTTTTTTTTTTTTTTTTTTGAGACGGAGTCTTGCTCTTTTGCCCAGGCTGGAGTGCAGTAGCGCGATCTCGGCTCACTGCAACCTCTGCCTCCTAGGTTCAAGCGATTCTTCTGCCTCAGCCTCCCAAGTAGCTGGGACTACAGGCATACACCACTACGCCCAGCTAATTTTTGTATTTTTAGTAGAGACGGGGTTTCACCATATTGGCCAGGCTGGTCTTGAACTCCTGACCTTGTGATCCACCCGCCTCAGCCTCCCAAAGTGCTGGAATTACAGGCGTGAGCCACCGCGCCCGGCCAGTTACATCTTATATAAGTCAGTAAGAAGAGGTAATTGTGCCTGCATACTTGAGCTCAGTCAATTTTAGCAGAAAAATGAAACTCATCAAAAGAGAAATAGGTATAGATATAGACATCTTCAATATGCTATGAAATGCATTTAAAAACCCACATGGATTAATGAATGAATTGAGGGATAGACAGATACCCAAGAAAGCACGTACAATAGAATGTTAATGGTGGAATCTAAGGAGACAGCTGTGTTAAGCGTTCACTATAATACATTCTTTAAACTTTGTTATATTTTTGAAAATTTTTTAAATAAAATGTTGATAAAAAGGGAAACAGGAAGGCTGTAGCAACATGGAATAGTAGAAAAAGGAATGAATGACAGGGTTAGAAGACCTGTTACAGACACCCTCCTCTTTAAAAATGTTGTATGCTTTGTAGTTTCTTTATTGATGGTGAATAGGACAACAATGTATTTGTAGTAATATTGAAGAAGGTAATTTTTTGTGATTACAACAGTTCTTAACTTTCCTTGTCTGATTTCTGCCTTCAGGAAGTAAGCCTTTAATAATGCAGAATTGTAAGGTCTTTTTATTTTACATTCAAGAACTGAATTTTGAGAGTAAAGAGTTAAAGCGTGTAGGCAATAACATTTCAGCATGTATCTCATGTACTGATATAAATATATGCATGTGCCCAGAGGGCTCCGGCATCCCCAGGTAAATGGCCTGACAGTATACATTTGTTTGGCATATTAGGCTGTTAGCCTTAAAGAAAAAAAAATAAAAGATACACAGCCACCTTGGGAAGAAAAATTTAAAAAGAGAGGCCTCCATGTGATATTAATAATCTTAAAAGCAGGAAAATGTAGGGGTTAAAATCACAACCCTGAATGTAATAAGTTCATTTGTTAAGATTTCAACACTGCTAAATTACAAAGAAATGATACATGCATAATCCCTACAGAGAAGAAAACTTCTAATCGTCCTTCTAAGTGAGCATTAGAACATGATGAATATTTCATATAAATTATGCATCTTAATATGGAAATGGAATGGACCTTGACAAAAAATCCAGTTTAGCCCCATGGTCTCAGGAACATAAAATCTTAGCACTCCCACCTTAGAAAGGAGATGATTAAGGCCCAGAGAGGCTCACTATCTTACCTATAGTCACCCAGTCAATAAATAGTGGTGGTGGGATGGTGTGCAGTTCTCCTGCCTTCTGCTATATGACGATGTTGCTAGTCTATAGACTTATGGTAGAGAAGAAGATGATTTCAGGTTAGAAGTGAACACAGGAATGATCTATCATCTCGAATTACAAAGTTTAAACCTGGGTCTGGTTGGTGGGAATATAAAGCTGTATGAAATAGCTATGGGTTTGAACAGAGTAGACCTGGCCAGTACTTAAAACAGAAGTCCCAGCTATTAAACAGTGAACTACTACTGATAATTTCTGGGGATTAATGTTATCGTGATTATCTTCCTCCAAACTCTAAAGCCTGGCCACATTCTCATCAGGGGAAGAAGGAAGCAGAATAACAGTGTCCTCCACCTCACTCAGGGAATTCGCTAACAGCATTCCCTCACTCCTCTCCCAGCTAATGACCTCAAGGATTCAGGGATATGAAAAACAAACCTTCTTCACCAGAAAGACTAGAGGATCAAAAGGGACAATGTCCATCATAAGTAGCACTCTATCACAAGTCACGTTTGGTGCAAAAACACAGACTAAAAGGAGTCACCAAACATTCTGCAAGTCTGAAAATGCACTTCAAGTCAAATATTCATTCAACATTTTTTTTTTGTACCTATGACATGCCAAACACCATGCTGGATATTGTGATTTCTAAAACAAATAACAGACCCTGTTGTCAAGGAGCTGAGATCACTGCAATGGTGTGACTGGTGGTATGACAGAGATTATAATAAGCTTCTTAGAGAGAACATAGGAGGGGTCAAGTGCACAGACTGAAGAGGACTTGGTGGCAGGGGTAGCATGGAGATTAGGGAAGACTTCCTGGAGAGGAACCCCCAAATTGAGACCTGAAGGGTGAGAAGAAATTAGCCACGTTTTCATCCCTGAGAGGTGTGAGAAAAAACAAACAGACAAAAAACTGTGTGTATGAAGCCACCATGGTGATAGTGCAAACTTTCTACTTCAAAAACACTTCAAAAACATATAAATATCTAATTAAAACAAACAAAAACCACTAATAACTTTTCTTTCACTTCTGAAACTGCTTTTCTCTGTTAATAGAGCAGATATCACTGGGTATGGTGGGTCATGCCTTTAATCTCAACACTATGGAAGGCCAAGGTGGGAGGATTGCTTGAGCCCAGGAGTTCGAGACCAGCCTGGGTAACATAGTGAGACCTTGTCTCTATATTTAAAACTGTAGGCCAGGCATGGTGCCTCACGCCTGTAATCCCAGCAATTTGGGAGGCCGAGGTGGACAGATTGCCTGAGGTCAGGAGTTCGAGACCAGTCTGGCCAACATGGTGAAACCTCATCTCTACTAAAAAATAAAATACAAAAAAATTATCTAAGCATGGTGGCATGCGCCTGTAATCCCAGCTACTCAGGAGGCTGAGGCAGGGGAACTGCTTGAACCAGGGAGGTGGAGGTTGCAGAGGGCCGAGATCATGCCACTGCACTCCAGCCTGTGCAACAGAGTGAGACTCCATCTCAAAACAACAAAAACTGCATATTTTTTTAAAAAATAGAGCAGATGTTGAAGAATGTTGACAAAGCCCATAAAGAGAGAAAATAATAGTATCATTAAGCTCAGGTTCTGGCATAGAAAATCTGGGTTTGCATCCCAATTCTGACATTTACTAGCTCTGAATTTATCATGGGTGATTTATCATTGACTTCTCTAACCCTCAGTTTTTACATTTGTAAAATAAAAATAATACCTTATTAGACTGTTGAGAGGATTAAATGAAATAATGTGTATTAAGTACTCAAAACAGTTGCTGGTACACGTGAAATTCTTAATAAATGTTAGTGAAAAACAAAAAAAGCAAAAGATGTTGGGGCCATTATGAATAAGTCAACTGGAAATACCATAAAGGCTTAATATTTCTGAACAACTGGACAGAAAGACTAGTCTGAACTACAAGAAAATCTGAGAAATCTAAGAAATGTTACTTGCAGTTCTTGTACATAGAGTTACCGGTACAATGAACACGTTGCTGATATTGTCTTCTGCTACAGATATTTATCTTTTTTTTTTCTTATTTCCCCCAAGAGACTATAAAACTCTTAAGGATAAAGACTATGTTTCTTTCACCTTTGTACTTCTGAAACACCCAGTACAGGGCCTTAAAACAAGGAGGCCCTCAAAAAATATTTGATGAATAAAATGATTAGGATGTTCAGATCAATGTAGTTGTGGTCACTGAAGACAGGCTAAATAAATTTGGTAACTTTGTAGCATAGCAATATCTTAAAATGTATACATTAAAATCATAAAGTAACTAGAATGTGATTCATTAAAGAAACTGAACAGTATTCTTAAGTGGTAACTTTGTGACTAGGGAGGCAGGAGTCTTGACACATAAAATTAAATGTTAGGTTTTGTGGTCTCATTGACCTATTTTCTTTCTCAAGCAGAAATTTTTTTTCTCATTTCTTTCTTAAATCTTTTCCCAACACTACTTTCCAGTAACATGACCATGTGACATGAGTATCACCTTTGACAACGGTTTAAAGTGGAAGAAAAAAAATTAAAGGAGAAAGGTAAATAAGCAGAGTATTACCTAAGAATACAAAGTGTTCCTCCACAGGAAGTTTTTTGTGGTTGCCAGATTAAAGGAGGTGACATACCACATGTGAAATACAAAGCTCAAGATAACTATACAATATGTACATACTTAGTGGTTCAGAATTTAATGAACCAATCCAATAAATAACCTTAGGATGTTCTTGCTTTATCTTCAAAGGAGAATTTTTGTTGTCATTGCCTCAATGCAATAATAAAATGATTGGTTCTATCAAAAGAATATCTTTTTTTTTGAGATGGAGTCTCGCTGTCGCCCAGGCTGGAGTGCAGTGGCGTGATCTCAGCTCACTGCAGGCTCCGCCCCCTGGGGTTCACGCCATTCACCTGCCTCAGCTTCCCGAGTAGCTGGGACTACAGGCGCCTGCCACCTTGCCCGGCTAATTTTTTGTATTTTTTAGTAGAGATGGGGTTTCACTGTGTTAGCCAGGATGGTCTCGATCTCCTGACCTTGTGATCCGCCCGCCTCAGCCTCCCAAAGTGCTGGGATTACAGGCATGAGCCACTGCGCCCGGCCTCAAAAGAATATCTTTAGACTAACATCTGGATTTTTAATTTAATTTTAATTTTTTTGAGACAGGGTATCACTCTGTCATGCAGGCTGCAGTGTAGTGGTGTGATCTTGGCTCACTGCAGCCTCCACTTCCTGGGGTCAAGTGATCCTCCCACCCCAGCCTCCCAAGTAGCTGGGAATACAGAAACCCACCACCACACCCGGCTAATTTTTCCATTTTTTGTAGAGATGGGGTTTCGCCATGTTGCCCAGGCTGGCCTCGAACTCTTCAAATGCTAAAGTGATCATTGCAATTAAATAAAAACAATTGAGCTGAAGTGCCAATTTCATTAGTACAGCTGAACTAGTGAAAAACAGGTACAGCCAAACAAAATTAATGCAAAATAATCAAAACTTTTGAGTGCATCAAGTATGGAAAAAAGTTCTCAAGTTCTAAAGTATTTCAAACCACAGAAAGGGTAAGTTCTTTTCTTTGCATTTCCAGTAACTCTAAAAATAAACCTTTATTATTTTCCAGATTATTTTTAAAAAACCTTCTTATTAAAAAAATTTAACACTACACAAATACATAATATCAAAAACCAACATTTTATTTAAACTTCTCCTTTGGAGGTAACTGGTGCTATCAATTGAGTTTTAACAACCACTTTTCAGGCCAAGTGCCCTGGCTCACACCTGTAATCCCAGCACTTTGGGAGGCTAAGGTGAGGGGATTGCTTGAGGCCAGGAGTTCAAGACCAGCCTGGGCAACATGGCAAGTCTCCATCTCTACAAAAAAAATTTTTTTAATTAGCCAGGTGTGGTGACACATGCCTGTTGTCCTAGCTACTCAGGAGGCTGAGGCGGAAGGACTGCTTGAGTCCAGGAGTTCAAGGCTGCAGTGAGCTATAATCCTGCCACTATACTCCAGCCTGGGTGATAGAAGGAGGCCCTGTCTCTAAAAAATAAAAAAACCAAACTAACCAACTAAACAAAAAACCACCTTTTGATCGCATGAGACAGTAATAGGAGAGCTGCTCTAAATAAGTTTATACTAATTGCTTAAACTTCTCCTTTTATCTGTGCCCTTCCTACTCCACTGCTAAGGAAACACAAAAACAAAAATCAAAAATACATGCTAATCCTCCAAAAAGACAACCCACAAATAAGATTAACCCCTGAAAAAAAATCATAAGGTGACTGGGCAAAATTGTGACACCGAGTGGCAGAAACACATTTCCTTTAGTTGCCCTCAATAATAAAAAACAGGAACAGCATTTTTCTTTCAAAGATGATTGGAGGAACCTACCTAATTATCATGTTTTTTAGCTTTTAAAAAATAATTTTGTGAGGCCAGGCGTGGTGGCTCACGCCTGTAATCTCAGCACTTGGGAGGCTGAGGCGAGCGGATCACAAGGTCAGGAGATCGAGACCACGGTGAAACCCCGTCTCTACTAAAAATACAAAAAATTAGCCGGGCGTGGTGGCGGGTGCCTGTAGTCCCAGCTACTCGGGAGGCTGAGGCAGGAGAATGGCGTGAACCTGGGAGGTGGAGCTTGCAGTGAGCCGAGATCACACCACTGCACTCCAGCCTGGGTGACAGGTCGAGACTCTGCCTCAAAAAAAAAAAATAATAATAATAATTTTGTGGCCGGGCACGGTGACTCATGCCTGTAATCCCAGCACCTTGGGAGGCCCAGGTGGGCAGATCACCTGAGGTCAGGAGTTTGAGACCAGCCTAACCAACACAGTGAAACCCCATCTCTACTAAAAATACAAAAATTAGCCAGATGTGGTGGTGCACACCTGCAATCCCAGGTATTCAGGAGGCTGAGGCATGAGAATCACTTAAACTGGGAGGCGGAGGTTGCAGTGAGCCAAGATCGCACCACTGCAAGATCGCACCACTGCACTCCAGCCTGGGTGATAAGAGTGAGACTCAGTCTCTAAATAAATAAATAAATAAATAAAATTTTGTATTCAATGAGGCATTTTGTAGTGCCAGAGAGTAAGGAAGTACTAAAAAAAAAATAAAGAAACAAAAAACACCTACAGCAACAAAAAGCTTGCAATGGCCAAAGGTAGAACACTGTGAGCAACAAAATAAGCAGTATTAGATTATAACCCAAAGTACTAAAAATAAATATCCATGAGTCCATACTACCATAAATAAATAATAAGGTAGAACAGACAATTTCATGGGGAGAATTCCAAATAATTTATGTAAATACTCTGCCCTCAAGGAAGTGAAACATAACTCCTCCCGCCAGCTCTTTAACTGAGGGCTGCACATAGTGACTTCCTTCTGAAGAGTACAGTATGGCAAGGGGAAAAAAAAGAGTAACTTTACAGTTGAGAAAGCTGACAAAACTTCCTTAGCCAGGTGATCAAGGTTAACATCAACAGTGATAAGTCATGTTGATACTATCTACTTTTGATATGGTATGATGAGAATGGCATTTTGCCTCTGTGGTCTTCCTACCCAAAACCCACAACTGCAGTCTAATTATGAAAAACACAACATAAAAATCCCAATTGAGGGACATTCTACAAAATATTTGACCATTATTCTCAAAATTGTCAATTTCTTCATCAAAACTGAAGAAAAGTCTGAGTGACTGTCATAGGAACAAGAAGCCTAAAAAAACAAAATGACTAAATGTAATATGGTATCCTGGATGGGATTCCAGAAGAGAACAAGGACAATAAGCAAATCTAAATAAAGTATGGACTTTAGTTAATAGTAATATATCAATATTGGTTCACTAATTTTGACAAATGTACCATACTAATATCTTAGTGATAGAAAAAACTGGGTGTGGGGTATATGAGAACTCTACTAATCTTTGAAACTTTTCTATAAATTTATAACTTTTCTAAAATAAAAGTCTTATTGTAAAAAACTTTAAAATCTACTATATATATAACATATATATAATTTTCTCAGATGGGATAAGTAAATATCATAAAAGTCAATTATTCCTGAAGAATTATTTTATTAATAAAAATAATATAACACTAATTTTAAAATAGTTTAAATGAGATATAAGAAATGGAGATGCTAAAACAAAATACTGGAGAGTAATTAAGAATTTTGCATACTTAGGCCGGGCGCGGTGGCTCACACCTGTAATCCCAGCACTTTGGGAGGCCAAGGTGGGCAGATCACGAGGTCAGGAGTTCAAGACCAGCCTGGCCAAGATAGTAAAACCCTGCCTCTACTAAAAATACAAAAATTAGCTGGGCGTGGTGGCGGGTGCCTGTAATGCCAGCTACTCGGGAGGCTGAGGCAGAGAATTGCTTGAACCCGGGAGGTGGAGGTTGCAGTGAGCCAAGATCGCGCCACAGCACTCTAGCCTGGGCAACAGAGTAAGACTCTGTCTAAAAAGAAAAACAAAACAAACAAACAAACAAAAAATTTTGCATACTTAATATTTTCACAATCATGGAATTGTCGTGGCTTTTGGGATTTTCACCTTCAAGTTCTTTTGGTAAAATATTAATACTGTTAAAATACTGTATTTTTATCTTGCAGGATTATTTTGGTTCATTTGAAGAGGAATGGCTGTTTCCACTTATCCTCCAAGCTTAAACCCAATAAGATTACCTGTTATTTCTTTCCTCAACAGATGAGAAAATTTTCAGGGGGTTTTCCTGATATAACAGAGGCTTTCATAACATAACATGGAGAAAGAGAGACCTATTATAATTGGAAAGTTTCCATTTCAATTAATTCTGTAACTTTACATGCATAAGCAATTTCTACTTATTTATAGTCTAGGTAAGACTGACTAAACTAAATGATGTCAGGTTGACTTTGCAAGCTTCTTTTTTCACATTAAAGAAATAATACGGTCTCAGTCCGTTCACACAAAACACCTGAGACTAGGTAATTTATAAAGAACAGAAATTTGTTTCCTCAGAGTTCTGGAGGCTAGGAATTCTAAGATCAAGATGCCAGCAGGTTCTGTATCTGGTGAAGGCCTTGGGTCTCTGCTTCCAAGATGGCACCTTGAACACTGTGTCCTCACACAGTGAGGCAAAAGGAACAGAAGGACAAAAAGAGCTGAACTCACTCCCTCAAGCCCTTTTATAAGGGTGCTAATCCCATCCACGAGGGCAGAGCCCTCATGACCTAATCACCTCCTAAAGGCCTCACTTCTTAATACTGTGAAATTGAGAATTAAGTTTCAACATGAATGTGGAGTGGACACATTCAAACTATAGCAAGTACTCACTATAATTTTTTTTTTTTTTTTTTTTTTTTTTTTTAGATGGAGTCTCACTCTCTCGCCAGGCTGGAGTGCAGTGGTGCAATCTCGGCTTACTGCAACATCCGCCTTCTGGGTTCAAGCGATTCTCCTGCCTCAGCCTCCCGAGTAGCTGGGACTACAGGCACGCACCACCATGTCCAGCTAATTTTTGTATTTTTTTTTTTTCAATGGAGTTTCACTCTTGTTGCCCAGGCTGGAGTGCAATGGCACGATTTCGGCTCACTGCAGCCTCCGCCTCCCGGGTTCAAGCAATTCTCCTGCCTCAGCCTCCGGAGTAGCTGGGATTACAGGTGCCCGCCACCACGCCTGGCTAATTTTTTGTATTTTTAGTAGAAACGGGGTTTCGCCATGTTGGTCAGGCTGGTCTCGAACTCCTGACATCAGGTGATCCACCTGCCTCCGCCTCCCAAAGTGCTGGGATTACAGGCGTAAGCCACCACGCCCGGCCTAATTTTTGTATTTTTAGTAGAGACGGGGTTTCACCATGTTGGCCAGGATGGTCTCAATCTCTTGACCTCGTGATCTGCCCGCTCAGCCTCCCAAAGTGCTGGGATTACAGGCGTGAGCCACTGCGCCCAGGCCTCACTATAATTATTTAACAGACATCGAAGGCAATTCTGATACTAGAACTTACATAAGTACCTCTTCAGAGTGCTTACTACACAGCAGTAATATTAGGGACATATGCTTCTTTTTGTAACCAAACTTTTAAAGAACTGAAATTATAATTATAAAATTTTAAAACAAGGTCTAGCCCTGCTGTGGATTACCATGGATCTGAAGTGAAAAATCAGCTTACAAATTTATTTTCCAAAAGAGTCAAAGGGCAGGAGTCCTCCTATTTAGTCTTCTCACCAACTTCCTAGCATTAGTTATTGCTGAGGTATTGAGGCCTGTTTAGTACTTTCAGAAGCCTCTCTCAAGCTCACCCACTGTCCTCCTGACTCCTTTACTGCTGATGCTTACACAATCCATTCACCGGTTCATAACAAGAATGTTGTGAATAGTACTCAGAGTGCCCACATGGCCCTGCCCTCTGAGGGTTCACAGGAAAAATCCCTTTGGTTTCAATATTAGGAATAATGGAACATTCTCTGAACAATTTGTTTCTATTTAATCTTATGAATTATGTGAAGCCTATAAATGAATGAGTCTTATAGTGGAAATAGCTCCTTTGGAAGATATACCAGAATTGGGTGTTCCTTCAAATTTCCCCATTCTCCAAAGCTCTGATTTCTCCCTTCTGCTACTGCTCTTAGCCTACCTCCTTTGAGAATCTCTTTAGGAAAGAGAAATGTTTATGACGAGAATATGAGGTACTTACAAATGATGTGCAAGCAGATAAAAGCATGAGCCCCTGCTCTTAAGTGATCATGTTATCATCTTCAGGTTTGCTGACAGAATTTACAGCCAAATTAATAGAGCACTTCACCATATGCATTTTGTGCACCAACCTTAAACCTTTTATTTCCCTAAGCTTATTTTCCCTTTGTACCCTTTTTACATTAACTTTATTTTAACTTATTTTAAATTTATTTTATTTTCTGTATCGCATATATTATAACCATCTTACATCTTTCATAAGACAAAATGGGGTAGAAATAATATACCAATAAGGAGTATCCACTTGAGTTGGCAGAGTGAATACTCTAAGGAACAATATACCCTTCCTAATACTATCTAGAAAAAAAGCCATGTCTAAATCACTGCAAAAGAAATCTAAGATCTGAACTGATCTTAATCAACTGATCTTAATCGTATTTGACTGGGATAAAAATCAGCCTTTATATTAGTGAAAATTGTGAAACAGAAACAATTTTAAAAGGAAAAAAATGCTGTTTTAAAATAAAAATTACCAGAAAATTATGATTAAAGTGTTACCACTGTAATAATTAGGTAAGAATAATTTATATAGCTTTATAAACAGTTTAAGTAAATTTACTACTTACTCTGCAATTGCTGTTTACCTTACTGACAACAAATATTTAAACTTTTCTTGTTAAAATGGATATTATATTTTCATAAGTGGCCTCTTCCTACCACACTCTCAAGGAGAGTGTTTTAAAACACTGTCATGGAAGCAAGATATACACAATAATGACTCACGAGACAATCTCACCACACCCTAAATGGTTATCACACAGACATTATCAATGACACATCAGTGATGGGAAATCAACTTGCTATGAGGATTTTGCCAGAGAGAGAACAGATATGGGAGCTTGGCAACACAGTGTTTTTAATGCTGTTCGAAGACACTGGATCACTTGACTTCTACAACAATTGGGGAAATCTTGTTTCAAACACTATGCAGAATGTTCCTTTCTGGGACATTTGAAAAGAAAGGACTATTGAAGCCAAATCACTATAGAAATTTTGCCTGGCTCCATTCATCTTGCTAGTTATGCCCTTGATCACTTCACTAAAAACCCACCTGACAGTTGATCATTAACTTCATTAGCAGTTGGTAAGAATAATTCTGAGTGATGCAGACTATCCCAGCAGTCACACGACAAAACATAACTCTTAACACATGTCAAGGCAGGAGTGGGTGAAGTGATACATGACAAAAGGAAGTAGTCAGCCTGGCACTGTTTGACCTAGGGCAATATGACTTCCCTGAGTTGCCATGTCATGAAAAATGAATAGTAAGAAAAAACCCAAGAACCATTCTTTTGTGTTCTTTAGTGAATTCTGGATTGGCATCCACTAATGCAAATTTGTTTCCTCAAGTCACTTATATCACCCTTGACTACCCAGCAGTAACTCCTTAAAACTAAGGAGTCATGATTAGATTTACTTTTCCCCATGTGATGAAAATATTTATTTTCTGAGACAGGGTCTCACTCTGTTACCCAGGATGGAGTGCATCAGTGCAATCACGGCTCACTGCAGCCTAGATCTTCAGGGCTCAAGTGATCCTCCCCCCGCCTCAGCCTCCTGAGTTGGTGGGACTACAGGTGTGTGCTACCATACCCAGCTTATTTTTAAAAATTTATTTTTCGCAGACATGGCAGGGGGCAGGGGGGTCTCACTATGTTGCCCAGGCCGGTCTCTAACTCCTGGGCTCAAGTGGTCCTCCCACCTCGGCCTCCCAAAGTGTTGGGATTACAGGTATGAGCCACCATGCCTGGCCTGAAATAGCACTTAAATGCTGCTACCTGATTAGTTGTTTTAAGATTCACAGCCCAAGTTTATAATTTCTATTGACTTATTTATTTTTAGATCTTCTTCCAAGAATCCACATTAACAGTGACTTGTTTGGATGATATTTGTTGGGGGATATTTCAGATTCCCTAGGGAGAAACTTACAATTACATTGCTTTGATATTACATATAATTACTTTAAGTCTGAGGTTTTTCCCAATTTATACATTCTCCTTGGACTCCTTAACATATGTTTCTTAAAGTCATAATCTAGGTAATTTAAACTATTATAATACTAAAGTAACTCCTTGATAACATAACTGTTGGTTATGAAAACATGAGAAACTTCTTTTTTGAAAATGAAAGAAGTATGTCACTCTTAGAACTAAGTTCTAGTTTCCTAAGTTTCACATATATAGTTAAAAAAATAGATTTCTACCCTAAGAATCATTAAAAGACCTATCTGACTTCTAAAATTGCTTGTTTTTGAGTTTCTCAAATTCAAGTTTGAAAATTAATATTCTGCAGAAGAGCAGAAACATTATTGTTTAAGTTTATACCATTAAAGATTTATTTTAGTTTCTTATCTTTAAAATATGTGTGAGTTTTTAAAAAGAACTAGAATAAGTATTTGTAAAAATACATAACTATATAAAGGAAGAAGTGACTGGTCAGTGGAGAATTTCTACTTCCAGGCTTTTTTCCCTGAATATACATAAAAACACACACAGTAATTTTTTTTTTATTTTCAAAAAATGGGATCATCCTGTACATTTTGTTTTCAACTTGTCTTTTTCATGTATCATGGGTACCTTTCTATGTCAGTAAACTCACCTCCAGTACTCAGCTGGCTTCTGTATAATTTCCAATTTTTTGCTATTACAGAGATACAATGAAAATTATGTATCTTTATGTACCTGTGCAAATATTTCTGCAGAACAGATTTCTGAAAGTGGAACTGATACATCACTGTATATTTTGAATAGATACAGTACCAAACAGACTCCATAAAGCTGAATTAACTTACATTCCCATGTATGGCATAAAAGAGTATGGCCTAGTTAATGTTTTCTAATATCTATAATTAAAATATTTTATATAATAAAACACCGCATATGCTAATACCACATTTATCTGAACACTGTTCAAATATGTTTCATATAAATGAATTTCAAGATAAATAAAACTTAAAATCATGTGTGAGAGGAACTTTCTGGAAAGCATTATGATTTTCTTGCCTTCTTAATTATGCAGATAGTTACAATTTACGATTTTCTTTACAATTATAAATTTTCAAAAAAGAAATCACAATTTGCCTATCTTCTGAAATAGGATATACTAGTCATAGTTTAAGACTTTCTTTATAATTTTGAAGATTATATATTGGATGCTACTTTCTTTAATACAGTAATGGCTGTTGAGGCTACTGAGCTGTTTGCTGGAAGGCTGAGCTGGATCCAGAAGGTTGTACTTTTTGACTTTTTAAAAAAAAATTAATTAATTAATTATACTTTAAGTTCTGGGATACACGTGCCAAACGTGCAGGTTTGTTACATAGGTATACACGTGCCATGGTGGTTTGCTGCACCCACCAACCCGTCATCTACATTAGGTATTTCTCTTAATGCTATCCCTCCCCTAGCCCCTCATCCCCTGACAGGCCCTGGTGTGTGATGCTCCCCTCCCTGTGTCCATGTGTTCTCATTGTTCAACTTGTACTTACGAGTGAGGACATGAGGTGTTTGGTTTTCTGTTCCTGTGTTAGTTTGCTGAGAATGATGGTTTCCAGCTTTCTCCATGTCCCTGCAAAGGACATGAACTCATCCTTTTTTATGACTGCATAGTATTCCATGGTGTATATATGCCACATTTTCTTTATCCAGTCTATCACTGATGAGCATTTGGGTTGCATTCTTGTACACCAATAATAGACAAACAGAGAGCCAAATCATGAGTGAACTCTCATTCATAATTGCTACAAAGAGAGTAAAATACCTAGGAATACAACTTACAAGGGAAGTGAAGGACTTTTTGACTTCTTATGGCAGCATTTTTCTTTCAACCTGGACAGCAGTCTCTCTCTTCTCCCTAATGTAAGCATACCTGCCTCTAGTAGTAATCCCATCCCTCCACTTTCAATCCATGCATAAAAACTCTAATATGCTGCTCCTCATATATATATTTGAAAAAGAAAAAAAAATTCCTCAAACAGCTTCTCAGAGTAGACATGAGGACAGTATGTTCTTCAAAGAAGGACACCCAAGTGTGAATAAGACACCCAAGTTTTGGGACATAAGGGACAAGACATTCTACCTCTAAAGCCAGATGTTAAGAGAGAGTCTTTAAACGGGAGAAACAATTATATGGAAAAGAGTATTTAAAAGTCAAGGAGGTATGATAAAAATTCTACTTCAATATTTAACATTTCCTATTGTAAACATAATAGGGTATTTCTAAGTTTCCTTCCCACTTTAACATTATTGAAACATAATTTCAAGCATGGGGATCGAGAAACTCACATTTCTACAGTTGGGGCAAAAACAAAACAAAAAAAAATACACCCGGGATTATATACACACAAAAATACTGAGCATAGTTTATTGTATCTTAGGTGCTTTATGGTATTGAAACTTTTACAAGAGGTTATGTAAATCAACAGAAAGAAATAAAATAACTTGAGTGGCAGAAAAAATAAGAACTTACTGTCAAGTAAACACTTTACCAAATGACCTTTAATGACCAATACTTGTGCCTCTATTTTTCTCTCACTGTAGTAAAACCAACTAACAGATGGCAATCAAAACAAATTCTACAGTGTTTTCACCAAACCACTTTCTATTCAATGCCCCAAGCATGCTATAAGAATGAAAGCATTCAGTGCTGGTGTCAGCCATAACTCTTTTAAATTACATTATAAATTTTCATTCTGCTGAAGCCATTTTAACCAATTCTCAGTTATCCACAGAAATAGGGAGCAGAATTTTGAAGAGCTAGCATGATTAACTAAAATGATGTGCTTTTCCCCCCATACATCCTCTATTAGAGGAGCTTATGAACACTGAAAATCCAAAATGCAAGCTGCAAAAGGAACAAAGAACAAAAGCATTAGGACTGAATTATGGGTAGGTATGTGGGGGAAGAGAGAATGACAGAGAAAATGCAGCATTAGAAGCTTTCCACTTCATATCCTTTTTCTTTTTTTTTTTTTTCCACTCTGTCACCCAGGCTGGACTGTAGTGGCACAATCTAGGCTCACTCAACCTCTGGCTCCCGGGTTCAAGCGATTCTCCTGCCTCAGTCTCCCTAGTAGCTGGGATTACAGGCACGCGCCACCATGCCTGGCTAATTTTTGTATTTTTAGTAGAGACAGGGTTTCGCCGTGTTGGTCAGGCTGGTCTTGAACGCCTGACCTCAGGTGATCCACCCTCCTTGGTCTCCCAAAGTGCTGGGATTACAGTACAGGTGTGAGCCACCATGCCCGGCCCCTCCTTTTGTTTTCTTAATGGAAAGTTATTATACTATGTTGTCCCTGCCTCCTCAAGGGGGTCTCACAGCACCAATTATTAGTGATAACCGAAAAGAAAACCTAATTTATTGAAATGGAAGTTACAAAGGTATGTGTAAAGTATGAGTCATGGAGACTTTTAGAATTCCCTCCCTGATCATTCTAGGATAAATGGTCAACAAAAGCATGGTCTCTTTTCACAAAAAACTACTATGAAGGAACTTGATATTGAAAAAGACAATCCAGTCAAAGACAGTTTTGCATTGCCATGTTGAAACTCATCTCTAGTTCCTGGGCTAGACTTGGCAATCCTGATGTAACTGAAAATACAGACAGAAGTGACTAGGCAGAATGAGGTTACTTTGGAAGAATCAAGAAAGACCTTTGAGGTGCTGATAATAATCCAGCCATTTGAAGATGGAAGAATATTAAAGAAATAGCAAGTACGAAGATTTGGGGGCAGGAACAAATTCAGCATGTTTGAGGGGCAGGAAAAATCCTAGTGTACCTATAATTCAGTGAAAGACAATGAGAAAAAACCAGATGAGGTTGAAAAGAGAGGCAAAGACCAGATAATGAGAGTTACTATAATCCACGACGAGGAACTTGGATTTTATTCTAAGTGTAAAGGGAAGTTATTGAGGCAAGCATGAAAAAAGCAAGGAGACCACTTAGGAGTTTTGGTGAGAGATGATGTTAATGGAGATGGAAAGAAGTGACTAGACTATGGGATATTTTGGGGGGTTAAAACCAAGAAAACTTGTCAGTCTACTGGGGTTAAAACCAAGAAAACTTGTCAGTCTACTGGGGTTAAAACCAAGAAAACTTGTCAGTCTACTGGATATAGGAGTAGTGAGAAAGAGTAATTGTGGCTGGCTGGAATCCTTGGTTTTTGGTTTGAGCAATTTGGTGGATAGTAGTGCCAATTACCCACCCCAGTTTTTGTTTCTTTTTGTTTGTTTGTTTGTTTTGGTTTGGTTTTGGTTTTGGTTTTGGTTTTTGAGACTGTTGTCCAGGCTGGAGTGCAGTGGCATGATCACACCTCACTGCAGCCTCAAATTCCTGGGCTCAAGAAATCCTCCTGCCTCAGCCTTCTGAGAAGCTGGAACCACAGGTGCATGCCATCACATCCAGCTAATGTTTTTGATCTTCTGTAGAGATGGGGTCTTGCTATGTTGCCTAGGCTGGTCTCGTACTCCTGGGCTCAAGTGATTCTCCCGCCTCAGCCTCCTAAAGTGCTGGGATTACAGGTTGTATTAGTCTGTTTTCATGCTGCTGATAAAGACATACCCAAAACTGGGTAATTTATAATGAAAAAGAGGTTTAATGGACTCACAGTTCCACGTGGCTTGGGAGGCCTCACAATCATGGCAGAAGGTAAAAGGCACGTCTTACATGGCGGTGGGCCCAAGAGAGAATGAGAGAAGTGAAAGGGGAAACCTCTTATAAAACCATCAGATCTTGTAAGACTTCTTCACTACCACAAGAACAGTATGAGGGAAACTGCCCCCATGATTCAATTATCTCCCACCAAGTTCCTCCTACAACATGTGGGAATTATGGGAGCTACAATTCAAAATGAGATTTGGGTGGAGACATAGCCAAATCATATAACAGGTGCATGCTACCATGCCTGGCTTTGTTCAGAAGTATTTGTAAGAGTCCAAATAACATGTTGGGAAATGGCTGTTCATA
Organism: Pan paniscus; assembly: GCF_029289425.2. NCBI lineage: Eukaryota > Metazoa > Chordata > Mammalia > Primates > Hominidae > Pan > Pan paniscus. The sequence continues at coordinate 36,503,197 of NC_073264.2, read as the reverse complement.
AAAAGAAATCCATGAACCTAAAACTGCTCTAGGAAAATTAAGTTTATTAAATTAAAAAAGAAAAAAGAAATCCAATCCAAGAAAATCTAAAATATCTTGCAACAGATTATGATGAAGAGATGTTGGTTCAAGTGCTATATAAAAGTTGACTCAAGTAGTATGTAAGGGTCCATAACTAATACTTTTAGATACAGTCAGCCGGGTGCGGTGGCTCATGCCTGTAATCCCAGCACTTAGGGAGGCCAAGTAGTCGGATCAGGAGGTCAGGAGATTGAGACCATCCTGGCCAACATGGTGAAACCCTGCCTCTACTAAAAATACATAAATTAGCCAGACGTGGTGGCACGTGCCTGTAATCCCCGCTACTCAGGCGGCTGAGGCAGGAGAATTGCTTGAACTCCGGAGGCGGAGGTTGCAATGAGCCAAGATCATGCCACTGCACTCCAGCCTGGGTGACAGAGCAAGACTCCATCTCAAAAAAAATAAAAATAAAAATAATAAAATAAATTTAGTCATAGTTTCTTCAAAATTACAACATACTCCGGAGATTTAAATGTTACTAGACCATTTTGCAATACTTTTTTTTTTTTTTCCTTTTTGAGACAGAGTTTCACTCTTGTTGCCCAGGCTGGAGTGCAATGGCTCGATCTCGACTCACTGCAACCTCTGCCTCCTGGGTTCAAGCGATTCTCCTGCCTCAGCCTCCCGAGTAGCTGGGATTACAGGCATGCACCACCACGCCCGGGTAATTTTGTATTTTTAATAGAGACAGGGTTTCGCCATGTTGGCCAGGCTGGTCTTGAACTCCTGACCTCAGATGATCCACTCACCTCGGCCTCCCAAAGTGCTGGGATTACAGGCATGAGATACTGCACCCAGCCTTTTTTTTTTTTTTTTTTTAAGATGGAGTCTCACTCTGTCACCCAGGCTGGAGTGCAGTGGCGCAATCTCAGCTCACTGCAACCTCTGCTGCCGGGTTCAAGCGATTCTCCGGCCTCAGCCTCCCGAGTAGCTGAGATTACAGGAAAGTGCCACCACACCCAGCTAATTTTTGTATTTTTAGTAGAGACAGGGTTTCAGCATCTTGGCCAGGCTGGTCTTGAACTTCTCACCTCTTGATCCACCCGCCACAGCCTCCCAAAGTGCTGGAATCACAGGCATGAGACACTATGCCCAGCCTGCAATGCTTACTTTTTTAAAAAAATTTTATCTCATGTATTTTGGGTAAATACTATTTTCTATTCTGACAATTCAAGTAAATCTTTAATGAAAAGAGTCATGCACGAACACAAGAATCATTGTTAATAGACAACAGGATACACAATATGCATTTCTTGTTTAGATAACACAATCATTAGCCTAACCTTGTGGCTAGCATTCCTGTTATTGATCTATGGTCATATCCTCACAGCTTAAAACAGTATCTGGCTTGGAATGGGTGCTCAAGAAACAGTAATTGAATCAACCTAATAATTCCCTGCCAAGTTTCTGTAACTGTTCTTCTTAAAAGACAGGCTATATAATCAATCTGCTAGTCACTCAGAATCCTTCCCTCTTCTTTAAAAAAAAAAAAAAGCTCAGAATTTTTCTTTTTCTGAAAAACTGAAACCAGGGAAATATATTACTTTATGCAGGCTGGGCACCATGGCTCACACCCATAATCCCAACACTTTGGGAGGCTGAAGCAGGCGGATCACTTGAGCCCAGGGGTTTGAGACTAGCCTGGACAACATGGCAAGGCCCCATCTCTAAAAACAACAACAACAAAAATACTTTAAGCAAAATACAATTTACAGTTGAAAAACATCTACAAGAAAAGTAGTAAGACTTAGTCTGCGTAGATTTACAGGTTAAACAAATAAATAGGGTGAAGGTTAGTCCCCTTTAATCTCACTATATTCTAAATTATGTTGGTTTATCAGGTACTCAAGATTGAACTGTTTCCCTAACAATGCAAACTCTGTAACTGCAAGAACTAAAACTATAAAACTCTTAGAAGAAACATAGGCATTAATCTTCATGACCTTGGATTAGGCAATACTTTCTTTCTTTCTTTTTTTTTTTTTTTAGACAGAGTCTTGCTCTGTCGCCAGGCTGGAGTGCAGTGGTACGATCTCAGCTTACTGCAACCTCCGCCTCCCGAGTAGCTGGTACTACAGGCACCCACCACCACACCCAGCTAATTTTTGTATTTTCAGTAGAGACAGAGTTTCACCATGTTGGCCAGGATGGTCTTGATCTCTTGACCTCGTGATCTGCCTGTCTTGGCATCCCAAAGTTCTGGGATTATAGGCGTGAGCCACCGCGCCCAGCCCCTAGGCAATGATTTCTTAGATTAGACACCAAAAGCACAGGCAACAAAAGAAAAAATAAATTGGACTTCATCAAAACTAAAACTTCCATGCCTCAAAGGATATCATCAAAACACCGAAAAGAGAATCCAAAGCCTGGGAGAAAATACTTACAGATTATATATCTGATAAAGATCTAGTATTTGGTATATAGTTAAAAATTATAACTCAGCTGGGTGTGATGGCTCACACCTGTAATCCCAGCACTTTGGGAGGCCGAGGCGGGCAGATCACGAGGTCAGGAGTTTGAGACCAGCCTGACCAACATGGTGAAACCCCATCTCTACCAAAAATACAAAAATGAGCCAGGCATAGTGGTGCACGCCCATAATCCCAGCTACTCAGGAGGCTAAGGCAGGAGAATCGCTTGAACCCGGGAGGTGGAGGTTGTAGTGAGCCGAGATCATGCCACTGCACTCCAGCCTGGGCAACAGAGTGAGACTCTGTCTCAAAAAAAAAAAAAAAAATTACAACTCAACAATAATAATAAAAAACAATTAAAAATGGGCAAAGAAATAGACATTTCTGGCCAGGCACGGTAGCTCATGCCCGTAAGCCCCACACTTTGGGAGGCTGAGGTCAGGTGTTCAAGACCAGCCTGAACAACATGGTGAAACCCTGTCTCTAATAAAAACACAAAAATTAGCCAGGTGTGGTGGCACGTGCCTGTAATCCCAGCTACTCAGGAGGCTGAGGCAGGAAAATCGCTTGAACCCAGGAGGTGGAGGTTGTAGTGAACCGAGATCGCGCCACTGCACCACTCCAGCCTGGGCGACAAAGCGAGACTCTGTCTCAAAAAATAAAAAAGAAAAGAAATATACATTTCTTCAAAGAAGATATACAAATGGCCATTAAATATATTAAAGGATATTCAACATCATGCATCATTAACAAATGCAAATCAAAACTACAAGATACTGGGCCAGGTGCTCACGCCTGTAATCCCAGCACTTTGGGAGGCCAAGGCAGGCAGATCACCTGAGGTCAGGACTTTGAGACCAGCCTGGCCAACATGGCGAAAACCCGTCTCTACTAAAAATACGAAAAAAAAAAATTAGCCAGGCATGGTGGTGCACACCTGCAGTCCCAGCTACTCAGGAGTCTGAGCCACGAGAATTGCTTAACCCAGGAGGCAGAGGTTGCAGTGAGCTGAGATCATGCCACTGCACTCCAGCCTCGGTGACAGTGAGACTCCATCTAAAAAAAAAAAAAAACAAAGAAACTACAATATACCAGGTCCTGCATTTCTTACATGACCAAAACAAACAAAAAAAGATACCACTTCACACCTGCTAGGATGACTATAATCAAAAAGACAAATAACAAGTGTTCGTGAGGATGTGGAGACATTGGAACCTTTATACACAGCTGATGAGAATGCAAAATGGTGCAGATGCTTTGGAAAACAGTTGGGAAGTTCAAAAGATTAAACACAGAGTTATCACATGACCCACCAATTCTACTCCTAGGTATATAGCCAAAAGAAATGAAAACATATGTCCACACAAAAACTTGTGCCTAAATGTTCATAGTAGCATTACTCATAATAGCCAAGAAGTGGTAACAACCCAAAGGTCCATCAACTACAGAACGAATAAATAAAATGTGGCATATCCATACAATGGAACACGATTTGGCAATAAAAGGGAATGAAATACTGATTCCTGCTACAAAATGGATGAACTTTGAAACGCTATGCTAAGTGAAAATATGAAATGTCTGGAATAGGTAAATTCATAAAGATAGAAAGAAGGCCAGACATGGTGGCTCAGTCCTGTAATCCCAGCAGTTTGGGAGGACTGCCTGAGGCCAGGAGTTCAAGACCAGCCTGAGCAACACAGTGAGACCCTGTTTCCATGAAAATAATAATAATAATAATAAAATTAGCTGGGCCTGGTGGTGTGTGCCTGCAGTTCTAGCTACTTGGAAGGCTGAGGCAGAGGACCACTTGAGCCCAGGAGGTCAAGTCTGCAGTGAGATATGACTGCACCCTTACCCTCCAGCTTGGGCAACACAAGTACCTGTCTCAAAAGAAAAAAAAAAAAGAAAATGAAAGAAAAAAGGAAAAGACAGAATGAAGACTAGTGGTTGCCAGGGACCAATGGGAGGAAGAAACTGGGAGTTAGTGCTAATGGGTATGAGGTTTCTTCAAGAAAAATGAAAATGTCCTGGAATAGGATAGTGGTGATGATTGCAAAACTTTGTGAATACAGTAAAAACCACTGAATTGTGCACTTTAAAAGGGTGAATATTATGTTATATAAATATTATATTTCTCAATAAAAAAGAAAAAAAATACAACCATTAAAGAATTGAGACATGACTTGGCCAAGTCTCCAATTGTGCCAAAAGCAAAATCTAGGCAGCATGGTGGTTTATACCTGTAATCCCAACACTTTGGGAGGCCACAGCAGGCAACTTAAGCCCAGGAGTTCAAGACCAGCCCGGGCAACATGACAAAACCCCGTCTCCACAAAAAAAAAAAAAAAAAAAAAAAATTAGCTGGACTTGGTGGCATGTGTATGTAGTCCCAGCTACTCAGAAGGCTGAGGTTGGGGGGTGTCTTGAGCCCAGGGACTTTATAGTCCCCAGTTCCACTTAGCACATCTTGTAATCATACTTCCTCATTATTAACATGCCAGAAACTGTAAGATGAAACACTGGTTTAGGAATAAATAACTTTTAAGCAAAAAAACAAACAAAAAAGTATACTATTTCAGTAACCAACAAAATTGTACATTAATCCATATAGTTCATACCATAATCTTGTTTTGGAATCACAATTAACACGTGAGTATACACTTTCATATCTGAATTGAAGGCTGTTCTGTTCTAAATCACTTTTGGCCATAACAGTTCTGTACATCCTCATGGTGACATATTACACACCACTCTCCTTAGAGCCTGTGCTATTCATCTTCACTTTTATAACACTTTTAGGACCAACAGCATGACACTAAGGTTGAAAAATACTGGAGTTTACCTGTATTTCACATCTGATTATTGCTTTTTCTTTCTTTGAATTATGCCATTCTGGAAGTTAGTCAATTTTGCTTGAATGTCTATGGGAAGGTATTGGCAGGTGGAAGTTTGCAGGCTCAGTGGCAACTTTTCAAAATGCAAAAATCAGTCATAACAACCTCTTCTTGCTTTAAAATTCTGTACCTTAGTCTTAGAAAAGCAACTTCCACTGTCTTTTATTACATTGTCAGGAAACCTTTGGCAAATATTTAAAGTTAAGATTTAGGTTAAAACTACAAATTTACAAGAGAAAAACAATCCCATTAAAAAGTGGGCAAAGGACATGAACAAAAATTTCACAAAAGAAGACAAACATGTGGCCAACAAGCATATGAAAAAAAGCTCAATATCACTGATCATTAGAGAAATGCAAATCAAAACCACAGTGAGATACCATTTCACACCAGTCAGAATGGCTATTACGGAAAAGTCAAAAAATAATACATGCTGGTGAGGTTGCAGAGAAAAGGGAACACTTATACACTGTTGGTGGGAGTGTAAATGAGTTTAACCATTGTGGAAAGCAGTATGGCAATTTCTCAAAGTGCTAAAAGCAGAACTACCATTCAACCCAGCAATCCCATTACTGAGCATATACCCAGATGAGTAGAAATCATTCTACCATAAAAATACATGCAAATGAATGTTCACTGCAGTACTATTAACAATAGCAAAGACATGGAATCAACCTAAATGCCCATCAATGACAGATTGGATAAAGAAAATGTGGCACATATACAACATGGAGTACTATGCAGCCAAAAAAAAGAACGAGATCATGTCTTTTGTAGGAACATGGATGGAGATGGAGGCTATTATCGTTAGCAAACTAATGCAGAAACAGACATCCAAATACTACATGTTCTCACTTATAAGTGGGAACTAAATTATAAAAGCTTATGAACACAAATAAAGAAACAACAGACACTGGGGTCTACTTGAGCGGGGAGTGTGGGAGAAGGCAGAGGAGCAGAAAAGATTAACTATTGAGTACTGGGCTTAATACCTGGGTGATGAAATAATATGTATAACAAACCCCCTTGACAAATGTTTATGTATGTAACAAACCTTCCCATGTACCCCCAAGCTTAAAATAAAAGTTTTTAAAAAAAGATTTAGGTTAAAATTAAACAGTGTAACAGTGTGTGGAGCTACGAATATAACTAATTCAACTGAGGTGGCAATGTATACTAATTCTGTACACACCCAGGCAATGATAGTCACCAATAAATCTCTACATGGTGGCTGGCAAGTTTCTACTGACAGCAATTATAACATAGACTTCAGAAAAGTTAAAATATAAAAAAGATTCATTTGAAAATTGAGAAAATAAAATACATTTACAACTAGAACTTTCTTTTTTTAGTTCCTTAATCTCTATCACCCTTAAGCTATAGGCTCTGAGATCAAGATATGTGATAATGGTGCTATTCCATAAACAATGAATGTAAAAAAGTTATCTTCTCATTAATGAACTTACAGAGAATACTAGATATATAATCAACCATTAATGTAAAAGGACCGAGAAAAATGTGTAATGTATAATGCAGAGAGTTTATAGGAAGAGCATAAATAATATGTACATCACTCCACAGACAAAAAGTCTGGAAATCTCTTCAAAGATGGAAAAAACTTAAAACTTATAGAACTTCGAATTCCTAATTTTTCCTTTATGTACACTTATAGGTAATTGTATTAAGAGAAAGATAAGGAAGACAGAAAAGACAGTGAAGAATATTCCCTTTCTGGAACTATTTCATTAAAGTTTGTCCCACAATTTAAAAAAATGTGTTTGACCTAAAAAATGGGGAAGAAACCATCCAGCCCTTTTCACTTAGCGGACTCATGGCATAGGTGAGTGGCTGAAACAATCATGTAATAAGTAACCTTAAAGAAATGTGTTATATTTAGGCACCATTATACACTTTTGGTGGTAGTATAAATTACTACAATCATTTTGGAAAGCAATTTGGCAATGTATAGTGAGGTCTTTAAAAATATATATACCCTTTGACTAAAGAGTCCAGTTTCTCAAAATCTATTCCAAAGACATCCTACGAAACATGCACAGAGGCTGTCTTCCAAGTATTACTTATTGTAGTGAAAAATGGAAAGCCTCATTTGTCTAACAACAGGTAAATGATTTAAAAATTATTGTACATCCACAAGACACAGAGTATTACAAAATTATTTTAAAATATTTATCAAGAATGCTTTTTAACTTTTTTCCTTTCCTGATATTTTTTAAATTTTTAAGTAATATATACTCATGGTAAAAGAAAATTCAAAAAATGTAAACAAAAACCAGAAGTCCTCTCAATTCTCTTATACAGTATTCTATCCCCAATTCCCAAAGGTAACTACACTGTTAAATTGTGTGTGTGTGCATGTGTGTTTGTGTGTGTGTGTATGTATGTATGTGTTAAACTTCTAGAAATTTTTTGGGCATACACATACAAACTTATCTAACAAACATTTATCTATAGATGGGTAATTTTTTGCTTTGTTTTTAATATAAGTAGAGCAATTCTAAGCATGTTGTTTTTCATTTTGCTTCTTACACTTATATTCTGACAACTGTTCACAGCAGCACATATTGGTTTACCTTATTCACAAAAATTAATATTTAAATATGTATTGGGCTTAAGATTGATAGATATTTAGGTTGTTTAGATTTTTCTGCTTACCAATAATGCAATAATGAACACATTTGAATACATTTCTTTATGTACTAGTGTTACTATGTCAGTTCCTAAAAGCAGAATTTCAGTATTTTAGATAATGAAAGTTACAGACAAATCATCCACCAAAAATATCACACTGATATCATCCTTCCTACCTCTTCAAACTACTCTAAACACTGAATATTACCAACTTTTAAAGATTTACCAATCTGGAAGATAAATATTTTAATCTGTGTATCTATAAATATAAGTAAAATTAAACCACTATTCCACTGCATGGTTCATCTTTTTCTTTTTTGTTTTCGAGAAGGAGTCTCACTCTGTCGCCCAGGCTGGAGTGCAATGGCAAGATCTCAGCTCACTGCAACCTCCACCTCCCGGGTTCAAGCAATTCTCTTGACTCAGCCTCCCAAGTAGCTGGGATTACAGGCACCTGCCACCACACCCGGCTAATTTTTGCATTTTTAGTAGAGATGGGGTTTCACCACGTTGGCCAGGCTGGTCTTCAACTCCTGACCTCAGGTGATCCACCCGCCTTGGCCTCCCAAAGTGCTGGGATTACAAGCGTGAGCCTCCGTGCCCGGTCGGTTCATCTTTTTCTTATAGGCTTATAAGAGTCCTGATACAGTGAGGAAATTTGCTCTTTGTCACATATTGTAAACATTTTATTTACTTTTTATTTTTTGAGATGGAGTCTTGTTTTGTTGCCCAGGCTGGGGCGCAGTGACATGATCTCAGCTCACTAAAACCACCGCCTTCCGGGTTCAAGTGATTCTCCTGCCTCAGCCTCCCAAGTAGCTGGGACTACAGGTGTGCGCCATCATGCTCGGCTAATTTTTTTGTATTTTTAGTAGAGATGGGGTTTCACCATGTTAGCCAGGCTGGTCTCGAACTCCTGACCTCAGGCAATCTGCCCGCCTCAGCCTCCCAAAGTGCTGGGATTACAGGCATGACCCACCATGCCTGGCCTACATTTTGCAGTTTGTTGTCTTTTAACAGTGTTTATATTTTTTAGTTTAGTTTTGTTTTGTTTTTTACTGTCTAGCAAATTTTTCTATTCTTCCCATTAGGGTTCCTCAATTTTATATATATTTCAATTTCAAATATAAAAATAATATATATGTATTTTACTACTCTTTTTATCATTACCTTTTTTTTTTTTTTTTTTTTTTGAGACAGTTTTGCTCTTGTTGCCCAGGCTGGAGTGCAATGGCACGATCTCGGCTCACCGCAACTTCCGCCTCCCAGGTTCAAGCAATTCTCCTGCCTCAGCCTCCCGAGTAGCTGGGATTACAGGCACATACCACCATGCCCAACTAATTTTTGTATTTTTAGTAGAGACAGGGTTTCACCATGTTAGCCAGGCTGCTCTTGAACACCTGACCTCAGATGATCCACCCACCTTGGCCTCCCAAAGTGCTGGGATTACAGGCATGAGCCACTGTGCCCAGCCAGCGGCAGCAATTTTTAAGACATAGTTTAATTACAGATGAACGGCTATAGATTGCCAATGATAAGAGCCACAAGTCTGAAACCCAGGAGCTCTCTACAATCTAATTTTGATGTTATGACTGTTTTCTATAGATTTACTATACAAAATTAGCCTCAATTTTTTAATCTACAAAATAGAGATTAAAGTAACTGTTAATTGCAGCTATGAAAAATGATAGTCTTATTAGAAACTAGTAGGGCATTTATAAATTAACAAATGGCTACCATATAGAAAAAAAAACTGCTTAGGTTAATTTATGAACATACTACGTTTGGAAAAAACAAATGTGAGTAATGAGTGATTAATATCTCTTGATATTGTATATTGATAATTTTCAAATATAAGGATATGACCCAAAGGGAAATGACAGAGTGACCCCAAAGAGAAAGCAGAGACCCAGGAGAAGGTTAGCTAAAGGTTACACGAAATGGGAAAATCTGGCCCTGTATTGTAATCTTTCTTTTAATTCCTCACTTTTAATCGTTTTCTCCCAGCCTTGAAGAGCGACTTATTAGTGATGAAAATAGTAAATCTTAGGGGAGCATGCAGTTGGTCACTGTGGCACCCTGAAGACCTTAGTTTTAGAGGAAGAAAAACTGAGGAGCCAAGAGCCCCAAGAAGGTCATAAATGGGTACAATAAATATTTCTAGAGATGCGGAATAACAAAGTAAAACTTATACTTACAAGTTGAGATTCACGAACTTTAGGAAACATTTTGGCAACATTGAGACCATCAATGACAACATCAAAAGGAGGACGAGATTTTATGAAGTTCTCAAATCTCTTAAGTTCCTAATAAAGAAATGTCAGACAAAACATTAATAAGAACTCAGTAAGGACTTTATTATAAACACACTGCAGTGACCTTTATTATTGTTTTGATAATTCAAAATATTCATCCCTTAAAAATACACACACACACACACAGATACTCTACAAATGAAATCTGAAAAAGCCAGTCTAATGGATGCAACTGCATACAATTATCCAATACACTCTATAATCTCATAGTGCTTTATACTTCACAAAGCACTTTCATATGTAATTTCATTTGATCTGCAGCTGGCCTATCTAGACTTCTAAATTAACCCACATGATAGTTATGATAAGAATGAACTGGCGGTTCCAAGATGGCCGAATAGGAACAGCTCCAGTCCACAGCTCCCAGCGTGAGCGATGCGGAAGACGGGTGATTTCTGCACTTCCAGCTGAGCTTTGAAGAGAGCAGTGGTTCTCCCAGCACGGAGTTTGAGATCTGAGAATGGACAGACTGCCTCCTCAAGTGGGTCCCTGACCCCCGAGTAGCCTAACTGGGAGGCACCCCCAAGTAGGGGCAGACTGACACCTCACACGGCCGGGTACCCTGGAGACGAAGCTTCCAGAGGAACGATCAGGCAGCAACATTTGCTGTTCAGCAATATTCGCTGTTCTGCAGCCTCTGCTGCTGACACCCAGGCAAACAGGGTCTGGAGTGGACTTCCAGCAAACTCCAGCAGACCTGCAGCTGAGGGTCCTGACTGTTAGAAGGAAAATTAACAAACAGAAAGGACATCCACACCAAAACCCCATCTGTCTGTCAACATCATCAAAGACCAAAGGTAGATAAAACCATAAAGATGGGGAAAAAACAGAGCAGAGAAGCTGAAAATTCTAAAAATCAGAGCACCTCTCCCCATCCAAAGGAACGCAGCTCCTTGCCAGCAACGGAACAAAGCTTTGCGATGACTTTGACGAGTTGAGAGAAGAAGGCTTCAGACGATCAAACTTCTCCAAGCTAAAGAAGGAAGTTCGAACCCATCGCAAAGAAGCTAAAAACCTTGAAAAAAGATTAGACGAATGGCTAACTAGAATAACCAGTGTAGAGAAGTCCTTAAATGACCTGATGGAGCTGAAAACCATGGCACGAGAACTACGTGACAAATGCACAAGCTTCAGTAACCGATTCGATCAACTGGAAGAAAGGGTATCAGTGATGGAAGATGAAATGAATGAAATGAAGCAAGATGAGAAGTTTAGAGAAAAAAGAGGAAAAAGAAAGGAACAAAGCCTCCAAGAAATATGGGACTATGTGAAAAGACCAAATCTACGTCTGGTTGGTGTACCTGAAAGTGACAGGGAGAATGGAACCAAGTTGGAAAACACTGCAGGATATTATCCAGGAGAACTTCCCCAGCCTAGCAGGCAGGCCACCATTCAAACTCAGGAAATACAGAGAATGCCACAAAGATACTCCTCAAGAAGAGCAACTCCAAGACACATACTTGTCAGATTCACCAAAGTTGAAATGAAGGAAAAAATGTTAAGGGCAGCCAGAGAGAAAGGTCGGGTTACCCAGAAAGGGAAGCCCAACAGACTAACAGTGGATCTCTTGGCAGAGACTCTACAAGCCAGAAGAGAGTGGGGGCCAATATTCAACATTCTTAAAGAAAAGAATTCTCAACCCAGAATTTCCTATCCAGCCAAACTAAGCTTCATAAGTGAAGGAGAAATAAAATCCTTTACAGACAAGCAAATGCTGAGAGATTTTGTCACCACCAGGCCTGACCTAAAAGAGCTTCTGAAGGAAGCACTAAACATGGAAAGGTACAACCGGTACCAGCCAGTGCAAAAACATGCCAAAACGTAAAGACCATCGATGCTAGGAAGAAACTGCATCAACTAATGAGCAAAATAACCAGCTAACATCACAATGACATTATCAAATTCACACATAACAATATTAACCTTAAATGTAAATGGGCTAAATGCTCCAATTAAAAGACACAGTCTGGCAAACTGGATAAAGAGTCAAGATCCATCAGTGTTGCTGTATTCAGGAGACCCATCTCATGTGCAGAGACACACATAGGCTCAAAATAAAAGGATGGAGGAAGATCTACCAAGCAAATGGAAAACAAAAAAAGGCAGAGGTTGCAATCCTAGTCTCTGATAAAACAGACGTTAAGCTCTCCCTCTCCCTCTCCCTCTCCCTCTCCCCTCTTTCCACGGTCTCCCTCTGATGCCGAGCCGAAGCTGGACGGTACTGCTGCCATCTCAGCTCACTGCAACCTCCCTGCCTGATTCTCCTGCCTCAGCCTGCCGAGTGCCTGCGATTGCAGGCGCGTGCCGCCACGCCTGACTGGTTTTCCTATTATTTTGGTGGAGACGGGGTTTTGATGTGTCGGCCGGGCTGGTCTCCAGCTCCTAACCACGAGTGATCTGCCAGCCTCGGCCTCCCGAGGTGCCGGGATTGCAGATGGAGTCTCGTTAACTCAGTGCTCAATGTTGCCCAGGCTGGAGTGCAGTGGCGTGAACTCGGCTCGCTACAACCACCTCCCAGCCGCCTGCCTTGGCCTCCCTAAGTGCCGAGATTGCAGCCTCTGCCTGGCAGCCACCCCGTCTGGGAAGTGAGGAGCGTCTCCGCCTGACCGCCCATCGTCTGGGATGTGAGGAGCCCCTCTGCCTGGCTGCCCAGTCTGGAAAGTGAGGAGCGTCTCTGCCCAGCCGCCATCCCATCTAGGAAGTGAGGAGCGCCTCTTCCCGGCCGCCATCACATCTGGGAAGTGAGGAGCGTCTCTGCCCGGCCGCCCATCGTCTGAGATGTGGGGAGCACCTCTGCCCTGCCGCCCCGTCCGGGATGTGAGGAGCGTCTCTGCCCGGCCGCCCCGTGTGAGAAGTGAGGAGACCCTCTGCCTGGCAACCGCCCCATCTGAGAAGTGAGGAGCCCCTCTGCCCGGCAGCCACCCCGTCTGAGAAGTGAGGAGTGTCCTCCCTCCTCGTCCGGGAGGGAGGTGGGGGGGTCAGTCCCCCGCCCAGCCAGCCGCCCTGTCCGGGAGGTGAGGGGTGCCTCTGCCTGGCCGCCCCTACTGGGAAGTGAGGAGCCCCTCTGCCTGGCCAGCCGCTCCGTCCGGGAGGGAGGTGGGGGGGTCAGCCCCCCGCCCAGCCAGCTGCCCTATCCGGGAGGTGAGGGGCGCCTCTGCCCGGCCGCCCCTACCGGGAAGTGAGGAGCCCCTCTGCCCGGCCAGCCGCCCCGTCCGGGAGGGAGGTGGGGGGGGTCAGCCCCCCGCCTGGCCAGCCGCCCCGTCCGGGAGGTGAGGGGTGACTCTGCCCGGCCGCCCCTACTGGGAAGTGAGGAGCCCCTCTGCCCGGCCAGCCGCCCCATCCGGGAGGGAGGTGGGGGGGGGTCAGCCCCCTGCCCGGCCAGCCGCCCCGTCCGGGAGGGAGGTGGGGGGATCAGCCCCCCGCCTGGCCAGCCGCCCCATCCGGGAGGGAGGTGGGGGGGTCAGCCCCCCGCCCGGCCAGCCGCCCCGTCCGGGAGGTGAGGGGCGCCTCTGCCCAGCCGCCCCTACTGGGAAGTGAGGAGCCCCTCTGCCCGGCCAGCCACCCCATCCGGGAGGGAGGTGGGGGGGGTCAGCCCCCCGCCCGGCCAGCCGCCCCGTCCGGGAAGGAGGTGGGGGGGTCAGCCCCCCGCCCGGCCAGCCGCCCCGTCCGGGAGGGAGGTGGGGGGGTCAGCCCCCCGCCCGGCCAGCCGCCCCGTCCGGGAGGGAGGTGGGGGGGTCAGCCCCCCGCCTGGCCAGCCGCCCCGTCTGGGAGGGAGGTGGGGGGATCAGCCCCCGCCAGGCCAGCCGCCCTGTCCGGGAGGTGAGGGGTGCCTCTGCCCGGCCGCCCCTACCGGGAAGTGAGGAGCCCCTCTGCCCGGCCAGCCGCCCCGTCCGGGAGGGAGGTGGGGGGGTCAGCCCCCCGCCGGGCCAGCCGCCCCGTCGGGGAAGTGAGGGGCGCCTCTGCCCGGCCGCCCCTACTGGGAAGTGAGGAGGCCCTCTGCCCGGCCAGCCGCCCTGTCCGGGAGGGAGGTGGGGGGTCAGCCCCCCGCCCGGCCAGCCGCCCCATCCGGGAGGTGAGGGGCGCTTCTGCCCGGCCACCCCTACTGGGAAGTGAGGAGCTCCTCTGCCCGGCCACCACCCCATCTGGGAGGTGTACTCAACAGCTCATTGAGAACGGGCCATGAAGACAATGGCGGTTTTGTGGAATAGAAAGGGGGGAAAGGTGGGGAAAAGATTCAGAAATCGGATGGTTGCCGTGTCTGTGTAGAAAGAGGTAGACATGGGAGACTTTTCATTTTGTTCTGTACTAAGAAAAATTCTTCTGCCTTGGGATCCTGTTGATCTGTGACCTTACCCCCAACCCTGTGCTCTCTGAAACATGTGCTGTATCCACTCAGGGTTGAATGGATTAAGGGCGGTGCAAGATGTGCTTTGTTAAACAGATGCTTGAAGGCAGCATGTTCGTTAAGAGTCATCACCACTCCCTAATCTCAAGTACCCAGGGACACAAACACTGCGGAAGGCCGCAGGGTCCTCTGCCTAGGAAAACCAGAGAACTTTGTTCACTTGTTTATCTGCTGACCTTCCCTCCACTATTGTCCTGTGACCCTGCCAAATCCCCCTCTGCGAGAAACACCCAAGAATGATCAATAAAAAAAAAAAAAAAAAACAGACGTTAAACCAACAAAGATCAAAAGAGACAAAGAAGGCCATTACATAATGGTAAGTAAAGGGATCAATTCAACAAGAAGAGCTAACTATCCTAAATATATATGCACCCAATACAGGAGCACCCAGATTCATAAAGCAAGTCCTCAGAGACTTACAAAGAGACTTAGACACCCGCACAATAATAATGGGAGACTTTAACACCCCACTGTCAACATTACACAGATCAACGAGACACAAAGTTAACAAGGATATCCAGGAATTGAACTCAGCTCTGCATCAATCGGACCTAATAGACATCTACAGAACTCTCCACCCCAAATCAACAGAATTTACATTCTTCTCAGCACCACATCGCACTTATTCCAAAATTCACCACATAGTTGGAAGTAAAGCACTCCTCAGCAAATGTAAAAGAACAGAAATTATAACAAACTGTCTCTCAGACCACAGTGCAATCAAACTAGAACTCAGGATTAAGAAACTCACTCAACCGCTCAACTACATGGAAATTGAACAACCTGCTCCTGAATGACTACCGGGTACATAACGAAATGAAGGCAGAAATAAAGATGTTCTTTGAAACCAATGAGAACAAAGACAAAACATACCAGAATCTCTGGGACACATTTAAAGCAGTGTGTAGAGGGAAATTTATAGCACTAAATGCCCACAAGAGAAAGCAGGAAAGATCTAAAATCGACACCCTAACATCACAATTAAAAGAACTAGAGAAGCAAGAGCAAACACATTCAAAAGCTAGCAGAAGGCAAGAAATAACTAAGATCAGAGCAGAACTGCAAGAGACAGAGACACAAAAAACCCTTCAAAAAAATCAATGAATCTAGGAGCTGGTTTTTTGAAAAGATCAACAAAATTGATAGACTACTAGAATGACTAATAAAGAAGAAAAGAGAGAAGACTCAAATAGACACAATAAAAAATGATAAAGGGGATATCACCACCGATCCCACAGAAATACAAACTACCATCAGAGAATACTATAAACACCTCTACGCAAATAAACTAGAAAATCTAGAAGAAATGGATAAATTCCTGGACACATACCCCCTCCCAAGACTAAACCAGGAAGAAGTTGAATCTCTGAATAGACCAATAACAGGATCTGAAATTGAGGCAATAATTAATAGCCTACAAACCAAAAAAAGTCCAGGACCAGACGGATTCACAGCTGAATTCTACCAGAGGTACAAGGAGGAGCTGGTACCATTCCTTCTGAAACTATTCCCATCAATAGAAAAAGAGGGAATCCTCCCTAACTCATTTTATGAGGCCAACATCATCCTGATACCAAAGTCTGGCAGAGACACAACAAAAAAAGAGAATTTTAGACCAATATCCCTGATGAACATTGATGGAAAAATCCTGAATAAAATACTGGCAAACTGAATCCAGCAGCACATCAAAAAGCTTATCCACCACGATCAAGTGGGCTTCATCCCTGGGATGCAAGGCTGGTTCAACATACGCAAATCAATAAATGTAATCCAGCATATAAACAGAACAAAAGACAAAAACCACACGATTATCTCAATAGATGCAGAAAAGGCCTTTGACAAAATTCAACAGCCCTTCACGCTAAAAACTCTCAATAAATTAGGTATTGATGGGATGTATCTCGAAATAAAAAGAGCTATTTATGACAAGCCCACAGCCAATGTCATACTGAATGGGCAAAAACTGGAAGCATTCCCTTTGAAAACTGGCACAAGACAGGGATGCCCTCTCTCACCACTCCTATTCAATGTAGTGTTGGAAGTTCTGGCCAGGGCAATCAGGCAGGAGAAAGAAATAAAGGGTATTCAATTAGGAAAAGAAGAAGTCAAATTGTCCCTGTTTGCAGATGACCTGATCGTATATTTAGAAAACCCCATTGTCTCAGCCCAAAATCTCCTTAAGCTGATAAGCAGCTTCAGCAAAGTCTCAGGATACAAAATCAATGTGCAAAAATCACAAGCATTCTTATACACCAATAACAGACAAACAGAGAGCCAAATCATGAGTGAACTCCCATTCACAATTGCTACTAAGAGAATAAAATACCTAGGAATACAACTTAAAAGGGATGTGAAGGACCTCTTCCAGGAGAACTACAAACCACTGCTCAACGAAATAAAAAAGGACACAAACAAATGGAAGAACATTCCATGCTCATGGATAGGAAGAATCAGTATTGTGAAAATGGCCATACTGCCCAAGGTAATTTATAGATTCAATGCCATCCCCATCAAGCTACCAATGACTTTCTTCACAGAATTGGAAAAAACTACTTTAAAGTTCATATGCAACCAAAAAAGAGCCTGCATTGCCAAGACAATCCTAAGCTAAAAGAACAAAGCTGGAGGCATTAAGCTACCTACTGCAAACTATACTACAAGGCTATAGTAACCAAAACAGCATGGTACTGGTACCAAAACAGAGATATAGACCAATGGAACAGAACAGAGCCCTCAGAAATAATGCCGCTTATCTACAACTATCTGATCTTTGACAAACCTGACAAAAACAAGCAATGGGGAAAGGATTCCCTATTTAATAAATGGTGCTGGGAAAACTGGTTAGCCATATGTAGAAAGCTGAAACTGGATCCCTTCCTTACACCTTATACAAAAATTAATTCAAGTTCTATTAAAGACTTAAATGTTAGACCTAAAACCATAAAAACTCTAGAAGAAAACCTAGGCAATACCATTCAGGACATAGGCATGGGCAAGGACTTCATGTCTAAAACACCAAAAGCAATGGCAACAAAAGCCAAAATTGACAAATGGGATCTAATTAAACTAAAGAGCTTCTGCACAGCAAAAGAAACTACCATCAGAGTGAACAGGCAACCTACAGAATGGGAGAAAATTTTTGCAATCTACTCATCTGACAAAGGGCTAATATCCAGAATCTACAAAGAACTCTAACAAATTTACAAGAAAAAAAACAAACAACCCCATCAAAAAGCGGGCAAAGGACATGAACAGACACTTCTCAAAAGAAGACATTTATTCAGCCAACAGACACATGAAAAAATGCTCATCATCACTGGCCATCAGAGAAATGCAAATCAAAACCACAATGAGATACCATCTCACACCAGTTAGAATGGCAATCATTAAAAAGTCAGGAAACAACAGGTGCTGGAGAGGATGTGGAGAAATAGGAACACTTTTACACTGTTGGTGGGACTGTAAACTAGTTCAACCATTGTGGAAGACAGTGTGGCAATTCCTCAGGGATCTAGAACTAGAAATACCATTTGACCCAGCCATCCCATTACTGGATATATACCCAAAGGATTATAAATCATGCTGCTATAAAGACACATGCACACATATGTTTATTGTGGCACTGCTCACAATAGCAAAGACTTGGAACCAACCCAAATGTCCATCAATGATAGACTGGGTTAAGAAAATGTGGCACATATACACCATGGAATCCTATGCAGCCATAAAAAAGGATGAGTTCATGTCCTTTGTAAGGACATGGATGAAGCTGGAAACCATCATTCTGAGCAAACTATCGCAAGGACAGAAAACCAAACACTGCATATTCTCACTCATAAGTGGGAATTGAACAATGAGAACACTTGGACATAGGAAGGGGAACATCACACATCAGGGCTTGTCATGGGGTGGGGGGAGGGGGGAGGGATAGCACTAGGAGATATACGTAACGTAAATGACGAGTTAACGGGTGCAGCACACCAACATGGCACATGTATACAAACCTGCACATTGTGCACATGTATCCTAGAACTTAAAGTATAATAAAAAAAAAAAAAAGAAAAGAAAAAAAAAAGAAGAATGAACTGTCAAAATCTCTAAGTCCTGTTCTGTAAGCCAAGGAGAAGTGAACCTTAGATATGCCACTCTACCAGTACAACCGTGCTGAAAGAACAAGGCTGTAAAACGTGTAGGTCCTCTTTTGTCATTAAGAGGCTTTTATTTACTTATGGTTGTTTTGGAGAGGTAAAGATTCAGCCAATCATTAATTCAACAAATATTTGCTGAGCACCTACTACCTGCCTAGCATTTTACCAAAGGGACAAACAAAACAAAACAGAACAAAAAAAACCCAACTTAATGGAGCTTAGTGGGAGGATGCAGAAAATAAACCAAGTAAATAAGTAAATAATATTAAATGTGAGAATGCTATGGAGAAAAAAATAGGGGAGGGAGTTCCACCTGTGGTAATGATGGAATAGTTTGTACTGGATTACTAGATAATAATATAAATTCTAAATAAATACCCAACTATTTCAAAGTACCAAAGAATGAGCAAAAGCAGGCAGAAACTGGAGGGGACATGACATTTGAAAGGTTTGGTAGTTTTAAAATCTGTCTGAAAATTAGTTGACACTCCCCTCTCAAAAGGTGATGTCTAATACCCTATGCTTGAATATGGGCTCTCCTTTGTGACTGCCTCAATGAGTGGGATGTGGCAGAAGTGACATTATGTGATTTCTGAGGCTAGGAAATAAAACATAATACAGCTTTCATCTGGCTGTCACTCTCAGGATGCTTGCTCTTGGAAACCAGCCATCCTGAGAATGCCCAAGTAGACGTTATATGTAAGTGTTCCATCTGACAGTCCAACGGAGTCCCAGCCAACAGCCAGCTAGCATCAATCACCACACCGATGAGACTGAAGGGGATTTCAAGATGACCCCCAGCCCCTATTTGATTACAATAGGAGACCCAAGCAAGAAGCATCAACTGAGTCTCATCAACCCCTAGAACCATGAGAGAGAACAACAATAATAATAGTAATAAATGATTGCGTTTTTTTAAAGCCACTATATTTGGGAAAATGAAGGAAAGAAAAGAAGGGAATTACACTAGGTAAAATTTTTCTTGGTCAGAGGGCAATCTCCAGACAGTATGGCCAGCAGGAACAGCTGGAAATCAAGCAGAAAGCTGCAGAACTTACTGGTTTGAGGAAACAGAAGACAGAGTTTGGGGCAACCAGAGGCTGGAAAATGACGGGGAATCCTAGAAAGGATAAAACCACAAAATTTGCACATAAATCTCCTCAAATCCTTGGGTAAAACATGATCCGCACATGCTTGGAGAAGATTCCAAGAAGCCCAGCAAAAAAGCAACAGGTGAAAGACTTGAAAGACCTAAGCAGAGATCTCAGCTGCTACCCACTGCAAGGGAGACAGTTTGGAGTCTAAGTCTAAAGAAGTTTAACAGCCTGCTAAATTAGCAAAAAATCAATAATTTCTAGACAAACATAGATAATCTCTAAAGCCTCTGCAATATGTCATTCACAATGTCTGATACACAACTGAAAATTAATAAACATAAAAAGAAATACAGAAATGTGATCCACAGTCAAGAAAAAAGGGATTCAAAATAAACTAATCTGGGCTGGGCACAGTGGCTCAAGCCTGTAATCCCAGCAATTTGGGAGGCTCAGGTGGGTGGATCACTTGATGTCAGGAGTTCAAGACCAGCCTGGCTAACACGGTGAAACCGCATCTCTACTAAAAATACAAAAATTATCCAGGCATGGTGGTGCATGCCTATAATCCCAGCTACTCAGGAGGCTAAGGCAAGAGAATTGCTTGATCTTGGGAAGTGAAGGTTGCAGTGAGCCAAGATCACGCCACTGCACTCCAGCCTGGGCAACAGAGAGAAACTCTATCTCCAAAAAAAAAAAAAAGAAACTGGCTGGGCGCAGTGGCTCACACCTGTAATCCCAGCACTTTGGGATGCGGAGGCAGGTGGATCACGAGGTCAAGAGATCAAGACCACCCTGGCCAACATGGTGACACCTTGTCTCTACTAAAAATAAAAAAGTTAGCTTAAAAATAAAAATTAGCTGGGCATGGTAGTGCACACCTGTAGTCTCAGCTACTCAGGAGGCTGAGGCAGGAGAATCGCTTGAACCCGGGAGGCGAAGGTTGCAGTGAGCTGAGATCATGCAACTGCACTCCAGCCTGGTGACAGAGCGAGACTCTCAGAAAAGAAAGAAAGAAAGAAAGAGGAGAGGAGAGAGAGGGAGAGAGGGAGAGAGAGAGAGAGGAAGGGAAAGAAAGGAAAGAGGGGAAAGAAAGAAAAAGAAAGAAAGAAAGAAAGAAGGAAGGAAGGAAGGAAGGAAGGAAAGAAAGAAAAGAAAGAAACCAATCCAAAGTGTAGATGCCTGAGTTAGCAGACAAGAGCTATAAAGTAACTATTACAAATATAATCAAGAATTCTGCCTGTAATCCCAGTACTTTGGGAGCCTGAGGCAGGTGCCTCACCTGAGGTCAGGAGTTCAACACCAGCCTGGCCAATATAGTGAAACCCCATCTCTACTAAAAATACAAAAATTAGCCGGATGTGGTGGTGGGCACCTGTAATCCCAGCTACTTGGGAGGCTGAGGCAGGAGAATCACTTGAACCTGGGAGGCGAAGGTTGCAGTGAGCCAAGATTATACCACTGTACTCCAGCCTGGGCAACAGAGTGAAACTCCATCTCAAAAAAAAAAAAAAAAAAATTAGAAGTAAATATAGTCATAATTAATGCAAAGAAAGAAAATCTCCACAGAGACTGTAAACTAGAAAAATTAACAAAATGAACATTACAGAACCAAAAAGCACAAATGTGAAATAAAATATTCCTAGGGTGGATTTAACAGCAGATTGGAGATGGCAGAAGAAAGAGTCAGTGAACATGAAAGACAGAGCAACAAAAAATTATACAATTTAATGAAAGCAAAAAGATGAATTGGGTCTCAGTAACCTGTGGTACAATATCAAACAGATTAACGTGTAATTACAGTCTAGAAGGAGAGGATAGAAAGGATAGAGTAATAAAAAGTATTTGAATAGCCAAAACATCCTCAAATTTGGTGAAATACATAACTTACCCAAGAAGCAGAGCAAACTCAAAGCAGAATAAACACAAAGAAAACCATAAGTAAAACTGTAACTAGGTACGTCATAGTAAAACTGATGAAAATAAAAAATAGAAAAATCTTAAAAGCAGTCAGAAAAATGGATACATAACATAAAAAGGAATAATGATACAAATGACAGTTTAGTTCTCATCAGACACAATGGGGCCAGAGAACATCTTTAAAAGGATAACAGACAACAAATAAAATAACAACAACAAAAAACTGCTTTCAATCCACAATTCTATATCTAGTAAAAATATCCTTCAAAAATTGCCAAAAACAATTAAGGTGAAATAAAGATATATTCAGGTAAATGAAAACAGATAATTCATCACCAGCAAGCCTGCAACATAAGGAATGCTAAAGCTGGCCAGTGCCATGGCTCATGCCTGTAATCCCAGCATTTTGAGAGGCCCAGGTAGGAGGATCACTTGAGGTCAGGAATTCAAGACCAGCCTGGGCAACACAGCAAGATACTGTCTCTATAAAAAAGAAAGAAGGCTAGGTGCAGTGGCTCATGCTTGTAATCCCAGCACTTTGGGAGGCCGAGGTGGGTGGATCACCTGAGGTTGGGAGTTCAAGACCAGCCTGACCAACATGGAGAAACCCCATCTCTACTAAAAGTACAAAATTAGCTGGGTGTGGTGGCACATGCCTGTAATCCCAGCTACTCGGGAGTCTGAGGCAGGAGAATTGCTTGAACCCGGGAGGCAGAGGTTGCGGTGAGCCGAGATTGCGCCATTACACTCCAGCCTGGGCAACAAGAGTGAAACTCCGTCACAAAAAAAAAAAGAAAAAAGAAAAAGAAAAGAAAGAAAGAAAAGCTAAAGCAATTTCTTCAGGCTGAAGGGAAAAAATATCAGATGAAAACCTAGACTTGGAAGAAATGAAAAAACACCAAAAATAAAATGGTAAAGATGTGGGTATTTATAAAAAAGAATATACTTTTTATTCTTTTAATTTCTTTAAAAGACATATGACTACTTAAAGCAAAAATTATCATAGCACTATATTATGGGGCTTAAAACACATACACATGTAATATATGTTTTAAGCTACAATAAAACATAGCACAAAGACCAGGAAGTGGTAAATGGAATTCTATTGCTATAATGTTCTTATATTTCATGTGAAATCATTCAATATAAACTGTAAGTAGACTGAATTAAGTTAAGGATTCAGATTGTAAAGCCCAAATCATACATTTAAAAAATAATGTAGATCTGTAGGCCAGAGTTGATAAAATTTTTTAAAAGTTTAAAAAAAAAGTAAAAAGGTATAGATAAAAGCCAATAGATGAATTAAATGACAAATTAAAAGAAATTCGATTAACCCAAAAGGAGACATCAAAGGAGAAACAGAAGAACAAAAAGCAGATGGGATAAATAGAAGACAAATAGCAAAATGAAATGCTTAAATCCAACCTTATAAAAAATGCTATCTATAATAGATGTACTTATCTTTAATACAGAATAACAGGAAAGTGAAAAGTAGGGAAAAATATGTATCATGCATCAATAAGCTTAAGAAACTTGGAATGGTGACACTAATGTTAGACAAAATAGACTTGAAGAAAAGGAATACTACAAAAAGAAGGGACATTTCATAATGATGACCGGATCAATATATCGAAGTCATATCATAAATAAGAATAGAGCTTCAAGATGTGGATAAAGGAAAAGCTGACAGAACAAAGGAGGAACAGGTAAATCTACAATTACAGATGGAGATTTCAACACTCTTCTCTGCATAATTGATTGAACAAGTAGATAAAAATCAGTAAGGACTTCGAAGACAAATCTATATCTGTAGGACACTATGCCCAACAATAGCAGACTACGTATTCCTTTTCAAGTGCACATGGAACATCTACCAAGACAGACCACAAGTAGGCCACTGATATGGTTTGGCTTTGTGTCCCCACCCAAATCTAACCTTGAATTGTAATCCCCAGGTGTTGAAGGGAAGACCTGGTAAAAAGTGATTAGATTATGGGGGTGGTTTCTTCCATGCTGTTCTCGTGATAGTGAGTGAATTCTCACGAGATCTGAAGGTTTTATAAACGGTAGTTTTTCCTGTGCTCTCACATACTCTCTTGCCTGCTGCCGTGGAAGACATGCCTGCTTCCCCTTCTGCCATCATTGTAAGTTTCCTAAGGCCTCCCCAGCCATGCAGAACCTTGAGTCAATTAAACCTCTTTTCTTTGTAAATTTACCCAGGCTCAGGCAGTTCTTTATAGCAGTGTGAGAATAGACTAACCATAAAATAAGTTTCAATACATTTCAAAATACTGAGATCTTAAAGAGTATAGTTGCTGATACACACATACACACACACATACACACACACACTTAAACAAAAAACCACTAGCAGTAAAATATCTATAAAAGCCCCAAGTATTCCTAAATACACTTCTCAATAACCCAAGGGTCAAAAAAAATTACAAAGGGAATTAGGAAATATTTTGAACTAAGTGATAATAAAAATTACATATCAAAATTTATGGGATGCAGTATACTAGTACTTAGCAGGAAATACATAGCTTTAAATACTTATATAAAAAAAAAGAAAGAAAGGTCATAAAACATTGACCTAAGTTTTCAACTTAAAAAGGTAGAAAAAGAAGAGCAAATTAAATTTCAAAGAAAGTAGAATAATAATAAGCAGAAATCAAAGAAATAGGAAAAGCTAATAAGGCAAAAAGTTGAAAAAAAAAAGAATGAACCTCAATCCCTATTTCACATCACACACACAAAATATTTCTAAACAGTTCATAAACTTAAAGCCAAAACTATGAAAATTCTAGAAAAAAACAGGAAAATTATTAGCAACATTAGAATAGGCATAAATTTCTTGGGCAACATATAAAGTCATCACTAATAGTCACATACGGGGGTCCTTGATACAATGCCCTTGAAAAGGTTATAAGATAATTTCTGTAACATTCTTGCCAAAAATACCAACCTGAATCTTATCATAAGGAAATATCAGATAAACCCAAATTGAGAGACATGTTACAAAATAATAGGCCTATGCTTTTTTATTATTTTTTTTTAAGTTGAGGTATAAGAAAGACAAAGAAAACTAAGATTAAAAGAAACCAAAGAAACATGACAACTAAACCCAATGTGTGGTCATAGTTTGGATCTAGAGGAAGGAAAAGCTTGTTATGGACATTATCGGGACAGGTGACAAAACCTGAGTATCAACTCACAATTAAATAATCTTATTATATCAGTGTTACAAAGATGAAGAACTCCCTTTGGTCCAATAACTATTATAAAATACTCAACATCATTAGTCTTTAGGAAAATGCAAATTTAAAACCATAGTAAGATATCATTATACACCCACTAGAATGGCCGAAATTAAAAAGACTGACCCATAACAAGTATGTGGAGCAACTGGAATTTCCAAACATTGCTGATGGGAATGCGGGATGGTACAACCACTTTGGAAAATAATTCAGCAGTTTCTTACAAAGTTAAACATATATTTATGATATAACTGAGCAGTCCCATTTATGAGTATTCACAGAAGAAATAAGAAAATACACACCCAAAGACTTATATGTGAATGTTAACAGTGGCTTTATTCCTAATTGCCAAAAACCAAAAACAATTCAAGTGTCTATTAACTAATGAATGAATGGGGGAAAAATGTGTTAAAGCCAGTTGCTTTAATACTCCCTTTCTTCTAATCCTTAGAAAATATTATCTGGTGTCTGCAGCACATGGATATAGTTAACATGTGACGATCACTACTTTTTATGCAAAGTTTTGAGTATGCATTATTGTTTTCCACTTATTTCTTCTTATTTGCTAGAGTAGGACATTAAGTGAGAAAGGTCTTTGTGAATTCGGTATTAAAGCAACTGGCTTTAGTCATAGCAGATGTGGAAAAACAGGGGAATACCAGCTCTTTTGGTTGGAAGCAGTGCTCTTAACATGGGAACAATAAAAAATCCATCTCTGTGTCTAATTACTTCCTGTGCATTCTTTAAACCATGGAAGCCAAATAGATCCTAAATAAGAACATTAACATGACTGCTTTAACGTAGCTAGGGGAAAATGAAGCCACATGGCTAAAAAGTATCACTGTAAGCTAACAACTAACATGGAGGCTAGAGAAATTTTAAACTGGCAACAGTACTGTAAACTAAAGAGAAGAGAAGTTTGGGAGAGTTCTCCTAACCAAATGACCAATAGTAATCAATGGTAATTTATTGAGACAAACTATCTAAGCGCATTTCTCCAGCTTTGGAGACAAAAAAGAGTAGAGGTGACTCAAAGTAAAGCAGAAAAAGTACTTTAACTCGATTTTAAGAAAAAGGGCTGCAATAAACAGAAAAAACAGTGATGGTCTCCTTACCACATGTCAAACATCTCTCAAGCAAGTTTACTTTACCACTCAATCCAGGTGGTCCATTAGCTGTTTTCTTCTATCCTAATAAAATAATTAACCTTCAAGGCAGGAGAGTTAGGCGAATACAGCATCTTTGAACACTTTATCATCTAAAGAGAAGTGGTATAAGCAGGTAATGGGACTGAAAGTAAGATAAGACAAGCACATGACACCAAGGAATAATCTTTCATAAGCTGTTCAGAGAAGAATTATAAATGGCATCTGACTTGATAAGCCAGAGAGGAAAAATGCCCCATCTTCATGCAGCTTACCAGATAAACTGGATTAATATCCTGATGAGTCTAGATCCAAAAGGTGGAAACTGCCAGCATCTGAAGGGACAATGAGGGGGTAAGTACACTCTGCCCATCTACCTAATGGCATATGCTGAGCATTAATGGATCTCTTCTCTCAAGGATAATTCAATAGGGTGAAAAAGTCTATCGCAGGCCAATGAAAGATACGTTAGGAGCTTTGCCTTAAAGATTCAGATAGGCCGGGCACAGTGGCTCACACCTGTAATCCCAGCACTTTGGGAGGCCGAGGAGGGCAGATCACAAGGTCAAGAGATCAAGACCATCCTGCTCAACATGGTGAAACCCTGTCTCTACTAAAAATACCAAAAAAATTAGCTGGGCGTGGTGGCACGCGCCTGTAGTCCCAGCTACTTGGGAGGCTGAGGCAGGAGAATCGCTTGAATCCAGGAGGCAGAGGTTGCAGTGAGCCGAGATTACACCACTGCACTCCAGCCTGGCGACAGAGCGAGACTCCATCTCAAAAAAAGAAAAAAAAAAAAAAGATTCAGATAAAAGCATGTTCTGAAACTCAAACACAATTTAGAAGACCTCTGCCTGGATCCCTCAAAGAAGAGGACAAATTCGGTTGCATCTATGAAGAAAGAGCAATAAGCTTTAAGGAGAGAATAGCAAGAGATGCAAAGAGATCCAAAAATAAAATACAAATGGAAAAAAATGCAACAGCAGAATTTAAATATGCTTTGAAAGCAGTAAAGATTAGAACTAATATACTAGAACATGTATTTCATGAAATGCAGCACAAATTTTGAGAAATTCTACTTCAGTGCAGAAGAAAAGAAGAAAGAATGTTAAGAGAAAGAACATTATGGATATGAGGGACAGAGAACAGAGATCCAACTTTTAAGCCTCAGAAGGGTGTTCTCAAAGAATAAATCAAAACAAAAAGAAGAAGAATCTTTTTTTTTTTTAAATACAACTTCCCCAAGATTAAAAAATACCTACTTTTTGGCCGGGTACACTGGCTCATGCCTGTAATCCCAGCACTTTGGGAGGCTGAGGTGGGTGGATCCATTGAGGCCAGGAGTTCAAGACCAGCCTGGCCAACATGGTGAAACCTTGTCTCTACAAAAAATACAAAAATTAGCTGGGTGTAGTGGCAGGTGCCTGTAATCCCAACTATTCAGGAGGCTGAGGCAGGAGAATTGCTTAAACCCAGGAGGCGGAGGTTGCAGTGAACCAAGATCATGCCACTGCACTCCAGCCTGGGCAACAGAGCAAGACTCTGTCTCCAAAAAAAAACCTTACATTTTAAAGGGCACATGACATGAGATTCTGGGAAACAATGAAAAAAATCACCTAATCGTCTCCTCACAAAATGTTTAATTGTGAGATTAAAGAAAAAAATCCTACACACTTCCAAGTCAAATAAATAATATCATAAACTTACATAGTGCTTTCCATGTGCCATGTAGATCACAATACTATTAAGAAACAAAAATTCTAAGTGCTTTACATATACTTTCTTATTGCCGTAACAATGGTATGAGGTAGATATTATCATTTTTCCCACTTAACAGATTAGGAGAATAAAGCATAGAAAAGTTAAGCAGATCACCTAACTAGTAAATGGTGAACTTGGGGTTCAAAACCCAGAAGTTCATTCTCTTGTACTATCCCTCAGAGCAACAAAAATCAAGCTGGACCCCAGCTACTCAGGAGGCTGAGGCAGGAAGATTGCCAGAGCCCAGGAGTTCCAGGTCAGCCTGGGCAACGTAGTAAGACCCCATCTCAAAACTAAGAAATTCAAGCTAGAAATCCCAAAAGCCAGAAGACATCAAAACAACTATGTTTAAGGATCATGGAGTAGTTTACACACGGGGCCTAAACCTCTTGGCACATGCACTATAATAGTTATTTCCTTCTTCCTATATGGTACATTTTAATAGTGTGGCCTGTATTCTTAAGCAAGGCGTGCCAATCAAGACTGCTGCCCTTCCCTGCAAGGTACCTGCAAACAATGGGAGAGAAACTTTGCAAACGTCCTTCATGAGTTTTTTTTGGCTGGGAAATCCTACTTTCTTTGATGTGGTCTCCCTATTTTATTTAAGGAGATACATCACTCCCACTCCCCTACTCCCTTCCCAAAAGAGACTAATAAGGACTAATGGAATTTCACCTGGATATGTCTAATGAAGGATTTTTCTTTTTTCCTTATTTTTATTTATTTCAGTATTTCAACTTTTATTTCAGATACAGGAGATCCATGTAGAGGTTCGTTACATGGGTATACTGTACCCAGGTAGTGAACACAGTACCCAGTAGGTAGCTTTTCAACCCATACCCCACCCCCCCAGCAGTCTGCAGTGTCTGTTGTTCCCATGTTTATGTCCATGTATGCTCAATGTTTAGCTCCTATTTATAAGTAAGAACTTGCAGTATCTGCTTTTCTCTTACTGAATTAATTTGCTTAGCATTATGGCATCCGGCTCCATCCACGTTGCTGTGAAGGACATGACTTTGTTCTTTTTTATGGTTGCATAGCATTCCATGGTGTATAGTACCACATTTTCTTTATCCAGTCCACCACTGATTGGCACTAGGTTGATTCCACGTCTTTGCTATTGTGAGTAGCACAGCAATGCACATATGAGTGGATGTGTCTTTTTGGTATAATGATCCATTTCCCTTTGGGTATACACCCAGCAGTGGATTCCTGAGTTAAATGGTTGCTCTGTTTTAAGTTATTTGAGAAATCTCCAAGCTGCTTTCCACAGTGGCTGAACTAATTTACATCCCATCAACAGTGTATAAGCATTCCCTTTTCTCTGCAGCCTCATACTGGTACAAAAACAGACATAGAGACCAATGGAACAGAATGGAAAACTCAGAAATAAAGCTGCACACTCACATACAACTGATTTTCGACAAGGCCAACAAAAACAAGCAATGGGGAAAGGAATTCCTATTCAATAAATGGTGCTCAGATAACTGGCTAGTTATATGTAGCAAAATGAAACTGGACCCTTACCTTTCACCACATATCAAAATTAACTCAAGATGGATTAAAGATTTAAATGTATACCCTCAAACTATAAAAATCCTAGAAGAAAACCCAGGAAATACCCTTCTTGACATCAGCCTTGGCAAATAATTTTTGGTTAAGTCCCCAAGAGCAATTGCAACAAAAACAAAAATTGACAAGTGGGACCTAATTAATTAATTAAACTAAAGAGCCTCTGTATAGCAAAAGAAACTATTAAAGTAAACAGACAACTTACGGAATAGGAGAAAATATTTACAAACTGCATCCAACAATGGTCTAATATCCAGAATCTACAAGGAACTTAATTCAACAAGCAAAAAACAAATAACCCCATTAAAAAAGAGGCAAAAGACATGAACAGACACTTCTCAAAAGAAGGCATACAAGTGGCTAATAAACATATGAAAAAATGCTCAATATCACTAATCATCAGAGAAATGCAGATTAAAAGCACAATGAGATGCCATCTCAAACCAGTTAGAATGGCTATGATTACAACATCAAATAATAAGGTGTTTTTTTAACTGCAGGTCACAACACCTTACTAGGTCATGAGATCAATTTAATACAGTTGCAACCAGCATTTCAGGGAGAAATAAACAGAACTAAAATAGAGTGCAACAAATATAGCAAGAGTACATAATTTTTTTATGTATAAATTTTTTTTCATTTATAAATGTGTTATTACATAAAATGTATATTGTATCTGTGTTGTGTTAAAAAACGCTTAAAAGCCACGGGTAATAGGACTCTGTCACATATATAAAACATGATTTTGCCCCAGGGAGCATTATTAATACATTTTATCAGAGGCCTATAATATTTACCTCTGGTAAGTTTATTAAAGAAAGTGCCAGAACCCAAGTTATAAAAATTAGCTCTAATAGATATTAGATATATCATAAAACTACAATAATCAAAATAGTGTCATACTGTTAGGAATGCAGATTAGTGAATCAGAACAGAAAGTCCAAAAAGAGACCTAAATATTTATATGAAGAATTTGGTATATGCTAAAAGTAACATCCCGCTTTATCCCTAGTGGGGTAAAATATGGGTTGTTAAACAAATGATGTTGGCACAATTGGCTAATTAGCTGGGGAGGAAATTAAGTTGGAACTATACCTCACATCAGAAAAAAATTCCAAATGGATGAAAAATTTAGAGAAAAACAACAAAAGTGAAGGGAGCAAAAGGAAGTTTTTTGTGTTTGTTGGCTTTTCAATAACCTTGCAACAGAAAAAATCTTTCTAAATATGAAACCCAGGAGCCATAAAAGGAAAGTCTGACAAATTCGAATATTTTAAAGTATACATAGAGAAAAAAAAATAAGCCTCAAAAATTGTAATTTAAATCACAGATGATTTTTCAAATAAAGAGCTCCTAAAATTAATATGAAAACAGTCAATAACTCAAAAAACAGACAAGACAGGAGCAGTTTGCAGAAAATAAATATAAGTGCCTCTTAAACCTATGAAAATATGCTCCACCACACTCCAAGAAAATTGTAAATTAATCCTATACTGCAATTTTATTTTTTTACTTCATATAGGCAAAGATCAAACTGTTTGATAACACACTGAATCTTCAAGGTGTGGAGAAAGAATTCTCATATTTTGCTGATCACAGTATATACTGTTAAAATTTCCATGAAGGCCAATCAAAATTAATATGTCTCCATTGTGCTAGCAATTCAATTTGTGGGAATCTATCTTACATCTATCTTGGAATATGTGATAAATTACAAATGTAAGATGATTCACTGTGACACTTTTGTAATAGTGAAAGATTTGAAACAAGTTAAATACTCATTAATAGGAGACTCAATGAATAATTAAATTACGGTCATTCCATACAGCTAGAAAGAAGAAAAAAGAGAAGGGGAAGAGGAGAGAGAGGAAGGAGAAAGAAGATAACCTATTTTTCATTCTAGAAATATAAAATAATAGCCCACTATCAACTACATGAAGGACTGAAAAAGTTTCCCTAAAAAATTCTCAATCATCTAGAATCATGAGCTAAAGATGCATGCTCCCTAGCAGTTAGGTATCATTTCCAAGTATTAATACATTATCCTGTAAATTCCAGATAGAAAAGAATTTACTTACAAGTTTAAAGTTATTTCTTAAATCTTGACTGATCTTTGGAGAAATAGATCTAACTCAGGTAAAGATAGTTTAGAAATTAAATTTCTAGACAGAATCAGCTATATTATTTTTAATCCCACTCTTCTTCCTTTTCATATCATATTCTTACAGATTTATGGAGAATAGCTCAAAGAAAGGGCAAAAGGCATTATATTTTTAATTATAAAATCTTGCTCCCAAATTAGAAAGAAACAAATCAGGCCAAAAAATAAAAAAGGCAGTAACACAGCCTGAGTCCTGCAAACCCCAAAATGCTGTTAACTTCTTTAAAGAAAGAAAAAATTCTGCTTTCATTCAAGGAGTTTGTCCATGCTTACACACCCTGGAAATCCCCTCTGCTTCACACCTAACCCAGAATCTGCTCTAAAGTGCCAACACAGTGTCTAACTTCCCTTCGTCCTTGGAAGGAAATGTGTAGAAAATTTAAGCCCCTTCACCGATCAAATCGCTTCACTTTTCTGGGCCTTACGTTCCTCAGGAATAAAGTGGGGTTATTAACACATACTTCGAAGGGCTATTGTAAGGACTCAATAAAATTAAATGATTTGACTGTAAAAAGTCTATACTATAAAAGCCCCTGTATGTGCTTTAGGTAAATAATAATACCACAAGTTTTACCAATAGTTTGTCAACATTTATAACTCTTTGGGTTTTAACACTGGATACCAGGAAAGTAACTTTTCCTGCTTCCTGTTCCTGACTGAGAAATGGGCTCCGGTCTTCACATGGCAGTAGAGTAGATGAATCCCTGAAAGGACCCATAACCTAACTGCTTCCACATGTATAAGAAAAATATGTCTACATTTCAGTTGTTCCCAGGTATTCTGATTCAGGGGCCAAAAAGACCATTTAGCTTGTCGCCTTCAAAGGGCACTAGACTGAGGTAAGATCGATCCCTTTGTAGTATGCATGTATGCATGGTTCATAAATCATGGTTTTTGGCTGAGGATTGCCTGTAGTGCATCCTTAAGGATTACTTTATGCTTTACAATGTGCATATGTCTTCTGATCTATCCTCAAAACAAACTTGTGAGAAAACAGATGCAGACAGAAAGACCAAATTAATGACAACAAAAAAATACAGAATCTTTATTTCTAATTCCCAGTTTACTAATGACTTCATTGAGTTGAATGAGCTGTTTCCTTTCTTTATAAAGCAGAAACAATTTATCAGTCATTTGCAGAAGCCATCAAGTTTTCAATGTTCCCACAGAAATGAAGCAGAATTTACTACCATCTATACTCAATTCTATTGCTAATTTTTTAAAAAAAGAAAATAGTTTGGGCGATTTTTGTCCTCTTTTAGTGAAAAAAATCGGAAGCAGAGAAGAGAATGAAAAAGGAAAAATTTAAATTCCTGAAATTTCTAGTGCATAAATTCAACAGTAAATCGGACTAATGTTAAATATGTAGACAGTAAATCTTTGTGCACTGCAGCAGTAACAGAGTAGCCTGTGAAAGTTATCCAAGTGGAAAGCAGAAAGGAAATGGGAAGTGATTTTACTCTGAAAGAAAACCAAAAGGTGAAAGAGTCCAACAGTAAATAGGACAGGCAGGAATACTCAGGTAGAAATCTTGGGGATATCCCAGGAACATTCATCAGCTCAAATGACGTGTCTTGTACATCTCATCAGTGGTTTTCCCTCCGCTGTCTAACTTATACAAATATCTGAGTAACTCAAGAGCAACGTACAACTGGAAGATGAGTCATTCCACCAGTAATCAACGAGATTAAGGGAAATTCTATTTTCCTGTGAACTTTGGCACAGTTTGAATCTGTTTCATTATTCCTGCTAGGAATCACTACGAATCCAGGTTTGCACACCTTTTCTTCTGCAATTATCAAGCAAATAATAGTAAGCTAAGTGTTAGGTAATTTCCCATCCTCAGAAAACATACACCAGTCTCATAAGGAGGCAGAATTACCAGTATGGTTAAACAGCAAGTGTTACTGAGTCCAAAGATGTGGGTCTGAATCCCGACTTCATCACTTAACCTGTGTGGTTTCAGCAAGTTACCGAACTTTTCTGAGCCTCAGTTTCCTCATTTGTCAAGGAGAGAAAATACTCATTCCCTCAAAGTTATTGTAAAGATTAACTGAAATGGTAGCTATGACATAATAAATGTAAGCACTGGATTATTTAATGTATAAATAACCGTATTTATTACACACCTACTGGATGCCAAGCATTGTGGAAAATAGGAAAAAGGGTGTCCTGTCCCTCAGAGTTTCTAATCTGGTTGAAATAACAATAGATACTGATATGAAAAACTAAACAACACTGAAACAAGAACACATAGTATAGGATCAATAGCCAGATGTGTGCCAGGGTTAATAAATGCTACAAGTTCAAAGGAAGAAAAGATAAATGCAGACTACAGGGGTCAAAAAAGGTTGTGTGACAGAAAAGGGACTGAGATAGTCACGAAGGAAAAACAGGATTTGGAGGTAGAAGTATATTTTAGATGACGGGAAAAAGAAGAGGAAGAAAACACAAAGCAGTCTAGAGCCACTAATTAGCTGGCACTGGCTGACGCAGGTGTCTGTAGAGGAGAGTGGCAAGCAATGAGGCCTGAAAAGTAGGCTGCGACCAAACTGGAGGAATTACTTGCAGGGCAGGAATGGGAAACTGCTGAAGGTTTTGAGGCAGGGGAGTAATAGGATTACATCAGTGTTTTGAAAAGAATGACCTGGAGTGCGAGATCCACTGCTGATTAGGAGAGGAGCGTCAACAGCAGCACCGTGGTTCTTCTGTGGATTTCTTCTGTTGGAATCTGGACGACTGGAATGATGGAAATGTGTGGGATTTGCCAATCTCCCAAATCAAGTATCCAGAGAATCAGTGAAGAGAACGTTTGAATTCACACTTATGGTGGTGGGAAATCCAGGAAAGACAACATTAATCAACTCATGATTCCTCATAGATTTGCATTCTCCAGAATATCTAAGTCTTTCTCATAGAATTATTACTAAAAAGACTGTACAGGAGGAATAATCCAAAGTTTTAATCAAGGAAGGTAGTGTTAAGTTGCTGCTCACAATAGTTGATACCCCAGGATTTGGAGATGCAGTAGATTATAGTAATTGCTGGCAGCTCGTCATCAACTACATTGATAGTAAATCTGTGGACTACCTAAATGCAGAATCACAAGTGAACAGATTTCAGATGCCTGATAACAGGGTGCTGGGTTTATACTTCACTGCTCCTTCAGGACATGGAATTAAACCAGATAATAACTTTAAAACAGATAATGAAAGAAATCTAAGAACTTAAAATATATAAATTTCCAGAAACAGGTGAAGAAGACAACAAGCTTGTTAAAAAGAAGAAGGACCATTTACCTCTTGCTTAGGTAGGTAGTAATACTATACCATTGAACTTAATGGCAAAAGGGTTAGGGGAAGGCAGTATCCTTGGGGTGTTGGTAAAGTTGAAAATGGTGAACATTGTTTTTACAATTCTAAGAAATATGTTGATAACACATATGCACGATTTGAAAGATGTTACTAAGTGCCCACTATGAAAGGAGAAAACTGGCAGTTGTGACTTATAATGGAGTTGATAACAAATAAGGGCTTACTAAGAGCCTTCTGGCACAAATGGAAGAAAGAAGGGAGCATGTAGCTAAAATGAAGGAGACGGAGCTGGAAATGGAGCAGGTGTTTGAAATGAAGGTAAAAAAAAGTTCAAAAACTGAAGGACTCTGAAGTTGAGCTCCAATGGCAGTGCCATGAGCAAATGAAAAAGAAGCATAACACAAAGAATTAGAGAAGAAACAACATCAGTTTGAGGATGAGGAAACAAACTGGGAAGCTCAACAACATATTTCAGAAAAAAACTCTTCGAGAACCTTCAAAAAGAAAAAGAATAAAGAGATCTTTTAAACTATTGATCAATAGTTACGTATTATTAATAGTTACGAATATCCCAACTTGGACATCAGTGTTTGTTGGATCCATTTGACCAATTTGCACCAGTTTTATCCATAGTGATAGATTTAACAGCATGACAAAAATTATTTTGTTGTTGTTCTTAATGGAGATTAAGATGCCTTGAATTGTTTAGGGTGTTGTGTACTTATTAATAGAAAGTAACAGGCCAGGCACCGTGGCTCACACCTGTAATCCCAGCACTTTGGGAGGCCAAGGCAGGCAGATCACTTGAGGTCAGGAGTTCGAGACCAGCCTGGCCAACATGCTGAAACCCTGTCTCTACTAAAAATACAAAAATTAGCTGGGTGTGGCAGCAGGTGCCTGGGTTTTAAACACAAGTTTAGCTTCACTGATCACATAGTTTACAGGAACAATGAATGCTGTGGTTTGGATCTGATCATCCAGCTCTGCTAATCTGGTACTTAATAATCAGTTCTTGTTTACTAATAGTCATCTGACGTTTCTCTGATTATAAGTGGAGAAGCCTTGTACCATCAACACAATGGTGAATGACTTGGGAAGAAACCACATCCAAAAATATCCACAGGTCTGGCCCATGTTTAGGATAGGCTCCTAAGTATATTTTGAAAAAAATGAACGTCCGGGCGCGGTGGCTCACGCCTGTAATCCCAGCACTTTGAGAGGCCGAGGCGGGAGGATCACGAGGTCAGGAGATTGAGACTATCCTGGCTAACATAGTGAAACCCCATCTCTACTAAAAATAAAAAAAATTAGCTGGGCGTGGTGGCGGGTGCCTGTAGTCCCAGCTATTTGGTAGGCTGAGGCAGGAGAATGGCGTGAACCCAGGAGACGGAGCTTGCAGTGAGCCGAGATGGAGCCACTGCACTCCCGCCTGGGCGACAGAGCAAGATTCCGTCTCAAAAAAAAAAAAAAAAAAGAAAAGAAAAAAGAAAAAAATGAACTACCATTATTAGGGCAAGAAATATTGACAATGACTACAAAAAGAGGTATTAATTTATGATAGGAACTTTCACCTAAGTCTAATGATTCCTAAGCATCTACTCTGCGAATAAGTTCTTTTCATTTCCCACTGACATTGTATCTGGGGACACTGTACCTTGATATGGCCTTATCGTATTTTCTTGAAAAACACCCTCTGCCTATTTTTCTCATTTTGGAGAATTTTACAGGTTAAATAATCAAGATAAGCATTTATACTGCATGAATCTGCAAAGGAACTACAGTATTTTTATTGATATGACAGAATGCACTTTTGCCATTAGTGGTTTTTCAGTCAGCTTGCAAAGAATCACACTGTTAAAGCAGTGATCAGCCTAGAGAGAAGCCTGCTTTTGAGACAACCTGAGTTATCTGCTAATTCAAAACATCTGAACAAAAATATTCCTGGCACAAATGCAGTGAACTCATTACAAAAACAAAAACAAAAACAAAAATAAAACACCTATGTTTAAATTAGCCCTGTAGGTAACTCAATCCATATGCATTCCACCCTTCCAATTTTAAGTCTCTGAAAGAAAAGCCAGCACTCTTTTAAACACAGGAAATCACATTTTACTTCTCTGCAGCTGCTTCATAACCAAGGAAAATGCAAAAGCAAAGAGGAAATGTGCCGGAGATCTTATTAACAAAGAGTGGAAATCCCCACACTCCACATCTCCCAATTAGCACTGTTGGGGACATAGGCTCTCAGGTTCAAATTTCCCTTTGTGAAATGCCTAACCACACCAGAATTAATCTGCAATTGCCACCTATGATAAAAGCAGGGGTTGTGCACACTGGAGTATTCCACATTGCCTCTTCAGCTATAACTTGTACAGGAATTTTTCAAACTCCTCCCCTAACCCAGAAAAAAAATGTTAATAAACTCTTTGCAAAGCAAAAACAATGCAGTACAGTAGGAAACCTTTATAGAATTGACTCTGAATCTAAATTAGTTGTCTACTCTATTAAGAAATTTTATCTTGTGCGTTTCAAAAATGGAAAAAGAAACATGTGCAAATGACATGACAATTTTCAGCATTTAAGAAGTATCATTTGCTTTAAGAAGGGGACTTTCATTCTCTATAGTGGTATTTCTGAACTGTTTATATCCTTTCTAATGAATATATACTATTTATATTATAATGAATATATAATATGTTTACTTGAGGAAATCTTTACTATAGGAAGATTAGGAAGATGTTGCTTCTGCATGAAAATCACTAAGAAAGCATTGTTTTATAATCTCCCTTTTCATAACTTCTATCCTGAAAGCATATGTGTATTTGTCAGCTTTTTTTTTTTTTTTTTTTTTTTTAAATAGACACTGGGTCTCTCTATGTTGCCCAGGCTTGTCTTAAACTCCTGGGCTCAAGCAATCCTCCCACCTCAGCTTCCCGAAGTGCTGGGATTACAGTTGTGAGCCACCACAGCTGGCCCTTTGTTAGCTTATAAAAAAAGATTTTCAAGATGAAAATCTTAAACATATAAATAAGTAGACAGAATAGTATAATAAATCCCCATGAACCCATAAACTAGCTTTATCATCTCATGACCAATCTTGTTTCATATATAACTCCATCTATTCCATCCCCTATTTCCCAGTTATTTTTGAAGCATATCTCAGACATCACATCATTTAATCCATAAATATTTCAGTGTTTAGCTCTGAATCTGAAGAGTTTGGGTCAGGCATGGTGGCTCACGCCTGTAATCCCAGCACTTTGGGAGGCCAAAATGGGAAATCACTTGAGCCCACGAGTTTGAGACCAGCCTGGGCAACATGGTGAAACCCCCTCTCTACAAAAAGTACAAAACTTAGCCGATGTGGTGGCAGGCACCTGTAGTCCTAGCTACTCAGGAGGCTGAGGTGGGATGATCACCTGAGCCCGGGAGGTTGAGGCTGTGGTGAGCTGTGATTGTGCCACTGCACTCCAGCCTGGGTAACAGATTGAGACCCTGCCTCAAAAAAAAAAGAGTTTTAACTCACTAGCATTATTAACCCTAAATAAAAATCAACAAAAATGTCTTAATAACTCCAATAACTGGTGTTCAGATTCCTCTGATTGTTCAAATCAGGAACTAAGGGCCCAATATGATCCATACACTGCAAATGGTTGCTTTATCTCAAATTGCTTTTATCTATAGATCGTTGCTCCATCTCTTTTTTTTTTTTTGGCAATTGATTTATTGGAAGAAACTGGGTTGTCTTGCAGTTTCCCACAGATGGTATTTGGTAATTGTACCCTTGAGGTGTAATTTAACATATTCCTCTGCCCCCTGTATTTCCAGTAAATTAGTAGTGAGCTCTAGATGCTTGATCAGATTCAGGTTTGATATTTTCACGTACCAAATCCTTAACTCTCCTATTTACTATTTCTTAAAATCTTGAAGAACCACGAGCCAAATTTCAACCTATAGCTAAAAAGTAGTGCTGGTTAATAAGGAGGTGTCATGTGCTCTGCTCAAGACATAACAACTTGGAATTTCTCCCTTTAGATATTAAGGAAAGGAGAGAGGTAGACTAAAGAGCTTCACATCATCAAAACCTCAACAACGATTTGATGCTGCCTTCCTTCCCTCCCAAACTGACACTGTGCTACATACAGACTCTGCACTTTTAATTCACCTAAATCACAACTTCCTGTTCTACTGTGCACTGTCTTTGGGGCTCCACTCTCATCTCTGTTCCCACTAGGAAAAGCTGACCTTATCTAACTTTTCTTAACACATAACTATGTGTTATGTGTTAGTTAGAAAGCCTTAACATTGCAGAGCTGGAGTGGGCTTTGGAGATCATCTGGTCCAACTGTCTCTGTTTAAAGACCAGGAAAAAGAACGAAAGTGCTGAAATAACTTTTCCAAGGTTATTATAAAGATATATGTTAAGTTAGTTAATATTTATAAAGTACTCATAACAGTGACTAGCTTATAATAACCCCTATATAAACATTTGCTTTTTAAAAAGCAAGTTAAAATTAGTTAAGAAACAGAATTAGTACTTGAGTGAGGACCTCTTACATTTCTCTAAGAACACAAATAATACTCCCTTCTACTTTGCAGTTTGGGGGAATAATGCACTCTACATATACCAAAATGTTCCAGATAACTGAGGCATGTTCCTTTAAACACCCAATTTTATTTCGTTTTAATCTTTTAAAGTCAAGATAATCCAAGATGGAAACTGTTGTCAGAAATATAGTATACAGTTTCCTTCATCAAATGAAGAACACTGAACACTATCTTATTAAATTTCTCAGTGACCCTTTCATTATGAACACAGGGAAGCTTAATGAATAGAACTCATATTTGGGAATCAGACAGATGTGCATTCAAATCTTAATTCTGTTACTTACAAACCTTGCTTGGCAAGTCACTTAACCTCTCTGAGGTTTAGCAAAAAAGGGGAGGCTGCCTTCCTTGTAGGATTGTCACAAAAATTAGAGATCCCTCTCCCTCTCCCCACGGTCTTCCTCTCCCTCTCTTTCCACGGTCTCCCTCTGATGCGGAGCCGAAGCTGGACTGTACTGCCGCCATCTCGGCTCACTGCAACCTCCCTGCCTGATTCTCCTACCTCAGCCTCCCGAGTGCCTGCAATTGCAGGCGCGCACCGCCACACCTGACTGGTTTTTGTATTTTTTTGGTGGAGACGGGGTTTCGCTGTGTTGGCCGGGCTGGTCTCCAGCTCCTAACTGCGAGTGATCCGCCAGCCTCGGCCTCCCGAGGTGCCAGGACTGAGACGGAGTCTCGCTCACTCAGTGCTCAATGTTGCCCAGGCTGGAGTGCAGTGGCGTGATCTCGGCTAGCTACAACCTCCACCTCCCAGCCGCCTGCCTTGGCCTCCCAAAGTGCCGAGATTACAGCCTCTGCCCAGCCGCCACCCCGTCTGGGAAGTGAGGAGCGTCTCTGCCTGGCCGCCCATCGTCTGGGATGCGAGGAGCCCCTCTGCCCAGCTGCCCAGTCTGGGAAGTGAGGAGCACCTCTTCCCAGCCGCCATCCCATCTAGGAAGTGAGGATAGTCTCTGTCCGGCTGCCCATCGTCTGAGATGTGGGGAGCGCCTCTGCTCCGCCTCCCCGTCTGGGATGTGAGGAGCGCCTCTGCCTGGCCGCCACCCCGTCTGGGAAGTGAGGAGCATCTCCGCCAGGCAGCCGCCCCGTCTGGGAGGGAGGCGGAGGGTGGGGGTCAGCCCCTGCCCGGCCAGCCGCCCCGTCCGGGAGGGAGGTGGGGGGGCGCCTCCACCCGGCCGCTGCCCTATCCGGGAGGTGGGGGGCACCTCTGCCCGGCCGCCCCTTCTGGGAAGTGAGGAGCCCCTCTGCCCGGCCACCATCCGGTCTGGGAGGTGTACCCAACAGCTCATTGAGAACGGGCCATGATGATGATGGCGGTTTTGTGGAATAGAAAAGGGGGAAAGGTGGGGAAAAGATAGAGAAATCAGATTGTTGCTGTGTCTGTGTAGAAAGAAGTAGACATGGGAGACTTCATTTTGTTCTGTACTAAGAAAAATTCTTCTGCCTTGGGATGCTGTTGATCTATGACCTTATCCCCAACCCTGTGCTCTCTGAAACATGTGCTGTGTCCACTCAGGGTTGAATGGATTAAGGGCGGTGCAAGATGTGCTTTGTTAAACAGATGCTTGAAGGCAGCATGCTCCTTGAGAGTCATCACCACTCCCTAATCTCAAGTACCCAGGGACACAGACACTGCGGAGGGCCGCAGGGTCCTCTGCCTAGGAAAACCGGAGACCTTTGTTCACTTGTTTATCTGCTGACCTTCCCTCCACTATTGTCCTATGACCCTGCCAAATCCCCCTCTGCGAGAAACACCCAAGAATGATCAATTAAAAAAAAAAAAAAGATGGATTAACAAAAAAAAAGAAGAAAAAAAAATTAGAGATAACTGATACAAAGATCCTAGCACAAAGATCTTAGCCTGACACTAAGAATTCAGTAAATGGTAACTATTATTCATTTATTCAACAAATTGAGCATCTTTATGTAAAGCACTATTCTGAGTTATGAGGATACAACAGTGTTCTAAACAGGCATTTAAAAATCCCTACCCTTGTGGTGCTTTCACTCTATAGAGAGAAAAGATATATAGTAAAAGCTCTGTGTGTGTGTGTGTGTGTGTGTGTGTGTGTGTGTGTGTGTGTGTGTGTGTGTGTGTAGCATGTCAGATAAGTGCTATGGAGAAAAATAAAGCAGAGATGGAAAATAGGGAGTGCTGGCAGATTAGAATGGGGATATGAAGGAAAGAGGGGAATCAAGGATGATTCTGACCTTTTTGACCTGAATAGCTAGAAGGAAAAAGTTGTATTTACTGAGATAGGGAAGACTATACATGTGTATAAAGATCGGGAGTTTGGTTCAGTGGTGATCAGAGGCCTTATTCTCAACATCTCAGCTGCTGCTCTTTCACACTGGTAGTTTTCCTTCAGAAGTAAGCTGTCTGTCTTCAGCACCAATATTACTGTTTCTAATCTAGTATCTTATTTACATTATTCTATTCTCTAAGAAGACCAAATGAAAAAGCAATAAAATCGATACATTTAAGCAATAGCTATAGAAAAACTAAATCAAAAATCCTAGGCAGAATTTTTTAAGAAAAATAACACTAAAAGTGTATCACTCTGGGAAGTACCTCACTTCCAAATACTGTTTCTAAAAATTCACTTAGTAGATGATTATAAAGAACTCACAACACTTTTCCCATAAATAAAAATTAATTTAAAAATGGCTT
This sequence comes from Pan paniscus, assembly GCF_029289425.2. Classification (NCBI taxonomy): domain Eukaryota; kingdom Metazoa; phylum Chordata; class Mammalia; order Primates; family Hominidae; genus Pan; species Pan paniscus. The sequence goes on along the minus strand of NC_073264.2, from coordinate 36,460,794 downwards.
GGTTTCCAAGCCAAATGATGCAATGGGTTATAGTATAACAGTAATAATGCCAACCTGAATCTGAGAGAGAAAACATCACTCGCTGTAAGAAAGACAAGACTCTCTTGCCCTTAGCACAAGAAAAGTCAAGTATCTCCTTTGCACACTCCCACCTTGTTTCAACCTCCTAAAGGTGACTTTATCCCTCTGTCTCTAGCACACTACTCCACACAAAACTTTCCATTTGAGCACCCCCCTCAGATCAGCCCCTCAAAACGTTCTCTATGAAAAATCACCAACCCAACTCTAAAACAGCAGCAGCCAAACACCCATAGCCACACATAATTTTCATTTCCTTGTAAAGCCAAACTCAGCTAGGCTTTAGGAGGAAAGTACACTGCTTCAAGCTAAATCTCATAAAAAAGCCTGGATCCCAGCTGGTAGAATTTCAGTCAAGTGTTACATAAAAGAAAAAGAATGAAGAAATAAGGAAAACATTTGACATTGGGAAGGCCATTGCTAGGAGTGACCTGCTTGTCCTTTTAAGTTTTTAACCTTCCTAAAATTCTGAATTCATTGATTTTTCTAGAAGCTTTACATTTTTGGCCAGAATTCTTGCACCGACATACCTGAATGGTAATTGTTTTAGGGCACCAGAAACCGTGCTGCTGTAAGACAGTAAACTTAATCAATAAATGTTGTGTGACTTCTGATTGCTCCACCAACAGCCATTTCCCCATCTTTCTCCCTCTGTTCAGGCCTCCCTATTACCTGAGACACAACAATACTGAAATTAGGCCAATTAATAATTCTACGATGGCCTCTAGGTGTTCAAGTGAAAGGAAGAGTCTCCGGTCTTACATTTTAAATCAAAAGCTAGAAATCACTGAGCTTAGTGAGGAAGGCATGTCAAAAGCTAAGACAGGGCTGGGCATGGTGGCTCATGCCTGTAATCCCAACATTTTGGGAGGCCGAGGCAGGCGGATCACTTGAGGCCAGAAGTTCCAGACCAGCCTGGGAAACATGGCGACACCCCATCTCTACTAAAAATTAGCCGGTGTGGTGACACATGCCTGTAATCCCCAGCTACTCGGGAGGCTGAGGCAGGAGGACTGCTCAACTGAACCTGGGAGGCAGAGGTTGCAGTGAACCGAGATTATGCCGCTGCACTCCAGCCTGGGTAACAGAGTGAGACTCTGTCTCCCCGCCTTAAAAAACAAAACAAAACAAAACAAAACAAAAAAGCTAAGATAGGCCAAAAGCTAGGTACCAAACTTTGCAAATGCAAAGTTCTCGAAAGAAATCAGAAGTGCTACTTCAGTGAACAAATAAATGATAAGAAAGCAAAATAGCCTTATTGCTGATATGAAGAAAGTTTTGGTGGTCTGGATAAAACATCAAACCAGCCACAACATTCTCTTAAGCCAAAGCAAGACCTGAATGCTTCAATTCCACAAAGGCTGACAGAGGTGACGAAGCTGTAGAAGAAAAGTTGGAGGCTAGCAGAATTTGGCTCAAGAGGTTTAAGAAAATAAGCAATCCCCATAACATAAAAACGCATGGTGCCAGTCATGGTTGCTCACACCTGTAATCACAGTACTTTGGGAGGCTGAAGCAAGAGGATCACTTGAGGTCAGGCATTCGAGACCAGTCTGGGCAACATAGCAAGATCCTATCTCTACAAAAAATTTAAAAATGATCCAGGTATGGTGGTATGCCTGTAGTCCTAGCTACTTGGGAGGCCTAGATGGGAGGATTACTTGAGCACAGGAGTTCGAGGCCCCAGTGGACTATGATCATAGCACCACACTCCAGCCTGGATGACAGAATGAGACACTGTATTAAAAAAAAAAAATTAAAAAGTGCAACATGTAGGCTGCTGGGAGGTTATGGGTACAGACTGGTGGAACCAACACAAAAAACAAAAAAAGTGCAAGGTAAAGCAGCAAGTACTCATGTAGAAGCTGCAGCAAGCTATCCAGAAGATCTAAGATCACTGATGAAGGTGGCTACACTAAGCAACAGATTTTCCGTGGAGACAAAACAGCCCCTTCTATTGGAAGAAGATGCCATCTAGAATTTTCATAGCTAGAGAGAAGTCAATGCTTGACTTCAAAACTTCAAGGGACAGGCTGACTCTCTTGTTATGGGCTAATACAGCTGGTGACTTTATTGAAGTCAATGCCCGTTTACCATTCCAAAAATCTTAGAGTCCTTAACAATTATGCTGAATCTCCTCTGCCTACGCTCTATCAATGGAACAAAGCCTGGCTAACAGCACATCTGTCTACAGCATGGTTTACTGAATATTTCAAGCCCACTGTGGAGACCTACTGCTCCAAAAAAAAGACTCTTCAAAATATTATTGCTCAGTGACAATGCACTTAGTCACCCAAGAGCTCTTATGGAGATGTATAAGGAGATGAAAGTTGTTTTCATGTCTACCAACACAACATCCATTCTAAAGCCCATGGATAAAAGAGTAAATTCGACTTTCTAGTCTTATTATTTGAAAAACATGTTTTGTAAGGCTATAGCTGTCATAGACAGTGATTGCTCTGAAGGATTTGGGCAAAGTCAATGGAAAACTTTCTGGAAAGGATTCACCGATCTACATGCCACTAAGAACATTTGTGATTCATGGAAAGAGGTTGAAATATCAACAGTAACAGGTTTGGAAGAAGTTGACACCAACCCTCATGGATGACTCGGAGGGATTTAAAATTTCAGTGGAAGAAGGAACTGCAGATATGGTGGAAATAGCAAGAGAACTAGAATTAGAAGTGGAGCCTGAAGATGTGACTGAATTGCTTCAATCACAAAATAAAACTTGGATTAGGAATTTCTTCTTATGGATGAGCAAAGAAAGTGGTTTCTTGAAATAAAACTCACTCCTAGTAGACACGTTGTAAATATTGTTAAAATGATAACAAAGAATTTAGAATATTACGTAAACTTAGTTGACAAGGCAGCAGCAGGATTTGAGAGGATTGACTCCAATTTTGAAAAAAGTTCTAATGTGGTAAAATGCTTTCAAAAAGCACTGCATGCTGCAGAAAAATATTTTGTGATAAGAAGAGTCCATTTATGTGGCAAACTTCATTATTGTCTTATTTTAAGAAATTGCCACACAGTGGCTCATGCCTGTAATCCCAGCATTTTGGGAGGCTGAGGTGGGTGGATCGTTTGAGCCCAGGAGTTCGAGACCAGCCTGGGCAATGTGGCAAAACCCCAGCTCGACAAAAAATTAGAAAAAATTAGCTAGACATGGTCATGTGAGCTTGTAGTTGCAGCTACTCAGGAGGCTGAGGTGGGAGGATCATGTGAGCCTGAGAAGTGGAGGCTACAGTAAGCCATGATCTTGCCAGTGCACTCCAGCCTGGGTGACAGAGTGAGACCCTGTCTCAAAAAAATAAAGAAATTGTCATAGCTATCCCAGCCTTCAACAAACACCACCACTTTGATCAGTCAGCAGCCACCAACATCAAGGCAAGACTTGCCATCAGCAAAAAGATTACAACTTGCTGAAGGCTCAGATGACCACCAGCATATTTTTTAGCAATAAAGTATTTTTAAATTAAGGTATCTATATATATATTTTTAGACATAATGCTATTGCACACTTAATAGTCTACAGCATAGTGGAAAGATAAGTTTTGTTGTTGTTTAGAGGCAGAGTCTCACTCTGTCTCCCAGGCTGGAGTTCAGTGGCACAATCACAACTCATTGTAACCTTGAACTCCTGGGCTTGAGTGATCCTACAAACTCAGCCTTCCAAAGTAGCTAGGACTACAGGTACACACCACCAAGCCCAGCTAACTAAAAAAAATTTTTTTTTGTAGAGATGGGATCTCACTATGTTCCCCGGGCTGGTGTCGAACTCCTGGCCTCAAGCAATGTTCCTGCCTGGGCCCCAAAGCACTGGGATTACAAGTGTGAGCCACCATATCCAGCCATGGAAAGATAACTTTTATACGACCTGGGTAACCAAAAAATTTGTGTGACTCACTTTATTGCAATATTTACAATAAAGCTTAGAACCAAACTTGCAATGTCTTCAAGGTATGCCTGTACTTTAAAACACATGGTTTAAAACTATATTTTGCAGATAATTAAATTTCTTTCTCAGATTTTTAAAAAATCACTAAGCCCACAAAGTTTTCCATTTACCACACAACATTTACTTAAATCTGGGGAAAAAAACCCACAGTTCATTTTAGAGATGACAAGATCTTCAAACCCAGAGAAAAGAGAAGGTTCTGGAGACTGTGATAAAGAGCTCAGTTCACATCTTTCAGTTTGTAACCAAATAAAGAAAAAAAAATCCCTAAAGACCTAAATTAGATAAGTTCTTATACTGACATTTCATTAGGGTCATATGTCCTGTCTTAAATTTGTATTTAGAGAAACACCAGAAGGCCCCCCTCTTTGTCAATAAACTGAAGAGATACTATCAAGCAGGACAAATGATTTGCTTTAAACTTAACCCTAAAAACTCAATTAAATGTGCCACGGGCAATTTGCCTGCCTTTTTTTCTTTTCCAGAAAGGAGAATCCTAAATCATTAAAGCTTTATTTAAAAACTTCTAAATCACAGAATTATGGGGACTGTGATTATGATTAAAGTTTCATTAAAAGTTCAAAATGGGGCCGAGTGCGGCGGCTCACACCTGTAATCCCAGCACTTTGGGAGGCCAAGGCGGGCAGATCACCTGAGGTCAGGAGTTTGAGACCAGCCTGGCCAACATGGTGAAACCCCTTCTTTACTAAAAATATAAAAAAATTAGCCAGGTGTGGTGGCAGGCGCCTGTAATCCCAGCTACTTGGGAGGCTGAGGCAGGAGAATCGCTTGAACCCGGGAGGCGGAGGTTGCAGTGAGCCGAGACAGCGCCATTGCACTCTAGCCTGGGCAACAAGAACAAAACTCTGTCTCAAAAAATAAATAAATAAATAAATAAATAAATAAATAAATAAATAATCAAATAAAATTAAAGTTCAAAATGAATGGATCATGGTGAGCTGTTTCCTTCCTTCCTTCCTTCCTTCTTTCTTTCTTTTTTGAGATGGAGTCTCGCTCTGTCGCCAGGCTGGAGTGCAGTGGCGCGATCTCAGCTCACTGCAACCTCCGCCTCCCAGGTCCAAGCAATTCTCCTGTCTCAGCCTCCTCAGTAGCTGGGACTACAGACGCATGCCACCATGCCCAGCTAATTTTTGTATTTTTAGTACAGACGGGGTTTCACCATGTTAGCCAGGATAGTCTTGATCTCTTGACCTTATGATCCGCCTGCCTCGGCCTCCCAAAGTGCTGAGATTACAGGCGTGAGCCACTGCGCCCGGCCTTTTATCTTTCTTTATAGCTATTGTGACCAAAAAAAAATTTTCCCTTTTTCACAGGTGTTGATGAAATTTTTTATAATTAATAAATATTATAATCAGGATAAAACCCACTTCCATTTTGAAAAGTAAAAGAAAATGATTAAGAAGTCTCAATAAGAACTAAAAAAGCACCAGGTGCAGTAGCTCACGCCTGTAATCCCAGCCCTTTGGGAGGCCAAGGTTGGAGGATTACTTGAGCCCAGGAGTTCACGACAAGCCCAGGCAACAAAGTGAGACCCCCATCTCTACAAAAAATTAAAAAATTAGCTGGTCGTGGTGGTGTGTGCCTGTAGTCTTAGCTACTCAAGAGGCTAAGGTGAGAGGATCACTTGAGCCTGGGAGGTTGAGGCTGCAATGAGCTATGATCACACCACTGCACTCTAGTTTGGGTGACAAGGGTCTCTTAAAACAAACAAACAAAAGAACTAAAAAAGAACATAAGAAACTAATAGAAAATATACTGAGTACTGAGACTGCTGTCTTTGTTTTAGCTTCCTTTGTTAATATGCTTGTGTAATAAGATAGAGGGAAATAAACTTTACTTGAACTTTTACAATAGAAAGAAAAAGAAAATCATATCTAAACCAGAGTACTTTCTAAAACTGTGGTTCAAGGACTGCTGGGTATCCCCAAGACCCTCTTAGGGGATCTGCAAAGTTAAAACTATTTTCATAATGCTAAGACGTTATATGCCTTTTTCACTCTCATTTGCTCACAAGTGTACAGTAGAGTTTGGGCATAGTATCAAAGAACGATTATGATTATCTCCAAGAGCCAACAAAATCCTCTTTGCTTTCCAACTACCTATTTCCATGAGCTTCCATTTTCTTCATATGCTTCTACCAAAACGCCATACCATACTACAACAGACTGAATATAGAAATAGATATAAAAATCCAGGTGTCAACCCTTTTCACCAAAATGATGATGCTGAAAGCAAAGAAGGAAATCCCTGCTCCTCCCAAAGCCAAATCCAAAGCTAAGGCTTTTAAGGCCAGCAAGGCAGTGTTGAAAGGCATCCAGTCACACACACAAAAAAATATCGGCAGGTCACCTATGTTCCAGTAGCCCAACACACTTTGGCTTTGAAGGTAGCCCAAACATCCTCAGTAGAGAACCTGCAGGATATACAAGCTGGACTATTATGCCATCAATTTCCCCTTGACCACTGAGCTGACCATGAAGAAGACAATACCACATCTGTGTTCACTGTGGTTATCAAAGCCAACAAGCACCAGATCAAACAGGCTATATGAAGGTCTGTGACACTGACATGACCACGATCAACACCCTAATCAGGACTGATGGAGAGAAGGCAGCCTATGTTTGACTGGCTCCTAACTATGATGTTTTGGATGTTGCCAGTAAAACTGGGATAACCTAAACTGAGTCCGAATAGCTAATTCTAAATATAAGGGGGTTTTTTTTTGCCACTTATTTAAAAAACTACCTGTCTTTGGCCGGGCGCGGTGACTCACGCCTGTAATCCCAGCACTTTGGGAGGCTGAGGTGGGCGGATCACCTGAGGTCGGGAGTTTGAGACCAGCCTGACCAACATGGAGAAACCCCATCTCTACTAAAAATACAAAATTAGCCAGGCTTGGTGGCGCATGCCTGTAATCCCAGCTACTTGGGAAGGCTGAGGCAGGAGAATCGCTTGAACCTCGGAGGCGGAGGTTGCGGTGAGCCGAGATCGCGCCATTGCACTCCAGCCTAGGCAACAAGAGCAAAACTCTGTCTCAAAAACAAACAAACAAACAAACAAACAAAAACTATCTGTCTTTTATTAAGCCATATTATTTAAAAGACCTGCAAAAATGTAATACAATGTACTCTTCTCACTAATATTGGTTTTATTCTGGACAACAGAATTATTTTCTATAAAAATGTTATGTTTTATAATAGTTTTTATATTATTTTCAATAAATTAATATATATCTGGCTGGGCACAGTGGCTCATGCCTATAATCCCAGCACTTTGGAAGCCGAGGTGGCTGGATCACTTGAGGTCAGGAGTTCGAGACCATCCTGGCCAACATGGTGAAACCCCGTCTCTACTAAAAATACAAAAATTAGCCGGGTGTGGTGGCATATGCCTGTAATCCCAGCTACTTGGGGGAGGCTGAGGCAGGAGAATCGCTTGAACCTGGGAGGCAGAGGTTGCAGTGAGCAGCGATCGCGCCACTGCACTCCAGCCTGAGCAACAGAGAGAGACTGTCTCGCTTAAAACAAAACAAAAAACAAAAGCTCTCTAGAATGTTCAATAATGTTTAAATATGTAAAAGGGTCCCGAGACCAAAAGGTTAAGAACTGCAATTCTAAAGTATTTCTTAAAGTACACAAAAAATATAGCTTTACAAAGAAGTACTTTTTACAACAAGAAAACAAAGAAAGCTGTTTAAGAGAGAATTTAGGCCAAGCATGGTGGCTTATGCCTGTAATCCCAGCACTTCGGGAAGCCAAGGCAAGAGGATCACTTGAGCTCAGGGCATCAAGACCAGCCTGGACCACATAGTGAGATCCCATCTTTACAATTTTTTTTTTTTTGAGACAAGAGTCTCACTCTGTCACCTAGGCTGCTGGAATGCAGTGGCACGATCTCAGCTCACTGCAACCTCAGCTTCCTGGGTTCAAGCAATTCTCCTGCCTCAGCCTCCCGAGTAGCTAGGACTACAGGCATGAGCCACTATGCCCAGCTAATTTTTTGTATTTTTATTAGAGAACGGGTTTTGCCATGTTGTCCAGGCTAGTCTCAAACTTCTGAGCTCAGGCAATCCACCCACCTCGGCCTCCCAAAGTGCTAGGATTACAGGTGTGAGCCACCAAGCCCAATGCCATCTCTACCCTATCTAAAATTTTTTTTTTTTAATTTAAAAATTAGCAGGGCAGGGTGGCATGCACCTGTAAGTCCTAGCTACTTGGGAAGTTGAGGTGGGAGGATTGCTCCAGCCCAGGAGTTCATTGCTGCAGTGAACTATGATCACACCATTGCACCCCAGCTTGGGCAAAAGAGCAAGGCCTCATCTCTTGAAAAAAAAAAAAAAAAAGCAATGAATTTATAATTTACAGGATGAGCTTCCAGGTGTGGTGGCTCACACTTATTATCCCAGCACTTTGGGAGGCTGAGGTGGGAGGAATGCTTGAGCCCAGGAGTTCAACACCAGCCTTGGCAACATAATGAGACTCCATCTCTACATAAGATAATAAATTAAGGCTGGGCGCGGTGGCTCACGCCTGTAATCCCAGCACTTTAGGAGGCCGAGGCGGATGGATCACCTGAGGTCAGGAGTTCAAGACCAGCCTGGCCAACATGGTGAAACGCTGTCTCCACTAAAAATACAAAAATTAGCTGGGCGTGGTTGCAGGCACCTGTAATCCCAGCTACTCAGGAGGCTGAGGCAGGAGAATCGTTTGAACCCAGGAGGCAGAGGTTGCAGTGAGCCGAAATCGTGCCATTGCACTCCAGCCTGGGCAACAACAGCAACACTCCGTCTTAAAAAAAAAAAAATTGCCCAGGTGTTGTGCCACATGCCTGTAGTCCCAGCTACTCAGGAGGCTGAGGTGGGAGGATCACTTGAGCCCAGGAGGTCTCAGCTGCAGTGAGCCATGATTGTGCCACTGCACTCCAGCTTAGGTGACAGAGCAAGACCCTGTCAAAAAAAAAAAGTGGTCATGAGTTAATAATCATGGAGGATGGGGGTCCATTATATTAGTCTCTTTTTGATTATGTTTGAAATTTTCTCTAATGAAAATATTAAAGAATTGAATTCTTATCTTTGTAGTTGAATATAAAAAATCTGACTGTAATTTAATGTTATTATCAAGAACCATGTCTAGGCATAGTAGCTCACACCTGAAATCTCAGCACTTTGGGAGGCCAAGGTGGGAGGACCACTAGAAGCCAGGAGTTCAAGACCAGCCTAGGCAACATAGTGAGACCCCGTCTCTACAGAAAAAATTAAAATAAAAAAATTAGCCAGATGTGATGGTACACACCTGAATCCTAGCTACCCAGGAGGATGAGGCAGGAGGATTACTTCAGCCCAGGAGTTCAAGGCTGCAGTGAGTTATGATCATGCCACTGTATTCCAGCCTGGGTGAATAGTAAGAACTTGTCTCAAAAAACAAAACAAAACAAACAAAAAAAAAAAAAAAAAAAGAAAGAAAGAAAAAAGAAAGAAGGAAAATAAGAAAAAAACCTAATTAACATTAAAGTAACACTATGCGCATAGCTCCAAATTCACTTTTTGACCTTCACTGATGCCCACTCAATTAGTGTCAGTAGTTAAATCAGTAGATGCAAATTATTTGGAATTCTGCTTTGTTCACTTAAAATTCACATATACCACTCTTTTCTCTACCTACTATCACTAATCTGACTTACACAGAAATGACAGATATCTTTCAGTTTAATATTTTAAAAAGTTCAACAAATCCTTTAACCTGATGGACTTGGTCATACCTAGAATAATTTTTATATGTTACATTATTGCCATCTGCTGGCTATGTTGTCTAATTACAGTAAACAAATGTTTAAAACAGAAAAGCTAAAAAATTACCTTATATAATAACTGAGATTTTTCTCCCAAAACTATTCAACAGAAAATAAGCTGCCATACTTTAAGTTTCCTCAAAATCTCACATTAGAAGCAACTGTCCTTGATTCTAGCTGCACTTTAAAATCACCTGGAAGCTTTTGAAAATCCTAATACCTGGACCCCACCAAGCCAAAGCAATTAAATCAGAATCTCCATGTTATGAAATGAAAGTCAACCACAGACTGACAGAAAATATTTGTAAAATATATTGGACTTAGGACTTGTATCTAGAATATAGAAACAGTTCTTACAACTCAATAATGAAACAATCCAATTTTTAAAATAGGCAAAAAATCTGAACAAATATTATACCAAAGATATATGGATGGCAATTAAGCATATAAAAAGATGCTCAACAACATTAGTCATTAGGAAAATCTAAATTAAAATCACAATGAGATACCACTTCATACCTATTAGAACAGTAAAGAGACTAACCTTAACCATACTAAGCATCAGCCAGGATGTGGGGCTACTATAGCCCTCATATTCTGCTGGTGGAAATGTAAAATGGTACAACCACTCTGGAAAACAGTTGGGCAGTTTCTGAAAAAGCGACATACACACACATATCTACCATAAGACATCTACCATAAGACCAAACCATTCCAGTCCTAAGAGAGTTACCCAAGAGAAAAAAAAAAGCTGTAGTAGGTTGAATAGTGTAACCTCAAAATTTATGTCTAGCAGGAAACACAGAATGTGAATGTAGAAAGAGGGTCTTTGTAAATGAAATAAGACAAGGTCATGCTAGATTAGGGTGGGCTCTAAATCCCATAACTTGTAGCCTTATAAGAGGAAGAGATGGCACCCAGAGATACACACACACAAAGGCCACATGAAGACAGAGGCAGAGAATGGAGTGATGCAGCTAAAAGCCAAGGAACACCATCAATTGCCAGGATCTGGCTTCTGAAGGTAGGAAAGAGAAGGAAGGATTCTTCCCTGGATCCTTCAAAAGGAGCATGACCCTGCCAACATCTTGATTTCAGATTTCTAGCCTCCAGAATTGTGAGAGAGTAAATATCTGTCATTTGAAGCTACCCAGTTTGTGGTAATTTGTTAGGGCAGCCCTAGGAAACAATAACAAAAGCACAAAGACTTGTTCAGGACTGTTCTAATCAGCTTTATTTATAACAGCACCAAACTGGAAATAACCTAAATGTCCATCAACAAATGTACAAATTGTAAAATAGTCACACAATGGAATACTACTCAATTATAAAAATGAAAGAATGATTGAGACACAAAACAAGGATGAAATCTCAAAATGATTATGCTGAATAAAACACATCAGACCAAAAAAAAAAGTATATATTGTATGATTCCATAGTGGTTGCCTGGGGATGGTAGGGCAAGGGAGTCATTACAAAATGGCATGAGGAAACTTTTGGGGGTGATCCATATGTTCATTATCTTGATTGCAGTGACAGTTCCACAGGTATATACATATGTCAAAACTCTTAAAGTTGTACACTTTAAATATCTGCTGTTTACTGTATGTCAAATATACTGCAATAAAACTATAGTTGAAAAATCAAAATATTCCTGGGCACGGTGGCTCACACCTGTAATCCCAGAACCTTAGGAGGCCAAGGCAGGAGAATCACTTGAGCCCAGGAGCTCAAGACCAGCCTGAGCAACACAGTGAGACCCTATCTCTAATTTTAACAACAAACCCAAAAGGACTTGTATAAAAAATCAGTATCTTTGGCCGGGCATGGCGGCTCATGTCTGTAATCCCAGCACTTTGGGAGGCTGAGGTGGGTGGATCACTTTTGATCAGGAGTTCGACACCAGCCTAGCCAACATGGTAAAACCCCGTCTCTACAAAAAATACAAAAAATTAGCCGGGCGTGGTAGCGGGCACCTGTAGTCCCAGCTACTCGGGAGGCTGAGGCAGGAGAATGGCGTGAACCCGGGAGGCGGAGCTTGCAGTGAGCCGAGATCGCGCCACTGCACTCCAGCCTGGGCGACAGAGCGAGACTCCGTCTCAAAAAAAAAAAAAAAAAAAAAAAAATACAAAAATTAGCCAGGCATGGTGGTATGCACCTGTAGTCCCAGCCACTCGGGAGGCTGAGGCAGGAGACTCATTTGAACCCAGGAGACAGAGGGTGCAGTGAGCCCAGATGGCACCACTGTACTCCAGCCTGAGCGACAGAGGGAGACTCCGTCTAAAAAAAAAAAATCAATATCTTTAGTGGCTGAGGTCCAGGTAGCAGTTTTAAACACTTTCCAAGTATTCTAACCAGCAGCCACAGTTGAAAGCTGCTACATTAGAGGGTGTCATCTAATTTACTTTGTTTTGAACAAGAGTACTATTTGGGGAAAACACATAAGCCTAAAATAACTTTTATAATGCTCATTTTAGGTGTTTATGGAGGTCAGTTGGCAAAATTTTTTTAAGTAGATTTAATAATTTAATAATTATTTAATAATTTATTCCTTTAATAATTATTCCTTGGTTTATACCTCATAATCTCAAATTATAAGCAAGCTTTAGAAAGCAACATTGAAGGCAGGTCTAGCTATTTGTCAACTAGATGTTTCTAATGTTCCTAACACAAAATAATTTAAAATGCTGAATATAATATAGTTTTATTAACGCATATTTACAATGAATGGTATTACGGACTGACTTGTGTCCACTCACCAAATTCATATGTTGAAGTCTCAACCCATAGTATTTCAGAATGTGACTGTATTTGGAGATAGGCCTTTAAAGAGGTAATTAAGGTAAAATAAGGTCATAAGGATGGGCCCTAATCAAATCTGATGGGTGTCCTTATAAGAGGAAATTTGTACATACAAAGACGATACCAGGAATACACCAGAGGAAGGCCATGTGAAGATACCACAAGAAGGTAGCCATCGGCAAGCCAAAGAGAGAGGGATCAAGAGAAACCAAAGCTGACAACACCTTGATCTTGGACTTCTAGAATCCAGAATGGTGAGAAAATGAATTTCTGCTGTTAAAGCCACCTGGTTTGTGGTATTTGCAATAGCAGCTTTAGCAAATTAATACAAATGGTGAGGAAAAAAAACAACCAACCAACCAAAACAAAACCAACACACATATGTACATGCACGAAGAGACAACCAGTCCCTTGAATCCTCTCATATAGTGCTCTTTGGCCTTCCTCCCTTTCCTATCTGGCCTGGACCCCATGCAGACCATGTTAACTACTTACTCTGTCAGAATCGCCTTCTCTTGCTCTCTATCATGTGCCACATCTAACCAACAAAACCCAAACTCTGGACCAACGCTACCCTTTGTCTTTACTACCTCTGCTCTTAGTGAGCCAAGCTCTGTTGGAAATATATTAAATCACACAATCACAGAATAATGTCTACAGATTCACAGATTCAAACCTCAGCACCCACCCTCTGCCATAACCCTTCTGCCTTGAGTTAGCATCTTGACATCCCCTCAAGAACCATTCCAAACCTTCCCCACTCTCTCTAGTACTCTACTTGACTCTCATCTCTCTTGTATACCACTTAACACAGCAGGTATCATTTCTCTCAATGTTCCCTCTTTCTACCAATATATCATCCACACCCATCTTCACTTTCTTTTCTACAGCCTCAAATGATATTTCCTTCATTTCCAACCTCCACATTTGTGCTCTTTTTGGCAACCCCTGCTACTTTTGCTCAGCAATATTCCTTTTTCTCTCCTACATATCCTGTATACTCAATATTTTTTATCTCTATTGATACCTTTTCTTCATCCTCCAAACAGGCACAAGCCTATCTCTCTAAACCCTCCCTTGACTCCACCATCCTCTAGCCACCACTATATCATCTTTCTAATTTTCATGTAAACTTCTTAAAATTAGAGTTTACACTCAATGGGTATTCACTCAGCTGCTATAACCTGGCTGAATTTGGCCCCCATTAAACTACTGAAACTGTTCTTCCCAAGGTCATCAATGATTTCTTAGTTGCCAAATCCAATGTATCCCTTCAGTCCTCACCTTAACAAATCTCTAGTGTATTGCACTCTGTTTTGATATTTGTGACACTGTACTGAATAGATTCTTTCTGCCTTGTTCTGACTGTTCTGTCTAATATATGAAACTTCTTCTCTGACCTTCCTTCCTATGATGGTGTTCCCCATCCCACCCCCACCAAGTTGTGAATTGAGCCCACTACTGTTCTCACTGTTTTCCTGGATGAGCTCAGGCACTCTTCACATTTAACCTATTACTATTATGTGATGGTCCCCAAACCTCCAGCATTAACTCTCCCCTGTAAGCTGGAACCCAAGTCCTGGATCTTCTGCTGACATTAAAACCCAATACGGGCCGGGTGCGGTGGCTCACACCTGTAATCCCAGCACTTTGGGAGGCCGAGGTGGGTGGATCACCTGAGGCTGGGAGTTCGAGACCAGCCTCACCAATATGGAGAAACCCCCGTCTCTACTAAAAATACAAAATTAGCCGGGTGTGGTGGTGCATGCCTGTAATCCCAGCTACTCAGGCGGCTGAGACAGGAGAATTGCTTAAACCCAAGAGGCGGAGGTTGCGGTGAGCAGAGATTGCGCCATTGCACTCCAGCCTGGGCAACAACAGCGAAACTCTGTTTCAAAAAAAAAACCAAAAAAACAAAAAAACCCATTGTCGGATATTCAATTATCTTCTCCTCATACCTGTTCTTGGTAGATGGCATCTTTCCAGGGTGACAAAAGAAAAGGAATTAGGGAGTGAGAGTTTGTTCATCCCATCACCCAAGCCGAAAACCTGAACATCATCCTGTCTTCTCCCATCACTGCAGCCAAACCAAATGGTGAAATTTTTATCTCCTAAAATGTTCTCAAAGCTGAGCTGGTCCTTCTCTACCCTTATTCTGGCTTTCATTTCCCTCATCATCCCACACCTGGACCACTCAGCAGCCGTCTGACTCAACTCCAGTGCCTCAATCTTATCCTTTTCAACTCCTTTTTCCAACCAGCTGCCAGAGAGGTCTCTCTAAAATATACATATCACACTTTTGCTTAAAACACTTTTTTTTTTTTTTTTTGAGACAGAGTCTTGCTCTGTCGCCCAGGCTGGAGTGCAGTGGCATGATCTCAGCTCACTGCAACCTCCGCCTCCCAGGTTCCAGCGATTCTTCTGCCTCAGCCTCCTTAGTAGCTGGGACTACAGGTGCACGCCACCACGACCAGCTAATTTTTGTATTTTTAGTAGAGACGGGGTTTCCCCATATTGCCCAGGCTGGTCTCAAACTCCTGACTTCATGATCTGCCCACCTCGGCCACCCAAAGTGCTGGGATTACAGGCATAAGCCACTATGCCCGGCCTGCTTAAAACACGTTAATGGCTCCCCAGAGCCTATGACAATGTTTCTTAATAATAGCTGCTCATTATCCTATAGTATGCTATAGGACCAACCAATGAGAAAGGAGAGGCCCTCTCCTGGATGCCACTGCTCCTTCACACTCATTACTTCTCCAGAGGTTTATGATATTCATTGATACCAGGGATCAGCAATTTTTTTCTGTTAAGGGCCAAATGGTAAATATTTCAGGCTCTGTAGGCCACATGTTCTCCTTTATATCTACTCAACTCTGCAGGACAAAAGTACCATAGACACAGGAGAAGGGGTGGAGCAAGAAGGCAGAATAAAAGGCTCCACTGATCGTCCACTTGCAAGGACACCAATTTAACAACTATCTACACATGTTAAAAAAGCACCTTCAAAAGAACCAAAAATCAGGTGAGGACTCACAGTACCTGGTTTTAACTTTGTATCACTGAAAGAGGCACTGAAGAGGTAGGAAAAACAGTCTTGAATCACCACTGCCATTCCTCTCCCATCCCCCTGCAGCAGCAATGTGGTGCAGAGAAAGAATCTGAGTGTTTGGGAGAGGGAGAGTGCAGCAATTGTGAGACACTGCATTGAACTCAGTGCTGCCCTGTTATAGCAGAAAGCAAAAATAGAACAAACTCAGCTGATACCCACCCACAGAAGGGGCATTTAAACTAGCTCTAGCCAGAGGGAAATTGCCCATCCCAGTGGTTTAAACTGGAGTTCCCACAAGCCTCACCACCATGGGCCAAAGTGCTCCAGGCCTGTAAATAAATTTGAAAGGCAGTGTAAGCCACAAGGATTGTAACTCTTAGGTGAGTCCTAGTGGTGAACTGGGCTCAGAGCCAGTGGACTGGTAGGGGCATGTGACCTACTGAGACGATAGCTAGGGGAGTACTGGTGCCATACTTCCCCTAAGCCCAGGCCGCACACCTCACAGTCTCCTAAACAGACCCACTCCTTCTACTTGAGAAGAGATGGAAGAGTGGGGAGGACTTTGTCTTGCATCTTGGACACCAGCTCAGCTACAGCAGGATGGGGTACCGGTCAGAGTCATGAGACACCCCCTTTTCTAGGCCCTAGCTCCTGGACATTTCTAGACACACTCTGAGCCAGAAGGGAACTCACTGCCTTGAAGGGAAGAACCCAATCATGGAAGGATTCATCACCTGCTAACTGAAGAGCCCTTGGGCCCTGAATAAGCAGCAGCAATATCCAGGTAGTACATCATAGGCCTTGAGTGAGACTCTGATATTGCTAGCTTCAGGTACCACCTCAGCCAGAGGTGGGTAGAGCACCAAGGGTGAGTCCCAGGCCAGGCAGCATGCACCACAAACTGACTGAAGAGCCTTTTGGCCTTATGAGAACATCAGTGGGAGCCTGGCAGAACTCCCTGTGGGCTGGTGGTGGCGGTGGCCACACGGTGGGGCTCCTCTGCTTTTGGAAACGGGAGGGAAGAGTGGGAAGAACTGTGTCTTATCATTTTAATGCCAGCTCAGCCACAATACAACAGAACACCAGGTAGACTTCTAAGATTTTTGACTCTACTCCCTGGCTCCCAAATGGCACTTCTGGACCTGCTGAGGCCTGGGGGAACTTGTCGCCCTGAAGGGAAGAACACAGGCCTGGCTGGCTTTACCAACTGCTGATTGTAGTGCCCCAGGGCCTTGAGTGAACACAGACAGTAGCCAGGGAGTAGTTAAGCAGGCCTTGGGCAAGATCCAGTGCTGTGCTGGCTTCAGGTCTGGCCCAGCACAGTTCTAGTGGTGGTGGCCACAAGGGTATTTGTGTGACTACGTCCTCAGCTCCAGGTGGCTCAGAATGAGAGGGAGACTGTTTGTTTAGGAAAAAGTAAGGGAAGAGAACAAGAGCTTCTGCCTAGTAATCCAGAGAATTCTCCCTGATCTTGTTCAAGGCCATGAAGGCAGTACCTCTTACCACAGCATTACTGGGCTTTGGCTGCCCCCTAAAGCACATACAACTTAGATCACAACACCCAAGTCCTTTTAAGTATCTGGAAAGCCTTCTCAGGAAGGAAAGGTACAAACAAGCCCAGACTGCAAAGACTACAATAAATACCTAACTCTTCAATGCCCAGACATGGTATCAAGACCATCCAGGAAAACAGGACATCACAAAATGAACTAAATAAGGCAGCAGGGAACAATACTGGAGAAACAGATGTGTGACCTTTCAGACAGAGAATTCAAAATAGCTCTATTGAGTAAACTCAAAGAAATTCAAGATAACCCAAGAAGGAATTCAGAATTCTACCAGATAAATTTAACAAAGAGATTGAAAAAAAATTAAAAAGAATCAAGCAGAAATTCTGAAGCTGAAAAATGTAACTGGCATGCTGAAGAATGCATCAGAGTCCTTTAACAGCAGAAGGGATCAAACAGAAGAATTAGTGAGATTGAAGACAGGCTATTTGAAAATACACAGTTAGGGCTGGGCATGGTAGCTCACGCCCGTAATCCCATCACTTTGGGAGGCCAAGTGGGCAGATCATGAGGTCAGGAGTTCGAGACCAGCCTGGCCAACATGGTGAAACCCCATCTCTACTAAAAATACAAAAATTAGCGGGGCGTGGTGACGTGCACCTGTAATCCCAGCTACTCAAGAGGCTGAGGCAGGATAATCGCTTGAACCTGGGAGGCAGAGGTTGCAGTGAGCCAAGATCATGCCATTGCACTCCAGCCTGGGCAACAGAACAACACTCCGTCTCAAAAAAAAAAACAAAACAAAAAAACACTAACTCAAAGCATTGAATGATCAAACTTACTTTCCTTCTTCCTTCTTCCTTCCCTTTCCTTTGCTTTGCTTTCCTTTCCTTCTTCCCTTTTTTTTTTTTTTTGATGGAGTCTCACTCTGTCGCCCAGGCTGGAGTACTGTGGCGCAATCTTGGCTCACTACAACCTCCGCTTCACGGGTTCAAATGATTCCCCTGCTTCAGCCTCCCGAGTAGGTAGGATTACAGGCACGCACCACCATGTCCAGCTAATTTTTTTTTATTTTTAGTAGAGACAGGGTTTCACCATGTTGGCCAGGCTGGTCTTAAACTCCTAAACTCAAGTGATTCACACCCACCTCGGCCTCCCAAAGTGCTGGGATTACAGGCGTGAGCCACAATGCCTGGACGAATAATCCAACTTTCTTTTTTTTCTTGTTTTTTATTTTTTTGAGATGGAGATTTGCTCTTGTTGCCCAGGCTGGAGTGCAGTAGTGTGACCTTGGCTCACCGCAACCTCCGGCTCCCGGGTTCAAACGATTCTCCTGCCTCAGCCTCCTACGTAACTGGAATTACAGAGGCCCGCCACCACGCCTGGCTAATTTTTATATATTTTGTAGAGACGGGGTTTCACCACGTTGGCCAGGCTGGTCTCGAACTCCTGACCCCAGCTGATCCACCCACCTCAGCCTCCCAAAGTGCTGGGATTACAAGTGTGAGCCACCACACCCAGTTGAATAATCCAACCTTCAACGGATAAAGAAAGGATTGGGGCTGGGCGCAGTGGCTCATGCCTGTAATTCCAGCACTTTCGGAGGCCGAGGCGGACGGATCACCTCAGTTCAGGAGTTCGAGACCAGCCTGGCCAACATGGTGAAACCCGTCGCTACTAAAAATACAAAAATTAGCCAGGCGTGGTGGCAGGTGCCTGTAATCCCAGTTACTTGGGAGGCTGAGGCAGGAGAATCACTTGAACCTGGGAGGCGGAGGTTGCAGTGAGCCAAAATAGCACCACTGCACTCCAGCCTAGGGGACAAGAGTGAGATTTCTTCTCAAAAAAAGAAAAAAAGAAAGGATTGGCTAGGTGTGGTGGCTCACACCTATCTATAATCCCAGCACTTTGGGAGGCTGAGGCAGGCGAATCACCTGAGGTCAGGAGTTCGAGATCAGCCTGGCTAACATAGTGAAACCCTGTCTCTACTAAAAATATAAAAATTAGCTGGGTGTGGTGGCAGATGCCTGTAATCCCAGCTACTCCGAAGGCTGAAGAAGGAGAATCACTTGAACCCAGGAGGTGGAGGTTGCAGTGAGCCGAAATAGCACCACTGCACTCCAGCCTGGGTGACAGAGCAAGACTCTGTCTCAAAAAAAAAAAAAAAAAAAAAAAAGAACCAAAAAGCAACTAGAGAAAAAAACAAATAACATACAATGGAGCTAAAATACATCTGGCAGCAGACTTTTCAGTGGAAACCTTACAGGCCAGGAAAGAATGGCATGACATATTTAAAGTGCTGAAGGAAAAACACTTTTACCCCAGAATAGTATATGCAGTGAAAATATCCTTCAGACATGAAGGAGAAATAAAGACTTTCCCAGACAAACAAAAGCTGAGAGATTTCATCAACACCAGACCTATCCTACAAGAAATGCTAAGGAGTACTTCAATCAGAAAGAAAAGGATGGCCAGCTGTGGTGGCTCATGCCTGTAATTCCAGCACTTTGGGAGGCCGAGGTGGGTGGATCACCTGAGGTCAGGAGTTCAAGACCAGCCTGGTCAACATGGTGAAACCCCGTCTCTATTAAAAATACAAAAACTAGCCAGGTCTGGTGGTGCACGCCTATAATCCTAGCTATTCAGAGGCTGAGACAGGAGAATCACTTGAACCCAGGAGGCGGAGGTTGCAGTAAGCTGAGATCGCGCCATTGCACTCCAGCCTGGGCGACAGAGTGACTGCCTCAAAAAAAAAGAAGAAGAAGAAAAGGACCGTTACTCTGGTGACTCACGCCTATAATTCCAGCACTTTGGGAGGCCAAGGTGGGAAGATCACTTGAGCCCAAGTTTGAGACCAGCCTGGGCAGCATAGTAAGACCCTGTCTCTATATTTAAAAAAAAAAATGGCAGAAAGAAAAGGACATAGGCCGGGTGCAGTAGCTCACACCTGTAATCCCAGCATTTTGGGAGGCCGACGCAGCTGGATAAAGTGAGGTTGGGAGTTCGAAACCAGCCTGGCCAACATGGTGAAACCCTGTCTCTACTAAAAATACAAAAATTAGCTGGGTCTGGTGGAGGGTGCCTGTAATCCTAGCTACTTGGGAGGGTAAGACTCAAGAATCACTTGAACCCAGCGGGGGCGGAGGTTGCAGTGAGCTGAGATCGTGCCACTCCATTCCAACCTGGGCGACAGAGTGAGACTCCATCTCAATGAAAAAAAAAAGAAAAGGACATTAATAAGCAATAAGAAATCATCTGAGGGTACATAACTCACTGTTAATAATAAGTACACAAAAAGACATAGTATATTATAACACTGTAACTATGGTGTGTAAACTAAAACTACTCTTATCTTTAGAAAGACTAAACAATGAGTTTAGTGAGGCAGTGCCTCACGCCTGTAATCCCAGCAGTTTGGGAGGCCGAGGCGGTCAAATCATGAGGTCAGGAGATCAAGACCATCCTGGTTAACATGGTGAAGCCCCGTCTCAACTAAAAAATACAAAAAAATTAGCCGGGCATGGTGGCGGGCACCTGTAGTCCCAGCTACTCAGGAGGCTGAGGCAGAAGAATCACTTGAACCTGGGGGGCAGAGGCTGCAGTGAGCTGAGATTGTGCCACTGCACCCCAGCCTAGGCAACAGAGCGAGACTCCGTCTCAAAAAAAAAAAAAAAGAAAGACTAAACAATGAACCAATCAAAAATAATAACTACTATAACTTTTCAAGACATTGATAGTACAGTAAGATATAAATAGAAACAATAAAAAGTTAAAAAGCAGGGAGACAAAGTAAAGGTGTAGAGTTTTTATTAGTTTTCTTTTTGCTTGTTTGTTTATACAGTGTTAAATTATTATCAGCTTAAAATAATAGGCTATAGTTAAGTATTAGTGAGCCTCATGGTAACCTCCAATCAAAAAACATACAAGGCTGGGCACGGTGGCTTACGCCTATAATCCCAGCACTTTGGGAGGCTGAGGAAGGCGGATCATGAGGTCAGGAGTTCGAGGCCAGCCTGACCAACATGGTGAAACCCTGTCTGTACTAAAAATACAAAAAAAAAAATTTGCTGGGCATGGTGGTGTGCGCCTGTAATTCCAGTTACTCAAGAGGCTGAGGCAGGAGAATCTCCTGAACCCAGGAGGTGGAGGATGCAGCGAGCCAAGATCGCACCACGGCACTCTAGCCTGGGCGACAGAGCAATACTCCATCTCAAAAAAAAAAAAGAAAAATACAACAGATACACAAAAAATAAAAAGCAAGAAACTAAATTATATCACCAGAGAAAATCATCTTCACTAAAGGGAAGAAAGGAAGGAAAAAATAAGACCACAAAACAACCAGAAAACAAAATGGCAGGACTAAGTCCTTACTTATCAATAATAACATTAAATGTATCTAGGCACGGTGGGATATAACAAAAGCAGCTATAAGTGCCTATATCAAAACAGAAGAAAAACTTAAAATAAACAACCTAAATATGCATCTTTTTTTTTTTGAGATGGAGTTTCACTCTTGTTGCCCAAGCTGGAGTGCAATGGCGTGATCTCGGCTCACTTCAACCTCCGCCTCCTGGGTTCAAGCGATTCTCCTGCCTCAACCTCACGAGTAGCTGGGATTACCAGCGTGCGCCGCCATGCCCAGCTAATTTTTTTTTTTTTTTTTTTGTATTTTTAGTAGAAACGGGGTTTCACTATGTTAGGCCAGGCCGGTCTCGAACTCCTGACCTCAGGTGATCCACCAGCCTTGGTCTCCCAAAGTGCTGGGATTACAGGCATGAGCCATCGCGCCCGGCCAAATATGCGTCTTAAAGAACTAGAAAAGCAAGAGTAAACCAAACCCAAAATGGGGAGACTAAATAATAAAGATCAGAGTAGAAATAAATGAAATTGGAATTAAGAAAACCATACAAAAGATCATGAAACAAAAAGTTGGTTTTTTGAAAAGTTAAACAAAATTGATAAACCTTTAGCCAGACTAAGAAAAAAGGAGAGAAGACCCAAATAAAATCAGAGATGAAAAAGAAGACATTACAACAAATACTGCAGAAATTCAAAGGATCATTAGTGGCTACTATGAGCAACCATATGCCAATAAATTGGAAAACCTACAGGAAATGGCCAAATTCCTAGACAGATTCAATCTATTAAGACTGAACCATGAAGAAATAAAAAACACGAAGAGACCAATAACAAGTAACGAGATCGAAGCCATAATAAAAAGTCTCCCAGCAAAGAAAAGCCCAGGACCTGACGGCTTCACTGCTCAATTCTACCAAACATTTAAAGAATAATAGCAATCCTATTCAAACTATTCCAAAAAATAGAGGAGGGAAGACTTCCAAACTCATTCCATGAGGCTAGTGTTACCCTGATACCAAAACCAGACGAAGACACAGCAAAAAAAAAAACCCAAAAAACAAACAAAAAAACCCAAAAAACTACAGGCCAATATCTCTGATGAATATTGATGCAAAAATCCTCAACAAAATACTAGCATACCAAATTCAACAATACATTAAAAAGATCATTCATCATCACCAAGTGAGATTTATCCCTGAGATGTAAGGATGGTTCAACATACACAAATCAGTTAACGTGATACTAAGAAAATCTGTAAATAATCTTAAGTTACTCTAAACTCTCTTGACTAGAAAAGTTGTGAGAAACTACAATGTTTTCATGGCAGTCTACTTGAACATAGTTTTCTGGAAGCACTTACAGAAAGAATAAGCATCTTTTTAGTTTAAGTGCACTTATTATGCCCCAATATAATAGGATTGACTTCAACAGATGATGGTCTAACCCAATTATTCTACGAAATTCTAAAGCAATCTCTCCGAAAGGTTGGCAATTGTAGTCAGCAGGCCAAATCCAGCCTACTGCTTGTTTTCATGAATAAAGTTTACTGGAACACAGCCATGTCTATTCATTTATGTATTATCTATGGATGTCTTAACTACAACAGCAGAGTTGAAAAGTTGCAACAGGGACCAATGACCTACAAAGCCTAAAATATTTGGTATCTGGCATTTTACAGAAATTGCTAACCCCTGCTCTAGACAAGCAATCCAAGAAGAAATAAAACTTGTTAGACTCACCTGAGGTGTTGTCTTTCTGTACTGGTCACCTCCATCTATCACATCCCTCATGATTTTTCCCTTAAGACATCCATATTCTTCTGGACTCAGCTGAATAGACTCTATGGTTTTTCCACAGGCCGAACACTGGCCACTGTAATTATAATTGTTAAATAATAATATTTAAATATGTCGAATAATGTTCTGGGGAAAAAAATTTGTGAAATGAACAATGAGGAAATTAAAAGGTAATAAAAAAGAACATTAAAACCTTTGTGATAATCACATACATCTAATTTTTTGTAAACCTGATAATATCACAAATTAGTGTGCCAGAAAACCCAAAAAAGTAGATTGGCCGTTTGGATGACTTTTTTTTTTTTGAGACAGGGTCTTGTATTTTTAGTGGAGACTTGGTTTCAACATGTTGGCCAGGATGGTCTCGAATCTCCTGACCTCGTGATCTGCCTGCCTCGGCCTCCCAAAGTGCTGGGATTACAGGCGTGAGCCACCGCGCCCAGCTCAGATGACATTTTTAAAGTAATTCCTATCCTGTGGAATATCATATTGGTGAATTAAATAAATAAATAAATAAATAAATAAATAAATCCTAAAACACAACTGGGTCTGGAACCTCTAGGGAAAAACATCTCTAAGCCTTCATATAGGTTCACAGTACTCACAGGAAAAACATTTTGGGCACTGCTAAGTCTCTGTATGCAAAGTATGTTTTTTTCCTCAGATACTCTAATTACAAACTTGTAATTATCCTACCCTTAAGGTGTTCTTAAATATTTTTCAATTAATAGCAACAAAACCTACTAAACCAAAATCAAACAAGTTAAAAATAAACATTGGTCTTCACCTTTTTCGGACTGTGGTGAATTGTCCTTTCCATTGTTTTCCAGGAATACTATGAAAAGATTGCAAAACCAAATCATGAGAAGGTTAGATTCCTACTGAAATGAAAGATATTCATGGCATTTGGAAACTCTTATAAGCAAGAAGTCCGAAAAGTTCAAGATACTTCTGTAGAATGGTTTAATTTAAAAAGTGGCTGCTATCCTGGATGGGGTTAAGAAGCTGCTGGTACTCTGCTCTGGATCTCCTTCTTCCCTGTGGTTCTCCTCCCAACAAATAACTCTCATCTTCAAGTCTACCGAAAGCGGCTGACCTTAGTGGCATAACCTCTAAACCAAACTCAACTCTTACCTTCTCCATAAAGCTGCCAGAAATTGCTCCTGCTGAGAGTAATTTACCTCTTACACACCACTGTTATTTCACTGTGTGGTACTGTATTCCCAATTAAATTGAGAATGTCATAATAGATTTTATAAAACACTCGCAATGCCTAGCCTATTTGGAAGCATTCGAAAACTATGTATTGATGTATTTGTTCAATCAATGTATCCTTTCCTCCTTCCCCTTCCACATATTACCATCAGTTCTTATGATTCTACTGCCTTCTCTCCTTCCTCAGTTCTTAATTCTCATCATCTCTCACCTAAATCTAAAATTGTATTCACGCAGATCTCCCTGTTTTCAATCTTAATCCCTCTCCTATCTACTCTTCTCACTTGGCAACTGCCTTTGTAAAACTCCATTCCAGCATTATTTTTTTCTTTTGAGACAAGATCTTGCTCTGTCGCCCAGGTTGGAGTGCATGGCGCCATCACAGCTCCCTGCAGCCTTGATTGACTCCCTAGATTCAAGTGATCCTCTTGCTTCAGCCTCCCAAGTAGCTAGGACTACCGGCACACACCGCCATGCCAAGCTAATTTTTGTATTATTTGTAGAGACAGGGTTTCACCATGCCCAGGCTGGTCTCCAACTCCTGGCCTCAGGCTATCCTCCCACCTCAGTCTCTAAAAGTGCTCAGATTACAGGCGTGAGCCACAGCACCCAGCCAAATCCAGCATTCTTGATAACAGAATAAAATCCAAACTCCTTGGTATTCAAAGATTTTCACAAATGGGCTCCTCCTCCCTTGATCTTCAGTAAGTTTAAGATAATTAAGCATAATTACTGCTTCAAAGCTCCGTAAACATGATATAGGAAAAAAAAAGGCAAGAGAAAAACAGAGAGAAGGAACAAATTTTTAGGAAGCAAATTAATGAAGAAATAATGACTAAGCATGGTGGCTCACACCTGATCGCTTGAGGCCAAGAGTTTGAGTCCAGCCTGGTCAACACAGCAAGACCCCACCTCTTAAAAAAAGAATATTAATTTTAAAAAATAAGTAAAAATTTTCAAAAATTTTAAAAAAGACTAAAGCAATAAACAGGTATGTAGCCAGTAACATGAATAAAGCAAAAGCAAACCAAAGGAGAGAGCTTTAGAGAGACAGCAGCCAAATGATAGAAAGGTCCAAAACAAACTGGAAGGGTTAAGATTTTCCATTGTAATGCTTATGTATAAGGCTTGATCAATATCCCCCTGTCCACTCTAATCATCCAAGTTGATGAACTGTAGATAGTAGACAGAATAGGCCGGACGCGGTGGTTCACACCTGTAATCCCAGCACTTTGGCAGGCCGAGGCAGGCGGATCACCTGAGGTAGTTCGAGAGCAGCCTGACCAACATGGAGAAACCCCGTCTCTACTAAAAAGAAAATAGAAAATTAGCAGGGCATGGTGGCGCATGCCTGTAATCCCAGCTACTCGGGAGTGTGAGGCAGGAGAAAACCCGGGAGGCAAAGGTTACAATGAGCCGAGATCATGCCATTGCACTCTAGCCTGGCAACAAGAGCAAAACTCCATCTCAAAAAAAAAAAAAAAAAAGGGAGAGAGTAGACAGAATAAATATAAGCATATTATCTCAGTCGCTAGATTTCAGAGGAACTTCTGAAAATACTAATATGGCCAGAGACAGTTCTAGTCAAATGCTATATTCTTTTCTTGCTATGAACAGTGGCCATAAGTAGTATTAAGTACTCACATCATACTAGATGCCTAAGAAAACAAAATTAATGATCCTTCCAAAAGGAAAAAAATGTAAAAATTAAAACTGCTATATAATTTCAGTTTTATGTGATGGGTAAAAATTAGCACAAATTATGTATGTTGTTACTTTTTTTAAAGAGAGAAAATTTTGTCGTAAAGAGAAAATAAATCTAAGAGATGGAAAAAAGTATAATCAGAATAGAGTGATTCTCAGCAACTAACAACAAAAAAGAATGGCTACTTTGAGGTTTAAAGTTATTAAATTAAAAATAATTAGCCAGGTATGGTGGCACATGCCTGTGGTTTTAGCTACTCAGGAGACTGAAGCGAGAGGATCACTTGAGGCCAGGAGTTTGAGGTTACAGTGAGCTATGAACACACCACTGCACTCCAGTCTGGGCAACAGAGCAAGACCCTGTCTCAAAAAAAAAAAAAAAATTAAAGAATAAAAACATACATATAAAAAAATCAAAATTACCTCTCAAACCATGTTTTTATACTGTGTGCAAATGACTCCCCTGGATACAGCTGATTATTTCTTAGATATGAAAGAATATCTAGTAGTTTATTTGAATAGTTATCATCCTTTATGTCTTTTCCAAAATCAAAGAAAGCTTTTAAAGTTTCCAACATAGGAACAATATCATGACCTAGCAATTCCTGATATAAATTCCAAGCTGTGTTTACATCTTGATGAAGGAGAGCTCCCTGGATACAGTCATTATAGTTCTTTTTTGAAGGAGTTATAACTTTTTTGATGTCCTCTAACAGCAACAATGCTTCTCTCCATCTGTCTGAATGAATCAATCCCCGGATGAGAAGACTGTAACCTCTAGGTTCTAAAGTCTTATATCTGGCTTTCATAATTTCAAAGACATCAATAACTTCAGATGTCTGCATATGAAAGACACAGAGATACAAATACTTGACCAGTAAATCGTAACTTACAATACCATTATTTTTGGCTGCTACCCATGCCAGCAGAGATTTAGCCACATCTATAGAGCTATGACAGCCAGCCATCTGTGAAATGATCCAACTTTCGAAACTGGTCTTTCCGGTGTTTTCTTTTAAATCTTCCTTAAGTTTATCCCACTCCTCTGAATTCAAAGGTTGTGTTGGGAGTTGAATAGTGTTCCTCGCAGGTGCCAAGGCATGATCTTCACTTTGAGAATTCATCTGTGATCTCTCCTTAGCTGCTCCAGCTAAAAAAAAATGAGGAACAGAATAAACTTGCTTATTACTGCCCTCATCTTTCCTGAGATATCTGGCCTTGGCAATCAGATTCGTTGCTTTGGTATTCTGTGGAGACATTGTTTTAAGAGAAAACAACCTCTGCTGGTTCCTGATGCCACAGCTGTCTGCCAGAAACAGAGAGACATAAGAGTGCCCTGGGCCTAGCCCAAGGTATGGGCTCTTCCAAAGCTTAGGAAAGCTTCGAATACCAAACAAATAGAAAGTCATTATGCAGTGAGATCAGCACCAGATAGTGAGAGAGATGTTGAAAAAACCCCTCTTCTATGGCAAAATTAAAGAGATTGGGGGTCGGCGGTGGAGAGTCGAAGTGGAACTTTTTAAAAGGTTTGTGTTTCTTCCTTACAGACAAATCAAGGTTCTGCTTTTGGGGCTACTTAAAAGCAAGAAGGCAGGTGAGTTTTCTCTATTAAACAACAATCCGGGGATGTCCAACGTCGCAAGCCGCAAACCGGGGGACAGAGCAGGAATCCTCTGGTGCCTCTTACATTCCAGTTCATGAACCTGAGGAAAAAGCACAAGACGGAACGCCCAGTTTTACTCACGTGGATCACAGCTGTCTTGAAAAGGAACAGATTCCCACGGGAAGCTTGCTGGAAAGGGGGTGTAAAGCCAAAACCGTATCCAGGGACCCCCAACTCCAGCCTACCACCAACAGCGGCGAAAGCCGAAGTCTAGGGGCCCTCACCCTGCATAGCTCTCTACAGACCGCAAAACTCCTCCGGTGGGGGGACGAGGAGGGAGGAGGTGGCGAGTCAGCTGCGCCAACGACTCAGGAAAGGAAGAGAGGTACAGGAAGGGCGCTGCCTAGACTGCGTACCGAACGCTGACAAATGAAGTTCACTTCATTCAACAACTCAAAGCGGCACTCAGACTTAACGCGGCCATAAACGCGGCGGAAACTACAGTGCCCACGATGCACCGCGCCAGCCCCGGCCGACGGACGAGACTGACCCGGACTTAGGCGTTCCGCCTGGCCCGGCGGCGAGGAAAAAAGGCAGTTTTGAAGTATTTAGTGGCAAAAGGGGTAGGAGACGGCTGCTGAAGTGTCTACTACATTCAGGGGACCTGGAAGGCTTCCAGATATCCGCAATGAACAATGAAAAATTGTGAAAGAAGGCGCTTCCCTCAAGCCGGAACTAATGAACTCCTGGGTCACGTGGTGCGCACGCGCCAAAGGCACACGATAAAGGAAAACGCGGGCTTATCGTGGCCTTTAAAATCCGGCTTGGTGAGTTTGGGTCGCCTCTGAAGGAGAACCATTTTCCATCTCTTTCATAGTTTTTTCCCCCAGTCAGCGTGGTAGCGGTATTCTCCGCGGCAGTGACAGTAATTGTTTTTGCCTCTTTAGCCAAGACTTCCGCCCTCGATCAAGATGGTGGTTGGACGGCCTTCCTAACCTTTACGGGGCCTGGCGGTGCTGACGCCTGAGCTGGTAGGCGTGGAGCAGGTAGGAAACAGCAAATGCAGAAGCTGCTGCGCGGGAGTCGGCCATGGACTGGAAAGAAGTTCTTCGTCGGCGCTTAGCGACGCCCAACACCTGTCCAAACAGTGAGTTTTGGGAGGGGCCGCCCGTTGGGATGGCCCGGCCCTAAACTCCTAGAGGTAGGGGGGAGGTGGGGAGGAGGAGCAAGGGGGAGCCGCCTTTTCCGCTTCTGTGAAACCTCCCGACAAAGGAGGCGGAGTGGAATGTGGTTTAAGGATCCCGATAGGTTTGACCCAAACTTTCCTGGGGCAGAATCTAGAGGAACGAAAAACTTAGCTTTAGTCACTGACTTCCATGGTCTTAATCTAAACTTGTGAAGAATAACTTGGAACCCCGGCTCCAACAACGCCTCAACCCCACCAGGACCTATAATTGTCCTCCTGCCTTTTTACTGTCACGCTTTTTGCTTCACTCCTAATCCATTTTATATTTCATAATCCATTTTTCCTTTTATTTTTCTCCTTCACATTGCTTATTAACTAACCTCGTTAAATCTACCTTTCCTATTCCACACCCGCACTAAGGGCTGTTGAAAGTGGCTGGAGAAAAACAGAACCTTGGTGAGTTGTCTCACTTTTTTTTTTTTTTTTTGAGACGGAGTCTCTTGCTCTGTCGCCCAGGCTGGCTGGAGTGCAGTGGCAGCATCTCGGCTCACTGCAACCTCTGCCTCCCGGGTTCAAGCGGTTCTTCTGCCTCAGCCTCTGGAGTAGCTGGAACTATAAGCGCGCTCAACCACGGCCGGTTAATTTTTGTATTTCTAGTAGAGACGGGGTTTCACCATATTGTCCAGGCTGGTCTCAAACTCCTGACCTTGTGATTCGCCCACCTCGGCCTCCCAAAGTGCTGGAATTACAGACGTGAGTCACCACGCCCCGCCGAGTTATCTCACTTTTAATACAAGTCCACTAATCTAAAGAAGGTGTTTTGGTCATGTCTACCGTGTTTTCCTGGACGTTCATTCTCCTACATTCAATTTTCATCTCCCAAACTGCCAATCTGTGTTTTCCTAAATACACTTTTTTTTTCCAATACAGGATCTCCCTGTGTTGCCCAGGCTGGAGTGCAGCGGCACAGTGAAGTATTGCTGCAACCTCGATTTCCTGGGCTCAAGGGATCTTCCCACTCCAGCCTCTCGAGCAGCTAGAAGTACAGGCACACGCCACCACACCCGGCTAATTTTTTATTTTTAGTGGAGATGAGGTCTTGCTATGTTGCCTGGGCTGGTCTCGAATTCCTGGCCTCAGGCAGTCTTCCTACCTCCACCTCCCAAAGTGTTGCTATTACAGACGTGAGCCGCCGCACCCAGGCAACACTCCTTTACACTATTCTTCTCATCTCCTACACCTGCAGTCTGTCCTACCCGCTTCTTACTTTAAGCTGATGAACTTGTATTTTAATATATATCTCATTAAGAAAGGAGAAGCAGTCGGCCGGGCGCGGTCGCTCAGTCCTGTAATCCCAGCACTTTGGGAGGCCGAGGCGGGCGGATCACGAGGTCAGCAGATCGAGACCATCCTGGCTAACACGGTGAAACCCCGTCTCTACTAAAAATACAAAAAAATTACCCGGTCGTGGTGGCGGGCGCCTATAGTCCCAGCTACTCCAGAGGTTGAGGCAGGAGAATACCTTCAACCCGAGAGGCGGAGCTTGCAGTGAGCCCGAGATTGTGCCACTGCACTCCGGCCTGGGCGACCGAGCGACACTCAGTCTCAAAAAAAAAGGAGAAGCAGTCAGAGGAGAACATCACCTGTCCCCCTTAACATTTCTTTCAGCCCCACAACCCCACAGTTAGTTGCCCATACAGTCTGGCTTTACTGTTAAAATGATGAACTGATGCCGGGCGCGGTGGCTCAAGCCTGTAATCCCAGCACTTTGGGAGGCCGAGGCGGGCGGATCACGAGGTCAGGAGACTGAGACCACAGTGAAACCCCGTCTCTACTAAAAATAAAAAAAATTAGACGGGTGCGGTGGCGGGCGCCTGTAGTCCCAGCTACTCAGGAGGCTGAGGCAGGAGAATGGCGTGAACCCGGGAGGCGGAGGTTGTAGTGAGCCGGAGATTGTGCCACTGCACTCCAGCCTGGGCGACAGAGCGAGACTCCGTCTCAAAAAAAAAAAAAAAAAAAAAAAAGATGAACTGTCCATGCTCCTATTTAAGAGTCCCTCCACTCCACCACTAGATTGCATTCTTTTCCCTGTATTCACTGACTTCCTTCCAGCCTCCTCCTTTCTTTCCTACATCATCAGATTTTCCTTCTGCTGGATCATTTTCACCAGCACAAATGTGCTGTTAATATCACCCATCTTTTTAAAAGGTGGGTGGTTGAGGAGAGTGGTGTTGGGAGGCCCGGTGGCTCATTCATGTAACCCCAGCACTTTGGGAGGCCAAGATGGGAAGATCGCTTGAGGCCAGGAGTTTGAGACCAGCTTGGGCAACATAGTGAAACACCGTTTCTACAAAAATAGAAAGTAAAAAATTAGCCCGGGTGGTTGTGCACCACTGTAGTCCTAGCTACTCGAGAGGCTGAAGCAGGGAGGGTTGTTTCAGTCTAGGAGTTTGGGGCTGCAGTGAGCTATGATCATGACACTATACTACAGCCTGGGTGACAAGAGCCAGACCTTGTCTTAAAAAAAAAATTCATTTGAGCTGGGCACTGTGGCTCACACCTGTAATCCCAGCACTTCAGGAGGCCGAGGTAGGCAGATCACTTGAGGTCAGGAGTTCAAGACCAGCCTGGCCAACATGGTGAAAGTCCGTCTCTACTAAAAATACAAAAAGTAGCCGGGCGCAGTGGTGCACACCTGTAATCCCAGCTACTTGGGAGGCTGAAGCAGGAGAATCGCTTGAACCCAGGAGGCAGAAGTTACGGTGAGCTGAGATTACGACACTGTGCTCCAGCCTGGGCGATAGAACGAGACTACATCTCAAAAAAAAAAAAAAAAAAAAAAGTCATTTGATCCCACGTCCCTCTCCAGCTACTGTTGCATTTCTCTGCACTCTTCATAGGAAAACTTCTCAAAGAAGTTACCTGTACTTGGCTGGGCGCAGTGGCTCATGCCTGTAATCCCAGCACTTTGGGAGGCTGAAGTGGGTGGATCACCTGAGGTCAGGAGATTGAGACCAGCCTGGCCAACATGGTGAAACGCTCTCTCTACTAAAAATACAAAATTTAGCCGGGCACTGTGGCAAGTGTCTGTAATCCCAGCTACTCAGGAGGCTGAGGCAGGAGAATCACTTCAACCTAGGAGGTGAAGTTTGCAGTGAGCCAAGATCGCGCCACTGCCCTCCAGCCTGGGTGACAGAGTGAGACTCAGTCTCGAAAAAAAAAAAAAAAAAAAGAAGGTACCTGTACTTGTACTTTGTGTGCTTTCTTGACCCCTTAACTCTTAAACCCACGGCATTCTTTTAGCAGATATTTATTGCATGCCTGTTTTGTGCCAAGTACCGTTGTAGCTTATAGCAGAACACACAAAAATCTCTGTCTTTGTAGAACTTACACTTTAGTGTGGAGAGAAATAATAAAATAATAAGTAAATTATATAGGTTGTACAGCACCTGCTTAAGTCTGGTTCCTTCATCAGTGTACTAGATCCTATCCTTTGTAGTAGATTCCATTTTTGCCTGCTGAAGGATGTACTCTTGCAGTTGTCCCTTCTCCTGCATCATCAGTTTTTCTTTAATCATTCCCATCAGCATATAAACATGCTGGTATTTCTCCCATCTTAAACTTTCTTGACTTAATTTCCACCTCTAGCCATTCCTCATTTTTCTGTTCCCCTTATAGCAATATTTGTTAAAACAGTTGTTGGTTAAATCTGTACTTGTCTCGAATTCCTGCTTGTCAAGAATCATCAGTGACTGCTATATTGTTAACTTCAGTGGTCAGTTGTCAGTCTTGACTTTACTTGAAAAATTTTGCAGTTTTCTACAACAGCACTGAGCCATAGTAAAGAAATTAACTTATAGGTTTGGTCTAAGGTTAAAAATTAACATAATAGGCCAGGCATGGTGGCTCATGCCTGTAATCCCAGCACTTTGGGAGGCCGAGGTGGGCAGATCACCTGAGGTCAGGAGTTCGAGACCAGCCTGACCAACATGGCGAAGCCCCATCTCTACTAAAAATACAAAATTAGCCAGGCATGGTGGCACATGCCCGTAATCCCAGCCACTCAGGAGGCTGAGGCAGGAGAATCCCTTGAACCTGGGAGGTGGAGGTTGCCGTGACCCGAGATCGTACCATTGCGCTCCAGCCTGGGCAACAAGAGTGAAGCTCCGTCTCCAAAAAAAAAAAAATTAACAGATGCAGCAGAAATGCAGTCATAAAAGGAATTCAAGGAAACAATTACAGGCTTGTTGGGAAGGAAATGAGACCAGAAAGAGTAAAATAACTTTTGAGAAAATAGATCACAGAATTCAAGAGCTCAGTGAGGCTGAAGTGGAAATGGTATGGCAGTGAGGTTTTGAATTACCAGAAAGGATGATCTGAGAGTATATTTGAGCTTAAGATTTCAGAAAAGGATCAAGTAAAATCTGTGATCTTGCCATAGAACCAAATGGCAGAATGAACTAGAGGTGAAAGACTTTGGAGTTGCAGGACCCATGGTCACCCACATAAATGTTTATTCATCCTAAATGATTGCAGGACCTTGTGAAGAACACTGTGTACCAGTCACCATAGTCCACAAATAAGTGGGGAGGAATTGGCTGAATGAGACAGCCACGTGCCAATAGCAGGCGAGTTGCAGGGTAATAGAGCCCTGAGTTTTGAGCTTCAGACAGAGGATGAGTTTTTTTGTTTGTTTTCTCTACATTAGGTAGAGAAACAGTGATTATGAGGCTGAAACTCCATGAGGTCAGGGGCTGGGGCTGTCTTGCTCACCCCTCATTCCGTGTCTACTACAGCATTCTCTGTACATAGTAGGTGCTCAGTAAATTCTTTTCATTGAATGAATTAGGAGCACTCTACAGAGTTCTGTAGGAGAGGTAATTTGAGGAAGAGACTAGCTTTAGCGATAAACAGAAGTAGAGGGAGCATGCTGAGAAATGGTTGAAGATGTAGAGGAGGCTGCTTCAGTAGAGGGTAGTGATTCTTGGTATTTCAGAAAAGTTAATATGCTCAGTGTCTAAGCACAATTGTGAAGGCCTTTTTGGCACTGCAACTATTTTAATTAAACTATTAATATATAGGATGACCTGAGTAAAAGTACTGCTTGATTTTAAAAGTGCTCCCCTTAATCTGTTTTGTTACCAGAAAAAAAAAGTGAACAAGAATTAAAAGATGAAGAAATGGATTTATTTACAAAATATTACTCCGAATGGAAAGGAGGTAGAAAAAACACAAATGAATTCTATAAGACCATTCCCCGGTTTTATTATAGGGTAAGTAGTGTCTAATCAAATGTCCTGCAGAGTTTAAAAATGAAATATAATTTTTGGCAAGGCAGGGTGGCTCATACCTGTAATCCCAACACTTTGGGAGGCTGAGGTGGGAGGATCACTTGAGTCCAGGAATTTGAGACCAGCCAGGGCAACATAGCAAGATCCCATCTCTAAAAAAAATTTTTTTTAAAATAGCTGGACATGGTGATGCATGCCTGTAGTCCTAGCTTCTCAGGAGGCTGAAGCAGGAGGATTACTTGAGCCCAGGAGATCGAGGCAGCAGTGAGCCGTGATTGTGTCACTGCACTCCACCCTGGGCAACAGAGTTAGACCCTGTCCTCCCCACCCCCAGAAAAACGTAGTTTTAAAAATAGGACCAGAATTTTATGTTTTAAAAATAGAGAATTATATTTTAAATTTTATATATTATTTTATTGTAATTGATCTTATCACTATTATAAAACATTTTGAGCCCAATAAAATCCCAAGTTTAGATTTAAGTGGGTATGTAAACACAAAGTTGTTAAACTGTGGGCTTTTTCTTTCTGATTTTTATTATAGATATTAGTAGTAAGTATTCTATTGGATTATGTTATCAGGTATACAACACTTTGTTATAAAGTTTTAAAATTTTGCTCAAGGCTAAACCGAAAAATAGATTATGGAAAACCTAAAGAATTTCACTTGAGGCCAGGCATGGGGGCTCATGCCTGTAATCCCAACACTTTGGGAGGCCAAGGTGGGTGGATCATGAGGTCAGGAGTTCGAGACCAGCCTGACCAACATGGTGAAACCCTGTCTCTACTCAAAATACAAAAATTAGCCAGGCGTGGTGGCGCGTGCCTGTAATCCTAGCTACTCAGGAGGCTGAGGCAGGAGAATCACTTGAACCCAGGAGGTGGAGGTTGTAGTGAGCCCAGATCGCGCCACTGCACTCCAGCCTGGGTGACAGAGCAAGGCTCTGTCTCAAACAAACAAACAAAAAAGGAATTTCACTTGATTATTTGTTTCCTTGTGCCAAAACTCTGAAAATGGCTATGAAGGGACGTATAGACAAAATAGACCTTAAGAAAAGCTATTCATGGTAGGGTCACTGCACTCCAGCCTGGGTGATAGAGCAAAGACCCTGTCTCAAAAAAAAAATGTTGGCCAGGCGTGGTGACTCACACCTATAATCCTATCACTTTGGGAGGCCATCAAATCAGGAGGATCACTTGAGGCCAGGAGTTTGAGAACCAGTCTGGGCAACTTGGTGAGATCGTGTCTCTCCAAAAAAAACTTAGCCGAGCATGGTGGTGCGCACCTGTAGTCCCCGCTACTCAGGAGGCTGAGGTGGAAGGATCGCTTGA
Organism: Pan paniscus; assembly: GCF_029289425.2. Taxonomy (NCBI): domain Eukaryota; kingdom Metazoa; phylum Chordata; class Mammalia; order Primates; family Hominidae; genus Pan; species Pan paniscus. The sequence goes on along the minus strand of NC_073264.2, from coordinate 36,425,100 downwards.
GCTCAGGAGCTTGAGGCTGCAGTGAGCTGTGATCATGCCACTGCATTCCAGCCTGGGTGGCAGAGCAAGAGCCTATCTCAAAAAAAAAAGAAAAAGAAAAAAAAGAAAGCTGTTTACAACCTGGCAATGGTAGGGCAATTCGCCTGTAGTCCCAGCTACTCTGAGAGGGTGAGGAAGGGAGAATGTCTTAAGCTCAGGAGTTTGAGACCAGCCTGGGCAACATAGTGAGACCACCCCACACCCCATCTTTTTTTTTTTTTTTTGAGATGGAGTCTCACTCTGTTGCCCAGGCTGGAGTGCAATGGCACGATCTCAGCTCACTGTGACCTCTGCCTCCCAGGTTCAAGTGATTCTCCTGCCTCAGCCCTCCTAAGTAGCCGGGATCATAGGTGTGCGCCACCATACCCAGCTAGTTTTTGTATTTTTAGTAGAGACCGGGTTTCACCATGTTGGCCAGGCTGGTCTCGAACTCCTGATCTCAGGTGATCTACCTGCCTCGGCCTCCCAAAGTGCTGGGATTACAGGCGTGAGCCACCATGCTGGCCCATCCCATCTTTTTTTTTAAAGGTCTATTTTTTTTTCTTAAGGTCTATTTTGTCTATTTTAAAAAAATAAAAATAAAAAGCTATTTATACCTGAAACTGAAATCTACCGAAAAATACCTATTTAGTATTATAAATACCTATTTAGTATTATACAAGTTAACTGGAATCTTAGCTGGATGTCCTTTGAACCTATTACCTTCTAACTCTATTAATTACAACGTTATTTGCAAGTATAGTAAACAGTGGTTTAGCTGGTGTTCTTACAGATTAAGGTATTTATATAAGTGAGTTATCCAGATACTGAAATATTTCTTCAAGTGCAAATTTTTTTCAACCGAACATTTTTTATTGGAAACCTTCCTATAATACTATATACTTCTCAACCTTTTAAGAATCATATGCCTGTAATCCTAGCCTATATTTATTGTAGAAAAGGAAAAAATATGGCTAAACAAGTTGATCTCTTCCCATGACAACATCACCCAACAATGTAAACAGAAAATTTTATATGAATCCTTCTACATATTTCTGTGGGTATCTGTGTATTTTTTTAAATGGGATTACATCATACATACCTTTACTGCTTTTTGCATTTCACACTTTCCTTAAACAGAGGCAGCTAAATAACTGAATATTTTTGATAGCCGAGGGGAGAGAGAAGGGAATTGACATTTATTGAGTGTCTAAGCACTGCAGAGCCCTTTGTATTCTTTATCTCATTTAACCTGGATTCTTAAATAATATGTTACTGTTATCGAACATAGGTTCTTGGGTTCTCAATGCAAAAGGGAGAGAGAGCACCTGACTCTCTGAAAAGAGCTGGTAGGGCTTTTTAAAAAAAAATCAGGAATTCATATTAGGGTGGGGTATGCAGGCTGGGCTGGGCAAAGCAGATCAGGTAGGGTATGCAGGTCAGCATTGTCTGGTTGCTATGGTTATCTTGAGCAGCGGGCCACTTGGTCTGGCTAGAGGCAACAAGGCTGTAAATCAGTTGTTCAGCATTCCTTCCCCAGATAGGACACTCACTTCACAACTTTGGTTATCTCCTAGTTACTGGAATTCTTTTGAGTAAAAGGCATGGTTTGGACATTATGGTGTCAGTGAGGTAGTGGTGTGGGTTTTGTGATCAGTGGGAATGCATGAAAAGAGTGCCATGGTGGGAGTGAGCTGACCCAAGCCCCCATTCCTACTCTGTCTCATTCCTAACAGCTCTTGGATAGGAATGGTGTGACCCCGTTCCTGAGCCCAGGACTGAACTTTCTTGTACTTCCGGGACCAAACCTTTGCCTTCTTTTTCTGGTTCCTGAGGGAATCTCCTTTTTTTCCTTTCTTCATGTCACTTCTCTCTTTGGCCACCTCTAGATCTTAGATGGTTTCCTGTCTGCAGCTATGGATTTGTAAAAAAGTCCTTTCCCTTCTTTCTTCTTCCTCTCCATGGTCCCACTGCTTCAGAGAAAACACCTATTATCTTGAGTCACCACTTCTCTCCTTGGCTGATTAGCTGGTTAACTAGCCACTAGAACACAATGTCAGTCACCCCCAACTCCAGCCCCATCCCCACCTCCTAATGTTTCTTCTGTTGACGAAGAGTCAAACTCTGTAAAATATTTGAAGAGATTTATTCTGAGCCAAATATGAGTGGCCATGGCCTGTGACACAGCCTTCAAGAGATCCTGAGAACATGTACCAAAGGTGGTTTGGGTGCAGCTTGGTTTCATACATTTTAGAGAGGCATGAGACATCAATCAAATACATTTGAGAAATACATTGGTTTGATCCAGAAAGGTGGGACAATTTGAAGCGGGGCTTCCAGGCTACAGGTAAATTCAAATGTTTTCTGGTTGACACTTGGCTGAGTTTGTCTAAAGACCTGGGATCAAACAGAAAGGAATGTCTGGGTTAAGATAAGAGGCTGTAGCGACCAAGGTTTTATCATGCAGATGAAGCTTTTAGCTAGCAGGCTTCAGAGAGAATAGGTTGCAAAATGTTTCTTATTAGACTTAAAGTCTGTGTTGATGTTAATGCCAGAGAGGTATAACAAGGCATGTTTGACCCCCACTTCCCATCATGCCCTGAAACAGTCTCTCAGGTTAAATTTTAAGGGCGCTGACTGGGGAGGAAGTCCATTCAGATGGTTGGGGGGGCCTTAGAATTTTATTTTTGGTTTATACTCCTTTAACTCTGTTCCTTCTGATGGGAGGGATGGCATCTTAGTTCCTGGAAATGAAAGATGAAAACCATAACCCCAAGTTTTGACGTAAGGTTTACCAAGGTAATTTAATGGGGCTAAGATGTAGAAAAGGAAGAAGAACTCTTTAAAGTAAATTATTCTGGCTGGGTGTGGTGGCTCATGCCTGTAATCCTAGCACTTTGGGAGGCCAAGGTGGGAGGACTGCTTGAGTCCAGGACTTCAGGACCAACCTGGGCAACATAGCAAGACCCTGCCTCTATTATTAATTTAAAAAAGAAGAAATAAAGCAAATTGTTCTAAGTCAGGTTGGAATGAGTCATTCTAAAGCTCTGCTCATGGAAATCACCCCAGTTGGCAAACCCTCTTGCCTGGGAGGCCAACATAATAGGCACTGCCTTGACTGTCTCCAAGAAGAAAGGTGATCCAATCTCAACAGGCATGCTTTCCTAAAACTGGACAAGAAGAATAAATGGTTTTTGCTGGACAGGAAGAATTACAGGTAAGAACCACCCAACAGGTTCTTCTTGCCTGCTACCCAGATAGAGCCAATTTATCAAGATGGGAATTGCAAGAGAGAAATAATTTCATATACATGGAGCCAACTAAATGGGAGACAGGAGTTTTATTATTACTCAAATCAGCCTTCTTGAAAAGTTGGAGGCTAGGGTTTTTCAAGGATAGTTTGGTAGGCAGGGGCTAGGGAATGGGTGCTGCTGATTGGTTGGGGATGGAATCACAGGGATATAGAAGAACAGTCCTGGTCCTTGCATGCTGAGTCTGCTTCTGGGTTGGGGCCACAGAGGAGTGGCTGGTCTGAGAGGGGCCATTGGGTAGTCAGAAGTGCAAAAGCCTGAAAAGACATCTCAAAAGGCCAGTCCTGTGTACTACAATAGTGATGTTATTTACAGGAGTAATTGAGGATGTTGCAAATTTTTGTGACCTCTGGAATAATACCTGCTAATCATTTAACTGACCTGCATCTTAGCAGAATTCTGGTCCTTCGCATCCTCCTGACCTGGTGTCCTTTCATTAGTTTTACAAAGGCAGTTTAGTTTTGGGATGAGCTATTATCATTTAAATCATAAACTAAATTTCTCCCAAATTTATTAATATCTTGGCCCATGCCCAGGAATGACCAAAGGCAGATTGGAGGTTAAAAACAAGATGGAGTTGGTTAGGTCAGATCTCTTTCACTGTCATCATTTTGTCACTGTTATAATTTTGCAAAGGTGGTTTTGAAATTGTCAATCTCCAGTTAATCCTCATTTAATTCTATATCATTCTTTTTTTTTTAGATGGAGTCTCGCTCTGTCGCCAGGCTGGAGTGTAGTGGCGTGATCTCAGCTCACTGCAACCTCCGCCTCCTGGGTTTAAGCAATTCTCCTGCCTCAGCCTCCTGAGTAGCTGGGACTACAGGCACATGCCACCATGCCCAGCTAATTTTTGTATTTTTAGTAGAGACGGGGTTTCACAGTGTTGGCCAGGATGGTCGATCTCTTGACTTCATGATCCGCCTGCCTCGGCCACCCAAAGTGCTGGGATTACAGGTGTGAGCCACCGCCCCCAGCCAATTCTATATCATTCTAAGGAAGCCAGCATGCCCAGCCAATTCTGTGTCATTCTAAGGTGACAATAGAAACACAGTGCTTAAAAAAATAAAATGAAACTTGGACTAGACTAGCTTTTAGAATAGCTTTTTCAGGGCAGAGATCCAGCCTTTCTGATCACCGATTCTCTGTGGATCAGTTTTTGTTAAACAAATGTTAAGCACAATTAAGGTGAGATACAAGAAATAATTCGAGGCGGTGGCATACAGTTATTTTATGAGGCCACATACATTTTATAAGATCCAGTAGTCTAAAATTTACATGTAGAAATTTACCTTGTATTTTCAGCTGCCTGCTGAAGATGAAGTCTTACTACAGAAATTAAGAGAGGAATCAAGAGCTGTCTTTCTACAAAGAAAAAGCAGAGAACTGTTAGATAATGAAGAATTACAGGTAAGAACAAAGCAAAAAGTTGCTTTAGATGTTAACCATTTCTCATTTGTGCTACTTAAATCATGCAGGATTTCTTGGTGCCTAATGGAGTCCGTACTACAGAGTGGTACTATGTAGGCTCTGAAGCAGCAGTTCCCACCAGAAGCAGCCGCTGAGTTTGCATGGGTCATGTACCCCAAACATAGTGTTGTTTGTTATTTTTGTTTAAGGCCCTAGGTGATTCTAATGTGCAGCCAAGGTTGAGAACCACTGCTGTAGGGTCAGACTACAGAGGTTCAAATCCCAGCCCTGCTATATGACTTTAGGCAATGGACTTAACATCTCTGTGCTTCGATTATCATCTCTAAAGTAGGGATAGCTAACTATATCATAGAGATATGTGGATTAAAGAGGCAGTGTATATCAAAAGCTTAGTAGGCACTCAATAAATGTTATTTTTATTGTTAGTAATCAAAAGGATAATAGGGCATGAGATTCATCTTAATATTGACTCTGCCAACAAACTCTCATTTTAGTGGAAAGCACACATTTAACTACATATTAAAATCTTGTTGTTTTTAACTTACAACATCTTCACTTCCACAATTCTCTTAAGAGCTTATGGTTTTTGCTGGACAAACACCAGACACCACCTATGATTGGAGAGGAAGCGATGATCAATTACGAAAACTTTCTGAAGGTTGGTGAAAAGGCTGGAGCAAAGTGCAAGTAAGAATAATATAATTAACAAAAGAATGTGTTATGTTAAGCATTTTAAATGCCTCAAATATTGACTGGGCACAGTGGCTCACACCTGTAATCCCAGCAGTTTTGGAGGCTGAGGTGAGAGGATTGCTTGAGCTGGGGTGTTTGAGGCCAGCCTGGGCAACTTAGGGAGATCTTGTCTCTACTAAAAATAAAAAAATTATCTGGGTTGTTGGGGCGTACACCTGTAGCTACTCCGGAGGCTGAGGTGGGAGAATTGCTTGAGCCTGGGAGGATGAGCTGTGATTAAGCCACTGCACTCCAGCCTGGGCGATAGAGCAAGACCTTACCTTTAAAAAAAATAAACAAATCCTCAAATATTAAATGAAGTAAATGGAATGACATTTGAGTCCATTTACGTTACTAATGAAATTTAATAAAATTATTTACAGTCAAAAAATCACATTGGTATGAAGTTATTAAAATAAATAATATAGCCAGGTGTGGTGGCTCATGCCTGTAATCCCAGCACTTTGGGAGGCTGAGGTGAGCGGATCACGAGGTCAAGAGAACAAGACCATCCTGACCAACATGGTGAAACCCTGTCTCTACTAAAAATACAAAAATTAGCTGGGCGTGGTGGCGTGTGCCTGTAATCCCAGCTACTCAGGAGGCTGAGGCAGGAGAATCGCTTGAACCCTGGAGGCGGAGGTTGCAGTGAGCCGAGATCGTGCCACTGCACTCCAGCTTGGCAAAAGAGCAAGACTCCATCTCAAAAAAAAAAAAAAAAAAAAAGAAATAATATAGTTTATGACACTTTCAGCCTTAAGACAGACGAAAGCAAACAAAAAAGAATGCAAGGCCAGGCACGGTGACTCACGTGCCCATCTCTGCAAAATAAAAAAAACTTTTAATTAAAAAAAAAAAGAATGCAAACATTTATGACTTAGGCTAGGCATGATGCCTCACGTTTGTAATTCCAGTGCTTTGGGAGGCCAAGGCAGGTGGATCACTTGAGGCTAGGAGTTCAAGATCAGTCAGGGCAACAGAGCAAATCTCTGTTTCTATATATATATTTATCTTTTTTTTTGAGATGGAGTCTTGCTCTGTCACTAGGCTGCAGGGGAGTGGCGCAATCTCAGCTCACTATAACCTCCGCCTCCTGGGTTCAAGTGATTCTCCTGCCTCAGCCTCCCAAGTATTATTGTATTAACAAAAGAATATGTTAAGCATTTTAAATGCCTCAAATATTGGCTGGGCCAATATAAATACAATATAAATACCCAATACAAATACTTTTTGTATTTTTACTTGAGACGGGGTTTCACCATGTTGGCCAAAATGGTCTCGATCTCTTGACTCATGATGTGCCTGCCTCAGCCTCCCAAAGTGCTGGGATTACAGGCAAGAGCCACTGCGCCTGGCCAAATCTCCATTTCTTTAAAAAAAAAAAAAAAGTTTGACTTAATATTTTAAGTTTTTGAATTATAAGGAGTCTCTATTGTTCTTTCATTTTTAATTGTATGAATTTATGCCATTGTTTGCTAATTTATGTAGAAGTCATTTTCTTTTATGTTGGCAGATCATTTAAATCTTTATTTTCTTTTCTTAGGCAATTTTTCACAGCAAAAGTCTTCGCTAAACTCCTTCATACAGATTCATATGGAAGAATTTCCATCATGCAGTTCTTTAATTATGTTATGAGAAAAGGTGATTCATTTTTACTGTGCTTGAACTCCTTATCTGGGAATCAAGTAGGTTTTTGGTCTGTGCTTTTATAAGTATTTCTTCCATGTGAAATCACTCTAAGTTTGAATAGTAGAATTTCTTATCTTTTGACCAAGATGTGTTACATAAACTTGGGTTAGCATAAAAAAACAAAAATTTTTTAAACCCTCATGTGTCTTAAAGATAATAGTAGACTAGAAATATTAAGAGCTGAACCAAGAGTTTTAATGTATGGTAATTTGAAATAATTTTAATTTACTGATAATTTTATTTTACCAGTATATTACAAGTTGAGTTGACTGAAAGGATAGTTTCAAACACAAAGCTGTAATATCAGTTTCAAGGAGCATCAATTAAACAGCTTGGACTTATGACTCCTACAAGTGCCATAATAATCTGTGAAAGCCTATTGTATACAATCTTTAATAATTGGTTGCTGTAATTAACCTCAGAAATAAAAGCAGCTTCACTGAAGGCATAACATTATACTAGCTGTCCCTGTTTGGTGGAACACCAAGTTTAATTGGTAAAGAACAGTATCTTCAAGGCGTCAATTTTATTATAGCTTTAGTCATGGTAGAATTGTTGAACTCTTCCATTCTATGGTTTTTTGTTTCAAGCAATTTTGTGGTGAGAAGAAATGTTTTTAGAGTTACTAGATTAGCTTGTCTCAAATCTGGCTCTTTATCTCCTTTTTCATATCTGAAGGATAGATCTTAAGAATTACTTTCATTTTCTTGTTTATTGTCAGTTTGGCTTCATCAAACAAGAATAGGACTCAGTTTATATGATGTCGCTGGGCAGGGGTACCTTCGGGAATCTGTAAGTATTAACCTTATAGATATTATATTAACTCTTATAGACACTAAAATGTAAACTGTAGTTATCACTGGGTGTTGGGATTACAGGCTATTCTCATAATACTTTGTTTTATTTCTGTCTGTGTGTGTTTGTGTGTACATATTTAGTTTTACTGTAACAAAGCAACTTGTACACTTTCAACTTTTAAAATTGAACATCATCTTTCCAGTGAAACAAAAAACAAATTTAAAATAAACAAAATTACAATAGAGAATGTCAATTCCAAATAAGATCCTACAGGTTCTACTGATTCTCCCATGGAGTAGCAGCCTTCAAGTCATCATTAAGAGAGAATTTATGCTGGGTGTGGTAGCTCACACCTGTAATCCCAGCACTTTGGGAGGATGAGGCAGGCGGATCACCTGAGGTCGGGAGTTTGAGACCAGCCTGACCAACATGGAGAAACCCTATCTCTACTAAAAATACAAAATTAGCCAGGCTTGGTGGCACATACCTGTAATCCCAGCTACTTGGGAGGCTGAGGCAGGAGAATCGCTTGAACCCAGGAGGCAGAGGTTGCTGTGAACCGAGATAGCGCCATTGCACTCCAGCCTGGGCAACAAGAGTGAAACTCCGTCTCAAAAAAAAAAAAAAAATGTATTGGCTGGGTGCAGTGGCTCACGCTTGTATTCCCAAGGCCTGTACTCCCAGCACTTTGGGAGGCTGACGTGGGCAGATCACCTGAGGTCAGGAGTTTGAGACCAGCCTGACCAATATGGTGAAATTCCATCTCTACTAAAAATAGAAAAATTTGCTGGGCTCTGGTGGTGCATACCTGTAATCCCAGCTATTCAAGGGGCTGAGGTGGGAGAATCGCTTGAATCTGGGAGGCAGAGCTTGCAGTGAGCCGAGATTGCACCACTGCACTCCAGCCTGGGCAACAGAGGGAGACCCTGTGTCAGAAAAAAAGAGAGAGAGAATTTATTTTAAAGGTGTCATTTTAAACTGCAAGGATGCCCCTTAAAAATCACAATTAAACATGCCAAAGGAAAAGCAACTTTGTCAAAATGCTCACTTTAAACTATCAAGACGTTTCAAACCTACCCTTTGCTGACCTATAACCCCATTTTGTAAAATTTATTTTCTTTTTTTAAATAAGAGACAGTAGACAAGGATGCCGGGTGTGGTGGCTCACGCCTGTAATCCCAGCACTTTGGGAGGCCGAGGCGGGCGGATCATGAGGTCAGGAGATCGAGACCATTCTGGCTAACACGGTGAAACCCCATCTCTACTAAAAATACAAAAAAAAATTAGCCGGGCGTGGTGGCAGGCACCTGTAGTTCCAGCTACTTGAGAGGCTGAGGCAGGAGAATGGCGTGAACCCAGGAGGCGGAGCTTGCAGTGAGCCGAGATCACGCCACTGCACTCCAGCCTGGGCGAGAAAGCGAGACTCCGTCTCAAAAAACAAAGAGACAGTAGACAAGGAGATGTTGGTAAATGCTAACTGTCCATATTCACATAGAGACATAGTATACTCTGCGCTCAATAGAGGAAAGCAGCTAGAATTCTATGCACGACTACACAGGGGCCTAGCACCTTCCAGCTTCCAGCAGAGCAAAGGGAACAGGTTTTTCTTTTTTTTTCCATAGACCTCGGTGGTGTTGATTCCATATAGTTTTTGTTGAGACACAGGATGTTTCCGTTTTGGGGTTTGGTTTTTTATTTTTATTTTTTTTAACAAATGACATGTGTTACTAAACAAATGTTTAATGTATATTGACTATACAAATTCCTTTTTAGATTCTTTTTCTTCAAACTTAAAAAAAAAAAAAAGGCCTTTTGGCTGGGCGCGGTGGCTCATGCCTATAATCCCAGCATTTTGGGAGGCCGAGGTGGGCAGATCATGAGGTCAGGAGTTCAAGACCAGCCTGACCAACATGGAGAAACCCCGTCTCTACTAAAAATACAAAAATTAGCCAGGCATGGTGGTGGCCACCTGTAATCCCAGCTACTCAGGAGGCTGAGACGAGAATCGCTTGAACCCAGGAGGCGGAGGTTGCAGTGAGCCTAGATTGTGCCATTGCACTCCAGCCTGGGTGACAAGAGCAGACTCTGTCTCAAAAAAAAAAAAAAAAAAAAAGCCTTTTAAAGGGGAAAATAAAAAGAATGTAGCATTTTAACATTTAAAAATCACTGAAAAACATTTGATTATTCATGAGTGATATTAATGTGTCACTATTTTTTAAAGGGCCAAGAATTCCACCCCCCCCCCCACTTTTTTTTTTTAAGAAAATATAAGAGAAGCCAGACACGGTAGCTCACGCCTGTAATCCCAGCACTTTGGGAGGTCAAGGCGAGTAGATCACTTGATGTCAGGACTTCGAGACCAGCCTGATCAACATGGTGAAACCCTGTCTCTATTAAAAATACAAAAACATTAGCTGAGCATGGTAGCAGATGTCTGTAATCCCAGCTACTAGAGTGGCTGAGGCAGGAGAATCGCTTGAACCCAAGAGGCAGTTGCAGTAAGCTGAGATCATGCCACTGCACTCCAGCCTGGGCAACAGAGCAAGACTATGTCTCAAAAGAAAAAGAAAAAAGAAAATATGAGAGAGAAAATGAATGTGACTGTATTCCCACCTCTGGGTTTAAGGTTGCTAGGTCAGTTACCAAGAGGCTGCTTGTTTCCTATTAGGCACTGCTGTAATTAGGCCAAGTTATCAACAGAGAATTATAACTTCATGGTCCAAATGGCTATGCTTCTTCTGAGTATGCTTCTTCTGAGTATGGGTATCTAAATTATATGGACTTACTTTTCACCTCAGGCTTTTTTCCCAAATATACAGTGCTTTTTTTAAGGTTGTAGGGGAGAGGGGAAGGGAGTTGGGCATGAATATAAACTAGGTTAATTAATCAAATAATTATTCAGATATAAGGGTTAAAGAAATGTAAATTTCTTGTTACAGTTCGTATGGTTCCTGCTATAATTTGTTGCATTCTGTTTTGTCTAGATTTCTGTAGATAGAATCTGTTAGCTCATTCTGAACATTTATACTGTAAAACCTTTCCAGGGGCACACTACAGTTCTCTTTAAGGTTCAGACCAACTTGACAATAAAAGGCTCTTGCTTCTGGCCATCTCTTTCTAGCAAGGAAGACATAATTAGCCACCTGCTGGTACTCGTTTAGAGGTCAGGTCCAAAACTGGAGTACTTCTCTAGCTCTGAGAATTCTAGTTAGCAGTTCACTTGATTTATAAAAACAGCAATATTGATTTATAAAAACAGTCCCCAGTTACTGCTTGTCTTGCCTCTTTCCATGGATGGAAACAAAGATTGAAAGAGAGATGAGCAAAAGGGAGAGAAAAGAAACAGTGTACTTCTATAGTTGTTTTTAAAAAGGAATAATTTTCCCCTTCTCTCAATGAAAGAAAACACTTCTCTCAAAGTATTTCTTCCATCCTTGGCCCATTGCCTTTTGAAACCCAGACTTTGTGTCTTACTAATTTGAAAGGCAGTGGCTTCCAGACCAACATTTATAATCTGAGTAGAGTATACAAAGTTTTATTCACTTATTAAATCTTATTAAGCATTTAGTAGACATTTATTTGGGGGCAGGTATTATTCTAAGCTTGTAGGGCTCATGTTTTACTTTGTGACAATCTGTTTGCCCAGATTTCTTTTTTTTCTTTTTTTTGTTGTCTTGCCCAGATTTCTGTAGATGGAATCTGTTAGCTCATTCTAAATGTTATACTTTAAAACCTTTCCAGGGACACAGTACAATTTTTGTTCCCTTGTAGACCTATTTTTTCTAGCAGAGTGGGAAGACAGACACTAAATTATAAGCAGATAATATCAAATAGTGACAAGTTATATGTAGAAAATAAAACAGTAAACTAGGCAGGAATATGACTGGGATTGACAGACGATTTTAGGTAGGCTGGAAGGAGCATCTTTTTGAGATAGTGATTAAGTTTTAGCCATGAAGTACGAGAAAGAAGCCAGCCTTATGAAGATGTAGTATAGAGGAAATGGCAAATACAGTGTCTCCAAGGCAAAATTAAGCCTGGACCTGTTCTAGGAACAGAAGGAAGCCAGTGTGGCTAGAACAAGGATTATAGTAACAGAAAATGAAGTTGGAGAAGTAGGCAGGGGCCACATGTAGGGCCTTTTGGGCCACAGTAAGGACTTTGGATTTATTTTGAGGCTAACGGGAAACCATCGGAAGTTTTAAGCTGAGTCTGTCAGGATATGATTTACATTTTAAAAGATCATTCTGGATGCTGTATGGAGGATGTAAGGAACTCAAAGTACGGCCAGGCATGGTGGCTCATGCCCGTAATCCCAGCAACTTTGGGAGGCCGAGGCAGGTGGATCGCTTGAGCTCGGGAGTTCAAGACCAGCCTGGCCAACATGACGAAACCCCGTCTCCACTAAAAATACAAAAATTAGCTGGGTATGGGGGTAGGCACCTGTAATCCCAGCTACTTGGAGGCTGAGGCAGGAGAATCACTTGAACCCAGGGGATGGAGGTTGCAGTGAGCCAAGATTGAGCCACTGCACTCCAGCTTGGGTGACAGAGCAAGGCTCCATCTCTAAATAGATAAATAAATAAATCTAGAGTATAAGCAAAATATTTAGGCACCTACCATGATAGTCCAGGTGAGATGATGGGCCCATAACTAGGGTAATTGGTGGCTGTAGAGAAAGCAAGAAATAGATTAATTCAATATATATTTTGGACTCCCCTCCTTCCCAGAAAAAACACAAATTGCTGCTAGATTGGATGTTCAGGGTAAGGAGTGTGAAGGCATTGATGAAGAAAAAGAGAAGCCAAAGACAAGTCTTACATTTTTATTTTGAGTAACTGTTGGAATAGAGGAAAAGCAGGTGAGGACCAAGGTTGGAGATGACAAGAGAGCCCCATTTTGGACACTTCAAGTTTGAGATGCCAGTTGCCCTATAAACTTAAAAGTATCTCGGATCTACCAGAAATTTGATATTTGAAATGGTTAAAGCAAAAATAACATTGTTAAAATAAGTATAAGAAACCATGGGAAGGCACAGTGGCTCACGCCTGTAATTCCAGCACTTTGGGAGGCCAAGGCAGGCAGATCACTTGAGGTCAGGAGTTCGAGACCAGCCTGGCCAACATGGCGAAACCCCCTCTCTACTAAAAATACAAAAATTAGCCAGGCGTGGTGGTACGTGCCTGTAATCCTGGCTACTCAGGCTGAGACACAAGAATCGCTTGAACCCAAGAGGTGGAGGTTTCAGTGAGCTGAGATTGCGCCACTGCACTCCAGCCTGGACTGGACTGAGACTCCGTCTCAAAAAAAAAAAAAAAAAAAAAAGAGAAACCATGGGAGGCTTTTAAATTTATAATCCTGTAATAGGGAAAGCCTTTCTAAGTATGACAAAACCCAGAAGTCTAGAAAACAATAAATTCAGCTAAATTTTTAAAGATCTATAGGGCAAAGCCCATGTTAAAGTAAAAAGAAAACAACAAACTGGGGGAAATACCTGAAACAGTCAGAAATGGCCAATTACCCTAATATATAAAAAGCTCCCAGAAATCAAGAAGAAAGCCATTAACCCAATAAAAAACTGGACAAAGATATAGATAATGTATAAAAAGTAAAATTCAAATGCTTCTTAATCATAAGAAACAACTAACTTCACATAAGAGAAATGCCAGATAAATCTACACTAAGTTGCCATTTTTCACCTATCAAATTAGCAAAGATCAGAAAGTTTGAATTGACACCTTTAGTGTTTGAGTAATTTTTTCACAGTGCTTCTGAGCCAAAAGAAATCCCTAAAAGTTTCACTTATTAACTAGTTAATTTTAAACAATTTAATGAGTATTCATTAAGCTTATTAGCCATTTGAATAAATAATACACTTAAGTTGAAAGAAGATATTTTTATTTCATTCTTAAGTACAGTTATTAATGGGATGTGTACAACTACTTAAACCTGGGAATTAGACTGGACACTTGCCCTCCTCATTTCCTGTTCACTAATTTTTGTGTGGTACTTTACCACAGGAACCATCAAAACCTAGCTTTGCAAAGATTTATGTCATTAAAAGGAGTATATTTGGCTGGGCATGGTGGCTCACGCCTGTAATCCCAGCACTTTGGGAGGCCAAGGCGGGCAGATCACGAGGTCAGGAGATCGAGACCATCCTGGCTAACACGGTGAAACCTTGTCTCTACTAAAAATACAAAAAATTAGCCAGGCATGGTGGCACGCGACTGTAGTCCCAGCTACTCAAGAGGCTGAGGCAGGAGAATCGCTTGAACCCAGGAGGCGGAGGTTGCAGTAAGCTGAGATTTCGCCACTGCACTCCAGTCTGGGCGACAGAGCAAGAGTCCATCTCGAAAAAAAAGGAATATATTCATGACATTTTGGTGATTTAAAAAATTTTTTAAAAAGGAATAATAACCAGGCACAGTGGCTGACACCTGTAATTCCAACACTGGGAGGCCAAGGTGGGCAGATAGCTTGAGCTCAAGAGTTCGAGACCAGCCTGGGCAACATGGTGAATCCCCATCTCTACCAAAATACAAAAAATTAACTGGGTGTGGTGGTGCATCTCTGTGGTCCCAGCTATTCAGGAGGCTGAGGTGGGAGGATCACTTGAGCCTGGGAGGTAGAGGTTTCAGTGAGCCGAGATCATGCTACTGCACTCCAGCAGCCTGTGTGACGGTGAGACCCTGCCTCAAAAAGAAGGAATACGTTGAGATCCAGTATTGAACATGTGAACTACCTTGAGCACGTAGTTCTAGCTTGTAGCAATATCTGTCATGCAGTGTCTGACAAATGTTGCTGTTTCGCTCAAAATTTTAAAATATCCTGATGCACCCCTGTACATTAACTGTGGTGCTCCTGGGACACCTGTGTGCAGAATTCGGAACTGTAGAAATAGCCTTCACATTGCTGGTGGGAGTATAAAATTCACATGGCGTTTGTGGGGAGATGGAAGTTTCCCAGGGTCTATCAAAATTCTACATGTGCATATGCTACAACCCAGCAGGTCCACTTATAGAAATTGTATTCTATATTCTTCCACAATATCTATGAATGAATAATTAGCTTAGCCCTTATGGTATTATTTTTCGTGCAGCAAAATATTAGGAAAAAACTAAATGTCCCAATAGAGGCCTAGTTAAATATGGCACATCTATGCAATGATATAATATATAGCTATTTATTCTCAAAGAGTGGGAGCTCTTTGAGAGTCAGTGTGGAATAACTGTAAAATATATTACGGAATGACAAAAGCAGTTTTCATGGTATGTTGATACATCCTTTGTGTAAAAAGAGGGAAAGGCTGGGTGTGGTGCCTCACGGCTGTAGCCCCAGCACTGTGGGAGGCAGAGGTGGCTGGATCACGAGGTCAAGAGATCGAGACCATCCTGGCCAACATGGTGAAACCCCGTTTCTACTAAAAATACAAAAATTAGCTGGGCATGGTGGTGTGCGCCTGTAGTCCCAGCTACTCAGGAAGCTGAGGCAGGAGAATCGCTTGAACTTGGGAGGCAGAGGTTGCAGTGAGCTGAGATCAACACCACTGCACTCCAGCCTGGGTGACAGAGCAAGACTCCATCTCAAAAAAAAAAAAAAAAAAAAAAGAGGGAAAGAAATATATATGTATTGGTTCATATTTGCATCTGTTACCTTTGGGAAGCTGCATCAGAAGTTGATAATACAAGTTACTTAACCTTTGGGGAGAAGAAATAGGTGAGAGGCTTTTTAATCAATATCTTTGTTCCCTTTGAATTTGGAACTATGTAGAATTTACTACTTTTCAAAAATGTTAAAACTTAAATTAGAAACAAAATTTAATGTAAAATAGTTTTACCACTAAAATAGTCATGCATTTATTTCTTTATCAATATAGTATTAATGCTGAATAATTTTTAGTAATGAAATTCTAATATCTAATGAATCAAGACTGGACATTTAACACTTTATTTTGTTTTATTTTCAGGATTTAGAAAACTACATATTGGAACTTATCCCTACGTTGCCACAATTAGATGGTCTGGAAAAATCTTTCTACTCCTTTTATGTTTGTACAGCAGTTAGGAAGTTCTTCTTCTTTTTAGATCCTTTAAGAACAGGTAAAAGAAAATCTTATCTAACTTAGATATTATGAGGATATTATTATATCTAAATCTCAATAACTAGAGAAAACTCTTGAAAAATATCATTTATTTTCCTGTCACTGCCATTAAAAATTTGGTGAATTTCAAGGAGATAAAAAGGTAGAAAAAACAGTAGCAGTACTTTGGTTATGTTTATCTGAAGATCTTTTATGATTTAATTGCACTGACCATAACCTGCTGTGTGACAGATGGGGGGACATCACCTAACAGTGAAGAAGTATGAAGTGGGTAGTCAGTCATAAATACCTCCTTCCAGTTCTAGGAAGCCAGTTATTTGCATATAATTTGCTGTCTCTGCTGTGTGACATACTGCAGAATTATTCTCTTTTTGATGAAAAATATGTATTTGGAAATATGAGAGCCATTTAGCCAGTGATGCATATTTTTCTTATTCTCTATAAGGATCGGATTGGTAAATATGGCCTCATTAACAGTTTGTTTTATTAACTGTTCAAACCTGCCCAGACTTAACTACATGTAACTGGAGCAGAGGAAAGGACAGAGAAGGTCCAAATCAAAGTGCCTGATTGTACTTCTGTCCTTGAAAATTCAGCTATGGGCCTGGCACAGTGGTTCACGCCTGTAATCTCAGCACTCTGGGGGGCTGAGTTGGGTGGACCACTTGAACTCAGGAGTTCAAGATCAGCCTGGGCAACATGGTGAAACTTTTTCTCTACAAAAAAAAAACAAAAATTGGCTGGACACGGTGGCTCACACCTGTAATCCCAGCTACTCGAGAGGCTGAGGCAGGAGAATTGCTTGAACCCGGGAGGCAGAGGTGAGCCGAGATCGCGCTATTGCATTCCAGCCTGGGCAACAAGAGGGAAATTCCGTCTCAAAAAAAAAAAAAAAAAAAAAAAAAAAAACTAGCCAGGCGTAGTGGCACACGCCTGTAGTCCCAGCTACTTGGGAAGCTGCTGAAGTGGATCACTTGAACCCAGGAGGCAGAGGTTGCAGTGAGCCAAGATCGGGCCACTGCACTTCAGTCTGGGCAACAGAGCCAGACCTTGTGTCCAAAAAAAAAAAAAAAAAATCCAGTTATGAATCCAATCACAGCATATGGTAGCTGACAGTGTTTTTTGAACTCCTCTACTATAAGTACACACATATATACTTTTTCAAATTTTACAAAATAATATCACGTTTTGACTTATGTAGTATGCTAAGCATTTTACATGGATTCATTCATTTTCATCTCATAACCCCATAAGGAAGGTACATTATTGTCCACATTTTATGTGTAAGGCAACTGAGACTTTGCTAGGTTACATATTTAAAAGTGGCATTCAAACTCCAATCTGGGCTGGGTGTGGTGGCTCACACCTGTAATCCCAGCACTTTGGGAGGCTGAGGTGAGAAATCACTAGTGCCTAGGAGTTCAAGACCAGCCCTGGCAAGACAGACCTCTTCTGTACAAAAAAGCAGCAGCAGCCAGGTGCAGTGGCTCACACCTGTAATCCCAGCACGTTGGGAGGCTAAGATGGGTGAATCATCTGAGGTCAGGTGTTCAAGACCAGCCTGGCCAACATAGTGAAACCCCATCTCTACTAAAAATAGAAAAAATTAGCTGGGTGTGATGGTGGGTGCCTGTATTCCCAGCTACTTAGGAGGCTGAGGCAGGAGAATCGCTTGAACCCAGGAGGCAGAGATTGCAGTGAGCTGAAATCACACCATTGCACTCCAGCCTGGGCAACAAAGAGCGAAACTCTGTCTCAAAAAAAAAAAAAGAACAAGAACAAGACAAAACAAACTCTGCTCTTAAACCACACCTGTTTACCTGCGTATTGCTTTCTAGTCCAGAAACTGCCAAAAATAAATGGAGACAGTGTCCCTGTTCGTGTACCAGCAGTACTATATCTATAATCACAACTTTTTTGAAAATCTGACATCAGTATAATTTTAGAATTTACCACTTAGATTTATATAGTTGAGGTATACAAGTAGAGATGTTATTAAATGTTGCCTGTAGGTTTCTCTCTTTTTTTTTTGCAGGGTGGGGATGGAGTTTTGCTCTTGTTCCCTAGGCTGTAGTACAATGGCTTGATCTCAGCTCACTGCAACCTCTGCCTCCCAGGTTCAAGCGATTCTCCTGCCTCAGCCTCCAGAGTAGCTGGGATTACAGGTGCCCTCCACCACACCCAGCTAATTTTTTGTGTTTTTAGTAGAGATGGGGTTTCACCATGTTGGCCAGGCTGGTCTGGAACTCCTGACCTCAGGTGATCCATCTGCCTCAGCTTCCCAAAGTGCTGGAATTACGCAGTGAGCCACCGCGCCCAGCCAAGATTTCCCTTTTTGTAGCAATATGTAATAAGGACTTTGGAGCATAAGAGCTAGAAGCTTTAAAATATCAATTGTGTGATTGCTCTTGTTAAAAAAATTTTTTTTAATTAATTGAGTTGCTCTTTTCTTAAAATGAAATTAATTATGTTTCTTTATGTTCTTAAAGGAAAGATAAAAATTCAAGATATTTTAGCATGCAGCTTCCTAGATGATTTATTGGAGGTAAATGTTTTTAAACTACTTAATTGTATCACTTGACAGTTGCTATCTTCTAATTATGTCTTTGTGTTCCATTAGCTAAGGGATGAGGAACTGTCCAAGGAGAGTCAAGAAACAAATTGGTTTTCTGCTCCTTCTGCCCTAAGAGTTTATGGTATGTTCCTATCATAATGCTAAAATTTGAATTATCCATTCTTCAGGAAATTGGTGTTCAGAGGACAGTTTTATACATACACTGATACACCTTAAGATCAAAATATTTAATTACCTTAAGCTTTAGTATTCTACATTACCAAAATTTACTTGCTTAAATACCGATGTTTTAACTTTTTGGACTCCCCCCAACCTTTTCTTTTTGAAGACAGGGTCTCACTCTGTCACACTGGCTGGAGTGCAGTGACATGATCACGGCTCAGTGCAGCCTTGAAGTCCTAGGCTCAATCCTCTCACCTCAGTGCCCCTACCCCACCCACCCCACCGCCCCCAGTACTGGGTCTACAGGCGCCATGCCTGGCTAATTTATTTTATGTTTTTTTAAGAGATGGGATCTCACTGTGTTGCCCAGGCTGGTTTCAAACTCCTGGGCTCAAGCAGTCCACCTGCCCTGACCTCCCAAAGTGTTGGGATTATAGGCATGAGGCACTGCACCCAGCAGAACCCTTTTTAAGTTATACACTTCCTTTTCAATAGAACAGAATGTAATTTGATCCTTGTTGACTCAGGAGCATCATTATGAACATTAGCTATTGTCATGCTTTGTTGATAAAATGCTATTCCCAGGGTCTACTGATGGAGCTAATCTACATTATCTTGTTGGGTGGTCTTTTGACTCCTTTGGCCTTTTTTTTTTTTTTTTGGAGATGGAGTCTTGCACTGTTACCTGGGCTGGAGTCCAGTGGCATGATCTTGGCTCACTGCAACCTCCACCTCCCAGGTTCAAGCGATTCTCCTTGCCTCAGCCTCCCAAGTACCTGGGATTACAGGCGCTCGCCACCACACCCGGCTAATATTTTTTTTTTTTTTTTTTTTTTTTTTAGTAGAGACGGTGTTTCACTATGTTGGCCAGGCTGGTCTGGAACTCCTGACCTCTGATCTGCCCTCAGCCTCCCAAAGTGCTGGGATTACCGGCGTGAGCCACCACGCCCGACCTCCTTTTGGCATTCTTATCTCTACTTTCAAGTGCTAGCATTTCAGTGCTTTTTGTTGGCCTCTACCTCCATTTAATTTAGAAACCTAGGAATGTTTAAAAAGACTGCAAACTGGAAACAAATAATGATGTAAGTGAAACAGCCCAGAGACTATGGCCTTCATGATGGGTTTTTTTGGCTGTTTCTAGCCCAAGGGTTTTTCTGATCAAGATTGCAAAGGTAGCTGATAGTATTACACATAGGCCACTACCCTAATCATAACATGAATAGTTTGAAAATCAAAATATTAACCAAGAAAAAACTTTTTGTTAGTCTATTCTTCTGGTTAAAATTTTATTGTGGTCATACGTGTCTTTATTATTTTTCTTCCCAAGGCCAGTACTTGAATCTTGATAAAGATCACAATGGCATGCTCAGTAAAGAAGAACTCTCACGCTATGGAACAGCTACCATGACCAATGTCTTCTTAGACCGTGTTTTCCAGGAGTGTCTCACTTATGATGGAGAAATGGTAGTAGTTTAAATCTGCTGCTAAGTTTTAAAAGTTTAGGCTCCCAGAGTTTCCACAAACCCTTTTCTTGATGTAATACAGCCCTTTTTTTTTTGAGACAGAGTCTTGCTCTGTCGCCTAGGCTAGAGTGCAGTGGTGTGATCTCAGCTCAATGCAACCTCCACTTCCTAGGTTCAAGTGATTCTCCTGCCTCAGCCTCCGGAGTAGCTGGGATTATGGGTGCATACCACCGCATCCAGCTAATTTTTGTACTTTTGGGAGAGATGGGGTTTCACCAGGTTGGCCAGGCTGGTCTTGAACTCCTGACCTCAGGTGATCTGCCTCCCAAAGTGCTGGGATTACAGGCGTGAGCCACCACACTCGGCCCAGCATTATTTATATCACTGTGTAACAGTGTCTTTAAAATGTGTAAACTGATCAAATTACTTGAGATTCAGAGTCTTTGGTCTTAACGTAAATTAAAACATCTGCATTATGGCCTCAGGGCAAATAGAAAAGCTTATTTTGTTCATTTCATTGTCAGTGCACCTACTATACAGTAGTGCATTCTAGTTTTTTTTTTTTTTAAAAAAAAGCTGAGGCCAGGCTTGGTAGCTTATGGTTATAATCCCAGCGCTTTGGGAGGCCAAGGCCACAGAACCACTTAAGGCCAGTCGTTCAAAACTAGCCTGAGCAATACAGCGAGACTGTCTCTACAAAAAATAAAAAAATTACTTGGGCATGGATGGAATGTGCCTGTAGTATAGCTACTCGGGAGGCTGAGGCAGGAGGATTGCTTGGCCTGAGGAATTTGAGGCTGCAGTGAGCTATGATGAGGCCACTGCACTCCAGTCTGGGCAGTAGAGTGAGACCATGTCTCTTAAAAGCTGAAACATTAGTAAATTATTCTGGCTATTTTCATTTAGATAGTTCCGTCATTAAATTACCAGGTCAAATGTAGTAACACATATGCCATGATTTAATTCTGAGAATCAGGTTGTATTAGTCTCTAGAAGTGGCTATATGAACAGCTGAAGATAACATGCACTTGTCTTTTTATTAGGACAATGCAAAATACTTGAGAAGGAAAATTCTAAACAGCATTTTAAAATCACCATTTTTGCTGCTAAAAACATGGGTTAAGAATCTGATAACTTTGGGAGGCCGAGGCGGGTGGATCACAAGGTCAGGAGATTGAGACCATCCTGGCTAACACGGTGAAACCCCGTCTCTACTAAAAATACAAAAAATTAGCTGGGCGCGGTGACGGGCACCTGTAGTCCCAGCTACTCCAGAGGCTGAGGCAGGAGAATGGTGTAATGGTGTGAACCCGGGAGGCGGAGCTTGCAGTAAGCCGAGATGGCGCCACTGCACTCCAGCCTGGGCAACTGAGCGAGACTCCGTCTCAAAAAAAAAAAAAGAATCTGATAAATTTCCCAAACCAGTTATGCTTAAAAAATAGTCATATTGTCATGAGAATGGGGGTCTTACATTTATCATTTAGCTTCAATAGCAGTTTGCTAAATAACACCATTAGTAACAACAAAAGAAAAGAGGGGAAAAGGCACAGAAAATTTACTTTGTAACTCCCACAGCTGTAAACAATAGACAGTGAGGAGCTTATATTATTAATATAATGATTCCTGATGAATAGAGAAAATCAGGCTACAACTATGGATGAAGTCAGATCACAATCTGCATTCTTTAACTCTTTAGTGCTATTTATGCAGAAAGGAACTTTTCTAAGAATATAAAATTGTTATCTAAGTGAGAACCTCCCAATTACTACTTTTTACCATTAAAAAAAAAAATCTGAGTATCCTGTTTTTTTGTTTTGTTTTGTTGTTTTTGTTTTTGTTTTAGATGGAGTCTCCCTCTGTCGCCCAGGCTGGAGTGCAGTGGCGCGATCTCGGCTCACTGCAAGCTCCGCCTCCCGGGTTCACGCCATTCTCCTGCCTCAGCCTCCCGAGTAGCTGGGACTACAGGCGCCCGCCACCACGCCTGGCTAATTTTTTTTTGTATTTTTAGTAGAGACGGAGTTTCACCGTGTTAGCCAGTATGGTCTCGATCTCTTGACCTTCTGATCTGCCCGCCTCGGCCCCCCAAAGTGCGTATCCTGTTTTTATAGGGAAGGCTTTCTGTTCTCTTCATGTCTTTCTGGCCTTTCCATTTTGCCTTTTTATGGATGAGAACAGTGTCAGCTCACTGTAAAATGTCTGGCAATCTCAAGACAGCTTCTTATTGGAAATCTGAATTAAAAATTTTAAACAATATTTTAAAATAGCAATTTAAATATACTGTTCTGAGACTGGGCACGGTGGCTCACACCTGTAATCCTAGCATTTTGGGAGGCCAAGGTGGGTGGATCACCTGAGGTCGGGAGTTTTGAGACCAGCCTGACCAACTTGGAGAAACTGCTTCTCTACTAAAAATACAAAATTAGCCAGGCGTGGTGGTGCATGCCTGTAATCCCAGATACTCAGGAGGCTGAGGCAGGAGAATGACTTGAACCCGGGAGGCAGAGGTTGTGGTGAGCCAAGATCGCGCCATTGCACTCCAGCCTGGGCAACAAGAGCGAAACTCCATCTCAAAAAAAAAATACTGTTCTGTTCATTCCAGATAAAAAATTTGTTTTTCAAAATAACTGCACTGAAATGAAGTTATAAGTTTATAGCTTAGTCATCTGTTTCAAAAGTTTGAAGCAGGATGCAGTAGTTCATCCCTCTAGTCCCAGCACTTTGGGAGGCCGAGGCCAGATGATTGCTTGAGCCCAGGAGTTTGAGACTAGCATGGGTAATACAGGAAAACCCCATCTCTACAAAGAATTTAAAAAATTAGCCAAGTGTGATGGCGTGCACCTGTAGTCTCAGCTGCCTCGGAGGCTGTAGTGGGAAGATTGCTTGAGCCTGGGAGATCAAGGTTGCAGTGAACTATGATTGTACCACTGCACTCCAGCCTGGTTGATAAAGTGAGACCCTGTCTCAAAAACAAGAATAATGAAAGAAAATTATAGTTTAACACAGCAAATCTCTCATAAAAAAATGAACTAGGGCTGGGCACAGTGGTGCATGCCTATAATCCCAGCACTTTGGGAGGCCGGGGCAGGCGGGTCACTTGAGGTCAGGAGTTTGAGACCAGCTTAGGTAACATGGAAAATCCTGTCTCTACTAAAAATATAAAAATTAGCTGGGCATAGTGGTGTGCACCTGTATTCCCAGCTACTTGGGAGGCTGAGACAGGAGAATCACTTGAACCTGGGAGGCAGAGGTTTCAGTGAGCTGAGATTGCACCACTGCACTCCAGCCTGGGCAATAGAGCAAGACTCCGTCTCAAAAAAATAAATAAATAAAAAAGAACTATGTCCTCAAAACTGTCCTGTGTAGATTATATATAGAATTCCTATGGCTGGGCACGGTGGCTCATGCCTATAATCCCAGCACTTTGGGAGGCTGAGGCGGGCGGATCACCTGAGGTCGGGAGTTCGAGACCAGCCTGACCAACATGGAGAAACCCCATCTCTACTAAAAATACAGAATTAGCCAGGCATGGTGGCACATGCCTGTAATCCCAGCTACTCCGGAGGCTGAGGCAGGAGAATTGCTTGAACCCGGGAGGTGGAGGTTGTGGTGAGCCGAGATTGTGCCATTGCAACTCCAGCCTGGGCAACGAGAGTGAAACTCTGTCTCGAAAAAAATTTCCTAGAAACCAATATTAAGTATATAAATGGATTTCTCATTTCATAACTTAGGGAAAAAATTAAATTTGCCACCTTTGATTGCAAAATAGCTTCAAATCATAAGATATTCACTTGAAAGTTAATTTCAACTAAGGCCTCTAATGAACATTATTTTCTGTTCTGTAGGACTATAAGACCTACTTGGACTTTGTCCTTGCATTAGAAAACAGAAAGGAACCTGCAGCTCTACAATATATTTTCAAACTGCTTGATATTGAGAACAAAGGATACCTGAATGTCTTTTCACTTAATTATTTCTTTAGGGTAAGTCTCATTTGCGTAAGTGAGTCATTGTTCCTTAAGATATATCATTTTGTTGCTGCCGGTGCAGTGGCTCACGCCTGTAATCCCAGCACTTTGGGAGGCCGAGGCAGGTGGATCACAAGGTCAGGAGATAGAGACCATCCTGGCTAACATGGTGAAACCCCGTCTCTACTAAAAATACAAAAAATTAGCCAGGTGTGGTGGTGGGTGCCTGTAGTACCAGCTATTTGGGAGGCTGAGGCAGGAGAATGGCATGAACCCGGGAGGCAGAGTTTGCAGTGAGCCGAGATTGTGCCACTGCACTCCAGCCTGGGCGACAGAGCGAGACTCCGTCTCAAAAAAAAAAAATTGTGAGATGCAGCAAAAGCAGTGGCTAGAGGGAAATTTATAGTATTGAATGGATATACTGGAAAATGTTAAAGATCTAAAATCAGCATCTACTTTAGGAAATTAGAAAAAGAAGAGCAAATTAAAGATATATCATTTGGTTTAAATTAAATATTTAGTAACCATTTTACCTAACTCATGATTTTTATTTATTTTTTTCTTTTTTTGAGAAAGGGTCTGGCTCTGTCGCCCAGGCTGCAGTGGCATGATCATAGCTCGCCGCAACCTCCAACTCCTGGGCTCAGGCAGTCTTCCCACTCAGCCTCCCCAATAACTGGGTCCACACGCCTGTAATCCCAGCTACTTGGGAGGCTGAGGCAGGAGAATCACTTGAACCCAGGAGGCGGAGGTTGCAGTGAGCTGAAATCGCGTCACTGCATTCTAGCTTGGGCAGCAAAGCAACACTCGGTCTCAAAAAAAAAAAAAAAAAAAAAAACTACAACTACCAAAGTCTATAAAAATTTCTGTGGAAAGGAGCTACCTTTTCTGAACTGCTTAGCATCTTACAAGTTTTTCATCACAAGTATAGAATTTATCACATATTTGTATTTCCAATGGTAGTACAGCCCCTGACGTGTATTTACATATTTTTATTTTACATCTAGTCAAATCAGCTTTCACTCAGTTATATTTTTTTAAGTAGGAAAGAAAACTAAAAACTTGATTTCTTTCTGAAATCTGTTATGTAAATGCTTTTATTAAATTTAAAAATCGGCCGGGTTGCGGTGGCTCATGCCTGTAATCCCAGCACTTTGGGAGGCCAGGGTGGGCGGATCACAAGGTCAGGAGATCAAAACCATCCTCACTAACATGGTGAAACCCCATCTCTACTAAAAATGCAAAAAAATCAGCCAGGCGTGGTGGCGGGCGCCTGTAGTCCCAGCTACTCGGGAGGCTGAGGCAGGAGAATGGCATGAACCCAGGAGGCAGAGCTTGCAGTGAGCCGAGATTGCGCCACTGCACTGCAGCCTGAGTAACAGAGCGAGAATGAGTCTCAAAAAGAAAAAAAAAATTTAAAAATCATACCCCAGGCATGGTGGCTCACACCTGTAATCCCAGCACTTAGGGAAGCTGAGGCAGGAGGTTCACTTGAGCACAGGAGTTTGAGACCAGCCTGGGCAACACAGGGAAACCCCAACTTCTACAAAAAATTTAAAAAATTAGCTGGGTGTAGTGGTCACATGCCTGTGGTCCCGGTTACTGGGGAGGCTGTGCCCAGCCAGTTGTAGATACTTTTATTTGCTATGTTGAAATAAATAAACCATGAAAATAATTTTTAGGCCAGGCGTGGTCGCTCATGCTTCTAATCCCAGCACGTTGGGAGGCCAGGGAAGGAGGGTTGCTTGAGCCCAGGAGTTGGGAAACCAGCCTGGGCAACATAGGGAGACTCCATCTCTACAAAAAAATTAAAAATTAGCTGGGTGTGGTGGCACATGCCTGCAGTCCCAGCTACTTGAGAGGCTAAGGTGGGAAGATCACTAGAGTCCGGGAGGTCAAGGCTGCAGTGATCCATGATTTGCCACTGCACTACGGCCTGAATGACAGAGTAAGACCCTATCTCTAAAAATAAAAATTTAAAAAACTGAATGCTATATGGGCTTATATCAGCGGCTCATCTGAGAAAATAAATACCAACCCATCATAGGAATGCCCCTACTTTAGACAAACCTATTAAGTAAAAATCCAGTCTTAAGAAAATAAATGTATTTGAAATTAAACACTGCTCTTTTTCATAAAGATTTCTTTACAGTATTTTCTACTCTTAGAATATTAAATTGTTTTAAAAATACTTTAAAAATATTTCATATAGGCATTTTGTCAAAGCTTATTTAGGCTTGGTTATATGGGATAAGGTAAAAAGTGTCCAATGCTGAGCCCTATAATCCTGGGCTGTTCATAGGGCGTTTGGACATCACTATCCTAATGATAAAGCTGGGTCTGGATGATTCACTCTAGATCATACCATCTATTACTATATTAACAGAGCGTGTACTCAGATTCTTACCTACTTCAAAGGGATTCCTTTATGGATACTCTGATTATTAGTGGTAACAGAGTAGGCATCAGGAACAAAGTTGACTATTCACCAAGAATTTGAAACTTCACATTTCCAGTGAATAATGCTCACCTGAAGTATTTTGTATTCCTACTGGATGACAGCAGTTTCTTCATTTTTTTGTTAAAGTTTATGAAAAGGAAGAGTTTTGGGAGGTCTACCTCCATTTCTTGTATTACGTAGAAAGCAAAGTGTAGGGTAGGAAGGGAGACAGTAGATTGGGGATCTTAAGAGAATAGTGAAGGCAGGAATAACATTCATGGAAAATGAGAGGAGCAGATCAGAGTAATTGTGAGGCCATGCTGAGGGCCTGTTTGAGGTTGGAGAACATTCCTATGTAGAAGCAGCAATCCGTAATCTTTTTATTTTTTTTCCTGAAGTTCTCAATAGTTATAGGTCTAAAAAGGTCAATACACTAATCGAGAATTTAGGTTTTGCTCACTGATGTGGAATAAGGTCAAGAAAGCTAAGAAGATTGGCAAGAGAGAGAATGATGAGGTTTGTGGTCTGATAGGAAAGGAAGTATAAGTAGAAAGGGGTTGTAGGGCAAAAGAGGGATGTTGTGTATTTCATTTTTTATTTACAGATTTATTTCTATTAAATACAGGCCATACAGGAACTAATGAAAATCCATGGACAAGATCCTGTTTCATTTCAAGATGTCAAGGTTATCTTTTCCTTTAATTTACGTATTACCAGATAATTATGAGATAGTCATTTGTATTACATGAAATTTTATATGAAAGCAACTTTTGAATCAAGTGTTTGCTTTTTGTTCTGAACTGATATTTAAATCATTACGAACTGAGACCACATTTGGACTATTTATGTAGTTTATAATTTTAGTATTGTCATCATTATGTTTTCATTGGAAGCATTCATTCATTTTAATTAAGACAGTCAGGGGGCCGGGCTCAGTGGCTCATGCTTGTAATCCCAGCACTTTGGGAGGCTGAGGCAGGCGGATCACCCGAGGTCAGGAGTTCGAGACCAGCCTGGTCAACATGGTGAAACCCCGTCTCTACTAAAAATACAAAAATTAGCTGGGCATGGTGGCGCATGCATGTAATCCCGGCTACTCGGGAGGCTGAGGCAGGAGAATCATTGGAGCCCGGGAGGTGGAGGTTGCAGTGAGCTGAGATTGTGCCACTGCACTCCAGCCTGGGCAACAAGAGTGAAACTCCATCTCAAAAGAAAAAAAAGAAAATTAAGACAGTCAGTACAGTCTATATCCTACGGCAGTCTGTTCAACTGTAAACTGATTTTTTACCTTGGAAACAGTTTTAGTATGCTACCTCAAACAGCCTGTTCACTTTCAGTAATTTTGCTACAAATTTTATTTTACTACAAATTTTGTAGTTATTTTACTACAAAAAGATTAGAAAACATGTACTAATTCCCTGTAAATATCTGTTGTACACTTCATAATATAGAAGGAGGTCTTCTATATGTTCCAGTAAGTTTTAGCAGAATTTAGCTTCTTTTTGGATGTCTAATGCATATCCAGAGAGAACTCCCCTCTCCCATCCTAATAAAATGTTGACATCAACATTGGAAATGAAGCTTTGTCACTATCTCTGAAACATTTAGATGTTTAATTGAGCTGAACGGTTAGCAAAAAAAAATTAAACCAAACCCTTGTTAGCCGGGTGTGGTGGTACACGGCTGTAATCCCAGCTATTAGGGAGGTCAAGACAGGAGAATGGCTTGAACCTGGGAGGCGAAGTTTGCAGCGAGCCAAGATCGCACTACTGCACTCCAGCCTGGGTGACAGAAGGACACTCCATCTCACACACACAAAAAAGAAGGGGCTGGGCACGGTGGCTCACGCCTGTAATCCCAGCACTTTGGGAGGCCAAGGCAGGCGGATCACCTGAGGTCGGGAGTTCAAGACCAGCCTGACCAATATGGAGAAACCCCGTCTCTACTGAAAATACAAAAATTGGCCAGATGTGGTGGCACACGCCTGTAATCCCAACTACTTGGAAGGCTGAGGCAGGAGAATCGCTTGAACCCAGGAGGCAGAGGTTGTGGTAAGCCGAGATCACACCATTGCACTCCAGCCTGGGCAACAAGGGTGAAACTCTGTCTCAAAAAAAACAAGGCTGGGCGCAGTGGCTCACACCTATAATTCCAGCAATTTGGGAGGCCAAAGCAGGCAGATTACTTAACATCAGGAGTTTGAGACCAGCCTGGCCAATATGGTGAAACCCCCATCTCTACTAAAAATACAAAAATTAGCTGGGTGTGGTGGCGTGCACCTATAGTCCCACCTACTCGGGAGGCTGAGGCAGAAGAATCGCTTGAACCCAGGAGGCGGAGGTTGCAATAAGCCAAGATCGCACTACTGCACTCCAGCCTGGATGACAGAGTGAGACTCCATCTCAAAAACAAAACAAAACAACAAAAACAAAAACTACAGACAAAACCTTGTTTCACCAATTAGAAGGCAACAGAAAAATATATAAGAAACTAGTTAACGTGCAGTCCCTGAACACTGCATTAGATAGTTCTGCCACTAATTACCTACGTAGCTGGATTAGGCACTGAGCCTTGGTTTCTTCATCTATAAAACGAAGGATAGCTATCACATAGCTAAGGAGTTATCCAATAAAATTTTGTGGTTGTAGGTAGAGAAAAGGAAACTGCCTGTTAAATGGAAAAGAAAAAAAGTAGAACAAAAAATTAACATAAGCCCAAGTGGCAGCCCTCAATTTTATTCCTCTGTACTTCAGTGGATGCAAACAGCCCTGAATTTTGGATCACTATGTGTGATAGAAATTAAGTGGATCAAATTTCATTGTAGTTTTTTTTTCTCTTGCAGGATGAAATCTTTGACATGGTAAAACCAAAGGATCCTTTGAAAATCTCTCTTCAGGATTTAATCAACAGTAATCAAGGAGACACAGTAACCACCATTCTAATCGATTTGAATGGCTTCTGGACTTACGAGAACAGAGAGGCTCTTGTTGCAAATGACAGTGAAAACTCTGCAGACCTTGATGATACATGATCTCTGAAAGACTAGACTGTCTTGTATTAAGAGATACTTGAATGCTGCATGTAAAGCCTTTAAAGCAAAATCCTCAGAAATGGTCTAAATAAAACACTTGATATGCCTAGAGAACACAGCAAATGTTTTGGTTACTGGAATTTTGGTTGCAATAGTTTAGAAGCAATAGGACCAAATATTGCTTGTTAGGAGGTGGGGTAAGTTCTGGTTCCTTTTAGTTCAAAGATGGGAAGTGTGATTTGCTGTAGGTAGATGATGTTCAGTTTAAATCTGTATAATCTTCAGAGATGAAGTTTCCATGGAATATTTCTGACAGTCATTTAGAATGTGAATATTTGACTGACAGTGCATATATATATACACACAACATGTGTGTGTGTGTGTGTCTATATATATAAAATCTCAAAGATGACAAACTTTCCCATTCATGAGTAGAGCCATTTTATTTCTGGGTTAGGATTAGGATTTTTTTTTTAGGGGGGGTCAAGTGATTCTCCTGCCTCGGCCTCCTGAGTAGCTGGGATTATAGGCGCCTGCCAACACACCTGGCTAATTTTTGTATTTTAGCAGAGACAGGGTTTCACCATGTTGGCCAGGCTGGTCTCAAACTCCTGACCTCAAGTCATCTGCCCGCCTCGGCCTCCCAAAGTACTGGGATTACAGGTGTGAGGCACCACGCCCAGCCTTTTTGTTTTGCGGTTTTTTTTTTTTTTTTTCTCTTGAGACAGTCTCCGTCTGTTGCCCAGGCTGGAGTGCAGTGGCATGATCTCTGCTCACTGCAGCCTCCACCTCCCAGCTTCAAGCGATTCTCCTGCCTCAGCCTCCTAAGCAGCTGGGACTTCAGGTGTGCACCACCATGCCTGGCTAATTTTTGTATTTTTAGTAGAGATGGGGGTCTCGCCATGTTGGCCAGGCTGTTCTCAAACTCCTGACCTCAGGTGATCTGCCTGCCTCGGCCTCCCAAAGTGCTGAGACTATAGCCACCATGATTCACAGTGATACGTGAGCCACGTGCCCAGCCTTGTTCTTTCTTTTAATTGGATGTTTTAATAAAATGTAGTCAAACTAGTATTTTACTTTCATGAAAATCATTGGTATAAAAAACTTGTTGGCCGGGCACAGTGGCTTACGCCTGTAATCCCAGCACTTTGGGAGGCTGAGGTGGGCGGATCACGAGTTCAGGAGATTGAGACCATCCTGGCTAACACAGTGAAACCCCGTCTCTACTAAAAATACAAAAAATTAGCTGGGCATGGTGGAGGGTGCCTGTAGTCCCAGCTACTCAGGAGGCTGAGGCAGGAGAATGGCGTGAACCCGGGAGGCGGAGCTTGCAGTGAGCCAAGATCGAGCCACTGCACTCCAGCCTGGCAACAGAGTGAGACTCCATCTCAAAAAAAAAAAAAAAAAAAAAAAATTGTCTAGTTTTATTAACCAATACCAGAGTTACATTTTACAAAACTTAATTCCAAGCCCGGACAACATGGCAAAACCAAGTCTCTACAAAAAATAAATAAAAAACATTAGCTGGGCATGGTGGTGTGAGCCTGTAGTCCCAGATCCTTATGAGGCTGACAGGGAAGGACTGCTTAAGCCCAGGAGGTCGAGGCTGGAGTGAGCCATGATTGCACTATTGCACTCCAGCCTGGGCAACAGAGTAAGACCCTGTCTCAAACCAAAAAACAAACTTCATTTTGTTAAGGATTTTTGTTAAAGAATTTATGTTAATTCAGGATAAAGACTTCAGTTATACATTACATTTAGTTTTTATGAGATGCTGAAAGATCAGAAGAAGGTAAATATGAACTATGATCCAGAAGGAACTGGAATTCTGTTTTTTTTTTTTTTGGAGACGAGTCTTGCTGTGTCGCCCAGGCTGGAGTACAATGGTGCAAACTCCGTTCACTGCAACCTCCGCCTCCCAGGCTCAAGCGATTCTCCTGCCTCAGCCTCCCGAGCAGCTGGGATTACAAGCACCTGCTACCATGCCCGGCTAATTTTTGTATTTTTAGTAGAAATCCATCTCTACTAATTCACCATGTTGGCCAGGTTGGTCTCGGACTCCTGACCTAGTGATCCGCCCACCTTGGCCTCCCAAAGTGCTGGGACTACAGGCGTGGGCCACCGTGCCCAGCTGGAACTGGAATTCTTAAAGGGACTGAAAAGGAGATAGGAAAAAGTGAGTGAAAGAGGCTTAAAGTAAGACAAACCATGGAATACATTTATGGGAAATTTTATAGTTTGCATAAACAAAGTATAAACTTAAGGCACAGTGAATAACTATATTGATAAACATCAACTAGCCACTATTGGACAAGTAGCAAAAGTAAAATTCAAGAAATAAAACCTTCATAAGTCACTACTTCCTTTTGTTACAATCATAAAATTTTCTGGGTAAACTCTAGATACTAGTACCTCTAGGGAGACAGGATTCAGAAGATCACTTTTAGACACACCTATCTTCACTTGATAACCAAATAAATATCTGTGAGTGAGAGGCACTATCTCGAATGAAGTTAAAAACAAATTAGAAGGAAAAGGTCAGGTTAGCATGTTTTAGAACTATTGGTAAACTATAATTCATGGGACATTATATAATCAAAAGATTAATATTTTAAGCACTAAGTTATAAAGGGTTTACACCCATGAATAAAAAGATTACCATCACTTACTATGAACCACCATTCCATAAATCCATGTAGCTGAACACTCCTAATGAAAAGTTTAATTATCCTTCAACCTGTAGTTGAAGAACTCAGTTCATGTTCATTGACAGATTTCCATTACAGACCCACTATATTGATGTTACTTTCTTTGACACTATATTTTATATTGATATATTAAAATTGAAAACTTAATGCTGTTTAGAAGGCTATTAATATAACTTAATTTCTGAAAGCTTTGAGTTTCTGAAAAGGCTTTTAAGATCAAAATTTCTGAAACACTCCACACATTCTTCCTCACCCACATTTAATTATAAATCAATGTTATACTGATAAAAGGTTCTATACACACATTTAGATATATATGTGTGTGTGTGTGTGTCTGTGTGTGTGTATATATATATATATACTTTTTTCCCCCCAAGATGGAGTCTCACTCTGTCGCCCAGCCTGGAGTGCAGTGGTGCAATCTTGGTTCACTGCAACCTCCACCTCCCTGGTTCAAGTGATTCTCCTGCCTCAGCCTCCCGAGCAGCTGGGATTACAGGCGTGCACCACCACGCCTGGCTAATTTTTGTATTTTTGTAGAGACGGGGTTTCACTACGTTGGCCAGGCTGGTCTCAAACTCCTGACCTCAAGTAATCTGCCCACTTCAGCCTCCCAAAGTGCTGGGATTACAGGTGTGAGCACCGTACCTGGCCATATTTAGGAATATTTTCAAAATTAGCTTCACAATATATACATTTATAAGGTTTACAAATAAGCAAGTAGGTAGAGGAGTGGCCAACCAGATTCAAGTAAACCGTCCAGTCTTCACTGTTGCTACTTCTAAATGATGAATGACGGGTAATTTCATTAGGCTATCATTGCACCTTATACAATATCTAATTGCTCCTGATGGATTAAATCTATACCTGTCCCACTATCCCCCAATCCCCTCCAAACCACTTTTCTATAGGATTAACGCTGAACCGATAACATAACCAGGATGCCACATGGATATTCACTAGGTATTAACATTAATAAATCTATTCTATAAGTAGTGTTTTAATATTATGTTCAAAGCTAGTTATTTGAGTCCTGAAAAAGAATACAAGATTAAGTAAGTGGCTTGCATTAAAAAATGGAAGCCTATCTTAATATCTGGTGTTATAAATACAGATTCTTACATAAAACAGTTATTCTCAATGAAAGAAAATTCAAAGTGCTTCCATCTTGCTCCTTTTATTATATGGTGAAGCATCCTTAGTGTGAAATTAATGGTTAGATATATAAATGCATGGCATAACATGAGAAAATCTAGGAGAAAATATCCTCATTTTAATCTAAGACTATGGAATTATCAATTCCAATTAGACTTAATCAGCAACTTACCTTTTTTAAAAAAAGCAAATGCACAAATAGGCTTGATAATTTAACTCTTCTTAACTATTAAGGCTCTAGGATGTCCTTAACTTTTTTAAAAGATCATTTTAAAACCAAAGCACTAATTTCTATACACAGTAAAAACAGTACAAATATCTGAATTTCAGATCTGGCTTTTGCTAGATAGATCCTAAAAATGAAGAAAACATTTTCCCTTTCCAGATACTTTAATAATTTAAAATATAAATAATTGTATTAAGTCCCACTGAATAAAGAATGTGAAAGTTTTTGTAGTAAAAAAAAAAAAAACTTAAGAGTTTGAAGCTTGATAGTCATTTCATTTTATGGTGGGACAGAGACTGGATTTTGGTTGCTTTCCATAATTACTTCACTGTCTCCCTCCATTTCAAAATTGACATTCACAAATGAGCTGGATATCACTGTCTCTGGTTGATCTGTCTGAACAATGGAATCAGTCTGCAATTTATTCTGTTGATATTGTCTTTCTGCTTCTTCAGACATCCTGTTTTCTTCTTCTTCTTCTTCTTCCTAAAAAAAAGGAGCAACATCAAGAATAGTTGAAATACGAAAGTCCAAAAGGTATATAGTGCTGTTTTCCCCACTGTCAGCTTATGTTTAAAAAAAAAAAAAAAAAAAAAACAGTCTCATGTTCAAATCAGTTTGGTCTAATTAAGACATACTTTCCCTTCTCCTGCTCTCTAATTGAAATAACTACTGTAAAACATTTTAAGGAAAGTAGTTTTTTCTTGTTGTTTGTTTTTTTTGAGAAAGAGTATTGCTCTGTCACCCAGGCTGGAGTGCAGTGGCTCACTGCAACCTCCATCTCCCAGGCTCAAGCAATTCTCCTGCCTCAGCCTCCTGAGTAGCTGGGACTACAAGCACCTGCCACCACGCCCAGCTAATTTTTGTATTTTTAGTAAAGACAAGGTTTCACCATGTTGGCCAGGCTGGTCTCGAACTCCTGACCACAAGTGATCCACCCACCTCGGCCTCCCAAAGTGTTGGGATTACAGGCATGAGCCACCACGCTCAGCCCAAAAGAGGTTACTTTTTAAAACAGGGTCCAGCACTACATCACGTAGATGAGACCTGAATTAACTTTGACAAGGACTTTATTTCTTTCAGATTAAGTCTAAGCTAAATAAATAAAAAGTTAGCTTCAACTGTATCACTTCAATTGTAGGGTGTAAGTCTATTCGGTTGAATAGGTTGGTTCATTTACTACATGATATATAGCATAGTTAGTTTTCCCATAAGCATCAAATACATAGATAAGGCAGCACCTACCCTCAAGAAGTTTACAACTTAGTAGGGAAGTTAAGACATGTAAAAACAGTATTATGACAGATGTAGAGATTTTGAAAGGGTAAATAATTTCTAGTTGCAGAACTACTAAATTCATTGAGTAGGTGGCATTTGTATTGGACCCTGCAGAACGGGTAGTCAGTACACAGTGAGTAACCCCAGAAGATTACTCTGGGGCTTGCTTGAGAATAGAGAGAGACCATTTAGGAGGCTAGTATAATAGTCCAGATGAGGTAATGAGGCTCTAAGCAAGGCTTACAGTGTTAAGAAATACTTATTTGTTCATAAAACAGGTTTGAAACCATATGACAAATATTAAGTCAGCTGACCTTTCCAGGTTCATGTCCAGTCACTCCCACATTGTACCTTATGCTCCAGTGACAATAAACTATTATATTTTTGCCATTTCCCCAACCATAACAATGTACCTTCATGCCTCTACATTCTAGCTTTACCTGAATTGCTGCCCTCTATTTGCTTGAAGAATAGCAGATGCCAATATTTGTTGTGCTCACTAGGTGCTGTTCTAAACATTTTATATATTAATGTATTTAATCTGTAGAGCAGCCCCCGAGCATGGATGCTGCAATTCTCCTTATTACAAAGATGAGGAGATTGAGGCTTATAGAGGGGTTAAGTGTTCTGTCCAAGGTTACAAAGTTTTAAGTGGTAGAACAGATTTTGAATTCAAGCCCTTTGGTTCTTGAGCCCATGCTCTTAAGCACTAAAGGCTTTTATTTTTTAAGACAAAATTCACCTCACTCTCACCTTAAGACCTCACTACTTTTAAACTGCCCTCAAATTTTTGTGCATTAACACCTGGCACATACACATTTCTTGTACTTAAATTTTTATCTGTGCCAAACCCACTCCACTTTTCCTATATCCAGTCCATGTGCTCTAAGTATCTTGTTTCTTCATCTTAGAATTAGAATGATAATCCAAAGAGAGGCATGTGAAGATTAAATAATGTATATAAGGCATCTCACATACCACTAAGACAATGAAATCTAGCTTAGTTTTGCACACAGATCATAGGAAAATTCCAGTTTTAAGGAATTCCAAAATGTATGTTACTTTGATAAAAGAAATTAATGATTCTAGAATGAAATGCCTAGCATAAGAGAGCTACATGTTGGGCAGTTAGAAAATACATAGGCTCATTATGCAACCCATCAAGTCCATAGCAAACCAAACTGAATCAAGAAAATGTAAAAAGGAGGCATACCTCCTTCTTCATCCGATAATATTCATCAATGGCATATTGGTACTTTGGGGTGCTGATACCCAAAACAGATGCAATCTTCTCTCCAAGGAAGTCACACACTGAAGATACAAAAGTTAAAAGACTTATATAATTCTATAAACATTTCTTGAGCACTTTCTATGTGTAAGACACTGTAGGAATACAAGAGTTACTGTTCCTGCTCTCAAGGAGATTATAAAAACCTAATAGATCTCTCTTCTGTATATCTTCCCTGATTTTCTTCAAGAAGTACCGGTGGCTTCAAAACTCCAAACAAGTCTTTTCATGTCTGTATTAGAACACTTATCACTAGGTGTATCTGTTATATGTCTATGTCTTTAAGAAAAGTGTATACTGCCAGGCATGGCGGCTCATGTCTATAATCCCAGCACTTTGGGAGGCTGAGGCAGGCAAATCACATGAGGTCAGGACTTCAAGACCAGCTTGAACAACATGATGAAACCTCATCTCTACTAAAAATACAAAAATTAGCTGGGCATGGTGGTGGGCGCCTGTAATCCCAGCTACTCACAAGGCTGAGGCAGGAGAATAGCTTGAAACTGGGAGGTGGAGGTTATGGTGAGACAAGATCACACCACTGCACTCCAGCCTTGATGAAAGAGCAAGACTCTGTCTCAAAAAAGAAAAATGTATACTCAGAAAGCTGGGATATCACTGGGCTGGAGGAGGGGAATGGCTTGTAGTATAATACTCACTGAGTGCCTACCATATGCCAGGTACTGTGAAAGGTTAGGCGTAGAGAGGTTAAAGAACTTAACCCAAACTGATAAAGCAGATCCAAAGTTCAAAGCTAGGTCTGAATCTCAAGCTCATGCTCTTTCCATTACACCAACCTGTCTAGCATATATTCAGTGCTCAGTAAATGTTTGTTGAATCAATTACTATTCACAATTAGCTCTAATAAAATGCAGAAAGTGATAAAAAGCTATGAGGGAGTTAAAAATGGAAGCAGAAGAAAGCTTCATAATTTAAAACCTATATTTTAAATTAGCATTATTAAGTTATAAGTTGATAATTCATTTCCTTCAAATATGACTTAGTCACATCTCAATTTAAGAAATGGAATATTAATGAAATAGAAATAGAAATTAACTATAATACAGGCTTTAGAATAAGCAGTGAGACAGATTGAGAATGTTATCAATTGGAAACCAAATGACAAAGCAGCAAAATAGCTGTTAAGAGAAAGGGTTTAAGAACTTGAAAACCATATCTAAACTAACACAGTCATTTTTCATTCCTCAAAAAATAAACTATATTGGAAGCTGAAGAATGTTTTAATGTGAAGTACAAGTTAGGTTACTATCTCCCAATGCTAGCTAGCTCTTGAGGACAGTGATTAACTCCCTATTGTTTCTCCTTCAGTTTGGAAACATCCTATTTAGCAAAGTTCCTGTTGCTGAAGCATGTTACAGCAATTATACAATATTCAAGCAGAAAAGCAATACCTGAGAGAGTTGATGTAGCAGCCCGAAGCATGTAAAACCATAAGTAGGGGCCCCAGGTAAGTTTTGTCTGCAACAAGAAATCATGTTAGCAACATTCATACCTAAATTCATTCCATATATTTAGGCCAGAATGAAGTAGTCAAATACTTGCTAGGCACCGAGAATATTCTATAGGCAGTACTACAAAGAGACTGCAATCCAATCAACAATTTAAAATCTTTAGAGTTAAAATTCCACAAAGATATTTTACATTCACCCATATAACTACCACCACCTTAAGCCCATAGAAGAATCAAAAAAAGATGCAGCCGCTGAAATGGAGTTGGTAATCGCAGTCTGGATTATTTTATGAGTTGACAATCCAGAGCTTTCCTTTCTCCTGTCTTGCTGCATTTTTGTCTCCACTATTTATAAACACAACATCAGAGGGGGTGTTCAGTCAATAGAAAGAAACTTAAGGATGCCATCTGACATACTTATGCTATAGCAGGGAAATTAAGGTTCAGAGAAATTAAGCAGGATATGTAAGGGAACATCAAATGAGCTTTTAATGGTGGGAAAATAAGGGACAAATAAGTGGCAAGATAAGTTTTGTTTCTTTAAGTCTTTTATTATTATTATTATTATACTTTAAGTTCTAGGGTACCTGTGCACAACATGCAGGTTTGTTACATATGTATACATGTGCCATGTTGGTGTGCTGCACCCATTAACTCGTCATTTACATTAGGTATATCTCCTAATGCTATCCCTCCCCACTCCCCCCACCCCACGACAGGCCCCAGTGTGTGATGTTCCCCTTCCTGTGTCCAAGTGTTCTCATTGTTCAATTCCCACCTAAGAGTGAGAACATGCGGTGTTTGGTTTTCTGTCCTTGCAATAGTTTGCTCAGAATGATGGTTTCCAGCTTCATCCATGTCCTTACAAAGGACATGAACTCATCCTTTTTTATGGCTGCGTAGTATTCCATGGTGTATATGCGCCACATTTTCTTAAATGTCATTGATGGACATTTGGGTTGGTTCCAAGTCTTTGCTATTGTGAATAGTGCTGCAATAAACATACATGTGTATGTGTCTTTATAGCAACATGATTTATAATCCTTTGGGTATATACCCAGTAATGGGATGGCTGAGTCAAATGGTATTTCTGGTTCTAGATCCTTGAGGAATCGCCACACTGTCTTCCACAATGGTTGAACTAGTTTACACTCCCACCAACAGTATAAAAGTGTTCCTATTTCTCCACATCCTCTCCAGCACCTGTTGTTTCCTGACTTTTTAATGATCACCAATCTAACTGGTGTGAGATGGTATGTGATTTTGATGTGCATTTCTCTGATGGCCAGTGATGATGAGCATTTTTTCATGTGTCTGTTGGCTGAATAAATGTCTTCTTTTGAGAAGTGTCTGTTCATATCCTTTGCCCACTTTTTGATGGTGTTGTTTGATTTTTTCTTGTAAATTTGTTTGAGTTCATTGTAGATTCTGGATATTAGCCCTTTGTCAGATTAGTAGATTGTAAAAATTTTCTCCCATTCTGTAGGTTGCCTGTTCACTCTGATGGTAGTTTCTTTTGCTGTGCAGAAGCTCTTTAGTTTAATTAGATCCCATCTGTCAATTTTGGCTTTTGTTGCCATTGCTTTTGGTGTTTTAGTCATGAAGTCCTTGCCCATGCCTATGTCCTGAATGGTATTGCCTAGGTTTTCTTCTAGGGTTTTTATGGTTTTAGGTCTAACATTAAAGTCTTTAATCCATCTTGAGTTAATTTTTGTAGCAAACTTGACAAAAACAAGAAATGGGGAAAGGATTCCCTATTTAATAAACGGTGCTGGGAAAACTGGCTAGCCATAGGTAGAAAGCTGAAACTGGATCCCTTCTTTAAGTCTTAAAAAAGGACTAGACCATAGAACCCAAGACAAGTTCAGTGCATATTTGGTAAGCCAGGGCCACTGGCAGAATGCAATCCACAATGCACACCTACGTAGTTAATCTTGGTTCTGTAATTCCAAATGAATTTTGTGAAGCTTGCCAAACAGATGTTATCTGCCTCTCTAGATGAAGCCAGTGATAAAGGCATGCTTCATTGTACCAATACGTTTATCCAAAGAAAACATAGTATAAAGCCTTCAAGGAATCAAATGCATTAATAATTGTTTTCTGGAGTTTTTTTTAAGACAGAGTCTCACTCTGTCACCCATGCTAGAACGCAGTGGCACAATCTCAGCTCAATGCAACCTCTGCCTCCTGGGTTCAAGTGACTCTTGTGCTTCACCCTCACGAGTAGCTGGGATTACAAACGTGCACCAATAGCACGAATTTTTGTATTTTTAGTATAGATAAGGTTTCGCCATGTTGGCCAGGCTGGTCTCAAATTCCGGCTCCATGTGATCCACCCACCTCAGCCTCCCAAAGTGCTGGGATTACAGGGGTAAGCCACTGCATCTGGGCAATAGTTGTTTTAATATGGCTTCCAAGGAGGGGAGAAAGAGAAAAATTTGTCCATAATCTTCTTATATATACTAATGATTAAAAGGGCATTAAAAAGGCAAACACAAGAATATCTGTTAAGACTGAGTGGATGGGGCGGGGCGCAGTGGCTCACGTCTGTAATCCCAGCACTTTGGGAGGCTGAGGCAGGTGGATCACCTGAGGTCAGGAGCTCAAGACCAGCCTGACCAACATGGAGAAACCCCGTCTCTACTCAAAATACAAAAATTAGCCAGGCATGGTGGCGTGCACCTGTAATCCCAGCTTCTAGGGAAGCTGAGACAGGAGAATCGCTTGAATCTGGGAGGCGGAGGTTGCAGTGAGCCGAGATTGAGCCCCTGCACTCCAGCCTGAGCAACAGAGCAAGACTCCATCTCTAAATAAATAAAATAAATAAAAATACAAAACTTAGCTGGGCTGTAGTGGCACACGCCTGTGATCCCAGCTACTCAGGAGACTGAGACGGGAGAATCGTTTGAACCCGGGAGGCGGAGGTTGCAGTGAGCCAAGACTGCACCACTGCACTCCAGCCTGGGCAACAGAGGGAGACCCTGTCTCACAAAAAATAAATAAATAAACTCCCTTTCATATATACATATATTCTATTAGTTCTGTCCCTCTGGAGAACCCTAATAAAGTATCTAAAGCTGGAGAATTTAATGCCAGCAAAGGATGGCTTGATAATTTTAGAAAGAAGTTTGGCTTTAAAAATGTCAACAAAACAAGAGAAGCAGCTTCTGCCAAACAAAAGATAGCAGATGAGTTCCCACACATCAT
This sequence comes from Pan paniscus, assembly GCF_029289425.2. NCBI lineage: Eukaryota > Metazoa > Chordata > Mammalia > Primates > Hominidae > Pan > Pan paniscus. Next base: position 36,384,051 of record NC_073264.2, on the reverse strand, counting down.
TAGGAAAATCATTGAGAAGAAAGGATATCTATCAGAACAGGTTTTTAGTGGAGATCAAAGTGCCCTATTCTGAAAAAACATGCCACAAAAGACATTTATTAGTAAGGAAGAGAAGCAAGCACCAGGATTCAAGGCAGAAAGGGATAGGCTAACTCTACTATTTTGTACAAATGCAGTCCGGTTTATGATTAGGACTGCCCTTATCTATAAAGCTGCTAGCCCCCAAGCCTTAAAGGAAAAAGATAAACACCAGCTACCAGTCTTTTGTCTGTACAACAAGGCCTAGACAACAAGAACCCTTTTCCTGGATTGGTTCCATCAATGCTTTGTCCCTGAAGTCAGGAAGTATTCTGTTAATAAGGGACTGCCTTTTAAAATTCTTTTGTTATTGGACAATGCTCCTGGCCACCCAGAACCCCACAAGTTCAACACTGAAGGTGTCAAAGTGTTGTACTTGCCCCCAAACACAACATCTCTAGTTCAGCCTCTGGATCAGGGGTCATAAGGACCTTTAAGGCTCATTACACACAGTACTCTATGGAAAGCATTGTTGATGCCATAGAAGAGAACCCTGGGCAGGTGTGGTGGCTTACGCCTATAATCCCAGTACTTCAGGAGGCTGAGGCGGGCAGATTACCTGAGCTCAGGATTTTGCGACCAGCCTGGGCAACATGGTGAAACCCTGTCTTTACTAAAATACAAAATATTAGCTGGGCATGGCAGCGTGCACCTGTAGTCCAGCTACTTGGGAGGCTGAGGCAGGAGAATTGCTTGAACCCAGGAGATGGAGGTTGCAGTGAGCCAAGATCATGCCACTGCACTCCAGCCTGGGTGACAGCGAGACTCCGTCTCAAAAAAAAAAAAAGAAGAAGAAGAAGAAGAGAACCCTGATAAAGAAAACATCATGAAAGTCTGGAAGGATTACACCACTGAAGATGCCATTGTTATAGAAAAAGCTGTGAAAGACATCAACACGAAACAAATTTCTGCTGAAGAAAACTGTGTCCAAGTGTTGTGCACATCTTCACAGGATTTACAACAGAGCCAATCAATGAAATCATGAAAGATATGGTAGATATGAAAAGAAAGGGGGGGTGGAGGGTGGAGCATTTCAAAATTTGGATCTTGGAGAAATTCAAGAGCTAACAGACACAACACCAGAGATATTAACAGAAAATGGCTTGATAGAGATGAGTGCCTCCAAACCACTGCCAGATAATGAAGAAGATGTAAAAGCAGCAATGCCAGAAAAGAAACTGACATTAGACAATCTGGCAGAAGGGCTCCGATTTTTCAAGACTACTTGACTTCTTTTACAACATGCACCCTTCTATACAGGCAATGAAACTAAAGCAAATGGTGGGAAAAGAACTGTTACCACATAAAACAATTTTTAGAGACATAAAAAAGTAAAACAGTCAGACAGAAATTACTACGTATTTCCATGAAGTCACAGCAAGTGCCTTTCTCTCTTGCCTCCCCTTCCACCTCCTGCCATGCCTAACACAGCAAGACCAACCCCTCCTCTTCCTCCTCAGCCTACTCAATGTGAAGACAATGAGGAAGAAGACTTATGATGATGATCCACTTCCCACTTAATGAATAGTAAATATATTTTCTCTTCCTTATAATATTCTTAACCCTTTTTCCTTTCCTTTCCTTTCTCCTTTCCTTTCTTTTATCTTTTCTTTGTCACCCAGGCTGGAGTGCAATGGTGCGATCTGGGCTCACTGCAACCTCCGCCTCCCGGGTTCAAGTGATTCTCCTGCCTCAGCCTCCCGAGTAGCTGGGACTACAGGTGCCCAACACCACATCCAGCTAATTTTTGTATTTTTAGTAGAGACGGGGTTTCACTATATTGGCCACGCTGGTCTCGAACTCCTGACCTTGTGATCTGCCCACCTGAGCCTCCCAAAGTGCTGGGATTACAGGCATGAGCCACCATGCCCAGCCAACATTTTCTTTTCTATAGCTTACTTTATTGTAAGAATATAGCATATAATACATATGACATAAGAAATATGTGTTAATTGACTTTATGCTCTAGGTAAGGCTTCCAGTCAACACTAGGCTATTAGCAATTTAGTTTGGGGGGGATAAAAAGTTATATGCAGATTTTCAACTGTGCAGGGTAGTTGGGGGGTCACACCCCTAAACTTCACATTGTTCAAGGTTCAACTGTAAATATGTTTCTCAGTGGACCAATTCTCCTGGGGTTGTTTCTGGCGAGAATAATTGATAATATCCAAGCTATGACTACCAAAGAATCAAATCTGCTCCAGAGCTGAAAAACAGGTTAATAATTCCTGAATAACATTTATCATCATCCCACACAACTATACAGAATGAATATATAGGGCCCTTTGTTTGAACATTGACTTGATTGAATCAAAAAAAAGAAGTAGATAGAGTCTATGCCAGAATTCCACCACCTAAGCTATCCCAGTAATAGCAAAACTGGGACAAGATCTTGTGTCTTCAAGACTTCTTGTATATAGTGCTAAAACTCAAAATGATTCATTTTTCCTCCAAAAATATAAGTATCTCTTCCTTCCCTATTAAGACCTACTACCTCTTCTTATTAAAACAATTTATTTTCAGATTATAAAAGTCATATTTATTTGTTGTAGAACACTTAGAAAATGGAGGTCGGCCGGGTGCAGTGGCTCACGCCTGTAATCCCAGCACTTTGGGAGGCCGAGGCAGGTGGATCACGAGGTCAAGAGATCGAGACCATCCTGGCTAACACGGTGAAACCCTGTCTCTACAAAAAAATACAAAAAATCAGCCGGGCGTGGTGGCAGGTGCCTGTAGTCCCAGCTACTCAGGAGGCTGAGGCAGGAGAATGGCGTGAACCTGGGAGGCGGAGCTTGCAGTGAGCTGAGATCGCACCACTGCACTCCAGCATGGGCAACAGAGCAAGACTCCGTCTCAAAAAAAAAAAAAAAAGAAAGAAAGAAAATGGAGGTCAATATAAGAAAAATGTAATTTACCCATTTTCCACCACCTAGAAATAATTATCCAAATATCAGGGTATCTTTCCAGTCTTTTCCTGAGCATACACTTATTTTTACAACATTGTTGTCCCTTACATATTTTCTCTATCCTATTTTTCCACATGTATTATATCATATTAATATAATATTAAGCCTATTTACTTAATCTGCTTAAATTCCTAAAGGTGGAATTAACTAGGCCAAAAATATAATCATTTAGGAAGCTCTTCATTCACATTGCAAAACTTCACACTAGAAAATTTGCCAATAAATATGCAGTAGCAATGTATGTGATTGTCCATTAACTTGTAGCTCCACCGGGTGTGGTGGCTCACGCCTGTAATCCCAGCACTTTGGGAGGCCAAGGTGGGCAGATAACAAGGTCAGGAGTTCGAGACCAGCCTGACCAACATGGTGAAACCCTGTCTCTACCAAAAATACAAAAATTAGCCAGGTGTGGTAGCATGTGCCTGTAATCCCAGCTACTCAGGAGACTGAAGCAGGAGAATCGCTTGAACCCGGGAGGTGGAGGTTGCAGTGAGCTGAGATTGTGCCACCGCACTCCAGCCCGCGCAACAGAGGGAGACTCTGTCTCAAAACAAAAAAAAAAACAAAAAAAAAAACTTGTATCTCCACTTCAATATATTACCCTTTTCCTTTTTGTAAAATTTGAGGTGGCTGGGCGCAGCAGTTCATGTCCGTAATCCCAGCAGTTTGGGAGGCCGAGGCAGGCGGATCACCTGAGGTCAGGAGTTCGACACCAGCCTGACCAACATGGAGAAACCCCATCTCTACTAAAAATACAAAATTAGCCGGGCATGGTGGTTCATGCTTGTAATCCCAGCTACTTGGGAGGCTGAGGCAGGAGAAGCCCTTGAACCTGGGAGGCGGAGGTTGCAGTGAGCTGAGACTTTGCCATTGCACTCCAGCCTGGGCAACAAGAGTGAAACTCCGTCTCAAAAAAAAAAAAAAAAAAAAATGAGGCAAAAAATGAGACCAGATAATTTTTAGTTTTGACTATATTAGAAAAGCATCACTCAATCCATTTATTTTTTTATTTATTTTTTATTTTTTTTGAGACGGAGTCTTGCTCTGTCGCCCAGGCTGGAGTGCAGTGGCGCGATCTTGGCTCACTACAACCTCCGCCTCCTGGGTTCAAGCGATTCTCCTGCCTCAGCCTCCTGAGTAGCTGGGACTACAGGCGCGTGCCACCACGCCTGGCTAATTTTTGTATTTTTAGTAGAGATGGGGTTGCACCATGTTGGCCAGGATGATCTCGATCTCCTGACCTCGTGATCCACCCGCCTCAGCCTCCGAAAGTGCTGGGATTACAGGCATGAGCCACCGTGTCTGGCCTATAACAATATTTTTTTTTTCTTTGCGTCGGAGTCTCGCTCTGTCATCCAGGCTGGAGTGCAGTGGCACGATCTTGCCTCGCTGCAACCTCAGCCTCCCGGATTCAAGCAATTCTCCTGCCTCAGCCTCCCAAGTAGCTGGGACTACAGGTGCATGCCACCACACCCAGCTAATTTTTTGTATTTTTAGTAGAGACGGGGTTTCACCATGTTAGCCAGGATGGTCTCGATCTCCTGACCTCGTGATCTGCCCACCTTGGCCTCCCAAAGTGCTGGGATTACAGGTGTGAGCCACCATGCCCGGCCGCCTATAACAATATTTTTAAAATATATATAGACTTATACAAATATACACATATTTGAGGAATATTAACTGAAACTAAATTAATGTGTAAGAGAATTAGAGAAAATATGTTTATTCTTAAGGTACATCTAAGGTAAAATTGAAGTGAGTTACTATAAGATTATAAAAAGATCTAGGTCTTCACTTCTTTTTTTTTTTTGAGACAGAGTCTCACTCTGTCGCCCAGGCTGGAGTGCAGTGGTGCGATCTTGGCTCACTGCAACCTCCACCTCCCAGGTTCAAGCAATTCTCTGCCTTAGCCTCCCGAGTAGCTGGGATTACAGGCGCCCACCACCACGCCCAGCTAATTTTTGTATTTTTAGTAAAGACGGGGTTTCACCATCTTGGCAAGGCTGATCTTGAACTCCTGACTTCGTGATCTATCCGCCTCGGCCTCCCAAAATGCTGGGATTACAGGTGTGAGCCACCACATCTAGCATAGGTCTCCACTTCTTATGCTCTATTAGTATCATATGCCAGGAGTATTAATCTTAAATCTTTATCTTAAATGTCAGGGTTTTAAAAATTGAGTCTGTTTTACAAATGTACTATGGAAATACAGGACCTTTTCAAAATTCCTTTGTCTTATCATATTTATGATGTATTAAGAGGAAACAGAAAATTGAAAGTCTGCTCTTAACATTAAGTGAAGCCAGGTTTATCTTCAGTTGTTAAAAAGTACTCCAATGGGGCCGGGCACGGTGGCTCATGCCTGTAATCCCAGCACTTTGGGAGGCCGAGGCAGGCGGATCACCTCAGGTTGGGAGTTCGAGACCAGCCTGACCAACATGGCAAAACCCCGTCTCTACTAAAAATACAAAATTAGCCGGGCATGGTGGCACATGCCTGTAATCCCAGCTACTTGGGAGGCTGAGGCAGGAGAATCGCTTGAACCCGGGAGGCAGAGGTATTATCTACAAAGATGCGGACAAGGTTTCCAACAATGAACAGAATAGTACCCCAGAGCTAATAGCACTGAGAAAACCATTAATATCCCTGCTGTTGTTTAAATGTGTCCCCTAAAAAACGTGTGTTGGAAACAATATAACAGTGTTGGGAGCTGGGACTGAACGAGCAGTGATTATGCCATGACAGCTCCAGCATCATGAATGGATTAATGCCATTATTATGGAAGTGGATTTGTTATAAAATCATGAGCTCTGGCCCCTTCTCTCTCTGTCTCTCTCTCACCCTCTTGCCTTCTGCTACATTCAATGATGCAGCAAGAAGGCCCTTGCCAGATGCCAGTCGCTCAATCTTGGACTTCCCAGCCTCCACAACTGTAAGCCAATGAAGTTCTGTTCTTTATTAATTACCCAGTCTGTGGTATTCCGTTATAGCAGCACAAAATGGGCTATCACAAACCCAATATCTGAAGGGGTAAAAAGAGAGAGCAGTTACTGGGAACCCCGGAAGAATACCCAAATGGAGAAGGCTTCCCAATAGTAGCTGTGGCCTTAGTAGAAAATCCAGTTACCTATGGCATATAATAAGGAAGGAATCCCAGAATCAGAATGGTGAAGAGTAAATAACACAACCTCATTTTATTCCCTGCCCTCTAATTTCCTGCCGGTGGTTCACATTGGCTAAACTCAATAAAAAGCCAGAGGACAAAGGACTCTACTAATACAGTGCATACATGCCAAAGTACAATGCAACATGCAGACGAGTAGAGAGTAAATCTATAGGAGCAAACAGAAACTTCACATGATGCCTAGTCCACAAACACAAGAAAGGATATGGTGATTAGAAGTAGTTTTATGGTTACCTGCTATCAAAATGCTCTAACATTAAGATACCAATCATCTGTTAACATACTCCACCATGTAAAAGATTTTCTACTTACACAATAAAAAACCTATTTACTGCCACCGATGGAGATTCTGAAATACATATTGGAAAAATTATCCATGTAAAACTACTAGAAGAAAACATAAGGGAAAACTACATAACATTGGTCTGGGCAATACTTTTTTGGATTTGACCCCAAAAGCTCAGGCAACAAAACCAAAACCAGACTAATGGGATTACATCAAAATAAAAAGCTTCTGCACAGTAAAAGAAACAATCAACACAGTGAAGTGACAACCCATGGATTGGGAGAAAATACTTGCAAGCCATACATTTGATAAGGGGTTAATATCCAAAATATGTAAAGAACTTAAACAACTCAAAAGCAAAAAAAAACCTAATTAAAAACTAGGCTAAGGACCTGAACAGATACTTCTCAAGAGAAGGCATATGAATAGTCAACAGATATATGAAAAAATGTTCAACATCACTAATCATTAAGGAAAGGCAAATTAAAATCACAATGAGATATCACCACATACCTGTCAAAATGGATATTATCAAAAAGATAAAAGATAACAAATGTTGGCAAGGATGTAGAGAAAAGGGAACCCAGGTGCACTTGGTGGGAATGCAAATCAGTACAGCCATTTTGGAAAACAGGATGAAGGTTCCTCAAAAAATTAAAAACAGAATTACTATATAATCCAGCAATTCAATTTCTGAATATATATTGAAAGGAACTGGAATCAGTATATCAAAGAGATAGCTGCACTCCCATGTTTATTACATCATTATTCACAATGGCCACATTATGGAACCAACCTAGGTGTCCATATCAGATGAATAGATAAAGAAAATGTGACATATATACAAAATGAAGTACAATTCAGCCTTTAAAAATAGGGAATTCTGTCATTTGTGCAACATGGATGAACCTGGAGGACATTATGCTACTGAAATAACCCAGGCACAGAGAGGCATAATACCACGTTTTCACTTTTATGTGGAATCCAAAACTGAACTCATAGAAACAGAGAGCACAATGGTGGTTACCAGAGGCTGGGGGTTAAGGGGAAATGGGGAGATGTTGGACAAAGAGCTCAATGTTACAGTTAGGAAGAATAAATGGTAAGTACTTGAGGCAATAAATATGTTTAATAAAAACAGAAAAATGGGCTGGGCATGGTAGCTCACGCCTGTAATCCCAGAACTTTGGGAGGCCAGGGTGGGCAGATCACCTGAGGTCGGGAGTTTGAGACGAGCCTGACCAACATGGAGAAACCCCGTCCCTACAAAAATACATAATTAACCAGGCGTGGTGGCGCATGCCTGTAATCCCAGCTACAAGGGAGGCTGAGATAGGAGAATTGCTTTAACCCGGGAGGCAGAGGTTGCGGTGAGCTGAGATCGTGCCATTGCGCTCCAGCCTGGGCAAGAGCAAAACTCCGTCTCAAAAAAAAAGATTCAAGATTCAAAAGCCTCTATTATGTATACATTCCATTAACTATAACAATGACATTTAAATATATACATGAAGTTGGCATCAAGATGCTCTTTTATGGCCAGGCGCGGTGGCTCACGCCTGTAATCCCAGCACTTTGGGAGGCTGAGGCGGGCAGATCACTTGAGGTCAGGAGTTTGAGACCAGCCTAGCCATCATGGTGAAACCTCGTCTCTACTAAAAATACAAAAATTAGCCAGGAGTGGTAGCGCACACCTGTAATCCCAGCTAGAAGGGAGACTGAGGCAGGAGAATTGCTTGATCCCAAGGGTGGAGGTTGCAGTGAGCCGAGATTACGCCACTGCACTCCAGCCTGGGCAACAGAGTGACACTCTGTCTCAAAAAAAAAAAAAAAAGATGCTCTTTTACTACTTTAAACAACACAAGAAAAATGGATTTGAGGCCAGGAACTCATGCTTGTAATCCCAGCACTTTGGGAGGCCAAAATAGGAGGATCATTTGAGCCGAGGAGCCCAAGACCAGCCTGGGCAACATAATGAGACCTTATCTCTACAAAAAATTTTAAAAATTAGACAGGTGTGGTGGCCTATATCTGTAGTCTCAGCTACTTAGGAGGCTGAGGTGGAAAGATCGTTTGAGCCCAGGAGGTCAAGGCTACAGTGAGCCATCATCATGCCACTTTACTACAGCCTGGGCAACAGAGGAAGACCTTGTCTCAAAAAGAAAAAAATTTAAAAAAAAAGGATTAGAATTCCTACGATTTTCATATTATCAGACAATGGCTTTAATACTTTGTTTCTAGGCAGGGTGCAGTGGCTCACACCTATAATCTCAGCACTCTGGGAGGCCAAGGTGGGTGGATTACGAGGTCAGGAGTCTGGCCAACTCCTGTTGACCAGTCTGGCCAAGATGGTGAAATCCTGTCTCTACTAAAAACACAAAAATTAGCTGGGCATGGTGGCAGGTACCTATAATCCCAGCTACTCGGGAAGCTGAGACAGGAGAATCATTTGACCCTGGGAGGTGGAGGTTGCAGTGAGCCGAGGTCGTACCACTGCACTCCAGCCTGAGCGACAGGGTGACTGTCTCAAAAAAAAAAAAAAAAAAAAATTGCTTCTTATACCTTTTAAAACAAAGTCTACATTAATGAAAAACAAAATTAACAGCCATCTATTGCTGATGGAAGTTGAAGGAAATGCACAGCAGGTAACACATTTTTATTTAAAGAATATTCTGCCTGAGCACCATTCTGTCTATATAAAAGGATTCAAAAAGTAAACAAATACTCAGTTGGCAACTTCCCTAAATGGCATTTAAGATGGCTTATCTTATCAGAGAAAAATTGAAAAAAACTATTCAGGTGGAAGTCTTTGGTTAGTTCTAAGCTTTAAAAATCTTTTCTGAACAGAAATGAGAATGTTGTCTGGCAAAAAAAAAAAAAAAAGATTCAATGGAAAAATCTCCTGAGTGGAGATTTTTATTTATTAATATTTAAATATTAATATTTAAATATTAAATATTTATTAATATTTAAAGTTTCCCTCCAAGGCAGAGCTTGCAGTGAGCCAAGATCGCACCACCGCACTCCAGCCTGGGCGAGAGAGAGAGACTCCGTCTCAAAAAAAAAAAAAAAAAAAAAGTTTCCCTCCAAAAATATTATAGTTATTTAAGGGAAATAAAACCACCAGCAAGTTTACTTTATGAATGTAATTCTACATTAAGCTACAGCATTAAAAAACAACAAAAAAAATATGGTGACAGACTAATATTAACATGAGCGTACATAAAAAATTAACCAGATGAAGTCATTTGCAATTCAGGCAGCTATAAAAAATATCAGAGAAATAGGCCCGGTTCGGTGGCTCACGCCTGTAATCTGGGATTACACTTTGGGATTGCACTTTGGGAGGCTGAAGCGGGCGGATCACGAGGTCAGGAGATCGAGACCATCCTGGCTAACACGGTGAAACCCCGTCTCTACTAAAAATACAAAAAAATTAGCTGGTCGTGGTGGCGGGTGCCTGCAGTCCCAGCTACTCGGGAGGCTGAGGCAAGGAGAATGGCGTGAACCCGGGAGGCGGAGCTTGCAGTGAGTCAAGATGGCGCCACTGCACTCCAGCCTGGGCGACAGAGCAAGATTCCGTCTCAAAAAAAAAAATCAGAGAAATAAATTGTATCTCTTTTTGCTAAAGACCTAATTAATTATTATTCTATCTCGGTTAATTTAGTCAACATGTATAGTCACATTTCCTAAGTATAAATTATTCATTAACTGTATTAGGTTTTTCTGTGAAAATTTTACTTAGAATTCAAGTAAAATGTCCTCTCTCAGCTTCAGGCTAAGTTATAACATAAAGCTACCAACTGACAGTACAGTAACAGCTCATATTGCCTAAAAAAATCATTGTACTTTTTTGTTTGTTTTCAAGACAAAGTCTTGCTCTGTTGCCCAGGCTGGAGTGCAGTCGCTCCATCTCGGCTCACTGCAACCTCCATCTCCCAGGTTCAAGCGATTCTCCTGCCTCAGCCTCCCGAGTAGCTGGTATTACAGGTGCACGCTACCACGCCCAGCTAATTTTTGTATTTTTAGCAGAGACGAGGTTTCCCCATGATGGCCAGGCTGGTCTCAAACTCCTGACCTCAGTGCTCTGCCCACCTTGGCCTCCCAAAGTGCTGGGATTACAGGTGTGAGCCACTGCACCTGGCCCACTGCACTCTTAAAGGCATGAAGTACCAAAAGGGATTTTTTTTTTTTTTTTTTTTTTGAGACAGAGTCTCGCTCTGTGGTTAAGGCTGGAGCACAGTAGGGTGGTCTCTGCTCACTGCAATCTCCGCCTCCTGGATTCAAGCGATTCTCCTGCCTCAGCCTCCCGAGTAGCTGGGATTACAGGCTTGTGCCACCAAGCCCAGCTAATTTTTGTATTTTTAGTAGAGATGGAGTTTCACGGTTTCACCATGTTGGCCAGGCTGGTCTCAAACTCCTGGCCTCAAGTGATCTGCCCACCTCAGCCTCCCAAAGTGCTGGGATTACAGGCGAGAGCCATGTAACGTGGCCCAAAAGAACAAATATAATTTTAAAGCTTTAAACTTGATATTTCAAAATTGGAATCATAAAACAAATCAATTTTATAAACTCTAAAATGATACTAAATCTGGGTGCAGGACTAGATTTGTTATTTCAAAAAGAAAATGACACTAAATAGGAACTATGGAGAAAATTTATTTATTTATTTTGAGATGGCGTTTCACTCTTGTTGCCCAGGCTGGAGTGCAATGGCGGGATCTTGACTCACTGCAACCTCCACCTCCCAGGTTCAAGCGATTCTCCTGCCTCAGCCTCCCAAGCGGCTGGGATTACAGGCACCCGCCCCCATGCCTGGCTAATTTTTTGTATTTTTTTTTAGTAGAGACGGGGTTTCACCATGTTGGCCAGGCAGGTCTCAAACTCCTGACCTCAGGTGATCTACCCACCTTGGCTTCCCAAAGTGCTGGGATTACAGGCAAGAGCCACCATGCCTGGCCCCAAAGGGAAAATATAATTTTAAAGCTTTAAAATTGATATTTAAAAATTGGAGTCATAAATCAATTTTATAAACTCTAAAATGATACTAAAATCTGAATATAGAACTAGATCTTTTTTTCTTTTCTTTTTTTTTGAGATGGAGTCTCACTCTGTTGCCGGGCTGGAGTGCAGTGGCGCGATCTTGGCTCACTGCAATCTCCGACTCCCGGGTTCAAGCCATTCTCCTGCCATTCATCCGCCCACCTCAGCCTCCCAAAGTGCTGGGATTACAGGCGTGGTCCACCGCACCCGACCTATTTTTTTTAAAATGATACTAAATAGGAACTATAGAGAAAATTTAAAAAATAAGTTATGGGGTTTCAATCTCAAATCGAGTTCTAAAATTACCTCAAGTAAAAAAAAAACAAACTGCAAATAAAATTTCTTGTGCTACTTGCTATATTTGCTTTATTAATTAATACTACCATATATTTTTCTTTTCTTTCTTTTTTTTTTTTTTTTTTTGAGACAGGGTCTCACTTTGTTGCCCGGGCTGGAGTACAGTGGCATGATCATGGCTCACTGCAGCCTTGAATTCCTGGGCTCAAGCAATCCTCTTGCCTCAGCCCTCCAAAGCAAAGATTATAGGCATGAGGCACTGCGCTCAGCCAAGTCACTTTTCAGTGAGTTTTCATAGATATTATCTCATTTAATCTTTAAAAACAACTACAGGTAGGTGAGGCAAGTTATCTCTCTTCTTTGTAATCATGGAACTTTAACTACAATGAAAGTTAAGTCTTTGTCAAAGCAAGGTGACTACTACAGGACAGAGCCAGAACTAAAAACCGAGTTTCTGACATCTCATGGTACCTCTCAGTGAAGAAAATATAAGAAGATTTCTTATCACCCAGGGATCTGTTGGATTGGGCTTCACAACTCAGGGAAATTCCAACATGAATATGCTATATACATGGTCATTAAAGACCTTAAGAGTGGATATAGACCTCTATCATAACAGCATGAGGAACTCTGGGCCCACTTCCCAGTAAAACTGATGAAATTTATTAAAAAATAAACATTTAAAGCACCTGGAAATGGTCTTAATGGCATATAAATGAATAAACATCTATTCAATTTGGTAACAAAAGCAAACGTCTGTGGTAACTGAACTAAGACCACTCCCTCTCAGCATCCTCCCAGCAAAGGAAGGCAGAAACTGCACTTCAGACTGGTACAGTCAAGAATACAGGGTTCCCCCTCCCCTCAGCTTCCAGTTGGGTTTTCTTCTCAGGAGGAACAGAATATTAACCAGCACTTCTCATCTATTACTGAGGCCAATTTCCAGGTAAGTGTGGTTAACAGGGGGTGACTCTCTTCTTCCACCAGCCTCTCCTCACAGAACGGACGCTCTACCTTGAGCATGGCACCACTGAGAACACCAGGGCCCTGATCGCCTTTACCCAGTTCGTAAGGCAGCAGAGGCAAGTTCTACGCCACCAGAGGCAAGTCAAAAATACTTACAGCTTTTTTTTTTTTAATATATTATTATACTTTAAGTTTTAGGGTACATGTGCACAATGTGCCAGTTAGTTACATATGTATACATGTGCCATGCTGGTGTGCTGCACCCATTAACTTGTCATTTAGCATTAGGTATATCTCCTAATGATGTCCCTCCCCCCTCCCCCCACCCCACAACAGTCCCCAGAGTGTGATGTTCCCCTTCCTGTGTCCATGTGTTCTCATTGTTCAATTCCCATCTATGAGTGAGATAAAAAAAAAAAAAATGAGAAAAAAACATAGACATTTGTAAAACAAAGACTAAAAAAAAAAAAATACTTAAAGCTACTGACCCCACCTCCCATAAATGCTCAGCTCCTAAGTGAAGGTGTTATTCAGACAGAAATGAGCCATTGTCCCCACCCCCAGCTCCAAAACCTTGGCTCAGAGATTGCCCTGAGTGAGAGGCAGAAGGGCGGGGCTGGGGTAGGGGAGCCAGCCAGGACAGGAAACAAAGCAGACAACTCCTAATCTCTTCCCAAAGGAACTGACTTCATTTGCAACACACCTAGAAAAGTCCAAGGCTAAGGGTGTTCTCAAAAACACTGGAGATTGTAGCAAAATGTACAGTGGTCCCCCTTTATCTGCAGGGGCTGTGTTCCAAGACCTCCCATGGGTGACTGAAACTGCGGATAATACTGAACCCTATACTATGTTTTTTTCCTATATACACATGCCTATGATAAATTTTAATTTATAGATTAGTCACAATAAGAGATTAACAATAGCTAATAATAGAACAATTATCACAATACACTGTAATAATAGTTATATGAATGTGGTCTCCCAAAATATCATGTTGTACTGTATGCACCCTTCTTCTGATGAAGGAGGTACCAAGTGTGACAGTATGAGATTTTATGATGCTACTCAGAACGGTGATCAACTTAAAATTTATCAATTGTTTATTTCTGGAATTTTCCATTTAATATTTTCAGAGCACAACTGACCATGGGTAACCACAAAAAGCAAAACTACAAATAAAGGGGGGACTACTGTAACTGGGAGAAGATTCTTAGATTCAATAAAAATACAGGCTAAACTATTGGCTAGCTAATTTGCAGGAAAGAATAGGAGTGGAGAATAGACTTCACTAAAAGAACACAGCAGTCACTAAACAAATAAACAGGCAAATAACAATGACAAGATATGGGGGCGCAGTACCCAGAGTTGCCATAATATATAATCTAAAATATCTAGTTTCCAACAAAAAATTATGAGGCATGCAAAGAAACAGAAAAGTATGACCCATACATAGGGAAAAAAATCAGGCAACAAAAAATACCTGTGAGACTGACAAGATGCTGGATTTAACAGAAAAAAAAATTCAAATAGCTTTTATAAATATGTTTGAAGACCTAAGAAAATAATAAATTAAAAATAAAGGAAGGTATAACAGTATCACATCAAGTAGAGAGTACCAAAAAAGAGACAGAAATTATTAAAAACAAAACAAAACAAAAACTGGCCAGGCGCAGTGGCTCATGCCTGTAATCCCAGCACTTTAGGAGGCCAAGGCAGGTGGATCAAATGAGGTCAGGAGTTCCAGACCAGCCTGGCCAACATGGTGAAACCCAGTCTCTACCAAAAATACAGTAATTAGCCCGGGCATGGTGGTGCGTGCCAGTAAGCCCAGTTACTCCAGAGGCTGAGGCAGGAGAATCACCTGAATCCAGGAAGCAGAGGTTGCAGTGAGCCGAGATCACGCCACTGCACTCCCGCCTGGGCGACAAGAGTGAAACTCCATCTTAAAAAAACAAACAAACAAACAAAAACAGCCAGGCGCAGTGGCTCACGCCTGTAATCCCAGCACTTTGGGAAGCCAAGGAAGGTGGATCATTTGAGGTTAGGAGTTCAAGACCAGCTTGGTTGTCTCTACTAAAAACACAAAATTGGTGGAGTGTGGTGGCTCACGCCTGTAATCCCAGCACTTTGGGAGACTGAGGCGGGTGGATCACAAGGTCAAGAGTTCCAGACCAACCTGACCAACATGGTGAAACCCCGTCTCTACTAAAATACAAAAATTAAAAAATACAAAAATTAGCAGGATGTGGTGGCGTGCATCTGTAATCCCAGCTACTCGGGAGGCTGAGGCAGGAGAATCACCCAACCTGGGAGGCAGAGGTTGCAGTGAGCCGAGATTGCGCCACTGCACTCCAGCCTGGCGATGAGCGAGACTCTGTCTCAAAAAAAAAAAAAAAAAAAAAGAAATGTAAATGCTTCTGTGGAAAATATTCACTTAATCCAAAAGATAACAGTAGAAAAGAAAGGAGCAAAAAGACATGAGACATAGAAAATAAAAGGTAAAATGGCAGATGTAAATCCAACTAAATCAACATAAAATATGAATGGATTAACAACTGAATCAAAGGGCAGAGATTGTTAGATTGGATTAAAAAAACAAGATCCAACTATATGCTGTCTACAAGAGATACTTTAGATTAAAAAATACAAACAGATTCACAGTAAAAGGGATGGAAGAAGATATACAAAACAAACTATAAAAAAGCTCACACTGGCTGGGCGTGGTGGCTCACACCTATAATCCCAGCATTTTGGGAGGCCGAGGCAGGTGGATCACAAGGTCAGGAGATTGAGACCATTCTGGCTAACATGGTGAATACTAAAAATACAAAAAATTAGCTGGGTGTGGTGGCATGCACCTGTAATCCCAGCTACTCGGGAGGCTGAGGCAGGAGAATGGCGTGAACCCGGGAGGCGGAGCTTGCAGTGAGCCAAGATCATGCCACTGCACTCCAGCCTGGGCGACAGAGTGACTCCATCCCAAAAAAAAAGAAGAAAAAAAAAAGCTCACATGGCAATATCAGTAGCACACAAAACAGATTTTTTTTTTCCTTTTTTTTCTGAGGCAAGGTCTTACTCTGTCACCTAGACAGGAATGTAGTGGTGAGATCCCAGTTCACTGCAGCCTCAAACTTCTGGGCTCCAGCGATCCTCCCAACTCACCTCTCCAAGTAGCTGAGCCCACAGGTGTGTGCCACCACGCATGGCTAATTTTTTTTATCTTTTGTAGAGACAAGGTCTCACTACATTTCCCAGGCTGGTCTCAAACTCCTGGGCTCAAGAAATCCTTCTGCCTCAGCCTCCCAAAGTGCTGGGATTACAGGCATGAGCCACATGCCAGACCTAAAATAGACTTGAAAACAAAAAACGTAACTAGAGGTAAAGAAGGACATTTTATAATGATAAAAGGGTCAATCTATCAGGAAGATATGAAATTATAAATACATATGCAGTTAATTTAATAACAGAGCACCAAAGTACATGAAACAAATCTGATAGAAAGAGAGGGAGAAATAGACAATTCAACAATAATAGTTGAAGACTGCAATATCTCATTTTTAATAATAAATAGGGGCTGGACACAGTGGCTCACACCTGTAATACCAGCTCTTTGGGAGGCCAAGGCGGGCGGATCATGAGGTCAAGAGATCAAGACCATCCTGGCCAACATGGTGAAACCCCGTCTCTACTAAAAATACAAAACTTAGCCAGGTGCAAGCCTGTAATCTCAGCTACATGGGAGGCTGAAGCATGAGAATCACTTGAACCTGGGAGGCAGAGGTTGCAGTGAGCTGAAATCGTGTCACTGCACTCCAGCCTAGGCAACAAGAGTGAAACTCTGTCTCGAAAAATAATAATAATAATAATAATAATAATAATAATAATAATAAAAAATAGGACAACAGGGCAGACGATCAGCAACGAAACAGAAAGCTTGAACAATACTATAAAATCAATTAGACCTCACAGACACCTATAGAACACTTTCAACAACAGAATATACATTCTTCTCAAGTACATATGGAACGTTCTAAGACAGACCACCTGCTAGGCAGGCTATAAAACAAACGTCAATACATTTAAAGGGTCAAATAATATAAAGTATGTTCTCTGATCAGAATGGCATGAAATCAGAAATCAATAAAAGAAAAAATAGACAAACAAATACATGGGAAGTAAAAAATGTACTTCTAAATAACCAATGGGTCAAGGAAGAAAACCAAAAGGAAAAAAAAGAAAATACTTTAAATAAAAATGAAGGTATAGGCTGGGCGCAGTGGCTCACACCTATAATCCCAGCACTTTGGGAGGCCGAGGCGGGCAGATCACCTAGGTCAGGAGTTTGAGACCAGCCTGGCCAACATGGTGAAACCCTGCCTCTACTAAAAATACAAAAAATTAATTTGGCATGGTGGCGTGCACCTGTAATCCCAACTACTCGGGAAGCTGAGGCAGGAGAATTGCTTGAACCCAGGAGGCAGAGGTTGCAGTGAGCCAAGATCATGCCACTGCACTCCAGCCTGGGTGACAGAGTGAGACTCCGTCTCAAAAAAAAAAAGAAGGTATAACATACAAAAACTTATGGGAAGCTGGGCATGGTGGTGCACATCTGTAAACCCTACTACTTGTGAGGCTGAAGCAGGAGGATTGCTTGAGCCCATGAGTTCGAAGCCAGCCTAGGCAATATAGCAGGACCCCATTTGTAAACAACAAGAACAACAACAAAAATTTATGGAATAAAACTAAGGCAGTACTTAAAGGGAAACTTGTATTCGTAAATGCCCAATTAAGAAACTAGCAATAACCTAGACTTCTGCCCTAGGACACTGGAAAATGAAACACAAACTACACTTAAAGCAAACAGAGGAAGGAAATAATACAGGCAAGAGCAGAAATTAATAGAGAACAGAAAAACAACAAAGAAAATCATGAAACCAAAAGGTGGTTCTCGTGAAAGACCAACAAAATTGGCAAACCTTTAGCTAGATTGACCAAAAAGAAAGAGTAAATGCCCAAAATTACTAGAATCCAAAATGAACAGGAAAATCAACCTTATGAAAAATAAAAAGAATCATAATGAAATACTACTGTATGCCAACAAATAAGATAACAGATAAAATGGACAAATTCCTAGAAAGACACAAACTCATACACAACTGACTCAAAAAGGAACAATCTTAATAGACCTATAGCAAGTAAAGAGACTGAATTAGTAATCAAAAAAACTACCCACAAAGAAAAGCCAAGGAGGCTTCACAGCTGAAGTCTTCCGAACATTCAAAAAATAATGAAGGCCAGGCGCTGGCTCACACCTGTAATCCTAGCACTTTGGGAGGCTGAGACAAGGGATCATTTGAGGTCAGGAATTCAAGACCAGCCTGACCAACATGTTGAAATCCCAACTCTACTAAAAATACAAAAAAAAATTAGCCAGACGTTGTGGCATGTGCCTGTAGTCCCAGCTACTTGGGAGGCTGAAGCAGGAGAATTGCTTGAACCCAGGAGGCAGAGGTTGCAGTAAGCCAAGATCATACCACCGCACTCTAGCCTGGGTGACAGAGTGAGACTCTATCTCAAAAAATAAAAATAAAAAAATAAAAAATAAAAAATAGTTGCCTGGGCGCAGTGGCTCACGCCTGTAATCCCAGCACTTTGAGAAGCTGAGGTGGGCAGATCACTTCAGGTCAGGAGTTTAAGACCGGCCTGGCCAACATAGTGAAAGCATGTCTCTACTAAAAATACAAAAATTAGCTGGGTGTGGTGGTGCGTTTCTGTAGTCCCAGCTACTCGGGAGGCTGAGGCAGGAAAGTTGCTTAAACCAGGGAGGCAGAGGTTGCAGTGAGCCAAGATCACGCCACTGCACTCCAGTCTGGGTGACAGAGCCAGACTCCATCTCAAAAAATAAAAATAAATAAACAAATAACCTAATCAAAATAAGCAAAGGAAGATTACAAATGGCCAATATGCACCTGAAAGGATGCTCAGCATCACTGACCATCAAGGGAATGTAAATCAAAACCACAATGAAATAACATATTCACTAGGGTTGCTAAAATCAAGAAGATACATAGCAAAGGCACAAGAGAACAAAAAAATAAAAAGACACATAGTAACAAGTGATGCTGAATATGTGGAGAAATCATTATCCTTACACACTGCTGGTAGGAATTTAAAATAGTGCAGCCACTTTGGAAAACAGTCAGGCAGTTCCCCAGACATTTAAACATAGACTTAGGGCTGTGTGTGGTGGCTCATGCCTGTAATCCCAGCACTTTGGGAGGCTGAGGCAGGAGCTCGAGACCAGCTTAACCAACATGGTGAAACTGCATCTCTACTAAAAAAAATACAAAAATTAGCCGGGCGTGGAGGTGTATGCCTGCAATCCCAGCTACTTGGGAGGCTGAGGCATGAGAATCACTTAAACCCAGGAGGCAGAGGCTTCAGTGAGCCAAGATTGTGCCACTGAACTCCAGCCTGAGTGACAGACCCTGTCTCAAAAAAAAAAAAAAAAAAAACAGTTATTGCATGACCCAGCAATTCTAGTCCTAGTTATGTACCCCTAATATTCTACCTGCATTTGGAACTACCTTCAGAGTATATGGTACAATCCTTTGAATATTTTCTGTGTAGAATATTCGATTTTTTTTTTTTTTTTTAGATGGAGTTTCACCCTTGTTGACCAGGCTGGAGTACAATGGCACGATCTCGGCTCACTGCAACCTCTGCTTCCCGGGTTGAAGCAATTCTCCTGCCTCAGCCTCCTGAGTAGCTGGGATTACAGGCGCCTGCCATCACGCCTGCCTAATTTTTTGTATTTTTAGTAGAGACAGAGTTTCACCATGTTGGCCAGGCTGGTCTCGAACTCCTGACCTCAGGTGATCCACCCACCTCGGCCTCCCAAAGTGCTGCGATTATAGGCGTGAGCCATTGCTCCTGGCCTGCTTATCATTTTTTATTTTTTATTTTATTTTATTTTTTGAGACCAAGTTTCGCTCTTATTGCCCAGGCTGGAGTGCAATGGCACGATCTTGGCTCACCGCAACCTTCGCCTCCTGGGTTCAAGCGATTCTCCTGCCTCAGCCTCCCGGGTAGCTGGGATTACAGGCATGCACCACCATGCCTGGCTAATTTTTTTGTATTTTTAGTAGAGATGGGGTTTCTCCATGTTGGTCAGGCTGGTCTTGAACTCCCGACCTCAGGTGATCTGCCTGCCTCGACCTCCCAAAGCGCTGGGATTACAGGTGTCAGCCACCACACCTGGCATGATTTTCTAATAGCCAAATATTTAAAGCCAAATCTGATGAAAAGGAATAACATTTTTAAAATCAAATATAAACAATTCTCTATTCTGTTACTATGCTTAATTTTCTTTATAGCACTTTTCATAGCCTGATAATTATAGTATGTATTTATTTATTGCCTGTCTTCTCACTAGTATATGAGAGCAGAAATTTATATCACCCACTGCTATATCACCGGCACCTAAAATAGTACCTGTTAGAAAGTCAGTAAATATGTGATTACCTGGACTCTCAAAATAATTACCTGAAGGGCATTTCTTTATAAATAAATAAAAATTTCTTTATAAATATATAGCTAGTCTCATAATTGTATAGTCACATCTTGTATAATTTAGAAATTCTCCAAGTTAGTTGATAAGGCACACAAAGTTCAGAAATGTATATTCTTATCTTCCAATCAAAACTTGAGGCAAACTTTTGTTTTGTTTTGTTTTGTTTTTGAGATGGAGTCTCACTCTGTTGCCCAGGCTGTAGTGCAGTGGCGCGATCTCGGCTCACTGCAAGCTCTGCCTCCCGGGTTCATGCCATTCTTCTGTTGAGGCAGTATTTTAAAAAGCTGACAACTCCCTAAGTTTTGGGTGGAAACTATCATGGTAGTACAGTCCTTAAATCAAAGGAACTGGGATTCAAGCACTCAATTTAGTAAGATAAATCTTTTTTTGAGACAGAGTCTCGCTCTGTCCCCGAGGCTGGAGTGCAATGGCGTAACCTTGGTTCACCGCAACCTCCACCTCCCAGATTCAAGCAATTCTCCTGCCTCAGCCTCCCAAGTAGCTGAGATTACAGGTGTCCACCAATACGTCCAGTTAATTTATTGTATTTTTAGTAGAGATGGCGTTTTGCCATGGTGGCCAGGCTGTTCTCAAACTCCTGACCTCAGGTGATCCACCCACCTCAGCTTCCCAAAGTGCTGGGATTACAGGTGTGAGCCATCGCGCCTGGCTGATCAATCTTAAATCTATCCATACTAACACAGTACTCTGACACTGAAAAACAAGCTGTTTCAGGCTACTGAAATGCTGGAAATATTTCCATCCATATCATGTAAAAATATTATTTTCTATCAAAATCACCATACATAATTTTATAATAAGAATATAGTTGATTTAAACCTCAAAAGGTCCCTTCCACTCAATGTTTACGGAAAAAAAATAAATCAAAACAAAGCCCACTGAGCAAAGAATCATCAATATTATCAAACCTACCGGATCAACAGTAGGCAAAACATCTTTCTTCTCCAGGCCATCAACTTCGTCTTCATCTGTGCTATATTCTTCCATTGTTTCGCCACTAACAAAGTGGATGACTCTCCTTGGGACTTTCTTCTTTTTTCCTATGACTCCCAGTTCTACATTTTCAAAGCCTCTTTCGTTACTCATCTATATCAACGATATTTTAAGAAAATGAGTTTCAAGTGAGATTAATTTTCTTTCATTACACGTGAAAAACTTTTGGTAGGTTTATTGTAGTAAAGAAATAAATCTTTAAGCAGTTTTGGTTTGTTCTGAGACAGGGTCTCACTCTATTGCTCAGGCTGGAGTACAGTGTCAAGACTATGGCAGACCAAATAAAACCCACCATTTGTAAACCAAATCTGGAAAGCAGATTATCAGCGTTGTATCTCTGAACTTCCAGATGTCTTGGCCAGTAATACATATGTAACAAAAGAGATTTCTGATAGTAAAAAGATTTCACAAGTTCTTAAACTTTAGTAGTCTATGGAATTTTTTTTTTCCCCCAGACAGGGTCTGGCTGTTGCCTAGGCTGGAGAGCAGTAGTGCAATCACGGCTCACTGCAATCTCAAATTCCTGACCTCAAGTGATCCTTCTGTGTCCACCTCCTGAGTACCTGGGACTATAGGAGCATGCCACCACACTTGGCTAATTTTTTTTTCTATAGGGACAGTGTCTGGCTATGTTGCCCAGGTTGGTCTCCAACTACTGGCCTTAAGCAATCCTCCCACTTCAGCCTCCCAAAGTTTTAGGATTACAGGCATACGTCACTGTGCCTGAGCTGGAATTCTAATACAAATTTTACTCCTATATATTTACACTATATATATCTATATATATAGTGGGAGATGGTGAAGAGCTTCTTTTCATTGTCCTCTTGCCTCAAGTTTAAACTCCTAAGAAAACTGCCTGAAGTTGGGCCAGGCACGGTGGCTCACACCTGTAATCCCAGCATTTTGGGAGGCTGAGGCAGGCAGATCACAAGGTCAGGATATCGAGACCATGGTGAAACCCTGTCTCTACTAAAAATATAAAAAATTAGCTGGGCACAGCAGCGGGTGCCTGTAGTCCCAACTACTCAGGAGGCTGAGGCAGAAGAATGGCATGAACCTGGAAGGCGCGCCACTGCACTCCAGTCTGGGCAACAGAGCAAGACTCCGTCTCGAAAAAAAAAAAAGAAAACTGCCTGAAGTTTAAACTTCCAGATTTCAAAAAGGTACAGTACATACAATTGTGAAGAAAAATCTGGCAACAGTGGTTACCCCATGGGTAGAAACTAAGATGGGGGAGAAGGAGAAGGCAAGGGAGTAGTCAAAGGAGGGCTTTTATTCTTTTTGCATATACAGGACTACAGTAATGTCATGATTACAGTCTATGTTCGTAGAATTCTCTAGGATAGTCCAGAGTACAAACATTTTGTTCTCTATAAAGATTCTTGTGGTTATAAGCAAACATAATTTAAACCCATGACTGCTGTTCAACCACTGGAAAAGCTCTTTGAATTGCTATTCCAAAAAAAGGATTATACTGATAAAAACAGTGAACTGCCCAGTTATGCAAGTATAAGCTACTTTATTTTTATACATTGTTTCATCTTAATCTTCTAAGGTCCTTCTTAGAAAACAGATATGATTCTTCTCTGCCTTTTACCTCCCAAAGGTAAGTTTAGTCATTAGCCAGGATTTGAACTGCAGATCATGAAAATTTGGTAACAGGCCAGGCGTGGTGGCTCATACCTGTAATCCTAGCACTTTGGGAGGCTGAGGCAGGAGGATCACATGAGGTGAGGAGTTCGAGACCAGGCTGGCCAACATGGCAAAACCCCAACTTTACTAAAAATACAAAAATCAGCTAGGCATGGTGGTACACGTATGTAATTTCAGCTACTTGGGAGGCTGAGGCATGAGAATCACTTGAACCCAGGAGGTGGATGTTGCAGTGAGCCGAGATCGCACCACTGCACTCAAGCCTGGGCAACAGAGCCAGACTGTCTCAAAAAAATAAAAATAAGGCTGGGTGCTGTGGCTCAGGCCTATAATGGCAGCAATTTGGGGGGCCAAGGCAAGATAACCTGATGTCAGGAGTTGGAGACCAGCCCGGCCAACATGGTGAAACCCTGTCTCCACTAAAAAAACAAAAATTAGCTGGGTGTGGTGGCACGCACCTGTAGTCCCAGCTATTCGGGAAGCTGAGGAATGAGAATCACTTAAACCCGGGAGGTGGCGGTTGCAGTGAGCTGAGATCGTGCCACTGCACTCCAGTCTGGGTCACAGAGCGAGACTCCATCTCAAAAAATAAAAATAATAAACTATCTTAAAAAATAAAATTTGGTAACATAGGCTACCTATGTATTAACATGAAAAAAAGTCACAATTCTTTCTAGCCTGTCCTGAGGGTTCAAATAAATCCCAGCCCTTAACAAGGAAAGATCACGTCATTTATTGTGTCCATGAAAAAAATAAACAAGTAGTTAACCCAGGACACTTTTCTTCTACCCACCCCCAACCCCCACCAATCCCCAGGCACTGACAGCCATCCCTACCCAGTCTCATGTTTACCCTTGAGATAAAATTTGGCTATGGCTGTCCTGACATCAACGTTTCCTTTTGGACCATGACTCAGCTTTTTGGATCCCTTAATTTCCTATGCAAAGGAAAGACAGATGAGCTAAGTTAGATCTCCAGTCATCCTACTAACTGGATGGATCTAATGTCAATGCAACAGCTCCAGTCAGTGAATAGAGAGCTCAGATCCTTCACAGTATACCACCATGCCCCACCCTATCCCACCCCCAAGACAGTAGAGGCTTCTCACTGCTACCTCTAGCAATCTCTCATTGGCTTAATTTTTTCCTTCTATGACACAGGCAAAGGAAGGAATGTCAGTGCTCAAAAAGCTTCAGATTTTAGAGTATTTCAGATTAGGGATAATGATTCCAACCTCTACTTGGGAGGCGGGGTGGGGGGCAATGAAGGAAGCACTAACAGGTAAAACCAACCAGAAAATCATTTGATACAAAATTCCCAATAATTATATTTTTAAAATATTTTTCTTTTTTTATTTTTCAAACATCAACTTGAACCAGAAATCCAATAATTACAAATAAAATTTACACTGTGGCTGGGCATGGTGGCTCATGCCTGTAACCCCAGCACTTTGGGAGACTGAGGCGGGCAGACAACTTGAGGTCAAGGGTGTGAGACCACCCTGGCTAACATGGTGAAATCCCACCTCTACTAAAAAAATACAAAAATTAGCCAGGCGCGGTGGAGCGTGCCTATAATCCCAGCTACACAGGAGGCTGAGGCAGGAGAATTGCTTGAACCCGGGAGGTGGAGGTTGCAGCGAGCCGAGATCGCGCCATGAACTTCAGCCTGGGCAACAGAGTGAGATTCTGTCTCAAAAAACAAAAAAAGTTACACTGTGAATTTTCCAAATGCTTCATTTTACAAATCTGCAAGTAAGAAAAATTTCACCGCCAATTATGCAAATTCCATAACGAACCCCAAAGATCTGAAAGATAGTTTCATAACACCAGGAAATTATGAGGTACCATGTCAATTAACATTTTACTCCATTTTATAGTTAACCAAACTATAAATGTGCTTATCTTTATTCTCAGGATCTGTTTTTTTCTTTTTTGAAAAGGAGTCTTGCTCTGTCATCCAGGCTGGAGTGCAGTGGTGCAATCTTGGCTCACTGCAACCTCTACCTCCTGGGTTTCAGCGATTCTCCTGCCTCAGCCTCCCGAGTAGCTGGGACTACAGGCGTGAGCCATAATGCCCAGCTAATTTTTCCATTTTTAGTAGAGATGAGGGTTTCATCACGTTGGCCAGGCTGGTCTCGAACTCCTGACCTCAAGTGATCCACTGGCCTCAGCCTTCCAAAGTGCTGGGATTATAGGTGTGAGCCACCCTGCCCAGCTCAGGATCTGGTTTTAATGGCAATTTTTTGTATATACTCCCATGGCACCCAGACTTCTTTAAAACACATACTAGACTTAGAATTTATTCTTTGTCATCTTCCCCAACTAGGCTATTAGCAACATGGGGGTAGGTACTGCTATATCTTTCAGCCTAGAGTTCCTGGCACATAGTAAGTGCTTGGTAACAGAGGTACCAAATAAATCAATCACTGAGTGGTACTGAAATTTTAACTCCTTTAAAAACATTGAGGCTGAGATTCTGGTTAAAAGTCTATTCAGAGAAGCTGCTGGATAGAATGTCACAACAGGAGGCCGGGTGCGGTGGCTCACACCTGTAATCCCAGCACTTTGGGAGGCCGAGGCAGCAGGTGGATCACGAGGTCAGGACTTCCAAGACCAGCCTGACCAAGATGGTGAAACCCCACCTCTACTAAAAATACAAAAATTAGCCAGATGTGGTTGCGTGCGCCTGTAGTCCTAGCTACTCAGGAGGCTGAGGCAAGAGAATTGCGTGAACCCGGGAGGTGGAGGTTGCAGTGAGCCAAGATCATGCCACTGCACTCCAGCCTGGGCCACAGAGTGAGACTCCGTCTTAAAAAAAAAAAAAAAAAAAAAAAGAATGTCACAACAGGTACTGGATGGCCTGTTTGGAGGCCTAATTCTAGACCCTATCTCCTATCTCTTACTCCCTTTCCCTACATTGCACTAGGGATTTCTCAGTTCTGCCAAACTTGGGAAGAAGTGTAAGATAGCGGCCTCTCCATCTCCTGAGATGTCCACTTCCCTGGCTTCTTCCCTGTTACTGTGCTCAACCCCCTGGGCATAGAACTGGAGTTCCCAAAGATGTTTCTGATTCAGGAATGTGAATCTGAAAGCACAAAGGGCAAATCAGAAAACGGAACTCATTGGTGTTTAACAAGAAAGAAGAGATATTTAATATTTAATAATATATATAATATATAAGAAATATATAATATTGAATGATAAAATTCCAGAGAGACTACACCAAAACTTAATAGTTACCTTTGGGGAATGAGAACATGAAGAAAGGGTGGTGGTGGGGTATTCCTGTGAATTTTTATCTTTTGTTCTACAGCCTTCTTTACTGTTTAAGTAGTTATTTGTTAACCAAGAATGTGAAAACAACATAATATCACTAACCCGAATCAAAGAGCCTCTCACTTCAAACAACATTTAGCTGGTATATAAGTACACGTGTGTTTACTTTGCTATTAGATCCAGGGCGGAGGTAGTGATTTTAAAAAAACAATTCTAGTAACAACAGGAAAAATCAAATTGAAAAACATATCAAGCGCCATGGACTCAAAGGTTAAGTGTAAGTGCACTTGCCAACAATAGGTCTCAACTCAACTGAAAATGACGTGGCTTCCTTATCAATTCATGTTGTCCCCTGAATCCCCTTCTTAAGTAGGAGGGAAAAAACATATTCCATATAGAGTTTGGTATGTGGGAAAGTTGTGTTTTTTGTTTTTGGGGTTTCTTTAGTTTTTTATTTAAGAGATGGGTTCTTGCTCTGTTGCCCAGGCTGGATAAGCTTTTGTTAATGCAAACGACATCTTATACTATAAGAGATACACAGAGATATACTCACAGTTTGGGGGAAATGTCTTACTAACATTCAGGTACTTAGTCTCAAAAATGAAGCTACTGAAAAAGCTTCATTCTCATGGAGGATGGGAAGACTTACACACATGAGCAACTCAAGGGTCTTTTTGTTGTTGTTGTTGTTGCTGTTTTGAGACGGAGTCTCGCTCTGTCTCCAGCCTGGAGTGCAGTGGCGTGATCTCGGCTCACTGCAACCTCCACCTCCAGGGTTCAAGCAATTCTCCTGCCTCAGCCTCCCGAGTAGCTGGGACTACAGGCGAGCGCCACCACGCCCAGCTAATTTTTGTATTTTTCGTAGAGAAGGGGTTTCACCATGTTGGCCAGACTGGTCTTGAACTCCTGACCTCAGGTGATCCACCCGCCTTGGCCTCCCAAAGTGTCTTTTTGTCTAATACTGAAAAGTTGCAAGAAACTTTAACTCTCTAAACCAGCGCTGTCCAATACAGTAACCACTAGCCACATGTGGCTAATGCGCACTTGAAATGTGGTCAGCCAGAACTGCGATATGCTGTGCGTGTAAAATGCACCCAGGATTTAAAAGACTTAGAAAAGACTCCAAAAGAGAATGCAAATACTTCATTAATAACTTTCATAGTAATTTTAGGTTGAAATTGTTTTGATAAATTAGGTTAAATAAGATATGCTATTAAAATTAATATCGGTTTCACTTTTTTAAAACGTGCCTACTGGAAAATTTTAAATTATAATTTTCAATGCAGCTTGCATTCTATTTATGTTGGACAGCGCAGCTCGGAGCCTTAGTTGCCTCGGCGATGAAATGGGGCTAACACCCACCTCGAGCGGTTACTGTAAGGATCCAGTGAATTAAAGCTGGTAAACGTTTGGCATATGCCAAGCAAAGGGCAGATGCCAAGGCAGGCGCTCGCACCAGAAGAGACTGAGAAGTGGTTGAAGCCGCCCTCACCTGGCTTCCAGCTACTGCAAGGACAGCCTTTGGGGGACACGCCTTCCTTCTTCCTCTGGTAGACCAGAAGCTGGACTATCACCCCAGGAACCCGAGGCCGCCCCAGAGTCTGCTGTGCTGCCAGCCAAGGGGTTGGTGAGTGAGGCGGGGGGCGCTCCTTCCCACAAGCTGGTCTCACTGAGCAGAAACAGGGGTGCAGTGAGGAGGAACTCCAAAGCTGGGGCGGCCTGCTCGGAGGACGGCCGCGCAGGCTAAAAGAGCGGCCCGCGGAGAAGGCAAGGAGGCGGCTCGGCTCCCCGGAAGTCAGCCTCGGCGGCCCCACCTACCTGCCCTGCAGATTCCCCGAATGCCGCGGCGGCCGCAGCTCCCGAGGCTGCGACGGCTTCTCCTCGTTCCACACGGCCCACTGGCTCCTGGTCCATCGTCGTCGCCACCACAGGGCTGCTGGCGCTGGTGAGAAAGAGGGTAATGGCCGGTAAGCCCACTTCCATCCTTGGTCTCCCCGCCCAGTCGCTGGCCGAGCCAGGCTGTCGGGAAGTGGGACTCACCCGCAGCGCCCGCCTCGCGCCGCGCCTAGCCAAGTCTCTGAGAAGGGGACTCCCGGCCTGAGGGGCGGGGCCAGCCCGCGCCTCGCCTAGCCCGCCTGGCTCCGCACCCCGAGAGCTGGCCGACTGCAGTCTGGGAGGCGCAACTACCGGCTCGCGCGGGGCGGGGCGGGGCGGGTCCTTGCGGGGCGTCGCTTCCGGCCAAGCAAGCATCCAGAGCTCGTGGATCCCCGCCTGGCACCGCCTGTGACGTCATTCCTGGTACGTGTACCTGAAGCCTGGCGTCTCGACCTCGGCGCAGCCCGTCACCAGCGGCGTCCGGGGCAGTCACCCCGCAGGACCTCGGTTTTTGCACTTGTAAAATGAAGACAGCTGTGTCGTTGTACTTCAAAGGCTAGTAATGGGATGTGGTTGCTGAAAAATGTAAAATGTACGGCTCGTGCTGCACTTTCCATTCCAAACGTGGGTGACAGTCCAGCCAAAATACCCTCGAAAGAAGAACCCCAGGCGTGATATTTGCTTACTCTTGTCTGAAATACCTAAGTATAACTGTAGAAAGTGTTAAGTGAAAAGACCTGAAGGAGAGCAAAGGGCAGTAGTAAGCTTCCATCTTGACAAATGTAAGGAATGTTTTATCTGTGTCTTAAAGTCGTGTGCGTGTGTTAGAGGGGGCGTCCCAGATTTTTTCCGTCTTTCGCAATGTTCAACCAAAGTAAAAAATCATGCAATTACTGCATGACTTCAACATCAAACAAGTCTGAGGTTCTGCAGGTAAATGGTTTATTGTTGTTTTAGCATGAAAGTTTTCACAAATATGTAGGGGGCAAAACCAAAACATACATTATTTTGGCTATGGGAGGCTTCATTTGATACTTTAAATTCCATTTTCATACTAGTCTCAATTCAGAAATGCTCCCTAAAGTTGTATGACCTTGTAAATGTTTTTCATCATAACAACAGCAGGCCCAAACATTAAATATTCCTTTCTCTTCTGTGCCAAAGTTCTTCTTCTTACCCTCTGCCTAATGTTATTGTACACTTCCTATTCTATGTATAACTGGAACCTAAAAACAAAACCAAAAACTTTAAAAAACAAATAATCATTTGAAAACCATCTACGCCTTAAAAACTAGTTGGAAATCCATATTGCTCTCTATCCTGGTAATAAAATCAAGTTAGGTTGCTGCTGAAGTAAACAAGTTAGTACCTGATCTGACTCTGTATGGTGGCATCAGCAGGGAGTTGAGACAGTCCAAAACAGCAAAACCAAACTCGGCCATAAATTGAAAACAAAAATAAAGAACCAATTGTTAAGACTTCATGAATTGGCATTCATAAACAACACAGTTCTGCATTATATGTATTCAAAATCTCTTCCTTCTTACTGGCAAGCAGGGCAATCAACAATCTTTATTACTAAAACTTTGTGGGATATTTATAAATGCATGATTTTATTTTCCAAAGTGGCAATTAAATATCAAATTACAATTTTCTTTTTCTTTTTTTCTTTTTTTTTTTTTTTTGAGATGGGGTCTCGCCCATGCTGGAGTGCAATGGTGCAATCTTGGCGCACTGCAACATCCGCCTCCCGGGTTCAAGCGATTCCCCCACCTCAGCCTGCCAAGTAGCTGGGATTACAGTTGTGCACTACCACGCCCGGCTAATTTTTGTATTGTTAGTAGAGACGGGGTTTCACCATGTTGGCCAGGCTAGTATCGAACTTCCGACCTCAGATGATCCACCCACCTCAGCCTCCCAAAGTGCTGGGATTACAGGCGTGAGCCACCACGCCTGGCCTCAAATTACAATTTTCATTGCCGAAGCAGAATATATTTTCACAGTTTACAAGTGTATTTCTTAGTTTACTGAAAATTCAAAGTACAAGTTATATTCTAACGTGAACTGGAAGTATTTCCTAAAAAGTTATTTTTAACACAAATATGCAATTGAAGAGCAGTTTATTACAAATCAACAACTCGGGCTGGGCACGGTGGCTCACGCCTGTAATCCCAGCACTTTGGGAGGCGGAGGCGGGTGGATCACGAGGTCAGGAGATCGAGACCATCCTGGCTAACACGGTGAAACCCCGTCTCTACTATAAAATACAAAAAATTAGCCGGGCGTGGTGGAGGGTGCCTGTAGTCCTAGCTACTCGGGAGGCTGGGGCAGGAGAATGGCGTGAACCCGGGAGGCGGAGCTTGCAGTGAGCCGAGACCGCGCCACTGCACTCCAGCCTGGGCGACAGAGCGAGACTCCGTCTCAAAAAAACAAAAACAAAACAAATCAACAACTCAAAGCAACATAAAAGCATAGAAATTCTAATGGTTTTATTTTGGGCATTTATATTTTTGTCATTATTTCCAAACTGTTATAGCTCAACCAAAAGTAGGCACCAAGGCAATGTGCCAAATTTTTCCTTCTTTCACTTTGTAACATAAATTGTATCGTAGCACTATGACAAAAATAAATTCAAGTATTATGATAATTTATCTACTTGAAAACATAATGTGGTCTAAATTTATCATTTAATGATACATATAGAGCTAAAAAGGTAAATTTGGATTGAACCATTTCTGCATAAGGCTGGGAAAATAAATCTGAATAAAATTTGATAACCAGGAATGTTCATCAAATAAGCAAGACATTCTTAGGGTTTTAACATAGCTACATATATATACTTTGATAGAGAATATTTTTTAAGTTATCCGTCAAACAGGACAATATATTTTCATCAAAAATAATGCACAAGAAAAAAAGATGATAAAAATAAAAATGCATTTTAGGTTCAGTCTAAGCATAAAGAAATTTTTTTTTTTTTTTGAGACAGGGCCTTACTGTATCACCCAGGCTGGAGTGCAGTGGCACAATTATGGCTCACTGCAGACTCAGACGATCCTCCCACCTCAGCCTCCTGAGTAGCTGGCGTGCACCATCACACCTGGCTAATTTTTATATTTTTTGTAGAGATGAGGTTTTGCCATGTTGCCCAGGCTGAAGAAGTTATTAAAATCATGGTAGTGGTTTCACTTATGGAGCACAATATGCCAGGTACTTTGCTTTCTTTGTATTAACTCTTATTCCTCACAACAATTCTGAAGTATTACTGTAACTACCAACATGTTATAGATGAGGAAACAAAGAGAAGTTAAGCAACTTGCTCCAATGACGCAGCTGGTAAGCAGCAGAGCTGGGATTGAAACCCAGGCATTCTGATTCCACCACCTACACACTTAGCCATTCCGCCCCACTGAGAATGAAAATGTCAAAAAATACAAGGCCAGTAAGTGTTAGCAAGGCAAGAAATTTCCACACCAAAGGTGAGTATGTTGTTTGGAAAGATTGGGATGGAAATGAGTAAAGTATGTTTCTTTTTAAAAGTCTTTTAGTAAGCTTTAAAGCTCTATATGTAAGAAGCAGATGAAAATACCAAGTGAATTTTTAGATTTGATGTTATGTAAGGTTTTGTTTTGTTAATTAAAATTTGGTCATTTTGTGTGTGTGTGTGTCTGTGTGTGTGTGTGTGTGTGTATGTGTGTGTGTGTGGTGAGAATATACCAGTGATATCCAATCACCAAAATTTTCTTTTTTTTTTTTTGAGACAGTCTCACTCTGTCAGCCAGGCTGGATTGCAGTGGTGTGCTCTTGGTTCACTGCAGCCTCGATCTCCTAGGCTCAAGTCATCCTCCCACCTCGGGTCCCAAGCTGGGACTACAGGCACACATCACCACACCCAGCTAATTTTTGTATTTTCCCAGAAAGGGGTTTCACCATGTTGGCCAGGCTGGTCTCAAACTCCTGGCCTCAAGTGATCCACCCGCCTCAGCCTTCCAAAGTGCTGGAATTACGGGTGTGAGCCACCATGCCCGGCCTAGAATTTTCTGTATGGTATTAGGCATAAAATAACTAGCTTTCTTTGCACACTATGCTAGACTCAGTAATTTTAATGTTGGAGAGCTGTGCATCTTCATCTAAAATCTGTAGAACCCTGAGTGTCTTCTGATAAGAATCTATAACAAATATAAAGATATAATCTTTTTTTTTTTTAGACAGAGTCTTGCACTGTCACCTGAGCTGGAGTGCAATGGCACGATCTTGGCTCAATGCAACCTCCACCTCCTGGCTTCACGTGATTCTCCTGCCTCAGCTTCCCGAGTAGCTGGGATTACAGGCGCACACCACCACACCCAGCTTATTTTTTGTAGTTTTAATAGAGATGGGGTTTCACTATGTTGGCCAGACTGGTCTCGAACTCCTGACCTGGTGATCCTTCCACCTTGGCCACCCAAAGTGCTGAGATTACAGGTGTGAGCCACTGCGCCCAGCAAAGATATAATCCTTTAAGGGATTATATTATTGATTCTGTTAAAGACAAATTATCTTTATTATAATAAAGACATAATCCTTGAAAGGATTATATTATTGATCTTTAAAGATCATGATTAAGAATGCCTCACCTCTCAGAGCAAGATCATACTTTTTTTTAACACAGTAAGAAGGAAATTGCAAAAAACAAGGGACACACACCAACTGAAGAGTTTCACATTCTTATTTCCTACCAAGTGGAATGTCAAGAAACATGCAGCTATTTCTTGTACCAATTCTGACAGAATTGAGATTATGAACCCCTTAATTGATTTCCCAAGGTCAGAAAGCGTGGGCCAATGATGATATCCAATAACAATTCCCACCTCTTTTGGGTCACTGAGGAACAAGTTTCCCTTTCTGTATAAAAGCATAAAACACAAGCAAACATTCCTGAAATATGGAAACATGCAGACATTATATGTTCTCACTTGATGCAGATATGAGACCTCTCTCTGGAAAAAGGCTCACAAAACTTTAGCATATCTTGCTTAAGAAAAATAGTCCGCAGTCACAGGCTGCAAAGGAAAAGCCTATATACAGCAATGTCAGAGGAATCTCAGACCTCAGGTAGGGGAGTTTCTTAGTGTCAGATTTACCTGAATCATCCCTCTTACAAACAAGTATTACTGTGCAATTTCTTGACTGTTTTTCCACTTATGATCCAAGTGGTACCAACAATGCACTGTGTTAGGCTAATGAGAGAACCTTTTAAGCCAAGTGAAGCTAAAAGATATAACATGCTCTTCAAATGAAGAGAGAAAAACGTAATGAAAGGACTGCAAAAAGTAGCATATGCATGCCAAACTTAAAAGAACCTATATGACCGTCAGCACCACATTAATAAAAGGAAATGTACCATAGTTACCAGCTTACAAGACATATTTTTACTTTAAAAGACTCCAAAAATTGGCCAGGCGTGGTGGCTCACACCTGTAATCCCAGAACTTTGGGAGGCCGAGGCAGGTGGATCACGAAGTCAGGAGATCGAGACCATCCTGGCTAACACGGTGAAACCCCGTCTCTACCAAAAATACAAAAAATTAGCCGGGCATGGTGGCGGGCGCCTGTAGTCCCAGCTACTCGGGAGGCTGAGGCAGGAAAATGGCGTGAACTCGGGAGGTGGAGCTTGCAGTGAGCCGAGATGGCACCACTGCACTCCAGCCTGGGCGACAAAGCAAGACTCCGTCTCAAAAAAACAAACAAACAAACAAAAAAACTCCAAAAATTATATTGTATTAAATATGCCCATATTACAGATAAAGGCCAGTACAAGAGAAATAGGGCTTAGGGTCTTAGGTAAGCAATTACTGAAAACTGAGTACCTACCTACCCCTAGTGGCAAAGTGTGGAGGAAAACTATCATAGCAAGATTCACAGTGCATCCATTAACTACAAAATTAGCTACAAAAATAAGCCAAAGGCTACCCAACTGACTTAGAGGTAAAGTTTAAATTAATCCCCAGCATGTAAGGTGTAAACTCATCATTCCTACAACTCATGGCTCAAAAGCAAAGAAGGTAGTAGGTTCAAGCTTCATGTAACCCCTAAATGTTTGGAACGTAATTAGAACTTGGGGCAGAATTTTGAGAATGATGACTAATCTAGTGAATCCAAAGAATGATAGTGATAAAGAGATCAAATCATGTAGACTTGAGCTGTGATGATGGCCTTCTGGTTTTGGATATGATCATTTACTTGGCTTTACCAATAACCATTTATCAATAACTATTCGTAAGTCTTGAGGAAGATCAGTAATTATATTGTTATTTAACCATGATTCTCACTGACATGGTTGTTTTTGTTAGACCTCATTCAAATTCTCTGGCTGCTCTATGTATTCAAATACTAAAATATTTTACTCTACATAAGCATCAAGTTGAAATTCCTTCACATTTTAATTTTCAATACTTTGTTCCATTTTTTACTGAAATATTTGCTTGTATGTGTATATGTACCAGAGCTACCTGTAAAATAAATTCATTCAAATTTATTTTATATTATGATTTGCTGTTTAGATTTCCTAAATTCACTAAAATACTAACATATTAATTTTACTGTTACATTAATATGCATATTATGGGGCTTTAGCTCCAGCAAATTTCCTGGTTTTGTTGCCACCTGTTTATCAGTATTCATGTATAACATTATATTTCTTTTTAGTTATGTGATACTATATTTCACATTACTAATAATATTAGTACATTATTACTGCATATTAGAATTTAGGACTTACTCTCACATTGTAACATACTGTATTTACTTTAACAAAATAATGGTTTATATAACACATATTACATGATAAAAAGAATTTAAGTTTTTCTAAAAAATTTCTCCAGAAAATTGGGACGCACTGGGCATATATATACCTTTGTATCTTATATACCATTAAATATGATACTTTCAGAACACTGACATCTATCACATTTAAATCATTAATTTCTGTCTGGGCAGCGTAGCTTACGCCTGTAACGCCAGCACTTCTGGGAGGCCAAGGCAGGAGGATCACTTGAGCCCGGGAGTTCAAGACCAGCCTGGGTAACACAGTGAGACCTTGTCGCCACAAAAAATTTAAAAATTGGCTGGGCACAGTGGGTTACGCCTGTAATCCCAGCATTCTGGGAGGCCGAGGCAGGTGGATCACTTGAGGTCAGGAGTTTGAGACCAGCCTGGCCAACATGGTGAAAACCCATCTCTCTTTTTATTTTTTTATTTTTTTTTGAGACAGAGTCTCACTCTGTCCCCCAGGCTGGAGTGCAGTGGCACAGTCTTGGCTCACCACAACCTCCACTTTCCAGGTTCAAGCAATTCTCCTGCCTCAGCCTCCCAAGTACCTGGGACTACAGGCGCATGCCACCACACCTGGCTGATTTTTGTATTTTTAGTAGAGACAGGGTTTCACTGTGTTGGCCAGGCTGGTCTTGATCTCCTGACCTCAGTAATCTGCCCGCTTCAGCCTCCCAAAGTGCTGGGATTACAGGCGTGAATCACCCATGTCTACTAAAAATACAAAAATTAGCTGGGCACATGCCTGTGGTCCCAGACTTGGGAGGCTGAGGCAGGAGAATTGCTTGAACCCAGGAGGTGGAGGTTGCAATGAGCTGACATCATGTCTCTGCACTCCAACCTGGGTGACAGAGTAAAACTCCATCTCAAAAAATAAATGAAATAAAATAAAAAATTAGCTGAGTGTTGTGGCACACTCTGATAGTCCCAACTACTCAGGAGACTGAGGTGGGAGGATTGCCTAAGCCCAGGTCAAGGTTGCAGTGAGCCATGACTGCACCACTGCACTCCACCCTGGGTGACAGAGCAAAGACCCTGTCTCAAAAGAAAAAAATTAATAAATAAAAAATCATTAATTTCCCCTTTCTTCATTTTGTAGTTTGTGATATTTAATTTCTCAATCTGTTGTCTTGTAATTACATGAGTACTGTAAGCTTAGGGAAGCTACACCTAGTTTTATGGTTACATATATTTAACATTATAATAAAATTCAGGAAGAATTCAATGATGTACAGTATTAGAGCTAGCTAGTGGCCTAAGTTGGGAGTATATAAAAAAAATGGAGTCAATTTTAACACTAGTGAAAAACAAATGGAAATGTGTTCAAATTATTAAAGGATTTAATTTTGGTATTTGGTTTGGCTGTGTCCCCACCCAAATCTCATCTTGAATTGTAGCTCCCATAATTCCCACGTGTTGTGGGAGTGACCTGGTGGGAGGTAATTGAATCATGGGGGCAGTTTACCCCACACTGTTCTCATGGTAGCAAATAAGTCTCATGAGAGCCGATGGTTTTGTAAGGGGAAACCCCTTTTGCTTGGTTCTTATTTTCTCCTGTCTACCGCCATGTAAGATGTGCCTTTTGCCTTCCATCATAATTGTGAGGCCTCCCCAGCCACATGGAACTGTGAGTCAGTTAAACCTTTTTCATTATAAATTACCCAGTCTTGGGTATGTCTTTATCAGCAGCATGAAAACAGACTAATACAGTAAATTGGTACTGGTAGAGTGGGGTGCTGCTGTAAAGATACCCAAAAATGTGTAAGCAACTTTGGAACTGGGTAACAGGCAGAGGTTGGAACAGTTTGGAGGGCTCAGAATAAGACAGGAAAATGTAGGAAAGTTTGGAACTCCTAGAGATTTGTTAAATGGCTTTGACCAAAATGCTGATAATGACATAGACAATGAAATCCAGGCTGAGGTGGTCTCAGATGGAGATGAGGAATTTGTTGGGAACTGGTAAAGGTGACTCTTGCTATCTTTTAGCAGAAAGACTGGCAGCATTTTGCCTCTGCCCTGGAGATTTGTGGAACTTTGAACTTGAGGGAGATGATTTAGGGTATCTGGCAGAAGAAATTTCTTTTTTTTTGAGATGGAGTCTTGCTCTGTTACCCAGGTTGGAGTGCAGTGGCATGATCTCAGCTCACTGCAACCTCCACCTCCCGGGTTCAAGCAATTCTCCTGCCTCAGCCTCCCAAATAGCTGGGACTACAGGCGCATGCCACCATGCCCAGCTAATTTTTGTATTTTTAGTAGAGATGGGGTTTCACCATGTTGGCCAGGATGGTCTCGATCTCTTGACCTTGTGATCTGCCAGCCTCAGCCTCCCAAAGTGCTGGGATTACAGGCATGAGCCACTGCACCCAGCCTCTGGAGGAAGAAATTTCTAAGCAGCAAACCATTCAAGAGGTGACTTGGGTGCTGTTAAAAGTATTCCATTTTAAAAGGGAAACAGAGAATAAAAATTCAGAAAATTTGCAGCCTATGTGATAGAAAAGAAAAACCCATTTTCTGAGGAGAAATTCAAGCTGGCTGCAGAAATTTGCATAAGTAATGAGGAGCTGCCAGGTGCGGTGGCTCACGCCTGTAATCCCAGATGAGACTTTGGACTGTGGACTTTTGAGTTAATGCTGAAATGAGTTAAGACTGTGGGGGACTGTTGGGAAGGCATGATTGGGTTTGAAATGTGAGGACATGATATTTGGGAGGGACCAGGGGCAGAATGATATGGTTTGGCCGTGGACCTGGTGGTACATAAATGAATCATGGAGGCGGTTTCCCCCATACTGTTCTCATAGTAGTGAATGAGTCTCATGAGAACTGATGGTTTTTTAAGGGGAAACCCCTTTTGTTTGGTTCTCATTCTCTCTTCCCGCCTGTACCCCCATTGTATCTAGGCAGGCAGATCACCTGAGGTTGGGAGTTTGAGACCAGCCTGACCAACATGGAGAAACTCCATCTCTACTAAAAATACAAAATTAGCCAGGTGTGGTGGCATGTGCCTGGAATCCCAGCTACTCTGGAGGCTGAGGTAGGAGAATCACTTGAACCCAGGAGACAGAGGTTGCAGTGAGCCGAGATTGTGCCATTGCACTCCAGCCTGGGCAACAAGAGTGAAACTCTTGTCTTAAAAAAAAAAAAAAGGAGCCAAATGTTAATCACCAAGACAGTGGGGAAAATGTTTCCAGGGCATGTCAGAGACCTTTGCAGCAGCCCCTCCTATAACAGGCCCAGAGGCCTAGGAGGAAAAAATGGTTTTGTGGGCTGGGCTCAGGGCCCCCTGCTGTGTGCAGCCTTGGGACCTGGTGCCCTGTGTCCCAGCCACTGTAGCCATGGCTAAAGGGTGCCAAGGTACAGCTCAGGCCACGGCTTCAGAGGATGCAAGTACCAAGCCTTGGCAGCTTCCACGTGATGTTGAGCCTGTGAGCGCACACAAGTCAAGAACTGAGGTTTGGGAACCTGCACCTAGATTTCAGAGGATATATGAAAACACCTGGATGTCCAGGCAGGAGATTGCTGCAGGAGCAGGGCCCTCACAGAGAACCTCTGCTAGGGCAGTGCAGAAGGGAAATGTGGAGTTGGAGGCCCCCCACAGAGTCCCTACTGGGGCACTACTTAGTGGAGCTGTGAGAAAAGGGCCACCATCCTCCAGACGCCAGAATGGTAGATCCACCAACTGCTTGCACTGTGCACCTGGAAAAGCCACAGACAACACCAGCCTGTGAAAGCAGCTGGGAGGGGGGCTGTTCCCTGCAAGGCCACAGGGGCACAGCTGCCCAAGGCTGTGGGAGCCCACCTCTTACATCAGCGTGACATGGACGTGTGACAAAGGAGGCAAAGATCACTTTGGAGCTTTGAGATTTGACTGCCCCACTGGATTTCAGACTTGCATGGGGCCTGTAGCCCCTTTGTTTTGGCCGATTTCTCCCATTTGCAATGGCTGTATTTACCCAATGCCTGTACCCCCATTGTATCTAGGAAGTAACTAATTTGCTTTTGATTTTACAGGCTCAGAGGTGGAAGGGACTTGCCTTGTCTCAGATGAGACTTTGGACTGTGGACTCTTGAGTTAATGCTGAAACGAGTTAAGACGGTGGGGGACTGTTGGGAAGGCATGACTGGTTTTGAAATGTGAGGACATGATATTTGGGAGGGACCAGGGGCAGAATGATATGGTTTGGCTGTGGACCTGGTGGTATATAAATGAATCATGGAGGCGGTTTCCCCCCTACCGTTCTCATAGTAGTGAATGAGTCTCATGAGCACTGATAGTTTTTTAAGGGGAAACCCCTTTTGCTTGGTTCTCATTCTCTCTTGCCGCCATGTAAGATGTGCCCTTTGCCTTCCACCATGATTGTGAGGCCTCCTCAGCCACCTGGAACTGTAAGTCCATTAAACCTCATTTTCATTACAAATTATCCAGTCTTGGGTATGTCTTT
Organism: Pan paniscus; assembly: GCF_029289425.2. Classification (NCBI taxonomy): domain Eukaryota; kingdom Metazoa; phylum Chordata; class Mammalia; order Primates; family Hominidae; genus Pan; species Pan paniscus. Next base: position 36,344,592 of record NC_073264.2, on the reverse strand, counting down.
ATCAGCAGCATCAAAACAGATTAATACAGGTATATAGTATTTATGCTGTGAAACATCACTTCAATGAAAACTGTGAGAACTGAAGGACAGCTTTTGTTAACTAAAATGCCAATTTGAGGACCTAATGGAATCAGAATTTTAAAGAACATTTTCAATTTCCTCATTTTAGCAGAAAAAGAAAGATAAAGGGAAGCTGAACAAAGTATCCTAGACCTTTAGTTGTCCTCTTAGTTATTTATTTACTTACTTTTTAGAGACAGGGTCTCACTGTCACCCAGGCTGGAGTGCAGTGGCGCAATTTTGGCTCACTGCAGCCTTGACCTCCTAGGCTCAAGTGATCCTCCTGCCTTAGCCCCAAAAGTAGCTGGGACTATGGGTGCACACCACTATGCCAGGCTAGTTTCTGTATTATTATTATTATTTTTTAGATATTAGAGTCTCACTCTGTCACCCAGGCTGGAGTGCAGTGGTGTGATCTTGGCTCACTGCAACTTCTGCCTCCCAGATTCAAGTGATTCTCGTGCCTCAGCCTCCTGAGTAGCTGGGATTATAGGCGCCGGCCACCATGCCCAGCTAATTTTTCTATTTTTGGTAAAATCAGGGTTTCACCTTACTGGCTAGGCTGGTCTCAATCTCCTAACCTCAGGTGACCCATCCGCCTTGGCCTCCCAAAGTGCTGGTTTTACAGGTATGACCCACCACACCCAGCCTAATTTCTGTATTTTGTAGCAGTGGAATTTCACCATGTTGCCCAGGCTGGTCTGGAACTCTTGGGCTCAAGTGATCAGCCCACCTCAGCCTCCCAAAGTGCTGGGATTACAGGCATGAGCTACTGCATTCAGTTGTTTTTTAGATGAGGCCTCCCTATGTTGCCAAGGCCGGAGTGCAGTGGCTATTCATCAGCAGTGACTATTCATAAATGATCATAGTTCATTGTGACCACCAACTCCTGGACTCAAGCAATTCACTGATTTGCCCACCTCAGCCTCACAAGTAGCTGGTACTACAGGTGTGTGTCAATGTCTTGTCACTGTGCCTATCTTGTTATTGTTATTTTTGCTTCTGAAAAATATATAAAATATATATATATATTAAAAAATATTGTTTGTGTCAGACACATAAATATTTAAAACTATGCCTGAAGCCATCAAGGTTATTATGGCCAAAGATTTCAATTTCCTTTTTTGGTCAAAATGCAAAATTGATACCCTGAGAATAGAGTCACAAACGTGTACCTAGAAAAGGTAGTATGCATCAGTTAGTAAGAAACTACTTTGGAGAACAGGATTTTCTCTGTTGTCAAATGTTTATAGCTTAGTAAGATTTCTGCAGAACACAAGATACATCATTTTAATATGGTATATAATTTTCTACAGGGTTATTCTAGTCTTTAGCTAGCAGAAAAACTAGCTAAAACATTTTTATTTTAGTTTTTAAAGGGATATAAAACCTTTGCCCAAGTTAACAAGAATATCTCAATTGCATTCTTTTTTTTGAGATGAATTTTCACATTTTTGTTGCCCAGCCTGGAGTGCAGTGGTCCGATCTCAGCTCACTGCAACCTCCGCCTCCCGGGTTCAAGCAACTCTACTGCCTCAACCTCTCAAGTAGCTGGGATTCCAGGTACCCATCACCACACCCGGCTAATTTTTATTTTTATTAGACACGGGGTTTCACCACTTTGGCTGGGCTGGTCTTGAACTCCTGAACTCATGATCCACCCGCCTCGGCCTCCCAAAGTGCTGGGATTACTGGCGACAAGATCTTTTTTAAACAAGAGTCATAAAAAATTAGCACCATAAAAACTGTTTCTTTCATTCTTTCTTCTACAAATCAATCACTTGCTAAAGATCAGTTCATACTAATTCAAAATACACTGTTATACCATATATATTACCTACTTGATGTCAATAATGAATAGGCATAATATTAATAAATTATTCCAGCATTTTCAATTCCTTAATTTATTTAAAAGCCATTGTTCTAAATGAACCATGCAGCAATCCAAGATAACCAAAAACCAAATCAACTTTGTCACGGTCTCATGATTTATGTTTTTAACTTTCATTTTAGATTCAGGTCATTTTTTTTTTTTTTTTTTTTTGAGACGGGAGTCTCGCTCCATTGCCCAGGCTGGAGTGCAGTGGCGCACTCTCAGCTTACCACAACCTCCACCTCCCAAGTTCAAGTGATTCTCCTGCCTCAGCCTCCCAAGTAGCTGGGACTACTAGGTGAGTGCCACCATACCTGGCTAATTCTTTTGTATTTTTGGTAGAGACAGGGTTTCACTATGTTAGCCAAGCTGGTCTCGAACTCCTGACCTCATAATCCACCCGCCTGGGCCTCCCAAAGTGCTGGGATTACAGGCATGAACCACCGTGCCTGGCTTTTCTTTTTTTGTTGTTGTTGAGACAAGAGTATTGCTCTTGTCACACAGGCTGGAGTGCAGTGGCGCGATCTTGGCTCACTGCAACCTCTGCCTCCCAGGTTCAAGCGACTCCTCTGTCTCAGCCTCTCGAGTAGCTGAGATTACAGGTGTCTGCCACCACGCCCAGCTAATTTTTATACTTTCAATAGAGGCAGGGTTTCACCATGTTGGTCAGACTGGTCTCGAACTCCTGTCAGGTCATTATTTTTAATATATAATAGTGACAACCTAATACTTGCAATTATTTTTCCTTTAGAAGATGTATACATTAGCTATTATCATCAAAGTATATCAAGTTCTTCAAGTATATTTTTGGTATGTAGAAAACATAACAAAAATGGCTTTAAAAAAATGAAAGATTAAGCCAAGCATGGTGGCTCATGCCCATAATCCCAGCACTTTGGGAGGACAGAGTGGGCACATCACTCAAGGCCATGAGTTCAAGACCAGCATGGCCAACATGGTGAAACCTCATCTCTACTAAAAATACAAAAATTGGCCAGGCGCAGTGGCTCATGCCTGTAATCCCAGAACTTTGAGAGGCCGAGACAGGTGGATCACCTGAAGTCAGGAGTTTGAGACCAGCCTGGCCAACATGGTGAAACCCCATCTCTACTAAAAATACAAAAATTAGCCAGACATGGTGGTGCGTACCTGTAATCCCAGCTACTAGGGAGGCTGAGGCAGGAGAATTGCTCAAACCTGGGAGGTGGAGGTTGCAGTGAACCGAGATCATGCCATTGCACTTCAGCCTGGGTGACAGAAGGAGACTCTGTCTCAAAAAAAAAAAAAAAAAATTAGCCAGGTGTGTTGTCACATGCCTGTAATCCCAGCTACTCAGGAGGCTAAGGCAGGAGAATCACTTGAACCTCGGATGCAGAGGTTGCAGTGAGCCGAGATCGTGCCACTGCACTCCAGCCTGGGCAACAAAGCAAGACCCCGTCTCAAAAAAGAAAAAAAAAAAAATCAATGATTGGCTGGGTGCACTGGCTCAGGCCTGTAATCCCAGCACTTTGGGAGACCAAGGCAGGAGGATCACTTGAGCTCAGGAGTTCCAGACCAGCCTGGGCATGAGCCACCACGCTTGGCCTCTTAATTTCTTTTTTTTTTTTTCTTTTGAGACAGAGTCTCACTCTGTCACCCAGGCTGGAGTGCAGAGGCGCGATCTCGGCTCACTGCAATCTCTGCCTCCCGGGTTCAAGAGATTCTCATGCGTCAGCCTCCCGAGTAGCTGGAACTACAGGCATGCATCACTACGCCCATCTAATTTTTGTAGTTTTAGTAGAGATGGGGTTTCCATGTTGGCCAGGCTGGTCTTGAACTCCTGACCTCAGATGATCCTCCTTCTGTCACCCAGGCTGAAGAGATCCACACTTCAGCCTCACAAAGTGCTGGGATTAGAGGCGTGAGCCACCGTGCTCGGCCCCAGGCATAGTTTTAAATGACATTTATCTACTGGCTTTTCCATTGAGTTTTTAGTGTGATAAACTGATAATGTTTAACCATAAAGAAAGTTAACAACCCCTTAACTTATAACCACTTTGAAGTTTATTTTACAGCACTTTAATTGAAACATTATTTAACTACTGACCAGGACTGTTTACAAATGCAATGCTTGGCCTTTGAGATAATTAAAAACCTTTAAGTACTAAAATTTTACATCATGATTTAACTTAAGTGTTATGATGGTGAAAACAGAAGAAAATCTAAAGCAAACATATAATGATTTCCACAAAAACCATGTATTTATCCCTTATATTAAAGGGAGGAAAGAAGGAAGGAAAAAGAAAAGGAGGGGAAAAGCGGGCGAGAAGAAAAGGAAAGAGTGCATGATAAGCAAGAAAAATACACTTTCCCCCCAATTCGCAAAAAGAAGGGAAACTCTGAGGTCTCAGCAAATTAGGTATTCAACTGAGTCAGTTTATATTAAGGCATTTTCTTTACATATTATTGAATCCCATCATGCCTTTCATGTTGCCAGCAGCACCCTGTTGAAACTGCCTCATCATTGACTGAAGTCCTGCCATACCACCTAGAGCAAAAGTAGGGAGTAGAGTTAAAAACAGAGAATTATTAAGCAGAACTGGAAACATTTATTACTTTTGCCTAATAAGTACTTCTAAAAATACTGAATTCTGATTGCAATTTAGTCATCAGCCTTAAAGAACGTACCACCTAAAAATTTGTATTATCACTAGTTATCTTCATCAATAAAAGAGAATGAATAGCCTATCTTATGGAGTTATTGTGAGGAATAAATGAGGTGATACATAAAAAGATCTTAGGATACTACGTGTCACATAGTCAATAAATCTAAACAAAAAATTTTTTTCTTATAAATCCAAAAGGGTCTTACTCTAAGTTACATAAAAAATAATCAATAGGGGATTATTTCATAGGACTTACAAAAAGAAAATAATTCATTTATTGAACATCTACTATATGCCCAGAACTGTACTGAATGTCTTCATATATATTATCTCATTTAATTGTCACAATTTCTTGATGAGATATGATCTGTGATTTTACCGAAGGGGAAAGTGAGGTTCAGAAAGTTTAAGGAACTTTGTAAAGGTTATATAGTCAAAGTAGAACTCAGGTTAAAAATCCTCAGTCATATAATTAAAAATATCCAGGTTCTAAAATAAGGGAAAAAGTCACCAGAACAAACAAAAGATGATTAAATAGCTTGCTCAAACATCACACAGATGGCAGCAGAGGAGTGAATAAGACCTCAGCTAATAAGCCCTATTACAATTGAATTCAACTTAGGATTCAGATGACCATTTCCCTGAAATCACACACCTTTTGAATATATTTTCATAATATTACAATAAAAGGCTTATCATTAAAACTCAACCCTTATAAATTAAACTGCATTAGCAACTGCCAACAACTTGGTATTTACCCATGTGATGAAGAACCCTAGGATCCATCATTTTGGCCATTTGTTGGTTCAATTTTGCCATCTGTGACTGGCTCACATTCTTAGACATGTCACCACCTGAGGGAAAAAAAAAAAGATTTTGAGTCAGCGTAGGAGAGTAATATAATCAGTATAATCAGGGTATAATAGAAAGTTTGATGAACTGAGAAAATACTAAGAAAAAATTACATAATCCTATCACTCTAACACAATTCTTTCTATTTCTACATATTCCCTTCTAATCTTTTTCTCAATTACATACTATTTTTTGAAGACCATGTAAAATTCTATATAAAAGGACATATAAAAGCCTTTAAGGCTACGATTTATGCTAATACTTTATTTATATCTGTGAATAAGCCACTATTAGCAAAATTGTACCCAGTGTTTTATTTTTTATTTATTTTGAGATGGAGTCTTGCTCTGTCACCCAGGCTAGAGTGCAGTGGTGTGATCTCGGCTCACTGCAACCTCCACCTCCCAGGTTCAAGTGATTCTCCTGCCTCAGCCTCCCAAGTAGCTGGGATTACAGGTGCCCGCCACCACACCCAGCTAATTTTTGTATTTTTAGTAGAGACAGGGTTTCACCATCTTGGCCAGGCTGGTCTCGAACACCTGACCTCGTGACCCACTCACCTCGGCCTCCCAGAGTGCTGGGATTACAGGTGTGAGACACCGTACCTGGTCAGCCAGCAGTTTTTAATAGTAAGCTATAACAACGGCTTAATACTGATACAGGGGAATGCTGGACAAAAAGCTGAGTTTATAGACATGGGTTAATTAGCAAAGAGACTGGATGGCTGGTAGATGAATATGAAAATATGAGTCTGTTGGGCTGGCTGTGGTGGCTCACAACTATAATCCTAGCACTCTGGGAGGCCGAGGCTGGCAGATCACTTGAGGTCAGGAGTTCGAGACCAGCCTAGCCAACGTGGTGAAACCCCGTCTCCACTAACAATACAAAATAAATTAGTCAGACATGGTGGCACGCGCCTGTAGTCCCAGCTACTCAGGAGATTGAGGCAGAATTGCTTGAATCCGGGAGGCGGAGGTTGCAGTGAATCGAGATCGCACCACTGTACTCCAGCCTGGGCGACAGAGCAAGACTCTGTCTCAGAAAAAAAAAAAAAAAAAAAGAAAGAAAGTAGAAAGTAAAGTATGAGTCTGAGAGAACGTGAAGATGTGTATGTATCTAAGAAGTTTTTTTTGTTTTGTTTTGTTTTTGAGATGGAGTCTAGCTCTGTCACCCAGGCTGGAGTGCAATGGCACGAACTCAGCCCACTGCAACCCCCGCCTCCCGGGTTCACACCATTCTCCTGTCTCAGCCTCCCGAGTAGCTGGGATTACAGGCATGAGCCACCACACCCAGCTAATTTTTGTATTTTTAGTAGAGACAGGGTTTCACCATTTTGGCCAGGATGGTTTCGATCTCTTGACCTCGTGATCTGCCCACCTTGGCCTCCCAAAGTGCTGGGATTACAGGCGTAGGCCACAGCGCCTGGCCAGAAGTTTTCTTTAAGTAATGAAAACCTTCAGAGAATACAAAGACAAATAATGCAACTTCATTTGTCAAGGAATTTCTACACTATGTCAAAACACCATAGTAAAAAGGGCAGTCAATGGAAGAGATGCAGCCTGGGTGAGGTGGGTCACATTTGTAATCCCAGCACTTCGGGTGGCGAAGGTAGGCTGATTACTTGAGCCCAGGAGTTCAAGATCAGCCTGGGCAACATGGCGAAACCCTGTCTCTACAAAAAAAACAAAAAAAAGCATTAGCTCAGTGTGATAGCATGCGCCTGTAGTCTCAGCTACTTGGGAGCCTCAGATTGGAGGATCGCTTGAGCTTGGGAGGTCAAGGCTGCAGTGAGCCATGATCATGCCATTGCACTTCAGCCTCCAGCCTGGGTGACACAGCGAGACCCTGTCTCAAAACAAAACAAAACAAAACAAACAAACAAAAAACAACAAAAAATAAATGGACTCTGAGCCAGAATAGATAAAAACACCCTTTAGACAACAGCTGTACTCATAAAAGAAAGGAAAGCAAGAGATCATCACTACAACAATGAATAGAACTGCTTCAACAATTTTTTTTTTTTTTTTTGAGACAGGCTCTTGCTCTGTCGCCCAGGCTGGAATGCAGTGCTCTGATCATGGCTCACTGCAGCCTTGCCCTCCTAGGCTCATGGGATCCTCCTGCCTTGGCCTCTCAAAGTGCTGGGATTACAAGTATGAGCCACCACAACCATCCAAAATTATTTATTTGAAAGGGGCATTAACTATGGTACTTCTCAGAAGCATTTATAAAAAATGGGACTCAAAGCTCCTCCTGATTCTCCAATCACAGCTGGTTAATGTGAATAAATCATGTGAATTATAAACTATGAATGAAAGAGAAGATATGTTTTTATGATAAAATCTGTGAAAACCATTTATGATGAATAAATCTGAAGAAGATGGGAATTCCATGCTCATTAGTGATTTGTCCTAAGAGTTTGTTTATCAGCATTTAAAACTTCTAAAAAGTATTTCAAGTTTGGTGTGACATAGCTGTGTGTATACCCACTGCCAACTTCATCTTGGGTTATTCCTTTATTGAGGAATCAATGCATAGATAAGATCTGGATGGTGAATCTGTTCTATCAAGAACAGTCAGGACTACATGGGAAAGACATTACAGTGATGTAATGTGTTTATTAGTCACTATCTGAAATAGCATGTGATTGTAGGAATTATAACCAATTTTCAACATGTTTGTCTAATTTTTTTGTCACAAAAGAGAAAATAGGATATCGCAAGGAAAATAAGGAAAGCTTCAAAGACAAAAGGTAATTTAAAACATCTGAAAATACTCATTCTTTTAGAAGCTATTCAATGGTATTGTTCATATTCAGAGCTTGTCTAATTAATATTTTTGGAAATAATAAATTCATTTTAATGGGTTTCAAGGCAAATTTTCAGACTCTGAATTAGTTGTTTACATTATAGAAAAAAATCAAAAAGAGGACTGGAACAGTTGGAAGTCTTTGGAAAACCTTATCTTTTTACGATACATAATACACAGCAAAATAAATTCAATTGAGATTAAAAAGTCAAACACAAAATAAAAACAAAAACAAGTAGAAGCCAGGTGTTGTGGCTCATGCCTGTAATCCCAGAGCATTTTAGGAAGCTAAGGCGGGCGAATCACTTGAGGTTGGGAGTTTGAGACCAGCCTGGCCAGTAAAGATGGTGAAACCCAGTCTCTACTAAAAATACAAAAATTAGTTGGGCATGGTGGCACGTGCTTGAAATCCCAGCTACTCGGGAGACTGAGGCAGGAGAATAGCTTGAACCCAGGAGGCGGAGGTTGCAGTGAGCTGAGATCATGCCAGTGCACTCCAGCCTGGGCGACAGAGCAAGACTCTGTCTCAAAAAAAGAAGAAAATGGTGACAACTGTGGTATCAACATGGAGAAGGTTAACTTGATTACCTCTGTAAAGAAAAAAAAAGGAAAAAATAAACAAGGGGAAGCTGTTTATGAGCATAAAAGAAATAAAAAAAGATAGGCTGGCTACATTAAAAAGGGCAACTACTGTTCATTATAAAATATAAATAAAAATAAAAGGTAAATGAAAAACTGGGGGAAAATATTTGAAGACATAAACCAAAGATTTTAAGGAGTTATTACAAAGATATAAGGGGGGAAAATGGAAGAACTGGACAGGGAACATGAAGAGGTGATTCACAACGTAAATTCAAACCAGTAAATGTACAAAGAAATGTTAAACTTAATAATGTAAAAACACATATTGAGAAAACATTCAACCATTAAAATGGAAATGAGGCCGGACGTGGTGGCTCAAGCCTGTAATCCCAGCACTTTGGGAGTCCGAGGTGGGCACATCATTTGAGGTCAGGAGTTCAAGACCAGCCTGGCCAACATAGTGAAACCCCGTCTCTACTAAAAATACAAAAATTAGCCAGGCGGTAGAGGTGCATGCCTTTAATCCCAGTTACTCGGGAGGCTGAGGCAGGAGAATTGTTTGAGCCTGGGAAGCAGAGGCTGCAGTGAGCTGAGATTGTGCCACTGCACTCCAGTCTGGGTGACAGAGAGAGACTCTGTCTCAAAATAATATAAATAAAGAAATATAATGGAAATTATATTACTACAAAATTTATTTAGCTTCTACTATGTTTCTGATCAAAACAGGCAAAAATCCCTGGTCTCATGGAACTGCACAAAAACTGATCTGATATAGAAGTGAATGAATCAGCCTTACTGTCCAAAAAAGTGGCACTACATTAGACAAAGATACATGCATAACTCGAACAGTATTACTCAGAAGAAGTGTGTGTGTGTGTGTGTGTGTGTGTGTGTTTGGGGACCGGAGTCTCACTCTGTTGCCCAGGCTGGAGTACAGTGGTACAATCTCGGCTCACTGCAAGCTCCGCCTCCTGGGTTCAAGTGATTCTCCTGCCTCAGCCTCCCGAGTAGCTGGGATAACAGGTACACCCCACGACACCCGGATATTTTTTGTATTTTAAGTAGAGGCAGGGTTTCACCATGCTGGCCAGGCTGGTCTTGAACTCCCGACCTCAAGTGATCCGCCCGCCTCAGCCTCCCAAAGTGCTAGGATGACAGGCATGAGCCATCGTGCCTGGCCAAGAATTATGTTTTGAAGAATATTTGACAACATGGAAAAACAGTTATGATATATCAGAAGAAAACTTAGTTATAGCAACTGTTATTTGCAGTAGGATCCACTGGATTCTCTGGGGAGTAAAGGTAATGTGTTTTTTTTTTTCCTTATATTATCTAAATTTAATATAATGTGTTCACAAAAAGAAAATCATTGCTTTATTAATTTTTTTCATTTACCCACACTACACAGATGTAAAGTTTTTTTTTAAAATATTAATATTACCTTGAATATGAAAACAGATAAATCACAGGTCACATAAATCCTGGAAGTACTTGAAAATAACATGAAATTCAGCTGTGAATTTTCCAATACTGGCAGCACTCTTTTTTCTCAACTTCCTTTCTTTTCCGTCTGTTAACTAATAACAAGCTTATTTTTCTTACCTTTGAAAAGTCCTTTGATACCTCCCATCTTTTTTACCATCTGTGCAAACTTGGTATATTGTGTCAAAAGTTCTTGAACATCTCTTGTTGATACACCCGATCCTCTTGCTACTCTTTGGATTCTTCCTGGTTGTTTACTAAAAACTTTGGCACCATCCGTACTGTCTAGTTCTGTAGACAAGGTCAATTACTCTCACACACAATTATCATTCACCATCAAAGCAGTTATGTGCAAATGGGCAATATATAACTTCAAAGAGCTTAGCAGATGTTTTTAAAGTGATAACTATCTCATTTTTCTTTTTATATTACAAAATATCTTACATACAGAAAAACAGACATAATACATAGTCAAACTACCACCCAGATTTAACAAATGTTAACATTCGCTATGTTTGCTTTGAGTTTTAAAAATTAAACATGGAGGCCAGGCGTGGTGGCTCATGCCTGTAATCACAGCACTTTGTGAGGCCGAGGCAGGCGGCTCATGAGGTCAGGAGTTCGACACCAGCCTGGCCAATATGGTGAAACCCTGTCTTTACTAATAATACAAAAATTAGCTGGGCATGGTGGCATGTGCCTGTAGTCCCAGCTACTCGGGAGGCTGAGGCAGAAGAATCGCTTGAACCTGGGAGGCAGAGGTTGCAGTGAGCCAAGATTGCGCCATTGCACTCCAGCCTGGGCGACAGAGCGAGACTCCATCTCAAAAAAAAAAGAAAAGAAAATACGGAATATATTCAAAAGAACATTTATAGTATTCATAAGCTATAAAAACAATGAAACAAACATGTACTTTCCCTACAGTTTAAGTAAACTATTAATAGAATGTTTTGAGACCCCATGTCCAACATTTCCATACTTCATATGTCTACCCTCTCCAGGCCCTCCAAACATCAGAGGTATATGGTATATTTAAAAAATGAACACAAATGCTCACTTTAGCTCTACCCTAAATATTAATCATAAATTCATAAATGTAGACTATATAAGCAAGCAGAAAGAGGTACGTTCTATCCATAATCAACAGAAAAATTATTTCCTATAATCAAGTAATTACTACTACTAGTATTTTAATTCTCTCAGTAGCATATAGTGAATTAATTCCCGCAGTTGTTTGATCACTCTTAGAATATCAGGTGCATTTCTTCTAGCTTCAGTTGCATGCAATCTCAGGAATGGGATGGACTTTAGTCAAAATGTCCATTATGTCTGCATTCCCTCTGCAATATCCCCCAAATAAATGGTTATCTAGCCTTGGTCTTAATATCCCCAGGAGAGATGACCTGCTATCTAATGTAAGGCTGTCTATGCCATTCTGTTATACTTAGGGAAAAATCTTTTCTTTACACATATTAAATTGAAATCCATTTACCTGGCACTTCCATTCCTATTCATGTATATGTCTCCTTGCTACGCATAAAAAATAAGGCTTTCAAAATCTTTTTTTTTTTTGAGACAGAGTGTTGCTCTGTCACTCAGGCTGGAGTGCAGTGGTGCAAGCTTCGCTCACTGCAACCACCACCTCCAGGGTTCAAGCGATTCTCCCACCTCAGGCTCCTGAGTAGCTGGGACTATAGGCACACGCCACCACAGCCAGCTAATTTTTTTGGTACTTTTAGTAAAGACAGGGTTTCACCATGTTGCCCAGGCTGGTCTCGAACTCCTGACCTCAAGTGATCCACCGACCTCAGCCTCCCAAAATGCTGGGATTACAGGTGAGAGCCACCGCACCTGGCCAGCTTTCAAATGCATAAGAGCTACCATGTCTCCTGTGAATTTTCGCTGGATGACAAATATCCAACTCTGACTCTTCTAACATGGTTTAGAACCCCATTTATCATCCTGATTTCCTACATCTTTTAATTTGTCTATACATACCCTCTAAGTATATTGTCCAGAAGTGAACTGAAATCCAGGTGAAGTCTAATTATCAATGCAATACTAACAAAGATACAATATCTCAAAATAAAGTCACGATCAAAACCTCCAAATCCATTTCATAAATGCAGCTTTTAAGCCACATCTTCCTTATAAAAGATTTATGAAACATATATATTATATTCCTTCCAACAGCTCAAATCAAATGAAAGAAGATAAACTAATAGCAGCACATCGTGGCAAGCAATATGACAGAGTTAAGCAAATAGAGGAAGGGGCCTTAATTCAAAGAAGGAAGGAAGTCAGGAAAGGTTCTATACTGGGCAAATTACTCAACTTCCCTGTATCCCAGTTTCCTAATTTGAAAAAGGCAGATAATAACTGAATATGCCATAGGAGTTGTTATGATGATAAAATGAATTAATATATTTAAAGTGCTCAGGACAGTGCCTGGCACAGAATGGATACTTTAGATATGCTGCAATTATGAATTCTACATGCAAACATTTTTGCAGTGTTAAAGACAGTGAGGAAAAAGACAACCTTAAAAGAAAAAGACAGTCTTATTTGGGCTACTATGAAAACCTGGAGCTCAGGAAAAAGAGACTACAAAAAAATAACAATAAATCAGATAGTAGATAAAGCACAGATATGAAAAATTGTTCAAATTGTTAGAATATTACATAAACTTAGTTGATAAAGCAGCAGCAGCAGGGTTTGACAGAACTGACTCCAATTTTGGAAGATGTTCTACTGTGGGTAAAATGCTATCGAACAGCATCGAATACTACAGAGAAATCTTTTCTGAAAAGAAGAGTCAATCAATGGGGCAAATTTCATTCTTGTGTTTTAAGAAATTGTCACAGCCACCTTGACCTTTGGCAACCATCACTGTAATCAGTTAGCAGTCATCAACATCAAGCTAAGACCCTCCACCAGCAAAAAGATTATAATGCACTGAAGGCTTAGATGATCATTAGCATTTTTAGCAATAAACTATATTTTTTTATTTTTTCTTTTGAGACAGAGTCTCACTCTGTCGCCCAGGCTGGAGTGCAATGACACAATCTCGGCTCACTGCAACCTCCGCCTCCCGGGTTCAAGCGATTCTCCTGCCTCAGCCTCCCAAGTAGCTGGGATTACAGGTGCGTGCCACCACGCCCGGCTAATTTTTTTGTATTTTTAGTAGAAACGGGGTTTTACCATGTTAGCCAGGCTGGTGTCAAACTCCTGACCTCAGGTGATCCGCCCGCCTCAGCCTCCCAAAGTGCTGGGATTACAGGCGTCGTGAGCCACTGCGCCCGGCCAACAATCAACTATTTTTAAATTAAGGTATATACATTGTTTTTTAGATATAATGCTCTTGCACACTTAATAGACTACAGTATATGTATTTGTAAACATAACTTTTATATACACTGGAAAACCAAAACAATCTGTATGACTCACTTTATTGCGTGATATTTCCTTTACTGCAGTGGTCTAGAACCAAACCCACAGTATCTCTCAGGCATGCCTTTATAGGGTCAGGGGAACAGAGCAGTATACTGAGAAAACTGAATTCTTATGTTTCAGACAGAAAGAATTTTCTAAGCATTGCTTAAGCTATCCATTTCTTAGTTTCCCAATGTATGTTAGCAATATTAAAGCTCCGTGAAGAAACTTTCAGTAAATAATTTTTTTTCATAGAGGCAGGGTCTTGCTACGTTTGGCCAGGTTGGTCTTAAACTCCTGGCCTCAAGTAATCTTCCCACCTTGGCCTGCCAAAGTGCTAGGATTACAGGTGTGAGCCACCTCACCCAGCCAAATTTAACTCTTTAAAAACTAGCATTCCACCACATTTGACTCAGAGTTCTCCTTTTAAGTTAACTCTATGAACATCATGAAGAACTAGTGTTCTTTCCTTGTAACTCATTTGGAGAAGTATTATACTAGACATTTCTCTCAACGATGAAGGCAATCCAATAATCATAACCCTTTGAGTAAGAGCTTTCAAGCTATTACAAATCTACCCAAAAATAATCTTTCAGGCTAAATTTCTCCCCATCTTGTCCACAAGAATACAGTGAAACTCTCATCTTACTGATACTCAGAACATTTTTGCCTGAGGAAAATAATCTGCCATCTTACCTTGATCATTCATACTATCCATTATTGTCATTAATTTCTTTAGCCTTGCCATTGACTCCTGTTCATTTCCTTTGCTCATAAAATCTGTCCCAAAACCAGGGATCATCCCCTACAACAGATTTAAACATAAAGTCAATAGTAGCTTAAGATTAATGGTTCAAAATGTCCACATTTAACTATTAGGTTTAATATTGACACTAAGTCTTAGATATATTTTTACCCGAATGTAAAAATAATTAAAGCAAGTGTATCTATTTTAGAAAATTTAATGAAAACAAAAGAAGGTATAAAGTTTTAAGGATAACTAACCAAGATCTGACTGAAGGGGCCCATTTTCATGATATTTTGAAATTGCTCATACATGTCTCGCAACGTAAACTGACCTGAAATACAATGTAAATAATTCGGATATATTAAAGTATGTACATTTCCATTCAACAAAACTAATTTATTCCTTAATCATGAATTCATCTTGAAGCATATTTATAAAATATACAATCAATAAATATTCACCAAGCAGTTACCATGTGCAAGATGACAGGATGAATGCTGGGGAGAATACATAGACAAAGACAGGTCCTATCATAGAGAAGCTTACATTCTATCTGAGAAGACACATATACAAACACACAAGAAACCTGAAAACAAGGCACATAAACTACACCTACTAGGATGAGTAAAATTTTAAAGGTTGACAATATCAAAAGTTAAAGTGGATGTGGACCACAAAGAACTCCCATATATTGGTGAGAATATAGAATAGCAAGACACTTTAGAAGACTGTTTGGAGTTTCTTAAATAGCTTAGGTATCTATGAACAGGAAAATGGATACACTGTGGAAAAAATATTATTCAGCAATAAAAAGAACAAACTATAGATAAGTACAACTACATGAATTAATATCAAAATATGCTTAGTCAAAGAAAACAGATTGGAAGAAAAAGGATATACTCAGAATTTCTTTATTTTTTTAAGAGGGTTGTGCTCTATCACTGAGACTGGATTGAAGTGGTACAGTCATAACACACTGGTAGCCTCAAACTCTTGAGCTCAAGTGACCGCCTGCCTCAGTCTCCAGAGTAGTTAGGACTATGGATGCATGCCACTGGATTTTTCTAAGAGATATGGGTCTCACTACATTGCCCAGGCTGGTCTCAAACTCCTGACCTCAAATGATCCTCCCACCTTGGCCTCCTAAAGCACTAGGATTACAGTGTGAGCCACCATGCACAGCCCAGGACTTCTATAATATGAAGTATTACTGGGAAAGGGCACAAGCAAACCTTTTAGAGTAACGGAAATGTTCTGTTTCTTGATTGGGTGTGGGTTACTGTGCATTTGTGAAAAAAAGAAAGGTATCCTTAGGATTTGAGCATTTCATTGTATGTATACTAACCTAAGGTTTAAAAACGGGGATGGAACAAGCCAAAAGAGAAAGTATTTTCTATTTATGTCCTAAAGATAAAAAGAGAAAAGGTATTTGTTTCAGGCATTCTGAATGTGAAGTGGCAGTACAGTATCTTAAAAGAAATGTTATACCAGGCAACTAGAAACGCAGAATTAAACAGTGGAAGAGAGGATTAAGGTTGAAATACATATTTGGCCATTTATACAGAAGTGATAATTAAAGCTAGAATAATATAAGAAATCTACAGACATG
Organism: Pan paniscus; assembly: GCF_029289425.2. NCBI lineage: Eukaryota > Metazoa > Chordata > Mammalia > Primates > Hominidae > Pan > Pan paniscus. Next base: position 36,328,501 of record NC_073264.2, on the reverse strand, counting down.
GAACTTAGAGTCTGAAAACAGAAAAGGCAGAAAACAAATATTAGGAACCAAGGAAAACAAGAAAGGTCACTACATGTGGAAATTAGGAGACCCTTGGAGATCTCAGAATGAGTAGAATATTAGAAATAGAAACAAAAATGTAGAGACTTAAGGAGAGTCAGGAGTCAGAAAGGAAACAGAGTAGGAATATACACCCAGCTTCATAGTGGTAGCAGAAACAGTGGTAGGATTATCCAAGATAGAAAAAGGAAGGAGCGGCCAGGCAAGGTGGCTCGCGCCTGTAATCCCAGCACTTTGGGAGGCCGAGGCAGGCAGATCACCTGAGGCCAGGAGTTCGAGATCAGCCTGGCCACCATGGTGAAACCCCATTTCTACTAAAAATGCAAAAATTAGCCGGGCGTGGCAGTGCATGCCTGTAGTCCCAGCTAATGGGGAGGCTGAGGCAGGAGAACTGCTTCAAACTGGGAGGCAGAGGTTGCACTGAGCTGAGATTGTGCCAATGCACTCCAGCCTGGGCGACAAGAGTGAAACTCTGTCTCAAAAAAAGAAAAAAAAAAAAAAAAAAAGAAAAAAAAGGGGCAAAGAGACAGGCAACAAAGGATAAATTCATTCATTCAATAGTTGCTGAAGGCCTACTATGTGCCAGACACTGTGCTAGGTACTGTGAACATAAAAGATGAATAACACAGCTATGACCTCTACTTTCACCTTCAAGCAGGAAAAACAGACATCAAATAATTGTGCTGAATAATATAAAAATTAATTGTAGGAAGTGATAGAAACATCTGTCAGAAGGTTCCAACTCAGTCTAGGGTTCAGGTGAAATGTCCCTGAAGAAGGACATTTAAGGAGAAATCTGAAGTGTAAGTAGCAGTTAGCCATCTTGGCCAGAGGAGATGATGGCAGAGGTAAGAAGAGAGATAGAGGGACTGGCAAAGGCAACAGCCCAGATGTGAGAGACAGGAATGTACATTTGAGAAACTAAAAGAAGTCCAGCATAGCTGGCACACAGAATACTAAGAACAACAATGCTAAAACACAACATGGAAGATGTGAGCTAGACAGTAAAATCAGTTAAAAACTTTAAAAGGGCAATAGAAAGCCACTAAAGAATTTTAAGAAAAGCAGTAATGGGATCAGATTTGCAGTTTTGAAAGATTATTCTGGGCTGTAGTATGAAAAAATACATCAAAGGGGAAGAGTACAGGAAGATGGAAGATCTGTTGAAAGACTTACAATAAGAAGATCTAGGAAAGAGATGAACTAGCATAGTTGAAGGGCGGCTACAGAGAAGGGGATGGAATGGAGATATTTAGGAGGTGGAAACACTTGGACTAGTTAACTGATGGAGAAAGGAGTGGGCAGAGTGAGGAAGAAATAATAATGACACCCAAGTTTCTGACTCTGGCAACAATATAAATGATATTAATATTCATTGATAAGACAACGAGGTGAGAGGTTGGGATGGGAATAAGGATATGCTGAATTTGAGATGTCTATGAAACATCCAAGAATGGTCTAGTAAACACAGATACATGAGTCTGAAGCTCCTGAGAAAGATAACTTCGAATGATCCCTGAGAAACACCAGCATTTAAGAGAAAAGTAAAGGCACAATTATCTGGTAAGATGAGTGAGAAGAAGCAAAGAGGCAGAATAGTTGCTACGGTAATTAAAGATTATTTTTAGAACAACTGGAATGGTCGAGAATAATATACATTGAGTGTTTATGATGTGCCAGACATTGTACATGCATCAGCGAATGCAATCTTCACAACCATATGAAGTAGTTAGTATTATGTAAGTTTTATAGATGACAAAATTGAGGCTAAGTAATTTAAAAAGTTATAAAGCTAAAAAATAGATCAGAGATACAAAAACAGGTATGTTATATTTAAGAACCTGAGCTCCTAATCAGAATAATATCCTTCTCTACAGGAGTGGTCTTTCATGTGGGGTAAAGAAAATGTGGTATATTTAATTTCATCCTTGTGTTCTAACTTACTTTTAACCTGTTTAACTTCAAGGAACCGGCCAAGCACAGTGGTTCACACCTGTAATCTCAGCACTTTGGGAGGCTGAGGTGGGTGGATCACCTGAGGTCAGCAGTTCAAGACCAGCCTGGCCAACATGGCAAAACCCCATCTCTACTAAAAATACAAAAATTAGCCGGGCCTGGTGGTATGTGCCTGTAATCCCAGCTACTCAGGAGGCTGAGGCAGGAGAATCACTTGAACCCAGGAGACGGAGTTTGCGGTGAGCCAAGATTGCACCACTGCACTCCAGCCTGGGTAACAGAGTGAGACGCCGTCTTAAAGAACAGAAAAACTTCAAGGAACCTAGTGAAAGCCTTATTTTAATCTTAATTTTATTACAATAAAGAAAATAAAAATACTGAATTCTGTAACTGCTCAGGTACCTGAGATTTTAAATGATTTGCATATAAATCATCTAAAATAATAAGCAGTGGAAGATCTGACTCTAACAGATATTACATTTCAAATAACTTAATAGTAACTTTATAAAAAAATCAATGGAAGAAATCTGAGATGAAGTGCTTTTTTGTCACTCATATACCATGTTTCAACTTCTCTATAAGTGCTTCATTGTCATCCAACTTCAACTCGTTGACTTTATCTATCAGTCCTTCAATGTCGCCCATACCTATAAGATACAAAAAAGAAAAATTAACAACTAATACTATACCCTGCTTCACATTATACAAAACACATTCACATACATAATAACCTTGTGAGGTTATAATAGGTTAGGTATTCTTACTACACTACACAAATGAGAAAACCAAAGCTAAGAAAGTTAAGTGGCATGGCCAGGAGCGGTGGCTCATGCCTGTAATCCCAGCACTTTGGGAGGCCAAGGTGGGTGGATCACCTGAGGTCAGGAGTTTGAGACTAGCCTGGCCAACATGGTGAAACCCCGTCTCTACTAAAAATAAAAAAAAATTAGCTGGACCTGGTGGTGCACGCCTGTAATCCCAGCTACCTGGGAGGCTAAGGCAGGAAAATCGCTTGAACCCGGGAGGCTGAAGTTGCAGTGAACTGAGATCCCGCCATTGCACTCCAGCCTGGGTGACAAGAGCGAAACTCCGTCTCAAAAAAAAAAAAAAAAAAAGTTAAGTGGCAACAAACAAGTGGCAAAGCAAGGACTGCAGCCCAGGATTTAACTCCAAATTCCATGCTCTCTAACTATACCACCTTGAGACATTGCCAAAGTATTACTGCCCTTACATCCACTATTATTAAAACCACTTGTTTTTGTACTGTGCTCTAAAACTTTTCCAAAGAACTTTCTACTAGATACCTCATTTTACCACTTTCACCACAGAGAGCAGATAACCATTATCTCTATTTTACAGGTAAGGAAACTAAGTCACAGAAAGAAATGATGTGCTTAAATTGGTGAGGACAGAATTAAAATCCTATTTTGTCCTAAAGATACATCGTATTTCTTGGAGATTTTTCTATATCCCCACCACTGTACATACCAAGAAGTTTGCTAATAAAAGGCTGTGTTTTGAAAGGTTCAAAGTCATCTATATGTTCCCCTGTACCAATGAAAATAATCGGACTTTTTGTGGCAGCGACTCTGGAAAAAAAAAGAAAATATAAAATAACCTCAAAAGAACCCCACAAATTTCCAGCAGATCTGAAATTCGAAGTGAATCCGCCTCCAAAGCTAATTAGACAAAGGTACAAAACTCAAGTTTCATTTCACAAGTTATAATAGACCTATATCAGACAGGCTCCAAAATTGTTTCTATTTAAACTTTCTTTATAAACCATATTAGGCTCACTATTGAAACATATTTTAAATGATCAATATGAAAGCTATAAACACATATCCTTCCCCATATAATCCCAAGACAGAGGACAACAGTATCAATGATACTTACGCACTGAGTGCACCACCTCCTTTTGCATGGCCATCAAGTTTTGTCACTATTACTGAGGCTACATCTACTTTATCTTTAAAAGCCTTAGCCTGGGCTTCACAAGCCTGCCCAATGGAGGCATCCATCACATAAACAATGTTATCAGGTTGCTAGAAAGTTTAAATAGAAAAGATACTTTAGAAAAGATTTTTATTGATCCTAAGCAAATGTCATCATTAGAAGCTATAAAACTATATTTAAAGCCAGGCGCAGCGGCTCATGCCTGTAATCCCAGCACTTCGGGAGGCCGAGCCGGGTGGATCACCTGAGATAGTTCAAGACCAGCCTGGCCAACATGGTGAAAACCCCGTCTCTACTAAAAATACAAAAATTAGCATACAAAAATTAGCCAGGCATGGTGGCGAGTGCCTGTAATCCCAGCTACTTGAGAGGCTCAAGCAGGAGAATCACTTGAACCCGGGAGGCAGAGGTTGCAGTCAGCTGAGATCATGCCACTGCACTCCAGCCTGGGCGACAAGAGTGAAACTCCATCTCAAAAAAAAAAAAAAAAAAAAAACCCTACAACATTTACACTATAAATAATTATTCAATCCATAAATATTTGTTGAAGTACTATGTATTATCAGGTACCATCTAGGTCATGAGAACAAAAAGGTAAATGAGAAAATATTTGTCCTAAGAAACTTGCATTCTAGTCAGAGGACATATATAATAAATAGATAAACATTTCAGATGTATAACAACGAAAATGGGATACAGAGTATCAGTTTTGAAGTATGGGAGGCATTTTCTAGTAGGATAGTCAGGGAAGGCCTCTCTGAGGCCTGAATAAAGAGGAAAAGGTTATATGCAAAGATTTGAAAGAATGGCAATCTAGGCAAAAAAAGTACAAAGGCAAATCAAAGTAGAAGAGTGTATACTGAAAACGGATAAAATATACTTGAGGCTACTTCCCTTAGATCTGCTCAACTTGGTCAAAATAACAACATAACTGAAAAGAAACTTATTAGCATTAACCACAAACCAAAGAATTACTGCTAACACTCCAATGTCAAGACATGGGTTCCTAATAATATATGCTGCAGATATCTATAAACTGCTTCTCCTCCCCCAAATTGTTTCCATCACACTTTTAAAGAGACACAAAATGATAATTAATATTTTTTAAAGTATTTAAAAATCTAAGTATTTCCAACTGAATTTTTAAAAAGGAAATTCAACAGAAACTAAAGGCTAATTACTAATTTTTTTTTTTTTTTGGAGATGGAGTTTTGCTCTTGTTGCCCAGGCTGGAGTGCAATGGCGTGATCTTGGCTCACTGCAACCTCTGCCTCCCGGGTTCAAGCTATTCTCCTGCCTCAGCTCCCAGGTAGCTGGGATTACAGGCACCCACCACCATGCCCAGATAATTTTTGTATTTTTAGTAGAGACGGAGTTTCACCATGTTGGCCAGGCTGATCTTGAACTCCTGACCTTGTGATCCATCCGCCCTGGCCTCCCAAAGTGCTGGGATTATAGATGTGAGCCACCATACCCGGCCTAATTACTAATTTTTAAATGTTTTCTTATGCATACTAATAGGATGACTAAGTGAGAAAGGAAATTACTTTTTCATACTTATGAAAATTTTATATTTAATGGAGAACAAAAATAATGAAATTAAGTCCCTACCACATAGATATAGGTGCCCAAAACAAAAATAAATTACTTGGGATCTGCCTCACAGGCAAAGAATAATTTATATTGGTCATATACTCAACCTGGTTTTATAATTAAATTAACCAAAGTCCTAATAATAGTGTTACATTGAAAGCTACTTACTATAGCATTAGCAACTTGAAGCATTTCTTCAAACAAAGAGTCTTCTTGTTTGTGGCGGCCACTTGTATCAACAATAATAATTTCAAAATTTTCATTTTTAAATTTCTCTACTCCTTCAGAAGCAATGATGACAGGATCCATTTCTGTATAGCTATATAACATGGACAAATGATTTAACACAACGACAAAACTTCCAAATACTACTAATTCGGAAAGTTAATTTACCTATAATCTATTTTGAAAAAGCCAAAATGACCCCAATTTCAATTTAGAAGAAGAAAATCTATAAAGTATTAAATACAGAATCTACTTCTAAAAAAGCATGAAGCATTATCCAATTTTCCAATTCCAAAACCCAGTATGATTCTACTGCATGTCTTTTTTGAATGAATTGTGTCTCCTTCAAATTTATTTTTTATATCTTCTTTAATAATTGAACTCATGCTCACAGTGTTTCACACATTTTTCCATTTAACATCCATTTGGGAAGCATTTTATAAAACCAGTAGATATTCTTGTAACAAGCCTGAGCAATATAGTGAGATTCCATCTCTACAAAAAAAAAAAACTAGCTGGCATAGTGGAATATGCCTATAGTCCCAGCCACTTGGGAGACTGAGGCAGGAGGACCACTTGAGTCCATGAGTTCGACACTGCAGTGAGCTTATGATCATGCAACTGCACTCCAACTTGGGCAACAGAGCAAGACCATGGCATGTCTCTTTAAAAATTAACAGGGGTGAAAAAAGAAAAAATATTTCTGTAACACATAACCTTGAGGTTATACAACATTCTATCAGATGGCTGTATCATTTATTAAATAACGCCCTACTATTAGACATTTGACGTTTTTCCAATTTTTTTTTTTAATTTTTATGTATTTATTTATTTATTTTTGAGACAAAGTTTCACTCTGTTGCCCAGGCTGGAGTGCAGTGGTGCGATCTCGGCTCACTGCCACTTCTGCCTCCTGGGTTCAAGGGATTCTCGTGCCTCAGCCTCCCAAGTAGCTAGGATTACAGGCACCTGCCACCAGGCCTGGCTAATTTTTGTATTTTCAGTAAAGACGGGGTTTCACCATGTTGGTCAGGATGGTCTCAAACTTCTGACCTCATGATATGCCCGCCTTGGCCTCCCAAAATGCTGGGATCACATGCATGAGCCATCATGCCTGGCCTCCAATTTCTTCTTTAAATTTATTTATTTATTTATTTTGAGGCACAGTTTTGCTCTTGTTGCCCAGGGTGGAGTGCAATGATGCCATCTCAGCTCACCACAACCTCTGCCTCCCGGGTTCAAGCAATTCTCTTGCCTCAGCCTCCTGAGTAGCTGGGATTACAGGCACACACCACCGCGTCCAGTTATTTTGTATTTTTAGTAGAAACGGGCTTTCTCCATGTTGGTCAGGCTGGTCTTGAACTCCCGACCTCAGGTGATCCACCCGCCTAAGCCTCCCAAAGTACGGGGATTACAGGTGTGAGCCACTGTGCCCGGCCTAAAAAAAAATTTTTTTTTTTATACGGTGTCTAGCTCTGTCACCCAGGCTGAAGGGTAGTGGCACGATCTCGGCTCAATGCAACCTTCGCCTCCCAGATTCAAGCGATTCTTCTGCCTCAGCCTCCCAAGTAGCTAGGATTACAGGCACCCACTACCACGCCCAGCTAATTTCTGTATTTTTAGTAGAGACAGGGTTTCACTGTGTTGGCCAGGCTGGTCTCGAACTCCTGACCTCATAATCCGCCCGCCTCAGCCTCCCAACGTGCTGCGCCCAGCCTGAAAATTTTTTAAATTTATTTTTTGTAGAGATGAGGTCTTGCTATATTGCTCAGGCTGGTGTCCAACTTCTGGGCTCAAGCAATCCTCCCACCTCAGCCTCCCAAAGTGCTGGGATTACAGATATGAGCCACTGTGCATGGCAGTGTTTCCAATTTCCTGATATTAAAAATACAGCCAATATAATTGGTACATAAATGTTTCTTCTTTGACACTATGTTATGACACACTCTTATAAGCTGAATTTGGAACAAATGGTATGACCATTTAAGGCTTTTTGCTTTTATGAGGCAAATCTCTTCCATAGAAGTTTAATCTCATCCCTATTTCACTACATTTTCACAATCCCCAATACAATCTTTGTCAACTTGAAAATCAAGAAATGAGATATTTTAATTTGCACTCTTCTGATTAGTGGCAACTTTTTATATGCAGATCACTATTATCAAATAAAGACACATAATGTTACAAAAAAAGTTTTTCCCCTAAATTAAGAACCACCACCAAAAACTCAGATAGAAATACACTTAATAAGAATATGTGTGTGGCTGCATACAGTGGCTCAAGCCTGTAATCCCAGCCCTTCGGGAGGCTGCGGTGGGAGGATCATTTGAGCCCAGGAGCTTGGGACCAGCCTGGGCAACAAAGGATATTTTATAAGACAGGGTCTTTACAAAAAGTTTTAAAAAAAATTAGCAGGGCATGGTCAGGCGTGGTGGCTCATGCCTGTAATTCCAGCACTTTGGGAGGCTGAGGCAGGTGGATCACCTGAGGTCAGGAGTTCGAGACCAGCCTGGCCAACATGGTAAAACCCTGTCTCTACTAAAAATACAAAAATTTAGATGGGCATGGTGGTGGGCACCTGTAATCCCAGTTACTCAGGAAGCTGAGACAGGAGAATCACTTGAACCCAGGAGGTGGTGGTTGCAGTGAGCCAAGATCGCACCATTGCACCCCAGCCTGGGTGACAGAGGGAGACTCCGTCTCAAAAAAAAAAAAAAAGCTGACAGACAAGAAGAGGCATATAAGTGTTAAAATAAAAAACAGTAACCTACCTTCCATAAAATGGAATTCTTGCTTTGGTAGCATTCTGTTTTAGTTGGTCAAAAGCCCCTAGAAGATAAAGAGTTCATGAATCCTCAAACTTGAAAATAAAAATTATATAAAACAATTTTCAAATTTCAAGACATTACCTGCTCTGAATGTGTCTGCACATATTAAACAGGTCTTCCAACCTTTCCTCTGGTAGTAATATGCTAGCTGGGTGAGAAAAGATTTTAAAATATAATATCATAAAATATAACAAATTATACATATAATTTCTTCTGTTTTTCCTTATTATTTACCTAAGGAGTAAAATAAAACTGCTTATAATTCTCCTGAAAATATTATTAAAGATTTTTGAATGTGGCAAATTTCCTACAAAGTTTTATATTCTAATTGTCATGCAGTAGCATTCAAATATAAAATGATCAAGTAGCAAATGATCATAGCAAAAAATGTTAACTACTATTAATGTTAATTAAAAACAAACAACAACAAAACGATCTAAAAATCATCCTTTTCTCTTTTTCCCTCTCAAACTGTAACATATGTGAAGCTTGTGGAAAAATCTTGTAATATTGTTGAGACACGCAATTTGGGAGAAAGGAGTGGTAAACTGAATTAAAAATTAGCATAAAGCGGTCAAGGCTACAGTAAGCTATGTTTGTGTGCCACTGCACTCAAGCTTGGGCAACAAAGTAAGACTCTGTCTAAAAAAATATGGCATAAGGATATACAAAATGAAGATCTATAGTATGCTGGGTGGGAACCTGAAAAAGGAGTCCTGAGCCATAGAGGATAAAGTAAACTCCATGTTCTCTTCTCCAAAAATCACACACTCACTTCCTGAAAGGATAGGAATGGTCTTTTTTTAATAAAAGAAATCGCATAGTTACAGATGTCTACCTTCTTACAAAAAAGAAATCATAAGAAACTATGAGGACCGCTCCTCTTATCCTACAAAAAACTATTTAAAAACATACATCAAGTAACACAAAATTATAAAGCAACAATATTATTAAAGCCTGGCTTTATAAGATATTTTAATATGTTATTAATATATTTTAATATATCACAACAAATATATTTTCATATAAATATATTTTAATAAAATTTATGTAAATATATTTTATTTTAATATAAATATATTTTAATAAAATATATTTTATGTAAATATATTTTATTTTAATATAAATATATTTTATGTAAATATATTTTATTATATTTTATGTAAATATATTTTATATAAAATAACATTATTTATAATATACAAATGCATTCTAATTAATTATAATTAATAAAATATATATTTCAATATTATAAAGCCAGGCTTTATATTTTCATATTAAATACAAAACTTGATTTATACAAACCTATCTTCCATATGACTTCTTTTTAAATTAAGTTCAATTTACCTTTGAACATGTTGTTGTTTTACCACTCCCTTGCAATCCAACAAACATAATCACATTTTGTTTTCCTTTAGTGGGTGTCCATGCCTTAACTCCAGGGTCTACAAGCTAAAAACCAAAAATAAATTAAAAATAAAATCAGGTTAACATACATGTAAATTCAAAACCCCTTCCCCACAACTTTTTTTTCCTTTTTTGAGACAGGGTCACACTCTTGTCACCCAGGCTGGAGCGCAGTGGCATAATCAGAGCTCACTGCAGCCTCAATCTCCTGGGCTCAAATGATGCTCCGACTTCAGCCTCCCAAGTAACTGGGACTACAGGCACACGCCACCACACCTAGTTAACCAAAAAAATTTTTTTTTGTAGAGACAGGGTCTTGCCATGTTGCCCAGGCTGGTCTCCAACTTCTGGGTTCAAGCAATCCTTCTGTCTCAGCCTCAAAGTGCTGGGATTTCAGGCGTGAGCCACTGTGCTGCCACAACTTTTAAATTATATAAATAAGGACATTTTCATGTAAAAGCTACCATAAGCTATTATAATACAATTATTCCCCTTTGTAAAGACAGAGTAAAATTTAAGAACATAAATTTAAGAAGTCATAATCAAGTCTATACTCCAAACCAATTCAGAGGTAAAGATCTCACAGCATTTTTTAGAACAAGCTGGAGTATAAAATGTGAAACCAAATTTAAGCCACAGGAGGAATCTACAACAGCAGTACAGAAATGTAATACAAAAATGTATATGAAGGCTACACATGAATTTTAAAATTTCCAGTACTGACATTTAAAAAGTAAAAACAGGTGATACTAATTTTAGTATCTACCCCAATACATCTAAAAAATTATCATTTTCATATGTAATCTATATAAAAAATTAATGAGATATTTTACATTTCTTTTCCCATACCAAGTCTGAAAACCTGGTGTGTATTTTATATGTAAAACACATCTCAGTTTGGACTAGCCACATTACAAATGCTCAATAACCACATGTGGCTAGTGGATGCCATACTCGAGAGTGCTAATGTCCATATTCAATTTGACAAATATTTACTTAACAAAATTACAGATTATATGTGAAAGATTTTCCAGGTCAAACTGTAAATTCTCCAATGCCAAATATTTACTGTAAAGTTACTACATTTAGAAGGCTAGTAAAAAATAATAATCAACTTTAAAATCAGTCAGTGGAAAACTGAGGTACATATAGGGACAGTCTCCAAATTAAAAAAGCATGGGACATTTAGGGCCGGGCGCGGTGGCTCATGCCTGTAATCCCAGCACTTTGGGAGGCAGAGGCAGGTGGATCACAAGGTCAGGAGATTGAGACCATCCTGGCTAACACAGTGAAACCCCATCTCTGCTAAAAATACAAAAAATTAGCCAGGCATGGTGGCAGGCACCTGTAGTCCCAGCTACTCTGGAGGCTGAGGCAGGAGAATGGCATGAACCCGGGTGGCGGAGCTTGCAGTGAGCCGAGATCGCGCCACCGCACTCCAGCCTGGGTGACAGAGCGAGACTCCGTCTCAAAAACAAAAAGAAAAAGAAGCATGGGACATTTAAAAAATAATTCACTTGGGGGTCAGTTGTTTGGAGCTTGAAATGTATGATAAAATAATAAATCCATAATAGTTAATGTCCTAGATCAGGGGTTGGTAAACTATGTGCAAATAAAGTTTCAATGGAGGCTGGGTGTGGTGGCTCATGCCTATAATCCCGGCCCTTTCGGCGGGGGGACAAAGGAGGAGGATTCATTGAGACCAGGAGTTTGAGACCAGCTTGGGCAGCATAGCAAGATCTTGTCTCTACTAATTTAAAGAATTGGCCAGGTGTGGTGGCATGCACCTGTGGTCCCAGCTAATCAAGGAGGCTGAGGCAGTAAGATTGCTTGAGCCCAGGAGTTTGAGACTGCAATGAGCTATCATCAGGCCACTGTACTCCGGCCTGGGCAACAGGCTGTAAAGTTATTACATTTCTAGTTATTACATTGAAAAAAATTTCAATCTAATACAGTCATGCCCATTCATTTACCACTTTTTTTGTTTTTTTGAGACAGGGTCTTACTCTGTCACCCAGGCTAGAGTGCACTGGTACAATCAATCATGGCTTACTGCAGTCTCGAACTCTTGGACTCAAGCGATCCTACCATCTCAGCCTCCTGAGTAGCTGGAACTACAGGCATATGCCATGATGTCTGGCTAACTTTAGTATTTGTTTGTAGAGATGGAGTATTGCTATGTTGCCCAGACTGGTTTTGAACTCTTGGCCTCAAGTAATCCTCCAGCCTTGGCCTCCTGAAGTGCTGAGATTACAGGTATAAGCCACTGTGCCTGACCCATTTACTGCTTTTGTGCCACAACAGCAGAGCTGAGTAGTTGCAATAGAAATCACGTGGTCCACAAAGTCTAAACCTTTGAGAGAAAGTCTGCCAAGCCATCCATAAAAATTACATCATCTATATTATACTTGAATTTCAAGGAAAGCCATGAGGTAGAGAAGAGAGGAAAATACATTTTCTTATACCTTTCCTAGGCATCAACCTACCCTTAGGCAAACTTTTGAAATAGGCAAAATCTGTCTTAAACATAAATCCACTTCCCTTCCTCATAGATCCTTTCAGTACACTGATGCTGCTCCACATTCATCTCCATTTTCTACATGTCATGGCAAAATCTCCCAGCTCTCTATGGACCCATTATTTGGAACATATATGTTTTACTAAATAATTTTATAAATTTGTCTTCTCTTCCTCCCACCATCAAGAACAGCAGTTTTCAACTTCTTGGTCTCAGGGCTTCTTTATAATCATGGTAGTTTGTAAAGGTTAGCTGCAATGTAGAATCTGAAACCATATAAACTTTTATACTCGTTACATTAAAATCTGTGATTCCATCTTGCATTTTAAATGAATCTTATACTGGTAAATGATATTGTAACATCACGCACTAGCTATTCACAAAATATTGGTTCACTGAGTTAGGCAGATCTCTCGTCATTGACATATTTCACTATACATAATCAAAAAACTTTATTCATTAATATCAATACTGACCCTCATCAGAAAACTAAGTAGTGGGATACTGTCAAACTCATGATAGAGACAGATGATAGATACAAGTCCTTTTTATTTTTATTTTAGATGGAGTTTCGCTCTCGTGGCCTAGGCTGGGTGCAATGGTGTGATCTCAGCTCACTGCAACCTCTGCCTCCCAGGTTCAAGCCATTCTCCTGCCTCAGCCTCCCAAGTAGCTGGGATTACAGGCATGTGCCACTAGACATGGCTAATTTTTTTTTTTTTTAATTTAGTAGAGACGGAGTTTCACCATGTTGGTCAGGCTGGTCTCAAACTCCTGACCTCAGGTGATCCACCTGCCTCGGCCTGCCAAAGTACTGGGATTACAGGCATGCGCCACCATGCCTGGAAGCTTTATTTATTTATTTATTTATTTTGAGACAGGTCTCGCTCTGTCACCCAGGCTGGAGTGCAGTGGCGTGATCTCGGCTCACTGCAACCTCCACCTCCCGGATTCAAGCGATTCTCCCACCTTACCCTCCCGAGTAACTCGGTTTACAGGTGTAAGCCATCGTTCCCAGCTAATTTTTGTATTTTTTGTAGTGATGGGGTTTCACCATGTTGCTCAGGCTGGTCTCAAACTCCTGGGCTCAAAGAGTAGTAGTCCCAGCTACTAGGAGGCTCAGGTGTAGGGATCACCTGAGCCCAGGGAGGATGAGGCTGCAGCAAGCCATGATCACACCACTGCACTCCAGCCTGGGCAACAGAGTAAGACCCTGTCTCAAAAAAAAAAACCAAAAAAACCAAAAAAACCAAAAACAAATAAACAAAAAACATGGTGGTGCATGCCTGTAGTCCTAGCTTCTCTGGAAGCTGAGGAGAGAAGATCGCTTGAGCCCAGGAATTTGAGGCCGCAGTGAGCTCTGATCACGCCACTGCACTCTAGTTTGAATGACAGGGACTCTGTCTTCAAAAATAAATAAATAAATAAAGAGTCCAGAAACTACTAGTATCATCTGGTGCTACTGCCTTGATTCATACCAGGGAGTTTTACCTACCATTGTTTTCAGTGCAAATGTCAACATAGTACAAAAGTCAAATAATGTCTTAGTATTATGAAAATAATTTTGACCTTGCTTTGTACACCATTGCTCTAGACCATAAGCATCTGAGTATAAGAACCAGTCTTATTTATTTCTGCTATCAGCAGCATTTGGCATACTTCCTGAAATAAAGTAGGTACTCAATAAATGCTTCTTAATAAAGCACTTGATGCTCCAGAATTGCCTACAGTTACGAGCCCCTAACAATAAAAATTTCTGGCCAGGCAAAGTGGCTGACATGTGCAATCCTAACACTTTGGGAGGCCAAGGCAGGTGGATCACTTGAGGTCAGGAGATCAAGACCAGCTAGGGCAACATGGCAAAACCTTGTCTCTACAAAAAATGCAAAAACTAGCTGGGCGTGGTGGCATGTACCTGTAGCCCCAGCTACTTGGGGGGCACTGAGGCAGGAGGATTGTTTGAGCCCAGGAGGTTGAGGCTACAGTGAGCCATGATTGCACCACTACACTCCAGCCTGGGTAACAGAGTCAGACTGTCTCTTAAAAAAAAAAAAAAAAAAAAAAAAAAAAAAAAGGAGGCCAGGCACAGTGACTCATGGTTGAAGTCCCAGCACTTTGGGAGGCCAAGGCAGGCAGATCACTAGGTCAAGAGATAGAGACCATCCTGGCCAACATGGTGAAACCCCATCTCAACTAAAAATACAAAAAAAAATTAGCTGGGCGTGGTGGCACACACCTGTAATCCCAGCTACTTGGGAGGCTGAGGCAGGAGAATTGCTTGAACCTGGCAGGCAGAGGTTGCAGTGAGCAGAGATCATGCCATTGCACTTCAGCCTGAGTGACAGAGGGAGACTCAAAAAAAAAAAAGAAAATATTCAAACAATGTGGGGGAAAAATGATTGTAGAACTAGTGGGCATCTAATGCTCTAAAAATTTTTTTTGTTTGTTTGTTTTTTAAAGACAGGGTCTCACCCTCTCCCCCAGTCGGGAGTGCAGTGGCACAATCACGGCTCACTGCACTCCCGAACTCCTGGGCTCAAGCAATACTCCTGCCTCACCCTCCGGAGTAGCTGGAACTACAGATGTGCACCACCATGCCCGGCTAATTTTTGTATTTTTAGCAGAGATGGGGTTACACCATGTTGGCCAGGCTGGTCTCGAACGCCTGACCTCAGGTGGTTACCCGTCTCAGCCTCCCACAGTGCTGGGATTACAGATGTGAGCCACTGCACCCGGCCTGCACCAGCTATTTTTATCAATTTTTTTTTTTTTTTTAATAGAGACTGGTTCTCACTATGTTGCCCTGGTTGGTCTCAAACTCCTGGCCTCAAGCAATCCTCCCACCTCCGCCTCCCAAAGCACTGTGATTACAGGCATGAGCCACCATGCCTGGACTAAAATAATTTTTTTAACAGCTCCTTTCTTTTTTTTTTTCTACAACTGAGCCCATATATATTTTTTAAGCTCTAAGATTTTCACCATAATTTGCATGATCAGCAATAAGGTGAGGCAGGGCAACCGGCTATATTTACTATTTGAAAATAAAACTTTCACTAATTCAAAATTGCTCATAATCTAGGCAAGAATTGGGATACCTGGTCTTTGCAAAGGGAATTCCTTACACAACGAACAGTGTAGAAAAGAATACTTGCTATATGTGACTTTGCCATACAAAAGCAGGACCATCACTAGGCAAAACATGATAGTGAAAGAGGAAAAACTTAGGCCCTTCCATCAACAAATCTGTAGTGAAATTTCACTCATCGCATCTTGGCTTCGGCATTTTATGCAGGAATAGTACTAGCCTTCATATCTGCACTCAGAATTATGTATATTCAGTAAAGTCTACAATAAAAATAGGTCCTGGCCAGGTGCAGTGGTTCACACCTATAATCCCAGCACTTTGGGAGGCCGAAGCGGGCGGATCGCCTGAGGTCAGGAGTTCAAGACCAGCCTGACCCACATAGAGAAACCCCGTCTCTACTAAAAATACAGAATTAGCCGGGCATGGTGGTGCACGCCTGTAATCCCAGCTACTCGAGAGGCTGAGGCAGGAGAATTGCTTGAACCCAGGAGGCGGAGGTTGCACTCCAGCCTGGGCAACAAGAGCGAAACTCCTTCTCAAAAAAAAAAAAAAAAAAAAGTCCCTAAGAAAACTCAATAATCCTTTCATTAATATTTTAATACAGATGAATATTCCATAAAAAACA
This sequence comes from Pan paniscus, assembly GCF_029289425.2. Classification (NCBI taxonomy): domain Eukaryota; kingdom Metazoa; phylum Chordata; class Mammalia; order Primates; family Hominidae; genus Pan; species Pan paniscus. The sequence goes on along the minus strand of NC_073264.2, from coordinate 36,312,248 downwards.
TTTAAAAATTCTGAAATATTTGTAGTGCTAACGCGTTTTTATCCACTGAGTATAGAATCACAGCACAATCTTCATATACTTTTACCTTCACAAGTTCTTTAAATACAGCATGCTGAATCATTTTTCTTTTGTTAAGACCAGATGCCATCTCTTCAAGATCAATAGCAGACCTTTATGATGGTGGTTGGTGATTGGGGTGGGGAGGAGAAAATCAGTTAAGAAACTCTAAGAAAAAGAAGCTTCTGCTCCAAAGAATGTACAACGTTCAGTCATTCATATTAATAGTCTTCCAATTAACATGCATGTAATTACTACAGACTCGTAAGTCTATATCATAAAGAGTTTTCCCATGAAGTATTAGATGCAAGACTTTGGTTTTCAAGGATTACACTTGAAAGTATAAACATAAATTTGTCCTAATATTACCACAAAGAACTAGTTTTATTTACTTTTCTTGCAGCTTATATATTTTATATATCTTTACAACAGAAATCAGGACTACTTTCTCTATTTCTTTTCTTTCTTTCTTTTTTCTTTTTTTTTTGAGACAGTCTCACTATCAGCCAGGATGGAGTGCAGTGGCATGATCTCGGCTCACTGCAACCTCTGTCTCCCAGACTCAAGCAATTCTCCTGCCTCAGCCTCCTGAGTAGCTGGGATTACAGGCGTGTGCCACCATGCCCGGCTAATTTTTTGTATTTTTAGTAGAAACAGGGTTTCACCATGTTGGCCAGGCTGGTCTCGATCTCCTGACCTCGTGATCCACCCACCTCAGCCTCCCAAAGTGCTGGGATTACAGGCGTGAGCTACCGCGCCCGGCTACTTCCTCTATGTCTAAATGCTTAAATGCTGGTAGCCCCACAACTAATCTCAGTCTAACAATACAAGGAGAGATGTCTAAAGCATGGTAAGAGATAAGACTCAGGCAGTTAACTGAGCTACCTGTATTGCTCTGTGTGTCCTACCAACTCAGTGCCTCTCCCAATGAATATGATAACTGAGACCAAACACATTAATTCTTCATTCAAATATGAAACAGAGAAACCAAAAGGAGAACAAAAGAGAATACAGTCCTCCAATAATGAAGGTTGATTAAGATCATCTTAAGCCTAAAAAGAATAAAATGGCAGTACTTTTCTATGAAGAACCTGAATTGTTAAAAGGCTTTATATATTAAAATACTATACAGTATTTAATAAAATCCATCCAAATAAAAGACTAGTAAAATAGAAAAAAATATGTAATTAAATGAAAATCACATGTAGTTTATTCTTTGAACCATCATTATGGAAACGTACTACACATGCTCTCGCCCAACATATGAGCTCCAACACAGCACTTTTCCAGTGGTGCAGAGCAGAAATGATTCCTGATACAGCAAACACTTCTAGTTAGCACCTCTTTCCAGTAAACTCAACTCAACTGTGCCTGTGTTTTACCTGATTGATTTAACTTACTTAACATTTTCTCTTAGTTGCTTCACTAGTTTAATATTAACATCTGCTTCCAACAAAGCGGTACAGACTTCTTTTAGCATAGCATTCAATACCTGAAAATAAAGAAATAAATGAAATTTAAAGCACCCAATGTTTCATTTCAGTTCCATAAAAACAATTGTTGATCACTTACATAACCACAGCTTAGTAATACCACACTACTGGGTTTTTCAGTTAGTTCTTGGAGAGATAATTTTATTAAATGTTTAGTCATTTTGTCAAAATAAGAGACCCCATTTAGTTTTACACCCAAGTATTAATTACCACAATTTTATTCCTATATAAAAGTAATTATAGGCTGGGCATGGTGGCTCACGCCTGTAATCCCAACACTTTGGGAGGCAGAGGTGGGCAGACCACTTGAGGTCAGGAGTTCAAGAACAGCCTGGCCAACATGGCGAAACCTCATCTCTACTAAAAATAGAAAAATGAGCTGGGCATGGTGGCACGTGCCTGTGATCCCAGCTACTCAGGAGGCTGAGGCAGGAGAATCACTTGAACTCGGGAGGCGGAGGCTGCAGTGAGCCAAGATAGTGCCACTGCACTCCAGCCTGGGCGACAGAGTGAGACTTTGTCTCAAAAAAAAAAAAAAAACAAAAACACACACACACACACATACACACAAAGTAATAATAAAGACAATATTCAAGCCAAAAAAAAGTTACTACAAATAGATGTTGCCTTTGATGTTTTCTACTTTATTGAAGAGCTCCTGTCACTATTATGTAGTGGTATATAGTTACAATATTTGCTTTTCTTTTTTTTTTTTGGAACAGAGTTTCAGAGTTTCGCTCTTGTTGCCCAGGCTGGAGTGCAATGGCGTGATCTCGGCTCACTGCAACCTCCGCCTCCCAGATTCAAGAGATTCTCCTGTCTCAGCCTCCCTAGTAGCTGGGATTACAGGCGCCTGCCACCACGCCCAGCTAATTTTTTGTATTGTTAGTAGAGATGGAGTTTCACTATGTTGGCCAGGCTGGTCTCAAACTCCTGACCTCAGGTGATCCACCCGCCTCAGCCTCCCAGAGTGCTGGGATTACAGGTGTGAGCCACCACACCCGGCTTAATATTGCTTTTCTTAAAAACTGGACAATTATGGAAGTAAATGTGACAGAAGAAAGTTACCCAGTCTTGTCATTTTTACTTAGAGCAGCAGAATACAGGTGGAAAGGAGGCTACTCTCCATTAATAACCTATCATCATATGTTTGTTGAATTGCAAGGCACTGTAGTTAAAAGGTCATAAAATTAAAAGTCTTAAGAAAAGATGAGGCTTTAGCCACTCATGTATATAAAGTGCTCACACACTAGAATGTAAACTCTATGAGGGTAGGAATTTTAGTCTATTTTGTTCACCGCTGTATCTCTGGTGCCAGCAAAAATGTCTGCAAAAACATAGGCCCTCAAATATTTCTTGACTGTTCTCTCTCCTTCAACTCACTTCATATGCCCTACAGAGAGAGGCTTACCAGTTTTCTCTATCCCTCATTAAACGGGTCTGCTAAAATTCGAACTGATCTTTCACTAGAGGGCTTTCTCCTTGTTAATTAGCTAGCAGCACAGTATCAAGAACAGAGAAGCTGCCAATTTAAGCAACAGCTGTTACTCTACCTCCCACCAAGAACTCCTCCCCTGGTTTCCTTTCCTTTCTACTGTAAACACAAAGAACATAAGGGCTACACAACAGGGAAAACTGTTTGGAAAGTTGTTTTATATATTTGGAATTACAAGACCAAACAATGATTTAAGTTATGATTTATTTTTTAATAAGCAGTATTAGAAAAAGCCCTGTATGAGGAACTAGGAAAAAAAGGTTCTAATCCTGGTTCTTCCAAATAAATAATCACATGAAACTGACTTTGGTTCTGTTAAATAAGAGGCTGAACTAAATGATCTCTAAGATGGTCTCAAAATTATTTAATTCCGTTAGCTTAGTATTGAGATCAAATTCCATGTAAGAATTCTACATAAGTTTTCTAACCTCCAAGTTAGAAAGTTTATTTGAAACTTAAAACCATTTTCTATGGTAAATGCTATTTTTCCTATTTTATACACTAAGGAATCTAAGGTTTAGTTGCCCCAATTTACATCGTACAGCTGCTAAATAGCTACAGTGGGACTAACCAATGTCTTCTAACACCAAATTCAGTACTTTTCCATTGTTGATACAAAATATAAAGTATACTTGTGAACCACAGTCATCTTTTTCAATTAATAAACCACTAAGATACAATCTGTGGGGGACAAATGGAACAAAGAAATATCTTAAAATAATATAGCCGGGAAGAAAAGTATTTTAATATCATCTAAGGAGTGGCTTACAAAATCTCCAAAAAACTGAAGATTTCAAAGAAAATGAATCAAAACAGACAAGATGGAAATGCTAGCCTTTTATAAAAATGCTAAATAAAAGTCACAAAGAAAAGGACAGATAAGCACAGGCCTAGCCAAGAAGAAAGAAGCAGGGTAATGAAATTTTAGGTCTATATCAATAAAGAAAACAAAAGTACAGTTCCAGATTTAAGCCACTTTCAAAAGATAAAATATGTTATTTTTACATGTAAGTTAAGGTCAGTTTTTTTTGGATTTTTTTTTGGAAAATTCTTTATAGAAAGTTGAAGTAAATTTGAAGTTGTAGTTAATTTGTCAATAAAACACTACTTACTGTATCCACTTTTAGGCTTTTATCTACAAGTATTAAGTCTCCATCAAAATACATATAAATACAGGGATTATGAATAAGCCATCTTCCCAATGCTAGTGATAATATACAATCATATATATTTCATACAATATTTTACATACCTCTTCATTGATAATGGTGGCATTGCTCAACGAGCGTAATGCTGATGTTATTTTTCTTCCAAGGTCTGCTAGAACCATCTTGACAGCTTTAAGATGTACTTATGAAGAACTCTACAGCAGAAAAAAAATTAAGTGAGAATAATCAATTTCACTTCCCATGACTGAAGAGTTCTAAAGAGTATTTAAGTTCAAATTACTCTAGTGTTTAGATACTGTAAGATCACCTTCCATAGCCTCAACCTGTGCTTAAATACAGTGATGTCATAAAGATAAAACTGCTACTTGGTTATGATGCCTTATATTTGAATACTTAATTGGAATCTTGTATATGAATCAGCAAATTTAACATGTCAAATAACATACTTTGAGGAAATAATGACATAATCTCACATTAAATATGTTCTTTTTTTGGCACAATACTTATGAATAACTGAATTATGTATCATGCACATTTTTAAATTAAAAGAGGAGAAAAAGGTGAAATCTCCAGGAATACTGCCTAATTTCCCACATTAAAGGACTCTGCAAACTATTTTGATTCTTGCTCCTAAGCAAAAAAAGAAAAAAGGTTTTAATAACTTTTCTAGTACAAAAAAAGCAACTGTTCAGCTATCAGCTATATCGAAGCGCTATACTAAGTGATTCCACATACATTATTTCATTTTATTCTTCTAACCACAAAGGAAAGAGGTATTTTACTCTTTTTTTTTTTTTGAGACAGGGTCTCACTCTGTCACCCAAGCTGGAGTGCAGTGGTGTGATCACAGCTGACTGCAGCCTCAACTTCCTGGGCGCAGGAAATCCTCCTGCCTTAGCCCCCCAAGTAGCTGGGACCACAGGTGCATGCCACCATGCCCAGCTAATTTTTATTATCTGTAGAGACGGGGTCTCACTATGTTATGTTGCCAAGGCTAGTTCTCTTCCCATTTTAAACCTGTTTCTGATTCCAGGAAAACTCTAAAATAAAATAATGATTTAAGTTATCATTTATTATTAATAAGAATTATTAGAAAAAGCCCTTGATGAGGAACTGAAAATAAAATTCTGATCCTGGTTCTTCCAAAAAATAGTCACATGCAACAGACTTTCTGTTTCAGTTAACTAAGAGTCAAAAACACTTTCCAGCTCTAAAATCTTACTGTTTTATAAAAGTATTACATATTAGATGTACTTACTATTTGTAAGGATGCATGGGCTTATGGATGATAAACAAGCAAATATGATTTGTAGTCCCTGCCCTCAAGATGCTTACCTACTAGCTGGTAAGACAAGGCACACAAATGAACACTAAAATAAACACTAAGAGAGAATTCCTCCTGTCTGACTGCTAACAGGGACATCAGCTTTTCTTGCCTTCAAACTGAAACACTGGTTCTTTGTGGGTCTCAAGCCTTTGGATTAAAACTACATCAATGGCTCTCTGAGTTCTCAGGCCTTCAGATTCAGACTGGATCTACACCATGGGCTCTCCTGGGTCTCCAGCTTGCCAACTCATCCTACAGATCTTGAAACTTAAGTCTCCATAACGGCCTGAGCCAATTCCTTATAATAAATACATATCTTTATATCCATTTCTCCCTCTCTCTCTCTACACACACACACACACACACACACACACACACACACACACACACACACACCCCTTATTGATTCTGCTTCTCTGGAACAAGAAAAAAAAAAAAAAAAGGAAAAAAAAGGCCAGGTACAGTGGCTCATGTCTGTAATCCCAGCACTTTGGGAGGCCAAGGAAGGAGGATCACTTGGGCTCAGGAGTTGGAAACCAGCCTGGGCAACATAGCAGGCAGGACCTCAACTCTTTAAAAAAAAAAAAAAAAAAAGTAGCCAGGCATGGCGGCATGTGCCTGTAGTCCCAGCTACTCCGGAGGGTGAGGGGAGGATTGCTTGAGCCAAGGAGGTCATGATCACACCACTGCACTCCATCCAGCCTGGGTGACAGAGTGAGACTCTGTCTCCACAAAAAAAGAAAACAGAAAAGGAAGAATTTTAGACTAAGGCAGAGAGTATAGGCTTTATTGGAAAGACTTGAGTATGAATTTGGTCCTGAAATAAGAGTAGAATTTGAGTAAGTGGAGAAGACAAAAGGGAATTTGAGGAAGATGAAATAGCATAAGCAGAAATGGAGAGAGAGGTAAGTCTGGGACATACTTATGCCTTATATATGCACTGTACTTATGGATCACTGAGCATTATTTAGGGGACAGGAAACAAAACATTCTGCTTAGGACAGAGGTGTATACAGTTAGAAGGAAACAGAGATTTCAAAGGGCTCTAAAAACACGGTCTGGGGAATATCAATTTTCCAATACGAACAATATTAGCAGAAAAGGTAACTCTTCAAAACAACTGTTTTGGTAACCCTTCCAAACTAATGTAGTCTAATTTAGTCAACCAAGATTATCCAGACTAGATCCCTTCTACAGAATACACAGGAGATTAAAAATAAGAGAAACAGCAGCAGGCGTGGTGGCTCACGCCTGTAATCCCAGCACTTTGGGAGGCCGAGGTGGGTGGATCATCTGAGGTCAGGAGTTCGAGACCAGCCTGGCCAACATGGCAAAACCCTATCTCTACTAAAAATACAAAAAAAAAATTAGCTGGGCATGGTGGCAGGCACCTTTAATTCCAGCTACTCAGGAGGCTGAGGCAGGAGAATCGCTTGAAGATGGGAGGCAGAGGTTACAGTGAGCTGAGATCGCGCCATTGCACTCAGCCTGGGCAACAAGAGCGAAAGTCCGTATTAAAAAAAATAAATTTTGGGCCAGGTGCGGTGGCTCATGCCTGTAATCCCAGCACTTTGGGAGGCCGAGGCAGGCGGATCACCTGAGGTTGGGAGTTCGAGACCACCCTGACCAAAATGGAGAAACCCCGTCTCTACTAAAAATACAAAATTAGCCAGGTATGGTGGCACATGCCTGTAATGCCACCTACTTGGGAGGCTGAGACAGGTGAATCGCTTGAACCCGGGAGGTGGAGATTGCGGTGAGCTGGAGATCATGCCATTGCACTCCAGCCTGGGCAACAAGAGTGAAACTCCATCTCAATAAATAAATAAATTAATTAATTAATTTTAAGACAAACAGGAAGATGAAATAGCTGACTCATTCACCATAGAGAAAGTAAAGAGGTGAGAGGAATCATAAAAAGGCAGGAAGGGAAAATGCATTCGAGGACCTATCACTGGCAAACAGATATCCCAGGCTGAGCTATAAATTAAACACTACACTTTCACTCAAGTACAATTTGGTAATTTAGAACTTAAAAAAAACTTACTACCAATACTTGATGAAATTGAAAAAAAAAATTGCTTACCATAAGATTTTTTTACAATTACATTGTTACTTAACCTGAGAGCCAACCACCTCATGGAAAAGATCCAGGACTTTTTATTTCTTATGCCATACCCATTATACAAAATAATTATTGATCCTTAAATTAATATTCTTCATTTAAGAAATAAGATTCAGATGTTTCAGTTTATATCCTTCACCATGGTGGCACTGGGAGTGATAGAATCCTATTTATGACACCACAATTAACTTTTTTAGAGGTCATGTCATAAACAGATCATCTTTCATTTTAAAAAGCTATACTAAGCCAGGCATGGTGGCTTACGCCTATAATCCCAGCACTCTGGGAGGCCAAGGCAGGCAGATTGCTTGAGGTTGGGAGTTCAAGACCAGTCTAGCCAACATGGTGAAACCCCATCTCTACAAAATATACAAAACTTGGCCGGGTATGGTGGTGCACTCTGGTAGTCCCAGCTACTCAGGAGTCTGAGGCAGGAGAATCACTTGAACCCAGGAGGTGGAGGTTGCAATGAGCCGAGATCACATCACTGTACTCCAGCCTGGGAGACAGAGTGAGACTCCATCTCCAAATAAATAAATAAATAAATAAATAAGCCATACTAGTTAACTTTTTGGGGGGCAAACTTTAGGAAGTGTCTTTATTTTAATTTTTTTAATTAATTCATTTTAGATTCAGAGGGTACATGTGTATGTTTGTTACATTGGTATACTGTGTAATGGTGGGGACTGGACTTATACACACATGACCCAAATATTGAACCTTGAACCCAAGAGGTACTTTTTCAGTCCTCAGTCTCCTCCCAAACTCTCCCATTTTGGAATGGTCTGTGTCTACTACTTTCGTCTTTATGTCCATGTGTACCTATGTTTAGCTCTCACTTATAAGTGAGAACATGAGATACTTGATTTTCTGTTTCTGAATTAGTTCTCTTAGGATAATGGCCTCCTGCTCCATCCATGTTGCTGCAAAGGACATGATTTCATTCTTTTTATGGCTGCCTAGTAAATTCTTAAATATAAATCTAACTTTCCATGTTAACTGGTTGTTTTAAATTTAAAAATTTTAAAAACTTCTGTGAGGTTTTCCAATATACTTTTCCTTCTGCAAGTAGTTACTGGCAGTGTGTATTTTAAAACATTTTTGCCTTAAATTAAAAAAAATATATTTTATTATATAATACATGAATACATATAGTTTTAATATATAAAATAACAAAATCTGTCCGGGCCCAGTGACTCACGCCTGTAATCCCAGCACTTTGGGAGGCCAAGGTGGGTGGATCACCTGAAGTCAGGAGTTCAAGGCCAGCCTGGCCAACATGGCGAAACCCCATCTCTACTAAAAACACAAAAATTAGCCAGGCTTGGTGGCAGATGCCTGTAATCCCAGCTACTCGGGAGGCTGAGGCAGGAGAATCGCTTGAACCAGGAGGTGGAGGTTGCAGTGAGCCGAGATGGTGCCACTGCACTCCAGCCTGGATGACAAGAGCAAAACTCCGTCTTAAAACACAAAACACAAAAACAAAATAAAATCCTGCATTTCAGTAGAGGAGTAAGAACATCTAATAATACCTTTAACTTACAGTGTTTCCTCTACAATGTCCAAGGATGATGTGTTCCTGAAAACTCCGTGTTAGAATTTTGCTTAAAATCTCAATGACTTCCATTGCACACAGATGTAAAGTCCTCAGAATGGACTGTAAGGCCCCCTCCACCCCCCACCCCCAACACACACGCATGACTGATTTTAATCATACTGACCTCCTTGCTATTGCTGCTACACATTTCCACCTCAGTGTCTCGGTACTAGCCAGCATGCTCTTCCTCTGCTTGACAACATAACTCCCTCCCTCATTTCCTTCAGATTTGTCCAGATGCCATTTCTCAATGAGGTCTTCCCTAATCACTTATTTAAAACTGCAACCCTCTTCCCTTTATTTTTTCCTATTGTTCTATTATCAACTGACATATGGCTTATTTATATTATTTGTCATCTATAATCTCACTATTGAAATGTAAGCTGTGGCCAGGTGTGGTGGCTCATGCCTGTAATCCCAGCACTTTGGGAGGCCGAGGTGAGTGGATTGCCTGAGGTCAGGAGTTCGAGATCAGCCTGGCCAACATAGTGAAACCCCATCTCTACTGAAAATACAAAAATTAGCCAGGCGTGGTGGCAGATGCCTGTAATCCCAGGTACTCAGAAGGCTGAGGCATGAGAATCGCTTGAACCCAGGAGGTGGAGGTTACAGTGAGCCCAGATCGTGCCACTCACTGCACTCCAGCCTGGGTGAAAGAGCAAAACTCCATCTCAACAACAACAACAACAACAAAAAAAAAAAGAAAAGAAAAGAAAAGAAATTTAACCTGCACGAGGGCAGGGATTTTTGCCTCTTTTGCTTTCTCCTGTGAGCTCACTGCTTTATCTATCCTCAGCCTTATACAGTAAATCCTTAATAAAAATGAACATTATGAATGAATGAAATGATGTATTTAAGGCCTTAGGGAAAAAGCGAGACCAGAGAACTAAAGTCATGAAAGGCACTGCAAATATCTTTAAAAGCCACTAAAATAAATCAATGAAGATAATATGATGAATCAAAAGAAAAACAATAACTTGGGTAATTTATACTGTACATTAAATATATTTATTTGTCATTACTTATAATTCTTCTTCAGAATTTCCCTGCCATGCATTTCCAACAAGATACTTAAAAATTAACCTCACCTTGTTCTAATATGTACACTAAAGTGAAAAATACCTTTTGTATGTTAATAGCTAAGCCTAAATCTCAGGTTGGAGTAATCTACAATTCAAGTACACTCTCAAGATTCTCTTGCCTAACTAAAACGATTTATAGAAATAAATCTGTATATGCTAGAATTTCACAAAAGAAGAATCTCTACTTAGATGGGGCTTTTAGAAAGGTAAGAGATTACCACACAGTACTTTCTTACAGTTGAACATCTATTATCTCATTTCACTCTTACAACGATTTTATGATATAAGCAGGATAGGGAATAGAACAGCCGTTCCCTGCCAAAAAAAAGCAAAATGACTTCCCATAGTCCTTTGGCTAGAGTATGAATGAAGCTTTAAATTATAGGGTTGAATACACCTGCTGGAAACTGCAAGGACAAATTTTGCTGCTATGCTATAATAGAAGAAATCACATTTTAATCATATTTAAAGATGTATATTCCTCTTTGTGGAGGAGTAATTGCAACGTTCAGAAAGAAATGATAACTATCACTGCAATCAGACCAGTACATACAAGGACTGATCCTGGCTCGAGTCACAGGGTCTTCTAACTGGGGTCTGACTAGGATTTGGATAGTAAGCAATAGAAACAGGCTGAAGTTTGGGGTGCCCTAAGTAAGGCAAGCACAGGGCCAAGTATCACACTTACTTGCTGCAGTGTGAAGTACTAGAAAGAGCATAGATTTTGGAGTCTGACAGACTTAGATTCAAATCCTAGCTCTGTTACATACTGGCTGTGTTGCTTTGGGCAAGTTACTTAATCTCTCTGAGCCTCACTTTCCTCACTTGCAAAATGAAGATACCATTACCAAGGTAGTTACCCTGAAGGGCTGTTGTGAGGATTAAATGAGACAATACATATAAAGCTGTCTTCAAAAACCTAGCATATTAACTATTAACTTCCTTTCTTTTTTTAATGATACCAACTATCTCTCTCTGTATTATATGGAGTGTAAGTAAGCTGGAAATTTTCTGAACAATCTTACAGAAGTGTCTGTCCCATCATTCAGGAACCACTCCTGGAATCTTTAAAATTTAGTGGCAATTACAACTGCCAGATTATTATTCAACAGAAGCTGCAGTGTCCAAAAACCCACCTTTCTCTACATAAACAATTATAAATATTCCTGCCAGATTTGCCTGATCTGAGATTATATAAACAGAGTCTAATGATTAGCTATGTCAAATCCTATTACAACATAATCCCTACAAAAAAGTTCTTTTTTTTTTTTGAGACAGAGTTTTGCTCTTGTTGCCCAGGCTGGAGTGCAATGGGGCAATCTCAGCTCACTGCAACCTCCCGAGCAGCTAGGATTACAGGTGCCCACCACCACGCCCAGGTAATTTTTTGTATTTTTAGTAGAGACAGGGTTTCACCATGTTGGTCAGGCTGGTCTTGAACTCCTGACCTCAGGTGATCCACCCACCGTGGCCTCCCAAAGTGCTCGGATTACAGACAGGCATGAGCCACTGCGCCTGGCCAAAAGTCCTTTCTTCTAAGTCCTTGTCAATGACTTTTTGAATCAATATTAGCCTCAAAAACTAAATATACTTAGAAAAATTACTTCTACATAGTACAGTCAGCCTTCTGTATCTGGGGCTTCACAACCATGGATTCAACCAATTACAAATCAAAACATTCAGAAAAAAAATTGTGTCTCTAGTGAACATGTACAGACTTTTCTTGTCATTATTCCCTAAACAATACAGTATAACAAGTATTTTCTTAAGGATATAAATATGGTATAACAACTATTTACATTTTGTATTAGGTATTGATCTAGAGATGCTTTAAAGTATATGGAAGGATGTGCATAGGTCATATGCAAATACTACACCATTTTACATCAGGGACTTGAGCATCCTCTGATTTTGGTCCTGGAATCAATCCCCCCCAGATAGCAAGAGACAACTGTATACTTTTCTATAAAGCAGTCAAAGGCTAATAACCAGTATTTGCTTTTCTGACTTTAATACTAAATATTTTTCTTAATTCTGCACAGCATATGTGTTCATAGTCTAGGACCACAGAAAAGTAAATTTAGTTAACAAAATGGCCTATAGGTATTGTATTTAGTAAAATATATACATTATATATATATGTTATATATATATATATTTTTTTTTTGAGATGGAGTCTCACTCTGTCGCCAGGCTGGAGTGCAGTGGTGTGATCTCAGCTCACTGCAACCTCCACCTCCTGGGTTCAAGAGATTCTCCTGCCTCAGCTTTCTGAGTAGCTGGGACTACAGGCGCATGCCACCACACCCACCTAATTTTTGTATTTTTAGTAGAGACGGGGTTTCACCATGTTGGCCAGGATGGTCTCGACCTCTTGACCTCGTGATCCACCCACCTTAGCCTCCCAAAGTGCTAGGATTACAGGCGTGAACCACCGCACCCAGCTTAGTGAAATATGTTTTAATGACTAATTTTACAATGTTAATTATGACTTTCAAATTTAGGAATTGTTTTTCATGCTGAATCTACTTATTCCCCAAGGAAATAATTCACCTTTATGTTCTGTGATTACAAAATGATGTATCTTCACTGTAAAAGTTAAAACATTACAGAAATATTTAAGGTAGAAAATATAATTCCCCTAATTCTACCCACTCCCATACCATGGTAACAACCAATAATAATCTGGTATATATTAATATGGATTGTATTTTCTAGGTATATTAATTTAAGCAAGGTTTCCCAAGAATTTATGGTTTTGGCGGGGAGTAAAGAGGGGAGCAAAAATTAGGAAAATTCTTTTGTAAAATATGCTTGCTAATGCTAAAAACAGGCTTAAATGCAAAAGGCAGACTACAAAACTGCATATGTAGTATAATCCATATTTTGTTAAACACAGTCTAAAAACAAGTATTAAAAAATATTAGCCATCAGGGAATTGTAAATCAAAATCTTAATGAGATATCATCCAAATACTTGTACATGAATGGTCAGAGCAGCATTATTCATAATAGCCAAAAAGTAGAAACAACCCAAATATCCTTCAACTTATGAACGGATAAGTAAAATGTAGAATAAAATACAAAGGTATATCAGTAGGCAATAAAAAGAAATGAAGTACTGAACATATGCCACAACATGGATTAATCTTCGAAACATAAGTGAAAAAACCCAGTCACAAAAGACCACATATTATGGTTCCATATGAATTGTTCAGAATACATAAATCTACAGAGACAGAAAGTGGATTAATAGTTGCTTAGGGCTCAGGAGATGGAGTAAAATAGGGAATGATTGCTAATAGGTATGGGGTTTCTTCATGGGATAATAAAAATGTACGAAAATTGATTATGGTGATAGTTGCACAACTTTCTAAATACACTATAATCCTTTCAATTGTACACTTTAGGTGAACTGTGTAAGAATTATGTGTGTGTGTGTGTGTGTGTGTATATATATATATATTTTTTTTTTTTTTTTTTTCAGACGTCGTGTCTCTCTGTCACCCAGGCTAGAGTGCAGTGGCAAGATCTCGGCTCACTGCAACATCTGCCTTCTGGGTTCAAGCGATTCTCCTGCCTCAGCCTCCCGTGTAGCTGGGACTACATGGAGTGCCACCATGCTCGGCTAATTTTTTGTATTTTTAGTAGAGATGGGGTTTCACCTTATTAGCCAGGATGGTCTGGATCTCCTGACCTTGTGATCTGCCTGCCTTGGCCTCCCAAAGTGTTGGGACAGGCTTGAGCCACCGCACCCAGCCAACAATTATATTTTAATAAACTGTTAAAATAACATTTGTTATCTCTGGATGATGAATAACTAGCAATTTTTTTTTTTTTTGAGACAGAGTCTCACTCTGTGCCCACTGGAGTGCAGTGGCACAATCTCGGCTCACTGCAACCTCTGCCCTCCGAGTTCAAGCGATTCTCCTGCCTTGGCCTCCCAAGTAGCTGGGATTACAGGCGCCTGCCACCACACCCGGCTAATTTTTTATATTTGTAGTAGAGATGGGTTTTCACTATCTTGGCCAGGCTGGTCTTGAACTCCTGACATCATGATCCACCCGCCTCAGCCTCCCAAAGTGCTGGGATTACAGGCGTGAGCCACCGCGCCCAGCAATTTTTATTTTCTTATATCTTTTTCTAATTTCCAATTTTTTAGTAATGACTGAGAACATTATTTTTTAAGTCAAGGGAAAATTATTTTCCAAACGCTCCTTGTGAGAATTAGAGTGCAACTAGTCAACAGACTAGAGGTTGGGATGGAGCTGCCACTTGTATTCATTTACTCATTCATTAAACACCTACTATGTACTCCAGAAATTGTCCCAGCATGAGAGAAGTTCTAATTCCTAATCAAATATAACAGTTTAACACAAGACTCCCTTCAAAAGATAAATTATGCATCATACCACCTCTGTCTTAACTTAGCACCAAAGATTATATTCAATTATATCAAGAAGTATCAAGCAACTTTCTCTTCATTAAAGTAATTGTTTTTCAAATTTTAAAACTCATTTTATGTAAAATAATATCACAGCACCAATTCGTACTTTTGCAGCAAAAAAGGTATACCAAAAAAAGTCAATTAGCAACAAGAGGTAATAACTCAGGAACACTGGGAATCATTTCTTTACGATACTTTCTGGCTATGAGGTCAACCATAAAAAGAATCTTTACATAAAATGCTACCAAGAAGAAAATTAAAACGAAAATCAAAAGAATTCCTTGGAAAGTTGGCCTTAACATTGAAAAGAAAAAGGAAAAGTGAAAAATAAAAAAGGAAAAGGAGGGATAAGAGGCATATGCTCAAGCAATGGGTTATTTCAATGACATTTAGATAATGCCTATCAGTAAAAATTAAATGCGCAATCAGACTCTCCAGAGATAGTAAGGTAAAAAAGTTTTAGGGGGAGTAGCTTCATCTATATTCTTAATCTGGAGTGCAAAACAAGACATTTATGTTTTGAAAACTTTCACTAGCTATATTGATGTGCAGCAAGGGTTCATAATCACTATATTAGGTATTTAATAACGTGTCCCAAAGAAAACAACAGAATGAGAAATCTGTTCTATACCTTAGAAACATCTTTAGATACAGTGTAACAAATACATTGGAGGGAAAAAACTGAAGAGCCAGGACACTACATGCACTACCCATACTCCATAAGGCTAGTTGAGACAAGATGTGGCCTTGAACTAGAGAAAAAGACACTAGGGTTAAGGGCTAATTCATGAAGCAGAATCTAATGACCAAATGGTTATGGCAAGCGAAGGAAAAAAGAGGCAAAAATGATTCCAATATCTCTAGTTTTTATAACCAGATGGCTAGTGATGCCATTAACCAATGAATGGAAGGCAAAAAGGGAAGGTGGTTTGAAAGTCAGAAAGAGGAGTTAATAGAGAAGAGGTCAAAGGGACTTAATGTATTATTTTTAATGTTTCACTTTTTATGAAGGATGTGTACATAGATGTTCATTTCATTATCCCTCCAACTAGCTGGGACTACAGGCGGCGCCACTAAGCCCGGCTAATTTTTGTCTCTTTTGTTGAGACAGGGAGTTTCGCCATGTTACCCAAGCTGGTCTCCAACTCTTGAGCTAAAGCAATCTGCCAGCCTCAGCCTCCCAAAGTATTGGGATTACAGGCGTGAGCCATTGCTCACAGCCCTTATAATCCTCTTAAAAATTTAACCTACTTGTATCACAAAATTCAACCAGAGGTCAAAACTCAAAAACGCACTGACAATCACTGCTTTTATACACTTTCGTATGCATGACATATGTCATAGTGAAAAAAAAAAAAAGGAAGGTGAAGACAGTGCATTTGGTTTTGGACCTAATGAGTTTGCAAGTTTTAGGGGAAAGTACAGAACTATCAACTCATGAGATGGAGGCTAAAGAATAAGGTTTAGGCAGGGCATGGTGGCTCACACCTGTAATCCCAGCACTTTGGGAGGCCGAAGCAGGCGGATCACTTCAGGTCAGGAGTTCAAGACCAACCTGGCCAACATGGTGGAACCCCATCTCTACTAAAAACACAAAAATTAGCTGGGCGTGGTGGCGGGCACCTGTAATCCCAGCTACTCGGAAGGCTGAAGCAGGAGAATCGCTTGAACCTGGGAGGCGGAGGTTGCAGTGAGCCGAGATGGTGCCTCGGTACTCCAGTCTGGGCGACAGAGCAAATAAGGTTTGGAAAAGAACAAGGTTTGGAAATGAAAAGAATAAGGTTTGGACATGGTTGGCATATAGGGACAATGCCATGGAAGCAAGCGAGAAGCCTCGAGGAGAGCCTGTGGAAGACCATTTGGGTTATAGCAATGACTGAGGGCCAACTAAAAGGACGGCGTTAACCAAGACTGAAAATAACCAAAGGGATAGAAGCTTTTACTAATTCCCTTTCCCTTTCTCCATGGCACATAGGAGAAAATCAATTTTTAAAAAGCTACATTTATGGTTATCTTACTGTAATCCTGTGGCAGGTCCAGAATTTCCAAATAGATGGGGACAGAGGAGTAATCTGGAAGGAAGACTTGAAGATGCTTTTGCATAGTACTCTATATTAAGGTAGAAAATACCAGTTGGCCATATCAAAAAACTGAGAAAAAGCGATTTGAGGGAAATATTTCCCTCCCCTTTGGCACCACGATTGCTGTGTTCTAGGCACTAAACCAAACCAAACCTCTTACCTAATCTCCTTTCTTCCTCATAACAAGCCTATTAAGTAGATGAGGAAATTGAGGCTAGATTGGAATAGAAACTGGCTCAGGGTCACAAAGCACCTAAGGAGCACTTTAGCTCTCCCACAGCTTTCTACAGCTCTTTATATGTAACTAGTGTTTCTCATTACCCATCTTGATATAATGTGTATTTATGTGCGTTAGCTTCTCAATGGCAGAGTTAGTGTTATTCATTTCTGTATCCTTGTAGCCAAGAACAAGTATATATTTTGTTAAATTAAGCATGTGAAAGAATCAGGTGAGGATAGCATGAAGAAAGGCAGCAGGGGAAAGTTTCAAGAAATGGATGGTCAGCAGCGTCAAATGGTACAGAGAGAGCTATCAGTTTATCTTAAATCATCACTGGCATTCAACTGATATTCCATATTCGTTTATTGAACGTCTACTACACGCAGGACATTGTGTTAAGCACTACAAACACATAGGAAAAATAAAAGTCTCGTACAAGTAAAAGGATTTTCGGGGAAGTAGCCTCATCTAAATTCTTGATCCGGAAAGCAAAACGAAGAGTCAGGCCTGCAACTGCCTACATCTTATTTGGCTCAGGTAAATCGGAAGACAACTCAAAAGGGTCACAGCGCATCTTTAATAAAACTTCTCATGGAAGACAAGAGATAAAGAAGAGCCACAGAAACTCAGTCTCGGTAACGATGGCCGGTGGCCACGGAGGCCGACTTCTCCCAGAGTCTCTCGCCTCCTGAGCAGCGCTGGGGCTGCCCCTAGCTGCCCCTCCGTAGTCTGGGGCGGGAAAAAACAGACACTTACCGCAAAAGACACCGGTAAAGCCGTGGCCCTGAGGGGCCGGGAATTCCTTAGCGAGGCCCCACGCCGTCGGAAGAAACCCAAGAAAGCTGGGAGCAGACAGACAGGTATGGCCCCACAACCCAACTTCCCGAACTAGATAAAGTAGGGTCCCAACGCCCAGCACCGCGTCGCCAACTCCCACCAGCTGGAAGACCAACGGAGTGCCAGCGAACCTTCCGCCCAATGAGGAAACGTCACCACTCCGCGTAGTCCAGCCTTTCTATAGGAGGATCCACTTCCGCTTCCGGGGCACACCGCCGCGTTCCTTCTACGCGGCTACTGAAACAGTTTAGATATTTACTTGCTTACACTGGTTTTTGGTTTCAGTTTCCTACCGCTGAATAACTGCAGGAGTAAAGTTAGTGGTAAAATAGGAGGCTGTCTAGGGACGTGATTTCGGGGAAGAAGTCAGGCCTCGACGAGCCACCTTAAGAAAAGTGACTAGGCGGAGCACTCCCAGCTAAGAGCGGAAAGATCAGAGATGGAGTTGTGACTGAAGGCAGGGATCCCCGGGCGCACGTGAGACCTCCGTAGAGGGGCGGGGCTTAGGGCTTTGCAGACTGGAGGCTTGTTCCGCGGAGGGTGGGGCGGTCTCTGCTTGCGCATGCGCAATGCCAGCCAGTGCCTGCGCGGCTTGCTCCTGCAAGGTAAAATTTCCCACTTCGAGGCAGGCGTTGATGCTGCGGCCGTTTCGCACTGTGGCTCCTGCCGACCGCCAGGCGCTGCTACAGTGGATGCGAACTACCCGTAAGTGTAAGTGACCAGAGCTAGAGGCAGGCGGTGGGGGCAAGGATATGCTGCAGGCGCTGACTTTGAGGACTTAGGCGGGGTGAAGCCAACAGCCTTCTTTGGGATCGTTGTGCTGGTCTCTGCTCTCTTGGGGGGTAAATTGACCAGGGCTCAGAGTGCTCTAACGGAAAAGCGAGTTAGTTGCTTGCCACACGTACAGACCAATTAACAAGAGCGAGCCCTGGTATACAAGAAGAGGGATTTTATTTCCGAAGCCAGCCCGCTTCGCCTTTGGAGCAAAAAAGCGGGCATTTTATAAGGTACAAGAGGAAATGAGCAAGAGGTCCCTGCTAGCTGGTGCCTTATCTACCGGGTAGTTGAGTTGGTGCCTTTCTGAGCAGAAATAAGTTGTAAAAGTGGCCAAGTGGGCATGCTTTCTGCTTACCCTTCTGAGGCGACCGCCTGGCGGTGGGAGTTGCGTCTTGGATCTCGTAGATGAATTTGCTCTGTAGAGAGTGGTCTGGTGAGGGGAGTTGAGAGGTTATTTTGCAGTTCAAAAAGTGCTAAGTGGGAAGTGTAGTGGGGGGGGGAAGAGGGGAAAAAATAAACTATCTCTTGGAAAAGGGGGGTAATCGGATACAGTACCACTTGGAATTAATTGGGTGTGGGAAACCTGGTTCTGAGTGGTTTGTGAGTTTGCAGCAGACTTCGGACAAGCCTTTAGAGCTCCTTGTGCCTAACCCTTTTTCTGAAAGAAAATAGAGGGTTAGCCCTCCTCCCCATTACTCCCACAAACTTGTTAGGATTGGTACGTTGCCACCTGAAAAAGCATTTTGCAGGAGAGGTTTTAGGCTGTAGCATTAGTAGGAAGTGTTAAACGAAAAACCTTAGCCAAGTTAAATTTAACAGTTTGAGCAAAGAATGATTCACGAATCGGGCAGGCTCAGAGAGATTGCAGCGCAGCCAAGTGTTGAATATTTATAGACAGAAAAAGGCTGCAGTGAGCTTTGATCCCGCTGCTTCACTCCAGCCTGAGCGACGCAAGACCCTGTCTCTTTAAACACACACGTTAAAACTGAGGAAATGTGTTAGCTAGATCTAGTTACTGAAAAATGGGATAGATGTATTCTGGCAAAGTAAAGCCTGATGAAAGCTCAAGAAAATAGGATATTCTTATGTTTGGTAACTATAGCAAACTATCCTATGCCTGTATGTGAGTGTGTGTGTGTGTGTGTGTGTGTGTGTGTGTGTGTGTATTTATTTTTTGAGACAGAGTTTCACTCTTGTCGCCCAGGCGGGGGTGTAGTGGCGCCATCCAGCTCACTGCAACCTCCACCTCCCAGATTCGAGCGATTTTGAGTGGCTGGGATTACAGGCGTCCGCCACCACGCCCGGCTCATTTTTGTATTTGTAGTAGAGACGGAGTTTCACCATGTTTCCCAGGCTGGTCTCAAACTGCTGACCTCAGGTGATCTTCCTGCCTGGGCCTCCCAGAGTGCTGGGATTGCAGGCGTGAGCCACCACGCCTGGCCACTATGCCTGTATTTTGCTGAATGGTGATTTCCATGGTTATTTTTATCCAAACTCATGACTTGAAATGTCATTGTTAGCTGATGACTTACAATTTTAGATTTTTAACCTCGACCTCTTAAAATTCTTTGTGATGTTAGAGTCAGTAGGTTTAGGTATTATAATTATCATTATTACACATTTTAGGAGTCATTTTAGATAAGATGTCAAACTGAAGTTAACAGGAACATCTGATAGTGAGATTTGACCTGGAAAGTATAGAAAACCATATACACAGCTTTGTTTATTTATTTATTTATTGAGACGGATTCTCAGTCTGTCGCCAGGCTGGAGTGCAGTAGCACGATCTTAGCTCATTGCAACCTCTGCCTTCTGGATTCAAGTGATTCTCCTGCCCCTGGAGTAGCTGGGATTACAGGCACGAACCACCGCGTCCAGCTAATTTTGGTATTTTTAGTAGAGACGGGGTTTTACTATGTTGGCTAGGCTGGTCTTGAACTCCTGACCTCGTGATCTGCCCTCCTTGGCCTCCCAAAGTGCTGGATTACTGGCATGAGCCACCGCACCCAGCCGGATACAGTTTTATTTCTATATACACAAAATCAAGATAAGAATTTCCGTAATATGCTGAGTCTCCTATCACTTCATCTAAACCCTATCTATGTTGCACATTTCTTTTTTGTTTTTGTTTTTGTTTTTGAGACGGAGTCTCGCTCTGTCGCCCAGGCTGGAGTGCAGTGGCGCAATCTTGGCTCACTGCAAGCTCCGCCTCCCGGGTTCACGCCATTCTCCTGCCTCAGCCTCCCGAGTAGTTGGGACTACAGGCGCCCGCCACCACGCCCGGCTAATTTTTTTGTATTTTTAGTAGAGAGGGGGTTTCACCGTGTTAGCCAGGATGGTCTGGATCTGCTGACCTCGTGATCTGCCCGCCTCCGCCTCCCAAAGTGCTGGGATTACAGGCGTGAGCCACCGTGCTCGGCCGCACATTTCATTCTTCATGTCCCATTTGTCAATAAAATAGCACCGATTTACATCTTTTTTTCGCATTCCTCAGTACAAGGTCATTTATTCTAAAAGCACTGAGTGCCTACAAAGATGTCACATACTGCCTAGAGCTGGCAATTGTAAAATTACTAAAACATCTTTGCCCTCAAGATTTGTTCTGTGGAGCCATTTGCAATCTAAATCTTGATTTTTTTTTCCTGTTTTTTGTTTGTTTTTGAGATAGGGTCTCTGTCACCCAGGCTGGAGTGCAGTGGCACCATCATAGCTCACTACAGCCTCACACTCTTGGCCTCAAGGGATCCTCCCACCTCAACCTCCTAAAGTGTTCAAATTACAGGCATGAGCCACTGTACCCAGCCTCAAATTTTAGAGATATCAGTTGAGACTCTATTTTTCAAAATCAGGAAGACTTGAAAGAATGTTTTGGATAATTTTGTAAACAAGAGCCGATATCACTGGCTAAAGAATATATTTTTACTTTTTTTTTTTTTTTTTTTTGAGTCAGAGTCTTGCTGTCGCCCAGGCTGGAGTGCAATGGCACGATCTTGGCTCACTGCAACCTCCACTTCCTGGGTTCAAGCGATTCTCCTGCCTCAGCCTCCTGAGTAGCTGAAACTACAGGCACGTGCCACCACGCCTGGCTAAATTTTTTGTATTTTTAGTAGAGACGGGGTTTCACTGTGTTAGCCAGGATGGTCTCAATCTCCTGACCTCGTGATCTGCCCGCCTCCGTCTTCCAAAGTCCTGGGATTACAAGCGTGAGCCACCACGCTCGGCCCTATTTTTACTTTTTTTAAAGGTACTTTTTGTTGTTTTTAAAGAAAGGGTCTCACTCTGTCTCCCAGGCTGAAGGCTGGTGTGCCGTGACACTGTTATAGCCCACTGCAGCTTTGACCTCCTGGGCTCAAGCAGTCCTCCCACCTCAGCATCCTGAGTACCTGAGTAGCTGGACTATGGTGCAAACCACCACACCCAGCTTTTTTAAATTTCCTGTAGAGACAGCGTCTCACTATGTTGCCCAGGCTGGTCTCAAACTCCTGGCCTCAAGAGATACTCCCACCTTGGCTTCCCAAAGTGCTGGGATTACAGGTGTGAGCCATCGTACCTGATCTAAAGGTACTTCTTGTGCCTCTCTTCAGCAGACCCTGTAGTGAGGAAGCTCAAGCAATTTGTTAAACAATTTAAAAAATAACTTGAGTTTCTGAAGAATGTTTATTAACACAAATATTTTAAGAAGTGAGGCCGGGCATGTGGCCCACTCCTGTAATCGTAGCACTTTGGGAGGCCGAGGTAGGTGAATTGTGCCTAAGCTCAGGAATGTGAGACCAGCCTGGGCAACATAGTGAGAACCTGTCTCAAAAAAAAAAAAATTAAAAATTAAAAAAAATTTTAAGAAGTGAGAGTATCACTGAGCTTAAAATAAAGGAGTATGGTTATTTATAATCCTTAAAAAAAGTAGTGTATTAGCATACCTTCTTTATTGTGGTAAAATATGTATAAAATAAAATTTACCATTTTGACCTTTTTTTTTTTCCTTCAGACAGAGTCTTGCTCTTTGCCCAGGCTAGAGTGCAATGGCACAATCTCGGCTCACTGCAACCTCTGCCTCCCAGGTTCAAGCGATTCTCCTGCCTCAGCCTTCTGAGTAGCTGGGATTACAGGCATGCACCACACCTGGCTAATTTTTGTATTTTTAGTAGAGATGGGGTTTCACCATGTTGGCCAAGCTGGTCTCGAGCACCTGACCTCGTGATCTGCCCACCTCAGCCTCCCAAAGTGTTGGGATTACAGGCGTGAGCCACCGTGGCCAGGCCATTTTGACCATTTTTTACTGTATAGTTAAGCGGCATTAAATATGTTCACGTTGTTTTGTAAATATCACTATTAATCTCCAGAACTCTTGTCTTCCCAAACTGAAACTCTTAGTATACCTTTTTATGAAGTGGTCTAAATACAGCACAAAATATTCTTCTAAACAACCATTTTTCATTTTCCTAATTAGATTTCCTTTTGCCTGGGGAAATTTGTTTTTTTTTTGTTTTTTTTTTTTTTTTGAGACGGAGTCTCACTCTGTTGCCCAGGCTGGAGTGCAGCCTCCTGAGTAGCTGGGATTACTGGCACATGCCACCAAGTCCGGCTGATTTTTATATTTTTAGTAGAGGTGGGGTTTCACCATGTTGGCCAGGCTGGTCTCGAATTCCTGACCTCAGGCGATACGCCCATCTCGGCCTCCCAAAGTGCTGGGATTACGGGCCTGAGCCACTGTGCCTGGCCTCTCCTATAGTTTTTAAATAAATTTTTAAATCTCTGGCATTAAGTCATTTAAATAATGTCTTGCATGACATTTGCCTAGACTTTTAATTTAAATTATAACTCTTCTTGAATTTTTATACCATTTGATGGAATAACAAAAGACAACGCTAGATGTTGAGTATGGCTTTGGTTTTGAGTTTCATAAGAGTTTATTAAAACTAGACAACATGGCTGTGTGCAGTGGCTCACGCCTGTAATCCTGGCACTTTGGGAGGCGAGGCAAGCAGATCACCTGAGGTCAGGAGTTTGAGACCAGCCTGGCCAACATGGTGAAACCCTGTCTCTACTAAAAATACAAACAAACAAAAAAAATTAGCCAGGCATGGTGGTGTGCACCTGTAGTCCCAGCTACTCGGGAGGCTGAGGCAAGAGAATTGCTTGAACCCAGGAGGCTGAGGTTGCAGTGAGCCAAGATTGCGCCACTGCACTCCAGCCTGGGCAACAGAGTGAGACGCCATCTCAAAAAAAAAGGAAAAAAGAAACATAAAACAAAGGTGGGAGCCAAGATTGCGCCACTGCACTCCAGCCTGGGCAACAGAGTGAGACGCCATCTCAAAAAAAAAGGAAAAAAGAAACATAAAACAAAGGTGGGAGCCTAGATGTTTCTTTGTACAGCTTAGGCTAGGAAATAATGAGCACTAGTGTCAGACAGGTAAACCAAGTCTGAGGGGCAATGCAGGCAAAAACAAGTTCCTCTCCCCCCAAAAAAAGATAAAAAGCAGTTAAAATACAGCAGTACTGGAATTCATTGATTCTGATCCTCTGGCAGAGTATCTTTTCCCTACTATTTTCCTGATGTGTACAAAGTGGGCTCTTGACCTAGATTTCAAAGTGTAGGAGACTGATTGCAATCCATGAAGTGAGGGGAGTTGAGAACCAGAGCTGCAAGTGGGGTCCCCAATAGGGCAAATAGAACAGATACAATGCAACAGCAGTCTATTAACAAATTCTACTCTGAAGGCTCTCAGTATTTCCTGAATATGCAAAATAGAAATGAGGACGTTAAACCAATAACTCATACAAAGTCTCTCCTTTTCTTTTTTTTTTTTTTTTTTTTGAGATGGAGTCTCACTCTGTCGCCCAGGCTGGAGTGCAGTGGCGGGATCTCAGCTCACTGCAAGCTCCACCTCCTGGGTTCACACCATTCTCCTGCCTCAGCCTCCTAAGTAGCTGGGACTACAGGCGCCTGCCACCACACCCGGCTAATTTTTTTGTATTTTTTTAGTAGAGACGGTGTTTCACCGTGTTAGCCAGGATGGTCTTGATCTCCTGACCTGCTGATCCGCCCCCCTCGGCCTCCCAGAGTGCTGGGATTACAGGTGTGGGCCACCGCGTCTGGCCCATGCCTGGCTAATTTTTGTATTTTTAGTAGAGACAGGGTTTCACCATGTTGGTTGATATCCAGCTCCTGACCTCAGATGATCCGCTCACCTTGGCCTCCCAAAGTGCTGGGATTACAGGCATGAGCCACCGTGCTGGGCCTCTTCTTTTAGACAGTCTCACTGTGTCACCCAGGCTGGAGTGCAGTGGTGTGAACACAGGGCTCACTGCAGCCTCAACTTCCCAAGTTCAGGTGAGCCTCCTCCCTCAGCCCAAGTAGCTGGGATTATAGGTGCGTGCCATCATACTTGGCCAATTGTTGCATTTTTTGGTAGTGACAGGGTTTCACCATGTTGCCCAGGGTGATCTCATACTCCTGAGCTCAATTATTTCACCAACCTCAGCCTCCCAAAGCACTGGGATTGCAGGTGTGAGCCACTGCGCCCAACTGCTCATACAGTTTCTATTAAGGATCAAGTTACAGAGGATAGAAAATTAAGGTTTGCAGGAAGGAAATTAACCAGATAGTCAAGAAATATTTAAATGCTTAAAATAACAAGAGGTGACTAGACACTTACAGGAGATTCTCTGTATCCTTTGTTGTAAACACCTCAATTGAACATGTTGCTGAGCAGTAGCTACAGAGCTTTTATAGTTTCTATTAAATGAATAAAATTGTACTTTTCTCTCAATCGCATTTGTTGTCTATTAAAAATGGCCAGGATATGTGAAAAGAATAATAATACCTCATGAGCAAGTGGGTTTATCTCAGGAATGCCCTGTTGGTTTAACATTAGAAAATCAATGTAATTCACCAAATTTGCTAAAACATACATACAATCATACATCATTTAACAACAGGGACAGATTCTGAGAAATGCATTGTTAGGCCATTTCATTGTTGTGTGAGCATCATGGAATGTACAGTACTTACCCAAACCTAGATTGTATAGCCTGTTGCACCTTCTACAAACCTGTACAGCATGTTCCTGTAGCAACTGTAGGCAGTTGTAACACTATGGTTAGTATATGTGTATCTAAACATAGAAAAGGTACAGTAAAAATATGACATTGTAATCTTATGGGACCACCATGGTGTGTGCAGTCTGTCATTGATGGAAGTGTCATTATGTAGTACGTGACTGTATTTCAGAATTGTTAAGAGAGTGGGTTTTGGCCGGGCGCGGTGGCTCAAGCCTTTAATCCCAACACTTTGGGAGGCTGAGATGGGCGGATCACCTGAGGTCAGTTCAAGACCAG
Organism: Pan paniscus; assembly: GCF_029289425.2. NCBI lineage: Eukaryota > Metazoa > Chordata > Mammalia > Primates > Hominidae > Pan > Pan paniscus. The sequence goes on along the minus strand of NC_073264.2, from coordinate 36,286,204 downwards.
CCTGACCAACATGGAGAAACCCCATCTCTACTAAAAATACAAAAAATTAACCAGACGTGGTGGCACATGCCTGTAATCCCAGCTACTCAGGAGGCTGAGGCAGGAGAATTGCTTGAACCTGAGAGGCGGAGGTTGTGGTGAGCTGAGATGACGCCATTGCACTCCAGCCTGGGCAATGAGAGCGAAACTCTGCCTCAAAAAAAAAAAAAAAAAAAGAGGGTGGGTTTTAAATGTTCTCGACACAGAGAAATAATAAATTTGGCCAGGTGCAGTGGCTCATGCCTGTAATCCCAGCACTTTGGGAGGCTGAGGCAGGCGGATCACCTGAGGTCGGGAGTTCGAGACCAGCATGGAGAAACCCCATCTCTACTAAAAAAAAATAGAAAATTAGCCAGGCGTGGTGGCGCATGCCTGTAATCCCAGCTACTCAGGAGGCTGAAACAGAAGAATCGCTTGAACCCGGAAGGTGGAGGTTGCGGCAAGCCGAGATCACGCCAATGCACTCCAGCCTGGGCAACAAGAGCAAAACTCCCTCCCAAGAAAAACAAAGAAATAATAAATATGTGGTGATGAATATGTTAGCCCGATTTGATCATTCTACAATGTATACATTCTACCCCATAAATATATACAATTATTATTTGTCAATTAAAAATAAAATTTTAAGAAAATGGCTGAGTAGGCTTGTGATATGGAGGGCCTTAAAAATCTCGAGATTTGATACACTGAAAAATAGAAAATCATTAAAAGTTTGTAAGGAGAGGGAGTGATATAAAAGTGAGGTTTAAGCGAGATTCGTTTAGGTGAACAAGGTATTTTATAGTGGGGAGAAGCTGATATTGAAGAACTGGTTATGAGTTTGTAATGGTATTCAGAGTGTGAGATGATGACTATGGCTATGAGATAGTTGAATTGAGAATGAAGGGAAAATAGGTTTCAAAAGAAAAAGTGGTGGGACTGAATACCTGACTAGATACAAAAAGTGAGGTTTGATTCATAGGCTGTCAGCTTTGGGGACTTTTCTTTCCTCATATAATTAATTAGATGTAAGTAGGAAATTTTAAAGAATTGATTTTGCCCTTTAGAGAAGCTCTTCTTTCTCCATTCCCTTCCCCTCTACATAGGTAATTTGAGAAAAGCTCTACTGTCCTTTAGGCAGCTGATTAGCACCTTCCTTTAATCTTTTTCCAAGCAACGTAGTATTACCACACATTTGCTGTTTACGTGTTAAGAGATGTTCCACCTCACTAGTAATTAAATAAATGCAAATTAACCAGGTTTTTTAGTTTTTTTATTTTTTCAGGTAGGATCTCACTCTGGTTGCCCAGGCTGGAGTGCAATCGTGTGATCACGGCTCGCTGCAGCCTTGACCTCCCAGGCTCAGGTGATCCTCCCACCTCAGCCTCCCAAGTAGCTGGGACTATAGGCATACACCACCATGCCCAGCTACTTTTTAATTTTTTTTGTAGAGATGTGGTTTCACCATGTTGCCCAGGCTGGTCTCAAACCCCTGGACTCAAGCGATCTGCCTGCCTTGGCCTCCCAAAGTGCTGGGATTACAGGTGTGAGCCACCGTACCCTGCCCAAGTTTGTTTTTATGGTAATATTCAGTGTTGTGAGGGTTTGATGAGACTTGTGTTCTTTTTTTTTTTTTTTTTTTTTTTTTGAGAGGGAGTCTCATGCCCAGGCTGGAGTGCAGTGGAGCCATCTCGGCTCGCTGCAACCTCCACCTCCCGGGTTCAAGGAATTCTTCTGCCTCATCCTCCCAAGTAACTAAGATTACAGGCATGTACCACCATGTCCAGCTAATTTTTGTAATTTAGTAGAGACAGGATTTTACCATGTTGGCCAGACTGGTCTCGAACTCCTGACCTCAAGTGCTCTGCCTGCCTCAGCCTCCCAAAGTGCTGGGATTACAGGCGTGAGCCACCACGCCCAGCCAGAGACTCGTGTTCTTTTTTATTTCTGTTAAACTGATGTCCTTCAAGAAAGAAAGAAATGTGCAAATGTGTAGGAAAAGCCTTTTCAATGTTGAAGCACTTCTAAGAATTTATAGTAAGGAAATAATCAGAGATGCAAAGAGATGATGTTTGTCAAAATGTTTGTTGCAGTATTCTCAGTTTTACACAATTATAACTATATTTAACTGTCTCAGGGTAGCAGTGAATGGTTAAATAGAGACTACACAGCCTTCAAAAGTAAAGTTTCCACTAATTTTAATTTTAATGACATAGCATAAATGCTTAGGATATGCAGTGGGTTCTCCATATCCACAGATTGTACATTTGTACATTGATCCAGCAGAGAATTGAAAGTATTTCAAAAATAATAATATACTATTTTTAGAAATAGAGCATAACAACTTTTTTTTGAGATGGAGTTTTGCTCTTGTCGCCCAGGCTGGAGTGCAGTGGCACAAATCTCTGCTCACTGCAACCTCTGCCTCCCGGGTTCTAGCGATTCTCCTGCCTCAGCTTCCCAAGTAGCTGGGACTACAGGTGCCTGCCACCACACCTGGCTAGTTTTTGTATTTTTAGTAGAGATGGAGTTTCACCATGTTGGCCAGGCTGGTCTCGAGCTCCTAATCTCGGGTGATCCACCCGCCTCGGCCTCCCAAAGTCCTAGGATTACAGGCATGAGCCACCGTACCTGGCTGCATGTCTGCTACTCTTGAATTGACATCGCTACTTATGTATCTAAAATGGCAGGGTATAGATGGTGCCACTAGTCTCTCATCAGGATACTTTCCATTAAGGTTAGTATGGAACTGCGCAACCATTCATAGCTCAGATTCATCAGTCACAAAAGAACCCCAGATGATTACGGTGTTCATAAAAAACAATTTTCTTTAGTATTTTGGTTCTGCTTTAATCTTAATCCCTAGGGTAATAGATGAGATACTCAAGTTCAGAGAGGTGTGGAAGTCATTTGACAGAGCAGTCGGGCCCAAGTGGTTTCCTTATGCCAAGGCAGCACGTCATCCTTTTTCCTCAAAAATAACAGCAACAACATTCCTGCACCTTGCCTCTGCAGCATTATATCGTACTGCAGAAACCAGCTCAACTATGCAAAACTACCACCAGGACTGGCCGACACCAGGAGGGATTCCAGAGACCACACTGCAGGGAGCATACAGAAAGAAAATTAAGAGATGAGGTCAGTTAGCATTCACTGATGAGCAATGGGAAAGTCTCAGCTTATGGTGTCACACCAGAATGCACCTGATGTGCATTCTGATAATGCAACACTTAGATCAAAAAGCAAGAGGAGAAGTGAATGTTTGACGTCATTGACTGAGGATAGTTCATGAAGAGATAAATAAAAGTAAATATGTTAAATTTACTGTGAGTGCTTCTTAAAGTTTCTCCTATTCTTCCTAACCCCACAGTCTCTTTAGCCTAATCAGCCCTAAATTTGGTTTTAAACAGTTTTTCATGTAGTGCTTCAGCCATGTCCCCAATTCTTTTGAGTCCTCAACCCTTTGACTCATCAGTACTATTCATTCAACAAATATTTTTTGAGAGTATCCTGTTTGCCAGGCTCTGGAAAAACAATCAAGGCCCAACAAGAGCCAATGATGTGATCCTAACTACATCCATGTCCTTGTTTTTTCCTCTGTTCCATTTCCCTCACTTGTATTAATGATGAAGCTCACCTTTTTGTTTCTTTCTTCTACATTTGCCCCTTACACTTTTACTTATTCTTCTATTCCTTTATTTTTAGAATTAGTTCTCATTTTTGGCCGGGCACGGTGGCTCACGCCTGTAATCCCAGCACTTTAGGAGGCCGAGGTGGGTGGATCACGAGGTCAGGAGATTGAGACCATCCTGGCTAACACAGTGAAACCCTGTCTCTACTAAAAAACAAAAAAAATTAGTTGGGCGTGGTGGCAGGTGCCTTAGTCCCAGCTACTCGGGAGGCTGAGGCAGGAGAATGGCTTGAACCCCAGAGGCGGAGCTTTCAGTGAGCCAAGATCACGCCACTGCACTCCAGCCTGGGTAACAGAGTGAGACTCTGTCTCAAAAGAAAAAAAAAGAATTAGGTCTCATTTTTCTTCTCCAGAACTCTTTCAAGTTCCTTCAAATCCTGACCCTTATGGGAAACCTATGTTATGAATATTGTTTTGTAAAGCAAGGCTAATAATCTCTTCCTGGCCAGGTGTGGTGGCTCATACCTATATTCTCAGCCCTTTGGGAGGCTGAGGTGAGAGGATCATTTGAGCCTAGGAGTTCAAGACCAGCCTGGACAGCATAGCAAGACCCCATCTCTATTTAAAAAAAATTTCCACCCACTAACCTGAAAACAGCAATTCTCCATGTGGTTTTCAGACTATAAATAACTGCATAAAGGAGCTAAATTCTCTTTTGTTTTTGTTTTGTTTTTTTGAGACAGAGTCTTGCTCTTGTTGCCCATGCAGGAGTGCAATGGTGCGATCTCAGCTCACCGCAACCTCCGCCTCCCAGGTTCAAGTGATTCTTCTGCCTCAGCCTCCCATGTAGCTGGGATTACAGGTGCCCGCCACCATGCCTGGCTAATTTTTGTATTTTTAGTAGAGATGGGGTTTCACTATGTTGGTCAGGCTGGTCTCAAAACTCCTGGCCTAGTGATCCACTCACCTCTGCCTCCCAAAGTACTGGGATTACAGGCGTGAGCCACCGCGCCCAGCCATCTGCACATTCTTAATAGTGCTATGCATATAATCAGTTTTGTGAAATCCACGATGTATACAGTGAGAAAAGTAATCCTTGTATGTTAATAATTGACCCACAAACTTCAACTTTTTGTCTTTTTTATTTATTTATTTGTTATTTATTTTTTTTGAGATGGAGTCTCTCTCTGTCGCCCAGGCTGGAGTGCAGTGGCACAATCTTGGCTCACTGCAAGCTCTGCCTCCTGAGTTCACACCATTCTCCTACCTCAGCCTCCCGAGTGGCTGGGACTACAGGCGCCCGCCACCACGCCTGGCTAATTTTTTTTTTGTATTTTTAGTAGAGACACGGTTTCACCGTGTTAGCCAGGATGGTCTCGATGTCCTGACCTCGTGATCCACCCGCCTGGGCCTCCCAAAGTGCTGGGATTATAGGCATGAGCCACTGCGCCTGGCCCAACTTTTTATCTTAAATTTCCTTCTGATCCTTATATATCCATACCTGATTTTTATGTACCAACCAAGGTTTCTTTGTTTAAATGTAGACACATTTTTAGGTATTCAAGCAGAATGGTTTATTATAGTTAAGGTAAAAGGAATCGAACATTTGTTTCTTTGTAACCACTTGCTAGTATATCCTATACCACTAATATTAACAAATGACTACTATTTATAAGCATGAAGTTTTAATAGCATTTTATTATTTGAAAACTGCACTCTGGGAAAAGATTACTTGTTAAATGTTTTAATGGTAAGTCACTGACATGTAGGACTCAGAAGACCTGGTATTAGTTTAAATTTTTTCCCCTATTATTAACTAATATAATTTCTTTGAAGAAATGTTTCTGGGTAAGTATTTGTAAAATATGCTACTTAGGATAAACAAAATGATCTATGAGATTCCTTTCAACTAGAGTTTTATGTATTTCTCATGGCTTGTTTTGCATCATTCCAGGTCAAAAAGTTGCTAGGGTCTCAGAAATAAAACAAAAGTAGAGCAGTTACTTGCATAAGCAAAACATGTCTTACTGTGCCTTTTTGTTGCTCTCAGAATGTTAGCATATAGACCACTGACATTTTGCTTTATTTAGCAATAAAAAGATACTTCTTTGTACTTTGTTTCTTTTGATGTTTTTCTCTCCACCAGATGCAGCAGCAGCCGGAACCCACAGTTCACCTTGGTGCGTTCCTTTATGATGAAGACTGATTGATTCATTATATGAGAAAGGAAAAATGAGCAGAAACTACTGTATGATGTGCAGCTCACACCAGACAGCACCTTTAGGTAGGCACTTAGGTATGCAAATCTGATGACTTTATGTGTATTTTTTCTTACATGTCATGAGTATGCAAAGTTTGGACTAAGCTATTCAATGTTTTCTGAAAGCAAAAGGCCAACCTGTAGCATGGTTATTACCAAATACTGCAGTTAGGGAGAGTAAACGAATATTATCTCAGGAGAATAGGTCACTTAATGTCCCCCAGGATATATTTAGAAAATTTGTTTTGTTTTGTTTTGTTTTTTGAAACTGAGTCTTGCTTTATCGCCCAGGCTGGAGTGCAGTGGCACGATCTCAGCTCACTGCAGCTTCTGTCTCCTGGGTTCAAGCATTTGTGCCTCAGCCTCCCAAGTAGCTGGGATTACAGGCACCCGCCACCACACCTAGCTAATTTTTTTGTATTTTTGGTTGAGAGGGGGTTTCACCATGTTGGCCAGGCTGGTCTCGAACTCCTGACCTCAAGTGATCTGCCTGCCTCAGCATCCCAAAGTGCTGGGATTACAGGCATGAGCTACCACGCCCAGCTTAGAAACTGTTTTTCACAGTTTTTTTTTCCCTAGTCAAGTAAGGCAGTGAGATGTTTTTCACATCTAGAAACTACGTAATCAGAGGCAACTCTGCAGGTTCAGAAACTAAACAGAGGTGACAATACAAAGGAACTGACTCATACTCTACATATTGAACAGAGATTGGTAAACTATACACTGATTGATTTACAATGAGAAATATAATTTCCAAGGAGGCTGAAATGTTCTCCCCATAAAAACATCTGCTTGAGCTGGGCATGGTGGTGTGTACCTGTAGTCCCAGCTACTTGGGAGGCTGAGGTGGAAGGATTGCTTAAAACCAGGAGTTCAGGGCTGCAGTGCAGTATGATTGGGCCTGTGTATAGCCACTGCACTCCAGCCTGGACAACAGGAGACCCAGTCACTTAAAAGAAAAACATCTGGCTGGGCACAGTGGCTCAGGCCTGTAATCCCAGCACTTGGGAGGCCGAGATGGGTGGATCTCTTCAGCCCAGGAGCTCGAGACCAGCCTGACCAACATGGCAAAACCCCGTCTGTACTAAAAATACAGAAAATAGCAGGGTGTGGTGGCACACACCTGTAATCCCAGCTACTCATGAGGCTGAGGCATGAGAATCGCTTGAACCCAGGAGGTGGAGGGTGCAGTGAGCTGAGATCGCACCACTGCACTCCAGCCTGGGTGACAGAGCAAGACTGTCTAAAAAAAAAAAATCTCCTTAAGAAATCAGATAGTGATGAGATATTATTGGGCAGGCATGGACGCAGAAGACAGAGATAGATAATCTTGAGAAATCGTTCATTCAGGCTATAATTTGACCCAGTGAAGCATCCCAATCCATATTAGAGAACTTCTCCAGTGACAGAAAGCCTTCTGTCTTTGTTCAGGCTGGGTAGATTTGTCTAGTCATGTTGCTTTAGACATGTATTTCCCTGCTCACTTACATTTAGGATTATTACATAGAGTGGGCTACCCCTCTGGGTAAATAATCTTGTGCTTATATTACTGATCTTAGATGATATCATTCTCAAAGATTAAATACCAAATTTGGAATATGTTGCTAAACAGATATATTGTATCTGTATTATAATTTGAGATTAAACTTCTGTGATTTATTAGTTTAAGATCCTATTTCTCAGGCCGGGCGCGGTGGCTCAAGCCTGTAATCCCAGCACTTTGGGAGGCCGAGGTGGGTGGATCACGAGGTCAGGAGATCGAGACCATCCTGGCTAACACGGTGAAACCCCGTCTCTACTAAAAATATAAAAAATTAGCTGGGCATGGTGGTGGGCGCCTGTAGTCCCAGCTGCTCGGGAGGCTGAGGCAGGAGAGTGGCATGAACCCGGGAGGCGGAGGTTGCAGTGAGCCAAGATCACACCACTGCACTGCAGCCTGGGCGACACAGCAAGACTCCGTCTCAAAAAAAAAAAAGATCCTATTTCTCAATAATACTTCTAGTTTCCATTTGAGGTAGTTAAAATTCACAGAACGAAAAGGATTTGGATAATAATAGAAGGAACACTAAAAAGTTATTAATAACTTTGGGAGGCTGAGGTAGGTGGATCACCTGAGGTCAGTAGTTTGAGACCAGCCTGGCCAAAATGGCAAGACCCCATCTCTAATAAAAATACAAAAATTAGCCAGGTGTGGTGTGGCACACGCCTGTAGTCCCAGCTACATGGGAGGCTAAGGTGGGAAGATTGCTTGAACGTGGGAGGCGGAGGTTGCAGTGAGCCAAGATCTTGCCACTGGTGCTCCATTCTGAGCACAAAGTGAGATAACAAAGTGAGACATCTCAGAAAAAAAGTTAATAACTGTTAACATCCTGTTAAAAATATTTATAGAAGAGCTATGTCTGACAGATAAAAATTCGAAGATTAGGATGTGTCTTCCCATAAAAATCTTATTTTTAATTACTGGGTAAACAGGCCAGCCTCCCCATTGTAGAGAACTATAATGAATCTGAAACAGTTATCACCATAAGGGACTTTCCCCCTCTCTGTTACAAGGGGCATGTCTAGCTACAAGACTGTAGTGGTGACTCTGTAACCCAAAGAAGCACTAGTGTGGCAAAGAGGATAGAGAAGATGAGGATCCTAGGGAGATAACGACTACACTGCTTACAGCCCAACCCCCAAGAATGACTCCAGAGGCCTAGTTACACCTTTTATTCTCTTCTAAGGGATTGGCCTACCTGCTTCTATTTTACTTTTCACCCTCTGTTACTTAGGACCAAGGTTTCTCCCCTTCCTGATCATTATTACATAGAACATAATATAAGTCTTTGGGTTACCTACATATCAGAAGAAAACCAGACTCAGGCTATCTCAGATATTTCATGACAGAAACTAGGATGAGAAGATAGATTACCAGGCTAGAAATGGTGGCAGTTAAACTAAGTGGGATAAAAGCAATTTATGGGTGTATGTGAATCTTTCACACCACTCCTCTCTTGCCCTCCAGAATCTATTCCAGGTTGATGAGGGCTGCCACTCTATATAGCTCCAGAGCCAGTCATACATTTCGTAGTCTACAGTCTATGCAGCAATACATAGTACTTCTGTGGTTAGTTCTGGGGTAAGGTGAGAAAGCCGGATGGTATGGAAGTTATGACGCTGTCCCAGGCACAACAGGCCATAGGAAGTAGAGAAAGGAAAAAAACCCAGGACCTCTAAAGCAGCAGCAAGAAGGAAATGAGGGGCACAGGAATAGAGACGGTCTTCTAAGTAGTTGTTCCCTAAAGGCCTCTTAAATGTCAGACTTAATATTTGTTCTAAGTCAGAGTGGATGAGTAAAAAATTATCACACAAATTTTTTCCAAATAACTTCTGGATGATTTTCATTGATTAAGGAACAAAAACATGAAATATACTTTACAGATGAAATATAGATGAAACAATTAGAAGTCCAGAATGCAATTTCTTATACCCAAGCAAAATTTGATGTTCACTCTTCTAATTCTCTGGGATTTATTTCTCATTACTTCTCCCTCATGGAAATGAAATTCATTTATCATCATGTACTCTCTGACATATCAGGAAAGGTGTTGGTTGACATCAGCTCCAGGCCTAGCATAGTCCTTTATGGGGTATTGTCCAGCTTGCAGACATCAACATTTGGAAAGCATTTTCTTCTGCTAGCAACAGCTTTGCCTGTCACCATCCAAGGTGACAGTGTGGCTTTATTTATTAAAGTAAAAGAATAATAAGTTATGACATAGGTAGACACTTATATTCTAGTTTATGATGGCAATGGAATTTGGGATTTCAAAGACCACGTGTCTGATTTCCTTTACTACTTTGTCTCTGCAATGCAAATTAAGGAATATCAACAAAACAGAAGTGTATGACTCTTTCTTGTAACACTTTGCTATTTTATCAGTCACTACTGCCTTCTAACCCCTTTTTTTGGTACTGTACCGAAATAGTATGTTGAACTTTGATAAGAGCTTTTATAAAGCTGACGAATTTACTTGACCTAGGATATTGCTGTATGGCCATAAGCAAACCACTTAACACCTCTAGGCCTCTAGTTCCTCATTTTAAATGAGCAAACTAAATGCTATCCAAGGACACATCTTGCTCCAGTTTTTTGTGATCCTAAGTTTGAATGCTTGTTTCTAAAACATCACTTCAGTGTGGGTTTTTTAAAATTAAATCATGAGTATTTTATTTCTTATGATCTTAAATGGTTTTACCAAAATCTGAAATAGGATTTCTGGTTGTCATTAGTAGATTTATTAAAACATGTGGCCGGCTGGGCATGGTGGCTCATGCCTGTAATCCCAGCACTTTGGGAGGCCAAGGCTGGAGGATCACTTGAGCCCAGGAATTCGAGACCAACCTGGGCAACATGGTGAAACTCAGTCTCTCCAAAACAATACAAAAATTAGCCAGGCATGGTGGTGTGCACTCCTCTTCCCAGCTATTTGGGAGGCTGGGTTCAGAGGATCACCTGAGCCTAGGGAAGATGAGAGTGCAGTGAGCTGTGATTATGCTACTGCATTCCAGCCTAGGCAGCAGAGTGACACCCTGTCTCAAAAAATAAAGGAAACCCATCTTTAAAAATATAACTATTTTAGGTAATGGGAATTAATAAACTATAATCAAGGCTCTGATCAGTAAGAGCCTTTTTCAGGTCAGGAAGTTGTAAGTTTTACATAAACTACAAGATATTACTTTCATTTTATTTTTACTTTATCAAATTATTTTTATTTATATGTTTTGAGACAAAGTCTCACTCCGTTGCCCAGGCTGGAGTTCAGTGGCGTGATTTTGGCTCACTGAAACCTCTGCATCCCGGATTCAAGCAATTCTCTTGCCTCAGCCTCCCGAGTAGTGGAGACTGCAGGTGCCCACCACCACGCCTGGCTAATTTTTTGAATTTTTAATAGAGTCGGGGTTTCGCCACCTTTGCCAGGCTGGTCTGGAACTCCTGACCTCAGGTGATCCACCTGCCTTGGCCTCCCAAAGTGCTGGGATTACAGGTGTGAGCCACCATGCCTGGCCAAACTATATTTTTTAAAGCTTGATTTTTAAAATTTCAAGTAGAAATAAACCCATGGGTAAGAGTTCATTCATTTGCATCATAGTGTATCTTCCTATTTTAGGGTTATCTTTCCAGTTCAGCAGTGCAACTCTATGGAGTAGAATTGAAAGGAGACTTTCGCCAATTGCAGGAAATGGTCATAAAAAAATACCTGTTCACTGACAGAATAAAGGTACCTTTTAACTTAGCCAAATCTCTTTTGCATTGTTTTCCAGTCTGTTCTTGGTTGCCATTGTATAGAAACAGATTGAATTCTCTTAAATATTTTAAAACATTAATAGAGATGAATTGTTGTAATTATATCCTATTCACATATTTCTCTCTTCCCTGATTTTATTGGAAAGTAAAATTTTTTGAATTGTCTTCCTACCAGATACAGTTTTGGTAGCAGCATTTTTGAATCTCTAGAGGTTGGTTAGAAGTGTATTTAATTAATCTGTGAATGTCAAAAATACATAAAGGCCTAAGTAATGCTCACAATACCTCTTTTTCAGCAGGTATCGTGTATGCCACAGAATAGCAGTTCATGGGGGAATGATGCCATAGGTTAGGCTACAACAGAGGTTTTCTATTTTTCCCTTACTTAAGAAGAAAAATAACAAAAAAGGAGAAAGGAATTTTTTTGGTTAATGCAGCAATCTTTATCATTTCACTAATAGTTCTGTACTTCTGATGGCAATGCAGAGAAATACCGAGTATCTCTGATGTTAAGTGCAATCTAATGTGGAAAGATGTACCTCAGTAAGATTAAGGATGTAGTCTTCCACCACCCCCCCCCTTTTTTTTTTTTTTTTTTGAGATAGAGTTTTGCTCTGTCGCCCAGGCTGGAGTGCAGTGGCCCAATCTTGGCTCACTGCAACCTCCACCTCCTCGGTTCAAGTGATTCTCCTGCCTCAGCCTCCCGAGTAGCTGGAACTACAGGAGCCCACCACCACGCCCGGCTAATTTTTTGTATTTTTAGTAGAGATGGAGTTTCACTGTGTTAGCTAGGATGGCCTCGATCTCCTGACCTCGTGATCTGCCCGCCTCGGCCTCCCAAAGTGCTGGGATTACAGGCGTGAGCCACCGCACCCGGCCTCCCCTTTTTTACAGAAGGAAATTATTTCATTCCCTCCTCTTTCCCACCTCTCTCTCTCCCTGACTTGCTCATATTAGAGATAGAGGCAAATGATCAGAGTAAATTCGTTGTCCAATAGTAAGTTCATGGTATTTTCTCACTATCCCATATGTAGTGAACAATAATACCTTGCTCTTGCACAAGAATCACATAACTAATAGAATCAATATAATTGAAAATTGATATTTAAAAATTATGAACTCTTAAAAATCATGGTTTATAAATGGATAACCAAGTAATTTTTGTTGGTTTCTTTTTAAAGAAGATAATAAAGGTGTACAACATACATATTTACTTACTTTTTTTTTTTTTTGAGATGGAGTGTCACTCTGTCACCCTGACTAGAGTGCAGTGGCACGATCTCGACTCACTGAAACCTCCGCCTTCCAGGTTCAAGCGATTCTTCTGCCTCAGCCTGCTGAGCAGCTGGGACTACAGGCAAGCACCGCCACGCCCAGATCTTTTTTGTGTTTTTAGTATAGACAGGGTTTCACCATATTGGCCAGGCTGATCTCGAACTCCTGACCTCGTGATCCGCCCACCTCGGCCTCCCAAAGTTCTGGGATTACAGGCGTGAGCCACTGCCCCCAGCCTTACTTACATTTTTAAAGATGTTTTTTACCCCTTTTCAAAGGAAAATATGCAGACACACCCATCCACATACTTTCCTGGCTTGTAGCTTCTGTGGCCATCAGCAACCCAATAAAAACTTTTTGGCCAGGTGCAATGCCTCATGCCTATAATTCCAGCACCTTAGCAGGCCAAGGTGGGAGGATTGCTTGAGGCCAGGAGTTCAATACCAGCCTGAGAAACTATCTCTCCCCCAAAAAAAAAAAAAATTAGCCAAGTATGGTGGCACACACCAGTAAGTCCCGGCTACCTGGGAGGCTGAGGCAGGACTCCTTTAGCCCAGCAGTTTGAGGCTTCATTGAGCTACAGTCATGCCACTGCAGCCCAGCCTGGATAACAGCTAGACTTTGTCTTTTAAAAAAATAAAAACTCTGAGGCCGGCCTGGTGGCTTACACCTGTAATTCCAGCACTTTGGGAGACCAAGGCGGGCAGATCACCTGATGTCAGGAGTTTGAGACCAGCCTGGCCAATGTAGCAAAACCCCGTCTCTACTAAAAATACAAAAATTAGTCAGGTGTGGTGGCGCCTGCCCTATAATCCCAGCTACTTGGGAGACAGAAGCAGGAGAATTGCTTGAACCTGAGGAGCGGAGGTTGCAGTGAGCCGAGATCATGCCACTGCACTCCAGCCTGAGCAACACAGCAAGACTCTGTCTCAAATAAATAAATAGATAAAACTTTTTTTATACCTTTTTTTTTTTTGAGATAGGGTCCCTCCCTGGGCTCAGACGATCCTCCCACCTTAGCCTCCCAAGTAGCTGGGACTACGGGTGCGCTCCACCAACCTGGCTAATTTTTGCGTTTGTTTGGTAGAAACTGGGTTTCACCACATTGCCCAGGATGGTCTTGAAATCCTGAGCTCAAGCGATCTGCCCACCTCAGCCTCCCAAAGTGCTAGGATTACAGGCCTCAGTCACTGCACCTGGTTTTTTGGTTTTTTTGTTTTGTTTTTTTTTTTTTGAGACGGAGTCTCACTCTGTCACCCAGGCTGGAGTGCAGTGGTGTGATCTCGGCTCACTGCAAGCTCTGCCTCCTGGGTTCACACCATTCTTCTGCCTCAGCCTCCCGAGCAGGTGGGACTACAAGCACCCACCACCATGCCTGGCTTATTTTTTGTATTTTTAGTAGAGACGGGTTTCACCATATTAGCCAGGATGGTCTCAATCTCCTGACCTCGTGATCTGCCCGCCTTGGCCTCCCAAAGTGCTGGGATTACAGGTGTGAGCCACCGCGCCCAGCCGCACCTGGTATTTTTATACCACCTTATGACTTTTAGAAACCTTAACAGTTTCCTTCCTTAAAGCTATAAACAAATGGATTTGAGGTATCTTAAAATTAACAGAAAGGGATTCTAGGATTGTTTTTTATTGTATCTGTTGAAATCCAACTAGCCTCCAAGGTTCAATTTTTCCTTTTTCATTTGTTTTTGTTGTTGTTTCTTTCTTTTTTTTTTTTTTTTTTTTTGAGACAGAGTCTTGCTCTGTCACCCAGGCTGGAGTGCAGTGGCATGATCTCAGCTTACTCCAACCTCCTCTTCCCAGGTTCAAGCAATTCTTCTGCCTCAGCCTCCCAAGTAGCTGGTATTACAGGCACATGCCACCAAGCCTGGCTAAGTTTTGTATTTTTTGTAGTGACTGGGTTTCACCATATTGGCCAGGCTGGCATCAAACTCCTGACCTGAAATGATCCGCCCACCTCGGCCTCCCAAAGTGTTGGGATTACGGGCGTGAGCCACTGCGCCCGGCCTGTTTCATCTTTTTGTACAGGGCTTTTCTCTGAATCCTTGGTTTTCTGCTCATGCTTAAGAATGAGTAACAAAAAAGCTGATTGAAGTTCTGAGTGGGGATTGTTAACTGTGTACTTCACTATTGAGTGATCTTGCTGGGTAGTTCATTAGTTGGGAAATATCTAGTGAAATATCTTAAGATCTTTCCTCTTGGGCTGATCTGATTGCCTAGAAAAAACCTTTTCAATCTTCTAGCTGAATAGCAAGCAGCATACTGGGAACAGTGGTAGAGCAAAAGGGTTGAAGAGGCAGGGTTCTCAGCATTCTGCATGCATGTTTCCTTAATTCCTCAGTTTTCAGTACGTTACCCTTTCTTTCAGCGAGGCCTGGAATCCCCTGGTTGTCTGGTTCAACCATTTCCAGAGAATAAACCTCTATTCGTTTGCTGGAGTAGGAGAAAGGGAAATAGGGATCTGACTGCGTCTTAATCTGACTTTCAGCCAAATTCCCTTATTTTTAGCATTTCTCCCTACTTCACCTGGTACCACCAATTATTAGCCTTTTGGAGATTCTGTAGCATAAGTCAGATTTGAGTCTTAGCTCTCAATACTTCTATCTTTGAAATCAATTTTCTCTGGTCTCCTAAATTCCTTGTCACTTCTCCTTTTTTTCTAACTTAACAAATTTTTATATCTGTTATTTCCTTTCCCATTCTACCCATCCTTGAAGGTTTACACCTTCTTTTAAAAACCCCTATTCTGTCATTATAATGGGGTTTCAGTAATGTACATACATGTCTCTTGTCCACTGTCTTTACAGGCAAGGCCTATGGATTGAAATTCTTTTTCCCTTCAGGCTAGAGGTAAACTTTCCCTCATTCATATCCCTGGTGTTGGCTTATTCCTTTGATGGCAGCTGTTGTATGAACTTACTAACATAGCTTTTCTAATCCCCTTACTAGATAACATATTTGAGAGTAAATATTGTGTCTCATTCATCATAGTGTATATCTCTGCATGGTATCTTGTGCATAGGAGGTGCCTATTAAATATCGGTTAAATTGATTTGAGCTACCTTGTGGCCTCTGCATTGTTAGCATTCCAGAGTTCGCCCAGAGCTATTCCTTTACGGTTTTCCTGGGACCTTAAGAGCACCTCTGTGGGCTGACATAATTAATTGATCCACCTGATTCTCTTTTACCCTATCTGTATAGTTGTGGGGAAAAGAGTGAACAGAAATGGAAAAGAAAAGGGGGGAATTGTTTGAGAGCTGTGATGTATCAGGAGGTTAATTTACATATTTCACGTATTTCATACATGTTTCAAAAGTTTGAAATGATTGACTTTTTCTTTATATTGAGTAATATGTTTACAGGCTCCAGGCCAACTTTAAATTTATTATTTTAGTATTCTTTTTTTTTTTTGAGATGGAGTCTTGCTCTATTGCCCAGGCTGGAGTGCAGTGGTGCGATCTCAGCTCACTACAACCTCCACCTCCCGGGTTCAGGCGATTCTCCTGCCTCAGCCTCCCGAGTAGCTGGGACTACAGGTGCATGCCATTACGCCCGGCTAATTTTTTTTATTTTTAGTAGAGGCAGGGTTTCACCAAGTTAGCCACACTGGTCTCGATCTCCTGACCTCAGGCGATCCGCCCGCCTTGGCCTCCCAAATTGCTGGAATTACAGGCGTGAGCCACTGCACCAGGCCCATATTTTAGTATTCCTAACACTTAAAAAAAAGAAGGAAAATATTTAAAAATCGGACCCCAGGCTGGGCATGGTAGCTCATGCCTGTAATCCCAGCACTTTGGGAGGCTGAGATGGGCTGATCACCTGAGGTTAGGAGTTCGAGACCAGCTTGGCCAACATGGTGAAACCCTGTCTCTACTAAAAAGCTCCAAAAATTAGCCAGGCGTGGTGGTGCGTGCCTGTAGTTCCAGCTACTCGAGAGGCTGAGGCACGAGAATCACTTGATCCCAGGAGGCGAAGGTTGCGGTGAGCCTAGATTGTACCGGTGCACTCCAGCCTGAGTGACAGAGCAAGACTCTTTCTCAAAAAAAAAAAAAAAAAAAATCAGACCCCAAAACATTTTGAATATTATATATTTGTAAGACCGTGTGCTTATTTGAAAAGAAATCATATGATACAAAGTAAACTTTTATTTTTAAAATAAAAGTTTGTTTTGCTCTTGAGCAAATACGTTTTTTCTTACTATCTTTCCTGTTGTCTGTAAGATTTATAGATTGTAGTCTAAATTAATTTGTTTAGGTATATAGTATTGGGGGGTATTTAACTTCTAAGTTCAGGGATATGTGTGTAAGTTTGTTATATAGATAAAGTTGTGACATGGTGGTTTGCTGTACAGATTATTTTGTCACCCAGGTGGTAAGTGTGGTACCCTTTAGTTATTTTTTCTGATCGTCTCCCTCCTCCCAACCTCTATTCTCCAATAGGCCTCAGTATCTGTTGTTCCTCTTTATGTGTCCATGTGTTCTTATCATTTAGCTCCCACTTGTAAGTGAGAACATGTGGTATTTGGTTTTCTGTTCATGTGTTAGTTTGTTAAGGATAATGGCCTCCAGGTCCGTCTGTGTTCCTGCAAAGGACATGATCTTGTTCTCTTCTATGGCTGCATAGTATTCCTTGGTATATATGTACCGCATTTTCTTTATCCACTCTACCATTGATGGACATTTAGGTTGATTCCATGTCTTTGCTATTGTGAATAGTGTTGCATTGAACATACATGTGCATGTGTCTTTTTAGGCTGTAAATGCTGTTTCCCCCATGGTCCAACAGCCACCCTGCCCAGTTTAACTCCCAATTCAGGGACTTAGGCCCATGTAACCTCCTAACCACCCACAGTCCTAGGTAAGGCCAACTCTGTGACCCTGGTCAGCAAAGAACAGTTAAAAAAATAAAACCCGGCTGGGCGCAATGGCTCACGCCTGTAATCCCAACACTTTGGGAGGCTGAGGCAGGCAGATCACATGAGGTCAGAAGTTCAAGACCATCCTGGCTAACACAGTGAAACCCCATCTCATCCGGGCGCGGTGGCTCATGCTTGTAATCCCAGCACTTTGGGAGGCCGAGGCAGGCGGATCACCTGAGGTCGGGAGTTCGAGACCAGCCTGACCAACATGGAGAAACCCCATCTCTGCTAAAAATACAAAAATCAGCCAGGCATGGTGGCACATGCCTGTAATCCCAGCTACTCGGGAGACTGAGGCAGGAGAATCACTTGAACCTAGGAGGCGGAGGTTGCAGTGAGCTGAGGTCATGCCACTGTACTCCAGCCTGGGCAACAGAGCAAGACTCCATCTCAAAAAAAAAAAAGACACATAGCCCTCCTGCACAAATAAGTCAAGTTATCCTGTGCCCAACTTATCACCAGACACTTGCAAGTTAGCTCACCACAACCTTGGCATTATCAGTACTGCACAAAGCCCTCTTCAGCATACAGCAGAAACACCATTCTATAAAAACTCATAGCAAGCCCTTGTCTCTTTGCAGTCAGCATTTTTCTTGCTGACCTGCCTGTTTCACCCTTGCAATGTATTTTCATACTCTAGTAAATCTGCCTTTTTTTTTTTTTTTTCCCGAGACGGAGTTTTGCTCTTGCTTTCCAGGCTGGAGTGCAATGGCACGATCTTGGCTCACTGCAACCTTCACCTCCCGGGTTCAAGCGATTCTCCTGCCTCAGCCTCCCAAGTAGCTGGAATTACAGATGCCTGCCACCATGCCTGGCTAATTTTTTTGTATTTTTAGTAGAGATGGGCTTTCACCATGTTAGTCAGGCTGATCTGGAACTCCTTACCTTGAGTGATGCACCTGCCTCGGTCTCCCAAAGTGCTGGGATCACTGGCGTGAGCCACCAGGCCTGGCCATAAATCTGCCTCTTTTTTTTTTGAGACAGAGTTTCACTCTTGTTGCCCAGGCTGAAGTGCAATGATGCGATCTCAGCTTACTGCAACCTCTGCCTCCCAGGTTCAAGCAATTCTCCTACCTTGGCCTCCTAAGTAGCTGTGTCACAGGCATGCACCACTGCACCCAGCTAATTTTGTGGTTTTAGCAGAGATGGGGTTTCACCACATTGACCAGGCTGGTCTTGAACTCCTGACCTTGGGTGATCACCTGCCTTAGCCTCCCAGAGTGCTGGGATTACAGGCGTGAGCCCCCATGCCCAGCTAAATCTGCCTTTCTTTGCCTACAACTGTCTAAATTCTTACCACCGGGGCCACCAGCCCAGATAGACACTGATCATCTGCAACACCCGTCTGATGGACAAGATTGCCCTGCAGAGTTCAAGTCTGACAGTTCCCCTAGAGCTAAACTCTCCTATCAAAGTAAGTCGAGTCTAGAGGCATGGCAGTCCCTGGCTGTGCTCCATTACAGAATGCTCCTGCAGCAAACCCTCTGGTCTTCACATCAGGTGGCTTGCTGCCCTTACCACTACTCTGAGCATCTCTCTGCCAACTCAAGTGTCCAGAGTCTCTCTCTGTTGCCCAGGCTGGAGTGCAGTGGCACGATCACAGCTCACGGCAACCTCCACCTCCCGGGTTCAAGTAATTCTTCTGCCTCAGCCTCCCAAGTAGCTGGGATTACAGGTGCACGCTACCACGCCCAGCTAATTTTTGTATTTTTAGTAGAGACGGGGTTTTACCATGTTGGCCAGGCTGGTCTCAAACTCCTCACCTCGAGTGATCTGCCCACCTCAGACTCCCAAAGTGGTAGGATTACAGGCGTGAGCCACCATGCCTGGCCTCTCCTATATTTTTTAAATAAATTGTTTTGTTTACTTTTTTGGATAGGTGATAAATTTAAGTGATTTTTTTGTTTGTTTGTTTTTTCATTTTGAGATGGAGTTTCGGTCTTGTTGCCAGGCTAGAGTGCAATGGCACTATCTTGGCTCATTGCAACCCCGCCTCCGGGTTCAAGCGATTCTCCTGCATCAGCCTCCCAAGTAGCTGGGATTACAGGCATGTGCCACCACGCCCGGCTAATTTTGTATTTTTAGTAGAGACGGGGTTTCTCCATGTTGGTTAGGCTGGTCTCAAACTCCCGACCTCAGGTGATCCACCCGCCTCGGCCTCCCAAAGTGCTGGGATTAAAGGTGAGCCACCACGCCTGACCTAAGTGATTTTTAGATGAAAAGCCAAACAAGACCAGTTACCATATATTAACATTTTATAATTTTTTATAACCCATTTAAAAAATGTTTTTATGGTCCTATTTGATTCTGTGAATTAGAACATATTCTTTCATTTTATTTATGAAGAAACTGATTACCTAACAGTATAAACCTAGTTGGTGATGGAGCCAGAATTTGAACTTAGGTCCTTTGACTCTTACAACTAGTGTTATAATTATAGCGGGAAAAACTGAACTGGAAGTCAAAGAGCATAATTATGACTAAGTGAATAATTGCTTCTAAAATAAATATTGACAGGTTCATGGGTTTTACTAGATAATAAGCATCTTATATAATACTACTCCCATAAGCGGTAGTATTATACTGCTCTTTCTCCAATTTTTAGAAGTGTTAACCTGTCATGTTGTTTCACAACATCAGTGAACCAATAGATACTTCTTATGTACTTGTATGCTATTGTATCCTTGTTCTTGTCTGTGAATTCATTCTTCTTTAGGTGCTTCATGCAGACATCTATACACCAGATTTACTTCTGCAAAATGCTGATGCTATGAATAATGCTTTTGAATATTAATAAGGCAAAACAGACCAGGTATGTTATTTTATCAAGGAAGAAATTTGTCATTAAAATATATCCAGCAAGATATGAAAAGAGATTAGTAGGGGAGAAATGTTTTCATGTTAAACTTTTTAAAAACAACTCCTCAAACAACTATAAGGAGTATAATCTCCTTATAGATTATAAGGAAAAGTGCTGTTTATAAAATGAAAACAAACCTTGTCTAATTTTGGAAAACATAGTATCTAATTTTTTTTTTTTTTTTTTTTGGAGACAGGGTCTTGCTCTCTCACCCAGGCTGGAGCGCAGTGGTGCGATCTCAGCTTACTGCAACCGCCACATCCCAGGTTCAAGCAATTCTCCCACCTCAGCCTTCCAACTAGCTGGGATTACAGGTGTGTTCCACCATGTTGGCCAGGCTGGTCTGGAACTCCTGACCTCAAGTGATCTGCCCACCTCAGCCTCCCAAAGTGTGGGATTACAGGCATGAGCTGTGACACCCAGCGTGTCTAATTTTTGACAGATAAAGTGATTTCATGATCCAACATTTCCTTAGCAGTGAGGGATACAATAAAATACCAATTCTCAGTGGGCCTTTATACTTCTTTTTTTTTTTTTTTTTTGAGAGGAGTCTTGCTCTGTCGCCCAGGCAGGAGTGCAACAGTGCAATCTTGGCTCACTGCAGCCTCCGCCTGCCAGGTTCCAGCGATTCTCCTGCCTCAGCCTCCTAGGTATGGGTAACTGGGATTACAGGCACGTGCCACCATGTTCGACTAATTTTTGTATTTTTAGTAGAGATGGGATTTCACCATGTTGGCTAGCCTGGTCTCAAACTCCTAACCTCAAGTGATCCGTCTGCCTCAGTCTCCCAAAGTGCTAGGATGTGGGTGTGAGCCACTGCGCCCAGCCTATACTTGTTCTTTTCTGCCTCAGTTTTTTTTTTCTGTGAAATAACATCATATTGCTATCCTATTACAAACTAATGGGAATTAACTAAGGCTTATAAATGAATATTAAATGGATATAAGAATATTGGCCGGGCACGGTGGCTCACACCTAAATTCCAGCACTTTGGGACGCTGAGATGGGTGGATCACAAGGTCAGGAGTTCGAGACCAGACTGGCCAATATGGTGAAACTCCATCTCTACTAAAATTACAAAAATTAGCCTGGCGTGGTGGTGGGTGCCTGTAGTCCCAGGTACTCAGAAGGCTGAGGCAGGAGAATCGCTTGAACCCAGGAGGCGGAGGTTGCAGTGAACCAAGATGGTGCCACTGCACTCCAGCATGCATGACAGAGTGAGACTCCATCTCAGAAAAAAAAAACAAGAATATTGCTGGGTGTGGTGGCTCACGCCTGTAATCCCAGCACTTTGGGAGGCCGAGGCGGGCAGATCACGGGCAGATCAGGAGATTGAGACCATCCTGGCTAACACAGTGAAACCCCGTCTCTACTAAAAATGCAAAAAAAAAAAAAAAAATTAGCTGGGTGTGGTAGCGGGCACCTGAAGTCCCAGCTACTCAGGAGGCTGAGGCAGGAGAATGGTGTGAACCCGAGAGGCAGAGCTTGCAGTGAGCCGATATCGCACCACTGCACTCCAGCCTGGGTGACAGAGCGAGACTCCGTCTCAAAAAAAAAAAAAAAAAAAGACTATTAACCTGGAAAACAGATTAATTATTGAACTTTAAAAATGTTCTTAAGGTATTAATCATAGGTTCCTTGAATTTATTCTGCTATTCAAATAGAAAAACTAGCAAATCTATGATCACTTTTCTGACTTCCTTGCCACAATTGGTGCATCAGTACCTATAGGATCCTCTAATTAGAAAATTGCTATAGTCTGTAGTCTGAAACCCTGAAATCAGGCTTGCTGATTTCTTACTTTTTATATGGCATATATGGATTCTAGACACAAGAAAGCTCCTTTCAATATATTTGAAAGAGACACTAATATTTTTGGATTGGTGCATCATTAAGGTTTTCATCACAGAGAAATTAAAATGCAGGAGTGCAGTGGTATGATCTTGGCTCACTGCAACCTCCGCCTCCCAGATTCAAGCAATTCTCCTGCCTTAGCCTCCCGAGTAACTGGAATTACAGGCGTGCCACCACCATGCCTGGCTAATTTTTGTATTTTTAGTAGAGATGGGGTTTCACCATGTTGGCCAGACTGGTCTCGAACTCCTGACTTCAAGGGTCTCACTCTGTCCTGACTTCAGGTGATCCACCTGCCTCGGCCCCCAAATCAAGGAAGCACTTCATGGCTTCTCTGGCATATCTAACTTGCCAGCATCACTACTCTGTGCTTTGGGGCCATTAAGTAAAATAAGCATTACTTGAAAAACAAACAAAAAAATGAAAATTTAAAAAAAAAGAAAATTTAAAAAACAAAAAAGAACGAGAAATAAGCCTTACTTTACCACCAGCCCTTCGATAAGGAGACAAAGGGCTTGATCTGACAAAGAAGACGCTACTAAGTGACTAACAGGTGGGTAGTGGAGACAAGTGTGGATCCCCTGGATAAAGAGATAATTCACTTCTGGGATACAGAGCAAGATGGCGTGAAATTTCATCATGCTACTCAGAATGGCATGCAATTTAAAACCTAGGAGTTTTTTATTTCTGGAAATTTTTGTGTGCTGTTTTCAGATTACAGTTGACCACAGGTAATTGAAACTACGGAAAGAAAAACCATGGCTAAGTGGAGATCACTTTTATATGCTTAACACATTTTTTAATAAATATGAGGTAAATATTCAAACTGTAGGATACCAAGGAGACATTACTACCACCACCTTCAATATTCTGTATGTGGAGTTATTCAACTTAGTTTTTAAATGTCTATATATTTGCCTAGAGACAACTAACTGTCATTTTATTTTATTTATTTTTATTATTATTATTTGTGCGTGTGGCATGAGGTCTCCCTCTGTAGCCCATGCTGGAGTGCAGTAGCGTAATCTTGGCTCACTGTAACCTCAACCTCCCAGGTACAAGCGATTCTCCTGCCTCAGCCTCCTTAGTAGCTGGGACTACAGGTGTGCGTCACCACACCCAGCTGATTTTTTTGGATTTTTAGTAGAGATGGGGTTTCACCATGTTGGCCAGGCTGGTCTCGAACTCCTGACCAGGAGTGTGGTGGTGCATGCCTGTAGTCCCAGCTACTTGGGAGGCTGAGGTGGGAGGATCACTTAAGCCCAGGAAGCTGCACCACTGCACTCCAACCTGGGCAATAGAGTGAGACTGTGTCTCAAAAAAAAAAAAATGCTAGTATCTTACTTTAGGAGAATTTTTAGTGTTGGAAGCTTTATACTTCCCACAATTTGTCATTCCTTAGCTTGACCTCAACCTCCCTCTCTATCCTCCAGTGTTATGCAATGCATCTCAGAAGGTTTGTGGGGAAGGAGAAAAATAGAGTTAAGATAGTTTCATATTTCATCAGCCAAATGAAAAATGCACAAAACAAAACCAGTTTTTCATATAGCATTGCTGGTACTCAAAAACATTAAGATTACAGTAAATGTCCTAATTATTTAGCTCTTTACCATTTTACATTGATTTGATAAAAATTAAATTGATAGAAAATAAACCTATTAGAACTCTGGAACTTTTTTCAGCCAATGATTTTTTTAAATTATTAAACTTCATACAGGGCTGGGTGCAGTGGTTCATGCCTGTAATCCCAGCACTTTGGAAAGCCAAGACAGATCACTTGGGGCCAGGAGGTCAAGACCTGTGTGGCCAACATAGTGAAACCCCATCTCTACTAAAAATACAAAAAATTAGCTGGGCATAGTGGCACGCACCTGTAGACCCAGCTACTCGGGAGGCTGAAGCGCGAGAATCGCTTGAACCCGGGAGGCAGAGGTTGCAGTGAGCTGAGATCACGCCACTGCACTCCAGCCTGGGTGACAGACTGAGACTCTGTATCAAAAAAAAAAAAAACCGGCCAGGCGCTGTGACTCACACCTGTAATCCCAGCACTTTGGGAGGCCAAGGAGTGCAGATCACAAGGTCAGGAGTTCTGGACCAGCCGGGCATGGTGACGGGCACCTGTAATCTCAGCTACTCAGGAGGCTTGAGGCAGAAGAATTGCTTGAACCCGGGAGGCAGAGGTTGCAGTGAGCTGAGATCGTGCCATTGCACTCCAGCCTGTGCGACAAGAGCAAGATTCTGTCTCAAAAACAAAATAAAAGGGCAAAACAACAGCAAAGAAAATAAGTCAGCCACTGGAGTGGTCCAGCAAACCCAGTAGTAATGAACTAAGGCATCAACACTGGGAATGAAGGGAGAAAGAAGGAATCATGAAGTATTTAGGAGGGCCTAGCACTTTGTGGGGAGTAGATAAATCTGGAAGTGAGTAGTTTTAATAATTACATTTACGAAGAGATTTGAGAAAATCAATGAGGCATTACAGCAAATCCATTAAGTCAAAAGATAATAGCAAGAAATCTGCTGCATGGAATCATACGCTAACAAAATAAAAAATAGTTAAATACTAAGGACATGGCCAAAAAAGAATGCCAGGAGGCAAACATTAAAACAATAGCTTGAATGGGAACCTGCCAAGGGTGAAACACACATATAAGATACACAAGGATAACTGCATTGAAGACAAGGATTAGGGTAGGGCATAAAATAAAGTTCTAAACATTGTAAATAAGAATCTAGCTGGGGAGCTGGGTGCCGTGGCTCATGCCTGTAATCCCAGCACTTTGGGAGGCCAAAGTGGGTGGATCACCTAAGGTTGGGAGTTCTAGACCAGCCTGACTGACACGAAGAAACCCCGTCTCTAATAAAAATACAAAATTAGCAAGGTGTGATGGCGCATGGATGTAATCCCAGCTACTCAGGAAGCGGAGGCAGGGGAATCACTTGAACCCAGAAGGCAGAGGTTGCAGTGAGCCGAGATCGTGCCATTGCACTCCAGCCTGGGCAACAAGAGCGAAAGTCCATCTCAAAAAAAAGAATCTTGCTGCGGAAAAGAAGACAAACATAAGGGTTTCACTGGCGACATGCTAGTATAGTAAAAGATACGTACTTTATTTTTAATTTTTTTTTTGAGACAGGGTCTAGCTTTGTCTCCTAGGATGGAGTGCAGTGGTGTGATCTCAACTCATTGCAGCCTCAACCTCCCAGGCCCAAGCAGTCTTTCCACCTCAGTCCCCCAAGTACTTGGGACTACAGCTGTGCACTACCATGCCTGGCTAATTTTTTGTAGGGACAGGGTTTCACCATATTGCCCAGGCTGGTCTCAAACTCCTGAGCTCCAGCAATCCACCTGCCTTGGCCTCCCAAAATGCTGAGATTACAAGTATGAGGCACCACTCCTGGCTTAATTTTTTTTTTTTTTTTAAGACATGGTCTCACTCTGTCACCCAGGCTGGAGTGCAGTGGCATGATCTCAGCTCACTGTGGCCTCAACCTTTCAGGCTCAGGTGACCCTCCCACCTCAGCCTCCCAAGTAGTTGGGACTATAGGCACCCACCACCACACCCAGCTAATTTTTGTATTTTTTGGTAGAGACGGTTTCACCATGTTTTCCAGGTTCATCTCAAGCTCCTGGGTTCAAATGATCCACCTGCCTCAGCTTCCTAAAGTGCTGGGATTACAGGCCTAAGCCACCATGCCTGCCCAGATACCTACTTTAAAAGTAACTTTTTCCTTAGATACAGTGTTGTTTAGGCAGGCCTTGGAACCTGCTTAATGCTTTAAGCAACTCAACCACTTTAGGCTGCCGTTTTATCCACTTGTAAAATAAGTTAATTCATCTTTTCTGACCATGAATTTCACAAGAGTATTATGTACATCGAGAATGATAAACAGTCCTTCAGACACACATATGGAAATGCACATAAATAGAATACAAATTGGAACTGATCTGTTTATCAGAAGAAATGTCCCAACCACATAGATAGATAAAGTAATCGTATTTGTATCAAGGATCCTCATTTCCAAGAGCATTCAACTTCAAGTTGCTCTTTGCCAACAACAATGATCATCCAGCTGTTAAGTTCTCTAACACTAATTGGTATTCTCAAATTTCTACTTTCTTTGAGGGAGATGAGGAAAAAATGCCCAATATAACCTTTTAGGAATAAATTAAATATGGATTATGGATTAATGAAAATGTAATTATGTAGACTGAGGAGAAAAGAAAGTATGTGGCCAGGTGCGGTGGCTCATGCGTGTAATCCCAGCACTTTGGAAGACCGAGGCAGGCAGATCACCTGAGGGCAGGAGTTCGAGACCAGCCTGGCCAACATGGTAAAACCCAGTCTCTACTAAAAATACAAAAAATTAGCTGGGCATGGTGGCACATACCTGCAGTCCCAGCTACTTGGGAGCCTGAGGCAGGAGAATTGCTTGAAACCAGGGGGCGGATGTTGCAGTGAGGCAAGATTGCACCATTGCACTCCAGCCTGGGCGACAAGAGTGAAACTCCGTCTCAAAAAAAAAAAAAGTGTGTAAAATCTCAACTGTACCTAATGACAGAAAAAGGTCATAAGCTATGAAATCATCTCAAGCAGGCTCTGTTAAAATGCTTCCATACTGACTGGGCGCAGTGGCTCACACCTGTAATCCTAGCACTTTGGGAGGCCAAGGCGGGCAGATCACCTGAGGTCAAGAGTTCAAGACCAACCTGGCCAACATGGCAAAACTCCATCTCTACTAAAAATACAAAAATGAGCTGGGTGTGGTTGTTGGCATCTGTAATCCTAGCTACTCAGTAGGCTGAAACAGGAAAATCATTTGAACCTGGGAGGTGGAATTTGCAGTGAGCCCAGATGGTGCCACTGTATACTCTAGCCTGGGCAACAGAGCAAGACTTCATCTAAAAAAAAAAAAAAAAAAAAAAAAAAACAGCTTCCATACTGACCTAAATCACAGACTCCTATACCAAGAGTCATCAAGGAAGATTTTCAGAGAATAAAAAACACATAAAATTTGCTGACACATATTTTATACGAGATGCATTAGCTGTTGACCCTAACAACCCAATGATGCAGGAGCTATTAACCCTATTTAACAGATGAGTAAACTGAGTTTTAGTGAAGGTAAGAACCTTTCCAAAAGTTACACAGTTAGTAAATGGCAGAGCCAGGATTCAACCCTATTCCTATCTGAACTCCAAAGACCATGCCCTTTTGTTATGCTGCATCTGTGTATTTTAAATTTCATAACCTACTATTAACCACAGAAATCAATAGATTCTAATAGAAAATGTGTTTTGCCTTATTTTGGTTTTGCATTCCCTCATAATGTGAGAGTTGCTTGAGTAATTGTCAAATGTATGAGATGATTTATAAATCTGCTGGGTGCTTAAGCCAAGAGGAAAAAATAAAGGTTCAAAATTTGTGACTTTTGTGAATAAAAGTACAACGTAGCTATAATACTGTAAATGGTATCATCCAATACTATGAACCTAATAACCTAAATGGGAATTATTGTTGTAATTTTTTTTACATTGAAAGTTACCTATATAGAAAGTGGGTTCATTTTCTTCTCTTCTTTTTTTTTTTTATTTACTGAATTGTTCATACATTAATAAAATAATACCGAACTTTTCAAAAGCAACTGAAGAAATAGAAAATATGACAAGTTTTTGGCTTGAAAACAGGCAGGAAAGGACAACTCATAGAGACTATACGTGGTTTGCTTATAACGACTCAGTTTTTGGACTCAATCTTTTGTTTAAATTCCTTGCCAAACAAACATTATTTTCCTTGTCAAACAAGCATTAATATTTAAGTCAAACTGCAAGGTGCAAAAATAAGAGCCATGCTTTCTGTATGAATTCAGAAAAGCACAGACTTTTCAAGTTTGAAAATGTCTCAGAATAAACTTGTCCAACTCCATTTTCTTACAGAAAAAAAAAATTGTATTTGAAGCTTCTTTGCAAAGAAATGAGTGAATGCAACTTCCTTAAAACCTACCTGCATTCTGACAACATGGGACCCACAATTTATGGGATAAAATGAAGCTTGAAAATTACTTTAGGTTGATGTTGAGAAGTTGGAACCCTCCTGCATTGCTGGTAGGATTTTAAAATGGTGCAAATGCTTTGGAAAACAGTTTGATAGTTACTCAAAATGCTAAAGATGGAGTTACTATATGACCTAGCAGTCTCACTCCTAGATACATAGTCAAGAGAAAGGAAAACATGTCCAACACAAAAACTTGTACATAAACATTGACAGCACATTATGTATAAAAGCCAGAAAGTGAGGGGAGGTGGGGACAAATGTCTCTCAGCTGATGAATGGATAAATAAAATGTGGTATATCCATTCGATGAAATTTTACGTAGGTTAAAAGATAGTAATAATACATGCTACAACCCAATGATCTTGAAAACATTGTGTGAAGAAGCCAGTCACAAAAGATCATATTATATGATTCAGTGTATATGAAATGTTTAGAATACACAAACCTACAGAGACAGTATATTACTGGTTGCTTAGAGCTGGGATGGGGGTAAAAGAAGATGGGAAGTGATTACTAATAGGTACAGGGTTTCTTTTTGAGGTGATAAAAATAGTTTAAAAATAGATTTTGGTGATAGTTGCACAATTGATGATACTAAAAACCACTGAATTTACATTTTATTTATTTTGATACAGAGTCTCTCTCTGTCACCCATGCTGGAGTACAGTGGTGTGATCATGGCTCATTGCAACCTTGACCTTCCAGGCTTAGGTGATCCTCCCACCTCAGCCTCCTGAGTCACTGGGACATAGATGTGCATCCCCACACCCAGCTAATTATTGTATCTTTTGTAGAGATGTGGTTTCACCATGTTGCCTAGGTCGCTTGAACTCCTGGGCTCAAGCAGTCCACCCACCTCAGCCTTCCGGAGTGCTGAGATTACAGGTGTGAGCCACACTGTTCTGTCATTCTTGCCTTTGTTCCTCAGCACTTGTAGCTTGTTTCTCTGACTGTTTTGTTTTGTTTTGTTTTTTTGAGACAGGGTCTTGCTCTGTCGCCCAGGCTGGAGTGTGGTCGTGTGATCATGGCTCACTGCAGCCTCGACGTTCTAGGGTTAGGTTGTCCTCCCACCTCAGCCTCCCCAGTATCTGGAATTGCAGACATGCAGCAACACACCAGCTAATTTTTATATTTTATTTATTTATTTTTCTTAGAGATAGGTTTTTGCCATGTTGCCCAGGCTGGTCTCGAATTCCTGGGCTCAAGCAATCCTACTGCCTTTGCCTCACAAAGTGCTGGGATTGTAGGCATGAGCCACCACACCTGGCCCTGTTTTTAATATATTCTTTTTGTGACTTTCATTGTGCATTGGTGTGTTTTATTTCGTGTTTCTTTTGCTTGGAGTTTGTTGCACTTCTTGGATCTGTGGGTTTATAGTTTTGATCACATTTGGAAAATGTTTTGGCTATTATTTCTTCAAATATTTATTCTATCCCTCCATTTTTTTCTTCCTCTTTTGAGACTCCAACTACACATATATTAGGCTGCTTAATGTTTTCCCACAGTGCAATGAGATCTGATCATTGAGATCTGATTTTTTTCAACCCAATCTTTTATATTTCTGTGGTTCATTTTGATAATTTCTATTGCTATGCCTTCAAGTTTATTAATCCTTTCTTTCTTTTCTTTTCTTTTTTTTCTTTTGAGACAGAGTCTCACACTGTCATCGAGGCAGGAGTGCAGTGGCGCAATATTGGCTCACTGCAGCCCCTGCCTCCTGAGTTCAAGCAATTCTGCTGCCTCAGCCTCCTGAGTAGCTGGGATTACAGGTGCAGGCCACCACACCTGGCTAATTTTTGTATTTTTAGTAGAGACGGAGTTTTGCCATGTTGGCCACGCTGGTCTTGAACTCCTGATCTCAGGTGATCCACCCACCTCGGCCTCCCAAAGTGCTAGGATTACAGGCATGAGCCATCGTGCCAGGCCTTAATCCTTTCTTTAGCAGTATTTAATCTGCTGTTAATCCCCTCTAGTATATTGTCCATCTTAGACATTGTTTCTTTCTTCTTCTCTAGCTGTTTTGAGTCTTTAAAATATCTTACATTCCTCTTCTTATCATGCTCAAACTTTCCATTACCTTTTTGAAGATATGGAGTATAGTTAGAATAGCTGTTTTAATGTTCTTAACTAACAAATCCTATCGTCTTTGTCACTTCTGGGTCTGTTTCTATTGATTGTTTTTTCTCCTTGTTATAGGTTGTATTTTCTTATTTCTTCAAAAGCCTTCTAATTTTTGGATTCCATTGTGCTGGAGTTTTCTTATTTAAATGTTTTGGGTTTTGTTCTGGGATGCAGTTGTATTACTTGGAAATAGTTTGAATGGTCGTTTCAAGGCTTACTTTGAATCCTTTTTTTTTTTTTCCCCCGAAATGGAGTCTCACTCTGTCACCCAGGCTGGAATGCAGTGGTGCTCTCTGCTCACCACAACCTCCACTTCCCGGGTTCAAACAATTCTCCTGCCTCAGCCTCCCAAGTAGCTGGGATTACAGGTGCCCACCACCACACTTGGCTAATTTTTGTATTTTTAGTAGAGATGAGGTTTCACAGTGTTGGCCAGGCTGATCCTGAACTCCTGACCTCAGGCAATCCACCTGCCTTGGCCTCCCAAAGTGCTGGGATTACAGGTGTAAACCATTGCACCCAGCTTTTTTTTTTTTTTTTTTTTTTGAGATGGAGTCTTACTCTGTCGCTTATGCTGGAGTGCAGTGGTGCAATCTTGGCTCACTGCAACCTCCGCCCCCTGGGTTCAAGCAATTCTCCTGCCTCAATCTCCCGAGTATCTGGGATTACAGGTGCCTGCCACTGTGCCAGCTAATTTTTGTATTTTTAGCAGAGACAGGGTTTCATCATCTTGGCCAGGCTGGTCTTGAACTCCTGACCTCATGATCCACCTGCCTTGGCCTCCCAAAGTGCTGGGATTACAGGCATGAGCCACTGCTTCCGGCTGCCTTTTCTTTTTTTTTTTTCTTTGAGATGGAGTCTCTCTCTGTCACCCAGGCTGGAGTGCAATGGCACTATCTAGGCTTACTGCAACTTCCGCCTCCCAGGTTCAAGCAATTCTCCTGCCTCAGCCTCCCGAGTAGCTGGGATTACAGGCATGTGCCACCATGCCCAGCTAATTTTTGTATTTTTGGTAGAGACGGGGTTTTGCCATGTTGGCCAGGCTGGTCTCGACCTCCTGACCTCAGGTGATCTGCCCACCTCGGCCTCCCAAAGTTCTGGGATTACAGGTGTGAGCCACCACGCCCGGCCTTGAATCTTTGTAGGAAGGTCCATTACAGCCTTTAATATGGGGCTTATTTGGCTCAGCTACTGAAGCAATACCTTCTCAAGACTCTACTCAATGCCTTGCATCTTAGGAGGTTTTTCCACTCGATCTGGTTGGACCACAGTTTCTGGTCCTGTTTAAATCCAAGTTTTGTTCTACTTGTTCTTCTCCAGTGCTTCTTTCTCAAATCTTGGTCGTTTACTTCACGTACATGTACTGATGATCAGAACCAGCTGAAGACTCAAGGAGAACCCTTCTGAGCTCTTCTATTATGTAGTTCTCTCCTCTGATTTTTACCATGTAAATTCTGATGCCTTCACCTCCCAGATCTTCATACTGTTTGCTCAACTCAAAGAGGTGATCAACATCTGTTTGGGTTGCTCCTCCCTGTGCTGCAGCCTGGAAATTCTACAGCAATCATAGGACTCACCTTTTTTTGTTTGCTTCTCTGAGAAATCACTGTCCTGCGCTGCCTCCTGTCTGATATCTGAAAACAATTAACTAGTATATTTTTGTTCAGTTTTTTAAGTATTTTAGGTGGGAGGTTAATTCTGGTCCCTGTTACACCATCCTGGGTGGTAGCAGAAGTCACAGCATAAAGTTTTTATTTCCTAATGTTTTCTTAGTTATATGGATAATTCAAATGTTGAATAAGAACATATTTTGCATTTTAATTTTTTCAATCATTTTATAAGTTGGAGGAATCTTTAAAGGTAGAAAAGCAAAAAAGCTGTAAAATGAACAACTGACAAATAAGAAAATCATGATACTTTACCAAGATATTGTACTAGCTAATTATTAAGCAACTTAGGTAATATCTCAAAGGCTTTTAGAAAATGTGTGTAAAAAATTATTTTAATTCCTTATAATGTTTCTTTTTTCTTTCTTCCTTTTTTTGTTTTTGTTTTTGTTTTTTTGAGACAGAGTCTCACTCTGTCACCCAGGCTGGAGTGCAGTGGCGTGATCTCTGCTCACTGCAACCTCCTCCTCTCGGGTTCAAGCGATCCTTATGCCTCAGCCTCCTGAGTAGCAGGAATTACGGGCACCTACCACCACATCAGGCTAATTTTTGTATTTTTAGTAGAGAAAGCGTTTCACCATGTTGGCCAGGCTGATCTCGAACTCCTGACCTCAGGTGATCCGCCCGCCTCGGCTCCCAAAGTGCTGGGATTACAGGCATGAGCCACCACACCTGGCCTAAATGTTTATTATTTATTTTTATTTTTATTTTTATTTTTTGAGACGGAGGCTCGCTCTGTTGCCCAGGCTGGAGTGCAGTGGCGCAATCTCGGCTCACTGCAACCTCCACCTCGTGAGTTCAAGCAATTCTCCTGCCTCAGCCTCCCAAGTAGCTGGGATTACAGGCACTCACCACCACGCCCAGCTCTTTTTTATTTTTTTATTTTTTTAAGTAGAGATGGGGTTTTACCATTTGGCCAGGCTGGTCTTGAACTCCTGACCTCAAGTGATCCACCTGCCTCGGCCTTCCAAAGTGGTGGGATTACAGGTGGGAGACACCGCACACCCAAACACTTACTATATTTCTACTTAACGGCTTCAAGCCTTAAACAGATTCCAGGACTAGCAACATTTTGAAAACTCACTGTTCCACTGCAGTTTTGCTCTTAAGTAAAATTTGAAAAATTTGCTTTTAAATATGGGAGATACTGAGCATAATATTTAATTTTTTTTTCTGAGACAGAGTCTCACTCTGTCACCCAGGCTGGAGTGCAGTGGTATGATCCCAGCTCACTGCAACCTCTGCCTGCCAGGTCCAAGTGATTCTCCTGCCTTGGCCCCCCAAGTAGTTGGGATTACAGGCATGCACCACCATGCCTGGCTAATTTTGTATTTTTAGTAGAGATGGGGTTTCACCATGTTAGCCAGGCTGGTCTCGAACTCCCGACCTCAGGCTATCTGCCTGCCTCAGCATCCCAAAGTACTGGGATTACAGGCATGAGCAACCCCGCCCAGCCAAAATTTAATTTTCAAGTGGCCAGTAGTTACTCCAATGAAGCCAAAAATAATTAGTATCATTTTACAGCCCAAGTTGCAGAATGACTGAACATAGAAGGCATCTCAGAAAAAAAAAATTTTTTTTAATCACTGGACACTTTATTGAAAGCAAAGTAAGATTTAGCATCTTTGCCTTTGTTGTACACATCTGAAGCGGAAGCCCAGGGAGATGAGGACTGCATGGTTTTCCTTGGCGTGGGAGGTGTGCACCCTTCAGTCCTCTCATGTTGTGGGAAGATCAGCCCATGCTCTGTTGGCTGCCATAGTCCCTAGGATGGGTGCCCTTCCAGTCATCCCACTCCCGAGCTTTGTAGAGTGTTTGTTCATCATCCTCTTCCTCCTTTTCTTCTTGACCTTCCTGTTGCTGAGCTGCTTTTCTGAATTCCTCTGGCATTGCCTTGGCTATTCCCTGATCTGGTAATGCTCCATATTTCCGATGTTGCTTATACCAGTCACTCACCGTCATAGTTGCCAGACTTGGATAACCAGCTCCAAATACTTTGACTTGGGCCGTATTCCGAGTGAGAATGAAGGATTTCACTGGAGGCCTCTCCTGGCGAGATGAGTTAGAAGTTGATGCCTCTCTTGAAGAGTCTCTTTCTCTCAGGATCTTTATTTCCTGGTCAATGCTCTCAATCTCTTCTAAGCTGATATCAGTTCACCTCTGAAGGTGAAGAAGATAATATTCACAAACACGCTCATCATCTGCTTGACCACTTTCCACAGCAGATTTGATTGCAGACAACCTGTGCTCCAACTCCTTCTGCTTGTGTCTCTCTCTTTTAGCCTGTCTTTGAGATGCCATAGCAATGAGGCTAGGATAAGCCATGGAAAAATTAGCAGTGTGATTTTTCAGCTGAGTTCTTGGTTTTGGGCAGCTCAAGCTCTGCCACATGATAGCAATGGCACAGTTAAGTAGTTTATAGTTCTCTTGAGCCCACTGCAAATGATCTAGATACTTGTTGGGCTTGACTTGTTTCATGGTGAAGGCTCCTTGAAACACTGGCACCAACAGGTACTTCAGGTCGGTGGAAGCAATCACTTCCAAATCTTCATTTTAGCTGAACAAGTCAAGCTGCGATAACATTTCGGCAGCCTTCTCAAGGAGGTCCAGGCCCTTGAACACCTTCTCCTGGACTATCCGGGAACTGGCAGGTTCAGTCGCTACTTCTACATCATCCAGAAGCTGTTTGCTGGTTTCAAACAGCTCGGGGAGCTGTGGCAGCAGTAACTTGTCTTCAGCAGCCATCTTGGAGAGGGACGAACAAGAAATTATTTTTAAAGGAAAACTTTCAAAGTGAAAAGAGAAATATATCTTCTCCTGGGAGTACTAAAAGAAAACCTCACCTCAGATGAGTTATCTCACAATTTCCGAACAAAAATAATCACCTTTGGGCCAAGAAGAGGTGTGGAAAGTTTCAAACACAGTTTTTATAAAGGAGGTACAACTGAAAAGGGGTTTTAACACACCCACCTGTCTTGCAGGCTTATTAGATCCTGATCACCTAAGAGTTTCTTGTCAGCACTCCTGTCAAATGGATGAAATGCGCCTGGAAGGCTACCTCTGACAAAAAGGAAGGCACAGCAGAAATGTTACTGTGTAAGGGTGCCAGTGGGTACAGATGTGGTTATCATCTTCCACTAATCATCTAAGAACAAAGCATCTTTTGCTCCTTTGGGGGGCTAAATGGGATGGTTACTAAGTGGGAAGGATGTGCTTTCCTAATACAGCAGCATAGTAATTGTTCTAAAAGATTTTAACCCTGGCTGGGCACAGTGGCTCACGCCTGTAATCCCAGCACTTTGGGAGGCTGAGGCGGGCGGATCATGAGGTCAACAGATTGAGACCATCCTGGCCAACACGATGAAACCCCATCTCTACTAAAAATACAAAAAAATTAGCCGGGCGTGGTGGTGGGCGCCTGTAGTCCCAGCTACTCAGGAGGCTGAGGCTGGAGAATCGCTTGAACCCGGGAGGCGAAGGTTGCAGTGAGCCGAGATCGTGCCACTGCACTCCAGCCTGGGCGACAGAGTGAGACTCTGTCTCAAAGAAAAAAAAGGGCAGGGGGTGTCAGGCATGGTGGCTCACTTCTGTAATCCCAGCACTTTGGGAGGCCGAGGCAGGCGGATCAAGAGATCAAGACCATCCTGGCCAACGCGGTGAAACCTCATCTCTACTAAAAATACAAAAATTAGCTGGGTGTGGTGGTGCGCACTTATAATCCCAGCTACTAGGGTAGCTGAGGCAGGAGAATCACTTGAACCTGGGAGGCAGAGGCTGCAGTGAGCTTAGATTGCACCACTGCACTCCAGCCTGGCGACAGAGCAAGACTTCATCTCAAAAAAAAAAAAAAAAACGTATAAAAACCTCAACAATTATAATTTATCTGATCTTATTATGTAAAGGGGCTCTTGAGAACAGCTAGTTTATCTCAATATGGTATATTCAGAAGAGTCAAATATAGTTTTTTGTTTGTTTTGGAGACACAGTCTCACTGTTGCCCAGGCTGTAGTGTGGTGGTGCATTCCTCAGCCTCCTGAGTACCTGAGTAGCTAGGGCTTCAGACACGTGCCCCCATGCCCAGCTGATTTTTCAATTTTATATAGAGATGAGGTCTCCCTGTGTTGCCAAGGCTGGTCTCAAATTTCTGGGCTCAAGGGATCCTCCTGCCTCAGCCTCCCAAAGTGCTGGGATTGCAGGCGTGAGCCACCAAACCCAGCCACCGCCCTGGTCTTTCAAAGCACTGGGATTACAGGTGAGCCTTAATTTAGAGATAGTAGTTCCCTTCAGAGCACATATCAGACTTGTTTACTTTCCTGTATAATAAAGTTAATGTCTCCCTCCAGAGCAAAGACCTTGCAGGTTTAAAAGTTGTCATTCAGAACTAAGGGGAGTTCCGTCGCGCCTCTGGCCTGGCCTCCCCTTTCTTGTCTGACTCGAGACACCAACTGAGTTCCTGTTTCTAGTAGCTAAGCTCCCACCGTCGGGGAGGAATCAGGGACTGTGCAGTCCCTGTGAATCCCATCCAGGTCAGTTCTAGATTCTAAACTGAATTTTTTTCATGATATTGTCAAAACAGTGAGGAAACATTTTGTAAAGAAGCCCTGAAGAAAAAAAAAGTCATTGAGCCTTCCTAAACAATTTTCTCTTAATATATGTATTCTAAGACTTTTTAATGTATATACTATATTAGAAATCCAATTCTCTTGTAGATGTCTCTTTTTTTTAATAAAAACTTTTTTTTTTCACATTTTCCTGCCTCTATCTAGTATGTGGAACTTAAC
Organism: Pan paniscus; assembly: GCF_029289425.2. NCBI lineage: Eukaryota > Metazoa > Chordata > Mammalia > Primates > Hominidae > Pan > Pan paniscus. The sequence continues at coordinate 36,249,464 of NC_073264.2, read as the reverse complement.
TGAACTTAGAAGGGACTTCAGAACTATTTATTTATTTATTTATTGAGACAGAGTTTTGCTCTTGTTGCTCAGGCTGGAGTGCAATGGCTCAATCTCAGCTCACCGCAACCTCTGCCTCCCGGGTTCAAGCGATTCTCCTGAGTAGCTGGGATTACAGGCAAGCACCACCACGCCCGGTTAATTTTTTGTATTTTTAGTAGAGACAGGGTTTCTCCATGTTGGTCAGGCTGGTCTCGAACTCCTGACCTCAGGTGATCTGCCTGCCTCGGCCTCCCAAAGTGCTGGGATTACAGGCACAAGCCACCACACCCAGCCCTGTAGATTTCTCATTGAGGGCATCTCCTGTGTAACTATTCATAAACTTAAAGATGATTACTAAAGCAACTTTCACCTTCCTCAGGTTAAATAAGCAATGTGCCTTTAAACTTTCCACATAAATTCTGTTTTCTAATTTTTTTTGTTGTTGTTGCTATTTGTGTTTTCTAATTTTTAATCCTTTGGTTAATCATGCCTCTGGATTTTTTCCCATTTTCTTCATCTCTTGAATTTAGAGCCCAGGATCTGATACAATACCCTAGTAAAGGGTTAATTCCTATTGCATAGATTTTCGATACCTGCCACAGACTTGAGGGCAGGTTGAGGGCAGATACTGTTTTATACTTTTCTAGTATCAGTAACTTTCTAGCATATGTAGGTGCTCAGTAAATTCTTACTGATTGATTGGTGTATCCCAGAATTGTTTTTGAGTTGTAAATCACAGTACCACTTTGCTGATTCATGTTTAATGTTTGCTTCACTATAAAAATTGTTTGTAAAGTAAAAAACAGCAAGGAACTCTACAAGTGGTGAACAATGGCTATAAATCATAGAACTATCTTTGTTTTTTGTGAAAAGTATTCTTACTTCAATTAGCAGTCTTTCTATTCCCGACCACCTATCCCAAAGGAATCATCATCAATAATGCCATCTCTGCATACAAAAGATATTCTTTAATTACGATGCTTAGCTGAGTTAGCATTTTTACTTTTTTTCCTTTTTCTATTCTTTTTTTTTTTTTTTTGAGACAGAGTCTCGCTCTGTCTCCCAGGCTGGAGTGCAGTGGCGCGATCTCTGCTCACTGCAAGCTCCGCCTCCCGGGTTCACGCCATTCTCCTGCCTCAGCCTCCCGAGTAGCTGGGACTACCGGCGCCCGCCACCACGCCTGGCTAATTTTTTTTTAATTTTTAGTAGAAACAGGGTTTCTCCGTGTTAGCCAGGATGGTCTCGATCTCTTGACCTCGTGATCCGCCCACCTCGGCCTCCCAAAGTGCTAGGATTACAGGCGTGAGCCACCGTGCCCGGCCTATTCTTTTTTTTTTTTTTTTTTTTTTTTTTTAGTACCATTTGCTGTTGAAGCATTTTTACTTTTTTTTTTTTTTTTTTTTTTTTTTTTTTCTTTTTTATTGATCATTCTTGGGTGTTTCTCGCAGAGGGGGATTTGGCAGGGTCACAGGACAATAGTGGAGGGAAGGTCAGCAGATAAACAAGTGAACAAAGTTCTCTGGTTTTCCTAGGCAGAGGACCCTGCGGCCTTCCACAGTGTTTGTGACCCTGGGTACTTGAGATTAGGGAGTGGTGATGACTCTTAACGAACATGCTGCCTTCAAGCATCTGTTTAACAAAGCACATCTTGCACCGCCCTTAATCCATTCAACCCCGAGTGGATACAGCACATGTTTCAGAGAGCACAGGGTTGGGGGTAAGGTCACAGATCAACAGGATCCCAAGGCAGAAGAATTTTTCTTAGTACAGAACAAAATGAAAAGTCTCCCATGTCTACCTCTTTCTACACAGACACGGCAACCATCGGATTTCTCAATCTTTTCCCCACCTTTCCCCCCTTTCTATTCCACAAAACCGCCATTGTCTTCATGGCCCGTTCTCAATGAGCTGTTGAGTACACCTCCCAGATGGGGTGGTGGCCGGGCAGAGGAGCTCCTCACCTCTCAGTAGGGGCGGCCGGGCAGAAGCGCCCCTCACCTCCCGGACGGGGTGGCTGGCCGGGCGGGGGGCTGACCCCCCCCACCTCCCTCCCGGATGGGGCGGCTGGCCGGGCGGGGGGCTGACCCCCCACCTCCCTCCTGGACAGGGCGGCTGGCCGGGCAGAGGGGCTCCTCACTTCCCGGTAGGGGCGGCCGGGCAGAGGCGCCCCTCACCTCCCGGACAGGGTGGCTGGCCGGGCGGGGGGCTGATCCCCCCACCTCCCTCCGGACAGGGCGGCTGGCCGGGCGGGGGGCTGACCCCCCCACCTCCCTCCCGGACGGGGCGGCTGGCCGGGTGGGGGGCTGACCCCCCCCACCTCCCTCCCGGACGGGGCGGCTGGCCGGGCGGGGGCCTGACCCCCCCACCTCCCTCCCAGACAGAGCGGCTGGCCGGGCAGAGGGGCTCCTCACTTCCCAGTAGGGGCGGCCGGGCAGAGGCGCCCCCCACCTCCTGGACAGGGCGGCTGGCCGGGCGGGGGGCTGATCCCCCCACCTCCCTCCTGGACGGGGCGGTTGGCCAGGTGGGGGGCTGATCCCCCCCACCTCCCTCCCGGACGGGGCGGCTGGCCGGGCGGGGGGCTGACCCCCCCACCTCCCTCCCGGACGGGGCGGCTGGCCGGGCGGGGGGCTGACCCCCCCACCTCCCTCCCGGACGGGGCGGCTGGCCGGGCAGAGGGGCTCCTCACTTCCCAGTAGGGGCGGCCGGGCAGAGGCACCCCACGCCTCCCGGATGGGGCGGCTGGCCAGGCGGGGGGCTGAACCCCCTACCTCCCTCCCGGACGAGGCGGCTGGCCGGGCAGAGGGGCTCCTCACTTCCCGGTAGGGGCGGCCGGGCAGAGGCGCCCCTCACCTCCCGGACGGGGCGGCTGGCTGGGCGGGGGGCTGACCCCCCCACCTCCCTCCCGGACGAGGCGGCTGGCCGGGCAGAGGGGCTCCTCACTTCCCGGTAGGGGCGGCCGGGCAGAGGCGCCCCTCACCTCCCGGATGGGGCGGCTGGCCGGGCGGGGGGCTGACCCCCCCACCTCCCTCCCGGACGAGGAGGGAGGACGCTCCTCACTTCTCAGACGGGGTGGCTGCCGGGCGGAGGGGCTCCTCACTTCTCAGACGGGGCGGTTGCCAGGCAGAGGGTCTCCTCACTTCTCAGACAGGGCGGCCGGGCAGAGACGCTCCTCACATCCCGGACGGGGCGGCAGGGCAGAGGTGCTCCCCACATCTCAGACGATGGGCGGCCGGGCAGAGACGCTCCTCACTTCCCAGATGTGATGGCGGCCGGGAAGAGGCGCTCCTCACTTCCTAGATGGGATGGCGGCCGGGCAGAGACGCTCCTCACTTTCCAGACTGGGCAGCCAGGCAGAGGGGCTCCTCACATCCCAGACGATGGGCGGTCAGGCGGAGACGCTCCTCACTTCCCAGACGGGGTGGCTGCCAGGCAGAGACTGCAATCTCGGCACTTAGGGAGGCCAAGGCAGGCGGCTGGGAGGTGGTTGTAGCGAGCCGAGATCACGCCACTGCACTCCAGCCTGGGCGCCATTGAGCACTGAGTTAACGAGACTCCGTCTGCAATCCCGGCACCTCGGGAGGCCGAGGCTGGCGGATCACTCGCGGTTAGGAGCTGGAGACCAGCCCAGCCGACACATCGAAACCCCGTCTCCACCAAAAAAATACGAAAACCAGTCAGGCGTGGTGGCGCGCGCCTGCAATCGCAGGCACTCGGCAGGCTGAGGCAGGAGAATCGGGCAGGGAGGTTGCAGTGAGCTGAGATGGCAGCAGTACCGTCCAGCTTCGGCTCGGCATCAGAGGGAGACCGTGGAAAGAGGGGAGAGGGGAGAGGGGAGAGGGGAGAGGGGAGAGGGGAGGGGGGGAGGGGAGAGGGGAGAGGGGAGAGGGGAGAGGGAGCTCTATCTACCACACAGTCTTGGGTGCAAAGTCCCTACTTTTTGTATTTCCTTCTTTCTGAGTTACTGTGGTAGGCTGCATCTAAAATGACTCCTAAGCACCGCACCTTCTGGTTTTCACATCCTTGTGTAATTTCCTCCTCTTGTGCTTGGGCCGGACCTAATGACCTCTTTCAAAAGAATAGAATATGGCAAAGTGACAGAATGTCACATCTGAGATTAGGTTACAAAAGACTGTGACTTTCATCTTCCTCTCTCTCTTGCGCTCTCACTTGCTCATTCCAATGTAGGAAATTGCCATGTTGCAATTTCCAAAGGATAGGTCACAATCCAAAGGATAGGTCCATATGGCAGAAAAACGGAGGATAGCCTCTAGTTAACAGCCAGTGAGGAACGGAGGCCCTGAGTGCAACACCCTGATAGGGACTAAGTCCTACCAACATCAACACCTAGTCAAGCCTTAAGATGACTGCAGCACCTGCTCAACACCTTTTATACAGCCTTATGAGAAACCCAGAGCCAAGAGACCCAACTAAGCTTTGCCTAGCTTCCTTACTCATAGACTCTGTAAGAAAATAATTGTTTATTGCTTTAAGGCACCAAGTTTGGGGGTAATTTTTCATACAGCAAGAGATAACTAATATAGATTCTGTTTGATAAATATTAACTTACACCTAACTCAGATTTCACTCAAAGAAATTAATATGCATGTGAGAAGATATATTCTTTACCCAGCCACGGGAGGTATTGCCTAGGAAAAACTTAGATAGTTGCCAACCGATTGTGTCATAATCTCACTTCTGAGTTTAGAAATTAATATTAAAGGACTGTAGTTTCCAGTCAGACTTTTCCATTTAAAAACCATGAGCTTCTATTTTTACAAGTCATAGGTACTTAATTAGTTCTCCACTATTCTGTAAAATAATACACTCCTAGTTCTGTGATAACTCTGGTCAATTCTAGAAATAAGTATTCGTTAGTACAAATTACCAGAGCCTGTGGATTTGAATGTATCAATCTGTTTTATTAAGCAGGCCCCATTTTGTGAAACTCAGCTGGAAAACGACAGTCAACCTGACAATTCTCATAGATAGTTAATTTAAGAAATTCTTCTTCTTTTTTTTTTTTTTTTTTTTGATAGAGGGTCTTACTCTATTGCCCAGGCTGGAGTGCAGCAGCACAATCATGTCTCACTGCAGCCTCAGCCTCCGGAATAGCTGGAACTGCAGGTGCACACCACGATGCCCAGCTAATTTTTTTTTTTTTTTTTTTTTGAGACGGAGTGTCACTCTGTCGCCCAGGGTGGAGTACAGTGGCTCCATCTCGGTTCACTGCAAGCTCCACCCGCTGGGCTCACGCCATTCTCCTGCCTCAGCCTCCCGAGTAGCTGGGAATACAGGCACCTGCCACTACGCCCAGCTAATTTTTGTATATTTAGTAGAGACGGGGTTTCACCGTGTTAGCCAGGATGGTCTCGATCTCCTGACCTCGTGATCCACCTGCCTCGGCCTCCCAAAGTGCTGGGATTACAGATGTGAGCCACGGCGCCCGGCTGCCCAGCTAATTTTTAAATTTTTTTTGTAGAAACAGAGTTTCACGAAGTTGCCCAGGCTGGTCTCAAACTCCTGGGCTCGAGCAGTTTGCCCACCCCAGCCTCCCAAAGTGCTAGGATTACAGGTGTGAGCCACCACACCCGGCTAATTTTCTTTTTCTTTTTCTTTTTCTTTTTTTTTTTTTTTTTTGAGACAATCTCACTCTGTCACCTGGCTGGAGTTTAGTGGCACGATCTTAGCTCCCTGCAACCTCTGCCTCCTGAGTTCAAGTGATTCTCCTACCTCAGCCTCCTGAGTAGCTGGAATTACAGGTACACACCACCACGCCCAGCTAATTTTTGTATTTTTAGCAGAGACAGCGTTTCGCCATGTTGGCCAGGATGGTCTCTATCTCTTGACCTTGTGATCCACCCACCGCAGCCTCCCAAAGAGCTGGGATTACAGGCGTGAGCCACCATGCCCAGCCTAATTTTTTATTTTTTGTGAAGATGGGGTCTCTGTTGCCCGGGCTGGTCTCAAACTCCAGGGCTCAAGTGATCCTCCAGTCTCAGCCTCCCAAAGTGCTGAGATTACAGGCATGAGCCACTGTGCCCACCCAAAAAATTATTCTTAAGCTAGTGAGTACAAAAATGTTTCTTTATTATTTTTAAATCTATATATATGTTTTATGCAGTTTTTGTTATGTGTAATACATTTCATAATAAAAACAAGGTTTAAAAAAAACAAGCTTTCTGACTTGTTCTGATATTTAAGATTTTGGTAAAAAGTTTTAAGTTTTAAAGAGTGCATATGGGCTGGTCCGAGTGCAGTGGTTTATGACTAATTAATCACAACCAGTTACAGATTTCTTTGTTCTTTCTCTACTCCCACTGCTTCACTTGGCTAGCCTTTAGTAAATAAATAAATAAATAGAGTGCATATGGTAGTTAACCAAAAAAGGAGTGTTTTCTAAGCTTCCATTAAGTCTATCATACACTATCATTAATTCCCCTAAGACTGTGTCAAGTTACCTATTTACGAAGATCGATTGCTCAGATCCTCCAAAGTTCATTAATCCTTTAGTTTTGGATGATAAAGAGTGAAAAAACAAAAGTTAAAGAGAAGCCCACAGAACCAGAGAAAAAAAGAAGTTGCCTTCTTTCTCATCCTTCATAAACACCTGCCCACACAGGTTGATGTCCTTTTTCAAATGTTTAGTCAGACCCCAAGCACTACCTTTGACCCTGGTATTACAAGTCCCACTCTGCCTTTACTACTCATATCTGAACTTTTAATATCTAATTACAATATTCAGTGAACTGATATTACATGCTACCATTTTTAAGTTTGGAATTAAACTTGGAATTATATTGACAAATCTGGTTTGTTTTAGAACTTAATACGATTTAGAACTTTTGTTTATTATGTTTTATAAATTAAATGCCATTTTTTACCTTTTAAAATTATCTTCCTATTTTATTCATTCAGCAAATATTTATATACCTATAGTAAAAGTATATAAACCTGATATATAGTAATATATCCAGAAATGTTCAGGATAGAAATGCAGTAGTGAACAGACAAGCAAGCTTGTAGTCTTTAAATAAATTACCAACTGTAATGCTGTTTGACATTATGTTTTTAAATAATGCATAACCTATTGTTATCAGGGAGTTATACATACCTATGTATTACCATATATCTTCCAATATAGGCTTGTAATAAAGTCAGTATACTCACGTTCTCTTTTCTAAGCATGTCTTAACAGGTTAAACCACACAACCGTGATATTTGTATATTATATAATTAACATCTTAAATAACAGCTTTGAAATTTCTTAGTGATAGATTGCACTGCACTAAAATTTGAGACAGGGCCAGGCATGGTAGCTCACCCCTATAATCCCAGCACTTTGGGAGGCCAAGGTGGGCGGATCACCTCAGGTCAGGAGTTTGAGACGAGCCTGGCCAACATGACAAAACCCTATCTCTACTAAAAATACAAAAATTAGCCTGGCATGGTGGCACACACCTGTAATCCCTGCTACTCAGGAGGCTGAGGCAGGAGAATCACTTGAACCAAGGGCGGAGATTGCAGTGAGCCGAGATTGCACCACTGCACTCCAGCCTGGACGACAGAGCAAGACTCTGTCTCAAAAAATAAATAAATAAAAATTGAGGCAGATACACTTTGTATCATACACATTAAAACAGGAGAGGATTAACCCTCATCACACATATACTCAAGTCAAAGTTAATACCACTTGGTTTTCTTTTTCTTTGTTTTAGTAAAAATTAGACAGTTTACAATTAAAGAAACTATCTTTGAGAACCTGATCTTTCAGTCTATGGATATTTAATGAAAATAATGAAATTAGTTATCACCTTTGAAGAGGGGAGGATTCAGGGAAGAAAAACCAGTACCATCCATCTGTAATAGATTGCTTAATTGAAGATATTTAGCAAAAGCACACTGAAGACTAATAGAATTGCCCAAAGGTTTTTCTCCTCTTTGATCTACATATTGTGTCTCACATGACACAAGTGTGACACACCACCTCAAAAACAAACTTGCCCTTTCCATTCAAATACCAAACTGGCCAAGTAGGGTGGATAGAGTGCTGTGTCTCCTTCCTGGTACAGTGTGCCAGCAAGGAAAGTCTCTGTTATATAACTTCCTGCATCTTCAAAACAAAACAAGACTTCACGTAAGAGATATTACCACCCCTAGAAAAGTTCCACCCATCAGAATAGGAAATCCTCATCTGTTGCTGACAGCAGTGTCACAAAGGCCTTAAAAATGTTTAAATACCTTGACTAAACAGTTCAGTTTCTAAAAACTTAAGAAAATAATCGGATATTTGCAAAATGATTTCTGTATGATGGTTTACTACAGTGTTGTTTTATAATGGTAGTAAATTGGAAACCACCTAAACGTCCAGTAGCTGGAGATTGATTAGGTATAGGACATCCATATCCACTCCAGCCTGGGTGACAGAGCGAGACCTTGTCTTAACAAAAAAAAACACAAAAAGTAGACAGCTGCAACTTTGGATGGCCAAAGGCCTGGCAGTGACAGGAACAGCTACTTCAATCAAGAGAACAGAAAACTGAAAGCTGTAAATTACACATTTTCTATTCTGTGCTTTGCTTTCCAGGAAGTCACATGTTCATTAGACTCCTTTTTATTTACAAACTAGATAATACTTCTTTCCCACCTTATAATTACCTCCCAAAATACAGTCAACACAATGCTGTGCTTTGGCTACTTTGGCTAAGAATAATCCCAAATCAGCATTTTAAACCAACAGTATCAGACCAGATCAAGAGAGGTAAACTGATGTGTTCCAGCTCTCTGTTATGACCAAGCAGGAAGTTTCCGAGCAAACCTCCACTTCTCAGGAAGTTTACGTCAAACTTAGTATTTACATCCTGTTGAATATAGTCTTAATTTTTTTCTCAATTCTAGATACTATTTGAATTAAAATGTTGGAGTAATCTGTCCTCAAATTGTTTTTTTTTAGCTCTCAATAGACTATGTATATCTGTTCTAAGTGACACATGGAATACCTCCATGACTAATAGTGATAAAAGTTAAAGATTGTTTTTAGAATTAAGTACCTATAATTATAACTATTTATATCCCTATACATTATCTCTTATTCATTTGATCTCTCAAGTAGGTCCTTGTTAACTATGTTCTGATTAATTCATTATGCAGTTAGTATACTATATGCAAACAAATAAAACCCTCAGTGGAGCATCCTGATGTTTCTCTCCAGGACTGACCGTGTAATATTGACGTGGGAAAGGTGACACGATGCTGAGTCTGATACTTCTAGCAGCTGGCTGTATGACTTTGGCTAAGGCCCTTAACCTGCAGTTTTCTCACCTGAAAATGAGAGGGGTGGATTAAATGATCTTTAGTATATCTTCTGTGATCGTACTATGCAGGAGTGCCAATCTGTATCTTACATACAGTAAAGTCATACTTCATTATGTTTGTTTGTTTGTCTTTTGATACAGGGTCTCACTCTGTCACCAGGCTGGAGTGCAGTGGTACAATCATGGCTCACTGCAGCCTCAACCTCCCAGGCTCAAGTGATCCTCCCACCTCAGCCTACCAAGTAGTGGGGACCACAGGTGCATGCCAGCTAATTTTTTTTTTTTTAAGAGATGACGTCTCCTTGTTGCCCAAGCTGATCTCAAACTCCTGGACTCAAGCAATCCTCCTGTCTCTGCCTACCAAAGTGCTAGAATTATAGGCTTAAGCCACTGCTCCTGGCGTCATACTTCTTAAATTTAAAAAAAAAGACATATTCTAAGTGTAAGCCGTAGGACAAAAACTGTGCATCTTTGTAGTAGGTGTGCTAGTTAGGATTATGGTTGCAAGTAATAGAAATCTGAATGGATCTTGCTTAGATAATGAGGTGAATGTATTTTAAACACATAAAGGGTCTCACAGAACCCAAGGACACAAATTGAACTGGACATAAGGAGCCAGGAAGGTGAATGTCAAAGAGACTCTGTCTCATGTGTCCTCCTCCCTTTGTACATCAGCTTCATTCCACCTTCTCTCTGTCCATCAGGTTCTTCTGCTTCCCCAAACCACAAGATGGAAAATAGCTGCTGGCAGCTCTTCAGTTTACAAATTACAGTGTGGACACAGGAAGATAAATGGTTGTTTCTCAGTCCAAATGCCATGTCTCAGGAAAAGGCTCCAACTGGCCCACATTGGGGCAGATGTCCATCCCAGGACTTATCAACTGTCATCTATATTTGGGACAACCTCTATTGAAAATGATGATTTTCACTTCAATTCTGAGGAGTAGGCAGGAAAGGGAAATTTTTAGAAGGGGGATATAAGTAGAAAATCTAGGCTGGGGCCGGGCACGGTGGCTCATGCCTGTAATCCCAGCACTTTGGGAGGCCGAGGTGGGCGGATCACGAGGTCAGGAGTTCGAGACCAGCCTGACCAACATGGTGAAACCCTGTCTCCACTAAAAATAGAAAAATTAGCTGGGCGTGGTGGCACGTGCCTGTAATCCCAGCTACTCGGGAGGCTGAGGCAAGAGAGTCACTTGAACCCATGAGGCGGAGGTTGCAGTGGCTGAGATGGCGCCACTGTGCTCCAGCTGGGGCAACAGAGGACAGAGTGAGGCTCCGTTTCCAAAAAAAAAAAAAAAAAAAAAGAAAGAAAATCTAGGCTGGGCATGGTGGCTCACGTCTGTAATCCCAGCACTTTGGGAGGCCGAGGCAGGTGGATCACAAGGTCAGGAGATCAAGACGATCCTGGCTAACACAGTGAAACCCCGTCTCTACTAAAAATACAAAAAATTAGCTAGGCGTGGTGGCATGTGCCTTTAGCCCCAGCTACTTGGGAGGCTGAGGCAGGAGAATCACTTGAACCTGGGAGGTGGAGGTTGCAGTGAGCCAAGATTGTGCCACTGCACTCCAGCCTGGGCAACAGAGCCAGACTCCATCTCAAAAAAAAAAAAAAAAAGAAAAAAGAAAAGAAAATCTAATTGGGGTTCACACACTAAAATATCAGTGTTAATAGTATTTTTACATTTGGAAATAATTATAGATTCACAGGAAGTTGAAAAATTAGTGCAGAGAGGTTCTCTGTACCCTTCACCCAGTTTCTCCTAATGGTCATGTCTGACATAATTATAGTGCAATATCAGTTGTAAATTTTTTATTGAGAGTTGATTTTCATATTCTTTCCCTTTTATTGTAGCACATGTGCCTCACTCTTTATGGTAAACGTTTTACTGAAGAATAACATACAGAAAAGTGGACAAGTCTTGACTGCACAGCTCAATGAATTTCCATGAAGTAAATATACCCATATGATAATCCAGCTCAAGAAACAGAAAATCACTACCACCCCAGAAGACTGCCTTATACTACCATCTTTTAAGAGTGAATCACACATGGGGTACTCCTTGTATCTGGCCTCTTTCTTTCTTTTTTTTTTTTTGAATTATTATTTTTGTTTGAGATGGAGTCTCATTCTGTCACCCAGGCTAGAGTGCAGTGTCATGATCTCGGCTCACTGTAACCTCTGCCTCCCGGGTTCAAGCAATTCTCCTGCCTCAGCCTCCTGAGTAGCTGGGACTACAGGCGCCCGCCACCACGCCCAGCTGATTTTTGTATTTTTAGTAGAGACAGGGTTTCGCCACGTTGGCCAGGCTGGTCTCGAACTTCTGACCTCAGGTGATCCACCCACCTCGGCCTCCCAAAGTGCTGGGATTACAGGCGTGAGCCACTGCACTCGGCCTGTTTCCAGCCTTTGTTCAACATTATGTTTGTGAAGTTAATCTGTGTTGTTTTATGTAATTATAGTTCACTCATTCTTTCATGGGCTTAAATCTTTTTACAATAAAATTTTAAGAGAATAAAATGTAAAAAAAAAAAGCTCATGACATGCAATAAGCTGTACAATTTGATGCGTTTTGACACGTATACACCCATATCAGTACCACAGTCAAGATCATGAATATATGTATTTCCTCAAAATAGTCCATGAATTTTTTTTTTTTTTTTTTTTTGAGACAGAATCTCGCTCTGTCGCCCAGGCTGGAGTGCAGCACGCGATCTCGGTTCACTGCAACCTCCACCTCCCGGGCTCAAGCAATTCTCCTGCCTCAGCCTCCTGAGTAGCTGGGACTACAGGCGCGTGCAACCAAACCCCTGTAGTCCCAGCTAATTTTTTGTATTTTTAGTAGAGATGGGGTTTCACTGTGTTAGCCAGGATAGTCTTGATCTCCAGACCTCGTGATCTGCCCACCTCGGCTTCCCAAAGTGATGCGTCCATGAATTTTTTAAAACTAAAAATGGGACCTGGATAAAGCGAACATCTTAGGGCCATAATGACCTCCAGACCTTTTGCAGAAGGTTGGAATAGGTAATATTTATTTTCCCTGTTGTTAAGAAGACTTTAATGAGAAAAGTTTCTATTATATATCTTCTGTATTTTAAATTAGCCAACATTTGTACGCACATACAACAAACTGGACTAAATTTTGGGATTTACTCCAATAAGTACAATAATAGTGTTTAGAGAGCTATAGATAAGAGAATATTTGCTATATCAATCTTTTTTTACATGGCATTTTTTAAATATGCAGAATACTTTTGTTATAATGTACAGTTCTTCCATCTCCTTACTTATGTCATCACAGTGATTCATAGTTGAGGAATTATAAGAATAGAGGGGTCAAAAGACTGTAAAGTCAGAACAACAAGATTTTTGACAAGGAAGGAAGACATATTCTGGCAAACTTAACATTAATGCCAGGAACAAGTCTAGAATGGATTTTCATAGGTGATTTGAGAGTACTTAAGGAAAAGACATGATCATTTAGAGCCAGCCTAAGTTTACCAAAAACAGGTTAAGCCACACTAACTTTATTTTTCAGATAAGATTAGCATATTCGTAGTCTGGAAAATGCTATACAAAGAATGTGAAACATGAAACTACTTGTGGACCAAATGAAAAACTGTGGAGCAGATTATGATGCAGTTAGACCTTGCTTGAATGACTTTGACCCACAAAAGCAGGTAAATGTTCCCTTGGACTGAGGCTTTTGGTTACATTGCAAGGTTCTATCACGGGCTCTATTACATTTAACATTTTTAGTAATTATTTGGATGGAAAATCACATAAAATTAAGTTTGTAGATTACATGTAGTTGTTAAGGATTACTAATGTATTCATTGACACTAAAGAATTATTAGGTAAGCCTAATTGTAAAATTCAGTATGTAAGTTGGAAAATTAATAGTACAGGTCAGGCACAGTAGCTCACACCTGTAGTCCCAGCACTTTGGGAGGCCAAAGTGGGAGGATCCTTGAGCACAGGAGTTGGAGGCTGCAGTGAGCTATGATCACACCACTGCAATCCAGTCTGGATGGCAGAGCAAAACCATCTCTAAAAAAGCAAACAAACAATTGGTACAGTATATTTCAGGTAAATATGTCCTTCAGCAGTATGTGGAAAGGCAGGAATTATAGCTGACTATAATTTTAGGCTTCATTAATTAAAACTGAACCGAATGAACATTGTCCCTATCTATTCTTGCTTGGTCAGACCACACTATAATTTCAAAGAAACATTCGTAAGCCAAAGGTGTCTGTGTTAATCCATTTGCATTGCTATAAAGGAATACCTGGCCAGGCACCATGGCCCATGTCTGTAATCCCAGCACTTTGGGAGGATGAGGCAGGTGGATCACCTGAGGTGAGGCCTTCCAGACCAGCCTGACCAACATAGAGAAACCCTATCTCTACTAAAAGTAGAAAAGTAGCTGGACGTGGTGGTGCATGCCTGTAGTCCCAACTACTCGGGAGGCTGAGGCAGGAGAATCTCTTGAACCCGGGAGGCAGAGGTTATGGTGAGCCGAGATCACGCCATTGCAATCCAGCCTGGGTAACAAGAGCGAAACTCCGTCTCAAAAAAAGAAACAGAGAGAGAGAGGAAGAAAGAGAAGGAAGGAAGGAAGGAAAGAAAGAAAAGAAAGACAGACCTGAGGCTGGGATAACTTTATTTTATTTATTTATTTATTTATTTATTTGAGATAGAGTCTTGCTCTTGTCACCCAGGCTGGAGTGTAGTGGCATGATCTTGGCTCACTGCAGCCTCCCCTTCCAGGGTTCAAGCGCTTCTCCTGCCTCAGCCTCCCAAGTAGCTGGGATTACAGGTGCCCGCCACCACACCTGGCTAATTTTTGTATTTTTAGTAGAAACGGGGTTTCACCATGTTGGCCAGGCTGGTCTTGAACTCCTGACCTTATGGTCTGCTGACCTTATGGTCTGCCCACCTTGACCTCCCAAAGTGCTGGGATTACAGGTGTGAGCCACCGCGCCCGGCCTTGGGTAATTTTAATTTATAAAGAAATGAGATTTATTTTGGCTCATGGGTTCTGCAGGCTGTACAGGAAGCATGGTGCCAGCACCTGTTTCTACTGAGTGCTTCAGGAAGCTTATAGTCGTGGCTCATAATGCCAAGGGGAGCCAGCATGCTACATAGCAAGAGAGGGAAGAAGAAAGAGAGCGAGAAGGAGGAGGTTCCGGAAGGAGGTGGAGAGAGAAGGAGGCGAGTCTTGCTCTGTTGCCCAGGCTGGAGTGCAGTGGCACGATCTCAGCTCACTGCCTCCCACGTTCAAGTGATTCTCCTGCCTCAGCCTCCTGAGTAGCTGGGATTACAGGCACCCACCACTATGCCTGGCTAATTTTTTTGTATTTTTAGTAGAGATGGGGTTTCACCATGTTGGTCAGGCTGGTCTCGAACTCCTGACCTCAAGTGATCCACCTGCCTCGGTCCCCCAAAGTGCTGGGATTACAGGCGTGAGCCACCGCGCCTGGCCCCAGACTCTTTTAAAAACAATCAAATCTTGTGTGAACTCAGAGAACTCACTCATGACCAGGAGGAGGGCACCAATCCATGCATGAGGGTTCCACTCCCATGACCCAAACACCTCCCACCAGGCCCATCTCCAACACTGGAAGTCACATTTCAACATGAGATTTGACAAACATCTAAACTATATCAATATCCATAGAAGGCTAACCAGGATAATAGGACTTTGGAACTATGTCCTATGAAATTGCTAAAGAAATAGTTTTCTCCACAGAAGAAAAGCCAGGGGAGATGGGGTCAATATGTCTTCCAAAGTCTGAAGGAGAGTTATGTGGCAAATACCAAATTTACTATTTGTGACTTCAGAGGACAAAGCCTCTGGATCAATGTTCAGAAACTCCCGTGTAGACAAAGTTTATCTGAATATAAGTACATTCTAGCCATTAGGATTGTAGGCTGCATTTTTTTTTTTTTTTTCAAGACAGAGTCTAGCTCTGTCGCCCAGGCTGGAGTGCAGTGGTGCAATCTTGGCTCACTGCAACCTCCGCCTCCCAGGTTCAACAAATTCTCCTGCCTCAGCCTCCCAAGTAGCTGGAATTACAGGAGCCCACCACCATGCCTGGCTAATTTTTGTATTTTTAGTAGAGATGAAGTTTCACCATGTTGGCCAGGCTGGTCTCAAACTCCTGACCTCAAGTGATCCACCCGCCTTGGCCTCCCAAAGTGTATTTTTTTTTTTTTTTAAGCAGGGTCTCATTTTGTCACCCAGGCTGGAGTACAGTGGCATGATCTCGACTCACTGCAGCCTCAGCCTCCTGGGTTCAAGTGATCCTCTTGCCTTTTTACCCCAACCCACTTCCCTGACCCAAGTAGCTGGAACTACAGGCCCGCACCACCCTGCCTGGCTAATTTTTTGCATTTTTTTTAGAGAATGGGTTTCACCATGTTGGCTAGGCTCGTCTCAAACTCCTGAGCTCAAGCAATCCACTCACCTCAGCCTCCCAAAGTGCTGGGATTACAGGCGTGAGCCACTGTGCCCAGCCTAAAAAGATAATTTTAAAAGCATAGGAAATATGAGTCCTTAGCTCTATTATTGAAAGCCTCTATGACCTCCATGTTTGTGTTACAGAATTATCAGTTAAGCCACTATCGCATGGAAACACCAGATACAAATGTGAATTTAGTTAAAGAGTTGTGTGTTTGTGTGTGTGTGTAGACAGTGGATATCTTGTCTACTTTAGATGTGATTCTTCTTCCAACTGATTCGCCAGAAGCATCAGGCCTCTTTGCTTCTTCAGTGTCCTGTGCCTTGGCTGTTACAGGTGGAGGTGGAAAAGAAATTGCCAATGATGCTGCAAATAACTTCCTTCACCTTCTAACCTGGAGATTCATTGAAGGAAGAAAAAAGGTGACTGTCAGAGTCCCTGCTGGCCATGCCTCTCAGCCACAGGACCACTGAGCCACTTAATTCCTCCCCAGGGTCAGATGTGCCCCAGCACCCAATTGTTTATGGATACCCTAACCACCTTTTCACACTCCTTGAAGTTTAGCTTTAAATGTTTTAAGAATTAGCAAAGTGGGCCGGGCGCGGTGGTTCAAGCCTGTAATCCCAGCACTTTGGGTGGCCGAGGTGGGTGGATCACCTGAAGTCAAGAGTTCAAGACCAGCCTGGCCAACATGGTGAAACCCCATCTATGCAAAAATACAAAAATTAGCCGGGCATGATGGTGAGTGCCTGTAATCCCAGCTACTCGGGAGGCTGAGGTGGAAGAATCACTTGAACCCAGGAGGCAGAGGTTGCAGTGAGCCGAGATCTCACCATTGCACTCCAGCCTGGGCAACAGAGCGAGACTCCATCTCAAACAACAACAACAACAAATTAGCAAAGCTGATTATTTGATCTTGGTGAGTACTGGCTAATGCTGAAGATTATTTCAGAATGTTGAACCTGGCCAGGTGTGGTGGCTCACGCCTGTAATCCCAGCACTTTGAGAAGCCAAGGCAGGTGGATCACCTGAGGTCAGGAGTTTGAGACCAGCCTGGCCAGCATGGCGAAACCCCATCTCTACTAAATATACAAAAATTAACTGGGCATGGTGGCGGGCACCTGTAATCCCAGCTACTTGGGAGGCTGAAGCAGGAGAATTGCTTGAACCCAGGAGGCAGAAATCGCAGTGAGCCGAGATCGTGCCATTGCAATCCTGGGCAACAAGAGCGAAACTCTGTCTCAAAAAAAAAAAAAGAATGTTGACCCTGATCAGTAGTTCTACAAGAAATTAAGAAATTATTATCACATTTGGCAAAGGGAAAGTTGTTTAGTTAGCACTAAATAAGGTGGTGGCAGGACACAGTGGCTCACTCCTGTAATCCCAACATTTTGGTAAGCCAAGGCAGGCAGATCACATGAGGCCAGGAGTTTGAGACCACCATGTGGCGAAACCCCATCTCTACAAAAAATACAAAAAATTAGCCAGATGTGGTGGCACAGCTACTTGGAAGACTGAAGTGGGAGGATCACCTGAGCCTGGGGAGGTCGAGGCTGCAGTGAGCTGTGATGGCGACACTGCACTCCAGTCTGGGTGACAGAGTGAGACCCTATCTGAAAAATAAAATAGCTGGGCACAATGGCTCACACCTGTAATCCCAGCACTTTTTGAGGCCGAGGAGGGAGGACTGCTTGAGCTCAGAAGTTTGAGATCAGGGTGGGCAAACATGACAAAACCCTGTCTCTACAAAAAATTTAAAAATTAGCCAAGTGTGGTGGTGTGAGCCTGTGGTTCCAGCTACTCGGTAGGCCGAGGTGGGAGAATCACCTGAGCCCAGGGAGGTCAAGGCTGCAGTGAGACCTGATCGAAACACTGCACTCCAGCCTGGGCAACAGAGTATGAGACCCTGTCTCAAAAATAAATAAATAAAATAAAGTGGTAAAGACATATTAAAATTAGTGCCCCTTATGTGATTAAAATATATCATCACTATCATTGTTTTGGAAAGTTGAGAAGTGTTAAATATTAGTATTTTACGAATCATGGTCATTTTTCCTTTGTTGAATGTTCAACATACATTTTTTAAAAAAGAAGTCTAAGCTGGGCACAGTGGCTCACGCCTGTAATCTCAGCACTTTGGGAAGCCAAAGCAGGTGGATCATGAGTTCAGGAGTTCAAGACCAGCCTGACCAACATAGTGAAACCCAGTCTCTACTAAAAATACAAAAATTAGCCAGGCGTGGTGGCACACACTTGTAATCCCAGCTACTCAGGAGACTGAGGCAGGAGAATCGCTTGAACCCAGGAGGCGGAGGTTGCAGTGAGCCAAGATTGCACCACTGCATTCCGCCTGGGGGACAGAGCGAGATTCCATAAAAAAAAGAAGTCTATTGAAACCATTTTTCTAGCAAACAAAAAAAAAACAAGTTTAGAATAGTTTTACTAGGAAACCTTTATCTTCAGCAGGATACAGACTAAAAAAATTTTTTTAATAAAAAAAAGGAAGCCTTTATCAAAATTCTCACTAACCTTATAGTGAATAGAAAGTATACGTTAAGAAGTAACAAAAGATATCTGAAGTCTAAAAACAACTCACCTGCCAACAAATTATATGATCTTGGACAAGTCACTAATCACTGCTTAATCATTGTTTCTTCATCAGCAACCTGGAGGTAATAATGCATCTCCAATCTAGCTAAGATGGAAGTTTACATACAGTAAAATAATGGATGAGTAAGTGCTTTGGAAAGCATTGCATGCTGCACTTATAATTATTGTTGTTAATAAAGATAGTTTTAAACAAAAACCATGGTAAGGAGAGGGAGAAAGACAAATTGAGAGATATATATCTATATGTCTTTTTTTATTATTATTATTATGATACTTTAAGTTTTAGGGTACATGTGCACAACGTGCAGGTTTGTTACATATGTATACATGTGCCATGTTGGTGTGCTGCATATCTTACATTTATACATATCTTACATTTATACATATATACATATATATGTACATATATGTATAAATGTAAGCCTAACACAAGATGGACAATAATCAAGAAATTTTAATTATTTTTATTCTATCCTATTAAACTAATTATTCTTTTTTTTTTTTTTTTTTTTACAGTAGAGACCGGATTTTGCTGTGTCACCCAGGCTGGAAGGCAGTGACACAATGATCATAGCTCTCTGCAGCCTCGAACTCCTGGGCTGAGTGATCCTCCCACCTTAGTCTCCTGAGTAGCTGGAACTAATAGGTGCGCACCACCACGCCCGGCTAGAATAATTATTATTGTCCTATTTAAATATTATTTTAATACTTGAAACAATATTTTCCTGTGGTTTAGCCCTACTCAGATATTAGTGGAAAGCAGCTGACACATGTAGTCCAAACCACAGTTTCATTAAACTAATGAGAAACTACCAGTGTATCCTTGGAATCCTGGGTTGTTCCAGAGGTGTAGAGTAGGATTAGCACAGATCTAAGGGACTCAAGCGAGTGGGGGTTCCTTATCACCAAAACCGTAAATGTATTATAGATTCTCCTAGGAGTTCTGCTAAGTTTCAGATAGTATGTGCTACCAGGGGATTCCAATTAGCATAAGCATAAGGAGTAACAGGACCAAACTGGGTTTTTTGTTTCACTAGAATTATCCTTTCCTGGGCATTTTCTGGAATTTAAGTACGACCCGATGATACATTAGATAACAACTGATCAGATTAGATGCCCTAAACTTCCCAAATCATCAGGGACTAGAGATTGAGTTACTATTGTCCCAATAGTATAAGTCTGTGGTTTTGTGGGTTCAGTCTAGGTCCTGCTGCTCGCTACACAGAAAGCCAATGACTGAGACAACGGGTATTGCCAAGGCAAAAGGCTTTGACCAGGTGCTGCAGTGGAGGAGATGGGAGTTCAGTCTCAAATCCATCTCCCCTGCCGACTAAAATTAGGAGTTTATATAGCAGGTAAGAAATATAACAATGTGTAGGAAAACAAGAACTCGGGGAAGGTTAAGGAAGCAATCATGATGATTGAGGGGCCTGGCCTCTCATTGGATGAGATGATCCAGTGAGTTTCAATTATTTGATACTTTCCCAGAGGTCTGGGGTTCCTTTCCTGAGGAAGTAACTCAGATAAAATAAATGTAAGTTTCAAGCTTTAAGACCAGAAGTGTCAATTTCTATAGATAGATAGATAGATTTTTTTTTTTAATAGAGAGAGGATCTTACTATGTGGCCCAGGCTGGTCTCAAACTCCTGGGCTCAAGTGATCCACCCGCCTCAGCCTCCCAAAGTGCTGGGATTACAAGCATGAGACACCGTGCCAGCACATCCAACATTTTCTAATCTTCCCACATTTCTGACCCTTCGCCTACACTTCCTTACTTTTCATCAACTGACCTGAAAACAGATGTCCTCAGATAAAACGCGTCTTAACTTCCTCAAATTAAACTAATTCAATATATATAATTTCACTTCCCCCAGTCAGCACCTTTCTTCCTATTTAACAGTTACCTGTGTTCTTAATTCCATTTTAACCACCTTGTGCTATCTTAATTATTCTATTCTATTATTTATCATCCTCCTCCCCAATATACTTCCTCTCAGTTGGATCTTTTTTTTTTTTTTTTGAGACAGGTCCACTGGAGGGCAGTGGCGTGATTACAGCTCACTGCATCCTCGACCTCCCAAGCTCAAGCCATCCTCCCACCTCAGCCCCTCAAGTAGCTGGGACAACAGGCACCAGCATGCCCAGCTAATTTTTGTATATTTTGTAGAGAAGGGGTCTCACCATGTTGCCCAGGCTAATCTCGAACTACTGAGCTCAAGCAATCTGACCACCTTGGCCTCCCAAAGTGCTAGGATTATAGGAGTGAGCCACCACGCCCAGCCTCCATTAGCATTTTAACCTACTTAAGTTTCTGCCATCAGCACCACAAACAAAACCAGAATATTCTTTGACCTTTTGTCTCTCTCAGCTACTGCCCTGTTCTTCTCACCTAACCTTCTTGAAAGAATTGTATACACTCACTATTCTTCACTTCCTACTCATTCTTTGGTCCACTGCCAGCTGCTTTTGACCACTAACATTCCTCTACAAGGCCACTAACAACACCCGAGTCTCAGAAATCCAATAAACACTTTTAAAAAAATTGAGATATGATTCAAATCTCACAAAATCTCATAAAATCCCATAAGACTCACCTTTTAAAGCGTACAATGTATCTTTTAAAGTGTACAATGCAGTGTTTTTTAGTATATTCATAAATTCATTCAACTATTACCATTTAATTTCAGAACATTCTCATCACTCCTGTATCCATTAGCAGTCACTACCAATTCCCCCTCCCTACAGCCCTTGACAACTGCTAATCTATTTTCCACCTCTACAGAGTTTCCTATTCTGGACATTTAATATAAACTGAATCATACACCATGTGACCTTTTGTGACTGGCTTCTTTCATGAAAGATAATGTTTTGTTTATTTATTTATTTTTAGCTATACCTACTGGAATGGGATTTCTTTTTTAGTATAATGTTTTCAGGGCTCATCCATGCTGTAGTACGTATCAGCACTTCATTCCTTTTTATTGTGCAATAATATTCTGTTGTGTGGATATACCTCAGAGTGGTTATGCTATTTTGTTTATCCATTCATTAGTTGACGGACATTTGGGTTGTTTCCACTTTTTGACTATAACGAATAATGTTGCTATGAACATTCAGGTACAAGTTTTTGTGTGGACATATGTTCTCAATACTCTTAGGTGGAATTGTGGAATTACTAAGTCATATGATAACTCTGTTTAACCCTTTTCACCTTTGCCCCAAGAATACCTGCCAGCGGTGCTTGCAGCTGCAGCATTTACTCCAAGATAACCTTGCCACAAAATATTGTTGTATTATTAATACATTAGTAAGCATATTAATATTTATTATTATTTTCGTATTGCTCTAGTGTATTGACTTTGGAAACAAAAAACATTATTCTATTTATAGTATTCTGTTTTTAGTTGTATTTCCATTTACAAAATATAGTAATTCTTGATCACTGAAAATGTCAAATCCTAAAAAACGTAGCATCGTTCTCAAACAGTTGTTGGCTGAAGATTCATTTGATGGATCTGATTTTTCTGAAATAGACGATTTTGATGGTTCAGACGATTCTGATGTTAGTTCTGTTTAGAAATAACTCCAAGAACAGTTTTTATATTTTATTTTCACATGAAAATCAGTCAGATTTTCTTCAGCCCCAAAGAACATGTTTAAGTAAAATTAAATGAGTGCTGGCATCAAGCTGTGATTTTTTTAAATCTAAACTGGAAAAGGGTTAAATTCTGACAAAGTGCCAAACTGTTTTCCAAAGCACCTGCACCATTTTACATTTCCATTGTTAATATATAAGGGCTCTAATTTTACCAACACTTGTTATTATCTGAGTTTTTCTTCCCAGCTGATCTAGCAGATATGAAGTAGTATTCAACTGTGGTTTTGAAGTTGGATTTTTCTAATGATTAACAATGTTGAATATCTTTTTATGTGCTTATTGGCCATTTGTATATCATCTTAAGAGAAATGTCTATTCAAGTCCTTTGCCTACTTTTCACTTGGGTTTTTTTTTTTTCTTTTTTTTTTGAGACGGAGTTTCACTCTTGTTGCCCAGGCTGGAGTGTAGTGGCACAGTCTTTGCTCACTGCAACCTCTGCCTCCCCAGTTCAAGTGGTTCTCCTGCTTCTGCCTCCCGAGTACCTGGGATTACAGGCATGCACCACCACACCCGGCTAATTTTTGTATTTTTATTTTTTGAGATGGAGTCTCACTCTGTCGCCCGGGCTGGAGGGCAATGGCATGATCTCGGCCCACTGCAACCTCTGCCTCCTGGGTTCAAGCGATTCTCCTGCCTCGGCCTCCTGAGTAACTAGGATTACAGGCATGCGCCACCACGCCCGGCTAATTTTGTATTTTTAGTAGAGACAGGGTTTCTCCACGTTGGTCAGGCTGGTCTCGAACTCCTGACCTCAAGTGATCTGCCTGCCTCGGCCTCCCAAAGTGCTGGGATTACAGGCGTGAGCCACCATGCCCAGCCTGTATTTTTATTTATTTATTTATTTATTTATTTTGAGATGGAGTCTTGCTCTGTTACCCAGGCTGGAGTGCAGTGACATGATCTCGGATCACTGCAAAGCTCCACCTCCCGGGTTCATGTCATTCTCCTGCCTCAGCCTCCTGAGTAGCTGGGACTACAGGCACCCGCCACCACGCCCGGCTAATTTTTTTGTATTTTTAGTAGAGACGGGGTTTCACCCTGTTAGCCAGGATGGTCTCGATCTCCTGACCTCATGATCTGCCCGCCTCAGCCTCCCAAAGTGCTGGGATTACAGGCGTGAGCCACCACGCCCAGCCTGTATTTCTATTTTTTGAGATGGAGTCTTACTCTGTCATCCAGGCTGGAGTGCCGTGGCACAATCTTGGCCCACTGCAACCTCCACCTCCTGGGTTCAAGCAATTCTCCTGTCTCCGCCTCCCAAGTAGCTGGGACTACAGGCGCACACCACCACACCCAGCTAATTTTTGTGTTTTTTTTTTTAGTAGAGGTGGGGTTTCACCATACTGGCCAGGCTGGTCTCACACTCCTGACCTCAGGTAATCCACTTGCCTCTGCCTCCCAAAGTGCTGGGATTACAGGCGTGAGCCATCACGCCCGGCCTAAAAGCTTTTAATTTTTCTGAAGTCCAATTTGTCTATTTTTTCTATGGTTGCTTAGGCTTTAGCTATTATATTTTAGAAACTATTGCCTAATCCAAAGTTACAAAGGTTTTGTTGTTGTTGTTGTTTTGTTTGTTTTTGAGTCGGTTTCTCACTCCTGTCTCCCAGGCTGGAGTGCAGTGGTACAATCTCAGCTCATGGCAGCCTCCACTTCCCGGGCTTAGGTGATCCTCCCACCTCAACCTCCGGAGTAGCTGGGACTACAGGTACATGCCACCACACCAGCTAATTTTTTGTGTTTTTAATAGAGATGAGGTTTTGCCATGTTCCCGAGGTTGGTCTCAAACACCTGTGCTCAAGTGATCTGCCCACCTCAGAAGTGCTAGGATTATAGGCATGAGCTACCTCACTTAGGCATGAAGATTTATACCTATTTTTTATTCTAATACTCTTGCAATTTTAACTCTTACATTTAGGTCTTTGATCCATTTTGAGTAAATTTTTACATATGGTATGAGGTAGGGGTCCAACTTTATTATTTTGCATGTGGATATCAAGCAATTCTCCTGCCTCTGCATCTGAGGAGGTGGGATTACAGGTGTGCACCACCATGCCCTGCTAATTTTTATATTTTTGATAGAGACGGGGTTTCACCATGTTGGCCAGGCTGGGACTCCCTCCTTTTAAAATACTCTTTTTCTGTGACTCTGCTCAATTACCTGGCATCATAAGAATTATGCCTGCTTTAGAGATTATACAAAGCATACACATAAATAAGTGCATGGTATCAGTATGCCTTAGTAGAATAAACACTGCCATAGGAATTATTATGAGAGGTGTTTTATGTCATTTTCTATAAACAGTTTGGTCATATACTTTGTTGATCTTTTGTGGGGAAGGAGCTTGTAGATATTTTTTAAATTACTATTTTGTAGGAACTCTTTAATATTAGAAAAATGAATTCTTCGTCTTAGGCTATGAGTAAGACATGTTTTCTCCCCAGTTTGTTCTTTATTTTTATTTTTTATTTTTATTTTTATTTTTTTGAGACTGAGTCTCGCTCTGTCGCCCAGGCTGGAGTGCTGTGGCGTGATCTCGGCTCACTGCAAGCTCCGCCTCCCAGGTTCACGCCATTCTCCTGCCTCAGCCTCCCGAGTAGCTGGAACTACAGGCGCCCGCCACCGTGCCCGGCTAATTTTTTTGTATTTTCAGTAGAGACGGGGTTTCACTGTGTTATCCAGGATGGTCTCGATCTCCTGACCTTGTGATCCTCCCGTCTCGGCCTCCCAAAGTGCTGGGATTACAGGCGTGAGCCACCGCGCCCAGCCTGTTCTTTATTTTTAAACTTCTCACATAAAGGTTTTTGCCATGCAAATTTTTTTTTTCTGGTTAATTTTTAAGTCTTTTATGACTCTTTGCCTTTGTATCATGTTTAGAAACGGTTTCCACATTCAGACATAACAGAAAAAAAATCCCTTCCATGGTTTTGTCTAACACTTTCATGGTTTCGTTTTGCATTTAAATCCTTGATCCATGTGGAATTTATCCTAGGGTAAGGTATGAAATATGGATCTCACTTTTCCCCCCAGAGGAATATTTTTTCTTTGGCTTCAATTCAATTAATTGAATAATCCTCCCTCATTTAAACACTTTTATCATATTCCAAATTCTCTTGTTTTAATATGTAATTCTCTACTAACTATTCAATGTAATTAATCTACTTATAACTGATTACTACACTGTTAAATTATTATTGCTTTATAACATATCTTAGTATCTTCTTTTTTTCAGAATTAGCTTATATGATAGATATTAAATTGTCCCTATTAAGGAATAAATTTTAATCCAGGCATAGTGGTTCACACCTGTAATATCAGTACCTAAGGAGGCCAAGACAGGAAGATTGCTTGAGCCAAGGAGTTTGAGGTTACAGTGAGCTATGACTGTACCACTGCACTCCAGCCTTGGTGACAGTGAGAGCCTGACTCAGTTTTGTTTTTTTTTAAAAAAGGAATACAATTGGAATCACATTGATTTTTAAAAAGGAAAAAAAAGGAGTATATTTTGTCTTGTTTATTTCAACTTGTGAAAATATTTTTGAATCTGAATTCTAAAATAAAACTTTGCCATTTCTCTTTTTGCATAATCATATTTAATAACCATACCTGTAGATCTTAATATAATCTAAGATTCTGAACAAAAAACGGCCAGAAAGAGGGTCTTGCAGCATTCTCCTAGACGCTTGTTACTGTAAGTGTGGTCTGTGGTCCAGCCTCCCAATATTTCTTGGTTATTATAAATCCTGAATCTCAGGCCTGAGATTAGTAACTCAAACCTACTAATTTAAAACCTGCATTTTGACAAGACTCCTGAAGCAATTTGTACGCACATCAAAGTTTGAAAGCAGTGAACTATAGAGACTTATCTCTAGGATAATAATCCATAACCTTCGCTTACATTAAATTCACCTGGGGAAGTTTTTAAAAAATACTGAGGACTGAGTTGCAACCCCAGAGATTGATTTAATTGGCCTGGGGTTGAAACGCTTGGCATTGGTATATTTACAAACCCCTAATGGCAGCCATGGTTGAGAAACAGTGCTCTAGAATTACAGCTTGCCATTGTCAGGGTCCTAGTTACTTTAAAACCAGGAAGAGGACCTTTATCATCTGATGAGGTATCATCAGAAAACAACAGTGATCTGAAAGCATTATTCATGCAACTTGCATCCCCAGAACTTTTTAGCTATTGTACCTGCCTGGCTTGGCTTTTTGCCTTGCCATTTGTTTGGTTTCCTTGATGGACAACTCTTGTTTCCTGATAACCACCTCTTCTTCATCTTCGTTCTGACATCCAATAAAACATTCTGTCTTGCCTACTCACTTTAATAAGGAACAACAGATTTGTATCTGCCTGTGTTCCTGTTCTTCTGCCTTATGTATACTTAAATATTCTTGTTCATGAATCTGATACAATTTGATCCCTCCTGGCTGGACGTGGTGGCTCATGCCTGTAATCCCAGCACTTTGGGAGGCGAAGGCGGGTGGATCGCTTGAGACCAGGGTTTTGAGACCAGCCTGTGCAACATGGTGAAATCCTGTCTCTACTAAAACAAAAATTAGCCAGGTGTGGTGGCACATGACCTATAGTCCCAGCTACTTGGGAGCCTGAGGCACCAGAATCATTTGAACTCAGGAGGCACAGGTTTCAGTGAGCTGATATTGAGCCACTGAACTCCAGCCTGAGCAACAGAGCGAGACGCTGTGTCAAAAACAATAACAAAAATTTGATCCCCCTCCTACTAGTTGCAGCTTCAGTTTGGGAGATTTTTCTTCTTTTGTACTGTTAAAATCCCATACTTATAAATAGTTCTTATCACAGTGGTCAGCTCATCTTCCACCGTGGTGATTAGTGACAGTACGCCATAGAATTCCTCAGGTATGCCAACCCAGAACCTTAGCAAAAGAAAGGAAAAGGGATTCATTTTGAATGACATTCTAAGAGTCCATGTTGATTTTTTTTTTTTTTTTGAGACAAAGTTTCGCTCTTGTTGCCCAGGCTGGAGTGCAATGGCATGATCTCGGTTCACCACAACCTCTGCCTCCCGGGTTCAAGCGATTCTTCTGCCTCAGCCTCCCGAGTAGCCAGCATTACAGGCATGTACCACCATGCCCAGCTAATTTTGTATTTTTAGTAGAGGTGGGGTTTCTCCATGTTGGTCAGGCTGGTCTTGAACTCCTGACCTCAGGTGATCTGCCCACCTCGGCCTCCCAAAGTGCTGGGATTACAGGTGTGAGCCATCGCGCCTGGCCATCCATGTTGGCTTCTAATGATCACTGTGTGCTTCTATAAATACACATAAGCCAATGCTTAATAAACTACGATAGAATGTTGCAGGCTCTCAGATTCAAACTTTCCACCATGTGGAAGAGACTATTAGACTATTGAAAATTTGGAAGGTTGTCAGTCTACAGTTTTCTAGAAACCTGATCGCTCCTACCTCGTTCTTAACATAATTTCTCAGAAACTACTAATGCTGGTTCTGAAATCACTGGGCAAATTCTTTCAGTATGTAGGTATAATTCTCCAGAGTGCTGGAGTCTTGAACTCTGTAGAAGTGAGAGATAAATTTATTATCTTTTCATATATTGCGGCCTTAGTTGTCCGTTTAACATACATAAATGAAGCATCATGATGTGCTGAACTTGGACAAAGTTGAGTAACCAAGGAGTTTACTTCTCCATATGGAGGAGGAAATATATCTCCAACCAATACAAACTGAATGTAGTATGAATGAAATGGATTGGATGGGGCAGATGAAGTTCTGTGTGTGAAAATAGCTGGTCTTAAAGTTTGGAATTTCTAATACTCTACTGGTATTACAGATATGCAAATTTTAACATCTGTCCCAGGGATGTGAACAATGTTGAGTTTTATCTCGGGACCTAGAGGGCAGTTTCCCGGAAGTATTTTGATTTTTTTTTCCAGCTTGAAATATTGCTTGTTGCTTAGAAGATGGAAACAATATAGTAATCAAGTTGCTAAACTCTTTTTTTCGGCTGCTAAAATTATATTATTTTCCTCGAAAAGTAAGTCTATTTTCTGAAGTATTTCTTCCTACAAACTTCTTCTTTTTTTTTTTTTTTTTTGAGACAGGGTTTCACTCTGTCACCCAGGCTGGAGTGCAGTGGGGTGATCTTGGCTTACTGCTTCCTCAACCTCCCAGGTTCAAGCAGTCCTCCCACCTCAACCTCCCAAGTAGCTGGGACTACAGGTGTGCGACACCACACCGGGCTAAATATTCAAAAGTTTTTTGTAGGGCCGGGTGCAGTGGCTCACACCTGTAATCCCAGCACTTTGGGAGGCCAAGGCGGGCAGATCACCTGAGGTCAGGAGTTTGAGACCAGCCTGACCAACGTGAAGAAACCCCATCTCTACGAAAAATACAAAATTAGCTGGGTGTGGTGGCGCATGCCTGTAATCCCAGCTACTCGGGAGGCTGAGGCAGAAGAATTGCTTGACCCCAGGAGGCAGAGGTTGCAATGAGCCAAGATCGCACCATTGCACCCCAGCCTGGGCAACAAATGCAAAACTCCGTCTCAAAAAAAAAAAAAAAAAAAAAGTTTTTTTTGTAGAGACAAGGTCTCACCATGTTGCCCAGGCTGGTATGGAACTCCTGGGCTCAAGTGATCCTCCCGCCTCAGCCTCCCAAAATGTTAGGATTACAGGCGTAAGCCACTGCGCCAGGCCTACAAATTTCTAAAGAATCTGCAGGTGGAAGATAAAGACAATTTATATTAAGGTAGAGATATAACAAGATAGCCATTTAAACATTTTGGTATTATGATGTAAATTTCAGTTTTAGGGCATACAGTCAATACTAAAGGCAGATTTGACTTTAGAAATTTCTACCAATGGCCGGGGGCGGTGGCTCACGCCTGTAATCCCAGCACTTGGGGAGGCCGAGGCAGGTGGATCACGAGGTCGGGAGTTTGAGACCAGCCTGGCCAACATGGTGAAACCCCGCCTCTACTAAAAATACGAAAATTAGCCGGGCACAGTGGCACGCGCCTATAATCCCAGCTACTCAGGAGGCTGAGGCAGGAGAATCACTTGAACCTGGGAGGCGGAGGTTGCAGTAAGCCGAGATCGCGCCACTGCACTCCAGCCTGGACAACAGAGTGAGACTCTGTCTCAAGAAAAAGAAAGAAAGAAATATCTATCAACAAGTCACCTGTAACATATTTTATGATCTGCCTTAAAATCTGCCTTTTCCAACTTAAGAACAGTGGTAGGGAAAATAATTAATAAAAAAATTTGCGAGCTGGGTGCGGTGGCTTATGCCTGTAATCCCAGCACTTTGGGAGACCGAGGTAGGTAGATCACGAGGTCAGGAGTTCAAGACCAGCCTGGCCAACACGGTGAAACTCCGTGTCTACTAAAAATACAAAAATTAGCTGGGCATGGTGGTGGGCGCCTGTAATCTCGGCTACTAGGGAGGCTGAAGCAGAGAATTCCTTGAAACTGGAAGGTGGAGGTTGCAGTGACCTGAGACTGCACCACTGCACTCTAGCCTGGGCAACACAGCGAGACTCCATCTCAATAAAATAAATAAATAAAATTTGCTCATGCCAGGCACCTATTTTATTTGATCCTCAAAACAACACTCTGAGGTAGGCACTATTATTAACTCCGTTTACAGATCAGGAAATAGGCACAGACGTTAAATGATATACACACACCGTTTAGTTGTAGCCATGAAGTGCCAGAGATAGAATTTAAATCCAAGCCTACCTGACTTCAGGGGATAAATGAATGACCACCATAAAAACTGCTTTTTTTATCTGTTGTCGTTCTTTGCTACACTATTAGGTAAAGCTCACCTTTCTACCTTTCTTCAAATTGCCAACAGGATATTCCAGATTCACACTTGAAATGATGCTTGGAAGCCCTCAGTTAAGCAATTTCATCCCTATCGTGTGTCTGTGGTGGTGGTTTTCTAAAGCCCTATGTTTTTCTGTCAGTGATATATGAAAATAAAAACCAAAAACAGTGAGGGGCCTTTGTTCTTTGAGGAGAGGTTTATGGACTCATTTGTCTCCCCAGGACCTGTTCGAATATATGCTTTTTTTTTCTGTCCCTGGCATCCCTGTATACATCTGAAACAGACAGAAATATGGACATGTACCCTCCCCCAAGTACTCTATCTTATATTGCATTTTCAGATTTTGAACTCAATACATGATTGTAGCCCATTTATTAGAATTGCATATAATGAATTCTTAGAAATGAGAATATGTTTTTCTCTAATAATTTATTTAAACATTCAGTAATTTCATCTTCTCTAATAAAAGGGATTAAAAGCATGCCACACCTGGCCAGGTATGATGACTCAGACCTATAATCCTAGGATGTTGGGAGACTGAGGCATGAGGATCACTTGAGCCCAAGAGTTCAAGACCAGCTTGGGTAACACAGTGAGACCCCCGCCCCCACATCTCTATTCAAAAGAAGAAAAATTTACAAAACACACATACACCTTCACTTCACTATAAATTACAATAACTGACCTTACCACTTCAGTATTGGCTCAACTACTAGTGCAGTGGTGCAATCTCGGCTCACCGTAACCTCTGCCTCCTGGGTTCAAGCGATTTTCCTGCCTCAGCCTGCCGAGTAGCTGGGATTACAGGCACGCGCCACCACATCCAGCTAATTTTTGTACTTTTAGTAGAGACAGGGTTTCGCCATGTTGGTCAGGCTGGTCTCAAGCCCCTGACCTCAGGTGATCTGCCCACCTCGGCCTCCCAAAGTGCTGGGATTATAGGCGTGAGCCGCCACGCCTGGCCATGACCAAGTTTAATAGAATGTTGAGATTATACTACTGTATAATCCTGTGGGTTACTGGTTTTTAACTGCTGTAAGGAAGCCAGTAAATAGAACATATTCACAGCAATATGAAATTCAGCCTATAACTTTCCAACACCGCCCAAAAAAGGTAATTATTTAAGTATTTCTTAGCTATTTAAAGCTTTTGTTGTCTGTAACTGTATTTGTCATTTAAGACCTGACTATCTCATTTGAATTCTGTTTAGAATCAACTGTATAAATTACTCCAGATATTTTTGAAAAATTGTGAAATAGATGAAGTTCGCCCCTCCCGCCGCCCCCCATGAATCCTTTATCTCTTTTCTGGTGTGGCTTTCTGCATCCTCCATTCTTTTTTTTTGAGATGGAGTTTTGCTCTTGTTGCCCAGGCTGGAGTGCAATGGCATGATCTCGGTTCACTACAACCTCTGCCTCCCAGGTTCAAGCAATTCTTCTGCCTCAGCCTCCCCTGTAGCTGGAATTACAGGCATGCGCCACTACGCCCAGCTAATTTTGTATTTTTCGTAGAGATGGGGTTTCTTCATGTTGGTCAGGCTGGTCTCAAACTCCCAACCTCAAGTGATCTGCCCGCCTCGACCTCCCAAAGTGCTGGGATTACAGGCGTGAGCCACCGCGCCTGGCCTGCATCTTCTATTCTTCCAGGCACTTATGTTCTTTTGCAACTCCCCAAACTGCCTATTGCTGTCCACTGCAGACTTACTAGCCTGGCAATTGCCCTTTCTTTCTCTCTCCCCGCAGACCTCCCATGTCTTGTTTCCTACAAGTCTTATACAAGTTGGTAACCTGATTCATATTTACATATTAATGACTGACAGCTGCCAGGGGAATTAGAAGAGGTTTGGGAAAGGCCTCTCCCTGCAGCTTTGAAATTCCCACCTGGGCAACAACTTAATTAGCTGATCTCCAAGAGTGTTCCTAATCAAATTAATTGACAAGTACTGTACAGTGAAAAAGATTAGATTGCTTAAACATAGAGTAGTTCTTTATTTAGGGAGCCATTGTTTAGATTTCTGTCTTCCATGTGGAAATTTTTTTTTAAATTCAGAGTTGAAGTCAGCATTAGGAGACTAGTTCCAAAATCACATATTCAGAAACTCATCTTTTTTACTAGCTTTGTTGCTGCTAGATATCCTATATATACTTTTTTTTTTTTTTTTAAATTGAGACAGGGTCTCACTCTGTCACCCAGGCTGGAGTGCAGTGGCACAATCTCGGCTCACTGCAACTTCCACCTCCTGGGTTCAAGCGATTCTGTGCCTCAGCCACCCAAGTAGCTGGGATTACGGGCATGCACCACCAAACCTGGCTGATTTTTTTTTGTATTTTTAGTAGAGACGGCCTGACCCTGTTGGTCAGGCTGGTCTCAAACTCCTGGCCTCAAGTCTGTCACTCTGTCATGGCCTCCCAGAGTGCTAAGAGTACAGGCGTGAGCCACCGTACCTGGCCTATTCTTTTCAATTAAATAAATTTTAAAAATGTCCGCGTGTATATGAACATACACTGTGCATCATTTAGTAAACGTATTTGCTCACTTATTTTGCTTATATAAATGGTGACCAAAACTTTTTGACTAGTAACTATACATTTAAGGGTGCAGACAGTGATGTTCCCTTTTCATTATTTGGTTAAATTGTGAACATTAAATTGTACCTATGTATCAGAACTTAATAAATCAGAGATAAAACTCATGTGATTTGGTGAACTCTACTTATTCTTTCTGATCCATATAAAGTAGATCTTTCCAGCCAGGCACAGTGGCTCACATCTGTAATCCCAGCCCTTTGGGAGGCCGAGGCGGGTGGATCACCTGAGGTCGGGAGTTCAAGACCAGCCTGACCAACATGGTGAAACCCTGTCTCTACTGAAAATACAAAATTAGGTGGGCATGGTGGCACATGCTTGTAATCCCAGCTACTTGGGAGGCTGAGGCAGGAGAATCGCTTGAACCCGGGAGGCAGAGGTTGCAGTGAGCCGAGATCACGCCATTGCACTCCAGCCTGGGTAACAAGAGTGAAACTCCGTCTCAAAAAAAAAAAGTAGATCTTTTTGATTACCTGTGGATTCTTCATGCATTTGTTTATGCTGTATGATAATCATTCAGTTATTAATTATGGATTTATTAGGTATGTTTTATAGGCTTACCACTTGCCTAAGAGAAATGTATGATAATTTTAGTTTCTTTTGTGTGGTTTTTTTTTTGAGACAAGAGTCTCACTCTGTTGCCCAGGCTGGAGTGCAGTGGCGAGATCTTGGTTCACTGCAAGCTCCGCCTCCTGGGTTCAAGCCATTCTCCCGTCTCAGCCTCCCAGGTAGCTGGGACTACAGGCGCCCACCACCACGCCCGGCTAATTTTGTTTTTGTAATTTTAGTAGAGACAGGGTTTCACCATGTTAGCCAGAATGGTCTCAATCTCTTGACCTCATGATCCGCCTGCCTCGGCCTCCCAAAGTGCTGGGATTACAGGCGTGAGCCACCAGCCGGGCCAGATAATTTTAGTTTCTAAACAACAAAAAAAAAGGATACATACTCTGATAAATGTATCTCTGGTGACAGTGTTTCTGAATCACAGAATGGACTATCCTGGAAAATCTAAAACACAATATTGCCAAATATATGAATTACTGAAAAAATAAAGTCATTGTATAGGACTTTACAATGATAAAAAGCAATTTATTGAATGCATATAATGTGTCAAGCACTTTATATATTTTATACCTAATTTTTATGGCAATCTTGCAAGATGGCTGATATTATTTCCATTTTATAGATATAGAACCTAAGGTTTTGGGGTAGGAGTGGAGGGAGAGGTTTATGTAACTTGTCTAAGATCAATGGCTGTTCTGTGCCAGAGCTGGGTCTCAAATTTTTTTTTTTTTTTTTTTTTTTGAGACAGAGTCTCGCTCTGTCACCCAGGCTGGAGTGCAGTGGCACAATCTCGGCTCACTGAAAGCTCCACCACCCGGATTGATGCCATTCTCCTGCCTCAGCCTCCTGAGTAGCTGGGACTACAGGCACCTGCCACCACACCTGGCTAATTTTTTTGTATTTTTAGTAGAGACAGGGTTTCACCATGTTAACCTGGCTGGTCTCGAACTCCTGACCTTGTGATCCACCTGCCTCGGTCTCCAAAAGTGCTGGGATTACAGGCGTGAGCCACCGCGCCCAACTTAGCTGGGTCTCAGATTCAAAGCTGGTCTAACATCAAAGCCCGTACTCCTTCTCTAACAGCCTATTATCTCAAATAACTTATGATGTCCTAGTGAGTCCTAGCATACAGATACTTGTGGTTAAGAAAGGATGGAGAGGGAATTCAGGAGTGAGTCAGATAGACCTGGATTGAATATTGGCTATACTGTCTCTATCACTTAATAGTTGTATGACTTTGGCATGACATCTCTAAGCCTTCATTTTTTTCTGAGTAAAATGTGCTTAGTAATAGCTACTTCAAAGGATACTCAGAGGATTAAATGAGATATTGTATGCATTACCCTTGACACAGTGCCTAGCACATACTAAGCAATCAAAAATTGCTATCTGCTATTTTTGTTGTGGTTTTATAGTAGCAGTTAAAAGTGACATTGATATATTCTAGTAAAAATGTTGTCGTTGGCCGGGCTTGATGGCTCATTCCTGAAATCCCAGAGCTTAGGGAGGCCGAGGCAGAAGGATTGCTTCAGGCCAAAAACTCAAGACCAGCCTAGACAACATAGTGAGATCCCCATCTCTACCAAAACAAAACAAAACAACAACAACAAAAAACCTAGCAAGAAATGGTGGCACATGCCTGTAGTCCCAGCTACTGGGGAGGCTGAGGCAGGAGAATCGCTTGAACCTGGGAGGCGGAGGTTGCGGTGAGCCAAGATCTTACCACTGCACTCCAGCCTGGGCCACAGAGCAAGACCCTGTCTAAAAAAAAAAAAAAAAGCCAGGGGGCAGGGGAAGGAGTGGGGAGTGTGGCTAGAGAAGAAAGCCAAAAGAATGTATAGGAAGCTAATGAGTAGATGACAGACAGAGTGGCCACCGTTTTGAAGGCTGTGTTAGAGTTTTTCTTGTTGTTATTTTTTGTTTCTTTGTTTGTTTTTTGAGACAGGGTTTCACCTGTCGCCCAGGCTGGAGTGCAGTGGCGTAATCTGGGCTCACTGCAACCTCTGCCTCCTGGGTTCAAGTGATTCTCCTGCCTCCGCCTCTCAAGTAGCTGGGATTACGGGTATATGCCACCACGCCCAGCTAATTTTGTGTTTTTATTTTTTATTTTATTTATATTTATTTGTTTATTTTGAGATGGAGGCTTGCTCTTTTGCCCAGGCTGGAGTGCAGTGGCACGGTCTTGGCTCACTGTAACCTCCGTCTCCCAGGTTCAAGTAATTCTCCTGCCTCAGCCTCCTGAGTAGCTGGGATTACAGGCACCCGCCACCATGCCTAGCTAATTTTTTGTATTTTTAGTACAGACAGGGTTTCACCATGTTGCCCAAGCTGGTCTTGAACTCCTGTCCTCAAGTAATCCACCCGCCTTGGCCTCCCAAAGTGCTCGGATTATAAGCGTGAGCCACTGCACCGGCCTATTTTATTTTATTATTATTATTATTATTTTGAGACAAAGTCTCACTCTGTCGCCCAGGCTGGAGTGCAGTGGTGCAATCTCAGCTCACTGCAACCTCCACCTCCTAGTTCAAGCGATTCTCCTGCCTCAGCCTCCTGAGTAGCTAGGATTACAGGCGAGCGCCACCATGCCCAGCTAATTTTTATATTTTTGGTAGAGACGGAGTTTCACCATGTTGGCTAGGCTGATCTCGAACTCCTGACCTCAAGTGATCCGCCTGCCTCTGCCTCCTGAAGTGCTGGGATTACAGGCATGAGCACCACGCCCGACCTGAAATGGTTTTTCAGATGTATTTTTAAATTTGCAAATTGTGGCTGCACTGTTGATAATTAGTCATTACTCGTGAACGTCTTTCATCCCAGCGTGGTAGAAGCCTTTATGGGTATTAAAGTTCGTAACACCCCTGACAGACAGCTTATAGGTAATTAAACTCTGTGATCTACCCACTTGATATATGAATCAGTTCTTAGTTAATACTCTTTTACGTATTTCAAATGAAATAAAAAATTTAAATAGCAGTAATAATGGCACAAGCCCCAGAGAAATACAAAGGAGTTTAAAATCACCATGAAAAAAACTTCTAAATTTAAAAATAGACCTATTTTAGAAATGTGTGAAATTTTATGCTTGAATGAGTTTAAGATGAACCTAGAATATTAAAAATTCATTCCTCAAAAAATATTTTTGGAGGCCCACAGTGTGTCAGACACTGTGTATCAGACACTGTGCTAAAGGTGGCTGCACAATCATACATAAGAATTGTCAGCACCGGCTGGGTGCGGTGGCTCACGCCTGTAATCCCAGCACTTTGAGAGGCCTAAGTGGGCGGATCACATGAGGCCAGGAGTTCGAGAGCAGCCTGGCTAAACTGGTGAAACCTCGTCTCTACTAAAAATACAAAAGTTAGCCTGGCGTGGTGGTGCGTGTCTGTAATCCGAGCTACTCAGGAGGGTGAGGCACGAGAATTGCTTGAACCTGGGAGGTGGAGGTTGCAGTGAGTCGGGATTGCGCTACTGCACTCCAGCCTGGATGACAGAGCTAGTCTCAAAAAAAAAAAAGATGCAAAAAACGGAACCCAGATTCTTCAAAGCA
This sequence comes from Pan paniscus, assembly GCF_029289425.2. Classification (NCBI taxonomy): domain Eukaryota; kingdom Metazoa; phylum Chordata; class Mammalia; order Primates; family Hominidae; genus Pan; species Pan paniscus. The sequence continues at coordinate 36,212,879 of NC_073264.2, read as the reverse complement.
TTCACTCATTTATTCAGAATATGTAAATAAAGAACTACAATGTGTCAGGTATTGTTTTAGAGGACGAAGACACTGTCCTTGCCCATCCCCATCCCAGGATTATTGACACATAAACAAATTGGTGCAGTGTGTTATAGGAGATACATAGGGGAATAAGAGTACCAAGAAAGAAGCCATGAGTTTTATGGCTGTTTGTGGGACTAGGGATGCAAGAAGTGTTTCCTATAGAATAAAATATGTGTTTAGTCTAATATGTATTCTTAATCTGTATTTGTAAAACAATAGTCCACATAACGATATTTGACTTGTACAAAACATAATTTAGGGACGGTAGTAGTTTTTATGCTGGCAAATTAAAATTATGTAGAACTTTGGAACCCCTTAAATTTTTCTGGGTCCTACTTATTTTGTAAATTTGAGCTCTACATAATGCAATATATGTTTTATCTGAATGTTGAGACACACTAAGGAACAACACACTGTTCTGCACAGACTGTTGCAACAGCTTTGGAATGTGTTTGTCAAATTAAGCGACAAACAAAAACACAAAACACTACAGTTCAAAACTGGCTTTTTATTAGATCTGCTACTTTGCTTCAAACTTTAAACTGTACCCAGATAACACAAGAAATAGATAAGTACCAGTTGCAGAGAACCTTCTTTGTTGATTGCCTCTTGGGAATTTTAACATTTGAATATACTTCCCAGTGTGGAAGCATGGAGTAGGGAGTGGACTCCAGAAGATACAGGGGCCCTACCTAGCTGCAACCACGTTATTATGAAGAAGAAAATTACAGCTAAATAAAAATTTGAAGACTGTCCTTGAGGATATGCATAAAAAGCAATGTGTTACCTAATAGATAATTTATGAGCCTGAAGTCATTCAAAAGCCAGAGAAGAAATATTCAGGCTAAAACAAAACTTGCTACTTTGTTAGAACAAAGAGAATGCACTTCTTGTTGGGAAGCTAAATCCTAAGAAAGACGGGAAATAAATACTCCATAGATAGCAAGCCCCAGAGAATTTTACTTTAATATTTATTTATTTATTTATTTATTTATTTATTTATTTATTTATTTGAGATGGAGTCTTGCTCTATCGCCCAGGCTGGAGTGCAGTGGCGTGATCTTAGCTCACTGCAATCTCTGTCCTCCGGGTTCAAGCGATTCTCTTGCCTCAACCTCCCGCGTAGCTGGTACTACAGGCGCCCGCCAGCACACCCAGCTAATTTTTTGTATTTTTAGTAGAGACGGGGTTTCGCCGTGTTAGCCAGACCTCGTGATCCGCCCGCCTCCGCCTCCCAAAGTGCTGGGATTACAGGCTCAAGCCACCGTGCCCGGCCAAGAATTTTACTTTTAAAGTGAGTAGGATAGAGCTAACATAAGAACCAGGGACCTTCCTAGAGAACTGAAAAGAAGCCTCGAGTATTGCTATTACTGTAGCGTACGGACATCAGAGCGGATGTTTTACTGAGTTAGATTGAGATCAGGTGGCCTACATGAGCTCTGGGAAATAACCAAAACAACAGCATAGGAATGGAGGTTAAATGTGTGGGTGGTGCCATAACTTTGAGTGGCTAAATTCAAGATAATTTATCGAGATTTGGTCCTAGATGCTGTTATACTGGACACCCACCCAGGCTTTTTAAAAAGAAAATCAGCCAGATGTGGTGGCTCACACCTGTTTTTCCAGCACTTTGGGAGGCCAAGGTGGGAGGATCGATTGAGGCCAGGAGTTCGAGACTGGCCTGAGCAATATAGTAAGACCCTGGTCTCTTAAAAAAAAAAAGAACATCAAAGCCTGAAAGTACAAGAGAGGTCTCTCAGGTTGTAGAGATAAGGCATGACCAGTCTTCCTTGGTGGAAGAGTAAATAAAAATATTGGCCAGTTTGATTTTGCTGCTGTTTAGAAAGACTCCTGGCTGGGCGCAGTGGCTCACGCCTGTAATCCCAGCACTTTGGGAGGTCGAGGCAGGAGGATCACTTGAGCCCAGCAGTTCAAGACCAGCCTGGCCAACATGGCAAAACCCCATCTTTACTAAAAATACAAAAAATTAGACGGGCATGGTGGCGCACGCCTGTAATCCCAGCTACTTGGGAGGCTGAGGCACGAGAATCACTTGAACCTGGGAGGCAGAGATGTCAGTGAGCCAAGGTCAGGCCACTGCACTCCAGCCTGGGTGACAGAATGAGACTCTGTCTAAAAAAAGAAAGAAAGAAAGAAAGACTCCTGAAAGGTTTTATTTATTTATTTATTTTTAAATAAAAATATAGAGATGGGGTCTCACTATGTTGCCCAGGCTGGTCTCAAACTCCTGGGCTCAAGTGATCCTCCTGCCTTGGCCTCCCAAAGTGCTGGGATTACTGGCGTGGGACACCGTGCTTGGCCCTTCAAGGTCTAGATAAACATGAACACACTGCTTGAGGGGAACGGGGGATACTAAGTGCCCATTATGGACCAGACACTGTGCTTAGGCACTTTCTCTGAAAGATAACAATTAACTTTCTCATTGAAAGCAAACAATTTGCAGACTAGAGAAGTTTCTTATCAATGCTTAGGGTCATTTGACCTTTGCTAGCCACTAGACTTCCAGTGATCAAATTAATTTACTAGAGCAATAATTTTTTAGTCATTTTCTTGTATTTTTTCTGAATGAAATAACCATTATCATTAACAGAAAGAAAGACTTATAAAGGAAAAGAAAAGTAATGTTCAGTTGTGTTGGTGATACTGAAAGGAACAGTGTGGAGGCAGGTGTAGGCAGCCAAACTTTAAAGACTTGGATGGTGTTGCTTTGGGGGCATCCTTACTTGCAGTTTATATTCTTCATATGTAATTATATTGCCAAAGACAAACTATTTCATCATGTATGGTAAACATTTTTCCCCAGACCTACCATAGTTTTAATGATGTCTTCTGGTTGTAATAAAAATTAATGAGTTGCGGCAGTTTAAGACAAACAAAACCCAGGTAACCTTGTTTTATTCTTTTTTTTTTGAGAGGGAGTCTTACTCTGTCACCCAGGCTGGAGTGCAGTGGCGCGATCGCAGCTCACTGCAACCTCCGCCTCCCATGTTCAAGAGATTCTTCTGCCTCAGCCTCTTGAGTAGCTGGGATCACAGGTGCACGCCACCACGCCTGGCTAATTTTTATATTTTTAGTAGAGACAGGGTTTCTCCATGTTGGTCAGGCTGGTCTTGAACTCCTGACCTTGTGATCTGCCTGCCTCGGCCTCCCAAAGTGCTGGGATTACAGGTGTGAGCCACCACAACTGGCCCCTTGTTTTATTCTTATCTTAAAAATAATATGTGCTCAGCTGGGTGCAGTGGCTCACACCTGTAATCCCAGCACTTTGGGAGGCCGAGGCAGGCAGATCACGAGGTCAGGAGTTCCAGACTAGCCTGGCTAACATGGTGAAACCCCGTCTCTACTAAAAAATACAAAAAACAGCTGGGTGTGGTGGCAGGTGCCTGTAATCTCAGCTACTTGGGAGGCTGAGGCAAGAGAATTCTTTGAACCCGGGAAGCGGAGGTTGCAGTGAGCCGAGATCACGCCACTGCACTCCAGCCTGGGCAACAGGGTGAGGCTCCATCTCAAAAAAAAAAAAATAAATAAAAATAAAAAGATAATAGGCCAGGTACAGTGGCTCATGCCTGTAATCTCAGCACTTTGGGAGGCCAAGGCGGGTGAATCATGAAGTCAGGAGTTCAATACCAACCTGGCCAAGATGGTGAAACCCCGTTTCTACTAAAAATACAAAAAGAAAAAAAAAAATTAGTCAGGCGTAGTGGCGGGCGCCTGCAATCCCAGCTATTCAGGAAGCTGAGGCAGAGAATTGCTTGAACCCAAGAGGCGGAGGTTGCAGTGAGTGTAGATCACGCCACTGCACTCCAGCCTGGGTGACAGAGTGAGACTCCATCTCAAAAATAAATAAATAAATAAATAAATAAATAAATAAATAAATAATAATACTGTATGCTCATTACAGAAAAATCAAATCAGAAAAACTAAAAATGAAAATGAAAAACACCAATCAATCCAGAAATAACTGCTGGCTAGTAATAAAAATGTGTTATATCTTTAGAGAGGCTGTGTGTGGTGGCTCATCCCTGTAATCCCAGCACTTTGGGAGGCCAAGATGGGCAGATCACTTGAGGCCAGGAATTTGAGACCAGCCTGGCCAACATAGCGAAAGCCTGTCTCTACTAAAAATACAAAAATTAGCCATGTATGGTGGCACATGTCTGTAATCCCAGCTACTTGGGAGACTGAGAAAGGAAAATCACTTGAACCTTGGAGGTGCAGGTTGCAATGAGCTGAGATTGTGCCACTGCATTCCAGCCTGGGCAACAGAGCTGTCTATCTCAAAACAAAAATAAAAAAACTTTCCATGGGAATAAAATATGTTTGTACAACATCATTGTTAATGGCAGCATAGTAGTTAATCGTTTAGATATTTATTTTACATCTTTTTGCTAAATATTTGAATTGTTTCTTTTTTTACTAATGGGTTTCATATCCTTTGTTCATTTTTCTATTAAGTTATTTCTTTTTGCCTGTAAGGGCTCTTTATATATTAAGGATCCTAAACCTTTACCTGTCATAATTATTACAAATATTTTGGTAAGTTTTCTATTTGCTCTTTAATTTTATTTTGAAGTTAGAAAACTTTTAATTTTAATATAGTTAAATCTATTAGTCTATTCAATTTTATTTCCACCCATTGTATCATGCTTATGCATCATTCTCCACACCATGGTTATATACTTACACACATTTTCTCTTAATAGCAGACTTTTACATCAGAATGAAACTCTGCCTTACATGCTTATGTTTTCTTTTTCATGTAATATTTATTCCATGTGAAACTTATTTTGAAGTAAGACATAGGTAGAGATATAATTGATTTTCCCCCCAAACAGTTGGCCAGTTGATTCAATATCATTTTGACTGAATCATTTTCCCTGTTTCAAAATGCTACCTTTTCGTATCCTGAATTCTTACCTATACTGGGCTATTTCTGGACTTCCTGTTTTGTTTCATTGATTTATCTATTTCCCCTCCCCCTTTGAAGGCAAACTGAGTTTACTTGCCAGACAAGAGAACCAAACCAGTAAAAAAATTAGTTTACTGATTCACTAAAGGGCAAAACCGTGGGGGTGGTCTGTCTGTGATAGAAATGTAGGGAGTTTGTGATGGCTGTGGTAATTTAGAATGGAAAACTTTCATTCTAGATAGGACAATGAATTAATATACCTTTACATTTTTTTTTTTTTAAGTCCCATTGTTCCTTGGAAAGAGCATCCTAGGTGGGTCCAATAAAGTTCTCACCTACCAGGGACTCTAAAAGTTCATTTTTTTTGGCTGGGCGCAGTGGCTCACACCTGTAATCCCAGCATTTTGGGAGGCCAAGGTGGGCAGATTACCTGAGGTCAGGAGTTTGAGACCAGCCTGGCCAACTTGGCGAAACCCCGTCTCTACTAAAAATATAAAAATTAGCCAGGCATGGTGGTGGGTGCCTGTAATCCCAGCTACTCGGGAGGCTGAGGCAGAAGAATTGCTTGAACCCGGAAGGCGGAGGTTGCAGTAAGCCAAGATCACGCCACTGCAGTCCAGCCTGGGTGACAGAGCGAGACTCAATCTCAAAAAAAAAAAAAATAATACTTGTGTATATTTAATATAGTTAGATGGGGTCAGTGGAACAGTGGAAGAGGCAATAATTGAGTATTCTATGTTTTAAAGGAGACTTGAGCTGATAAAAATCAAGAACATAAGTAGAAGAGTTAATTTTGGGAAAGTAAATTTTTCTTTGTTTGTGGATGTAGGTAGCAGGAGAGAATACAGAGAAATTGTCATCTAATGAATGTAATCACCCAGAGTGCAGGGATCTTCTGTTTTATTCCCTGATATATCCCAAGGTCCCTAGAACCATGTCTGGCAGCTAGAAGACACTGAGATATTTGTTGAACGAACAGACTTTGACATATAATCAATCTGAATTTGAATCCCAGTTCTTCCACTTGCATACTGTGGAATCTTGGACATTTTCTTTCCCTTGCTAAGCCTTACTCTTAGTATTTTATAGTAAGAGTATAAGCCTTACTCTTATTATCTGTAAAATGAGAATAATAATACAGAATGTTTGGGACATAGACTTTTTTTTTTTTTTTTTTTGAGAGAGGGTCTCAGTCTGTCATCCAGACTGGACTGCAGTGGTTTGATCATGGCTCACTGCAGCCTCGACCTTCTAGACTCAGGTGATCCTTCCACCTCAGCTTCCCAAGTAAGCTGGGCCTACAGGTACTCGCCATCATGCCCAGTTAATCTTTGTATTTTCAGTAGAGATGGGGTTCCGCCATGTTGCCTAGGCTGGGCTTCAACTCCCAGGCTCAAGCAATCCACCTACCTTGGCCTTCCAAGGTGCTGGGATTACAGGAACAAGCCACTGTGGCTTGTCAGATTTTTAATCTGAGCCACTATGACTTTCTTGTTCTTAAATTTAGTGATTGGCAAAGTTGCTCTGTGATTTTTTTCATTTAATTTTTATACGTAAGGAATACATTTGCTTTACTATAAATCACAATATCTTTAAATATTTTCAGCAATTTTCTAGTTGTGGAACCTTCATTTGTTGTGATATAACACATACTTGGTTTTTGTAAAATCACAAAAATAAGTTTTTTTTGTTTTTGTTTTTGTTTTTCGTATTTTTTTTAGACGGAGTCTCGCTCTGTCACCCAGGCTGGAATACAGTAGCATGATCTTGGCTCATTGCAACCTCTGCCTCCCGGGTTCAAGTGATTCTCATGCCTCAGCCTCCGGAGTAGCTGGGGCTACAGGCGCCTGCCACCAAGCCCGGCTAATTTTTATATTTTTAGTAGAGACAGGGTTTTGCTGTGTTGGCCAGGCTGGTCTCAAACTCCTGACCTCAAATGATTCTCCCACCTCGGCCTCCCAGAGGGCTGGGATTATTGTCGTGAGCCACCACGCCCAGCCAAAAATAAATTTTTCTAAAAGTCGGTTATAAAGATGCATTTAAGTTTTAAATATTTCATTCTTTAGCTCTTAGATCCAAATACCTGGCATCACATTCTGGTGTTTTCTCTTTTTTTTTTTTTCTGAGACAGAGTCTCGCTCTGTCGCCCAGAGACTGGAGTGCAGTGGCGCGATCTCGGCTCACTGCAAGATTCCGCCTCCCGCGTTCACGCCATTCTCCTGCCTCAGCCTCCCAAGTAGCTGGGACTACAGGCGCCCGCCACCACGCCCGCCTATTTTTTTGTATTTTTAGTAGAGACAGGGTTTCACCGTGATATCCAGGATGGTCTCAATCTCCTGACCTCGTGATCCGCCTGCCTGGGCCTCCCAAAGTGCTGGGATTACAGGCGTGAACCACCGCGCCTGGCCTCTGGTGTTTTCTCTAACTTCATTAACAATTAAGACGGTAGCTATGGTGGAATGAGGTAGCTTTTTATGATTGAAGGAGAAATGTAGGTATATGTGTAGAGTACAGAGGGGAAGGCATTGCTGTTTCCTGCTAGAAAGTTCTAAAACATAAATATATTTTGTGAAGTAAGATTGATTGTATTTAAATTAATAATGGAAAAATGCGGTGTTCTTATTGGCACTTTCTAAATTAAAACTTGACTGCCCACTTCTCATGCTAACACTCAAGTTTGTTGCCATAGGAATTGCCCAAGATTCTTGCTTACAGCCTTAAATGAGTATAATTGCTATTGTTATAGAGCGAAAAATCCTGACTTATGACTAAGAGATAATCATCATATGATAACTCTAAGTGCATTTACAATTCCAATTCCTTGGAAACAAATAAAGGCAAAGTAGTATTAGATTATTTGTTGCTTCTTGAAAGTCAGCATCCCAAATGGTACAAATATTTGATTAGTCATAGCTGAAAACATTTTAAGATTAATTTATCAGATGATTGCTGCCCTATAGAAACTTACATTTTGGAGACTCTGACACAATATATAGAACATACCAACACAACACTGTTACAGCAAGAATTCGAACTACTAATCAAGACTACACATAGTTGTAAAGTTTATATTACTCAGTGATAAAAAAAGGAGAGTGATAAGATGATACATCTGAGGGAATCAAAGTGAAGGAAAAACATTTTTGGAAGATCAGGGAAGCTTGAATATGTTAATAGGCCAAAAGAAAAGAGCAACCAAAGGGAGGAGATATTAAGGAAGTCAAGGAATAAGCTCCTAGGGGTTGAAACAAATACGATCAAAGGCATAGATATAGTCTTGGAGAGGAGGAAACAATAGGGAAGGAAAAAGGGATGTGGTGAAAAAAAAAATTGGGTTGAGAACAGAAGTTCTCAGAATGGCTCAGATTTTGTAAATAAATTAGGAGGCAAGGTGATTGCTGAGAGCAAAGGTAAGGCTAAGAAAGGAAGGCCAGGTTGGAGGCTTGAGAAAAATGAAAAGAAGTTCGGAAAACCTGTTATAGGGCGTTCAACAGAATGTCAATATGAGATGATGTAAAAGGAGTTTAGAGTGTCAGCAAAGGCCCCTAAGATTAGAGAGCATATTTTTGTAATATCTAGCAATAATCAACCCAGAAGAAGGAACGGAGAAAACAAATGCCGATGGTTACTCAGTGGCTCAGTGAGGTATTCTGGAGTGCCGACGAGGGGTCTTGAGTGTCTTGGTACTTGAGCTGGGTGCCTGAATAGAGGGAAGAGTATAAAGAAATGTATTTGTTCAGCAAATAATTACCTACTATATATCCATCAACTCTAGTAGATTTTGTTATCACATTTCTGGAAACAATCCCCTAATCTATAGACTGAATTTTGATTTCTCTTTGTTTTTTTTTGTTTGTTTGTTTGTTTTTTGTTGTTGTTTGAGTCAGTCTTGCTGTGTCACCCAATCTGGAGTGCAGTGGCACAATCTCGGCTCACTGCAACCTCCGCCTCCCTGCTTCAAGTGATTCTCCTGCCTCAGCCTCCCAAGTAGCTGGGATTACAGGCGAGTGCCATCAAACCTAGCTAATTTTTGTATTTTTAGTAGAGGAGGGGTTTTGCTGTGTTGGCCAGGCAGGTCTCGAACTCCTGACCTCAGGCGATCTGTCCACTTTGGCCTCCTAAAGTGCTACAGGCATAAACCACCGCGCCCGGCCTGATTTCTCTTTTGATTTCAGAGCCTTGTCTTCCAACTGCCTGCAGGGCAGGTCTGATTTGATGCTTCATATCTAAAACTGAATGCTTCATCTCCCTCCCAAACCTAATTTAATACCTTGTTACCCCATTTCTGTTCATGATGTTATTATCTTTCTGGTCTCCCAAGCCTGAAACCTTTGAATCATCTCTGACTTTTCCTCTCTCTTCCTTAGTGTATCATCAAATTATGTCACCAAATATTTCCTCTGAAATATTTCTCCTGACTTTTCCTCCCTTCCATTGCCAAGGCAATAATTCAGGCTTCATTTCATTTCGTGCTGGTACTTCTATGCCTTCTCAACAAGTGTTCCTATCTCCAGGCACTACCCAGTCCAGTCAGTCTTACACACCACTTCCTCCCAGATTAATCTTTATAAAATGTCAGTTTGGGGAGTCACTCATCATCTCAAAAATCTTCTAGGAACTGTGGCAGAGTCCTCAAGGAAAGAACAAGACCCCAGAGGAGCTCATATTCCAATGAGAATGGAGGCAGTTAATGTTGTGAGGAAGAGATGTTGATTTAGGGAAGGCCTCCCTGAGGAATGACAAGAGAAGAGAATGGATGGGAGGAAGCTGGGAAATGCCAGGCTTTAGAGAATAGATTGAGGGAGAAGAGGTGATGCCAAGGAGACTCAGAACAGCTCAGGGAGGTAGGAGGAGAATCAGGAAAATTTGTATCACAGAGACCAAGGTAGGAGAGGATGCCAAGGAACAGATTGAGTGAGTAAGGTGGACTCTTTCCTGGAGAAGAGTTCTTTGGATTTGTCAATTAGGGGGTCAGAATCAAAAGCAGCTTCAGGGGAGTGTAGGGAGTAGAAAGGCTATAGTGAGCTGGAAAATAAGGAGAAATAAAGAATACAGATTTCCTTTTTAAAATGTTGGTTGAGAACAGAAACAGTGCTGAGGATTGTACTTAATTTTCCCCCCCCCAATGAAATGGACCTACACTAGTTTACAGTCTAAGGGCAGAGATCTTAGGGGTGAAGGAGAGGTTGATATTAGAGGAAAACTGACTGATGGAGCAAGTTCCCTAAAGAGGTCTGAGGAGATGGAATCCAATCAGGAAAAAAGTCTTTGTCCATTTATAATCATCTCCTTACTATATACATGCAAATTTTATATATATGTTATGGTTGTATATGGCTAAGGTAATAGTGTATTATGAAATGACTAGATGAATTTTTGCAGCTTGAAGCGGTCTCTAGAAGCTGGAAGACCTTCTAGAGACTTGGCGTGTGGCCCTCTTTCTCATTCAGAAGGAGCAATGTCACATCTCTGACTTTGCTTCAACCATCGCATCTCTCTCTAACATAGTCAGGAAATGTTCTCCACTTTCAAGGATTTATGTGATTAGATTGGGTCCACCTGGGTAATACAGGCTACTCTCTCTCTCTCAAAGTTCTTTTTTCTTTCTTTCTTTTTTTTTTGAAACAGAGTCTCTGTGTTGCCAGGCTGGAGTGCAGTGGCACGATCTCGGCTCACTGCAACCTCTGACTCCCTGGTTCAAGTGATTCTCCTGCTTCAGCCTCCCGAGTAGCTCGGATTACAGGCACGTGCCACAATGCCCAGCTAATTTTTGTATTTTTTTAAAATTTTATTTATTTATTTATTTATTTATTTGAGACAGAGTCTTGCTCTGTCGCCCAGGCTAGAGTGCAGTGGCTTAATGTCTGCTCACTGCAACCTCCTCCTCCCGGGTTCAAGCCATTCTCCTGCCTCAGCCTCCCAAGTAGCTGGGATTACAGGCGCCCACCACCATGCCCAGCTAATTTTTGTATTTTTAGTAGAGACGGTGTTTCACCATGTTGGCCAGGATGGTCTCGAATTCCTGACCTCGTGATCCACCTGCCTCAGCCTCCCAAAGTGCTGGGATTACAGGCGTGAGCCACCGTGCCCAGCCTTTGTATTTTTAGTAGAGATGCGGTTTCACCATGTTGCCCAGGATGGTCTTGATCTCCTGACCTCATGATCTGCCCGCCTCGGCCTCCCAAAGTGCTGGGATTACAGGCGTGAGCCACCGCGCCCGGCCTTAAAGTTCTTAAGCTTAATCACATCTGCAAGTTTCTTTTGCCATATAAGATAACATATTCACAGGTTATGGGTATTAGGATGTGGACATCTCTGAAGGCTGTTATTCTGCCTGCTACACTGGAACTGACTGTGAAGTCCTTATTTTAAGAGGAGAGTTTGAAATGGGAAAAAGAGGGGCCGGGCGTGGTGCCTCATGCCTGTAATCCCAGCACTTTGGGAGGCCAAGGAGGGCGGATCACGAGGTCAGGAGTTGGAGACCAGCCTGACCAACAAGGTGAAACCCCGTCTCTACTAAAAATACAAAAATTAGTCAGTCATGGTGGCACACAGCTGTAATCCCAGCTGCTCAGGAGGCTGAGGCAGGAGAATCACTTGAACCCGGGAGGCGGAGGTTGCAGTGAGCCGAGATCACGCCACTGCACTCCAGCCTGGGCAACAGAACGAGACTCTATCTCAAAAAAAAAAAGAAAGAAAAGAAAAGAAAAGGAAAGAAATGGGAAAAAGAAAGGTGTTTAGTATAGAGAAATTTGGTTTTTGTACTTGAATTGGGCAAGATGCTTATTCTGGTAGATAAACTGGCTTCCAGGGGCCATGAATGTGGCGTCTACATGCTGAGAAGTGATTGATGAAACAGTTTACTGGTAGCTTGAAATGAAATGATCTTTTTTTCAGCTAAAAAAAAGAAATTTCAGTTGTGGTAAGGAAATGAGACGGTGTTTCAACACAAACTTTTTTTTTTTCTTTTTTTTGAGTTAGTGATGGAGTCTCGCTTTGTTGCACAAGCTGGCCTTGAACTCCTGGCCTCAAGCAATCCTCTGACCTTGGCCTCCCAAAATGTTAGGATTATAGGCGTGAACCACCACACCCAGTCCAAACATTTGAATTAGAGAAAATAGAGCGGTTATTATGATTCCTGGCTTCCAGGTGTGATGATGGCAACAAAAATAAAAAGGAGAAAATCCTAAATGTTTTAATTTTATAGGAACCTATAGCATTAGCACGTTTTGTCAGGAACTCTTAGGTTAGAATTTAGCAAAAATACTTTCAGACCTGGGTTCTGAATTTTGTCTTAGTTCTACCTCTCCTTCCATAATGGCCAGGTAGTCTGTGGATACAGGCAGTGCAATGTGAGGACTCTTCTTTTAAAGCACATTGTAAGTTATTGGAGTCAAACGGTTTTTATGTCTGATTATTCCTTATATGTCTTATTTTTAAAAACAACAAAAAATCTCTCTGGTTGAACATAGTATGATTTATTTTGTAAGTTGGTAAATAACTATAAACGTAGGTGATCTAGATAGAATTTTTGAGAAATGTGTAATCTCAATTCTATTTCCAGGTTAAGATGAAAGCAGTTATCTGACTCTATTTCTCTCACTATAATCAAGTTAAATTTGTGTTTTATATATCCATGTAACCATTCATCCATCCAACAGATATGTATTGAACTCCTATCTTGGGAAAGACACTATGGTAGGCCCTGTAAAATATTTAACACAGACATTTTTTACTTTCTATTTGCAGTTCTAAACTTTATATTTCTGATTGTGAAGTGAAAGATTTTATTACATCAGCTATCTGTCCTGACTTGCCTCTTTACCTTCTAACCTCTGTATCTTTAAATTTTTTATTCATCTTTCAACAGTGAAAGGTTTCCCTTTCTTTTTTTTTTTTTTTTGAGACAAAGTCTCGCTCTGTCACCCAGACTGGAGTGCAGTGGTGCAATCTTGGCTAATATGTATTTTTAGTAGAGAGGGGGTTTCACTATGTTGGTCAGGCTGGTCTCAAACTCCTGACCTCGTGATCCACCCGCCTCGGCCTCCCAAAGTGCTGGGATTGCAGGTGTGAGCCACCATGCCCAGCTGAAAAGTTTCCCTTTCATCCTTGTCTCCTAGCCACCCCTTTCTCAGAGGCAACCAGTGTGTTATTTTCTTACATATCCTTCCAGATGTATTTTATGTATCAGGCAAATATATATTATAATATTTTTTAAACAACATACACACTTTTCTGTACCTTGTGTGTGTTTTTATTTTACTTCTTTCTTTTTCTTTTCTTTTTTTTGAGATGGAATCTTGCTCTGTCACCCAGGCTGGAGTGTAGTGGTGCGATCTCGGCTCACTGCAACCTCCACCTCCCAGGGTCAAGTGATTCTCCTGCCTCAGCCTCCTGAGTAGCTGGGACTACAGGCGTGTGCCACCATGCCCAGCTCATTTTTGTATTTTTAGTAGAGACAGGGTTTTGCCATTCTGGCCAGGCTGGTCTCAAACTCCTGACCTTGTGATCCACCTGCCTTGGCCTCCCAAAGTGCTGGGATTACAGGTGTGAGCCACCATACCCGGCCTCACAGTGTAGGTTTAATTTATACTTGTCTTGTTAGTGAATATCTTTTATTTTTATTTTTAAGGCAGGGTCTCATTCTGTCTCTCAGGCCGGAGTGCAGTGGTGCAATCTCAGCTCACTGCAACCTCCACCTCCCGGTTTCAAGCGATTTTCCACCCTCAACCTCCCAAGTAGCTGGTACTACAGACCTACGCCACCACGCCTGGCTAATTTTTGTATTTTTAGTAGAGACGGGGTTTCGACACATTGGCCAGGCTGGTCTCAAACTCCTGACCTCAAGTGATCTCTCCACCTCAGCCTCCCAAAGTGTTTTTTATGTTTGAAAAGCCATTTGTGCTTCCTTTTCTGTTTATGTTGGGTTATTGTGATTTATTATTATTATTTATGGGAGCTCTTTATATATTAGGGAAATTAGCCCTTTGTCAGCGAGTTGCAAAGATTTTTTTCCCCAATTTGCTATTGTCTTTCAACTTTGTGGTAGCTTTTTTTCGTTGTTTTTGTTGTTGTTGTTTTTTGAGATGGAGTCTTGCTCTGTTGCCCAGGCTGGAGTGCAGTGACATGATCTCGGCTCACTGCAACCTCTGCCTCCCAGGTTTAAGCGATTCTCATGCCTCAGTCTCCCTGAGTAATTGGGATTACAGGAGCCCACCACCAAGCCTGGCTAATTTTTGTATTTTTAGTAGAGACAGGTTTTTGCCATGCTGGCTAGGCTGATTTTGAACTCCTGACCTCAGGTGATCCACCTGCCTCGGCCTCCCAAAGTGCTGGGGTTACAGGTGTGAGCCACTGTGCCTGACCTGTGTTAACTTTTATATGCGGAACTTTATTTATTATTTTATTTTTGAGACAGGGTCTCACTCTGTTGCCCAGGCTGGAGTGCAGTGGTGAGATCTTGGCTCACTGCAGCCTCAACCTCCTGGGCCCAAATGATCCTCCCACCTCAGACTCCTGAGTAGCTGGGACCACAGGCATGTGCCACCATACCTGGCTAATTTTTGTATTTCAGTAGAGATGGGATTTCACCATGTTGCCCAGGCTGTTCTTGAACTCCTGTGCTCAAGTGATCCACCTGCCTCGGCCTCCCAAAATACTGGGATTATAGGCATGAGCCACTGTGCCCAGCCTAAATTTTTATTTTGTAGAATTATATATTGTGTATTTTCTCTTATAAGTAGGCTTTCCTTCTTTTGAGATAATTTTTAAAAAAATCTTCCATGGTTTTCGTTAGTACTTTTATGATTAACAAACCTTCTTAATCATTACAAGTTCTAAATTGTTCAGTGGATAGTACTGAGTTCCCTGTTTCAGTTTATATCTGAGCTAGGTTAGCAAGTCAGTCCTATGGAAATATAGAATAGTAGTAAGAAGCTTGGATTCTGGAGTTGATAAGATTGGAATTTAGGCCTTCCTGTTTCTGAACTGTATGGTTTGGGGCATGCTACTTAATTAACGTCTCAGAGCCTCACTGGCTTCATCTGTAAAATGGTGATAAGTACTTCTTAGTTTGAGGTGAAAATTGCATGAGATGAGATGATTCCCTTAAAGCCCTTAGCACAATCCTTGACAAGCTGGAAACAGTCATTAAATGTAAAGTATTACTGTGATAAAGATGATGACCATAGACTACTCTCTCAACTTTAACTACCATCCCATAATTCATGACTCTAATCAGAAGGGGTTGAATAAAAAGATGAATTCCCAATTTGCCCACATTACCACTTCAACATCAACAGTCCGAGCACAGTAATAATTCTCAGCCTTGGCAGTCCATTAAATTACCTGAGTAGATTTTTAAACTCCCAATGCCTGGGTCTCTTTCCCAGAGACCTGGGGCCTGGATATGGCCCAAGCACCAGTATTTTTCAAAAACCCTTCAGGTGTTTCCAATGGGCAGCCAAGTTCTAGAACCACTATTCTAACACTAGGCCACTGGTTTCAGATATAAAGGAAAACACATTGCTTCTAAATAACAGTACTGTATATAGAAATCTTTTATGGGTAAAATGCCATGAATTCATTAGAAAGACATTATAAAGAACATAGAAGACTTGAGACAAATGTTAGAGATATGTGAGAAAAGGAATTGCAAAACTAAAGATGTTCCTTGTATATATTTGTAAGGCATCTTTCTCAGAAAAGCTTGGGCAGCTATACTGTAAGTACTTTTATAATATTGCTGAGAGGTAAGGGAAATGAAATTTTCTATCTGTTAGATGTGTTAATGGAAGCATGGAGATAGGTCTCATGTCAGCTGTCCAATTAGAGAAATTTATGTTTTTTTTTTTTTTTTTTTTTTTTTTGAGACGGAGTCTCACTCTGTCCCCAGGCTGGAGTGCAACGGCATGATCTCAGCTCATTGCAACCTTCACCTTCCAGGTTCATACGATTCTCCTGCCTCAGCTTCCCGAGTAGCTGGGATTACAGGCGCACACCACCACGCCCAGCCAATTTTTGTACTTTTAGTAGAGACGGGGTTTCACCACGTTGGCCAGGCTTGTCTTGAACTCCTGACCTCAGGTGATCTGCCCGCCCCAGCCTCCCAAAGTGCTGGGATTACAGGCATGAGCAGCCTCACCCGGCCTATGACTTTTATTACCCCATTGCTTTCCTGGATGATTCTCAAAAATAATTATTTCTTTACTTTTTATTTTTTAATGTTAAGGACACAGCTGCAACAAAAATAATTATTTCTAATCATCAGTAATATAGCTTATCCCTATATGAGCACTTTAGGAAGGATGTATAATGGTATTTTAGCTCATTAATGGGGTGGGAGTAGGGTATATAAGAAAATTAGCTATTATTGAATCCAAAGAAAGAGCAGTGTGGTCTAAAGACACTGACTGGACAAGGAGACTCAGGAGGCCTGGATTCTGGTTCCTCAGCTTCAATTTCCTCAGGTGCAAAATGGAAGAATTAACAGAGGTTCCAAAGGTTTCTTTCAGGTGTAAGTGATTACTGTCTCACTAAACCACCTAAGTATAAAGCCTTTCTTAAGTTAATCAGTCAATATTAATAGAAGCTGCAGGAAAATTGTTCTAGTTCAAACTTTTTTCTTTCTTTCTTTTTTTTTGAGACAGAGTCTCACTCTGTCGCCCAGGCGGGGGTGCAGTGGCTGGATATTGGCTCACTGCAAGCTCCGCCTCCTGGGTTCACACCATTCTCCTGCCTCAGCCTCCCGAGTAGCTGGGACTACAGGCGCCTGCCACCATGCCTGGCTAATTTTTTGTATTTTTATTAGAGACGGGGTTTCACCATGTTAGCCAGGATGGTCTCGAACTCCTGACCTCGTGATCCACCCGCCTCGGCATCCCAAAGTGCTGGGATTACAGGCATGAACCACCACGCCTGGCCTCAAACTTTAAAAATTTATATTCCGGGCCAGGTGCGGTGGCTCATGCCTGTAATCCCAGCACTTTGGGAGGCCAAGGCGAGTGACCTGAAGTCAGGAGTTCGAGACCAGCCTGGCCAACATGGGGAAACCCCGTCTCTACCTAAAATACAAAAATTAGCTGGGTATGGTGGCAGGCACCTGTAATCCCGGCTACTCGGGAGGCTGAGGCAGGAGAATCACTTGAACGCAGGAGGCAGAGGTTGCATGAGCTGAGATCGTGCCACTGCACCCCAGCCTGGGCGACAGGGCAAGAGACTGTCTCAAAAATAAATAAATAATAAAACTTAAAATTCCAGTCTTTTTTTTTCCTTTGATGGAATTTTGCTCTTGTTGCTCAAACCGGAGTGCAATGGCATGATCTTGGCTCACTGCAACCTCTGCCTCCTGGGTTCAAGTGATTCTCCTGCCTCAGCCTCCCAAGTAGCTGGAATTACAGGCGTGTGCCACCATGCCCAGCTAATTTTGTATTTTTAGTAGAGACAGGGTTTCACCATGTTGGTCAGGCTGGTCTTGAACTCCTGACCTCATCCACCTGCCTTGGCCTCCCAAAGTGCTGGCATTACAGGTGTGAGTCACTTCGCCTGGCCCATAGTCTTGTTTTGTCTTTACTTCTAAGGCAGTATGTGTCTCAAAATTGATATTTTAATCAAACTATGTCTTGATAGTATTAGATTAATATATGTTCTGCCTAACTAGAATATTCCCATTTTACGTGTCTTCATGCTGAAGGACGACTAATGGAGATCGACGGGGTTGTCGCTTGAGACTGGTGAGGATATGTTGGAGCATGAGTTCTCTGTTGCCCTTCAAATCATGCCCTGTAGATGACTTCATTTAGGACCGATCCTGGGGTCTTCCTTCTACATTTTATTCTAATCTTTTCTACTTCTCTTTTTGCATTATATTACTCGTGATCATCAGGATTCACATAATTCTTGTATTGGTTGTATTTGCATTGTCTCTTTCCTATAAGATTATACATTTTTTGAAGCCAGGATACATTTATTTACATTGTATCCCTTACATGAGCTAGTACAGTGTCTTGGCACACAAAAGGAGCTTGACAAATGTTTAATTAAATTGTTAAAAATTAAATAATTTTAATATCATTGCTTTCTCTTTTTTTGTGCCACTTTAGCTTTGTTTCCTTGACAATATTTCCAAAAAAAATTTTTTACACAAAGTCCTATGTTATGACAGTATCCTTTAACTACTTTCTGAATACAGCAATGAGCTTTTTATTCTCAAAAGCCAAGAAGTAGTAATTAACAAAGCAGGGAAGAAATCATGATACCAAAATACAGAAATAGATCATAAATTAGGTAAGCTTTTAGTTGTGAATGTGTAGAATACTTTAAATGTTATTTCATGAGGTAGTTTAGGTAGTCTATTCATTTGAGTATTATAAACACATTAAAACTAAACTTTTGAACATGTTAATTATAATTTTCTAAACTTACATTGTTCTGAAATAACAATGAACAACTGTATAACATTCATTAAATGCCACAAATCATTAAAATAAACCATATGTATATAATTCAGAGAAATAAGTTACGATAGTATTGAAATTTGAGTATGATCGTGAGAAAACTGAGCATGATAGCTTTTGATGGAATAGAATAAAATTTTAAGCTAGTATAAGAAAAAACCCAACTTAAATATTTGTATTTAATAATAAAATAACGACTTTTGATCATGATTTGAATGACTTATTGAACAGTAAGATCTAATAAATATAAATACTGACGTATTCAGAAAGAATTTCATCTTTATTTAGCTTAATTGTTAAATTGGGATTTTGAGTTGTGAGGGTGATGCTTCAATATAGCTTGAAAATTATCCATTTTCCCAATCCCCCTTTTGAGTTTACCTTTGTGGGCTCTAAATTTTTCACCTGGTAGATCAATAAATACTTTTTTTTTTGAGACGGAGTCTCTGTCGCCCAGGCTGGAGCGCAGTGGCGCCATCTCGGCTCAGGACAACCTCCGCCTCCTGCCTCAGCCTCCCGAGCAGCTGGGATTACAGGCACCCAGCGCCATGCCCAGCTAATTTTTTACTTTTAGTGGAGACAGGGTTTCACCATGTTGGCCAGCATGGTCTCAACCTCCTAACCTCATGATCCGGCCGCCTTGGCCTCCCAAAGTGTTGGGATTACAGGCATGAGCCACCGCGCCCGGCCCAATAAATACTTTCTAGGCAGAGAATTCTAACTTGTCACTCAGTATACTAGTTGGAGACAGGTTTAAAACACCAAATCTTGGCCGGGCGCGGTAGCTCACGCCTGTAATCCCAGCACTTTGGGAGGCCAAGGCTGGCGGATCACCTGAGATCGGGAGTTTGAGACCACCCTGGCCAACATGGTGAAACCCCGTCTCTACTGAAAATACAAAAATTAGCTGGACGTGGTGGTGTGCGCCTGTAATCCCAGCTACTTGGGAGGCTGAGGCAGGAGAATCGCTTGAACTCAGGAGGTAGAGGTTGCAGTAAGCCGAGATCGTGCCACCGCACTCCAGCCTGGGGGACAGAGTGAGACTCTGTCTCAAAAAAAAAAAAAAAAAAAAAAAAAAAAAAAAAAAATTAAATCTGTAAACTCTTATTTGAAGAGTTTACCGATACTAAAGTATATACTTACTACTTACAGGAGCATTTCCAAACTTCTGTGACTTCTGTACAGTAAGGTGCATTAATAGTATTAATGAAATTTAAAACACCCAAAGAATAACGCCTTTCACAAATGTTTATTTTGCTAGGTGTATGAACAGTTAAAGCCAGCCTGAAAGATAAAAAATACTAACTCTTGATTTTGATTTCTTACATTTTCTGCTCCGAAGTACAAAGGAACTTAAATTTGAAGTTATAAAACGGATCCCACATTGTTTCTGTAATTATCATTTCGCAGTATTGGTAATAGGAATAACATCTTTGTCGAATAACCATTCCTAAAACTTACTTTTAGACTCATTCTTACATATTAATTTGCAAATAAGCAAATGTTAAGGACAGTATCAAAAAAGACTTTAAAACACATCTAGTGAACGTTCTGAGTTACTTCTAGTTTCGAAAATTCTATTGAATTCCAAGGTCACATGTATTATGTACATTAAACTTGTTTCCCTAAATAAAAGTTACTGATATGGGAAAGTTGCTTTAGGGGAATTTTCGCTAGTAAATCTATAATCCTTAAAATTCTAAGTGAATTAAACATTGATACTTTGCAAATATTTACAGCAGTGTAAATATTACTTGTTAAAGGTGCGTTAGTTTCAAGAATGCTGGGGTCCTACAAGCATGATGACACTTTGTAACACATACTGTTTTTTGGTCTTTTCCTCTGCTCTCTAAATCTCTTAATTGCCATAAGTATTAAATAGAACTGATGTCAAGGTATCTTCTGTTCAAGATGGATGTTTACTAAACATGCAAAGTATTTTTAGAGATATAGATTCTAATTTGGAAGAAGAAAAATAGCAACAAATTTTCTTATTCATTTCTTTTCTCATCTTTAAAATACAAGTTAAATCGTAATTGGAATCCCTTTTCCCATCGTGTAGTCAAGCGTCTGTGCCAGACTTGAAGGCTTTACTTTGTTAGCCATGTGTTTATGAACCCCCAGCGCTTTCCCTAGATCTTTTGGCTGATAATCTCAAACATGGAGGATGCTTCTGAATCTTCACGAGGGGTTGCTCCATTAATTAATAATGTAGTTCTCCCAGGCTCTCCGCTGTCTCTTCCTGTATCAGTGACAGGCTGTAAAAGTCATCGAGTAGCCAATAAAAAGGTAGAAGCGAGGAGTGAAAAGCTCCTCCCAACAGCTCTTCCTCCTTCAGAGCCGAAAGTAGATCAGAAACTTCCCAGGAGCTCCGAGAGGCGGGGAAGTGGCGGTGGGACGCAATTCTCCGCGCGGAGTCGGGCAGTGGCAGCGGGAGAAGCGGCAGCCAGGGGCGCGGCGGGGCCGGAGAGAGGCGGTCCCCTGGGAGGACGGGGTCTCCCCTCGTTGCCTTTGTAGTGGAGAAGGTGGACAAGTGGCAGTCGGCGTGATCGCAGGTGAGGGTCGCTCGGGAGCCGGCCGGCGCCGGCCGGGAAGTGGAGGCGAGCCGGGAACAAAGCGGAGCAGCTCCGGGGTCCGCCCGCGGCGAGCGCTCTGGCGGCGTTGGGCTGGCCGGCCGGCCAGCTGCGCGCCGAGCACGTTGTGAGCCTGGCGGCGGCGGCGGGCGAGGAGCCGGCGCTGGGGGAGGGGGCCGCCGCCGCTCCCGCACTGCCCCCCGCGGCGGGGCGTCCTGCCCCATTGTGAGGCGGCGGCAGGCCGAGAGGAGGTAGGGCGCGCTCGGGGGGCAGGGGCGGCGGCGGCTCCGCTCGCTCGACACCCGGGCAGCGGCAGGAACGAACTCGGCTCCGGTAGCGGCCGCGGCGCGTCAGTCACACAAAAGGCAGCCGAGCTTCTCCCAGCGCGCGGACCGGCCCACGCTGCCGCCGAGGGCTCCCCACCTTACCGGCTTTCCTTTCCCTCCAATTTTGATAGGGAAGCGGGGCCGGCGCGGGCGGCCGAGGGTCCAGGCGAGCCCGCGGGCGGACGGGAGATGCCGCTGCTACACCGAAAGCCGTTTGTGAGACAGAAGCCGCCCGCGGACCTGCGGCCCGACGAGGAAGTTTTCTACTGTAAAGTCACCAACGAGATCTTCCGCCACTACGAGTAAGAGCCGGGCCGTGTGCGGGGCCGCGGGGGGTGTGGGGACTCCCCCCGCAGCGCCCTTTTGTCTCTCTCCTTTTCCTCGCCCTGGGCTTCTGGCGGGGCGACTTGAAAGTGACGGGTGGCCCCCGGGCCCGCGGTTCTCTGCCTCCTGGCCTCTACCTGGAGAACGCGCGGGGCCAACTGGCGGCGGCGCGCGTGGGGAACGCGGGTTGGTAGTGGCGGAGGAGGCTGGGGTCCCTGGCCGGCCTCGGGGACCGCTCCTAGCCGCTGCTGTCGCCCTCCCGCCCTCCTGGCCGCGGGGCGGCGGAAACTCCCCGCCTCGCCCCTCCCCGCCGCGGCCACACGCGCACTCCGGGGCCAGTTCCGGGATCCCCTCCCGGCGGCCGAGGGGATCCCCGCTAGGGTCAGCGACGTGGGGCCGCAGTCCCTGGGCCGGGGAAGGGAATTCCTGCCCCGGCGGGCAGGAAACGACTGGGCTGGGCTTCGTTTTCTCAGTCGGGAGTGGGGTCTGACGTTGGAGCTGCCTGGGGTAGGGGAGAGAGGAGCGGAGTTGAGACTCGCTCTAGAAGGGAAGGAGGGGGCGTCCCTACGGGCCAGGGGTGGAGGGCGCGGGACGCGAGAGCCTCCGTCCGCGGCCTCCGGTCCGGCGCTGCTAGGCCTCGGAGTGCGACGCGAGCCGCGCTCTCTGTCACCGCCTCTTCTTGGTGACTAACTCTCGTCTCCGGGGAACTCAGCGTCTCCGCCCCCGGGAGATCAGTGAGGAAGAAGTCGCGGCTGGGCAAGGGGAAGAGGAAGGGGGAAGAAGCAGGGCCTTGGGCGCCCCTCGTTTTCACTTTCGCATAGCCGGGAGCGCGGTGGAGGGTGTTGGGGGAGGGGGTTAAGACAAGTTCAACTCCAGACTCAGCCAGGCGCCGCTTTATCCGCCTGCGCATGTGGGCTGCCTGACATGTGCCACTCGCTATTGTTTTGATAAGAACGCGGAGCTGCTGGTGTAGTTACAGCTCCTACATTTTCAGCCCGTCGCTTAATTTATCCCAAGAGATCTAGTCCTGTGACACGGAGCAAGGGGGTGTGTTTTAGCGTCTTGTGTTTAAACAGGATCTCTAAGTGAGAACCTGACTTGATCAATCACTTCGAAGAGGGTGATCCTCTCTTTTTCTTATGCTTTATCCTCTGCACTCAAAAGGAGTCCCTTTGTAGCTTGCAAACCAAGTGTAATAGCAACCAAGTAACGTCGCGTGTAAGGAGGCACCTTTTCTGAGTGGGGGCTTGATCAAGGGAGGGTTTTGGGCAAACTGTACCTAAGAAATGAATAGTGAGGTTAGAAAAGTTCCTTTGAGCATTTATTTTAAGTAAACCTTTTTCTTCAGCTCCACAGAAAGGGTTACACGTTAAACATGTTATATCCAGAGAAGTAGAGTACTTTTCGTCAGACAGTACTTTTAAGTAGGAGTGCACGTCTCGCTCTGCTCCTGTAGAGACTTGTTTTGTTACTCAAATAGAGTTCTCGTAACTAGTTAAGTGAACTTGGATTAGGTAATTGGACAAGGTTTTTTTTTTTTTTAGGATTTTAAAGCTACAGGCCTTGCTAACAATTATGATAAAAAAAAACTAAGAGTATCAACAAAATAGTAAATAGGCTTAAATTTCAAACTGCTTTCTCCTTCCACGTAAGCAGTCTTTTAAAGAGGCTTTTCTCACTTTTAGAGGGTAGGATGAATATGACTGTTATCCTTTGTGAATTAAACACTCTTAAGGCACTTTGGTTCTTGAGCTGAATTATTCTAACCATGGAGAAATCTGAATTGCTGAAATACAGATTTTTCGCGTTCCAGAACTATCTGTCTTCCATTATTTTTATTTATTTACTTATTTTGAGACAGGTTCTCGCTCTGTCGCCCAGGCTGGAGTGCAGTGGCACAATCTTGGCTCACTGCAGCCTCCACCTCGTGGGCTCAAACAATCCCCCCCACCTTACCACCTTAGCCTCCTGAGTGGCTGGGATTGCAGGTGCATGCCACCACTCTGGCTAATTTTTGTATTTTCATAGAGACGGGGTTTCGTCGTGTTGCCCAGGCTGGTCTTGAACTCCTGAGTTCAAGTGATCTGCCTGCCTTGGTTTCCCAAAGTGCTAGAATTATAGGCGTGAACCACCAAGCCTAGTCTTATCTTCCATTAATATTAAGGAATTGTATCCTTTGTAGTCTTAGGGCATTTAAACATTTTAAATAACTAGGTTTTTATTTTCAATTTTTGTTTTTTCCCTTATGCTGAAGTGTTTGGGCTTTTGGAAATTACAGGCAGTCCCAGAGAGATTACTGGTTTGGGAGCAAAGGTATTTGACCATTTACCCTGAATTAAGGAGTATTGCTGATGTTCTTAGGTTTCTATGACTGAACGGAAATAATTTTGACAAAATTGGAAGAAGACTGCCATTTAATCATGTTACATTTTGAATTACTTTCTGTTTCTCGCAAATGATTACAAAGATCTTTCCAAAAATGCATTTGTGGTACGTGGATATGGTGGTCTGTAGTATGGTAACCTGACCTTTGGAACAACTCTGGAAAAACTATGACGGAAACCTCTGCAGGCTGCTCTTTTTTTGAGACGGAGTCTCACCCTGTCGCCCAGGCTGGAGTGCAGTGGTGCCATCTCGGCTCACTGCAACCTCTGCCTCCCGGGTTCAAGCATTCTCTGCCTCAGCCTCCCGAGTAGCTGGAATTACAGGAGCCTGCCACCACGCCCAGCTAATTTTTGTATTTTTAGTAGAGACGGGGTTTCATCATGTTGGCCAGAATGGTCTGGATCTCCTGACCTCAGGTGATCCACCTGCCTCGGCCTCCCAAAGTGTTGGGATTACAGGCGTGAGCCACCGCACTTGGCCTGTGCCTCACATTTTGTCTTCTCCAAGAACCTGAACTCTTTGAGACAGTGACTGGCCAGGATGCATCCTCAGTGATTATGTAGCAGAAGCTCCTTACCACATTCTCCTTAACTAATTGCTAACTCTTGATTGACCTGCTTTTTCATAGGTAAAGAAGACTCAATAGCACATCAACTACAGACAAATGCGTAAGCTAAGGTGCATAATGTAGTCTCTTAAATACGATTTATTCTGGCTGCGTGCGGTGGCTCATGCCTATAATCCAAACATTTTGGGAGGTTGAGGTGGGAGGATCACTTGAGGCCAAGAGTTTGAGATCAGCCAGGTCAAAATAGTAAGACCTTGTTTCTACAAAAATAAAAATATTCTTTAATTTTGGCTAGCCGACAACAATTTTGTTTATTTTTGCTGTGGATTGTTAAAAAATGGAACAGGTCTGAATACAGAATTTCTTGACTTGTGGGATAGGAAAATGATTTGTTGTATTACCTAGTGACTTAATCTCATAAATAAAATAACTTTTTTTTTTAGCCATGTAGACACTTGGAATATATTTCCCATCTTTGAGTGAGTTCAGCCTTCAATACAAAATGTATAACTCTCTTCCACAACATCACTAACAGGTGGTCCAAATTATGTTTCACACTGGCTTTTCATTGGAAGAGGTTTAACTAGCTTACAAGGCATCCTGTTTTCATTGTTCATCTGCTCTCTCTTGTTAATAAGTCAGTCCTTTCAACAGCCTCCTTTTACAGGTGAGGAAACTGAAGTTGGGGTGGGGAGTAAATCCAAGATTACGGTGTCCAAAATTATTTTTCTAGTAACTGATAATGCTAGACTCTAACATCAATTATTCTAGCATTTATGCTCTTTTTACTGTTTACTATCACATAGTGCTTATTATGGAAAATTCTTCCTAATATCTGTTGAAGTATGCACTAAGAAAATAGGGGCATTGCCTGGAATTTAAACTGGCTGCCTAGATCTTTGTGTAGATACCACTCTGTACTGTCTGCTTAGACATTTGATTTTTTACTATACCCCAAGTGATTAAGCTCTAGGTATTCAATGGACATATCAGAACATCATCAATTTATAGTAGGGAAGAATGTCTTTCATACTGACCAATTCCTATACTAATGGTCAGTTATGTGTGAAATCTAGTTATAATCAAAGGCTATTTGGTGAGCATGGGGTTTTCAAAGGAAGTTGGATAATTTTCCTAGCTAGTGTCTTTAAATGAGATGTTTAGCTCCTTTTTAAGGAATAAGCCTGCCGTATTGTCCTGATACTTGGATCCATGAGTCCTTTTTTCCTGGATGGTATAGCAGAGATTCCTAAATGCTTTTCTTTTTGAATTTTATCTTTTGTCTACTTAGCAGACACGTACTTAGTTTCAGATGTTTTAAATACATTTTTTCTTCAGACAATACATTGATCAGTTACTGCAATATTGTAGGTTGTAGTAACAACCTACCCCAAAACTTGGTGGCTCAAAATAACAACCCATTTTATTTGCTCACTATTCTGTGGATTGCCAATTTGTTTTCTGCTGGTTTCCTCTGGGCTCACTCACTTAGCTGCAGTCAGCTGGAGGCTAGGCTGAGGCAGGTTGGAGTAAGCCTCAGTCACAGGTCTGGGAACTCAGCTGGGATGGTTTTAGTTACCGTGTGGTCTTTCAACCTCAGAAAGAGGCTGTTTCACATGGTGGTCTTAGAGTTTCAAGAGGGTGAGAATGGAAGTCACTCAATATCATTTCTTTATTATTTTGGTCAAAACAGATTACAAGGTCAGCCCAGATTCAAGAGGTCATGAAATAGACTCCAGCTCTTGGTGAGAAGAGCATGAATGTCATATTTCAAAGGAGCCTGCACACCTTTAGACCTCTTTGCAAACAGTCTACCACAAGCAGTTGCTACAATTTTATAGTTGGGTCATCCTGATTGGATTTTGTGTGTTCACTGATAGTCTAATATATGTTATCCATCAAAACACAATGAAAACCATCCTAAGAACTTGTGGACCTGCCTTGTTGTTTGCCCCATACTACCTATAATAATGATTCAAAAACTCTTTCTTCCTAGAATTTCTGTTGTTTCCTACATTTGCCCTCAGGAGCTGACAAGAAGAAATATCTTCAGATGTTTGAGATAGTTCTGTCTCTTTCTGCTCCCCTTCCAAATGTCTAACTTTCTCTCTTGAAAACATGAGTTTTTCTGACATTGTTTCTCTACCATACTGGTTATTCTTCTAGGATCTCTCTGCACATGTGGTACCTGAACAATAAGAATTGATAATATTTATTGAGTGCACTTACATTTTAGGGGCATTTGCTAAGAATTATCTGATTTTATGTTATTTTATTTTATTTATTTATTTATTTATTTTGAGACGGAGTCTGGCCCTACCACCCAGGCTAGAGTGCAGTCATGAGATCTCGGCTCACTGCAAGCTCCGCCTCCCAGGTTCATGCCATTCTCCTGCCTCAGCCTCCCGAGCAGCTGGGACTACAGGCATATGCCACCAAGCCTGGCTAATTTTTTTGTATTTTTAGTAGAGACGGGGTTTCACCGTGTTAGCCAGGATGGTCTCGATCTCCCGAGATCGAGTATATATACGTATATATTATATATATACATATATAATATATACGTATATATTATATATACATATATAATATATACGTATATATTATATATACATATATAATATATACGTATATATAATATATACGTATATATTATATACGTATATATAATATATACGTATATATTATATACGTATATATAATATATACGTATATATTATATATATACGTATATAATATATACGTATATAATATATACGTATATAATATATACGTATATATTATATATGTATATACATAATATATACGTATATATTATATATGTATACATAATATATACGTATATATTATATATGTATACATAATATATACGTATATATTATATATATACATGTATTACACACACACACACACACACACACATACATACTTACATACATAGAGAGAATGAGTGTGTTTTGGCCCCTAAGTAGAGTACACTTTGTTTTTATCTGAATTGTACTTTGTTTCTGTTTTTTTTTTTTTGAGACGGAGTCTCACTGTGTCGCCCAGGCTGGAGTGCAGTGGCTCCATCTCGGCTCACTGCAACCTCTGCCACCCTGGTTCAAGCGATTCTCCCACCTCAGCCTCCCGAGTAGCTAGGATTACAGGCTCCTGACACCGTGCCCAGCTAATTTTTGAATTTTTAGTAGAGACGGAGTTTCACCATCTTGGCTATGCTGGTCTTGACCTCCTGACTTGTGATCCACCCGCCTCGGCCTCCCAAAGTGCTGGGATTACAGGTGTGAGTCACGGCACCCGGCCTAGTTTCTGATTTTTATGTCACAATTTAATCTTCCCCTACTAGGTTTTTAGTTTTTTAGTTTTCCCAATACCCAACAAATTAATAGTATGTTGCACTTTGTTCCTCAGTTTGTTCACCAGAGTGTTGGTTGACTTCATATTACAGGTGCGTTCTTAAGAAAGTCCCTTGTAACTCAGCGACTTTTCCTTATGAAATAATGGTAAAGAGGAGGGGTCATCAAATTTTTTCCACAAAGGGCCAGATAATCAGTATTTCAGGCTTTGCTTGGCCATAGGGTCTCTTGTACCTATCCAACTGTGCAAATGTAGTGAGAAAGCAGTTATTGACAACACCTAAAAATACGGGTATAGTTGTGTTCCCCAAAAAATCTACAAAAACAGGTGGAGGGCAGGGTTTGGTCTCTGTGCCAGTAGGATGCCCACCTTTAGTGAAGAGGATGATTGAAAGAGCGCAGTCATAAATCTGACATTAATAACCTGTATTAGCCTAAATTTACATTCATATAAAAATACTTTGTATGTTATCATTTTTGCTCACAGTAGTAAAATGTATTTCTTGTAAGTTTCATTAGTTACATTCTTAATAATGTAGAAATTGAAGAGGCATTGTAACCAACCCCCTAGAATTCAGTATTAACAAATTCTGCACATTTAAATGTGTATGATAAATGGGTAAAGTGTGAGCAGAATTACAGAAGTGGGAGAAAGTGAAGGTGTGTAATGTTAGAGATGGTGCTGTGCTGTTAGGGGGTTATGAGTAGGGGAGAGATGACCCTTGGACTTTTCTCCCTTAAATTGGCCACTGTGGTAGCATGCCCTGCCTCCTTAGGGTAAGTCTTTGCGCACAGTGAAGCTATAATGTAACAATAACTTTGTAGAGTAAATAGACACAAAGGAAACAAATGGCACAAACATTTTGTAGGAGATAGTAGAAACCTTGGGGTATAAAAGGGCAGCTGTACATCACTGGTTGTGGCATTTGTGCCATTGCTGTTCTTGGTATTTTTAGGCAGTGTTAAATCTAAATCGTGTTTGTTGCACTTCACTGCATTTAGCTGTCCCCCTGCCATGGCATGAAATATCCCATGCGTGGCCTACTCAATACCCCAGGCACTTAGCTGCTGTGGCTAGAGCTGTGCTGTCCAGAACAGGAGCCATTACTTGGCCAGATGGGTTATTAAGTACTTGAAATGTGATTAGTCCGAATTAAGATAGACATAAATGTAAAATATACATTGGATTTTTTTTTCTTTTTTTTTGTTTGAGACAGTCTCGCTCTGTTGCCCTGGCTGGAGTGCAGTGGCACAATCTCAGCTCACTGCAACCTCCACCTCCCGGGTTCAGGTGATTTTCCTGCCTCAGCCTCCCCAATAGCTGGGACTACAGGCGCGTGCCACCACGCCTGGCTAATTATTTGTATTTTTAGTAGAGACGGGGTTTCACTGTGTTAGCCAGCATGTACTCGATCTCCTGACCTCGCGATCTGCCTGCCTCAGCCTCCCAAAGTGCTGGGATTACAGGCGTGAGCCACCATGACCGGCGGATTTTTTTTTTTTTTTAAAGAAGAATGTAAGTAAAGTATGTCAATTTTTAAAATGTTTATTACGTATTGAAATGAAATTATTTTGTGATATATTGGGTTATTTTTATTTTAAAATTTTTAAATGTGACCACTAGAAAATTTAAAATTATACATGTGACTAACCATTCTATTTCTACTAGCACTGGCTTACAGACTAAAGTATAAGATATTTAGATTTGAAGTATAATTTTCTCAAGCAATACTAAGTATTGTTTAAGTTATTAGAAGTATACTTCATGTGATGGATATCCCAGTTACCCCGATTTGATCATTACACATTGTATACAGGTATTAATATGTATAACTGTTATATATCAATTTTAAAAAAGAGGAAAAAAGTATACCAATGTACATTATGTGCTAACTATGTACTGGTTTGAGAAGCTAAATATTATAGATATGTTTGTTTCTATAGGAAAAAGTTAGAACTTTTTTCCTTTCTTTCTTAGTTTTTTTTTTTTTTTTTTTTTTGAGATATTGTCTTACTCTGTCACCCAGGCTAGAGTGCAATGGTGCGATCTTGGCTCACTGCAACCTCAGCCTCACGGGCTGAAGTGCTCCTCCTGCCTCAGCCTCCTGAGTAGCTAGGACTACAGGCATGTGCCACCACGTGGACCTGGCTAATTTTTCCGTTTTTAGTAGAGACTGGGTTTTGCCGTGTCACCCAGGCTGGTCTTGAGCTCTTGGGCTTAAGCATTTCTCTTGCCTCAATCTTCCAAAGTGGTGGAATTACAGATGTGAGCCACCGTGCCTGAACTAGAACTTTTTTAAGAAACAGGGTTGTGCTCTGTCACTCAGGCTGGAGTGCAGTGGTGTAATCATAGCTCACTGCAGCCTTGAACTCCTGGGTTCAGGTGCTCTTCCCACCTCAGCCTCCTGAGTAGCAAGGACTATAGATGTGCGCCCCCTGGCTAATTTTTTTCTTCAATTTTTGGTGGAGACAGGGTCTCGCTTTGTTGCGCAGTCTGGTCTCGAACTCCTGGCTTCAAGTGATCCTCCTGCCTCAGCCTGCCGAAGTGCTGGGATTACAGGCATGAGCCATCGTGTCTGGCTAAGACCTACCTGTTAACATTACTTCCCCCCAAAAAAGTTCTAATAGTATTTTTAAAAATCTTTTTTTACCTTCTGAATTCTTCCCTTCCCTTTCTCTGAATTCTTAGGATATCTGCCTTCTATCTTATAAGGATAACTGCTTTTTACTTTGTATTTTTGATGATATACACCGATTATTTCCTGAACTAAACTTTAGTTCAAAAGGATCTTCTTTGTACTGAATTAAGAGCCATATAACTTGGCATATGCATGCTATTTCTGTAGATCTCATTTAAGTTAAGGTATGATTAGTTTCTCTTGCTTTATTTCCATAGATACCTTTTTAAAAAGTTGTTCTATAGAGATGTACAAAGGAAACAATCTAAATGGAATTGCCCCCAATTTTTGGAGATCAAACTAATAGAGATAACCTACACCGATAGATGTGCTAACCAGGAAATAGACATATAACAGTTTAAGTACTTTTAGAATGACGGGAGAAGTAAAGATTTCAGGAAGGAGAAAAAATTGAAGAATAATGAATTATATGGTTACATATAATTATAGAAAAGTAGTACAAAGTATAAAGCAGGAAAAAATTTTACCTGTATCTTACCACTTAGAGGCAGCCATTGTTAACCCTTTTGCATATGTATAACCATATGCATATATATAAAAAAATTTTTTTTCAGACAGTCTCATTCTTACACAGGCTGGAGTGCAGTGGCATGATTGTGGCTCACTGTAGCCTTGAACTCCTGGACTGAAGCAATTCTCCTGCCTCGGCCTCCAGAGTAGCTCGAATTACAGGCTCATGCTACCACAGTGGGCTTTTTACATTAAAAAAAAATTATATTGGCTGGGCGTGGTGGCTCACGCCTGTAATTTTAGCACTTTGGGAGGCTGAGGTGGGCAGATCACCAGGTCAGGAGATCAAGACCATCCTGGCTAACATGGTGAAACCCCATCTCTACTGAAAATGCAAAAAACTAGCCAGGCATGGTGGCATGTGCCTTTAGTCCCAGCTACTTGAGAGACTGAGGCAGGTGAATCCCTTGAACCTGGGAGGCGGAGGTTGCAGTGAGCCAAGATCATGCTACTACACTCCAGCCTGGGTGACAGAGCGAGACTCTGTCTTTAAAAAAAAAAAAAAATTATTGCGCTGTGTGCGGTGGCTCACGCCTATAATCCTAGCACTTTGGGAGGCTGAGGTGGTGAATTGCTTGAGGCCAGGAGTTCAAGACCAGCTTGGCCAACATGATGAAACTCCATCTCTACTAAAAATACAAAAATTAGCCAGGCATAGTGGTATGTACCTGTAGTCCCAGCTACTTGGGTGGCTGAGGCACAAGAATTGCTGGAACCAGGGAGGCAGAATTTGCAGTGAGCTAAGATCATACCACTGCACTCCAGCCTGGGCAACAGCATGAGATTCTGTCTCTGGAAAGTAAATACATAAATAAAAATAAAAATTCAAACAGGCTGGGCGTGGTGGCTCATTCCTATAATCTTAACACTTTGGGAGGCTGAAGTGGGAAGATAGCTTGAGCCCAGGAGGTTGAGACCATCCTGGGCAACATAGTGAGACCCCATCTCTACACTCTCAAAAAAATTAGGTGAGTGTCCTGGTGTGCACCTGTAGTCCCAAATACTCAGGAGGCTGAGGCAAGACAGAATGCTTGATCCTAGGTGATTGTACCACTGCCCTTCAGTCTGGACAACAGAGTGAGACTCTCTTAAAAAAGAAAAAAAAAATTCAAACAATATAGAATTATTTAGAATCACAAAAAAAGTTTTCCTTTTCCTTCCTTCCCAGTCTCCCCTCCTTTCTCCATAGGGAATATCTTTACAGTATATATATAAGTACATACATTTTTGTGATTATTATAATTAATGTACATGGGATTGTGTATTCATTGATTCATGTTTTTCCTACCCATTATGTCTTAGAAATCTTTCTGTGATATAGATCTCTTGCATTTTAAAGGAGAGTGGATAGGGCTGGGAATGGTGGCTCACGCCTGTAATCCCAGCACTTTGGGAGGCCGAGGCAGGTGGATCACAAGGTCAAGAGTTCGAGACCAGCCTGGCCAACATGAGGAAACCCCATCTCTATTAAGAATATAAAAATTAGATGAGCATGGCCGGGCGCGGTGGCTCACACCTGTAATCCCAGCACTTTGGGAGGTTGAGGCAGGCAGATCGCCTGAGGTCAGGAGTTTGAGACCAGACTGACCAACATGGAGAAACCCCGTCTCTACTAAAAATACAAAATTAGCCGGGCGTGGTGGCACATGCCTGTAATCCCAGCTATTAAGGAGGCTGAGGCAGGAGAATCCTTGAACCTGGGAGGCAGAGGTTGTGGTGAGCCGAGATCGTGCCATTGCACTCCAGTCTGGGCGACAAGAGTGAAACTCCATCTCAAAAAAAAAAAAAAAAAAAAAAGCCGAGCGTGGTGGCGGGCACCTGTAATCCCAGCTGCTCAGGAAGCTGAGGCAGGAGAATCGCTTAAACCTGGGAGGTGGAGGTTGCAGTGAGCCGAGATCTGGCCACTGTATTCCAGCCTGGGTGACAGAGTGAGACTCCGTCTCAAAAAAAAAAAAAAAAGAGAGTGGATAGAGTTTTTGAAAATAGGTAAATGCACGTATTAAGGAATTCCAGCAGAATAGAAGAGCACTGAATAGAATGGTTCCCCAGTCTTATCACTACTGCCTGTTACCTCGAGTTTTGTATGACATTCCAGAAACCTATGCTTCTATAGGTACCTTTTATTTTCTTTCCTTTTTCTCTTTTCCTCTTTTTTTTTTAATAACACAAATGAGATCATCATATAGTTTCAAGAAAATACAGGAGAGATCAAACTGAAAATAGGTATTTTTCTATTAACATTAATGGAAATGTTAATTAAGAACTTTATACTTTTTAATGACTGATTTTTCGTTATATAAAGTACTACTTTATTTAGCTTTTCTCTTGTTAGCTGCTTAAAGTTTTCAGTTTTTCACTGAAAAGCAGATGGAACTCAAAGTCTAGTTTTGACTGATGTACCTTTAAATTGCAAAATATAAATATTTAGTTTAAATATACTTTTTCTTATGTTTGTATTAATGTTATAAGTTGACCAGTTACCAAACCCTTGAGTTCTGTGAGTCTACATAAAATTTTGCATTAAAGGCACAAAAATAACCTGATAATGCTATCAGTTTTTAATGTAAAATTTGTGAAATGATAGGTAATGGGCTTTTGTTTTTGTTTTTGTTTTTTAATCAGTGACTTTTTTGAACGAACCATTCTGTGCAACAGCCTTGTGTGGAGTTGTGCTGTGACGGGTAGACCTGGACTGACGTATCAGGAAGCACTTGAATCAGAAAAAAAAGCAAGACAGAATCTTCAGAGTTTTCCAGAACCACTAATTATTCCAGTTTTATACTTGACCAGCCTTACCCATCGTTCGCGCTTACATGAAATTTGTGATGATATCTTTGCATATGTCAAGGATCGATATTTTGTCGAAGAAACTGTGGAAGTCATTAGGAACAATGGTGCAAGGTAAAGTACTTTTAATTTTTCCTCTTGGTAAGTTTATATTCACATTGCTCAAAATCCAAAACACACAAAGTGGTGACCTAAGGAAATCTTCCCTTTTACTATGCTCTAGCTATTCTGTTAACCCACAGATAGCCCCGGTGTTAGCTGTTCCTTGTATATCTTTCCAAAGCTAATTTATATATATGCCACCAAAAACATATACGTGCATGCGTCTGTATGTGTATATATAACATGTGTCTTATGTAACAAACATGCACAAATTCCTTCCCTTTTTAATGCAAAAGAACATATGTACTCTAGATCCCTTTTCACTTAAAAGATCTTGAAGGTTAGTCCTTTGTTACATAAGCCACCTTCCTTCTCTTTAATTTACTGTATAATAAAGTTCTATTATATGGAAGTTCCATCTTTAGGAGTAGAAATCTTTAGCTAATGGTATCTACTGTGTCCTCATTATGTCACCTAATAGTTTAAATATGCCAGTATTTATTTATTGGTTTTAGTGTTTTATTTAACAAAACCAGGATTGAGTTTTATATACTCCACTAAGTTCTCCTTCTTTCATACTTTCTCACACTGCTTTATTGAGCTGTAACTCACATACAATACACTTCTCCTTTCTGTAGTATACAAATGCAGGGTTAGTGCTCTTCCCTTTCACCGAGCTCTTCAGAAATAAAGTGGATTTTTATATGAACATTGAAAATGACACAATCTATGGCAATAAATGAAAAATTATCAATGTTTTCCTCAAGTCTGAAGCTTTGTGATTGGCTAGTCACTGACATTTATAATAATAAACTTTATATGCATTAAAACCTCTTGTAGCCTCTTGACTTTAGGTATTAACTGTTTTTTGGATGCCCTGCCCCCATTATTGACCTGAATACAAATTTTTTTTTTCTGGATTTTAAACTTTAGAAGCCAAAAGTTATTTATGTTGTTACTATTATCTTATTATCATTATAAGTTTGTATGTAATGTTAGAATTAATGTCTTAACAAATTAATATAATCCATTTTAATTGTTAGGTGCTACTCTACTTGAATCTTAAAAAGCCAAGCAACCAAATGTGTTTATATTAAGATATAATTTATTTGGGTTTGATTTTTGGCAAGTAATTAAGTTCTTTTTTTTTTTTTGAGACGGAGTTCCGCTCTTGTTGCCCAGGCTGGAGTGCAATGGCAAGATCTCAGTTCACTGTAACCTCAACCTCCCAGGTTCAAGTGATTCTTATGCCTCAGCCTCCTGAGTAGCTGGGATTACAGGCACCCACCACCACACCCAGCTAATTTTTGTATTTTTAGTAGAGACGGGACTTCATCAGGCTGGTCTTGAACTCCTGTCCTCAGGTGATCCACCCGCCTTGGCCTCTCAAAGTGCTGGGATTACAGGTGTAAGCCACTGCGCTTGGCCTAAGGCTTAATTTCTTAATATATTGGCTATTCTTTTTATTGTGTGAGACAAGGTCTGGCTCTGGGTTTGTTTGGTTTTTTTTTGCTTTTTTTTTTTTTTTTTTTTTAACTTTTGGTATAGATGAGGTCTGGCTCTGTTGCCCAGGCTAGAGTGCAGTGGCTCCATCTCAGCTCACTACAACCTCTACCTCCCAGGCTCAAGCCATCCTCCCACCTCAGCCTCCTGAGTAGCTGGGACTACAGGTGCATTCCACCATGTCCAACTCATTTTTGTATTTTTTGTAGAGACGGGGTTTCACCATGTTGCCCCAGCAGTTCTCAAACTCATGAACTCAAGTAATCCACCTGCCTTGGCCTCCCAAAGTGCTGGGATTACAGGCTGAGCTACCAAGCCCAGCCTATATTGGCCATTCGTAATTGGTGATTGTGCCTGAAGTTTTCCTCCCTTAAGTACAACATTCTGAATGTACTCTGTTAAAAAACAAAAACAAAAACAAAAAACTATGGAACTCTTGTCCTAATGCATTTAAATAATTAAGCATAGAATTGGGTTAATCTGAAATGTGCTTGTAAGAACAAGAGAACAGTACTTTATTAGTTATTTTTATCTAAAAACTAAGAATGGTTACAGTTATTAGATCCACTCCTTAGGTCCTTTGTTCCCATGATCACTTAGATTATAAGTACCGTAGGGTTGGGGCGTTTGGGGAGGGTGGAGGTTGTGGAACTTGAGACTAGAGACTCCCCAACTCCTCAACTCCTCCAAAGACTGGAGACAGCACGAATTAGAATTCATATGTATATTTTACTAATATATCCTTAAGGTTGGCATCTTTTACAAAGCTATTTTGTTTGTCTTCTCTGTAACTTGCTGTGAGCACCATTGACAAGGGAGTAGTAAGTAAGGTAAGAATAGTAAAAACAAAATACTAAGAGGTGGCATATGAAAAAGATTAATTGGGGATGATGAATCATAGGAAAATCATGATTTAAAGGAGGCTCAGTTAAGAGTTAAGTAGAAAAGGGGTCTCAAGATGCCAGTGGATAATCTAGTAAGTTTTTAAGCTAAGTAATTAAATTTTTTCAACCAATAGCAGAAAATCATCAGGAAAAGTATTTAGAAATAACTGAAAACCTCTTTCCCTTTTAAAATTAAGTTACGCTGTTGTTTTTCTATGGATTTTTTTTTTTTTTTTGACAGGGTCTGGCCCTGTTGCCCAGACTGTGCAGTGGTACAATCAGAACTCACTGCAGCCTCAATCTCTCAGCCTCAAGCAGTCATCCTGCCTCAGCCTCCTGAGTAGCTGGGACTATAGGCATGTGCCACCACACCTGGCTGATTTATTTATTTTTTTAACTTTTAGTATAGATGAGGTCTGGCTATGTTGCTCCTAAGCTCAAACAATAATCCCACCTCGGCTTCCCAAAGTGCTAGGGTTATAGATGTGAGCCACTGCGCCTGGCCTTTTCTGTGGATCTTATAAATCAACCACACTGTCCTATGAAGTGTGAAATAACAACATAATTTACCTTTTAAAGGGATGTACCTATACCAGTCTTGCTGCTATACAGTAGTCATATATTTGAGTTCCTTTTTTATACCAGACACTGATTTAGGTGTTATGGATTAATGGCTCCCCGACTCACAAAGCCAGACATACTTGCTGCTTCTCAAATATGCCAGGCATGATCCCTGCCTCAGGGCCTTTGCATTACTCTTCTCTTTGTCTGGAATTTATTTCCCCAGATATCAACGTGGTGAGTTCTTTTACTTCTTCATGTCTTCCTCCATATCACTTTCATTGAAGCCTTCTGTCCTATCTGAAATTTAGCATTTTCTTGCCCCAACTTTTAATTATTTTATTATTTTAAAATTTATTTTTTGCCTCCCCACCCTCGCCCCAACTTTTAATTATTTTATTTTATTTTAAAATTTATTTATTTTTTGCCTCCCCACCCTCGCCCCAACTTTTAAAACATTCTTGATAATTTTTTAAATTGTGGGCCAGGTGTGGTGGCTCAAGCCTGTAATCTCAGCACTTTGGGAGGCTAAGGCAGGTGGATCACCTGAGGTCAGCAGTTCGAGACCAGCCTGGTCAACATGGCAAAACCCCATCTCTACAAAAAATACAAAAATTAGCTGGGTGTTTTGTCTTCTCTGTAACTTGCTGTGAGCACTATTGACAAGGGAGTAGTCAATAGTCAATTACAGGTATGTGCCTATAATTCCAGCTACTCAGGAGGCTGAGGCAGAATTGCTTGAACCCAGGAGGTGGAAGTTGCAGTGAACCGAGATCACGCCACTGCACTCCAGTCTGGGCAACAAAGCACGAGTCTGTCTCAAAAAAAAATTTTTTTTTAATTGTGGAAAAATACACAACATAAAATTAGTCATCTTAACCATTTTCGAGGATACAGTTCAGTCATCGCCTCAACATTTTATATTTCTCTTCCATGCTTTGTTTTTTGTTCACCTTGGCACTATTAACATATTTTCTTTATTTATTTTGTTTGTTGGTGGTTTCCTCCACCAGAATGTAAGCTCCATGAGCTCAGGAATTTTTGTTCGCTGTATTGCTAGCACTTAAAATGGCACATAGTATGTGAGCAGAGCAGGTATTTGTTGAAGTATAAATAATGCAAAACAAATTTCAAATAGAAGTGCTTTGAAGGCAGTGGTATGGTAGAGAGTGAGGGGAGGAAGTGGTTGGCACTTGAGCTAGGGTGGTCAGAGAATGTTGCTGTGGAGGAAGTGACATTAACTCTGAGAACAGAATGAAGGAGAAGGAACCAAACATGTCAAGAACTCTCTAGACAGAGGGAAAGGCCTGAAGTGGAAATAATTTAAAATATTGCTCTGGCTGCTGTTTGGTGAAATGATTGAAAGGAGGTCAAGCATGGAAATCCTGGAACCAGTTTGGAGGCTACTACAACAGGCTTTCTAGTGCAGATAAGAACTTTGAATCAGATGGCAGCAGTACAAATGGAGAGAATTGGATGGATTCAGGATATTTTGGGTGGAGAACTAACACGATTTATTCATGGATTGGATGGATGCTGGTTTGGGCAGGGGAATGTGTGGGAAAGGAGAAATCATGGATGATGAAATCATGGATGATCTCAATTTTTTGCCTTTAGTGGATGGTAAGATGGAGAAGCTTAGCTCATGCCTATTGTCCCTTAGCTCATGTCTATACTTGGGCAGGAGGATCAGTTGAGCCCAGGAATGCAAGTGAGCCGACTACATGATCATGCCAACTACACTCCAGCTAGGGTGACACAGCAAGACCCTATCTCTAAAATGAAGAAAAGACTGGGTGCGTTGTGGCTCACGCCTGTAATCCCAGCACTTTGGGAGGCCAAGGCGGGCAGATCATGAGGTCAAGAGATCGAGACCATCCTGGCTAACATGGTGAAACCCCATCTCTACTAAAAATACAAAAAGTTAGCCAGGCGTAGTGGCAGGCATCTGTAGTCCCAGCTACTCAGGAGGCTGAGGCAGGAGAATGATGTGAACCTGGGAGGCGGAGCTTGCAGTGAGCCGAGATTGCGCCACTGCACTCCAGCCTGGGTGACACAGTGAGACTCTGTCTCAAAAAAAAAAAAAAAGAAGAAAAAAGATGCAGAAGCCTCAGAAAGTAATGTATCAGTTTAGCCATCTTTGCACTCAAATCAGGCCTTGTTATTTTCTGATTGCTCTGATTTTGTGTTTCATGGACATATTTGTGTTACTCATAAGTGACTTTTTTTTTTTTTGAGACCGAGTTTCGTTCTCACTGCCCCAGGCTAGAGTGCAGTGACGCAATCTTGGCTCACAGCAACCTCTGCCTCCCGAGTTCAGGTGATTCTCCTGCCTCAGCCTCCCGAGTAGCTGGGATTACAGGCGCCCGCCACCACACCCAGCTAATTTTTGCATTTTTAGTAGAGATGGGGTTTCACTATGTTGACCAGGCTGGTCTTGAACTCCTGACCTCAGGTGATCCACCCATCTCAGCCTTTCAAAGTGCTGCGACTAAAGGTATGAGCCACCGCACCCGGCCTCATAATTGCTTCTTACAGGCTAGATACTGGGCTGGGTATATTGGGGTTTTGGAAAGAATTAAGATGCTCTAAGCAGCCTAGGCAACACGGTGAGACCCTGTCTCTACAAAAATTAAAAAATGAAAAAGCCAGGCATGATGGCATGTGCCTGTAGTCCTAGCTACTCAGGAGGCTGAAACAGGAGGATCACTTGAGCCCAGGAATTCTAGGCTGCAGTGAGCTATGATTGTGCCACTGTGCTGCAGCCTAGGTGACAGTAAGATCTGGTCTCAAAAAAAAAAAAAAAAAAAGATGCTCTTGAGTTCAGTTAAGAGAGAGACAAACATGCAGACTTGCTAAATATTAAAGTTGTGAATAAGGTAACTCAAGAGCTTCCAAGTTCAGTGTGGCATTGAGGCTAGGCCTAGGTTCCCCACACTTAACTAACACTGAATAAGTCTTTTAACCTTTGCCAGATTGGATGATATCTCAGTGTTTAGCTTGCTTGTTCCAATCCTTTGCTCATTTTTCTTTTGGCTTGTTATTAGTATGTTTGTGGGAGATTTATATTAAATACTAGGCATATTAAGCTCTTTGTTATACTGCTACAAGTATGTTTCTGTTCCATTTTTTGTTCTTTTTCTTAAGTGTGCAATAAGGGTAAAAAGCCCTTTACTTATTTATTTATTTTTTGAGATAGTTTCTCACTCTTGTCACTGAGGCTGGAGTGCAGTGGCGTGATCACGGCTCACTGCAGCCTTGACCTCCTGGGCTTGGGTGATCCTCCCACCTTAGCCTCCTGAGTAGCTGGGACCACAGATGTGTGCCACCACACCCAGCTACCTTTTAATTTTTCTGTATTTTGTAGAGACAGGGTTTCGCCATGTTGCCCAGGCTGGTCTCGAACTCCTGGGCTCAAGCAGTCTGCTAGCCTTGGTTTTCCAAAATGTTGAGATTACAGATGTGAGCCACCATGCCTGGCCCAAGACATTTTAAATATATGTAACAAATAATTAAGAAATAAAGAATAAAAATACAATAAACATCCATGCATTCTCCACTTGTGTTAAAAACTTAAGACAAATTAAATTTAACAGAGCTTAACTGACGAAAGAACAATTAGCAAATCAGGCAGCCCCCTGAACCAGAAATAGGTTCAGAGTGACTCTGGTGCTGCTGTATGGTTGAAGAGGATTTATGAACAGAAAAAGAAAAGAGACATACAGAAAATGGAAGTGAGGTACAGAAATAGCCAGATTGGTTGCAGCTTGTCGTTTGCCTTATTTGAACACGGTTTGAACAGTTTGCTGCCTGTGAGTGGTTGAAGTATGGCTGCTGTGATTGGCTGAGACTTAGCTACTTGTTACAAGAGTAGGTTATAGTCTGTGTATACACCCAGTTAGATTATAGTTAACCACGTACAGAGAAACCTTTAGGCTGAACTTAAAATATATAAGGAAGCAGCATTAGGCTAAACTTAACACTTGGTATTATTATATTATTATTATTATTATTTGAGACGTAGTTACACTCTGTCGCCCAGGCTGGAGTGCAGTGGCGCGATCTCAGCTCACTGCAACCTCCGCCTACTGGGTTCGAGCGATACTTGTGCCCCAGCCTCCTGAGTAGCTGGGATTACAGGCCCGCACCACCAAGCCCAGCTAATTTTGTATCATTAGTAGAGATGGGGTTTTGCCATCTTGGCAGGGCTAGTCTCGAACTCCTGACCTCAGGTGATCCGCCAACCTCAGCCTCCCAAAGTGCTGGGATTACAGGCATGAGCCACTGTGCCGAGCCAACACTTGGTTTTAATAGGATACCTTTATCTCTGCTTTTTGTTTATAGTTTGAGAAAAGTTTTATGGGAGGGAGGTAGTGATAGCGAAGGGCAGGATTTGGAGTTAGACTTTGTTGGACAAATGACATCCTTTTGGGTTTTTGCGAGATTAAAATGAAAATGTATATGTATGTATGTGTGTATTGTATACATTTTGAATTGCTATAGAATATGGTAGCATTTTACTGGGGGAATAATACTGCTGTTGACTTGAGGCTTATGTGGTAGTTAATTTTTTTTTCTATTGACTTTAATTTTCTATTGAAAGTTAAATTTTATGTTATGATTAAACTTCAAAGATGACTTGTAATTTTAACATTTTATTTTATTTTATTTTGAGATGGAGTCTCACTCTGTCGCCCAGGCTGGAGTGCAGTAGCGCAACCTCGGCTCACTGCAAATTCTGCGTCCTGGGTTCAAGCGAATTTCATGCCTTAGCCTCCTGAGTAGCTGGGATTACAGGCATCCACCACCATGACTGGCTAATTTTTGTATTTTTAGACAGGGAGTTGCCATGTTGGCCAGGCTGGTCTCGAACTCCTGACCTCAAGTGATCCACCCGTCTTGGCCTCCCAAAATGCTGGAATTACAGATGTGAGCCACCGCGCCCAGCCCACAATTTTAACTTTAGATCCTGAGTTCCGCATCATATATCCTTCTCTCTCTCTATCCCTTTCACTTAAATTTCAGTTAAAATAACTTTAAGATATAAACTTGCCTAAATTGACTAGATTTCCTTTGGTTTGAATTGTGCCTTCACCACATACTTACTACCTGTATAACTTTTTGGCAAGTTATTTAACATCACTTATCTCCTAGATTTCCAGTAAAGGGACTGCAGAATTACAGAGAAATGAGATAGAGACCATTCTTGTGTTGAATTAGTTGGTATAGGTACTCACATCTGCTCGCTTCAATATTCTTTTCTTATTGTCTCATTTACTTTTAACTATCTCCCCTTGTCTTTTATCTTTGAGATGGGGTCTTGCTCTGTCGCCCTGGCTGGAGTGCAGTGGCACCATCTCAGCTAACTGCAACCTCTGTCTCCTGGGTTCAAGCAATTCTCCTGCCATAGCCTCCCGAGTAGCTGAGATTACAGGCGTGTGCCACCACGCCTGGCTAATTTTTTTGTATTTTTAGTAAAGGCAGAGTTTCACCACATTGGCCAGGTTGGTCTCAAACTCCTGACCTTAAATGATTCACCTGCCTCGGCCTCCCAAAGTGCTGGGATTACAGGCGTGAATCACTGCACCTGACCTCCCCTTGTCTTTTTTGCATCTTTACAAGTATAGCTTAGGTGCTTCCTCCTCTCCACCAAGACTTTATGCTTTCAAAGAAGCAATCAGGTAACAGATTATTTTAAAAGATCCTTTGTTATTGTTGTGACAGAGTAGTAAAGAGAATAGCTGACTACTTGGCAAAGATAGGGGAAAGAAAGCATGATTTAGTTATTATTTAGTTGTTCAACTCTCCTCCACACCCTGATTACCACCTAGCTTGCCTGCCAAATGCACTGACATTTGTTCTCTGCTACTTCCTTAGAGCCTACAGGAGAAGTCTTGTGACAGGAACACTAAATTGGAAGTTGAGTCTGTTCTTAAATACTTACCAGATGTTTTGTGTCTATATTATATCAGTAGATGGGAGGCAAGAACTTAATATTTCCATTTACAGATGAGGAAACAGATCAAAAGAAGTGATTTTTTTTTTGTAATTGTTCAACATGTATTTATTGATCATCTGTATGCTTGCACTGTTCTAGATGCTGGAAATAGAGCAGTGAACAAAAAACCAAGTCATGGAGCTTTCCTTCCAGTCTTAACACAGGTAGTAGACAGGATTTAGATTCAAGGAGGGCTGATTTACAAAATCATTTCTTTCACTGTGCTCTTGGTTTTTGTTCTGCCATTTATGATTAGCTGTATGGCTTTGAACAAGTAGTTTAAATTCTGTGAACTTTAGTCTTTTTTCACGTATTAAATGAACCCCCCGCCTTATAGGGTTGCTTCTCAGGATGAAATGATGTAATAAATCTGATTTTTTTTAAAAGCTATATTATAGAATGTTGCCATTCATGTAGATGTCTTATTAATATTTCAGTGTCTTCACTGGGGAACATGCACTTTATTTTATTTTTTTTGAGACAGAGTCTCGGTCTGTCACCCAGGCTGGAGTGTAGTGGTGCAATCTTGGCTCCCCGCGACTTCCGACTCCCAGGCTCAGGCCATTCTCATG
The DNA here is from genome assembly GCF_029289425.2 of Pan paniscus. Taxonomy (NCBI): domain Eukaryota; kingdom Metazoa; phylum Chordata; class Mammalia; order Primates; family Hominidae; genus Pan; species Pan paniscus. The sequence continues at coordinate 36,169,281 of NC_073264.2, read as the reverse complement.
CCCCAGCCTCCCAAGTAGCTGGGAATACAGGCGTGCGTGCCACCATGCCCAGCTAATTTTTGTATTTTCAGTAGAGACAGTTTCATTATGTTGCCCAGGCTGGTCTCGAACTCCTGGCCCCATGTGATCTGTCCGCCTTAGCCTTCCAAAGTGCTGGGATTACAGGCATGAGCCATTGCGCCCTGCTGATTTTATTTCACTTTTTGAGACATGCCAGTGGTGATGTAAGGGCTGCAATAGCTATCTTTGCCATTACAACTTGGAATCAAATTCCCCTATTGTAACTGGAAGGAAACTCCAAAAGTTAACAATTTCTATATAGTGGATAGACATAGTTTTTTGTTTGTTTTTTAAGATGATCATCCCACATTTTTATGTGGTCTTTTTTTTTTTCTTTGAGACGGAGTCTAGCTCTGTCGCCCAGGCTGTAGTGCAGTGGTGCGATCTCAGCTCACTGCAAGCTCCATCTCCCGGGTTCACGCCATTCTCCTGCCCCAGCCTCCCGAGTAACTGGGACTACAGGCACCCGCCACCACGCCCGGCTAATTTTTTGTATTTTTAGTAGAGACAGGGTTTCACCATGTTAGCCAGGATGATCTCCATCTCCTGACCTCGTGATCCGCCCGCCTCAGCCTCCCAAAGTGCTGGGATTACAGGCGTGAGCCACCGCGCCCGGCCTATGTGGTCTTCTAAGAACACCATGCAAACAGATTTTAAGGCATCTAAGTATTATTTCCTTTTTTTTTTACTTCACTATGTTGCCCAGATGGCCTCTTGGGCTCAAGGGATCCTCCCTCCCACCTTAGCCTCCTGAGTAGCTTGGACTACAGGCATGGGCCACTGTGCCTTGTTCTCATTGTCTTTTTTTTTTGAGCAAACACAATCATTGTTTAACGAAACGCTGGAAGAATGGTGAACTGGAACTCAAATACTTGGATGATTCACCCATCTTCTGTCCCCTCCCCTGGAACTGGAGAATTAAATCAGGAAAAAAGATGTGGAAATCATACAACAAAGGAACATTTTGGACTCATTGTGTAGTCATCATTCAGTCCAAAGATAGAATTAGAGTTTGAGAGAATCTGAAAAATTGAGTCAAACTATAATCATAAATTTGGTAATTTTTAAAATTAAAGTGGGCTTTGGGCAACCCATTTTCAGACTTTTTTTTTTTTTTTTTTTTTTTTTTTTGAGCTGGAGTCCCACTCTGTTGCCCAGGGTAGAGTGCAGTGGTGTAATCACAGCTCACCACAACCTTCATCTCCTGGGTTTAAGCGATTATTGTGCCTCAGCCTCCTAAGTAGCTGGGACTACAGGCGCCTGCAACCATGCCTGGCTAATTTTTATGTTTTTAGCAGAGATGGGATTTCGCTACGTTGGCCAAGATGGTCTTGAACTCCTGGCCTCAAGTGATCTACCAGCATCGGTCTCTCAGGGTGCTGGGATTTACAGGCATGAGCCACTGTACCTAGCCATTTCGGACCTTTTTACAAGCATCTCTTTTTAAATAAGAATTGGCATGTTGATGTAGTCTTTGAAGTAGATATCAAAATGGTTAATTTGTGGATAGGTAGCTGTTTTTCTGCATAATTTCCACCTTTATCCTCTTCTACTTCACCAGTTCTACCTATCGTTCTTTGGGTCTGGAAGGAATCTATGTATCTGTCAAAACGTAGATATCTTCCGGGTCTGTGAAAGTCTACATTTTGCAACCACAGTAATGGCTATGGAATACATACTAATTCCATCTGGGAGAAAGTTGAGTGTGTGCAAGAGAAAAGATACTTGCTACAGAGAAGTGGCAGAGATTCTAAAATTTTGACTACTTGGAGAGTCAGCACTACCCTTAAGGAACCTCTGTAATATTGTAGTACATAATCTTCTATTTAGCTAGCGTACAGACTACTTAATAGTTCAAATTCTTTGGAATACAACTTTAGACATAAAAGTAAGCTGAAAATCTAAAACTGGATAGGAAAGTAACTGCCACAGTGTTCATCCATGTGCTTTACCTCTGACTAGACTATAAAAACTATTCAAGAGCCTATTGACCTAAGTCCTATATTAAAATTAAAACATTAGTGTTAAACTGTCCCAAGTTGTTTTGGGATCCTCTTTGAACTTTTTGTTTGTTCATTTGTTTTTGAGACAGGGTCTTGCCCTGTTGCCCAGGCTGGAGTGCAGTGGGGGGATCTCAGGTCACTGCAATTTCCATTTCCTGGGCTCAGGCAATTCTCCCACCTCAGCCTCCGAAGTAGCTGGGACTACAGGCCCATTCCACCACACCTGGATAATTTTTGTATCTTTTGTGGAGATGGGGTATCGCCATGTCGCCCAGGCTGGTCTCAAACTCCTGGGCTCAAGCAGTGCCAGCCTCAGCCTCCCAAAGTGCTGGGATTACAGGCGTGAGCCACTATGCCCGGCCTGACCTTTTTTTTTTTGGTCACAGGGATAGCTTATGTCTATTTGTGCGTACAGATATTTGAGTGACTGTCATAGTAGGGCTCTGATGGGGGATACAAAAATGAATACAAGTATTTTTCTGTGTAGACACTCAAAGTTTGAAGGAGCTAATAAAGGTTTATGAATAACTGAAAGAGAATAAGTTGCTATAAAAGAGGCACAGTTAAGATGTTCTGGGAGCTGAAGGAGTTTGTGGCAGATTTGAAGCAATATGTGGTAGAAGGTACTTCTAAAGGTGGGTATACTGACAGCAGCAAAAGTGGGACCTAATAGCAAAGGAGAAGCTGGAATAAGCAGCAGTTAAAAAACTCTACTGGCGGGTTGGTATAAAACTTGGTTGCATTAGAACACATTGCAGAACTGGAAGTACACTAACATTTATTGAGCTTTTCCTGTATGCTAGGCAGTGGGCTAGATGCTTTCATTTCAGTCCTCATAATCATAATGAGTGACCCAGAACTTTCAAATGTGATTTGCTCCACTCATCAGAAGTAAAGTTTATAAATTTTTTAAAATTTATTTTAATAAATTTTAATAATAATAATAGAAAAAAATTTTTTTTTTCTATTAAAGTAAAAGATTCATGTATCAGAGAAAAATGCAAAAGATGAAAACCTGGAGTTCATTTTCCAAATATTCCATTGAGAGATAACCACTATCAGAAATTTAGTGCATATTTCTCAACCGTTTTTTCTATACTATACTAACATAAAAAATTAGCAAGCAGCTTTTTCACTTAGTAATGGTTTGGATGTCTTCTCGTATCAGAACACACAGATGTGTGCCTTTTTGTCTTCTTTTTCCCCTCTTTTGAGAGACAGTCTCACTCTGTCACCTAGTCTGGAATGCAGCGATCATAGCTCACTGCAGCTTTGAACTTCTAGGCTCAAGCAATCCTTCTGCTTCAGCCTCCCGAGTAGCTGGGACTATAGGCATGTGCCACCACACCTGGCTAATTTTAAAAATTGTTTATAGATAGTCTCCCTATGTTTCTCAGCCTAGTCTTCAACCGGCCTTGTGCGATCTGCCTCAGCCTCCTGAAAGTGCTGGGATTATAAGTGTGAGCCACCACACCTAGCCACGTGTGCTGTTTCTGATCGGTTTTACATGAACTGGTTAAACTGTTCCTAAAAAGCTTACTTGTAATATTGCCTTTTTCTGAGGACGGATAAAGTTTCTTTTGCTAGCCTGGTGTGAGTTCTCTCTTTGAAGATAATAAGCTGCCTTTTCTTTCAGCTTTGACTAACAGACTTTTTCCCTAATATAGGTTAAATCAGTAAAATGGCCGAATTGGATTTGCATCAGAGTTTCATTTATAGCTAGGTTTCCCCAAATATTATCCCCGTAGTATTTGGATTTAAAATGTATAAAATGTTATCAAGTCAAGAAACATAACAGATTATTGTTCAATATATGTGCTGCCAAAGTGAGCATGAGACTATGGTTCAGTATTGTTTTTAGAACTGCCTTGTAAAATGAAAATTATATAATTATTATTTTTTGAGACAGAGTCCCGCTCTGTCGCCCAGGCTGGAGTGGCGCGATTTTGGCTCACTGCAACTCCGCCTCCTGGGTTCAAGTGATTCTCCTGCCTCAGCCTCCTGAGTATCTGGGATTACAGGCGCCTGCCACCATGCCTGGCTAATTTTTGTATTAGTAGAGACAAGGTTTCCCCATGTTGGTCAGGCTGGTCTCGAACTCCTGACCTCAGGTGGTCCTCCTGCCTTGGCCTCTCAAAGTTCTGGGATTACAGGCACGAGCCACCACACCTGGCCTTAGTTATTTTTAATCTTATAAGCTGATATCAATTTAGGCCTCAAGTGGTAATAAACCAATTAGGGCTCTTAACTATTCAGCCATTAAAGTATATTCCTGTGGACTTTCTATGTTGCATTGGTAGAATGCTTTAAGCAATTTAGATGAAGTAAAAGAAAATTAGCTGGGTGCAATGACTCATGCCTGTAATCCTAGCACTTTGGGAGGCCAAGGTGGGTGGATGTCTTGGGCTCAGGAGTTCAAGACCAGCCTGAGCAACATGACAAAACCGCGCCTCTATAAAAACAATACAAAAATTAGCTGGGCTTGGTAGTGCGTGCCTGTAGTGCCAGGTACTTGGGAGACTGAGGTGGGAAGATTGCTAGAGCCCAGGAAGCAGAGGTTGCAGTGAGCCAAGATTGTGCCACTGCACTGCAGCCTGGGTGACAGAGCGAGACACTATCTCAAAAAAGAGAGAGAAAATTTGCACACAAACCTATGATACAGAGTGTTAAGTACTCAGGGTATATTAGAATTAAAAATGAGAAAATTGATTTTTTATCTTTGGGTACTTTTATATTGCTAGCCTAAATTAAATGCTGTTAATGAATCATAAAATGCATTAATGTTCAGGACAAAAGAGAGCTGCTAAATATTTTGATGCGGTAAGATGAACATAAAAGATTCAAGCGAGAAACAAATACAGTTATTTTGATTTAAATATGCATGCTTGGATGCCAGTGATTGGGTACATGTGGGATTAATCAAGTAGAAGTTTTTGAGAAAGGGTTGAATAGAAATATGAAGAAAAAAATATAGATTAGCAGAAAGGATTACAGGAGGGGGACTTCTTATTTCGGCTCAAAGATAGTATAGATTTTTAGCAACACATTAAATTTATTGTAGTTCTTTTTCAGAAAGAAAGCTTTCATTTGGTCAGCTTACACTACCTTTTTTTTTCCTCAATCCTGCTCCTTCTGTATATACTACTGAATTCGTAAGATAAAAATTGCTAGTTCCAGGACAAAAAAGTCTTAAGCAACATCTCAGCATTGTTTTCAGTAAACCCTGATGACCCTAATATGTTGATACAATTTTTTTTTTTTTTTAAGACTAGTCTCGCTCTGTCACGCAGTCTGGATATCGGCTCACTGCAAACCTCTAACTCCTGGGTTCAAGCCATTCTCGTGCCTCAGCCTCCCAAATAGCTGGGATTACAGGCATGCGCCACCGTGTCAAGCCAATTTTCGTATTTTTAGTAGAGATGGGGTTTCACCATGTTGGCCAGGCTGGTCTTGAACTCCTGACCTCAGGTGATACACCCACTTCAGCCTCCCAAAGTGCTGGGATTACAGGTGTGAGCCACCATGCCCGGCTGATGATACAATTTTTAATTTCTTAAAAAAGGGTTACTTGGGATAACTGTTCTTTTTTAAAAATTATTATATTTTTAATTTTTTTTTAAGTTCTGAGGTACGTGTGCAGGATGTGCAGGTTTGTTACACAGGTAGGGATAACTGTTCTTTCTCTGGAATCTAAGTTAGAGTAGAACTATCTTTTTTAGGTATATATCGTTAGGTTTGCTGTATGTACCAGAGACCATCCAACCTAATTGGCTCCTGGATTGTCATTGCAAGTTGAACAGTTAACATTTAGAACCCTTATGCATAATAGTATAAATTGGGAAGTCATTTCTGGGAAACCCTTTTTTTATACGTTAAAAATTCATACATAGTCACAAAAACAAATGAAAATGGAAAATGATTCTGTTTCTAAACATTTAATTCAAATAGCATATAAAGCTATGTTGTAAATGTTTCTGCATGGACTCAACTGCTTTATGCTTCACAAAATAGTTCAATGAAGTTTAGACTTACCATACAAATTTCTTCAGTGTTCTAAGGGCTTCCAAATTGTAGTGGCTATCAGGAGCATCTGTCTAATGCCTCATAAGAAAGTCCTTGGTAAATGCTGGGGGTGAGAGTGGTTAGTTTTTATGGCATTTTCTTTATTCTTTACACTGATGCCATATGCAGTCAGCTGAGTCTCCACCAGGACTTACGGTCATTACTGTGGAGATCTTATTTAAGAAAGATGATTAAAATGGGGAGTGGCAAGTAAATTGAGATTCACCTCCTTTCTAATGTGAAAGGATATTCAGCGTTGGCTTTATTTTGTGTCTTTCAGAATTGATTAGCAGCAGGGTGGTGAAGTAGAATAGTAATGGTTCTGAAGTTCTTAGTTATCAGTGGCAGGCAAATATTATAATAGGCTCATCACATGAAAGAGGTGAGACTGTATAGCTACTTCTGACCTTAAATCCCCATTGGGGATTTCATATCTACATGGTTACTACAGTTTCAGATCTGAGGAATTAGAGGCTCTTCTGGATAAAATAATCTCTCCTACATCTTTTTCTGCCTCCATCATGATCCATTCCTGTTGGGCCATATAAGATCAAAGTTTTCTTTTCTTTTTTTTTTTTTTTTTTGAGACAGAGTCTTGCTCTGTCGCCAGGCTGTAGTGCAGTGGCACGATCTCGGCTCACTGCAACCCCCGTCTCCTGGGTTCAAGTGATTCTCCTGCCTCAGCCTCCCAAGTAGCTGGGACTACAGGCACACGCCACCACGCCCTGCTAATTTTTGTATTTTTAGTAGAGACGGTGTTTTTCACCATGTTAGCCAGGGTGGTCTCGATCTCTTGACCTCGTGATCCACCCACCTCGGCCTCCCAAAGTGTTGGGATTACAGGCGTGAGCCACTGCGCCCAGCCAAGATCCCAGTTTTTAATAAAAAACTTTTCTCATAGATAAACTTGAAATAATTTTGAGGACAAGGTAAAACTGTCATTTGTTTTCCATGCTGCCTGGGAGGCTTGTAGTATTTATTGAATGCAAGTGGAATTCATTTGACGTATGCATCAGAATTAGTTTAAAAATTGGGATTGTCTTTCTTAGACAAATTCAGAGGTCATCCAAAGATAAAGGAGAGAAGTGTTACAGCTCTTTTAGAATTGTCTAGCAGGCTTTCCAGTTTTTGCTGGAAAGCCCCTCTTCCCCTCCAAAAAAAAAAAAAAGAAAAAGTTAAAGAAGAATTAAGAGAAATAACACGTGTAAAATAATTTTAAATAAAATGAAAAGAGTAGTAAAAGTATGAAAAAATACAAAACTACTCATCATTAAAGGCTGAGCAAAATCTTTTAAAATTAAAAACATATGCTCTAAATAATTCCGAGCAGGAGTTGGCACATTTTAAAAACACAAAGGTTCAAATAGTAAATATCATAGGCTTTGTGGTCCATATGGTCTTTGTCACAACTATCCAACTCTGCTATTATAATGCAAAAGTAGTCATATATAATAGATAAATGAATGAATATGGCTGTATTCCAAAAATATTAAGGAACACAAATTTGTTGCGTATTATTTTACATATCACAAAATAGTCTTCTGATTTTTATTTTGAACCATTTAAAATGTTTTAACCATATGAATTTTAGGATTATTTTTCTATTTTTATGAAAAATAATGTTGGATTTTGTGTGTGTGTGTGTGTGTGTGTGTGTGTGTGTGTAGACAGGGTCACACTCTGTTGCCCAGGCTAGAATGTAGTAGCTCTCTGTAACCTCGAACTTCTGGGCTCAGGTTATCCTCCCGAGTGGCTGGGACTGTAGGCTTATGCCACCACACCTGGCTAATTTTTAATTTTTTTTTTGTAGAAACAGGGTCTCCCTGTGTTGCCCAGGCTGGTCTCAAACTCCTGGGCTCACGTGATCCTCCTGTCTCAGCCTCCCAAAGTGCTGGGATTACAGGCTTGAGCCACTACATCCAGCCAATTTTGGAATTTTGATAGGGATTGCATTGAGTCTGTAAGTTGTTTTGGGTAGGATGGACATTTTAACAATATTAACTCTTCGAATTCATGAACACAGAATATGTTTCCATTTGTGTCTTCAATTTCTTTCATCAGTGTTTTAGTAGTTTTCAGTGTGCAAGTCTTTCACCTCTTTGGTTAAATTTATTCCTAAGTATTTTATATTTTTATAGCTACTGTTCTCTTGGTTTGTTTTTCAGGTAATAATTGTTTAAACCATTCTTAGCTTGCAAAGGTGATGAGCTGGATTTGGCCATGGACCATAGTATACTGTCTCCTGGTACAAAGGAAAGGGTTAAATAAGGGTTGTAGGATAAAACCACCAGAGCCTAAAACCTCAGAGAATGGCACGCAAAGATGGCTTGATATAGTAGAAAGAGTCTTTGGGGCCAAACTGACTTGCTAGTTTTGGGAATCTTCTTTCCTAATCTGTAAAACTGGAAAAAAAATAGCTATATTTATATGGTGGTTGTAGTAGTTACCTTTGCTGTATAACAAACCGCCCCTAAAAGTTAGTGGCCTAAATCAGTAAACATTACTCTTACAATTCTGTGGTTGGCTGCAATGTTCTTAGAGTCTGGGCTGACCTGGCTAGGACTAGATTGTCTAGGTCCTAGAATCTAAGATAGCCTTACATGTCTGGGGCTTCAGACTGAGGTAGCTAAAGTCCACTTCCATGTGACCTATTATTCTACAGGCGACTAGCCCTAACTTGTTCACAAGATGGTAGAAAGATCCCAGCAGCAAGAGAGAGCAAGCCCCAAAGTGCAAGAAAGTACAAGCGTCAGCGTGCTGTATGTTTGTTAGTGTTACACTGGCCAAAGGAAGTCACATGAGTAAATCCAGAGTTAATGTGGGAAGGGATCAGAAAGGTGTGATTCAGTTCAGTAACTGCAGCAGTCTGCCACGGTGCCTAGCACCTAAGGAACTCAGTAAATTTTAGATCCTCCTTACATTTGTCAGACAAGTGAAGAATCTGCCAGCTGTGATGACTCATCTTTTTTTTTTTTAGCCAGTCCCTAGTTTTCTTACATTATAGTCACTGTTCTTGAAACTTGCTGTATGTCATTTTAGGGAGATGAAGACAAGACTACTAAACTTTTGAGAGCTGACCATGTGCAGGAACTATTCTAGGTTTTTGACATATACCCTTTTTTTTTTCCCGTAAATTCAATGAGTGGGCACCCCTCAAATGTGAATGAGCCCTAGGGCTTTGGGAGAGCATACATGTACTATTATTTAATTCCCAGGATAGCCATGTGATAGTTGCTTATTTGGTCATTTTACAGTTTGAAGAGCCCATACACAGATGTTAATTAATTAAAATTTGCCCAAGGTCATGAGTGATGATGTTTTCAAGCACAGGCAGTATCAGAACCAGAGCCCTGTTCTGTGCTTCTGTTTGGGAGGAATAAGTGTGTATGACAACATACTAAAGGATAGCAGTTAAGCAGGATTAAAATATATTATAGTTAAATGCATTTATTGAACACGTACGATTTACTTTTCACTTTACTTGACTATTTTATAATTTTTGTCAAAGCGTGGTCAGATTAAGCTTTTAATCATTCGCTCTTAATGATTCAGGTTATGTTGTTGAGGGTTTGAAAGTCAGCATCTTAATCTGATCATTGAAGCAAAGAGAAAAATGCTTCAATAAATGGGTTGCCCTGCTGCTTAAATTCTTAACCATTGTACTAATCAAAGGGTATCTTCATTATTTTACTTGCGTACTCTGCAATGTTTAAGCCTTTTTCTTTTCTAGTATTTTGCTAGCAGATGAAAGAATGCTGTCTAGTGGCAACAAAAGGTGACAGCAAGTATGGGGGAAACAAATATTTCATTTATTTGTTGTCGTTCTGTCTTTTGACTTGAATTTCCAGGGATGAAAAATGCAATTGTTTGTGCCTTTTTTTTTCTTTGAAGGTAGTAGGCAGTATTCTGAGTTAGTACTTTAAAGTACACACAGGCAAATTTTATATAATCCATTCAGTAAGTATTGTGTGCTGGCTGCTGTTGTAGGCATTGGGAAAAGGGTTATGAATAAGACAGGGACTTGTGACTTAGATTCTAGTGCAAGGGAGATAAACACAAAAGGATAATTTTAGATATTTATTGGTGCTATAAACAAAACTTTGCATGCCAAATAATTAAAAAGTTAAAAAATATAAAAAATTTTTTAAAATAAAACTTGATAGGATGGAGTCTTGAATCATATATTTTTTATTTCAGCCACTTAAGTATCTTCTCTGAAAACCATGGTGCTAGATGCAACAGGATAATTAAATATGAGTAAATGATTAGTACTCAATTGTTCTCAGACATTATATTGGTGTTTATATTTGTAGTAGGGATAGAGTTTGCAAGGCAAGGATAAGTGAAATACATATGAATAACTGATATAGGACTGAATAAGGTAAATGCATTAAGGAAACATAAATAAGGCTGGGCGCGGTGGCTCACCACCTGTAATCCCAGCACTTTGCAAGGCCGAGGCAGGTGTGTTGAGGTTAGGAGTTTGAGACCAGCCTGGCCAACATGGTGAAACCCTGTCTCTACTAAAAATACAAAAATTAGCTGGGCATGTTGGCACATGCCTGTAATCCCAGCTACTTGAGAGGCTGAGGTGGGAATCGCTTGAACCCAGGAGGCGGAGGTTGCAAGTGAGCCAAGATTGCACCATTGCACTCCAGCCTGGGCGACAAAGTGAGACTGTCTCCAAAAAAAAGAAAACATAGGTAAGTCTTATTTGGCTAGTGATTATGTTACTAATATTCAAATAGAATGAATAAAGGGCATTGTAGTGCCAAATAATTTAGCCCTACATTAATAATTTGCTATGATTGGCAATCAGAATGGGCTGATATTTACATTTTAGTTTTCTCTCCAAAGATACGCTTGCAGTTTCCTTCATCTCCTTCCAGTTAGTGAGTCAGTTAACAATACTGATTTTGAGGAGTTTGAGAGCATCCTGACCATCATGGTGAAACCCCATCTTTACTAAAAACACAAAATTAGCAGGGCATGATGGCGGGTGCCTATAATCCCACCTACTTGGGAGGCTGAGGCAGGAGAATTGCTTGAACTCGGGAGGTGGAGGTTGCAGTGAGCCAAGATTGCGCCATTGCATTCTGTCCTGGACAACAAGAGCGAAACTCCATCTCAAAAAAAAAATATATTGATTTTGTTGTTATAAATGTACCCTAAGGATGGTTAAACAAACAAAAAAAAAGGTTATGTTTGAGCTCCCCAAAAGGGGTCTACAAGTAGGTGGTCTAGCTAGAAAATACCAGCTAGAAGAATTTGAGAAGGGAGTAATAAGTATAAGTTTTTTTTGTTTTTTTTTGGTTTTTTTTTTTTTTGGGGGGGGGTGGGAGACAGAGTCTCACTCTGTCGCTCAGGCTGGAGTGCAGTGGTGCAACCTTGGCTCACCACAACCTCTGCTTCCGGGGTTCAAGCGATTCTCCACCTCAGCATCCCGAGTAGCTGGGATTACAGGGGCCCACCACCATGCCAGGCTAATTTTTGTATTTTTAGTAGAAACGAGATTTCACCACGTTGGTCAGGCTGGTCTCGAATTTCTGACCTCAGGTGATCCACCTGCCTCGGCCTCCTAAAGTGCTGGGATAACAGGTGTGAGCCATCTCGCCCAGCCTAATTTTATCATCTTAGGTAGTTGTGCATATAATAATTTCATTGTAAATTCTTTCAGTTGTTTTTATGTACTTTATTTTGATGTACATAAATCACCTGACTTTGATTTGACTAACTCAGGTTGTAAGAGAGAAAACACCGGTATAATGCTTCTTTCTGAAAAAACAGGGATTTTTAAGATTGATTTTGATATGCTTACGGTTGAGATGGAGACAAACTTTAGGACTCCCTTTACATATTTTTTGCATTACACAAAACTCTGTGGCTTTTCTTCTAATAAGTATAGGCAGGACCAATCTATACTTCAATGAGATCTAACAAGTAGACCTACCTCAATTAGCCAGGTTTTTAGAAAAGCAGTAATTATTTTTCTTTTAAGTTAAAGAATAATTTAAATCAAATAAAAACTTGTATTCAGATAAGCTTTTATTCTAAGTAGTTTAAACTAATAAAACTTTGCTAAATGTGTTACTTTCACTCTTATTTTAAAAATCAGTTTTATAGAATTTGCCTAAGCTAAAATTCACCCTTTTTGGTAGAGTTCTGACTTAAAAAAATTTTTTTTAATTGTTCTTTTCTTTTTTAAAAAATTAATTTTAAAACTAGGAAATGCTCATTTTTCCTTTTTTTTTTTTTTTTTTTTTGAAACAGAGGCTCGCTTTGTCGCCCAGGCTGGAGTGCAGTGGCACGATCTGGGCTCACTGCAAGCTCCGCCTCCCAGGTTCACGCCATTCTGCCTCAGCCTCCCGAGTAGCTGGGACTACAGGCACCCGCCACCACGCCCAGCTAATTTTTTGTATTTTTAGTAGAGACGGGGTTTCTCCATGCTAGCCAGGATGGTCTAGATCTCCTGACCTCATAATCCGCCCACCTTGGCCTCCCAAAGTGCTGGGATTACAGGTGTGAGCCACCACACCTGGCCTACTTTTTTTTTTTTTTTTTGATAGATAGTTCTGGCTTAGTCGCCCAGGCTGGAGTGTAGTGATGTGATCTCAGCTCACTTCAGCCTCCACCTTCTGGGCTAAAGCCATCCTCTCGCCTCAGCCTCCTAAGTAACTGGGACTACAGGCGCACACTACCATGCCGGCTAAATTCTGTATTTTTTGTAGACATAGAGCTTCACCATGTTGCTGGTCTTGAACTCCTGAGCTCAAGCAATCCACCTGCCTCAGCCTCCCAAAGTGCTGGGATTACAGGTGTGTGCCACCGCGCCCGGCCAAGTTCTGAAATTTGACACAGTCATGTAACTCACCACAATCAGGGGACACAGCGTTTCTATGAACCTCCACAAAATTCATTTCTGCCGCTTTGTAGTTAACCCTTGCATCACCTTCTAGCCTTTGACAAACCACTGATCTGTTTTCTGTCCTGAAGTTTGCCTTTTCCAGAATAAAATATAAATTGAATTATAGCCTATTTCTGGACTTTATTCTCTTCCATTGATCTGTTTGGCAATCCTTTCACCAATACTACAGTGTCATCATTACTGTAGCTTTGTGTAGTATTTATTACTTTCATCGTGTATTTATTTGTCTCATGGAATGAATACTTTTAATTGGAGTTAATATTTTGTTAATGTTTGTCATCAGTATTTTAAAATTAAACCTTTTTTGCGACTACTGTAGGTTCACATGTAGTTGTAAAATCATTGTTTCCTGGCCAGAAATGGTGGCTCATGCCTGTAATCCCAGCACTTTGGGAGGCCGAGGTGGGTGGGTCACCTGAGGTCAGGAGTTCAAGACCAGCCTGGTCAACATGGTGAAACCCTGTCTCTACTAAAAATACAAAAATTAGCCGGGCGTGGAGGTGGACGCCTGTAATTCCAGCAACTTGGGAGGCTGAGGCAGGAGAATCGCTTAAACCTGGGAGGCAGAGGAGGTTGCAGTGAGCCGAGATTGCGCCACTGAACTCCAGCCTGGGTAACAGAGGGAGACTCTGTCTCCAAAAAAAAAAAGAAAAAAATAGTTTCCCTCATGATATTATCTTGCAAAATTATAGTACAGTATCACAACCAGAATACTGACATTGATATAGTTATAATACAGAACATTTCTACAGGGCTCCCTCATATTGCTCTTTCTCTTCAGATTTTCAATTTTCTGAAACAGATATGACTTGAAATCTATATTGCCAGTAACTTTCAAATTTAAAAACCTTATTCAGGTTCTGTGATTCATGAAGTGAATTTTACACAAATGTTTATAAAGTGATCAGTGTTTAATAAATATCTAGCACACCTAATAGATTGCCTTTCCTTAACAGCGGGATTTGCCTTGGATGCATATAATGGAAGTGTTTAATGGCATAAACAGAATGGAAGTTTTTGTCTTGTGTAAAATGAGTCCAGAAGTGTGTAGTGTAGGGCTGGTATGATAGGTCCACAAAGTTGTCAGGAACTCAGGCTTTTATTTGTTTTCTGCTTCATCATCCTGTTGTTGTAACAATCGTTTTCATTGTTCAGGATGGCTCGAAATAGAGGAAAGACAAGAAGCCTTTTCCTATGCATTTTTCACATTGAGGCCGGTTAGTTTCAAAATACTGTTACTATGTTGAAACAAAAGATCACATGTCAAATCTGTGGTGGCTTTTCATATTTAATGTGTTGTTGTCTCTGATCTTAAAATGTTAACCTTGCTGTAAGGAGGCAAGACTATCTTACATGTTTGTGTCAATATGCTGGCCGGCACAAAGCTGAGCCCACAAACAATTGAATACCTATTTATTTGAATATACTACTTAGAATTTTAAAGTTTTTGGTAGTTTTAATTAATTTGGTTGATTCTGCAGCCACACTAATTAATAAGGCTTTAATAAGATACTTTTGAATACTAAAGAGGTTAAGCAGCATATTAATAATATCCAGATATTTGGAAACTAATTAGAAATATGTAGGTTTTAAGCCATGGATTTTGTGTCTAGAATTTTTCTTTCTAAAGATTTTTGTGGCTGGGCTCAGTGGCTCATGCCTATAATCCCAGCACTTGGAGAGACTGAGGCAGGAGGATTGTTTGAGGCCAGGAGTTCAAAACAAGCCCAAGCAACATGGCAAAAACCCATCTCTACAAAAAAAAAAATTAGCTGGGGTGGTGGTATTCGCCTGTAGTCCCAGCTACTTAGGAGGCTGAGGTTAGAGGATTGCTTGAGACTGGGAGGCGGAAATGGCAGTGAACTAAGATCACACCACGTGTGCCCAGGCACGCCAGCCTGGGCAACAGAGACCCTGCCTCAAAAAAGAAAAAAAGAGACTTATTAGTATTATATATATCTTTTAATAATGGATTTAGTCTTCAGTAAGAATCTAGTGATTATCATCTTGTGATATTTAGACTTATAATAGGTCAAATGCCAGTTGGAGAAATAATAAGGTTCTGTAGTCCATAAAGGGTCTCAGAACAGTTAAAAATGAAACATTCTTTTAGGCCGGGCATGGTTGCTCATGCCTGTAATCCCAGCACTTTGGGAGGCCGAGGTGGAAGGATTGCTTGAACCCAGGAGTTTGAGGCCAGCCTGGGCAGCATAGCAAGACCATGTGTCTACTAAAAATAATACATTTTTTAAAAAGGAAACATTCTTTGAGCTACATTGACGTATTTCTCTAAAAAAGGAATTATAAACAAAGCAATCTTTTCCTTTTTTCTCATTGACAAGTAATTGACATAATTCACTCTTTTTGTGTGAATAGCTGACTCGCTCAAATGCTCTGGTTTCTTCCACTTAAAATGAGATATCACATAAACTTAATTTAAGGTTTTTGTTTTTTAACTCTAAACTTCAAATTAATCAGTTCACTGTTAGAAAATATTGACTTAATTGTCCAAGCATAGTATTTTTTATAAATATTCTTGCAATTGTATTACTAGAAAATAAAGGTTAATGAGGCAGAATGGGGAGCAGTTGTGAAGTATGCTATAGATTCAGCATATTCAATTTTTAGAGACCCAAACAGAGGGTCGGTCTCTTATTTCAAGTAGGTCTTCCCAGGCTTCTAGATCTTCTTTCCCTTTGCTGTTAACTATTTACCTTCTACCCCAAATACCCTGTAGAAATTCTGCATGTGTCTCAGTTATAGAAAGTTTTATAATTTGCTTTTGGTCCATTGAATTTTTGAGATATAAATTTAAATGGCTACTAAAAATAGCTTTTTAGGGGAAGGCATATACATTCCAGACTATCCTCATAAAAAGCTATTTCCAGCTGGGCGCAGTGGCTCACGCCTGTAATCCAACACTTTGGGAGGCTGAGGCGGGCAGATCACCTGAGGTCGGGAGTTCAAGACTAGCCTGACCAACATGGAGAAACCCCGTCTCTACTGAAAATACAAAATTAGCTGGGCGTGGTGGCGCATGCTTGTAATCCCAGCTACTCGGGAGGCTGAGGCAGGAGAATTGCTTGAACCCGGGAGGCAGAGGTTGCAGTGAGCCGAGATCGCGCCATTGCACTCCAGCCTGGCAACAAGAGCGAAACTCTGTCTCAGGAAAAAAAAAAACAACTATTTCCATGTTCAGCTTATTACAGATTTATGACTAATTAATGTTGTGCCCTTATACTGTACTTGCTCCTGTTCCATAGTCTTGCTTTCACTCTGAAATATGTTTAAGTTGTTAGTACTTTAAGGAGCCTCGCATTGCCTGGGCTTAAAGTTGTGAAATGCCCTTGGGTCAACATAATGCTTCCATTCCCTTCAACTCTAATAATAGAGTGGAAAATTAGAAAGTATATGGGCTTAAGAGTCACACAGTTAAAGTTTTGGCTGTACCATTACTGGTTGTGTGACTGAGAGCAAATTACTTAAATCCCTGGGCAGGGTGCAGTGGCTCATGTCTGTAATCCTAGCACTTTGGGAAGCAAGGCGAGTGGATCACTAGTTTGAGGGCAGCCTGGCCAACATAGTGAAACCCTATCTCTACTAAAAATACAAAAATTAGCTGGGCATGGTGGCGCGTGCCTGTAATCCCAGCTACTGGGGAGGCTGAGGCAGGATAATTCCTTGAACCCGGGAGGCAGAGGTTGCAGTGAGCTGAGATCATGCCACTGCATTTCAGCCTGGGCAACAGAGCGAGACTCCATCTCAGGAAAAAAAAAAAGGAAAAAAAAAAATCTGAGCCGGAATTTCATCTTCTAGAAAATGTATAACTTATGGAGTTGATTGATATATAAGGAGAGACATATATGTAAATTACATATTTAATCTGGCACACATGAATGCTAATGGTAAGGACTCTTAATCATTAACTTCCACTGTGTTCTCAAATAATGGAGCATAACTTTAATTCAAATAGTTTCTATGCTCTTGAAGATCCTCTAGCTGGGTCTTAATTCATGATTCTCTGTTTTTTTACATACACCCCTGTAAACTTCTTTGAACTCCCTAGAATCAAGAAATGGTAGCAAGTAGCTGTGAAAGACATAGACTAAGTCTCTAGAAATCTATTAGAAGGTGTTGACTTGGCATCTTGAGTAACATAAGTTTAGCTAAGTACCTATGGGAAGGGCTAGCCTTGACTAGATTGACAAGGAATGCTACCGGTGGTTTGGTTGTGCTACAAAGTCAATAGTAGCATTGACAATAATTACTACAATTTATATAATTTACTTCTGGGCAATGTCCCTGTGTTGCACTGGTTTCCTTCTCCCTAATTCCTCTGTCAGGGAATTGTATTTCTTTCTGTTGGTTTTAAATATATTAGTCCTCAAATTATTGTAGCCCTGTGGGACCTACTGTGGTCAGTTGTTCCCACTGATGACTGTCAGACCACTTTAGGCCTCACATCAACTGTAATTGGGTTCAGAGTAGACTCATTTACCCTGTATTTGCCTCATGACCACCACCACTGTTACCACTTAAGGGGCATTCACCTGGGCTCTGCCAGCAAAGATCATCTCTGTTTCTAACTTGAGCAACCTTGTCATAGGGTCCCTGAAAAGCTTCCTTCATTACTTCCCAGAAGCCTTAGTAATATTATGAGCCCTGATAGATCTGATATCTAAGCCTTTCAAAGGCAGATCCATTTGATTTCTTTCATATTTTTTACAGCTCATGTTACTAAAGTACAGAGCCTTTTTATCAATAGGCTACATAATTACCTAACAGGTTTTGATATGATTTCCTGTAGTTGTTCCTCTTGAGAAACACTGGTTTATTTCTACCAGTCAGTGGTGAAAGTCAGCCTGCAGTTCTTTAGACATCATTTCCGTTTGCTACCAATGTAGGATTGGTAATTGAGCCTCTTCTCAAGCTTTTAGAATAAAAAAAGTTGTTTTTTTAATTTTAGTAAAATAAACATAAAATTTTTACTATTTTTGTCATTTTAAGTGTGCAGTTCAGTGGCATTAAGTACATTCACAGTGTACTTAATGTTGTACACAGTATTGCGTAAATATCACCACTATTTCCAGAACTTTTTCATCATCCCAAACAGAAACTCTGTAGCTATTAAGCAATAACTCCGCATTCTATCCTTCCCCCAGCTTCTGGTAACCTTTATTCTATGTTCTTTCTCTATGAATTTGCCTATTCCAGATACTTCATATAAGTGGAATCATATATTTGTCCTTTTGTGGCTCATTTCACTGAACATAATGTTTTCTTTTTTGTTTGCTTGGGGTTTTTGTTTTGTTTTGTGAGATGGAGTCTCGCTTTGTCGCACAAGCTGGAGTGCAGTGGTGTGATCTCTGCTCACTGCAACCTCCGCCTCCTGGGTTCAAATGATTCTCCTGTCTCAGCCTCCCGAGTAGCTGGGATTATAGGCGCGCGCCACCACGCCCGGCTAATTTTTGTATCTTTAGTAGAGACGGGATTTCACCATGTTTGGTCAGGCTGGTCTCAAACTCCTGACCTCGTGATCCACCCGCCTCGGTCTCCCAAAGTGCTGGGGTTACAGGCGTGAGCCACCACACCCAGCCAAGCTTGGGGTTTTTTTTTGTTTGTTTTTCTTTGAGACAGTGTCTGAAGTGTAGTGGTGCACTGCAGCCTCAACTTCCCAGGCTCAAGCGATCTTCCCACCACAGCCTCCCTAGCAGCTGGGACCACTGATGTGCACCACCACACCTGGCTAATTTTTAAATTTTTTTTTTGTAGAGTTGGGGGTCTCACTCTGTTGCCCAGCCTATGAACATGTTTTCAAGGTTCATCCACATTGTAGCATATATCAGAATTTTATTCCTTTTTATGTCTGAATGTTCCATTATATGTATATACCACAGTTTGCTTATCCATTCATCTGTTGATGGACACTTGGGTTGATTCCACCTTTTAGCTATTGTGAATAATACTGCTATGAGCATTGGTGTATGAGTATCTGAGTTCTTGTTTTCAATTCTTTTGGGTATATACCTGGAAGTGGAATTACTGGGCTATATGATAATTGTATGTTTAATTTTTTGAGGAATTGCCAAACTGTTCTCTGTAGCAGTTGTACCATTTTACATTCCCACCAGCAATGCACTAGTGTTCCATTTTCTCTACATTCTCACTAACACTTGTGAATTTCTGTGTTTAAAAAAAAGAAAAAATATATAACCATCTTAGTGAGTGTGAAGTCGTATCTCATTGTGGTTTTGATTTTGTATTTTCCTTATGACAAATGATGCTGAGCATCTTTCATGTGCTTATTGCTGTTTGTATCTTCTTGGAGAAATGTCTATTCAAGTCTTTTGCCCGTCTTTGAATTGAGTGGTTTGGGGTTTTTTTTTGAGTTGTGAGAGTTCTTCATATATTCTGCCATCTCTTTGTCTGCCTGGGTATCAGGGTAATTCTGGCCTTATAGAATGAATTAGGAAGCATTCCCTCTTCTTTAGTTTCTTGGAAGATTTTGAGATAATGTATGTTAATGCTTCTGTAAGTGTTGAATAGAATTCCCCAGTGAAGCCATCTGTTCTTGGGCTTTTCTTTGTTAGGAAATATACATATATACATATATATATGTGTATATATATATATGTGTGTATATATACATATATATGTGTGTATATATGTGTGTATATATACATATATATATGTATATATACACACATACACATACATACATACATACATTTTCTGAGACAGCCTCTGCCTCCTGGACTCAATGATCCTCCAACCTTAGCCTCCCAAGTAGCTGGGACTGCAAGTGCACACCACTATGCCTGGCTAATTTTTGTATTTTTGTAGAGGCAGGGTTTCTCCATGTTGCCCAAGCTGGTCTTGAACTTCTGGGCTCAAGTCATCTCCCTTCCTCAGCCTGCCAAAGTGCTGGGATTAGGTGTGATCTGTCGCACCCAGCCAGTATTCTCTTATAACCTTTTTTATTTCTGTAAAATCAGCAATAATATTCTCACTTTCACTTCTGATTTTAGTAATTTGGGTCTTTTTTTTCCTTCAATTTTTTAAAAAGAGCAGCTTGAAAAGCACCAAGACTAGGATGTTTAAATTTAATTGAACTTATGTAAATCTTAGTGAGGGGAAATGAGTAGAAGGTAGAAGGTAAGATGCTTTGAGGACTTTGGGTTGACCCATATAGTATACATTTTGTTGATTCTTAAGCCTTAGGGTGCTTTGGAACCAGTTATGTTTTCTTTTGTTTGGGTGTAGAATTATTTGTTTGTTAAATGGAAGGAAAGATTAAACAGCTAAGCCTGGAATGGGCAAGGTGCAGCTAAATCTGAGGAAGAACAGGAATAAAAGAACTAATTGCCTCTAGTATCCTTGCCATCTCTTCTGTCTTACAGATTTTACCACCTTTCACTGCACACTGTCTCCTCCATGTAGCAGGATATATGGCTGCCGACAGCACCAGAATTTTATCTTATAGATTTCATGGTGGGAGACAAGGACTGATTTTTACCTTCTAGATTCCAAGTTTAAAAATCTTAGAAAAGATATATGAGCTCAGCAAAGTAGTGCCTACCCTGTATCAGCTAAATCTGGCCATTATTTTGGGAGAACATGGCAGCTCTATTAATAGCCATTTGGATAGAGGGTAGAACATGGGAAGAATAAAGTTCCCAGGAGAATAGAGCTGGTAAAGGAGACCGGATATCAAACAGTATATCAAAATTTGTTGATGGTATGGTATAACCAAATGAATGATATAGTCAGCAAAGTATCTAATCTTGAACCACTTTTTCTCAGAGAATAGAGATTTAGCCCAATGGTAGGTATTTATGTGCTTAGAATATTTGTAGTTAATAAAACCTTCCCCAGGATTGCATAAGAGTTGTAGAGGCTGCAGCCTGGCCAACATGGAGAAACCCCATCTCTACTAAAAATACAAAATATTAGCTGGGCGTGGTGGATCGTGCCTGTAGTCCCAGCTTCTTGGGATGGTGAGGTGGGAGAATCAGTTGAACCCGGGAGGCAGAAGTTGCAGTGAGCTGAGATTGCACACTGCCTGGGGGACAGAGTGAGACTCAAAAAAAAAAAAAAAAAGGAGTTGTAGAGATATACCATAAATATAATTCCAGCAATGCTCTCTCTCCTTTATATTTACTCCCTACTGTATCTTGCAACTCTTTTTTTAATGACTTTATTGAGGTATATTTCACATACCATAAAATTCACCCATTTAAAATGTACAGTTTTAATTTTATAACATTTTCAAAATCTCAGAAAGAAAAGCTTTGCCCATTAGCAGTCACTGCCCATGGCCCTCCTGTCCCCTTACACTGCCCCCGCCATCCCCCGCTGCCAAGTTTCTGGTACCTACTTTGTCTATCTTCTCTCTAGAGATTTGCCTAGATTTTATATGAAATATAAATATCCAGATTTCTGGATATTTCATATAAATGGAATCCTATGATAGGTGGTCTTTTGTGTCTGGCCCCTTTCATTAGCATAATATTTTCAAGATTCATAAATATTGTAGCATGTATCAGTACTTCATTCCTATTTTTTTTTTTTGCTGGATAATATTTTATTGCATGGTATATACCACATTTTAATGATCAGTTGATGGATATTTGGATTGTTTATAATTTTTGGCTCTTATGAGTAGTACTGTTTTGAACATTTATGTACAAGTTTGTGTGGACATATGTTTTATGTCTCTCAGGTATATAGCTAAAAGCGGAATTACAGGGTCATATGGTAAATCTTTGAGGAGTTGTCACACTGTATTTCAAGGTGGTTCTACATCCTCACCAATACTATTATTGTGACTGTCTCAATAGAGATTAAACCTCCTTGGTTACATAAACTCCCTCTAGAGAAGAAATGGATTTTTTTGACCACATTTCTAGAAGTTGAGAGTCAGACAATCAGTAATCTAGAGCTGAGATGAAACACCAAGGGAAAGTATGTATCAACCAAGAGATATGCAGTAGCACTTTGGGGGAATCACTATATATTTTGGTAGTATGAGGAAATCAAGAAGCAGGCAAAGACAGAGAAAAAGTGTGGTCAGGGAGGTAGGTTAGATGATGAATAGGTAAGATTTTGAACCATAAAAATAGAGGTGGAATTTTTTAGTAAGGGGGTGGATAATGGTTTACAGAAGATTAAGACAACTAATACAAGACTTTGGATTTGTTGACCAATAGTTAGATTATTGTGACTTTCTTGGGACAAGTTTTGTATATGATGACCAAAATTGTAGGAATGGTAGGGAAGTGGAGAGACAATATAAGTCACACTTTTGAACCACCTGACAGTAAATGGAAGGAGAGGAGACTTCACTGATGGATGAATAAGTCCTGAGAGAAGAGGATACATTAAAGAGCAGATTATAAATTGATAGGAAGTTGCTATTAATTTATTTTTTAGCCAATGAAATGGTCTTTTTTTATTTTATTTTTATTTATTTTTGTTTATTTTTTTAGATAGTCTCACTCAGTCACCCAAGCTGGGGTGCATGCAGTTGTAGGATCTGAATAGCTGGAATTACAGGTGTGCAGCACCACCATGCCTGGCTTTTTTTTTTTTTTTTTTCCAGAGACAGAGTCTCACTCTGTTGCCCAGGCTGGAGTGCAGTGGCACAATCATGGCTCACTGCAACTTCCACCTCCCGGGTTCAAGCAATTCTTGTGCCTCAGCCTCCCAAGTAGCTGGGATTACAGGTGCATGCCACTACACCCAGCTAATTTTTGTATTTTTAGTAGAGACAGGGTTTCGCCATGTTGGCCAAGCTGGTCTTGAACTCCTGGCCTCAAGCAATTGATCCGCCTTTCTCACCCTCTCAAAGTGCTGGGATTGCAGGCGTGCAAATGGTCTTTACAAGAAGCAAAATGTCTACAGAGCAGGTACAGATGCAGATTATCTTTGCTTGGCCTTTCCCTTGCTTTGGCAATCACTATGCTTCCATATAAGGGGATATTTATAAAAATTGGATTGTTTTTGTTCTTGGAATCTACTTTGGCTTCCGCAATGCCAGGTCCCTCTAGGGAATGAGAAGAGACCATACCCTGGAGTCTCTAGAAAGCTAGAGATAGATAAAAACTTTCCAGGATATTGAAGAGCATGTCTTTTAGCAGAGGAAAACTGAAGATACACAGGAGGAGAAATACAATGCAACGGGATAAAAGAAGAGGTTACAGGCTGGAAGAGAACCCTTCTGACATAAGAATATGAACAATTATGAAGGATATGGACATTTGATGTTGAGAAGGAAGTCAAAGAGCCTAAGTGAAGATCTCTTCTTTCATTTTCTAATGTTAAAGCACTGAGACTGGGACTTGAGGAAAGGAGAAAGTTTTGGAAATCTGTTTTGAGAACCAACAAAAGTTATCTCAACAGTAAGATCCTAACCTTGAATTCATAGTAGACTCATGGTTTCAAGGCAGGAAGTAAAGAATTTGGAACAAGAGGGAGTGTGGAGAGAAAACAGGTGCTGTCTTTTCTAGCATTGAAAATTAGCACAATAGAGATGGGATTAAGGAGTTTTTTTTGTTGTTGTTGTTGTTGTTTTTTTTTGAGACGGAGTTTCGCTCTTGTTGCCCAGGCTGGAGTGCAATGGCACAATCTTGGCTCACAGCAACCTCCGCCTCCTGGGTTCAAGCCATTCTCCTTCCTCAGCCTCCGGAGTAGCTGGGATTACAGGCATGTGCCACCACGCCCAGGTAATTCTGTATTTTTTTTTAGTAGAGACAGGGTTTCTCCATGTTAGGCTGGTCTCGAACTCCGGACCTCAGGTGATCCGCCCGCCTCGGTGTCCCAAAGTGCTGGGGTTACAGGCGTGAGCCACCACACCCGGCAATGACTTTCTAGACAGTTAACTTTAGTTAGGAATATAACTGCTGAGAGAAACAGACATTTTCACAATAATAGCTGGAGACTTCAGTACTCCACCTTCCATAATGGATGGAACAACCCGGCAGAAGTTAAGAAATAGAGGATCTGAACAACACAATAAATCAACTAGACGTAACAGACATAAACAGAACACTCAACCCAACAACAATACACATTCTTCTCAAGTGCACATGGGATATTCTCCAGGATAAACCTTATGCTAGGTCACAAATTTAGTCTCATTGGATTTTAGAAGGTAGATATCTGTATTAGACAGAGTTTTCCAGAGAGACAGAACCAATAGGAGATATTTATCGAGAGAGAGAGAGAGATAGGAGAAGGGATGGGGAGAGAGTATGGAGGAGGGGACACTGGTGCAAGTCCGAAAATCCAAAGGCTGCTGGACCTGGAGTTGTTGATGTCCAAAGGCAGGAGAAGAGAGGTGTCCCAGCTCCAGAAATCAGAATGAATTTGTCTTTTCTCTGCCTTTTTGTCCTGTCTGGGCCCCCAGTTAATTGGATGGTGCCTGCTCACATTGAGGGAGAATCTTCCCTGACTCAGTCCACTGACTCACACAGCACTCTTCTGTGGAAACACCCTAATAGACACACTTAGCAATAATACTTTAGCGACTATCTGCTTTTGCCTTAATGCAGTCAAGTTCACACCTAAAATTAAGCATCACAATCTCATACAAAGTATCTTCTCTGACCACAACAACATGAACTTAGCAATCATTAACAAAGGAAAACTAGAAAATTCACAAATTTGTGAAAATTTAAAACACACTCTTAACCAGTGGAGCAAAGAAGAAATCCTAAGGAAAATTAGAAAATAACTTAGAGATGAATGAAAACAAAAATATACCAAAATTTATGGGATACAGCAAAAGCAGTGCTAAGAGGGGAGTTTGTAGCTATAAATCCTTACATTAAAACACAAGAAAGATCTCACATCAGCAACCTAACTTTACAACCTAAGGAACTAGAAGAACAAACAATCCAGAGCTAGCAGAAGGAAGGAAATAATATAATTTTGTATAATCTTGATAAATTGAGTTTTAAAATAGTTTTACAGCTTTAAATTATATCTAATATTTGCTTAGATGTTACAGATTTTCTTTTTAATTAAATTGTTTAAATCAATCAGCTATAGCCTCTGCAAAACAAAATAACTAGTTCAAAACAATTCGACTGCTCTGACATGTTTGGCTGTAAAATATGAAATGATTTGCATTTTTAAATGTATCATTTTATTTCAGGTTGCAGTGTAGGATTTTGGAAGTCCTCCCTCCATCACATCAAAATGGTTTTGCTAATGGACATGTTAACAGTGTGGATGGAGAAACTATTATCATCAGTGATAGTGATGATTCAGAAACACAAAGCTGTTCTTTTCAAAATGGGTAAGTGATTTTTATTAATTTTTAAATTATTTGGCAGATTGCCTAATGATATTCCATTGAAATAACTTTTTTTTTGAGATAGAGTTTCACTCTCTTGCCCAGGCTGGAGTACAGTGGCTCGATCTCAGCTCACTGCAACCTCCACCTCCCAGGTTCAAGTGATTCTCCTGCCTCAGCCTCCTGAGTAGCTGGGATTACAGGCACCCACCTCCATGCCCAGCTAATTTTTGTATCTTTGGTAGAGACAGGGTTTCACCATATTGGCCAGGCTGGTCTCAAACTCCTGACCTCAGGTGATCTGCCTGCCTCGGCCCCTCAAAGTGCTGGGATTACAGGCATGAGCCACCGCACCCAGCCGAAATAACTTTTCTTTCATCCTTTCCTTTTTTCCTTCTAGTCATACTATGGTATAGTACCCATCTAAACAATCTAGTTCAACAATGATGTTAGAATTTTCAAAATTGAAATTTTCCTAGTTCACGCTACTCAGCTGTTGAAGAGCCTCATTCAGTCATTTATACATCTCCCCCACTCTCTTTTTTTTTTTTTTTTTTTTTTTGAGACAGAGTTTCCCTCTTGTTGCCCAGGCTGGAGTGCAATGGTGCAATCTCGGCTCACTGAAGTCTCCTGGGTTCAAGCGATTCTCCTGCCTCAGCCTCCCAAGTAGCTGGGATTACAGGCATGCACCACCACGCCTGGCTAATTTTGTATTTTTAGTAGTGACAGGGTTTCACCATGTTGGTCACGCTGGTCTCGAACTCCTGACCTCAGGTGATTGACCCACCTTGGCCTCCCAAAGTGTTGGGATTATAGGCGTGAGCCACCACATCTGGCCCCTACTTTTGTTTACTTGAAAAAATCCAGTCTGTACTTTAACAGTCATTCTCTTTGGGGCACATAATAAAGAAATGCTGTAACCACCTAAAATTCAGACAATTGATGGTCTGTGTCAGCTGGGTGCTGTTGGAGAAAAATCACACAAACATGTAGCTAGGAATTTAAAATCTCAGCTGAGTCTGCAACCAATTAAAAGTTCTTTTACATGTTTTAGCTCAGCAACCTCTTCTGTTCTCCTCAATGACTATTCTAAATTGTTATTTCTCCATTCTGGTCCCTTTTGGGCATCTCAAACTTCAAAATGCTTTCTCCCGCCTGTCTTGTGTCTTTCTTGGTTTCCTATTTTTAGTGAACAGTACCATAATGTTTAAAAAAGAAACCTGAGATCACTCTTACCTACTTCTCTTAATTACTTTGCTCCTGAAATACCAGTGTTGATAAGTTCTGTCTTTCAGAAACTTTTAGTTCAAGTTCTCATTTGGCCTGACATTAACTATTATAGCTATAACTAGCATTTGAGAATTGACTGTGATCAGGCACTGTGCTAAGTGCTTTATATGCATTTTGGTCAGTTCTGGAACAGTGTTGTAATTCTAATTTAACAAGGAAAAACCTGAGACTTAGGAAGGTTAATTGGCTTTGTACAAGGTCATCTAACTAGCACATTGCCTGACAGAATAATTTTTAGGTGAGTGAATGAAGCATGACATGGTCCTGTATAAGTCTTTTGATACATCTCTTCTTTTTTTTTTTTTTTTCTGAGTTGCTGCTTTTTTTTTTTTTTTTGTTAAAGAGATGGAGTCCTGTTCTGTTGTCTAGGCTGGAGTGCAGTGGTGAGATCATAGCTCACTGCAGCTTCAAACTTCTGGGCTTAGGCAGTCCTCCTGCTTCATCCTCCCAAGTAGCTAGGACTACAGGTGCGTGCTACCATGCCTGGCTAATTTTTAATTTTTTTTTTTTTTTTTTTAAGTAGAGACACAGTCTTGCTATATTGCCCAGGCTGGTGTCAAACTCCTGGCTTCCCACCTCAGTCTCTTGAAGTGCTGGGATTACAGGCAGGAGCCACTATGCCCGGCCAACTTGCTACTATTAACCAGAAGAATAAATTACTGTATTACTTGTCCATGTCTTCCATTAAATATAGGGTTTGGGATGCAAAATTTGTGGGATTTATAGTAGTAAATGTATGTCCTTTAGCATGTCTGACAGTACATATGTTTTGTTTGGACAATGTCAAAGATTGTAACCTTTAAATGGAGTTAGTTATAAATCAGATGAGTGTATACATAGGTACAAATATAAGTAAACATGCAATTATTCATTAATAATAATAAATATAAAGTCTCTAATTTATTGGAATGCCTCTTGAAAATTTTAATTCAAGATAAAAAAACTAAGCCCAGTCTTAAAGAATTGAACACAGATTTTGTATATGAAAGGTATTTTTAAAATTCATGTTTAAATATGGTAAGCATTTATTTATCTGAAAAATTTTTTTTTGGGATGGAGTTTCGCTCTTGTTGCCCAGGCTGGAGTACAATGGCATGATCTTGGCTCACTGGAACCCCCCATCTCTCGGGTTCAAGTGATTCTCCTGCCTCAGCCCCTCTAGTAGCTGGGATTAAAGGCATGTGCCACCACGCCCAGCTAATTTTTGTATTTTTAGTAAAGACGAGGTTTCTCCAGGTTGGCCAGGCTGGTCTCGAACTCCTGACCTCAAGTGATCCACCCACCTTGGCCTCCCAAAGTGCTGGGATTACAGGTGTGAACCACTGCACCCGACCCATGTACTAACTTTTTTTTTTTTGAGACAGAGTCTCTATCGCCCAGGCTGGAGTGCAGTGGCGCAGTCTCGGCCCACTGCAACCTCTGCTTCCTGGATTCAAGTGATCTCCTGCCTTAGCGTCCTGAGTAGCTGAGACTACAGGCGCGTGCCACCACTCCCAGCTAGGTTTTATATTTTTTAGTAGAGACTGGGTTTCACCATGATGGCCAGGCAGGTCTTGAACTCCTGACCTCAGTTGATCTGCCCATATCAGCCTCCCAAAGTGCTGGGATTACAGGCGTGAGCCACCGTGCCCAGCCCCATGTAGTAACTTTTCATATACTTTTCTAATTCTTTTAGGTGCTGTGAGGTGATCTGAGATGAGGACTGTGTAGATTCTGGGGGTCAGCATGCTGTTATTCAGCTCATGAATGTCCCTTTCTTTTTTAGATTTGAACATGAGCTACCTGCATATTTTGTGGCTAATTTGTTACTTTGAATACAAAGCACATTAATTCAAAATTTCAATTAGTAAATATTTTGCCTGTTATAAGGTAGCATTTTGAAGAAGACTTCCATTGGTGAATCCTACTTGTGACATTTATAGGAAGTTTACTACAAAGTATGATTGAATTTGCCCATAGGAGCAATCAGTCATAATTTCCTGACTAAATAGACTGTGCCATATCCCTTGTATACGGATACTTGGAATAGACCCTTGATATGAGAAAAGTGAATAAGTTGATGAATTATTTTTTGTTTTTTGTTTCTGTTTTTGAGACAGGGTCTCACCCTGTCACCCAGGCTGGAGTGTGCAATGGCGTGATCTCAGTTCACTGCAGCCTCGACCTCCTGGGCTCAAGCCAGCTTTCCTAGTAACTGGGACTACAGGTGCACACCACCCATGCCCAGCTAATTTTCTGTATTTTTTGTACAGATGGAGTTTCATCATGTTGCTCAGGCTGGTTTGGTATTCCTAAGCTCGAGTAATTCACCCACCTCAACCTCCTAAAGTGTTGGGATTACAGGCATGAGCCCCCATGCCTGGTCTAGTCAATTATTTATTCACAGGATTTTTTTGTTTTGTTTTGTTTTTTTGAGACAGAGTCTCACTGTGTCACCCAGGCTGGAATGCAGTGGTGAATCTCAGCTCACTGCAAACTCCACCTCCCTGGTTTAAGTGATTCTTCCACCTCAGCCTCCAAGTAGCTGGGATTACAGGTGCATGCCACCACACCCAGCTAATTTTTGTATTTTTAGTAGAGACAGGGTTTTGCCATGTTGGACAGGCTGGTCTCAAACTCCTGACCTCAGGTGATACACCCGCCTTGGTCTCCCAAAGTGCTGGGATTACAGGTGTGAGCCACCACACCCTGCCTATTCACAGGTATTTTTATTTTTATTTTGAGATGGGGTTTTGCTCTTGTTGGGCAGGCTGGAGTGCAATGGCGCGATCTCGGCTTACTGCAACCTCTGCCTTCCAGGTTCAAGCGATTCTCCTGCCTCAGCCTCCGGAGTAGCTGCGATTACAGGCATGCACCACCACACCCGGCTAATTTTGTATTTTTAATAGAAATGGGGTTTCTCCATGTTGGTCAAGCTGGTCGCGAACTCCCAACCTCAGGTGATCTGCCCGCCTTGGCTTCCCAAAGTGCTGGGATTACAGGCGTGAGCCACCCCGCCTGGCTCACAATTATTTTTAACTAATTCGTCTATGATTAAAGAATCTGAGCCTTCACTATACATCAATATCATAAAATACGTACTTGTTTGTGGATTGCTACTGCTATATCTAGACATCATCAGATACCACAGGAAGGGTGAAACATAGCTGTCTTTGGACCTTATTATTTCTAAATTAATTCCCTAATTTTTAAAAGTTCTCTAATTTGAGTAATAAATTGACTTCCAGGTAATTTTCCCTGCCATCAAAACATAATCTGGATTTTCTCATGTTTTAGTAGGTTGTCTAAAGAAAAGGGAAGGGAACAAGTATTTATTCATTTATTTTTATTCATTTATTCATTAACATTTTTTCATGTTAGGCTTATAACAACACTCACATAAATTGTTTTGTTTCTTAGAATCATTCTGTAATGGTAGATGGACATATCCTCATATCACTTAGTAGAAATGGAAGTTCGGAATTAGGAAATTTGCCCAGCATCACATGGCTCATTATGTCTACAAGATATATGCAGTGTTGTCAAGATGTCACTTCTTCCCATCTTGATCTATAGGTTTATCCCTACTTAATTTGTAGGTTCAATGCATTCCCAATCAAAATCCCAGCAAGTTATTTTGTGGATATCAGCAAACTGATTATGAAGTTTATATGGAGAGACGGGAGACCCAGAATAGCCAACACAATATTGAAGAACAAAGTCAGAGAACTGACACTACCCAGCTTCAAGACTTACTCTGAAACTACACTAATACATAAAGTGTGGTATTGGTGAAAGTATAGACAGATCGATCAATGAATCACAATAAAGACTTCTGAAATAGACCCACATAAATGTAATCAACTGACCTTTGACAAAGCAGCAAAGGCAAAACAGTAGAGAAAAGATAGTCTTTTCAATCAGTAGTGCTAGAAAAACCTGGATATCTACATGTAAAAAAAAAAACTAGACATAGACTTTATACTTTTTACAAAAATTAACTCAAAATGGTTTGTAGACCTAAGTGTAAAACCCCTAGAAAACATAGAAGAAAAGCTAGATGACCTTGGATATGGTGATAATTTTTTAGATACAACACAAAAGGCATAACCCATGAAAGAAGTAACTGATAAACTGGACTTCATTAAAATTATAAACACTTTTACTCTGCAAAAGACCTTGTCAAGAGAATGAGAAGTCAAGCCACAGAGTGTTTTGCAAAAGATAATCTGATGAAGGATTGTTATCCAAAATATACAAATAACTCTTAAATCTCAATATTAAGACAATGAGGGCTGGGCACCATGGCTCACGCCTGTAATCCCAACACTTCGGGAGGCCAAGAGGGGTGGATTGCTTGAGCTCAGGAGTTTGAGACCAGCCTGGGCAACATAGTGAAACCCCCATCTCTACAAAAAACCACACAAAAAAGTCAGCCGGGTATTGTGGTGTGTGCCTGTAGTCCCAGCTACTCGGGAGGCTGAGGTGGGAGGATGGCTTGAACCTAGGAGGTGGAAGTTGCAGTGAGCTGATTGAGCCACTGCACTCCGGCCTGGGTGACAAAGCCAGACCCTGTCTCAAAAAAAAAAAAAAAAAAAAAAACGAGGAACCCAATTAAAAAATGGCAAAAGATCTGAACAGATACCTCACCAAAGAAGCCATATAGATGGCAAGGAAGCATATGAAAAGATGTTCAACATCATATGTCATTAGGGAATTGTAAATTAAAACAACAATGAGATATGACTATGTACTTATTAGAATGACCAAAATCCAGAACACTGACAACACCAAATGCTAGTGAGCATGTGGAGCAACAGGAACTCCATTTATTGCTGGTGGAAGTGAAAAATGGCATAGCCACTTAAGAGGACAGTTTGGCAGTTTCTTATAGTACCAAACATACTTTTATATGATGTAGCAATTGCATGCTTTGGTATTTACTCAAATGAATTGGAAACTTACATTCACACAAAAACCTGCACATGGATGTTTATAGTAGCATTATCTGTAACCTCCAAAACATTGAAGCAATTAAGATGTCCTTCAGTAGGTGAGTGGATAAACTGTGGTACATAAAGACAATGGAATATTATTCAGCACTAAAAAGAAATTCGATATTAAACCATGAAAAAACACGGAGAAAGTTTAAATGCACATGTACTAAAAGAAATTTAAATGCATATGTACTAACTGAAATAAATGTACTATATATTTAAACTCACATGGGTATATGCCTATATACATTATACAATCCGAAAAGTCTATATACTTATGATTCCAACTATGACATTCTGGAAAAGGCACAGCTATGGAGACAGTAAAAGGATAAGTGGTTGCCAGGGGTTTTAGAGAAGGAGGGATGAATACTCAGAGCACAGAGGATTTCTGGGGCATTGAGACTATTGTGTACAATACAGTAGTGCTCCCATATCCATGGGGGATATGTTCCAAGACCTTCAGTGGATTCCTGAAACCACAGATAGTACCAAACTATATACCCTATGCACGAATTTCATTTTCCTCCTTCACAATTTCGTGAATAGAAGATTCATTCTTTTTTTTTTTTTTTTTTTTTTTGAGACAGAGGCTTGCTCTGTCGCCCAGGTCGGAGTGCAGTGGCGTGATCTCAGCTCACTGCAAGCTCCACCTCCCGGGTTCATGCCATTCTCCTGCCTCAGCCTCCCGAGTGGCTGGGACTACAGGCGCCTGCCACCACGCCCGGCTAATTTTTTGTATTTTTAGTAGAGATGGGGTTTCACCGGGTTAGCCAGGATGGTCTCAATCTCCTGACCTCGTGATCCGCCCGCCTCGGCCTCCCAAAGTGCTGGTATTACAGGCTTGAGCCACTGCGCCCGGCCGAAGATTCATTCTTGTCATAGATTAATTTAGCAACCTCAGCATACAATTTTTTATTCCTTATTAAGTCCAGAAATTTTACCTTTTCACTTAAAGGAAGCACTTTACGGCTTCTCTTTGGCATATACACGGTGTATACAGTGTGGATATGTAAGACAAATGGAAGATTCATGTCCTGGGTGGGATGGGACAGGACGACATGCAATTTAAAACTTATGAATTATTTATTTCTGGAATTTTTTTTCTTTAATGTTTTCAAACCACAGGAGGATACCTGTCATTATATACATTTGTGAAAACCCATAGAATATGTAACACTGAGAGTGACCACTAAACTGTTGACTTTGGGTGATAGTTATGTGTCAATAAAGTTTAGTAATTTAAAAAATGTATATTTAATGCCCTTTTAACTATTTTTAAATGTGCAACTCAGTGGCATCAATTACATTCACAGTGTTGTACAACTATCACCACTATTTACTTTGAAATAGAAATTTTGTATCCATTAAGCTATAACTTTGTGTTTCTCCCTCCTCCCAGCCCCTAGGAACCTCTGATCTACTTTGTCTTTTTGAATTTTCTATTCTAGATATTTTGTATAGGTAGAAATAGGTTATGTTTGCCCTTTTGCATCTGGCTCATTTCACTTAGCATGTTTTCAGGGTTCATCCGTATTGTAGCACAATCAGGAACTTCATTCCTTTTTATGGCTGAATAATCCATTGTATGTGTATATCACATTTTGTTTATCCATTCATCTATTGATAGGTATTTGGATTGTTTCCACCTTTTGGTTACTGTAAATAATGCTGCATTGAATATTGGCATATAGGGATCTGCTTGAGTCCCTGTTTGAAATTCATGCGGGTATGTGCCTAGAAGTGGATTGCTGGGTCATATGGTAATCTATGCTTAACTTTTTGAGGAACTGCCAAACTGCTGTTCCCAGTAGCTGTGCCACTTTACATTCTCACCTGCAGTATCAGAGGGTTCCAGTTTCACCATACACTTGGCATCAGTTGTTATACTCTGGTTTTTAAAAATTATAGTCATCCTTATCGGGTGTAAAATGGTATCTTATGGTTTTGACTTACATTTCCCTAATGACTAATGATGTTGAGTATCATTTCATGTGCTTATTGGCCATTTGTATATTTTTTTGCAGAAATACCCATTCAAGTTCTTTGCCTATTTTTAAATTGGGTTGTTTGTCTTTTTGTTGTTGAGTTACAGAGTTGTGTTTTTTTGTTGTTGTTTTGTTTTGTTTTGTTTTGAGACAGACTGGCTCTGTTGCCAGGCTGTTGCGCAACAGCGCAATCTTGGCTCACTGCAACCTCCGCCTCCCAGGCACAAGAGATTCTCATGCCTCAGCCTCCTGAGTAGCTGGGATTACAGGTGTGTGCCAACACCTCCAGCTAATTTTTGTATTTTTAGTAGAGATGGGGTTTTGCCATGCTGGCCAGGCTGGTCTCAAACTCTTGGCCTCAAGTAATCTGCCCACCTCAGCCTCTCAAAGTGCTGAGATTACAGGCATGAGCCACTGTGCCCAGCCTAAGTTACAGAGTTTTTAAATAATATATTCTGACCACCAGAGTTTTAAAAATATCTTGATATATTTGGGGGGGGGCATATTGATTTATATTTATAAGTAAAAGTAAATTTTATTTAAAAATTGACTTCTTGGCTATTATTTAATAGGACTGGATAAGAGTTTGGGCTGCATTTTAGAAACAATATTTTGTTATATAAGATTGAGGTAAAGAGGATTAGGGTTTTATCTCCTAGTCTTTGTCTCTGAAATTTTACATAAGTATTGTGTCTGCTTTCAATAATTTTTTTTTTACTCTTAATGTTTGCCGTTCAAGAATTGGCCCAGTAATGTTATATTGTCCGCTGTTGTTCCTTTCACTCAAAAATTACTAATAGATTTTTAAAGAAAATTTATATGTAAATATCCTTACTATTTGGTGAGATCACATTGTGTGTAATTACTTGATACAGGTTTCCCCTGTTAACAGCCAAATAATGAAGTTGATCTACAATCACAAATTCTCTGGAATCTGAACTAAATTGATAGACAGTCCTGACTCAGACAGTCACTAGTTTTCCATCTGATTTTAGTAGCCAGATGTGCCAGGTATAGGTGAGTTTGTGTAGTTGCTTTTAGAATTTATAAAAGAAACCAAATACGGTATTTGTAGCAGCTCAGATTAGTATGTGAATGATGCTTTCTAATAATATAATCTGTTATTGTGATTTAAAGCTATCAGGCTGCTGCTTATTTTTTACAATGGATCAAGTTTTATGGAACCATCTCTAAACACATAACAAAAGCTGAAGTACATTATAGAAAATCCTTTAGCCTGACCTGAAAATAGTACATGAATACATGAGTACACTTTTGGTTACCTATCCTGTCCTGATGGTGATTTGCAGGAGTACAAGGGCAAACTATTTTAGAAACATCTGGGGCTGGGCGTGGTGGCTCACGCCTATAAATCTCAGCACTTTGGGAGGCCAGGGCGGGTGGATCACGAGGTCAGGAGATCAAGCCCATCCTGTCTAACACGGTGAAACCCCATCTCTACTAAAAATACAAAAAATTAGCCAGGCGTGGTGGCACGTGCCTGTAGTCCCAGCTACTTGGGAGGCTGAGGCAAGAGAATCACTTGAACCCAGGAGTCGAAGGTTGCAGTGAGCTGAGATTGCACCATTGCACTCCAGCCTGGGTGACAGAGCGCGAGACACTATCTCAAAAAAAAAAAAAAGGTCTGGAATAATATGTATGTAGCTTCAAAATATATGTACTTTCATGCAGTATAGTCTAGCCGTCATTATAACTTGACTAATCGTTAGTAAGATAAATGAAATCTGAGTGTTATTTTTAAAGAAGCAGACCTAATTGTTTTGCTGTTTGTAGTTCCATGGATGGAAACTTAATGCGTGAGAAATAACATGAGCATTTTAAATTTTTATACATATATATATCTCCTGTGCCTAATCATTTAGTGGGTTGTCATTGTAGAATAGTTGTGAACACAATTTGATGATTTCTCTTAAAAGAAACCTTTATGTTGAAAGTATACAAGTTTTTTTGGTCATTTCTGTGGTGCTGATACAGAAAATTGTTTAATTTTTTATAACTTTATTGCCAAATGTTCATAATATATTAGGAAAAACAACTCCCATTATGGTAAAATCAAAGTAGAATTAAAATTTACATATATAACTAGGCATATTGAAATAAACATTTGTGAAATTTTGTTGTGAATGAATAATCGGAATGGTGTTTTGATTTTATTAGTACAATATTTGATGTTTGCTTGTTGTAGAACTAAACACAGGTCTACACTTGTTGGTAATAAAATGGTGAGTCACCATCATAATTGAGATCACTAAATTCAACTTGATTAAACTATTTAGGCCAAGGCTTTGGGTAGCAAGAAAAATGATTAAAATGTAAGTTTTTAAAAAATATTATCCTTGTAGTTTCTATCTTGTAGGTGAATTCATATTATAAGAAGCAGTTTTTCTTGGTCTCCAGTAATTGTGCTTCTTTGGGAAGAATGCAATTAGGATTTTATTTTATATAGAATTTTGCATAAGTATTATAGATAGCAAAGCCCCAGTAAGAATATTTTCACTGATTAGAAAAAAATTTCTATTTATCTTCACAAATGAATTTCATGGTACAGCAAGAAAAGTAAAAGATAATTGTTTGCACATATAAACTCGCACATTTTACAGCCTTAAATCCATTAAGATATAGTCTGTGGCCAGGCGCAGTGGCTCACGCCTGTAATCCCAGCACTTTGGGAGGCCAAGGTGGGTGGATTACCTGAGGTCAGGAGTTCGAGACCAGCCTGGCCAACATAGTGAAACCCTGTCTCTACTAAAAATACATAAAATTAGCTAGGTGTGGTGGCGGGCACCTGTAATCCCAGCTACTCGGGAGGCTGAGGCAGGAGAATCTCTTGAACCCAGGAAACGGAGGTTGCAGTGAGCCGAGACCGCACCATTGCACTCCATCCTGGGCAACAAGAGCAAAACTGTCTCAAAAAAAAAAAAGATAAGGTCTGGTACGGTGGCTCACACCTGTAATCCCAGCACTTTGGGAGGCTTGAGGTGGGAGCATTGCTTGAGCCCTAGAGTTCTAAACCAGCCTGGGCAATGTGGAGAAACCCTGTCTCTAAAAAAAAAAAAAATACAAAAAATTAGCCGGGCATGGGTGGCACATGCCTGCAGACCCAGCTACCCGGGAGATTGAGATAGGAGGATCACTTGAGCCTGGGAGGTTGAAGCAGCAGTGAGCCATGATTGCGCCACTGTATTCCAGCCTGGACCACCGAGTGAGACCCTGTCTCCCCCAAAAAAGGTCCATATACAAGTTTTCTAGGCTGTATACCAATATCTGAATACTCAGAATCTAAATTTTTAGGAATTGCTACTCACATCTTGGTTTTCTCTCCTGTTAGTATATTATTTTATAATTCACTAAAATGTGGGGGAAATAAGATTTTTTGTGTATTTAATTGGTTATATAAAATATATTTATATGTTAATATATAATGCATAGTAAAATAAATTTATAACATTTATAATTAGATATAGCCACTGGTAATAATTTTAAGTACAACTTAATATACTTGATCAAGCTCTTATAAAATGGTAGTGGTTAGTTGCTAAGTTGAGACCTATTCAAAAAGTATTAACATAATTTTCTTGTTCTTAAACTGCTGCTAATTCATTAAAACTCACTTGTTTTTCCTTTTCTTTATTTCAATAAATTTTCTTTCTTTTTTTTTTTTT
This sequence comes from Pan paniscus, assembly GCF_029289425.2. Classification (NCBI taxonomy): domain Eukaryota; kingdom Metazoa; phylum Chordata; class Mammalia; order Primates; family Hominidae; genus Pan; species Pan paniscus. Next base: position 36,131,996 of record NC_073264.2, on the reverse strand, counting down.
TTTGATACAGACTCTTGCTCTGTTGCCCAGGCTAGAGTACAGTGGTGCGACCTCGGCTCACTGCAACCTCTGCCTTCTGGGTTCAAGCAGTTCTCCTGCCTCAGCCTCCTAAGTAGCTGGGGCTACAGGCGCAGGCCACCAAGGCCGGCTAATTTTTGTATTTTCAGTAGAGACGAGGTTTCACCATGTTGGCCAGGCTAGTCGCAAACTAAACTAATGACCTCATGATCTGCCTGCCTTAGCCTCCCAAGGTGCTGGGATTACAGGTGTGAGCCACCACACCTGGCTGAAATTTTGTTACTGAGAACTCTTCTCGTTGCTTCGTTTGCTTTTTATTTTATCATATTGTTATTATTATTTTGAAGACGGAGTTTCGCTCTTGTTGCCCAAGCTGGAATGCAGTGGCACAATCTCGGCTCACTGCAACCTCTGCCTCCCAGTTCAAGCGATTCTCCTGCCTCAGCCTCCTGAGTAGCTCGGATTACGGGCACTCACCACCACACCTGGCTAACTTTTTGTATTTTTAGTAGAAACGGGGTTTCACCATGTTAGCCAGGCTGGTCTCCAACTCCTGACCTCAGGTGATCCACCTGCCTCGGCCTCCCAAAGTGCTGGGATTACAGGCGTGAGCCACTGTGCCCAGCCTGTTTGTTTTTTGAGACAGGGTCTTGCTCTGTCACCCAGGCTGGAGTGCAGTGACACAATCACAACTCACTGAAGCCTCCAGTCAGGCTCAAGTGGTCCTCCCATCTCAGCCTCCAAAGTAGCTGGGACCACACACACATGCCATCATATCCAGCTAGGTTTTGTGTGTGTGTGTGTGTTTTGTAGGTTTCCCCATGTTGCCCAGGTTGGTCTCAAACTCCTCAGCTCAAGTGATCCACAAGCCTTGGCCTCACAAAGTGCTGCGATTACAGGTGTGAGCCATCACACCCGGCCAGCAGTGCTTCTTTCTTTACATTTAGAATTCTCTATTTGATCTGTTCTCTTGGAACAGTGCTTTTCATACCACAGGTTGTTATGGCCCCATGTAGGTTGTGAAATTAACTTGGTAATGAACTTTAATAGAATAGAAAATACTAGATACTCCATATAGTACAGGTGCATATTTAAATACATCTACTGCTTTATGTATATACTGAGTCTTAGTGTAAAGTTACTTGGCCTTCCAACTTAGAATTTAATGCTATTGTAGGTAAATACTCTAGTTTTACTTGTTTAATTGTATCATATCCCTTTTGTGTTAAACACTTTCCCTGCTTTATGTGTGCTATATTTATGTAACTTTATATCTTATTCTCATTGCCAATGCTTCTCTTAATCATCTTACCATATCATTTTCTGCTCTTCTCTATAACCCCCACTTACATCCTCTTTACATTCACAGAGGTGGCATTTTCAGAATCCTACCTCTTCTCTCTATTGCTGCTACTTCCATTTAAGTCCATGCTGCAATCAGTTCTCAGTAGCTTTCTAACTGGTATTCCTGTTTACACTCTTGCCCCAGAGTGTCTTCCCCAGAGTGTCTTTTCCACATAGCAGCCAGAGTGATCCTTCTGAAGTGTAAGTTAAGTCATTATCACCTTATTATTAAAAATCCTCTAGTGACTACTCAATATCCAAAGTCTCATAATCTGGCACTGCTGCTACATCTCTGAATCTTCTTTCATTTTCCTTATTCATTCTGCTACTTGTCTAAATTGTGCATGCCTCCTTCCACCTCAGGGTTTTTACTTTTTTTCTCTTTTTTAAAAAATTCATTTCCCCAAGGTTTTTCATGAGTTGCTCCCTTTTTTTTGTTCCCCCCCTCCCCCCAGATCTCTGCTTAAATATCAACCTCTTTGAAGGCATACTCGGTCAACTTATCAGAGATCACTATCTGTATAAAATAATGGCTCCCCCACCCTGCACTCTGTTCTTTTCATAGCACTTATCACTTCTCCTGTTGTATATGTTTTTGTTTGCCTGTATGTCGTCACTGTTTCTATTTTGTTGACTGCTGAATCTTCACTATTTAGAGTAGTTTCTGGCATATTGCGGGCTCTTAACTATTGAATAAATAAATGAATACCCTCAAAGGGAAGAAAAGATGTGAAGTTGGTGGGGGGTAGGGATTAAATGTGTAGTCTCTTGGTCAATTAAACTACATTGTCTCCATTTTTATTCTTGGATTATATAGCTGTAAATAAAGTTTAAAAGCAAATCCAAGAACTTTTTTTATTTTTATTTTTTACTCTTTAAACTGGGTACTCTATGCTTCATCTCTAGTTACTTTCTTCACCCAAAGAAAATGTAGTGAATGAGTAGCTAAAATACCTACCTAAAACAAAATAGTGCTTTTTTCTGTTTTGGCTAATAGAATGGTGGAGGCAGGGAGCAGTAACTTATAAAACCCCAGTTAAAGTAAAAATGCATGGCCATGTACAGTGGCTCATGCCTGTAATGCCAACACTTTGGGACGCCAAGGTAGGAGGATCTCTGGGGGCCAGGAGTTTGAGGCTGCACTCAGCTTTGATGATTCCATTGCACTCCAGCCTGGGTGACAAGGCGAGACTCTGTCTCTTAAAAAAAAAAAAAATTTAAAATTTTGAAATATGTGGCCAAGCACAGTGTCTCATGCCTGTAATCCCTGCACTTTGGGAGGCCGAGGTAGGCAGATCACCTGAGGTCAGTAGTTCAAGACCAGCCTGACCAATGGTGAAACGCTACCTCTACCAAAAATACAAAATTAACTGGGCATGGTGGTGCATGCCTGTATCCCAGCTACTTAAGAGGTTGAGGCAGGAGAATAGTTTGAACCCAGGAGGCGGAGGTTGCAGTGAGCTGAGACTGCACCATTGCATTCCAGCCTGGGCAACAAGAGTGAGACTCCATCTCAAAAACAAACAAAAATTTTGAAATATGTGACTTTATTATAGTATATTCTTAGAAACTAGGTTTTCATTTAAAATTTCATTTTCCAAATTATTAACTGATTTGTGTCTTTTCCCTCTTCTTTTTAGGAAGAAAAAAGATGCAATTGATCCCTTACTATTCAAGTATAAAGTGCAACCCACTAAAAAAGAATTACATGAGTCTGCTATTGTTAAAGCAACACAAATCAGGTAAAACTCACTATCTTCTCAATAGTAGTTTAAAGTAGAATAATTATGTATGTTAGATTAAGAAGGTCTGATGTAGAACAAATGGGAAGTACTGTGATTGCTTTCCTTCTTAAAAATAAATGTACATTTATATGTTCATAGACTGATTAAAATAAATCCTAAGAATCCTGATGGAGGCCAGGTGCAGTAGCTCATGTCTGTAATCCTAGCACTTTGACAGGCCAAGCCAGGAGGATCACTTGAGGCCAGGAGTTCAGGACCAGCCTGGACTACGTGGCAAGACCCTGTCTCTATTAAAAAAAAAAAATCCTAATGGACTTATTGAGCCGTTTGTTTAGATGACTAACCCCAAATAGTCTTCTATCTAAATAATTAAAAAGGGTCCTATTTATGAAGTACTTTTCATGAGATAACTCAATTTTTAATGTTAATAAAGGTGCTTATAAACGTCACGTTTGTAGTATTCATTAGACAAACATTTGATCAGTTTTTTCCTATTCATTAAGAAAGTTAAATCATAAAAAATGAGTATCTTTAAAAAGTTCCTGTTTGAGGCCTAATCAAAGGAGACAGAAGTTAATGTAAGAAGCTGCTTTAGTGAGTAGTTAATACATAAAAGAACTGGCTTTAGGTTATACAGATATATTTTAGGAAAATCCCTATTGTTGTCTGTTGGGTTTAGGCTGTTAGTCATCTGAAAGCAAGATGATATCAGCCAGCTATCAACCTGCCACCTAGGAGTCAGTCTTGTATTTCATTTAGTGTAAAATAATTTTTGCTTATGTTCTCATCCCTTTTGTTCCATATATATTCATGTATGCAAATGAAAGTGATAATAATATAAGTATTAAGAGAATCCTGAGATAGATATATCACTTTCTGTGGCTGTATTGAGGTGTGTGTGGTTTGTTGGTTGGTTGGTTTTGGGGGGCTCATCATTAGTTTAAGATCTCTAGAGCATTCTACATTTTACTTTATATTCAAAAATAATATTCTAAAACTAATGTTTGATTATTCAAACTTCTAAAAATTTGTTTAGTTTATGGGCTAATGAATAGCAATTGTTGAGGCTACAGATATTTTCCTTATTCACAGTTGAGTTTTTTTCTTTTGCCTTTAGTTCAGGATATGTTATTTACATAATGTAATTCCCTATTTAATATTTTTCATTTTTCTATTTACTTTTTGACTTATACTTTAAATATAATTATTCTGCTAGGCCATGGTTACAGTCTTGGTTAGCTCATTTTCTTCCTAATTGGTAAGCCAAAGAATTACAAGGTGAGAAAGTTATACTTCATAATAAAAGACTTAAGTGACTTATAGCTCTTTGCTAGCATCAAAAAATAGTACAATACTTTTTTTTAAATAAAGAGATGGTAATATTCCTCTAATAAAGAAGAAGACTTGATATGCTAGAGTAGCACTGACAAGTAGAACTTTCTTTTATAATGGAAATGTTACATGTATGCTGTCCAACAGCCATGTGTCACTATTGAGCATTTGAAATGTAGCTAGAAAGAATGAGGGAACTGAGTTTTTAATTTTATTTATAAATAAACAATATGTGGCTGGTAGCTACCATGTAAACTAATGAAGTCCTTGAGGACTAGTTTCTTCAGTAGTCAACAAGTAATTACCTTCTCTTTACCAGCTTGCAGAGATATAGCAGAGTCCTTGTTCTCATGGAGCTTTAAGTCTAGGAAAAGAATATAGTCATCCTTGGTTATCTGTGTGGGAGGGAAATCTTTGAATGTTCAAGTTTCATAAAATGGTGTAGTATTTGCATTTAACCTACACACATCTTCCCATATACTTTAAATCATCTCCAGATTACTTATAATACCTAATACAATGTAAATGAAGTGTAAATCATTGTTATACTGTATTGTTTAGGGAATACTGACAACAAAAAAAGTCTGCACATGTTTAGTACAGATGCAGTTTTTATTTTCTCCAAATACTTTCGATCTAAGGATATGGAGGGCTAACTGTATACATTTTTGGGGAGGCCACTACTTAAAAATCATATATTGTTTATTCACTTATAGGAGCTTTTAACGGCTTTTTCTTGAAAGGAATACATTGAACTCAATTAAAACATTTACTTTTTCCCAAAAATACTTCTATTTCTTTTCTATTGGTTTTGTTTTGTTTGTGGTGGTGTTTGGTACTCTTGTGGTTGTTTTTAATTGGGGGGCAAGGGAGAATAAAAAACAGTATGTTTTAGAATATTAATTTTAAGCCTCTTTTAATTTTCATCCCACTAATTTGCTGGTTGTCATGAGATTTAAATACAAAATGTTTTAAAATTTGATACAAGCTATGTTCAACTTTGTTTACAATATCCATTTGAATATTGATTTGCAGCACTTAATACGATTTCTGGTAGTCTACTGATTTTAATTTTTTTTGTTTTGTTTTGCTTTGTTTTTTTGAGACAGAGTCTCACTCTGTCTCCGAGACTAGAGTGCAGCAGCACGATGTCGGCTCACTGCACCCTCGGCCTCCCAGGCTCAAGCGATTCTCCACCCTAAGCCTCCTGAGTAGCTGGGATTACAGGCATGTGCCACTACCGCCCAGCTAATTTTTTTTGTATTTTTAGTAGAGATGGGGTTTCACCATGTTGGCCAGGCTGGTCTCGAACTCCTGACCTCAAGTGATCCACCCTCCTCAGCCTCCCAAAGCGCTGGGATTACAGGTGTGAGCCACTGTGCCTGGCCTGATTTTAATTTTTAAGAGAATTTTAATGGTTATATTTGTAGGGGTAATCTAATTTTATAAAATTTGATTTACTCTCTATAGTATATTTTCCTTAAAGTTTGTTTTGTTTTGTTTTTTTTTGAGACAGAGTCTTGCTCTGTCGCCCAGGCTGGAGTGCAGTGGTGTGATCTTGGCTCACTGCCTCCCGTGTTCATGCTATTCTCCTGCCTCAGCCTCCCGAGTAGCTGGGACTACAGGCACGCGCCACCACACCCTGCTAATTTTTTGTATTTTTAGTAGAGACAGGGTTTCACCGTGTTAGCCAGGATTGTCTCGATCTCCTGACCTCGTCATCCACCCGCCTCGGCCTCGCAAAGTGCTGAGATTACAGGCGTGAGCCACTGCGCCCGGCTCTTGAAGTTTGTTTTCTCAGTGGCCCCTAAACAACAAATGCATATTGCTGTTTTTGTAATAGACTTTTTATAATAGATTCACTCATGTAGATCTTATAACTTCCTGATAAATACCTCTGTAAAAGTTTCTTGTAACTTCTACATAAATACTGTTAGAAGATGAAGTGTGTCCTTTGATTCCTAGGCTTTCTGAAATTCAGGTTACAAATTTACAGAGATTATGGAGTTGGGGTTGAACTCTTTGATGCTAACACTACCCCTCTTTGACTTCCTTGCCTCCTGTAGCCGGAGAAAACACCTATTTTCTCGTGATAAACTAAAGCTTTTTCTGAAGCAACACTGTGAACCACAAGATGGAGTCATTAAAATAAAGGTAATCAAATAATGAAATTATTTGTTGGAAGACAGAAAACAAAATGGGTAGTGTTATAAAGTTATAACATTGCTGAAATGTTATTTCAAAGATGATTAAAGATTGCTCTCTTTTAATCTGGAGCCAAATTTTAGTACTTTTGGAAAATATTGGATTAATTACTATTTCTAAAATTGCTGGAATCGCTAGGTGGTTCAGTTACTACCACTTATAAAAAAAATCAACAAGGACAGGTGAAAATAGAAAATTTGGAAAAAGAAAAGTTATCAGGTGGGGCAACTATAGCTTCCTAATACCTATAGTGTGGTTCTCGCTTACAAAGAATAGACAGATCAAAGAACAATGCTAAACAGAGCCTACTAGATAACAGAACACTGTATAATAAAAAGAGCATTGGCTGGGCACCGTGGCTTACTCCTGTAATCCTTGCACTTCAGGAGGCCAAAGTGTACATACTGCTTGAGCCCAGGAGACCAGCCTGGAGACCAGCCTGGGAAACATGGCAAACCCTGTATCTACAAAAATTAGAAAAATTAGCTGGGTGTGGTGGTGGGTAACTGTAGTCCCAGCTACTTAGGAAGCTGAGGTAAAAGGATCACCTGAGCCTGGAGAGGTCAAGGCTGCTGTGAGCTGTGATTGTATCACTGCACTCCAGCCCGGACAACAGAGTGAGACCCTGTCTCAAAATAATATAATAATAATAATAATAAATAAAAATAAAAAGTATCATGCTAATACTAAGCAGACAGATTATATTTTGTCTATAACCATTAAGAGAGGAAAAAGTCAAGTTTTAGAGATTTCACATTGCACACTAAATAAAAAGTTAAATGGTAAAACTCAAAGTAATTTTTTAAAATGCAAAATATTCAACTTTTATTGGGATAAAGACACACTAAGTGAAAAAAGCAATAGAATGGGGCCTCATGCCTGTAGTCCCAGCTACTCCGAAGGCTGAGGTGGGAGGATCACTTGAGCCTGGGATTTCAGCCTATCAGAAGGTGGGAGGAGGGAGAGGATGGGAAAAAATAACTAATGGGCACGTGCTTAAAACCTGGGTGATAAAGTAATCTGCACAACAGAACCCCCATGACACATGTTAACTACGTAACAAACCTGCAAATGCACCCCTGAACTTAAAATAAAAGTTTAAAAAGGCAGTAGCATGGGTTAGAGAGATGTATGCATTTGTCACAAATCAGCTCCTGCATGTGTTAGATTTGTGCATTTCACTGTATATAAATGTTTAAAAAGAAGAGAAACTTTAAAAAAAAGAATGAGTTTATGCGAAAAGTTAACATTTCAGGTCTCTAGAGGCAAGATTGATAAATAAAAATGGACACTTGGTTAACTATTGGAATAATAAAGTTAAATCTAACTCAAAAGAAATGAAACAAATTTTAATGTTAAACATGATGAGGTACTTAGGAGAAATAGAAAAAAAAATACCAAGGATGAGATTGAGCATAAACATAGGTTTTAAAATGTCATGAATAAGTGAGCCAAGATTGCGCCACTGCACTCCAGCCTGGGCAACAGGAGACTCTGTCTAAGGGAAAAAAAAAAAAAAAGTCATGCGTAGATTTCAAGGGCAAGCGCTGGGGGAAAAATACCTTGAGTAAATACCATGAAGAACGCAAATTAACTAGAGAAACATAAGCACCCCAGTAGGAAAATGGTCAAATAGATATGACTAAAATTCACCGTGGATGAAATATAAAAACTTGAAAACGTAAGATAGCATCATCTGAAAAATAATTTTTTAAAAATGTGAGCATATTTATGTATCTGCCTTGATAAGATTCAATTATGCTCTGTCTATAGCATTATCAGGCAGCCATATTAAATGATGCTTACAAAAAGTTTTAATGATTTAGATACTTGCAATAAATGGCTAGAACAGTGCCTGACACGTGGTAGGCAATCGATATATGTGAATAGTTGTATATGTATATTGTAAACAGCCAGTTGGCCAATTCCTCTAATTTGCAAAGATTTCTTACACATCAATGAGCAAAGATGACCCAATTGGAAAATGGTGATAAAAGACATCAGCAAATATTTCACCAAGGAAAAAGTCAGTGAACATGGAAAGAAGCTCAACTTAATAAATAAATGGGAATTAAGGTCACAATAAACATTTTTCACTTAGAGTGTAATAGAAGATTATTAATGGATATGCTGGTGTATTAATCCATTCTCACACTGCTATAAAGACATACCTGAGACTGGGTAATTCATAAAGAAAAGAGGTTTAATCAGCTCACAGTTTTGTGGGCTGTACAGTCTTCTGCTTCTGGGGAGGCCTCAGGAAACCTACAATCATGGCGGAAAGCAAGCACATCTTCACATGGCTGGCAGGAGACAGCGTGAAGTGGGAGGTGCTACATACTTTCAAACAACCAGATCTCATGAACAGCAAGGGGGAAGCCTGCTCCATGATTCAGTCACCTCCTACCAGGCCTGCCCTTTAACACTGGGGAGTACAATTCCACATGAGATCTGGGTGGGGACACAGAGCCAAATTATGTCAGCACAGCACTTTGTGAGCAAGCACACAAAGTTTGATAACCAGTTTTGGTGAGCATAGACTGCTGTTAGGAGTACCTACAAGTACACAAAGATGTGGGTTTTGTGTATTGTGTGTATGAATAAGGAACTTTGGCAATTAATGTACTAAAACGTATTTTGTCCTTTATGAGTGTGATATTTGGGAAGAAACCACCCATGTGCTTTATTTCATATTTAAGGTGCAATTCTGTAGACAATTACATAATTCTATTCTGTAGATAATCCTGTTACCCCACATAATTCAGAGGTTATGTGGGATGGAATATGATCATTTTAATGAAATCTTCTTTAATGGGAAATTTTGATAGATTCTTGATTTATTATCATGGCCAGAACTGGTGGAATTCCAGGTGTTTAAAGCTGTGCTCTACCTACAAAAATAATTATACACAAAATACCCTTTTCTGTTTTGTTAACTTTTTGTATTTTGTGTCATTATTTTCTCACACATTTCCTGAAAGGTATTTCAGTAAATGGCACTTGCTTTTGTTCACTTGTTTGAGAGGAAGAATGATGATCTTGGCCATTAGGTCAAAAATAACAAAAAGTCTAGGGTTGCACATGGATAAAAGGTAAGCAAGACTGGGCGCAGTGGCTTATGCCTATAATCCCAGCACTTTGGGAGGCCAAGGCGGGCAGATCACTTGAGGTCAGGAGTTCGAGACCAGCCTGGCCAACATGGTGAGACCCTGTCTCTACTAAAAATACAAAAATTAGCCAGATGTGGTGGCACGCACCTGTAATCTCAGCTACTCCGGAGACTGAGGCAGGAGAATCACTTGAACCTAGGAGGCAGAAGTTGCAGTGAGCCGAGATCATGCCACTACACTCCAGCCAGGATGACAGAGCAAGATTCTGTCTCAAAATAAATAAATACGTAAATAAAATTAAAATAAAAAAACTTTAAAAGGCAAACAAATTCTAGATACAAGGTAAAAGGAGATAAACTCTTGGATTTAATAATTATTCTAGAACCACACCATTTCTGGCAAGAATGAGGTTGACTTCTGAACTTAAATTCTTTGTTTAAGCTTTATAGGAATTTGCAAGTATTTCTGCTTTTATCAAGACTAGAGGGATGTAATGGGAAATTTGATATATTAAGTAGTTAAGTTATTACTCTACCCTGGGAGGAAAATCTAAATAAATGTTCAGCAGTTGGCAAATGGTTAAGAAAAATTTATCAGGTTAATACAGTAGATTTTTAATGTTAAATATATGGATTGATTATTCATTTACATAGATTGATTATTCATTTATGTAGAAAATCTCACAAAATTTGTCAAAGCAAAACAAATTATTGTATAATATATATGTAATTTTGAAATACAAGAAACTGTACAACCATTCTTGAGGTATTTTATTGTAATCTTTGAATTGTAGTTTTCTTTCTGGTAAGGCTAATTAATTATATAGTGGAAAAAGGATTGGTTAAACCAACTAAAATGTATTTTACTACACAATAATGCATAAAATTCTAATGTTTTTATCCTTATCTTTTTTTTTTTTTTTCCTGAGATGGAGTCTTACTCTGTCACCAGGCTGGAGTGCAGTGGCACGATCTCTGCTCACTGTAACCTCCACCTCCCAGATTCAAGTGATTCTCCTGCCTCAGCCTCCCGAGTACCTGGGACTACAGACGTGTGCCACCACACCCAGCTAATTTTTGTATTTTTAGTAGAGATGGGGTTTCACCATATTGGGCAGGATGGTCTCGATCTCTTGACCTCATGATCCGCCCGCCTCGGCCTCCCAAAGTGCTGGGATTACAGGCATGAGCCACTGTGCCCAGCCTATCCTGATCTTTTAACAGCATTAATAGTGGCCATATGACATGTTAGGGCATATCTGTATGTTGTTTACTAATGTGTTATTATTGTACCCTATGTCTTTGTTTTATTAAGGCATCTTCTCTTTCAACGTATAAAATAGCAGAACAAGATTTTTCTTATTTCTTCCCTGATGATCCACCCACATTTATCTTCAGTCCTGCTAACAGACGAAGAGGGAGACCTCCCAAACGAATACGTATTAGTCAAGTAAGTACAGAATTGATTAAAACTACATTTTCACTGTTAGTAAAACAGTATTCAGAATCAAGAAGTATGTTTGTCTCCCCTCACATCCATAGCCTAGAGGAAGAAACTCATTACCTCACCAAAAAGTATGTAAGTGTGTACTATATGTTGATAACTGCTCAGCCATGAGGCTTGTAGAAGTTTCAGGTGTGAATTAGATATGACTTTCATACCACAAGGATTCTATACCAAAGTGGAAGCAAGCACATAAGCAATTACTGAAATGTAAAGCAGGGAATAAACTATGGGATTGAAGTGTAAAATAAAGAGCAATAAATTCTGACAGGAAGAAGCTATAGGGGGCTTTAAAAAAGCAATAATGCAGCCGGGCACAGTGGCTCTTGCCTGTAATCCCAGTACTTTGGGAGGCTGAGGTGGGTGGACATTTGAGTCTTGGAGTTCTAGACTAGCCTGGACAACATGGCAAAACTGTCTCTACTAAAAATACAGGAGCCTGAGGCACGAGAATTGCTCAAACCCGGGAGGCAGACAGAGGCTGAGGTTAATGTGAGCCCAGATCATGCCACATTGCACTTTAGCCTGGACAACAAAGCCAAGACTCCATCTTCAAAACAAAACAAAACAAAACAAAACAAAAAACTACACAAATTAATTAGGTTAGAGACATTCTTAGAAGAAATAAAATAAAAATAAAATTTGACATTGGCCACAAGAATTTTTCTGGTATGTCTTTTTTCTGCATCTTTTATATTTGATATTTACACCATCTAGTTTATAAAGTAAGCTGAAAGTTTGTTTTTCTAATGCATTTTTAAGGCTCTTTCTATATATTACCAGTTTTTCCTGAGATATTCTTGTAATAATTTATAGAGCTACAGAGTTAACTCATGTTCTGTTTATTACTAAGATTAGAGTTATTAACAGTTCAGTAACACTTTTTTTTTTTTTTTGAGATGGAGTCTCACTCTGTCACCCATGGTGGAGTGCAGTGGCACGATCTTGGCTCACTGCAACCTCCACCTCCTGGGTTCAAGCAGTTCTGCCTCAGCCTCCTGAGTAGCTGGGGCTGCCGGTGCATGCCACCACGCCCAGCTAATTTTTGCATTTTTAATAGAGATGGGGTTTCACCATGTTGGCCAGGCTGCTCTCAAACGCCCAACCTCAAGTATTCTACCCGCCGTGGCTTCCCAAAATGCTAGGATCACAGGCATGAGCCACTGTGCCTGGCCCAATTATACTTTAGAATAAAAACTCATTTTAGACTGGGCACAGTGGCTCACACCTGTAATCCTAGCACTTTGGGAGGCTGAGGTGAGTAGCCCACTTGAGGTCAGGAGTTCAAGACCAGCCTGGCCAACATGGCAAAACCCTGTATCTACTAAAAATACAAAAAAAATTAGCCAGGTGTGGTGGCACATGCCTGTAATCCCAGCTACTCGAGAGGCTGAGGGAGAAGAATCACTTGAGCCCAGGAGGCAGAGGTTGCAGTGAGCCGAGATCACACCACTGCACTCCAGCCTGGGGGATAGAGCGAGACTTTGTCTCAAAAAAATAAAAAAATCGTTTTAGTATAAAGAAAGTGTAATTGGTGAGAGTTTTAAATTTTTTGCTTTTTATTCTTACTATAAGAACCAGGCATACTATTTTGGTTTGTTTTTTAGGAGGACAATGTTGCTAATAAACAGACTCTTGCAAGTTATAGGAGCAAAGCTACTAAAGAAAGAGATAAACTTTTGAAACAAGAAGAAATGAAGTCACTGGGTGAGTTTTAACATTTGTTTCCAAAAGCTAATTAGGAATAAGAAAGAATATTTCTCTGTGCCTGAGTGGGGGATGTTTCCGAAATGGCATGTTTCTGGTTAATTGTTTTGAAGTGCAGTTATTTTTTCTATCAGATAACTATTGTTTATTTGTTTGTTTGCTTGTTTTATAAATAAGACTGCTTCATCTCTTAAAATTTCATGGTCTTGCATATTCCCTATTAAATTGCTTAGTGCTAGATTAAGCAGAAGTTTGAGTTTCCAGGGCTTACAAACTGGGGCTATTTTGTTTGATTCACACAGCCTTTTAAAACATTGCTTCCCAAACTTGAATGTACATATGAATCACTTGGGGATCTTGTCAAAATGATGAAGATTCTAAATTAGTAGGTCTGGTGGGGGAATGAGATTCTGCATTTTTTAACAAGGTGATGATAACCTTGCTGCTGGTCTTCAGATCACACTTTGGGTATTAGGGCTTTCAAAGGCACAGATATGTTTGTCCCAGTACTGTAGTTTGTCATAAACTTAGCCAATTTGCTTCTCCTGTTTTAATAATCTGCTGGCTCCCTGTAGGAATTTTAAGAGTCTCTACTAATCTCATTTAACTTTAAATTATTTCAAGGATTCTGTTGTTACATCAAAAAAATTGCCAAGTGTTATTTTGTCTATATATATAGTTCTAAGTTTGATTTTTCTTCACAGCTTTTGAAAAGGCTAAATTAAAAAGAGAAAAAGCAGATGCCCTAGAAGCGAAGAAAAAAGAAAAAGAAGATAAAGAGAAAAAGAGGGAAGAATTGAAAAAAATTGTTGAAGAAGAGAGATTAAAGAAAAAAGAAGAAAAAGAGAGGCTTAAAGTAGAAAGAGAAAAGGTATTCATTTGAGTATATTAGCTATACTCTCTACATATAGTAATACTACTTTACATATCTACATCCATGGTTGATTTTTAAATGCTTTTACTACTTTCATTCACATTTATGAGTGTGCATAGAAAGTTGATTGGTTTATCTCCCTTTTGCTTTGGAAAATTTAACATGCCTTTACGCATCACTTAAAACCTCTTTTAGAATGCAGTTCTAAATGATTTCATTGTTTAGACTTCCAAATTTAGGGAAGATGATATATGTAAAAGTTTATATGTAAACCTTTAAGAGGTAAAATACGCAGTTTGAAAAATAAAATAGGCCGGGTGCAGTGGCTCACGCCTGTAATCCCAGCACTTTGGGAGGCCAAGGCAGGCAGATCATGAGGTCAGGAGTTCGAGACCAGCCTGGCCAGGACGGTGAAACCCCATCTCTACTAAAAATACAAAACTTAGCCGGGCATGGTAGTATGCGCCTGTAATCCCAACTACGAAGGAGGTTGAGGCAGGAGAATCGCTTGAACATGGGAGGTGGAGGTTACAGTGAGCCAAGATCACGCCATTGCACGCCAGCCTGGGCAACAGAACAAGACTCCGTCTCAAAAAAAAAAAAAAAAGAATAATGTTCTTATCCTACTTGAAAAATAAGGTGTAATAATAGTGTTTCAGCAAATCTTTGATTGTGGTCTTCAGTGATACATATTCCTTAGAGAATTCTATAGCTGGTTTCCTCCAAAGTCAGTCATTTTCAGAGATTTCTTGGGATATTCACAAGTAGCCTTAGAGGATCATATTACATGCTCTGTGCTCATTTTAGTTGTCTGTCGTCTCCCTTGAATTTTGTTTTTTAATTATACTTTAAGTTCTAGGGTACCTGTGCACAATGTGCAGGTTTGTTACATAGGTATACATGTGCCATGTTCATTTGCTGCACCCATTAACTCATCATTTACATTAGGTATTTCTCTTAATGCTATCCCTCCCCCCTCCCCCCACCCCACAACAGGCCCTGGTGTATGATATTCCCCATCCTGTGTCCAAGTGTTCTCATTGTTCAAGTCCCACCTATGAGTGAGAACATGCGGTGTTTGGTTTTCTGTCCTTGTGATAGTTTGCTGAGAATGATGGTTTCCAGCTTCATTCATGTCCCTGCAAAGGACATGAACTCATCCTTTTTTGTGGCTGCATAGTATTCCATGGTGTATATGCACCACATTTAGTTAATTCAGTCTATCATTGATGGACATTTGAGTTGGTTCCAAGTCTTTGCTATTGTGAATAAGTGCCACAATAAACCTATGTGTGCATGTGACTTTATAGTAGAATGATTTATAATCCTTTGGGTATATACCCAGTAATGGGATGGCTGGGTCAAATGGTATTTCTTGTTCTAGATCCTTGAGGAATCGCCACACTGTCTTCCACAATGGTTGAACTAGTTTACACTCCAACCAACAGTGTAAAAGCATTCCTATTTCTCCACATCTTCTCCAGCATCTGTTGTTTCCTGACTTTTTAATGATTGCCATTCTAACTGCTGTGAGATGGTATCTCATTATGGTTTTGATTTGCATTTCTCTGATGACCAGTGATGAGCATTTTTTCATGTGTCTTTTGGCTGCATAAATGTCTTCTTTTGAGAAGTGTCTGTTCATGTCCTTCGCTCGTTTTTTGATGAGGTTGTCTGGGTATCACCAGTGGAGCCTGCAGAACAGCAAATATTGCAGAACAGCACATATTGCTGCCTTATCCTTCCTCTGGAAGCTTCGTCCCAGAGGGGCACCTACCCATATGATGTGTCAGTTGGCCCCTACTGGGAGGTGTCTCCCAGTTAGGCTGCACAGGGGTCAGGGACCCACTTGAGGAGATGGTCTCTCTGTTCTCAGAGTTCAAAAACCATGCTAGGAGCTGCCAGACAGGGATGTTTAAGTCTGTAGAAATTTCTGCTGTCTTTTGTTCAGCTACACCCTGCCCCCAGCGGTGTGGTCTACAGACACAGCAGGCCTTTCAGAGCTGCAGTGGGCTCCGCCCAGTTTGAGCTTTCCCAGCAGCTTTGTTTACCTACTCAAGCCTCAGCAATGGCGGACACGCCCCTCAGCAGTGGCGGACGCCCCCTCCCCCTGCCAGGCTACTGCCTCGCAGATCGATCTCAGACTGCTGCACTAGCAGTGAGCAAGGCTTTGTGGGCATGGGAGCCGCTGAGCCAGGCGCGGGATATAATCTGCTGGTGTGCCGTTTGTTAAGACTGTTGGAAAAGCGCAGTATTTGGGCGGGAGTGTCCCGATTTTCCAGGTGCAGTCTGTCAAGGCTCCCCTTGGCTAGGAAAGGAAAATCCTCTGACCCCTTGCACTTCCCGGGTGAGGCGATGCCCGCCCTGCTTCGGCCCGCCCTGCTTCGGCTTGCCCTGCTTCGGCTCGCCCTCCATGGGCACCAGTCCCAATGAGATGAACCAGGTACCTCAGTTGGAAATGCAGAAATCACCGTCTTCTGCATTGATCATGCTGGGAGCTGCAGACTGGACCGGCCATCTTGGAATGGAAACCAGATGTTTGTCAAATAGGCCGTGAAGGTGGTGCAGGAAGTCTAATATAAGTTTACTCCAGAAAACATAGAGGACAGAAAAATCACCAGAAATCTGATGGTAACATTAGAGATAGAATTAACACTTTTTTTTTTGAGATGGAGTGTCACTCTGTTGCTCAGGCTGAAGTGCAGTGGCTTGATCTGGATTCACTGCAACCTCTGCCTCCCAGATTCAAGCAATTCTCCTGCCTCAGCCTCCCAAGTGGCTGGGACTAGAAGTGCCCACCACCACGCCAGGCTAATTTTTGTATTTTTAGTAGAGATGGGGTTTCACCATGTTGGCCAGGCTGGTCTCGAACTCCTGACCTCAAGTGATCTGCCCGCCTCGACCTCCCAAAGTGCTGGGATTACAGGCATGAGCCACCGCACCTGGCCAGAGAGAATTAACACTTTGATTTGTTTATTTCTAGTCTTTATCCTCTGCCTTAAAAAAACAGATCACTCACCATTTAAAGTTTTATATGCTTTTTTTATCTAACATGATCATAAACATTCTTTCATGTTATTAAATAATCTTAAGTGGAATTTTTAATGACTGCATAACTCATTAAATAGTCATAGCTAAGTGCTTTAAATCATACGGCTGTGTTCAAATTTCTGAATAGTCTTTTTTTTTGGACTATGTCCCAGGATAAATTTGTAGAAGTAGAATAAATCAAAGATTAAGAATATTTTTAAAACTTTCTATACATACACATAACTAAGTATTTCCCAAGCATGTGCTTATTTACACTGTTAGCAACAATGAATTAGAATGTTAACCTTATTTGATCCTATAAGAATTATTTCTGAGGTTGGGGGTGGATAATTTATTTAAGCGGACTATTCAAGTTACAGCAAGTTCCGTAACTATCTAGGCGTTTTATGTTGAAAATTTGATAAGTGCACATCTGTTAACCTCTGTTCTTCCTAAATTTCAAAGAAGAGAATAATAACATATTAAGTATACTTACTGGAAAAAATAGTAAAATATTTGATTTACACTGTTTTATTAGAGACATTTAGCAGTTAATATTTATCTTGCAATTTCAAACACCAGAATCAAAAAGTAAGGGTTTCAAAAGACCGAGTGAGTAAGAGAAATAGCCTGAATTACAAGAAATAAGTCCATCTATTCTAATATTGTTGCTTTTAATTATTGTTCCCTCTTTGTGTCTCTAGGCTGTTATCAGATTCAAATGAATCTTGAAAATGACAAATGTATTACAAACATAAGGGGAAGTTTCATTTTAGGCAGTCTAATAATTTATTTTGCTAGGATCTTATTGATAGGAAGTAGAGGGAAAGCTATAGATCAAGTCAGATTAAATTAATATTTATTCAAGAGCTGCCCAGGCTGGAGTACAGTGGTGTGATCTCAGTTCACCCCAACCCTCTCCTCCCGGGTTCAAGGCTTCTTCTGCCTCAGCCTCCTGAGTAGCTGGAACAACAGGTGCGTGCCACCACGCCCAGCATGCATATATGTGTATGTGTGTGTGTGTGTGTGTGTATGTATGTATGTATATGTGTATGTATATGTGTTTGTATTTTTAGTAGAGATGGAGTTTCGCCATTTTGGCCAGGCTGGTCTCAAACTTCTGATGTCAAGTAATCCACCTGACTCTGACTCCCAAAGTGCTGGGATTACATGTGTGAGCCACTGCACTCAGCCCATTTTCAGTCTTTATAGTATTATTTTGATAGGTATTATTTTGATCAGTGGTTCTAAAACTTTAGCGTGTATTAAAAACCACCAGAAGGGCTTGCTAGAACACCAGTTGCTAAGTCCTAACCTCAGAGTTACTGCTTCAGTAGGTATGGGGTAAGGTCCAAGTATTTGCATTTCTAACAAGTTCTCAGGAGATGCCGATGCTGCCATATAAATTTCTTACATGAATTGTTATTAACTTTTAAAAATTTTTAGGAAAGAGAGAAGTTACGTGAAGAAAAGCGAAAGTATGTGGAATACTTAAAACAGTGGAGTAAACCTAGAGAAGATATGGAATGTGATGACCTTAAGGTATAAACATGTTATGTGATGTTTAGCACACACAGGTTTTACATGTCCTATGTGGCTTTGCTGATGAAATCATTCTTATTTAATAGCAGCCTCTTTTCTTTATATTTGACCGAGAGGAAATAGCTAGTTAAGCAAATGTTCACACTTAGAATTCCAAGGTAGCATTGTTAGTGTTTTATAATCAGCTTTGATAATGATTCTTATTCTGTAGAAATAATAGGTCAGTTTGTGTGATCCTCAATAATCCAAAAACCACTGTAGCCAGGCATGCATTTAGCTTGATTGCTAGGTAAGGATTCTGCCTATTTCCAGAAATGGCCAAAGTGTCCAAATCAAACTCATTCAACTTGGCTTATAAAGAATAATTTCAGTAAATCAAAATTAGTAGATGGTAGATTAATTATGTTCCAAATCATAAGGAGATACTACATTGAAGGTAGTATTTCACAGCTGATTTGACTTCAGAATGTGGGTTAAGAGACTCTTACTAGGAAATATAGTCAGAAATACACTCAGCCTAAAGTTATGTTCTTAGTATAAGGAAGAAAATGTTCCTTTCTCCCAGTCCCTTGTCAGGAACTGTGATTTAGTAAAGTTGGAACAAGTTCAGGACATCTGTAATTTTAGAAGTTTCAAAGGTGATTGTGATAAACAGCAAGGGTTGAGAACCAGCAGCTTACAAATAATACTTCTTAATAGTTAGGTAAAAAGTATGTCATCTCTGCCTTTTAAGTTTTCCTGCTCTTGGTTCAAATAGTTATATAGATTGTTTAATCTTTCAGGAACTTCCAGAACCAACACCAGTGAAAACTAGACTACCTCCTGAAATCTTTGGTGATGCTCTGATGGTTTTGGAGTTCCTTAATGCATTTGGGGAACTTTTTGATCTTCAAGATGAGTTTCCTGATGGAGTAACCCTAGGCAAGTGCTTTAGTTATCTATCGCTACATTATAGTTCATCCTAAAATTAGTGGCTTTAAAAAAAACAAGCCACCTTGTGAAGTTCTGTGGGGGCACTGGAGTTGGGATCTCTCTGGTCTGGCTAGATGTTCAAAATGGCTTCTTCTCACACAGGTCTGGTGCCTCGGTCCTCTTCATGTGGCCTTTCATTTCATCAGAGTATCTCATACTTATTATGTGGCACCTGGGGGCTCTAAGAAGCAGGAAGCAGAAACTGCTAGCCCTCTTAAAGCCTAGGCCTGGAATTGGCACAGCCTTACTTCTGCCACATTCCATTGGTCAGAGCAGTGAGAGGCCACCGTGGGATTCAACAGGATTGTGGAATAGACTCCACTTCTTGAGCAGGGAGTGGTATATGGGTGTTTGCAGACAGGTTATTGCCTACCTTTATTTGTAATTCTCTTTGGCCTGTATACTTATATACTTTTACTTTGTATAAACATTTATAATGAGTTTAGTATAAGGAAAGATTTGGATCAAATTTTGAATTTTTGGCTGTCACATGGTAAAATAATTTTCTTAAAATCCATGTAGAGACTTTGAAATAGAGAATTATAATGCCACTCATTTTTTCTTTTTCTTGAGACAGTCTTGCTCTGTCACCTAGGCTAGAGTGCAGTGGCGCAATCTCGGCTCACTGCAAGCTCCACCTCCAGGGTTCAAGCGATTCTCCTGCCTCAGCCTCCCAAGTAGCTGGGACTACAGGCACCTGCCACCATGCCCAGCTAATTTTTTTCTTTTTTTTTTCTTTTTTTCTTTTTTTTCTTTTTGAGACGGAGTCTCGCTCTGTCGCCCAGGCTGGAGTGCAGTGGCGTGATCTTGGCTCACTGCAACCTCCACCTCCGGGGTTCAAGCAATTCACTGCCTCAGCCTCCCGAGTAGCTGCAATTACAGGCACCCATCACCAAGCCCAGCTAATTTTTGTATTTTTAGTGGAGACAGGGTTTCACCATTTTGGCCAGGCTGGTCTTGAACTCCTGACCTTGTGATCCGCCCGCCTCGGCCTCCCAAAGTGCTGGGATTACAGGCGTGAGCCACCACACCTGGCCCAATTTTTTTGTATTTTTAGTAGAGATGAGGTTTCACCATGTTAGCCAGGATGGTCTCAATCTCCTGACCTCATGATCCACCCGCCTTGGCCTCGCAAAGTGCTGGGATTACAGGCGTGAGCCACTGCGTCTGTCCTATAATGCCACTCTTATTTTAATAAAAGTATATTCTTTAGGAGGGCTTTCAAATTCTTTTATTTCTCCTTATGTGGTGGATGAAGTAAGAATCATTGTGTCTTATAGATCAAGGAGGTCTAAACAGTGCTGGTTTAGGTGAGATGAATTAGATAAAAAACATTTATTTATGACTTAGACATAATATTAGGATTAAAACCTAATGCGGATAATGACCTCTTCTATGCCCTATTTGCACATACATAGCCCTCAGGAACAGTGGCACAATAACAAATATTTGCATTGTTCAGATTAGAATAAAATTGTAATTTTTAAAATGTGCCTTAATTTGTGCCTTAAATTTAAATTTAAATGAAATATGTTGATCTGTTGAGGCTATTTTGACTTACTTGAATGAGGTGACTTTGGCTTACAATTTTATTGTATTTTATTGTAATCATTATAAATTCTTATTTTGGCTTGGATAATACTTGGTTATACTTTCATAAATTGATGCTTAAGAAAATAGTTGCACATACTATTGTTGATGACATGTTTATTCCAGTGGAGTTGTTTTTTCAGTACATGAACAGAACTTTAAATTCATTTTAAACATTTTATTCACAGAAGTATTAGAGGAAGCTCTTGTAGGAAATGACAGTGAAGGCCCACTGTGTGAATTGCTTTTTTTCTTCCTGACTGCAATCTTCCAGGCAATAGCTGAAGAAGAAGAGGAAGTAGCCAAAGAGCAACTAACTGATGCTGACACCAAAGGTCAGAGTTCAATATTATTGCTGATTGAACCATAGTAGTTTTGTAGCGAAACTAATTTTTGAAGGCCAATTTTAAGTTAAATTGGCTTTTATGCTTATAAAATATAGTTGTTCAGGTTACCTGATGTTGAATCATATGCTAACAACAAATGGATTATGTTATAAAAATTTTGTTTTGATATAACCTGTGTCTGACAACCTTAAAGGTATTTTCCCTCAGTCTATCTTGCTTTTATTCCTTTAGACTTTTCCTATGATTTAGGAGCATTACAGATTTCATTGACCAGTATCTGTAATTCCAAGAGATTCTGCTAACTAGCACTCTAGCACTGTTTCTTTGTTTTTTGGGGGTATTTTTTGGCCCTCAACTAAGGAAATACTTTTTTTTTTTGAGATGGAGTTTCGCTCTGTTGCCAGGCTGGAGTGCATTGGTGTGATCTTGGCTCACCACAACCTCCACCTCCCAGGTTCGAGCAATTCTCCTGCCTCAGCCTCCTGAGTAGCTGGGATACAGACGGCCGCCACCATGCCCAGCTAATTTTTGTATTTTTAAAATAGAGACGGGGTTTCACTGTGTTGGCCAGGCTGGTCTCGAACTTCTGACCTCAGGTGATCCACCCGCCTTGGCCTCCCAAAGTGCTGGGATTACAGGCGTGAGCCACTGCGCCTGACCAGGAAATACTTTAATTGTAATTAATACTTTAAAATGAAAATACTACTGCTGATTTCATTGTAGATCTGACAGTTTTTACATCAGAGTTAAGTAAAATTTTACTTCTGAGTTTGAACTAGATAATTTGCCCTTTAAGTTCTGCACGCTTAAATATCTGGAGTCAGTGTATGGTACGTGTTAATGTAGGAATAATTCTTGAGGCAAACCCTTTCATATTTTTAAAACAGTATGTTCACTATTTTGTTTAGGATTTACCTCAGTCATAGGAAATGTTAAGCATTTCTAATAAGAGATTGATTTGGCCTCCTGAATAATACCTTGAGCTTTGCCATATATGAGATTTAGGACCAGAAACTTGATTAAACAATACTTGAGTGTGTTGCATAAAAATTCACAGTAAAACAGAACTGTTAGGAGACATCTTGATATCAGAATATTGGTACAGAAAGATGGGACATTCCTCCAGTCAGATAGTTTTGTTGACCTTAGATAATTCAGGATCATCTTCCTTCATGCCTGGTCTCTGAAGCAACAGGATATTGATGAGTGTGCATTGATGTTTGTTGCCTTTTGATTTTACAGCCTGAGTTCAAGCAAAAATATATTTATATCTAGCTTGAGTGCTAACCACCATAGGTCCCTTATTAAGACCATTTTAAGCAATATGACCCCTATTGTCATCTCAGATAATTTAGTCAATTAAATGATAATTCTTTTAGCTATTATATTTATTAGTGGTCAACAGCATTATAGGGTTATTGATCAAATTCTAACAATACAGGACATAAAGCTGTATTTAATTCCAGATTTAAATTTTGTAGTTTTGGAAGTCATGGTGGAAAACAAAAGTACGGTAAAAAGGAAATAGTATGGGAAAATCAGTATAAAGGAAAAATATATATTAAGCAATGGTTGGTGTTTGAATTGCCATTACTACTCTCTTCTCTTCTCTTCTCTTTTCTCTTCTCTTTTCTTTTTTGAGACAGAGTTTCGCTCTTGTTGCCCAGGCTGGAGTGCAATGGCACAATCTTGACTCACTGTAACCTCCGCCTCCCGGGTTCAAGCGATTCTCCTGTCTCAGCCTCCTGAGTAGCTGGGATTACAGGTATGCGCCACCATGCCCAGCTAATATTGTATTTTTAGTAGAGACAGGGTTTCTCCATGTTGGTGAGGCTGGTCTCGAACTCCCGACCTCAGGGTCTGCCCGCCTCGGCCTCCCAAAGTGCTGGGATTACAAGCTTGAGACACCGCACCCAGGTGCCATTACACTTTCATTATTGATCTATGAGTTTTTTAAATAAGTATTCCCTATATAGAACTATGTATTAATATAAGATGTATCTCTCTAAATAAGTATTGGCCACTAAATAAAAGTTTTAATGCTCTGTTTGAAAATATTTAGCCTGGGCGACATAGTGAGACCCCTGTCTCTACAAAAAATAAAACAAGGCTGGGTGTGGTGGCTCATGCCTGTAATCCCAACATTTTGGGAGGCTGAGGTGAGCAGATCACTTAAGGTCAGGAGTTCAAGACCAGCCTGACCAACATGGTGAAACCCCATCTCTACTAAAAATACAAAAATTAGCCAGGCATGGTGGCGCATGCCTGTAATCCCAGCTACTTGGGAAGCTAAGGCACCATAATCCCTTGAACCCAAGAGGCAGAGGTTGCAGTGATGCGAGATCACGACACTGCACTCCAGCCTAGGCAATAGAGAGAGACTCTGTGTCTCAAATAAATAAATAAACAAATAAATAAATCAAAATTAGCCAGGTGTAGTGGTGCAGCCTATAGCCCCAGCTCTACTTGGGAGGCTGAAGTGGGAGGATTGGGAGTTTGAGGCTGCAGTGATCTGTGATCGTGCCACTGCATGCCATCCTGGGACAGAGTGAGACCCTGTTTCAAAGGGGAAAAAAAAAAAAAGAAAATATTTATTTAAATGTTAGGGAGGAAAAAAAATAAGTCTGGCATTTTTCACTCTTTTCTCACTTTCCTGTTATTTATTATTGGCCACATTTTACATAGTTACTGAAGATCACATAGCTAATAAGTGATGTAAGAGACTACGCATTGTTTCATTAAATTCTCATACTACTCTTTTGAGGTAGATATTATTTTCTGCATTTTACATATAAAGAAACTGAGGCTTAGTTTGAAGAAACATGGCTAATAAGGAATTGATGGGATACAAGCTCAAGCAATCTGATCTAGATACTCATTACAATTGTGCTATGTTGTTTCATAATACAGTAAAGAAGTTGAAATTTTGAATATTTGTTTCTCTGGCATTGCCTGTAAAATTACTTGTCTTTGAGAAGATCTAATTTCTTTGGCCCTTGGTCTCCCTGTTTTTATATCAAACCTGAGAGATTTTGACCACCAATTTAAAAAATCTTACATTTAATACATCAGTTCCTCTCTTTAGTCTTATATCATGAACTAAAAAGCCCTTCCAAGTATGGGAACAAGAGCATCCTCTTTATATAGAACAGTTTTGTGTATTTGTTGGATCATTGTCTAGTGTTGGAATTGTATGCACCTAATTCTAGATTATCATGACAATAAATATATCTGTTGCAGGTAGTCATAAAATACTGGATATAATTCAACTATATTCTCTTCGTTGTGATGTACCCAAGTGACTATCACTAAGCAAATCCTAGAATGATATTTACAGTTTCTTAAGAATGACATATGATAAAGAGTTAAAGAATATATTTTAGCATATTACTTTATTTAACACAATTAAAAATACATTTCATTGGTTTTTCATTTGCTAAAGGCCTTTTTATAGCCTTTGTCTTAGGAAATTGTAACTTTCTATAGATGGTATAGGTTGAATGTGGTGATTGCTGCAGGATGAGAGCCAACACCTTTTACAACTTTGCATCTAGGACTGTTGTTAATTTTGGAGTGCTCATTAATTAAATTTGTTTGGCTTTATATGTAAAATGAACATTGATGAAATTTTAGGTCTAGTATTTTTCTGCGACAGAAGAATATGATTTCTGTCATTTGGGCTAGATTAGGTCTGGTAGGAATGACTTTTGGCATATATGCAAATTTTATAGATAGCTTCTCCTGTGTGGCCCTATGTATGCTTTAAATGCCATGAAATTGTCGATGATTGTAATCAGATACGATCCCAGAGCTGCCTTTTTCCTTTAGTAAGGGACTGTTCTCTAAGGTTAATTTTGTCAGGCTTTGAACTTTGGTAGGGGAGTCATATAGTAGAAGGCTAAAGAACCACAGAAGATTAGCCTAGTGATTTTCAAACTCTAACCCAAGGCACCCTACAAGTTGTTCAGAAATTCTTCAGTGCCACTGCAGGAGAGTTGGAAAGATGAAAAGGCAGAATTCTCATCTCCATATCTCACTTTAGGAAGAGCATCTTTTATCTCTTTTATATTGAGTTTTCAAGAAAAAAAATTTTTTTTTTTGGAAGAATTTGAAAGCTGCTGATCCAGAGTCATTCCTTTAAGAAAATGGGCCGGGCATGGTGGCTCACACCTGTAATCCCGGCACTTCGGGAAGCCAGGGCAGATGGATCAGTTGAGCTCAGGAATGTGAGACCAGCCTGGGCAATGTGGCAAAACCCCGCCTCTACAAAAAATACAAAAACTAGGTGGGCATGGTGGCATGCACCTGTAGTCCCAGCTACTGGGGAGGCCGAGGTGGGAGGATGGCTTGAGCCCGGAAGGCAGAGGTTGTAGTGAGCTGAGATTGCAGCACTGCACTCCAGCCTGGGCAACAGATTCAAACCCTGTCTCAAAAAGAAAAAGAAAAATGAGGCTGAGCATGGTGGTTCACGCTTGTAATCCAAGCAATATGGGAGGCCGAGGTGGGTGGATCACAAGGTCAGCCTGGCCAAGATGGTGAAACCCTGTCTCTACTAAAAATACAAAAATTAGCCAGGCGTGGTGGCGGGTGCCTGTAATCCCAGCTACTTGGGAGGCTGAGGCAGAGAATTGCTTAAACCTGGGAGGCGGAGGTTGCAGTGAGCCAAGATTGCGCCACTGCACTCTAGCCTGGGTGACAGAGTGAGACTCCATCTTCAAAAAAAAAAGAAAAATGAACCCCAGATTAAGTGACTTGTCTCAATGGCACATTACTAGGCACTAGCATAGCTAATACGAGAATATACATTATCTGACTCTTAGTCTGAATCTGTGTACACTGTACTATGATATAACAGAAGGGCTTTTCATAGCTTGACATTTTGATCAATTTATGTATTATAATTAGGAATAATTGGATATACTAATGCTTTACATACATTTGTACCAGTAGATTTGCTGTTTAGTTCTATTTGTAAGCTAAGCACTGTTTTAAAGCTAAAGCAGTTTATTTAGAAAATTCAGGGAAATCTTCCTATTGTGTTTTTGTTTTGTTTTGTTTTGTTTTTTTGAGATGGAGTCTAACTCTGTCGCCCAGGCTGGAGTGCAGTGGTGTGATCTCGGCTCACTGAAACCTGTGCCTCCCAGGTTCAAGTGATTCTCATGCCTCAGCCTCCCAAGTAGCTGGGATTACAGACGTGCCACCACGCCCAGCTAATTTTTGTACTTTAGAAGAGACGGGGTTTCACCATGTTGGCCAGGTTGGTCTCAAACTCTGACCTCAAGTGATCTGCCCGCCTCGGCCTCCCAAAGTGCTGGGATTACAGGCATGAGCCACCGCGCCCGGCCCCTACTGGTTTTTGGATTGGGAAGTTTTCTTTTCTTTTTCTTTTCTTTTCTTTTTTTTTTTGAGACAGAGTCTTGCTCTGTCACCAGGCTGGAGTGCAGTGGCACAATCTTGGCTCACTGCACCCTCCGCCTCCCAGGTTCAAGTGATTCTCCTGCCTCAGCCTCCCGAGTAGCTGGGACTACAGGCGTGCGCCACCACACCCAGCTAATTTTTGTATTTTTAGTAGAGACGGGGTTTCACCATGTTGGCCAGGATGGTCTCAATCTCTTGACCTCGTGATCCGCCTACCTCAGCCTCCCAAAGTGCTGAGATTACAGGCATGAGCCACTGCACTTGGCCTGGAAAATTTTTCAAATAAAAATGTGAAATTTTAATGAAGATATTTCAATAGTTAAAGTACAGTAGTGCCATCTTTAACTTTTTTTAGCTCATTTTCTGTGATGATTTTGTGATGGCTACAACCTATACTTTGTTATGACTTAATCTTAAAATATCCGTAAAAGGGCTGGTCACCATGGTTCACGCCTGTAATCCCAGCACTTTGGGAGGCTGAGGTGGGTGGATCACCTGAGGTCAGGAGTTCGAGACCAGCCTGACCAACAAGGTGAAAACCCGTCTCTACTAAAAATACAAAAATTAGCCGGGCGTGGTGGCAGGTGCCTGTAGTCCCAGCTACTCGGGAGGCTGAGACAGGAGAATTGCTTGAACCCGGGAGGTGGAGGTTGCAGTGAGCCGAGATCGTGCCACTGCACTCCAGCCTGGGTGACGGAGCAAGACTACGTCTCAAAAAAAAAAAAAAAAAAAAAAAAATCATAAAAAATTGGAGTATCTTTAAATAGATTCCAATTTTCAAGGTAGACTTTTCTAAGGTTATATTGAGTGAGGAGATTTGTTTTTAATTCTAAAGTGCATTTTATCTTTTGGGGGAATGTTTATGTGCGTCTCATTGGTAATTTGGAAACTGTCTTTTCTGTTAATTTACAAAAATGTCAGTGTGTAGTGCTTGGTTTAGGATTTATAGCTGTAGGTGGTGATGAAGCAGAATGTGAATATTGCTTGTACCTAGTGTTTGTTCTTTTGAGGTTCCGAATGTTAAGGCGTTTGCTGTTTCTTTCATCATTTAAAACGGGCATTATTCCCAAATATTCAAGCTTTGATTTGCACTAGAATAAAGTATTTATTTCCTTAAAGATTTAACAGAGGCTTTGGATGAAGATGCAGACCCCACAAAATCTGCACTGTCTGCAGTTGCATCTTTGGCAGCTGCATGGCCACAGTTACACCAGGGTATGTGTGGGTTTTGTTTTTTTTTTTTGTTTGGCTTTTTATTTTTAATTTTATAAAGGCACATTTACATTGCTGAGTATTTATTGTTTATATTCTAAATGACTATTTCATTTTTAACAACTATAGGCTGCAGTTTGAAAAGTTTGGATCTTGATAGCTGCACTCTTTCAGAAATCCTCAGACTGCACATCTTAGCTTCAGGTGCTGATGTAACATCAGCAAATGCAAAGTATAGATATCAAAAACGAGGAGGATTTGATGCTACAGATGATGCTTGTATGGAGCTTCGTTTGAGCAATCCCAGTCTAGTGAAGAAACTGTCAAGCACCTCAGTGTATGATTTGACACCAGGTAAGCTTTGCAAGTTGGAATTTGCATAACCTGCCCACTTCCTCCCTCTTATGCCCAGAAAACTAAGGAGCTGATGAGAAATTTTACAATAAATCAGTATTAAAAGAGAAAAAGAGAAAGCAAACTATTGTTATTATTCATATTAACTTTATTTATGATTGTCTTTTTTATTTGGATTTTCTAATATTTTTAAATGTATGATTAGTCTACTACATCTACTGAGTTTAAAAGGGTGAGAATTAGCTAGAAAATTAGCTTTCTCTTGTATTTACTAGTGTATCAGAAGTTTAAATTTAAATGGCTGCTAAATCCTGCCATTCACTTGAATAAGTGTTTGAGGTATGAGAAACAGTATATGAGGTTAAGATGAAGCTATTTTTCACTTCCTTTTTTAAAAAAATTGCATGTACAAGTAAAGAGTTTAATTTAGTATACTTTAGAGAACATACAGTAAAGTAGAATACCTTACTTCCTAACATTTGCAGTCTTTATAATTTATGGTGGTTTTTTTGTGCAGTCTTTTAGAAATAGTAATTTACCATTGTCTTTTTTTAATTCATGTGATTATAATTTAGTATTGATTTGAACTTCAGTTACTCAGCCAAAAAGTTAAAACTTGAGGGCCGGGAACAGTGGCTCATGCCTGTAATCCCAGCACCTTGGGAGGCCAAGGTGGGCAGATCACCTGAGGTCAGGAGTTTGAGACCAGCCTGGCCAACATGGTGAAACACCATCTTTACTAAAAATACAAAAATTAGCTGGGTGTGGTGCTGTGCACCTGTAGTCCCAGCTACTCGGAGGCAGAGGCAGGAGAATCGCTTGAACCCAGGAGGCAGAGGTTGCTGTGAGCCCAGATGGTGCCACTGTACTCCAGCCTGGGCGACATAGCAAGACTCCGTCTCAAATAAGTAAAATAAAACATGACATGCAAATTCGTGAAGCGTTCCATATTTTTTTTTGGCCGGGCGCGGTGGCTCACGCCTGTAATCCCAGCACTTTGGGAGGCCGAGGCGGGCCGATCAGAAGGTCAGGAGATCGAGACCACCCTGGCTAACACAGTGAAACCCCGTCTCTACTGAAAATACAAAAAAATTAGCTAGGCGTGGTGGCGGGCGCCTGTAGTCCCAGCTACTCGGGAGGCTGAGGCAGGAGAATGGCGTGAACCCGGGAGGCGGAGCTTGCAGTGAGCCGAGATCGCGCCACTGCACTCCAGCCTGGGCGACAGAGCGAGACTCCGTCTCAAAAAAACAAAAACAAAAAAAAACTTGAAAACCAATTTGTAATTACAAAATTTCTCATGTTTACTTAACCTAGTATACAAGATAGACATTTGAAATGCCTCATATATCAATAGCTGCAAATTGGATTCAAAGTTGCCTTTTTTTTTTTTTTTTTTTTTTTTTTGAGACAGAGTCTCACTCAGTTGCCCAGGTTGGAGTGCAGTGGTGCGATCTTGGCGCAACGCAACCTCCGCCTCCCGGGTTCAAGCAATTCTCCAGCCTCAGCCTCCCAAGCAGCTGGGACTACAGGCACATACCACCACATCCAGCTATTTTTGTATTTTTAGTAGAGTTGGGGTTTCACCATGTTGGCCAGGCTGGTCTCAAACTCCTGACCTCAGGTGATCTGCCCGCCTCGGCCTCCCAAAGTGCTGGGATTACAGGTGTGAGCCACTGCGCCTGGCCCATAATTGCTTTTTCCTGAAGACATGTCATTGACATGTTTGAGAGACTATTCCATATTCTTTATTAGGCATTTTCACAAATTTAAAAAGTTCAAACACAGTTCATTTGCTGCGATTTATAATACAGAAGTATTTACCAATTTTTGACAGGAGAAAAAATGAAGATACTCCATGCTCTCTGTGGAAAGCTACTGACCCTAGTTTCAACTAGGGATTTTATTGAAGATTATGTTGATATATTACGACAGGCAAAGCAGGAGTTCCGGGAATTAAAAGCAGAACAACATCGAAAAGAGAGGGAAGAAGCAGCTGCCAGGTAAGAGATAATTGTAATAGTTGTGTTAATGAAAGCTGTTTATTTCTTTGCATTTAAAACCATATTTCACATGGTGCTATAATGTGGCATTCATTATACTGATGTTTGATGGCTTTACTAAGAGCTTGTGAATGAGGCCAGGTGTGGTGGCTCACGCCTGCAATCCCAGCACTTTGGGAGGGTGGATTACTTGAGGTCAGGAGTTCGAGACTAGCCTGGCCAACATGGCCAAATCCCATCTCTACTAAAAATACAAAAATTAACCGGGCGTGGTGGTGCATGCCTGTAATCCCAGCTACTCAGGAGGTTGAGGCACGAGAATCACTTGATCCTGGGAAGCAGGATCAGCCTGGGCAGAAGAGTGAAACTCTGTCTCAAAAAAAAAAAAAAAAAAGCTTATGAATGATTACTACATTATAGTTTTATAATAATGTTTGAAGTACTTTCCATGATTTGATTAAAGACAAGATGCTAAAAGTGAAATGTATATGTGCATCAGATAGACTACCATATTTCATTTTAACTTTTAGAATTCGTAAAAGGAAGGAAGAAAAACTTAAGGAGCAAGAACAAAAAATGAAAGAGAAACAAGAAAAACTGAAAGAAGATGAGCAAAGAAATTCAACGGCAGATATATCTATTGGGTATGGTTTGAATCACACTGTTCATCTGCTTTACCATACATAAAGAATAAAAACCAGACACCTTAAACTCTAAAAATGCTTTCACATTTTTAGAAAAGTTGTCTTTTTATTATAGGTACATGATAATTTCCCAGAAAAACACTCAATAGGCTATTTTTAACCAATATATTTATCTGTCCCCTCCACCAATATCACAGGTGTACACTGTATTTCACAGAGTTATTCTGCGCCGTATAGAGGAACAGGGTTGAGATTGGATGTTTTTTGGTAGATGATATAGGGAGAGGATGACAGCACCTTAAGTAA
Organism: Pan paniscus; assembly: GCF_029289425.2. Taxonomy (NCBI): domain Eukaryota; kingdom Metazoa; phylum Chordata; class Mammalia; order Primates; family Hominidae; genus Pan; species Pan paniscus. Next base: position 36,100,743 of record NC_073264.2, on the reverse strand, counting down.
TTTAGAGATACCCAAGTATTTTATTGCATTTTAGAATATTTGAGATAGGATTGTCTATGAAAACAAGTAGGAATTTGACAGAAATCATCTTTTTTCCTTTTTAATGAAATCTGCAAAGGAAAGTTCTGAAAAAACTCAATATTCCAAAATTGGTATATTGACTTTGACTTTTTAATACTTGTGTATAAAAATACCCATTAATAAGCCTTAAGATCTTAGGTCACAAACTCGCAGTAGAAGAAAATATTTGCAAATCATATATCTGATAAGGGACTTGTATCCAGAATATGAAAGAATTCTTACAACTCAACAATAAAAAATTGAAAGATTCAGAATAGGGAGTTAATTTTTTAAATGTCAAAAAATAAAGAAGAAATAATTAAAAGAAAAAAAATTTTAAAAACAACCCAATTAAAAAGTGAGCAATGGATTTGAATAGACATTTCTCCAAAGAAGATATGCAATAAGTACATGAGAAGATGCTCAACGTCATTAATCATCTGGGAAATGTACATCAAAACCACAGTAAGATACCAGTTCACACCCAGTAGGCTGGCTATAATCAAATTGACAAACAATAACAAGTTTTGATGAGGAGTTGAGAAATCAGGACTCTCATACATTGCTTGTGGGAATGTAAATGATGCAGTTACTTTGGAAAACAGTTTGGCAGTTCTTCAAACAATTAAACCATTTGTTACTGTATGACCCGACAATTAAACCATTTGTTACTGTATGACCCAGTAGTTGCACTCCTAGATATATACCTAAGAGAATTAAAAGCATACCTTCACCCAAAAATGTATACACAAATGTTCATAGCAGCATTATTCTTAATAGCCAGAAGTGATAACAACCCAAATGTCCATCAATTGATGAATGGATAAACAAAGTTATATCTCTTCCGTGGTATGTCCATACAGGAGAATATTGTTCAACAATAAAAAGGAATGGAGTTCTAATACAGGCTATCATGTGGATGAACTTTGAAAATATATGCTAAAGAAGCTACTCACGACCAATTGCGGTGGCTCACGCCTGTAATCCCAGCACTCTGGGAGGCTGAGGCGGCCGGATCACCTGAGGTCAGGAGTTTGAGACCAACCTGGCTAACATGGTGAAACCCCATCTCTACTAAAAATACAAAAAATTAGCCAGGCATGGTGGCACACACCTGTAGAGGCAGGAGAATTGCTTGAGCCCTGGAGGTGGAGGTTGCAATGAGCCGAAATTGTGCTCCAGCCTGGGCAGCAGAGTGAGATTCTGTCTCAAAAAAAAAAAAAAAGCAGCTAGTGACAAAAGATCACATGTTGTATGACTCCATTTACGTGAAATGTCCAGAATAAGCAAATCAGTAGAGAGTAGATGTTGGTTGCCAGGGGCAGCAGGAAAGAGGAAATGGGAAATGACTACTAATGGATATGGTGTTTCCTTTTGGTATGACGAAAGTGTTCTGGAATTGACAGTGGTAATGATTGCATAACCTTGTGAATACACTAAAGACCACTAAATTGTACACTTTAAAATGGTGATTGTTATGGTATGTAAGCTCAATTTTTTTAAAAAAGAGAAGTAACACTATGGATTTCACGTCTTCATATTTTTTAAATATTTATTCAGCCCCACTCATTTACATTTTCCTTGGCTGTCCTTACATTAGAACTTGCAAAACCCAACTTTGGATTTAGAACATAATGGTGTAATTTATTTCAAGGTTCATATAATTTTAGTTTTAATTTGGATAATATAATGAATTAAACAACTATATTGTGTTCATTCTGCCTGTTTACTATTTCTGAATTTCTCTCCTCCACTATTTATCATCTTCTCTCCTTCCTACTCTAAGCCACCATCACCGCCTAGCCAGCCACCTAGACCACTACTGATCTGTTGCTATTATTACTGGCTTCTTTACTGATCTCCCCTCATCTACTTTCTTTCCCAGGTAATTTTTCACACAGTGGCTACAGCACTTTCTAATATCATTTCCCTCTTCTAAATTCTTCTGGTTTTTTCCTATTGTTTTTTGGATAAGGCCTTACAAGGCCCAGCCTAATCTCACCCTGCCTTTTTCTCTCATCTACCTCTTGGATTACTGCTTTCTCCTTTACACTTTTCTCAAAATTATAAGCTCCTCCCATTTCTCTTGAGCTCTGTGCCATTGTGTATGTTATTCCTCTGTAGCACACACTCCTCCCCATCTCCCTGGTCTCACATTGTAAAATATCACTTCTTCAAGCCAGCCTTTTTGATCCCTAAGAGTCAGTTTCATTCTCCTTGAAATGTTTTCATAGTACCTTGAACTTCTCTTGTTTTAGTACTTATTACATATTTTTTAAATGATTTGTGTAATTATCTGTTTTCTCTGCAAGACCAAAACTGTGTCATGTTGTTCACTACTTCCTAAGCCTATAATGCCTGGTACTTCATAAGCAATAAATATTTCATAAATGGAATTATATATTCATTAGTAAATGTCATCTTTGTTTTTATCCTAAAGGGAGGAAGAAAGGGAAGATTTTGATACTAGCATTGAGAGCAAAGACACAGAGCAAAAGGAATTAGATCAAGATATGGTCACTGAAGATGAAGATGACCCAGGATCACATAAAAGAGGCAGAAGGGGTAATACTGAAATTTCTTTAGGGCATTCTTGTGTATTTGTTTTTAACCAATAAAGCACTTTATTAATTCAGCTCCTCTGAAATATATTGATTGCTTTCATTTGTGATTCCAGGCTGTGTTTGTTTTTTTAAATGCCCAACTCATAGCTGTGATGAGTTGTAAAAATGTGTTATGAAGTCCTATTAGTACATTTATGATTGGGTCATTATTTACACACCATCTATACTTTAGAAAGAAGATACAATATTCCTATGTCGTTAATAGGACAGTTTCTCATAATTTCAACTTTTGGTTAGTCAGCAAGTTTCATTGAATTTTTACATTTACTACTTTTTTGGGCCAAATAGAAATTTGTATTCTATAATGTACCCATTCAGCATGCATTGGATGCCTCCTATGTGCTAGAGATATAAAGATCAATAATGCTCATAATTTGTATCATGTTGATGAAAATGGTAATCTCTCCTGCCTTAAAATTATTTCATAAATTGCTAGATCAAAGCGAATACATCTTTTAAAAGTTGTTAATACAAATTTCTTGTGTATTTATTTAATGACCTTATTTAATGACTATCAAAAGAAATCCTTAATTAATTCTGTGCCTATAATTTGCATGGGATCTTTTTTTCTGTATTTTTTTTAAATGGTTACTCTAAGTAGATGGAAAATTTCCTGTATCATGGAAGCTGTATTGTCTGATTACAATGCAATTGATTTCAACATCTAAAGCAAACCTAATATGATCAGAGCTTTTAAAACATACTTTCTAAATATTGGGTCAAAAGAGAAACCATAATGGAAACTAGAAAATATTTAAAACGAATCAAACTAATCATTACTGAATATTAACACGTGTTAAATACAGCCCCTCTACTTAGGGGAAAATGTATAGCTTTAATACATATTAGAAAAGAAGAAACACAAACTGAGCTAGACATTTATTTAAGAAGATGGTGGGGGAAAAAGAATAATCCCCCCAAATCTGAAGGAAATAATACATTAGAGCAGAAATTAATAGAAAATAAAAATATAGTAGGGCCAGGTGCAGTGGCTCATGCCTGTAATCCCAGCACTCTGAGAGGCCAAGGTAGGTGGATTGCTTAAGCCCAGGAGTTCAAAATCAGCCTTGGTGAAACCCCATCGCCACAAAAAGTACCCAGAAAGCAAGCTGGGCATGGTGGCATGCACCTGTAGTCCCAGCTACTCAGTAGGCTAAGGTGGGAGGGTCACTTGAGCCTGGGAGATCAAGGCTGCAGTGCGCCCTGATTGCGCCACTGCACTCCAGCCTGGGCAACAGAGCAAGATCCTTTCTCAAAAAAATAAAATATAAATATAGTAAAGAACAACAACAAATCCAAAAGTGTGTTTGTCTGAGAAAGACACAAACTAGATAAACCTTTGTTGAAATTGATTTTTATAAAGAGGGCAATCATAATAAAGTTAAGACTGAAAGGGGAGCAACATAACTATGGATAGAGTAGAAATTTAAAGATGAGATATACACAATTTTTGACGAATTTGAAAATGTATGCAAAAATAAAATCCTAGAAAATACAAATTATCAAAATGGATCTGTGAAGAAATTTGTTAATGTAGATGGTCTTAAACCATTAAAGAACTTGAATCAGTACTAAAATCCTTCTGCAGAGAAAACATCAGTCCTAGACAACTTTATAGGTGAATTCTGCCAAATTTTTTAAAAAGCAGATAATTCCAATCTTACACAAACTCTTTCAAGCAAAAGAAATAGAATGAAAAAATACTTCCCAACTATCAAAGCAATTTGACAGTAACTGAAACAACAGAGAAATTTAATTCCAACATACTGTCAAAGTCAAGGCAGATTATCAGGGGTCCAAGCTCTTTCTATCTTGTTGGTACTGCCGTCCTTAGGGTTTTGCTGCCATTCTCATGTTCCAAAATGATTTATCACCATGTCTGCATTCTAGCTAGGTGGAAATGGGAAGGAGGAAAGGGAAGCATAGTCCAGAGGGTACACACAGTGCTTCTGATCCCATCTCTTTGAACAAAAGTTTTTCATTTAGTTGTGCCTACTATGGGAAATGTTGTCCTTCTTTTGGGTTGCTAAGTGCCCAGCTAAAAACTAGTGGTTCTGTTACCTTCAACCAGTGGTTAGTAAATAACAGTTTGTATGCCAAATCTGGCTGGCCCCATTTTTTTTGTTAATGTTTTTTGAGGTGGAGTCTCGCTCTGTCACCCAGGCTGGGGTGTGCAGTGGCGCCATCCCGGCTCACTGCAACTTCCACCTTCTGGGTTCAAGCGATTCTCCTACCTCAGCCTCCCGAGTAGCTGGGATTACAGGTGCACACCATCACACCTGGCTGATTTTTGTATTTTTAGTAATGATGGGTTTTGCCATGTTGGCCAGGCTGGTTTCAAACTCCTGGCCTCAAGTGATCCAGCCACCTCGGCCTCCCAAAGTGTTGGGATTACAGATGTAAGCCACTGTGCCTGGCCCTGCCCTGTTTTTGTATAACTCATAAGCTAAAAAGGAATTTTCCCTTTTTTTTTTTTTTGGAGACAGAGTCTCACTCTAACCCCCAGGGTGGAGTACAGTGGCGTGATCTTGGCCCACTGCAACCTCCCCCTCCTGGGTTCAAGCGATTCTCATGCCTCAGCCTCCTGAGTAGCTGGGATTACAGGTGCTTGCTACCATGCCCAGCTAATTTTTGTATTTTTAGTGGAGACGGGATTTCACCATGTTGGCCAGGCTGTTTAAGAACTCCTGATGTCAGGTGATCCGCCCACCTCGGCCTCCCAAAGTTCTGGGATTACAGGCATGGGCCACCGCGCCAGCTGGATTTTTACAATTTAAATGGCTGGAAAAAAGAAGAATGATACTTTGTGATAAGTGAAAATTATATGAAATTCAGATTTCACTGTCCATAAATAGTTACATTGAACCACAGCCATGCTCATTGTCTGCATGTTGCCTGTGATTGCTTTTGGGCCACAAGAGTGGAATTGAATAGCTGTGAAGACCATAAGATCCACAAAGACAAATATTTATAAGCTAGTCTTCTCCAGAAGTAGTTTGCTGTTATTCCTCCCTTAGAGGAAGGACTGGGATGACTACTGGAGGAGAACTAACATACTCTACTAGCACTCTCCAGTATGGAAATGACAGATTTTGCATGCCCCTTTAGATTTAAGTATATTGATTTCTTATTAACATAGTGTATTAGTCTGCTTGGGCTGCCATAACGAAATACCACAGACTGGGGTGGGTTAAACAACAGAAACTTCAGAAATTTTTTTTCTCACAGTTCTGGAGTCTGGAAGTCCAAGATCAAGCAGGGTTGGTGTCTGAAAGGCTTTTTCTTGGCTTGCAGACAGTGCCTTCTTGCTATATCCTTACATGGCTTTTTCTCTGTGCATGTCAGATAACAAGATCTCTGGTGTCTAAGAACACCAATCATGTTGGATTAGGTCCCCACCTTCATGACCTTAATTAGCTCCTTAAAGGTTCTGTCTCCAAATACAGTCACATTGGAGGTTAGGGCTTCAACATATGAACTTGGGGTTGTGGAGAGGGGATACAGTTTAGTTCATAACACCTAATAACTTGGGGTAACTTTGTATCTCATATTTTTCTAATGGAAACTTGAAATATGATGATGATGAAACATTTTATTTTAATTACAGGGAAAAGAGGACAAAATGGATTTAAAGAATTTACAAGGCAAGAACAGATCAACGGTGTAACAAGAGAGCCTCTTAGTGCTGATGAGGAAGAAGCATTAAAACAGGAACACCAACGAAAAGAGAAAGAGCTCTTAGAAAAAATCCAAAGTGCCATAGCCTGTACCAATATCTTTCCCTTGGGTCGCGACCGCATGTATAGACGATACTGGATTTTCCCTTCTATTCCTGGACTCTTTATTGAAGAGGATTATTCTGGTCTTACCGAAGACATGCTGTTGCCTAGACCTTCATCATTTCAGAATAATGTACAGTCTCAAGATCCTCAGGTATCCACTAAAACTGGAGAGCCTTTGATGTCTGAATCTACCTCCAACATTGACCAAGGTCCATGTGACCATTCTGTGCAGCTGCCAAAACCAGTGCATAAGCCAAATCGGTGGTGCTTTTACAGTTCTTGTGAACAGCTAGACCAGCTTATTGAAGCTCTTAATTCTAGAGGACATAGAGAAAGTGCCTTAAAAGAAACTTTGTTACAAGAGAAAAGCAGAATATGTGCACAGCTAGCCCGTTTTTCTGAAGAGAAATTTCATTTTTCAGGTAAATTTTCAATGAAAATTGTTTTTGCTTTTTTTCCCTCCCCCTAATCTCTGGTCATTCAGGATTAAGCGTTTTTGCAACCTATTAGAAATACATTTACAACACCTTATCTTTGATTTAGGCTGTCCTTTTAGTTTGCAAGTTAGAGTTTGGGAATGTATTTCTGTATAGAAACAAGATTCTCTAAATTCCACTGGATTGTATTTGAATTATGAGGAACACATCTATGGTATAACAAAATACATATTCTCCCTGATCTCCTTATTCCTTGGTCAGTAGACTCTGAAACCCAAGAATAGACGCTAAGGCTGCCATCAGTTTTGGACAGATTATGGTGAGTGAGGTTACTCATTAAGGGTTTTGGCTGAGAGTCTAGGGAGAAGTTCCACTAATGGTCACTTCTTTGGAGCTTGGCTGCAAGGGCAGGTCGGATAGCAGCATTTCCTGCTTGATGGTCCGTCCACTGATGACAAATAAGAAAAAGCAGTAAGGCATTTTTAGATGTGAGTTTTTATATTAATAAATTAGATTCTCTAGGTAAAGAATTGCTTACTTGTTTCCTGTGGGAGAGAAAATAGAGCTAAAAACGTTTTAAATTAAATCAAAAATTTAAAAAGAATTGCCTAAATTTAGGGGCATGTTACCATGACTACTTCAGTTTTTTTCAGGATTAAAAACTATAGATCACAATTATTGGGGTTTTTTTTTGTTTTTTGTTTGAGACAGAATTTCGCTTTTGTTGCCCAGGCTGTTGGGCTCACTGCAATCTCTGCCTCCTGGGTTCAAGTGCATCTCCTGTCTCAGCCTCCCAAGTAGCTGGGATAACAGGCGCCCGCCACCACACCCAGCTAATTTTTTGTATTTTTAGTAGAGAGAGGGTTTCACCGTGTTGGCCAGGCTGGTCTCAAACTCCTGACCTCAGGTAATCCACCCGCCTTGGTATCCCAAAGTGCTGGGATTACAGGCATGAGCCACTACCCCCCGCCAATGTTGAGCATCTTTTCATGTGCTCATTGGCCATTTGTCTGTCTTCCTTAAATATCTATTCAGATCCTTTGCCCATTTTTAAATTGGGTTGTCTTTTTATTGTGCTGTAAGAGTTCTTTATATATTCTGGATACAAGGGCTTTATTTATTTATTTAGAGACAGGGTCTCGCTCTGTTGCCCAGGCTGGATTGCAGTGGCATAATCATAGTTCACTGCAGATTCAAACTCCTGGGCTCAAGCAATCCTGCCTCAGCCTCCTGAGTAGCTGTACACGGGCTTTATAAGATAAATGATATTCATTCATTCATTCATTCATTTGTGGCACTTGAGGATTTACAAAGCACTTTTATATCTGTTATTTCAAGATCATAACAGCCACATGGAGTAATTGTAGTTTTTAATAAGAAAATCATAATAAAAGTGTTTGATTACTATTTCAGACAAACCTCAGCCTGATAGCAAACCAACATATAGTCGGGGAAGATCTTCCAATGCATATGATCCATCTCAGATGTGTGCAGAAAAGCAACTTGAACTAAGGCTGAGAGATTTTCTTTTAGATATTGAAGATAGAATCTACCAAGGAACATTAGGAGCCATCAAGGTTTGTACTTGTTCCCATTTTTAGTTTGTCTAATCTACTTGGTCCAGAATTTTGGTCATATTTGTTAATTATATGGCATAGACAAGGCATATGTGTTTTGAATAAACACCAGAGAATGATAAATTTTTTATGAAAACTTAAGTTTATTCCCCTGCATAAAAATATTTTTTCCAATATTTTCATCAGATGTTGAAATGCGTAAGGATATTTTCTTCTTCCTTGACTAGCCCCTGCCTTCTCTGTTGAGTCTGGTTGGTTTGTTGGTTTGTTACCTTTTTAAAATCTGTAATTCATGGCTGATAATGTATTCTGTTCATGCCTTTGCCATCATCTGTCACTTTTTTGCTGCTATCAGGTGACCAATCTTAGAACTGTTTATGATTTATTTATACAGAAAGTAAGGCATTATGGTTTTCATCTATGAAGAATATGAATTCCAGTTTGGCCACTTAGTAACCTTATTTTTAGATACCTTTTTGATTCATAATCATTTCTAAAATATCCATGAATTGATTTTATATGTATATTGAACTTCATACCTCTCAGAAACAATATATTCCATTTTTCATGGTTAGTAAGTTTGAATTTTGTTACAGGTTACAGATCGACATATCTGGAGATCAGCATTAGAAAGTGGACGGTACGAGCTGTTAAGTGAGGAAAACAAGGAAAATGGGATAATTAAAACTGTGAATGAAGACGTAGAAGAGATGGAAATTGATGAACAAACAAAGGTCATAGTAAAAGACAGGTACAAAAAGATTTTTCTAAAGTAACCATTACTTTTCCTTGCCATTTTAAGGTTTTTTTTTTTTTGGTTTTTAAGTAAATATGTTGCTTTTTCTTATTTTAAAAACTTGTGAGGACCTTGATATTTGTAACCACTGGAATGATCATTTTCTAAACCTCAGGATCTCTGTTACTCCACTTTGTACTAATGCAACCAAAAAACAATTCATTCGAATAATGATAATTTCTTAAAGTTTTTTTTTAATCTTTGAACTTAAGGTTTTATTAATTTTGGAAAGTAATTATACTATTATTCTTCTTTTCTATAGGAAAACTTAGTAAATTAGTAAATTCTGGTAGACTTGAATGTTATTTGAGCCAGGCAAGATGGCGTGGGCCTGTAGTCTCAGCTACTCGGGAGGCGGAAGCAGGAGGATCACTTGAGGCCGGGAGTTGGAGACCAGCCTGGGCAACATAGTGAGACCCTGTCTCTCTTTTTTATAATTATCTGGGCATGGTGGCATGCACTTGGTTTTTGTTGTTGTTGTTGTTATTTTTTGAGATGGAGTCTTGCTCTGTTGCCAGGCTGGAGTAAAGTAGCACAATCTTAGCTCACTGCAACCTCCTACTCCCTGGTTCAAGCAATTCTCCTGCCTCAGCCTCCTGAGTAGCTGGGATTACAGGCACGTGCCACCACGCCCAGCTAATTTTTGTATTTTTAGTAGAGACAGGGTTTCGCCACATTGGCCAGGACGATCTTGATCTCCTGACCTTGTGATGCCCTGCCTCGGCCTCCCAAAGTGCTGGGATTACAGGCCTGAGCCACCACACCTGGCCGGCATGCACTTGTAGTCCCATCTATTCCATCGTTGTACCCCAGGACTTCAAAGCTGCAGTGAGCTAATAATGATTGTGCCACTGCACTCCAGCCTGAGCAACAATGAGACCTCATCTCTAAATAAGTATAAGTATTAAATATTATTACTAATCAGAATCTATATCCATGTATCTATAGATACTTTTATTTTTTCAAGATTATTTTGGATATTATATGCCTTTAAGCAGTTTGTCATCTAGAAGGGAACAGTGGAGAAACATGAGGCTAGCATTATATTTACTAGAATGGGGTACTGATAGAAAGTTATACCCAGTGCAGATGAAGTACATGGGCGGGCTACTTGTCTTAGTAGAACATGGGAGATAGTAAAGGAAGTGCAAGAGGAAGTGACTGCAAAGCTGAGCCCTAAAGTTGAGAAAAATAGGACACTGGGAAGAAAAACCATGTACAAAGGCTTTGAGTGAATGAGTTTGCACTTTAAAATGATCATTTTAGGCCAGGCGCAGTGGCTGACACCTGTAATCCCAGCACTTTGGGAGGCTGAGACAGGTGAATCATGAGGTCAGGCATTCGAGACCAGCCTGGCCAACATAGTGAAACCCCATCTCTACTAAAAATACAAAAAATTAGCCGGGCACGGTGGCGGGCACCTGTAGTCCCAGCTACTCAGGAGACTGAGGCAGGAGAATGGTGTGAACCCGGGAGGCAGAGCTTGCAGTAAGCTGAGATCGCACCACTGCACTCCAGCCTGGGCAACAGTGTGAGACTGTCTCAAAAAAAAAAAAAAAAAGGGCAAAACAAGAGAAATAGAGATAAGCTGCCCGAAATACTTAGGCTTTAAGGCCCATCACAATGTCACCTCTCTGAAACCTTTCCCATAAGCCTTCCCTCTTCTTTCTCTCCTTCAAATATTTACCCTTAGTCCTTCTAAATGAATCTCCCTTCCCTACTAGTTTACTGCAACTCCTTGAGATTGAGGAAATGATTTTTTACAAAGGTATAAATAAGCATTTGAACCAATGAATGGACTCAAGTTTTACCTAATAGTGTTTTTAAGTACCATAAACTCTTAATTGTTTTCATTGTAGACTTTTGGGGATAAAAACAGAAACTCCAAGTACTGTATCAACAAATGCAAGTACACCACAATCAGTGAGCAGCGTGGTTCATTATCTGGCAATGGCACTCTTTCAAATAGAGCAGGGCATTGAGCGGCGTTTTCTGAAAGCTCCACTTGGTAAGTATCTGTTTTTATTTCAAAATATTAGTTGTGTTATAAGTAATTTTGAGTTGGCCTTTAACTAATAGAACTTTATTGGCTGACATAATGAAATTGATAATCTTAAAAACTTGAGATGTTTTCATTTTTAAATGAGTTATTTTAAGGTGAGATTTATTTTTAGAATAATACAGTCTTTTGTGAAGAGTTTCATCAAAAGAAAGATTACCAGCTAGGCACAGTGGCTCATGCCTGTAATCCCAACACTTTGGGAGGCTTAGGTGGAATCGCTTGAGCCCAAGAGTTTGAGACCAGCCTGGGCAACATATAGCAAGAACCCCATCTCTACAAAATTAAAAAAGAAAAAAATTAGCTAGGCATCATGGCATGCAACTGTAGTCCCAGAGGCTGGGGTGGGAGGATCACATGAGCCCAGGAATTTGAGGTTACAATGAGCTATGACCACACCATCGCATGGTGGCCTAGGTGACAGAGTAAGACCCTGTCTCTTTAAAAGAAAAAAAAGATCACCAAAACCTATAACTAGTCAGACCTTGAATAATCAAAGATTATGTGTAACTTTTTTTTTCTGTTATTTGAAAGATAACCCCAAATAAATGACTTAAAAGTTTACCATTTGGGGCATAGTTTGATGATATGAGTCACTGACCCACATGCTATATCAGAAATACCAAGTGCTAAATCAGAAATACCAAGTGTTTAAAGGAACACGGGTGAGGAAATGCTCTATAATTTATAGTGAGGAATAATATACTATCTGTATCACTTTTTGACAAATTATGAAATTAGTGGGTTTTTAGGGACTAATCTAGGAACCTCCTAACCATTATGTTTTTGGGAAAATATCTGTTTCAGAATTCTAAATCAATGTTTATATCATAACTGTCTCTAATTCCCTGTTTTTTTGAGATGTTTAATTTATAACTCATCATGTTGAGATATTTATATTCTTGTAATGGGATCATGGAAGAAATAACTTTCTTAAACCATATCTTTTTGGTCTCCTATTGAAAGAACTACTTGAATTGACTAAAATCCTTAAATAATTGTTTTAGCTGGGGGTGGTGGCTCACGCCTGTAATCCCAGCACTTTGGGAGGCTGAGGCGGGTGGATCACCTGAGGTCAGGAGTTGGAGACCAGCCTAACCAACATGGTGAAACCCCGTCTCTACTAAAAATACAAAATTAGGTGGGTGTGGTGGTGCATGCCTGTAATCCCAGCTACTTGGGAGGCTGAGGCAGGAGAATCGCTTGAACCTGGGAGGCAGAGGTTGCAGTGAGCTGAGACTGCACCATTGCACTCCAGCCTGGGCAACAAGAGAGAAACTCTGTCTTAAAAAAAACAAAAATAATAATTTTTTGATATCTCATTATTAGAACAAAGTTTTCATAGTGCAATCAGAGCAGTTTTGAAATGTGAATATATTGGTAAACTTTTTAAATTGAAGAGCTGTGGCCAGTATCTCATTAAGTCTATTCACACTTTTATAAATTGATAATCATACCATAAGCTTAATAACCCACTGGCCACATTGAAAGTAGCAATTGTAAGAAATAAAATATGTATAATCACAGCTCCCAAAGATAGCAGAGTTGGTATTTGCTATGTCACTTTTATTTCCCAGTCTTCAGTATTTCTTAGGATTTTCTTTGTGCAAATCCAGTTATGTGTACAAGGGATCACTCTGTATTTATTACAACCACATATTAATACACAATTAGCTAAATTAAAATTTCAATTTAAAATTATTTGCAAATCATGCAGGTTTTATAAATGTAAGATACTGTTACTACTAACACTGTGATTCCAAAAGAGTAAAAGGATAAGACACAATATTGCTTATTTTCCCACTTCTGAAATTTTCATTAAAGTTTTTTATAAGTTGAAGGGGGGAAAATCAAATTAATTGTTTAGTATGTCTGTATTTTCATCTGCACAACTTATTAAATATTTAGACAAAGAAAAAGGTTAACATTGAGAGTTGTTACAACTTGTCTAGTAGGTTATATGAGAGACACTGTTCCTTATGCTGGTTTGTATACAGTGGTTTTCAAACATTAATTTCATTCCAAAAGATAGAAAGTTATAATTCAAGATCTTAAGAAATAAGTGAAATAAGAAAAGTTTGTTACTTTGGTAGTGTCAAAGTTAAATATTGGTTGAAGTCAAATGTTGGTCATTTATAATATGGGTGTCTACTGTTGCTGCTCCATAAAAAGTTATTAGAATAACTTAAGCCTTTGAAAGGTCTGTTTTGCACAGGACAGCAGGAGATGGAGATAGGCTATCTGAAATAAAGTAATCAAGAATATCAGTGATTGGGGAGAGAAAAGCAGGTTTTACTTTATGAATATTTGAGATGGAATATATATCAAAATTCTCCATTCACCTGATAATATTTCAGGATAGCAAATTAATCATAGTAGGCATTTTCCCAATTTAGCTTCAGAAGTCATTTCAGTTTCTTGAGGAAGCATGTACGAAATAAAAATTCTACTTACATTCTACCTCTCTAATATGTCCCTTTTATTCTAGAGATTAATCATACTGCTAAAAGTAGACTTTTTTTCATTTGGGGAAGATAAAATCATGTTTTGTTTTAGGTAAGATACATGAGGATGTTTTTTAAGATTGATAATTCTGTTATTTTTAAAGTCATACTTATGGTTAAACCCTTAAGCTATGAAAAAAAAAATCTTCAACTAACTATATCAGTTTGAAATTAGGTAAAACAGAAATTAATAAGGATCAAAAGGGAGATCGAAAAAAAAAGGACAAGAAAAAGAGAGAGGAAGATCTATCTAGTGTGAGAGATGGTAAATTTTTAACTTTTTAAAGAAATTTATGTTTTGTCTTTTTAAAGAATGATTTTACTTTCTCTATGGCTGAATAGTGATTTGCATATTTAGCTTTTGAAGGAAAACCTTGGATTTGATTTTTTTGGAAGGGAATGGACTTGGGGGTAAGCGTAAAATAGTATCTTCCTAGCATTTCCCTTTCTATATTTCACACCTCAGCTAATCACTCTTCTACATTGGCATATAGAAAGTTGACACCGGTGAATCTTTGTATACTTAGCTATTAGTGAAAAGAATGAATGGCTATGGAACTTATGTTTACCTGTTTCACATAAAGTATTTATTCACAGCATTTTTTTTCTTTTACTAGCTTGGAGAGACATAGGACAAGAGTTTTTATGTTTTGTCCCCTAGAGAAGCCTGTCCTGGTCACATGGATTACTGTATAGTGGCCATTGAACAGTATGAAGTCTCCCACTATAATATTTGATTATGTGACTGCCAGTATTTTATATTAGTAAGATCCTTTTAATAATTTATTGAGGAATTTATCTGTGCTAGCATAATGGAAGATAAAAGATAAACAAGACATTTTCTGCCCTTTACGGTTGTGTAATCTGGGGGGAAAGCAAGGTTTAAGATAAGGAAACAACAGAAAAATGGAATCAATTGTATATACTGTTTTCTATCCTTATATCAGTACTATGCAAAAATAGAAAAATAGGCACATTCATTATGGACTAGAATAAGAATTGGGCCTTGAGCTACTGCTGGTTTAATTTTCTTAAACCACCCCGTTAATCAAATCCCATAGCATTTCACCAACCTTTGCATTAAAAAATCACTCAAACTAATTTCCAAGATTCTAAAAGTTCTTCATAATTTGTCTTTCTTCCCATTCCTTCACATTGACCTCTGCAACCTTATTCCTTGCCAGCCATTACCAATGAGAATATTCTCTGATTTACCCAGAAAGATCATGATCTTTGAACTAGCTATTCGTGCTACCTCATTCCTTAGAGGCCCTGCTCAGGCCAGAACTTTTCATGAAGGCTTATATTTTAAAAACCAAGATAAGTAAAACGCTCACAATGACAGGGGAGAAATAAATCAAATGCATTTAAGTGGACTCTACTCTCCAATTATTTTATATATATATATATATTTTGAGACAGAGTCTTGCTTTTGTCACCCAAGCTGGAGTGCAGTGGCACAATCTGCAACCTTTGCCTCCTGGGTTCAAGCAATTCTCCTGCCTCGGCCTCCAAAGTAGCTGGGACTACAGGCACCTGCAACCACGGCTGGCTAGTTTTTGTATTTTTAGTAGAGATGGGGTTTCACCGTGTTGGCCAAGCTGGTCTCAAACTCCTGGCCTCATGTGATCCATTCCCCTCAGCCTCTCAAAGTGCTGGGATTACAGGTGTGAGCTACCACATCTGGCTCCAATTAGACGTTAGATACAGTTTTGGATAGTTGACAGGGAGAGTGAAGCAAATAGAAGAAAAGACTGTATTAACATAAAATCTAGCTGGTTTATATACTGTCTACAAAAGACACACCTAAAACAAAACAACATAGATAAAGATGGAAAAATATTACTGATGCTGCATTCTAAGTAATAGCTTTGTATTTTCCCAACTTCATTAACATGTCAGCTTAGAAGAGCCATTTGACCCATCCACTGTGTTTTTGCCTCTGTTTTTAATCTCGATCATTTTGAAAAGTTCTAACTGGATCTTTTTCAAACTGCCTGGTTATTCATATTTTAAACTTCTTAAAACATATTAAAGTTATTTTATATTCTGTTTCTAATTCTAGTATCTGAAGTCTTTATGAGTTTGATTCTGCTGGCTTTCACTTAATGTTTTGTTTCCACATGTGCCTTGTGGTTTTGATTAACTCTCATTCCTCAGATTTCATCTGTGAAAATCTTTTCAGAGAGAATTTGCAAAGATTTGTACTTGTTTCTGCCATTCACTTGAGGTCACTAGCAATCCTAGACTATTTTAAAATCTTAGCCTATGTTTTTTTGGGTTTTAAACCTGTTCAAGGCTTTGCTTGATCCTCAGGGAGATTATTTTCCCTTTCTAACCAACGCCGAAGTCCAGGTGAATCAACTTTCTTGCTCTCCATTTTTTCATGTAGCGCCTGTTTCCACTCTGACACTTGAAGGGGTAGCTTTCTGGGGTCCTAGCTTTTTAGAGAGGGACTAACCACCCTGATGGGCCCTAGGTTTCATGTCCTGTCAATCTCACCCTGCCCGACAGGCAAACAGGAGCTCAAGGTCCATTGGTACTTGACAGGTCTCTGCTTTATGGTTTTAACTCATTGTGTATTTCTTCACTTTTCCAGCTGTACTAAACATTCCTTGAAGATAGGGACCATAGAATAGACTAGTTTCTTATCTTCTAAAGTGCTGCACATAGGGAGAGCTATACAGTGCACTAATAACGATAGTAATATTAGCATTTACTCTGACAGATACTTCAATGCCTTATGCGTATTATCTCATTTAATGTTTCCAGCAACCCTTAGAGGCAGATACTCTCCATGTATTACAGTTGAGGAAACTGAGAGACAGATGGGTTAACTTGCCCAAGTTCATATGGGGGAGCCAGTACTCACCTCAGAGCAGACTGTCTCCAAAGCCTGCATTTTCTTAACCGTTATACTACTGCCCAAGAGGTTTTATTTGAGAATAATAGTAGGAAATAATGGTATTATAGAACCAGATTATGTATGGAGTCTTATATACCTTGCAGAATTAAGTATAATGTTTTCGGAAAATTAAGGTGGTAACAATATTAAAGATTGAAGTGGAAATCACACATCAGTATAAAATGACTATTGATTGATAGCATTTAATCAGATGATTAAATTTTTTAGCCCAGAAGATAAAGAATGGTGATGTTAAGTGACAGAAGGTTTCAAATGTTTCTATATAAATATTAGTGCTGAAAAATCCATTTTGGTAGTATTAACATTGTTTTTACTTACCACAATTTTAAAACTTTTCTTAGAAGATAATTTAAGTTGGAGAACAGTCCATCTTTTATATGAGATGAGGAAGTAACATACTTCATGCAAATGAATAGTATAGACTTGGAATCATATGTAACCAGTTTTTAAAATTAGCTCAAGATTTGATACAAAGACTAGATTGAGAACACATTGTCTGAATTATTTTCCTCTTTAGCTATTAAAATCCCTTAGCATTTGATTTATGAATTTAAGTAATTCCTTATGTCATAAACGAGATGCGGCTCAGCAAATATTTTCCATGAGATTTTTGTTTTTAATATCAGCATGGTCTTTTTGTTAAGTATCAGAAGAAAAGAAATGTAAAATCTAACCTATATTTAAACTACCAACAAACTATTTCTAGGAAGATTACTAGGTTTGCCTAAAAAATTGTAATCACTTTCCCTTTTCATTTAAGATGCCAGTGACAGTGGGCGTTCTTATAAAACAGTTCTGGACCGTTGGAGAGAGTCTCTCCTTTCTTCTGCTAGTCTATCCCAAGTTTTTCTTCACCTATCCACCTTGGATCGTAGCGTGATATGGTCTAAATCTATACTGAATGCGCGTTGCAAGATATGTCGAAAGAAAGGCGATGCTGAAAACATGGTTCTTTGTGATGGCTGTGATAGGGGTCATCATACCTACTGTGTTCGACCAAAGCTCAAGGTATTTTTTTCTTCTTATCAGATTAGAAATGAGACATTAAGATTTTGAGCAATAGATGATTAATGATCATTTATGTGATTTTTTCAGACTGTGCCTGAAGGAGACTGGTTTTGTCCAGAATGTCGACCAAAGCAACGTTCTAGAAGACTCTCCTCTAGACAGAGACCATCCTTGGAAAGTGATGAAGATGTGGAAGACAGTATGGGAGGTGAAGATGATGAAGTTGATGGCGATGAAGAAGAAGGTCAAAGTGAGGAGGAAGAGTATGAGGTAGAACAAGATGAAGATGACTCTCAAGAAGAGGAAGAAGGCAGGTAAGTCCTAACATGCAATAAAATGAGTCAGTAAGTCTTAGTTAGACAATTTCTCCACTATTCAAATACAAATGGAATAGTTAGGGTCTGTAACTTAGTTTAAAACTAATATATAGGCCGGACACGGTAGCTTATGCCTATAATCCCAGCACTTTGGGAGGCTGAGGCAGGCGGATCACCTGAGGTCAGGAGTTCGAGATCAGCCTGGCCAACATGGTGAAACCCCGTCTCTACTAAAAATTGAAAAATTAGCCAAGGTGTTGGTGGACACCTGTAATCCCAGCTACTCGGGAGGCTGAGGTAGGAGAGCTGCTTGAACCCGGGAGCGGAGGTTGCAGTGAGGTAACGGATCACGCCATTGCACTCCAGTCTGGGTGACAAGAGCCAGACTCCATCTCAAAAAAAAAAGAAAAAAGAAACTAACGTATAGTGGCCTGAAGGTACCCTTGCTTTTTATATATTATAAACATTCAAAAATATTCCCAAGGGAGTATTGATAATTTGGGGAATCTCAGAGAGAGTGATAAATGCACTGTATTTTTATACTTCTGCCACATTAGCACCTGGAAACAGCTTCTATACTACCATATAACTAAGTATTCTGCAACTTAGCATGCTGTGTCATTCGGGCCTAGCGAATGAGTGTGGAGCCTGGATATTCCTTCTGTGGCAGCACTGGGGCAATCTCCCCTTACTTGAACCTCCGGTTGAGGGCCGAAATAAAGGGATATTTAGAATTTTATATCCACAAGGTAGATATACAGGCTTACCTCAAAGATACTGCCATTTCAATTCCAGACCACAGCAATAAAGCAAGTTACAAATTTTTTTGGTTTCCCAGGGCATATAAAAATTATGTTTACATTACACTGTAGTCTCCTAAGTGTGCATGCAGTAGCACTATGTCTAAAAAAAAAGTGCATTTCTATATCTTAATTTAAAAATAATGTATTGCTAAAATATGCTAACAATCATCTGACAGATAAAAAATGAGTTCATGCTGTTGGAAAAATTATGCCAATAAACTTGCTTGATGCAGAATTGCCACAAACCTTCAGTTTGTTTAAAAAAAAAATTATAATTGTAGCATGCAGTGAAGCACAAAGCACTATAAAATGAGGTGTGCCTATGTCTAACCGGTAGCTATAAGCTAGACAGATCTACTGGGGGTTTTCTGTCAGCAGGCCTGACCATAGCCAGTCATATCAGGGAAGTCATTGTGCTCCTTGTTCTTATCATCCCCCTCCCCCCGGCTTTTTTTTTTTTTTTAAACATTTGAACCCCATTCTTGTGGAAGCAGGAAAATGAGTATGAAGCAAGGCAACCTAGAACTGTCAAAAGTGCAAAAGGACCACAGTTGGAGAAGTTGAGATAGAGCCACCCCATCTGTTTTAAACAAGGTTTTAAGAAATACCAGCTAGAAGAGCCATCTTCCCTGTAGCTTGTGAGGGCAGTATTATGTTAGGCATAAAGATGATAAAGAATGTGGAAAGTTCTTCCAAGTACATGGGATAAACTGGAAGTCCAGGTATATGGGGAGAGGAATAATGAGTTAATGGAGGTGTTGCATTCTTTTAATTAAGGACAGTTAAAAGATTAAATATAGTTTTATAGTCAGAATCAGAAGACAACAGAGAGGTTCTTGGCGTGGTATTCAGGAACCACGGGTTCAAGGCCCACTTCATTGGCAGCCACTGGCTAAAACTGTAGGTTATCTCAGTATCAATGATAATGAAAAGTGGTAGTCTCCTGTAGCAAAAGGAAACAAAAGAATTTCATTTTAAGATTACTTCATTACTCTTAAGTTTTCCAACATGATTGACTAAGTCTATTTGTTGGTTCTCCTGAGCATTTTATTACAATTTATCAGAATTTAGGACTTAATTTTCATAATGATGTCCTGAAGTTACCAAGAAGATATGGACTGGGCACGGTGGCTTACGCCTGTAATCCCGGCACTTTGGGAGGCCGAGGCAGGCAGATCGCCTGAGTCCAGGAGTTTGAGACCAGCCTGGGCAACATAGCAAAACCCCATCTCTACAAAAAACTACAAAAATTAGCCAGGCATGGTGGTACACACCTAGCTACTCAGGAGTCTGAGATGGGAGGAGCACCTGATCACAGGGAGGTCAGGCTGCAGTGAGCCGTGATCGTACTACTGCACTCCAGCCTGGGTGACAGTGATACTCTGTCTCAAAAAAAAAAAAGAAAAGAAAAGAAAACATAAAATATTCTCTTTGCAGATAATTCTCTTTGCATTTCAAAGAAATACATGAAAGCACATTTTAGATTCCCTTGAGAACTTAAAACTTATTGACTCTTTAAGGAATTGAGTCTAGGATAAGTCTCAGTTATATAGAAAATTTATATAAACTCATTGGCTAAATACAACAAGGAGAATAGAGCTAATCATATGTTCATCATTGCTCTGTACAATAATTGTGTTTTCTAACAATATTTATAGCCTACCCAAACGAGGAAGACCACAAGTTAGATTGCCAGTTAAAACAAGAGGGAAACTTAGCTCTTCTTTCTCAAGTCGTGGCCAACAACAAGAACCTGGAAGATACCCTTCAAGGAGTCAGCAGAGCACACCCAAAACAACTGTTTCTTCTAAAACTGGTAGAAGCCTAAGAAAGATAAACTCTGCTCCTCCTACAGAAACAAAATCTTTAAGAATTGCCAGTCGTTCTACTCGCCACAGTCATGGCCCACTGCAAGCAGATGTATTTGTGGAATTGCTTAGTCCTCGTAGAAAACGCAGAGGCAGGAAAAGTGCTAATAATACACCAGAAAATAGTCCCAACTTCCCTAACTTCAGAGTCATTGCCACAAAGTCAAGTGAACAGTCAAGATCTGTAAATATTGCTTCAAAACTTTCTCTCCAAGAGAGTGAATCCAAAAGAAGATGCAGAAAAAGACAATCTCCAGGTATGAAGAAATCTAAACTCTTCCTTCCCTAGGAAAATTGAATAATTTGGAAATATTGAATGTTGAGATACTTTGGATCATTTTTTAAAGTCTGTCACTAAGATACACAAAGTTATTAGGGAACAATCTGACCTGAAGCATAATAGTCATTGAAGGGGCAACTATTTAATGAATAAATTATATTACTAGTATTTCTACTAGTGAAGCAGGGTAATAAACTTACAAATGACGTTCTGTTTTTAATGGAGATATTTGGCCAATATTTGAACAGTGTCAGGATACTACATTATAACACATTTCACTCTCTCCCACCTTTTCCTCCCTCAAAACGCAAATACTCAGCATCACCTAGACAAGCTACATCAGATTATTTGGTAAGGTTCCCATCTCAAATACTGAATTTGGGGGAAAGGGAGAGTTGGAAGCAGTAATATTTTTAGGAAGCGATGACCAGCTGTCTTTTTATTTTTTATTTGATTGACTGACAGAGTCTAGCTCTGTCGCCAGGCTGGAGTGCAGTGGTGCAATCTTGGCTCACTGCAGCCTCTGCCTCCTGGGTTCAAGCGATTCTCCTGCCTCAGCCTCCCGAGTAGCAGGATTACAGGTATGCACCATCACACCTGGCTAATTTTTGTATTTTTAGTAGAGACGGCTGGTTTCACCATGTTGGCCAGGCTGGTCTTGAACTCCTGACTTCAGGTGATCCACCCACCTCGGCATCCCAAAGTACTGGGATTATAGGCGTGAGCCACCGCGCCTGGCCTCAGTTGTCTTTTTAATTCTCATTTTTGTTTATAGTAATCATTATTCATAGACTAATTTCTTTATTCATAAAGAAATTCATAATCTCTTCCTTTCCCTTGTTTTAATGTAAGTGGTAATAAAATTTTGATTTTTTAATTTTATTGTTATTATTAATTATACCAGTCACTCAGGCTGCTGTGCAGTGGCGCAATCTGAGCTCACTGCAACCTCTGCTTCCCGGGCTCAAGCAATCCTCCAGCCCCAGCCTCACAAGCAGCTGCGACTACAGGAATGCACCACCAAGCTGACTAACTTTTGTATTCTTTGTAGAGACGGGGTCTTGCCAAGTTGCCCAGGCTGGTCTTGCGCTCCTGAGCTCAGTTATCTGCCTGCCTTGCCTTGGCCTCCCAAATGTTGGGATTACAGGTGTGCGCCACCACACCTGGCCTGGCCCTATTTTTTTGTTGTTGTTTTTTAAATGAAGCTAAACATAAAAAATGCCACTGTTTCTCAAAAAAAAAAAAAAAAGCCACTGTTCTTCAAAGAATTTTAGATATGTTATATTGCATTATTCGGATATGCAGCAGGATTAAGGAATTCATTGGTGAAAGAATGGCACGTAATCTGTTTATGCAGTCACCAGATTGTCAAGTTTTTTAGGGGAAGTATCCTAATTTTGTACCAGTCAGGATCTAATTTAGCTTTTCCTATCCGCTTATCTGTTTTGCTTTTCCCCAATTCTCCAAGCTGTTTGGAGAAATAATACACTTGAAACATTTTTACTCAAAAAACTAGGAAGAAAAACTTTTTGTTTTCATTGATTTGTGAAATTGCTAAGCCTGGTACTAAGGACAAACAAAAGGGGAAATGTGTGGACCTACACTGCAAGGAGAGAATTTATACATCTGAATACATATATGGACTATACTACCCTTTCTACCAATGCATATACTTTAGATTTCATTATACTATACCTTTCTTAGGTCTGTGAGGAAGCATTTTGCTTTTCGAACATTATCTAGATATTAAAATTAAGATCTGTGGCCAAGTGCAGTGGCTCATACCTGTAATCCCAGCACTTTGGGAGGCCCAGGTGGGTGGATCACTTGAGGTGAGGAGTTGGAGACCAGCCTGGCCAACACAGTGAAACCCCATCTCTACTAAAAATACAAAAATTAGCTGGGTGTGGTAGCAGGCACCTTTAATCCCAGCTACTCGAGAGGCTGAGGCAGGAGAATTGCTTGAACCCAGGAGGCAGAAGTTGCAGTGAGCCAAGATCATGCCACTGCACTCCAGCCTAGGTGACAAAGCAAGACTCTGTCTCAAAAATTAAATAAAATAAATAAAATTAAGATCTGTAAGAATAATCTTTTACTTTACCAGTGAGAATTGCTTTTCCATTATGCAAGGTAATTTATATGTAAGCCTAGTTTCTAGATCTGAGGAGGTTACTTTCTGAAGGATATGCTTTAGGAAATACTAGAGAATTGCTTAGTTTCAGTTAACTGTAGCTGAAAAGGCCGGGCGCGGTGGCTTACGCCTGTAATCCCAGCATTTTGGGAGGCCGAGGCGGGCAGATCACGAGGTCAGGAGATCACGAGGTCAGGAGATCGAGACCATCCTAGCTAACACAGTGAAACCCTGTCTCTACTAAAAATACAAAACAAAATTAGCCGGGCGCCGTGGCGGGTGCCTATAGTTCCAGCTACTCGGGAGGCTGAGACAGGAGAATGGCGTGAACCCAGGAGGCGGAGCTTTCAGTGAGCCAAGATCGCGACACTGCACTCCAGCCTGGGCGACAGAGCGAGACTCCATCTCAAACAAAACAAAACAAAACAAAAAAAACTGTAGCTGTAAAGTATTTTTAATAAAATTGAGTAAAAATAATCCAAAAACTTTTGTGTTCTAGATTTTTCTTTTGCATTACACTCTGAAAATCTGTTCCCAATGAATGTTTAATGCAATTGGACATTTTTAAGATCAAAAAGGAAATAATGACTATTTGGTCCTATTTTGGTCGAATTTTCATATCTCCCAGAAAATAGTTAACATCTCAGTGTACGGAGTGTCTATTTTCTGTTGGAATTTGGTATTTATATATCCAGTTTGGCATGTAGTGAACCAATATTTTGCTTTGTTATCACCTAAAATGTTGTAATTATTTACTCAGAGCCATCGCCTGTGACACTGGGTCGAAGGAGTTCTGGCCGACAGGGAGGAGTTCATGAATTGTCTGCTTTTGAACAACTTGTTGTAGAATTGGTACGACATGATGACAGCTGGCCTTTTTTGAAACTTGTTTCTAAAATCCAGGTAATTACTAGACTTGATAAAATGTATTCATGTATATTATCTGATTTAGTCCACGTGATAACTTTGAAGTAGTCAAAACACCTGTTACTCACTGTCTAGTTTTTTTTGTTGTTGTTGTTGTTTCCTGAGACAGTCTCATTCTGTCGCCCAGGCTGGAGTGCAGTGGCGCGATCTCGGCTCACTGCAAGCTCTGCCTCCCAGGTTCAAGCGATTCTCCTGCCTCAGCTTCCTGAGTAACTGGGATTACAGGCACACACCACCACACCCGGCTAATATTTCTATTTTTAGTAGAGACGGGGTTTCAACATGTTGGTCAGGCTGGTCTCAATCTCCTGACCTTGTGATCTGCCCACCTCGGCCCCCCAAAGTGGTGGGATTCCAGGTGTGAGCCACCGCACCTGGCCATGTCTTCTTCTTAGTATTTTTAGAGACAGGGTTTCTGTCGCCCAGGCCGGAGTGCAGTGGCATATTTTGGTTCGCTGCAGCCTCAACCTCCTGAGCTCAAGTGATCCTCCAACTTAGCCACTTGAGTAGTTGGTACTACAGGCACATGCCACCAGGTCCAGCTATTTTTTTTTTTTTTTTTTTTTTTTTGAGACAGGGTCTCACTTCATTGCCAGGCTGGTCTTGAACATCAGTTCCTATGTTCAAAACAATAGGGTTGGCTGGGCGCTGTGGCTCACACCTGTAATCCCAGCACTTTGGGAGGCCGAGGCGGGCGGATCACGAGGTCAGGAGATCGAGACCATCCTGGCTAACACAGTGAAACCCCGTCTCTACTAAAAATACAAAAAAATTAGCCGGGCGTGGTGGCAGGCGCCTGTAGTCCCCGCTACTCGGGAGGCTGAGGCAGGAGAATGACTTTAACCCGGGAGGCAGAAGTTGCAGTGAGCCGAGATCGCGCCATTGCAGTCCACACTCCAGCCTGGGCAACAAGAGTGAAACTCCATCTCAAAAAAAAAAAAAAAGAAAACAATAGAGTTAGACAGCTCAGTCCCTTCTGATTTTGTGACTGATTCTTTTTTTGTTGTTTTTGTTTTTGTTTTGAGACGAAGTCTTGCTTTTGTCCCCCGGCTGGAGTGCAGTGGCGTGATCTTGGCTCACCGCAACCTCCACCTCCCGGGTTCAAGCAATTCTCCTGCCTCAGCCTCCCAAGTAGCTGGGATTACAGGGGCCTGCCACCACACCTGGCTAATTTTTGTATTTTTATTAGCGACGGGGTTTCACCATGTTGGCCAGGCTGTTCTCGAACTCCTGACCTCAGGTGATCTGCCCACCTTGGCCTCCCAAAATGCTGAGATTACAGGCACGGGCCACTGCACCCAGCCTTTTTTTTTTTTTTTTGAGATGGAGTCTTGCTCTTGTCGTCCAGGCTGGAGTACAATGGTGCGATCTCAGCTCACTACAACCTCCACCTTCTGGGTTCAAGTGATTCTCCTGCCTCAGCCTCCCGAGTAGCCGGAATTACAGGCACCTGCCACCATACCTGGCTAATTTTTGTATTTTTAGTAGAGACAGGGTTTCACCATGTTGGCCAGGCTGGTCTCAGACTCCTAACCTCAGGTGATCCATGTGTCTTGGCCTCCCAAAGTGCTGGGATTACAGGCATGAGCCACCGTGCCCAGCCATGACTGATTCTTTATAAATAATGATGGTGTGTTACAATGACCTCAATGTTTTTGTTCTATGTAATGAATATGAATAGAGTTAATTGAGTACCATTAATCATATTTTTCTTATGTAAAGCAGTGGTTCTCAAACTACCGCATGCCTCAGAATCATTTGGAGGACTTGCTAAAACATTGATTCCTGAACCCCAGAGTGTTTGATTCATTAGGTCTGGAATGATGTCTAACTCTTGGATTTCTGACAAGTCCCCAGATGATGCTGATGGTCCTGGCCCAGAGAGCACATTTTGAGAAACACTGATATAAAAGTTATTCTGGGCCAGGCGTAGTGGCTCACACCTGTAATCCCAACACTTTGGGAGGCCAAGGCGGTGGATCACCTAAGATCAGGAGTTCAAGACCAGCCTTGCCAACATGGCAAAACCCCATCTCTACTAAAAATGCAAAAATTAGCTGAGCATGGTGGTGCATGCCTGTAATCCCAGCTACTCGGAAGGCTGAGGCAGGAGAATCGCTTGAACCCAGGAGGCGGAAGTTGTAGTGAGTCGAGATCACGCAATTGCACCCCAGCCTGGGCAAGACTCTGTCTCAAAAAAAAAAAAAAAAAAAATAGGTATTCTGGCTGGGTGCAGTGTGTCACGCCTGTAATCTCAACAGTTTAGGGCCAGGCACAGTGGCTCATGCCTGTGATCCCAGCACTTTGGGAGGCCGAGGTGGGCGGATCACGAGGTCAAGAGATTGAGGCCATCCTGGCTAACACGGTGAAACCCTGTCTCTACTAAAAAAACACAAAAAATTAGCCGGGCATGGTGGCACACACCTGTAGTCCCAGCTACTCTGGAGGCTGAGGCAGGACAATCACTTGAACCCGGGAGGCAGAGCTTGCAGTCAGCCGAGATCGTGCCACTGCACTCCAGCCTGGGTGGCAGAGTGAGACTCTGTCTCAAAAAAAAAAAAAAGAAAAAAACCAGTTTGGGAGGCTGAGGCAGGTGGATCGCTTGAGTCCAGGAGTTTGAGACCAGCCTAACCAACATGGTCAAACCTTGACTCTACAAAAAATACAAAAAAAAAAAAAGAAAAAGAAAAAAAATAGCCGAGTGTGGTGGTGCATGACTTTGGTCTCAGTTACTTGGGAATCTGAGGCAGGAGGATCACTTGAGCTTGGAAGGTGGAGGTTGCAATGAGCCGAGATAACACCACTACACTCCAGCCTGGGTGACAGAGCAAGACCCTGTCTCCAAAGGAAAAGGAAAAAAAAAAAAAGATAGGTATTAGGTAACAGTGATGGCCTAATCAAACTGAAGGATATGAGATGGTGTTGTAGTTAGGTTATATATATATATGGCAGAATGTGATCTCTTATATAGCAAAGATAGAACAGAGTTATGGTACTGTAATAGAAGTTATCATGGTATTACAGAAGTAGAGTAGACAGAGATTGATTTGAGCATTTCAGAGGGACAAAATAATAATTAGAATGCTTTTTAAGGAGAACTATTTGGAACTGGTCATTGAAGAAGGATAGAATTTCAACACTAAGAAATGCAGTAAGGATGTTTCAGGGAGAAAGGAATATGCTATACGGTAGACACCCAGAAATGAGAATATGGTGAATGGTGGATGGTTTGAATGAGGTTGGGTTAGAAAGTCTCAGACACACAACTGTATTATAAAGGGTCTCACTCACCAGTGTGAGGTAAAGGTTTCTGAATGAAGAAGTGACATCATCAGAATTCTACTTTGAGACTTCTAGAGCAAGAATGAGAAGGATTAATTAATATTGAATAGCATAAAAAAATTAAATCTTAGTTTGACTTGTTTGACTCATTTTGCCTGGGTAACTTTTGTCCTAAATTACACTTTGTTACATACATTTTATTCATTATTACAAATGCAATAATGCTCATTGAAGAATTTTTTTCTTCTGGTCACAACTGACAATGGTGTGTATATATAGAGAGAGCACGATATTTATATAGATATATATCTATATAGACACATCTATATAGACATATATATATCTATATAGAGAGGAGAGAGTCATGAGCAAGACCATATTGCAATTGCATATTGAGTTGCTTTTTAGTGCAAAACTTTTAGTTATTTGAACACTTCTTTCCAGTTAAGTTTTCTGTGTGGACAGAGATATTTGAATTATTTTACAGGTCCCAGACTACTATGACATCATCAAAAAGCCCATTGCCTTAAATATAATTCGTGAAAAAGTGAATAAGTGTGAATATAAATTAGCATGTAAGTAATTTATGTTTTTCTTTGATATTTATTTTTCTAAGGCATTTTGTTATAGCATCTTTGATATTTATTTTTGTTTAAAGAGGTAGAGGCTGTTTTTCTGTTACTAAAAGGATGTGTGTTGATGTAGTTGTGTAGATGGCATTCCATGAGGTTCCACAAGTACTTATTAGTGTATGTGGGGATGAAAGATGGATTAGGATCAAGTAAGTTAAAGATACTTTATAGATCTGATCTTACTCAAAGAAGTTCTTTATAATCCCATAATGTATATGATCACATAATTGGATAGTTTCAATAAAACAATTTTAAAGTATTTACAGTTAAACAGTTTTAAGCCTCAGTTCTGCTACCTTGTTTCAGAATCTTTTTTCTTTCTTCTTTTTCTTTTTTTTTTTTGAGATACGTCTCACTCTGTTGCCCAGGCTGGAGTGCAGAGGCAAAATTTTGGTTCACTGCAGCCTTGACCTCACAGGCTCAAGCTGTCCTCCCACCTCAGCCTCCCAAGTAGCTGGGACCACAGGTGCAGGCCACCATGCCTAATTTTTTTTTTTTTTTTTGAGATGATGGAGTCTTGCTCTGTGGCCCAGGCTGGAGTGCAGTGGTGCGATCTCGGCTCACTGCAACCTCTGCCTCCTGGGTTCAAGTGATTCTCCTGCCTCAGCCTCCCAAGTAGCTGGGATTACAGATGCCCGCCACCACACCCCGCTATTTTTGTATTTTTAGTAGAGATGGGGTTTCACCATGTTGCCCAGGCTGGTGTCGAACTCCTGACCTCAGGTGATCTGTCTGCCTCGGCCTCCCAAAGTGCTGGGATTACAGGCTTGAACCACCGCAAGTGGCTAATTTTTGTATTTTTTGTAGAGATGGGGTTTTGATATATTGCCCAGGATGGTCTCGAACTCCTGAGCTCAAGTGATCCTCCTGCCTCAGCCTCCCAAGTGCTGAGATTACAGATGTGAGCCACCATGCCTAGCCAGAGTCTTCTCTTTCTAAAGAAAAAAGTGGGCTTCCATTTTCTTAATAAAATTTCCAGATATGATACAAGAATTATATTTATTATAATTTATGTACTTTCATTCTAATCTTTTTGTCTCTTTCCCTTTCTAGCTGAGTTTATTGATGATATTGAGTTAATGTTTTCGAACTGCTTTGAATACAACCCTCGTAACACAAGTGAAGCAAAAGCTGGAACTAGGCTTCAAGCATTTTTTCATATTCAGGCTCAAAAGCTTGGACTCCACGTCACACCCAGTAATGTGGACCAAGTTAGCACACCACCGGCTGCGAAAAAGTCACGAATCTA
Organism: Pan paniscus; assembly: GCF_029289425.2. Taxonomy (NCBI): domain Eukaryota; kingdom Metazoa; phylum Chordata; class Mammalia; order Primates; family Hominidae; genus Pan; species Pan paniscus. The sequence continues at coordinate 36,071,481 of NC_073264.2, read as the reverse complement.
ACTTTGTCCTTCTAAAGGATATATTTGAAGAAAAACAAATTGTTCATGAAAATGGAACATTAAATCATGCTGTATAAAGCAATAACAATTGATTGACCACATGAAAGTGTGGCCTGCACTATATTCTCAATTTTAATATTAAGCACTCAGGAGAATGTAGGAAAGATGTCCTTTGCTACAGTTTTGTTCAGTATCTAATAAGTTTGATAGATGTATTGGATACAGTACTGGTTTACAGAGGTTTTTGTACATTTTTGAGATCATTCATGTGTCCAGAGATCTTGGAAAATATTTTTTCACCCACGATTTATTTTGTTATTGATGATTTTTTTAAAAAGTGGTGGTATTAAGGGAGAGTTATCTACATGGATGAGTCTTCCGCTATAGCACAGTTTAGAAAAGGTGTTTATGTCTTAATTAATTGTTTGAGTACATTCTTTCAACACTACACATGAATGAATCCAATCTTATATCCTTGAAGTGCTGTACCAGTGCTGGCTGCAGGTATTAAGTCCAAGTTTATTAACTAGATATTTATTTAGTATTGAGAGTAATTTGTGAATTTGTTTTGTATTTATAAAATTTATACCTGAAAAATGTTCCTTAATGTTTTAAACTTTTACTGTGTTTTTATTCCTCTAACTTCCTTAATGATCAATCAAAAAAAGTAACACCCTCCCTTTTCCCTGACAGTTCTTTCAGCTTTACAGAACTGTATTATAAGTTTCTATGTATAACAACTTTTTAACTGTACAAATAAAATAACATTTTTTCAAATAATCTGGAATTCTCTAATTTTTACAATCAGCTTTGGACTTTTGCTTGTGATAAAAACAGACCATAGGAACCAACGTTTTGTTGTACCTGAGTCTCTATAGCAGTAATTTGCTGCTTTTTCTGCCGAAACCCTTGAGGAGTAAGATCCATTTCATTTCATCAAAAACAGTAACATGATGTGCATGGATTCTCATTAAAAAGAGGAGAGAAAGTTTGGAATACACTCACCTAGTTGAGAATCTGGAAATAAATAATTAATTAAAGTTTTTATGCATATATACACATAAAAGGAGCTATTTCTTAGGTATGGAAGACATACAGGGGCTTCAGTTTTGTAGCATACTTTTCCTTTTTAGGATGCAAAAGGCAGGTGTCTTCCCTATTCTCTAGGACTTTTTGGTAGGCGGGAGAGAACCTTCCCTCTATTTCCTTAAAATCCTGAGGGTACTGCATTATTATTTAATTAATTTACTTGGAAGTTTACCTGTCTTTCTCATATAGTTTGAGATTATCAATTTTCTAGATTCTTCACATGAATATAACTAACTTTTGGTAAATGTGTATAATTTTATATGCCATAACTAAATTTCTTGGAAATTAATAACATTTAAATATCAAGACAATTCTGAAAATACAATTACATTTTAATAGTAATTTATCTGATTACTTAATATTCTTTTTTTAAATAAAATTTTAATTTTTTAGAATAGAGACAAGGTCTTGCTGTGTTGCTTAGACTAGTCTGAACTCCTGAGCTCAAAGTGATCTGCCTGCCTTGAACTCCCAAAGTGCTGGGATTACAGGTGTGAGTCACTGTGCCCGGCCAATATTCTTCATTTTTTAATGTTAATAACAAGCAATTTTTATGTTAGCTTTTCTTCTACACAGTTAATACAAAGGAACCATTTCCAACCAACTAATTATGGAATTATTCAATCTGCAAGTCAGTCATAAAACTTGCAATTTATTTACCATTTCTCAGACTGAGTTAAAATAAGACCTTACCTTTTTTTTTTTTTTTTTTTTTAAGATGTGGTCTTGGCTCTGTCACCCAGGCTAGAGTGCAGTGGCATGATCTCAGCTCACTGCAACCTCCACCTCCTGGTTTCAAGTGATTCTCCTGCCTCAGCCTCCCGAGTAGCTGGGATTACAGGCATGCGCCACCACACCTGGCTAATTTTTGTATTTTTAATAGAGACAGGGTTTCACCATGTTGGCCAGGCTGGTCTCGAACTCCTGACCTCAGGTGATCTGCCCACCTCAGCCTCCCATAGTGCCGGGATTACAGGCGTGCGCCACCGCACCAGCCAAGACATTACCTTGCAATCTGCTCAACCAAATTGTCTTATATGCCAAATTCATCATTTATTCCCATACACATCTATAGTAATTAAAAATTTTAGGCCAGGCACGGTGGCTCACGCCTGTAATCCCAAAACTTTGGGAGGCTGAGGTGGGCGGATCACCTGAGGTCAGGAGTTCGAGACCAACCTGGCCAACATGGTGAAACTGTCTCTGCTAAAAATACAAAAATTAGCTGGGCGTGATGGCAGTTGCCTGTAATCCCAGCTACTTGGGAGGCTGAGGCAAGAGAATCTCTTGGACCTGGGAGGCGGAGGTTGCAGTGAGCCAAGATCGCGCCATTGCACTCCAGCCTGAGTGGCAGAGCAAGACTCCATCTCAAAAATTTTATACAGCAACATGATTGACAAGGGATATATGGTAGTGGCTGAGAATGTAATGTCAACATGACCAAGAAAGCAATCAGCATTATTTGACTCCTACTTTTCTTTCATGTTTTTCTTCAAGGAGAAAGGACTACATAATGGAATGAGAGAAACAAAAACATGAGTCAGAGAACTGGAGTCCAGTATGATGAAAGAGACATTTAAATCAGCTGGGCACCTCTTACTGAGTTTAGTCTCTAAACCCAGATAAATTGTATTTCTAAAAGCACTTGATTTGTAATTGTAAAAGAGAGTACCAGAAGGGAAATAAATTAATATATCCCATTGTGTTGCCAAGCCCTTTAATGCAAAAGTTTATAGCTTTTGTACCCAAAAACTATGTAAAATGCTTTTTTATGTTAAGCAAGGCAGTTCTCTAAGATTTTGGTATTCTCTCAATTTTTCAGTTAAGGTTAAGACTCAGATGGATTTTTGTTTTTAAGACAGGGTCTCACTGTGTTGCCCAGGCTGGACTCAAACTCCTGGGCTCGAGATATCTTCCCACCTCAGCCTCCAGAGTAGCTGGGACTACTGGTGTGAGCCACTGCACTTGGCTGGATTTTATTTTTTTAAACACTTGCCCAAGATCACAGAGTAAATTACATCAGTTCTATCAAACTTCGCCTTTCCATTACATCAGGGTACCTCCCAGAAGATAAGACATAGTCCATTTTCTCATTTGTTCATTTTTGATATGTTAAAATGTTATGTTTTTTTCTAGAGAGAGAAGGGGACATGGTTAGTTGCACAGATTTGAGTACACTATTTGATTTCAAGAATTCAGCAGAGTACTTAGGTTAACTTCAGTAATAACGTGAGGAATATCGTGCTCAGGCTATATTCCACACTAACCCCATTAGCCGTTTATATTTGCCATTCAAGAAAGCTTATGGCCAGGCTCACACCTGTAATCCCAGCACTTTGGGAGGCCAAGGCAGGCAGATCACTTGAGGTCAGGAGTTCGAGACCAGCCTGGCCAACATAGTGAAACCCTGTCTCTACTAAAAATACAAAAATTAGCCAGGTGTGGTGGCACATGCCTGTAATCCCAGCTACTTGGGAGGCTGAGGCAGGAGAATCACTTGAACCCAGGAGGCAAAGGTTTCAGTGAGCCGAGATTGCACCACCGCACTACAGCCTGAGTGACAGAGCAAGACTCCGTCTCAAAAAAAAAAAAAAAGTTTACACTTTTAAGAGCATTAAAGCAAACCTCTAGATTAGGGGGAAAAATACAGGAACATCAGTAAACAAGTTATTTACTGGTATGCAAATGACCAAGCTATTATTTATTTAGAAATAGGGTCTTGCTCTGTTACGCAGGCTGGCGTGCAATCCGTGGCACTATCATAGCTCGCTGTAACCTTGTAACCTAAAACTCCTAGGCTCAAGCAATCCTCCCACCTCAGCCTCCCACAGCTCTAAGATAACAGGCGTGAGCCACTGCTCTCAGCCTAATCTTCATTTCTTACTTTTCTGAGTGAACGTTTTGTCTTAGGAGCTAGCAACTCTATCAAAAAATTTTGAGAAAATATATTGAGTATAGATGCACAAATCTCTGTAAATTTTAATATTGTGATTTAAGCCTTTATTGTAGCCATTATTAGAGCTATATTACTTTTTTCCCCAGTAAAATGAAAATTTTATTTCTAGTTATAAAATGAATAAATGGTGATTGCCCATAAAAATAGAAAACAACAAATATATAAAATAGAAATAAACAGTGTATAATTTTCTGGATTCCTTTCTTCAGCAAAATGGGATCATGGTGTACAAATCCTATGTTAAACAGCTCTTTTCATTCTGCAGTGTATTGTGGATGCCTCTATTTCTGAGCTGTCCAGTACTCCAGTCTATCTAGGTCTCACCTCATTTGGAACCCTTCTCTCAGATATCCCAGTCTTGCATTTATCTAACCAGTTATCAAATGACATCTTTTTTTCAATGTGAAGTCATCTCTAATGACATTTAGATGGTACAAAATTATAATTTCCTTGGGATACTCTGGCTACTATAATTAACTCACACATTAGTAATATTTTTCATGTATATGACAGCTGTTTCTGATCTAATGATCTGAAGAGTAGCAAACTAAAACTGGATGAGGCAGTGTAGCATTTTTCCAGCTGATAGGCATTTGATTTTAAATATTTCCCTCCCTTCGCTTTTTGTGACTGGTATTTGTTCTTTTGCCTCATCCTATGAACTTCCCCATGAAGGAGGAATTGGGATAGGATTTGACATCCTGCTGTAAACAACTAAAAAACTGGACAAAATAACTAACTATGGACAATAGGCAATTCTCAATAGTCAGCAAGACTAAGTACTACAAGATTTCCCTGTCACCTTCCTAAATAACAAAACCAAGCAACTCAATTTTTTTTTTCTTTTTTTTTCTGAGACGGAGTCTCTGTCATCCAGTCTGGAGTGCAGTGGCGCGATCTCGGCTCACTGCAACCTCCACCTCCAGGTTCAAGCGATTCTCCTGCCTCACCCTCCTGAGTAGCTGGGACCAGAGGCATGCGCAACGACACCCAGCTAATTTTTTGTATTTTTAGTAGAGACGGGGTTTCGCCATGTTGACCAGGCTGGTCTCAAATTCCTGACCTCAAGTGATCCACCTGCCTCGGCCTCCCAAAGTGCTGGATTACAGGCATAAGCCACTGCACCTGGTCTCAACTTATTTGTAAAATTCTTTTCCCCATTACCCTAAATGGGATTTATCTTGTCCTGCATGATCTGACACCGTTCTGTAGGCCTCATCTATCACCTTGCACCATATCACCTATGTATTGGTTCCTGAACACTGGACTCTATTGTTTCTGGATATTGAGAGTTTTGTAAGACTCTATGCCCTCTCACTTGCTGTGCTTTCTGCCTGAAATGTCTTTCTACCTCCAGTTCACCAGGAGGAAGCAAATAACCTAAAAACCTGTTAAAAATACCCAGAAGAGAGTTTCTGTTTGAGATGATGAACAGTCCTGGAAATGGATAGTGATGACAGTTGCACAACAATGTATACTTAATGCCAATGAATTGTACACTTTAAGATGATTAAATCACACCTGTAATCCTAGCACTTTGGGAGGCTGAGGCAGGCAAATCACTTGAGCCCAGGAGTTTGAGATCAGCCTGGGCAATATGGCGAAACCCTGTCTCTGTAAAAAATTAGCCCGGTGTGGCACACACCTGTGGTCCCAGCTACTCAGGAGGCAGAGGTGAGAGAATTGCTTGAGCGTGGGAGGTTGAGGCTGCAGTGAGCCATGACAGTGCCACTGTACCCCAGCCTGGGCAACACAGCAAGACCCTATCTCAAAAAAATATATTTTAAAAAAAGATAATTAAAGTGGTAAATGTATTGATTTATTTATGAGACAGGGTCTCTGTTGCCCAGGCTGGAGTGCAGTGGCCCAATTAGAGCTCACTACAGTCTCAAAACTCCTGAGCTCAAACAATCTTCCTGCCTCAGTCTCCCCAGTAAATAGGACTAAAGTGCATGCCACCACGCCCAGCTAATTTTAAGATTTTTTGTAGAGATGAGGTCTTGCTATGTTGCCCAGGCTGGTCTTGAACTGCTGCCTTCAAGCTGTCCTCCCACCTCAGTCTTCCAAAGTGCTGGAAGTGTAGGCATGAGTCACCATGCCCAGCCTGAATTAAAGTTTTTTTTTTTTGAGACGAAGTCTCATTCTTGTCCCCCAGGCTGGAGTGCAATGGTGTGATCTCGGCTCACTGCAACCTCCGCCTCCCGGGTTCAAGCAGTTCTCCTACCTCAGCCTCCCGAGTAGCTGGAATTACAGGCACCCGCCACCATGCCTGGCTAATTTTTGTATTTTTAGTAGAGACAGGGTTTCACCATGTTGGCCAGGCTGGTCTCGAGCTCCTGACCTCAGGTGATCTGCCTGCCTCGGCCCCACAAAGTGCTGGGATTACAGGCATGAGCCACCACGCCCAGCCTAAATTTTTTAAATACCTAGAAATGCTAAGTAAAATACTACAAGCATCTTATCTGATGAAATTCATAGCCAAGTACACTTGAGAGACTAAAACTATTCTGGTAGTCACATGAGCTGAAGCTGATGCTCTCCTGGTTGTGGAGTGGCAGGTGCCAGCCCATAAAGGAGAGTTAGATAGTCTCAACACTCCAGGGACTTAGGTTTTAAAACCTATGTGGAGACAGGAGATAGGCCCTGGGGCTCACTCAAATCAGGATTGAACTGAAAACCCATATAAAGCTGTAACCCACGTAGGAGTATACCTTTATTGAAAATGTGGGCTGGAAAAAAATCTGCCAATATGTAATCCAAAAACCTAGGAGAAAAATCTGCTTTAAAAAGTGGTCCTGGCTACTCTGGGCTCACTGCAAAAAAAAAAAAAAAAAAACCGTGGTCCCAGGTCAGGGTGTGGTGGCTCACGCCTGTAATCCCATCACTAGAAGGCCGAGGCAGGCAGATCACCTGAGGTCAGGAGTTCGAGACCAGCCTGGCCAACATGGTGAAACCCCATCTCTAATAAAAATACAAAATTAGCCGGGTGTGGTGGCACATGCCTGTGTAATCCCAGCTACTTGAACCCAGGAGGCAGAGGTTGCAGTGAGCTGAGATCGCACCACGGCACTCCAGCCTGGGTGACAGAGCAAGACTCCATCTCAAAAAAAAAAAAAAAAAAAAAAAAAGTGGTCTTTAGACAGACTTCCATTTCTGGTAAGACGAAGTAGGCATCTTCTCTCCTATTCCTCCCACTCAGTATAGCTAAAAACCCTGGACGTTCTATATAAAACAAAAATAAGACTGAAAGGTGACAATAAGTCAGACTGACTAAAGGACCTTGGGACCAGAGGAAAGACAGTGGTAAGTTCCCTAGGTTTCCTTTTTGACTTATATATCAGACTTGATGCTAAAGAAGCGGCAACTTGAAAATGCCAAGTGGCACAGACGAAGTGTAAAGCCACAACAAAAGCCTCTCTAGCCAAAGAACTAGGACAGGGGCAGCCTAATAAGACAGAAAACCTAGACAATAACCACTATCCCAGCCAAACACCACAAAAAACAAACCAACCAACCAACCCTGGCCCTACCCATATCCACACCAACAAAGAACAAGCAGGGAGTCTACACTTCCATCCCCAGAAGGATAAAATGAGGCGGTACAGTGCACCCACCGGAGTGGTGTCAGAGAAGTAAGGAACAAGAAAGGCAAAGTAAGGAACCTGGCCTTTCATTCCTGCTGGCAGAAATGAGATACCCCCAATCCCTCCCAGTGTCAGTACAGACCGTCTGGGGGGCTGATTCACACAACTGCCCACCAATAGCAAGGAGCACCCCCTTTCTGGTGTCAAAGAGGCTGGCAGGAGAACTTGGACTTCTACTTGTATCTGGCAGTTACAAGGAAGCAACCCAGCTTTCTTTGCCAGAATGGTGTCACAGAAAGCCAGCTAAAACTAGGTTTAAATAAGGTATTAAGTCTCATCATGGGCTGGGCATGGTGGCTCATGACTGGAATCCCAGCACTTCGGGAGGCCAAAGCCGGCCAAACCCAGGAGTTCGACACCAGCTTGGGCAATATGGCAAAACCTGTCTCTACAAAAAATACAAAAATTAGCTGGGCATGCTGGCACATGCCTGTGGTCCCAGCTACTTGGGAGACTGAGGTGGGAGAATCGCTTGAGTGTGGGAGGTGGGGGTTGCAGTGAGCCGAGAGCAAGCCACTGCACTCCAGCCTGAATGACAGATTGAGACCCAGACATTTTTGTATTGTTATGAGACTTTATTTTTATTTTTTTGCAACAAAAAATAAAAGGCTCATAACAATACGAAAATGTCTGCATTTCAATAAAAAATCATTCATACGAAGAACCAAGAAGATTGAAACTGAATGAAAAAAAAGATGTCAACACCAAAATGACATGTTAGAACAATTGACAAGGATTTTAAAGCAGCCGTGATGAAAATGCTTCAATGAGCAATTATGAACATCCCTGAAACAAATAAAGTAGCTTCAGTGTACTAGTTTCCTATTGCTGCCATAACAAATCACCACAAATTCACCAGCTTAATGCAGATTCGTTAGCTGTAGGTTAGAAGTCTGACATGGGTCCTAACTGGGCTAAATCAATTTGTCCACAAGGCTGTTACTTTCTAGAGACCCTAAGGGAGAATCTACTTCCTCGCTCCTTCCAGCTTCTACCCACATTCCTTGGCATGTGGCCCTCTTCCTCCATCTTCAAAGCCAGCAACATGACATCTCTGTGCCCTTCTGTCACATCTTCCTCTAACCACAAGCAGGAAAGTTTCTCTGATTTTAAGGATCCATGTAATTAGATTGCACCCACCAGACAATCCAAGCTAATCTCCCTGTTCAAATCCTCAAGCACATTTTTAAAGTTTATTTTGCCATGTAGAGTAACATATTCACAGTTCCAGGGATTATGACATGGACATCTTTGGAGGGCCATTCTGCCTACTGCACTCAGCAAAGAAATACAAAGTCTCAGAATACGGAAGTTATGAAGAAGAACCAAATGGAAAATTTAGGGCACAGTAACCAAAAGAAAAATCTCAGTGGATGGACCCAACAGGAGAATGGAGGAGAGAGAGGAAAGAATCAGTAAACTACAATACATATTACCCAATCTGAGCAACAGAGAAAAAACAGATTGAACAAAATTGAACACGACCTTAGGGAACTATAACAAAAAAAACTAACATTCATGTCATCAGAGTTGCCGAAGCAGAGGAGAAAAAAGGTGGGACTAACAAAGCCCACAAAGAAATGACTCAAAATTCCCCAAGAGACAACCCACAGATTCAAGAAGGTGAACAAACTCTGAAAAGGATAAACCCAAAGAAATCCATGCCAAGACATCAAAATTAATTTTCTGAAAACTAAAGACAAAAAAATCTTGAAAATAGCCAGCAGAAAATGAGTGACATTTTACCTATAAGGGGAAATCAATTAGAACACACTAGAAAATGGTGGGAGAAAGAAGTGGCGCAATATTTTTCAGGAACGAACTGTTCAAGTTTTGTTCAAAAACAAAACTGTCGGCCGGGCACAGTGGCTCACGCCTGTAATCCCAGCACTTTGGGAGGCCAGGGCGGGTAGATCACTTGAGGTCAGGAGTTCGAGACCAGCCTGGCCAACATGGTAAAACCCCATCTCTACTAAAAATACAAAAATTAGCCGGGCATGGTGGCATGCACCTGTAATCCCAGCTACTCAGGAGGCTGAGACAGGAGAATCACTTGAACCCAGAGGTAGAGGTTACAGTGAGCCAAGATTACACTACTGCACTCCAGCCTGGGCAACAAGAGATTCTTTCTCAAAAAAAAAAAAAAAAAAGGCCAGGCGTGGTGGCTCCCGCCTGTAATCCCAGCACTTTGGGAGGCTGAGGTGGGCAGATCATGAGGTCAGGAGATCAAGACCATCCTGGCTAACACGGTGAAACCCCATCTCTACTAAAAATACAAAAAATTAGCCAGGAGTGGCGGCAGGCACCTGTAGTCCCAGCTACTTGGGAGGCTGAGGCAGGAGAATGGCGTCAATCCGGGAGGCGGAGGTTGCAGTGAGCCGAGATCATGCCACTGCACTCCAGCCTGGGCGACAGAGCGAGACTCCATCTAAAAATAAAAAATTTAAAAAAAGAAGTTATCTAGGCTGGGTGGAGTAGCTCACACCTCTAATCTCAGCACTTTGGGAAGCTGAGTTAGGATGATCATTTGAGCTCAGGAGTTCAAGATCAGCCTGGGCAATATGGTGAAACACTGTCTCTACAAAAAATACAAAAATTAGCCAGGAGTGGTGGCTCATGCCTGTGGCCCCAGGTACTTGGGAGGCTGAGACAGAACTATCACTTGAACCCAGGAAGTAGTGGTTGCAATAAGCTGAGATCCGGTCATTACACTCCAACCTGGACACTAGACAGAGACACTGTCTCAAAAAAAAAAAAAAGGAGAGACAGAGAGATTAGCCGAGAACTATGAGTTGTGGGTAGGGGGGGGCTGAATAAATAAGAGTGCAGGGGATTTTTTTTTTTTAATACAGGGTCTCACTCTGTCCCCAGGCTGGAATGCAGTGTCACAATCTCGGCTCGCTGCAGCCTCAAACTCCCCAGATTCAGGTGACCCTCCCACCTCAGTCTCCTGAGTAGCTAGGACCACAGGCACACGCCACCATGCCCAGCTAATTTTTGTATTTTTGGTAGAGATGGGGTTTCGCCATGTTACCCAGGCTGGTTTCGAAATCCTCAGCTCAAGCGACCCACCTGCCTTGGCCTCCCAAAGTGCTGCAATGATGGCACCCAGCCAAGAATGTTAACCTGAAGTGTGCATGCGTTTAGGGCCACAAAATATATGAAGCAAAAGCTGATAGAACTGAAAGGAGAAATAGACAAACCTACAATTACAGACGGAGACTTCAACACTTCCCTCTTAACAATTACTAGAACAACTAGGCAGAAAATCAGCAATGATATAAAAGAACTAAACAATAACATCAACCAGTAACATACAGGTTTAGAAAAACTCCACCCAACAACAGAACACAATTTATTTTCAAGTACCCACAGAACATACACCAAGACAGATCATATCCTGGGCCATAAAACAAACCTTAAATTTAAAAGAACTGAAATTATGTAAAATGTAATCTGTGGCCACAATGAAATCAAACTAGAAATCAATAATGGAAACATAACAGGAAAATCTCCAAACTAAACAAAATACTTTTAGATAATCCATGGGTCAAAGAGGAGGTAAAAAAAAATTGAGAAAAAAAAAGAGAATACAATAAACAGAATGAAAAAAATAGATATATTTTCCCCCAAGCTATATGCTTCTACCTTAATACTCTTCCTCTATTTCATTTCAGGTTTTTTCACTCTAAAGTCTAAACTAACTAGGTCAGAGTCTTCAAAGTATTGCATTTGTTTAACTTACTGACTGGCATAATAATGCTATCTCAGCATAAACTATGGTAAAGGTTCCACCAGTCCAGGCCATTTTTGACAACTTCTTGGAAGGAAATGGGCAAACCACAAATCAAAAGAACATCCGCATCTGAAAATCCATCCTGTATAATAGTAGAAGGCAAGAGATCTGTAACTAAAGCTAGTTATAAGTTGATGGACTCACTATGAACAATTTGGCTACATCTGGTAGAATTACAGAAAGCATGTAGAGTTCACATGTGTTAGAAATCCTAGCAGATCAAAGACTCTTAGCTTGAACCCTTTCTTAGTAGAGCTAAAAATGTATGTCACTTGGCCAGGCACGGTGGCTCACGCCTGTAACCCCAGCACTTTCGGAGGCCAAGGCAGGAGGATCACAAAGTCAGGAGTTCAAGACCAGCCTGGCCAACATGGTGAAACCCCGTCTCTACTAAAAACACAAAAATTAGCTGGGCATGGTGGCATGCACCTATAATCCCAGCTACTCAGGAGGCTGAGGCAGGAGAATTGCTTGAACCCGGGAAGCAGAGGTTGCAGTGAGCCGAGATCACACCACTGCACTCCAGCCTGGGTGACAGAACAAGACCCTGTCTTGGAAAAAAAAAAAAAAAAAAGTGAAGACCATGGGAAAGGCGCAGTATCTGGCCTGGAGTGCAGTGTTCCTCACGGCACAGTCCCTTAGTGGGACTCCCTTGGCTAGGGGAGGGAGTTCCCCAACCCCTTGTGCTTCCCGGGTGAGGCAACACCCCACCCTGCTTCAGCTTGCTGTCTGTCAGCTGCACCCACTGTCCAACCAGTCCCAATGAGATAAATCAGGTACCTCAGGTGGAAATGCAGAAATCACCCACCTTCCACATCAGTCTCGCTGGGAGCTGCAGACCAGAGCTGTTCCTATTTGGCCATCTTGCCAACAATCCCCTTAAGAAACTCACTCAAAACCACACAACTACATGGAAACTGAACAACCTGCTCCTGAATGAGTACTGGGTAAATAAGGAAATTAAGGTAGAAATAAGTAAGTTCTTTGAAACCAATGAGAACAAAGACACAATGTACCAGAATCTCTGGGACACATCTAAAGCAGTGTTTAGAGGGAAATTTATAGCATTAAATGCCCACAAGAGAAAGCAGGAAAGATCTGAAATCGACACCCTAACATCACAATTAAAAGAACTAGAGAGCTCTCGGCTTTCGGCTCGGAGGAGGCCAAGGTGCAACTTTCTTTGGTCATTCCGCACCAGCCGCCTCCACCATGCCGCCAAAGTTCGACCCCAACGAGATCAAAGTCGTATACCTGAGGTGCACCGGAGGTGAAGTCGGTGCCACTTCTGCCCTGGCCCCCAAGATCGGCCCCCTGGGTCTGTCTCCAAAAAAGGTTGGTGATGACATTGCCAAGGCAACGGGTGACTGGAAGGGCCTGAGGATTACAGTGAAACTGACCATTCAGAACAGACAGGCCCAGATTGAAGTGGTGCCTTCTGCCTCTGCCCTAATTATCAAAGCTCTTAAGGAACCACCAAGACACAGAAAGAAATAGAAAAACATTAAACACAGTGGGAATATCACTTTTGATGAGATCGTCAACATTGCTTGACAGATGCGGCACTGATCCTTAGCCAGAGAACTCTCTGGAACCATTAAAGAGATCCTGGGGACTGCCCAGTCTGTGGGCTGTAACGTTGATGGCCGCCACCCTCATGACATCATAGATGACATCAACAGTGGTGCTGTGGAATGCCCAGCCAGTTAAGCACAAAGGAAAATATTTCAATAAAGGATCATTTAACAACTGGTGAAAAAAAAAAAGAACTAGAGAAGAGAAGCAAGAGCAAACAAATTCAAAAGCTAACAGAAGACAAGAAATAACTAAGATCAGAGCAGAACTGAAAGAGATAGAGACATGAAAAACCCTTCAAAAAATCAACGAATCCAGGAGCTGGTTTTTTGAAAAGATCAACAACATAGATAGACTGCTAGCCAGACTAATAAAGAAGAAAAGAGAGAAGAATCAAATAGATGCAATAAAAAATGATAAAGGGGATATCACCACTGATCCCACAGAAATACAAACTACCATCAGAGAATACTATAAACACCTCTACACAAATAAACTAGAAAATCTAGAAGAAATGGATAAATTCCTGGACACATACACCCTCCCAAGTCAAACCAAGAAGAAGTTGAATCCCTGAATAGACCAATAACAAGTTCTGAAATTGAGGCAGTAACAGCCTATCAACCAAAAAAAGTCCAGGACCAGATGGATTCACAGCTGAATTCTACCAGAGGTACAACGAGGAGCAGATACCATTCCTTCTGAAACTATTCCAAACAATAGAAAAAGAGGGAATCCTCCCTAACTCATTTTATGAGGCCAGCATCATCCTGATACCAAAGCCTGGCAGAGACACAACAAAGAAAGGGAATTTTAGACCAATATCCCTGATGAACGTCGATGCAAAAATCCTCAATAAAATACTGGCAAACCGAATCCAGCAGCACATCAAAAAGCTTATCCACCATGATCAAGTGGGCTTCATCCCTGGGATACAAGGCTGGTTCAACATATGCACATCAATAAACGTAATCCATCACATAAACAGAACCAACGACAAAAACCACATGATTATCTCAATAGATGCAGAAAAGGCCTTTGACAAAATTCAACACCCCTTCATGCTAACAACTCTCAATAAACTAGGTACTAATGGAACGTATCTCAAAATAGTAAGAGCTATTTATGACAAACCCACAGCCAATATCATACTGAATGGCCAAAAACTGGAAGCATTCCTTTGAAAACCGGCACAAGACAGGGATGCCCTCTCTCACCACTCCTATTCAACATAGTATTGGAAGTTCTGGCCAGGGCAATCAGGCAAGAGAAAGTAATAAAGGGTATTCAGACAGGAAGAGAGGAAGTCAAATTGTCTCTGTTTGCAGATGACATGATTGTATATTTAGAAAACCCCATTGTTTCAGCCTGAAATCTCCTTAAGCTGATAAGCAACTTCAGCAGTCTCAGGATACAAAATCAATGTGCAAAAATCACAAGCATTCCTACACACCAATAATAAACAGGGAGCCAAATCATGAGTGAACTCCCATTCACAACTGCTACAAAGAGAATAAAATACCTAGGAATACAACTTACAAGGGGGAGAACTACAAACCACTACTCAAGGAAATAAGAGAGGACACAAACAAATGGAAAAACATTCCATGCTCATGGATAGGAAGAATTGATGTTGTGAAACTGGCCATACTGCCAAAAGTAATTTATAGATTCAATGCTATCCCCATCAAGCTACCACTTACTTTCTTCACAGAATTAGAAAAAACTACTTTAAATTTCATATTGAACCAAAAAAAAAGAGACCGTATAGCCAAGACAATCCTAAGCAAAAAAACAAAGCTGGAGGCATCACGCTACCTGACTTCAAGTTATATTACAAGACTACAGTAACCAAAACAGCATGGTACTGGTACCAAAACAGATATATAGATCAATGGAACAGAACAGAGCCCTCAGAAATAACACCACACATCTACAACCATCTGATCTTTGACAAACCTGACAAAAACAAGCATTGGGGAAAGGATTCCTTATTTAATAAATGGTGCTGGGAAAACTGGCTAGCCATACACAAAAAACTGAAACTGAACCCCTTCCTTAAACCTTAAACAAAAATTAACTCAAGATGGATTAAAGTCTTAAACGTAAGACCTAAAACCTGCTGCACGCAGTGGCTCATGCCTGTAATCCCAGCACTTTGGGAGGCCGAGGTGGGAGGATCACAAGGTCAGGAGTTTGAGACCAGTCTGGCCAACACAGTGAAACCCTGTCTCTACTAAAAATACACAAAAAATTAGCCAGGTATGGTGGTGTGCACCTATAATCCCAGCTACTCAGGAGGCTGAGGCAGGAGAATCACGTGAACCCAGGAGGCGGAGGTTGCAGTGAGCCAAGATTGTGCCACTGCACTCCAGCCTGGGCAATAGAACGAGACTCCATCTCAAAAAAAAAAAAAAAAAAAAAAAAAACCTAAAACCATAAAAACCCTAGAAAAAAAACCTAGGCAATACCATTCAGGACATAGGCATGGGCAAAGACTTCATGACTAAAACACCAAAAGCAATGGCAACAAAAGCCAAAATTGACAAATGGGATCTAATTAAACTAAAGAGCTTCTGCAAAGCAAAAGAAACTATCATCAGAGTGAACAGGTAACTTACAGAATGGGAGAAAATTTTTGCAATCTATCCATTTGACAAAGTGTTACTATCCAGAATCTACAAAGAACTTAAACAAATTTACAAGAAAAAAATCAAACAACCCCATCAAAAAGTGGGCAAAGGATATGAACAGACACTTCTCAAAAGAAGACATTTATGCAGTCAAGAAACATATGAAAAAAAGCTCATCATCACTGGCCATTAGAGAAATGCAAATCAAAACCACAATGTGATACCATCTCACACCAGTTAGAATGGCGATCATTAAAAAGTCAGGAAACAGCAGGTGCTGGAGAGGATGTGGAGAAACAGGAACACTTTTACTCTGTTGGTGGGACTGTAAATTAGTTCAACCATTGTGGAAGACAGTGTGGCGATTCCTCAAGGATCTAGACCAGAAATACCATTTGACCCAGCCATCCCATTACGGGGTATATACCCAAAGGATGATAAATCATTCCACTATAAAGTCTCATGCACACGTATGTTTATTGTGGCACTATTCACAATAGCAAAGATTGGAACCAACCCAAATGCCCATCAATTATAGACTGGATAAAGAAAGTGTGGCACATACACACCATGGAATACTATGCAGCTATAAAAAGGGATGCATTCATGTCCTTTGCAGGGACATGGATGAAGCTGGAAACCAACATTCTCAGCAAACTAACACAAGGACAGAAAACCAAACACTGCATGTTCTCACTCAGAAGTGGGAATTGAACAATGAGAACACATGGACACAGGGAGGGGAACATCACACACTGGAGCCTGTTAGGGGGTGTGGGGCTAGGGGAGGGATAGCATTAGGAGAAATACCTAATGTAGATGACGGGTTGATGGGTGCAGCAAACCACTATGGCACATGCATACCTACGTAACAAACCTGCACGTTTTGCACATGTACCCCAGAACTTAAAGTATAATAAAAAAAAATGTATGTCACTCTACCTCCCAAATTCAGAAGAAGCTCTTAGTCTCTCTAAATGTGTATGTCACTTTGAAGGGAGAAATTCAAAAGCCATAATCTTTTTTCTTTTTTACAGTGGTTCTTTTCGATTTTCTTATTTTTTTAATTAATATAAATTATATATATATATATTACATGATGTATTGAAATGTGTATACAGGGCTGGGCGCAGTGGCTCATGCCTGTAATCCCAGCACTTAGGGAGGCCAAGGTGGGCAGATCACTTGAGGTAAGGAGTTCGAGACTAGCCTGGGCAACATGGTGAAACCCCATCTCTACAAAAAATACATAAAAGGCCAGGCTCGGTGGCTCACACCTGTAATCCTAGCACTTTGGGAGGTTGAGGCAGGTGGATTGCCTGAGCTCAGGAGTTCATGACCAGCGTGGGCAACACAGTGAAACCCTGTCTCTACTAAAATACAAAAAACTAGCCCGGCGTGGTGGCATGCACCTGTGATCTCAGTTACTCTGGAGGCTGAAACAGGAGAATCGCTTGAACCTGGGAGGCGGAGGTTGCAGTGAGCCCAGATAGCACCACTGCACTCCAGCCTGGGCGACAGAGTGAGACTCCATCTCAAAAAAAAAAAAAAAAAGCAAATGTTTGCTGCGTGTGGTGGTACACACCTGTAGTCCTAGCTACTCGGGAGGCTGAGGTAGAAGAATTGCTTGAACCTGGGAAGCGGAGGTTGCAGCGAGCCAAGATCGCGCCACTGCACTCCAGACTGCGCAACAAGCAAAACTCCATCTCAAAAAAAAAAAAAAAAAAGTACATGTAGATGAAGATGACTCTTAAGGACTTAATATTGAATGGAAAAAGTGGGTTGCAGGTAATATATGTGTACGTAGAATTTTTAACTACACCAAACAACTCTACATATTTTCTTTGTTGGCGCTGGCGGGTAGAGGGCTGGTGAGGGGGATGGTGGTAGGGAAACGGTGTCTGGCTCTGTCGCCCAGGCTGGAGTGCAGTGGCGTGTGGCGGGATCTCAGTTCACTGTGGCGTGTACATCCTGGGCCCATGAGATCCTCCCACCCCAGCCCCCTGGGTAGCTGCGACTATAGGCACACACCACCATGTCAGGCTAATTTTTGGATTTTATGTAGGGACGAGGTCTCGCCATGTTGCCCAGGCTGGTCTCAAACTCCTGGGCTCAAGTGATCCTCCCACCTTGGCCTTCCAAAGTTCTGGGATTACAGGTGTGAGCCACTGTGAATGGCTACTTTTACATACTGTTTAGGGGCAAAATGCATTTGTAATAACTGTTTAGGGACAAAATAGATTTGTAGTAAAAGTGTAAAATCAAGGACAGGAAGATTATATATTTGCCTCTGTGATTAGAGGAGGTACAAAGTGGACTTCAACTGTACCTGTAGTTAAAAAGAAAGCTCATACAAATATGACAAAAAGGAAATATGGAAAGTGCAAATGTACCCCTCTCCATTTCCCATGAAAATATGAAAAAATAGGAGAACACTATGTGCTATCCTATTTCCCTTTATGTGCAATATTTCATTAAAAATGTACGTTGTATGCTGATTCAAGCAGCAGGAAAAAATATATAAAAATATACGTGTGAGTATATTTATATATGTATATGTGTGTATATAAACATACATATATAAAATATATACATAAATATATGTATACACATATATAAATGTGTGCACGTGTGTGCGTGTATGTGTGTGCGCGTGTATGTGTGCGTGTCTGTATGTGCGTGTGTGTGCGTCTGTGTGTCTGTATGTGTATGTGTGTCTGTGTGTGCGTGTCTGTATGTGTGTCTGCGTGTGTGCATGTGTGTGCGCATGTGTGTATGTGTGTGCGTGTGCGTGTATGTGTGGGGGTGTGTATGGGTGTGTGTATGTGTGTACGTGTGTGTACGTGTCTGCGTGTCTGTGTGCATGTGTCCACGCGTGTGTATGTGTGTGTCTGTGTATGTGTGTGCGCGTGTCTGTGTATGTGCGTGTGTGTATGTGTGTATGTGTCTGTGTGCGCGTGTCTGTGTATATGTGTATGTCCGTGTGTGTATGTGTGTCTGTGTGTGTATGCGTGTGTCTGTGTGTGTATCTGGGTGTGTGTATGTGTGTATGTGTGTGTGTGTGCGTGTCTGTGTGTGTGTGTGCGTGTGCACGTGTGTTGCCAACTGTGGGAAAGTGATCTGCCCAGAAATTAAAAATCAAAATCAGAGAAATTCAACAGACCAAACAGGGCTAAGGATTTGGAATAAGTAACGGCAGGTATGGTGTGGAGTTTTTATTAGCAGAAATTTCTAGCAAGCAAATTTGTAAAATGTAAGTAAGTCAGTTTAAAAACGAATTTCTTAATTAAAAATACTCATAGGAAGTATATACAGCTGGCCTTTGAACAACATGGGTTTGAACCGCGTGGGTCTCTTAGACATGGATTTTCTTCTGCCTCTGCCACCCCTGAGACAGACAGCAAGACCAATACCTCCTTTTTCTCTTCCCAGCCCATTCAACATGAAGATAAGGAGGATAAAGAGCTTTATAATGACACACTTCCACTTAATACATAGTAAATATATTTTTATCTTCCTTATGATTTTCTTAATAACATTTTTTTTCTTTTTGAGATGGAGTCTCCCTCTGTTGCCCAGGCTGCAGTGCAGTGGTGCGATCTTGGCTCACTGCAACCTCCCCCTTCTGGGTTCAAGCGATTCTCCTGCCTCAGCCTCCCGTGTAGCTGGGATTACAGGCACGCGCCACCACGCCCAGCTAATTTTTGTGTTTTTATTAGAGACAGGGTTTCGCCATATTGACCAGGCTGGTCTCAAACCCCTGACCTCAGGTGATTTGCCTGCCTCGGCCTCCCAAAGAGCTGGGATTATAGGCATAAGCCACTGTGCCCCAGATGATTTTCTTAATAACATTTTCTTTCCTCCAGCTTACTTTATTGTAAAAATACAGTATATAATACATATCACATATATAAAAAAAAAGTGACAGTTAATGTTGCCGGTATGGCTTCTGGTCCACAGTAGGCTATTAGTAGTTAAGCTTTTGAGGTCAAAAGTTCTATGTGGATTTCTGAATGTGTGAAGGGTTGATGGTTGATGCCCCTAATCCCCATGTTGTTCAAGGGTCAACTGTACTTCAATTCCGAATCCAGTGCAGAAAAACTTTCAGGGCCAGGAAAATGCATTTTGATATAAAATTCAATGGATATTAAGCTCATGCCATAATTAACAACATAATTATTTTTGCAAGAGTTGATAATATTCACTCCACACTGAACTCTCTAACACACTCTCCCAGGTACTAAAGCCAACAAATAGTTTTCATTTCATAATCTTTTTTGCTGGAGAACTAAAGATCCTATTTATGAGTTCACCGAAATCCAAGAAAATTTACAAATCTGGGGAAACAAAGAGCTGTGGATTCCTTTATTACTGTGGCTCAGCTTCTTGGAATGCAGTTTATCCTTACACTAGTAAGACCGGTTTATAACTGCAGATTCCAAAATGGAATCTGGTCAATGGGTAACTTTGAAGGGATGTCCTGTAATGAGGGAGGCTGCCAAAAATGAGTACCCAACGTGAGCCCTTTGGAAAAATAAGTACAATACACATAGGCAGCCAGTATCTCTGAATGAATGGTCTAATAGCCTATATTAAACTATATTCATGAGAAAAGAACACAGGGAACATAGCTCTTTTTTTTTTTTTTTAATCTCATGACATCAGTAGAACCTGTTAAATTAAGTTTAGCCTAAAGTTGTCTCCTTCCATATCCTAAGTTTGGTCTAAAGGTTGCTCCATACAGAGTGAACTGTAACCTAACTAGATGAATAAACAGACCACAACCTACTCTTGTGCCAATCACCAAGTCTCAGTCAATCACAGGAGGCCAATTGTTCAAATTGTGTTCAAATAAGACAAACACCAAGCTATAACCGATCCTGCTGTTTCTGTACCTCATTTCCATTTTCTGTATGTCACTTCCCTTTTCCTGTCCATCAATCTTCTTCGACCACCCATTAGCTCCAGAGTCTCTCTGAACCTATTCTGGTTCAGGAGGCTGCCCAATTCACAAATAGTTCTTCGTTCAATTAAACTACGTTAAATTTAATTTGTCTAAGGTTTTTTTTTTTTTAACAAGCCTCATTCATGCTTACGCTCTGAAATTCTTAAAAGAGTTCCAAATGTAAATGCAAAATCTCTGTGTATCATTTAATACTATAAAAAACAGCTTTTTTCTCCCAATTTGTATCATAAAAAGTTTAAAAACTTAAACAAAAACCCCATAGTTCCATCAGCCTAATAAATTGCTTCTAATCCTAGACATAAAGAAGATTCTATTAGCAAACAAAATATAAATTCTTCTCAATTATACATGAAACATTCTCCAAGATAGACCACAAGTTAGTCCACAAAACAAGTCTTACCAAATTTAAGAAGAGTGAATCATATCAAGTGTCCCTTCTGAACACATGGTATGAAACTAGAAATCAATAATAGGAGGAAACATGGAAAATTCACAAATATATGGAAATTAAACAACATGCTCCTGAACAACCAATGGGTCAGAGAAGAAATTAAAAGGAAAATTTAAAATGTCTTGAGACAGACAAAAATGGAAACACAACATATCAAAACTTAAGGGATGCAGCAAAAGCAGTCGTGAGAGGGAAGTCTATAGCAACAAATGCCCACGTTTAAAAAAAAAAAAAAAAAAAAGGCAGCCTGATGCGGTGGCTCCCATCTGTAATTCCAGCACTTTGGGAGGCTGAGGCGGGCGGATCACTTGAGGCCAGGAGCTCAAGACCAGACTGGCCAACATGGTGAAACCTCGTCTCCACTAAATGTAGAAAAATTAGCTGGGGTGTAGTGGCGCATGCCTGTAATCCCAGCTACTTGGGAGGCGGAGGCGGAAGAATCGCTTGAACCCAGGAGGCAGAGGTTGCAATGAGCTGAGATCGTACCACTGCACTCCAGCCTGGGCGACAGAGCGAGACTCCATCTCAAAAAAAAAAAAAGTATGATGTTATCTGTGGGCTTTTCATATATGGCTTTTATTGGGATGAGGTACATTCCTTCTATGCCTAATTGTTGAGGGTTTTTAATCATAAGAGGATACTGAATTTTGTTAAATGCTTTTTCTGCAACTATTGAGATGATCATGTGGTTTTTGTCCTTTGTTTTGTTAATATGGTGTATCACATTTACTGATTTATGTATGTTGAACCATTCTTGTATCACAGGGATAAATCATGCTTGAACATGGTGAATAAACTTTTTAATGTGCTGTTGAATTTGGTTTGCTAATGTTTTGTCGAGGATTTCTGCTTGTTTGTTTTGAGACGGAATCTCGCTCTGTAACCCAGGCTGGAGTGCAGTGGCACGATTGAGGCTCACTGCAACCTCCGCCTCCCAGGTTCAAGTGATTCTCCTGCCTCAGCCTCCCGAGTAGCTGGGACCACAGGCATGCACCACCACACCCGGCTAATTTTTGTAATTTTAGTAGAGATGGGGTTTCACCATGTTGGCCAGGCTGGTCTCGAACTCCTAACCTCAGGTGATCCACCCACCTTGGCTTCTCAAAGTGCTAGGAGTACAGGCGTGAGCCACCACACCCAGCCTGGCTTATAGGTTTCTTATAGTGTCCTTGTCTGCCTTTGGCATAAGGGCAGTGCTGGCCTTCTAAAATGAGTTTGGAAGTATTCCCTCCTCTTCAGTTTTTAGGAAGAGTTTGAGAAGGGTTGATATTAGTTCTTCTTTAAATGTTTGGTATACGGCCGGGCATGGGAGGCCAAAGAGAGTACTTTGGGAGGCCGAGGCGGGCAGATCACTTGAGGTCAGCGGTTCGAGACCAGCCTAGCCAACATGGTGAAACCCCGTCTCTACTAAAAATACAAAAATTAGCCGGGTTTGGTGGTGCACGCCTGTAGTCCCAGCTGCTCGGGAGGCTGAGGCAGGAGAATCACTTGAACCCAGAAGGCGGAGGTTGCAGTGAGCCACGATCATACCACTGCACTCCAGCCTGGGCAACAGAGTGAGACTCTGTCTCAAAAAAAAAAAAAATTAACATACAAATATCAGTAGCATTTCTATACACTAAAAACTATCTGAAGGAGAAATTAATAGGAAAACAATCCCATTTACAATAGCACCAAAAAAAAAAAAAATTAGGAGTAAATTTAACCAAAGAGATGAAAGACCTGTATATTGAGGACAATAAAAGATTGATAAAGAAATTGAAGAAGATAAAAATAAATGGAATGATATCCTATGTTCATGGATTAGAAGAATATTGTTAAAATGTCTACACCACCCAAGAAATCTACAGATTCTGTGTAATCTCTATTAAAGTTCCAATGCCAGTTTTCACAGAAATAGAAGAAAAAATTCTAAAATTCAGGTGGAACCACAAAAGACCCCAAACAGCCAAAGCGATCTTGAGCGAAAAAAAAAAAAAAAGCTGGAGGCATTACATTCCCTGAGTTCAAAACATGTTATAAACCTGTTGTAACAGCATGGTACTGGCATAAAAACACTCACACTGGAACAGAAGCTCAGAAATAAGCCCAACTCTTTATGGTTAATTGATATTTTATAAAGGTGCCAAGAACACACAATGGGGAAAGGACAGTTTCTTTACAAATTTTGGTAAAATTGGATATCCACATGCAGAAAACTGCAACTGGACCCTTATCTCACACCACATACAAAAATCAACTCAAAACCAGGAGCAGTGGCTCACACCTGTAATCCTAGCACTTTAGGGGGCGAACGTGGGCAGATCTCTTGAGCCCAGGAATTTGAGACCAGCCTGGGCAATATGGCAAAACCATCTCTACAAAAAATATAAAAATTAGCTGGGTGTGGTGGTGTGCACCTGTAATCACAGCTACTTGTGGGGATGAGGCAGGAGGATTGCTTGAACCCGGGAGGTTGAAGATGCAGTGGGCTGTGATTCTGCCACTATACTCCAGCCTGGACAACAGTGAAACCCTGTCTCAAAAAAAAACAAAAAACAAACAAACAAAAACTCAAGATGGATTAAAGACTTATGGTCACAAGACCTGAAACTGTAAAACTACTAGAAAAAAACATAGAAGAAAAGCTCCAGCATATTGGTCTGGGCAATGATTTCTTGACTAGGCCTGCAAAAGCATAAGCAACAAAAGCAAAAATAGACAAAATGGCTTATATCAAACTAAAAAGTTTCTGCACAGCAAAGGAAAATTTTAACAGAGTGCAGAGACAACCCAAGGATTGGGAAAAAGTATTTTCAAACCATACATTTATAAAGGGGCTAGGCTGGGCCCAGTGGCTCATGCCTGTAATCCCAGCACTTTGGGGGGCTGAGGCAAGCACATCACTTGAGGGCAGGAGTTCAAGACCAGTCTGGCCAACATGGTGAAACCCTGTCTCTGCTAAAAATACAAACATTAGCCAGGCATAGTGGTGCACATCTGTAATCCCAGCTACATGGGAGGCTGAGGCAGGAGAATCACTTGAACCCAGGAGGCGAAGGTTGCAGTGAGCCACTGCACTCGAACCTGGGTGACAGAGTGAGACTTCGTCTCAAAAAAGAAAAAAAAGAAAAGGGGCTAATATCCAAAATATATAAGGAACTCAATTCAATAACAAGATAACAAATAACCCAATTAATAAATGGGCAAAGGACCTGAAGAGACGTATATCAAAAGAAGACATAAAAATGGCCAATAGATGTTTGAAAAAAATGCTCAACACCTCTAGACATAGAGAAATGCAAATAAAATAATGAGCTATCACCTCACACCTGTTAGACGGGCTATATCGAGTTTCCTCAAAAAAAATAAAAATAGAATTACCTTATTATCCAGCAATCCCACTTCCGGGTATATATCCAATGGAATTGAAATCAGTATGTTGAAGACATATCTGCACTTCCATGTTCATTTCAGCATTATTCACAATAGCCAAGATACAGAAGCCAACCTAAGTGGCCATCAACAGATGAGTGGATAAATAAAATGTGGTGCATATATACACAAAAGAATACTATTTAGCTTCAAAAGACAAGGAAATTCTGTCATTTGCAACAATATAGATGAACCTGGAGGACATTATGTTAAGTGAAATAAGCCAGACACAGAAAAACAAATATTGTATGATCTCATTTATATGTGGAATCTAAAAAAGTTGATCTCATAAAAACAGAGGAAAAAAATTATTACCAGAGGTGGGGGGGTGGGTGAAGGGAATGGGGATAGAGGAGATGATGATCAAAGGGTACAAAGTTTCAGCTAGACTGGAAGAATACGGTTTAGTGATATGGATTATATTAATCTCATAAAAGTATTATAAGTTTACTTTCTAATTTTAAAAGATTCAAATGTTTAGTTAGAATTTTTTTTTGAGATGGAATCTCAGTCTGTTGCCTAGGCTGGAGTGCAGTGGTATGATCTCAGCTCACTGCAACCACTACCTCCTGAGTTCAAGCCATTCTCCTGCCTCAGCCACCTGAGTAGCTGAGATTACAGGCATGTGCATGCCTGGCTAATTTTTGTATTTTCAGTAGAGACAGGGTTTTGCCATGTTGGCCAGGCTGGTCTTGAACTCCTGACTTCAAGTGATCCACCCACTTCGGCTTCCCAAAGTGCTGGGATTACAGGCATGAGCCACTGTGCCTCGCCAGAAATGTTTAAATGATACGAACTGCCGCAAACTAGAAGATAATAGACTGTTCTTCGTTAAAACAACAACAATAATAATATTGAAGCTGAGCACAGTGATGCCTGGCTCTAGTCTCAGCTACTTGAGAAGCTGAGGCAAAAGGATCACTTGAGCCCAGGAGTTTGAGTCTAGCCTGGGCAAAATAGCAAGACCCTGTTTTATACTGAATATTTATACTACAATCAGTAAACCTGGATGTAATATAAAGACCTCAGAAATTCAACAGTGGCCTGTATGTCTCAGGTTAAAACTATCTCTAGGACTGAAATTATTCTTTCAGAGATAAAAATGCATTATGGGAAAAGATACTTGCTTTCTGAGGGAATATAATACAATGTCAAGTGCTCCATGATTCAGAGCAAATGTCTGTTTTTCATAGTAAACATTGGACCAACACTTGATTGCTACCATGGTTTGGATGTGTCCCCCACCCAAATCTCATCTTGAATTGTAATAATGCCCACGTGTCAAGGGCAGGGACAAGTGGAGATAATTGAATCACAGGGGGGTGGTTCCCCCATACCGTTCTCCGGGTAGTGAATACGTTTCACCAAATCTGATGGTTTTATAAATGGGAGTTCCCCCACACAAACTCTTGCCTGCCACCACGTAAGACATCACCTGCCTCCTCATTTGCCTTCGGCCATGATTGTGAGGTCTCCCCAGTCATGTGGAACTGTGAGTCAATTAAACCTCTTTACTTTATAAATTACCCAGTCTCAGCTATGTCTTTATTAGCAGCATGAGAACAGACAAATTGCCATTTTGGCATGTTTTAGGTGAGGGAATAGATTTCTCCTTTTGTCTCACACACAAATGTTCTTAAAATGTCATTCCTATAGAGGCTTCATCATCAGCACTCCTATTGAAAGATCTTACCCATGACACATTCTAAATTTGGGTGGACTATGATAAAACAGAACTGATTTCACTCAGTACCACATAAAATATGCTCTTTCCTGTCTTTGATCCCCTCCAGCCTCAGGACGTTATCACTTCCCATTCCCTGGTGGGCCTGTCAGGATGAGATTTGGGGAGTGTACCAATCGACCAACTGAGGGAATTAACACCTTATTCTCATGAATAATCTCTGTAGCCCTCCACAGAGGGGTGGAAATTAATGACAAAATCTTTCAATACATTTTTATAAACACATGACTAAACATTTAGAAGTTCATAAGTTTTAGGCCGGGCGCAGTGGCTCACACCTGTAATCCCAGCACTTTGGGAGGCCGAGACGGGCAGCTCACGAGGTTGGGAGATCGAGACCATCCTGGCTAACATGGTGAAACCCCATCTCTAATAAAAATACAAAAAATTAGCCAGGCGTGGTGGCGGGCACCTGTAGTCCCAGCTACTCGGGAGGCTCAGGCAGGAGAATGGTGTGAACCTGGGAGGCGGAGCTTGCAGTGAGCCGAGATCGCGCCCCGCTCCACTCCAGCCTGAGCGACAGAGCAAGACTCTGCCTCAAAAAAAAAAAAAAAAAGTTCATAGGTTTTAGAACCAACAAGTCTTGAGTTTAAGCTTTTTATGGACATTTATCTTATGGACAAGTTACTTCACTGCCTGAGCCTGTTTCTTCATCTGTAAAAATGGAAATAACAATATTTACCTTGTTAGGATTGAATGTGCTCACTTGGAGATTACCTTAGCTGTTCTTTACTTATTTTTCCTTTTTTACCTTCCACATGATACTGATAAATATTTACATATCTCTCTATCCACCTTTCCTATCCATGACAATTTATAATTCCATTTCTGGTTCAAGAGTGCTACAGAATTATTGTTATTGAATATGGATTATAAAATCTATAAATTGAGAAATTATTTCTATAGTCAGGATATATATAAATGGAGGTGGGGAAGAGAGAGGAAAAAAATTTACTCTGCTAAACTGCCTAAGTAATGCCAAAGAAGGGCCCTGGCTAAAAATGTTGAGAATAAATTTGGGGCTGAAATAGTGCCCAAAGAAAAAATTATCCTTTAATACAAAATAAATCATCTGTTCAGGTGTCAGTCCCCACTCTGGAGAGAGGGCTCAATGGCTAGAACCTTATTTCAGGTAATCATATATCACAACGATTAAGACAGAGCTGCTTACATAAAACGAAGAGTAGCTCAAGCCAAGTAACAGTGTCTTGAATGAGACAGAAATTTATCTTTCATAGACTGGAAGTTCTGCAAGGAGTGAAAAAAAAAAAAATAAAGAAATTTCCTGGCTGGGCGCAGAGGCTCATGCCTGTAATCCCAGCGCTTTGGGAGGCCGAGGCAGGTAGATCACCTGAGCTCGGGAGTTCAAGACCAGCCTGGCCAACATGGTGAAATCCCATCTCCACTAAATACAAAAAATTAGCCAGGTGTGGTGGCACATGCCTGTAATCCCAGCTACTTGGGAGACTGAGACAGGAGAATCGCTTGAACCCAGGAGGTGAAGGTTGCAGTGAGCTGAGACTGTGCCATTGCACTCCAGCCTGGGCAATAAGAGTGAAACTTTGTCCTCCCCGCCCTCCACCCTTCCCCCCCCACCAAAAAAAGAAATTTCCCTATCATATTAAAGTCCACAGGAAGGCTGTCCAGGACTCGCATGGTGGCTCCATAATCATCTGAGATCCAGGGTCCCCTCTCTCTTTCTGCTCCATCATCCTAACAACTGGCATTGATTCTCAAGATCACCTCATGGTCCAAGAGGGCTGGTGGCCCTCTAACCATCAAGTCTGTGACACAAGCCAAAAGAAGGAAGGACGGAAAGGCAAGAGAGAACACACCTGCATCTCGCTCTGTCGCTCAGGCTGGAGTGCGGTGGCGCGATCTCGGCTCACTGCAAGCTCCGCCGCCAGGGTTCACGCCATTCTCCTGCCTCAGCCTCCTGAGTAGCTGGGACTACAGGCGCCCGCCACCACGCCCAGCTGATTTTTTTTGTATTTTTAGTAGAGACGGGGTTTCACCGTGTTAGCCAGGATGGTCTCAATCTCCTGACCTTGTGATCCGCCCGCCTCGGCCTCCCAAAGCGCTGGGATTACAGGTGTGAGCCACTGCGCCCGGCCTGAGTCAGCTCCTTTTAAGCAGCCTCCTGGGAAGTCAACTCGATATTGGTAGAATTAGTCACATAGCCATATCTCTTATCAGAGAGGATGAAAAACTCAGTCTTTTAGCTGGGGACATAAGCTCCAAATAAAGTGGGGACTGACATTCTTTTACGAAAGTGCAAGGGAAGAATGGACATTGGCGGCCCCGGCAATCTCTGCTATAATGTTTCAAACCGATGTGAGAAAGGCTGGGCAAAGTGGCTCATGCCTGCAATCTCAGCACCTTGGGAGCCCAGGTGGGAGGATTGCTTGAGACTAGGAATTTGAGACCAGCTAGGGCAACACAGTAAGACCTGACCCTGTCTCTACGAAAAATTATAAATTAGCCAGGCGTGGTGGCATGTACCTGTAGTCCCAACTACTGGGGAGGCTGATGTGGGAGGATTACTTGAGCCCAGGAGAGCCAGGCTGCAGGGAGGTATAATCACAACACTGCATTCCAACCTGGGCAACATAGGAAGACCCTGCCTTTAAAAAAAAAAAAAAAAAAAAACACTGGCCGGGCATGGTGGCTCACGCCTGTAATCCCAGCACTTTGGGAGGCCGAGGTGGGCAGATCACAAGGTCAGGAGATCGAGACCACGGTGAAACCCTGTCTCTACTAAAAATACAAAAAAATTAGCCGGGCGTGGTGGCGGGCTCCTGTAGTCCCAGCTACTCGGGAGGCTAAGGCAGGGGAATGGCGTGAACCCGGGAGGCGGAGCTTGCAGTGAGCTGAGATCGCGACACTGCACTCCAGCCTGGGCGACAGAGCGAGACTCTGTCTCAAAACAAACAAACAAACAAACAAAAACCCATTTGAGAGGATAAAAATTTCAAGCACCTTGGAAAGGAGACAGCTTTGTAGGCCTCATCTACCTAGGAAATCTGTTCCATCCTTTCCAACTTAAAGTGATCCCAGGGACATCAGAAAAGTAGTGCGTCCTTCCCGCACCCACCTCACCCTTTTGTAGGCAGTTTGTGGAAGGAGAAACAATTTAAATGCCACTTAAGTCGACTCTGCTTCCATTCTTGATTGGTCTCTAACTAGCCGTGGGGCAAAATGATCTGTTAGGGAGGAAAACATTACAGCCTTTAATTAGAGTTTTGAAATTCAAGCCTAAGTAAGACATTGTGATAATTGAACAAGTAAGTGAAAGAAAAAATCACTTTAGGTAAAATGTCTAGATTTTTAAAATATTGTTTTACTAGAAAATATTAAAGCCTCCACAGCACTCTCCTCTTTTAAAAACCTTTCCAGGCCAGGCATGGCATGGTGGCTTACACCTGTAATCCCAGTACTCTGGGAGGCGAGGCAGGCAGATCACTGAGTCCAGGAGTTGGAGACCAGCCTGGGCAACATAGCGAAACCCTGTTTCTACTAAAAATACAAAAATTAGCTGGGCATGGTGGCGCTCGCCTGTAATTCCAGCTACTCGGGAGACTGAGGTGGGAGGATGGCGTGAACCCAGGAGGAAGAGGTTGCATGCAGTGAGCCAAGATCACACGACTGCACTCCAGCCTGGGTGACAGAGTGAGACCCTGTCAAATAAATAAAACATACATACATATATACCTTTCCAGAACGTCCTGTAACCCTTGGAACAAAACCCCAAAATCCTTAACAGTAAAGACTCCCACATTTTCTTGGCTCAAGGTGGCCTTAATGTCTCAGCAGTTTTTTTCAAGTTCCACTCAGGCCAAAAGAAATAACTAACATTTTGGTCTAATAAGTAGTTAGATCCAAACAATAAATATTCATGTCCTAACAACTTAGCATCTACTGGGCACTGCATAACTTTTCAAACCTTAGAACTGTATTGGGCACAGCCATCCACATCTCGTGCTCCACACCGATTTTCCCTTAGGTCTTGCTTTTTATCACAGCAAGGAGGGAGAAACACATCCAAAGGAACGTAGCTGGATTTAAAGTGGAAAATAGCTCGAGGTAGTAGTTCCTGTGATGTTCGACAGATGTCGCTGTGTTTCCCTCAAATTTTAAAAATATCCAAGGCATCCTGGTGAGTTTGCTGGTGCACCCCAGGGAGCCTCAAAACACAGTTCGGAACATGGTTTATAAGGCCTTGTATTAACTGGCCCCTGACCGTTTCTTCAGCCTTATCTGCCACTGTTCTCCCTGCTCACTACACTACAGTTCTACTGGCCTTTTATTTTCCCAAAAGAGCCAAGCTCCTTCTTAGTCTTTTTTTCATGCTTTGCCTTCATGTGGAGGACTTTTCAACTGGAGAAGCCTTCTTTATTTCTCCTAGTTTATATCAGGGACCTTTGTTATTCTCTCACTAGCCTACAGGCTCCACGAAGGCAGGGACCATGTCTGTTTTCTACATCATCTTATACCCAGTGTCTAGCACAGTTCTTGGCACATAGTAGAAACTCAAGTGGTTTAAAAACATATGTTTCTGGCCAGGCGCAGTGGCTCCTGCCTGTAATCCCAGCACTTTGGGAGGCCGAGGCGGGTGGATCACCTGAGGTCCGCAGTTCGAGACCAGCTTGGCCAACATAGTGAAACCCCGTCTCTACTAAAATTCCAAAATATCAGCTGGGAGTGGTGGTATGCACCTATAATCCCAGCTTCTTGGGAGGTTGTGCCAGGAGAATCGCTTGAACCCAGGAGACAGAGGTTGGAGTGAGCCAAGATCATGCCGCTGCACTCCAGCCTGAGCAACAGTGCTAGACTCCATCTCAAAAAAAAAAAACAAAATAAATTAATTAATTAAAATATGTTTCTATTGACATTCATTAATAAGTTAATCTTCAGATGCACAAGTAATCCAGTTGTGAAATACAAGAGAAATTCCTTTCTTGTTAGCACTTCAGTTCATCAGTAAGCAATTATAAATCTAAAAATTGATGACATCTTAGAATGTGATTGCTAGCATACTTATAATGACATTTTAAAAAACAAATTAGAGGGCAGGCACAGTGACTCATGCTTGTAATCCCAACACTAAAGGGGGCCGAGGTGCGTGGATCACTTGAGGCCAGGAGTTCGAGACCAGCCTGGCCAACATGGTGAAACCCCATCTCAACTAAAAATACTAAAAATATAAAAATTAGCTGGATGCGGTGGCACGTGCCTGTAGTCCCAGCTACTCGGGACGCTGACGCAGGAGAATCACTTGAACCCAGGTGGTAGAGGTTGCAGTGAGCCGAGATCCCACCACTGCACTCCACCCTGGGCAACAGAGTGAGACTCCTTCTTTAAAAAAAAAAAAAAAAAAAAAAAAAAAAAAATTAGATAAAAAATAGTCTTTTCAATAAATGGTGCTAGAACAACTGGACCATATGCAAAAGAATGAAGTTGGCCCACTACCTGACCATATTAAAAAATTAATGCAAAATAGACTATAGACTTAAAACTATAAAACTTAATATGTGAGTAAATTTTTATAACCTTAGATTAGGCAATGATTTCTTTGATGTAACACCAAAAGCACAAGCAACAGAAGAAAAATTAGATAAACTCCATCAAAATTTAAAACTTTTTAGTTTCAAAAGACACCATTAAGAAAGTGAAAAGACAGCCCACAAAATGGAAAAATTTTTTGCAAATTATATATCCAGTAAGGGACTTGTATCCAGTATATATGATGAACTCTTACAAATGAATAAAAAGACAAATAACTCAATTTAGAAATGGAGCAAAGAGGAATTTCTCCAAAGAAGATACAAGAAGCACATGAAAAGATGCTCAGCATCATTAGACATCAGGGAAATGCAAATCAAAACCACCATGAGATACCACTTCACAGCCATTAGGATGGCTAAAATAAAAAAGACAGACAATAACAAGTGTTGTCAAGGATGTGGAGAAATTGAAATCCTCATACATTGGGATTATAAAACGTATGAATGGGATTATAAAATGTATGAATGGGATTATAAAATGGGGCAGCCACTTTGGAAAACAGTTTGAGACCTCTCCAAAATGTTAAACATAAAGTTACCATATGACCCAGCAGGTATATACCCAAAAGAAATGAAAATAGATGTTCACACAAAAATTTGTACATGAATGTTCATGGCAGCATTATTCATAATAGCCAAAAAGTACAAAAAACTGAAATGCCCATCAACTGATGAACAGATAAAGGAAGTGCGGTATTTCTAGGCAACAGAATGTGATTTGATTATAAAAATGAAGTAGTGATACATACTACAAACTGGACAAACCTTGAAAACATTAGGCTAAGTCAGAGAAGCCACTCACAAAGACCACATATTACAAAATTCCACTCATATAAAATGTCCAGAACAGGGAAATCTGCAAAGATAGTAGACTAATGGTTGCCAGAAGCTCAGAAGAAGACAGAATGTAAAGTGACTGCTAATAGGTATGGGGTTTTCTTTTTGGGGGTGATAAAAAGGTTCAAAATTAGATAGTTGTGATGGTTGCACAACTAAATATACTAAAAAACATGGAATGGTACACTTAAAAGGGCAAATTTCTTGGTCTGTGAATATCTCAATATACCTATTATTTTAAAAACATTTGAAAAATTGTGTCTCCTTCATCATCTGCAGAATAAAGTTCTGACTGTGAGATTGTCTATAAGGCTCATAAGATCTGATGCTTCCTACCACTCCGTTATTCCCTCCAAACCCAGAGGCTCCAACAAACTACTTGGGGTTTCTTCTGCTTCACTCATGCACTGTAGCTTTGTACATCACTCGTGCACTGTAGCTTTGTACATTTGGTTCTCTTTGCTTTGAGTACCCTTCCTTCATCTGCCTAGTAAATGCCCACTTGTCCCTTAAGACCCAACTCACTCCATACTGTACTGGTGGCCCTCTTTGGTGCTCACAAGACATCCTGTGTATATGCCATTGTAGCATGCATGGGATTGTTTCATAAAGGTCAGCTTCCTTGCTGTGCTCCCACAGGACTGACTTTCTGCAAGGCAGGGACTATGTTATGTTTATCTTTGCATTCCTAACACCCAGCAGAGGTGCTCAATAAATGAAATAAAGGAATTAATGGATGGAATGAATAAACTCTCCATGCATGTATTCATTTTATGATCTCTCTCCAACTCTTATTCATGTCTCTTAACATATAGTTTTTATATGTTACATTTTTCATGTCTGTATGATTAGCCTATGGTTTTAAAATCTACAGCTTTTGGCTAGGTGTGGTGGCTCATGCCTGTAATCCAAGTACTTGGGGAGGCTGAGGCAGGAGGATCCGTTGAGCCCAGGAGTTCAAGACCAGCCTAGGCAACATAGGGAGACTCCATCTCTACAAAAAATATGAAAATTAGCTGGGCGTAGTAGCACATGCCTGTAGTCCCAGCTACTCAGGAGACTGAGGTGGGAGCATCACCTAAGCCCAGGGAAGTCAAGCCTGCAGTGAGCCGTGATCGCGCCACTGCACTCCAGCCTGGGTGATGGTGAGACCCTGTCTCAAATAAATAAATAAGTAAATTTAAAAAATAAAAACAAAAATAAAATCTACTGTGTTTTGTTTTGTTTTGTTTTGTTTTTTTAAGAAAGTCTCACTCTGTCGCCCAGGCAGGAGTGCAGTGGCTCAGTCTCAGCTCACTGTAGCCTCCACCTCCTGGGTTCAAGCCATCCTCCTGCCTCAGCCCTCCCAAGTAGCTGGAACTATAGGCATGTGCCACTACACCCGCCTGATTTTTTTTATTTTTTGTAGAGATGGGGTCTCACCGTGTTGCCCAGGCTGGTCTTGAACTCCTGAGCTCAAGCAATCCACCCACCTTGGTCTCCCAAAGTGCTAGGATAACAGGCATGAGCCATCACGCCCGGCCAAAATCTACTGCTTTTGTAATAAAGTAAGTTAAACAAAGGAGTGTTTAATAAATTACTAGCAAGTTTCTTTTCTCAGATGACGTTTTATATGGTTTGTATAATTTAGGTAACCAGTTGCTATTTACTATCACAATTCAATTACTATCAATGCATTATTAATTAACATTGTGATTGAGGTTTTACAAATAACTGGTGGGTGAATCTGATAAATTGTGTCTGAGTTAATAAGTTGAAGCTGGTATGTTTTACACCATTGAAGTTGGTAATTATAGTTTGAGACCATTTTGAACTACATTTCACTAATTATTGCATTTCAATACTGCTACCTCTTCATTACCACTTCATGTGACACAGATTACTGATAAATTCCTTTATTGTGAGGTCATTCTCCTAAATTAGAAAGAACCAGAGATGGGACATGTAAGACCCAAAGTGAGTTTGTGGATCAGAGAGTGAGTCACAGAGATCAGACTCCAAAAAAACACCTCTTACTGTGTTTATTTTCTAGTTCTAAATTCAAACTTGGATTTAGAAAAATATACGATTTGACTCCTCATCACTCTTTTTTTTTTTTTTTTTCTTTTTTGAGATGGGTCTCACTCGTCGCCCAGGCTGGAGTGCAGTGGTGCAATCTCGGCTCACTGCAAGCTCCACCTCCCGGGTTCACGCCATTCTCCTGCCTCAGCCTCCTGAGTAGCTGGGACTACAGGTGCCCGCCACCACGCCCGGCTAATTTTTTGTATTTTTCGTAGAGACGGGGTTTCACCGTGTTAGCCAGGATGGTCTCGATCTCCTGACCTCATGATCCGCCCGCCTTAGCCTCCCAAAGTGCTGGGATTACAGGCGTGAGCCACCGCGCCCGGCCCCCCATCAGTCTTTTAGCTCAGGCATGGGTTAGGAAGGATACGTCAGAGTTAGGAAGGCATGTCGGTAGAAAGGTACATTTTGAAGTGGTAGTGTCTTTATGCTTACATTTGTCTTTGTCAGGAAGTGGCTGTGGGAGCTGAGAATGTGATGTCTCTTGACAGGGAGTAGGGCTTACACAGAATTTGTCTGCATAATCTTCCAGATTCACTGTTTTAGATAGTTCTTTCAAACTTTTACATGCCACAGAACCTCCATCCACATTGTTTCTCAGGTGTGGTGGCTCACGCCTGTAATTCCAGCACTTTAGGAGGCCAAGGCGGGAGGACTGCTTGAGCCCAGAAGTTGAGACCAGCCTGGGCAACATAGTAAGACCCCCATCTCTGTGAGTAAGTAAATATATACATAATAAAAATAGATTGTTTCTTGGGGGAATAGATTATATATATTAAGGGATGATCACCTTTCCAATTTTTTAAAGAATCTTGAGTAAACAAACTTTAGCTGAGTCTTCAGAATCAATGAGGATTGGGACGGCTTCACAACTATTGCCTATGAGTTGATAAAATCAGTGCCTTCATCTTCACTCTGCTGGTGGTAATAATAGCTCCAGGGTTCCTATTTCTGTGCTGGACAAGGGCTTTACATACATTATCTCTCTTGATCCTCCCCATAATCCTGAGAGGGAAGAGGTCATATAATCCCTATTTTACACATGATTTGGAAACTGAGCCTTATGGCAGCTAAATCAATGGCCTGAAATTGCACCGCTACTAGTGTCTGAGCTGAGATTACATTCAGAGGTTACTCTCACTAAGTTCCTAATAGTTGTTACTGCCATCTATGTGTGGTCCAGTAAATGGATAATTATAGCTTAGATGTTTACAGCACAAAAGTATCTAGTACCACATTGTTCGGGGTCCCTCTGTCACACCTATTAATTGTTTGCTTGAGCTTGAAATTGCTCAGAACAGTTGTATGGTAGGCAGAATAATGCAACCCCTCCTCACCAAGATGTTCCTGTCCTAACCTCCAAAGTCTTTGAATGTTAACTTATATGACAAAACGGACTTTGCAGATGTGATTAAGTTAAGGATGTTGAGAGGGGGAATTATCCTAAACTACCAAGTGGGGTCCAAAGTAACCATAATGGTCCTTATAAGTGGAAGACGGAGGCAGGAGAGAGAGAGTCAGAGGAAATGTGATGACTGAGGCAGAGGTCAGAGTGATGCGACTGCTGCCTAGGGCCACAGGCCAAAGATGATGGGCAGGTCGAGTGTGGTGGCTCGCACCTGTAATCTCAGGACTTTGGGAGGCCAAGGTGGGCGGATCACAAGGTCAGGAGATCAAGACCATCCTGGCTAACACGGTGAAACCCCATCTCTACTAAAAATACAAAAAATTAGCCGGGCATGGTGGCGGGTGCCTGCAGTCCCAGCTACTCAGGAGGCTAAGGCAGGAGAATGGTGTGAACCCAGGAGGCGGAGTTTGCAGTGAGCCGAGATAGCATCACTGCACTCCAGCCTGGGTGACAGAGTGAGACTCCATCTCAAAAAAAAAAAAAAAAAAAACATGATGGGCAGCCTCTAGACGTTGGAAAAGGCAAAGGAGTCTCCCACTACAGTCTCTTGACTTTAGCCCCATCAGGCTTATTTCTGCCAGTTGTGGTGGTTCATGCCTGTAATCCCAACTACTCAGGAGGTTGAGGCGGGAGGCTCACTTGAGGCCAGGAGTATGAGGCTGCAGTGAGCTATGATCACATCCTGCACTCCAGCAACCTGGGTGGGCAACAGAACCAGAGACTATCTCTTAAAAATATATATAGAGAGAGAGAGACTTGTTTCTCTGACTCTGTAAGACCATAAATAATAAATTTGTGCTGTTTTAAACAAGTAATTTTATGGTAATTTGTTATAGCAACAGTCGAACACTAATACATGTGGTATCTGACACTCAGATCCCCCTCCACTACACAGTGACCAAAATTCATGCAGCAATGATTGGCAATGCTGCCCCTTTACCAAGTGGTGGTAAGTTCTGGTCATAACTCACAGAGGTGAAGGCAGGAAGCTGCTACTGGCCCTGACATTCTCAGCGCCATCCTCACAAGGGCATGTAGAAAGGCTTCACAATTTTCAGAAGCTTCCTTTTCATTCTCTTTACAGCACTAAAGCATCTTAAATGTATTATTTCAGCACCTATTAAGCACCTATTATCTGTCAGGTTCCAGAAATTCAAAGATAACTAGGACTCAGATCCTTAAGGAGCTTACAGCACAGTAGGGTGGCAGAAGACATAAACAAGTTATTATAATGTAACAAAATATATGCAAGACAAAAATAACTTCAGGAAAAGAATCTTAGAACATGTGAATTACCATCTCTGTTTGGGGAGGGTAAGAGAGAATGGGAGGCTTGGAAAGGGGTTGGAGTCCAAGCTAGGGGGTGACTAGCATCTTTGGAATCCCCAGCTTTGGTGGGTAAGGTTCTGACACCCACTTTAGGTCCCAGTGTCATCAGACCTGGTCTCTGCTGGGGCTGCTGCAAATCTCTGAGGTTGGGAAGGGAAGGTAACCGCAAGATGAAGCGAACAGGAATTTGCTAATACCTACACATAGCAGATGATCAGAGCTCTAGAGAGACATTCTCCATGACTTCTTGGAAGTTCAACAGATAAAGTGAAAGGTTCCATAAATTGTAATGTACCAGCTAGATATAAAGTATTATCCACTTGCTTGGGATTCATGCTTAGACATTGGGAAATCCCTTCTCAATTTTTGTCTCTAAACGAAGTCTATCTTCCAGTTAAGAAAACAAACCCAAGATATAGACAGAAAAATAGGTCTGTTTCAATGCCTAGCATGTTCCATTTAAAATACAGTAAATTTGGGCTGAAAGAACTTATCACACAATCTAGGGCAAACACTATCTCATGATTTTCCTGCCTAACCTCAATCCTGAGACCACCAAAAACACACCATTTCCTACTGAACATTGATATACTCAGAAACTGAAATCTAAAGCTGGAAAGGGCCTTAACGATAATTTAATAACAGTTTGTTTTACACATGAAGAACCCTGAGGTATGGAGGAGTTAAGATTAAAAAAAGGGAAACTGCCTTGGCGCAGTTATATGGGCTTTGCTAGAAGAGGCTGCGTCGGCTTATTTGATGTCAGCTGTCATAGCTGGAGCTTCATGAAATCTCTAAGAGAGAGTACAACCCATTTCCTATGAAGTCTAAAATGTAAAAGGATATTACTAAGGAATGCTACCACATAATTTTTTAATCATAATTATTATTTCAACCAGAGTTTTGAAAAGTGATTTACCAACACTGCGTATCATTTTGTTTTTGCTAAGTACTATCAACTGGGGCAATCCCGTGTAGTGTTTATTCTCATTTATCTCTAAACAACTGGGGGTTTTCCAAAAAGACTCAAAATGTCGAAATCCAGCGTCTTTCGGGGAAACCACAGGTAAATAAGGAAAGACACCTTCGCAGGAGTTCCCCTCACACGCACCCACCCCTGGCGCAGGGCCCTACGGAGGCGGTAGAAACGCCCCTCTGGGAGCCCAGCACTCTCTCCCACCGGCTGACGGGTGATGCTCGGGGGCTGGAGGCGGCTCTGCCAGGCTCCCGGGCTCCGCTACCACCGCGCCGCGCCCCCCCCACCCTGGACTGCAGGGCTCGCGCTCTGGGGTCAGGCCGAGGACGCGGACAGCCGGGGAACCGGGGCCGCGAGACAGAAGGGCCGGCCTGGGAGCGGGTGGCGCCGGCTGGGGACCAGGCGTGCCCACGTGACCGCCCCGCCCGCTGCCTGCGGCCCGCCGAGCCCCGCCACCTCCCTCGGGCTGCAGCTCCCGGCGTGCCCCGCACTCTCCGCTGCCCACCCGCTCGCCCGCCCCTCCTTCTCCTCCCAGTGCCACAGAGCCGGAGCCCGAGCTGCCGCCGCAGCCACAGCCGAGGGCACTATGGTAAGACGAGCGCGCTGGCCGGGAGGCCGCGGCGAGGCGAGAAAAGCCCCCCGCACGGCCCCGGGAGTGAGGCCGCCATTTTAACCTGATTTTGGCCTCCAAGGTGGGCGCTTCTGCTCTGCGGCTCCGCTGCTCTCCAGCCGACCGGCCTGCCCTCCGGCCGTCAGGCCCTGCCCTGCTGCTCTTTGGATTTTGGGGGGCGGGGAGGGCCCGGGCGTCGGCGCAGGTTGGGGGTCGGGGCCGGGCGGGCGGGGGCGCGAGAGGGTCTGCGGACTGCAGCCGCTCGCGCCGTCTTTGCCCTTCGCTTCCTAATTTTACTTAACACGCGAGGCTTTAAAATTGGTACGTGCTGCGAACGCTGTGTGGGTCAGGGTCTGGACGGCCTGTAATAAAACCCTTACGGGGAGATTAAGGAAGAGGGAAAACACTTTTTAAAATGCTTTCTCGCCGTAAAAGCTTTTACACTCGATCAGTTAGTTTTGGAGTGTCTGCATGTGAGCTGTGTGTGGGCCGTGGGCGGTTTGGAGTTTACACTTGATTCTCTTTCCTTATGAGGAAACGTCAGTGGCTAGGATGACTTTAAAGAAAAAAATAGTAGAAGCATTAACTGAAATCCGAAAGTGTTTTTTTAAGGCCAGCCGAGTTGACACAATACAGAAGGTATTTTTGCTGCCGCTCCTGAAGCTCTGACATCACCCAGTGAAATAGGAAACATTTCAGGGATGGGACAACTTGTATTTGTCCCTTTCGCTTCCACGTCCAAACCCCTTTAAGAAGGATGAATGGGCAGGATGAGTTAGACTCCTTCGCTGTATCGTCTACTGATCCTTAAAATGTGACAAATCTGATTGGACGACTTACATGGTACGGTGCAATTTTTGATGTCCAGACTAAAGTGAGTCTTCTCTAGGCAAACAGTAATTTTGGTTGAAACCAAAATACGTGTTCTGAATTACTGTTCTGTGTTTATTTTCAGGCTTCTGGAGTTACAGTGAATGATGAAGTCATCAAAGTTTTTAATGATATGAAAGTAAGGAAATCTTCTACACAAGAGGAGATCAAAAAGAGAAAGAAAGCAGTTCTCTTCTGTTTAAGCGATGACAAAAGACAAATAATTGTAGAGGAAGCAAAGCAGATCTTGGTGGGTGACATTGGTGATACTGTAGAGGACCCCTACACATCTTTTGTGAAGTTGCTACCTCTGAATGATTGCCGATATGCTTTGTACGATGCCACATACGAAACAAAAGAGTCTAAGAAAGAAGACCTAGTATTTATATTCTGGTGTGTAAAAACAAAAGAAAAAAGTACTTTTAAAATGCAAGGATTATTATTATCATAGTCAGTCTTACGTTTGTTTTTCTTATAAATGGGATTCAATAATTTTTTTTTTTCTGTAGGGCTCCTGAAAGTGCACCTTTAAAAAGCAAGATGATTTATGCTAGCTCTAAAGATGCCATTAAAAAGAAATTTACAGGTACAAACTTGAATATTTGGGGCAGAGAAATTATTCTTTATTAATTATAATAAAGTAATAGGATAATGTTTTTTCTTTTTAGGTATTAAACATGAGTGGCAAGTAAATGGCTTGGATGATATTAAGGACCGTTCAACACTTGGAGAGAAATTGGGAGGCAATGTAGTAGTTTCACTTGAAGGAAAACCATTATAAAATGACAGTCAAGTGCCATCTGGATCTTAAGGAGCTTCCATTTCTCCAGCTCAGTCCATTGGAATAGTATTAGGTTTTGGTTTTTTGTTTTATTTCCCCCTTTCCACTGGGCCCTTCCAACACAATGAATGAAGGAAATATCATTTATTTAAGCAGCCTATCAGTGATTGCCATTAGACTGTTTAATACTGTTACTTTTATATAGAACCCAAGGAATGCCTTCCTGTCATATTTTAGCCAAAACAACTGGTTATATGCCTCCCTTGCAGCAAGCACTACAATGTATGTGATCCTCAATGTGAATAGCTTAGAATACTGCAAAGGATAAGCTAATTGAATGCCTTGAAAGTATTATCCACTGGTCAGATGGTCAACTTTTTTCAGTATTATTTATAGTTGCACTTGATTGCAGTTCTGTGAGGCTTGAGCATTCATACACCTCACCTGCCTTGGCAAGCCTATTTTTGTGACATGGCAGCACGGATATAACACTATGCATTAAAAGCACTTTTTGTAATAAGTTTAATATCCTAAAAGGAATGCCAATTAAGTTTTGTTAACTGTGTCATCAACTTATCCTAGTACCTCAGTGTTCATTCCTGTTACCTGCATATCTTCTTAAAAGAAATAGCTGTTATTAATGCCTTTTTGTTTTCCATTGAGTGTACACTACTGAATAAGTGTAGGAGTTTTATGTTTACCATGTGAGTCCTGCAACACTAAAGATATTTTGAATATCAGTCATGATGGCAATTTCTGTATAAAAGAGCCTTAAATGGAACATTGTTTTGAGATCAAACTCCCCACCCTCACAAAAATGGCCACGTTGCAATAAAAATTGTGGCATATTACAGAACGTTGCCTTGTTTTCCTTGGAAATTTTGCAAAATGTTATGTGAAACAACTTCTAGGGTAAAAACAGCTATTATTAATCTCTGCACTGGTCATTTGAGAATTTTTTTTGTACAACATTCATGTGTGATATTTTCCAGATTTGTTGGATCTATTTGGTTTAAAAAGTATTCTATCTTAAGGCCAATTAATATAAAATACCATTGTTAAAGAATGGTACTTTTATAAACATTAGTGTATTTATTTCCTATGTGTTAATATGAAGATCAGAAATTATTTTTTGCACTTTGGCATAAATACTTTTCAATATCTGATTTGTTCTCTGGATAAATTAGCATAGTTATTTTTTTATTCACATTTACATTTCTAAGTAGTTGTATAGTAGAAGCAGGAAGCTCTTATTGCTTATTTGGTCGTAATGAAAATAATTTGTAAAATGTCCTTTAAAAGTTTAATGATACTTCTGATGTTTCGGAACAGTCATTTCACCTACTATTTCTGAATATATTTTGCAAATTGAATTGGAATAGGAATTGATATAGCAGTCTTAAACATTAGTAGTGGGATTTGGCTATGGTCCAGACTGTGCTCCTTATAGAGAATTTGATCTGCTCAGTGTGAGCGGTTTGCTGTTAGCCAGGGCTATTTATGGCAAACACATGCTTTTGTATCTTGTCATAGTTATCCACAAATGGCAAAACTGGACTTGATTCTACTGGTATGCAAAACAGGCATGCTAGTAAGCAGTCAGTCGTGGCTCAGAACTTAACCCCATAGCTCAGAGGAATGCTTTTAGCAGAAAACAGGAAAGAAAATATCCCTTAACAATTTTTTTTGAATGTGTGGAAGTAATTTTAGTATAATTAGATTTTTTCCATATTTTTGAAAGATTTTTCAGATGTCAACATTAAAAATAGGGATTAAATGTCTAGGCTTCCATTTAAAATTATATGAATGGTTTGGGATCTTTTTGCACTGAGCAATTTTATTTCAGGCTTCCAGCTGTCCCTGTGAGTTATCCTGGACATTTCGATGGTTTTTGGTAAGGCCAAACTCTGATAAGCAAAACAGAATACTGACGTATACTTAACCATATGTGTAACTGATACTTGCACCATGGAATTTTTCATTGAGTTATTTCCTCATTCTTTTAAAAAATAAGGGACTATAAATGAGTTATGTAGTATCTTTTGTTTTTGTAGCTGATTCCTTAACTTTCTTGTATGCCTCTAGTAATTTCAGAGATTAAATATTGCTTTAAACTGTGATACTTTGATTTGCTAGATTGACGAAACTGATACTAATATAGTTAAGTTCATCTTTGAAATACATCTTTGTGCGTAGAGCCAAAAAAAGAGATAAAATTAATACTAGTTCACTTGTTATTTGAGATTAATTTGGCATTTGAAATGATCATTTTATTTTACAATCATTTATAATGAATCAATGTTCCAGTTAGCTTTAAAAGGTATACGGTGCTAATTAGTAAAATATTGAAGGCAATATTTTACTGCTAGCTTGCAAAGTTATGAGAGTTTAAAAAATAAAATATATGAAAATATGTAAAGCTGTTGAGATGTGTTTACTTATACTTCAGAACATTAAAAGTTTAAAAACTGGCATTTCAGATCAAAGAGGCATCATTATCTTTATTCTGTTTTTCAGGATTTTAGTTGGTAATACTTTCTCATTTATCAATACCAATTTTCTTTAAAAACTGAGTGTTACAGCAATTAATTTTAGCGTTTTCAGACAAATGGGAACAGTTGGCATGTGTCCCAAACTGGCTATCAGCTGTTGTTTTCCATCATTATCTAAAATAGTGTGGCCAGCATTGTGTATTGAAATGTGCCTTTTTCGTACATTGGAATAGAAGCCTCTTACTGGGTTTGAGTTTCTCTGATACAGAACATTTGTAGCAGCTAATTTATAGAATCTGGCAAATAAGCTTTGGGAGGAAATTCTTTTAAAAGTGTTTTCTTGTTAAGGAATAATCTCAACAATGGTAAATCATCAAGAGGTTGAGAAGACTCCGTTAGGTTTGCCACTCAGAAAAAACAGTCTCATTTTGCTCTTCATAGGTCCTGTTTTTGCTTGCACATTTAATAGTAGGTGGAGATGCAAAACAACCTGAATGTTCATTTTTTTATGAATAGTATTAAAGCTACTAGAGATGGGCAGGCAGGTCCCAGTAAATGTTGCCTTTTTTTTTTTTTTTTTTTTTTG
Organism: Pan paniscus; assembly: GCF_029289425.2. Lineage (NCBI taxonomy): Eukaryota > Metazoa > Chordata > Mammalia > Primates > Hominidae > Pan > Pan paniscus. Next base: position 36,027,699 of record NC_073264.2, on the reverse strand, counting down.
AGACAGGGTGTCACTCTGTTGCCCAGGCTGGAGTGCAGTGGCAAAATTTCAGCTCACTTCAAACTCAACCTTCCCAGCTCAGATGATCCTCCCACCTCAGCCTCCCAAGTAGCTGGGACTACAGGCATGCACCACCATGCCTAATTTTTTTTTTTTTTTTTTTTTTTTTTTGTATCTCTTTTGTAGAGACTGAGTTTGGCCATGTTGCCTAGGCTGATCTCCAACTCCTGGGCTCAAGCTGTCCTCTGACCTCCGCCTCCCCAAAGTGCTAGGATTGCATGCATGAGCCACCACTTCAAAAGCTCAAATACTGCTTTTGAAGACAGCCTGAGTTTATGGATGTTCTGTCTCCTTTCAGCCCATAAAGAAGTCTGAGGCTTTTCTTTTGCTCTGGAACATCCAACTAATTGCTTTATTTCCATGTAGAATTAGAGGAATCATCCCTCCACTTAAATTTCCTCTCATAATGCAATTTGGCAAATTAAATCTCTCAGCCTCAGTTGTTTAACCCATAGTATGGGAACAGTAATATCTGTTTACCATGTTTCCTGAGTACTAAATATGGAAATGGTTTTTGAAAACAGGAAAATGCTATGTAAATGCAATAATCTGTTTAAACTATTCATTCTTAATTACTGTATGTAAGATAAATATTAAATGTTTTCGTTAAAAGATGTATTACAGATCATTGAACCTCTATTTTTGTAACTTCCGTGTGTGTACATATATATATATATATATATATGTATATATACAAACATACACACATATTTTTTTCTTCTTTTTTGGACAAGGTTTCACTCTATTGCCCAGGCTGCTGTGCAGTGGCACAATCATAACTCAATATAACCTTGAACTCCTGGGCTCAAGTGATCCTCCCACCTCAACCTCCTGAGCAGCTGGGATTATAGACATACACCACCATGCCCAGCTAATTTTTTTTTTTTTTGAGACAAAGTCTCACTCTATCACCCATGCTGGAGGGCAGTGGTGTGATCTCGGCTCACTGCAACCTCTGCCTCCTGGGTTCAAGCAATTCTCCTGCCTCAGCCTCCAGAATAGCTGGGACTACAGGCATATGCCACCACACCTGGCTAATTTTTGTATTTTTAATAGAGATGGGATTTCACCATGTTGGCCAGGCTGGTCTCAAACTCCTGATCTCAGGTGATCTGCCTGCCTCAGCCTCCCAAAGTGTTGGAATTACAGGCATAAGCCACCATGCCCGGCCTGCCCAGCTAATTAAAAAAAAAAAATTGTTGAGATGGGGTCTCACTGTGTTGTCTAGGCTAGTCTTGAATTCCTGGCCTTAAGCAATCCACCCATCTCAACCTCCCAAAGCACTGGGATTATAGGTGTGAACCACTGGGCTGAGCCTATTTAGTATATATATAGAGATGGGGTTTCAACATGTTGGCTAGGCTGGTCTTGAACTCCTGACCTTAGGAGATCCACCCACCTTGGCCTCCCAAACTGCTGGGATTATGGGCTTGAGCCACTGCACTGGCCCTATTTAGTATATTTTTAAAGTAGCATCTTTCAAGAATATTTGAAAAACAATCCTAAGATTGTTTTCTAAAAAAGCTCATGCTCATAAAAATCTAAAAAGTTGTATATTTCAAAGATGTTCTGAAATATTTCAGTATTGTAAACGTATGGAATCTGTGCCAAACGAGGATTGTATAGACACACAAAGCTGGTGTCTCTTAATCCTTTTCCAGAAACTTGAATATATCCCTCCCCTACCCATCTTTCTAAGAAGAGATAGTACTTTATGTTATAGTGGGTAAGTCCTAGGACTTTGGCATTAGATTGCTTGGTTGTTTACATAGAGCCCTTTAACACTTAGTAACTGGATAGTCTTAGACAAATCATATAACCTCTTGGAAGCTTAGTTACTACATCTATAAAATGGGGATAATTGTACTCCATCTCATAGGATTGTGAGCATAACTGAAAGCACTTAGAATAGTTCCTAGCACATAATAAGGGCTCAGTAGGATGATCCTAAGATTTACAGGCCAAACCAGAACACTTTTTGAAAATGAAAGGGAGAGCTATTAATTATGCCAAGACAACAGGCTTGAGATAGGCCAATCCCAAGCAAACCAGGAGGTGTTGTCCAGAAGTATAGGCTAATATTAAAATGTAATACTTAATGAACTGTATGAAAGACTCAAGATCATCATTTATTAATTTTAATTATATAATGTATTAGCATACTGACTTGAGGATCTCACGAAGTATATGAGTGGTCTTAAGTAAACCACGGAGAGATTGAATTTGGCTTTTTAAGCCTTTTTAATAGCGTTCCTTCTGACTTTTTTTTTTTTTTTTTTTTGAGATGGAGTCTTCCTCTGTCACCCAGGCTGGAGTGCTGTGACGCGATATTGGCTCACTGCAAGCTCCACCTTCTGGGTTCACACCATTCTCCTGCCTCAGTCTCCCGAGTAGCTGGGACTACAGGTGTCCGCCACCACGCCCGGCTAATTTTTTGTATTTTTAGTAGAGGTGGGGTTTCACCGCGTTAGCCAGGATGGTCTCCATCTCCTGACCTCATGATCCGCCCGCCTTGGCCTCCCAAAGTGCTGGCATTACAGGCATGAGCCTCCTTTTGACTTTCATACTTGTAAACTGTCAGATATTATGTTTTGCTACTATCAGTATGCTTTGTCTATAGCAGCTTCTGCTAATAGTTGCTTTTCATCTCATGTGGATTTGGAAAACCAGGTTTGTTATAATTATGTATAAGCAAATAAATAGGCCCAGAGTGAAGACTTGAGAGCAAAATGCCTGAACACATGCACCTTATTTTTGGGGGCTGTTTAAATAACTTTGTGATGTACTTTCAGGGTTTGGGTTGTTTTTTGTTTGTTTTAATAAAAGGTATGTAAAAGAGCTGAACTGTAAATAGGTATTACTCTATCTCAGGGAGGTGTCTGCAGTATTATTAGTATTTAAGGAAATCATACTTGCTGTTGACAGTACCTGTATCATTAAAGGCTCGCAAAGAAATTTCTTCCTGTTTTTTTTGGTTTTTTTTTTTTTTTTTTTTTTTGAGATGGGAGTCTCGCTGTGTCACCCAGGCTGGAGTGCAATCTCACCTCACTGCAATCTCCACCTCCCGGGTTCAAGCGATTCTCCTGCCTCAGCCTCATGAGTAGCTGAGTAGCTGGGATTACAGGTGCCCGCCACCACACCCAGCTAATTTTTGTATTTTTAATAGAGACAGGGTTTCACCATGTTGGCCAAGCTGGTCTCGAACTCCTGACCTGAAGTGATCCACCCGCCTCAGCCTCCCAAAGTGATGGAATTACAGGTGTGACCCACTATGCCTGGCCAAGAGAAAGTTTATTGACCTATTTTTTTAATATTATTGAAACAAGTAATAAGTTACAAGAACAAGAATTTGACAAGCAAAGTACTCTTAAAAAATTAAATGCCAGCTGGGCACGGTGGCTAACACCTGTAATCCCAGCACTTTGGGAAGCCAAGGTGAATGTATTGCTTGAGTTCAGAGTTCAAGAATAGCATAGGCAACATGGCAAAACTTCATTCTACAAAAAATACAGAAATTAGCTGGGTGAGGTGGCGCAGACCTATGGTCCCAGCTACTTGGGAGGCTAAGCGAGGAGGATCACTTGAGCCCAGTAGAGCCAGATTGTGCCATTGCACTCCAGCCTGGGTGACAGAGCAAGACCCTGTTTCAAAAAAAAAAAAAATGCCAGTTGACTTTATTTTTTTCGTTTAGTTTATTAGATTTTCTTTTCCTTTCTTTTTTTTTGAGACAGTCTCGCCCTGTCACCCAGGCTGGAGTGCAATAATGTGATCTTGGCTCACTGCAACCTCCACTTCCAGGTTCAAGCGTCTCTCATGCCTCAGCCTCTGGAGTAGCTGGGATTACAAGTGTGCGCCACCACACCCAGCTAATTTTTGTGCTTTTATTTATTAATTTTATTTATTTATTTTGAGACCGAGTCTTGCTCTATTGCCCAGGCTGGAGTGCAGTGGCGCGATCTCAGCTCACTGCGATCTCCGCCTCCCAGGTTCAAGCAATTCTCCTGCCTCAGCCTCCCACATAGCTGGGATTACAGGAACCTGCCACCATGCCCAGCTAATTTTTGTATTTTTAGTAGAGAAGGGGTTTCACCATGTTGGCCAAGCTGGTCTCGAACTCCTGACCTCAAATGATCCACCCACCTCGGCCTCCCAAAGTGCTGGGATTACAGGCATGAGCCACCTCGCCCAGCCTAGATTTTCTTACATGTACTCTAGACATGTTCACCAGGAAGCAGCTTTGATTACCCTTTATCTAGACATTTTTCATTTACTCTTGACTTCTGACAGCTAATTTGATTATGCATACATAGCAATTTAGTAGTTTATCTGGCATTACAGAAAAATTTGAAACATTTTCATTCAAATGAGTAGTCATTTTTCCCTTACATGTGAAAAAGCACTTATGTTAATGGTATATTATTGGGGCACATTTTCTCTCATTTTATTCTTAATAGTGGAATTTCAAATATTTCCCTTGAAACTTGATAGTTACTGAGTGAATTACAAAATTCTTGGGTATGTAGCCCAAAGCCTCCTTAATATGTGTTCCTGTGAGCTGATGGGGACTTTATTTTTTTTTAATTACAAACTAAATCACCAGGCAAAGAGAAAGGCAGTTCTCAAATTGGCATAATTAGACCTAGTTTTACTTTTAATTTTTATTTTTTAAATTTTTATTTATTTATTTGAGACAGAGTTTCGCTCTTGTTGGTTGCCCAGGTGGGAGTGCAATGGCCCAATCTCGGCTCACTGCAACCTCTGCCTCCCAGGTTCAAGTGATTCTTCTGCCTCAGCCTCCCGAGTAGCTGGGATGACAGGTGCACGCCACCACTCCTGACCTTAGGTGATCCGCCCGCCTCGGCCTCCCAAAGTGCTGGGGTGACAGGCGTGAGCCACCATGCCCGGCCTAGACTTAATTTTATAAAAGGTAGAAATGGGCCAGGCGTGGTGGCTCATGCCTGTAATTCCAGCTACTCAGGAGACAGGTATATCACCTGAGGTCAGGAGTTCGAGACCAGCCTGGTGAACATGGCGAAACCCCGTGTCTACTAAAAATACAAAAATTAGCTGGGTGTGGTGGCTTGTGCCTGTAATCCCAGCTACTCAGGAGGCTGAGGCAGGAGAATCGCTTAAACTTGGGAGGTGGAGGTTGCAGGGAGCCGAGATCACACCACTGCACTCCAGCCTGGGCCACAGAGTGAGACTCTGTCTCAAAATAAATAAATAAATATAATAAATAAATATAAAAGGTAGAAATGGCAGCAGAGTATTTTGTTCCAGAAATCATAAAACTTAACTGTACCACACAAGAAATAAGATGATACGAAAGGTGTCTTATGTCCTGATTCATGAAATAAGTGGAATAGAGTTTTATGTGAAGATTAATGTTTTAACATTTTATATGTAAAACAGTAATAGATCAAACATGGAGAGAAAAAGTGAGATTCCCTTTACTCATGACTGCTTATTGATGACAATTATATTACGAAGGAATATATAGATACGTGAGAGGGAAAGCGATAATAGGCTAACAAAACAGGTGTTAACCATTTTCCTAATTTGAAATATATTCAGATTTTATTATTTTTGTTTTTTTGTTTTTTAATAGAGATGGGGTTTCACCATATTGCCTAGGCTGGTCTTATACTCCCAAGCTCAAGCAATACACCCACCTAGGCCTCCCAAAGTGCTGGGATTATAGGCATGAGCCACTGCGCCTGGTTATATTTAGATTTTAAAATGTGGCCGGGTGCGGTGGCTCAGGCCTGTAATCCCAGCACTTTGGGAGGCCTAGGTGGGCGGATCACTTGAGGTCAGGAGTTCAAGACCAGCCTGGCCAACATGGTGAAACACCGTCTCTACTAAAAATACAAAAATTAGCTGGGTATGGTGGCACACGCCTGTAATCCCAGTTACTCAGGAGGCTTAGGCATGAGAGTTTCTTGAACCCAGGCGGCGGATGTTGCAGTTAGCCGGGATCACGCCACTGCACTCCAGCCTGGGCAATAGGGCGAGACTCTGTCTCAAAAAAAAAAAAAAAAAAAAAAAGGTTTAAAAATGTACCTGGGGACCAGGCACAGTGGCTCATGCTTGTAATCCCAGCATTTTGGGAGGCCAAGGCAGGCGGATCACTTGAGGCTAGGAGTTTGAGACCAGCCTGACCAACATGGCGAAACCCCGTCTCTACTAAAAATACAAAAATTAGCCAGGCACAGTGGTGCTCACCTGTAATCCTAGCTACTCGGGAGGCTGAGGTACAAGAATCGCTGGAACCCGGGAGGCAGAAGGTTGCCATGAGCTGTGATGGCGCCACTGCACTCCACCCTGGGCAACAGAGTGAGACTGTCTTAAAAAAAAAAAAAAAAAATTAAAAGGCAAAAGAAGTACCTGGGTTTCTTTTTTTTAGGCTTAAAAGGAAAACAAAATTGTTGATTAATAATTTTAAAAAATACTATTATATATTGAGTCATGTGTCTACTTTCAATATTTGCCATAATAGAATTATTTATTATTAGGAAGTTGACTGCAAAACTTCTCTCATTATTATTATTATTATTATTTTGAGATGGAGTCTAACTCTGTCCCCCTGGCTGGAGAACAGTGGCACCATCTCAGCTCACTGCAACCTCCGCCTTCTGGGTTTCAGCGATTCTTCTGCCTCAGCCTCCGGAGTAGCTGGGATTACAGGCATCCACCACTATGCCCAGCTAAATTTTTGTATTTTTAGTAGAGATGGGGTTTCACCATGTTGGCCAGGCTTGTCTCGAACTCCTGACTTCTTGATTTGCCCGCCTCAGCCTCCCAAAGTGCTCAGATTACAGGCATGAGCCACCGCGCCCAGCATTTTTTTTTTTTTTTTTCTGAGACGGAGTCTCACTCTGTGACCCAGGCTGCTGAAGTAAAATAGTGTGATCTCGGCTCACTGCAACCTTCGCTTCCAAGGGTTCAGACAATTCTCCCACCTCAACCTCCCGAGTAGGTGGGACTACAGGCACGCACCACCACGCCTGCCTAATTTTTGTGTATTTTGGTAGAGACAGGGTTTCACCATATTGGCCAGGCTGGTCTCGAACTCCTGACCTCAAGCAATCCACCCACCTGGGGCTCCCAAAGTGCTGGGATTACAGGCATGAGCCACCACACCCGGCCATCTCATTATTATTATTATTTATTATTATTATTATTATTATTATTATTATTTTGAGATGGAGCCTTGCTGGAGTGTAGTCGCATGATCTCAGCTCACTGCAACCTCCACCTCCCAGGTTCATGTGATTCTCCTGCCTCGGCCTTCCTGAGTAGCTGGGATTACAGGCGCGCACCACCATGCCCAGCTAATTTTTTGTATTTTTTAGTAGAGATGGGGTTTCACTATGTCAGCCAAGCTGGTTTCAAACTCCTGACCTCAAGTGATCCACCAACTGAGCTCGGCCTCCCAAAGTGCTGGGATTACAGGCATAAGCCACGGCGCTTGGCCCTCTCCTTATTTTTTTGACTTCAAAGCAGATCCTGTTTATTTTTATTTTGAAAGCATTTAAATACTTCATTGTTTTGTTTTTATCTACCTGCTAGAGAAAAATGTTTTGTTTTATATTATATTTATCACAGTATAGCAGTTCTTAAGAAATACCATGTGACTGATTTAGATAGGTGTCTTATGCTCTGGCTGTGAAAAAAAATGTTTTGGGATTAATGCAAGTGTCATTCAGTAACATTGCCACAACAAACAAAAAAGCTTCCTGTTCTGAGCTGGATGTTTTCTTTCTTTCTGATTTCCTCTTTGCAATATATTAAATAAGTAAATAGAATTCTAGAAAATGGGCCGGGCGTGGTGTCTCACACCTGTAATCCCAGCACTTTGGAAGGCCAAGGCAGGCAGATCACCTGAGGCCAGGAGTTCGAGACCAGCCTGGCCAACATGGTGAAACCCCGTCTCTACTAAAAATACAAAAATTAGCCAGGCGTGGTGGTGAACGCCTGTAATCCCAGCTATTCAAGAGGCTGAGGTGGGAGAATCGCTTGAACCCAGGAGGCAGAGGTTGCATTGAGCCGAGATTGCACCATTGCACTCCAGCCTGGGCGACAGAGAGAGACTCTGTCTCAAAAAAAGAAAAAAAGAAAAAAGAAAATGACCCTTGGGTTAAAAACACAGCCTAGGCCGGGCGCGGTGGCTCACGCCTGTAATCCCAGCACTTTGGGAGGCCGAGGCAGACAGATCTACTAAAAAATACAAAAAATTAGCTGGGCGTGATGGCGGGTGCCTGTAGTCCCAGCTATTCAGGAGGCTGAGGCAGGAGAATGGGGTGAACCCGGGAGGTGGAGCTTGCAGTGAGCTGAGATCGTGCCAGCGCACTCCAGCCTGGGTGACAAGAGTGAGACTCCATCTCAAAAAAAAAAAAAAATTATATTCTCATAAGAACATCCTAAAAATGGGCTAACTGATATGATTACTATCATTAAGTAATATGAATGATATTCTTGTGGCTAACTCTCAGAAAATTGTATTTATTTTTATTTCAAAAATAACATGTTTTATAGAGAACCTCTGCAAAATATAGAAAAGAACAAATAAGAAGCTAAATCATGAGTTAGCTTTAAACACTACAAATTACTTGTGTTAAGCTATTATGACTAATAGGAAGATTCCTGTAGTTAAAACTGGTTTTAAGTTATCAATATATGCTGGTAAGAGGGAAACTTTACTCAAATATTGTTTGTGCAGATTCCTTAGTATTTTTCATCCCAGAAAGAACTGTTGTGGCTCTAGTCACAACAGATTTGAATCTTGAAAATTATGCATTGCACCTACCTAAGTGCTCGCTGCATGACTTAGTGCCATCTACCATTAAGATCTGAAACCACAAAATTTTCTTCTGTTTATTGTGCCATTGGAAATTGATAATAGACATTTTTGTTTTTTGTTACACTGGGAATTGATAATAGACATTATTTTTACTGTTCCCCAAAGGAATTATTTTACAAAATAAATAGTTTCCAATATATCAGGATTCTACTTTTCCCCTTGTATTTGTATGATAAAGTTTAATAGTTGCTAGTTCCTGGTGCACAGTGTAAATAATCCATCCTCTAATCTACTTTGTCCCTTTCATATAAAGATGTAAGATAAAACATAATGTATACATTTTGCACTAAGCCAGAAGCACGCAATCTATATTTGATGAAAAAGTGATATTTACTAATTTGGCTCAAATTATGCAGATCATACATTGACTACTTAGCTCGTGGATATTTAGTCTTCATTTAACTAAGAGAGAGTTTGCATTTTGTTTGCTATTCCAGCAAAGTCTGGTAATCCTTGTGATTAAAGAAACATGATTTATGTTTGCTGTGGAGAAACATGATCATCCTGGCTACTATGAATCACTCTGGAAACATCCCATCTGTTTCCCAATTACTCAGCTCAGACCATTAGATCAAATTCAGTTCAGTTCAACAAACATGAAGCACCTTTCTTAGGCTCAAAAAGCTTTCCATGATATAGGGAAGGCAAGCAAGCACATAAACAAATAATTACGATGTAATACAATGTGATAAATACAACCATATGTTACTACTAGATTTAGAAGAGGGAGTGCTCAACTTTGGAGTTGAAATGGGCTTGGAGAAGGCCTTCCAGAAGTAATGTTTGAGCTGGGTTGTAAAGGATGATAGAGTTCACCAGAAATCTGTATGAAAGGATTGTCCTAGAGAAAAAAAAAACCGCAGATGCCTTGCAAATGTTTCATTACAGCTGCTATTGAGTCAAGCGTGAGGCACTGTGATGAGAGAAGTGCAGGAGAGGTGGGTATGAGCTAGATCATTGAGGGCATTGGATACCATGTGAAATTTTGTGCTAAGGAGCTGGTGCAGGGTTTTAAGCAAAGGAGTGGTATGATCTTTCTGAAATACAAACCTGATTGTTTTATGACCATGATAAGAATATGTGTAAGGAGAAAGAAATTGGAGGCGATTAAGATGCCTAAATCAAGGCAGTGGCAAATACATTTGGGGTAGGTGGATTTGAGAGGTATGTAGGAGAAATGACAGGACTTGATTAATTTCAAAATTAAATGAAAGGATGCAGAGCTTTAATAACTATTTGGAAAATATTGACTATATTTTTAGTATTGTAGACATTTAGGATCATTTAAGCTTCAGAATTGGCTCAGGAAATTTATAAATGTGGAAAGAAAAATATATTAAAAACATTTTTTTTTTTTCTGAGATGGAGTCTCGCTCTTTTGCCCAGGCCGGACTGCAGTGGTGCTATCTCGGCTTACTGCAAGCTCCACCTCCCGGGTTCATGCTATTCTCCTGCCTCAGCCTCCTGAGTAGCTGGGATTACAGGCGCCCGCCACCGCACCCGGCTAATTTTTTGTATTTTTAGTAGAGATGGGGTTTCACCGTGTTAGCCAAGATGGTCTCGATCTCCTGACCTCATGATCCACCCGCCTTGGCCTCCCAAAGTGCTGGGATTACAGGCGTGAGCCACCGTGCCCAGCATTAAAAACATTTTTAATGAAGATAACATTTTGATAGCATGAAATAAATCATTGACTAGGAAAATCATGTGTCATATCTGAATTTAGATTTGTAAGCCTGCTTTGCAGCAACATGTAACAATGGTTTCAATAGATAAGAAATTTTTAAAACTACCATAACTATAGCATCTTTGAAATGGAATATCCTATAGTTTAAAAAGTCATGGTTATATTTTCTGTTATTCTATGCTTTTGCTTTTACTGTAAAACTTGTCTGTCCACATATAAGCCATGGCCAAATTCCTCTATCAAATTTTTTATGCATTTTTAATATCATGGAGATTAATACAGATTCTACATTGAGATGAATACTAAATTTAACTAGCATATTGTCAGCATTTCCCCATCTGGTGGAATTTTCAGAAACTTGATTTTTTTTTTTTTTTTTTTTTTTTTTTTGAGACGGAGTCTTGCTCTGTCACCCAGGCTGGAGTGCAGTGTCCTGCTCTCGGCTCACTGCAACCTCCATCTCCCAGATGCAAGTGATTCTCCTCCCTCAGCCTTCCAAGTAGGTGAGATTACAGGCATCCACCACGATGCCCAGCTAATTTTTGTATTTTTAGTAGAGACGGGGTTTCACCATATTGACCAGGCTGGTCTCGAACTCTGACCTCAAGTAATCCACCTGCCTTGGCCTCCCAAAGTGCTGAGATTACAGGCACAAGCCACCACACCCAGCCCCTGTATCAAATATTTTAGAAAGAAATTAATTTAGCAATGTTCTTTTATCATACAATCTGCTCATTAGAGAAAACCTGGCCTACTCTTCGCTGGTGATAGAAAATGGAATTTACAGGTCATTTAAAAGATCACGTTCTATTAAAGATGATTTTTAATCCTCACTAGTAAATACAAGCTATTTATAAACACAATGTTTACAACACAATGTTTATAAATACACAATTCCTTTCGCAAGTACCATCCAGAATCAAAGATTCCTCTTTTTTACCTCCTTGTAATTAACCATATTGTTTTTTCATCTTGCTTTTATGATAAATAAGTTCACTTTTCTGAGAGGCCTTGCACTCATCAGGAAGCATTTATTGAGTGTCTATTTGTAGAACACTGTCCTGGTCATCCTGAGAAATAAACTTCTCAAGGGCACTTTTATAATCCAGTTGCAGAGACAAAATAGACCTGTAAACTAATAAGTATACAGTGATAAGCAATTGAATAAGCAATAATGGAATGCAAGAAAAAAAAACGGATCCAAAAGAGAAAAGATTTTCTAGAAGTGAGTTTTATTTTATTATTTATTTATTTTTTGAAACAGGGTCTTGCTCTATCACTCAGGCCAGAGTGTAGTTGTGCCATCACAGCTCACTGCAACCTAAAACTGGGCTCAAGCGATCCTCCCACCTCAGCCTCCTGAGTAGCTAGGACTATAAGTCCACCACTATGCCTGGCTAATTTTATATTTTATTTTTTTAGAGATGGGGTCTCGCTTTGTTGCCCAGGCTGGTCTTGAACTCCTGGGCTCAAGCAATCCTCCTACCTCAGCCTCCCAAAGTGCTGGGATTATAGGCATGAGCCACCGCACCCAGCCTAGAAGTGAGTGTTAAACAGCACTTAGAGGAAATAAATGGCATTTCTCTTCAAATATCGAGTATTTATTTATTTATTTACTTATTTATTTATTGAGACAGAGTCTCACTCTGTCCCCCAGGCTGGAGTGCAGTGGCTACATCTTGGTTCATTGCAAACTCTGTCCCCCAGGTTCAAGCGATTCTCATGCCCCACCGTCCCGAGTAGCTGGGACCACAGGCGTGCACCACCACACCCAGCTGATTTTTGTATTTTTAGTAGAGACAGAGTTTTGCCATGTTAGCCAGGCTGGTCTTGAACTCCTGGCCTCAAGTGATCCACCCCCCTTGGCCTCCCAAAGAGCTGGCATTACAGGCATGAGCCACTGAGCCCAGCCTAGAATTGTTATTTGAAATGTTCCAACAGGCTTTCTTCACTAAGAATCTCCTTAATATCAAGAACAAAAAGGGCCTTTTTATCACCACTTCCATTAAATCATTTGGGAGAAGGCCTAGGGCCAAAGTAAAAACCAGTTGGGAGCTCCGTGTTCCACATGGGTATTGTCATGGGGGCATGAGTTTCTACAGGCCTTCCTAACCTTTTTCCAAAGATTCTTTGGGCATCTGGTAAAGACTACGAACTCCTCTTCAGAGTAATGTTTTTGAATAATATACATTTTTTACATTAAAAAATAGTGTTGCTTAGTGCAACACTATTCTCCAGCGTTGGTGACAGAGTGAGACCCCTTCTCTTAAAAAATAAATAAGCACTTTTTAAACAGATAAATGAAAAAAAAACTGATTCTCTGCTTATCTTGAAAAAAAAAAAGCACCTTTAAACTGATTTCTTTTGTCTTAAGCACATTAACGTACCATCAAGTTTATAACCCTGGAAATAGAGATTGGAAATCAGTAGCATATAGTTAAAACCATGGAGCATCAATAAGACGCCCAGCAAAAATTTGTGAGTATCGTAGAAGAAGAGAAACAGTCCAAGAGTGGGCAAAGGAAGAGAAGCCTAGAAAAAGGAAAGAATTGTCAAAGAGGTAGGAGGAGAACATACCTTCTGTGATGTTACAAAGCAGAGGGTGCCAAATGCTGCAGAGATGTCACATATAATGGGGACAAAAAAATAATACACTGAATTTGGCCCTATGAAGGTCAGTGACCTTTCCTGTGGTATTTTCAGCAGGTGAAGGGCAGATAACAAATTGAAATGGCTTGAAGACTGAATAAGAGATGAAGCAGAACAGTGTGGTATAAACCAGTGCTTTTCAAACGTCTATGATGAAGCACACATTTAATTTTCAATCTGTCATAGATTGACAACAGGGTCCTACTGTTCATGACTAGTATGCAGCTTGCACCAGATGCAGTGCATCCCTGGAGCTGGGCAGCAACCAGATTGGTCTATAGTCTGTTCAACCTGACAAGTCCACTGGTTCCAGGTTTGGATGTCATGGCCATGTCAAATGGCTGTAAAAGTTTCTAAATGCTTATTGTCAACTCTGTACAGTAGGAGAGGTTTTATTTTAAGAAGTTTATCTGTTGGGTTTCTTTGTTTTGTTTTGAGATGGAGTCTTGCTCTGTCACCCAGGCTGGAGTGCAGTGGTGCAATCTCGGCTCACTGCAACCTCCGCCTCCCAGGTTCAAGCGATTCTCCTGCCTCAGCCTCCTGCGTAGCTGGGATTACAGGCACATGCCACTACACCCGGCTAATTTTGTATTTTTAGTAGAGATGGGGTTTCTCCATGTTGGTCAGGCTGGTCTCGAACTCCCGACCTCAGGTGATCCGCCCGCCTCGGCCTCCCAAAGAATTTTTGTATTTTTAGTAGAGATGGGGTTTCACCATGTTGGCCAGGCTGGTCTCGAACTCCTGACCTCAGGTGATCCACCCACCTCGGCCTCCCAAAGTGCTGGGATTGAAGGCATGAGCCACCGCGCCCCGCCAATAAGCTTATCTGTTAGGGAAGAGAGAGCAACAGGTACTCTCCAGGGGCCTTGGAAGGAAGAGAGGTTTCTTTTCTTTTTTTTTTTTTTTCTTTGAGACGGTGTCTTGCTCTGTCGCCCAGGCTGGAATGCAGTGGCACAATCTCGGCTCACTGAAACCTCCACCTCCTGTATTAAAGTAATTCTCCTGCTTCAGCCTCACAAGTAGCTGGGACTACAGGTGTGCACCACTATGCCCGGCTAATTTTTGTATTTTTAGTAGAGCTGGGGTTTCTTTCTTTTTTTCTTTTTGAGACAGTTTCACTTTTGTTGCCCAGACTGGAGTGCAATGGCATAATCTTGGCTCACTGCAACCTCCGCCTCCTGGGTTCAAGCGATTCTCCTGCCTCAGCCTCCCGATCAGCTGGGATTACAGGCGCCTGCCAACATGCCTGGCTAATTTGTTGTATTTTTAGTAGAGATGGGGGTTTCACCATGTTGGCCAGGTTGGTCTCGAACTCCTGACCTCAGGTGATCCACCCACCTCGGCCTCTCAAAGTGCTGGGATTACAGGCATGAGCCACTGTGCCCAGCTTTGAGACGGTGTTTCACCATGTTGGCAAGACTGGTCTTGAACTCCTGACCTCAAGTGATCCTCCCACCTTGGCCTCCCAAAGTGCTGGGATGACAGGCATGAGCCACCAAGCCAGGTGACTACTTTCTCTGAGTATCTCCTAATGTTCTTCATGCTTTGCATTCTTTTCAACCCTTAATTTGGATCTCCAGCACCTAAAATAGTTTTTGGTACATAGAAGGCATTCAAATTAAAAGGTTTTTGAAGAAATGAATGAACTTTCATGTGAATGGTGGAAGAAGACGTCCTGTTTCTAGATTTTACAGTAGAAAATCCTGCCTTACTTAGCCTCTTTATTTTGCCTCTAGGCAGAGATTTCTCAGGGAGAAATCATCTGGGAGGCCCATCATCTTTTCATAGTCTTTGAGTGCATTAAAGTGTTCCCCTCTGTTTTCAAAAAAATATTTTTTTTATGGTGAAAAGATACACGTATATTTAGAACTAGCCAGCTGGACTCAATTTAGATGATACCAATTTTTTGGCAACATCCAAAACATCGTAATCAGGAGTCAGTCAAACATATGCCTTCTTCTCTCCACCAGGCCGAATCAGGGTGTTGACCTTGGCCGCATCAATGTCACAGAGCTTCTTCACAGCCTGTTTGATCTGCTGCTTGTTGGCTTTAACATCCACCGTGAACACAAGTGTGGCGTTGTCTTCTATCTTCTTCATGGCGGACTCAGTGGTCCGCAGAAACTTGATGATGGCATAACGGTCAAGCTTGTTTCTCCTGGGGGCGCTCTTCCGAGGATATTTGGGTGGCCTCGAGTCGCAGTGTCCTGGGCCTCCGGAAGGTGGGTGACGTGCGGGTCTTCTTTTTTTGTGTGGATGTGGACATCTTTCAACACTGCCGTCTTCGCCTTTAAAGCCTTTGCTTTGGCTTCGGCTTTAGGAGGGGCAGGCGCTTCCTTTTTCGCTTTTGGCGCCATCTTGTGAAAAGGGTCCTGTTTTCAAAAATTATATCACTGACCTTTGCTCAATAGGAACTGTACTTTGAGGTTTTTCTTTCAAAATTGGTAACGGATTTGCCTCTGGGTTTACCTTCCTTTCCCTCTTCGAGGGCATACATTAACAAAGGACTATCAGGTTTGGGACCATGCCATTGAAAAGGGACAAGTTCCCTTGTCCCCCCTTGCAGGGCGTGCAGTGGGGGTGTGGCTGGCTTCTTCAGTGCTCCGATGCTCAGACATCTAGAGGAGCATACAGATGGGCAGGCTGTGGGGCTCCGACCCCACAGCAGTGTCTAGGGGTGAATATTTACAGCTCCTGAAGCCCCAGTGGGCGTGTGTTACAGGATACTCTTTTAGTTTTGCTCTTTTAGTTTTGCTATCTCTAGGCAGCTTGTGTTAACCAGCTCAATTAGACCCTCTACCTTGTGGCAAGGACAGAGGGCTTTCTGTATCCCAGGTTCTTGCCTTGGTGTACCGGAAGAATCGGATCACAAGTGGGCTTGGAGAATGAGTGCAAGGTTTTATTGAGTGGAAGTAGTTCTCAGCAGATGAGGGAGCTGGTTTTCCCCTGGAATCGGACTCGCGCTCCTTCGATTACCCCAGCCAAACTCCACGTTATTCTGCTGGTCAGTGGCCAGCCTGCATGCTGGTGCCTGGCTGTGCGTTCCTCTAGACGTCCAGCTGCCTGTGTATTCCTCCACCGAGGTGTTCCTTTCCAGCTCCAGCTACTTCTGTCTCTGCCTTGCTAGGGTCTCGGGTTTTTATAGGCACAGAATGAGGGCGTGGCAGGCCCAGGTGGTCTTAGGAAATGCAACATTTGGGCAGGAAATGCCTGTCCTCTCCTAGGTCCCTGGGGGTGGAGCCCTAGCCAGGGACCACGCCCTCCTCTCCGGGGCACTTCCCTTCCCTTCTTCTGTGTCATTTAAAGGGACCAAGCTCTTCCCTTCCCAGCACTCTCCTTCCATATCACCATAACCACAGAAGAAAGAGAATTTACCTCCACAGAGCTCAAACCTTAATATTTTAGCGTAAAATATTTTAGCGTGAAAGAACTCTAGTGGTTCATAAATCTCTTCACTTTCTTCTTTCTCTAACTGGACTGATTTTCAAACATCCCTCTTCTTTTCTCATCTAAAGCATTGCCCCTACCCCAAGCAGTGGAACTCAAATCTGTCCCTGGAAAAAATGAGAATGGTGACATAAAATGTGAGCAATGGCTGGACGTGGTGGCTCATGCCTGCAATCCTAGCACTTTGGGAGGCTGAAGCAGTGGATCGCTTGAGCTCAAGAGTTCGAAACCAGCCTGGGCAATATGGTAAAACTCCATCTCTACAATAAATACGAAAATTGGGGCAACAGAGTGAGACTCTGTCTCAAGTAAATACATACATACATACATACATACATACATACATACATACAGTGTGGGCAACACGATCAGGAGTCAAAGAAAAGTGGACAATTTCAGTCATTGATTGGGAAAACATTTGTTGAATACTTAGTATGTACCAAACACAGCACTGACTTCCAAGTGCGTGGTTTCCCTCCAGGGACACATAAAACTCAAATCCAGTCAGATGTTGCCAGGATTGGTTTCTATGTTTAAGTGTTCAGAGGGACTTTTTCAACCAAAGCAACTGGAAGGCTTTTTGCAGCGTGTACCACTTACATAGCTAAAGCACATCCTATAGTAGATTTTTAACCTTAAACAGACATTGTTTAACAGGTTTAAAGAAGAAGCAGGAAAACAAGAAAACCCCAGCGGGGTGTGTGTGTGTGTGTGGTTTAGGAAAGGGGTGGTGGAAGGTGATTAAATGCTAACTTTCATACTTTTTGGAAATAAGTGGTGGTTGAATTTATGGCTTAATCAATAAGGGTTATGTTGGCTTTTTTGCCCTGTTCTGGGGTAAGGAAGACCTCAACCTTTACTCTGCATCTGGTCCTTAGCATAAAGTACTTACTCTGGGCTGGGCGCGGTGGCTCACACCTGTAATCCCAGCACTTTGGGAGGCTGAGGCGGGCAGATCACAAGGTCAGGAGTTCGAGACCAGCCTGGCCAACATGGCGAAACCCCATCTCTACAAAAAATAGCTGCACATGGTGGCGGCGCACGCCCGTAATCCCAGCTACTCTGGAGGCTAAGGCAGGAGAATCTCTTAAACCTGGGAGGCAGAGGTTGCAGTGAGCTGAGATCGTGCCACTGCACTCCAGCCTGGGTGACAGAGCGAGATTCTGTCTCAAAAAAAAAAAAAGAAAAGAAAAGAAAAATGTACTGCCACATTAGAGGTGATGATTGTTGAAGTGTTTGGTGTGCATGTATTTGTCCATTCATTTAAAAACAATTTGGTGAATACATTATGTAGCATCCTCAACTGCCCTAAAAGAGCTTTCGGAGAAGAAACGAAATGCAGATGGTCACAATTTAACTATGGTTTGACTAAACGATTTTTCAACTTTTACGATGGTGAAAGTGACATGCATTCAGAACTCTTCTAGATTTATGATGGTATTGCATCCAGAAAAATCCATCATAAATTGAAAGTTTTTGACTTACGATATTTTCAATTTATGATGGGTTTATCTGAACATAACACCATCGTAAATGGAGGAGCATCTGTATATGTCAATGGCCATAACACAAAGAGGAAAGTGTTCGTGCTGCACTTTAGATAAGGACGTTATATGTTTTTGATGGTATAGTATTAATTCCATTAACTTGACTGTAAATAGCTCAAGGCCATTTAGAAATACCACATGAATAGAGGGAAAGTCCACTTCATTTACTTTTCACAAAGACAAATTGGGATCTTATTGATCCCCTTTGTAGCAAATGATCAAGCTAGAGAAATTGGGGGAATATTAAATAAATATCACTTTGGCATAAAAGGCTATGTCACATTAAAAGTGTATTTTTGTAGCATATTGATTTCTCACATGCAGTTACTTAATTCTTAGAGCACTTAGAGCACCTTCTATGAAGGCTTATTATACCACAAAAGACGTGTCTACACCGGCAGGCAAAATTACATGGTAGAAAAGCCTGGCTTTTGCAGTCAGATGTGTTATTAGAATGCTTGTTCCTGCTTGGCCGGGTGCGGTGGCTCACGCCTGTAATTCCAGCATTTTGGGAGGCCGAGACGGGTGGATCACGAGGTCAGGAGATTGAGACCATTCTGGCTAACACAGTGAAACCCCGTCTCTACTAAAAATACAAAAAAATTAGCTGGGCGGTGGCAGGCGCCTGTAGTCCCAGCTACTAGGGAGGCTGAGGCAGGAGAATGGCGTGAACCCAGGAGGTGGAGCTTGCAGTGAGCCGAGATCACGCCACTGCACTCTAGCCTGGGCAGCAGAGCGAGACTCTGTCTCAAAAAAAAAAAAAAAAAGAATGCTTGCTCCTGCTTTATACTAGGTGCATGACCTTGGACAAAGTGTCAACTTTTCTGGGTGCCAGAGTCCTCGTCTGAAAACAGAAATAGTACTACCTCTAGGGTTGTTGGATAATCAATAATAGCCTTTTAAAAAATTGACACATTGGCTGCCGTGGCTTACAGCTGTAATCCCAGCAATTCAAGAGGCAGACTCTAGAAGATCACTTGATCCCAGGAGTTGGAGACCAGCCTGGGGAACATACAGAGACCCCGTCTCTACAAAAAGTTAAAAAGTTAGCTGAGGATGGTGGCGTGCACCTGTAGTCCAAGCTACTTGGAGAGGCTGAGGTGGGAGGATTGCTTGAGGCCAGGAGGTTGAAGCTGTAGTGAGCTGAGATGGTGCCACTGTTTTTTTTGTTTATTTGTGGGGTTTTTTTAATCAACTTTTCTTTGTTGTTTTTTGTTTTTTGAGACGGATTCTCACTCTATTGCCCAAGCTGGAGTGCAATGGCATGATCTCGGCTCGCTGCAACCTCTGCCTCTCGGGTTCAAGCAATTCTCCATGCCTCAGCCTCCCAAGTAGCTGGGGCTACAGATGTGCCCCACCATGCCCGGCTAATTTTAGTATTTTTAGTAGAGATGGGGTTTCACCATGTTGGCCAGGCTGGTTTCAAACTCCTAACCTTAGGTGATCCACCCACCTCAGCCTCCCAAAGTGCTGGGATTACAGGCATAAGCCACTGCACCCAGTCCGTTGTCTCTTTTAAATGTTAAAAAATAAATACGGCCGGGCACGGTGGTGCAATTACACCTGTAATCCCAGCACTTTGGGAGGCCAAGGAGGGTGGATCACGAGGTCAGGAGTTCAAGACCAGTCTGGCCAACATAGTGAAACCCTGTCTCTACTAAAGATACAAAAAATTAGCCGGGTGTGGTGGTGTGTGCCTGTAATCCCAGCTACTCGGGAGGCTGAGGCAGGAAAATCACTTGAACCCAGGAGGTGGAGGTTGCAGTGAGCCGAAACCACTCTGTTTATTTTGAGACTCTGTCTCAAAATAAATAAATACATAAATACATAAACAATGCTGTTATGAATCTTTGTGTACAAGTTTGTTTGTGTGGTTGTATGTTTTCATTTTTCTTAAAAATATATGTACCTATCTGTCATATGCTAGTAATATGATAATTATGCTTAACTTTTTTTTAAGAGACAGGGTCTTGCTCTGTCACCCAGACTGGAGTACAGAGGTACAATCAAAGCTCCCTGCAGCTTCCAACTCCTAGGCTCAAGCGAGTTTCCCACCTTGACCTCCCCAAATGCTGGGATTACAGGTGTGAGCCACCGTGCCTGGCCTGTTTAACTGTTTGAGGACATTATTTTTATTATGAAAATTTTCAAAAGCTGAAAGAATGGTACAGAGTACCTGTATCTCTCCATTTAAAGTCAATAATTATTGACATATTTTCAGATTCACATCCCCATTTCTCTCTCTGATTTCATTTTTTAGAGCCAGCACTCTTAACTACTAAATTACATTTGTCCCCAATTAAATGAATGAACATAGGTAAAATAGTATAATCCTTGGCCAATAATGGCTACTCAATAACATAAATTCCCTCCTCTCCTCCTTTCCTCAATACTTAGAAATGTAGGATCTGGAGCTCTTATCTCTACATCAAGATAAGAGAAGTGAAAACTGAATTAGATTCATGAACCTCCCTGTCCACAGTGTTCCTGGACCAAGGTCAGTGGAACTAGGAAAGTGGCCATCCAAACTGTGATGATTCAGGGGTTCAATTGCTGGTTGATTTTACTAGGGTGAGATAATTAGGAAGGGCAAAATATATTCTATGAATAGTTAAATTAGCAGGGGGAAAAAAAGAGTCCAACCATCACAACTGTTTTTTATTTCAAGGTAGCAGGAACTCCAGCTCACACATATGCAAACAAACCTATTCTAAAGCAAAATTTAAAATCTCATGTGCTAATGCAGACTTTTTCACATTCCTCCCACTGAGTGCCTGGACATAAGGAAGGAACTGTGTAAGTGAACTGACCAGTGCTGAAGTTTTACCAAAACACCAACAGAAAGGGTCAGTTTCTTTCTGGACAGTGATATCGAGCAGGTGAAAAGTATG
Organism: Pan paniscus; assembly: GCF_029289425.2. Taxonomy (NCBI): domain Eukaryota; kingdom Metazoa; phylum Chordata; class Mammalia; order Primates; family Hominidae; genus Pan; species Pan paniscus. The sequence continues at coordinate 36,006,555 of NC_073264.2, read as the reverse complement.
GCAGCTCATTACTCTACTTTTCACTGATTTTTGAAAATAATCAACCATAACTTTAGATCCTTGGGGTCCCCAGAACAACTTTCACTCCCGTGAAATCCACATGCTTACAAGAAGCTGTTGGGCTTACTGGAATTTTTATGAATTCCAAACCTGCCAATCATAATTTTCAGGCATCAGACCTTTAGCAGCCACTTCTTATCCGGAGATATTCCTGTAGCAGAGGTTTTCTCCCCATTGCTGAGATAAATCTAGTGAGATTATGAATACTTTTGGTCTTGCAAACACCCAGTTGTGCTGCCTGAGTCCTACTAGATTCAGACCAGACATTCTGAACCCTGGCTGTGCATCAGAAAGAGACCATTATCACTTCTAGCAAAATTAACAATTTCTTAATCTAATCTAATACCTAATCTATATTTAAATTTTCCCAATTGTCTCCATAATGTCATTTTACAGCTTGTATGTTCAAACTAGAGTCCAGCAAAGTCCACACACTGGTTGTTTTTTATTCTTAAGTCTCTTATAATCTAGAACAATCTTAAATACCCCCAGCGCCCCCCACCCCACACTTTTTCTTAATGCCATTGACTTGATGAAGAAACTAAGTCAGTTTGTCCTGTAGAATGTCCTACCTTCTGGATTTGTCTGATGGTTTCCTTGTGATGGCCTGCCTCTGTTCCTCTATTTCTTGTATTTCCTATAAGCTGGTAGTTAGATCTAAACGGTTGCTTAGATTCAGGTTACACAATTTTGGTAAGAAATTTTATAGCTTATGCTGTGTCCTTCTTACTGAATCACATCAGGTGCACAAAATATCTGGTTGCTCCACTGATAGTGAGGCCAAGATTGATCAGTGCAGTCAAATGGTCACGGTCTGATCTCTCCCATTACAAAGTTGTGTTTCCCCCTTTGACCAGTAAACTAATCTGTGGACTGCCCTTTGGTCCTTTTATTTACCACCACCATGTGCCGTGCTTACAACCTGGAAGATTAAAGGGAAAACTAACTAACTAAATAATTATCTTTTCTTTTCTGGTTTGAATCAGTAGATTGAAATCATACAATGTTCTCTGATCAGCTGGAGTGAAATTAGAATAATAGAATGAAATTTAGGAAATTCACAAATATTTGGAAATTAACTCCTACTTTTTTTTTTTTAGACAGAGTTTTGCTCTTGTTGACCAGGCTGGAGTGCAATTGCGCAATCTCGGCTCACCACAACCTCCACCTCCTGGGTCCAAGCGATTCTCCTGCCTCAGCCTCCCGAGTAGCTGGGACTACAGGCTCCCGCCACCACACCCAGCTAATTTCTGTATTTTTAGTAGAGACCAGGTTTCACCATGTTGGACAGGCTGCCCTTGAACTGCTGACCTCAGGTGATCCACCTGCCTCGGCCTCTCAAAGTGCTGGGATTACAGGCGTGAGCCTCCGCACCTGGCCTAACTCCTACATTTCTAATTTTTAATTAAACCAAGATTGAGGCCAGGCGCAGTGGCTCACACCTATAATCCCAGCACTTTGGGAGGCCAAGGTGGGTGGATCACCTGAGGTCAGGAGTTCAAGACCAGCCTGAGCAACATGGCAAAACTCTGTCTCTACTAAAAATACAAAAATTAGCCCGGTATGGTGGCACATGCTTGTAGTCCTAGCTACTCAGGAGGCTGAGGCAGGAGAATCACTTGAACTTGGGAGGCGGAGGTTGCAATGACCCAAGATTTCACCACTGCCCTCCAGCCTGGGGGCCAGAGCAAGACTCCATTTCAAAACAAACAAACAAGATTGTAAAATCTGGACGAGGCATGGTGGCTCACACCTGTAATCCCAGTACTTTGGGATTGAGGCCAGGAGTTCGAGACCAGCCTTGAGGCCAGGAGTTCGAGACCAGCCTGGCCAACATGGCGAAACCCTGTTTCTACTAAAAATACTAAAAATTAGCCAGGCGTGTTAGCACATGCCTGTAATCCCAGCTACTTGAGAGGCTGAGGCATGAGAATCACTTGAACTCGGTAGGCAGAGGTTGCAGTAAATGGAGATCGCACGACTGCACTCCAGCCTGGGCAACAGAGCAAGACTGTCTAAAAAAAAAAGATTTTCTAACCCAGCTTCATGATTGGACCCCCTCCTCCAAACTTGCTTCTCTGCCAGTATTCCTGATGCAGAGACTGTCTCTAGCCCTGCAAGCCAGAAACCAGTTAGCATCCTGCCACCTCCTTCTTCCTCACTCTCACCCTTCCTTAGCCACTGATCACCAGTCCTCAAAATTTTATCCTCCAGCATATCTCAGACTTTTTACTTTTTTCATCCCCCTGGTCCGGGCTGCTGTCATCTCTCACCAGGGCTGTTACGGTTCTTATAGTCTTGCCCACCTCCTGCTTGTTCTCCACACTGTAGGCAGAGAAATCTTTCCCAAGCTCAGAGCTCATCCTGTTTACAATCCTTCAATTGCTTTGCGTTTTAGCATAAAGATCAAGATCTTCAATGAGGTCTGCAGAGGCTAATCTGGAACTCCTTCTGCCTCCCAGCTCCTATACCCTCTTGCTTTCTGGGCTACAGCTGCTATAGCCACACTGACTGTTCCTCAAATGCCTTGTGCTGTTTCCTGGCACAGGACCTTTGCACTCACTGTTCCCACTGCCGACAACGCTCTTATGCAGCCTCTTTGCTCAGCTAACTCCTACATTTCACTCAGATCTCAAGCCCAGGATCATTTTCTCAGAGAGATTGTCCATAATCCCTCAGACCAGGACAGGTCTCTCCAGTGGTGTGTGCTGTCAGCATCATGTGCCTTCCCTTCTAATCACAGTATGGATTAATTTTTTTGTGATCGGTGGATTAATGCTTGTCTCCCCCACTAGATTGCTCACCCACTGAAGGATGAGACTGTGTCTCTTTTGCTCACCACTCTCCTTGTGCCTAGCACCTCAGCTGGCATGTAGTAGGAGCTCTCTCTCTCTCTCTATATATATATATATGTGTGTGTGTGTGTAAAATATATTATATATATAATTTAAATGTTATGTTACATGTTAAGTTTAAAAAACATGATGAAGGGCCAGGCGTGGTGGCTCATGCCTGTAATCTCAGCACTTTGAGAGGCCAAAACGGGCAGATCACTTGAGGTCAGGAGTTCCAGACCAGCCTGGCCAACATGGTGAAACCCCATCTCTACTAAAAATACAAACATTAGCCGGGTGTGGTGGCAGGCACCTGTAATCCCAGCTACTCGGGAGGCTGAGGCAGGAGAATCACTTGAACCCAAGAGGCAGAGGTTGCAGTGAGCCAAGATCATGCCACTGCACTCCAGCCTGGGCAATATAGCGAGAATCCATCTTGAAAGAGAGAAAGAAAGCAAGAAAGAGAGAGAGAGAGAGAGAGAAAGAAAGAAGGAAGAATGTGGAGTAAAATTCTTATTTATATATCATTTCCACATATTTTTAAGAAGCAGGATTATTCAGTGTTGTCTTGTTTCCTGCTTTTGACTGAACATTATATGCAAAAAAGTATATCATATATAGGCAAAAGATATATGTGCAGAGAAAAAGGTTGAACGATAATGTTACTGGTGATTGCTTTTCGTAGATAGGATTTCAGAGGTATTTTATTTCTTCTTCAGACTTTCCATATTTTCCAAATATTTTTACAATGAATACATATGTTTTTGTAATTAGGAGACAGCTGTGATTAAGAACTTACACTTTGGTGTTAGCTAGATTTGAGTTCCAGTCTCAGCTCTACCTCAGCTGTGTATTAGCTGACTGACCTGGACAAGTTACTTAACCTCCTCTAAGGCTCAGAAGAATATCTAACCACAAGGTTGTTGCAAGAAGCAAATGACACAATACATAGAAATCACTTAGCACAATTTCTTGCATATCATTAGTAGTAGTAGTTCTTGTTATAGATTTTGATCTGATAAAAAAAATGTTAATTTTTAGGCAACTCTGGGCTCACTGCCTATGGGTTAGCCCTGCTCCACAAGGAGCAGCCACTCTAACAAAATAAATAAATAAAAATTAAAACAAATAAATAGGCTGGGTGCGGTGGCTCACGCCTGTAATCCCAGCACTTTGGGAGGCCAAGGCGGGCGGATCACTTGAGGTCAGGAGTTCGAGACCAGCCTGGCCAACATGGTGAAACCCCATCTCTACTAAAAATACAAAAATTAGCTGGTCTTGGTGCCGGGCACCTGTAATCCAAGTTACTTGGGAGGCTGAGGCAGGAGAATTGCTTGAACCCAGGAGGCAGAGATTGCAATGAGCCGAGATTGCGCCACTGCACTCCAGCCTGGGCAACAGAGTGAGATTCCATCTCACAAAAAAATAATAATAAATTAAATACATAAATAAGTGAAACAAATAAATAAATGTATTACTTTAAATTTTTAAAATAGCCTTTCCTTGGAAAAGAAAAAAAATGAAAATAAAGTTCATATCTAGTTTCAATTATATTTTCAAAAAAAAAAAATACCAGCCGGGCACGGTGGCTCACGCCTATAATCCCAGCACTTCGGGAGGCTGAGGCTGGCGGATCACCTGAGGTCAGGAGCTCGAGACCAGCCTGACCAATATGGTGAAACCCTGTCTCTACTAAAAATACAAAAATTAGCTGGGTATGGTGGTGGGCGCCTGTATTCCTAGCTACTCGGGAGGCTGAGGCAGGAGAATGGTGTGAACCCAGGAGGCAGAGCTTGCAGTGAGCTGAGATAGTGCCACTGCACTCCAGCCTGGGCAACAGAGCGAGACTCCATCTCAAAAAAGAAAAAATAAAAAATACCCAGATTGTTGAAATTACTGGACCTGGAGGACCAACTGTAGGAAGCAAGGTAATTGAAATTTAGGAAATTAATTCCTGAGTCACTTTCTAAAAATAAACCCAAACAACAACCACAACAAACACCTAATATTGCCAGCCTAGAGAGAGGTGAGAAAGCAAACACTGAATGGATTCATACCCTGAAGTGCAGCAGCAGTAGCAGTGCCCCTCACAAATCTTTAATACGGTGATAGTGAGCAGCAAACAACACAGCCAAACTGATTTGACTTGTGTCAAAAATACAGTGGACAGCAGTGGGATCTGGACATCCCTCTAGTTGATGAACACAGGCTTAGAGGACATCAGCTTCTCCATAGCAAATGGGCAAATTTGTTCTGAAACCCAGTTGATAACTTTGTAAATTATCTGGGATTGACATGTCGTGTTCCAGTTAGGACGTGTGGAGTCAGACAGACCAGCTTTGTTGCTGTATTTGTTAGGTTTTCTCTGGTGGAAAGACTCCACTGGAATCCCAGCTCCACCACTTACCAGCTTTGTGGCTTTGGCTGAAAACCACTCCTGGACTTTGTTTTCTCATTTGTAGATGGGGATGATAATTCCTCCCTCACCAGGAGGCTGTGCAGTTGGAATGTGATAATATATGTGAAAGTCTAGACTAGAGCCTGACAACTGGCAGGACTGACATATTACTCCCCACCTCCTAGGATGACCCAACTCAAGAGATAGAAGCAACTGAACTGTGTCTGTACCTGAGCAGTTACGGCAGTGAGAGTCACGGCCAACTTCCTCTGTGGGGCCTGTACCCTGCAAACAGGGTTCTGTGGAAGTGGTGGAGGCTTCAGAGAGGGGATAGAGTCAGCCTCTGCCTTCAGGAAGCAACATTACTCACCAGCCCTTTCACCCACTAGACTGTTAAGGGAGGTTTTAAATAGAAAATGATGTGATCTTCTTTCTTGAATGATTATACTGCTAAAGTTTCTAAATATAAACTTAAACTATGATACCCCCTACATACACACACATGGTCCTTATGTCAGAGTGGTGACTGTCCACCTGTCACGGCTTTTTCACAACTTTTTATTTTGAAAAATTTCAAAGATAGAAAAGTTGCAAGTAGTACAATGAACACCATATGTCACCAGATGTTCACGCAGATTTATCAATTAAATTTTACTGCATTTGCATTCTATTTTTTAAAAATCATTTGCTGAACCATTTAAGAGTTAACTATAGACACTGTGACACTTCATCCAAAAATACTTCGGTGTGTATCTCCTAAGAATAAAAATATTCATCCTATGTAACTATAAAGTAAGTATCTCGGCCGGGCGCAGTGGCTCACGCCTGTAATCCCAGCACTTTGGGAGGCCGAGGAGGGTGGATCACCTGAGGTCAGGAGTTTGAGGCCAGCCTGACCAACATGGAGAAACCCTATCTCTACTAAAAATACAAAAAAATCAGCCGGATGTGGTGGTGCATGCCTGTAATCCCAGCTACTCGGGAGGCAGAGGCAGGAGAATCACTTGAACCCAGGAGGCGGAGGTTGTGGTGAGCCAAGATCATGCCATTGCACTCCGGCCTGGGCAACAAGAGTGAAACTCCATCTCAAATAAATAAATAAATAAAAATAAAAATAATAAGTATCTCACTTGGGAAATTTTACATTAATACAATAGTAGTATTGAAAATACAGTCCATATTCAGAATTTCCCAGTTATTCCAATAATACCCTTTGTAGGTTTTTAAAATACAGGATCCAGAAGAAAGAAGGAAAAAAAAAATCACACATTTCACTTAATTGTCATGTCTTATCCAGTCGATTTCTGAAATTCAGCCCTTTCCTTTTTGGAGCTAGAGCTGTTGTTTTCCCATTAATTTTATCCACTTCAATGGGTCTCATAAATAAATGCAAGCCCCAGTAATTTTACGTCTTCACTTTTGATCCATGTACTTAAAGAAAAAAAAGTGACTTGTATTGAATATAATCCCAGCATTTCTCAGTTCTTAGCTTTAAACAATATTTGAATAGAATTGTAATGTTAACAGCATGCGCACAATGACAGATCTGGGCAGTAAAGGTGGGAGCATTCAGCTAAGGGCACATTCAACTCACAGTAATGACCGAATATTCCGGTTACAAGCTGTGGTTGGAGATGAGACCTGAATCTCTCCCTAGGTAAGGTAAAGAAGGATCTACAAAGAGTGAGAGGAGAAGCCGCAAATGGGTAACTTTTCCCAGAGGAGAGAATATTTTGCGAGAAGAACCCGTCTGAATGTTGGGAGACTTCCAGGCCAGAAGAGAGGCAGCAGGGTATGCTGAAGACCCAGAGAAACCAGGGGAGTGGGGTGTCCTCAGAAGCGAGGAAGGAATGGGGTGCACAGATAATGAGAAATAGACAATGAATTTCATCCCTGAACTGCTTATGGCTTTTAATTCAAGATGTGAATTAGGTCAGGTGCTGTGGCTCACACCTGTAATCCCAACACTTTGGGAGGCTGAGGCAGGTGGATCACGTGAGGTCAGGAGTTCAAGACCAGCCTGGCCAACATGAAACCCTGTGGCATGTGCCTGTAATCTCAGCTACTTGGGAGGCTCACTTGGAGAACTGCTTGAACCGAGGAGACGGAGGTTTCAATGAGCCAGTGAGCCAAGACTGTGCCATTGCACTCCAGCCTGGGCAACAAGAGCGAAACTCTGACTCAAAAAAAAAAAAAAAAGAATGTGAATTAATTCCAAGACCAGGCCAGGAGAGGGGCATTGGGGCCCAGAGCTATGCCAGCTGGAGTCAGATCAGATAACCTTCCAGAGAGGCAGGGTGGAGGCCAGGCCAGAAGCTTAAAGCCCCAGACCTCAGATCTCCTGAGGCAAGACTCCTTTAGGTAAGCAAACAGGAGTAGGCACTGGGAACTGTGGAGAGGGAGAAACCTAAGCATAATCGTCAGGAAGAGAAGTTGCCGAGGAGCACATGAAGGGACAAACTGGAGGACAAAAGCCAATTCGGTTGGGATGACCGGGAGCAAATGGAAAGAATCTGTGTCCTTGACAACATTGAACCACTGAGTTAACCGACTGCAAAACAGCCCCACTGCTGTACTACTTCTTGTTATATAAAATAATAAATTTCTGGATTGTTTGAAAAAAAAAAAGAGGCAAACTAAATCAATAAATTAAGAAACTCCCTAAAAAGCACAGTTTTAAAAAAAAGTCTTAAGAGCCAAGAAAATGAAGTAAAAATATCAAATAGGTGAACATAAAGTAAGTACAATAATTATAGCAGATCCACTCAACTTGTTAAGTAGATCTTAAACATATAATTAGATTTAAATGTTTATAAAGAATAAGGTTGTCAGTGAATAATTTGATTTTTAAAAGATCAGAGAAAAAAACAGAAAGGCAGGCAAAAGGAAAATCTGGCCGGGCACGGTGGCTCACGCCCGTAATCCCAACACTTTGGGGGGCCAAGGCGGGTGGATCATCTGAGGTTAGGAGTTGGAGACCAGCCTGGCCAACATGGTGAAACCCTGCCTCTACTAAAAACACAAAAATTAGCCGGGCGTGGTGGCAGGTGTCTGTACTACCAGCTACTTGGGAGGCTGACGCAGGAGAATCACTTGAACCCGGAGGCGGAGTTTGCAGTGAGCTCAGATCCTGCCACTGCACTCCAGCCTGGGCAGCAGAGCAAGACTCTGTCTCAAAAAAGAGAAAATTTATATAACTCTCAGTTTCTTTTCTTTTTTTTTTTTTTGAGACACAGTCTTGCTCTGTCGCCCAGGCTGAAGTGCAGTGGCGCAATCTCAGCTCACTGCAAGCCCCGCCTCGCAGGTTCACGCCATTCTCCTGCCTCAGCCTCCCAAGTAGCTGGGACTACAAGCGCGCACCACCATGCCCAGCTAATTTTTTGTATTTTTAGAAACGGGATTTCACCGTATTAGCCAGGATGGTCCCGATCTCTTGACCTTGTGATCCGCCCGCCTCAGCCTCCCAAAATGCTGGGATTACAGGAGTGAGCCACCGTGCCCGGCCAACTCTCAGTTTCTTAAGACACATGAATATATATGTGTATGTGTATATATATATATATATATATATACATATAAATATCCCCACAGTCATGTATTACTTAACCATGAAGAATACATTCTGAGAAAAGCATCGTTAGGCAATTTCATCATTGTGTGAGCATCATCAAGTGTACTGACCACAAACCTAGATGATATGGCTACTACACACCTAGGCTATATGGTGCAGCTTATTGCTCCTAGGCTACATACCTGTACACCATGTTACTGTACTGAATACTGTGGGCAGTGGTAACACAATGGTACTTGTGTATCTAAACACATCTAAAAACAGAAAAAGTGCAGTAAAAATATGGTGTTATAATCTTTTTATTTATTTATTTATTTTTGAGACGGAGTCTCATTCTGTTGCCCAGGCTGGAGTGCAGCGGTGTGATCTTGACTTACTGCAACCTCCACCTCCCAGGTTCAAGCGATTCTCCTGCCTCAGCCTCCCGAGTAGCTAGGATTATAGTCGTGTGACACCACACCAAGCTAATTTTTGTGTTTTTAGTAGAGACGGGGTTTCACCATGTTGGCCAGGCTGGTCTCGAATTTCTGACCTCAGGTGATCTGCCCACCTCGGCCTCCCAAAGTACTGGGGTTACAGGCGTGAGGCACCACGCCCGGCCTATGGTGTTATAATCTTATGGGACCACTGTTGTATATGTGGTTTGTGGTTCACTGAAATGTTGTTATATGGTGCATGCCACTATATACACACACACACGCACACACACGTGCACACACACACATGCACACACACGTGCACATATATGTATAAGTATATAGCTCTATATATGTATATATACATATATGGGCATATGTGTGTATATATGTGTGTGTATATGTATAGTATACACAATTTGCCCCGTGAAGGAGGCACTGATGAATACAGAGGCATTCCTGATTATTCAGGTGGTGTGAGCAAGGGAAAGTAAAGTACTAACTGCTGATGGCTGAAAAGAGGTTTGAGGTGCTCTTGCCAACTAACAAGAGAATTTTTGCCTGAATAACTAGAATGAGTAGAGCATTCACAATCCATGGTATTAATATGGTTTGAAAGCAGTGTGAGTATGTCATAGCAGAGGGGGACGTGGCATGCAGTCTCTATTGTCTTGCGTCTCTGTGGTAAACACTTCTCAGTAGATACTGAATAATCAGGGTGAGATTATTAACCCATTCTTCATCTCTGAGAAATTAACCCCACAGCACTCCAGTTTACCAGTACAAACCTTACTGTAGAGTTGTCTACTGGACTGTGAATAAATTCATCGGGTTCTAATTTGCAAGTCGAACTCTAAAATTTTCAATCTTCTCGCCTTCAATTTATTTTGAAAACAGTCTGTGCCCGAGTTATGACAAAGGAAGGGAGAATTATATTTTCACCCTCAAGTTGATGGAATAACTTTAAATGAAACACCCATATTCCACTTAGAGACGGTAGTATTGACTACTTTCCTATTCTTACGCCTCCTAATTCTTAAGTGGGGGTGGTGGGGCCTTTAACAGCTGCACATTTCCAACACAGTCCTCCCTAAATGGTGTCAAATGACTGGGAATGAAGTTTTGGTAACTCTGGATGATTTATGCAGCCACTTAGTCATCGTTGTTCCATCAGGGGAAACAATGAGAGGCTTTTGTTTGTGTTTCTGTGTGTAGGGTGTGAGGGACAAAGAGAAGCAAATATTCATATAATGAAACTTTGGTCCTCTTTTTTTCCTCTCAACAGAGGTCTTTATATTCAAATTACTATAAATATAACATAAAAATAGAATATATACTGCACCGTGGCTCTTTCTACATTGTTTTCATGTATTTGCCTAGAAAGCTGCTTTTTTTCCTTCTCTCTCTGTTTTTTTTTTTGTTGTTTTTTTTTTTGAGACGGAGTCTCTCTCGCTCTGTTGCCCAGGCTGGAGTGTAGTGGCATGATCTCGGCTCACTGCAACCTCCACCTCCCGGGTTCAAGAAATTCTCCTGCTTCAGCCTCCTGAGTAGCTGGGATTATAGGCGTGCGCCACCATGCCCGGCTAATTTTTGGATTTTTAATAGAGACGGGGTTTCACCATGTTGGTCAGGCTGGTCTTGAACTCCTGACCTTGTGATCCACCCGCCTCAGCCTTCCAAAATGCTGGGATTATAGGCGTGAGCCACGGCGCCCGGTGCCTTCTCTGTTTTTCAAAAAAAAAAGTAATGCATGAATACATTCTAACCATAAAATAATCAAACATTATGGAAGTACGCAGAATAAAAAACCAATCTTCCTTCATTGCCCTCACCCAACCTCCACCCCCACCATCCAGCCCCTACAAAAAAGATCCTTAAAAAAAAAAAAAAACCTCCATTGCCTTGGTTTTGGGCAGTTTCATAAGAACAGAAGACATATTGCAAGCAACAGGAAAATTCTAAAATATGGAAAATCAGAAATCACTGCAAATGGACCCCACTGTGAAGCATACCCCAGCAAGTGCCAGGGATAATTGTGGCAGTGTTTGAATGCAGGTCGAGGTAGCTCCTCTGAAGAAAAGGCACATGGAGCCAAAAATATCTGGGTTTGCTTCTTTCTACCTCTGCCACTAGCTAGCTGAGTATCCTCGGGCAACTTTAGTTTTCCTAGCCATAAGGTAGACATGGTCACAGAGGCATGAAATGAGATTGTGTGTGCTGAACACCTGCCAAATGCCTGAATACTAGGTCTTCAGCAAATATTAGCTTTCCTCCAACCTCCAGAAGAACTTTGCTGCAACTGAGGCACCTAACAGTTTATTCCTGGTAAACTTCTAGTTATTTCTCGATGTCTGTAGGGAAATGATAATCCTATTTTGTACACTGGTTATAAAAGGTGAAAAAGAGCATGGTTTGCTGTCCTGCCAGGCTGCTCAGAGCATGTCAGTGTTTTGCAGGGTTAATTAAAAGCTGATGTGAAAATAGGTCTCCACTACATTTGAGTTCAGGCAATGAATGTGGATTCAGACAAGAGTGCTGATGATTAAGAAATCCTAGTAGGCCAGATGTGGTGGCTCACGCCTGTAATCCCACACTTTGGGAAGCTGAGGTAGGTGGATCGCTTGAGCCCAGGAGTTCAAGACCAGCCTGGGTAACATAGGGAAACCACCACCGTCCCCGTCTCTACAAAAAAATTTAAAAAAAAAATTAGCCAAGTGTGCTAGGGTGCACCTGTATTCTCAGCTACTCAGGAGGCTGAGGTGGGAGGATTGATTGAAGCTTCAGTGAGCTATTATTGTGCCACTGCACTCCAGCCTGGGTAACAGAGCAAGGCCCTGTCTCAAAAATAAAAATAAATAAATAATAAAAGAAATCCTGGCCAGGCACAGTGGCTCATGCCTGTAATCCCAGCACTTTGGGAGGCCGAGGTGGGCAGACCACGTGAGGTCAGGAGTTTGAGACCAGCCTAGCCAACATGGTGAAATCCTGCCTCTACTAAAAATACAAAAATTAGCCAGGTGTGGTGGCGCACACCTGTAATCCCAGCTATTCGGGAGGCTGAGGCAGGAGAATCGCTTGAATTTGGGAGGCAGAGGCTGCAGTGAGCCGAGATCACACCACTGTACTCCAGCCTGGGCAACACAGGGAAACTCCATCTCAAAAAAAAGAAAGAAATCCTGATAATCATGGGTATATTATCTCCTGGAAACCTGTATCACTAGGTGACTCATTAAAAGAACAAATTTAATAATGGGGAACACTGATACAAGAACATTGGATTCTCATTATTATTTTAAATATGGAATATTTCACAAATGTGTGTGTCTGCCTGGGCAGGGTCAGTGCTAATCTCTGTATTGTTGCAATTTTTAATACACATGCTGTTGAAGTGAGCATGGATTATTGCTTTTAATAGACTATTTTCTTTTCTTTTTCTTTTTCTTTTTTTCTGAGGCAGAGTTTCACTCTGTCACCCAGGCTGGCATGCAGTGGCATGATCTTGGCTTGCTGCAACCTCTGCCTCCCAGGCTCAAGTGATCTTCCAGCCTCACCTTCCCGAGTAGCTGGGACTACAGGCACAAGACACCATGCTTGGCTAATATTTGTATATATTTTTGGTAGAGACAGGGTTTTGCCATGTTACCCAGGCTGGTCTCTAACTCCTGAGCTCAAAGCAAATCTGCCTGCCTTGTCCTCCCAAAGTGCTGGGATTACAGGTGTGAGCTACCATTAATAGACTATTGTCTAGAGCAGTTCTAGGTTCACAGCAATATTAAGTTGAAAGTACAGAGATGGCCAGGCACGGTGTCTCATGCCTAGGCGGGTAGATCACTTGAGCTCAGGAGTTTGAGACCAGTCTGGCCAACACAGTGAAACCACATCTCTACTAAAATACAAAAATTAGCCAGCTGTGGTGGTTCACGCCTGTAATCCCAGCTACTCAGGAGGCTGAGGCAGGAGAATCACTTGAACCCAGGAAGCAGAGGTTGCAGTGAGCCGAGATTGTGGCATTGCACTACAGCCTGGACAACAAAGCGAGACCCTGTCACACACACAAAAAAAGTACAGAGATAACCCATATACTCCTTTCCTAGACATACATGCAGAGCCTTACCCACTATCAACATCTGCACCGAAGTAGTACCTTTGTTACAATTGATGAACCTATATTTACACATCATTATCACCCAAAATTCATAGTTTACATTAGGATTTAGGCCAGATGCCGTGGCTCATGCCTGTAATTCCAGCACTTTTGGAGGCTGATGGCGGCAGATCACCTCAGGTCAGGAGTTTGAGACCAGCCTGGCCAACATGGTGAAACCCCATCTCTACTTAAAAAAAAAAAATACAAAAATTAGCCCAGTGTGGTGGCAGGTGCCTGTAATCCCAGCTACTTGGGAGGCTAAGAGATAATAGGTATGTGGTCCTATCTCATTGTTGTTTTAATCACTTGAACCCGGGAGGTAGAGGTTTCAGTAAGCCAAGATTGCACCACTGCACTCCAGCCTGGGTGACAGAGCAAGACTCTGTCTCAAAAAAAAAAAAAAAAACAAAAAACAGATTAACTCTTAGTTTTGTACATTCTGCAGGTTTAAACAAATGTATAATGACATGTATTCATCATTATAGTATCATACAGTCTAGTTTCACTGCCCTAAAAATCCTCTATGCTCATTTTTCCCCAACCCCTGTATTTCTGGTTTTTCTTTTGTCTTTTTAATTTTTTCTAAGTTTTTCTTTATTTTTAATATTGAAACATTTTCGGCCAGGTGCAGTGGCTCACGCCTGTAATCCCAGCACTTTGGGAGGCTGAGATGGGTGGATCACCTGAGGTCAGGAGTTTAAGACCAGCCTGACCAACATGGTGAAACCCCGTCTCTACTAAGAATACGAAATTAGAAAAATTAGCCAGGCATGGTCTCGGGCACTTGTAATCCCAGCTACTCGGGAGTCTGAGGCAAGAGAATCCCTTGAACCCCCGAGGCGGAGGTTGCAGTGAGCTGAGACTGTGCCATTGCACTCCAGCCTGGGCAACAAAAGTGAAACTCCATCTGAAAAAAAAAATTTTTTCTTTCTTTCTTTCTTTTTTTTTTAGAGACAGTCTCACCAGGTTGCCCAGGCTGATCTCAAACTCCTGGGCCTAAGTGATCCTCCTGCCTCAGCCTACCAAGTAGCTGAGACTACAGGCACACACGATTATGCCTGGCTGCCTTTTCTAGAATGTCATATAATTGGAAACATACAATAGGTAGCCTCCCTTCAGATTGGCTTCTTTCACTTAGTAATATGGATTTAAGGTGCCTCCATGTCTTTTCATGGCTTGATAACTCATTTATTTTCAGTGCTGAATAGTATTCCATTATCTGGATGTACCACAGTTTATCCATTCACCTACTGAGGACATTTTCATATTGCTTCCATGTTTTGACCATTATGGACAAAGCTGCTATAAACATTGATGTGCATGTTTTCATGGGGACATAAGTTTTCAACTTATTTGGTAAATACCTAGGAACACAATTGCTGTATCTTATGGTAAGACGTTTAGTTTTGTAAGAAACAGCCAAACTATTTTCCAAAGGGGCTGTATCATTTGGCATTCCCAACAGCAATGAATGAGAGTTCCTGTTGTTCCACATCCTCACCAGCATTTGGTGTCCTCATTGTTGTGATTTTTGCCATTCTAATAGGTATGTGGTCCTATCTCATTGTTGTTTTAATTTGCGTATCCCTAGTGACATATGAAAATCTTTTCATATGCTTATTTGCCATCTGTGTATTTTCTTTGGTGAGTTTGTTCTGATCTTTTGCCCATTATTTAATCGGGTTATTTTTCTTATTCTTGTGTTTTAAGAGGTCTTTATATATTTTGAATAACAGTCATTTATTAGATAAGTCTTTTGTAAATAGTTTTTCCCAGTCTGTGGCTCATCTTCTCATTCTCTTGAAATTATTTTACAATTATTTGTAAATGTTGATTAACGTGGCTATTTGGGAATTCAGAAGCCTCGGTTTTCATTACCAAGAAAATGTTCTACAGTCATCCAACAGGCGAGCTCTTAATAAGCTGAAAGCATCGGCCTGGCAGGGTGGCTCACGCCTGTTAATCCCAGCACTTTGGGAGGCCAAGGCGGGTGGATCACTTGAGGTCAGGAGTCGGAAACCAGCCTGGCCAACATGGAGAAACCTTGTCTCTACTAAGAATACAAAAATTAGCTGGGCGTGGGGGCGGGCACCTGTAATGCCAGCTACTCGGGAGGCTGAGGCAGGAGAATCGCTTGAACCTGGGAGGCGGAGGTGGCAGTGAAGTGAGCCGAGATAGCGCCACTGCACTCCAGCCTGAGCGACAGAGCGAGACTCCATCTAATAATAACAACAACAACAACAACAACAACAACAACAACAACAACAAGCTGAAAGTATCTTTCTGGAGATAAAGATTAAGGCACTGACCCCCAACTTCTAGAGGGATCCACTTGCATTTTCTGCAGTCTATAAAGCCTAGAGTGCCCTCTGCTGGTTACCTTCTGAAAACCAGGCAGTCGATGGTTTCAACTCATTTTTTTGAAATAACATCATAAGTAATAACCCTTACTCTCCTGTGATTTCTTTATCAAGTGACCTTCTGAAGGCTTATCTCAAGGAGAGAAAAATGACTATTCTTTAGTAACAACTTGATTCCTTGGTCAGAAGTGTGTTTTATTCCACCCCACCAGCCTGTGGAAGAAGAAAAAGAAAAAAAAGTGTGTCTGATACATCTGCAGCATGTATAGAATTTTTTAAGTGTGTCTAAGATACATTTTATCTTATTTTATTTTATTTACTTTTTAGAGACAGAGACTTGCTCTGTTGCCCAGGATGGTGTGCAGTGGCGCAATCATAGCTCACTACAGCCTCCATCTCCTGGGCTAAAGCTATCCTCCCACCTCACCCTCCCAAAATCCTGGGAATATAGGTGTGAGCCACTGTGCCTGGCCAGATGCCATTTGAAATGTGATCAATATGTCTGTTGGTTCCCAAAATCTAAAGTAATTAGCATTTTAGAAGAATAAATTAAAGTAGCCCAGCCCAGGCATGGTAGCTCACACCTGTAATCTCAGTGCTTTGGAAGGCAGAGGTAGGAGGATCGCTTGAGCCCGGCAGTCCAAGACCAGCCTGGGCAACATAGTGATACCTCGTCTCTACTAAAAATTTAAAAATTAGCCAGTTTGGCTCTGTGTCCCCACCCAAATCTCATCTCCATGTGTAATCTCCATGTGTTGAGGGAGGGAGGTGATTGGATCAAAGGGGCGGTTTCCCCCATGCGGTTCTTGTGATAGTGAGTTCTCAAGAGATCTGATGATTTTCCGAGTGTTTGGAAGTTCCTCTTCCTTCTCTCTCCTGCCACATTATGAAGAAGGTACCTTACTTCCCCTTCGCCTTCTGCCATGCTTGTAAGTTTCTTGAGGCCTCCCCAGCCATGCAGAACTGTGAGTAAATTAAACCTCTTTCCTTTATAAATTACCCAGTCTTGGGTAGTATCTTTACAGCAGCGTGAAAACGGACTAATACATGTGCACATTAGCCAGGCACAGTGGCTTGCCCCTGTAATCTCAGCTACTTGGGAGGCCAAGGCAGGAGGATTGCTTGAAGCTAGGAGTTGGATCAGCCTGGGCAATACAGTGAGACCTCCATCTCTAAAAAAATAAACACACACACACACACACACACACAAATGTCCCACAGCTCACTTTTCCCTAGAAGATTGGCAGCTGGAATATCCAGTCTTGTATACATCACCTCAGAAATCTCTATAAGCAGACAGAGCAAAGCTGTCCTGGTTGAAGTAGAGATGGGATCTGTCTTTTTCTTCCTGTCCTTTCTCTACATCTCTCACTTCCCAGGTTGTTGGACATTGAGGTACCTCTTGGGAACTGTGGGGTTTTGTGGAACACAGATTGAAAGCCATTATTCTATTTAAAACCTTCATTTTATACAAAAATTAGCCAAGCGTGGTGGCACGCGCCTGTTGTCCCAGCTACTTGGGAGGCTGGGGCAGGAGAATCACTTGAACCCAGGAAGCGGAGGTTGTAGTGAGCTGAGATTGCGCCACTGCACTCCAGCCTGGGCAACAGAGCAAGACTTCTGTCTCAACAAAACCATAAAGTTTAAAAATTAAAACCTTCATTTTAGAGATGAGAAAAATGAGGCCCTGGGGTAAACTGCTGATCTGGAATTCAAACTGAAATCTCCCAGTTTCAAACCCCCTTCCTCTCTTTGTTGCATTGTATTGTTTCTCTTTAACTCTGTCAAGATTTATTTGTCCTATGTCTCATTCCCTCTGAGTCCAACCTCAGGTAGTTATTCCTTGAAAACCAGTTTTACAAACTAATTTATAATTGGATGTTTATGGCCAATAATAGCTTAATAATTTGCTTCTATGAAGGTGTCTCTATCAAAGTCCCAGGAGGAAACAGATGGCACAACCAAATTAGTATAACTCAAAGTGGGTTTAATAAAGGTACTATTTACACGTGCATGCAGTGTGTAGGAGAGCCACAAGGCACAGCAGTATCAGGGCTTTTATAATACCACCTTTAGGCCTGGAAGGATGATGGGAGGATGCAGATTCTTCAGAGAGCCATTGAGAGATGCCTTCCTTGAGAGAAGGGACCCTTCAGTCAAGGGACCCTAGCCAGCCCAAGACAACCTCTTAGGAAAGAAGCTGGGCAATAATAACACCCCTCACTGCCCTTTCTTCTTGATCTCTGCTGGGATCTTCATTGGTTGAACTCTACTGAAAGCCAAAGCTATTGAAGTGATCCACACAGGACAGTGGCCCTACAGAGCAAGGTGAGGAAGGGTGGAAAGTAAATCTGGAAGGCAAATGGAAGATGCACAAAGTTATATACAATTTAGTAAGCAACTGCTGGAGCCAGCTAATGAGAACTCATCTGATGATGGAATCTCAGATTCTGCGGAAAAACAGAGGGAAAACAGTCTGAGAGGGAGCTTTCCCAAGTGTCAACTCATGCCACACATCCTATCCTGGGTGGGAGTGAATCTTCCTGTGACCTGTGCTCTATAGTTCTTTAACACAGATCACATATAGGGACTTTCCAATGGAAGTATAATAGTTTCCTGGGTCCATACAGATGGCTGGGCAATCCATTAAAGCACTGCCCAAGGAAAGAAGGAGAGAGCCATGCTTAGTCAAAGCTGTAATCACAAACTCGAGACATACATTGGTTCCAAGGGTAGAATGGAAGTAAAATGGTGTAAAATGGAAGGAATTGCTGAACTTCAGATAAATATTTCTTCAAAGTAAGAAAGAATAGTTTCCAAAAGATTTCTGTGAAGTTAAAAAGGAAAACATTTCAACACATAAACAAACACTTTAGGAGATTGTTACAGTTTTTTCGTAGCTGTTGTTGTTGTTGTTAAGAGACCCTGTCTCTTATAAATAAAATAAAATAAAATAAATTTAAAAATAAAATAAAATAAATTTTTAAAAAAGTTAAAAATAAATTTCAGTTTAAGATATCAATTGTCTCTTTAGAATCAGATTATGAGCTGGGACAGTGGCTCACACCTATAATCCCTAGCACTTTGGAAGGCCAAGGCAGGAGGATAACTTTAGGCCAGGATCAAGATCAGCCTGGGCAACATAGCAAGATCTTGTTTCTGTATGAAAAAATATATAATAATAAACAAATAAGTAAAATCAGTCAATGTTGCTGATGTCTTAAAAATATATATAAAAGTATATATACATAAAAGTATACATAAGTATATATATGTGTGTGTGTATATATAATATATATATTATATATATATATATACTTTTTTTTTTTGAGATGGGATTCTTGCTCTGTCACTCAGGCTGCGTGCAGTGATTCGATCTTGGCTCACTGCAACCTCTGCCTCCTGGGTTCAAGCGATTCTCCTGCCTCAGCCTCCTGAGTAGCTGGGACTACAGGTATGAACCACCACGCCCAGCTAATCTTTGTGTTTTCAGTAGAAACAGGGTTTTACCATGCTGGCCAGGCTGGTCTTGAACTCCCGACCTCAAGTGATCCTCTCGCCTCATCCTCCCAAAGTGCTGGGATTACAGGCGTGAGCCATCATGCCTGGACTCAGGCAGAGTTGTTTCTAAATGCAGGTCTATGGCTGGCTGCAGTGTCTCATGTCTGTAATCCCAGCACTTTGGGAGGCCATGGCAGGAGGATCACTGGAGCCCAGGAGGTCAAGACAAGCCCTGGCAACATAGCAAGACTCCATCTCAACAAAAAATTTAAAAATTAGCCAAGGGTGGTTGTGTGCACCTGTGTTCCCAGCTACTTGAGAGGCAGAAGCGGCAGAATCACCTGAGCCCAGGAAGTCAAAGTTGCAGTGAGCCATAATTGCACCACTGCACTCCAGCCTGGGCAACAGGAGTGAGACCCTGTCAAAAAAATAATAATAATAAATAAAATAAAAAATAAAAAAAACAAAAACAAAACATAACAAAAATTCCTTGAATGAGTCACATCACTTCCATACCTTCTGTATCAGTAACACGTTATTCTAAAACTTAGTGAGTTAGAAAAACAATAATCATTTTATTTCTCATGGTTTCTGTGGGTCAGGAAATATGGAAGAGTGTGGCCTGGAAGTTCTTGCTCTGAGAAGGATGCAATCAGATTTTGGCCAGGGCTGCAGTCATCTCAAGGCTTGAGTGGGGCTGAAGGATTCACTTCCAAGCTGACTAATTCACATGACTGGCAAAGTGGTGCTGGCTGTTGGTTGTGCACCTTCCTTCTTCTCCATACGGGCCTTCCTACAAGGGTTACTCAGGGTCCCCATAGGATTGTAGCTGGCTTTTCCCAGAATGAGTGATCCAAGAGACCAAAGCAGAAGCATCAGTGGATTTTATGACAGCCTTGGAAGGCCCACCATCACTTCTGCTGTATTCTATTGGTCACAGAGGGCCAACCCTAATTCAGTGTGGGAGGAAACTACACAAGGGCATGAATACCAACAGGCAAGGATCACTGAGGGCCATCTTGGAGACTGGCTATTACAAAACCTAGGCTAACATGCAATCTCCTTAAAGAGACCTACAAGGCCATTCACCCTTGTCATCAGGAACAAGGACCTGTCACGTCCTAGCACATCTCTAAGCTTGCTATTTTAGAAGTAAGGCATAGTTCTTAATTGATCTATTTACTCCTAAGGCCCAATAATTAGAGGTGATGGCACTATTCCAGTTGGCTCATTTATTTTAATGTTCTTAGAGAAGAAAGTGTTAGTGCCACTGAAAACTATAACATTCTGTGGTTAGGATTACTGACAAATACAAAATTATCTCTAAGTCATCTACATAAAACAATACACATTAAACTAAATATGCATATTTAGAGCAACATAACATACTTCATAAAATTAAACATATTCAATAATTCAAGTGTGACATTGTCAATATTTAAACTTAACATTTAGTTAATAAAATTAAATATATCCAATATTTGTCCTCTGCTCTCTCCTCCTAAAACAAGATAAACATACCTTTTTTTTTTTTTTGAGACGGAGTCTCGCTCTGTCACCCATGCTGGAGTGCAGTGGTGCCATCTCGGCTCACTGCAAGCTCCGCCTCCCGGGTTCACGCCATTCTCCTGCCTCAGCCTCCCAAGTAGCTGGGACTACAGGCACATGCCGCCATGCCCGGCTAATTTTTTGTATTTTGGTAGAGACAGGGTTTCACCGTGTTAGCCAGGATGGTCTCGATCTCCTGACCTCATGATCCGCCCGCCTCAGCCTCCCAAAGTGCTGGGATTACAAGGCGTGAGCCACCGTGCCCAGCTTTTTTTTTTTTTTTTTTTAGAGAGAGATGGGATCTCAGTCTGCTACCCAGGCTGGAGTGCAGTAGTGCAATCATAGTCTCAAACTCCCAGGCTCAAACAATCCTCCTGCCTCAGTGTCCTGGGTAGCTGGGACAACAGGTGCATGCCACCACACCAGGCTAATTTATTTTTGTTTTAATTTTTTATAGAGAAGGTTCTCATTCGATTGCCCAGGCTGGTCTCAAACTTGTGTGCTGAAGCAATCCTCTGGTCTCAGCCTCCTAAAATGTTAGGATTACAGATGTGAGCCACTTTGCCTGGCCACAGCATTCTTTTCTATTTCCTCCTATACCTGCTCCCAGCCCAATTCTTAGCATAAAGTTGACGATCAGCTGGACGTGGTTGCTCACGCCTGTAATCCCAGCTCTTTGGGAGGCCAAGGCAGGTGGATCACCTGGAGTCAGGAGTTCGAGACGAGCCTGGCCAGCATGGTGAAACCCCGTCTCTACTAAATATACAAAAGTTAGCCGGGCACGATGGCGCAAACCTGTAATCCCAGCTACTTGGGAGGCTGAGGCACGATAATTGCTTGAACCCAGGAGGCAGAGGTTGCAGTAAGCCGAAATCACACCACTGCACTCCAGCCTGGGCAACAGAGTGAGACTCCATCTCAAAAAAATAAAAATAAAAATAAAGTTGATGATCATTAAATATTTGTTGAATTGGATTGAGTAATACCAGGAATAAATAATCCCCTAGTCTTCTCTTTGTGATTCCTTCTGAATTTCTGTGGAGTAGTCAACAGAATTATGCTTCAAGCATTACACTAAGCATTTTACATGTATTATTTCATTTCATCTTTATACCAGCCTAATAGGAATGGTGCCTTTTAAAAGTCTATTTTAAAGACTACTGTGCATTTATTTAGCAACAATATTAGCAAAATGACTTTTTCTTCAAGATATAGAGAAATGTGCTGTAGAGGACCTAAACAAAAAGTAGATACGCTGTCTGCTTCCATGACATGCTTTTATTGTTCTCATTTTAAACTTCTGAAGAGTATGTAACTTATAGTTGGTGTGAACATTTAACATCCTGCCTTTTTTGTTTCTCCCAAATGCTGTTGGTGCATTTTTAAATTGCAGAAACATATGATGTCAAAATTGTGGCCCATGTCTCTTACTTCCCCATGGTCTGTTAGAGAATGTGATGACTCTGACAATAAATATGCTTCATAAAGCTGAGCTTACATCCTGTTGTCGTTCAGGAACTTGCTGGCTTGCTGCCATACAGATACATTTATCAAATGCATCTGCAGAGTTAAGCATTTTTATTTTTGAGAGCTTAAAGTACTTTAGAAACTCTAGTTTCTATTCTGTAGTGAATAGGGGTATAACAAGAAATCTCTTACATGTCAAAGAAAAGACCATTTATTTTCCTGGAAAAGGGCATTGTTTTTCTTCATGTAATAACTTAAACATATTGGCTTAAGGATTGTTGTCATTGTCTTCCTCACCACTGCCATCATCATGGTGTACATTTAGCAGGGGAAGAAAAAATCAAAACTGATCCCAGTGCTAGTTAGAACTATTATGGTTTAGGAGCACATTTTAAAAATTAATTATAAAAATGAGACCCTTTGGGAATAAGTTTGATGGCTTGGGGCAAGTAAAGAAAGAGCTAAACTACTCTATAAGAAATAAATTAGAATCTGAGGGATTGAGACAAGTAAGTTAGCCAGCTGAGGAGGCACTGGGGCTGCAATCTGGCCATGTGTTGTGAGGCCTCTCGAATGTAGTGCCCCCTTTTTTTTTTTATTTTGAGACAGAGCCTTGCTCTGTTACCCAGCCACTGCAACCTCTGCCTCCCAGGTTCAAGTAATTCTCCTGCCTCAAGTAGCTGGGATTACAGGCACCCACCACCATGCCAGGCTAATAGTTGCATTTTTAGTAGAGACAGGGTTTCGCCATGTTGCCCAGGCTGGTCTTGAACTCCTGACCTCAGGTGATCCGTTCTCCTCAGCCTCCTAAAGTGCTGGAATTACAGGCATAAGCCTCAGTGCCCGGCCTAGGGTACCTTTTTCTAAATGTGCACAAAGGCACTATAAGGACCTGTAGTGACCCTAAGAGGGACCCAGCACAATGCCTAGAGGCTACAGCCTGAATGGAAGAGACACAGAATGATTTCTCCATAAATGGGAATGGACCAGGAATTTTTAAGTTAAGAAACGTTAAAATCCAAATTAGGTCAGTCTGCCCCAGAATGTCATCCCCTTCTGTGGCTCTCTTCCTTCAACAATAATACAGTCTGGATAGTGGTGCTTCACAGAGAAGAGATTGAGGCAGTCTCCAGTGCCAGTGAGAGGACAAGGTGACACGGAGCACCGGAGCTTTAGCATTGCTGGAAGCAAGATTTCAGAACCAGAGAACGCCAAAAGGAAACTAAACCCCAGAGTATCCTCTGAGAAAATGGGACGGGTATTTGAACCAAATGTTATTTGAGTTCCAAAGGACTTGGGAACCTCTATGAAGCTGACATATGTATTACACATGTATAAATATCATTTAAAATCATTTGAGGAAGTAAGGTCTGAGAGATTAACTAACTTGCTCAGGGGAAAAAGTAACATATCTGTAACTGGAATATGGCTCCTGGGACTTCTGCTTTTTGCCATAATGGAGCAAGGGGAATGAGATTTGCCATCTTGGCTGGGCGGAGTGGCTCACGCCTGTAATCCTAACACTTTAGGAAGCTGAGGCGGGCCGATCACCTGAGGTCAGGAGTTTGAGACCAGCCTGGCTAACATGGCAAAACCCCGTCTCTACTAAAAATACAAAAATTAGCCAGGCATGGTGGCAGGCGCCTATAATCCCAGCTACTAGGGAGGCTGAGGTGGAAGAATCACTTGCACCCGTGAGTGGAGGTTGCAGGGAGCCGAGATCGTGCCACTGCACTCCAGCCTGGGCAAAAGAGCAAGACTCCGTCTCAAAAGAAAAAAAAAAAGAAAAGAAAAATTTGCCATGTTGCCTTTAAATTTTTTAAACTGGGTCGGGTGCGGTGGATCACACCTGTAATCCCAGCATTTTGGGAGGCCGAGGCAGGCGGATCACGAGATCAGGAGATCAAGACCATCCTGGCTAACACGGTGAAACCCTGTCTCTACTAAAAATACAAAAAATTAGCCAGGCTGGTGGCGGGCGCCTGTAGTCCCAGCTACTGGGGAGGCTGAGGCAGGAGAATGGCGTGAACCTGGGAGGCGGAGTTTGCGTGGTGAGCCGAGATCGCCCCACTGCACTCCAGCCTGGGAGACAGAGCAAGACTCCGTCTCAAAAAAAAAAAAAAAAAAAAATTAATACAGCATTCTGTTAAATAGACCCAAGAATATATGGTAATTTGCTATATGGCTGCATTTTAATTCAGGAAGGGAGACAAAGATTATTCAATAAATTATACTGGGCCGGGCACCGTGGCTCACGCCTGTAATCCCAGCACTTTGGGAGGCCGAGGCGGGCGGATCACGAGGTCAGGAGATCGAGACCATCCTGGCAAACACTGTGAAACCCCGTCTCTAATAAAAATACAAAAAAATTAGCCGGGCATGGGGGTGGGTGCCTTGTAGTCCCAGCTACTCGGGAGGCTGAGGCAGGAGAAAGGCGTGAACCCGGGAGACGGAGCTTGCAGTGAGCCGAGATTGCGCCACTGCACTCCAGCCTGGGCAACAGGGTGAGAGAGACTCCGTCTCAAAAAAAAAAAAAAAAAAAAAAAAAAAAAAAAAAAAAACTTAAACTGAAAAAAAATCTGAAACAACAATTTCAGACATTGGACAACAGGTAGCGTGGGACAGTGATCCCTGAAAGGAAACAAAAGAGATGAGCCTCACAGTTGTCTTCTCTTACTGCCTGGGGAGAGTTTCCAGGTAGCAGCACAGAGCAGAGAACCAGGGTAGAGTCTCGAAGCCCTGAGGTCTCCCTGAGTTAAGGAGCCAGAACTAAGAATTTGAAAAAACAAAGGCATCTGGAACTTATAGAGCTGAGCCCTGGGGAGACAGCTGGAGGAAGAGAGAGAAAGCCGAAGATTTGAAGAAGGGTGTGTACCAAAACAAAAACAAAGCTAAAAAATATTTAAAGGGATATCGAAATACAAAAAAAAAAAAAAAATCCAGCACCCAATAAGGTAAAATTTATAATGTCTGACATCCAATCAACTATTAAAAGAAGAAGAAAAATATAACCAATACTGAAGAGAAAAATAAAGCAATATAAATCCGTAAATTGAACAAATGAGAGAAATATATTAAATGAGGACATTGAAACAGCTATCATACACTCTGTATGTTCAAAATGGTAGAAGAAAGTATGAGAATATTAATTAGAAACATGGAAAATATTAAAAAGACTCAAATCAAACTTGTGGAAATGGAAAAATACCATATTTAAGATAAAAAATACACTAGATGGGATTACTGCAAATTATGCCCTGAAGAAGAAAATATTTGGAGGTGAATTTGAAGGCGTAGTATCCAGAATGAAACACACAGAGGAAAAGACCAAAAAAATTGGACAGAGCACCAGTGAGCTATGGGAAATATTTTTTGCTTTTGCTTTATTATTTATTTATTTATTTATTTACTTATTTATTTATTGAGACAGGATCTTTCTTGCTCCGTAGCCCAGGCTGGAGTGCAGTGGTGCAATCTTGACTCACTGTAACCTCCGCCTCCCAGGCTCAGTTGATCCTCCCACCTCAGCCTTCCAAGTACTGTTACTACAGGCATGTGCCACCACACCCAGCTGCTTTTTAAAAACAATTTATAGAAACAAGTTCTCATTATATTGATCAGACTGGTCTTGAACTCCTGGGCTCAAGTGATCCTCCAAACTTGGCCTCCCGAAGTGCTGGGATTACAGATGTGAACCATCATACTCAGCTGAGATTTTTAAAGATATACAAAAGCTAAAAGGATTCATAAGCAGAATGCCAGTATTACCAAAATTTTTAAAGGAAGTTCTTCAGATAGAAGGAAAATTGTACCAGATGGATATCAGGATCTATACAAAGGGATGAAGAAAATGGAAAATGGTAAATACGAGGGTAAACATAAAAGACATTATTTATTTATTTATTTTTGAGACAGAGTCTTGCTCTGTTGCCCAGGCTGGAGTGCAGTGGTGCAGTCTCGGCTCACTGCAACCTCTGCCTCCCGGGTTCAAGCGATTCTCATGCCTCAGCCTCCCGAGTAGCTGAGACTACAGGCATGGGCCACCATGCCCTGCTAATTTTTTTTTTTCAGTATTTTTAGTAAAGACAGGGTTTCACCATGTTGCTCAGACTGGTCTTGAGCTCTTGAGCTCAGGCAATCCACCCACCCCAGCCTCCCAAAGTGCTAGGATTACAGGCGTGAGCCACCACACCCAGCCAATTTTTAATAAACAATGTTTATTATTTTTGCCTTATGTACTGTGAGATTTATAATGAATGGAAATAAAATGTATGACAACAAAGGCTAGGAGGGAGGAAATGAAGATATACTGCTGTAAGATCCTAACACTAGATGTGAAGTGGTATACTGTTGCTTCAAGTCAAATTGATAAGTTAAAGATGCATATTATAAACCCTGTCTTAATCCATTGGAGCTGCTATTACAAAGTACCATAGGCTGAGTGGCTTATAAACAAAAGAAATTTATTTCTCACCATTCTGAAGGCTGAAAAGTCCAAGATCAAAGTGCTGGCAGATTCAGGGTGTAGTAAGGGGCCACTTCCTTATAGGGTCTTCTCACCCTACCCTTACATGGTAGAAGGGGTGAGAGATCTCTCTTAAGTCTCTTTATTTAATTTATTTGTCTGTTTGTTTACTTATTTATTTATTTATTTGAGACAAGGTCTGGCTCTGCTGCCCAGGCTGGAGTGCAGTGGCATGATCTTGGCTCGCTGCAGCCTCCACCTCCCAAGCTCAAGAGATCCTCCCACCTCAGCCTCCCAAGTAGCCGGGACCACAGGCACATGCCATCATGCCTGGCTAATTTTTTGTATTTTTGGTAGAGTCCAGGTCTCACCATATTGCCTAGGGTGGTCTCGAACTCCTGAACTCAAGCAATCCACCTGCCTCGGCCTCCCAAAGTGCTGGGATTACAGGCATGAGCCACTGTACCCGGCCTCAAGTCTCTCTTATAAGGGCACTAATCCCATTCATGAGAGCTCTGCCTCAATCACTTACCTCCCAAAGGTCCCATCTCCTAATACTATCACTTTGGGGATAAGGTTTTCAACATATGAAGTTTGGGGGAACATAAACATTCAGACTATAGCAAATCCTGAAGCAACTACTAGGAAGAAAATAAAACAAAGACTAATAAGTCAATAATGGAGTTAAGATGGACTCATAAAAATACTGAATTGATCCCAAAGAAGGCAGAAAAGGGAGAGAAAGGAAAAAGAACAGGTGGGACAAATAGAAAACAAATAGCAAGATGGTTTATTTAATTACAAACATATCCCATATCAGTAGTCACATTAGATATAAATGGTTCAAACATCCCAGTTAAAAGGAAGAGATTGGCTGGATACCAATTGGTTGGATAAGATTGGTTGGATACAAAAGTAAGAACCAACTATATGATTCCACAAGAAAGCCATTTCAAATATGAAGATACAGACAGGTTAAAAGAAAAGGATGGTAAAATATATACCATGCTAACACTATTTAAAAGAAAGCTTCAAGGGCTACATCAATATCAGACAAAGTAGATTTCAGAGCAAAGAATATTAACAGGTATAAAGAGGTTCACTTTATAATGGAAAAGGGGTCAAATTCCTCAAGAAGACATAATTCTAAGTGTTTATACACTTAGCAGCAAAGTTTCAAAATACATGAAGCAAAAACTGATAGAACTGCAATGAGAAACAGACAAATCCACAATTATAGTCACAGATTTGAACACCTCTTTCAATGATTAATAGAACAAGTAGACAAGACTGAACAACATTATCAACCAATGTGACCTAATTGACACTTACAGAACACTCTGTATTCTATACATATTCTTCTCAGAATACATATTCTTTTTTTAAGGGCACACAGAACATTTATCAAAATCAACTATTTTCTGGGTCATAAAACAAGTCTAAATACATGTTTTTAAATTTCCAACTTTTATTTTAAGTTCAGAGGTACCTGTGCAAGATGTGCCGGTTTGTTATATAGGTAAACTTGTGCCATGGTGGTTTGCTGCACAGGTCATTCCACCACCTAGAAAAAGCCCAGCATTCATTAGCTGTTCATCCTGGTGCTCTCTGTCCTCCCACCCTCCACCCTCCAACAGGCCCCATGTATGTTGTTCAACCCCATGTGTCCATGTGTTCTCATCATTCACCTCCCACTTATAAGAACATGTGGCATTTGGTTTTCTGCTTCAGTGTTAGTTTGCTGAGAATAATGGCTTCAAATCTAAATACATTTTTAAAGTTTAAACAAAATTGAGCCAGGTGCGGTGGCTCATACCTGTAATCCCAGCACTTTGGGAGGTTGAGGTGGGCAGATCACGAGGTCAGGCATTTGAGACTGGCCTGACCAACATGGTGAAATCTCATCTCTACTAAAAATACAAAAATTAGCCGGGCGTGGTGGTGTGTGCCTGTAATCCCAGCTACTTGGGAGGCTGAGGCAGGAGAATAGCTTGAACCCGGGAGGCAGAGATTGCAGTGAGCCGAGATCGTGCCACTGCACTCCAGCCTGGGTGACAGAGCGAGACTCCGTCTCAAAAGGCAAAAAAAAGAAATTGAAACTCATATTAAAAGTTTCTTTTTCTTTCTTTTCTTTTCTTTTTCTTTTTCTTTTCTTTTTTTTTTTTTTTTTTTTTTTTTTTTTTTTTTTTTTTTTTTTTTTTTTTTGAGGCAGAGTCTTACTCTTGTCGCCCAGGCTGGAATGCAGTGGCTCAATCTCGGCTCACTGCAACCTCTGCCTCTCGGGTTCAAGTGATTATCCTGCCTCAGCCTCCCGAGTAGCTGGGATGACAGGTGCCTGCCACTAAGCCTGGCTAATTTTTGTACTTTTAGTAGAGATGGGGTTTCACAATGTTGGCCAGGGTGGTCTGGAACTCCTGACCTCAGGTGATCCTCCTGCCTCAGCCTCCTAAAGTGCTGGGATTACAGACATGAGCCACTGTGCTTGGCCTTTTTTTTTTTTTTTTTTTTTTTTCTGAGATGGAGTCTTACTCTGTGACCCAGGCTGCTGGAGCAAAATGGTGCGATCTCGGTTCACTGCAACCTCTGCCTCCTGGGTTCAAGTGATTCTCCCGCCTAAGCCTCCTGAGTATCTAGGACTACGGGCACGTGCCACCACCACTCCCGGCTAATTTTTTTGTACTTTTAGTAGAGATGGGGTTTCACCATGTTGGCCAGGCTGGTCTTGAACTCCTGACCTCAGGTGATCCTCCCCCCTCAGCTTCCCAAAGTGCTGGGATTACAGGCATGAGCCACCACACCTGGCCAAAAGTTTCAAATAATACAAAGGATCTTCTGTGAACACAATAAAATTAAATTAGAAGTCAACAACAGAAAGATATTTGGAATATCTTTCTGGAATCCAACCACACACTGCCAAATAACCCGTGAGACAAAGAAGAAATCAGAGGGAAATTAGAACATGTGGTTCCCTTATCTACATTTTAATTCAGTGACATACTCTTACCTGTCAAATGCTAGTTTGTTATGCTTCTTCAAATTTCTTTTTCCTGTCCATTCATCACTCAGAAGAAATCTTGTCATGACATGTTTAGGGTATAGCACATGTATTTTATTTCTGAAGATCTGATTTTTGTCCTAGTGAGAAGTACTGTTTTATAATAAGAGATCTTGTAAATTGCGTTGAAGGAGACCAAAATTCAACCCAAATTAGCTTAAGTAAAAAGGAGGATTTGCTTGAGGGATCCTGGAATAGCTCACAGAATTGAGAATGCCATGTATATTTGTTTCCTATTGCTGCTGCGCTGAATTACCACAAACTTAATGGTTTAAGAAAACACACATTTATTATCGTTTTGTTTTGGAGGTCAGAAGTGAAAAAGGGCCTTCACTGAAATCAAGGAGCTAAAATCAACATGCTGACAGGGCTGCATTCCTTCTGGAGGATCTTTTTTTTTTTTTTAGATGGAGTCTCGCTCTGTCTCCCAGGCTGGAGTGCAGTGGCGCGATCTCTGCTCACTGCAAGCTCTGCCTCCTGGGTTCATGCCATTCTCCTGCCCCAGCCTCCCGAGTAGGTGGGACTACAGGCGCCCGCCACCACTCCTGGCTAATTTTTGTATTTTTAGTAGAGACCGGGTTTCACCGTGTTAGCCAGGATGGTCTTGATCTCCTGAACTCATGATCCGCTCATCTCGGCCTCCCAAAGTTCTGGGATTACAGGCATGAGCCACTGCGCCTGGCCCCTTCTGGAGGATCTAAGGCAAAATCTGTTTCCTTGGCTTTTCCAGCTTCTGGAGTTTGGTGCATTTCTGCTGTCTTTCTCACACTGCCATCTCTCTGGTCTCAGCTTCAGGTTCCCTCTTCCACTCATAAGGACTCTTGTGATTATATTATATTGAGCTCACATATTATCCACAATAATCTCATCTCAAGGTCAGGTGATTAGCAAATTTAATTCCATCTGCTAACTTAATTCCCTTTTGCCATGTAAGGTAACATATTTACAGGTTCCAGGGATTAGGACACAGACTTCTTGGGGGCCATTATTGTGCCTATCATACCATATAAACTGTTTGGGATTAGAAATGCACCACTGCAATGCCATCTATAATGAGGAAAGGGGCAGGGCGCTGTGGCTCATGCCTGTAATCCTAACACTTTGGGAGGCTGAGGCAGGAGGATTGCTTGAGGCTAACTGTTCAAGACAAACCTGGACAACAATCACAAGACCCTATCTCTAAAATAAATAAATAAATAAAACATAATGAGTAAAGGAAACTGTAGTCTGTTTCAGAAGGCAGGTGTAAGCAACTGTGTTGGAAAATGAACTTTATATCTTCAGGATGCCTTTAGAGCTGCAGAAGTAAGTGAGTTCTACATAAGCAGAAAAAGCAAGATTAGGCCGGGCGCAGTGGCTCACACCTGTAATCCCAGCACTTTGGGAAGCCGAGGAGGGCGGATCACAAGGTCAGGAGATCGAAACCATCCTGGCTAACATGGTGAAACCCCGTCTCTACTAAAAATACAAAAGTTAGCCGGGAGTGGTGGTGGGCGCCTGTAGTCCCACCTACTCAATGGAGGCTGAGACAGGAGAATGGCGTGAACCCGGGAGGCGGAGCTTGCAGTGAGCCGAGATCGCGCCACTGCACTCCAGCCTGGGAGACAGAGTGAGACTCCATCTAAAAAAAAAAAAAAAAAAAAAAAGCAAGATTTAAAAAAAAAAAAAAAAGGAAAGAAGTGAGTTTATAAGCATGTCCAGGCCCTTTTTTAGGAGCACTCAAACATCAAGCCCATTTATCTTATGATTGTATTTTTACTAGAAAATTTCATTTCTTTTCTTTTTTTTTTCTTTTGAGATGCAGTCTTGTTCTGTTGCCCAGGCTGGAGTACAATGGCATGATCTCGGCTCACTGCAAACTCCACCTCTCAGGTTCAAGCGATTCTCCTGCCTCAGCCTCCCAAGCAGCTGGGATTACAGGCACGCACCATCACACCCAGCTAATTTTTGTATTTTTAGTAGAGACGGGATTTCACCATGTTAGTCAGGCTGGTCTTGAACTCCTGACCTCATGATCCACCTGCTTCGGCCTCCCAAAGTGCTGGGATTATGGGCATGAGCCACCATGCCCAGCCAGAAAACTTAATTTCTATAGAGGATATGCAAAATACTCTCATGCTATTTCTTGTCTCTGTGCAATTTATGAGACAATTAATACAAAAGCAATTTTCCATTAAATGTGCTAGTGGAAAACATTTTGTATTTGCATTTAATTCAGGCCTTGTTGAAGTACCCCGCCAGCACTACTGATCTTTGGTCCACTCAGCAGAAGCTCCAGTATAATTTCACATCTGTCATTCAATGGAGGCTACCCAGCCCCACTGCTTTTCTTGTTCTAGGGGACTGGATTAGACAACCAAGATCAAGTACAGTTTATCTTTCCAAGTAAAGATCTCACCTCCCAATTGTGATCTCACCTTCCCATACAACAGGAGTTAGGAGGAGGGCTCCCACATCCAGCTAGTATTCAGAGTCATTATAACAATCTAAATTTTTTTCTTTCCAAAGTGACCTGATGTTTAGCTTTCCAGTCTCAAGACCAGTCCCCCTCATTCAGTGACAGCTCAGGCATTCGGTTTATAACAAGTCTTCTTTTCCGCCTGAATTTCTGTCATTAACTTTGATCTGCTTATCTCTAGTGAGCTATGCCTCCACTCAATTTTAGCCACTGCCTTCTATGGTCACACCCTGGATCTTCCTGTCACTGGGAACTGCAACTCTACTGGAATAATAGATTCAAACTGGAATAATAGATTCCATCCTCACTCTCTGGCCACAGCATTCTATTCTTCCAGTTCCTTCAGTCAGTTATTCTCCCAGCCTCTGTTTTAGTCTGCTATAATAATCAAATTAAGGCTGGGTGTGGTGGTTCATGCCTGTAATCTCAGCACTTTGGGAGGCCAACATGGGCGGATCACCTGAGGTCAGGAGTTTGAGACCAGCCTAGCCAACTTGGTGAAACCCTGTCTCTAATTGAAAAGTACAAAAATTAGCCAGCCGTGGTGGCGCATGCCTGTAGTCTCAACTACTCAGGAGGCTGAGGCAGGAGAATCACTTGAACCCAGGAGATGGAGGCTATAGTGAGCTGAGATTGTGCCACTGCACTCCAGACTGGGTGACAGAGTGAGACTTCGTCTCAAAAAAAAAAAAAAATTAAAATCTCAGTGTTTATATTAGTCAATCATTGCTATCTGGTAAATCACCCTAAGATTTACTGGCTTAATGCAATAATCAGCCCGGTGTGGTGGTTCATGCCTATAATCCCAGTGCTTTGGGAGGCTGAGGCAGGAGGATCACTTGAGCCCAGGAGGTTCGAGGCAGCAATGGCCTATGATCATGCCACTGCATGCCAGCCTGGACAACAGAGTGAAACCCCGTCCCTTAAAAAAAAAAAAAAAACAACCCACAACAACAATAATCATTCATAGATTTGTAGGTCAGCTGGGATTTGGCTGATGTAGTCTGAGCTTGTGGCAATGGCAGAGACAAATGAATGCAAGTGGAAGCACAAGTAATGTCTTAAGGTCTAGGCACACTGTCACTTCAAATCACACACTGTTAGCCAAAGCAAGTCACATGGTCAAGCCTAAAGTCAAGGGCCAGGAAGTCTGCTCTGCCCACAATGAGACCATGGCAAGGATATAGACATAGGTGTCTCACGTGTCCGTGTGAAGAGACCACCAAACAGGCTTTGTGTGAGCAACAAGGCTGTTTATTTCACCTGGGTACCAGTGGGCTGAGTCGGAAAAGAGAGTCAGCAAAGGGTGGTGGGATTATCATTGGTTCTTATAGGTTTTGGGATGGGCAGTGGAGTTAAGAGCAATGTTTTGGGGGCCGGGGTGGATCTCACAAAGTACATTCTCAAGGGTGAGGAGAATTACAAAGAACCTTCTTAAGGGTGAGGGAGATTACAAAGTACATTGATCAGTTAGGGTGGGGCAGAAACAAATCACAATGGTGGAATGTCATCAGTTAAGGCTATTTTCACTTCTTTTGTGGATCTTCAGTTGCTTCAGTCCATGTGGATGTATAAGTCAGGTCACTGGGGATATGATGGCTTAGCTTGGGCTCAGAGGGCTGACATTCCTGTCTTCTCATATTAATAAGAAAAATAAAACAAAGTAGTAGTAAAGTGTTGGGGCGGTGAAAAATTTTGGGGGTGGTATGGAGAGATAATGGGCAATGTTTCTCAGGGCTGCTTCCAAGGGCATTAGGGGCGGCGTGGGAACCTACAGTGGGAGAGATTCAACTGAAGAAAGATTTTGGGGTAAGGGGTGATATTGTGGGGTTGTTAGAAGGAGTATTTGTCGTATAGAATTATTGGTGATGGCTTGGATGCGGTTTTGTATGAATTGAGAAACTAAACGAAAGACACAAGGTCTGAATAAAAGGAGAAAAACAGGTATTAATGGACTAAGAATTGGGAGCACCCAGGACGTCCAATTAGAGAGTGTCCAAGGGGATTCAACGTTATTGTTTGCTTGGTTGGCGAGTTTTTGGGCTCTATCCTTGAGTTTTTTTATGTTGTCATATACCAGGCCAGATTGCTTTAGGTAAAAACAACACTCTTCATTTAAAAATATACAAAGTCCTGGGGGGAGGGGAGAGGGATAGCATTAGGAGATATACCTAATGCTAAATGACGAGTTAACGGGTGCAGCACACCAACATGGCACATGTATACATATGTAACAAACCTGCACGTTGTGCACTTGTACCCTAGAACTTAAAGTATAATAACAAAATTAGAAAAATATATATATATACAAAGTCCTCCTTTTTCAGCAGTGAGTAAATCAAGGCCTCGGCAGTTCTGGAGGACAACTGCAGCTAAAGAGTCAACCTGGGCTTGGAGAACAGATAAAGTTTGTGATATATCTGTAATGCTAGCAGAGAAGTCATTAGAGAGACTGCAGAATGTTGTGACAGCGGTTGAGATGCCTGCTATTCCAGTTCCAAGTGCAATAGTGGAGGCAGAGAGTCCTAGACCCACAAGCAAAGGGATTAGTGGGATGACTCTTTTTTTGTCCTGTTAATGTCATGAGGGGGACAGGCAGTTGTTCATTCCCACCTGCAAACTGGATTTTGGGGGTAAGGAAGACTAGAGTACATGTGCCTGTCCAGTTGGCAGGTAGGCACATGTAGGTGGAAGAGCCACATAAAAAGAAGAGACCTTTTGTCAGGCAGAACTGGAAGTGTAAAGTGAAAAGATGAGAGGGTGTACTGAAAGAGTAATCCTGCACCCAAAATCCTAGAGATCCAGCAAGGGCAGCAGCTGTTAGAGATTGTAATGAGGATTGATGGTGCAACTGTGTAGAGGGAGGGGTTTGGTTCTCATGGTGTATGAGAAAGCGCATAGTGTCTACAAGTAACCTTTCACTGCTATTCATGGAGCTGGGTATAAGCAAGCAAGAGGAGGGGCTAGGAGGAGATTCAGACGAGCAGGGGAAGGGTAGCCAAGGATGGAGTGAGGTGCAGGGTAGGTGTCTTCCTAAACAATAGTGACTGCCAATGTGTTTTAGTTTGTCAGTAATGATAGAGGGCTTATCAGTAATGCAAAGTCAGAATGCTCCCATCTGTTTGGTAATGTGTGTGGCTGGGCTCTGGAGATAAAGAGTAAAGGAACATTTGGACAGTGGAAGGTTGCCTAAAGGGATTCCAGTAGGCTGTTGTCGGGAGGAGCGGCAACAGGGATAGTTGTTTGTGTGGTTAGGGGTCCAAATATAGGGGGGTGGAATTGACATAAGGAGAAAGGTGCGGTAAGTAGATGCAGAGAAGTGTGGCAGCTTGTTGGTGTGAAATATCTGGGGAGTTCTCACCAAATCTGTCTAGAAAGTAAAGAAGTTCCTCAGGTGAGTAAAGATGAGGGCTATTAACGGAGGTTCTGAGGTGCAGGGAGACGGGAGAGGTAGCCCAGTCGGCCTATAGAGCGGGGATGGCTGTGTAAAAGCAGGAGGAAAGAGAAATGCATAGCCAACAATTCTTTGCTAGAGAAGGATTGGAGACAGTGAGGAGAGAGTGGGTGAGATTGATAGTATGCTGGAGGTAACTAGGGAGAGGTAGAGAGTGGCATAAGAATGGGAATAAGAGTGAGTATAAAAGTAAAGAATAGAACTTCATCAGGGTGGAAGTATTGGGGGGTGCTCTGCCACCAAAGATCATCTATCCACTCCAAGAGGGAGTCAAGAGTGGCAGTTTGGGGATAGCACCAGGAGATATCAGCTATGATGTCTTGGAGAGACAATGTAAACCGGCAGTGTAAACAAGAGCAGGTCATTTATGAGTAGTTAAGAATGGTGAATAGGAGTATGACTAGACAGAATATAGTAGGGATGACAAGTTTTGGGGCACAGTCCAAGTAGTGGGGGTGACTGCATAAAGTCCTGTTGCAAAGAGTAGGGTAAGGATGGATAGACCTAATAGAATGAAGGGATGTATTAGGCTCATAAGGGTTATTACTGTTCTTCAGAAATGCAAATGAGTTTAAGGGAAGTAGGGGAGAATACTTGTGACTTCCAGGAGGAAGAGGAGATATCAGGCTGGCTGTCCAAGGGACACAGCTTTATCCTGGAACAGTGAACCCAATGGGGAGGGTCCTGCAGGCAGACGGCGGTTGGAGTACTATAGATGACTAAGTCGGGTCTAGTCCACTGAGGTTGTAGGGTTTGAGGGGTCAGACTCTTAACAAGAACTGATCGTCCAGCTAGGGTGTCTTCATATGGCTAGGAATTTGGAATAGGCAAGAGAAGATTAGCAGCCTGGTGAATTTCCTGTCTAGCTTACTGGAGGACTGGAAGATAGCCGCCTAGAGGGCCGGTGTCTGGGACGAGGTTGGGGCCGAGTAAGAAAGTGCATCCAGGCCAGGCGTGGTGGCTCACGCCTGTAATCCCAGCACTTTGGGAGGCCAAGGTGGGCGGATCATGTGGTCAGGAGATCGAGACCATCCTGGCTAACACAGTGAAACCCTGTCTCTACTAAAAATACAAAAAATTAGCCGGGCACGGTGGCGGGCGCCTGTAGTCCCAGCTTCTTAGGAGGCTGAGGCAGGAGAATGGCGTGAACCTGGGAGGCAGAGGTTGCAGTGAGCCGAGATCGTGCCACTGCACTCCAGCCTGGGTGACAGAGCGAGACTCAGTCTCAAACAACAACAACAACAACAACAACAACAAAATGCGTCCATATAAAAGTTTAAATGGACTGTACACTGTAGCATCTCAAGGACAGGCTCTAATTCTGAGAAGGGCAATAGGTAAAAGTACTGTCCAGTCCTTTTTAAGTTGGAGGCTGAGCTTGGTGAGGTGTGTCTTTAAAAGACCACAGTGGCTTAACACAATAATTTTTTTTTCTCCTTCATTTCACAGTCCAGTGTAGTCAGCAAGGGAGCTCTGCTCTACCTGGTCATTCAGCAACACAGGCTCCTTCTACTCTTTGGCTTCCCCTATCTCTTTGGCTTCCTCATTCTCTGCATTCAGCTGGCAGATATGGAGAGATGGAGTGTCTAGGATCACTGTGGTCAGCAGAATAATAGCCTCTAAAGATGTCCACATCTTAATCTCTGGAATCTGTGATTGTTATCTTTATTGCAAAAGATACTTTGTAGCTGTGATTAAATTAAGGGACTTAAAATGGGGAGATTATCCTGGATTATCTGGATGAGCCCTAAATATAATGACTTTATAAGAGTGAGGCAAGAAAGTCAAGGATAAAGAAGTAAGGAGATATGAAGATTGAAAACACTGGAGTGATGCAAGGAATGAGTCACAAGCCAAGGAATGCAGAAGGCCTCCAGAGGCCAGAAAAAGCAAGAATTCCCCACTAGAGCTTCAGAAGGAAGCAGCCCTGCCAACAACACTCTGACTTGAGCCCTGTGAAGCTCATTTCAGACTTCCGGCCTCCAGAAGTAAGAGAATAAATTTATGTTGTGTTAAGCAATTAAGGTTATGATAAGTTGTTACGGATGTGCACACATCATTTTCAATCATGTTCCATTGAACTTAGTCACACAGCTACTCCTATCTGTATGGGAGCCAGGGAATATAGTCTCTCTACGTGGCAAGGAAAAAAAAGAAAGAAGGTTGGGGCCAGTCGCCCCCACATCCCTTTATGGAGGCTTCCAGATCATGGATCCTGTCACGCACGTCCCGGTGAAGAGAGTCCACCAACAGGCTTTGTGTGAGCAACAAGGCTGTTTATTTCTCCTGGGTGCAGGCGGGCTGAGTTTGAAAAGGGAGTCAGCAAAGGGTGGTGGGATTATCATTAGTTCTTACAGGTTTTGGGATAGGTGGTGGAGTTAGAAGCAATGTTTTGCGGGCAGGGGGTGAATCTCACAAAGTACATTCTCAAGGGTGGGGAGAATTACAAAGAATCTTCTTAAGGGTGGGGGAGATTACAAAGTACATTGATCAGTTAAGGTGGGGCAGAAACAAATCACAATGGTGGAATGTCATCAGTTAAGGCTATTTTCACCTCTTTTGTGGATCTTCAGTTACTTCAGGCCATGTGGATGTATAAGTGCAGGTCACTGGGGATATGATGGCTTAGCTTGGGCTCAGAGGCCTGACAGATCCCACCAGCCAGACTGACCATCTTTCAGCTTCTCAAGAACACCACACTCCTGTCTCGCACCGGACCTTTATAACTACTGCAGTCTCAGCCTTTTAATGAGTTCTGTGGCAGGTGATGGTGGTTTTCACTGGAATTTCTGAAAGCCTCCCACACCACGTTTATACCATTCAATTAAATGCAAGAGGGGGAAAGAGGTTTTTGTTTTTTTGTTTTTTTTTTTGAGATAGAGTCTCACTCTGTTGCCCAGGCTGGAGTGCAGTGGCACAATCTTGGCTCACTGCAACCTCTACCTACCAGATTTCAAGTGATTCTCCTGCTTCAGTCTCCCAGGTAGCTGGGATTACAGGCATGTGCCACCACACCCGGCTAATTTTTGTATTTTTAGTAGAGACAGGGTTTTACCATGTTGGCCAGGCTGGTCTCGAACTCCTGGCTTCAAGTGGTCCACCTACCTTGGCCTCCCAAAG
Source organism: Pan paniscus (assembly GCF_029289425.2). Taxonomy (NCBI): domain Eukaryota; kingdom Metazoa; phylum Chordata; class Mammalia; order Primates; family Hominidae; genus Pan; species Pan paniscus. Next base: position 35,967,701 of record NC_073264.2, on the reverse strand, counting down.
TGCTGGGATTACGGGCGTGAGCCACCTTGCCCAGCCGAGATATTTTTAATAATTTAGAATTTATCGCATGCTGTCAGTATGCTTTTAAAATGAGAATACACATGTTCTATCTGACTTTCCTTTTTAGAAACTGCAAGACAAGGAAATTGTGTAGATAGCAAGGTCAGAGAAGTGACTGAAAAATGTGGCTGTAGAATATAAAAGAGTAAGTAATTCAATACATTCTCTGAGTCATAAAGTAGAAGTAGAAAGAAACCTCAAGAGGTCATTTGGCTGAACTCTCTGCTTCTGAGAAGCCCTAGACTGAAATCATCCCAGATGAAGCTGGTGAGGGGAGCTGGTGGGAATTGGGGAGAGGAGGTGACAGGAAGAGGGCCAGGAATTGTGATCTATTCTAAGATCTCTAGGCATGGAGATGAGAAAAGACCTTTTCAAAGTTTTGTCTCAGTCCTCAGAAAATCTCTACATAGCTGAATACTCAATACTAGTATTGGCTGGGAACTTTACATATGGAAGACCTTCTGGCATCCAACTCGGCTATCTTCTAATTTTGAGGAAGGGCTGAGGGTTGGGAAACTTCTGGGCCTCAGTCACACCCCAGGGAAAGCTAAATCTCAAGATCTCCCCCTACCTCAAGATCAGCCCTGACTGGGCTGAACTGTCAGATTAGAAAAGGGGCAGCCCTCCCGTCAAGTCATCTCTGCGTCCTAAAACGGGAAACAGGGCAAGAACCTCCCCTTACCATCAGCAGTTGCTTCAAAGCCTCTGATGCCCCAATTCCCTCCAAACCTAAAGAAATCAAGATCCTTGTGTCTGTCCATTCCCTCCTCCTATCTCCCCCACTTTACCTTTTTCTCCCCACCTAACTTTGTCTCCTCCTCCGCTCTAGACTATGGAAAAGCCTTAGGAGCAGGCAGGAATATCTTGTTTACATAGTCAGAAGCTTGATATTCTTTTTTTTTTCTTTTGAGATGGAATCTTGCTCTGTCGCCCAGGCTGGAGTGCAGTGGCGCAATCTTGGCTCACTGCAAGCTCTGCCTCCCGGGTTCACGCCATTCTTCTGCCTCAGCCTCCGGAGTAGCTAGGTGGGACTACAGGCGCCCGCCACAACGCGCGGCTAATTTTTTTTTTTTTTTTTTTTTTTTTTTAGTAGAAACGGTTTCACCGTGTTAGCCAGGATGGTCTTGATCTCCTGACCTCGCGATCCGCCCACCTCGGCCTCCCAAAGTCCTGGGATTACAGGCGTGAGCCACCGCGCCCGGCCATTTAGGCACTTGATATTCTAACTAGAAGACCCAAATGTCCTTCAAAAAAGGGCGAGTGACTGCTCTCTCTTGTCATGGGGCAATAAATCTCTAGGCTTTCAGTCCAGAGATGGGAAGCTAGCAAACAAAATTTAAGTAAGTATTTAGATTCTTGTTTTAATATTTACAAATACAAGTCCTGTTTCAGTAACGAGTGGCAAATCCAGAACTCAAATGCAGTTTGTCTGACTTAAGTCTGCACTTTTTTTTTTTTTTTTTTTTTGAGACGGAGTCTCGCTCTTTCGCCCAGGCCGGGGTGCAGTGGCGCGATCTCGGCTCACTGCAAGCTCCACCTCCCGGGTTCACGCCATTCTCCTGGCTCAGGCTCCCGACTAGCTGGGACTACAGGCGCCCGCCACCGTGCCACGCTCATTTTTTGTAACTGTAATAGAGACAGGGTTTCACCGTGTTAGCCAGGATGGTCTTGATCTCCTGACCTCGTGATCCGCCCGCCTCGGCCTCCCAAAGTGCTGGGATTACAGGCGTGAGCCACCGCGCCCGGCCTTAAGTCTGCACTTGAAAAAGTCATTCTTTAACTTTTCTGCTCAAGGTCACTTTTGCTTTATATCCCCCAGCTTTTTACTTCTTTTGTTGTTGTTGTTGTTGTTGTTGTTTTTGAGATAGGGTCTTGCTCTGTTCCTCAGGTTGGAGTGCAATGGGGTGATCTCAGCTCACTACAACCTCTGCCTCCCGGGCTCAAGCGATTCTCCCACCCTCTCAGCCTCCTGAGTAGCTGGGACCACAGGTGCGTGCAACCCTCATCTAATTCTTTGTATTTTTTGTAGAGGAAGGGTCTCACCGTGTTGCTCAGACTGATCTCAAACTCCTGGGCTTTAGCAATCTACCCACTTCAGTCTCCCAAAGTGCTGGAATTATAGGCATGAGCCACTGTGACTGGCCAATTCCATTTTACTGCAATTCAATTAAAACTATTGTTGGGGTAGGCTGGGTGTGGTGGCTCACACCTATAATCCCAGCACTTTGGGAGGCCGAGGCGGGCGGATCAGGAGGTCAGGAGATCGAGACCATCCTGGCTAACACGGTGAAGCCCCGTCTCTATTAAAAAATAGAAAAAATTAGCTGGGTGTGGTGGTGGGCGCCTGTAGTCCCAGCTCCTTGGGAGGCTGAGTCGGGAGAATGGCGTGAACCTGGGAGACGAGCTTGCAGTGAGCCGAGATCGTGCCACTGCACTCCAGTCTGGGCGACAGAGCAAGACTCCGTCTCAAAAAAAAAAAACAAAAAAAACAAAACTATTGTTGGGGGTGTTGGGGGTCCATTAAGGACTTCTTACTATGCTACTGCTATGGTGGAGTTATTCCTGCCCTTAAGGAGATTTAAATTATTTGGGATTTCTGCTGACCCTGATTTCCTGCATTATCCCTACCTTCAACTTTGAACTTTTTTTCTTTGTAAGTGAACGTCCTTGAATCAGCTTAATTTGTCATCTCTTTAAGCCATGATTGATAGAAAGGATCTCCTTGAACTCATGTGGCAGGTGGCAGGTGGCTAGCTGAGGCATGTGCCCCTTCCAGAGTTCAGGGTTATTGCTGCCCAGATCAGGGGTTACAGTTCCCACAGCCACTGCCTCAGGATGGGCCACAGGACCTATCTGGGCAGAAGTGATGTTCCTGCTGCCAGGCTTTGGCCCACAAGACTGTCCGTTTGATCCTGGTGCTCTCTCTGCCCTCACTCAACAGCATCTGCAGCTCTATGGCAAGCATTCTGAATCCTTTTGTGCTGTAGATGCCTGAATCCCTTCTCAGAATAATGCTTGTTTAAAAATAGGCTTTTTAGGGCAGGCACGGTGGCTCACGCTTGTAATACCTGCACTTTGGCAGGCCGAGGCAGGAGGATCACTTGAGGCCAGGAGTTCGAGACCAGCCTGACCAAAATGGTGAAACTCCGTCTCTACTAAAAACACAAAAATCAGCCAGACGTGGTGGCAGGCACCTGTAATCCCAGCTACTCGGGAGGCCAAGGCAGGAGAATCGCTTGAACCCAGGAGGCGGAGGTTGCAGTAAGGCGAGATTGTGCCACTGCACTCCAGCCTGGGCGACAGAGTGAGACCCTGTCTCAAAAAAAATAAAATAAAAATAAGCTTTTTATTTTGCAATAATTTTAGATTTACAAACAAGTTGCAAAGATAGTAAGTACAGTTTCCATACGCTCCTTACTCAGTTTCAGTTTCCCCTAAAGTGGTCATCTTACAATACTGTGGCACATTTCCTGAAAGTAAGAGACTAACATTGGTACATTATTATTAACTAGATGCCAGACTGCCACTAGTTTGTCACCAATGTCCTTTTTCTGTTCCGGGATCTAATCCAAGAAACCACATTGTATTTAGTTGTCTCCTCTGGTCTGTGGTAGTGTCTCAATCTTCCCTTTTTTTCATGACTTTGACAGTTTTGAGGAGTATTGGTCAGGTATTTTGCAGGATTCCAGAAAAATGATTAAGTGCATAAACTAGGGTTATAAAAGAAGGAAATCATATGAAAATATAGGTATTAAAGTTCTTTCATACCAGCCTAAGCAACATAGTGAGACCCTGTCTCCACAGACAATTTTAAAAGGCCAGGCACAGTGTCTCACGCCTGTAATCCCAACCCTTTGGGAGGCCAAGGAGGGAGGATTGATTGAGCCCAGAAAATAGAGACCAGCCTGAGCAACACAGGGAGAACCATCTCTACAAAAAATTTTAAAATTAGGCCAGGCACAGTGGCTCACACCTGTAATCGCAGCACTTTGGGAGACTGAGGCAGGTGGATCACAAGGTCAAGAGTTCAAGACCAGCCTGGCCAACATGGTGAAACCCCTTCTCTACTAAAAATACAAAAATTAGCCAGGCACGGCGGCACATACTTATAGTTCCAGCTACTTGGGAGGCTGAGGCAGGAGGATTGCTTGAACCTGGGAGGTGGAGGTTGCAGTGAGCCAAGATCGTGCCACTGCACTCCAACCTCGCGACAAAGTGAGACTCCACCTCAAAACAAACAAACAAACACAAAAAGAAAGTGAAACAGCCTTACTGTTGATATAGAGAAAGTTTTAGTGGTCTGGATAGAAGATCAAACCAGCCATAATGTTATCTTTAAGCCAAAGCCTAACCCAGAGTAAGGCCCTAACTCTCTTCAATTCAGTGAAGGTTGAGAGGGGATGAGGAAGCTGCAGAAGAAAATTTTGAAGCTAACACAGGTTGGTTCATAAGGTTTAAGGAAAGAAGTCATGTTCGTAACATAACAGTGTAAGGTGAAGCAGCAAGTTATCCAGTAGATCTAACATAACTGATGAAGGTGGCTACACTAAACAGATTTTCAATATAGACAAAATAGACTTCTATTAGAAAATGATGCTATCTAGGACTTTCACAGCTAGAGAGGAAAACTCAATGCCTAGCTTCAAAAGACAAGCTCTCTTCTTGGAGACTAAACCAGCCGGTAACTTTAAATTGAAGCCAGTGCTCATTTACCATTCCAAAATCCCAGGGCCTTTAAGAATTAGGCTAAATCGGCCAGGCACAGTGGCTCACGCCTGTAATGCCAGCACTTTGGGAGGCCGAGGCAGGCGGATCACCTGAGGTTAGGAGTTCAACACCAGCCTGGACAACATGGTGAAACCCCATCTCTACAAAAGTACAAAAATTAGCTGGACATGATGGTGGGTGCCTGTAATCCCAGCTACTCAGGAGGCTGAGGCAGAAGAATCACTTGAACCTGGGAGGAGGTTGCAGTGAGCCGAGATCGTGCCATTGCATTCCAGCCTGGGCGAGAGAACGAGACTCTGTCTCAAAAAAAAAAAAAAACAAAAAAAGAATTATGCTAAATCTAGCCTACCTATGCTTTATCAATGGAACGAAACGACAAAGCCTGGCTGACAGCACATCTGTTTACAATATGGTTTACTGAATATTATTTTTTAATTTTTAAAAAATTTTAATCTATCTATTTAGAGACTGGGTTATGAGACTGGCTGACTTTTGTATTTTTGGTAGAGATGGGGTTTCACCATGTTACAAAGGCTGATCTTAAACCCCTAGGCTCAAGTGGTCCACCTGCCTCAACCTCCCAAAGTGCCGAGATTGCAGGCATGAGCCACAGCACCTGGCCAGTTTACTGAATTTTTTTTTTTTTTTTTGGACAGTCTCACTCTGTCACCGGGCTGGAGTGCAGTGGCGCTGATCTCGGCTTACTGCAGCCTCTGTCTCCCAGGTTCAAGAGATTCTCCTGCCTCAGCCTCCCGAGTAGCTGGGATTACAGGCACCTGCCACTGTGCCCAGCTAATTTTTTGTATTTTTAGTAGAGACGGGGTTTCATCATGTTGGCCAGGCTGGTCTTAAACTCCTGACCTCATGATTCGCCCACCTCGGCCTCCCAAAGCACTGGGATTACAGGCGTGAGCCACCGCACCCGGACAGTTTACTGAATTTTTAAAGCCCATTATTGAGACTTACTGCTCAGAAAAAGAGATTTCTTTCAAAATATTACTGCTTATTGAAAATGCCCCTAGTCACCCAAGAGCTCCGTTAGAGATGTTCAAGGAGATTAATATTGTTTTCATGCCTTTGAACACGATAGCCATTCTGAAGCCTGTGGATCAAGGAGTAATCTTGAATTTAAAGTCTTATAATTTTAGAAATACATTTCATAAGGCTATAGCTGTCATATATATGATTCCTCTGATGGACCTGGGCAAAGTAAATTGAAAAAACCTTCTGGAAGGGATTCACCACTTTAGATACCATTAAGAACATTCAGGATTCATAGAGGAGGTCAAAATATCAACATTAAATGAAAGTTTGAAAGAAGTTGATTCCAATCCTCATGGATTTAAAAGCTTCTTTTTCTTAAAAGTAATCAGAATCTTTTAGCAATTCAAGACTTCAGTAGAGGAAGTAACTGCAGATGTGGAAACAGCAAGAGAACTAAAATTAGAAGTGGAGCCTGCATCAGATGCTCACGCCTGTAATCCCAACACTTTGGGAGGTCACGGCGGGATGATCCCTTGAGCCCAGGAGTTCGAGACCAGCCTACGCAATATGGAGAGACTCATCTCTTAACAAATAAAAATAAAAAGTTAAAAATTAGCTAGTTGTGTTGGCAGACTCCTGTGGTCCCAGCTACTTGGGAAGCTGAGGCAAGAGGATCATTTGAGCCTGGGAGGTTGAAGGTCAAGATTGCAGTGAACCATGATGATGCCCTGCACTCCAGCCTGGGTGACAAGAGTGACACCCTGTCTCAAACAAACAAGCCACCTACCTCTAAAAGTTAATATGATATGAATTCATTCTTTTTTTTTTTTTTTTTGAGACAGAGTCTCATTCTGTCACCCAGGCTAGAGTGCAGTGGCGCCATCTCGGCTCACTGCAACCTCTGCCTCCCAGGTTCAAGCAATTCTCCTGCCTCAGCCTCCAGCATAGCTGGGATTACATTGCGCCCAGCTAATTTTTGTGTTTTTTTGTGTGTTTTTTTTTTTTTTTTTTTTAGAGATGGGATTTCACCATGTTGGTTAGGCATGTCTCGAACTCCTGACCTCCTAATCTGCCTGCCTTGGCCTCCCAAAGTGCTGGGATTACAGGCGTGAGCCACCATGCCCGGCAAAAAATTCCGTTTTTGACAGTGATCATAAAGATAATTTTTTAAAAATCTAGATTCCAAAATACAGGAAAAAGTGGAAGTGAAAAGGCTTCACACACACACACACTTCACACATACACACATAGAAGGAAAAGGGGAGGAAACAACTCTAGAGAAGCAGTACATGTTTTATTTGGGGGAAGTGTATTTTTTATTCTGAAGGCAGGAATTCTTTCTTCTTTCTTTTTAGAAACACAGTCTCACTCTGTTGCCCAGACTGGAGAGCAGTAGCATGATCATGGCTCACTGAAGCCTCGAACTTGGGCTCAAGTGATCCTCCTACCTCAGTCTCCCACGTAGCTGGGAGTACAGGTGCATGTCACTACAACGCAGCTAATTAAAAAAAAATTTTTTTAGAGAGATGGAGTCTTGCTAGGCTGCCCCTAGCTGGCCTAGGCTGGCCTCTATCTCCCGGCCTCAAGTTATCCTCCCACCTAAGCCTCCTGAGTTGCTGTGATTACAGGTCTGAGTCACTGTGCCCAGTTGCTGTAATTACAGGTAGGAGCCAATGTGCCCAGTCAAAATTCCTTTTTTTTCCTTTTTTTTGAGACAGAGTCTTACTCTGTCACCCAGGCTGGAGTGCAGTGGCGCGATCTTGGCTCACTGCAACTTCTGCCTCCCGGGTTCAAGCGATTCTTCTGCCTCAGCCTCTTGTGTAGCTGGGATTACAGGCATGTGCCACCATGCTCGGCTAATTTTTGTATTTTTAGTAGAGACAGGGTTTCACCATGTTGGTCAGGCTGGTCTTGAACTCCTGACCTCGTGATCTGCCCACCTCAGCCTCCCAAAGTGCTGGGATTACATGCGTGAGCCACTGCGCCCAACTATGTGCCCAGCCGAAATTCTCAAAGAGAAATAGTGGATTACTTGCTGCACAGAGTCCAACAATTTTGTAAAATTTTAAAACCTTCTTTTCCTATGATTGAAAAAAACACAACGAAGTCTCGTATTGCACAGTGGGTGTATTCTTAGCAATATGACTAAAAATAGAATTTTGGGAAATGAAATATTTTAGATGCTTTTGTGACTTAAAAAATAGAGTTATTTCTGGGTATAATTCTTCTGAAAGGTAATTGAGGGGCTTTGGGAATCTTCAATTTGAGCCCCACCTCCTCTTTTTTTCTTGAGATGGAGTTCTCACTCTGTTGCCCAGGCTGGAGTGCAGTGGCCCGATCTCAGCTCACTGCAACCTCCGCCTGAGTAGATGGGACTGCAGGCATGTGCCACCACACCCAGCTAATTTTTGTATTTTCGGTAGAGACAAGGTTTCACCATGTTGGCCAGGCTGGTCTTGAACTCCTGACCTCACGTGATCCACCCACCTTGGCCTCCCAAAGTGCTGGGATTACAGGCGTGAGCTGCCATGCCTGGCCGTGAGCCCTTATATTAATTTTGCTGACCACTTACGAGTGTCATGTTTTAGGCTCTTTCTTTCCCACATTTTCTCCAGGTCTTATCTCTTGTGCCTCCACTGCAGCTGTATGATGGAGGAATGAGGTCATAAAATAATCATATTGAAATGTAATTTAGAAATGATTTAATAGAATGTTGCTGTTGTTCTAGGCACGGAGCAAAATTAAACTGTCCTCTGTGTCTCTCCCTTTAGGAACTTCCATTAAAAATAGGCGAAAGTAAGTGTGTTACAGTTCAACAGTCTTTAGCTTCCAGATAGAATCCTTCCAAATATAATTAGAGGTACTGACATTAATCAATAAATCTACATGTGCCCAGAGATTTGATTTCTGTAGAGATCATGTCACTTCTCCCCTTGGTCTCCAGGCACCAAGATAAGCTGTTTCACCATTGGCGCTGATTCCTAGGTCTGAATCCCAGGGAAGTGGAAGTTGATTGTTTCTCTAAGAGTGATTTAAATCTCTGGAACATTAGCTTTTCTACCCTCAATCTGCTGAGACATGATTTTTACTTTTTTGACCTTCCAGATATAGTGCTTCCTTGCTTATTGATTTACTTAAATAAAATGTGGTTTGCTTGTATTTTTTAATGCCTGAATTATGGGGGAGATCAGGAGTGATAAGGTTGACAAAATTATTTTGTTCATCTGATTTGGTCCATTAATTGAAGTCAGTAATGTTCAATCAAAAAGTTATTAGAAGGCTGGGCGTGGTGGCTCATGCCTGTAATCCCAGCACTTTGGGAAGCCGAGGCGGGTGAATCACCTGAGGTTGGGAGTTCGAGACCAGCCTGACCAACATGGTGAAACTCTATCTCTACTAAAAATACAAAATTAGCCGGGCGTGGTGGCGCATGCCTGTAATTCCAGCTACTCGGGAGGCTGAGGCAGGAGAATTACTTGAACCCGGGAGGCGGAGGTTGCAGTGAGCTGAGATTGTGCCATTGCACTCCAGCCTGGGCAACAAGAGCAAAACTCCATCTCAAAAAGAGAAAAAAAAGTTACTAGCAAAAAAAACAGCAGATAGTTATGTAATTTTAGAGTAGGCAGGGTCTTTTTAGGCATTATCACTAAAATAAGAAATCTAGGGCTGGGTGCAGTGGCTCACGCCTGTAATCCTAGCACTTTGGGAGGCCAAGGCGGGCAGATCATGAGGTTAGGAGATTGAGACCATCCTGGATAACACAGTGAAACCTATCTCTACTAAAAATACAAAAAAATTAGCTGGGTGTAGTGGCATGCACCTGTAATCCCAGCTACTTGGGAGGCTGAGGCAGGAGAATGGCTTGAACCCAGGAGGTGGAGGTTGCAGTGAGCCAAGATTGTGCCACTGCACTCCAGTCTGGGCAACAGAGCAAAGCTCTATCTCAAAAAAGAAAAAAAAAAAAAAGAGAAATCTAGGCTGGCCGCCATGGCGCACGTCTGTAATCCTAGCACTTTGGGAGGCTGAGGCAGGAGGACCACTTAAGCCAGGAGATCAGCCCGGGCGACATAGAGAGACCTTGTCTCTACAGAAAAAAAAAAAAGTTTAAATTTAAAAAAAAATCCTAAAGGAGATTCATGGATCTAACTACATTAACTTTAAAAACTTGTGCATGTCAAAAACATCTGTGGTTTTGTGATATATACATCATGCACAATTCCTGACTCGTAACTCCTATAGTCCTTGTTATAATGTTGGGGTACATTAGGCCTCAGGAAACAGAATCTCTTTCTGACCTTTTCCAGTCCTTCTTTCACCTGCCCAAGGTAGGACTCTAATCTGATTGTGGGTTAAATGCCCTCATTCCAGAGAGAATCGCGGCCCATACCCTAGAGGAAGGAATGTTACACAGTGAGTCCAAGAAAAATCTGGACAGGCCTTGTTAGGTTTAGATCATGTGCTTTTTGTCCAGTCACATTTCTTTTGCGTTTTTTTTTGAGACGGAGTCTCGCTCTGTCTCCCAGGCTGGAGTGCAGTGGCACAATCTTGGCTCACTGCAAGCTCCGCCTCCCGGGTTCAGGCCATTCTCCTGCCTCAGCCTCCCGAGTAGCTGGGACTACAGGCGCCCGCCACCACACCTGGCTAATTTTTTGTATTTTTAGTACAGATGGGGTTTCACTGTGTTAGCCAGGATGGTCTCGATCTCCTGACCTCGTGATCCGCCTGCCTCGGCCTCCCAAAGTGCTGGGATTACAGGCGTGAGCCACTGCGCCCAGCCTGTCCAGTCACATTTCTACATGGTTGTCAATCATTTTAGATCATGTGCTTTTTGACCAGTCACATTTCTGCATGGTTGTCAATCATCCCTATGTAATGAAGCCTCCATAAAAACCCACAAGGATAGGGTTTGGAGAGCTTTCAGATAGCTGAGCATGTGGTGGTTCCTAGAAGGTGGTACACCCAGGGAGGGCATGGAAGCTCTTCGCCCCTTTCCCCATACCTCACCCTACACATCTCTTCATCTCTATCTTTGGCAATATCCTTTATAATAAACCAGTAAACATAAGTAAGTGTTTCCGTAAGTTTTGTGAACCACTCCAGCAAATTAAACAAACTCAAAGAGGGAACTCCAACTTGAAGCCAGTCAGTCAGAAGTTCCAAAGGTGCAACTGGGGCACCTGGTGTCTTGGGGACTGAGCCCTCAACTTGTGGGATCTGACACTATCTCCAAGTAGATAGTGTCAGAATTGAACTGGAGAACACCCAGCTGGCATCCTCTGCTTGGTGTGTGAGGAAAAACTCAAACACCTTTGGTTATAGAAGTCTTCTGTGCTGATTATTGTTGTGGTGGTGTGAGAACAGAGGAAAAACATGGTTTAAACGAGTTTTCCTGAAATAACATCATGATCTAAAATTAAAAGGCAGGCTGGCTGTGGTGACCCATGCCTGCAATCCCAGCACTTTGGAAGGCCAAGGCAGGATGTTCACTTGAGCTCAGGAGTTCGAGACCAGTCTGGCCAACATAGTGAAACCCTGTCTCTACTAAAAAAATACAAAAATTAGCCAGGCGTGGTGGCATGTGCCTGTAGTCACAGCAACTCGGGAGGCTGAGGCAGGAGAATCGCTTGAACCCAGGAGGTGGAGGTTGCAGTGAGCTGAGATCGCTCCATGGCCCTCCATCCTGGGCAACAGAGCAAGACTCCATCTCAAAAAATAAATAAACTAATTAATTAAAATAAAATATAACTTTATCATACCTAACAAAGGGTTTCTTTCTTTTTTTTTTTTTAAACAAAAGACAAGGTCTTGCCCTGTCACCCAGGTTGGAGTGCAGTGGTGGGTTCTTAGCTCACTGCAGCTTTGACCTTCTGGGCTCAAGTGATCCTCCCACCTCAGCCTCCTGAGTAGCTGGGACTGCAGGTGTGCACCACCACGCCCAGCTAATTTTTTGTTTTTTGTTTTTTGGTTTTTTTTTAAGAGATGGTGTCTCATTGTGTTGCCCAGGCTGGTCTGGAACTCCTGGGTTCAAGCGATCCTCCCACCTCAGCCTCCTAAGTGCTGGGATTACAGGCATGAGCCACCATCCCCAGCACAAAGGGCCTTTATGTTTAATATATAAAGAGATTTCACAAAGTAACAGTAAAATATATAGGCTAAGAACAGAAATAGTTGCCAGGCACGGAGGTTCACGTTTATAATCCCAGCACTTTGAGAGGCCAAGACGGCGGGATCATGAGGTCAGGAGATCGAGACCATCCTGGCTAATACTGTGAAACCCCGTCTCTACTAAAAATACAAAAAATTAGCCAGGCGTGGTGGCGGGCGCCTGTAGTCCCGGCTACTCGGGAGACTGAGGCAGGAGAATGTCATGAACCTGGGAGGCGGAGCTTGCAGTGAGCCGAGATTGCGCCACTGCACTCCAGCTTGGGTGACAGAGCAAGACTCCGTGTCAAAAAAAAAAAAAAAAAAAAGCAGAAATAGTTAATTTATAAAAGAAAAATAACAAATATGAAATTAACAAACAAAAGTTCAAAGTCACTGGTCTTTCAAGAAATACGTATTTGGCGCGGTGCAGTGGCTCATGCCTGTAATCCCAGCACTTTGGGTGGCCGAGGCGGGCAGATCACCTGAGGTCAGGCATTCAAGACCAGCCTGGCCAACATGGTGAAACCCTGTTTCTACTAAAAAAAATACAAAAATTAGCCAGGCATGATGGCGGGTGCCTGTAATCCCAGCTACTTGGTAGGCTGAGTTGGAAGACTCGCATGAACCCAGGAGGCGGAGGCTGCAATGAGCTGAGATTCTGCCATTGCCCTCCAGCCTGGGCGACAGAGCAAGACTCCATCTCAAAAACAAAAAGACAAAAAACAAACAAAAAAAACCTCATGCTGGGCCGGGCGCAGTGGTTCATGCCTGTAATCCCAGCACTTTGGGAGGCCGAGGCGGGCGGATCATGAGGTCAGGAGATTGAGACCATCCTGGCTAACACTGTGAAACCCCGTCTCAACTAAAAATGCAAAAAACTAGCCAGGCCTGGTGGCAGGCGCCTGTAGTCCCAGCTACTTCGGAGGCTGAGGCAGGAGAACCTCTTGAACCTGGGAGGCAGAGCTTGCAGTGAGCCGAGATGGCGCCACTGCACTCCAGCCTGGGCGACAGAGCCAGACTCTGTCTCAAAAACAAACAAACAAAAAACAAAACCTCATGCTGAAGAATAGAAATATACTTAGTAATATATATGTTGATCTTGATTACGCCAGAAAAATACTATCTCAGGCATAGGCACGGGAAACATTTAAGAGGATATTTGCCAAAACATGAAAAGTGATTTTCTCCAACTAGTGGATTATGAATTATTCATTTTATCAGGCCTATCGCATCTAATAAATTTGGACCATGTCAGATAAAACGTCTTTTTTTTTTTTTTTAGGCAGAGTCTCACTTTGTCACCAGGCTGGAGTGCAATGGCGCGATCTCAACTCACTGCAACCTCTGCCTCCTGGGTTCAAGTGATTCTCCTGCCTCAGCTTCCCAAGTAGCTGGGACTATAGGCGTGTGCCACCATGCCCAGCTAATTTTTGTATTTTTAGTAGAGACAGGGTTTCACCATGTTGGCCAGGATGGTCTCTATCTCTTGACCTCATGATCTGCCCACCTTGGTCTCCCAAAGTGCTGGGATTACAGGCGTGAACCACCGTGCCTGGCCAATATGTCTTTTTTGATTGCTATTGTACCATGACCTCTTTTTGGCCTTAAAAATGTTTCTTTGGTATTTATAAGAGACATTGGGGCTTTCTACCCCACATTCCTTTCCCCTCCTTTCCTTTCTCACAACTCCAGTTTTATCCAGGTGCTCACATTCTTCTTTGTTTTTGGAGACGGAGTCTCGCTCTGTCCAGTTTTATCCAGGTGCTCACATTCTTCTTTTTTTTTTTTGGAGACGGAGTCTGGCTTTGTCGCCCAGGGTGGAGTGCAGTGGCATGATCTCAGCTCACTGCAACCTCCGCCTCCCGGGTGCAAACAATTATCCTGCTTCAGCCTCCCAAGTAGCTGGGACTACAGGTGCACACTGCCACGCCCAGCTAATTTGTTGTATTTTAGTAGAGATGGAGTTTCACCGTGCTGCCCAGGCTGTTCTTGAACTCCTGAACTCAGGCAATCCACCCGCCTCGGCCTCCCAAAGTGCTAGGATTACAAGTGTGAGCCACCACGCCTGGCTGACATTCTTCTTTTGGTTTGGGGAGGCTAACCCCAGTCGCAGGCCCAGAGGTAAATCTTTTTTTTTTTTTTTTTTTTTTAAGGGACAGGTCTCACTCTGTCACCCAGGCTGGAGTGCAGTGGCAGGATCATAGCTCACTATAATCCCAAACTCCTGAGCTCAAGGGATCCTCCTGTCTCATCCTCTTGAGTAGCTGAGACTACCGCTCCTGGTTAATTTTTTCTTTCTTTCTTTTTTTTTTTTTTTGAGACGAAGTCTTGCTCTGCTGTCCAGTCTGGAGTGCAGTGGCGCGATCTTGGTTCACTGTAACCTCTGCCTCCCGGGTTCAAGCAATTCTTCTGCCTCAGCCTCCCAAGTAGCTGGGGCTAAAGGCACATGCCACCACGCCCGGCTAACTTTTTGTATTTTTAGTAGAGACGGGGTTTCACCGTGTTGCCCAGGCTGGTCGTGAACTACTGAGCTCAGGAAATCTGCCTGCCTTGGCCTCCCAAAGTGCTGGGATTACAGGCGTGAGCCACCACGCCTGGCCAATTTTTTTATTTAAAAATTTTTATTATTACTTATGTATTTATTTTGAAATAAATAACAAACATTTAAAACACAAGTAAAACACTTAAAACACATTTATTTTGAAATAAATAAAAATTTAAAACACTATTAAGTAAAACACTTAAAACGCAATTAAAACACACTATTAACCATTTGCAATCACAAGATTTTACTTTCATGTAGCTAAATCTATTACAAGGTCTCACTCTGTCACCCAGGCAGGAGTGCAGTGGTATGATCGAGGCTCACTGCAGCCTCAACCTCCTGTGCTCAGGTGATCCTCCCACCTTAGGCTCCTGAGTAGCTGGGACTACAGGCGCACACCATTATGCTCAGCTAATTTTTTGTAGAGACACGGTTTCACTTTGTTGCCCAGGCTGATCTTGAACTCCTGGGCTCAAGTGATCCTCCTGCCTCGGCCTCCCAAGCAGCTAGGATTACAGGCGTGAGCCACTGCATCCAGCCATAGGGGTAAATCTTGACTGGGCGAAGTCTTAGACTCTAAGCCAGTCATGGTTATATCAGTCCCCTTGCCAGGGATTGTTTAAGAGTGAGGATGTGATCCATTTCTAGTCCATGAAATATGAGAAGTATATGAGAGGGAGGGGTCGCTTCTGGGTAGGTTTTTTTTGTAGGTTTTTTTTTTTTGAGATGGAGTCTCTCACTCTATCACCCAGGCTGGAGTGCAGTGGCGCTATCTGGGCTCACCACAACCTCCGCCTCCCAGGTTCAAACCATTCTCCTGCCTCAGACTCTCGAGTAGCTGGGATTGCAGGCATGTGCTACCACGCCCCTTAATTTTTAGTAGAGATAGGATTTCACCATGTTGCCTAGGCTGGTCTTGAACTCCTGACCTCATGATCCACCCGCTTTGGCCTCGGATTACAGGCATGAGCCACCGCGCCCAGCCTGGGCAGGGTTTTTTTTTTTTTTTTCTGCTTGTGGATGTTGTTATGTCAAGATGTAAAACCTAGAAATACTGAAGTAATCTTGGATCATGAAGAGAACCAGCCTTGGAATGAGGTTGTTACTGAAGGTGGCAGAGTGGAGAGTTGGAAGAAATCTAGGTTCTTGATGACACCATTACCCACTGGTTGTACTATGCCCAGAAACACCTAGTTTCTTGATTTTGTTGTTGTGGTGGTGGTGGTGGTGGTAAAATAATAAGTTTCCTTACTGCTCAAGTTTATTTGAATTGATGTTATCTGTTACTTGCAGCTAAAGGCATCCTGATTGATACAGCACATCTTGGAAATAACAGAGTTCAGCAATCTTCCTATAGAGAATTTTGCTGTAGCATAACTCCTGTGGAGTAGGAGGAAAAAATTAGGATCCACGGGTTATCTAAAACAAAAAGGGATCTTCTAGAATTTGAGGAAGTGAGAAATTGGCAAAAATATGTTTTGGTGAAATCTTCTTTGATCAGAACATAATAAAAGGAAAGGAATTAAACATTTTTCTTCTATAATTAAATAATTGTCATTTTATATTAAAATTTTTTTCTAGAAAAAACTTGATTTTTGACAAAAATGTTCAAAGCAAATACTATTTTTTATTTTTAAAATTTAAAAATAACATTCATTATTCTCTAAAATTTTACTCTTCTCTAAAATCTTTCAATACATTTGTTTTTGAAGCACACTATTAACTATTCACAATCATAACATTTTACTTTAGCTAAATCTATTAAGTAATCAGACAGCAATTCAGCATAATTAGTTCATTACATTTGTATAGAAGTAGATAATTTCATAGAAATCTATCAAAACAAAATGAAAAATTGATTATTTGGTTACAAATATTAGAAGAGTGGTTCACCTTTAATATCTTCTTTATTTTATCAGTAGCAGAAAAATCTGTCGTGTAAACTTTTCTTAACTTCTTTTCTTCTGAAATTCCTTAATTTCTATAACTTGGCCTTTTGACAGTTGTTAGAATCAGTTACTGACAATTCCTTTTTATCATTCACAAAATATAGCTGGAGACCTTTGCTCAGAAAGGAAAGCGCTGATATTAATTAACAAGTTTATCATTTCAAGATTGGGTTCTGTACTCGTGAGTTTTCAGCTATGAATTATAGCTGCAGTAATTACCATGCCTTTGTTGATAATTTTAGTTGAGTTGCTTATATTTTAGATCCTACCTCTTTTTTTCATAACTAATGATTTTAAAGTTTTGGCATTTGGGAATTACAATGTTTCTGGACTTTGTTTAATTTTTTTTTCTTTTTTTTTTAGATAGGGTCTCACTGTATTGCCCAGGCTGGAGTGCAGTGGTTCGATATGGCTCACTGCAGCCTCAGCCTCCCTGGGATCAAGTGATCCTCTCACCTCAGCCTCCCAAGTAGCAGGGACCACAGGTGTGTGCCACCATACCCGGCTAATTTTTGTATTTTTTGTAGAGATAGGGTTTTGCCATGTTGCCCAGGCTGGTCTTCAACACCTAGGCTCAAGCAGTCTTCCCACCTCAGCCTCCCAATGTGCTAGGATTACAGGGGTGAGTCACCACGCCCAGGCTGGACTTTATTTAAATGCTGAAATTTAAAACTCTTGGTTAATGATAGGAGGCATTTCAGGTGGTTCTCTGTGGCACTTCTCAACCTTTGTCCACAAGGACGCACTTGGCCTTCCTATCAGTTGTATGTAAATCCCTCTCATTTATTGTGGCTCCACTCCTTTCTCTCCACCTAGGAAGAGCTTTGCAGACATTACCTTTAATCTAAAAACAAACCAATAGGAAATAGTGGCACTTTTAGTCGGTAACAAATTACTGGAACATTCCTCCCGACACTTCATCACACTACAATGACACCACATGATGCCTCATGACTCCCAGTGAAAAAGACTACTTTAGTAGTCACCACAATGTGCTGGGAAACAAGAAACAAAAGACAAAAAATAAAGTCCCTTCCCCGCCCCCCATTTCGTAGAGTAACCTTTGTTGGAGCAGTAACTTAACCTCTCTATACTTCAGTTCTCCTTACATACAAAATGAAAGCTACAAGAAGTTCTTATGAAAATATCAGTTAAGTGGTTTTTTAAAATTTTTAATTTTTATTTATTATTTTCTTTTTGAGACGCAGTCTCTGTCACCCAGGCTGGAGTGTGGTGGCATGATCTTGGCTCACTGCAACCTCTGCCTCCCGAGTTCAAGCAATTCTCCTGCCTTGGCCTCCCGAGTAGCTGGGATTACAGGTGCGCACCACCTCACCCAGCTAATTTTTGTATTTTTAGTAGAGATGAGGTTTCACCATGTTGGCCAGGCTCGTCTTGAACTCCTGACCTCAGATGATCTGCCCCCCTTGGCCTCCCAAAGTGCTGGGATTACAGGTGTGAGCCACTGCGTCCGGCCAAAATATCAGTTAAGTTTAATATTGTTTTGAGAGCTTCACTTCAATAAAATAGGATGGAGGGCCTGGCAGAGTAGAGAGGGATTCAAATGTAGAAGGCTTGAAATCGTAGGCTGAGGAATTGAATCGTTATGTAATGGGGGCTTGTAAAGATTACTGAACAGGGTAGTAGCATAATCATCAATATCTGTGTTTTAGGAGGAAAACTGGCAGCAGTGTGTAAAATAGGATAGAGAGATGGAAAATAGTAGAGTCAGGAGAGTATTGCAAAGGTGTAGACGAGAGTTGATGGTAATTGCTGTGAGAAATGGAAAAACTAGACTAATTAAAGAGGTATGGGCTGGGCGCAGTGGCTCACACCTGTAATCCCAGCACTTTGGGAGGTCGAGGCGGGCGGATCACGAGGTCAGGAGATCAAGACCTTCCTGGCTAACATGGTGAAATCCTGTCCTACTAAAAATACAAAAAAATTAGCCGGGTGTGGTGGCACACACCTGTAGTCCCAGCTACTCAGGAGGCTGAGGCAGGAGAATGGCGTGAACCCTGGAGGTGGAGCTTACAGTGAGCCGAGATCGCACCACTGCACTCCAGCCTGGGCGACAGAGCGAGACTCTGTCTCAAAAAAAAAAAAGAGGTATGGAGGACAATCAATTGTAGAAGCCATAGGATTTGGTTGGATATGAGGAGTAAGGGAGATAAGGATTTATTTTTTTCTTTTTTTGAGACAGAGTCTTGCTCTGTTGCCCAGGCTGGAGTGCAGTGGTGCAATCTCGGCTCACTGCAACCTCTGCCTTCCAGGTTCAAGCGATTCTTTTGCTTCAGCCTCCCGAGTAGCTGAGATTACAGGCACGCGCCACCACGCCCGGCTAATTTTTGTATTTTTAGTAGAGACGGGGTTTCACCATGTTGGCCAGGATGGTCTTAAACTCCTGACCTCAGGTGATCCGCCCGCCTTGGCCTCCCAAAGTGCTGGAATTAGAGACCTGAGCCACAGCGCCCGGCCCCTAAAGTACGGATTTCAATGGGTTAAGGGTTTCTGGTCTGAACATCTGAAGATGCCTTTCCTTAACTGAATGCAAGCTCAGGAACGTGTAGATTCTAGGATTAAGTATGATTTTCTCCTGTTATTTGAAATGCCTGTGGATCCCGTGTGATGCTAACCACCTGGACAGTTAGAGTAGGTGTGGGGAAATTTCTTCTAACAAAGGAAAGGAATATTTTTGTAATGAAAACAGCTCATTTTTATAGTTCGCAACCATTAGTGCCCCAAACTCTGAGGTAGTTATTACCTCGCCAGCGGTAAAAGCTTGATTATAGTCCCTGATTACCGACTGTGTGAAGGTCCTTGTTTCCAGCAACTTCCATAGGCAAAATGATATTAATTGTGATTAATTATCGTGTGGCATAATACAAAGACCAGATGATGTATTATGGCTTCCGGAGGGCGCCTGCATCGTTTTTCGCTGGAGCCCTCGGGGCAGGGGAACTGGAGAGCTCCCTGGGTGGCCTTTGGCCCTTCCCTGGTCAGAGCCCGCCAGCTGCGAGGTGCCCCCAGCCATGAGGTATGGGTCTTCAGGCTCTCCCGACTTCGGTGCCTTGACCTTGGGCAGAAGGCCCTGTTAACCTTCCTCGCTCACGGACTCGAGCGTCCAGCGCCGGGGACGGGGCGGGCCGTCCTTAGGCCCCGCCCCTTCGCCTCCGCCCCGCCCCGCCCCGCTCCTGGCCGCCGGCTCCCTCCGGCAGCAGGGGGATGCGCGCCTGCGCCGGCCCTCGCCTCGGAGCAGCCATGATGGTGGGTGTTCTCCGCGGCGCCGAGTCCCGGGAGCGCGGTGGGGGCAGCGGGCGCGGGGCGGGCGCGGGGACCGCGCCAGCCTGGCACTAATGTCTCCCTTTGTGTCTCCCCCATCTCATCCTTTTCCCCGGCGCGCCGTGCCCGCCGACCCCACAGGAAGGCCTGGACGACGGCCCGGACTTCCTCTCAGAAGAGGACCGCGGAGTAAGTTCTGCCTCCCTTTCGCTCGCGGGACCCTCCTTCCCCATCCTGGGTCCCCGGGTGTGGTACGGGGAGGGGTCCCCAGCCGCGCGGCACTCCCTCCCCGTAGTCCTCCTTTCGGTTTCCTCGCTGCACCGCGCCCCACCCTCCCGCAGCCCTTCCTCCCTGGGGGCCGCTCGGCTCCGATTCCCGGGGACCCGCGGCCGCTTTCTTGTCCCCCGCCGCTGTTCGGGCCTTCTGGTGGACCTCCACTCCCACGCGGGGCGGGGTGCAGGTGGCGAAGTGGAAGTGGAGGCGGGAGATGGAACGCCCCCACCCTCCCTCGACACTTTGGGGCCATGAAAACCCATTCTCGGACCTTCCCAGCGGCACCCTCAATTTTCACCCGGTGTGGACATCTCGAACTTGCTCCCGCCCACCCTTCTGTCTCTCTCAAATAGTACAGGTGTAGTCTACATTACCATTTTGCAAGGATTTTTATAGTAGCCGAATCAACTCCTGTCCAGTGCCCTACTAGATTATGCAAAGTGCAGGTAGCCCATGGTATCTTTTTCTAATATCCAACAAATCCTGTCTTTGGCAGGATTTCCTTGGTGTTTTATTCCCCCTTAGCTTCTTTGAGGTATATTGACAAATACTGTTGATAATTGTATATACTTAAGGTATACATTATATTTTAATACACGAATACATTGTGAAATGAGTACCACAATCAACCTGACATATCCATCACCTCACCTAGTTACCATTTTTTTTGTGTGAGAACATTTGAGATCTAAGCAAATTTCAAGTATGTACCCTTTGACCAACATCGACGCTCCACCCCCTCACCCCCCACATACACACTCCGCCAGGCCTTTGATAACCTCCATTCTGCCCTTGGTGTTCTGAGGTTAGTTGCATTCTACTTCAGAAAGAGCCTTCTGGGCTCTGATTCCTCCCTCCCACCCCACTCTCCACCCCCTTTTTCCTTGGCTGAAGGGTGGTAATCTTTATAGTCCCTTGTACAAGTGAGCACTTGGAAAATGTTGATATATGATAATTACCATTCAGCAAGGTTCCATGGTTCCTTCACATTTCACAGCCGGCACTTCAGTTTTCCCTTTTGCTTTTTCTTATCCGTTTTAATGTGAGAGAGACATCTGTTAGTGCATATTTGGTAGGTGATAAAATATTGTGGGATGTTATTGCTGTTTGTAATAACAGATGAGGTAGTTAGTATGAACTGATGACTTTTATAAAGCTTTTATTTATTTATTTGGTTTTATGAGACAGTATCTCCCTTTGTTGCCCAGGCTGGAGTGCAGTGGCATGGTTATAGCTCACTGCAGCCTTGACCTCCTGGGCTTAAGTGATCCTCCCACCTCAGCCTCCCAAGTAGCTGGGACTACTGGCACGGGCCACCATGCCTAGCTGGGTTTTTGTTTGTTGGCTTTTTGAGACGGAGTCTTGCTCTGTCACCCAGACTGGAGTGCAGTAGCGCTATCTTGGCTCACTGCAAGCTCCGCCTCCCGGATTCATGCCATTCTCCTGCCTCAGCCTCCCGAGTAGCTGGGACTACAGGCGCCCGCCACCACGCCCGGCTAATTTTTTGTATTTTTAGTAGAGACGGGGTTTCACCATGTTAGCCAGGATGGTCTCGATTTCCAGACCTCGTGATCTACCCACCCCGGCCTCCCAAAGTGCTGGGATTATAGGCGTGAGCCACCACGCCCGGCCTGTTTGTTTTTATAGAGACAGGGTCTCACCATGTTGCCCAGGCCAGTGTCAAACTCCTGGGCCTAAGTGATCCTCCTGCGATTATAGGCGTGAGTCACTGTGCCCAGCCGAGCTTTTAAATAGTAAGAAAGATGGAGAAGGTGCTGCATACTTTTATAAATTAATTTCTCAGTGTAAACAAAGGCATTATTTAGAATTTCAGGTTAGAGCAAAAGCATCATATAGAATTACTAGTTGTTGGTAAGATTTTTAGTTTCGGCCAGGCACAATGGCTCACACCTGTAATCCCGGCATTTTGGGAGGCCGAGGCAAGAGGATTGTTTAAGGCAGGAGTTCAAGATCAGCCTGGGCAACATAGCAAGACCTCATCTGTACCTAAAAATTTTAAGACCAGGCACGGTGGCTCACGCCTGTAATCCCAGCACTTTGGGAGGCCGAAGTGGGTGGATCACCTGAGGTCAGGAGTTCGAGACCAGCCTGACCAACATGGTGAAACCCTGTCTCTACTAAAAATACAAAAATTAGCTGTGCATGGTGGCGCATGCCTGTAATTCCAGTTACTCCAGAGGCTGAGGCAGGAGAATCACTGGATTCATTCACTGGAACCTGGGAGGTGGAGGTTGCAGTGAGCTGAGATTGCACCATTGCACTCCAGCCTGGGCAACAAGAGCAAAACTCCATCTCAAAAAAAGAAAAAAAAGAAAAAACAATTTTTTTTTTTTTTTGAAACGGAGTCTCGCTCTTTCGCCCAGGCCGGAAGGCCCGACTGCAGTGGCGCTATCTTGGCTTACTGCAAGCTCCGCCTCCCGGATTCACGCCATTCTCCTGCCTCAGCCTCCTGAGTAGCTGGGACTACAGGCGCCCGCCACCTCACCTGGCTAATTGTTTTGTATTTTTAGTAGAGACGGGGTTTCACCGTGTTAGCCAGGATGGTCTCGATCTCCTGACCTCGTGATCCGCCCGCCTCTGCCTCCCAAAGTGCTGGGATTACAGGCGTGAGCCACCGCGCCTGGCCAACAATTTTTTTTTTAACTTAGGCAAGCTTGGTGGTATATACCTGTAGTCCTAGCTATTTGAGAGGCTGAGAGCTTGAGAACAATGAGCTGTGGCTTGAGAGAGCCAGGGTGACAGAGTGAGGTCCTGTCTCTAAAAAAATTTTAAAAATTGTATTTCGGGTTTTAAAATAGCGGAAACTAGCAGAGTTACTTAATGAAGTGTGAGGAGTTGATTATAGCACAATTAAACTGATTATTCTAAATATAAAGCATATGACCTTTAGATAACTTTATGTCCTATTTTTGGTGTCTACTAGCACAAGCAAACAGGATTTGCTTTCTTGGAGGATCTTAATAATGTTCAGTAAAAATACTAATTTTTGAGTATGTTGATGTTGTGAAAATTATTTTTTGGTGAATATTTGTGTTCATGGCTTTATGCATTCAGAAAGGTTTGCTCATGGAACTGGAAGCCCTTAAGTAATTTGTCCAGAAACTTTCTCTTTTTTTTTTTTTTTTTGAGATGGAGTCTCGCTTGTTGCCCAGGCTGGAGTGCAGTGGCGTGATCTCAGCTCGCTGCAAGCTCTGCCTCCTGGATTCATGCCATGCCATTCTTCTGCCTTAGCCTCCTGAGTAGCTGGGACTACAGGAGTGCGCGACCGTGCCCGGCTAATTTTTTGCATTTTTTTTTTTTTTTAGTAGAGGCGGGGTTTCACCTTGTTAGCCAGGATGGTCTAGATCTCCTGACGTTGTGATCTGCCTGCCTCGGCCTCCCAAAGTGCTGGAATTACAGGCGTGAGCCACCGTGCCTGGCCCCAGAGACTTTTTCATGTATTACAAAATTAAAGGGAGAGGAAGACAAAAGAGCACGCCTGACTGTGATGTTCTTATAGAATCCTGTAGATGAAAATTTTAATATGGAAATGGAAAAAAACCTGAATTAGAACGCTTTTAGAACATCAGGATGGATATATACACTTGCCCAGTTCTTCCTTATTTTTGTCCCGTGGAACTGGGTGAATCATAATAATTATAAAATTATAGGTGGGCACAGCATAATCATTGTTTCATTATATTTATATTTCATTGTATTTCATCATCCCTCTAAAGCCTTTAGTATCCCCCTTTTTCTAATGAGAAATCCGAACTTCAGAGAAACTAAGTTAGTAGTCTGAGGTCACACAGCAACAAACGGGAGAGCTGGACTTTAAAACACATTTCTGATATCAGAGCCACTGCACAGGTTTCTCAAAGTGGCCTTGAAATACTTGCATTAGAATTACCTGGTGCATTTGAAAATCAAAATGAAAGTTTCTGGGTGTCACCTCACTAAATCATCTCTTAGGGTAGGGAATACACAGTATTGAAAACTGTTGGTCACACTTTGATCTCTTCAGCCTCACCTCTACATATGGGCAGATAACTGCATTTTTTTTTTTTTTAATTTTTTTTGAGACAGGGTCTCACTCTGTTGCCCACGCTGGAGTGCAGTGGCGATCTTGGCTCACTGCAACCTCCACCTCCCGGGTTAAGGTGGTTCTCCTGTCTCAGCCTCCTGAGTAGCTGGGATTATAGGTGCCCGCCACCAGGCCTGGCTAATTTTTTTGTATTTTTAGTAGAGACAGGGTTACACCATGTTGGCCAGGCTGGTCTCAAACTCCTGACCACAGGGGATCTGCCCGCCTCGGCCTCCCAAAGTGCTGGGATTACAGGTGTGAGCCACCGCGCCCGGCCGATAACTGCTTTTTTGACAAGCGCCCAAGGAGTTTCTGTTTGTGCACTGAAATTTGATTACTGCTGCACAAAGTTATCCTGCTATTTCCTCATTTTAGGAATAGAAATATCTGGCCTGTTTAAATTTCCTTACATTGTGTTTGTCCTGATAGAAATAGATTACCATAATTAGAACTTTTAGGCATTGCATTTTTAGTTTAGATCATCTTGTTGAGCCTTTTAAGAAAGGGAGTCTTGGCCGGTCACAGTGGCTCACTCGTATAATCCCAACACTTTGGGAGGCGGAGGTGGGTGGATCACGAGGTCGGGAGTTCGAGACCAGCCTGACCAACATAGTGAAACCCTGTCCCTGCTAAAAATACAAAAAATTAGCTGGGCATGGTGGCGGGCACCTGTAATCCCACCTACTCAGGAGGCTGAGGCGGGAGAATCACTGGAACCCAGGAGGCAGAGGTTGCAGTGAGCTGAGAGCATGCCATTGCACTCCAGCCTGGGCAACAGTGCGAGACTCTGTCTCAAAAAGGAAGGGGAATTTTGACAGAAGCATGAAGTACATATTGATACGAGTTGCAAAGGGGACAGCACATTCAAAAATAATAACTAGCATTTCATGTAAAGCAGCAAGTAAGCAAAATTTTTTTTTTTTTTTTCCTAGACGGAGTCTTGCTTTGTTGCTAGGCTGGAGTGCAGTGGTGCGACCTTGACTCACTGCAACCTCTGCCTCCCAGGTTCAAGCTATTCTCCTGCCTCAGCCTCCTGAGTAGCTGGGACTACAGGCGCACGCCACCACGCCCAGCTAATTTTTGTATTTTTAGTAGAGACGAGGTTTCACCATGTTGGCCAGGATGGTCTTGATCTCTTGACTTCATGATCCACCCTCCTCAGCCTCCCAAAGTGCTGGGATTACAGGTGTGAGCCACAGCGTCCAGCTACAAGTAAGCAAAATTAAAGTCAGTGTTTTTAAATAAATCTTTAAGCAGCTGTACATTTTCATCATGATATTTCGATTAGAACAGAATCTTAGCGCCCTAAGAAAACATTGTTTTGGCCAGGCGCAGTGTCTCATGCATGTAATCCCAGCACTTTGCGAGGCCAAGATGGGCAGATCACCTGAGGTCAGGAGTTAAAGACCTGCCTGGCCAACGTGGTGAAACCCCATCTCTACTAAAAATACAAAAATTAGCCGGGCGTGATGGCTGGTGCCTGTAATCCCAGCTACTTGGGAGGCTGAGGCAGGAGAATCACTTGAACCCAGGAGGCAGAGGTTGCAGTGAGCCGAGACTGTGCCATTGCACTCCAGCCTGGGCGACGAGAGTGAAACTGTCTCAAAAAAAAAGGAAAATATTGTTTTGTGAGAAATTTAAAAAGCAGGCTTCAAGAATACATAGTGTTGAAAAATATTGGCCACATTTTCATCTCTTTAGCCCTACCTCTATATAATAGGTTTTTCTCCCCCAAATAAAGGACAGTAACATATTATTTAGTACACAAATGAGCCCTTTGAATTGGACACATTTTTTTTCTGATGTGCTTGTTAAATAAGAACAGTGCATGCCAGAGTGATGGCATGATTCTCTTTGCACTTGATTTCAATTCTAAATAATATGTTTATTGTTTTCAAGAATTACTTTAGGTGGAGTAACTACTTGTTCTCCTGTACTCGTAGCCTTGCTCCTACCTTTGTATTCCTTATCTTCATTAATAGCATCACTTTCCAGTTGTGCCGGCAAGAAACCTCTGAGTCATATCCTTCATCTTTATATCAGAACAGTCATTGAGGCCAGTTAATTTCACCTTGGAAATGTTGTTTATCCCATCTTTCATGTGCTTGGTTCCATTTAAGCTCCTTGCTTCTTCCTGCTTGGATAGTAGCAGTACCTCTCCTTAGTCTCTGTCTTTAGTCTTTCTACTTTCCAATTCAGTCGTCAAATTACTTATATTACTAAAATGATTAAACCATATAGCACGTTAGTGAAAAGGACTTCCTTGGACCCCTTTTTTTGGGGGGTAAGGTCCAAACTCCTTAGGCTAACATTCAACTCTGTTCATAACCTTTTCTGACTGGCTTCATTTCTCAATATCCCCTCCCCCATATTCTAGTCTACTCCCCATTGCCCAAGTACGTCTACACTTGACTGTCTGTTTTATGCATGCATTTCAGTGTTTTTTTTTTCCCCCTCACCTTTTCTTTCGCTTCAAATTCAACTTGAATTTGGCCCAGATGCTTGCATTTTGTTTTGCACCTGCACACTTTTTAGCTTAAACACATGCCACATCTATTGATAGTTATTTCACATAAAAAAGTGACATATATTATGTTGGCTGAGGATTAAAAAGATCAATAAGACAAAGTTCCTGCCCTGAGACCATCACAGTGTAGTGAAGGAGATAGAGTTATAATCCCTTGCAATGAAGTGTATGGGAGTACAAAGTAAAAGTGTTCAACTTTAGGGGAAGGGGTAGTAGTAAAGACATAATGATAGTTACACACTTACATGCATTCACTGCATGTCAGGGACTTTCCATATAAACTCAATTCTCAAATCCCTATGAAATACACCTACTGTTATTCCTATTTGGGAAAGGAAAACTGAGTTGCAGAGACATTAAATAACTTGCCCAAGGTCATACAGCCAGTAGGAGCTGTGGTCAAATAGGCAATCTAGCTCTAGGGCCTGGCTCTTAACCACTGTGCTATTGGTCTGCTTTCCAACAGGGAGGATGGCATGTGTTGGTAATTTGGTTCCTCCTAGAGCACCTGTTCTTACTGGAGCAGAGGTTGCAAAGGTACATGCAGCTAGTACAGAGTATATAGTGCATAGTGAAAGACTCCAGGCAGTGGGAAGTACTGAGGAATCTTTTTTTTTTTTTTTTTTTTTTTGCTCTATTGCCCAGGCTGGAGTGCAGTGGCACGATCTCGGCTCACTGCAAGCTCCGCCTCCCGGATTCACGCCATTCTCCTGCCTCAGCGTCCCGAGTAGCTGGGACTACAGGCGCCCGCCACCACGCCCAGCTAATTTCTTTTTGTATTTTTAGTAGAGATGGGGTTTCACGGTGTTAGCCAGGAAGGTCTCGATCTCCTGACCTCGTGATCCACCCACCTCGGCCTCCCAAAGTGCTGGGATTACAGGCGTGAGCCACCGTGCCCGGCCAGTACTGAGGAATTTTAAGCTAGGAAAGACATGCCCAGGCCTGGTGCAGTGGCTCATGCCTGTAATCCCAGCACTATGGGAGGCCGAGGCGGGCAGATCACCTGAGGTAAGGAGTTCGACACCAGCCTGGCCAACGTGACGAAACCCCAACTGTACTAAAAATACAAAAAAAATTAGCCAGGTGTGACGGTAGGTGCCTGTAATCCCAGCTACTAGGGAAACTGAGGCAGGAGAATCGCTTGAACCCAGGAGGCAGAGGTAGCAGTGAGCCAAGATCACGCCACTGCACTCCAGCCTGGGCGACAAGAGTGAAACTCCATCTCAAAAAAAAAAAAAAAAAAGGAAAGACATGCCCAGGTGAAAAAGCATTGTAGATTATTCTAATATTGAGGATAGATTGATGCTTCCTTTCAGAAAACGAAACCAGTTAACAGGCTAATGCAGCAGTCCAGATGAGAAATGACAAAGGTAGAACTAAGGCAGTGGAAGAGGGATGAAGGAAGGGATGTAGTAAAGAGATGTTTAGGAGATAGAATAGACAGGACATGGTGACTGAATAAGTAATACATGGGCTGGGCAAGGGAGAAGGAGAAAACATAGAATGTAGGAAGGAAGAACAGGGTTAGAGGTTAGGTCATAAGTCTGGTTCCAGGTATGTTGGATTTAAAGTGCCTGTGAGGCATCTAACCTGCCCCCACCAAACTAGAATGTAAGATCTGTAAGGCTGAGGATTGTGTCTCTTCACTGCTGTCTCCCTAACATGTAGGACAGTGCTTGATACATTGAGGGCACTCAGTTGTTTAATAAGTGAATACATCCAGGTGGCTATGTCTAGTTGGTAACTTGAAATTCAAATTGGGAACTTAGAATAAAAAGTCTGAATTGGGGATATAATTAGGAATTATTAGTTGAGAATGGCTGATATTTCCAATATTAGCTAGCACCCAAGGGAAACCAGCATTTAAGGACCAAAGCAAAGATGATTGGTTAATGGGGCTGAGAGGGGTAGGAGGCGAATCAGAGGAGACTTCAGAAGTTGAGAGAAGCTGACGCAGTGGCTCATGTCTATAATCCTAGCACTCTGAGAGGCTGAGGCAAGAGGATCACTTGAGCCCAGGAGTTTGAGACCAGTCTGGGGTCTGTAGAGAGATCCTCTCTCTACAAAAACTAAAAATTAACAGGGTGTGGTCACACATGCATTTAGTCCTAGCTACTTGGGAGGCTGAGGCAGGAAGATTGCTTGATCACAGGAGTTTGAGGCTGTAATGAGCTATGATTGTACCACTGCATTCCAGCCTGGGTGACAGAGTGAGACGCCCGTCACCATTTTTTATTTTTTATTTTTTTTTTGAGGGAGTCTCACTTTATCACCCAGGTTGGAGTGCAGTGGCACCATCTCGATTCACTGCAACTTCTCCCTCCTGGATTTAAGCAGTTTCTTGTGTCTCAGCTTCCTGAGTAGCTGGGATTACAGGCGTGCACAACCACGCCCAACTAATTTTTGTATTTTTAGTAGACACAGGGTTTCGCTATGTTGCCCAGGCTGGTCTCAAACTCCTGGCCTCAAGTGATCCTCCTGCCTCAGCCTCCCAAAGTGCTGAGATTACAGGCGTGAGCCACCATGCCCGGCCCCATGTCCAGTTTTAAAAATAATGATTTTTTTTTTTTAAAGGTTGAGATAGTTTTAAGAAAGGAGTGGTCAGAATGATACCAAGGCAGAATACTGCAGAGAGGCCAAGAAGACTGAAAAATATCATTGGTTTGGAAATTAGGTACTCATGTAAAGAATTTTGTTTTTGTTTT
The DNA here is from genome assembly GCF_029289425.2 of Pan paniscus. Taxonomy (NCBI): domain Eukaryota; kingdom Metazoa; phylum Chordata; class Mammalia; order Primates; family Hominidae; genus Pan; species Pan paniscus. The sequence goes on along the minus strand of NC_073264.2, from coordinate 35,938,420 downwards.
TTGACATAGTCTTGCTCTGTTGCCCAGGCTGGCATGTAGTGGCACCATCACAGCTCACTGCAGCCTCGACCTCCTGGGGCTCAAGTGATCCTCCCACCTCAGCTTCCCAAGTAGCTGGGACTACAGGCGTGTGCCACCATGACCAGCTGTGAGGCAAAATTTATTTGTAAAAAGATGTGTTGGTGGGCCTGAGAGAATAAACAGCTGCTGGCATTTATTTCTCTGGCCTGGAGGAGGCAAGTTCACTTGTTGAGGGTGGGGTGTAATGTGGTAGTAAAAGTTGGAATTGTTGCTGCAGGGAATCAAAAGAGGAGCTGAGCAGAGTTGCACAGGACTGGACTGCTGAGTGGTTTTCAAAGAGCATATGCAATTTGGAGACCATTAATTTGAAATGGAACAGTACAAACAATGGTGACTTTTCTCTAGCCATACTCAGCAGCCCAAATGTAAAAGTTGACGATTATATTGATCTTGAGGCCAGGTGGCTCATGCCTGTAATCCCAGCATTTGAGAGGCTAAGGTGGGAGGATCGCTTGAGCCCAGGAGTTGAAGTCTAGCTTGGGCAGCATAGTGAGACCTCATCTCTATAAAAAAATAAATAAATAAAAGATAAGTAGATCCTGAGTATGGGAATTTGTGAGCCAGGTATGGTAAAAGAGCAGTGAGAGTTGAAGGGACCAGCAGTAAAGGTATTGGAATGGCATTCGTGGAGTGGATTGGAAAAGGAGTGAAGCAGAGGGAGTGCCGACAGACTGGAAATAAATGGAAAGGTCACAGGACTGGAGGTGTTGATGAGGTTACATTGTACATGTGGTAAAAGTGGGGAGAAAGCAGGAAGCAGTTAATTTTATATTACATAAGATTGATTGTCTTCCTCATTGCAAACAGATTTCTTGAAGGCAGGGCTTTTTGTTCACTTTAAATCTTCCACAATACCTGGGACAGTGTTTGCGTATAAGTGCTGAAAAAAAAGTTTATTAAATAGCCGCATATTACTGTATTGCCTAGTATTTATATTTATTCTATCTCTCTCTCTCTCTCTCTCTCTATATATATATATTTTTTTTTTTTTTTGAGACAGAGTTGTGTTCTGTCACCGAGGCTGGAGTGCAGTGGTGCGATATCAGCTCACTGCAACCTCCACCTCCTGGGTTCAAGTGATCCTTCTGCCTCAGCCTCCCAAGTAGCAGGGACTACAGGCATGCACCACTGCACCCAGCTAATTTTTGTATTTTTAGTAGAGATGGGGTTTCACCATGTTGGCCAGGCTGGTCTCAGACTCCTGACCTTGTGATCTGCCCACCTTGGCCTCCCAAAGTGTTGGGATTACAGGCATGAGCCACTGCGCCTGGCCAATCAAATTTTACTTCTATCATGGGGTTTTTAATTGATCATACTGTAATTACCTGAAAATAGTTTTGTAGCCCAGTTGTGGTTACCACCTTTCTTTTTTCCTCTTCCCTCCTTTACATTCCACAAATATTTGTCGAGAACTTCCATTGGGAATGTAGCAATGAACAAAACAGACAAAAACCCATGTCTTCATGGAGCTGAATTACAGTCATGAAGAGACATTTTTAAAAAGTAAAGTATATTAGGTTTTGAATAGGCATTATGAAGAAAAATGAGGGAGGAGTAGGGATTTTTGGGCTGGGAGGGGAGGATGGTTTGAGCTGCACTTTTAAATAGGGTGGCTAGGAAAGGCCTTCCTGAGGAAGACTTAAGGACTTGAAGGAAGTGAGCTGTGCAGATACGTATCTGGGGGCAGAGTGTTCCAGGCAGAGGGAACCAGCGGTTGCAAAGACTCCCTGAGACGGCAGCATGTTTGTGTGTTCAAAAAACAAGGAGGGCCAGGTGCAGTGGCTCATGCCTGTAATCCCAGCACTTGAGAGGCCAAGGTGGGTGGATCACCTGAGGTTGGGAGTTCGAGACCAGCCTGGCCAAGATGGTGAAACCTTGTCTCTACTAAAAATACAAAAATTAGCTGGGCGTGGTGTCGCACGTCTGTAATTCCAGCTACTAGGGAGACTGAGGCAGGAGAATTGCTTGAATCAGAGAGGCAGAGGTTGCAGTGAGCTGAGATCACACCACTGTACTCCAGCCTTGGCGACAGAGCAAGACTCCATCCCCCCCCTCCCCAAAAAGGAGGCCACATGGCAGGACTATAGTGAGCCAGAGGAGTGGTAAATTAGATGATATCAGATGGAGATTTTATAGTGCCTGGTAGGCCACTGTAAGGTATTCAGCTTTTCTTCAAGTGGAAACTCCTTAGATTTTAAGCAGAGAAATGATTTCTAGTTTAATGATATCATAGTAGTGGCCCTGTAGGGAATAAATTTATGAGGGGCAAGGGCTGAAGTAAGAGATCAGTTGGGAGACTATTGTAAGAGTCAAAGTTATTTTCTTTCTTCCTTCCTCTTTGCCCCATCCCATCCACTCATCCATCTCTCTACATTTGCTTTGCTGTCAAAATATGAACAACTGACTTCTTAGGGATGTTCTAAGCTAGATACTTCATAGTACACTAGTCAGTATAGTAACTAGTAGTGAATGTCTTCCTAAGTCTTTTTTTTTTTTTTTTTTGGAGGCAGTCTTGCTCTGTCTCCCAGGCTGGAGTGCAGTGGTGCAATCTTGGCTCACTGCAAGCTCTGCCTCCTGGGTTCAAGCGATTCTCCTGCCTCAGCCTCCCAAGTAGCTGGGACTACAGGTGCCCGCCACCACGCCCGGCTTATTTTTTGTATTTTTAGTAGAGACGGGTTTCACCGTGTTAGCCAGGATGGTCTTGATCCCCTGACCTCGTGATCCGCCTGCCTCAGCCTCCCAAAGTGCTGGGATTACAGGCGTGAGCCACCGCGCCTGGCCCAAGTCTTTTTTTTTTTTTTTTTTTTGAGACAGGGTCTCACTCTGTCACCCAGGCTGGAATGCAGTGGCACAATCACAGCCCACTGCAGCCTCAGTCCCCTGAGTAGCTGGGACCACAGATGTGCACCATTACACCGAGCTAATTTTTAAATTTTTTGTGGAGACACGATCTCACTATGTTGCCCATGCTGGTCTCGAACTCCTGACCACAAGTGATCCTTCTGCCTTGGCCTCCCAACGTACTGGTATTATAGGCATAAGCTACTGTGCCCAGCCTTTTACTAAGTAATTATATGTGGAACAACAGGTCACAGGTCAGGGTCTTTAAATTGTTCTTCTAATGATAGTACATTTATGTTACTTAATCCATATTTTTTTGTCATAATCTTTCTCTTGACCAGCAACACACATGTTTAACCTAGTCAGCCTCTGACAAAAGACAGTCCAATCAATGTTTATTGTTCCAGAAAAAGATTAAGCCATTGAATGTAATCTAATTAGAAATTTCTTCAAACTGAACTCACTAGTTGCAGAAAGTTGATTAAATTTTTTTAACCCGAGACAGTCTTGCTCTCTTGACCAGGCTGGAGTGCAGTGGTGCGATCTCGGCTCACTGCAGCCTCCGCCTCCTGGATTCAAGCAATTCTCCTGCCTCAGCCTCCTGAGTAGCTGGGATTACAGGCGCCCACACCACGCCCAGCTAATTTTTTTTTTCTTTTTTGTATTTTTAGTAGAAACAAGGTTTCACCATGTTGGCCAGGCTGGTCTCAAATTCCTGACTTTGTGATCCTCCCAAAGTGCTGGGATGACAGGCATGAGCCACCACACCCAGCCGATTAAATTTTTATGAAACACAAGTTGTTTGCTTGACTCCAGTCCTTAATAAAACCCTCTAAAATGATTGACTTTTTGCTAAACTGAGAAGAAAATCTGCCTGGACAATTTGTGTACATTTTATGTAATGAACACTAAATCTCACACCTGTAATCCCAGTGGTTCGGGAAGCCAAACGGGGTCAGGAGGTGGATCACTTGAACCCACGAGCTCAAGACCAGCCTGGGCAACATGGTGAGATCCCATCTCAAAAATTAGCTGGGCATGGTGATGTGTGCCTGTAGTCCCAGCTACCTGGAAGGCTGAGATGGAATGATCGCTTGATCCCAGGAGTTCAAGGTTAAAATGAGCTATGATTGTGCCACCGCATTCCAACCTGGGTAGCAGCGCAAGACTCTGTCTCTTTAAAATTAAAAAATCTACAATATATTTTATCAGATTTAAGGTGCATTTGATTGAAAGACTTTTTTTTATGTACCACTAAGGAAAAAAAATGTTGCTAGTTAAATTGTAATTTGTCATCAATTGAAAGACATTCCTGGCTGGGCATGGTGGCTCACACCTGTAATCCCAGCACTTTGGGAGGCTGAAGCAGGTGGATCATGAGGTCAGGGGATCAAGACCATCCTGGCCAACATTGTGAAACCCCGTCTCTACTAAAAATACAAAAATTAGCTGGGTGTGGTGGCACATGCCTGTAATCCCAGCTACTCAGGAGGCTGAGGCAAGAGAATCACTTGAACCCTGGAGGTGGAGATTGCAGTGAGCCAAGATCACGCCACTGCACTCCAGCCTGGTGACAGGGCGAGACTCTGCCTCAAAAAAATAAAAATAAAAAAGGACATTCCTATTTCAGATATGTTATAAAAAATATGCATCTAGAATTGATGAACCATGATAGCATGTTAACTTTTCAGTGATATTTTATACTGATGGTGGGGGGTGATTTTATTTTGGGGACTGGCTTTTCCATTATACATCTTGTTTATTAGAAATAGGACTTAGGCCAGTCATAAGTCCTATTACAGGCTCACGCCTGTAATCCTAACACTTTGGGAGGCCGAGGACGGAGGGGATTGCTTAAGCCAGGAGTTTGACAGTAGAGTGAGCAATGATTGCACCGCTGCACTCCAGCCTGGGCAACACAGCGAGACTCTGTCTCAAGGGAAAAAAAAAAGAAAAGGAAAAGACAAATGGTAGATTGAGTTAATAGCTCTTAAGGCAATATATAAATGGATAACATGCTTTAATAAGGTATACAAGAGAGAATTTAGCCAGGTGCAGTGGCTTACGCCTATAATCCTAGCACTTTGGGAGGCCGAGGTGGGAGAATCACTTAAGCCCAGGAGGTTGAGAACAGCCTGGGCAACATAGGGAGACCCTATCTCTTAAAAAATAATAATAATTAGCCAGATGTGGTGGTGTACACCTGTGGTCCCAATTGCTTAGGAGGCTGAGGCAGGAGGATCACATAAGCCTGTGAGTATGGTAGGTGGCCTATATATTTGTTAAAGCTCTTTATACTGAAAATCTGTAATTTATTGTATGTAAATTATGCCAAAATAAGTAGAATTCAAGACCAAAACCGTTAAGTGGATAGTACAGGGATATTTTATATAGATAAAAGTTACCATTTAAGAAACCAAGTGTTGTGCTATCAAAAAAAAACTAAACAATAAAGGGAAACAGTATATTTAGTATAGAAGGATAAGGAAATGGAAGAGAAAGAACTGTTTTAATAACTTGGAATAATCTTGAATTGGAAGAATAAATAACATCTTCTCAAATGTAGATATCTCTGAAAGGTATGCTTCCAAACTGATAGATCAGTAGTTAAAAAAAAAATCTGAAAGCAAAAGTGTACATAGAGATAGGAAATCTGGAAGAAAAATTTTTGAAATAGGGTCTTACGAGACTGGAGTGCAGTGGTGCCATCATAGCTCACTGCAACCTCAAACTCTTGATCTTCCTGCCTCAAGCTTCCTGAGTAGCAGAGACTACAAATGTGGGCCACCATGCCCAGCTAATTTTTTTATTTTGTAGAGACAGGTCTTGCTATGTTGCCCAGGCTGGTCTCAAACTCCTGGGCTCAAGCGATCCTCCTGCCTTGGCCTCCCAAGGTACAGGGATTCCACGCATGAGCCACCTTGGCTGGCCAAAATATTTCTTATAAATATTAAGAACAACATATTAACAGCTGAGAGGAAATTTTGACAGAATATAAAGGCAAGGAAAATCCTGAAAATGTCTGCTGGTGTATTCAGTTACAGATTTTAAGGGCCTTTGCCTGACGTTCCTGTTTTGATAGGCCTGGGATTCTGTTTCTGGTTTTGGAGTTTTTTGGGGTTTTTTTTGAGACAGGGTCTCACTTTGTCACCCAGGCTGGAGTGCATTGGCAGTTTCTTGGCTCACTGCAGCCTCGACCTCCTGAGTTCAAGCAATCCTCCTGTCTCAGCTAGCTGGGACTACAGGTGTGTCCCACCAGGCTGGGCTAATTTTTGTTTTGGTTATTGTTTTCGGGTTTTTTTAGAGATGGGGTTTTGCCATGTTGCCTAGATTGGTCTTGAACTCCTGAGCTCAAGTGTTCCAATCGCCTCAGCCTCCCAAAGTGTTAATATTATAGGTGTGAGCTGCCACACCCAGCCAGATTCTGTTTTTTTGTTTTTGTTTTTGTTTTTGTGTTGAGACGGAGTCTCGCTCTGTCTTCCAGGCTGGAGTGCAGTGGCACCATCTCACCTCACTGCAACTTCCGCCTCCCAGGTTCAAGCAGTTCGCTGCCTCAGCCTCCCGAGTAGCTGGGATTACAGGCACCTGCCACCAGGCCCAGTTAATTTTTGTATTTTTAGTAAGAGACAGGGTTTCACCATCTTGGCCACATTGGTCTGGAACTCCTGACCTCGTGATCCACCCACCTCGGCCTCCCAGAGTGCTGGTATTACAGGCATGAGCCACCACACGCGGCCCCAGATTCTGTTTTTTGTTTTTGTTTTTGTTTTTTTGAGATGGAGTCTCGCTCTTGCCCAGGCTGGAGTGCAGTGGCGCTATCTTGGCTCACTGCAAGCTCCGCCTCCTGGGTTCACGCCATTCTCCTGCCTCAGCCTCCGGAGTAGCTGGGACTTCAGTCACCCACCACCACGCCCGGCTAATTTTTTTGTATTTTTAGTAGAGACGGGGTTTCACTGTGTTAGCCAGGATAGTCTCGATCTCCTGACCTCGTGATTCACCCGCCTCAGCCTCCCAAAGTGCTGGGATTACAGACGTAAGCCACCACGCCCAGCCAGATTCTGTATTTTTAACAAGCAACCAGGTTGATTCTTATTAGGTGTGTTTTGGAAATGCTAGACTAAGCAATGAAAACCTAAGAAGTGGAGAAATGCTAGTCATTATTCCAAAACCTGTATGATAAATGAACTAGTTTCCTGTGGCTGCTGTAACAAGTTACCACAAACTTGATGGCTTAAAACTACATAAATTTATTCTCTCACAGTTCTGAAGGCCAGAAGTCAGAAATCAGTATCACCGAGCTGAAGTCAGAGAAGTCAGGATGTCAACCTGGCAGGGCCAGCTCTCCCTCCGGAGGCTCTAGGGAAGAATTCCCTGCCTCCTCCAGCTTTCAGTGGCTACCAGCAGCAGCAGTCCTTGGTTTGGTTTGTGGCTGCATTACTCTAATCTGCCTCCATGGTCACATGACCTTCTCATTAGTTATTGGAGTATTTTTTTCCTGTGTCAATTTTTTTTTTTTTTTTTTTTGGATAGAGTCTCACTCTGTCACTGGAGTGCAGTGGCGTGATCTCGGCTCACTGCCAGCTCCACCTCCCAGGTTCACACCATTCTCCTGCCTCAGCCTCCCAAGTAGCTGGGATTATAGGCATGCACCACCGCACCCAGCTATTTTAGTAGAGACGGGGCTTCTCCACATTGGTCAGGCTGGTCTCGAACTCCTGACCTCAGGTGATCCACTCACTTCGGCCTCCCAAAGTGCTGGGATTACAGGCATGAGCCACCAGTGGCACCTGGCCTCTGCCTTTTATATATAAGGATAATGTCCTGGCTCGGCGTGGTGGCTCACGCCTGTAATCCCAACACTTTGGGAGGCTGAGGCAGGTGGATCACCTGAGGTCAGGAGTTGAAGACCAGACTGGCTAACGTGGCAAAAGCCCATCTCTACTAAAAATACAAAAATTAGCTGGGCCTGGTTGTGCATGCCTGTAGTCCTAGCTACTCGGGAGGTTGAGGCAGGAGAATCACTTGAACATGGGAGGCGGAGGTTGTAGTGAGCCAAAATGGGGCCACTGCACTCCAACCTCAGGGGACAAAGTGAGACTCCATCTCAAAAAAAGATGACGTGATTGCCTTTAAGGCCCACCTGGATAATCCAGGATAATCTCAAAATCCCCATCTCAAAATCCATAATTGAATGACATCTGCAAAGTCATTTATTGACATATAAGGTAACATTTACAGCTCCTAGGAATTTGGATGTAGATACCTCCTGGGGAGCCATTGTTCAGCCTACCACGATAAACATCTTAAAAGTGGCCAGGCCTGGCTCAGTGGCTCACGTCTGTAATCCCAGGACTTTGGGAGGCCAAGGTGAAAGGATTGCCTGAGCTCGGGAGTTCAAGACCAGCCTGGGTGACATAGCGAGACCCTGTCTCTATTTAAAAAAACAAAAAGCCTGAATGTGATTAAAGAAAAAAAGGAGGCCGGACACGGTGGCTCACGCCTGTAATCCCAGCACTTTGGGAGGCCGAGGCGGGCGTATCACGAGGTCAGGAGATCGAGACCATCCTGGCTAACACGGTGAAACTCCTGTCTACTAAAAAAAATACAAAAAATGAGCCAGGCGTGGTGGTGGGTGCCTGTAGTCCCAGCTACTTGGGAGGCTGAGGCAGGAGAATGGCGTGAACCTGGGAGGCGGAGCTTGCAGTGAGCCGAGATTGTGCCACTGCACTCCAGTCTGGGTGACAGAGCAAGACTCAGTCTCCAAAAAAGAAAAAAGGGAACAGATTTCTCTTTTTTTTTTTTTTTTTTGAGACAGTGTCTTACTGTTTTGCCAGGCTGGAGTGTAGTGGCACAATCTCTGCTCAGTGCAACCTCCGCCTCCCAAGTAGCTGGGACTACAGGTGTGCGCCACTATGCCCAGCTAATTTTGGTATTTTTAGTAGAGATGGGGTTTCACCATGTTGACCAGTATGGTCTCAATCTCTTGACCTCATGATCCACCTGCCTTGGCCTGCCAAAGTGCTGGGTTTATAGGTGTGAGCCACCGCACCCGGCCTCCCCCCCCCTTTTTTTTTTTTTTTGAGACAGGGTTTGGCTCTATTGCCCAGGCTGGAGTGCAGTGGCATGATTTCAGCTCACTGCAACCTCCACCTCTTGGGCTCAAGCCATTCCCCACACCTCAGCCTCCCAAGTAGCTGGGACTACAGGTGTACAACATGTGCCCGGCTAATTTTTGTATTTTTTGTAGAGATGGGGTTTTGCCGTGTTGGCCAGGCTAGTCTCAGATTCCTGAGCTCAAGCAATTCGAATGCCAAGGTGGGCAGATCACTTGAGGTCAGGAGTTCAAGACCAGCCTGGCCAACATGGCAAAACCCCTTCTCTACCAAAAACTACAAAAATAGCTGGATGTGGGGGCGCACGACTATAATCCCAGCTACTCAGGAGGCTGAGGTGGGAGAATCACTTGAACCTGGGAGGCAGAGGTTGTAGTGAACAGAACACTGCACTCCAACCTGGGTAACAGAGTGAGACCCTGTCTCAAAAACAAAAAATAAAATTATATATATATATATATATATATATATATATATATATACACACACACACGTATATATATTTGAAATCATTGAGTAAACAATTTTGTATTTGCATTCAGCATTTTGTTCATTTACAATGTAATTAAAATTTGAGATACTAATGACCAGGTGAGATTCTCTAAGTCCTAGGTTTTACAACTAGAGTACTGTCTTTGAAACAGTCTATTTCATGTCTTTGCAGCTGGCTAAGACTTTGAGTGTTTTGACTCTTTCCTAAGTCTCAAAATTACCCAAACAAGTTATTTATTGTTTAAAGAGTAAGAAAAACAGATGAAGTTTAAAAATTAATAAGTAGAAGAGTCTTCTTATAGATGAGAAAGTGGAAGCACTAAATAGGAAATATATTTATTTCTTCAAATGTAGTTTATGGAGTTACTTATTGAGTACTTACTGTATGTTAGTATTTTTCTTAGCACTTTACATTAATATGTTTAATTATATTTGATAGTTTCATTGTATATTCCTGAATATAGAGAGGCAGGAGTTAAAATTGTTGCTTGATAGTCTTTTTATTATTTTTCTTGTGCTTCAAGGCAGACACATTCCTTAATTTTAGAGCACTTGAACTTAGATGGACCACTTTCTTGGAAAATAGGGTTTTTTTTTTTTTTTGAAGAAGGTTTTTTTTTTTTTTTTTTTTTTGAGACGGTTTTGCTCTGTCATCCAGGCTGGAGTTCAGTGGCATGATTACTGCTCACTGTAGCCTTGACCTAGGCTCAAGCAAGCCTCCTGCCTCAGCCTCCTGTGTACTGAGACCACAGGTGTGCACCACCATATCTGGCTATTTTCTTTTTTTTTTTTTTTTTCAATTTCTGTAGAGACAGGGTCTTGTTATGTTTCCCAGGGTGGTCTTGAATTCCTGGGCTCAGTCAGTCCTCCCGCTTCAGCCTCCTAAAGTGCTGGGATTATAGACATGAGCCATCACATCTGGCTGAAAAGAGTTTTCTTTTTGAAATAAACTGTAACTAAACTATAATAAATCATGATTAACTCAGTGACTTACATAAAGCAGAATATAGTTGAATACTATAAAATGAAAATTCTAGAATTGAATACTATAGAATTAAGGTAATAGCGTTGCCCAAAGCAGCTGCTTCAAAATGTATATAGTATGTATGTTAAATGGACATGAGTACTTCTTTAGACTTAATAATCTTTTGTTATTTTTGTTTTGTTTTTGCATTGTCTTGTCTAAGAGAAAAAATGTAATGATATAAAACATGATTTTCATGAAGATACTGGTTTTCTTTTTCTAGCTTAAAGCAATAAATGTAGATCTTCAAAGTGATGCTGCTCTGCAGGTGGACATTTCTGATGCTCTTAGTGAGCGGGATAAAGTAAAATTCACTGTTCACACAAAGGTAAATGTAATTTTGTACTTTCTATTATTTTAGCCATTTATTATACTACATATGTGATATGTTGACCAGACTTGGGTTTTAAACATAATTGGAAAGAAACTATTTTAACAAAAATAGGTGTAGGAAAATGCACTTTTTTTTTTTTTTTTTTTTTTTTTGAGACGGAGTCTTGCTCTGTCGCCCAGGCTGGAGTGCAGTGGCGCGATCTCGGCTCACTGCAAGCTCCTCCTCCCGGGTTCACGCCATTCTCCTGCCTCAGCCTCCAGAGTAGCTGGGACTACAGGCGTCCACCACCATGTCTGGCTAATTTTTTGTATTTTTTTCTTTTTTTAGTAGAGACGGGGTTTCACTGTGTTAGCCAGGATGGTCTCGATCTCCGACCTTGTGATCCGCCCAAAGTGCTGGGATTACAGGCGTGAGCCACCGCACCCAGCCAAAAATGTACTTTTTTTAGATTAATATTCTGAGAATCAGAACCTAGACAGAAGGCAAATTTAATTTTTTTCCAAATTTTTATTAGTATCTTTTACCATTCTTGTTACTTTCAATTTCATTGTTCTTTCTGTTAGTCAAATTACTGTCTTACAAATAATTATTATTACTATTCTTTTTGAGACAGAGTCTCTGTCATCCAGGCTGGAGTGCAGTGGCATGATCCTGGCTCACTCACTGCAACCTCTGCCTCCTGGGTTCAAGAAGTTCTCCTGTCTCAGCCTCCTAAGTAGCTGGGACTACAGGCACAAGCCACGACGCCCGGCTAATTTTTGTATTTTTAGTAGAGATGGGTTTCACCTTATTGATCAGGATGGTCTCAAACTCCTGACCTCAGGTGATCCAACCCACCTCGGCCTTCCAAAGTGCTAGGATTACAGGCGTGAGCCACCGTGCCCAGCCACAAATTATTATTTTTATTAGATTTCAGTTCTTGAGCACATTTTCAAATTGCAGATTTCTTTCCTTTGTTTGAATAGTTGAGTTTGATATATATTAATGACATAACTTTTAAGTAACTGTAGCAGTACAATATAATAAGCCTGTCAACTTACTTTCCCAACAATCCGAAGATAATTTTGTCCAGATAGCTCAGAGTTTTATGGTAGACTTAAAGGACACTAATGGTCTTGAAATAAGATGAATTTTTTTAAATGATAGAAAATATTTATTAAAAACTTTTTAAGGCCAGACACAGTGGCTCATACCTGTAATCCCAACACTTTGGGAGGCCGAGGCAGGATGATTGCTTGAGTCCAAGAGTTCAAGACCAGCCTGGGCATCTTAGTGAGACCTCATCTTTACAAAAAATAAAATTAGCCAGGTGTGGTGGTTCGTACCTGTAGTCCCAGCTACTCGGAGGCTGAGGTGGGAGGATTGCTTGAGCCTGGGAGGTTGAGGCTGCAGTGAGCCGAGATTGTTCCACTGCACTCCAGCCTGGTGGCAGAGCAAGACCCAGTTTCAAAAAACTTTTTAGTGTAAATTTGATTTTTATTCAAGAAAATCTCTATCTTTACAGAGTTCATTGCCAAATTTTAAACAAAACGAGTTTTCAGTTGTTCGGCAACATGAGGAATTTATCTGGCTTCATGATTCCTTTGTTGAAAATGAAGACTATGCAGGTTATATCGTAAGTATTGAGACTCCATTTTAATTCCATTTTCTAGGAGGTTTTAGGTACTTTGTTATGTTTTGGAATCTTGTTTAGCATTTTTTGTGAACTGTTTTTTTGTTTTGTTTTGTTTTGTTTCTGAGATGGAGTCTCACTCTGTTGCCCAGGCTGGAGTGTAGTGATGCAGTCTCGGCTCACTGCAACCTCTGCCTCCCGGGTTCAAGCAATTCTCCTGCCTCAGCCTCCCAAGTAGCTGGGATTACAATAATGCACCAACACACCCAGCTAATTTTTGCATTTTTAGTAGAGACAGGGTTTCACCATGTTGGCCAGGCTGGTCTTGAACTCTTAACCTCAGATGATTCACCCACCTTGGCCTCCCAAAGTGCTGAAATTACAGGCGTGAGCCACCGTGCCCGGCCCTGTTATGTTTTTTAGAGACAGAGTCTCACTTGTGTTGCTCAGGCTGGAATGCAATGGCGTGATCTTTGTTCACTGCAACCTCTGCCTCCTGGATTCAGGCGATTCCCCTGCCTCAGTCACCTGAGTCGCTGGGATTACAGGCACCCACCACCATGCCCGGCTAATTTTTTGTTGTTTTTTAAGTAGAGACGGGATTTCACCATGTTGGCCAGGCTGGTCTCGAACTCCTGACCTCAGGTGATTCCCCCTGCCTCGGCCTCCCAAAGTTCTGGGATTACAGGCATGAGCTGCCACACTCAGCCTGATACGTTTTTTTAAATTGTCAGTTATGAAACGCCGCACTCAGCCTGATATGTTTTTTTAAATTGTCAGTTATGAAACATGTTTCGTTACCACCTTTTATCCTGAAGTGTTTTCTTAGGGGATGTGGGGTATGTTACATTCCCTCATTTAAACTTAATTTCTTACCATTTGTTAGAATTGAAATGGGCTTGTCCTAGGGATTAAGGAGATGTGACAAACCATACTGGTTTTAAAACCATGGTTGGGGCTGGGCGCGGTAGCTCATGCCTGTAATCCCAGCACTTTGGGAGGCCGAGGCGGGTGGATCATGAGGTCAGGAGTTCAAGACCAGCCTGGCCAAGATGGTAAAACCTTGTCTCTCCTAAAAATATTTTTTAAAATTAGCTGGGCGTTGTGGCTGGTGCCTGTAATCCCAGATACTTGGAAAGCTGAGGCAGAATTGCTTGAACCTGGGAGGCAGAGGTTGCAGTGAGTCAAGGTCCCACCACTGCACTCCAGCCTGTGTGACAGAGCGAGCCTCCGTCTCAAAAAAGAAAAAGAAAAAACCATAGTTGGACAGATACTTAAGAGTTGGAAGTCTCGGCCGGCCACGGTGGCTGACGCCTGTGGCTGGGAGGCCGAGGCGGGTGGATCATCTGAGGTCAGGAGTTTGAGACCAACCTGACCAACATGGAGAAACCGCATCTCTACTAAAAATACAAAATTGGCCAGGCATGGTGGCACATGCCTGTAATCCCAGCTACTCGGGAGGTGGAGGCAGGAGAATCACTTGAACCCAGGAGGCAGATGTTGTGGTGAGCTGAGATTACGCCATTGCACTCCAGGTTGGGCAACAAGAGCAAAACTCCATCCCCCCCCCCCAGAAAAAAAGAAGAGTTGGAAGTGTCTTTAAGAGGTTAACTAGCCCAGGTGCAGTGGCTCACGCCTGTAATCCCAGCACTTTAGGAGCCTGAAGTGGGGGGATCACCTGAGGCCAGGAGTTCAAGACCAGCCTGGCCAACATGGCGAAAACCCGTCTCTACCAAAATTACAAAAATTAGTTGGGCGTGGTGTCGTGCGCTTATAATCCCAGCTACTCCAGCCTGGGAAACAGAGCAAGACTCCGTCTCCAAAAAAAAAAAAAAAAAAGAAGATTATATAACTTTTTTTTTTTGGAGACAGGGTCTTCCTCTAGAGTGCAGCGGTGCGATTTTGGCTCACTGCAACCTCCGACTCCCAGGTTCAAGCGATTCTCATGCCTCAGCCTCCCGAGTCGCTGGGATTACAGGTGCTTGCCACCAGGGCCAGCTAATTTTTGTATTTTTGGTAGAGATGGGATTTTATCATGTTGGCCAGGCTGGTCTTGAACTCCTGACCTCAGGTGATCCGCCCACCTCAGCCTCCCAAAGTGCTGGGATTACAGGCGTGAGCCATTGCGCCTGGCCAAAACTTAATTTCTACAACTAGTCAAGTTCTCCAATCTGAATTTGGGTGCTCCTGGTGTTCAGCTCATTCTGGATACCCTTAGCTTTCCCAGACACAGTCTTCTATGGTGGCAGTAGTACAGTGCTTCAAGAAATGAAAATTTCCTTAAAATTAGTGATTTGGTCCTGTTACAGATTCCACCAGCACCACCAAGACCTGATTTTGATGCTTCAAGGGAAAAACTACAGAAGCTTGGTGAAGGAGAAGGGTCAATGACGAAGGAAGAATTCACAAAGATGAAACAGGAACTGGAAGCGTAAGTGATTTTTTTATTTTTTTGTTTTTTATTTTTTGGTTGTTGTTGCCTTTGTTAATTGTGCTTGCTTTAATGCCTTTTTTGGTGTTTTCTGATATCCCATCATTAAACCCTTTCTGGAAGATGCAGGTTTAAGTCATACAACCAGTATTAATGATCATGATCAGAGCCTACAGGAAAATTATAGAATAATTGTCTCCACTGTAAAGTTATTTAAATTCATATTTGAAATAGACCCTGAAAGTTGAAAATGGAAGATCCAAAAGCTTCTTTTAAAAAGGTAAAAGGTCCAGTCTGTCTTTGGACTTAAGGGGAAAAAGAAATAGAGAACATGACTTTTTAAAGTAGAATAGTCATTTTTTTTTTTTTTTCTATTTACAAAGCCTTAGTCACTACCAACCTAGTTCTCGTTTTTCAATATGGACATATTGCCATACTTCTCAAAAGAGAATGTACTGAGCAACTGCATATATTCTGTTTTCTTAAAAACTGCGTATGTATGTAGTGTGAATTATCACAGTTTTTTCAAGAAACTAATACATTTCTAGTATATATGAAGCTAATAGTCATTTAATGAAAAACAGTTTTTAACTATTCTTTAGTTACTTTGCTTCTATATTCTTTTCCCTTTGGGCAGAAGCCACAGGCAGAGAAAAGAAGAAAGGGAAATTATGTACAGGTTGAGTATCACTTATGCAGAATGCCTGGGAGTGCATTTTGGATTTTAATTTTTTTTTTTTTGGAGTATTTGCATTATACTTACTGGTTGAGCATCCCTAATCTGAAATGTTCTGATGAATATTTCCTTTGAGCATCATGTCTTTGTTTAAAAAATTGCAGATTTTGGAGTACTTTGGATTTCAGATTTTCGGGTAGGGATACTCAACCCATATTTCGTTTTTAGTGTATTTGCTGAAAACACAGAATCTTTCCCCTTTCGTTAAACATTTGGAGTAATTTTGGATTTGCTGGATATGTTTCTCTATTTTGAGAGTTGTACAAGGAAATAATTTTCCTTAGTTATCACCTCTGTCACTTTTTCTGGTCATTTCTCCCCTTCATGCATTTCCTCTTCTCTTCTTCCACTAGTTTTAGTTTTTAGTTATATATTCACACTGCTACTATACTTCTCTTCAGGATGCTAAACTCTTGAAAAGATAAATCAGCAAAGCAGGTCTTAGTTGCAAGCAGTGGTCTGATAGCAGACAGATATATATTCAAAGTTTATAAGACTGAAAATTGGAAATGAGCAGAGCACATTAATATCGAAGAATCTGTGATTTTCCAGTGGCCCTGATCATGATTCTTTTGTGGTCTGGTTAGGGGTTGGATAACAGAGAACCTTGGGTTTATTCTACTGCTACCTCCATCCTCTGCATCCTTCTTTTTTGTCTTCACTGAATGACTACCCTCACAGAGATCAAACTTCTCCCAACATTGGTCCTGCTGGTTTGCTGGTATGTAAAACTTATCCTTCTTGCACGTAGTTGAAGCAAGAATATCAAGCCTTTTCCTTGAATGTTTTTTTTTTTTTTTTCCCCAAACTGACATGTATTACTTTGTGGTCTCTGGGATTCACTGCTGGTATTAAAATATTTTAAACACATTTCTTTGGTGTAATGGCAAAAAAAATTAGTTTCTTCATAGTGTGTTTCTTGTGTGTTTGGGTAATTAGATGAAAATAATTATTAATGTTGAAAATATGCTCACCGAGGTTTGGGTTTTAATTTTTTTTGTACTAAGTTGTTTAAAAGCAGTCATTGGATATTGAATCATTAAGATTGTATCAAATAATTTGTAGCACACTTTCTGTAGAGCTGAGAACAAGCAGCCCTATAGTTAACTTTAACATCAACTCGCATAAGTAAGAAAAATTTGTAAAACTTAAAAATATTAACATTTAGATATAAATATTATTAACTGGCATGAAACCTTTTTCAAAGCTGGGTTTTATGTATTTCATTAACAGTTCAACTAAAACCCTTGTTTACATGAATTATATCTTTGTATCTCTGATTTGCATTCGGAATAATCCAAAGAGTATTTTCTGAAAAAAATTGTTGCAGGTGACTTTTTAGTTGATGGAGTTTTTTACCTTTAATTTTGTATATTGTTTCTAGTGAATATTTGGCAATATTCAAGAAGACAGTTGCGATGCATGAAGTGTTCCTGTGTCGTGTGGCAGCACATCCTATTTTGAGAAAAGATTTAAATTTCCATGTCTTCTTGGAATATAATCAAGATGTGAGTATCACATTGATTGGTGGTCAAGTTTTCTTTTTCTTCTTCTTTTTTTTTTTTTTGAGACGGAATCTCGCTCTGTCTTCCAGGCTGGAATACAGTGGCATAGTGGCATGATCTTGGCTCACTGCAAGCTCCGCCTCCCGGGTTCATGCCATTCTCCTGCCTCAGCCTCCCTAGTAGCTGGGACTACAGGCGCCCGCCACCACGCCCAGCTAATTTTTTCTATTTTGAAGTAAAGACGGTGTTTCACCGTGTTAGCCAGAATGGTCTCGATCTCCTGACCTCATGATCCGCCCACCTCGGCCTCCCAAAGTGCTAGGATTACAGGCGTGAGCCATAGCGCCCAGCCCAAGTTTTCTTTTTTTTTTTGAGACGGAGTCTCGCTCTGTCAGCCAGGCTGGAGTGCAGTGGCGTCATCTCAGCTCACTGCAAGCTCCGCCTCCCGGGTTCATGCCATTCTCCTGCCTCAGCCTCCCGAGTAGCTGGGACTACGGGCGCCCGCCACTATGCCCTGCTAATTTTTTGTATTTTTAGTAGAGTCAGGGTTTCACTGTGTTAGCCAGGATGGTCTCGATCTCCTGACCTCGTGATCCACCCACCTCGGCCTCCCAAAGTGCTGGGATTACAGGTGTGAGCCACCGTGCCCGGCCCCAAGTTCTCTTTTTAAAGAGTCATTGGAAAAGGCAAGAGTAGTTAGAAAAGGCTCAAGGTCTTTTTTTAGAATGTTTGTATTTTTCTTTTTTTTTTTTTTGAGACAGAGTCTTGCTCTGTCGTCCAGGCTGAAGTGCCGTGGCGCAGTCTCGGCTCACTGTGACCTCCTCCTCCCAAGTTCAAGTGATTCTCGTGCCTCAGCCTCCCGAGTAGCTGGGACTACAGGCGCATGCCGCCATGCCCAGCTAATTTTTTTTTTTTTTTTTTTTTTAAGACAGTTTCGCTCTTGTTTCCCAAGCTGGAGTGCAATGGCGCGATCTCAGCTCACCCACAACCTCTGCCTCCTTGGTTCAAGCAATTCTTCTGCCTCAGACTCTAAAGTAGCTGGGATTACAGGAATGCGCCACCATGCCAAGATAATTTTTGTATTTTTAGTAGAGACGGGGTTTCTCCATATTGGTCAGGCTGGTCTCAAACTCCCGGCCTCAGGTGATCCTCCCACCTTAGCCTCCCAAAGTGCTGGGATTACATGCATGAGCCACTGCGCCCGGCCTAATTTTTGTATTCTTAGTAGAGATGGAGTTTCACCATGTTGGCCAGGCTGGTCTCAAACTCCTGACCTCAGGTGATCCACCCGCCTCAGCCTCCCAAAGTGCTGGGATTAGAGGCGTGAGCCGCACCTGGCCTGTTTGTATTTTTCAAGTTAGTTTAAGTGACACTTTTTCAGTAGTAATGCAGTTATTTCAGTAGAACTTGAGTAGATTAATTGACAGAATGATAGTTAAGCATGTTACTAGCCAGGCATGGTGGCTCATGCCTGTAACCTGTAATCCCAGCACTTTGGGAGGCCAAGCCGGGCAGATCACCTGAGGTCAGGAGTTCGAGACGAGCCTGGCCAACATGGTGAAACCCCATCTGTACTAAAAATACAAAAATTATCTGGGCATGGTGGTGGGCGCCTGTAATCCCAGCTACTCGGGAGGCTGAGACAGGAGAATCACTTGAACCTGGGAGGCGGAGGTTGCAGAGAGCCAAGATGGTGCCATTGCACTCCAGCCTGGGGGACAAGACTGAAATTCCCATCTCAAAAAATAAAAATAAAAAATAAAAAAATCATGTTACTACAAGGGACACTGATTTTTTTTGTAATCCTTAATTGCAAACCTCTTAAGAAGTAGGAGCCAGGCACGGTGGCTCAGCCTATAATCCAGCACTTTGGGAGGCCGAGGTGGGCGGATCACGAGGTCAGGAGTTTGAGACCAGCCTGGCCAATATGGTGAAACCGCGTCTCTACTTAAAATACAAAAATTAGCTGGGCTTGGTGGCGCATGCCTGTAGTCCCAGCTACTCAGGAGACTGAGGCAAGAGAATCGCTTGACCCCGGGAGGCGGAGGTTGCAGTGAGCCAAGGTTGCACCACTGCATTCCAGCCTGGGTGACAAAGCGAGACTCCGTCTCAAAAAAAAAAAAAAAAAAAAAAAAGAAATAGGGTTATCACATTGACTAATGTTTCTTAAATTTGAGTTTGGAGTCTTCCGAAACCTTGTGGAGAATTCCAAGGAGGTGATTGAGCTAAAGAATTCCAGATTCGGGTAAATTATTGACTCTGGATCTGTTTAACTGACCATTGGTGCTGATCACTCTTTATTTTTTCCTTCCCTGCCTAAAAACTCTTTTTTTTTTTTTTGAGGCAGAGTCTCTGTCGCCCAGGCTGGAGTGCAATGGCACTGTATCAACTCACTACAACCTCTGCCTCCCAGGTTCAAGCGACTCCTCTGCCTCCACCTCCCGAGTAGCCACCATACCCGGCTAATTTTTGTATTTTAATAGAGACAGGGTTTCACCATATTGGTCAGGCTGGTCTCAAACTCCTGACCTCAGGTGATCTGCCTGCGTCGGCCTCCCAAGGTGCTGGGATTACAGGTGTGAGCCACCACGCCTGGCCGAGGTGGTTGCACTTTAAAGATTTCTTCGTTCATAGTGCTGGCAAAAAATTTTTTACTGAATGACTGATACAAATCTTGGAACCTGTGTTTGGATGACAAGATTAATTCATAATTTTTGCAGAAAATAAATATAGCATAGTGCTCATGTACAGGTTAACCTCAAGATCAAAGAATTTGGGCCAGTTGTAGTAAGTCACACCTTTAATCCCAGTACTTTGGGAGGCTGAGGCAGGAGGATTGCTTGAGCCAAGGAGTTCAAGACCAGCCTGGGCAACATAGTGAGACCCTGTCTCTTTTTTAAAAAAAAAAAAGAAGAAGAAAGAAAAATGCCGGGTGCGGTGGCTCATTCCTGTAATCCCAACACTTGGGAGGCCAAGGCAAGGTATTCACTTGAGGCCAGGAGTTCAAGACCAGCCTGGGCAACATGGTGAAACCCCTGTCTCTACTAAAAACGCAAACATTAGCTGGACGTGGTGGCGCTCGCCTGTAATCCCAGCTACTTGGGAGGCTGAGACATGAGAATCACTTGAATGTGGGAGGCGGAGGCTGCAGTGAGCTGAGATTGTGCCACAGCATGGGTGACAGAGTGATATTCTGTCTCAAAAGAGAAAAAAGAGAAAAGAAACTAAAATTTTTGAGTAAGAATGAGATGCTCAAAATTTGATTTTAGAAAGCTGTCCCAGGCAACAGAATGGATTGGAATAAGATGAGAATTATTAACTAATACTTCAGTCTAGGAAAGAGATGATGAAGACTTTTACTGGAGAGTAGGAGTGGAAAGGGACAGTTTTAAGTCATTTGCTGTTAGAATTTGAGCTATGAAGAAAGGAAGAAGTTATAAAAATTTCAAGATTTTAATGAGAACTATGGAATTTTAGGGAACATGTCGGAGTCAGAAAGACTGTTTGGATGAAGGGGCCACAAATCAAAAGAGGGAAGACAGAAATTTTGGAGATCAGATTTTTTTTTTTTTTTTTTTTTTTTTTGAGACAGAGTCTTGCTCTGTTGCCCGGGCTGGAGTACAGTGGTGTGATCTCCGCTCAGTGCAACCTCTGCCTCCCAGGTGCAAGCGATTCTCCAGCCTCAGCCTCCCGAGTAGCTGGGATTACAGGCACATTTCACCATGCCCGGCTAATTTAGACGGAGTTTCGCTCTTGTTGTCCAGGCTGGAATGCAATGGCGTGATATTGGCTCATGGCAACCTCTGCCTCCTGGGTTCAAAAGATTCTCTTGCCTCAGTCTCCCTAGTAGCTGGGATTATAGGTGGATGCCACGACGCCCAGCTAGTTTTAGTATTTTTAGTAGAGACAGGGTTTCACCATGTTGATCAAGGCTAGTTTCGAACTCCTGACCTCAGGTGATCCACCCGCCTTGGCCTCACAAAGTGCTGGGATTACAGGCGTGAGCCACCGTGCCCAGCCCAGAGATTAGATTATAATGAGCACTGTGTTAGACTCATCTAATGTGAGGTTACAGTTACAGTCTCTGTGTAAGGAAATGATGTGGGCAATTGGATATAACATATAAAGTTAAGGAAAGAGCTTATGGGTAGTATTCTAGTCTGTTTGGCTGCTATAACAAAATACCTTAGACTGGGTAATTTATAAACAACAGAATTTATCATTTACATTCTGGAGAATGGGAAGCCCAAGATCAGGGTGCTAGCAGATTGCGTGTCTGGTGAGGGCCCTCTGCTTCATAGGTGGCCCTTTTTGTTGTGTCCTCACATAGCAGAAGGAAGGGGCAAGAGGGTAACATTCCCTCAGCCTCTTTTATAAGGACTAATCCCATTTATGAAGGCTCTACCCTCATGACCTAATCACTTCTCAAAAGCCCCACCTATTTTTAAGAGACAGAGTCTTGCTGTATTGCCCAGGCTGAAATGCAGTGGCTATTCACAGGTGCAGTTGTAGCACATTGAAGCCTCAAACTCCTGGCGTCAAATGATCCTCCCACCTCAGCCTCCCAAGTAGCTGGGACTCCAAGCAGGAGCCGCTGTGCCTGGCTCAGGCCCACCTCTTCTTAATTATGATGACCTTGGGGGTTAAGCTTCAAGATATGGGCCAGTCGTGGTGGCTCATGCCTGTAATCCCAGCACTTTGGGAGGCCAAGGTGGTTGAATCACCTGAGGTCAGGAGTTCAAGACCACTCTGACCAACACAGTGAAATCCCATCTCTACTAAAAATAGTTGGGCATGATGGTACATGCCTGTGGTCCCAGCTACTCGGGAGGCTGAGGCAGGAAAATTGCTTGAACCCAGAAGGCAGATGTTGCAGTGAGCCGAGATCACGCCACTGCACTTCAGCCTTGGATGACAGAGGGAGACAGTGTCTCAAAAAAAAATTTTTTTCAGCCTGTGAACTTTAGGGGAACACATACATTCAGACCATAGCAGGTAGTGATAGAGATCTGTGAGTCATTTACATAAAGGTGAGCATTGAAGCAATGGAAGTACATGGGAATTAGATGGATTGCTCCTTTATGGGGCACCCTGATACAGCAAGTGCTAGGAGTCAAAGAGTTAGCTGCTGCTTGTTGGTTTTGCCCTTGGATAACCATTCATTTGTTCAAAGTCATCTTTTTTGTGTCCCTTGTGCTATAAATTGCTGACCCCAAAAGCCAGACGAGATACTTGGATGAGTTCAGAGTTCCAAATGTATAGGATATATATTCAGAGTTATTGCGGAATCATACAATGGTATATTGTGCCCCAATAAATTTCACATGTTTAAAGGAACTCCCGAGCTAAAATTTTAATTGTCTATTAAAATTTTATATAGCAGTGTTTGACAAAATATGGTGAGAGGGCTGCTTGCAACAGAATTATCAGATATGCTCATAAAATGTGAAATATCTAGGCCTTCTTGTAGACCAGCTGAACCTGAATCTTTGAGAGTGAGTCCTGAATATCTATATTATTACCAAACTCCTTTTTTATGCCCTAAAATTTGAAAATCATTGATGTGCATGATGAAATTGCCAGTTTATTAAGATTAAAAACTAGGATCCTTTTGAGATTGCCATTTAAATATCAAAGAATAAAGGAGGCACTGCTTTCCATTTGTAACCTTAAAAATGTTAAATTACCTTTCTTTCAGTTGAGTGTGCGAGGAAAAAATAAAAAAGAGAAACTTGAAGACTTCTTTAAAAACATGGTTAAATCAGCAGATGGAGTAATCGTTTCAGGAGTAAAGGTAAGATTTTATTTGATTAACTGTGGTATTAGTTGAGACTTCTTTTAAAAGGGAGATAGATTGAGATTTCAAATGTGCAGAATTAGAGTAAAAGACATTTGGACGGTTAGAATCTTCAGTCCTAGGAACAGGAGGAATCCTCCTGACCTAGATTCCTCTCTTTAGAGCGTTCCCTTCTGCAACGGATGAGAAGTCTTAAGCCAAGGGAATTTGCCCAACTGAAGCCCACACCCCTTCCCTTCACATCAGACCAGGTTCCAGGTTTCTAGAATCCCCTGTTTCCCTACCGAAATCCCAAGCCTTGCAGTTCCTATATGGGCAACTTCCTGAGTTCATGCCATTCACGTGTATTCCATGAGTGGTTAAGGGGTTACCATGGGGCAGGTGGGTGGAGGGGAGGGATAGTGTGCAATTTGGAATGTCCACCCACATGCACATGAAGTCCTCCTAGATGCAGGACAGACAGAGCTGCAGAGTTTACCAAGAGGTACTGCTTCTGTTTTTACATTTAACATTTAGCCTTGGAAATGTTAGGGGCAGACCTAGGTTCAGCTTTGGAGTTAGAAGATCTCAGTTGAGGCCGGGCAAGGTGGCCCATGCCTGTAATCCCAGCACTTTGGGAGGCCAAGGTGGGTGGATCATTTGAGGTCAGGAGTTTTCGAGACCAACCTGGTCAACATGGTGAAACCCTGTCTCTACTAAAAATGCAAAAATTAGCTGGGTGGTAGTCCTGCATGCCTGTAATCCCAGCTACTCGGGAGGCTGAGGAACCTAGGAGGTGGAGGTTGCCATGAGCTGAGATTTTGCCACTGCACTCCAGCCTGGGCGACAGTGAGAACCTGTCTCTGTTGTCCTTGGGAAAAGTTACTTTCTTTTCTTTTTCTGGATCTCAGTTTTTCCATTTTCTCTCTCTCTTTTTTTTTTTTTCCTGAGATAGAGTCTTGCTTTGTTGCCCAGGCTGGAGTGCAGTGGCATAATCTCGGCTCACTGCAACCTCCGCCTCCCAGGTTCAAGCAATTCTCCTGCCTCAGTCTCCTGAGTAGCTGGGATTACAGGCACGTGCCACCACGCCTGGCTAATTTTTGTATTTTTAGTAGAAACGGGGTTTCACCATGTTGGCCAGGCTGGTCTCGAACTCTTGACCTCGTGATCTGTCTGCCTTGGCCTCCCAAAGTGCTGGGATTACAGGTGTGAACCACTGCGCCCAGCCAGATTTTCCATTTTCAAAATAGGGTTAATAATACCACCCACCTTACTTACTTATTAAAAAGATTGAATGAGATAATATGTGTGGAAAACACCTATATTTTTCTTTTTTCTTTTTTTTCTTTTTTTTTTTTGGAGACAGAATCTCACTCTATCGCCCAGGCTGGAGTGCGGTGGCACGATCTTGGGCTACTGCAAACTCCGCCTCCTGGGTTCACACCATTCTGCCTCAGCCTCCGGAGTAGCTGGGACTACAGGTGCCCGCCATCACGCCCAGCTAATTTTTTTGTATTTTTAGTATAAATGGGGTTTCACCGTGTTAGCCAAGATGGTCTCCATCTCCTGACCTCGTGATCCGCCCACCTTGGCCTCCCAAAGTGCTGGGATTACAGGCGTGAGCCACCGCGCCCGGCCAAAAACACCTATACTTTTCTTAATGATGTTCTAAAAATGGTATAAGAGTTGATTTATCTGAAGATTCTTACCATTAAAATATGAGAAAAATGTTTATATTATCAAGCAAATACTAGGAAAAAAAGAATGCTGCTTTGTCATCATTGCCTGTTTTTATAGACACATCCATAATAAAATCGGTGTGTAGAGTACTATTTGATTTATACTCTGATTTTTCAGAGACAGGTCAGTGGATACTTGACAGTGCATGTGCTGTGGCTGCTTTCCAAGAAGCACTCAGCTTACTTCCATTTGATGCTGCTTATGCATTAATATCAACCATTTTTCTTAGCCATTAAATGTAAACCACTATGTTGATTATAATTTTGATAATTTTATTAATAGAATAATAACATTTTTGAACACTTATAATGTGTTGATTGGTAGCCCACATTTTCTTGTGTGATCTTAATAACCCTGCCAGTTAGTTTTATCCATATTTTTACAATTAAGAAAACTGTGGCCGGGCACAGTGGCTCACGCCTATAATTCTAGCACTTTGGGAGGCCAAGGCAGGCGGATCACCTGAGGTCGAGAGTTTGAGACCAGCCTGACCAACATGGAGAAACCCTGTCTCTACTAAAAATACAAAATTAGCCAGGCATGGTGGCACGTGGCTGTAATCCCAGCTACTCGGGAGGCTTTTGAGGCAGGAGAATTGCCTGAACCCCGGAGGCAGAGGTTGCAGTGAGCCAAGATTGTGCCATTGCACTCCAGCTTGGGCGAAAGAGAGAGAGGGAACTGTTACATATTATGAATTATGAATTTTATTTTAATATTTATTTTTTATTTTATTTTGCATTTTGAGACAGGGTCTTGCTCTGTTGCCTTAGGCTGCTGTGCAGTGCCCCAATCTCGGCTCACTGCAACCTCTGCCTCCCAGGCTCAGGCGATCCTCCCACTTCAACCTCCCAAGTAGCTGGAACTATAGGTACGTGCCATCACACCCAGCTAATTTTTGTATTTTTTGTAGAGACAGAGTTTTGCCATGTTGCCCAGGCTGAACTCCTGGGCTCAAGTGATCTGCCCACCTCGGCCTCCCCAAAGTGCTGGGATTACAGGTGTGAGCCACTGTATCCAGCTGAATTACAGATTTCAGTCACATTTTGTCAGTACTGACTCTTGCTGCTTGTGTTCTGTTGATATGGGTCCCCAATTATATCCTGTCAGCAGATGCTTTTTCACTTAATGATTGGTAATGTAGAAGGGGGTAAAATACTATTAATTTTATTTTTGTGCCAGGTGCAGTGGCTCACTCCTGTAATCCTAACACTTTGGGAGGCTGAGGCAGGTGGATCACTTGAACTCAGGAGTTTAAGACCAGCCTGGGCAACATGACAACATGACAAAACCCTGTCTCTATAAAAAATACAAAAATTAGCTTGGCGTTGTGGCATGCGCCTGTAGTCCCAGCTACTTGGGATGCTGAATCAGGAGGATTGCTTGAGCCAGGGAGGTTGAGGCTGCAGTGAGCCATGTTTGCACCACTGCAGTCCAGCCTGGATTACAAAGCAAGACTCTGTCTGAAGATAATAATAATAATTTTTATTTTTAATGTATATCTAGCTTTGTTTCAAAAAAAAAAAAAAAGTTGAAGACAGTGGTTAATCACATTGTTGCTCTCAGATAGTTTGGCCAGGTTCCTCAGTGCAGTCAGAAAGGGCCTTAATGACTAAGGCTAGGCAGCCTTCAAGAATGGCCAGTAGAATGTATAACAGGCCAAGAAAAATAGATTTTCACTTCCGTCCACCAGAACTGTTTTCTTTTTCCTTAAAAGGAATTGATCACTTCTGCTGGCAATAATATGTTTATTGAAGAGCAAAATTGTAGAGGCAGATCACAAATAAGAACATGTTTCAGAGTACAATATGTGAGGCCAAGTGCAGTGGCTCATGCCTGTAATCCCAGCACTTTAGCACTTTGGGAGGCCAAGGCGGGCGGATCACTTGAGGTCAGAAACTTGAGACCAGCCTGGCCAACATGGCGAAACCCTGTCTGTACTAAAAAATACAAAAATTAGGCTGGGCGTGGTGGCTCACATCTGTAATTCCAGCACTTTGGGAGGCCGAGGTGGGCGGATCATGAGGTGAGGAGTTCGAGACCAGCGTGACCAATGTGGTGAAACTCTGTCTCTACTAAAAATACAAAAAAAAAAAAATTAGCTGGGCGTGGTGGCGCTTGCCTGTAGTCTCAGCTACTCAGGAGGCTGAGGCAGGTGAATCACTTGAACCCAGGAGGCTGAGGTTGCAGTGAGCCAAGATCGCGCCACTGCACTCCAGCCTGGTGACAGAGCGAGACTTTGCCTAAAAAAAAAAAAGAAAAAAAATTAGCTGGGTGTGGTGGTGCGCACCTGTAGTCCCAGCTATTGGGACGCTGAGGCAGGAGAATCGCTTGAACCTGGGAGGCAGAGGTTGCAGTGAACCAAGATCACGCCACTGCACTCCAGCCTAGGTGACAGAGTGAGACTCCATCTCAAAAAAAAAAAAAGAGTACAGCACGTGAACTTGGACCTATATGGGGAGCACTAAGCCTTCAGTTGCAAAGTCATAGAAGATTTCTTACTTGATAGAAATGCATGTCTATTAAAGTCTTGTTGGTGAAATTAGTATAATAACATCTGACTGAGGATACAGGTGTGCTATTTTACTGATGATCTTTTATATTTATAATGATAGTTATTTACATATGAAACTAAAGCAAATAAGTGAAAAAAGTTTATATTTTCTTTTGATCTTATAGGATGTAGATGATTTCTTTGAGCATGAACGAACATTTCTTTTGGAATATCATAACCGAGTTAAGGATGCATCTGCTAAATCTGATAGAATGACAAGATCCCACAAAAGTAAGATTTTTCTGTGGCTAAAGCTTATATCTTTTAATGGAATAATTATAAAGTTCATATTATAGTTTGAAAAAGTCTTAATATAGAGCAGTAGTTCTCAAACTGGTCTGTTGGAGCCTAGGCTCCATGGCCCTTTTATAGTGAGCCTGTGAGGTCAAAACTATTTTCAGCTGGGCACAGTGGCTCACGCCTGTGATCACGACACTTTCGGAGGCTGAAGCAGGAATATCACTTGAGCCCAGGAATTCAAGACCAGCCTGAGCAACAGAGTAAGATCCTGTTTGTATTGCACCAGCCTGATATAAAAAATAAAATTAGCCAGACGTGGTGGCGCATGGCTGTGGTCCCAGCTACTAGGAAAGCTAAGGTGGGAGGATGCCTTGGGCCTGGGAGGTCGAGGCTGCAGTGAGCTGTGATGGATCGTACCACCATACTTCAGTCTGGGTGACAGAGTGAGACTGTCTAGACAGCAACAAAACAACAACTGTTTTTATAATGATACTGTGATAGTTTTTTTTACCTTTTTCACCATGTTGACATTTACACCGATGATGGATAAAGTTGCTGCTGTGTAATTACATACAAATCAAGTCAGTGGCAACAAACTGGACGAGTAGTCTCTATATTCTTTCCGGCCATGCACTTGCTCTTTTTTTTTTCTTTGAGACGGAGTCTCTTATCGCCCAGGCTGGAGTGCAGCGGTGCAATCTCAGCTCACTGCAACAACCTCAGCCGCCCAAGTTCAAGCAGTTCTCCTGCCTCAGCCTCCCAAGTAGCTGGGATTACAGGCACCTGCCACCGTGCCCGGCTAATTTTTGTATTTTTAGTAGAGATGGGGTTTCACAGTCTTGGCCAGGATGGTCTTGAACTCCTGACCTCATGATCCACCCGCGTTGGCCTCCCAAAGTGCAGGGATTACAGGCGTGAGCCACCGCACCTGGCCACTTGCAATTTTTAAGACATGTGACTTTCACTTAAGAATGCCCTTGATGAAACAGTAAAAATTGATTGTAATCTCTACCCTTGGGTATACATTTTTAAATATTCTGAGTGATGAAATAGGAGGTATGCATAAAGCACTTTGGCTACATACTCAAGTATGATAGTTCTCTAGAAAAGCATTTTAGTGATTGAGTTGTGATTGAACTAGCTAATTTTTTTGTAGAACACTACTTTAGAGAATGACTGATAAACTATGTTTATGAATATTTGGCAAATGTTTTCTCAAAAATCAACTAATTATTTAAATTAGAGGAACCTGGCCAAAAATCCATCAGTTATTTCAAGGAAAACAAAGGTAGTATTTGTTGCCAATGATAAGTCAAGCTTCAAGCAATAATTCGAATTTTGGAAAACTTTATCTCTCTGACCATGAGCTTACTTCCCAATAGATACTGGACTGGTAGTCTGTATGTTCTTTCCTGCCATGCACTTGCAATTTTTTTTTTTGAGGCGGAGTCTCTGTTGCCCAGGCTGGAGTGCAATGGTACGATCTTGTCTCACTGCAGCCTCTGCCACTGCCATTGCCAGGTTCAAGCAATTCTCCTGCCTCAGCCTCCCAAGTAGCTGGGATTACAGGTGCCTGCCACCGTGCCCGGCTAGATAGGCCAATAAAGACCCATATAGAGATTGATGATGATACTAGTGAATGTGATTTTTTAAAAAATTGTACATTGAATTGTGTCACCACTTAGAACATCTGCATAATTCATTGGACCAATGTTTTCTAAACGGCCAAGTGCATAATGCTACAAAATCATATATGTAAAAGAACCACTCAAAGTGCAAAATAGACCAGTGAGGGTTTTTTTTTTTTAACAGCTTTGTTGAGTGTAATTGATATCAGTAAGCTGCAGTAATCAAAGTGTACAATTTGGTAAGTTTTGGCATGTGTGAAATCCTTACCACAATCAAAATAATGAACACACACATCACCCCCAAAGTTTTCTTGTGACCCTTTGAAATCTCTCCCTCCTGCCTTATCCCCAGGCAGCCACTGATCTGCTTTCTGTCACTATAGATTAGTTTGTATTTTCTAGTATTTTATATAAATTGAATCATACAGTATGTATTCTTTATTGTCTGGCTTTGAAACTCAAGCTATTTTGAGATTCATCCAAGTTGTTGTGTATATTGATAGTTCATTTCTTTTTGTTGCTAAGTAGTGTTCCATTGAATGGATATACAACAATTATTTATTTCTAGCTTTGGCTATTACAGATACAATTTATGTGAGCCATTTCTATATAACTTTTTGTACGGACATGCTTTCTTTCTCTTGGGTAATACCTAGAAGTAGAATGCCTGAGTCATGGAGTAAATGAATATTTAACTTTTTAAGAAACTACCAAATTTTTTTTCCACAATGGTTGTACCATTTTGCATTCCCACGAGCAGGGCATGAGAGTTCCAGTTGCTCCACATCTTTGCCAACAAGGATAGTCAGTCTTTTTTTTTTCCCCAGTGGAATTTGAAGTCTTTTTAACTTTATTCAAGTAGGTCAGTGGTGGTAACTCAGTGTGGTTTAGATTTGTATTGTCCTAATGACTGTTGAGGTTCAACATCTTTTCTTGTGTCCTTCTTCCTTCAGCTTTATTCCTTTTTTTTTTTTTTGAGACGAAGTCTTGCACTGTCGCCCAGGCTGCTGGAGTGCAGTGGCGGAATCTTGGCTCACTGAAAGCTCCACCTCCTGGGTTTACGCCATTCTCCTGCCTCAGCCTCCCGAGAACCTGGGACTACAGGTGCCCGCCACCACGCCCGGCTAATTTTTTGTATTTTTAGTAGTGACAGGGTTTCACCGTGTTAGCCAGGATGGTCTCAATCTCCTCACCTCGTAATCTGCCCACCTCAGCCTCCCAAAGTGCTGGGATTACAGGCATGAGCCACTGCTCCTGGCCCCAGCTTTATTCTTGTTGTTGTTGTTTTTTGTTGTTGTTGTTGAGACAGGGTCTCGCTCTGTCACCCAGGATGAGTGTATTGGTGCAAACATGGCTCACTGCAGCCTCAATCGATCCTTCCACTTCAGCCTGCCAAGTAGCTGGGACCACAGGCATGCGCCACCATGCCTGGCTAATTTTTGTTGTTGCTGTTGAGGGGGTAGAGACAGGGTCTTGCTATGTTGCTTGGGTTGGTCTTGAACTCCTGGACTCAAGCAGTCCTCTCACCTTGGCCTCCCAAAGGGCTGACATGAGCCACCAGACTCCATTTTTTTTTTCCCTAGACAGAGTCTCTCTCTGTCTATCCAGGCTGGAGGGCAGTGGCACAATCTTGGCTCACTGCCCCACCCCCGTCTCCTGGGTTCAAGTGATTCTCATGCCTCGACCTTCCCCATAGGATTACAGGTGTGCGTCACCATGCCTGGCTAACTTTTGTATTTTTTTTTAGAGATGGGGTTTTGCCATATTGCCCAGGCTGGTCTCGAACTCCAGGTTTGAAGTGATCCGCCCACCTCAGCCTCCCAAAGTGCTGGGATTACAGGCGTGAGCCACTGTGCCCTATCCCAACTTTATTATTTATCACAGTTGTTTTTGACCCTTCTTAGAATCTTTATGTTTTGTTTTTTGTTTTGTTTTGTGTTTTTGTTTTTGTGAGACAGAGTCTCATTCTGTTGCCCAGGCTGGAGTGAGTGGCGTGATCTCGGCTCACTGCAACCTGCACCTGCTGGGTTCAAGCAGTTCTGCCTCAGCCTCATGAGTAGCTGGGATTACAGGCACATACCACCAAGCCTGGCTAATTTTTGTATTTTTAGTAGAGATGGGGTTTCACCATGTTGGCCAGACTGGTCTCAAACTCCTGACCTCAGGTGATCTGCCCACCTCGGCCCCCAAAGTGCTGGGATTACAGGCGTGAGCCACCGCCCTCAGCCCTAGAATCTTTATATTTTCTTTTTCCTTTTTTTGAGACAGAATCTCACTCTGTCACCAAGACTGGAGGCTGGAGTGCAGTGACGTGATCTTGGCTCACTGCAACCTCTGCCTCACAGGTTCAGGCAGTCCTCGTGCCTCAGCCTCCCGAGCAGCTGGGACTACAGATGCATGCTACCACACCTGGCTAATTTTTGCATTTTTAGTAGAGACAGAGTTTTGCCATGTTGGCCAGGCTGGTCTTGAACTCTTGACCTCATGTGATCGACCTGCCTCAGCCTCCCAAAGGAGGGAGCGATTACAGGTGTCAACCACTGCCCTCAGCCCTAAAATCTTTATATTTTCATATGAATTTTAGAATCAGCTGTCTTTTTCAACACAAGGGCTTGCTGGGATTTTGATTGGGATTGTGTAGATTCTATAGATTAATTTGGAGAGAACTGGCATCTTAACAATATTGATCCTTCTGATACATTAATATAGCATATTTCCACTGACTCGGGTCTTCATTAATTTATCTCAGCAGTGTTTTGTAGTTTTCATTGTATAGATCTTCTACATCTTTAGTCAGATTGGTTCCTGATTATTTGGTTTTTTATGCTATTATAAGTGTTATGTTTTATTAGGCTGGAGACAGTGACTCAAACCTGTAATTCCAGCACTTTAGGAGGCTGAGGTGGGTGGATCGCTTGAGCTCAGGAGTTCGAGACCAGCCTGGGCAACATGGTGAAACCCAATCTTTGCAAAAATTAGGCCAGGTATGTTGGCTCATGCCTGTAATTCCAGCACTTTGGGAGGCTGAGGCAAGGGGATCACCTTAAGTCAGGAGTTCGAGGTCAGCCTAGCCCACATGATGAAACCACATCTCTGGCCGGGCGCAGTGACTCACACCTGTAATCCCAGCACTTTGGGAAGCTAGGGCGGACCGATCACAAGGTCAGGAGATCAATACCATCCTGGCTAGCACGGTGAAACCCTGTCTCTACTAAAAATACAAAAAATTAGCTGGGCGTGGTGGCGGGTGCCTGTAATCCCAGCTACTCAAGAGGCTGAGGCAGGAGAATGGTGTGAACCTGGGATGCAGAGCTTGCAGTGAGCTGAGATTGTGCCACTGCACTCCAGCCTGGGTGACAGAGTGAGACTCTGTCTCAAAAAGAAAAAAAAAAAAGAAACCCCATCTCTACTAAAAATACAAAAATTAGCTGGGCATGGTGGCATGCCCCTGTAGTCCCAGCTACTTGAGAGGCTGAGGCACGAGAATCGCTTGAACCCGGGTGGTGGAGGTTGCAGTGAGCCAAGACCCCACCACTACACTCCAGCCTGGGTGGCAGAGTCAGGCCTTATCCCTCCCCCGCCAAAAAAAAAAAAAAAAAATTAGCCAACCGTGGTGGCATGTGCCTGTGGTCCCAGCTACTTGGGAGGCTGAGGTGGGAGAATCACTTGAGCCCAGGAGCTTGAGACTGCAGTGAGCCGTGATCATGCCACCGTGCTCATGCCTGAGCAACAGAGTGAGACCCTGTCTCCAAATAAATAAATTTTGTTTGTTTGTTTGTTTTGAGATGGAGTCTAGCTCTATCGCCCAGGATTTTTGTCTCCAAAATCTTATATGCCCTTTTTTTTTTTTTTTTTTGAGATGGAGTCTCGCTCTGTCGCCCAGGCTGGAGTGCAGTGGCATGATCTTGGCTCACTGCAACCTCCACCTCCCGGGTTCACGCCATTCTCCTGCCACAGCTTCCCAAGTAGCTAGGACTACAGGTGCCTGCCACCACACTCGGCTAATTCTTTTGTATTTTTAGTAGAGATGGGGTTTCACCGTGTTAGCCAGGATGGTCTCAATCTCCTAACCTCATGATCCGCCCGCCTTGGCCTCCCAAAGTGCTGGGATTACAGGCATGAGCCACCGTGCCCGGCCATGTTATGTTTTTTAAAATTTCAATTTCAAATTGTTCTTTGCTAATACATAGAAACACAGCATATTTTTTTCAATATTGATCTTATATCCTGCAACCTTGCTAAATAAACTCACTTATTAGTTCTAGTAATTATTTTGTAGATTCCTTAGGATTTTTACATAGATGATCATGTCACGTCTATTAATGAAGAAAGTTATACTTCTTACTTTCCAGTTTTTTTTGTTTTTTTTTTTTTTTTTTGAGACAGAGTCTTGCTCTGTTGCCCAGGCTGGAGTGCAGTGGTGTGATCTCAGCTCACTGCAACCTCCGCCTCCCGGGTTCACGCCATTCTCCTGCCTCAGCCTTTCAAGTAGCTGAGACTACAGGTGCCCACTACCATGCCCGGCTAATATGTTGTATTTTTAGTAGAGACGGGATTTTACCGTGTTAGCCAGGATGGTCTTAATCTCCTGACCTCATGATCCACCTGCCACGGCCTCCCAAAGTGCTGGGATTACAGGCATGAGCTACTGCGCCCAACCTCCAATTTGTTTTTTTTGTTTGAGACGGAGTCTTGCTCTGTCACCCAGGCTGGAGTGCGGTGGCGTGATCTTGGCTCACTGCAACCTCTGTGTCCTGGGTTCAGATGATTCTCCTGCCTCAGCCTCCCGAGTAGCTGGGATTACAGGCATGTGCAACCACACCTGGCTGATTTTTTAATTTTTGATAGACATGGGATTTCACCATGTTGGCCCAGCTGGTCTCAAAACTCCTGACCTCAGGTGATCTGCCTGCCCCAGCCTCCCAAAGTGTTGGGATTACAGGCATGAGCCACCATGCCTGTTGCTTGCGTTATTTTCTTTACTAGAGTGTCTCATATTACACATTGTTTGAGAGGTAATTGCTCAGTAAGTATTTTTAAATCAATGAATAGGTATACTAAATTCTTAAAACTTTCTCCATAGGTGCTGCAGATGATTACAATAGAATTGGTTCTTCATTATATGCTTTAGGAACTCAGGATTCTACAGATATATGCAAGTAAGTGTTCTAATTTAAAACGTGAAATAGGCTGGGCGTGGTGGCTCACGCCTGTAATCCCAGCACTTTGGGAGGCGAAGGTGGGTGGATTAAGAGGTCAGGAGTTCAAGACCAGCCTAACCAACACGGTGAAACCCCGTCTCTACTAAAAATACAAAAATTAGCCAGGCGGGGTGACACACACCTGTAATCCCAGCTACTCAGGAGGCTGAGGCAGGAGAATTGTTTGAACCTGGGAGGCAGAGGTTGCAGTGAGCTGAGATTCCGCCTTTGCACTCCAGCCTGGGCAACAGAGTGAGACTCCATCTCAAAAAAAAATAAATAAATAAAACATGAAATATAGCTGGGCACAGTGGCTCATGCCTGTAATCCCAGCACTTTGGGAGGTGGAAAACCTGAGGTCCGGAGTTCAAGACCAACCTGGCCAACATTGCTAAACCCTATCTCTACCAAAAAATACAAAAATTACCCAGGTGTGGGTGGTGTGTGCCTGTAATCCCAGCTAGCTACTCGGGAGGCTGAGGCACAAGAATCACTTGAACCCGGGAGGCGGAGGTTGCAGTGAGCCAAGATCATGCCGCTGCACTCCAGCCTGGGTGACAGAGCAAGACTATCTCAAAAAATATATATGAAATATAAATAAAGCAGAGAAAATTTTCTATTGGCAGCCTGGATGCACACAATACTTTTGGTTTTTGTTTTAGTTTTTGTTTTGAAACAGGCTCTTACTCTGTCACCCAGGCTGGAGTGCAGTGGCACGATCATGGCTCTCTGCAACATTCTCCTTCCACGTTCAAGCAGTTCTCCCACCTCAGCTTCCAAAGTAGCTGGGATTACAGGTGCCTGCCACCATGCCTGGCTAATTCTTATATTTTTAGTAGAGATGGGGTTTCACCATATTGGCCAGGCTGGTCTCAAGCCCTTGACTTCAAGTGGCCTGCCCGACTCAGCCTCCCAAAGTGCTGGGATTACAGGTGTGAGCCACTTCTCCCGGCCAACAATACTTCTAATACAAAACTTTTGGAATATTTTTGTCAAAACACATTGATAATAAGGACCTCCTTTAAAAACTTGGGTTGAGGGCTGGGCATGGTGGCTCACGCCAGTAAATCTCAGCACTTTGAGAGGCCGAGGTGGGCAGAACACCTCAGGTCAGGAGTTTGAGACCAGCCTGACCAACATGGAGAAACCCTGTCTCTACTAAAAATACAAAATTAGCCAAGTGTGGTGGCAGGTGTCTGTAATCCCAGCTACTTGGGAGGCTGAGGCAGGAGAATCGCTTAAACCCAGGAGACTAAGGTTGCGTTGAGCCGAGATCACAGCATTGCACTCCAGCCTGGGCAACAAGAGCAAAATTCCGTCTCAGAAAAAAAAAAAGAAAGAAAAAACTTGGGTTGATATTTTTTCTTCTCCCTTTCTGTCCTATTTTTTAAATCTGAGAAATAAAAATCGAGTTTACTCTCTCTCTCTATATATATATTTTTTTCTTCCTCCCCAACTGTGTTTTATTTATGAAAATGGGCTGATTTGTGTGTAAGAGAGTGGAAGAACCGAATTTATGTTAGAGTGTTCTTAAGTTTTGATAAAGCTTATAAATAAGAACTGCCATTTGGGAATTAGAATATATATGTATGTATGTATATGTGTTTATGTATTTCATTGGAGGTGAAATTGATTCTGCCACCCGCCCCCCGGAAGACGGTGTCTTGCTCTGTCACCCAGCCTGGAGTGCAGTGGTGTGTTCTCTAAAAACACAAAAATTAGACATGGTGGTGCACACCTGTAATCCCTGCTACTTGAGAGGCTGAGGCGTGAGAATCACTTGAACCTGGGAGGCAGAGATTGCAGTGAGCCAAGATCACACCACTGCACCCCAGCCTGGGCGACAGAGCAAGACTTGGTTTCAAAAAAACTAAAAATTAAACATATTTTTAAGCAGGAAAACTATTTTCATAGTCTATGCCTTTCTCTAAACCACATCCTTGACCTTTTCTCTAGTGTATTCTGTCTCAGATATTTAAAAGTCACGCTTTTTGGCAAAGCAAGGTATGATAGCTTACACTAATTAAAATGCCACCAGCCGGGCACAGTGGCTCACACCTGTAATCCCAGCACTTTGGGAGGCCAAGGCAGGTGAATCACCTGAGGTCAGGAGTTGGAGACCAGCCTGACCAACATGGAGAAACCCCATCTCTACTGAAAACACAAAATTAGCGTGGCGTGGTGGCGCATG
The DNA here is from genome assembly GCF_029289425.2 of Pan paniscus. Lineage (NCBI taxonomy): Eukaryota > Metazoa > Chordata > Mammalia > Primates > Hominidae > Pan > Pan paniscus. Next base: position 35,901,924 of record NC_073264.2, on the reverse strand, counting down.
CCTGTAATCCCAGCTACTCGGGAGGCTGAGGCAGGAGAATCGCTTGAACCTGGGAGGCAGAGGTTACAGTGAGCCGAGATTGCGCCATTGTACTCCAGCCTTGGCAACAAGAGAGAAACTCCGTCTTAAAAAAAAAAAAAAAAGCCACCTTCCCAAAGAGTTAATTCTTCTTATCAGGAAGAAGGAAAAAAGTCAACCTTGCCATCTGTTCTCTAACGTAAATCTGTCAAAGCAAGTTCTTTTGAGTGAAAGCAAAGTTCATAAAATTGTTTTTGCTTTGAGTAGTATTTGCCCTAATTCATTTATGATGTCATTTTAATTACATATTTTACAGAATACTTGAACCTGTGCCCTTTTTTTTTTTTTTTCTTTGAGAGTGGATCTTGCTGTGTGGCCCAGGCTGGCATACAGTAGCTATTCACAGGTGCAGTCATAGAGCACTGCAGCCTTGAACTCCTGTGCTCAAGCAATCCTCTTGCTTCACCCTCCTGGGTAGCTGGGACCACAGGTTTGTGCCAGAACGGGGTGACAGAATGATAGCCCATCTCAAAAAAAAAAAAAAAAAAAAGAAAAAAATGAATAACCAATTTCTACTTAAGAATTTATTTTCACTTTTAACTAAATAGTTTATCTGTCAAATGCTGATACCAACTAAAAAATATCCCAGCACCAGACTATTTTTTTTGTAGTTGTTCTTGAGACGGAGTCTCGCTTTGTTGCCCAGGCTGGAGTGCAGTGGCTCAGTCTTGGCTCACTGCAAGCTCCACCTCCCGGGTTCACACCATTCTCCTGCCTCAGCCTCCCAAGTAGCTGGGACTACAGGCGCGTGCCACCACGCCAGGCTAATTTTGTTTTGTATTTTTAGTAGAGACAGTGTTTCACCATGTTACCCAGGATGGTCTCGATCTCCTGACCTCATGATCCTCCCACCTCGGCCTCCCAAAGTGCTGGGATTACAGGCATGAGCCACCGCACCCGGCCAAACACCAGACTATTAAAGGGTAGTTTAATTACAGGATTGCACCATCGTGCCCCACTAATTTTTTGTATTTTTAGTAGAGATAGGGTTTCACTGTGTTGCCCAGACTAGTCTCAAACTCCTGGCCTCAAGTGAGCTGCTTGCCTCAGCCTATTTGCTAAAATGAATCTAGATAAATTTTGTTGGCTGGGCACAGTGACTCATGCCTGTAATCCCAGCACTTTGGGAGGCCAAGGTGGGCAGATCACTTGAGGCCAGGAGTTTGAGACCAGCCTGGCCAACATGGCGAAACCCCATTTCTACTAAAAATACAAAAATTAGCCAGGCTTGGTGAGCACCTGTAATGCCAGCTATTTAGGAGGCTGAGGCAGGAGAATCGTTTGAACCCAGGAGGTGGAGGTTGCAGTGAGATGGCGCTACTGCACTGCAGCTGGGGCAAGAAAGCGAGATTCAATCTCAACAACAACAAAAACACGTTTAATGTATGGCTTAGGCTGTCATCTTGAAATGGGGCCCAGCACTCTGGCTCACACCTGTAATCTCAGCAGTTTGGGAGGCCACGGCGGGCAGATCACTTGAGATCAGGAGTCCAAGACGAGCCTGGACTCAAGCCATCCTTTCACCTTAGCCTCCCGAATAGCTGGGACTACAGGTGTGCACCACCACACCTGGCTAATTTTTAACCCGGTGAAAACTTGTCTCTACTAAAAATACAAAAATTAGCCAGGCATGGGGGCAGCTGCCTGTAATCCCAGCTACTCAGGAGGCTGAGGCAGGAGACTCACTTGAACCCAGGAGGCAGAGGTTGCAGTGAGCTGAGGTTGCGACGCTGCACTCTGGCCTGTGCAACAGAGCCAGACTCTGACTCAAAAAAAAAAAAAAAAATCAGGGCCGGGCGTGGTGGCTCACACCTGTAATTCCAGCACTTTGGGAGGCCGAGGCAGGCGGATCACAAGGTCAAGAGATCAAGACCATCCTGGCCAACATGGTAAAACCCCGACTCTACTAAAAATACAAAAATTGGCTGGGCGTGGTGGCGGGCGCCTGTAGTCCCAGCTACTCGGGAGGCTGAGGCTGGAGAATCGCTTGAACTCGGGAGGCGGAGGTTACAGTGAGCTGAGATTGCGCCATTGCACTCCATTCTGTGCAACAAGCGTGAAACTCCATCTCAAAAAAAAAAAAATCAAATGAACAGATAGTCTATCTGTAAACAGATTTCAAGTAATCTGTTTTATTGGTAGAAGTACAGGGAGATTTTTGTCAAACTAAATGAAGTCTGCAGTTAATAAGGCTATTGAATATAATTGCAATGAGACAAGGTGTTATTAATATGGTTTGGGAGCATATTCTCATACATTTGAAATGGAAAATTACTTTGAATGTAGCATATGATGAAAATATTTTCCTTTCCAGGTTTTTTCTCAAAGTTTCAGAACTGTTCGATAAAACAAGAGTAAGTACTAAATTATAGAGATATACTGCATAATATTGTGCCCAGAGAGAGCTCATGTTAAAGGTTTTTACCACAATTCAGAAAATTTTTTTAAAAGAGTGATCACTATTGGCCAGTCTCGGTGGCTCGTGCCTGTAATCCCAACACTTTGGGAGGCCAAGTGGGGCGGATCACGAGGTCAAGAGATCAAGACCATCCTGGCCAACATAGTGAAACCCTGTCTCTACTAAAAATACAAAAATTAGTTGGGCGTGGTGACGCATGCCTATAGTCCCAGCTACTTGGGAGGCTGAGGCACAAGAATTGCTTGAACCCGGGAGGCCAACGTTGCGGTGAGCCAAGATTGCACCACTGCACTCCAGCCTGGCGAGAGAGCAAGACTCTGTCTCAAAGAAAAATAAAAAGAGTAATCACTGTTAACCATTTGGTGATTTAAATCTCTGCATGTGGTAATATTTAACTTGCTATGGTTCTGTTTAACTCTATTGAGGAAGATGAGTGTACTTCAGAAGGATGATGAAACAGATTTGGATTCCATTGGGAGTTTTTCAGGAAATTCCATTTTTTGTTATTGCCTTTAAGTATTTGTATAAAAGTTCATATTCTTCTGTGTGCAGTGACTTAACGCTTGTAATCCCAGCACTTTGGGAGGCTGAGGCAGGAGGATCTCTTGAGTCCAGGAATTTGAGATCAGCTTGGGAAAACATAGCAAGACGCTGCCTCTACAAAACGTTTAAAAATTAGCTAGGTGTGGTGGTGCAAACCTGTAGTCCTACTTGGGAGGCTGAGGCAGGAGGATGCTTGAGCTCAGGAGTTTGAGGCTGCAGTGAGCTGTGACCGTGCATCTGCACTCCATGCTGGGTGACAGAGTGAGACCCTGTCTCTAAAAAAAAAAAAAAAAAAAAAGGAATCCCTCCTGGAACAGATAAACAAATTAATTAAATACTATATACCAATAAGAATAAAGGAACCAGGCCAGGTGGGTCACACCCATAATGCCATACATTGAAGGGTGAGGTGGGAGGATCAATAGAGCCCAGGAGTTCGACCAGCTTGGGCAATGTAGCAAGACTCCCTCTCTACAAAAGTTACCAAAAATTAGCCAGGCGTGGTGGCGCACAACTGTAGTCCTAACTACTTGGGAGGCTGAGGCAGGAAGATTCTTGAGCCCAGGAGGTCAAGGTTATAATGAGTTATGATTGTGCCAGTGTACTCCAGCCTGGGTGACAGAGACCCTGTATCAAAGAAAGAAAGAAAATGAATAGAAAATTACCAGCAACCCAGATGCCCTGTCTCCTCCTCATCTCCTCAGCTGCCTTTCAAGGCACTGCCAGTGAGATTTGGGTTTTTTGTTTTGTTTTTTGTTTGTTTGTTTGTTTGTTTTTGAGACGGAGTCTTGCTCTTTCACCCAGGCCGGAGGCTGGAGTGCAGTGGCACGATCTCGGCTCATTGCATCCTTCGCCTCCCAGGTTCAAGCGATTCTCTTGCCTCCTGAGTAGCTGAGATTACAGGCATGTGCCACCACGCCAGGCTAATTTTTGTATTTTTAGTAGAGATGGGGTTTCACCATGTTGGCTAGGCTAGTCTCAAAGTCCTGATGTCAAGTGATCTGCCTGCCTCGGCCTCCCAAAGTGCTGGAATTACAGGCATGAGCCACTGTGCTCGGCCCAGCCCCTTTTTTATTTTTATATATAATATAAATGCATGTGCAATATGTATTATTTTTCTTTTTTTTTTTGGTAGAGACAGGGTCTTGCTATGTTGCCCAGGCTGGTCTGAAACTACTGGCCTCAGGCAGTCATTCTGCCTCAGCCTCGCAAAGTGCTGGAATTACAGGTGTGAGCCACTGTGCCCGGCTTATATTCTTTTATGTCTGTTTCTTGTATTCAACATTATATTCATAGGATTAAACCATGTTGTTGCACATAGATGTAGTTCCTTTATTCTTTTTGTTTTAGAGACGGGGTCTCACTCTGTCGGCCAGGCGGGAGTGCAGTTGCATGATCATAACTCATTGTAGCCTCAAACTCTTGAGCTCAAGCATCCTCTTGCCTCAGCCTCCCAAGTAGTTAGGACTACAGATGTGTGTTACCATGCCTGGCTAATTTTTGTAGAGAGGGAGTCTCACTACATTGCTCAGGCTGGTCTTGAACTCCTGGCCTCTTTTGATATTCCTGCCTCACCCTTCAAAGCATTGGGATTACAGACATGAGCCACCTGGCCTGGTTCCTTTATTCTTCTTGCGGTATAGTATTTTATTAATTTGTTTATCTGTTCTACTGTTGATAGGCATTTGGATAGTTTCTAGTTTGGGCTTCTTTATAACAATACTGCTAAGATTATTCTTGTATATCTTCTGAACACAAGTATACAATTCTGTTGGGTATATATAACTAGGAGGGGAATTGATGGATCATATGATAACCATGTGAAAAGCTTCAGCAGAAACTGCAAAACTTTCCCATAATGATTGTACCAATTTGCATGCCCACAAGAATGAGTTTGAGCATTTAGGTTGTTCTACAAGCTTGTTAAAACTTAGTATTTTACCTTTATAATTTTTGTCATTCTGGTAGGTGTATAGTTGTTTTAGTTTAACCTTTTTTTTTTTTTTTTTTGAGATGAAGTCTCGCTCTGTCGCCAGGCTGGAGTGCAGTGGCGCGATCTTGGCTCACTGAAACCTCTGCCTCCCAGGTTCAAGCAATTCGCCTGCCTCAGCCTCCCGAGTAGCTGGGACTACAGGTGCACGCCTCCATGCCCAGCTAATTTTTGTATTTTTAGTAGAGATGGGGTTTCACCATGTTGGCCAGGGCGGTCTTGATCTCTTGACCTCGTGATCCGCTCACCTTGGCCTCCCAAAGTGCTGGGATTACAGGCATGAGCCACCGCACCTGGCCCCTTAACTTTTTTTTTTTTTTTTTCTTTTTTGAGACAGATCTCACTCTGTCACCCAGGCTGGAATGCAGTGGCATCATCTTGATTCACTGCAACCTCTATCTCCCGGGTTCAAATGATTCTCCTGCTCAGCCTCCCCAGTAGCTGGGATTACAGGCACACATCACCATGCCCAACTAATTTTTGTACTTTAGTAGAGATGGGTTTCACCATGTTGGCCAGGCTGGCCTCGAACTCCTGACCTCAAGTATTCCACCCACCTCAGCCTCCCAAAATGCTAGGATTACAGGCATGAGCCTTATTAAGGTGCCAGCCTTACTTTAATTTTTTATTTTGGCGGTAATTTCAGACTTAGAGAAAAGTTGCAGAAAATAGTACAAGAATCCCTGTAATGCATCATCCAGGTTTCTGAATATTAACATTTTCCCTTTTGTATTTTTGTTTGTTTGTTTGTTTTGAGACAGAGTCTTGCTCTGTCACCCAAGCTGGAGTGCAGTGGCACGATCTTGGCTCACTGCAACCTTTGCCTCCTGGGCTCAAGTGAGTCTCATGCCTCAGCCTCCCAAGTACCTGGGATTACAGGCATTGCTGCCACTCCTAGCTAATTTTTATGTAGAGACGGGGGGGCGGGGGGTGGGGTTTCACCATGTTGGCCAGGCTGGTCTCGAACTCCTGACCTCAAATGATCCACCTGCCTTGTCCTCCCATAGTGCTGGGATTACAGATGTGAGCCACTGCACCTGGCCAATATTAACATTTTCTACATTGCTTAAAGTTCTTACATTCCAAAAAGTCCGTCTTCATTCTGTGTCCTTTATGCATACCTGTCTCTTTTTTTAGTATAAGAATTATTTTTAATATAGTCAATACTGTTACTAATGATTCTCCCTTAATGTCATCAAATATCCAGTATGTACATTTTCCCAATTGTCTCATAAATGGCTTTTTATTATAGTATAGCTTGTTTGAGTCAGGATACAAACAAGGTCCCATATATTGCATTTGGTTGATATAATAAATTTCTTTTCATCCTCTGTCCCGTCATACTGAAGAGCTACCTTTTTAGTCTGACCTGGCTACTTCCCCTTCCATCTCACCTCAAACATACCACTTCTGGTTATTACTCTGTGGTGTCTTCAGGCACATTTTACTAAAGCTTTGACTGCATTTTCTGGCTGTCCTCAGCAGGAGGATTAGATTGAATTACCTAGTCTACCATTGCAAGCCTTCATTCCTTTAAAATTGTGTGTACATATCAATTACAATTGAAATGAATAGAGGCTGGGCACAGCGGCTCACATCTGTAATCCCAGCACTTTGGGAGGCTGAGGTGGGTGGGTCACCTGAGGTCAGGAGTTCGAGACCAGCCTGGCTAACAAGACAAAACCCCGTCTCTACTAAAAAAAAATAAAAAAAATTAGCCAAGCTTGGTGACGTGCACCTGTAATCCCAGCTACTAGAGAGGCTGAGGCAGGAGAATCGCTTGAACCCAGGAGGCCGAGGTTGTAGGGAGCTGAGATCATGCCACTGTACTCCAGCCTGGCAACAGAGCAAGACTTCATCTGAAAAAGAAAGAAATACCTAGAAAGTTTTTTTTTGTTTTGTTTTTTGTTTTTTGAGACAGTCTCTCGCTCCGTCACCCAGGCTGGAGTGTAGTGGCTCAATCTTGGCTCACTGCAACCTCAGCCTTCTGAGTAGCTGGGATTACAGGCATGCACCACCATGCCTGGCTAATTTTTGTATTTTTAGTAGAGACGGGGTTTCACCATGTTGGTCAGGCTGGTCTCGAACTCCCGACCTCATGATCCGCCCTCCTCGGCCTCCCAAAGTGCCGGGAATACAGGCATGAGCCACCATACCCAGCCTGAGAAAATATTAATGAAGGTAAAAGATCATATTGAAACTCATTATAGAGTCTGACTGGGCATGGTGGTTCACACCTGTAATCCCAGCACTTTGGAAGGCTGAGGCAGGAGGATCATTTGAGGTCAGGAGTTTGAGACCAGCCTGGCCAACATGGTGAAACCCCACCTCTACTAAAAATACAAAAGTTAGCCAGGCGTGGCAGTGCATGCCTGTAATTCCAGCTACTCGGGAGGCTGCGGCAGGAGAATTGCTTGAACCTGGGAAGCAGAGGTTGCAGTGAGCCGAGATTGCGCCACTGCATTCCGGCCTGGGTGACAGAGTAAGACTCTGTCTCAAAAAAAAAAAAAAAAAAAATACGGTGTCCTTCCATAAACTCAAGAGTCTCATTTGATCTGATCTTTTTTCTGTTCATTTTATGTGAGAGTTGCAAAGAAAAGTAACAGGCTAGTAGAAGCAAAAAGGGAAGGAAAGCTCAATAAAATAGGAATGGATACTATAGTTAAAACTTCAATTTTTTAAACTATAATAATAGTTAAAATTAAGTAGGAAATTAAGAAGGAAACCAGGCCGGGCGCGGTGGCTCACGCCTGTAATCCCAGCACTTTGAGAGGCCGAGGAGGGCAGATCACAAGGTCAGGAGATTGAGACCATCCTGGCTAACATGGTGAAACCCCGTCTCTACTAAAAAATACAAAAAAAATAGCCGGGCGTGGTGGCGGGCGCCTGTAGTCCCAGCTACTCGGGAGGCTGAGGCAGGAGAATGGCGTGAACCCAGGAGGCGGAGCTTGCAGTGAGCCAAGATAGCGCCACTGCACTCCAGCCTGGGTGACAGAGCAAGACTCCGTCTCAAAAAAAAAACAAACAAACAACAACAACAAAAAGAAGGAAACCACTGAGAGGAGAATGTAGTTGTTGATTAAATATTCAATTTTTTCCTTCTTTTCAGAAAATAGAAGCACGAGTGTCTGCTGATGAAGACCTCAAACTTTCTGATCTTTTAAAATATTACTTAAGAGAATCTCAAGCTGCTAAGGTAATTTTAATCTTTTTTTAAATGAGCCATTTTACAAACAGCCATTTCTTGAGTTTGTTAGACTTCAGATTGTTAATGATGATTTATCTCCTTTATATGATTTTAAATTATATTTTCAAATATGAATTCTATTTCTCCTTTTAGAAATTGTATATATGTGTATAATTGTACATATTTCATGTGGGAAACCCCACATAAAAGTTTCCTCTTTATTATACTTCTGATATAATCTAGAACTTTAAAAAAATGAATTTGTGGTCAGGTGTGGTGGCTCATGCCTGTAATCCCAACACTTGGGGAGGCCGAGGCCAGAGGATCACCTGAGGTCAGGAGTTCAAGACCAGCCTGGCTAGCATGATGAAACCCTGTCTCTACTAAAAATACAAAAATTAGCTGGCATGGTGGCGGGTGCCTGTAATCCCAGCTACTTGGGAGGCTGAGGTGGGAGAATCACTTGAACCTGGGAGGCGGAGGTTGCAGTGAGCTGAGATCGCGTGCCATTGCACTCCAGCCTGGGCAACAAGAGCGAAACTCTGTCTCAAAAAAAAAAATTTGAGGCCAGGGGTGGTGGCTCATGCGTCTAATTAATCAGCACTTTGGGAGGCTGAGGTGGGTGGATCACCTGAGATCAGGAGTTCGAGACCACCCTGGCCAACATGGTGAAACCCCATCTCTACTAAAAATACAAAAATTAGCCGGGCATGGTGGTGGGCGCCTGTAGTCCCAGCTACTTGGGAGGCTGAGGCAGGAGAATTGCTTGAACGCAGGAGGTGGAGGTTGCAGTGAGCAGATATCACGCCATTGCACTGCAGCCTGGGCAACAAGAGTGAAACTCTGTCTCAAAAAATAATAATAATAAATAAAAACAAAGAAAAAGAAAAAAGCAGGAGCTGGCCGGGCGCAGTGGCTTACGCCTGTAATCCCAGCACTTTGGGAGGCCGAGGCGGGTAGATCACCTGAGGTTGGGAGTTCGAGACCAGCCTGATCAACATGGAGAAACCCCAACTCCGTCTTAAAAAAAAAAAAAAAAAAATGTGGTATATTTCTTCAGGTAAAATGTCTCGGAAAACAAAACCCTGGAATAACAGTTGTATTGCTAAAGGATTTCTTTCTTTTTTTTTTTTTTTTTTGAGATGGAGTCTCACTCTGTCACCCAACTGTAACCTCTTCCTTCTGGGTTCAAGCGGTTTTCCTGCCTCAGCCTCCTGAGTAGCTGGGATTACAGGCTTGTGCCACCACACCCAGCTAGTTTTCGTATTTTTAGTAGAGGCAGGATTTCCCTATGTTGGCCAGGCTGGTCTCGAACTCCTGACCTCAGGTGATCTGCATGCCTTGGCCTCCCAAAGTGCTGGAATTAACAGGCATGAGCCACATACTGCGAAAGGATTTCTTTTTTTCTCTTTTTTTTTTTTTTGAGGTGGACTCTAGCTCTGTTACCCAAGCTGGAGTGCAGTGGCATGATTGCAGCTCACTGCAACCTCCGCCTCCCGGCTTCAAGTGATTCTCCTGCCTCAGCCTCCCAAGTAGCTGGGATTACAGGTGCCCGCCACCGGGCCCGGCTAATTTTTGTATTTTTAGTAGAGATGGAGTTTCACCATATTGGCCAGGCTGGTCTCGAACTCCTGACCCCGTGATCTCCCCACCTCGGCCTCCCAAAGTGCTGGGATTACAGGCATGAGCTACCACACCCGGCCGCAAAAGGATTTCTATTTGGTCTATGCAAGTCCTCCATTGAGCATGAGAGTGCCATAAAACAAAAATATGCTTTTTTATAAGGCAACTCATGTTTCCTTTTAAAAGGCCATGTGCTCCTGGGCGCAGTGGCTCACGCCTGTAATCCCAGCACTTTGGGAGGCTGAGGAGGGTGGATCACAAGGTCAGCAGTTCGAGAGCAGCCTGGCCAACATAGTGAAACCCCGTCTCTACTAAAAATACAAAAATTAGCCAGGCATGGTAGCAGGCACCTGTAATCACAGCTACTCCAGAGGCTGAGGCAGGAGAATTGTTTGAACCCAGGAGAGGGAGGTAGGTAGTAGTGAGCCGAGACCACGCCATTGCATTCCAGCCTGGGCGACAAAGCGAGACTCCGTCTCGAAAAAAATAAATTAATTAATTTTTTAAAAAAAGCTGTGTGCAAGACTAAAACACTAACCAAAAACAATTTGTTTTTTTTTTTAAGGCAGAGTCTCGCCCTGTTGCCCAGGCTGGAGTGCAGTGGCATGATCTTGGGTTATGGCAACCTCTGCCTTCTGGGTTCAAGCCATTCTCCTGCCTCCGCGTCCTGAGTAACTAGGACTACAGGCACTCGCCACCATGCCTGGATAATTTTTGTATTTTTAGTAGATACGGGGTTTCACCATGTTGGCCAAGCTGGTCTCGAACTCCTTACCTTAAGTGATCCACCAGCCTCAGCCTCCCAATGTGCTGGGATTACAGGCGTGAACCATCTCGCCTGGCCTCAAAAAGTTTTTTTGGCTGGGTACTGTGACTTATGCCTGTGATCCCAACACTTAGGGAGGCCAGTGTGGGAAAATCACATGAGGCCAGGAGTTCAAGACCAGCCTAGGCAACAAAATGACATTCTATGTCTACAAAATATTTTAAAAATTAGCTAGGCCATGGTGGTGTGTTCCCGTAGTCCCAGGGGAGGCTGACACAGGAGGATTGCTTGAGCCCAGGAGTTCAAAGCTGCAGTGAGCTGTGATTGCCACTGTATACTGTTGCCTGGACAACAGAGTAAGACCTTGTCTTTAAAAAAAGTTAACACGAGGCCGGGTGCGGTGGCTCACACCTGTAATCCGAGCGCTTTGGGAGGCTGAGGCGCGTGGATCACGAGGTCAGGAGATCAAGACCATCCTGGCTAACACGGTGAAACCCCGTCTCTACTAAAAAATAAAAAAAATTAGCCGGGCATGCTGGTGGGTGCCTGTAGTCCCAGCTAGTCCGGAGGCTGAGGCAGGAGAATGGCATGAACCCAGGAGGCGGAGCTTGCAGTGAGCCGAGATCGCGCCATGGCACTCCGGCCTGGGGGACAGAGTGAGACTCCATCTCAAAAAAAAAAAAAAAAAAAAAAAAACACAAATAACTGAAAAGCACTGAAAACTTAGTGGATCAGATAACGCAAATTCAATGTTAATTTGTGAATTGAGATATTGTACACAAAATTCCCACCTGATCACTGATGCTGATAATTTTTATTAAATTATCTATAACCCTTTAATTTTGAATTCTTAGGTACTTATAAATACACTGTTCATATCAAATTATATCTTATAAACTATTTACATTGGATGGGCAGTGCTAAAATACTCACTTTTGAAGACTCTAAATTATCAAATGTGGTTGTTTTTTGTTTTAATTTTTTGCAGAGACAAGTGTCTCACTATGTTGCAAACTCCTGGGCTCAAGTTATCCACCCTCCTCGGCCTCCCAAGGTGTTGGGATTATAGTTGTGAGCCACTGTTCCCAGCCAAATGTGGTCGTTAGTAGATAACAATTTCTTAGTAACTTTAAGAAATAATTAAAATTTAGTTGTCAGAATTAAAACTACAACAAGGTATCACTGTACACCTTAATTAGAATGGCTAAAATGAGAAAAATTCTGGCAAAGATACATACCAACTTAAACCATCATATACTGTTAATAGGAATGTGGTGCACTTCCTTGGAAAACTTCATAGTTTCTTAAAAGGCGAAATATACTATCGAGTGATCCAGTCAATTCACTTCTAGGTATTTACCCAAGAGAAATGAAAGCAGGGCTGGGCGTGGTGGCTCACCCCTGTTATCCCAACACTTTGGGAGGCCAAGCCAGAAGGATTGCTGGAGGCCAGGAATTCAAGACCAGCCTGGCAACATAGCCCAATCCTATCTCTATTGAAAAGAAGGAAAGAAAGAAATGAAAGCATATGTCCATACAGGTGTTCACAGCAGCTTTATTTGTAACAGCTGAAAATTGACAACGCAAATATTCAATGGATGATGAGATAAACACATTGTTATATAGCCATACAATGGAATAGTACTCAGTAATAAAAAGAAATGTGCTATGGATGCATGATATGTGCCCACCATTATAATATTATACACAGTATTTTTGTTGTCCTAAAAATCCTCTGTGCTCTCTCCGTTCATCCTCCTTTCTCCCAATCCCTGGCAGCCACTGATCTTTTTACTGTCTCCATAGTTTTACTTTTTCTAGAATGTTATATAGTTGGAATCATGTAGTATATAGTGTTTACAGGTGGGCTTCTTGCATTTAGTTACATGCGCTTAAGTTTCTTCTGTGTCTTTCCGTTTTTTGTTGTTGTTTTTTTTTGAGACGGAGTCTCACTCTGTCACCCAGGCTGGAGTGCCGTGGCATGATCTCGGCTCACTGTAATCTCCATTTCCCATGTTCACGCTATTCTCCTGCCTCAGCCTCCCAAGTAGCTGGCACTGCAGGCGCCCACCACCACGCCCGGCTAATTTTTTGTATTTTTAGTAGAGACGGGGTTTCACCGTTTTAGCCAGGATGGTCTTGATCTCCTGACCTCGTGATCCACCTGCCTCAGCCTCCCAAAGTGCTGGGATTACAGACGTGAGCCACTGCACCTGGCCTCTTCTATGTCTTTTCATGGCTTGATAGCTCATTTCTTCTTAGTGCTGAATAATATTCCATTGTCTGGATGTAACACAATTTATATTCTCAGAATATATGAAGAACTCTTAATAAAAAGAGAAGGCTGGGGCCAGGTGCGGTGGCTGACATCTGTAATACCAGTACTTTGGGAAGCCAAGGGGTCTGGATCATGAGGTCAGGAGATCGAGACCATTCTGGCTAACACAGTGAAACCCCATCTTTACTAAAATACAAAAAAATTAGCCGGGCGTGGTGGTGGGCGCCTTTAGTCCCAGCTACTCGGGAGGCTGAGGCAGGAGAATGGCATGAACCCGGGAGGCAGAACTTGCAGTGAGCCAAGATTGCACCACTGCACTCCAGCCTGGGCGACACAGTGAGACTCCATCTCAAAAAAAAAAAAAAAAAAAAGAAGGCCAGGTGCGGTGGCTCACGCCCGTAATCCCAGCATTTTGGGAGGCTGAGGCAGGTGGATCATGAGGTTGAGAGTTCAAGACCAGCCTGGCCAACATGGTGAAACCCTGTCTCTACTAACAATACAAAAAAATTAGCCAGGTATGGTGGCAGGCGCCTGTAATCCCAGCTACTCGGGAGGCTGAGGTGGAGAATTGCTTGAATCTGGGAAGCAGAGGTTGCCCTGAGCCGAGATCGCACCACTGCACTCCAGCCTGGATGACAGAGCACGACTCAGTCTCAGGAAAAAAAAAAATGTGAGATATCACTTTATACCCACAAGGTGGCCTTCATTAAAAAAAAAAAAAAAACAGGTAAGACCAGGCACAGTGGCTCACAGCTGTAATCCCAGCACTTTGGGAGGCAGAGGTGGGCAGATTACTTGAGGTCGGGAGTTCAAGACCAGCATGACCATGGAGAAACCCCATCTCTACTAAAAATACAAAATTAGCCAGGCGTGGTGGCACATGCCTGTAATCTCAAGGTACTCTGGAGGCTGAGGCAGGAGAATTGCTTGAACCCAGGAGGCAGAGGTTGCGGTGAGCTGAGATCGCGCCATTGCACTCCAGCCTGGGCAACAACAGCGAAACTCCATCTCCAAAAACAAAACAAAACAAAAACCCCCAAAAAACAAAATAAGTGTTGGCAAGGATGTGAGTGACAAAATTTGAACTCTCATATGGTGTTGGTAGGAATGTAAAATGTTCAGCCACTATGGAAAACCATATGGCAGTTACTCAAAGGTTTGATGTAGAGTTACCATATGACTCAGCGATTTCATTCCTTAATAGTGAGAAATGAAACCATGTCCACATAAACACTTGTATGCAAATGTTCACAGCAGCATTATTAATTATATCCAAAAAGTGGTAATAAACCAAATGCCTATCAACTGATGAATTAATGTGATATAACCATACAGTGAAATACTATTCAGCAGTAGAAAGGAGTGAAATATTGATTTGTGCTACAACATAGATGAACTTGAAACAAGCTAAGTGGCAGAAGCTAGGCACAAAAATCACACGATTCCATTTTTATGAAATGTCCAGAATAGGTGAATCCCCATCTCTACTAAAAGTACAAAAATTAGCCAGGCTTGGTGGCACACGCCTGTAGTCCCAGCTACTCAGGAGGCTGAGGCAGGAGAATCACTTGAACCCGGGAGGTGGAGGTTGTAGTGAGCCGAGTTCATACCACCACACTCCAGCCTAAGCAACAGAGTGAGACTCCATCTCAAAACAAAAAACAAAAAAAAAAAACATGTCCAGAATAGGCAAATCTGTAGTAGGCAGCAAATTAGCAGTCGTCTAGGGATATGGGCACACATGGGGAAATGGCAAGTGGCTGTTAATGGGCATGGGGTTTCTTTTTGGGTGATGAAAGTATTCTAAAATCGATTATGGTGATCCTCAGTTCTGTGAGCTTGCTAAAAACCATTGAATTACATATTTTAAATTGTGAGTTATGTGGTACATGGATTATCAAGCTGTTACTTAAAAAACGGACTGAGCCCTTTCCCCTGGCTGGCAGTGCGCAGGCCGGGCCGCATGATGCCTGGAGTTACTGTAAAAGATGTGAACCAGCAGGAGTTCATCAGAGCTCTGGCAGCCTTCCTCAGAAAGTCTGGGAAGCTGAAAGTCCCCGAATGGGTGGACACCGTCAAGCTGCTGGCCAAGCACAAAGAGCTTGCTCCCTACGATGAGAACTGGTTCTACACGCGAGCTGCTTCCACAGCGTGGCACCTGTACCTCTGGGGTGGCGCTGGGGTTGGCTCCATGACCAAGATCTATGGGGGATGTCAGAGAAGTGGCGGCATGCCTGGCCACTTTAGCCGAGGCTCCAAGAATGTGGCCCACCGGGTCCTCCAAGCCCTGGAGGGGCTAAAAACGGTGGAAAAGGACCAAGATGGGGGCCGCAAACTGACACCTCAGGGACAGAGAGATCTGGACAGAATCGCTGGACAGGTGGCAGTTGCCAACAAGAAGCATTAGAACAAACCATGCTGGGTTAATAAATTGCCTCATTCGTTAAAAAAAAAAAAAAAAAAACCAGGCTGAGTGCAGTGGCTCACGCCTGTAATCCACTTTAGCAGGCTGAAATAGGGGGATCACTTTGAGGCCAGGAGTTTGAGACCTGCCTGGGCAACATAGTGAGGCCCCGTCTCTACAAAAATCTCTAAATATTAGAATAACTTTGGGAGGCCGAGGCGGGTGGATCACGAGGTCAAGAGATCGAGACCATCCTGGCTAACGTGGTGAAACCCCATCTCTACTAAAACTACAAAAATTAGCCAGGCGTGGTGGCGTGCACCTGTAGTCTCAGCTACTCAGGAGACTGAGGCAGGAGAATTGCTTGAATCCGCGAGGCGGAGGTTGCAGTGAGCTGAGATCGCGCCACTGCACTCCAGCCTGGTGACAGAGCGAGACTCCGTCTTAAAAAAAAAAAATTCAGAGGTTGCGGTGAGCCAAGATCACGCCATTGCATTCCAGCCTGGGCCACAAGAGCAAAACTCCACCTCAAAAAAAAAAAAAAAAAAAAAATTGGAGTAACTGACATGTAGTATTCACTATGTGTTAGCTCTGATGGTTGTGGTGGTGGTGACAGTGGTGGCTGGGTGTGACTACTGGAAACATGCAATATATATACTATTGTGAAGCATTCTGTTTTATAGGATCTCCTGTATCGAAGGTCTAGGTCACTAGTGGATTATGAAAATGCTAATAAAGCACTGGATAAAGCAAGAGCAAAAAATAAAGATGTTCTACAGGCCGAAACTTCCCAACAATTATGTTGTCAGAAATTTGAAAAGATATCTGAGTCTGCAAAACAAGGTACTGTTATGTTAACCTTTAATCACAAGATACGCTTTATGACTATTATGTAAATTAAATAATCCTAATTTCTTTTTCACAGAACTTATAGATTTTAAGACAAGAAGAGTTGCTGCATTCAGAAAAAATTTAGTGGAACTGGCAGAGTTAGAACTGAAGCATGCAAAGGTAGTGTTGTAATAAAGATTTAATTTAAGTTACATGTAATTTAGAAATGAATCAGTTATGACATTGATAATTCTTTAATGTCAGTTCTCAGGGATACTGTGACAACTATTCCTGAACTGGAATTACATTTTCCAAGATTATTTCACTGCTTCAAAATAGTTGGTCTGGGTTTTTTGTTTTATTTTGTTTTTTTGAGACAGAGTCTGGCGCTATTGCCCAGGCTGGAGTGCAGTGGCAATGATCTCAGTTCACTGCAACCTCTGCTTCCCGGGTTCAAGCGATTCTCACGCCTCAGCCTCCTGAGTAGCTGGGATTACAGGTATGTGCCACCACACCTGGGTAATTTTTGTATTTTTAGTAGAGACAGGGTTTCACCATGTTGGCCAGGCTTATCTCGAAATCCCGTCCTCAAATGATCCTCCTGCCTCAGCCTCCCAAAGTGCTTAGATTACAGACACGAACCACCATACCCGGCTAGTCTGGGGCTTTTTTGTTTTGTTTTGTTTTGAGACCTCCGCAACCTCTGCTTCCCAGGTTCAAGCAACTCTTCTGCCTCAGCCTCCCGAGTAGCTAGAACTACAGGTGCATGCCACCACACCCAGCTAATTTTTGTATTTTTAGTAGAGACAGGGTTTTCACCATGTTAGCCAGACTGGTCTCGAACTCCTGACATGAGGTGATACACCTGCCTCGGCCTCCCGTAGTGCTGAGATTACAGGCATCAGCCACCATGCCCGGCCAGGTTTTTTGAAAATGTATTTATTTAATTATGTTTTAGAGCTGGAGTCTTGCTATGTTGTCCAGGATAGCATCAAACTCCTGGGCTCAGTTAATCCTCCTGCCTCAGCCTCCCGAGTAGCTGGGATTACAGGTGTATGCCACCATGCCTAGCCCTCTGGTCTTTTTTCACGTTAGTTGTTTACTTTGAATTAAGCCTCTTCTTGTAGTTAATAGAAAGTTTGGCCTAAACCTTAGAGTGATTTTAAGAATAGAGCATCTTAGAATTGAGAGGGATTTTAAAGATTATTTAATTAAAGTAAAAATAATATCTATAACGTCTCCAATAGTCAGCTCTGAAAGAATCTAATACCTAATATGGAAACCAGTATCATTTTTTGACTAGTTGTTTTTTAAAAAGTCTTTCTTAATAAAAACATTTAAAAATTAGGCTGGGTGCGGTGGCTCACGCCTGTAATCCCAACACTTTGGGAGGCCAAGACGGGTGGATTATCTGAGGTCAGGTGTTCAAGACCAGCCTGGCCAACATGGTGAAACCTCATCTCTACTAAAAATATAAAAATTAGCTGGGCGT
The DNA here is from genome assembly GCF_029289425.2 of Pan paniscus. Lineage (NCBI taxonomy): Eukaryota > Metazoa > Chordata > Mammalia > Primates > Hominidae > Pan > Pan paniscus. The sequence goes on along the minus strand of NC_073264.2, from coordinate 35,884,313 downwards.
AGTGGTGGGCGCCTGTAATCCCAGCTACTTGGGAGGCTGAGGCAGGACAGTTGCTTAAACCCAGGAGGCGGAGGCTGCGTGAGCCAAGATTGCGCCACTGCAGTGCAGCCTGGATGCCAAAAAGAAAAATTTATTTAACATTTGCTGTTTTTGTTTTTTGATTTCTTGGTCTAATAACCCTGTCAAAATGTTTTGATAAGTTTGACATTATTACTCTTACTGAGCCTGAGCTGGTTTCTAATGTTCATTGTTTTTCTTTTTTTTTAAAGAGAGGCTGGGCACAGTGGCTCATGCCTTTAATCCCAGCCCTTGAGGTCAGGAGTTCGAGACCGCAAGCCAACATGGTGAAACCCTGTCCTCTACTAAAAATACAAAAATTAGCCAGGCGTGGTGGCTCACGCCTGTAATCCCAGCACTTTGGGAGGCTGAGGCGGGTGGATCACGAGGTCAGGAGATCGAGACCATCCTGGCTAACACAGTGGAACCCCATCTCTACTAAAAATACAAAAAATTAACCAGGCATGGTGGCGGGCGCCTGTGGTCCCAGCTACTCAGGAGGCTGAGGCAGGAGAATGGCATGAACCCGGGAGGCGGAGCTTGCAGTGAGCCAAGATTGCGTCACTGCACTCCAGCCTGGGAGATAGAGTGAGACTCCGTCTCAAAATAAAAAAGAAAAAAAAAAAATCAGCCAGGCATAGTGGTGCACGCCTGTAATCCCAGCTTCTCCGGAGGCTGAGGCGAGACGATCGCTCGAACCCGGGAGGCGGAGGTTGCCATGAGCCAAGATTGCGCCACTGCACTCCAGCTTGGGCGACAGAGTGAGATTCTGTCTAAAAATAAAAACAAAGAGGTCATGAACTACCAAAAGTTTTGCTGTAGATCAGGGGTTGGTAAACTACAGCCCACCTGCTTTTGTAGTCTGTGAGGAGGGAATGGTGTTCCCATTTTTAAATGGTTGGGTTTTTTTTTTTTCTTTAAGGTAGAATATGTCAGCTGGGCGTGGTGGCTCACGCCTGTAATCCCAGCACTTTGGGAGGCCAAGGCGGGCAGATCACGAGGTCAGGAGATCGAGACCATCCTGGCTACCACGGTGAAACCCCGTCTCTACTAAAAATACAAAAAATTAGCCAGGCGTGGTGGCGGGCGCCTGTAGTCCTAGCTACTTGGGAAGCTGAGGCAGGAGAATGGCGTGAACCCGGGAGGCAGAGCTTGCAGTGAGCCGAGATCGCGCCACTGCACTCCAGCCTGGGTGACAGAGCAAGACTCCTTCTCAAAAAAAAAAAAAAAAAAAAAAAATGTCATGACATGTATTAAATGTATTAATTATGAAATTCAGATTTAAGTATCCATAAGTAAAATTTTATTGGAACGCAGCCAAGTTCATTCATTTATGCTTGTGGCTGCTTTTACGTAGTAGCATAATGGAGTTGTTGAAACAGCCTAAAATACTTATTATTTAGCCTTTTACACAAAAAGTTTGCTGAGTCCTTCTATAGATTGATGTCAGTGTCCAGTTTCCAGATTCTATACTTTTTTTTTTTTTTTTTTTTGATACTTAGTTTCACTCTTTTTGCCCCAGGCTGGAGTGCAGTGGCGTGATCTCAGCTCGCTGCAACCTCTGCCTCCCGGGTTCAAGCAATTCTCCTGCCTCAGCCTCTCGAATAGCTGGGACACAGGTGCACACCACCACGCCCAGCTAATTTTTGTATTTTTGGTAGAGATAGGGTTTCACCATGTTGGCCAGGCGGGTCTCAAACTGCTGACCTCAGGTGATCCGCCTACCTCGGCTTCCCAAAGTGCTGGGATTGCAGGCGTGAACCACCGTGCCTGGCCAGATTCTATACTTTTTCAAGTTCTTTCTGACCTGAGTTCTCTGTATTTAGATTTCTGATAACTGTTCTATTAACAGTAGTACTCAACCAGAGGTGATTCTGCCCCCCAGGGACATTTTGCAATATCTGGAGACATTTGTGGTTATCACAACTGGGTGTTCTATGGTTACTACCAGTACATGGTGGGCCAGGGATGCTGTTAAATATCCTACAGTGAAGGCTGGGTGCCATGGCTCACCCCTGTAATCCCAGCACTTTGGGAGGCCAAGGCGGGCAGATCACCTGAGGTCAGGGGTTCAAGACCAGCCTGGCCAACATAGTGTAACCCCGTCTCTACTAAAAATACAGAAAATTAGCCAGCGTGGTGGCACGCACCTGTAATCTCAGCTACTCAGCAGGCTGAGCCAGAAGGATCGCTTGAACCCGGGAGGCAGAGGTTGCACTGAGCCAAGATCATGCCACTGCACTTTAGTCTGGGTGACAAAGCAAGACTCTGTCTCAAAGGCCAGCGCAGTGGCTCACGCCTGTAATCACAGCACTTTGGGAGGCTGAGGTAGGCGGATCACCTGAGATCAGGAGTTCAAAACCAGCCTGGCCAACATGGCAAAACCCCCGTCTCTACTAAAAGTACAAAAATTAGCTGAGCATGGTGGCAGACACCTATAATCCCAGCTACTGGGGAGGCTGACGCAGGAGAATTACTTGAACCCAGGAGGCGGAGGTTACAGTGACCTGAGATGGTGCCATTGCACTCCAGTCTGGGCAACAGAGTGATACTCCATCTCAGAAAAAAAAAAAGAAAAAAAGAAATTTACTGAAGAATCTGGTATGTAGAAAGTATTATTGTATGTGAAACAAATCATGTAATTTTATGTATTTAACCCTTTATGTGTATATAATGAATGGCTGTTTTAAAATTTCTAATATATCGATAAAGTCATATGACTTCTAACACTATATTTTTTTTTCTTTTTTTTTTTTTTTTTTTTGAGACACAGTCTCACTCTTTAGCCCAGGGTGGAGTGCAGTGGCGCGATCTCTGCTCACTGCAAGCTCCGCTTCCCGGGTTCACGCCATTCTCCTGCCTCAGCATACCGAGTAGCTGGGACTACAGGTGCCAACCACCACGCCCGGCTAATTTTTTGTATTTTTTAGTAGAGATGGGGTTTCACTGTGTTAGCCAGGATGGTCTCGATCTCCTGACCTCGTGATCCACCCGCCTCGGCCTCCCAAAGTGCTGGGATTACAGGCATGAGCCACCGCGCCCGGCTTCTAACACTATATTTTATGTCGTTTCTAACTGTATTTTCAGTAGGAGTCTTCTGAATTGTTTGAAATAAAATTTGTAATTTATTTTTTCTTCCTTTTTTAGGGTAATCTACAGTTGCTGCAGAACTGCCTGGCAGTGTTAAATGGAGACACATAAGCCACACTCCGCCTTCCTGTTAAAAAGGGCTGCCTTCCTTCAAATTTTATTTTTGTTTTCTTAATGATGTTAAGCATTTATGCTCACTGGAAACAAACAAAAAGCAGCTGAAAAAGTGCATCAACTCCTCTTTTTCTGAGAAACATGGAGCAGCGCACACCCAGGCGATGCCAGTCTGTGTGCCGTGATGCCGCACTGTGTTCCCCACGACAGTGGTCCATCATCGTGCACTCGTCATACTCAGAAGTCCAAAGTTCATTCTTCTTTAAAGTAGCCTCTATAACTCTGTTTATTTTATAAATAGTATTCCTTATGGCTGCCAATCTTATTTACCTTTAAATAATTTCTGAAATTTAACCTTTTCAGAATGCATTGTTGAAACAAGATAAAGATTGCCTTTTTTGAATTTTTTAAATTTTGTTTTTAAAAGCATATACCACCTTAGTTCATTCATGTATCCTGGTAAAGCATCTTAATCAGACTTATTTTTAATTACTGAATATTTCTTAGACGTTTTGGGACAGATTTTATGTAATCTTTATAAGTATGATTTCTGAAGAAAAGCAAATGCATTAGTATGTTTGCCTTAAACTTGTAGACTAAACCAATTATTGTAAAATAAACAGCGATAACAGTGATAGTTTTTAACTCTATGGTCATTGTATCACTCTGGAAAATGTGGAGTAGCTGTAATAAATCTACTCCTGTATTATGCTTTACAGTGCAGGTCTTAGTTTTTCTTTTTTCTCATTTCTTTTGAAATGGCATCTCGAACAAAGTCCACCAATCCCTTTACAAAAGAATGAACTGCTCCTCTGTGTGTACTTCATAGAAGGTGGAATCGGACAGAGGCAGGTTAGTGACAGTTATTCCTGAAATACAGGAGCAGAGTACAGTCTGTTGTGGTTTCCCGGATTCCGCGCCTAGCTCAGCCAATTAAGCATGAGACATAGGCCATTGAGCCACTTAGTAGTTATGCGAGTGGATAGATTGGTATGTAGAGGGAAAGAGGTCTGCTGTAAAGAACAACACTTGTCTGTCTGTGGGGAAAGGAAAGCAGAATACTTGAGATGAAAGTTGGCATACAAATAGGATACTATCGCCAGTAGTTATATTACAAACATTATCGGCCTTTCTAGTGTGAATGAACATTAGAAACATTATTGTCATTCCTAGTTTAAAGTTAAGGTTGCGTGGTTGGATTTTTCCACTATCTTTTTCTAATTTTTCTACCATTTGGAGACCGTAGGCATTTGGGCCTGTCACCCCTTGGATGGGTTCCTAGTTTGTTTACATTTTCCTGAACCCTCCTGAGCGCCCGTTCTTGGTCTAATCCCCAGTCGTGATGATTCCACACTTCCTCAGCCGCATGTTGTCTTGCCTCATTCATGAGCTGGTCAGTGTTTCGTCTCTTTAACTGACATGTTCCCCAGTGCTGTTTGAACTGTTGAGTTTCCGTTGCTGGCTGAGTGCGTTTTGTCCTTCACGTAACCTTCACTGGTAAAAATAAGCCCATGTGATGTCCACCAGTGGATGAATGCTGGACCGAGAGCCCTAGCTTCTGGATCCAGGTCTAGGCCCTTCATCTGCTGCTCTGTGGCCCAGGGCAGGTTTGCTTGACCTCTGCCTCAGTTCTCTACTCTAAAGGACATACTGACCTACCTCACAGGGGTGTTGTGAGGATTAATAAATGTTGGTACTCTGCTTTGGAAATGTGAAAATGCTGTGTAAATGTTAAGAAATACTAAGTATAGGGCCAAAAGCTATACAGTGTTTCACTTAACCGTTTGCCATTCTGTATTTACCAAGGTGGTCTTTTCTGGGGAAGGAAGTAGAGTGGAAGGTGCATCCCTTGGCCCCTGGTTTACATTGTTAGAGTGCTTATTGTGGGAATGCACTCTAAAAAGTGGGCGTAGAATGAAAGCAGCCGTCCAGTGGTCCTCCCTTTTCTGTAGTTTCACTTTTCTTGCTTCAAGTTACAGCAGTCACCTGAAATCTGAAAATACTAAATGAAAAACTCCAGAAACAATTTATGTTTTAAATGTCGTGCTGTTCTGAGTAGCGTGATGAAATCTGTTGCCGTCCTACCTGGAACATTGAGTCATGCCTCTGTCCAGTGTGTCCATGCTGTATACACTGTCCACCCATCAACCAACCACTAAGTAGCTGTCTTGGTTGTCAACATAACAGATCACAAGAAGATTGAGGTTGGGTGTGGTGGCTTACCCCTGTAATCCCAGCACTGTGGGGGTCCAAAGTGGGAAGATTGCTTGAGCCCAGGAGTTCAAGACCAGCCTGGGCAACTAAGCAAGATCCTATCTCAAAAAAAATTTAAAACAACTTTTTGGCTGGGCGTGGTGGCTCACGCCTGTGATCCCAGCACCTTGGGAGGCCAAGGCGGGCGGATCACGAGGTCAGGAGATCAAGACCGTCCTGGCTAACACGGTGAAACCCCATCTGTACTAAAAATACAAAAAATTAGCCGGGCGCGGTGGCGGGCACCTGTAGTCCCAGCTACTCGGGAGGCTGAGGCAGGAGGATGGCGTGAACCCGGGAGGTGGAGCTTGCAGTGAGCTGAGATTGCGCCACTGCACTCCAACCTGGACGACAGAGCGAGACTCCGGCTCAAAAAAAAAAAAAAAAAAAAATTAGCTGGGCGTGGTGGCGGGTGCGTGTAATCCCAGCTACTCGGGAGGCTGAGGCAGGAGGATGGCGTGAACCCGGGAGGTGGAGCTTGCAGTGAGCTGAGATTGCGCCACTGCACTCCAACCTGGACGACAGAGCGAGACTCCGGCTCAAAAAAAAAAAAAAAAAAAAAAAATTAGCTGGGCGTGGTGGCGGGTGCGTGTAATCCCAGCTACTCGGGAGGCTGAGGCAGGAGAATCACTTGAACCTGGGAGGCAGAGGCTGTAGTGAGCCAAGATCGCGCCATTGCATTCCAGCCTGGGCAACAAGAGCGAAACTCTGTCTCTAAATAAATAAAATAAAATAAAAAATGGCATGTAATATAAAAATGAGGGGAGAACGCTTTTAGGTAGGATTTAACTTTGGCTACAGGTAACTAAAACAATGAGCAGCTTAGACAGGACTTATTTTTCTCACCTACCCAGAATTTAAGGGGTAGCAGTTTGGGGCTGTTGGCCAGGCTATTCACCAGGCGGCCCCTCCTGCGTCTGCTCTACCATGCCAGGTGTAAGGTCTCCCGGCCATGATTGTTGCTTCCAGGTACCAAGGCGGCCGCTACACTCCAGGCCTGAGTCTGACTTCCAGGTAGAAAAAGGGGGTAGGGACAAAGACTTTCTTCAAAAAGTGGCTTGGCCTTTTTATTCTCCTGGAGATGCCCTTTCCGGGGACGTGTGTCTAACTGGCCAGAACTGTGTTGTGTGATGAGGAAGTTGAGCTGTTTTAGCTGGGTGTGTTGATCGTGTGGACAAAATCAGGGTCTGTTAGTAAGACAGGAGTGGCCACTGCAGGATACCCTGCAAACAGCACAAAACGAGTCTGGACCTGAGAAACAGTAAAACTGACCTGTGATTAGAGGTTTAGTTTGTTGTTGTTGTTGTTTGTTTTTTATGTGTTTTTTTGGTTCTTGTTTTGTTTTTTGTTTTTTTGTGACGGAGTCTCACTCTGTCGTCCAGGCTGGAGTGCAATGTCGCGATCTCGGCTCATTACAACCTCCACCTCCTGGGTTCAAGTTTTTCTCCCGCCTCAGCCTCCGGAGTAGCTGGGATTACAGGAACCCGCCATCATGCCCAGCTAATTTTTGTATTTTTTAGTAGAGACGGGGTTTCACCATGTTGGCCAGGCTGGTCTTGAGCTCCTGACCTCAGGTTATCCGCCCGCCTTGGCCTCCCAAAGTGCTGGGATTACAGGCGTCAGCCACCGCGCCCGGCCCAGAATTTTTTTTTTTTTTTAATTATTTTACATTAGAGGCCGGGTGCGGTGGCTCACACCTGTAATCCCAGCACTTTGGGAGGCCGAGGAGGGCAAATCACGAGGTCAGGAGATGGAGACCATCCTGGCCAATATGGTGAAACCCCCGTCTCTACTAAAAATACAAAAATTAGCCAGGCGTGGTGGCGCGCACCTGTAGTCCCAGCTACTTGGGAGGCTGAGGCGGGAGAATCACTTGAACCCGGGAGACGGAGGTTGCAGTGAGCCGAGATTGCGCCACCGCTCTCCAGCCTGCTGACAGAGTGAGACGCCATCTCAAAAAAATATATATATATATATGTGTGTGTGTGTGTGTGTGTGTGTGTGTGTGTGTGTGTGTGTGTATGTATATAAAACATTAGAAGAAAATCAAATGAGTCCAGAGAGTTGGTTGTGGCCCTAGGACTTGTAACAGGACACGTAAACTCTGGGGCTGAGGCTGCCATTGTGGGATGGCCTTTGGGGCTTTTCTATGCGCTATGCGCTGATGCTGAGCAAGCAAAGAGAAGCAAGAGTTTGGAGCAAACAGAGAGAAGCAGGGAGGCTTTCCGTGACCCCCTTGTCTAATATGTTAAGCCCTCAACCCCAGCCTTTTCTCTCCATGCCCTCTTCTCTATCCCTTGGTCCACGTTTTTCCCCCTTCTGCTTCGTATTATTGCTTGTCTGCTCACTGTCCGTCTCCCCGTTCCATTTCTCTATTGCTTCACGAAAAGACCACCCTCAAAACGTAAGGGCTTTGCAACAACAGTGATCATTCATTTGTATCCCAAGTCCGCAGTTTTGATGTTCTGCTCCCTGATGCCTAGGGTCTCGGCTGGGGACTGAAACTGTTTCCATGCATTTCTCTCCACAAAGCCTCGGGCTTCCTCACGACACGGCAGCCTGCGTAGTCAGCCTTCTTCCATGGCGGCGCAAACCTCCAAGACGATTCCGGTAGACCCAGATGGGAGCTGTAAGGATGCCTCCGACCCAGCCTCGGGAGACCCTGGACATCACTTCTGCCACATGCCGTTGTGCAAGGTAGTCACTAAGGCCAAACCAGATCCAAGGAGAGGGGAATTGGACTCTACTTCTCAATGGGAGAAGTAGTAAAGATAAGAAACTTCTCAGGCTACTGTCCAAAAAAATCGGCTGGGCGCGGTTGCTCACGCCTGTAACCCTAGCACTTTGGGAGGCCGAGGCGGGCGGATCACCTGAGGTCAGGAGTTCAAGACCAGCCTGGTCCACTAAAATACAAAAATTAGCCGGGCATGATGGCGGATGCCTGTAATCCCAGCTACTCGGGAGGCTGAGACGGGAGAATCGCTTGAACCCAGGAGACGGTGGTTGCAGTGGGCCGAGATCACGCCACTGCACTCCAGCCTGGGCGGCTGAGCGAGATTCCGTCTCAGGAAAAAAAAAAAAAAATCGAGGACGACTCACCATCTAAGCATAAAACGAAGGTTGAACAGATTACATAGAATATCTCAGATCGTGTGAGTTGACTATAAAATATAACAGTGGCTGGACGTGGTGGTTCACGCCTGTAATCCCAACACTTTGAGAGGCTGAGGTGGGCAGATCACCTTAGGTCGGGAGTTCGAGACCAGCCTGACCCACATGGAGAAATCCCGTGTCTACTGAAAATACAAAATTAGCCGGGCGTGGTGGCGCATGCCTGTAATCCCAGCTACTCGGGAGGCTGAGGCAAGAGAATCGCTTGAACCCGGGAGGCGGAGGTTGCGGTGAGCCGAGATCGCGCCATTGCACTCCAGCCTGGACAACAAGAGCGCAACTCCGTCTCACATTAAGAAGAAGAAGAAGAAGAAGAATACAATAATAATAATAGCGTATTTACAGATTTTCCCAAGTGTTCAAAAATGGTTTGTTGTCCAGCGTTATACACTTAACTCGACCAGTGCACGGTTTGCATAGTGGACAACTTTGTACTTTGTCCTGATTTTTTTTTCCCTCAAAGTAAGAGGCTTGATTCCCCCCCGACTCCACCCGGCCCCCCTCCTTTAGGTTTTCCTAGGTTTCGTCGCCGCGTATGTTAGTTACAGCCGTTTCTGACAGGCCTACCAGGGAAGATGCTCAAGGAAAACGATGTTCTGTCAAGCTGCTTGGGGAAATCTTAGTGCTTAATGTTTAACCGGGGGGAGGAGGCGAACCTCATAATAGTTGTGCCCTGTGGGGAAGACTTCTGTTGGGCTGGCGAGAAGAGAAGGGGCCGAAACTTGCTTTTTGCTGAAAGGAAGGTGAGCCCAAACCCGAGCCCTGCCCGGCCCAGACGCTAGATCCCTCGGGGACTGGGCGGTGGGGCCGCAAACTCTCTTTCGCTCGCTCGCTCGCTCGCTCTCTCTCCCCCTCTTTTCTTCCTTCTCTCTCTATCTTCTCTCTGTCACTGTCTCTCTCTCTCTCTCTCTCTGTCTTCTCTCTCCCCTCTCTCCTGTCTCTCTCTCTCTCTTCTCTCTGTCACTGTCTTTCTGTCTCTCTCTTCTCTCTGTCACTGTCTCTCTCTCTCTCTGGCACTCTCTCGTCCTCTCAGGCCTCCCTTTCAGGTCCCAGACTCCCGGCCGCGCGCCCACTTGCGCCCAACCAGCCCCGGAGACACCCAGGCCTGTCCCACGCCGTCGGTAGGTCCCCGGTCCGGGAGCGGGAGAGACCGGAGCGCCGGGGACGACCCCGGCGAGGGCGTGGCGTATGCAGATGAGCACGGCGCGCGGAGGCTGCCGGTCACGTTCGGCCTGGAACCCCATGTCCCGCGCGCGATATCCGAGTGCTGTCGGGGTGTCTTCCCCTAGCGGCAACGGTGGAGCGAGGGGGCTGGAGAGGGTGAGGGGGCTGGGGCCGCACGAGAGAAGTGACCGTGTGTTGAGAGTGTGGTGGGCGCGAGGGTATGAGAGGAAGCCACCGGGACAACTCATACTTACCTGGCAGGGGAGATACCATGATCACGAAGGTGGTTTTCCCAGGGCGAGGCTTATCCATTGCACTCCGGATGTGCTGACCCCTGCGATTTCCCCAAATGTGGGAAACTCGACTGCATAATTTGTGGTAGTGGGGGACTGCGTTCGCGCTTTCCCCTGGCTTACGGAAGTTGAAAAGCAGTTTCATTAGGTGGTTGTTGGGTTCGGATGTCTGGTGTTCAGAACGCGAGCTGCTGGTCGGTTTGCTTTCCTTTTCGTTTTCACCCTTTCAGGGGCGTGGGGTGACTGCTGCTTTTTTTCCTTCCCCCCGTGGAGAATGCTTTAGCAACGAGCCAATTATACTGTTGGTCTATGTTCTCCAGGGCATTGTCGTGAAAACGTCACGATCTCGTGCTTTCTCCAGGCCAAAGCCGCGTTTTTCCTGCAAGTTTGGGGTGTGTAGAGAAAAAGCCAGAACTGCTTTCTCTTCCCTGGGGAAAATATCCCAGGGTCTTGTTAACCGCTGGCAGAAACGACAGAATACGTACGGGCAATTAATCCTGGTCCAGGGAAGTATCCGGCTTAGAGGTTTAGGAAGGACCTGTCGGGGTTGAGTTCCCCACCCAGGGGGAGATCGAGTCCGCGGGAGCTGCTGATCCCACCCAGGCAGCTGCTGGGCTTGTTGGCAGCAGGGTCTTCTGGAAGGACTAGAACGGAGTCATCCCACTCCCAGAGAAGCAGGCGTGTCATGCATGACAGTGAAGACCGGACTGTATACAAGGCCCTCAAGAACAGGAGACTTTGGGTCCTCGCTAACGGCCTTGGGAGACCACGCAAGACTGGTCAGAAAAGCCAGGTAGAAAGGCTTTTCATGGGCCGCGCGCGGTGGCTCACGCCTGTAATCCCAGCACTTTGAGAGGGCGAGGCGAGCGGATCACTTGAGGTCAGGAGTTCGAGACCAACCTGGGCAACATGGTGAAACCCCCGTCTCTACGAAAAATACAAAAATTAGCCAGGCGTCGTGGCGCGTGCCTGTAATTCCACCTGCTCCAGAGGCTGAGGCATGAGAATTGCTTGAACCCGGGAGGCGGAGGTTGCACTGAGCCGAGATGGCACCCCTGCACTCCAGCCTGGGTGACAGAGCAAGACTCCGTCTCAAAAAAAAAAAAGAAAGAAAGAAAGAAAGAAAGAAAAAGGCTTTTCATGAATGCTTTTAGGAGAGTCTCGTGACAGCCTCTGTACATGTCCCCAGGAGGAAACAAGAGACTCTGATGTTCAGGGCCACCATCCTGACATGGACCTTTCCTCCAATTATAATGTTGCCATTTTGCTGTCTTAAGACCCTTATGTCCAAGCCTTCCCAGACCTCAGCACCCCCGGGATATGTGTAATAGAAGGGTAAATACACGCCAGGCGCGGTGGCTCACGCCTGTAATCCCAGCGCTTTGGGAGGCCGAGGTGGGCGGATCACCTGAGGTCAGGAGTTCGAGACCAGCTTGACCAACGTGGCAAAATCCTGTCTCTACTAAAAATACAAAAATTAGCCGGGCATGGTGGTGTGTGTCTGTAATCCCAGCTACTCGGGAGGCTAAGGCAGGAGAATCGCTTGAACCCAGGAGGCGGAGAGGGTGCAGTGAGCTGAGATCGTGCCACTTGTACCACTCCAGCCAGCCTGGGCAACAGAGCGAGACTCTGTCTCAAAAAAAAAAAAAAAAAAAAAAAAGTAAATACAAAACTGGAAGAAGGAAAGAAAAATGTTGGCCGGGCACGGTGGCTCACGCCTGTAATCCTAGCGCTTTGGGAGGCCGAGGCGAGAGGATCACTTGAGCCCAGGAGTTGGAGACCAGCTTGGGCAACACAGCAAGAGACCTCGTCTCTAAATTAAAACAAACCAAACCAAAACAAAACAGAAGGCAGGAGGAGGCTGCAGTGAGCGGTGATGGCGCCACTGCACTCCCACCCGAGTGACAAGAGCCTGCCTCAAAAAAGAAAAAACAAAAACATGTGCCCCTGGTGCCATAAGGAAAAGAGACATTTCCCCTTCCTTTGAGGCGTGAGTCTCTGCTTTTTGAGACAGGGTCTCTCTCTGTCACCCAGGCTGGGGTGCAGTGGCGTTATCCTAGCTTACTCACTGCAGCCTCGAACTCCTGGGTTCAAGCGGTCCTCCGGCCTCAGCCTTCCTCCTTAGCTGGAACCACAGGTTTGCGTTACCACACATGGCTAACTGGCTAATTTTAATTTTTTTTTTTTTTTTTGTAGAGACGGTGTCTTCCTATGTTGCCCAGGCTGGGCTCGAACTCCTGGGCCCAAGCGATCCTTCTGCCTCGGCCCCCCAAAATGCTGAAATTACGGGTGTCAGCCACCACGCCTGGCCTACGTGAGTCATATTAACAGCTAAATAAGCCTCTTGCCAGTTTTACAACCTAGGAAGGTTTTCCCTTGAGGGCCTTGAAGCCACCAACTCAAAAGGTAAATATCAAGGAAGATAGTGTCCCCCTGTCTCCTTTCTGTCTCTGGGAATTTACTTATGTATTGATTGATTTATATTTATTTACTTTTTTGTTTTTCTTTTTTGAGACAGAGTCTTGCTCTATCGCCCAGGCTGGAGTGCAGTGGTGCAGTCTCGGCTCACTGCAACCTCCACCTCCAGGGTTCAAGCGATTCTCCTGCCTCAGCCTCTCAAGTAGCTGGGATTACAGGCGCGTGCCACCACGTCCAGCTAATTTTTGTATTTTTAGTACAGACGAGGTTTCACCATGTTGGCCAGGCTGGTCTCAAACTCTTGGTAATCCGCCCGCCTCGGCCTCCCAGAGTGCTGGGATTACAGGCGTGAGCCACTGCGCCCGGCCTCTATCTCTGGGAATTTAGCCTAGGTGGCTGGCTCCAAGTTATCACTACCTCCTTGTCATGGAGGTATCAGAGGCTTTATTTTCCCTTTGGGTAAAGGCAATTAATAACACAGCTGACCGCTGCAATTACCAGTTGAACTGAGGATGAACTGTGTGTAGCAAATGGTGCTAGGTTTCTTTCTTGAGGACAAATCCTTGACAACATGTATTTTAGGGCTTGCATCTGCCTACCTATGTAAAGGGGTGACCTTTCTTGGGGCTATAAACGGAACTGTCGGCCGGGCGCGGTGGCTCACACCTTCAATCCCATCCCTTTGGGAAGCCAAGGCGGGGGGGGGGGTCACTTGAGCCCAGGAGTTTGAGACCAATCTGGGCAACATATGGAGACTTCCTGTCTACTTAAAAAAGAAGAAAAAAAGAAAAATTGCAGTTGTGTACCCAGAAGTCCCAGAGTCTCCCATTGATTTCCTCAGCAGTTTGTTGAGGCTTTCTCAGAATTTACTGGCATAGATCCAGGAGCAGACCAAAATTCTGCCCAGGTGTTAGCCCATCTTTGTCTGGGCTCTCTTACTGACTATCCAAACTCAAGTTAGGCAAAAAGTGGTACGGTAGGCCGGGCCTGGTGGCTCACGCCTGTAATCCCAGCACTTTGGGAGGCTGAGGCGGGCAGATCCCGAGGTCAGGAGATCGAGACCATCCTGGCTAACACGGTGAAACCCTGTGTCTACTAAGAACACAAAAAAATTAGCCGGGCGTGGTGGCGGGCGCCTGTAGTCCCAGCTACTCGGGAGGCTGAGGCAGGAGAATGGCGTGAACCCGGGAGGCGGAGCTTGCAGTGAGCCGAGGATCGCGCCACTGCACTTCGGCCTGGGCGACAGAGCGAGACTCCGTCTCAAATAAATAATAAATAAATAAATACTTAATAACAATAAAGAAGAATTCGTCCATTCAACAACCGTTCACTGAGCGCATAGCCTGTGCCCAGACACTGTTCCAGGCCTCTGGGAGCAAAAAGGCCTCGGTGCCCGTATTCTAGTTAGAGAACGAGAAGCGCGGGGAGGTGGGGGGCGGGGGTGGGAGAGAGAAAATCTACACCGGGCTGCATAGGTAAATTCGTAGGTTAGGTGCTAAGTGCTTTGAAAAAGCAAACAAACACAGGGAAAGTGAGATAAGGAGTTGCGGCAAGGGGCAGGTGGCTGTGTTAAATCGAGTGGTTGGAAGAAGCTGCCATGAGAAGGTACCGTATGAGCAAAGGACTTGAAGCAGGTGAAGGGAGTTGGTCACGGGGCATCCCCAGCACAAACATCAGCTACAGCAAAGGCCCAGGTAGGACTGGGTTTGGCGAACAGCAAGGAGGCCCTGTGTCGGGAGCAAAATTAAAGAGAGTTGTATAAAATGTCAGTCACAGAGGTGACTGGGTGGGGGTAAGATCATGAGGGTCTTGTAGACACCACAGTAAAGCTTTAAATCTGGGTGAACCAGGTTTTGAGCAGAGGTGTGGCATGTTCTGATAAAAAAATGAAATGAAGTGAAAAGCAGGAAGACCAATCAGGAGACTTGCCAATCCAGGCAAGATGATGTTGGCTCAAACCAGGTTAAACCACTGGGTAAATACAAGGGGCAGGGGTGTGAGAAAAATAAGGTGCTTACCCCAAACTTGCCTTTTTCTGATGCCTGTAACAACGATCACATTCTCCTCAAGCGAGAAGGGGCTGAAGAGGCTGACAGAGGTCGAGGGTGTGGACTAGTGGATCCTCCCGCTGGGCTCAGGGACTAGTTTTGTAGCTCTCACCCAGGAGCTCGAGCAAATGGTATTAAGTGCTGATGAAGCTGAGCAGGGAGGATTTGCAACTCTGTGATTTCTCTGTAGGAAAGACACAGTATTAATCTCCCCTGGGCTCAGAGCTAGAACCTGGGCACCTGATGTCAATAGATTAATCCGACAAATATATTGAAAGCCAGGCAGCTTTCTAGCCACCTGTGGATGGAGCAGTCAACAAAATAGGCAAGAATCGCTGACCTGGAGCTTACATTCCAAGTGGGTGACGTTAGATAGAAAACTAAAACATACAGCATGTTCGATCAGTGCTTCTTAAACTTCACTGTGGACAGAATGCACATTCGGACTCAGCAGATACAGCAAAGGTGGGGCCTAAGAGTCTGCACTCCTTATTTTATTTATTTATTTATTTATTTATTTATTTATTTATTTTTGAGACGGAGTCTTGCTCTGTTGCCCAGGCTGGAGTGCAATGGCGCGATCTCGGCTCACCGCAACCTCCGCCTCCCGGGTTCAAGCGATTCTCCTTCAGCACTCCTTCAGCACTTTGGGAGGCCCAGGCGGGGGCGGCTCAACCTGGGCAACAGAGCAAGATGGGCAACAGAGCAAGACTCCGTCTCAAAAATAAATAAATAAATAAATAAATAAATAAATAAATAAAATAAGGAGTGCAGACTCTTAGGCCCCACCTTTGCTGTATCTGCTGAGTCCGAATGTGCATTCTGTCCACAGTGAAGTTTAAGAAGCACTGATCGAACATGCTGTATGTTTTAGTTTTCTATCTAACGTCACCCACTTGGAATGTAAGCTCCAGGTCAGCGATTCTTGCCTATTTTGTTGACTGCTCCATCCACAGGTGGCTAGAAAGCTGCCTGGCTTTCAATATATTTGTCGGATTAATCTATTGACATCAGGTGCCCAGGTTCTAGCTCTGAGCCCAGGGGAGATTAATACTGTGTCTTTCCTACAGAGAAATCACAGAGTTGCAAATCCTCCCTGCTCAGCTTCATCAGCACTTAATACCATTTGCTCGAGCTCCTGGGTGAGAGCTACAAAACTAGTCCCTGAGCCCAGCGGGAGGATCCACTAGTCCACACCCTCGACCTCTGTCAGCCTCTTCAGCCCCTTCTCGCTTGAGGAGAATGTGATCGTTGTTACAGGCATCAGAAAAAGGCAAGTTTGGGGTAAGCACCTTATTTTTCTCACACCCCTGCCCCTTGTATTTACCCAGTGGTTTAACCTGGTTTGAGCCAACATCATCTTGCCTGGATTGGCAAGTCTCCTGATTGGTCTTCCTGCTTTTCACTTCATTTCATTTTTTTATCAGAACATGCCACACCTCTGCTCAAAACCTGGTTCACCCAGATTTAAAGCTTTACTGTGGTGTCTACAAGACCCTCATGATCTTACCCCCACCCAGTCACCTCTGTGACTGACATTTTATACAACTCTCTTTAATTTTGCTCCCGACACAGGGCCTCCTTGCTGTTCGCCAAACCCAGTCCTACCTGGGCCTTTGCTGTAGCTGATGTTTGTGCTGGGGATGCCCCGTGACCAACTCCCTTCACCTGCTTCAAGTCCTTTGCTCATACGGTACCTTCTCATGGCAGCTTCTTCCAACCACTCGATTTAACACAGCCACCTGCCCCTTGCCGCAACTCCTTATCTCACTTTCCCTGTGTTTGTTTGCTTTTTCAAAGCACTTAGCACCTAACCTACGAATTTACCTATGCAGCCCGGTGTAGATTTTCTCTCTCCCACCCCCGCCCCCCACCTCCCCGCGCTTCTCGTTCTCTAACTAGAATACGGGCACCGAGGCCTTTTTGCTCCCAGAGGCCTGGAACAGTGTCTGGGCACAGGCTATGCGCTCAGTGAACGGTTGTTGAATGGACGAATTCTTCTTTATTGTTATTAAGTATTTATTTATTTATTATTTATTTGAGACGGAGTCTCGCTCTGTCGCCCAGGCCGAAGTGCAGTGGCGCGATCCTCGGCTCACTGCAAGCTCCGCCTCCCGGGTTCACGCCATTCTCCTGCCTCAGCCTCCCGAGTAGCTGGGACTACAGGCGCCCGCCACCACGCCCGGCTAATTTTTTTGTGTTCTTAGTAGACACAGGGTTTCACCGTGTTAGCCAGGATGGTCTCGATCTCCTGACCTCGGGATCTGCCCGCCTCAGCCTCCCAAAGTGCTGGGATTACAGGCGTGAGCCACCAGGCCCGGCCTACCGTACCACTTTTTGCCTAACTTGAGTTTGGATAGTCAGTAAGAGAGCCCAGACAAAGATGGGCTAACACCTGGGCAGAATTTTGGTCTGCTCCTGGATCTATGCCAGTAAATTCTGAGAAAGCCTCAACAAACTGCTGAGGAAATCAATGGGAGACTCTGGGACTTCTGGGTACACAACTGCAATTTTTCTTTTTTTCTTCTTTTTTAAGTAGACAGGAAGTCTCCATATGTTGCCCAGATTGGTCTCAAACTCCTGGGCTCAAGTGACCCCCCCCCCCGCCTTGGCTTCCCAAAGGGATGGGATTGAAGGTGTGAGCCACCGCGCCCGGCCGACAGTTCCGTTTATAGCCCCAAGAAAGGTCACCCCTTTACATAGGTAGGCAGATGCAAGCCCTAAAATACATGTTGTCAAGGATTTGTCCTCAAGAAAGAAACCTAGCACCATTTGCTACACACAGTTCATCCTCAGTTCAACTGGTAATTGCAGCGGTCAGCTGTGTTATTAATTGCCTTTACCCAAAGGGAAAATAAAGCCTCTGATACCTCCATGACAAGGAGGTAGTGATAACTTGGAGCCAGCCACCTAGGCTAAATTCCCAGAGATAGAGGCCGGGCGCAGTGGCTCACGCCTGTAATCCCAGCACTCTGGGAGGCCGAGGCGGGCGGATTACCAAGAGTTTGAGACCAGCCTGGCCAACATGGTGAAACCTCGTCTGTACTAAAAATACAAAAATTAGCTGGACGTGGTGGCACGCGCCTGTAATCCCAGCTACTTGAGAGGCTGAGGCAGGAGAATCGCTTGAACCCTGGAGGTGGAGGTTGCAGTGAGCCGAGACTGCACCACTGCACTCCAGCCTGGGCGATAGAGCAAGACTCTGTCTCAAAAAAGAAAAACAAAAAAGTAAATAAATATAAATCAATCAATACATAAGTAAATTCCCAGAGACAGAAAGGAGACAGGGGGACACTATCTTCCTTGATATTTACCTTTTGAGTTGGTGGCTTCAAGGCCCTCAAGGGAAAACCTTCCTAGGTTGTAAAACTGGCAAGAGGCTTATTTAGCTGTTAATATGACTCACGTAGGCCAGGCGTGGTGGCTGACACCCGTAATTTCAGCATTTTGGGGGGCCGAGGCAGAAGGATCGCTTGGGCCCAGGAGTTCGAGCCCAGCCTGGGCAACATAGGAAGACACCGTCTCTACAAAAAAAAAAAAAAAAATTAAAATTAGCCAGTTAGCCATGTGTGGTAACGCAAACCTGTGGTTCCAGCTAAGGAGGAAGGCTGAGGCCGGAGGACCGCTTGAACCCAGGAGTTCGAGGCTGCAGTGAGTAAGCTAGGATAACGCCACTGCACCCCAGCCTGGGTGACAGAGAGAGACCCTGTCTCAAAAAGCAGAGACTCACGCCTCAAAGGAAGGGGAAATGTCTCTTTTCCTTATGGCACCAGGGGCACATGTTTTTGTTTTTTCTTTTTTGAGGCAGGCTCTTGTCACTCGGGTGGGAGTGCAGTGGCGCCATCACCGCTCACTGCAGCCTCCTCCTGCCTTCTGTTTTGTTTTGGTTTGGTTTGTTTTAATTTAGAGACGAGGTCTCTTGCTGTGTTGCCCAAGCTGGTCTCCAACTCCTGGGCTCAAGTGATCCTCTCGCCTCGGCCTCCCAAAGCGCTAGGATTACAGGCGTGAGCCACCGTGCCCGGCCAACATTTTTCTTTCCTTCTTCCAGTTTTGTATTTACTTTTTTTTTTTTTTTTTTTTTTTTTTGAGACAGAGTCTCGCTCTGTTGCCCAGGCTGGCTGGAGTGGTACAAGTGGCACGATCTCAGCTCACTGCACCCTCTCCGCCTCCTGGGTTCAAGCGATTCTCCTGCCTTAGCCTCCCGAGTAGCTGGGATTACAGACACACACCACCATGCCCGGCTAATTTTTGTATTTTTAGTAGAGACAGGATTTTGCCACGTTGGTCAAGCTGGTCTCGAACTCCTGACCTCAGGTGATCCGCCCACCTCGGCCTCCCAAAGCGCTGGGATTACAGGCGTGAGCCACCGCGCCTGGCGTGTATTTACCCTTCTATTACACATATCCCGGGGGTGCTGAGGTCTGGGAAGGCTTGGACATAAGGGTCTTAAGACAGCAAAATGGCAACATTATAATTGGAGGAAAGGTCCATGTCAGGATGGTGGCCCTGAACATCAGAGTCTCTTGTTTCCTCCTGGGGACATGTACAGAGGCTGTCACGAGACTCTCCTAAAAGCATTCATGAAAAGCCTTTTTCTTTCTTTCTTTCTTTCTTTCTTTTTTTTTTTTGAGACGGAGTCTTGCTCTGTCACCCAGGCTGGAGTGCAGGGGTGCCATCTCGGCTCAGTGCAACCTCCGCCTCCCGGGTTCAAGCAATTCTCATGCCTCAGCCTCTGGAGCAGGTGGAATTACAGGCACGCGCCACGACGCCTGGCTAATTTTTGTATTTTTCGTAGAGACGGGGGTTTCACCATGTTGCCCAGGTTGGTCTCGAACTCCTGACCTCAAGTGATCCGCTCGCCTCGCCCTCTCAAAGTGCTGGGATTACAGGCGTGAGCCACCGCGCGCGGCCCATGAAAAGCCTTTCTACCTGGCTTTTCTGACCAGTCTTGCGTGGTCTCCCAAGGCCGTTAGCGAGGACCCAAAGTCTCCTGTTCTTGAGGGCCTTGTATACAGTCCGGTCTTCACTGTCATGCATGACACGCCTGCTTCTCTGGGAGTGGGATGACTCCGTTCTAGTCCTTCCAGAAGACCCTGCTGCCAACAAGCCCAGCAGCTGCCTGGGTGGGATCAGCAGCTCCCGCGGACTCGATCTCCCCCTGGGTGGGGAACTCAACCCCGACAGGTCCTTCCTAAACCTCTAAGCCGGATACTTCCCTGGACCAGGATTAATTGCCCGTACGTATTCTGTCGTTTCTGCCAGCGGTTAACAAGACCCTGGGATATTTTCCCCAGGGAAGAGAAAGCAGTTCTGGCTTTTTCTCTACACACCCCAAACTTGCAGGAAAAACGCGGCTTTGGCCTGGAGAAAGCACGAGATCGTGACGTTTTCACGACAATGCCCTGGAGAACATAGACCAACAGTATAATTGGCTCGTTGCTAAAGCATTCTCCACGGGGGGAAGGAAAAAAAGCAGCAGTCACCCCACGCCCCTGAAAGGGTGAAAACGAAAAGGAAAGCAAACCGACCAGCAGCTCGCGTTCTGAACACCAGACATCCGAACCCAACAACCACCTAATGAAACTGCTTTTCAACTTCCGTAAGCCAGGGGAAAGCGCGAACGCAGTCCCCCACTACCACAAATTATGCAGTCGAGTTTCCCACATTTGGGGAAATCGCAGGGGTCAGCACATCCGGAGTGCAATGGATAAGCCTCGCCCTGGGAAAACCACCTTCGTGATCATGGTATCTCCCCTGCCAGGTAAGTATGAGTTGTCCCGGTGGCTTCCTCTCATACCCTCGCGCCCACCACACTCTCAACACACGGTCACTTCTCTCGTGCGGCCCCAGCCCCCTCACCCTCTCCAGCCCCCTCGCTCCACCGTTGCCGCTAGGGGAAGACACCCCGACAGCACTCGGATATCGCGCGCGGGACATGGGGTTCCAGGCCGAACGTGACCGGCAGCCTCCGCGCGCCGTGCTCATCTGCATACGCCACGCCCTCGCCGGGGTCGTCCCCGGCGCTCCGGTCTCTCCCGCTCCCGGACCGGGGACCTACCGACGGCGTGGGACAGGCCTGGGTGTCTCCGGGGCTGGTTGGGCGCAAGTGGGCGCGCGGCCGGGAGTCTGGGACCTGAAAGGGAGGCCTGAGAGGACGAGAGAGTGCCAGAGAGAGAGAGAGACAGTGACAGAGAGAAGAGAGAGACAGAAAGACAGTGACAGAGAGAAGAGAGAGAGAGAGACAGGAGAGAGGGGAGAGAGAAGACAGAGAGAGAGAGAGAGAGAGACAGTGACAGAGAGAAGATAGAGAGAGAAGGAAGAAAAGAGGGGGAGAGAGAGCGAGCGAGCGAGCGAGCGAAAGAGAGTTTGCGGCCCCACCGCCCAGTCCCCGAGGGATCTAGCGTCTGGGCCGGGCAGGGCTCGGGTTTGGGCTCACCTTCCTTTCAGCAAAAAGCAAGTTTCGGCCCCTTCTCTTCTCGCCAGCCCAACAGAAGTCTTCCCCACAGGGCACAACTATTATGAGGTTCGCCTCCTCCCCCCGGTTAAACATTAAGCACTAAGATTTCCCCAAGCAGCTTGACAGAACATCGTTTTCCTTGAGCATCTTCCCTGGTAGGCCTGTCAGAAACGGCTGTAACTAACATACGCGGCGACGAAACCTAGGAAAACCTAAAGGAGGGGGGCCGGGTGGAGTCGGGGGGGAATCAAGCCTCTTACTTTGAGGGAAAAAAAAATCAGGACAAAGTACAAAGTTGTCCACTATGCAAACCGTGCACTGGTCGAGTTAAGTGTATAACGCTGGACAACAAACCATTTTTGAACACTTGGGAAAATCTGTAAATACGCTATTATTATTATTGTATTCTTCTTCTTCTTCTTCTTCTTAATGTGAGACGGAGTTGCGCTCTTGTTGTCCAGGCTGGAGTGCAATGGCGCGATCTCGGCTCACCGCAACCTCCGCCTCCCGGGTTCAAGCGATTCTCTTGCCTCAGCCTCCCGAGTAGCTGGGATTACAGGCATGCGCCACCACGCCCGGCTAATTTTGTATTTTCAGTAGACACGGGATTTCTCCATGTGGGTCAGGCTGGTCTCGAACTCCCGACCTAAGGTGATCTGCCCACCTCAGCCTCTCAAAGTGTTGGGATTACAGGCGTGAACCACCACGTCCAGCCACTGTTATATTTTATAGTCAACTCACACGATCTGAGATATTCTATGTAATCTGTTCAACCTTCGTTTTATGCTTAGATGGTGAGTCGTCCTCGATTTTTTTTTTTTTTTCCTGAGACGGAATCTCGCTCAGCCGCCCAGGCTGGAGTGCAGTGGCGTGATCTCGGCCCACTGCAACCACCGTCTCCTGGGTTCAAGCGATTCTCCCGTCTCAGCCTCCCGAGTAGCTGGGATTACAGGCATCCGCCATCATGCCCGGCTAATTTTTGTATTTTAGTGGACCAGGCTGGTCTTGAACTCCTGACCTCAGGTGATCCGCCCGCCTCGGCCTCCCAAAGTGCTAGGGTTACAGGCGTGAGCAACCGCGCCCAGCCGATTTTTTTGGACAGTAGCCTGAGAAGTTTCTTATCTTTACTACTTCTCCCATTGAGAAGTAGAGTCCAATTCCCCTCTCCTTGGATCTGGTTTGGCCTTAGTGACTACCTTGCACAACGGCATGTGGCAGAAGTGATGTCCAGGGTCTCCCGAGGCTGGGTCGGAGGCATCCTTACAGCTCCCATCTGGGTCTACCGGAATCGTCTTGGAGGTTTGCGCCGCCATGGAAGAAGGCTGACTACGCAGGCTGCCGTGTCGTGAGGAAGCCCGAGGCTTTGTGGAGAGAAATGCATGGAAACAGTTTCAGTCCCCAGCCGAGACCCTAGGCATCAGGGAGCAGAACATCAAAACTGCGGACTTGGGATACAAATGAATGATCACTGTTGTTGCAAAGCCCTTACGTTTTGAGGGTGGTCTTTTCGTGAAGCAATAGAGAAATGGAACGGGGAGACGGACAGTGAGCAGACAAGCAATAATACGAAGCAGAAGGGGGAAAAACGTGGACCAAGGGATAGAGAAGAGGGCATGGAGAGAAAAGGCTGGGGTTGAGGGCTTAACATATTAGACAAGGGGGTCACGGAAAGCCTCCCTGCTTCTCTCTGTTTGCTCCAAACTCTTGCTTCTCTTTGCTTGCTCAGCATCAGCGCATAGCGCATAGAAAAGCCCCAAAGGCCATCCCACAATGGCAGCCTCAGCCCCAGAGTTTACGTGTCCTGTTACAAGTCCTAGGGCCACAACCAACTCTCTGGACTCATTTGATTTTCTTCTAATGTTTTATATACATACACACACACACACACACACACACACACACACACACACACACACACATATATATATATATATATTTTTTTGAGATGGCGTCTCACTCTGTCAGCAGGCTGGAGAGCGGTGGCGCAATCTCGGCTCACTGCAACCTCCGTCTCCCGGGTTCAAGTGATTCTCCCGCCTCAGCCTCCCAAGTAGCTGGGACTACAGGTGCGCGCCACCACGCCTGGCTAATTTTTGTATTTTTAGTAGAGACGGGGGTTTCACCATATTGGCCAGGATGGTCTCCATCTCCTGACCTCGTGATTTGCCCTCCTCGGCCTCCCAAAGTGCTGGGATTACAGGTGTGAGCCACCGCACCCGGCCTCTAATGTAAAATAATTAAAAAAAAAAAAAAATTCTGGGCCGGGCGCGGTGGCTGACGCCTGTAATCCCAGCACTTTGGGAGGCCAAGGCGGGCGGATAACCTGAGGTCAGGAGCTCAAGACCAGCCTGGCCAACATGGTGAAACCCCGTCTCTACTAAAAAATACAAAAATTAGCTGGGCATGATGGCGGGTTCCTGTAATCCCAGCTACTCCGGAGGCTGAGGCGGGAGAAAAACTTGAACCCAGGAGGTGGAGGTTGTAATGAGCCGAGATCGCGACATTGCACTCCAGCCTGGACGACAGAGTGAGACTCCGTCACAAAAAAACAAAAAACAAAACAAGAACCAAAAAAACACATAAAAAACAAACAACAACAACAACAAACTAAACCTCTAATCACAGGTCAGTTTTACTGTTTCTCAGGTCCAGACTCGTTTTGTGCTGTTTGCAGGGTATCCTGCAGTGGCCACTCCTGTCTTACTAACAGACCCTGATTTTGTCCACACGATCAACACACCCAGCTAAAACAGCTCAACTTCCTCATCACACAACACAGTTCTGGCCAGTTAGACACACGTCCCCGGAAAGGGCATCTCCAGGAGAATAAAAAGGCCAAGCCACTTTTTGAAGAAAGTCTTTGTCCCTACCCCCTTTTTCTACCTGGAAGTCAGACTCAGGCCTGGAGTGTAGCGGCCGCCTTGGTACCTGGAAGCAACAATCATGGCCGGGAGACCTTACACCTGGCATGGTAGAGCAGACGCAGGAGGGGCCGCCTGGTGAATAGCCTGGCCAACAGCCCCAAACTGCTACCCCTTAAATTCTGGGTAGGTGAGAAAAATAAGTCCTGTCTAAGCTGCTCATTGTTTTAGTTACCTGTAGCCAAAGTTAAATCCTACCTAAAAGCGTTCTCCCCTCATTTTTATATTACATGCCATTTTTTATTTTATTTTATTTATTTAGAGACAGAGTTTCGCTCTTGTTGCCCAGGCTGGAATGCAATGGCGCGATCTTGGCTCACTACAGCCTCTGCCTCCCAGGTTCAAGTGATTCTCCTGCCTCAGCCTCCCGAGTAGCTGGGATTACACGCACCCGCCACCACGCCCAGCTAATTTTTTTTTTTTTTTTTTTTTTTTGAGCCGGAGTCTCGCTCTGTCGTCCAGGTTGGAGTGCAGTGGCGCAATCTCAGCTCACTGCAAGCTCCACCTCCCGGGTTCACGCCATCCTCCTGCCTCAGCCTCCCGAGTAGCTGGGATTACACGCACCCGCCACCACGCCCAGCTAATTTTTTTTTTTTTTTTTTTTTGAGCCGGAGTCTCGCTCTGTCGTCCAGGTTGGAGTGCAGTGGCGCAATCTCAGCTCACTGCAAGCTCCACCTCCCGGGTTCACGCCATCCTCCTGCCTCAGCCTCCCGAGTAGCTGGGACTACAGGTGCCCGCCACCGCGCCCGGCTAATTTTTTGTATTTTTAGTACAGATGGGGTTTCACCGTGTTAGCCAGGACGGTCTTGATCTCCTGACCTCGTGATCCGCCCGCCTTGGCCTCCCAAGGTGCTGGGATCACAGGCGTGAGCCACCACGCCCAGCCAAAAAGTTGTTTTAAATTTTTTTTGAGATAGGATCTTGCTTAGTTGCCCAGGCTGGTCTTGAACTCCTGGGCTCAAGCAATCTTCCCACTTTGGACCCCCACAGTGCTGGGATTACAGGGGTAAGCCACCACACCCAACCTCAATCTTCTTGTGATCTGTTATGTTGACAACCAAGACAGCTACTTAGTGGTTGGTTGATGGGTGGACAGTGTATACAGCATGGACACACTGGACAGAGGCATGACTCAATGTTCCAGGTAGGACGGCAACAGATTTCATCACGCTACTCAGAACAGCACGACATTTAAAACATAAATTGTTTCTGGAGTTTTTCATTTAGTATTTTCAGATTTCAGGTGACTGCTGTAACTTGAAGCAAGAAAAGTGAAACTACAGAAAAGGGAGGACCACTGGACGGCTGCTTTCATTCTACGCCCACTTTTTAGAGTGCATTCCCACAATAAGCACTCTAACAATGTAAACCAGGGGCCAAGGGATGCACCTTCCACTCTACTTCCTTCCCCAGAAAAGACCACCTTGGTAAATACAGAATGGCAAACGGTTAAGTGAAACACTGTATAGCTTTTGGCCCTATACTTAGTATTTCTTAACATTTACACAGCATTTTCACATTTCCAAAGCAGAGTACCAACATTTATTAATCCTCACAACACCCCTGTGAGGTAGGTCAGTATGTCCTTTAGAGTAGAGAACTGAGGCAGAGGTCAAGCAAACCTGCCCTGGGCCACAGAGCAGCAGATGAAGGGCCTAGACCTGGATCCAGAAGCTAGGGCTCTCGGTCCAGCATTCATCCACTGGTGGACATCACATGGGCTTATTTTTACCAGTGAAGGTTACGTGAAGGACAAAACGCACTCAGCCAGCAACGGAAACTCAACAGTTCAAACAGCACTGGGGAACATGTCAGTTAAAGAGACGAAACACTGACCAGCTCATGAATGAGGCAAGACAACATGCGGCTGAGGAAGTGTGGAATCATCACGACTGGGGATTAGACCAAGAACGGGCGCTCAGGAGGGTTCAGGAAAATGTAAACAAACTAGGAACCCATCCAAGGGGTGACAGGCCCAAATGCCTACGGTCTCCAAATGGTAGAAAAATTAGAAAAAGATAGTGGAAAAATCCAACCACGCAACCTTAACTTTAAACTAGGAATGACAATAATGTTTCTAATGTTCATTCACACTAGAAAGGCCGATAATGTTTGTAATATAACTACTGGCGATAGTATCCTATTTGTATGCCAACTTTCATCTCAAGTATTCTGCTTTCCTTTCCCCACAGACAGACAAGTGTTGTTCTTTACAGCAGACCTCTTTCCCTCTACATACCAATCTATCCACTCGCATAACTACTAAGTGGCTCAATGGCCTATGTCTCATGCTTAATTGGCTGAGCTAGGCGCGGAATCCGGGAAACCACAACAGACTGTACTCTGCTCCTGTATTTCAGGAATAACTGTCACTAACCTGCCTCTGTCCGATTCCACCTTCTATGAAGTACACACAGAGGAGCAGTTCATTCTTTTGTAAAGGGATTGGTGGACTTTGTTCGAGATGCCATTTCAAAAGAAATGAGAAAAAAGAAAAACTAAGACCTGCACTGTAAAGCATAATACAGGAGTAGATTTATTACAGCTACTCCACATTTTAGAGAGTGCCACAGTGTCTCGGTAGGAGGCAGGAACCCGAGTTCCTGGTTCAGAAACAGGGTTAGAAACAGTCTCCCGATGGAGCTCAAGTGGCTGTCATCTGCCTGTTCTCAGGTATCGAGTGGGATCAGTTGAGGGCTGAGCAAAAGTGGGGACTGGGAAGATGACGAGAAAAGATAACTTTTCGTAGATTGTCGAGGCCGCAGTCAGACTGAGGAGTGAACAGTGTGAAGGAGAGGTTGAGAGCCTCATGGTGTGGAAGGCATAAGGGTTAGAGGCGAGGTTGGAGGGATGTGGGTGCTGGTGTCTGAGGACTTATTGGATTTCGGGCTGTATGTCCCTCAGCGTCTAGATTCCTGCTTCGTAGGTGGTGAGACGCTGCATGTAGCGTGTTCACCTCAGAGACTGTCACTTATGAGGGTGCCCATCATTATTATTTTTGGTGACAAGGTAGCTGCTATTTTCCTGTAAGCAAAAGCTGCGGAAGAAAATGGTGGGATTGGCCGGGCGCGGTGGCTCACGCCTGTAATCCCAGCATTTTGGAAGGTCGGGGTGGGCGGATCACCTGAGGTCAGGAGTTCGAGACCAGCCTCAACATGGAGAAACCCCGCCTCTACTAAAAATACAAAATTAGCCGGGCGTGGTGGTGCATGCCTGTAATCCCAGCTACTCGGGAGGCTGAGGTAGGAGAATTGCTTGAACCTGGGAGGCGGAGGTTGCGGTGAGCCGAGATCGCGCCATTGCACTCCAGCCTGGGCAACAAGAGCGAAACTCCGTCTCCAAAAAAAAAAAACAGAAAAAAAGAAAATGGTGGGATTAAGACCCGCCCCCGTCCCGTCCCCGCCCTTTTTCGCTCCTGCTCCGCCCCTTCCCCGCCTTCTACCTGCCCCCCTCGGTGCTGTCGGTCTGCGCGGGCGCGCAAGGGGCACTGGGACGCTCAGGCGGAAGTGGCGTCAGGGGCGCTTTAGGGACTGGACTTGCGGTGTAAACAGAGACGCTGCAAATTGCTTGTGGACGGTATAGGCTGCTGCAGGCCACCATGAACCGGCTGCCGGATGACTACGACCCCTACGCGGTTGAAGAGCCTAGCGACGAGGAGCCGGCTTTGAGCAGGTGGGCTCCCGCCCCACCCTGGCCCCCGAGGATTTGGGTCGAGGCCTGGCTTCGGTCGCCTCCATTCGTTGCGCCTGCCGAGCCTATGCAGACCCTAGCGGCTCGGGAGCCTGTCGTGCCTGTTACTTGTGCGAGGCCAAAGGGCTTTCCTGATGGGGTCGCGCAGCCCCGGGGGGAGGCGGTGCCGATGTCGCCTGTAGGAAGAGGGATATTCCGGAATCACGGGGGACCGTGTGTAAATCTTCAAAAGCAATGAGATCGAAACCTGTCTCTACACCTTAGTAGCAGAATGACGGAAGGCAAGTCAGTTATCCTCGATTACTTACCTGTAAAATTGAACTATAATAACATAATTGTATAACCTATATAACATAGTATAACACACTATGTTTGTTGTGAGGCTCACAGGACTTAATGTGAAGTGTCCATCTTGAAGACTAAACTGCCATAAACAGAAATAACGGAATATTGAACAGCCTTTTTTATTTTTATTTTTTGACAGGGACTGTTTTATGCTCGCTCTGAGCTACAGAGGTAAATCATAAGGTCCTTGTCTTCCAGAGGCTTATAGTATAATAAGGGTAATAAGATAAAATATATATTTCTTGGCAGAGCATTGTAGAGAATATTGACCTGAGATAGGCACAGAAGAAGGTTCGTGGGATTTCCAGAAGGGTGGGCTTTATTCTACCAGGGAAACTTGAAGCTATTTTGCGGAGATATTTCCACACAAATTTAGTTATTTCTTAAGCTGTCAGCAGATCCTATTCTTAAACTTTAAAACATTCATTCTGCCTAAAGAAGCTTTCTGTAAAGCCATGCTTTCATTAACAGCTTTGGCTGGGTGTGGTGGCCCATGCCTGTAATCCCAGGACTTTGGGAGGCTGAGGCGAGAGAATCTCTTAAGCCTGGTAGTAAAGGAACAGCCTGGGCAACATAGTGAGACCTCATTTCTTAAAACAAAAAAAAAAATCAAAAGAACAATGTTTCCTCATATTGTCATGGGGAGACATTGGATGCATGGGAAATCAGACTGCTGTTAAGATTTCTTTTGTCGGGAGTGAGGATAGATACCAGGATTCCCTGTGAAAAAGAGTTTCAGTTAATGGGTCCTGTCTGTGAAAGGAGGTATGTATATATGTATGTCTCAATTATTTATTTATTTATTTATTTTGAGACAGAGTCTCACTCTGTCAGCCAGGCTGGAGTGCACTGGTGCAATCTTGGCTCACTGTAGCCTCCACCTCCTGGGTTCCAGCAATTCTCCTGCCTCAGCCTCCTGGGTAGCTGGGATTACAGGCATGCGCTACCACACCTGGCTTATTTTTTGTATTTTTAGTAGAGATGGGTTTTCACCACGTTGGCCAGGCTGGTCTCGAACTCCTGACCTTAGGCAATCTGCCTGCGTCGGGCTTCCAAAGTGCTAGGATTACAGGCCTGAGCCACGGAGCCAGGACTGTTGTATCATTTTTTTAAGGAAGCTTTATAATTCTGTGACAGTTGCCACTGGTAAGGTAACTGTAAAGATAAATATTATAAAAACAAAACAATGTTATCAGACAGTATTGCCTGCTGTAGGCTCTGAGCCAAATGGTTATTATTTTAAAAAGGGAGATTAGTGTTAGGTGTCTGTCAGTATTTAATTTTACACTGTTTATAAACTAATACATTGTAGCCTGTTAACTGTTTCACGGTAGCTGACCGAAGACATGAGACTCCTGGGTCAAAGATAAGACTACACATAGCACAGCAAGCAGCATGAGCATCATGTTTGTGTGGCTTGCTCTTGCTTATCAACCCTACAGGTATTACGCTGAGGGTCCTAGAAGAATGCTGCACATTCAGTGGGTTGGCATCGTGGCTAAAGACTACTTGAGCTTGGAGAATCCACCTCTTTCATAGCAGACAGTAAATACATCTGCTCTTTGTCCTGGAAGGAGACATCATCTCATTCCTCAAGGTTGTTCGCTGCAAACACAATCCTGAGAAATGGCTGGAGTGAACAGTGGTCAGAACCTTGCATTCTTGGCATATTTAACTTGCATATCTAGGGTCCATGATGTATTACTGCCTTTCCCAGCAGTGCTGAAAACTGAGACTTTGGTTGAGATAATCACAAGGATTGAAGGAAATTTGTAGAAAAAATAACTCTCGCTTTGTGATTCAGTTTTTAAAAATTAAACAATTTATTTTGAAGTTTTCGTAGATTCACATTCAGTTATAAGAAATAATACAGGTCTGGTGCAGTGGCTCACACCTGTAATCCCAGCACTTTGGAAGGCCAAGGCAGGAGAATCACTTGAGCTCAAGAGTTCAAGACCAGCCTGAGCAACATGATGAAATCATGTCTTTACCGAAAATACAAAAAATTAGCTGGTATGGTGGTGCATATCTGTGGTCCCAGCTACTCAGGAGGGTGAGGCGGTTGGTTGGCTTGAGCCTGGGAGGCGGAAGTTTCAGTGAGCCAAGATGGCACCATTGCACTCCAGCCTGGGCAACACAGGGAGACCCCCATCTCAAAAAATAAAAAATAAAAAAAAAAATACAGAGAGATCCTGTGTACTCTTTCCCCAGTTTCCTCCAGTGTTAACATACTACAAAACTATAATTGCAGTATCACAACCAGGATATCTATCTATCTATCTATCTATCTATGTATTTTTTGAGACGGATTCTGAATCCTGTAATCCCAGCTACTTGGGAGACTGAGGCAGGAGAATCGCTTGAGCCCAGGAGGTGGAGGTTTCAGTGAGCAGAAATCATGCCACTGTACTACAGCCTGGGCGACAAGAGCGAGACTCTGTTTCAAAAGAAACAAACAAACAAACAAAAAAACCATCCTGGGCAACATGGCGAAACCCCATTTCGACAAAAATTAAAAAAAAACAAAAACAAAAACAAAAAAACAGCTGGGAATGGTGGTATGTGCCTGTAGTTCCAGCTACTGGGGAACCCGAGGTGGGAGGATTGCTTGAACTGGGGAGGTGGAGGTTGCAGTAAGCTGAGATCATGCCACTGCACTCCAGGTTGGGTCACATACTGAGATGCCATCTCAAAAAAAAAAAAAAAAAAAAAAAAAAAAAATTAAAGAAGATTGGAAATATGCAGAACTGGCTTATTAAGTGAGAATAGCTATATGTAATGTATAAGTACATCAAATGTAACCATGTAATACTTAAAATTGTTGTTGGACAGTGAGATGCTGGGAGTTTAAAATTATTTTAATTTTTAAATATTCATATTCTTTTTGATTTAAATGTATGCTAGCTCTGAGGATGAAGTGGATGTGCTTTTACATGGAACTCCTGACCAAAAACGAAAACTCATCAGAGAATGTCTTACCGGAGAAAGTGAATCATCTAGTGAAGATGAATTTGAAAAGGAGATGGAAGCTGAATTAAATTCTACCATGAAAACAATGGAGGACAAGTTATCCTCTCTGGGAACTGGTAAACTTTTGGTTCAATTTTATATATATTTTTGTAAGCTCTGTAAGGGCAGGAACCTTATTTGTGCTCTTCTATGTCCCCAGCACTTTCAATAGGTGCTCAATAAATATTTATTGAATGAAGGAGTAAATGTATTTGACAGTCTGAGCTAGAGTCTTCCTTTTCTCATTTAAAAACAGTTATTTATTTATTACTTTAGATTCAATGTCTCATTCTGTCACCCAGGCTGGACTGCAGTGGCATGATCATAGCTCACTGTAGCCTAAAACTCCTGGGCTCAAATGATCTTCCCACCTCCGTTTCTTGAATAACTGAGATTACAGGCATGTACCACTGTGCCCAGATAATTAAAAAAAAAATTTGGGCCAGGCACGGTGGCTCACGACTGTAATCCCAGCACTTTGGGAGGCTGAGGCGGGCGGATCACGAGGTCAGGAGATTGAGACCATCCTGGCTAACACGGTGAAACCCTGTGTCTACTAAAAATACAAAAAATTAGCCGGGCGTGGTGGCGAGCGCCTGTAGTCCCAGCTACTCGGGAGGCTGAGGCAGGAGAATGGCGTGAACCCAGGAAGCGGAGCTTGCAGTGAGCTGAGATCACGCCACTGCACTCCAGCCTGGGTGACAGAGCGAGACTCCATCTAAAAAAAAAAAAAAAAAAATCTGTAGCGACCGGGTGCAGTGGCTCACACCTGTAATCCTAGCACTTTGGGAGGCCGAGGTGGGTGGATCATCTGAGGTCAGGAGTTCGAGACCAGTCTGGCCACCATGGCGAAACCCCGTCTCTACTAAAAATACAAAAATTAGTTGGGTATGGTGGCACGTGCCTGCAGTCCCAGCTACTTGGGAGTCCGAGGCAGGAGAATTGCTTGAACCTGGAAGGCGGAGGTTGCAGTGAGCCGAGATCGCAGCACTGCACCCCAGCCAGGGCAACAGAGTGAGACTCTGTCTCAAAAAAAAAGGGCCAGGCGTGGTAGCTCATGCTTGTAATCCCAGCACTTTGGGAGGCTGAGGCAGTGGATCACGAGGTCAGGAGTTCGAGACCAGCCTGGCCAATACAGTGAAACCCCATCTCTACTAAAAATACAGAAATTAGCTGGGCTTGGTGGCACGTGCCTGCAGTCCGAGCTACTCAGGAGGCCGGGCAGGAGAATCGCTTAAACCCGGGAGGCAGAGGTTGCAGTGAGCCGAGATTGTGCCATTGCACTCCAGCCTGGGTGACAGAGCTAGACTCCGTCTCAAAAAAAAAAAAAAAAAAAAAAATTTGTAGAGACAGGGTCTCACTGTGTTGCCCAGGCTGGTCTTAAACTCCTGGCTCAAGTGATCTTCCTGCATTGGCCTCCCAAAGTGCTGGGATTATAGGTATAAACTATTGTGCCTGGCTTGGAGTTTGTTTGATGACTGTCTTGTGTTCTTGGAAAGAGATTAGTTATTACTGTTTACTTGCATAATTTTATTTTGCAGTTTTTACTCGAGTTAAAAAAAAAAAGACACACAAACTTACAAAAGTATTTTTAGGGTTAGATGGCACTAAAATGTGGCAGATTTGATTATGTATCATCACAAATTTCTGTTTCACTTTAGTGAGTAATGAAACATAGTTCATTTTGATACGTGGTCTTTATGTAAAATGTACCTGACCTGAAAACTGGTTTGTGAAAGTAGGACTCTTCTGCCAGGCGCAGTGGCTCACGCCTGTAATCCCAGCACTTTTGGGAGGCAGAGGTGGGTGGATCATGAGGTGGGTGGATCATGAGGTCAGGAGCTCAAGACCAGCCTGGCCAACATGGTGAAACCCTGTCTCTACTAAAAACACAAAAAATTAGCCGGGAGTGACGGCAGTTGCCTGTAATTCCAGCTACTCGGGAAGGTCAGGCAGGGGAATCACTTGAACCCGGGTGGCAGAGGTTGCAGTGAGCCGAGATCGTGCTATTGCACTCCAGCCTGGGCAACAGAGTGAGACTCAGTCTCAAAAAAAAAAAAAAAAAAAGAAAGTAGGACTCTTCAGCATTGATTTCCACCCTGATATGCTATGTATTAGCAGGAAAAATCTGAAAGCATATAAAAATATAATAAAAACTAAAGCAGATGCTAACTAAGAGGAATTAGGGATATGGGCATATGATGACATAAGTGTAGGTAATGTCATGGCCCTGGGCACAACTGAGGAGAAGAATGTGTCCTTGACTCATTCCTCCTGCCTTCTATAGGGTTCTTACCCTTTTTCTCCTAATGTTTCTTAGAACAAAATGTTTGTTCTATGTTCTGCATGGTATACTGTATGACTGAAAGGTAGAGATATGTGTGCTGGCAACCTGAAAATATCGCTATTTTATTTAATGAGATTTGTGGGAAGGGAGAGAGAAGAATTTTCTCAAGATTTGGAACATTTTAAGGAGGGCCAGTTCTCTGTAACTGTATGGGGCATAGACATCGAGTAATTCACTGATGTGAAAATATTTCACCATCAAATGAGATTGTGAATGAGTTGATATTGCTTTGAGGTGATGGAAGAAAATATGGAGTTTTTTGCCTTGTGAATTATGTATGATTTAGTCTGTAAACTTTACTTCTGGTTTGAATAGGATCTTCCTCAGGAAATGGAAAAGTTGCAACAGCTCCGACGAGGTACTACGATGATATATATTTTGATTCTGATTCCGAGGATGAAGACAGAGCAGGTAAGTAACCTATTTACCAGGTTTAGCAGTTATATTTTATAAAAAAGGTTTACCTAACAATTATTAGATGTTAGGATTTCCCTCTGAGTTTGGTCTTTTAAGAAATTACAGCTAGGCATGGTGGCTCACACCTGTAATGGCAGCACTGTGGGAGGCTGATGCAGGCAGATCACCTGAGGTTGGGAGTTTAAGAGCAGCCTGACCAACTTGGTGAAACCCCATCTGTACTAAAAATACAAAAATAAGCCAGGCATGGTGGCGCACGCCTGTAGTCCCAGCTACTTGGGAGGCTGAGGCAGGAGAATCAGTTGAACCCAGGAGGCGGAGGTTGCAGTGAGCCAAGATTGCACCATTGCACTCCAGCCTGGGCGACAGAGTGAGACTGTCTCAAAAAAATAAATAAATAAATAAAGTGGATGCCATTGATGTGAAAACAAAAGCAGGATTGATTAATAAGAAAAACTGGGGGCTGGGCGTGGTGGCTCACGCTTGTAATCCCAGCACTTTGGGAGGCAGAGGTGGGCAGATTGCCTGAGGTCAGGAGTTCTAGACCAGTCTTGCCAACATGGTGAAACCCCATGTCTATTAAAAATACAAAAAAATTAGCCGGGCTTGGTGCCATGCACCTGTAATCCCGGCTACTCGGGAGGATGAGACAGGGAAGTTGCTTGAACCAGGGAGGTAGAGGTTGCAGTGAGCTGAGATCACATCATTGCACTCCAGCCTGGGCAACAGAGTGAGACTCTGTCTCAAAAAAAAAAAAAAAAAAAAAGCTGGGGACACAGGAATGTGAGGACATGGCACCAACAGTGGTGCTGCTTGGGTGTACCTAGGGAGTGAGAGAGAGTGTGTCCCAACTCAATACCTCCCCTCCTCAGGGCTTTTCCCCCCTCTTCCTTTAGGTTCCCTATAGTAGCAATATTTGTTTTCATGCCTGAAAATAGTTTCTATGTTTTAATCCTCCTGCAGAATTTTTTTTTTTTTTTTTTTTGAGATGGAGTTTCGCTCTTGTTGTCCAAGCTGGAGTGCGATGGCGCCACCATCTTGGTTCACTGCAACCTGTGCCTCCCGGGTTCAAGCAATTTTCCTGCCTCAGCCTCCTGAGTAGCTGGGATTACAGGCGCCTGTCGCCATGCCTGGCTAATTTTTTGTTTTTTTAGGAGAAACAGGGTTTCACCATGTTAGCCAGGCTGATCTTGAACTCCTGACCTCAGGTGATCCACCCGCCTCAGCCTCCCAAAGTGACGGGATTACTGGTGTGAGCCACTGCGCCTGGCCTCCTCCTGCAGAATTTTTCTTAATGCATTGATTTTTAATCAGCCTCTATGTTCAAAATTGAATTTTTCTTTCTTTCTTTCTTTCTTTCTTTTTTTTTTTTTTTTTTTGAGACAGAGTTTCGCTCTGTCACCCAGGCTGGAGTGCAGTGGCGCAATCTCAGCTCACTGCAAGCTCTGCCTCCCGGGTTCACGCCATCCTCCTGCCTCAGCCTCCCGAGTAGCTGGGACTACAGGCGCCCGCCACCATGCCCGGCTAATTTTTTGTATTTTTAGTAGAGAAGGGGTTTCACTGTGTTAGCCAGGATGGTCTTGATCTCCTGATGTTGTGATCCACCCACCTCGGCCTCCCAAAGTGTTGGGATTACAGGCGTGAGCCACTGTGCCCGGCCTGAAAATTGAATTTTTATAAAATTTGAGCAAGGTTGAACATAACAAGAGCTAAAACTAATTATTTCAGTAATTACAATGAAATATTCAAATAGCAAATTTCTGTGGTAAAGAACAATATTATACTTTTATGCATTGTTACTTAAATATTGACCTATTAGAATGTATGTGTTTGTTTATTTATTTATTTATTTATTTTGAGACAAAGTCTCGCTCTATCGCCCAGGCTGGAGTGCAGTGGCGTCATCTCAGCTCACTGCAAGCTCTGCCTCCTGGGTTCACGCCATTCTCCTGCTTCAGCCTGCCGAGTAGCTGGGACTACAGGTGCCCGTCACCACGCCCGGCTAAATTTTTGCATTCTTAGTAGAGATGGGGTTTCACTGTGTTAGCCAGGATGGTCTCGATCTCCTGACCTCGTGATCCGCCCGCCTCAGCCTTCCAAAATGCTGGGATTACAGGCATGAGCCACCGCGCCCAGCCTTGTTTATTTATTTTTTAGGCAGAGTCCCACTCTGTCACCCAGGCTGGAGTGCGGTGACACAGTCTTGGCTCACTGTAGCCTCTGTCTCCTGGGTTCAAGCGACTCTGGTGCCTCAGCCTTCCTGGTAGTTGGGACTACAGGCACAAGCTACCATACCCGGTTACTTTTTGTATTTTTAGAAGAGACAGGATTTCGCCATGTTGGTCATGCTGGTTTGAAATTCCTGATCTCAGGTTGTCTGCCCACTTTGGCCTCCCAAAGTTCTGGGATTACAGGCATGAGCCACCACTCCCTGCCTGCTAGAATACATTCAAAAAGTCTAGTGTATGTAGATGGCCATAGTTTTTTTTTTTCTCTTTTTTTTGGGTTTTTTCCTCTTCCTTTCTTTCTTTCTTTCTTTTTTTTTTTTTTTTTTTTTGGTAAAGATTGGGTCTTGCTTTGTTACTTAGGCTGATGTCAAATTCCTGGCTTCAAGCAATCCTCCCAAAGTGCTGGTATTATAGATGTGAGCCACTGTATCTTACCTCATACTGTTTTTTTTCAATTCACTTTTGAAATATTTTTGTTCTAATTTTAGTAGCATTTTATATATATATTCATACATCATAAATAATTTCTATTCTTGGCTTGTTTTGAGTGGCTCTTTTGAGTCTCTGAATTCTCATTGTTTGAACTTAGTCCTTGAGATACCAGTTTTGGGTAAATAAACAATTTTTGCCTCCTCTGTCATTTTAATGCCTTATTAGTTGGAGAAGAACTTTATTTTTTAAATTTTTGTTAAATTTTTTACTTTTTTAGAGATAGGTCTCACTCTCACCCAGTCTCCAGCAGTGCAGTGGTGCAATTATAGCTCACTACATCCTCAGACTCCTAGGCTCAAGCCATCCTCCCAGCTCAGCTTCCCTAGTAGCTAGGACTACAGGTGTGCCTGGCTAATTTTTAATTTTTATTTGTGTAGAGATGGGGGTCTCATTATGCTGGCCAGGCTGGTCTTGAACTCCTGGCCTCAAGCGATCCTCTTGTCTCAGCCCCTCAAAGCTCTGGGATTATAGGTTGTGAGCTACCGCACCCTACCTGGACAAGCACTTGTTTATTAGATGAAGGGTTTTTTTTAACTTTTTTTTTTTTTGAGATGGAGTTTTGCTCTTGTTGCCCAGGCTGGAGAGCAATGGCGTGATCTCGGCTCACCACACCCTCCACCTCCTGGGTTCAAGTGATTCTCCTGCCTCAGCCTCCCAGGTAGCTGGGATTGTAGGTGCCTGCCACCACGCCTGGCTAATTTTGTATTTTATTTTATTTTTTTTCTTTTTCTTTGAAACAGAGTCTCGCTCTCGTCACCCAGGCTGGAGTGCAGTGGCACGATTTTGGCTCACTGCAACCTCTGCCTCCTGGGTTCAAGCAGTTTTTCTGCCTCAGGCCCCCAAGTAGCTGGGATTACAGGTGCCTGCTACCATGCCCAGCTAATTTTTATATTTTTAGTAGAGAGGCGGTTTCACCATGTTGGCCAGGCTGGTCTCGAACTCCTGACCTCAGGTGATCTGCCCACCTTGGTCTCCCAAAGTGCTGGGATTACAGGCGTGAGCCACCGCACCTGGCCCTGATTTTGTATTTTTAGTAGAGACGGGGTTTCGCCATGTTGTCCAGGCTGGTCTCGATCTCCTGACGTCAGGCGATCCACCCACCTTGGCCTCCCAAAGTGCTAGGATTACAGGTGTGAGCCACTGCGCCCGTCCCTTTTTTAACTTTTTAGGGAAAATATAAATAAATGTGTAGCTTGGGAAATGAGACTCTTCATTTAGAGAAGTGTGAACTTGACACATGATTCTTAGCCATATCCTAATATTTTCAAAATTAGTACAGGTGACCAAGAAAAAAAAGAAGAAACAACACAAGATTCCAACAAATGACGAATTACTGTATGATCCTGAAAAAGATAACAGAGATCAGGCCTGGGTTGATGCACAGAGAAGGGGGTAAGAACTTAAAGTTAATATTTAGAATCTTTAGAAAAAAAGATTGAAAGATGATTTTTACTACGTTCACATTTTGAATATGTGTGTATATGTTTACACAAACACACACACACAAACAAAAAAGTTAGAGGAAAAAACTGCTCAATAGTTTATTTTGAAAATAACCAGCAAATTTTAGTGAGACTTTTTTTTTTAATTTTTAAAATTTTTATTATTATTTTTGAGACAGAGTCTTGCACTGTCGCCTGGGCTGGAGTGCAGTGGCGCGATCTTGGCTCACTGCAACCTCCACCTCCTGCGTTCAAGAGATTCTCCTGCCTCAGCCTCCCGAGTAGTTGGGATTACAGGCACCTGCCACCACACCCAGCTAATTTTTTGTATTTTTAGTAGAGACCGCGTTTCACCATGTTGGCCAGGCTGGTCTCGAACCCCTGACCTCGTGATTCACCTGTCTCGGCCTCCCAAAGTGCTGGGATTACAGGCTTGAGCCACTGCATCCGGCCCGACAATTGTTTTTTTGTTTCTTTTTTAAACTCGTTGAATTTAGGCTGTGTTAGTCAATCTCTCCCTCAAGAAAAACTGACTTTTTTTTTTTCAGATGCTGTTTTAAATTACTTTGAGATTAAGAGTTTATGTGGATGGGCCGGGGTGGTGGCTTATACCTGTAATCCCAGCAACTTTGGGAGGCCGAGGCAGGTGGATCACCTGAGGTCGGGAGTTTGAGACCAGCCTGGCGAACATAGTGAAACTCTGTCTCTACTAATACAAAAATTAGTGGGGCCATGGTGGCGCACACCTGTAATTCCAGCTACTCAGGAGGCTGAGGCAGGAGAATTGCCCGAACCTGGGAGGTGGAGGTTGCAGTGAGCTGAGATCACGCCACTCCACTCCAGCCTGGACGACAGAATGAGACCCTATCTCAAAAAAAAAAAAAAAAAGGTTTTGTGGATGAAGAGTGGATTTAGCAAATTGTTCTTTTTAACTACTTACAAATTTGATTTTTAAAAATTGAGATGAGGCTGGGCATGATGGCTCACACCTGTAATCCCAGCACTTTGGGAGGCCAAGGCGGGCGGATCACTTGAAGTCAGGAGTTCAAGACCAGCCTGGCCAACATGGCGAAACCCCATCTCTACTAAAAATACAAAAATTACCTTGGCATGGTGGTGTGTGCCTGTAATCACAGCTACTCTGGAGGCACAAGAATCGCTTGATCCCAGGAGGTGGAGGTTGCAGTGAGCTGATGTTGTACCACTGTACTCCAGCCTGGTCAACTGAGTGAGACTGTCTCAAAAAAAAAAAAATTGAGATGAGGCTACTCTAGGTACACTGCTTATGGGGTAGCCCTGCTCTGCAAGGAGCAGTTAAAAATTTTTTTTGAGATAAAATTCACATAACAAAAGTACCCACTTTAAAAGTGAACAATTTAGTGGCATTTAATACCATTCACAATGTTGCACAGCCACCACTTTTATGTAGTTTCAACCATTTTCATCATCCCAAAAGGAAACGCTGTACTGTTAGGTAGTTTCCCTACCCTTCCCCTCAGCCCCTTGGCAGCCACTGATCTGTGCACTGTCTCTGTGGATTTGCTTATTTTAGATATTTCTTATGAATGGGATATTATACAGTATGTGACCTTTTATATCTGGCTTCTTTCACTGGGCATAGTGCTTTTGAAGTTCATCTACATTTTAGCATGTGTCAGTACTTCTCTACTTTTT
Organism: Pan paniscus; assembly: GCF_029289425.2. Taxonomy (NCBI): domain Eukaryota; kingdom Metazoa; phylum Chordata; class Mammalia; order Primates; family Hominidae; genus Pan; species Pan paniscus. The sequence continues at coordinate 35,844,683 of NC_073264.2, read as the reverse complement.
ATGACTGAATAGTATCCCATTGTATGTATATACCACAATTTGTTTATCCTTTCATCCACTGAGGGATGGATGTTTGTGTTGTTTCCACACCCTCTGCCCCCACCTTTTTTTAAGAGATGCCTGGGCTGGAGTGCAGTGGTGCAGTTATAGCTCACAGTATCCTCAAACTTCTGGGCTCAAGCACTCCTCCTGCTTCAGCTTCCTGAGTAGCTGTGACTGTAGGCACACACCGCCTCCCGGGTTCAAGCACTCCTCCCACCTCAGCCTTCTGAGTAGCTGGGACTATAGGCACACACCACCTGGCTAATTAAAAAAATTTTTTTAGTAGAGAGGTCTAGCTGTGTTGCCCAAGGTGATCTTGAACTCCTGGCCCCAGGTGATCCTCCTGTCTTCACCTCCTGTGCTGGCATTACAGGTGTGAGCCATTGTGCCAGGCCATTTTTTTTTTTTTTTTTTTTTTGAGATGGAGTTTTGCTCTTGTTGCCCAGGCTGGAGTGCAAATGTGATCTTGGCTCACCTCAACCTCCTCCTCCCTGGTTCAAGCGATTCTTCTGTCTCAGCCTCCTGAGTAGCTGGGATTACAGGCATGTGCCACTGCACCTGGCTAATTTTGTATTTTTAGTAAAGATGGGGTTTCTCCATGTTGGTCAGGCTGGTCTCGAACTCCTGACCTCAGATGATCCACCTGCCTCGGCCTCCCAAAGTGTTGGGATTACAGGCATGAGCCACCGCACCCGGTCATTTTTTTTTTTAATTTAAAGACAGGGTCTTGCTGTGTTGCCCAGACTGTAGTGCACTGATGCTATCATACCTCAATGTAGCCCTGAACTCCTGGGCTCAAATGATCCCCCTGCCTCAGCCTCCTGAGTGCATGCTTGTTTTTTTTGTTTCTAATTTAATTTTTAATAGACACAAGGTCTTGCTATGTTGCCCAGGCTGATCTTAAACTCCTGGGCTCAAGCAATCCCCTCCTACCTTGGCCTCCTTAAGTGCTGGGATTAAAGGTGTGAGCCACCATGCCCGGTTTATGCTTGTTTATTTTTATTTTCATTTTTTTTAAATTTTCTTATAGAGACAGGGTTTCACCATGTTGCCCAGGCTGGTCTCAAACTCCTAGGCTCAAGTGATCTGCCCACCTTGGCCTGGGATTACAGGTGTAATTCCAGCCTGGCTCTATGCTTGTTTTTGTTTTTGTTTTTTTGGGAGAGTCTCGCTCTGTTGCCCAGGCTGGAGTGCAGTATCGCAATTTCGGCTCACTGCGACCTCCACCTCCTGGGTTCAAGCAGTTCTCTGCCTCAGCCTCCCAAGTAGCTGAGATTATAGGTACCCGCCACCATGCCTAGCTAATTTTTGTATTTTTAGTAGAGACAGGGTTTCACCATGTTAGCCAGGCTGGTCTTGAACTCCTGACCTTGTGATCCACCCACCTCAGCCTCCCAAAGTGCTGGGATTACAGGCGTGAGCCACCATGCCCAGCCTGTATGCTTGTTTTTTAATGTAGCTTTACTGTTTTTAAAAAATTCATGGACTTTTATTTTTGGTACACTTGTCCCAATTAATGGACTAATATTGATACATTATTATTATTATTATTTTTTTTTTTTTTTGGAGACAGAGTCTCGCTCTGTCGCCCAGGCTGGAGTGCAGTGGTGTGATCTCGGCTCACTGCAAGCTCCGTCTCCTGGGTTCAACCGATTCTCCTGCCTCAACCTCCTGAGTAGCTGGGACTACAGGCGTGTGCCACCACGCCCAGCTAATTTTTGTATTTGTTTAGTAGAGATGGGGTTTCACCATGTTGGCCAGGATGGTCTTGATCTCTTGACTTCGTGATCCGCCCGCCTTGGCTTCCCAAAATGTTGGGATTACAGGCGTGAGCCACCATGCCCGGCCTTGATACATTATTATTAATCAAAGTCCATAATTTTAAAACATTTCCTTAGTTTTTATGTACTGTTCTTTTTCTGTTTGAGGATCCCATGTAGGATAGTACATCACTTTTAGTTATCATGTCTCCCTAGGCTCTTCTTGACTCTGTCAGTTTCTTAGACTTTCCTTGTTTTCAGTGCCCTTAATTACTTTGAGGAGCACTAATCAGGTCTATGTAGGAGGCCCCTCTGTTGGAATTTGTCTGTTGTTTTTTCTCATAATTAGGATGGGATTATGGATTTTTGTAAGTAAGAACATAGAAGTAGAGAGCCATTTTCATCACATTATATCAAGAGTACATACTACCAACCTGAGTTTTGTGTGTTGATATTGACCTTGATCACCTTGCTGACCAGTGTTAACTTTCTCTACTGTAAAGTTAGTCTTTTACCCCGCCTTACCATACCGTACTCTTTGGAAGGAAGTCACTGTGTCCAACCCAGACTTAAGGACTAGGGAGTTATACTCCACCACTGTGAGGGAAGAGCATCTTTATAGATTATTTAGAATTCTGTGTGGGGATTTGTCTGTTCTCCCCCATTTATTTATTTATTCAGTACATTTATATTAGCATGGATTCGTGGGTATTTATTTTATACTTTGGGTTGTAATCCAGTCCTACTTTATTTTGTTGCTCAGTTTCAGCTTTGGCAGTTGGTGACTTGTTCAGTTGGCTCCTGTTTCCCTTCGTCATAACCACCTCACTGTTTTGTTTTTGTTTTCTTGATTACTTCCTTCTTTTCTGGCACTAAAAGATGCTCCAGGTTCATCTTGTGTTCCTTATTCCTAGAATTAGCCATTTCTCTGAATAGTACTGGTTCTTTTTAATGGAAAATGACACTAGAAACCAAGATCTGGTTTTAATATGTTTTTCTCCCCACTTTCTTCTTCTGTTCTAGTTACCATGGTTTGGGACCACAGAGATCACGTCAACAACAGCCTGTTCCAAATAGTGATGCTGTCTTGAATTGTCCTGCCTGCATGACCACACTTTGCCTTGATTGCCAAAGGTAATGGATGAAGGACACACACACACACACACACACACACACACACACACACACATACATATTTTGTTTAAATTAGAAACAGACTTTTTTTTTTTTTTGAAGTCAGAGTCTTACTCTGTTGCCCAGGCTGGAGTGCAGTGGCACAATCTCGCCTCACTGCAACCTCCGCCCCGTGGGTTCAAGTGAGTCTCCTGCCTCAGCCTCCCAGGTAGCTGGGATTACAAGCGGCCACCACCATGCCTGGCTAGTTTTTGTGTGTATCTAGATCTAGATCTATATCTATATCTATATCTCTCTCTCTCTCTCTATATATATATATAGTTTTGTTTTGTTTTGTTGAGATGAAGTCTCACTCTGTCACACAGGCTGGAGTATAGTGGTGCAATCTTGGCTCGCTGCAAACTCTGCTGCCCAGGTTCAAGTGATTCTTCTGCCTCAGCCTCCAAGTAGCTGGGATTACAGGTGCCTGCCACCACACCCGGCTAATTTTTGTAGTTTTAGTACAGACAGGGTTTCACCATCTTGGCCAGGCTGATCTTGAACTCCTGACCTTGTGATCCACTTGTGTTGGCCTCCCAAAGTGCTGGGATTACAGCTGTGAGCTACCACGCCCGGCCTTATTTTTGTATTTTTAGTAGAGACAGGGTCACACCATGTTGGCCAGGTTGGTCTTGAACTCCTGACCTCAAGTGATCTGCCCACCTCGGCCTCCCAGAGTGCTGGGATTACATGCGTGAGCCACTGTGCCCAGCCCAGAAACAGACTTTTGAGGTACTCAGGAATTCTGATAAGGTTCTGTACTTAGATTCTTGGTGCTGTGTGACTAATCTTTATACAATTAATTTTGATTATATATAGTTATATTAAATGTAGCTTTTATACTTTTAAAGCTGGGCACAGTGACTCATGCCTGTAATCCCAGTGCTATGGGAGGCTAAGGCGATCACTTGAGCCTAGGAGTTTGAGACCAGCCTAGGCAACATAGTGATACCTCATCTCTACAAAAAATAAAAAAATTAAAAATTAGCTGAGTATAGTGATGTATGCGTGTAGACCCAGCTACTTGATAGGCTGAGGTGAGAGGATGGCTTGAGCTCAAGAATTCAAGACTGCAGTGGGCTGTGACCACCACTGCACTCCAGCCTGGGCAACAAAACAAAGGTGAGATCCCCATCTCTCTCTCCAAACAAACAAACAAAAAGGGCTGGGCGCGGTGGCTCACGCCTGTAATCCCAGCACTTTGGGAGGCCGAGGTGGGTGGATCACGAGATCAGGAGATCGAGACCACGGTGAAACCCTGTCTCTATTAAAAATACAAAAAATTAGACGGGTGCGGTGGCGGGTGCCTGTAGTCCCAGCTACTCCGGAGGCTGAGGCAGGAGAATGGCGTGAACCCAGGAGGCGGAGCTTACAGTGAGCCGAGGTTGCGCCGCTGCACTCCAGCCTGGGCAACGGAGCGAGACTCCGTCTCAAAAAAAAAAAAAAAAGGTATCTTTTCTAGTGCAAAATAGCAGCATAGAAGCAAACTGGCTCTCCTTCCCCCTGCAGAATACCAAAACCAAATATACAGCACTGAAGCTATCACCACCAGTATCCCAGATCTCAATATAAGGAGGAGACAGTTTCTAGGGCCACAGAGAAGTAAAAAAAACTTAAAGCAGACAGTAAGAGAATTGTTCTTCCATATCTGCTTATCCTTCTCCACAATCTGCCTGGCACCAAGTGAGCAGAAAAATTCCCCTGAGCTCATGATTTTTACATTAGAAAAAGTAAGATGGAAGTGTACAACCAGCTTCTTTACCTTTTTGAGTTCTCTGGTAAGAGATCTGTCCCTGCCTCAACTCATAGGAAGCACTGAGAGTGCCTGAAGGAAAAAATATCCCTGAGGATAGCCAGAGACAAAGAAGGATAGCCAGAGACAAAGCCAGGTCCCAAGTGTGAACTCCTAGCCAGCATTCCCATCCTACTGGGATATCCCTATCCTCTTTGGGACCCACCCCCCACTTCATTTGGAACAGGCAGCACGCTCAGTGTTTACTAGAACTGAGGCTTAAAGTGCCATCTGGTGCCAAAAAGGAAGCAATGACGTAGTGGGAAGAAAGGAAAAAGAAAGAATATCAACATGCAAATTGCAAATTACAAAGAATCTCTAGGCAAACATATCTAATAACCAAAAAAAAGCAAAGCAGAGAAGACTGGAATAAATAACTAATCCTTCAATACAAAGACGTACATTTACATCCACAAGACACAGTAGCAAATGGAACCATGACCTCTTCAAATGGACAAAACAAGGAATCAAGTGAACCCTTATCACATATCACAATACTGTGATATGTGAACTCTGACCAAGAATTCAAAATAGCAGTTTTAAGAAAACTGAGTGATCTCCAAGACAGCACAGGCAATTCAGAAATTTATCAGATAAATTTAACAAAGAGATCGAAATAATTAAAAAAATTATGGGCACAGTGGCTCATACCTGTAATCCCACTACTTTGGGAGGCCAAGCTGGGAGGATGGCTTGAGGCCAGGAGTTTGAGACCAGTCTGGGCAACATAGTAAGACTCTGTCTCTACAGAAAACGAAAAAAACTTAGTTGGTGTCTTGGCATACGCTTATAGACCCAGCTACTTTGGAGGCTGAGGTGGGAAGATCACTTGAGCCCTGGAAGTCGAGGCTGCAGTGAGCCATGATTGTGCCACTGTACTCCAGAATGGGTGGCAGAGTCAGACTCTGTCTCTAAAAGAAGAACAAAATAAAATACAACAGAAATCTGGGAACTCAGCCGGGCACAGTGGCTCACGCCTGTAATCCCAGCACTTTGGGAGACTGAGGAGGGCTGATCACGAGGTCAGGAGATCGAGACCATCCTGGCTAACATGGTGAAACCCCGTCTCTACTAAAAATACAAAAAATTAGCTGGGCATGGTGGCATGCGCCTATAGTCCCAGCTACTCGGGAGGCTCAGGCAGGAGAATCGCTTGAACCCAGGAGGCGGAGGTTGCAGTGAGCCGAGATCATGCCACTGCATTCCAGCCTGCGCAATGGAGCGAGACCCCATCTAAAAAAAAAAAAAAAAAAAAGAGAGAAATCTGGGAACTCTGAGAAATATATTTGCTGAACTAAAAAATTCATTAGAGGCTCTCAACAGCAGAAGGGATCAGCAAAAGAAAGAATCAGTGAACTTAAAGATAGACTGTTTGAAAATGCACAATCAGAGGAGAAAGAAAAGGTATGAAGATCTCCTACAAGATATAAAATATTATCTCAAAAGATTAAATCTAAGAATTGGTACTCAGGAGGGAGTAGAGCAAAAGCAAGGAGTAGAAAGCTTATTCAAAAAATTAATAGCAGTAGCTGGGGATGGTGGCTGACACTTGTAATCCCAGCACTCTGGGAGGCGGAGGTGGGTGGATCACCTGAGGTCAGCAGTTCGAGACCAGCCTGGCCAACATGGTGAAACCCTGTCTCTACTAAAAATGTAAACAAATTAGCTGGGCGTGGTGGTGCATGCCTGTAATCCAAGCTACTCGGGAGGCTGAGGCAGGAGAATCGCTTGAACCCAGGAGGCGGAGGTTGCAGTGAGCTGAGATCACACCATTGCACTACAGCCTGGGCAACAAGAGCAAAACTTGGTCTCAAAAATAATAATTATAATAATAATAGCAGAAAATGTTCCAAAACTTGAGAAGGAGATATTTATGGCCAGAGAACACCAAACACATTTGACTCAAATAAAACCACCCCCAGGCATATAACAATAAAACAGTAAAACTGTCCAAAGGTTATGGACAAAGAGAGGATCTTGAAAGGAGCAAGATAAATGAAGCAAATAACATATAAAGTAGCTACAGTTCATCTGGCAACAGATTTCTCAGTGGAAAGCATACAGATCAGGAGGGAGTGGAATGAAAAAAAAAAATGCCAGGCTGGGTGTGGTGGCTTATCCTGTAATCCCAGCACTTTGGGAGGTGGAAGCGGGTGGATCACTTGAGGCAGGGAGTTTGAGACAAGCCTGGCCAACACGGTGAAACCCCTCTGTACTAAAAATATTAAAAAATTAGCTGAGCGTGGTGGCATTTGCCTATAATCCCAGTTATTTGGGAGGCTGAGGCACGAGAATTGTTTGGACCTGGGAGGCACAGGTTGCAGTGAGCTGAGATTGCACCACTGCATTCCAGCCTGGGGGACAGAGTGAGACTCTGTCTCAGAAATAAAGGGCTAGGTGTGGTGGCTCATGCCTGTAATCCTAGCACTTTGGGAGGCAGGGGAGGGTGGATCACCTGAGGTCAGGAGTTCAAGACCAGCCTGGCCAACATGGTGAAACTCTGTCTCTATTAAAAATACAAAAATTAGCTGGGCGTGTTGGCGCGTGCCTGTAATCCCAGCTACTGGGGAGGCTGAGGCAGGAGAATTGCTTGAACCAAGGAGGTGGAGGTTGCAGTGAGCCAAGATCACGCCACTTCACTCCAGCCTGAGTGACAGAGTGAGACTCTGTCTCAAAAAAAGAAGAAAAAAATAAAGAGAGAAAAGAAAGAACTGGGCCAGGCATGGTGGCTCATGCCTGTAATCCTAGCACTTTGGGAGGCTGAGGCACGTGGATCACCTGCGGTCAGGAGTTCGAGACCAGCCTGGCCAACATGGTGAAACCCCATCTCTACTAAAAATATAAAAAATTAGCCGGGAGTCGTGGTGGACACCTGTAATCCAAGCTTACTAAGCAGCCTGAGGCAGGAGAATCACTTGAACCAGGGAGGTGGAGGTTGCAGTGAGCCAAGATTGCGCCACTGCACTTCAGCCTGGGCAACAAGGGCGAAACTCTGTTTCAAAAAAAAAAAAGAAAGAAAGAAAAGAAAGAACCTTGTTATATCTGTAAGTTTTTTTTGTGATTTCATGATAACCATAATGCAAAAACCTATAATAGATTCACCAAAATCAAAAAGCAATGGATTAAAACATACTACCAGAGAAAATCACTTAATCACGAAGGAAGACAGTAAGGAAGGGAAGAGTTACAAAACAACCAGAAAAAAAGCAGCAAAATGCCAGTAGTTGTATTAGTCGGCTCTTGCACTGCTATAAGGAAATACCCAAGACTGGATAATTTATAAAGAAAGAAGTTTAATTGGCTCATAATTCCACAGGCTGTATAGGAAGCATGGCTGGGGAGGTCTCAGGAAACTTTTTTTTTTTTTTTGAGAGGGAGTCTTGCTTGTCACCCAGGCTGGAGTGCAGTGGCACGATCTTGGCTCACTGCAACCTCCACCACCCAGGTTCACGCAATTCTCCTGTCTCAGTCTCCCAAGTAGCTGGGACTACAGGCACACACCACCACTCCTGGCTAATTTTTGTATTTTTAGTAGAGGTGGGGTTTCACCATATTGGTCAGGCTGGTCTTGAACTCCTGACCTCAGGTGATCCACCCACCTTGACCTCCCAAAGTGCTGGGATTACAGGCTTGAGCCAGTGCACCTGGCCAGGAAACTTTTAATGATGGCAGAAGGCAAAGGGGAAGCAGGCACATCTTACATGGCCAGAGCAAGAGGAAGAGAGAGAGGGGAGGTGCCACATACTTTTAAACAATCAAATCTTGTGAGTACTCACTATCACAAGAGCAGCACGAGGGGGAAGTCTGCCCCCAAGATCTAGTCACCTCCCACCAGGTCCCACCTCCAACATTGGAGATTACAATTTGACATGAGATTGGGGCAGGGACACAGACCCAAGCCACATCAGTAGCAAATCCTTACTTATCAGTAGTAACACAATGTAAATGGACTCACTTCTCCAATTTAAAGGCAGACAGTGGCTGAATGGATCAACAAACAAGACTCAACTATATGCTGCCTAGAAGAAACTTGCTTCACTTGTAAGGACACATGGACTGAACATGAATGGGAAAAGATATTTCATGCAGCTGGAAACCAGTATAGGAATAGCTGTCCTTAAAACAGACTACAATCAAGGACTGTAAAAAGGAAACAAAGAAGTTTACTATATAAAGGGGTCAATTCAGCAAGAGGAATTTATATAACAGTATAAATATCTATGCAGCCAACATTGGAACTCCCAGGTATATAAACATTAATAGATCCAAAGGGGCTAGGCGCAGTGGCTCACGCCTGTAATCCCAACACTTCGGGAGGCCGAGGTTGGTGGATCACAACGTCAGGAGATTGAGACCAGCCTGGCCAACATGGTGAAACCCCATCTCCACAAAAATACCAAAATTAGCTGGGCATGATGGCAGGTGCCTGTAATCTAGCTACTCAGGAGGCTGAGGTGGGAGAATCACTTGAAGCTGGGAGGTGAAGGTTGCAGTGAGCCAAGATCATGCTATTGCACTGCAGCCTGGGTGACAGAGTGAGACTCCATCTCAAAAAAAAAAAAAAAAATCTAAAGGGAGAGATACAATACAGTATTAGTATTGAATACAATAATAGTAGGGGACTTCAACACTCCACTCTCAGTAATGGACAGATCATCCAGATAGAAAACCATAAAGAAACATCAGAGTTAAACTACACAGTAGACCAAAGAAGCCTAACTGACATTTACAGAACATTTCACCCAAATAATCTAATGATACACCTCAAGGAACTAGAAAAGCAAGGACAGACCAAATCCAACATTAATAGAAGGAAAGAGGCTGGGCATGGTGGCTCACACCTGTAATCCCAGCACTTTGGGAGGCTAAAGCAGGCAGATCACGAGGTCAGGAGTTTGAGACCAGCCTGACCAACCTGGTGAAACCCTGCCTCTACTAAAAATACAAAAATGAGCCAAGTGTGGTGGCGCACACCTTTAATCCCAGCTACTCAGGAGGCTGAGGCAGGAGAATCGCTTGAACCCGGGAGGCAGAGGTTGCAGTGAGCCGAGATCACACCATTGCACTCCAGCCTGGGTGACAGAGCGAGACTCCATCTCAAAAAAAAATTAATTTATTAAATAAAATAAAAGGAAAGAAATAATAAAGATCAAGGCAGGAATGAATGAAATTGAGACCCCAAAAAACCCAAACAAACAAGCCAGAAGATTAATGAAATTAAAAGTTGATAATTTTAAAAGATACAATTGACAAACCTCTTAGAAAAAAAGAGAGAAGGCCCAAATAAATTAGAAATAGAAAAGAAGGCATAACAACTGAGACCACAGAAATACAAGGAATCAGGCTAGGCACGGTGGCTCATGCCTGTAATCCCAGCACTTTAGGAGGCCGAGGTGGACAGATTACCTGAGGTCAGGAGTTCAAGATGAAACTGACCAACATAGTGAAACCTTGTCTCTACTAAAAAATACAAAATTAGCCAGGTGTGGTGGTGCATTCCTGTAATCCCAGCTACTTGGGAGGCTGAGGCAGGAGAATCACTTGAACCCGGGGGGCAGAGGTTGTGGTGAGCTGAGATCACGCCATTGCACTCCAGCCTGGACAACAAGAGTGAAACCCCATCTCAAAAAAAAAAAAAAAAAAGAAATAGAATCGTCCGGGTGCGGTGGCTCACGCCTGAAATCCCAGCACTTTGGGAGGCTGAGGCGGGCAGATCACAAGGTCAGAAGATCGAGACCATCCTGGCTAACACAATGAAACCCCGTCTCTACTAAAAATACAAAAAAATTAGCCAGGCATGGTGGCAGGCGCCTGTAGTCCCAGCTACTCGGGAGGCTGAGGCAGGAGAATGGCGTGAACCCAGGAGACGGAGCTTGCAGTGAGCCGAGATCGCGCCACTGCACTCCAGCCTGGGCGACAGAGCGAGACTCCATCTCAAAAAAAAAAAAAAGTTACTTTCAAAAAGCAGAAGGAAAGAGGATACATTTCTTCCTTACACTGTTACATACTAAAATGTTTCTTCTGCCTGGTGCAGTGGCTTGTGCCTGTAATCCCAGCTACCAGGGAGGCTGAGGCAGGAGGATCACTTGAGGCTAAGAGTTCAAGGCTGCAGTGAGCTGTGTTCACAAGTTTTAGTTATTCTTAAAACAACTGTTTAAAATTTCTTTAAACTTGCTGTTTTGTTCCTGTGTCTTGTCTTTGGTTGGTATTTCAGTAAGTTTTTGGTATTCTCAAATTTTATCTAAATGGATAAACTATTAACATAGAACATAAACCCCAATTCTCCATTTCATTTTTCTCTTAGGCATGAATCATACAAAACTCAATATAGAGCAATGTTTGTAATGAATTGTTCTATTAACAAAGAGGAGGTTCTAAGATATAAAGCCTCAGAGAACAGGAAGAAAAGGCGGGTCCGTAAGAAGATGAGGTCTAACCAGGAAGATGCTGCCGAGAAGGCAGAGACAGATGTGGAAGAAATCTATCACCCAGTCATGTGCACTGAATGTTCCACTGAAGTGGCAGTCTACGACAAGGATGAAGTCTTTCATTTTTTCAATGTTTTAGCAAGCCATTCCTAAACAGCCCAACTGGCATTTAATTACCCAATACTGTATATAAGGCAAATATGGACAGTTACTTTCCTCTTGCCTGTTCATATCCTTCAGTGACATTGAGGAAGCAGTGTTTCTCTTTTTAAAGGAGAATAGTTGTCAACCTTCATTCATCTCTTACATCTCTCACCCTCTCCTTTTTTTTTTCTTTGATTTTTCCCCCTTATTGATGGGACTGATATTCATTCTGTTTTTGATGAACATTTGGAAACTGTCGGGCTTTTTATTAAAGCTCTGTAGAATTAAAATGTTCTGGAATTATAAGCAATCTTTGAGTGTTATTTTTATTTTGGATATAGTTTTGATGTAATTAAACTGGAAACTCTTTCCTGAATTGTCTGTATTGTTTTTGCTAAGATGTATCTTTATTCACCCCCACCCCACATGATGAATGACAGTATTTAGTAACTGTTACAATTGCGTGGAGTAGGCTGGTAGCTTTGGTTCCTGCCTGTAATCCCAGCACTTTGGGAGGTCAAGGCGGGTGGATCAGGAGTTCAGGAGTTTAGGAGTTTGAGACCAGCCTGACCAACATGGTGAAACGCTGTCTGTCTCTACTAAAAACAGAAAAATCAACTGGGCGTGGTGGTGTGCACCTGTAATTCCAGCTACTCAGGAGGCTGAGGCAGGAGAATTGCTTGAACCTGGGAGGCTGAGGTTGCAGTGAGCTGAGATCATATCACTGTACTCCAGCCTGGGTGAGAGTAAGACTTTGTCTCAAAACAAACAACAAAGAAACAAACAATTGCATGGAGTAGGTACTGTCAGATGCTTTAAGTAATAAAGGTCCTTTTCTGAAAAGGAGTACACTTACCAGTATTCTAAACTTAATGAATGCACATTTTAGAATATAAATTTATGGTGAGGGAAAGCAACCTCCCCTTCTGACTAGACTTAAAAATTCTGGCCGGGTGTGGTGGCTCACCCCTGTAATTCCAGCACTTTGGGAGACCTAGCTGGGCTGATCACTTGAGGTCAGGAGTTCCAGGGCAGCCTGGCTAACATGGTGAAACCCCATTTCTACTAAATATACAAAAATTAGCCAGGCCTGGTGGTGGGCGCCGGTAATCCTAGCTACTTAGGAAGCTGAGGCAGGAGAATCACTTGAACCTGGGAGGTGGAGGTTGCAGTGAGCCGAGATCTTGCCACTCCACTCCCGCCTGGGTGACAGCAAGACCCTGTCTCAATAAAAAGAAAAAAGAAAAAAAAAAAATTCTGCTGCCACCTCTTGTGCCTGCTATTTATTACTTCTGTTGCAAACAACCAAGATATAATTTTTTGGGGTATTAATATAAAAACCATCAGTGGCAGCTTGAGGGGAAATTGCATTGTAGGCATCTGTGTATTTTCAGTCTTTAAAAGAATGATATGGCTGAATGCAGTGGCTCATGACTATAATTCCAGCACTTTGGGAGGCTGAGGAGGGAGGATCACTTGAGCCCAGGAGTTCAAGACCAGCCTGGGCAACATAGCAAGGCCCTGTCTCTACAAAAAAAAAAAAAAAAAAAAAAAAAAAAAAAATTAAAAATTAGCTGAACGTGGTGGTGTGTGCCTATAGTCCCAGCTACTTGGGAGGCTGAGGTGGGAGGATCACTTGAGCTTGGCAGACCAAGGCTGAACTGAGCTTTGATCATGCCACTGCATTCTAGCCTGGGTAACAGATTGAGGCCCTCTCTTAAAAATGAAAGAATGATATGATTTGGGTTGTTTCTCCCAACCTCAGGTGATCCGCCCGCCTTGGCGTCCCAAAGTGCTGGGATTATAGGCATGAGCCACCGCGCCCAGCCAGAAAATGTGTTTTAACTCAGGCTCTGCTATGCTAATCTTGGACAAGTCTGTTCCTTTGAGGCCCAGTTTTCTCATCTATAAAATGAAAATACTAGACAAGAGCAGTAGTCTCCTACAGAGATCAGGTGTCAACAAAGCTTGAGGGGGACCTCTGCATATTCCATAAGAGAAAAGATGCTTTCCTCACCTCCTACCCTTCTATGTTTTCTACAAGCTATGTGTAAAGAGAGCTGGAACCAGTTACGGAGTGTTTGTATGAATGAGGTGGGGACAGAAAACTGATAGTTTCTAAGGAATCTCCAATGTCTTATACCTATTATACTTCTGCCAGGCATGGTGGCTCATGCCTGTAATCCCAGCACTTTGGGAGGCCGAAGTGGGTAGATCACCTGAGGTCAGGAGTTCGAGACCAGCCTGGCCAACATGGTGAAACCCCCGTCTCTGCTAAATATACAAAAATTAGCTGGGTTTGGTGGCACGTGCCTGTAATCCCAGCTACTTGGGAGGCTGAGGCAGGAGAATTGCTTGAACCCAGGAGGCGGAGCTTGCAGTGAGCTTAGATTGCGCCACTACACTCCAGCCTGGACGACAGAGCGAGTCTCTGTCTCAGAAAAAAAAAAATGGCTATTGTACTTCATAATTTTTATAATATACTGATATCTATTTGATTGGAAGCAATATATATACTTTATTTTTTCATTTTTATTTTTTATTTTATTTAATTAATATTTTTTTTTGAGATGGAGTCTCGCTCTGTTGCCAGGCTGGAGTGCAGTGGCATGATCTCGGCTCACTGCAACCTCTGCCTCCCAGGTTCAAGTGATTCTCCTGCCTCAGCCTCCCAAACAGCTGGTACTACAGGCATGTGCCACCACATCCAGCTAATTTTTGTATTTTTAGTAGAGATGGGGTTTCACCGTGTTAGCCAGGATAGTCTCGATCTCCTGACCTCGTGATCTGCCCGCCTCGGCCTCCCAAAGTGCTGGGATTACAGGCATGAGCCACTGCACCTGGCCCTTTTCTTTTTCTTTTTTTGACAGAATCTTGATCTGTCGCTCAGGCTGGAGTGCAGTGGCGTGATCTCAGCTCTCAGCTCACTGCAACCTCCACCTCCTGGGTAGCTGGGACGCCTGGCTAATTTTTGTATTTTTAGTAGAGATGGGGTTTCACCATGTTGGCCAGGCTGGTCTTGAACTCCTGGCCCCAAGTGATCCACCTGCCTCGGCCTCCCAAAGTGCTGAGATTACAGGCGTGACGGCACCCGGCCTCTATTTTTATTTTTTTACTTTATTTTTTATTTATCTATATTTTTTGAGACAGAGTTTTGCTCTTATGGCCCAGGCTGGAGTGCAATGGCACGATTTCGGCTCACTGCAACCTCCGCCTCCTGGGTTCAAGCGATTCTCCTGCCTCAGCCTCTCAAGTAGCTGAGATTACAGGCATGCACTACCTCACCGAGCTAATTTTGTATTTTTAGTAGAGATGGGGTTTCACCATGTTGGCCAGGCTGGTCTGCAACTTCTGACCTCAGGTGATTCACCTGCCTTGGCCTCCAAAAATGCTGGGATTACAGGCATGAGCCACCTTGTCCAGCCCATTTTTATTTTTTATACATTCTTTAAATGTTTCCATTTATAGCCAGGTAATACACTGCAGAATAGCACTACCAGTCTATTACTTGTAATCTGTGTTTGCCATGTCGTACTTTGCAAGATCTTCTGTATTACTGTCATTGCAAACCTTACTTCCTTTCCAGGTCCCCCCCAACCAACAACCACTCCTCCGTCGGACCCTCATCCCACTTCTACTGGAAAGTTCTCAGTGGTTTTACCCATAAACATCACTTTGGACCAGCACAGTGGCTCATGCCTATAATCGTAGCACTTTGGGAGGCTGAGGCAGGAGGACCCCTTGAGCCCAGGAGTTTGAGGCCAGCCTGGGCAACAGGGAGACCCTATCTCTATATAATACAAACACAAATAAAAAATCACCTGGGCCGGGCATGGTGGCTCACGCCTGTAATCCCAGCACTTTGGGAGACTGAGGCGGGCAGATCACGAGGTCAGGAGATAGAGACCATCCTGGCTAATACGGTGAAACCCAGTCTTTACTAAAAATACAAAAATTTAGCCAGGCATGGTAGTGGGTGCCTGTAGTCCCAGCTACTCAGGAGGCTGAGGCAGGAGAATGGCGTGAACCTGGGAGGCAGAGCGTGCAGTGAGCCAAGATTGCTCCACTGCACTCCAGCCTGGGCGACAGAGCGAGACTCCGTCTCAAAAAAAAAAAAAAAAAAAAAAATCACCTGGAGCAGACCACGTGCAGTGGTTCACTCCTGTAATCCCAGCACTTTGGAAGGCCAAGGCAGGTGGATTACCTGAGGTCAGAAGTTCGAGACCAGCCTGACCAACATGGGGAAACCTTATCTCTACTAAAATACAAAAATTAGCTGGCCATAGTGGCACGTGCCTATAATCCCAGCTACTCAGGAGGCTGAGGCAGGAGAATCACTTGAACCCGGGAGGTGGAGGTTGCAGTGAGCTGAGATCATACCACTACACTCCAGCCTGGGCAGCAGAGGAAGCCTCCATCTCAGAAAAAAAACAACAACAACAAAAATTAGTCGGGCGTGTTGGCAGGTGCCTGTAATCCCAGCTACTCAGGGAGGCTGAGGCAGGAGAATCGCTTGAACCCGGGAGGTAGAGGTTGCCGTGAGCTGAGATCATACCACTGCACTCCAGCCTGGGCAACAGAGCCCATCTCAAAAAAAAAAAAAAAAAAAAAAAGGCAGCAAATCACAGTGTGTAAAGATATAATTTGTGATCATCTCAACATAAAGGAGAGGGAGATAGCTATATAGGAACAGGGTTTTATATGCTATTTAAGCTCAGTTGATTTTTTTTTTTTTTTTTTTGAGACGGAGTTTCACTCTTGTTGCTCGGGCTGGTGTGCAATGGCGCGATCTCAGCTCACCACAACGTCCCCCTCCCCGGCTCAAGTGATTCTCCTGCCTCAGCCTCTCGAGTAGCTGGGATTACAGGCATGTGCCACCACCCCAGCTAATTTTGTGTTTTTAGTAGAGACGGGGTTTCTCCATGTCAGTCAGGCTGGTCTTGAACTCCCGACCTAAGGCAATCCATCCGCCTTGGCCTCCCAAAGTACTGGTATTACAGGCGTGAGCCACTGCTCCCGGCCTAAGCTCAGTTTTTATTGATTGAAGATAGTTTGTTATAAATTTAATATGATGACCAGGCACGGTGGCTCACACATGTAATCCCAGCACTTTGGGAGGTCGAGGCGGGCAGATCACTTGAGGTCAGGAGTTCGGGACCAGCCTGACCAACATGGTGAAACCCTGTCTCTATAAGAAAATTAAAAAAATAAAATGAAAATAAAAATAAACAAGCATACACCAAGCATGATGGCTCACACCTGTAATCCCAGCACTTTAGGAAGCCGAGGCAGGAGGGAATTGCTTGAGGTAGGAGAATCGCTTGAACCCAGGAGGCAGAAATTGCACTGAGCTGCGATTGGGCCACTGCACTCCAGCTTGGGTGACAGAGCGAGAGCTGTCTCAAAAAAAAAAAAAAAAAAAAAAGATTTTCTTTCTGAATTCATTTTGATAAATGACCATTTATCAGGATGATTTATCAGGATTTTATGTAATTAATTAATTAATTTTTTTGAGACAGAGTCTCATCCTGTTGCCCCGGCTGGAGTGCAGTGGCGACGTCTCGGCTCACTGTAACCTCTGCTTCCCAGGTTCAAACGATTCTCCTGCCTCAGCCTCCCGAGGAGCTGGGACCACAGGCATGTGCCACCATGCCCGGCTATTTTTTTGTGTTTTTTGGTAGAGACAGGGTTTCATCATGTTGGCCAGGCTGGTCTCGAACTCCTGACCTCAAGTGATCTGCCTGCCTCAGCCTCCCAAAGTGCTGGGATTACAGGCGTGAGCCATCGCGCCTAGCCAATTCATCAGGATTTTAAAGGAATTTGTTCATTTTTTCTATGTTTTCAAATTTATTGAATAAAGTCGTTCATACCTTTCTCTCATTATCTTTAATATCTGCTGGATATGTAGTTATGCCTCCGTTTTCCATTTCTAATATTTATGTTTTCTCTTTTTTCCTTGATCGAATTTCAGTCTTATTTCATTAATTTTTAATCTTATCTGTATCATCTCCTTCATTCTAGTCAACTTGCATTTATTCTGTTGTTCTTTTCCAATCTTCTTCTTCTTTTTTTTTTTTTCTTGAGAAAAAGTCTCGCTCTTGTTGCCCAGGCTGGAGTGCAGTGGTGCAATCTCACCTCACTGCAGCCTCTGCCTTGTGGGTTCAAGCGATTCTCCGGCCTCAACCTCCTAAGTAGCTGGGATTACAGGCGCTCGCCACCAGGCACAGCTAATTTTTGTTTTTTTAGTAAAGACGTGGTTTCACCATCTTGGCCAGGCTGGTCTCGAACTCCTGACCTCAGGTGATTGCCTACTTTGACCTCCCAAACTGCTGGGATTATAGGTGTGAGCCACCGCACCTGGCCTCTTCCTATCTTCTTAAGGTGGATGCTTAGCTCATTTTCAGACTTTCTCTTTTTTAATGTAAACATTTAGGGCTATAGGTTTTCTCTCCTTTCATTGCATCCCACGTGTTGTATATATAGTCTTTTTGTTCAGTTTCAATTATTGTTATTTTTCAATTATGATTTTAAAAGTCATTAGTTATTGAGAAGTATTTTTACAATTTTTTTTTTTTGAGACAGAGTCTCGCTCTGTTGCCCAGGCTGGAGTACAGTGGCGCAGTGGCATGATCTCCGCTCACTGTGCAACCTCTGCCTCCCGGGTTCAAGCAATTCCCCTGTCTCAGCCTCCTGAGTAGCTGGGATTACAGGCAGCTGCCACGATGCCTGGCTAATTTTGTTTTGTATTTTTAGTAGAGACGGGGTTTCACCCTATTAGCCAGGATGGTCTCGATCCCCTGACCTCATGATCCACCCCCGTCGGCCTCCCAAAGTGCTGGGATTACAGGCGTGAACCACCACGCCCGGCATTTTTTTTTTTTTTTTGAGACAGTCTTGCACTGTCGCCCAGGCTGGAGTGCAGTGGCGCGATCTCAGCTCACTGAAACCTCTGCCTCATGGATTTCAAGGGATTCTCCTGCCTCAGCCTCCCAAGTAGCTGGGATTACAGGTGCCCGCCACCAACCCCAGCTAATTTTTTGTATTTTTAGTAGAGACAGGGTTTCACTATGTTGGCCAGGCTGGTCTTAAACTCCTGACCTCATGATCCTCCCGCTTCAGCCTCCCAAAATGCTGGGATTACAGGTGTGAGCCACGAAGCCTGGCCTTCTTTTATAATTTCTAAACATATATAGGACTTTAAAAATGTATCTATCTTTTGCCAGGTGCGGTGGCACGTGCCTATAGTCCCAAGTATTTAGAAGACTGAGGCAGGAGAACTACTTGAGCCCAGAAGTTCGAGGCTCTAGTTGATAGATTATTTAATTGTTTTGAATAGAGACCATCGTTAGTATGCTATAACTTATTTGAAATTTTTTGAGACTTTCTTTTATTATCTAGTTCTGAATATTTTTTGCTTTAATACCCTCATTTAATTAATAATTAATTAATTTGTTTTTGAGATGGAATCTTGTTCTGTCACCCAGGCTGGAGTGCAGTGGTATTATCTCGGCTCACTGCAACCTCTGCCTTCCTGGTTCAAGTGATTCTCCTGCCTTAGCCTCCCAAGTAGCTGGGATTATAGGTGCCCACCACCAGTCCTGGCTAATTTTTGTATTTTAGTAGAGACAGGGTTTTACCATGTTGGCCAAGCTGGTCTTGAACTCCTGACCTCAGGTGATCCACCTGCCTTGGCTTCTCAAAGTGCTGGGATTACGGGCGTGAGCCACTGCACCCAGCCAGATAATTGTTGATATTCTTCTTTGGTACTACATGAAATCTTAACAAGTATTACCTTCTTTAAGGTTTGATGCTTAAAGATGTTTCCAGAGCAGATTACTGTGTGATTCCTAGTGCACTGGGTTGGGAAGATCTGCCCTCAGTGTTGGTGGGCACCATCTGATCGGCCCAGAAAGAACAAATACAGAAGACAATTTGGTCTCTCTGAGAGCTGGGACAGACTTTTCTTCTGTTGCCGTGGACATCAGAAACTTGACTGCATGAATGTGTATTATCACAATGTTGACTTTTTTTTTTTTTTTTTTTGGATAGAGTCTCACTCTGTCGCCTAAGCTGGAGTGCAGTGGTACTATCTCAGCTCACTGCAATCTCCGCCTGCTGGGTTCAAGCGATTCTCATGCCTCAGCCTCCCGAGTAGCTGGGATTACAGGCACCTGCCACCATGCCCGGCTAATTTTTGTATTTTTTTTTTTTTAGTAGAGATGGAGTTTCACCATGTTGGCCAGGCTAGTGTCGAACTCCTGAGCCCAGCCACAATGTTGACTTTGTGTGAGCAAGCAGTGTGCATGTATGTGACAACGTTGAAACTTCCTCAATAAAGGAGGGGAGAGCCAGGTGCACTGGCTAACGCCTGTAATCCTAGTACTTTGGGAGGCCGAGGAAGGCAGATCACCTGAGGTCAGGAGTTCGAGACCAGCCTGCTGCACTGCACTCCAGCCTGGGCTGGAGGCTGCTGTGAGCCGAGATGGTGCCACTGCACTTCAGCCTGTGTTGTGACAGAGCGAGATCTCTCTCAAAAAAACAAAAAAAGAAAAAGAAAAAAGAAGAGACGTTCTTTTTTTTTTTTTTTTTTTGAGATGGAATTTTACTCTTGTTGCCCAGGCTGGAGTGCAATGGCACGATCTCGTCTCACTGCAACCTCTGCCTCCTGGGTTCAAGCGATTCTCTTGCCTCAGCCTCCTGAGTAGCTGGGATTTACAGGCGCCTGCCACAAGCCCAGCTAATTTTTGTATTTTTAGTAGAGATGGGGTTTTACCATGTTGGCCAGGCTGGTCTCGAACTCCTGACCTCAGGTGAATCTCCCGCCTTGGCCTCCCAAAGTGCTGGGATTACAGGCATGAACCACTGTGCCTGGCGAGATGTTCTTTTTGTACATCTGCATTTGTGATAACATTTCTCCAGATCACCAGGCACGGTGGCTCATGCCTGTAGTCCCAGCACTTTGGGAGGCCAAGGCGGGCTGATCACCTGAGGTCGGGAGTTCGAGACCAGCCTGACCAACATGGAGAAAACTCGTCTCTACTAAAAATACAAAATTAGCCAGGCGTGGTGTTGCATGCCTGTAATCCCAGCTACTCAGGAGGCTGAGGCAGGAGAACTACTTGAACCTAGGAGGCAGAGGTTGTGGTGAGCCGAGATCGCACCATTGCACCACTCCAGCCTGGGCGACAAGAGCGAAACTCCGTCTCAAAAAAAAAAAAAAGTCTCCAAATCTTGGCTGTTTGGGTGACCGAATATGTGGTGGTGACCCATCAAGTTTTTTGATTGATCTCATCAAAGACTTAGCTTGTTCGTCATGGTATTTCAGATAACTGCAGTTATAAAGCTGGGTGCACACAATTACCAACTACAGTGATGTGTGTTTATATGTTTCCCATTTCGACCTATTTCTTTATGAATATGGCTTGTCTGCTCATAACTGTTATGCCCATACAGCTGTTGTTAGCATATCTGAGTGTTTATACTTGTAAAAAAGTGAATGTTATTATTGTCTGTTTTATTGTGTAAGTGGTTTATGAAGCCTTCTGTTGTGTTTTTATATATTTCTCAATAAATCCCCCTTAAAGACTTTTAAATGATTTTTTCCAGAATTATATTTGTAGGATTTTGATCTTTTAGAATTTCAACATTCAGGATGATGGCATTCAGGACTGTGCCTTTCAGGACTGTGATTGACTCCCCTCCCATAGGACTGCTGAGTGTCCTCACTGCTGGCTTCCCCTGGAGTCAGTGATCTAAGACCAAGACAAAGGTACAAACTGCAATATCTTTTATGATCTAGCCTTGGAAACGACACACTGTTACTTCTGCCTCATTCTGTTGGACATAGAGTACAACATGATTCCATGTTACACACCTTCCCACATGATTCCAAGTGGGAAGGTGTGTAAACTAGTAAGTGAATTCCAGGAAGCAAGGATCACTGGGGCCATTTGGTGACTGGCTACCACAATAACCTTCCAGCTTATCTCAATGGAAAGTTGTAATGACTCGTGTAAACCTTATCTAAAATGGTTTAACTTATCCCCTACCTTAGGAATGTGATACGCTGATGTTTGTTCACTGTATGAGGACTCTTCCATTTCTCCTATGTTCAAAGTCCATCTGAAACTCATATAATTAGAAAGACCATTTAAAAATGGGTTGAAGTTTATCTTTTTGTTTGTTTGTTTTGTTTTGTTTTGAGACAGAGTCACGCTCTGTAGCCCAGGCTGGAGTGCAGTGGTGTGATCTCAGCTCACTGTAACCTCTGGCTCCCAGGTCCCCGTTAAGCGATTCTCCTGCCACAGCCTCTTGAGTAGCTGGGATTACAGGCATGTGTACCATACCCAGCTAATTTTTGTATTTTTAGTAGAGACGGGGTTTCACCATGTTGGCCAGGCTGTTCTTGAACTCCTGACCTCGTGTTCTGTGCACCTTGGCCTCCAAAGTGCTGGGATTACAGACGTGAGCCACTGTGCCCGGCCTTTGTTGTTTTTTTTGTTGTTGTTGATACGGAGTTTCATTCTTGTCGCCCAGGCTGGAGTGCAATGGCGGGATCTAAGCTCACTGCAACCTCCACCTCCCAGGTTCAAGCAATTCTCTTGCCTCAGCCTCCCAAGTAGCTGGGATTACCATGCCACCACCCCCGACTAACTTTTGTATTTTAGTAGAGATGGGGTTTCAACATGCTGGCCAGGCTGGTATTGAACTCCTCACCTCAGGTGATCCACCTGCCTCAGCCTCCCAAAGTGCTAGGATTACAGGTGTGAGCCACCATGCCCAGCCCTGTTTTATTTTTTTAAATTGGTTGAAATTTAACAAAGTCATTCTTCAGTTCCACGGTGCAGAAATAGTCCTTGACAGGATTTTACTTTAGTCTAATACATAGGGTATCAAGCAGTAGATCTGTTGGCTCTATGTCTTTTTTGTTTTTTGTTTTTTGAGATGGAGTCTTGCTTTGTCGCCCAGGCTGGAGTGCAGTGGCGCAATCTCGGCTCATTGCAAGCTCCGCCTCCCGATTTCACGCTGTTCTCCTGCCTCAGCCTCCCAAGTAGCTGGGACTACAGACGCCCGCCACCACGGCCGGCTAATTTTTTGTATTTTTAGTAGAGACAGGGTTTCACCGTGTTAGCCAGGATGGTTTTTTTTTTTTTCTTTGAGACGGAGTCTCGGTCTGTGGCCCAGGCTGGAGTGCAGTGGCGCGATCTCGGCTCACTGCAAGCTCCGTCTCCTGGGTTCACGACATTCTCCTGCCTCAGCCTCCCGAGTAGGTGGGACTACAGGCGCCCGCCACCACGCCCGGCTAGTTTTTTTTTTTTGTATGTTTAGTAGAGACAGGGTTTCACCGTGTTAGCCAGGATGGTCTCGATCTCCTGACCTCGTGATCTGTCCACCTCGGCCTCCCAAAGTGCTGGGATTACAGGCTTGAGCCACCGCGCCCGGCCGCCAGGATGGTCTTAAGCTCCTGACCTTGTGATCCACCTGCCTCGGCCTCCCAAAGTGCTGGGATTACAGGCGTGAGCCATCGCGCCCGGCCAGCTCTGTCTTTAAAGAGGCCACAGTTTATAATCATCATGAAGGGGTTTCAGAGACATATGCCGCCTTGTGAAATCTCTACAGAATATCAAATGTATGAAACAGGCCGGGTGCGGTGGCTCACACCTGTAATCCCAGCATTTTGGGAAGCTGAGGTGGGTGGATCACTTAAGGTCAGGAGTTCGAGACCAGCCTGACCAACATGGTGAAACCCCTGTCTCTACTAAATACAAAAAATTAGCTGGGCATGCTGGTGTATGCCTGTAATCCCAGCTGCTCAGGAGGCTGAGGCAGGAGAATTGCTTGAACTCGGTAAGAGGAGGTTGCAGTAAGCCAAGATTGCACCATTGCACTCCAGCCTGGGCAACCAGAGTGAAACTCCGTCTCAAAAAAACAAAAAACAGAAAAACAAAACAAAACAAACAAAAAAACCCGGCCATGCTCAGTGGCTCACTCCTGTAATCTCAACACTTTGGGAGGCTGAGTTGGGCGGATTATGTAAGGTCAGGAGTTTGAGACCAGCCTGACCAACATGGAGAAACCCAGTCTCTACTAAAAATACAAAATTAGCCGGGCATGGTGGCTCATGCCTGTAATCCCAGCTACTCGGGAGACTAAGGCAGGAGAATCACTTGAGCCCAGGAGGCGAAGGTTGCGGTGAGCCAAGATCGCGCCATTTCACTCCAGCCTGGGCAGCAAGAACAAAACTCCACCTCAAAAACAAAAAACAAAAAACAAAAAACAAAAAAAAAAACCCCCAAAATTTTTAAAATGTATGAAACAGGTAAATTAAGAATGGTATTTTAAATGCAGGAGAGTTTTAATTATTTTGAGAGCAATCTTCTGCACTTACATTTCTTTACAAATTATGAATTTTTAGTGTTTATGTATTTATTTTTTGAGATGGAGTTTTTGCTCATCACCCATACTGGAGTGTAATGGCATGATCTTGGCTCACTGCAACCTCCACCTCCTGGGTTTAAGTGATTCCGCTGCCTCAGCCTCCTGAGTAGCTGGGATTTACACGCATGCGCCACCACGCCTGACTAATTTTGTTTTTGTAGTTTTAGCAGAGACGGGGTTTCACCATGTTGGCCAGGATGGTCTCCAACTCTTGACCTCAGATGATCCATCTGGCCCAGCCTCCGAAAGTGTTGGGATTACAGGTGTGAACCATCACGCCCAGCCAGGTAAAGTGTTTAGAATCAGAACGAATTAAGAATTAATGTTGGGGATAAATATGTCGGCGACTGAATGCTCAGAAAAGATATATGCAAATTAAGGTAAAGCCTCAGGAGACTGGAACATTCACTAATCTTCCTGCCCTTAGAGATTTTAGTAAATTTCTCCTGTATCCTACTTTGTACAGTTGAAACTCTTTCCCCTGCTCAGTGAATTCCTGACATTGCTACCCCATGGTTCTATTTCCTCTTCTTGTTTTTTTTATTGTTGGTTTGATCCTATGCAGCAGTTTTACACACACACACACACACACACACACACACACACACACACACACAAACTCAAACTAAGCATGTTCTGAATTTAGTAACTTTACTAAGGTTTAGGGAGGGATATTTATAAGAAAGGAATTCCGTTGCATAGCCCCTGGAAGACTGTCTGACCCCTCTGGGTAGTCTCAGTCTCCAGATGCTTCTCTCCAAGGACTTCTTCGTCAAAAGCAAACAGAATCAAGAGCTTCCTTTTTGCCTTTCTTTCAGGTCCACACCCAATATCACAATTGTAGTGCAGTGGTTCTTAAAGTGTGGTCCCCAGACCAGCAGAATCAGCACCAACTGGGAATTTGTCAGAAATGCAGACTTGGTTCAGATCCAGGCCAACTGTTTCAGAAATTCAGAGTGATTTAGGGTGGACCCCAGTAGTCTTTTTAACAAGTCCTTCAGTGATTCTGATGTATGCTAAAGTTTGAGAACCAATGTAGAGCACAATTTTCTAAAAAAGCATGTCAAAGAAGTAAGCTGGAGAACATTTGCATATTCTCCTTAATACAGATAATTGCTCCTATTACCTCCCAGCTTTTGGTCACTGCTTTTAGTTAAGTGGGGTGTGTTTCACCTACTTCTAGGGCCAGAGCAACCCCAGTCCCAAGCACACTCATGGTGTGGAATTTTGGCTTTTGGCTTGTTGGTGCCAGATATGAATGGCATGATCTTTGCTCTTGATCCTATTTCTCCACCAGAGCTGAGGGCTTGCTATATCATAAGGCCTTGAGAGTGGTTGTAGAATCTGAGGTTCTATAGTGTGGATTCACCCACAGTGAGAATGTGAATATCTTTGATGAATACTTACAGATGACTCATCTATAAAGGGCACAGAAATATCTTGAGCTAATATTCATCTGTACAGGGCAGAAATATCGTGGAAGGAAAAATTGCAATGTTCTTATCACAAATTCATGGACTGAGGAGGATATTGCAAAGCTCTGAGCTCTAGGCCTTGGGCTCTAGGAATCAGGTTTGTTCAGAATCTTATCTGTCTATCATTTTCTTAATGGTCCTACTTTTGGGATTATGCCTAGAAAATTTTTCCTTGCCATTTTTTTTCTTTTATACTTCTTTTATCTGTTTTTGTTTTTCGTATATCTCCTCGGTCCACTTGGAATTTATTTTGGCTTGAAACTGCATTAAATGTGTAAATGTGGAGAGCACTGATATCTTCATAATATCATGTTTTCCATCTGCTATGTCCTCTCATTATTCAAATCTACGTCTTTTGGTTTTTGTAGTACATTCATAAAAGTACCATACAAGTTTATTCCTAGGTGTTTGACATTTTCTTTTTTATTTTCGGTGGGTTTTTTTTTTTTTTTAAACAGAGTTTTGCTCTTGTCACCCAGGCTGTGGTGCAATGGCATGATCTCAGCTCATTGCAACCTCTGCCTCCCAGATTCAAGCGATTCTCCTGCCTCAGCCTCCTGAGTAGCTGGGATTACAGGTGTGCACTACCATGTCCGGCTAATTTTTGTATTTTTAGTAGAGACAGGGTTTCACCATGTTATCCAGGCTGGTCTTGAATTCCTGACCTCAGCTGATCTGCCTGCTTTGGCCTCCCAAAGAGTTGGCATTACAGGCATGATCCACCACACCCAGCCTTTTTTTTTTTTTAAGACAGCGTCTTGCTCTGTTGCCCAGGCTGGAGGGCAGTGGCATAATCGTGGCTCGCTGCAGCCTCAACCTCCTGGGATCAAGCAATCCTTTCACCTCAGCCTCCTGAGTAGCTGGAACCACAGGCATGCACCACCATACCCAGCTAATTAAAATTTTTTTTTGTAGAGACTGGGTCTTGCCATATTGCTCAGACTGGATTCTTTCTTCCTTCCTTTCCTTCCCTTTCTTTCTTTTCTTCCTTTCCTTCCCTTTCTTTCTTCTCTTTCCTTCCCTTTCTTTCTTTTCTTTCTCTCTCTCTTTCTTTCTTTTTACTATTGAAAATAGAATGTTTCCATTATATTTTCAAAAGTACTACACATTTTTATAGTTTATGTGTCATTATTATCTTTTGGCTTTTGCCATTACAAATGGGATCTTTTGTCCATTATATTTTCTTTTCTTTTTTTTTTTTTTTTGAGACGGAGTCTTTCCTGTTGCCCAGGCTGGAGTGCAATGGTGCGATCTCGGCTCACTGCAACCTCCGCCTCCCGGGTTCAAGCAATTCTCCTGTCTCAGCCTCCTGAGTACCTGGGACTACAGAAGCCTGCCACCACACCTGGCTAATTTTTGTATTTTTAGTAGAGACGGGGTTTTACTTTGTTGGTCAGGATGGTCTCGAACTCCTGACTTCAGGTAATCCACCCGCCTCGGCCTCCCAAAGTGCTGGGATTACAGGTGTGAGCCACTGCGCCCGGCCTGTCCATTATATTTTGTGATAGGCTATAGTTGGAGGAAAGCCATCAATTGTCGTAAGTGGTTGCTGTACTTTGCAACTTAGCACCTTGCTGAAATTTGAGTTTGAATAGTTTTTCAGGTGATTCTCTTGGGTTTTCCTCTCCTCCCCTGCAGGCAGCGCTTCTCCATTGGTGTCTGGGTTATTGCACTTCCCTGTTTCTCCATGAACACACTCATCTTTGTTGCCTCTTCCTCCCTCCTTTTTTCCTTTAGACCTTTGCATTTTCCAAGTTTCAGTGTTTCAGCCTTGTACTCAACACACAGTCTCTTCTTCAGAGAGTTCATCCACTTTTTTAAAAAGTTTCAGCCTCAATGTTAATGACTCCCAAGTCTATTTTGAGCCTTGACTTTAATTTTGAATGTCCAAAAGCATAATAGATTTTCCAAGGATCTTGCAAAATCTTAACTCAAATGCATGAACTAGCTACTTTAGGATTCCTCTATTCCAGTTGTAGTTTCCACTCCCTATCTGTGTAGGTTTAAAAATTTTTAAATTTATTTGATTCTCTATTCTTTGTTTCTTGTTTTCACTTAATCATCAAGTCTTTATTTTATTTATTCCTTTAATCCTTTATTTATTTATTTACTTACCTATTTTTGAGACACAGTTTCCCTCTGTTGCCCAGGCTGGAGTGCAGTGGCGCGATCTTGGCTCACTGCAACCTCTGCCTCCTAGGTTCAAGCGATTCTCTAGCAACAGCCTCCCAACTAGCTGGGAGTACAGGAATCCACCACCATTCCTGGGTAATTTATGTATTTTTAGTGGAGACAGGGCTTCACCATATTGGCCAGGCTGATCTTGAACTCTTGACCTCAAGTGATCCTCCAGCCTCTGCCTCCCAGTTGGGATTACAGGCATGAGCCACCACACCCAGCCTCTTCTTCCTTTAAAATGTTCCAAGGCCGGGCGCGGTAGCTCACACCTGTAATCCCAGCACTTTGGGAGGCCAAGGCAGGCAGATCACCTGAGGTCAGGAATTCAAGACCAGCCTGGCCAGCATGGCGAAACCCTGTCTCTACTAAAAATACAAAAATTAGGCCAGACGCAGTGGCTCATGCCTGTAATCCCAGCACTTTGGGAGGCCGAGGTGGGCGGATCACCTGTGGTCAGGAGTTCAAGACCAGCCTGCTGCACTGCACTCCAGCCTGGGCGACAGAGTCAGACTCTATCTCAAAAAAAAAAAAAAAAGAAAAAAAAAATTAGGTGTGGTGGCAGGCGCCTCTAATCCCAGCTACTCAGGAGGCTGAGGCAGGAGAATCACTTGAACCCGGGAGGTGGAGGTAGCATTGAGCTGAGATCGCGCCACTGCACTCCAGCCTGGGCAACAAGAGCAAAACTCCATCTCAAAAAATAATAAAAATAGAATAAAATATAATGTTCCATACTCATCTACTTTTTCATCTAGTCAAACACGGTGTCCAGGTTATTTTCATCCCTTGTGGACCATCACAACCATCTTCCAACTGGTTTTCTTGCTCCTAACCTCCCCTCCATTCACAGCTTCATCTATTCATCATGAATTGAGTTCCTCCTGTGTGCCAGGTGCAATTTACAGATCAGTGACAGGGGCTCTGCTCTCAATGAGTTGAGATGAACAGGGAAAACAGGTAAACCAACAACCCCAATATTGTGGTTGGCGTGTGCCATGGCACAAATATAACACCAGGTGCCACCAGAGTATAGAAGAGAAGGATTAGGGACAGCTTTCAAGAAGAGAGAATGTTTGAGCCAAGTCTTATAGGATTAGTATGAATTGGCCAGGAATTCAGCCCTGTGAGGCTAACTTTCTTTGACCAAACTCTGAGAATTTTTTTTCTCTGAATGCAAATTTTCCATGTATATATTTTCAAGACAGAGTCTTGCTCTGTTGAGCAGGCTGGAGTGCAGTGGTGCAGTCATGGCTCACTGCAGCCTCTACCTCCCAGGCTCAAGCAATCCTCCCTCTCAGCTTCCCAAGTAGCTGGGACTATAGGTGTGCCCCACCATGCCTTGCTAATTAAAAAACAATTTTTTTTTTTTTTTTTTTTTTTTTTAGAGACAAGGGTTCACTATGTTGCCCAGGCTGGTCTCAAATTCCTGGGCTCAAGCAATCCTCCCACCTGGGCTTCCCAAACTGCTGGGATTACAGGTGTGAGGCACCATGCCTGGTCCCATATCTTACTTTTCTTTTAAAGCAGACTTTAAGGCTCTTAAAATGCTATTTTCACATTTTAATAATCATAATTCAAGGACAGAATTAAGTTTTAAGCTAACAAATGACTATATTTATTAAGAAACTGAATCTCGGGCATAAATTTGCTAAATGTTTTTCCCTGCAACACATGTATAGTCATATCCCAAATACTATACTAAACAGATTGTTATGTAGCCTTTTTGAGACCAGCAGGGTTCTCATAGATTGCGATGCAGTCCTAGCCCATTCAGGCACAGACTTGGAATCTGAGAAAGTCAGGTTTATTAACCCGTTGCAATGAGGTAGACTGTACACCAGAGGACCAAAGGACAGTTTTTTGTTTGTTTTTCTGTGTGTGTTTTTTATTTTATTTTATTTTATTTTTTTGAGAGGGAGTTTTGCTCTTGTCCAGACTAGAGTGCAGTGGCATGATCTGGGCTCACTCCAACCTCCGCTTCCTAGGTTCAAGTGATTCTCTTGCCTCAGCCTCCCAGTAGCTGGGATAACAGACGCCTGCCACCACGCCTTGCTAATTTTTGTATTTTTAGTAGAGACGGGGTTTCACCATGTTGTCCAGGCTGGTCTAGAACTCCCGACCTCAAGTGATCCGCCCGCCTCAGCCTCCCAAAGTGCTGGGATTACAGGCATGAGTCACCACGCCTGCCCCCAAAGGACAGTTTATGTAGGATTTGGGGGAAGGGTGGAGATAAACTTTCAATGAAGCAGTGTTTTGACAACTCAAAGCAAAACAGGGCTTGTGTAAAAGAATCAATGTCAGGCCTGAACTGCAAAATGCCCTTAGAGTGTTGTTTCCTTGGAAACTGCAAAGTTTAGATGAGGAATGCTGTGTCCACAGATCCCCATTCGGAAGCCTTGGACTTGGCTTGTCAATTAAGGCTGCTTCTCTGTATTAAGGTGACTTAGAGTCACCTGGCCAAGAGTGGAACATTTCATTCTTACTGATAGAATTTCATACAGCAAAGTTTCTGATACTCTGTGATTTCCGAGAACAAAGGCTTTCAGTAAGAGAGCAGTGGTCATTCAAAGAAGACAATACTTTACAGCTGTAATGTGTCGTTGGGAGAGACGCTTTCTTCTTAATTTTGTAGATGCCTTTATGTGTGTCTGTTATCCTAATCTGGGCAGGGCAGAGTTTTAACTTTCTCAGTCCTACCAATTTTTCATCAGTGCTCATGTTACAATAAAGCAGGATCTGTAGATGAAACCAAAGCTGCCTGAGTGAAGCCTGTGGCTGGTTGGCCTCTGTTGCTGGCGTGGGCTGCTTGCCTTGCGGGGGTAATGGAATTGTGCGTAATGCTTACGTATCTGGGCAGTGAGCTTCTTGCGACCTGGGCCTTTGAAAGATTCCATTTGTTCTACCAGTTCCCGGAACACACTGTTGAGACAACTCAGACATGAGTCATCGGGGTTGCTCCCAAGTTTTTACTGATCTGCAACTCTCAACAGATCCAAGATGGGGGTAGTGAGCGCCACCTGTCTCCTGACCAACTTGTCCTCACAATCCCAAGGGCTGTAAAGGCGCTAATGACTCTGGTTGTTGCTTGATTAGCAAATAATCATTTGCATATGTGTCAAAATCGGCCAACTTGAGCCTTCACGCAGAGCCTTAAGCCATGCTGTGAGCTACTTGCAGAATCTCTGGCCCCGCCTTCAAAAGCAAGGCCTCTCCTTTAGTGATGGAGGAAGCACTAATGCTTCCTCTTTGCACAAGCTCTGATGGGAAAATGTGATAATGCTCTTCCAGAACATCCTTAAATAAAATGCAAACAGGTAAGCAATAGTCATGAATTTCTCAACATTAGCACTTACAGAATCCAAAAGAAGTAGTCTCATGTTTAAATGAATTCTTAACATCTTAGACCACCTTGGTGTGTAATTCCTCTGTGCTGACGTAGAAGTAGCTAACATTAATGACTTTAAAGGCTCCCAAACGAAGTGGCTTTTCCTGTCCCCTGTTCTTGTGTTTTTGTTTGTTTGTTTTGTTTTTGAGACAGTTTCCCTCTGTTGTCCAGGCTGGAGTGCAGTCACCTGATCTTGGCTCACTGCACCATCCGCCTCCCAGGTTCAAGTGATTCTCCTGCCTCGGCCTCCTGAGTAGCTGGGGTTACAGGTGCATGCCATCACACAGGCTAATTTTTGTATTATTAGTAGAGATGGGTTTTCTCCATGTTGGCCAGGCTGGTCTCCAACTCCTGGCCTCAAGTGATCGGCCTGCCTTGGCCTTCTACTGCTGATTACAGGTGTGAGCCAACGCGCTAGGCTCTGTTCCTGGGTCTGTAAATTGCCAAACAGGTGGGAGTTCCCCAGGGTTCCCATGCATGTGCAGAAATGCCAGGTTTTGCAGGGCTTTAGGGACTAGGGCCAGAGTAATCTTTCTTCTTTTACTGAGTAAGCTGCTTTATAAAGTAACTTCGGCTTTTTTTTTTTTTTTGAGATGGAGTTTCACTTATTGTCGCCCAGGCTGAAGTGCAATGGCATGATCTCAGCTCACTGCAACCTCTGCCTCCCAGGTTCAAGAGATTCTCCTGCCTCAGCCTCCCAAGTAGCTGAGATTACAGGCATTAGCCACCACACCTGGCTAATTTTTGTATTTTTAGTAGAGATGGGGTTTCGCCATGTTGGCCAGGCTGGTCTTGAACTCCTGACCTCAGGTGATCTGCCCGCCTCGGCCTCCCAAGGCACTGGGATTACAGGCGTGAGTCACCGCGCCCGGCCAACTTTGGCTTTTAAGTGTTTAGC
The DNA here is from genome assembly GCF_029289425.2 of Pan paniscus. Classification (NCBI taxonomy): domain Eukaryota; kingdom Metazoa; phylum Chordata; class Mammalia; order Primates; family Hominidae; genus Pan; species Pan paniscus. The sequence goes on along the minus strand of NC_073264.2, from coordinate 35,812,973 downwards.
TTTTGGTTCAGAATTACTTTATTGAATCAAATATAGTGGTCCCTGCTTATTAGTCCCTGCTTCCCCCTTTTCTTCTTTTTTACCTAATAAAACCCTGCTTTACTCACCCTTCAGACCATCTACGAGCCTCAGTTGTCTTGGCCATGGGATGGACAAGGACCCCATCCTTAGCTGAACTAAGGAAAAGTTCTGCAACACAAGGCTGCCAAGATGGCTTTCCTTTTTTTTTTTTTTTTTTTGAGACGAAGTCTCGCTTTGTCGCCCAGGCTGGAGTACACTGGTGTGATCTCAGCTCACTGCAACCTCCGCCTCCTGGGTTCCAGCGATTCTCCTGTCTCAGCCTCCCAAGTAACTGGAATTACAGGTGTGCATTACCACGCCTGGCTAATTTTTGTATTTTTAGTAGAGACAGGGTTTTGCCACATTGGCCAGGCTGGTCTGGAACACCTGACCACAGGTGACCCACCCTCCTCAGCCTCCCAAAGTGCTGGGATTACAGGCATGAGCCACTGCACCGGGCAAGACAGCTTTCCTCTATATGACGTGATAAATAATTCCTAGGGAGGATCACAGTCTGTCAAAATATATCATGTGCCTTCGTAGAGATTCCCAGAGAGCATTACACGGATGACACAGACTTGCGTGAAATGTGCCTTCCCCAGTGTGTTTTGTTTTTGTTTTTTTGAGACGGGGTCTTGTTTTGTTGCCCAGGCTGGGGAGCAATGGTACAGTCAGAGCTCACTGCCGCCTCAAATTCCCCGGCTCAGGGAATCCTCCTGCTTCAGCCTCCTGGGTAGCTGGGACTACAGACGTGTACCACCACACCTGGCTAATTTTTTTTTTTTTTTTGTACATACTGTGTTTCGTCATGTTGCCCAGGCTAGTCTCAAACTCCTGGGCTCAAGCAGTCTTCCTGCTTTGGCTTCCCAAAGTGCTGAGATTACAGGCATTAGCCACAGTGCCTGGCTCCACTGTGTTTTGAATATGTGAAAGTTGTCAGAATCAAAATGGAGCTGCTAATATTGACTGGGTGCAGTGGCTCATGCCTGTAATCCTAGCACTTTGGGAGGCCAAGGCGGGCGGATCACTTGAGGTCAGGAGTTTGAGACCAGCCTGACCAATATGGTGAAACCCTGTCTCTACTAAAAATACAAAAAAAAAAAAAAAAAAAAAAAAAATTAGCTGGGCGTGTTGGTGGGCACCTATAATCCCAGCTACGCAGGAGGCTGAAGCAGGAGAATCACTTGAACCCGGAAGGCAGAGGTTGCAGTGAGCTGAGATCGTGCCACTGCACTACAGCCTGGATGACAGAGTGAGACCCTGTCTCAAAAACAAAACAAAACAAAAAACAAAAAAAATGGACTCACTAATATTAAAACAAAAACAAAACCTCTGACAAACAGAGCTGGGAAGGCCAGGAAGAGAAATTCTCATGTTCCTATGCCTAATAACAAAATCTATCACAGAAGACTGCAAAAGTCCAGGCGCGGTGGCTCACACCTGTAATCCCAACACTTTGGGAGACTGAGGCGGGTGGATCACAAGGTCAGGAATTCAAGACCAGCCTGGCCAAGATGGTGAAAGCTCATCTCTACTAAAAATAAAAAAATTAGCCGGGTGCAGTGGCAGGCAGCTGTAATCCCAGCTACTCCGGAGGCTGAGGCAGGAGAATTGCTTGAACTCAGGGGGTGGAGGTTGCAGTGAGCCAAGATCATGCCACTGCACTCCAGCCTGGGTGTCAGAGTGAGACTCCGTCTCAAAAAAAAAAAAAAAAAAAGACTGCAAAAACCACAATGTTGCACAAAGGCCATCACAACCTTACACACAAAATACTTCTGCAAGGACATCTGCCCAGCAACTGCCTGTTCAACCTTGAAGTGGCATCACCCTTGTTATTGATCTTTGTAGGCAAGGATAATTATCTTAAAACAATTATGTAATCCTCACTTTTTCCTTTAACAGCCTTTGTGTTCTTTTGCTTCCCTCGATCCACACATAGATTACTATGGTATGTGTATTCCTACACTATTCCATGTGTGTCCAATCTTTTAGCTTCCCTAGACCACATTTGAAGAATATTTGTCTTGGGGCCACACTTTTTTTTTTTTTTTTTTTTTGAGATGCAGTCTCGCTGTGCTCTGTCGCCCAGGCTGGAGTGCAGTGGCGTGATCTTGGCTCACTGCAAGCTCCACCTCCCAGGTTCACGCCATTCTCCTGCCTCAGCCTCCCAAGTAGCTGGGACTACAGGCGCCTGCCACCACGCCCAGCTAATTTTTTGTATTTTTAGTAGAGACGGGGTTTCACCATGCTAGCCAGGATGGTCTCGATCTCCTGACCTCGTGATCTGTCTGCCTTGGCCTCCCAAAGTGCTGGGATTACAGGTGTGAGCCACTGTGCCCGCCTGTAAATTTTTAACATGTAAACAGTTATAAACATAAAATAGTACTAAAAAGTAACAAAAACAGCATTTCCCTCCCGTAGACATGATCCTGTTGCTCAGAGGTATCTACTTCCAGTTCACTTTTTTTTCTGGTATTCACTTTCTCTGTCTAAATAATAATATGTTTATATTATGGATTCTTGATTCATATTACTTTAGTTAATTACATTTACTTTATATTATGGTCAGAAAGAAACCTAGAACTCTTCTCTACCCTGCCTTCAATATGACTGTAGTACAGGCTTTCTTTTTTTTTTTTTTTTTGAGACAGAGTTTTGCTCTTGTTGCCCAGACTGGAGTGCAATGGTGTGATCTCGGCTCACTGCAATCTTTGCCTCTCGGGTTCAAGTGATTTTCCTGCCTCAGCCTCCCAAGTAGCTAGGATTACAGTCGTGTGCCACCACACCCAGCAAATTTTGTATTTTTAGTAGAGGCAGGGTTTTGCCATGTTGGCCAGGCTGGTCTCGAACTCCTGACCTCAAGGGATCCACTCACCTCACCCTCCCAAAGTGCTGGGATTACAGGTGTGAGCCACCACGCCTGGCAGTAGAGGCTTTCTTTTAAAAATTGATATCAAGTGATTACATTATGGGTGAACTAAGCAATGTAAGTTGATTACCATTCCTTTCTTTTTTTTTTTTTTTTTTTTTGAGATGGAGTCTTGCTCTGTTGCCCAGGCTGGAGTGCAATGGCACAATCTAGGCTCACTGCAGTCTCTGTCCTCTGGGTTCAAGTGATTCAGCAGAGTGAGACTCTGCCTCAGCCTCCTGAATAGCTAAGATTACAGGTGCCTGCCACGACACCAGGCCAATTTTTAAATTTTTAGTAGAGATGTGGTTTCACTGTGTCAGCCAGGCTGGTCTCGAACTCCTGATCTCAAATGATCTGCCCACCTTGGCCTCCCAAAATGCTGGAATTATAGGCGTGAGCCACCGTGCCCAGCCTGAAACCTTTATGTTTTTAACCCATGACTTTTCCCCTGTGACATCCAATGTAAATATAATGTGACACTATTTTTAAAAATATGTGTATCAGAATAATTAATTTTTTTCAGTTTCTTTTTTTCTTCTTTCCTACACAACCTGAATGTATTTTTTCAGTTTCTTCAATTTTATTTTGTGTTTACTATGAGCAAAAACATAGTTGATACTGTCAGAATAATTAATTTTATTCTTAATTACTTTGGGAAACTGTATGTTTATTGTTCTGATGCTATTCTTGCTAAAACATTCTTAGAACTTTTCTTTTCTTTTCTTTTCTTTTTTCTGAGATGGAGTCTTGCTCTGTTGCCCAGGCTGGAGTGCAGTGGCTTGATCTCAGCTCACTGCAACCTCCACCTCCTGAATTCAAGCAATTCTCCTGCCTCAGCCTGCCAAGTAGCTGGGATTACAGGGTTGTGACACCATGCCCGCCTAATTTTTTTTAAAATTATTTTTAGTAGAGATGGGGTTTCACCATGTTGGCCAGGCTTGTCTTGAATTCCTGACCTTGTGATCTGCCTGCCTCACCCTCCCAAAGTGTTGGGATTACAGGCGTGAGCCACTGCATGTGGCCATGAACTCTTCATTCTTTTACTTATTCATTCAACAAGCATTTGTTGAGTCTATTTTTGTTCCTGGCAGTGCGGGGAACATAAAGATCAAAAAGTCTAGGGCTTGTCATCCAGGAGCTCACTGAACGGTGGGTGCAACCCCTGGGTAGACTGTGACAATGCAGGTAGCAGGTGCTCCAGGGGAGGGGTGTGCTAGGGCCTGTGTCCTTGTTCAGGGAGAAAGGGGTGCTTGGGGCCTGAAGGAAGTAACAAAGGCAGCATGAAGGAGGAGACGGTGGAGCTAATCCTTAACAGATGAGCTGGAATTCACCAGGAGGACTCAGGTGCTGCCCGGCACAGGGAAGTGAGAAAGAACGTGTTCCACAGAGAGGAGTCATAATTCAGTGTGCCTGGTGGGGAGAGGCCAGAGTAAAAGCATGGAACCTTGCCTATCCTACTGAGATGACGAAAAATCATAGAAAGGTTCAGGAAGATACACTCAGGCAGCTGTGAAGGAAGATAGGGTTAGAGGACAAGAGAGGAAGATGAGGTATGAGGCTAATGAAGCTCATTGCACAACAAGGGTGTGGGGAGGCTCTGTGGGAGGTGCCTGAGGGGAACAGGTACACCTTCCCCACTGATTCCTAGAGGGAGTTGAAAAGCTGTTGTTTTTCAACAATACAGGTGCGGGTGGCTCACGCCTGTAATCCTAGCACTTTGGGAGGCCGAGGCAGGCGGATCACCTGAGGTCAGGAGTTTGAGACCAGTCTGGCTAATATGGCGAAACCCCATCTCTACTAAAAATACAAAAATTGGCCAGGCGCGGTGGCTCATGCCTGTAATCCCAGCACTTTGGGAGGCTGAGGTGGGTGGATCACGAGGTCAGGGGTTTGAGACCAGCCTGAACAACATGGTGAAACCCTGTCTCTACTAAAAATTAGCTGGGCGTGGTGGTGGGCGCCTGTAATCCCAGCTACTCAAGAGGCTGAGGCAGGAGAATTGCTTGAACCCGGGAGGCAGAGGTTGCAGTGAGCCGAGATCACGCCACTGCACTCCAGCCTGGGCAACAGAGCGAGACTCCGTCTCAAATAAAAAACAAAAAACAAAAAACAAAAATTAGTTGGGCACGGTGGTGCATGCATGTAATCCCAGCTACTCGGGAGGCTGAAGCAGAAGAATTGCTTGAACCCAGGAGGCAGAGGTTGCAGTGAGCCGAGATCGCGCCACTGCACTCCAGCCTGGGTGACAGAGCAAGATTCTGTCTCAAAAAGAAAAAAACAACAAAACAAAACAAAACAAAAACAAAAACCAAACAAACAAAAAAATTGTTGTAACTCTCAGAAATGTGTTAGAACTATCTGGGCCGGGCGCGGTGGCTAACGCCTCTAATCCCAGCACTTTGGGAGGCTGAGGAGGGCGGATCACGAGGTCAGGAGATCGACACCATCCTAGCTAACACAGTGAAACCCCGTCTCTACTAAAAAATACAAAAAATTAGCCAGGCGTGGTGGCGGGCACTTGTAGTCCCAGCTACTCAGGAGGCTGAGGCAGGAGAATGGCGCGAACCTGGGAGGCGGAGCTTCCAGTGAGCCGAGATCCAGCTTGGGTGACAGAGCGAGACTTCACCTCAAAAAAAAAAAAAAAAAAGAAAAGTGTTAGAACTATCCAATATGAGAACTGTATGTATGTATGTGTGTGTGTATATATATATATACATACACACACACACACATACACATGTATATACATGGTTCCCATATACATATATATGGTGAAATATATATACATACATATATATATGGTGAAATATACATATATATACATATATATACCATATATATACATGGTGAAATATAACCCACAGTTCCACATGCTCTTCGAGAGCGTAACAATTAAACATTTTTCATCAAGGTGGAAAACGACGAACTAGTTTCCACCACCCTCCACCTAACCAAAACACAGGCTGCACCTTTGGCTCATCCAGGTGAGAACCAGTGGTTAACCTAAGATATGGCCTGGGAAGAAAGGAGAGAGGCGGCCAGGACAGTGGAGTCATCCAATGGCTAGGGAATGATTATATATATTGGTCAGTAATCTAAAGTGAAGGTAGAGGCAGAGGGAGGAGTCTAGGAGAATTCCTATACTTCTGGCTTGGTCACTAACTTTTGAAATTGCCTTTTGAGTTCCTGTATGGGCCAAGATCAGTTTCATGACTTTATCATGAGAAACGTTTCATGACTTTTTTTTACGCATTCAAGAGAACATGAACCAGTTTGGTAACCTACATGAATCATCAGATTATTCTCTAACTGACTTTGGGATATTTATAAAAAAGGACGTACTTTCAAAGGATAAGATTTGCCGCCAGTAAGGATTTGTAAGAGAACATGCCCATGCTCTGTCCCTTTTTTCAAAAAATGTTTTCTTCTCTCGTGGAAATGGGAAAACATTTCTTAATTGGAAAAATGTAGTCAAAACTCAGCCTTTGACTTAGCCAAGGGGCTTGCCATTCTGAAGAGGCCGGGACCTTTCGAGTCCTGGATGTCTCTGGCTCATGCAGTTTCCTCTGTCTGGAATGTCTCCACATGGCCCCCTCCTCACATTTCCAGCTTTAGGCTGGGGAATCCTACACACCCTTCAAGGCCCATGTTAAATGTCATCTCTTCTATCAGGCCTTCCTAACACCCAGACATTTCAGGCAGAAAAAATCCCTGCCTCTTCTGGACTGTTTTCCCTACTAGCCTGCGCATTCTTTTAATGGAGGCCCCTCATGCCCATCTCTGAGTTGCCATCATTCACACACCTGCGATACAGCATTTTTGTTTTTTTGAGACAGCATCTCACTCTACCCAGGCTGGAGTGCATTGGTGTAATCATAGCTCACTGCAGCCTTGAACTCTTGGGTTCAAGTGACCCTCCTGCCTAAGCCTCTTGGGTAGCTAGGACCACAGGTGTAAGCCATCACACTTGGCTAAATTGTATTTTATTTATTTATTTATTTATTTATTTTTTTTTTGTGACGGAGTATCGCTCTTGTTGCCCAGGCTGGAATGCAGTGGTGCGATCTTGGCTCTCTTCAACCTCCATCTTCTGGGTTCAAGCGATTCTTCAGCCTTAATCTCCTGGGTAGCTGGGATTACAGGTGCCCGCCACCACGCCAAGCCAATTTTTGTATTTTTAGAAAAGGCGAGGTTTCACAATGTTGGGCAGGCTGGTCTTGTACTCCTGACCTCTGGTGATCTGCCCACCTCAGCCTCTCAAAGTGCTGGGATTACAGGCAGGAGCCACCGTGCCTGGCCAACACTTGGCTAAATTTTAAATATTTTTTTGTAGAGATGGGGTCTTGCTATGTTGTCCAGGCTGGCATTGAACTCTTGGCTTCTAGCGATCCTCCCATATTGGCTTCCCAAAGTGCTGGGATTACAGACATGAGCTGCCATGGCCCAACATAAATGTAATTCCTTTGGTGGAGTTGTGGAGGCTTCGGAAATGTAGTAACTAACGTTCCATCTGTCTGAGAGGGTTGGAACCCAGAGGCCACCATTAGGAGGCTACAGGAAGGTGTCCAGCCTGGGGGTAGAACCTCTTAGCACCTGGCACCGGCAATAGGTAGCCATCGGGGAACACTCAAATGAAGGTAGGGTGAGCTGGGGTTCAAAGCCAGGATAATTGCCTCTGGGAGGCCTGGAAGGGCAAGAGGAGACAGGGACCAAGGCAGGAACTTGGCATGGAGTCAGGGGTGTGGGGAAGGGAAAGGGCTACTGGGATGGTTTAGTTGAGGACTTAGGAATCAGAGATAAGGCATTATCCAAAATGTGAGGAAAAGGTTGGGTGCGTTGGCCAGGCGAGGTGGCTTACACCTGTAGTTCCAGCACTTTGGGAGGCTGAGGCAGGCAGATCACTTGAGGTCAGGAGTTCGAGACCAGGCTGGCCAACAAAGTGAAACCCCATCTCTACTAAAAATACAAAAATTAGCTGGGCGTGGTGGCGCAGGCCTGTAGTCCCAACTACTTGGAAGGGTGAGGCAGGAGAATTGCTCGAACCCGGGAGGTGGAGGTTGCAGTGAGCCAAGATCATGCCACTCCAGCCTGGATGACAGAGTGAGACTCTGTCTCAAAAAAAAAAAAAAAAAAAAAAGGCTGGGCGCAATGGCTCATGCCTGTAATCCCAGCACTTGGGGATGCCGAGGTGGGTGGATCACAAGGTCAGGAGTTCAAGACCAGCCTGGCCGACATGGTGAAACCCTGTCTGTACTAAAAATACAAAAATTAGCTGGGCGTGGTGGTGGGCACCTGTAATCCAAGCCACTTGGGAGGATGAGGCAGGAGAATCGCTTGAACCCAGGAGGTGGAGGTTGCAATGAGCCAAGATTGTGCCATTGCACTCCAGCCTGGGCAACAAAGAGGGAAACTCCATCTCAGAAAAAAAAAAAAAAAAAAAAAAAAGCCTGAGCGTGGTGGCTTATGCCTGTAATCCCAGCACTTTGGGAAGCTGAGGCAGGCGCATCACTTGAGGCCAGGAGTTCGAAATCAGCCTGGCCAACATGGTGAAACCCCATCTCTACTAAAAATACGAAAAAATTTAGCTAGGCGTGGTGGCGCTTGCCTGTGACCCCAGCTACTGGGGAAGCTAAGGCACAAGAATCACTTGAACCTGGGAGGCGGAGGTTCCAGTGAGCCAAGATCACGCCACTGTACTCCAGCCTGGATAACAGAGCAAGACTCTGTCTCAAAATAAATAAATAAATAAATAAATAAAAAAGAGGAAAAAAATCAAGTGATGGGCCGGGCGCCAGTGGCTCACACCTGTAATCCCAGCACTTTGGGAGGCCAAGGCAAGCGGATCACGAGGTCAAGAGATCGAGACCATCCTGGACAACATTGTGAAACCCCATCTCTACTAAAAATACAAAAATTAGCTGGGCGTGGTGGCATGCGCCTGTAGTCGCAGCTAGTCAGAAGGCTGAGGCAGGAGAACCGCTTGAACCCGGGAGGCAGAGGTTGCAGTGAGCCGAGATCACACCACTGCACTCCAGCCTGGGTGACAGTGAGAGACTCTGTCTCAAAAAAACAAAAAAACAAACAAACAAACAAAAATCAAGTGATGAGCCAAATTGTTGATGCAGACTCCTGCTGTTACTACATTTTGGAAGAGCAGAGAATCGTTAAATTCCATTAATTTTTTTTTTTTTTTTTTTTGGTGAAAAGATACACATATTTAGAATTAGCCAGCTGGACTCAGTTTAGATGATCCCATTTTTTTTGGCACCATCCAAAACATCGTAATCTGGAGCCAGTTGAACATATGCCTTCTTCTCTCCATCAGGCCGAATCAGGGTGTTGACCTTGGCTGCATCAATGTCACGGAGCTTCTTCACAGCCTGTTTGATCTGCTGCTTGTTGGCTTTAACATCCACCCTGAACACATGTGTGGTGTTGTCTTCTATCTTCTTCATGGCGGACTCAGTGGTCCGCAGAAACTTGATGATGGCATAGTGGTCAAGCTTGTTTCTCCTGGGGGCGCTCTTCCGAGGATATTTGGGCGGCCTCCAGAGTTGCAGTGTCCTGGGCCTCTGGAAGGTGGGTGACGTGCGGGTCTTCTTTTTTTGTGGATGTGGACACCTTTCAACACTGCCTTCTTGGCCTTTAAAGCCTTCGCTTTGGCTTCGGCTTTAGGAGGGGCAAGCGCTTCCTTCTTTGCTTTCAATGCCATCTTGTGAAAAGGGCAAATTCCATTAAATTTAAGAAGGAAAACTTAAGCTAAATCTGGAAGAACATGATATAACATAATTTGGACACTTCGAGGCAAGTGGGGAAGAAATTCCAGGCATAAAGGTAGGGGCAAGCATGTGGTGTTTATGCATGGAGGGGCCTTTTGTGGATGCGGGGGCCACCAGCATGTGTGGAGACTCTAGTAACCAGGAGATTGCAGTCTGACGGTGGAGATCTTCAAAAGCAAGACAAAGGAGTTCCTACCAGATGCAAAGGAAAACAGGGGCCCTGGGCCAAGCGCGGTGGTTCACGCCTGTAATCCCAGCACTTTGGGAGGCCATGGCGGGTGGATCACTTGAGGTTAGGAGTTTGAAACAAGCCTGGCCAACATGGTGAAGCCCCGTCTCTACTAAAAATACAAAAATCAGCTGGGTGTGTTGGCCTGTGCCTATAAACCCAGCTACTCGGGAGGCTGAGACAGGAGAATCACTTGAACCCAGGAGGTGATGGTTCCAGTGAGCCGAGATCACACCACTGCACTCCAGCCTCAGTGACAGAGCAAGACTGTCTTAAAAAAAAAAAAAAAAGATCAGGTGTGGTGGCTCACGCCTGTAATCCCAGCACTTTGGGAGGCTGAGGCGGGTGGATCATCTGAGGTCAGCAGTTTGAGACCAGCCTGACCAACATGGAGAAACCCCATCTCTACTAAAAATCCAAAATTAGCCAGGCATGGTGGTTCATGCCTGTAATTGCAGCTACTTGGGAGGCTGAGAAGAGAATCGCTTGAACCGAGGAGGCAGAGGTTGCAGTGAGCTGAGTTCGCGCCATTGCACTCCAGCCTGGGCAACAAGACAGAAACTCCATCTCAAAAAAATAAAATAAAGTAAAATAAAAAATTTAAAAAAAAAGAAAAGAAAATAGGGGCCCTTATGCTTTGTGAGCAGAAGAATGATAAGGACAGCCATTTGTTAGGGAGGTGGTGTGAGCTGTTGATTGAAGCCTACAGATCCTGGAGTCCTGTAATTGCCAGAAAACTTTGATAATCAAATCAGAGCTGAAGATAAGGTGGGAAAGGCCTGTGGCCAGGTTTTCTAAGTCAGTTTGTGTGCTGGGGAGACTTGAAACCACCGGATAGATTCATGTCTTCCTTGGAACATCAGATTCACTTGGGAGATTTTGGGGGAAAATACATATTGAAACAATATATAATATATATTGAAACAATATATAATATATATTGAAACAATATATAATATATATTGAAACAATATATATTATATATTGAAACAATATATATTATATATTGAAACAATATATAATATATATTGAAACAATATATATTATATATTGAAACAATATATATTGTATATTGAAACAATATATATTGTATATTGAAACAATATATATTGTATATTGAAACAATATATATTGTATATTGAAACAATATATATTGTATATTGAAACAATATATATTGTATATTGAAACAATATATATTGTATATTGAAACAATATATATTGTATATTGAAACAATATATATTGTATATTGAAACAATATATATTGTATATTGAAACAATATATATTGTATATTGAAACAATATATATTGTATATTGAAACAATATATAATACATTGAAACAATATATAATACATTGAAACAATATATAATACATTGAAACAATATATAATACATTGAAACAATATATAATATATAGAAACAATATATAATATATATTGAAACAATATATAATATATATTGAAACAATATATATTATATATTGAAACAATATATATTATATATTGAAACAATATATATTATATATTGAAACAATATATAATATATATTGAAACAATATATAATATATATTGAAACAATATATAATATATATTGAAACAATATATATTATATATTGAAACAATATATATTATATATTGAAACTATATATTATATATTGAAACAATATACAAGGCTGTCTTCCGGCCTCACGGGGTAACTCAGTGAGCGGTAATGAGTAAGAGGATCAGCTAAGGTATTCTTCATGGAATTGATGGGGAAGTTAAGGAGATTTAGGACGTGTCACAGTGCTGAAGCTCAGGGGCTAGCATGGACTGGAGCAGCAGAGCCAGGAAATCTCCCTCTATTTTGTGTTGACTTTGTTTTTTGAGACGTAGTTTCGCTCTAGTTGCCCAGACTGGAGTGTAATGGCGCAATCTTGGCTCACTGCAAGCTCTGTCTTCTGGGTTCAAGCAATTCTCCTACCTCAGCCTCCCGAGCAGCTGGGATTACAGGCATGTACCACCACGCCTGACTAATTTTTATATTTTTAGTAGAGACAGGGTTTCTCCATGTTGGTCAGGCTGGTCTTGAATTCCTGACCTCAGGTAATCTGCCCACCTCGGCCTCCCAAAGTGCTGGGATTACAGGCATGAGCCACCACACCTGGCCTGTGTTGACTTTTTTTACTACTGCCATCAAATCTGCAATCCACGTAAAGGAAAAAAAGAAAACTCTCGATTGTGGTGGTCACCTGTATAGTCCCCGCTATTTGGGAGGCTGAGGCAGGAGGTGAGGTTGGGAGAATCACTTGAGCCTAGGAGTTGGAGGCTGCAGTGAGCTATGATCGTACCATTGCTCTCTAGCCTGAGTGACAGAGCAAGACCCTGTCTAAAAACGAAACAAAACAAAACAAAAAAACCCAAAATCTCACTCAACTATTGAACTATGGACATGTCATTTTAGAACAATACCCAAATGTCAATTTATGCTATGGTAAAAGCTCCAGCTATTGTTGTACTGGCGAAATGGTGGTTTTTAGGTAATCAAAAATCTGTGTTACTTAAGATTTAAACTTGTGGACCTGAAGGGATTGTTAATGTAAACAGGCCTGGTCAAGCAGTCATACAGATGCTAATTTTTATTTTTTCCTGGGTTACTTAGAGAGGTTTAGAAGAAAATGGCTTGAGTGAAGTAGTTAAAATGAGAACAATTAGAGGTATAACAGATTGTAAGATATCATACTTATTTGCCCTTGTTTTTCTCAGAACTTCAAGCTTTCTGCTCCCAACCTCTCCTATTATGAATTTTCACGATAGTATTACATGCATGTAAGGTAAACAATATAGCATCATGTAAAGTAAAAAGTGATCTCTTTTCTTTCTTTCTTCAGTATCCCTGTCCTCAGGATTAGTAGCTGATAACTATTGTGTATTTTTTATTTTTCTTTTTGAGATAGGGTCTCGCTCTGTCATCCAGGCTGGAGTGCAGTGGCACAATCATGGCTTACTGTAGCCTCGACATCGCGGGCTCAATTGATCCTCCCACCTTAGCCTCCCGAGTACCTGGGATTACAGGCACGTAACACTACGCCTGGCTAAGTTTTAAATTTCATGTAGAGACAGGGTCTTCCTATGCTGCCCAGGCTGGTTTTGAACTCCCAGGCTCAAGTGATACTCCTGCCTTAGCCTCCCAAAGTGCTGCGATTACAGGCATAAGCTACTTCACCAGTCCTGTTACATATTTTTAAAGGACACACTATGGGCCCCTAGGCAATTTCCCAGCCATTGGGAGACTCTGGAGATAACGGTAGACAAGATTCTAGGCCTCCTACATCTTTCTTTTAACAAACATTCATCCATTCAACAAATACTTGAGTACCTCTTTTATGCCAGGCATTGCTCAAGACATTGGGGTACCTCAATGCACAAAACTGACAATGTGTTCGTAGCATATATCCTGTTCTGCAAGTCTGTTGCCTTCATCTGTACCTCTTTTTTTTTTTTCACTCTTGTTGCCCAGGCTGGGGTGCAATGGCGCAATCTTGGCTCACTGCAACCTCTGCCTCCTGGATTCAAGTGATTTTCCTGCCTCAGTCTCCGAGTAGCTAGGACTACAGGCATGCACCACCACGCCTAGCTAATTTTTTTGTATTTTTAGTAGAGACAGGGTTTCGCCATATTGGCCAGGCTGGTCTTGAACTCCTGACCTCAGGTGGTCTACCCACCTCTGCCTCCCAAAGTGCTGGGATTACAGGCATGAGCCACAGCGCCCAGCCAGCTGTACCTCTTAGACATCACTGCATTTTATTTTATTTATTTTTTAGAGACAGGATCTCACTATGTTGTCCAGGCTGCTTTTGAACTTCGGGCCTTAAGTGATCCTTCCACCTTGGGCTCCTGAGTAGCTGGGATTACAGCCACATGCCACCACACCTGGCTCATCCCATGTTAGTCCAAAATGGACCCAACTCATTCTGTTCTTTTTTTTTTTTCTCGAGATGGAGTCTCGCTTTGTTGCCCAGGCTGGAGTGCAGTGGCGCGATCTCGGCTCACTGCAACCTCCACCTCCCGTGTTCAAGTGATTCTCCTGCCTCAGCCTCCGAAGTAGCTGGGACTACAGATGCGTGCCACCACACCCAGCTAATTTTTTGTATTTTTAGTAGAGATGGGGTTTCACCATGTTAGGCAGGATGGTCTCGATCTACTGACTTCCTAATCTGCCCACCTTGGCCTCCCAAAGTGCTGGGATTACAGGCATGAGCCACCGCACCCGGCCAACTCATTCTTTTCAAAAGTTTGTCCATTGTATGAATGTATCATAATTTATGTAATCCCCTATACTGTACATTTATACTTGTGGCCTATTTTTTTGCTATTATAAATGTATTAACACAGAGACATTTTTATGTTGTCAGCAGTTAATATGACAATCCTGCCTCTTGGGCAGAAATAATCTGGTCTGATAAACCCTGCCTGTGGAGCAGATGCCAACCTCTGGGGCTGGATTTTCAAGACTGGCCACCTGATTTTCTGAATAATAAGGGTTTGGAGGGGCCTCAGGGTGGGTCAGAGGAGAGCTGGAGGCTGAAAAGGCAGATCTTTAGAGGATTTTCCAGGGAAATGCCACTGAGAGATGTGATGTCCCACCTGTGTTTCTGCCTACCTTGGCACAGCTGCAAAAATCCCTGCATCCTCACTGTGACTGGGTTCCTGGTGGAATCCCCTGAAGGGGTGAGGTTGCGTGTTGAGGTTGGTGCAAGGTGGAACCTGAGTCAGTCTGCAGCCACATCCTGGGTTCCATAAACAATGTTTATGTGCTTTTGGTCACCAGGATGGATTTATTGCCTTAGGGCAAATTCTCAGAAGTGAAATTTCTGGTTCTTATATAGGTTGCCAAATCACACTCTTTTGGCGATTTGCAATAAATTACACTTTTATTAATAGTGATTAAAGTCCTCCTCCACCTGTAGTAACAGTGACTATCGTTTTCACCTTTGCCATTCTGTTAGGATAAAAATAACATCTAATCATTGCTTTAATTTGAATTTCTTGAGTTACTGCTGATGTCAAGCATCTTTTCGTGTTTATAAGTTGTATTTATTTCTTCCGTGAAACACTCGTTCATTCATTTCTATTGTCTTTTTTTTTTAGATGGAGTTTCACTCTTGTTGCCCAGACTGGAGTGCAATGGTGCCATCTCGGCTCACCGCAACCTCCACCTCCTAGGTTCAAGCAATTCTCTTGCCTCAGGCTCCCGAGTAGCTGGTTATAGACATGCACCACTAAGCCTGGGTAATTTTTTTTTTTTTTTTTTTTTGTTGAGACATAACGTTGCTCTGTCGCCTAGGCTGGAGTGCAGTGGTGAGATCTCAGCTCACTGCAACCTCCACCTCCTGGGTTCAAGGGATTCTTCTGCCTCAGCCTCCCGAGTAGCTGGGACTACAGGCGTGTGCTACCACGCCCAGCCAATTTTTGTATTTTTAGTAAAGACGGGGTTTCACTATATTGGTCAGGCTGGTCTCGGATTCCTGACCTCATGATCTGCCCGCCTCAGCCTCCTAAAGTGCTGGGATTACAGGCATGCGCCACCATGCCCGGCTAAGTAGAGACTTTAGTAGAGACGGGATTTCTCCATGTTGGTCAGGCTGGTCTCGAACTCCCCACCTCAGGTGATCTACCCGCCTCGGCCTCCCAAAGTGTTGGGATTACAAGCATGAGCCACGGCGCCCGGCTCTTTTATCTATTTAAAAGTATAGTTCATCTATTTTTGTTCTTTTTTTAGACTTGCTTCTCTCCGCATTTGTTTTTTGTTTTTTTTTTGAGACAGAGTCTTGCTCTGTCACCCAGGCGGTAGTGCAATGGGGAGATCTAGGCTCACTGCCACCTCCATCTCCTGGGTTCAAGCAATTCTTGTGTCTCAGCCTCCTGAGCAGCTGGGAGTACAGGCATGCTCCACCACACCTGGCAAATTTTGTGTGTGTATGCGTGTGTGTGTAGTTTTAGTAGAGACACGGTTTTGCCATGTTGGCCAGGCTGATCTTGAACTCTTGACCTCAGGTGATCCACTTGCGTCAGCCTCCCAAAGTGCTGGGATTACAGGTATGAACCACCATGCCTGGCTTTGTTTTTTTTTTTTTTAAGGAGTAAAGTCAACATTAACAAAGATTCTGTAGGAAGACAGAAGGATTTATGCCACTAGTTTATCTTTTCTACGTTGAGTTGTAAGAATTCTTTGTATGTTATTAGGAATATTGGAGCCAGATTATTATTATTATTTGCTTGCTGGCCCAAAGTTACTAGCTTCTGTCTCTTTTCTTTTTAATTTATTTTTATTTTTTTATTTGGCTGGAGTGCAGTGGCACGATCTCGGTTCACTGCAAACTCTGCCTCCTGGGTTCAAGTGATTCTCCTGCCTCAACCTCCCGAGTAGCTGGGACTACAGGGGCGTGCCACTACCCCCGGCTAATTTTGTATTTGTGGTAGAGACAGGGTTTCACCATATTGGTCAGGTTGGTCTCGAACTCCTGACCTCAGGTGATCCACCCGCCTCAGCCTCCCAAAGTGCTGGCATTACAGGCCTAAAAAATATATATATATTTTGAGATGGAGTCTAGCTGTGTCACCCAGGCTGGAGTGTAGTGGCGCGATCTTGGCTCACTGCAACCTCTGCCTCCCGGGTTCAAGCAATTCTCCTGCCTCAGTCTCTCAAGTAGCTGGGACTACAGGTGCCTGCCACCACACCTGGATAATTTTTGTATTTTTAGTAGAGACGGCCATATTTCTATGGCCAGGCTGGTCTCGAACTCCTGACCTGGTGATCCGCCCGCCTCGGCCTCCCAAAGTGCTGGGATTACAGGCATGAGCCACTGCACCCGGCCAGGCCTAAAGTATTTTTTAAAGAGACAGAAGCAGGCTGGGTGCGGTGACTCACGCCTGCAATCCCAGCACTTTGGAAGGCCGAGGCTGGCAGATCATCTGAGGTCAGGAGTTCGAGACCAGCCTGGCCAACATGACGAAACCCTATCTGTACTAAAAATACAAAAATTAGCTAGGCATGGTGGTGGGTACCTGTAATCACAGCTACTTGGGAGGCTGAGACAGGAGAATCGCTTGAGCCTGTATGTGGAGGTTGCAGCGAGCCGAGATTCTACCACTGCACTCCATCCTGCACAACAGAGTGAGACTCTGTCTTAAAAAAAAATTATTTAAATAGCTTTTGAGGTTTAAGTGGTTTTCTGTTACATGGATGAATTAAGTAGTGGTGAATTCTGAGATTTTAGTGCATCTGTCACTTGAGTAGTGTACATTGTGCCTAATATGTAGTTTTTCATCCCTAGTCCCCCTCCTACCCCCCACTTCTGAGTCTCTAAATTCCATTATGTCACTCTGTACGCTTTTGCGTACTCATAGCTTAGCTCCCACTTATAAGTGAGAACATACTGCTTTTGGTTTTCCACTCCTGTGTTAGCCTAATGGCTTAGCATAATGACTCCACCTCCATCCAAGTTGCTGCAAAAGATGTTATTTCTTTTTATGGCTGAGTAGTATTCCATGGTGTATATATACCACATTTTCTTTATCCATTCATTAGTTGATGGGCATTTAGGTTGGTTCCACACCTTTGCAATTGTGAATTGTGCTACTATAAACATATGTATGCAAGTGTCTTTTTCATATAAAGTCTTTTCCTTTGAGTAGATACCCAGTAATGGGATTGCTGGATAGAATCGTAGATCTACTTTGAGCTCTTTAAGGAATCTCCATACTGTTTTCCATAAAGGTTGTACTAAGTTACATTCCCACTAGCAGCGTATAAATATTTCCTTTCCCCTACGTCCATACCAACATTTATTGTTTTTTTGACTTTTTAATAATGGCCATTTTTGCTAGGTGCGGTGGCTCATGCCTGTAATCCCAGCACTTTGGGAGGCTGGGGGGGGGGGTGGATTGCCTGAGGTTGGGAGTTCAAGACCAGCCTGACCAACATGGAGAAACCCTGTCTCAACTAAAAATATAAAATTAGCCGGGCATGGGTGGCACATGCCTGTAATCCCAGCTACTCAGGAGGCTGAGGCAGGAGAATCACTTGAACCTGGGAGGCGGAGGTTGCAGTGAGCCAAGATCATGCCACTGCACTCCAGCTTGGGGCAACAAGAGTGAAACTGTTGCAAAAAATAAAAAAAAAATAAAAAATGGCCATTTTTGCAGGAGTAAGGTGGTATCTCACTGTGTTGTTTTTTTTTGTTTGTTTTTGTTTTTGAGACAGAGTCTCACTCTGTCACCCGGGCTGGAGTGCAGTGTTGCGATCTCGGCTCACTGCAAGCTCTGCCTCTCGGGTTCATGTCATTCTCCTGCCTCAGCCTCCCGAGTAGCTGGGACTACAGGCACCTGCCACCACACCTGGCTAATTTTTTGTATTTTTTTAGTAGAGACAGGGTTTCATCATGTTAGCCAGGATGGTCTTGATCTCCTGACCTTGTGATCCGCCCGCCTCGGCCTCCCAAAGTGCTGGGACTACAGGCGTGAGCCACCGCGCCCGGCCCTGACTGTGGTTTTGATTTACATTTCCCTAATAAGTAGTGATGTTGAGCATTTTTTCCTTATGTTTGTTGGCCATTTGTATATCTTCTTTTCAGAAATATCTATTCATATTCTTTGGCCACTTTTTGATGGGATTGTTTTTTTCTTGCTGGTTTGTTTGTGTTCCTTGTAGATTCTGAATACTAGTCATTTGTTCTATGCATAGTTTGCAAATATTTTCTCCCATTCTGTGGGTTGTCTGTTTCCCGTCCTTATTTCTTTTGCTGTGCAGAAGCTTTTTAGTTTAATTAGGTCTCATTTACTTATTTTTGTTTTCATTGCCTTTGCTTTTGGGGTCTCAGTCATGAATTCTTTGCCTAGGCCAGTGTCTACAAGAATTTTTCCAATGTTGTCTTCTAGAATTTTTACGGTTTCAGGTCTTAGATTCAAGTCTTTGATCCATCTTGAGTTGATTTTTTTTTTTTTTTCGTATTTATTGATCATTCTTGGGTGTTTCTCGGAGAGGGGGATTTGGCAGGGTCATAGGACAATAGTGGAGGGAAGGTCAGCAGATAAACATGTGAACAAGGGTCTCTGGTTTTCCTAGGCAGAGGACCCTGCGGCCTTCCGCAGTTTTTGTGTCCCTGGGTACTTGAGATTAGGGAGTGGTGATGACTCTTAACGAGCATGCTGCCTTCAAGCATCTGTTTAACAAAGCACATCTTGCACCGCCCTTAATCCATTTAACCCTGAGTGGGCACAGCACATGTTTCAGAGAGCAAGGGGTTTGGGGTAAGGCCATAGATTAACAGCATCCCAAGGCAGAAGAATCTTTCTTAGTACAGAACAAAATGGAGTCTCCCATGTCTACTTCTTTCTACACAGACACAGCAACAATCTGATTTCTCTTTCCTTTCCCCACACTTCCCCCCCTTCCACTAGACAAAACCGCCATCGTCATCATGGCCGGTTCTCAATGAGCTGCTGGGTACACCTCCCAGACGGGGTGGCGGCCGGGCAGAGGGGCCCCTCACTTCCCAGATGGGGCGGCTGGCCGGCAGGGGCTGTCCCCCACCTCCTGGAGGGGGCGGCTGCCGGGCAGAGATGCTCCTCACTTGCCAAACGGGGTGGCTGCCGGGCGGAGGGGCTCCTCACTTCTCAGACGGGGTGGCGGTCGGGCAGAGAAACTCCTCAGTTCCCAGACGGGGTCCGGCCGGGCAGAGGCGCTCCCCAGATCTCAGACGATGGGAGGCTGGGCAGAGACCCTCCTCACTTCCTAGATGGGATGGCGGCTGGGAAGAGGCGCTCCTCACTTCCCAGACTGGGCAGCCAGGCAGAGGGGCTCCTCACATCCCAGACGATGGGCGGCCAGGCAGAGACGCTCCTGGCTTCCCAGACGGGGTGGCGGCCGGGCAGAGGCTGCAATCTCAGCACTTTGGGAGGCCAAGGCAGGCGGCTGGGAGGTGGAGGTTGTAGCCAGCCCAGGTCAGCCACTGCACTCCAGCCTGGGCAACATTGAAACTGAGTGAGCGAGACTCTGTCTGCAATCCCGACACCTCGGGAGGCCGAGGCTAGCAGATCACTCGTGGTTAGGAGCTGGAGACCAGCCCGGCCAACACTGTGAAACCCTGTCTCCACCAAAAAAATACGAAACCAGTCAGGTGTGGCGGCGTGCGCCTGCAATCCCAGGCACTCGGCAGGCTGAAGCAGGAGAATGAGGCAGGGAGGTTGCAGTGAGCCGAGATGGCAGCACTACAGTCCAGCCTCCGCTCGGCATCAGAGGGAGACCGTGGAGAGAGAGAGAGGGAGAGGGAGACCGTGGGGAGAGGGAGGGGGAGGGGGAGGGAGAGAGGGAGAGGGAGAGGGAGAGCTTGAGTTGATTTTTATATAAGGTGAGAGGCAGGGGGTACAGTTTCATCTACATGTTGGCTTGCCAGTTTTCCCAGCACCATTTATTAAACAGGGTATCCATTCCCCAGTTTATGTTTTTGTATGCTTTGTTGAAGATCAGTTGGCTTTACATAATTGGTGTTATTTCTGGGTTCTCTTTTCAGTTCCATTGGTCTATGTGGAAGCCAGATTATTTTAATGAATATTCTGCAGTTGATTTCCCTTTTCTGTAATTTTCTTCAGTTTCCTATGTTGTGTAATCACATTTAATATATTTTTCAATTATTTCACTTTGATTTTAGTTTTCTGTTTTTTTGGAGACAGGGTCTCACTCTGTTACCCAGGATGGAATGTAGTAGTGTGATCATAGCTCGCTGCAGCCTTGAACTCCTGAGCTCAAGTGATCCTCCTGCCTCAACCTCCCAGTAGCTAGGACTACAGATGTGTGCCACCATGCCTAGCTATTTTTTTTTTTTTTTTTTAGTTTTTGTAGGGATAGGGGTCTTGCTATGTTGCCCAGGCTTGTTTTGAACTCCTGGCCTTGAGCAATTTTCCTGAAGCACTGGAATTATGGGTATAAACCATCATGCACAGCCTAAAAGGGGAATTTCTAATGAATCTCTGAAGCTTTTCTTATTGTTTGAATTTTAGGAGAAAGGTTTTTTCCCCTGGCTTACTCTGCTTATCTAAAGACTTTGAAACAACTCTGACATCTTCAAAATGTGTTGACATTTGTTGAATTTCGGCATTAGTAGCTGTATTAATCTGTTCTCACACTGCTAATAAAGACATACCTGAGACTAGGTAATTTATAAAGGAAAGAGGTTTAATTGACTCACATTTCTACATGACTGGGGAGGTCTCACAATCATGGCTGAAGGCAAATGAAGAGCAAAGTCATGTCTTACCTGTCAGCAGGCAAGAGAGAATGAGAACCAAGCGAAAGGGGAAACCCTTTATAAAATCATCTGGTCTCATGAGACTTATTCACTACTAGGAGAACAGTATGGAAAAAACTGCCCCCATGATTCAATTATCATCTCCCACTGGGCCCTACCCTTGACACATGGAGATTATTATAATTCAAGGTGACATTTGGGTGGAGACACAGCCAAGCCATATCAGGAGCCAACTAGCATGAAGATTTGTTTTGGGAGGGTATCAGAGATTCTAATTCCTAGAACTCATTAGATCAATGACAGATAATCCAACTTTATTGTACACATAATTCATAAAATTATAATGAGTTAGGGCTGGGCATGGTGGCTCATGCCTGTAATCTCAGCACTTTGGGAGGCCGAGGCGGACAGATCACAAGATCAGGAGTTCAAGACCAGCCTGGCCAACATGGCCAAACCCTGTCTCTACTAAAAATACAAAACACAGACGGGTGTGGTGGCTGGCACCTATAATCCCAACTACTCGGGAGGCTGAGGCAGAATCGCTTGAAACTGGGAGCCAAGATAATGCACTCCAGCCTGGGCGAGAAGAGCAAGACTCCGTCTCAAAACGAAAAACAAAAAACAAAAAACATGAGTTAGGGCAATGTCAGATAATCCAGCTTTTATTGTACATATAATTTCTAAACTTATAATTAGATAATATATAATGTGATATAGAATGATATGGGACATCTGCTCCTAAGTCCCTGGCCTTATGTAATACACATTCCAGATGGGACTGAAGTTAAGCAGTAGGAAGCTCAGCATTCTAGCGTCAATGACACAAAACACTAATTTGCTTTAATGACCAGATGTGTAATTTAAGCAAATAGTTGGAAACCACCTCCACTTTAAATTTGTTCGAACTCTTTCAGGACCTTAAATTGATTCAGTTATGTTCAGCTCAAATAGCACAGTCTAAAAACTATTTGATATAATTTTCAGAGTTATAGAAGTTATTTTACTTTAACAAATTATTATTTTATAGAATTCTGCCTCATAGTGGACTGCTAATTGAATCATCTCTCTATAAAATAGCCAGATCACCTACATATGAATTTTAGACTTTAGGTAAGCACCCTAAAATTGCTGGTCATCTGTCAAAATGATTTGCTTTTCACATCAAGTTTCCACGGCAAATTATTTTATATTCTATTCTATCTGTATCCCCAGAGGTTATTATAAAGGATACAAAGAATGACACAATGGGCATGGATTGATATTTATTTGCAACATAAAGGAGGCTAACCATGAAATCACTACTATATTTGGATATGGAAATTAGAACGAGTCAGGAGAAGTAGGAGATGTTATGTGAAACTAGTTTAAATAGAGCCTCTAGTTTACATTCATTTGCTAAAGAGACAGGCTGGTTCAAGACTGATGGCATCTGACAGGGCACACTTGGCTCTTGCTCTTGGACATCCCTTCCTCCAAACAGCAGAGCCCCACCCTTCCAGCCAAACACTGCACCTCCAGCCTTCCCCTTCTCACGGCAGCCTCAGTGCCTCAGCCTCCTCAGCCTCTTCTTCAACTACTAGCTTCTTCAACTTCTTCAGCTTCCTCAGCTTTCTCTGACTCCCCAGCCTCCACACCTTTTTTGCATCCTTGGAGTCTCAGCCTCTTTGTCTCCTTGTATCCTCAGCCTCTGACTTCTCGAGCCTCGACTCCTTGGTCTCCTCCGTTCTCATCGGCTTTCGCAGTCTGGACCTCCCTCTCTCAGCCTCCTCTTTCATTTATCTGGGTATTTGAATGGACTCTTTGCATTTATTTCTGGTGGGAAGAGGACAAGATCCTGCCACCCTTCTCCTTCCACAGGTCTGTAGATAATGCATTTTGCAAGGAAAATCAAGTTTTCATTTTCCTGAAGAGTTGAGGTCAGAGTAGGGACTGATGGTGCTGACAGTAAAGCCCCTGTGTGGTGGGATAAAAGCCTTCACTGCCAGCTGCTCATCTAGAAAATCACCTAAAGTACTGGCATCTAGATTGTCAGCTGACATCAGGGGTCCTCGTCTACCAGGACATCCTCCATTGCTCCTTGGTTTCTCAGCAGTGACTAGTGAGTAGGGTAGTGCCAAACAACAGTATTAGACATCAGGCCTTGGAGGCCGGGTGCGGCCTCAGCTGGGCGTGGTGGCACGCGCCTGTATTCCCAGCTACTCATGAGGCTGAGGCAGGAGAATCACTGGAACCCGGGCGGCGGAGATTGCAGTGAGCCAAGATCGCGCCACTGCATTCAAGCCTGGGCAACAGAGTGAGACTCCGTCTCAAAAAAAAAAAAAAAAAAAAGAAACCAGGTCTTGGGGCCTGGCATACAGTAGCTAAGTGGTTAGCTACTGTATGTATGGTGGTTAGATAAACCTTCTTGGAACTCCTTTATTTTGAATGAAATTACCATATTTAGCCATAGTTCAATGTGTTTACACAGAAAATTGCTGAGAGAAACTCCAAATTTGATTCTGCCCCCCGCCACCTCGCTGCCTTTTTTTTTTTTTCAAGATGGAGTCTTGCTCTGTCGCCCAGGCTGGAGTGCAGTGGCGCCATCTCGGCTCACTGTAACCACCACCTCCTGGGTTCATGCAATTCTCCTGCTTTAGCCTCCCAAGTAGCTGGCATTACAGGCGCCCACACCACACCCAACTGATTTTTGTATTTTTAGTAGACATGGGGTTTTACCATGTTGGTCAGGCTAGTTTTGAACTCCTGACCTCAAGTGATCTGCCCATGTCGGCCTCCCAAAGTGCTGGGATTACAGGTGTGAGCCACTGCGCCCACCTGTGCCCCACCTCTACACCTTTTTTTTTTTTTGAGACGGAGTCTCACACTGTTGCCTGGGTTGGAGTGCAGTGGTGTGATCTTGGCTCACTGCAACCTCCGCCTCCCGGGTTCAAGCGATTCTCCTGCCTCAGCCTCCCAAGTAGCTGGGATTACAGGCGCCCACCACTATGCCCAGCTAATTTTCTGTATTTTTAGTAGAAGCGGGGTTTCATCATGTTGGCCAGGCTGGTCTTGAACTCCTGACCTTGTGATTTGCCCACCTTGGTGTCCCAAAGTGCTGGGATTATGGGCGTGAGCCACTGTGCCCGCCTTTTTTTTGAGACGGAGTCTTGCTCTGTTGCCCAGGCTGGAGTGCAGTGGCACGATCTTGGCTCACTGCAGACTCCACCTCCTGGGTTCAAGGGATCCTCTTGCCTCAGTCTCCCTAGTAGCTAGGACTACAGGTGCACGCCACCACTAATTTTTGTATTTTTAGTAGAGACGGGGTTTCACCATGTTGGCCAGGCTGGTCTCGGACTCCTGACCTCAAGTGATCCACCTGAGGCCTTCCAAAATGCTGGGATTATAGGCATGAGACCAAGCCTGGATGATTCTGTTCCATTTTGAGGCACATGCATTTGCTGAACTCTTCTTATTCCACAATGATAGCCTATTTGAATAAAATACATATAGATGAAATGTTGATAGTAGTTCTGTTTATTTTCTTTATTTGTGCCTTTCAGTATTTGCTATAATAAAAAAATGCATAAAAGTTTTAGCAACCTTTTACTGTGTTTTGAGACATTGTGTAATATATCTTGAGGGTTTTCTTTCGTTTATACTCAAATTTACTAGCCTTGCTTGATCTTTTTCCTCCCTATATCGAGCGACCAGATCAGCACTTTTTCTGCCCTGGGAACCAAATGTCACCCCTGCTTTTCCATCTGCTGGCCCTGGAACCCTCTGGCTTTTCATCTCCTCCTTTTCTTTCTCATACCCCAACAAACAGTTCCCTCAGTGCTCCTGGAATAGCTCAGCTGTGTCCCAGCAGGAGGGACTCAGGTCTAGAACCCAGAGGTTACTGTGGCTGTCAGTCTAGGAATATCATGAAAACCTAGCAGGCAGGGGGAATCCCATATTTTGTGGCCTTCCTGTGTGCACGTGTCTCCTACACAGGGCCATGAACTCCTCAAGGGCTGGCTCTATGCTACCTGCCCTATCACTCCCACAGCCCCTGGCAAAGGTAGGCCCTTCACACATTTTTTTTTTTTTTTTTTTTGAGATGGAGTTTCACTCTTGATGCCCAGGATGGAGTGCAATGGCACAATCTCTACTCACTGCAACCTCCGCCTCCCGGGTTCAAGCGATTCTCCTGCCTCAGCCTCTCAAGTAGCTAGGATTACAGGCACTTGCCACCATGCCTGGCTGATTTTTGTATTTTTATTTATTTATTTAGAGAAGGAGTTTCGCTCTTGTTGCCCAGGCTGGAGTGCAATGGCACGGTCTCGGCTCACTGCAACCTTCGCCTCCCAGGTTCAAGCGATTCTCCTGCCTCAGACTCCTGAGTAGCTGGGATTACAGGCTTGCGCCATGACGCCCGGCTAATTTTGTATTTTTTTTTTTTTTAGTAGAGACAGGGTTTCTTCATGTTGGTCAGGCTGGTCTCAAACTCCCGACCTCAGGTGATCCGCCCACCTCGGCCTCCCAAAGTGCTGGGATTACAGGCATGAGCCACCGCGCCCAGC
Organism: Pan paniscus; assembly: GCF_029289425.2. Lineage (NCBI taxonomy): Eukaryota > Metazoa > Chordata > Mammalia > Primates > Hominidae > Pan > Pan paniscus. The sequence continues at coordinate 35,787,163 of NC_073264.2, read as the reverse complement.
CTAATTTTTGTATTTTTAGTAGAGATGGGGTTTACACCATGTTGGCCAGGCTGGTCTCAAACTCCTGACCTCAGGTGATCTGCCTGCCTCAGCCTCCCAAGGTGCTGGGATTACAGGCGTGAGCCACTGTCTGGCCAGTACAGTCTTAAACTTAATTACATCATCGTTTCCATAGGCCATATGAACTTATGTCTTTTTAGACCATAGACTCTCTGAGAGCAGAGGTCATGTGACATTGGTCTTTCTGTAACTTGGCACTGGCTCAGCCACTGTATTGTGGGCACAAGGCAGTGGGCAGTAAGTGAAGGGGTTGGTGGAACTACCAGGTAATTGGAACTGAAAAGACAAGTGAAAACTTTCAGGATACAGACAACATGAAATAGTTTTCTGAAAACCTGTCATTTTTTTTCTCATAGGTTGGAAATACTTTTAGTATAGAAGTTTTCTTGGATCTGAAAGTACGAGATGATCCACGGTTAATAAACAGGGATAGCCAGCGGCAGCAGGTAAGCCACGTTTGGGTGACAATAGTCAGCTCACGCACTTGAGAGTGAGGTTGTATGGGGACATATCCTAACAAAGGAGGCAGACCTGAGACACTTGGAGGAATGACTCGTTGTCACCCAGGGACAGAAACAAGGGGTGGGAGGAGGAAAAGGGATGTAAAACTGGTATGCCATTTCTGGCCTGAAAATCAAGGTTCTTTCTGTCATAAACAGGAATGAGAAAGGTGGAAAGAAAAGTTAGTTTGTGGTGCAAGATTAGTTTGTGTCCTTGAACTTCAGTGTCCATTATTAAATAGGAGCCGTACTTGCTCTGATGAAATGAGATAATGAAAGCACTCTGCAAACTAGGAAGGACCAGATGATTGTAATGTGTTAGTGATAATCGTTATCATTTTAATTATATTTAAATACATCCTGCCAGCAGGTAGAATAAAGACCTGAAGTGCTATTTGGGATCCAAAGGGAGGGCCGAGCCACCTGAGGAAGCAGGCATGAATGGGGAGAGGCAGAGGAGCCAACAGATCTCTAGGAATGCAGAAGAAAACAGGTTTTTTCAAAGGAATCCAAGGAGCAGTGAGAACTCCCGGAGCAGTTTGGATAGTGCATTGTGGTAGAAACCAAGACTGTGGGGAGTTTTTAGAAGGTAGAAATGTTCAGCAGTGGCCGGGCGCGGTGGCTCATGCCTGTAATCCCAGCACTTTGGGAGGCCAAGGTGGGCAGATCACCTGAGGTCGGGAGTTCGAGACCAGCCTGGCTAACACAGTGAAACCCTGTCTCTACTAAAAATATAAAATTAGCCAGGCGTGGTGGTGCGTGCCTGTAATCCTAACTGCTAGGGAGACTGAGGTAGGAGAATCGCTTGAACCCAGGAGGCGGAGGTTGTAGTGAGCCGAGATCACGCCATTGTACTCCAGCCCGGGTGACAGAGTGAGACTCTGTCTCAAAAAAAAAAAAAAAAAAGGAAAAAAAGAAATGTTCAGTAGTGTGAAATGCTGCAGAGAGGTTGAGTAAGAAGATGATTAAACTTCATTGAATTTGGCTTGAAGGAAGTTTTGGTAAACTTGAGGAAATTGTTTCAGTAGGGGGTAGAGAGAGAACCCAGATTTTGTATGTTTTGGAGGGGTGGTTGGACTAGGTCTTTAGGTATCACCACAACTGCAGGTACTTCACAGACAAAAAAAAGATAGCTTAATGTAATTTTGTAACTCTCATTCCAAAAAAGGATTTGGACCAGCGAAGTGGGGAGAAGTAGTTCAAAAAGGGCAGAAAGATTAGCTGAGAATGTTTGGAAGGTGCAGGAAAGTGGAAGAGGAGAGAGAGGAGACTCTTGATCTGTGAGAGAAAGTGACAAAGTCCAAGAGGAGGGCATAGCTTTACAGATTAGAGATAACTCTCATGAGGCTGGGAGAAAATGTGCGGTGGTAAGTGTAGGGTGGTGATGGTTGTGAGGAAGGGGAGGGCTTGTAAAGGATGTTTGGAGGATCTCAGAGCATTGGGAGAGCACAAGAGAGGCAGAGCAGGAGGGAGGCTGCCCACTGAGTGCAGAGTAAGAGAGAATTGGATAGAATTGGGCAGTTTAAGAAGAGAGGCTGTGAAACTGTCCTGGAAAAAAATGCTAGATATTTAGCAAATGTTTCTTGTAGTATAAAGAGCATACAAAAATTCCAAAATACAAAGATCTTTTTTTTTTTTTAGACACAGTTTCACTTTGTTGCCCAGGCTGGAGTGCAGTGGCCCGATCTTGGCTTACTGCAACCTCTGCCTCCCAGGTTCAAGCGATTCTTGTGCCTCAGCCTCCACAGTAGCTGGGACTACAGGTACATGCCACCATTCCTAGCTAATTTTTGTATTATTAATAGAGATGGGGTTTCGCCATGTTGGCCAGGCTGGTCTCAAACTCCTGACCTCCAGTGATCTGCCTGCCTCAGCCTCCCAAAGTGCTGGGATTATAGGCTTGAGCCACCATGCCGTCTCAAATATTTATTGTCCATACCCAACTAAAAACTGTGCATTTTCACAAAATTCTGAAAATATATAGTAACTAGATCCTTAATAAATGCTGGTCGAATTAAGGTCTATTTATTAGATTTCAGCTAGGCACTGACCTTATTTATGAATACAACTATGTGGCTCTGTGTGTGTGTGTGTGTGTGTGTGTGTGTTTAAGTTGTTGCCGTTGGCATTCTATTTTTTTATTTTTTTTTTTGCATACCCAACTCAGACCTAATTATGCCAGTAGCTTTGACCCAGGGCTCTGCTTTGAACAGGTTGGCAGCCCTGGGCTGACATGCTTTCCTATGCCCCTTCTCCTCTCTGGGCAGAGCGCCTGAGGTTGGGCAGTGTTCATGGGCTATTTGTTGCTTCCATCACCTGCCTCACCTGCTACCTCAGGGCTGAGCTTTGCTAACGCACAAAATGACTTCTTACTAACATGTATTTGAAAGACTGAAAGTGAGTCAAGGTCCTGGTTTGCTGATTAGACAGCAATCAGTGGTTGCCCCATAGTCCTGGAAACCACTTGGGGCCTGCTGGTGTCTGTCCTGATGCTGCTGTAAGTCAGATGTTGAGGTCAGCCTGGCCCACTTAGCCATCAGCACTACGTTGCTAAGGTGCCAATGTTCTGCCTTCCCATTCTGCCCTGGTATTTCCATCTTCCAGGCACATCCCTGCAACTGAACCCTTCTTGCCAACCCTCTCTCTCTTGCCCCCGACTTCACTTACCTGTATAAACAAAGACTCCTCTACTGTCACCCTCTTTGGGAACACTCTATCTCTTTCTTTTCCCCTAAGGATATGACCTAAGTCCTCCTACCACAGAGCTGGAGGTGGGACTGGGGGTGGGGCGGGATTGGCTTTCTTCTTGCTCTCCAGTACTGCCTCCTAACCAAAACCATGTGCCACTGGGCTTTGCCCCCTTCATCCACCTGTCTCCTGAGTTTTTCTCTATGCTCACTGAAGACTTTGACATTTGCTTTACAGACTTTTCCTCTCGACACTTAGTCCTGCCATCATCCTGGACAACTGTATCTTTCCTGTGGTCTTTACTATCCCCTCCACTCCACTTTAGTTGCCTATCCCATGGTCACAACCTGTGCCTGGTCATTGTCTAAGACTGGCCTATTTCTGTACTCCTAAGCTTCAGAAGCACAGCCGTGGCCCTCCTCCTCCAACATAGACTCTCTCCCATGCACCTACTCCTACAGTTTCCAACCTCACACAGCTCTGGACTACTCCATTTTATCTTTTTATCATTTACTTCCCTCTGTGACCTAATTCTCCTAGTCATTATTTCAATTATTCTCTCTCCATCAACCTTCTTGCTTGTTTCTCCATTGTATCCATCCAGCAAACCCTGCCTTGGAGGAAGTCTCCTAATTCAACTTCTCTAGTTCTATATATACTCGGTACTTGTGTATTGTTGGTAAAAACTGTATGGTTTTTCTGCCTGACAATCCTTAGGCAGCTTTAGGAAACTTCTCCCATCTCCCTTTTTCTTTTTCATACCCTCCACTCTTCAACATCTTGCTCACTCTCAACAAGAGGCCTTTATTTTTTCACTAAGAAAACTGATGTTGTAAGGTAGGGAGTTCCTTAATTACTTGTCTGTGTTTATGTCCATCTGGCTCCCATCTTTCCATCCTCCTTCTCTTGGGGAAAGAGCTACCAGTTCCTGTTTATTAAGGCTTTGGATCTGGTCCCCCAGCCCACCATCTTTATCCATGTCTTTACTCTAAGCCCGTAAACTTGCTTACCCCTTTCCCATCTGAAAATGAAACCAAACCGAAACCCTTGCCACCATTCTATCTCCTTCCCTCCACAGGCAAGCTTCCTGCAAAACTAAGCCTGAATTAACTGTCTTCATTGTTTTACTTCCTGTTCTCTCCTCAGCCTTCTATAATCCGGCTTCTGTCCTATCATCATTCCACAATGAAATGCTGAGTCATCAATCTAGCCCCATGTGGACAAAATAAATTGGTGCTTCCCTTCCTTATTTTGCTTATCCTCCCTGAGCCATTTGTTCTGCTGGCTGTCCCTTCCTCCATTAGCTTCTCCTGTATGTCTCTCCTCATTGCTGTCAAATCTCAGGTAGCTCCTTTCCTGTATTGGCTTCCTTTGGACTCTCATTGGCCAAATGCCAGAATCTCTGGGTTTATTCTATACCCTGCTCTTCCTGTTCTATGTGCTTTCCTTGGGTGACCTCATCTGCTCTTCTGGCTTCAATGACCAGGGACATATTGAAAATTCATATGCCTCTAGTTCCATTCAGGCTTCACTTCTGAGTTCCAAACCATGTGCTCAATTGTCCCCTGGACAACTCCATTTAAGTGTCCCTCAGGTACCTCAGACATAGCTTCATCCTAACAAAATCAATATCTTTTCAGCCAAACGTCTTCCTTCGGTTTCTTTGTATTGTCATCATCCAGGATCTCAGCCTCTTTTCCTCATTTCTAGTCAGTCACCAACTTTAGTGAGATGAGGTGGTAGAGCTGGTCTCCGAGAGACACGCAGTGGATTGGGAGCTACTAACAGTGAGGACAACCACCTGGCAGACATGGTGCTAGGGAGTGGGCTCAGTAAAGGAAGGGTGGCTACGGGTGATGCTTCCAATCTTGGGTGAATTTTACGTAGCATCACCAGATGCTGAGGGTAGTTGGAGTTCTCGAGGAAAAAGGAACGAGCTTGCCTGTGCCTGAACAGGAACAGGGACAGAAAGAAGTCCAAAACAGTTAAGTTTGAAAGTAGGAGGGCACGTGTACCTGCATCTCTGAGGGGTAAGGAGGTTTCAAGTGTTTGTGGGTTCTACCTTTGTAATGTCTTCCCAACCTGTTTTTTCCCTCAGTAGCCTCCAGGCTACTACCCACACCCAAGTCTTGTTCCGAAAGCAATTTTTTTTTTTTTAAACGGAGTCTTGCTCTTATTGCCCAGGCTGGAGTGCAATGGTGTGATCTCAGCTCACTACGACCTCCGCCTCCCGGGTTCAAGCGATTCTCCTGCCTCAGCCTCCCAAATAGTTGGGATTACAGGCACCCACCACCACGCCCGGCTAATTTTTTATATTTTTAGTAGAGACGGGGTTTCACCATGTTGGCCAGGCTGGTCTGGAACTCCTGACCTCATGTGATCCACCCGCCTTGGACTCCCAAAGTGCTGGGATTACAGGTGTGAGCCACCACGCCCAGCCCTGAAAGAAAATCTTATTTAAGTTGTTGGCTCCAGTAACTTTTGGACATCAAGTTAAAAATTTCTTAGCTTCTCAAACAAGGTCCTTCAGAATATGGTCCCTGTTTGCTGTCTAGGCCCATCTCTTGCTACTGCATACACATTCTTTTTGCTCCAGCCACATGGAAGTTCTTCCAGTCTTCTAAAAACATCACAACTTCATCCTTAGAATGTCTGTCTCACCCTCTCTTCCCCAAGCTCATTCATTCTTCCATTTCTGCTTGTCCTTCAACACTCAGTTCAAGCACCATTTCTCAGAAGCCTTTCACAAGCCCAATCTGATTTTGTCTGGGCTATCTTGGTATCCTAAAGGATAGGATCCACAAAAATATCATTTACCACACCTCACTGTAATCCATTAACTTGCCTCTCTTCCCCAGCAGACTGGGTACTTTATGAAGGCAGGTCTCAGTCTATCTGGCTTGCTATCCCAATGTCTGGCACTTGATATTACTTACTGTTTTCTTTCTTTTCTTCTCTTCTGTTTTCTCCTCTCTTTCTCTCTCTCCTTTCTTTCCTTTCTTTTGCTCTGCCACCTAAGATGGAGTGCAGTGGCACCATCCTGGCTCACTGCAACCTCGACCTCCCGTGCTCGAGCAATCCTCCCGCCTCAACCTCCTGAGTAGCTGGGACTACAGGTGCACGCCACCACCCCTGGCTAACTTTTTGTTATTTATTTACTTTTTTTTTTTGGTAGAGACGGGGTTTCACCATGTTGCTCAAGCTGGTCTCGACCTTCTGGACTCAAGTGATCCGCCAGCCTCAGCCTCCCAAAGTGCTTGGATTACAGGCATGAGCTACGGCTCTTGGCCGGCACTTGATACTTTTAATGAATAGTTATTAACCATGAAACTTTTAAAGTTTAAGCAGTAGTATGTTTAACCTGGAAGATAGTATGTTTAACCTGGAAGACTTTTAACATTTAAACAGCAGGCCATTTAATTGTGGCAGTTCACATGCTACACCAGTGCATGGAGCTCCTTGTGGCCAGTGCAATGTTGCTGGCCCATCTGGCAGTGGGAAAATCTGGGCATCCAGGAGTGCATCTCTAGGAAGTATCACCAGCCCTCATACCAATCTCAAGCTGCCTGTCATCTGCAGAACCCACTAGATCAGCGCGCTTCTGGCCTTGACCCACTTGGTGGTTACCTACAGCCACTAAGAGGTGGGCAGATAGATGTTTTCGGTAAGCGGTCTCTGGGTTAGGGAGTGCATGGGTTATGTCCGTCTAGGTGGGTGTGTTTGTGTGTGGTGTGTGCATGGGTGGGGGAAGGGAGGAAGGAGGCCGAATGTGCATCCCTTCTACAAGGACGCCTTTCCAGACCTCCTTATTAGGTGGCGTTCGCCTCCTCACCCTCTCTCAGCCCCTTATCTCCTCTTACACGGATCACGACTTGATTAATGCTTGTCTCCCAGCTAGGCCGCCAGCTGCACAAGGTAAGGAACCGAAGGCATTCCGGTTCTCCCTGGCAATCCTCCTTCTCAGAAGGATGCCTGAGGCATAACAAGTGTTGCAGAAATATTTCTTCCGCAAGCGCTCTGGGCCAGTGTGGATGGACCGAGCGCCCGCTGGGCTGCGCGGGCCCCGGGACCCCGGCCGGCACTGACGCCCCGCCCACCACCGGCCGGGCCGGGCGGGGTGGGGCGCGGCTGGGCGCTCTCGCGGGGACCGTTCTCCGGCTAGCGTGGGCGATGCCCGGGCGGGGAAACGGGAGGGGACGACGCGACGCGAGGTAGCGGCCTGGCCAATGAGCGCGGGTCGGGCGGGGCTAGGGGCCGGCGGCCGGGGCGCGCGCGGGGCTGGGCGTGCCGCGGGTGACGGCGGGGCCGGGCGGGCCAATGGGCGCTGGGTGGCGGGCGGGCGGGCCTGGCGGCCGGGGGCTTTAGGACGTGAGCGGGCGGCCGGCCGGACAGACTGACGTGTGAGCTGCATCGCGGGAGGCGCATGGCGGGGATGGCGCTGGCGCGGGCCTGGAAGCAGATGTCCTGGTTCTACTACCAGTACCTGCTGGTCACGGCGCTCTACATGCTGGAGCCCTGGGAGCGGACGGTGTTCAGTATCCTGTCCCGGCCGCGCGCGCGGGGGCCGGGCTGGGGGCGCGGGCCGCGGGGCCGCATTTCCCAGGCCCCGGGCCTGGGGTGGAGGCTGGAGCGGCGGCCCCGCCGGTCCTGTGCGCGGAAGCCGGGGGGCAGGGGGAGGTCTGGGGGCCGAGGGCGGCGCTCGCGGGGTTAAGTGGGGGGTGGGGGAGACGAGAACTCTTGAGATCCGGGGTCACCTGTGAGTCGCTGGACGCAAGGGGGAAGCGTCTCGATTCCTGGAGGAAATCTCCGAAGGTGATGTGTAACCCTGTGTGTCGCCTGCACTTCGGCCGCAACTGCCTTTGGTTCAGTCCCCTGTTCCTGTAGGAGGCGGGGATCATGTAACAGTGGAGCACATCGCTCCCGGCTTGGACGCCTTTGACCTTTAAGTGTTCCTGATTTAGTTGGCTTTGGGTCTACCAAGAATTCTAATCAGTTAACTAGCTTTTAAGCCAGGTTCTGAATTTGTAGGCATGACACTCCAGTAGTTTTTGAAAGCAGTTTAAGTTATTGTATCTTTTTGGTCTTCAAGTTGGGGAGTTTTAAAAGTGTATTTATTGCTTCTGTGCACCGTCCGTAGAAGTCGGCCCGAAAAGTGGTGCAATTTGTGGTTAGTTGTCGGTAGGGTTTGAAACTGTTTTGGTGGATAGTTAATAAATTCTTGTTAATGACTATTGAGTGGTTACTATAAGCAAAGCATTTGTGCAAAGCACGTTGTCTGTATCTTAACTTATCTAACTTTGAGAACTTCAATTAATAACTCAGGGTTGTGAAGATAGGCTCCCTGAAAGTCTGATGTTTCTTGTCTCTGCTTGTCCATATTGACATCCTTTGATGATATTCTTGCAGATTAAATACTGATAATGAATGAGATGTAACTTTTAAAAAACTCAGGCCAATACAAAACAGGTATTTCACAAAACATGTTTAGTTTATCCACGTTCTCTCCTTTTCAGTGTGGTTTAGTTGGAGTAGCTTACTTCAGAATAACTTTGCGAATGCATTGTTGCATTCCAGTGAGTGACTGAGGTAATTTCATTCTAAGCCTTATCAAGTGTGTTTATTTGTTTTGAGATAGCTTAAGGTTGTACTCAAAGCTGAGTCTTTTGTTTAAGCACTTTTGAGGAATTTGAGATGCTTTCAAAGCAGTTTATTTATTTATTACTGTTGGCATTTCTTTCCAAACCTGGAATTTAAGAACCAGAATGCATATTTTGGATTTAGACTCTGAATATAGTTTGCTTTGATTTCCTGCACCATTTATTTGTAGCTGCAGTTTAGTCTCCCTCTTTAGGGCTTGCAAGGTCATGCCTTGTAAAATATATACTTGAATGCATATTTAATAGAAGTCTCTCAGTAGAAGCAAGTATATCTTGACTGACATAACACATTCTAAAATTAATTTAAACAATGCTGGGTTAAATTGAAACTCTTTAAATCAGAGGTTGAATATAGAGTGCACTATTAGAATCTAGTATAGATTTGACACCTAAAATCTAATATAGATTTTACACACTAAAATGCTACAGTTATCAATGATGTTAAGATTTTTCTGTTATGTTGCAATAGTGATAGTGTCCTATAAATAACTAGGTGATGGCTTTTTTGGGGGATGGAGAAATAAATTATGAAATGAAATATAGTGCCTTAGTAGATATTTGCCTTTAATGTTTTTGAGTTACCATTGGTTTAGCGACAAGTAGTTTCAATTTTTTTTTCAAATAGGTGAGAACTGCAACCAACTGACATCCAATATTACAGAACCTTATGATTTTAAACTTAAGATAAAAAAAATCTTATTTCAAATTTCACGTTATTGAATTAACTCAGGTTAGAAATGCAATTGTTTGACATAAGCCAGTCTTGAATTACTACCAGCTGTTGTATTTATATTTTTCCACTTCAACTTCTAGAATCATTTAAAACTATCTGATAGTTTGGAACATCAATCTGAGATTGAATCCTCATTTTAGCTTGGTGGAAAGAACTGAATGAGAAAACTGGATTTTTTTCCCTACTTGTCAGGAGGCTTACTCTGAAGTAGTTTGAATTTCATAAATCCATTAATGATTAGTAAGCTTCACCCAGAACTAATTTGTGGCCAGCTACAGGCTTTTGGAAACAGGCATACTTTCTACAGCTTAAACATTACATTCAACTTAATCATCAATCCTAGAAACCTAAAATTTAGAGAAATTTGCCTCTGCCTGTCTGAAAATTTGTCTCTGAGTTAGAAGTCCTGAACAGAGGAAGACTTCAGATTGATTTCTTTTCTTTGTGTGTGTGTGTGTGTGTGTGTGTGTGTATGTGTGTGTGTGTGAGACAGTGTTTTGTTCTTGTTGCCCAGGCTGGAGTGTAATGTCACCATCTTGGCTCACTGCAACCGCCGCCTCCCAGGTTCAAGCGATTCTCCTGCCTCAGCCTCCAGAATAGCCGGGATTACAGGCGCCTGCCACCACGCCTGGCTAATTTTTGTATTTTTAGTAGAGATGGGGTTTCGCCATGTTGGCCAGGCTGGTCTCGAACTCCTGACCTCAAGTGATCTGCCCACTGCAGCCTCCCAAAATGCTGGGATTACAGGCATGAGCTACCACACCTGGCCAGATTAATTTTCTTTTTTTTCTTTTTCTTTTTCTTTTTTTTTTTTTTGAGACGGTGTCTCGCTCTGTTGCCGAGGCTGGAGTGTGGTGGCGCAATCTTGGCTCACTGCAACCTTTGCATCCCGGATTCAAGCGATTCTCCTGCCTCAGCCTTCTGAGGTAGCTGGGATTACAGGTGCCCACCACCACACCCAGCTAATTTTTGTATTTTTAATAGAGCCGGAGTTGGGGGTGGGGTGGTTTTACCATGTTGGCCAGTCTGGTCTCAAACTCCTGACCTCAAGTGATCCGCCTGCCTTGGCCTCCCAAAAGTGCTGGGATTACAGGTGTGAGCCACCGCGCCTGGCCCAGATTAATTTCTTAAAGAGGATAGATGCATTAGTTTACATTTCCTGCTATATAATGCATTTTTTAAAATTTGAAGTTGTGGGCCGAGTGTGGTGGTGGACGCCTGAAATCCCACTACTCGGGAGGCTGAGGCAGGAGAATCGCTTGAACCCGGGAGGCGGAGGTTGCAGTGAGCCGAGATCACGCCACTGCACTCTAGCCTCAGTGACAGAGTGAGACTCTGTCTCAAAAAAAAAAAAAAAAAGTTGTAATTTCAGGGGAAATTGATAATGTACTATCACTGTACTTTCCAGGGGCATCCTTGAGCATCTGAATGGATGTTTAGAAATTATTTGCTTCTCGACTTCCCAAGTCAAATAGCTAGAAGTTAGTTAAAAGCTGTTGTAAATTGAAAGTCAATCTTGGCCGGGCACGGTGGCGGTTCACCAGTCTGGCCAACATGGTGAAACCCCATCTCTACAAAAAAAAAAAAAAAATTAGCCGAGTGTGGTGGCGCACGCCTGTAGTCCCAGCTACTCAGGAGGCTGAGGCAGGAGAATCGCTTGAACCCAGGAGGCAAAGGTTGCAGTGAGTCGAGATCGTGCCACTGCACTCCAGCCTGGGCCACAGAGCGAGACTCCATCTCAAAAAAAATAAAATAAAAAGAAAGTCAATCTTAGGCCTGGCGCGGTAGCTCACACCTGTAATCCCAGCACTCTGGGAGGCCGCGGTGGGCAGATAGCTGGAGTCCAGGAATGTGAGACCAGCCTAGAAAACATGGTGAAACTCAGTCTGTACTAAAAATGCAAATATTAGCCGGGTGTAGTAGTGTACACCAGCTACTTCGGTGGCTGAGGCACCAGAATCTCTTGAACCCGGGAGGCGGAGGTTGCAGTGAGCTGAGATGGCGCCACTGCACTCCAGCCTAGGTGACAGCCTGTTCAAAAGAAAAAAAAAAATCTCAATTGAATATAAGTATTTTTGAACTTACCTATGTAAGGAAATTGCGATTTATAAAAAAGATTTTAAGATGTGTTTTTAAGGAAAAGCATCTATTGGGTCAAGTCAGACACATTGTGAATAGTTCTTGAAACAGTAAGATTTATAAGTAAGTTTTGTAAATTCTTCCTCACTAGGGCCTATATGCTAAGTTTTCTTTTACCATCTGTCTTTTCTTTTCTTTCTTTGTATTTTTTTTTTTTTTTTCGAGACAGTCTTGCTCTGTCACCCAGGCTGGAGTGCAGTGGTGCGATCTCAGTTCACTGCAACCTCTGCCTCTGGGATTCAGGCGATTCTCCTGCCTCAGCCTCCCAAGTAGCTGGGACTACAGGCCGTGCCACCATGCCCGGCTAAATTTTTGTATTTTTAGTTGAGGTGGGGTTTCACCATGTTAGCCAGGCTGATCTTGAACTCCTGACCTCAAGTGATCCCCCCACTTCAGCTTCCCGAAGTGCTGGGATTGATTATAAGCATGAGCCAAGATGTCTGGGCTACCATCTGTCTTCCGATGAGACATTTGAAGTGATACATTGGCTTTTGGTTTGTCAAGGAATATTTGAACTTTTTCCATGTGCAGACATGTTTCTATGTTACAGAGAAATGGGACATGACACCTGCATTAAGACAAAAGGTAACAATAAAAAAGAATCTGATAAGTGCCAATTAGTATTACAGTATATACTACAAAAGGAGACCTACCATAGACTGAGAACCACTGACCTTATCTCAGGAGGAGACATTTTTAACATACCTTTCAAAAGTATCCTTTCCCTACTGGCATCCCAAGGTGGGAAAGAAAAGACCAGGTTTTGTAACCAAGATAGGCTTTTGTAACAGTGAGACACGCCCTGAAGTACCTCACTGGATAACATTGTAACCATTCCTGTTGAGAGTTGAGAAAATTAAAAATAGATTGTTAAAATAATTTGAATCAACTTTGGGAGGCTGAGGTGGGTGGATCACCTGAGGTCAAGAGTTCAAGGCCAGCTCGGCCAACATGGTGAATTCTTGTCTCTACTAAAAATAAAAAATTAGTGGGGCATGGTGGCTGGCGCCTGTAGTCCCAGCTACATGGGAGGCTGAGGCAGGAGAATTGCTTGAAGCTAAGAAGTGGAGGTTGCAGTGAGCCAAGATTGTGCCATTGTACTCCAGCCTGGGCAACAGAGCAAATGCTCTGTCTCAAAATAATAATAATAATAATAATAATAATAATAATAATAATTTGAATCAGAAGTATGCTATTTTAATCTTTTTTCTTTTCTTTTTTTTTTTTTTTTTTGAGATGGAGTCTCGCTGTGTTGCCCAGGCTGGAGTGCAGTGGCGCGATCTTGGCTCGCTGCAACCTCTGCCTCCTGGATTCAAGCAATTGTCCCGCCTCGCCCTCCCGAGTAGCTGGGACTATAGGTGTGTGCCACCACGCCCGGCTAATTTTTATGTTTTTTAGTAGAGACAAGATTTCACCATGTTGGCCAGGCTGGTCTTGAACTCCTGTCCTCAGGTGATCTGCCTGCCTCAGCCTCCCAAAGTGCTGGGATTACAGGCATGAGCTACCGCGCCTGGCCTAATCTTGTTTTATTCATTAAAAAATAAAGTCATATTAGTCTATAATCACTGGGCTATATTTGCCCATCTCTCTGCTGCTGCTGATGTTTCCATGGCATTTTATTTTCAGCAAAATGTGGGCAGTTTTTTGGTTTATGTTAGGAATTAGATTCACCCTGAAAGACAGTTCATGTGTCTTGAAAACTTTTTTTTCCCACTTTTAAACCACAGTGCTGGGCACACAAATAATGCTTAAAAAACAGTTGTTTATATATTGATTTGTTATTTTATTTTATTGATTTATTATTTTTTTGAGATAGGGTTTTGCACTTGTTGCCCAGGCTGGAGTGCAATGGCGTGATCTCAGCTCACTGCAGTCTCTGCCTCTGGGGTTCAAGTGATACTCCTGCCTCAGCCTCCCAAGTAGCTGGGATAACAGGCACCCGCCACCACGCCTGGCTAATTTTTTGTATTTTTAGTAGAGACGGGGTTTCACCATGTTAGCCGGGATGGTCTCGATCTCCTGACCTCGTGATCCGCCTGCCTCCGCCTCCCAAAGTGCTGGGATTATAGGTGTGAGCCACCGCACCCAGCCACACATTTTAAGCTGTATGTTATTTTCAGTAGCAACTAAATTATTTTCTTAGATTTTTGCTGTATCCTCAGATACTTACAACTTAGAATTAAAAAGGACTTTTTTTTTTTTTTGAGATGGAGTCTTGCTCTGTTGCCCAGGCTGGAGTACACTGGCATGATCTCAGCTCACTGCAACCTCTGCCTCCTGGGTTCAAGCAATCCTCATTCCTCAGCCTCCCGAATAGCTAGGATTACAGTTGCACGCCACCATGCCCAGGTAATTTTTGTATTTTTAGTGGAGACGGGGTTTCACCATGTTGGCCAGGCTGTTCTTGAACTCCTGACCTCACGTGATCCTCTCCCCTCAGCTTCCCAAAGTGCTGGGATTACAGGTGTGAGCCACCGCACCCGGCCGAAAAGGACTTTTTGCATCTCAATATACTAATTAAAGTATTCGGGAGTTTGGAAAATATGAATTTTAAGTTGTAAATAAAATAGATTATACATCCTTATGGTTGAAAACACAAAAGATACAAAAAGGTAGTTGGTGACACAGTCTTCCTTCCACCCCTGCCTCGGCCACTCTGGGACAACCAGTGTCAGCAGTTTCCTATGCATCTCTCCTGAGATATTCTGTGAATATATAAAAAATATACTCCTTTTTTTTTTTCTTTTTTTGAGACAGTTTCGCTCTTTTCCTCAGGCTAGAGTGCAGTGGTGCGAACTCGGCTCCTTGCAACCTCTGCCTTCTGGTTGCAAGCGATTCTCTTGCATCAGCCTCCCCAGTAGCTGGGATTACAGGCGCCCGCCGCCATACCCTGTTGGTTTTTTGTATTTTTAGTAGAGATGGGGTTTCACCATGTTAGCCAGGGTGGTCTCAAACTCCCAACCTCGTGATCCGCCCGCCTCGGCCTCCCAAAATGCTGGGATTACAGGTGTGAGCCACCTATCCCGGCTCCTATTTTTTTTTTTCTCAAGATGGAGTCTTGATCTGTTACCTAGGCTGGAGTGCAGTGGTGCAATCTTGGGTCACTGTAGCCTCCGCCTCCTGGGTTCAAGCAATTCTCCTGCCTCAGCCTCATGAGTAGCTGGGATTACAGGTGCCTGCCACCACACCCGGCTGATTTTTGTATTTTTAGTAGAGAAGGGGATTTGCTATGTTGGCCAGCCTGGTCTCGAACTCCTGACCTCAGGTGACCCACCCACCTTGGCCTCCCAAAGTTCTGGGATTATAGGCATGAGCCACTGCACCTGGCTGGGAAATGTACAATTGTAAGATTAGGAAGTAATGCGGGAGAAGTGAATACATTTATAAGGGAGGATGGGAAGGACAACCAGCAAACCACAAGAATTCTCAGACAGATCAAGCTCTGGGAGTACAGTGGAAGCAGACCACCTTTAACCGGATTCTCCTTAAACTATCCTAACCTCCTGGAAAGTTGTCTTGTTACCTCCAGGGCCCCACTGCTTTAGTTTGAAGAAAACTGCTCTAGCCTGTTTAACATGTTAGCCTTTATATTTGGCTGATTCAGTGAGAATGTTAGGATATCTCTTAACTGTACTCCTTGGAATATTAACTTTTTCTTTAGTAGTTTTTGGTTGGTAAAGGTTGAAAATAATGAAAACTGTGCTTAACAAGAACTAAATGGTCTATACCAGGACAGGCAGAGAAAGTCATGGTTGGGTTAATGGCAGTGGGAACAGACCACACATTGATATTCTGCAGCAGTGTTTCAGCATGTGATTCTAGTGATTTGTGAGTAGTGATCACTATAGGTCCTGTCTCCATTTTCTTAAAGACTTTGTGATTCCTCCAGACTATGAGTGTTGTAACATTTATGGCACATAGGAGCTAAGATAGATTTTTTTTCCCCCCTAAAACAGGGTCTTGCTCTGTTGCCCAGGCTGGAGTTCAGTGGCTGGCATGATCTTTAGTTCACTGTACCCTTGAACTCCTGGGCTTAAGTGATCTTCCCGCCTCAGCTTCCCAAGTAGTGGGGACTACAGGCACACACCACCATGCCTGACTAATTTTTAAATTTTTAGTAGAGACAGGGTCTCACTATGTTGCCTAGGTTGGTCTTGAACTCCTGGCCTCAAGCAGTCCTCCTGCCTCAGCTTTCCAAAGTGCTGGGATTACAGGTGTGAACCATCGGACCTGGCCTCTTTTTTTTTTTTTTTAAAAGAACAAACCCCAAATGCTCAAATTTAGTAATTTAAGCTATGTGTTCTAGAACATGTACTTGATAGAGGATATATACTTTTTATAAATTGGAATGTTGAAAAAATAGTAGTTATGATCAATAGTTATGAGAAATAGAAGTTTTACTAATACAAGGGTTTTGGTCAGCATGTATTATATATGTTTCTGAAAAACTGCAAAATAATATGGTTTATAGGAAAATATTATTGAGTCAGACCACTTAAAATGTATGCAATTTAGTAAGCAAGCACTAACAAACACAATACTTGGCATCTTGAGGGAATAACTTGGATGTCCCAGACAGGCAGGCAGCTCAGCTTAACTGGAAGCTGCCCGAGGGGACATGAACAAAGCATGGACAAAGTTGAATGGAAATGTCAGCAGTAGGTGCTGATGTAATACAGACAGTGTGGGCTGCCATTGAGGCAGTGTAGGGCCAGTGCCACCTGCCACATTAGCTGAGAGCTGTGCTACCCTGGAGGTGCCTTTCTCTGAAGAGGGAGACTGGGTGCAAATGCGAATTTCTAATTTTCTTAAAATAGAGTTAAAAGGACTTCTGCCTGTGTAGCAGCTGAGTTGAGAGATGTTTCCTGCAGAAGGTGATACAGTTGACCCTTGATCCACTTGGGGGTTAGGAGTACTGCCCCCAGGCCCTCATCCTCACCCTGCAGGCAGTTGAAAATCTGTGTACAACTTTTGACTCCCCAGAAACTTTACTAATAGTCTACTTTTGACTGGAGCCTTATTGATAACATTAACAGTCGATTAACACATATTTTGTATGTTATATGTATTAGATACTGTATTCTTATAGTAACGTAAGCTAGAGGGAAGAAAATCATAAGGAGGAGGAGGAGGGGTTGGTCTTGCTGTTTCAGGGGTGGCAGAGGCAGAAGAAAACCCATGTATAAGTAGACCTGCACAGTTCAAACCCATGTTTTCAAGGGCCACCTAATTATTTTCCCACTAATCTGCTCCCCTAAATGATGAAATATCCCATATGAAGGAATATAGCTCCTGTACTGTACTAGTCGTATGTGAGTTATCTGACGTTACAGAAACATGTACTGTAGCAGAACAGATTATAATTCAGAGCAGACTGGGAAATTTTTCCCCATAACACTGGGACTTCAAATCTTCCTGAGGGTAATAGAAGCTCAGATCAATAAAGGTGTGCCAGAGACACCATAACCTTAGTGTCTCTGGGATTAGAGCCACAAACCATTTCCAGGATTTTAGTCCACAGTGAAAAATTTTCAGTCTGTGATCATTACTCATTTCAGCAGCATGCTTTGTTGTTTGTTTAGTTTTAAAAGAGCTTGTCATCAAGTTGTAG
Source organism: Pan paniscus (assembly GCF_029289425.2). Taxonomy (NCBI): domain Eukaryota; kingdom Metazoa; phylum Chordata; class Mammalia; order Primates; family Hominidae; genus Pan; species Pan paniscus. Next base: position 35,769,775 of record NC_073264.2, on the reverse strand, counting down.
TTTCTAAAAACGATTTTCATACTTAGGTTTGTATAATCAGCACACTATAGAAAGCTTACAGAATGGATTTTGCTTGCTAAACACTAACTTCTGATGGTGATTGTGCTATCCTTTAACATGACCCTTGAATATCAAATTGGTTAACATACAGAGGACTGTGACAGCATAATATTGTGACAGTATAATATTTTCCACTTGTTTCAATGTAAGAAAATTGGAAAAGTATCAAGAGATAGTTGATATATCTAGGAAAAATTAACTTTCTTTTTTTTTTTTTTTTGAGATTGAGTCTCACTCTGTTGCTCAGGCTGGAGTGCGGTGGCGCGATCTTGGCTCACTGCAACCTCCGCCTCCCGGGTTCAAGTGATTCTCATGCCTTAGCCTCCCGAGTAGCTGGGAATACAGGTGTGCGCCACTGCGTCTGGCTAATTTTTGTATTTTTTTTGGTCTGACCTCAGGTGATATGCCCGCCCCGGCCTCCCAAAGTGCTGGCATGGGATTACAGGCGTGAGCCACCACGCTAGGCACTTTCTTTACATTTCTGTTGGTGATGATCTGCAGTTTTTTGAGGTCAAAGGAAAAGAAAACTACAGTAATAAGGAAGCTTTCCTGTTTGGGGCTTCAGTCAGTAGCCTGCAGCTGCTTTCACTTAGGGCTTTGATTGCTTTTCAGTAAACAGCATATGATAATACTTCGTCAAATGCTTTGTTTTCTTTTTTCATTAAGATGATTTCTTAGATTTATCACAACTCTTGAGTATTTCTAAGGTTAAATAGCATTTTAGAATTGATTTTTTTTTTTTTTTTTTGAAACAGAGTCTCGTTCTGTCGCCCAGGCAGGAGTGCAGTGGTGCGATCTCACTGCAAGCTCCGCCTCCCGGGTTCACGCCATTCTCCTGCCTCAGCCTCCCGAGTAGCTGGGACTACAGGCACCCGCCACCTTGGCTGGCTAATTTTTTGTATTTTTAATAGAGACAGGGTTTCACCGTGTTAGCCAGGACGGTCTCGATCTCCTGACCTCATGATCTGCCCACCTTGGCCCCCCAAAGTGCTGGGATTACAGGTGTGAGCTACCGCGCCCAGCCTAGAATTGATTTTACAAAAGAAATTTGATTAATATAGGATTGGATTGCTTTAAATGTTGTTTTAGCTTTGCTTTTTAATGTGACTATATCATTTAGTCACATTTAATGTGATTTAATGTGACTTAAATAATTGAAATTATTTAGACTAGTGAAGATGTATAAGTCATACCCACTGGAACAAAGGTCTATGACCTTTTCCCAGTGAGAAACTACCTTTAAGTTTTCCAAAGTCTTGTGATTAGATTACTAAAGTGGGTAATGATAGTTTAGAGTTACTGATTGGAACAGGAAATGTTAGTTGCTATGGTTTTGTTTCTAATGTACTGTATTTATATGTAAAGCATTTCCTCTCTTTATTATAGGACTTTTTTTTTTTTTTAAGTTGCTGATAATGGTCTTTTTATGGGCCAAAAAAAAAAAAAAATCTTTATTTCTTTCCTAGCTTGCTGGAAACTTAGCTTATGTTTAGGAGATTCCTCTTAAAGAAAGAGAAAACAACATACAGATTCTATATATGGCTTCACATCTACTTGCTTTTATGTCCATGGAACCCATAAAATATTTATGTTATGCCCAGGTTATGAATAACCTCTCTGATTGTTCATTCAGCCCTTGAACAAACATTTATCTTCAGCACCTGCACAGTATCCTGTCACATTATTTGCTCAATTCTGGGATGGTTCATGAAGCAACTGCTTTACCAAGCAATGTACTATGGCTGGAAGCAAAGGCTCAGTAGAGGTGCTCTGTGAAACACTTAAAAGTCAGTGTTTAGAGACAAGTCATAAACACAAAACAGAACAGCCCATTTTTTAGTTTTTGAGGTTGTATTCTAGATTGCACTTTGTTCTCTATTGCTTGAGTCATGGAACCCCCTCTAGAATATAGACCTGATTAATTTGTATACAGCTACTGGCACTTATGCAAACAACAAGAAGAGTTCGGTAAATAGAAAGATTACTCTATTACTTTGTATATTACCTTCCAATATATGTGTATTGCATAAAACGGATTAATTTTTACATTTTTTCTTTGTGTACATGTGAAACAGAAGATTGCTTTATGGACGATTGACAGGTGGTACTGAAACGTCCTCTTCAAACAAGTGGGATCCTAAAATGTTAATGAAAGAAAGGACCTCATTTTATGAAGAAACTCAGGTCCAGAGAGGTTGTGTCATCCCAGGATTACACTGTAAATTAATAACAAATTAGTAGCAGGATGAACTTGGGCAAACGTAGGTCTAAGTCATGATGTTAAATGCTCAAACCCTCAAAGAACAGTTTTAATGAGGATTACATTGCCTTCTCTTGCAGAATAGGTTCGATTCTGAATTCTCACAACCCTGAAAGATAGGTGATGTGTGTCCACATTTTATTGATAAGGAGACTAGTGTTAGAGAGCTTTTGACACAAACAGGGATGGCAGAGTTATGACTCAAACCTGGGTCTCCTCCAGTGCTGTACTGTTTCTCCTACCCATTTCTTAAAACTCACAGTGTGTCAAGGGTACTTTAAATTTTGAGAGGCTTGTTACAGAATGAGATGGATTGAGAAATCTGTACCAGATAGCAAATTATAGCCGGTATACTCTGTTATGTATATGTTTAGCTTTGTGAGAGCACTTTCAAGTGTGACAATAAAACCAATGCCTAGGTCGGGTGTGGTGGCTCACGCCTATAATCCCAGCACTTTGGGAGACTGAGGTGGGCGGATCACCTGAGGCCAGGAGTTCGAGACTAGCCTGGCCAACATGGTGAAACCCTGTCTCTACTAAAAATATAAAAATTAGCTGGGCGTGGTGGCATGTGCCTGTAATTCTAGTTACTCGGGAGACTGAGGCAGAAGAATCACTTGAACCTGGGAGGTGGAGGTTACAGTGAGCCAAGATCGTGCCATTGCACTCAGGCCTGGATACAGAGCAAGAAATTGTCTCAAAAAAAAAAAAAAAAAAAAAAAAAGGGAGGCCGGGTGCAGTGGCTCACGCCTGTAATCCCAGCACTTTGGGAGGCCGAGGCGGGTGGATCACCAGGTCAGGTGATCTAGAAATTAAAATTTTTGGTTTTTTTCAAGACAGGGTATCACTCAGTCATCCAGGCTAGAGTGCAGTAGTGTTATTTCAACTCACAGCAACCTCTGCTTTCTGGGCTCAAGTGATATTCCTGCTTCATCCTCCCGAGTATCTGGGACTACAGGCATATATCACCATGCCTGGCCAATTGTTTGTTTTTGTAGAGACAGGGTTTCACTATTGTTGCCCAGGCTGGTCTTGAACTCTTAGTCTTGAACCAAGGTGATCCTCCCACCTTGGCCTCCCAAAATGCTGGGATTACAGGTGTGAACCACCACACCTGGCCTGCATTTTTTGATTATTAGAAGTTCCTCACTGTCCTGTTATCTGCTTGTTCACTTACTGTGTCCCTGTATAGCTAATTTATTATTTTTTAAAAAACTTTTTATCTTTTTAGATAGAGTCTCACTCTGTCATCCAGGCTGGAGTACAGCCGTGTGATCTCAGCTCACTGTAGCCTCAACCTCCCAGGCTCAAGTGATCCTCCTATCTCTGTCTCCAGAGTAGCTGGGACTACAGGTGCGTGCCACCATGCCCAGCTAATTTTTAAATTTTTTTGTAAAAAATGAGGTTTTGCCATGTTGCCCAGGCTGGTCTCATATTCTTGGTGTTAATGGTGGAGGGTATCCTGGTTCTTGGCGTCTTGAACAAAGAATTGGTCAAAACGCACAAACAAGCGAGGAAGGAATGAAGGGTTTTATTGAAAATGAAAGTACACTCCATAGTGTGGAAGTGGGCCTGAACATAGGGGCTCAAAGGCCCGGTTACAGAATTTTGGCGAGTTTAAATATCCTCTAGAGGATTCCATTGGTTACTTGGGGTATGCCCTATGTAAATGGAGAGGATGAAGTAAAGTTACAAAGTCATTTACTTGGCCTACACCCTCTGGAGAGGATATTTCCTGTTATAGCTGAAGTGTGAATCGGCCTTATGTTCTCTGCCTCCAGACCCTATTTTCCTGCCTCATCTCCCCACTTTGAGATGTGATCCCCATAAATCTTTATGGGAGGCAGAGGGACCAATGTTCTTTTTCTGTAACTACTTCATGCTGCCTTGAGGCCTAGTCCCTACCTACTGGGGACCATGGAACTCTCGCCCTGCTCTGTCTAGTGAAGGTAGGGTAGCTTTTTTTTTTTGAGATGGAGTTTTTGCTCTTGTTGCCCAGGCTGGAGTGCAGTGGCATCGTCTTGGCTCACTGCAACCTCCACCTCCCAAGTTCAAGCGATTCTCCTGCCTCAGCCTCCCAAGTAGCTGGGATTACAGGTTATCCACCACCATGCCCAGCTAATTTTTGTATTTTTAGTAGAGATGGGATTTCACCATGTTGGCCAGGCTCGTCTTGAACTCCTGACCTCAAGTGATCTGCCCACCTCAGCTTCCCAAAGTGCTGGGATTACATGCGTGAACCACCATGCCCTGCCAGCAGGGTAGCTTCTTGATGGCCAGGGGTGGTGTCTTCACCTGGAATTGGCTGGAACCTTTGTTGCATGATCTCATCTGAAGCTTGATGGTTTCTAGGCAAGAGGGAATGAATTTGGTTAAAAGATTTAATGGGAACTTCAGAGGTGGATACCTATGCTGTCAGAAATGTTTGTTACAGAGATTTGCGAAGAAAAAACAAAACCTTGTCTGTTCTAGAACCCATGTGCTTCCCTAAAGTCTTAGCACAAACAACCCCATTTTGGTTTGGTTTGGTCTGTTGGGGCCCAGTGCATGAACTTAGTCCAAAACAATGGGCTTCCAGAATTTTGCTGAAAAAATTCCCCCTTTTTGTTCAAGTTCTCACTTAGGTGAGAGTATGAGCAAAACTTAGGGCCATAGCACCACTCTCAGTTACCATCATTTTCGTTTCCAGTCTCAGCACATCATTTATAGGTTAAGTCCTCATGGTTGCACATTTCCTTCAGCTCTTGTCATTCCAGTTGAAGAGCAATCATATGACATTCTAGAGATGGCTGCATGCAAGCATTTAAAACCTTTGAGAGAATACAGCACTCCAGGGAGACGATTATTATGACTGTTGGGAGGATAATACCAAGAGTTCGGAGTATGCTCCTTACCCGGGTCCCCATACCAAACCACCTAAAATTATGTAGATTAAAGAATGATCTGGATGAAGAGTCTGCTTGCTTAACCAAATGGTCTCTCTTTTTTTTTTTTTTTTTTAAGGGATGGAGTCTCGCTCTACACCTAGACTGGAGTGCCATGGCATAATCTTGGCTCACTGAAACCTCCACCTCACAGATTTAAGCGATTCTCCTGCCTCAGCCTCCAGAGTAGCTGGGATTACAGGTACCTGCCACCATGGCCGGCTAATTTTTGTATTTTTAGTAGAGACGCGGTTTCACTCTGTTGGCCAGGCTGGTCTCGAACTCCTGACCTCAGGTAATCCACCTGCCTTGGTCTCTCAAAGTGCTGTGATTACAGGTGTGAGCCACTGCGCCCAGCTGACTAAGTGGTCTTTTCATTAATCCCCTACAACTGAATTTTTATAACCTGCATTCTATGTATTTCTCGATAGGCCACAGGTGCCAGCAGCTGCACATATACATCTCTGTTTAGCCAATTCTATTATTTAGTATAACTTTCACAAGAGAATTTAAAATCTGTTGTGTGATGATAGCCTTTAAAGTAGAATGTGCTAGAGAGCCTATCATGAGGGATACATTTCTAATCATTGCTTCTTTCACTTTAAACCATGGAAAAAGAGCCAAATAACTGATGCCCTTCTAGAAGAGGGAAGGCCTCCTGGCAATGTTCTCTTTAACCCATGATGTGGGTTAAGAGGAGTGAACCAGTGTTTTATTTTTGACTGATTATGAGGCAATGTATATACCATTAAGGTTTCTTACCTACATTGGGCCTTCATTTTTTATCTGTCAAAGTATAAGATTACCCAGGTAGAAGGCTGGCTGCAGACCCCTTCATAAATAAAAGTACACTCCATAAATCCACATAACAGACCCCTTTTCCACTTCTATTGTTTGTAGAGATGTAGGCAAGAAAAAAATATTCAAAGATAAGAGTTTCATGATAGTAAAGTCTTAACCTGTGAACTTGGAAAAGCTGTTCACATCAAGGATGCTATCTTCTTGGGAGAAATTGCCCTGGTTGGCTTTATCTCAAAGGTTCCAATGGATGCAGTTCCAGAAGTGTGCAGGGACCCCTCTCAGTTGTGAGACCATGAACCCAAAGCCCAAGGTCCCAAAGTTTTGTTGTAGTGTGGATGGGGAGGACAGTCTTTCTCTGATGTTCTCAGAAGATTCAAACGATAAAAAGCTTTTTTTACCTGGTGAAAATACACTGTAGTGTAATAATCTACTGTTACAACATCAGCCCTCTTGCATGGGAAAGCTTTTATACAACCAGATATAAGTGGAATGAAATCGCTTTGTAAAATATTTAAATGGCCCACCAGGTGACCAAATGTACGTGAAGCTTTAATTGTCTTCCCAGTAATATGGGACCAAGCATTGGTTATAAACTATTTTAAATAATTTTAGTATCAACTGGTTTGATTTGGTTATTTCTGTGGTTTACAATAACAACATAACAACCATAATTATAGTTGATAGCGTATACTTAGACATTAGAATTTTAGAAATCCCATACAATTTTGGAACATACATTAGTATTATTCACAAAAATGTAACCTAAAGAAGACTGAACATCGTTTTGGCAATCCCGTGTATGTAAACATGTCAAATAATCCTGTTTACCTCTTTTCTGGATGTTTTCAGGGACCCTCTGATACATCCAGAAAGCCAGGCGTTAGGAAAGACAATTTTGAAACTGAAGTTTGATTTTGGAATTCCAGATTATCATATATTATACGTTTTGCCAAAATGATGACTCAGAAATTTTATTTTATTTTATTTTATTTATTTTTTTGAGACAGAGTCTTGCTCTGTCGCCCAGGCTGGAGTGCAGTGGTGTGATCTCGGCTCACTACAACCTCTGCCACCCAGGTTTAAGCAATTCTCCTGCCTCAGCCTCCTGAGTAGCTGGGATTACAGGTGCATGCCACCACGCCCGGCTAGTTTTTGTATGTTTCATAGACAGGGTTTAGCCATGTTGACCAGGCTGGTCTCCAACTCCTGACCTCAGGTGATCCACCTGCTTTGGCCTCCCAGAGTGTTGGGATTACAGGCATGAGCCCCTGTGCCTGGCCTAGAAATTTTAAAGAAGCAAAAACCTTTTATAACCTTTTACCAAAAAGAAAAAAAAAAGTTTTTTCTACTATTTTTAGACACCTTGCATGTAAAACTGTTTTTAGTAGTCTTTAAAAAATTTTTTTTTTAGATGGAGCCTGGCTCTGTTGCCCAGGCTGGGGTGCAACGGTGTGATCTTGGCTTACTGCAACCTCTGCTCCCAGTTCGAGTGATTCTCATGCCTCAGCCTCCCAAGTAGCTGGGATTACAGGCGCCCACCACCACGCCTGGCTAACTTTTATAGTTTTAGCTGAGATGGGGTTTCACCATGTTGGCTAGGCTGGTCTCGAACTCCTGACCTCAGATTCGCCCTCCTTGGTCTCTCAAAGTGTTGGGATTACAGGCATGAGCCATCGTGCCTGACCTGTTTCTGGAAGTCTTAATTGCATGTTACAATGACGACTCTTAGCAATTTTTTTTTTTTTTTGAGGCAGAGTCTTGCCCTGTGGCCCAGGCTGGAGTACAATGGTATGATCTCGACTCACTGCAACCTCCACCTCCTGGGTTCAAACGATTCTCCTGCCTCAGCCTCCCAAGTAGCTGGGGTTACAGGCGCCTGCCGCCACGCCCAGCTAATTTTTGTATTTTCAGTAGAGACAGGGTTTCACCATGTTGGCCAGGATGGTCTTGAACTGTTGACCTCGGGATCCACCCGCATCGGCCTCCCAAAGTGCTGGGATTACAGGTGTGAGCCACTGCGCCTGGCCCGACTCTTAGCAATTTTAACTTTAGTGTAAAACGTGGTAAGTTATATTCTGATAAGGTTTGACTGTTTCTAGCATAGCTAGGGGCGTGGCCAATGCCACATGTCCCTTGGTCTTACCTAGCTGGAAGGCAGGCATGTTAAACAATTTTCAAAAGCCAAGGAAGCAGTTTATGACCTTAAAGCATTTAGCAAACCTAATATTTGAACATAATTTAGACCAAATATTTACATTTTGAAGACATTTTTACTAATAATCTTTAAAACTGTCTTTATTTCCCAAAGATCGCTAAAGTCACATGAACTAAAAGGCATTACACTTTCTACTTTTCTGACAAAATATTTGATTTAAGCTCTTATTATTATTAAACCAATTAATTTAAAACTTTACAGAGGAGACTAACCATTTTGCACAGGGAGAAAGCGGGCCAGAGACCGGTAAGAAATTCTTAACCTTTTGCTGGCATGCCAGGTTGCTGGGTTCTCTATCCCTGAGCGGCCCTAGCAACCCTGTTTGACTGTATGCAACCAAACACATTACCATGAATTAAGAATATTCACAAATAGTTTGCAAATTTTGGAGAAATTAGGCAGAGAGAGAGAAAAATATGACTCAAATTTTATTTATGAAAGTATACTCAGCTGGGCACAGTGGCTCATATCTGTAATCCCAGCACTTTGAGAGGCCGAGGCAGGTGGATCACCTGAGGTCAGGAGTTGGAGACTAGCCTGACCAACATGGTGAAACCCCATCTCTACTAAAAATACAAAAATTACCTGGGCGTGGTGGCGGGCACCTGTAATCCCAGCTACTTGGGGGGCTGAAGCAGGAGAATCGCTTGAACTTGGGAGGCAGAGGTTGCAGTGAGCTAAGACTGTGCCATTGCACTCCAACTGGGTAACGAGAGGAAAACTCCATCTCCACACACACACACACACACACAGACACACACACACACACACACACACCCCTAGACATGTATACACACACACAAAGGAAGATCCAGTAACTTGGAACCTTAGCCATGAGATAACAATACAAGCTTGGCGGTTTTACTTTGCCCCAAGAGGTAATCCAAGGAAGGCTGTGAACCAAAATTTTGGGTAAAGCAGTCTCCATGACAGTTTGAGTTTTAAAGGCCAAACCTCCCCAGACTCCAAGGAGCACTGGGGCCAAACAGTAGCAAAGGATCGTGTCACTTGTTAACCAGACCCTCCACTTAGAACTGCAGCACAAAGGCCTGGATACATGTAACACCATTCCACTTTCCCATTCAACAGTAAACTCCAGATTCCAAACAATGTTGGGGCCAAACAGCATTCATTGCAACTGCAAGAGTAAATTCTAAGGAGGGCCTAGTATTAGACCTCAGAACCTCTGCCAAGAGCATCCCCTTTGGGCAGGTTGAGGTCTGCAGGACTCCTGGAGCAACCTCCTGTGGGGTCCAATCTTGGAGTGCCAGATGTCTCTGACCTTAGGTGGGCACCGGTGCCACATGAAGATTTTCCCCTCCAGAGCCTACTATGAGCTTTAGAAGAATAGCCATAAACTGTAATGAGAACTGGATGCTGGGTGTGCCTTTTCCTTAGCCAGTTGAGTTTGATAAAGGAAAAATTTAGTGTAAGAAAAGAAGATTTAAGTCCCCTGAAAAATGGGTGAGTTTACTCCAAGCTGCGCCACATGTAGGGATCAGGGACCGTGTGCGGAAAAGATAAAGAGTCCACGGCAACTATAAACAGATGCTGAGGCCTCACGAGGTGGCTCACACCTGTAATGGCAGCACTTTGGGAGGCTGAGGCGGGGGGATTGCCCGAGGTCAGGAGTTTGAGACCAGCCTGGCCAACATGGTGAAGCCACATCTCTACTAAAAATACAAAAATTAGCCGGGCATGGTGGCGGGCGCCTGTATTCCCACCTACTCTGGAGGCTGAGGCAGGAGAACTGCTTGAACCTGGGAGGCAGAGGTTGCAGTGAGCTGAGATTGTGCCACTGCACTCCAGCCTGGGTGACAGAGTAAGACTCTGTCTCCAAAAACAAAAAACAAAAAAAAAAAACAGCTGCTGAAAGACTGAAAAAGAAAGAAAGGAAAAAAAAAAATGGAAAAAGACCCAGGTTTCTTAAGCGAACTGGGCGGTGGTAGTTAGGCTTCTCCACATGGAAACCCCTTAGTTTCACTGGCCATGACCAGAAACCTGCAGTTGCTTCCATGTTTAGGTGCTACCCACATGGGTCCTGGGTGGGAAAGGAAAAGAGAGAGGAGAGAGAGAGAGATTCCCCTGTATGGAGCAGAAAAGAAAAGGAGAAAGGAGAAAAAAAAATCCCAAACTTTGGGTTTACCTCTTCTTCCTGGCTGGCTTGCCAAAATATGTTAACTGTGGAGGGTGTCCAGGTTCTTGGCGTTATGAACAAAGAATTGGTCAAAATGCACAAACAAAGCAAGGAAGGAATGAAGGGTGTTATTGAAAATGAAAGTACACTCCACAATATAGGAGCGGGCTTGAGCATAGGGGCTCAAAGGCCCTGTTACAGAATATTTGAGAGTTTAAATACCCTCTAGAGGATTCCATTGGTTCCTTGGGGTATGCCGTATGTAGATGGAGAGGATGAAGTAAAGTTACAAAGTGTTTACTTGGCCTACACCCTATGGGGAGGCTATTTCCTGTCATAACTGAAGTGTGAATCGGCCTTATGTTCCCTGCCTCCAGACCCTATTTTCCTGCCTCACTGGTCTCAAGTGATCCACCTGCTTTGAGTTCCCAAAGTGTTGGGATTACAGGCGTCAACTGCCTTGCCTGGCAACATTTTCTTTTTTTGGGAGACAGGGTCTCACTCTGTTACCCATGCTGGAGTGTGTATACAGTCTTGAACTCTAGTATCTTGTATTTTAACCAGGCAAAAAACTTGTTCAAGTTTTGATAAGTTATTGTTTCACTTAGAATTAAAAAATCATGCTTTTATAGGCATGTAAAAAATTTAAAAGCTTGACAATTTAATGTTCACAAAATTGAGCTTAAGTTTCAGATTCTTTTTTTAATTTTTTTTTTTTTTGAGATGGAGTTTTGTTCTTGTTGCCCAGGCTTGAGTGCAGTGGCGCCATCTCGGCTCACCACAACCTCCGCCTCCCAGGTTCAAGCGATTCTCCTGCCTCAGCCTCCCAAGTAGCTGGGATTACAGGCATGCGCCACCACACCTGGCTAATTTTGTATTTTTAGTAGAGATGGGGTTTCACCATGTTGGCCAGGCTGGTCTCGATCTCCCGACCTCAGGTGATCCACCCGCCTCGGCCTCCCAAAGTGCTGGGATTATAGGTGTAAGCCACCACGCCCGGCCAAGTTTCAGATTCTTGATTTATAGTGGAATAATCCCTGTTAGGCTAATATATGCGTGTTCCTTAAGTGATATATTCTCCATACTAAATTGAAGAATTAGTATCATAAAGACTATGTAACATACATATTCAGATAGCTGATTTATAGTAATCACTCCTACTGGAGTTGAAATTGAGCCAATGACCTTAAGATTATTACTATACCATTTTCATTTGTTTGGTATATATATTTATAAGGTTTATATAAAAGCTGTGAAAAAGCAAAATTTGTTCTTAAGTCCAATATTGCCTGGAAACTGTTTTTGTCTTTTCTGTAGTCATTATCAAGTTTGTCAGCCACAATAATGTGAGGAATATGTAGAAAGCATCATAATGAATCTAGTCACATGAACATCTCTGTTCATCAAATGTCTATTTAGCATGTTTTTTTGTTAGATGCTGGAGATACAAAAATAATATTATTTCTCTGTTTAAGGAGTTGATAATTTGAGTGAGATAAGTACATCTACAAATAGGTAATGTCAGGTGGTAAGTGCTGTGTTACTCACTTTCAAACAAAGTATTAAAGGAGCTTTATGAGCATTAAGGAATAATTAGTTCTGCCAAGGGGTTGGGGTAAGAATGGGAAAAATTATGAATGCCAGGGAAGGCCTAAGGCCTAATACAAGAGGAGATAACTACTGAGCTCCTAGAATTATTAGGTTTTACTAGGGGGAGTAGGGCTTTTCATATGTAGGAAAGTATATAGTACAGTGGTTAAGAACACAGATACTTGGAGTTGGACTGATTTGTTTTGGAACTGGCCCCTGTAGTTTGTTGGGGAGGTTACTGGAACTTGATGAAGTGCTTAACTAGTACCAGACACACACTAGACATTCATAAAGTGAAAGCTGCTGCTGCCACTGTTATTCTTACTTATATTATTATTAAACAATAAGCAAAGCCAGAGCAGTATGGAAATATATAATGTTGTTTTCTGAGACTCTTGTAATATGACTGCAAGTAGGATATGTGTATATTAGGGAATGGTTTGGACTATTGGGAAGTACAGTGGAAAAGTAGCATGGTAGTCGTGGTTGGTCTTCACCTAGGTCTCCTTTCTTTTTTTTATTTTAAGTTAATTTTATTTTTTTTCTTGGTAGAGACATTGTCTTACTATGTTGCCCAGACTAGTCTCAAACTCCTGAGTTCAAGTAATTCTCCCACCTCAGCCTCCCAAAGTGCTGGAATTACAGGCATGAGCCACTGCACCTATCTTAAGTCCCCTTTAATGGCTGATGTACCCCCCAAGCCTCCGTGAGTGTTGGCTGCTAATGACCTATAGCGCCCCCTTTCTCTAGAGTATTGTCCTCTGCCAAGCAGCCTTCTTGCTTAGGTGGATTTTCCGTATCCCACCCTATAACCAATGATTGACAGATAAGAAGATACAAAAGGTCAGGCCCTTTGTGTCAAAGCAATGCCAACTATATGGTATAATTTATGCTCCAGAGTGCCCTGTGGGAGCTGAGACTCTGTCCCTACTTAGCTTATTTCCCCTGCTCTATTCTACTGTACTCACTCCCCTTCTAATAAAATTCCCTCAATAAATAGCTTGCACAAGAATCCCTGTCTCGATCCTTCAGTCCCTATCTACTTCTGTGGATCCTAAGATTTGGGGCTAGATCGGAAAGTCCTTGAATACTTGCCTTAGAATCCTATAAGTGCTGTCTTATAGGCATTGGAAACCTAATGCATTTTAAAAGGATCATTCTAGTAAAGAGGGACGTGGAAAGTGGCTAGAAGCCTACGATGGGAACTTTCTATCATCTAAGTAAAGGATGATAAATGCCTTAATCATTTATCATTGATTAAGGTTGGGGAGGTGAGATATAAGAGTCATTTGTAGGGATTGGGGAAGAACTGAGAAGTCATAGGTAATTTGAATGTGGGGAGAAGGAATAAAAAACCTTCTAGACTGGATGACTTGGCAAATAGTTGTGTCAATCAGCAAAATTGGACTCGTAGGAAGAGGTAGTTTTGGAGAAGGTTAATGAGTTCAGTTTGAATTTAAGTTACCTTGTTGAATGTCATAGATGGAAATGTACCGTAAGTAGGTAGAAATATCTGTCTGCAGTATGGAAGGTGAAGTCAGGTTGACAACATGAAGGTACAGAATGGACATCCCTAATCTGAAAATAAAAAGTCTGAAATGCTCGAAAATCCAAAACTTTTGAGCAACAACATGACAGTCAAAGGAAATGCCCGTTGGAGCATTTTTGATACTGGATTAGGTATGCTCACCTGGTTAAGTATAATGCAAATATTCTAAATTTAAAAAAAAATCTGAAATTTGAAATACTTCTCAACTCAAGCATTTAGGATGAGGGATACTCAACCTGTAGTTGTTTAAGTTATGAGGGAATATGGGGCCGAAGACAAAACGATGGGAATTCCATTTTATCATCTGGAACGTTTTCAGCCGCAAGTAACAAAATTGAACAAGCTACTTTAAGAGTAAAGGGGATTGGCCAGCTCGGCGTGGTGGCTCACACCTGTAATCTCAGCACTTTGGGGGGCTGAGGTGGGAGGATTGCTTGTCCCCAGGAGTTCAAGACCAGCCTGAGCAACATAGGGAGACCCCATCTCTACAAAAATAATAAAAGAAATCAGCTGGGCGTGGTGGTGCGTGTTTGTTGTCCCAGCTACTTGGAAGGCTGTGGTGGGAGGATTGCCTGAGCCTGGGAGGTCGAGGCTGTGGTGAACTATGATTGTGTAACTGCAGTCTAGCCTGGACGACAGAGTGAGACCTTGACTCAAAAAAAGTAAAGGGGATTTATTAGTTTAGTATGTAAAATTCCAGTGGTAGGGTGGGATTCAGGGTTTTTTGATGAGGATTCTGACTCCATTTTCCTGTGATTATTTTTGTCCTGCCACCTTCTTGAGTCAGCTTTGTTCTGAATCTTGCTTTCCTCATGGAGGTAAAGTGACTCCAGTGATTGCAAGATTCCATCAGCAAGCTGCATATTCTAGGAGAGAGCATCTATGTTCCTGAATTCCTGGCTGAAGTCCTAAGCTTTGAGCTGATTAATCAGTTTTGACATAGGGCATTGTTACCAAGCAAAAGAGACCCCTCTAATTGGTTAAGACCAGTCAGGGGTTATCCATGAAGATGGGTTAGTCTAACCAAAAGGGCATGGCTGCTATACTAGGAGGAGAGTGGATGTTTGCAAGGAAAGCACAAAGTTCACTCTTATCTATCATCCATCATAAAGGAAAGAGCCAGTGAAAAACAGGGAAATGGTAAGAGAGATTAAAAGAGGGCCTTAGAAAATACCTCAGCCCAGAGTAGAGTTTTGAAGAGTGGAAAGGATTGTTTTGTTTTGTTTTCTGTTTGTTTTTTGAGACAGGGTCTGGCTCTGTTGCTCAGGCTGGAGTGCAGTGGTGCCCTTCTGGCTCACTGCAGCCCTGAACTCCTGGGCTCAAGTGATTCTCTCACATCAGCCTCCAGAGTAGCTGGCACTACAGGCATAAATGGAAAGGGTTTTGAAGAAGAAGGACTAAAACAGTGTCAATTCAAACAGCCTTTGGATTTGGTGGAGACCACCAGTGACCTTAGAACAATGCCTACAGTCTGGAGGAGTAAGAATCAGATGGTGTGTTGGTGATGAACAAATATATGCCAATGATATAGAAGCAGCAAATGTATATATTTTTCTTTCTCTCTTTTTTTTTTTTTAAAAGAAATTAGTAAATAGAAGGCAGCAGTTTAAGGAATAACTGGATTAAGGGCGGTTAAAAAGTAAATTGTAAAAAAAAGATTGTGAAAGACTTTCTGCTCTTGTTTGCTGGATGAAGAGAATGAGTTTATGGCTTGAGTCAGGCAGTCTTGGTTTGACCTCTGGCTCTAAAGACAGCTTCCTCTATGGCCCTGAACAAGCTACTCAGTTTTCTCAGCTTCTGATTAGTGATGAACATAATAAACATTTCATAGGAAAGCTATAAGGGTTAAGTAAGATAATGTAATTGTGGAAGAGATTTGTCACCTAACCTGTTACACAAATATTAGTTGATAGTAAACACATTGTTTATTTAAACCCTATCTTCTCATAAAAGAATGTAAGTTATTTTAAAAATAATAGTATGTATAGCTGAAAGGTATGTAGAGTTGAGAAAGGGGAAAGGCAAGTGAAAGAGGAGAGAGAGAGAAGAATGAGAATATGAATGAATTAATAAAGCATGACCCCAGTTCAAAAACAGTTATTCCTCTTAGCATCCTATGTAACTGTGCAAAGCCAAAAGCCCTTAGATTTGACATAATTTTTGCAAGCAGTATTTTGTGTGGCCCCAGAGAGAGGCCTCTTGTTGACTTCCATATATCCAGTTTCAGTTCCTTTTGTAATAAAAAGAAAGGAACATGGTACACAAAGGTTATTGTTTAGGTTATCAAGATTACCTTTATTTGAAGTTGTTGCAAATAGTAGCAATAGTGATAATAATGTTTAATAGTGATAATAGCAGTAGCAGTTGCTGTCATTTTATATATCCCTAAGCTAGTGTATGATTGATTTTAGCTTTGTCTGACTCTAAAAATATTAGCCACATTCTAGTCTAATTCTAAAATTCTTTGATCATACATTCTTATTAGTTAAGTTGGTAGATCTTTTATAGTAATTAAATAGAATTTTATTCCTGTATATTTATTTCTTAGGTAGAACAGTATCACATTCTATGCTTCATTGTAAGCAGTCCTGCCGGGCGCAGTGGCTCACGCCTGTAATCCCAGCACTTTGGGAGGCCAAGATGGGTGGATCTCCTGAGGTCAGGAGTTCGAGACCAGCCTGGCCAACATGGTGAAACCCTGTCTCTACTAAAAATACAAAAATTAGCTGGGCATCATGGCGGGCACCTGTAATCCCAGCTACTCAGGAGGCTAAGACAGAAGAATCACTTGAACCCAGAAGGCAGAGGTTGCAGTGAGCCGAGATCATGCCATTGCACTCCAGCCTTGGGTAACAAGAGCAAAACTCTGTCTCAAAAAAAAAAAAAAAAAAAAAAGAAACAAACAAAAAAAACATTTGAAGCAGTCTGATGTTTTCAACTACACAGGGAGAATAAGAGTACTTACTTTATATGGTGATAGTAAAGATAGAATGAGCTAAAAACAAAATAAAACAAAACCAGCTTTGAGTGGTGCCAGGCATGGTTGTTAGTGGCTAGTATTATCATTCTTGTTTTTTTTTATCAGTGCTTGATATAAATGAGAAAGCACTAAGTGAATGGGTACTTCAGCATAAAAGAGTTGTTGAAAACATGTGGAGATTTAGTTTTGAATAAATTAATAAGTTTCCTTAACTACAACTCAGATTCCATGCTGGTTTCCATTGTGGGGATGGCACTATACACAGGATACGTCTTCATGCCCCAGCACATCATGGCGATATTGCACTACTTTGAAATTGTACAATGACCAAGATGCGACTAGGATCAGAGGTTCCTTGGGGAAGACCCACCCTACGAAGTTGGAATGAGACCATCAGATGTGATAAGAAACTCTTCTAGATGTCAACATAACCAACCTTATAAAGACTAAAATTCATGAGTAGAACAGGAAAATCATCCTGACTCATGTGTTGTGTTCTTTATTTTTAATTTTCAAAGAGGCTCTTGTATAGCAGTTTTTGTCTATTTTAACATTGTAGTCATTTGTACTTTGATATCAGTATTTTCTTAACCTTTGTGACTGTTTCAATATTACCCCCGTGAAAGCTTTTCTTAATGTAACTTTGAGTACATTTTAATTGCCTTCTATTTTTAAAACTCAGAATCATTAGTTGGGCTTTACTGTTCTTGCTATTGTATGGCATATACATCTGCCTGGATATATTTCTACTCTTGACCAAAGTTTTGTAAAGAACAATATAAGATTTCGGGTAGGGGTATGGGGAGGGAAGATATTTTATTGAGAACTACTTACAAAAGATTTATCTGTAAGCTTGAACTCAGGAGTACAGTTTTAGCTATCTAGACTCTAACAGCTTTTGCTTTAAAATTATTAAAGTGTTTCTTAATGAAAAAGAAAAGATCTTGCTAAAGTTAAAATAAGGAACATTTCACCTTTTAAATATTTAATTCTTATGTGGACTTATTTCCAGAAAACTTTGGTGATAATTCTTGAGACAAAAGGTGGTTAAGTAGCATTATTATGTAATGCTTATATACCATAGAGTTTTTAATAGAAGAGAAATCCATTTCCTCCGAGGGACACTATTAACAATGTACTTCCTTAAATTTAGTTTAATGATTGTAATGGGTGCTGCATTTGCACATTGCATTAAGTTATGATGAGACGAATTGTTGTTAAAAATTATAGCAAAAAGAAATGTAAACTTGGTTAAAATCCTTTCACTCTTTGTATTTTTTTTTTTAAGGTTTTTATTCCTTAAATGTAAAATGACTACCTAATTTTTTGATGTAAATACATTAAATTCAAAGAGAAAAAAATCAGCTGATGTAGCAGTATATCTTTTCCTTGATGGTTAAATATTGATCTAGTATTTATATTGCTGAATTATTTTCTGTGGAGGACCAGATAAGCAGTAAGTATGTCTTATCCTATATGTTTTGCAACATAAAAATATTGCTAATTAAAAAGAATTAGGCAATTATGTGTGTTGCTGGGTTGTTTTTTTTTTTTTTTTTTTTTTTTGAGACGGAGTCTTGCCCTGTCGCCCAGGATGGAGTGCAACAGCATGATCTCGGTTCACTGCAACCTCCATCTCCTGGGATCAAGTGATTCTCCTGCCTCAGCCTCCTGAATAGCTGGGATTACAGGCACCTGCCACCATGCCTGGCTAATTTTTTGTATCTGTAGTAGAGACGGGGTTTCACTGTGTTGGCCAGGATGGTCTCAAACTCCTGACCTCCTGATCCACCTGCCTCGGCCTCCCAAAGTGCTGGGTTTACAGGTGTGAGCCACCGCGCCTGGCCAAAATTGAGGTATTTTTTGCCCTACGTTTTAAGGACTAGACTTTTGAAGTATTTTATAGTCTAGAGGTCTCAAGTAATATATATGTGTTTAATATTTTTAGAGTCAATTGATACCACAATTAGATAGGAGTAGTGAGAATAATATGGAATTACTTGGTTTGAAGTAGTTAAAAATTGGATATGGTTGTATCTGAGCTGTAGTCATATTATCTCAAGAAAAATAATACGAGGATTTAACGTAAGATTTGTTCTATTAATGCCCCAATTGGCTTTCCTCTACTATCCCCCATAGAGAACCACTAACATGTGGATGTCTAATATTCCTCTGGTGAGTTGAAGGCAGGAGAAGTTGAGAATCATTAGTTTCAGTGGGTATCCAGGTGACCTATCCTGGCCCTCTACTCAGAAACCTGCAATTTGTCTTCACTCTGAGATTCATTAAATTGCTGTTGTATAACTGATGGTTATTATGAACACTGACCTGTGAGACATATGGAAGATAAAGTTTAGTCTTACAGGAAATCTTGAGGAGAGTCAAAAGAGAAATGGGAGATGTCTCTTGAGAGGTGATCAGAGAAGTTTATGCTCACTGTCTGATGCAAATGTCTGGTCTATTTGTTAGTAAATAACAAACAGGGAAATCATTTTCACTTTTTGTTAAAAATAAGGTATTTACAAGCATACCTTGTAGTTATTGTGGGTTCAGTTTCAGACCACTGCAATAAAGTGAATATCTCAATAAAGTGAGTCACATGAAGTTTTTTGGTTTTCCCCTGCATATAAAAGTTACATTTACACCATCCCGTAGTCTATTAAGTGTGCAGTAGCATTATGGCTAAAAAAAAAAAAAAAAACACCACAATGTACCTATCTTAAAGAATTATTTATTGCTGAAAAAAGCTAATGATTATTTGAGCCTTCAACAAGTCATAATTTTTTGTTGGTGGAGGGTCTTGCCTTGATGTTGATGGCTGCTGACTGATCTGGGTCATGGTTGCGGAAAGTTGGGGTGGCTATGGCAATTTTTAAAAATAAGACAACAATAAAGTTTGCTGCATTGATCAACTCTTCATTCATGAAAGATTTCTCTGTAGCATGTAAGCTATTTGATAGCCTTTTACCCACAATGGAACTTCCTCCAAAACTGGAAGCAATCCTTTCAAACCCTGCTGCTGCTTTATCAACTAAGTTTATAAAATATCCTAAGTCCTTCGTTGTAATTTCAACAATGTTCATAGCACCTTCACCAGGTGTATATGCCATCTCAAGAAACCACTTTCTTTGCTCATCCATAAAAGGCAAAACCTTGTCTGTTCAAGTTTTACCGTGAGATTGCAGTAATTCACTCACATCATCAGGCTCCATATGTAGTTCTCTTGCTATTTTTAGCACATCTACAGTTAACTTCCTCCACTGAAATTTTGAACCCCTCCAAGTCATCCATAAAAGTTGGAATCAACTTTGCAACTCCTGTTACTGTTAATATTTTGACCTCCTCCCATGAATCATAAATCTTTTATTATAATGGCATCTAGAATGGTGAATCATTTCTGGAAGGTTTTCAATTGACTGCCTAGGTCCATCAGAGTAATTACTACCTATGGCAGCTATAGCCTTACAAAATGTATTTCTTAAATAATAAAGACCTCAAAGTCAAGGTAAATCCTTGATCCATGGGCCACAGAATGGATGCTATGTTGGCAGGCATGGAAATGATATTAATCTCCGTGTACATCTCTATCAGAGCTCTTGGGTGACTAGATGCATTGTTAATGACCAGTAATATTTTGAAGAGAATCTTCAAAATAGTAGTAGGTCTCAACGGTGGGCTTAAAATATTTGGTAAACCATGTCGTAAACAAATGTACTGTCACCAGTCTTTATTGCAAAGTTCCATTAATAGAACACAGGCAGAGTAGATTTAACATAATTCTTTTTTTTTTTTTTTTTTGATACAGAGTCTCTGTCACCAGGCTGGAGTGCAGTGGTGTGATCTCGTTTCACTGCAGCCACTGCCTCCCGGGTTCAGGCGGTTCTCCTGCCTCAGCCTCCCGAGTAGCTGGGACTACAGGTGCGTACCACTGCACCCAGCTAATTTTTGTATTTTTAGTAGAGACGGGGTTTCACCGTGTTGGCCAGGATGGTCTCAATCTCTTGACCTTGTGATCTGTCCACCTCGGCCTCCCAAAATGCTGGGATTACAGGCATGAGCCACCACGCCCGGCCTGATTTAGCATAATTCTTAAGGGCCCTAGGATTTTTGGAATGGTAAATAAACATTAGTTTCAACTTAAAGTTACCAGCTGCATTAACCCCTAACAAGAGTCAGCCTTTGAAGTTTTGAAGCCAGGCATTAACTTCTCTCTAGCTATGTAAATTCTAGAGGGTGTCTTCCAATATAAGGCTGTTTTGTCTACAGTGAAAATCTTATTTAGTATAGCCATCTTCATCAATGATCTTAGCCGTAGCTGCATTATTTGCCACATCTTCCAAATCAGCATTTGCTGCTTCACCTTGCATCTTACGAAGATGACTTCTTTCCTTAAACCTCATGAACCAACTTACACTAGCTTCAAACTTTTCTTCTTCAGCTACCTCACCTCTCTCAGCCTTCGTAGAATTGAAGAGAGTTAGGGCCTTGCTCTGGATTAGGCTTTAGCTTAAGGGAATATTGTGGCTGGTTTGATGTTTTATCCAGACCACTAAAACTTTATTTATTTTCAGCAGTAAGTCTGTAATACTTTCTTGCGATTTGTGTGTTCACAGGAGTAGCATTTCTAGCTTTAAAACAATTTATTATTATTTTTCCCTATCAGCAGCCTGGAACATTTCTAGCTTTTGATTTAAAGTGAGAAATGTGGCCAGGCACAGTGGCTTGTGTCTGTAATCTCAGCACTTTGGGAGGCTGAGGCGGGAGGATGGCTTGAGCCCAGGAGTTAGAGACCACCCTGGGCAACATGGCACGACCCCATCTCTACAAAAACTTAAAGAAAAAAAATTAACCAGGCGTGGTAGTGTACACCTGTAGTCACAGCAAGTTGGGAGGCTGAGATGGGAGGATCGCTTGAGCCTGGGAGGTCGAGGCTGTGGTCAGCCACGATCACACCACTGCACTCCAGCCTGGGCGACAGAGTGAGACCCCATCTCAAAAAATAATAAATAGATGTGTGACTCTTATTTTCATGTGAACATTTAGAGGCCATTGTAGGGTTATTAATTGGTCTAATTTCAATAGTGTTACGTCTCAGGGAATGAGGAACCCTGCGGGGAGAGAGACACAGAAGAACTGCTGGTCAGTGGAGCAGGCAGAACATACACAACATTTATCAATTAAGTTCACCTGTTAAATAGGGATGGTTTGTGGCACCCCAAAACAATAACATCACAGATCACCATAACGGATATAATAATAATGGAAAAGTTTGAAATGTTGCAGGAATTACCAAAATGTGACACAGAGATATGAAATGAGCACTCGAGGCTGGAAAAATGGTGCCATAGACTCGCAGGGTTGATTGAGAGCATTGCTACGAACCTTCATCATGTAAAAAATGCACTGTCTGAAGCACAACAAAGTGATGTGCAACAAAACGAGGTATGGCGAATTAGATGATTCTCCATGGACCACTAGTGTTTCTGTATATCTTATAAGCAGATGTACTGACTGCATAATTTTTCAAGGATGTTTATATGATAGAGAAGATAGAGATAGTATCTCCCTCCAAAATGAAGGGCAGGTATATTTAGAGCCTTGGAAGATAGAGAGTGCCTCTTTCTGGACCAAACGGCATTATAAAAGCTTTATGTTCCCTATGCTCAGGGTTCCTTTCCTGTATTGCAACCATCTGCACATACAGATATCACCTGGTCTTTGCATTGCCCTGTGGGAACTGGGGCTTGGGAACCAGAACAAGAAAATGTTGATATTTTGACTATTTCTGTGAGTAATAAAGTTCTTTGTCTCTAACCCTGAATCTCTTGTCTTCTGCTAGCATCTACAAAGCTGTCAGACTAGCTTGCAAGTAGAGTAGAATCTCAGACTCTTCATAGTTTTTGGTAGTTTAGGTGATGAGGATGGGATGCTGGCAGATGTGGTCTTCTGGAAGAGGAGGGATAATGGACCCACAAACTAGGTTTGAAGATGAGACAACTTGGATCAAGAGGTAATGCATTTGCCTAAGTATTGGGTGAGTTAAGAGAATAAGGATCCCTAATATCCTACTTGTTAATTAATAGTTAGGGGCTGTGTGGTGAGAAGTAGGATGAAAACAGCAGCCTAAATTGTGCCTCAGTTGTTACTCTCTTCTGGGCAGATAGAAAAAGGGATCTTATGACAATGGGACAACAGGTGCCATGGTCTTGGACTAGGGGCCGTGGTAGCTATGGCTACTAAGCTAAAGAATCCCCAAAATGGAAATAAATAATGTGAGCAGTGAGGAGGTGCTATTCAATACAGACATTTGGGTGGTCCAAAAACCTCAGAAGCTCATTCAGATGAGCCGTGAGTGAGGGCCACTTGAAATTGAATGCAAGGCCTCAATTTTCTCAAAGAAAACTGCTCTTCTTCTGTGCCTTTGACCTTTTCTTTGCCTCCTACCCTGACTTCAGCTTTGTTAAGGAGAAAGATAATTAAGAGTGAGACCTAGCCAGGCGCAATATCTCATGCCTATAATCCCCGTACTTAGGGAGGCGGAGGTGGGCAGATCACTTGAGTTCAGGAGTGAAAGACCAGTCTGAACAATGTGGTGAAACCCCGTCTCTACAAAAAATACAAAAATTAGCCAAGCATGGTGGTACACACATGTAGTCCCAGCTACTTGGGAGGCTAAGGTGGGAGGATTGCTTGAGCCCAGGAGGTTGAGGTTGCAGTGAGCAGTCTTTGCACCGCTGCACTCCAGCCTGGGTGACAAAGCAAGACCCTGTCTCAAAAAAAAAAAAAAAAAAAAAAAAATCCAATATGCACTTATGCACTTATGCAGTTGCTTGAATATGGTGGGGAACTGTGGAGGAAAAAAATTCAAACTTTATGGTGCTGTTGCATGTAACTATTCAAGGCATGAGTCTTTGCAGCCGCTTGGAAAAAAGGGGCACCTTAATTCAACTGATGGGATTTGGGCAATTTTTGCAGTAAAGAGAAATTAAGTGACCCTGTTGCAAGTGGCCCTTTGGGTCTGTTTAGTGTTCTGTTGTAGCTTCCACTGATGAATATATAATTGGTATCAATGTTTTACATGATTGTAATTTGAATGCTTATAAGTGCCAGAGGTGATTCTACTGATTGGGAAGAGATGCTGTATTAGTCTGTTTTCATACTGCTGATAAAGACATACCTGAGGCTCAGAAATTTACAAAAAAAAAGAGATTTAATTGGACTTAGAGTTCCACATGGCTGGGGAGGCCTCACAATCATGGCAGAAGGTGAAAGGCACGTTTCACATGGCGGCAGACAAGAGAAGAAAGCTTGCGCAGCGAAAATCCCCCTAATATAATCATCGGATCTCATGAGACTTATTCACTATCACAAGAACAGCACAGGAAAGACCTGCCCCCATGATTCAATTACCTCCCACTGGGTCCCTCCCACTACACGTGGGAATTCAAGATGAGATTTTGGTGGGGACAGAGCCAAACCATATCATTCTGCCCCTGGCCTCTCCCAAATCTCATGTCCTCACATTTCAAAACCAGTCATGCCTTCCCAACAGTCCCCCAAAGATTTAACTCATTTCAGCATTAACTCAAAAGTCCACAGTCCAAAGTCTCATCTGAGACAAAGCAAGTCCCTTCTGCCTATGAGCCTGTAAAATGAAAAGCAAGTTAGTTAGTTCCTAGATACAACGGAGGTAAAGACATTGGGTAAATACAGTCATTTCAAATGGGAGAAATTGGCCAAAACAAAAGGGCTACAGGCCCCATGCAAGTCTGAAATCCAGCAGGGCAGTCAAATCTTAAAGCTTCAAAATGATCTCCTTTGACTCCATGTCTCACATCCAGGTCATGCTGATGCAAGAGATGGGCACTCCCATGGTCTTGGGCAGCTCCATCCCTGTGGCTTTGCAGGGTACAAACTCCCTCTTGGCTGCTTTCACGGGCTGGCATTGAGTGTCTGCAGCTTTTCCAGGCACACGGTGCAAGCTGTTGGTGGATCTACCATTCTGGCATCTGAAGGATGGTGGCCCTCTTCTCACAGCTCCACTAGGCAGTGCCCCAGTAGGGACTTTGTGTGGGGGCTCTGACCGCACATTTCCCTTCTGCACTGCCCTAGGAGAGGTTCTCCATGAGGGCCCCGACCCAGAAGCAAACCTGCCTGGGCATCAGGAGTTTCCATACAGCCTCTGAAATCTAGGTGGAGGTTCCCAAACCCTAATTCTTGGCTTCTGTGCACTCACAGGCTCAACACCATGTGGAAGCTGCTGACACTTGGGGCTTGCACCCTCTGAAGCCATGGCTTGAGCTCTACGTTTGTCCCTTTTAGCCATGGCTAGTGTGGCTGGGATGCAGGGTACCAAATCCCCAGACTTGGTTAAGCTTCAAACTGATGATATTCATTGAGTTGCTGCCACTGTTCAGCCTCAGTGCCAGCTCTGCCGAGCCAAACATGGGTGGGGTTGCTCCATTCCCTTTGCAGAACTCAAGGCTATTCTCATATCTCTGGCCAGTGTTCCTTTTGATAAAGTTTGTTATATTTTTACTGACCTCTGGGCTATAGCCAAAGGCCTGGGAGTTTAGTCCGTCACTTGGAAAACTACAGATTGGTAGATTAAAGACACCCTCTCTGGGGCTGCAAAATGTGGTAATGAATCAGTTAAGCTGTTGGGTCACTCATGTAGATGTCTATAGTAAGGGCCAGTTCTCTGGTATCAAGCTGCTGATCGAGACTGCACTGTCCAGATTGCTCCCATTTCTGACTAGATCCGTCATTGTACTGGACATGATGACCTATCTACCACTGTAGGTTTGGCATAAAATAAAGAAAAAGACCGTTTCTAATGCAGAAGCTACCTAAAAGGCAGACTTGTGAAAGTGTTGCAGTGAGGGGGGTCACATAGCATGAGCCATCACCTCCATCTCCCCACACCTTGTTCTTGGCCGATTGACTACATTAGACTTCCGATCTCTTCTCAGGGCTACCCATTGTGCTGCAATGCTGTTGATACTTTTTCAATGACGATTACACAAGGGGGAGTTTCACTGCACAAGCTCTCTTCTCTTGTCTGCCACCAGGTGAAACGTGCCTTTCACCTTCCTTTCAACACAATATTGCTGTTTCAACCCGATCAGCAGATTCCAGCTATAATATTGTAGCCCTCGAAACTAATCTGTGTCATGTGTTTGGCCTTCTGGGCCTTTGCAGCTTGACAATAGAGTGAGTTTTTTTTTTTTTTTTTTCTTTTACAAAAGCTATTCAACAAAGTGCTGACAGTCAAGGTATTTGATGGACTTTCCATACTCCCTACCGTTCACAGGCATCTGATATTGAATACTGGAATGGCCTCTTAAAAAATCAATTCAAATAGAATTTTACTCTAGCCCTCTCTTCTCCTTCTGGGCCATGTACCTTAACTAGGCAGTTTGGTCACTGAATGTGGCTATGCTCAGAAAGAGATCACCTCTCAGCCACTTCCTGGTTAATGATCAGGATGACCTATTGCTATTTTAAAATTTGGATTCCTCCCTGTTAGAAATAAACTGCTTGTTCCTTGGTGCCACAAAGAAATAGCACTTGAACATAAATTTAATTTTCTCAGCAAGACAATTTTTACTTCTATAGAAGGGTGTGACTCACGAATGGAGTAATGGTGAGAGGACACCTGAATAAGAGAGGGGAAGGGGTTCTTACTCTTGATGCAGGTAGCCCCTACTGCTCTGTCATTCCCCTATTGGCTAGGGTTGGACTATACAGTCTAAGCTAATTCTGATCGGCTATTTTAAAGAGAGCAGGGGTATGAGCCAGAGTGGCGGGGTGAGTAGTTTGGCAGGAAGGCCAGTTAGGAACAGGGAACTAAAGGTGACTTAGGCCAGATCAGGTGACCAGGGGTGACTCAGGTCAAAGCAGGTGACTGGGATGAGTCAGGACGGAGCAGGTGACCAGGGGAACAGATGTGAACTACTGATTAAAACTGGTGGGAAAGGTTTTTTACTGAAACTATGAGGAAGTTAAACTTTAAAATGGAGGACAAAGAACTGAACATACTGACATAATGATTCTTTAAAGAGAAATTTGGAACTCATTGTATCCAACACTTCCTGACCATGCTGCTTTTCTGTTCACTAATGGCAGTCCCAGGACAGTGGGTTGGTAGCCCAGCCAGAAAGAGGCCTAGGGATTTCAACTTAATTCTGGCTCAGTCCCCTGGATTCTCTAGTTGAGTTGCTGTGAGTCTATATCATGAGGTTAATCACCACTTGGTTGAGTACATTTGCTTCATAAGTCACCCAGTGGCTCATGCAGGCCTAAGTAGGTGGCGTGAGTCTCCGTAAGTTTTATAAAATTGCCTTATCCCTTTTGTACCTGACTCTTTTGGATGAAAGGTCTGGGTATGAGTAGAGATGATTGGAAAAAGGTGAATGATAACTATTGGAATAGGACAAGCTGATTTTACAGTGATGGAGAGAAAGCAACTCCAATACATGAGGGGAGAATATCTTAGATGCCGGGAGGGGGAAGAAGGATCTCTAATAATATCCTTCAGAGCCACCCCTGGGTCTTTCCTCAGGAAGAAAAAATGCCCAGATGCAGCTCTCCAAAACTGTTGCAAACACTATAAATGGTGAAACTGCTGAATCGGCCATCCCCCACGATGGTGCTGACCATGATTTTGATTGTCATTCCCCTTCACCTTAGCAAGAATCTATCAGATAAAGCAAAGGATTGCCCCATTTTCTATATCTCCCATGCAAGACATTGGTTAACACCGCTGGATGTCTTCCTCACCTCCCTTCCCATAGCTATTGCTTAGTCATTCCGTGGGGTGAATGAGCAACACCTGTCTGATGGCATAGATAATTAGGGCAGTTTGGACTGACAGCCCTCAGGCAATTTCTGCAAAAAACAGGGACTAGCCTCAATTATTCAAACTGAACCAGGAACCCTAAGGCTTACCAGCTTGCCAAGAGGCCAAGTTGGAGGAACTGTCAGACTATGTCCTCTGAATGATGTATGTCCCACTTAGGGAGACCAACAACACTTTCTTTCCAGGGGCACTCTGTGTGCCCTCAGGTCTTTATTTCCTGTGTGGAATCCAGGAGTTATTTTGTCTCCCCTAAAAACACCCTTAGGGGTAATCATAAGATCCCTTTAAGTGTTTAAGGAAGCACCACTGACAGATCATGTGGCCCTCAGATGACCACAGAGATCTCTCCAAAATGAGGCTTTTCTTAGGTAATGGAGAGATCTCTGCAGTAAGACAACAGATTCTTAGGCTGGGCATGGTGGCTCATGCCTGTAATCCCAGCACTTTGGGAGGCCAAGGTGGGCAGATCACTTGAGGTCAGGAGTTTGAGACCAGACTGGCCAACATGGTGAAACCCCGTCTCTACTAAAAATACAAAAACCAGCTGGCCATGGTGGCATGCGCCTGTAATCCCAACTACTCGGGAGGCTGAGGCAGGAGAATTACTTGAACCTGGGAGGTGGAGGTTGCATTGTGCCGAGATGGTTCCACTGAACTTCAGCCTGGGTGACAGAGTGAGACTCGGTCTCAAAAAAAAAGAAAAAAAAAAAGAATCAAACATATTCGTTATTTATGTATACTGTGCTGGCAGTTATCCCTATAACAGTAGTCATCCAATTAGAAAAGTGAAGTGGTAAAAATTTCACTGAAGTTTTCAGTGACATGCCTGGACCCTGAAAGGAAAAGCAGGTCAGCCTCAGCTCACTAGCCATGGTTGTTATGAATGAAATAATTGCCCCAGACTTTCTTCTCAGGCGAAGTCTGTGCAATCTCTGCTCTATCTTGCTGTGCCAGGATTAATGCCTTAGGCCAAGTGAAAAGGTCAATATAGAAACAAAGAGAAAGCCATTTGGCTTTCTAAGTAAACCATGATGGTGTATGGGATT
The DNA here is from genome assembly GCF_029289425.2 of Pan paniscus. Taxonomy (NCBI): domain Eukaryota; kingdom Metazoa; phylum Chordata; class Mammalia; order Primates; family Hominidae; genus Pan; species Pan paniscus. The sequence continues at coordinate 35,741,352 of NC_073264.2, read as the reverse complement.
TGTTAAGCTGATTGGGACCAGGACCCTGGGGGCCATGGCTGAGGTTAATACTGCAGGATGGCCTCATCTTGCTGTACAAAGTGCTGTTGATAAGAGCCTTAATTAAATGCTGTGTGAGACAAATGGATTTGGTCCCAGCCTCTGTTAAATTAATTAGAGTGGCTGATGGAGTGGCATAATATGGGAAAAATTTCCAGGAGCCACCACTGTATGGAAACTATACAGTCTTATGGCTATTGTTGGGAAGAAATTCTCTCTGAGTCTTTTGCATGTCTGCATGTCTTGTGAACAGTGGCACTGATTGTCTTTTTTCCATACTATCTCCTCAAAGAAGCTTGTATAGGAAACAGCCTTGGAAGACAGATAGTGTCGCCTTCCAGAAGAAGGAGCAGGTTTGCTTAGAGACTTAGAAGACAGATATAATGTCTACCTCTGAAACAAATGGCAGGCATACTTACTGTTTAGTATAAAAAGATTAGGGTTCTTTAAGCTTGGGGTTCTCTCCTGCAATGAAACCCATTGCATGTGTAGATGTCCTCTTTGTGCTACACTGTGGGGTTTGGAGCATACAAGAAAATGCTAGTACTCTAGCTACAGAACTTTGGGAGGCTGAGGCGAGCAGATAGATTGAGCCCAGGTGTTCGAGACCAACCTGAGAAAAATGATGAAAACCCATCTCTACCAAAAAAACAAACAAAATAACCACCAAAATTAACCCCTCTGAGGTGGGAGGATGGTTTCAGCCCAGGAAGCAGTGAGCTGAGATCATGCCACTGCACTCCAGCCTGGGCAACACAGCCAGACTCTGTCTCAAAAAGAAAATTACATATCTTGTTTTTGGTATCTAGTACCTAATTTATTATTTGTTGTCATTCCATAACAAAAATAGAAATAGCTTTATTTTTCTTAATTTTAAAATAATATGAGCTTATTGTAAAGTAAATTTCAGAAAAATTGGATGGTACCTATTACACTTTGTTAAAATCATATTAATATTGTAATAATTACTTATTGTTGAGAACTATTATGTGCAAGTGGTTTACACACAGAATGTAGCCCTGTGTGGTAGGTGTCATCTTTCTTTTTTTTTTTTTTGAGACAGAGTCTTGCTCTGTCACCTAGGCTGGAGTGCAGTGGCGCGATCTCGGCTCACTGCAAGTTCCGCCTCCTGGGTTCACACCATTCTCCCACCTCAGCCTCCCGAGTAGCTGGGACTACAAGCTCCCGCCACCATGTCTGGCTAATTTTTTGTATTTTTAATAGAGACGGGGTTTCACCATGTTAGCCAGGATGATCTCGATCTCCTGACCTCAAGGTCTGCCTGCCTCGGCCTCCTGACCTCAAGGTCTGCCTGCCTCAGCCTCTCAAAGTGATGGGATTACAGGCATGAGCCACTGCGTCTGGCCAGGTGTCATCTTTCTTTACAGATAAAGAAAGCAAGGCTCATTGAGACTTTCCAAAGGTCATATACTAAGTGATGAGGTGGTGCAGATTTATGTGTATAGCTGTTAGGCTGGAAAACTCTGTGCTTGCCCCTGGTAAATGGTTCCCAAACAAAATGATCATCCTTGGTAATTCTGATTCAGGAGATCTATGATGGGGCCTGGGAATCCCTCAGAGGTTGATTACGCTGTGAGGTATGTAGTTCCACAGTATCAGCCTCCTTTTCTTAATTTAGAGAACAGTACAAGCAGGCCTGACTTAATTTTTGATGATTTCACTTAGGGTGCCAAGTTGCTTGTACCCATGTTTTTGCTTCTGCCAGCAAGCAGCCTTAAACATGTAAGCTTACCTCCACGTATCTGCTTGCTAGTGCTTTGGGCAAGTCCGACTGTCCTTAAGGTCTCAATATGTCTCCAGCATCCCTTGCCCCTCTGTGGCCCACCTTCTAAAGGTCCTGGGCATCTTGGTTGCGGAGGCTGTGGATACTCAAGCTGTGGGCTCAAGTTGAAGAGAAAAGAGGAAGAGGTCAAAACTAAGTTAAGCAATGTTAGGAAATAAAAGAGGGAAGAAAGAAAGAAGGGGAGACAGGGGAAAGAGAGAGACAGAGAAAAAATTTGACAAATGAAGGAATATTTTGTAATAATAGAGTAATGAAACCCATTTTTTCTTGTGTGGGTGATAATCCATTCCTAAAGGCCGTTTTATTAGTGGCATCCCAAACATATATTTTAAACACTTTAAAATGTCAGATAAAAGGAAACAGAACTCCAATGATATGTTAGAGAAGACAGGTTTGGACTAGTGCTCACATGGAAAGATTTACATTCTGTGGTACCAGGGTCACCTTTAGCTTTGAGGTCTTTGCATTTGACCACTGCTTAAGCTAAGATTTGGCAGTGTGAACAGCTCTGAGGTGAGGGATTGCAGGCTAAAATGTTTAGTCAGTATGAGGGTTGGGGTATGCATTTTCAAGGGAAGGCTGTTCACATACTGTCTACCTGCAGAGGGGAGTTGCTGGTGCAGAGCAATGGCAGCCCAAGAATGCAGGTGCCCCATCTATTTCAGAGGCATAAGAAGGACCAACCACCTGATTATTAATGTCTATGTATGCCAAAGGGCTGTGAGGAGCAGTAAGTTCCCCTTCAAGCTCTTTGTTCTTTCTTGTTCTGTAAACAACCTCTCCCGCCCTTGCCGCGCCCAGACATGCCTTCCCGCCCAGACGTGCCTTCCTGCCTAATTGGAAACTGGACAGCCTCTCCCTTCCTGCCTAATTAGCCCTATTCAATTTACAGCAGTAGCCAATTGGGTCAGCTTAGATTGTGCGGTCCAACCCCAGCCAACAGGGGAAGGATACAGAAACAGGAACTGTGTTAGGGTTAAAAACCCCTTCCCTGTTTTGTTCGGTGTGCTCTGTGATTGCCTCAGATGCAGGCAGCACCCTTCTGCAGAAGTAAATTGCCTTGTTGAGAAAACTTTTTGCTTGAGTGCTGGTTCTTCTTTGCAGCACTGAGCATCCATTTCTAACAGGGCAATATGTAATAAATGAACCATTTTGTAATTTCTTGAAATACTCATTGAATGATCCTTACTCTCCAAATATCTTCTTACACTTAATTGTCAAAAATGTCCTAAAACTGATCAAACCCAGTGTTAGTACAAATAGAGAGAAATGAGAGTTCTTATTCATTGTTATTGGTGGGAATGAGAACTAGTACAAGCATTTGGAAGGTAATTTAGTATTACTAAATGTTTTAATGTTTGTATTATTTGATCTAGAAGTTACACCTTCCTCGTTTATAATGATAAATGTACAAGAAAATATATACATTTTTGTTTTATTTATTCTCCTATAGAAAGGAACATTTGGTATTTTTAAAACTTTTTTTGTGTGTGTGATAAAACACATTCAAATAAGTTTATTAAATTCTAAAGTATGGTTTAATGAATAACTATGAAGTGAATATTCATGTAAGAAGTGAATACTCACGTAACCAACACATAGGCCAAGAAAGATAACAATGCCAGTTGCCCAGAGGTCTGCACATATACTTCCCAATTATAATTCTCCCTTTAGAAGTAACCTCTTTCCTGAGTCTCATATCTGCTAGAACTGTCGGCTGTCTAATATGGTAGGCATTAGCCACATGTGACTACTTAGCACTTGAATTTTGGTTAGTCTGAATTGAGATGTTCTGTAAGTGTAAAATTTACCCTGGATTTTCAAGACTTAGTGTGAAAAAAAAAAGAATGTTAAAAAAACTTTCACTTTATTTTATTTTAGTTATTTATTATTATTATTTTTGAGACAGAGTCTGGCTCTGTCACCCAAGCTGGAGTGTGGTTGTGCAATCTTGGCTCACTGCAACCTCTGCCTCCCAAGTTCAAGCCATCCTTCCATCTCAGTCTTCCACCTCGGCCTCCGGAGTAGGTGGGACTATAGGCGCATGCTACCATGTCTGGCTAATTTTTGTATTTTTTAGAAATGAGGTTTCACCATGTTGCCAAGGCTGGTTTTGAACTCCTGAGCTCAAGTGATCCACTTGTCTCTGCCTCCTAAAATGCTGGGATTAAAATGCTGTGATTCTTCACATCTGGCCACTTTTAAATATTAGTTATATGTTTAAGTGATGATATTTTGAATATCTTAGATTAAAATGTATTTAATTTCAACTATTTCTTTTTACTTCATTTAATGTGGCTACTAGAAAACTTAAAATTAAACTTATAGCTTACTTTTGTAGTTCACATTATTTTCACATTGGGTAGCTCTGCTCTATAGGTAACCACAATCTTGACTTTGTGAAAATGATTTTCTTCCATTTGTTTAGATTTCTATCACCCGTGTGTGTACCCATAAAATAATATATTTTGGTTTTGCCTATTTTTGAAGTTTATAGAAATAGAAAATGCTTCACATATTCTTTTGCATCTTGCTTCTTTTGCTTATGTTTTTATAACTTATCCTGCTGTTATATGTAGGTGTAATTCATTCATTTTCATTGTTGTATATCCTATTCCATTTTATGGCTATGCACAGCAATTTGTTTATCCATTCCATTATGCTAATTTATAATCCTATCAGTAACGTATGCATCTACAGCCTTGCTTTTAATCGTGAAAAATTGGAAACATTTCAAATGTCCATCATAGGGATTGATAGGTAAATTATAGTACATCTATACAATGAAATGCCATAAAATTATTTATTAAAAGAATTAGATGCCTGGGCACGGTGACTCATGCCTGTAATTCCAGCACTTTGGGAGGCCGAGGCAGGCAGATCACCTGAGGTCGGGAGTTCAAGACGAGCCTGACCAACATGGAGAAACCCCTTCTCTACTAAAAAATACAAAATTAGCTAGGCGTGGGGGCGTATGCCTTTAATCCCAGCTACTCTGGAGGCTGAGGCAGGAGAATAACTTGAACCCGGGAGGTGGAGGTTGTGGTGGGCTGAGATTGCGCCATTGCACTCCAGCCTGGGCAACAGGGGCTCCAGCCTGGGCAACAAGAGTGAAACTCCTCAAAAAAAAAAAAAAAAATAGATAACACTATCTGAAATAATTTGAAAAGATGTTTATAATATATTGAAAAATTCTAAAAATTTGTTGGCATATAATTCTTCATGGCAATTTCTTATGATCACTTGTATTTCTGTGGTATCAGTTATAATGTTTCCTCTTTTATTTCTGATTTTATTTATTTGAGTCATCTCTCTTTTTTCTTAGTCTAGCTAAAGGCTTGTCCATTTTACTTTTCTTTTCAAAAACCTACTTAGTTTTTCTTTTCTGTTGTTTTTCTAGTCTCTATTTTATTTATTTCTGCTCTGATCTTTATTATTTCCTTCCTGCTGCTGACCATGGGTTTAGTTTGTTCTTTTTCTAGTTCCTTGAGGTGTAAAGTTATTAATAGTTTGCTTATTTGAGAGCTTTTCAGGAGTGTGTTGTTTAATTTCCACATATTTGTGAATTTTTCAATTTTCCTCCTGTAATTGACTTTTGGTTTTATACCATTGTGGTGGGAAAAGTTACTTGATGTGATTTCAGTCTTATTTTTTTGTTTTTGAGAAAGAGTCTCACTCTTGTTCTTCAGGCTGGAGTGCAATGGGTTGATCTCAGCTCACTGCAACCTCCTGGGTTCAAGCGATTCTCCTGCCTCAGCCTCGCCACTAGCTGGGACTACAGGCATGCACCACCACTCCCAGCGAATTTTTTATTTTTAGTAGAAATGGGGTTTCACCATGTTGGCCAGGCTGCTCTGGAACTCCTGACCTCGGGCGATCCACCCGCCTTGGCCTCCTTAAGTGCTGGGATTACTTCTTAAGTGCTTGGATTACAGGTGTGAGCCACCACGTCCGGCCAGATTTCAATCCTCTTGAATTTGTTAAGACTTGTTTTGTGGACTAACATACGATCCATACTGGAGAATGTTCTATGTACTTAAGAAGCATGTGTATTCTCTCTCTCCTGCTCCGCCATATGAAGATTGTGCCTGCCTCCCCTTCACCTTCCACCATGATTTTCAGTTTCCTTAGGCCTCCCCAGCCATGCCTCCTGTACAGCCTGTAGAACTGCAACTGAATTATGGAAGAGTCAGAGACATCTTTGGTAAAATGTAAAGGATATTCTCTTCAATATGATACCATTGATGTTGACTTTTTAGAAAATTTAGATGAGTTTGAAATTAGAGATGATGATGTCTTCATAGTCACATACCCCGAATCTGGAGCCATCTGGTGTCAGCAGATATTAAGCTTGATTTATTTTGAAGAACATTGGAAGAGAACTGAACATCTGAAAACACTGTATCAAGCTCCCTTTCTTGAGTACAGCAGCAAAAACATGAATTTTTGTGAAAGACCATCTCCTCATCTCTTTGCAACCCACCTCCCATACTATTTGGTTCCAAGAGGGATAAAGAATGAAAAAATCAAAATGATATAGCTATACAGAAACCCAAAGGATGCTATGTGCTCATATTTTCGTTTTTCAAAGATGATGACAATGTGTAAGCCTACAGCTACCACTGAGGATTTTATGAAACAATTTTTAGAAGGAAAAGTGGTAGGAAGCCTTTGATTTGGCCATATCAAATGTTGGTATGAGCACAAAAGCCACTTCAACATTCAGTTCATAATGTATGAGAAGATGAAGAAGGATCTCAGAGGTTCTGTATTAAAACTCTGCAAGTTTCTGAGGAAATAACTGAGTGAGGAGGCCAGGGATGCCACATGGAGGCCACATTTGAGAACATGAAGGATGACCCACTAGCAAATTATGCAAACCTACTAAACATTAGAATTAGGAGAAAAAGTAAAGAAGGGCATTTCCTTCACAAAAACACCATTGGAGACTGAAAAATTTACATGACTTTTGAGCAGAATGAAAGGTTTGACAAGATTTTCTGAAGGCAGATGAAAGATTTTCCACTGATGTGGAATATGGGATACAAATGAAATTCATCTGTGATACAAATGAAGTATAGAATTCTAAGCTCAGCACACAGAATCCTAAGAGAGCACTTTCGGAAGGAAATACATTAAATTTTACACTTCAATCCTTGAACATCGTTGAATCACATTGAAAAATCTCAGTGATTAGGAAGATTAATATAGTGACCTTTATATGTCATCTACCACCTGCAGAGTTTTCAATTTCCAGAGATTTCTTAGTTTCTAATCAAATGAAGATTCCCCATATTGTTTTGGCATATCATTATGAATAATTTTTTATTTTATTTGTAGTAATTCTTAAGTTCTTAAACAAAAGGGAAAGTTTTAATGTGTGAGCAATGCGCTGTCTTGAAATAGAAACCTTGTCGATTTTTACAAACTGCTTATGACCTGTTCGTCATATTCAAGATTTTAATTCTTATGTAATAACATTATTTTTATGTAATCACATTTCATAGCTTCTAGAGTCTATATTTTACTTTGGAGGGTTGGTACCCCACAATATTCATATATGTTGTATATTTTTTATTTGGATATTATTCTAATGTTGTGAGAAAGCTATTTAATTACTTTTACAAATAGATAACAAATTGACCCAACATCATTTATTGAATAGTCCATCATTTTCTCACTGCTTAAAATAGACATGATCATGTTCTAAAGAATTGTGTGTACATGAGTTGACTCTGTATACATTGTTCTGTGGATGTACTTAACACTTCTTCTATCAAGACAATGATGTTTAAATTTCTAAAATAATTTTATAAACTCTCATAGAGGAAAAAAGTGTGTATTTTGCTGCTGTTGGATGGGATATTTTGCATATGTGTATTAGGTCTATGGTGCTGTTCAAGTTTGCTGTTTAACTATTGATTTTCTTTCCAGATGATCTGTACATTGTTGAAAGTAGGATATTGAAGTCTACTATTATTGTATTGCTATTTCTCCCTTCAATTCTGTTAATATTGGCTTTATATAGTTAGGTGCTCTGATGCTGGGTACATATATATTTACGGTTGTTATATCCTCTTGATGCATTGACCCTTTTATTGTTACATAACAACCTTCTTTGTCTCTTTTTACAGTTTTTCACTTAAATTCTATTTTGTCTGATATAAGAATTGCTACTCCTACTCTTTTTTGGTTACCATTTTCTTTTTTGTATGTGTGAGAGTGGCATGATCATGGCTTACTTGGAGCCTTGACCTCCCAGGCTCAAGCAGTCCTCTCACCTCAGCCTCCAGAGTAGCTGGGACTACAGGTGCCTGCCACCATGCCCAGCTAATTTTTAAATACTTTGTAGAGATGGAATCTCACTATGTTGCCAGGGCTGGTCTCAAACTTCTGTGCTCAAGTGATCCTCCGCCTCAGTCTTCCAAAGTGCTGGGATTATAGGTGTGAGCCATTTTACCCAGTCTACCATTTTAATACAATATCTTTTTCCATTCCTTCACTTTCAGCCCATGTAGGTCCTTAAAGCTAAAGTGAGTCTCTTGTAGGCAGCTTATAGTTGAATCTTGTTTTTATTTTTTATCCATTCAGCCCCTCTGTGTCTTTTGATTAGTGAATTTAATCCATTTATACTTAATTATTGCTAGGTAACGGCTTACCATTGTGATTTTGTTAATTGTTTTCTGACTGTATTTCTTTTATTCCTTTCTTTCTTGCTTGTTCCCTTCCTTTGTGATTATATATATATATATATATATATGATAAAGGAATCAAAGCATACCACTACAAAATATATATAGTGGTATGCTTTGATTCCTTTATCTTTTGTGCATATATTACAAGTTTTTTATTTTGTGGTTATTATGCGACTTACATTAAACATCTTATAACAGTTTATTTTAAGCTGAAAAGAACTTAACTTTGACTGCATACAATTCTACACTTTAACATCTTCTTTTCCTGCATTTTTTTTCTTTTTTTTTGAGATGGAATCTCACTCTGTTGCCCATGCTGGAGTGCAGTGGTGTGATCTTGGCTCACTGCAACCTTTGCTTCCTGGGTTTAAGCAATTCTCCTGCCTCAGCCTTCCAAGCAGCTGGGATTACAGACGTGTGCAACCACCCCTGGCAAATTTTTGTATTTTTAGCAAAGATGGGGTTTCACCATGTTGGCCAGGCTGGTCTTGAACTCCTGACCTCAAGTGATCTGCCTGCCTCGGCCTCCCGAAGTTCTGGGATTACAGGCATGAGCCACAACGCCCAGACTCCTTCCCCTGTATTTTATGTTATTGGTGTCACAACTTACATTTTAAAATTATGTATCCATTAACAAATTATTACATATTTATTTTTAATAGTTTTGTCTTTTAACTTATATTTGAGTTAAAAACTATTTATACACTCCCATTACAGTATTAGAGTATTGTGAATTTGATTATACTCTTACCTTAACAGTGAGTTTTATACTTTCATAGTTTTCGTGTTGTTAGTATCCTTTTGTTTCAACTTGAAGGAATCCTTTTAGCGTTTTTTTTGTAAGACAGATGTAGGGTGGGCCGGGCACGGTGGCTCATGCCTGTAATCCCAGCACTTTGGGAGGCCGAGGTGTGTGGATCACGAGGTCAAGAGATCGAGACCATCCTGGCTAACACGGTGAAACCCCATCTCTACTAAAAATGCAAAAAATTAGCCGGGCGTGGTGGCAGACACCTGTAGTCCCAGCTACTTGGGAGGCTGAGGCAGGAGAATGGCGTGAACCTGGGAGGCAGAGCTTGCAGTGAGCCGAGATCGCGCCACTGCACTCCAGCCTGGACGACAGAGTGAGACTCCCTCTCGAAAAAAAAAAAAAGACAGATACAGGGTGGTGAGCTCCTTTAGCTTTTCTTTTTCTGGGAGTCTTTATCGTTCCTTCATGTCTGAAGGACAGCTTTGCCAGGTGTAGTATTCTTGGTTGGCACTTTTTTTCTTTTAGCACTTTGAATATATTATCTCACTCTTTCCTGGCCTTTAAGTTCTCTGCTGATAAACCTCCTGATAGTTTTATACAGGTTCTTTTGTATGTGATGAGTTGCTTTTCTCTCATTGCTTTCAAAGTTCTTTTTGTCTTTGACTTTTTGAGAATTTGATTATAAATTTGTGTAGGTGAATAACTTTTTTTTTTTTTTTTTTTTTTGAGACGGAGTCTCGCTCTGTCGCCCAGGCTGGAGTGCAGTGGCCAGATCTCGGCTCACTGCAAGCTCTGCCTCCTGGGTTTATGCCATTCTCCTGCCTCAGCCTCCTGAGTAGCTGGGACTACAGGTGCCCACCACCAAGCCCGGCTAATTTTTTGTATTTTTAGTAGAGACGGGATTTCACCGTGTTAGCCAGGATGGTCTCGATCTCCTGACCTTGTGATCCGCCCGCCTCAGCCTCCCAAAGTGCTGGGATTACAGGCGTGAACCACTACGCCTGGCCAGTGAATAACTTTTTATATTTAATCTACTTGGGTGTTCTTGGTATTCCTTTTTTTTTTTTTTTTTGAGACAGAATTTTGCTCTTATCGTCCAGGCTGGAGTACAATGATGTGATCTTGGCTCACTGCAACCTCTGCCCCTGGGTTCAAGTGATTCTCCTGCCTTAGCCTCCCGAGTTGCTGGGATTACAGGAGTCTGCCACCATGCCCAGCTAATTTTTGTATTTTTAGTAGAGACGGGGTTTCTCCATGTTGGCCAGCTGGTCTGAAACTTCTGATCTCAGGTAATCCCCTGACCTTGGCCTCCCAAAAAGTGCTGGGATTACAGGCATGAGCCACTAAGCCTAGCCTCATATTATTATTATATGGATCTGGATATTCATTTTCCTCTCCAGATTTGGGAAGGTTTCTGCCATTGTTTCTTTAAATAAGCTTTCTGCCCCTTTCTCTGCTCCTCTTGGCCTACCACAATTGTATATTTGTTTACTTGATGGTATCCAGTAAGTCCTGTAGACCTTCTTCACTCTATTTAAATAATTTTTTCTTTTTGTTCCTCTGGGTAATTTTAAATGACCTGTTTATATGCTCACTTATTCTTTGTTCTCCTTTATTGAGACTGCTATTGAAGCTCTCAATGGAATTTTTTAGTTAATCGTTACATTCTTTAGCTCCAGACCATCTGTTTGGCTCTTTTTTATGGTTTCTATATCTTTCTTGAACTTCTAATTTTGTTCATGTATTGTTTTCCTTTTTTTTTTTTTTTAACAGAGTCTCACTCTGTCACCCAGGCTGGAGTGCAGTGGCAGGGTCACAGCTCACTGCAGTCTTGACGTCCTGGGCTCAGGTGATTCTTCCGCCTCAGCCTCCTGAGTAGCTGAGAATACAGGCATGTGCCATCGTGCCTGGCTAAGTTTTTGTATTTTTTGTAGAGACAGGATTTTACCATGTTGCCCAGGCTGGTCTCAAACTTCTGGACTCAAGCAATCTGCCTGTCTTGGCCTCCCAACATGTTGGGATTACAGGCATGAGCCACCATAACTGGCCTCCTAATTTCGTTTAGTTGCCTATCTGTGTTCTCTTGTAGCTCACTGAACTTCTTTATTTTTGTTTTTTTGAGGCGGAGTCTTGCTCTGTTGCTCAGGCTGGAGTCCAGTGGAATGATCTCAGCTCACTGCAACCTCCACCTCCAGGGTTCAAGTGATCCTTGTGCCTCAGCTTCCCAAGTAGCTAGGATTACAGGTGCATGCCACCATACCCAGCTAATTTTTGTATTTTTAGTAGAAATGTTTTGGCATATTAGCCAGGCTGGTCTCGAACTCCTGGCCTCAAGTGATCCACCTGCCTTGGCCTCCCAAAGTGCTGGGATTACAGGTTTGAGCCACTGTGCCTGGTCTGAACTCATTAAAGATGATTGTTTTGAATTCTTTATCATGCAGGTTGTAGATCTCCATTTCTTTAGGGTTTGTTTCTGGTGCTGTATTTTGTTCCCTTGGTGGTGTCATGTTTCCTTGATTATTTATGATCTTTGTGTTCTTATGTTGGTGTCTCTGTGTCTGAAGTAGATACCTCCTCCAGTCTTAACAGACTGGCTTTGTCAGAGAAAGCCCTTCACCAGTTAAACTGTCCAGAGGTTCTGGGCTGGCAGAGTCTATGAACAGGTTTGCTGATTGAGTCCTTGGGTGAGCTGGCCAAATGCCTATGTCAGTGGGCAAATGGGCCTGGTACCCAGATCTACAAGAGCTGGCCTGCGGTGAGCCTTGGGGTAGGTCAGGAATTTGAGTCTATTGGTGTAGGTCTAGAGCCTGGGTCTGCAAGGGTGGCCTGGTGCTGGAATTGACTTGGAGCTTGAGTTTGCAGGAGCAAGCCTGAATCCTGGGTCTGTAGGAGAAAAGCCTGGGGCCTGAGGTCATGGAGGCTGGCTTGATACTGGTGTGGCCCTAGAACCTAGGCCCACAGGTGCCAGCCTAGAGCTTTGCTTCATAGGTACTGGCCTGGTACCTGGGGCTGCAGAGGCCAGTCTGGAGCCTGGGTGCATGAGGGCCAGCCTAGTCCTTATGTTCACCGGGGTAACCCTGGTGTTGGGGTCTGCAGTAAAATTAAAATTAGGTGCTCAGTTTACTCTCCTTCTCCACACAGAGGCTATCTCTCTCCATGCTGCGCTATGTGGGCTTAAGGTAGGAGTGAAGTGAGTAATGTGAAATTGTCCTTCTGACTCTCTTCAATGCATCTTTTCTTATTTATATATCTTACTTAGGTGCTGTAAACTCTCACCTGGATTCTGTAGCTCTTGTGAAATTATTTTTGTGCATTGATGGTCGTCTAAATTGATGTTTCTGTGAGGGAATGAGCACTGGAAATGTCTTTTCTTTTTTTTCTAATCTTTAAAGCCACATTCAAGGCACTGGAAACTTCTATTCCATTGTTTTGCTGATATCACCCTTAGAAATCAAGATAGTAAATTTTATGTTATGTGTTTTACCACATGAAAAAATTGGAAAAAAATTGATGACATTTTAAATAAATTTAAGGAGAAAATATATAAGATAAAGTACCATTTAAAAAAATTTACTCAAATAATTTACCCTCTTGGTCTATATTTCTTTCTACAGTACTGGATTTCTACCAGATTTTATTTCCCTTCAGCCCGAAGATTCAGCCTGAAGAACTGCCTTCCACGTTTCTTATAATGAAGAGCTATGGAGACAAATTCTCTCAGCTTTTATTTTTCTAAGGATGTCTTTATTTTTTCTTAATTTTTGAAGTGTATTTTCACTGAATAGAGAATTCTAGACTGACAGTTCTTTTTCTTTTAGTACTTTCAATATATTTCTCCGTGTCATCTGACTTTCATTACGTCTGAGGGAAAGTCAGCCTTCGCTTGTATCTTTTCCCGCCTGTATATGATTTTGATGTATTTACCAGCCCCCTTTTCTGGCTGCACTTTTTTTTTTTTTTTTTAAAGACAGGTTCTCATTCTGTCAGCCAGGCTGGAGTGCAGTGGTACATTCATAGCTCGCTACTGCCTTGAATCCCTGGGCTCAAGCCATTCTTTCACTTCAACCTCCAAAGTAGCTAGGACTATAGGTGCATGCCACCATGCCCAACTAATTTGTTTTTTAATTTTTGTAGAAAAGGGGTCTTGCTGTGTTGCCCACATCAAGTCTTGAAATCCTGTGCTCAACAGCTCCTCATGCCTCAGCCTCCCAAAGTGCTGGGATTACAGGTGTGAGCCACTGTGCCCAGCAGGCTGCACTTTTAAAGATCTGCTTTATACTTTGGATTTTCAGAAGTTTCATTTTGATATGTCTGCATGAGTTCTTTACATTTATTCTGCTTGGAATGTATGAAAAATTTTGAACCTTTGGATTGCTGTCTTTTACCAAGTTAGAAAAGTTCTTTGCTAATATCTCTTTATTTTATTTTATTTTATTTTATTTTATTTTATTTTATTTAGTCTTTTTTTTTTTTTTTTTCTCTTTTATTGATCATTCTTGGGTGTTTCTCGCAGAGGGGGATTTGGCAGGGTCACAGGACAATAGTGGAGGGAAGGTCAGCAGATAAACAAGTGAACAAAGTTCTCTGGTTTTCCTAGGCAGAGGACCCTGCGGCCTTCCGCAGTGTTTGTGTCCCTGGGTACTTGAGATTAAGGAGTGGTGATGACTCTTAACGAACATGCTGCCTTCAAGCATCTGTTTAACAAAGCACATCTTGCACCGCCCTTAATCCATTCAACCCTGAGTGGATACAGCACATGTTTCAGAGAGCACAGGGTTGGGGGTAAGGTCACAGATCAACAGGATCCCAAGGCAGAAGAATTTTTCTTAGTACAGAACAAAATGAAAAGTCTCCCATGTCTACCTCTTTCTACACAGACACGGCAACCATCCGATTTCTCAATCTTTTCCCCACCTTTCCCCCCTTTCTATTCCACAAAACCGCCATTGTCTTCATGGCCCGTTCTCAATGAGCTGTTGAGTACACCTCCCAGATGGGGTGGTGGCCGGGCAGAGGAGCTCCTCACTTCCCAGTAGGGGCGGCTGGGCAGAAGCGCCCCTCACCTCCCGGACGGGGCGGCTGGCCGGGCGGGGGGCTGACCCCCCCCACCTCCCTCCCGGACGGGGCGGCTGGCCGGGCGGGGGGCTGACCCCCCACCTCCCTCCCGGACAGGGCGGCTGGCCGGGCAGAGGGGCTCCTCACTTCCCAGTAGGGGCGGCCGGGCAGAGGCGCCCCTCACTTCCCCGACGGGGCGGCTGGCCCGGCGGGGGGCTGACCCCCCCACCTCCCTCCCGGAGGGGGCGGCTGGCCGGGCAGAGGGGCTCCTCACTTCCCGGTAGGGGCGGCCGGGCAGAGGCGCCCCTCACCTCCCGGACAGGGTGGCTGGCCGGGCGGGGGGCTGATCCCCCCACCTCCCTCCCGGACGGGGCGGCTGGCCGGGCGGGGGGCTGATCCCCCCACCTCCCTCCCGGACAGGGCGGCTGGCCGGGCGGGGGGCTGACCCCCCACCTCCCTCCCGGACGGGGCGGCTGGCCGGGCGGGGGGCTGACCCCCCCACCTCCCTCCCGGACGGGGCGGCTGGCCGGGCGGGGGGCTGACCCCCCCACCTCCCTCCCGGACGGGGCGGCTGGCCGGGCGGGGGGCTGACCCCCCCACCTCCCTCCCGGACGGGGCGGCTGGCCGGGCAGAGGGGCTCCTCACTTCCCAGAAGGGGCGGCCGGGCAGAGGCGCCCCTCACCTCCCGGATGGGGCGGCTGGCCAGGCGGGGGGCTGACCCCCCCACCTCCCTCCCAGACAGAGCGGCTGGCCGGGCAGAGGGGCTCCTCACTTCCCAGTAGGGGCGGCCGGGCAGAGGCGCCCCCCCCACCTCCTGGACAGGGCGGCTGGCCGGGCAGGGGGCTGATCCCCCCACCTCCCTCCCGGACGGGGCGGCTGGCCAGGCGGGGGGCTGACCCCCCCACCTCCCTCCCGGACGGGGCGGCTGGCCGGGCGGGGGGCTGACCCCCCCACCTCCCTCCCGGATGGGGCGGCTGGCCGGGAGGGGGGCTGACCCCCCCACCTCCCTCCCGGACGGGGCGGCTGGCCGGGCAGAGGGGCTCCTCACTTCCCAGTAGGGGCGGCCGGGCAGAGGCACCCCTCGCCTCCCGGACGGGGCGGCTGGCCAGGCGGGGGGCTGACCCCCCCACCTCCCTCCCGGACGAGGCGGCTGGCCGGGCAGAGGGGCTCCTCAATTCCCGGTAGGGGCGGCCGGGCAGAGGTGCCCCTCACCTCCCGGACGGGGCGGCTGGCCGGGCGGGGGGCTGACCCCCCCACCTCCCTCCCAGACGAGGAGGGAGGACGCTCCTCACTTCTCAGACGGGGTGGCTGCCGGGCGGAGGGGCTCCTCACTTCTCAGACGGGGCGGTTGCCAGGCAGAGGGTCTCCTCACTTCTCAGACAGGGCGGCCGGGCAGAGACACTCCTCACATCCCGGACGGGGCGGCAGGGCAGAGGTGCTCCCCACATCTCAGACGATGGGCGGCCGGGCAGAGATGCTCCTCACTTCCTAGATGTGATGGCGGCCGGGAAGAGGCGCTCCTCACTTCCTAGATGGGATGGCGGCCGAGCAGAGACGCTCCTCACTTTCCAGACTGGGCAGCCAGGCAGAGGGGCTCCTCACATCCCAGACGATGGGCAGTCAGGCGGAGACGCTCCTCACTTCCCAGACGGGGTGGCTGCCAGGCAGAGGCTGCAATCTCGGCACTTAGGGAGGCCAAGGCAGGCGGCTGGGAGGTGGTTGTAGCGAGCCGAGATCACGCCACTGCACTCCAGCCTGGGCGCCATTGAGCACTGAGTTAACGAGACTCCGTCTGCAATCCCGGCACCTCGGGAGGCCGAGGCTGGCGGATCACTCGCGGTTAGGAGCTGGAGACCAGCCCAGCCGACACATCGAAACCCCGTCTCCACCAAAAAAATACGAAAACCAGTCAGGCGTGGCGGCGCACGCCTGCAATCGCAGGCACTCGGCAGGCTGAGGCAGGAGAATCGGGCAGGGAGGTTGCAGTGAGCTGAGATGGCAGCAGTACCGTCCAGCTTCGGCTCGGCATCAGAGGGAGACTGTGGAAAGAGGGGAGAGGGGAGAGGGGAGAGGGGAGAGGGGGGAGGGGGGAGGGGAGAGGGGAGAGGGGAGAGGGGAGAGGGAGCTCTATCTACCACACAGTCCTTCTCTGAAGATCCCAAACTTTGCTAATATCTCTTTAAATATTTCTTATGCCTCATGTTCTCCTGCCTCTGCCACTGGAACTCCAATTACATGTATGTTGAACCATTTGATATTGTTCCACAAATCTGTTCTTCTTTTTTTTTTTTTTTTCCCTCACTTTTCTTTCCCTCTTTGTGCTTCAGTTGGGTGCTTATATTGACCTGTTTTCTGGCTCCATGATTCCATCCTCTGCTTTGTTTAATCTGCTCTTACACACATCTAATGAACTCCTCACTTATGATGCCATAACTTTCCTTTCTAGCATTTCCATTTGGGTTTTCTTTTTATAGTTTCTATATCTCTCTTGAAATTCTCCATTTCTTCAAACATTTTGTCTATTTTTCCCAATAGATATTTTAACTATAATTATCTTAAAATCTCAGTCTGATAATTTCAACATCTGCCACATCTCTGTGTTTGTTTTTATTGATTTTTTTATGACCATACGTCATATTTTCTTGTTTTTATATGTCTTGTGATTTTTAATTGCATTCTGGGCACTTAATATAAAAGATAGTAGAGATTGAAATAAATAATATTTACCTTCAGAAGTCAGCACACCCTTTGTATATCACCCTCCTAGAGTGGGGAGAGAGTCAATTTGATCTGTTGCTGAGCTGGATATGCAAAATTTTGAAGTTTTAGTTTACTACAGGCCTTAAATGTTTTGTGGTTTGGATCTGGATTTTTTCTTTAGCAGGACCCGTATCTTAGTACTGGTGAGCTACCATAAATCTTTTGCTTCATAGGTCACCATCAACTTGTGGAGCTGTTGAATATCTCTCCTTGATCTACAGACCAGCTGCCCACCTTTTGGGTTGCTGAGGACTCTCTTTTGCTGTTAATTCCTGCCATTTCATCCTGATTTTTATTTTTATTTATTTATTTTGAGATGGAGTCTCACTCTGTTATCCGGGCTGGAGTGCAGTGGCGCGATCTTGGCTCACTGCAACCTCCACCTCCCGAGTTCAAGCCATTTTCCTGCCTCAGCCTCCTGAGTAGCTGAGATTACAGGTGTGTGCCACCATGCCTGGCTAATTTGTGTGTGTGTGTATATATATATATATATATATATATATATATAGAGAGAGAGAGAGAGAGAGAGAGAGAGATGGGGTTTTGTTATATTGGCCAGGCTGGTCTTGAACTCCTGGCCTGAAATGATCAACTCACCTCGGCCTCCCTGGGGTTACAGGTGTGAGCCACCATGCTTGGCCTCATCCTAATTTTTAAAAAGGGTTTCCTGAAATAATCTTTTAGCTAGGAGCCTGGAAAGTAAAAGCCCACTTATATTATTTACTATAAAGTTTAGCTGGCAGAAGAAACCATATTTCCAGAACATTTTTCCCCTTAAGATTCTTCTCTATTTTTACTATTATTTTGTCAGCATAAATATAAAAAAGTAATTAAGCCTAGGATACATAAAAGTATTGTGATTTTTAAAAACTTATGACAAATAGCAGTGCAATCAGAGTTTTTTATTTTATTTTTAATTGACAAAATTGCATATATTTGTTGCGTACAACATGGCATTTTGAAAATGTATACATTGTGGAATGGCTCAATCAAGCTAATTAACATGTACATTGTCTCACTTATCATATTTTATGATAAGAACACTTAAAATCTATTCTCATAATGTTTTTCAAAATACAATAAATTGTTATTAACTATAGTCATCATGTTGCACAGTAGATCTCTTGAACTTATCTCTCCTATTGAATTGAAATTTTGTATCCATTGACCATCTCATCACTCACTCCTACTCCCTAAGCCACCAGTATCCACCATATTATAATTTGACATGTTGGTGTGATACATCACAATATTCTGGCAAAAAATTATACTTAACAACTGAAAGAATACCACAGCAGACAAAGTGTCACTCAGTAATTAGAAATATATGTAGGCTAGTAAGACTTTGAGATGTAGTGAAAAGTGATAAACCTAGCATTTTCCATGGGTCACTTTAGTAGACAATAGCGTCCAACAATAGAGGGGAAAAGCAGTGGGAGATTGCCAAGTGGTAAAATGTGAAACTTTGGAAGTTTTCATGCCCATGTGCTTCTAGGTTTATGCCTGTAATCCCAGCACTTTGGGAGGCTGAGGTGGGTGGATCACTTGAGGTCAGGAGTTCAAGACCAGCCTGGCCAACACGATGAAACCCTGTCTCTACTGAAAATACAAAAAAATTAGCCAGCATGGTGGTGGCATGCACCTGTAATCCCATCTGCTTGGGAGGCTGAGGCAGGAGAATCACTTGAACCTGGGAGGCAGAGGTTGCACGAGCTGAGATCATGCCACTGCACTCCAGCCTGGGTGACACAGTGAGACTCAGTCTCAAAAAAAAAAAAAAAAAAAAGAAAAAGAAAAAGAATTCTTGTTGGTACAATGCTAGGTATAAAAACTTCAGTATACATAAAAATAGAAACCATTTATTATGCTAATAAAAATTCACATAACTATTCTGTAAGAAAACCGGAAATACACAGAGTACACAAAATTATTCATGGATCAAATCACAGCTACTTTTACTATAGTACTAGCCATGAGAAGATTTAAAAAAATAACTTCTAATTGGAATATTTTCAGTCATTCTGAAAAGTTGAAACATGGTACAAGTAACACATACATAGTTGTTACCTAGATTTACTAATTGTTAATGTTTTCTTACAATTCTAAAAAGTTACAACACATCTTTTATTTGGGAACTTCAGAATTATAATTCGTTTCTCTTTTTTTCATAGTTTTTTGTTTTTGTTTTTGTTCAGAAATTAGTTATAGAGACAAAAAGACACTATGACAGAATTAGTCAGTGCCAAACTCATGATATCTGCTACTTTTGACCCTTCCCCATTCATTTAGGGCATGGGTTCTTATGGATCATAGCAAGAGAAGAGGAGGAAAAATGAGAGAATCTTTCTTCTATAAAGTATCTTTTCCTCCTTTTTGATGAGTACTTGCTGGTCTGAAGAATTAACCATGTGCATCAAGGCAGGGTGAATTCAATTTTCTTCTTATCAAGTGAAAAAACTTCAGTCTTTTTGAGGTTGTTCTGGTATACTGTATTATCCATCAGAAAGTTCACTATGATTTTGGATTCTGTTATATTTCCCACAAACTTCAGGATTAATAGTGTCTTCAGGATTAATAGTTTACAGCACCTTCATTCAGATCAGAAGAATTGGTGCTGGGGGATTTATGATATGTAACCCAATTTTCCATCACCATATTTTGACCTTGGCCTTATAAGTTGTAGCCCATAGAAAGCAATTGATTGCTACCCTATAGAGGCAAATGACTGTTTTAAATTCTAGAACGATAGCTAATAAGTTCTTGATAATTGTGACTTATCCTCTGTCAGCTGTGACTGCATGCATCTCTCTGAAGCTGCCTTGGATTGATGGATGCAACTCGTATGACAGGAGCCAGTTCCAGTGGCTTTCTCCTTTCTACTTAGCCCCACCAGAGCTCCTGGAGTGGGATTGATGAGGTCATTTTTCTTTCATTGTGGTCTTCTATAATGAAATATGGTAAAAGTTCATCTTCTCTTGAGCATGGCATTTTTTCCTTGTCAGATGTGCAGTCTTTCTTTTACTGAACGAATTTGTTATCTACAAAAGCAGTGGCCTTGTACTTCCCTTTTGATTTCAAAGAGCTCCGGAATGGCTAAAAGGAGTTTTCTTCTAAAAATTTAGTAGAGAGTCAGCTCTTTCTTTAGCCAAGACATTTGGTCTCCCTTTTAATCAATTTGAGAGAAATATAAATGTGTGTTATTGGTGACCTCTGGAATACTTCAAACTGTCTCATTCTTCAAGCATAGTTGAGCAAACTTCTAGGCAAACCATGTTAGGAGAAACCAAAACTAATTTTTCTATATGTCCCAGGATTGATGGATACCTTAGTCAGTAGTAGAAATGAGGATGGGATAGTTTGGATCCCCCTCATTTAAAGGCATCATCACTTATGAATTTATGGAACCCTCAGAGTCAAGCTCTTTTTGCTTCTGGCTTGTCTGAAGTGAGAGCCCACTAGCATATAAAGTACTGGATCATGAATAATACTGGATTTAATATTAACATGTGAAAGCAGCTGCTGCAAGAAGAGAAGATCTTATTTCCTGATGTTCAGCCCTGCCACAAGTATACATATTTATACGTTTTTCCCACTGGCTTTTTTGCTTGGGAGTACTTCAAATATTACAATCTGAACCCATATTTGTATTTGCATTTGCATAGATTTATTGCCTAAATAAAACTATATTAAACATTTCTTGGGTACAGGAAAATGAAGACTCCTTATATTTAAACAAGGCAGCACGTTTTGGTTGTCTTACGAAACGTGTGGCCTCTTGTTGTCAAAGATGATGTCGATTGCAACATGATGATAACTGGTTCTTAGGCAACGTCTTACATATGATCCAAGATACCTTACTATTAGTAGAAATGGAATCACAGCAATCATAATGACTGGAATGACGCTGGCTCTTATCTCACCCACTCCAGCAGGACTTCACCATGTAAAATATTTCTGGGAGTCCCAGGAGGCATCCACCATGTGCTCATCAATTAACACTCTCCAGCCTGCCATTGCTACTGTTTTGCCACCTCCGTAGAGTCCTCTTTGGGTCCTGCTGTCTCGTTTCGTCCCAGTGCTATGTGTCTGAGTCTTGCATCCTGACATTGCCCCTGATGCCCCAGAGTTTTCACAGAGCCAGAGCTGTGTGGCATCTGTGAGGTGAGGAAGAATGTCCTTGCACCTTGGAGCTTGGTGTTGGACTCAGCTAGAGGGTTCACAAAGCACTGTGTGTGCAAGCATACCAGGAGAGCTCTTTCCTTTTTATGGTACCTGTTTTCATAGGACCTAGATATGAAGAGCATTAACTGTCACAGTTAGTCAACAATTATTGCTTATGTACTTAGCAATTTGATAAGCCCTATAATTATTCATTAAGACTTATTCTATAAGCCCTTTAACAAAATTATTATTATTACTATTATTTTGAGATGGAGTCTCGCTCTGTCGCCCAGGCTGGAGTGCAGTGGCGCGATCTCCGGTCACTGCAAGCTCCGCCTCCCGGGTTCACGCCATTCTCCTGCCTCAGCCTCCAGAGTAGCTGGGACTACAGGTGCCCGCCACCACTCCCAGCTAATTTTTTTGTATTTTTTAGTAGAGACAGGGTTTCACCGTGTTAGCCAGGATGGTCTTGATCTCCTGACCTCGTGATCCGCCCATCTCGGCCTCCCAAAGTGCTGGGATTACAGGCGTGAGCCACCGCGCCCGGCCTAACAAAATTATTTTATCTGTACAAAGTAGATGCTGTAATTATTTCTATTTTATAGACGAGGACACTAAGGCTTCAAGAGGTTGAATAATTTGCTCAGTGTTACCCAGCAAACACTGCAAGTCTGACCTCAAAGCCCACTATCTTTTTTTTTTTTTCTTTTTTTTTGAGACGGAGTTTTGCTCGTTGCCCAGGCTGGAGTTCAGTGGCACGATCTGAGCTCACTGCAACCTCTGCTTCCTGGGTTCAGGCGATTCTCCTGCCTCAGCCTCCCGAGTAGCTGGGACTAACAGGCATGCACCACCACGCCCGGCTAATTTTGTATTTTCAGTAGAGATGGGGTTTCTCCATGTTGGTCAGGCTGGTTGCGAACTCCTGACCTCAGGTGATCCACCCACCTTGGCCTCCCAAAGTATTGGGATTACAGGCGTGAGCCACTGCGCCTGACCAAAGCCCAATATCTTAATCACTAAATCTAAATACTTTCCTTGGCATCACTCCAGCCTCTAATAACCGAAGATTTTTTTTTAATTGTTAATTTTTGTGGGTACATGGTAGGTGGATATATTTATGGGGTACATAAAATATTTGGTATAGGTAAACAACATGTAATCATCACCTCAGGGTAAATGGTGTATCCATCACCTCAAGCATTTATCCTTTTCTTTGTGTTACAAACAATCCAATTATACTCTCTTATTTAAAAATGTACAATAGGCTGGGCACGGTGGCTCATGCCTGTAATCTCAGCACTTTGAGAGGCCAAGGTGGGTGGATCACCTGATGTCAGGAGTTCAAGACCAGCCTGACCAATATGGTGAAACTCTGTCTCTACTAAAAATACAAAAATTAGCCAGATGTGATGGCATGTGCCTGTAGTCCCAGCTACTCAGGAGGCTGAGACAGGAGAATTGTTTGAACCCAGGAGGCAGAGATTGCAGTGAGCCAAGATCGTGACGCTGCACTCCAGCCTGGGCAACAGAGTGAGACTCCGTCTCAAAAAAAAAAAGTACAATAAATTATTGTTGACTGTAGTCACCCTGTTGTGCTCTCAAATATTGTATCTTATTCATTCTATCTAACTATATTTTTGTACCCAATAACCATCCCCCCCTGCCCCTGACTACCCTTCCCAGCCTCTGGTAACCATTATTTTATTCTATCTCTCATGAGTTCAATTGTTTTAATTTTTATTAGGTTGGTGCAGAAGTAATCATTACTTTTTTGCCATTAAAAGTAATGGTGAAAACCGCGATAACTTTTGCACTAATCTAATAGCTCTCACAAATAAGTGAGAACATGCAAAATTTGTCTTTCTGTGCCTAGCTTATTCCACTTAACATAATGACCTCTGGTTTCATCCATGTTGTTGCAAATGACAGGATCTGATTCTTTTTTAATAGCCAAATAGTACTCCACTGTGTATATGTACCACATTTTCTTTATCCATTCATCTGTTGATGGAAACTTAGATTGCTTCCAAATCTGGGGCATTGCAAATAGTGCTAGAATAAACATGGTGATGCAGACATCTCTTTGATATACTGACTTCCTTTCATTTGGGTATGTACCTAGCAGTGGCATTTCTGGATCATTATGGCAATTCTATTTTTAATTTTTTTTTTTTTTGAGATGGAGTCTCACTCTGTCCCCCAGGCTGGAGTGCAGTGGCTCAATCTCGGCTCACTGCAAGCTCCGCTTCCTGGGTTCACACTATTCTCCCTCCTCAGCCTCCCCAGTAGCTGGGACTACAGGCGCCCGCCATCACGCCCAGCTAATTTTTTGTATTTTTAGTAGAGATGGGGTTTCACCGTGTTAGCCAGGATGGTCTCGATTTCCTGACCTCGTGATCTGCCCACCTCGGCCTCCCAAAGTGCTGGGATTACAGCCATGAGCCACCGTGCCCGGCCCTATTTTTAGTTTTTTGAGGAACCTCTAAACTATTCTCCATAGTGGTTGGCTAATTTACATTCCCACCAATAGTATATGAGGGTTCCTCTTTCTCCATATCCTTGTCAGTTGGTTATTTCCTGTTTTTTGGATAAAAGCCATTTTAACTGGGGTGAGATATTTCATTGTAGTTTTGAGTTGCATTTCTCTGATGATCAGTGAAGTTGAGCACCTTTTCATATGCCTGTTTGCCATTTATATATCTTCTTTTGAGAAATACCTACTCAGATCTTTTGCCCATTTTTTAAATTGGATGATTAGATTGTTTTCTATGAAGTTGAGTGCCTTACATATTCTAGTTATTAATCCCTGGTCAGATGGATAGTTTGCAAATATTTTCTCCTATTTTGTGGGCTGTCTCTTCATTTTGTGGATTGTCTCCTTTGCTGTGCAGAAGCTTTTTAACTTGATGTGATCCCATTTGTCCATTTTTTGGCTTGGTTGCTTGTGCTTATGGGGTATTACTCAAGGTACATTTGCCCAGTCCATGTCCTGGAGAGTTTCCCCAATGTTTTCTTGTAGTAGTTTTATAGTTTGAGGTCTTAGGTTTAAGTCTTTAATCCTTTTTTTTTTTCTTTTTGGGGCAGAGTCTTACTCTGTTGCCAAGGCTGGAGTGCAGTGGAGTGATCTTGGCTCACTGCAACATCCACCTCCCAGGTTCAAGAAATTCTCCTGCCTCAGCCTCTTGGTAGCTGGGATTACAGGTACCCACCATCATGCCCAGCTAATTTTTGTATTTTTAGTAGAGATGGGGTTTCACCATGTTGGCCAGGCTGGTCACGAACTTCTGACCTCAAGTGATCTGCCCGCCTCAGCCTCCCAAAGTGCTGAGATTACAGGAATGAGCCACCATGCCCGGCCCCATAGTTTCCTTTTTTAGTGGTTTTTTTTCTTTCTTTTTTTTTTTTTTTTTTTGACAGAGTCTTGCTGTGTCACCCAGGCTGATATGCAGTGGCACGATCTTGGCTCATTTCAACTGCCACCTCCTGGATTCAAGCGATTCTCCTGCCTCAGCCTCCTGAGTAGCTGGGATTACAGGCATGTACCACCACACCCACCTAATTTTTTTTTTTGTATTTTTGGTTGAGATGGGGTTTCACCATGTTGGTCAGGCTGGTCTCAAACTCCTGACCTCAGGTGATCTGCCGGCCTTGGCCTCCCAAAGTGCTGGGAGTACAGGCATGAGCCACTGTGCCTGGCCCCAGAATTTCTTTTTTTTTGATGTGCCTTTGTCTGGTTTTGATATCAGCATAATACTTGCCCCACAAAGTGAGTTTGGAAGTATTCCCTCCTCTGCTATTTTTTTTTTTTGGAATAGTTCAGGTAGGATTTATATTAGTTCTTTAAATGTTTGGTAAAATTCAGCACTGAAGCCATTGGGTCTGGACTTTTCTTTGCTGGGAGACATGTTACTTTTTTTTTTTTTTTGAGACAAGAATCTTGCTCTGTTGCCCAGGCTGGGGTGCAGTGGTGCAGTCTCAGCTCACTGTAACCTTCATCTCCCAGGTTCAATTGATTCTCATGCCTGATCCTTCCGAGTAGCTGGGACTACAGGTGCCCGCCACCACACCCGGCTAATTTTTGTATTTTTAGTAGAGATGGGGTTTCACTATGTTGATCTCATTACTTGTTATTGGTCTGTTCAAGGTTTTGGATTTCTTTATTTTTCAATCATGGTAGGTTGTATGTGTCTAGGAATTTATACATTTCTTCTACTTTTCCCAATTTATTGGCATATAGTTGCTCATAGTAGCCTCTAGTGATCCTTTGAATTTCTGCAGTATCTGTTGTAATGTCTCCTTGTTCATCTCTAATTTTATTTATTTGGCACTTGTCTCTTTTTCTTAGTTAACCTGTCAATTTTGTTTATCTTTTCAAAAAAACAACTTTTCATTTCAGTGATCTTTTATATTATTTTCTTTGTTTCAATTTTATTTATTTCTCCTCTGATCTTTGTTATTTCTTTTGGAGTGCAGTGGCATGATCATGGCTTACTGCAGTCTTGACTTCTCAGGCTCAAGTGATTCTCCCAGCTCAGCCTCCTGAGTAGCTGGGATCACAGGCATGTGCCACCATGCCTGGCTATTTAATTTTTTTTTGTAGAGATGTGGTCTTTCCATGTTGCCCAGGTTGGTCTTGAACTCCTGGGTCTAAGTGATCTTCCTGCCTCAGCCTCCCAAAATGCTGAGATTACAAGCATGAGCCCCTGTGCCTTGCAAATATTATTTCTTTTCTTCTACTAATTTTGGGTTTTGTTTGCTCTTACTCTTCTAGTTCTTGAAGATGCATCATTAGGTTATTTGAAGTTTTGCTACTTTTTTGATGTAGGTGCTTGTAGCTATAAACTTTCCTCTTAGTACTGCTTTCACTGTATCCCATAGGTTTTGGTATGTTGTATTTCCATTATCATTTGTTTCAATAAATTTTTAAATTTCCTTCTTAATTTTTTTATTGGCCCGCTAGTCATTCAGGGGCATATTCTTTAAATTCCATGTGTTCATGCAGTGTCCAAAATTCCTCTGGTTATTGATTTCTAGTTTTATTCCATTGTGGTCAGAAAAGATACTTGATATAATGTCAATTTTTTTTGAATTTTTAAAGGCTTGATTTGTGGACTAACATTTGGTCTACCCTTGAGAATGATCTATATGCTGAGGAGAAGAACATGTATTCTGTAGCCACTGGATGAAATGTTCTGTAGATATGTTACATGCATTTGGTCTATAGTGCAGGTTAAGTCCAAGGTTTCTTTGTTGATTTTCTAGCTGGATGATCTGTCCAAATGCTGAAAGTGGGGTTTTGAAGTCTCTAGCTATTATTTTATTGGGATTTATCTCTCTTTTCAACTCTAAAAATATTTGCTTTATATATTTGAATGCTCCAGTGTTGGGTGCATATATATTTAAAATTGTTATATCCTGTGCTAAATTGACCACTTTATAATTACATAGTGACATTTTTGGCCTCTTTATAGTTTTTTTTTTTTCTTGAAATCTATTTTATGTGATATACATATAGCTATTCCTTCTCTTTTTTGGTTTTCATTGGCATGGAACATCTTCTTCTATCCCTTCATTTTCAGTCTATGTGTATATTTTATTTTTTTATTTTTATTTTTTGAAACGAAGTCTTGCTCTGTTGCCCAGGCTGGAGTTCCAGTGGTGTGATCTCAGGTTAATGCAACCTCCGCCTTACAAGTTCAAGTGATTCTCCTGCCTCAGCATCCCAAGTAGCTGGGACTACAGGCGCACCAACCATGCCCAGCTAATTTTTGTATTTGTTGTTGTTGTTGTTATTCTTTTTTTTTTTTAATTATTATACTTTAAGTTCTGGGATACATGTGGAGAACATGCAGGTTTGTTACATAGATATACATGTGCCATGGTGGTTTCCTACACCCGTCAAGCCATCATCTACATTAAGTATTTCTCCTAATGCTATCCTCCCTCTAGCCCCCCACCCCCAACAGGCCCTGGTGTGTGATGTTCCCCTCCCTGTGTCCATGTGTTCTCATTGTTCAACTCCCACTTATGAATGAGAACATGTGGTGTTTGGTTTTCTGTTCCTGTGTTAGTTTGCTGAGAATGATGGTTTCCAGTCTCATCCATGTCTGTGCAAAGGACATGAACTCATCCTTTTTTATGGCTGCATAGTATTCTATGGTGTATATGTGCCACATTTTCTTTATTCAGTCTATCATTGATAGGCATTTGGGTTGGTGCCAAGTCTTTGCTATTGTGAATAGTGCTGCAATAAACATACATGTGCGTGTGTCTTTATAGTAGAATGATTTACAATCCTTTGGGCATATACCCAGTAATGGGATTGCTGGATCAAATGCTATTTCTGGTTCTAGCTCCTTGAGGAATCGCCACACTGTCTTCCACAATGGTTGAACTAATTGACACTCCCACCAACAGTGTAAAACATTCCTATTTCTTCACATCCTTTCCAGCATCTGTTATTTCCTGACTTTTTAATGATCGCCATTCTAACTGGCATGAGATGCTATCTCATTGTGGTTTTGGTTTGCGTTTCTCTAATGACCAGTGATGATGAGCCTTTTTTCGTATGTTTGTTGGCCACATAAATGTCTTCTTTTGAGAAGTGTCTGTTCATATCCTTTGCCCACTTGTTGATGGGGTTGCTTTTTTCTTGTAAATTTGTTTAAGTTCCTTGTAGATTCTGGATATTAGCCCTTTGTCAGATGGATAGATTGCAAAAATTTTCTCCCATTCTGTAGGTTGCCTGTTCAGTCTGATGATAGTTTCTTTTGCTGTGCAGAAGCTCTTTAGATTAATTAGATCCCATTTGTCAACTTTGGCCTTTGTTGCCGTTGCTTTTGGTGTTTTAGTCATGAAGTCTTTGCTCATGTCTACGTCCTGAATGGTATTGCCTAGGATTTCTTTTAGGGTTTTTATGATTTTAGGTCTTATGTTTAAGTCTTTAATCCATCTTGAGTTAATTTTTGTATAAGGTGTTAGGAAGGGGTCCAGTTTCAATCTTCTGCATATGGCTAGCCAGTTTTCTCAACACCATTTGTTAAACAGGGAATCCTTTCCCCATTGCTTGTTTTTGTCAGGTTTGTCAAAGATCAGATGGTTGTAGCTGTGTGACATTATTTCTGAGGCCTGTGTTCTGTTCCATTGGTCTATATATCTGTTTTGGTACCAGTACCATGTTGTTTTGGTTACTGTAGCCTTGCAGTATAGTTTGAAGTCAGGTAGCATGATGCCCCCAGCTTTGTTCTTTTTACTTAGGATTTTCTTGGCTATACAGGCTTTTTTTGGTTCCATATGAAAATTTAAAGTAGTTTTTTTCTAATTCTGTGAAGAAAGTCAATGGTAGTTTGATGGGGATAGCACTGAATCTATAAATTACTTTGGGCAGTATGGCCATTTTCATGATATTGATTCTTCCTATCCATGAGCATGGAACGTTTTTCCATTTGTTTGTGTCCTCTCTTATTTCCTTGAGCAGTGGTTTGTAGTTCTCCTTAAAGAGGTCCTTCACATCCCTTGTAAGTTGTATTCCTAGGTATTTTATTCTCTTTGAAGCAATTGTGAATGGGAGTTCACTCATGATTTGGCTCTCTGTCTACTGTTGGTGTATAAGAATGCTTGTGATTTTTGCACATTGATTTTGTATCCTGAGACTTTGCTGAAGTTCCTTATCAGCTTAAGGAGATTTTGGGCTGGGACAATGGGGTTTTCTAAATATACAATCATGTCATCTGCAAACAGAGACAATTTGACTTCCTCTCTTCCTATTTGAATATCCTTTATTTCTTTCTCCTGCCTGATTGCCCTGGCCAGAACTTCCAATACTATGTTGAATAGGAGTGGTGAGAGAGGGCATCCTTGTCTTGTGCCAGTTTTCAAAGGGAATGCTTCCGGTTTTTGCCCATTCAGTATGATATTGGCTGTGTGTTTGCCATAAATATCTCTTAATATTTTGAGATATGTTCCATCATTACTTAGTTTATTGACAGTTTTTATCATGAAGCTGTGTTGAATTTTATTGAAGGTCTTTTCTGCATTTATTGAGATAATCATGTGTTTTTTGTCATTGGTTCTGTTTATATGATGGATTACGTTTATTGATTTGCATATGTTGAACCAGCCTTGCATCCGAGGGATGAAGCACACTTGATCATGGTGGATAAGCTTTTTGATGTGCTGCTGGATTCGGTTTGCCAGTATTTTATTGAGGATTTTTGCATCGATGTTCATCAGGGATATTGGCCCAACATTTTCTTTTTTTGTTGTGTCTCTGCCAGGTTTTGGTATCAGGATGATGCTGGCCTCATAAAATGAGTTAGGGAGGATTCCCTCTTTTTCTATTTTTGGAATAGTTTCAGAAGGAATGGTACCTGCTCCTCTCTGTACCTCTGGTAGAATTTGGCTGTGAATCCATCTGGTCCTGGGCTTTTTTTGGTTGGTAAGCTATTAATTACTGCCTCAATTTCAAAACTTGTTATTGGTCTATTCAGGGATTCGACTTCTTCCTGGTTTAGTCTTGGGAGGGTGTATGTGTCTAGGAATTTATCTGTTTCTCCTAGATTTTCTAGTTTATTTGAGTGAAAGTGTTTATAGTATTCTCTGATGGTAGTTTGTATTTCTGTGGGATCAGTGGTGATATCCCCTGTATCATTTTTTATTGTATCTATTTGATTCTTCTGTCTTTTCTCCTTTATTAGTCTAGCTAGTGGTCTATCTATTTTGTTAATCTTTTCAAAAAACCAGCTCCTGGATTCACTGATTTTTTGAAGGGTATTTTTGTGTCTTTGTCTCCATCAGTTCTGCTCTGATCTTAGTTATTTCTTGTCTTCTGCTAGCTTTTGAATTTGTTTGCTCTTGGTTCTCTAGTTCTTTTAATTGTGATGTTAAGGTGTTGATTTTAGGTCTTTCCCACTTCTCCCGTGGGCATTTAGTGCTATAAATTTCCCTCTAAACATTGCTTTAGCTGTGTCCCAGAGATTCTGGTACATTGTGTCTTTGTTCTCATTGGTTTCAAAGAACTTATTTATTTCTACCCTTATTTCATTATTTACCCAGTAGTCATTCAGGAGCAGGTTTTTCAGTTTCCATGGGGTTGTGCGGTTTTGAGTGAGTTTCTTAATCCCGAGTTCTAATTTGATTGCACTGTGGTCTGAGAGACTGTTTGTTATGATTTCTGTTCTTTTGCTTTTGCTGAGGAGTTCCAATTATGTGGTCAATTTTAGAATAAGTGCGACGTGGTGCTGAGAAGAATGTATATTCTGTTGATTTGGGGTGGAGAGTTCTGTAGATGTCTATTAGGTCTTCTTGGTCCAGAGCTGAGTTCAAGTCCTGAATATCCTAGTTAATTTTCTGTCTCATTGATCTGTCTAATATTGACAGTGGGGTGTTAAAGTCTGCCACTATTATTGTGTGAGGGTCTATGTCTCTTTGTAGATCTCTAAGAGCTTGCTCTATGAATCTGGGTGCTCCTGTATTGGGTGCATATATATTTAGGATAGTTAGCTCTTCTTGTTGCATTGATCCCTTTACCATTATGTAATGCCCTTCTTTGTCTTTTTTGATCTTTGTTGGTTTAAAATCTGTTTTATCAGAGACTAGGATTGCAACCCCTGTTTTTTTTTCCCATTTGATTAGTAGATCTTCCTCCATCCCTTTATTTTGAGCCTATGTGTGTCTCTGCATGTGAGATGGGTCTCCTGAATACAGCAAACCAATGAGTCTTGATTCTTTATCCAATTTGCCAGTGTGTGTCTTTTAATCGGGGGCATTTAGCCCATTTACATTTAAGGTTAATATTGTTATGTGTGAATTTGATCCTGTCGTTATGATGCTAGCTAGTTATTTTGCCAGTTAGTTGATGCAGTTTCTTCATCGTGTCATTGGTCTTTATAATTTGGTATGTTTTTGCAGTGGCTGGTACTGGTTTTTCCTTTACATACTTAGTGTTTCCTCCAGGAGCTCTCATAAGGCAGGCCTAGTGGTGACAAAATCTCTCAGCATTTGCTTGTCTGTAAAGGATTTTATTTCTCCTTCACTTGTGAAGCTTAGTTTGGCTGGATATTAAATTCTGGATTGAAACTTCTTTTCTTTAAGAGTGTTGAATATTGGCTCCTACTATCTTCTGGCTTGTAGAGTTTCTGCAGAGAGATCCACTGTTAGTCTGATTGACTTCCCTTTGTGGGTAACCCAACCTTTCTCTTGGGCTGCCCTTAACATTTTTTCCTTTATTTCAACCTTGGTGAATCTGATGATTATGTGTCTTGGGGTAGCTCTTCTCGAGGGATATCTTTGTGATGTTCTCTGTATTTCCTGAATTTGAATGTTGGCCTGTCTTGCTAGGTTGGGGAAGTTCACCTGGATAATATCCTGAAGAGTGTTTTCCAACGTGGTTCCATTCTCCCCGTCACTTTCAGGTACACCAATCAAATGTAGGTTTGGTCTTTTCACATAGTCCCATATTTCTTAGAGGCTTTGTTCATTCCTTTTCATTCTTTTTTCTCTAATCTTGTCTTCATGTTTATTTCATTAAGTTGATCTTCAATCTCTGATATCCTTTCTTCCTCTTGATCATTTCAGCTTTTGATACTTGTGTATGCTTCACGAAGTTCTCGTGCTGTATTTTTCAGCTCCATCAGGTCATTTATTTTCTTCTCCAAACTGGTATTCTAGTTAGCAATTCCTCTAACATTTTTTCAGGGTTCTTAGCTTCCTTGCGTTGGGTTAGAACATACTCCTTTAGCTCAGAGGAGTTTGTTATTACCCACCTTTTGAAGCCTACTTCTGTCAGTTCATCAAACTCATTCTCCGTCCAGTTTTGTTCCCTTGCTGGCGAGGAGTTGTGATCCTTTGGAGGATCACAGAACAGGCATTCTGGTTTTTGGAATTTTCAGCCTTTTTGCACTGTTTTTTCCTCATCTTCATGGATTTATCTACCGTTGGTCTTTGATGTTGCTGGCCTTCGGATGGGGTTTTTGTGTGGACTTCCTTTCTGTTGACATTGATG
Organism: Pan paniscus; assembly: GCF_029289425.2. Lineage (NCBI taxonomy): Eukaryota > Metazoa > Chordata > Mammalia > Primates > Hominidae > Pan > Pan paniscus. Next base: position 35,709,085 of record NC_073264.2, on the reverse strand, counting down.
CTATTCCTTTCTGTTTGTTGGTTTTCCTTCTAACAGTCAGGGCCCTCTGCTGCAGGTCTACTGGAGTTTGCTGGAGGTCCACCCCAGATCCTTTTTGCCTGGGTATCACCAGCGGAGGCTGCAGAACAGCAAAGATTGGTGCCTATTCTTTCCTCTGGAAGCTTTGTCCTAGAGGGGTACCCTCCAGATGCCTGCCAGATGAGGTGTATCGACCCCCACTGGGAGGTGTCTCCCAGTCAGGAGGCACAGAGGTCGGGTACCCACTTGAGGAGGCAGTCTGCCCCTTAGCAGAGCTCGCACGCTGTGCTGGAAGATCCACTGTTCTCTTCAGAGCTGGCAGGCAGGAAGGTTTAAGTCTGCTGAAGCTGTGTGCACAGCCGCCCCTTCCCCCAGATGCTCTGTCCCAGGGACATGGAAGTTTTATCTATAAGCCCCTGACTGGGGTTGCTGCCTTTCTTTCAGAGATGCTCTGCCCAGAGAGGAGGAATCTAGAGAGGAAGTCTGGCTACAGCGGCTTTACCAAGGTGCAGTGGGCTCTGCCCAGTTTGAACTTCCTGGTGGCTTTGTTTCTACTGTGAGGGTAAAATCGCCTACTCAAGCCTCAGTAGTGATGGATGCCCCTACCCCCACCAAGCTCAAGCATCCCAGGTCGACTTCAGACTTCTGTGCTAGCAGCGAGAATTTCAAGCCAGCGGATCTTAGCTTGCTGGGCTCCATGGGGGTGGGATCCATTGAGCTAGACCACTTGGCTCCCTGGCTCCAGCCCCCTTTCCAGGGGAGTGAATGGTTCTGTCTTGCTGGCATTCCAGGAGCCACTTTGGTATGATTCAAAAAACTCCTGCAGCTAAGTCAGTGTCTGCCCAAATGGCCGCCCAGTTTTGTGCTTGAAACCCAGGTGGTGTAGGCACCTGAGGGAATCTCCTGGTCTGTGAGTTGCAAAGACCATGGGAAAAGCATAGTATCTTGGCCAGAATGCACCATTCCTCATGGCACAGTCCTTCACAGCACAGTCTTTCCAGGCTTCCCTTGACTAGGGGAGGGAGTTCCCTGACCCCTTGCACTTCCCTGGTGAGGTGATGCCCCACCCTGCTTTGGCTCACCCTCCATGGGCTGAACTCACTGTCTAACCAGTCCCAATGAGATGAGCCAGGTACCTCAGTTGGAAATGCAGAAGTCACTCACTTTCTGTGTTGATCTTGCTGGAAGCTGCAGACTGGAGCTTTTCCTATTTGGCCATCTTACCTGATGTTGTTCAATTTTTGTATTTTTAGAAGAGAGGGGATTTTGCCATGTTGGTCAGGCTGGTCTTGAACTCCTGACCTCAAGTGATCCACCCACCTCAGCCTCCCAAAGTGCTGGGATTACAGGTGTGAGCCACCGTGCCCAGCTTATGTGTATATTTATAGGGAAAGTGTGTTTCTTGTAGGCAACAGATCATTGGGTCCTTTTTTTTTTTTTTTTTAAATTCATTCAGCCCCTCTATGTCTTTTGATTGGAGAGTTTAGTCCATTTACATTCAGTGTGATTGCTGATAAGTAAGGATTTACTCCTGCTATTTTATTATTTTTTTTCTGATTTTCTTTTCTTTTTTTTTTTTTTTTGAGACAGAGTCTCGCTCTGTATCCCAGGCTGGAGTGGAGTGGTGTGATCTTGGCTCACTGCAAGCTTCACCTCCTGGATTCACGCCATTTTCCTGCCTCAGACTCCTGAGTAGCTGGGATTACAGGCACCCACCACTATGCCTGGCTAATTTTTTGTATTTTTAGTAGAGATAGGGTTTCACTGTGTTAGCCAGGATGATCTCGATCTCCTGACCTTGTGATCCACCTCAGCCTCCCAAAGTGCTGGGATTATAGGCATGAGCTACCGCGCCCAGCCCTGTTTTGTGGTTTTCTTTTCCTTCTTTCTTGCCTTCCTGTCTTCCTTTTAATGAAGGTGATTTTCTCTGGTGGTATGTTTTAATTTCTTGCTTTTTATTTTTGTGTATCTATTGTATGTTTGTTGATTTGAGGTTATCTAGAGGCTTGGAAATAATATCTTATAACCTATTATTTTAAAAGATCATAAGATATTATAACAACATATCACTGATTGCATAAGAAAGAGAAAATTAATAAAAACTCTACACTTTAACTTTATCCCCCTGCTTTTAAACACTTTGTTGCTTCTATTTATATCTTAGTGCACTGTCTATGACTTGAAATGTTGTAGTTATTATTTTTGATCAGTTCATCTTTTAGTCTTTCTTTTATTAAATTATTAGTAGAGATGAGGTCTTGCTGTGCTGCTCAGGCTGGCCTTGAACTCCTGAGCTCAAGTGATCTTCCTGCCTCCCATAGTGCTGGGATTACAGGTGTGACCCCCTACACGCAGTCATCTTTTAGTCTTTCTACTCAAGATTTGAGTAGTTTATATACAACAATTACAGTGTTATAATATTCTGTGTTTTTCTGTATACTTACTGTTACCAGTGGGCTTGCTACCTTCAGATGATTTCTTATTGCTCATTAACATTATTTTCTGTCAGATTGAAGAAATCTCTTTAGCATTTCTTGTAGGACAGGACTGGTATTGATAAAATCTCTCAGCTTTTCTTTATTTGGGAAAGTCTTACTTTCTCCTTCATGTTTGAAGGATATTTTCACTGGATAGACTATTCTAGGATAAAAATTTTTTCCTTCAGCACTTTAAATAAGTCATGGTACTCTCTCCTGGCCTGTAAGATTTCCACTGAGAAATCTGCTGTCAGATGTATTGGAGCTCCATTGTATGTTATTTCTTTCTTTTGCTGCTTTTAGGATCCTTTATTTATCCTTGACCTTTGGAAGTTTGATGATGATGATGATGATGATTATTTTTTTACTGAGTTTCGTTTTGTCACCAGGCTGGAGTGCAGTGGTGCGATCTCGGCTCACTGCAACCTCTGCCTCCCGGGTTCAAGTGATTCTCCTGCCTCAGCCTCCCAAGTAGCTGGGACTACAGGTGCGTGCCACCATGCCCAGCTAATTTTTGTATTTTTAGTAGAGATGGGATTTAACCATGTTGGCCAGGATGGTCTCGATCTCCTGACCTCGTGATCCACCTGCCTCGGCCTCCCAAAGTGCTGGGATTACAGGCGTGAGCCACCATGACCGGCCAGAATTCTAACTTACTTGTCAGTGTTATCTTTAATTTCATTGAGTTTCCTCCAAACAGTTATTTTGCCTTCTCTGTCTGAAAGGTCACAGCAGATCGAAACTGGAGCAACAGCCAGGTGCATGTCCTGTTGCATGGGGCTGTTCCATTGGGCACTCCTTCAAGTGAGGCCAGCCAGTAGGGCCCAAACTCAGGAAATAATTTATGCAGGTGGCCTTGGCCAACTAATTACACGAAGAGTGGGCTGACATTTAGGTGTTGGGCTGCACAATCACGTTAAGGGTTGCCAGACATTCAGGAGCTGGGGCTCCCCAGGCAACAATGACTCATCAATCTTATAAAATGTGTGGGGATAAAAGCCAATTACTCATTTACATTAAAAACATCTTTACATTATGCCAAGGTTTTCCTCTTAGCAGAGTCTCCTCTCTTGCCATTTTTCATGAAATGGCCCTAACAGCTACAGTCCAGAAGAGCACGGCTTTTTAAATTGACCTGCAGTCACATTGGCTGACTTATGTTTTCATAATGTTGAAGGTGCATTTTTCTGATTCAATTGTGGAATTAGGTTAATGAAACAGTACCTTCCCACACATGAGGCCGAACGTCATTGCTGAGGTGAAGATGAGGAGTGCTGAACTGGGTCACAGGAATAAGGCTGCATAAGCACCTCCTAGGAAGACCAAAGCACACCTACGCCTGTTTGTAATTCAGTGTTGCAAATAAGCACTTTTAAAGACAGATGTCCATAAAATATTTTAGGCTTTATTCTTTTACCTCGGATTGTTTAAGTTAAAAAACATTTACTATTGGTTTATCATTAGTAAACCAAGTTGAAGCATATGGATAAATAGCAATCAAAAGCAGTGAAATATAAGGTAGCCTTGATATGTGAGTTATTATACACAGTGGGTTAAGGGAAGAAGTTGACGTGTCTGCTATTCATACTTAAATTGTGACTCACCTATTCAGTGAAGAAACTCAGAGAAGAGGATTAATCTGGATCCTAGTCTCATTTTGATCACAGTGTATTTCACTAGCTTGGGGGACTGTCAAATCACTTGAAAAAACATTTATGTAATTTGTCGTGCAGTTACAAATGTAATCATTTGTAATTGTAACTATACTCCTCGGGGAGTATAATTACTCCCCCAGGATTGTAAGTCACATGAGAGAGCTTTCAGAGTTTCAGGGGTATAGAGATTGGTACCTGTTTCATTTTGTTTCTTGTTTTCATTCTGTGTGCTGGCCATCACAAAGGGCTAAGAGACTACGTTTACTTCATAGTCTCCTGCTAGTGATGGAAGGGTCATACTTTGTTCCCCCCTCTTGGTCAGGGGAGGGCATCCAGTCTTAAGTTAGTCAGGCTATAGGTTGGTTGGTGGCTTATAAGATGGCCTGATACCAAGAACCTGCCCAAATTATTATGATGGTGACCATACTGGAACAAGCAATTTCTTTGTTTTAAGAGAATCAAGATATAGAGAGAGTTAGTTGGTTGTGGGAGCAGGAGCTGAAAATACATACAGAGAGGGGGCAATCTGCGGATGCCATACCACAAGTATGCTTAAGTCAAGAGGTAGAAAAAGTGCACGTATACTTCTCAGCAGTGTAGCCTGGGCTGTCTCACCAGTGGTTAACAGGTGTCCCTGAAATGCAGATTTCTAGGTAATCACATTTGGGAAACACCACATCTATATTCCCTTCTGCAGAGTCATACAATGCCTTAGCTTATTAAAGACTGAGAATCCTACAGTAAGAAGATCGTCTAACATTGACTCGGTGTTTCCCCGTCTTGTTGGACAAAGGACTCTCACCTATTAACATCTTTTACAACACAGGTGTTCCGTGGAACAGAGTTTAGAGTAGGGGTTGGCATCTGTGGGTGGAAGCAAAAAAAGAATTGCTCCAGAAACAGACAGTTCAGTCCCATGTCGGGGGAGTCCAGAAACTCCTTTGCTGAGGCAGTGATAAATTTCTGGTCATTAGATCTGTTTTACACTCTGAACTGCCTTCTAGTCATTGTGTGGTCTAGGCACAGCTGCTCTAGTATTTTAGAGCTGCCGTAATATTTTAGTGTTCCGATTTCAGTGAGTATTCTTATCTTAAACCTCCACTAATTAAGATGAAGTCACTAATTAAGAGTGAGGCTTTTCTCTTGTAACTGAGAGTCTGATTAATGTAACAGGATGTCAGATGTGACTTTCCAGTTGTCTCCCCAGAACACTACGACAGGTGGCAAATGTCCCTACTGTCTCATGAGATGTTGGATCACCTACACAGCACTTGCTAAGGGATTATGGAAATGGCGTTGCCAGCCTTCTCCTCATGTGCTCCAGGTGAGGGAGAAGAGGTAAAGAATCCGTTATGGGAAAGGGCAGTGAGAATCTTTTGACAGGAGAATTATCAGAGTGCCTTCCTGGGGGAGGGGACAGAGTGTGCCCCTAGGGTCATAAGGCAAGTGAGGGAGCCTTCAGTGTCAGGGATGTAGGGACTGTGACCTATTTCCTTCTGACTTGAGCTGCCAGAGTGAGGTGAAAAGGTAATTGGGGAGGAATCGTACTCCCACTTGTGGAGGGGTAAGGTGTGAACAGTGAGTACCCATGGAAGGAAGTAGCACTCAGGTTATCTTTATTTTTATTTATTTATTTATTAATTTATTTTATTTATTATTATTATTATACTTTAAGTTTTAGGGTACATGTGCACAATGTGCCAGTTAGTTACATATGTATACACGTGCCATGCTGGTGTGCTGCACCCATTAACTCGTCGTTTAGCATTAGGTATATCTCCTAATGCTATCCCTCCCCACTCCCCCCACCCCACAACAGTCCCCAGAGTGTGATGTTCCCCTTCCTGTGTCCATGTGTTCTCATTGTTCAATTCCCACCTATGAGTGAGAATATGCAGTGTTTGGGTTTTTGTCCTTGAGATAGTTTACCGAGAATGATGATTTCCAATTTCATCGATGTCCCTACAAAGGACATGAACTCATCATTTTTTATGGCTGCGTAGTATTCCATGGTGTATATGTGCCACATTTTCTTAATCCAGTCTATCAGTGTTGGACATTTGGGTTGGTTCCAAGTCTTTGCTATTGTGAATAGTGCCGCAATAAACATATGTGTGCATGTGTCTTTATAGCAGCATGATTTATAGTCCTTTGGGTATATACCCAGTAATGGGATGGCTGGGTCAAATGGTATTTCTAGTTCTAGATCCCTGAGGAATCGCCACACTGACTTCCACAATGGTTGAACCAGTTTACAGTCCCATCAACAGTGTAAGAGTGTTCCTATTTCTCCACATCCTCTCCAGCACCTGTTGTTTCCTGACTTTTTAATGACTGCCATTCTAACTGGTCTGAGATGGTATCTCATTGTGGTTTTGATTTGCATCTCTCTGATGGCCAGTGATGATGAGCATTTTTTCATGTGTCTTTTGGCTGCATAAATGTCTTCTTTTGAGAAGTGTCTGTTCATATCCTTTGCCCACTTTTTGATGGGGTTGTTCGTTTTTTTCTTGCAAATTTGTTTGAGTTCATTGTAGATTCTGGATATTAGCCCTTTGTCAGATGAGTAGGTTGTGAAAATTTTGTAGGTTGTCTGTTCACTCTGATGGTAGTTTTGTAGGTTGCCTGTTCACTCTGATGGTAGTTTCTTTTGCTGTGCAGAAGCTCTTTAGTTTAATGAGATCCCATTTGTCAATTTTGGCTTTTGTTGCCATTGCTGTTGGTGTTTTGGACATGAAGTCCTTGCCCATGCCTATGTCCTGAATGGTAATGCCTAGGTTTTCTTCTAGGGTTTTTATGGTTTTAGGTCTAACGTTTAAGTCTTTAATCCATCTTGAATTAATTTTTGTATAAGGTGTAAGGAAGGGATCCAGTTTCAGCTTTCTACATATGGCTAGCCAGTTTTCCCTATTTATTTATTTTTGAGACGGAGTTTCACTCTACTTGCCGAGGCTGGAGTGCAGTGGCACAATCTCGGCTCACTGCAACCTCTGCCTCCTGGGTTCAAGCAATTCTCCTACCTCATCCTCCCACGTAGCTGGGATTACAGGCATGCGCCACCACGGCCGGCTAATTTTTTATTTTTAGTAGAGATGGGGTTTCTCCGTTGGCCAGGCTGGTCTTGAACTCCTGACCTCAGGTGAACCGCCCACCTTGGCCTCCCAAAATGCTGGGATTACAGGCATGAGCCACTGTGCCCAGCACACTCAGGTTATCTTTAAAAAGAGGACCTTCTGGAGGGGCAAAGTGAACCCAGCATCAAGTGGCCAGAGCTGGGCTGGGTGCAGCGGTGCATGCCTGTAGTCCCAGCTACTTGGGTAGCTGAGGCAGGAAGATTGCTTGAGCCCAGGAGTCCAAGGCAGCAGTGAACTATGATTGCACCACTGCACACCACCCTGGGCAACAGAGCAAGACCCCATGTCTAAGTAAAATAGTTGCTTGAATCAGACAATAGGAAACTAGAACAGAAAGGAAGGCACTGGTTGCCAGCTGGAGGAGGTCCTGCCTATACTAGCAACTACGGCAGGAAAGTAGGGTCCCCTGGGAGGAGGAAGACCCAGTAATTGTGTATCTGCTGCACTGAAGGCTACTCTGAAATGATAGTCCCACCAGGACATAGCTCCATGTCGCTGCCTTTTCCCCCTCCTACCACACCCTCAGCCTGGGGAGGAGCCAGGGGCAGCACGGGGCATGGGGAAGAGGCATAGAAAGCATTGACTATGCCCCCTACAACCCCCATCCAAACAGCAGGTTTCCCAGCTGGTAGGTCCCTCCTGGGGGAATAGAGAAGCTTTAATTGGATCAAGAGTTTGGAGGTTGGCTATTTGACCATACTAGAATTTTTGTCTAAAACTGACCGAAGGGCTTTTATTATCTGAGAGCCTGGAGGATCTATGAGCCTAGGGCTGGGATGGAGCAGGTGCACACAGTGAGTTGTGCAGGGAGTAGTCATGCTTCTGGTTTATTTAATTCTGCCTCCATGCAGTGGGAATAGGACAAAACTAAAAATCAGTTTAAAGAGTTTATACGTGTTTACACTTTATAACAGGTGTTTACACTTTATAACAGGTGTTTACACTGCTTCCTAAGAAATTAATTACACATGAACTAATTCTAACATGAAAGACTGTGGACACTTATAATGCATACACAATAAACAACCAATGAATATGCATTCAATCAATGAACACTTATGAAGCACCTCAGCTGGGTATTGGGGCCTGTGAGGATAACTAGGAACTGATTTATGCTCTCAAGAAGCATGCAATCTAGTTTGAGAAGTCCCGGTCTAGCCTGGAGATTTCTTCAGGTTGCATAAGAATCACAGTGGTGTTGGTTGTGGCACTGCTTTGAATGCATCTCTACTTTTAAGTCTGATTCAGTAGGTCTGGGTTGGGACCTAGGGATCTGCATTTTAACAAACACCTTGTTCTACAGGTCATCAATGGAGAAATAATAATCTAGCTCTCCAAATAGCACCACATACAGAAGCAACTTTTGCTGTATTGGGTCATGTATTATTGATTCTCACAGAGTCTGTCCCAGAATCCAGGACAGTATTATCCATTTGGATAAAACAAAGTTTCTGCTTGTTCTTTGTTACATCAAATGAAAACAGCTGGATAGATTTTCACCAAATTAGAAGAGGATATTTGGGCTTGTCTGACTTAAGAGGTAAAGGAAATTTATTTTAGGGGTGCCTGAAGAGGGGTGTCCTTTGAAGAGAGGGGCAGCTATCTTCCAGAGCCATATCAAATGCTGATTTCTGACAATGCCACTTCCCCCACAAGCAATCTAGGCTGAGGGTGGGAGCAGCAGGAGTTTATTGATGTAATGCTGGGTTAGTGATTGATGTGAGCAGCCCAGGGGAGGCCAGGGACCTGATAACAGCATCTTCACAAAAACATATGCTGGAGAAAATGGACCATAAATATGTAAACAGAGAGTTTTTTCTTGTTTTGAGACAGAGTCCCAGGCTGGAGTGCCATGGTGTGATCTCAGCTCACCGTAATCTCTGCCTCCCAGGTTCAAGCAATTCTCCTGCCTCAGCCTCCTGAGTAGCTGGGATTACAGGTGCATGCCACCATACCTGCTAATTTTTGTATTTTTTGTAGAGACAGGGTTTCGCCATGATGCCCAGGCTGGTCTTGAACTCCTGGCCTCAAGTGATCTACCCACCCCAGGCTCCCAGAATGCTGGGATTACAGGTATGAGCCACCAGGTCTGGCCTAGACAGACAGTTTTAATCCCCATTTTCCTATTTGTTTGGGAAGTCTGGACAATGATCTTGCCTTCTCTGTTTGTTTCTCTGGTTACATAATTAGGAGCATGCTGACTTTTTTCCATAAGGTTGTTGTAAGGAATCATGAATAAAAGCCTCTGTTAAGCACTTGAAAATTTTATAAAGATGAGTTTTTTTAAAAGATGAGTTTTGTTGTAGTTAAAAATGTAGAATAAGTGGGATAAGCTAAATTTTATTGCAAGACCTTGAACTTAGTTTAATCCAGCATTACTTTTTAGTATATTGATCATTTCATTTCCTTCATTGTTTAGATGACTCAGTGTACAGATGTGATGTAATTTTAAAATAACATATGCTTACAGCAAAAGAAACTATCAATCAAGTCAACAGACAACCTATGGAATGGGAGAAAATATTTGCAAACTATGCATCCAACAAAGGTCGACTATCTAGAATCTAAAAGAACTTAAATTTATAAGCAAATAACAATCCCATTAAAAAGTGGGCAAAGGACATGAACAGACCCTTTTAAAAAGAAGGCATACATGCAGCCAACAAGCATATGAAAAAATGTTTAACCTAATCATTAGAGAAATGCAATCAAAATCATGGTAAGAGACCATTTCACACCAGTCAGCTGGCTATTGCTAAAAAGTCAAAAAGTAACAGATGCTGGTGAGGTTGTGAAGAAAAGGGAATGCTTATACACTGCTGGTGAGAGTGTAAATTAGTTCAGCCAATGTGGAAAGCAGTTTGGCAATTCCTCAAAGAACTTAAAACAGACTTACCCAGTCCAGGTGCAGTAGCTCAGGCCTGTGATCCCAGGACTTTGCAAGGCTAAGCTGGGTGGATCACTTGAGGTCAGGAGTTCAAGACCAGCCTGGCCAACATGGGGAAACCTCTACTAAAAATACAAAAAACTTAGGTGGGTGTGGTGGCACATGCCTGTAATCCCAGCTACTTGGGAGGCTGAGGCATGAGAATTGCTTGAACCTAGGAAGTGGAGGTCCCAGTGAGCCGAGAGTACGCCACTGCTCTCCAGCCTGGGTGACAGAGTGAGACTCTGTCCCAAAAAAACAAAACAAGGCCGGGCGCAGTGGCTCATGCCTGTAATCCCAGCACTTAGGGAGGCTGAGGCGGGCAGATCACGAGGTCAGGAGATTGAGACCATCCTGGCTAACACAGTGAAACCCTGTCTCTACTAAAAATACAAAAAATTAGCCAGGCGTGGTGGTGGGCGCCTGTAGTCCCAGCTACTTGGGAGGCTGAGGCAGGAGAATGGCCTGAATCTGGGAGGCGGAGCTTGCAGTGAGCTGAGATTGCGCCACTGCACTCCAGCCTGGGCGACAGTGCGAGACTCCGTCTCAAACAAATCAAAACAAAACAAAACCTAGACTTACTGTTTAACCCAAAAATCCCATTATTGGGTATATACCCAAAGGAATACAAATTGTTCTACCATAAAGACACATGCACACATATGTTCATTATGGCACTATTCACAATAGCAAAGACATGGAATCAACCTAAATTCCCATCAACTGTAGGCTGGATAAAGAAAATGTGGTGCATATACACCATGGAATACTATGCAGCCATAAAAAAGGATGAGATCATGTCCTTTGCAGCAACATGGGTGGAGCTGGAGGCCATTATCCTAGGCAACCTAACACAGGAACAGAAAACCAAACACCACATATTCTCACTTATAAGTGGGAGCTTATAACAAGAAAAATGCATAGACACTAGGAGGGGAACAACAGACACTGCAGCTGACTTGAGGGTGGAGGGTAGAAGTGGGGAGAGGACCAGATAAAATACCTATCAGCTACTATGCTTATTACCTGGGTGACAAAATTATCTGTACACCAAACCCTGGTGACATGCAGTTGACCTATATAACAAACCTGCACATGTATCCCTGAACCTAAAATACAAGTTCAAAAAAATCATAATAAAATAAAATAACATCAATGAAACCGCATGTGCTTAGATTTAAAAAAATCTAACAAGCCAGGCATAGTGGTTGTTCACCTGTAGTCCCACCTACTTGGGAGGCTGAGGCAGGAGAATTCTTTGAGTCCAGGAGTTCAAGTCCAGCATGGGTAACATAGAGAGACCCCCGCCCCCTTACCAAATCTCTAAAGACAGACAGACAGACAAACAAACAAACAAACATCTAGCACGGGAACAAGGGCAATTGGAAAATAGGTTAAGCATATTTTTAGGAAGCTGAATAAGTTTTTAAGAGCTAAAACAAGTGAGAAGTATGCTAAGTAATGAAGTGTGGACTTACAAAGCAGCCTACTGTAAATTCTTTTGATTATTAATTTGCTAAAGGCCCTTGAGTCATGAATATAGATGAAAATCTATGAAAAATTGACACGTGTTCTCAAATTGGGGCCATACATCACCACGGCCAAGATATGGTGCAATATGATAGTCTTAAATGCTTAACGTAATGCTATGCCTATAATTACATGTATGGCATTATCTTTAATATGAACTGATTAATGAGGGTGACATAAAGCAAGGATGAATGTTAGTAATTCAGACACTGATGTTCAGATAGCCACCTGAGAAGTCATTTTTCTCAAAGTTCTATTCCTTAAGGATTGTAGAAATGTCAATTGTTTTTGCAGTTTCCATTTCAAGAAGCAGTTATTCATAATCCCCAGAGAACGCTTCCCTAACAGGCTACAATAAAACTTAGAATTAATGGTGGTGACATTATAGACCTAAATTACTGCCTTCATGCTTTAAATCATTATCCTGCTATCCCTATGCATGGAACTTTCAAAGTTTTCATTTCATTCCTGGCTTATCTCTCATCTCCACTGCGTGACTAGTTCCTTGTCCCTTACAAACGAATGCAGGAGGCTGAATTTCTAATGTTCCCCTTAAAATTCTCCTACTTGTTAACAGTACTTTTATGGTAGTTCATCTAAAATAGTTTTTCAACAAACTTCTCAAAGGCTGTCTCTGGCTGTCCATTTTCTTTCTTCATTTTTTAGCTGAATAGCTGGTATACACTAGTCCATTCTGGTATTTGTGTGTTTCCTCCCCTCTCTCTCTTTTTCTACTTTATTTCTCAAAGGTGATTGATATCTTCAATCCCTAGTTACCCCATCGTGTGAGCCTCTTTGTTCTCCGTGTCCTTCCCACTCTGCTCACAGGGCCCTTGGACTCTGCCTCCCTCTCTCTATCCTTCTTCAAAGGCCACTAAAGAGGTTCTTTTTACGAACTTTTTCTTGGTAAACTGAAGACAGAGTGCTGGGAAACGAAACCTTGAAAAAGACCTTGGAAACCTTGACCAGACGCTGGGCAGTCTGGTTCCCTTAGTCTCTCAGCCCCCAAGGGCTTCTCTCCTCTATCCCTGCTGTGAGCTAGTCACTGGAAAAACACACCTGACCTTGCCAGCCAAGTGAGGGTGCCAAGAATGAGAGGGAAGCATTCTTCTCATCAGCAGATGGAAGGTCTCCCTCAAAGGATTTCTCAATGCCGCCTGAATCAAAGCCTGTGTTTCCCAGAGCAAGCTATTCCCTGGAGGCCTCCTGAGCTCTGGCCACAGTGTTCTCATACAGCTAGCAAGAAGTCATAATGGAATTCGCTCCAACAATCCCACTGCCGTGTTGTTGTTCTGTTCTTGAAGCTTACTCTGTATCATAAACATAATTATAAGAAGAAGTTAAACATATAAAGGTGTTCTAAAGAAATGGGCTTTTGTGGCAGGGCGCAGTGGCTAACGCCTGTAATCCCAGCACTTTGGGAGGCCGAGGTGGGTGGATCACCTGAGGTTGGGAGTTCGAGACCGGCCTGGCCAACATGGTGAAACCCTGTCTCCAAGAAAAATGCAAAAATTACCCGGGTGAAGTGACACGTGCCTGTAATCCCAGCTACGCAGAGGCTGGGGAAGGAGAATCACTTGAACCTGGGAGGCAGAGGTTGCAGAGAGCCGAGATCGCACCACTGCACTCCAGCCTGGGCGACAGAGCGAGACTCTGTCTCCAAAACAAAACAAAACAGAAATGGGCTTTTGCTATGCAGTGGATGGGACCTCGGCTTTTTGAGAGTGATTGGTGGTATGCAAAATGTGGAGAATCCCTCCTCGAGGCCAAATTCTTTGGTATCAATAGTGCTCCATGTAGAGATCCTTTTGTTTGGATCTCTACAATCTTTGGATTGTTTGTCAGAGATTGAGAAGGCACCAGTCTCCTCCTTTTTCCCCTTGGTTACCACCTCCTGTGTGCATAGAATATTGTATTTTTAAAATCATAGAGTTAGAACATAGGGGTGTGGGTAAATTTTCCTTAGTCCAATAAAATTAATTTGATATCCAAAATGAGCTTGTTTCATCCTTTGCATTTCAACCCCCTAACCACCCATCCCCACTTTACCCAACATTCTTTGAAGGCTGGGGTTTATCTCATAGTTGAGAAGGAAAAGGCCAAAGGCTTGACTTTCAAATAATTCATTTCCTGCAGTTGCTCACATTCCCAGTCTCTTTTCTTGTTCCTATTTTTAGCTGGTCATAGCTCTTTATAATTTGGAAATTAAAGTCCTTAAAAACAAAGAAATAAACGATTTCACTGGGATGACTGTCAATTTTAAAATAAGCAATTGTTGAGTGCCTATTATAAACTCAGAATGGACTAGGCACTTAAAAAAAGCCAAATTAAAAACAAGGTCCATGTCATTAAGAATCTTATAGTCAGCAGGGAAGGCAGTTGCATAAACAAATAATTTAATACAAAGAAATAAATTGCTTTCATGAGGTTATGTATCTGGGCCAATGAGAAAATCGGAGAAATGGAGCTTCTTAGTAGATCTGGGCAATGCAGACAAAGCTTTCCAACAGACATATCTTCTCTAGGAGGAGTGTGTGGGGAGGGGTTGGTACAGAGGTGGAGGGGATAGTATGTAGCTCAGAGAATGGCATGTGTGCAGGCCCAGTGGCTCTGGAGGACAGCACGTACTCAGAGTCACCACAGCAATTGAGTATGTCTGGAGAACTGGCTGTGAATGGGTGCAGAAGGAGACTGAGACTAGGAAGGAATGCAGGGATGAAGATCACAGAAGGCCTTGCCTACCATGGAAAAGGAGTTTGTTAGATTTTATCTTCAAGACACTAGGAAGCCACTGAAAGATTTTGAGCAGGGTAGTGATGTGATCAGACTTTTGTGTTGGAAACATCCTCTGTAGAGAAAGAAGGGTGGAAGATAGATTGGAGGGCAGCAAGACTGGAGGCAAGAAAGACCAGTGGGAGGATGCTTGTTTAATATTTAGTTTAAGAGAGACAATGAAGACAAGAACAGGGCAGTGGGGTAGAGATAGAGAAGAAAAGTTTATAAGATACATAAGATTTGGTGATTGATTACTTATGGAGCAAGAAAGAGAGACATTTCTGGTTTGGTCAGCTTGACATTTCTCAAGATAGAGAAGACAGAGGAATAGGATTTTTGTGGCAGGGGTTGGGAAGAGGAAGGATCCCTCTGTGGTCTCAGTCTAGGAAGTCCCCCAACCTTCCTTGGTTCTCCATGACCTGAACTTTGAGAGTCCAGATCAGTTGTCCCACAGGACAGCCTATACCCTGGATCATAGTTAGATTTAAACCTGCTATTTTCAGTAGTTTACCAGTAAGTGATGTTTGTACCTCCCACTGTGTCACATCAAAGAGAATCTAATGTTAGGAGCCCATCCCTTTTATAGTGAGACTTTTGACTATCATATCAGAAATTGTCCAGGTTATTGGATCTTACAAATCAGACATATATGAGTATATATATATATATATATATATATATATATATATATATATATGTATGTATTTTTTTGGTGGTCCTGGTCTTTTGTAAAAAATGATACATGTTCTGAGTATTTCACCTTTAAAGTATGGCTTAATGAAAGCCAACTTTGGAGCTATTTATTCAGATTGTTTTTTCTTGGTTTTATGTTCCCATGGAAACCTGTATAGCAAATAGGTTGTTCTGAGTGAGGCCTGGCCTGGTTCAGTTAAATCCAAAGGCTTCAGTCAATCTGGTTCACTGAAATGACTAATTTTCTGTCTCCCTAACCATTATCCCCTACAATTCTGATAGATAAACCAGTGTTTAAGGGGCAGACAGAGAGGAGTTGCCTACTGAGAAGACTGAGAAGCAGCAGCCAGAGAGAGAAAAGGTGAATTGGGAGCAAGGGAATGTCTATATCAATCAGGACTCATTGGTGGCAAATAACAGAAGCCAGTGCAAACCGACTGAAGGAAAGAAAGGAATGTCTTACACAGATACAGGAGTAGTCAGATATGCAGATATAGGCATGTAACTGGAATTTGTGGCTAGAACATTTTGGGAAATCCAATAACTTCATTTTTCTTCTCTATTCCAAAATACTTGGGAAGTCACTGGTTGGTCTTGCTTGGTGAGGCCCAGCCCTGGGTGGGTGGTCAGCCCTGGCAGGAAGCGGGAGGGCTGCAAGTACAAAAACAGGGTGGTTGGGGGCCAAACTGGGTGTTAAGGGCATTTCCTAGAAAAGAAGACATTGTTGGCCAGGCTCTAAGAGGGATTTATCACAGTGATGTCAAGACACTGAGGAAAAGAGTTTCAGGATATGGGATGGGTTGCTGTGATATACAGCAGGAGGTCAAATGAGAGGGGAAAAATACTCCTTGGATTTGGCATTTGGACTGTCAATGGTAACTTTAGCAGGATTGCTTTTAGTGGAGTGAGGGCAGGGGATTCAGGAGAGAGTGAGAAGAAAGGGGCACAAAGATCTGTGTCCTAGAAGCTTGCTTTGAAAGGAAAGAGAGATGTCCACTAGCAGCTAAGGTTTAAGGTGGAAGAGACTTTTGCTAAGGCAGGGATTCTTTACCTGGGCTCCAGGGCTCTGGGAATCTCTCAAGCCTTTGGAAATAGCATGTAAATTTACCTGCTTCTCAAAGAGATTTGTGATCCACACATACTAAGAACCACCGTGCTAAAGGAATGGTGGCAATAGAAAGGGAGAAGTGAAGGAAATGGGAGAGGTGATAGACAGCTTGAGGAGGGGGCCAGAGTAGGAGCCAGAACACCAGAAGGATGACCTTTGTTGGGAAGAGGATGGTTGGTTTATTTCTTCTTCTGAGGGGTGTGGGGGCTGGGAGGGAGGATATGAAATTCAGGGCAGGTGCAGATGTGTTTGTAGGTAGGGTGGTAGGGAACTGTGAGATTCATTCCTGATAGATT
This sequence comes from Pan paniscus, assembly GCF_029289425.2. Classification (NCBI taxonomy): domain Eukaryota; kingdom Metazoa; phylum Chordata; class Mammalia; order Primates; family Hominidae; genus Pan; species Pan paniscus. Next base: position 35,692,473 of record NC_073264.2, on the reverse strand, counting down.
TCATTGCTTTCTCTTTTGTTTTTGGTCCAGCTTGGCCTCGCAGCAGGCTAGAATAGCTCTTCCTACAGATAGTTGGTCAAGAGATGGTCATAATCTGTTTTTTTACTTAGGCTTATCATTGGGTTTTCTGTCTCCATGATCACTCTTGACTGATGTGCCTTGTCGCTTGAGCCTGACATCCATGGTGAGTTAGAACCTGAGCTATGCTGAGCTCTCCTTCTACCTTATCCTGGAAGACCTTCTACAGTTCCCTCACTACTCCTTGTCTGTGAAGCTGACGGTATTAACAATTAATTGCACCTTTTCCCTTTCCCTAAAGGGAAGCTGCATGCAGGGATTTCCCCCAGTTTGGGGCTTCCTGTATTGGACTCTCCTGGCGGATTGTGAGTCAGTAGGCATGAATCAAGAGAGTAGGTGCTTGTATGGGTGGACGTTCATTGGAGTTAACTGATTCACAGTGAGTGACCTTTGTTTCTTAAATGATCTTGATCCAGAAGGTAGGAAAGTATGTCCTCTGGATATAAAATCTGAACTTCTCTTCTCATGGAATAATCTCAGCTCAGTCTTTTAGGTTTTTCATGCCTTAATTTCACCATCGGCAAAATCAAATAATATTTTCCACTTATGTTAATGGAGTACTATGTCTCTTGACATTTCTGAGAGGTATCATGAGAACAAACTGTTTAACGTATTATTGTTAAAGAAAAAGCTGGAAACCCTTATAAGCCACTCCTCTGATCTGAATGTTCTAGCTGCCATTGTGGAAGAACCGGTTTCTGAAAGAAAAGCTTAGTGACATTCTTTAGGAAATCTTACTTATGGGACAGTACTCATATGCCAGAAAGAGTGCACTTATTTTTAATTTAAAGACTTTTTTTTTTTTTTTGGAGATAGGGTCTCACTCTGTCACCCAGGCTAGAGTTCAGTGACATGATCATGGCTTACTGCAGCCTTGACCTCCTGGGCTTAAGCCATCCTTCTGCCTCAGCCTCCTTACTCACTTGTCATCATACCAGGCTAATTTTTTTTTCATTTTTAGTAGAGACAAGGACTCACAGTGTTGCCTAGGTTGGTCTTGAACTCTTGGGCTAAAGTGATCTTCCTGCCTTGGCCTCCCAAAGTGCTGGGCTTTCAGGCATGAGCCACCACACCTGCCCCATAATGGCATTTTTGACGTAAAGACATGTATCTTTCTGCTTTTGATTTTCACAGATTCTTGAAGCTGGTATCCTTTCTATACTACTAAGATTCCCTTTAAGAATAATTTAATAGTAATAAATCAGCAATCATTAAGCTACCTGGGACTTAGCTGTACTTTTAAAAAATGTTGCATTCAATTTATTATTTTTTATTTTTTGAGATAGAATCTCGCCCTGTCACCCAGGCTGGAGTGCAGTGGTGCCATCATGGCTGACTGCAGCCTCAACCTCCTTGGGCTCAAGCAATCCTCCCATGTCAGCCTCCTGTGTAGCTGAGACTACAGGCGCATGCCATCATGCCCAGCTAATTTTTGTATTTTTTGTAGAAATTGGGTATTGCTGTGTTGCCCAGGCTGGTCTTGATCTTCTGGGCTCAAGTGATCCACCCACCTGGGCCACCCAAAGTGCTGGGATTACAGGCATGAGCCACCATGCCTGGCCAATTTATTCTTTAAAATTTTTTTAATTTTAAAAAATTGTGGTAAAATTACATAACATGAAACTTACCATTTTAAAGTATACAGTTCAGTGCCATTAAGTATATCACATTGTTGCACAACTATCACCACGATCTATGTCCATGATTAGCTGAACTTCTTTAGAAATAAAAGTAAATGATCTGTTTGTTGGCTTCAGTGACTTCATCTGCTGGGGATCTGTAAAAAGGTGGTAGGCTGAGTAACTCCTCATTCCTTTTTTTTTTTTTTTGAGATGGAGTCTCCCTCTGTCACCCAGGCTGGAGTGCAGTGGCGCGATCTTAGCTCACTGCAACCTCCGCCTCCCAGGTTCAAGAGGTTATCCTGCCTTAGCCTCCCAAGTAGGTGGGATTACAGGTGTATGACACCATGCCTGACTAATTTTTGTATTTTTAGAGGAGATGGGGTTTCACCATGTTGGCCAGGTTGGTCTCGAACTCCTGACCGCAGGTGATCTACCTGCCTTGGCCTCCCTAAGTGCTGGGATTACAGGTATGAGCCTCTGTGCCTGGTCTCATTCCTTAGAAACCTCTTACTTTTGAGGAATGGTTCCGAAATGAAATTCAAAGATGTGAAGAACAAGATGTCCTCATTAATGACGGATGTTGTCGGGGTCCACAGTAGTTTAGGATTCCTATTCCAGCTCAACTTGCAGGTTTGGACAGCTGTCCTTTGCGGACAAGATTAAGTGATTTTAATTTGGAGGGCAGAGGAGAGTTTCCAGCTTTCTGTAACTTCTGCAGGAGTTCCAGCTTCTGTAACTTCTAAGCTCTACAGAAGAGGGCTCAGAAGAGCTTAGTAACAATGGTGGTAGCAATATCTTAAGGCTCAAATTAGCTGGCCTCAGCATTGGGGAAGCAGGAGGAGGGAGCAAGAAGGTGGCTGTGAGGGAATGAAGTGGCACAGGATCTGTCCTCAGGGAAGAAGAAGGGTGCTGTCCCAGCCTGCTGACAGGAGGGAAGAGAGATCACACTCATGGAGTTGAAATCAGTTCAACATCCTGTTGGTAACATCTCCTTTTTTCCCCATACAGTCTAAGAAATGCAGTTAGCTGGGGTTGGGATGGTTAAGTTTGAGTATTAGAACTCTGGTGCTCCTCAACTCTTTCCCTATGATTCAGTCTTTCTCTGGCATCATATGAAAGAAAAATATCTTCTCCACAATGATTTGCTCAATCCCTGCTCCCTAAAGACCTGCTTGTTCTAAGTGTGGCCTCATCCATACTCACCTGATTTTATCAAAGTATGTTGATGACAGGTGTTAGAAATTTCACAATTTACAGCTGCAACAACAGAAAATACTGTACCAAAGGCCAACACAGAGAGGATCCAGGAATTCCCTTGGCTGGATTAAATGTCTTTTTTGCAAGACAGAGTTTTTCCCTTTGATGTGGGTATGAAAGCTTGCTCTATGTGTTTGTGGAGGTAAGTTGCTGTGGTGTTGGTCAGTGGCTCTCCCAGGGATAAAAAAGGGTTTCCTTCTCATTAAATTAAGGAGGCCTCTGCAAATGAGGTCTGCAGATTCTGGACTTGACAAAACCCAGCATTGCCCTGTTGTCCAGAGAGTGCCAGCATAGCCTGCCCCTGGGACACCTCTCTCCTTAGCTGGCCATTCACTGCTTCTGTGATATTGTGTCGGATGAGGCCACCCTCTTCCCCATTTGTAAGCTCCTCTCTGTAGCATGGGAAGCCTGGAGGTGGAATGGAGAACGTGACCTCCTTGTTCATCATTCACATTGATTCATGAGAAACATGGAAGGAAACATATTTGAAACCGTAGTAGTGAAATATTTAGAGAGAGCAAAAAATTGGTTGGTGGGTTGACTAATATGTCTGTTAGTCTGTTTCTGTCTCTTCCCTCTTCCTCTTTCCTCTCTCTGTGTCTCTTTCCGTGTGTGTGTGTGTGTGTGTGTGTGTGTGTATTTGTGTGTCTGACTCTTCAGTCTCTCTCTCTTGCTGTATTTGTCTTTCTCTCTCTGTCTCATGTCTTTCTATGTGTGTCTTGGTATGTTTGTCTCTTTGTATCTTGTTTCTCTGAGATCCTACTGTGTGTCATGTCCTACCTGGAGGCTAAGTGTCTAAAAGCAATTGACACATTGTCAGTAATCATGGTAACAATAGTAACTAGCAATATTGCTATTGCTTAGCATTTAAGAACTTTGTCCACATTATTGCATTTAATCCTCACAACAGCTCCATGTGATGGTTACAACGTTATCCATTTCACAGACAAGAAGACTGTAGTTCATCTAAGTTTATAACTTGCCGTAATTCATGTAGCTTACAAGGACTTAGGTCTGTATGACCCTGGAACCCATATTCTTTTTTTTTTTTTTTTGAGACGGAGTTTTGCTCTTGTTGCCCAGGTTGGAGTGCAATGGTGCAATCTCAGCTCACCACAACCTCCGCCTCCTGGGTTAAAGCAGTTCTCCTGCCTCAGCCTCCCAAGTAGCTGGGATTACCGGCATGCACCACCACATCTGGTTAATTTTGTATTTTTAGTAGAGATGGGGTTTCTCCATGTTGGTCAGGCTGGTCTTGAACTCCCGACCTCAGATGATCTGCCTGCCTCGGCCTCCCACAGTGCTGGGATGACAGGTGTGAGCCACCATGCCCAGCCAGAACCCATACTCTTTGCTGTTGCCTTTTAGTGCCCTTTAGCTGATAACTTGAGCTCCTAGGGACTTGAGGCTTCCTATAGGAATGTTTTATGATATCTATTTGATTCTAGAATATTAATTTGTTCCAGGTCTAGGAAGCAATGTACAGCTGTGAAATTTATTTATTTATTTATTTATTTATTTATTTATTTTTTGAGACCAAGTCTTGCGCTGTCACCCAGGCCTGAGTGCAGTGACACGATGTTGGCTTGCTGTCTCCCAGGTTCAAGCAATTCTCTTGCCTCCTGAGTAGCTGGGACTACATGTGTACAACACCACACCTGGTTAATTTTTGTATTTTTAGTGGAGACGGGGTTTCACCATGTTGAGCAGGCTGGTCTCGAACTCCTGACCTCAGGTGATCCACCCGCCTCGGCCTCCCAAAGTGCTGGGATTACAGGCATAAGCTACCGCGCCCAGTCGTAGCTATGAAATTTAATTGAGAGAGAGTGTGTGTGTGTGTGTGTGTGTGAGAGAGAGAGAGAGAGTGAGAGAAACAGAGAGACTTAGAGGCAAAAATAAAAATTAGCTAGAAAGAGACAGACAGACAGACGTGAGACAGAAAGGGAGATACAGTAAGAGAACCTGAGGGAAAGACAGAGACAGACAAATGCACAGACTAACAGACATACCAGCCAATCCACCCATCAAGTCACTTGCTCTTTCTCAATTTTCTTTCACTAGTAAGGGTCTAGTATAATGTTTCCTTACATATTTCTTACGAATCAACACGAATGTGAACAATGGTGTCCAGTATTATTTTGTGCTGTGGGGAATATAAAATATTAGCAAGAATTTGGCAACTCTAAAGTACAGAGAAACCTAAATAAAGGCTTTTGTTTGTGCCTAACAGTAGACTATTACAAAACAATTATTTAAATGTCTTACATACTTAACATAAGTAATCAAGCATAGGCTTTGGAGTTGGGCTTATGAAATTCATATTCCAGCTTCATTTATTAGTGTAATTTTAAGTAAGTTATTGAAGTCTGAGTCTCCGTTTTCTGATCTGTGAAATGGCAATAATAATGGTACCTATTTTGTGGAGTCCTTGGGAGTTTTTAAAGAGATGATGTTGGCTGGGCACGGTGGCTCATGCCTGTAATCCCAGCACTTTGGGAGGCCAAGGCAGGTGGAATACCTGAGGTCAGGAGTTCGAGACCAGCCTGGCCAACATGGTGAAACCCCGTCTGGTAGAATATAAAAATTAGCCGGGCATGGTGGTGCATGCTTGTAATCCCAGCCACTTGGGAGGCTGAGGCAGGAGAATCACTTGAATCCGGGAGGTGGAGGCTGCAGTGAGTGTAGATTGAGCCATTGCACTCCAGCCCGGGCAACAGAGCGAGACTCCATAACAAAAAACAAATAAAAACAAAACAACAACAACAACAACAACAGCAACAGAGATGATGTCCAACAGTGTTTGACACAACTAATTTAGCCATTTTTATTTTATCACTAGTGCTGACAAGTATAACGTAATTTAAAAATTAACTGAATAAACGTATCTGCTCTTAATAAGTAGTAGCTGCATTGTCCTACTTGTAGAACTCAGATGCCTAGTTTTAGGGAGCACTGTCCTCAGTGCAAGCACTGTGGTGACCTGGAATCTGCTGCCCTGACACGTACAGTTTGCTTATCAAGCAGCTATTACCCTGGCACCTACCATTTCTGAGCCTTAGGAAAGCCCTATTTACAATGCCACTTAAGGAATGTGCTCCCTCCCTTGAGTTCTTATGCAAGATCTTTTTTGAATGCTTAAAGAGAGAATAATAATAATAATAATAATAATAATGATAAGAAGAAAAAGAAGAAGAGGAAGAAAGAAAAAGGAAGAAGGAGGAGGAGAGGAGGAGGAGGAGAGCAAATCAGTAAATCACTTAAGTAAAATTTGCCCTGCAAAGAAGTTAGGGCATCTTGGTCCTATCTTGTTCTCCCCCTCACCAAATTGGTGCCACTTCCTGAACACACTGGGTGCTTTCACATACTGGTGCATTTGCTGGCATGGTTCTGCCTGGCCTGGATGCCCTTCCCTTCATTTCTCAACACTTCCCCCGTCAAAAGCCAAGGAACTCCGTTGTGTAGCTTTCTCCAACACCCACAGATGGAATTAATACTTCCCTCTTCTGTAGACCCACACCACTCTGGAAACACCCCTATCATGCAGTTTATTATAGTCCGCCTAATTAGAAGCATGGTGTTTGTCCACTCTGGTTGACCATGAGCTCCTTGCAGACTGGCAGTATTTTATCTGCTTTGTAGTCTTAACAGGTGGGGCAGAGCCTTTGATGATTCTGGGGGAAAAGAGTGAAATCACCTTTTGCTGTTTGTCATGTTCTAAAGCTTCCTTTCCTTTGCTAAATACTTACCAGGAGAGCCCTACTATCATGGCTTAAGCATTGTCCCACAGCAAGGGACTAACCAGGGCAGGGAGGTAGATAGTTTTGTATTTCATATATGGCTTGTATTGTGCCATGAGAATATTTGCAGGCTTGTTACTTTGAAGTGCCTCTGTCAGAGACTAGAGGAAGCCTGATTCTCAAGCCCAAATGAGATAGAAAACTTGTCATTGATACCATAACTGCCAGTCTTCTTGGATATCATAGGCGAGGCAGGTCAGCTCAAGAGAGAAGTGCTTCCTGGTGGTGTTTGCCATGCCTGATTGTGGATAAAACCAGTATAACCCAGCATTTTCTACACTTGTTTGAATGCACGAAATCTAGTGGGCAAAGATTGAGAAAGGCAGCCTTTAATTGCTGGGTGTGGTGTAAGGTTGATTGAGTGTGGTGGAGTTGTGAGTAGACTTGCCTGCAGAGAAGTAAAACAGATGGAAATTCCATGGCCTCGTAAGTGAGTTTTTATCTCTATTTAAAATCTTTCTCATTTCTTCAACTTACGGTTATGAAATATTTCAAACACACAGAAAAGTTGAAAGATTATTATGGTGTAATCCCATATGCCCTCCACATAAATTTCACAATTGTTAATATTTTGCAATACTTGCTTTATTTTTCTCTCTGTACTTTGGTTTTCTTTTTTTGTGTGCCATTTGAAAGCAAATTATGTACACATGATGACACAACACTTTTCGACATTCAGCATTTCATCCCTTAAGAATACAGATATTTATCTACAGAAACAAAATGTCATTATCCCTGCTAAGAAAATTAACTATCTAAAATCAACTAAATATTTAAATTTCCGGTCGGGCATGGTGGCTCACACCTGTAATCTCAGCACTTTAGGAAGATTGCTCGAGCCTAGGTGTTCAAGGCCAGTCTGGGCAATATAGTAAAATGACGTCTCTTTAAAAAAAAAAAAAAAAAAAGGCAAGAGTGGTGGTGCATGTCTATAGGCCTAGCTACTCAGGAGGCTGAGGTGGGAGGATCACTTGAGTCCAGGAGGTTGAAGCTGCAGTGAGCTATGATGACACCACTCACGGCACCCCAGCTTAGATGACAGAACGAGACCCTGTCTCAGAAAAACAAACAAACAAACAAACTGCATTAATTCCTCCAAAATGTCTTTGTAGCTGTTTCTCTCAAATTAATGCGTACATTACATTTTAAAACTTCATTTTAACATAGAATGTTTTATCCCTCTTTTTTTCCCTCCATGACATTGACCTTTTGAAGAATCCAGGCTCGCAGCCTTATAGAATGTCCCACATTCTAGATTGTGTTTTCTCTTGATGTTAACCTGTTCCTCTTTCCCAGTAAGTTTTAACCCGGGCTGTACATTAGAATTCCTTGTTTTGATTAATTGGCCTTACAAAGAAGAAGTAATAAATTGGTCCACTCTGTTCTCACTGGGGGTTTTAAATACAAAACTAAAAACCTAGAAATTTCATACAAATGTCTGAGTGCTGCTCTAATCCAGTTAAATCAGAAGCCCTTGGGATGCAGCCCAGGTGGCCCTACTTTCAAAAATCTCCAGGTGGCTCTAATATGAGGTCAGAAGTAAGAACCACTGCTCTATCTCCTGTATATTCTTTAAACTAGAAGTTAGATTCAAGTATACGTTTTTGTTCAGAATATCTTAACTGTACATTACAATCATGTGGGAAGCTTTAAAAAATACTGATGCTTGGCAACTCCGGCCCCCGCCCCTGCCCAAGTAGATTCTGCTGTAGTTAGCATTAGGAGTTTGAAAAGCTCCTCGGGTGATTCTAATGCAATTAAGAAGCGCTACTGCCTTAGATTAGGTTCTTGAATTTGCATCATATCAGGAAGCATGTAATGCCACAGTGTTCCATTTTTTGTGATGTGAAATTCAATCACTGGATTAAAGTGGTCACCACCATACCTCTCCATTTCAAAGGTACAGTTGCTCTTCTTTGTTTATTTTATATATTTTTTGAGATGGAGTCTTGCTCTATCACCCAGGCTGGAGTGCAGTGGCGCGATCTCAGCTCACTGAAACCTCTGCCTCCCGGGTTCAAGAAATTCTTCTGCCTCAGTCTCCCAAGTAGCTGGGACTACAGGCATGCGCCACCATGCCCAGCTAATTTTTGAATTTTTAGTAGAGACGGGGTTTCACCATGTTGGCCAGGCTGGTCTCGAACTCCTAACCTTGTGATCCGCCCACCTTGGCCTCCCAAAGTGCTGGGATTACAGGCATGAGCCACTGTGCCTGGCCCAGTTTCTCTTCTTTGTAAAAGTAAGTGGTCCCTGGGATGGTACTTTGGTACTCTAGGGATAGCCCGTATGCTAACAAATTTTCATCCAAAGGTTTTGGCTTCCACTGGTGGTTGTTACATGAATCAATGATTATATCAGGGGTTACAACATGGTGATCTTCGAATTTTGTCATTTCTTTTACATTTATGAGTGTCTTACTTTTGTAAAGAAGAGCTGTCCTGTTTATCCTCCCCACTCCCTGCCCTGGGATTCACGTATCTTCATTAATAAACAGCTACCATCATTATCCTTTTTGACGTTAAATTGTATCCAATTTGGCCAGTGGGAAACCCTTCAAGTTGGCTATTTATTTATTGAGATGGAGTGTCACTTTGTTGCCCAGGCTGGAGTGCTGTGGTGCGATCTTGGCTCACTGCAACCTTCGCCTCCTGGGTCCAAGCAATTCTTCTGCCTCAGCCTCCTGAGTAGCTGGGATTACAGGTGCCTGCCACTGTGCCTGGCTAATTTTTGTATTTTTAGTAGAGACGGTGTTTCACCATGTTGGCCAGGCTGGTCTCGACCTCCTGACCTCAGGTGATCTGCCCACCTTGGCCTCCCAAAGTGCCGGGATTACATGCATCAGCCACTGTGCCCAGCCTACAAGTTGGCTTTTTAAAAAGTAAATGATTTTTACATTGAAATATAACATATAGATAAATGCACAAAAAATCAAGTCTGTAGTTCAAAAAATGTTCATAAAGCAAACACATGAATAGCTGGCTCCTAGATCAAGAAACAAAACATTACCAGGAGCCTGAAGCCCCAATCACACCCTCTTCCTATCACTTTTGTCCCCACACCAGTAACCACGAGCTTTACTTCTAAAGCTATTGATCAGTTTGCCTGTTTTGGAATTTTGTGTCAATGGAATCATATCACATGTACGCTTTTCTGTCTGGCTCCTTTGCACGTCTGTATGCTCATGAGATTCACTCTTGTGTGTGCAGCTGCAGTTCTTTGTTTTTCATTGCTCCTGCCATTTATTTATTCATTCTAGTGTAGGTGGACATTAAGGATGATTCCAGGTTTTGACTATTATGTGCCCCTATGAACATTCTGGTACTTGGGGTCAACACATTTTTTTGGGTGAGGAGAATAGGGGTAGAAGTGGAATTCCTTGCTCATAGGGTATGTTTACTTTGGTAGAGGTCGCCACACAGTTTTCCTCCTGTTTTCTTTTGATATAACCCCCTTGGTCCTTACGTACTTCTTTTACTTTCTGGCAGAAGATGTCCTTGGCTCATCTTTTGTGTTCTCTGCCCGAGCCCTGGAACCAGCCATTTCTCTGAGGATTTCTCGTCCTTTTGAATAGGGAACTGTATTTAAAAGCCGAGGTGTGGGTACTATTTGTGCTCAGCACTACTGGGATCTCATTGCTCTTAGTTCCTTTTAGTGGACAAAGCTCAGAAATACACAATCATGTGTTTGAAGAGAGAGTTCCAATTTCAACTTTACAGAGTTGTTTTTTCCCTTCTTAACTCTGTTTTATGTTATCTATCATCTAATTTCTCTTATGTTGAAAATCTTTGTTCCTAATAACATCAATATATTTTATTTGCTTTCTTCTACATTTTCATAAAACAGTTTTGAAGTCACAATACTAATACTACTGACAATATTATGTGAGTAAAATAATATATGAATATGCGTAAGCTTCAGATTTCTTTGCAGTTCTTTTTGTCTCTTGTGAGCAACTTCGATACTAAGTTAAATGGCTTAAACTAATGTGGAGAATGAGGAATTTATCTAGCGGTTCAAGAAGTGAGGGTGTTCTGCTCAGAATGTAGACTGTGTGCCTTCTAGATGATTGCAGCTGTTGAGCTCCCACTGTGGGCTTTTTTTCCCTCTTTTTTTTTTTTTTTTTTTTGAGATAAAGTCTTGCTCTGCCCCCCACGCGGGAGTGCAATGGCACAATCTCAGCTCACTGCAACCTCCGCCTCCCGGGTTCAAGTGATTCTCCTGCCTCAGCCTCCTGAGTAGCTGGGATTACAGGTGCCTGCCATCACGCCCAGCTAATTTTTTTTTTTTTTTGTATTTTTAGTAGAAATGGGGTTTCACCATGTTGGCCACGCTGGTCTCGAACTCCTGACCTCAAGTGATCCACCCACCTTGGCCTCCCAAAGTGCTGGGATTACAGGCGTGAGCCACCGTGCCCGGCCTTTTTTTCCTTTCTTTAACTCCCTTTCTGAAGGTTTTCAGGGTTTCCAGTGAGATGAGGTGCACAGCTGGGGGCAGTATGTCCTTCTCTCACTTGGAGGTTCTCTGGTCGACATCCTCCCTTCACTCTGATTGTGATGGTTAATTTTATGTATCAAGTTGACTGAATTATTGTGCTCAGCTATTTGCAAATCTAGATGTTGCTGTGCAGGTATTTTAAAAATAGGTGACTAACATTTAAATCAGCGGACTTTGGGGAAAGCCGATTGCCCTCCACAATATGGGTGGGTCTCACTGAGTCAGCGGAAGGCATTAAAAGACTCAGGTCCCTTGAAGAGGAAGGAATTCTGCCTCCAGATCGCCGTCATACTTAAGACATCAACTTATTGCTGGACTCGCCAGCCTAACTCGTGGATTTCAGACTTATCAGCTCTCATGATTGTGTGAGCCAATTTCTTAAATTAATCTCTGTCTCCCTACTTCCCCCACCCTATTGGTTCTGTTCCTATGGAGAACCGTGATGATGACACTGGTTATCTCAAACCTGATAACAAATGTTTGGGGATCTCTGCTATGTGCCCCAGTAGTGGCATCACGGTGAGAAGCAGACTGTAGTCATCCAGGAAGGAAAGGAACAGAGTGGGATGATAAAGGGCCCCGTTAAGGGAGTGGATGCAAGAAATGATGTGTAAGAACCTATCTCCCTTCCCACTCTGAACTTGGCTAACATGGTTACCAGCAAACAGCAGGTATGATCCTTGTTTGATTTGGAACCAGGGTGTCCTCCTGGGCTAGGAGCAGCTTAGTGTGCCCTGCTTTGATGAGAGGAAAAGGCTCTCTATGACTCTCACACACCTCCTGGGGTCCTTGACTTACAGTTCCTGTCACCTGCTCTCATGTGGGACAGGCTGTGCACACCACGCCTGGTGTGGCTCACTTTCGGGAAGCGCTTCCCCTTGGCAGTGGGAGAAGGCAGAGCAGAATCTAATTGCTTTCATTGCTTAATGAGGAAAGACCAAGCTGTTTGTTATAAGAGGGTGTATAGAATTTTCTCCAGTTCTTCCTTCCTAATTTCTCTTTCACCTTACTCCTCCCCAGGAGCAGACATTGGTAAAATTGTGGAAAACATAGACATAATGAACATAATAATGTACTGAACTTATGCTATGAGCCAGTGAGTATAAGTAATGGAAAACTTTATTTCTGAGGACACTCGATTCTGGGATCAAAAGGCTACTCCAGTGATTCCCAGGAAGGTTCTGCTACTGCCATTCCAGGGAGGAGTTGGGACCTTGGGAAGTAGACAGGAGAGGGGAAAGGACCAGGGTGGAGGAAGAGAAGAGAGATCAGAATGCAAAGTGACCCCAGGTATCAAGGGACTGGATGGGAAAAAGCTGCAATGTTTTACACAACCTTCTAAATGCATCTGTAAACATCTTTTAGCAAGATTCCCCTCAGTAATTGACTGAACCCACATACCCTCCTACAGACATAACCAAGGAGTGACATAGATCACCAGTCTAGAGGAAAGCTGCCACAGTCTTGCAGGGGGTTGAAATCAGGCTTGTTTGCTCTGTTTAGTTTGGGTTTGGCAGAGTTGCACAGAGGAGGAGCACGGCATCTACTCATGAAGCTGATGGTCAGGTTCCCAGACCATTGCACGTTAGAAACTCGGTGAAATTAAATTGGCATCTCTCGGGTGAGGCCCAAGCAAGGGTATTGTTTAGGTCCTCAGATGATTGTAATGTGCACTCTGAATCCCTGCCATCACCAACTCATAGAGGACATGCTCTACAGCTACAGCCCAGAGGCCATGATAGAGAGACAAATGTGTTGTAATCGTGAATGTCATTTTGTCCTTGCAGAATTAATGGGATGTTGTGGTTTATGTTATTAGGCACTGGTAATAAAGAAATTTGTGGTAATCATAGTGATTGGCTAGATAAGGCATTGTGAAATAAGGGAATGAGGATGTGATGGATGGTGAGAGAATTAGGGTAAAAATTCATGAATCTGAGAGCACAACAAAGATCTCAGAGGAAAGTGAGAAGGGAAATTAAGGATTTAGCTAAAAAGTTAAAACAGTCTGGGTGTGGTGACTCATGCCTGTAATCCCAGCACTTTGGGAGACCAAGGTGGGCAGATCATCTGAAGTCAGGAGTTTGAGACCAGCCTGACCAACATGGAGAAACCCCGTCTCTACTAAAAATACAAAATTAGCTGGGCATGGCGGCACATGCCTGTAATCTCAGCTACTCAGGAGGCTGAGGCAGGAGAATCGCTTGAACCTGGGAGGCGGAGGTTGCGGTGAGCCAAGATTGCACCGTTGCACCCCAGCCTGGGCAACAAGAGTGAAACTCCATCTTAGAAAAAAAAAAAAAAAAAGTTAAAACAACACAAACAACTGGAACTATGTAGGGCAGTTAAGTGTGCCAGGACTTTGGCAAGAAGACAGGAACTCCCTCCTGTCCCCAAATAATGATGTTTGGGAACTTGGAGTGGTGGTGGTTTACACCCTGCTCACTGTGATGGAAAGGCTGAGAAGGGCAGTTTGGGCAGAACAGTGAGCAGGGAGCAATGCACAGATGGGCACAATAGGATTCAAGAAGTCAGGAAATGTGCAGCAATGGAAGGCTTATGGAGGACTGGCCTCCTTGACTAAGACAAAATGCTATATTCTGCAAGTTTTTGCAGTTTATTCATTTACTGATCCAGCTACTATTTATTGGAAGGTGACTCTACACTGAGTACTAGGCAGTGAGCTCCTTCCGGACCAGCCCCTGGTCTTGCTCATCCTGTGGACACAGTACATCTGAGAAGGGCTGTGATTGCGCTGCTCCTATCACACTAGCTGCTGCTGGGATGCTTCACTGCCTCTCTGAGTTCAAGGGTGAGTTTTTTTGTAGTCTCTTCTCTCCTCTGCATGGCTCTTGTGCAGCTGGTGGGAGTAGTTGTAGTGATGTCCTCTTAGCTGAGGTCATAGCAGTGATGAATGAAACAAGAAGGCCAGTTTGTTAATTTCCTATGAAGCAACAAGAACTATAAATGCCAAAAGGACTGGATGCCTGAATCCTCCTGCTGATCCTTCCTTCCCTGTATGTATGCCATGCTTGAAAAGCTGAACTATAATTGGGAAGTTGTTTGGTGAGCCAGAGGCTAGAACAGGAATAGCTGGTTATGAGTCCAATCTTTAATAGCATCGGATAAAGATGTATCTATCTTCAGGACAGTGACAAAACTGCATTGGGCCACAGTACTTTTCCCCGAGGCCTATCTTGGGTTGGTCACTGCCTGCATTGACTCTGACTTTCTTTTTAGGCTTTTCAGGCTATGTAATCTGTTTCCAGTTGGCCTGTTCTTTCCTCATGCAAATTAATGTATTTAACCAGATTATAGCTTTGTTTTGAAGGCCTGGGCCATTCTGACATTTTTGTAGGATGACATATTCCTGTTCTGATTCATTATGTTTTGATTTATCTTTTAATTCTCAGAAGACAGCTTGGTCTTATTTCCAGATTTCTGGATGATGCTTTCTTGCAGCACTCAAATCACTGACAATGCTTTAAATATGAAAACTTTAATATTAATATTCATATCCAGTGATGTAATATATCATTTTATTGAAAGTGCACATGTTCAGAAAGACTGTATATTTATGATTTATACCCTGCTTGCTGCCTAAACAGATTTGAGACAACTTATAGCCCAGGGAAATATTATAAATATGAACAACTTGTATGGCATGAGCTCTGGCCACTCAGAATAGATGTGCATCAGAAATAACTATTGTCCATACCAGTGCCTACCAGCTGAATATCAGCCCTCCTTTGAGATGTTAGAGTATCTATAAAGCAGCACCACTGTGGCTAACCCAGAGAGAAACAGTGAGGACAACACAAATTTTGGGGGAGCTCTCATGGGTATGAGGGCACCTCCTTTCCTTTTCTACCTTTTCTTTCCTGGTATCATGGCAGCTCCAGCTGATGAAGAACATATTCCTTTGGTTTACAAAATACTCATGTTTCATCAAAGCAAAGAAGCCATTGGTTGTAAATACACCATTACTTTTTATTTTTTTAAAATTTTTATACAGATGGGAGTCTCTCTATGTTGGCCAAGGTTGGTCTTGAAATCCTGGCTTCAAGCAATCCTCCTGCCTAGGACTTTCAAGGTACACCATTATTTTGTGTTCCACTAAGAAAGAAAAGGTTATTTCTAATTAAATTATAACATACTAGCAATTATAAGACAATCCCAACTTCTAATATGTTGAAATGAAATATAGACATATCTATAAAGATCTTAGATTAGATGAAATAAGGTATACCATCTCTCAGAACAATGGTGTCTATCCCTGCTTTTAAGTTACTTTCCTTGTCCAAAAACAAAAAAAACAAAACAGAACAAAACAAAAAACCCTTACCATTGATAGGCAAAAAGAAGTGTTCTTGCACAAGGACAGAGAACAATGCCTAAGAACGCCTGACTTTTCTGGAAAATTACCATATACCAATCTATTTCTCTTAGGGAAATTTCCAGTATACACAGATTTACCTCCTTATATTTTTTTGTTCCAGAACTTCATTTCTGGCATAGGAAAGTAAATCATTCTTGTTGGGAAGAATCAGAAAGCGGGACCTACGAGCTGGGAATAGGAAAGGAAGGTAAAGCACATGGCAGAGTAGAATATAATAGTTACTAGCAATGGAACACTGGGAACCGTGTCCGTTTGACTTTTCCTTGTGATATCTCATTATTCTGTACAACTGCTCTGTGAGAACTGTGCTGCTATTGCCCTCCTCTGAGAGATCTGGACGTTGAGAGGTTAAGTAACTTGCCTGAGGTCATATAAGTGGTAAGTGGCTCAGCTGGGATTCAAACACAATTGACTTCTTGCTTTAGCCAGGCCTAACTCATGTTTTAATCCATTCAAATGAGTTTAAAATTTTCTTTTAATTGTGCCAAAGTAAACATAACATAAAATGTACCATCCTAATCATTTTTGAGTGTACAGTTCAGTAGTGCCAAGCCCATTCACACTGCTGTACAGCCAGTCTCCAGAACTCTTTTCATCTTTCAAAAGTGAAACTCTGTCCCCATTAAACAACCACTCCCCTTGCTCCCAGCCCCAGCCCCTGGCACCCACCGTTCCACTTTCTGTCTTTATGAATTTGACTACTCCAGGTTGCTCATATAAGTGGAACCGTATAGTCTTTTGTGGCTGACTCATTATATTTAGCATAATGTCCTCAAGGTTCATTCATATTGTAGCATGTGTCAGAAGAGTTTTTAATTTCATTGACTATTTTTCCTTGTCAGTCTATTTGATTATTTTCCAGATGTTTCTATTTTTTTTTCCTCATGGTGTTTTCTTTTTTATCCGTGGTGTTTATTCTTAATTTCTTTAATATTTAAGAATATTCATCATACAGCATGGTGACTGTAGTTAATGTATGTATGGAATTCTTAAATTGCTAAGAGAGTAGATTTCAAGTGTTCTTGCAAAAAATGATGTTTGTGAGATAATGCGTATGTTAATTAGCTCAATTTAGCCATTCCACAATGTATATATATTTCAAAACAACATGTTGTATGCAATAAATATATAAAATTTTATTTGTCAATTAAAAAATTAAAAAGGGCTGGATATGGTGGCTCATGCCTGTAATCCCAACACTTTGGGAGGCTGAGATGGGAGGACAGTTAGAGACCAGCCTGGGCAACATAGCAAGACCTCTGTGTTTGTCCCTTTTGTGTTTCTGTAAAGGAATACCTGAGGCTGGGTAATTTATGAAGAAAAGGCCAGGTGCGGTGGCTCACACCTGTAATCCTAGCACTATGGGAGGCCGAGGTGGGCGAACCACTTGAGGTCAGGAGTTTGAGACCAGCCTGGCCAACATGGTGAAACCCCGTCTTTACTAAAAGTACAAAAATCAGCTGGGTGTGTGGAGTATGCCTGTAATCCCAGCTACTCAGGAGGCTGAGACAGTAGAATCGTTTGAACCCAGGAGGCAGAGGTTGCACCACTGCACTTCAGCCTGG
Source organism: Pan paniscus (assembly GCF_029289425.2). Lineage (NCBI taxonomy): Eukaryota > Metazoa > Chordata > Mammalia > Primates > Hominidae > Pan > Pan paniscus. The sequence continues at coordinate 35,675,261 of NC_073264.2, read as the reverse complement.
GTGACAGAGTGAAACTCCGTCTTCAGAAAGGAAGGGGAGCTGACAAGTCACACGGTGAGAGACCAGGGAGACTCCAGAGCCTTGAACAAGGAGATCTCAAGTGAACTCATTACTACAGGGAGGGCACCGAGCCATTCGTGAGATATCCACTCCCATGACTAAATACCTCCTGCTAGGCCCCACTTCCACCACTGGGGATTGCATTTCAACATGAGATTTGGAGGGGACAAACATCCAAACTATATCAATCCTGTCTCTGACAAAACATTTTTTAAAAAGTAGCCGTGTGTGGTGGCACATGCCTATAGTCTCAGCTACTTGGGAGGCTGAGGTGGGAGGATTGCTTGAGCCCGCAAGTTTGAGGTTGCAGTAAGCTAGGATCACACCATTGAAACAGCCTTTCCAAAATATAACTGAGGAAATTATGACAGTGAAAGAAATCAGACCTAACTGAATCTATCTTGCTTCTAACCCTTAAGCTGTCCTTCCTTGTTCATTCCTGGGCATAGGCCAAACTAACTTTGGGAAGGAATTCAGTTCACGGTTTGACTCTGAAACAAAATTAGTAACAGCCCTTTCCTGAAAAGACCCCCTTTTTGCCCGGGGTCCAGTCTGCCTTTGCAGGACTAACAAATTAGCTACAAGATTAGAAATTACAATTTAGGGGTCATGTAGCCTCCGGCTCCAAGAGTCTGAACCTCTCCAAATTGCTCTTGGGGAAAACATCACTATTGTAAAACCCAAGATCAGTGCTTGAGATATTTTGCAGACCCTGCACTCGATGGATCAGCAGACACCACCCAGATCAAAAATCTGGCTCAACCAGTTCTTCCATCGCACCCAGGAACAGAAGACATTAAGAAAACCTCACTTAGACCCCCTGTGGTTCCATCTCCAACCTGACCAATCCCCACCTCCCAAGCCCCTACCCACCAAATTATCTTTAAAAACTCTGATCCCCAGCTGGGCGTGGTGGCTCACACCTATAATCCCAGCACTTTGGGAGGCCGAGGCGGGCGGATCACGAGGTCAGGAGAACGAGACCATCCTGGTTAACACGGTGAAACCCCGTCTCTACTAAAAACACAAAAAATTAGCCAGGCGTGGTGTTGGGTGCCTGTAATCCCAGCTACTCAGGAGGCTGAGGCAGGAGAATGGTGTGAACCCGGGAGGCGGAACTTGCAGTGAGCCGAGATCACGCCACTGTACTCCATCCAGCCTGGGTGACAGAGTGAGACTCCGTCTCAAAAAAACCAAAAAAACAAAAAATCAAAACTCTGATCCCCGAATGCTCTGGGAGACTGATTTGAGTGATAATAAAATTCCAGTCTTCCACATAGCCGGCTCTGTGTGAATTACTCTTTCTCCATTGCCATTCCCCTGTCTTGATAAATTGGTTCTGTCTAGGCAGCGGTCAAGGTGAACCCATCCGGCAGTTATACCACTGCACTCCATCCTGGGTGACAGAGACAGAGCCTTTCTATACATAAATAAATAAACAAATATGTAAAATAAATAAATATAATTATATATCTAAAACATTGAAGAATCTACTTATCATAGTGTTTCAGATTCTATTACCTAGTTTGTTGTCTAGGCTGACTCTTGTTCATGGTGTATTAGTTCTATGTATGTTTTATTATTACTTTATTATTAACTGTAAGTTCTTCTTTGTAGGGATTTTTTGTGTCTGTGAATTTCAAGCGCTCTGGATTGAGAAAGATTCTGTCAGTTGTGGATTTCTGTTTGTTATTTTTAGGTACTGTGAGGAAATCACCAGCCCAGGAACAATATTTATGTTTATTTCTTGGCTTGAGGATTCCTGTGTCCCATGTGTATATACATTTAGGTATTTAGATTTCAAATCTACACATGGCTTAGCTTCAACTCCTCCTCATTGTGGCCCAAGACTTTGGTCTCCTAGTTTGATGTTTATTTCTTCTCTTTATCTTTCTTCCCTGCCCCTACATAATATAGGCCCTCAGCTTTCACACTTTTGTTCTTGCGAACTCAGTTGAGTATCTATGCTAGTCTGTTTTGTGTTGCTATAAAGGATTACCCGAGGCTGGGCAATTTATAAGGAAAAAGGTTTATTTTGCTTACAATTCTGAGGCTGGAAGCTTCAAGATGGGGCATCTGCATCTGGTGAGGGCCTCAGGCTGCTTGCACTTATGCAAGAAGGCAGAAGGGGAGCTGGCATGTGTAGAGACCACATGGCAGGAGAGGAAGTTAGAGAGAGATAGGGGAGGTGCCAGGCTCTTTCTAAACCAGCTCTGTGGGAACTAATAGAGTGTGAACTCACTCATCCCTGAGGGAAGGCACTAATATATTCATGAAGGGCCTGCCCCCATGACTCAAATACCTCCCATTGGGCCCTACCTTCCAATACTGCCACATTGGGGCCCACCTTCCAATACCGCCACATTGGGGATTCAGTTTCAACACAAGATTTGGTAGGAACAAACATCTAAGCCATAGGCATATCTAATAAAACAATTTTGTTGTTGTTGTTATATTTTATCTAACATTTCCAGATTTTTTTTTTGTCCTGTTACCAGATCTAGAAGTTTCATCTTGTACAAACTTTGAGGAAGAAAAAAGTTTGAAATGTTTTTTAGCAAAACTTAGATGTCAAATGGAAAAATAATTGCACAATAACTGTCATTATTAATTTAAGATAGTGAACTGCATTTAGTAATTCTCATTATCCAGTGTCTTCTTTACTGTTTTATTTTAGTGAAGAGAAATAATATGAGAAACAGCTTTTATAACTTCTTCCATGACTTTATCCCCTATGTTTTCCCCATGAGATCTCAACTCTCCTAGTTCTTCTGCCTTGAGGGTAGCTTCCAGACTTGTTTGGTTTCCTCCTGTAGCCAGGCTGTGGCTGAGAAACAGCTATGGCTTTTGCGCTTCATATCCCTCCAGATGGGTGAATCACACAAGCAGATGGTATCATTCTGGAAAAGGCTCCAGTGTGAACAGGCCCATTGTTCATTTGGGTCCTGCTTACAGCAACAGGCAGATATGACAACCAAGCAACCTGGGAGGTAAAATGAGAGCCCTTTAGCCCCCCAGTTCCATAAAATTGATCTCTCCTTCCTCAACTCAGTGCAGACAAGAAGGATGACAGAAAAGAGAGTTGATTCTGAGCTAAAAATCTAATTTTGGCCTTTCTGTTTTTTCTATGGTCTGAAATGGCTTCTGATACCTAAATCCTGAACCTAGTTTTTTATTTTTTTATTTTTTAGGATTATTCTCCCTGTTCTCTTTGACCATTATTCACCTCTGTCACTAGCAGTTTCCTTTGCTGAGCCTCCTTTTCCTCTTTTCTGTACAAAAGCCAAGGCTATTATATGAAATCTTAAAAGATCCAGTATGGGGATTTAATACAGCAATTGTTTAAATGCAGCAACAGTAATTTGGGTCAGGCTTGTTGCTTTCTGATAGTCTGAATTAATGTTGAGATGGAGCTAGGTGAACCTGGAGAGAGGGATAATTGATATGTCCTTTAAATGAGTGTTTTCCAACCACTTTTACCCAGCGTTTGTAACACTTATGCTGTAGCACACATAGAGCACAGACAGGGTTGCGCTTCACTCTGTTGAGAATTGCTGCCTTTCACATTTAGATATTGTTCAATCAAGTTTAGCCTAAAGCTGCCTCCTTCCATATTTTAAGTTTGGCCTAAAGGTTTCTCCATATACAGTGAACTCTAACCTAAATGGGTGTGTAAACAGACTATAACCTACTCTTGAGCCAGTCACCAAGTTTTGGCCAATCAAAAGGGTCCAACTGTTCAAATGGTGTTCAAATAAGGCAGACCCTGAGCTGTGACCAATCTGGCTATTTCTGTCCCTCACTTCCACTTTCTGTACATTTTTCCTTTTCCTGTCCATAAATCCTCTTCCACCATGTGGCTGTGCTGGAGTCTCTGAATCTACTCTGGCTCAGGAGGCTGCTTGATTTGTGAATCATTCTTTACTCAATTAAACTCTGTTAAATTTAATTTGGCTAAGAATTTTCTTTTAACAGATGACATCAGAAGTGGGATCTGAAGTAGAGCTTCCAGTGACCCCCAGGAATGCTGCGTGACTAATCGAGGTACCCACCGGGCTCATTGTGTCCATTGCTCTCTTGCGGCAACTGGGGATCATCATAAGTTCTCTCTTGGATTCCAAAGCTCCATGGATTTGTGTTTTGAGCTCTCTGAGTTCTCTGAGCAATTTTGTGATCCAAACTGGGTTTGGAAGTCATGACAGAAACTGGACTGGATCCAGGATTAGACTGGATCTAATAATTAATTGGTTTGGATCTAGTTAGAGGCTTTTTTTTTTTTTTTTTTTTTTTTTTTGAGATGGAGTTTTGCTCTGTTGCCCAAACTGGAGTGCAATGGTGTGATCTTGGCTCACTGCAGACTCCACCTCCCGGGTTCAAGTGATTCTCTTGCCTCAGCCTCCTGAGTAGCTGGGATTACAGGCATGCGCCACCATGTCCTGCTAATTTTGTATTTTTACTAGAGATGGGGTTTTACCATGTTGGTCAGGCTGGTCTCAAACTCCTGACCTCCGATGATCCGCCTACCTCAGCCTCCCAAAGTGCTGGGATCATCGGCGTGAGCCACCACGCCTGGTGAGGCTTCTTATATCTGAGTCAGAAAGAAACCTGTAGTAAATGGCAATACTGCAGGGGGTATAAACTTTTGGAAATTTGCAGGGATTTTTGTGTTCTATTCCTTTTGTGTCTTTTTCTTGCGGGCTTAGGTAGGAAAAAAAATCATTGGCTAAGTTGATCAAGGGGATCTGAGAGCCAAAGCCAATATTTGAGGTAAAATGGGATCCTTAATTTCTGAAGAACCGAATACCTTCCAGCTTATACATACATACGTATTAGGCCCTGGAAGCAGTGAAGGCTTACAGAAATGGTGAAATCTCACTATGGATAATTTAAAGGTGCAGTGGAACATTCCAGATAAACAAGACTGCACTTGAAGAAGTGTACTTGAAAGTGAGGGCTCCCAAATTAGTCTCATCTATTGCCTATTGATGTGCAGAAACTTGTACAAAGATTTCAGTATTTTTATTTAATCTAATTTGCCCTTAAGATTTTTCTTTGCCTTTGCCTTGGTAAATCCCTGAGCAAAGGCAAAGAAAAAGCTTAAGTGACTAATTGATAAGAAAAATTAAATCTGTCAACTTTTTGGCTTAGTTACTATCCTGCCCTGAAGGTGAAAAAGCTATTGGAGATAAAGTGTTTATAAAAGGTAGGCCCTCAGGTAAAATAGGCTTGCCTCTCTTTCAGATCTGTTCATGCTGAGTCCAGGCATAGAGAGCACTTTCTTTGTCCTGTTCCTTAACAGACTCTACTCTGAACTCGGCGATTTTAGCTAAGAAACAATAGCTAAGTTAAAAAGAACACCTGTCAAACAAAAATACACTTTTCTGGGCTGGGTGCCGTGGCTCATGCCTGTAATTCCAACGCTTTGGGAGGCTGAGGCAGGTGGATCACCTGAGGTCAGGAGTTTGAGACTAGCCTGGCCAACATGGTAAAACCCTGTCTCTACTAAAAATACAAAAATTAGCTGGGTGTGGTGGCACACACATGTAGTCCCAGCTACTTGGGAGCCCTGAACCTCCTTTTGTTGATACTCCTGGATTTATTCTGAGCTGGTGGGTTTTTTTTTCCTCCTCCTAGGAAGTGGTTGTTTAGGATCCCAATTCTTGCCTTTTTCTAAAGACAAGGAGAACAATCCCCTTTTGGGTACCCCATTTCATTTCTAGTTTGAAGGTACATTCTAAAGGGTCTTTCCCATTGGTTTTCCTCCCAAAATTCATCTCAGTTGGCTTGTATGTGCGTTTGCATGAGGAACTGAACTGTTGTTTTACTAGAAAAATGAGAGACTGAGTTTTCTCAGCTCCAAAGAGAAAGGGTGTTTTGCTCCTCCCAGCTGAAAGGTGCTCCTAGGTGACTGGGGCCCGAGTGGGAGTGTCTGGGGGTTGATCCCCTGCAATGTGCAGCAGCCCTGCAGGGAATCCCCAACAAAATTTGTTTGAAAGGCTCATCCAGGAAATGCATACAGGAGCTCAGTTACTCTGTTTTGAGCCTTCTCAAAGGTGCTAGACCTCCAGGGAGAAACTGAGACACATAATAAGGCAGAAATAACTCAGTGGTGATACACTGTGGGGTCCCACCCACAATCAGCACACTTCAATCCACTACACTAAACCCTAGGCCACAACTCAGTTTGTCATTTTGAGGAAAAACAAAGTAGGAAACATAATCTAAGAGTTGGGAAAAACAAGGAGAATGACCCCCTTTTGGGTGCCCCATTGGTTTTATGGCACTTGTACTTGAAAGTGTTTCAAAATTGACATATTGCGGTCTTTTTGTGCACATTTACATGAAGAAAAAATTCAGGGCCCCAAGGTCGACCTGCAACTATAAAGTTCCTAAGTTCTCTGTCACCTCTCTGTTCTCTTTTCTGCCTTTTTTAAGTCAGCTGTTACTTTCCTACTGATATATAATTCACTGTTTGCATCCAATTGTTTTTTTTTCATTTTTGTTTTTGCAAACAGGGAGTTTGTATTACTATCTCATGGCTAGAGTTCTGAAGTAAAAGCTGTAGGATCTTTGTATGAGCGTGTGTGTGTCTGTGTGTGTGTGTTTATGTGTATGTACACATATTTTGTTATGTGTTTTTGGCCATAAGGTACAAAATTTTGGCTGAAGTTAAAGTGTGCTCGTAGAATTAAACAATAAACCCAAATGCTTTTCAAGTTCATGTGACTTTAGTAAAATCTTTAATAAATAGGATGGCTTTAAAATTATTGGTAAAATAATGTTAGAAATGTCTTAAGAAGTGCTCGCTTCGGCAGCACATGTACTAAAATTGGAACGATACAGAGAAGATTAGCATGGCCCCTGCGCAAGGATGACACGCAAATTCGTGAAGCGTTCCATATTTTTTAGAAAGCTGAAACTGGATCCCTTCCTTACACCTTATACAAAAATCAATTCAAGATGGATTAAAGATTTAAATGTTAGACCTAAAACCATAAAAACCCTAGAAGAAAACCTAGGCACTACCATTCAGGACATAGGCGTGGGCAGGGACTTCATGTCCAAAACACCAAAAGCAATGGCAACAAAAGCCAAAATTGACAAATGGGATCTAATTAAACTAAGGAGCTTCTGCACAGCAAAAGAAACTACCATCAGAGTGAACAGGCAACCTACAACATGGGAGAAAATTTTCGCAACCTACTCATCTGACAAAGGGCTAATATCCAGAATCTACAATGAACTCAAACAAATTTACAAGAAAAAAACAAACAACCCCATCAAAAAGTGGGCGAAGGACATGAACAGACACTTCTCAAAAGAAGACATTTATGCAGCCAAAAAACATATGAAAAAATGCTCATCATCATTGGCCATCAGAGAAATGCAAATCAAAACCACTATGAGATATCATCTCACACCAGTTAGAATGGCAATTATTAAAAAGTCAGGAAACAACAGGTGCTGGAGAGGATGTGGAGAAATAGGAACACTTTTACACTGTTGGTGGGACTGTAAACTAGTTCAACCATTGTGGAAGTCAGTGTGGCGATTCCTCAGGGATCTAGAACTAGAAATACCATTTGACCCAGCCATCCCATTACTGGGTATATACCCAAAGGACTATAAATCATGCTGCTATAAAGACACATGCACACGTATGTTTATTGCGGCATTATTCACAATAGCAAAGACTTGGAATCAACCCAAATGTCCAACAATGATAGACTGGATTAAGAAAATGTGGCACATATACACCATGGAATACTATGCAGCCATAAAAAATGATGAGTTCATGTCCTTTGTAGGGACATGGATGAAACTGGAAACCATCATTCTCAGTAAACTATCGCAAGAACAAAAAACCAAACACCGCATATTCTCACTCATAGGTGGGAATTGAACAATGAGATCACATGGACACAGGAAGGGGAATATCACACTCTGGGGACTGTGGTGGGGAGGGGGGAGGGGGGAGGGATAGCACTGGGAGATATACCTAATGCTAGATGACGAGTTAGTGGGTGCAGCGCACCAGCATGGCACATGTATACATATGTAACTAACCTGCACAGTGTGCACATGTACCCTAAAACTTAAAGTATAATAAAAAATTAAGGAAAAAAAAAAAAAAAGAAAAATGTCTTAAGAATTATCAGTATTTTTCTTTTATTGAGCAAGCAGCTTCATATTTATCCCTGCAGAATACTATAAGGTGTCAAAATTTACCATAAGGGATATAAAATCATAAACCCAGCCCAAAACAGAATCATCTTTGCTTGTGTAATTTTCGATAAATAAGACGTTCAATATTGTTCACTTAATGAAAACAGCTAAATCCTAAGTTACTGGTAAATACCTATGATTTAACCTTATGTTTCCTACTCAGGTAAACACCTAAATTCATAGACTATAAAAATGGTTAACAGGGCAATAACTTTAAATGGTGACTATCACAGTTTTCATGAATACTCTAGGTAAACTATTAAGAAGGTGCCTTGCTTGACCTTCGCCATCTGCCATGATTGTAAGTTTCCTGAGGCCTCCCTAGCCATGCTGAACTGAGTCAATTAAACCTCTTTCCTTTATTTATTTATTTTTTTTGTGTTTCACACAGACCTTATTTGTTAAGCAGAGTTTATTGTATTTAATCCATTATAAAATTTGAAAAATTGTAGGAAAGCAGCAGACTTGAATTGAACAATTCTAACAAGGAATAATTCTGGCCCCATGGCAAAACTGATCAGTTTTAAAACAAAGTAAAGTTCACATCGGTTAGGGGGACAAAAAAATGACACTGCTGTACAAACTTCATTTAAAATTACATGTCTAACATGTTTCAAATGCAGTGTGCTCATGAGGGTTTTTCTGAAGTCTTGCCTGGTCTCTGCTTAAAGAGAGACACGGAGCCTCCATATACAAAGAAACTCGATTCAAGGTGTGTCTGTGTTTTTTTTAAAAAAGGAAAAAGACAAAGGAAAAAGAGATAATGGATGGCTGTTGGCAATGGAAACTGTAAGGAGACTGTGTCCTCACTGCTCACGGATTGTTTATTGGTCAAAGGCCTCGGGAGGCCCAGGACACTTCACGGCCATCACAGTACCAACTGCAGCTATCACCTTTTTTTTTCTTTTTTTCATTTCCTACCTTTTGACATATACAAATACATATATTATATATACTATATACTATATATAATATATAGTATATTATATAAATATATATTGTACATATACTATATACAATATATAGTATGTATAACATACTATATAATATATAATATACGTTATATATAACATATAATATATAACATATATGTTATATATAACATATAATATATGCAACATATATGTTATATATAACATATATGTTATATATTACATATAACATGTTATATATTATATATAACATGTTATATATTATATATTATATATAATGTGTTATATATAATATATAATATATATAATATATGTTATATATAAGATATAATATATAATATATGTTATATATAATGTATAATATATAATATATGTTATATATAATATATAATATATATAATTTATAATTATATATAATATATAATTTATAATTATATGAAATATATTATATGTTATATATTATATATAATTTATAATTATATGAAATATATTATATGTTATATATTATATATAATTTATAATTATATGAAATATATTGTATGTTATATATAATATATATAATTTATAATTATATAAAATATATTATTATATGTTATATATAATATAATTTATAATTATATAAAATATGTTATATGTTATATATAATAATATAATTTATAATTATATAAAATATATTATATGTTATATATTATATATAATTTATAATTCTATAAAATATATTATTATATGTTATATATAATATATATAATTTATAATTGTATAAAATATATTTTATATATAATATATATAATTTATAATTCTATAAAATATATTACTATATGTTATATATAATATATACATTTATAATTGTATATACTATACAAATTATAATATATAATTGTATATACTATATAAATTATAATATATATAATTGTATATACCATATAAGTTATAATATATAATTGTATATACCATATAAATTATAATATATAATTGTATATACCATATAAATTATAATATATAATTGTATATACCATATAAATTATAATATATAATTGTATATACCATATAAATTATAATATATAATTGTATATACTATAGAAATTATAATATATAATTTATATACTATATAAATTATAATATATATAATTGTATATATTTATAATATATTAAATATATATTATATAATTATATATTTAATATAATATATATTAAATATATTATATAATTATATATTTATTATTTATATATAATTATATAAAAATATATATTTGTAATTATATATAATTGTATATACTATATAAATTATAATATATATAATTGTATATACTATATAAATTATAATATATAACTGTATATACCATATAAATTATAATATATAATTGTATATACCATATAAATTATAATATATATAATTGTATATACCATATAAATTATAATATATATAATTGTATATACCATATAAATTATAATATATATAATTGTATATACCATATAAATTATAATATATAATTGTATATACCATGTAAATTATAATATATATAATTTTATATACTATATAAATTATAATATATAATTGTATATATTTAATATAATATACATGAAATATATATTATATAATATATGTTATATATATTATATAATTATATATATTTATTATTTATACATAATTATATAAAATATATATTTATAATTATATATAATTATATATACTATATAAATTATAATATATAATATATATTATTTAATATATATTATATATAATAAATATGATAATATATTTAATATATTATATATTATATATAATATACTAAATATAATAATATATTTAATTTATATAATACATAACATATAATATATAATGTATAATATATACTATATAATATATTATAATTATATATATTATATAGCATATAGTATATATAATATATGTGTTTATATATGTCAAAAGGTAGAAAATGGAAAAAAGAAAAAAAAGGTGATAGCTGCAGTTGGTACCGTGATGGCCATGAAGAGTCCTGGGCCTCCTGAGGCCTTTGACCAATAAACAATCCGTGAGCAGTGAGGACACAATCTCCTTACAGTTTCCATTGACAACAGCCATCCATTATCTGTTTTTCCTTTGTCTTTTTCCTTTTTTAAGAAAAACACAGACACACCTTGAATGTATGTATATACTATATTATATATAGTATATATGTATCATAGTATATATAATTATATTTATAATTACATATAATTATATGTACTATATAAATTATATATATAATTATATATAATTATAAATATATATTTATATATATATTTTTATATATATTTATATATATATTTATATATATATTTATATATATATATAAATATATATAATTATATATACTATATTATATAATACATAATATAATTATCTATATTATATATTATAATATAATATATATAATATATAATTATATTATATAAAATATATTATAATATATAATATATTATATAAATATAATATATTAAATATATAATATGTTATATATTAAATATGTTATTACATATTATATATAAAATATAATAATATATTTAATATATAATATATTATTTTATTAAATATAAATATATAGTATATAGTATATAGATGTTATATATAATATATAATATATAATAATAGATATAATTATATATATTTTATATATGTCAAAGGTAGGAAATTTATATAATATATATAATTACCAGCCTGACCAACATGAAGAAACCCTGTCTCTACTAAAAATACAAAATTAGCCAAGTGTGGTGGTGGATGCCTGTAATCGCAGCTACTTGGGAGCCTGAGGCAGGAGAATCACTTGAACCCGGGAGGCGGAGGTTGTGGTGAGCCAAGATTGCACCATTGCACTCCAGCCTGGGCAACAAGAGTGAAACTCTGTCTCAAAAAAAAAAAAATGCTCTTCATGGTCCACTGACTGAGGACAATCAACCCCTTCACAGCCTAGGACCTGAAGATTTGATCTTCTGAGAACACCAAAGAATGACTATCCTTGCCATCCACACTGCAGCAACACTTTGAGACCTTGAACCTTGAGTTCATAACACAACTCAGAAGGGCCCCTTCACACTCTTGGATCTGTATACCCATTGGAAACCTTAAGGTAAAGTTAACCAGGGAAGTTTCTCCCCAGAAGAAGATAGCATTTTTGACATGGACAGCTTTTTATCAAGATCACAGATCAAGATTTCTCTGCTATCATGAGATTCCTGTCTTTCAGTTTTCTTCCTTGCCTATGTCTAGAAATAAAAAAGGTGGTTTGTTGTGTACTTATGGGGCATACTTTTATTTTTGAAGGATTTTGCAACCAGCCTTATATATGGACTAGTTGATAGATGGAAGATGAAGGGCCAACATGGGTGAGAAATTTTAATGATACATTTGTTATCACATAATTAGAAACAGAACATTGGTCCACTCCTCTTAACCTACGTCATGGGTTAAAGATAACATTGCTAGGAGATCTTCACTCTTCTTTATGGGCATCATTTGTTAGGTCTCTTTTTTCCATAGTTTGGAGTAAATGAGGCAATGATTAGAAATGTATCCCTCATGATAGGCTCTATAATAGATTCTACTGTAAAGGCTATGGTTACACAATAGACTTTAAATTCTCTTGTGAAAGTTACGCTAAATAACAGTATTACTCTAGACTACTTACTGGCTAAATAGAGAAGTATATGTGTAGTTGCTGGCACTTCTTGTTGTCCATGGAGAAATACACTGAGTAGTATAGAGATTCAGTTGTAGGGAGATTAATGACTGTTTGGTTAAAGCGAGTAGACCCTTTATCTAGTTCTTTCTTTGATCCATTTTAGTTTAGTTGGTTTGGTTCATGGAGATCCTGGCTAGGGAGCATACCCCAAACTCTTGGTATCATCCTCCTGATAGTCATAATAGTAGTGTCACTGGCATGCTGTATTCTCTCAAAAGTTTTAAATGTTTGCATGCAGCCATTTCTAGAATATCAAATGGTTTCTCTTCAACTGGGATGACAAAAACTTGAAGAAATGTCTGATCACAAGGACATCATAAGCTATGAATTATGTACTGAGACCAGATGCCCAAAATGATGGTAATGAGAGTGGCACTATGGCCCTAAGTTTTGGTCATATTTTCACCTAAGTGAGAACCTGACCAAAAAGGGGGAATTTTTAAACAAAATTATGGGAGGCCATTGTTTTAGACAGAGCTCATACACTAGGTCCCAACAGACAAGACCAAACAAAAATGTAGTCACTTATGCTAAAGGTGACATAAACTAAGACTTTAAGGAAACAGATAGATCCTAGAACAGACGAGGTTTTGTTTTTCTCCTGTAAACAAGATATTACAGCATAAGGTGGTACCCTCTACTCCAACTTTTATGAAAAATAACTTGAGGTGGGGCATAGTGCCTCATGCCTGTAATTTCAGCATTTTGGGAGGCTGAGGTGGGCAGATTGCTTGAACTCAGAACTTTGAGACCAGCCTGGGCAACATGGCAAAACCCTGTCTCTACAAAAAATTCAAACATTAGCCAGGTGTGTTGGTGAGAGGTGACAACGTGCTAGCAGCCCTCGCATGCTCTTGGTGCCTCCTCAGCCTTGGCACACTTGAGGAGCTCATCAGCCCACCGTTGCACTGTGGGAGCCCCTCTCTGGGCTGGCCAAGGCCAGAGCTGGCTCCCTCTGCTTGCACGGAGGTGTGGAGGGAGAGGTGCGGGCAGGAACTGGGGCTGTGCACGGCGCTAGTGGGCCAGTGTGAGTTCTGGGTAGGCGTGGGCTCCATGGGCCCTGCACTCAGAGCAGCCAGCCGATGCTGCCAGCCCCAGGCAGTGAGGGGCTTAGCACCTGGGCCAGCAGCTGCAGAAGTTGTGCCGGGTCCCCTAGCAGCGCCGGCACTGTGCTCGAATTCTCACCAGGCCTCAGCTGCTTCCCCACAGGGCAGGGCTTGGGACCTGCAGCCCGCCATGCCCGAGCCTCCCCGCCCCTGCCGTGGGCTCCTGCACAGCCTGAGCCTCCACTATGAGTGCCGCCCCCTGCTCCATGGCGCCTGGTCCCATCGACTGCCCAAGGGCTGAGGAGTGCAAGCGCACGGCACGGGACTGGTGGGCAGCTCTGCCTGTGGCCCTGGTGCGGGATCCACTAGGTGAAGCCAGCTGGGCTCCTGAGTCTAGTGGGGACTTGGAGAACCTTTATGTCTAGCTAAGGGATTGTAAATACACCAATCAGCACTCTGTGTCTAGCTCAAGGTTTGTAAATACACCAATCAGCACCCTGTGTCTAGCTCAAGGTGTGTAAATGCAGCAATCAGTGCTCTCTGGGGACTTGGAGAACTTTTGTGTCTAGCTCAGGGATTGTAAACACACCAATCAGCACCTTGTCAAAACGGACCAATCAGCTCTCTGTAAAATGGACCAATCAGCAGGATGTGGGTGGGGTCAGATAAGGGAATAAAAGCAGGCTGCCCCAGCCAGCAGTGGCAACATGCTCGGGTTCCCTTCCAGGCTATGGGAGCTTTGTTCTTTCGCTCTTTGCAATAAATCTTGCTGCTGCTCACTCTTTGGGTCTGCACTGCTTTTGTGAGCTGTAACACCGCGAAGGTCTGCAGCTTCACTCCTGAGCCAGCGAGACCACAAACCCACCAGAAGGAAGAAACTCTGAACACATCCGAACATCAGAAGGAACAAACTCCGGACACGCCGCCTTTAAGAACTGTAACACTCACCGCGAGGGTCCGTGGCTTCATTCTTGAAGTCAGTGAGACCAAGAACCCACCAATTCCGGACACATTGGTACATACCCATAGTCCAGCTACTTGGGAGACTGAGGTGGGAGGATTGCTTGAGCCTGGGAGGTGAAGGTTGCAGTGAGCTGAGATTGTGCCACTGCACTCTAGCCTGGGCAACAGAGTGAGAACCTGTCTCAAAACAAAAACAAAACAAAAGAAAATGTAACTTGAAGTCCTTGTTCCCACTTTACAAAACTCACTGCTCTGCTATTTCCCAGTGGATTTTGAGACAAAATAAGTACATTTATGGTGATGATAGTCACATCAATGACTAAAGTTTTGGTCAAACTTGAGAGGATGACCAAAAGGGGAAAATTGTTCAATCAATTTTAGCCTACAGCTGTTTCCTTACATATTTTAAGTTTGGCCTAAAGATTTCACTGTACATAGTGAACCATAACCGAAATGGATGTGTAAACAGACTATAACCTACTCTTGTGCCAATCACCGAATTTTGGCCAATTAACGGTGGCCAGTTGTTCAAATCATGTTCAAATAATGCAAATGGTGAGCTGTAACCGATAGAGCTGTTTCTGTATCTCACTTCTGTTTTCTGTACATCACTTTCCTTTTTCTGTCAGTTTTCTTTTACCACATCATTGTGTTGGAGTCTCTCTCAACTCTGGCTCAGGAGGCTGCCCGATTTGTGAATCTTTTTTTGCTCAATTAAACTCTGTTAAATTTAATTTGGCTAAGAGTTTTTCTTTTTCTTTCTTTTTTTTTGAGATGGAGTCTCACTCTGTCACCCAGGCTGGAGTGCAGTGGTATGATCTCAGCTCACTGCAACCTCTGCCTCCTGGGTTCAAGTGATTCTCCTGCCTCCGCCTCCTGAGTAGCTGGGATTACAGGCATGCATCACCATGCCCAGCTAATTTTTGTATTTTTAGTAGAGATGGGGTTTCACCATGTTGGTCAGGCTAGTGTTGAACTCCTGACCTCATGATTTGCCCACCTGGGACTCCCAAAGTGCTGGGATTACAGGCGTGAGCTGCGGTGTCCAGCTGATGAAAATGATTTTTTACCATTCCGGTCTTCCTAGCTGTGGAAAGAAACCTAAATATGCTACCCCAAAATATACTTGTTTGGTATATTTTGATATGGCTCTTCAGAGGGGCTACAACACAGGAATAGTTCTGAAAAGCTGTCCTTTTGTGGGGGAGATTTACGTCTGTAGAGGAAATTTACATTAGTGAGGTAAACAGTAAACAGGCTTTCTCTGAGGCCCCCCTACCCCCATCTGCCTTATTGAGATCTAGGAAATATTAACTCACAGGAAAAGGAGACTAAAAGTTTGTTAATGGAAAAACCAAACTCTGCAAAAATATTTAAGAGGTTTATTCTGAGCCAATATGAGTGACTGTGGCCCAGGGAACAGTCTCAAGAGGTCCTAAGAAAGTGTGCCCTAGGTGATTGGGTTACAGTTTAGTTTTATACATTTTAGGGAGACAAGAATTGTAGGTAAAATCATAAATCAATACAAGGAAGGTGTACATTTGTTCAACCAAAGAGGTGGAATATCTTGAAGTGGGGGCCTATAGGTCATAGGTAGATTCAAAGATTTTCTGATTGGCAATGGTTTGAAAGAGTTAAGATTTGTTTAAAGACTTGAAGTTAGTAGAAAGGAATACTTGAGTTAAGATAAGGGGGACTGTGGAGGACAAAGTTCTTGTTTTGTAGATGAAGCCTCATAGATAGCCACCTTTGGAGGGAATAGATGACAGTACAGGACCATCTTGGATCGCCATCTTGGACAAGCACAGCCATTCTAAAGTTCCCCTTGATAAAAACCACCTAAATCCAAAGGGATCAGCCTAATGGCTAAGGTCAGCATGACCATAAACCACAAATGACATCTCCAACCAGAAACATTCCAACCATAAGATAAACCCCTTCCTGACCAGAGATATGCCAGCCCCGAGATAACCTCCCCTCTGGCCGTAGAGATGTCAGCCCCAATATAATCTCCCCTCTGACCAGAGATATTCCAACCCCACCATAAACTTCTTCCCCACACAGAAACATTCTAAGCCTGTGATAAGCCCACTCACCCTAAAAGCAATAAATACTCTTAGTCTGTAAGAGAGAGTGCTCCTGACCGAAATTGGCCAGAAGCCCCTCTCAGGTTTATTCTCCAAAATAAACCTGTCTTTGACTATTGAGCTGCTTTACGTGTTTCTTTTTCTTTTTTTTTTGAGACAGAGTCCTGCTCTGTCACCCAGGCTGGAGTGCAGTGACGTGATCTCGGCTTACTGCAACCTCTGCCTCCTGGGTTCAAGAAATTCTCCTGCCTCAGCCTCCCAAGTAGCTGGGACTACAGGTGCCTGCCACCATGCCCAGCTAATTTTTGTATTTTTAGTAAAGATGGGGTTTCACTATGTTGGCCAGGTTGGTCTCGAACTCCTGACCTCAGGTGATCCACCTGCCTTGACCTCCCAAAGTGCTGGGATTACAGGTGTGAGCCACCGCACCCAGCCACATGTTTCTTTCCTTTTTCTTTAACTCTTAAAATAGATTCCAGATGTCTCTTTTCAGACCTTAAATGTGTCAGATTCTCATTTAATCTCTCCTAGATCCAGGAGTGGCCTAGAAAGGAAAGGCCTGGTTGCATTAACGGAGATTCTCTAGGGATGCATATTTTCCTCAGAAAAGTTGGTTTTGCAGGGCCATTTCAAAATATGTCAAAGAAATATATTTGGGGGCAAAATATTTTGATTTCCTCCAGGGTCTGTTGTCATGTGATGCTATACCACAGTCATGTTGGAATTTGGTATCTTACTGCCACAAAGAGTCTGTTTTGTCAGTCTTATGATCTCTATTTTAATATTAATGCTGGTCAGTTGTTCCTAAACTCCAAAAAGGAGGGGGTATAATGAGGTGTGTCCAACTTTCCTTCCCATGATGGCTGGAAATTCAGTTTTTCAGGTTTCTTTGGGGACCCCTTGGCCAAGAGGGAGTCTGTTCAGTTGGTTGTGTAAACCAAAAGTAAAATTCTAAGCCCTTGACCATCTAAATGGACCCCTCCTTTCAGCAAGGACATTCCAAAGTTTACCTGAAAAACTAGTTCAAGCCATGATGGGAAGTGGAAAGGGGGCATCAGATATGCTTCATTTTACCCTCCTCCCTTTTGGAATTACTGATAGAACAGACTCTTTAAGTCTGATAAGAAACCCTTACAATTGGCTGGGCACGGTGGCTCACGCCTGTAATCCCAGCACTTTGGGAGGCCGAGGTGGGCAGATCACGAGGTCAGGAGATCAAGACCATCCTGGCTAATACGGTGAAACTCCGTCTCTACTAAAAATACGAAAAAAATAATCAGGCGTGGTGGTGGGCGCCTGTAGTCCCAGCTACTTGGGAGGCTGAGGCAGGAGAATGGTGTGAACCCGGGAGGCAGAGCTTGCAGTGAGCCGAGATTGTGCCGCTGCACTCCAGCCTGGGTGACGGAGCGAGACTCCATCTCAAAACAAAACAAAACAAAAAAAAACCCCCTTACAATCTATTCTCTCTGAAGCCTGCTACCCGGAGGCTTCACCTGCATGATCAGGTCTTGGTCTCCACAATGCCTTATCTTAACCCAGGCACTCCTAAGTTTTTAGACAGTAACTTAACTCTTTTAACCAATTGACAATCAGAACATCTTTGAATTTACCTATGATCTGGAAGCCCCCATTTCCAGTTGCTCCACGTTTCTGGACTGAACCAACCAATGTACATCTTGATTGATGTTTCATGTTTCCTTAAAAGGTAGAAAAACTAAGCTGTATCCCAACCACCTTGGGCACATGTTCTTGGGATCTCCTGAGGGCCATGTCATGAGCCATTTGTCACTCATATTTGGCTCAGAATACATCTCTTTAAATATTTTACCAAGTTTGACTCTTTTCTTTGACAATTGTTGGGCTTAGGGTTTTATTTTTAGTTTACAATTCTGACACTTTTAAAGTTTGACAGAGAGCTCTCACCATAGGCTACCACCTTTTCTTTCTGAGGGGAGCTCCAAGATTCCCTGAGAGGTTTTTATCTACAAAACAAGAAGCCATTGCTTGTCATACTTTCCTCTCTTCATTCTCCCTGTGCCGATTAATTCCCCCAACAAGAAACCCAAGCCCCTATTCTTTCCGTAGCCTCAGGATGGTAAAAAAAAACAAAAAAACAAAAAAAAAAAAACAAAAAAAAAACTTCAGTCATCTGGCTCTCCTTTGAGTCTTTTGCAGGACTCCCATGTCCATAGGCATGTTAATAAATTTGTATGCTTTGTTTCCTGTAAATCTGTCTATTGTTGATTCATTTCAATAGACTTAGACTTGAACTTTCAGAGGGAAAGTTTGAATTTCCCTACACTGTCAACAAAAGAAAAAATTTAATTGCCCTCAAATCTCAGAAATGAATGAAGTGGCTGGACGGCCTAATGGTGTTCCTTCCTTACAACTGTTGTCACAGGTGTTGGAGCCAGAGTAACTCCATCTTGAACAGGGCCGGGGTAAAATGAGGGTGAGGCCTGCCAGGCTGCATTCCCAGGAGGTTAGGCATTTGTAGTCACATGATAAGACAGGACGTTAGCAGGACTGGTTTCCCAAGACACAGGTCACAAAGACCCCACTGATAAAACAGGATGTGGTAAAGAAGCTGGCCAAAACCCACCAAAGTCAAGATGATGATGAAAGGGACCTCACTGCTCATTATACACTAATTATAATTCGTCAGCACCGTGACGAATTTACCATGACAGTTTACAAATGCCATGGCAATGTCCAGAAGCTATCCTATTGGTCTAAAAAGGGGAGAAACCCTCAGTTTCTGGTAAAAGGGTGAGGACCAGAAAACTCATGAATAATTCACCCCTTGTTTAGCATATAATCAAGAAATAACCATAAGTATACTCAGTCAAGCAGCCCATGCTGCTGCTGTGTGTATGGAGTAACCATTCTTTGGTTTCTTTTCTTCTCTAATAAACTTGCTTTCACTTTACTCTGTGGATTCACCCCAAATTCTTCCTTGTGGAGATACAAGAACCCTCTCAAGGGGTCTGGATCAGGGACACCCTTCTAGTAACACTGCGATCTCACTACCTTTATAGGGTTTTCTTTTTCTTGGCAGCAGTTATCAAAGCAGGAGGCAGATGGTCATCAATATGAGATTGTCTGGATGTAGAAAAGTCAATGCCAGTTTCAGTGTCTCTATACTCTGTTGATAGCCAGTTAAGAGGGAAAAGTTTCCAGAAAGGAAATTTAAATTCTTTTAATTTTCAAAATATTTCTTGTAGAAATAAGACCTTTGTTTAATCCTAATCTTATTGTCAGACGTACAAATAAATGTATGGGATAGCCGGGTGTGGTGGTGCATGCCTGTAATCCCAGTGAGGCTGAGGTATGAGGAATGCTTGAGGCCAGGAGGTTAAGACCAGCCTGAGCAACATAGTGAGACCACCATCTCTAGAAAAAATAAAATTAGGCTGGGTGTGGTGGCTCACGCCTGTAATCTCAGCACTTTGGGAGGCTGAGGTGGGTAGATCACGGGGTCAGGAGATCGAGACCATCCTGGCTAGCACCGTGAAACCCCGTCTCTACTAAAAATACAAAAAAATTAGCCGGGCGTGGTGGTGGGCCCCTGTAGTCCCAGCTGCTCAGGAGGCTGAGGCAGGAGAATGACGTGAACCCGGGAGGCGGAGCTTGCAGTCAGCCGAGATCGTGCCACTGCACTCCAGCCTGGGCGACAGAGCGAGACTCCGTCTCAAAAAAAAAAAAAAAAAAAGTATGGTATAAAGGATAGCTCTCAACTCAGTCCAAAAGATCAATTTCAGTAATGTAAGTAACAAAGTTGATTTTTAAATAATAAAAATACCAACCTCCTTGTTAAAGATATACATGAAATTCACTCACAGCATACTTTCTATAAATGCTGCTATTTAAGATTTGATTTTGATAAAAAAAAATGTGTCTGGATCATGTTTATCCTACTTTTGTCCATTGCTTGTATCTGGAGAAATGACCCTTTAGTAAATAATTTTTTCAACCCAGATTTTTCTCTTTGAACTAAGCAATAGACTTCTGACTGGTTTCCTTTCAGTCAGTTTTTCTCATAGCAGCCAGATACGAGTTGTGTTAGTGTCTTGTGATAGCCATACACACCCACTGACTTCTTTTCACTTTGCCTTGCTTTCTTTAAAAAAATAAAAATAAAATAAAAATGTATGAGTCTCACTTTGTTGCCCAGGCTGGACTTGAGCTTCTGGGCTCAACCAATCCTCCCACCTCAGCCTCTGGAGTAGCTGGAACTACAGGCTGCCTTGCTTGCTTTCTTGATGGGGCTCATCACTCTCTGAAATTATTTGTTTTTTGGTCTGTTAGATGTCTATAATGAACAATGAGTGTATGTTTAAAGCCCTTGACAGCTTCAGGATTAAGGATCAAGGATTAATCCCTAATCCTGAAGCTGTCAAAGGGCTTTTAGGATTAAGTCTTATCTTCTGCCACAGCACAATCTGACCCTTGTTTGTCTCTCTGGACTCTCCTACAGTGCTCATCCCACCTCCTTGGAACCATATCCGGTACTCGTCTAACCATACCCTCTTCTCTGGTTCTCTGCCACATGCTGTTCTCCATTTCTGGAATATTTTTTCCTCAGCTGACCCCTCTTCATCCTTAAGCCTTTGGGTCCCTGACCCACTGGCCTGAGGAAGGACCCCTTACTGTGTGTTCCATGAGCTTTCTGGGCTTCCCTCATTAGTACTTTTTTTTTTTTTTGGATTTATCATTGTCCATTTGTCTAGATTCCTCCATTAGACATGCCCACTCTCTGGTGTCTCTTCAGAGCCTGAAAGAGAGCCTGGCATACATATTTGTTAAAACAACGAATAAATGAATGAATGACCGAAAAACCCAAAAGTAGCTTAGAAGCAGTTCTACTTTTGTTATATGATAACATGATAGATCATGTTTTCTTTATCACAATTACTCTGCCAGAAAGCAGGATAAGAAAAAGTCCAGAAATCTTAGACCTGGAGAAATGATTTTTCCCAAAGTTGTATCTGTAGTAAACAGGTGATGTGGGAGCCTGGGTTGGTGATTGGGACGCTTGCATTTATTTCCTAATTCTGCCACTTTCTAGGATTTCTGAAGCATGGGAGAGAGATTCCAAATCTCCTGAGGGGCTGGGAAAAATGCACTCAATTACTTTTGGGACTAAAGGTTTGTGATTCTATATTCTCTGATTTATTAATCCTGTCAATTAGGCAGACTTAATTAATCAGGTGAGATGCAGTGTAGCAGGCCAGATCCTTCCGGGGAACACTTAGGGGCTTCCTATGCTAGTCCACTAGAGAAAGGTAAGGGCATGTTCCCTGAGGAGTCGGCCGGATCCTGAGGATGATCTCCGTGTCTCACCGCCCTGCTGCTGGAGGACCACACAGCTCAGGCTCTGCCTGAAGGAATGGGGCATAACTATTAAGTTATGCAAGTTGTAACTATTAAGTTGGTGCAAAAGTAACTGCAATTTTTGTCATTACTTTTTATTTTTTGAGATGGAGTCTCACTGTGTCACCCAGGCTGGAGTGCAATGGCACGATATCAGCTCACTGCAACCTCTGCCTCCCAGGTTCAAGCAATTCTCTCACCTCAGCCTCCTCAGTAGCTGGGATTACAGGCACATGCCATCATGCCTGGCTAATTTTTGTATTTTTTAGTAGAGTTGGGGTTTTGCCATGTTGGCTAGGCTGGTCTTGAACTCCTGACCTCAGGTGATCCGCCCACCTCGACCTCCCAAAGTGCTGGGATTACAGGTGTGAGCCACCGCGCCTGGCCTGTCATTACTTTTAATGGCAAAAACCACAATTACCTTTGCACCAACCTAATAGAAAAGTATCAGAAAAAAGTTTCAATGAGGAGACTTTATGGGCCTTAAATGGTTTGAAGAGTCTCAAGCCTGCCCGCAATGGCTCTTACATGCCCTTAGGCTGCGAAGAAATTTTAAAGACTGACCCCAGATGCTATCTGTGGACCTTGGAGCTGGGAGGAGTCATAAATCCTGCATACAGCCCCAGAGGCCCTCACACAGTGAAGGCAGCTCTGAGGTCCCATCAATGATTTCCCATGTATTTGTCTAGATTCCTCCACTGGATGTGAAGTTGGGAGCAGAGGTCTGCCCACTCTCTGGTGTCTCTTCAGAGCCTGGCATATACATACTTATTGAGCCAATGAGTAAATGACTGAAAGGCCTTACAGTAGCTTAGAAACAATTCCACTTTGATTATATGATGGTAACATAGTGTCTATTGATGGGAGCCCAGATTACTAGGGCCACTTTTATTTTAAATACCGGATTTGGAGTAATCTGGGACAACTTCCCATTGGTGTTCATGATAGGAAAGGTTGTTGGGAAAAACCACCAGAAGAATCCTTCTGGGCTCTTGGTCAGGTTGGCCTAGAAGTGAGGCAGGAGAATAGGGTCTGGAGGCAGGGAACCTCAGGACTTCCTAGAACTAAATCAAGTGGAAACACTTCAGCTACCACAGGAAATATCATCTTCATTTACATAGGGCATACACCAAGTAAATGACTTTGTAACTTTATTTCATCCTCTTCATTTACATAGAGTGTATACCAAGAAAATAACTTTGTAACTTCACTTTAGTCTCTTCATTTACATAAGGCTTAACACCAAGTAACCAATGGAAACCTCTAGAGGGTATTTAAAACCCAGAAAATTCTGTAACAGGGCCCTTGAGCCCCTATGCTCATACCTGCTCCCACCCTGTGGAGTGTACTTTCATTTTCAACAAATCTCTGCTTTTGTTGCTTCATTCTTTCCTTGCTTTGTTTGTGCATTTCGTCTAAATCTTAGTTCAAAACACCAAGAACCTGGACACCCTTAACCGGTAACAGAAGGGCTTCTTACTAGCCTAGTCTTCTACAAGAAATTGAACTGGAAGGATTCAAGAACAGAACTTCTGAACTAAAACAAAATCTTGGAAAGATTAAGGCAGAAAGGTTTCTTTAGTTTGGTCTTCATCCTTATTTTCCTTCCAGCCAGGATTTGGATTGATGGAGAGTATTGATTAATATGAAAGATTTGGGGCCTGGTGCGGTGGCTCACAACTGTAATCCCAGCACTTTGGGAGGCTGAGGCAGGCAGATCGCTTGACCCCAGGAGTTCAAGATCAGCCTGGGCAACATGGTGAAACTCCATCTCTACAAAAAACCCCCCAAATTAGTCAGGCATGGTGGCATGCACCTGTAGTCCCAGCTATTCCAGAGGCTGAGGTGGGAGGATCACCTGAGTCCAGGAAGTCAAGGCTGTGGCAGGCCAGGTCTCACTAATGCAGGCCTCCATAACAACTGTTTCAGCACTGACTGTGTAGTTAACTTAAATATTAAAAGCTGAAAGAGCCAGTGTCCTTACACAAAGGCTGGGATGTAACAAAAGCCCATCAAGAGCTTTGCCTAGGTCTTTCCTGGGCCTTAAAGCAAAATAATGAAGGAATTCTTAACAGGACCTGTTTAGGATTAAACAAGTTTTATTGGGGGTCTGAAGAAACTCCCCAGGCCTTCACAAACTCCTCAAACCTTCATGATTTAGCAGGAGACAAAATAAGGTTAATCACTCCAGCAACTGGACCCATTTAGATTGAGTAAATTTACTGAGGCTCCAGAGGAAGGTCTTCAGGACTCACACCTTAATTTTAGATTAAAAGAAGTTAATCACTTATGTCTTTTGATGAATGCACACTTACATGTAGACTTATAGCTTAAAAGGTATATAAGCTCTGGAAAACTTTGTAATTTTGAGTTAGTCTGGTGATAATTTTCAGGCCTTCTCCTTGTAACCGGTTGCAGAAATAAAAATCTTCTTCCTCACTTCATCTGCATCTTGTTATTAGGCCATAAGAAATAGCAGCCCGACCCTCAGTTTGGTCCGAGAACAAGGCGGCAGTGAGCCATGATTGTGCCACTGCACTCTAGCCTGGGTGACAGAGCAAGACCCTGTCTCAAAAAGAAAAAAAAATTGCAAATGTTGAAGATTGTGGATTTCATGGATTTTTTTTCTATACAGGGACTGCATTATCTCAAAAAATTAAAAACAGCCAAATTCTCATGTGTCTTCTGAACTGGGTTAATTGCTCTTGGGAGTTTAATTTCAGTTTCTGAGGCCTCTGACTTGCCAGAGGCAGTGTTAGACATGGGGTCATCAGCTTTCCCCAGAGGACTTCCTTTTAGTTAAGAGGCTTGTTTGGGGCTGGAAGAGGGGAATTTTTTTTGGTGGGGGAAGGAATGTGAAAGGATGGTAGTGCTTTTTCTTGGGAGCTGTGCTCACAAGGTCTGAGTTTTGTATGTTGTTTATTTACCCAAAAGGGGAAAACTGCAGTTATCTAATGTTATATGCAGGATATTCCCCAAACCCTGGGACAAGCAAGGTTTCCCAGGTACCTGTTTCTTTTTTTTTTTTCTTTTTTTTTTTTTTGAGATTAGTCTGTGTCACTCAGGCTGCAGTGCAGTGGCACGACCTTGGCTCACCTCTGCCTCCCAGGTTCAAGCGGTTCTCATGCCTCAGCCTCCCAAGTAGCTGGGATCACAGGCATGTGCCACCACACCCGGCTAACTTTTTGTATTTTTAGTAGAGACGGAGTTTCGTCATGTTGGCCAGGCTAGTCTCAAACTCCTGACCTCAAGTGATCTGCCCGCCTTGGCCTCCCAGGTACCTGTTTCAAAGATGAACTGTTTGTGGTTTATGGAAACTGAAGTCTGGCCCTCTAGGGTAGAGTTTGAAGGGACATCTTATTTCCTAGTCACAGGAAGTTTTCTTGCAAAAGTGGGATCATCTATTGAATTCAAACCTGTGTCCCTCAGGTTAGAGCCTGTGTTCTGGGCCTTGTATGGTTCGCCAATGTAATAATTACCTGGAAAGTTTGGATCCCTTCAACTCACACACCTCCACTACTCAGGTGTCAACAGTAAATGGGTCTCAGGATTCTCAAGGTGTGATGCTTTGGGGTGTGGGTGGTACCCACAAATCTGTTCTTGTAAAAACCTGAGTGGCCCTTAAAGTAAAAGTTTGAGGGGATAGAAAGGAAACCTCACCTTTGGGCCACACACCCTCCTTGCTCTTCTCTGGGTGTTCTTTTTTTTTTTTTTTGAGACGGAGTCTCGCTCTGTCGCCCAGGCTGGAATGCAGTGGCGCAATCTCGGCTCATTGCAAGCTCCGCCTCCCGGGTTCACGCCATTCTCCTGCCTCAGCCTCCCGAGTAGCTAGGACTACAGGCACCTGCCACCACGCCCGGCTAATTTTTTGTATTTTTAGTAGAGACGGGGTTTCATCATGTTAGCCAGGATGGTCTCAATCTCCTGACCTTGTGATCCGCCCTCCTTGGCCTCCCAAAGTGCTGGGATTACAGGCGTGAGCCACCGTGCCCAGCCTCTGGGTGTTCTTGTCTGAGAGGCAGTAGTGTCACTGGTAGTGGGGTTGTGACTGCAAGGTGTCCAGGTTCTTGACATTTTGAACAAAGAATTGGACAAAACGCCCACCAAAGCAAAGAAGCAACAAAAGAATGAAAGCGGGGATTTATTGAAAACGAAAGTACACTCCGTAGGGTGGGAGCGAACCCGAGCTGCGGCTCAAGAGCCCGGATACAGAATCTTCTTGGGTCCAAATACCCACTAGAAGTTTCCCATTGGCCACTTCATGCTCACCTCATGTAAATGAATTGGTAGCCTACAATCAGTCTCGTTGCAGAAAGCAGCCAACCAGAGGCTGAAGTTACAAAGGTCACTCCTGTGCAAACCTATCAGAGGCATTTTGCAACCAATCGGAGCCTAGGGTGAAGTTACAAAGTTATACTTCTATGTGCAAACGAAGACTTGGCCTGCAATCGGTCTGACTGGTTGTGGACCGCAACTATTCAGAGGCTGGAGTGAAGTTACCAAGTTGCAAAAGAAGACTCCACCTGCAATCAGTCTGATTTGTTGTTGACACCCAATTTCCCATTTGTCGTGCAGAAAAGGTCAAAGAGAGTAGCCTCTGGTCGTTTTGTTGCTTAGGTGTGGAAAGTTAGGGTTTTCCTTTCAATTTAGTTCTAGGAAGTCTGCGTGAAGGTTTCCTGCCTCCAGATCCTATTCTCCTGCCTCAGTAGGAGCCTTTTTAAACAAGCCTCTTGTTAAAAAAACAAAACAACCTCTAGACAATTTAAATTTAGCAGTTTATTTGAGCAAGGAATGATTCATGAATCGGGCAGCACTCAGAATTACAAAAGATTCAGAGAACTCTGCAAAGAAGCAGTGATATAGAAAACAAGTTAAAGTACAGAAATAGCCTGGTTGGTTGCAGCTCAGCTGTTGCCTTATTTGGCCTCGGGTCTGATCAGTTGGCAGCCTGTGGTTGGCTGAAGCTGGGCTGCAGACTGGCTGAGACTCAGCTGTTTGCTATTCTCCCAAGTTAGGTTTTCAGTTTATGTGCTAAGTTAGGTTGCGGTTCATTACCTAGGAACTGAGAGTACAGAGACAGCCTCAGGTCAGGGGCCTTTCTTATTTAACACTCTCATGATACATTTTTCTGCGTGAATATGCATTTAATACATGGACATGAAGCAAAGCTGCAAAGGGTGCAGCTTTTCTGGACCTGAAAAACAAGTTGGGTTAAAGCAGGTGAGGCTTCCCCCTCCCCATCGGTGTGTATATAGTTTCTTATCCCTGCCTCACCCTTCCTTCTGCCATTTGCCTTGGCAGTGTGATTTGTATCTGTGGTGCTGGTTGGGGCAGGTGAGGTTTAGTAGGGGCAGTTTATGAAGGCTTGTGTTTGCACACTCTGAGATTTTGGGCCCAGCCTGGGTGCCCCTGAAGACAGGTCTGAGCTGGTTTCAGGGTATGGCTTCCAATGCTGGAGCGTCCTGCTGCTCTCTGCTGCCCCCTGGGAGAATATTCTCACACTGCCGTTCCAGGTCAAAGGCAGGAAGACAAGGTATTAATAATTTCCAGGTGGAACAAACTGGGGGCTCGGCGTGAGAAGAATTTCACTGGTTAGATTCACGTATCGAGAAAAACACACAACATACCTAGAGACTATGGAAAAATCCATGCACTCCAGCCTCTTCATCTGCAGCTTTAATTCTCACTAAAGCATCCCCACATGTGATTGTTTCTGTTCCTTGTGTCCTGGCTTTAAGATCTCATTTCAAACTTGTCATTCTCCTTAATAATAAAAATCTCGTCAATCCCTTGCTGAAATCAGGTCTGTCCTATTTCTCAGATCTGTTAGTTTGGAAGTCCCATTTATAGAGGTGATAAGATTACGCATGGCTTGTCCTTAGTGAACCTTAGTGCTTCCTTTTCTAAAAGTGGGCATAGGGTACTGGTTACGAATATGAGCTCTGGAGTCAGGGGAGTCTCAGGCCCATCACTGAGAACGAGACTAATGCCTGCCTTCTGTGGTGAGGATGAAATGAGATGATATATAGAAAGCACTCTGTGTAGTGTCTATCTCATAAGCCAATGAATGTTGACTGTTTTGTTATTTCCTAAGTTCTTATAATTCATTCATTAGTTTGTTCCAGACTCTTGAATGGTCTCCAAGTCCTCTTAATTTGTTGACTGCATTCTTCATGATTTCTCCACTGTGATACTCTATGAGAAACAGCAGACACGCAGACACAAGCCTTGACCCAGTGGGGTCACAGTGGGTGGTGGGGAAAATCAGTCTCAGACCCAGTCATGACAGGGGTTAAAGTGAAGGTGCTTTTGGCAGATCACACATGTTCTGCATAAAAGCCAAATCTGCTCTGTTTCCAGTATGTCTAAACACTTCACCTTTAACAGTAAAAAACAAAAACATGAAAACTTTGCACCCTGAGATAAATCAGAAGTATCAGAGTCACCCTGACAGGCCTGGTCCCCAAATAATAAAACGTGAATGTTTATTGTAAACTTGGGCACCTTCCAAAACAAGCCCCCGGACCCCATATTTGCTATGTGGATGTTTAGAGCTATGGCGAGAGCTTTGTGAATACAGCAGTCAAGTGAGTAAGTTGCTGCTTTCTCACCAGAAACACGTGAATGGATATTTTGTAACTTTGGTAATACTGCACATTTTCCCTGTAAGTCCTTGTTATCTTTTTTATTTAACCGACCAGTCCTTCGGAAGTCTGATTCTCTTGCTCTCTTGGAAGGTGAACTTTTCTTTCCTTTTGTAAATGCCTCTTTCTCTGAGTATTTTGATACTGATTGTGCCTTGCCTGAATCATGATGAGGTACAAAGTCTCAAAAGATGTTCCATTTGGTCCACTTTGTTATTAGGTTAAGATTAAAAAAAATTTGAGATACTTTGAGAGTATAAATACTTATAAGAAGTATAAGTACTTTTAGAGTATAAATACTTGAGAATTACCCATGAGAAGTGGTGAAAATAGTATAGTGAGTTCCCATATACCCTTAGTTTAAGATAGCATCTTAACCCTAGCACATTAGCAAACCAGGAAATTGACATTGGTATTAACTAAAGTTCAGATTTTATTCAGATTTCACCAGTTTTTATATGCACTTTTTTTTTTTGAGACTGAGTCTCGCTCTGTCGCCCGGGCTGGAGTGTGGTGGTGTGTTCTTGGCTCACTGCAACTTCCGCCTCCCGGGTTCAAGTGATTCTCCTGCCTCAGCCTCTGAAGTAGCTGGGACTACAGGTGCATGCCAACAAGTTTGGCTAATTTTTTTTTTAATAGAGATGGGGATTTCACCATGTTGGCCAGGCTGGTCTTGAACTCCTGACCTCAGGTGATCCACCTGCCTCATCCTCCCAAAGTGCTGGGATTACAGACATGAGCCACCACACTTAGCCTATATGCACTTTTTGTGTTTGTGTATGTGTGTGTGCATAGCTCTGTGAAATTTTATCACCTGTGTAGATTTATGTAAACACAGCCACATCCAGGGTGCAGACAATTCCATCACCCAAAGAAATTCTGTGGTGTTACCACGTTATAGTTACACTTTCTCCCTAACCTGACCTGTGACAACTATTGCTCTGTTCTTCATCACTATAATTTTGTCATTTCAAGAATGTTATATAAATGGTCCATAGAGTATGTAAACATTTAAGATGAGCTTTTTTCACTTAGCATAATGCACTTGAGATCCATCCAAGTCGTACGTATCAGTATGTTTCTTTCTGTTGCTGAGTAATATTCTATTGTATAATGTACTGCAGTGTATTTCACTATTCACTTGTTGAAGGATGTTTGGGTTCTTTCCAGTTCTTGGCTATTACAAATAAAGCTGCCATGAACATTTATTTATAGTTTCTTAGTGTGCATGTAAGTTTTATTTTTCTAGGTTTCTGGGTGACCATCTTATGTTATAAATTGTGTTTGCAGTTGTATTTATAACACAGCTGGTGTTAAGTTGTGCTTCTTGGATTATCCTGTGTGCATGAGAAAAGAACAGAAGTAACTTAGTATGTAAGTGATGCATTTAGACCAAGCGAAGTCAAAAGCTATCATGACATTTGATGCTAATGGTGATTTGACAGTACTTCAAATAGAGTCAATTGGTAAGAGAATTGAGCCATCACAAAACATGTGGTAGTATAAATATGCCAAACTCAAAAACATTTGTGTGGAAACATCAGTTCCGTAGTTGTGTTGTGAAGAGAAGAGTGATTTCGTTCCAGCAGAAAAACATCATCTACCTCATTATATTAAAACAATTGTTCATTTGGATTTTTATTGGTTTTATAGTTTTCTTTTTTATTTCATTTATAAATTTGTTTTAATTTTATGGCTGTGGACTGGCACATAATCAGTTTAACTACTCAGTAAAACCACTATAATATATGTGATTTAATAATGGTTGTGATATTGAAGAAAGGCAAGGTACAAAACAAATACACTATATTGAAAAAGCTGTAAAGGTGGGAATTTATATCATGTTTTGTTTGTACATATTAATATAGTTGGCATTTTGGATCAAACAGAGGTAAAAATAAAGGTGCTTAAACAAATATAGAAGGTCTACTTATCTTATAAAAGTCTGAGCTGGTAGGTGGTCTAGTAGGGTGGGTCGTCTAGATACCCAAGTTCCTTCTAGCTTGTTGTTCTACCTTCTCCTGCATCAGTGCTTCTCAAATTTTAGTGTGAATATGAATTACTTGGAGATCTTATTTAAATGCAGAGTTTGGCATCAGTAGGTCTAGGGTGAGGCCTGAGAACCCCTATTTCCACAAAGTCCCAGCTGCTGCTCCTTCTGCTGGTTCACAGGCCACATTTTGAATAGTAAGGTCCTGAGTACTGCCTTCATTCACATGGTTGAAGCAGTTTCTTCCCCACTTCACTGGATTTCCAGCTATGGGAAGGGGTCCAGAGGAAGTCGAGGACTGGCAGCGTCTTAATGAGAACATGACCAGAAGTTGTTTATGTTCTCTTCACTTCTCACTGCCAAAACTTGTCATATGACTGTACCCAGTTGCAAGGGAGGCTGCAAAATGTAAGCTCTAGGTAAAACTTGAGGAATTCTATTAACGAAAAGGAAGGTAGGGAGAATTAATACTAAGGAACTGTTAGTGGTCTCTGCCACAATATTTCATGAGAATTTAAGGCAACACGGGGTTTATGAGAATTTTTTTCCTTTTGAAGAGGTGCATACATTACTTAAGTTTGAGAAACACTAATCTGAAGTATACTGTGAAGTTCCATTTTAAGAGTTAATAAGATTAAGCATAGCTTGTGCTTAGTGAATCCATAGTGCTTCCTTTTCTGAAATTGGGTATAGAGTACTGGTTCAGAAGGTGATCTCTGGCAGGGCACAATGGCTCATACCTGTAATCCCAGCACTTTGGGAGGCAAAGGTAGGACGATCGCTTGAGCCCAGGAGGTCAAGTTTGCAGTGAGCCATGATTGTGCCAGTGCACTCCAGCCTGGGCAATAGAGTGAGACCCTGTCCCAAAAATGTTTAAAAAAAAGGAAAAAGAAAACAGAAAGTGGGCCGGGTGCAGTGGCTCACGCCTGTAATCCCTGAACTTTGGGAGGCTGAGTTGGGTGGATTACCTGAGGTCAGGAGTTCGAGACCAGCCTGGCCAACATGTTGAAACCCCATTTCTGCTAAAAATACAAGAAAATTAGCTGGGCATGGTGGCACGCACCTGTAATCCCAGCTACTCAGGAGGCTGAGGCATGAGAATCGCTTGAACCCTGGACAGCCGAGGTTGCAGTGAGCCGAGATCATGCCACTGCACTCCAGCCTGGGCAACAGAGCGAGACTCCATCTCAAAAAAAAAAAAAAAAAAAGCATGATCTCTGGAATCAGAAAAGTCTCAGGTCCACCACTGAGAATGAGAGTAATGCCAGCCTTATATTGTGGGGATGAAATGAGATGATATATGTAAAGCACTTTGTATAGTACATATACCTGTAGTAGCATTCATAGAAGATTTTTCATAATCTCTGCTTTGCCTACCTTTTCAATATCATCTCTCCCTATGAGCATACCTTTTGTGCCAACTCTTGAATGATTTATTTTTACCTGAACAAACACGGTCTCACATCCCCATGTCTTTGCATACGGTATTCGCTTTGTCCTTCGCCATCAGTCATCTGCACCCTAATTAGGGCTGGTTGGCAAAGCAGTATTTCATGGCATGGAGTGTACCCCTCAGCACAGGCAGAAGTTTTGCAAATTTGTGGTTTCTATGGAGACCCCTCAAGAGACAATGGATGGATAAACACAAATGGTAACTGTGTTGGAACCTCTCAGCCTTCTGTTTTGCTGATGGGGGCCACACTGAATAAGGCCCACGTAGCTATAATGAGTTTTGCTGTATAGAGATTCTAGGACAAACCTAGAAGCTAAGTGTCCTGGATTCTATTTGAAGATGTTATTGACTCCTTGGGAAGCCTTAAGATACTCAATTAACTGCCTTGAAGAATACTAGTTTATTTCTTTAAGTTGGAATATGTAACAGGCTAAGGTTTTCCTTTCTTTGAGAATATCCTACAGTTTCCTACAAAGCGTCAAAACCGTGTGTGTGTGTGTGTGTGTGTGAAAAGAAATATAAAATTCCCTTTTCTTATTTTGGCTTATCTTCCCAGTTGGAATAAAATTCTCAACACATTTTTTCCTGGATGCACTCATAGTTCAAATGATGTTCCTTTAGGAAAAAAACCAAATCCATAGCAAAAATTACCCATAAGATTTAATAAACCCACTGTATTTTTCTGTTCTTTTTCAATTCTATTTTCCATGTCTTTTCATCCTTTCATAGCAGGAGCTCATCATTACTTTTTTTTTTTTTTTTTGGTAAAATCATTGCTGTTTTTTTATTCTGTCTAATTGCCTCATTGATTCATTTACCTAATAAACTTAATGGCTGAATTAAAAATAATTACGTGAATGAAAATATAACCTCCTACAAGTCCTCCACTTCTTTGCACAAGGTTTAACTTTTAGAGAAATAGGTACTTTTGGCCGGGCACGGTGGCTCATGCCTGTAATCCCAGCACTTTGGGAGGCCGAGGCGGGCAGACCACTTGAGATCGGGAGTTTGAGACCACCTGGCCAACGTGATGAAATCCTGTCTGTACTAAAAAAAATACAAAAATTAGCCAGGCGTGGTGGCATGTGCCTGTAGTCCCAGCTATCTGGGAGGCTGAGGCAGGAGAATCCCTTGAGCCCTGGAGGCAGAGGTTGCAGTGACCTGAGATTGCGCCACTGCACTCCAGCCTGGGTGATAGAGTGAGACTCCGTCTCAAAAAAAAAAAAAAAAAAAAAAAGAAAGGTGCTTTTGACCCTTTCTCTCTATTCCATGCCTTTCTTAAGACATGTGCTGGTTAGTTAACTTGGGGAGTGACTCCATTAGCTAAGTGACAGTAGTCAGCCTGTGTCTGAAAGGGACTTAATCCCTGGTATCTTTTTCTTGTTCAAGTTGAGTAGCTGTGTTCTTTCCCAAGAATGCAGGCTTCCCTCTTTGGATTAATCTGTGTCAATGCCAGGAGCTTTGTCATGGCAAAAGAGATACAGCTGTGAACAAGGAACTTTTACTATGCTTTTAATTCAGTCAGTTGGTCAATATTTATTTAGCACTGTGACATATCAAGAATATAACCTCTGGTCCCTAGGAGCTTCTGACTTAAGGTAGACAAAAATAATGGCAAGACAAAAAATAATGTTGAAACAGAGCTGCAGGAAATTCTTTTGCTACCCAGCCCTTGTTCCAGCACTGTTAGTCTCTTGGTGTTCCAGGACTTGCACACTTCCTTTTCGTCATCTTTCAGCAGAGTTGTACATTGCAGCATGGACTCTCTGGTGGCGGCAAGTCCCTGGGATGTGGTGTTAACAGTATCTCTCTGGTCTTCCCTGTGGAGAGTGATAAGAAAGGGAGTTGAGGGCCAGGCGCAGTGGTCCATGCCTGTAATCCCAGTACTTTCCGAGGTGGGTGGATCACCTGAGGCCAGGAGTTTGAGACCAGCCTGGTCAATATGGTAAAATCCTGTCTCTACTGAAAAGATAAAAATTAGCCAGATGTGGTGGCATGCGCCTATAGTCCTAGTCCCAGCTACTTGGGAGGCTGAGGCAGGAGAATCCCTTGAACCTGGGAGGTGGAGTTTGCAGTAATTCGAGATCACGCCACTGCACTCCATTCTGGGTGACAGAGCAAGACTCTGTCTCAAAAAAAAAAAAGGAAAAAAAGAAAGGGAGTTGCATATTCCCTATGTATCCTCTCTGGAGGTAGTGCAAAGCATGTGGGTTTTGGAGTCAGGCCTGACTCTGTTGTGTAACCTAAGGGTAAGATTTTGGCCTCTCTGAAAGCTCAGTTTCTCATCTGTAAAATGGGGATAATAATACCAGCCTCATAAGGCAGATGTGGTGATTAAGTGAAAAAATGAATGTAAAATGCTTAGAGCAGTGCCTGGCATGAACAGGTGCTTACTTTGCTCCTTGTCCTCCCAAGCCTCCAGTGGGAACTTCTGCTTTCGGAACAGTGCCACATTCTCTCTGGAAAACAAGCTATGTTATTTGTTAAGCTGCTCCAATGGCTCAGTCAACAGACTGAGAGTTATAGTCCCCAGAGTCAATCGACCTATTGTTATTAAATTGCCTTGGCCCTGCTAGTTTTGGGAGTTGTCATCTTGCACTGTTGATTTACAGTTTTCTTCCAACCCTTCTCTTGCAAATGTTGTTACTAGTTCAGGGCACTAGATGGCGCCATTTTACTAGGTATCGATAACTTTCAAAAACGGACCCCTCTGTCCTGCACTTTAAAAAGAAAAAGAAAAAGAATTTATATCGCATGCATCAGTATAGCCATATATTCCAGCACATCAAAGAAATACCTTTACATTTTGGTGTTTCTTTCATTTATAATAGGGAGAGTGTAATGCTGAGAAATCACCCAGAGGTGCACACGATTTAGTTCCATGGTTTAGCAGAGCAAGAAAACTATGGAGTAGACTCACAGGGAAGCCACAAATTTAATGGAAACTGGAAAATGAAGTGAATGAGGTAAAGTCAAATAAAAGTGGATTACTTGGTGTTTAAAGAATGGATAGGTAGGCTGGGGCACGGTGGCTCACGCCTGTAATCCCAGCACTTTGGGAAGCCGAGGCGGGCGGATCACCTGAAGTCAGGAGTTCGAGACCAGCCTGGCCAACATGGTGAAACCCTGTATCTACCAAAAATACAAAAATTAGCCGGGCGTGGGGGCACGGGCCTGTAATCCCAGCTACTCGGGAGGCTGAGACAGGAGTACCGCTTGAACCCGAGAGGCGGAGGTTGCGGTGAGCCGAGATCACGCCACTGCACTGCAGCCTGGGCGACAGAGGGAGATCCCGTCTCAAAAAAAAAAAAAAAAAAAAAAAAAAAAAAGGATAGGTAATGCCATGGTAAGCTCTAACAATGGAAGGATTTCTAGGGAAGATGATAAGCCGCTGTTAATCTCCACCACAAGGAAGAATAGAACAAGAAGAAATGGACTTATATGACTACATGAGAGACGTAAGTTAACTACAAGGAATAATTTCTGGAGCCAAGGCAGTGTAATGTCACAGCCAGGAAAATTATCAAATTTTTCTAAGTAGACAAGAACTTGACATGTACAGGTTGGTTTATTTGCCATTCTACTAGAAGACGGAGGAAGGTTCTCTCCTTTATCATGATACTTATTTGAAGCCTGGCATGACACAGTGTAGGACAATAGTCTTGTGTCCCAATCGTGCAGGCTGGGACTCGATATGAGCTAACAGGATTAGCAGTGTTTTGAAAAGTATCCCATTATTATGTGTCTGTATATCGGTATTATATTAGAGATCTATAGGAGTTGCTGGCATTTTTTTTCTTGGTTTCTAAAATACTTATATAAGGGTTGGGCTAGAGGGAGGAAAACGATCACAGGCGAAGAGAAAATCAAAGATCTCTTCATTGGCACTGTTTTTTGAACCTCTGTCTTGTTACTTATTATATGATCGCTCAGACTGTGGTTTGGTTTTGTTTATTGGCTATTCCTTATTGATACCTGTAATAGCTTGTAGATGAATATGGAGATTACATAGTTGTGATTATACACCAAGTCCACAAGGGGGCGCCAAACTCGACCTTCTTCCCAGAGTCACCCAACAGTACATATGGTGTCTATCCTGGTCGGTCTCCTTTCTTCCTCTCCTGCCCCATGGTACCATCAGTCCTCCTCCCGAGGTCCCATCTTCATCCTGGGAGAATGCTTCATGTATGCCTTTTCAGGTTCTTCAGATCCTCATAGCAAATAATAAATAAGACAATAAAACTTTCCATTGCTCACAGAGACTGCCCCTCACTGCTTAACTTTGCTGCACTATTCTAACAATACTATATCTTTCCAGGCTGGGCCTCACGTGGCTCATGCCTGTAATCCCAGAACTTTCGGAGGCTGAAGTGAAAGGATCCCTTAAGGCTAGGAGTTCAAGACCAGCCTGGGCAGCATAGCAAAAACTCGTCTCTACAGAAAATAAAAAAAATTAGCCAGGCACAGTGGCATGTGCCTGTAATCCCAGCTACTTGGGAGGCTAAGGCTGAGGCAGGAGAGTCGCTTGACCCCAGGAGTTCAAGGCTGCAGCGAGCTATGATTGCACCACTGCACTCCAGCCTGGGTGACAGAGTGAGACCCCATCTCTTAAAAAAAAAAATACTATATCTTTCCTAAGGTCATCTGCCAGGAAGGGGAGAGGTGAAGAAATAAAGATGGTGATGGAGGATTGGGATGAGGTGGAGAAAATTTAGTCCAGCCAGATTTTTCCCTTACTGATTATAAATGCATTGTGTGTTAATTGTAGAAAATTTGGAAACAGATATAGAATAGGACAAAAAGCAAAATTATTTATACTTCTGCTACTTACAGATAACTACAGTTAATATTTTAAAACATTTTATTCTATGTAGCTATAGGAATTTGGAGAAACTGAAGCAACTGTTTGTAGAGAGCTGATCTGAAAGGTTATCCAGGGGCTAAAAGAGCAAGCATGATCTGTGGATCTGTGGGTAGAGAAAATCTGTTCTCAGAGAGAAAAGTGAGGCAGGGATCTAGAAAGAAAAGCAAATGAAGGTCTCTTGATCTCAGAGAGCAATAGAAAAAGTAAGAGTGGCTTTCTGGATATGTATAACTATTACGTATAAATTAAAAAAAAGAATGGCTTCCTGGGTCTTCTGTGATTCTTCTTTTCCCAATTCCCAGGATTAGGAGTTTTGAGCCATGACAGTACCGCTCTTAGGTCCTGTGAGCAGTTTCTCAGTAGCCTTTCAATAGTTCAAACAAGTAGGTTTTCTTTTCTTCTCTTTTTTTTTTTTTTTTTGAGGTGGAGCCTTGCTCTGTCGCCCAGGCTGGAGTGCAGTGGCGCATCTCGGCTCACTGCAAGCTCCGCCTCCTGGGTTCACGCTATTCTCCTGCCTCAGCCTCCAGAGTAG
The DNA here is from genome assembly GCF_029289425.2 of Pan paniscus. Lineage (NCBI taxonomy): Eukaryota > Metazoa > Chordata > Mammalia > Primates > Hominidae > Pan > Pan paniscus. The sequence continues at coordinate 35,637,369 of NC_073264.2, read as the reverse complement.
CTGGGACTACAGGTGCCCACCACCGCACCCGGCTAATTTTTTGTATTTTCATAGAGACGGGGTTTCACCGTGTTAGCCAGGATGGGTTTTCTTTTCTTGAAATCAAAGACCTCTGACTAGAGTAGCCACATGAAGTAATAGGAGCTTTATCATTACTGCTATTGACAACCTTATGGAAAGTGCCTTTTTCATTCCACCATTCACTGGAAAGCACAATACTGATGCTCTACCCAGGGCGTTTTTTAACTATTCCCTTTAACCAGAGATTCAGTATGCTTTCACTTCCAACAGCCCATACCGACAACCCTTCTTTTTGTTTTTGAGGTCTGCCCACCTACTGGAACCCACCTTACATGCACGCATAAAGAGCACCTGCCTGGAAATTTGTGCCCCACTGAGGGGACCACTAACCAATGACTGGTTATGGGAATATAAAGCCCTAGCCCCCTTTCCCTGGGTTGGAACAACTCTGAAGCCTAACTTACTTCCAGAGTTCTGCAGGATCATGCTGAAGCTACCAGCTGTGGACTTTGAGACTGAACTTGCAGTAGGCAGCGTCTAAGGTGGTCCCCAACAATCCCCGCCTCCTTATATTCATACTCTTGTGTAATTCCCTCTCCTTGAGTGTGGGATAGACAGGGTGACTTGCTTTTGATCATTAGTATATGGCAAAAGTGCGGGGATGCCACTTCCGTGATTAGATTACAGAAGATTGTGATTTCTGTCTTGCGAACAGACTTTTTTTTTCTCAGGTTGTATGCTTCGGTGAGGCAAGCTTTCTGGCAGGGAACTGAGGGGAGCCTCTGGCCAACAGTCAGCAAGGAACCAAGGCTCTCAGGCCAACAACCTGTATGCAACTAAATGCTGATCACAATCATTGACTGAGTGTAGAAGTAGATCCTTCCCAGTCTGGGCTCTTAAATCAGCCTGGATCAATACCTTGATTACAACCTTGTGACAGGCCATGAAGCAGAGGACTCAGTTAAGTTGTACCTGGATTCCTGACACACACAAACTGTGAGATAATGAAGGTGTATTGGTTTTAGATGCCAAGTTTTGGGGCAATTAGTTAATGTAGGTTAATACAGTACCTTGCTTGGTTTCCTCCCATTACCTGTCTTGTTTCCCCCATTCTCTTACCAGTTTTTCCTGAGGTCCCTTTCTTAATAAAGCACTTGCACAGAAACTTCCCTAAGATAGCTGACTGAAGGCAACAGATTCTAAGGATGGGGTTCTAAAGTAGGATAACTTATCAGCCAGCTGGCAACAGGACTATCACTGCAGTAAGTGGAGTGTTGTAGGCATATTGTAGCCTTGCAAATGCTAAGACTGTTATCTGTGATGAATTGGGACAGGGATGTAGGTAGAAGGGATGTTCAGAGACAGTTGAATTAATTGGTTGATTTTGGGTGCTTACTGCTATACTGAAGAGAGAAAATAACAAACTCATTTCCAAAATAGGGCATGGTGTGGAAGTCTGAAGACCTCTAATGCAGCAGCCAGAAGGCAGAACATGCTTAAGATAAGGCTTAGGATCTGAGTATAAGAGTAGCAGAACTTCAGAGAAGACTGAATTAGCAGGTTTTCACAAGTCAATGTCGTGATAGGGAAAGTCTAATACCCTGAGACTTGGGATGGGGACAGTTGGGTGCACTAGATGACACTGACCCCAGATTCCTCCTGAGTCCTCTGAGCCTGTGGAAATGGACCGTTTCCTTTTGATAGAGGGTAATAGCACCTATCCCTTGTCTGAAGACCGTGTAGAAGCTGTAACTGAAGTGGATGCTTTATGTGCTGTCCTGATCTACTCTCATCTCCCTTCCTGGCCATTAGACTAATAATTTGGATCAAATATTGTCATGTCACAACTCAGGAAGTGCTGGTCCTGCTTAGGGAGAAAGGAGCTGAACTGCAGGAGCCGGCTAATGTAAACAGGCATATTAGCCTGGGAATGGCTCTTGAGAGTGGTGGGCTGCTAGTGTAGACTATCGTATGGAGTTAGATGAGGAGAGAGATTGTTAATATGAATATATTCTTCTGTGACTCAGGATTTAATGTTCTGGCAAGGGTTCCTGGAGACATTCTCAACTATGCTGCTAAATGGCTCCTGGAACATTGAAAAAATCATGGCCCACATTAAAGGAGATAGAACTGCCTTGGCATATTTTCAAGCAAGGAATCAGAAGTCTCACAGTTGATTACTGTGTCAGTTATCAACATATTGTTTCTCAGCTCCAAATCCCCGCCTCCAATTTTTCTTTTCTGCTCTGTGATTTTTGAGCTGACTATGTAATCATTTTTCCTTTACCATCTGGTGCAATATTAGGATTTATTGATAGAGGGTACTGGAGGGATACTGCAAAGTATCAGGAAGGAGGCATGTCTCTTCCTGGTTTTGGTGTGATTGTTTTTCTTTTTCCTCTGATGGTGTGGCTGCCAATAGTGGGCGGAGGCCCATTGACTCTCATTCCCCTGCAAGCTTCTGTAGCGCTCTGGCAGGCTGCTTCCTGTGGACTTCTAGTTCACCAGAACCTCAGCAAACTGCACCGCTAAGGGTAGGAGGGTGCCTGCAGGGTTCTTCACCAGAGGCCAATTTATCATGGTGTCATTAGGAATAAAAAGGATATGGGCATTCTCCTGGAATATTGCCTCATATATCTGGCAGGGAAAATACCCCAACAACACCTGAAACCAAATTTAAGATCGGGTGGCCAAATACTTGACTTGAATTACCACAATGGAGAGTTATGGCTCTTCACCCATTTCCCAGACCTAAGCCAGCTCAAAGACTGAGAATCCCTTGCTTGAAGGGTAGCTTGTTCCCTTGAGAAGAACCTTGCAATGTTGCCACAAGTTTATATTATATATTCCCCCAAGCCTTCCTCAATGGGACCTGTGGCCATTTACTAGTCACTGTGCACTGAAGAAAAGGCAATACCTAAACTTTGCAGGTTTTACTAGACACTGGTTCTGAATTGATGTTAATTCCCGAGGAAGCAAAATGCTACTGTGGTCTAGCAGTCAAAGTGGGGGCTTATTGTGGTCAAGTGATAAATGGAAACTTTAATTAATTCCAACTCACAGTGGCCCAGTTGATCCATGAACCCTTCCTATAGTTATTTTCCCACTTCCTGGATGCCATATTGGAATAAACATACTTGTTACTGTTAGGATCCCCATCTGGCTCTGTGACTAAGTAGGAGCTTTTGGAATTTCCCTTCCCTATAAATATAGTAAACCAGAAGGAATATTGTATTTATTTTAAATTATATATATTATTGTCTCCATTAAAGAATTGAAAGAGGCAGGGTTTATGATACCTATCACATTCCCATTTAACTCGTCAGTTTTACTTGTGCAGAATTTGGATGGATCTTGGAGAATGACTGAGAATATTATAATCTTAATCAGATTGTGACTTTGTAGCTTCTGTCTCAGATACAGAATTTTTACTGAAACAAATCAATAAAGCCCCCTGGCACTTGATATGTAGCTATCGACCTAGCTAATGCTTTTCTCTCCATACCAATTTGGAAGAACCTCCAGAAGCAGTTTGCTTTTACCTGGAAGGGCCAAGAGTACACTCTCACTTTTCTAGGCCTCTGACTGATAGACAAACTGTTTTCCACAGTCCAGGAATGCAGGTATATGTTGGGCTTGGACAACTTTTCTTTTCACACAAACTGGATGACCGGGTGTACTCACCAATATCTTCCCCCTGGTGTTAAGAGGAGACATATGCATACACTTACAGGAGTGGGCAAAAAGTGTCAGTATCTTTTTATTGTACCTTCATGCTCACTAGAGAACATCTACTGCAGAAGAGTCGTGGTCAACCAGGTTGTCAGGACTCATCCAGTAGATGTCAGCTAGCCTTTGTCCTTGGTCACCCAGTGTCTCTCTGGGGGTCTATAAATGGATAGCATGGTAGCAGAGATAGAGGTTATCTTTGTGTTGAGTTCTCTTTCACCAAGGCTGATCTAGTGACTGCCACTGCTGACTATTTGAGCTGTTGGCAGCAGAGGTTGAGTCTGAGCCCTCAGTATGATTAACACATTGAGGAGACCAAGCAGACTTGGTCATAAGTTGACTGTGTCAGATCCGTTTTGCATTGGAAAGGGCAACAATTCTTCTTAACTGGAATGAATCAAAATGTATTCTAGGTATGGCTTTTCCCTTCCTGCCTTCAGTTCCTCAGCCAATACCATTATCCAAGGGTTCATAGAGTGTCTTTTTTTTTTTTTTTGTGAGACAGGGTCTTGCTCTGTCACTCAGGCTGGAGTGCAGTGGTGGGATTATGGCTCACTGCAACCTCTGCCTGCTGGGGTCAAGTGATCTTCCCACCTTAGCCTCCCGAGTAGCTGGGACCATAGGCACGCGCCACTACTCCCAGCTAATTTTTTTTTTTTGAGATGGAGTTGCACTCGTGTTGCCCAGGCTGGGGTGCAATGGCACAATCTCGGCTCACTGGAACCTCTGCCTCCCCGGTTCAAGCTATTCTCCTGCCTCAGCCTCCCAAGTAGCTGGGATTACAGGTGCCTGCCATCACACCCAGCTAATTTCTTTTTTTTTTGTATTTTTAGTAGAGACGGAGTTTCACCATTTTTGGCCAGGCTGGTCTCAACCTCCTGACCTCAGGTGATCCGCCTACCTTGGCATCCCAAAGTGCTGGGATTACAGGCATGAGCCACTGTGCCCCACCCCAGATAATTTTTAAGATAAGTTATTTGTAGAGATGGGACTTCACCAGGTTGCTCAGGCTGGTCCGGCACTCCCTGGCACAAGCAATCCACCTGCCTTGGCCTCCCAGAGTGCTGGGATTACAGGCATGAGCCACTGCACCTGGCCAGAGTGTCTGATTTACTAACACGGGATCTAACATATAACACAGACCAACATATGACCACATGTTAGAAATGACAATTGGACATATGATCGTGAAGTCACCGATCTTACTGTGTATTGCATAGTATACTAGTTGGCTGAACAACCTTGGAATAGCCTCTGGAAGGTATGGTCAAAGTGTCACCTTGAAGATGATAATCTGCAAGATTGGAACACTGTCCTTTAAGGTGTAGTGTTTCTTTTGAGTCAATGGCCATTATGTGGTTTTGTGTAGAATGAGTCTGGGTTCCAGGAGGTGGAGGAAGGGGTGGAAGAAGCTCACCATGAATCCCAGTGACCTGCGTGGGAAATTTGTGCTTCTTGTCCTGCAGTGTTGGGTCCTAGCATTCTAGAGGTTCTGCTTCCCAGAGGGGAATACATCAGGATTCTCAGAATCCTACTAAACCTAAAACTCTACCTTGTCGTTTTATGCCTCGGATGACATGAGATCATCAGGCTAAGAAAGGAGTTATACTGGCAGGAGTAATTGGCCTTGATCATGAGGAGGTAGGGTTGCTTTCCCATAATGGGGTTAGGAAATAGTATGTTTAGAAGGAGATCCACTGGGATCTCTTGATGCTGTCATGTGACAAAGGAATTATAGCTGCTGTAGCCTGCCAAGGGCATGGAAACCAGGAGCTCAGGAGCCCTCAGAGTTGGAGGTCTAGGTCACTCACCAGGCAAGCAGCCTAGACCAGCAGTTGTGCTAGCCAAAGGGAGTTCCTGATACATATCAGGAACCACTGCAACAGTGAGAACTGTGGCTTTTTTGTGTGCATGTGTGGCAGGATCTTGCCCTGTGACCCAGGCTGGAGTGCAGTGGTGTGATTATAGTTCACTGTAGCCTCGACCTCCCAGGCTCAAGCCATCCTCTTGCCTCAGCCTCTCAAGTAGCTGGGACTACAGGCATGTACCACCATACCCAGCTAATTTTAGAAATTTTTTGTAGAGATAGAGTTTCCCTATGTTGCTCATGCGGTCTCGAATCCCTGGCCTCAAGCAGTCCTGCCTTGGTGTCTCAAAGTGCTGGGATTACAGGCATGAACCACTGCACCTGGCCTGTAGCTTGTTTTACTAACTTCCTTTTGTAAAAAGGATCATACTAATAGGATCAAACTTAATCATAAGAATAATCATAATTTATAGATTTTATATATTCTTGGCGCTGTTTTAGGTACTTCACATTTGTAAATTCAATTCTCACACAACCCTATGAAGTCATTAGTATTATTATGATAACTTTATAGATGAAGAAATGGAGACCTAAGCTGAAGTCACTAAGTGATCAAGAGTTCAGAGGAGGATATGGATTGTGGGATAACATTTGAATTGGCTTTTGATCCTTTGCTTTAAGGCGGGAAGGATGAATAGCAGATTCAGTGGATGCATAGAGGGGAGGTATTCCAGGTGGAGGACATGGAATAAACAGATGCACACAAGGACCAAATAGAGATACAGGCTTGGTGAGCGACAGCTACATGAGTTTGCCAGAGCACAGGACTGATGATAGCAAGAAATGGGAGATAAATTTTAAAAAGTGTATCTGGGCCGGGCATGGTAGGTAGCTCACACCTGTAATCCCAGCACTTTGGGAGGCCAAGGTGGGCGGACCACTTGAGTTCAGGAGTTTGAGACCAGTGTGGCCAAGATAGTGAAACCCCATCTTTACTAAAAATACAAAAATCAGCCAGACATGGTGTTGCGTGCTTGTAATCCCAGTTACTTGGGAGGCTGAGGCATGAGAATCACTTGAACCCGGGAGGTGGAGGTTGCAGTGAGCCGAGATCGTGCCATGGCACTCCAGCCTGGGCTACAAAGTGAGACTCTGTCTCAAAAAAAAAAAAAAAAAAAAAAAGTTTATCTGGGCCCTGCTAGGTAGAGTTCTGAAGGCAAGTTAAAAACTTTGAATTGTGTTTTTGGCAATAATGGAGATTGAAGGGTTTTTAAGGGCAGATGTGGCATGATCAAAGGAGCTCTCTAGAAAAGTAGTTTCTAAATGTTGGATGGTAAGTAGATGCCAGTTTGGCTGCCTAAAATTTGCATGGGGATGTTTTAATAACACAGATTCCTGCAATGCATTTGGGGATTCACCAAACATATATCTCTATTGATTGTCTTTTCTCTTTTTCCTTGTCCCTGACTGTCAGGTTTCTTTTCCTCTTTAAAATGGAGGCCCCCTTTCTTGCTCCCTCATATTTATTTGTGACAACAGTTAATTGTGACTTCTGGTTTACATACCTATTATGTCTGAGGTTACTCAACTCAGTTCTCAAATGTTTGGTGACTTCTAAGTTTTTCCATGTTGGAGGTCTTGCTAATAAGACTCGTGAAGAATTCACTCTTCTCTTTGGAGTCCCTAAATAAATTAAATCCTTTGGGTCATTTTTTTTTTTTGAGACTGGGTCTTGCTCTGTCCCCCTGGCTGGACTGCAGCAGCACAATCATAGCTCACTGCAGCCTCAACTTCCCAGGCTCAAACAATTCTCCTGCCTCAGCCTCCTGAGTAGATGGGACTACAGGCATGTACCACCATGCCCAGCTAATTTTAAAGTTTCTTGAAGAGACAGGGTTTCTCCACATTGCCTAGGCTGGTCTTCAACTCCTGGGCTCAAGCAATCTGCCTGCCCACCTTGGCCCTCAAAAGTGCGGGGATTACAGGCATGAGCCATTGTGCTCAGCCTTATGATAATTTTTGAGAGAAAATTCTCCAATTTTTCTTGTGTCTTCACTTTTCCAAGCTAAATAGTGTCTGTCCTTTTAATCGTTCCAATTGGGTCATGGTGTCAGACCTTCAATATTGTGTCAGGTTCTAGTATACTTGTGATCTTCTTAGATGCTGGTGCCCAGGATGGCATACAGTGCCACTAGATATGATTATGATCCATATAAACTAGAGTGGGACCATTCCCCCCAACACCACCTGCCACTGGACACTAGATCTCAGCTCAGGATCAGTAAGAGCTCAGTGGCCCTAGCCCTCTGCTGTTCCTTGTAAAGCTTGTGGCCACTAAAGCTTCTAAGCCTTTTCTGTTCTTGCTCCTCGTCATACCTCTTTCATCAGTTGCACATGTGGTTGATTCCTAGAGAGTTATTGAGGAACTGGACTCACGACTTTAGCTGATTGATGATCCCATCCAGCTTTCTTGTGATGGGTAATTTAGTGTAATATTGGCACAGTTGTGATTCCATCTACTTTTCTTGTTCTTTTCTTTTTTTGAATGACATAAACCAGTATTTGCTTTTATTATTATTGTCTTATGTTCTAGGTCTGGTTATAGCCCTTATTTTTTTCATAAAACTAAAAGTTAAACTTCTTTGTATGTTTTACCATCAGTCATGAAGAATAAGAACTTTCAAAACAGAGTTTTGTTTTGTCCTTTAACTGGTGCATATGGTCACTGATTTTTTTTAGATGAGTGAACATGGAAAAGAAAATTGATACCTAGGAGATAGATAACATGTGATGATGTATTTTTTTAATAATCAAGGTATAATTCATATATCATAAAATCTATACATTTTAAAGTATATAGTTCAGTGATACCGTTTCCTCTATTGTTTCCTCTACCTCTGAGAGATCATATTGTCAGCTTTTAGAATACTAAGTTGTGAAAGCATCATCACTATCTAATTCCAGAACATTTTTATTACTGCCAAAGAAACCCCATACCAGCTAACACAGCTAATAGCCGCTCCTCATTTCCTACCCCGCCAGCTCCATTTAGACTCTGTCTTCCTGCCATTCTCTATGTGTGGACATTTGAGCCTTCCATTTTGGAGCTGACTGGCACATTTTTTTTCCTTTACATCGTCAACTGTACAGAGGAGAATCTTGCATTTACAGAGTTCTGATATCCTATTTATTAAATTATACTGGATTCTTAGGAAGCAGTGAACCGATTTGCAATAGCAAGGGGCTTTTGTCACCACCATCTCCTCCACCTGGGCTTCAGTTTCTTCAATATTCATATTATTCTTTCCAGTCAAATGCCTATTTTCTTTAAAGAAAAGAAAGAAGCAAAATAGAAGTTGACCAGCCTGGGCAACATGGTGAAACCCAGTTGAAGAAGAAGAAGAAGAAGGAGAAGGGGAAGGGGAAGGGGAAGAGGAGGAAGAGGAGGAAGAGGAGGAAGAGGAGGAAGAAGAAGAAGAACAACTAGCTGGGTGTGGTGACACATGCCTGTTGTCTCAGCTACTCAGGAGGCTGAGGTGGGAGGATCACTTGAGCCCAGGAGGCAGATGTTGCAGTGAGCCAAGATTGCACCACTGCACTCCAACCTGGGTGACAGAGCGAGACTCTGTCTCAGAAAAAAAAAACAACAAAAAACCAAAACAACAAAAAACCAAACAATCAAAATAGAAGTTGAGCAGTCCTGCTTTCTCTATGATCTGTTAACAGCGTACCATAATCTCTACTCAAGTGACTTCTATCTTTCTTGTCCTTGCTCCAAACAAGGTCACAGAAACCTTTTTATTTCTGCTTGCTGTCCTTAGCAGCACTTGCACATTTTGGGTGTTAGCCTTCCTGACAGTTTCCGTAGGTTTGGACCCACGTCTGCATTTCCTCTTGGCTGTGGATCTCCCTCTGTGGTACGTGCGTCCTTTCCAGCCCTAAGCTTACTAAGGTACTTTCGGTGTAGCTGCATCAGTCCTTGCTCTCCATTCTTCTTCTAGGAACAATTTCCAGTAATTAGTTCAGAATTTTCTTTCTGAAAGCCCTACCTTCTCTGCATAATCTTTCCTTACAGAACTCCAGATTGAGTCTCCAGAGTTATGCTCTTTTCCTGCCACCACAGGACAGGAAACTGCCAGTTTTCCCTGTGCCAATGGTCATTGTTCCAAAATGACAGAGTCTCTTTGTTCCCCAAGGTTCTTGTCACTTTATCTTCACCAAACAATTCTTCCATGTTGGTCCAGAAAAGCAGTTTCCTGCATTATTTCCTCTACCTCTGAGAGATCATATTGTCAGGCTGAATTTGTCAGATGCACTTTCATAAATGGAATAGGACATTGCCTTGGTAAGACCTTTGTAGTATGTGATTACGTGTTCTTTTATAAACATTCATGAAGTATACCTTGTGGAAATCCACCTGAGAGTAGGGATGAAAGAAAAGGAAAGTGGTATCCAGAGTTGACAAAAAACAGGGCCACAGAGGCACATACCTGGTTTCTCTAGAAAATGATGGTGATTTTAATCACCACTTTTTGGGAGTAGTCAGGGAATTTACTTACTTTCCCATGCAGATGGATGATTAAGTTAGGATTCTGGCTCTGCCCTAACTAACTGTATGACTTTAGGCAAATTAATTATCCTCTCTAATCTTTGTTTTCCTAATTTAAAAATTATATTTTGCAACCCAGGAGCATAGATTCAAGTTGCCTTGAATATACACTTCCAGGTTTCCTCATTTGTAAAATAAGAATAAGAATACCCAGCTTAAAGAATTTGTGGTAGATTAAAAATGGCTAGAAAGTTTTTAACACTCCTCTCATTGACAGGTAAAATCTGTGCCTCTGCTCCTTCAATCTGTTCGTTGTAATTGTTTGACTAAAAGAATATGGTAGAAGTGACAGTGTGCCAGTTTCTGAGCCCATGCCATAAAAGACTGGTAGTTTTTACTTCTTTTTCTTGGAAAGCTTTCTCTGGGGTCTTGAGCCAACACATAAGAAGTCCACATACCCAGAGACCAGCATGTTGGAGTCTTAGTATGCAATAGTCCCAGTTGAGCCCAGCCTTCTAGGCCGTCCCCACAAAGGTGACAGACATGCTACTGAAGCCATCTTGGACTCTCCAACCAGCCCATTTATGAGCTGATTACCAGCAGGTAGCCTCACTGATGGCAGTTGATGCCTTGTAGATAAAAGGAACTGCCCAACCAAGTCTTGATCAAATTCCTGACCCACAGAATCACGAGACATGATGTAGGTTGTTTTAAGCTGTTAGTTAAGCAGCAATAGATAACTGGAACAGAATTTGGTATCTGGGAGTGGGGTGCTAATAAAACCCTAATGCATGTGACATTGGCTTTAGGGCTGGGCAGTTGGCAGAAGCTGGAAGTCCTTGAGGAGCCAGTTCGTAAAAGCTGGGAGGCCATTGAAAAGACTGCTGGTGGAACATGGAAGGACATGGAGAAAATTGGGTTTGGAGGTGGGAAAAAACGTGATCCTTGTGGAGAAAAATTTGACAACATTGTTATCTGTAATAATGTGGAAAATAGAAAATAAACCTAGCAAACTGGTGGATTTGGGCAGAAAGATTTCCTGGCAGAATGTTGAAGATGCCAACTGATTCCTTTGAGCCACTTCTGATAAGCTATGGATAGAGAGAGATAAACTTAAAAAAAAAAGAAAATTTCTAGTTTTCAAACAAATTTTAAAGGAAATATAAAGGGGTTAGGCCTTAATGGATTTGAAATTAAAAGTGATTCCATACCGTCAGTCCTAAATCCCATCTAAAATGTATTTTAACCTACAGTAACTGTGATAATGGAGGATCTAAATGCTGAAATTCAGAGGAGCTAGCTTTAACATGAAATCTGACGTTTTATATGTTGCTAATCCCCTTCAGAGAACATTAGGGTAAGCCAGGGCAGGAAGAGAAGTAGGAAAAATTGGAAAGGTAAAGGAAAAGGACACTCAGTTGCATCACTCAGTTAGAAAACTGTAAGAAAATGCTTGTTGAAATTTCCCTATCATTAGAAAGAAAAATATATAATGAAAACTGACAATAAAGACACGAAGGGCTAATTTTCAACTTCAATTTGTCTTTTTGAATGATGCCTCTTTGGAATTTTATGAGGGGTAAATGATATTTGAAATGAAGTCTTTTAAATAAGTTATCTTTTGGGTAGTTATTTTGCACACCTTTAAAATGCATTTTGCTTATTTGCGGTGGGTGGAGTAGAAAGATGAATTCTGGAGAAGTTGAGAGGAAAATAATTTCAGGAGGTAATGGATGAACTTGGTCTGGAAGATTAATCAGGGCAGTTGTAAGAGAGTGCCAAATGCATAACCAGGGTAGAACTAAATATCTGATTGTAATTAAAACTTTAGGTTTCTAATGGCTGCCTGAAAGATATTTTAATAAACGTGAAATGCACTTTCTAAATGGCACGCTAACTTTTAATGACTTGGGTGTTTTGTTTGATTAGTAACCTGGACTGTTAAATTAAAGCCAACTGCAAGTGCATGATAAAATATTGATGGTTTCAGGCAAATGAATTGGGGGAGTTATGCTTGACAGATTTTTTGTATCATTAAGGATTTTAACTGGTGGAAAATATATATTGCTGGTGCTTAAAGATAGTTAAAGAGGATCTTCCTGTTTATATGACCTCGTTTCAATTTTACAGTAATAATAAGGGAGAAATCTGAATTATTCACAGATGATTGGTCAAGAGAGGTCACTTAATTAAAAAAGTGTTATTTTAATTACACCTGTTTCACATTCCTGGAATAGGAAATTAAATATTTTGCGGCATTTGATTATTTCTGTTTCACAGAATACCTGGACTTTTGCTGATTCTTGTGAAGACCTTACATTGTCATGTGTGAGGCTTGTACTGCTTGGTTTAAAGCAGGGAGTTTTGCTTTAAGAATCAGAATTTAAGAAATAGTTTTTTATGGTCAATTTTAGAAATAATGCAAGAAGAGAAAACATAATTTTATGGGCATATGTACACCGGCATGCGTAATATATATAGTATTGTATGTGAAAGATAATTTCTAGAAGGAAATAAGAGGCATGGTTACTTCTAGGCAGCAAAGCTGTGGAGTCAAAACAAAGGGAAGTTTTATTTCTTTGTTTTTGTGAAACGACAATGTGTTTCGCAGTGAGAATGTCTTAGTTTTATGAAAAAGTTTCCCTTTGAAACCAAAATTTATCTTTTAACAACTGAACTGTCCCTTTTCATGTGTCTCTCCTTGTAACAGAACGTTTTCTTGATTTTGCCAGATGATATGGTTATTTTTAGGAGGTTTTATCACTGCATCCTTCCTTCCTTCTGTCCCCACAACCATTCGTCGGTCCTCAAATATTTAGTGTTTCTCGTCTCTTAATGCTTTTTATAGCCTACATAAAAGTAACTTTTGGACAAAGAGAACTGAGCAGTGTTTTAAAGGTAGTGCTCTCTCTGTTAAGGTTTTAGCTGTGTGAAGGAAAGGAAAAAGGTAAAACTTTGAGAAAATGAAGGAACTTAGGGAAGGATGATAGGACAGTAACTTAGAGTGGCCTAGCATTGTGTGCTTAGATATTCCCTCATATAGAAGGAAAACACTGGCACCTTCTCAATTAGTGGGAGACTTGCAAAGTGCTGGAGAGACACCCTGAGTAGTGACGGAACAGCCTCTTCCCAAAGGGAGTGTCCAGCCCCTTCCCATGGTGATGACTTTTGGGTACTTTAGAAACATAGGAGGTTGGGTGTTGAAAAGACACAGGGAAATTCCTGGACAGTATTTGGCACACACACACACACACACACACACACACACACACACACCCTCCTGTCCTATTGCCTGCTCCTCAAATGATTGACCCTCAAGGGGATGAAGGATATAAAATTAATTCAAGCTTTGCCGCTTACTTGTTGTATTGCTCCAAGCTAGTTTCTGTACCTTTCTGGGCTTCTTGACTATGAAATGAAGACATTTATTCTATGTCAGAGTTGTTCAGATTAATAAACTCATCCTCAACTACTATATTGAAGTTCAGTAAAATTTTTTTTGTACTTCTAAGGAATTCTAGTTGATTAGATTTATTTTTGAGTTAGCTAATGTTTATATTACTAAATGGTAGTAGTAGGCTGGGTATTGTGGCTCTCACCTGTAATCCTGATTGCTTTGAGAGGTCATGGTGGGAGGTGGGAGGATTGCTTGGGGGCAGGAGTTTGAGACCAGCCTGGGCAATACAGCAAGACCCCTGCTCTGCAAAAAATTAAAGAATATCTGGGCATGGAGGCATACATCTGTAGTCCTAGCTACTGAGGTGAGAGGATCATTTGAGCTCAGGAATTTGAGGTTACATTGAGCCATGATCGCACTACTGCACTCCAGCCTGGGTGATAGCATGAGAAACTGTCTCTAAAAAAAAAAAAAAAAAAGTAGTAACAATAACAGCTACAATTTATTAACTCTTCACTGTGCTAAGTGCAGTTCAGTGCACTAATTTCTTCTGCAACCCTATGGGGTAGGATAACCTTTACAGATGAAGAAAATGAGGCTCAGAGAAGTTAAGTAACTTGTTAGTAAATGACAGATCCAGAGATGAGAACTCACAGCATTAAGTAGCATATAATTTGGCTGCTATAACAGAAACCCAAATAAAATAACTTAAACAAAATGGAACATTATTACTTTCCCATGAGGGTCTGTGGTTGAGAAGGTGAGAGTCTCAGACTCTTTCTAGCTATTGTTCTGCCATCCTCAATGTGCAGCTTTCATTTTATTCAAGATAGCTGTTCCAGCTGTCAGCATCCCACTAACATTTTAAACAGCAAGGAGGAAAAAAGAGGCAAATGCAATGCAAGCTCCTTTCCTTTTAGGGCATGGACCCTGAAATTCTCCACATCACTTCTGCTTTCATCTTTTTGGTCAAAGCTAGGTCATATGGCAAACTACCTGGGAGCGAATCTGGGGAAGGTAGTCATTTTCTGGAGAGACATGTGTCCCATTAATTTTTGATTTTTTTTTTCCCAAGGAAGAAGGGGAGAGTCGATATTGGAAGAGTAGCAATATTTTTCTCACCTATTTTTTAAAATTGCCAAATTTAGGCTCTTAATCATTAGGGTGTAAGTAAGCTTCACTTCGTCAAAGATGTCAATATTCGGGAAAACTTTCTAACAAACAGAGCTGTCCAACCACACGAAGAGGAGTGAGCTGTATTCACTGCAGGTTATCCAAACAGATGCTAGTTGACAAACACTGCTGTGCACTGCATGAGTGCTCTGAACATGTCTGCTGTGTATCAGATAAGTGTTAGACAATCTTGTGTTTCTTCCAATTCTGAAATTCTATAGTTCGATTCAAATTGCTTAGTGGCCATACCATATATATTGACCCCACAAACATACCTTTGTATAAAACCATGAACAAACTCGTGGACTGAACTATGCAGAATGTTATCTATAGATTTAGATCTATATTTGAGCTTTTAAAATTCTATGTCAGGCGGGGTGTGGTGGCTCACGCCTGTAATCCCAGCACTTTGGGAGGCCATGGTGGGTGGATCACCTGAGGTTAGGAGTTTGAGACCAGCCTGGCCAACATGGCAAAACCCTGTCTCTACTAAAAATACAAAAATTAGCTGGACGTGGTGGCAAGTGCCTGTAATCCCAGGTACTCAGGAGGCTGAAGCAGGAGAATCACTTAAGCCCGGGGTAGGGGTGGCGGCGGAGCTTGTAGTGAGCTGAGATCTCATCACTTCACTCCAGCCTGGGTGATAGAGCAAGACTCCGTTTCAAAAAAATAGAAAAAATTATATACCATGTACATAATGAACTTAGTATCTCTTTTATCTCTTTTTTTTTTTTTTTTTCTGAGATGGAGTTTTGCTCTTTTGCCCAGGCTGGAGTGAACTGGCGCCATCACCACTCACTGTCTGCAACCTCCACACCCCCTGCCCCCGCCCCCACCCCAGGTTCAAGTGATTCTCCTGTCTCAGCCTCTGAGTAGCTGGAATTACAGGCACCCACCACCACGCCTGGCTAATTTTTGTATTTTCAGTAGAGACAGGGTTTCGCCATGTTGGCCAGGCTGGTCTCGAACTCCTGACCTCAGGTGATCCACCCGCCTTGGCCTCCCAAAGTGCTGGGATTACAGGCATGAGCCACCGGGCCCAGCCAGCCTCTTTTACCTCTTGTATTAGTCCATTCTCCAATTGCTATAAAAGAATACCTGAGACTGGGTAATTTATACAGAGAAGAGGCTTAATTGGCTCATGGTTCTGCAATCTGTACAGGAAGCATAGCAGCTTCTGCCTCTGCGGAGGCCTCAGGAAACTTCCAATCATGGCAGGAGGCAAAGAGGGAACAGGCATCTTACATAGCAGGGGCAGGAGCAAAAGAGAGAGGGGGCAAGTGCTACACACTTTAAAAATGACCAGATCTCACAAGAATTCACTCACTATCACGAGAATGGCACCAAGGGGATGAAGCTAAAACCATTCATGAAGGATCCATTCCCATGATCCAGTCACCTCCCACCACACCCACCTCCAACATTGGGGATTGCAACTGAACATGAGATTTGGGCAGGGACACAGATCCAAACCATATCACGTCTTCTTATACCATATTAACTTCCCCATTTCTAAGTGTGCTACCACTTTTCTAAGCTTCCCACAAGAAATTTCTCCCTATCATCTCTACCAACGCAACTGTTATCAACATGGGATAGATTTTTCCCCTTCAATAGGCTCTTCAATTTTTTCATCCCTTCTCCCATTCCTTCTGCCATCCCTGTAGGTCATCCTCTCTTCTTCCTCTTGTGTCTAGACTGCCACCTTAGCTTACTAAGGGCTCTCCCAGCCTCCGGGCTGTGTCCCCTCCCACGGAGTCTTCACCCTGTAGATGTGCTGGTTCATGTTCCGTGGCTTCTAGCGTGCTCCCATCTGCCTCCTCTTGCCTCCTACTTTCATAGGCTCCTTGCCCTGACTCTAGTCAAGGCCCTGCCTACCTCCACTCCACCCGATCCCGATCCTACCAACCTATTCCCCTTTTCTGCACAAACATGTTGATTCCTTGTTTAGTCTTTCTTCGCTTCTCTCTCTTGCTCTCCTCTGCCCTTCCCTTCTTTTTTCCTTTCTTTGTTTTACCAAAAAATATTTTCGGAGTGCCTAGCCAGTGCTAGTCTCTGGAGATACTGGTAAGCTGAGACACAGGTCCTGCCCTCATGGAGCTTATGCGCTGGGTTACAATTGCCTGTGTCTGTTATGTTCGTTTATGTCTCTGAGTCTTGTCTCAGTCTATTTCATGTGCCTAAAAGCTCTCTTTTCTTTCCTCTACCCAGCTAAACTGTGTGCCTAACTCTAAGGCCTAACTCAAGATTTACTTCTTCAGGCACATCTCCAGTTGCTTCCATGCCCTTCTCTTTGTGAATGCCTTCAGTGCTCAGCCACAGCAGACTTTTTTTTTTTTTTTTAAGATAGGGTCTCACTTTGTCACCCAGGCTGGAGGGCAGTGGCACCACTCGGCTCACCACAACTTCCACAACCTCGACCTCCCAGGTTCAAGCCATCTTTCTGCCTCAGCCCTCCAGGTAGCTGGGACTACGGGTGCATGCCATGAAGCCCAGCTAATTTTTGCATTTTTAGTAGAGACAGCGTTTCGCCATGTTGGCCAGGCTGGTCTCAAACTCCTGACCTGAATTGATTCACCTGGCTTGACCTCCCAAAGTGCTAAGATTACAGGTGTGGGCCACTGTGCCCAGCCTACTGCAGAATTGTTCTTTTTCATGGTGAGCTAATGGTGTGAGACTCTTGAGAGCAGGACAAATATGCCTTATCTATATATCTATATTGATATTCATATATAGCTGCATATAGACCCCTGTTTCTTTCTGTGTGTCTAACAACCTTGACATCCCGAATCTTTCAGAATTCTCTGATTTGTAAAAGTGGAGTTGTTTTTGTTCAGGCTCTTCACCTTTTCCGACGTGTATTCCATTCAGAGCCAAGTGTAATCTTTGTGCGTTCTCATACCACAAACAGCTCTTTCAACATTCACTAAAGGTATCTCTAGCACTTAGTGCCATTTTCCATGTGGTAACAACATTCTGATGGCTTTATGACCACTGCTGTGTGCCCTGAAGTGAGGAGAGAATGACATAGGAGGGAGAATTGAGATGGTTAACTGCTTGACCTTTGGAGTAAGACAGACCTGGGACCAAATTCCTGCTCAGCTAGCCCCAATCATACTAGCTCTGTGATCGCTTAATCACTGTAACTAGCTCTGTGATCTTGCTCAAATCACGCCAAGTAGCTATGTGATCTTAATCACACTAACTATAACAGCTATGTGATTTTAATCACACTAGCTCTATGGTCTTGCTCAATCACGTTGACTAGGCGTATGATCTTGAGCAAATTTCTTAACCTCTGAATCTCAGTTTTCTCACCTATAAAATGGGAATGAAGTTGCTATAATCATGGCTAAGTGAGATAACATAGAGGCAATAATTAGTATAGTACCTGGCATATGGCAAATTGAAAAAAATAATTATAACATTGTGATTTTAGAATAGCTAACTAGGGGCCGGGCGTGATGGCTCATGCCTGTAATCCCAGCACTCTGGGAGGCCAAGGTGGGCAGATCACTTGAAGCCAGGAGTACGAGACCAGCCTGGCCAACGTGGCAAAACCCCATCTGTACTACAAATACAAAAAGCAGCAGGGCATGGTGGTGGGCACTTGTAATCCCAGCTACTTGGGAGGCTGACGCAGGAGAATTGCTTGAACCTAGGAGGCGGAGGTTGCAGTGAGCCGAGATTGTGCCACTGCACTCCAGCCTGTGTGACAGAGTGAGACTCTGTCTCAAAAAAAAAAAAAAAAGCTAACTAGGCCAACTAGGCTCACTTACCAAATGATTGTCTCCCAAACACTGGTGTTATGGTGTTCAACATTCAAATTTGAGTCTCAGCAAAAGACAAATTGCTATAGGTCATGGGTCTTTGGTACCACTGTGAATGCTAAATCCATGAATACCAGAGGTTTGGTAAGCTCTGTGGTCCCTCAGCTTCTTCATGGTGTTGGGTCTTTAGAGAGGCTCCGCATATGATTTATTGATTCATGATGGGGGATAATTAGGTAGGAAGAATTAGAGTAGACAGACAGGGTAGTTAGAAAGACAGACTGTTCAGGGCCCTTATAGCCACCTGCATCCAAATGAAACTATATTCTGGGTTGGAGTACAACTTGATCCTCTCTGTGAGAAAGCAGCACGTGGCCTTCTCTAAAGATTTTATGAATGGGAGTGAGAAATGGAGGAGAGCCAAAAATAGCAGCTGGGCTATTCTCTTGGACCATGCAACATAAAAAATCTTTTATGGAATAGGTTCTACGTTTGTCTGGCACAGTGCAGGAAGGGTAAATGTTCTCTTGCGGCATTCTCCACCCCCTCCCCCATGCCTGCTCTCCTTTGTGATCCCTGGGAGAGAGCACTTCTCCAAGCACAAGCCGAGGACTAAATGGTGCAGGCAGAGTAAAAGAATCCTCCCCTGCCCCGCAAGCCCCGCTGGAGGCTGCCGGCCCAGACAGGGCAGGACACAAGGCAGTTGCACAGAGAATAAAGGTGTGTGCATGTGGCTCAGGGATCTGAACAAAGCTCCAGTGGTGACAAGCGTCACAGGAAACCAGACTGAGAGCTGGTCACAGGCCTACAGTGTATGCCAAAGTGTAGCAAATCTGTGGCAGGAGAATATGTGTGGTCGGTTGCATGGAAGCAAAGCTCAGATGATCCAGTTAAGTAGTCATCCATGGGAAGGCTGGGTAAGAGCAGCGCAAGCCGTGGACCATTGGAGTTCTGCGGGTCGGAAACAGGCAACATCAGGAATTAGGGAAGCTGCCCTGCTATGAGGCCAGGTGGTTTTGTTTAAAAAAATTTTTTTTTTTTTAATAGAGACAGGGTCTCACTGTATTGCCCAGGCTGGTTTTGAACTCCTGGGCTGAAGCAGTCCTCCTGCCTCAGCCTCCCAAAAGTGCTGGGATTACAAGCGTGAGCCACTGCACCCAGCCTAAATTAAAACAAAAACAAAAACTAAATCCACTAGCAGAGTCGGAGGAATTGGTTCTGAGATTTTTTGGTTGAGAGGACGCCCCCACCCCCCGCCCGCCGAATACCTTGAGAACCAATTTGTGTTATGAAGCCCAAATGGCTCATTTCTAGGTTCCTTACTAATGTAATCCTATGCAACCCTATACCCTTTTCCTGACCCTCAGCCACTTTTCTTCCTGGCTGAGGGCTGACCTATCACCTTTGGAAGAGAACACAGGCAAAGGAGGAACGGCAGAGGGGGCTGGGGGTGGGGCTGGGGCTGGGATGGCTGGTACACACACCATCTCAGGGTGGCTGGTGGCTGTGTGGGTGTGGGGTGCGCTCTGACCCTCGCCTGCAGGCCGCTTTTTCATAGCATTGCCATCTATGCCTTTGAAGCAGAAAAGAAATCCCACTTTCCTCTGAGGCCCCTTTTGTAGTATGGCTTTCCTCTGGCTGGTTGGATTAGTTAAAATTTCATCAGCTTCCCTTAAAAAAATTTCATCTCATGAAAAGTGAGGATATCTCCTGAAGATGTTTTCCACCTTCAAGAAATAAAGAATCTGATGTGCTCTTATTCTAGAAACTTAGTATCTCTTGTAAGCTTAAACAAGTCAGATGGTGTGCTTTAGAACTATATAGATATATTTGTGGTTGTTCAATGGTTGTATTAAAAGAAAAAAATGAGATTCCCACTCCCTTCTCCACCATCCCAATGTTCTGTGTTCTTCGGGCTGTGAGAGTGGGCAGGTTTACAGACCCTGGCAAAAAAACCCCACACATCCTGAAAACCAACTCAAAATAATAGCAGCCAGCATGAGATGATAAGATCAAAGCAGTAGGGGGCAGTATGACACAGTTGAACAGAGGTTGCTAGTCTAATAAAACATCAGAAACAAGGCTCTTTGAGACAACAAAGGCAAAAATTGTGCTAAGAGCTGTAAATCTTGCATGCTAAATTCTGGTGCAAGAGACAGTCATGGTTGTATCATAATTAAACATGCTACTAAAACATAAATTTCTTACTGATAACTTCCTCTTAGTGGCCTTGTTTCCCAAGGAGTGAAACAGAGCTGGTCACCCATTAGCATTAATTGGAAAGATTTCTGGTGTCTTCAGCACAGATTTGCCTTTTGCGTACTGGAAACGACAAAGGAAAAATAAATCACCATTGTCATAGCCATCAGTGTTCCCTAATCATCTTTATGAATATGAGGCTGTGTTAGTGCTGAAGGACGGGGTTTATTGGTTGACTCCAGCATCTTCCAAACTTGCAGGCAGTGGGTGGAGAAGAAGGACCATTTATAGGTACTGTATTGGTTTCTTTGGGCTGCTATAACAGAGTACTACAAACAGAGAGGCCTTAAACCACATAAATTTATTCTCTCACTTTAGGAGGCTAGAAGTCCAAAATCAAGGTACTGGTAGGGTTGTGCCTCCTCCAAGTCCTGTGGGGGTGATACTTGGTTGCCTCTTCTTGGCTCCTAGTGGTGGCCGTAGATCCTTGGTGTTCCTTGGCTTGTGACAGCATAACTCTAATCTCTTCCTCTGTCTTCACATGGTGTTCTCACTGTGTCTCTGTCTTTACATGGCTGTCTTCTTATGAGGACATCAGCTGTGTTGGATTAGGGGCCCACTCTAATCCAGTATGACCTCATCTTAACTAATTATAAGGATCCCATTTCCAAATAATGTCACTGATATGGTTTGGCTCTGTGTCCCCACCCAAATCTCATCTTATAACTCCCATAATTCCCATGTGTTGTGGGAGGGACCCAGTGGGAGATGATTGAATCATGGGGGCAGGTCTTTCCCATGTTGTTCTCATGATAGTAAGTCTCATGAGTTCTGATGGTTATTATAAGGGGAGTTTTCCTGCACAAGCTCTCTTCTCTTGTCTGCTGCCATATGAGATGTGCCTTTCACCTTCCGCCATGATTATGAGGTCTCTCCAGCCACATGAAACTGTAAGTGCAATAAACCTCTTGCTTTCGCGAATTTCCCAGTCTCAGGTATGTCTTTATCAGCAGCTTGAAAATGGACTAATATAGTCACCTTGCGGGGTACTGGGGATTAGTCTTTTTTTTTTTTTTTTTTTTTGAGACAGAATCTTGTTCTGTTGCCCAGGCTGGAGTGCAGTGGCACGATCTCGACTCACTGCAACCTCTGCCTCCTGAGTTCAAGTGATTATCCTGCCTCAGCCTCCCAAGTAGCTGAGATTACAGGCAGCCACCACCACAGCCGGCTAATTTTTGAATTTTTAGTAGTGATGGAGTTTCACCATGTTGGCCAGGCTAGTCTTGAACTCCTGACCTCAAGTGATCCTCCCACCTAGGCCTTCCAAAATGCTGGAATTATGGGTGTGAGCCAGCTCACCTGGCCAAGGCTTTCGATATATCTTTTTTTGGAGGGGGGGGGACATAATTTATCCCAACAGGTCATAGATATTTTTGAGTTGTTTGGATTCTGCCACCTGATCTGACCTGTTACCATATCATAGCATCTCTCAAACAGGGCCAGTCAATTCCCGCTGCCTACCAGCCTACTGTATCTTCCTATAGACTATTTGCTAAACAGCTACCTGAATAATCCTTTTAAAATGCAAATTGATCAACACAAGCTCCTGCTTAAAACCCTCCAGTGGCTTCCTATCCCTCTTAGAATTCCCAGGCTTAAGTGATTTGGCCCCTGGTGTTTCTCTGATCTTTCCTTTTTTTTTGGAGACAGGGTCTTGCTTTGTCACCCAGGCTGGAGTGCAGTGGCGTGAACATGGCTCACTTCAGTACAGCTTTGACCTCCCAGGCTCAAGCGATCCTCCCACCTCAGTCACACACGTAGCTGGGACTATGGGGATGCATCACCACGCATGGCTACTTTTTGTATTTTTTGTAGAGATGGGGTTTTGCCATGCTGCCCAGGCTGGTTTCAAACTCCTGAGTTTAAGCAGTTTGCCCACCTCAGCCTCCCAAAGTGCTAGGATTACAGGCATGAGCCACTGCGCCTGGCCTCTTTCACCTCTTTTAACTTCCCTTTCTCCAGCACTTTACTTCAGGTACTTCTCCTTTGACATGACAGGCTCATTTCACCTGGGCCTTTGCCCTGCTATTCCTTGCATCCAGAATGCTCTTCCCAGAAACGTGCATGGCACCCTCCCTCATTTCCTTAAGGGCGATGCTTATATATCACCGTATCAAAAACAACACACTCTTTTTTCTCTGCCTTTTTTCTCTTCACTTATCCGTGTGTGAGAGTTTATCACATATCTATTTGTTTATTACCTGTTTCCTCACTATAGTATAATCTCTATTAGGAGTAAAACTTTGTTTTGTCCACTGCTATATCCTCAGTGTCTAGAACAGAGCCTGGCACACGGTAGGTACCCAATAATTGTCTATTGAATGAATGAATGAATATATCTCATTTAAACCTCAACCTATTTCTCAAGCCAGGTTACAAAGCAAAAGACCTATCAACTACTTGAAGGAAAAGCCAGAAATCAAACCCAGGTTGGCCTGACTCTTTCCAAGATGCAAGAATATCGAATATTTTGCTTATTATTATTGTTATTGTAAAAATGATAATAACTACCATTGATCAGTTGTTTACTTTGTGCAAGGTTGTATTCTAAGCCCTTTGCATGTGTTACTTTATTATACTCAGGATACCTCTCTCAAGTAGTTTTTATTTTCCTCGTTTTATACATGAGGAAATTGCCACTAAGGAAGTTTTAATTTTCCAAATTCACACAATAAGTGGAGAAAAAGAATTCACATCCAGTCAGGCTGGCTTCATAATGTTACTGGCGGCAAGTCTGGGCAGGCTCCACAGTGCTTGATCCTTGTCTTCTTGGGAAAAAGAATTCGGCCAAGAGACAGAGTAGATTTAAGGCAGAAAGGAGAGTTTATTGAAGCAAAGAAAAGTACACTTGGAAGGAACTAAGTAGGCAACTCGAAAGATTAAGTGCCTTGCCTGATCGTTGGTTCAGGGCTCTATAGATTTACTATTTTCTGTTTTTTTTCCCCCTAGTCTTTTCCTTTCATCCCTCCCTCTGGGCAGGCTGTTGGCTAATCAGTGCCTACGCAGCGTTTTGCCATTATCTGGGTGGGGCCACATATGCCAGTTGGTGGCTGAAGTTATGCACATGCTCTCTTAGGGCAGTTTTGCCTTACAGGTCTAGTGTTCCCGGAGGAAGGTCATATCCAGGTCAAACTCTGCCACTTTGCCCCTTTCTGTGCATGCCTGGACATGTCCCCAGAGGAAAGTCAAACTCTACTATTTGTAGTTCTTATTAGGAAGTTCTTGCCCGTAAGCTCAAGATATGTCCTGTTAGGAAATTTCCCTCTCCCTGTTGCCAGCTGCCTGATAATTGCCTGACAGTCACCTGACATTCTTTGGGGCCCTATCCTGCCCTGCTCATATCTGCCTATCTACCTACTCTAACATTAAACGTCTCATATCCGCATACTGACACTAGCTATGTCCGTCTCCCTGTCTATCATTTATAAATTTATCCTGCCATTATTGAGCTCCTATCCCATACAGAGGACAATTTCAGGTGGATAGGTTTTCAGAGAGTGATTGTTTTTACAGGGAGAGGTTAACATGTATTGATGACATACATCTTGATTTGGGTGGTGGTCACTCAACTCTATATATTTGTCAAAGCTCATCATCCTGCCCACCTAAAAAGGGTGAATTTTACTATATATAAATTATATCTTAATAAGCCTAACTTTAAAAAATGTTAATTGTGACCTCCTCTCCCCTAACTAAATGATGTTTACAGAAACTTTAATGCTATGTAGAAAGGTAAATGAATCAGGATAATAAATACTATACTTAAACTAATAAAAATATTAATGATCATTGTCTCCTGGAGGTGGGATCATGAATGGTTATTTTTATCTCTCTCATGAACACATCATACTTTCATAAAACAGAAAATTAAATATTTTTACAAGAAATACTTATAAAAATTAAAAATCCAGTATCTTTTAAGGTTGTGAAAATGTACAGAAAAAAACTAGAGAGAAGAATATTAAAATGGGCTGGGCGCAGTGGCTCATACCTGTAATCCCAGCACTTTGGGAGGTTGAGGCGGGCAGATTGCTTAAGCTCAGGAGTTCAAGACCAGCCTGGCCAACATAGTGAAACCCCATCTCTACTAAAAATACAAAAAATTAGCCAGGCGTGGTGGTGGGCGCCTGTGATCCCAGACACTCAGGAGGCTGAGGCAGGAGAATTGCTTAAACTTGGGAGGCAGAGGCTGCAGTGAGTGGAGATTGCGCCATTGCACTCCAGCCCGGGCAACAGTACGAGACTATGTCTCAAAAAAAAAAAATTAAAATGACAACAATAATATTAACTTTGGGTATTATTTTTCTTCTTTATACTTTTCAGATTTTGAAAATATAAAGTAAAAAGATTAAAAAATATTTCTATATTAACCTTCTACTACATTTATAATCATTAAAAAATCACAAAAGTTTGAGGTGACTTTACATACTTAATATGTAAAAAATTCACTTTAAGTCTAGCCAGTCCTTTTGAAATACAAGAGACACATGATTGTGCGACAAGAGAGAGATGGCAGATCAGGATGTTGCAGCCAGAAGCATTGGGTGGCAACGTGTTATTTTGCTGATTTGGTGGAGCATCCCAGGTTGTCATTCCTACCCAGATCAGTCACTTGCTTTCTGTGCCCTGTCAGTCATCAGAGAGGAGGTGGATAAGTCCACCACAAAGGCTGCCACTGGGTTTTATCTGAATTCTGTCTTATACCATGGCACGGCCATGATACTGTGTGTTGGCAGCTTTTTCTGTTCTGCAAAGCAAGAAGCAGCAAGTCATGGGGACTGACTAAGACCATGCAATTCAGACATGGTAGGATGGGACTTTCTTACCCCTTTTCTTTTCTTTCCTGTCCCACTTCCTCTCCTTTAGGTAGGGGCAAGGTCTTTGGCAAGACAGAGGAAGGGAAAATACAGAGATGTTGGATAGTAATGCTGTGACAAAGTTCCAAGCTGTGATTTGAGGAAGATTCCACTTCCCACTCCTGCTAGAAGTACCCAGTTCTTTTGGTCACAAGAGACCTCTCTGCACAGGATCCCTCAATCCAGGAGGCGCTTCATTGCTAACAAAAGCAGTTCTTGGAAAAGACTCCTGATATGGCTTACTCAAGTCACCAATCTAGTTCTTCATATTTGTTCCACAGGAAAATATATAAAAGAGTATCCTGAGAGGACCCACAGACCCTCTGAAGGAAGCAGACTGCTCCTGCAGGACCCAGGAGACACCCCAAATACTGTGCTGGTATCCATGGCTGAGAGACCCATAGATGGTTCACATCACAGGACTCTGTGCAGACAACCCCCAGTACCAGCTTGGAGCTGGGTAGACTTGCTGGGTGGCTAGACCCAGAAGAGAGACAATAATCACTGCAGTTTGGCTCACAGGAAGCCACATCCATAGGAAAAGGGGGAGAGTACTACATCAAGGGAACACCCCGTGGGACAAAAGAATCTGAACAACAGCCTTCAGCCCTAGACCTTCCCTCTGACAGAGCCTACCCAAATGAGAAGGCACCATAAAACCAACTCTGGTAATATGACAAAACAAGGCTCTTTAACACCACCAAAAAATCACACTAGTTCATCAGCAATGGATCCAAACCAATAAATCCCTGATTTACCTGAAAAAGAATTCAGGAAGTTAGTTACTAAGCTAATCAGGGAAGCACCAGAGAAAGGTGAAGCCCAGTGTAAGGAAATAAAAAAGAAAAGACACAAGAAGTGAAGGAAGAAATATTCAAGGAAATAGATAGCATAAAGAAGAAGTTATAAAAAATTCAGGAAACATTGGACACACTTATAGAAATGCAAAATGCTCTGGAAAGTCTCGGCAATAGAATTGAACAAGTAGAAGAAAGAAATTCAGAGCTTGAAGACAAGGTCTTTGAATTAATCCAATCCAGCAAAGACAAACAAAAGAATAAGAAAATATGAACAAAGCCTCCAAGAAGTCTGGGATTATGTTAAATCACCAAACCTAAGAATAATCAGTGTTCCTGAGGAAGAAGACAAATCTAAAAGTTTGGAAAACATATTTGGGGGAATAATTGAAGAAGACTTCCCCAGCCTTGCTAGAGACCCAGACCTCCAAATACAAGAAGCACAAAGAACACCTGGGAAATTCATCACAAAAAGATCATCACCTAGGCACATTATCATTGGGTTATCTAAAATTAAGATGAAGGAAAGAATTTTAAGACCTGTGAGACAGAAGCGCTGGGTAACCTGTAAAAAAAAAAACAAAAAAACAAACCTATCAGATTAACAGCAGATTTCTCAGCAGAAACCCTGCAAGCTAGAAGGTACTGGGGCCCTATCTTCAGCTTCCTCAAACAAAACAATTATCAGCTAAGAATTTTGTATCCAGTGAAACTAAGCATCATATATGAAGGAAAGATACAGTCTTTCTCAGACAAACAAATGCTGAGAAAATTTGCCACTACCAAGCCACCACTAAAAGAACTGCTAAAAGGAGCTCTAAATCTTGAAACAAATCCTCGAAACACATCAAAACAGAACCTCTTTAAAGCATAAATCACACAAGACCTATAAAACAAAAATACAAGTTAAAATTAAAAACAAAAAATCCAAGGTACACAGGCAACAAATAGCATGATGAATGCAAGGGTACCTCACATCTCAATACCAGTATTGAACATAAATGGCCTAAATGCTCCACTTAAAAGATACAGAACTGCAGAATGGATAAGAACTCACCAACCAACTGTTGGCTGCCTTCAGGAGACTCACATAACACATAAGGACTCACATAAACTTAAAGGGGTGGAAAAAGGAAAAATTATGCAAATGGACACCAAAAGTGAGAGGAGTAGCAATTCTTTTTTTTTTTGAGACAAAATTTTGCTCTTGTTGCCAAGGCTGGAGTGCAATGGCGCAATCTTGGCTTACTGCAACCTCCGCCTCCCAGGTTCAAGTGATTCTCCTGCTTCAGCCTCCTGAGTATCTGGGATTACAGGTGCCCACCGCTACGGCTGGCTAATTTTTTGTACTTTTAGTAGAGATGGGGTTTCACTATGTTGGCCAGGCTGGTCTTGAACTCCTGACCTCAGTTGATCCACTTGTCTCCGCCTCCCAAAGTGCTGGGATTACAGGCGTGAGCCACTGCGCCTAGCCAGGGGTAGCTATTCTTATATCAGACAAAACAAACTTTAAAGTAACAGTAGTTCAAAGAGACAAAGAGGGACACTATATAATGGTAAAAGGCCTTGTCCAACAGGAAAATATCACAATCATAAACATATGCACCAATGCTGGAGCTCCCAAATTTATAAAACAATTACTAATTGACCTAAGAAATGAGATAGACAGCAATACAATAATAGTGGGGGACTTCAATACTCCACTGACAGCACTAGACAGGTCATCAAGACAGAAAGTCAACAAAGGAATAATGGATTTAAACTCTACCTTGGAACAAATGGGCTTAACAGATATATACAAAACATTTCATCCAACAACCACAGAATACATATTCTATTCAACAGTGCATGGAACTTTCTCCAAGATGGACCATATATGATACGCCATAAAACAAGCCTCAATAAATAGAAGAAAATTGAATTTATATCAAACACTCTCTCAGACCACAGTGGAATAAAACTGGAAATCAACTCCAAAAGGAACCTTCAAAACCATGCAAATACATGGAAATTAAATAACCTGCTCCTGAATGAGCATT
Source organism: Pan paniscus (assembly GCF_029289425.2). Lineage (NCBI taxonomy): Eukaryota > Metazoa > Chordata > Mammalia > Primates > Hominidae > Pan > Pan paniscus. The sequence continues at coordinate 35,608,972 of NC_073264.2, read as the reverse complement.
GGGTCAAAAATGAAATCAAGATGGAAATTAAAAAATTCTTCAAACTGAGCGACAATAATGGCACAACCTATACAAAACCTCTGGTATATAGCAAAGGGAGTGCTAACAGGAAAGTTTATAGCCCTAAATGCCTACATAAAAAAGACTGAAAGAGCACAAACTGGCATTCTTAGGTAACACCTCAAGGAACTAGAGAATCAAGAACAAACCAAACCCAAACCCAGCAGAAGAAGGGAAATAGCCAAGATCAAAGCAGAACTAAATGAAATTGAAACAAAAAAATAAAAAAGATAAACAAAAAGCTGGTTATTTGAAAAGATAAATACAATTGATAGACCATTAGCAAGATTAACCAAGAAAAGGAGAGAGAAAAATCCAAATAACCTCATTAAGAAATGAAACAGGAGATATTAAAATTGACACCACTGAAAGACAAAAGATCATTCAAGGCAACTATGAACACTTTTATGCACATAAACTAGAAAACCTAGAAGAGATGGATACATTCCTGGAGGAATACAACCTTCTTAGCTTAAATCAGGAAGAATTAAATATCCTGAACAAACCAACAACAAGCAGCAAGATTGAAATGGTAATTAAAAAATTACCAACAAAAAAAGTCCAGGACCAGATGTATTCACAGCAGAATTCTACCAGACATTCAAATAAGAATTGGTACTAATCCTTTTGACACTATTCCACAGATAGAGAAAGAGGAAACCCTCCCTAATTCATTCTATGAGGCCAGCATCACCCTAATACCAAAACCAGGAAAGGACATAACCAAAAAAGAAAACTACAGACCTATATCCTTGATGAACGTAGATGCTAAAATCCTTAACAAAATACTAGCTAACTGAATCCAACAACATTTCAAAAAGATAATCCAACGTGATCAAGTGGGTTTCATAGCAGGGATGCAGGGATGTTTTAACATACACAAGTCAATAAATGTGATACACCACATAAACAGTATTAAAAACAAAAATCACATGATCATCTTAGTAGATGCAGAAAAAGCACTGGACAAAATCCAGCAAGACTTTATGATTAAAACTCAGCAAAATTGGCATACAAGGGACATACCTCAATGTAATAAAAGCCATCTATGACAAACCCACAGTCAGCATAATACTGAATGGGGAAAAGTTGAAAGCATTCCCTCTGAGAACTGGAAAAAGACAAGGATGCCCATTCTCACCACTATTCTTCAACAGAGTACTGGAAGTTCTAGCCAGAGCAATCAGACAAGAGAAAGAAATGAAGGACATCCAAATTGGTAAAGAGGAAGTCAAACTGTCACTTTTTGTAGACGATATGATCGTTTACCTTGAAAACCCTAAAGAGTCCTCCAGAAAGCTCCTAGAACTGGTAAAATAATTCAGCAAAGTTTCCAGAACTCAACCCCTTTTACAACAGCTGCCAAAAAAAAAAAAAAAAAAAAAATACTCAGGGATATACCTAACCAGGGAGGTGAAAAACTTCTACAAGGAAAACTACAAAACACTGCTGAAAGAAATCATAGAAGACACAAATAAATGGAAACACATCCTATGCTCATAATGGGCAGAATCAATATTGTGAAAATAACCATACTGCCAAAAGCAATCTGTAAATTCAACACAATCCACATCAAAATACCACTATCATTTTCCACAGAATTAGAAAAAACAATTCTAAAATTCATATGGAACCAAAAAAGACTCTGCATAGCCAAAGCAAGACTAAGCATAAAGAACAAATCTGGGGGCATCACACTACCTGATTTCAAACTATACTATAAGGCCATAGTCACCAAAACAGCATGGTACTGGTAGAAAAATAGGCACATAGATCAATGGAACAGAATAGAGAACCCAGAAATATACTCAAATATTTACAGCCAACTGATCTTCGACAAAGCAAACAAAAACATAAAAGTGGGGAAAAGATACCCTTTTCAACAAATGGTGCTGGGATAATTGGCTAGCCACATGTAGAAGAGTGAAACTGGATCCTCATGTCATCTTACAAAAAAATCAACTCAAGATGGATTAGGACTTAAATCTAAGACTTGAAACTTTAAAAATTTCTGGAAGATAACATTGAAAAAACCCTTCTAGACATTGGCTTAGGCAAGGATTTCATGGCCAAGAGCTAAAAGCAAATGCAATAAAAACAAAGATAAATAGTTGGGACTTAATTTAACTAAAGAGCTTTTGCATGGCAAAAGGAACAGTCAGCAGAGTAAACAGACAACCCACAGAGTGGGAGAAAATCTTCACAGTTGCTACGTCTGACAAAGGACTAACACCCAGAATCTGCAAAGAACTCAAACAAATCAGTAAGGAAAAAACAAACACTCCCATCAAAAAGTAGGCTAAGAACCTGAATAGACAATTCTCAAAAAAAAAAAAAAATACACAAATGGCCAACAAACGTATGAAAAAATACTGAACATCACTAATGATTAGGGAAATGCAAATCAAAACCACAATGCGATACCACCTTACTCCTGCAAGAATGGCCATAATCAAAAAATAAAAAAAAAGTAGATGTTGGTATGGATGTGGTGAACAGGGAACACTTCTGCACTGCTGGTGGGAATGTAAACTAGTGCAACCGCTAGGGAAAACAGTGTGGACATTCCTTTAAGAGCTAAAAGTAGAACTACCATTTGATCCAGCAGTCCCACTACTGGGTATCTACCCAGAAGAAAATAAGTCATTATATTAAAAAGATACTTGCACATGCATATTTATAGCAGCACAATTTGCAGTTGCAAAATCGTGGAACCAACCCAAATGCCCATCAATCAATGAGTGGATAAAGAAACTGTGGTATATTTATACAACGGAATACTATTCAGCCATAAAAAGGAATGAATTGACGGCATTTGCAGTGACCTGGATAAGATTGGAGACTATTATTCTAAGGGACACAGTGTAACATTAATTTATATAGCATTTACATTGTATTAGGCATGATAGGTAATCTACAGATGATTTAAAGTATACAGGAAGATGTGCATAGCTTGTGCTCAAATATGACACCACTTTATGGAAATAACTCAAACATCTGCAGATTTTGGTACCCAAGGTGGGTCCTGGAACCAATCCTCCATAGATTCCGAGGGACTGTATACTAGAGTGATTCAGAATTTCTATTCATTTAAATCCTAACTAGAGTAGTGCTGGGAGATACTTTACAGTTCTTCTAAGCCCAGTGGTTTTTAAGCTGAGCCCAGTTGTGTCCTAAAAATTCCATGGGGAGTATGTGAAGGGGGCACTGCAGGGGACCAGCTGGAGGCCATTGAGCTTGGGGGTTGGGGTCTCCCACCTTGACTTTCAAGAGAATTGTGCTGACTTTTTCCCCTTTACATTTTGTACTCACACAAGGGTTCTTTTGCTAAAAAGATATCTTAATGTTGCGGGAAGTCAGGGACCCCGAATGGAGGAACTGGCTGGAGCTGTGGCAGAGGAACATAAATTGTGAAGACGTCATGGACATTTATCACTTTCCTGATAATTCTCTTATAATTTCTTACTCTTATCTTACTTTAATCTCTTAATCGTGTTATCTTCATAAGCTGAGGATGTACATCACCTCAGGACCCTGTGATGATTGCGTTAACTGTACAAATTGATTGTAAAACGTGTGTTTGAACAATATGAAATCTGATTGAAAAACATGGGTGTTTGAACAATATGAAATCAGTGCACCTTGAAAATGAACAGAATAACAGTGATTTTAGGGAATGAGGGAAGACAACCATAAGGTCTGACTGCTTGCGGGGTCAGGCAAAAAGAGCCATATTTTTCTTCTTGCAGAGAGCCTATAAACAGACGTGCAAATAGGAGAGATATTGCTAAATTATTTTCCTAGCAAGGAAAACAATATTAAGACCCTAGGAAAAGAATTGCATTCCTGGGGGGAAGCCTATAAACGGGCGCTCTGGGAGTGTCTGTCTTATGCAGTTGAGACAAGGACTGAAATATGCCCTGGTCTTATGTGGTTGAGATAAGGACTGAAATACACCCTGGTCTCTCTCCTGCAGTGTCCTCAGGCTTATTAGGGTGGGGAAAAAATCCTGCCCTGGTAAATTTGAGGTCAGACCAGTTCTCTGCTCTCCAACCCTATTTTCTGTTGTTTAAGATGTTTATCAAGACAATACATGCACAGCTGAACATAGACCCTCATCAGTAATTCTTTTCTTTTTTTTTGAGATGGAGTCTCTCTCTGTTGCCCAGGCTGGAGTGCAGTGGCACGATCTCGGCTCACTGCAAGCTTCGCCTCCCGGGTTCAGGCCATTCTCCTGCCTCAGCTTCCTGAATAGCTGGGACTACAGGCGCCTGCAACCATGCCTGGCTAAGTTTTTTTATTTTTAGTAGAGACGGGGTTTCACTGTGTTAGCCAGGATGGTCTCGATTTCCTGACCTCGTGATCCACCTGCCTCGGCCTCCCATAGTGCTGGGATTACAGGCATGAGCCACTGCGCCCGGCCATCAGTAATTCTCATTTTGTCCTTTGCCTTGTGATCTTTGCTTTTGTCCTTGCCCTATTTCCTCAGAAGCATGTGATCTTTGTTCTCCCTTTTGCCCTTTGAAGCATGTGATCTTTGTGACCTACTCCCTGTTCGTACACCCCCTCCCCTTTTAAAATCTCTAATAAAAACTTACTGGTTTTGTGGCTCAGGGGGGCATCACGCACCTACAGATATGTGATGTCACCCCTGGCGGCCCAGCTGTAAAATTCCTCTCTTTGTACTCTTTCTCTTTATTTCTCAGACCGGCTGACACTTAGGGAGAATAGAAAGAACCTACATTGAAATATTGGGGGCAGGTTCCCCCGATATCTTGATAACTACTGATCTGGTTCATCTCCTTCTACTGTCATTTGATAAAAACTACTGAAGCTTAGAGAGATTTAGTGGGTTGCCCTCTGGTGACCCAGATTATTAAATGGCAGAGCTAGATCTCAAATTTGACCTCTTGGCTTTCAGTGATATTTTGGTGTTTTATTATTATAGTTGTGTCAGACTGGTTAAATAATTTCGCAAGCATAGTGTTAGAAAAAGCAAAGGAACAGGTTTGCCTGGCCTATTTTTCCAGAGGAAAACTTGAATTCATTCTCAGAAATGCCACCTCTAACTCCATCTGAACATCTCACAAATCTGTATGGTTGGCTGCAGAGGACTGAGTGAGAGAGGGTGGAAGATGCAAACTAATGGACTATCATTGCTAGAAAAACAAGTGTATGTTCCTGAGTAGCCAGCCACAGAAGAAGAAATATAAGTACCTAATACATTTATGAAAAAGTGTTCAACTTCATTGGTAGTCAAAGACATGTCAATTTTAATCTATTGGATGATACGCTGATAATAGATATTAAAACATGAGGGTAGTTGACTAGGAGAGACTAAAACGCCCTTGGTGGGACTGTAAATTGATACTGCATTTTTGGAGGGTATCTTGGAATATGTTTCTAGATTTTAAATAGATCTATCCTTTGATCTAGCAGTCTAGGAATTTGTCCTACAGCAAAACTTGAAAAACAGCACAAATTTATTTGCACAAAGATATTCGCTGTAATTGTAATAGTTTGGGATGGTGAGGGCAGAGGCCTTCTTTCTCCTGACTTCGTGTTTCCATGTGGAGGGAACTCCACCAGGCTAACCTTCCTGGCCTTTTACCCCATCCCCTCATGTTTAGTTCCTTTATTCCTCTTCCTTTGGTTTGATCCACCTGCCTTCGAGGTAGTGGTTTCATTTGCTCTTGTTTGTAGGGTGAGCTCTGTCCTTGTGAGGAAGCCTGCAGTTTTGGAGTCTAAGTTAAATTGTGGTGGTGGTGGGCATCTTCTTAGCAATCTCATTTGGCTTTCACACCTAAACTATATTCTCCCAAATCACCTTAACCAGTAATGAAAGTGATACTTAATTTTTATGTGTCTGAATCCCATGTCTTCATCTTTCAGTTTGTTCTGAAATCCAATAGGAAAATGGAGGGTATTATTGATGACCCCTTCAAACTCAGTAATAGAGGAAAATTCTTTTTTTTTTTTTTAAGATGGAGTTTTGCTTTTGTTGCCCAGGCTGGAGTACAATGGCATGATCTCGGCTCACCACAACCTCTGCCTCCTGGGTTCAAATGATTCTCCTGCCTCAGCCCCCCAAGTAGCTGGGATTACAGGCATGCACCACCACGCCTGGCTAATTTTGTATTTGTAGTAGAGATGGGGGTTTCTCCATGTTGGTCAGGCTGATCTCGAACTCCCAACCTCAGGTGATCTGCCCGCCTCAGCCTCCCAAAGTGTTGGGATTACAGGTGTGAGCCACTGCGCCTGGCCAGAAAAATTCTAAATAATTGTAATGTCCATTAAATAAATTGTGGTATATCCGTTCACTAGAACACCATGCTGCCATTACAAAGAATGAGGTAAACTTATATATAGACATAGAAAAATGTCCACAATACGATGCCAAGGATGGGGGTGGTGGGAAGGAAACCTTTGTAAGAGTTTACATAGCAAGAGCTCATGTCTATTTTAAAAAGTTTGTATATGCCTTAGTAGAATGTTTTGGAAAATGCACACAGATCTATTAACAGTGGTTACTTGGATGGACTGGTGTGATAGGAAACATTTTCTTCTGTAAACTATTCTGTTTTGCTAGATTTTTTTCTTACTATGAGCAAGAGCTACGTTTGTAAAAATAATTTATTTTTTTTAAAAGAAAAAGTCATAATTGTTCTGTTACTGGTGAGGATAGATAATCCAGTTATCAGAAATTGCACTTAATTCAACAATTTTTCCTTCTCTGGCTAGATCAGTGAGGTCCTTGGAGGTGATCAATATTCATGGCCCCTAGGCTAGAAAATGATACTTGGCCATATTAACCCTGGGTTTTATTTTTGAACTGGTATATAATCTCTCAGTTTAATTCTCTGAATTTACAGGAGCCTTTTCTGGCTTTTTTGTTTCTTTTTTGACATGGAGTTTCGCTCTTGTTGCCTAAGCTGGAGTGCAATGGGTTGATCTCAGCTCACAGCAACTTCTGCCTCCCGGGTTCAACCAATTCTCCTGCCTCAGCCTCCCAAGTAGCTGGGATTACAGGCATGTGCCACCACACCCCATAATTTTGTGTTTTCAGTAGAGACAGGGTTTCTCCATGTTGATCAGACTGGTCTCGAACTCACCACCTCAGGTGTTCCACCCTCCTCGGCCTCCCAAAGTGCTGGGATTACAGGCATGAGCCACCATGCCCGGTGGTCTTTTTTTTTTTTTTTAATAGATTGTTGCTTCTGATAATAAAAGCAATGTATGCTCTATTAGTTTGTTTTCACACTGTTATAAATATACTACCTGAGACTGGGTAATTTTTAAAGAAAGAAGTTTAATTGACTCACAGTTCCACGTGGCTGGAGAGGCCTCAGGAAACTTATAATCATGGTGGAAGGTGAAGGGGAAGCAAGCACCCTCTTCACAAGGCAACAGGAGTGAGGAGCTTCCAAATACTTATAAAACCATCAGATCTTGTGAGAACTCACTATCACGAGTACAGCATGGGGGAAACCACCTCCATGATCCAATCACCTCCCTCCCTCCATGTGTAGGGACTACAGTTCCCTCCCTCGACACATGGGGATTACAATTCGAGATGAGATTTGGGTGGGGACACAGAGCCAAACCATATCATATGCTGACTGTATACAATTTGAAAAATATATAAAAATACAAAAATGGGTAGGTAAATACCTTATGATCTCATTATCTAGAGAAATATATTTATATATTATATATATAAATTATATAATTATATTTAATATAATTATATAATATATATTATATGTATATATAATATATAAATATATTTCTCTAGATAATGAGATCATAAGGTATTTATATATAATATATAAATATATATTATATATTTCATTTTTATATATTTATATAAAATATGTATTTATATATTAAATATATAAATGTATAATATATATTTCTCTAGATAATATCATAAGGTATTTATATATAATATATAAATATATATATTTCTCTATCTCTAAATGTATACATAGATACATATATGTATCTATGTATATGTATATATGTATACATGTATTATATATTCTCTAAATGTGTATCTATATACATATATAAGTGTGTATATAGATACACATTTAGAAATACATATGTGTATATATATTTCTAAATGTGTATCTATATACACACTTAGAGAAATATATATAATATATATATATACACACACACATATATTTCTCTAGAAGGGTTAGGGTTAGTAGAGAGAGGCATTTAAGTTAGAATGCCTTTCCCTACAATATGGAAGTAAGTATTTCCAGGGTTGATCAGGGTGATAGGTTGACATCTCTGTGACTCATTAGGAGTTTTTTATATTAGTTTCAAGATGACTGCCACGGTTCCAAGCTTTGGGTCTGTATTAGTTGAGTCTTAAACAGGAAGCAAGGGGACAGGTAGAAAAGGGACTTTTAAAAAATGTGCTTTTTAGGGAGTGGGAGGCAGGAGAGGAAAACTTTGTAAAATACTGAGAGTCTTACAAATACTTACACCCTTTGATTTAGTTAGTTCTACTGCTGGGGATCCTTCCAAGGGAGGCTTTCTCTTATATCTCCTTGGCCAGAACTGGGTCTCATGCCCATTCCTGGACTAATCATTGCCATGATTTACATCTGAGATTGGGCCATTGCCACCTAAACAAATTATTGAAAAGATAAGAAGGTAAATTATTAAAAGAGCAGTTCCTCCTTTTGTATTGGAAATAATCTTTCACATAAAATATTTGAGCTTAAGTTGTTTTGCATTTTAGGTAATTTTCTTTGGTGAGATTCACACAAGTAGAATCATTAGATCAAAGGGTATAAATATTTTTATGGTACTACATACTTATTACTGACAGGAATTTTAATATTTTTATTTTTACAGCATTGTAAATTTACATTTGAAACAAGACACAGCAAGATAATAGATTCCTCCCACAAACCAAACAAAAAGCAAACACCACTAAAAGGCCCCAAAGCCAGATAGTCTCAAGGTTTTCTTTCAGTAATTAATGAATAAACTGAAATTGGACAAAATCACAATTGCACTTTCTGCCACTGAGAACAAACTTTGAGGTGAACATCATCTCCCATTGAGGAATATGGAGCTGATTGACCGGGTTGAGCTATCTCCCAGTTTTTCTTCTCATTCTGTCTCCTTTAGATTGTTTTATTGTTTACCATTGTCATATGAATGTAGAAGCTATGGAAGGGAAAATGAAATTCAGTTAATTATTCTTTTTGTTATTGATTAAGCAGAAGATTGAAAGCGTAAGAAGTTAAAATTTGGTGTAAAGGAGGAATTTTAAAATATTTCTGCTCTCAGTATCTTTCCACTCTCTCTGCTTCAGATGATTTGGTCAACTGCAATCAGATTTTCCCTCCCACAAAAGTGTTAGTCACATTGGATTCTTTTAGGAGACAGACAGCAATATAGTTAAAGACCTAGGAGAACTATTTTGAATGTTAGATAAAATTCAGATTCTAAAGAAAAGTAGAAGGATTTGTTGGCATGACTCTCTAATGGATTAAGGCTTTGCAGGTGGGTGTGCTAATTAAGTCCACTTCTTTTTTTTTTTTTTTTTTTGAGACGGAGTCTCACTCTGTCGCCCAGGCTGGAGTGCAGTGGGGCGATCTCAGCTCACTGCAAGCTCCGCTTCCCGGGTTCTTTTATTTGTTCCTTTTCTTACCTACCTGAAAAATTACAGCACCAATAGCACTTTAACAAAGACCTCTTCCTTATGGAATTGACAGGACCCATTGATGAATTTGAAGTTTCACCCCCTTGAGAAGTAGTTGAGATTTCTCTCACATATTTTTCAAGTTTTATCTTAATCTTATATAAAAGATAATCTTTAGAAATTCTTTCCTTAGGAGACTGGTCTGTTTTCCCATTAAATACACTTGCTAATAAGCCTGCAGATTTTTCAACACAATGCCTGCAGCAACATCCATGATAAATCCTTTTCTGGCCTCGGCTTTCTGTAACCTTCTCCATCCCTCACAATGACACACACTTTCTCTCATTCATCTTTTATTACAATTCAATATTGTGCTTGAATATCATTAGCTTGGATGCAACATTCTCCCCCCTCCCCTTTTTTTCTTTAAAGGACAAGCTACCGTTGTTGTGCACATTTCATCTGAAAATTGACTTTGGTGTTATAGGTTCTAATATATTTGCACAACAGGTACAGAACGGTATTGGAAAAGAGAAGAAATTTTTTTAACATCGTAAACCTCTAGCAAAAATATGTGTGTAATAGAATCTGGTACTGTGGTATTACACACATTACAACTGTCACTGTGACTTAGAGCCTTAGTTTAGCTGAAAGAAAATCTATAACCCCAGAAATGCAACAACGTCTGAGTCACAGTTCAGGGTAATAAATGTTTTTCAGAGAATACTGTAATCCATATTTCCAAAGCTGATGCAACAAAGGAATTTCTACTAGAAATCTTTCAATTTCATGGGTGGAGGCTCCAATGCAGAAACAAACAGAGAAAGAGAAAAAAAGTATTTAGAAAAAAATGATACACTTGAGTGACATGATAAACTGCCCGGATGTTCAGAAACCTTAGCCATCTGGCCAGGGAATTTGGTTGCGGTGTACTCTCCTCCGATAAAAGGCAAGAGAGGGCAAACTTGTAGCTAACTTTATTTGAATAATTTTAAGGATGGATTTTTTTTATTTTTAATTTTTTAAAGCATGTTCCCTTTAAGAGAGAGTTGTTTTATGACTGGAACAAGAAACTGGAAAGAGGAATCCCAGACTTGGATCCTGGAGGGCTTTCCTCAGCTGGGGAAATGAGGGCACATCCAGGCCTTGCTCTTTGATTGCCTTTGTATTGGCCTGGGCAAGGATTGCTGGTCTGAGGAACATTCTCAAGTGCCTGCAGCTGCCAGTTGTATTCTCCTAGCTTAGTTTTGGGTGGGGGCAGGTAGAGAGGACTAGGAGGGCAGATGGGACGGCAAACAGCGGGACTGATGGGAACACTGAAAAGATGGCTGGTTTCATTTGGCAGGCTTTGTTCTTGTGCTTGTTTCTGACTGACTAGAACAGTCATTTTTGGAATGACAGCAGGAACTAGAATACTTTTTAGACCCTCTGAGGGAGCACAGGTAGGGTCTCTATCTGCTTGAACTTTGGAATTTGCTGTCACAAAACAGGCCTGGCACTTTGCCACTTCTGTGTCGTGCTATTACCTTCCTTTCTATGACTGTTAAACTCCTACTCATTCCTCAAGACTCATTCAAGTGTTCCTGTAGAAATTCTTTTCTCTCATCACCAAAAGAACCTTATTTGTATTCCTTTTTATTCCTTTTATACCATTATGATATCCTAAAGTTAGTTGTTCACATGGCAGCAGATTGATTTTCTGAAGATCAATTCCCCAAAGCCATTTAGCCAAATTAAATTCACCAAAAGTTGATTGAGGAAACTGAACTAAACTAAACTGAACTAAAACTAAAACAATTTTTAATTATTATTTTTAATTTTATTTTAAGTTCTAGGGTACATGTGTACAACCTGCAGGTTTGTTACATATGTATACATGTGCCATGTTGGTGTGTTGCACCCATTAACTCGTCATTTACATTAGGTATATCTCCTAATGCTATCCCTCCCCCCTCCCCCAACCCCATGACAGGTCCCAGTGTGTGATGTTCCCCTTCCTGTGTCCAAGTGTTCTCATTGTTCAATTCCCACCTATGAGTGAGAACATGCGGTGTTTGGTTTTTCGTCCTTGCGATAGTTTGCTGAGAGTGATGGTTTCTAGCTTCATCCATGTCCCTACAAAGGACATGAACTCATCCTTTTTTATGGTTGCATAGTATTCCATGGTGTATATGTGCCGCATTTTCTTAATCCAGTCTATCATTGTTGGACATTTGGGTTGGTTCCAAGTCTTTGCTATTGTGAATAGTGCCGCAATAAACATACGTGTGCATGCGTCTTTATAGCAGCATGATTTATAATCCTTTGGGCATATACCCAGTAATGGGATGGCTGGGTCAAATGGTATTTCTAGTTCTAGATCCTTGAGGAATCACCACACTGTCTTCCACAATGGTTGAGCTAGTTTAGAGTCCCACCAACTGTGTAAAAGTGTTCCTATTTCTCCACATCCTCTCCAGCACCTGTTGTTTCCTGACTTTTTAATGATTGCCATTCTAACTGGTGTGAGATGGTATCTCATTGTGGTTTTGATTTGCATTTCTCTGATGGCCAGTGATGATGAGCATTTTTTCATGTGTCTTTTGGCTGCATAAATGTCTTCTTTTGAGAAGTGTCTGTTCATATCCTTCGCCCACTTTTTGATGGGGTTGTTTTTTTCTTGTAAATCTGTTTAAGTTCTTTGTAGATTCTGGATATTAGCCCTTTGTCAGATGAGTAGATTGCAAAAATTTTCTCCCATTCTGTAGGTTGCCTGTTCACTCTGATGGTAGTTTCTTTTGCTGTGCAGAAGCTCTTTAGTTTAATTAGATCCCATTTGTCAATTTTGGCTTTTGTTGCCATTGCTTTTGGTGTTTTAGACATGAAGTCCTTGCCCATGCCTATGTCCTGAATGGTATTGCCTAGGTTTTCTTCTAGGGTTCTTATGGGCCTAAAACGATTTTTTAAAACAAATCTGTGATTTATTTATCATACATTTCTTGAAGGCAGAAACCTTGTTTTATTCATGCTTGGTGCTCCTTCACAACTTATAGCATGTTGCTTGAGGTATTGAAGGGGTTAGTGGATACTTATTGCTTATTGAATTTAATTGAATATAATTATAATCAAGATGAAATAGCTTCATATTATTTTTTTCTTCCATTTATATTGACTTTTGCTCTCTTGGTAATAAGGTGCAGACCACACCTAGCTGGAGTATATAGATCTTGAGAAGTTTTTCTGCCAAGCCTGTCCTGCAGACATAGAATTTGCAGAGATTTGTGTGAGAAATTCAGCCGTTTTTTGGATTTAGAACTTCTTGGCTCCTCAATAGCTTGTGTTCTGCTTGCTTTACTATCACTTCTTAAAAAAAATCATCTTTGCCTACATTTATTTTTCTGTCCCTTTCATTTAGTGTCATTGTTGCTTTGCTACATAGGTGATTCGTCACCATTGGTTATTATTGTAGACTGAATAGTTGTGTCTCCCCAAAATTTATATGTTGAAACCTAATCCCCAGTGTGATAGTATTTGGTGGTGGGAACTTTGGGTGGTGATTAGGTTGTAAGAGTGGAGTCTTCATGAATGGGATTAGTGCTCTTACAAAAAACCCCAGAAGAGCTCCCTTGGCCTTTCTGCCACTGAGGATACAAGAAGGTAGCTCTCTCCAAACCAGGAACAGTGCCCTCACCAGACACTGGATTTGCTGGTGCCTTGATTTTTAACTTCCCAACCCTCAGAATTCTGAGAAATAAATTTCTGTTGTTTATAATCCACCCAGTCTATGGTATTCTGTTATAGCAGTCTGAATGGACTGAAAGACAGAAATTGATACCAAGAAGTTGGGTGCTGTGGTAATAAATTCCTAAAAATATGGAAGTAGTTTTGGAACTGGATGATGGGTAAAGGTTGGAAGAGTTTTGAAGTGCATGCAAGAAAAAGGGATGTGAAGAGCGATTCTGGTGAGGGGTCAGAAAGAAACGAGGAGAGCTGGAGAGAAAGCCTCAAACTTAGAGAATACCTAAGTAATGACAAACAGAATGTTGGTAGGAATTTGGACAGCGAAGGCCATTCTGATGAGGTCTCAGATGGAAATGAAGAACATATTATTAGAAATGGGAGGAAAGATGATCCTTGTTATAAAGTGGCAAAGAGCTTGGCAGAATTGTGTTCATGTGCTAGTGTTTTGTGTAAGGTAAAATTTGTAAGAAATGAAATTGGATATTTGGCTAAAGAAAGCCATGGGAAGCACTAAGAGGTGGAGCCCAGACAGACCCCTGACACTGAGTCACCAATGAACCATTGATACAGCTGCTTTACCTCAGACTTCTGTGCTTAAGCGTGGTACTTGAATTTTCTGCTATTATCGGCTGAAAACATCCTAGCTAAAAGAGAGGATGTTACGCTTTAATGAAATAGTTGTTTCCTGACAATGAATATTTGGTAGATGTCCCCTGTGTCCTCTAATCCGAGGCTGGCATGAGGCCTATATGATTCTAGGGTCAGCCAGACCTGTGATCCAACTCTGGCGCCACCATTTACTAGCTGTATGCCCTTGGGCAAGTTACTCAACCTCTCTGAATCTCATTTTCTTATTTGTAAAATGGGAATAATAAAAGTCACACACACACCAGATACACACACATAAGTCAGTTTAATTGTAGATATCTTGAAACACCACACAGATGTTGGAATTGGGAGGCAAGCAGATGTAACGTGTGAAAAATTGGATTTTCTGTGTGGTATAAACCCATGTCCACATTGCTGAAAATCTGATTGTCTTACTAGCCCTCACTCTATCTCTGACCCTTATCCAGCCCTCACTCCGTTTCTGACCCTCATAACACCAAGGCCGAGGATTTTGGAAAATTTTGCTTCAAATGTTGTTTTCCCCTCATTTTGGCTTTTGGGGTTTATGTGAATCAGCTGCTTAGCTGAGTGTGGAGGAGCAGACACTTCTGATCAGGGTGTGGAGATCCTTGGTGGAGAAGCAAAGACAGGTACATTATTTAACAGGCATAATACAAACACTGCTCTCTGGGTGCTGGGGTTGCTCCTGTGAGCTGGGAATTGTTCTAAGGAAGGCAGGAGAAGCCGAGCTCTAGTCAAATGCCCCTTAGCCACCTGGCTACCCTGGAGTCACCTTCCTAGTACCCCTGGCCACATTATACCTCCAGGAAATGTTTTATTGCTTATCTCACTTCTCAAGCATCCCCATGGTCATTCTTATTGGTTAAGAGTTAAACAAAGACCATTTTATTTCTTCCATTGCCTTAATGGTTTGCTTTTCCAGCCTCTCAAAGGCTATTATTTTTTGGGCCAGCGTCGCCTAGAAAAGGCTCTTGTAGTGAGCTCTGAGTTCCCATAGAAAGATGGATGGGCACGAAGAAAACAGTCTAATCTTGAATGTATTCCTTGGCTGTTGTGCTTAAGTTGTTGTGGCTGCTGCTTGTCAAAATTGAGCTTGCTCCCTTCACTCCCATCTGCTGAAGCTAAGCAACAGGGAAAATACAGGAGTCAGAGCCAAGCACCTTCTTGCTGGTGCCCGTGGGGTTTTCTTCACATAAATCGAATGACTAATTCTATCATTGTGGAGTATTTCCTCTTCATTTCCAGATAGGGAGGAAGGTGTAACCCCCCTCCACATTCCCAGGACTTCTGTGTTGGTGGTAGCCCAGAGGTAAGGTGGTGACCCTATAGTGGGCATGTGCTGTTTTATCTGCCTAGACTTTTTTCTTTTTCCTGGCAATATACTCTCACTTCTAATTTCTAGGGGTATGATTGGTTTTGTTATACCGAGACTGTTGTGAGGACAAATGAATAATTATGTTGGTTTCAATGAGAAATTGAATTTTTGACATTAAAAAGGGAGGTAAAGATATACATTCCAATATATTAAAATAAAAAGCCACGGTCTTTAATTTGAATTGGAAGTATCAGTAGAAATGCACAATGTGTTTTATCATATATATGTTTGCATTTGCCAGTTCTATCCATGGAAAAGACATGAAAACAATGACCAACCAAGTAATGGCATTGGCCATCTCTACAGCCCGTACTGTAGTCTCTAAATACCATTTCCCACTAAAGGAACTAGAGGGGTTCTTGGAGAAATGGCAGACTCCACGTCTGAGGCAGGAAATACACAGGATGAGTCTGGAACATCTTGTCATACTAAGTATCAAGGATGTCATAAGAAATGGTTAGAGACATGTCAAAAGAACTCATGAATGAACTTAGAGAGGTTCCACCTGGCCAATGATGGGACAAATTGAGCATCAATAAGGATAGTAATTACAATGGATTTAAACATAAAAAGTATCTTTAAATCCATGAGCATGAATACTACTTGAAGAAAATCCCTAAATAGTCATCTTTAAAGAATGCTAGGGAACAAACTCATTATTTGAAATCAGGCAAATAAAGAGAAAGAATCAAACACTTATGCTACTATTCCCTTATGAGCTGTCCCTTCAGGGGAAGTTTCTCTTTATACAGTTATTGCTGCCATACATGAATAAAGAATAATAAAATTGGAATATTACCTTTTTGCAGTCTCTAATGGATTAATGAATTTTGACAATGATGATAACTGGCTGCTAATATTACAAAAAGGGAGCCAACCAAACATATCACCACCTACAAAGTGTTCTTGATTAAAAAGAATTAAATGTGAATCTGATTAAGCCTAGATCTAGCTGCCAAGTCACAGGGAATACAGGGGAGAAAGGAGCATGTTAAATGATACCATGGGGATACAATCAGCAAAATCCAGACTGTGAGAAACACTACGGGGCAAGCTGCTTTCTCCCACAAACACATCACAAGGCATAACAGATGAAGGGGAATTTATAGACTAAAAGCGACTTGAGTGACCCTTACTAAGATCTTGATTCAAACACACTTAAAAAATTTTATGAGACAGTTGGAGAAGGTCAAATATTGACTGGATATTAGATGATATGAAGGAATTATTGTTAATTTTTTAGGTGTGATAACAATGTTGTAGTTGTTTAAAAAAATCTTTTAAAATTTATGGATGAAAAGATACAGTGTCAAAGATTTGCTTCAAAATAATTACAGGAGGGTAGTTAGAATAAAACAAGATTCACCATGAGCCCATAATTGTGGAAGCAGGGTGATAGGTGCTTGGGGTAAATTATACCACCCTTTCTATTTCTGAATATATGTTTGAAATTTTCTATAACAAGTAGGAAAAAAGCTTACATTTACTGAGCTCCTTTTATAGGTACTGTGTTATAAACACTTCTAACTCTAATCCTCTGAAGGGGTCCAGAATATGTCATTGTGGCATAAGGCTTATTTTGAGTTGAAGTTATTTGAGAATCAACAGATACAGGAAGAGACTTTCTCTGCACTCCCCCTATATACCTGAAAAAGCAGAGCCTTCCAAAAGAATTCAACTGTTATGAATTCCCCCCTCCCCTTGTAAAAAAAATGTGGTGTGTTTGTGGAAGTAACCATTCTTTGAATTCTTGCAAATTCATCCAAGCTGGAGTGAGTGGCATGATGGTGGCTCACTGCAGCCTCGACACCTCCAAGCTCAAGTGATCCTCCTACCTCAACCTCCCAAGTGGCTGAGACTGCAGGTATATGCCACCATGCCTGGTATTCATTCATTCATTCATTCATTTATTCATTTATTTAGTGGAGTTGGGGTCTCACTATGTTGCCCAGACTGGTCTTCAACTCCTGGGCTCAAGCAATCCTCCCTCCTCAGCCTCCCAAAGTGCTAGAATTACAGGTGTGAGCCACCATGTCCAGCCTGAATTCCCTATGAAGGGCGGTTTCCTGTAGTAGGAGGAAAGAATGACTCCTGTCACTGGAGATGAAGAGTCAGTGTCGGGATGAGAAATTGCATAAACAGACTTTACTAAAATGAACCTTACCTTCTATTAGTTTCCCCCCTATATTTCTCAGTCATTTCCCACCATTTATTGTCCCTTAAAATCTTAACTAACTCCTTTTTCTTTGTTAGAGGGCATATAAGCCCCAAGTTTTAATCACTTCTTTGAGTCACAATTTTCTGTGACTCGAAGAATCTGCCATTTCTCAAATACTATGCAAATAAAAATTTGTATTTTTCTCTTGCTATTTTATCTTTTGTTAGTTTAATTCACAGGCTCCCAATCACTAAATCTAAGAGCCCAATCTATGACCCTACAGGAAAAATAAATGCATGGATCTCACACTCATCTCATGCTGTAGTTTCTTGCCAGTACCTTCTACTGACTCAACTCAACTAGAAGCCAAAGGACAAGGGTACTCACGGATGGAAGCTATAGAAATCAGCCTCCTCTGGCACAGGTCAAGGTGGTGAAGGATGGAGAATGGACTTGGAAGGGCTAATGAAGAATAGTCAGCACAACCAGATTTTAGTGAGCAGTGAAATGCATGTCACATTCACTAACTCTTCCAAGGTTCCGTAGCTAGGAAGTGGGGATCTGGCATTGGATCCTGGCACCTTGCTCCAGAATCATTGCTTAGTATTCTATGTTATACTACCTCTCAGTGAGTCCCAGGTTTTCCTTGGACTATTGAAAGCAAAACTTGCTTACTTTTCTGCTAGACTTCAATGTGATAAGATGTGAACCTGAAATTGCTGGGGGTACCATATGGAGACAGAGGCCAACGTGAGGTCAAGGACATGCATGCTGTTTTTATGGTGTGGTCACAGGAGCCAATAATTCTGTTTGCCTGGGGATTCTACCACTTTTAACTCTAACTGGAAGGAAATAGTTGCTCCTTCTTAGAATTCCTGGTGGCCAGCCATAGCTCATTCCTGGAGGTAAGTTTGGGGGTTTTGACCCTGTTCTGTCGATGTGGATTAAAAAGTGGGAGTCAGATTCTCTGCACCAAAGCCATCCCTCTTGACTCTTGTTTTCCCTACCTATACCTGAATATCTCAAAAGTTAAGTATTATAGATACTTAATTTCATCTTATAATTGAGAATGTCTTTGTTAAACAGTTTAAGATTTATTAATATTTTTAGCCTAGAAAAAAGCCGCCTAGGTAGGGTGCAAGATTATTCTAAACCTTCTTAGCAGATAAGTGTCAAATTAAGAAAGTGAATTTAATTGCCTTGTCTAACTTCTAGATAAGTTTGTTCCCCAGTCTGGATGACAATTATTTTTGCACTAGAGGTCACCAAGGGCCTCATAAGCATTTTCAGTTCTACCACTTTTGTCCAAAACTTTTATCCCTAGGGAGAGGCTACCTTCTTCACATTTCAGAGGAGTTAAAGAAACCCTAGAGGAACCAAAGACCATGGGGAGGAGGCTGACTGAATCTGTAGGTGTGTCTGGAGAATGGTTCCCATCATTTTAGAAAGCAGGCTTTTCAGCAAACTCTTTCTGATTCAAAACCTGCCACTCAGGCAGCTCCCCTGTGAGCTGTATGTGACACCACCATTGTGTCCACATGACCAGCCTAGTCGTGGCTGTGAGTCTGTGCTTACTTGTTTTTGCACTTACTTGTGATCCCTGCGCCAGTGTTGCATGTCACATGACCCTGTGCCCTGCTTCCCTGGACACCTGTGTAGCCTGGGTCCACAGCCCTATAGGCATGGTTCCAGTCCAGTGCCTTCCACCCTGTCCTGACCTATCCCAGCTGTCTTTAGGCCTAGGCCTGGCTTCACTGAATTTTAGGGGTTGCATGCCCGCTTCTTCTTCCACCATCGGCCTTAACTGGCCCTCAGGACTTCCCTTTACCCGGGACAACCCTGCTGAGGCAGAATAAACCGGATCCTGTCACAAAAAAACCTCAAACTGCCATGTCCATGTACTGTGGACTTCAGTGGCCTCCAGGGAATGGTTATCAGCTCTACAGTCTACTTCCATGGCGTTTATGTTGGCCGGAGAGGCCTCTTCTATGTTAAACAAAAAAGAGAATGCAAATTGCTGGTATCTTTAAAAATAATTGTGGAGTGAAAAGGAGTAAAATTTTTAGAAAGCTTTTATGCAAGCTGTGGAAATCTGAATGAACATCTTTCAGTGAGTCTTGGAATAATGAGAAGTGAAAAATTGGAGACTTTCCTTTGGGTCCCACAATAGACTATGCGAAGGTCTAAAATAGATGTCTCTTGCCCCTTCAGCTCTCCCCTCACCTGAAATAGATACGAAGAAAAAAAATTATCTTCCATTTCGGTTCTAATGAATAACATATTGGAGCCTTCAATTTTGGATGTGGTAAATAAAATAGAGCTAGGATTAAAGTCCAAGTTTCCTATAGCCTATGTCCAATAATACTCACTTCAATGAAAAAATATTTAATTTATAGAAAATCCTATATTCAAGATGATAACAAATAATTCAGATAAAAAAATGAAAGTTCATCATGATAGATTCTATAAAGGCATTTGATACAAATCAATAGTTATTTTTGATAACATCTAAGAGGGTAGATGAGATTTTCTTTTTCTTTTTCTTTTTTTTTTTTTTTTCAGACAGAGTTTTGCACTGTTGCCCAGGCTGGATTGCAGTGGCACGATCTCGGCTCACTGTAGCCTGGAACTCTTGTGCTCAAGCAATTGTCCCGCTTCAGCCTCCCCAGTAGCTGGGACCTCAGGTACATGCCACCAGGCCTAGCTAACTTTTAAATTTTTTTGTAGCGATGAGGTCTCACTATGTTGTACAGGCTGATCTCAAACTCCTGGGCTTAAGCGACTCTCACCCCGGCTTCCCAAAGTGCTGAGATTATAGGCATGAGCCACTGCATCAGACCAGCTAAAATCATTCTTAATGCAAAATACTAAAGGCATTCTCCTTGAAGTCAGAAACAAGGTAGGGGTGTCTACTGTCATTATTATTTAACTTTCTATGTTCTAACCAATGCATTAAGACAAGAAAAAGACATAGGAGGCGTAGTTATTGAAAAGAGAAAATAGAAAATTCTCATTTTTTGCAGATAGCATACTTGCCTATTCCAAAAACCCAAGAGTCATTAGCCTTAACATTTGAATCACACTTTGGGTGAAGATCCCCCCTGATTTTACCAGGTGACCAAAACAGATATATAGCAAATATAAAAAGACTGCAATGAATAGTAATAGCTAACATTTATTAATGCTTATTATGTTTTTATATACTGATTGCAGTGCACTGAGTCATTTAGTCCTTGCAACAACCCTACAAGGAAGGTGACATTGTTACCTTCATTTTATACATGAGAAAATAAAGGCCAGAAGTTGGGTATTCTGCACTAGGTTACACAGCTGATCAAAGCGGAATTAAGATGTAAGTCCACAAGTCTGGTTACAGAGCCCTAAGTCACTATATATTGTATGCACTCTGCTATGAAAGATGTACCTTGCTGTACTAGCTATCCCATGTTTGGCTTAATATTTTCAATGACAAAACCACACCTATAGGTCTTCCCCATGGTGGCTACAATATGCATTCATTTTCTCTTGGTCGATGGTTAGGCGTTTTTGCATTTAAATGCTGCCTTGTGAAATATGGCACATCAAACCAGACATTTTGGAAGAGGAAATGGAGGCACAGAGTATTTAATTAAACTTGCTTAGAGTCATACATTCATAATGAGGCAAAGCCAAGATCTGCCTCTTTTGTCTCTCTAATATAATAATTGACATTGATATATTGGTTTACAACCTAAGAAGACAGCTAAATACATGATTTCTTTTGATAACCTCAAGAATTGTGGGAAAGTAAATTAGTAGAGGTATAAATCCACCATTGCTCAATTGAGGAAACTGAGACCCAGAGAGGTTATGTAATTAACTCAAGATGATACATGTTACGTGTGTGTAGCAAGATGTAAACATGGTCTTGAATGTTGCATTTTTCATGGTCCCAGTTGGTTCTTGTGTTCAAAGGTGCTCCTAGAAATGTGCTTAGATGTGAAGAGGACTGAGGTACCACATTTGGTTCCAGATGTGAGTGAACCAGACTGGAGTTTCCTAGGAGTCTTTATCTGATCTGTAGGTGTTCCTTTGGCTCCTAGAAAACTCCAAGCTCTGATAATAAGGCCTAGACATGGTCAAAGTCTTAGTAGGTGCTTTATTGACCTGGGACTTTTAATTCTGGTGTGGCTGAACTGGGGGATGCTTTGCTAGGAATGACAGAGAAGTTATGGCAGAGTGTATCTTCCAGGGATGATCCCAATATGTCTCCCATTCCACATGCTGTTCTGCAATGTGACTTTGCCACTCACCTATCAAAAGGTGCAGTTGATTTCTCCACCCCCTTGAATATGGACAGGCCCTGTTTCTGCTTTGACCAGTAGAACATGGCAAAAGTGATGCTGTCTGATTTCTCAGCATAGCCCTTAACAGGCCTAGCAGCTTTTACTTCCTGCCTCTTGGAAGCCAGACACCATGGAATAAGAGCATCTACCCTGAGACCGTAATGCTGTGAGAACCCTCAACCATGCAGAGAGCTGCTGGAAGTTGAGATACCATGTGGGAGAAAGGGATGCTGAGAAATGCTGAGGAGTCAGACATATGAGTGGAGAAGCCATCCTGGATGCAGATCCTCCAACTCCAGCTGCCCCAGCTGACTCCAAGTGTGGTAGAGATGAACCGCCCCAGGCAACACCTTTTTGAATTTCTGATTTATAAAATTATGAGCAAAAGAAGAAGATTGCTTAAACCCACTAACTTTTGGGGGTGTTTTGTTACGCAGCCAGAGCTAACTGAAGCCAAAGTAATATTAGGCTATTCCTAATAGGACACACTGAGCAGTCAGCAGCAACAGGCACACACCTCTGCCTCCTGTGTGCATGAAGTTTCTTTTGATTTAGCATAATGAACAAAAATATGAGTAACCATTAGTCATTAACAGTTATTTTTAGCTGACAGGGGCTTAAGTCTTTAAGGGTGGTCTGTTTTACAATTAGGAAAAGATAAAAGCCAGCGACCTTATTTATACATATCTGAGCTAAAATCTAGGGATTTGTTTTTAGCAAGAGGAATATAGTAATTCAAGTATGTGATTATATTTGTTTAGCCTTTTGCAGTTTCCAAAGTGCTGTTTCATGTCTATCTTCTCTTTAGAGCTTTCCAATGAGTCTAAGATAGATGGAAGAGGTGGTGCTTTTATTCTCATTTCTTTTTCATAAGGAAATAGAGACTCAAAGAGGTGAGATGTTTTGCCTAGAACCACGTGGATAGAACTGGAGGTGAGGCTGGAATCCAGATGTCTTGACACAGTCCGTTTCCACCCCAGCAGCCAACCAACCTGTGAGTTGGGCAAGACACAGAATGGATTGCGGGGGAGTTGTGCCTCTAGCTGATGTTTTAACCACTACAGTGGGTGTACATTCAATGAAATTCGCTTGTTTCCAAGACAACAGGATTCAAATGAAAACCTCAATAGCTCAGGAGGAGGCAGATTCACTGTCATTTCCATCCTTTTGAAGAGCTGCACATTTTGATGGGCAAAGTGCCAGAAATAATTAAATCAAATAGCTCCACAGAGCTCTGATGGAGCAAGAAAGCAGAAGAAAAGAAACATATTTGTATGTATATGAATGTGGGTGGTATTTCTGCTGTGAGTCTTTCAATAGAAATCATGACAATCCAGGAAAATCCAGGGATCAACACTTTATAGAAAAGAACAACAATCTGGAGAGAAAAAAAAGGGAGCACCTCGAAGTGCAGAGATGGGAGGTGAGGGGAGGAAAAGAAGGAAGAGATGGGTAAGGGGGAGGAGCAGTCCTGGCCCCTCAGTCCATTCCCTGATGTCCAGCGGGAGGAGCAGTGGACGAAGCCATCAGATTTTAACTTGCATTCCCTACATTGAGTCAAGTGGCTTGGAGTATTCTGTTTGTTTCTATTTGCTTGTCTTGTGATGCACCCACTGTTGGTCTAATACTCAATTTCTGCTGTGGAGATCAAGAGATTTTGAGTGGAGCAGAGAGAGAATACATTTTTCTGTACTGGCCA
The DNA here is from genome assembly GCF_029289425.2 of Pan paniscus. Classification (NCBI taxonomy): domain Eukaryota; kingdom Metazoa; phylum Chordata; class Mammalia; order Primates; family Hominidae; genus Pan; species Pan paniscus. Next base: position 35,585,335 of record NC_073264.2, on the reverse strand, counting down.
CTTGCCAGATTTTATTACAATTTGTTGTTAACTTATTATGGGATGGAAAGTTGGTCTCTAAGGTATGTGAGAAGGAGGAGGCTTTTTTGATTTCTTCCATTCTGCTCTTCATTCAACATTTATTGAGTGATTATTCCATAGAAGACCCTTCCCTAAGAATTAGGGGTTCAGAAATGAGTAGGACACATGGTTTAATGGGTCATATTTAATGTGCCTACTTGCCTGGTCTTTATAACTAAGTAATGAAAATACTATAACCCTGCTGTGAGTCATAGAGGGATTCTCCACTCTATGGCGCTTTTGCCAGATTCAGTTATTCATGGAGTCAACAAATAATTTCTACTTCTTACTAGGAACCAGGCATTTTGCTAGGTGTTGGTGTTTCAAAAAGTAAACAAAAGCAACATGCATAACAGAGAATTAGTATTCAGAATATGTGAGGAACTCTACAAATCAATAAGGAAAGAGTAAGGCAACAAATGGGTAAATGATATAAATATGGGCTTCACAGAAGAGGAAAACATAAAAGACTAAATAACATTTGACAACTAAGCTAGCGAGGACATGCAAATTGAGATACCACTTATTTTTTACCTATTAGTGTGGCAAAAATGGAAAGTTTATTAATATCAAGTGTTGCTGAGTTGTGGGGAAACAGGCTACTCTTCTGTGCTTCCGGTGGAAATGGTAAAATGATCCCTGATTTTGGGGGTGGGTGCAATTTGATATTACCTCTTAAATGGAAAATGTCCATATCCTATGATCTAGCATTCCCCCATTAGGCATCTGCTCTAGAGAAACTGGCACACAGGCACTGGAGAAAGCAAAGAGGTTCATTGTTGGCATTGAGAACAATTGCAAACAGTGTAAATCTTATCAGAGAGTAGATAGGTAGGAAGTGGTATATTTAGATGGTGAAATATTGCACAGAAATTTGCAGGAAAAAAATTAGAGCTATCCATATCCACATGGATTGATCTAAAAATATATTGTAAAATGAAAAGGGCAAGTTGTAGAGTTATATGTACTCTATGACCATTTATGTGAAAAAGAAACCACAAAAAAATCAATATTGTATCTATTCTATGGCACAGGTAAACAGCCTGGGAAAGATACAGGTCAGATTATAATAGTGATTATCTCTTAGTATTTGGTGGGAAAAAGACTGAAGAGCTCCAAGGGGGAACTTCATCTATCTCTATAATATTATATATTTTAGGCAAATAGATCATGTATAATTTATTTGCTAAGAATTAACTAGAGGGAAACAGTGGACAGTAGGATATGATCCCTATTTTTGAGGAATTTATTGACTAATGATGGCCTTATATATGGGCAAAGCTGGGATTGGAACTCAGGTTTCCAATTATGTAGTGCAACAATTTGTCTCTTAGATGTGCAATAAATGTAACCACCTGTGAAGAATCTACTCTCTGACTTACTTTCTGCAAAGTGATAGCTTTGCCAGTTGGGATAAAGGTCAAGGCATTTTACTTCTTTCTTAGGGGGTGGGGATACATGGAGTTTGCATTAAAATTTTTTTATTAAAATATGAATAGATGCCAAGGATATTTATAATTTTAGTGTAAGGCATACAGAATAACAATACAATGGACACACTGATGAACTCACCACCCAGTTGAAGGAATAGAAGCCTGCTGAATTTTCAAAGAGATACTGGTAAGAATATTTGGACTGTCCCATCAGAGGTGAGATGAAACCTGAAGGGCTTTGTGGTATTCTTTCCCAGTCTACATTAGCATCATTTCCACAATTCCCCAGCAACCAAATAAATTAAACAAATGGCCCTATTTGGAAAATTGAAATCTTCTCCTCTTTGTGTGCTAAATGGCTGAGCAGTGATTTATCTGAGCTGCTCCTAGAGGGTTGGAAGCCACATAAAGGTCTCAGAGTTGTGGCCAGAGGTAAATAGAGTGTCTGAGTGTATTTAGCAAACAATAATGCTAACCACAGAAAATATATAGCATGGAGGAGGCAAACTGTGCATTTGCTCTCTGGGAAGTAATTGAACATTTATAGTTTGGGAATTGCTAGTTCAGAGCTGGAGGAAAGGAGATCTTTATTTCAGTCAATGGAAGAATCAGTGTTGTTTTGGAAGTCTGTGGGGGAACTAAAAGGAATTTACCCATTTAAGTAGCTCATTTTTGAGGTTCCTTAAGTCTTTATATGATAAGGGATTTAAGCAGAAACTAGGTAAGACTGTAACTAAAACGCAGAAAGACATAGAGTTTGAAATAGGGGGAAGGAAGAAAGGGATACAGGCAAGGGGAGAGGAGGGAAAGACAAAGACAGAGGGAAGTTTATTGCCACAGCCTTATCTTCCATGTTTTTTTTTTTTTTTTTTTTTTTTGAGACAGGGTCTTGGCCCATCACCTAGGCTGGAGTGCAGGGGCGCAGTCCTAGCTCACTGCAACCTTAAACTCATGGCTTCAAGTGATCCTCCCTACTTGGCCTCTGAAAGCACTGGGACTACAGGCACGAGCTGCCGTGCCTGGCTCACACCTGTAATCCATGCTCTTCTAAGGCATTGGGGGCCACAGAATTTTACCCACATGAAATCTAAGGCTTTCATGGTACAAAAGCCTCACAGTAACATGGTGTCTTTACCAATTGGCAAATATTTATTTTACATGAAGGGTGGAAAAGTGCTACCCTTCAGTGTAAGAAATCAGAACAAAAAAGTGATGCCTGATGAGTGCCCAGAAACTCTGGGCAACCATCTCCTTCCCAAAGTCCCACTTTCCTCTTTGCAGACAGAGCTGGGAGACCTCAGCTCCTTCCCTCACCACAGCCTGTAGGGTTGCCAGATAGAGCACAGGATATAATATTTGGGACATACTTATACTAAAACATCATTTATTGTTTATCTGAAATTCATATTTAACTGGGTGCTTTTCTATTTTCTAAATCTGGCAACTCTGTGTTTTTGAAATGTGCTGTCTTAGTTCCTCCCCCAGTTTCTTTTCTATTGCTGATCAAGTCAAAAAGCTCTGCATCCCCTTAAGACCCCTGACTGCTGCAGCAGAACATGTGTTAGGTGATGGTTTTCCTTCTTGGTGACGCATAGTCTAATTCTAAGGAGGAAAGGAATATATGTCTCCATTTTTCATCTACTTTAAGGCTTTCTTTTCTCCTTATCTTTGAAGGCTGTCCCACCATTTCAGAGTTTCTGTTGCCTACTAGCCAAGAAGGTCTTTCCCTTCAATGTCTTGATGCAGTGGAGAGATTGGAATGATACCTTTATGGATCTCATTTTGCAAGAATATTTAGGAGTGAGAAATAATTAGAATCTTATCTCTAAGCCCTGCAGTGTCGGGATGGGCATGGCAGGAAGAATCTGTTTTCAGAAAGAACATAATCCTTCTCGTAGCTTATCCCAAACACACCTGCAGTTCAGAAGAAGGGCAGAGCATTTGTTTTATTTTTTACTCTTTCCATTGGACTGTTTTCTCATCCAATCATAGTTAGTCTCAGAGCAAAGCTGGAAAGTCCCATCCACTTTGTTTGCCCTCCTTGTAATTGTAGCCAGGGAGACCTGTTATCTTTCCTGCCCTGGGAAGGCAATAGAGGATCATCACTTCACCCAGAGACGAGGATCTAAGCCAGAGGTTGGCAAACTCAGCCTGTGGGGAAACTCCCATTCACTGCTTGTTTTTGTACAGCTCATGACTGAAGAATGGGCTTAACATTTTAAAATGGTTTAAAAAAATCAAAAGAAGAAAGATAAGTGGCATGTGAAAATTACACAAAACTCAAATTTGTGTCCGTAGTTTGATTGGACCACAGCCACACTCATTCTTTTACATGTTGTCTATGGCTACTTTTGTATTGTAGCACAGTTGAATATTTGCAACAGAGGCCATGTAGCCCACAAAGTCTAAAATATTTACTCTCTGGCCCTTTTCATTAAAAGTTTTCTAACTCCTGATTTAAGCAATCAACTTCTCTTGCTAATAGTGGCTGCCCCTCTACGAATGTAACTTGCAAGTGTATCTACTCTCTAGGTTACAAGACCCCTTCCCACAGGAATGAATCATTTAGAATCCTTTTGGTTGCCAGGGACAGAAAACCCAACTCAAACTGCTGCAGGGGTAGAAAGGTGTGATATCTTTCCTCATCCATCATAAGGGACATAGCCAACACTCTGATAACAAAAGGCAGGTTAGCAAGAAAGAAGCATTACAAATTTATTTAATCAAAGTTTTGTGTGTCTCAGGACCCGTCAGAAATGAAGACCCAAATACCTAGGGAAAAGTGTTATGCTTAGGTTACGTTTATGCTTAGCTTCGATGAAGAATGGACAGCCATGTAGAAATGTGATTGGACAAAAGGGTATGATCTAATGGTAATAGACTAAAGGGGAAACCCAGCAAAGCCTGTCTGCTCGGATTCTTTTGGCCTCTCTGTGTAGCATTCTTCCCCTCCTACCTGGTATGGGACAGGATCCCTCTGGAATGAGAGTCTTCAGGGGAGAAGGGAGGAAAGAGAGAGCGACCTTTCTAGGTTTTATGGCTTACTTTGGGGAAGAGGAATTCTAGTTTCTATGACCTGCCTTGGGGAAAATAAATTCTAGTTCTATGATTTGCTTTCAGGGGAGAAAGAGGGTTGGCAGACAGGAAGACATGAGAAGGTCAGAAAGACCTTGCTTCTGAGGTGCTTCCAGTCTTCTTCAGTTCAAAGTACAGTCATGTGCCACATAATGATGTTTTGATCCGTGACAGACCACACAGACAATGGTGGTCCCATAAGATTATACTGGCCTGAAAAATTTATTTTCTATGTTTAGATACACAAATACCTACCATTGTGTTATTATTGTCTGCAGTATTCAGTACAGTAACATGCTGTATGGGTTTATAGCCTAGGAGCAATAGGCTACACCATATAGCCTAGGTGTGTAGTAGATTATACCATCTAGGTTAGTGTAGGTACACTCTATGATGTTTGCACAATGACGAAATTGCCTAGTGACACATTTCTCAGAATGTATTCTTATAGTTAAGTGACAAGTAATTGTATATATAACAAAATTTTCCATTTTAACTATTTTTTTTTGTTTTTGAGATGGAGTCTTGCTCCGTCTCCCAGGTTGGAGTGCAGTGGTGCGATCTTGGCTCACTGCAACCTCTGCCTCCCAGATTCAAGCAATTCTCCTGCCTCAGTCTCCTGAGTAGCCGGAATTACAGGTGTGTGCCACCATGCCGGCTAATTTTTGTATTTTTAGTAGAGAGGGGGGTTTCACCATGTTGGGCAGGCTAGTCTCGAACTCATGACTTTAGGTGATCTGCCCACCTCAGCCTCCCAAAGTGCTGAGATTACAGGCATGAGCCACATGCCTGGGCCATTTTAACTATTTTTAAGCGTAGATTTCAGTGGCATTAATTACATTCACAGTGTTGTGAAACCATCACCATTGTCTATTTCACTTAGAATGATGTTTTTAAGGTTCATCCAAGTTGTAGTATGTATGAGAACTTTATTCCTTTTTAAAGGAATTTAATTTAAAGGAAATATTATTTCACCTTAAAAGGGTGAAATGGTTAATTTTATTTATCCATTTATCTTTTGATGGACCAGCTAATTGTCTTTTAAGGAAATGAAGAAACAAGGAAAGGCTGGGTACAGTGGCTCAAACCTGTAATCTCAGCACTTTGGGAGGCTGAGTCAGGAGGATCGCTTGAGGCTGGGAGCTTGAGACCAGCCTGGGCAACATAGTGAGACCTTGTCTCTACAAAAATAAAAAAAAAGTAGCCAGGCATGGTGGCATGTGTCTGTAGTACTAGTTTGCAGTAGTCCTAGCTACTCAGAAGGCTGAAGTGGAGGGTTGCTGAAGCCTGGGAGTTCAAGGATGCAGAAAAATAAGGAAAAATGCTGCTATACTCACCCATGTATTTATCACTTATAGAATGTTTCATTTGTTTATGCAGAACTGAATTTCAATCTAGTATTATTTCCTTTCATTCTGGAGAATGTTTAATATTTCTAAATGCAGCTCAAGTATGCTGGGTCCCAATTCTCTAAAATCTGAAAATGTCTTGATTTTTTCCTTCGTTTTGGAAGAATATTTCGTTGGATATGGAATTCTGGGTTTATAGTTTTTCTTTGAGTGCTTTATAAAGATGTGAACCCGTTGTCTTCTGGCTTGCATTGTTTTTGATGATAAATCAATTATAATCTTTATTGTTGTTCTCTTGTATGTAATGCATCTTTTTTCTGTGGCTGCTTTAAAAGTTTTCTCTTTCTTGGCCAGGCACGGTGGCTCATGCCTGTAATCCCAGCACCTTGGGAGGCCAAGGTGGGCGGATCATGAGGTCAGGAGATTGAGACCATCCTGGCTAACACAGTGAAACCCCGTCTCTACTAAAAATACAAAAAATTAGCTGGGCGTGATGGCTGTATTTCATGAGTTTGGGAAACTCAAACAATTTGTACTTTGTATTTTAAAATAAGATGAGGTTGTCAAACTGCGCAGCTCATAGGCCAAATCGGGCCTGTGGCCTGTTTTTATAATGGCCTGCCAGCTAAGAATTATTTATACCTTTTAAAAAGGTTTAAAAACACGAAGAAGAAGAAGATTTGACAGATTTAATGTAGCCCACAAAGTCTAAAATATTTGCTATCTGGCTGTTTACAGAAAAGTTTATTGAGTTTCATAATAAAGGCTGAAGGGGTAGGGATGCCTCTGTCACAGAGGCACTGTAATTCAAGTGCTTACTTCTGCCTTTTGTTGGGTTCAAAGGATGTGCGGTGCGTATCATAGCCTGTTTTTATTTAAGTTAATTTTTTTTAAAGAGACAGGGTCTTGCTCTGTTGCCCAGGCTGGAGAGCAGTGGCATGATCATAGCTCACTGTAGCCTCGAACTCCTGGGCTCAGGAGATCCTCTTGCCTCAACCTCTAGAGTAGCTAGGACTACAGGTATGTAACAACATGACCGGGTATTTTATTTTATTTTATTTTTGTAGAGATGGGGTCTCGCTATGTTGTCTAGGCTGATCTTGAACTCCTGGGCTCAAGCCATCCTTCCACCTTGGCCTTCCAAAGTGCTGGGATTATAGACGTGAGCCACCGTGCCTAGCCCATGCCTGTTTTCGTGCTTGTACACTGCTGTAGAGAGTGATTGTATGTGTGGTGGTACACTGCCTTTCTCTGTTAAAATGGGCATGGCAGCATGGACCTCCCTATGTGGGTCAAATGCATCTGAAGTCCCAGTGTAAGTTCTTGAGAGAGGAGCACCTCTTCAGCTGAGAAAGGCTGGCCAGAGGAGAGCCACCTCGTGCAGAGGCAGAGGGCTGAGCCCAACACGGCCGTCTCAAGGCGGGGCTCTTCTTTCTTTTTATTGCTATTTGTCCTCTTGTGAGGACTTGTGCTAGTGAGAAAACAGAATGAGAATATAATTTTCCTGCTGGGTGATTCTTTGAGTCTTCTCCCAGGCCTTTGGAATACCCGTGTGGGATGGCGGTGTGCTTTATGTTAGGTGCTGGTCCTGAGCAATGCCATTCATTATCTGCGTGGCTTTCAGACTGTCTGTCAGCCTTCTTATGGCAATAAATAAGTTACCGTGGATCTCTAGAGATCGAAAGTCTTCTCTTTTTCTGTAATGGCCTGGTGAAAAGGGGCTGAAAGATAGCTCTCTTCCAGGATTCCTTTATCATCCTACTGTTCCATATTTAAGTGCTATTATCTGGAAGTCATTCTTCTCAGCAATAATTTGAAAGAAAGCTGCTTACAAAGGCATCAAGCAGAGGGGACAACATGGGTGGAATCAAAATGGGAGAGAGATTGAATTCCAGGTTAAATCCCCAGTCTGTCCCTTGAAACTAAGGCACATAGATGAGAATACAAACAGAAAACAGTGGGTAAACATGCTGGAATGTACAGTGAGTAATGGATATTGAAGGATGATCTCACCATGCATGCTAAACAGGTATTTTTATGAGTTTAAGTTTAATTAGCATCTGGAAATTAACAAGGCTAGAAAGAAGGGCAATGTGTTTTTAAGTGATGGCGATGGATAGGTACTATTTGGAGCATATAGATAAATGAAGATTTAATTTGTAATGCATAATGAGCCAGGTGCCTATTAAATAATTTGTTTCTTAAGTTGCTATCACAGAACAAAACAATAGGACCATCCAAGGTCAGGTGATTACTGTTATTACTGTTTTTCTTTGGTTAAGTGTTAAAATCAGTGGTGTAGATGGATATTGATTTATATCGCTCAAGATGGATAATGTGATTTTTTTTCATTGTCATATCTTCTATTTCTTTTTTAAGGATGGGACATAGAATAATTTTTTTGGTCTCACATCTTTTGTAAATCTACCTTAAGCATACAAATATGCGTATATTGGGTTAGAGTAGGCTCTTGGAAGAATGGGAAATGGACTTCTGTATCTTCTATTTTGGTAACTTTTATTATTTAGAGCATTTGGTGTTTTTTTGGTGAACTTTTTGTAGGAGGGCCTGAGAAAGGGACTTTAGCTAGAGTTCAATTTGAAAAAGGATAAAATTCCTCATCTTCTTTGGTCACAAACCATATGAATCTCATTAAAGCATAAATTGAGCTGGCCCCTTGGATCCTAAATGGTGCTGAATTTGGGTCGAAGTCAGGGTGCTGTGGCAGAACCACATGGGTTTGGATTAAAGTCAGAGCTAGTTCCACTAAAGGAGTTTGTTCTGAGGAAGTTAGCCCTTGGGGTTGAGCACAGCATGTGTGTATGCACTGAGCATGTAGATCTTCTACTCATGGACTGAGGGAAGTGACAGGGCAGACTCAATCAGGAGTTAAGTAGCTCAGGAGTTATATGGGGCACCCATGTCTACAGTGGCTCATGGGGAAGAGGGTGCACATTTGTGGCACAGGTCTGTGGAGTAGAATCCACTTCCAGCATCAATCTTGCAGCAAACTGCCTTTCTCCCTCTCCGTTCAACATGGTATACTCTGAGCTGGGGGAAGAGTCATCTTGGCCTGAAGTAGAGGCCAGCGCTGTAATGTCTTTACTTACATTGGGAATAAATTTGCGTTTCTGTTTTATCATTTTCTTTTTCTTATTTATTCTCAAGGAAGTGCATTTTAGCGTGTATGTCTCGGAGCATGTAGGCAGACTGTATGAAACTCAATAACTCATATAGGTCTCTAGGATTGTGGAAGAGTGCATGGAAGGTGATCTAGGGCAGCCTTTCCAAACCTGGCTCTGCAACTAGGCTCCTCCAGGGAGCTTGGAAAAATTCAGATTCCATGCCCCATTCCTGGAAATTCTGATTTAGTCATTCTGAGGACCTAGGAATTGATGTTTCATGAAAAGTAGCCCAGTGGGTTCTGAGGGGTAGCTGGTTTGGGGAACCTCTGAGCCAGTACAACTCCAGCCTGTAGGTGGGAGCACACTTAAATCTTCCTGGTATGTGGAGGCCATAAATGCCAGATGATGCCTAAAATCCTGAGTTTGGACACTAGAACCACTTTGCCATCTTTGGGATTTCATTGTCTCTTTTTGGCCTTTTAAAAACACAAACTCTAGCCTCTTTCTGCTTCTCACACTAGGAAACTTCCACCTGACCCAGGGATCGGGGGTGTCAGTCACTGTGGTTCCCACACTCTGGGACCAGGTTCTGTAACATGCAATTTACTTAAGAGGGAGTGTGAGTAACCCAGACCAGGCCAGGAGTTACACAGCAAGACCTTATGTGGCTTCCTGCACCAGGCTCTGACGTGCCCCAGGGAATCTAGGCAGCTTTCCTGCCAGCCTGAGGTGCTGAGGTCAGTATGATCAAGAATCCATTCTGGAAAAGGAGAAGGCAGGAAGGTGACTGGAAAATGTTGTTTTAAAATGGGTTGGACCCTCACAGAACTCTAGAGGAAAAATACATTTAGTAATTTTGTTTTTTGCCATCATTTCTAAAACTTTATGGTGATGAATTAGGGGCTAGTTTCTAAAGTGGGGATGCTTTTTACTTTTGGGTATTTTGAAATGGGGTCTCTGGAGTACCGAGGCACACAGAGGGAAAGGTGGGGAGCAGACGTCAGCTGCCACTTGGGGAGCACCTGGAATAGGGCCTGGGAGATTTATGTGGTGTTCATGTGTGGTTAAAGCGTGGTAGGGAAGCAGTCCAACTCTTCATTGACAACACTTTGTTTTGAGATAAATTTAAACTAGGCCGTAAAGAGAGTTTCATGTCTATACAAGTGCCTTTCATGAACAATAGTTTCCATCCATTTAATAACGACCTTGGCACTTTCATAAGAAAAGCACATTTCTCAGTCTGTGCCTGGCTTTGCTGAGGAGCGGTCACACTTCCTGTCCCTTTAATCGCTTCTCCTATCTGGGAAGCACCGGGCTCTCCGGAAGACACCTGTTTTCTCGCTGGTTATTTTCAAAACTTGGGTCTCTGCTGGTCCTGAATGGTTGTGAGTGGGGAGAAGGGGCACTGAGGGCCAGGCCTGTCTGTCCTGAGGGACAGAAATCCTGACATGCCTATGAAAGACCCCCACCTCCTCAGTGCTGACCATGAATTCCCAAGGGAAACTGGGCATTGTTTCTATACTTTTTTCTTAGTACAAGTACAAATGACTTGAGTTCATTTTGTGAAACAGGAATTCATAGAGAATTTAAAAAAAGAAGATTTTGAAGAAGAATTAAAATTGGAACTAGAAGAAAAAGAAACAGAGAAGAGGAAAAATAAATCTTACTTAGTTTAGAAAAATCCTACGTGTCATCAGCAGACTAGTACCTGTATTTTAGATTATCCTGGTTGTACCCTGAGTAGGTTTCGTGGTATTTGGTAAAGAGAATGAGGCTTAAATGAGTAAGGAAGAGAATGGCCACGCTTTAGATAAAGGGATCCCATGCTTGTGGGATCTGAGGCCTGGACATTATAAAGGCTGAGGTGAAGGCTGGAGATAGGGTGGCTTCGTGTTAATTTTTGGCCTTTTCCCAGTGCTTGCGTTACAGTTCAGCAGAGGTTACTGATGAAATGGCCTGAGGTAACCTTCAGCAAGGGGTTCCTGGCTGCATCAATCTTTCCTGGCAGCAAGATTCACTTCCCAGCATTGGCAGTTCCCATCTGAATAACTACCCACAAGAGTCTCAGTGGCCTGCACCTCCCATTCCTCTACAAAGGGAGGCTGGTGTGGGACAACAGTGTCCCCCACACACCCAGGATTCATGTAGGCATGGGCATTGCAGAAATCCTGATGGTGCAGGTCTGGGAGGGCAGCAGACAGATGGTGCAGGAAATACTGAGACAATGTCAAACCCAGCCCCTACTCCCTAGTAGCATACTCTCCATGTAAGAATTTACCAAAAAAAAAAAAAAAAAGTCCATAAAAAAGAATTGAGAATGTTTATTCAACTAAGTTAAAAGCAATATGCTCGGGGAGGAGCCAAGATGGCCGAATAGGAACAGCTCCGGTCTACAGCTCCCAGCGTGAGTGACGCAGAAGACGGGTGATTTCTGCATTTCCATCTGAGGTACCGGGTTCATCTCACTAGGGAGTGCCAGACAGTGGGCCCAGGTCAGTGGGTGCACGCACCGTGCGCGAGCCGAAGCAGGGCGAGGCATTGCCTCACCTGAGAAGCGCAAGGGGCCAGGGAGTTCCCTTTCCGAGTCAAAGAAAGGGGTGACGGACGCACCTGGAAAATCGGGTCACTCCCACCCGAATATTGCGCTTTTCAGACCGGCTTAAAAAACGGTGCACCACGAGACTATATCCCACACCTGGCTTGGATGGTCCTACACCCACGGAGTCTCGCTGATTGCTAGCACAGCAGTCTGAGATCAAACTGCAAGGCGGCAGCGAGGCTGGGGGAGGGGCGCCCGCCATTGCCCAGGCTTGATTAGGTAAACAAAGCAGCCGGGAAGCTCGAACTGGGTGGAGCCCACCACAGCTCAAGGAGGCCTGCCTGCCTCTGTAGGCTCCACCTCTGGGGGCAGGGCACAGACAAACAAAAAGACAGCAGTAACCTCTGCAGACTTAAATGTCCCTGTCTGACAGCTTTGAAGAGAGCAGTGGTTCTCCCAGCACACAGCTGGAGATCGAGAATGGGCAGACTGCCTCCTCAAGTGGGTCCCTGACCCCTGACCCCTGAGCAGCCTAACTGGGAGGCACCCCCCAGCAGGGGCACACTGACACCTCACAAGGCAGGGTATTCCAACAGACCTGCAGCTGAGGGTGCTGTCTGTTAGAAGGAAAACTAACAAACAGAAAGGACATCCACACCAAAAACCCATCTGTACATCACCATCATCAAAGACCAAAAGTAGATAAAACCACAAAGATGGGGAAAAAACAGAACAGAAAAAATGGAAACTCTAAAACGCAGAGCGTCTCTCCTCCTCCAAAGGAATGCAGTTCCTCACCAGCAACGGAACAAAGCTGGATGGAGAATGATTTTGACGAGCTGAGAGAAGAAGGCTTCAGATGATCAAATTACTCTGAGCTACGGGAGGACATTCAAACCAAAGGCAAAGAAGTTGAAAACTTTGAAAAAAATTTAGAAGAATGTATAACTAGAATAACCAATACAGAGAAGTCCTTAAAGGAGCTGATGGAGCTGAAAACCAAGTCTCGAGAACTACGTGAAGAATGCAGAAGCCTCAGGAGCCGATGCGATCAACTGGAAGAAAGGGTATCAGCGATGGAAGATGAAATGAATGAAATGAAGCGAGAAGGGAAGTTTAGAGAAAAAAGAATAAAAAGAAATGAGCAAAGCCTCCAAGAAATATGGGACTATGTGAAAAGACCAAATCTACGTCTGATTGGTGTACCTGAAAGTGATGGGGAGAATGGAACCAAGTTGGAAAACACTCTGCAGGAGATTATCCAGGAGAACTTCCCCAATCTAGCAAGGCAGGCCAACGTTCAGATTCAGGAAATACAGAGAACGCCACAAAGATACTCCTCGAGAAGAGCAACTCCAAGACACATAATTGTCAGATTCACCAAAGTTGAAATGAAGGAAAAAATGTTAAGGGCAGCCAGAGAGAAAGGTCGGGTTACCCTCAAAGGGAAGCCCATCAGACTAACAGCGGATCTCTCGGCAGAAACCCTACAAGCCAGAAGAGAGTGGGGGCCAATATTCAACATTCTTAAAGAAAAGAATTTTCAACCCAGAATTTCATATCCAGCCAAACTAAGCTTCATAAGTGAAGGAGAAATAAAATACTTTACAGACAAGCAAATGCTGAGAGATTTTGTTACCACCAGGCCTGCCTTAAAAGAGCTCCTGAAGGAAGCGCTAAACATGGAAAGGAACAACCGGTACCAGCCGCTGCAAAATCATGACAAAATGTAAAGACCATCGAGACTAGGAAGAAACTGCATCAACTAACGAGCAAAATAACCAGCTAACATCATAATGACAGGATCAAATTCACACATAATATTAACTTTAAATGTAAATGGACTAAATTCTCCAATTAAAAGACACAGACTGGCAAATTGGATAAAGAGTCAAGATCCATCAGTGTGCTGTATTCAGGAAACCCATCTCACGTGCAGAGACACACATAGGCTCAAAATAAAAGGATGGAGGAAGATCTACCAAGCAAATGGAAAACAAAAAAAGGCAGGGGTTGCAATCCTAGTATCTGATAAAACAGACTTTAAACCAACAAAGATCAAAAGAGACAAAGAAGGCCATTACATAATGGTAAAGGGATCAATTCAACAAGAAGAGCTAACTATCCTAAATATATATGCACCCAATACAGGAGCACCCAGATTCATAAAGCAAGTCCTGAGTGACCTACAAAGAGACTTAGACTCCCACACATTAATAATGGGAGACTTTAACACCCCACTGTCAACATTAGACAGATCAACGAGACAGAAAGTCAACAAGGATACCCAGGAATTGAACTCAGCTCTGCACCAAGCGGACCTAATAGACATCTACAGAACTCTCCACCCCAAATCAACAGAATATACATTTTTTTCAGCACCACACCACACCTATTCCAAAATTGACCACATACTTGGAAGTAAAGCTCTCCTCAGCAAATGTAAAACAACAGAAATTATAACAAACTATCTCTCAGACAACAGTGCAATCAAACTAGAACTCAGGATTAAGAATCCCACTCACAGCCGCTCAACTACATGGAAACTGAACAACCTGCTCTTGAATGACTACTGGGTGCATAACGAAATGAAGGCAGAAATAAAGATGTTCTTTGAAACCAATGAGAACAAAGACACAACATACCAGAATCTCTGGGATGCATTCAAAGCAGTGTGTAGAGGGAAATTTATAGCACTATATGCCCACAAGAGAAAGCAGGAAAGATCCAAAATTGACTCCCTAACATCACAATTAAAAGAACTAGAAAAGCAAGAGCAAACACATTCAAAAGCTAGCAGAAGGCGAGAAATAACTAAAATCAGAGCAGAACAGAAGGAAATAGAGACACAAAAAACCCTTCAAAAAATCAATGAATCCAGGAGCTGGTTTTTTGAAAGGATCAACAAAATTGATAGACCGCTAGCAAGACTAATAAAGAAAAAAAGAGAGAAGAATCAAATAGACACAATAAAAAATGATAAAGGGGATATCACCACCGATCGCACAGAAATAGAAACTACCATCAGAGAATACTACAAACACCTCTACGCAAATAAACTAGAAAATCTAGAAGAAATGGATAAATTCCTCGTCACATACACTCTCCCAAGACTAAACCAGGAAGAAGTTGAATCTCTGAATAGACCAATAACAGGAGCTGAAATTGTGGCAATAATCAATAGTTTACCAACAAAAAGAGTCCAGGACCAGATGGATTCACAGCCGAATCCTACCAGAGGTACAAGGAGGAACTGGTACCATTCCTTCTGAAACTATTCCAATCAATAGAAAAAGAGGGAATCCTCCCTAACTCATTTTATGAGGCCAGCATCATTCTGATACCAAAGCCGGGCAGAGACACAACCAAAAAAGAGAATTTTAGACCAGTATCCTTGATGAACATTGATGCAAAAATCCTTAATAAAATACTGGCAAACCGAATCCAGCAGCACATCAAAAAGCTTATCCACCATGATCAAGTGGGCTTCATCCCTGGGATGCAAGGCTGGTTCAATATATGCAAATCAATAAATGTAATCCAGCATATAAACAGAGCCAAAGACAAAAACCACATGATTATCTCAATAGATGCAGAAAAAGCCTTTGACAAAATTCAACAACCCTTCATGCTAAAAACTCTCAATAAATTAGGTATTGATGGGACATATTTCAAAATAATAAGAGCTATCTATGACAAACCCACAGCCAATATCATACTGAATGGGCAAAAACTGGAAGCATTCCCTTTGAAAACCAGCACAAGACAGGGATGCCCTCTCTCACCACTCCTATTCAACATAGTGTTGGAAGTTCTGGCCAGGGCAATTAGGCAGGAGAAAGAAATAAAGGGTATTCAGTTAGGAAAAGAGGAAGTCAAATTGTCCCTGTTTGCAGACGACATGATTGTATATCTAGAAAACCCCATTGTCTCAGCCCAAAATCTCCTTAAGCTGATAAGCAACTTCAGCAAAGTCTCAGGATAAAAAATCAATGTACAAAAATCACAAGCATTCTTATACACCAACAACAGACAAACAGAGAGCCAAATCATGAGTGAACTCCCATTCACAATTGCTTCAAAGAGAATAAAATACCTAGGAATCCAACTTACCAGGGATGTGAAAGACCTCTTCAAGGAGAACTACAAACCACTGCTCGAGGAAATAAAAGAGGATACAAACAAATGGAAGAACATTCCATGCTCATGGGTAGGAAGAATCAATATCGTGAAAATGGCCATACTGCCCAAGGTAATTTACAGATTCAATGCCATCCCCATCAAGCTACCAATGACTTTCTTCACAGAATTGGAAAAAACTACTTTAAAGTTCATATGGAACCAAAAAAGAGCCCACATTTCCAAGTCAATCCTAAGCCAAAAGAACAAAGCTGGAGGAATCACACTACCTGACTTCAAACTATACTACAAGGCTACAGTAACCAAAATAGCATGGTACTGGTACCAAAACAGAGATATAGATCAATGGAACAGAACAGAGCCCTCAGAAATAACGCCGCATACCTACAACTATCTGATCTTTGACAAACCTGAGAAAAACAAGCAATGGGGAAAGGATTCCCTATTTAATAAATGGTGCTGGGAAAACTGGCTAGCCATATGTAGGAAGCTGAAACTGGATCCCTTCCTTACACCTTATACAAAAATCAATTCAAGATGGATTAAAGATTTAAACGTTAGACCTAAAACCATAAAAACCCTAGAAGAAAACCTAGGCATTACCATTCAGGACATAGGCATGGGCAAGGACTTCATGTCCAAAATACCAAAAGCAATGGCAACAAAAGCCAAAATTGACAAATGGGATCTAATTAAACTAAAGAGCTTCTGCACAGCAAAAGAAACTACCATCAGAGTGAACAGGCAACCTACAAAATGGGAGAAAATTTTCGCAACCTACTCATCTGACAAAGGGCTAATATCCAGAATCTACAATGAACTCAAACAAATTTACAAGAAAAAAACAAACAACCCCATCAAAAAGTGGGCGAAGGACATGAACAGACACTTCTCAAAAGAAGACATTTATGCAGCCAAAAAACACATGAAAAAATGCTCATCATCACTGGCCATCAGAGAAATGCAAATCAAAACCACTATGAGATACCATCTCACACCAGTTAGAATGGCAATTATTAAAAAGTCAGGAAACAACAGGTGCTGGAGAGGATGCGGAGAAATAGGAACACTTTTACACTGTTGGTGGTACTGTAAACTGGTTCAACCATTGTGGAAGTCAGTGTGGCGATTCCTCAGGGATCTAGAACTAGAAATACCATTTGACCCAGCCATCCCATTACAGGGTATATACCCAAATGACTATAAATCATGCTGCTATAAAGACACATGCACACGTATGTTTATTGCGGCATTATTCACAATAGCAAAGACTTGGAACCAACCCAAATGTCCAACAATGATAGACTGGATTAAGAAAATGTGGCACATATACACCATGGAATACTATGCAGGCATAAAAAATGATGAGTTCATGTCCTTTGTAGGGACATGGATGAAATTGGAAATCATCATTCTCAGTAAACTATCGCAAGAACAAAAAACCAAACACCACATATTCTCACTCATAGGTGGGAATTGAACATTGAGATCACATGGACACAAGAAGGGGAATATCATGCTCTGGGGATTGTGGTGGGGTGGGGGGAGGGGGGAGGGATGGCATTGGGAGATATACCTAATGCTAGACGACGAGTTAGTGGGTGCAGCGCACCAGCATGGCACATGTATACATATGTAACTAACCTGCACAAGGTGCACATGTACCCTAAAACTTAAAGTATAAAAAAAAAAAAAAAAGCAATATGCTCTTAAACAATAACAACAAGATCCACTAGTGATAAAAGTGTCATAGGGCTAATAAGCTAAAATATCCTAAAAAGGAGAGCTTAAAATTCAAAGCTGGGTAATATAATAATAATCATAATACCAATAATGAGCAGGCTGCAACATAAAAAAATACTACGATGCTATTTTTTTCCACAACTCAAAGGTCATTAAGAAGGTGATCTCATTTGTTAGAACATTTGTGAGAGACAAGCATGATTATCCTCATGTTATGGGCAAGGAAATGGAGGCTCAGAAGGACTGAGCTTTTGTTCCTAGCATATTTGCTGCTGAACAGGACTCAGGACTCAAACTTCAGGATGATTCCTTAATGTGTTACAGGAGTCCAGGACTTCACCAGCTTCCTCCACTGTGGCTTTACTCTGTATTGATCTCCAGTGTACCTTAAACCTCTTTCTGAGGATAAACATACTGTATTAACTATGTCATCAAGCTAGCATGGTTGGGGGGACATATAATTTTTGGAGGGTTATAAAACAGTATTTTTGATATGATTCCATTTTTATAAAACCAAATATATACATGAAAAATGATATCTACTAATTTGTTAACTGGTTATTTCTGATATGTATAGTTATGGCTTATTGTTACATTTTTTAATTCCCTTGTAAATTATAGAAATGAGTATGCATTGTTTTTTGTATTAAATAAAATAAACTCCTAAATAGTAAAACAAAGGAAAATGTTCTGATATTTTGAAAAAACTTTCTGATTTATCTTTAGTGAATTAAACCTGTTTTTTCATGAAATAAAACATTTTGCTATTCAGTGTTAGAAAATTCAATTTGAATATCAGTTTATATTTTATAATTTCTGTGTATGTTATACATACTATTTTGTAACTTATAATTTCTTTAATCAGTTCCCTACTGTTGAACAGCTATATTTTCTAACTTACTGTTATTACAGGCTGCTTAGAATAAAAACAAATGGCTAAAATTAAAAGTACACACCCCCTTCCCATTCTGGAATATAGGCAAAAATTGTTTCTAGATTTTATTTCTAACCAAGTTATTTTTTTGACCAGATTGTTATGTTAACCAAGGAAAAGAAAGAAACTC
This sequence comes from Pan paniscus, assembly GCF_029289425.2. Taxonomy (NCBI): domain Eukaryota; kingdom Metazoa; phylum Chordata; class Mammalia; order Primates; family Hominidae; genus Pan; species Pan paniscus. The sequence continues at coordinate 35,566,807 of NC_073264.2, read as the reverse complement.
ACATATGTTAAGTACTTACAGCCATCTTTGTAAGCCAACAAATCTTTATAACATTTCTTATTTTTGTATCTTAGTAGATTTTAAAATGAGAAATGAATTCAAATTCCAATAGGAGAGAAATCTCTTTTATATGGATATTCTTACTTACTATAGGGATGATCAAACACAACAATAGATGATTTTACAGAATCTTTAAATGGAATGGATGAAGAAACTTGTTTTTTTGGAGGGTGAGGAGGAGATTATCTGTTCTTCACATGCCTGGTCTCTTCTGGAAAGAGCTGTTCTATTTCTTGTTGAGTGCTTCTGTAGAGCAACAGAACAGTTTCATTCTCATCAGGAAGTTTCTGAGAACCAAGTGTCAAAGAATAATTATGTTTTTTATTCAGCAAATATTTACTTTATTTCTGGTACTGGGGATTCAAAGATGAATCAATTCAAAGATGTCTCCTTTGTGACATCTTACAGAAATCCTCCAGGTTCCCACAGGTCATTTTTATTCCTCTATACAGCACTCACCACATGATTTCACAATTATTTGTTCATAGGTTGGTCCCATGCAGTAGATGGTGAGCCTCCCTAAGGAAGGCCCTAAAAAGTGCTTAATGTTTATTGAATAAATGAATGAATGAATGAGCTGGCACATGAAAAGTGATTAACACTCTGTCATACAAAAAATGGAGAGAAAGGAAAGGAAAAGGCCAGAGTAAATAGTTTATGGAGATGAAACAATGGCTCTGGGACCTGATGCTTGTCATGCCTGCCCCCATGTTCAGGAGTCTTACTGTTGCCCAGGTTGGAGTGCAGTGGCATGATCTTGGCTCGCTGCAACCTCCAGCTCCTGCGTTCAAGTGATTCTCCTACCTCAGCTTCCTGAGTAGCTGGGATTACAGGCACACAGCACCACACCCAGCTAATTTTTGTGATTTTAGTAGAGACGGGGTTTTGCTGTGTTGGCCAGGCTAGTCTTGAACTCCTAGCCTCAAGTTATCCGTCCACCTCAGCCTCCCAAAGTGCTGGGATTACAGGCATGAGCCACCAGGCCTGGCCGGCAATTATCCTTTGATACGTGTCCTCCCTTTCTTCCACAATAATAGAAACCCAGTTTTTTGTTTTAGCACAGAGATGCCCTCAGTAAAGCTATGGTGGACTGCTGGTTCCATTAGTCCTGGACCATTAGTTCTGTCTAATGGATATTAGTGAATGTGGTGAGTGCAGCTTACAGGAGATGTCCTTAAAGGGACTCTTTAAGTGTGTGCTTTTGTTGTTCCTTTTCTTCTTCCTCTTGGTAGGAGTACAGATGTGATAGCTTATCTCCAGCAGCCATTGCGGGCCATGAGGTAAACTTGAGAATGGAAGCTGCTTGCAGGGAAACAGCAAGATAGGAGAACCCTGGTTCCCTGAGAGTGTGGCACCCCATTTCAGATCTGGACTAACCAATCTCTATACTTTTTTGAAAGTGAAAGAGAAATAAACTAATTTGCTTAAATTATACTTGTTTTAGATTATTTCATTACAGCAGAACACAATTTTACTTAATACAGCAACTGTGAGTTGAGGGGAATATTTTGGTGATTTCCTTCAAATAGGCGGACCACAGGTCTGTCTTTGAGAAGAGTGCCTAGACCTAGCATGTGTATACCCTGAACCCAGCACTTCCCCTGGGAGCTTGACTTATAGCACAGTGTCAACTGGAAGCCTGAGCCCCAACCAGAAGTGTGTGGCTCAGATTACGGTGAGGTCTTTAGTCAGGGAGGAACATAGCATAGGGGAGACAGCATGGGCTTGAGGTCAGAAAGAGTTGGGTTAAAACACTGCAACTGCCAACAATTTGTGTAATTTGAACTTTGGTTTCTGTGGTTGTGAGGATTAATCAGATATCAGATACTGAGAATATATCAGTAACTGACACACAATAGGCACTGAAGGTATAGCTATTATTATTAAAATATATTAGGTACTAATAGGGCCTTATGTATACATGTACCAAGGCTCATAAAAGTCTTGCTTCCATGATTAATAGCAAGTCATTTATTAATGCTATCTAAATGAATCCGCATAGATAGAAATCTAGGAGCTAAAAACAAAACCTCCTGGTATAAAAACTTCTTTCAACATACAAGATATTTTTGGTCAACAGTAACTGTAAAGTGATGGCTTCTCTCTTTTTTAAGCAACTCAAAATAAATATCTATCACTGAATGAGACTTTAAATGACTATATTGGGTCAGGATTCTTAATCTCAGAAAACAGAATTATGAAGGCTAATTTTAGCAGAAAGGTATTTGTCATGGGGTATTAGTAGCTTTTGGAAATTCCAGGAAGACCAGAGAACCAAGGTTGGACGGTATCCAGCCAGGAGCAATGCAGCTCAAAGAGGCTCCAACCATATCAGGTAATGGGGCTTCCAGAAACCCGATTAGAGCCTCTGCTCATCACTTGGCACCTATGAGCTGAGAACTGGGGACAAGAATCTCAGCCTCAGCTACTGCAGAAGAACAGAGCCTTAGCAGTCACACTGACCTGTCTGCCTTGTGTCACCATCCCCCACATGGCTCATTTAGGTCCTTAAAGTCTTATGTCATGCTTGGTAGAATGTAGGTCATTCAAAGCACTCAGGGGAAAGTAAAATGTAGCTTCGAAGCTTTCCAGGCTATAGGACAAGAGAGGTCTTAGCTTGGGTTCCCCTAGAATGCAGAGCCTGAGACAAGGGTTTGAATATGGATAGTTTATTTGGGGAAGTCATCCCAAAGTTGACTTTGGGCATTAGGAAGAACTTTAGGCCAGAGATGATGGCATTACTGTAGCTTAAATTTGGCAAGTTTAAGTTTTCCTACCATCAATGGCAATAAAGCCTCAAGAACTATATACAGTTTTGTATGGAAATGAATTCAACTGAGCTGTGAGGATTAACTGTAAAAACCAGACCTGCCACGTGTTGGAGATGGGGAGAGCAGTTAGGGGGCTATTGTAATAGTCGTACAAGAGAATATAGAGCCTGAGATAGAACAGGGACTGTGAGAAGCAAAAGAATGAGACACATAGGATCTAACTGAAGAACCTTAATGATGAACCGCATCTGGAGGAGGAGGAGGATGAGGATAGTTTGAGATAGTACCGCACGTCTGGCCTTGGTGCTTGGGAGATTGGCAGTGTCTTCCACTGAGATCAGGAATACTGGAGAAGGGAGAGATATGGGGAGGGTGATGAGTTCATTTTGCATATGCTGAGCTAGGTAGGGGTGCCTGTGTACAGTAGGTCATCAGGAATGTGGGTCTGGAGTCAGGAGAGGGGGCATGGCTGGAGATATAGATTTAAGAATCTTAAGCATTTAGGAGGAGGATGAAGGAAAAGGAACTGGCAAAGTACACTGAGAATCTCACTACCTGCCCCCACCCCCCATTCTTGCTAGATCAGACCAGTTTGTCATTTGCAAGTTCCTTGCAAGAGGTCTTAGGCATACAACCTGCTGCTTCTCCTCCTGGGTGCTGGCTTTGCCAATTCTGACTCCCTTGAGGTTCTGCCTCTCAGAGGGATGTGGTGTCTGCAGCTCCTTCTAATTCCTCTAGGTCCCTGAAGACAAGAAACCAGCCCCTCTTATTTACTGTTGATTTTTGAAATAAATTTTACTTCTCATCACTACTGCCTAATATAATGGGAATAATAAAACTAACAAACCCATAAGATTTAGAGAATCTTGAAACATTTGGCCGGGTGCAATGGCTCACGCCTGTAATCCCAGCACTTTGGGAGGCCGAGGTGGGCGGATCACGAGGTCAGGAGATCGAGACCATGGTGAAACCCCGTCTCTACTAAAAATACAAAAATTAGCTGGGTGTGGTGGCGGGCGCATGTAGTCCCAGCTACTCGGGAGGCTGAGGCAGGAGAGTGGCGTGAACCCGGGAGGAGGAGCTTGTAGTGAGGGAGCCGAGATCGCGCCACTGCACTCCAGCCTGGACGACAGAGCGAGACTCCGTCTCAAAAAAAAAAAAAAAAAAAAAAAAGAAAAAAAAAGGAAAAAGAATCTTGAAACATTTATATAGTTTTGATTCCCACTCTGTTCCTGACTCCTTTCCTGAGATAGTGGCTAGAATTTGCCTTGAATCCCTGCTTTCATTCCTGAGGTAGACAGTATTAATCCTTCTCTCTTCTTCTAAGTCCCTCTTCTCAGGGGAAGGACAGAACTCTATAATAACCCACTTTATGGTGTCCATCTATACATCTATTAGACAAAAAGATATATGTCTCTTATTCCTATATAGGTAATTTGTAGGCTCAAGAAACTCCAAACCCAGTTCCACATACATTCTCTTGATTTCTGCTCAGCGTAGGAACAGGACTGACTCTGAGTGGTGTCACCAAAGCCATGGATCAAGGGGGCATCAAGACAGAGTTAGTTGTCAACTGCTGTATGGAGATTGATTAAGGTGAACACAGAGAAGAGGCTGTTAAAATTGGCAGCCATATAGTGACTGGTAATCCCTGAGGAAGTGGCTTCAGAAGAGTGATGGAATTTGGTATGCTCATCCAGCTTACATTTAGGCAAGTTAATACCTTCAAGAATAACTGAAACCATTGATAAGTTATCCCTTCCCAAGATCATGTTGACAGTGAACCTCTAAGTAAGAAAATATCTCATTTTCTGTGGACAATACAAGCATCATATGTATGTGTGTATGTTGTGTGTGTAAGGATAAGGACAGATCCAAATTGGATCACCATTCTGTAATCACAAGGAACAAAAGGGAATCCATGGGAACTCAGGAAGTATTTACATAGTGTCTAAAGCAGAAAAATATGTGCATTGAAATGGTAATACGGCTTCTGCTGGCATATCTGGAAGCAAAGTGCTTTTCTTCCTCATACAGGTGGCTGTTATATGTGATGAAGCCTCTCTTTACCATCATAACTTTAACTTTGAAAGGATGTAACTACTGCGCAAGTTGTCTGCTGAAGGAATCACAATATATACCAATTTCACTGAAATCCACTTACAAATCTCTTCTGACAAGTGGCCATTGGTGTTTTATGTGCCTCACTGGAAGAACATTGCAAGCTTTTAATTAATTATTTATTTATAGCTTTTTATTATAGATTCAGGGGGTACATGTGCAGGTTTGTTACATGAGTATATTGTGTAATGGTGGAGTTTGGGCTTCAAGTGAACCCATCACCCAAATAGTGAACATAGTACCCAGGAGGTGGTTTTTCAACTTTCCCCCCTTCTCCTTTCCTCCCTTCTTTTGGAGTCCCCTGTGTCTTTTGTTTCCATCTGTTCCACTGTTTAGCTCTCACTTTTTTCTGCTTCTGCGTTATTTCATTTAGGATAATGGCCTCTAGCTGCATCCATGTAACTGCAAAGGACATGATTTTGTTCTTTTTTAATGGCTGTGTAGTATTCCATGGTGCATACGTACTACATTTTCTTTATCCAGTCCACCACTCATGGACAATTAGGTTGATTCCATGACTTTGCTATTGTGAATAGTGCTGCAATAAACATATGAGTCATGCTTTTTTTTTAAAGAAAAATTATGATTTGTTCAAATCTTATTTAAATGTTCAACAGAAAAAACTGAAATCCAATTTAATAAATAGTTTAAAAGCAATGGAAATTTACTGGGCTAATTCATGGGAAATTTCAAGCAATTCAGTGTAGAATAATCTTAACATCAAAGGCAAGAAGATACAGTGGGAGGTGGGGAGAACCTGGATTGGAGAGACAGACAACCTTCATTTTCAGGGGCACCACTCCCTGGTACACATCATATTGTGTGCCTGATCTTGTGTCTCTGAAAGCTCTGTTTCTTTCTTTCCATAGATGGTTTTCTCTTCATTATTCCAAGGGAAATCTTTCTAAACATGAAATCTTTCTAAACTCCCTTCCTTTCTGCCTGCTGCCTTCCATTTAGGCTCTTTCCTCTGGAAAAATAAGATGCCAAGAGGAAGCAAACAGGTAGAACTGGCTTAGAAGAAGGCCCAATAAAACCTGAAGGAGCTGGACATGGGCCTTAAGGAGAAGTCAGAGGAGGAAATATTTAAGGTAAAGAGAGAAGCCTCAGGAGGCATTTATTACTTTCTTTCCATAAGTTGTAAACAGCTATTCATGGGATTTCACAATGCTCTGAAGCCCTAACCCTCAGAGCAAGCTGAGCACGACAGAAGAGGCAAGTATGTATGGGTCTGAGTATTTGACACCTCAAATATAAGCTCATAAATAGTATGCAAAAGAAAAACTTATAAGATGAAAAATGGACCTTTTCCAAAGAAGAGGTTTCTTCTTTTTTCCTTGCTTGTGTCACTCTTTCCTTTCGTCCCTACCCCCTCCTTTTTTTTTTGTAACCAGGTTTTTATTGCACACACTAGATACCAGGCACTCTCCTAGGTACTGAGAGTGTAAAGATGGTTGCGTTTGAGGCCCGCAGCTACCCCACAGCATGATGGTACCAGCACAGAGATAAGTACACATTGCTGTAGCCACTCAGGTCATCTAGTTCAGAACTAAATTGGTGCAAGGCAAGACTTGAGGTGAGATCTGAGTTGTGAGTAGTTGCAAGGGTAATGAAGAGTAGGGGGAAGAAGTGCATGAGGGGAATAAGGGATGAGAAGGAGGCTGGGAAAGTTCCTAAGTTCTTGGCTTGCTCATCTGGGTAGGTGGTAGATATAACAGAAGAAATAGTTTCAGGAAAAAAGATAATCAATTTGGTATTAGATATATTGAGTTTAAGGTATAGTAAGACATTTTAGTGGCTGTAAAATTGGCTATTGTATATTCTAGTCTGAAGCACAGGGGGATGTTTGGTCTAAATGTATGTTTCTGGATATATATTATCATACTTATTAATTATGATGGAATAATAATAAATACTAATATGGCAGAATAAGCCTCTCTGTCTTCTTTACCTTCTTTGTCCCTTCTGACCTTCACCCTAGATGCAGAGAATCTTATAGTATGAACAAACATCAAACTATGCCGAGAGAGGCAGTCATTATTAGCTAGAGATAGGTTTATGGGACCTGCTTCTATGGAGGGTGCTAGAAAGGTGCCTACCAAGGAGAGAGCTGGCAACAGTCCATGCCACATAGGGTGATGCTGGCAGGGTGGAGCTGGGACCCTGATAGAGGACAGAGGTGTAGAAAGGAAAGAAAACTTCAGACTCGGCAAAGAAGAACATCCTATGATCCCACCCAAGGCAGACTCTGTCTGGACTAGAAGGAAAGCTGAGGAAGAAAGAGTGGCTATGCACCATCTTCTAGTCTCAGTGATCTACTAGTAGTGAGGTTGTATTATTTCTGGTAATGAGCTATACATGTTTAGCTTTCCAGATGTTCTGGAGCTCATTGCAAGATAATAATAATAATAGATAACACTTACTAGGCTAATTATTAGTGCTTTTCCAAGCATTATGCTAATTGTTTACATGGATCACCACACTTGATCCTCACAATAACCTTCCGACATAGGTATTATCACTCCCATTTTACAGATGGGGAAGCTGAGACTTAAGAGGGTAAAAGAGTAAAAACAGCTAGTAAGTGATGCAAGAAGGAATTCAAACTCAGCCTCCACATCTTTAACCATTGCACTCTGCTGAAGGTCGCAGGATAAAGGTTGGCTATGGTGGCTCAGGGAGCCTGCAGAGGGAACAGAGCAGAACTGTGAAGAAGGGGGTTAAGAAACAATGGCCTTCAAAAGTGAGTGGGAAAAGAAGAGCCCCCACAGGAGATGGAGAAGGAAAAGAAAATCAGAAAGGATAGGTGTCATGGCAGCCAAGGAAATGAGGTTTTGCCAGGAAGGGAATAATTGGCAGCCAATACTGCAGAGAGGTCAAGTAGGATGAGCACAGAAACCTGCCCATGGAATGTGGCAGAATGATAGCCATTGGCCTTGGCAGTCTTAGCCAAAGCCAGATTGGGGTTGGTTAAGGAGAGAATGGGAAGGAAGCAGGTAGAAGCACAAAGAGCTGACCATTCCATGTGAAAGTTTGGCTGTGAAGAGGAGGAAGGAATGGGGCTGGAGGAGAATGCCAAGTCAAGAGTCCTTATCACCTTAGTATGAAGAGGCTTGTGATTGTTTACATGTCGATTGAGTAAAGGAGAGATTGTTGGCACAGGACAGAAAGAGGGTGATTGTTGGAGGGACAGAGAGACAGAGATAAAGACAGAGAGACAGACAGACAGACAGACAGACAGAGAAGCCTCAGAGCCCAGGAGAGGAAGAGCTGTGGCTAAAGCCGGAGCCTTCCATTGCTGAGACAGACAGAGGCAGGTAAGGTTGCAGATGGCCCAACAGGAATGTGAGGCTTCATGCCTGGTGCTCTGTGAAGAAGGAGGCAAAGCTATCTGTTGAGAGTGAGGGTGAAGGAGGTGGGATTGGGGTGGGTTGAGGACAAAGTGAAAGTTTGCTGGCTAAGGTTGAAGGTTATGGATTTTAGTAGCAGCTCAAGCGCGGGACTCCTCCTATCATTAGACACTTAGTCAAAATTTTTGCTATCACAAACAAAACAGAGAAGGAATGATTGGCTAAAAATGAACCTGAATTTTTAAAGCAAAACAAAATCATAATGATTCTCAAGAAGAGACCCAGGGAGGGCAGCTTCAGAGTTAGTAATATTTGAAGAAAAATATCGGTAACTTGTGTCAATATTTTTCAATCAAATTTTTGTATCAACTACATTCTTTCATTTTGACAAATTTACTTTTGGTCAAATTGCTTTCTACCAAATTAACCTTTGATTAAGTTCCTTGCAGTTGGGTTTTACAGGACGGATGCAAAGTTTGGACAAATAAATAAGAGAGCTTATTGGCTCATCATATATATCTTACTCAAATTTAATCTTTTAAACCACAGTACTTACTTTTTGGTGTGAGGTAGAAGTATTTTGACAGTTGAAAAAGTGAAAACTTTAGGTAACTGTTTAGGTAGCTATTTCTTATTTAGAATCAGAAGTGCCAGTTTACCCATCCAGATAGCTCAGAGACATCAGCATCACAAAATTGTGAATTGTTCAGTGGGTCTGATTTCTAGAAATTTCCCAGAGCTCCCAAACTCAGTGTGAGAAATACCATTGCAAGTAAATTATCTATATTCTAAAATTTGAACAGCACATAATTCCACCAGCAAATAAAAAGAGATAAAAACATAATCACAAATGATACTAAAATATCAAATTTTAGTAAACTTTAGGGACTTCTAAAATAGCAATTTTTTTTTTTTGAGTCTCCCTCTGTCACCCAGGCTGGAGTGCAGTAGTGCCATCTCGACTCATTGCAACCTCCTCCTCCTGGGTTCAAGCAATTCTCCTGCCCAGCCTCCTGAGTAGCTGGGATTACAGGTGCCTGCCACCACACTCAGCTAATTTTTGTATTTTTAGTAGAGATGGGGTTTCACCATGTTGGTCAGACTGGTCTTCAACTCCTGACCTTAAGTGATCCACTCACCTTGGCCTCCCAAAGTGCTGGGATTACAGGTGTGAGCCACTGTGCCCGGCCAATAGAAATTGTTTAAATGATTTCTTTTTTTTTGAAATTCAGTTCATAAGAATGGTGGCTAAGTTAGGGCAGGAACAAGCTTATAAAATTTTCTGTTTCCTGGAATTTGTTATATAAGCCCAATTAGCTTATACTTTATTTCTTTTCATACCCCCTACCCTGCCCCAAACTAGCAGAAAAATCACAGGAAACAGAAATCAAATACAAGTACATAGCCCATGTATCCATGGGCAAGAGTTAAGCCCCTAGTTCATAGTGCTTCCTAGGATGATGTATAAAGCCCACATAAAGTCCAGAACCTCCTGGATGGTGGTAGAGGCATCTCAGGCGGTAGCCCACCAAGGAGGAAGCAGTAGCTCTTGCTGCCACCATCCACTCTAGTTTAGACTGAGGGCCCCTCTTCTGAGTCATCCAGTCTTTGATTTTGAGTAAGTCTAAACAATTTTAAAAAATCATCCTTTGCTTGTCTTCTACCTCTTACCCAGCTACTTGAGTTATCTGTTAATCTAGTTTTCTCTAAATCAGAATCATCTGCCCTTTGCTGGAGGGATCCAGACATCACTTTTGTTTACCTACTCGCAATGTTGCATATACAGGAAAGACTTCAGCAGAATTACTCAAATATGCTGCACACAGGGGTGGGCTTAGTGGGAGGCAAGGGTGGGAACAAAGGGACTCTAGAAGGATGGGGGCCCACGGAGGCTTCTAGGAGCCCAGGCAAGGCTCATTCTCTGTTCTTCCCCCATCCCCTGCAGTCTTTCTGCTTCACATATTTGTATCCTTCAAAGAGCCTCCTTTGGCTTAAAATGGAAGCAGGATGTGCACTTTCCACTACTACTTAAGATTTGTTTAAAGGTTTTATTTTGGAAATTTCCTCTCCATGTCTCTATATTCTTTTATTTAAAGAATCTGTTCTAAACATTCAGAGAGTTTTATTTTTAAATCAAAGAGTGTGTGGCAATCACAGCCTTTGTGCCCATATTTAATACCAGCAGGGTTCAAATAAATTTCCTTAACAGCAGTTTTTATTTAAACTTATTACCCTGACCTGATTATCTTCTGCTTTGCATCTTGGCAATTTCTGCCTTAAGTCCTAGCTAGAAACCTCTATTTGAAGGCAATAATTTTCTTTATAAATTTTCCATAATATTTCATTTATCATAGTTTGTTGCTATAAACACCCCTGTCCTGGCCCTTATATTTACTATTCTTTGAGCATCTGGGCCAGCAGAGTAGCAATTGTGTTGTTAATAAGAGTGGCGTGAGATTAAATGTAGTGGACACCGTGGGCCTCAGGACTTTTTAGTGATGATGCTAACTATTTCTTAGCAAGTGGGACCCAGCTCAACATTGTGCGTTGTGACTGCAAGGAAGCATTTGAATTATGTTTCCCCTGGGCAAGGGTGAAAAGTCAAAGTGAGATTGATATTGGATTCTCTACCTTTATTTTTTTCCCCATTGAGTGTGAATCAGCCATCGATTTCAAGTGAGCATTTTTCTTATAAAAAATTCTGCAAGGCAATTCCATCACTTGAGGTCTTTAAAATTGTCCTTCTCTCATTACCAAACAAATTATTTGACAAATAGTATAGGGCAAACCCAGCATTCAACAACTACCCCAAAATATTGCATGTCACGAATTAAACTAGCTGTTGAGATAGATACAAACAGCATAAGGTTCTTGTTCACAAGGAGCTAACTGTTTTTTGGAGATGGCAAATATGTTTTAAGTGCTGTAGTCATATTAACTCTGCTAAGGGTTCCCCACAGTCTTCACAATGGTGGTGGTATTTTAGTAGGTTAGGGATGACAGCATGACTAGGAGTTTGGTTATCAATGGGAAAAATTGTGTTTGAATCTTGGTAAGATCTGTTCATTCAATTAATAAGAAGCCTTGTAATATTCCAGGTTAATTGCTTAAAATGGATAGAGCCAGATTGCAGGGTATATAGACACTTATTAGATTATCTTCCCTAATATATCCTAATATAATCTATATTGCATCCCCATTCTCTGGTTACTGATCTCCTCTCTGCAACCACGTGGGCCTCATGGCAGCCATATTTTGCACAGAACCCTGGAGCTCTGGATGCTCTTGACTGGACCAGAGCTGGCTGTGATCAAGCTCGGGTCAAGAGACTTTTCCCTGGTTCTGGCCATATAGATTGGTTTATGAGTAAACACCTGACCCAAGTTCCCCAGTCAGAGTCTCACGCAGATAATTAGGTCTGGGGGAGGGAGAGAAAGAGTGTGAGTCAGAGCAAGTGAGAGATGCACTATAGATAAAAATGGACTTAAAGGGGATCACTGATGGAAGCTGTAAGCTTCCGGGAGAAATCACAGAAAAGAATCTTTGTGACCTTGGATCAGACAAAGATTTCTTTGATTGGACACAATATGTAGGAAACATAAGAGAAAAAATGGATAAATTTAGACTTCACAAAAATTAAAAACTGCTTTTTAAAATGTACTGTTAAGAAAATAAAAAAGACAAGCCACAGTCTGGGAGAAGATATTTGCAAAACACGTATTTGATAAGTGACTTATATCTAGAACATGGGAACACTCTTACAACTCAAGAAGAAAACAAAGAACCCTCCAAAAACTGACCAAGGAATTACACTCCTTACCAAACAAGAGATATGTATGGCAAAGAAACACATGAGAAGATTCTAAACATTATTTATTAAGACAATACAATGAGATACCACTAGAATGCCTATTAGAATGACTAAAATTAAAAAGACTGACCATACCGACTGTTTGAGAGGGTGTGAAGCAGTATATATTACTAACGAAACACAAAATGGTACAGCCACTTTGGAAAACAAAGCCACTTTGAGTTTCTTATAAAGTTAAACACACACTTAAAATGTGACTCAGCAATCCCATGTCTAAGTATTTACCCAAGAGAAATGAAAACATAAACATATGTCCACACAAAGACCTGTACCTGAACGCCCATAGCAGCTTAATTCACAGTAGCCCCAAACTGGAAACAATCCAAATGTCCATCAACAATGGATAAACCAATCGTGGTGTATTTACACAATGTAACATTACTGAGCAACAAAAAGGAACTAACCACCAGTACTCATAACAGGAAAATGGATATATCTCTAAAACATTATGTTGATTAAGAAAAGTCATACTACATGCTGTTATGATTTTATTTATATGAAATTCTAGAAAAGTCAAAGTGCTACTAATGGAAAACAGATTCCAGAGCTGAAAGTTGGGGAAAGAGATGAACTGATAAGAGCACAAAGGATTTTTGGGATGATAGAAATCTTACATTTTAATTGTGGTGGTGGTTGCATGACTGTATACATTTGCCAAAACTCATGGATTATACACTTGACAAAGAGTCCATTTTATTGCATATAAATGACATTCCATTAAAACTGACCAAAAAATGAGTGTGTGCTGGGGGGGCGCAGGAGCCTCAGAACATAAACCCTGGGGGCTGGTAGGACTCTGTCTTCTGCCATACGAATAGCAAAGTAGAAAAGTCTGGCCTGCAAAGAGTAGAAGATGAAGTGGATGTACAGAAAAAGCCAAAGTAGAATGTGGAGAGAGATTTCCAAAGCTACTGGAATCCTTGGTTGCAGTACATACCTGGGGTCCAGCTGTATTCCTGCCCTGAGTTCCATGAATCCCTTAAAATAGAGTCTCCCTTTTTGGCCTAAGCTGTCTCAGTGGATTTCTGTCACTTGAAATCAAAGGAGTTCCAATTAATAAGGAAATGAGCACCTCTGCAGAGCATTTCCCATGGGTGCAGTCTTCAGCAGCAGAGAATTTCTTGGTACTTTCCATGAGGAACATGTGTTCTGGAAACTATTCTCGTTTGGAATTCCTGAGAATAGTAGAAAGGACATTGTGTTGGGGTTTGGACCCTGAATTCTAGGCCTGTCTCCATGACACATGAGCTATATGCAGTCTTGGGCAAAACTCCTTGTCTCACTGGACTTCCACTTTCTCATATGTAAAAGGGAGAATGAAGCTAGACACACAGCTTGTGAACTTTTCATTCAAATTAGACAAATAACCCAATATATAAAACAGGTCCAAGCGGAGCTGCTCTGGCTGATGTGGAGAGAAGCCTCAGCCTACCTACTTGGAGGTCAGGAGTGCAGCAGAAATAGTTGATACGAATGGTTTGTTGTGTTTGAAGATTAAAGAGTGAGAAGCCATCTGCATTGGTTGGAATATAAATATAGAGACTAAGAATGGAAGCATACCTTTAAGATGATGGCAGAGAAAGCCTGACCTAAAAATAAATGTTTGGAGCTGAAGTATAAGCTGGAGGACTGAGCGTACCCAGAGCAAACCCCTCTGTTATCCTTCGTCCTAGAGCTTCGTGTCTTTTCTGCATAGCACTTAGTGTTCAACTCCTAAAAGAGGCATTAGCTCCATGAAGGCAGAAACCAGATCTGTCTTGTTGACCAATTCTTTCATGCTTTCAAATTCGCCCAGTTCACCCCAAAGTTCATGACAGCATCATGTCATCAACAGTTCACTTAAGGAGCCATGACTCTTGTACCTATAGGAAGCCCCTTCCTCTCAGGAGCACCAAACAGTTGCTGTCAACTTCTCCTCCTCTTCCCAGCGGTCACCAGTCTAAGATATGGGATGAGGAGGGAGAAACAACCGTGCTGTCTAGAGAGCCATCAGGGGCTTTCTATTTTAATTAATTAATTAATTACCATGGTCTGTCCCTCCCCAGCTTCATGTGAAAATGGAGCTGCTGGGTGGATTGAAAATCTATTAAAACCCAACTGTGGCAGAGATGGCTCACCGTCCACTAAAAGTTTGCGCTCCTCCTTCCGTGATGTGCCTGCGAAGCAGCTGCCCAGCCAAGGATTACATTCCCTAGCACCCCTTGCTTTTCTGTGTGATTCTGTAACAAATCCTTACAGATGAAATGTGAACAAGGCGATGTGTGTCACCTACAGATCGTGTTTGTCATTTGCCCTCAGATCCTTTTCCTTGCCCATCACCTGCTCTGCTCATTCTGTAGGGACTCTGTCCCTGCCAACCACAATTTTCCAGGCTTCCTTCCCTAGCTTTGGCTAGGTTTGGCCAGTGGGTGGGTTGGCCGGAGACTGGAGGAAGGGAGGAAGGGAGGAAGGGAGAAGCTAGGATATTTTAGCTTTGATCTCTTTGCTTCTGGTGACATATTTGTGGTCTCAGCTCTTAAGTAACAGCCCCTTCTTTCATCGTCTCAGTTGCCCAGCAGCCCTCTCTGGTTCAGAGGAGTGAGTCATGAGTGAGCTACGAGTGGGAGCAGCTTTCTGCTGAATCTCTGGATTGCTTCACCTCCTCTATTTGGCTTTTTGGTTCTTGCTATTATCCATATGAAATTGCCTCTAATGGATTATGTGGCTGGGCTTTGTTTTCCTGATAAGACCCTGACCAATATATAGGCCAAGATGGTAAAGAAGCAGATGTGCTCCCTCTAGTCTCCCTTCCTGTCTCCTGGCTGGGGCCGTAGGTATGGTGGAACATGGCAGAAGATGGCAAAGGGCCACCAGCAGGCTAGAAACACCACCGACATCAAACTATTATAGGAATAAAAAATAAAATTCTGTGTTGCTAAGCCACTGAAATGTTGTGGTTTATTTACTATAGCAGCTAGCCTTATCCTAACGTAGTAATCAAAATGGGAACGGGGACCTCAGGTGCCTTTCCACTTGGCCTCCTGCCTGTGCCCTCACATGGCCTCTGGGACACTGGCTGTGCAAGAATTTAAAATTAGAGTGAGTAGTATCTATGGTCCCTTCCAAGCCCTATGAATCTGGGACTATGTTCACTTTAAGAGGGTCCTGAATAAGTTGATAAGTTGAGAAATATAAAAATAGGGATGACTAAATGAAAATATTCTTCATTTCAAAGCTATTTGACTTCTGAAATCATTAATTCATTCACTTATTACCTAACATCAATTTTTTGAAGCATTTATGCCTTTGCTACACATTGAGTTACCAGTAATAGATTTTAGTAAGGCAGGCTCAGGGAAAGGGCTGGACAGTAATTGGGCTATGGGTGAGAGAGAATTCAAATAAAAAGTGTAAATAGAAATCACAGACCTTCCAGGTACTGACCCTCTGGGGCTTTTGATGCTACCTTGGTCAAGTTGATTGTTTCGGGCTTAGTGGAGTACAAGGAATCCTGATAGTTTTCTGGGTAGAGTTTTATGTAGTTTACAGCAGCCATCATCATGCACTAGTTTCAGCTTTTGGTTGGAGGTCAGGAGATTCCACTGTGCCATTATTTTTTGTGTGTGGGTAAGAAAATGTGGCTGGTGTGATGGACAAATGTAACCATATTTTTCTTCTGGACTATTTTTGGCCTATTGATGGGAACAAGTTGTTACCAATCAATCACGCACTGGAGACAGGCTCATCCAGGGCCTGATTTAGAAGGCTTTCCTAGTGACCTGTGTGCTGGGGCACAAGTTTGGTCTGGGCCATTTATTGTCCTGGGTCAGCCACTGGTGCCTTGGACAGGATGGTAGCGCATTGGAGGGGATGTCACATCGGGCAGGGCCTAGAGAAGGGTCTGGGGTAATGTCCAGATGTGGAAGAGGGCAGCTGTCATATGTGCTAGAAGCCTGTGAGTGGCTCTCTGGAACTCATGATGGGGAATGTGGCCCTCATGGTGCCTTTAATGGGAAAAGCAGTCAAATGTCAATTCTCCAAAAACTTCACGGCTGAATTGTTCTTGATAATTTATTCATTCTGGATGGCTAAGAGTTTATCTTTTAAACCCTCAAAATGTTATTTAACCACCCAGAGAGGGTGTTTTTCTAAAATGTATGACTGCCCACAGCCCTTCCCTTCTTGGCTCCAACTTTACAGCCCTGAAAGGGCTCCAGAGAGTACACAAAAATCCAGTAGATGAGATTGTTCCTAAGGCTCAAATATTCTACATTCCTATGATTATGATCTGAAGATAGAAATATCTCTGAAAGGGTAACACTTTAAGCACTTATCCGTCATTTACATTATGAAAACACAGGGGGAAAAGAGAGGGGTTCTTTTCTAGGACCCTCTTGGTGAAGTCTTGGAGCAGAGACTTAGAGTTAGTGAGGATAAAAAGGAGTGACAAAATCACTCCTGACACTACAAGACTTAGCATGCTTCCCTTACCCTTTCCTTGTCCGTGAAATCCATTGGCCGTGCCACACCCTTCTTATCTCTGCTTGGGAAACCACCTGTCCTTTTTTTTTAATGCTTTTATTTACATGGACATATTCCATACAATTTACCAGTTTATATGTTTCAATAGCTTTTAGTATATTTACAGAGCTGAGCAACCATCACTATAGTCAATTTTAGAATCTTTGTACTACCCCCCAAAGTAATCCTGATCCCCTTAGCTGTCACCCCCCAATCCTGCCATCCCCCTCTCTGCTGTAGGCAAACACTAATCTACTTTCTGTCTCAATAGATCTGTCTATTCTGGACATTTCAAAAAAAAGAAAAAGGGATCATACAATATGTGATCCTTTGTGTGTGGCTTCTTTCACTTAGCGTAATTTTGTCATGTTTCATCCTGTTACATCAATGTATTCATTCCTTTTTATTGCCAAATAACATACCACTGTATGGATATACCACATGTTATTTATCCATTCATCAATTGATTGTTTCAATTTGGGTTGTTTCAATTTTTTGGTTATTGTGAATAATGTTGCTATAAATATCCATGTAAAAATTTTCCTGTAGATATGTGTTTTCGCTTCTGTTGGGTATATAGTTAGCAGTGTAATTGCTGCATAATGGAGACTGTTGAACTCTGTCCAGGGCTACTTGTAAAGTTCTATGGGTTGGAGATACTTCTTCATGCTGCAATACTCCTTATTTCCACTTTACTCTTGGAAGCTTGGATTAAAAATATGTTTGTATATGCACTGATTTTTATTGATAAACTTTTTGTTCTACTCTATCAGTGTTCACATGTTTGTTATTGCCTTTTTTGGTTAAAGTCCATCCTGTTTTTGTATGTCGTTACCAAGCAGTCTTCCTTATTCCTTACTTCCATTCTGTTTAGTGCAGATACTTTTCTCTCTTTGGGACTATGGTTTGTTTTTGTCTTATGAGTTACAGAAAAAACAAGAGGGAGTCTCAAAAAAAAAAAAAAAAAAGAAATAACAAGAGGGAAAACCCAATTCCTATTATACTACAGACTGGGGGCTGGAAGTGAGGTTAGCAAGGGGTCGGGGAGGCATGTAGGAAGGAGTCGAATTCTTGGAATGTAGAAGACGCCACAGGGCTTGGTGCTATAAGCCCCATGTGTCCTGGGCCACTCTCCAGGCCTACGCCCAGTGTTGCCTGGGTCTCAGTGCTGTACGTGCTGCCCGGCACTTGCATGAAACACCTGCACACAACAATTGCCAAGGGCCAAGGAGCTGTTTGAGACGCCATATCCTGTTGGGCATTGTTTCAAATGAAATCAATGACTCTTCCCTGCATTAAAACAATGTTTTTCAGGAATAAAAAAGAAAGAGAGAAGGAGACCAACAAGGAGCCTTGCTTTAGAGAAGGAGCCCATGTGCAGCCACCACCCTGCCCACAGCATGTGCCCCGTGCAGCCAGGCCCTCCCCGCTGCCTGCTTCCTCCTGTGGGCCGGGGGGACAGCAGTGAGATCCCGGG
Source organism: Pan paniscus (assembly GCF_029289425.2). Lineage (NCBI taxonomy): Eukaryota > Metazoa > Chordata > Mammalia > Primates > Hominidae > Pan > Pan paniscus. The sequence continues at coordinate 35,548,657 of NC_073264.2, read as the reverse complement.
CAGAATGACAGGAGGAATCTGGGCAGCTGCATGCTTCTTGAGCATCTTCTCCCTCCTTGCTCCTGTGTCAATTTTTCCTTCTTTTCTTTATTCACTCAACAAACTGAATCTGAGTTGAGTGCCATTATGTGCCCAGCACTGTGCTAGGCACTGGGACACAGACATGTTCTTTGCCCTCATGAAATTTATAGCCCTCTATCCCCTCTTCTTTTCCTGCCTCCTTTTCTGCCTTGCTCTCCATTTATTTGTTCCTCCTCTTTTCCTTATACTTTTTAATTTTCATGTATTAAAGAGCCACATGTTTTTTCTTTTTGAAAGATGTTTCCATGTCAATATTTCATTTTCTGGACTTACACAGAAAGGACTTAGAGTTGGGAGGCTTTGCCATGGCCTATGGGCCCACTCCATGTTCCCAGTGGCCTCAGCTCTTCCTTGGAGAGGATAAGGCAAGACCTCAGGTCTATATCAAGAAATGTGGGAGCCATGCATTCTCCACATCTGTGCTCTTGCTACTGGCTGCAAGGAAATTGGTGCTGCTCAGAGAAGTGGACAAGCTCCAGGGAGGGATGAAGAATAAGTGTGTGTGTGTGTGTGTGTGTGTGTGCATATGTGTGTAGGGGGTATTTGAGGGAGATGGCATAGAGAAACACTGACTAGAGATGTTACAAGTGCCCCAAACTCAGTTGGGCCACTTGACTCACCCCTGGATGCAGCCCAAAAATTTACTCTTGGAAGTGCTTCCTGACTGGCTTGGAATACTTGTCCTTAACTCCATCAGGATGCCATGGGTCTTAAGATCTTTTCTATATCGGAATGTTTGGGGCAATTAGACTTAAGTCCAAGGCCCTGCCTCTGCCTGAATGATCCAAGCATGGGTTCTCTTCATCGGTGTGAACAGTAGACTTTGCCTCTGCTTGAGTCATTGCTTTTCCTTGCAGAGAAGGCACAGCTGCATTCCTGCCTTCTCTGAGATCCTGCCTGCTGGATGGCCAAGCGGCCTGGGCCAGAGTGAAGAGGGGAATTTAAAGTAGTGCACTTCAAACTATTCATAATGAAAGACTTACGTATGTTGTTTTGTTTTTTATTTCCAATCTCTTGTGGACTGATAATCTTTTAAATAAAAAACTTTAAAAATTTTTAAATGGACAAATAACAATTGTACATATTCACAGCGGTACATAGTGATGCTCCAGTATTATAAAGTGTAGTGATCAGGGTAATCAGCACATCCATCATCCCAAACATTTGTCATTTCTTTGTGTTGGGAATATTCAATATCCTCCTTCTAGCTACTTAAAACTATGTGATATATTATTGTTAACTACAGTCATCCTATGGTGGTATAGAACACTAGAACTTATTCCTCCTATCTGGCTGTAATTTTGTGTCCTTTAACAAATCTCTTCCTATCCCTCCCTTCCCCCTACCCTTCCCAGCTTCTTGTATGTTCTGTGCTACTTTTACCTTTACCAACTTTTTTTTTTTTTTAAGTTTCCACATATGAGTGAGAACGTGGTGTTTAACTTTCTGTCTCTGGCTTATTTCACTTAACACAATGTCCTCCAGTTTCATGCATGTTGCTGCAAATGACTTGATTTCATTCTTTTTTATGGCTGAATAGTACTCCATTGTGTGTATGTACCACATTTTCTTTATCCACTCGTCTGTTGTTGGATGCCTGGGTTGATTCTGTATCTTGGCTATTGTGAACAGTGCTGCAATAAACGTGGGGGTGCAGGAGTTTCTTCAATATAATTATTTCTTTTCCTTTGGATAAATACATAAAATACAACAGAAATAAAATACTAGATAAATGAAAAGGAAAACAACATTCAAAACACAAGCTCTAATTTTTTATTGTTAGATTTGATAAATATTAAATTGCTTTGAGAAATTGTCATAGTAGTTCCCAACACTGTTTCTGTGCTTTTCTTGTTGCTAACCAGTGATGGATTGTGGGTAGATAGCAGTCTGTGGACTGGTCTCCACCGCCTTCCCATGTCCGCACCCCTGCCCCACGGGGTAGCCATCTCTTGCCTTTGGCTGGAGGGCAGGAACATTGGTGGGCTGAGGGCAGGCTGTGGAGATTCTTCCCCATGGTGTGGGGTAGTGAGCGGAAATCCGCACATGAGTCTGATGTGTGTTCTCTAAGATTTAGCGTGTCTTAGTTACCAATTTCGGTACTAAGGAGCCCAATCTTCTCAAGTTGGTTTTGGGTACAGGACTCATGAACCACAGAAAAGCCACAGTGGTAGACATAGGAATGGCAGAAGCCAGGGCAGTTTCAAGGACCTCAGCAGGCCAAGTTCATGGACCCTTACTTAGGGCCCTCCTGTTAACGTGGCTTAGCTTCCAGCTTTCTCAGTCTCTTGACATAAATCATCAAGACAGAGATTCTGCTGTGGATTCAGTGAGGAAAAAGTTCACCTTAGTTTAATTAGCGGCGGGCCAAGAGATGGCGTCTCAGAGCCTGCTCTGCTCTGTAGGGGCTGTGGAAACCAACTCTCTGAGAAAGGAGTTAATGGCAGCTTGGGACCCAGGGCAGATCTGGGTGCAAGCTGCTGCCTGTGGAAAGTTCGAAACAATGTCCCAGTTCTCAAGCAGGAGAAAGGTTTTAATCATTCAACTGTAGGGAGAAATTCCTGGCTCTGCCCTGTGCAATCAGCTCATCCTCCTGGGTCTCTAAGTGTGCTGAAATGTTGCTTCCTTGCTCCTGGTGTAACCACTCACTTAGCAAGCAGGAGCCTCCGTGGAAGGCGCTGACCTGTGATTTATGTGCCATAAAAGGGCCGGGATGTTTGATGCCTGTACTTCTCTGCCTGAGAAGAAACATTAAATGAGAGCTAATGGACCCTAGGCTCCTAACGTGGCTGCTGCTTTCCGAATGCGCGCACAGGCGCTCCATTTCATTCTGGCTCCCTGGCCGGGCCGAGCTGATTTTCACCCTGCAGATCTTAACGAAGCTCAAACACTGCCACAACCACAAGAAGCAGAAAGGAAAGGCCCAGCAGCCACTGTTTTCCTCTTCTCATACTGTCACCACGGGAGGCCTCTTGCCATGAAGGTGTTTAAAACTTCCAAAGTTAAAAACACAATGTGAAGCAAGAATCCAAGCTGATGACACCATTTCAAACGGTTTAACAATCCATAGTTCCAGATGGAAGTTCAGATAGGAGGGCTTCTTGACTTTGTACTGAGCAGTTTCTTATAGAGGCAGAGTCCACTTGAATCCAGAATGTCTGTATTTTGCTTTAACTGGTCAGCTGGTGGAGAGGGCCCTGAATTGGGTGGCTCTGGGTCTCTATCAGAAGCAGACTGTAGGTGGCACTGCAACGCAACTTTAGTGCACCGCAGCGCGTGATAGCGCGCAGAAAACCGGGGGGAGATTTAGTGCTCCGAGAAATTTAAGCCCTTAAGGGAAAGGAGCACAAAAATCACCACTTAGAAGTTGCTGTAGAAGCCTTGGGGCCACTGACCATCCTCTCCAGGGACCGAACGGCTAAATGGCAAGGATGATGTGGTAGGGAATGTGTACCTGGCGATGGTTTGCAAAATCTTGACGTTAAAAATCACCACTGTTTCATGTGTGTGGGAGATAAGAAGGCAGGGAGACAGAATGAAAAGCCTGAGAAAACACAATAAGGGTGAGAGAGAAATGGATTTTTAAATGACTATTATTATTGTTTTATTTTGAAGGAGAGTTTGAAGTACATGAATTCCCTCTGCATGTATACTCCCACCTGACCATTGAATTAAGGTGGGTACAGTTAATAGTTATAATAGAGAATCATGGTAAATAACACTGATTGAAGGTACTTTATTCATGAGTGATAAGATGAATCAAGAAAGAAAAATTAAGGGAAGCGTCATGAAATGTCTTTTCTCGTGGGTCACATGCTCTAATATTTGGGCTAATTCTAGTCTTATGCTATAAGAAATCACTTAGTCTACAGTTTTGTGGACTTAGTTCAGATGTGGATGCTTTTGGAGACAAATGTAAGGTCCTCCTCTGAACCTCATTTTCCCATTTGCAAGGATTCGTTCTGTCTATTTCTATTTCTAATGGTTTTCAAAGTGTGATTCTGGGAACAGTAGCATTGGTATCACCTGGGAACTTGTTAGAAATGCAAATTTCTGAGCCCCACTCCAGACCTTCTAAATCAGAAACTCTGAGGATGGGGTGTAGCAATCTGTTTTAGCCAGTCCTCCAGGTATTTCGGATGCATGCTGATGTTTGTGCACACCTGCTCTAAGGAGTCCCTCAGATATGTATGGGGGAAAAGTGAGAATAGATAGATTACTCAGGAAACATTGAACCCTTACGATGTTTATTAATAGCTGAGTGATATATGCTGGGGTTACAATGAAGAAAACATGGTTCTTCTCTCAAGCTGTTTATAATTTAGTGGGAAAACAGGCATACTTACAATGCTAAATGGAATAACTACTCCTTGAAAATACTAATTCTGCCTAGAAAGAGGGGAGGAGAAAGGCTTATAGGGTGGTGGGGAACATTTGAGCAGAGTCTTGAAGGATGAGAAGATTTAATGAGGCAGAGAAGGGCTTGTAGCTTTTATTATTTATTTTTACTTATTTATTTTTTTGAGATCAAGGCTCATTCTGTTGCCCAGGCTGGAGTGCAGTGGCATGGTCAGGGCTCATTGCAACCTCAACCTCCCAGGCTCAAGTGATCCTTCCACCTTAGCTTTCTGAGTAGCTAGGACTACAGGCCTGTGCCACTATGCCCGGCTAATTTTTGTATTTTTCGTGGAGACAGGGTTTCAGCATGTTGCCCAGGCTTGTCTTGAACTCATGGGCTCAAGTGATCTGCCCGCATCGGCCTCCCAAAGTGTTAAGATTACAGGTGTGAGGCACCACGCCGGGCCTGCTTGTAGCTTTTAAATGTTGTTTAATATTGCCAGAGAGTTTTGTCCACCTCAAACCATCAAGGAGCCAAACATATTGAGAGAGATTGAGTTTTCTTTCCCCTACATTTGGTTAAAGACATGGGCTTTGCGAATCACTTATTGAGAGGGAAAATCTGGCTAGCTTTGGACTTTTGCTCAGTGCCAATAGTCAATGAAGTAATGTCTACAAATTTCTGAGGAAAAGAGTGACTCAAAAATATTATATCCAGCCAAGGAGTTGGTCAAATATAAAGATAACAGGTAAACATTCTTATGCATTGACCCAAGAATTACAGGGTGTACAAACACTTCTTGGAAAAAAAGTTAGTGACAAGATGAAGCCACACAAGAGGTAAAAATAAAGGACAAAATGAAGGACTCAGGAATGAAACAGTCACAGTAAAAGACTGGTAGTGGGCATTCAATTCATGTAAATGTAAGAACTAAGTCTAAACAAAAGTAGAAAATGGTAACAGAATAGAGAATTAATGTTATAATCCTTATCAGGGAATATGGGTGGGAGTGTGAGAGTACTAATTTCCTCATCTTTCTTAGCAGAAAGTTTTTTTGTTTTTTGAATGACTAGCCACTTTATATTTTTTTAATATTTTTTTTCTTAACCTAGAAGGCTCTTTTAAGAAATAATAACTTTACTGGCAAAGAAACGTTTATTTGAAGTTTATTCTCCTTCACTTTCTTCAGTTTCTTTATCCTTTTTAAAGTAAAACAAAGTTTTCTAACTTTCCAAAAATTAAAGCTAGCTAATATAGAATAATCTCATTTTAATTAGCTTATTTCTTTTCTTCCCTTCCATTGATCCATCCATCTTTCTATCCATTCTTGGCTAATTTCTTTTACTCTCATGGTTTTAATTTAATTTAATTTAATTATTATTATACTTTAAGTTTTAGGGTACATGTGCACAATGTGCAGGTTTGTTACATATGTATACATGTGCCATGTTGGTGTGCTGCACCCATTAACTCGTCATTTAGCATTTGGTATATCTCCAAATGCTATCCCTCCCCCTTCCCCCCACCCCACAACAGTCCCCGGAGTGTGATGTTCCCCTTCCTGTGGCCACGTGTTCTCATTGTTCAATTCCCACCTATGAGTGAGAACATGCGGTGTTTGGTTTTTTGTCCTTGCGATAGTTTACTCTCATGGTTTTAACTATTATCTCTTTGATCACGATGTTCAAACATTTATTTATTTATTTATTTTTAGAGATGGAATCTCACTCTGTCACTCAGGCCGGAGTGCAATGGCACAATCATAGCTCACTGCAGCCTCAAACTCCTGGGCTCAAGTGATCCTCCTGCCTCAGCCTCCTGAGTTGTTGGGATTACAGGCTCACACCATCACACCCAGCTAGTTTATTTTTATTTTTGTAGTGATGGGCTCTCCCTGTGTTGTACAGGCTGGTCTCAAACTCCTGGCCTCAAGTGATCCTCCCACCCCAGCCTCCTGAGTTGTTGGGATGGCAGGTAGGAGCCACTGCACCTGGCTCAAGTATTTATCCCTGATGATTCTTCTGAGTTGCAGAATTATGTATACAATAGCCCACTGGATGGACAGCTCCACTTGGATGTCCAATGGACACTTCAACATGTTCAGAACAAGACTCATTTTCTTCAGCTTCCAAATCCAAATTTGCTGCTCCTCTTATATTTTCTATCCTGGTTCATGATATTACCATCAACTTGGTCATCCAAGCCAGAAACTTGGAATCATCTTAGATTCCTTATCTCTTCATCCTTCTCATCCAATCAACCATTAACACCGCATCCAAGCCAGAAACTTGGAATCACTCTTGATTTCTCATCTCTCTTTCAAGCTTCCCATCCAACCGGTCAACATCGCTTCCTAAATATTTACTTTTCCCTCTTCTCCTTATCCTAGCTATCCTTGATCTAGGACAGAGCCTCACCAGGGTCTTTGATAATAACTTCAAACTTGTCTGTAGGCCTTCTTGGCTTTTCTTTATATTCACTTCCATTGTTTATATTCCTGCCAGAATGATCTTTCTAAAATGCAAGTTTATCTTGTTATTCCCCAGCTAGCATCCTTCAAAGGTTCCCTATTTCCCTAAGGATAAATTGCAGGCTACTTAAATACACCATCTTCTGTCTCTGGACTAATAGGCAATAGGCACTATTTTTATCCCTGACATGCTGTGATGTGGACAGCTGCTGGTTCTTCTGCTTATAATTGTTTTGTGTCTGTTATGGCCTGGATGACACTTGCTTATTTGTTGAAACACAGCTCAAGGGTCACTTCAGGAAGTTTTCCCAGACCTTGGACTAAGGTTTTCTCCTCTGTACTCAGTAGCACCTTTCACATATCTCAGTTGTAGCACTGAGCATTTAAGAACTGTTTATGTGCTGGTCTCTCCTACTATCACTGCAAGTTCCTCCATGTTAGGAACTGTGTGTGTGTGTGTGTGTGTGTGTGTGTGTCTGTGTGTGTGTGTGTTCGTTCACAGTGCCTACTGTACAGCATGGCACATAGTAGGTTTACAAAGACTATTGAAGTGAACTAAGCAATCCTGGTACATCTTTCTATCAATGCCATATGTACTCCCTCTCTCCCTTGGGCACAATTGGATAAACACCAAATTCAATAGTGCTCCATTTTTCTGAACTCTGGGCAGACCGCCTTCCTTCTGTGGACACATTCTTTCTTCAGATATGTTAATACTATTGATTAAGTCACAGCTTTCTTTTAGAGCAATCACATTCCAGTCATGTCTCTGTAGGCTGCATCCTAGACTCTTTAATTAGATTTCTTCATTCCTTCATTCATTAGTTCACTTATTCTATTCATGGATGGCTGTATGTTTAAAAGGCATCTACTAGGTTTTTAGTAAAACAGTGCCCTTTGTATTGGTGGCCCTCATTGTGGGGCACAAAGTGTGAGCCCAGTGGATGCTTCAGTGGGTGGGATGTGTACATAAGGTAGGCACCAATAACAGGGGAGGGCAAGAGTCCTGAATGCTAAGTCCAGCCTCAGGCAAATTCCTCAGATTCTTGAGAACGGTCTAGCACAGAGGTTCATATCTCTAGTTTTGGAGGGAGGCAGGCTTATTTTTGAATTTTCAAGTTAACAGCTGAGTGGACAGTTTCCTTACTTGTGAAACTCTTCATCTGTTAAATGAGGTTAAGAGCAGGACTAACATAGGTTTGTTTTGAGAATTAAAAAAAGACAATGTTGAAAAGTGCAAGGCAGATGACAAGCATGTGACAAATGGTAGTCAACCTTATCAACCTCATCATCATCATCATTTAACAACAATGAATGCTCTTAGTCTGGACTTACACTGACCATTGGTTGGTTCCTCCCCAAATTGGGATGCGATTTAGTCAGCAGTGATAGGAGCCTGAGAAAGACCTCGTGGACATCCCAGGCACCAGTTGCCTTTTCTGCTTCTGTTAGGAAATGCATTGAGTTTTTAGGGACTCTGTTTATACAGAGATTATTTAGCATTTTTATTCTCTGAAGGTGCTGGCATAGCTTCAGCCTGTATTCTAAAGAGAAGGCGGTTAGCTGTGCCTTTCTTTGTTTGTCGGGAACATTTCTGTAGATAAGCACCCTGCACAGTAAATAAAATGCATTGTTATTACATTGCCTAGCAATTTACCTGTAACAGACGGCTGTGCCTGCTATAATGACATGATAGCTAATCCATACCCCTGCATGATTTTATCTTCCACGGAAGGAGGCTGGCAAGTTTAAAGGGGACACCCTCAAAGATCAGCCAGGGGAAACCACTTCTGGTTTCTGTGAGTACGCCAAAAGTCCGGTGCCCAGATTTTGAAAGAATGCTTAATTTCAGGATCAATTACCTTAAGCTTCCCATAAGTAGGTTCTACCTAAAGCTTCTGTGGAAAAGCAGTTTGATTTAATTAAGGAAGTCTCTCAGACCTTGAGTCTGTGCTTAATACAGAGGTTAATTTTTTTTTTCTTACTGCATTAGAAGTTTTGGATATGCAAATAGCCTATCATCCAACTTGCCTTAAAAGTTAATAACAATTGCCTTTTGCAGTGGACAAATAACACTGCTTTTGTTTATTTTGCTTCCTGTATGCATTTGGATAAAGCCCTCAAAAAGACGTTATTATGTCCAAAGGCAAGAGCTATTTTATAACACTAATACTAGAGTGATACAATTTACCAAACACCAAAACAATGTAGCGTCACCATAATTTTCAATATAAACAATAGAACTGGACTTTCAACTGTACCTCGTTTCCTGGGGTTTGCTGTTGTTTGTTTTTCTGACTAAACTAATCTGGAAGGAATGGGTTGGATTTGGACTTCTCAGGAGGCTCTGTCCCCTTCTGGAAAGGGTACAGACTTGGAGTTTAACCCAGGTTGCACTCTTGGCTTCAGCCATTAACAACCCTATGATCTTGGGCAAGTCATTTACTTTTTTGCAGTCTTTTTGTTGCTGTTGTCACAAAGCTTGTTGAAGATATTGCTTGAGCATTTTTTAGGAATTACTTCTCTAAATGGTCTCAGATACCTTTCATAGCTTAAATATTTCTGGCAGTGTTAATAATAAGGAACAAGAATTGTTTCAGGCTGGGCACGATGGCTCACACCTGTAATCTCAGCACTTTGGGAGGCCGAGGTGGGTGGCTTGCTTTAGGTCAGGAGTTCGAGACCAGCCTGGCCAACGTGGTGAAACCCCATCTCTACTAAAAATACAAAAATTAGCCGGGTGTGGTGGCACGTGCCTGTAGTTCCAGCTACTGAGGAGGCTGAAGCACGAGAATTGCTGGAATCCAGGAGGCAAAGGTTGCAATGAGCCAGGATCGCACCACTGCACTCCAGCCTGGGGGACAGAGTGAGACTCTGTTTCCAAAAAAAAAAAAAAAAAAAAATTGCAAATTTGGGAAATTTCTCATATTGGTACCAATTGCTTTTCCTCATTAATTCCTCCCTGACCTTTCTTCTATGAAAAAAATGTGCCCCCTCACATTTTAGGAGTTTAGGTAAGAGTTAGGTAGGGTGATTGCTTGCTGTTAGACTATTATATCTCTCTAATCTGTCTGTTTCTCTCCATCTCCAGCACCACCAACAGCTAACATTTATTGAAGGCTTACAGAGGGCTGAGTGCCCCACAGGCACGATCTCATTTAATCCCCACCAAAACCATTATTATTGCCATTTTACAGGTGGGGAATTTGAGGCTTAAAGGGGTGAAGCAAATTATCCAGGGTCACAGAGCTAGTTAGTATTAGACTCCTGGTCCGATCTCTCGCCAAGACTCAGGTGGAGGACTAAGAACTGTCTTCCCAGCTCCTTCCTTCTTTCATGTCAACCTGTTCTCCACACGAAAACAAAGTGAGCTTTTGAAAGAGAAAGCTCAGCACTCCCGCGCATCATCCTCCCCTCCACATGCTAATAATCTCCATGATCTGGCTTCTGCCCGTTTCATTGCATCTGACACCGCCCTCCTCTTGCTCTCTGCTCTCCCTTTGTGGCTGCCTTTCAGTTCCTGTTACGTGCTTCTCGCCTGTCCTCAGAGTCTTTGTATATGTGGTTCCCTTTGTGTGGAACATTCCTCCTCCTCTTGTTGCTTGTGGTCCCATTCACATTTGCTCATCCATTCTCCTTCAACCTTCTCCTGCGATAAAAGTGCATTTCACTCCTCCTACTGATGGAGGATGCTGCCTGCTGGTGGGCCATTTATATCACTCTGGCCTCCACTCGTTCTCCAGCTCAAAGATGCATTCATTTCTGACTTCAGATTAAGCTGGGTTCCCTTGTTCAGTGCTCTCATAGCCGCTGGTGCATTTTCTTAGGCAGTTATTAGGATGTATAGTTAGAAAAATATTATCCATATAATTATTTGATTAATTTCCATCTATTCTACCCCTGACTGGAAGTTTTATGAGGATAAGGATTGTGTCCACTTTAGCTCATTTTGTATCCTCAGGGTCTAACATAACACTTGGCACATGGTATTGTTATTTACCAGGTTGGACGAAAGCTGAGCTTTAGAAACTGGGAAGGCTGGGGATCAATCCTGAGGTTTCTTAGCATTCTCTGTTCCGGGAGGAGCAAGCAGCATGTAACTGCGTGCCCTCTGGCCTGTGTGTGCATGTCTGCATCTGCGTGTGGCAATGTACACGCACACACACACACACAAACACACACACCCCCCCCCCTTCCCTTTCTCCATTACAGGCAGCTGAACCAGGAAGGTGAAGAATATTTTTCATGGCGTTATTTTTATGATAATCTATTTCGATGGTTAATTTGGTTTAGGACACTGATTTATCACCAGTTTATAGATCTCTCTCTCTCTCTCTCTTTTTATTGTCCTATTTGAATTATAAGGATGGCATGTGTGAAATGGAACTTCTTGGCCTATTCTGCTTCTCATGCAACCAGTGTAGTTCAGACAATAAAAAGATCTATAAAATTAATATATATACAGAGTGAGAGGGGAAAGAGAGGGACAGAGACAGAGAAAATGGGTAATGCTTTGGAATTGGATGCCACATTTATCTCTCTCCGGTGAAGTTCAGAATTAAAATTTACATGTGGAAGAGGCATAAATGAGGTATGAAGGTGTTGTCCTCTCATGTGGAAAGAAGCCTAGTAATTCTAGCTTACCTGCGTTACAAGAAAACATATTTTTCTCTTGCTTTTAGCAATTTTAAGGACTTACAATTGCTGCTCTAACTTTAGAAATATGTGCTCTAAAGGTATGACTTTAATGAAAGGAAATACCAGGCCACTTAGATTATGTATTGCCTAGTCGGCCAGGTATGTCCTAATTACATCACCGACAGGCATCTGCAATGGATATCTGCTTGTGAATTTTTCTGTAGCACCTGGTGCACACCCAGTGCATAGTAGGTGTTCGATAAAAGTGTAACTGAACGAGCGCCAAGAAGGCACGGCTGGTTTGTTGGTCTCCTGAAGTACAGTCTGAACCTCACTGAGCCTTCACCAGGGGAGAGGAGTAGGCCCCTTTCCCCTCATGCTTTCTGGAGGTTATGCCACATGATGTGCTTTTAGGGCCAGCTCTTTCCTGCTTTTGTCTCTTGGCTTTCTTCTTGGTTTTGTTACTCTGCCCACACTAGCTGTTGACCAGTTTTTTAAAAAAAGTGAGGGGGGATGATTTTCGTGGAGCATTTGATCCTGATAAAGTGCCTTCTGAGTGGAAAACAAACAACAACCTTCCTACCTTCTGAAGAGGTGTTTTGAATGACCAGGTGGCAGCTCCCAGATGTGATTTCACATGAGGTTCTTGGATTGACTATTTATTGCTATGCTTGAAATGATGGTTATTATTGTTACAAATATTATTATGCTGAGGAAGCCAGCTTGCAAGCACAGGCAGCTGCATTGTTTACAAACATAATTAATGAGGTGATTTTTAATATCAACAGCTCAGCACCAGCCTTCCTAAAGACTGTTTATGGCCTGGGCCACAGAGCCATTTGTAACTTCTACAGCATGTCTATGACGGGGTTGCCTCTAAGACTCATTTCCTTTGGCTGGGAACTGGTTTATTTTATGAATGACAAAAATAAACCCCTACTTGCCTACTTGTTGCTGACAAGGAATGGTTTATGTCTAAGAAGCCCAGGTCTACCAAAAGATAAACACAGGAATACTTTTCTAAGAAGTGAACGTGTATTTCTTCACAGTTAGCTTCTGTATTTATACAGAAGTCATCCAACTGAGGTGGTTGTCCTGGGGGACTGGAAAGGAATGGCACATTGTCTTTCTAAACATGGAAATGTTTCGTGTGATATGATGCTCTCTCAATGTTGGTAATATATCAGTATTCGAAAAAAATGGCTTATCCTTCAACTAGCCTTTTGTCACCTGTGGCCTTACAATTGAGGCCTGTTACACGACCTCAGACTTTTATTCCATTTAGTTATATTTCAGTGAGGGATTTGAACAAAAGATTTTCTCTCCTCTAAATTTGGCCTGGCACAGCATTTTGAAATGGACTCTAAGACAAGCCACTCTTTCTTGATAAATAATAGGTCGAATGTGTCCTTTTGCCTTTATTTTTTCCCTTGCTTCCCTGATTTTGAATTTTGGGGTTCTGATAGTGATTGGTAGCTGGTATATCCCAGATTAAAGAGATGAGACTATTCCTGCGAGATGCCCACACTTGAGCACCTTCCCAAGCAAATAGATGAAAGACTCTTCCACCCGTATGATAAAATGGGAACTAATCACCTTTCTAGGCTCCGCTATATTCAACAGCAAGAAAATAGGTGCCAGTCCAATTCCTGGCTTGTTTCCTACATTTCAGAGGTTAGACAATTTAATTGTTTACTTAGACTTCTTGTCTTCTCTCCTATACACTCCAAGGGAATTGTTGTTCTTCTATTCTCTCGTAACAGTGGAATTGCCTGGTTATGCCTGTTCAGTAAAAGGCAGTAAGTTAGAGAGAGATAAAAAGATTAAAATAATAAAAATGACCCAAGATAATTAAAGTCTGCCATCTTGCATTTTTCTTGTAATTCCCAGGCAAATGCCTCTGAAACATAGTTTTATGATCTTAACTCTAAGTATCCTTGTTTATTACTTTAACCCATTGCTGGCATCTCTGGAGTGAATGATGAGAAGTTAGCGAATGCCCTAGGTTTCACAACTTGAAGCATGGAGTAAGAGCGTTCATTTAATACAACTCCACATTTACCCAGCATCTGAGTTATGTACCCCCCCACCCTCAGGGAGCTTACTCTTTCTCAGAGGAGATAGAAACAAATGATTCTAATCTGACTCTGTAAGTGCACTAATATTCTTCTAAAGAGAGTTGTTTGTTTGATCTGCTTGACTGCTGGAATTTTCATTCTCCTGATTATACTAATGAATAGTAAAGAGAAATGGAAGGTGCCAGAGGGAACTAAATTGATTTATGTAAGAAAGGACATGAATCTACCAGCAAGACTGAAAATAATATATCTAGAAGGTATGAGAAGGGACCAAGAGAAGTGGGGTGCTGAAGTTGGAAGAAATAGAGGTAGAGTTTGGGGGACCAACTGCCATGATGACTAGGACTTTTGGGGACAAAGAGACCCAATGAGAATTTTTATTTATTTTAAAAAATTGAGATATAGCTTATATAAAATACACAAATGTTAAGTGTACTGCTCAATGCATTTTTACGTATGAATATACTTGGGTAACTACTACCCACTTCAAGATATAGAACATTTCAATCACCCCAGAGGGCTCCCTTACACCCTTGTCAATAGCTCAAGAGTGATCATTGTTCTGATTCTAGTCCCATAGAGTAGTTTTGTGAGTTTTTAAACCTTATGTATATGGAATCATATAGTATTGATTGTTTATTTCTGATTTCTTTCCCTTGGCTATGTCTATGAGATTTATACGTGGTTTTGTATGTATCAGTAATCTATTTTTTATTCTTGTGTAGTATTCCATTGAATAAATATACCATAATTAATTTCCCCATTTATCCATGGGCAAGTTAATGAATATGCTCATTGTCCATGTTAATGGACATTTGGGTTGTTTTCAGTTTGGGAACTATTTTGGGCATTGCTGCTGTGAATATTGTTGTGCATGTCATTTCTGTTTGGTAGACACTTAGGAGTGCAATGCTGGGTCACAGGGTATATGTGTATATTTAACTTTTGTTGATACTGCAAAATATAGTTTTCCAAAGTGGTTGTACCAATTGGCATCCTCTGCAGTAATGTAAGGTGCTCTAGTTGCTCCATATCTTTGGTAAACCTTAATAGGAATTTTAGAAAGTCTTTCTGGGTGTCACGTAGTATCTTTTGCCCCTTTGCTGCCCTTTATGAGGCTTCAGCAAAGCCCCTGCATTTGGAGTCAGATGGGCGTTGGATTCCTCGCATTTCCTACCAAGGGCAGCAAGCCCTGGTTCCCCTGGGTTTGAATCCTGGCTTTTCCATTTGCTAAGTGTATGTTCTTAGGCAAATTAGTTTTTGCTTATTTTATTTTATTTTTTGCCTTCTGAAACTTTTATTCTCCATCTCCACAATGAGAATCAATCATAAATTTATTACACAGGGTTTTAATGAGGATTGGTTGAGAGAGTGTACATAAAGCCCTTTGCACAGGGCCTGGCATATAAAGTACTCAAAAAAAGTTAGCTTTAAAAAAAAAAAAAGAAAAGAAAAACAAAAACAAAACAAAACAAAACAAAACCCTATTAACTGAAGTGGGAAAATTCCCAACTCTAAACACAGGAGAATAAAGTTGAGACACCTAGGACATCTCTCCATATCCATCTGGAGATTCTCCTTTCATAGCTGACCCTTAAAAGCTTGGACTTTGATTAGAAGAGGCAATCGTTCCCTAACACAGTAAGTCTGTACCCTTCTTCTGCATCCTAGTTGGTAATTGTGACTTTTCAGACATAGCTTTTTTTTTTTTTTTTTGAGACAGAGTTTCGCTCTTGTTGCCCAGGCTGGAGTGCAATGGCATGATCTTGGCTCACCGCAACCTCCGACTCCTGGGTTCAAGCGATTTTCCTGCCTCAGCCTCCCGAGTAGCTGGGATTACAGGTGTGTGCCACCATGCCCGGCTAATTTTGTATTTTCAGTAGAGACAGGGTTTCCACCATTTTGGCCAGGCTGGTCTTGAACTCCCGACCTCAGGTGATCTGCCTGCCTCAACCTCCCAAAGTGCTGGGATTACAGGCGTGAGCCACCGTGCCCGGCCCAGACATAGCATTTTTAAGCTTAGCTTTTATGAAGACACAGGTGCACTAAAGTCATCCTTTTCTGACATCATCAACCACCATCACTGAGTAATTTTTTACAGTACTTAGAATTTCCTCTCAAAGGAGATTGGTAATACTCAAGGTAAGAGAAGATTGAAGAAAAAAGTTTAAGAAGAAAAAAGGAAAAAAAAAAAGAAAGCCTATTTAATTTTATGGTTGATGCAACTTGTTACATATGTGTCCCGCCAGAATAAATCGGATCATCTGATTTTCAAATTGCTGGGTCTATTGTTTCAGAAATAGAGGATGTAAATAATTTCAGTGCAATCTCCTGGATCTGGACCTCTCTCATCCAGAACTGTTATCAGCATTAGCATAATTTATGGTGCTATCTAATAATGAAATCACTGAACACTGATTGTACAGCTTCTTAAAGCTATAATTATTGCTCATTAGGAATGGATTTCATATTGTTTGCTCCTGGCACATAACAAGTTATTGAAAGAAAAAAGTTGTCAGTAGAAGTGGGAAACCAGGAAAGGCACTTTTTTTTTGTTCCTGAATGTTATCTCTGATGAATCTGTCTGAGATTTTGTCTTTAATTATAACGGAGAACAACTGGCCACATCATTAATTATCATATTTCTTTTTTAAGGAAAATTTTAGCTTCACATCAGATGCCTTTTTCAGTCTATGCTCTGTAAATGTTTGTTGACTGAATGAGTGTGCAGGGAAAGCAATGAATGAAGACAAAAGCCACAATTTTGGCAAGTTAAACTCTGAGCAATGTCTAGCTCATACCAAACATTAACATTTCTTCCTTTCTTCCTTTCTTCCTTCCTTCCTTCCTTCCTTCCTTCCTTCCTTCCTTCCTTCCTTCCTTCCTGCCTGCCTGCCTTTCTGTCTGTCTTTATTTCTCTCTTTCTTTCTTTCTGAGACAAGGTCTCACTCTGTCATCCAGGCTGGAGTGCAGTGGCGCAATCTTGGCTCATTGCAACCTCCACCTCCTTGGCTCAAGCGATTCTCCTGCCTCAGCCTCCCGAGTAGCTGGGACCACAGGTGCACACCACCCCACTTGGCTAATTTTTGTATTTTTTTTTTTTTTGTAGAGATGGGGTTTCACCATTTTGGCCAGGCTGGTCTTGAACTCCTGAGCTCCAAGCGATCCACCTGCCTCAGCCTGCCAAAGTGCTGGGATTACAGGTGTGAGTCACCACAGCTGGCCCTCCAAGAGGTTAGAGTTGGCAGTTTTTTAGGGGCATGAATCTGAAAAAAATAATCTTAGCTTATTCATCTCAGAACATCTTAAAATGCATTTTCTAAAATTACAGAGCAATACTTGCTTTTTCACTGTAGAAGATAAAAACAATACATGTATAGACTGAGTAAAATATGGGAGCCCCTTTCAGGTACTCTGATTGATCCTCTTCCTGAGGTAATGGCTATTCTTAGTACAGTATATGTATCCTTTAAGCCCTCATGTTTCTGGAAATATTGAGAATTCATTGTTTGGGATAATGCAGGAAAAAAAAAAAAAAAAAAAGGTCTGCTTTTGTTGGCTAACAATAATTTCCGGATGGCCTATGGGATTGGAGAAAGCTTGGTTTTAAATCTGATGATGGAGGTTTAGTTAGTGATTTCTATGAGATACAATGGTTGGGGAGAATTACACATTTCAGCATGGGAAGGAGGAGTAACCATTATACAGTTTGCAAAATAGGGGCCACTGTCAATGTTTATGATTCTAGGAATGGGGAATGGGGCTTATCAAAAAAGACTTAAGTTCATTGTGAACAGTGCCTTTAGCTTGTGATGGCATCGACCCCAATGGAAGGTAGCTTGGCTTTGAGATTGGTACAATGTATTTGGCCTTTATAGGTTGAATGTGACTTCTGTGTTTGTCAATTAACCCAGCCTGGTGATTTATCCAGGGCTAGACCAGATTTTGTATCCTGGTATTTTCCTACACAGTTCTAGTTTCCTTGGGTCTTTTGGCATGGAACCTGAAGGGGCTGAAGAAATCACGTGAGTATTTCTTTAATAGATTCTTTTCCTTAGTTGTTGATAACTGCTCACTTTTCCTTAAATATCCTCTTATCTAGGGCCTTCTAGTCCCTGAGAGTACAGGGAAAATGTCAGATATGCAGAAATAAAGAAAATCTTATTCTTTTACTGGAATTTTTCAAACTTTAGTAAAACTGTAGAAATGTTTAAATTGCCTTCCAATTTCTGAAGGAAATTGGTTTCCTTTAACGCTTAACGAGATAAACTGCAATTCGATTCAAGTCATTTTTCTGCCTCTCCTTGTTGACAATCTGAGCTCCGTTTTTTTGGTTTCCTCCTGCTTTCTGATTGACTTCAAGATTGCATCTAATCTTTTTATTCTATCTTGCACGAATGCAGCCTGCAATGTGTTGTGACAAGGAGCCAGACCTCCTATTAGCATATATTTATACCTTGCCGCACGCAAAGTGGTGCTTGGGGATTATGAAACCAGGCTGGAGCTCTGAAGGGATATAAATGGCATCAGATTCGCCCCCTCCCCACAAAAAAGCCCTCCAACTCAACTGTCTATCCACGCGGAGATCTAATTGTTTGGGGAAAGGGACAAATGCGGGGAGCTGAAAGAACAGTTGTGGATGAAGTTACTGTGATGGAGGAATGATCAGATAATTGCAGGCATGGGAGACGCAAGTGATGTTCATTGTCCTCGAAGGGCCTGGAGACTCCTTGGAGGAATTTTAAGGCCACTCTGTGAATCAGTAGATAATATGATCAAGTTAATCTGCTGATGAAGTACTGAAATGTGGACAGTTCTGGACAGACATCTGGGAATGAAGAGCTAGGTGAGAGGTGTTTATGATTCGTGGGATTCAGAACATGAATTCACAGTCCTGGATATCAAGGGATGAAGACGGGGACTAGGATTCCAAAACAGGGTCCCTTCTGAGATGACTTGAGGAAACAGGCAATATTGCTTCAGGTTCTAGTTGTTTTTCCAATGAATAGAAATCAACAGAGCAAAGCCTGAACAACATTGTAACACATGCCTGTGTGTTCTTTGGTGTTCCAGTTTCTTTCAGTGGGACTCTTGGGGCTCCCAGCTCCCAGGGTTTATGAATCACTAACCTCTATCGCCTATCGAAACTGGTGATCAACTGATATTAGTCATTCACACATGGGTTTGACCTAATTTCCACTCATGCTAACCATCCCACAGCACTTCTATTTTAAGCTTGTTTTCTCTAATTGCAGAAAGACTGGCTTTGTCTCCACTGAAAGAAATTTCCAGCATTAGTAAAAAGCAAAAGAGACAATTTGGGGGAAGGGAAGCCTTTTTAGTGATTTGTATGCTAGGGAATTGGTCCAGAAGAGAAAGTACTTTTCCTCTCTTGACTCTCTAGTAGGTCTCGTACCCCTAGGATGATGAGTCCCAGTGACTTTCTTGGGAATTGCTAAGTTTTGAGAAATTTTTCGTTATGACATAGTATCTCACAGCCTTGAATACATCTGCCTTTTCCAACTGTCTGTGAGCACTCACAGGGTAGGGATGGTGTCTCATTCATCTGTATTTTTCCATTGATCGTTGGTGTTCAATATACAGTTTTTGAGCTGCACGGCATAGGAAACACAGGTGTCACTATTCTACACCTTTACCTGTTTCAGCCTTTGTGATAGGCAGTCAGACCCAGGATGCCATTTGGGTTGTATGCGGGGAGTATATTGGGGTGGGCTTCACTTCACTTTGTTTATTTCTCCAGGTACTAGGAGTGGTGAGCTGACCCTCTCTGGGGTCCTCTCTAAGGGCCCAGGACAGCTGTCCTAGCCCGTGCCTGCTTTTCGCTAGGCAGACTCCATTGCCATCTGTCTTTCTCTGCTCAGGTTGTACTTGCCCCTTATTTGGGGCTTTCCTTTCCACTCTGGTAAGATTAAGGATTAATTTAGGCAGAGGGAAGAGTCAGAGAAGAGCAAAGAAACTCCTTTAGGCTTGGCCTAATTAGGTCTGAGTCACTTAAGAAAAGGGAAACCACAGAGTGTTCAGAAATTACTACTTTGCTTTCCTTTGTATACGTCTCCCTTGGGGATGTCCTTTGGGGATCCCACGGGCTGCAAGGTATCTGGGCTAAAGTTGGATTTAGGAAAATGAAACACTTGATTTGACTATGGAAAATGCATGTTTCCAGGCAGGAGAGGAAAGATTAGGTAGGTAACTAGATAGGCTAGAGTTCTTTTGCTTATAAGTGTGTTTTGTGGAAATTACAAACTTGAAATGTGTGTGAGGAATAAGTAACAACCAATTTTACAGTCACATTCAAACATCTAACTCCTTAGACATTTGGGAAGTGGTGTGGGGACTGATCAGAAGCTGCCGAGAAGACACTTAGATTCTTGTTCAGGGGAGGGATGTAGATATTGATAAATGTTAGACATCGTTAGGAAAAATGAGCATAATATAAGTATAGGTTAATGAGTTAGGGCAACCACCACAACAATAACTATAGAATTATGACATTTAAATCAGCAGAATAAAATGTAGACTATTTAAAGAAAACCAAGAAAGAGATAAGAAAGAAATAAAAGGAAAACATGGCAAATAGCACTAAATAAGATAGCAAAGTGTCAAAGTAACAGTAATTATAGTAGATACAGGTGAGTTAATGTGAACAACCAACAGACAGAAAGAGTTTTTAGAACCATGATCTGGACAGATGTTA
Organism: Pan paniscus; assembly: GCF_029289425.2. Taxonomy (NCBI): domain Eukaryota; kingdom Metazoa; phylum Chordata; class Mammalia; order Primates; family Hominidae; genus Pan; species Pan paniscus. The sequence continues at coordinate 35,528,336 of NC_073264.2, read as the reverse complement.
TTTATAAGACTCATAAATTTTAAATACAAAAGGATATAGACCGATTGAAAAGAAAGGAATGGAAAAAAATACACCAGTTATGTCTGAAGCAAAGAAATCATAGGTAGCACTTAATATCAGAGCAGATAGAATTTAAGGTGAAAAACCTAATAAGGGACAGGAAACATTACATGTTGAAGCTATGACACCATCATCATGAACATATGTGCTGCTAACAGTAAGATCTCAAAATATCAAAAGCAACAACTGACTTAAGAGAAAAAAATAGATAAATCAATACTTACAGTTAGAATAAAAACAAACCTTTTTGGAAAATGAAAAAGCAAATATATAAAATATATCTGAAAAGAGATCGAACAAATACATAAAATATATGATTTTCAGGCCTGTGTAGGTGTAAGTAAAAGAGGAAGTTTAATTCAAAGGCTCAGCTTCATCTAGACTATGTTCTTTGAATATGGTGTGATAAAACTAGAAATTAATGACAAAAATGAAAGCTAACTAAATAAACAATGTGAATGTGGTAAACTAAAAATTATATCTAAAAATTTCCTAAGGTTTTATATATAAAGACGATTTCAAAAAATGTGTTTTCAGTATGAGGCCTGTGTCACTTCATATGTCTTTTCGTCCAGTGTCTGGTGAATTCATTTTGTGGTATAGCAGGTAGGAGGCTCTGTAATGAACCAAAGAATACCAACTGAACATAAAGAAATCCTCTCTCCTATTTAAACCTAACTTCTATAGTTTGTGGAAAATTTTTGGAAAATATGACAAAATAGAGAATATAAGGCAGCTCCCTGACTGAAGGTGATTTCTCTGAACTTTGGCACAATGATTGGAAATATAGAGCAACTGGAGCCGCATCCTTACCTGGGAGTCTGATCTTCAGAGCAGCCTCCTGAGTGCCATGATGTGCACGACAGATACCATGGAGAACGTGGAGGTGTCAAGAGGAAGAGAATAGTTCATAGGTTTATGCGGCACATTCTAAAGCCCATTTAAGAGAACCCAGGAAAAAGAGCAGGGCTAGAATTACAGGTATTTTGCTTTGCAGAGGATCACAGATGTCGTCTATGTTTGCCTCTAGTCTGGTGTGGCCAGGGTAAGTGTGAGTTACTTATTGATTTAAAACCTTTTTACCTGGGAAATGAGGGGTAATTACAATTGTTGGCTTAATAGGTATGGTGGGTTGGGTTTCCTAGGAAGCCAACACAGAGATGGAGATAAGCATGAAGGAGGTTTATTAGAGAGTGCCCTTGGGGTCAACATTTGTAGAAGGGAACGGAAGGAAGAGAAGTAAGCAGGATTGGTCAGAGGCAGAAGCTGGGCTGTGATGAAGCCTTTGCAGAGCAGATACATTACGGAAAGTTTTGAAGTTGGGGTAACCCTTTAGAGTGGTCTGGAGTTAGGGTGGGAAAGCTGGGACTTTATACCCCACTACTACCACTACTACTAGTCATTAAATGGGCTCTGTGCCAGCAAGGGTGCATCGGCTTGAATGAGGTGGCTCTTTTCAGCCAAGGCAATCCAAACAGGGATAATAAGCAGTAGTAAGTCCTTCATTCCTGAGGGAGGACATGGATGCCATATCACAGTGTCTGTTATAGTAGTACAATTTGATACACATTTTCTTCCAAACTAATTTTTGCATTTAAGAAAGTGAAGGGTTGGAAGGAAGTGCTAGGCTTAGTAGGCAGTTGAGGGTGAAATCCTTCCCAGCCTAGCACTTGCTGTTGCTATGTGCCCGCTTTGAGAGAAATGGCTCTATGAACATGAATGGAAAGAACTGTGCTTTATAAAGGTGTAGCACAGGGAGTTCTAACAGTTTTTCCAAGGACCATCTTGTCTGAATAGGACACTAGGAGTGGGAGTATCCTTCCTAATTTTTTTTCCATGTGTAAAGGGAAAGCATGAAGTAAACCATAAATGTTTCAGGTACTACATGTTTCTTTGTCAAATCCTACATATTTGTTTTGAAAAGAATTTAAGAATCTTAATGAACACCCTTGAACTTGTTTTTCACCTGAGGCTAGTCAAGGGTAATTCACAGGTGAGAAGAGAGAGCTTGTGGCTCTCTAAAGAGCTTATGGCTAATTCTACTTCCTACACCTTCTCCCTACCTCCTCCTTTCCTCTTAAACAGGAGAACTGCAGGGGAGGGAAGGAAGAGGGGAGGCCACATGTGAGACCGACAGAGGTGTTGGCAGGAGGAGGACAGCATGGTAGGGGACTCTTCATAGATCTTCCAAATGGCTGGTGGAAGCTGTCTACGTCTTTGATCCTTCTTGGGCTGCCTTCTTGGTGGAATTTTTATCTACTTGTGTGTAGCTAAGATGTGTAGAGCTAAAATGGACAGACCCCAGAAGTTAGAGCAGCCTCCCAGTGTGGGCAGAGCATCTCCTCAGAGAGCAGGGATTAAGCACAGCGGTGCTGGTGTCAAAATCAGACTGTCACGGTTCAAAGACCAGCTTCATTTCCTGCTGGTCACGTGGTCTTGGACCAGGGATTTAACCTCTCTGAGTCTTAGTTTTCTTATCTGTAAAATGGGGCTGATAACATTACCTCATAGATCTGTTGTTGAGAATGGAATGAATTAACCCTGTAAAATCACTTAGAACATAATAAGTACTTGATAAATACTAGCTATTATTTAGACTATGGGGCCATGTTCCCTGTCCCCTGGGTTTCCTACCTTGACAGATAACTTTAGTATCACACACCAAGCTCCTCTACACCGAAATCTCCCACTCAGGATTGAGGGTCAGAATTTCTGTAGCCAGTATTTTCTCTACCCATCATCTAAGCAAGTGTACAGAGATGCCATGTATTCTTATTTCCTGCATACTGTATTTCTATTCTAACACACATAATTTCCCATTTAATAGTCTTCATACACAATTACCTGTCCTCATAAAGACTATTTCTACTCCTGAACTACAGATGGAGTCATTCCAAAGCCTTACAGATAGAAAGGTGGGATCCTTTGCCAAGCATAGATTTTTTTCCTAAATCTCTCCCTGTCTCATCTTACTGTCTTGGAAGATAAATTTTTAGTTTAAACAAGAGGCAGGGAGTAGAGGCAGGCCCCTACTAAATTTTAAATTCTTGACTAAATTTTGCCCTCCAACATTTTTTATAGTCCCTTATGCCATTTTTTCCTCTCCTGGTCTCTCTCCTGGTCCTTCTTATTCTCCTTCAAGGGAAAAGAGCCAAGATGGAGGGCAGCCTGGGAGACTAAAGAACAGGATCCATTTTCATAGACTTAGAAGTAGAACAGGATGAAAGACTAAAACAAACACGGAGCCACAGATTTTGACTTCCTTTGCCTGGAAGCATTGAAACTGAGGAAATGTACAAAAATATAATTTTGTACTTGTGCTATCAATTGTTTATATTATTTAGAGATATCATTTATTTAATTAGCCTATAGAGTTTTTTCACTGCAAAATATAAATGTTTTGTGCCAACCACCATCTGAAGCACTGGGGATACCGCTGTGAGTGAACAAAAATAGAAGCTCAAGAAGAGGTCAAAGCTCTTATGAAGTTTATATAAAAGTGAGAGGAGGCGATAAGTAGATAAACAAATACGTATTATGTTGAGTGATGATAAGAAGGAAAAATAACGCAGGGTGTGAGATAAATAGATAAGAAAAATGAAATAAATAGGAAAAAGAAGGAAAAATAAAGCTGGGCGAGAAGACAGAAAAGGACAGTTGAAAGGGGGTATGTGCTATTTTGGGTGGGGTGTTCTGGGCAGGCCGCTTTGTGTTGAGCTGGGACCTTAACACAAAAAAGTGTTTTTCTTGTCATTGTCACCAGATGAGATTTGATGTAAAATACCTGGAATTTCCTTGAGAACAAGATTTTCCCCCATATATACCTTGATCACATCCATAGTAAAGTTGTTACATTCAGCGTGGCATTCTATGTTGATGATTGTCACAACTTTAGAAACTTTCTCTTTTCTATATTTCATTCATTCATCCATTCATATATTCATTTCTATATTTCATTCTTTGTCTCATCCTGTGAAAGGGTAAAACGTAGGAACTGGGGCCAAAACTGACTCATTATTCTGAATGTTCTTAAGTCTGGGAGTGGAGATTTAGTGTCTAAAGCTTTTGCATTTGTTTGAAAAATCCATGTCTTTATTTCTTTATCTTTTTTTCTTTATCTTTTTTAAATGATAAGATTGAAAAGTGCAGTAAGAGTTCTGAGCCAATTTGGTGGCATTGGAAATAGTAGTTCCAGTGACTTTTATGGATTTTCTTGTTTTATCTTTGTGTTCCAGGGTGTTCCATAGATCTGGGGTTTGACTCATCCTTCAGACTTACTTCCCTCCGGTGGCCACTTTAACACCGAAAATCCCCATGCTTTTCCATCAAAGTCTCTGTAAGGGAGACAGAGGACCTGCTGAGTTGTATTTTTATGATGAATTTTCTTTGTATTATATGTTTATATTCATTAATCCTGGAATCCTTACTATGTTGTTCTCCAACATCCTAAATACATACAACTTAAGGCTACATAATTTTTTCTGCTGTGATAGTCATACATCAATGATAGAAGGAACACAATCATTTGGGAATGGATGGGCCTTTTAGACTTGCAGTCAAGACTTCAGTTTTATCTCTGGAGCAGGCTGCATGCCCAGTTTATGCTGTACTTTGTTTCTAGGTTTTGTTACCTTGGCTAATGTATTTTCAGTGGGTGAAATAGCTTGTGATCTACCTTCTTGCATAGAATATTGGTTCCAGGGGTAGAGAACAGGGAGAACATGCTTTATTTTTCTCTGCCTCCTCTGACCTTAGCTCCAAGCTCCCACAACTTCCAGGGATGCCTTGAAAACCAATTTCACTTTTAAACATGTATCGAGAGCCGAATCTCTGCTAGGTTTATAGTGGGAGAAGGGGGAGATCAGCATAAAGATATCTGTGGAATGCAGAGATGTGAGGAGAAAAAAAGTGGCAGGAGCAGGAGAGAAGGCAAGGGACAGTGAAGAAGCAGAAAAGAAGGTAAAATCAGTTTCTGTTATATTCCCCAAATATATTTGAGGAAGATGATTCTTGAAGAGAATAAATACTTGTGGTGATGGAGGCTGTGGTAGAGGGGGTGGTAAGTGTGAAGATGCAGGGGGAGGAGATGGTGCTGGAGGTGGAGATGGAGGTGGAGGTGGAGGTAAAGGATGTAGTGGGGGGATGGAGGAAGTAGCATAGGAGGTTATGGAGGTGGGACAAGTGATAGAGGTGGAGCTAGGGATGGTGGAGGGGGTGGAAAAGATGGTAGTAGGAGTGGTGGAGGTGGAAGTAGTAGAGCTGGTGGTGGAGGTTATGGTTGGGTGAAGGTGATGGAGATGGTGAAGAAGGTGGTGAAGGTGGTGGAGGAATTGGTGGTGAATCCAAGGTGGAGGGAGAAGAGTTGGTCGGGGCGATGGAGCTAGAAGAGTTGGTCGGGGCGATGGAGGTAATAGAGGTAGTGAATGTCATGGCTAAGAAGGTGAAAGAGGTAGTGGAGGTGGGTGGGAAGGTGGCTGAGATAGTAGAGGAGGTTGAGGTGGTGGAAGTAAGATAGTGGCGGAGGTGGCCGGGGAGATGTATTTGAGGTGATGGAGAAGGTTGTGGAGTGAGTGTAAGTGGAGATGGAAATACCTGTAGTGATAGCCCAAAGTGATAGGGTTTGTGGAGTCATCTACAAATATAAATATCCACTCTTAAGTCAGAGTGAAACAAGTGCACCAGCACGTGGGAGAACAAGCAGCCATATATACTACTTAAAACAATTTTCTGCTTAGGACTTTCAGATATTTTTCTCACTAGTTTATTGCATTTTTGCCTTGAATCTAAAATTGTTTTTGTTTTCTTAGATGAGTCAGAGAGCAGTTGATGCCCATTCATTCTCACTGTAAATGCTTTCTATCCGCCAGACTGGACCAAGCATGGGCAATCAAAAATGAAAGAGACTTAGTTTCTGTCTTTGTTGAAGACACAGACCCATAAGTGATAATTATAACACAGTGACGTTAAATGCAATGACGGAGATGTAAACAGCTATGGAGGATGATAGACAACCAAGGTGGGGAGTGTTAGGGACAGAGGAAACTTACTGCAACAGGTAATACCTTAAGGATGAGAGAACTGGGGATTAGTTGGGTGAAGGGGAAGATGAGCATTATAGGCAAAAGTAGGAAGTAGGAAACAGTTTACAGTAAACATGTAGCACAGTAACTAGTTCTCTAACTTTAACTTTTCCTGCTGTCTGCCGGGTATGTTCAGTTCCTTGCATGATTTTGGAATTTAGAATCAGATTTGAAAGCATTCATGGTTGCAAAAAGTAAATCGTAAGTGTGCAGTCAGGGTCTTTTAGTGCTTTTTTTTTTTTTTTTTTTTTTGAGATGGAGTCTTGCTTTGTTGCCCAGGCTGGAGTGCAATGGCGCTGTCTCGGCTCACTGCAACCTCCGCCTCCTGGGTTCAAGTGGTTCTCCTGCCTCAGCCTCCCGAGTAGCTGGACTACAGTCTCGTGCCACCACACCCAGCTAATTTTTGTATTTTTAGTAGAGACGGGGTTTCGCCACATTGGCCAGGCTGGTCTCGAACTCCTGACCTCGTGATCGGCCCGCCTTGGCCTCCCAAAGTGCTGGGATTACAGGCATGAGCCATTGCGCCTGGCTGATCTTTTGGTACTTAATGGTGAGATGTTCAAAAGTATAGACAATAAGGGAGAATCTCACAGTTGGTGCCACCAAATTCTTTAAACTCACCCGTTCTTGTAGCTAGAGAAGTGAGTGGGAAGACAGTTCAAAAGGATAGACAATAAAGGTGAATCTCACAGTTGGTGCCACCAAATTCTTTAACCTCACCCATTCTCGTAACTAAAGTGAGTGGGAAGATAGAATTTGAATAATTTTTCCTATCAGTGGAAGCAAGACAAACAGTATTTAAGCTGGGATGGGTGGGTGGGTATGCAGTATCTGTGCAGAAGATGAGTTGCTCACTCAGAGAAGACCTGATATTCAAGAAAAAGTCAGCCAAAAACGTGAGTCACTCATTAGCCTCTTTAAAAGGTGGAACATGCTAAGGCGGGGAAGGTAAACAGACTCTTGCTATGTTGGATTAAGATGTACCCTTAGATATAACTCTTCTCTAGAAATGAAAAAAATTCTCTAAAAAATATAGCACACATATCCTTGACCCAATTAAAATATAGCATTTCAAAAAGGAAGCAGATAGCACATGGTTTGTCAAATAAATGACTCAATAGAAATGCATGAAATATATTTGAATAGAGAGTGCCAAATGTTGTTTTTTAAATAAGGAACTCATTAAAGTCTATGAAATAGACTTCAGAAATTGATTTCCTGGAGTGAATACCACAAATGATTCTCCAGAGCCCATGAAGAGGAAGTTTTCTAACCTTTTCTCTGGACCACAAGTTGTCCTGCAAAGGGTGAGAAGAGAGGGATGTCACTGTTTTTCTAGTTCATGGTGCCTCCATGGTGAACTGAGATGCTCAGGGAGGCTGGATAGTGGCTTGATGCTGTTTATGCAGAATTTCCAACTCAAAGAAGGCCTCCCACCTCCATCTGGAAGACTTAGTATCTTTGCCCACCTACCTTTGAAAGCAGGATATGGATTGCACAGGAGAAAATATTGGAAATTGACCACTGAACCACATATTTAAATTCATTCCTGGCTCTTTCTTTCCAAATAGCAATTGAGTTTGATTATTGTGATTCAGCCATCTGCATCTCATGTTTATAATTGTTCACACTGCCACTGTCTGAGATTTTCTCAATTAATATTATTAAGGGGTGGATATGTGATTTTCTGGATGGTTCAATTTACTCTTCTGTCTTGTTTTGATAAGAAAGTGGCTACCTGCAAACACTAAGGGGCTTTTATCGGCATTTCGAATTTTTGCTTGTGAGCAAATAACAGGAGAACAGAAATACTCTCCTGGTTGCCTTTCAGAGACAGAATTCTGTTTAATTTGCAAAACCATTTATAAATTCTCAGTATTAACTCAGCCTTTCTTGCCTGCCTTACAAAAGCAGCTCTTAAGAGATAAAGTGTTTGGGACCCAGTGGGAAAGATTCCAAGCTCATACTGCCAAATCTCCTGAGTTATCCTGACTCCTATCTGAGATTTGGGGATTTTTCTGTAAGAAGGAGGAGTGTGGGATTGGCCCCCCTCTGGAACATAGATGAGAGAGTAAATTGACTTGTCTGTTTTTCAAAGATAATTGTGGGTTGTGAAACTAAGCTAAGTAGGTAGCAAAATCCTACGCAGATTACAAAAGAGATTTTCCATCTCTGCATTACCACACGTAATTTTAGGCCCCGAAGCAATGTCTGGTGGACCAGTTGAACGTGCTAGGGCAATTGTCTAATGACTCTGACAGAAGTGGTGGCTGGGATTAGATCATGGGTGATAGATTCCTAGAACTGGAAGGGATTTTAAAGATTTTCTAGGCAAACCCTTTTGCTTTCCAGTTGAGGAAACTGAGGCCCAGAGAAGCTTAGCTATTTCAAGTGGTTACCATGGTAATCCTGATTGCTAGCACTGTGCTTTGATGTGGGGTGACCCTCAACTAGACCTCAAATAATGGCTCTGCTGCCTTCACTGTGGATGTTCCCCAGAACACATGTCACGGGTGACACTGGGACTCCTCACAGCTAGTCCTGCTACTCAAAGATCACAAAGCATCTTGCTCTCATTTGTTTTGGCCACACCTCAGCTAAGGGGGCAATATTCTCTCTATTAATGGACTCACAATATGTGGCTCTGCCAGTAGTCAGAGGGATTCTCAGTGGGGACTTGGAGAGATGGGCCTGCACTTGTGCCTTCCATCCCAAACTCCCTCTTTCCCTGGGATTCTTTCTCAAGCTGAGTGAAAGAGCATCTTGGCTCTGGGATTTCTCCTTTGCTGAAAGGTTGAAAATACTGGTAGAGGTCTTGGTCAAGTTAGGCAAATTCTCTGCCCTTTTGTTTCTTATCTGTAAAATAAGAAAAATAATAATTCATGAGGTTTGTTGCCAAACATAGTCCTGAGTGCAAGGAAGGCAGCTGATAAATGTTTATTCTCTCCTTTGCCTTTTATAATAAAATGTCTGAATATTGCTGGTTTCTGATTAGTCTAAACAAAGTTATTTAGTTTTATCTATTTATGAAGATAATACCTCTTCCTTGTAGAAAATGAAACAATGCTGAAAATCATGAAATCCCCTGAACAGTTACTATCTAGAGATAACTCTTCATACTTTTGCAACATTCTTTCAGTCATCTTTCTACGCATCTTTGTTTATATTTGTGTTCAAATCTATAATTTTACATAAAATGAAATCATAGTAAAAACACTCTTTTGCAATCTACCTTGTTCACTCAAGAGGTCAGTTCAAAGAAAGCACTAATAGATATTTTCTGCCAGATGTTTGTCCCCGCTGTAGGACGGAATGAACAACACAATCTCATCTCACAGATTGAAACTTCACTAAGACCTATTTGGCACTCTTCTCTTCAAATGTCCCTTTCCTCTCTCTCCTCACTAGAGACAGAATATGTCACTGGACATATACAATGCAATTTCTGGAGTGTGCGAAAGATTTGCCAACCAGGGAAGTTTTCTGCTTTTATTTACCCTAACAAAAGCCAGGATAAATAAATGATGTCTACTCTATAGTCTCTCCTGCGTAGTCCTTTGAATCCCCTTTGTTGGATCCTTTTTTTATTTTCTGTGGGACAAACCTCCAGGGAAGGCACAGATTTTTGTGTACTGTAGCTCACTGGGTCTTACTGACCTGTAGCTATGGGTGGTCATTGTTTTGTTTAGACTGATCTTCTTGGCGGCCTAGTGTCTTGTCCTTGTCAGACAGATTGACATTAGCGATGCTCTATCCTTCGCCTGCCTCTCAGTTTTGTCCATATCCCCTGTCTCTTCGGAACTGTGATAGTGGTGATATAAGTGATGATTTAGCACTAAGCATTAGAAAGGCATGCAGACTGATTCTGCCAAGAATTATAATCTGTTGCTGCTATCAGCTCATTCCTATGAATGCCCATTAGTAGAAAGTAGAGCTAATTGAAAGTCTGGGTATTGGGAGCCTTGGATCATAATGAGCAGATGAAAAACTTCAGTATTATAACCTCGTGTAGGGATATCACACTTCCATGCAAATGGTTCTCATCCATGAAGGAAGGATGTTAAAATTCATGTGGTCCCAGCTCGCATATATATCACCAGTATGATGTGAAGGAAGGCCTGCCTATCTCTCCTTCCTTCCTTCCTTCCTTCTCTTTCTTCTTTCTTTTTTTCCTTCTTTCTTTTCTTTCTTTCTTTTCCTTCCTTCCTTCCTTCCTTCCTTCCTTCCTTCCTTCCTTCCTTCCTTCCTTCCTTCCATCCATCTTGCTCTGTTGCCCAGGCTAGAGTGCAGTGGCACAATCACGGCTGACTGCAACCTCAACCTCTCAGGCTCAAGTGATCCTCCTGCCTCAGCCTCCCAAGTAGCTGGGACCACAGGTACACGCCACCATGCCTGGCTAATTTTTAAATTTTTTTGTAGAGACAGGGTCTCACTATGTTGCCCAGGCTGGTCTCAAAATCCTGGGCTCAAGTGGTCCTTCTACCTCAGCCTCCCAAAGTGCTGAGATTACAGGCATGAGCCGCCTCACATGGCCTCCTTTCTTATGCTTTGAGATCCTGGATCCTGTGATTATTGTTTTCAATTTAAAAACAGCAGTTTCAGGGTGTTTTCTGTTTTGTCATATTTGGGCCAGACTATCTCCCAGAGTCTACAAGTTTACATTTCTTCCCAGCCTCCCCTCTCCATACCACAGGAATCTGTGCCGATTCATTCATGCCAGATGTATTGAGGTGTTTTTTTCTTAGGCAGCTTTCATCTAGGAAGAGGTGGGCTGGATACACCCACTCGTTTCCCACCATCTCCAGAAGGAGCAGCTTTAACTATGACTCAGTGATGCAGGGCTTCTGACCACAACCTGAAAATGAAAGGCCCTATCACCAATCTTATCTGCTCATCAAAAAACAGACAGCGGTGGTGATATGCAGTCAAGCTTGCTGGTACTTCCAATGCCTGCCCTGAGAAGGCTCTGCCATGGAGATGAAGACACGCTGGAGCCACAGGAGTGGTTCTGGAACATCTAACCTTCTTGTGCCAAGTTTCTATCATAACTTGAGATTAGACATGCTCTTATTAGGAAAGTTGGTAAGTTGGAAGGAAATATAATATTCTTAAGTTAGAACATTTCTGAGCTTCTCTTCCAAAAGAAAACCTCTAATTTATATGGCCTCTGTGAATGTGCATTTTCTCCTTCACTGATTATTTTACGCTTTCTCCCATACACTGAGAATCACTGCAGAAGGTGCTCTGGGGCAGCTGGAAAGGAAGTATAAGGAAAGACCCTTGCTTTGGAAATTCTGAAGGAAAATGAAATATGCTTTCCATATGTTTGTATCTGTATGTGTTTATAAGTAGACAACCTAGAACTTCTAGTTCTAAACTCTAAAGAAAGTCCGTATCTGGCTGGGCGCGGTGGCTCTCACCTGTAATCCCAGCACTTTGGGAGGCCAAGGCAGGCGGATCATGAGGTCAGGAGTTCGAGACTATCCTGGCCGTGCCACTACACACACATCCAGCTAGGGCGACAGAGCGACACTCAGTCTCAAAACAAAAAACAAAAAAAAAGAAAAAAAGAAAGTCCGTGTCTAACTTGAATCTATGATTAAAAAATTGATGCTTATAAATTTTAAATGTAATTAAATGTAATCATCTGTAAAGCAAGCTGGATTTGACTGGGATAAGTTTGAATTATAGTTGTGCTCTCTCCACCTCTAGTTTAGTAGATGGGCCAAAAAGAGGTTATCGACTGGGCATGGTGGCTCATGCCTGTAATCCCAGCACTTTGGGAGGATGAGGTGGGTGGATATCACTTGAGGTCAGGAGTTCGAGACCAGTCTGGCCAACATGGTGTAACTCTGTCTCTACTAAAAATATAAAAATTAGCCAGGCGTGGTGGCGGGCACCTGTGATCCCAGCTACCTGGGAGGCTGAGGCAGGACAATTGCTTAAACCCGGGGGGCAGAAGTTGCAGTGAGCCAAGATCATGCCACTGCACTCCAGCCTGGGCGATAGAGCAAGACTCAGTCTCAAAAAAAAAGGTTACCCAGGGTCAAGGAGAAGAGAGCCAGTTTTTTCCTGCAAATGTGCACGGAAGTTACCTTGTGTGCTAGATGATTTCCATTTGCCTCTCCAGTCCACTCTCCATTCTCACCCACTCATGGGCTGTATCAGTGGCTACCTTGCCCTCTGTCATCTAGTAGGTTTGACAAAAGAGGCATCTACAGGGACAGGAGGACAGGCAGAGTGGAAGGTCAGGATATTGATTCTGCCAGTTCCCTTCCTGCTGTGTTGCTGTGGGTTGGCTGTGTCCATCTACCTATGACCACAACTCCTGTCAAAAAGTCCCTGCTCTCTCCAGACTCAGACAGATGCTCCTGTCCCTTGCCCTTTCAGCTCTAGGGTGGTATCAGCTCCCTGCTCTTGCTAGACCTGAGGTGCCCCATTATTCTTGGTTGGTTTCCTTATGCTCTGCCCTTCTTTGTAAATAATCCCATTATTAAGCTTTCCTCTGTTACTGTGTTTGAATGGACCATCTTTTCCTGTTGATTCCTGACTATTATACTTAGTGAATATTTTAGGGATCATTTAATGACAAAGAATAGAAGCTTACACATACTAGCTCAAGTACAATGTGAACTTACAGACAGGACACAGGGCAGTAAGGAACATGTATCAGGTCATCTGTTAAGTCAGTACCTGAAACCATCTCCTCAGTCTCTTGTGGCACGAGGCTATGCTGTCCCTTATTTCTGCTCTTTCTACACATCTGCTGTCTTCGGCTACTGTCTTATATTGGTATTATTTGTCTGTCTCGTGAACTTTCTTTGTCTGGTCATGCTACAAACTCCTGCTGTGACCCTATTTAACCTTTCAGTTCAAGGAATCCTTACCATTTAATTGTGTTTCTCAGTGTCCTATTTGAAGTTTCCTGGGAGAGAGAATCTCAGTGTTCAGTTTGAGTTAGGTCTAGTTATGGTCCATTCAGGTGTGGTGGAGGAGAGGGGTACACAGGACTGTTCTTTCAGGGATGTGAATAGGTCTTCCAAGGAAGGTGTATGTTCGATGGGAAATTATTGGTATCTCTACGTAGTGCAGTAAATCTCTCTCTGGAAGAATATTTGAAATCTCAGGTGAAAGTGATGGCTAAGCTTGTCCTTAAGCCATTTGGAAAGGCAGTCTATTGCCTCATTCTCAGTTTCAGTAGAAATACATTCAATACTTCCAGACTTGGAAGAGAGCTCTTCTGACAATTTCTCCTATATGTAACCTGCTGTGGATCTTGTCCATTTATTTCCTCTTTCCTGCTGTGAATGGTAACCAATCCACTGTTCAATGACACACTCACTGGATCCTTTTTGGTGACTGGGTGACTGTAATTGGAAGCAATTAATGAGATTCTCATCACTCTTTAGGGTGAACATGCTATCAGCTTTTCAGTCCCCACTCAAATATGAGCAGATAACCAAAGATTACACATCCATAGAGAGGCTCTAACATGAGACACACACACACACACACACACACACACACACACACACACACACACGCACACACACACACACACAGAGAGAGAGAGAGAGAGAGAGACCAAAGAAAGCAGAAACAGCAATTTGGAGGAAGCAGAGACTAAACCAGGAGATGAAAATTTTTAAAATTGAAGGCTATAGTTAATATACCTCAAGGAGACAGGAGAAGATATTGTAACCATGAAATAAGAAATAAATACTATTTAAAAAGGAACATTTAGTGGACAAAAAATAGATTCTTAGAATGTAAGACATATAAAATATTAAAGTATAATCAAAAAGTTAAACTCAATAGAAATATTGAAGATAATGTTAAGCAAATCTCTGAAAAAATACAAAAATAAAAAGTAATGAAAAATAGGGATGAGATATTTATTTAAAAATTCTAAGGACAAGTTTACATGATCTAACATCTGTATAAGAGTTCCTGAAGAAGGAATAGAGAGGAGAAAGTCATCGATCAAGTGATTCAAGAAAATTTTCTAGAAAAGGACGTAAGTTCCCAGACTGAAAGAGTTCACTAAGTACCTTTAAAATGAATGAAAGTAGACTTAGACCAAGGGCATCTCATTCTGGGATTTTGGAATATTGAGGACAAAGAAGATGCTACCAGCTTTTGGAAAGAGAAAAGTAGGCCACATAAAGGATTAGGATCAGAATGGCTTTGTGCTTCTCAACAGCAAAATTAGAATTTAGAAACAATAGAGCTATAGGCCTTCAAATTCTAAGGAGGAATGATTGCCAACCTAGCATTTGATACTTGTTCACAGTATCAGTTGGATGTGAGACGGGAATAGAGACATTGTTAGATACACACATTCTCAAAACCATTTCCTTCCCACATACCTCTTCTTAGGAAGTGACTGGTAGATGAGTTCCATGAAAATAAGGTATAAACAAAGAAAGAGGAAGAGATAAGGCATAGGAAACTGGGAGCAAAAGGAATTCTCAGAACCATGAAGGGAGACACCAGGAAGACAGTGAGTGTACAAAATATAGAGGGGTTGGGGCAGGTCAGAAAGCTCTAGGTCACATTTCCTCAGGAAGACAAAATTAATAGACTATTAATTGAATTAATTGAATACAATAGAATTAATTGAATATATATTGAATACCTTGAGAGGAGATTTAGACAACTGTCAAAGATAGGCATTAAACTAGTGATAAATACATAGAAAACTAAGGAAATGAAGACAACAAGGCAATTATTAATTCCAGGGAAAATAAAGTTGTACAAAAAAGAAAAAGTGATTATAATAATATATGGCTCATCTGTGAATAGCATTTACATAGTCATAATACTAGAAATTTCAAATATCGGCCGGGTGCGGTAGCTCACACCGGCAATCCCAGCACTTTGGGAGGCCGAGGTGGGGGGATCACCTGGGGTCAAGAGTTTGAAAACAGCCTGGCCAACATGGTAAAACCCCATCTCTACTAAAAATACAAAAATTAGCTGGACATGGTGGTGCGCATCTGTAATTCCAGCTACTGGGGAGGTTGAGGCATAAGAATTGCTTGAACCTGGGAGATGGAGGTTGCAGTAAGCCGAGATTGCACCACTGCACTTCAGCATGGGCGATGGAGTGAGACTCCTTCTGAACATTGATGCAAAAATCCTCAATAAAATACTGGCAAACCGAATCCAGTAGCACATCAAAAAGCTTATCCACCATGATCAAATGGGCTTCATCCCTGGGATGCAAGGCTGGTTCAACATACACAAATCAATAAACATAATCCAGCATATAAACAGAACAAAAGACAAAAACCACATGATTATCTCAATAGATGCAGAAAAGGCCTTTGACAAAATTCAACAGCCCTTCTTGCTAAAAACTCTCAATGAACTAGGTATTGATGGAACATATCTCAAAATAATAAGACCTATTTATGACAAACCCACAGGCAATATCATACTGAATGGGCAAAAACTGGAAGCATTCCCTTTGAAAACCAGCACAAGACAGGGATGCCCTCTCTCACCACTCCTATTCAACATAGTGTTGGAAGTTCTGGCCAGGACAATCAGGCAGGAGAAAGAAATAAAGGGTATTCAATTAGGAAAAGAGGAAGTCAAATTGTCCCTGTTTGTAGATGACATGATTGTATATTTAGAAAACCCCATCGTCTCAGCCCAAAATCTCCTTAAGCTGATAAGCAACTTCAGCAAAGTCTCCGGATACAAAATCAATGTGCAAAAATCACAAGCATTCTTATACACCAGTAACAGACAAACAGCCAAATCGTGAGTGAACTCCCATTCACAATTGCTTCAAAAAGAATAAAATACCTAGGAATCCAACTTACAAGGGATGTGAAGGACCTCTTCAAGGAGAACTACAAACCATTGCTCAGTGAAATAAAAGAGGACACAAACAAATGGAAGAACATTCCATGCTCATGGATAGGAAGAATCAATAACATGAAAATGGCCATACTGCCCAAGGTAATTTATAGATTCAATGCCATCCCCATCAAGCTACCAATGACTTTCTTCACAGAATTGGAAAAAACTACTTTAAAGTTCATATGGAACCAAAAAAGAGCCTGCATTGCCAAGACAATCCTAAGCCAAAAGAACAAAGCTGGAGACATCACGCTACCTGGCTTTAAACTATACTACAAGTCTACAGTAACCAAAACAGCATGGTACTGGTACCAAAACAGAGATATAGACCAATGGAACAGAACAGAGCCCTTGGAAGTAATACCACACATCTACAACCATCTGATCTTTGACAAACCTGACAAAAACAAGCAATGGGGAAAGGATTCCCTATTTAATAAATGGTGCTGGGAAAACTGGCTAGCCATATGTAGAAAGCTGAAACTGGATCCCTTTCTTACACCTTATATAAAAATTAATTCAAGATAGATTAAAGACTTAAATGTTAGACCTAAAACCATAAAAACCCAGAAGAAAACCTAGGCAATACCATTCAGGACATAGGCATGGGCAAGGACTTCATGTCTAAAACACCAAAAGCAATGGCAACAAAAGCCAAAATTGACAAATGGGATCTAATTAAACTAAAGAGCTTCTACACAGTAAAAGAAACTACCATCAGAGTGAACAGGCAACCTACAGAATGGGAGAAAATTTTTGCAATCTATTCATCTGACAAAGGGCTAATATCCAGAATCTACAAAGAACTCAAACAACTTTACAAGGAAAAAACAACCCCATCAAAAAGTGGGTGAAGGATATGAACAGGCACTTCTCAAAAGACGACATTTATGCAGCCAACAGACACATGAAAAAATGCTCATCATCACTGGCTGTCAGAGAAATACAAATGAAAACCACAGTGAGATACCATCTCACACCAGTTAGGATGGCGATCATTAAAAAGTCAGGAAACAACAGGTGCTGGAGAGGATGTGGAGAAATAGGAACACTTTTACACTGTTGGTGGGACTATAAACTAGTTCAACCATTGTGGAAGACAGTGTGGCGATTCCTCAAGGATCTAGAACTAGAAATACCATTTGACCCAGCCATCCCATTACTGAGTATATACCCAAAGGATTATAAATCATGCTGCTATAAAGACACATGCACATGTATGTTTATTGTGGTACTATTCACAATAGCAAAGACTTGGAACTAACCCAAATGTCCATCAATGATAGACTGGATTAAGAAAATGTGGCACATATACACCATGGAATACTATGCAGCCATAAAAAAGGATGAGTTCATGTCCTTTGTAGGGACATGGATGAAGCTGGAAACCATCATTCTGAGCAAACTGTCACAAGGACAGAAAACCAAACACCGCATGTTCTCACTCATAGGTGGGAATTGAACAATGAGAACAGTTGGACACAGGATGGGGAACATCACACACCGGGGCCTGTTGTGGGGTGGGGGGAGTGGGAAGGGATAGCGTTAGGAGATATACCTAATGTAAATGATGAGTTAACGGGTGCAGCACACCAACGTGGCACATGTATACATATGTAACAAACCTGCACATTGTGCACATGTACCCTAGAACTTAAAATAATAATAAAACCAACAAAAAGAAAATTAAATCATTAAAAATATGCATACATCCCAGGCAGCCATTGCTAAGCAATTGGAATTGGCAAACAAAGCAAAGCTATCTTTATTTGGGCAACATGAAAACAATGAGAGTAGAAAAAATATTTTTATGAGTGTCATTAGAACATTCCTTTTAAAAAAAAAAAACTTGTGGAGTTGGAATAATTATCAATTGACACCTGTCACAGCAGGGTGTTTGGGGCACAAGCTTCAGTGGAGTTTGATCTTCTCATTGTGGGGACCAAGGGACAGTACAAGTCGAGAGGCAAGGGACTGTCACTGCAGCTAAGAAGAAAAGTCTTCAGGTCTAGACTCACGAGGAGTCAATTCCAGGATGATCAGCTGAGCCAAAGCCTAGAGATCTGGGCAGTGGAGGCCAAATGCTGGATAACCAGAGAGAGGAAGAGGGATATCAGAGGGCAGACCTCAACTCTGATCCTAGAGGAAGGAGGTTCGAGTTTTGTGGCCTCTTTCATATTGCTTGCTAGGTAGAGATGTTGTTTATGGCCAAAAGTGGGCAGAGACCTTTAGATACCCCCAATCCCTTCACCCTCTAGGTACCCTGATTTCTTCACTCTCTGTGCTCTGTCTCTGACTGTTACAGCTGGATTCCTTCACCAGTGTCTATATGCTTAGCCCTGCACCTGAATCTGGGCCCAATCCTACATCAGCAGCCCCCTAACTTGGTGTCATCACTCTTTCTGGCAACCCTCTGATGTTGCCGGCACAATTGGATCCTTGTCTTCTACCTCAGTTTTCCAGTAGCTGGGTGCCTTACCCTGAACCCTGACTATTCTGGTGCCTTATCTCCGAAATGCCCACCACCCAGTGCTGTGAATGTCCATAGCACCTGGAGATGCCTTGTTCTGGGGTGTCACAGATCTTTCTTTCACCTCTGCCCAATAGTATTTGTATCTCATCTTCATTTTCCCCCTGGGGAGTGATTATCCAGCCTCAGGCCAAGCTTTGTATCTAGGTCTTTGCATGTCAGTCCTTTAAGTCCTGTTTAGTTCTATAAGGGCCCAAGTCCCGATTTTATTCCCATGCTAGGAATTTATTGACCATTTACAATCAACCTATTTGGAAACCTTCAAACACGGTTTACACGGATTACCTCATTTAAGTCTTACAACTACTCCCTGAGGTTGTAGCTACAATTACCAATATCATTTTATAGACAAAGAAATGTAGTTTAAAGATATCAAAGGACTTGTCTGTGGTCACAGTTCAAGGACAGGACAGGAATTGAAACACAGGTCATCTAGTTCCAGCCTCTGACTGTGATTACAAGATTCATTACCTCCCACAGTCTTTGTTCAAACCTCATCATCCACTTGTTTTCCCAGACCCAGACTTCTCTGACTCAACTTATCCCCAGTTCCAAACCCTGGATCTGGGAGTGGGTTGGTTAGTGAGGGAGTTTGGCCCCCTTTTCCTGTCTGTCTTGTGTGTGCTTGCTTGCTCTTCTGCCATGTTGTGATACACAAGAAGGCCCTCACCAGATTGGCCCCTTGATTTTAGATTTCTGAGCCTTCAGAATCATGAGCTGAGTAAACATCTGTTACTTATAATTTACCCAGTGTGTGGTATTCTGTTATAGCAGCAGAAAACAGACTAAGACAGTAGTGATCACACTGCTTTTTAGAGGGTATTCATGAGGAAATTGGTTGGGGCTGAAAGCTATGATTTGCCTTGTCTTATAACAATATAGGGCATTTAGTAAATTCAATAATCTTTTTATTTTACATAGTTCAGTGACCTAAATGTAAAAAAATAACAACTTCCCACTCACCCATTGTCTTGGGTTTTAGCCATAGCCAGTTCCTCGTCTTTGCTCGTTCATATCTTGTCTCCATGTTTTGGTATGTTTGATACCTGCTGCCCACCTGGGAGAATATACCTGAAGATGTCCTGGACCTGAGGGTAAAGTCAGGGCTCCTCCAAGCACTGCAAGCTCGCCGAGACTGTATGAGTGCCTTTCTGAGCAGGGCATCCATGATTGATGATGGGAGAGAGTAAATAAATTTCAGTAAGTACACATGAGAGTGGATCAGGACAGTAAGTGTTTACTACGTACAATCAATGGGCATTATTTTAAAGGAGATTAAAATTTCCTGGAGTTAATCCTCCTGCTAGAGTGGTGATGGTGGCAGAGGATGAGTTACTGTTTTCTCCAGGGAGGTGCTGAGAAGAGCATCTGTGCCTTTCAAGTAAAATCATGTAGTAAAATCAGCCATTTAGAAATCTGTTCAGTTTGGGAATCAATTCTCTGGTAAAATATGTGTTTGTAGTATGTGGAGTGGTAGAAGGTGGTTCTGGAATGTCTGGAGGTTGGAGGTGACACAGCTTTGTCTCTTGACAAATTGGACAGTTGGGGATTGCCGTGGCTTCATTTTACAATGTGTGTAATAGAATCAGATGTTTGGTGGAAGTCGGCGTTGGGATTTTGAGTCTGCCAGTTACTCTAGAGGACACTGCATTCTTTCTAAGAGTGAGCTGAAGATGTGATATGATGTTTTGGATGAAACTTGAAATTTAATTTTTTCCCTAAACTTTATAGATTTTTTTCCCAGAAGCTGGAAAAATTATTACTTAAAATTTAAAACAGTATCTGCCTCCTAAGAGGTGAAAGCTTGAACTTAGCTTTAGAACTCTTATTCTGGAAACAAAATTTTGAGTACCTAGCCATTGTTGGGGGGAAAAACCGTCAACTCAAGGTTTTCCTGAAAGTAAATGTTTAAATATAACTAATGTAAACAATGTGTATATTTTAGCAAAGTAAAGATTTCTAGATATCTCTGTTTCTTCATGAGAAAGCTTTTCTTTCCTTAGATTTGGGCTGCGCCAGTCTTTATGTTAGCAGTT
The DNA here is from genome assembly GCF_029289425.2 of Pan paniscus. NCBI lineage: Eukaryota > Metazoa > Chordata > Mammalia > Primates > Hominidae > Pan > Pan paniscus. Next base: position 35,507,757 of record NC_073264.2, on the reverse strand, counting down.
GGCAAACTATGTCCTGTGGTACAAATCTGGCCCACTGCCTGTTTTGTAAATAAAGTTTTTTTGGAACACAGCTATGTTCATTTATTTGCATATTGTCCATGGCTACCTTCCTACTGCAATAGCAAGTAGTTGTTAGAGAGAGACTCGAAACCTAGACTACTACTATGTGGCCCTTTACAGAGGAAAGTCTGTTACTCTTACCTTTTACTATTGCTTACTCTTATGTGTGTGCTCTTACTTAAACAGTTGTTCAAAGACATCAGAACCGGAGATCACAAAATGCCAGGAAAGATAGGCAGGCCTGAACTTCACATCACACTTGTGATGAAACTTTGAAAATGCCTTGGACTGGGCTTGGTATAAGTTGTATTGGCTGCACTGTTGATGTGTGTGCACATGATGCTATTCCAGGCTGAAAAACCTGACTTTACTGATATTCAGTTATTATTTTCTGATGTGATTGTCTCATGAGAGCCACAGGACTAAACTCCCCTCCATGGCAAGTGGGCAGATACAAGTAGGATTTCCCTTGAAGGGAGTGGATATTCTCACTGTCAATCATCCGGGTAAGAGGGCAACTCTGAGATAGAAAAAGAAGACTTAAGAAGCATGCCTTAGACTAAGGTGAAACTTCCTCTGCTATTTCATGTGGAGGTTAGCTGTGAATTCTGGGGAGAGCACGAGGGCCCATTGGTACTTCTTTTGCAGAGAAGTGATCTTGTCATTACTTCTTCTTGAGCGTACATGAGACAGTTTCCTGGGGGACCTCTCAGAAATATCTGGGTAACATTGAGGGTTAAGAAGAAGAGGTCAATGTCTGGCAGTATACTGATGAGGGCTCAAACTATTGACTCAGTATTATTGATGACCTATTCAATAGCAAAGACCCTCTTTTTCCTTATTAATGGTGCCTTAATTAGTTCAGATATTGAGTGACCATATTCAAGGGAGGTTGGGCACTTCCTCAGCCCCAGGATGAAAGGTGCATTTTGATTTGTCTAAGCCCATCATGGCAATTCCATTCCCCTTCCTAATAAAAAGAAAACATGGGCATGCAATACGATTCTAGTCAGTGAGAAACAAATGGAAATTTTCTCCATCATTTATGGGAAAGGTTTCTTTGTTCTTAAATATGAGAAGCCAATGAGAAAGTTGTTCTCTTTCTGCTTTTGGGTGTGGCCGTGAGATGCTATGAAGCCAAAAAGCTGATATAATCCATCTTGCAACCATGAGAAGGAGTTGCCAGTGTGCTGAGGGTGACAGAACAGAATGTGGAAATGACCTTAGCCCTTGATAGTATCATAGAGCTGCTGAATACACAGATGTGGAACTTCATGGGCAATGAGAAGGTAAAATCTTACTGTTTAAGCCACTTTTCATGGGATCTTCTATTATTTGTAGCCAACCAATACTCTTGAGTATTTAAGGAAATATGACCTCTTGATAATTACAGGTTGGTGAGATTCAGAAATAGTAACCATATCATTAAAATATATCCATGCAAAGATAACTGCACTTGTGGTTACCAAGTAGTTATTCAATTAAAATGGAGAAATCTAGCAACTGAATAATGGCATATGAAGCACAGATCTTCTTTCAGCTGGCAAAAAATCCAGAAAATTATAGTCTTAAATTTCATAATAACAATAAACAAATGACAGCAAGACCAAAACAATTTGGGTAATTTGCCCAAGTTGGCAGCGTTTTATTTTGAAAATATTTTAAATTCTAAAATACATTCTTAATATCATCTCAGTTTCAAACACAATAGAAGTACTTAAAGTCACAAGTGATCACTGTTCAGCTGGCTGTTTGAGGCCTACCAAGCAGAAGAACTAGGATGCAGGCCAAGGAACCCACCAGGACTTGCAGTGCCCTAGGAACCAGGTGAAGTGCAGTTGTAAAGCTGTGGGAGCCACTGTCCAAGAGGGCCCCAAATGATATGGCCTCCTGACTCATGCCTTTGGGTAGTTCCCTTCCACACTGAATAGGGCTGACCTCTGTGAACCAACAGGACACTGTGGAAATGATGCTCAGGCAACTGCAGCCTCATGAAAGACCCAGTTGGATTTCTGACCCTCAAAAACTCTTTGAAATAAGAAATGCTTGTTGTTTCAGGTGAACAAGTTTTGGGGTAATTTGCTGTGCTGCAATGGATAACTAATACAAAGACCTAGGCACCCTGGGCCTCATGCCACGCACCACAGTGAGGCTGGATAGTCCACTATCGCAGCAACATTTGCATGTGGCTATAAGACTCCTGCTAAAGTGCTCACTTGGGGTCAACCTAGGGGATGGTCGGCCTTCAGCCTAAAGGTCTTCAGATCAGACAGCTGGGAAGGGATGAGGAGATCTGAGACTGATGGGTGTGTTCACACATGTGTATAGTGTATGCATGTGGGTTTGTGAGTCAGTGTTGTTCCCTGTGCCCTCCATAAGGAACAAAAGGGCCTCTTTGCTGTGCCTGCTACCCCCAGGGGGACTATGAACTCTATTTTAGTTGTGATACCTTTTCTGTTTTTAATCTCTTCTAGTTGATTCTCAGGGATGCTCCTCTCTTGACAGATTCTACAAAGACTTGTTCTGACTCTTAAATTAGTGTTTGGAGAACTCTAATATTGTGTTTGTTTTCATGCTGAGCCTTCTGGGTTTTGTGTATTGAAAACACATTCCTTGGCAGGTAGCAAGTGAGAACTGCATGAGAAATGTGCTCCAAGTCTATGGAGAAATGCACATAAAGAGGAATTAATGATACTTTTTTATGGTTCTCAGTTGTGAAGCTCTCCTGCCTCTTCTGAATCTGGCTGTTTGCATGGGGGCTGGCATGGTGAAGAATGTCACAAACATAGGGTCATTGGACTTTATGAACTTTGACATTTTCTCAGGTATTAGGGTGTTTGCTTCCAGTAACTCAGGAACTAAATCATTTCTGTTGTAAAAATAAAAACCCCAGCGACCCTAGATTGTGTAGCCCTTGTTGCCTGGAAATTAACTTGAGAAAGAAGGAATTTTTAATACAAATTTGTAGGCTGTTAGCTTCTGCACAGCTAGAGGGGAAACAAGAGTCCATGGGCAGGAGAGGCACGTCTCCTACTGCACCTGTCTCCTTGTCCCTCCTGCCTTTTCCTGAGTGGGAACCAAGCAGGTGAATTTGTGTCTGGAACTTCAGTCGCTCTGTTCTCTTTAGCAGCTCATGATTTGTGCCTATATTTTCAGCTTGGTCTTCTCTCCACAGACCTGTGCTTTTTTGTTTTGTAATAAAAAAAAATTACTTGCCTTTTCAATCTGGAAGGCTTATCTTTTTTTTTAAAAAAATATTTCATTAATTTTTATTGTTTTCTCTTAAGGTTATAAAAGCTGACACAGAGTTTTAAAAATTCATGTTATAATCAGAGATTCACCTTTCTTTTTTTATGATATAAATTGTGGCTGAATTCTTTATTTATTTATTATTATACTTTAAGTTTTAGGGTACATGTGCACAATGTGCAGGTTAGTTACATATGTATACATGTGCCATGCTGGTGTGCTGCACCCATTAACTCGTCATTTAGCATTAGGTATATCTCCTAATGCTATCCCTCCCCACTCCCCCCACCCCACAACAGTCCCCAGAGTGTGATGTTCCCCTTCCTGTGTCCATGTGTTCTCATTGTTCAATTCCCACCTATGAGTGAGAACATGCACTGTTTGGTTTTCTGTCCTTGCGATAGTTTGCTCAGAATGATGGTTTCCAGCTTCATCCATGTCCCTACAAAGGACATGAACTCATCCTTTTTTATGGCTGCATAGTATTCCATGGTGTATATGTGCCACATTTTCTTAATCCAGTCTATCATTGTTGGACATTTGGGTTGGTTCCAAGTCTTTGCTATTGTGAATAATGCCGCAATAAACATACGTGTGCATGTGTCTTTATAGCAGCATGATTTATAGTCCTTTGGATATATACCCAGTAATGGGATGGCTGGGTCAAATGGTATTTCTAGTTCTAGATCCCTGAGGAATCGCCACACTGACTTCCACAATGGTTGAACTAGTTTATAGTCCCACCAACAGTGTAAAAGTGTTCCAATTTCTCCACATCCTCTCCAGCACCTGTTGTTTCCTGACTTTTTAATGATTGCCATTCTAACTGGTGTGAGATGGTATCTCATTGTGATTTTGATTTGCATTTCTCTGATGGCCAGTGATGGTGAGCATTTTATCATGTGTTTTTTGGCTGCATACATGTCGTCTTTTGCGAAGTGTCTGTTCATGTCCTTTGCCCACTTTTTGATGGGGTTGTTTGTTTTTTTCTTGTAAATTTGTTTGAGTTCATTGTAGATTCTGGATATTAGCCCTTTGTCAGATGAGTAGGTTGTGAATATTTTCTGCATTTTGTAGGTTGCCTGTTCACTCTGATGGTAGTTTCTTTTGCTGTGCAGAAGCTCTTTAGTTTAATTAGATCCCATTTGTCAATTTTGGCTTTAGTTGCCATTGCTTTTGGTGTTTTAAACGTGAAGTCCTTGCCCATGCCTATGTCCTGAATGGTAACGCCTAGGTTTTCTTCTAGGGTTTTTATGGTTTTAGGTCTAACGTTTAAGTCTTTAATCCATCTTGAATTGATTTTTGTATAAGGTGTAAGGAAGGGATCCAGTTTCAGCTTTCTACATATGGCTAGCCAGTTTTCCCAGCACCATTTATTAAATAGGGAATCCTTTCCCCATTGCTTGTTTTTCTCAGGTTTGTCAAAGATCAGATAGTTGTAGCTATGCGGCGTTATTTCTGAGGGCTCTGTTCTGTTCCATTGATCTGTATCTCTGTTTTGGTACCAGTACCATGCCGTTTTGGTTACTGTAGCCTGGAAGGCTTATCTTGTATCAAGATACGGACTTTGTCAGTGAGCTGTTCCCAACTTCTATGAACCATAATTCAATGAGCTGTTCTTGCTTCTGGCTTTCACAGGTACAACTCCCAAGAGCCAACTTCAACGTCTAACAATTGGCCTTGTCAGCATCACTTTCCCCTTTTAACATGGGCCAGTAACAACGACATTGGGTGGCAGTTCAGGATTTAAATGGGCAGCAGGCTACATTTCCCTGCACCATAATCTATGCAGCTAATTGCAGGGCCCTGGATGGTGTTCAGGATGATTTTTTAAAGAATTCTTCAAGTTATGGAGATTTAAATTTAGATATCTTTATATTGGAAACCTGTCAAAGAGGTCAGCGGGGAAGTGGGGTACAAAGAAAAGAATAAAAGCTTTTAGAGTTAGCCAGACATGGATGCCCCAGGACTTCTAGCTTGACTGACAGTATAGTTCAGGGTGGGGACCAAATCCGAGTTCTAACATTTGCTCAGTATCTAAAATGGGTTAGTAATAAGGCCATTTCACAGTGTTATTGTGGAAATGGAATGAATTAATATATATTAAAGCATTTGGAATGGGGCCTGACTCAGTGCAATATTTGCTGTTATTATTATTATTATTATTATTATTATTACTGGCTGTGTCATCTGGGCCAGTAAGTTAAATTCTCTAAACCCGAGTTTCTTTACATATAAAACCAAGGTGGTAATAACAATGTCATGTGATTCTTGGAATTTATGTAAGACTTCTAGCCCATTTTCTGGTATATAGTAGAAGCCCTCTTAAGGATATTTTATTTTAATATATGACTAATAATCTCCATCTGATTTACCTCACTGTGTGAGGGGGCCTTGCCAGAGACTTAAATGAAGTGTTAGTATCAGAATGCAATGGGCCCAGTGCCATTATCATAGTGCTGGGACACACAGAACTGAAGTCATCTGCAAAGTAGTGTTGCCGCTCTCCAGTGAGGCCCTCAGTCCCCGAGGTCATTAGAACCCCTATTCTCAGCCAGGTTTGATTTCCATCAGATTATCTCCTCCTGGAACAAGTGAGTCTGACTCAGGCAGTTGCTTCCTAATCTTTGTGATCATTGAAGAAAAGAATAAAATTCAAAGCTTCTTTTAAACCAGGTCTCCAGCTGTGCCCTTTGTGAACTTTGGGACCCAGTGAGACATCTTGACGATTTCTAAGATCTCCTGACTAGCTGAATTACTCTAAGGTCCAACCTAGGCAGTGACTATTAACATTTAGCACCGAAGCCTGGTTATCATGTGATAATCGCTCCATTAGCTTGTGTTGCTGCTGTTGTTCATAAAAGCCCTTCCTTGTCACTCTCAGAGCTCTGGTCTCCTGCCCTGACATCTCTCTCCATGTACATTTGATGTATTTCTCATTATCTGTCTTCGCTTTGCTTGTTACTCCTTTGAACGACTGGGCAATCTCTTCAGTCTCCAAAGCCTGATACTCGGTTCATCCCACAATGCTTCACCCTGCTCTGGTGTGTTCCAGATGGTTTTGTACCAAGCAGAGCATATGCCTCTTTCTTCCCCTTGATTACTCTTTGCATTTCTTCGCTCTTCTGCTTCGTCCTCCATTTGATTTACTTCTGGAGTATTTATTGCTGGGGTGACGTGCATAATGAATACCCTTGGGCATTCATTAAATTCAGCTTTGAACAGTTTCTATTTCCCCTTGGTGTCCTTGATGTCTGATGTGTCTGGTCATTTGCTCATATGAGCCTCAGAGTTTGCTGGCATTTGTTCCACAAAAGTGTATGCCTCTCTTTTTCAGGTTGTCCTATTTTTAAAAAAAAATTTCACGGAAGTTCTTAGCTGAAAATGGTGTCTTACTGGTGGCCTTTGAGATTGTCCCGTCTGCCCCATTTTGTGTGAAGGAACTGCTTCAGTTATCTATTGCTGTGTAACAAATCACCTAAATTTTAGTGGTTTAAAACACAATTATTGGGCTGGGTGTGGTGGCTCTTGCCTGAAATCCCAGCACTTTGGGAAGTCGAGGTGAGTGGATCACTTGAGGTCAGGAGTTCAAGACCAGCCTGGCTAACATGGTGAAACCCCATCTCTGCTAAAAATACAAAAATTATCCAGGGATGGTGGCATATTCCCAGCTACTTGGGAGGCTGAGACAGAAGAATCACTTGAGCCCAGGAGGTGGAGTTTGCAGTGAGCTGAGATTGCGCCACTATACTCCAGCCTGGGTGACAGAGTGAGACTGTCTCAAAATAAAAATGAAAATAAAAATAAAAACACAGTTATTATCTCTCATGGTTCTTTGGGTTAGTCGGGTGTAGCTGGGGTTTCTCCTCAGAGTTTCTCCTCCAGTGGCAGTCAGATGTGGGGGCTGGCTACTGTACTCTGAAGGCTGGAAGGGGCTGGTCATCCAACAGGCTCACTCGCAGGGCTGGCAGTTGGTGCTGGTTGTTGGATGAGAGCTCAGCTGGGGTTGTCCTACTGAAGTGCCAACACAGGGCTTCTCCATGTGACAACATGGTCTTCTCAAAGCATAATGTCCTGGTCCTGCGAAGATGTATCCAACAGTGAGCATCTGAAGGTAAAAGATACAAGGCTTCCTACGCCGTGGAAGTCGTGTGGTTATTTCCATTGCACTTGACTAGTGTGAGGGGGCTACACAAAGAAGTGGCTAACTGAGCAGCGTATTTCACTGGGGGAGACTAGCTACGGTTATTCTGTTCTTCACATTGTTCCATATTTCAGTGTCAGACAGGCTCTTTTGATATTGTTTTTCTCCAACTATTTCTGGTGACTTGAGCAGTAGCAGCTACAGCTGTTTTCCCTACTAGCAAGCCTCAGTTATGATATTTCTAATGCCGTCTGTACCTCCCATCCCTGCTGCTAAAGTGTCTGTCTCCCTCCTTGTGGCTCTGAGGTTGGCAAGCTAAAGACATGAAGTACAAGAGAAATAGAGCCCTAGATTGGACCTTAGGGGAGACCCTGTGTTCTAGTCTTGGCTTTGGAGTGATGTAACTGACCTTGAACAAGTCACTTCATCTCCCTGGACTTTGAACTTTTCTGAAGTCCCCTATAAGCTCTGAAATTCTGTAAAATTCTAAATAGCCGCCTTGAACATATATTTCTATTGGGTCAAATGCTCTATTTCAAGCCCCTGAACTGAACAAGCTCAGGTTTTGGAACTAATAGAAGAACTGTCACTGCCCATCACAGTCTGCACATAGTAGGCACTCAATAAAAAATTTTTTGGATGCAGTTTCAAGCTAGAAACCTTGATGATATTGTTTTCAAGATCTTGGTGGTAGATATTGCCAGATTATTTATTTTTATTGTTTTAGTTGAAAGATTATTTCCTTGCATATATAAGGATTTGCTTTTAGAACTTGAAACATAACAGCGTCTCTGCATGCGTCCCTTTGGCATTTAACAGGCAGTTCTTTGTGCCTGTTGACAGATTGATACTTTGCAAATAACCCTCATGTGCTGGTACTAACTGTGATTACCTCAAGCTGCAGCAACTGGAGGGATGCCAAGGGTCTGTGGTCATCTGAGTTTGCTCTTTCTTTTTTTTCTTTAAGGTGCTGTCTCTTGGAACCTTGAGTTATCTCCCTCTGGAATCATAGAGGGGAAAGAAATTAAGGAAAACTAGTGGGAGTGGAGGAAAACCAGGGCAAGTGTAAATGAAATCTACACCCTGGCCTCCCAGCTGGGTGGGTCAGTTCCTAGTCTTCTCTAAGTGGAAGCTGACATAGGGTTTCCTCCCCTCAAGACCCATGTGACATTTGAGAGGACAAACAAAGGGCTCCATCAGGAAGAGGCTTAATTAACCCTGTTAATGGCTACAAATCACCAGCCCTGGAGAGCTGGGATTCAGAGAAGTATTTTGCCTTCTTTTTATTTTAGACGAATCAAGCTTCAAAGAGACTGACTACCCAGGCCCCCAGAATTTCCTGATGGTCTGGGAGGAAAGAAGATATCTTCCTAAAGGGAAAACATAGCTCAAGGCCAAAGGAGACTTGACACCTATATAAGAAAGCAGTATGAAGTGGTCTCAATTGAAGTGTGTGTGTATTTGTGCGTGTGTGTGTGTGTGTGTGTGTTTTACTGACAAACACATAAAAAGTGAAGAAGGCAGCATTCTCAGTTGGCGTGATTAGAGTAAGGCTCACATTTCCAGCAGTTATTTTTAGAAAAAGGAAGAGTGAGTTTTGGGGGTAGGTGGGTGGGTGGATTATGGTCTTTCCTTAGCCTGAGGGTTGTAGCTTAAAGAAGACTATGATCTTCCTGGTTGCCCCCTCCACCCACCACTCTGCCAGTCACATTTAATCTTTTTTGTTTTCAACTTTAGCAAACATTTTTGTATCATTTTTGCTTAATTAAATAAAACCTATTTACATTCTGCGCTGGAGGAACAGAGGTCAGGTAGCAGCAGACTCTCTTGCCACCGTTTGCTGAACCCTGTTATGAAGCTATGGCCCCAGCTCTCAGGCTGGAAAAGGCATCCTTGACAATGTTAATAGTTTTGACCTCTGAGTTCTCGCATTTCACCAAAAAGTCCCTAAAGTAAAAAGGAAGGGACTGAAAAGCTGGTGCCTAAGGCTAAACTTTGCCCCTAGAAAAAGAGGAAGGGCAGAATAATTCTGCTGCAACAGGATAGTCTGTATACTGCAGAGTGAAGATAAAAACAAGAAGAAGAGTTCATCATTTCCCTGTTGACTAAGAGCTATTTGCACTTCTGTGGTCGGCAGAATGAGAGTGCAGACCTGGGGCCTGGAGGACAGGTGACAGGTCTGTAGAATTCAGCTTCGGCCAGCTAGATCAAGTAATGTAATATGGAGGTTTTATTTGCCTGGTCCCAGCAGGTAGTTAACTAGCAGTCTTGGGTTGCAATGGGTCTCTCTTGGGAGCCCTGAAAATAGTTTATTTATTTTTTTTTACCTCCAAAATTATAACAAAGCCCACCAGGAAATCTTGGGTATTAATCTCATCAGAGGAAATCCTGGGAGATCATCTACTTCTCTAATTTGCCCAAGGGCTAGAGGGAATATTTATATCATGTCCCCTACCAGCTCGATTTAAGTCACCTAAAGGCCTTTCCCTTTGTTTATATTCTAGGGAAATCATCCCATTGCAGAATAAATTATAAGACATTTCCAATAAACTCTCCAGTATTTTTTCAGATTAGGGGAGAGGTGAGGTGGGACAAAGATTGAGAAAGACAAGGCTGACTGGAATGACATAAATAATTGTAGTCAACAGTTTTAAGGCATTTCTTTATCAAAACTTTTATCGTTGTTACAAAGAGAAAAGAGCTGACTGGCTAGCAGCCAAAGCTGGGCCTCAGGAATAAATTTCCTGTCTAGAAACCTGTTTGTGTCCAGCCTTTGGGGCTCTAGCAGGTGCAGTACTTAAAGCCTTCTGTGTGCTGGTTCAGCCCAGACCAGGCCTGGTAATATTTCCAAAGCCTCATTTTCAGTAGCAGGTGAAGTCTTCTGCTTGTCTGCTCATTTCTGGTCTGCCTGGGCATATCCCTGGCACCCATGGGTCCACCCACCAAAGCCTTTACCTTAACTCCATTGGGAATCCCCAGACTAGATAATGATGATGATGATAATAATACCTTCTAATTTAGAATGTTTCCTGTGAGTTAAACCATTATGTTAACTGTTTTATATAATTTTTTGTCACTTAATCTTTGCAACAACTTTGTGAAGTAGTTATTACTATTAATCCTGTCTTACAGTTGAAGCTTAGAGAAATGAAATGATTTGCCCAAGGCCACACAGTGAGTACAAGTGCTGGGACCTGAAACCAGGTCTACATATTCCCAAAATCCATGCCCTTAAATTTCATGATACGTTGCTGGGTGTTTTTCTTGATTTTTAAAAATTTATTGCACTTCTCATTAAGGGCTATTCCCCTCCCCTAAACCCAGGAGTACTTCATTAGAGCCCTGCCTAACTCTTGCCAACTCCTTTCCCAAGAAGAAGGGGATGCTACCATTGGCCAAGTACTCTTTCAAACTAAACAGGCCTCCATTAAACCATGATTTGTCCACATGACTGATCAGAAGAAATGATTGTATCAACCCAGAAGCATCTGCTGTCACTCCTTACCTGCCAGATTAAGTCTCTTGGGTAATACTGTTGGCCCAAATCAGACCCAACTTCTGTAGACATTGTGATTCCCAACCCTTCACAGTATCGTGGCTCACTGTGAAGCCCACATGAGTTATGGCAGACTCTGAGTTTTGACAATTCAGGAACTCAGCTTGGAAAAATCTGTCCATCTGCCAACTCAGGAAAAAAAAAACTATGAGCAAAAATGTCAGTTTATTAATTTGTAAAATTTTGTCTTTTTCGTTGTCATTTCTCTTTGTTCCAGGGCATTCCATCTCAAAATTAAAACTCAAAGGAAGTCAGATAGATCAGTCATCAGCAGCCTACTTGACAAGCCCAGAATGAGAGCAAAGAAAATTGAATTGTCTTAGCTGATATTTCATTCAGACCCTGAAAGAAACATTCTTGCTCCTTCCAGTGAACAGAACCCTCCTCCTTACAAGTAAATCTGAAGATCTAGGTTCAAGGCCAGGCTCTGCCATTTATTATCCCTGTAGTCATTGACAAGGCACTTAACCTCTTCAAGCTCCTTTTACATGGTTAGTAAAATGGTAGTAATAATATCTTACACATGATTCACGATGTTTAAATCAAGGTTAGGGATAAGAATGCTCTGTACATATTACTTTTTGTTACGTAAAACTGTCGCGTTGATTTTTTAATTTGAGTCCTTATGAAACCAGTTCTTTGCAGGTCATCAATCTGATCATTCATCCCAAACTGCCACTTTTCTAAGGAAGGATGTGGTTGCTTCACACATTTTAACCTGCACATGAATCTCCTGGATGGGTCTGGGATTCTGAATTTCTAACAAGTGCCCAAATGATGCAGATGCTTCTGGACCATGCTTTGAAGCAAGATTTTAGATGCTTTTAGCAAGTTTCTATGCAGATACTTAACAGACCAGGTATTTAGAGATCAGCATGACTTCTAGAATGCTGAATCACATGGTCCCTGTGTGTGCTTGTTTTAGGTGGCTTTTCAATACTGTTGAACTTAATGTGTTTTTTCTCTTTCCTTTACATTGCTTGGCCTTACTCTCTCTCATTTCTCCTCCTACCTTTTTGATTGCTTCTCCCCAGTCTCCCCCATAGACTCCTCTTCATTTATCCTTTAATATTAGTGTTTCCTTGGATTCTTTCCTTTGTCTTCTGATCATTTTACTCTGTGGATGATCTCGAGTTGTCTCCAATTTGAACTCTTCCTTGCCTTGCCCAGGCAGACTTAATGGATCCTTCTCCTGCACTCTCATTGAATGAATTGTGTTGTAAGATTCACTTTAGCGTGTGGTAGTTTTACTTTATTGCATCCTCATGCAATTATTTTTTCATGGTCTGTGACTTACTTTTTGAAAGTGGAGAGTGCCACATTCCATCTTTGCATCCTTTGTGCCTAGTGCAGTGCTTAAGTTTTGTAAATGTTTGAAGAATAAAGCAAGCAAACCCAGACATTGGGGCAGACACCAGAAGCAGCCATCTGAGCAGACCAGATGGCAAATGTTAGTGTTTGGACAACCTCGGAAACACAAAACCCACTTAAATTCTGTCGTGCATGCATATGTGTGTGTAAATTACCTCTCTGGATGGTCTCAAGATACCAGTAGCATCTGGGGAAGACACCTGAGCCAGGTTTCCTCTGTAAATTATTTCTGGACTACTTTTTCAGGCTTAAACAATAGGCTGTCAAAATTGTCAAAAAGAGGAAGCATGTTTCTTATGGGAAACATTATTTATCATGCTCTTCTATTGTAATAAAACAAAGAGCGTCCTTCCAGAGAAGGAAGGTTGTAGTCTAGCCAAAACTGGCTTCTAAGAAAAGCTTTACTGTACTCACCCTCAAAAAGGACTCAGAAGGCCAGGTAAATGATGGCCAGAAAGTGAGATGTCCTCAGCCCAAATGTCACATGGGTTGGGATTCAACCCAATTCAACAAACAATATTCAGTACACATTTTCTGTGTGTCAGGCTTGTACTAGGTTAAGGATTGAAAGATTAACAAACAAACAAACAAAATATGGCCTCAGAGACCTCATAGTTCAGTTGAGGCATTCGGTACTTACTCAGCATGATGAGTGTTTAATAAATATATGTAAAGTTCTATGGATCAGAGAGGACAGAATAATTGGAAATATAGAAGAAAAATTATTTTGGAAAGGCTCCCCATCCCAAAGTATATATCGTCTCTTGAACCACCTATCAAAAATCAGACTGCGGATGTGACACATCCCAGTCATGTACACAAATTGGATTCAATTCAAGTTAATGTTTTAGTGCTTACAGTATGCCCACCATATCCCCAAGAAGGTTTTGATGTAGGAACATCAAATAAATATATAAGATTTAATACAATGGAAAATGACAAGGTCATTAGAAATACAAGCAAGATATGATGGAAATATACAGGGAGTAGTAATAAAATCTGACTGGGAGATATAGAAGTCCTCACTGGGGCATACTGGTATTTAGGATGTTTAGTTCATGCCTCCCCATAGTGGCTGTGGACCCTGCACCTGTGTTTATATGGGATTCTGGATCTAATTGGTCAGATCCAGAGGTCTTAGGGGAAATGACACAATGGCTGGCTCATTAAATTTTCCTAGGAATTTAGAATTGAGAGCTAGGCTGCTGAATGGTGGCTTTGTTGGTGGTAAGATATTAAGGAGGCTGCTGTAGCCATGTTTGGGTTTTGGGAGCAGATAAGTGAAGCAATGCTGGGATGAGGGAGTCAGAGGTTGGGGTGGGGTGGGGGAAGACAGGAGAGAGATGGGGAGAGAGAGGAGAATGGCTGTGAAGGAAGAGATAGGAAGTGAAAACAGGGGAAGAGAAGACTGAAACAGACACAGAGAGATGCAGGTATTGTTGAGAAATCTTTGCTTGTAAGTTCCCAAATTCACTTTGAGCTTGTTAACCTGAAAAGAAGCCTTTATTATGAGGATCCAGGGTATGAGAATATCACAGAACCTAAGGGCAGAGACTGGAACTGCCTGAATCCGGAAGAGATTGCAACAAGAAACTGAAAAGCTGTCAGGACCTGGCCAGTTCTCACCACATTCTGGCTTTATTCTCTCCTGCTTGCAGATTGGTTTTCTCTACTAGTTGGTTCACCTTGTAGGTACAAGATGGGTCACCCCGTTATTTTCCAGGTTTATATTTCTCTTAATACAGTAGGCCAGACTGAACCAGGATCTAACTTTTAGTCTTACTTCTAAATTCTAATTGCCCCAGATATATCAGGTATCTCTTCCTGATCTAATAACTGTGGCCTTGAAGTAAGAACAGGGTGATAGAGCCTGCACATGGCTGTTGAGGCCTCCTTCCTGTGTGAGGGGTGCAATAAAGAGGTAAGTCTTAACTGAGAAGCCACATTCAAAATTTTGTGCTATAACTAAAGTGCCACAGGTCAGGGAGCACTGCATTTCCTTTGTGAAGGCCTTCCCATTCTTCCTGAGAGATGCTGATTCCTTATATAAGTCTCACTTTACTTAAGCTAGAGTGAGTTTCTATTTCTTACGACAAAAGAGCCTTCACTAAGATTTCGGTAGTCAGAGAAGAGATGAAAGAGGGCATTCCAAGTTCAGGCAATAGCATGAATATAAGCATGGGAGTGAGGAAGTTCATGATTGAATGGATAGAATTCTCCAAATGGGGATTGCAGAATAGGGTGTCTGAAGGGATGGTGTGGAAATTGGGGCTGGAAAGGTGGTTTGAAGACTGTTGACACTGACCTTGGTAATTTCTCTCTTGGTAGTTTGGAGGAGGCAGTGGGAGCCTGGCAGATTTTTGAATAGCAGAATGATGGTTTCTGATCAGCGTGTTGGTGTTCTGTCTTCTTAGAGAGTGACAAGCACGTTATATCTGCCCTAAATTTGATGGTAGTTGGACTGTGATGGATGAAATTCTACTTTTAAATCAAGTGGAATTGTGCCCTAAAATAATCACAGAGGCCTCATTTGCTGGCACTTTGCCAAAAAGTACTGGGTGCTTGTAATCGATGCTATTGACACCACACCTAGATCCCCTTTACCTGCTGCTGCACCTGGTCTCCAGCTGCTGCAAGTGCTAGAGCCAACGGCTTGGCTTAATGTCCGTTACCTTCTTGGGAGTCACCTCACTGGGAGATATGTAGGAACTTCCACTGCTCAACCCCTATGGCCCATGACTGAATGACTTATGCGGGGGAGTCTAAGAGTCTGGCCCCTTTGCTGCAAGGTGGGGCAAGGCTGCTGGATGATTGATGCTCCAGACCCACACTGGACCAGGTCATGCTGGATGTTACCTGAGGCTACATTCCTACTCAGCATCTTCCCTTTCCAAACTGTCCTGCTTCTCCCGCTAGCCTACAGGATTCTCCTGAAGAACCTGCCCTCAACAGATCACAGGCAACCAAACCCCTTTCTCAAGCCCCAGCATCAAGGCAACCTGCCCTAAGAGAGTACCATTTATTTCAATAGACATCCAAAGTTACACAGGTTTCTATGTTTCTACCTGTATACAGCATAGTGGTCAAGAGCTCAGATTCTGGAATAAGACCATCCTGCACTGGAATCTTGGCCCTGTCACATAGTAGCTTCTAGTCTGGGCAGATTGCTTAGTCCCACACAATCTAAATAGGGTAAGAATAGTACTTTGGGTTGATGTGAGGATTAGATGAGATAATATACATGATGCTCTTGGCCCAGTACCCATACCAAGTAAAGAACTCATTAGCCACTATTATCATTATTTCTGGTTATCTCTTTAATAGAGCTAGTGCATGTAGTTGCACAGGTTGCACACTGCATCAAGGTCCCTATCTAAGGGTAGCTGCAGGGGTAGATCTGCATGGCTGGCACATTTGTTGATTCACACTGGGTCTTGAGAAGAAAAAATAGCAGGCAAAGACTGTCACAGTTAGCCTGAGACAGCCGAGAATACCCAGTGCTTTTCCTGCAGAGAGATTGCCACACAAAGGGCTCTTTGCTGTGGGGAGCTCCATGTCAATCTCCCATCCATACCCCAAGCTGCTGTCCATGGAGGTGCATTCTCACCCCTTTGGCCTTTGCTTGTCAACCCAGTCCAGGAAATGGTAGCAGTCCTGTCTTCCAGTTCGCAGAAGTGATGGTTTAGAGCCATGGAGCTAAATAAATGGCTATGTTCAGCCAACATTTGTCTATCCCCAGGAATAGCTTCCTATTTTGTCAGAAGATTCCATCCATGTGGCCAGACACTGGCATAAGAGGCTGAAATGCCCCAGTGGATGGAAACTATGGGATGGGGAGAGATTGTTGGGCGGTAATGTGACCATATTTCTGTGGCATAAGTTGGTACAAGCCAGCACTGGGGGAAACCAGGCCATCGGGAGAACGTTCACAGATCTGGCTGGCAAGTGCTTTGTACATGGAAAAATACACCTTTTCATAGAAGTAACTTGATCTGAAGAGTATCATAGAGTTGCTATAGTGATAGAGCAAATGATCCCATATTCCAGTACATGAGAGACCTGTTCTCTTGTGTCCCTTCTGGCCAGCCAGCCTTCCCACAGCAGCCCCACCAATGAAATGAAAAAAATCCCTGGAACACTGTAGCTCACAGACTTCAGGACTCGACTTGCACCTGACTAGGGTCCCATCTGAGGTAATACATAAGAAAATTTGGCCTAACTGCTGAACTATTTCTTCTGAAGGGACAGAACCACAGCAAGCTAAGCATTTGCAGATACCCAGTCAGAGAATTCAAAGAATGCTAGCTGTATCAGACATTTGCTCCCAAACGGGGATTGCAAGATAGGGATGGTGTGGAAATTGGGGCTGGAAAGGTGGTATGAAGATGGTTGACATTGACCTTAGAAATTCCCCTCTTGGTAGTTGGCTCTCTTATGTGGGGCACCGGGGTACAAGGGGTGTCTTCAACCTCATTGCCCCTGAGCTCTTCAGCCTCTGGCGACAGAGCATGCAGATTGTCTGTCATTGTCATCAGAGCTGGATGCAAGTCCTCTGGAAGGTGTCCACAGAGCCCCGGGCAGGAAGCCACCTGGTTCCAGGGTGGTCAGGATGCAGTGTCCTTCAGTCTGGATTACTTACTTAACAACCCAGATTTGCACATCCTTTTGAAAGAAGAAAGCTTGTTTTGGTCTTTGCAAACATGCTGTGTGACATATGAGTCCTTCTAAGTGGCTGGCACACTGAGTGGAAACAAAGCCATAGCTGAGAGTGGGTTGGGGAGTGTCTAGAGAGCCCCCCTTCCTCATGCTTGCACCGAGTGTAAGAGCCTGAAACTGTCTCACAAGTGGGACTGGAAATTGGAAAGCCTCTTTCCTCACTTCACATAGAGGTCTTTTTATACCAAGGTTCAGGGCAAGTAGACTAACCCCATGGAACAAAAGTCCAAGTTCTGCTGGGGAGAGGGGAAAAGAGTCAAACCTGCTTGGAATCAGTTCACTGGCATAGATCTGCATTTTACTGTGAGCCAAAATCCTGTGAAGTCTCAGGGGCGATGAAGTCCAATTAAAACAGAGTTCAGGTACCGGAAGAGGCCAACAGACATGTGTAATTGTGAGAACCAGGACTTTAGTGGGGAAAGAAAAAAAAAAAATCCAAGGAGAAGCCAAGGCCAATTATCAGAACTGCTAATTTTTACCAACCTAATCATTAATGAATACTATGTTTCTGAAAAGAATGTTAAGAGAATAATTGTATTTCAAGGGCTTAAAAACTGCTAAACTCTGAAGTTGTACAATTTGTGCAAATTAATATGATAAAAAGAGACAATTAAGGTTTATAATTAACAGATAAATACAAATGATCTGGTGAAGACAATCTAAGTTTCTGCTCTGTCTTATGAAGCAGTGTAATTGATTTTTATAAATGCTAATTTACAGTACATGCTCTGTTAACCATTAACACAGAGAAAAGAACGTGGAGTAAATGAAAGTCAAGGAGGGATATGAGCCAAGAAACTTAACAAACTAGATCTAGCCAAGGAGAAAAAATAGAAAAATATGTCAAATGTTGGAATGTGGCTTTGAAAAGAGAAAATATATTATCAGACAACAATCTTCCTTCCATATTCCCTTGATTGTCCAGCCCTGTGGAGAGAAAAAAAAATCTCTCAACAATCTATACAAATGCAGTTTAAATTTTTCTCTGTTTTTACACCATGCAAAACTGGCTATCTGGGTTTTGCTGAAATTTGCAGGGTATGGTTCAAATGGTCTGACTCAAGATATAGGTCTCATTATGTAAATAAAATGCACTTTGGGAGGGAAGAAGTTTCCCCAGCAAGAGCAGCTGAACTGTCTAGAGAAAGTCCTGTGTCACTTCTGATCAGGAGAAGCCTGCTATATGTAATCAGATGCTGTGGACAGAGAATACCAATGGTGATCTTAAGTGAACCCCAAACCGACGCACAATGGCTGACGCTCCAGACAGCAGGCAACTTGGGACTGAGCTGCCTCTCACGTGGGCAACTTGTGCAAGTGGGCTCCGGGATGGGCACTGGTAGAGAGTCATTTACGTATATAATGGTGGTTAGCGAGTCTCATGAGCTACTCCAGGAGGCCAGACAGTTCACAACAAAGTATTCCTTTTCAGATGGGGAAGAAATGATTACATGAGCAAAGGGAAGTAAGAGAGACTGAGAAAAAGGAGAGAGGGAGAGAAGGGTTGCTTTGTATGTCCCCATTAGACTATATGCCTCTACATACATTTGTGTCTTGTACATTCTTATTCTTTGTACCCAGCACAATGTTCTTCTTATGATAGAAACTGGAAAAATATTTGTATTTTGATAATGAAAATAGAGATCTGGCAATTCATATTTTTTACAAAAAAGGAAGCCTGCAAAGATGACTTTATTTTAAATTGGAAGTATGAGATCCTAGAGATTTTTACCCGAGTATGGTTAACACTCTGCTTTTGAGTTTTCAAGTTGAAATCAGCAAGAGAAAAAGGAAAACTGGATGAAGGAGCATCAAAGGATGTCTGGAGAGGAGTATCATCATTCTAAGGCCTTAGATCTGGGGAAGTCAGGAACTGTCTTTTCAGTTACTGCTCCTTCCAGTCACGCTCCATTAACCTGTTCCCAGTGAGTTAGGAGCCCCTCCAAGCATTTCCAAATGTAACTTGCTGGTGAATGTGATGTCTTCCTTGATGCTTCTGAAATTCCTAATCTACAAAACCAACTGTTCTTTCAAAATACATTTTTTTGGTTTCTTCTCTTTGTTACCTTTTGATAATCATATTGGAATTGTACATTTTAAAATTCTTAAAATCTGTTAACAAAAGGAAAGGTAAGAAGTGGATTCTAGAAGCTAAAACAGAAAGTACTTTTTTTTTTCTTTTTTTGTTTTGAGATGGAGTTTCTCTCTTGTTGCCCAGGCTGGGGTGCAATGGTGCAATCTTGGCTCACCGCAACCTCTGCCTCCCAGGTTCAAGCAATTCTCCTGCCTCAGCCTCCTGAGTAGCTGGGATTACAGGCACGCGCCACCATGCCTGGCTGATTTTATATTTTTAATAGAGACAGGGTTTCTCCATGTTGGTCTGGCTGGTCTCAAACTCCCCACCTTAGGTGATCCACCCACCTCAGCCTCCCAAAGTGCTGGGATTACAGGTGTGAGCCACCTCGCCCGGCCCTGCAGAAAGTACTTTTATCATTCTAGTCTGCCTTCTTATTAAGCAGGAAATAAATGCATGGTATAGACTAAAACTCTCCAATGGAGATATAAATGTAATTTTAAGTTTTCTAATAGCCCCATTGAAAAAGAAAAAGACACAGGTAAAAGGAATTTTTAAAATGTTTAACTCAATATATCAAAAATATTTTAATACATAATCAGTATAAAATTATTAATGAAATAATGTATATTTTATGTTGTCTTCAAAATCTGGTATATATTTTACAGTTACAGCACACCTCAAATGGCACTAGCCACATTTCAAAAACCCAGATTACATGTGGCTAGTAGCTGATGGCTGCTATTTATACAACACAGAGAGAGGGGGAGAGAGAGAGAGCAAAAGAGAGAGAGAGAGACATCCAAAAATATATCTGTCAGGGTCCTATTGGTTCTTATTCCAATAAAAAACATATAAGGATTATGATGGAGGTGAATTTGAAACTCTAGTCATAATATTTATTTTATAATATAAATAATGCCTAATTGGTACAAATACTATAAGCTGAACAATTATATCTCACCAATAATAAATTCCTTGGATCTGCCAAAACTAAGTTAAGAGACTTGCTGAGCATATCCTTAGCAAATCATATGTTTATCTTGAGGCATTAACCAAAGGCTCTACTCAGAATAAAGTGCCCTATTCATGCACTGGAGTCACAAGTATACTTTTCTACTTTCAGAAAGTCTTGTGGGCCAAATAATGCAGCTAGATATGGTACAGCAAAGGCCAAAGTATGGTTTCAGTCCATATATGTGCCACATGCCCACGGGGCAGTGCTCCTTTTCAAGGGAACTATGCTTCCTGTTTAACCCATGACATTTGTCTTACAGCAGCTACCAGGAGGCAACCTGAACGTGTCAGGGCCTGGGCACGACACTTGCCTTTCTTGGAGGAGTGATTTGAAGCCATAGTGGAAGACTGAGCCTCTATAAAAAATGAACGAGGACACTCTTAATGGACAGATACAAAACAAGCCCCAGGAGAAATTAAGTGAAAAGAGCAATTGCAGAATAGTGTGTATAATATGTTAGCAATTGTGTAAAATGGAAGGAAGTGTATATGCTTGTTATGCATAGATTCTCCCTGGAAGATCACAGAAGAAGCAGGCAATGTTGATTGCCTTCAAGGAAGGAGAGGGGTGAGTGATAAGAATTTTCCCTTATAATCTTTGTTCTTTAGAATTTTTCACCAGGTGATTTATTATGTTTAATATATGTATAATTCCTTTCAAGTTTTGTGCCATGTGAATGTATATAAAATAATGTTTAAAAATTTAACAGTATTTGAAATGAGTAAATGAGTCAAGATCATAAGAAAAGGCGTGGCCTAGTGAGGGTGAGTATGTCATGTCTTGGAGTTGAAAGTGGAATATAGAACTAAGTGTTTAACTAGACCCAAGACCAAAGAAGGGAGTTATGAGAGGAGAAATATCCCCACATACTCTTTTAAAAATCGGACAAACAATTATAATTCAGCAATCCCTTCCTAGGTGCTTAGTTTGTGCCCGTCAGCAGGCAAGCCAGCATGCCCACACAGTCTTCATCTCATGAACTCTGATAGAGATGCAAAGAAGCATCCCTGGTAAAACGTGTGTGACAACAAGAAGATGTCATATTGTCGACACAGCAGTATCAGCATTACACACGAAACCTGGTGATCAAATAAACGGCCTTGTAAAATAAGTGGGTGTGGGTGTTGCCTCGTACCTCACTGAGCTGTCGCTATTGGTAAAGTATTTGATAGAGGTGAGAGTCCCAACCTCTACTCTTGGGAACAATACCATTTCTCTGGAAATCAATCCAATAGAATCAATTCTTTCAGCAAAGATGTAGTATAGCTTCTATGTGCTGGCACAGAGGGGAACACAGAGGACACACAGATTAAGCTCAGCAAGGGCCCTGCCCACGAGGAGCTGGTGGTGTTCACAGGGTGATAAATATGTAACCAATACTGTTTCAGAAAGCAATGGAAGTGCAGAAGAGGGTAGACAATTCTGCCTGAGGGGAGAGGGGGAAGCTTTAAGAAGCAGTGGGGAGCTACATGTAGATGAATAAGTAGAATTTTTCGTGGCCAGGGAGCAAGAAAAATTATTTTAGGCAGAGTATTGTACAAAGAAGGTAGAGGCATGAATACCAGGCCTATTTGAGAAAGGGAGACTCTGGCTAGACCAGAGCACAGGATGCTGGAGGGTAGAGAGGTGAGGCTGGAAGGCAGCCTGGGACTTTTGAGAGGGGTCATGATGATTCTGCTGAAGAGCTTGGGCTTTTTCCCTAGGCAGTGAAGAGCTACAAAGGACGTGAAACACGGGATAGTGGTAGCACAGCGCGAGGCTTCAGGTGGAGCAAGTGCACCAGAGACAGAGCCCAGAGGAGGCTGTGGCCACAGCCAAAGGAGGACGAGGAGCAGGAGGATCCAACAGTTTGCAGGGCAGGGGTTTTGGGTCTGACAAGCAATGGACTGGGTGGAAGAGTCACAGGGAAGGATGGGCCATGCTGTAGCTGACTTTAGAATAACCCATGAATCCAACTGTACTCTCTCCCCAGAAAATGACAATTGTGTAAAAGGGACAAAACCTGTTTTGCTTACAGAGAATGAATTATTCCTGACCCCCAAATCTATATTGCAAAAAAGGTTTACTTTACTTAATTTTAAGGTGTTTTTAGAATTATGTAGTTTGACATGGTATTAGAAATAGTTTGATACATAACTTACTTTGAAACAAATAATACGCCTTGTTTATGTGTCCATTTGAATCCTCGCTTGAACTCACAAATGTCAGTTACTTCCTACCTAAAATTTATCACTAAAAGGTGAATACAAAGAGGTGATGGGTTGGAATGGTCACGACTTGAGGCTAGGTATGTCTAAGTCTTGTTCGTTAGGGTCAGTCCTGTGCCAACTGTTGAACAGTAGCATCTATTTCTTCAAAGCATCCTATGTTCTCTGAAGAAGTTTTCCTATGTGATGGATGATGTTGGTTAATTTGGGATAGGAAAGTTCAAAAGTTGGGCATGCAAAACTCTGAAATGAAAGTCTAAAAGGTCTTCATGAGAAATAGGAGAGATTTAATTTGGATTCCCCGGATCTCTGTGATTGAGACTAATGCTATTATTCAGAACCTGATCAGTTTTTCCAATGGATGAAATGCCATCTTACTAGCATATGTGCTGGAGAGAAGGATGAGCAAGGCTTCGCTTGCCTTATGAAAGCCTCTCAAGGACGGGTGTTTCTGCAGATTCTCTGGAAACCTTTACATTTGCAGTGAACTATTTTATATTTAAAAGCTGCTGGGTTACATTAGGCAGCATGGACTGTTTTTCACTTAATTGCCACCCTCTGGAGATCAGTGCCAAGGTACCATTCTCTACTAGCCACACAGAGGATGACCCAATTGTGCTTTTAGTTCCCTCTAAATGCAATCTATTGATTTGCTTTCTCCCGCAGTAAGCAGGGTGATCTTGGTTATTCCAAAGCAATTAGGTCAAGTATTTGGTTGGACTCTTCTTCAACCTTGAAGGATTCTATTTACTCTCCTCCATTATAGCCTTAAAGCTTTAGTCCCTTATATAGCCAAGAGTTGCTTTTCTGCACCAATAAGCAAAAGCATTATAATATTAATAACCCTCAGCCACGGGTTTAGCTTCCTCACCTTCTTCCCATGCTTGGATGATTTCCTCTGCATTTGAAGTAATCAATAGTGGCCTGAAATTTATTCAGGCTTTCACACAGTCCATGAAGTTTCCAAAATAAGCCAGTGGCAAGCATTTAATTAGCTCATTTTGTTTCTGCCAGGGCAGAGATGCAGACTTGAGGAGGCCAGGAACTGGTATACAATATAGCTGTTACTGAAACTTTTATTCCTTGCAGTAAATAGGAATGGGATTCAGAAGACTAATGGTTCTGCCTCTACCACACTCTCTGTGGCTTTGGACGTGTGTCTTTGTCAGTCTGGACCCATGTTTTCCTTTGGGTGGAAAGAGTAGGGTGCTACTAATCTTTGAGGGAGGCTTTTTTGAACAGCAGATTCTAAGTACCAGTCATCATGTTGGGTGCTGAGCATCAAAGATGTTCAAGGCACAGCCGAATGGGGAAAGAGGGAGACAGGCATAGAGACAAGTATTTGCCTTGCGCTGGGAAGGGCTCTGCTAGAGATAGGAGGAGAGTGCAATGGTAGGCGTCTGCAGGGCTGTGACTGAACTGGGCTGTAGGGCAGGGCTGTCTCTGGGACAACACTAGGCTGAGGACACAGGCACTGCACAGGCTTCTGCTTTTCCTGAGGTCTTTGCAGCAAGTAGAGATTTTTTTTTTATTTTTCTCTCTGTGCCCAGTCAACGATATTTATTCCCATACCCTGCAAAGCACCCGAAAAAAGGAAGTATCTCTTAGGTTGTTTATGTTAGGAGCTGTCAGCTCTTTGCTGATAGCTATCAGCGGTTTTGAAGTCACTGCATTTCCATCAAAGTGAACTGATAATAAATCTCACGCACACAGAGGAAAAGGCTGCAGTGAGTTTCAGGTAGATAGGATAGCTGATATTAGATGGCCCGAGAAGGCCTTTGTCTATGGACAGTCAGGAGAACCTGGAAGGGTATTTTCAGGCTGAAAGTGAGAAGACTTCCTGGTCCCTTTCTTTGGTTTGTGGAGAAGGCTCTGTGATCCTGGAATAACACCCCCATCACATTTGCAGCCTTACAAGGGAATGTAACTGAAGTTCTCATTGGGGAGAAACACCACACATGCAACATAGCTCTGCAACCCACATCTCGTACCACTTCCTTACCTTATTATTGGTTTATATAGCCTTCACCTTGTTTCAGAAAAGAGTGAGGCAATGTATATAAATGGATACATAGTAAAACTAAAAATAAGGGGGACTGCTCAGGTGTGTATCAATGCTGACTCTTTAAAAGTATTCATGCCTTTTGACTTAACAATGATATTCCTAGAAATTTATCCCAAGGATAAGAATTGAAGTCTGTTCAAAGATTTATCTTTGTTTTCCATATTCTCATAATGTCTTTTCTCTGCTTTTTATAAAATTGTGAAATAATTAACAGAAGAGTGTAAAAAACGTATATATACTGTCAGAAGAATACTAATGAAGCAAACACTTGTGTATCCAGCACTCAGGTTAAGATAAAGAACACTGATAGTATTTTAGAAGTGCTCTTTGGGCCGTTCTGCAATCACATCTCACCACTACCCTCCTGCCAAATCTCTAATACATATGCAATAATATTAAAATTATCACCTTGTGATAATTTCATTGCTTTTCTTTATAATCTCACCACTTATAAGTATAGCTCAAAATAATAATTTCATTTTTGCCTTTTTAAAAATTTCTGTGATTCACTTCTTATTCTTAGTATTATGTTGAGATTTTAAAATATTTGTGCATGTAACTAAACTTTATCCATTTTCTCTATTCTACAGTATTTGAATATTTGAAAATACCATAATTTATTTATCCAATCTATTGATACATGTTTGGAGTTGTTTCCAGTTTTTGCTATTACAAGCAATACAGCTATTATTGTACCTGTACAATATTGTACATTTATGAGAGATAATCTAGGGTATAATCTAGGGTATAATCAATCTTAGGAATGATTGCTGGGCTATACAGCACGTGGTCAACTTTACAAGTTGTGAAGAGGCAAATATGATTGTCTGGTAAATGCTCAGGGGTCTCAGGTTGCCAAGCACCAAGAGAGCTGGGCTTAGGAACTACCCCTTTCCCCACCCAGTTTCACACGAGGTCGCAGGATGCTAGCAGTGGTGTTGCCAGACAACTCTGAATAGTTGGCATCTAAATCCAGACTGCTTACACCAATCAACTCCCCTCCCTCCCTACCCACTGGTCAAGCCATTCTCATGGGGTCCTGCCTCTGGAGTAGAGCCCCCTGGTATGTACAGTAGTACCCTGGCTCTCACACTTCTAGGCGGGAGACTGAGCTAACCATGAACCGTGCCCGTTTTGCTGACCCTCTGTTTCCTCACCAAAGCCAATTCTGTGCCTTTACATCATGATCTTGTGGTGTTTGATTTTACTGCCTTTCTACACTGGGGAATTCCTAACTATTTTCCAAAGTGACTGTTCCCAATTTAGCTCTTACGTTCAGTGGGTGAGGAATCCTTCAGCTTTGCATCCTCACCCAGGCTTGTTATTTTAAAAATTTACATTTAATGACTTCAAAATATTTTGTCCATCTTGGCTATAAAATTATAACCAACTGTGGTTTAATTTGCATTTCCTTGATTACTAAAGAAATTGAACATCCTATTGGTCATTCAGGCTTCCTCTTTTGTGAAAGTGTCTATTCAAGGCTGTTTTCTGAGTTGTTTACTTTTTTTAAAAATTGAATTATACAAGTTATTGATATATTGTGGTTTTGATTTTCATCCTGTATATGAGTTGCTGATAATTTTTCCAATTTTGTGACTTTTCTCCTTTATGTGATCTTTTATAAACAGATTTTCTTAATTTTAATTCACTCAAATCTGTTGATATTTTACTTTGTGGTTTATACTTTTCATCTTATTTATAATCTGCTTTCCTATCCATGGGTAATTAAGCTATTTGTGTATATTTTCTTCTGAAAGTTTTATGTTTTGCCATTTGCTTTTGGAACTTTAATCCTGGAGTTGATATTTGTTTGTGGTAGGAGTCCAGTTTTATATTTTTCCCTATGGATAATTGCCCCAGCACTATTTACTGAAAAGTCAGTTTTTTTTTCTTAACTGATTTACAGGGTTAACTAACTATGCCAGACATCAAACATCCATATGTCTTTGGGACATGTTGTTTGCTATAGGTTTATCTTTAATTATTTTTATTAGTTAGAAAAGTTCCCTTCTATTTCAAATTTGTTAAGATTTGTTTTTTTTAACCAAGCACCGCATGTTCTCACTCATAGGTGGGAATTGAACAATGAGAACACTTGGACACAGGAAGGGGAACATCACACACCGGGGCCTGTTGTGGGGTGGGGGTAGGGGGTAGGGAAAGCATTTGGAGATATACCTAATGTAAATGACGAGTTAATGGGTGCAGCACACCAACATGGCACATGTAAACGTGTAACAAACCTGCATGTTGTGCACATGTACCCTAAAACTTAAAGTATAAAAAAAAAAAGATAAAAAAAAGAAGATTTTTTTTTTTTTTTAAGTCATGAATGGGTTCTGTATTTTATCATATAGTTTTTTCTCTGGAATTCAGGTGATTATAGATTTATCATTTGTTAATATGATGAGTTACATTATTCGCATATTTTGTAATGCTAAATCATCCTTGCATTTTTGAGATATTCAAACTAAATATAATATTTTAAAAATACATTGCTTAAATCAGTTTGCCAGTTAAAAAATATTTTTGCATCTATGTTCATGAGTAAGACTGGTTTGTAATGTTCCTTTCCTTACCACTTTTGACAGGTTTTGTTATCAGCCAGGTAGTATTATTATTTAAGACTTTATGTTTTTAGAGCAGCTTTATGTTCACAGCAAAATTGAGGGTAAGGTACAGATGTTTCCCATATGCCCCCTGCTCCCACACACGCATGGCCTCCCCTGTTATCAACATCCCTGGTCAGAATGGAACATTTGTTACAATTGATGAACCTACACTGACACATCATAGTCACTCAGAGTTCATAGTTTACATTAGGATTCATTGTTGCTTTGTACATTCTGCGGGTTTGGATGTGTGTATACTGACATGTATCTACCATTATAGTATCACATACAGTTTTTCACTGCTCTAAAAATCCTCCATGCTCTGCCTATTCATCCCCCACACCACCCCACCCCCTGGGATTATTTTTGTAAGTGGAGTCAGGATAATAGGACAAAGGAAAAATGTAAATATGAAAGAAAGGAGTTTGGATAGAGATTGAAATATAAAATTTATGTCACAAGGTCTCTTACATGGCTAGGAATTTGGCTCTGAGCTTCCTAACAATGAATGTAAATCAATTTCATGATTCAGAAAAACCAATGGTACAAAATGAAACTAGCTGTTCAGGAGCAGAACAAGTTTTTTAGGAGGTGTTATAGGGTGATGGTTTAGAGACTGCTCTCTGGAGCTGGATTACCTGCGTTTCAATCCTGTCTCTACGATTTATGACCTTTGTAGATTTGGACAAGTTATGTCATCTCTCTGTTTCAGTTTTCTCACCTGTAAATCAAAGGTAATTTCATAGAAGTGTTTCACAGATTAAAACCTATAAAATACTCTAAAAAGTGATGGGTTCTTGGTAGCACTCAATAAACATTAACCTTTATTATCATTTTGGATACTGAGACCAGAAAGAAAATTTCCTCTTAGATTTATTTTGAGAGGATGCTGTTTAATGGAAATGACAATGACCCTAACAAAATCCTTGTAGAACTATTATTATCATTTTATTAATTTATCATTGTGAGGCATGTATATCCTTCAGATAAACTTTCATAAGTAATGCTTTTTCCAGTAGAACTTTTGATAAGTTTTGAGGGTAGGTAAGTATGATGTAATACTTCCTGAGCAGTACCTGGAATACAGCCATATTCTTACATATTTTTGAAATCAGAGGAGCATAAATAGAAGATCACCTTGCCTCCACACAGGCCAGGAAATACTTGAGGGCATGACCACACATCTCTCCTCGAACAGTTGTGGGCGTGTAGCAGAGCGCAGTCAAAAGAGTTGTCAATGCCCTGGGTGCACTCATTTCATCTTGGGAAAAAATTAAAATCAGATATTGCTAAACTATCACCTTGGTCATAAGTTAGTTATTGAAAAATCTCTAGGTACCTAAATGAGTTACTGTACCAGATAATTGACTACGGTGTGTTCTAGTCAAATAATAATATTCAAACTAACACGTTTGAGTTTACTATGTGCTGCACTAAGTATGCCACACATATTAACTTGTTTAACTCTCAGAACAATCACATGAGGCAGATGCTATTACCATCCCCATTTTATAGATGAGTCATGCGATTAGTAAGTGGTAGAACTGGGACTCAAACCCATGTGGACTGGCTCCCAAGTCTAAATGTTAGTGAGATGCCTACCCAAAACAGTGACTTTCTTTTAAAATAGTTCACCTGTATGTAGCCCCTCTTTGTGGCAGGAACCTTATAGTTGGCCACTGTATTACAAATAATGAAATAATATGATTTGAATGTGTTTCTCCTTCTGTGTTCCACGACAAGGCACATATTAATCCCTGTTAAGAGTGGTACCAATACACAAAGTAAAAACTGGTGGCATATTTCATGCACTTTCCACCTGATTAGTTGTAGATCCCAACTCTTACAGTTAATTAAAAGCAAGTTCTCAATAATCATTGATAATAGGATCAATAATGTATTGATCATGTGATCTCCACAATCAATTCCTGTCTACTGAAATATAGATAAGAAATAGATATATAAAGAGCAAACACAAATCTTGCATAACTCCAAAGAGACTTCTTTGCAAGTTAATACAGAGTTTGTTAATGATCAGTAGTGAAATAACCTCCTGCATAAATTATTGGCTTGCTGGGCCTAAACTTTCAATTTATGAAGAAAGAAATAGGCATGCTTCCATCTATAGAGTCCTTTCCTGTGGCCACAACCTGTAGCTGTTCGTGGCTGGGTTCTTCTGGCATGCAGGTCCCCTGTGGTATTAGCTTTTGATACTACAGAAGCAGAACATGTAGCTGCAGCTGTGTAATAAGAAGCTTGGGTAGCTGTGACTGAGTAGGAGTGGAGAGCCGTGGAAAGCCTCGATGTATTTTTTTCTTCTCTTGAGTTTCTTGGCATTCAGGATTGGGATAGTCCTGATGCAAAGTAGGACTCATCAGTGATGCCCATGAAAATGCCCTCCTCCTTGATCCTGGGACACGTGTGCTGCAGAGGCTTGCCCAGTGGATACCACCACCACTGGGTGACTGCTTTGGGGGCTACTGTTGCTAACTCTCTAGTTCTACAATTTGGGAATAGTAAAGATGCCCTTTTAAAAACCGTGAGAGAGTTCATGGTGGTTTTAGCTGGATGGTTGAATAGTTGTAGAGTTAATAAAAATATATACAAACAGGAACCTGAGCACACCTTCCAAGCACTCCTTTAATAGTTCTGAGAGCGGAACATCTCCATAGGTACCTTATTTGGTTAATTTTATTTTTAGTTTTTACAAATCAACTGTTCAATTCAAGACAGTCCTACGTAGACTCAGCAAGAAAACAAACCTGGAACTTATAAAGCTCCTTGGGTTTACATAACTGGGAAAATAACCTTCCCAACAGTTAACCAGACCTGGACTTGAAAGACTTCAGTCATCAAATTCATAGCTCTGGCAATATCCCAGAATCTGGTCTCATTTCCTCATTCAATGGTCAAACTCAAGTCTCACACATAAATTAATTTTAAATTATTTTTGGTCGGGCACAGTGGCTCATGCCTGTAATCCCAGCACTTTGGGAGGCCAAGGCAGGCGGATCACCTGAGGTCAGGAGTTCGAGACCAGCCTGGCCAATGTGAAACCCTACCTCTACTAAAAATACAAAAATTAGCTGGGTGTGCTGGC
This sequence comes from Pan paniscus, assembly GCF_029289425.2. NCBI lineage: Eukaryota > Metazoa > Chordata > Mammalia > Primates > Hominidae > Pan > Pan paniscus. Next base: position 35,477,582 of record NC_073264.2, on the reverse strand, counting down.
GGGTGCCTGTAATCCCAGCTACTTGTGGGGCTGAGGCAGGAGAATCACTTGAACCTAGGAGACAGAGGTTGCAGTGAGCCAAGATCGCACCATTGCACTCCAGCCTGGGCGACGAGCAAAACTTCTTATCAAAAAAAAAAAATTAGCCGGGCGTGGTGGCGGGTGCCTGTAGTCCCAGCTACTTGGGAGGCTGAGGTAGGGGAATTGCTTGAACCGGGGGGGCGGAGGTTGTAGTGAGCTGAGATCATGCCACTGCACTCCAGCTTGGGTGACAGAGTGAGACTCCGTCTTGGAAAATATATATATATATATATATTTTAATGCGATAAAAAGCTTATAAGAATATTTAAGTTTGAAAAGCTCCCAGATAGTTTTGATTTCCCTGGTGTAAGTTTTACAGTTTTGTTTGTTTCCATTTGTTTTGGTTTACCTTTCCAGCAGTTCCTAGCTTTCTGTAGTTAACGTCTACTGAGCACTAGGAGGGAAAGCCTCATGTGTTGGGACCCAGTATGGATGAGGGTGGTTTTAAGTTATTAGTAACCAACTGGAAGGAAGGAAGCAAATAAATTTTTTCCTTCAGACATCCAGGCAAAGTTTCGAAAGGTCTCAGGATAGTGACAAGTAGAAGTTGAAAGCCCTTCAACTCATTCTTTACTCAGACTTCTTAAGCAGCCCAGAAAAATATGAGTGCAAATTAACTCCAGAATGGATATGCTTAGACTTAAAACTTAGGGAAAATTGGCTCCTTCTTGCTGGTCCAAAATGTTAACTCTAAAGATTGTAATAAATAGACAAGACCTAGCTTTGATATAATATTGGATTCTAACCATGGGGGCAGACATGTAGTAAATATTTTCTGTAATTTTCCACATGAGCCACCACTCAGTACCAGCAGAATTTTATTCATAATGAACTTCAGTGAGTCTCTAAAGGAACCCCGTCACCCCACAGGAAATTCACCCATTTGTTCCTAAATGGTACCTGGCAGAGTCTCATTGCACTCACTGCAATCCTGGGTGTCCAGGATCTTAGAGATAAGCAACTCTGCCATGGAAGATGCAGAATAATTTGAGATTTAAACAACACCACAAAAAGACCATATGGAGGCCAGGCACGGTGGCTCACGCCTGTAATCCCAGCACTTTGAGAGGCCGAGGTGGGCGGATCTACTAAAAATACAAAAATTATCTGGGTGTGGTGGCAGGTGGGGGGTGCCTGTAATCCCAGCTACTAGGGAGGCTGAGGCAGGAGAATCACTTAAACCCAGTAGGTGGAGGTTGCAGTGAGCTGAGATTGTGCCATTGTACTCCAGCCTGGGCGACAAGAGCAAAACTCCATCTCAAAACAACAACAAAAGACCATATGGGGAGCCAAAAATGTAAACTTTGGAGGGAGGCAGAATGAGTGAGGAAAGGTATTAAGACAAATCATATCCAGCCTCCTAAGGAATTAAGACCGGAAAGAAGAGGTTCCACGCATATGAGTAATGGAGGTTAAGAGCAGCCCAGAAGTAAGAGGAATGAGGCTCTCACACATTCTTACCTCTGCATATTACAGAAGTGTTACTGTATTCTCAGTCCCTCATGTCAGGAGGCAGGTGGTTTGAGTTGGTATCTATTCTCTAGATGTCACCACTGTAAAGTTATTTTTCCCTTTGTAATAATAAATATTATGTAGAATGATATTTTAAGGCTATGTATATCTTTTTCCTCTTTTCTCATCTGACAGTTCTTCAACTTTAAACCACTGATATGGTGTGACTAATGCCCTAGAATTAAGATTTCTTACAGGCAGATATTAGAACCATTTTAAAAAGCCAACACATTTAATTTCTTACCATTGCCACACTACTCTGCAGCTAAGAAACTTTTAGTAATTAATGGGCAAATACCAGAGACCTTCCAAAAAAAAAAGCTCCTGAAGACTTAGAGCATATCACCTGGTGAAGCTGTTTCCCCAGGTCATTTGGCTTTTCCCACATCAAGCAAGTCAAGCTCATCTAGTCCAACGTGGAGCACCAACCAATTCCTGGAATTAGGGAGCGCTTCAGATGTACTAGGTCAGGTCCCTGGTTCCAGGGTGAGGCTCAGTGGTGAGTCAATTATGCATGGAGTCAAGAATGATCTCTAGAAAGTGTGGTGTCTAGCAGCTGTGGGTTTGGGTGGCCTGAGGTCCCATCCTTCAGTCAAAAAGGAACCAAGGGGAAAATCACTTTCTGAAACTTGGTGTGAGAGATGGTACCGAGACCCTTAGTAAAATCCTGCTAGAGGATCTGACAATGCAGAAGGTGATGGTCACCATAGCTAAGGTTCTGAAGGTTAACTGACTTATCCTTCCTACCTCTTCCGTAACAGTCTTATTCTCCTTGAAGAAGCAGATAATGGATCTGAGAGAGCCTGCCTTAGCCATCATCTTGTACACTGAGAAGTACTCCAGGGGTTACACTGACCTATGATCTAGATTGAAACAGGCTTTCCTGATTTCCTGTGTGGACCTGTGTTGCTAATGTAACCAACCTGAAGATGCATGGCTGATCATGCTTTTTAAACAGTTGAAATAGACCCCATTCTGGCCAGCAGTAACTCTCACAATGAAGGCAGTGAACTCTACAAGAAGAGGACCCTCCTTTGACTTCGCTGAGGAGGGACATGGAATGACCTGGAAATAAACATATTAGAGGATGGCTGGAATGTGAAGCACAGAAAGGAATCCTCCATTGTCTCCCTCCCACGAGAGTGAAGTGAAGTGGATATCCATGCCTCGTAGCTCCTCTCCACTATCAGTCTACTTGGCTTTCCATCTTAGTGCTTGCTGTTGGCACACTTCATTCAAACTCTCCTTTGCTAAGATTCACCAATTGTTGTCATTTCCTCTACTTGCTTTGTCATTTGTGTGTGTGCTCTCATTCACACAACTTCTCTTTCTGAACTATTTGAGAGTAATTTTATTGTAAGGAAAAGCATTTTATTTCCTTATATATATATATTTAGTATGTATTTATTTATAGCTATGTGGATTCATGGATTCTTCCTTTTGTTCATTGGGTTATAATTTATTACTGTCATTATTTATTTTGATGCTCACCATGTCCCAGGTTCAGTGAGTGAGATATTGTAGACCTTTATCCCCAAATACTTCAGTGTGTATTTCCTAAGAACCAAGTCGTTGTTTTAAATACTCACAGGGCAACGATCGAAATCAGTACATTTAACATTCACATGTTATCGTTATCTAAACAATAGTCCATCCTTTCCACCATCCAAACTGAGATCACACATCACATTTTGCTGTCATGTCTTTTCAGTTTCTCTTAATCTGGGGTTACGTACCTTTCTTTGTCTTGAAGGATGCTGGCATATTTAAAAGAGTACAGCCTGTTATTTTGTAGAAAGTCCTTACATTTAAGTAAGGTTGGTGTCACCTAATGATTAGGGCCATTTATTTTCAGTAGTAGGAACATTACAGAAGCAATATTGTATCTGTCTCAGTGCATTGTGTCAGAAGGCACATGGCTTAAACTGGTGTCCTCCAGATTATCCACTTAAAGTTACTGTTTTCCCCCTTTGAAATTAATAAATAACTGTAGAGAGATATTTTGAGGCCATGTATGTATCCTGTTGTCATCCAACTTTTAGCTACTAGTTTTAGCATTTGTTAATGATTCTTCTTGAATCAATTATTTCTATGATAGGTAGAAAATGGTGATTTTCTAACTCTTATCAGTTTTTCTGCATTTATTAGTAGGTATTCTACTGTAAGGAAGAACTTTCCATATATTGTTTATTTATTCCTACATGGTTTAATAGGTTCTTCTTTTATTCAGTAGGTTATAATTTATTACTATAGTTTGTTTTTATGGTCAAAATGTCCTAGATTTGGCCAGTGGAAGCCCCTCCAAACTAAGTCCAGTATTTGGGGGTTTTTTGGACATTATCTGAATTATTATTTGTCTGCATTATTATTTGAGCTTTCTTTTGCACACAATAAGATATTCCAGGTTCATTTTGTACTTTCCTTGCCACAGTTTAAAAACTAAGCTCTAGAAACCATTGGTATTTAGAAACCAAGCTCTGGGCAGCACATGTACTTGTTGCTACCAGGGACTGATTGCTTTGTCAGCAGACAGAACTAGGTAATAAATATGTACAGATAAGTTTGTGTATATCTGTATTATATATTTCATATCTGTATATATATGTTTATGTGTATGTATGTAAATATATATGTACACACACATATATGTATACACTATGAGTTCACACGAATACCCCTGATTCTAATCCAGCTTCACAGGGCTTATTCTAGCCTTCCCCTTTCCATATTTCTAACTCCCTTCATCAGAGTTGTGCTTTAATGCCATCCTTAAAATTAGGACAATCTAAGGCAAAGTCAAGAGTAGGGGTAGCAAACCAGGGGGAAATGTCCTTTGAAATCTATTTATGGTGTGGGCTATTTATTACACTTCTTGCTGACTAATATAAAATCCAGTAAAAAAATTTTAAATGAAGGGAGAGTAGAAACTTAGAAAGCCATTAAAATGAAAAACAAAATGATTCAACCTGAGAAAGCTGATTAGAAAGGAAAACAACCCCAAAAGAATGTAAGGTGAGAGGAAAAAAGTGAAAGAGAAGTGAAAATAAACTCAAAATTCCAATAGAGGTAAAAAGTTAAGCTTTTAAAAATACCAAAATAAAGTAGATGAAGTTTAAAGTAGCAGGCAGTTTATAAATCAATGAGATGGAGGTTAAAAACATAAAAAACAAAAATAATAATAATTATAAAAAACTAAGACAAAATACCAATACCTTATGATTAGAGAGTTAAAATAATAAAAGGGATTAAAAATTAAAAACAGAAAATATAAAATTAAAAGATAAAAATTAAAATTAAGAAAAATATTAGAGAGACATTTAAAATAAAATATATGTTTTTAAAAAGCTGAAAGATTAGAAAGGTGACTGAGATGGGAGAAGATAAGGGCTGTGTGGAGGGGGATGAGGAAGGAGGATCTGTGACCAAGTTCATGAGGTTCAGCTATTCTCAGTGGGGAATGAATCTCCTGTTGAAATTCAAGTGCTCTTCACGAAGCTGGAGCCAGCGCATACTCTGTCTCCCTTCATCAGAGCCTGCACCACTGTAAGCCCACCGCAAGGAGCCCACAGTTAGCTGGGAGTGAGGTGGGGATGGGCGGACAGTCTCACAGTTGGCACGAGCCAGGCAGAACCGCCTCTGGGTGTTCGGAACTCCAGTTCAGTTTTCCCTCCGGTATTGCAGTCGGGATCGCTTGCCCTGAGTTGACTTGGCATAGAGTGAACACAATAGTACTTTCTAAGAGTCCAGTGTGGGGGAGAGGGAAGAGCAGTGCTTCAGAATTTGAGAGCTACAAATATAGTCCCACAATTCAAGGTAATGTAAACTTAAATAAGCCATTTACTTTCTCAGGACCTTGTATTTATTTATTTTTATTTATTTAAGCTGCAAAAATGGAGCCTCACAATGTGTTCCTATTAATATTAGACCACAGACAAGTAAATTATCATATTTTCCACTGTAAATTCCCAGATCAAAATCTTCTATCATAGTTGCATGAAGAGAGGTAAGAATGAGAGGGAACTGAACTCTTGCCAAAGAAGAAGATGGGAGAAGAGGACCACACAACTCAGTAAATGTTTGACTCAACCATTCTAAACCCTGAGGTTGGGAAAGAAAGGCTGAACTACGGAAAGCCTTAGTTTGTTTGTTTGTTTTTCAAAATAACATCAAGAAGCAAGGATTATGGAATACCTTAATTTTATCAGATTATTTTTTTAAACAGTGTCAGTAAAACTAAAATTCACCTGGGAAAGCCCAAGACTCCAGCCAACAAGGAAGAACTTAACAAGACCTGGTAATTATCCAGATCATGAAGTTAAAACAGGATATGAAGCCAATACTGTCTGGCATGTAACTTGAAGTCTTAGTCACTTGTGTGAAGATGTTCCTATCTGGCTGTCATCCGAGGATGTCATAGTAACCATGGGTGTGTGCAGGGCAGGTCTTCCCTTTCCCACACCAGACTGGGCATCCTATCAACACACCAGGGCTCTCTCAGCTGCACACTAGAAACCCGGCTCCTGGGAATGGGGTTCATGGGCTTGCTGGCCACCCAACACGCTGGGGGAGGTCATGGCAAGCAGGGGGAGCAAGCAGGAAGAGAAGCAATGGTCCCGCTCTGTTGCTCCCCTCCCTTCCCTCCTCGTTATCCGGAGCTTGCCTCTAGCTGGAGTTCCCTACTTGCTTGCTTTTTTCCAGTTGGGTTTACTGTGGTCTGTTTCTTGGTTCCCTTGCTTTAAATGAGAAAATGGTGGAGGAGAGGAGTGGGAAGCTGTGCAACCCATCCTTTTCTGTCCTTGTTTGGGTTCAGAATTCCTGTTTCAACTCTCTGTCTCCACCACCTTCTGCTAAGGCCCTGCAGTTGTTTCCCAGTATTGCTTGAACCTTTATAGGATGACAACTTTTTTCTCTTTTGGTTTCCTCCATATCAAGCTTGTCTCAGTTTCCCTATGTCACCCCCATACTCTACTGTTCAATAAATCTAATTCCTTCTTGTAAACTGAAAGGAGTAAAAGGTGAATGCAAGTCATCTAAGAATCTGCCAGACTTTCTACTTAATTCAGACGGAACACTTTTGGTGAGGATCCCAAAGGGCTAAGGTAGAGGCTAGAAATATAGTATGTGATCCTTGCTTTCTGGAGTTCACAATCTAACTGGGGAAATAATCTTCCCCTTGTGCGAGGAGCTGAAAACAGGGGAGTTAATACCAATCCCAGATGACACAAAGCAGGTTGTGGCTAAATGTCTAGTGAAAGGCATAGAGACTGCACATTACACAGTTCAGAAGAGCCAGTTCAGAAGGAGAGAGTTTTCCGTGGAGACCATCTGAATTTTGACATAGATCGCATCCAGTTATACTCCTGTGGTCAGAATGAACACCACCTTCTATTTGCATGGTACCGTAAAGCATCTAAAACAACATGCCCCATTTAATGTTTAAATCATGAATCTTCTAGCCAAGGAAACTGAGGTCACATGGAAGCAGTGGGCCTGTCTCCTGACCACAGGACCAGAGCTCTTTCCCCCTCCAGCTGCCTCTCCCTGAGAGAAGGTGGAATGAGCAATGAGCTAGCAGTGGAGTCCAGGAGCTGGACCACCTCAGACGGAAAGTGAATCTGAAGGCTCCCCAAAGTAGAGATGTGGTTCTCTGTTAGGGAAATAATTGGCCCCAGCCAGAGAGAGCAATTCACCTGCATTACAGGTCCTGCCAGCCTCTCAGATGGGCCAGATTTGTCCTAAAGACATGTGTTTTGTCTGCACAAGGATATAAAATGTGTGCATTAGTTGTCCATATTTCTAAAATGAAGTGATCTTGCTCTCACACACAAATATACACACACTCAGATTGCAAGCTTCTCTTGAAAATTGGACTCTCTGGCAACACTGAACTCTTCATTCTTTTTTAAAAAATTTTATTTAATTTTTTTATTATAATACTTTAAGTTCTGGGATACATGTGCAGAACGTGCAGGTTTGTTACACAGGTATACATGTGACATAGTGGTTTGCTGCACCCATCAACCCGTCATCTACATTAGGTATTTCTCCTAATGCTATTCCTCCCCTAGCCCCACACCCCCCGACAGGCCCCGGTGTGTGATGTTCCCCTCCCCGTGTCCATGTGTTCTCATTGCTCATCTCCTGCTGATGAGTGAGAACGTGTGGTGTTTGGTTTTCTGTTCTTGTGTTAGTTTGCTGAGAATGATGGTTTCCAGCTTCATCCGTGTCCCTGCAAAGGACATGAACTCATCCTTTTTTATGACTGCACAGTATGCCATGGTATATATGTGCCACATTTTCTTTATCTAGTCTAACATTGATGGAAATTTGGGTTGGTTCCAAGTCTTTGCTATTGTGAACAGTGCTGCAATAAATATACATGTGCATGTATCTTTATAGTAGAATGATTTATAATCCTTTTGGTATATACCAGTAATGGGATTGCTGGGTCAAATGGTATTTCTGGTTCTAGATCCCTGAGGAATTGCCACACTGTCTTCCACAATGGTTGAACTAATTTACACTTCCACCAACAGCGTGAAAGTGTTCCTATTTCTCCACATCCTCTCCAGCATCTGTTGCTTCCTGACTTTTTAATGATCACCGTTCTAACTGCTGTGAGATGATATCTCATTGTGGTTTTGATTTGCATTTCTCTAATGATCAGTGATGATGAGCTTTTTTTTTTTAATGTGTTTGTTGGTTGCATAAATGTCTTCTTTTGAGAAGTGTCTGTTCATATCCTTCACCTACTTTTTGATGGGGTTGTTTGTTTTTTTCTTGTAAATTTGTTTAAGTTCCTTGTAGATTCTGGATATTAGCCCTTTGTCAGAGGGAGAGATTGCAAAAATTTTCTCCCATTCTGTAGGTTGCCTGTTCACTCTGATGATAGTTTCTTTTACTGTGCAGAAGCTCTTTAGTTTAATTAGATCCCATTTGTCAATTTTGGCCTTTGTTGCCATTGCTTTTGGTGTTTTAGTTATGAAGTCCTCACCCATGCCTATGTCCTGAATGGTATTTCCTAGGTTTTCTTCTAGGGTTTTTATGGTTTTAGGTCTTACATTTAAGTCTTTAATCTATCTCGGTTAATTTTTATATAAGGTGTAAGGAAGGGGTCTGGTTTCACTTTTCTGCATATGGCTAGCCAGTTTTCCCAAAACCATTTATTAAATAGGGAATCCTTTCCCCATTTCTTGTTTTTGTCAGGTTTGTCAAAGATCAGATGGTTTTAGATGTGTGGTGTTATTTCTGAGGCCTCTGTTCTGTTCCATTGGTCTATACATCTGTTTTGGTACCAGTACCATGCTGTTTTGGTTACTGTAGACTTGTAGTATAGTTTGAAGTCAGGTAGCGTGATGCCTCCAGCTTTGTTGTTTTTGCTTAGGATTGTCTTGGCTATGTAGGCTCTTTTTTGGTTCCGTATGAAATTTAAAGTAGTTCTTTCCAATTCTGTGAAGAAAGTCAATGAGAGCTTGATGGGGATAGCATTGAATCTATAAATTTCTTTGGGCAGTATAGCCATTTTCGTGATATTGATTCTTCCTATCCATGAGCATGGAATGCTTTTCCATTTGTTTGTGTCCTCTCTGATTTCCTTGAGCAGTGGCTTATAGTCCTCCTTGAAGAGGTCCTTCACATCCCTTAAAAGTTGTATTCCTAGGTATTTTATTCTCTTTGTAGCAATTGTGAATGGGAGTTCACTCATGATTTGGGTCTCTGTTTGTCTGTTATTGGTGTATAGGAATGCCTGTGATTTTTGCACATTGATCTTGTATCCTGAGACTTTGCTGAAGTTGCTTGTTAGCTTAAGGAGATTTGGGGCTGGGATGATGGGGTTTTCTAAATATACAATCATGTCATCCACAAACAGAGACAATTTGACATCCTCTCTTCCTATTCGAATACCCTTTGTTTCTTTCTCTTGCCTGATTGCCCTGGCCAGAACTTCCAATACTATGTTGAATAGGAGTGGTGAGAGAGGGCGTCCTTGTCTTGTGCCAGTTTTCAAAGGGAATGCTTCCAGCTTATGCCCATTCAGTATGATATTGGATGTGGGCTTATCATAAATAGCTCTTATTATTTTGAGATGTGTTCCATCAACACCTAGTTTATTGAGAGGTTTTAGCATGAAGTGGTGTTGAATTTTATCGAAGGCCTTTTCTGCATCTATTGAGATAATCATGTGGTTTTTGTCATTGGTTCTGTTTATGTGATGGATTACATTTATTGATTTGCATATGTTGAACCAGCCTTGCATCCCAGGGATGAAGCCGACTTGATCATGGTCGATAGGCTATTTGATGTGCTGCTGGATTTGGTTTGCCAGTATTTTATTGAGGATTTTCGCATCGATGTTTATCAGGGATATTGGCCTGAAATTTCCCTTTTTTGGTTGTGTCTCTGCCAGGTTTCATGTCAGGATGATACTGGCCTCATAAAATGAGTTTTGGAGGAGTCCCTCTTTTTCTGTTGATTGGAATAATTTCAGAAGGAATGGTACTAGCTCCTCTTTGTACCTCTGGTAGAATTTGGCTGTGAATCTGTCTGGTCCTGGACTTTTTTTTTGGTTGGTAGGCTATTAATTACTGCCTCAATTTCAGAACATGTTATTGGTCCATTCAGGGATTCAACTACTTCCTGGTTTAGTCTTGGGAGGGTGTATGTGTCCAGGAATTTATCCATTTCTTCTAGATTTTCTAGTTCAATTGCATAGAGGTGTTTATAGTATTCTCTGATAGTAGTTTGTATTTCTGTGGGATCAGTGGTGATATCCCCTTTATCATTTTTTATTGTGTCTATTTGATTCTTCTCTCTTTTCTTCTTTATTAGTCTGGCTAGCGGTCTATTTTGTTGATCTTTTCAAAAAACCAGCTCCTGGATTCACTGATTTTTTTGAAGGGATTTTCATGTCTCTATCTCCTTCAGTTCTGCTCTGATCTTAGTTATTTCTTGTCTTCTGCTAGCTTTTGAATTTATTTGCTCTTGCTTCTCTAGTTCTTTTAATTGTGATGTTAGGATGTCAACTTTATATCTTTCCTGCTTTCTTCTGTGGGCATTTAATGCTACAAATTTCCCTCTAAACACTGCTTTAGCTGTGTCCCAGAGATTCTGGTACATTGTGTCTTTGTTCTCATTGGTTTCGAGGAACTTATTTATTTCTGTCTTCATTTTTTATTTACCCAGTAGTCATTCAGGCGCAGGTTGTTTAGTTTCTATGTAGTTGTGCGGTTTTGAGTGAGTTTCTTTTTTTTGTTGTTTTTTTGAGATGGAGTCTTGCCCTGTCACCCAGGCTGGAGTGCAGTGGTGTGATCTCGGCTCACTGCAAGCTCCGCCTCCTGGGTTCACGCCATTCTCCTGCCTCAGCCTCTGGAGTAGCTGAGACTACAGGTGCCTGCCAACATGCCGGCTAATTTTTTGGATTTTTAGTAGAGATGGGGTTTCACCGTGTTAGCCAGGATGGTCTCGATCTCCTGATCTTGTGATCTGCCCGTCTCGGCCACCCAAAGTGCTGGGATTACAGGCATGAGCCACCACGCCCAGCCTTGAGTGAATTTCTTAATCCTTGGTTCTAATTGGATTGGACTGTGGTCTGAGAGACTGTTTGTTATGATTTCCGTTCTTTTACATTTGCTGATGAGTGTTTTACTTCCAATTATGTGGTCAATTTTACAATGAGTGCAGTGTGGTGCTGAGAAGAGTGTATACTCTGTTGTTTTAGGGTGGAGAGTTCTGTAAATGTCTATTAGGTCTTCTTTGTCCAGAGCTGAGTTCAAGTCCTGAATATCCTTGTTAATTTTCTGTCTTGTTGATCTGTCTAATAGTGAGAGTGGGGTATTACAGTCTCCCACTATTATTGTGTGGGAGCCTCAGTCTCTTTGTTGGTCTCTAAGAGCTTGCTTTATGAATCTAGGTGCTCCTGTATTGGGTGCCTATATATTTAGGATAGTTAGCTCTTTTTGTTGCATTGATCCCTTTACCATTATGTATTGTCCTTCTTTGTCTTTTTTGATCTTTGTTGGTTTAAAGTCTGTTTTATCAGAGACTAGGATTGCAACCCCTGCTTTTTTTTGCTTTCCATTTGCTTGGTAAATATTCCTCCATCCCTTTATTTTGAGCCTATGTGTGTCTTTGCACGTGAGATGGCTCTCCTGAATACAGCACACTGATGGGTCTTGACTCTTTATCCATTTTGCCAGTCTGTGTCTTTTTATTGGCGCATTTAGCCCATTTTACATTGAAGGTTAATATTGTTATGTGTGAATTTCATCCTGTGATTATGATGCTAGCTGGTTATTTTGCACATTAGTTGATGCAGTTTCTTCATAGTGTTGAGGTCTTTATAATTTGGTATGTTTTTGCAGTGGCTGGTACCGTTTTTTTCTCTCCATAATTAGTGCTTCCTTCAGGAGCTCTTGTAAGGCAGGCCTGGTGGTGACAAAATCTCTTAGCATTTGCTTGTCCATAAAGGATTTTATTTCTCCTTCACTTATGAAGCTTAGTTTGGCTGGATATGAAATTCTGGGTTGAAAATTCTTTTTCTTAAGTTGTCAAATATTGGCCCCCACTCTCTTCTGGCTTGTAGGGTTTCTGCTGAGAGATCTGCTCTTAGTCTGATGGGCTTCCCTTTGTGGGTAACTTGACCTTTTTCTCTGGCTGCCCTTAACATTTTTTCCATCATTTCAACCTTGGTGAATCTGACAGTTATGTGTCTTGGGGTTGCTCTTCTCAAGGAGTATCTTTGTGGTGTTTTTTGTATTTCCTGAATTTGAATGTTGGCCTGCCTTGCTAGGTTGGGGAAGTTCTCCTGGATAATATCCTGGAACGTCTTTCCAAGCTTGGTTCCATTCTCCCCATCACTTTCAGGTACACCAATCAAATGTAGGTTTGGTCTTTTCACATAGTCCCATATTTGTTGGAGGCTTTGTTCATTCCTTTTCTTTCTTTTTTCTCTAATCTTGTCTTCACCCTTTATTTCATTAAGCTGATCTTCAATCTCTGATATCCTTTCTTCTGCTTGATCAATTCGACTGTTGATACTTGTGTATGCTTCATGAAGTTCTCATGCTATGTTTTTCAGCTCCTTCAGGTCATTTATGTTCTTCTCTAAACTGGTTATTCTAGTTAGCAGTTCCTATAGCCTTTTATCAAGGTTCTTAGCTTCCTTGCATTGGATTAGAACATGCTCCTTTAGCTCGGAGGAGTTTGTTATTACCTACCTTCTGAAGCCTATTTCTGTCAACTCATCAAATTCATTCTCTGTCCATTTTTGTTTCCTTGCTGGTGAGCAGTTGTGATCCTTTGGAGGAGAAGAGACATTCTGGTTTTTGGAATTTTCAGCCTTTTTGCGCTGGTTTTTCCTCATCTTTGTGGACTTTTCTACCTTTGGTCTTTGATGTTGGTGACCTTCGGATGGAGTTTTTGTGTGGACGTCCTTTTTGTTGATGTTGATGCTATCCTTTTCTGTTTGTTAGTTTTCCTTCTAACAGGCCCCTCTGCTGTAGGTCTGCTAGAGTTGCTAGAGGTCCACTCCAGACCCTGTTTGCCCGGGTATCAGCAGCAGAGGCTGCAGAACAGCAAAGATTGCTGCCTGTTCCTTCCTCTGGAAGCTTCATCCCAGAGGGGCACCTGCCAGATGCCAGCTGGAGCTCTCCTGTATGAGGTGTCTGTCGACCCCTGCTGGGAGGTGTCTCCCCATCAGGAGACATGAGGGTCAGGGATTCACTCGAGGAGGCAGTCTGTCCCTTAGCAGAGCTTGAGCGCTGTGCTGGGAGATACATTGCTCTCCTCAGAGCTGGCAGGCAGGAACATTTAAGTCTGCTGAAGCTGTGCCAACAGGCACCCCTTCCCCCAGGTGCTCTGTCCCAGGGAAATGGGAGTTTTATCTATAAGCCCCTGACTATGGCTGCTGCCTTTCTTTCAGAGATGCCCCGCCCAGAGAGCAAGAATCTAGCAAGGCAGTCTGGCCACAGCGGCTTTGGCAAGCTGCTATGGGCTCCACCCAGTTTGAACTTACCGGAGACTTTGTTTACACTGTGAGGGAAAAACTGCCTATTCAAACCTCAGTAATGGCAGATGCCCCTCCCCCCACCAAGCTTGAGAGTCCCACGTCCACTTCAGACTGCTGTGCTGGCAGCGAGAATTTCAAGCCAGTGGATCTTAGCTTGCTGGGGTCTGTGGGGGTGCAATCCGCTGAGCAAGACCACTTGGCTCCCTGGCTTCAGCCTTCTTTCCAGGGGAGTGAATGGTTCTGTCTTGTTGGCATTCCAGGAGTCACTGGGGTGTGAAGAAACTCCTGCAGCTAGCTAGGTGTCTGCCCAAATGGCCACCCAGTTTTGTGCTTGAAACCCAGGGCCCTGGTGGTGTAGGCACTGGAGAGAATCTCCTCATCTGTGGGTTGTGAAAACCATGGGAAAAGCGTAATATATGGGCCAGAGTGCACCGTTCCTCACGGCACAGTCCCTCAGGGCTTCCCTTGGCTAGGGGAGGGCATTCCCCAACCCTTTGCACTTCCCGGGTGAGGCAGTACCCCACCCTGCTTTGGCTCACCCTCTGTGGGCTGCACCCACTGTCTAACCAGTCCCAATGAGATGAGCCAGGTACCTCAGTTGGAAATGCAGAAATCACCTGCCTTCTGCGTTGATCTTGCTGGGAGCTACAGACCAGAGCTGTTCCTATTCAGCCATCTTGCCAGCCACTGAACTCCTCATTCTTATAGCCACCTTGTGTTAGAACTGTGTTGCAACCACCTCTTTAGAGGATGCAGTTGCTCTGCAGTTCTCTAGGGCTCCACAGAGCTTGGCCTCTAGAGGCTTTGGAGTTTGCATCTTACAAGATGGGGAGCCCATAGGGGAATGTGATATTTGTTGCACTTTAGTGTTTACTAGATTTAGGTCTCCTGTGACACATTTGAGAGGCAGCTATGATATGGTAGAAAGAGGCCGAGGGTCTGGATTCAAGCCCCTCTCTGCCATGTATTGTTTGTGTGACCTTAGCTGAAACAATCAGCCTCTCTCAGCTTGAGTTTCATGACGTTTTGATTGGGTGTAAGGATACCCATTCCCAATGAGGTTGTATAGATTATGTGAGTTAATAAAAGTATAATAAGTGGTGCCTATATGTTTTAATGCTTATTTTTGGAAGTATTCAATCTGAGATGCAAAGATACAGAGGATTGGTTCTACAGGCTATTCCTTAAAATGATTTTGGAATCTTAGAGCTAAAGTGTCACTAGCCTTGTTTTAGGAAGAAGCTGCAATGAGTCTCATGTAATTTTGAAGATGTTATTATGGACACAAGGTAGGGGATGGCAAAGAGGCACTGAAAGAGAGACTGCTCCTTCCGTGCCCCATAATCTTAGCCTGTTTTCCCTACTTTGTTTGAACAGGATGTTTTATATACATATTTGTTTATACATCTGGGAGAGGATCAGAGTCTAAAAGAATTGTAACTGGAACACTTTTTGAAATCCACCTTCAAGGAGGGAGAGTATTTTAGAAAGTCAAAACTTGGTCAATAGAGAAGGACAAACAAACCATGCACTTCTTGTCTCTGAGAGAGCTTCAAGTCCCTGTTGCAAATTGGTTTTAGGATTGTGACAATAATGTTGAGGTTCTTTGAAGATGGCAGCAGCCTGATAAAACTCTTGAGGAAGTAAATTCATATGTGAAGTATTTAAGGTCAGAATGCCCTTTGGACACCACTTTTGGGTTTGTCTTTTGTCCAAGCCCACTGAGTGGTTATTACGGTGATGTATGTGGGCGAGTGGCTAAAGTGGCCACAATGACAAGTGCTTCCTGACTCTGTGTTCAGGTGTACAATTCTGTTTTCTTCCTCCTTCCCACTCTCCTTCCCATGCCCCTGTGGTCAGGATGGCCATCCCATCCCACCTCCCTAACCCTGTCAAACAAGGCACTGAAAATGCCATTTTTGCCTTTTCATTGTGATTCCTTTGTGAAAAGAAATGGGAGCAACCACTGGATACAGTGCCATCCAGAGATGTCCATCATCTTCTGGCTCAAATGGAAAAACCACAGCTATGTGATTGTTCAGGCTTGGTACATATTTACCCAACTTCTCAGATACCTGAGAACTCATGTAACTCAACATTTGTAAAATTGTCATTTGTTCAGGTAAGGTTTTCTTCTCTACTCATTTAAACCTTTGCTTTCTGAAAAATATCACTGAGAGAGATGGCTGGACATGTGATAGTAATAGCTTTGTGGAGCAAGCAGGTAAGTTTACATCCCTTTCTCCCTTTCTGGGAAATTGAAGGATGCTAGACAAAAAGTCCCTCTAGTTGTCATTATTATATACTTAAAATAAGCTGGGTTCAGGCTCTCTCACAAAATGCTAGTTCTTGGACTGAAGCCAAACATGTAAATTTCAGTTCAAATAAATGCTAAATAGGAAAAGCAAAGGGGTCAGCCCTGGAGGCTCCCCTGAAGGCCATGGGTGGCCCCTTGCTCTGGCTTGCCTTCTTTTCTTCCACGTCAGCAGGCCTATTTTCCTGGAGATCTGCCTTGACTTGGTGAGCAAGGCTCAACACAGTGAGTCTCTTGCTTGTCCAAGGGGGAAGGGAATCTGCCTTGCCATCCATAGAAAAGCTAATGAGCTGAGGTGACACTGGGCCTTGAATTCAGACCTCCTGTAATGCTTTGCTTGCCTGATGCTGCTGTAACATATTTTTATATTACTCCATAATAGGGAGACAATGAAATACAGATCCTGCCAGGCTGAGTTGCTCCCACTGCTTCTCCAGCCACTCAGCAGGGATTGAGATGCTTTGCATCAGGGGTGATAGAACATTTTGACTCTATCATGGAGGTTGGCCTCGGGCCAAAGGAGGAGCTGCTGCTTCTTTGTATTTCTCAATGAAAAGCAGGCACTCTGGTGTAGCAGGTTCCAGCCTTGTTAGGATGCCAGGGTCTATTCCTTACTTCCGGGTCTGGATTTGAGCAAGTTGCTCTCCCGACTTGTACAAGGCTTGTGCAGGAAACTGGGGGTGGCGGGGGACAGGAGCAGGAGGGAGAAGGCAGTGATACTTTTTATTTCCAGAATGCTATTGCCATGCTCTAGCCTTTCCTGGTATCTGAGGAAACGTAACTTATGTCAGGAATCTAATGCCTCCCAGGGACTCCAGGAAATGACCTACTAGGGTGAATACTACTAGTTCATCATCACTGCCCAGCTCTCCTAAAGAAGAATACTCTTGTAGAAGATATTATTGGATTATTGGTCCAGTTGATTGTGAATCTTAAAGATTTGCAATCTCAACAGTTTAAATTAGAAGTTTAAGAAAATGGGAATCTATGATTAACATGACTCAATGTAGAAGGAGAAAACTTCCTTTAGCAGCAGGATGGGTAAAAGGCAAGGTCTTAGCAGAATGATAACCTGGGTGTCTGTCTCCTGTTGATGTCATTGACAGGCCCCACTGAGCAGTAGTTTTAGACTTCTGTATTTTAGGTCTGGCTGGCCATTCTAATTGTGTGAAGTTATTTGGTTGGCATTCAGAATCATCTTCTATGGAGTTATGAAACCCACTAGAGAGGCAGGGAAAGGGCTCCTGAGCTGAGGGAGCAGAGGGCCCAGCCCTACTTTGCCTGATCCTGCCCACCGGCTCTTCTTGGTGAACTTCCAAGATGCCCTCCATGTAGGTCCTCAGGGATAAGCTCCATGACCTCCTGCTCACTCCCATCACCTTTCACCTTTGGCTTTGGACTAGGTGCATGAAAGAGAAGCACAAATAATAATTTCTGACAGGATATAAACTTGCTGGTAGGGAAGAAGAATGAAGAATCAGGAGAAATAGAAAGTGCTCACTGTGTGGGTAATTATGTAGGATCTGCCAATCTTGTAGGTGGGTGTTGGAGCTGAGGAGGAAGAGGGTCTTAGGTATTGTTATGGAAATCCTGTGTCTCCTCTAGATAAGGGTGGTTGAACACCAATTGAGAATGTCAGCTGAGAAAAGTTTCTAGAAAGCATCCTCATTCGTTTAGTCCTTCCTTCAGCAAAAATATAGTAGATACTTTTATGAACAAGGCCTGGGTTAACAAGACATAAAATACCAGGTTAAAGACTATCTGGTCATCATAGGTACATGATCTATTGAATGACTTAAGGCTCTCCTCCATGTGTCTTCCCCCTTGAGAAATTACTTTTTGAATTTAGTCCCAAAAAAGCATTGTCTCTTGTGAGGAAATGGTCTATATCCTCTTTTTTCTTTTTTTTTTTTTTTCCAGATTTGAGAACTGTGTAACTTATGTTTCTATTTTTTTCCAAGTTTCTAGTTTGCATACCACAGAAATCGATTCTGGCTATTGCAGTCAGAAAAGAGGAATTTGTGGCAGGGTGTGGCGGCTCATACCTGTAATCCCAGCACTTTGGGGATTACAGGCCCTTGAGGCCAAGGCAGGCAGATTGCCTGAGGTCAGGAGTTCGAGACCAGTCTGGCCAATATGGTGAAACCCCTTCTCTACTAAAAATACAAAAAAATTAGCCGGGTGTCGTGGCATGCATCGGTAATCCCAGCTACCCGGGAGGCTGAGGCAGGGGAATTGCTTGAACCAGGGAGAGATTGCAGTGAGCCAAGATCGCACCACTGCACTCCAGCCTGGGCGATAGAGTGAGACTCGATCTAAAAAAAAAAAAAAAAAAAAGAAAAAAGAGGAATTTGTTGAAAGGATGATTCAGGACCAAGCTGTACCACTGACTAGCTCAGGGGCAGTGGACAAGTCATTTATCCTTTTCAAATTTCACTTTACACCTTACCATTCCAGCCCTACCTGAAAGCCCCCTGTCCAAGGCCCTTGTAAGAGCAAGGCACAGTGAGGCAGGAGAAGACCAAGAGTTGAATATAGGCCTGGCCCATAATGTGAACGTAAGTATTCGCTTTCCCTGATGTTCAACAATTCATCTATTCAATCATTTATTCATTGGGTTGTCAGATAGTCTACTATGTGCAAAATAATCTATTTTGGCTTTACATGCAAAATAATCTGTTTTGGCTTTACATGCAAAATAATCTGTTATAGCTTTACAATATATCTGGAACTTTTTAGATTATTTCAAGCCTTATTCTGAATAAATGTTTGTTACTTCTAGTTCTATAAGTGAGGAAATGTTTATGGCAAAGACTTTTGGCACTTTGTTTTCAAGGTGGTGTTATCTTTTGCATTCTTTGTAAATGACTTTTTTTTTCTGCCAAATAATAACTGGTTAACAAACACATGTTCATATTTATTGATTAAAATGTTGTTACTTAATTCCTTAAAAAAAAACAAACAAACCCAAAAGCCTCCCAAAGTTTGCTTTACCTGCCATTCAAGGAATGTTGCACAATCAGAGCGAAGCTCACAAAATAGATGGAATGCTCAAAAACCAAGCCTGGGAAGCACATAGGAACCAAGAGAGTTCTGGATAGTGAGGTCACAGGAACTGGTTCTCTTGCTGCTGGGCCAGGTTGAGTAAGACGTGCAATTGCCTTCATGATGTTGGGTCACTCTACATTCAAGTCCTGGAAAAGTTTCTGATTAGCCAAAGGCTTCAGTTTGGAAAGCTAGTCCCTTTCGATGTCTTAGAGGGAGTACCAGCCACTCTCAAGATTAATGGGGTAGTCTTCAAAAGGAATATCGGTGGGCAGATGTTGGATAACAACAAAAATGGATGTCCGGAAATGCAGAGTAAAGCTGTTGCTCAAAAATAAAAACAATATCCACCCTTGTAAGGAGTGTATGTGCTCTTTTTGCCTTTTCTTGGTTCTGATTTTTTTCTTCCTTTC
Source organism: Pan paniscus (assembly GCF_029289425.2). Classification (NCBI taxonomy): domain Eukaryota; kingdom Metazoa; phylum Chordata; class Mammalia; order Primates; family Hominidae; genus Pan; species Pan paniscus. The sequence continues at coordinate 35,458,210 of NC_073264.2, read as the reverse complement.
CCTTTAATTACCCTTATTGTATTGCATTCCTTGAATGGCAGGTAATGTGAGATTTGGAAAGGATAAATGACTTGCTTGATGTCTCTGAGCTAGTAAGTAGTACAGCCAGGTTTTGAATGTATATCTTTTCACTTTAATTTCAGTTGTCTTGTCTTTCCCTCTGTATTGATGCAATACAAAGTGGAGAGTGACAAATATCAAGAAAGTTACAAGAAAACTGCTCTACTTGATCTAGAGGAGTATTTCTTCAGGTTTGAAGACATTTGTTGGTCTAAGTAATTAACAATAAATATGTTTTCTTTGCTAAAGGGAGAGTGCATCCACTCTCTTTTGTAAACCAGCTAACCCACCAGCAGGGAATGTCCTATCATTACCAGGAAGGTGCCATGAATAAGAAGAGTGGTTTCTTCAGTATTTTTTTCCCTGGTGAGTTCTGAGGATCTTAGGTCTATGTTCAGGCTATTCCCCTCTTTTGAAAAGACCTATCCTATCATCCAAATGCATCAGAATTTAATTTTCTTGCCTTTATAAAAAGTGTTTTCTGGGGGAAACTACATTTTTTTTAATAAAAAATTTGGATAATACAAAAATAAAATATAATGAAAACAAAAGTACACTCAGAACTCCACTGTTATATTTTACATGTATGTGTACATATTTTCTTTTTTGTAAATTGAGATGATATGATATCCTTCCTTTACATGACATAATTTTGTGAGCTCATGACACATGAAACTTTTGATACTTGGATTCTTAATAACTATTTACTTTGCACTTATTTGGGCTCACAACTGTGCATCAAAACCCCTTCCTGTCCTCCAGGAACTACCTTCTCCACTTTTAGTCTATGTAGGGAGGAGGAAGGGCAAGAAGCCAGGAATCAAGAAATCAAGAGAGCAACCCTGCGAACCATGACTTCAAAGTGATGATTCTTGTCCTGCATTAAAGATACCAAGGAGTCCAAAACACTTCTTTCTCTATTTTTTGAAGAGTATGAACATGTGACTTAGTTTTTGCATGGAACCATATCTAAAGCAACACAGTTCTGCAGAGTACAGCTAATTTTTTTTTAAAGAATTCATTATTCACAACAGTCTCTTTATTAAACAGGATCCAGTTCCTAAGCCACATGGGCAGATCTCACTTGTCTCCTCTTTTCCGTCCTCCAGCCTCTGGAAGCCACAGTGAACCATCTAGGTCACTTATCAACCCACAGCTCCCTGCTTTCTTTTCCCTTCCCTCTTCTGTTATTTCTTTTATTGTTTGGGCCACTTCACCTATTTTCTAGAAAGTAAGAATACTTCCTCTTTAGGAGGGGTAGGAAGAGTTAAATTGTGGACATTTAGCATTCTCCTCAAATAGCAGGGGGAGAGAGATGCTGTGGACACTTACCGCATCATCTTTTATAGCCCTTTTCCGTGTCTTGCATCTCTGTTCCCCTGAAGTGACCGGCACTGGCACGACCACCTGGAAGGAGCTGGGGGAAATTCTTCCTGAATAGAAGTGACCCTCAGAAACCAGGGAGCAAGGCTGATTCTGGGCCACGGCCCCAGGCTACGCATGGGCCAGCTTGGGCTGGGAGGACAACAGCAGCGGTTGTTCCTGAGTTGCCCTCCATGCCTTTTCACATCACCCCACCATCCACCCCAGGGGTAGCCTCCAAAAAGGGACTGAGATCACATTCCCCTGCCAAAGCACGGAAGCTCTGTCCTCTTGGGTAACAGGCCCCAGGACTGTGGACTGGCAGGAGATGGGTGTGGGATTAAGGAGAATGAGGTTGGTCTCTGAGTTTACATCCTAGATCTCTTTGCAGGGTTCTGCTTTCCTTGAGAGTTAGAAAACAGCCAGAGCATATATGTGAGAAGCAAAATGGCTGGAAAGCTGTGGGCCTTGAGTATGTATTTATTCATCCCAGATTCTTTCAATATACATTCACAAGAGGGTGAGGGTGATACCTAGGTGTTCAGGCTCTAGAGTCGAGCAGACCTAAATTTGAAGCCTGTTTCCGCCACCGATGAACTAGGCAAGCAACTTTACCCCTTTAGACCCCAGCTTTTTTATGGGTAAACTTGGGCAACCTCCTAAGCAGATTATTATGAGGATTAAGAGAAAATTGAAAAGTGCATGTGGAGCATTAGTTCAGTGCCCGCTACATTGGTCTTGACGGGTGGCTGGTATTATTGTTCTTGAAAACGTCCTCCAAGAAGGCTGTGACGGAAACAAGGCTAAGTCAGATACAGATCCTGCCCAAGGTAGCTTATGATGGGCAATCCTAACACCAGAAATGATGGGAGCCAGGAGAGAAGATTAGGATGAAAGGGGCATGAAACAAACAGAATCAAAGGTTCAAAAAAGGATCGGCAGAAAGGATTGTTTAACATGGTGGGGCTGAAAGTGAAAGCTGAATTGAACAGAGTAACAGTGGGGTCTGACAGAGCCTGGGCATAGTGTCTAAAGGTGGGAAAGAGGAGCAACAGGGTACATTAAAAGCACAGTAGGTGAGCAGACTCGTCACCGGGCTGACAAGAGTGAGAAGGTAAGCAAAGGAGAAAGCAGACTGGGATCGATAAATAAGCAACAAACGTGGTGATAAAGACGACCCTACCAGTCCAGACACTAAGAGGCAGCCTGTCACAGAGGCTGGAATTGGGCTTGCAGTTTAAGATCACGAAAAGAAAAATGTATGCAGATGTTTGCAGATTTTTCTGATGCTTTGATCGTTTTCCTATCACAACACTCAGAAATCCATCCTGGATTTATCCTCAGGAAAGACATCTGAGACCCCCTCTCACGCCTTGTCACTGCCTTGGAATATTTCATAGTCAAGTTCTCAGAGATGGGATAAGTGGTTAAGAGAGTGATCAGCACAAGTTGCTGAGTTCTGGAGACCCTGATTGGAGCAGATGCCGGCTGCGTGAACTATGTCTAGACATGGAAATTGTGCTCTTAATCTCTCAATCCTGCTTTCTCTACATTCTCTGACAACGTGCCTGTTTCTGTAAACATTCTCACCACGGGAGTGGAGCTGGAAACACATGTGCAATCAGCAGCCACAGCAGCTACAAAGGGGGTTATGAAATCCGCGCAAAAATAGCCTGCTTGCCCCATAGGCATGCAAAGCAGCCAACTAGCCAGGGAGAACGTGTCAGGCGGCAGATTTCGCTCAGTGTTTCAAGAGGCTTCCAGTGACCTGTCATACTTAGGGGCAAAGGAGCTTAGTGCTGGACAGAAACACCCGGAGGGGCTCTGGGCCTGTGGACAGAGCCTCCTGTGCAGCTGTGAGCGACAAGACCTCCTCCCAGGGAGGCAGTACAACTTCCAAGAGATGCCAGCCTCCTGTCCCACCTGCCCCGCAACTCCTTAGCCCTGGTTTAAACTTATTTGAGCCGGGCACGGTGGCTCATACCTGTAATCCCAGCTCTTTGGGAGGCCAAGGCGGGAGGATCACTTGAGGCCAGGAGTTTGAGACTGGCCTGGGCAACATGCTGAGACCTTGTCTCTACCAAAAATTACAAAAATTAGCCAGGTATGGTGGCAGAGGCCTGTAGTCCTAGCTGCACAGGAGGCTGAGGCGGGAGGATTGCTTGAGCCCAGGAGTTCCAGACTGAACCCTGGATGACAGAGAGTGAGGCCTTGTTTCTGAAAAAACTTGTATTTGAGTTAAAACTTTGAGGTCACGTAATGTTACTGGAGGCAAGAATCTAAAAAGCCTGGCTCCTGCCCTTGGAACTGAATGCATCAGCTGGCTGGCCCTTTGCAGGGTTGGGATGGTGCATTTCTATAGAGTGGGGGAGTGGGAGGGAAAAGCACTTTGGCTGGGATGCTGGGAGCAGGGCTGGCAGATATGTGTTCACCATCTGCAAGGTGAAGGGGTGAGAAATGAGACTTGCTGTGAACAGGGGGTGCACTGGGTGTCTTCTTTCACCTCCAGCTCCTCCTGCTGCATGACGTTTGGCCCAGTCACTTTGGGCCTCTTGCTTCAGCTTCACTACTGATTGGGAAGGTGCTCTCTCCCCTGTATTTCACTCCTAAAGAAAGAGGAAAGGATCACCAGTCAGGTGACTGGCCATCACCTCGCCACGTGTCCTTGAAGTTGGAATCTCAGTCAACTCAGAGAAATGATTACATTACTGAGTGCCGTTGCAGAGGTCCTGGGGATATTTTTGTCAATAGAGCCCTTTGTGACTGAAGAGATGGGGTGGGTCATCTACATTCTGATGGGAAAGACCATGGGGCTAGAAGTCAGCAGATCCAGGCTCTGAGCCAGCTCTGTCGGGTTACTTTCTGTGTTACTGAATGTCTCTGCTTTCCTCAGTTGAACAAAGCAAAGATCTGTAGCCCAAGAAAGGCCACTGGGCAATTGTAGTGGCTGTGCTAGGGCAACAGAATGTGCTGAGGGCAGCGTGGAAGTGGTGGCCAAGGCACTAAAGACCAGCTTTCTCTTTCATGGGAGCCTGAAATGAACCCTCTGCCACCTCCCATCCCCACCCATAGATTCCTTTCCCATTTACAGACAGCTAGGTTGGCCTTGGCCTGGACTGGGTTTCTGTTTTGTCAAACTAACAGGTTTCTGCTGGGAGGAGGGCACTGGCAGAAGTAGCATAACTTATCTTTGGTTTAGGGGTGGAACTTCGGTTGTTTCTCCAGGCACGTCATGTCTTGGCTTGGACCATCCCTTGCTAAAGCACTGTGCTTCACATCCTTTTACGGGAAGTACATGACCTTCCATCTCCCCGCAGGTGTGGGCTGGACCCACAGGACCCAGGCAAAGCCTTTTAGGCGGGTATCCTATTCAGAGGGCCAGCCAGGGACCCCATTGGCCTATTCCTCATAGTCCACACCTGTTTCCAAGGGGTCTCTTTGAACTCAATGACTTTCACTCTTTCTTTTGGAGTCATTTTAGGACGAAGGGAAATGAAATCCTGGTCCTTCAGTGACTTGAGCCATATCTTAAAATTGGGGTTGGGAGGGAACAGAATGGCTCCCCCAAGTCCTGCTCTGGGAGTCAGTTGTTGCCTAGGCTGGGACTCTGAGCTAGCACCCATCATACACAGCATTCCGATTTCTCCCTGTAGCATCCTGAATCTGTATATGCTTTGGGAGCCTGGGGTGGGGAGAGGCTAACCCCTGTCCCTCCATCACACTGTACTTCAGAGAAACCTGTGGAAGATAAAACTACCATTGTGGCTCCTTCCAAGGAGCTTTGGTAAAAAGGAAAGGTATCTGTTTCTGTAGGGATAACACTGAAGTGGAGTGTTGGAAACTCATGTTTCCAGAAAGCTTGAAGGTTTTGACCACCCCAGATGCTTTCTTCATGTTTCACACCAGGCAGCTTGGGCGTGGAGAGCTGCCTCCACCAACTTGGCTGAGAAGCCCTGGCAGCTGCTCAGGCTGAAAATAGTAGGTGCTTCGCGTTTTCATCGCAGCCTGAGCAGGGCCTCACGTACACACACCTTGGCACACAAATGTGGGCGCAGAGATTGTTCCAGGCATCAGGGCTGAGTTCACACATGGCTGTGAGGTGAAGCTGGAAATAGGCTCTGGTAGCCAAGGAAGCAAAGGAGCTGAGGGCCTGTACCATGTGGGGCTGCCATCTCCTTCCTGCAAGCAGCACGGAAAAGGACCTGCCTGAGCCTCAGTGGCCAAGTGTCTTCACCCCTGTAGCCCAGGACAGGCTTTAGAAAAAATGAAAAACAGGTTCATGGTGGTTATTTTATGCAAAACCTTTGGAATTCTTCCTTTATCTCCAAATACAAATATTTAAAGTGTTTAAATCACTACAAGAAAATAAAAATCTAAAAGCAATCTGTTAAATAGACTGGGGATGTTGGTAGGGAAAGCAATAGGATCTCCTCTCTGCTCTTGGTGCTTGGGGCACCTCTCTCTTGCTTTTCTCTCACTTCTTGCCTGCCGTTTCCCAGGGCCCTGTCCTGGGCTCATCCTGGCATTGATCAATAGCTCTGAAAACATAGGACAACGTAGCTTCAGATATTTAAAGCATGTATAAGATGTGCCGGAGAGCATCTACAGCATCCATCTCTCTCTCTCTCTTTCTCTCTCTCTCTCTCTCTATCTCCATCCATCCATCTACCCATCCACCTCTTCCTCCCTGTATACTTTCCTTGAGAAAATAGACTCTGTTAGAAAGTTGATTTCATGCAATGCTCTAAGACAATTATTTTTTATTTATTTTCATTTTCCCCATCATGTTCCTCAGCCAGGAGTTTCAGTGAGCTAGTCGAAAGTGCACCAGCCTTGGAGAGAGATGGGCTTAGCTTTGAATCCAGGCATGCTATATGTGGCTGTAGAGTGTTGGATAATTCACCTAAATTCTCTGAACTTTGTAAACTGAGAGTAACTACTTTGCAAGCCTTCTGTGAGGTCTCAGGGGGACAGTGTGTACAAAGCACCAGGAACATATTAGCACCCAGTGAGAGGTGATTGCACCATTTCCTTCATGTTGTAGCATTTTTGAGACTCCTAGTGAAAAGAAAACATCACAGATGTACAGAGAAAGGACTGGCCTAGGCACAGCACACACCATCAGCTCATCATGCCCAACCAGTTTGACCTTGGGTCACTAGCAAAATGCCTCTGTAGAAGGGTGCATGTGGAATGGAGCTGGGCTACGGTGCCATTCACTTCTTATGCCTTTTTTTTTTTTTTTTTTTGGTGAGATGGAGTCTGGCTCTATCACCCAGGCTGGAGTACAATGGTGTGATCTTGGCTCACTGCAACCACCGCCTCCCGGGTTCAAATGATTCTCCTGCCTCAGCCTTCCAAGTAGTTGGAATTACAGGCACCCACCACCACGCCTGGCTAATTTTTGTATTTTTAGTAGAGATGGGGTTTCACCACGTTGGCCAGACTGGTCTTGAACTCCTGACCTTAGGTGATTCACCTGCCTGAGCCTCCCAAAGTGCTGGGATTATAGGCATGAGCCACCGCTCCCAGCCTCTTATGCCAATTTAAGTCTGCTTGCAAATAGAAGTGGGACTAAATATATAATACAAACTTAGCTAGAGTCCAAAATTGGAGTAGAAGTTGTTGAAACAGTTTCCTTCATGTAATTGTTATAAACAAAGTATAACAAAGCTATTCATTGCCTACTTTCTGCTGGGTGTATCAACCATTTTAAATCTGCCCTCAGAAGCACAGAACAAATCAGACGGCATTTTGCTCACAGAGGAGAGGGTCTATGAGAACCAAATTCCAGCTTCAGCACATGGCCTTGGGTAAGTCATTTGCTTTCTCTACACCTTAGCTTTCTCATCTGTAAAATAAGAATGGTGATATGATAGTAGTAATAATTCTACAGGCCACATGTGTCTCATACCATTATAATAACGATCAACCGAAGTCATGTATTTTAAAGCCTTCAGGAAACTGTGAGTGTAAGGCATGGTTATCTCACCTTGCAGGAAGGTCTTGAATCCATTCCAATAGCCTTTATTGGATGAGTGGTTTCTGGTGTTGATTTGCGTGCTTGAAAACATGTAGAAAAAGGCTGTAGGCAACATTTCTATCAGGGGTTGGGAGGTGGTCGTAGGCAGGTTGCTTCTCAAGGGCAGATGATGTAAGGATGAGAGGGCCAACTATGACATCAGGGGATAGACTCAGGATTCCTTCAGGCCTCGATAACTTTAATCCTCTCTACCTTTGTCCTCCCTCCCCTCAATATGCGGCAGTCTCTGTCCCTTGCATGAACACAGGCTCCCTCCTCTTGGTTACTTTCCACATTTATTAACTTCCTGATCTCTTGAACAAGGTGTCTGCAGCAGTCTGTGTCCACCAAATGTTCTATGTGGTGTATTGTTTGGGTGAGGCCATGGAACTCATTCTAGCAGATGAACCATGAGCAGGAGTGACACGTGTGGCTTCCACACTGGGGCAATAAAGAACCAATGTCTTACTTCCCTTGTTCTTGCTTCCTCTGCCATGTGCCCCCAGAGGTACAGCTACAAGATGGAGGAAGCTATTTGACCTGCCTCAGACTTTACGTGAACAAAAGGTAAGCCTTTATCATGTGACACCACTGAGATTTGAGGATTTATTCTGGGATTGCCACATAGTTTGGCCTGTCCTGACAATAAGCGGGACATGCCTGCTGCTTCACTCCCCCTCACCCCACCTGCTCCTCCAATTTGTGTAATCTTGTGTCTGCCCTCACTGCTTGGGGAAATGGCTACCCTCAAAATTTACCAGTGACCTCATCCTTATTTAGCTACAGACTGCTGAGTTGCCTCATTCCCTTAAACTCTTCTTTCTCTCTTAATCTTTTACTTCATTATTTTAAGCTTAATAAAAAGTAATCCATTCTCATTTTAAGGAAATCTCCCCTTACCTTCCCAATTATTTATCTGCTTTCTGTTCTGTTTCCTTTTCTCTTACCTCAAAAGGCAGGTGTTCCCCCAAAGATCTGCCTCTGGCTCTCCTCTCTTCTCATCCCCCCCACTCCCCCAGGTGCTTCCATATGCTCCTGTGTGCTCCAGCGGTTGGCTCGTTTGCACAAGGCGGCATTCCTCACTCTCAGCTCCAGCCTAACGTTTCCAGCCTCTCTAGATGTCTGCCTGGGGCTGCAGCCCACTTTTGGAGATGACTGTTCAGAACTAGACTTACCATCCTTTCTCCTTTTTTCCTTCTTCTTCCTACTGTGCTCCCTTTTACTTACTGTCCATGGCACTGTTATCAAATTTCACCCAGGCTTGACCCCTACATTTTCTTTTTGACTTGGTCTTTTCCATTCTACCACTCCCTTATCTAATCAGTTATTGAGTGCAGTGGATTCTTTCACCTGGTCCCTTCTCTGTATCTCCATTACTATTACACTACTTGTATGTATGTAATGGCATTGGGAGGAGACTAGAAAGACACATGCTGGACTGTTGACCATGGTTAGTTCTGGGGAAGAAAATCCATGGGAGTGGGTGGAGACGATGGGGGCCTTCATGCTTGAAAATGTATTATTCTGTACTTTTAACATACTTTCTAGCAATGGATTCACATATTAACTGCATAATACAAAGGCAACTTTAAAAAATAAGAATGGGCTGCCTGTGATGTAGTGAAGACTTCATAACTGGAAACTTGGAACAAAAGTTAGATGACTTAGCATTAGGGATGTCACAGATGTTGTAGAGGGGATTCCCGTATCGAATGGTAAACTAGAAGTTATCTTCTGCATCAGTTAGGATTAGATTCAGTGGTGAGTGATGGAACTCCAAAATAACACAGGCTTAAACAACATGGAAGTTGTCTCTGAAGTAAGAGTCCAGAAGGTAATCAATCCAGGGTTTGTGAGAGCCCTCCACGATTCTCAGAGATTTCTTCCCTCTTGCCACTCCATGCCACTCATGTCATGGGTTCCACCTCATAGTTTAATCAACTTGCTAAAGCTTCAGCCATCGTGTTTGCATTCCATTTAGCATGACAGGCAAATTAGTACATGCCCCCTCCCTTTCAGGCCACTTTCTAGAAGTTGCTACTTCTACTTTTACTCCTTTGGCCAGAACCTAGTTACACAGAAACACCGAGCTTCTCAAGAGGCTAGGATATGCTTTAGTCTATGTGGCCATGTGCCCAGCTACAAACTGGCGATTCTATTACCAAGGAAATAGGGGAAAATGAATACTGGGGAGCAATTCACGTTCTCTGCCAATGTTTTAACCTTGTGATTTTAAAATTAATAATAGCTGCTACTTACTGAGCTACCCTATGGACTAAGCCCTGGGCTAAGTGCTTCATGTGTTATCTTGTTTAATGCTCACCTGTCTGTGAGTACTGACGGGTGCAGCCATATCCCAGGCCTGGCCGCAGCCACAAGGGAAGATGGGAAACTCAGTACAGATGGAGTATCCCTAACTCGAATATTCAAAATCCGAAATGCTCTAATGAGTGTTTCCTTTGAGCTTTATGTCAACACTCCAAAATTTTAGAATTTTTCAGCATTTTGAATTTTGAATTTTTAAATTAGGGGTAGTAAACTTGGTGCAAATATTCCAAAATTCCAAAAAGAAGTCCAAAATCTGAAACACTTCTGGTCCCAAGCATTTCAGATAGACTACTCAACTTGTATCTAGTATATTTGTTCCCTGTGAGGAAAAGCTGTCCTCGTTCCCATCAAAACTCTTAAGGTGGGAATTTTCCATACTTGGAAAGGGGTTTAAATGCTGACATATGACCACCCCACCATTCAGTTTCTGTATTGCCCTCATTTTAGGTTTAAAAAGCTTGAGAAATGGAATTTGAACTGGATTATTTTCAAAAGTTTTGAAATATTTGGTTCTCCTTCTATCCTTTTCTTTTTAGAAATTCCTTTGAAAGCAATAGCATATTAATCCCTGGCCTCCATAACAGGGTCACGTGGTAGGCATGATAATGCCTCCTCCCGACAAGGTTTCCATGTCCTAGTCCCTGGAACCTGGGAATATGTTACCTTATATGGCAAAAAGGACTTTGTAGGTGTGATTGAATTAAGCATCTTGAGATGGGAGAGAATCCTGGATTAGCTAGGTGGGCCCCATGGAATCACTGGGTCCTTATAAGGGAAAGAGGGAGGCAGGAAAGTGAGAGTCAGAGAGGGCAGCATGGTGACTGGAAGTGGAAGTTGGGGTGATGCAATTGCAGACTGGAATGAACCCGGGAATGTGGCAGCCTCTAGGGCTGGAAACAGCAAGGATGGGGCTTCTTTCCTAGTGCCTCCAGGAGCAGTGTGGCCCTAGTGGCCCCTTCCTTTTAGCCCAGTGAAAGCCAATGTGGAGTTCTGACTTCCACAACTGTGAGATAATAAGTTCATGTTGTTTTTAAGCCTTGAAGTTTCTAGTAAATTGTTACAGCAACAATAGGAAACTAACGCAGGGCACAAGTTAAAATGCCTCCAAGGTCCAGAATGTACCATAAATGAGTAAAGTGAGCTATGGGTAAAAAACATTTAAAAAAACATACAATCCTTTTAGTCTCTTTCATTTGTGCATTTTTGACAGAGCCATGAGTCCAAAGTTTTGATGTTCCTCCTAACTCTGTAAGAAAAATGATAATAGCGGTAAATGGTGATGGACACATGACTTCAGTGGTAGGTAGAGAGAGGTGGGGACTAGGGGGAAGTGGAAAGTGAGTCAGCTGCTAAGGACGAGGAAGCTGCAGCCAATTGTTACCTTGTAGAATTTGGATTTGGTGTTTCCAGTGTTTCTAATTTAATTGTAGCACAGTATCTTTTGTTGTCTTACAAATGAAGAGTTCAAACAAAATCTATCTAACAGTCTTACAAGTGAAGAGTTCAAACAAAATATATCTTCAGGCAGTGGCTTGCTGTCCTTGGCTCTAAAACAATATCATCTCCCACCTGTTCTTGTCACCACCTTAGGATGTTTTCCAATGGAGATTTTCTTTCTTTTCTTTTCCCTTCCCTTCTCTTTCCTTCTTCCTTTCCTTCCTCCTCTCCTTTCCTTTTTCTTTCCTTTCTCCCCTCCCCGCCTTCCCTCCCTCCCTCTCTCCCTTCCTTCCTTCCTTCCTTCCTTCCTTCCTTCTTTTTGTAATCTTTTGTGCATGGAGTGGCAGGCATTTTTCTCTTGCAGCCACCCTTGTTCCCCTCCCATCCAGACACACATGATTGCATCATGAGGCTGATTTCATTTTTATCAGCATTCTCTTTCTCTCTCTCTCTTTAAACCATTTTACAAAGCATAAGCAGAAAGACTTCAGAAAGTCAGATTTCAAAAGTGGTGCACTGCCTAAAAAGTTCTCTACACTTCTTATGCTCTTTCCTTGCTAGGACAATATTCAAAGAGCTCTATAAGCATTCAATGAGTCTGTGAACAAGTATTTATTGAGCATCTAGGAGGAATAGGGCTATACAGAATGCTATGAGGACTACAAAAGATAGAAGACAGCAAATCCTTCTGAACATGCCACTTATATTGAAGGGACAGTGTGTCTTGGGGAGCAACGCCTGACTTGATAACTTCTTGAGAAATTGAATCATGACGGGAATCTCCTTGCCAGCAGGATATTTGCTCAGACAGATAAGCAAATCTGGTATTTACATCCCTTCTGCATCTTTCTTGTTTGTGTTTTTCCTGCTGTTTTACCAGCAGGACTAGTAAATGCTGTGTTCAAGATAGGAGCCTGGAGTTAACTCTACTCGTGGCAAAATCACCACCTGTGCTTCAAGTGGCCATGGCACCAGATTGATAATGAGCCCAATCTCCCTGTAGTTACGGTGAGTGACCAGGTGAACATGATGCTTTCTTTGTGCCTTGGGTCCTCAGTTGCTGGAACAGGGCTCCAAGCTGTTAAAACTGTGCTGAGAGAAACCTCATTGGACAGTGTCTGTATTTTGAGTTCCAATTTGTCTGCCCAGTTCCCATGGTGCCTGGATCCATGCAGATAGTGGACCTGAAGTTAATGTTAGATGAAAATGGTAACTATTATTATAGCTGAAATGTATTCATTGCTTACTCTGTGTCAGATACTATGCCAAGTTCTTTACATTGGTTGGCATTTTAGCCTCATAACAACTATTTACAATCATAATTGTTACTCTTATTTTACAAACAAGAAAAATGAGGCTTAACATCACACTTCTGCTTAGTCGCAGAGCCGAGATTTGAACCCAGGAATCCATTCACCGGTACATGCTACCTGGGTAAAAAATGTTTAATTAAAATCTATGGCATTAGATTTCAAAGCGTCCTAATGTGGTTTTGAAAATAGGTGTGCTTTAATTTGTTTATCAATATGCTCCTGAAACTTGAATTAGAAAATGAATTTGAATATCCTAAGGGCATGGAACGTGTCTTTATAACATCTACAGTACTTAGCACTGTGCCTTACACATAGAGGACCTGAAATAAACATTTGTTAAATGAATGGATGAAACAATTTGTAGAAGTTAATTTGAATTTTAAGTGTAGCCAGTAAGACCAGTGTTTGAGGGAACCTGCAGCTTTACTGAACAGAGTATCTCGGTTGATCCCATTTATTTAAAGTTACGTGTAAGTGGGCATTAATGCATAGAAAGATGACTGGAGGGGGGTGTTTGAAAAGCAGACTTTTACTTTATTTTTTATACTTTTCTGTCTTGTTTTGAGTTATTAAAAATTGAGGACGCATGTGTCTTAGTTTTGGTCCCACGTTAAGCAGAGCCTCATAGACAGGAACTTGGCGTGGTTGATTTGGGATGTGATCCCAGGAAGAGAAGTGAGGAAGCAAAGAGATGGATGGAGACATCGAAAAGGGAAGTCAATGTCAGGGTGTGTATAAGGCACTGGGAGTGGGTAAAGGGAGTTCCTTGCCATGGGGACTTGGCTAAAGGACAGGAGGCTGGAATACTAATCTACTGGGTCACAGCCTTCATTGGCGTGAACACCCTCAACTTTCCAGGCTCTGTTTTCAAAGGCCCAGTGGGCCTTGCAGCATCAGAAAAGGCCCCACATCTGAGGGCAGAAAGAAACTTGGCTCACAGCTAAGGTGGGAGGGACATGGTGGTGCCAGGAGATCTGGGCTCCTGGAACTGCTCACCACAGTGGCTAAAAGCAGAGGTGAGTAAGAGATGTGAAATAGGAGGCATCTGCTATTGTATCATTTTTCAAACACCAGTGAAACAATAGTGAAAGAAACAACAGAAGTAATTTTTGTGAAAACAAAAACTTGTTTGACTTTGCAAATCTGGGCTTTCACAGATGAGGTTATTTTCAGTGAGATACTCATGTGCACCATGTTGCAGGCCAGGTTCCCTCAGAAGCAGGATTCGAAGACCAAATATGTGCAGGAAGTATACTGGGGAGGGATCTATGCTTGTGAAGGAAGCAGGATTGGGCATGGAGAGAAGCCTTGCTGTGATGCAGCTACCAGACTTCAGCTGGCTCCAGAGGGAGCTCTGAAGCTGGGAAGGCCCTGCAGAGTCATACTGAGTTAGGGCAAGGGGGCTGGCCTTTAGACAGGAGCACCCTCTAGTCATTGCGTGCCAGATGCCCCAGGAAGGGGACCCACCCTAGAGCGAAGCAGCTAGATGCAATTTCAGGAGAGGGCTTAGAGCTGAGGCCTGCCGGTTGGGGTAACAGGAATCTGGGCAGTGCAGCATAGTATCTACTGTGTGTGACTTTTAGCGAACTCGCATTTGAACCTCAAGACCAATAAATAACATTGAAAAATTCAAAGCCAAGATAAAAAGCAAAACTTAATTCAACAAGTCTCCTTCCTTACTGTGGCAGGCCAAATCGGAAAGACACAAGGAATAGGACAAGGTTATTTTTTCACTTGTCAAATGAAGACTTTGGACTACATCAGGAATTACAAACTGGTGGTCCACAGGACAAATCTGTCTGAAAAGTCTGTTTTACTTGCATCAATAGTTTTTCAAATCTGATTTCTGTTTTCTCTTAAAAATTTGGAATTCCTAGCGTGTTGGGCCCACATTATTTCATTGTAAGTGACAGCCAGAGTGGAGTAGCAGGTGCCCTCTTTGCTGGGGCATATCCTTTCCCTTTACCCCCCTTCCCTTCAGCCTGCTTCGGTCATTTTTGTTACTGGCTGAGACCTGTCACCATTTGAGTTTGTGAACTCTGATCTATGTATGAAGTTCTACTGGCTCCGAGGAGCTGTGATTCTGTGTAGATAGTCTTGCATACTGCTAAAATAGGTTTTTTACTTTCCAATGGCACAATGACAGCTAGAAACCTTTGGCTTTGTAGTCAAAGATACATCTCTTCCTGGAGTTCTCTTTGGGCAAGTCAGACCTTTTTTTTTTTTTTTCGTAGTCTAGTTTTGCGGCTTCACAAATGAGGATCTCAATGACCTTGATCTGGATCATGAGCATGAATGAAAATGCTTTTGGTGGTCATGGTAGGGGCTGTGTGGGATTTTTTAGCTTATAGAATGTTATTTAAGACTCAGTGATTCCCATACGGGGCTGAATCTCAGAATTACCTGGGCCAGTATAGAAATAAAATTTTCAGATTCTTCTAGGCCTCTCTGATTCACTAGATCTGGGTCTTGTAGGTGGAACCTAAGAATCTTGTTTTTAATCAGTTTCTCAAGCAACCTCTGATGCAACCAGACTCAGGAGCCATACTGGCTTCTTCTAGTTGCTCCTGGTATTCAGTGCTTGGTTCATGTGCTATAAGCTTCTAAACTCATGATGTGAAGGGGTCCTTTCTTATCTTTTTATTCATCCCTATTGTTTTGTGCTGATACCTAGCACAGTGCTCTAGAAATCCTGCTCACTTAATGAATGTTCAGTGAATGAATACTTGACGGAGTGAATACACATTTCCAAATGCCTTTCTTCTTTAGGAGGTGAAGAGAACAAACTTCCAAAATAATATGTTGAAAATCACTGGATTTAGAGAAATTGATTTATAGATATGGTGTCAAATAAGGCAGAGACAGGAAGAGTCCTAACTTCATCTTAGGAGGTTTTTGCCTTGGGGATGTTAAGAAATAAATGACTCCTTTAAAAGATAACTTATGCTTTTCATTAAAAGATAGATGATTTACCCCCCCATGCAGTGTCTGTGAGTTATTTGTACAATATTTCAAAAATAGCAAACTGACTCAATAGAAAAGAAAACTTTCTAAATTATGCCAAAATTTTGCCTTGAAATATAAACCTTGAAAGAATAAGATCAGGAGCTTCTTTTCATACTAGGAGATGGATGCCATGATAGAAATTTAATTTATTGTGTTCTGGTTTATTTATCATGGGCTTGCTTCCAAAGAGTGCAAAAAGCATGTGTCTGCAGAGCACCAAGGGGAGGCATGGCCAGCCCATGGTTAACTTGGATTGTAAATGGGAACAATCCAGAAAATGTTGGCTCAAAAAAAATCTTGGCCCTTGTCTGGCTATTTACCTAGCCAGACAAGCGCCAAGATTTTTCTTTCTTAGAAGCCCTTGGCCTTAACCTCTAGCTTCTGGGGTTGAGGCTTCAGAAAGCCTTCATGTGGGTGAGATGGAGAATCTTTTTTTTTTTTGAGATGGAGTCTCACTCTGTCACCCAGGCTGGAGTGCAGTGGTGCGATCTCAGCTCACTGCAACCTCCGCCTCCTGGGTTCAAGCAATTCTCCTGCCTCAGGCTCCTGAGTAGCTGGGACTATGGGTGCGTGCCACCACACCTGGCTAATTTTTATATTATTAATAGAGACAGGGTTTCACCATGTTGGTCAGGCTGGTCTCGAACTCCTGATATCGGGATTTGCCTGTCTTAGCCTCCCAAAGTGCTGGGATTACAGGTGTGAGCCACCATGCCCGGCTGAGATGGAGAGTCTGATTGTCTTGAGTGTGATTGGCCGTGGTCTACCAGGTCTGAACCAGCAGACTTGGACAAGTGTGACACTCTGGCTAGAATGCACCAATTTTTCCCAAGTGCTCAGGAGTCTGTTAGTGAAGTTTGCGAGTTTATTTTTTGATACCTGTGATGATTTCTGTCTTGAACTCAATTAGAATAAGTTTATGAAATCTGTGTTTTGCATCACTGGCACCTGCCCTTTGTTTTCATTTTCTTCTTAAACAATAGGATTATAATGCAATAAACTACTCAAATTAATGTTGTACAGACAAAGATGGTAATGGTGCTGAAAGTAAACCATTGATGGGTTGCTGTAGCACTATGTAGTATTTTGAAATGTTTACTGTCAGTTGAAAGCCCAAAGGTATAAAAAAGTGAGGGAGAATGTCAATGTTTAAAAATACGTATTGCACAGAAGATACATTTACTGAAGTTAAGCTGGACTGTGGACTAACTGGGTTATAAATATCAGCATCAGCCCCACTGTTGTCTGTGAAGTTTGGAATTATGGCTCCTCATCATAGGGCTACTCGTTTTGTGCCCTGATTTCTGTTAATAGCTGTTATGACTGTTACTGCTACTTCTACCATTACTATTATCACTGTCCTTCTTGTTGGTATTGGCTAGTCCAGCCCAGCAGAAGTCTTTGAGGATTTGGGACCTTGAGAAAGCCTGAGATTTGCTGTGGTCATAGTCCCCAGAACTATGACTAGATTTGGACAAAGTGATGAGAGATTCTATCAGATGTTAATTTAATATTTGTGCAGTTTGTGCCCCTACCCAATAAGGATATTCAAATAAACTGATTCCATCTAGTTCAAAGGTTTCTAGAAATAGAGAAGTTTTTAAAAAATCTTAAGGACCAAAGAAAAGATTTAAAAAAATCTTAAGGACCAATGAGTGGGTAGGATAATACCAGAGTAGTGGTTACAGACTTTGAGAAATGGAGGGATGCTTTGCTTTAATCTTAGACTTTCAGTGGTGAGACCTCTCCATTTTGAGAACAGTGATTTGATAACAGTTAATAGAGTTCAGGGTATCCCATTAAAGTTGTGGGCAAGAATGCAGTTGGTGTCCTGGCCAGGTTGCTCTCTGGTCATTAAGAAACTTTACTTTGCTGAGGAGATGTCTCCAAAATTCTTAGAGAAGAGAACCCAAAATAGTTTTGTGTGACAAATAGTTTGTGTGATTTCTTTAGTGGGTAACCTTCTTTTTAACATTGAAAAGATTCAGAATTAATTATAGAATTATTTAAGAAAACTTATGTTTTCAAACTTATGTTAATAAAATATTTTGGCTGTAAAGAATCAAGGACAACAGATCCAATGCAGTCCCTATCAAAATATCAATGACATTCTTCACAGAAATAGAAAAAAAAATCTAAAATTTTTATGAAACCACAGAAGACCCAGAATAGCCAAAGCTATCCTGAGCAAAAAGAACAAAACTGGAGGAATCCTGTTATCTGACTTCAAATTATACTACAGAGCTATAGTAACCAAAACAGTGTGGTACTGTCATAAAAACAGACACATAAATCATTGGAACTGAATAGAGAACCCAGAAATAAATCCATATGTCTACACTGAACTCATTTTTGACAAACATGCCAAGAACATACATTGGGGAAAGGACAGTCTCTTCCATCAATGGTGCTGGGAAAACTGGATATCCATATGCAGAAGAATGCAGCTAGACTTCTATATCTGTCATATACAAAAATCAAATCAAAATGAACTGAAGACTTAAATCTAAGGCACCAAACTATGAATCATTGGGGAAACATTGGGGAAACACTGCAGGACACTGGACTAGGCAAAGATTTATTGAATAATACCCCGTAAGCACAGGCAACCAAGCAAAACTGGAAAAATGGGATTGCAAGTTAAAAAGCTTCCACACAGCAAAGGAAACAATCAACAAAGTGAAGAGACAACCCACATAATGGGGAAACATATTTGCAAACTTTTTATCAGACAAGGGATTAATCATCATAATATGTAAGGAGCTCAAACAACTCAACAGAAAAAAAATCTAATCTGACTAAAAAGTGGGCAAATGATCTGAATAGACATTTCCCAAAAGACATACAAATGGCCAACTGGTACGTGAAAAGGTGCTCAACATCACTGATCATCAGATAAATACAAATCAAAACTACAATGAGATATCATCTCACCCCAGTTATGACTTTCATCCAAAGGATGGGCAATAACAAATGCTGGCAAGGATGTGGAGAAAAGGGAACCTTCATATAATCTTGGTGGGAATGTAAATTAGTACAACCACCATGCAAAACAGTTTAGAGGTTCCCCAAAATCTGAAAATAGAACAATCATATAATCCAGCAGTCCTACTGCTAGGTATATACCCAAAAGAAAGGAAATCAGTATATTGAAAAAATGTCTGTACTTTCATATTTATTGCAATACGATTCACAATGGCCAAGATTTGGAAACATCCTAAGTGTCCATCGACAGAAGAGTGGATAAAGTAAAGGTGGTACACATATATAATGGAGTACTATTCAGCCATAAAAAGGAATGAGATCTTGTCATTTGCAACAACATGGATAGAACTGGAGGTCATTATGTTAGGTGAAATAACCCAGGCATGGCAATACAAACTTTGCATGTTCTCATTTATTTGTGGGATCAAAATTAAAACGATTGAACTCATGGAGATAGTAGAATGATGGTTACTGGAGGCTGGGATGAGGTAGGGAGAGTGGGGCTGGTTAATGGGTATAAAAATATGGTTAGATAGAATTAAGATCTAGTATTTGACAGCACAATGGGGTAAATATAGTCATCAATTTATTGTACATTTAAAAATAACTAAGAGTACAAATGGATCATAACACAAAGAAAGGATAAATGCTTGAGGTGATGGATACCATATTTATCCTAGTGTGATGATTATGCATTGTATGCCTGTATCAAAATATTTATGTACCCTATAAATATATACACTTACTATGTACCTGTAAAAAAATTTCTAAACAAAGAATCGAGGATATATTTTAAGCATTATCAAAATGATCAAAGAGTAATTTTCAGCCTGAAAGTGGCAGGACAGGAAATCTGACACAACGATGCTCAGGGTTTTCAGCTCCACCAGGTGCTTATATCTTTGCCACCACTGTCTTGGTTATCACTGAGAGATACTTATTAAGGACTTATTTGTGTATAACAAAAATAAATAAAAAACTAATTAGCTCTGATCTCTTTCCTCTAAATCTAACAGTTCATTTAGTTGATGAAAATTTTATAGGCAGAATGATATAATTTATGCTATATGTAGTTATAGTATATACACTAGTCATAATTATACAATTTAAGTTAACTGTGCAAGTAACATTGCAGAGAAGCCAGGTAGAGATATGCTAGGGCACACACTGAAAGACACCCTGATTGGTCTTTATCCGGGTGAGACATTCTCTGACCATTGAATTCAGCCTAGAATTCACAGCATCCTCTCTACAAATTAACAAATTATATTAACACATACTAGTGATGTTTTGACATGTGTCAAATAGAAGACTGCCAAAAAAAATTCCGAAAAGTAAAATATGGGATGAAATAATCTATTTGGCTTCAGGGGATATTCATAAGACTCTAGCCTCTTCAATTTGTGTCCTAGAAAGTTGCTGAATGGGACAAAATTGAGATGTGATAACAAAATGAGTTAAGACACTTTTCAGTGAGTTCTTTGGATATTTCATAATTCAAAGCAAGAGCTATCAATCTTTTCATTTTAGTTTTTGAAAGACTAAATTTTGTACATATGTTAGACAATGATAAGACACTAATCAAGCTGACTGTTCATCTTTCATTTAGTTAGTCAACCACTAACTAAATGTTATTGGACATAGAAATGTGCTAAGCAGCTTGGGAGATAAGAAAAGGAAGATGAGGTCTTATGCTGGAACAGGAGTAAATGGAGATGTCTCTGGGCTTTTGTGACCGATGTTGGCCCATCTTGGGGTCCATGGTTGTAAATTACCTGGGAGTGAGAAGGACCCTTTCTTCCATCTCTGCCAGGACTTATCTTGTGCTCTGTAGAACGCCACCTTCCCCAGGGGAGCCAAGCTATTCATTCTTTCTTCATTGAGGTGGTGGCAGATTTGTTTGTCCCCATTTTGCTGATAGCAAAAGTGGAGCTAAGTATATTATAAAGGTCACTTCACAAAAATGTATCTGATTCTATAATCTTAAGATTTCATGGCAAGTAACAGAAGGAAAAGAGTTATAAATGATGAGTCCAAGATTTGCTAGACATTAGGTTCACTACTGTTCTGAGCTGTGCTTCCTGGAAGAATGAGCATATGCAGAGTGACGTCTCTGTGCAGTTAGGAAAAAGAGAAACGTTAGAAAAATCGGTGCATTCACACCTCTCTCCTGCAACCAGAGAGTCTCCAGACCTTCAGTGAGTTTTAAAGTTATGTACTTACTATCTGGAAAGCCACAGTAAAAGAAAAAGAAATCCCCTCGGACAATAGACATATTTGGTAGGATTCTTGAGAGGGATGTGGTAATTTCATAATGGAGAAAACAAACATAAATATTTAAGGAATGATAAGCTCCCTGACGTGGTATGCGATTGCCTGCAGGCATTTGTAGTCAGAGAAGCCATCTGCATCTCTCTCGCAGTATGTCTGCTAATTTATGTCTGTGTGATTAAGATCTTTATTGAAAAATTGTGCAATATCAGGATCAATAGCCAGGCATTTGGAACAGTAGCATACACTCGGAAACCCCTCCTGTGGGATGGATGTGCACTGGAAAAGAACACACTTCCTTCTGCCAGTTAGGTTTTTAGGTTCATGGCCTGAGAAAACAATGAAATCAGTCAGGTATTTAGCAAGGAGGAGCATGATACAATAAAATGTCTCATAATGAATTCAACTCAATTCACTTGGAAAGCAAAGGGTAGGGGCCAAGAAAAAGAATGATTGCATAGTTCAGACCACTCCAAGAAATAATAAATGGACTTATTTACTGTGTCTCAGAACAGCTACCTAGAATGTTTCATTCCAACTGTCCATAACTAAGGTATTAAAAAATAATTGAGAGCAGGATCTGGATGAAAAAGGAAAAAAAAAACCCCTACATTTATTTACACTATTTTTTCAGGGCATACTTTTGGCTCTTCACTTCTTATTTTTGGCTTATCTTGTTCTCTGAGAAATGTATGCAGATCTCCAACTGGAAGAGAGGGTGTGGAGAAACATGGAAAACGCTTGCTTTTATTCCTCTACACTTGAAGTTGCACTGCCCCTAAGACACATAGGATGGAAGAAAAACCCCTTAAACAGGACTTGTAGTCTAGACACTGCCCCACCGCCCTCTTCCACCCCTACTCAATCACTTCCCACCACCCACTTGCTCTGGCAGCTGATGTAGGTCCTGATATGTTGCTACGGCCTGACATATATAGTAGTGTCCTTTTCATACAGTGGCTACAAAAGAAGTGGGGTAATGTTTGAAGGGCCACCAGGGAAAGCCAAACTTTCTATGAGAGGTCTGTGCAGGAGCCCTAATTGTTGCTTCTCTGGTGTTTCCAGTTTATCAGTGCAGCACAAAGGAAGCTTTATTTGCATTCAGGGAGTCTCAAGGTATTTTTGCTTCTAGGTGTTCTGTTAGTATAGGCTTCCAGGCCGTAGGCTCAATATCACCATGTAGCACTGTGAATAGAAATCTAAAGACTTGCCTGGAAGCACAGATGGTCATATACCAACTGTCTATTCACAGTGCTAAGTGGTTAACTTGAGAAACAGGGGAGGTGCTATGAGGAGGATCAGCAAGGGTGTCAGCAGCATAGGCCGGGCTGATGCAGTCTCTTTAGCCCAGAAGACTCAGCGGAGGTTGCTAAGCTGCCTTTTCCTTCACAGAAGGCAATATGAAGACTAGAGGTGGGCTAGAGAACTGCAAACAATATTCAGGGAATTGTCATACAGAAAAATTGGCCAACTTTCCTACTATTCTGCTTAGGGAATCAGCACATCGGGTGTTGATACAGCTGATTTATTCTCTGTCAGCCCATCTCCATCCCGAGAAGTACTGTTTGGGGGTTAATGAAACTGGGCTAAACCTATGTAATAGGTCTCAGGCAGATAGTTTTGTCCCCATGATCTGCTTGAGCCAATTTGTACCTATTCAGGAGAGCCAGTTTTGTGCACTGATATCATGTTGGTAGGTTGAAACTGGCCATGGAGGGAGTATTTATATGATGGAAATTGTCAAAGTCTACAAATCAGAGCCGGTTGTTAAACATTTACCAGCACACCGCTGCCTTGAGGCTTTCTCTTTCGGATAGTTTGGACAGAGGAATTCACTTTCCCCTGGGCAGACCTGCCTTGTGCCTCACAATTCTAGCTACTCACCTCTACCTCTAATGCTGCTCCTGGTCTGCTTGCCTCTGATTGAAGTTCTCTGTCCCCTCTAGATTCCTCCAGCGCTATCTCTCTTTTTAAAAAAATTTCCATTTTTATTTTAGATTCAGGGGATACATGTGCAGGTGTGTTATAAGAGTATATCGTGTGGTGCTGAGGTTTGGGCTTCTATGGATCCTGTCACCCGGATAGTGAACATAGTACCTGACAGGAAGTTTTCCAGCCCTTGCCCCCCTCCTTTCCTCCCTCTCTCCTTTTTTCTTAAGCACTTTCTATCTGCAATACTCTTTGGACATTCATGCTTCATCATATAGGCTTGTGTTACTGTTACTGTTTTGCTGTAATCCCTGTTTATATGTTCCTGTACCTTCAACTAGAACATGAGGATGGAGAGAGTGGGTACTGTTTGGGGAATCAGCCATGGTGGTAACAATGTATGTGTGGTAACAGGTGTGTTAGTCTGTTTTCACACTGGTGATAAAGACATACCTGAGACTGGGGAAATTATAAAGAAAAGGGGGTTTAATGGACTCACAGTTCCATATGGCTGGGGAAGCCTCACAATCACAGCAGAAGGCGAAAGGCACGTCTTACATGGCAGCAGGTAAGAGAGAGAATGAGAGCTAAGTGAAAGCGGAAACCCTTTATAAAACCATCAGATTTCATGAGACTTAATCACTACGAGAACAGTATGGGGGAAGCTGCCCCATGATTCAGTTATTTCCCACTGGGTCCCTCCCACAACACATGGGAATTATGAAAGCCACACCTTAAGATGAGATTTGAGTGGGGACACAGTCAAACCATATCAACAGGGGTGGTTCAACACGGGGCTTAGGCAGACGGGAAACTGACTTGAAAGGCATATTGAAATATTTGAAGTCTGGGGCAGCACCCATTAAGTACAAATGACACGATGGAGAGGCTTTGTGGGTCTCATTGGAAGATATTCAAATATTTTCTTAATGTGCCATCCTTGTTAGGCCTGATTTGTGGTTTTTTAAAATCATCACAGTTGGTTTTCAATCAAAGCCACTCAAGAATTAGCCTTGCCTACAGATAGGAGAAGAGATTGTGCGAGGAGTAAATTGGAGCAAGAAACTATCACTATCCACATTCTGCACAACCCAGGAGATCTTTCAGGAGAGTTCTGGAAGAGAAAGGAGGAGGGGGGTATTAGTTAACAGTGTCTGCTGTTTACCGCCATGTGTCTGTTAGCAGGAAGTTTTCCTTAGCTTTTTACACATGATTCTCTTCTCTCCCTTTCTCCTACAAGCATTTGGGGGTTTTATTCCCTGGTGCCCATAGAGTGCCAGCAGGGTCTAACTCTGCTTCTTCTGTTTCCAGAACCCATGGTCTTCTATCCCAAGAGGCCCTTCCACTGAAGATTCTAGATAAAGGTGACCTATCTGAGAAGATCCTTCATCCTCACTTTGAACAACTTCAAAGTTTGCCCTGGGGTCTTGAGTCTGTGATGGAGGAGGTCTGGGTGACTATAGGATGAGGAACCTCCCTTCTCAGTTACACTGAGAGACGGTGTCAGAGTCAGGCTTTTCTGGGGGCATATGAGACTTTGGGGAGGCAGGTTGTCTTGATGACTGTATCTGTGTGGGTTGAGAGTAGGTATGGAAAAGACGGCAGAGAGGAGGATGGTACAGGATCTGTAGGCCCGTCTTTACCCTGGGGTTGCTGGTCTGTGCTCACCATGAGGCCTCGTGCTCACCAAGAGTCTGCCACTTTTCCTCTGCTTCCCAGTCATCCTCGCTGGTTTCACCAAAGACCCACTAATTCCACTAATACGTGGAAGACTCTCAAAGATAAGAAGATGAGTGAGAGAATATAAATAATAAAAGGGTGAGGGCAAAGGAGCAGGTTTATCTTAAACACATTTTTTTTTCCCCTGGAGGTGCCTTCTTGTCTACCTAGAGCATATGTTAGTGTCCTACACATGGGGTATTGGGGAGTTCATCTTTGGAAAAGACTTTTGAGTTCTGGGGAGCAAGGATGTCTTGAAAATAGGCTTCAGTGGTTATACATCTGTAAATTTCTAGAACTTCTTTGTATGTTTTTCCTTTGATGTTAACAAACTCCTTTGTGGTTCTACACCTCCATACCTGTTTCATCTGCCTGGTCTGCCCATCCCACCACTGCACCTGAGAAAGTCGGCATCTGTTAAGATTTCCATGAAGTGCCCCCATCTCATCAGTGTCAGCCACTTCATAGTTAAACTTCAGTTTCCCCATCAGGAAAACAGAGACAATGGTACCTCCTTCATAGGGTTGTTGTGAGGGTCAAACCCCTGTTAAGATATGTAGAACTTCTAGCAGATCTGCATCATATGTGGTATTCAACCAAGGTTCTCCCTCCCTCCCTCTCTTCTGCTAGCCCTCTTCTGGGCTCCCATAGCTCTTTGTTCATAGCTCTCAAGTTTGCCAAACTACCAGTTTCTGTTTCCATGTGTGTTTCTCCAGCTGTACCATCAACTCCTGAGGATAGAGGTTCTTTCTTTCTTTTCTTTCTTTTTTTCTTCTTTTTTTTTGAGATGAAGTCTCGCTCCGTTGCCCAGGCTGGCGTGCAGTGGCGTGATCTCGGCTCACTGCAACCTCCATCTCCCAGGTTCAGGCGATTCTCTTGCCTCAGCCTCCTGAGTAGCTGGCACTACAGGCACCTGCCACCATGCCTGGCTAATTTTTGTATTTTTAGTAGAGACGGGGTTTTACCATATTGGCCAGGCTGGTCTTGAACTCCTGATTCACCCACCTCAGCCTCCCAAAGTGCTGGGATTACAGGCGTGAGCCACCACGCCCGGCCTAGAGCTTCTTTCTTAATCATCTTTATAGCCTTAGAACCTAACACAAGTCCAGGTACATAGATAATCTGTAAATGTCTGCCAATTGAGTAAATAAAGGAAGGAATGTGTGAATAAAGAAACGCAGTCTGGTTCAGTGGAGGGGGATTAGTTGCCCAGGAGGCTAACCTAAAATAAGAATATAGTGCCAGTTAACTTAGGTTTTTTACAGATAACTCATGTCACTGGCAAAATGCCAATAGATGTTTTCATTTGGTAACTTTAATATTTATCATATAGAATTTGAACATTTGATAGAAAATAAAGATTTGTGGCTGGGTGTGGTAGCTCATGCTTATAATTCCAGCACTTTGGGAGGCCAAAAAGAGCAGATTGCTTGAGCCCAGGAGTTCAAGACCAGCCTGGGCAACATGGCAAAACCTCCTCTCTACAACAGATACAAAAAGTAGCAGGGTGTAGTGGCGAGCCCCTGTAATCCCAGCTACTCAGGAGGCTGAGGTGGGCAGATTGCTTGAACCCAGGAGGTGGAATTTGCAGTGAGCTGAGATCGTGCCAATGCACTCCAGCCTGGGGGACAGATTGAGACCCTATCTCAAAACAAACAAACAAGCAAACAACAACAAAAAAACACAAAACAACAACAACAAATTGTTATTTCTAACCACCTTCTGCCTTCAAAGAAGAATGAATTCTTCTTATTAGAAGTTTTATGAAGCACAAAAAGAACCTTTTAAAAAATACTTCTTAGATGTCCAGAATTGGGTTAACTATACTCTCTGATTTATCACTGGCTCAAATATGGCCCTCTTTTATTTGATGTATTATTACACAATCAATACCTCGGAACCCTCTCACAACCCAAAGATGAGAACACTGACAATAATAATTTGACCTGTGTGTTCTTCTCCCATCCTGTACTGCTGTCTCCTTCACATTCTACAATCATTAACCTGAAGTTTGTCTTTATTATTCCTTTCCTGTGTAAAAGGTTTATCACTGCTCTCTATATATGCCTTCATAAAGCTCAGTTTTTGTAGTGTTTGTTCTTTATTCATAGAGTATTTTGCTGTATATGGTCTTCCAAGACTTACTTTTGCCTTTCAGCATCATATCACCTCTGATTCATCCACATTGTTGCCTTTGACTGAAGTCATTCATTTCCACTATTGTATAATTCTCTGCAGAGTGAATGCACCATAATTTATCCTGTCGATGGGCCTTTGATTTGTGTCCAGTTTTATGCTTTTATGAGAAGTATTGCTATGAGCATTCTGAAACACGTTAGCTAATGTATAGGTGCCGAATCAAAACCTTCATCTTCAGTAATAGGACTTCACAAATAATTAAAGAAAATAAATATTCATCAGTAGTTGATGGAAAACATTCAAATGTGTAGTAACTACAGCAGTGGGGCGGACAGTGGGTGGGAAGTGAAAAGAAAGAGGAGAGAGAGAAACATAGAGACAGGAAATGTTTGGTAGCTGCAAGGCCAAGAAGAGCCATTTGATAGGAGAGACAAATCTAGGAGGTATTTTTCAAGTAAAATACTGTCTGTTGTTCAATATAAATACCTTTCTATATCACCATTTCAAATGTGTCAGTAAATTACATTGCTCACTTACACAAGTGGAGTTTTGCTTTGAAAATACTTACA
The DNA here is from genome assembly GCF_029289425.2 of Pan paniscus. Classification (NCBI taxonomy): domain Eukaryota; kingdom Metazoa; phylum Chordata; class Mammalia; order Primates; family Hominidae; genus Pan; species Pan paniscus. The sequence continues at coordinate 35,431,070 of NC_073264.2, read as the reverse complement.
GGATGAGAGGATAGCTGACATGTGAGTTATAAACAAATACGTAATTCATCTTTTATACTATAAAATCAGCTTTTCTCACCCCTGCTAAACAAATGTTGAACAAATACTAAAAGAATATTGGTGAGGAGGAGCCAAGATGGCCGAATAGGAACAGCTCCGGTCTACAGCTCCCAGCGTGAGCGACGCAGAAGACGGGTGATTTCTGCATTTCCATCCGAGGTACCGGGTTCATCTCACTAGGGAGTGCCAGACAGTGGGCGCAGGCCAGTGGGTGCGCGTGCCGGGCGCGAGCCGAAGCAGGGCGAGGCATTGCCTCACCTGGGAAGCGCAACGGGTCAGGGAGTTCCCTTTCCGAGTCAAAGAAAGGGGTGACGGACGCACCTGGAAAACTCGGGTCACTCCCAACCGAATATTGCGCGTTTCAGACTGGCTTAAAAAACGGCGCACCACGAGACTATATCCCACACCTGGCTCGGAGGGTCCTACGCCCTCGGAATCTCGCTGATTGCTAGCACAGCAGTCTGCGATCAAACTGCAAGGCGGCAGCGAGGCTGGGGGAGGGGCGCCCGCCATTGCCCAGGCTTGATTAGGTAAACAAAGCAGCCGGGAAGCTCGAACTGGGTGGAGCCCACCACAGCTCAAGGAGGCCTGCCTGCCTCTGTAGGCTCCACCTCTGGGGGCAGGGCACAGACAAACAAAAAGACAGCAGTAACCTCTGCAGACTTAAATGTCCCTGTCTGACAGCTTGGAAGAGAGCAGTGGTTCTCCCAGCACGCAGCTGGAGATCTGAGAACGGGCAGACTGCCTCCTCAAGTGGGTCCCTAACCCCTGACCCCCGAGCAGCCTAACTGGGAGGCACCCCCCAGCAGGGGCACACTGACACCTCACACGGCAGGGTATTCCAACAGACCTGCAGCTGAGGGTCCTGTCTGTTAGAAGGAAAACTAACAAACAGAAAGGACATCCACACCAAAAACCCATCTGTACATCACCATCATCAAAGACCAAAAGTAGATAAAACCACAAAGATGGGGAGAAAACAGAACAGAAATACAGGAAACTCTAAAATGCAGAGCGCCTCTCCTCCTCCAAAGGAACGCAGTTCCTCACCAGCAACGGAACAAAGCTGGATGGAGAATGATTTTGACGAGCTGAGAGAAGAAGGCTTCAGACGATCAAATTACTCTGAGCTACGGGAGGACATTCAAACCAAAGGCAAAGAAGTTGAAAACTTTGAAAAAAATTTAGAAGAATGTATAACTAGAATAACCAATACAGAGAAGTGCTTAAAGGAGCTGATGGAGCTGAAAACCAAGGCTCGAGAACTACGTGAAGAATGCAGAAGCCTCAGGAGCCGATGCGATCAACTGGAAGAAAGGGTATCAGCAATGGAAGATGAAATGAATGAAACGAAGCGAGAAGGGAAGTCTAGAGAAAAAAGAATAAAAAGAAATGAGCAAAGCCTCCAAGAAATATGGGACTATGTGAAAAGACCAAATCTACGTCTGATTGGTGTACCTGAAAGTGATGCGGAGAATGAAACCAAGTTGGAAAACACTCTGCAGGATATTATCCAGGAGAACTTCCCCAATCTAGCAAGGCAGGCCAACGTTCAGATTCAGGAAATACAGAGAACGCCACAAAGATACTCCTCGAGAAGAGCAACTCCAAGACACATAATTGTCAGATTCACCAAAGTTGAAATGAAGGAAAAAATGTTAAGGGCAGCCAGACAGAAAGGTCGGGTTACCCTCAAAGGGAAGCCCATCAGACTAACAGCGGATCTCTCGGCAGAAACCCTACAAGCCAGAAGAGAGTGGGGGCCAATATTCAACATTCTTAAAGAAAAGAATTTTCAACCCAGAATTTCATATCCAGCCAAACTAAGCTTCATAAGTGAAGGAGAAATAAAATACTTTACAGACAAGCAAATGCTGACCGATTTTGTCACCACCAGGCCTGCCCTAAAAGAGCTCCTGAAGGAAGCGCTAAATATGGAAAGGACCAACCGGTACCAGCCGCTGCAAAATCATGCCAAAATGTAATGACCATCAAGACTAGGAAGAAACTGCATCAACTAACGAGCAAAATCACCAGCTAACATCATAATGACAGGATCAAATTCACACATAACAATATTAACTTTAAATGTAAATGGACTAAATTCTCCAATTAAAAGACACAGACTGGCAAGTTGGATAAAGAGTCAAGACCCATCAGTGTGCTGTATTCAGGAAACCCATCTCACGTGCAGAGACACACATAGGCTCAAAATAAAAGGATGGAGGAAGATCTACCAAGCAAATGGAAAACAAAAAAAGGCAGGGGTTGCAATCCTAGTCTCTGATAAAACAGACTTTAAACCAACAAAGATCAAAAGAGACAAAGAAGGCCATTACATAATGGTAAAGGGATCAATTCAACAAGAGGAACTAACTATCCTAAATATTTATGCACCCAATACAGGAGCACCCAGATTCATAAAGCAAGTCCTGAGTGACCTACAAAGAGACTTAGACTCCCACACATTAATAATGGGAGACTTTAACACCCCACTGTCAACATTAGACAGATCAACGAGACAGAAAGTCAACAAGGATACCCAGGAATTGAACTCAGCTCTGCACCAAGCGGACCTAATAGACATCTACAGAACTCTCCACCCCAAATCAACAGAATATACATTTTTTTCAGCACCACACCACACCTATTCCAAAATTGACCACATAGTTGGAAGTAAAGCTCTCCTCAGCAAATGTAAAAGAACAGAAATTATAACAAACTATCTCTCAGACCACAGTGCAATCAAACTAGAACTCAGGATTAAGAATCTCACTCAAAGCCGCTCAACTACATGGAAACTGAACAACCTGCTCCTGAATGACTGCTGGGTACATAACGAAATGAAGGCAGAAATAAAGATGTTCTTTGAAACCAACGAGAACAAAGACACAACATACCAGAATCTCTGGGACGCATTCAAAGCAGTGTGCAGAGGGAAATTTATAGCACTAAATGCCCACAAGAGAAAGCAGGAAAGATCCAAAATTGACACCCTAACATCACAATTAAAAGAACTAGAAAAGCAAGAGCAAACACATTCAAAAGCTAGCAGAAGGCAAGAAATAACTAAAATCAGAGCAGAACTGAAGGAAATAGAGACACAAAAAACCCTTCAAAAAATTAATGAATCCAGGAGCTGGTTTTTTGAAAGGATCAACAAAATTGATAGACCGCTAGCAAGACTAATAAAGAAAAAAAGAGAGAAGAATCAAATAGACGCAATAAAAAATGATAAAGGGGATATCACCACCGATCCCACAGAAATACAAACTACCATCAGAGAATACTACAAACACCTCTACGCAAATAAACTAGAAAATCTAGAAGAAATGGATACATTCCTCGACACATACACTCTCCCAAGACTAAACCAGGAAGAAGTTGAATCTCTGAATAGACCAATAACAGGAGCTGAAATTGTGGCAATAATCAATAGTTTACCAACCAAAAAGAGTCCAGGACCAGATGGATTCACAGCCGAATTCTACCAGAGGTACAAGGAGGAACTGGTACCATTCCTTCTGAAACTATTCCAATCAATAGAAAAAGAGGGAATCCTCCCTAACTCATTTTATGAGGCCAGCATCATTCTGATACCAAAGCCTGGCAGAGACACAACCAAAAAAGAGAATTTTAGACCAATATCCTTGATGAACATTGATGCAAAAATCCTCAATAAAATACTGGCAAACCGAATCCAGCAGCACATCAAAAAGCTTATCCACCATGATCAAGTGGGCTTCATCCCTGGGATGCAAGGCTGGTTCAACATACGCAAATCAATAAATGTAATCCAGCATATAAACAGAGCCAAAGACAAAAACCACATGATTATCTCAATAGATGCAGAAAAAGCCTTTGACAAAATTCAACAACCCTTCATGCTAAAAACTCTCAATAAATTAGGTATTGATGGGACATATTTCAAAATAATAAGAGCTATCTATGACAAACCCACAGCCAATATCATACTGAATGGGCAAAAACTGGAAGCATTCCCTTTGAAAACTGGCACAAGACAGGGATGCCCTCTCTCACCGCTCCTATTCAACATAGTGTTGGAAGTTCTGGCCAGGGCAATCAGGCAGGAGAAGGAAATAAAGGGTATTCAATTAGGAAAAGAGGAAGTCAAATTGTCCCTGTTTGCAGACGACATGATTGTTTATCTAGAAAACCCCATCGTCTCAGCCCAAAATCTCCTTAAGCTGATAAGCAACTTCAGCAAAGTCTCAGGATACAAAATCAATGTACAAAAATCACAAGCATTCTTATACACCAACAACAGACAAACAGAGAGCCAAATCATGAGTGAACTCCCATTCACAATTGCTTCAAAGAGAATAAAATACCTAGGAATCCAACTTACAAGGGATGTGAAGCACCTCTTCAAGGAGAACTACAAACCACTGCTCAAGGAAATAAAAGAGGATACAAACAAATGGAAGAACATTCCTTGCTCATGGGTAGGAAGAATCAATATCGTGAAAATGGCCATACTGCCCAAGGTAATTTACAGATTCAATGCCATCCCCATCAAGCTACCAATGACTTTCTTCACAGAATTGGAAAAAACTACTTCAAAGTTCATATGGAACCAAAAGAGAGCCCGCATCGCCAAGTCAATCGTAAGCCAAAAGAACAAAGCTGGAGGCATCACACTACCTGACTTCAAACTATACTACAAGGCTACAGTAACCAAAACAGCATGGTACTGGTACCAAAACAGAAATATAGATCAATGGAACAGAACAGAGCCCTCAGAAATAACGCCGCTTACCTACAACTATCTGATCTTTGACAAACCTGAGAAAAACAAGCAATGGGGAAAGGATTCCCTATTTAATAAATGGTGCTGGGAAAACTGGCTAGCCATATGTAGAAAGCTGAAACTGGATCCCTTCCTTACACCTTATACAAAAATCAATTCAAGATGGATTAAAGATTTAAACGTTAGACCTAAAACCATAAAAACCCTAGAAGAAAACCTAGGCATTACCATTCAGGACATAGGCGTGGGCAAGGACTTCATGTCCAAAACACCAAAAGCAATGGCAACAAAAGACAAAATTGACAAATGGGATCTAATTAAACTAAAGAGCTTCTGCACAGCAAAAGAAACTACCATCAGAGCGAATAGGCAACCTACAACATGGGAGAAAATTTTCGCAACCTACTCATCTGACAAAGGGCTAATATCCAGAATCTACAGTGAACTCAAACAAATTTACAAGAAAAAAACAAACAACCCCATCAAAAAGTGGGCGAAGGACATGAACAGGCACTTCTCAAAAGAAGACATTTATGCAGCCAAAAAACACATGAAAAAATGCTCATCATCACTGGCCATCAGAGAAATGCAAATCAAAACCACTATGAGATATCATCTCACACCAGTTAGAATGGCAATCATTAAAAAGTCAGGAAACAACAGGTGCTGGAGAGGATGTGGAGAAATAGGAACACTTTTACACTGTTGGTGGGACTGTAAACTAGTTCAACCATTGTGGAAGTCAGTGTGGCGATTCCTCAGGGATCTAGAACTAGAAATACCATTTGACCCAGCCATCCCATTACTGGGTATATACCCAAATGACTATAAATCATGCTGCTATAAAGACACACGCACACGTATGTTTATTGCGGCATTATTCACAATAGCAAAGACTTGGAACCAACCCAAATGTCCAACAATGATAGACTGGATTAAGAAAATGTGGCACATATACACCATGGAATACTATGCAGCCATAAAAAATGATGAGTTCATACCCTTTGTAGGGACATGGATGAAATTGGAAACCATCATTCTCAGTAAACTATCGCAAGAACAAAAAACCAAACACCGCATATTCTCACTCATAGGTGGGAATTGAACAATGAGATCACATGGACACAGGAAGGGGAATATCATACTCTGGGGACTGTGGTGGGGAGGGGGGAGGGGGGAGGGATAGCATTGGGAGATATACCTAATGCTAGATGACGAGTTAGTGGGTGCAGCGCACCAGCATGGCACATGTATACATATGTAACTAACCTGCACAATGTGCACATGTACCCTAAAACTTAAAGTATAATAAAAAATAAATAAAAAAAAAAAAAAAAAAAAAAAAAGAATATTGGTGTAAGAGATTCTAAACTATTAGCCTATTCAAGGTAACCACACGTTTTGACCTGACCTTCTGAATGAATGAGTGAAGATGCCTTGGAATGAACATGACTTGGTTCAGCTATTCCAGCACCAAACCCAGAGGGGGAAAATCTCTAGTCTTTGGAACAAGGAGGTAAAATGTGGGTGTGTAATAGACCCACATGCCAAAAATTTGCTCCTTTCTTAAACTTTGGTAACGCTGCTTAATTTTTATGTAGTTTAGTCTTTTACATCTACTAGGGCTGCTATCACCTATATAAGTGCCATGAAATTAAGATTTGGAGCAGCCTACTTCTCCACCAACACAGATTCTCTACTTGAGAATTTTCCCTCCTGTCTTTAGGCAAAAGCAAATGCTTATATCAAGGCTGGTGGCTCTTTATTCAGGCATTTGGATCCTTAAACACCGTAAACTAAAGCATGCCCTGAAGCATAGGGTATGATAAACACAAGTGTTTTTGCTATCAGGACGTGCAATCCTGTTCCTACATGCTCCACCTAATTGGACAGCAAACAGTGCTCCTTTTCTTCCTTATGATCCCCTGTATTGCTGTGGAAATTGGAGTAAAATGTGATAATTGGAATGATCGTGCACTTAACATTCCTGAGCTCAGCAATGATAAGAAAAGGGTAGCAGTCTCTTTGTGATTTTTATGAACAGGAGTAAAACCTGGGATGTGTAGTGGCCAGTTTTAGTAGTTGGTACCAGGTGCTATACGGTTAATTTTTTGAAAAGACACATTTACCAGTGAACTTCTATACTGACAAATTTCAAATAACTGTTTCATCTGCCTTTGTTGAAAAAGGGGCTTGTCAGTGCTCTTAGGGACTCCATCATGTGTGGTGTTCTAAGTGGGCAATGCACTACTTAGAAGAGTCTACAAGGCAAAGACACTGGCTGTTGAGTTTTTTGGCTGCCTCCCCCTGCCCTAGCCCTAAAGATCGAATCCAGGACCACCTGTCTAATTTGTGGCGCTCACTGCAAAATGAAAATGCAGGGCTCCTTATTTTAAAGAAATTAAGAATTTCAAGACAACAACAGAACAAGGGTCTCTGTGTGGCTCACAGTTCCCATGCTCATGAAGGCAGTCCTGGCTCTGATCTTAAATAAGAAGTGGGATAAGAGAAGTTCCCTAATTCTCTCTGGCATAGTTTACAGTGTGTGCCAAATACTCATGGGGAAGAGGTGATGTTTCACTGAGGGCCCAGGGATGCCTTCTTCCAGCCCCTGGTGAAGAGGAGAGAGAGAAGCCCGAAGTGAATGACTGGGTTACCTTCAAGATCCTTTCTGTTCCTCAGAGTCTGTAACTTAAAAGCCCTTATCCTGAAGGGACTCTAATTCTAAGATGCTGTGCTTTTCTTCCCTACTCTTCACAAACTGAGAACTGCAGCTTTACCACTTATTAACTATCGTGACCTAGGGCTGGTGACTTGTTGTCTCTGTGCCTCAGTTTCCTCGTTTGTAAAATGGAGGTAATAGTACTTAACTCATGGAATGGTTGTGAGGATTGAACTAAACAACTCATGTAAAGTGCTCAGTAGCGTCCAGGTGCATGGTCAGCTTTCAGTAAAGAGTGATCATTATTGCTATTATTGTGATAAACCCTTGCTTTTGGAAAAGCTTGTATATGAGAAAAAGGCCCTGGGGTGACAATTCGGTTGAAGGCATATGCTACCCCAATAGACCTTTCCTAATTCTTTTTTCTCCAGCTTAACTCCTTTTAAATGTAGAATCTTTTGAATATGATGAAAGTCCACACACTAACAAAGCCACTGCTGCCAGCAAGGTCACCCAAGGAGAAGCAGCCTTGTCCTCTGGGCGTGCAGAATTGCATGCATTTATGCAGACACTCTAGAGGCTTGTACGGCTGTGCTGAACCTCCACGTAGGTTTGTCTCACTGCCTCATTCCAATCCAGGCAGAGGGAGTCTGTTAAATTCACAACTCAGCTTAGAAGGGTCATCAGGATTCATTTGTTGGAATTGCTGGTGACATCTGAAGCTTTCATAGAAGAGCTTGTTCTTTCCAGAAGAGTATAGAGTTCCTGTCAGTTACTGCTTCCTCCTCTGGCCTCACAGAATAAGGCTGGGGGCGAGCCAGGTCAGTGCAGTATTTTAGGGCAGTAGGCCATCTCTTTATGTGGAACCTTTCTAATATCCACACTCTGGACCGAAAGACTCCCTTAGACCTGGAAAAGCCCCTCTCCCACTCCTCAAACGTTTACTGCATGTGAAAGTGTAGCTCAGCCCCTATCCTTGGTGCTCTCTGTGGGTCTGGCTTCTCTGCCTCCAGATGGTTCAGGCTGCAGTCTGGAATGTTCTATTTCAGCAAACGGAGCATGTTGTTACATTATCTGCACTTTTGCTTTCATCTTGGGGTGGATGACTGAGTATGGACTTGGAGGTTTTGCGCCATAGATTTGTAGTAATAAAAAGAAAACTGACCTTCGTGGAGCAGTTTCTGGGCTCCTGGCACTGTACTAAGGTGGCTGTTATTTATTCTTAGAAGGTGGAAATTATTATCCCATTTTTTTGTAGATGAAGAAACAGAGGTTGTTTTCATATATTGCCCAAGTGCACATAGCTGATAAGTGGCAAAACCAGCATTTAGGAGAAACAACCAAGAATGAATATCAGGATAGTGCCAGAGACATGGGTAGAGAAGGCCTGATAGAATCCTGTAACACAAGGACTAAGGGAAGGTGTAAAGACCAGCTCTCTAAACACCTGGAAGTAAGAACAGCCAAGCCAGATACATCTCCTGCAACATGTCGTTGAGGCATCCTGGTAAATGGGGTGGGAACTGCCCCAGCATGGATGGCTCCTGTGTCCCCCTGGGAAGCAGCACATGAGCTGGTGGAGAGTCCTTGGGCAGGTGTGTGTTGCAGCAGACCTGACCATGCCACTTGGAAACAAGGTTCATGCTGCTTTACAAGCGGCCTCCAGACTCACTCCAGACCTCTCCCATTAATGGGGATGGTGTCCCATAGCTCCTGATGTCCTGTATGGTGGGTGGGTTGGACTAGGGAGCTGATAGGGCTGCTCCAGGTAGGATTCCTTAGCAATGAACTGCTTAGGTCTACAAACACAGGGACTCACACTTGTATTTCAATGCTTCATGGTTATCCCAGGGTAGGGATGAGCTTGGTAGAGGGCAGGAACGTCAGTGGGACTTAAGGGTGACAGCCAGCCACCTATCCCTGACCTCCTTTATTATGACAATTCTCTTTGATATACACCATTCATACTACCAGGTAGCTCATATTGTAAGTTTTAATTTCACTTTCATTTGTGTGATTCTTTGATTACTGTCTGTATCTTCCAATCCATGTCTGCTTTTACTCATCATTGATTCCCAGTACCTCATACACTGCCTGCCACCTATAGTGGGTATTCAAATAAGTATTTTTTAATTGATTAATTAATGAATGAAAAGAAGTTCTGGAAGTGTGAGAAATTGAAAAAGTGCTTCGGAAGTAGTTGAGTGCTGCCTTTCCTGACTCTGCTGATTAAGTATGTGACAGATACCATAATTATCAGCATTCCAGATAAGAATCCAGAGAATGCTATCTTTGGCAGTGTCAGAAATACAAGCTTTGTTCCTCTTCACTTGCTGGGAATGCATTAGTCTTTGGATGAAAGGAGGCGTTGGGGCAGTCAATATGCCCTTTGGCTCTGGCTCGGGATTTATCAGTCACAGTTCCCCCATTGAAAGCATGAGGGTCATCAGGGACTAGCCAAAGTAAGAAAAATAGAACTTCAATCTCTGCATGGGGATCTCAGGTCAAGGCAAAAGTCTCAGAGAGGCTGAGAGCAAGAAGATCTGTATGATTTGAGGGGATCAGAAAGCCCAGCTTGACCCCAACTACTCTCTTATTAGCCTACTTGGAGGGTTGGAAATTATTGTGTTTAGGAATTTCTCTTTGGGTTAAGGTTTTGATTCTTGAAAAACTCTATAATAAAACATTTTCCTGGGTAAAGTGCTGCTTTTACCCAGTTCCCACCCCATTTACCAGGATGCCTCAATGACATTTGGGAGATGTATCTGGCTCGGCTGTTCTTAATTCCATGTGTGAAGTCATTACCATGAGCATGGTAGCATGAATTATTTTGATAAATTAACCAGTTGTGCTGAGTAGAGGCATTCCAAAGGCCAGAAGGAAAGTGACAGGTGAAGTTGAATGGGTATTGGGGTGTGGGAGTTTGACAGCAGACGGGTGTTGGAAGGAGAGGTTTTGAGAAGGGTGGTCTCATGGAGTATTCCTGTGGTGGTAAGCAGGAACTTGGTAGAGAAATGTTGCCAGGGCCCTGGCAAATATCCGAGTATGCTTAAGTTGGATATTTTGAGGGGAGTTTAATAAAGAGACTGCTATAGCCATGTGATCGGGCTTAGAGAAATCACACCAAGGACAGTATAGTACTTTGGACTAGCACTAGCATGGTTCTGCCATGCCCCAGGCTGGATGGAGCAAGGAGGGACAGCAATTACTAGAATCTGCAGAGGTTAGCTGCAGGAGAGGCTACTTACAAGGCATAGTGGATTAAAGATAGTTTGAAGTTCTTTGATATTCCTTTGAGATTGAGGTCTATGTTCTCCTGCCTTGAATCAGAGGGGCCTCGTGACTACTTTGATCAACAGAATGTGACAGACATGATGTTCTAGTTTGTAGGCTCAGGCCTTCAGAGATTGGCAGCTTCCATTTCCTTTCTTGGAAGCTTCCATTTTCTTTTCTTAGAAGACCACTTGCTCTTGGATACAACCACCTTGCTGAGAGGAAACCTTTTGAGCCTCAAGGAGAAGCCTACCTGGAGGAGAACTGAAGGCCTCTGCTGACAGCCTTGACAGAGCTCCCAGTTGATGCCGGTTGCAGTCATCATCAACTGGCTAGCCGTGTGCATAAGCCATCTCAGATGTGGATTCTCCAGCTCCAATCAAGCTGCCACATGGAGCAGAGATGAGTCACTCCACCAAACCCTGCCCAAAGAGTAGGTTCATCCGTAAAATAAGTGATCATTGTTGTTTCAAACTGTTAAGTACTGGAGGTAGTTTGTTGCCTACCAATGGATGCTGGAATACAGGAGTTGTGGCCTCAGTAAAGGGACACAGATAACCGATACTGTGGCGAGAAGGAAGCCAGGAGGACAAACAGCCTGGCCCCTCTCTCCTCCTGCCTACTTATTTACTACTAGTGACCTCCATTGGATGAACCCAACCAAAGCCAGAGGACAAGGAAGCTGTTGATGTTGTCCTTATAGGCCAGCCCCCTGGGACATGCCAGGTTGGAGAAATGTGAAGGGGCGATCTGGAGGGATGAATGGAAGACATGGAATAAGCACCAGGCACTTTGAAGCTGGTCTCATGGAGTTGAACCCAGTTGATAAAGCTCAACTGCCCAGCTGCCCAATAGAGCAAGAACAAAAAATTTCTAAGACAAAGGCCAGAGCCTATTTTACAAGGACTCTGGGTACGTGATCAATAAGGCAGAAAGGAGAAAAATTTACCAAAGCCATTACTTAAAGAAGTAAGCTCTCAGATGGGATAATCCCCTGTGAATGCCAGCCGTGGGCCATGAACTCCCCAATTTCCTGAGCAGTCAGTCTGTTGGGGGGTCTGGGGGCCTGATACACAGTGGAAGATCACCCTCTGCCTTTATGGCCCATAAAACAAATACTTATACTTCTAAGGAAATTGGAATAATCTAGCTAAGGAAAAGGAACTCTTTCCTGGGGCTAGAAGCTCCAGATAGACAAACCTAGGTGACCTGGGCAGAATCAAGACTGCTGTTGCCTTGCTTGTCAGAGGCTGGTGGCAATGAATCCACTAGCACCTGAAGGGATCCATGGAACAGGGGAACAGTGGCAGAGAGGGAGAAGCCCCTTCAATCTGCTTCTAGGAGAGCAGGCAGGCCACTCGCTGGGCTCTGGGGCCAGTCACAAAGCCAGAGTAGTGTCCCCAATGTCCAGTAGGAATTTTGTCAAATCTAGTGAGAGCTTTCGAAAACTGCCCTGTTAAAGGGAGGTGATAGAGAGTACCATGATTAGAGCTGGGATTCAGGGGTCCAGCTGCGTGGATTCAAATTCTGGCTCTGCCTCTTGCCAGCTGTATAATTTTGTTTAATTCCTCTATGACTTAGTTTTCTTATCAGTAAAATGGTGATAATAATAGTGCAGCTTTTAAGGATACATGAGCTTATACTACATACCTACAGAAACAGCAGGATGAAGTGTCTAAGAGCACAGGCTCTGGAGCCAGATGGCCAGGGTTTGAATCCTGGCTCCACCACTTACTGTGTGCATGATGTAGGGCAAGTTATTTAGTTTCTCTGTCTCATTGTCCTCTTTCATGGGAATAATAGCATACCTCCTTCATTTTGGTCATCATAAAGATTAATGAGTCAATCTATGTAAAGGGTTCAGAATGGCACCGATATTTAGCAAGCACTCTGTTAGCTGTGATTAGCACAAGGCCTTGTACATCTTGGTGTGATTGTGTGGCATATAATAATCAGGCAATAACATTTTCCTTCTGCTGGAAGAGGAGACAAGAGGGGGAAACTCATGTGCTTGTGACAGAGCTCTGCCCAGTTCATATTCAACACACCTCAGAACTGCCCTGTCTCTTGGTTGATGACACTGTGGGTAGTGAAGTTTGGTCCATTCCCACAGGTGTGATCACATTGGTGTCCGTTTTGCGCTCTGCCCCAATCACACCTTAGCTTCTAGGCTGCCTACCAAAGACATTGTCTCCCCAGTGGCGCTCTCAGACCCAGCCTGGCAGCACACCGCCATTGTTGGGTGACTGATGGCCCACGGGAAATGGGGCTTCCCTTCTGCCCTGGGGCCTGGCTGTGAAAGCAAGCACAAGAAAAATGGTATCGATAAAGAAGGCTGCTCCTGGTAGACAGTGCCTCTTTTTTTCCAACTAAATGATACACCTAAGGCATAAACCACAGAGTCTGAAATCTGAGCCAACCTGGTTGTCTTTTCAGCTTCTGGAACCCACTTGGGACATTGCTACTCCCCCGTGCCTCAAGGGTACCCTTCCTTAAGACCTTGTCCTACAAAGGCCTCATCGTGATTTGCCTATTGGAGCTTGGCTTGCTCTGATAGACAAAGTGCAGGAGTGGGGTGTGGCTGAGCCGCAGCAGCTGCAGGGAGATCTTTCAGAGAACTGTGGGCAGGACAGAGAACTCCAATCCTGGCCCTGGCACTGGCAGGCTGGGTGAAGTCTCTAGTGCTTAACCCCCTTAGTCCTCTTTTTGCAAAATGAAGGCAACATCAACAGACTTCGGGGAGTCTCCTGAGACTAAATCCTTAAAGAGGGAGTTAGGGAAAAGCAGGTGGTAGTGTTCACTGTGGTGACAGAGCAATCATGCTCATCAGAACCTGTGGTTTTAGGGCCTGGGGGCCATGGAAAGAGCAAGGGGTGGCTTCATCCTCAGGTGGATAGTTCTCCTTCCTGGGGCCTCTCTTCCTTCCTCTCTCCCTTGCTATCCCCTAACCTGTCCCAGTGCTTCTTTAGAGACCAGGAAGATTCTCAGGAATGGTTGCCCCTTGGGCCAGTGTTAGAGCAGGAATCTAGAAGGAAGGTCATGTGTTAGGCCTGCAAAATTTACCCTTCTCCCCAGATGCTTCCATTCCTTTTTACCTCACTGCCCTCCCTTAGATTTTTATTTGGCCTAACTTAGGTCATTTTTTTTTAACAAAAAAAAAAAAAGAGGGGGGAGGGCTATTGGCATAGTTCTACCTCAGCAACTATCCAGGGAGCCTGGCCTGGTCCAGGCATGCAGTGGGTTTTCCTTCAGAAATGAGTCCTTTGAGAGCCCAGAGAAGGGCAGCCCTGAGCCTGTTCACTCAGCCTGACCTGGAAAAACTGCAACCCACTGAGACACTCTGTTTCTCAGTTCTGTCCTTTCTAGAAGGTACCATTCCTCCTGAAAGGTCAAAGTGACTGTTCAGTCTCAATCTATCATGTGATGAAAGGTGTGGTACCAACTACAGCAAATAAACTTACAATTTCCAACATCCAACCAAAGAGGCTGACTACAAAATAAAGCTATTCCTACGAAACTGCAATTTTTGCAGGTCAAATTTTCAGTCAGCCACCAGAGGGTGCCCGTAGAGCTCTCTAAAAATGACCAAAACCTGAAGAATTAGAGGAGAAAGAAAATTTCCAGTGCATGAAAGACCAGGACAAAATACAGCTTACCCCCACCTGACTTGAACAGATACACAGGCCAGACAAGGAGCTGTGAGGCTGTCGACAACAAGAACCAGGGTGGGAGTAACCCCAGATTTTACCTAGATATGAGCTAAACAAGTTGCTTCTTGATTTCACATTGGCAATTGCGATAGTACTTTGAGGACTGGCCCAGAAAGCATTTTCATCCCCTGGCAAAACTCTTCCCCATCAGCTTCCCAACCATGTGTACAAACGAAATGCAAATACATGTAAATATTAGCCTGAGTCAAAGTCTTCTTGGAACGTAAGGCTGCTTGCGACTGCTGCTGCTTTGAAAAAGAAAAATCCTATAATGCAAGTGAAAGGACAGATTTTCTGAGCCACTGCTTCTGCACCAGGGTGAGGGTTCAGAAGGACGAAATACAGGTGCCATGGTTCTCTGAAGAGATGGTCTTGTGTGGAGCACACCTGGAATGAAAGGATGGGGACAGCTTCTACCCTCTCCCCAGCAGGGCCTGACAAGCAGGCTGTGTGGCATTCCTGTATTTCCAGGGCTGGCACAGTGGCTGACACACAGTAGCTGCCTGTAAATGTTTGTTGAATGAGTGAATAAATGACTAGGAAGGGAGCTGGAGTGGGTGTGACACTGTCTGGGCTGGCTGGAGCTTTCACCAGGTTGAGGGATGACAGGGAAAGGGGTAGGTGGGTGTGGGAGGGTAATTTCCCAGTGAGGAGAGATTCTGTGTTTCATCTGGGTTGCCTGTCTGAGGCCTTTTCTGTGGGCAACTAAGGCCCTAAGACAGAGTGTGTGGACTCTGCCCTAATGATAGTCAAACTGCCCAATGGTCCCATTCATTCACATATTTGTCTACTAATTGACAGCTATTGAGTACCTAATGGGAACCGTGGCCTTCATCCCTCATCCCTACGCAGGCGACCCCAGACTGTCTTAGCCACCTTCGTGAGCTGGGGATAGGAATGCCGGAGGAAGTGAGCACATGGCTAATACTGGGCAGGGGCTTTGGCTGTCTGGAAATGCAGCCAGCAGGGAGCTGGACTGAGGCACCGGTTGCTGGCAATTGGGCCATTTGTCTCTCTGGACAAGTGCAAGCAATAAGTGTGTATGTGCTCTGTGTGTGTGAGACTACGCAGGTGTGAGTGTGGGTTGCAATAATATTTCACCTTTGCCTGAGGGTCTACCATTTCACAACCCTTTGGCAGCACCCAGCCTCCCTTGCTGCGCCTACAAGGGAGAGAAGAGGTGATTAATATTTAAATTTGGAAATAGCTGTAGTTTGGAGACAGACATTATCATTCTAATTCACCATTGGAGAAATTATTATGTCCATGCTTTGCAGAGTATAATGTAGCCTCTATATTTGCTCCCTTCCTAATTTTTCTCCCTTGGGGCTGCTTGAATGACAACTTTGGGGGGATTACAGCCTTCAGATGAACAAAGGGGGATGTCTGACTTGGAAGAAAGAGAATGGGTTTAGGAATCTTCTTGTTTCTCTCCTCCCCTGCCCATGGCTAAGTCTGTCCTTCTGATACTATAATGAGCATCTTTTCCCCACCAGACTGAGAAGTGTAGTTTCTTGAGCTATAACCCTTTTAGTTTGCAAATCTCACACTGATGAGGTGCTGATGATCGCTGGGCCCACTCTGAGTAGTGGCCCAGCAGGATTCCCCACACTCTGTGAGCTGTTTGATGGCATAGATTATGCATCCATCTAGTCCTTTTAAATTTCTGATCTCCAACAGGTCTTGGCACAGTCCTGTGTACTGGGCAAGGTTAGACACAAGTGAGAGGCTATTAGGAAAGAGCTTCAATAAACCAGCTATAGCTAAAGCAAAGGAAAATGTTCTGGAAAAGCTAAGCAGGCTCCCGAAGAAGCTTCCATTGGATTTTCCCATCAGATTGCTTTTGTCATAAGATCTTCTCTGGGGAAAAAAAATCCATTTTTTTTTTTAAAGGGAAGGAAAGAAAACCCATACCTAGAGGCAAAAGATGGCCCAATGACATCTTTGCCTGAGCTCTCTGTCAAGGAGAATCTTAGTGGAAGCCACAAGATTATGGAGTTTAGACATCAACAGAGAGAGTGTGGGTCAGGGAGGAGCTTACCTTAGACACACTCAGCATGGACCAAGGGGAGTTGTGTGGATCTGTGTGTGCCATTTTATCAAATACATAGAGATAACCTCTTTGCTGTTTATAAGAGCGAACTAATGGGAAGAAGCCAGCTTTAAAATTACCATTTTGTCAAGAAAGAATAGAGCAAGCACTATAAACATTTACCTTTTTTTTTTTTTTTGGTCTGTTTAGTAGATAAAATTCTATAAGACTCAACTACTTGTTATTAAACAAACTTATCTTGAGTATCTCCTATGTCTCAGGCACCAAGACCTGTACTCTTTGGAGACTATGATGGACAACACAACATGAATTTCTTGCCCTCAGGTGGTTTACAATCTAGTGAGGGAGGCAGACAAATGACCAGATGACATCCGAGAGACCAAGCTTTGCCTGCCCTCCTGTGGCCTTGGCTGGGGGATCCTCCTGTGGCCCATGGAAGGGGCATTTCTCTGAACTGAAGGACTCCACCTCTCCTATGCTATAACTGGCCAGGGATGGGCCTGCAGTGGCTGATCAGAGGTTCAGCCCTTGGTAATTCAAGCCAATCCAGTTTCTTGCCTTAAAATTTGTAATTGACATGCTGACAGATGAAGTTAGTTACAGGTGGTGAGTGAGCTTCAAGTTTATGGAGACTTGGGACTGAAGCCACTTGATGAGCCATGTATTCCCAGAGAGTGTGTAAAAGCAAAAGAAGCAACCAGAAGAGAGGATGAGAGAGGGGAAGGGGGCAGACTTGGAGAGTCAGCTCCCCTTGATGGCAACAACTCCCCTTGCTCCTTATCTTTGTGTCCTGTGAGATTACCATTCTTTAAAATAAATCCCTCTCTTCCTGCGACAAGTAGACTGAATTTGTTTTTCTTACAAGCAAAAGTTCTGTTTTTAATTCAAAATGTTATAGAACAATGTGCAGTCAGCCTTTCTATCTACAGGTTCTGCGTCCACAGATTTAGCCAGCCTAGGATTGAAACTGTAGTTAGGCCTGTAATGGTTGTGTCTGTAGTGAACACGTGCAGATTTTTTTCTTGTCATTATTCCCTAAACAATACAGAATAACAACTATTTACATTGCATTTACATTGTACCAGGTATTGTATGCAATCTGGAGATGATTTAAAGTGTACAGGAGGATGTGCATAGATTATATGCAAATACTATGGCATTTTATATCAGGGACTTGAGCATCCATGGATTTTGGTATTTGTAGGGGTCCTGGAAGTAAGCTCCCACAGATACTGAGGGTTGACTGTATTAGTTTCCCAGGACTGCTGTAATAAGTTACCATAAATGTGGTGGCTTAAGACGATAGAAATATGTTCTCTCACAGTTCTGGAGACAAGAATCCAAACTTAAGGTGTCAGGAGGGTTGATTCTCTCTGAGGTTGTGAAGAGAAACTGTTCTATGCCTGTCTCCTAGCTTTCTGGTGGCTCTCAGCAATCCTAATGTTCCTTGCCTTATAGACACATTCTTCAATCTCTCATTCCCTCTTCACATAGCCTTTCTTCACATGTCTCTGTATTTTCCTTTTCTGTTTCTTTTCTTCTTTTTTTTTTTTTTTGAGATGGAGTCTCACTCTGTCGCCCAGGCTGGAGTGCAGTGGCATGATCTTGGCTCACTGCAACCTCCATCTCTTGGGTTCAAGCAATTCTCCTGCCTCAGCCTCCTGAGTAGCTGGGACTACAGGCTACAGGCGCCCGCCACCGCGCCCGGCTAATTTTTTGTATTTTTAGTAGAGACGGGGTTTCACTGTGTTAGCCAGGATGGTCTCCATCTCCTGACCTCGTGATCCACCCGCCTCGGCCCCACAAAGTGCCGGGATTACAGGCGTGAGCCGCTGTGCCCAGCCCTTTTCTGTTTCTTATAAGGAACGCTTATCATTGCAGTTAGGGCCCATCCTAATCCAGGATGAGCTCATCTAGAAATCCTTACCTTAATTACATCTATAAAGACCCTTGTTCCAAATAAGGTCACATTCTGAGGTTCTGGGAAGACGTATCTTTTAGGGAGATACCATTCAACCCACGATAAACAAGGCACCAATGTGTTCATTGCTGGGTTACTCAGTTGGTGGATCATACATGACTTAAACAAGCAACAAAGCAGAGGCACTCATGGAGGAAGTGGGGAGAGAGAGGTATTTTTTAAAAGAATTTGATATTAAAATAAAATTGAAGTTCTTATAGGAAAACTTATGATTTAGGATTCTTTTAATTTTACTGAAGTGGAAGAGTAACACCATACTGTTCTCTGTATCTGGGGTCTCCAAAGCTATTAATGTCCTTAGTGAATTTTAAATAGTTGAGTGTCATCAGAAGGTAGAATGTAGAAGAGTAGAAGAGTCATTTTCCCTGTTGGTGGTGGTTTGTTTTGTTTTGTGTCTTGCAATTATTGAGGCCACAGGTGACCGTAGCAGGAACAACCACTATGTTATCAACATAAGTGGTAGAGGATTAAATGGAGATGAAGAAGATTTTAAGTGTAGATTACTTTCGCAAGAAGCTCAATTGTGAGATGAAAGGAAGATTTCAGGGTCTCTGAAATGTGGTCTGTGACCACAGAAAGTTGACTGGTGTTTGTGACAAATCTGGTGTTTGTGACTAAATGCTACAATTAACTCTAACTGCTGTCAGAACCTCTCAGGAATGGCATCCACTGATGATGTCTCTTAACCAGTACAAACTGAGGTTCTTAGCCAGGCTGGAAGCCCCTGACCCTGGTACCGTCATGCCCTGAGTAAAACAGCACCTTACCCCATGTTAATCCTATAGCTTGACATACAAGAAACTTACAGTAACCTGAGCATGCCATGCCAATTCCCTCTTGGTCCCTTGTACAAGCTATTTCCCCTGCCTGGGATGTCCTTCCCCCTTGTTTACCTACTCATCTGTCAAAGCTCACCTAGAATATTCCCCATTTGTTCTACCCTCCTTCAGGAAGTTGCTCGTTCTTTAGATCCCCATAGCACTCTTATAAGTATGTAACACTCATCACTGTACTATGGAATCCCTTAATTTTCTGCTTCTCCTATTAACTCATTGAAATCAGGATCCCCATTTTTCCTTCTTCTAGTCCTCAGCTCCTTGCACAGTATTGGGCAGATGGTAGGAGTTCAATAAACATTTATTAAATAAGTGAATTTGCAGTGAATACATTCAGATACTCAATACATATTAAGGGGCACACTTGGATGTCTAACAAAAGAAACCAGCCAGGAGGGGGAATGAGAGAGGGAAACTGGGCAGACTCATTATCAGCATCCATCAGCCCCCTCCATTACTACTGGAATCCAGGTTTTCAGCAATATCCACTCGCTTCCAAGCAGCCATGTGCTTAGGGGAAACTTACCCTTCCCCAGCCCAAGGGTGGGTCTGATTGATCTAAGAGCAATCGTATTTCCTTGCCAGTGATTGATTCAAGAATGGGCATGTCACCCAATTCTGGCCCACAAGACATGGGAGACTTCTGAGAAATGTTTTCTTGCTCCTAAGTAATGAAAAAATGCTTTTTAGTATAGTTTGGATACTCGTCCCCACCAAATCTCATGTTGAAATGTAATCCCCAGAGTGACAGTGTCGGAAGGTGAGGGGCCTAATGGGAGGTGTGTGGGTCATGGGAGCAGACCCATCATAAATAGATTAATGCCCTCCTGGGGTAGCGGTAGGTCGGGGGTGGGGTGAGTTCTCACTCGATTAGATCCCAGGGTTGCTCATGGTTAAAAAGAGCCTGGCACTGGCCAGGCGCGGTGGCTCACGCCTGTAATCCCAGCACTTTGGGAGGCTGAGGCGGGCGGATCATGAGGTCAGGAGATCAAGACCATCCTGGCTAACACAGTGAAACCCCGTCTCTACTAAGAATACAAAAAATTAGCCGGGCGCGGTGGCGGGCACCTGTAGTCCCAGCTACTTGGGAGGCTGAGGCAGGAGAATGGTGTGAACCCGGGAGGCGGAGCTTGCAGTGAGCCGAGATCGTGCCGCTGCACTCTAGCCTGGGCGACAGAGCAAAACTCTGTCTCAAAAAAAAAAAAAAAAAAACTAAAAAAAAAAACAGAGCCTGGCACCTCCTGCCCCCTCACTTGCTTCCTCTCTTGCTGTGTGATCTCTGCACAAGCCAGGTCCCCTTTGGCTTTTGCCATGAGTGGAAGCAGCCTTAGGCCCTCATAATCAGGAGCCAAATAAACCTTTTTTATTTATAAATTACCCAGCCTCAGGCATTCCTTTATAGTAATACAAAACAGACCTGACACTTTCTCTTCTTCCTCAGGGTGTTGTTATGTCCAAAGCCATCTTGCAATGAGCAGCCTGAGAATGGAGCCAATGACTGAGGGTGGCAGAGCAGAAAGATGGTAAGAGTCTGAATCTGTAATAACTGGGCTGGCCACTGAACCTGTCTACCCAACCCTCTTCCCCTTGGGGATTACAGTTATCCCCATCAATGAATTTTTAAAAATTGTTTAAGGGTATTTGAATCTGGTTTCTATGACTTAAAGCCAAAAGCATTCTAGCTAAAATAATTTGCCATGTAGTAAATGTTTATTAAACCTTTTAAGTAAACATTTATTAATGTTTATTAAACATAACTTGATTTTAAAGTTGTGGTCTTGGAAATGAATAAGCATGTCCCTTGTGAGTCTGTCATGCAATGGGATCTGGAAAAGGGAAATACAGTATTCTTACGGTCATCTCCTTATAAGCCCCCACTTATTTTGTTTATTTGACCCTACCACTCCGATAGTACAGGCTACACTTATTTTCCTGGAAGATGAAGAAAAATTTGGCCGTGAGCTATGCAAGGGGAAGTAAACAAAGTCACGAGACACAGACAGAAAACTTCATTTCCATTCAATCTCTGACCCCAAGAAAAAGTCACTTTGGGGAGATACATAAAGTTTTAAAAATTAAAGTGCAATTAATTGTAGTTAAGTTTTAAAAAATTAAATCTGGGTTCCGCTGGCACATGAATAGAGCAATGAAATGGAATAGGAAATCAAGAAGTAGACCCAAATACATACAGGGATTTAGCATATGATAAAAAAAAAAAACCTCATTTCAAATCAGTGGGGGAAAACTGGATTTTTTATTAATGGCGTCTGGACAACAGGGTAGTCAGCTATAACAGTAAATAAATGTTAAAAGTTAGAGCTATACCTCACACCTTGCCAAATAAATCTCAGATGGGTGGGTCAGAGATTTTACAAACATGTGAAACCATAAAATATGAAAGAAATCATAAAAGATTTTTTGTTGTAATTTATAGCTTAAAAAACCTTTTAAAACATGACACAAATTACAGGAGTCATAAAATAAAGACTGAAAAATTCAGCTGTGCTTTAAAAAATATCTGCATGCAAAAATGACAATAGCAAGTCAAAAGTCAATGGACAAGTTGAGAAACATATTTGCAACTCATTGGTACACAATGAATCCTAGTTAGTAAGGAAAAGATGAAGAAACCAATAGAAAAATGAGCAAAGGACATTATATCAGGTGATATAGGTGGGCAATTTGGCAATATTTATTGAAATTACAAATATACATACTCATTGATTCAACAATTTTATTTCTAGAGATTACTTATAATACTTAAATATTCATAATGCTTAATAGCAATTATATTAAATTACAGACACACTCTTATGCATGGAAATCATTTATGAATAAGGTTAATCATTGCAGCATTGTTTGTAGTACCAAAAAATTGGAAGTAATGTAAATGATCATCAATGGAAGAGTAGTTAGACAAATGATCCCATTTGTCTAATGTAATGAATTACTAGTCATAAAAAAAAAGATTGAGGGAAAAGATTGAAGAGTTCTTTTTATAGTGAAATGATGTGGCATCATCTCCAAAATACATTAAGTAAAAAAAGCAAGGTACAGAAGAGAATAGTGAGTTACTATTTGTGTAAACAGAAGATCATGGGTGGTGTCTTATACAAATTCACTTGGATATTTCTGCAAGAAAAAGTAGTTAGTCAGTGACACTGATGCCCTCAGAGGGGAAACAGGGTGGCTGGTGCCTGTGGGTAGGAGGGAGGTTTCACTCTATATAATTGTATACCTTTTGAATTATGAACTATGTGAATGTATTACCTATTCCAGTTCCAAAATGAATACATTACCTTTTAAAAGGTATTTTGAAACCAAGAAAGAGAAATAGAAAACCCTCAACACTTTACCAATGAAAACTAAAGGTGAGGAACTGCAAATCTGATTCAACAAATGCAGCCCCCATATCTAATATGATTAGGGCCTAACATCCCCACAAACATCTTCAGCCTTTCTACCAACCTCAGGTAGACTAGGATTTGATTTGTCAACCTTAACCCCTCCCTGCCACTTCCCGTTCCTCCTGCTTTAAGGTCAGGTCTGTCTGCCCTGCCTGGGATTTGCCTTTGGGCTCTGTCATCCTCACACCCTGCATTGATGACCTGCAGCAGAGCACCAAGCCGAGGGCATCCTACATTGCTCTGCTAAGCACAACTCATGGGCGTGATTGTTTGTCTTAAGGATGCAAAAGGTAGTTGAGATATTTAATGTCGAAATATTAGACTAAGGTTGAAGAAAATGAAGCAGATCAAGGTAGGAGGTTTTTACCTGTAGGTATCATAATGGGATGGTAAGAAGAAAAGATAATAAATCATAGAGAGCAGGAGAACCAACAACTTGCCACACTTCGACTGGATTTTTCTCTTCTTGGAGCTCTGTAGTTGATGCCTTATTAACATCAGAGGGGATTTGATGACTTGTCATATTCAGTCCTGACTACTGAAATGAAAAGGATAGAAAATGAAAAGTATGGAAAATGAAAATCAATTGCATTCTTTAATTTTAGTCATTCCATTCCTGGAGCATATTGAATACTACTTTGGGTTCTTTCATTGTTCAGGTTATTAATAACAAAGAGCCAAAGTATTTCACATTCCTAAAGAGTCTTTCATCTCAAAGGAGCCAATGTAATTCACTAATTCAGTTACCTGAACTACATTTGGTAATTATTTGAGGATCACTTCACCCAGGGGTGAATTTCGACGAGTTGTGTGACACAGCCGACAGTCGCTTCGTTCTCCAGTCAGTGCAAAAGAAAAATGAATAGCTAATGGGGGATGTTCTCCTAAAGGATTTTCCCAGTGAAAACTTCTGGGAGATGGATGCTGAAAGAATGTAATTAATTGCCCGAAATTAATACCTCCAACCTTACTCAAGGTTTTCTGACCTCTTTACTAGTGTCAGGGTGGAGAGGTGGCTTATCTCAGAACGGGGCCTTCTAGCAACTGAGAGACCTGTGAATAGCAGGCAGTCCATTGCTATCTCGTTTTACATTCATGTATTTTTTTTTATTGATTATAAATGGTATTGTATTTATAATGTTTCCACATATTCACTTTTAGAATACAGAAATACACATCACTTTTTAATTGTCACAATTGATTTTCATATGTTGATCTTATGTCAGTGACCTTGCTGAACTCAGTTTAAGGAAGGTTTTTGTAGATTCCTTGAGATTTTCTATGCAAACTATCACTGCGTCTGCAAATAGAGATAATTTTAGTCCTTCCTTTCTTATCTGTATGCCTTTTATTTCCTTTTCTTGCCTTATTGAGCTGGCTAGATCACAGTTGGACAGCAGTGGTGAGAGCAGACATTCTTGCAGACATGCTTGCCTTATAAGTGATCTTAGGGGAAAAGCAGTCTTCTATAATTATAATGTTAGTTGTGGGTTTTTTGTAGATGTTCTTTATCAGATTGAGAAGGTTCCTCACTATTCCTAGTTTTCTGAGAGTTTTTTTTTTTATCATTAATAGGTGTCAAATTTTGTCAATTGTCTTTTCTGTGTCTACTGATATGATCATGTGATTTTTTTCCTTTTAATTTATTAATATGGTGGATTACATTGATTGATTCTTGAACATTGAACCAGCCTTGCATCCTGTGAACAGGGATCATTCCAATGTTACCTAATTTTAAAGATCATATACAAGAAATAGTGTCTCAGTTATATGACCCTAATTTGGAGGAAGGGGATAAGGGGTGAGAAACGAGCTCTTGCAACAAGGGCATTTGCCTTGGTCCACCTGACTGGATCAAATAAGACTTCTGGCCGGGCACGGTGGCTCATGCCTGTAATTCCAGCACTTCGGGAGGCTGAGGCAGACAGATTGCTTGAGTTCAGGAGTTTGAGACCAGCCTGGGCAACACAGTGAAACCCTATCTCTACAAACAATACAAAAATGAGCTGGGCGTGGTGGTATGTGCCTGTAGTCCCAGCTACTTGGGAGGCTGAGATGGGAGGATGGCTTGAACCCAGGAGGCAGAGGTTGCAGTGAGCCAAGATGGTGCCACTGCACTCCAGCCTGGGTGATAGAGCCAGATCCTGTGTCAAAAGAAAAAAAAAAGGTGGCAAGAGGTACTGAGGTCCAAGAGATGATATATCTAGCACTCCCTTCCACCTCAATGAATCCAACAGGAAGCAAAACCCTTCCATCTTCTCCTTACTAATTATGCTGTAAATACTTTCTCTTAATTTTTAATGTCATCTTTCCTCTTTTATTTCTCCCATCATCATTCCAAAACCCATTCAGAAGGGTGTATTTGCAGGCATGTTGTTGGGGTGGTAGAGTAGAATGGGAAAAGAAAGAGGTAAGATGTGATGCAAATAGAATATATTTCAGCTGAATGATCTGTTTTAACAATCTGTGTTTGTCTAGAGATGTTTGAGAGCATGAGAAAGGAAGTCAAGGAAAGCTTGACCATCCCCGGCAGAGTCTGGAGTTTGGCAGCTGGGAATGGAGATAGTGTGCAGAGTGAACAAAGGTCCAAGATGAGCTCAGAGCCACTGAATGACAACACACCTTCTGAATGCACATGACTCCTCAGATTCCTCTGGTCTCTCTCTAACACCTCACAGAGCAGCTGCCACAACACACCACTCTCAGGTTCATTAGTTATTCTTTAGGGGGTTAAAGCACAGCATGAAGGAAGCAGGGTTGATTGGTTTTATTCCTGCAATGATTAGGGCATTTTGCACTGCTTAGTGGCCCTATCCTGCTCCCTGAGGCTAGTCTACAGGTGGGAAATATTGGTCCTGCCGAGGAACCAACTGGCATCACCAGATGCATTGGCAACGTTGGAAAAATACAATCTCATGAGCAATGGTGTGCCTCATGTGTCCTAAATGTTTTTCTATGCCAGTGATTTTCAAATTATTTTAGCCTTTAAGTTTTTTTTCCCCTTCAACTGAAATCTTACTAGGAAACTCATCAAAAAGAAGAGGAGCTGTTCTGATTCAAGTTTGGCAGAATTCAGAGATCCATGTAAAGGATTCCTTTCCTCCTCTGAACTCTGCCACAATCATTTCAATAAACAAAATTTTAAAACTACTGTATTATGTGTTCTTTAATGCTGGTTAATGTTCTTACCTAATTTTACCTAATTTTAAAGGGAAGAGACTGAGACATGAAGGTGCTAAATAACTAACTTTTCCAAGTCAATGCCATGAGTTTGCATCAGTCAGGAACTGTGCTTGTCTGATCTGAAAACTGGTTTAAACAAGGCAGGGCTTTACTTTTCTGTCACCTAAGAGGACACTGTAGGGCAGTATAGGGCCAATGTGGTGGGGCTTATGAGGTCTTTGGGGACCTAGGCTCTGTGCGGCCCAACATTCCATGATCTCTAGGATGGATCCTCATCCCATGTTTATGATATGATTTCTAGAGCTCCAGCCATCTGATCAGCACATAGAAGATGTAGAAAGAGGGGGAATAGGAATAGAAGGGGTTTTCTAGAAAGGCTTAATGACTTTTGCTTACATCTGAAATGAGTAACTTAAAACATTAAGCTGGCATACTGACTACCTGACATGGTTTTGCTGTGTGTCCCCACCCAAATCTCATCTTGAATTGTAATCACCATGTGTTGAAGGAGGGGCCTGGTGGAAGGTGATTAGATCATGGGGGTTCTCATGAGATCTCATGGTTTAAAGTGGGTGGCAGTCTCCCTCCTCCGTCTCCTGCCACCTTGTAAGATATGCTTTGCTTCCCCTTCACCTTCCTCCATGATTGTGTTTCCTGAGGCCTCCCCAGCCATGTGGAACTGTGAGTCAAACCTCTTTTCTTTATAAATTACTCAGTCTCAGGTGGTTCTTTATAGTAGTGTGAAAATGAACTAATACACACCCTTTCCCCCAGCAATATAGGAGCTCTGCCAGTGAGGAAGGGGAGAGCTGACATTGGTGGATAACTAACAGTTTGGCACAAAATATGTGTAAAAAGTATGCCTCTAAGTGAGCACATGTCCTGGATTTATCCCAATTGCAAATAAGCTGCCTCTTCTCCTCATAAACCCACCAAGTCAATATTTCAGCACCTAAATGTTTTTTTCTCATTTTTTTCTTATTCAGAAGAGGCTCAAAACTCCTTTGTCAGATTAATGTCCTGTATTTTATTTTAGAAAATAAGGTGTTCATAAAACAACCTAACTTGTTATTTGTTAAAATTGCTTGACAAAGGAATTTTTTTTTTTCAAAATATCGCATATGTTTTGGATTGTCTTCAGACCATAATCCTGCTCTATGAGGGCAAGTGGCAGGTGGGAAGGTGTAGATCAGCAATATGTGGTTTGTGACTGAACGTGGAAGTTGGATTACACTTCAGGGTGCATAGATGCCTGCCCTTTGACCCTTTACTACATGAGGGTCTTTATTAGCTCCTCACTAAGGCATTCCTGTTCCCCACCTGCTTTCCTGCCCACCTCACAAGGGTGATGGGGGCACTATTGGTTCAGAGTGGGCTGCCACTGCCTGTGGTGTAGTGTGGAAGACAAAGAATGGACATGGATTGAAAAGACCTGGATTCAACTCTGCCTTTGTGACCCTTTGACAAGCCACCTCAGTTCTCCAGGCCTCATTTCCTCTTTAGTAAAATGAGAGGATTAGACTAGATGAGCTCTATGGACACTTCCAAATCAAATATTCTGATATTGTGTCTCCTGCTCCCATCCCCTGTCCTTTGTTTTCACGTGGGCTGGAATGTGAGGTACAAATGCTGCCAGTCACTGGATAAGGACTCTTAAAAATCATCTGCTCACTTTCTTCCACCAGGAAGAATTATAATAAAAATTAGCCTGTTTCCTTAAGTTTTATGGATTTGTTTTATAGATCCTAGAGATTTTCCTAATGTAGGTCTTTAACTAAAATGCCTCCAGTTGGATTTAATGCCCATTTTCTCTTGCCCTGTTGATTATATGGCTGTCTGGATGTTCATAGGAAAACTTGAGACAAAATCACAATTGCAATAGGATGAAGAACATTTCCCAAAGGAATGGGATCCAGATTGCTCACTGTCTATTTATGAGTTCACTTTTTTTTTTTTTGAGACTGACTCTCACTCTGTCTCCCAGGCTGGAGTGCAGTGGCATGATCTTGGCTCACTGCAACCTCCGCCTCCTGGGTTCAAGCGACTCTCCTGGCTCAGCCACCTGACTGGCTGGGATTACAGGAGTGTGCCATCATGCCTGGCTAATTTTTGTATTTTTATTGGAGACAGGGTTTCACCATGTTGGCCAGCCTGGTTTCAAATTTCTGATCTCAAGTGATTCACCTGCCTCACCCTCCCAAAGTGCTGGGATTACAGGCACGAGCCACCGCACCTGGCTGAGTTCACTTTTTAACTGACTCAGTCCATCAAGAGAACTGGGCACCTGCTACGTGCCAGTCTCTACATGGAAAATGTGGGCTCCAATGCTTGCCTGATCTATTTTGCAGGTAAATGTGCTACTATGTGCCAGTCTCTGTCTCATGTGTATCATTTTCTTATGTAATCTTAACCATATGATGTAGGCATTTATCATTGAATTCTAATGTTTCTGTCTGCTGCTTCTTTGACTGAGGAAACTGTGCAATACCCTTTTCCCAATCATTTATTTACCTAATCTTTTTGGTAACTATTATGTGCTAGGGACCAGAGATATAACTGACCAAGACAGATAGGGTTTATCTGACAGGACTGTCAATCTATTCATCATAGTGCCCTACTTACTCCCAAGCACAAGCCTGACCAATCATGAAATGTCATGTTCCTTTGGCCAGTGATTAGACCAGGGGCTGGGAGAATGACCAAAGTAGGACCAGTTAGAGTCCTCGTATGCCATATGATCCAATGCTGGTTGCTGGAAATAGAGGGCTTCTCCTTCCCTTTATTCATTTAAGCCTTGGATTCAGATGTATATGGTACCTACCCCCACTAATGTACTTTGAAGTTTCAAAAACCAATAAATTTCCTTTTTGCTTAAGCTATTAGATTGAACCATATGAAAATGCCATATTTGCAGGTTGAATGTCAGAATTTCATCTGGTTTAACCTAGTAGTTTACATTTCTGCTGCCTATAATTGAATGAGTCCTGACTAATATGGGAGTACGGTTATCTCCAACTTAGATGAGGAAAATGAAGCAAGGGGTATTTGGTCAACGTCATGTTGCTATTAAGTATAGCAGGAATTAAAACCCTGGTGGCTTCAAAGCACATGTTCTTGATGAGCACTGAACAGAAGAGATTGTTGCTCATAGAGTGGGCCACAGGCAGCTGCCTGTCAGCGAACTATTTGCTACTAATCCATAAGAAGATAGGAAGTGCTGTGCCAGAGTGCAAAATCAACTATGCCACTAAGCATGCTCTTTAGTTCAGCATTTTTTTTAAATAGTAAGACTTTCTCAATGATGTAAGCAGTGAGCTGATTTAGATACTGGTGCAAGCTGCTTATCTCCTCCTGATCCAGTGTCAAATGGTCTTGTGGATTGGCACTTGGAGCAGCACTGGGTACAGTGGACCCTTGGGTTTGCTGCCCAGTGACAATAGCCTCCATTCACTGGGGACTTCCACAGAAGCCATATCTATGCCATGTGATGCTGACCTACTCTTCTGCTAGTCACAGCTGATTGGTTCAGGTCATTTGCTTGAGCCAAACTGGACCAATTAGATTTTCTTATCTAAGAATATGGAATCTCAAAAAGAGAAACAAAGGAGCCAGGAGAAGTAAGTAGTGAAACTACAAAAGCAGAATAAGCCCCAAAAACCCTTGTTTCCATGTCTTTGGAACTGTCGTTCTTACACTTTTGAGGTGTGGCTGTTCAACTCTTCCTGTACATTTTGTGAGATTACTAATATCCTTTCACAAGTAAATTCCTTTTTGTCTTAAGCCAGGTAGAGTTGGTTTCAAAAGAACCTTAATACCATTGAAAAATATAAGGAAGACCACATGTTCATGACTTAGGATTCTGTTAATAATTTCAATTATTTGCTAGCCTATGTGAGGGTGTTACCCACAATTCTGGGTCCCAGTAGTAGCTGGAAAAGTTGCTACCTAAACTGGGCATCCCCTCATCCCCTACTGTCAAATAGAAACAAAGACAAATATAGTCAATTAACTCTGATTACTAAAGACTCTGATAAGAATTGAACATCTTAGTTAAAGCAAATAATCAACTTTTATCTGTTTAACTGTAGATAAATAGAAACCAAATGAATGAATTCACTCATTGCTAACATTAGGAGCGTTAGTCACCTTGGGGCTGCAGCACTGACATCTGCCCATCTAGCTGCCTTTAGAAGAACCATTTGCTCTGGGAACACAAACATCATCTCAACTACCTAAACTCAAACAACAGGTCCTTGAATTCAAACTTGTTTTGAAAAAAACTTATGATCGAGACACAACTTGAATCCTCTTATTACCCATCCATTTCTCTTTAGAAGTAATATATGAATAAAAACAAAATACTTGGAAATCTCCTAAGATTTTCTCACTGCTTGAAGTAGGAAGTCCCAATAGATAGTTCATTCCTGTTTGGTGAAGAAAGCAGCTAAAATGGAGGTTTGAGATGAATGCTTAGCAGCTGGAAGTTGCTGCGTAGGGCGATAACAGGAGAAAGGAAGCAGGTGAAAGTTCCTGCTGCTCTTATTTGGGGGAAGATGCTGGGAGAGGCCTTACAAGCTTGATGCCTTGATCATTTATTTCTGAGTTCAGAATAATTGTCTCCCACACGCTTACCTAGAACCTCTGTGATCTTGGTTCTGAATAGGTTAATCTATTTTTAATGGCTACCCAAATACTATTAAGCTAATTCTTGCATTCCTTTGCTCTTCCTATTTAAAAATAAAAGTTCTGATAGTAATAGATGTCCCTGCCATTGTGGCCAAGAGAATCACCTACAGATGCTCTCTGAACAGAAAAAAATTGAACCTGAGATTCACATATCTATGCTTGTAATTCTCCACATTTACAACCTCTTAGTCTTTAAAAAATCTAATGATTTAGGTGCAGAGTTCTTTTTTCTTAATTGTATTGTTGGACTTATCTTAAACATAATCTGTAAGACTCAACATAATATCATTTATCCAGTATTTTTTATTGTACTAAATTTCAGGACTAATCTAAGTTTAAACTCTTTATTTTAGAAAATCAGTAACAGCAGCTAATTAGCACATCTCATTCTGGATGTATTTGCCAACCAATTTCAGAGACTCATTTGCCTGTTAAGAGATTTTATTGAACACCAGCACCACAGACTCTCCTTTTTTTCTAGTAAACAGCTCATGCTTATTATCTTATTACAGGAATGCCACTGGTTAAATCAGGCTCTGAATATAAATAGCCATATTACTGCCATCAGGCATCAATGTTTATTTAGTGGCTGTGAGTCATGCATACCTCTTTGATCGGGTTTGGAATGAGCCATTGCCGTTTTTGTTCAAAAAGGTTATTTGCAAAGGCTACAGAAGTATCAGTTAGATTAAACATGAAATTAATCAGCGTGGAATTTTATCAGCCATTTCTGCCACCAAACACCAGGTGTCAAGAGCATGTGCAAATGAGGGCTGAACAGAATGAAGCTGGGGACAGCTTAGTAGAGAGGTCAGAAAAGATTCCAAGAGGTCTGAGGGAGGAAAGGTGGAGGGAGGCAGCGAGGAAGGAGGGAAGACAGGCAGGCAGGTAATATTGAAGGCCTGCTGAATCATCTGGAACTACTTGGCAGTTTTACATAGCATATCTCATAGCACAGTGTGTGGAATGGGAGTTAGGTGACCTGCGAGCTTGAGCTCTGATCTGCCCAGTCCAGTGATCTTAGGAAAACAACTTAATGCATACAGGCATTACAAAGCATGCAGATAGAACATATGACAAACTTGTACAAAAGCAGGGAAACCACCTCAATGTTTCTCTAGACTAAAAATATCAGAGAGAAATAGACCCAAGGCAGATGTGATGTGGCTTTTTGTTGATGAAACTATGATGGCAGAGAACATGTGGCCCTTTAACTGGAGGGCTCACTGAAACTGGGTCTATTCCATCATTCAACATTTAGTGTATCCTCTGCTTGTCAGGCACAGTGCTGAGCAGGCCTGTGAGTAATTATACCATGGTTAGTGCTATGATGATTGCCACTATAAATTCCTGTTGACCTCATTCTCAACCCTGCTTTCAGCACTGCTCGGCGATTCTGATACATTATTCCGAGCGACTCTTCCCGCCATTGTCCACGAAGCCAATTTCTAGCACTCCCTGCTGTCTTCAAGCTTCTGTCTTCCCAGCCTCCATTCTGTTTACTCTCAGTGGCTGATCAGACCTTCCCTACAGTGAAAATAAATTTATCTACATTCACACTGATCCACTCCCTCTCCCATATTCTCATCTCAGGGAATGTCTTTCCTCTTAAAACAGGCAATCCTTCTGTGATTTGGATCCCATTCCCTCCTGGAGGTCGTTTTCTACCTAGAATCTTTAATTCTTCCCTCTCAACTAGCTTCATCATTCCAAATTAAAAAAAAAAACCCTCCTTCAACCATATCCCTCTTCAGGAATCCTCCTCCATTGTCAAAGGCAAGCTACCTGAAAGAATTGTTTACCTAGAATTTTCATTCCCTCGAGTTCCCTGGGAGACCGACACAGAGCTTTGAATGCAGGTGGTGAACTGGGGAAAGCTCTCAGAAGCTGCTCCAGGGCTGGCATGAAGGAGTCTCTTGGAAACTGTGACTTTAAAAGATGTACAGCAGGCCCTCCAATAAAGTTGTTTGGTGCAATGTTCTTTCTTTATAACATTGATGAGGAAAAAAAATGTTTTATTGTACATCATTTCATTTAAAGTAGTAGTTTCCAAGAACCTATTCACTTTAAGTGAGGACCTACTGTGGATACAACAGTGGCATCATCCAATTCTAGGGAACTCTAGGGCTGGGATGGCCTTTAGAGATGACCTGAATTGAAGCAAAGGGGACAGGCCTTTGTAACCCCTCATCAACCAGCCATTGGATGCACAGGGCAGGCACATCAACTTGGGTAAGTCAGTTTCCTTTGATAAAAGATCATTCTTGCAGAGGAATTCAGCTGTGAGCCATCAGCGGGCTAAAGTCCTGGCAGCTGGGGAATGAGTGCTTCAACCCTAAAAGGGGGTTCTGGGTGGCACAGCCTAGCACATGCTCTATAATGACAACCATCTTTCTGTCACCTGGCTTTGTCTCTCCTGAGCTCCAGACTCCATCGACATTCAACTGCCTACTGCAGATTTCCCTTTTGGCAACATGTGAGATACAATAAAACAGATACAAAATTTAACGCTCATCACCACCTTCTACAGCTCTACTCCCTCTTTAGGTAGTTCTCTGTCTGTATTAGCCTGTGTTCACGCTGCTGATAAAGACATACCCGACACTGGGAAGAAAAAGAGGTTTAATTGGACTTACAGTTCCACATGGCTGGGGAGGCCTCAGAATCATGGCAGGAGGCGAAGGGCCCTTCTTACATGGTGGGGGCGGCAAGAGAAAAAATGAGGAAGATGCAAAAGCAGAAACCCCTGATAAAACCATTAGATCTCATGAGACTTATTCACCACCACGAGAACAGTGTGGGGGAAACCGCCCCCATGATTCAAATTATCTCCCACTGGGTCCCTCCCACAACACATGGGAATTATGGGAGTACAATTCAAGATGAGATTTGGGTGAGGACACAGAGCCAAACCATATCACTGTCTTTGCAGATAGACGGTAACTTGGCAGTTACCCCTCATTTCTGTCTCTTGTGGGTTACTTCAGGGTATATTTGTTCTTTGCAGGCCTTCTGAGGAGTCTTATGTGCTGAACAAACATACCTGCTGAGTGACCCGCTGTCTCTCTTTTGCATCCTGCTGTGAAGCAGGAGCCAGAGTGATGATGCAGCACATTGCGTTTCCCCGCAGCTTTCCTTGCCCACTTCCCTTTTTTCCTCATTCTCACTGCTTTGGGCTTGTACCTACCAAATGCATTCTTAGCAGCTTAACTGTGACTTCAGGCTTCGCTTTTTAGAGGAACTGGGAGAAGACACTATCTTTTCCCTTATTCCTTACTTCCAGTGAACTGCTACCGAGTCACTTCAATTCTAATTTCTGGAATTAGAATTATCTATCTCTCTTTTTCTCAGTGTCTGCATTGCTACCACTCTAATCCAGGCACGATCATTTCCACTTGGATTGGTACTTTAGCCTCCTTAACTGGCCTCCTACAACTAGGCTCTTTGCCACCCTGTAGCTTGACACATGGTAAAACTTAATATTAGTTGCAAAAGTAAATGAATAAATGAATAGGTATGTCACAGGGCACTGTATTGTAATTGGACTACTTTAGAAAACACTGAAGTGCTGAGATAAGAACTTTTACTAGATTGTGGTAGCCCACACAACACCTTCTCTTCTTTGTTGTTCTTCTACTTCTAAAATTTCATGAGGTTTTCAGGAGATTTAAATAAATAATATATGTAAAACATTAGAGCCTGCCACGTGTGGTGGCTCATGCCTGTAATCCCAGCACTTTGGGAGGCCAAAGCTGGTGGATCACCTGAGGTCAGCCTGACCAACATGGTGAAACCCCATCTCTACTAAAGACCAGACTGACCAACATGGTGAAATCCCGTCTCTACTAAAAATACAAAAAATTAGCCGGGTGTGGTGGCGGGTGCCTGTAGTCCCAGCTACTCTGAGGCTGAGGCAGGAGAATCACTTGAACCCGGGAGGTGGAGGTTGCAGTGAGCCTAGATCGCACCACTGCACTCCAGCCTGGGTGACAAGAGCAAGACTGTGTCTCCAACAAACAAACAACAACAACAACAAAACATTAGAGCCATGTGGGGTACATACTAAGCACAAAATAATTTTTAATTATCTTCATCATATTATCCTTCCATGGATTTTTTTTTTGTTTCTCCCATCTCCTGAGAGTTAAAATTGTTTTAAAATATTTAATTAAAAATTGAGTAAATTCCATTTTCTATACCTAGCACTCCTCGGAAACAAAATACAGTAGAAATCTAAGTAATCATCCACCTAAATATCGGCACTGTCAAGGTGAGTTGTTTAGTGTCTGTGTAATATGTTTTTGTGAACACAAAATATAATTTAAACCTCAAGATTTAAAAATTAATATTCAATTTAGAAAAGTTAAAAAGTAGTCCGGGAGCGGTGGCTGACGCCTGTATCCCAGCACTTTGGGAGGCCAAGGAGGGCGGATCACCTGAGGTCGGAAGTTTGAGACCAGCCTGACCAACATGAAGAAACCCCATATCTGCTAAAAATACAAAATTAGCTGGTATGATGGTGCATGTCTGTAATCCCAGCTACTTAGGAGGCTGAGGCAGGAGAATCGCTGGAACCCGGGAGGCAGAGGTTGCCGAGAGCCGAGATTGCGCCACTGCACTCCAGCCTGGGCAACAACAGCGAAACTCCATCTCAAAAAAGAAAAAAAAAAAAAAGACAACTGAAAAGTTAAAAAGTAAAACTCTAATTTTCCTTAACCTTTCAAGTTTAAATTCAGGGAGTATGATTATGGTTTGATTGACTAGGTGAACAGGCTAAATTTCCTTAAGCAATTTGTCCTATTTACATCTTAATTTATAAAAATTCTTTTGAACATTTTAGACTGTATTTTAAAATTAAGCATATTTTGATTTTTTAAAGCACTTTTACTGCCTAACCTATCTACCAAAACCTTCCCCATCTAATAGATCAATTAATGAATGTGCTCCATCTCCAATGCATTACACTTTGTGTCATTCTCTTTCAACTTAAAATCCAAGTCTAAAATCACTCCGTTAAATATTTTAAATTTGAATCAAAGGCTAAATCGATAACATTCCCTGAAATCTCTTAAACTCTCCAAAAACTTAAAGTATAAAATATACACAGATCATTCCTAAACATATGAAAAACTATTAATAACATGATTTGGTTTCTTTCATCATCTTCCTTTTTACTTAGAAATGTTCTAAAGCTGACAGATAGCTTTCACCATCTCAAGCAGGGTGGGGTTGCTTTTGGTGAGGGGTTTTGGCTGGGATACAATTGTGAGGTCTGAATGCTTTCCATGGTCAGTTCACTGAAAAAGACGCTGAGCACTTTTTTAATAGTCACAGGGATAACAAGGGACTCCTTGTTCATGCCCTACTAATGGGGCTATCTTCACAGCTGACCTTCTTGTTTCAAATTAGACCATTATCCAATCCTTTCTTCTGATTTGAACCTGCAGCTCTGGCTAGTTTACCTCTTGATTGGAGTTAATGTATCTATTGACCACTGATTGATTTGGATTCTTTTTTCACTTACTTTTCATGTGTGACTATTGTCCACAATCCTAAAGATATTTATATGATCAGGCACATTTTTGTCACTTGTGGGAATGAAAAAGGAAAAAAAAAATTGAGCACAATTTGGGTTGTATAAATGTCATCATACGTGAGTTTGTATACATATGTTATTTTTTTCATAGTTGTATGAAGTGGGCATAATTATGTCCATTGGGTAGATGAGGAAACAGGTTCAGAAAGTTAAGTAGCTATTAAGTTGCAGAGTCAGGATACTAAACCTAGTTATGACTCTGTAACCCACAAGCTGTACTCTCTGGGGACCATCATGTCCTACCCCTGGGGTTTCTAGCTGGAAAACAAGCCTGGCCACGTGTGCAGACAACTCTTGAGACTGTCTTTTTAAAAAATTATTTTTCCCTACTTTTCCCTCTGTCTTTTTGCAGCAAAGCAAAATTATGAGCAGTTTGGGGTCATGGCAATGAGCTGGACATCTGACATGTTCTCTTCCCTTCTGTGAGGTATCACACATTAGTGGGCCAACTGGTGACCTCAGAGACAGAGGCCTGAGGGCTTGGGGGCAGGAGGGTTCAATTCTTCATGACAGGCTCTTGCTGGAGGTGGCCTTTTCATCATAGGGATTTCCTGTAGCTCAGTAATTCTCAAGCTCCTCAAAAAAAAAAAAAAAAAAAAAAAAAGCAAAGAAAAATACCCAGCAGGTTCCACTGTTGGCTTGGGAGGATGCCCAGGTGATGGCTTTTATTTCTCTTTTAAAAACAAAACTTTTATTTTGATATAATTTCAAACTTAGAGAAAAATTGGAACAGTTCAAAAAAAATCTCCATATACACGTCACCGAGAATTGCTAATTGTTAATATTCTGCCGTTTGCTTTATTATTCTCTGAACTATTTGAGAGTGTGTTGCACACATTGTGCCTCTTTACCCCTAAATACTTCACTGTAAATTTCCTAAGAACAAGGATATTCACTTACACAACCACAGCACAGTTATTAAATCAGGAAATTTTGAAGTGGACATAACACTATTTTCTCGTCTACAGACTTTATTCAATTTTCACCAATTATGTTCTTTTTAGCAATTTTGCTTTTCTGGTCCAAAATCCAATACAGAATTAAGCATTACCTTTATTTATATGGATTTTTAATTTGCATAATCTGTAATGATTCCTGAGCTTTACGTGCCTTTCATGTCATTGACTTTTTTTTTTTTTTTTAAGAGTACAGACCATTTATTTTCCAGACTAGCCCTCAGTTTGGGTTTCTCTGATGTTTCCTCATGATGTACTCATTTTTGACAGGAATCTTAAACCAGTGATATCATTTCCTTCCCAGCGCATCCCATCAGGAAACACTAGATATCAGTTTGACCCATTATTGATGCTGACTTTGGTTACTTGGTTAAGGTAATATCTGCCAGATTTCTTCACTGCAAAGTTACTACTTTTCCCTTTGTAATTAATAAATAATTTGTGATGAGATATTTTGACACAATGTAGATAAACTGTTCCTCATCAGATTTTTAGCCATTAGTTCTATCATTTATTGATGATTCTTATCTAAATCAATTATTGCCATGATGGTTACAACATGTTGATTTTTCTAACACCATCATTTTTTCTACATTTATTAGTTGACATTCTGTTGTAAGGGAGCAGTTACCTGCATCATTAATTATCAGTATGGACTCGTGGATTCTTATTTTTTTAGTTGGTTATTGTCCATTACTACAATTATTAATCTTGATGCTCCAATTGTCTCAGATTTGACCAATGGAAGCACCTTTAAGTTGGTTCTTGCATTCATTTGACATGTCTCCATCATCTGTTGAGCACTTGCTTCCTTTCTGACACAAGATAGTCCATATCTTCTTGGACTTTTTCTGGCCATGCTCTGGAATCAGTCATTTCTCCAGGAAACCCTAGTTCCTTTTAGTGGGGAATGGTATTTAGAAACCAAGATTAGGGTGCTGGGTGTCCTTGCTGCTACTGATATATCAAAACTTCTAGGCCCTTTCAACACACAGAATTAAGAAACACACACACTCACCCACACCCCCATACACCCCCATATATATGTGTGTGTGTGTGGGTGTGTGTGGGTGTGTGTGTGTATATATATATAATAAATTTATACTATATCCAGTTTCAATCTAGCAGTACAAGATTTTTCACAGCCTACTCCCTCCTTATTTGTATCTCCTTTCTCTAATAGTGAGAGACCTGGTTCACAACATCCTGAAAATATTTATTTGCCCAATTCTTCATGCCTAGAAAATAATTTCAGAATTATTCATCTATACCACTGTGAAAAATGGACATGCTAAAGTATAGTTCACCATTTGTTTGTAGTTCTTTTTTTCTTTAGATCAAGGTTATATAAGCAAAATATTAAGTTCGACTGTTATTTAGGGTGTGGACCTATAGTCCCACTACTCAGGAGGCTTGATCTCGGGAGTTCCAGGCTGCAGTGAGCTATGATGGTGCCACTGCAGTCCAGCCTGGGTGACAGAGCAGGTCTCTATCTCTCTCTCTTTTTTTTAAAGTTATTTAGGTATTTTTCTCCAGTATACTTATTCATTTGGGAATGTAAGTCTCATTTGTATTGTACTTTGGGTTTCTCACCTACCTCCATTTTTGTTGGTTTAACTTTATGGTTTTGAGTAAGTAAAACTGAGTAAATAAAATAGTAACATGCTTTCATAGCCAAAATGGTACCAGAAAAGTATATTTCAAGATCTCTCACTTCCTCCTCTATCCCTTTTACCCTGTTTTTACTCACACCCTGTGGGTAACCAAAGTTAGTTTCTCATTTATTCTTTCTGTGTTCTCTTTTGCAAAAATAAGCAGATACGTGCATATTTTCTTATTTAATTTTTATTTTCTTACACAAAAGGTAGCATACCATCTTTACTCTTTGCACTTCACTTTAGCTTAAAAATTACAGAATATACTCCACTTTTTAATTTTAGCTTGGGGTGATCTTCTGTAAATCACTCCATATTATCTCATAGAGATCTTCCTCTTCTTTTTTATAGCTGTACTGTACTCCATTGAATGGATGTGCCATTGTTTAATTACTCTCTTATGTATGAAAATTTAGGTTGCTGCCAAAAGTTTGTAATCACAAATATTGCTATTATGATTAACTGCTATGTCTTCTCTTATTATACAGTTGTAACTGGGTGAAGTCATGAAAGTGGAACTGCCAGTCAAAAGGATAGTTTAGTTGGGTATTGCCAAATTCCCTGCTATAAGTATTGTACCATTTTTGTGTTTCCCGCAGGGATATATGAGGTGACTGTTTCCACACAGCCTTGCCCACAAAATGTTTTGTTAAGTTTTTAAATTCTTGATAAACTTTGATAGAGAAAAATGTGTTTCAGTATTATTTTAATTTATATTTCACTGATTTTGTCTTGGAACACCTTTTTTTACATGTTCATGATTTTAAAATTTTTTCTGTAAGTTATCTGTTAATATTTTACTATCAAATTTTTAGTCATTTATGCCATTTTTTAGAGTTCTGTGTATATTGGGTGTATTTGGTTAACATCCCTAATACATAGAGATCTCTCTCTATTATTGTCTTCATCTCCATCTTTATTGCTATCTTCTTTTTTAAAGGACACAATTCTCTCTTTTACTTTTTTTAACACGTTTTTATAACAACATTGTTTTAGAGACATTTAATGACAAGTGACTTTGCCTGGATAATTACTGGTGAATAGAGACCCTTGAGAGATGATAGAGGCTGAGTGTGGTGGCTCACACCTGTAATCCCAGCAGTTTAGGAGGCCGAGGCAGGAGAATTGTTTGAGCCCAGGAGTTCAAGACCAGCTTGGGCAACATAGAGAGACCCTGCCTCTACAAAATAAAGAAGAGAGAGAGAATAGAAAATTACATTTCATCTTCTACCTTGGGGACTTTTCTAAGCCACACATTGCTTGTCCAGCAGATGGGTAAGGGATAATACCCATTGGAAAGGAAGGAATAATTTGAAACCCATATAACTAGAACACAGACCAGAAAACCTGTCAGAGACCACGCGGCGATCTGGAGAGGAGCCTGTGTTTTCTGTAGCAGTTTGCCTCCTCTGCTTATATCCTCAGGCTGAGTCACAGGCAGGGCTTGTCTTAGGGAAGGACTGGAGGATGTGAGGCCACGAGATTCCAGGCCAATATCAGCAGCTGGGATCCCTGTGTGTGCATTAGGTAGAGATGGTGAAGTCATACAACCAAATATGAGACTTACAGGAGAGCCTACAGATCATCTGCGCTCAGAAACAATCTAACCTCCTCAGTTTACAGGCAGTAATTAGAGGCCCAGAGAGGTAAGTGACTTGCCCAAAGTCACAAACCAAATTATATTCAGAGCTACATAAGCCTTAAAGCTAATTCTTAAATATTAATGCTTAAAGACTTAAAACTAATAAGCCCTTTCAAAAGTAATCCATGTTGAAACATCTACATTCCGATGAGTTTTATATTTTGAAGTTGTCATTCTTCTTATATACTTAAGAATACATTAATATACTTAATTATATTAAGTTACACTTAATTCTAGGAACTGCCACTGCCAGAAGTTTTCTGAAATTCTCTTATCAAAGGGAAGCTGAAAACTTGTTTTGGCTGGTCTGTGTAGTCCTTCATTCGTTGTAGCAGTACTGATCCATTTTTCTGTTTTTTTTTTTGTTGTTGTTGTTCTTTTAGACTTGAGTCAAGCACTGTACTCTTCTATTAGCCCAGGGTTTTTTGTTTTGTTTTGTTTTTAAAAATACATTTCAGTATAAATAAGTTGTTTTTCTTTAGTTATATTCTAGTTTTAAGGATACACCTGAATTAACTTAATTGGACTCCTGTGTTTCGTAAGTCTTTGAGATAACCCATTTCTACCTAGATTAATCCAATCTGTTATGTTAGTATTTCCCAAACTGATAATCACATGGGGTGCTTGTTAGACATACATATTCAAATCTATTCCAACCTCCAGAATCAATCTCTACATGACTGGAAATGCACAATTTTAACAATTTAACATGAATGCAAATTTTGGAAAATGATTCTGTGTTAGTTTTGGGAGTTTAACTCTCAGCTGGCAGCTTTAACCCCAAATCCTCTTACATGTGGATTATCCCCAGGCTCTGAAGGCAATGCCAATAAAACTTTTTGGTCGATGGTGGAATCATTGGAATAAATGTATAGTTTCCTAACAGAGGCAATTCATCAACACTGTCATGGCTCCTTTGAAATGGAGAGAGCTCCTCAGAATGATTAGGCTTGTGTATGCCAAATCTTTCACAGTATTTTAGAGTGACAGCCATTATTTGAGAAAGGAGTGAGGCAATGGTGGTCGGCTCTCAACGCTGGTGTTACAGAGTTAGATGATCAAGGCAGTCATTCCTTCAGTCTCCAAGATCTGCTGACTAGAGCACTTGACCAAGTACCAGGGCTGATTCAATGACACAAATAACACAGGTGCTATTCTGGACAGACTGACATCTCAGTTTGGGCTACTTATCACTCAAGTTGCCTTCCATTACTACCAGTAGTGCTGTCTGTTTCAGCCTCTCATGAATTCAATCTTTTTATTTTCTATCTCTTTGAATATCTTGCTGTTTCTTCTTTAACACTTAAAATTTAATAAATGAGTGATTACTTTGTGCAAATCACCATGGGGTGGAAAAGCAGGATGGAAAGCTACTAAGAAAAATAAATATTCAGCCAAGTTGTCGAGGCTATAAAAATGCTTAACCAACAGTTCCTGCTCTAAAGGAACTTAGGCCCACTTGGGAGATAAAACAAATAAATAACCATTAAAACTTGGCAATGAGAACAGCCCAGGAAAGGCAGGTATAAAGAAAGCATTTTTATGCAGTAATTAAAACAATGTGGTCCTGGTGTAGTAATAGATATGTCCATGAAATGTAATTGTGAGCCTAAAAATAGAACCATGTATATAAAAGTCATTAATATTTGATAAAATTTTATTTCATATTGGTAGGGAAAATACAGATTATTCAACAAATCATTTTGGGACAACTGGCTAGACTTTTGGAAAATCAGCTGAATTCTTACCTTCTCATACCAAATTAATTCCAAGTGAATTCAAATGTAAAAAATTAAACCATAAATATTTTAGAGAAAACACAGGTAAGAGGCTTTCTAATCTTCAGTGTACAGGCTTTTCCAAGCATGAAATAAAACCTAGAGGCTTTCCTAGAAAAGTAATTTTAATACCTAGAAATCTAAAACATAACATAAGCAAGGTCAAAGACCAACAATGGGGAAAATATTTCGATCACATGTGACAGATGAACGGCTAATATTCATGATAACCAAAGAGGGCTCACAAGTTAACAGAAGACAAAGAAGTCAACAGAAGGATAAAAAAGGAGTCATGAATTAGGAATTCATAATAGAAGAAACACAAATCGCCAATAGGCAAATAAAAATATTCTTCCATAATTTAAAAAATGTAAAATAAAGCACTTTTTCGCCAGTTTGATCAGAAATGAGATTTTAGTGAGATATTTTTTGCCTATTTGATTGATAAAGTGCCCAGTAAGATTTGCTATAAGTGGAGTATAAATTGGTATATACTTTCAGGAACAACTTGGCAATATTTGTTTAAAATGAAAAATATGGATTCTCTCTCAGAAATTCTGTATTTATAAAATTACAGGCTTACTCAAATAACTGTACGAAGATGCACAAAGTTATTCATTGCAGCACTATTCGTTACGTGAAGGACTGGCAACAATAAGTTTATTTTATTTTATTCTCTTTTTTTCACTATTCAGCAAGCTCATCCTTAAGCAGTAAGTAGATTATAGTACATCCATATGATGGGATAGAATCAGAGGCCTCTCATCTGTTGAAAA
This sequence comes from Pan paniscus, assembly GCF_029289425.2. Taxonomy (NCBI): domain Eukaryota; kingdom Metazoa; phylum Chordata; class Mammalia; order Primates; family Hominidae; genus Pan; species Pan paniscus. The sequence continues at coordinate 35,388,045 of NC_073264.2, read as the reverse complement.
CTGCAATGGGTAGTTGTTTAATTGAAAATTTTGTTAAAATTGAGAATCATAAAAATGGATACATTTTAAATGTAATATTTTGACCTAAACTACCTAAATGTAGAATTATTCATTAATCTTTCAATGCTAGGACCAGGCTCTTTGAGTAAGGGTTTGCTGACAGAGTCCTACTCACCTTTCTTGCATAAGCCACACCTCCAATGTCTCTGAGCAGCTTCCTAATCTTATCCCTTTCTTTTCCCTTGTGCTTACACTGGCCTCTGTTGCTCCGGCTTGCTAACCTCTTTCCCACTTCATGGCCTTCTCACTAGTTATCCTCTCTTCTTCCCTTCTGCCTCTACCTCGTTGGCTCTTGTGTCTTAAATGTGACTTCTTCAGAGATACCTTCCAGAGAGATACTTCATGCCAAAGCAAAAAGACAGTTGTTTATGAATAAGAAAGTGGGCCCTTGCCAGATACCAAATCTGCTGGTGTCATGATCTTGGCCTTCCTTCCCTCTAAAACTCTGAGAAATAAATTTCTGTTGTTTAAGAAGCCAGTCAGTCTATGGAATTTTGTTGTCACAGCCTGAATGGACTAAGACACGGAGCAATAACAAGATCTCAGGTCAACTCTAGCCTTGGCCTGATCTACAGAGGGAGCCTAAGTCACAACATAGAGTTGGCTCCCTTGGAGGCAACATGGCCTTTTGAACCCACATATTAGTTACCTGCTGTGGGCTACCTTCAGGTGAGGCAGCTCGTGTCAGCCAGGGAAAAAATGAGCAGCTGGAAGCATTTGCTGTCAATACTCATAGCAGCTGGGGGGTGTGTACTGTGCCCAGTAAAGGGCATCTAAGCTTTTTTAAAGGGCACACAATATCCACCCCACTGCTGGGCCAGAAAGATTGTTGTGCCAGTTGGTTTAAGCTAGTCAAGGCCCACCTTTGGAGCTACGGATTGTGCTATGGTCTGAATGTTGGTGTTTCCCCAACATTCAGGTATTAGGTATAGGAACCTAATACCCAATGTGACAGTATTAAGAGGTGGAACTTTTGTGAAGTGGTTAAGTCATGAGGGCTCCACTCTCATGAATGGTATTAGTACCTTTGTAAAAGAGGCCTGAGAGAGCTCCCTTGCCCTTTCCTCCGTGTGATGATGCAGCAACAAGGAGCCATCTGTTAAGTCCTCACCAGACAATAAATCTGCCAACGCCTTGATCTTGGACTTCCCAGCCTCCAGAACTGTGAGCAATGAATTTCTGTTGTTTAACAATTACCCAGTCTAAGATATTTTGTTACAGCCACCTGAACGAAGCCATGTAGGATCAATCCCACCCAACCAATGTTACCAAGAAACTCATGGTAGTGTAAGAATGGGGAGAATGTATGGTGATCAGGCACCCAAGAAATGTTCATACCTCCTATCCTTAATTACTCAATATTATATTACCCTGTTTATTTCCTTCAGAGCACTTGTCATAATCTGTAATTCTCTTATTTATTTATTCATTTATTATCTGACTGCTAGAATGTAAGTTAAATGAAAACAGGAACCTTATTTCTTTTGCTCACTGCTACAGCCTAAGAACCTACTGGTATGTCTGGTACATAGTATTAACCAATACATTCTGATTGCATTCCAGATAGGACTCTAAATATGGAGAAGCATGGAGATAGAAAGGAAAATAAATATGCCGATAAAGAAGAGAATTCTAGATCAGTGATTCTCAAACTATAGTCGCTGGACCAGCAGCATCAACATCACCTGGGAACTAGCAAGAAATGTAAATTCTTGGGCCGTACTCCAGCCTTAGTGAATAAGAAACTCTGGGATGAGGCTCAGCAATCTTTATTTAACAAGCCTGCCAGGTGATTCTGATGCACAGCTGAGCTTGAGAACCACTGTTCTGGACCAATTTGACTAAAACACGGGACTTGTGCAGGGTAGTTAGTGGTTGATAAAGTGGTAAGGGAAATTCAGGACCATATTATTATGGCAGGGCAATATGTTAAAAATTTTCCTGTGGTGATTGCCCTATGTGTTGTTGATTTATTTTTACTTCTGTGAAACACAAGCAAGACAAGGGAGAAAATGTAATCGGCCCTCCTGTTTTATTGGAAAAGCCATTAGTTATTTGGATTCTGGATACCCTTGCTGGTGGCTGGGAGAAAGGAGTGGGTAGATATAATGGTGTTTTGATTTTTCAGTCAGGAGAGAAGTACCACCCTAAGGACACTCCTCGTTATCCCCATCCTCACCCTCATCCACAACCAGCTCCTTGCCCTGTGCACACACAGTTTTAAAAAATAAACGTAATTTCTAAGCACAGTTTTAGATTTATAGATAAATTGCAAAGATAGTACAGAGTTCCCATACACCTTGCACCCAGTTTCTCCTAGTATTAGTGTCTGACATTAGTATGGTACAGTTGCCACACTTAATAAACCAAATAATGATGTAAGTAACTAAAGTCCACACTTTATTCAGGTTTTCTTGGTGTTTATCTGATGTCCTTTTTTCTGTTCCAAGATCCACCCAGGATACCACATTAAATTTAGTCATTACGTCTCCTTAGGCTCCTTTTGGCTGTGAGTTTTTGAAACTTTTCTTATTTTTGATGACCTTGACTGTTTTGAGGAGTAATGGTGGGATATTTTGTAGAATATTCCTCAACTTGGATCTGTCCAGTGTTTTCCTCATTAGATTTGGGTTATGGTTTTAGACAGGCAGACCACAAATGGTAGCTGCTATTTTCATCACATCATATCAAGAGTACATACTATTCACATGAATTATCACTGTTGACGTTGACCTTGATCTGGAGCCCAGGCTAGGGTAGCCATGGAAGGAGGATGAATTTGTGAAATGTGACACAGGGATTTCAGAACTTGACATTTACTTAGATTTGGGGAGAAGGGTTGGAGTAAAAGGAAAAGGAGAGAGAAGAGTGAAAACTATTGCTGAGGTTTCAAAGGTAGGTGACTGGGCACCTGGCTAGTATAGGACAAATCCAGCTGAGTGTCAGTGATCTGTCCCAGTAGAGAAATCTAGCCTGCGGTTGACCTTCTCCTTTTGGAGCTGGGGAAAGTTCAGGGCAAGGAGGTTCCATGGCTGAGGTTGTCACTGCCCTAGAACATGAGGGTAGAGAAGTGTGATTGGCACATATTCCCTGCTGGATGCATCAGCCAGTAAGGCCACCTGAAAGAGTTCCTCCCAGAATAATTTGCACAGTCACCTGGAGGTGATGGCAGGGACATCATCACCTTAGATGTCTAAGACCTCCGGCTCTGAGTTTAGGGGTATGGTGGGAGGACTCAGGGCGCATTCCTCAGTATTCTCCCAGCTACTTAGTTATTTGGAAAAGCAGTAGATGCTGCCTGAAGTCAATTAGAACTGTAGCTGAAATTTTCCCAGACGAAGGCAACTGGACACCTGTGGAGGCCAAAGCAATTCCTCGGATGCTAATCCACCATGTTGGCTTCTGATTAACCCCAGTTCTGGGAAAACTTCTGAGATTTCCAGCTTATCTCTTGTACCTTGTTTAAGAACACCCACTTGTCATAAATCCTGCCCTTAGGGCAAATTTCTAGGCATGTCCTCTGCAGCACTTGTGCCCCTCCCCTACTGTATGTAATCCCTGGCTCTGGGGGATGGTGCTGGGATCCACTATGGCTCGAGACGTGGCTTCTGTTCATAAGTCCTTATTAAGGCTGGGTGCGGTGGCTCACACCTGTAATCCCAGCCCTTTGGGAGGCCAAAGTGGGTGGATCACCTGAGGTCAGCCTGACCAACATGGTGAAACTCCATCTCTACTAGAAATACAAAAATTAGGCATGGTGGCACAGGCCTGTAATCCCAGCTACTCGGGAGGCTGAGGCAGGAGAATTGCTTGAACCCAGGAGGCAGAGGTTGCAGTGAGCCAAGATGGTGTCATTGCACTCCAGCCTGGGCAATAGAGTGAGACTCTGTCTCAAAAGAAAAGAAAAGTCCTTATTAAATGTTTTTTCCTAAGAAACTGGATTTGTCAGCCTGTTTCTTTAGCCTCTCAGCTTCCTCCGACTTTGGGGTAGGTTTGCATAGACTTGCCCACCCCGAAACGACACCGACTTTATAAGATGCATTATAGAAAGAATTGAAGGACATACATTAAAATGTAAACAGTGTGTAACTTTGGTTGGTGGATTTAGGGGCTGTATCAGTTTTCTAGGGCTGGTTAATAAATTACCACAAACTGGGTAACTTGGAATTACAGAAATTTATCTCACAATTCTGCAGGCTAGAATTCTGAAATCAGGGTGTTGGCAGGGTCATATTCCCTCTGAAGCCTCCAGGGGAGGATCCTTCCTTGCTTCTTCCTAGCTTTTGGTGGTTTGCAGCAATCCCTGGTGCTCCTTGGTTTGTAGCTGCAGTATTCCATTCTTTGCCTCTGTCATCACCTGGCATTCTGCCTGTGTGCCTGTGTCCAAATTTTCCTCTTCTCATAAGAACGCCAGTAATACTGGATTCAGGGTTCATGTTAATTTGATACATCTGCAATAATCCTATTTCCATTCACAGGTTACTTTCACAGGTTCTGGATGGACATAAATTGTGGGGGAGCACTATTCAACCCTGTACAGGAGTGATGATACTTCCTTCTTCGTATATTTCTATTTCATCCAAGTTTCTTTTTGCAACCTATATGAATTATTTCTATACCAGCAAAAACACACATGAAAAATGCAATCTCCACCACCAGTAAAATTTGTTCTCCTTTGAAAAATACAACAAACTGCATTTGTTGAAGGGGTTAGTGCTGTCCTGGAACATGCAGGTAAGGTTACTTGTGCCAGTCATGGTGACTTTGCTGGGAGCCTCCCTATACTCCCAGCCAAACCGTGTTGAAAGGACAGGGAGGAGTGTTGGGTTGCGGGTGCCTGGGGAAGTGTCTGGACATCTCTGCTCAGGCCAGGGCCAGGGATGTGGGAATGTTCTGTCCTGCTCTGCGGTAGGCTCCTGGCTTCCTTGATATGGGGCTCACCCGGAGAGATTGCATAGGCCCTCTGTGGCAGCACCCCTTCCTGAACCAATACAGGAGGCAACTCAGAAGAACATGGCTGTGATAACTGAAGCCACATGCAGCCTGGCAGGATGAACACTGCCTGGGAATCAGATGCTATTTTCCTGGCCTCTCTCAGGTACTGGGGCCCAGTGGGGAGGTGATTTCTCTCATGACAGACACACCCCAGGCTGTCCTCTATTAGTCACAGCACATGCTTAACTCTGTTTGGTTATGTTCCCCTGACGTTCTGCACGTCCCACCATCCAGCAGTGTGTGTTTACCCCTCCCCACAGCTAGTTGGACTAAACAACATCTCTCGTGCAACACGTTCTAAAGGAGCAGCTGGGAATCAGGTTTAAATCTTGGATTTTCAGCATAACTGAGTTAAAAATCCCTGAGACATCTTTTGTCTATGCGTGCCAGGGAGAGAAAGCAAACAAGAGAGAAAGAAGGAATTCTTAGTGTGTTTGACTTAAAAGCTCGGACGGCTTCTTTCAGAAGGCACTGGTGTGTCAGGCTAATTTTTTAAATGTAAGAGAATCCTGTTTGGGGCTTTCAGTGGGTAGATTTAGCTATTAAGAAACAAAAACACCACTGGTTTTTTTTTAAGTGGGGGAGGGTGGGCTTCTCCAAACAACAGTTCCTAGTCAAACTCTTGTAGACTGTCAATTTCAAGCTCAGTCCCACCTCACTGAGAGACACAGGCTTTCATTCTTTTCCTACACAGCTATTTAACCCTTTACTAGGGTAAAGGATAGTTATAGGATAAGAAAAAAAAAAAATCTCCTTTTTAAAACAGGATCCATCTGTTATCAAAAGATCCCACTTCCTGATGGACACCTAACCACCATTTACTGGGGGATCCCTGGGGGGGCCACTGTACTAAGTGCTTTGCATATATTATCTATTCCGTTCCCCCAGCACCACTGTTATCCCCATTTCACAGAAGAGGAAACAGAGTCAGAGAAACTGAGTAATTTGCCCTAAACTGTAGTCATTGGCTACTCGAGCCTAGGTCTGAGCAACTACAAAGCCTGGAATCTTGACCAATTCATTGAGCTGCTCCAAAAGAGGGCAACACCTGTGAAAGGGTCCTGCACAGAGGCAGAGAATAGTAGACATTCATAGATATAAGGTGGATATGGTTTCCATTTCCACCTTTACCATTTACTTGCTGCGTTGAATTCAATGACTCAGTTAATTTTCAGAATTGTAGGTGACCCACTTGTAGAGCATGGATGGTTCCCTGTCCTCAAGGGTTCTACTATCATCTGGTGTTTCCCCCTCAGGCACCAACCAGAATGCCATATTTTAGGGAGGGTAAGGATTGAAAGAAGAACCTGCAAAGCATGGTCGCCAGCAGCATCATGCTCAGGACAGCCCTGGTCTGGAAACCCTGGCCAGCCATGGCATTCCAGAGGCACCCAGCCCGCCCCAGGATGGGGTTAGAGCAGAGGGGTCTTGGGGAGCTTGCTCCATTCTCTGTTGTGACCGAAGATTGTGGGTGTACAAGCGTAGCCTCACCCGAGACATGCTCTCCAGGCCCATCCCTTTTATACCTTTATCATAGCACTTAACCTGCAAGGTTGTAATTATTTTTAATTTGAATATTCAGAAAAGTACAAATGAAAAAATAATGATTACTCATATTCCAGCAACCCACAATTAGCCAGTGTTGACATATTTGCTTCTAGTTTTATTTTATATCTATTCCTTAAAATAAAAAACTGCATGATATATAAGTACATTGTTCTTTGAAACAATTATTACAATATGAGAATAAGCTAAATTCCTATGACTACCATTTCAAATCTGAATTCCTCTCCTTCCATTCAAAGACAGCTTTAAGTTTGGTGTGTATTTTTCCAGCACATATATATATATATATATATATATATATATGGGATTTTTTGTGTGTATGTACATTTTCTTTCTATAAATGGCATCATGCTGCATGTATCATTTTGCAACTTGCTGTTTTTCATTCAATATACTTTTGAGATTTTGATACACGTAGATGCAGCTTATCCCTTTTAATAGCTCTACTAGTACTCCACTGTATGAACATACCACATTTATAGATAAGTGCATTTGAATTTTCCATTTTTTCCTATTATGAACTATGCTAAAATAGACATCACTCATACTCAGGACCACCACACTGCACAGTTCCAGAAAGCTCCATTCACTTCTATGAACGTGTCTTCTGGAGTTGTACAGCAAGCCTGCTCTGCTGTGCTTGGCAGCCCCTGCCTGTATCTCCTCCATTTATTCTATTAACAAGATTTATTCAGTGCCTACTGAATTCCAGTGCTCTGCTTGTATTAATGTATTTAGACCTCTGAGATGTCCTAAAAAGTAAGTCGTTTTCACCATTTTTATTTTCCAAAACAAGAAGGTGAGGACAGATGGGGGTACTCACTTGGCTAAGATCACACGGTCTGTACATTGCAGAGCCAGCATCAGAACCTGCACAGCCTGGTTCCCAAGTCTGGGTGCTGAACCGTCATACTAAGTCTTCCTCATGTTTCACTGTCTACTTAGTTAATATCTCCCACTCATCTGTAACCCTGAGAGCAGGGACCACGGGGAGCCACTTATTTTGCGTCACTGGTGCCCAAATAGTGCCTGATCTCCATGCCAGGCTCAATAACGTTCTGTCAGTCACTTTACTCATGACTGCAAGCTCCTTTCCTAATCAACGTTTCCTCTCCCCCTTCCCCATGTATCTCTTTCCCTTCATAAGCACCCACCTCGTCTCCCTCTCCACGACATTCCAACCCCTGAGCAAGGCTTTGAAAAAGTGACATAGGCACATCACAGATGTGCCGTTGGCTCTAATTTGTGAAAGAACATCTTACCGAGGGGCAAAGGAGGACTTGGAATTTTTTCCTGCCCCCAGGAGGCCCAGACTTGCAACCCTGTAGGTCTAGAACTTAAGCGGAGGTCCTGCTATGTTCACACATTTAGTAGAGAATGACTTCTAATTCCGTCATTCAGCTGTCAGGCACGTAGGCCACTTCCTTTTATAAAGCTGGTTGTCGTAACTAAACAGGTGCAGATTTGAGGAAATGCAGACCGACTGGAATGATAAGTCCCACTGCATGTGAGATTAGGTTGATAGAGGACTCGAGTCCCACCCGCCCTTTACTGTCTTTAGTCTCCCCAGTCCGCCCTGGGCACCACCCGCCGAGGCTGGGCTCTCGCAGCTACATCTCCATCTATCTTCATGACAGCTGCGGGGGCCGGGGGCAACTAAGTCGGGACAAAAGTGAGCGAGCGAGTGTGTGGTTCAAAGAAAGGAAACGCAAGGGACAAGGAGAAGGTCGAGTTCCGGCTGAGGAAGAATCACGGGCCGGGCTCGATCTTGCCCGTCACCCTCGCGCCCCTACTTCCGGGCGGGCAGGCACCGATGGGGACTCCGCCGAGGGAAGGCGAGCCCCACGCCCACGTGGCTTTCGAGGGGGACAACCTGGGGCGTGGGGACACTCCAGGGCACAGGGCACCCGCGAGTGGAACCACCTAGGCGCCCCCTCCCGGGGCCGGTACGTGCGGGCTGCCGGCGCTGCGCGCGGGAGCCCTCCCTCGGCCCGGGGCTGCGCTGGAACGTGCTGACTCACGCTAGCGCTACGTGAGCTGCGAGCCTGCCGGGCGGGGCTCGCTGTCCAGCCCCGGCCGCCGCCCGCCGCCCGCCGCAGTTACCGACTACCTTCGGGGCGGCCGCGGGCGCAGGCACAGTGCGTGTGGCTAGGTGTCCGCCGCGGCGCGCCCTGGCGGGACTTCACCCCGCGCCCCGCCGCGCGCTCGCCAAGGCTGCCCGCCGGGCATTTTTGATCATTTCGATCGTCCCTCCGGCTCGAAAGCTGCAGCAGAGCTGGGATCTTGCATCCGAAGCGAGGGCACCAGCCGGTATCTGCTAAGCAGGAGCGGCCAGAATCGCGTTAGGGCGGCCTTGGGCAGGACGCTTCGGTTTGGCCTCTCTTTGGCTCCTGGGGGAGCCTGCGGAGGCCCAGGGCCGGTCTCTGGCTCTGCACTTGATGGCCTCCTATCTAGGGGAAGGGCCAGTTAGTATCCCACCCGCTCCCTCGCCATTGTAGCTCAGTTCATCCCCAAAGACCCCGTGGAGTGGCAAGGGCAGGCATCATCCAATCCATTTGGCAGAGGACATCAAAGCTGAGGTTTAGGTATTCATCTGTTGACAATGATGAGGATGTTTCATCGTAACTTTTCTATCTAGAACTTAGCTCTCAGTTTATCAGTTCTAGTGCTAACGTGGCCTGTTTTAGCGGTGTCTCCCATTCTGTGTTCTCTGGAAAGACAAGTTAAAGGGGAGAGTTTGTATTAACAGGTGTCACGTCTTCCCACTCTCGCCATATCCCTGTACCTTCTGGTAGATTTAAACGGACACAACTGTGCTTATAAAACCAATAACTCGCCAGTCTTCCTCAGGTCCATTCAAGACCATTTGAGTGGGTCCTTGGGTGCCATGGACAGAAATCTTGTGGGGACATGGATGAGGGGGGCCTCCAGCCCCTGAGGACTGTCAAGGCCAGGGCCTTGGGGAAGGGCAGCCGAGCTTCACATTGTCCCCACTTAGCCACTTGTCAGGGTTGCTGTGAGGCTCCAGATGAAAATACATGGAGTTTCCTTAACTACCGTGGCCCACAGAAATGACACATGAGATTCTTTTCCTTGGTCGTAGGATACTGGGGGCGGGGTCAGTGAGAGGCACTGTCCATCTCAGAAAAATCTGTATCACTCTTGTTTGCTCATCTTGAGGAAGCCATGGAGAGCACAGTTTCTATGGAGTCAGCAGAAACAAAAATGAGATTAATTCATATGTAAATTCTGCCTTTAGATACAGAGACCTAAGTTATAGGATCTTGACTGTATACACAGTTAAGCCATTTGTAGAGTTTTCCCTATTTGGGGGTAGTTTTTGTTCTGATTTTTTTTTTCAGAGGGGAGGTTTGCCAAATTCTTTCTAGATTATAAAATTAATACAAACTCTCATAAAAGTGAATACAGTAAAATATAAAGAAGAAAAAAAAATCCCGTAATACAACATTCATACACCAATAAAATGTTAGCATTTGAGGTATATTTCTTTCGAAGTATTTCATTTCGTTTTATTTTATTTTATTTTTGAGACAGGGTCTTGCTTTGTTGCCCAGGCTGGAATGCAGTGGTGTGATTACAGCTCACTGTAGCCCTGACCTCCTGGGCTCAAGTCATCCTCTCACCTCAGCCTCCAGAGTAGCTGGGACTACAGGTGCATATCATCATGCTCAGCTAACTTTTGTATTTTTTGTAGAGACAGGGTGTCTCCATGTTAGCCAGACCTGTAGCTGGGACTACAGGTGCATATCACCATGCCCAGCTCATTTTTGTATTTTTTGTAGAGACAGGGTTTCACCACGTTAGCCAGCCAGTCTCAAACTCCTGGACTCAAGCAATCTGCCTGCCTTGGCCTCCCAAAGAGCTGGGATTACAGATGTGAGCCACCATGATCAGCAACCAAGTATTTTAAAAGTTTATTTTATATAATGTCTAATATAATTGAGGCCACATTCTATGTCTTGAAAATATTATTTGCCTTGCTTAATATTATATCATACACATTTCCCATGTCATTAAACCTTTTATAGTCAATTTATGAATGTATTATGTATTTTTTAAGCAATTCCCTTACTGTTGGAAATTTAGGTTGTCTCTGTTTTTTGGCTTAAGCAATACTCCAATGAATATATTTGTGTATAAATATTTGACCAGCTTATTATCTCCTTAACATAAGCTTCCTAAAGTGAAATTTTTAGGTTGAATAATATAAACATTTTCATGACAAGATCACATTACTTGGTGGCAATTTCCATGAAGACAGGAACTATCTCTGCCTGCTTTACTGCTGTATTACCAGTGTCCAGCATGGAGATGGTTCTTAGTGTGCATGTTTTGTTTGTTTGTTTGTTTTTTGAGACGGAGTCTCACCCTGTTGCCCAGGCTGGAGTGCAGTGGCGAGATCTCAGCTCACTGCAACCTCCGCTTCCTGGGTTCAAGAGATTTTCCTGCCTCAGCCTCCCGAGTAGCTGGGATTACAGGCTCGTACAACCATGCCTGGCCAATGTTTTTTGTATTTTTAGTAGAGGTGGGATTTCACCATGTTGGCCAGGCTGGTCACAAACTCCTGATCTGAAGTGATCTGCCCGCCTGGGCCTCCCAAAGTGCTGGGATTACAGGTGTGAACCACCATGCCCAGCCTTAATGTGCATTGTTGAATGAGTGAAGAAAACAAGGAAGAAATTTCCCTTCTTGCTTAGGAATATCAAAACTAAAGACTGTGTTTTATCCCAGCTGGTTCTAACCTGCTAAAGCTGACCATTAACTTTAAGGAACCCCCCCGGGCCCCACCCACACACAGGACCTGATTGAAAACTCTTTCCTGACCAAAGACAGTGACACTTGTTTAAATGACTGACTGTCTAGAATGCTAGTTGTCAATGCTTAATTAGAATAATCATCAGGCACTTCTCTCCAGCACTTAAAAAGCAACCCCTGACATTTCCCTAACAGGGATACATTGCAAATTTCTGTTTTGGTTTGTGTTCCCTTGCCTGGTAAATTAGTAGACTCAGCTGTGATGAAACAACAACAATGACAACAACAACAACAAAACTCTAGTCTTATTCTTTGACAAATGACTATTGCCAAAATGAAATACATAAAAGTTGTAGCAATCTACAGTTCTACCATCAGTTTATATCTCACTGCTCTTTTGGTGCAATGTGTCTTAACCTTTGTTATTTAATGGATTAAAATGTGGGATAATTTTTTGCCTATTAAATGAGGTAGACTGACCTTTTTTTTTTTGAGACAGAGTTTTACTCTCGTTGCCCAGGCTGGAGTGCGATGGTACAATCTCGGCTCACCACAATCTCTGCCCCCTGGGTTCAAGTGATTCTCCTGCCTCAGCCTCCCAAATAGCTGGGATTACAGGCACACACCACCACACTCAGCTAATTTTGTATTTTCAGTAGAGACGGGGTTTCTCCATGTTGGTCAGGCTAGTCTCAAACTCCCGACCTCAGGTGATCCGCCCGCCTCGGCCTCCCAAAGTGCTGAGATTACAGGAGTGAGCCACTGCGCCCAGCTGACTGAACTTTTAAATATAAATGTGATGATTTACATTTTTTCTTATCTATTGAGATCTTAGCGATTTTCTTATTAGTCTGTATGACCCTTTTATACACTAAGAATATTGCAGAGTAAATTCTTCATAATACTTTTAAAGTGAATCCCTGCCAGGAAGATCTTCCTGCAACACATAATTTTGATGTATTAAATTTTTGAAGCAATTGTGCATTTAAATTACTGCTGGAGGTGTTCTAAGATGGAACGGGTAGTTTCTAGCTACTGGAAATATCTAAGTAGAGACTGTTTGATCCCTTGGGAGGGATTGAAACATATGATGAGAGGTTGGACCAGTGCTCTTTCGGTTCCCTTACAACCTTGAGATTTTGTGATTCCATAACCTGTCCAAAAATAAAAGGCAATAAGGTTTTTTTTTGCGGGGGGGTGGGGTGGTAATTTTCTTTCTATTAATACTCTGTAAGATTGACAGGCTCCTACAGAAGTCTAACAACTAAGAGAACCAAAGGATGATTTTCTGAAGCTACTGCCTTTATTTACACTTTTAAAAAGCCCAGGGTGGTTGAAGAGTGTGAATGTGCTTTGCCTTGCAGCTGTGTCCTGGCCCTTTAGAATTTGTTATCAAAACAAAACATGCATTTCCACTGGAAGTTTTTAGAACATTGATTTTGCAAACTTTTTCTAATTTCACTTTTGGTTTCTTCTGTGTAGTAAAATCTGTAAACTTATATTTTGCATATTTATTCTTTGTCAAGTATCTGTTGTGTAGATTATTACATATTTACATACACACAGCAATGCATACTTGTACACAAAAACCATGTATACTCTATTTTATGGATAATTTAAGGGATTTTTTTTCAAGTGACTGCTTTCAGTTATGTGCTAACTTTGGAAACTACCACCAACATAAAAATCTGCTCCACTGAGGTATCCACCTAGATTTTTATTGTGGAAGTGCTTAATTCCTGTGTCTTGACACTTAGCATAAATGACATAGAGCTCATTTTACATCTATTGTGTAATGTGAGAGCTATCTGTGTTCTGGCAGCTCCTGTATTTCCGTTATTGGAATGTTCATTGTTCATTTGTAACTGCATATTTAATCTTTAGTCTCCTATATAGGCTACAAGTTTTGGGGGGCCATGGGGAGCAAGGGGACCTGATCCTCTGGTATCCCCAGAGTTTAGTGCTTGGCATTCTATAAAATCTCTGTTGAATTGAATTGAATGTAATAAATTACATGTAAAAACTAGATAGGAAAAAGTGCAAGAGGCTGTGGACTTAGTGTGAGGTCAGAAAGCTGGCTGAAAAACTAAATGATCTGAGCACCTCCTAGAAGCTGGGCACTTAGCTGGCCTATCACATGCCTTATCTTACTGAATCCTCACAACTTTGTTTTGAGAGTTTTTGTTTCTGTTTTGTTTTTATAGAAGAGGAATCCATGGTTCAGAAGGGTCAATGAACTTAGTCAACTGGTAAATGGTAGGACTGGGAGTTGCTCTGAGTTTATGGTGGCTTGAAAATCCAGGCTCTTTTCTCTTGAGTAGGATGCCTGCAGTATGTAGTCTAGTCTTGACTGGGGCAGAGTTGGGGAGGGAAGATGTGGCTTTAGGAAAGGACCTGGCTCCATCAACTTAGCTGAATTTTGTCTTTGTAATCGCTCCTCTCCACACCCTTTCCACTTCTCCATGCCCTCAGCTTTACTCCCTTCACCCCGTCAAGAGTCCAGTGCTCTCATGATGCCTCCCCTCCTTACAGTGCGAGCTTCTGACCTTCTTTTCTAAACAAGCCTCAAACTCTGTCCTCCCCATCCAGCTATAGTCCTTAGTATTCTACTTCTATTTAATCTAATAAACTCTTCTGGGGAGAAAAATGGGAAATTGTTGTAATGTTTCCCATCCTTCTCATGTGCTTTTTTCTTTTCTTTTCTTTTTCTTTTTCTTTCTTTCTTTCTTTCTTTTTTTTTTTTTTTGAGACAGAATCTTGCTCTGTCACCCAGACTGGAGTGCAGTGGCACAATCTCAGTTCAAGTAATTCTTGTGTCTCAGCCTCCCAAGTAGCTGGGATTACAGGCATGCACCACCAAGCCTGGCTAATTTATGTATTTTTAGTAGAGATGGGGTTTCACCATGTTGCCCAGACTGGTCTTGAACTCTTGGCCTCAAGTAATCCACCAGCCTCAGCCTCCCAAAGTGCTAGGAAATCAGGCTTGAGCCACCGTGCCTGACCTCACGTGCTCTTTTTAAATACAGATGCTGGTTGCAGGACTTTTAAGTTTGCTGGGGGAGCATTTGGGCAACAGGATAATTTGTCTCTTCAAATAAAATCATAGCAGGCAGCTACTTACTATCAAGGCACAAATGACTCTCAGATCTCAGGGACGATAATAAGGGCTAGCATTTCATTCATTGAATACATTCACGTGAAGGGCTACTGTGTGCTGGTGACTGTTCTAGGTGCTTTGTGTATATTAATTCGGTTAAATCCTTCTAATATCTCAATGACGTAGGTACTAATGTTGCTCATACAGTTGGTGAGGGGAGAATTGGGGCTGGGAAAGGGGCTAAGATAAAAAGGGAAGCTTTCAACAGTGGCTTAGGAATTTGACTGGAGATGAAACAAAAAATCAGGTTAGCCAGTGAACTGTTTCTAAATCCATTAAATAAAGACCTAGTTTAGACTAATGAGAGTAAGGAAGAATTTGCGTGAGTGCTTGCGCCAAGCGGGCAGCTGCCAATTGTTGAAGCAGGGCCTGCTCAAGTGTGTGCCCCAAGGAGCAGGAGGACCACTGGAGGGATCTGCTGCTCTGTGGTTCATTACAGGTAGTTTATTATTGGGTGGAACTGGCCGGAAGCTCAGCCAGCCAGGAGGGAGTGCAGAAGAGGAGTCTGCCAAGGGATATTGTGGGGGAAGATTCCAGGCTGGGAGAGTGAGCCAGGTGGAGGGAGGAAATGAGCTTTTCCTGTTGGGTGGATTCCATCCACATGGAAATCCAAGTATGGGTCTCTGAGAGTGGGAGGGTTGCAGGAGAGGGCCTGGTTTTGACTGGGAATCCCAAAGGCAGGGCTGCTCCTAAAGTTAGTGGGTGTGGATTCCTGGGAAGTCTCCTCATCATTACAAAGCATTTACTGTGTTCTAAGCTGTGTTAATTCTCATGAAGGAGTGTTTCTGGAAATGAAATTTAGAAGATGTGAGAGAATCATTTTCTGGGTGAGTGGCTGAAGCAGGCAGCATACTATGATCAACAAGGTGATCAACTGTCCTGATTTGCCTGGGACTGTCCTAACTTTTGCAATAAAATTCAGTCCCCCCTTCAGAGTACCCAGGACTTGGCTCATATGCCAGATCCCTGTAAAGGCCTTTCCTGACCATTATCTGAGATACTATCCTACCCTGTCCCCAGTGCTCACATCCTGTTCCCTTCAGAAGTACTTTCTCCATAACACTTATCCTTCCTTGCAGTCATCTTGCTTATTTGTTTATTGTCTCTTATCCAAAACTAGAATATAAGCTCCAGGAAGGCAGGGACTTTGGCTTTTCACTATTGTATTCCCAGGGCTTAGAACAGGGCCAGGCACACAGAAGGTGCTCATTATATGGTTGATGAGTGAGTAATTTTTTGTTTTTTTTTAGTTTCAAGCACTGTGCCCAGCTCTGGATATACAATGGTGAGAAAAATCAGTAATGGTCTTTGTACTCATGAAGCATAGTGGAGGAGAAATACATTAATAACATATTTCCACCTACACAAGTAAAATTACACCTGGGATGAAGGAACGGCTGAAGAAGGGCCTGAAGGAGAGGTGCTGATGCTATGAGAAGATATGATGCTGGGTGGAGTCGGGGCCCCGGGGCCAGTGAAGGCTTGTCTAAGGAAGTAATGATTGAGTTGAGTCTAAAGGTTGAGGAAGAAAAGGCTTTCTAGGAAGCAGGAACTGCACATGCAAATGCCCTGCAGCAGGATGGAGCAGGAGTGTTTGGAATCCACAAGCAGGCCCTGTGGTTGCAGTGCCCAGAGCAAGATGACTCATGACGCTGCGGGGAAAGGCCGAGGGGCAGGCACAGCCAGGCCACTCAGAACCTTGTACATTGGAGACCTTGCTGAAGATTTGGCTGTTTTTCCTAAGAACAGTGAGAAATCACTGAAGGGTTTAAAGTGTGTGTGTGTTGGTTGGGGGTGGTGGGGGGCAATCAGTCTTTGATGTGACTATTCCGTAGACTACCAGGGTTCCTCCATCCAAGTGGCTAAATGGTTAAAATAGTTAATTAGGGAAAGGACAATGAAAATATTAACAATTATAAAAGGTAGCTCTTATAGTCTTAGTTCTCTTTTGTCTGCTGATGGAATAAATGTGGTATTAAAGACAGAAGAGTGGGGAGCAAAATTTATGGCCAAACAGATTTTTGAGGAATCTTTCTAAAAGTTGGTACTCAATAAAGAACATAAACTGCAAAGCCAGTGTATTTAAAGCACTCTTCTAGGCTCTGTGGGCAGAGAAAAAGGAAACCACAAGAATGTTCTTCCCCCTTAGGGAGCTTAGACGTTAAATGAGAGAGCACAGGACAGACCCAGGAACATGTTCAACAAGTACTGCTGCTGAGATACCCAGGCACATGGTAATATACAACCTTCCCTGAGCAAAGTCCATGTCTGAATCATTTCTGTTCCTCCCACAGATGTTAGCCAAGTGCTTTGGCCACAAGATGCGCCAAATGAATGAAGCTGAGCCTGATCACCTCAGGAGAGAAAAGCAATTACTCAGTAGGCAAGTCAGGTCTCTAGTGATGCTTCCATTATAAAAAGTACTTTTAACAGAATGTAAACTCCATGAAGACAGAACTTTGTGTCCATTTTTTGGTTGTTCATTGGTGTGTCTTCAATGCCTAGTACCTTGTCGTTCAATAGTATTTGTTGAGTAAATGAATTTGTTAGCTTAAGTTAGAGCCTTTGGAATGATCAGAGGACTTTGTGAGGAATTGGTTAAGTAAATTAATTTTCCCTCCATATGATGGGGGTACTATTCAGCATGTAGAGCGTGTCCTGGAAGAAGGCTTACTGATGAGGCAGTGTAGCGAAAGAACAGGGCATGGAGGCCAAGTGCCTGCAGCAGAAGCCTGGTTCTACCATTCCCTAGCTATGTGACTTTGGGGAGCTTATTTATTTAATCTCTCTGTAATGCAGTTTCCTCAACTGTAAAATGGGTATAATAGTGCATACCTCCAAAGTCTTTTTTTGTTTTGGGAGGGAGTCTCGCTCTGTCGCCCCAGGCTGGAGTGCAGTGGCGCCATCTCGGATCACTGCAAGCTCTGCCTCCTGGGTTCACACCATTCTCCTGCCTCAGCCTCCCGAGTAGCTGGGACTACAGGCGCCCACCACCACACCCGGCTAATTTTTTTGTCTTTTTAGTAGAGACGGGGTTTCACCATGTTAGCCAAGATGGTCTTGATCTCCTGACCTCGTGATCCGCCCACCTCGGCCTCCCAAAGTGCTGGGATTACAGGCGTGAGCCACCGCGCCCGGCCACATATACTGACTTTTTAAATCCTCACAACAACTCTATGAAGTAGGTATTATCGTGATCCTCATTTTATAGTAAGTGATACATAACAGTAATTTCCTTGAATGTGATGGGTAGAAATTGGAGGGTTTTGAGGAGAGGAGTGACATGATCTAATGTATAGTTTAACACGATCACTGCATCTGCTGTTTGAAAACAGACCGAGGAGAGTGGAAGGGAGTGAGGGCAGAACCAAGGATACCACTTAGGAAACTCCAGCAAGAATCTAGGTGAGATTTCATGTTGTCTTGACTCAGGGCAGTAGTTGGTGATGCAAAAACAGTCGAATTTACATTATCTTTTGAAGATAGAACTCAAAGTTGGTGATGGAATGGAAGGATGGGAGGTATGAAAGAGATGAGTCATGAATGACTCTATGATTTTGGATCCAATCAACCAGAAGGATGAAATTGCCATGAGCTAAACTAGGAAAGACTGCAGGCGAGCAGGTTTAGAATGTATAGTTTGAGGTGCATATTTGGCACCCAAGTTGAGATGATGAATAGGCTGGTAGAAGTATGAGCTTGGAATTCAGAGAATCCTGGGCTGGAGATGTGAATGTGGGAGTCATCAGCCTACAGATGATATTAAAACCCATGCGACTGGATAAGATCACCAGTGGAGCAAGGAGAGAAGGAAAGCAGAAGTCCAAGGGTTGAGCCCAATATTCAGAGGTTGGGGAGAGGAGAGGAACCAGCAAAGAGACTGAGGAGGACCAGGCGGTGAGACTAAAGGAAACTAGGAGCATGTGAGATACTGGAGGCCACAGAAGAAAAGACTTCTAGTGTTTCGTGTGCTTTTAAATCTATTCTTGGCAATGACTTTAGCAATTGCTCCCATGTCCATGTCAGTGATATCACAGGTGAAGGAACTGATGCTCACAGAAGTAGGCCCAAAAGGCAGAGTTTGTAGCAGCTATTGAAATGGGGCCCACATCTCCCCCTCCGTGTCCAGTGCTCTTTCACTGCACCACAACAGCCTCTGGTTGGAAGAAGGAGACTTGCCTAAGGCTATTATGTTTATACAAAATTATTCCCCCACCCCCAAAATTGTCTGTTTTAAACTAGACGTTCAACTTGGCTGCCTTGGTACAAAAAGCTATTTGATATTCAAGTAAGAGTGCTATAAAAGCAGACCAAAAAGGAAATAGGCTAGGCAACGTCATTGCCGACAGCTGAAAGATATGATAGAATTAGCAGCATCTGCTTAGGAAGTGCCTGACCTCACAAAGGTTGACAGGAATAATTTTGAGCCTGTGTTTGGAGCCACAGAGGATTAGGGGAGTGTGTGTGTGTGTGTGTGTGTGTGTGTGTGAGAGAGAGAGAGAGAACGATGGAGAGAATGTGAGAGCATGAGCAAAATCACTCACTGACCTTTGGCTTGGTAAACTGTTTCTTGGGTTGCCTGGCCCCTGGTAAAGTCTTCAGGACTCTGCAGGGAAAATCCTGAGGTCAGGCAGATGAGAGGCGACTGTGATGACCCCATGATGGAGAAAGAGTGCAGGGGCAGTGATACATTCTGTGCTTGGTCCCCTGATCCTTATCGACAGGAGGGTGCCATGGGGAAAGCCACTCAGAAATGGAAATGCTCTTTACCTACTCTGTCTTCTCTCCCTGCCTTCTTCTACCCAACAGCGGCATGAACTTGGAACTGTGAAAACAAAACTGAGTTAGACAAATCTCAGTGAGGAATTCCTTAGGATGGCATTGAAATGTCTGTAAGCACTGTGGTGCCAATAGGATGAATAGAAAAATAAATTGGAATCCCAGCCCTTTGGAAGGTCGAGGCAGGTGGATCACCTGAGGTCAGGAGTTCGAGACCAGCCTGACCCACGTGGTGAAACCCCATCTCTATTAAAAATACAAAATTAGCTGGGCATGGTGGCGCATACTTGTAATCCCAGCTACTCAGGAGGCTGAGGCATGAAAATTGCTTTAAGCTGGGAGGCGGAGGTTGCAGTTAGCCAAGATTGCGCCGCTGCACTCCAGTCTGGGCAACAAGAGCGAAACTCTGTCTTAAAAAAAAGGAAAAAGAAAGAAAAATCAGAACAGAATGGAGCAGCAAATATTATACATTAGTTGAAATCAACCAAGTGGTGATTTGGGAGAAAAGCATCAGGATGGGAGGAAGGCTATGAGACAAGGCAACTCAGAAACAGGCCTGAACACGACAGCGGGATAGAGGCAGGGATGTGAGATTGGTAGCAAACCTAATATAGCTGAGATGGAACCCACAAAATTGCTTGGGAAGGTAACCCAAGAGTGTTTAAAATGACGTGATTGTTTCCTTATGGGGTAAGCATTTTTAATCCTGCAAAAATTTAGAAAAAAATGAAGAAATGTTTAAGAGAATCAAATTCATAATATTTTTGTTATACACATTTGGTTTTTTAAGTATTTGTAATATTTAAGGGAAACTGACCCATTAGAATAACAATCATCCTTTTGATGCCAAACAAAATATGTAATTAAGAAATTGATTTAGTTTTCTAATTTTAAATTAAAAGACATTCTAAAATTGCGATCAGTATTGGGATTCTTGAGAGAATATGGTTTTTCACATTTTAAAGCTTAATTTGTTAGAGCTATAAGAAGTTTTTAGACAACTGACATGAGAGAAATAAAATATATTAAATATATAAATGATATAAAATATTTGAATGAGTTTTATAAACTAAATTTATAAATGGGACCTAACATTTAATTAAAAAGCCCTCTTAAAAGTGATTGTTGGCCGGGCACTGTGGCTAACGCCTGTAATCCCAACACTTTGGGAGGCCGAGGAGGGTGGATCACCTGAGATCAGGAGTTTGAGACCAGCCTGGCCAACATGGTGAAACCCCATCTCTACCAAAAATACAAAATTAGCCAGGCATGGCTGTGGGCACCTGTAATCCTAGCTACTCCAGAGGCTGAGGCAGGAGAATTGCTTAGAACCTGGGAAGTGGAGATTGCAGTGAGTCGAGATCGTGCCACTGTACTCCAGCCTGGGCAACAGAGGGAGACCCTGTCTCAAAAAAAAAAAAAAAAAAAAAAAAAAAGTGATTGTTAACAATTGTTATATTTATAAAGAGTAATAATATTTCTATATTAAACTTAAAATCCTAAGGCAGAACCTAAGATTTTAAATTAGTAATTTACATAGATTGAAGATTAAGTTTTAAAAATTAAAGTAGCTCTTAATAATCTTTACTGGGCAAAAAAGGGTCCTTGAGATTGGATATGGTTTGGATGTTTGTCCCCTCCAGATCTCATGTTGAAATGTGATCCCAGTGTTAGAGGTAGGGCCTGGAGGGAGGTGTGTGATCCCTCATGAATGGCTTGGTGCCCTCCCCATGGTATTGAGAGTGTTCCCAGTCTGTGAGTTCACAGGAGAGCTGATTGTTTAAAACAGCCTGGCACCTTCTCCTCTCTCTCTTGCTACCTCTCATCACATAACACGTCTTCTCTTCCGCCATGTTGGAAGCTTCCTGAGGCCTCACCAGAAGCATATGCTTGTGCCGTGCTTCCTGTACAGTCTGCAGAACTGTGAGCCAAATAAATCTCTTTTCATTATAAATTACGCAGTCCCAGGTATTCCTTAACAGCAATGCAAAACAGACTAACACAATTACCCGCCCCCCCTCAACCCCGCACACAAAAAAATCTTGTTACTCTATCAAGGGCACCTGGGCAGCCCCTGGGCATCTTTTACTCCATATGTCTCAGTGGCTTGTGCTTCCAGGAAGCTTGCTGCTGGGGGACAGCTGGAAGACCAGCACTCCATGGGGGAAGACGAGAGCTATGGGGTTTGGTAGCTGGGGAGGCAAAGGCAGCTCTCCTCTCTTTTTGTTCAGGGGTATGTTGATCCTGTGCCTTTAAAATTGGGCCAAATGACTGAGAGATACAGAGACAGGTGAGGAAGGAAAAATGAGAATAGACAGGAGAATGAGGAGAAACTCTCGAAAACATCAAAGGAACCACAGATGGCGGAAGTTGTGAGCACGCCTGCAGAAGAGGACGAGTCCTTTAGCATGAAACCAGCATAGTGACTGCCTTATTTTGTAGATAAGGAAAAGACACAAAGAAGTTAAATGACTTCGCAAGATTGCATGGCTAGCAGAGTTAGAGATAAGGCTGTGGGTTGTGTACTCTAATAACTCCCAGTTCAGGATTCTTCTTGGAGCACTTCTTTGTCAGGGCAAGTGGCTTTGATGGTGAGAATGAAGTCATAGCACCAGTTGGTGGTTCAGGCTTTACAATTTGGCTGAGGGGACACTGCTGCATTCCAAAGCTTTGGATGAAAGTTGATTAATTTTTAAATACACTCACCTCCCCCTGCAAACTTTGAAGTCTCTCCTGTATTCTGGTTGTGAATCTTCAGCCTTTCAAAGCAACCTAGTTCTAAGGAAACTGTCCTCAGGACTAAGGTCTCTCATTCTTGGAGATGTCTTTGGAGGGACACACCTTAGAGGCTCTCTCTCTCTCTCTCCCCCAGGCCCTGTGCAAAATCCCCAAAATGCTAGCTTGGTAGGTGACTGTAGTTGAGAGGAATGGGCCTGGGAGGAGGTAGGGGCAAGTCAGTATATCCCAGTAAAAGCAAGCTTTCTGCATAAGGCGGGTGTAGAAGATCTGATTCAGCAAGGCTGCCCCTGAAAGTCAAGAAACAAGAAGAGGCACAAGGGAAGAGTCCTTGAATTTCAATCTCTAGCGAGCTCGTGCGTGAAGGAGCTTTGGAGGGATTTCCCTGAGGTGGGCTGAAGGAGTGTGACCAGTGAGTGAACACCCCTAGGGAAGAAGGGCCATGATGCCGTTGAAGGTATGCGAAGTACAGAGACTCCCCCATTTTGTGTGTTCTTCTCATGCCCCTTGTCCTATCTAGTATGTTTATATCTGTTTTGTTTGTTTGTTTTTGTTTTTGAGACAGGGTCCCACTCTGTTGTTCAGGTTGGAGTGCAGTGACACAATCACAGCTCACTGGAACTCCTGCATCCTGGGCTCAAGCAATCCTCCCACCTCAGCCTCCCCAGTAGCTGGGACACAGGTGTGTGCCACGACGCCCAGCTAATTTTTAAAATTTTTTGTAGAGACAGGGTTTTGCCATGTTGCCTAGGCTGGTCTCCAACTCCTGGGCTCGAACTCCTAGGCTCAAGCAATCCACCTGCCTCGGCTTCCCAAAGTACTGGGATTACAGGCATGAGCCACTGCGTCTGGCCTAGTATGTTTATATCTGGGCAGGTTTGTGCAATATCGCAATAACCCCTCACAGGAAAGAGAATAGATAACAGTATTGCCACTTTAAAATTGAGGAATCTAAAGTCCAAAAAGGATAAGAATCAGCCAAGTATAAAAAAACTAGGAAGTAGCAGGGCCTGATTTCTGGACTCAGATCCACTATTGTTTATTTTTTTCTTCTGCTGTTCTTAGTCTTCCTTTTCATTTTAAAAGCTTTATTAATTTTCTTGTTTTTCACAGAGTTAATATATGTATTAAAAAATAGAATAGGCTGGGCGCAGTGGCTCATGCCTGTAATTCCAGCTCTTTGGGAGGCCGAGGCGGGTGGATTGCTTGAGGTTAGGAGTTCGAGTCCTAACTAGCCTGGCCAACATGGTGAAACCCCATCTCTACTAAAAGTACAAAAATTAGCCGGGCGTGGTGGTGGGTGCCTGTAATCCCAGCTACTAGGGAGGCTGAGGTAGGAGAATCGCTTGAACCCAGGAGGCAGAGGTTGCAGTGAGCTGAGATCCCGCCACCGCACTGCAGCCTGGGAGACAGACCAAGACTCCATCTCGGGGAAAAAAAAAGGAATAAAATAAATATACATTAAAAAAAAAATCATAATTCTATCACTTAGAGGTAGTCATTGTTAACACCTTGGTATATGTTATTTTAGATATTTTTCTATGTATGTAATAGGTAAAAATGTGGTTTCATACAACTTATAATTTTGGTAACATGCTTTCTTTTTTTTTTTTGCATTGGTTCAAAGAGAAAAAAAAAAAACCGATCTTCTCAACTATACCCTTAACAGTTATAACAATATATGTACATAGTTTAAAAAGTCAAAACAGTCCAGTGCAGTAACTCACACCTGCAATCACAGCACTTTGGGAGGCTGAGGCAAGAGGATTGCTTGAGCCCAGGAGTTTGCAACCAACCCAGGCAATGTAGTGAGACACAGTCTTTATAAAAAATCAAAATATTAGCTAAGTATGGTGGTACACACCATAGTCCCAGCCACTTGGGAGGCTGAGGCAGGAGAATCACTTAAAGGCCTGGGAGGCGGAGGCTGAAGTGGGTCATGATTGCACTACTGCACTCCAGCCTGAGCGACAGAGAGAAACTTTCTCTTGAGAGAAAGAAAAAGAAAAAGTCAAAACAGCACTACAAATGTTACATCAAGAAACATTTGCCGTGGCTACCCTGCTTCATACCTGATTCTGTACCCCTGAGGCAACTGCTTCCAAATCCAAAAACCTTCTAAACAACATGCTTATGCTGCTATTTCTTGATTTTGCAGGTTTGGATATTATGCACTAACTTTCTGCTAAGGCAGATGAGGAGTTAGTTTTCTTGTGTTTGCATCCCCCTTTCTGTCACTCTCCCCTTCCTCCCTTGCCCCAGATATGGTTATAGCACTGTTTTATGATGTGGATGAAACCAATATTTCAGTGGTCACATTTCTGTAAGTATGTGACGATCATTCACGCTGAGCCATGTACTGTGCTAAGATTACTTGTTCTCTCTTATGTAACTCTTTACCTCTGGAATGAATAATTGATTTATTTTTGTTTTAATTGGCTTAGTTGGTTGGTTTTGCATGCAAAGCTCCCTGACAGAACTGTGCATCACATCCTGATCCATGCGCAAACATTATTCCCTCTTTCACTGAGACAGCCCTCCTAAAGGCCCCTGTCCTGCCCGTATTTGGGAGAGGTGGTTCTCCAGGGCCACCGTGTTCTCCTTGCCATCATTCTGGAATTCCTTTCTCCTGCTCTCCTGGGTTGGATGCCCTGTGTTCTGGCACCTGTGTCTTCCTATGTCTTGGTTGACTTTCTCCAGTTTGCTGCACACATCCCTTTTAGTGGATGAAGAGATAAAAGTTGGTTTTGTTTCCAGATCAACATAAATTAACAAATGGAATTCATCTCATGTGGGATCCACCAATTCCCATTTTAATTTGTAGACTCAGGATTATGGTCAGATTTGTTTTTTTCCTCTAGATTCAGTAAGCCTTCTACACTTAAAAACTTCATCTGAAAATCCAAGCTGTGGCCATTGCAGGAAACAATAGCATAAAGTGTGCTCCATTTAAAGAAGAGGATAATTTGAACTAAGAGCCTTCAGTCCACTGAAAAGTGAGCTCTGGAGACTCTGGTGGGCGATGTGCAGATTGTCACTTGTGCTGGCCTCACACAGCTCTTTCTCACACCTCTGCCCTCCATGTGGCCTGTGGGCTGTCAGATGTGGCTCAGAACTTTGTTTGCCACACTTCATTTGAGCACAAAGTATAGGGCTTGGACAGGTGTTGGGGACTTCACGGTGGCTTCTGAAATGGTTTCCCAGAAAGGCAGTGACTCATCACAGGAAACCCTTTTGTTTTCTTTCTGACCTTCCCCCAACTTCCTGCTCCACCTATCTGTGCATGAGTTTTCACATTCCTCAGCAAGAGACAGCAGCTCACCTCTAACTTTAGTCAACAGTGGTGACTGGAGACAGTTCTGGGAGTAAGACAAGGACACCCCTTCTGACAGTAATGTCCATGAGGGTACTAGGTTTTTTCTCCATGTCTTGGCATCTCCCCTTTGAGGCATGTGTCAGTTTCCATTCCATGACCCTTAGAGAATCCCTTTTCCAACGTCCTTAATCAGAGTAGATTGGAACATTATAAAAGACACAGGTTTGGCTGGGCACGGTGGCTCACGCCTATAATCCCAGCACTTTGGGAGGCTGAGGCAGGAGGATCGTGAGATCAGGAGATCAAGACCATCCTGGCCAACATGGTGAAACCCCATCTCTACTAAAAATACAAAAATTTATTTGTATTTTTGTGTGGTGTGGTGGTGTGTGTCTGTAGTCCCAGCTACTTGGGAGGCTGAGGCAGGAGAATCGCTTGAACCTGGGAGGTAAAGGTTGCAGTGAGCCGAGATAGCGCCACTGCACTCCAGCCTGGGGACTCCTCCGTCAAAACAAAACAAAACAAAAAACCTCCACAGGTTTGCCCTCTTAGCCCTTGCTTTAATGTGGGATTACTTTTGCACAACACAACTCTTTTTCTAGAAAATATACATCACTATATATTGAGTAACCGATATTCAATATTTTTGGATTGATGTGAGCTAACTGGAGAGGAGGTTTGTAGTTGCTGACCCACTGTGCTTCAGACATAGCCAAGAAGTTCGAGGCTAGCCTGGGCAACATAGTGAGACCTCATCTATACAAAAAATAAAAAACATTAGCTGGGTGTGGTGGGACACGCCTATAGTCCCAGCCAGTTGGGAGGCTGAGGTTGGAGAATCTCAGCTGAGGTCTTCAATAGATATATATTGGCATGAATTATACAATTCAAATTCCTGTATGTTAAAAGGGATCTTAAAGATCATCCAGTGCTCCTTTTCCATTTGGAAGACAAGGATCCTGAGGTCTAAAGAAATTGCTTTCTCATGGCTGCCCAGCCATGTCCTTGGCCTTATTGGTCCTGGCCCTTCTAAGGCTACTACTCACACCTGCCTGTGTGCTGCTCTCCCGTTGAACTCCAGTCCCTCCTGTCTGCACTTCTTCACTCTGCACCTCAGGGTATAGTTCTCAGGCTGCAAAAACCCCTTGGCAAAGTCTTACCCTTCCTTTGCCACTGGCTTCCCTGAAGCCCCCTCCCTGGTTCTAGGCTTCTCTCTAGACTGCAGGCAAATTCAGATTGGTGATTTTGGTTTCCTTCTGCTGAGAATCCATGACTTCCCATGAAGGATATGTTTCAAAATAATTCTTCAAAACTCGAATAGGAAAATGCTCACTAAAGAAATTTTGAAGAAGACACAAAAAGGTGATGTTTAGCTTTTCTGGTATTTCTTTGGGCATCTCTCCACTAGATCCCCTTCCTCCTAAGCAATAGGTTGTTTGTATTTTTTTATTATAATCCTCACCTTACTCATTCAATTTTGTGTCCTGCTATTTTCCCTTTGTGCTCTTTTAGTGTAACTTTATGACAGATGGATTGGGAACAAACACACTTTTTAAAAGGAAACTTCTGTAGACTACTGCCACCTATTTATAAAAATAGGTTCTAGGCTGGGTGTGTCTGTAATCCCAGCACTTTAGGAGGCCAAGGCAGGAGGATCACTTGAGGCCAGGAGTTCAAGCCTAGCCTGGGCAACATAGGGAGACTCCATCTCTATAGACAAAAATTTTAAAATATTAGCTAGGAGTGGTGGCACACACCTGTGGTCCCAACTACTCAGGAGGCTGAGGTGGGAGGATCACTTGAATCTGGGAGGTCAAAGCTGCAGTGAGCTGTGATCACGCCACTGCACCCTAGCCTGGGCGACAGAGTGAGACCTTGTCTTAAAAAAAGAAAAAAACAAAAAAAAGGAAAATAGGTTTCTTTACTTTTTGGTAGTGCAAACAACAATGTGCACATTCAAGGCTAGTGTTTGGAGACAGGAGCCATGCTCCATATGCCCCTACATCTTCCAGTCTTCCCCACCGCTCCTTTGGGGGAGTTGGGGGTTGCATTCTCTGTTATTGCCAATGGGGCCTGTGTTTTCTAATAGTCTGTGAGTCAGAATCCTTCCTCTGTCACCATATCCATATTCAATCCTGTCTTCTAGTCTCCATGATGGGAACTTGAGAGCCTCGGCACCATCTTGACCTGTCTGTCATCTCTTTGATCTCTCATTTACTGTCAGTCTGTTGTAAAACTCTGCAGCCTTGATACCTGCATACCCCATAACTCTGTGAAAGCAGGAACCGAGTCTTCCCATAAGCCTTAGATCTGTCTCTTTATCCCCAGTGTGATGTCAAGCATAGAGAAGACACTGATACATGTATGGTGACTGAATGAATGAATGCACGAATGAGTGATATAATTGCAGTGCAGAGTAGTCTTCCCTTCTAGTGATTCCAAAAGCAAAATCAAAACTGGAATAGTAACATTCTCTTCAGTGCATTTACTACCACAAGTGCAGAAACAAACAATAGGAAACTGAGAATCAGAATGGGTTGAGATTTACCTTGGATGCAAATGATGGTTTCTGGTTTCTCAAGCCTCTTTCTCTCTCCTCACAGCCCACGGTCCCTGGGTATTACAAAACTCTATTTATCATTAAAGAATATTAAATGGCTATTATTTCTTTAATTAACTGTCCTTAATTTTGAGACCAAAGGAAAGGTTTATTTCCCAAGATAGCAGCAGCAAGCTCTGCTCTAAGGGAAAGCCCACATTTTTTATAAACTTTCCTTAACACCTCAAAATTTTAGTCCCAGGGTAACCTTGCTTGAGATGTAAAATTGCTATAAGTGAAAAACTACTTACTCAGCAATATAAAAGAATGAACAATTGATACATACCACAACATGAATGATTCTCAAAATAATTATGTTGAATTAAAGAAGCCAGACCCCCCCATCCTCAAAAAGCATATATACTGCATGTTTCCATTTATATAAAATTATAGAAAATGCAAACAAATATATAATGAAAGAAAGGAGGTCAGTGCTTATCTTGTGGGTAGGGAAGGAAGAGCAGGGAGGCAGGGATGATAAAGGGGCACTGGGAAACTTTTTGGTGGTGATGGATGTGCCGGTGATGGTTGATTGTTGTGATGGTTTTGTAGGTGTGTGCCTGTGTCAACGCATATTAAATTTTATATTGTAAACACATGAAGTGTATTGGATGCCAATTATATGTCAATAAAGCTATTTTAAAAATTGCTTCTGGCGGAATAGAGTCTTAGTTTAGGCTGCTATATCAAACCACTATGGACTGGGTAGCTTCAATAACAGAAATTTATCTCTCACAATTCTGGAGGCTCAGAAGTCAGCAGATCCAGTGTCTAGTGAGGGCCCTCTTTCTGGATTAGAAATAGCCATCTTCTCTTTGTATCCCCACATGGCAGAAACCAGAGAGAGAGCATCTCTGTCATGTCTTTTCTTATAAGGGCTCTAATCCCATTCAAGAGGGCTCCACCATAATGATATAAAAACTTCTGGAGGCCCCACCTCCAAATACCATGACATTGGGGATTTAGGTTTCAACTTATAAATTTGGTGAGGGAGACACAAATATTCAGTCCATAGTAGAGTCCTGCCTCTCACCCTATATGTCCTACCTCATTTTCCAGCTTCCCGCCACTAAAGGGTGATCATCCCCAATTTTGTTCATCAAGTACAATTGGTCTTTTGCCATGGTAGACACTGAGATTTAATTGCTTCCTCTGGAAGTACAGAAACTATTTTAACCGGGCTACTGTTCCCTCCTGGTTAATTCCCTGAGCCTCCTGAGTGCTGCAGACAAGTTTGTCCTCTTTTTCTATTTCACACCCTTTTAAGGGTTGCCTCCCTCACAGTCCAGTGGCATGTTTTGGATAGACAGCAGCCGATTGGGCACCTGTATTACTGTCTCTCTGGGCCATGACTCACCAGCCCCAATGATAACAATCCTTAGACCTTTGACATGTTTTCAGGATGCCTTTCAAAATACCTATTGGTTCCACAAAGGAAGCCCTGAGACAGTGAGTGACCTACCAGTGTTTGCCTCTTCTTCTCTTATGTATTTCTTTCATTACTCTCCAAGGTGCTTTAATATTAGGTAGTTCCAGATCAGCAGTAAGAAATGCAAACAAATACCCTCCTCAGAAGTTCAGCATTATTTTACTGTCTTTGAAATATTTTCAGAACTTAAGGGAGAATCAGGAATGAGTCCCTGGAATTATATAGATGTGGGACATCATTGACCAGCTGAGGTAATGACTGTTCTTCCATCTTGCAGAAACAACAGGTCAAGGCTCTGAGTGGTTAAGTAAATAGCTAAGACCTTGAGCTAGAGCAGGGAGACTCAAACCCGTGCTGGTTTGTGGACAAGGGAAGAAATGGAGAGCAATTGTTTAGAAACGTTCATAGCAATATGATGGAATAGTTTTATGACATAATAACAAAAAAGTTGAGCTTGTATTTTATATGCCTGTTATTTTTAACTCTTTTCTAATAATTCATTTTTGTTTATTTTACAAAATTGAGGATTCATAGTAGATTGGAAATTTTAGAAAAAATCAGCGGGCCCTTTATCACAGATTTCTTGAGAAGCACTCAACTAATTTCATGGTCTCTGCAGGGCAGTTCTGGGTGCCTTCCTTCCAATGAAGATCATGAGTACCTTCCTTCCAATGGAGATGATGGGTGAACTGTGGGGAGATGGAGACAGTGCCAGGGAGGAGGATGTCCCCTTCATCTCTGGTTCCTTTTCCTTTTCCTCCACATGCATCCCTGGAGAAGCACTCCACCAATAGCAAGCAGAGTTGAGACTAGAATAGAGGAGAATGCAGTTAGAGAAGGGCTTGGAAATGGCAAGGTTGGCAGGAAAAGCTTTGCGGTTATCACCTAGCATGCTGACTTAGGCAAATGCCCTGTACTCTGGACCTCAGGAGCAGGTGGAGGAAGCAGCTGAGAAATATCTCACTAGTTTGGAATGAAGCTGGAATTGTGAGTTCCACTATGTTTAAGACGCTCGTATAACCTAAGAGGAGGGAAAAAAAAAGGCTGCCTGTCATCACCCTGTAGTGTGAGGCTAGACATCGACATATTCCGACGGAGTCACTGATCAGAGGAACTTCCCTTTAAAAACATGGAGGGATCAGCACACTGCACAGGTACATTGTAGTGAAAAGAGGTGGGATCAGAAAAGGGCTGAGCCTAAGATGGCCTCATTATCTGTCTTAAAATGGGGAGATCCAAGCAGCTGAAAGGCATCAGGAAGATGTCACCATCTCATTTCACAGCTGTCTCTGCTGGTCCCTGTTTGCTTTTGTTTCAGTAAATCGTAGTGTGAAGTAATGTTCATGTTCCCAGGGGACATGGAACAGCCTACTGTCCTGCTTGCCTTTGAAGCAGTTAGCTGACAACACCTTCAGTATCACATCTTCTGGAGAGGTGGCAGAAAGAGATGACACCTTCCTTTTGTTGACTTTCATGCATGATTATATGTCTGGACACTCTTACTGACATCAATGTGCTTGTTGACTGGGAGGACAGGATCAGGTTGAGTGGGTTCAGGCTTTTTACTATGAGAAAAGCTTTTGCTCTTTACTTCGGGAAATGAAGGAAACACCCAGCCCTCTTGCTTTTTTGTTAAATTAGAGGGTGACTTCTGCATTGTAAACTGCCCTGGAATATATCTTGGTTTTGACTTGGGTAATGATGCACACATGCCTCAGTGTGCCTGCCCTGTGGCCTTATTATTATTTAGTCTGACATGTTGGGATTTGGGAGAGGGTTGAGATTAGAGCTTAGGGCTCATGTTGGTTAGCACCATCATGGGAGGAAGGGCCTGCAGCATGGTGAGCTACAGTCAAAGAGAAGCAGAATTGGAAACTCAGCTACCTTTCCCTCTTGTGCTAAACCCAAGTTTGTGACAATGCAGTCAGAATTAGTTACTTTCGGGGAGGATTTGCAATATCTGGACCCAACTGCAGTAGCAGTAAAGAGATTGACAAAGGAGGGCAAGCATAACATGTAAACTATTCCCAATGAATGGTTTAGAAACTCGTAAAGCCAAACTGGCACTTTCTAGGGATGAAGTGACGGACCTACCGCGACTAGGGAGACCAGGCTGTGGTTCTAGGTGTTTAGCTCTCCCAGTTTGTCTGTCCTGAAATAGCCTGAAACAAAATTCAACCCAGTGTCACTGCTCCCCAAAATTTACAATCTTATCGGCTAACAAGACTGGCCCAGCATGAAACAATGGTAATAAGTGCAGATTGTGGCCAAGATGACAGGTAATAGAGTTGTGTCAAAATACACGGGCTGATGTGCGTCAGAGGAGACAGGGAAGGCTCCTGGGAAAGTTGGACTTGAATTGGCACTGAGTCGTTCCCTCGTTTGGATTCAGATGGGGTTTGAGTCCTAGATTCACCAGGACTTACTCTGAGCAAGTATATAAGATCTCTGAACATCAGCATTCTCATCTACAAGATGGGGAAAATAGTAACAATGTCCTAGGCTTTTTGCGAGCATTAAATGACATAAAGTACCTAGCGATTAAGTGGTCAGTAATGTTAGATCATCCATTACTTCCATGGCTACAAAGAATTCCCTCTTTCTGGGACTGGCTCACGAATCTGGCCACAACATTCAAATTTGTAAGGCTGCTATTTCTGCCTGGGGTGAGGTGCCTGGGTGGTGGTGGGAGTGGGGAGTGGTATAAACAAACCATGAGCTGCTTTTCCTAACTATGTACCCAGTTCCCCTAACTGAATTACAAGTGTCTCTTTTTTTTTTTGGAGACAGACTCTCACTCTGTCACCCAGGCTGGAGTGCAATGGCGTGATCTTGGTTTACTACAACCTCTGCCTCCCAGGTTCAAGTGATTCTCCTGCCTCAGCCTCCCAAGTAGCTGGGATTACAGGTGCCCACCACCACACCCGACTAATTTTAGTATCACAAGTGTCTCTTAAACTAGAAAATCTAAGGCATAGCTTGCATTAAGAGGGACATTTTGTCCAAGTACTCACTTGGCTAAAAAGACCAGTTTTCATCACAAAGCTGATATCACATTTTTGAGCTGCTTGGCTTCCCTTCCTAGCCTCTCCTAATTTGTAAACATTTCTCAATTTTACTATACACAAAATAGGAAGTTATGAAATCCCAGCTCTGAGCTTGAGTGCTGTTCATTCTGGAAAAGTAGGCCTAGGAATCGGATGATTTTAAACTAATTTTAATCAGTAAGAACTTGGTCATGAACCGAGAAGAAATATAGCATAATGGTTAGGAGCAGGGACTCTGGGTTCAGACCACCTGGACTTGCTTCCTGGCTCTGTCACTTGCTATCTGCATGACTTTGGGTAAGGTATTTACTCTCTGTGCCTTAGTTTACTCATCTGTTAAATGGGAAAATAATGGTACACATCTCATAGGGTGGTTGTGATGAGTAAATTAGTCAACATATATGTAAAGTGCTTAGAGCAGTAAGTGGCTGATGTAAGTCCTAAATATGTGTTAGCCATCATTAATATCATTATGTCCTGGTGAAAAGGGGAGAGGGAAGGTTTAAGGCCCTGATGGATGCGGTCCCCCTAAACGAGAGGGCACTAAGAGAGCCAGCACCAGCTGGGCCTGGCAACAGTGGGAGGCAGGGAAAAGAATACTCTTAGGAAGGTATGGCCCAACTGCCAGATCCTACTGAGAGAGCCCAGGTTGAATCATTGACAGGAATCTGCCAGCAGAGAGCCCCTTTAGAATTTGACTGTCTCCATTCCAGAATTCTGGGCTTCCTGGGACATAGCCTCTCTGCCAGCCTGCCCAAAACCTTTTTCAGTAAGGATGACACACTTAGACAGGGCTGACTCAGTAACAGGCCCTTTGTTCTGTCTCCTGGACCTCTGGGTGCCACTGTCTGTACATGTCCAGCTTGGCAGGCAGCTGGCATCCTAAGGATTCAGGTCGTTATCAGCTGGACACTGACTAAACAGAGCCCCTCCCAGCCTCGTGATGTGTGAGGCAGTGCACGTAGGCCTGCATACCTCATATCTCTGCCCGGGCAATTACAACCCAACCACCCTGCCCCATTCCAAGGCAGCTGGAGCCAGCTAGGGCACAGTGTTTGGGGCAGAAGCCAGGTATTTTTCCTCCTTTTATCCTTTTTGATTCCGTAGGCATTTTCTTCTAAGCTCGGGATCTAACTGCAATGTCCCACATGGGAAAACAAACCTGAGAGGCAGGAACTAGGCCGTGTCGGCTCATGATGCTGCCTTTTGCTGCTCTGAAATGGAGCCAAAAAAAGGCGCAGCCTCTGTCCTCCAGGACAGAAAAGCTAGAAGCAGTGTGTCCTTTCCCTAGCCGCTGTTTGCCTTGTGAGCATGTTGCATATACCCGCACATTAGTGGTGCACTGTCTAGTCTGATGTTCAGATCTATATTTAAATACTACTGTGGGATTCAGAGTCCAAGTGTGTAAAGTGCAAGCCTGGGCTTGGCCAGGCATCAAGGTTTGCGGCCTACCCAGTGGGTCCTTAAAGCTGGCCTCTTGCATCAGAAGTGATCCCATGCACTTCTGATGACAGTTTGTGACAACTCCCTCTGGTTTGGGAAATCTCCCTGTGCATGTTCTCTTATCTCAGCCGAGAGGACCACGTGTGAATATTAACAAGTGGTACCATTTATTGGACGCTTGCTCTGCACCAGACAGTATGCTGAAGGTGCTTTCTATAACAATTTCCTGTACCCATCTCTCATCCCCAGTGCTTCAATGGAGGTAGTGGATCAGTTCTGCTTTACAGATGAGGACACTGAGATGCAGTGACATTAGGTAACTTAAGGTCACCCAAGTAGGAAGTGGTAAGGTCAATATATATATATTTTTTGAGACAGAATCTCGCTGTGTCTCCCAGGCTGGAGTGCAGTGGGGGGTGCTCTGGGCTCACTGCAACCTCCACCTTCCAGGTTTAAGCGATTCTCCTGCCTCAGTAGGAATAGCTGGGATTATAGGCGTGAGCCACCATGCCTAGCTGATTTTTGTATTTTTATTAGAGACGGGGTTCACCATGTTGGTCAGGCTGGTCTCAAACTCCTGGCCTCAGGTGATCTGCCTGACTTGGCCTCCCAAAGTTCTGGGATTACAGGCATGAGCCACCGCACCAGGCTGGACCAGTATTTGGACAGTTTGATCCAGAGCATGTTCTGCAGCATCTCTCTGCTTGTGTCTCTCCAACAATTAGACCAATGCCTGGGAATTATCATCCTCATTGTCATCATTTTTATCAGCCAGCAGGTGCCAGAAGCTTCTATGTGGTGGACGCATTTGGCTAATTTGCTGTGCCCTTGGTGATAGGGAGAATAACACACAAAAAATTGAGTTATTTCCTTACTGATTTCTATTAGTTTGATTCAACAAATATTTAGTGAGCATTTGCATTGTGCAAGGCAGAACTAGCAAAGAGGGCTGCTACAAGGTAATTGCTTTCAAAGAGCTGGCACTCTAGAAAGAGAAATTGTCTTTCCAAATTCCCAAGATGGCCCACAAGGCCATCCTCTTCAGTCTCTTAAGGGCCGTCCTCTTCAGTCACATTGCTCTGCATTCCCCTCCTTTGTCTGAAGCCTCCTCCAAGTCCTTTTGTTTGGGGAGCTCCCTACTAGCCCAGGGCCTTGCACATTCTGTTCATCAGTCTGAAATACTCCACACCTTTGCCTGGTTAACTCCTCATCCTTCAGGGGATTCTCTCCCACTCCCATAGAATAGGTCAGGTTCTCCCCTCTCATCTCATCAAAGGTCCCTCTACTTTTAATTTTTGCAATTATTTGATGAATCTGTTACTGATGAGGGCACAGATGCTTTTGTTGTTCACCCCTGCATTCCCAGCACATAATAGGTGTTTGCTAAATATTCTTAAGGGAATGAAGATTACAAATTATTTATTCAAGCATAAACTGGGGCATGTTAGTCCCCAGTCCCCCAAGAAGCAGACATCAAGACAGGATCAAACATGGCAGGATTTTAGTAGTGTGAAAATCTATGAGAAAGTGGCAAGGGACCTAGAGGAAGCTAAGACAGTCGTCACACTGTAAGTCTGATCCTAGAGTGAAGAAAGGAAGGTTGAGTGGAGTGTTGTCTGTTTTTTTTTTCTTGAGACGAAGTCTCACTCTGTCGCCCAGGCTGCAGTTTAGTGGAGTGATGTCAGCTTATTGCAACCTCTGCCTTCCAGGAACAAGTGATTCTTCTGCCTCAGCCTCCTGAGTAGCTGGGACTACAGACAAACACCACCATACCTGGCTAATTTTTGTATTTTTAGTAGAGATGGGGTTTTGTCATGTTGGCTAGGCTGGTCTCGAACTCCTGAGCTCAGTTGATCTGCCCGCCTCAGCCTCCCAAAGTGCTGGGATTACAGGCATGAGCCACCGCACCCAGCCTGGGTGGAGTGCTTTATACCTTCCTCTGCAGTCTGAGGAAAGTTTGGCAAGGCCGTGGAGGACTTTAGGCCAGACAAAGTCAACTGAAGGTTGGGAGCCCATAGGAGGTGGCCCTGGGCTTTTGGAGCTCAGCACCTGAGGCGCTCTGTTAATTATGCACTCCTTGTGGATGGAAGGCTGGGGGCTCATTCTCCTGGCTGCCATGTGGGGGTTCTGAGAGGCGAGAGGAGGTGGCTTCTGGTGTATAGAAGGAGAAAAATTACCAAAGACATGTCTTCCGTAAAAAGGTAGGACATCTTACTTTTGAGGCTTAGTAAGTATTTGTCGAACATGTAGCATTCTTTGACACTGTGGAAGAGACTATAGGTTTGAGTACACATGGGCTCACTTCAAAAAACTTATGAGCTAATTAAGAGACAAAGTAAACTCACATACACGCTCCTGAATCTCAGTTTTCTCGTTTCTGAAAAGGAGATAACACCACTTACCTCGTGTGACATGTGACAGATCCAGTAACTTCTGTGAATAGGGTAGGTGCTCAACAAATAAGATTTGAATATGAGTTTAAAAAAATAATAATGCATTGGCCTCTCCACCTTTTCAGTTTTTCTAGTCACTTCAACAGGGTCGACACCTTTTAAAGTAACTTTTGGGTTAGGAAGTGTGTTTTCCTTGTAATTACTCTAATCAGTAGTCCTCTGAGGCTTTTTGAAAAAAGATCATTTCAAGTAGAAGAACCACAGTTTAAATATGTGATCAGCACTAAGGGAAGATTTAGTATCAAGTTGCCACATTTAAGGAACTCTTTGGAGCAAAGCTTAGTAGTGTGTGCTTGGCACAGCGAACTTCCGGGGGGTTGGTTTCTGAACCCTCAGCCCTGGGGGAGTGTTCAGGTTGTCCTCTGTGCTGGCACAGTCATTGGGACATTGCTTAGTTGCCATCCTTCCCATAGATGAAGGTGGTGGATCCCTGAGGGAAATGCAGATTTAATGTGGGGTGGGCCTCCTCCCTTTTCTCAATGCCAAAAAGGGGGTGTGGTTCTGCCCCTGTCCTTCCCACCTCCCCACACACCCCTGTTATTATATATTATGCTTTGGATACACTTGCCCCTGAAGTTAATCTTATCCTGATCTCACCTGTCTCATTGGGCAGTCTTTTTCTAGGAATTGGTTTTCATTCAACAACTATTTCCCAAGCAATTAACTAGTAGATGTAGGTATTGTGCCTCCTCCCTCAGTCCAGGGGGAGGACTGGCTAGAGCATAAAATGTATATGTGAGATGTAAATAGCTCTAAAGAATAAAGCCTATTAAAATATGTATTATGTATTACAAAGTATCACGGGAATGAAGAGGAAACAGGTTTTCCAGGGTAAGGAGGCAGCATTTGATCTAGGACTAATGTTAATAGTCAGAAAAAGGGATGAGGAAGTAGCTTTAGCAAGGGTAGGGTGTGTTTGCCATTTTATACCTTAGACAAGTAATTTGTAAGGGCTGGAAGACAGGGAAGGACCCAAGGACAGATGAGAATAGCAAAATGGGGTTGCAGGTAAACCATAGCTGCCCTTGAAAAACTTGTTTAGGAGCATTATAGGTCAAGAAGAGCCACTGATGTTTGATAAGTAGGAGGCAATGTTTGAGCTATTTAGGAAACAGTGTCTGGGTGAGACAGAGTGACTGGTGCCAGAATGGTGCAGTCATTTAGGCGGGAGAGAGAATTGTTTCCGTAGAAATGAAAATAAGAGGCAGATATGAGAGAGTGGGTATCGGAGTGGAGAAGGTGGCTTTGAAGGTGACACAAGGCTTCAAGCCCCTGTGTGGACAGGGAGGGATACCACGGAGAGGGGGAGCCCAGAAGAGGGGCTGCTAGGCTGGGAATGGTGATCCCTATGTAGATCACATTGCATTTGAGGGGCTTGCAGGATGTATATCTGCACCTGACCAACAGGCACTGGAAATTCAGATCTGGAGCTCAAGTATGTGGTAAAGCTAAAGACAAAGATTTGGGAGTTGTCATCCCAGGGATACTAGAAGAAATGGCAAGTTGTTTAGTTTCCTTAACCACCTAAAGAAAGGCTTGGTTTCTGGTTGCATGGGTGACAGCAGGTGGATGAGTGTTTTCTGGTGCTTAGATGACCAGTCCTGATTCTCCCAACACAGTCCTTGGATCTTTGAGATTCCAAGAAAGGGACACATTGGTTCCGTCCTCTTTCACTTAGCCCAGCTTTGTCTCTTCTCCCTCAGTTGTCCAGCTTCTAATTCAGCAAACAACAGCTGGAAAACATGAGGGCTGACTCAACAGCTGTGTGTTGGGAATCAAAAGGCATCCAGGATGAAGATACCATCTGGCTACAGCTGCTGCCAAAATGAGTGTGTGTGAGTGTGGGTGTGTGGGTGTGTGTGTCCATATGTGAGTATGACATAGGACGGAGTGGCTGAAAATTTATTGCAAACTGTTTTTAAACATGGTAAATTAAATATTCTTTAAAAATAGTTGAATGCTGGCTGGGCACAGTGGCTCACGCCTGTAATCCCAGCACTTTGTGAGGCGGAGGTGGGCAGATCACGAGGACAGGAGATTGAGACCATCCTGGCCAACATGGTGAAACCCTGTCTCTACTAAAAATACACAAATTAGGTGGGTGTGGTGGTGCATGCCTGTAATCCCAGCTACTCGGGAAGCGGAGGCAGGAGAAGCAGTTGAACCTGGGAGGCGGAGATTGCAGTGAGCAGAGATTGCGCCACTGCACTCCAGCGTGGGCGACAGAGCGAGACGCTGTCTCAAAAAAAAAAAAAGTTTGAATGCTGTCTCAAAGATTATTTCATTTTATATTTCATTCAAAATCTTGGTGATTAGAAAATCGGAAATCTAGCATGCAAGTTCTGATTGCAGGTGACCACCCTTTGTACACTCACTGTAGCCTGACCCTGCACTGGCAGTGGAGTATGCTCAGAGACTCAACTTGGCTAGAAGCTGCCTCCTTTTTTCAAGGAGAGGTACAAGGATCTAAGAATATATGAAAAGATTAAAAGTTCAAGAAAAGGCTTTTGTCCCCAATCCCAGTTAAAGAGAGGCCTCTTCCTGGAAAGTGATTAGGGATTTGTGTGGGTGGTTTTGTTCCCCGCCAAACAAGTCTCGAGCTAGGTAATCTGTTTCTAATCATAATTTGGATTACCCGTCAAACTAACCAAATGTTTGTTTGTCTAAAGAGGCCAATCCTCAGGCAAAGAGAAGCTTGACAAACCTCCACCAAGGAACTGGGAAAGTTGTTCCCCCACCTCCCCAACCCCACCTCCCAGTAGGATCATTCCAAGGTCAGCAGGCTACAACCGCTGCCTCCTTGTGCCGGAAAGCGCAGAAAGTAACTGCTTTCTTTGCACAGCGTTCTGGCTTCTTCAGTTTGGGGCTGTCCCTTCTCGAACCAAACAAATTGCCATCCCCTTCCCAGCCCCTCCCCACCCCCTGGAACATTTGGCAGTGTTTGCGGACTTTTGGTTGTCACCATTGGGGTAACAGGAGTGTGTTATCAGCATCTAGAAGGTAGAAGCCAGGGATGCTGCTAAACATCCTGCAATGCACAGGGCAGCCTCCATAACAAACAATTAGCCAGGCCCAAATGTCGATTGTACCCATAGTAGAGACAGCTTTAACTAAAACCTGCCCTCACTCGTATTTGTTCCTAAACAGAGAGTAAATAAGCCTTCCAGTAGGCAGATGTTGGTAAAGCAGCAATCTGGGGGCGGGGGGTGGGGGGGGGTGGGGGGGGGCGGGGGGTGGGGGGGGCGGGGATGGGGGGGAAGCCCCTAATTTGTAGCCTTAGCCAATTTCCCTGATTAAACACTCTCACCATGTTTGATATCAATATCATGTTCTTAACATGGAGTTGGAAAGAGTTGCATTGAATAGGCTCTCGCTAGCTACTACACACCAGCTCCAGATATTCACCTGGGCCCATGGATTCTCAAATCTTAGTAAGAACAAACAAAGCCAGCACGCTCCCATAAATGAATGTGGGTGTCCGTGTCATGCTGAGCCATATTGGAACCTCAGACAAAAGGAAAAATCAGTGATATTGAGCCTGTCTTCATTGAACATTTTGATAGTTTGTTCATCATGGATTTGTTTACATTAATGTAAAATAATGCATTAAATATTTGTTTTATTTTTATTTCTCCTCTTTTTTGTCCCTTCCTCTATTTTTTTTTTTTAAACAGGGTCCTACCCTGTTGCCCAGGCTGGAGCATAGTGGCACAATTCTACCTTGTTGCATTCTAATTACTGGGCTCAAGCGATCCTCCTGCCTCAGCCTCCTGAGTAGCTAGGACTATAGGTGCACACCATCATGCCTGGCTAATTTTTTATTTTTTGTAGAGATGAGGTCTTGCTATGTTGCCCAGGCTGGTCTTGAACTTTGGCCTCAAGTGATCTTCCCACCTCAGCCTCTCCTCCTCCTTCTCATTCTCTTTCTTTTTCTCCATCTCCTTTTCTTTCTTTTCTTTCCTTCCTTGCCTCCTTGTTTTCTCCTCTTGCCTTCCTTCCTTTATAGTGGAATGGTTAAGCCACCAGACGAAAGGTTTCCATTCAGGCCAGTGCCCACCACCACAAAGCAAAGCAAGGAAGTATGGAATTCATTAGAGTGATTTTCATGCTTCCTGAAGAGAGTTATTGAGGATAGTTGAAATCTCTGCCAATGTCATTTTAAAGGCAGAATGGGAGAGGAGTGGTAACAAATGTTCTGTAGGGTCACGGTTGCTCAATTATCCTTCCATCAAATTAAAACTTTAACTTAAAATTTCAGGGTTTGTCATTAACTGGCTGTGTGTGCAATTCTGGAAGCTCCATTCATAGATTGTGATGTGAATGATGCCCCAGAGTTGTGAGGCAGGTGATCTGGCTTCTTGAAGTCTCTTCAAACTCTACAAATCAAAGCAAATGAAGGAGGATGCCAATCCTGATTTCTTTCTGAGGCAAACCCTGAATGACAGCTGCTTTTCTTTTAAGGAATCCTCACCAGACCTGGAAGGCAACTATGAGAAGCATGTTGTGGCTGTGGCACCCACCGGGCCAAGCATTCAGGACAGATGGCCCGACAAATGCTGTTGCACAAGTGTCCTTCATTAGATCGGCCTGTTATGTTCCTTCATGGTGTCCTGTACTCTCTGAAAGCATGTATCATGACTCTGTAATGATGCAGCTATTTGTCTGATTGTTTATCATTTGTCTGCCCTCAAGAGTATAACTCCCAGAGGACAGGACCCATGTTTATTTTGTTCATTACTGTGTCTCCAGCATGAGCCTGTACACACTAGGTGCTCAATAATGGTTACTAAGATGGATGAATGAAAGAAAAACAGTGAGACATAATGCATGTTCAAATGAGTGGAGAGACACCCAGAAGGCCAAAAGCCTTCTTTTGGCTTCTTAAAACTGAGCCAATGAATAACCCTACAATCGCCTCTAAGTGTACAAGTGAAGGGAAGAGTCATGTGTCTCTCACTTTAAATTAAAAGTTAGAGATGACAGTGCTTAGTGAGGGAGGCATGTCAAAAGCTAAGATAGGCTGAAAGCTAGGTCTCTTGCACCAAACAGTTAGTTAACTTGTGATTGCAAAAGAAAAATTCTGGAAAGAAATTAAAAGTACTACTCCAGTGAACACATAAATTATAAGAAAGTAAAACAGACTTGTTGCTGATATGGAGAAAGTTTGAATGGTCTGGATGAAAGAACAAACCAGTCACAACATTCCCTTAAGCCAAAGCCTAATTGAGAGCAAGGTCCTATTTCTCCCTTCCCTCTGCTCCCCTCCCCTCCCTTCCCCTCCCCTCCCCCTCCCCTTCTTCCCCCTCCCCCTCCCCTTCTTCCCCCTCCCCTTTCTTCCCCCTCCCCCTCCCCTTCTTCCCCCCTCCCTTCTTCCCCCTCCCCCTCCCCTTCTTCCCCCTCCCCTTCTTCCCCCCTCCCCTTCTTCACCCTCCCCTTCTTCCCCCTCACCTCCCTTTCTTCCCTCCTCCTCCCCTCCCCTCCCTTTCTTCCCCCCTTCTTCCCCCTCCCCTTCTTCCCCCTCCCCTCCCCCTCCCCTCCCCCTCCCCTTCTTCCTCCCTCCCCCTCTCCCTCCCCATCCCCTCTTCCCCTTCCCCCTTCCCTCCCCCTCCCCTTCTTCCCCCTTCCCCTCCCTTTCCCCTCCTCCTCCCCTCTCCTCCCCCTCCTCCTCCCCTCTCCTCCCCCTCCTCCTCCCCTCTCCTCCCCCTCCTCTTCCTCCTCTCCTCCCCCTCCCTTCCCCTTCCTCCTCCCCCTCCCCTCCCCCTTCCCCTCCTTTTCTTTTCTTTTCTTTTTTCTTTCACCCAGGCGGGAGTGCAGTGGCTTGATCTTACCCCACTGCAACCTCCACTTCCCCAGCTCAGGCTCAGGTGATCCTCCCATCTCAACCTCTCAAGTAGCAGGGACTACAGGCATGTGCCACCACACCTGGCTAATTTTTGTATTTTTTGTGGAGACAGAGTTTCACCGAATTGCCCAGGCTGGTCTTGAACTGGGCTCAAGCAACCCACCCACCTTGGCCTCCCAAAGTGCTGGGATTACAGGTGTGAGCCACCATGCCCACCTGAAAGTGACTTCTTGATATGGCATGTGCTCCTTATTAAGGTGCTAGAAACATTGTTAAAATGACCACAAAGGATTTAGAGTATTCCATAAGCTTAGTTGATAAAGCAGCAGCAGGGTTTGAGAGGATTAACTCTAATTTTGAAAGAAATTCTGCTGTCGGTAAAATGTTATCAAACAGCATTGCATGCTATAGAAAAACCTTTCATGAAAGGAAGAGTCCATTGTTGTTGCAACTTCATTGTTGTCT
Source organism: Pan paniscus (assembly GCF_029289425.2). Classification (NCBI taxonomy): domain Eukaryota; kingdom Metazoa; phylum Chordata; class Mammalia; order Primates; family Hominidae; genus Pan; species Pan paniscus. Next base: position 35,345,382 of record NC_073264.2, on the reverse strand, counting down.
TATTTTAAGAAATTGCCACAATCACCCCAACCTTTGGCAACCACCAGCCTGATTGGTCAGCACCTATCAACATCGAGGCAAGACCCTCCACCAGCAAAAAGATTATGGCTTGCTGAAGGCTCAGATGATTGTTAACATTTTTGAGCAATAAAGTGTTTTTTAGTTAAAGTATGTACATTGTTTTTTTTAGGCATAATGCTATTGCATTCTTTTTTTTTTTTTTCTTTTGATATGGAGTCTTGTTCTGTTGCCCAGGCTGGAGTGCAGTGGAATGATCTCTGCTCACTGCAACCTCTGTCTCCTGAGTTCAAGTGATTCTTCTGCCTCAGCCTTCTAAGTAGGTGGGATTACAGGTGCCCAGCACCATGCCCAGCTAATTTTTGTATTTTTAGTAGAGATGGGGTTTCACCATGTTGGCCAGACACTATTGCATTCTTAATAGACTACAGTATAGTATAAACATAAATTATATATATATTGGGAAACCAAAATATTTGTGTGACTTACTTTATTGTGATAGTCACTTTATTGCAATGGCTGGAATTGAACAGTATCTCTAAGGTATGCCTGTATAGGTGATGGTTCTTGAGATGTGAAGTGCTTGGATGATGGGTGATATGAAGTCATGGGCCTCAAGGGGGTCATGACCCTTACAGTCTGCCTTGGAATGAAACACAGCTTCTTCCCTTAGGGACCAACTTGAAATGGCCTGAGATTGCCCCTGTGGCCAGGCTGGGCCATTAGGGCTAGATGTTGGAACTGGAGAAAGGACCCTGAGGAGGAAGCCACAGGGAAGAATATTCAGGGAACAGCAGCTCCCAGGTTTCTCCATGGTCTTGTTTTGATTCAGCACTCCAGGTAGGAGAGAAACCAAAGGGAGGTAGCACAAGGTAAGCAAAAGTTAGCTGAAGATGTAGATTGTCCATACTCATTAAGAAAATTTCCTGGCTGAGCATGGTGGCTCATGCCTGTAACCTAGCACTTTGGGAGGCTGAGGCAGGTGGATTACCTGAGGTTAGGAGTTCGAGACAAGCCTGGCCAAAATGGTGAAACCCCGTCTCTACTAAAAATATAAAAATTAGCTGGGTACAGTGGCGGGCACCTGTAATCCCAGCTACTAGGGAGGCTGAGGCAGGAAAATCACTTGAACCCAGGAGGTGGAGGTTGAGCTGAGATTGCGCCATTGCATTCCAGCCTGGGTGATAAGAGTGAAACTCCATCTCAAAAAAAAAAAAAAGAAAAAGAAAAAGAAAATTTCCTAGATTTTGTAGCTCACTCTAATGGGCCAAACATGTTTCATTAATTTAAAAAATAACCCACTTTGAAGAACCAATTTACCCAGTTCTGAAATGCACAGTTCTTTATGGGAGATGCTCAGCACTTCAGGACTACAAAATGGAGTAGGAGATGAGAAAAGCCTGGTTTGGCTAAGAAGTCTCTACTAGTCAGGGTGTGGATGGCTTAGAGAAGAGGGGTTAATATGAGAAGACAGGCAACTTCACAAATGGAAGTAGATTCCCACTCATTCTATTAATGGTGTGCCAGAAAACTTTAGGTCCTTATTGACACTTATGGTGTACAGATGACCTGGGCCCCACCTCTGCTGTGAAGATAGGAGTGAAGAATTTCACGGCCTTGCCACCATTTAAAAAATTTTCTTTGTTTCTCTCTCCCCCTTCCTCTACTCTCTGCATGTGGGTGTACATGTGAGTGTGGGTGTGTGTGTTGGGGAGGTGGCTTAGGAATGATTTCAATGAATATGCTGGTAGTAGTTTGAGGAGTCAGTCATATAATTGTTGTGTTTCTACTTCTAGATTTTAGGAGGAAAACATTCATAGGAGGAGATGATTAATTACTGTTTGAAGAGTGCTTTGAGATCCTCCAATGAAGGGTTTTAGAAGTATGAAACATGTTTCCTGAATGTGTGGTTACAACATGTGATTCTATGTTAGAATGGTGCTAGACTATCAAATAGACCCCTCTCCTATGTCCCTGAATAGGAAAGAACATGCTGACCGGGGAGGAGAGGGGAGGAGAAGAGAAGGGAGAAGGGCTGGAAGGAAAGGGGAGGTGTTGGAGAAAAGACTAGTGTCTTGTGTTAACCTGGAGGAAAGACAGCGTGGGCACCCCGGTGTCTGTGCACAAGTTGCACATCAGTTGCACATCTGAGAGTGAAACAAAGGCTTCCTTTGTTCCCCAACAGTTTGCTCCCTGTGAAGTTTGTTCCCTTCACCTTGCAATCGGAAGTCTGTTGACTTTCGGTGCGGTCTGTTGGTTCAAGCTTTGCCAAAGGAGTTAATAACTACTGTATTGTTGTGGTGGAAGCTACCTTTAATTTTTCAACAGAACTGCGGAATTGTTTTCTCTTGTATTATTAATATTATTGGAATAATAATCATCAACCATTAAAATCTTTATTATTCTCTGCATTTATGGAACTGCTCTTCTTAGAAAGTCCGCCTTTATTTTTCAACAAAGTCTTATTCTGAGAGGAGGTGCTTTCTCTAATATCTAATGTCTAGCTGGAGAGCGGGCACCTCTTACACCAGCAGCAAGCAGTCACCTACCGCAGGAACTCACCGGGAGGCAGCAGCGTGTGCTAGTTAAACCTCAGACTCTGGATCCGGCTTGAATTCCTGATCTGCTGCTCCCACTTACATGACTTTAGACAAGTTATTCACCTCCTCAGAATCACAACTTCCTCATCTGTGAAATAGGGTAGGAATAGTATCTACCTTTCTGTGTTATTGTGAGAATTAAAGGTGTAATTATATATAATGCTTACAATAGGATGTGATACATAAGAAGCCCCAGATAAGTGCTTGCTGCTTCTTCTGTCACCATTATTGCTATCCTCTAAGAAACTATAGGCTGATTTAAAGCAAATTATTATAATTATTTCTGTCATTATTATTAATAAAGCCTCCTAAAGAAACTAAGGTTGATTTAAAGCAAAATGCTGAAGAGGATAGACTTATTTTGGGGGCTCTCCTACTTCTGTTCTTAGTTTCTCTCTTTTTCTTTTAGTTTTTCCAAATTTTTGACAATGTACTCAAGGTTATAGTGATGTGTTTGGGCACAGTGGCTCATGCCTGTAATCCTAGCACTTTGGGAGGCTGAGGCGGGAGGGTGGCTTGAGCCCAGGAGTTTGAGGCCAGCCTGGACAATATAGTGAGACTCCATCTCTCTAAAAAAAAAAAAGAAAAAAAAATGTAGTGATGTGTTAAATATATCCCCTATGAGTGTGACTACTTAAGTCACATATACATACAGGGTTCGATTTATACTTTTAAAGGACACTGGAAGCTTGAATTTTTTTTTCTGGAAAAAAAAAAAAGAAATAGATCCTCTAGACTTCTAGAACTGTGCAACCGAATTTCAGGGAACATCTAGTTCAACTCCACAGTAGGCAAATGATTCATCCTTAGAGACAGGCATGACTGGTTAGTGGCAGAGTGGGCCTAGAATCTTGGGTTAAGTTAGACAACTAAGAGCTATGAACATGTGGCAGCTGGAGTGACTTCTTGTACACCTGTTTCCACTGAATTGCCCTGTGGCAATATGCCAGAAAAGAATCAGACTGTCTGCAAACTGATTATTTTATGCACTGAAGAGGGGTGTTGCTAAGGTTGCCATCCTGATCCTCTTTATGAACACACTTGAGGAGCAGTATTGAAAATAGTTATTGTTTCTGGAACAACTGTTTTTTTCTTTAAATTTTTTCTGTTATTTTAGAAAAGTATTATTAATATTATTTTGATTACCAAATCATAGTTATATACATAACTGGTTTGTTTTCATTGGATGAACACCATGAACTTTTAATCTATTAATGTATCACATCTTTGCATTGGCTACTAGGAAGCTCAAGGACAAATTTACATTCTATGTCTATGGTTAGAAGCTAATAGCTACCACAAATTGCAATTACATATTAGAGCTGAACACCTTGTAGCCAGTTTTCCTGAACTTTGATCTATTAAAAAAGGGAGTTTGGGGGCCCTTTCCATTGCATGCTTTACCTTTTTCATGGATATTCATGGTGTACACATTAATGTCTTAAAGGTTCTGAGAAGTCTGACAGTTTTAAATAAATCAAAAGAGCTTTAAAAATTTTGTTTAGCCTTGTAGTTGTAAAACTTACTTGATTACATAATCTTTAAAAATATTATCTCAGAAATTTCTAGTTTTATATGAAATGCATTTTGGAAAATACAACCTTTCATTAATCTGTAATCAAATCCTGTTTATTATTATTATTATTTTTTGAGATGGAGTTTTGGTCTTGTTGCCCAGGCTGGAGTGCAGTGGCATGATCTCTGCTCATTGCAACCTCCGCCTCCCAGGTTCAAGTGATTCCCCTGCCTCAGCCTCCCGAGTAGCTGGGATTACAGGTGCCCGCCACCACGCCTGGCTAATTTTTTCTGTTTTTAGTAGAGACGGGGCTTCACCATGTTGACCAAGCTGGTCTCAAACTCCTGACCTCAGGTGATCTACCTGCCTCGGCCTCCCAAAGTGCTGGAATTACAGGCGTGAGCCACTGCACCTGGCCAAATCCTGTTTATTAGATTCATGACAGTACAAAGGTTGGCGAACTTGTTTCTTTCTACTTCTGTGCCGCAGGAGAAAGTCTAGGCTGTGTACGTTGGACTAGATAACTGACGAGACCCTTGCTAGCTCTAAAATTTTTGATTCCCAATTTAAAAAATGAAGAAAACTTTTCAAGAATGTCTGTTCCTAGAAGTGGAAATACTAAAATGAATACTAACGTTAGAAATTAAAACATTATCTACCATTTCTGGCACTGTTTATCCATGTCTAATCTAAAAGATTGCTTTAAAAATTATGTTTACAGACACAACCACCAGGAGTGTTTACAAAGACACAAATTTTCTTTGAAAAGCACCAGAGTAAAAAGATGTAAGATTTTCTTGAAACTCTGGTTTGGTATAGAGTTTACAATCCCTCCTTCTTGCTTGATAAAGGCTTGTATAATGAGGTGATGAAACTTCATAGTGTATCTTTGGGAGGCTGTGCAGCTAGATATATTAACTCAAGCATGTGGCCCATTCAGAGGCGACATTGTTCATTCATGGAGAATTTTGCCTGTAAAACCCATTCCTCTCCCTTCTCCATTAAAACTCAGCAAAAAACAACAAGGACCTCCAATACATATCTAATTATGTATGGGATAATAGGTACATACCCCAGCCATATATATATTCCCTGGGCATGAGCCTGAGACTCGCCCCAGATAACACATCCAGCCTCTAGAGTTGTTTGTCGCCTTGACCAGTAGGGCCAGAGCCAAGGGGAAATAGCAAGGCAAGTCACCTGCAAAGAGAAGTGGCAGGCTGCAGGGAGAGAGGACTGGCTTTCACACCTGTTCATGGGTGACATTCAACTTCTTCAGCAGCCTACTGGATGTGTCACCACAATCTCAAGTAGCTCTCATTGCTCTTCTCTTTGTGTATGCCCTTGTGAAGGGTGGGTGGGATTTTGTTGCTTCTCTGGGCCACCTGTCTCGCTGATTTTGTTAGTATGTTGTTTTCTCCCTGTTTGACTTTTATTCATTTAATTCAGATTGAATGCCTACTATGTATCAGGCATTATGTCCCCAAAATGCATATGTTCCCATACTTGCCCTTGAGGAGCCAATGATATAGAAGAGCACATGGACCCTGGAAACAGTTTCCATTCAATGTGACAAAGACTCCAAAAGAGCCGTGTATAGAGAGCAGGGAAGCAGTAATGGAGGTGACATTTGAGTCAGGTCTTAGAGAATGTGTTGGACACTGATTTTTCCATTAATATAATTACTTTTTCTACTTAGTAGCACTAGCCTGCTAGAAAGAGAAGTAGAAGCCAATAACTCGTTAACTCAGGAGACTGACTGACAGAACCTATTAGCTAAAGGCTAGGCTCTTATTTCAAGCAATTCAGCAAATATTCAGGCCTTAATCATTTCAGTTATTGGAGGACAGTGCCATCTGGAAAGTGAACTCTCTGGAACTTACCCTCAAGTTTCCCTGATATAAAGACATTCTAGGAATTTTCTTTGTCTTTGGAAATTCCTAGAATTAGCTTTGCTTTATGTTCAATATAGCTAATTTCCCAGTCTCATGGCAGACACTCAGAAAATGAACAACATGTTTAAATTGTTGCAAAGATGAAAGCAACAAAGATGAAAACAAGGATTATTACTGAAGAACCGGTTTTAATTTAAATTTCTGAAGAAATTTTACAAAGTGCAGGAACACGTGAGGTAAGCTGGCTCCTTGAGTTTGCAGTTCCTTGGAGAGCTGATGCTGAAAGCTCATAGCCTTCCTAGTGCCAGGTGGGATTCTGTGGATTTTTTTCACGTTACTTTTATGAGACAAACCCATGGATGTCAACCATGTGACACAATATCCATGACTTTCCTGGCTGTACAAATAGTTCTCTAATTTGATGCTAATAATAGGGCATCTTTTTTCCTTGGGAAATACTGTTTTTTAGGCTTAACACTTCAGGCACACCCCTCCCCCTGGAAAAAAAAGAAAACAAAAACCCGGTTCAATTTAATAATGATTTTTGTCTGCCTATGTTTATTATATCTGGACCCTGATAGTACATTTATCTTCTGTCATGGAGTTGAGACAGTATCTATTCAGCTGGTTTTCCAGCCCCAAACTTAAGTAGGATCCTTTACCTGCAAAACATGGGGCTGGCCTTGCGTTTGAAAGCAGTACTCATGTTTCAGTTTCCAATTTGAAACTTAGGAACTGCTCTTTCCAGACTTGAAAGTTTTCCTCCTGACCAGCTATTATATACCGCCTCCTGGGACTTTAATACAGATCTGTCATTCCTTCTAGACCTCGAACTCCTTAAGAACAAGGACAATGTCTCACTTATCTTTGTATTCCATAGCTCATTACATAAAGGAGGTCTTTAAGAATTATTTGCAAAATCTGTATTGCATTCTTATCGTAAAAGTTTGTAAACTGGACCATCAAATGTAGATTTCCCTGTGCAAGGAGTGAAAAACAGCAAGTACCATGTATGCAAGTCTCAGAACTTGACTTCTCATAATTATTTTTTAAAACGAAGGCAAACCAGGCTGGGCACGGTGGCTCACACCACGCCCAGCCTGGTTTGCACAGGCAAATAGGGTAAGTAGGTTGCTTAAAGTTGTCTAGAAATTAAGTGATGGTTCAGATTCAAGCCATTTGGCTCTAGATCCACATTCATAATCCCTTTGCCATCTATTCTTAGCTTACCTTGTTCAATTTTCTATCCTGAGTCCCTCTAATAAGTTCACAGCTTCTGTTTTTTCTTTAAAATCGGCACTCATCTCTGATTTATCACCTCTCTTCCGTCCCCCCGCCCCTATTCTCTCCCTCCATTTTCCCTTCTTCTCTCCCTTCTAATTCCATTAGTGATGAGAACCACATTGTGTACCTGAAATTTATATTTCAAGCAGCTTTCTATCAGCAACCAGGAGCTTCCTGTACACTTTGCAACTTTAGAGAACACAATGCAGATGAGAATTATAAATCTCTAAGTGCGCATGTTCTTCCTTTTATGATGGGTTAAAAGACAGTTTAAAAATCACCTCCCATTTTGAGCTTTGAATCTGAGCTGAGAAGGATAGTGAAAGCAATATAAAGAAAAGGAAATCAACTTCAAAACCGGCCCCCCGCTTTTCCCTGTGAGAAGGCCACTACAAATTGTGGAGATGCTTCTCAAATGCAATTAGATTCTGCCGCTGCCTGCCGCGTCTCTCCACATTGCATCACTGTTCTCGAAATCGCTGAAGCCTCTCTTGGGACACTAGATAATCTGAAGAAAGAATAGAGTGTTCAGGCAACACAAGTTCTACAGAGAACTAAGGCACACCGATTTGCATTTCTGGGTCAGCATGATTTCACTTTCATTTAACCCTTGTACTGACCCTTGTTTTCCAACACGTTGGCTCTTTCTGCCGTCTGAGACTGTGTGATGTGCTGAAGCCAAGAAGGTAAGTGTCCCTGGCAACCCGAAGCCTGCAAACCTCTCTCCAAGCCCCTCTTCAAGCTTCCCACCATCATTAAGGTCCTTTCAGTGAGGAATTGGCCAACATTTTAAGTGTCTCTGGATGCAGGTTTTATTCACGTTTAATAAGGTAGTTTTGTGTGTTAATGGAAAATGAAATGAATATTAGAAATCACATATTCAGATATGCTTGTGGCTGCCAGAGTTTTGCATTTCCTGCGTGGTTGTTCATCTTTAATGTAATGAGAACAGTAACGGAGAACAATGGATGTTATATTCTCTTTCTCTCTCTCTCTCTGGTAGGAGTCATGCTGAGAATCCCTTGAAAACCCACAGTGTGTCAGAAAGACAGACATGACATATATTTCTCTCGTCTTATTCACAGTATAATTTCCATTAAAAGGGAGTAAAGACCCCCAACAAGACTTAATTGCTTGCAACTTAACAGGTGTAGGTCATTAGTTGTTTATGTGCAATGAGGTCTACTTGGCTAGAAGAACCTTGTGTAAAAGTAAAGGTGCATTGCAAAATGTAAAGTGCTGGATAAATGCTAGCTATGAACCCAATATTAAAATAATTGAGATGACATGTTGATTAATTATTTGCCCAAAAGAGGTTTACCTCAATCAGTAAGAATAATTTTATTGCTTTTTTTCTTAATTATAAAAGTAATAGCTGGGCGTGGTGTCTCACACCTGTAATCCCAGCACTTTGGGAGGCGGAGGTAGGCAGATCACTTGAGTTCAAGAGTTTGAAACCAGTCTGGCCAACATGGTGAAAGCCGATCTCTACTAAAAATACAAAACAATTAGCCAGGCATGGTGGTGCACGCCTGTAATCTCAGCTACTTGGGAGGCTGAGGCAGGGGAACTGCTAGAACCTGGGAGGTGGAGGTTGCAGTGAGCTGAGATTGCGCCACTGCACTCCAGCCTGGGCGATAGAGCAAGACTCCATCTCAAAAAAAAAAAGAAAGAAAATTAATAGTTGTATGATATGTGAATGACATCTCAACAAAGCTGTTTTTTAAATGAAATTATAGAAAAGACAGGTAAACAATGGGAATAAAATCAAAATCACCAATAATCCCAGTTCCCAGAGATAAACCACCAATAGCATGATTTGTTTTACTATAATTTTCACTGTGTAAATGCAAAACTGAAGTAATGCAATAGTGTTGAAATCTACCTTTCCTTTTCTTTCTTTCTTTCTTTCTTTCTTTCTTTCTTTCTTTCTTTCTTTCTTTCCTTCTTTCTTTCTTTCTTTCTTTCTCTCTCTCTCTCTTTTTTTGAGACATGATCTCACTCTGTCACCCAGGCTAGAGTGCAGTGGCACAATTGTGGCTCACTGCAACCTTGAACTCCTGGGCTTATGCTACCCTCCCACCTCAGCCTCCCAAAGTGCTGAGATTACAGGTGCATGCCACTATGCCTGGCTCCCTTTTCATTTAATGTATTATAAACATTAAATATTCCTCTGCCTCCGCGTAGTGTTCTGCTGTATAAATGTTTTATAACATACTTAAGCAACCCTCTATTTTTGGATATCTAGGCTGTCTCCAAGTTTTTGATAATGTTTTTGATAGCTGTCTAATGAGCATCCTTGTAGCTATATCTTTGAGCATATCTGTGATTATTTCTGAATAAATTTCTAGATATCTAGTCATTGAATCAAAGAATATGCACCCATCTAAGGCTTTAAAACACACATGACTCTGTGTCTCTGTGTGTGTGAGTGTGTGTGTATCACATAGGAAATAAATATTAGAAATCACATATTCAGATATGCTTATGGCTGCCAGAGTTTTGCACTTCCTGGTTGTTGTTCATCCTTAATGTAATGAGAATAGTAATGGGGAACAACGGATGTTATATTCTCTCTCTCTGGTATGAGGTATGCTGGGAATTCCATGAAGACCATTTCTTCATGGTCCATTCCATTTCTTCATTCCATGAAGAACCTTCAGGAACATTCTTCCGTAGATTCTTAATGAAGCTAAACATTGTTTCAAATGATTATTGTCCACTAAATATAAATAAATATAAATATATTTATAATATTTATTATGTATCTAGATAAATACATATACATATATTTGTATATGTTCATATAAATAATACTTATATAATATATGTGTATATATAATAAATTTGAATCAATACCTTTTAGAAGGTATATATGTAGATGTATATATACACACACGCACTCACACTACATTTATACTAGCAGTGTATATCCTTGCACTTATTTTTATATACATTCCCCAACATTAAGTATTTAAAATTTTTCTTTCCAATTGCTCTAGTGAAAAATGACATCTTATACTTGTTATAATTTGTACTCCTTAGATTCTTAATGAAGTTTAATGTTGTTTCAAATGATTATTGGCCATTTCAAAATTATTTATGTCCTTTGACATAATTTTTTTCTTGTTTATCTTTTCATTAATTTGTAAGATTTTAAACAATTGAATATGGCTATTAGTTCTTTGTTATCTTTTTTATTTGAGTTAAACAAAAAACTCCACTGAAATGAAAGTGATGCACATTTTTCTTTAAAAGAAGAGCAATTCAATTTTAACTTTAAAAGAAGTTAAAATCAGTTACAGGTAAACAAAGCATACCCCTGACCGCATACACCTGGTGTGTATATAGGTTTAACTTTGTACATTCCTGAGTTGCTTTCTGGAAAACACTTCCAAATGAAAAGCCAGATACCATCATCTTTACAAGTAACTGTGATGTTATTTTGAGATAAATTATTACTTTAAGTTAAACAAAGGAAAATTACCATTTTTGAGCATTAGCCAATCTTATAATCTCCCTTTCCAAAGAAGCTTAATTCAAACTATTTTTAAAGGTTAGTTTATGTTTTCTTTTAATTCAGCGGCTTCATGGGTGGGGTATTTTTTCTCCATTTTAGCAGTAATCTAAATTGAGACAAACATAGGTCAGAATTTTGAACTCAAAGATAAATAAAAGGAATTCCAAAGACTGAATGATCTGCTAGACTGGCCACTTGAGTAAATTTTGATGTTTGATACCATATTCCTCTTCTCCAGGAGAATGTCATGAACCTGGGAGGCAGAGCTTGCAGTGAGCCAAAATTGTGCTACTGCACTTCAGCCTGGGTGACAGAGTGAGACTCCATCTCAAAAAAAAAAAAAAAAGAATTGTGAAATGTATGTGTAATTTTAAAAAATTATAATAGTAATTACTTCTTTTTAGTCACTGGCAGTAAGTCTCTTATTAACTAATGGAGATAATGATGGCAACTTCTTAACCCAAAAAGTAATTAAACGGCTCTATTAAGTCCCCCTAATCTGGAAGAGGTCTGCTATCTTTACGCAGAGCAACACTGTCACTTGTTTCCAGATTGTGGGGTGAGAGTGAGGATAATTCTTTAAGTGATGAAGTTGGTGTTTCCCATCTGTTGTGCCTCAGACACAGGCCTCCTTCTCTCTACCAATCACAAATATAAAACCTCTGCCCATAGTTTGACCATCTGGATTTCCTGTCATCCCCTGTTTTCACACCTGGAGATTCAGAGCAGTTCTTTGATTGATGTTTTTCAAAATTGCCTCATAAAATCAAAGGACAGATGAACAACATTTTTCTAAAATTGTAAACAGTAGAACCAACATTCAAAACTTTTGTTACTGCTTTTATAACCATGAATAACCTTAGCTTCTGGGATTTTGTCAGAAGTGCTTTTTTTCTTTCTCTGAAGCAAGCCACCACATTCTCCCGAGCTGCCTTGCATTTAACGATGTCAGGACTAAGATTCAAGTAGTGGGCCACGGTAGTCCCAGGAAGTTCAATATCAAGCACAATGAGTTCTGTATTCAACTTTAATTAAAATATCCACATGCAGCATGGCGTGGTGGCTCACGCCTGTAATCCCAGCACTTTGGGAGGCTGAGGCAGGTGAATCACCCGAGGTCAGGAGTTGGAGACCAGTCTAGCCAACATGGTGAAACCCTGTCTCTACTAAAAATACAAAAAAAAAAATTAGCTGGACATGGTTGTACGAGCCTGTAATCTCAGCTACTTGGGAGGCTGAGGCAGGAGAATCACTTGAACCCAGGAGGCGGAGGTTGCAGTGAGCCAAGACGGCGCCACTGAACTCCAGCCTGGGCAATAGAGCGAGATTCCGTCTTCAAAAAAACAAAACCAAACAAAACAAAATCCACATGCTCATGGTTTGCCTTCTCTTAGGGAGCCAAATACTACCTAAGTTTTGTCAGCTGGCAGGCTTTGCTAATAGAATATCACTTAAAACACCACTTTGAATCTAAGGGCAATGCAATGCATTATTCTGAACTATTACTAAATTAGTTATTCCTCAAGCAGCAATTTGCCTATTTTTGCTCTTACCTAATTTTTAGGAGGAATGATAGACAAACATTAAGCATTGGTTTCTCTCTAGATCTCGTCAGTTTCCTCAAACACAGTAGTCTCCTCTGTTAGACCCTGGTGTGCTGCTGGGAATTACTGGGACTCACTGGCCAGCTGCTGTCTCTTCTCTGCGGACCTCTTTGCTTTTAGGGAGCAGGAAACTAATTCCTCTAAGTGTTATACACTTGGAGACCCTTTAGCATGAACAACAGTGAAGAAACAGAAGCTCTCGTTGCTTTCCTGCATCAGACAAAAGGCTGTGGCCACTTAAATACCACATTTTTACTTCCTTTTTAGTTCAGTTGAGGGAGCAGGTGCAACCCTGCAGCAAGATAAAGCTGACCCTTGCTAAGATTGTAGTGTCTGCTAAATGTACGCCAGCAAGGCAAGGCCTTGTAAACAATAATTAATAAATTTGAAAGGCCCAGGACACGAGAAGAAAATTAAATACAAGATTTGGACCATCCACTTTGACTCATGTGGCATTGCTAATCAGTGTGATGAAAAAAACCTTCATCTGTTAAGAATGTGGCATTTGAAACACATTGCTGCCTTGTTGGTAGGTTTACTTCCTCCTTTCTTTGTAAAGCTTCACAATGAGTATCCCAGTGTGAAACTGGAACTCAGTGTGGGGAAAGAGGACGGGTGGAGGAACCGTCATGTTATTAAGTTATTGCAAATATAGAGACTGGTGATTTCACACGTACACATTCCACATTACAGGAAGCTCACACGTCTAGGAAAAATCATCCCTTGTTGACCCCTCACCGCCAAATTTTCCATTACCTACCTCGAAAATCTCAACGTCCCAAATGGCTTGCTTATTTTTATCATGTCAATTGCTTTTCTATAGTAAAGTAAGAATATGGTCACTTGAATTTCAAGAATAAGAAAGCAATCTACATGAATCAAACAAATCTAAAGGACAAAAGAGATTTTTTCTGAGTCACTTGCAGATGATGATGTTCCTCCTTCACTCCACAGAGCTTCCTTAGTGATTGTCAAAAAACAAAAAAGAAACCAAAGTAACCTTGAGGTAGGGCCATGGAAAATTTTACCCACTTCATTTGTTCACAGTTGTTCATTCCTTCTCATTTCTTTTCATTTTTTTAATAGAAAATGTTTACTTCTAACTTACTTTTCTAGTATAATAAGTAATCTCTAAACAAAAGCTTATAAAAATTCAAACACTGGCCGGGCGCAGTGGCTCACGCCTGTAATCCCAGCACTTTGGGAGGCTGAGGCGGGTGGATCACTTGAGGTTGGACATTCGAGACCAGCCTGGCCAACATGGTGAAACCCCGTCTTTACTAAAAATACAAAAAATTAGCCATCCGTGTTGGCGCATGCCTGTAATCCCAGCTACTCGGGAGGCTGAGGCAGGAGAATCGCTTGAATCTGGGAGGCGGAGGCTGTGGTGAGCCAAGATCAAGCCATTGCACTCCAGCCTGGGCAACAAGAGCAAAACTCTGTCTCAAAAAGAAAAGAAAAAAAAATTCCAACACTATAAAGGTATGTAAATTAAAAACCATCACTTCCTGCCCCATCCTGCTTACCTCCCCGGAGTAATCTCTATTGATCTTTTGGTGTGTGTTCTTCCAGCCATGTTTACTTTTTACATGTTTGGTAAGGCAGAGTCTGTGAGGGCTCCTATGAATCCTTGACAACACAGTAAGGAAGGACAGGCAGCTGGGTGGGGTTGCTTATGCCTCTCGTCTCAGCCCTTTGGGAGGCCAAGGCAGGACTGATTGCTTGAGGTCAGGAGTTTGAGACAACTCGAACAGCCTGGGCAACATAGTGAGACCCATATCTTTACAAAAAAAAGTTTTTTAAATTAGCTGGGCATGGTGGCATGTGCCTATAGTCCTAACGACTCCAGGGGCTGAGGAAGGAGAATCACTTGAGCCCAGGAGTTCAAGGCTGCATTAAGCTATGATGAATCTCCAGCCTGGGTGACAGAGTGAGACCCTGTTTCTAAAACATAAAAAAAATAAATAAAGGAAACACAGGCAAGGAAGGAACTGACTCTGAATGGGCATATTTACAAAAAAAATTCATGAAGTAAAGGGGAAGGGAGGAAAGAGAGAGTTGAACTGGGGAAGAGAGAGATGAGAAGAAAGATGTACCTGCTTTCTCCTGTCTTGGGGAGTCAGCTCCGTGAGGGTAGGGTTTCTGTCTTAAGCAGCTTCTTCTTCACACTAGAAGAATACCTACTAACTAGGTGGTGATGAATGAATGAATACGAATGAAGAGCAGGAATTAACTGGCTACTGTTAGCAGAGTTCACGGAAATAATTTTAGGCTTTTTCAGTTTATCAAAGCCTTGTTAAGCCGGTATTTTCTGTCTTTACCTTTGATTTTTCATCAGTAAGCAGCCAGCATGTGCTGCTTTGAGGGTTAGTACCACAAGTAGTTGTTGCTATAAATTGAGCTAATATTAAAGATAAAAACCCTTCTAGAAGGAATCTGTACTCAGAAAAGGAAGTTTTAAACCATTAGCTCACTGGGGGATACTACTTGAAACATCATTAAGACAAAGTAGCTTCCAGGCCCACTGCCTCCTTTTGGGGAAAAGGGACCACAGGGAATTCTCTAGCCTTCGATATCCACTTCCCCCACCATTTTGGCGATGAATGGTTGAACCAGGAATTAACAACTGACCAAAAGACACACTGCTTTAGGCTTTTAGCCCCTAGGAGGTGGCCTAGGGTGGCACTGGATGGGGACTTTCTGAACCAGTCAAAGCCTCTCTTGGGGGATTTGAGCTAGGGACAGAGATGAACAGAGAGTTAGAGAAAAGCAGACAACTGATAAACAGACAGCAGTCCAGTGTTGACACAGAAACTGAGAGACGTGGAAAGAAGGCAGTGAGCAGACACTATGAAGCAAGTAATGACTTCAGTAGAAGAGGATATGAATGGAGGCATAGAAAGGCATCTGCTAGCAGAAGATTAAGAAGAAGAAGCAAGTAGAGAAAGGACTCAGTGCAGGAGATGCTTCAGGAATGGCAGGCTGCTGGAGAAACTGCTGCTTCATCCTGAACCACGTTCCACTTCTCCATGAGGCCTCGCATGTAGCCCTAGAAACCATTTTCTTTGCTTCCTCAAGCCTCTTAAGTATCCTTATCCTGGGGTAAACGAGAAGGTCTCCATATTTTGCAACTTGAAAAACCCCCGTTCTAAAAAGAGCAGGTTGTCTAGAGAGAAACATGAGCATCCCTTCTGTTGTAATTTGAGAGGAGTATTGTAAAAAGACACATAGACCACCTGTGGGGAGCTTCACATGGTGGCCAGTGCTTTGCTGGGGTGACCACAATTCAGTTCTTGTTTTTTGCATTGTAGCTCTTGAAATTTGATTTAATCTGTGCAGCCAGTGTTGACTTACCCCAACTAGGAGATTTATAGATAATCTAATATGCAGATGTATAATGTGAGGCCAAACTTTCCAGACATAGGGATGGATCTCTTTCTATAGTTTTTGATACTGTTGAACATCTTCTCATCAAAACTCTCGTTAGAGTTTTTACCGTTTTTCTTTTTTTTTAGCATTACTTCTCTTTTTCCACTTTTGGGACCAAAAATGTATCTAATTCTTGCTGTTTGTCCTTCATCTGCCTTTATTATCTCCTTGTTCTCCTTGGAAATACCCTCCACTGCCATGGTTCTCCTCTACCCCAGTGATTTCTATCCATACAGCCCTCTCCACTCTAACACCCTGCCATATTTTCAAATCTCCAGGGGACATATTCACCTGAAAATCTCATCAGCCTCTCGAATTTAATGAGTTCAAAATGGAAATTATTTTCTTTCTCCCCAAAATTCTTCCTCCTGTGTTCCAACCCCTTCTCTAAAAATAGAACCTCAGTGAGCCAGTCCAAAGCTCGGGATTCTTTTTACTTCTTTTGCAACTCTATACCCAATAGCTACGATCACAAAGTCCTAGCAATTCCACCTATATAATATGAATTTCATTCATCTCTCTCTGTGTTCATTACGCAATGTGCATAGCAAATTGTGCCAAAACTTGGCAGCTTAAAATATGTCCATTATTTCATACAGTTTGTGAAGGCTGGGAATCTGAGAGTGGCTTAGCTTAGCTGATCTCTCATGAAGTTGTAGGCAAGTTGTTATCTGGGGCTGCAGTCATCTTAAAGGTTGACTACGGATGGAGAACCACTTTTAAGATCACTCATGATCCATGCCATTTTTTATAGAATTAGAAAAACTGGCCAGGCCGGGTGGCTCATGCCTGTAATCTCAGCACTTTGGGAGGCTGAGGTGAGTGGATTGCTTGAGCCCAGGAGTTTAAGACCAGCCAGGGCAACATGGCAAGACCCTATCTCTAATATTATTTAAAAAAATTTTAAAACTATTTTAAAATTCATAGGGAACAACAACAAAAAGAGCCCAGATAGCCAAAGCAATCCTAAATGAAAAGAACAAAGCCAGCAGCATCACATTATTCAACTTTAAACTACACTACAAGGCCACAGTAACCAAAACAGCATGGTGCTGGTAGAAAAATAGAGACATAGACCAATTGATCAGAATAGAGAAGCCAGAAATAATGCAGCATACCTGCAACCAATGGATCTTCAACAAAGTCCACAAGAAAAAGCAATGAGGAAAGGACTCCTAGTCAAGAAATAGTGCTGGGAAAACTGGCTAGCCACATGCAGAAGAATGATACTGGACCCTTATGTTTCACCATATACAAAAATTAACTCAAATGAATTAAAGACTTTGTAAGACCTCAAATTATTAAAATCCTAGAAGAAAACCTAAGAAATACTCTTCTGGACATTGGCCTTGGCAAAGAATTTATGACCAAGTTCTCAAAAGCAATTGCAACAGAACCAAAAATTGACAAGTGGGACCTAATTAAACTAAAGCTTCTGCATAGCAAAATAACCCATCAACAGAGTAAATAGAGAACCTATAGAATGGAAGAAAATATTCATATTCTATGCATCTGACAAAGAATTAATATCCAGAATCTGTGAAGAACTTAAACAAATCAACAAGGAATAAATAACTCCATTAAAAAGTGGGAAAATCGGGAGTTTGAGGTTGCAGTGAGCCATGATCATACCACTGCATTCCAGTCTGGATGACAGAGCAAGACCCTGTTTAATTAAAAAAAAAAAAAAAAAGTGAGCAAAGGTCATGAGCAGACACTTCTCTAAAGAAGACATACAAGTGGCCAAAAAATATGAAAAAATGCTCGCCATCACCAATTACCAGATAAATGCAAATCAAAACCACGATGAGATACCATCTCACATTAGCCAGAATGGCTACTATAAAAAAGTAAAAAAAAAAAACAAAACCCAGCAGATTCTGGTGAGGCTGCAGAGTGGGAACATAAATTACTTCAGCCACTGTGGAAAGCAGTTTGGAGATTTCTCACAGAACTTGAAACTAAACTACCATTCAACCGTGCAATCCCATTACTGGGTATACACCCCAAAGAAAATAAATCGTTCTACCAAAAAGACGTATGCACTCGTATGTTCATCTTGGCACTATTCACAATAGCAAAGACATGGAATCAACCTAGGTGCCCATCAACGGCAGATGAGATGAAGAAAATATGGTATATATACATCATGGAAAACTACACAGCCATAAAAAGAATGAAATTATGTCCTTTGCAGCAACACGGATGCGGCTGGAGGCCATTATCCTAAGCGAATTAACATAGAAACAGAAAACCAATTATCTCATGTCCTCACTCATAAGTGGGAGCTAAATCTTGGCTACACGCAGACATAAGATGGCAACAATAGACACTGGGGACTTCAAAGGTTGGGGGGTAAGGGCTGAAAAACTTTCTATTAGGTACTATGTTTACTATTTGGGTGACAAGACTAGTAGAAGCCCGAACCTCAGCACCAAGCAAAATATCCTTGTAACAAACCTGCACATGTACTCTCTGAATCTAAAATTAAAATGGAAATTAAAGAAAAAAAATCACTCATTGTTGTAAGCAGATCTCAGTTCCTTGCTGGCTATTGGCTGGAGGCTTCAGTTCCTCACCATGGACTTCTCTACAGGGCTTCTCACCACGTGACAGTTTACTTTCCCCACTTGGGGAGGGGTAGCAGGAGAGGAGGAGTGGGTCGGGGGAGAACGTATGTGCTCAGGGTGGTAGCTGCAGTCCTCTTTAGAACCTAATCTTGGGAGTCACACACTATTACTTTTACCATATTCTGTTTGTTAAAAGGAAACAGCTAAGTCTAGCCTACACTCAAAAAGAAGGAATTAAGTGAGAAGTGTCCTTATGGACATATTTTTGAAACTACCACCCCCTCTTCTTCATTTCTGCTTCTGTAATCCTCTTTCAGTCCCCATCATTTCTTACCGGTATTTGTGCTTAACATAAAGACCAAGATCCTTAATATGGCCTACAGGGTTCATGTTATGTCTGTTTCTGCATTGCCACTGTGTTCTATTTATCTGTCAGTCTGTTTTTCTCTATTCCTGAGTCTTTTTCTCCCTGTCTATCTCACGTTCAAACTCCCCAAGAGAGAGGCATTGATTGGTTCTGGCAATAACTATCTGGTGTCACTCGAGGTCACCTCATGGTGACCTGGTGGAGGAGTCTAAAGGAGCTTGTCTTTTGGCCAGGTGTTGATACCTGGCTCAATCAGTGTGGCCAAGGTGGTGGGTAATTTAACCCTGCCTAACACTTTCTTATCTCAAACCACAATCTCCCAGGCTCCTGGTTCTACCTCCACTGGCCTTTTTCCAGAAGGTTTGGAGTGTCATTTCCCCTCTTGCCACAGAGCCTATGCTCGTCCTGTTCGTCTGCCCAGCAAGCTCTTCTCTCCAGCCCACTCCTGCATATCTTTACATCTCAGCCCGGTGTCACCTCTTCAGCCTGACTTCCTCACCCCTCCATCTACATTAAGGTGTCTTACAAGCTCTCAGAACACTCTGCACTTTTCCTTCATAACTCTTATTTGTTCGGTTATTTGACATCTCCTTCCTCCTCTAACCTGAAGCTTCCATGAGGGCAGGGACCATTTTGCCCACAATATCTGGCACTTGCTATGAACACAGTGATTATTTAAAACACAGGGAATAATTAGTGTTCCTCCAACATTCATGCTTCTCCCTGGCTCAAACACTCTTGGTGGTCCTCTAGCGCCTGCAGGACAGAGCCACAACTCTTTGGCCTGGTATTCTTGGCCCTTTGGGTAATCCGGGCCCATCTTGCCTTTCTGGTTTCAGTTCTCAGCACTCCTTTTAACAGACCCAAAAGTCTTAACTGCAATGGATTAGTTGCTATTTCCAAAGCGCTCTTTATGCTTTACTCTCTGAATCTTTGCTCACATTGTGCCCTGAATCCTGGAATGAATTCTCCCCACTGGGATTATATCAAAATCTCTTTCTAGAAAAACTTTCACTGTGTTTTTTGTATATTGCTTGTTTTTTTTTTAATATAAACAAAGTACTAATTTTAAGAACTTTTCATACATTAGTTCATTTAATGATTATGACAGCCTACAAGATAAATCCACTTAGTATTCACAGAAAGCTTAAATAACTGGTACGGATAAACACCTAGTATGTGTCATAGCTGGAATTGGAACCCAGGTGGTCTGGCTCCAGAGTGCAACTATGGAATCTGCATACTTTCTCTGCTCCTAGACTCTTACTCTTTGAGGGCGGAGGGGGTGTCTTATCCTTCATTTTTTTATCTCCCCTAGGGGCTCACTCCAAGTAGTTTCTAACTAATGTTTAATAAATTAATGACTAGAAACCAGCGCCTCAGGCAGAAAATGATGGAGGAAAGCTGCCTCTGTTCACAAAAAAGCACCTCGTTTTTACTTCTTTGGTTACAAACCCTCAGTCCTTCCTCCCTGGCTTTAAGTATGTAGTTTAATAACTAATGGTATTTTTTTCCTTTTTATATTCTAAACTTTTTATTATGAGTATTTCCAAACAATGTAAAAATAATAGTATAACTCCCACACACATATCACCTAGCAGAACAATTAGTAATATTTTGCCATGTCTCCTGTACATTTTGCTGAATTAACTTAATTTGAATCATAGATATCATGACATTTCACTCTGAAAAACTCAGAAAATGATGAACTTTCCTTACTCAATTACAACACCATTTTAACCTACAAATTAACAGTAATTTCTTTATTTCATCTTTGCTTAGTCTGAATCCTATTTCCTCAATGTCCCAAGAATGTCTACTTAAAGTTGGTTTATTCAAATGAGGATTCAAGCCAGGTCCACACACTGTATTCGGTGTTGATGCTCCTCATTGACTGTACATCACTTATACTTTGGAACAGTGTTGTTTAGCCAGGTCCCAGGAATGCAGGTCTGGCAGGGTTCAGGGCACACCCAGGTTGAGACCCCCTAAAAGGGCCACTGGTTCAGAATTTTGGCTGCTCTGGGGACAAGCTGAGATGACCCAACTCTTTCTTCCTAAGCCATTCCAAGGGTGGGGTTTAGCCTGATCTTCCACTTCCCTACCCCATTTGCCATGCTCTGACCACACTGACCTTCTGGCTCTTGTTGGCTGTACTGAAGACCTTTGAACAGTGGATTCACTGGGCCAGGTGAATATCGTAGGGTCTCCATAAGTCTGCATAGTCAGGTCTGCAGAATGGTCAGAGACAGAGACTGCTTTTGGATGAGAGAGGTAAAAGGAAGGTTGTAAGGAAGTTTGAAGAATCTGTTCCATGGCATCAACTTGGCCAAGGGGATCTCTACTTTCTGTGCATTCACTATTAAAATGTAGAAAGAGTTCTCAAATTCACTCATCCTTGATGACAAATCACAAGGAAATTTGAAAGCCCCTCAGATTTCTGTTTGCCAAAATTTCTTCTTTTTAGATGCAGCTCAGAGACTGATGTTAAGAAAAAGAAAAGAAAAGAAAAAAAAAAAGCCTTAGATTCCACACTGAAACTTGTAGACTCAACACAACTAAGAGTCTGTTACAAGGCAACATTAATCTTCTGTAGAATTTCACTAAATAATTTCCTACAGAGATCGCCGCAGTTCCTTCCACAATTTTCTGAGCAAATGTGTTGGAGCCACTTAAGCACAGTACTTTCCTCATGACGGCAGAGCCCACAGACACTATTTACATGCACCAGTGCCATTTAGACCTTAGCTATAAATTACTGCATAAAGGTTAATAGAACTGAGCCGAGCTTTAGGAAAGACCTTATGCACAAAATTGCCTCATATATTGGTGGTTGATATAGAAATAAACATTGTGGCAGGGATAAAAAAGCAAAGTTCTTTGAATATCGGTGGAAATCCCTATCAATGGAATAGCAGGGCAGAGATGCTAATTCCTAAGGCTTTTTTTTTTTCAACGGCAGAAAATTCACTTTAAGGTCATTTGTTTCTGACTGCTCTTTTGGCCTTCAATTGATAACACAGTCCGTTTAAAATGCCTGCTAGGCTGGGTATGGTGGCGCATGCCTGTAATCCCAGCACTTTGGGAGGCCAGCAGGCAGATCACCTGAGGTCAAGAGTCTGAGACCAGCCTGGGCAACATGGAGAAACCCCACCTCTACTAAAAATACAAAAATTATCTGGGCGTGGTGGCTTGTGCCTGTAATTCCAGCTACCAGGGAGGCTGAGGCACGAGAATCACTTGAACCTGGGAGGTGGAGGCTGCAGTGAACTGAGATTGTGCCACTTGCACTCCCACCTGGGTGACAGAGCAAGACTCTGTCTCAAAAAAAATGGAAGAAAATAAAATATGTACTGAACTAGCTCCAAGGTTTTCCTTTGGTGTTAATAAGGTTACTTCCGGTAAGAGTGACGGTCAGTAATGTTGGTCAAAGAAGCCCTCCACTTCCCAAATTTTATAAATGTCCAATGACATCTTTAAGTGAAAAGAGGCAGACCTGCCTTATCTAACGGTTAAAATGGTTTTATTTTAGCAGTCTATGTGTATCATTTATACTTCCTATCTGCTTTTGAACAACTGCTGGGAACCTAAAACATTTTTAAGTCCATCATTTTAAAAGGAAACACGACAGGTACATACTCAGCTTTAAAAGTGAATTACAGCTGATTTTATAGTCACTGTGACCATTTCCATGGGAAAGCAAATGGATGAGATTGGTAGGTTAAGTTCTCCTTTTTTTTTTTTTTGAGTCTTGTCAAACTATGGATCAGAAGGTGTCCACCATATCCAGTTCCCAAACCTTACTGGTTTGAAGACCTAACTGGACTCACAGGCTTTTAGGAGATTATCACATGTCAGCCCAGGAGACTCCAAGGGTGAGTAATGCTGAGCATCTGGCCTCTGGGTTTCGTCCCATAACTGTGAAAACAGTTGCAGTAATGCCCCCACCAATGCTTCCTTCCTCAACGCCCAAGTGTCCAGCTTCATGGGCTGGCAGGGTCAGTTTTCTCCTGCAACACATCCAAACTGAGCCCACGTATTCCATCTGTGCAAATGTGGGTTGTGCTGCAGGATGCAACAACCAGTGAGGCCTGGCAAGTTCCACAGGCATCACTTCACCTCCCGTTATTTTGTAGCATCCTGAAGAGTAGAATGCTGTTCAATAGCTCAGAGGAAGGCACTCCAGTAGGAAGCAGAGAATATAGTCTGAAGGGGAAGAAGAGTTTCTGTAGAATAATAATTACATATCTGTGCAGCAAGAGAACAACTGTGTGACTAACACCCCCACAGTTATAAAAGAAGCTCTGAGCTGGTCAAGACCTCAGGTTTCAATTTCATCCCTAAAAGAGCGCGTGAGGACCTTTCTTGTTTGCTTTTTTTAGACCAGAAAAACAGGCGCATTATAGGTTGGAGGCAGAGGAACACTTAAGCCAACTTTGTTATTTTCCAAGGAATCCTTGAACCAGAGATAAGAACAAAAATGGCCGTACTGTGTCAGCTCTAAGTCGCTCAAAGCTAGGTCTGTCTTTGACAGGATTTAGTGTCTCAGGCCAGGGGAGAGCAAATTATCCAACAAAGGATTGATTTTCACCCCAAACATTTTGGTTTCCCAGAACTCATTTTGGATCTGGCATCCCTACATTTATCTGAAAAGTTTAAAGCTTTTAATATTTTCAGCTTCTGTTCTGTTAAAGGATAAAAAGGTCTTAAATTGCATAAAGCAGTTCCTTCCTCCCTTCTCTCTCTTTTTTTTCTTTCCTTGCTTCCTTCTTCCCCACTCTCTTCCTTTCTGTTTCCCTCCTCTCCATCATCCTAAAGCTCCCTCTTTCAAGTTTCAGAGAGGTGCTTCCTGATTCTGATAATCTGGGGTTTAGCAAAAAAAAAAAAAAAAAAAAACTGCTCCCTTCATGATATTGTGGATTTGATACATATCCTTTCTCAGCTTTTGTCTTTCCACATTTGTCCTACAAGCTGTGAAAACAGCAATCTCAAACCGCACTCACTCTGTCATTTTCTTTAACTATAGCCAGCATTGCTCTCTTTCTGCTTCCTAATTTATTTTCTCATACTACTCAATTTAGGGATTTTATGATATGTTGTATTAGTTTTTTATTGCTGCTTTAACAAATTGTCACAAACTTTGTAGCTCAAAACAACACAAATTTATTATCTTGCAGTTCTGCAGGTCAGAAGTTGAACAGGGCTAAAATCCAGATGGCAGGATGGATGAGTTCCCTCTGGAAGCTCTAAAGAAGAATCTGTTTCCTTTCCTTTTCCGCCTTTTGGAGGTGGCCTGCCCTCCTTTGCTGAGGTCCCCTTCCTCCATCTTCAAAGCCAGCAATATAACCTCTTTATCCCACTTCCATAGTCGTTAGTCGTATCTCTTTCTCTAGCTCTCTTCCTCTGCCTCCCTCTTCCACTTTTAAGGATTCTTGTGATTAGAGTGGGCTCACTGGATAATCCAAGATAATCTCCTCATGTTAAGGTCAATGGATGTAGCAATTTTAACTGCATTTGCAACTTTAATTTCCCCTTTGCCATGTAACCTAACATATTCACAGTTCCTGGAACTAGGATGTGGGCATCTTTGCGGGGGCGGAGTGGGGGAGGGAATTATTCTGCCTATCACACATATATATACGTCTTTATAAAGCTTCCCCCATTTTGATGTATGAAAATTTTGAGCCAAACAGACTGTTGACTTCTTAAAGGCAAATCTGTGGCAAAATGTGTTGTTTTCTTGTATGTTTGGTCTTTCCCATGGCATCTTCAAAAATGCCAGAGCTTAGTAGGATCCTGGTAAATACCTGCCAATGGCTCCCAATGGCTTTGATTACTTGAATCATCATTCTTCTATTTTATTTTGTCTTTCCTGGCAGTTTGCACATACAGAACATTCAGGTGCTGGCGCGCTGCGTTTCATACATGTGATAGCTAACGTTCACTGGAAGGAGCTACTGGGAATGCCATCAGAATAGTTTGCATTTAGCTCCTTCACAACTCAACTTTGATTTTCTAGTGGACAAATATATCAAATTAGAAATTGTAGATGTATGCAATGAGAAGAGGACAGGAGAAATCGAGGATAAGTACGGAAGTGTCTTTGTGATTCTTCCACCAACTCCTGGAGACAGATAGTTTCTTTCATGTGACAGTGGAAGCCAGATGACAGACTCAGCTGGATGCTGACAGCCCTTCCTCCCTGGAAAGCCCCAGAACCTCTTTCAGTAGAAAACAACCACAATATTTCCAGCAAATTCCAAAGAAAATCCTGCCACTTCTTTGGAGTTGACCAAAAATGTCACATTCTATCTATAAAACCAAAGGCTTTCTTCCAATAAATAGTTCCAAGAGGAAAGGGAGCCTTTTATTCTTGCTGATCTGCTCTGTCTTCTTGTTTGGCTTGCTTATAAATGTAGGCTTAACTGCAGGCACCACAACTTATTAACTCATTTAACTAAAAACCAACTATTTGTTAGGTACTGTATTGGTCCAACAATCAAAAAACATTAACAAACATATTTATAGGGATTACTATTTGCCAAGCATTATTCCAAGTGACTAAACCATGCTAACTTGTGCAGTCCTCATAAGAACCCCAAGAAGAAGGTACTGTCACTATGCCTGTTTTACAGATGGGGAAACTGAGGTTCAGAGCAATTAATTCATTTGGCCAAGTAATAAGAGCCAGGATTCTAACCAAGGCTCTGGCTTGGAGTTGTTGCTCAAGATTACTTCACCATGCTGTCTCCCCTTGCAGCCAGTGCCTGCTTACAAAGAAGTTCTAGATTCATGGGGAAGACAACGAAGAAGCAAGAAACAACAAATCGGATTGAATTGTTTTGTACACTGCTGTATCCCCAGCACCTAAAACAGTACCCAGTGCATAAGCAGGGACTGCATAATTATTTGTGGAATGTTGTTGCAATAAATACTATGAAGTAAACTGATTGGATGAGATGAGAGACTGTCACGGGAACCTACTTAATTCATATGCAGCGGTGAGGGAGGGCCTCTCTGACAGATAACATTTAAGCTAAGACCTAAAGGATGAAAACAAGGGAACCATGAAAAGAGTGTGGAAGAGCATTCAGGCAGAGGGACCAGTATGGTAAGAGGCCCTGAGGTCAGGGGATCCTGGCAGATGTGAGGAATGGAAGGAGCCGGTGTGTGGGAGTGGGGTGTGCACAGGCAGCTGTGGAATGAGACGAAGCGAGTTGTGAGCACAAGCTGGATTATGCAGGGCCTTAGGTCATTAGAATTCACTCTCACACGGCCGTATAAATGCCATGGAAGATCTCAAAAGGGGGCCCATGGGCCCTGAACACCAGGACCATTCAATTCTTTTAGAAAGACAAGGCAAGGCAAGCAGAAAAAAAAAAAAGAAGAACAAGAAGAAGAATGCATTTGAGCCCTTTGGTGAACTTATTTGTTTAGTGAACATCTTCGTTTGTCTTTCCTTCTCTTGTTCATTCCTTTCTTCCTTCCTTTTTTTTTTTTTTTTTGTTTTCTGAGGCCTTAAAAAATTACTCTTGTATTCTCTTATGATCTTTGGAAGACTTTAACTCAAATCAGGGACTGGCAAATGTTTGATCCATTTGACGGATCTCATATCTATAGTAATTTTAACTATGTTGCAATAGCTCATGAGGCCCTAAAGCTAACATTTCCATTTGTGGTATTTTTTAACAAGGACTAAATTTGGTTTGCTATGTTGGTCTATCATCTGGGCTTTGTTTTAAAGCCCTGACTCACAGTTGAACATTGTACAGAAAGACCACACACTATTTCTAGAGTGGTGTCTTGGTACAACGGGCTTGATGTCAGCCAGAGAAGTTGAGGAAGGTGAAATGGACTTGTGGAAGTATAACTTTCTCTCTTGTTTTAAAAAATCTTTATTGAAATATAATTTATATACCACACAATTCACCCATTTAGGATATACAGTACAACAGATAAGAGTTGTGTAATTATCACCACAATTAATTTTGGAACATTTCATTATCCCCAAAAGAAATCTTGTACCTACTAGCAATCAATCCCATTTCCCCTCCTCTATTTTCCCAGCCCATTAATCTACTTTCTATCTCTATAAATTTGCCCATTCTGGGCATTTCATATAAATGAAATCATGCAGTTTTTCGTGACTTTTTTCACTTGCATAATGTTTTCAAGGTTCATCCATATTATAGCCTGTGTCAATACTTCATTCCTTTTTTTTTTTTTTTTTTTTTTGAGATGGAGTTTTGCTCTTGTTGCCTAGGCTGGAGTGCAATGGTGCGATCTCAACTCACTGCAACCTCCACTTCCTGGGTTCAAGTGATTCTCCTGCCTCAGCCTCCAGAGTAGCTGGGATTACAGGCATGCGCCACTATGCCTGGCTAATTTTGTATTTTTAGTAGAGACGGGGTTTTTCCATGTTGGTCAGGCTGGTCTCAACCTCCCAACCTCAGGTGATCCACCTGCCTCAGCCTCCCAAAGTGCTGGGATTACAGGCATGAGCCACTGTGCCTGGCCACTTCATTCCTTTTTGTAGCTTAATAATATTTCGCTGTTTGAATTACATTTTTGTTTATCCATTTATCAGTTGATGAACATTTGGATTATTTCTACTGTTTGGCTATATGAATAACGCTACTATGAACACTTGTGTACATGCTTTTGTGTATATATAAGCTTTCATTCTTTTGGGTATATACGTAGGAGTGGAATTGCCAGGCCATATGATAACCCCATGTTTAACACTTTGAGGAACTGCCAGACTATTTTCTAGAGTGGTTGCATCATTTTACATTCCCACCAGCAGTGTATGAAGGTTCCAGTTTCTCAACATCTTCACCAACATTTGTTACTGTGACTGTGACTCTTTGTCTGTGACCTCTCCATTGGAATCCTCAGGCATCTCCATTTCTTCTCCATTCTGCCACTTCCTTTGACCTGGCACATCCTCTGTAACACCAGCAATTTGTATCATTTTCACAATACTCTGGATATGTGTCTTGGTGATTAAATGCAAACTGCCTTTCTTATTGAAAAAACTTTATTTCCCAATGGATAAAAGTGAAGGAAGCTAAGTGATATACGAAGTTCCATAACTCATTCGTCTTCCCCTCATTCTGCAATGAGAAGCTAATGTTGGAGATTAAATAATGGACTTTGTTGATTTCAGTGTGTCTGCTGCTGAATGTGTAAATTCATCCTTTCTCAGATAGTCAGACAATACTAGCTAAGTAGCATCCTAAGTAAAAGTGGTAACATGAGTAATTCTGCCGGGAAATAAGGTCAAGCTTTTCAGCCTTTTCTCATGAGATCTGGACTGTGAGCAAGGAGTAAAGAGCTACATAAACATTGCACCTCAAATAACACTGAAGCTCTGTCCTCCTTGTTCCCTCTAATGCGTGAGCATCCAAGAAATGAAACATAGGACTAGAGATTTTTTAAAATAACCTGGATTTCATAGAAAGAAAGATCATAATACATTAAGTAAAATATGGTTCCCATGTAAAATTATTCTTTCAAAAACTAGGAATTATATAAATACATGAAATCAGGATATATACAAAGGAGTTAGTAGTGATTTTTATTCCTTAACTGGTGGTTGAATAAGTGAGTGTTAAATTTTTTGCTTTCTTCACCTATATTTTTAACTTTTTTCTACAATGAACATATATTATATTGTAATAAGAAAAAGTTAATTTGTAAGTTGTATTTCTGATGCTTATATTGAATTACAAGACACAGTTTTTTTTCTACCTTGCAATAAATTATTAGGATGAAGAATAAATTTGGTTAGGAAACTAGACAATTATTTCAAGGTTTGTTCCAGCTCCCGAGGCTTTATGAGGTTACCATCAAATTTGGTCAGCAAAATAGATGGCAAACCATGACAGAGCACAAATCATATTCTTTAGGACTCTTAAAATTGTATCAGAAACCACTAAAACTAGCTTAGCAGCATTTCTTATGAGAATACAGACAGGGCTGATAGCCGGTTGCACTTGCTTGGGGATACTGGTTGTTTACATTGTAAAATACCTCTGTTCCTATTACTCTGACACCCCAAATGCCTCCTGTCTGCCTCAGCCACTTGGGGATTTCTCAGGTTCTCTGTACTTCATAGCAAAAGAGGGAACGTGTGGAATGGCAGTGGACTTCCAGAACCATGTACCAGGTGTCTGGCCCTGTCTGTTCTAATTTTCTCCCCCAGTTTCATATTAACTATTTTGAATATCACCCTCAGAATGCATGGGTATCTCATAGAATCCAAGGGCAAAGATTTAGCTGGGCCTCCTGAAGGGACTAGACCCAGACTCTCGGGGGCTGTCAGGCTTCTCCCTGTTTCTCATCTCTGTGCGTCTGCTCCATCCTCTCTTATTGCTTTCTCTGCCTTGAAGTTCACATGACAGAAATATGACCTACAGCTCTCAGAATTGTCATTTGACAGGTCTGGCCATTTGGAAAGAGAATGATCTCTCCTTCTTCTTCCCTCCATCCCTTCCTATTTCAAATGTCCAGGGAAGAAACTGAATGCCAGTCATGTGCCCACTCCTGTACCAAACCTCTATGACCCTATGGGAAGAGGGGATCACATTGCCCAACCATGGCTTTTCCAATTATAATCATATGAATAGAGGGGGTGAATAATTCCAGATAAAATGAGGGAGCTTTTCCAGAAATTATGGAGTGGAGCGCAAATATAATCATGTCCCTGCCTAGCACGTAGCTATCTCTCAACCTTCCTTTAATTGGGGCTTCTTTATCCAACAATCTTAACACTCCATGAAAGAGTCTCTGAATAGCCATATATCAAAGCTTATAATTTTGCATATAGAATTGTATATAGAAAAGTACCTAGCACAAAAGTTTTAAACTCTTATTTTACACAACTTGCTTATTAGGCTCTATGTCCAAGGCAAATCAGAAGTAGAATTAAGGAGGAGTGGTAAGAAAGGCAGGCTTGCTGAGCCTGGATGGCATATGAGTGTGAGTGGGTGTGTGAGTGAGTGTGTGTGTGTGAGAGAGTGTGTGTGTGGGTGAGTGTGTATGTGACTGTGTGTGTGTATGCGACTGTGTGTGTGTATGCGAGTGTGTGTGTGCGAGTGTGTGTGAGAGTGTGTGAGAGTGTGTATGCGTGTGTGTGTCTGTGAGCGCTCATGCATGCACATCTTCAGCCATGTGCCCACTCCTGTAACCAAACATTTATGGTCCTATGTGGGAGCAGATCATATTTCCCAATTATGGCTTTTTCCAATATGACCACATGGATGAAGTGGGTATATAGTTTCATACACACAAACACACACACACCACACACACACCCTGATACATAAATTCAGGAATAGTGATTCAGCAATGCAAAAGGCAAAAATCGTATCTGGGGCCATTTTTCCATACCAATAATTAGAAATTTAAATAATCTACGAAGTAATAAAGTAAGTTAGCATATAATTATTGATATTTATTTTAATAACTAGAACCCTCCATTTTAAAAGTGAAATTATGTTGAATATATCCTGTTTAAGAAGGCAGAGAAAATTTTAATGCATTGATGAAAGAGAGTAATGGTAAATGTAGAAATACAGGGATACTTGATATCTAAGCTTTAGCTAGCTGGAAAGTTATTGAAAAAACTTGATAAGCTTTTGCTAGCTGGAAAATTATTATTCAGCAATGCTAGATCTTAGACAGGTCTTTGCGAATTTCTCCTCCATAAAATGGGACTGATAATTATACCCAATTGCCAGGGTAGAAAAGCTCACTACGTGTGAAAATCCTTTGAGATCTTTGAAGAAGTCAAGATGTTTTAAAGTATTAGTGATATTAAAATCTATTTTGGTTTTTGCAAGAACGATTGCACTGGAAACAAATTTACTTTTAATGAAAGAAACATGAGGGGAAATGAATTATTCTGCCTGGGTCTTTTTGAGTCCATTTCAAAGCACCACTTACTTAGGTCAGACCTTTTTATTGGTTACTTGTCTATAGTTTCTATTAATTATTTCATAGTTTAGCAATTTGCAACTCTAGATTGTCCATCTTTTAGGAAGTTGGATTGATGGCTTTATTTCATAAACTACAATTGTTAAAATCATGTTTTCTCCTACCTCTATCATGATTATCAAATAATGTAATGTTGCACAAAATTCAAACTACAGAGAAAATAGTCACTCATAATCCCATTTGCTTCACTATTATAATTTTCCATATAATGTATATTTTAATGAAATTTCAGTCATAGCTATGTTCAATATTATAGTCTCTTTTTTCCATTTTGCTACTTGTTATTCTTATTAATCATAATTGTCCCCTTTAAATGTGCATACAATTCTATTGAGTGAATGTGCTAAAATAATGGAATAATCATTTCACTATTTTCAGATATTTAGACTCCTTTCTTTTTTTTTTTATTACAATAAAAAGTACACCCTTTCCCTTCTTCCCAAATTGTGTAGTCTGGGTAATCCCTAAATTCTAAGTGCCCACCATGCCCATAGCCTGCCTCTGGGGAAAGAAGCCAAGTGTTTCTTCATAGTCATTATGCTCTATGCATGTGACTCTGCCATTCCTATGACTACTACTGAGCCAGGGGGTCTGTGCCTGGGCCAAAGGGCAGCCATGTCCATGAGAAAGGCCCATGCAGAGGCTCTACAGGAGACTGCCCAATAGCAGGGCACCATATTAGATGGTATCAAATGGATCCAGTTTCCTCCTCTCTCTCAGTGAGAATAAATGTGAAATACACAGAGCAGTCAGGATGCTCTGCATACCCTTTTGGAGACAGAAAAAGACGACCAGGACACCAAAGCTGTTGGCTCACCAGAGCTGCTACTACATTCTGAATAACAATGGACCATGTCTCTAGTTTGGCACAAACACTGTGTCCTTGCCAGTGGTAGAGGGCTGGGACTCAGGGTCATAGTCCAGCTTCTGAGACTGCTGTCCATGCCCATCTCCTTCCCCGTGGAAGTAAGCCACCATCCCCTAATATAATTATTTTCTTTTCTCCTCTTAGATGACTTCCTTGGAATGAATTACCCAAAACAGGATAAAGGAGTATAAATATTTTTATGGTTCAGATATATATTATCAAATTACCTGGTAATGTTTCTAGAGATTTTCCTCTGGATCTTCTGCTCCACTTATTTTATGCTCTTTCAATCATCTCACCCTTCTCTACGGCTACAACGACCATCAAGTTTGAGACACCATTCAATTGTAAAATGCACCATTATTTTATGAATGACAGAAGAAAATATGTTGTTAATTAGGTTGATATAATGCTTTCTTATCACTTAAAATAAGTGATAAGAAAGCATTATTATTCACTTTATTTCATAAGTATTGAAAAAGTTCTTTTAGACTTTTGTGCATATAAAAAATGAAATACAAGCAAAATACTATATATCTGACATTTTTCAGAATCTAACTTCTCAGAGTTACATTTTAACTCAAACTATCTTTATCCTTATTTTTCCATCACAGTATTGTGTCTTATTCCATCTAAAGTACTGATAAATCAACATTACTTAAAAGAATTCTCAGCTGGGTGTGGGGCTCACACCTGTAATCTCAACACTTTGGGAGGCCGAGGTGGGAGGATCGCTTGAGCCCAGGAGTTCAAGACCAAGCCTGAGCAATATAGCAAGACCTTGTTTTTACAAGAAACAAAAAAGTAAAAATTAGCCGGGTGTGGTGGTGTGCACCTGCAGTCCCAGTTCCTTGGGAGGCTGAGGTGGGAGGATCCCTTGAGCCTAGGAGTCAAGGTTGCAGTGAGCTATGATCTTGCCACTGCACTCTAGGCTGGGCAACAGAGCAAGACCTCTACTAATGTCCCAAAGAGTTTCTTCCAAGTCATTGACACCCACTCTGAAAGTTTTGATGTTGGCTCTTGTTTGATCTTTCTAAAACTTACTGATAGAAAGTCTTCAGACAATACCCAGGAGTCATGTGCTTTCTCGAATAATGCTTAAGTGTTTTGTTGACTGAAATGTCCAAAGTGTTACATTTGTCCAGTCCAGTCACTTGGACATACACAGCTGTGTGTTTGTTGCCTGTAATGATTGTAATCCTTATCAGTTGCAAGACACATTCTGATTTCAGAGATGTTAAAATGCAATACATATATATAATATAATATATATGTATTGCATTATATATATTATATATATATTGCATTTTAACATCTCTGAAATCAGAATGTTTCTTGCAATATATAGATATAGATAAAGATATAGATAGACAGATAGCATGTGACAATGATTCCAAAATCTATAATTCTATTCCAGACTGCTATGTAAACTGTCCTCCAGATCTCTATTTGGGCAACGCCCACATACCTCAAACAGCTTCTTATTGCTGTTGGAAACATTTCCAGGAATGTAGTGGCTTAAAACAATGCTAATGTATTGTCTGAAAGTTTTGGAGGTTAAGAGTCCAATATAGGTCTCACTAGGCTAAAATCAAGGGATCAGCAGGGTTACATTCCTCCTGGAAGCTCTAGGGTAGAATCCATTTTCTTGTCTCTTCCAGCTTGTAGGGGCTGTCTGCACTGGCTTGTGACTTCTTCCATCTTCAAAGCCAGCAATGGCCTCTCTTTCTTCCATCACTTGACTCTGAATCTTACTCTCCTGCCTCCTATTTCACTTAGGATGTAAGTGGTTACATTGCGCCTACCTGGACAGTCCAGGATAATCTCCTTATCTCAAAATTCTTAATGTAATCATGTCTGCAGAGTCCTTTTTTACTGTAAGGAACATATTCACAAGTTCTAGGAATTAGGATGTGAATAACTTTGGGAGGGGTTCATTATTCTGCCTACCACAACGTCCAAAACTAAATTCCTGATATTCCTCCCTGTTCAAATTTGCTGTTTCTCCAGTCTTT
Organism: Pan paniscus; assembly: GCF_029289425.2. Classification (NCBI taxonomy): domain Eukaryota; kingdom Metazoa; phylum Chordata; class Mammalia; order Primates; family Hominidae; genus Pan; species Pan paniscus. The sequence goes on along the minus strand of NC_073264.2, from coordinate 35,311,696 downwards.
CCTATCTCAAAGATTTAAACCACAATCCATCAATTGCCCACACAAGAAGCCTGGACATCATCCTAGCAACCTCCCTCTTACACATTTCCCACATACAATTAATCATTAAAGTCTGTCATTTTGTTTTTCCTCCTAGAAAGCAAATAAGTCTACTTAGCTCTCCTTACGCGGTCACTGCTCTGGGCTAGACCCTCATCATTGTCTCTTATCTATTTTACTGCTACCAGTCTACCTGCTACTGGAAGAGATACAGCTCAAAACATACTGGTGTGAAATTTATGATCAGGGGGTTTATGTTTTTAATACCTACTCAGTAGCATATGCAACTGGGGAGGAGATACACATACAGTACAATACCAAAGGCTTGCATTTGCATAGCATATTATGAAACATCTTTACATTCTTACCACAGTTAATCAGCTCCATAGCCATGTGAACCAGGTACTATTATCCTACTTAGTGAGGTTAGACAACTTAGACTCAGGTGATTTTTGTTTTTAGAGACAAGTCTCATTCTGTTGCAGGCTGGAGTGCAATGGTGTAATCATAGCTCACTGCAGCCTTGAACTGCAGACTCAGGTTTTGAAAAAAGGTCTCATTACCTCCTCAAATTAGTCTCCTTCGGCGTTACCTCCTTACAGTGCTCATTGTCATTTCAAATTCCACACGTTCAGAGACAGATCTTCCTATAACTTCCTGGTCCGGTCATCAATCTCCTCCCCACCCGCTTCACCCACCTTCAAATTTACTGTTGATTTGCTCTATCCCTATCCTCACATCTAGCCAGACACCAAGACTGGTTGAATTTTCTTTTGACCTCCTAGTTCTTGCCACTGTCCCCACAGTCCCCTGCATAGCCAAAATGTCCTGTTTTATCTCACTGCTAGGTCAGTTCAGCTGCCTTTCCCGCATCTTGCTTCATCCTATGTATCACTGCCCAAAATAGAGTGTGAAAACCACTTTTATATCATCACTCCCTAGGTCAAAATCCTTTAGTGGCTCCTTATTTTCCATTACATTAACCTCGAGCCTCTCTGTGTGGCTTTAAAGGCCCTCCATAATTTGAGCCCTTCCTATGAAGTTTACATAATTCCCACAGTTTCCCAGCCTCGTGCTCTGGGTGGGCTGGCTGCCCCACTGACCATCACTCTGGTTATTCCTTCCAGGGCTTTGTCCCTGTAGATGCCTCACCGGGAATGCTTACCATCTCACATCTGCCTTTCCAAACCTTGTTCTCCTTTCACCTGGTTCAATACTGTCATCCCTGAATCCTTCAACCAGTCCTTAGGGTTCCTATTCCTCTCTGAAATTACAGAGCACGGTTAGGGCCTTGTAATAAAATGCTCACATTGTAAGTGTTGTTTCATGCACCTTAGTCCTGTCTCCTCCAACTAAACCACAACCAACTTGAGAGCAAAGCTCAGGTTTTCTGTTTTCTTCTTACTATAAGTAAATAATAAGTTCTTCTTGACCGATTTCTTGAATTATTCCCAAATCATGTTTCTTTCTGCCTTGGTATATATTATGGCAAGTTTGCATATACAGATTTAAAAGGCAAATGCAGCCAGGGGCAGTGGTTCACACCTGTAATCCTAGAATCTTGGGAGGCCAAGGCAGGTGGATCACTTGAGGTCAGGTGTTTGAGACCAGCCGGGCCAACATAGTGAAACCCCATGTCTACTAAAAATACAAAAAATATCTGGGTGTGGTGGAACGTGCATGTCATCCCAGCTACTCAGGTGGCTGAGGCATGAGGATCACTTGAACCCAGGAGGAGGAGGTTGCAACAGAGTGAGACTCTGTCTCAAATTAAATAAATAAATAAGGCAAATGCAAGCATACTCTCTTAAAGATAAGCTATTTTCTTTCAGTGAATGGAAGTGTTTGACAGAGAAACACCTTTGGAAGCAAACATTGAGATGTTACTACAACATGTTCTATTTGCACTGGTGCTTATTATGCCAAGTTTACATTTAAAAAAACAAAGACTCAACTCTGGTTTGGGACTAATTTACTGGTTCAATTACATTTAATTATTTCAAACTACTAAAATATTGAGGTCTGCTTGACAATTCAGAGATTTATATTGATTGACGGATAGCTGGTAACTGAAAACCCCAGTTGAAAACCCCAGTTTTTGAAGAGATACAGTATAAATAACTAATATAAACAAAACACAACCATTATGATAGTCAATTTGCACGCCATTTAATGAGGACTTCTTTGTGAATCAAGTGCTAGATGAGACTGCAAATTTGGAGAAGATGGAAGAAAATGAAAGAGGGCCTGACCCACACCCTCAAAGTCAGGGAACTTGGTAAGTTTAGGGAGGATGGTATGCCCAACACAGTCCAAGGATCAAACCAACATAACAGACACAAAAGGAAATCAACCATACGAGGACAGAGTGAAAGTAAAATCTTTTGATGAAAAAATGGATGTTTGAATGTCATGAAGATACTGTAAAAAAAAAATGGAGGAAAGAAAGAAAATGAATGGTTAGTTCACAAACTGGCTAATTGCTGGTCTGAAGATAGTAGTCATGGCACTGTTTTGCAAACATAACAGCATCATCAGAACCAACGTGAAAGTAGGCAGTTCTGCAACCAGAGTTCCTGTGTACAAGAGCAACTAAGAAGCCCTTCCCATCAAGATTCCTCTCTGCAAACACATTCCAACACTTTATCAATTTGCTAGTTTGGCAACTCAGTGTTACAATCTGGTCAGATAAGAGATTTTCAGATCTTACAGTGAGAGGAAGAGACACATTTCCTATCCACACAGTGACACTGCCTTTCCACCCCCTGAAAACATGCTCTCTCTCTCTCTCTTTCTCTCTCTCTCTCTCTCACACACACACACACACACTACAACGTGTCTAAGTCATTAGCTGTTTGTGCCCTAAATGTGGAACAAGGAATTCCCCAGATGATTTTTAAATTCCAGGACAATTACTACGTACAGTTTCAAGAGCCAGAAGGAAGAATCAATCTGCCAAGCAACAATTAGGGATGGAATTGCTTGTGCTTCAAAGTATATGCTGGATTAACTTCTAAAGTAGTTAATTACTTTCCAGATCATGCTGTGGTGTCACGTGGCCTAAAGAGAAAACTGCAGCCATCCAGACCTAAGGAGGTGGAAGTAAAGGAAGGTCACGATTTCTATCTTTTAGGCTGTGTCTGATGGGACTGGCTTAAAAGCAAAAGAATCAAAAAGCATTTTTTGTTTTAGCCAAAACAATATTAAATAACAGGGTTTTTAAATCTTTAAATATATTAAGTTGTTTAAATGAATCCACTGATGGTTGTTTTAAACATTATAAACTTGTAACCTAAACTGAAGCTGCTTATCAAAGATGCAGTAGCTACATTTTCTTTGCTGAACTACATTCAGATCCAAAGCACTTTTACAATGAATTCAATTTTCCTGGTGGAAAGTAGCAGAATACAGAACCCCCAAAATTCCTTCAGCTCTGAACTACCTAATAGGAGATAAAGGAAATATTGATCTAAATGAAAAGGTTGGCAACAGGATGAGGTACAGGGCACACATACTGTTTTTCTGTCTTTCCAGGCCCAAGACTGTCACCACTTATTTATCATGGCACTATTAACTCCCATCAAGCTTGGTCCTGGCTTCAGAAACCTCAACACAGAGCTTTGGGTGGCTACTACCTGAAAATGAAACTTATTTGCAACCTCTGATCTAGAAGGAATATAAACTCAGAAAAAGATAGTCTAGAAATACACACTCATCCTCAGAGTTTGTCAATATCTGCCACAACTAGAGAAAATAACCCATGAGATATTTGGTTCATTGACACTACTAATGGTTTCAGTCTTAAGACACTTATCAAGATATTAAAGTTAAAGGGACCAAAGTCATCTTGTTCTATGCCCTCATTTTATAGATCAGGAAACTGCATCAGACTTATATACATTATCAAAGCTTAGAACGTAGGCTTCCTGGTCTTCCTGCTCCAATGTTCGTCCATGCTGACCCTCTTCTGCTCTACTTATCATATGCTAGGCTCAACGAATCTTTATCATCTTGATTATATCATCTGTGTTTCTACATATAGACGTATGGAGTACTGTATGAAATGTTACTACATGAAAATGATTCACTAGTAAACTAGGACCTTTATCAATATGTAAAATTCAAGTCACAACCTCAAAGGTTAACTTAATGTTCAAAAAATACAAGATGTAGCTGTCTAGAGATTTTTGAATAAAGTAAAATTTAGCATCTGCCTCTAAGAATAAATGCAAGTTTAATAGAGAGGGAAAGAAATTGAACTGGATTTCACAATGAATAATACCAGTTTATATGGATGCAAAATATAGCAGAGATGATTAAATTGTCTGTGACAGTTTTCTAGAATTTCAGCATTTCCTATGCTCACTAAACTTTCTAATTAAAAAGGAAGAATCACTAGTGCTTTCTAAAGTTTCAAAAAATAATATTTAAAGTTCTTTTCAGGACCCATAGATGGGGCAGAGTACAGACCTCTTCTTTTCAACCTTACCTTTCACTAAGGGAATTATCCTAGCCTTGCCATTCATTTTACTTCTTCTCTTGTCACCAGGCCATGTAAATTTTTTCCTCTTTATGCTTAAAGCAAAAATAGTAACACCAACCATCTGTCACATAAATTAGAGATGTATTACTTTAAACCAATAGTTCTCGACCTTGGCTACACATTAAAATCATCTGCTTTCAACACTGTCAAACCCAGGTCAATAGAATCAGAATTGCTGGTGCTGGAACTCAGGGATTGCTTGTTTTTAAAACTCCACAGGTGTTTCCAATATGCAGGTAATTTTTCAACCACTGCCTTTAACCAAAAGGATGAAATGTTATTACAAGAGCATCATAGATCAGATGACGGTAAGGCCACAGGGGTAGTTCAAAGATCATCAGAACCACTCTTTACTGTTCCTGCTGCACATCACAGTAAATTTAGCATCCTCCTCTGGAGTATAACCAAGAGAAGAAATCAGAAGCAGTCCCAGGCTGAGATAGATGGCTAGATCTCAGTGATGTTCGGGAGCTAAATAGTACTAGCTTACAAGAGGTGATTGTGTACATTTCTTTCCGACTTTATGTTCAGTGACATGATACTGCTGGCTGGAAATTGACCAATGGCAGGAGTATTTACACTGTAGAAATTGGCACACACTAAAAATCAGGGCTGGTTTTCCCCTAGACAGCCAGTTGTTAAACATTCATTGGCACATTACTGGATGGATCCCTAGACCCTGACCCTGGTTGAACCTGAGAGAGGAAAATATAAAATCACTCCTGGCTCATTAGCAAGTCTGAACTTAAGATACTATTGCTCCTCTAATTATTGGCAAATAAGGAGGGGGAATAAAGCCAAACAGCAAAAAACCAAAAAACAAAACAAAACAAAAACAAGAAAACAATAGAAGTTTGTTGATGATATTATGATCCTGGTGGTATTACAGGTAAGCAGGAGAAGACAATATGAATTTAATATGGACTAATACATCCCCCTTGTCACTTTGCCTACGCACCTGCCCATTATTTTGGGGGGTGGGGGGCATGTAGAGAACCAACAAAAAGGAAAGGTCGACGTGTTATTATGGTAGTAAAGTTATAGAGTCTGTTCTAATATACAGACTCCAAGATTGAGTGGTTTATGTAATAAAGAAGTTTATAACTGTCATGGAAATTTCCAGAGATAAATGGTACAAGGCTGACATGGGAGCATCCATCACTGACTACCAGGTTGCTACTCCCAGCTCCTGTCTTCGCATCTGCATACCAACCAGTAAGAAGAGGAGAAGGAGCAAGGAGAGCACATAACTTTCCTTTTAAGGACACAACTAGGTATGACTCACATCTCTTCCATTCATACCCCGTTGACCAGACTTTATTCCTGTGGCTGACCCAACTGTAAAGGATGTTGGGAAATGTAGTCTTCATGGGGCGATGTGCCCAGCTAAGCTTTAGAAAATGTATTACGAAAATGAGAAGGTGAGGATGAGTACTGATGGAACTAGAAGACTGCCACACCATCTTACTAATTTAGATGCAAGTTTGTCTGTCGATATTGCTAGGGGTGGAGACTTCACAGTCTGATACTTTAAAACATTTTTCGGTCTACAGTAGTTTCTCAGGGTTTGTGGGTCCTGGGTTTCCAGGAGCCTCCTATGTTAGTAGAAAACAACCTTTTCTGGAAATCCCTATATATTCATTGGAAATAGTTTTGAGAGTTTAATTCAACATACACCTGAAAATATCATGTGTTAAACATAGAATTTGGTCACAGGCCTTGTAATATATTACTAAATATATCTTTGGCCCAAGTAATGTTTTCACAGACCATTTTATTAGTGCTTCACTGGATATTTTTATAAGAACAGAATACAAAACTTTAGGCCATAAACATATGCTACTTATAAATAAATAGGAGTTAATATAATTTCTAGTCATTTTATACATAGTCATCACATTAATGTTTCTTAAAAATCACTTTTGTCAGGCTGGGCGCAGTGGCTCACGCCTGTAATCCCAGAACTTTGGGAGGCCGAGGCAGGTGGATCACCTGAGGTCAGGAGTTTGAGACCAGCCTGACCAACATGGTGAAACCCCATCTCTACCAACAATACAAAAATTAGCCGGGCGTGGTGGGGCGCACATGTAATTCCAGCTACTTGGGAGGCTGAGGCAGGAGAATCACTTGAACCTGGGAGGCGGAGGTGGCAGTGAGCCAAGGTTGCGCCATTGCACTCCAGCCTGGGCAACAAGAGTGAAACTCTGCCTCAAAAAAAAGAAAAAAAAAAAAATCACTTTCGTCATAGCATTGTCCTGCTCAAAAACCTTAGTACCTATTATTTGAAGTTAAAATGCTTTTGCTTGGCATTGTGGGGCTTCTTGTGCCTGTGCTGGAGGTCTAACCAAGCATCACATGCAGCAGAAAACAAGGCTGACCAGGAACCCAGGAGTCTTGGATTCTAGTTCTCATCCTGCCACTGTCCAGATGGGGGACATTGGACTCCCACACACTCTGAGTAGAGCTGGCCCTGAAGCTAAGGTTCCAGACAGACCAGCTAAGAAAGGAGACTAAGGAAGGCTCCTTAGAGTAGTTGTGGAAAGCAGTTCTTCTGATGACTCTCAGTGGTCCCCATGTCCTGGTGTTCACCCTCTGGTCTTGCATAATCCCCTCACCTTGAGTATGAGCTGCACGTAGTGACTGGCTCCTAACAAATAAAATACAGCAAAAGTGATGGGATGTCGCCTCTGAGATTAGGTTACAAAAGACTGGGATTTTTGCTCACATTCTCTCTTTCTGTCCCTTCTTGCTTTCTCTCTGATGAGGCAAGATGCCATGTTGTGAGCTGCTCTGTGGAGGGGGACCTGTGGCGAGGAACTGAGGGCAGCCAGCAGGCAACAGCCAGCTGCCATGTTGTGAGTAGCCCTATGGAGGGGCCCACATGGCAAGGAACTGACATCTTTGGTCAACAGTCAGTGAGGACTTAAGGCTGCCAATAGCCACATGAGGGAGCTTGGAAGCAGATCTTCCCCCAGTGGAGCCTTGAGATGACTGCAGTCTGGCTGACACCTTGATTGTTGCTTTCTGGGAGACCTTGAGGTGGGGGACCCAGCTAAGCTGCCCAGCTTCCTGACCAGCAGAAACTGGGAGACAATAAATGTTGGTGTTTTAAGCCACTACATTTTGGGATAATTTGTTACACAGCAATAGATAACTAGTACAGAAGTGCTAAAGATCAAACACCCCTCTCCCTCTCTCTCCACTGTTTCCCTCTGATGCCGAGCCGAGGCTGGACTGTACTGCCGCCATCTCGGCTCACTGCAACCTCCCTGCCTGATTCTCCTGCCTCAGCCTGCCGAGTGCCTGGGATTGCAGGTGCGCGCCGCCACGCGTGACTTGTTTTCGTATTTTTTTGGTGGAGATGGGGTTTTGCTGTGTTGGCCGGGCTGGTCTCCAGCTCCTAACCACGAGTGATCTGCCAGCCTCGGCCTCCCGAGGTGCCGGGATTGCAGACGGAGTCTCGCTCACTCAGTGCTCAATGTTGCCCAGGCTGGAGTGCAGTGGCGGGATCTCGGCTCACTACAACCTCCACCTCCCAGCCGCCTGCCTTGGCCTCCCAAAGTGCCGAGATTGCAGCCTCTGCCTGGCCGCCACCCCGTCTGGGAAGTGAGGAGCGTCTCTGCCTGGCCGCCCATCGTCTGAGATGTGGGGAGCGCCTCTGCCCCGCCGCCCCGTCTGGGATGTGAGGAGTGCCTCTGCCCAGCCGCGACCCCGTCTGGGAGGTGAGGAGCGTCTCTGCCCGGCCGCCCCGTCTGAGAAGTGAGGAGCCCCTCCCCCCGGCAGCCGCCCCGTCTGGGAAGTGAGGAGCGTCTCCGCCTGGCAGCCGCCCCGTCTGGGAGGGAGGTGGGGGGCAGCCCCCGCCCGGCCAGCCGCCCCGTCCGGTAGGTGGGGGGTGCCTCTGCCCGGCCACCCCATCTGGGAAGTGAGGAGCCCCTCTGCCCGGCCGCCACCGCGTCTGGGAGGTGTACCCAACAGCTCATTGGGAACGGGCCGTGATGACGATGGCGGTTTTGTTGAGTGGAAAAGGGGGAAATGTGGGGAAAAGATAGAGAAATCAGATTGTTGCTGTGTCTGTGTAGAAAGAGGTAGACATGGGAGACTCCATTTTGTTCTGTACTAAGAAAAATTCTTCTGCCTTGGGATGCTGTTAATCTATAACCTTACCCCCAACCCGGTGCTCTCTGAAACATGTGCTGTGTCCACTCAGGGTTAAATGGATTAAGGGCGGTGCAAGATGTGCTTTGTTAAACAGATGCTTGAAGGCAGCATACTCGTTAAGAGTCATCACCACTCCCTAATCTCAAGTACCCAGGGACACAAACACTGCGGAAGGCCGCAGGGTCCTCTGCCTAGGAAAACCAGAGACCCTTGTTCACTTGTTTATCTGCTGACCTTCCCTCCACTATTGTCCTATGACCCTGCCAAATTCCCCCTCTCTGGGAAACACCCAAGAATGATCAATAAATACTAAAAAAAAAAAATGATAAAAATAAAATAAATATTGAAATTATTAAAAAAAAAAGATCAAACACCATCTGAAAAAGAAGGGACCTTAAGGAAAATATTATTTAGAAGTTAAAGCTATTAAAGCTGAGAAGGTGACTTCTGAACTGAGTTTAATTTTGAAAGTCACATGTACAATAAAAAAATTTAAAGTTTAAATAAATGATGCCCAGACATGGAATCAACCCAAATGCTTATCAATGATAGACTAAATAAAGAAAATGTGGTACATATACACCAGGAAATACTATGCAGCCATAAAAAGGAATGAGATCATGTCCTTTGCAGGGACATTGATGGAGCTGGAGCCATTATTCTCAGCAAACTAACGCAGGAACAGAAAACCAAACACCACATGTTCTCACTTGTAAGTGGGAGCTGAAAGATGAGAACACATGGACACAGGTAGGGGCACAACACACACTGGGGCCTATCAGGAGGTGGGAGGAGGGAGAGCATCAGGAAGAATAACTTATGCATTAATTAGCTATCAATAGCTAATTATTATTAGCTTAATACCTAGGTGATGGGTTGATCTGTGCAGCAAACCACCATAGCACACATTTCCCTATGTAACAAACCTGCACATCCTACACATGTACCCCGGAACTTAAAAGTTGAAGAAAAAACAAATGCCCAAAAGACTGATTCTCAAACTTCCGCTTGCAAAGAAACACATTTGGTTTTGCAGAGAATGATTGCATTGGCACAATATAAAAGCCTGTCTCCTCAAGAATTGGAAGGTAAAAGATCTGAAGAAAACATTGGTATGTAGCCAGAAAATGATCAGTTTGAACCAATTTCCTAATAACTGTGAGGAAAAAGAAGAGAAACTTCATTTTTGTGAATATGATATGGCTGTGCTATTCAGTGCAGTAGCTATTAGCCACATGTGGTGATTTAAATTTAAGGTAAAATTAATGAAAATTAAATAAAATTTAAAATTCAGTTCCTCAATCACACTAGCTATATTTCAAGTACTCAATAGCCTTACTCACTGGTAGCCACAATAGCAGATATAGAACATTTCCAAAATTGCACAGGGTCCTATTGGGCAGCCCCCTATAAAGCATTTCCACAATTCCTAACCCCATTGTCTCCAACTGTTGTTCTTTCATATATAGTCAACCAGTTTAAAATGGCAAGTGCTTGGCCAGGCGTGGTGGCTCACACCTGGAATCCCAGCACTTTGGGAGGCCGAGGTGGGCAGATCACGAGGTCAAGAGATTGAGACTATCCTGGCCAACATGGAGAAACCCCGTCTCTACTAAAAATACAAAAATTAGCTGGGCATGGTGGCGGGCATCTGTAGTCCCAGCTACTTGGGAGGCTGAGGCAGGAGAATCACTTGAACCTGGGAAGCGGAGGTTGCAGTGAGCCGAGATCGCGCCACTGCGCTCCAGCCTAGCAACAGAGCTAGTCTCCATCTCAAAAAAAAAAAAAAAAAAAAAGGCAAGTGCTCCTGAATACCTTGTAGGCATCAACAGCTCAGTGAACCTAAAGATATTTTGAGCACATTGCAGAGCATCCACACTGAGTGGGGAGAATCTAAAGCGTGAGAAAGCTGGTACCATAAAGCACTACAGAGAACCCAGTCTTAAAGTGAGCCAGTGGGAATCACCACTTCTGATACCAGCTCCCAAACATAGGCCTACTCCCTTTACTGCCCTGGACTTCAGTTTCCATATTTGCCAAATGGGAGCAGAGGGCCAAACAATTTTTTAAGTACGTTCAAGCTCTAAAACTCAATGACCTTCCCTATATGTTACACTGATGAAAGAGTTGTTGCATGTCTAAATTACTTATGACTCTCAGATGCAGGGTAGGGGTCCTATGGTTGGATAGTACTACTCTTCCACCTCCCCAAGAAGCTGTCTTAAATGATGGTTAACCTGGAATTAGAACATGCTAACAATGGCAGAGTCTTTTAGACTATTCACACACTGCCCTGTGGAATCCTCAGCAGCCCTCTGTATAATGAGAAATTATGATACTTCCTGGATTGTTCCCGAAAATTAGCAATTAGCATATGATTAAAAAAACTGTGAGATAAGAATTTCTTTTTATTTATTTACTTATTTTTGGCAGAGTCTTTTGCTCTGTCGCCCTGGCTGGAGTGCAGTGGTGACATCTTGGCTCACGCAACCTCCGCCTCCCAGGTTCAAGCGATTCTCATGCCTTAGCCTCCTGAGTAGCTGGGATTACAGGCGTGCACCACCATGCGGGGCTGAGTTTCTTTTGTTTCTTTTTTCTTTTTTTTTTTGAGACGGAGTTTCGCTCTTGTTGCCCAGGCTGGAGTGCAATGGCGCCATCTCGGCTCACTGCAACCTCCACCTCCCAGGTTCAAGCGATTCTCCTTCCTCAGCCTCCCGAGTAGCTGGGATTACACGTGTCTGCCACCATGCCCAGCTAATTTTTGTATTTTTAGTAGAGACGAGGTATTGCCATGTTGGCCAGGCTGGTCTTGAACTCCTGGCCTGAAGCTATCCACCTGCCTCAGCCTCCCAAAGTGCTGGGATTACAGGCGTGAGCCACTGCACCCGGCCAGATTTATTTATTGATTGTGGACTGTGACCCTCCTCAGGTCACCTGGGCCCTTGGAAATTTCCCCTCCACCACAGGGCAGCCGTGGGGAGTCAGGCCTGGTGGTCTCTCAGTGCTTTCTCTACCTGACAATATTTTGGCACAATTTCCACTGCCTTTTGGTTAGCCCATATTGTAGTGGCTTGAAATTTTCCAGAGCTCCTAGAGGGCAAGAAACAAGTGCCTGTGCTCTGGATTCTCCCAAGCGTATCTGTTCCTTCCTAATATTCCCTACTCCCCATTGGCTCTTTGACCCTTAAGTTTTCCCTATAGTGGGGGTGAGCGGGAGCTCCCACATTCACATTTGATCTGTTGCCCTCCACTTCTTCTCCCCTTCCTACTTCACCTTCACGTCTAACCCCAAATGCCTCTCCACCCTAGCCTGCCTCTCTATACTGGTTTTTGTGGGGTTTTTTTGTTTTTTTGTTTTTTTTGAAATGGAGCTTCGCTCTTGTTGCCCAGGCTGGAGTACAATGGCGTGATCTCAGCTCACTGCAACCTCCACCTCCCGGGTTCCAGTGATTCTCCTGCCTCAGCCTCCCGAGTAGCTGGGATTATAGGCATGCGCCACCACGCCTGGCTAATTTTATATTTTTAGTAGAGACACGGTTTCTCCATGCTGTTCAGGCTGGTCTCCTGACCTCAGGTGATCCGCCCACCTTGGCCTCCCAAAGTGCTGGGATTACAGGCGTGAGCCACCGCACCTGTCTATACTAGTTTTTAGCACGTTTTCTTTTCCTTCCCTCTTAAGGAATTCTGAAACATGTGCACGTTTTTTAGGTTGACATCTAAAAATTTTTTATCGTAAGTTTAGTAGTTGCAAAAGACATAATCTCTGCTGCATTTTATATTGTATATGTCCTCTAAATGTAACCAAATCCAGGTGCAGCTGCTGGCTGCTCGAAAGCCGGACACAAGAGATGAGGGTTGGTGGGAGGAAAAGCAGGTTTATTTGGAAAGCCAGCAAAACCAAGAAGGTGGTGAACTAGCATTCTAAGGTACCTGTTAAGTCAGTACAAATTTCAGGCTCTTTTTACATTTAGGGCTGGGGGAAGAGGAAGTGGTTGGAATTGAGGTAATTGATGGCCACAGACATCTGGGCACCAGCAAGGGTCCCAGGAGACTGGGGACTTCTTTGTTCTTGATCAGGTCACAACGCTCCTATAAATCTTTAACAAAACATAGTTATTGTTTACATACTTCTCCTTTAATCCCAGAGTTAGTTTCAAAAACTACATGATTGCTGTTTCTGTGTATTATCTCAGTGCTCTAAAAATTATCCTAGACTGGGCATGGTGGCTCAGGCCTGTAATCCCAGCACTTTAGGAGGCCGAGGCGGGAGGACTGCTTGAGCCTACGAGTTTGAGACAAGCCTGGACAACATAGGGAGACCCCGTCTCCACACATAGTTTTTAGAAACTTAGTTGAGCATGTTGGCATGTGCCTGTAGTTTCAGCTAATGGAGGCTGAGGTGGGAGCATTCCTTGAGCCCAGGAGGTCAAGGCTGCAGTGAGCTGTGATTGCACCACTACACTCCAACCTGGGTGACAGAGCGAGTCCCTGTCTCAAAGCAAAGGAAAACAAAACTAAAATAAATAAATAAAATAAAATTATCCTAGCCTATGTGCGTGAATGGGTAAAGGCCCTTTAAACAAAAATGGAGTTAGTTATGTTAGTTCTTTTGCTGTTTCACTGTTACATAAATATATTTTTTTGTTAGAACATTAGATTTTGCTCATTCAATATGTGGAAAATGTCTGCACAGATCCTAATGGCCAAAGTCAGTTTTTGTTGTCCAGCCAAATCAGCTGTACTTTCTGTCAGGACAAGTCTTGATTTAATTTTTCAATTTAAGTTAATGTTTCCATATGCGTCCTCATGGCAACCATATCACTTCTGAATTCTAATACATAGAACCAAAGATAAGCAGATGAGGCATAGGGCTGCATATGGCTCTGCAACCTGGATGAAATGAGGCCCCAGGGCCCTCGAGATTTTTCTATGAGCTCACCTGGCACTGCTAGGAAACAACCTCCCTCAGGAGCGTGCATTCTCCAATTGTCCTGTCATTTGGTGTCCTGGAGGTTTTTGTACCCTGGGAACATGCGCTATTTTAGGATTCTGGATGGTGAGAGGCATATTTTTCTTTTGTAAACTAGGAGAGCAAACCATTTGAAAAGACCGGTTGGGTAAGGAGGACCAGCCAATCACAGTCAATTCTAAACGCAAATTAATTAATTTTAGGAAAGAATACACATGGAAGTTGACAATGTCAAAAACTTTTTTCTTAAAATTGCCAGTGCCCAAGAAGTCCTGAGGAAGTCTTCGTGTACTTCCAGGGGTACACACACACACCACGGGAAGACCACAGCCTTCTAGTGAAGTTCTGTGCTCAGACCCCGGAGCTTTGCTCTTAAAACGTTGGAAAAGAAAATTTTTTGAATTTCAGCAAAACCCTTTTTTCTCTGAACAAAGCTTGGAATGATCTTGCTGTGAACTTAAGAATTTTAGTTTGACACTGTAAGCTGAGTAATGACTTTGTTCTAGTTAGGTATTCAGCCTTCCCCTGAAGTAGTGAAACTCATTGATTCAATGAGTGAGGGGTCATAGGACACCACCACTTAAGGGGAATGAAAATTACTTTGGTTTAATATTTCAAGAGTCTCATCCTTCTTTTATCTTTCATTTGGAACAGGGATTAAACTGATTCTGTGCTGTAGGACCAAAGAAATGGGGATATACAGAAGCCAATTTTGAGTTGATGGGAGGGAGGAAGAAGCAGAGCTGTGAGACAATGATGGGATCTGCCTTCTGTGACCCACATGTCACCCGGGGCCTCTGCCTGTTGACACCTAAGATTGACTCATTTTTATCCCTCAGTTCTTTCTTTTCTTTTCTTTTCTTTCTTTCTTTCCTTCTTTCTTTTTCTCTTTCCTTTTTTCTTCTTTCTCTCTCTTTTCTTTCTTTCCTTTTCTCTCTCTCTTTCTCTCTCTCTCTTTTTTTCTTTCTTTCTTTCTCTTTCTTTTTTCCTTCTTGATGGAATCTCGCTCTGTTGCCCAGGCTAGAGTGCAGTGGCACAATCTCGACTTACTGCAACCGCCACCTCCCAGGGTTTAAGTGATTCTCCTGCCTCAGCCTCTAGTGTAGCTGAGATTACAGGCACGTACCACCATGACCGGCTAATTTTTGTATTTTTAGTAGAGACGGGGTTTCACTATGTTGGCCAGGATGGTCTCAAGCTCCTGACCTCAAGTGATCCGTGCTCCCCGGCCTCCCGAAGTGTTGGGATTACAGGCATGAGCCACCAAACCTGGCCTATCCCTCAGTTTTCACAAGATGAAAGTCCAGAGCTGTCCCTAAGAGTTTGGCAAGTTATTTTCTTGCGGTTAATGCTGATTCCAGGTGCCTGATTTCAATTGTGCCATTTTGTAGCACATCAGTGCAGATGTAAAACTTATCTCCAATTTTGATTTTCAAAAAAAGCACTAGAGTGGGAGAGAACAAAGCAAAGGAGACAAGCAGCTGTTAACATCGAAGGAAAGAAACAAAACAAAACAAAACAAAACAGTTTCATGGAGCACTAGGTGGAAAGACTTCCAGCCAGCCTCACTCAGAGACGGTGGGAGTGGAGCCTTCCTCTCTCTATCTTGCTAAATGCCCACTTCACTCATCTTCCTCTGCAAGCCTTGTTCCCACTTTAGGCTGGTACAAAAGTAATTGTGGTTTTTGTGGTTACTTTCAATAGCAAAAACCAGAATTGCTTTTGCACCAACCTAAATAGTGGTTGGTGCAAAAATATGTTCAAAAGAACACACATTATTCTCCTTATCCCTTACATAGCACTTCAGCATGGGTTTACACCCATGCTCTTGGGGTCTTACCATACCTAGAATACTACAAAGTATTCCATATTCTTTTTCTAAATACAATTCTGCTGCCATCAGTATTATATTGTTACACTTGAAAAGCTGCGTGTTCCCTATTAATTAAGTCTGGATGTTCCTTAGTAAATAAGTCTGTCAAAAACCCTCAGAATAGATTCTAGTACTGGATGTAGCAGGGGATAGGAGGGGCGGGGGACTTGGATTAGGGAATCTTCTACTTTCCCTTCTACTTCAAAACTCTTTGACTCTACCCTTTGTTAAGTAGGTATTTTTCAGCATTATTTAAAAATCAGATAATAAAAGTATCCAAAAATAAAAATAACTTCTATATTATCCAAGATAATATAGAAATTCAAATAGTTCACCCAAAAAAAGTACCAGTATTTACACTCGGCATACATCATTTGAAATTTCAGATTCATACAGGATTTATTTTACTTGTTTTATGAAAACAGGATTGAAATGTGCTGCTTTCCACGTGTGCAGGTTTGTTGCAAGGGTATATTTAGTGATGCTGAGGTTTGGGCTTCTATTTGATCCTGTCACCAAAATAGTGAACATAGCACCCAGTGGGAAGTTTTTCAGCCCTTGCGCCACTCCCTCTTTTTGGAGTCCCTAAGTGTCTGTTGTTCCCATTTTTTACTGTCTGTGTGCACCAAAGATTATCTCCCACTTATAAGTGAGAACACGCATCATCATTTTTAATAGCTTCATAGAATCTTGTAATTTACTTAAAAACATTATATTGCCAGGCGCAGTGGCTCAAGCCTGGAATCCCAGCACTTTGGGAGGCCGAGGCAGGTGGATCACGAGGTCAGGAGATCGAGACCATCCTGGCTAACACGGTGAAACCCCATCTCTTCTAAAAATACAAAAACAAAATTAGCTGGGCGTGGTGGCGGGAGCCTGTAGTCCCAGCTACTTGGGAGGCTGAGGCTGGAGAAAATGGTGTGAACCCAGGAGATGGAGCTTGCAGTGAGCTGAGATCGTGCCACTGCACTCCAGTCATCTGGGCGACAGAGTGAGACTCCGTCTCAAAAAAAAAGAAAACAAATAAAATATATGATTGAAGACATGATTCAACTAGGTTTCTCTTCTTTTTATTCTTACCATTTATTCTTACAATTTGACTTTCAAGAAAACCAAGGCAGAAATTTTAAAAAGAAAGATGTACTGATTATGGATTGGGATCCAAATCACAGAATATGTTAACATAAGAATATTTTATTCCACACTATTCAAATATGCCGTAATATATTCACCCAAAGCAATAAATCCCATGCTGCACAAGCAAATTATAAACAAATGATAGAAGCTGAAGTTTTCCTCTCAAAAGAGGCTAAAGAACAGATAATTTAGAAAGAACAGATTTTATTGGAACGTCAATAGTTTTCATGACACAGATACTTAAGCTACTCATTTCAACATACCCATATGAAGAAAATTATGAAAAGGTTTTTTTTTTTTTAAGAAAAGATAATTTGACAGATGGAGTCTTTTTATGGGATCAGTAGAAGTGATAAAATTGAATAAATTACCAAGATTTTATCTCCGTTTCTGTAATTCTCCCTAAAGATTTAGAGATGGCAGATTGAATCAACTGGAAAATAAATTTGCAAGTTTATAACATTTCTAAAACAGGAATTAGACACAAACTTCTGACTCTTTTCATGAGTGGTTTGCCTTGAGGAAACCTGCTCTTATGGGATTCCACATTTCCTAAGTATCAAGGTTCATCAAATGGACATGCACCACATAAGTTACACAAATGTAGGTTCTGTGAATGGTTTACTGTTTATTATTACCATTAGTGTCAAAGAACAAATAAAAACAATTGTAAACTAAAAAACATTTGGAGCAACTCAAAATCTAGTTGCTCCAAATGATTCGTTTATGATCAGGCTAGATTTGATTGAAAATAAAATCAAGCCATGGCCTTTCGGTTCACAACATAAATGACTTTTATGCTTCTGGAGTTGTGTGATCTTATCACAGAGACAGCAGTTGTGCCTACTTCTAGGAGAAGGTGCAGAAAGACACTGCTGGGATGTTTTATGGACAGAACATATGTATATTACTTTAAGAAAAGCACCAGCAGACCAGATGTATCTCCTTCTACAGAATCCTAGCATTGCTTGAAAATTCAGCAGCTCTTTCCTAGACCATAAAATGAATGGGAAAAGGCAGTGGAAAGTAAAGTTTTCATAGAACCATAGGAGACAGTGTCTGGGAGAATCTGTAAAATCCTGTGTCCTTCAGTAGGAGAGGATCCCGAGACCCAGAGAGGGGAAGTGATTTGCTCCAAGTCTCACACACTCACCAACTACTGATAGTCAGAACTGGGGTCCTGTTGGCAAAGAGTGAATAAAAAAAGTTTTAAATTCAAAGCCTCAGAAAGCAGAAAAGTAGAAAGTTTTGGCTGGGTGCAGTGGCTCACACCTGTAATCCCAGCACTTTGGGAGGCTGAGGCGTGTGGATCACCTAAGGTCAGGAGTTCAAGGGCAGCCTGGCCAACATGGTGAAATCCTGTCTCTACTAAAAATACAAAAAAAATTTAGCCAGGTGTGGTGGCGCATCCCTGTAATCCCAGCTACTTGGGAGGCTGAGGCAGGAGAATCACTTGAACCCAGGAGGCAGAGGTTGCAGTGAGCCGAGATTGTGCCATTGCACTCCAGCCTGGGCAACAAGAGCAAAACTCTGTCTCAAAAAAAAAAAAAAAGAAAAAGAAAAAAAAAAGAAAAGAGAAAGAAAGTAGAAACTTTTTCAAGGGCCTAGCATAAGTCAGATCTCTACTGGCTTTTGGTACTCTAAATTCAGGATTTACATAGGAAATATTCACTATGCTCTGTATATTTTTCTTTTTGTTTGACCTTGTTCTATAATAACAATTTTGTAGCTGTTTTTTAATGTACCCATTGATAAGAAGAATATATGGTAAGCAAGGAGTAAAATGAATTAGCTGTCATGTGGAATGGATTTTCAGATTTTTTTAAAAAGCAGAAAATCAACTCCTGTGCATTGCTATTTTGGGCTGCTTACCCCTCCTCCCCATTTGCTAATGTTTTCCTTTGTTTGTGTATGCAAACAATTGTAAAACTTAAACAGTGAGCAAATCATAAAATGTAGGATTCTTTATGTTTGTATATCTAATTGTACTAAATGTGTTTGAGGCAGGACAACTCCCATCTCCCACAAAATCCAGGGTGGATTTTAAAAAAGCATTTTAGGACTTGTTTTTTTATTGGGCATCTCCCAGTTTTTAAGGTGTTCCTATGCTAGAGATCTCATGGATGTTTTCTTTATTTTCATGCCTTCTTGTATCCTCCGTATTGCATCCTGCCTTAGTGATTCCATCCATAATTATGGCTTTAACTTATCTGTAGGGAAGGCTTCCAACTCAGTTTCCTATCCTGATTCCTCAGGGCATTCTTTACCCTCACTTTTCCTAGATCTCAACTGTTAAGAGGAAACCATACTGTCTGTCATTAGCAATTTTGCAAAAACAGCCTGTGAATGCATATTAGTATCACCTGATTACTGAGTGCCTAGTGGCTCCGTCTCTCTGTACCCGGATGCAACACAGGAGGGAAATGATGTGGTTCCTGTCCTCAGAAACTCCTGGTCAAAGAAGGTTCCTGTGTCAGGTATGTGCAAGATGTGAAAGCCATAGATATAAACAGGTGTCACTGAAAATAGAAAGATATTTCCATGTAAACAGTATATAAACTTGGCCTTTAGAGGTATCGGTGGAGCCAGGAATAAACCGTTGGCAGTACTATCACACGGGGGAGGATAATAGAAAGAAAGAAAGTATATTTAAGACGAGAAATTGAGGGCCGGGCGCGGTGGCTCACGCCTGTAATCCCAACACTTCGGGAGGCCGAGGCAGGCGGATCACGAGGTCGGGAGATCGAGACCATCCTGGCTAACACGGTGAAACCCCGTCTCTACTAAAAATACAAAAATTTAGCCGGGCATGGTGGCGGGCGCCTGTAGTACCAGCTACCTCGGAGGCTGAGGCAGGAGAATGGCGTGAACCCAGGAGGTGGAGCTTGCAGTGAGCCCAGGAGGTGGAGCTTGCAGTGAGCGGAGACCGCGCCACTGCACTCCAGCCTGCGCGACAGAACGAGACTCTGTCTCAAAAAAAAAAAAAAAAAAAAAAAAAGAAGAGAAAATGAGAGAAACCGTAAGGAAAGACAAATGCAGGGGCATACACACCGCAGAAAATCTCAGAATCTTGTTAAGCTTAGACTGGAGATAAATGTCAACTAGTCAAACCCCCATCTGACGCTTGAGTTCCTCTACAGTGTTTCCACCCAGCTGTGTTGTACACTTCTGCCTGAGAAGTTTCAGGGACAGGAAAGAAGCTGACAAATACCCCTGGAGTCCACTGCACACTGGACTGTGATAATTATTGGAATGTTCGTCTAATAGTTAAATAGAACCTAAAATTGCCTTCACATCATTTTTTTTCCCCATTGATTTTGGTTTCTCTCTGGGGCCCAAAAGCTAGCCCATGTCTGTCCCTGGCTTCCAAACCTCCCTACCTGGGCCTGGTGTGACTCGCTGCTTCCTGGTGTGCCATTGTATATTGTGTTCTCCAGGGCTTCTTTCAGTTCCCCAAAGACACCGAGCACATTCTTGCCCCAGAGCCTCCTGACTACAGCACTTGTCTCCTGCCTGTGGCATGAAATGTAGGTTTTCACTCAAATGCTACCTTTTCAGAGGAGCCTTCACTGACCACCAAAGCTAAAATAGCCCATTCCTGGAATGCTAAATTTAATGACATTTAAAAAATATATTTATGGCAAAGGCCATATAAGCCAGCTCAAAAGACCAACAAAAGACTGGGGAAAATACTTGAAACTCACATAATAGGCAAAGGACTAAATTCCCTAAAATATAAAGGATTTCTACAAATCAGTAAGAAAAAATTCAATAACCCAATAGAAAAAAAACTGGCAAAGGATATGAACGGATCATCAAAACAATAACAACAAGAAGAACCTTACGTATGCGGCTCAGATATGTGAAAAAGTGCTCAGACTCACTGATGGTGAAAAAAAAGGAGAGAGAAATAATTTTTTTAACTTGTCAAAGTGACAAAGATAAAACAATATTGATAATAACGTTGTATCAGCAAGGGTGTGGAAAACAGATTCCCTCATATTATACTGGTGGGACTATAACCTGAAACAATTTCTATAGAGAGTGATTTAGTAATATTTACCAAAATTAGAAATGCGCAAACCCTTTAACCCGGTGATTTCACTTCTACAATTTGCCTTTCAGATATGCTCCTAAGTATGGGAATTGATATATGTACAAAAGTACTCATGGCAACCTTGGATAGAGTGTAATAGCAAGAGACTGGAAACAATATACAGATCTATCAATGGGGGTGGGCAAGTAAATTATAGTGTATTTACACAATGAAACATCACGCCATTACTAAAATGAATGATGCAGATCTGTATGTGGCCCCGGAGTGCTCTGAATGAGTTTTATGTTGACTATAGGCATTTATATTCTCTATTTTGTATTTATCTTCTCTTTAAATTTTAATTTTTAAAGTTTTTTTAAATTTTTAACTTTTGTGGGTAAATAGTACGCAATGGAGTACTAATCAGCCATAAAGAAGAATGAGATCCTATCATTTGCAACAACATGGATGGAACTGGAAGTCATTAAGTATGTAGGTGTATATATTTACAGGGTACATAAGATATTTTGATATAGTCATACAATGTATAATAATAACATCAGGGCAAATGGGGTATCCATCACCCCAAGCATTTATACTTTCTTTGTGTTACGAACAATTGTAGTCTTTTAGTTATTTTTAAATCTACAATAAGCTATTGTTGACTGCAGTCACCATGTTGTGCTATGAAATTACTAGCTCTTGTTCATTCATCTAACTATGTTTTTGTACTCACTAACCATTCTGACTCTGCCTACCTCACTCTACTCTCTATCTCTATGAGTTCAATTGTTTTTTAATTTTTTTTTTTTAGCTCCCACGAGTAAGTGAGAACATAAAAAGTTTGTCATTCTGTGCCTGGCTTATTTCACTTAACATAAGGAGTTCCAGTTCCATACATGTTGTTGCAAATGATGGGCTCTCATTCTTTATGGCTGAATAGTACTCCATTGTGTATATGTACCACATTTGCTTTATCCATTCATCTGTTGGCGACACTTAGGTTGCTTCCAAACCTGGCTATTGTGAATAGTGCTTCAATAAATTTGGGGGTGTAGATATCCCTTCAATATACTGATTTCCTTTCTTTTGGGTATATACCTAGCAATGGGATTGCTGGAGCCTATGGTAGTTCTATTTTTAGTTTTCTGAGGGAAAATAAACTGTTTAACTAAAACTAAAAAAAAAAAAACCAAACGGTTCCAAACTGTTCTCCATAGAGGTTATTCTAATTTACATTCCCACCAACGGTGTACGAGGTTTCCTTTTACTCCACATCTTCACCAGCATTCATCATTGTCTATCTTTTGCATGGAAGCCATTCTAACTGGGGTGAGATAATATCTCATTGTAGTTTGGATTTGCATTTCTCTGATGATCAGTGATGTTGAGCACCTTTTCGTATACCTGTTTGCCATTTGTATGTCTTCTTTTGAGAAATGTCTATTCAGATCTTTTTCCCATTTTTAAATCTGATTATTTGATTTTTCCCTATAGAGTTATTTGAGTGCCTTATATATTCTGGTTATTAATCCCTTGTCAGATGGATAGTTGGCAAATATTTTCTCCCATTCTATGGGTTGTCTCTCTGCTTTTTTGATTGTTTCCTTTGCTGTGCAGAAGTTTTTTAACTTGGGTAATCCCATTTGTCCAGTTTTGCTTTGTTTGCCTGTGCTTGTGGGGTATTACTTAAGAAATCTTCACTCAGTCCAATGTCTTGGAGAGTTTCAATGTTGTTTTGAATAGTTCCATAGTTTAAAGTCTTAGATTTAATTATTTAATCCATTTTGATTTGATTTTGTATATGGTGAGAGATGGGGGCTAGCTTCATTCTTCAGCATATGGATATCCAGTTTTTCAGCACTGCTGACTGAAGAGACTGTCTTTTCCCTAATGTATGTTCTTGGCACCTTTGTTGAAAATGAGTTCATGGTAGATGTGTGAATTTGTTTCTGTGTTCTTTATTCCGTTCCATTGGTCTATGTGTCTGTTTTTGTGCCAGTACTATGCTGTTTTGGTTACTATAGTTCTGTAATATAATTTGAAGTCAGGTAATGTGATTTCAACAGTTTTGTTCTTTTTGCTTAGGATAGCTTTGGCTATTCTGGATCTTTTGTGGTTCTATATCAAGTTCAGGATTTTTTTTTCTATTTCTGTGAAGAATGCCATTTGTATTTAGATAGGGATTGTAATGTCTAGATTGCTTTGGGTAGTATGAACATTTTAATCATATTGATTCTTCCAATCCATGTACATGAAATTTCTTCATTTCTGTGTGTCCTCTTTAATTTCTCACATCAATGTTTTGTAATTTTTATAGAAATTGTATTTATTTTCTTAAAGAGGCTCCCTAAAATTGTATCAGTTTCAGGACCCACAAAGCTTGGATATACTCCTAACCTTAACACAACTGGGAGATAGATAATCTCCTATGAGTAACACAGGCTCCATTGCACAGTGATAGGAGGGGGATATGGTAGTACTATTTTTAGTTTTCTGAGGAAAACTAAGCTGTTTACCTAAAACTAAAAAAGAGAACATGGGCAGTGGGGTGCAATAGAGAACAGGGATGGAACAAAACTGAGAGTTTGAAAAACGTGCCACAGGTGATTATGATGTGCTCCACCACTTTGAAATCCACTATTTCTCTGTTCAATGCATGAGTCCCCAATCCTGCATAGCCCTCCACCCCGTTCTCCTTAAGGCTCCAAAACCACTCTCACTTTCACATGAAGACTAAACGCTGCAGGCAAAGTTCAGGTGTCCTTCATCCATTTAATCACAGCTCCCTGCCTTTATTAGCCTAGTTCGTCCAGCCCTTGAAGTGCCCCTAAGGAGCTCAGACTAGTGGATCCTAACTCCAGAGTCATTTCCTCTTCCTGGGTTTTCTGATCTCTAATTTGAAATGCAGCTACCCTTCTTCATCTCACGTTTATCAAGAAGATAGCAATACACTGAAGACATTCCCAGATCATTCTCTAAGCTCCTCAGTCTTCTTGGAGGCAAGCAGCCTCTAAACAGTTCTCATCTTTTAAAAATTGCCTGAGTATTCACTTTTTATGTGTTTCCTTTTTGCCAGTTGTCAGACAAAATTGATGCTGCTGCTGGGAAGGTTTGGAGAAATTTTGAGGAGGCCAAATGGGGAGTAAACCAGGCTAGCAGGAAGCATCACAGTCACATAAATCAAGAAGTGAAGTTATGTGGGTTTTTTTGACCACTTTTTTTTTTTTTTTTTTTTTAAAGCAAGGGAGGCAAGCCATGGAACATTTGGAAAATGGAGAGGCAGGCTTAAGAGTAGTGCCACTGTGTTTAGTAAGACATGATTCCATTTACTTTTCTAATTTTCCTTCCTTCCTTCTGATGAAAGAAAAACTTCAGCTGAGTTCGCCCAGGTGCAACGGCTCACTCCTGTAATCCCAGCAGTTTCTGGGGCCAAGGTGGGTGGATCACCCGAAGCCAGGAGTTCCAGACTAGCCTGGCCGACATGGTGAAACCCCATTTCTACTAAAAATACAAAAATTAGTTGGGTGTGGTGGCATGTGCCTGTAATCCCAGCTACTCAGGAGTCTGAGGCAGGAGAATTGCTTGAACCTGGGAGGTGGAGGTTGCGGTGAGCCAAGATCACGCTACTGCACTCCAGCCTGGGCAACAGAGCAAGACTCCATCTCAAAACAAAACAAGACAAAACAAACTTCAGCCAAATGAAATTTAAAGGAGTTTAATTGAGCAATGAGTGATTAACAAATCGGGAAGCCTTCTGAGCCAGAATAGGCTCAGAGACTCCAGCACAGCCACGTGGTGGAAGAAGATTTGTGGACAAAAAAAGGAAAGTGACATACAGAAAATGGAGGTGAGGTACCGAACAGAAACAGCTGAATTGGTTACAGCTCAGTGTTTGCCTTTTTTGAACACGGTCAGAGCAGTTGGTTACATTTGATTGGCCAAAACTCGGTGATTGGCCCAAGTGTAGGCTACAGTCTGTTTACACCTCTTCTTGGTATAGTTTATGACACAGAAAAACCTTTAGGCTGAACTTAAATATGTAAGGAGACAGCTTTAGGCTACCCTTGTTTTAGCCCTTCCTTCCTTCTTCCCCCTCCCTCCCTTCCTTCTTTCCTTCCTGCCTGCTTGCTTCCCTTCCTTCCTTCCTTCCCCTTCCTGACTTCTCTTTAATGAATAAAAATAGCTAAAAATATTTTATATAAGTTTTGTTATTAATATGATTTTGTGGTGCCTCTGAGGCTCTGCCTTCATCTGATTTGCCTTCAGACTTATAAAGTGAAGGCACCTTCAGGGGGTGCCCACATTAAAGATTCCAATTCAAATCCACAATGATTTGGGAGAAAGCGGCTTATTTCTTTAAAATTGAATTCAACCTTGAATATAGTTATATTGAGCATAAACAAAAGAAATATGGCAGAAACCAGCCACTCCTGATCAGTCAAGGAATTTTGTCAGACCCTGCAACCTCCATCACCCTCTGCAGCCCCCTCCACTTTTTTTCCCAATCGTTTTTCCCTCTGCATCTGTGGGGTATTGGTTCCAGGACCCCTACAGATACCAAACTCTGAGGATCCGCAAGTCCCTGTGATATGGTATGGCTGTGTCCCCACCCAAATTTCATCTTGAATTGTAATCCCCATTATCTTCACATAATATAAGAGGGACCCAGTGGGAGGTAAGTGATTCATGGGGTGGTTTTCCCCATGCCGTTTTCTTGTGATAGTGAGTGATTTCTCATGAGATCTGACGGTTTTAGAAAGGTCTGGCATTTCCCCTGCTGGCACTCATTTTGTCTCCTGCCACCCTGTGAAGGGGTGTCTTCTGCCATGATTTTAAATTTCTTGATCCCTCCCCAGGCATGTGGAACTGTGAGTCAATTAAACCTCTTTTCTGTTTCTTTCTTTCTTTTTTCTTTTTTTTTTTTTGAGATGGAGTCTCAGTCTGTCGCCCAGGCCAGAGTGCTGCGGAGCGATCTCAGCTCACTGCAACCTCTTCCCGCACCGTTCAAGCAATTCTCCTACCTCAGCCTCCCTAGCAGCTGGGACTACAGGCATGTGCCACCACACCTGGCTAATTTTTGTATTTTTGGTAGAGACGGGGTTTCACTATGTTGGCCAGGCTTGTCTTGAACTCCTGACCTCAGGTGATCTGCCATCCTTGGCCTCTCAAAGTGCTGGGATCACAGGTGTGAGCCATCATGCCTGCCTAAACTTCTTTTCTTTACAAATTACGCAGCCTCGGGTATTTCTTTATAGCAGCTTGAGAATGGACTAATACACCCTGATATAAAATCATGTAGGATTTCCATATAACTGTGAAAGGAAAACATATCTCAGGACTCCAGAATCACTAAGCCAAATGAAGTCAGGCAAACCTGCCTCTCATTTTATTCCTAAATAAGATAGCTACAAAGATAAAAAGCTACATACCTCCCTCACAATTTCTTCACAAGGAAATTCCTTGTGGACGTCAAGTTCTTTTCCCTAAAATGGTTCTGTTGAATTTTGCCCTGGCAATGTAAACTGATAACTTATCTTAACAGGTACAGACAACCGACAGAACTAAAAAGTCATTTCTCTGCTCACCCGATATCTGCATATCTGATTGCTTCCTCCTCCCTATTGTTTATGTAAAAATGCAGACTCACTGAGCCAGACTAAGCCATAAGTGACTATTCCGCCACCCCACTCTCACATGTAAATTGCGTATTCAGTGAAAAGCTGATCAAAAACTCAAAAGAGTGCAACCTTTTGTCCCTAATCTACCTATGACCTAGAAGCCCTCACTTTGAGATGTCCCATCTTTTTAGACTGGACCAATGTACATCTTACACCTACCGATTGATGGCTCATGTCTTCCTAAAATGTATACAACCAAGCTGTGCCCCAACCACCTTGGGCACATGACTTCAGGACCTCCTGAGGCTGTCACGGGCGTGTCTTTAACCTTGGCAAAGTAAATTTTCTAAATGGATTGAGACCTGTCTCAGATACTTGTGGGTTCACATAACCTAAGTACATCCTCCTGTGTACTTTAAGTCACCTGTAGATTACTAATAACACCTAGTACAAAGTGAATGCTATGTATATAGTTGTTGTATTGTTTTGGGAATGATGACAAGAAAAAAGCCTGCATATGTTTAGGACAGAAGCAACCATTGCAGGTGTAACTACATTTTTGATCTGTGATCAGCCGAATCTGAGGATGTGGAACCCGCAGGTATGGAGGGCCAACTGTACTGGCAGAAAAAAGTAGAGGCAGAATGAGGTGCCAGCTACCAGAAAGGCGGCCGACTCAAGTTAGAGAAAAGAGGCTGCGTTGCTGGGGATCACACTAAAGGGGCACACGCCTGCCTCACATCAGGACTCAGCGCTCGAGCAGGGAAGCCCACACGGGTAGGTGCATCTGCCAAGCCCAGAAGGCTGTGTGCCCTGCCATGAGGACCTTGGAACAGGGGCATAGTGTGGGTTGGGGTGAGGTTGGGGTGGCAAGGAGTAGTCTCAGCACCAGTCCCCCACTCTTAGCTCCCCAGGGTTTTCACCAGCTTGTCACCATGAGAAGCTGAAGAATGAGTACCAGCAGCCATGGTGTGTTCCTTGTGGCTCTGAGGGCTTACAGAGGCTCTAGGGGGCTTTTCAAGACATCTGGTACCTGAATGGGATACCAAAGTTTAAGTTTCAGAGGCTTTTCCTAAGGCCTAAAGTTGGCAGAAACACTGTCAAAGGCCTCTAAAATAAGAGGGCTAATCAATGGGAAGACTCAAAAGGTATTTGTGGCATAATAAGAAATAAGTTCTTATAGAACACCAAATAAAAGTTGCTTAATTATACCAAGTAAAAAGAAAAAGTATATATATTTGATCGTTGTCCCCAGTACCTGCTATAGGCTCCTAAAACCCTTGGAATTTCTTGAGTGATAAGAGCATCTTTTGTTATTCATAATGAGCCCCTTTTGATCATACCTGAGTTTATGCTGATGAGATAAGTCAGGGTGGGGCCAGTCACCAGAAAGACCAAGTGTGGAGAGGATTAGAGAGTAGGATATTTCAGCCCCACCCTCCAGCTTCCAGGAAAGGGAGAGGGGCGATGGAGATTAAGCTCTGTAAAAACTCTTGAACAATCCTCAGTGAGCTTCCGGGTCACTGAACATGCATAGGTGCTGGGAGGGTGGTGTTCCTGGAGAGCACTTGGGAGCTCGGTAGCACCTCCCCCATACCCTGCCCCATCCACCTCTTCATCTGGCTATTCACGAAATGTGCTTCATTGAGTTCTGTGAGCCATCCTAGCAAATTAATCAAACTGGAGGAGTGGGTGGTGGGAACCCGGTTTATAGCCAGTTGATCAGAAGTATAGGTGACAACCAATTGCTTGCAAAGTGGCAGCAGTCCTGTGGGAGTGAGCCCTCTACTGAGAAGAGCTGGACACTGTGTGAAGGACTCTTAGAGCCCTTTCAAGAGAAAAATGAGCCCGTGTTGTAACTACATGAGGGTTGATCCCTTCAGAAGATTTGATGCTTACAGCTCTCACCCAACTCCAAGCCCCAGCAGCTAGCACCAAAGCATCATCCTGTTCTCTTTGCCTCTGTGGTGACTTACCCCCAAATCCATTCTCTACGCCACGGCCAACGCCACCTTTTTAACAATAAAAATGAAGTCCTGCATCCTCCACAGCTAAAAAGTCTCCAACAGCTCCTAATCTCACTTCATAAATAAACAAATAAGCAAGCCCAGGGGTCAGCAAATTTTTTCTGTAATGGACCACATATTTTAGGTTTTGCCTGATACCGTGTCTGCTGTGCTGTTGTGCGGCAGCGATTGGCTACACTAGTGAGGCCATAAAAGCAACAAAGTTTAAGGCAATCAATCACTCTCAGGGTCATACAAGTGTGAAAGTAGCCACAGATGACATGTGAAAGAACAGGCATGGCTATTCCAAGGAAACTTTATTTGGCCCATGGCTGTATGCACCAAGCTCTCACACCCGTCTTTGCATTTGCTCTTCCCTCTTCCTGGAATTCTCTTCTACAGATTTTTGCATGGATGGCTCCAAGTGCTATGTAACTCAGTAAACAGATTAGACACATATTTGGAGAATCAGCAGGGACCTAAAACAAGAAAATAATTTTAAAAGAGTTTTTAGATATTATCATAAAAGTATTCAAGTAGTTGCCATTGGGAAGAAAGCAGAATTGTGTTGACCTTGTTTGAAATTTTTTTTTTTCTTTTTTTGAAATAGGGTCTCACTCTGTCACCCAGACTGGAGTGCAGTGGTGCGATCTTGGCTCACTACAACCTCCGCCTCCCAGGCTCAAGCGATTCTCCTGCCTCAGCCTCCTGAGTAATTGGGATTACAGGGGCACACCACTAAAGGAGGAGACCACCCCTCATTTTGTCTTATGCCCAATTTCTGCCTCCAAAGAAAGAAGAAGTAAAAACTAAAATGCAGAAATGAAATCCACAAGCAGACAGCCCGGTGCCACACCCTGGGCCTGGTAGTTAAAGATCGACCCCTGACCTAATTGGTTATCTATAGATTACAGACATTGTATAGAAAAGCACTGTGAAAATCCCTATCTTGTTTTGTTCCGATCCAATTACCAGTGCATGCATCCCCCAGTCACGTACTCCCTGCTTGCTCAATCGATCACGACCCTCTCACGTGCACCCCCTTAGAGTTGTGAGCCCTTAAAAGGGACAGGAATTGCTCACTCGGAGAACTTGGCTCTTGAGCCCCAGACCAATAAACGCCTTCCTTCTTTAACTTGGTGTCTGAGGAGTTTTGTCTGCGGGTTGTCCTGCTACACCACTATGCCTGGCTAATTTTTGTATTTTTAGTACAGATGGGGTTTCACCATGTTGGCCAGGCTGGTCTTAAACTCCTGACCTCAAATGATCCACCAGCCTCGGCCTCCCAAAGTGCTGGGATTACAGGTGTGAGCCACCATGCACGGCTGTTTGCATTTATTTTAAGGCTTGGTTGATTATTTTTATTTTTAATTACTTGGGTTAGAAGAGAGAGAAGACACTATAATATCACCATGTTTAAGACCTCTAAAGTCTCTCTTTAAAAATAATTGTTTTAAACTTTTATTTTAGGTTTAGAGGTACATGTGAAAGTTTTTTTACATAGGTAAACACATGTCACAGGAATTTGTTGTACATATTATGTCCTCACCCAGGTATTAAGCCCAGTACCCAATAGTTATCTTTTTTCCTCCTCTCCCTTCTCCCACACTCCCCCATCAAGTAGACCCGTGTCTGTTGTTTCCTTCTTGTGTTCGTAAGTTCTTATCATTTAGCTCCCACTTATAAGTGAGAACATGTGGTATTTCGTTTTCTGTTGCTGCATTAGTTTGCTAAGGATAATAGCCTTCAGCTCCAACCACGTTCCCACAAAATACATGATCTTGTTCTTTTTTATGGCTGCATAGTATTCCATGGTATATAGGTACCACATTTTCTTTATCCAATCTGTCATTGATGGGCAATTAGGTTGATTCCATGTCCTTGCTGTTGTGAATAGTGTTGCAATGAACATTCATGGGCATGTAAGACTTTTAAAGTCTCAACATGGCCCTGCTGGCTCCTTCTGGTAACTCTGGCCTCATGGCAAGTGTTGCCTTCTCAGGCAAAGTTTCTCCCACTACAGACTTGGTGGTACCCCTCCACACCTATTGCATTTAGCTGTTTCACTTTCTCACAGCATTCAATCACAACTTGAAATTGTCGTGCTCATTCATGTACTTCCTTGCTTATTGTCTTTCTTTTGCATGTGGTCCTCAGAAGCACAGGGATCTTGTCTGTCTTCTTTGTGTGTGCATCTGGCACTGAGTACGGTGCCTGGCACACGGAAAGAATGAAAGAAAACATTTGTTGTCTGAATGAATGGAACAGATGCCTAACTGAAGAAAGCAACAGCTAAAACTGCTTCTAGAACTTGATCTGATTGTAAGTGAAAATCTCTGGTTGTCCTTCACAGAGCCTTAAAAGTGACTTAGAAACCAGTTTAGAGAACTGCATCAACTTTAGCTAATAGAGTTAAATCAATTTAGGTCAAAGCAAATTTGTCAACAGAAGAATTTGGATTTATGCCAAATTAGACTTGGTAGAAAATTTTGCTATGACATCTTCAGAAAATGTTTTCAGCTTTTTATTTATTTTTTATCCACTTGGTCTATTTTCCAAAAATGTTTATTTTTTTATTCCTGCTTTTAAAGATTTTAATTAACTTGTGGCTTATTCTCTAGAGAAACACAGCAATCAAAGCATCTAACAGTACAGACTTTACTGAAATTAAATCAAATTTTCTTCATTTCTATGCATGAATATGGAAACAGTTAAATATGCAGAGTATTCATTCAGCATATAGTGAACAGCTGATTTGTGTCAGGCACTGTGCTGGGCACTGGAAATACTGTGGTGAACAGGTCCCTGCCCTCATACTCCTATGGGAGAGAGACATAAAACAGACCCATTTAAACAAACAGACAAACAAAAATGTCAAGTTTTTAGTAGGGACTATGTAGGAAATAAACAAGGAGCTGAGATGGACAATGCTGACATCCTATTAGGTTGGTGCAAAAGTAGTTGCTGTTTTTGCCATTACTTTCTTTTTTTCTTTTCTTTTCTTTTTCTTTTCTTTTCTTTTTTTTTTTTTTGAGACAGAGTCTTGCTCTGTCACCCAGACTGGAGTGCAGTGGCACGATCTTGGCTCACTGCAACCTCCGCCTCCCGGGTTCACGCCATTCTCCTGTCTCAGCTTCCTGAGTAGCTGGGACTACAGGTACCCGCCACCACGCCCAGCTAATTTTTTTTGTATTTTTAGTAGAGACAGGGTTTCACCGTGTTAGCCAGGATGGTCTCGATCTCCTGACCTCAGGATCCGCCCGCCTCGGCCTCCCAAAGTGCTGGGATTACAGGCGTGAGCCACCGCGCCCGGCCGCCATTACTTTCAATGGCAAAAACAGCAATTACTTTTGCACCAACCTGTAGGAAGAAGGCTGTGGCTTCCATGTAGAGAATGGATTGACGTGGTGCAACTGCAGAAGTAGGGATATCTGAGAGAAGGCTGTTGCAGTGAGAAATGATGGTGATCAGAACTGGTGATAGCTGTGGACAGAAGAGGAAGAGGAGAGGTTGGAGTTAAATTTGGCAGTAGAACTGACAAGATTTGCTCGTGAATTTGATGTAGAAATTGAGGATATGAGAGCATATCAGTTAGTGTCCAGTTGGGAAAACAGACATCATTCTAGTATGTCTTTTGTTTTGTTTTGAGATGGAGTTTTGCTCTTGTTGCCCAGGCTGGAGTGCAATGGCACGATCTCAGCTCACTGCAACCTCTGCCTCCTGGGTTCAAGAGAGTCTCCTACCTCAGCCTCTCAAGTAGCTGGGATTACAGGCATGGGCCACCATGCCCGGCTAATTTTTGTATTTTTAGTAGAGACAGGGTTTCTTTTTGTTTGTTTGTTTTTTGAGACGGAGTCTTGCTCTGTAGCCCAGGCTGGAGTGCAGTGGTGCGATCTCAGCTCACTGCAAGCTCCGCTTCCCGGGCTCACGCCATTCTCCTGCCTCAGCCTCCGGAGTAGCTGGGACTACAGGCGCCCGCCACCACGCCCAGAGAATTTTTGTGTGTGTGTTTTCAGTGGAGACGGGGTTTCACCGTGTTAGCCAGGATGGTCTCGATCTCATGACCTCGTGATCCGCCCACCTCAGCCTCCCAAAGTGCTGGGATTACAGGCATGAGCCACCGCGCCCGGCCGAGACAGGGTTTCACAATGTTGGCCAGGCTGGTCTCAAACTCCTGACCTCACGTGATCTGCCCGCCTCGGCCTCCCAAAGTGCTGAGATTACAGGCATGAGCCACCACGCCCGGCCTCATTCTAGTATTTTTAAATAGAAGGAATTTAACATAAGAAATCAGTCTTAGCAGTGTTGGGAAATTTGGAGGAACCAAAAGGGGAAGATGTGCTAAGCTAGAGATAAGTATCTGCAGGAAATCACTGCCACTTGAAAGGCAGGAGGAATACCAGGGAGGGGGTGATGTTATCAGAGCCCAGGAGTGTCTGGCATCTGACAGTGCAGGAAGCTGCTGATGCTGCTGGAGCTGGCCACTGCCTGACACCGATGCGGTTGCTGGAACTGCTAAAGGCTACTGGAGCCCCTGCAGCTGCAAGTCACTGCGGCACCCCTTGCCAGAGCCTAAAAACAAAGAACAAAACAAAACAAAACAAAACAACAACAACAACAAGAAAAATGGGTCTCTCATTTCATGCAGCTTCCCACCAGTGCTTCCCATTGGAGCATCTAACTGGGCCAGCTAGCAAGGGAATCTGGGAAATGTAGTTCACAGGATTTCAGCCACCTCAAGCAAAGCAGTGTGCAGGATGCTGGGAATGGTACTTAGCTCAAACAAGCCAATGGCCAGCCCATGGAGGAGTGAAAGATTATTTTTAAGTAGCAAAACAATCTCATATCCTTAAAAAAGTTCTTTTTCTTTCTTTCTACAAAAGCAATATGTGCCCATTAGAAAAATATTAGAAACACAAACAACAGAACATAAGAAGGTCCATATTCCCACTTACTCAGAAACAATCATTAATAACATCTTGGCACCTCTCTCTCTGTCTCACACACACGGACTCTTACTTTATATTCCATTTCATAACCCATTATAATAGATGCATACAATAAAACATTGGCTGGACATTTACTTTGTTCCAACTAGCTTCCAGTGTTATTTATGTTCTACAAACATTTTCCTATTATAAACATTAAGAAAGGCATTGTCTGAAGACAAATTTGCAATTTAAGGAAACCATTTGTGAATAATACAATTGTAACCTCCAATTTGACTATTATGTGATTGTTTGCTTAGGTAAAAGAAGAAAACTATTTATTTTAACTATAAGGTAAAATGTCAGGTCTTGCCCTGTTCATTTCCTTTTTCAGGAAGAAAAAACGCCATTAGTAGAAGTTCTGAGCTGGAAATGAGCAGGCTAGAGGTGGAGAGGGGCTGCAGCTACAGTCTGCCCTGGAACCACCCCGTTGCCCCATCTGGTTTCCATGGAGTCAGACTTCTGATGGGGAAGCTGGTCCTCCGGAATGTGCAGAACGCAAGACACCCAGGCAAAGTGTCTTTAAGGGTAGGGACTGTTTATTATGGCTATGGGATGACCACAGATTTCTTTGGTGTTATCTGTTAGAATGCTTTTGATTGCTAGTAGCTGAAAGCCGTGACTTAATTTGGCTTTACAAATAAGGAAATGTATTATCTCACATAACTGGAAGTCCAGAGGTAGGACAGGCTCCAGGGACAGTAAGATAAGGCAGCTCAGTGATGTCACCAAGGTCCCAAGTTCTTTCAGTACTCTGCTCTGCCTTCCTCCATGTCGGCTGCATCCTGAGACTGGCTCCCTTCATGGGGATGTGACGGCTGCCAGAGGCCACTGGGCTGCCTGTTTCCTTTCTTCATGTGCAGCAAGAAAGAGAAAGAAAGAGAGAGACCTCTCCCTTTAATATCAATTCTCTTCAGTTCAAGCAGGCCAGTAGTTCTCAGTACTGTTGCACATTGAAGTCACCAAAGTGCTAGAGCTGTATTCATTACAATCATGCTCTGCATAATGACATTTTGGTCAACAACGAACCACATGTAGGATGGTGGTCCCATAAGATTATAATACAGTACTGTATTGTAACTGTACCTTTTCTCTGTTTAGAGATGTTTAGCTACACAAATACTATTGTGTTACAGTTGCCTACAGTATTCATTACAGTAATATGTTGTACAGGTTGGTAGGCTAGGAGCTATAGGCCATACCACAGAGCCTGGGGTATAGTGGGCTATGTCATCTAGGTTTCTGTAAGTGCACTCTATGATGTTCTCAACAAGGAAATTGCTTAGTGATGCATTTCTCCAAACGTATCCCCTTTGTTAAGCAAGGCATGACTGTATTTGTTTATTGCTATTATTTTATTTTTATTTTGTTTATTTAATAACATATTATGTAGCATTATTTTTTCTTTTCAAACTGCAGATACCTAAGGCTTTATTCAAAATATTAATTTATTAATCTGGGGTGGGGCCCAGCTGAGAGTCATTTTTCAGAAGCTCCCGAGTGATTCTGCGGTACAACCAGGGCTTTCAACCACCAGATTTGGCTGGTGCAGGTCACCTGCCCACCTCTAGACCACTAACAGTTACCAGGGTAATGCCATAAACTGATTGGCTTGGAATGGTGGTTCTCAAAATGTGGTCTGAGGCCAGCAGAAGCAGCTCCTGGAAACTTGTCAGAAATGCAAATTATCAGGCCCCATCCCAGACCTACTGAATCAGAAACTCTAGGGGTAAGGCATAGCACTTTGTGTTTTAACAAGCTTGCCAGGTGATTCTAATGGCCAGTAGAGTTTGAGACCCACTGCCTTAGAGCAATCAGGTTCTTTCTCTGGAGGGAGGGAGAAGGTAAATATATGAACAGAAGCAGAGAGGTCTGTCAGAACTGGAAAGTCTAGGGCCAGTGGAGCCTAGCACTACCTACTCCCACTTCCAGGCCAGGAGCAGGAAAGATTGGGATCAGCTACCTGAACCCCAGAGACCCCTGGCTGTAGAAAGAGGGCCTCACAGCAACGGTGCCAGCGACCTTCAGCCACTGATATATACTGTTTAGGAAGGGAAGAAGGCACGTTCTGTAGGTAACCATTCATTTCGACCCTGGGGATCTCGAGAACCGTTTCTGTAGGCCTAAAGGGCTAAGAAGACTGATTTGGTATAAACTTCCCTAAAAACCCTACAAACTTACTTCTACCTCTGCAAACTTCAACAGGATCCAGGAAAAGAAAAAGGCCACTAGGTAAAAAACAAATCTGAACAAAATCAGGACTTTAGTTAATAATGTATCACTATTAGTTCATAAATTAGGACACATGTACTATACTAATGTCAGATGGTAACAACAGGGGAAACTGGGTGTGGGGTATACAGGCACTCTGTGTATCCACCTTCCCGACTTGCCAGTAAGTCTAAAAGTATTCTTAAATAAAAAGTTTACTCCAAAAAAGATGCAATGAACACTGTTCAAAGACACAATTTGACACTTTTTATGATCTATGCAAAGGCTTTTTAGACATTTTCGGCTTAAATGAGAGCTGAGTTGGAAAATATTAAAGAACATTCCTGATAATGTCACACTTCTCAGAATCTGCACATGGCCAGAATGATCAAAGAGCAGATGAGAGAGGCTGAAACTTGTCTACGTGCTGAGAAACAAGAACTGATAGAGAAAGTAACTTTCTTTGCCATCCTTTTAGAGCTGGGAAGGGGTAGGATAGCTCAACTCCTCAGAGAGAGAGGGACATAATCAGATCCTTCCTTTTCTAAACCCACTTTATACCAGTGAGCTCCAGACCATAAATTTACTTCATAAGCTTCTTCTTACTTCATCAGCTCCACTAAAATAAATTCATTCCTGCGTCCTGAGGGGTGGAACACACACTCCAGCAATTGAGGGGCAGCTTATTCCCAACTGTTCTCCACAGACCTGTGCATCACTGAATTTATGTTGATTCCTGGAAATCCTTGGCCATAATTGGAATGGAGCAAAGAGCAAAACCTAATTTGTAGTTTGGAAAATGACTCTTAATGTAGTGTACTAAATAATTTATGGGAAGTTTTGCTTATCTCCCTTCTGCACCAAATATCAGTAAAGAAACCAATAATTAAAATAGTCATTACAGGTGAAAGTGTTCTAACTAGAGTTACAACAAGAAAAAGAGTACTTAAGGGCAGAAACAGTTTCATGCCAGACACGTGGCTCAAAATGATTCTCCCTCCGCACCCCCATGTTACTACATTTGAATCTCTCAAATTTTGTCCTCATTGTTATTCTCTTGCAGAGTGAACTTGGGCAAGTTCCTTAGCCTCTTTATTTCTCACTGTTGTCATCTTCATAATGGAGAAGAAGAATAGTACCGATTTCCTGGTGGTGTTATAAGAATTAATTGAAGTAATGTTTGTAAACTTTTAGCACAGTAACAAGTGTTGCAAAAATGTTTAATGGATCAATAAATAAGATTGCCTTTGCTCACAGTGAAGTCATGCAAAATAATGATAGACTTTCTGATGATATAGGATGGCAAAAATACACACAAAAAATATTCAGATACCAGCTAGGAGCAAGAGAACCTCAGGTATGGCAGTACTTTGATGGAAAAGAAGACATGTAGACATTTTTCATCAGAAATAAAAAAGGACACCATGGAACCTTCCCATATTTCTGTTGGAAATGTAAAATGGTACACCTATTGTGGAAAACAGTTTGGTGGTTCCCAAAAAGTTAAACATAGGCCGGGCGCAGTAGCTCATGCCTGTAATCCCAGCACTTTGAGAGGCCAAGGCGGGTGGATCACTTGAGGTCAGGAGTTTGAGACCAGGCTAGCCAACGTGGTGAAACCCTATCTCTACTAAAAATACAAAAATTAGGTGGGCATGGTGGCAGGCATCTGTAATCCCAGCTACTTGGGAGGCTGAGGCAGAAGAATTGCTTGAACGCAGGAGGCGGAGGTTGCGGTGAGCCGAGATGGTGCCATTGCACTGTAGCCTGGGCGACAAGAGCGAAACTCTGTCTCAAAACAAACAAACAAACAAACAATTGGCTGGGTGTGGTGGTAGGTGCCTGTAATCCCAGTTACTTGGGAGGCTGAGGCAGGAGAATCGCTTGAATCTGGGAGGTCGAGGTTGCAGTGAGCCGAGATTGTGCCATTGCACTGTAGCCTAGGCGACAAGGGCAAAACTCCATCTCAAAAAAAAATAAAAAAAAAGAAAAAGTTATAAAATTACCATATGCCCCCAAAACTGTATGCCTAGGTCTGTTCTCCAAAGAATTGAAAACAGGTACTCAACATACTTATGCATGCTTGTTAATAACAGCACTATTATAATAGCCAAAAAGTGGAAACAACCCAAATACTCATCAGTGGATGACTGGATAAACAAATTGTGGTATATCTACACAGTGGAATTATCATTCAGCCATAAAAAGAAATAAAATCTTGGTAAATGGTACAAAACATCATGCTAAGTGAAAGAAGCCAGTCACAAAAGGTCACAGATTATATGATTCCATTATTAGGAAACATCTAGAATGGGCAAATCCATAGAGAAGGCAGATTGGTGGTTGCTAGGGGCTTGGGAGAGGAGGCAACGGGGAATAACTGCTTAATAGGTACAGTTTTCTTTTGGGGTGGTGAAAATGTTTTGGAACTAGAGAGAGGTGGTGGTTTCATAACATTGCGAATATAGTAAATGCCACTGAATTGTTCATTATAAAATTGTAAATTTTATGCTTTGTGAATTTTACCTCATTAAAGTAAAAATGCATACATATATAAATAGGGCAGTGTTACAGTTGAGAAGGCAGAAGGATCCCATGCTTCCTCTTCCACTCAACTGAGGCTCTTTGGTTTCGTCATCTGTAGGAAAATGAAGTTGAACTAGGTGACCACTAATATCCCTTCCAGTTCAAATTCAAAGGTAAGAAAACTCAACATTTTTCTTTCTCCCCTACTCCTCCACATGCTTGAAAATGACTGCATCTATACTGCAGATGCACACTGGAAGACAATGTTGCTGTAATTAAATTACAGGGAAATTAATTTGTTTTAGTTATTATGGAAAGGTATTTTAATATTCATTATTATGACACAAATTAGTGGACAAATAACTAAAGCAAATGCGCTTTAACAATTAGCTTGGGTTTTCCCTCTCTGATGCTCAGACCCACAGCCTGTGCCTGGCTCCAGCCTGTCTGTGTTCCTCCGTGCAATCACACACTGATTTTTGCCAGTCACAGTATCTCTGATTCCTCTGCCAAATGCAGTGCTGGCAGCCCTAAGCTGATCGGGAGGTCCTTGATTGATTAATGAGTGCCCTTGCCAAGCAGGGATGGTGCCAAGGGATTGAATTCCTTTCTAAACTGCCCATGCTTTACAACCAACATAATCTAGAACACTTGTCACTAGAACTCACTTAGACTATTGCTCTAGTTATAACGAGTTACAATTTTACTGTGAAATTATTCAAATATTATTTGAACAGTAAACTAAATTTACCCAGTCCTGGGATTTGAAGTCTTGGGTCAACATGTTCATTCTGGAAGGTGGGTGTATAATTTTCTGTATTTTACTGACCACCACCCCTCTACCAGTGATTGCAGGTTTCCATTCCTTTGTAAATTCCCTCCTTATCATTCCTAGGAATAAGGTGTATCTACAAAAAGCCTCCAGCTAGAAACATTTCAGCTAGTTACTAAGGATTATCTGTCACCTTCCCCCTTTTTGATTCTGTCCCTCTTCAGGGATATCTACTTCTGAGATTTACACAGTCCCCAAAGCTGCAAAATGCATGACCCAATGCCAACCAGGGTCTACATTCAGGCTGTCTTAGACCGGGTTTCTCCTGGTCACCCCATTATCCATAGTGCCCCTGGAGGAGATCACTGCAGGAGGCAAAGCACTTCCTTCTGTGCAGGGTTCAAGCAGAAGTAGAGAGGAGGGCTTTCCTCCTTTTTGGTACTGCACTCCATTTCACTCCTTGCTGCAATTTTTTTTTTTTTTAAGGCTAAATTTCACTTTTGTCACCCAGGCAAGAGTGCAGTGGCATAATCTCAGCTCACTGCAACCTCCACCTGCTGGGTTCAAGTGATTCTCTTGCCTCAGCCTCCTGAGTAGCTGGGATTACAGATGCCTGCCACCATGTGTGGCTAATTTTTGTATTTTTAGTAGAGGCGGGGTTTCACCACGTTGGCCAGGCTGGTCTCAAACTCCTGACCTCAGGTGATCTGCCCACCTCGGCCTCCCAAAGTGCTGGGATTACAGGCGTGAGCCACTGTGCCTGGCCCTTTGCTGCAATTTAACAGTCCTCCAGTTTTCACTTTATGTCTCTGGCTCCCACCACTCAAATGTCCACTGCTCAGATAGACAAAGCTGAGAGACAAATGCCCTGTAGAACTCCTAACTTCTCCCTCCACTGGCCTCTAAGCTTTTTTGCTGGGTCAGGCTAATTTGCTTGACTCTTTTCCAGTGACTTCTCTTTGGGGAGGCTCCCCAGCCCCTTTTGCAAATAGATCCTTCCAGATAAGCCCAGACATACTGAATCCCAAGTGGAGGCTGCTATGGCTCAGGGTCAGACATTGAGTTCCCAGTAACTATTTATTAGCCATTCACTATGTGCTAAACACTGGGGTTCCAAGGATGATGGTCTCCTCTCATCATGGAGCTGCCCTGGGAATTTAGACAAGAGCTCTTTGAGCAGTGATGGCCTTTACCCCAAGGACGGGTACCTCCTGCTCAAAGGTAATACCAAAGGTGCCAACTAATCACTGACTTGGCAGAGAACCTCTCTCAATATAACTAGAAGTTTCATCAAAGTTTCTTAAGCACTCCGCCATTGACTGCTCTCCTTCACCATCCCCCAGGTTCTTACTCAACCACGTGCCTCTGTCTGCTTCTTTCCAACTTGTAGCAGCACCTTTCCTCTTCTATTCTTTGTTCTTGTCCTGGATGTCATTCCCTTTCTCCCCTCAGAGGCAGAGAGGAGAGGGCTGCTGGAGGAAGAAGAAAAGTGAAAAAGCTGTAGAAATTTGCGTCCACAACAAACAATACCCGAAAAACCTGTACATTCTTTTCTTCAACTTAAATGAAGAACCCGAGTGTGCACTCATATGAAGTAAAAAAGGTGCAAATAGGCCGGGCACGGTGGCTCACGCCTGTAATCCGAGCACTTTGGGAGGGCGAGGCGGGCGGATCACCTGAGGTCGGGAGTTCGAGACCAGTCTGACCAATATGGAGAAACCTCATCTCTACTAAAAATACAAAATTAGCCAGGCATGGTGGCGGGCGCCTGTAATCCCAGCTACTTGGGAGCCTGAGGCAGGAGAATTGCTTGAACCTGGGATGCGGAGGTTGTGGTGAGCAGAGATCCCACCACTGCACTCCAGCCCAGGCAACAAGAGCAAAACTCCGTCTCAGAATAAATAAATAAATAAAATACAGTTCCTTTTAATTTTTTTTAAAGAAGTACAAATAGCTTTGCATGTAATTTATGAATTATTTTTTTCCTGATTCTGATCGCTGGTGTTCAGTAGGAAAGGGAATCAAAACTCCATAAAGCAAATCGGCTTATCTGTAGATAATCAAAGTCTTCTCAGTGGTGTCTGTCCCTCTTGTGAAAGTACAGCTGCTTGTGGGAAAAGTGAGAGACCTAGAATACAGTGTATCTTTTGGGGGACATACCTCTGACTGTTACAGAAGCATGTGATTAATTTTGAAGGTAGAATTTCGGAACATCATATTTTAATAGGAAGCTTGAAAGGTAAGTAGAGGAAAACATCAAGCAAAGCAAAATACACCATTTGCAGAGTTCAATCAGATATGACTCAGCATTTCTTCATTGTGCTTATCCCCAGCTCCTCAAGCACATAGTGCCTTGCACACAGTAGGGGCTGAGGGAAATATTCGTTAATGCATTAATTTTAGTTAAAACTAGATACCTCCTAATCTCTCAGTGGCTTGAACTGGGTCAAACAGCAGAGGAATGGGGTAAATAAGGAAAGACACCAGGTAAAGGTAAACAAGACCACTGCTTAATAAATATATTCGTTTTTGGGGTTATTATTTTGCTCAAAAGTCGATGAGGTGACCAACCCAGAATGTGGCAGTTAATTCTATTTACATTTTCAGTGTGGGATCCAGGTTTTCAAGTTTGTTATGTGATTTTATGCAAAACAATATGCAAATCCAGCGCATTCTAAAAATTCAGTCTGCTTTCCAGCCGCTCCCCTGGTCACAAACAACTAAGGTTGGCGCCGGGCTCTCTGGGATCCTTCGCGGAGGGGCAGAGCAGGCGGGGGTGACTGGCAGCGGGGCGGGGAAAAGGGCGGTCCCGGAGGCGGTCCCGGGGCGGAGCCCGTGACGCGCGGAGTCGGCCGGCTTAAGGGCCGGACCTCAGCGTCTCCCGGAGTCTGGCCGCAGTCGCTGCAGTGGTGGCTTCCCATCCCCAAAAGGCGCCCTCCGACTCCTTGCGCCGCACTGCTCGCCGGGCCAGTCCGGAAACGGGTCGTGGAGCTCCGCACCACTCCCGCTGGTTCCCGAAGGCAGATCCCTTCTCCCGAGAGTTGCGAGAAACTTTCCCTTGTCCCCGACGCTGCAGCGGCTCGGGTACCGTGGCAGCCGCAGGTTTCTGAACCCCGGGCCACGCTCCCCGCGCCTCGGCTTCGCGCTCGTGTACATCATTCCCTCTCTGGTTGCACGCTGGGGATCCCGGACCTCGATTCTGCGGGCGAGATGCCCCTGGGACACATCATGAGGCTGGACCTGGAGAAAATTGCCCTGGAGTACATCGTGCCCTGTCTGCACGAGGTGGGCTTCTGCTACCTGGACAACTTCCTGGGCGAGGTGGTGGGCGACTGCGTCCTGGAGCGCGTCAAGCAGCTGCACTGCACCGGGGCCCTGCGGGACGGCCAGCTGGCGGGGCCGCGCGCCGGCGTCTCCAAGCGACACCTGCGGGGCGACCAGATCACGTGGATCGGGGGCAACGAGGAGGGCTGCGAGGCCATCAGCTTCCTCCTGTCCCTCATCGACAGGCTGGTCCTCTACTGCGGGAGCCGGCTGGGCAAATACTACGTCAAGGAGAGGTCTAAGGTAGGACGCGCTCGGCGCCCTGCCGCAGCTGCTCCCGCGGGGACGGGAGGCACTCGGAGTCCGTTGTATGTCGACTTCCCAGGGCCGTAAGCGAACTTTGTTTTTTAACCAAGAAGTCAGCCTGGTTTGTCTCTACTCGCTGCTTCCCCCCACCCCTCGCCCCAGCTCCTCTGAGCTAAAGTCAACGTTAAGGGGCTCAGGTGAACCATGATGATGACCTTCTGTTGACTTTGAAATATTGGCTCTTGTGGGTGACAAAAGCCAGACAAGCTGTGGCTGTGGTCCGATTTTAAGACGAGGTTCTCAAAGATCCAAAGGAGGGAAAGGGTATTAGAAACACTGTGTATCATCTGAGACACACGTGTCCTCATGATCTTAAATGCCTACTTTAAAGCCACCTAATACTGCCCTTCATTGTGGTCAGAAGAGATTTCTACAAAAGCACTCAGAATTCTGGAGGCAGTTGTGATTTTGCCATGTGGCAGTTGGTTTGTGGAGTTGGGCAGGTGTGAAAGGGTAAAACTCCACTTCTGAATGCTGCTTCTGCCCTCTGGGACCCAGCACATTGTTAGACCATCTTCTTGACTGAAAATTCTCTCCTGATGCTGAGCCCTACACCACCACCTTCCTTTTCCTAACTATGAATTGATGGCAAAGTCCACTCAAAACAACCAGTTAAGTGCTCACGAGAGAGTAGTCAAGCACCTCCGGAAAGAAACCGGGTTTTTGTTCACATAGCAGGAAGTGACTCCCTGGGTGGTAATTTATCTTGGAAACACAGGTAGATTGGCAGAAAAACGGGAACATGTAGGTACCGCGATGTTGGTGCATGTCCATTACTTTGGGATAGGCTTTCTCAGTCTTTCCTCAAATGATAGTTGAGCCAGTTTTCCAGTGGCAATTCTGAGTGACTTGCGCTTGTCTTATGGTGTGGTCAAGGGACGTTCAGAACTACGGAAAACTTTTACTGAAACAGCGAAGCAGAGTATACCGGCATGAGAGGGAAGATGAACACTCACCTATGTACCACTTTTTGACAATAAATATAGTATTTCTCAAATCAGTCTCAAGACTGATCCTGTCTCAGAACAGACCATTGTTCTCTCATTTCTCTAATACGCTGAGAGGAACACTCTGAATAAAGGCTAAGTGGTGAGGATTGGAAACGTGTGGGAGTGAAGGGGTGGAGGTGGATGAGTGCAGTGGGGAGTCATAGTTTGCTGTACAACTTCCAAGCCAAGAGGCCATGAATAGAATATCTGAAAGCATCGTTATTAATGCACCCAAGTAAAGTAAATCTTAGAAGATACTGCTTTCTAAATTTTACTTTGGGGAAAAAAATTCCGCGTGAGCTGAACTCTGTAGGAGATTGATGCTAAAGTGTTTCTTTATTCTTCTTCCATCATGTTGGTGGTGGATTAGTCATTCGTCTTTGACTAGTTTGATTTTTGCATTAAATGACCTTGCTGTCTTCTGTGGTGGAGGTGTGTTGGGGAGGGGAAGGGTCAGCCTCAGTGTTGCTGAGATGCTGGTAGTTTCTACCTGGAAGAGCAGACGGCTTCTTATTGGGTTTTTTAATGT
The DNA here is from genome assembly GCF_029289425.2 of Pan paniscus. Taxonomy (NCBI): domain Eukaryota; kingdom Metazoa; phylum Chordata; class Mammalia; order Primates; family Hominidae; genus Pan; species Pan paniscus. Next base: position 35,267,669 of record NC_073264.2, on the reverse strand, counting down.
TTCTTGTAAATTTAGGTGTTAGGAGTTTTTCTTCATCATTCTAGGAGCAGAATTTGCTCTGAGGGAGGCCAGGATTAACTGGTATGGAAAGAGGCCACTAACATTGAAAGTTAAATATTTTTATTTAGCTTTGACTTAATGGATAGGGATAGGGTTTCAGACTAGAATTTAACTCAAATGGAAGGAAAAACACTGTGTAAGTTACGGTAAGGGAAAGAAAGATCCTGTAGATATGATTAATCAATTTTAGGTTATCTTTTGGGTGGAATGAAAAACTTTCCAGGTGACCCTGTCAGAAGGTGATCGTGAATTGAAAAGAAAATTTATCCTGTCCCACCCCCAGATTTCCAGGTTTACTTTGGCTGGTTTGTCACAAAGCTCCCTGCCCTTTAGATAAATCACCTTTCGATTGGAATATTCCCTGGCCAATTAGAACCAAATGCAAACCAGGCTTGAGCAAACAACTAGTGTAGTTAAATTTTTTTTAAGTGTGCTTTGCTTGTATACAGAAGTCTCCTTAGTGATGTCTTGGGTTTCTTGTTTGAAGTTCATTATTAAAGTCATGGTAGAAACACTTTCCATTTCTACATGATTTATATTGGTTTCACATTAATTTATCCTTCTTTTTCTTCACTCACTTTTTATCCCTCAGCTGAGCTCCTCATTTTGTGCGGCTTTCCAGAGCAGTGATAGAGACCCAGTTTACCGGTTCATCCTTCACGCATGTTTTCAAGAAAAACTAAAGTTTTAAATTTATTTATTATTATGATTTTTTTGAGATGGAGTCTTGCTCTGTCGCCAGGCTGTAGCGGCTCACCGCAATCTCCGCCTTCTGGGTTCAAGTGATTCTCCTGCCTCAGCCTGTTGCATAGCTGGGACCACAGGCACGCCACCATGCCCAGCTAATTTTTGTATTTTTAGTAGAGACGGGGTTTCACCATGTTGGCCGGGTTGGTCTCGATCTCTTGACCTCATGATCCACCCGCCTCGGCCTCCCAAAGTTCTGGGATTACAGGCTTGAGCCACTGTGCCCGGCCCTTAAATTTATTTTTAAGTTTTAATTAAGGAAAATTTCAAACATACATAAACATAAGAGGCTAATATAATGAGCTCCCATCACCCAATTTCAACAATTGCCAATATGTACATTTGTTTTAGACCAATTTTTTTTAGCTACTTTAAATTTCTTGAGGTTATGCTTATTCATGCACTTACCCAAATTTCATTTTTTTTTTTGTTCTTTGCTAGACTTTGAAAGATCATTGAATAATATTGCCCTTTATCTCAATGAAACAATAGCAAAGATATTGGGAGTAAAACAGAAAGATACACTGGACCTAAAATTGAAATTGTGGAAGAATATAGAAAGAAATATTAGATGGTTCTGCTTCCTGCCAAGAAAGTTGTTAATGGTCAGAATTTGTCTACCTCATCTTTGCTGGAGAAAAATCCAAGGGTGTTGAAGACCCCTTGGGAAGTGGTTCCTGTAATGTACAGCTGTATGGCGCCCCCTAACTTCAAGCATGATCATTGCTTTCAGGCTAGCAAAGGATTTATCCGCTCGCTACTCCCTTTTGGAGATTTTAGACCATATCCAAGATAAATATTGGTCATAATTTGCTCCTTTTTCTTTGGCTGCCTAGATCTTGAAAATGGCTGTTTTCCAGAGAATGTATAATTTTTAGAACCAAAAGTCCCTCTGCTTCAAACAGCTCACTGTAGACTCACTAGTTAGTGACTCTAATAAGAAGAACTACCTTTTATTGAGCAGTTTGTATTGTCTGGCACTGTGCTATGCACTTTACAAATACTATCTTGCTTAATCTTCAGAAACACAGTCTTAAACATAATGAGTGATTAAATACTGTGCCCAAAGTTTCAAAGTCAGTGGTAAGAAACAGTTTAAATGGGGGCTGGGAGCTCAGGCTCAGTGTTAACTAACTTCGTGGCTTTAGGCAAGTTGCTTGGTTTACACCAGGTGCAAAATGAAAGGAAATAATGCCGTAAAGCTGTTGGAGGAAGAAGCATTAAATAAGATGATGTTTATGAAATGTTTAGCAGAATTCCGAGCCTTCATCAGTGTTTTAAGTCTCCAGAGGGGAAATTTGGGATCCTAACCTAGATTTGTCTAACTCCAGAGACTGTGTTATTTCCTTTTATTCTCTCCTACTTCCGACCTTTCATTTATTCAGCAAATGTTATGGAGTGTTCAGCCTGTGTGGGATACTGTGCAGGGGTGGTGGTGCGATGATGAACGAATTTATACTTTCGTATACTTTGAATTGTAAGATGGTCTCATTCACACTTGACTAATTCTTAGGCTTAAGAAAACCCTCAAACATTGAAGTGGGTCAGTTGAGTACATTTGAAGAAAAAAATAGAGTACTGTGCTGATGTTTTCCTACTGTTTTATTTATTTATTTATTTATTTATTTATTGAGACAGAGTTTTGCTCCTGTTGCGCAGGTTGGAGTTCAATGGCGCAATCTTGGCCCACCACAACCTCCGCCTCCTAGGTTCAAGCGATTCTCCTGCCTCAGCCTCCTGAGTAGCTGGGATTACAGGCGTGCGCCACCACGCCCGGCTAATTTTGTATTTTTAGTAGAGACGGGGTTTCTCCTTGTTGGTCAGGCTGATCTCTAACTCCCGACCTCAGGTGATTCACCTGCCTTGGTGCCTCCCAAAGTGCTGGGCTTACAGGTGTGAGCCACCGTGCCCGGCTTCTACTGTTATTTTTAGGAAAACATTTATTGATAGGGTTTGTTCGTAGGATTCCTGACCAGACTAGCTCTGGAAGGTGGCATTGTGAGGACTGCATTGTGAACAGACCGATTGGTCCTCCCCTGGAAACAATAAGGAGGAATGATGAAACAGCAAAACGTTTATGAATAAAAGAAGATGTGTTGCAAGGTGGTGTGTTTATTCCTTGCTGTTGAGCAATAACAGTTTTGGCCAACCCTTCTCATGTGAGGTCAGGAATATACATTATTTAATGGAGCTTATCATGGTTGCAAACTACTTTAAGGGAAAAATGAAGCAATTTACTATGAAGTGATCTCGCAGGATCCAAGTGCAAGAAATGCAGTCAGGGTTCTCAGAAGCTTAGAGGTATGAACTAGGAAGCAGAAAGTCCTTAACATCCAGGACAGCTGGTGTGTTCTTTTCTCAGGAGCCTCATGACCTCCATCTTTGCTTCCCTGCTTTTGCTCTTCATTTCTTACCCTCTTTTCAATCCAGCTTTTGCTGCCTTCCCATGCACATGGCTCAAGATGGCTGCCCCACAATGGCCACCTCAGCCTTTAGTTGCAGATGAGCAGAGACTTCAGTAACATTCCTGGATCCCTGTTTTCATCACCTGGGAGAAAGTCTGATTGTCTCACCTTGGCTCAAGGGATCTATCAGCCGTAGTCTGGCACAGTGGGAGGCATGTGGAAACCATGCATCACAAATATGGTTGCCAGCGCCCATGAGAGTTATAGCTCTTAGAGCACAGAGTTTGAGAGCTGGATACCATAAATGGTATCTCTGCAATTAGAATCTTAAAAATCTACCTGTGAATAAGGTATTTTGGGGAGGAGTGCTGAGTTTGAAGCTCTGGAACACTGTGAATAAGGTATTTTGGGGAGAAGGAGTGCTGAGTTTGAAGCTCTGGATCATCTTTCTGTAAGGATGTAAGGGATTCCTATAAAAGCTTTTGTATTAAAAATAACTTAGCTCCTGGAGGAAGGAAATTACTCCACAGTAATAATTTACAGAATACAGTCCCAGTGACAGTGAAACAAGTCTCTCCAATGGGCAAGTTTTCATGGGGTTTTTTGTCTATTTTGTGAATGACACTTGGAAACAAAGAAGGCAGGAGGGTGTGTGTGTTTAATTTGTAATTTCTTTTGCTCAATTTTGGGCCACTGGCGACTTCACTATAACCTTATCTGCTTCAGTGAAGTGGATAATAAAGGGATATCGATTTAATTCATTCACAGATCACTCAGTGCTGCACACTGCGGGAGACCTGTCCGTGGATGGGGAAGGGAAGTGCCCAGTGATTATAAAACCACCTGAAGAACTAAGCTGAGAGTTGAGTGTAGTGTGCAGTGGTTGTCACCAATTCTTTCTCTTTTTCTGGTTAAAAAGTGCACGTTTACGCTCATTAGTCATTGTTTCTCTTTGGGTTTTCTCCAATTTCTCTGTTAACTTAAAATGAAGCAACCAGAACAAGTGATCAAAACTATACAGGATGTTAATAATATGGGTTTTTAGGGCTAGAGAGATATTAGAAATCACATCCATCCAATGTCTCAGTCATTCAGCAGTTGTTTTCATATTTGGAGAGATGATATCTTGAGCAGATCCTTGGGAAGGGATGGATAAAAGGTACTTTAATAGAGAAGGGGTGGCTGGGTGCAGTGGCTCACACCTGTAATCCCAGCACTTTGGGAGGCCGAGGCGGGCAGATCACAAGGTCAGGAGTTTGAGACCAGCCTGGCCAACATGGTGAAACCCCATCTCTACTAAAAATACAAAATCTAGCCGGGCATGGTGGTTTGCGCCTGTAGTCCCAGGTACTCAGGAGGCTGAGGCAGGAGAATTGCTTGAACCTGGGAGGTGGAGGTTGCAGTGAGCCGAGATTGCACCATTGCACTCCAGCCTGGGCAACAGACCAAGACTCCATCTCAAGAAAAATAATAATAATAATTAAAAAGAAAATAGAGAAGGGGCTACGCTGGCTGGGGTTGGTCCATGAGTCAGACAGACTGGGACCAGGGTCAGTAGGTTAATTCAGTGGCATCACCATTTTATTTGGGAATTTTAAATATAATTCTGACTGAAAATTGATAAACACCCTTAAGTGGAGTTATGCAACCCTGTCTCTGCATAAGGTTTTGGAGTATCATGAATGATTTCCCTTTCTAACCTTTCTGCTTCAGCTCAAGCAAAATTGGTAAAATTTTTCCTGATTCCTGAATCTCCTGGAAAAACTTGTAATTTCATAAGTAACAAACAGCCCTCCATTTTATGACCCTATCCCAAGAACACACCATGTATGAAAGATTTCTCTGAGGAAGCTTAAAGGTCAGGGTGGAGTTCTACCCAACCTCTAATGAGCAGAGTTTAAGCACTGCCAGCATCTTGTGTACTTCCGGATAAAGCTTGGAAGGCTGCTCACCTGTGGGCCATGTTTGGTTTGGCAAGGCCTCTGCTTTTGACCCAACTTTGCAGCCCTAGGTAAATTAAATTACATTTTGATCCGTGCCCACTGAAGACCAAGGAGTAGCTTGCAGGTTAACACTATGGAGAAGGTTATTAATTTTTTGTTAATTATTACGGCAACAGACTCCACAATTCCTTGGTAGCAGCACTTTGTAGTTGTTAACTAATATTGCTCTAAGAAACGGGTGTCGCTTTTCTCTAGTGTTTGTCAAATGCACATGTTCTGACAGTAATGATAGTTCAGACCTATTTTGCTGGGCATCTGCCAGGGGTGCCCAGTGGGTAGCTGAATCCAGAGGCACTGGAATTGTAAATACAACAGACAAATCATTTGATGGTGCCAGACTAAGGAGTTCAGCTTTGGCAGATTGCCAGGAGCCGTTGATTGGGCTCAGATTCAGTGCTATGTGTCTGTTTGCCAAGCAAGATTAGTTGTCTTGGTTAATTATACATAGAATTTGTACCCCCTTTCTCTCGATTATTTCCATCTTAAACCAGTATGACATTTACTTTAATTTTGCATCTTGTTTTGATATTGATTTGTGGGTGAGTTTCTGTCCCTGTTTTTGGTGAGTCTGTAGTGACTACATGTTTTCCTGCCCCGGTCCTAACACAATCCCAGCCTTACAGACCCTGGGTTTGCTGGTGTATAATGCAGGCTTTCACATCTTGTATTGGATTCATTTGGTACCTTGTTACTTAGTGTTCTCCGTGTTCAGTACAGTGTCAATACCTCCTTATTAAATCAAGCTAATTTTTGATTCTTTAGAAGGTACAATGATTCTCAAGTTCTGGAGTACATGTGCCTATCTCATATTAAACATTAGTTTTTCTTTACAAAATGAGGCCAAAATACTTATTGTTGCCATACAAAAATAATTCCAGAATACAAAGAATCAAATAATATGATAGTAACCTCAATTCTTTGTCAGTGGGAAGAAAACAAAATGAAAAACTCAATTCCAGGTGTCAATAACATCTATTTTTTATTCTAATGTGAGACCCTGGAGTTCCATCTTTTTGAAGTTGTCAGGATAATTTCATTTGAGCATTGCTTGGAAGCTGTAAGGATATACTGTTTGGGACCCTTTTATTTATTTTTATAGAGATGGGGTTCTGCCATGTTGCCCGGGCCTCCCAAAGTACTGAAACTACAGGTGTGAGCCACCAGGCCAGGCCAACAAAACCCCTTTTAAACACAAAATATTGAAGATTCAGGCAAGAACATGCAGTATGGCTAGAGAAGGGCCTATTGTGCTTTCTTTGTTTAGTTTTACTTTTTAGGTTCACTATAGAACCTCAAGTTGTCTTTTTTTTTTTTTTTTAACTAAACTTTCTTTCCTTTCTTAGTAGAAAAATCCTTGAGGGGCCCTTTCTTAGTAGAAAAATCCTTGAGGGGGGAAGTTTTTTAAAGTCCCTTACTGTAACCATAAATCACTTGCCGTTGGTTCTTGTTCTCCCTGTAATCCATTTTATGTACTTTTGCTAGAGTGTAGTAGTCCCAATCCCAATTCTCATCATGTAGTCTCTGTGCTTAAAACAAAATAATCCAAAAATCCAACCATGCTCTTTCTTCATTATCTACTATACAACACTGTAAAGACTGTAAACTTAGCCAGCTTTGACAGCCCTCTACATCTGACCACACTTAATTTCCCACCACTGCCTTCCTTTCCTCCCAGTCCCTGAAATGCTAGAAACTAATTTGCCAGGCATAATGAGCTTCCCCATTGTCTTCCACTCATCAAAAATCCATCTCTACCACCTTCTAGTGCCTGTTCCCTGAAGTCTTCCCTTCTGCTCCCCAGAACTCTGTCGTGGCTCAATCCAGGCTGCCCAGTACATGGATTTATTGGGCTGTTTATGCTGCCCACCGTGTGCTTAGAAATTCCTTGAATGCAGAGACTGTTAAGCTTTGTATATACTTTTAGTGCCTAGAACAGTCCCTTATACTTCATAGGTGCTTGTTGGCTTAATTTCATCTTCAAAAGGAACTTTGATTTTGATGGATATTTGAATGTTAAAAAAAAAGCTAGAATTTTTTTTTGGGGGGATAGAGGGGAATGACGGGGGAAGATGGGTGGCTGCAGCTTAGTCTCTAATTCGATGCCTAAGTATTTAAATATTTTATTAGAGTGACATGTTATGTGAGACCATCTCAAAGGAGGACCTTAGCTTTGTAAGTTTTTTTTTTTTTTTTTCTCAGTTTCGAAATCCTAGGTTTCACCCTAGAAATACCTGAGTCACACCTGGATCCTGGCAGCTCATACCTACAGGTCTGGCTCAGAGATGCCAGGGCCACGAGGCTTAGGGCCCCAGGTTCTGGTCCTAGCTCAGCCCCTGGCAAGTTTCATGGTCCTCCATTTCCACTTCTTTATGGATGAGTTAGATACTTGTTCTCATTTTTGAACTTAAATTTGGTCAGCACCTACCACTTGACACTAGGATGGACACTTCAGATTTTATTTCATCTTCCTATGATCTTGGGCAAGTCAGTTCTCTGAGCCCACTTTCATCATCTATAACATAGGCACAATAATACTGTATGTCTACTTCTAGGATTATAAGGAATTAACATTGAGATGACATTTCCATTTGAGAAGGAAAATAGTTGCTTTCAGTGCCTTTTATTTGATTCCTGGAGAGAGCAGACTCGCACCAACATTCAACCCCAGCGCTGATATGACAGTAATCCTCAGAGGCAGAGCCCAGCACAAAACAGCAATGCTAGAAAGTTACAATTGGAAAGTTTCCTGCCAGCTTCGGGAATGACACTGCAAAGCTGATGCCAGAAACTGCCAGAGTAATTCTCCTCATTACTGCTCTACCCACCCACTTTCAGCTCCCCAAATTAACTAGTGCAGTTGACTAATTCCTCTTTACCTTTATCATTTAGGGTGAGGCATTGCACAAAAACTCTCGACTTTGCCATATAAGGGCTGTGGTTCTCTGTGGTCCCTGGATAAGAAGCATCACCATTATCTGGAAACATGCAGTAAATGCAAATTCTTCATCTTCTCCCCAGACCTCCTGAGTTAGAAATTCACAAGTTCTCCAGGTGATCTCATACATGCTAAAGTTTGAGAACCATTGAGTAAAGTTAATGCGTTAAGAAGAGATTAGATAGGGTTGGTGGCGTATCTTCCTACAGTTTCCCTGTTAACAAGAAAGTCAGAGGTCAGTTGATCAGACATTAGATTATTTATTGCTAAAACTAAAAAAAAAAAAAAAAAAAACGATTTTTAGTTCACGTTTATAGCCTATTATTTGTACCAGCATATTTAATTTTCCAGAACTAGAATTGAAGCAAATTTTGGAACCAGTTCCCTCCTGTTATGGTGAATGGAGGCGAATGTCTGGCCTTTGGCAAGACAACTGCATTTGAGGCCTATGTGGGCCCGGCAGGGGCTACAGAGATTTTATGGTGGGCTTGAGGTTGACCTGCACTGGGAGTAACCAAAGCAAAGACAAGATGACTTGGACAAGTAGGGTCAATTTTCTTGGCCTCTTGCCTTTGTTAAAATTCCCCCTTTGGATCTTTGAGTTTACAGACTGAATACCAAGCACACTCTTTTAAAAAAATTCTTGCAATTGTTTGTATTTTGTGATTTTTCTATCACTCTGGAAGGGTGATAGGCAAGGATGAGGTAGGTGGAGTCAAATATTTCAAGTAGAACCAAAGATCTTAGTTCCCTCAAAAATGAGGTGGGGGTGAATTTGCTAATGTCAGACATTAGATAAACTGAGTTGGTAAAGCATGTCTTAAGACCTCACACTCTTCAGCCAGACCAACTGGGTTCAAAAAGGCAAGTTACCTAAGCTCTCTGTGCCTCCATTTCCTCATCGGTAAAATGGAGATAATGTTCCTACTTCATGCGGTTGTTAGGGAGTGTGAAGGAGGTCCGATTTGTGAAGCACACAGAACAGTGTTGGGCACATAGTAAATGCTTTACAAATGTTTGTTTAGTAAATAAATATAGCCACTGAATTTCATGAGTTCTAATCTACGCTAACTTGCTGTGTGTCATTTCTTTCATTCAGCAGATCTGTTTTTCCAAGTGCTGAAATGCATATGTAGGTTTCTCCTGTTTTAAGATGATTGTTTCGGCCGGGCGCGGTGGCTCATGCCTGCAATCCCAGCACTTTGGGAGGCCGAGGCGGGTGGATCACGAGGTCAGGAGATAGAGACCATCCTGGCTAACAAAGTGAAACCCAGTCTCTACTAAAAACACAAAAAATTAGCCGGGCGTGGTGGCGGGCGCCTGTAGTCCCAGCTACTCGGGAGGCTGAGGCAGGAGAATGGCGTGAACCCGGGAGGCAGAGCTTGCAGTGAGCCGAGATCGCGCCAGTGCACTCCAGCCTGGGTGACAGAGCGAGACTCCGTCTCAAAAAAGAAAAAAAAAAAAAAAAAAAGATGATTGTTTCAAGGCATTTTTCATGACGTTTTGATTGGTAACTTCGTTTTTTCATATATTATCCAGTATTAAAGTCTCGTCTTACCAATTATTTTGAGTTATGGATTCTTTAAGTACTTTAGGATTAAGTTCAGATGAAAATTTCAAATATTCCATTCTCTGATGAGCCTGCAGTCACAAGTATTCCTTGTCTCTGTTATGCTCAAAGCCTTTAGAGAGCCATAGGTGATGTTTTATTATTCTGATAAGGCTGTTTTCTCATATCAAAGGAAGTCGAATATTATGTTTCTCTATAGAAATACCTGTGATAACTTCTAGGTCCATAGGGTAACTTCTAGGGTTAATGACTTCTACCAAGGACTTGGAGCGGTGTGACTCAGGGCACACACTGCTGCTCACCTTCCCAGTAACCAGGAAATTAAACAAGATATGTGCAAAATGCCACCGGGCTACATGAATTCTCAGGAAACAGCAGCTGTTAATATTTGGGGAAAGGCATCAGAAAGGAAATGGTTAAATGCGTCTTGATGTCCTTATCCCTGGGCTGGACTGACCTTTGCTGATTTTATAATTGTGAGGAAGCCCGGTTGAAAACATTTCTCTGGTGACTGGGGTAGCGATGGGGGAGGGGGATGGTTCCCAGTGTCCGTTCCCAGCTCAGGCTGCCTGGCGGTGTGCTCGGGTGTGGGCTGGCTGCCACCCTCACGCAGCGCACGTAGCCCTGTCACTCAGCCATCACCCTGCTGGCTTAGAGCCAGTCCTCCACGGGAAGGGCGGCCTGCCCAAACCCAAACACCCTGTATTAATATGGCGATGTTGCCGGGCCTGTTTACTGCGCCTAATTGCATGGGCTCTGGCTGAATCCCCTCCAAGGAGGAGAATTAACCACAATGCAGAAAGGAATGACAATAGTCTCTTAAATTCCTGGCCTCTGAGCCTTTCAGTGGCTTCTTGGGGGAGGGCGATTCACTCAGAAGGTCGTGCATGAAATGCGGGATCTCCTGGAATGGAATCTTGATCCCGCACAGTTCAACTTTAGAGGCCTTTGAACCCCCTGGAATTTTGTGCAGACTTCTGTGTGTGCGTGCATATTTCTTACATCCTTTTAATGTAAGAATCTCAAAGGGCTATTGTGCCTGGTAGAACTATCATCACTGACCCAGGAGAACTAGATGGATGCTTCCACACTCTGGGTAGTTAATGATCCTGAAGCTAGGACCAAGTTCATCTGAGGACAGGTTTTAAAGTGAAAATGGTAAATTCTCTGCTATTCAGGCACGGTGCTGTCACCTGGCCGGGAGGGTGTGGGCAGACCCACTTCACTAAAGCAACCCAGAGTCGGTTATTACTTCTTATTTTTTGTTTTCAGAAGTTCTGAAGTTTCTACAATATTAGAAAATTCAGGTGTAGGTGTGTGATGACCGTTGTTCTACCTTGGGAGAGAGGTCGTGTGTAGCAGTGTTCTGGGTAAGTAGGTTCTGCGAGAGGAATTATTTTTAGTGTGGATTTAGGACAAATGAGGAGGGCAGAAGTAGTCTGCATTGTGGAAGTAGAGTAGTAAAAAACATTTTCATGAATAATTTGGGGTTTATTGAAAGGATTACCTACCTGACAGGTATTTGTCTGGTATTCTGAATCTTCCAAATGGTCTGGTGAGATGCTGAAGCTTTGGGAAGGTGAACACGGTGGCTGGACACAGCTTGTGTTATGGCCCACCAAAAGTGTATTTTCTCTTTCCCCCTCATTTTGTTACATCAGTCTGTAACTAGAGGCACTAGAAGTCAGGAAATAGAATAGCTAGGCTTGCTCTTAACCCACAACAAAGATGACCAGCAAGATGCCAAGATAACTGATGACAGTTTACACAAAATTTCTTACTTTTCTAAGAGCTCACGTTTGCTTACAACTATTTTCTTCATGCCTGTCTAGGTGAAGTTTGAATGTCTAAAAATTCTAAAGCACTTTTAATACTTACAAGTTAGCGCTGCTTCATCATCACATTGAGACCTTTTTTGTTCAATTCCGTATAAAGGATAAGACCAGCTGGCAGCAAATGTGAACTTTTGCAGTGACATTTTCTTAAAACTTGGAGAAAGCTTTGCATAGTTGCCATCGTCTTGTAAAGAGGCCCTGTGAACATTGTTGTGTAGGAATTTAATTTATTTGACAACAGTAGATTCCACGAAATGTCCTTGAAGATCACATATCCCTGAACAAGGGAGATGATAGAAGGCTAAAGTAGTAATTCCAGTTTGCTTTTCATGTCCTCCAGATTTAAGTTGCAAATGATTTTTTGAGTTCTTTTCTCTCACTCCTTGTCAGAGCCAAGTGGAAAATAATGGAATTGGACATTTTGGCTTAATTTGTCTTTAGATTTTTTTTTTTTAAATAAAACTTGTAAAGAGCATGGCTCTTTCAGGTTTTGTTTTTTTTTCTCCAGTATGCCTGCGTATAGCAGTTTGAATACCTAAAAGTTTTTTTGGTTTTTCTTTCTTTTTAAATAGGAGAATTTCAGATTTAGAGCTGCTGCTAGCACATATAGTGCCTTTGTTCCAGTTACTAATCCCCTTTCCCCTCCCTCAGATGAATTACCAAATGGGGCCCCTACATCAGCAGGGTGCCTTGATGAAGGCAGGACCTAAAGTATGTGATCATGGGGATGCCCTGCTCACTGGCCAAAGTCAAGGTGTGTGTTAAAATATGTGCTGAACATAAACCACCTAGAAAAATAGCCCTGGAAGTGTAGCCTTCAGCTCCTCTACCCACAGCTGACTAAAAACATTGGCAAGTTTGTCACCTAGGCTGTTGTCACCCGAATATAAATGAGACCCATTTCTGGCCAGAAAACTTCAGCTATCACAGTCTACATTGTGATGAGTTGCTTGGCTGTTTTTCCAAGCAAAAGAAGGTGCATGGTCTCATGTATTTCCTCCCAACTCTTATTTATTTATTTATTTATTTATATTTTTTGAGACAGCGTCTCGCTCTGTCACCCAGGCTGGAGTGCAGTGGTGCGATCTCGGCTCACTGCAACCTCCACTTCCCAGGTTCAAGCAATTCTCCTGCCTCAGCCTCCTGAGTAGCTGGGATTACAGGCATGCGCCACCATGCCCAACTAATTTTTGTATTTTTAGTAGAGACAGGGTTTCACCATGTTGGTTAGGCTGGTCTTGAACTCCTGACATTGTGATCCACCCACCTTGGCCTCCCAAAGTGCTGGGATTACAGGCGTGAGCCACCGCGCCCAGCCCCCAACTCTTTACACATCTAGTTGTCTGTGTTGTTGTGCCTGTGTCGTTGTGCCTTATGGTGGAGAAGGGAAGGATCCTGGGCCTCTGTTGCTCTGTACTGGGTGGACATGGGGGAAGGACTCGATGGAGCAAGGTGTAAGGATGCAGTTGGAATGTGGATGGCATTCAGGATGAGGCATTGTCTTTGGATAGGATGTGTTTGAGTCTGGTGGAGAGAGATGGGGAAGGTGCCCACTCAGCAGCTGTCTCAAAGTAGCTTTACTTCTTGGAAGTCCTCACACAGTGATCTCAAAATATAGCCTGATATATGTGTGTGTATATATATATATGTGTGTGTGTGTGTGTGTGTGTGTATTTATTTATAGCCCTGATTAAAAAATTGGGATCAACAATATTCAGGTTTACATAAAGATATTCAGGTTTACATAAAGATCTGATTGCCTGCTACTCTCAATTAAAAAATTGGGATCAACAATATTCAGGTTTACATAAAGATTTGATTGCCTGCTACTCTCATAAAATCTGAAGATTTGCTCTCATTGAAAATAACAGCAAGTCCCCTCAGTGTAGGTGGCATAACACACACCAGAGTTCTGACTCATGTATACCTGATTGGCTTCAATCATTTGTTACTCGCAAACATCGAAAGCTATTTTAGTTTGCCAGTCCTGGGTTCAAAACTACAAAACACTTAAGTAGAATTGGGTCTCTGAAGAAGAGACGTTCTACAGCTTCAGTTGAGGGGAAGACAAACATAACACATCATCTTTAAAAATAGCTAACATTTATTAAGCACTTAGTGTGTGCCAGGCCGTGCATTAAGCATTTTACATGGATTATCTCCCTGAGTCCTCATAAACCCATTTTACAGATGAAGAAACCAAGGTGTAAATAAGCTAAATGCAGATTATCCCGTACTTAGGTTGCATTTTATTCAAAGTACGCTTTGCTCAAGACCATGCTTAATTCAAAATGAATCCTTACAAAGGTTGGCTGGTATTTCTACTTAGCAGCTGGAGGGGATCTAGCATTTGTCGGTAGATCAGAATACTAGTTTAAAGCTCCTTCAACCAGATAGTTTTGAAATCACGCTTTTCTCAACAAATCTTAAACAATGGATTTTCGTTTATTGGAAATTTTGCAAATAAAATGAGATCTAATTAGTACTTTAATTTGGTGAGTTAAATTTTGTATAAAACGCCACTTTATTATAACTTGTTCAAGATCGAGTCATACTAGCGAATCTGTCTCAAATCATGAGCAATGTAAAATACATTTCTATGAAAATACATGTTGCAACTGTTAGCAGAGAAGTGGTAAGTCTAACGGCAGGGTGGGTGTACCCCCTTCTCACCTGTGGGTCTGAAAAATGATCATCATTGCTGAGTGGATGATGGAGGTCACTGATGCCAAGTTTTTGAAATGGTTTTTACATGCAGTCAAGCTGCGGTTGATGGCATTCAAGAGCATTCTGTTTAGGCATTGGAATGGAAATCCTGGACTTTTATTTTTCAACTTTACCTTTGGACTTGATGAGATAGGTTTTTTTTTTTTATGAAGTCAGCTCACTGGTAACTCTTAACAGAACCACTGTTTCCTTTTCCACCTGTGGCATTTGGGGACCACTTTTTTATACTGGGTTTTGACTGTTACGGTTCTATATATCTGTGTATATCTTCAAAGAATACATATACATTTGTTGTCTGGACATGGCTGCATACGTGTCTAGAGCACATATTCTGGTCTAGAGCCAGCCTGGGCCCGCCTGATTCACCTTTCCACTCATTTCCTATTGCTACAGAGCTAAGGAGAGGCCTCTGGGAATGGGGGGATGGTGGGAGATGGGGTGGGTACACTATATAATGTCAGTGGACAGAGCGGTAAATGTGTAAGGGGACATGTGGATTTATCAGTATATCCAAGAATAGAACTATAGGACTATACTGTATGTGCTGCTGTAGATGCCACTACTGTGTTAAACTTGTGTAAACTTCAAATATTAATCTAGTCAGGAAGTTTTAGAAAATAAAAAGCCTGTACTAAAGTAGGCATCCTCTTGATATGTGTCAGTTTATTGCTTGGCATGTTTGTTATATGATCATTAAATTACTCTGGCCCGTTCTTTTAACAATAAAGCATTGAAGACTTCTCTTCTGTTAAACACTAAATCCCTTCCCCAGCTTGATGAGGTTTAGATAGCAACTCAGTTGGACTGATCTGCTTCCGGAGTTTGTTACTGCCCCGTGCACAAATTGGCACAGAAGTGAATGGCTAGTTATTGAAGTCAGGCTTGCTTCTCGGTGCATCCTTAGCCTCACGGTTTTAGACCCTGTCAAAGACGAGCAAATAGTTGGGAATGTGCCCAAGCAAAGACCCATCTCCTATGGCACTCATCCAGAAAACGCACTGATAAAATTGGCCAAGTGTAGCCTCAACTGGCCCACTGATGCTCGAAATGATTTCCTTCCATTGTTTCCAACTTGATGCATGTGGTTTCTGGAACCAGGAGAGAGGGTGAATGTTCACTCTGGCCAGAAAAATTATCTCTTTGCCTCCCCCTTAAGCAGTCGGATAATTTGCTGACATGTAGGGGTTTTGTCCTAATAGTAAGTCCTCTGGAATTGGCTTTGTCTCCGTGTGTTTTATAGATGCAGCGTTTGGTAGAGGATTTACTTTTGTGAGTTTGTGTCCATCTTTTTTTTTTTCAATATTTTAATCTGAGCTGAGTTCTGAGGCAGAGAAACACTCCTTAATGACCTGAAGAACTATGTTGCTTTTTCAAGGGTTGATGCTTAGATCAAGTCTTAGATCTTCTTGGGCCTTTGACAGCTGTGTAACCCAATCCCCTCTTTATAGGAAAGAGACAGCCTGGGATCACAGTTAGTTGCAGAGTGAACTATGGCAGGCATCCAGACCACTGACCTTTTCCTTAGAGAAGAGCTGTTTAAGCATATAAGATTATAGCATTGATGTCATACTTTTTCTTTTCAGACACACTCGGTGGGGGGAGCCTGAGATAATAGGGAATCCAGCCTGTAATTGTTTGTGGCTTAAGCGACTTGCATTATTGGCTCTGTGGTGGCTCTTATAATCCTAGTAGCTGCTTCCAGGGGTGGGTAATTCTTTAGTCATTATAGGTGACTTTATTTGTCTCTTCTTCTCTTGCTAGGCCCATCAATTCTGTTTGCTACCAATCACCCTTCCTCAAGCCATGCTTTGCTTAGTGGTACCATCATTTGTTAAATCTTCATTGCTGACGTTGCATCACAGTTTCACCTTCTGAAAGATGTTCAAGCTAACAGCCTAACTTGAGCTCTAAGGATGACATCACATTGACATTTTGATGTTCAAAGGCAGGATATGGGGATTGTTTGCTGCATGAGGATATGAAGTTTGAGAGAGATGGTGATTTAAGCTTTAAAATTGTTGTAAAGTCAAGTTACTATTCAGCCTTATTATCAATCTGGTATGCAAGGTGTGTTTTGCCTAGTTCCGTGTTTTCATGCTACTATTGAGAGTGACTCAGCAGCCACGTTGAAGCTGATTCATTGAACCACCAGCCCATTAGCTTGGGGCTCTACTCAAACGGTCATTTTACCAATGAAGCAACGCTGCCATTTATCAGGAAATATATGGCCTGGATCTTTACATGTATGTTTGAAGATAGGTCTTTTAAAATGACAGAAATAGCTATTGATCTAGGTAAAATGTGAACTTACTCTTTAGAGAAAGAGCCATTCGCTAGTTCATTGATTTATTTATCACATTTTAGATGGACACCTTCTGTATGTCAGGCACTGTCCTAGGTGCTAAGAATACATCAGTGAGTAGAACAGGAAAAAAAATCCCTGTCCTCATCTTGTGTTGCTGGTTCTAATATTTTCCTTGCACCTACTGCATCCCTATAAAAAATATTTTTAAAACATGGCGGTATCCTGTGAAGAAAAGAACTGGCTTTCTATACTTTGCTTTCTTCCCCCTCCCCACTCTGTGTTATAATTTTTCCCGTGGAACAATTAGAGGTCTGTTTACTCTAATAGTAATTTTCAGTAGGATTTTTGGTACGGTTTTCTACTTTATTCTTCCACCTGGTTGATACAGGTAGCACTTAGACAAAGAGAACTTCAGATTATCACCTGATTTGATAATTATCAGGAAGAAGACACATATTAAGATACATGCATGGCTTTTTTCCTGAAAGGAATCTCCCTGTGTTGTCTATGTTAACAAGTTAGGGTGCGGCTTCCTATTGATCTTCCTCTATTCTTTCTATCCTAAGCATTTTATTGAGTAAGCCTGACCTTTTCCTCCTTTGGTGATTGTTTCTGTCACTTTGTATATGCAAGTACCTTTAGCCATTGTTCTGAAACAGTGTGAGTGATTCAGGGGCACTTGCTAAACAGTCATAATCCCTAAACTCCACACCTAGTGACTCTGATTTTGTAGCATGGGAAACTAGAAACTGCTTTTCCAAAAAGGAGTATTGAAGAAAGGCAGGGCATACAAACAAGTTATGCAAATAGGGCATGCAGATAGGTTACTTTAAGAAAGACTGTGTAAAATGTTCTAGAACTATGGGAATATTGTTGAACTACTTTCCACTGGGCAGAGCCATAGTATGACCTGGCCATTGTGCACAGAAGAGTCCAAATTTATGTACCATACATGAAATTAAGAAGCCAGCAACTACCTGTAAATGTCACATAACACCCAAGGAGACTGTGTTACTTATCTGCTCACCAGTGGGAAGAGAAGATTGTCTGTCTCAGCTTTGTTAACCAGCTTTCTTGGGATTTCTCCATAGGCAATGGTGGCTTGCTATCCGGGAAATGGAACAGGTTATGTTCGCCACGTGGACAACCCCAACGGTGATGGTCGCTGCATCACCTGCATCTACTATCTGAACAAGAATTGGGATGCCAAGGTACTTTTGAATAATGGGAGTAGAGTGTGGGGTTAGAAACTACAGGAAAATGATTCAGATAATTTAGAGGAGAGTTTATATTGAGTTCATAGTTGCCGTATCTCCCACTGATGAAACATTTCTATTTCCATTTCATAAACTCCTGCGACAATGGAATTAGTCCTAAAGTTGTTAAGAAGAAAACAATGAAGTTAATTTGGAGGGGGGTAGGTAGGGTGATTATTAACCCTACCTCTGGGAAGGGTGGTTGATGAAGGGAAGGTAATTTGATATTAGGATTAAGGATTAATTTTTTTCAGTTTAATTCAGAGTTGTTCTGACTGTCAATGCAGAATAGGATATACACTTTTCCCTCCCAGCAGTAGCATTGAGAAAGTTCCACAAAAATAGAACTGTAGGCTATAAAACCATCCCCAAGAGAGATTTCCCACACAGTCCTCTCCCTCGGGGTGGTATGTCTCATTGATGGCTGCTTGCCATGGCTTACTATGGTTTGTGAATGCCAAAGGCTTTGTGGCTTATTTTTGTATTATAGAACTTATAGATAGATGGAGATATGAAGCCTGGTTCCATGCTTACAGACATTCATCTGGACTCTGTATGCTTTCCGAAAGTTAAGAATGATTTAGGAGTCTGGGAAATCAGATAACTTTTCAAGCTTATTTGGCTTTTGAACCTTCTGCATCTCAATTTCCTGTTCATTAGGCAAATACTGGCTGTCATAAAGCAATAATATTTATCCAGAGTCAGAAAAATGAAACTTGGGAAACCATTGAATCAGTGAAAAGGCCTATCTCTTCTCCCTGTTTGGTAACATGACTGGAATATATCCATTAGGTCTCCTTTAAAATCTTGAGAGGTGCTGATAGAGACAAGAGAATAAAGTTATCAGATTGGTAATGATAAATTGCAAGGTCTGGAATCATTCAACAAATATTTGAGTTTCTGCTAGTGTCAGGCGTTGTATTATGAAGAAACATTGATGTGTGAGGCCTGAACTTTACTCTGAATATGGTTATTCCAGTAGGATGAAATAGGTTGACATGTAAAAAAAAAAATAATTCAAGGAAGAGAGTGGTGTATGTCATAAAAGGTGCAGATTAGGTGGTCCGAGAGTTCAGTAAAAAGAGCATGTAACTTCCAACTAATGAGGTCAGATAGGAGCTAAGGGAGTTCAGAAGAGCTGTAAATTCTAATTGAAGGGGAAGTTACATGTGATGATTTTCTTAGAAAGTTGTTAATGGTTAGATGGAACCATGTGAGATTACTGGGTATTTTTTTTTAAGTCAAAAACACTCAAATATTGGCAAATCTGTATGATTCAATCTAATAGTACTCTATTTTACGTCCATGGGCTTTATGACTGTGGGGGGTGGGAGTGCTTTTTTTGATTTAAGGTGAATAAGGAGATATCTCTAGCTAAGTTTGATATAAAATTTGGTACGAAGTGGCTGGGCATGGTGGCTCATGCCTATAATCCCAGCACTTCAGGAGGCCCGAGTGGGCAGATCACCTGAGGTCGGGAGTTTGAGACCAGCCTGACCAACATGGGGAAACCCCGTCTCTACTAAAAATACAAAATTAACTGGGCATGGTGGTGCATGCCTGTAATCCCAGCTACTCGGGAGGCTGAGGCAAGAGAATCACTTGAACCAGGGAGGTGGAGGTTGCAGTGAAACGAGATCATGCCATTGCACTCCAGCCTGGGCAACAAGAGTGAAACTCCATCTCAAATTGGTACAAACTATGAGGTTGAAGTAAAAATCTGGGGTACCATGCATTTGGAGTGGTGGTTAGCAGATGGCATGTTTCTAAATGGGGCTGAAATATGGTTGTTGATAAACTACATGAGAGGTAAGAAATAATCCCCCTTCTTTGTGTCTTTCAGCTACATGGTGGGATCCTGCGGATATTTCCAGAGGGGAAATCATTCATAGCAGATGTGGAGCCCATTTTTGACAGACTCCTGTTCTTCTGGTCAGATCGTAGGAACCCACACGAAGTGCAGCCTTCTTACGCAACCAGGTAATAGCTGGAGCCATGATTCCTCTTCCGGAGCTTGGTGTACAAACCCTATTTCCAGAGAACTCTCTAAACGTGTGTCCTGTACATGTAGGGGATTGACCACACCCCATAGCTGATAGCAAACTTGTTTGGAGTCTACAAAAATTAAAGGGGAAACTTTGCATTCTTTAGCATATCAAAGCTAACCTCAGTTTGAAAGTACTATTAACAAGTTGTTTTCTATTAGGTGAGCATATTGGATTCCAATTTCTCAAAAGTATTTTTCTCTTCTCTCCTTTCCTCCCTTCTCTTATCTCTCTTTCCCTTTTTTTAAAAAACCTAATGTTGAACTATGCCTAGAGAATGTTGGCTGTCACATATCAGGAATTCTGTCTGGTTACTTTGGATGAGTTTACAAGCCGCTAATTGCAAGCAGAGAAAGAGCCTTGAGAAAAGAAAGAGTAATTTGTTTTGACTTTCTCTTTTTGTCTTTTCCTTGGTTTGAAATTAGCTTGGGCTTGCTGTATCCATGGTCCAACAGTTGGATGTTTTATTAATCTTTTCTTTATCATGTGCACATGAAGATTCTCAGAGTAACTGAACACCTTAGTATTGTTTAGGACCAATCTAGACAATCTTGACAAAAATCTTCATTCTCAATTCTGCCTCTCATTTACCTTTGTCTGTGTCTAAAGCAATAAGCCGGGCAGCATTGGAGGGCTATGGAGTGCAGCTTATACTGAGACTAGCATTCAGGGGCAGGAGGAGAGAGTTTTGGTAGGATGATGATTAAACCCTAACAAGCCTAATTAAATTAAGATCACATGTGTCCTCCTCCGGAAGTCACACAGCTTAGCCCCAAACCCAGTTATATATTAACTGCCAAATTGGAATGTCTTCTAGATGAGCAGGGAACAAATTCTACCACTGAAGTCAGCTTTTGTGTTTTATGGGGTATGTAACTAAACCCTGTTGTTTGTGGCAGAAGTCTTTGGTTATTCCCCAATCTCATGATGACTGGCCTTACAGGGAAAACATTAGCAAATGTTGATGAGAAGTCCCTTGAAAAAAACTCAAGTGCTATAGAAATTTCAGTAGCTAACAATCATTACAAGATGAAACTTTAAAAAAAAACCAAGCATGAAATGGCTCCCATTACAGTCTATCCAATGAATGGGATAAAGCAAATTAGTGGGGATGCAGTGGAAAGCTCTGGGGCATTATTATTCAATTGCAATTTTGCCTCAGTGTCCAAAACTAAAGAAAGCAAGCCAAGAGTTTTAAACATACTGTGATTTACATAAGTCGTTTTTCAAAGCTTCACTCAAATGTCATCTCTTTTCTATGTTCTCGCCACCAACTTGGGTCTCCCAGTCGTTAGCAGAATGACTCCCTTCTAGTCCTTTCTGTATAGGCCGTGTTTACCTGTTGCATTATTGCAAAATCACCTGTCTCCCCTACTTGGAGCCTGAGATCGCAGAGGAAGATCTGATCACAGGGTCATTTGAATTCCTAATGCCCAAGATAATTTCTGGCACATACCTGGAATTCCTTATGCATTTTATTACATTGAAATAGAATTAAAACCAGAGAAGTTAATTTTAAATTAAAATCAGGGTAGACAGGCCGGGCATGGTGGCTCACACCTGCAATCCCAGCACTTTGGGAGGCCGAGGTGGGCAGGTCAAGAGATTGAGACCATCCTGGCCGACATGGTGAAACCCCATCTCTACTAAAAATTTAAAAATTAGCTGGGTGTGGTAGCGTGCACCTGTAGTCCCAGCTACTTGGGAAGCTGAGGCAGGAGAATCGCTTGAACCTGGGAAGTGGAGGTTGCAGTGAGCCGAGATCGCACCTCTGCCTGGCAACAGAGCAAGACTCCATCTCAAAAAATAAATAAATAAATAAATAAATAAATAAATAAATAAATAAATCAGGGTAGACTTCTAATAATAGGGAAAACTTTAAAACTTTTAATGTGAGATTTATAGGACATTTGTGTTTCTAGTAGTACCATTAAACCTCTTTCCTTATATCTGCTTATCTTTCACAGATATGCTATGACTGTCTGGTACTTTGATGCTGAAGAAAGGGCAGAAGCCAAAAAGAAATTCAGGAATTTAACTAGTATGTGTTTGATAATTTTCTGTGACTTTTGATCAAGTTAATCCTTGACTTTTATTTAATTTTATATAGTTTTAAACATGTTCTGTTCAATCTGTTACGGCTTAGCTTTATATATAATGACATCTTGATGGGTTTTATCCTGAAACCTTGGCCTTAGGGCTCTTAGAAAAATCAGAAACAATGCAAGGGGCTTCCCCTGAGAATGCCCACTGAATGTATGATGGTTTATGATAGATGGGAAATAGTTAACTTTTTCCTATTAATGTTAACCAGTCAAATGTAACATTAAATTTTGCTCATGATTTTTGGCATATTGCAAAGGAAATATAATGGAACCCAGTTATGATGGCAAAATTTATTATATTGGGTGAGACTGTGACTCTCAGTATAACAGCAGGGCTCATGTAATATAAACTGAATGTAATAGCACTATTCCTATCCCTTCCAACCAGTATTAGAAGCCAGCATTTCCCAAAATACGTTGCATTAAAACACAAATCCTGCCAAGTTGGTAAATTCCTGGTCCCAAAAATGTGGGAAATGTTGCATGCTGTATGCCTGTCTTAAAAAGAGTCACATTGCTCACTAGCATATTAAATTAAGGCCCTAAGAGATCCTGCAGTAAGGAAACATATATAATATTGCCTAGCCCATAACCCATTTGGACTGTATACCTCTCAAATACCAAAGTGGTCTCCAAATTGCACCCAGAAAATCTCAGTTTGTTTTCTCTTCCAGATGGCCTACACTGCTTAACTCTGATATGTGAGTGAGGCTACACTTCATACAACTTATGCTCAGCATTAGCCCAAGAGGTGCCAATGCTAGATGTAAACCCAAAGTTCCTCCACAGTCTGTGAGGCATATGGGAAAGATCCCATTGCAAAGTCAAGAGAGAATCCTTTGGCAGAGCTCTATTAGGAGGCTTATATAGGATGGGAAGTGTTTACTGGAGGCTTTTTGGTGACATTTGTGACATAAAACTCATCAGAGCTGACTCCATACCCTCTTTATTCTCCTTTCTGTCCCCAACCCAGGGAAAACTGAATCTGCCCTCACTGAAGACTGACTGTGCTCTGAAATCTGCTGGCCTTGTTCATTTTAGTAACGGTTCCTGAATTCTCTTAAATTCTTTGAGATCCAAAGATGGCCTCTTCAGTGACAACAATCTCCCTGCTACTTCTTGCATCCTTCACATCCCTGTCTTGTGTGTGGTACTTCATGTTTTCTTGCCAAGACTGTGTTGATCTTCAGATACTCTCTTTGCCAGATGAAGTTATTTGCTAACTCCAGAAATTCCTGCAGACATCCTACTCGGCCAGCGGTTTACCTGATAGATTCGGTAATACTATCAAGAGAAGAGCCTAGGAGCACAGCGAGGGAATGAACCTTACTTGCACTTTATGTATACTTCCTGATTTGAAAGGAGGAGGTTTGAAAAGAAAAAAATGGAGGTGGTAGATGCCACAGAGAGGCATCATGGAAGCCTTAACAGCAGGAAACAGAGAAATTTGTGTCATCCGAACAATTTCCAGATGTTCTTAATCCAGGGCTGTTGGGGTTTCTGGAGAATTATCACAACCTAATGACATTAATACCTCTAGAAAGGGCTGCTGTCATAGTGAACAATTTATAAGTGTCCCATGGGGCAGACACTCCTTTTTTCCCAGTCCTGCAACCTGGATTTTCTGCCTCAGCCCCATTTTGCTGAAAATAATGACTTTCTGAATAAAGATGGCAACACAATTTTTTCTCCATTTTCAGTTCTTACCTGGGAACCTAATTCCCCAGAAGCTAAAAAACTAGACATTAGTTGTTTTGGTTGCTTTGTTGGAATGGAATTTAAATTTAAATGAAAGGAAAAATATATCCCTGGTAGTTTTGTGTTAACCACTGATAACTGTGGAAAGAGCTAGGTCTACTGATATACAATAAACATGTGTGCATCTTGAACAATTTGAGAGGGGAGGTGGAGTTGGAAATGTGGGTGTTCCTGTTTTGTTTTTTTTTTTTAGTTTTCCTTTTTAATGAGCTCACCCTTTAACACAAAAAAAGCAGGGTGATGTATTTTAAAAAAGGAAGTGGAAATAAAAAAATCTCAAAGCTATTTGAGTTCTCGTCTGTCCCTAGCAGCCTTTCTTCAGCCCACTTGGCTCTCTAGATCCGCTGTGGTTGGCAGTATGACCAGAATCATGGAATTTGCTAGAACTGTGGAAGCTTCTACTCCTGCAGTAAGCACAGATCGCACTGCCTCAATAACTTGGTATTGAGCACGTATTTTGCAAAAGCTACTTTTCCTAGTTTTCAGTATTACTTTCATGTTTTAAAAATCCCTTTAATTTCTTGCTTGAAAATCCCATGAACATTAAAGAGCCAGAAATATTTTCCTTTGTTATGTACGGATATATATATATAGTCTTCCAAGATAGAAGTTTACTTTTTCCTCTTCTGGTTTTGGAAAATTTCCAGATAAGACATGTCACCATTAATTCTCAACGACTGCTGTATTTTGTTGTATGGTAATAGTTATCACCTTCTAAATTACTATGTAATTTACTTACTTATTATGTTTATTGTCTTGTATCCTTTCTCTGGAGTATAAGCACAATGAGGACAGGAATTTTGTATATTTTTAACCAATGCAACATACTCTCAGCACCTAAAATAGTGCCTGGAACATAGTAAGGGCTCAGTAAATACTTGTTGAATAAACTCAATCTCCTACATTAGCATTCTAATGGTTTGATTAATATATTCCATCTTTGGCAGGAAGGGCTTGCTAGAATTTTTACACACATCTTTTTAACATTGTTGACTTACACATTTATGCTAAGAGTTTTAGAAAGCTTTGGTCATAGTGTTGCTTCATATTTGTTTACCCATGAATAGGTCATTCACTGACCACTATGAATCTGAAAATTGAACAAATTATATTTTGCCCTTCCATATCCTAGAAACAATATTAGTAAACTAACATTAGTCTCAGATAGGACAGAGTAAATTCCCCTTTTCGAACAATTTTGAAAAATTTCAATAGGAAAGAAAGGACGAAGTTTATTAGGAATTTTGTATTCTGTAAAATTGTAGTTATATATTTTTCATGATTACTAATGTCATAAGAATGATAGTGACAATATTCTGAAGGAGAATCATATAGTTCCAAAAGCATGTCTTGTATTTTTCATTTTAGTCAATATGCCAAAAGATCTGAGCTCCAAGGCTTTGCTTATTCCTTCCAGACAAAGGTCCTATAAGCTAACAAACCACTTTTTTTATGTGCACTGATTTTTTTTTTTTTTTTTAATGGCTCAATTTGAGTCCTGGAAAATTAAGCTGGAAAATACAACTTTAATGCTAAGAGTCTGTTTTTTGCTCCTCTCTTTGACAGCCCATTTAGGGGAGGAGTTAGCCCTGCTAAAGAAACATTATTTGGCAAATAATCTGATCAATTTCATTTATATTCCCGGCAATGAAATATTAAGAGCCTACCTCACCATTATGTCACTTATATAGTCCAGAGTTCTTGGTAGGAGATTAAATTTTGAACCAAAGATCCAATTTCATGGGAATAAAAAGTCTTACCTAAGTGCATTAGATAGATCCTTAGTAGAGTAGTTAATACCATTAAATGCTGGACTGTCAGAATCATGGATTATCCATTCAGACATGATTTTGTTTTTCTTTAACTCAGGTTTTTTAGAGGCTGGGTCATCCTAATTTCTTTTGGCCATTCAGTACTGAAATTTCCTGTGTTTTAGAAAGCAATGATGGGAAATGCCATGCTGGGTCAGCAGTTTATATAAGATAGGAGTTTGGATGTGTCAGGTACTTATATATTTGATCGACTACGAGGACAAGCAGAAGGGATATTCTTAGTAAAGTTATTTTTAAAATGATACAACATTGACTTAGCTTCAGTCTTGAATCTTTTGAATGGCATGAAGAGTTGGTTAGTAAGGTGGTTAGAAACTATTGTTAGAACAGAATAGAAATAAACTTTTCTTTTTTGAGACAGAGTCTTGCTCTGTCACGCAGGCTGGAGTGCAGTGGCGCCATCTTTGCTCACTGCAACCTCTGATTCCCGAGTTCAAGCAGTTCTTTGCCTCGGCCTACTGAGTAGCTGGGATTACAGATGCCCGCCACCACACCCGGCTAATTTTTGTATTTTTAGTAGAGACGGGGTTTCACTATCTTGGCCAGGCTGGTCTCAAACTCCTGACCTCGTGATCCACCCGCCTCGGCCTCCCAAAGTGTTGGGATTACAGGAGTGAGCCACCGTGCCCAGAGGAAATAAACTTTTCAAATGAAGCTGTCTATAGTTGAACTCTGTTGGATAATATATGCTGGTTTATGTTAAAGACCCAGTCTACTTTCAGACCCAATCTACTCTCATCCCAATACGGTTTTTAGTGTGCTGTTTTCTTGTTGTGTTGATAGGTCAGGATTTACCATGGTTTACCACCTTTACATTTGCAAGGCCATGGCTAGAGAGGTTAAAGAGTTGTGATGTAAAGAAGCTGAGAACAATGGGTAAGATGACTCGAAATACTCGGAGAATACCTATATGCCAGGCCCTGTGCTACGTGCTCCCACATATTTATTCTTTGCTACCACTGTGAGTCAGCTCTTCCTCTTTCACAGCTGAGGAAACGTACTCAGAATGGTTAGGTGGCTTGTCCAAGGTTACGTAGTGATGGAGTAGTACATCAGGATTTGACACAAGACTTCCAGCTCCTCAGCATTTGTTGTCTTTGGAATCTCCTTCCTGCCAAAAGAGCAAGAATGAGTGGAGTTGGGAGAGGGGGAGTTTTAAATGCTTGCTGCTTGATATTTTTATTGAATGTTGTGGTTATGAACAAGGGTGTCAGGCCATCCTGAAAGAGTCAGTTATTCCATAAAAACCACACAAGCAGAAAACATCAGTTGGATTCTCTCCTGACTTTGCAATAGGATCTTTCCTATATGTCTCAGAGATCATGGAGGAACTTTGGGTTTACATCCAGCATTGGCCTCTTGGGCTAATGCTGAGCATGAGTTGTATGAAGCGTGTTCTCACTCACGTATCAGAGTTAAGCAGTGCAGGCCATCTGGAAGAGAAAACAAACTTGAGATTTCCTGGGTGCAATTTGGAGGCCTTCCATTAGGCCACAGCACACTGGGACAGTTAGACAATGTGCAAGCTGCAGCCCTCATGTCCTTGTGTCAGATGCACTTGGGGGGAGGAAAGGAAACAGATTTCCTTTCTTTTTGATACACATAACTTCCCAGCTTGGACTTAAGGTAGAGCTGAGATGTCAGTGGAGTTCTATTACAATTCTCCATCAAATAAATTAAATGGCCTACTTTTGTCACCTCTGAGGGACATTAAGTAGAGATAAACAAACATTTTTAATTCTTAAAGCCATTTGAGCCATGTCTACCTATTTTTTTATGGTAGCCTGTAGAAAGATGCTATTTTAATTTCTTTAAAACACAGCTCTTTGCCTTACTTAAATACCATGAAAAACTGAGTATTGAAAAACCACATTTTTTTCTTGGATCTTGCTTATTTGAAAAACAGCATATAGAAAAGTCAGCTTTTCCGGAAGTACTTATGCTCCTGAGGGCTGAAATTTTTCAGAAAATAAAGGCCATTTTGTGATTCTTTTTTTCTTTTTTTGAGATGGAGTCTCGCTTTGTTGCCCAGGCTGGGATGCAGTGGTGTGATCTTGGCTCACTGCACCCTCCGCTTCTCATGTTCACGCAATTTTCCTGATTCAGCCTCCTGAGTAGCTGGGATTACAGGTGCGCACTACCACGCCTGGCTAATTTTTGTATTTTTAGTAGAGACAGGGTTTCACCATGTTGATCAGGCTGGTCTCGAACTCTTGACCTCGTGATCCACCCGCCTCAGCCTCCCTAAGTGCTAGGATTACAGTCGTGAGCCACTGCGCCCGGCTGTGATTCTTTTTTAAAAGTGAGAGAAACAGACAATGGCTGTTGTATTTTATTGTCATAATTTTGCAAGAAGATTTAAGAGCAGTTGAGTGAAATTCATTATTTTAGGAGTGGCTAAACACTGGGTCATTAAAAATTAATTTAACAGGTACATACCCCAGAGGTATTGTAGGTTTGGTTCCAGACCACCACAGTAAAGCGAAAATTACTAAAGTGAGTCACACAATTTTTTTTGGTTTCCCAGTACATATAAAAGTTATGTTTATACTATACGGTGTGTATTCAGCATGCAATGGGATCTATATGCAATAGCATTATGCCTGAAAAAACAATGCACATACTTTAATTAAAAACACCTTATTGCTAAAAAATGCTAATGATCATCTGAGCCTTCAGCAAGTCATAATCTTTTTGCTGGTAGAGGGTCTTTCCTCCATGTGGATAGCTGCTGACTGATCAGGGTGGTGGTTGCTAAAGATTGTGGTGGTTGTGGCAATTTAAAAAATAAGACAACAGTGAAATTTGCCATATTAATTGACTCATCTTTTCATGAAAGATTTCTCTGTGGCATGCAATGCTATTTGATAGCCTTTTTTTTTTTTTTTGGAGACAGAGTCTCAGTCTATTGGCCAGGCTGGAGTGCAGTGGCACAATCTCAGCTCATTGCAACCTCCGTCTCCCGGGCTCAAGCAATTCTCCTGCCTCAGCCTCCTGAGTAGCTGGGATTACAGGCGTGTACCACTACACCCAGCTAATTTTTGTATTTTTAGTAGAGATGGGGTTTCACCATGTTGGCCAAGCTGGTCACTAACTCCTGACTTCGTGATCTGTCCGCCTTGGCCTCCCAAAGTGCTGGGATTACAGGTGTGAGCCACTGCGCCTGGCCTTGATAGCCTTTTACTTATGGTAGAACTTCTTTCAAAACTGGAGTCAATCCTTTCAAATCTGCTGCTGCTTTATCAACTAAATTACATAATAGACTGGGTGCAGTGGTTCACACCTGTAATCCCAGCACTTTGGTAAGCCGAAGCAGAGGGATTGCTTGAGCCCAGGGGTTCAAGATTAGCCTAGGCAAGATGATGAGACCTCATCTCTACAAGAAGTAAAATAAATTTACATAATATTCTGAGTTCTTATTTGTCATTTCACAGCTAGAGAAAAGTAGTCCATGCCCAATTTCAAGACTTCAAGGGACAGGCTGGCTCTCTTGTTAGGAGCTAATGCAGCTAATGCAAAGAATCTTCACCAGAAGCAGACTCTATCTCAAGAAACCACTTTCTTTGCTCATCCATGAAAAGCAACTTATCTGTTCAAGTTTTATCATGAGATTGCAGCAATTCAGTCTCAACTTCAGTCTCCACTTCTGATTCGAGTTCTCTTGCTGTTTCCACTGCATCTGCACTTTCTTCTCCACTGGAGTCTTAAACCTCTCAACGACGTCCATGAGTATTGCAATCAACTTCTTCCAAACTCCTGTTAATGTTGATATTTTGACCTCCTTCCACAAATCAGTGTTTTTAATGGCATCTTGAATGGTGAATTCTTTCCAGAAGGTTTTCAATTTACTTGGCTCCCATTCATCAGAAGAATCACTATGGCGGCTATGGCCTTATGAGATGTATTTCTTAAATATGACTTGAAAGTCAAAATTATTCCTTGATCCATGTACTGTAGAATGGAAGTTGTGTTAGCAGGCATGAAGACAACATTAATCTCTGTGCACCTCCGTCAGAGCTCTTAGGTGACCAGGTGCATTGTCAATGAGGAGTAATATTTTGAAAGAAATATTTTTTTCTGAGAAATAGGTTTCAACTGTAGGCTTAACATATTTAATAAACCATGGTATAAACATATGTGCTGTCATCCAGGCTTTGTTCCATTTATAGAACACAGGCAGAGTAGATTTAGCATCATTCTTAAAGGCATTAGGATTTTCAGAATGGCAAATGAGCATTGGCTTCAACTTAAAGTCAGCAGCTGCATTAGCTCCAAACAAGAGAGTCAGCCTGTCCCTTGAAGCTTTGAAATCGGGTGGACTACTTTTCTCTAGCTGTGAAAGTCGTACATGGCATCTTCTTCCAACAGAAGGCTGTTTGATCTACACTGTTGTTTAGTGTAGTCACCTTTATCAATGATCTTGGATAGATCTTCTGGAGAACTTGCTGCAGCTTCAACGTCAACACTTGCTGCTCCACTCTGCACTTTTATGTTATAGAGATGGCTTCTTACCTTAAACCCCATGAACCAACCTCTATTAGCTTCCAACTTTTCTTCTGTAGCTTCCTCACCTCTCTCTGCCTTTATAGAATTGAAAGAGGCTTGCTCTGGATTAGGCTTTGGCTAAAGGGAATGTTGTAGCTGGCTTGATCTTCTATCCAGCCCACTCAAACTTTCTCCATATCAACCATAGGCTGTTTTCACTTGCTTATTTGTTCACAGGAGTAGCACTTTTAGTTTTCTTCCAGGACTTTTTCCTTTGCATTCACGAGTTGGCTAACTGGTGCAAGAGGCCTAGCTTTTGGCTTATCTTAGCTTTCGACATACTTTCCTCACCAACTTTCGACATACCTTCCTCACCAACTAACTTTTGACCTAAAGTTGGAGATGTGTGACTGTTCCTTTCACTTGAACTCTTAGAGGTCATTGTAGGATTATTAATTGGACTAATTGCAAGATTGTTGTGTCTTAGGGAATAGGGAGGCCAAGAGAGGGCAACAGCCAGTTGGTGAAGCAGTTGGAACACAAACCAAATTTATCAATTAAGTTCATCATCTTATATGGGCACAGTTTTTGGGACCCCGAAATAATTACAATAGTTACATCAAAGATCGCTGGTCACAGATCACCATAACATAATATAATAATGAAAAAGTTTGAAATACCGCAAGAATTACCAAAAATGTGACAGAGACACGAAGTGAGCATGTGCTGTGGAAAAATGGTTCCAATAGTCTTCTTAATGCAGGGTTGCTAGAAACCTCAATTTGTAAAAATATCTATGAAGCAGAAGAAAGTGGAGCACAGTGAAATGAGGTATGCTTGTAGTCTTTGTTTTGTGCCTTTTATTTGAGGGAAACCGCATATCCCTTATGACTGGGTGCATGTTTTGAAGTGAGCTTAGGGAGTAGATCAAGTTCACAGATCTCTGAAAAGCTACAGGGATGGAGCATGGGGGTTCCCAGCAAGCCTCTTCACTTCAGGGCTGCAGCCAGGGCTGGGTGTGGACAAGGGGAGCAGTAGGGAGCAGCTGGGGGAGGATTTAAGTGTTCACCAACTATCTGGAGTTTCCAGATTCTCTAGGGGACTAGCCTACTTGTCATAAAATGCTGGGAGTAGGAATATTCCAATAACTGTTTCCATAAACATTTACTTTTTTTTTTTTTGAAAGGTAATCTAGGCACATGGGGGAAAAATGGAAATAGTCCAAAAAGGTATAGAGGAAAAAAAGTCTCTCTTTCCGGGAAACAGTTCCTTGGCCAGGGTTTTTGGCCTTGACTCATTCTCTTGGGGGAGTAGGTGAGGGAAGGCGAGCAATCCTGGAAAGTCAGCACTTCTAGGATGAGAGGCGTCCTCTGGCTGTTTGGCACGTTTGCTTGATCATTTCCTCCTATTTTTATGCTTATTCATCCTGTGGCCTGTGTTCTCCTTGACATGCCTATTTTTTTTCCACCCTCCTGTGGGGAGAGATAACATTCTCAGGACCCAATTCTCATCTGATAAGTTTTATTTTTAACCAACTTCTACACCCTTTCCTCTTTGCTTCTTATTTTCATGGGCCCATATACTTCTCAGCCTTCTCTGGCTTTCTCAGGAGGCATGTGCAGAACGTCTGGTATGGTATCTTGTGCCAGGGTTTTTCCAAATGGGAGCAGCTGGTCAGGGTACTGGGAACCTGGCTCAGCTTCCAAGAGCAGGGAAACTTTCTCCTCTGCACATGTTCCTGTTTTTAACCAGGCAATTCACTCTTACCTCCTGCTTCCTCTCTGGGCTGTCTGTAAATTTCATTTTATCATAAATTTATATTATCTTGATGAAGGAAACCCACTTAAAAAACAACAAGACAGCTGTGACTTGCAGTGATGAGTGTGGACTAGTCTCCTATCAGCAGCAGTTTTGTAGCTACTTAAGGCTTCCACAGTGTGACAACTAAGCCATCAGTTTACATGATGATTCTTGGTTTGAGATTTAATCAAACTAACCAGTTGTCCACCCAAATGAAGAGAAAGGGTGTTTTGTTTTGTTGTCACGTGATCTCCAGTAGAGGCTTTCCCAGACAAGTATGTTAGGAGTAAACTGTTAGCTACTTAAGTATATATACATTCTTGGGTTTTTTTTTAAGCCTTTGACCCACCACTCCCCTCTCCCTAAATATAACTAAATATGGTTATGGCTGAAACTTTTCAAACTAACATCAGGGTGAAGAGGAACTTTTTAACCTGGAGAGGGGAATGGGGTTTGCAGGGACTGGCTGCATTCCCCAGAGAGGGGTGTGCATGGGAATGCTGCTCTCAACTTGAACTTCATGGCCTCCAAATGCATTTTGTTCTCAACGGACCAGTTGTCTCTCAAGTACACTTGGCTCTGTTGTGCATGGTGTATGCAGTCACTAAGCATTTCCTATAACACTGTATTAGGCACTTGGAAACAAGAGTTTAAAAAAATCCATGTTGTAGCTTCACAGGATGAAAGATTATTACCAAATGACTTAAGAATACTACTAACAAAATTACACACCTCATCATGGTGTAGCAACAGATCCCAGGAGACACACACGAATTAGGATAATTGGAGGACAGTTAAATACAGGCACATTTTACCACAGTAGGGAGGGTACAGGAAAACCACAAGGTGGGGAGGGTCTAGGGAAACCCTAGTGCCGTGCCCTAGGCTGCGACAGCAGGTGGTACCACCACTCAGAGGCAGGAAAGGGTGCAGGGTATGGGAAGAAATCAGTAACCAGAAACAGAGAGGCCCGCAAGAAGAGAATGAAGGGAATAAACACCACGGCCTTCCCCTTTTCCCACTTCAGACCTGCAGAAGCACATCCTGGGCTAAACACATCTAGAAGTTAGCAGTCAATGGAGTCTGTTGACATAGCCCGTGCAGGTCGAGCTCCCGTGGCTCAGAGTAGGGGCATAAGGATAGAGAATGTGGAGAGGCAAAGGGAAAACAGTCGACACAGATGGCCTCCAGAGTTCACATGATCCAGCCCTGCCTGCTCCTCACAGCCTTTCTCCTACTAGGCTTTCCCCTATTTGCTATGTTCCTGACACTGCCATTTTCCTCTTCTTCAAACAAGTCAAGGTTGTTTCTGCCTCAGGGCTTGCACTTCTTCCCTCTGCCTAAAGCGTTCCTCCCTTTTCTACTTTCCATGGATGATGATGGGCCATTTAGATCTCAGCTCCTTAAAAAGGATTTCCATCCTAATGTTCCTTCCATCTCACCCGCCCATGGTCTATCTCACTATCCAGGTTTTACATTTAAGAGAGTAATGAAACAGTTTTATTTTAAAATGTTGATGTTTACTATATACTGGAAGTCGTATTCCTTGTAGCTATTCAAGCTTAAAGTGAAAAATCTAGATGTCAACCTTAACATTATGCAGTGGGTACCTGCTTGTATGAACCTCACTGGGAATGTGCAAACTAAGACATGTGGACATCACTGGCAGGGCATAACCGCTCAACAGGGCCTGCTGGAAGGAATGAGTCATAGAAGGGAATGTCTGGGCTTTTCACCATGGTGATCTGCACTGCATTTCCTTCTCTACAAAGACCTATAAAGTCTCCTCCAAGGGCTTCAGAAAGATCCCACCTCCCTCTGGTGGCCACACCCTGGCCCATTCTAACTCAGGTGGATATAAAGGAACCACAGTTTGAAGTGACTACTTTGGTTCCACCTAAGGATTTGGTTTGTGTGGCAGACCAGGGTCATTTCCTTGTCTTTCAGAAGGCTCTGTCGTGTTCCTTTCAGGCATCATCCACCAGGAGTGAGGTTTGAGGAGCCAAGCCTGGGTGGGAGCAATTTGAAGATTGTATTGCACTTGATAATTTATGGTGAGTGTTTGCAGCATTGTCTCATTCAGAGATGGACATGAAGCTGTTCTCAATGGTCTTTCTCCAAGTGCCATGATGTTCCTGACTTGAGCAGGCAGCCAGGATGCACCTGCACTTTCACTACCGGCCTGTGACAGGGCAGACCTCCATTCTGATCAGTGGGGCCTGTGCCACTTAGTTGTTAAGTATATTCATGATCACACCTGGTTTTTGGGACAGACACATCAGTTTTGGTTTGGAGGTCAAGGTTTTATTCCACGTTCTGCTGTTACTTGGTGGGCCACCATGCTTGTCCTCTGGTGGTGCTCTCCTAGTGTCTGGGTTCAAGAGGAAATGTCATGGACATCTAAGAACAGGGATCAAATCCACACTGGACTAGAACTGGAAGCCAAGAGAACAGTTAGGACCGAGGAAACTCTCAGGGCAGCCATCTGCCTCTCTCTGCTGCCCCACTCTTCTCAGCTGCTCAGCTTCTTTTGGACCCTGGGGCCCCATGTGACTTTCTAGCTATTCCAGCTGCCTTCAGTTTTCCAATTCTCAAGAAAAAAATATGATTTACAAAGTTCATCTTTTCTTTTTTGAGACAGAGTCTCGCTCTGTAGCCCAGGCTGGAGTGCAGTGGCGTGATCTTGGCTCACTGCTACCTCTGCATCCCGGGTCCCAGTTCAAGCAATTCTCCTGCCGCAGCCTCCCGAGTAGCTGGGATTACAGGCACATGCCACCATGCCCAGCTAACTTTTTTTTTGTAGTTTTAGTAGAGACGGGGTTTCACCATGTTGGCCAGGCTGGTCTTGAACTCCTGACCTCGTGATCCACCTGCCTCGGCCTCCCAATGTGCTGGGATTACAGGTGTGAGCCACTGCACCCAGCCATACAAACTTCATCTTTATGAGCCAGACCAGAAGTCTGGATGGACTGCCTGACCTCTGGCCACATGTTCACAAATGGTGTAGATGGAGAGGATGGCGTAGAATCATGTGGTATCCTATCCTGTATGGCTGTTTAGAGCTGTTTCTCTCAGAAGGGGATGTGGGCAGAGCAGGCAATGGCAGGCATTCCTTTTCTAGGAATATAAGCAGTAGAGCCGATATGCTTTGCCTGGCATAGTATAAGAAGTTTCAAGAATCATGTCTGCCCCTAAAATATCCTGCAGGCTCTGAAAGCAGTACCTGATTTGAATTTCTGTTATTATTCACTGAAGGGCTAGTATATTTATTCACCGACTCTAGAGTATTTCAGCACCGGGGTTAGGTTCAGGTATAGGAACCTATTCCATCCCCTCCAGACCACATAGGAGCACTTTCCCTCCTTTGGTCTGTCAAAAACAGAAATGAGGCCGGGTGCGGTGGCTCACACCTGTAATCCCAGCACTTTGGGAGGCCGAGGCGGGCAGATCACAAGGTCAGGAGTTCGAGACCAGCCTGGCCAACACAGTGAAACCCCTTCTCTACTAAAAATACAAAAATTAGCCAGGCATGGTGGCGGGTGCCTGTAGTCCCACTTACTTGGGAGGCTGAGGCAGGAGAATCGCTTGAATCTGGGAGGTGGAGGTTGCAGTGAGCCGAGATCCCGCCACTGCACTCCAGCCCGGGTGACAGAGCGAGACTCCATCTCAAAACAAAACAAAACAAAACAAAAAAACAGAAATGAATACTGGGTGGGTTTATCCAAAGGAAAGTAAATCAGTGTATGAAAGAGATACCTGCACCCCCATGTTTATTGCAGCTCTATTCACAATAGCAGAAATATGGAGGCAACCTATGTCCATCAGTGGAAGAACTGATAAAGAAAATGTGGTGTATACAGAAACAATGGAATACTACTCAGCCTCAAAAAAGAATGAAATCCTGTCATTCGTGGCAACATGAATGAGCCTGGAGGACCTCATTTTAAGTGAAATTAGTCAGGTTCAGAAAAATACCAAATGTTCACATTCATACGTAGTGCTAAGAAAACCATTGAGCTCATAGAAGTAAAGCGTAGAACTGTGGTTATTAGAGACTAGGAAGGCTGGCAGGGAGGGGAGAGGAGGGGAGGGGAGGAGAGACTGGTCAACAGACACAAAGTGACAGCTGATGGGAGAACAAGTTCCAGTGTTTTGTAGCACTGTGGGTGAATATAGCTAGCAACAATTTAGTGTATATTTTCAGAAAGCTAGAAGAGAGGATTTTGAATGTTCATAGCCCACAAAAAAAATGATAAATGTTCGAGGTGATGAATATACTAATTACCCTGATTTCATTATTACACATTGTATACATATATGGAAAATCACTCTGTATCCCATAAATAGGCACAATTATTACATGCTGACTAAAAATAAAAGGAAAATAAAATAAAATCAGACCCATATTTCACACCACATGCAAGAAAAATCTCCAAATGGGTTTGAAATTTTGATGTAAAAAGTGATAGCATGTAAGCAATGGGTGATTTCCTCATTAACCTTGATGTACATAAAGGCTTTCTAAATTAACTGAAAATTCAGAGACATAATTAAAAAATTTGACTACATTAAAAAAACCAGAAGTGAGACAATTCAAATAACACTTGTCACTTAAGAGGTGAACAGTTACGATTTGCTAAAAGTATACTTTTTCATCCTTCCAGGAGTGTTAAACATTTTGGTGAAGACAGGTCTGTTACATCAGCTTGTGGAGGTCTCAGCTGAGGGTCACTGTCCCTGAATTTCCCTCCGTTCTTTTCACTGGGCTTTGCTGCCTCCACAGCTGCCTGGACTGTGGCTGCAGAACACACACAAGAAAAGAGCCGGGGACTGGGGCTCTGACTGAGGGACCAGGGCAGATGCACACTCCCTGACCCTACAGCTCTTACCAGTCTCATCCCATGGACTGTATCTGCCAATCCCCAGCAGGGCCAGGTTTCTAGTTTATGTTAAACTGGAAAGGTAACAATCTCAGGTGTTGTCAGTTCCATGTTGGTTATTACTAGCAAGCAAGGGGAGATGGTGACATGGCATACTGGCTGACTTCAGATGACAGGGGAAGTTTGAGATTGCTGTCACTGCTTGTTTGGAACAAACAGAACAGAAAGGCCTAAGACCGGCCTAGCTTCTAAGGAAACGATACATCCTTATTTGGGTTCTGCCCAAACATCTCTTTCATATCTCTTGAGACTGCAATAGGGCCCTCTCCTCTAATTTTAAGTGGAGAGTGGACTTGCCGTTCTGAGGATTTAGAATGGTAAAAGCCAAACTTGTATTTGTGGGTATGTTGTTTCAAACCCCCATGAACCTCAATAAGAGAAGGCACCAAGTTTAAGAGGCCAAAGAAGAGCCCCAGCACCAATAAATGAGACATGGGGTTTTATTAGGTGCTTATTTACAGGAGAGAGAGTCCAGTGGCAGTGGGCTGGCCAGGAGAACTGTTACCACCTGCAAACATCACGCTGTTTATGTAGCATTTTCACTTAACACCCTCCCCTCAACAACCTCTACCTAGCAACCTTGATTTAACCCAACACTAAGGGCCTCAATGGCCTTTACAGTCCATGTTCCATGGGATGGACCCAGGGCTCAGATATTTACCATAGGCAAATAATAAATCTCCGGGTTGGGCATGCCTGGATTCCCTAGCTCAAAACACACATTCAGGTGGCATCTGCCATACAGGGTCCATTCTAAGGGTATGCTTAAATTATTACTATCAGGTGCGTTAACCCTATAGTGTGTAGGTGAAAGTATTGAAACTTTGAAACTGGCCTTAAGCTTACTAGCTGTGTGACCTTAGGTAAATTCCTTACCCTCTCTGTGCCTCAGCTTCCTTGTCTATAAAATGGGGCTCATAATAGAACATATTTCCTGTTGGCTTTTATGAGGCTTAATGAGTGAATATTTGTGGAGTGGTTACAACAGTGCCTGCCACACGATGACCAGCATATTCATGCTTGTTTAATAAATACAAACACTGTGATAACTACTGCCCTGGTAGAAGAAGTTAGTGTCTTATCTCCGAAGATTTAAATAATGGGAAGCTACCTATTTGCCTCCTTGTATGCGCACTGACTTGCAGAACAGATTCGCCATTTGACACCTGGACTCTGAGAGCAAGAGAAGCAGGAAATAGGGGTTTCAGACAGTGTCAAGCAGAGCCGAACAAGACCTTGGCTTAGGGAGCTTGGATGGAAGGGTGGAGGAATGGGAGGCACCTTGCCGTGGGGCAGCAGCTGAAGGCACTTTTTCTCATTTCGCATTTCCCAAGGTGCGTTCTGCCTCTGTACTTCACTTGACTCATTGGGAAAATGGAATGAGTAGATGAGTAATACTTGCCCCTGTGCGAGCACTTATAGCTACACAAATTCAATCATGTCTCTGAAACCCACATAGGAGCCTGGTCTTCGCGATGACCTGTACAAATGAAAGTAATGTTATTATGAAGTTTTGTCTTCAAGGAGAATAATTACATCATGGCCATTTCTTTCCCTATTAAATTATGGCCAGCTGCCTCTTAATAAAAAATAAAAAGAAGGACTCTGCATTTACTGTAGTTAAATGTTAATGGTCTTACCATAGGCAAGGAACAAATCTCCGGGTTGGGTGCCTGGAGTCCCTAGCTCGAAACACACATTCAGGTGCATCTGCCGTACAGGGTCATTCTAAGGGTACGCTTAAATTATTGCTATCAGATGCATAATATTTTCCCCAAACCCCAGCCATGTGTTTCTATGGAGGTAGAGATCATTGTAGAACACAGATGTCCCAAGATTGTGAAGAAGGGGCATTGATGACCTTTAATCCTATATAAGGTCTGAGCTCCTCCACAGCTGCTGCTGCTTTACTGAACAAACTGCTGAGCCCGAGACTGGAGGGGTCTTTAGAGGTCAGCTCGTTCCTCCATCAGATGCCTGACTGCCCCTTCTTATTACCAGCTGTGACTTCCTTCTGCAAAACCATACTTAAGCCAGACTAGTGCAGGGTCCACTGCCCACATGGTTGGAAGTGTGTGGTCGCACAACTACCAAAGTCCTGGACCCGTGAAGTAGTTCTTGCTACAGTATGTTCAAGCCTGGAAAAGTCTCAGCTCTGGGATAAGGTAAGGACACTCGATTTTGACATCCTTGGGTATACGGTGCTGCTTTTTGGATGATAAACACACAAAAGGGCAGGGAATGCTGCAGGAAGCTAAGCACAACCATCAGCGTTGTGTGTGTGACATGTAGGTGGTCCTCTTAGGCGTTGAGAGACAGGACTGGATGTTTGGGGTATGAAATTGTGTTAATTAATTACCAATACTTCATAGTAGCTTGGCAGAGAGTCAGAAACATGTATTGGAAACAACACGGACTTTGGAGTCAAACTTGGTTTTAAACTCCAGTTCAGCTGTTTATAATTGTGCAAGCTGTGTATGTTACTTAACCTCTAGATCCCTCAGCTTCCTCCTCTGTCACCTTGCCTCCACTCTCAATGGTTACATAATAACTTACAAAATGTTTATTGTCCCCATGAATCTGGGCTCTGCTGGCTTAGAGGCTTTAGTGCCCAAAGGACGTACACTTTCACCAGGAGGTACAGTGATACTTCTGTTGAATTTGGATATTAAAAGCACCACCTGGCCGTTTACGGCTTCAGGAATTACTACTAGGTAAGTAGGCAAACATGAACAACAAAAACCAGTGTTGGCTGGAGTATTCGATGAAACTACTAAGGGCAAGCAAAAGTCACTGTTGCCCAAAGAAGATTCAGAGAAACGGGATGGAAGATATCAAAGCTTACCCTGGGTTCCCTCCCTGGACTAACGTGTCCCGTAAAGGTTAAGAGACAGATCTAGCAACACTCCTCAGGCAGCACTTCACGGAGTTCAGCCCCATTGAGAACGAGGGTTTGGGTTACTCTTCCAGGAAAAGAGCCCTGAACAGCTGTGGAGCTGGTTGAAGGGGAAGTGTAATAGTTAAACAAGTGTTTAACCATTGAAAAGTGCAACAGTTAAACAGTTACCAGTTGACTCCATATCCACCCTTCATTACCTCGATGATGAAGCTAGGCCCTTGAAAAATTTCTCCCTTGCCTTCTCGCACAATGTTAAACTTTGTCAGTAGAGGGTGCTGGAGGGATGTCGCAGGAGGAAGGGACCTCTCTTCCTGTTCTCAGTGTGCTTATTTCGGCTTGCTCCATGGTTTGCGGTAGCATATACTGCAGGACACCAGGTGGCACTTACCCTTTAGCAAGTTTTAGCGCTAGTCCCCAGCCCGCGGGCTCGGCTCGTGGCACCCAGTGGGAGGCTTCCTGACCACCAACCAGCCTCAGCTCCCAGAGTTTGGATCAGCTCCAGCCCACCATTCAGTGGGCTGCAGCCCAGCCTTGTGAAGGGGCTGCCCTTCCAAGTTTGTTCCTCCCTCAGCTGCTCCTCTTCAGCCCTAGGACATGTTTTATGTATCAACATGTACTCCCTATACATACTTCTTCATGTTAAACTTTCTCTGTTCAAGTTACTTAGTTTCTGTCTCCTGCCTGGACCCTGACTGATACAGAATTGGTATCGGGAGATCCCTCCTGTTCCTTCTGAAAGTGCGCGCGCGCACGTACGTCCGTACGCGGTTTTTGAAGGCTTTCTTTGGGCCTAAGTGCAGTGCTCAGCTACTTGCCAGTTGGAAATGAGACGTGAATAATCTATTGCATGCAGTGGCATTACAATTAAGCCCTTGTGTTTAATTGCAATGAAAATGTCAAAGGAAGCAGGTTCCTTGGAATCCCAAGCAATTGCTTGACCTGACTGTTCCAGCAGTAGTGATGACTACATGGGCTGTGATGTGGAGTGGATTTTCCTGACTTTACTAGAATATTTACGGAGAGAAAGTGATGGAATCAGGTCCTTTAATGTCTTTCAGCTCAAGTGACAGTCTGAGAACCAGAGAGCTTCTATTTTAGCCCTAAAATAATTGCTGTTTCTTATTACCACAGAGCTGCTACTTCTGAAAATAAGACATAAAATTTAATTCCATGGGTTGTTGAATTAGGATAAATTTACAGTGTTGCAAAATTTCTTGTGTTAAAATTTACGGCATTGACTGGGAAAGAATGGGATTCTGAAACCTGGAATATCTGACTGGATTCAGATAAAACTGACAATCCTGAAACCCCAAGTCATGCTGAGCTTCCTTGGCCAGTGAAAGTCCCCTGCCCTTCATTGTCTGAATAGACTAGCCTTCTTCAGCTTGAAAACCTTTATAACCTCATTTGGGGCAGATGCCTTGGAAGGGGATATTCATTCTTAAGACCCACCGGGACCATCCCTTGTTCCATTAGCCCTATAACGAAGGTCAATTCTCAGCATGCTCCAAAGACAGGTATATACTAGGATTGGGGGAGAAGAAACTCAGACACTAAGTGAATTGCAAGACTTTGCTAATATTATCTATCAAAAGAAACCTGGAGAATAAGTATGGGAGTGGATTCTAAAGGTGTTACCTACTGTGGTTATGGATTTTCTCCACCTTATATTTTTACAAGGCTTTTTGCTTTATGTTCTTTGAAGTCCTGGAGAAAAAGCACAATTCTTTGTGACTATTACGATTTTTGTGGATTATAAGTTTTAAAAATCCCCTCTTTTTTCCTTTGGTGATAGCAGACAAAATAGAGTTCAAGCAACTATTAATATTATTATGCTCATCTTCTGGGTAGAATTTTTTTCTGTTTTTTTTCATCAATCTATTTTCAACTTTTAGGTAATATTTTATTTTAGGGGTATCTCTTATAAATAGTCCATAGCTTTACTTCCCCTCACATGAGCCAGCTGTTACAGGCACTGCGTGTTAGATTGACATGCTGTATTTTACCCTGTTTGTTTTCCTGTTTGTTTTGTTCCTTTTTGTCTTTGATCAGTTTTTTGTTGGCTTACTTTTATTCTTGTTCCTGTTTTTTACTCTAGTGGTTCAGAAACAATACATGACATTTTTTTCTAGTAGTTAACCTTAAATTTTTGACATGTATTTAACATTTTTCTATCTTCTAATCAGAATGTATAGCTTCCTCTTGCAGAAAATGTTTTGCATGTTTTGTTCCTGTATTTCATCCACCTCTCACGTTAAGATAATCTCAGATATTAGTCCTGGTTTTTTTTTTTTCTGTAATAAAGAATTTTTAGAGAATTTTTACTACCTTCTAGATTGCCATTGTTTTTATATTCCATGTATTCCTTTTGTATTCATTATTTTTCTTTAGCAAGAAAACACCCTATAACAGTATTTCAGAAAGTATCCATGGATGCTAAACTTCAGGTCCTTGCATGTCTGGATTTTCCTCCTCTCCTCTGAATGCTACTTAGGCTGCTTGGTCTATAATTAACTGAGATTTAGGCTGAAATCTCTTACTATGAATGTAGGTTTTTCTATTTCTTCATGTAGTTGTGTTAATTTTGCTTTATCTATTGAAAAACAAACATTTTTATTAAACCTATATAATTATAGAGCTTTTTATATCTTCTTGGTGATTTGAACTTTTTGAAAAATCATTGAGATGATCCTCCTTCTCTGGTGATGCTTTTTGTTTAAAAATCTCTCATTTGACATTGATAGAGCCACTTCAGCATTCTTTTTAAAAAAATCATCTTTATTGTCAATCTTTTAGCATCCTTAGGCTTAAAAATGGCTCTTAACTGCATATAGTTGGATTTTTTTCAAAAAATAAACTTTGTTTTTTGAATGGATGAATGTTTCAGTTAAATTACTTTTCAGTTAAATTTTATTTTTTATAAAAGTTATATTTTGAAAAATTTAAATCTACAGAAAATTTGCAAGTATAGTAGGTACCAATTAGATTTGCCAGTTATTAACATTTTACCCCATTCTCTCTATATAAATATGTGTGTACATAAATGCATATTTAGATATACATAAAATTCATAAATATATATACATATATGTAGTTTTATGAATTATATGAGAGTTGACTATCAGGAACATTTTTCTTACAACAATAGAACTATCCACTCCAACATTTTAATATGGACATGATATTATCATCTAATATACAGTCCATATTCAGATTTCCCCAATTGTCCCATTAAGGATTTTTATCAATATCCATGCTACCCAGGATCCAACCAAAGGTCATGAACTACATTTCATTTACTTTTAGTCTCCTGTAATGTGGGACAGGTCCCCAGCCCCTTTTCATTTGTTATTCTTTTTTTAAAGTTTTTCATGGCATTCACTCTTTTTCTGTTTCTCTCTCTCTCTCTCTCTCTCTCTCTGTGTGTGTGTGTGTGTGTTTTAAAATCCATCTCAGTTTTATAGATATCCTTCTATTTGGATTTGTCTGATGCTTTCCCCTTTCATGATTAGGTCTAGGTGTATATTATTGGCAGGAGTACTACACAGATAGGTAATGTTCTGTCCTTATCAGTGTGGTATAATAGGGGTGTGTGTGACGCAGTTGGCCTTACTGGTAGTAATATTAAGTTTGGTCAATTGGTTATGGTGGGTGTCTATAAGATTTCTCCACATTCTGCTTCCCAACAGTCACTTACCCAATATTTTATCATCCATTGGTGATTTTTTTTTTTCTGGCTGTAAAGGAATCTGTTGCTATCATTGCTTCTGTGCTTGTTAGTTGGCAGCCTACTCTAAGAAAGAGCTTTCCCCTTCTTTCTACTTTGCCTCATCTTTTTAAAAATAAATTTCAGTATCAGCATGGGTTCATGAATGATTTTGTTTAT
The DNA here is from genome assembly GCF_029289425.2 of Pan paniscus. Taxonomy (NCBI): domain Eukaryota; kingdom Metazoa; phylum Chordata; class Mammalia; order Primates; family Hominidae; genus Pan; species Pan paniscus. The sequence continues at coordinate 35,224,076 of NC_073264.2, read as the reverse complement.
CCAGTGTTATAATCTATTCTGATCATAATTCATTTTAAGATTTAAATGATACTATACTTGGCCATGAGAGCTCTTTGAAGCTCCTGTGTCAAGGGATCTTGTGTCCTTTTGATAGTACCCACCAGTTTTTGAACACTTCTTTACTCTCTGGTATAAGATCTTCCTTTTTACCTTGCCTGTCTCTGCCCTGTAATCAGTTCATTACTTTTGTGTAGTGGAGAATGGTATTCAGAAACTGAAATCTGGATAGTAGGTGTAGTAGGCGTGCTCTTTGTACAGATATTTAATTGCTTCTAGGTCCTTTCTGTGGCAAGAACTAAGAAATAATAATCTTGATTCATACTAATGATGCCTCAATTCCATTCTGAAACTACAGCGTTTCTTTTCTTTCGTCCTCATATTTGACATTTCTACCTCTCTTCTCCCATAATGAAAACCTGGGTTCTCAAGAATACATTTGCTCAGTCCTGCAAGAAATTCAAAATATTTCATAATTGCTTCATCAACAACAAACTCACTCGTCAAATTTAAGATTTCTTTGCAGTTTTCTTTTTGTCCTTAGACTAAACTGTATTTCACTGAGGGTGTATTGTCAGAGTACTATGTTCAGAAGTTATTTGGATTAATTTTTCCTTCTGTGTAATTATGTATCAATGTGATATATAGCTATGTTCTTTAGTTTCTGTTTGCATTTGATTTTAGCGTTTCCCCATTCTTGTTTTCAATGTATTTCTTAAAATACATAAAACATTAACGTGGTTCAAAAGTCAAAACTGTACAAAAAAGTATACTCTAGAACTCTGATACCATTTTCTCTCCATTCTACCCCCGTAGGTAGCAAATTTTATTTCATTTATCCTTTCTGTTTTATTTTGCAAAACTAAACATATATATTCCCATTTCTTCTTCCTTACACAAAAGATGACAGAAAATTTTTTACATCTTGTTTTTTCACTTTAAAATATATCCTGAAAACTACCTGTAACAGCTTATAGAGATCCTCCTCTTTCTTGTATGTTTCAGTTAGATTAAGTGCGATCATTGGTTGATTTTTAGATCTAACATCTTATGTTGTGCTTTGTACTTATCCTGTTTTGCTGAATTTTCTTTCTTCTTGCATTTTTCAATATTTAATCATTCAATTTTTACCCAACTAGTTTAGATTTTTCTACATTCTTTTTCTATTCCTTTTAGATGTTATCCTAGAAATTACAGCATGCATCAAAGTTTAAAGTTCATTGATAACTTTACCATCCTTCTGGAAAATGCAGTGATCTTGCAACATTTTAACTCTACATATCCCTCTCCCAATTTATATACTATTGTCATGTATTTTATTTCTATATTTCAAACCCTCAAGACATATTTTATGCATTCAATCTTTATTTAGATGGACTTGCAAATCCTTCTCACATCTCTTAATTTTCATGTTGGATCATTGTTACTTCTACCTGAGAGATAGCAGTTAAGTTTTCCTTTATTTAGTTGACAAACTCTGTTTAGGTTTGTCTGAAAATATCTTCATTTCACCGTGGTTCTAAAAATATTTTCGCTGGGAATAGAATTCTAGGTTGACACTTATCTTCAACCTACTGAAAGAAAAGATCATTCCACCATTTTCTGTCTTGTTGCTGTTGATCTGACACTCTTTTGAAGAAAATTAGTTGTTTTTTTCTTTGACTTCATTTAGGAATGCTTGCCTTATCTTTGGTTTCCAGCAGTGTCACTATGCTGTATCTAGGCATGGGCATATTTTTCACTTATCTGACGGAAATTCACTGAACTCCTTGAATCTGGATTGGCTATGAAAAATTCTCAGCCGTTGTCTTTCAAATGTGGTCTCTGTTCCACTCTCCTCTTCTTCAGGAACCCCAGTTGAGTGCCTTTGATCTTAACCTCTTCCTTCTTACTTGATCTTTTGCATTTTCTATCTGTTTGTCTTTTGAATACATTCTGATAACTTCTTTTGAGTGTGTGTGTGTGTGTGTGTGTGTGTGTGTGTCCCAATTCATGAATATGCCTGACCTGCTATTATTTACTAAGTTCTTAACTTTGGTCATCACATTTCTTAATTCTAGACATCCTATTTTGTTCTTTTCCTTATTTGCTAAATTGGTTTGTAATAGTTTCCTGCTCCCTGCAGATGTTTTCAAGCATATCTTCCATATTTCTTTAAACCTAATTATCAGAGTTCTGTTATAGACAGTCCAAATCTGGGGTGTGTGTGTGTGTGTGTGTATGTGTGCCTGTGCATACCTGATAATGATTTTTCCCCTCATGGTGACTTGTGTTTAATATGTATCCTCATCACTGGTTACTGACTATTGTCTTGGAAATATCTCCTGAAACAAGTGGATAACCAGAACAAAATTACAGTCTTCTGGAGAGCATTTGAGTTTTCTTCTTCTAGGCACCAGAGGGAAAATCTTGTCCTGGACCACCTTAATCAGAGGTTTCGGTTCTGGTATTACACATGATGCAAGAGCTCACAGGAGGCCTGGATTCCCCTGGTTCATTCTCACCTTTGGGCCCTCAGGTTATTGAGGGGAGAGGCTCCCATTAGACTTGCTGTTATGGAATCACTGGGGTGTCCCTTCACCAGCCAGAAACCTCTGTGGCCAGTGGCACCTTTGCCCAGGTTTTGCTTGGGCCCACTGGGCCTACTTGGCCCAGCAGGCTGCGCTCAGCTCCCACTCCTGGCCTGGATCCCATGCCTGTCAAGGGCGAGCAGAGTGGTGAGGTGAGTGAGCCAGCATGGGGTCCAAGCCACTGCACACAGCCAGGCATACTGTGGGGTGGGCAGCTCCAGGTGTCAGCATGGGTGCCAACTCCCTACGAGGCTGCAGCTTAACCAGGTGACCTGCAAGCAACTTCCACAGCTGCCACCAGGGAAGCTGGTGGCACCTGGAAGCTGGGAGATGCCAGGAACTGCAGAGCCCCAGAGAGGGTGTTACAGCCCTGGCTTGGGGAGCTCCTAGGTCTGATCTCCCTGAAGGGCCACAGCTCTTCTCTCCTTCTTGCAGCATGCAATGTGGTGAGCAAGGGGTGTGTTTCAGCCCCATTTGTGTTACAGCTCTTCACCCCTACCATTCAGCAGGTCCCAAGTTCTTGTCCTGCACCAAGGAAGAATGAGGTACCTGGACAAGTGTAGGGTGAGCAAGGAGAAGAGGAGCTTTACTGAGTGATAGAACAGCTCAGAAGAGACTCACAGCGGGTAGCTCCTCTCTGTAGCCAGAATGTCCTGATGAGTGTTCAACTCAGCAGAGAGGAGGCTCTAGAGTTGGTAGCTCCTCTCCATAGCTGGCTGTCCCAACATCTGCTCAGCTCTCAGTAGGGAGGAGACCCTGGAGTGGGTAGCTCCTCTCTGCAGCTGGTTGTCCTGATGTCTTTCTGAGTCTGGCTGAGTCCAGGGTTTTTATAGGCTTCAGAGGGGAGGACGTGCATGCTGATTGGTTCATGAGTCTCCATGGGTGGGTCCAGAAAGAGTACCATAAGTTCCCACTCCTGTCCACAGGAATGGCAGCCTGGCCCCTAGGCTTTAGGCCTTCCCTGGCTTGAAGGTGAGGCTTCACTGGGGACCTGCCCATTTCCACCCAGAAGCCTGTTTGCCCCCTACTGCTGCTTATGGTGCCCAGGCTGTTGATGCTGATGGGTGCCTGCAAGGCAGCACCAAGCTGCTCTCAGCAACCCCCTAGGCTTCCCTCCCATGCTCATTGGTGCTCAAAGTCCAGAGGAGGCCAAGGCAGCAGGGGGCTGTCATGTCAGTGCTTCCCTGAGCTTGCTCATGCCTGGCTGGGTTGCAACAGCACCTGGGCTCAGCCTTAACTTTGCTCCTAGACTGAGGTGAGTACTGGGAGTTGGGAGAGGCCAGACAGTGGGAGCAGACACTTTTTTTTTTTTTTTTTTTTTTTTTTTGAGACAGAATTTCGCTCTTTTTGCCCAGGCTTGAGTGCAATGGCGCGACCTTGGCTCACTGCAACCTCCGCCTCCCGGGTTCAAGCGATTCTCCTGCCTCAGCCTCCCAAGTAGCTGGGATTATAGGTGCCTGCCACCATGCCTGGCTAATTTTTTGTATTTTTAGTAGAGACGGGGTTTCACCATGTTGGCCAGGATGGTCTTGATCTCTTAACCTTGTGATCCGCCTGCCTCTGCTTCCCAAAGTGCTGGGATTACAGGCATGAGCTACCGTGCCCAGCCTGGGAGCAGGCACTTCTAAGCCTTCTCTGCACTTCGTTGAGAGTGCAGAGATGCCTGGATCTGCAGCAGTGGCTGGGCAGCTGCAGTTGTGCCTGGGAGGGTAGGATTCCTGCTTGCTCCCAGCCCCCAAGAGCATAGGGATGCCTGGGTATGCAACTGTGGCTGGATAGTCATTGCTGTGCCCAAGGAGTGCAAAGCTCCGGCCCTGTCAACTCAGAAGGGAGCAGGGCTTTTGCCTGTTCCCAGCTCTGGCCAGCTCCATGGAGTGCACAGCCCCAGCCACACCTCCTCCACTGCAGCTGGCATCATGGGGCAGTGGCTGCTCTAGACAGTCCACTGCTGCGATCATTGTCACCTTATGTGGGTCTGGGCTTTAATATATGTCCCTTTTATAGCCAAAAGGCATTAACGTGCAAGTTCAAATCTAGGGGGCTAATAAACCCCTTCCAGACAAAAGTGGCTTCTATGCTCATTTACCTCCAGAGTTACTTTTGTTCTAATAACTTTTGTGTTGTTAGCTGCTCTTACCTTTAAGAAAGGTGTGCATTTCTTTTTTTTTAATGTTTTAACCAGAGATTTGAGGTTTGTTTTTGCTTTGTTTTCAAGAGGGCTTTGTTTACAGATGATCTGAAGTATTCCAGTTTCCTCTGACAATTTATTTCTGCCTGCTTTCTGACTTTGAAGGGTTGGTATCCTTCCATTTTTCATTATAAAGCAGGTCAAATGCTGTTACTTTCCAGTGTTGTATGTATATAGAATGCATATAAAATGAGAGAAGGAAGCTTTTCTGTGCCAGGCACCATAATAAGTGTTTTATAATTAATTAGTCTTTACTACAACCCTGGGAGATGATAGAATTGGAGGTGGCTATTGTTTTTCCCATTTTATGCAAGAGGGAAATGAGGTTAAGTAACTCCACTAAGGTCATAAAACTAGCAGGTGGCCAAGCCGTAGAGTCAAGCCAAGGTCTGACACCCATAGCCTAGCTCTTAACCACTGCATCCCAGCAGTTTCCATTTACAGAGATGTAGCCAGTTACTGTAATTAAAATCATTAGAGATCTAATGACTTCGAACTCAATTTTGACTCAATATGCACAGAAATCATAATTGACTCAATATGTACTGATGCTATAATACTCAAGGCATTGCTAGTCAAAGCCATGATTCCAACCACATTTACCTTGTATCTGTGTATATACACAGGGCTGCACTTCTCACCTTTGCACCACCAACAGAGACATTGGCTAATCTTTGGTCAGGGCAACACCACTTCAGTAATTTCTTTTCTGTTTTTTTTTTTTCTTTTTTCTCCTCTCTAGACAGTTAGTGCGGAAGGGGGGCAATAGGTTATTTACTGTCTGCCATCATGTTGCAAATCGGGTTCACTGATCAATTTTTTTAAATATGAAAAGCTGTTAAGAGTATGAACTTTATTCCTTTTGGCTTCAGTCATTCCTGTGGGTTTTTATATGAAGCCATACATTGTAGTTGTTAAGAATGTGGGCTTTAGAACCAGGCTGCCTGGGTTCAAATTCTGACCCTGCTACTTACTAGTTATACGACTTTGGGCAAATTATTTGACCTTTATGTGCCTTGGTTTCCTCAGCTGAAAAAATGGAGAAACAGGAACTACCTCAGTGTTAGGATGAGGATTAAATGTAAAGTAGTTGAAACAGTGTTTGACACAGTGTTATTATCATAGTGTTATTATGAGGATTAAATGTAAAGTAGTTGAAACAGTATTGATAACAATTGAATGCTTATTCTTACTAATATTTTCATTGTTTACTTCTGAATAGTCTCTAACTGCAGGGTTGTTTTTCTGAATCAAGAATTTTATTGTAAAACTTCCAAGTGATTAGTATATTTTTGTTTATTTTTACTTTTTCCGGGTTTATTACATATTTTAAACAGAACATAACAAAAATTTCAAAACCGTAAGTCTTATAAGGATTTCAGTAATCTAATACCTCAACAAATTTGGGTGCAGAAACATTTGAGAATGTCTATTTTCTAAAGAATAGAAAATTATTTGTGTTCACATAGATCTCTATTAAATCATCCTTGTTTATGTTAATTTTCTAATACTCTATACTTTTTAGCCTACTCAATCTGAAAATCAGAAACTCTCCATAATCTCTAGATACATGTATTTTGGATTAGGTTTTTTTTTTTTTGAGATGGAGTTTTGCTCTTGTTGCCCAGGCTGGGGTGCAACGGAGCAGTCTCAGCTCACCACAACATCTGCCTCCCAGGTTCAAGCACATCTCCTGCCTCAGCCTCCCGAGTAGCTGGGATTACAGGCATGCACCACCACGCCTGGCTAATTTTGTATTTTTAGTAGAGACAGGGTTTCTCCATGTTGGTCAGGCTGGTCTCAAACTCCCGACCTCAGCTGATCTGCCCGCCTCGGCCTCCCAAAGTGCTGGGATTATGGGTGTGAGCCACTGCACCCAACTGATTTAGGTGTTTTATTAAAACAATCTTTGCTTTGTAGTTAGTGGATTCTTCTGATCCTTGCTGAGGGAAATATTTTTTTATTGAATTATTCTTTTTCCTGTCTTTTATTAATGTTTTCTCAGAATCTCTGAGAGTCAAATTTTGGTTTAAGATTAGGGACACTTTATAGGAGCTAGAAGAGCAAGCTATTCTCCCTGTCACTGGATTGGCACCAGCAGAAACAGGGACTGAAACATTGAGATACTGGAATAAGAAGGTGGTGGAAACATACAGTTAAGCTTGTTCTTGCTCATTTTTAAACCATAATATTTCTTTGGCTCCAAATAACACAGCTTTCCTCCCCCTCCCCCCCTCCTCCCCCTCCTCCCCCTCCTCCCCCTCCTCCCCCTCCTCCCCCTCCTCCCCCTCCTCCCCCTCCTCCCCCTCCTCCCCCCCTCCTCCTCCTCCCTCTCCTCCCTCTCCTCCTCCTCCCTCTCCTCCTCCTCCTCCCTCTCCTCCTCCTCCCTCTCCTCCTCCTCCTCCCTCTCCTCCTCCTCCTCTCTCTCCTCCTCCTCCCTCTCCTCCTCCTCCCTCTCCTCCTCCTCCTTCTCCTCCTCCTCCTCCCTCTCCTCCTCCTCCTCCCTCTCCTCCTCCTCCCTCTCCTCCTCCTCCTCTCTCTCCTCCTCCTCCCTCTCCTCCTCCTCCTTCTCCTCCTCCTCCTCCCTCTCCTCCTCCTCCTCCCTCTCCTCCTCCTCCCTCTCCTCCCTCTCCTCCCTCTCCTCCTCCTCCTCCCTCTCCTCCTCCTCCTCCCTCTCCTCCTCCTCCTCCCTCTCCTCCTCCTCCTCCCTCTCCTCCTCCTCCTCCCTCTCCTCCTCCTCCTCCCTCTCCTCCTCCTCCCTCTCCTCCTCCTCCTCCCTCTCCTCCTCCTCCTCCCTCTCCTCCTCGTCCTCCCTCTCCTCCTCCTCCTCCCTCTCCTCCTCCTCCTCCCTCTCCTCCTCGTCCTCCCTCTCCTCCTCGTCCTCCCTCTCCTCCTCGTCCTCCCTCTCCTCCTCGTCCTCCCTCTCCTCCTCGTCCTCCCTCTCCTCCTCGTCCTCCCTCTCCTCCTCGTCCTCCCTCTCCTCCTCGTCCTCCCTCTCCTCCTCGTCCTCCCTCTCCTCCTCGTCCTCCCTCTCCTCCTCGTCCTCCCTCTCCTCCTCGTCCTCCCTCTCCTCCTCGTCCTCCCTCTCCTCCTCGTCCTCCCTCCTCCTCCTCCTCGTCCTCCCTCCTCCTCCTCCTCGTCCTCCCTCCTCCTCCTCCTCGTCCTCCCTCCTCCTCCTCCTCGTCCTCCCTCCTCCTCCTCCTCGTCCTCCCTCCTCCTCCTCCTCGTCCTCCCTCCTCCTCCTCCTCGTCCTCCCTCCTCCTCCTCCTCGTCCTCCCTCCTCCTCCTCCTCGTCCTCCCTCCTCCTCCTCCTCGTCCTCCCTCCTCCTCCTCCTCCCTCCTCCCTCCTCCTCCCTCCTCCCTCCTCCTCCTCCTCCCTCCTCCCTCCTCCTCCTCCCTCCTCCCTCCTCCTCCTCCCTCCTCCCTCCTCCTCCTCCTCCCTCCTCCCTCCTCCTCCTCCTCCCTCCTCCCTCCTCCTCCTCCTCCCTCCTCCCTCCTCCTCCTCCTCCCTCCTCCCTCCTCCTCCTCCTCCCTCCTCCCTCCTCCTCCCTCCTCCCTCCTCCTCCTCCTCCCTCCTCCCTCCTCCTCCTCCTCCCTCCTCCCTCCTCCTCCTCCTCCCTCCTCCCTCCTCCTCCTCCTCCCTCCTCCCTCCTCCTCCTCCTCCCTCCTCCCTCCTCCTCCTCCTCCCTCCTCCCTCCTCCTCCTCCTCCCTCCTCCCTCCTCCTCCTCCTCCCTCCTCCCTCCTCCTCCTCCTCCCTCCTCCCTCCTCCTCCTCCTCCCTCCTCCCTCCTCCTCCTCCTCCCTCCTCCCTCCTCCTCCTCCTCCCTCCTCCCTCCTCCTCCTCCTCCCTCCTCCCTCCTCCTCCTCCTCCCTCCTCCCTCCTCCTCCTCCTCCCTCCTCCCTCCTCCTCCTCCTCCCTCCTCCCTCCTCCTCCTCCTCCCTCCTCCCTCCTCCTCCTCCTCCCTCCTCCCTCCTCCTCCTCCTCCCTCCTCCCTCCTCCTCCTCCTCCCTCCTCCCTCCTCCTCCTCCTCCCTCCTCCCTCCTCCTCCTCCTCCCTCCTCCCTCCTCCTCCTCCTCCCTCCTCCCTCCTCCTCCTCCTCCCTCCTCCCTCCTCCTCCTCCTCCCTCCTCCCTCCTCCTCCTCCTCCCTCCTCCCTCCTCCTCCTCCTCCCTCCTCCCTCCTCCTCCTCCTCCCTCCTCCCTCCTCCTCCTCCTCCCTCCTCCCTCCTCCTCCTCCTCCCTCCTCCCTCCTCCTCCTCCTCCCTCCTCCCTCCTCCTCCTCCTCCCTCCTCCCTCCTCCTCCTCCTCCCTCCTCCCTCCTCCTCCTCCTCCCTCCTCCCTCCTCCTCCTCCTCCCTCCTCCCTCCTCCTCCTCCTCCCTCCTCCCTCCTCCTCCTCCTCCCTCCTCCCTCCTCCTCCTCCTCCCTCCTCCCTCCTCCTCCTCCCTCCTCCCTCCTCCTCCTCCTCCCTCCTCCCTCCTCCTCCTCCCTCCTCCCTCCTCCTCCTCCTCCCTCCTCCCTCCTCCTCCTCCTCCCTCCTCCCTCCTCCTCCTCCTCCCTCCTCCTCCTCCTCCTCCTCCCTCCTCCTCCTCCTCCTCCCTCCTCCTCCTCCTCCTCCTCCCTCCTCCTCCTCCCTCTCCTCCTGGCATCCCTAGGAGGAAGCCAAAAGAGCCAAGGGGAAATCAGATTCTACATGAAGAGGTAAGAACACTCTGCCAAGCCTTATTAACTGGGAGCAGCCTGCTCTCTCGTAGGGCAGCACTTCAGAGATTGTGTTTCATGACATTGCAGACATGGTGCCTGCTTATTCTCAGGCTTCCATGAGAATTTTTCCTCTCCACACCCTACCTATGAAAGTTGCTAGGCAGCCAGGAGATAAAAGTGTTAGAGGATGTGACCGTTTTCTTGCAGGTTTTTCTCTGTGTCTACCTACACAGAGCAAAGCTTTCCTGTAGGGATTTATCTTCAAAAGCAAAGCATTCTTGTCTTTGCTTCTCTGCCTACGTTATTAGTAGTAATGGAATGGCCCAGTTTTCTAAGACTACAAAATCAAGGGAGCACAACTTCTGCATTTAACTGCGTGTGCTGTACCTCCTGCCTTGAATGCCTTCCCCTGCCATGGAAGGACTTTGAAGGTTGCTTAGTACAGGGGTTGGTAGTTCACTAGTGGAGGGAGTTGATTTGCTGCCAGTCATTCTCTTATGTAGCCAGTTCCTTCATTCCCACATGGGCCCTCTTCTTTTTATAATGATGACACCCTTGCCTGCCTTCAGCTGGACCAGTCTTTTGAACTCTTGATCCAGTAGTGGTGATGGCCTTGCTCTTACTCACTACTCTTTATCTACCAATCACTACAGTGTATCAGAAGAGCAACTATCTGGTATAAGAGAAAAAACTTTAGCAGGGTTTGATTCTCTTGTTCTTTTACCTACCGAAATCTTATCTTTGCAAGACAAGTTTAAACACTACTTCTGTTTTTATCCTTTATCTAACTTAATTTCCCACTACACGATGCTATGGAATTCAAGGAACTCATCATATACTGCCCTTGTAGTTGTCAGTGAGAATGTTTTATTTTACTTGGTTTTGTATGTATCTTTGGGGAAACAAACTAAATGCCTTTTATGAAGTAGTCATTTAACAGCAGTTGCATAAGTGGGTGATCAAATCTGAAGTGCTGTTGTTTAGCAATGTTCCATTACCATCTAAACTAATCAGCCACTGGACAAAGTAGTGTATTTCCATGAGTGTTTTTTTTCCTTAGAGATTATTTGTGCATGCAGAAAACTTTATTTTATTTTAAAACATGATACAGAGTATCTTTCCCAGTCTGGGTACTGAGAGTAGGCACTGGCCACATTCGCCTCTACAACCCTCCCTTTCCTGTTTCCCATGGCTTAACCTCTTTTGATGGACTATTTTTCTGTTAGGTTGTAAATACCTACTGACAGTGCATAATCATGTACAGGCCCAAGGGTCATTCTATTGCTTCGATCGTCTGTCTCAGCCATTGTATATCTCTAGTTTAACTTTGTCAAAGGTCTTAGATGCCAGCACATAGTAGCCCTCAAATAGTAACGCATGATCATATGATCAAATTAATTAACAGACTTTACTTTCACTTGCAATCACTTCTGCTACTACTGTATGTAGAATGAAAGGGTTTCCTTTCTTTAGACAATTACTTGGGAATCTTGTCCAGGTCTCTCTGTTGGTCAATCACTCAACCCGAATTTTTGAGCAAGAACTATATGCCTCAAGCCATTATATGCACTACGGAATGAATATACAGAAGTAGGTTCCCTTGAAGGAATCTCATTCTAGTTGATTAGGCAACATATACCCATATAACTCAGTGAATGAGATGATGGTATATGAAACAACATTATCAACTACTATAAAGAAACTTCTCATCAATGTTTTTACAAATTCCTCTAGCTTTATTAAGATAAAATTGACAAATACAAATTGTATATATTTACAGCATACAATGTAATATTTTGATGTTTGTGAAATGATTAAATCAAGCCAATTAACATATCCATCACCTTGTATACTTATCTTTTTTTGTAGTGAGAATACTTAAGATCTACTTTCTTAGCAATTTCAAGTATGTAGTATATTATCATTAATTCTAGTAACCATGTTGTACAGTAGATTTTTAGAAGTTACTCATCTTGTCTAACTGAAGTTTTGTGTTACCATTTGACCAATGTCGTCTTCTTCCCCCTCTCCCTGACAAACCACCATTCCACTCTGGTTCTAAGAGCTCAACTTTTTAGATTTCACATATACGTGAAATCATGCGGTATTTGTCTTTCTATGTGTGACTTATTTCACTTAGCATAATGTCCTTCACGGTCATCCATCCTTCTTTTTTGAGGCTGAATAGTATTCCATTGTGTATATATACCACGTTTTCTTTATTCATTTTCTGTACATCTGATGATGTATACCTGGGTTGCCTCCATATTTTGCTATTGTGAATACTGCTGCAATGAACGTGGGAGTACAGATACCTCTTCAATGTATTGATTTCATTTTCTTTGGATATATACCTAGAAATGGGAATGCTGGACAATATAATAGTTATATTTTTAGTTTTTTTGGGGGGGCACCTCCATACTGTTTTCCTTAATGGCTATACTAATTTATGTTTCTGACAACAGTGTATGAGGATTCCCTTTTCTCCACTTATCTTTTTGATAATAACCATTCTAACAGGTGTGAGGTGATACCTCATTGTAGCTTTAGTTTGCATGTCCCTGCTACCTAGTAATATTGAGTGTTTTTTCATATACCTGTTGGTCATTTGTATGTCTTTTGAGAAATATCTATTTGGGTCCCTTGCTCAATTTTTAATTGGGTTGTTTCCCTGCTATTGATTTGAGTTCCTTGTCTATGTTGAATATTAACCTCTTATCTGATATATGGTTTGCAAATATTTTCTACCATTCTGTAGGTTGTCTCTTCATTCCATGGATGGTTTCCTTTGCTGTGCAGAAGCTTTTGTGTGTGTGTGTGTGTGTGTGTGAGTGTGTGTGAGTGTGTGTGTGTGTGTGTGCGCAGAAGCTTTTTAATGTGATGCAGTCCATTTATTTTTGCTTTTGTTGCTTGTGCTTTTGGGGTCCTGTCCAAAAAAATCATTGTTTAGACCAATGTCAAGAAGTTTTTCCCCATTTCCTCTAGTAGTTTTATAGTTTCAGGTCTTACATTTAAGTTTTTAATCTATTTTGAATTGATTTTTGTATATTGTGTGAGATAAAGGTCTAATTTTATTCTCCTTCATGTGGATATCCAGTTTTCCCAGGACTATTTATTGAAGAGACTGTCATTTCCGCATTGTATGTTCTTGGCACTTCTGTCAAAGATCAGTTGACTGTAAGTGTATGGCTTTATTTCCAGGATGTCTATTCTGCTCCAATAGTCTATACATCTGTTTTTATGCCACTACCATGCTGTTTTGATTACTATAGCTTTGTGGTATATTTTGAAGTCAGGTAGTGTGATGCCTTCAGATTTTTTTTGCTCAGGATTGCTTTGGTTCCTTAGAGTCTTAGTGGTTCCTGTGAACACTAGGATGGTTTTTTTATATTTCTGAAAAATGTCGTTGGAATTTTGAAAGGGATTGCACAGAATCTGTAGCTCACTTGGGGTGTTGTGTACATTTTAACAATATTAACTCTTCCAATACATGAACATGGGATGTTTTCCATTTACTTGCATCTTCAATTTCTTTCATCAATGTTAGGGTCATTATACAGATCTCTTACTTCCTCTGTTACATTTATTCCTAAGTATTTGTATTAGTCCATTTTCATGCTGCTGGTAAAGACATACCTGAGACTGGGAAGAAAAAGAGGTTTAATTGGACTTACAGTTCCATGTGACTGGGGAGGCCTCAGAATCATGGTGGGAGGTGAAAAGTACTTTTTACATGGTGGCAGCAAGAGAAAATGAGGAAGATGCAAAAGCAGAAGCCCCTGATAAAACCATCAGATCTCCTGAGACTTATTCCCTACCAGGAGAACAGTATGAGGAAAATTTCCCCCATGATTCAAATTATCTCCCACTGGGTCCCTCCCACAACAAGTGGGAATTACGGGAGTACAATTCAAGATGAGATCTGGGTGGGGACACAGAGCCAAACCATGTCAGTATTTAATCTTTTTTGGTAGCTATTGTAAATGGAATTTTCTTTTTCAGATAGCTTATTGTTAATAGATAGAAACAGTACTAATTTTCATGTTTTGATTTTGTATCCTGCAACTTTACTGAATTCATTTATTAGTTCTAATAGTTTTTGATGAAGTTGTTAGGGTTTTTTTTTTTTCTTTTTTTTTCTTAGATGGAGTCTTGATCTGTTGCCTAGGCTGGAGTGCAGTGGCAGATCTCTGCTCACTGCAACCTCTGCCTCCTGGGTTCAAGCAGTTCTCCTGCCTCTTGAGTAGCTGGGACTACAGGCGTGTGCCACCACACCAGGCTAATTTTTCATATTTTTACTAGAGATGGGGTTTCACCATGTTAGCTAGGTTGGTCTCGATCTCCTGACCTCATGATCTGCCAGTCTCAGCCTCCCAAAGTGCTGGGATTACAGGTGTGAGCCACCGTGCCCGGCCATTGTGAGGTTTTTCTATGTGTAAGATTATGGCATCTTCTAACAGATGTCACCTTCCTTTCCAATTTGGGTGCCTTTTCTTTCTATCTTTCTCTTTCCTAATTTTGCTCTGGCTAGGACTTCCAGTCCTATATTGAATAAAAGTGGTGAGAATAGTCATCTTTATCTTGTTTCTGATCTTAGAGGAAAAGCTTTCAGCTTTCCACCATCCAGTATGATGTTTCCTATGGACTTGTCATATCTAGCCTTTATTGTTTGAGGGGCATTCCTTCTATACCTAACTTGTTGAGAGTTTTTTATCATAAAAGGATATTGAATTTTGTCAAGTGCTTTTTCTGCATCTATTGAGATAATCATATTTTTATCCTTCATTCTGTTAATGTGATGTAACATATTTATTAATTTGCATACCTTGCATGGATGCATCCTTGCATCCCAGGGATAAACCCTACTTAATCATGCCGTATAATCTTTTTAAAAAATGTTTTTTCTTCTTTGAGACAGGATCTTGCTCTGTCACCCAAGCTTGGAGTGCAGTGGCATGATCATCACTTACTATAGCCTCACTCTCCTGGGCTCAAGTGATTCTCCTGCCTCATCCTCCCAAGTAGCTGGGACTACAGGCGTGTGCCACCATGCCAGGCTATTTTTTTTTTCAGTAGAGACAAGGTCTCACTCTGTCACCCATGCTGTCCTTGAACTCTTGAGCTAAAGCAGTCCTCCCACCTTGGCCTCCCAAAGTGTTGGCATGAGCCACTGTGCCTGGCCTATGATCTTTTAATGTGCTGTTGGATTTGGTTTGCTAGTATCCTATAATTTTCTTTTCGTATGAGTGTCATTTTCTGGCTTTGATAACAAGGTAATGTTGGCCCAAAAAATGTGTTTGGAAGGGTTCCCTCCTCTTCAATTCTTTGGAAGAGTTTGAGAAGAATTGGTGTTAATCCTTCCTTCAATGTTTGATAGAATTTAACAGCGAAGCCGTCAGATCCTGAATTTTTCTTTGCTGGGAGTGTTTTTCTTTTTTGTTTGTTTTTAAATTACTGATTGAATTTCCTCGTTATTGGTCTGTTCACATTTTCTATTTCTTTGATTCAGTCTTGGCAGGTTATATGTTTCTAGGAATTTATCCATTATTTTTCTAGGTTATCCAATTTGTTGGTGTATAGTTCATAGAAGTCTCTTAAGATTCTTTGTATTTCTGTGGCATCAGTTGTAATGCCTCCTTTTTAATTTATAATTGTATTTGAAGTGTCTCTTTTGTTGCTTAATATAGCTAAAGTTGTATAAATTTTGTTTATTTTTTTAAAAAGCCAATTTAGTTTCATTTATCTTTTCTGTGGTTTCTCTAGTCTCTGTTTTCTTTATTTCTGCTCTGATCCTTTTATTTCCTTCCTTTTGCTGACTTTGACCTTAGTTTTTTTCTTTTTCTTGAGGTGTAAAGTTAGGTTGTTTATTTTAGGTCTTTCGTTTTTTAATGTAGGTGTTTATTACTCTAAACTTCCTTCTTAGAACTGCTTTTTCTGTATCCTGTAACTTACATATTGTGTTGCCATTTTAATTTATCTGAAGATACTTTCTGATTTCCCTTTTGTTTTCTTCTTTGATACATTGGTTGTTCAGGAGTATGTTGTTTAATTTCCACATATTTGTGAATTTTCCATGTTTTCTCCTGTTACTGATTTCCTCTTTAATTGTGGTTGGAAAAGATACTTGATGTAATTTCAATCTTCTTGAATTTGTTAAGATTTGCACTGTGGCCTAACAGATGATCTACCCCGAAGAATGTTCTGTGTGCTCTTGAAAAGAATGTGTATTCTGCTGTTGTTGGATAGAATGTTCTCTATATGTCTGTTAGATCTGTTTGGTCTATAGTGTTGTTCATGTCCATTTTTTTAAGTTGATTTGCTATCTTAATTATCTATGCATTGTTGAAAGTAGGTGGTTGAAGTACTATACTATTATTGTATTGCTCTTTCTCCCCTCATTTCTGTTAATATTTGCTTTATATATTTAGGTGCTTTGATATTGAGTGGATATATGTTTACAATTGTTTTACCATCTTGAATTGACTTCTATCATTTAATGACCCTCTTTGTCTCTGCATTAGCCCATTTTCATACTGCTATAAAGACATACCCGAGACTGGGTAATTTTTAAAGGAAAGAGATTTAATTGACTCACAGCTCAACATGGCTGGGGAGAACTCAGGAAACTTACAATCATGGTGGAAGGCAAAGGAGAAGTAAGACACCTTCTTCACATGGTGGAAGGAAGAAGTGCTGAGCAAAGCGAGGAAGAGCCACTTATAAAACTATCAGATCTTGTGAGAACTCACTCACTATCATGAGAATAGCATGAAGGAAACCATCCCCATAATTCAATTACCTCCGCCTGGTCTCTCCCTTAACATGTGGGGATTATGGGGATTACAATTCAAGATGAGATTTGGGTAGGGACACAAAACCTAACCATATCAGTCTCTTTTCACAATTTTTGACTTAAAGTCTATTTTGTCTAAGTGTAGCTACCTCTGCTCTTTTGTTTACCATTTATATGGAAGATCTTTTTCTCTCCTTTCACTTTCAGCCTATATATGCCTTAAGCTAAAGTGGTCTCCTATAGGCAATATATAGTCGAATCTTTTCTTTTTTAAATCTATTCAACCACTCCATGTCTTTTGACTGGATAATTTAATCAATTTACATTTAAAATAATTATTGTAATTCCTTCTGCCACTTAGCTAATTGCTTTCTGTTTTTTAGTTCCTTTGTTTCAATCGTTATTTTCTTGCTGTCTGCCTTTGTGATTTAATATTTTCTTACTGGTATGCTTTGATTCATTTCTTTCTATCTTTTGCATTATATGCTATAGGGTTTTTTTGGTTTGGTTTTTTTTTTAATTTTTTTTTTGCTTTGTGGTTACCATGAGGCTTACATAAAACATAGTTATAATAATCTGTTTTAAGCTGATACTAACAACTTCAATCACATATAAAAACTCTACATTTTAACTTCTCCTCCCCAAATATATTTTTGATGTCAAAATTTACATATATGTATCAATTGTAGTGTGAGTTATTTTTAATACTTTTGTCTACTAACTTTATACTGGAGTTAAAATTGATTTATGCACCATCATTACAGTATTAGGATATCTTGAATTTGACTATATTCTTTTATAGTAAGTTTTTATAATCTCATGTGTTGTGTTGTTAGTGTGCTTTCATTTCAACTTGAAAAACTCCTCTCAGCATTTCCTATAAGGCAGGTCTAATGGTGACGAACTCTCACAGCTTTTGTTTCTTTGGGAAATGTGTCTCCCTTTCATTTCTGAAGAACATCCTTGCTGAATATCATACTCTTGATTGGCAGTTTGTTTTCTTTTGGCACATTAATACCCTCCTACATTCTCCTGACCTGCAGTTTCTGCTGAGAAATCTTCTGTTTTGGTTTTATGAAGGTTCCCTTGTATGTGATGAATTGCTCTTCTCTGGCTTTCAAATTTCTTTTTTGCCTTTGACTTTTGGGAATTTGATTTTAACGTATATTTGATCTCTATATTTAATCTATTTGTGGCTATTTGGGTTTCATGAATGTGAATGTTCATTGCCTTCTCTAAATTTGGGAAGTTATGTGTCATTGTTTCTTCAAGTAAGCTCTCTGTCCTTTTCTTTCTCTACTCCTTCTAGAACTTCTATAATATGTTTTTACTTGATGATGTCTCATAATTTCCTTAGGCTTTCTTCAGTCTTCTCATTAAAAAAATTTGTTCCTTTGGGTAATTGCAAATGACCTTTGAGCTCACTGATTCTTCTGCTTGATTGAGTCTGCTGTTGAAGTTTTCAATGATTTTTTTTTTTTTCAGGGAAGTAATTGTGTTTTTTAGCTTCAGATTTTTTTTTTGGTTCTATCACTTTGTTGAATTTCTGATTTTTGTTTATATACTGCTTTGTTGATTTCATGTTTTCTACATGTGGGTTTTTTTTTTTTTCTTCTCTCACTGAGGTTCTTTAAGAGGATTATTTTGAATTCTTTGAACAGTTCATTGATCTCCATTTCTTTAGGCTTAGTCATTGGTGCTTTATTTTCCTCCTTTGGTGTTATGTTTTCTTGATCATTCATGATCCTTGTGGCTTTGTGTTGGTGTCTGTGCATTTGGAGAAGTAGACCCTTATTCCAGTATTTACAGATTGGCTTTGGCAGCGAAAGCCCTTTACTAGTTAGCCCATCCAGAGATTCTGGGCAGGCTCTATGGTGGGGTCAATGGGCAGACTTGCTACTGTAGTCCTCAGGCTGGTTTGGCAGTGAAAGCCCTTTACCAGTTAGCCCATCTAGAGATTCTGGGCAGGCTCTCTGGTGGAGTCAATGGGCAGACTTGCAGCTGTAGTCCTTAGGCAGGCTGGTCTTATGTTGGGATCCACTGGGGCCTAAGCCATGGGGATGGCCTGGCAATATTACTCTTTATGTCACAAGTCTTCATGAAGAATGAACTGGAGTTGGGAGAGTGTTAGTCTCCTAGTGCTGCAAACACAGTGTAGCTGTGGTGTGATTTCTGGCTGGAAATCAAGGAGTACTCTTTGTCACCTCAAAAGTTTTGAAGACTTTGGAACAGTAGAAAGAACTCTGGGGGCAGTTAGATCAACAGCATTGAAGCACCATCCTCCTCTGGTGTGTAAGAAGCAGACATCAAAAAAGAGGCTAAGGCAGAAGGATATGAGCACGCTTGTCCTTGAGCACATAAGCGGCTTCCTTTGGGTAATCTAAGAATAAATGAGAAACATGAGATCAGAGCAGACATTTACATCAGCAGGTGGAAGTGATGACCTAGGGAAACTGAGGTATTACTGTTGCCTGAATGTTGAGCCACAGAATGGTGAGGCCTGGGTTAAGTTAACTTAAAATACATCTCCATTTTTATTCCTTCCCTTTCATTCTCTTTGCTACTATAAATATGCCTTTGCCATTTCACATCTAGGCTCTTATCTCGGTAACATGCTTTCCATTGGCTTTCTTTCCCTTGTCTCATTCAGCTTCAGTCCATCTTGATCAGTTACCAAACTGATCTTTTTTAAGTGTTGCTTTTGTCATATTATTAGAAACTCTTGAAAATAAGGAGATATACATGCTCTTTGGAGCTTCAGGATAGAGGTGGTAGAGTGGTAGAGAGGATGGGGATCAAAGTAGCATGAGATCTCTCTTATCTTATTCTCCAATTCTCACAGATGCACAAAGGGAAATGTGATTCTCATGACAATTCTAGCATGTCAGAGGTGTTCATCCTTAGCATTTTTGTTTTT
This sequence comes from Pan paniscus, assembly GCF_029289425.2. Lineage (NCBI taxonomy): Eukaryota > Metazoa > Chordata > Mammalia > Primates > Hominidae > Pan > Pan paniscus. Next base: position 35,204,889 of record NC_073264.2, on the reverse strand, counting down.
AAGTTCATTAAAATATGCAAATAGCACTGGAAAAAATAATGAGCAATGCTGCTAAACAGCTAAATTAACAAATAGGCAAAACCTTAGCAAAATTTTCCTCTATTCATAGATTCAGAAATTTTGAGTCATATCTATATCATCTGATGCTTTGATTGGTTTCTCTAGAAGCACATTCTGAGACAGGGATTCAGGTGCACATGTTTTATTAAAGGTGTTTTTCTAGGAGGAAAATCTGTAGAAAAGCAAGGGAGTAGAACAAGGAAGGGAAAGAGGAAAAGCAAGGAATAAAATTTCAGGTAAAGTAGAGTTCTTCCATGGGGTAGGAGTTGGGGGATCTGGAGCATACACCACACTGTCTTTTTTTTTTTTTCTTTTTGAGATGGAGTCTTGCTCTGTCACCTAGGCTGGAGTGCAGTGGCGCAACCTCAGCTCACTGCAAGCTCTGCCTCCCAAGTTCACGCCATTCTCCCACCTCAGCCTCCCTAGTAGCTGCCACTATAGTCACCCGCCACCACGCGCGGCTAATTTTTTTATATTTTTAGTAGAGACTGGGTCTCACCATTCACAGGATGGTCTTGATCTCCTGACCTTGTGATCTGCCCGCCTCAGCCTCCCAAAGTGCTGGGATTATAGGCGTAAGCCACCGTGCCTGGCCCACACTGTCTTTTGTACCCTACCCTGTAAGTCTTTGGCAATGTTGACAGAGATGAGGAGGTAGGGATTATAGTCTTCTCAGCAAGATTGTTCCCATTGGCTGAGGGCAAGCTTCCATAGAGGGAGGCACTTGTGAGCTGTTATCAGCCAATACTCACAGCAGCTGAGAGAATGGGTACACAGCCCACTAAAAAAGATTCAAGTGAGATAAAAACAGCATCAATTACAGTTTACCCTATTGAGATCCATTGTTTCTCGCACAGTAAGGTCATTTCATTAAGGTATAGATTCTAGTGGATTCTGTTTGGTCACAGTTCTGGCAAAATATATAATAGGAAGGTTAGCAGGAACAGTATAGCCCGACTGGTGCAGTCGTCGTAAAGTCACAAACTAATACTCACAATCTCCACCCTTTACTATTCATTCTAGATTCTTCTCAGTCTCAGCCATCACTTCTGCTGGTCTAGATGGCCTATCTGATGGGATAACTCACACTTTGTTTTGTTTTTTACATGGAAAGGAGGGAGCTTTATTGGTTACATATTGTACTGCAGAGCCAACAGCACGTGAGCCAGAGGATACATGCAGACAGGCAGCTTCAATGATACAGATGAACCCAACAAGCCGTGGGCCACTGCTCATGGCTTTGCTCTGGCTTCCAGTGACAGGTTCCAGCCTCCTTGGTCCCATGCTTGGAACAGGAATGTAGAGGCTGCTGCACCTAAACTCCAAGGGGCAGGGGTGAGACCAGAGCACCTGCCTAAGCAAGTAGGTGTGGACCAACAGACTGCCCCCAACAAATGGGCCTATAATGCAATAGCCAGTTTATTTGAGGGCTATCTTCTTAGCCCTCCCAATCTTTAAAATACAAAAAAAAATAGTTTATTCTCTTAAAAATACATTCCATTCAGTATATGTTCTGAGTAGGAAAATAGGGCCCCTTTCCTATGATCTTGGTTGTGAGGCATTGAGGAGAACCCTGTTCCCCACTCAGGGTATTCAAAAATAATCCCTAAAAGCAGCTCTTTCCAGAGCAATCTTATCAGAGAAATAACAAAACCCCATAGCAAGGCAGCCAGGGACCCAACCTCTGGGTCCCTATTCCTTTATTGGGAAATGGTAGCACTTGGAATAACCCACACTTTGATCCCTGAGGGATATGAGATCAAGAACCAAGCTCATGTCTGTCTTCTTTTTTGCCAGCTAGTTATAGGGAACTCTCTCATAAGGTCATAGGTGTGAGCTAAGCAGAAGGCATTGGCTCAGTAGTGGTAGGTGTTGTGGAAATCTGGGCCACTTGTTCCCACAGCTTACTTGTGACCTCTGGACCTGCTCATGCCTGATTCTAGATGTACCACTTTAATCTTACGGTGTATTTCTTCTGAGCCCATGTAACCTCATGACTTGGTGGGTCATGATGGGTGTTTATAGCTACAGGTCACTTGGTATCTCGTGATAAGGTATTCCATCTCTTTCATGCCAGGAGTTATTTTTCAGGTGGTATATAATTCTCTATATACCTTCTACATGCAGAACCCTAAGAAGATGCTGTGACTCTCCACTCGGGGCTTGCCCGAGACTTTACAAGACAGCTTTTTCTCCCTCTAATATTGTTGAATCTGCCAAATGGTATGACCCAAGTGGCAGGATGGCTTGTACTACAGTCTGAACTTGATACTGATCTCTTCCTTCCTCTGAGCTCCATTCATAATTGGACACCTTCAAAATCATTTGATAATGAATCAGAATGTTATTCCCAAGTATGAACTATACTTAATACCTATTAACCACTGTGATTTTTTTTTTTTTTCTCTTAGTGGTGGTAGGTACAAGGTATAATAAATGGTCTTTATTTTGGAGGTGATGTCTTAGAATGCCCCAGAGTATTAGACCCCAGAATTTTGGAGCTAGAAGGACTCTGAATCTTGGTAGTTTATTTCCCACTCTCTGGAGTCCATATATCTTACAAAGACATTGAGAATACTTACCCCTTCTAGCTTAACAGGTCTAATTAACATGATCTCATCAATACAGTAGATATAGTGTGATGTTCTGCAAAATGTCCAGATGATCTAGGTTGCTTTGGGACTGTGATACAACAGAGAAGGAGAATTAGGAATCTGGGGCAAGATCATGAATGTATGTTGTTTCTTAGATGTGAATGGGATCTGCTTCTGATCTTCCCTTCGCAAAGATATGGAAAATAATACATTAGCCAGATCATTACCTGTATATCACATTCTAGACCATGTGTTAATCTCTTCTAGTAAAGATATCACATATGGCACAATAACTGCAAGGCTTCTGCTTAAGTTAGTGCTAGTCCACTGCCATCACAATAATTCATCAGGTATTTGTGGAGGCCATACAGGTGAATTAAATAAGATTGTAAATCATGACATGGATCATGATTTACAATTATGGATCATCACCATTGCATTGTTTAAATCTGATAGTGTTATTGAGCAAAAGGGGTCGCTGTCTGATGTGGTAGAAACCAATACTATGACACTGGGTTTTTGAGACAAGAAAAGCGTTATATTGAAAGTCAACTCCTAAGGAAACATAAATCAAACTCAAATTGTCTCCCGATGATGGTTGCAAGGCAATATTTTTATTAGCAAAGGTTCTGCGGGTAGATTCTGAGATTAGTAGGTGGTTGGTAAAAGGAAAGGGGAAGTCTGGAAAGTCTTTGGGCATGTGCAGATATCTCTTTATGTTAACTCATGGGTCACATGTGCAAATTTTGGGAGAGTTAGTATGAAATGTGGTGGAAATTCAGGTTGTGATGTCAGCAAGCTCATTCGGCACAAACTCCAGTCAGCCATCGTGGTTCCAACTGATTTCAGCCAGGTTTTGTTTTTATTTTTTAATCTCTTAAGTAGAGGGCATTTCAGCATGTTCTTATCTTCTGTCCTGCAAACTTGAAAATTTGTTAGTTACTGGTTTCTTACTCTTGAGATGGGGAGAGCATAGTTTCAGCTTTTTTAGTTTCAATTATTTCTTTTCTTACCTGCTGTCCTGTAAGTCTAAGAATGTAGCCATTGATTTATTTAACTCTTTGAGGCATGGCTTCAATAGTAGTCCTAATCTCTTTCATTGCTCCCTGGGAAGCAATATTAGTTTTTAATTTATTATTTTGGCTAAAGCTGGCAGCAGTTTCAGAAGCTTCCACTTGACCTTTCCTACTATAATTCTTTTACTTTACTGTTAAACCAGTATCCAATGTGAGAGTTTTACAAATTGGCATGTCCATTCCAATTGTACATTGATGAACTGGAGATACAACCACTAGGTAGATCCATAAACCCAATGGACTCACTATGAGGTCTATAGGATTGGGTCAGGAATTCATTTATAACCTGACCCCAAGCATCTTCTCTAATAGAAGGTCAGAATGGTACTTTGGTTTTCTGAGTATCAATGTCAGTTGGGACCTTGTGTCCAACATCCTTTTAAAAATATGTACAGTCGGCCGGGTGCAGTGGCTCACACCTGTAATCCCAGTACTTTGGGAGGCCGAGGCAGGCAGATCATGAGGTCAGGAGTTCGAGACCAGCTTGACTGATGTGGTGAAACCCCATCTCTACTAAACATACAAAAATTAGCTGGGCATGGTGCTATGTGCCTGTAATTCCAGCTACTTAGGAGGTTGAAGCAGGAGGATGCTTGAACCCAGGAGATGGAGGTTGCAGTGAACCAAGATCACTTCTCTGCACTCCAGCCTGGGTGACAGAGCAAGACTCCATGTCTTAGGAAAAAAAAAAAAAGTGTAGTCTATTTCCCCCAGTACATGGTTATCTGAGTAAGTGCCCATGGACCCCTTTCAGGAAGGACTAGGGTAATCACTACTATATAAATTTATTTTGGTATTGAAGCTTCTTTATTTTTATTTTGATATATATATTTTAAATTTTTACATCCTTTCAAATTTACAGAAAAGTTGCAAGACTAGTTCAAAAAATTCCTAGATAACTTCTACCCAGATACCCCAAATGTTAACATTTTATTACACTTACTGTAACCTTTTCTCGATAGATAAATGTATATGTATCACACACCTTTTTTTTTTTCTGAACTGTTTAAGACTAAGTTGCAGATATGATTCCCCTTTATTTGTAAACACCTCAGTGTGTATTTTCTAAAAAAAAATTCTCTGGCCGGGCACAGTGGCTCACACCTGTAGTCCCAGCACCTTGGGAGTCTTAGGCCGGTGGATTGCTTGAACCCAGGAGTTTGAGACCAGACTGGGCAACATGGTAAAACCCCATCTCTACCAAAAAATACAAAAATTTAGCCAGCTGTGATGGTGTGTACCTGTAATTCCAGCTACTTGAAAGACTGAGGTGGGTGGGAGGATCACTTGAGCCCAGGATGTTGAGGCTGCAGTGAGGTGAGATCATGCCACTGTACCCCAGCCTGGGTGGCAGGGTGAGCCCTTGTCTCAAAAAAAAAAAAAAAAAAAAAAAAAAAAAAGAATTCATAGTACACTATGCAGGAGGATACATTTTAAGAGGTCCCCACCATGGATGCCTGAAACTGTAGATAGTGCCAAACTCTGCACATACTATGTTTTTTCTAATATGAAAATACCCAAGGTAAAGTTTAATTTACAAAATGGGCACAGTAAAAGATGAACAATAGCTAATCATAAAATAGAACAATTATAACAATGTATTGAAATAAAAGTTATGTGAATGTGGTCTCTTTGTCTTCCAAAATGACTGATTGTACTGTACTCACCTATTTTCCGACTGCAATTGACCTTGGTAACTGAAACTGAAGAAAGTAAAACTGTGGATAAAGGGAGATTGTGATAATCAAATCAGGGAATTATCATTGATAAAATACCATTATCTGAACTACAGACCTTATTTAGATTTTGCCAGTGTTTCCAATAACATTCTCTATAGCAAAAGAATATTCAAGATTATGCATTGCAGTTAGTTGTCATATCTCTTTGAGTTCCTTTAATAGACAATAGTTCCTGAGTCTTTGTATTTCATGAAATAGATATTTTTGAAGAGTACAGACTAATTATTTTGTACAGTATCCTTCATTTTGGGTTTATTTGTCTCATAATCAGATTCAGGTAGTGCATTTTTGGCAGAATTATCACTGAAGTGATGTTGTGTCCTTTTCAGTGCATCATAGCAAGAGGCACCTGCTATAGATTAGTTTCATCACTGGCAATGTTAAATTTGATAATTTGGCTAAGGTGGTTCCTGTCAGGTTTCTGCACTGTAAAGTTCCTATTTTATGTTCTGTAATTAATAGGTATCTTGTGGAGGTGACAGTTGGGATTATGTGAATGTTATTCTATTTCTCATCAAACTTTCACTATTTTAGCAGTCATTAATGATTTTTGGCTGAATCAAGATAATTATTAAATGGTTAATGTTAATTTCATTATTCCTTCTACATTTATTTGTTGGCTTTCTACCGCAAGAAATAGCTTTTCCTTCTTTATTTATATCAGTGTAGGCCCCATGGATTTTTACTTAATGTTATAGTCCTCTACTATCATTTTCTTGATGCTCAAATTGTCCCAGATTTGTCTGTCTTCTCAGTGAATTCTGGATCTGAGAGCTTACTCAGATTTGGGGATTGGGCAAAGAATCATGGCTTTCTATTGGGGCAGTGATCTCAAATTTCTGCTTACACATTCTTAGTCTCTTAATTCTATTAAGCAATATTCCCTTTGCTGTCTATATATTTTGCCTCTAGTAATGTGTTTTCTAGATTACTGTAGGTCAGTCAACCTTGGCTACCATTCTGACTTTGCTGCCCATCATTCAGTGCTGATACCAGGCCTCTGCTATTTTGGGGGTTTATGATCCCCATATCTAGTAATAAACCCAGTTCTGAAACTGCATCCTCTACCTTAGAAGAGAGCAACTACTAAGCTTCTCAATGATACCAATAATACCCACTCACCAGTACACTTCATATTATATTGTCTTGATAACCAGAATGATCTCTGGGCTCTTCCAAGAAACAGTCAGCTAGTGGGTTTTCTGGTATGATGGATTATAATAAATCTATTATAAAATGCCTACTTCTCTGAGCCTTTTAATCCTTCTCTACAGTCTGCCACGGTTGTTCTGGTATCTCTTCTTCATTTTCTATGGGCCATCAAATTTTCTAGGCTTCCAAGAGCCATTCCAACAGTGGATTAGGAAAAGCCTCTGGAGGCTTATCAGGGTAGTAAATCTGGTGTCATGGAAGAGTGGCCCATATTGATAACTCTCCCTTATCCAGCTTTATATTCTCCCTTTGAATTAGTACCCTGAAGATCCATGTCCAGGCAAATTCTCCCCTTTTCTGTTTGTACACCTTTGCCAGCTCTTGCAGCTTCTTCAGTGTTCAACCCTCTCATCCCTTAGTAGATCTAAACTTCTGTAGTTGGGGCCATGCTGAGTTTTGACACTAGTTCTTGGTTCAAACGAGATGTGGGAACAGATTCTGAGGCGGACAAGCATTGTCCTATAAGGTACCTGCCTCCATTGAAGATTCTGCATTGTCTTCGAGTGAGGGTTAGCTATTTTCTTCTAATAAGGGGAAACTTTTACAGACTCAAAAGGTTGAGTGAAATTTGTGTATTCAATGTTTTCAAGTGTATCTATTCAGATATCCCCACCCCAAGTGTCAGAATTCCATTCTCTGTCTATCAGGGACCTGAATGTAGTGTAGAAAACCTGTTAGGGCTGATAATTCATCCTGCTAAAATTTCGATAGTCATAAAATTAATTCCTGACCTTGGTCTTAGTTTGATCAGTCCTCTGGCTGTAAGAGATGAGAGTTTCTTTAAACACAGCAGGGATGTAAGGAGGCTCTCTGATGTTTACTCTTTGGTGACTAATTACTGAGAACTTACCATTTTCTCTTTAAAGCATCTGCAATAGGTACCAATTCCACACATGCTTATAACTCTATTCCCTCCCATGTTTATCTCACATTTGAATTATTCCATAAGCCAATGCATCTACTCAACCTATATTTCCACCCTTGCCAGTTAGCCACAGGTGACTTTGTTTTTGGTTTTGTTATTAATACATTTTTTTGTACAGTTTTAGATTTAAAGCATAATTGAGCAAATAGTACATTGAGTTCCATATATTCATTCCACCCGTGTCCTCCCCCACCCCGACAGTTTCTTCTATTATTAACATTTTACATTAGTATGGTAAATTTTGTTGCAGTTATTGAACTAATATTGTTATTGACTATAGTTCATAACTTACATTGAGGTTTACTCATGTTATATACCATTCTATGGGTTTTGACAAATACTTCAGGGCCTATTTTTAAAAATTACCATTGTAAGCATTTTTAGATGTACAGTTTAGTAGTGTTAACTATATTCCCATTGTTGTAAAACAGATCTCCAAAACATTTTTTATCTTGCAAACCTAAAACTCTACATCCATTAAACAATTTCCCTTTCCCCCTAGCCCTTGGTAACCACCATTTCACTTTCTGTTTCTAAGACTTTGACTACTTTAAATTACTCATATAAGTAGTTTCATGGAACATTTGTCTTATTGTGGCTGGTTTATTTAAGATAATATCCTCAAGGTTCATCGGTAGAGCATATTAAAGGAGTTTCTTCCTTTTTAAGGTTGAATAGTATTGCATGTGTGTTCCCTGTCTTGTCTCCCTTTATATGTTGATGGACATTTGAGTTGCTTCCACCTCTTGGCTATTATGAATGTTGTACTATGAACATGGAAGTGCAAATATCTCTTTGAGACTCTGCTTTCAATTCTTTTGGATATATACCCATAAGTGGGATTGCTGGATTATATGGAAGTTCTATTTTTAGTTTTTCAAGGAACCTCCATATTGTTTCCCATGGCAACTGCACCATTTTGCAATCCCACTAACCATCCAAAAGGGTCCCAAATTCTCTACCTCTTTATCAACACTTGTTGCTGGTTTTTTGTTTGTTTGTTTGTTTGATAGTAGACATCCTAATGGTATGAGGTGATACCTCATTGTGGTTTTGATTTGCATTTCTCTGAATAGTGCTGTTGGACATGCTTGTTGGCCATTTTATATCTTTGTCTATTCACATGCTCTGCCCATTAAATTTTTCTTTTTAATTCAGGGTCTCACTCTATTGCCCAGGATGGAGTTCATTGGCACAATCATGGCTCACTGCAGCCTCAACCTCCCAGGCTCAAGTGACCCTCCCACTTCAGCCTTCCAAGTAGCTGGGATTACAGGTGTGTGCCACTATGCCTGGCTAATTTTTGTATTTTTTTTTTTGTAGAGATGGGGTTTTGCCATGTTGCTCAGCCTGGTCTTAAACTCCGGAGCTCAAGTGATCCTGCTGCCTTGGCCTCCCAAAATGCTGGGATTACAGGAATGAGCTACTGCACTGGGTCTAAGAATTTTAAAATTAGATTTTCTGATTTGTTGTTGTTAAGTTGTAGGATTTCTTTATATATCCTAGATAATAATCCCTTATGATATATATGTTTTGCCAATATTTTCCTCCATCTGTAGGTTGCCTTTTCACTCTATTGTGTCCTTTGTACAAAACTTTTAAAGATTGGATGTAGTTTTGTTTTTTTGTTTGTCTTTTTTTACTTGTGTTTTATTATGTTATACCCAAGAAATTATTGCTAAGTCCAATGTCATGAAGTTTTTCCCCTATGTTTTCTTCAGGAAGTCTTATAGTTTTGAGTCTTATATTTAAGTCTTTAATCCATTTTGTGTTAATTTTTGTTTTTGGTGTAAGATAACGGTCCAGCTTCATTCTTTTGCATGCAGATATCCAATTTTCCCAGCACCATTTGTTGAAGAGGCTGGCCTTTCCCTATTGAGTGATGTTGTCACCCTTGTTGAAGATCATTTGCCCATATACATGAGGCTTATTTCTGGACTCTCCATTCTATTCCCTTGATATTTGTCTGCCTTTGTTAGCACTACACTGCTTCGATTACTGTGGCTTTTGTAATATGTTTTGAAATCTGGAAGTTTAAGTCTTCCAGCTGTGTGGTTTTTTTTTTTTTCCCAAAATTGTTTGGCTATTTGGTATCCCTTGAGATTTCCTATGGCTTTTAGGCTGAATTTTTCTATTTCTGGAAAAAAAGTGCTATTGGGATTTTGATAAGGATTGTGTTGAATCTTTAGATCTCTTTGGGTAATATGGACACTTTGACAATAGTAAGTCTTCCAACCCACGAGCACAGATGTCTCTTTATGTGTCTTTAATTTCCGTCAGCAATGTTTTGTAGCTTTCACTGTACAAGTCTTTTCTCTCTTTGGTTAGGTTTATTTCCAAGTATTTTATTATCTTTGATGCTGTATTAGTCTATTCTCACACTGCTAATAAAGACGTACCCGAGACTGGGTAATTTATAAAGAAAAATAGGTTTAATGGACTCACAGTTCCACGTGGCTGGGGAGGCCTCACAATCATGGCAGAAGGCTAATGAGGAGCAAAGTCATGTCTTACATGGCAGCTGGCAAGAAAGCATGTGCAGGGGAACTCCTTTTTGTAAAACCATCAGATCTTGTGAGACTTACTCACTATCAGGAGAACAGCACAGGAAAACCTGCCCCCATGATTCTCTTACCTCCCACCAGGTCCTCCCATGACACTTGAGGCTTATTATAATTCAGGATGAGATTTGGGTGGGGACACAGAGCCAAACCGTATCAGATACTATTATAATTAAACTTTTCTTAATTTTCTAATTAAGAATGGACATCCTTTTCTTGCTTCTGATCTTTTACTAGTGAATATGATGTTAGCTGTGGTCTTTTCATAAGTGGCCCTTTAAATGTTGAGATAGTTTCCTTTTAGTCTTAGTTTGGTGAGTGTTTTCGTTTTTGGCTTTTATATCTTGAAAGGGTATTGAATCTTGCCAAATTATTTTTCTGCATCAATTGACGTGATCATATATTTTTTTCCTTCATTCTGTTAATGTTACATTGATTTTCTTTCTTTCTTTTTCTTTTTTTGCAGTAGGATCTGGCTCTGTCACCCAGGTGGGAGTGCAATGGTACAATCATGGCTCACTGCAGCCTCAACCTGCTGGGATCAAGCAGTCCTCCCATCTTGGCCTCCCAAAGTGCCAGGATTATAAGTGTGAGCCCCCACACCTGGGCCCATTAATTTTCATATTTTGAAACACTCCTGCATTCCATAAATTCACATGGTAATGATGTGTAATCCTTTTAATATGCAGTTGAATTTCCTTTCTAGTATTTCTGAGGTTACTATATTTCTCCATGTATTTACCTTTATCAGAGAACCTTACATTTTCATTTGGCTTCATGTTGCTATCTAATGTGTTTCATTTCAACTAGAAAGACTTCCTTTAGCATTTTTTGTAGAGCAGGTCTAGTGATAATGCACTCCCTCAGCTTTTGTTTATCTGAGGTCTTAATTTCTCCTTTATTTTTGAAGGAGAGTTTTGCTGGATACAGTATTCTTCATTGACAGCTTTTTTTCTTTCAGCACTTTAATTATATTATTCTACTCCTTCTGGCCTGCAAATTTCTTCTGAGAAATCCACTGATATCTTGTGGTAACTCCCTTGTATATGAGGTGCTTTTCTCTTGCTGCTTTCAAGATTCTGTCTTTCACTTTAGATAGTTTTATAATGTGTCTTGGTGTTCTCTTTGGATTTATCCTAGTTGGAGTTCACTGAGCTTTTTAAATTTTATTTCCATTTCTTTCATTAGATTTAGATGTTTTAGGCCATTAATCCTTCAAATAAGCTCTCTGTTTCCCACTTCTCCTTCTGATATTTCCATAATGCACATGTTGGTCTGCTTAACAGTCCCTTAGGCTCTCTTTACTTTGCTTCATTTTTTTTTGTTTTATTCCTGTGATTTTATTTCAAATTGCTGCATTCACGTTCACTGATTCTTTATTCAGCCTAATCAAGTCTACTGTTAAATCCTTCTAGTGAATTTTTTAGTTTAGTTATTCTATTTTTCAGCTCCAGCATTTCTGTTGTATTTTTGAGTTTATATCTTTCTGTTGATATTTTATTTTGCATAATTTTTCTTATTTTTGTTGTCTGTGTTCACTTTTAGCTTATTGAGGATCTTTTATGACAGTTACTTTAAATGCCCTGTCAGGAAGCTCATAGATCTTCATTTCTTTGGAGTTGTTTTCTGGAGTTTTGTTTTGATCCTTTGGGCCATGTTTCCCTGTTTCTTTTTATACCCTGTAATCTTTTGATGGGGTATGGGCACTGAAAAAATAACCTCCTATTCATGTCTTTGTGTGCTAATTTCATGCAGGGAACAACCTTTACTGATCAACCCTACTGAAGGTTCCAGAGTAACTCTCAAAGCTTTTCTGATATCTTATTCACCCTGGTGTATGCCTATAGAGCTTCAACTCTACTGTGTAGTGCTGCTCACCTAATTTCAGTGATATCCAAACTCTGCTGTTCCTAAGTGGTCTGAGTTAGGCTAGGCAGAAATCAGTTTATCCAGCAGCTTCCAGACAAGCTATGTTAGATATATAGTCCATTCTTTTCTGTCCCAAGGTAACAGCCCTAGTATGGAAAGCTTCTTCCCAGTTGCACACACTATTATTGCATAAGAAGAGGGGCATGGATGGTGTTGGGAATTTTCTTACCCCTATTGCTGGAAATTGCTCTTGGTTTTAAATTCTTTATTGGCCTGGGTACTGTAGCTTCTCAACTGGTCTCTAGAGTTCTCAGAGGAGTATTCTGATACATAAATTGTTGTTAACTTATATGTTTGTAGGAGAAGGAGAGCCTGTAGCTTTCTAGTCTACCATCTTGCTGACATCATTCCCTTTGTAAAAGTTTTAATAATATAACTATAATGATGGGGACTATCAATACTCTACCACCTGTGATGGGGTCCGGCCAAATGACGGGTGATACAACTTCAGAATTCTACCCCTAGGTATGCTTCCTGGGGCCACTGCTGATACCAACTCCCTCAGGTCAGATTCCTTGGAAACTGAATTTGAGGAACAGATTCTGTTGGTGTGTCTTATAAAAAAAAAACATATAAGAGAGGAAGGGAAGTGGGAGATAATCAAAGATATATTTTCAGATCAAGTTTATTTTTTATTTAATTTAGGGGGAGGGGGAAGCCTGAATCATAAATCTCATCATAAATTGTCCTGCGTTGAGATAAGGCATATATGGTTTGGCTGTGTCCCCACCGAAATCTCATCTTGAATTCCCACCTCCTGTGGGAGTGACCTGGTAGGAGGTAAGTGAATCATGGGGGCAGGACTTTCCTATGCTGTTCTCAGGATAGCGAATAAGTGTCAGATCTGACAGTTTTATAAGGGGGAGTGTATAAATACACTCTCTTTTTGCCTGCCACCATTCATGTAAGATGTGACTTGCTCTTTCTTGCCTTCCACCATGATTATGAGGCTTTCCTAGCCACATGGAACTGTGAGTTCTCCATTAAACCTCTTTTTTTAGTAAATTGCTCAGTCTCGGGTATGTCTTTATTAGCAGTGTGAAAATGGACTAATATAGTAAATTGGTACTGAGAGTTAGGTATTGATGGAAAGATACCCAAACATGTAGAAGCAACATTGGAAATGGGTAACAGGCAGAGGCTGGAAGAGTTTGGAGGGCTCAGAAGAAGACAGGAAAATGTGGGAAAGTTTGGAACTTCCTAGATACTTGTTCAATGACTTTGACAAAAATCATGATAGTGATATGAACAATAAGGGCCAGGCTGAGGTGGACTCAGACAGAGATGAGGAACTTGTTGGGAACTGGAGCAAAGGTGAGTCTTGTTATGTTTTAGCAAAGAGATGGGCCGCATTTTGCCCCTGTCCAGGAGATTTGCAGAGCTTTGAACTTGAGAGAGATGATTTAGGGTATCTGGTGGAGAAATTTCTAAGCAGCAAAGCATTCAGAAGGTGACTTGGATGCTGTTAAAGGCATTCAGTTTTATTTTTATGATTTATTTTTTATTCAAAGTGAAAGCAAGTTTATTAAGAAAGTAAACAAATGAAAGGCTACTCCATAGACAGAGCAGCCCAGAGGGCTGCTGGTTGTCCATTTTTATGGTTATTTCTTGATACGCTAAACAAGGGTGGATTTTTCATGCCTCCCCTTTTTAGACCATATAGGGTAACTTCCCGATGTTGCCATGGCATTTGTAAACTGTCATGGTGCTGGTGGAAGTGTAGCAGTGAGAATGACCAGAGGTAACTCTTCTGGCCATTTTGGTTTTGGCCATCTCCTTTACTGAAAACTGTTTTATCAGCAAGGTCTTTATGACCTGTATTTTGTGCTGACCTCCTATCTCATCCTGTGACTTAGAATGCCTTAAATGTCTGGAAATGCAGCCTAGTAGGTTTCAGCCTCATTTTACCCAGCTCCTGTTTAAGATGGAGTTGCTCTGTTTCACAGGCCTCTGACATTTCCCCCCTCCCTTTTATAAGAGAACTCTTAATCCTAAGGGTTGCAGAGGGTTGAAGATCCATCTTCTGTAACTTCTTCAGGCTGAATAGGGGCAATGATACTCCTGTCTAACTATGAGGGTCTCTTGTATTTAGGTAGGAAGGAGCTCAGTCAGAAAGCATCAGTATGGTAAGATCTATTTATACCTCTTGAGTTTCAAAAGAAGGTGATATCTGGAAGACTAATAAGTGTACCATTTGAGAAAACATTCAGTAAGCTTGTCCTGTATTACTACACAAAGAATATAACAGCATTATATTCCACAAGAGTAAAGCAAAATAAATAAAGGTATTTCAAGTAAACTAAATTAGAAGGCTTTCCATGAACTTGGCAACTGTTGGAACTAAGCTGATATGGGGTTGTTAGCTGATTGTAATGTGCCCAGAATTAGAATACAGATTGAGATTTTTACATTACCCATCCCTCTCGTTTCTTATGAGCAGCAGTCAGAGATTACTGGATGGTTCACAGGAATAAGTGGGGTTAGCCTAAATTGCAGAAACAAACTTAAAAACAACTAATGAGACTAGAATTTAATAACAAGTATACCATAGTTTTTGAAACAATATTTCTCTCTCCAGTTTCCCATTTTTACTAAAGACAAATCATGGTAAGACTGATTTGCTTTAGTACACTTGGTCTGATTATTTGTATAAAGTGCAGCAAGAATAACTATTTTTCACATAGGCTCTTTTAAAATTGGCTTTGATGGAACTCTGTTCCACAGAAGGAATCTTAGATAAGATTTTTTTTAAAGCCAAGCCCTGCCATGGGGTTGTACCCTCAAATACCTATGAATTGGGTAAATTCCTCTCCTTTTGAGGTCCCAAGATAACTTGGGGCTCCTGGACCTGTGAGAAAGTGACATTCTTTACTTACCATAGGTAAGTACAGGGACTGTAGGCAAGGTATGAGGCCAGTTCCCCAAAGGGCTTTTATTGGCTCTACAAGTCAAGTTTGATTCCTTAAAAGAAAGCACACCATTCCAGTCAAAGCCTTGGTAAAATAACCAATTTCTCTAATTGTGTCCTGTTACAAAAGAAAACAGATTCTTATTGCACCTATGCAAATAACTATTTTGCCATAAGTTAAGAATACTCACAAGTAGTTTCCAAATTCTGGAGAAATCAGGTAGAAACAAATATGTTCCAAATTTTGTTTACAGCAGTATACTCTACTCAATTGCTACAAGCTGCGAATCACTCAAAAGTTTCTTTGACTCTGAAAAACAAAACAAAGGATCAGCAGTGTTTTAAGCAAAGTTAAAAAGATTACTTCAGTATTCTATTGGTTCAGTTAATTCAGTTGACTCCTGTTCTAGTTAATATTCATGAACATTCCAGCTCTTATGAGAGTTCTGAAAGTTGTTTCCTCTGTTCTAATGTTACAATTTCCAAAATTATTAGAAACCTGTGTTTAAGAACACCTGCTAGAGTTCTATAGTTGATTATAAACCACCTTCTAAAGAGGATTAAAACAAGACAATATTGTCTGTAGAAAATAAAAAGTTTGAGGACAGCCACTATTAAAGCTGCAATTGATAAGGAAATTTGGTTATTTCTGTGGCACACACAATTTTACATAACAATTATAATTATTAATAACATACACTAAGTCATATTAGAATTAGAGGAGTTTCTCATAACTTTGGAACATAAACCAATAACATATTTATGCAAATATAGTCCAAAGAAAGCAAAGTACTATTTCACGTTTGATAAGGTTCTCTGTATAAATTTTATACCAAATAAGCCAAATTTCACATTTACATTAATGTGCTATCAATGTTAAACCCAATTTCTAATAAAATATTATAGACACATTTACCCAATTTTAATGTTTAACCACAAGGTAAGATTCTTATAAGCCTTTTATAACCCTTTACATTTTTTCTTTGTGTGTGTGAAAGAGCAGATTAGTGCTCTAAGAAAAACCTGTTGTGCTTCTATTCCAATGCTTAATTTATGGAAAAACTGAATAATACCCCTTAACTTTAGCCAATATGTTCACACACAGAATCTCTTACAATTAATTTTTATAAACCTTCCACAACTTGTTTAAACTTTTAAATTTTTTTCTTATTTAAAACAATCCTTTAACACTTTAGGCAGAAAAAATCCACATTCCCATGACTTCTTATAATCTTTCACCAAAAACACATTTTACTTTTTTACACACCTTGCATGTGAAATCATTTCTTTAGTAGTTTAAATTATGTATTATAATGTTAACTCTTAGCAACTTTTATTTTTGGTGAAAACCTTGGTAAGTAAGGGATTTTAATTATGCACTAGGTGTGAAGCCTATTCTAGGACACACCAGGCAGAAGTGCAGATAACGAGGGACTCTCCAGCATAGCTAGGGGGCGTGGCTAACTCTACATGTCCCCAGGCTTATCAAGAATCTAATGGCTTTAAGGTAGATAAATTGAACAATTTTCAAAAGTCAAAGAAACAGTTTGACCTTAAAGCATCTAGCAAATCTGATATCTGACCTTAATTTCAACCAAATGTCTACATTTTCAAGGTATTTTATTTTACCAATAATCTTGAAAACTTTTTATTTCCAAAAGATTACTAAAGTTACGTGAACAAAAAGGCATTAGTTTCTATTTTTCTGACAAAATATTTGATTTAAGCACTTATTTTTCTAAGCCAATTAGAGCTCTTTTATATATAAACATAAAACACATATAGATACACAGAAGATTCAGCACTTGTAGGGTTTTTCATTTGCCAGCTTCTTGGATTACTGGCTTCAGGGTGGAGCCATTGGAGAAACAGGGCCAGGAAAGCATGCGTTTTTAGGGTCCAATAAACAGCAAATAAGCAGCTGAAGGCAAAGACAGATCCCCAAAATTAAGGGTGCCATTTTATACTGGTTCCTGGATTCCCAAAAGGAGGGAATCCTATGGGAGAAGCCAGTGTAGTGCTTCTACTCTGCATTTCATTATAAGGGAACTCAGCCAATCAGCCCACTTGGTAATCAGCCCATCCCTCATGGAGTCTCATCTGCCAATTGGGGGTGGGGATGTTTCCTAAACTTCCAGGTGGCCAAGAGCATGCTTCTCTGATGCAAGTGTGCAAAGAACCAAGTATCCCTCCATAAGTACTATTAGCCATCCCTTAAAGTATGTTTCCTACCTAGTTATTACACACCAAAGCTCTCTCATAATGAGAAATGATTTTTGATGCCCTTAAAACTGTTAGATAACACAATACAAAACAGAACAGAGACTTTGAGAGGGATCTATTTGCTTTTAATTCCTGGGGTTTCATGAGGAAAACAGAGTTTTTTTGTTTTTTTTTTCTTCCCATAACGGGATCTGTGTCACCTCCTCTGTTTTTCCCAAAGAGTCCCAGGCTACTAGACATTATGTTAGGGCCTCTCATGTGTGCACTAAGAGTGGCAAGACAAAAAAAAAAAAAAAAAGGAGAAAAATAATACAGTCGACTGAGAAGAAAAAGTCTTTTTCCAGAAAAACAAGTTCCAAGAAGAGAAAAACATACAGGCCTTTTAAATATATTTATAGCTTGTTTATCCACTTTTAATTAAGCTGACTTCTAACCACAGTGCTCTTTAAAAAAGAAATACTTGCAGATCTCTTTTTTTTTTTTCCTTTCTTTTTTTTTTCCCCTGAAACAAAGTCTTGCTCTGTTGCCCAGGCTGGAGCGCAGTGGCACGATCTTGGCTCACTGCAACCTCTACCCCTCGTGTTCAAGCTATTCTCCTGTCTCAGCCTGTTGAGTGGCTGGGCCTACAGGCACGCACCACCACGCCCAGCTAATTTTTGTATTTTTAGTACAGGTGGGGTTTCGCCATGTTGGCCAGGCTGGTCTCAAACTCCTGACCTCAGGTGATCCACCTGCCTTGGCCTCCCAAAGTGCTGGGATTACAGGCGTCAGCCACTGTGCCTGGCCTCTGATCTCTTATTACCTGACTTTAGCCATGCCAAGCAGCCAATATTTCTAGCTTCTGAACTTTACCAAAGGTAACCTCCTAAGTGCTTAGAGAAAGGAAGATTTAAGACAGTCCATGGAGAAGAGAATAGAGAGTGTCACACAGATATCAAACCAGAAATGACTTACTTCCTAGGTGGAGAATTGAACCTGGACTGTCACTGTGAAAGTGGAAAAACCCTGACTACTGAGCTACAGAATGGGGCCATCTCCATTTTCTTTCCCAGAAGAAGTCTAGAGTAGTTAACTTTGAGTTTGCAAAGGCTTTTAACTACTTAATATGATTTTTAGAGCTAACCATAACATGAACCCCAACATTCCTGTTCCCTGAAGTCAGAGACCAAAAAGTACCACCACGTAGTTAAAAGGTCAGGCTCTCAAGGACATAAAACAAGATGGAGACTTCATCCAGTTTTTTGTTTGTTTCAGGGACTTGCAGCCAAGTTTGTTACTAACCAGCTTCCTGCGTCATCTTGAAAAGCAGGCTTACAGGTGTTCTAAGCCATGTTTTATCCTGAAGTACCCCTCGACGTGGAAAAATGAATTCATAGCACAAAATAAACCAGCTTAAGATTAGCCTTAGAATTCTTGTTCACATTAACACTTTACAGAGGAGATAAACACTGATTTATGTATTTATTTACCATTCATTCAACCATTTGCACAGAGAGAGAGAAGCCAGAGATCTGACTGTAAGAAATTATCACCCTTTTGCCAGCATACCAGGCTTCTGGTTTCCCTTTCCCTGAGTAGTCCTAGTGATCTGGCTTGCAGCACCATCGCCCTTGGAGCCAAGCCACATCATAAAGGAAAATTATTATTTTTTTCGTTCTGGCTAGAGCGAAATACATGTGATAAAACATACACATTAGCCACTCTGCTTAGCACCCAATATCAAACTGGCAAGGCTTAAATTTGCCCCCAGATGGGCCCCATTATCTTTAATCCATCCTCCGACTTGGATGGAGGTCTCTGGGCAAGATGATCGCCCTGAGTAATAGAAAAGATAAGAAGGATAAAGGAAAAGTAGAGAAGGAAAGCATTGCTTGTGGCAGGGTGGGGAAGGCGAAATGATCAGGGAGGCCAGAGAAAGACTCACCCATTGCAGCAACACTGAAAAGTTCAGGCAGCTGCGGCTGCTGTCCTGAAGGGATTTTTTCCAGCAGTCCAGTCAGCTCTCAAGTTTCCCTTTTTAGGAAGGAAAAAGCTCCTATGTCCCATGATGGTATATATGCCTAACCCTGTCGCCCACAGCCATCAGCAAAGAGTACAAGGCAGATTAATCCAAAGAGAATAGCACTTAACACTCTGTAGTGCCAAATCTGTTCTTAAAGTGAATTTACCCAGAGGGGCTTCTAACCCCCTAAATCTTAGAAGGGACTCTAACCCTCCTAAGTCAGGCCTCTAACTGAAGGTTGGTCAAGCGTCCTTGCCTTTTATTAAGAGGGGCCTCTAACCCACTCTGTCTTAAGAAAGACTCTAATTCTCCTAAGTTGGGCCTCTAACCCAATCCCATTCTTTACTCGGGTATAGACACCCCACTTACCCAGTCAGCCAATTGGGGTGTGCAGGTGATTTTCCTTTGGGTCGCAGGTCTCTTCAGTATTGTCCCTTCTGTAGTCTGCCAGAAATATGTTACAGGACCTCAATACTTACCCAAAGGTAGCCGTTGGGTCAGGGTTTCTGCACTATAGTCCCTTCTGTGGTCACCAGAAATATGTTACAGGACAGGGGTCCCAATCCAGACCCAAAGAGAGGGTTCTTGGATCTCATGCAAGAAAGAATTCAAGGCAAGTATGCAGTGCAAAGTGAAAGCAAGTTTATTAAGAATGTAAAGGAATAAGAGAATGGCCGCTCCATAGAGCAGCCAGGCATTCAGTTTTATAAGGGAAGCAGAACATAGAAGTTCAGAAAGTTTGCAGCCTGACAATGCGATAGAAACGAAAATCCCATTTTCTGAGGAGAAATTCAAGCCAGCTGCAGAAATTTGCATAAGTAATGAGGAACTGAATGTTAATCCCCAAGACAATTGGGAAAATGTCTCTAGGGCATGTCAGAGGTCTTCATGGCCGATCCTCCCATCACAGGCCTGGAGGTCTAGGAGGAAAAAATTGGTTTTGTGGGCTGGGCCCAGGGTCCCTGTGCTGTGTGCAGTCTAGGGACTTGGTGCCCTGCATCTCAGCCACTTCAGCTGTGACTAAAAGGAGAAAAGGTACAGCTCGAGCCATGGCTTCAGAGGATACAAGCCCAAGCCTTGGCAGCTTCCACATGGTGTTGAGTCTGCGGGTGCACAGAAGTCAAGAACTGAGGTTTGGGAATCTCCACCTAGATTTCAGAGGATATATGGAAATGCTTGGATGTCCAGGGAAAAGTTTGCTGCAGGGATGGGTTCTCATGGAGAACCTCTGCTGGGACAGTGCAGAAGGGAAATCTGGGGTTGGAGCCTCCACACAGAGTCCCTACTGGGGCACCACCTAGTGGAGCTGTGAGAAGAGGGCCACCATCCTCCAGATCCCAGAATGGTAGATCCACTGACAGCTTGCACTATGCACCTGGAAAAGCTACAGACATTTAACGCAAACCCATGAAAGCAGCTGGGAGGGAGGCTGTACCCTGCAAAGCCATAGGGGTGGAGCTGCCTAAGACCATGGGAACCCACCTCTTGCATCAGTGTGACCTGGGTGTGAGACATGGAGTCAAAGGACATCATTTTGGAACTTTAAGATTTGACTACCCCACTGGATTTTGGACTTGCATGGAGCCTGTAGCCCCTTTGTTTTGGATAATTTGTCCCATTTGGAACGGCTGTATTTACCCCATGCCTGTACCCCCATTGAATCTAGAAAGTAGCTAGCTTGTTTTTGATTTTACAGGCTCATAGGCAGAAGGGACTTGCCTTAGATGAAACTTCAGACTATGGACTTTTGAGTTAATGCTAAAATGAATTAAGACTTTGGGGGACTGTTGGGAAGGCATGATTGGTTTTGAAATGTGAAGACATGAGATTTGGGAGGGGCCAGGGGTGGAATGATGATTTGGCTGTGTCCTCACCCAAATCTTACCTTGAATTCCCACGTGTTGTGGGAGGGACCTAGTGGGAGGTAATGTTAGTTGCATCATGTTAGATGAAACTATTACCTTGCTATTGTCTTTATTTGGAAAGTAAACATGTTTTAAGGAGGTGCATATGAATGCCAAGTTGACAAAGGGTAGAATTATGAACTTAATTTTAGGTGTTAACTTGACTGGATTAAGGAATACCTAGAAACCTGGTAAAGCATTATTTTGGGTGTGTCTGTGAGAATGTTTCCAGGAAGAGATGAGTGTGTTAGTCTGGGTGGACAATATACGGAATATCAGCCCTCAATGTTGGTGAGTACCACCCAATCAGCCAGGGGCCTAAAGATAACAAATACAGGAGGCAAACTGGCCTTTCTCTGAGAGCAGGGACAGACTTTTCTTCTGCTCCCTTTGGTCATCAGTACTACAGGACTTAACACTAGTGGCCTCCTGGATTTTAAGAATTTTAGTCTTGTACTGAGAGTTATACCATCAGCTTCACTGGCTCTGAGGCCTTTGGACTTGGACTGAGCCACACTATTAGCACCCCAGGGTCTCCAGATGTCCTGTCTTGGGACTTCAGCCACCAAAATAGTGTGAGTTAGGTTCCCTAACAAATTTCCTCTCATATATCTATATACATAACTTATTGGTTCTATCTCTCTGGAGAACCCTGATTAATACAGAGTTGGTACTGGGGAAGCTAAATATAATTTCTTCTTAGTGCATTCCTTACAACACAAAGGAAAAGATCTGTGAAATTGTTCCCTCACAAAAAGACTGTGATAAGTGTGCAAGGCTATTTAATGGTAAAAGACAAAAGTTTAAAAACTAATTATTATTGACACTGCAAAAGCAGAAAATCACTTAATTGCAATGGCCAAGCAAAAACCAGATTTTTTTTTTTTTTTTTTCTCAAGACTGAGTCTTACTCTGTCACCCAGGCTGGAGTGCAGTGGCGTGATCTCGGCTTACTGCAACCTCTGCCTTCTGGGTTCAAGTGATTCTCCTGCCTCAGCCTCCTGAGTAACTGGGATTATGGGCACCCACCACCACGCCTGGCTAATTTTTGTATTTTTAGTAGAGACGGTGTTTCACCAGGTTAGCCAGGCTTGTCTCGAACTCCTGACGTCAGGTAATCCACCCGCCTTGGCCTCCCGAAGTGCTGGGATTACAGGCATGAGCCACCGAGCCTGGCCAAAAACCAGACTTTCAAATGGACAGCATATACTTACAAAATTTGCCGATCACAACCACTCTCTTCTTGTTTTTTTTTGGACAGAGTCTTGTTCTGTCGCCTAGGCTGGAGTGCAGTGGCACGATTTTGGCTCACTGTAACCTCCACCTCCCAGGTTCAGGCAATTCTTCTGCTTCAGCCTCCCGAGTAGCTGAGACTACAGGCGTGTGCCACCATGCCCGGCTAATTTTTGTATTTTTAGTAGAGATGGGGTTTCACCATATTGGCCAGGCTGGTCTTGAACTCCTGACCTCGTGATCTGCCTGCCTCGGCCTCCCAAAGTGCTGGGATTACAGGCGTGAGCCACCACACCCAGCCACAACCACTCTTTAAATACAAGTGTAATAAGTGTTTTGAAGATCATGGGAGTGAAAATGCAGGCAAAAGAGAAATGAAATCTCCCCTGCCAGATTAATCATGTATGACTTCTGCCCCTTCACATATAGTGCCAATTTGCTATGCCATGTATTTCATCTTTGCACCATTTCCAGTGCTGGAGATATAAATTATGTAAAGACTTTTAGAGCATTCTGATTTGTTTTGTACTTTTTTTTTTTTTGCAAATTTGATTCCACAAAAGTGCATTATCACAACATTGACTTTGTATGTAAGCTTTGTGCATGTACATAAAAACATTGAGACTTCTTCAGTAAATACATGTCCTTTTTGTACATCTACATTTGTGAAAGATAAAATTTCTCGATCTCAGCTCTTTAGGCTTCTACAAATGCAGTGGTGAACCATTGTGATTATTGATCGATCTCCTCAAAAGAATTAGGATGTCTGTCACAATATTTCAGATGACTGTGGTTATAAAGATAGGTGTGCATAATTACCAACCATAGTTGGCAATTTACCCATTTTTCTTTTTTGACCTATTTCTTTATGATATGGTTCATCTGCTGATAACTATCATACCAGTGGGACCATTGTTAGTGTACCTGAGTGCTTATGCTTTAAAAAATGTGTGTTATTATTGCCTATTGCCTGGACTATTGTGTAAAGTAGTCTATGAAGTGTTCTGTTGTGTTTTGTATGTTTCTTAAATCATTTTTTTTTTTTTTTTTTTGAGACAGAGTCTCGCTGTGTCGCCCAGGCTGGAGTGCAGTGGCGCGATCTCCGCTCACTGCAATCTCCGCCCCCCGGGTTAATGCCATTCTCCTGTCTCAGCCTCCTGAGTAGCTGGGACTACAGGCACCCACCACCACGCCTGGCTAATTTTTTGTATTTTTAGTAGAGACAGGGTTTCACCGTGTTCACCAGATCAAGACCTCCTGACCTCGTGATCCGCCCGCCTCAGCCTCCCAAAGTACTGGGATTACAGGCGTGAGCCACCACGCCCGGCCTTTTTTTTTTTTTTCTTTTTTTTTTTTATTAATAGACAGGATCTCACTTTGTTGCCCAGGCTGGAGTGCAGTGGCATGATTATAGCTCAGTGTAACCTCAAACTTCTGGGCTCAAGCAATCCTCCTGCTTCAGGCTCCTGAGTAACTTGGATTACAGGTGTACTTGCCACCATGCCTATTTTTTTCAAACATTTTTTGTAGAGGTGGGGTCTTGCTGCGTTCTCAGGCTGGCCTTGAACTGTTGGCCTTTTAGTTATCCTCCCACCTTGGCCTCTTGTGGTGTTGGTATTACAGACGTAAGCCACTACACCTGGCCTAAATCCTCTTTTAAAAATATAAATAAATGTTTTAACATCTCTAAAAATTGTTATTTTAGAATTATCTTTTTGAGATTTTGATCTTTCAGGATTGTGATTTTGGAATTTTAGACCTTAGGGACTTTTATCTTTCAGGATTTTGACATTCATATTATGGCATGTGGGACTGTATCTTTAAGTATTGTGACCTCATTTATGTATATATCCTTAAAGTTTTCTAACAGGTTTGTACACTGAGGTCTTGCTTTCCCAAGTAAAGTGTAGATCACCTCTTTTACGACTAAACATTAAATCAATTTGAATGGTTTTTATAAGATTTTAAGGAAATAAGCCTTTTTATTTCTCATAGCTAGCCAAATTTAAAATAACCCTAGAATTTGACAATCTTCATACATTGGTTAGCAGTTCCTATAGGCTGTAGACTGCTCATGGCTACCTCATCAGTAAATGTGTTCTCATGAAAACTAGTCTACAAATCAAATTCTTTACATTTAGAATTACATTTTCAGTATTAAAAGAGGACTATCTTTACATAAGGCAGATAATCAACCTTGATTTATATTAAAATCTAGATTTTCAGATGCAACATTTTTGTTAACAAATGCTTAATGCTAACCTCATCACTTGCTATGCCAGTACTTATGGGATACAGGGAAAAATATAGGCCTTTGAGGGCAGAGTGCATATCTCTACCTAACTGGGTGATGGTATTAGATTGCTATTGCTGCATAACGAACCACTCCCAAATGTAGTGGTTTCAAACACTAACATATATTATTTCTCACTATTCCTGGAAGTTCTGCTCCTGCTCTTACCTGGGCTTTCTTATGTAGTTGCATTCAACTGGTGGGTCAGCTGGGGGCTGGGCTCTGGGGACAGCTAAGGCATTTAGGCCTTTCTTCTCTAAAATCCTGACTTCTTTACTGCATGGTGGTCTCGGGGTTGCAAGAGGGCAAGCTGCAGCACCCAAGCATTTATCTAGCCTCTGCTTGTGTCACATTTGCTGATGCTCCATTGGCCACAGGAAGTCACGTGGCCAAAGCCAGAGTTAAGGTGGGAGGGGCCACTCAGGACATGGGTACTAGGAGGCATAATTCCTTGGAGGTCATTACTGTAAGAATCTCCCAGAGGGTATGGAATATACGTATGTATTATAAATATAATTTATATATCCCTATAGATCACTGTAAATCTCCCAGCTTATATATGTAATATTAAAACAATTCTTTGGAATTGGCTGCACCTTTATTTTACTATGATGGAAAAGACTGAAGTATGGCCTTCATGTCCCAACCCACTGAGAAGAGCCAGGCTTAATGCAGACAGATACAGCCCATTTACAATTCTGCAGCCGTGCCTATTAGTCAACAGGGCAATAGTCTACACCTGGCTATAAACCAGCTTGGGGTGTGTGATGCTTTTGGTACTGATAATACGTCTTCTGTTTCCCTAGATTCTATTATCTCTCTGAACATCTTGCAGCAGCATTGCACGGAACCCCACAGCTCTGGCACATATTATTGTCTTGGGGAAGGAGCATGCATGGCTGGAAGAATCCAGACAAGGGCCTTAGGCACTGACTCCAGGGCCAGAGCCCCTGGTCTAAAAACAGCATGAAAGTAAGTGAGGTGTAGCTCCTCCTTTGCAACTTCACTACCAGGCTATAACCAGAGCAAGTTTTCTGATCACATTTTGTCATATGGCCACTTTGTAGTAACTTGTCACAAAAGCACCTCTTCTGAAAGCTCTGCAAAGGCCGATATTTTATTTTGACCACTGTTCTGTTTGCCTCAGTGCCTACAACATCGCATGATGCCTGAGGTAAACAAGAAGACACTATTCTGGTGCCAGATTTACTTAACTCCATGGCAGATAACTATTTGGGGACCTAGAAGCCACTGAACTGGTGGTGGAATCCAGGACCTTTTAGGGATTAAACCCAGGGCACCATCCCCATGAGTAATAAGATGAGTGCTGTCCAATAAACATAAAATATGAACCATATTTAAAAAATTACAAACATATATAATGTGAATAATATATATTTTTATAAACTAGTATATCCAACATATTATTTTAACATGTGTAACTGTTACATTTCAACTGCTCAACAGCCACATGTGGCTAGTGGCTACCACTTTGGATAACACAGTTCCAGATTCTTAAGCCCTATTTATCTAAGGGTTGGGAATGTGTCTCTAAATATTTTAGCCACTGCACATGTATTTAATACCATTAACTTCCCCAAAGAGAATCCAATTTGAACACTCACTGTTGACAAAGTGTCTAATGTTGATGAGAAAAGGATTACTAAAGGGTTTGTAGGTACTTCTGGAATGGAGAGTTTTTTTATGGAATGTGTAGCTGACTGAAACTGGGGTGTATATTCCTGACCAGCACAACTGACTACCTCTATGGTGAGACCTAAAGTGACCCATGCAGAGTGAGACTTAAAGTAACAGCATGGAGTTGATGCTGGTATTTTTACAGTATTTTATAAGTAAATCAATATTACCCTTACTTGGGGAAATGGTCCTAAAGAGCTCTGAGAACAGATTTTTCAAAAATCTTACATATGCATGAACACAAATATTGTTTCAAAGTTAGGTGTGTGTGTTCACACCCGTACACAAAGGATGAATACTATAAGTCAAGCTGTCTTGGGTTTCTTGCTAAAGCTCTGTCCCATTATTATTTTAAAAATTTTAATATAATAGTACCAGGCAGCCGAAGGCAGCATGACCTATACTGGTGCAGCAGAGAAATATTTTGAGATACTCACTTGAATTTTGTTTGCTGAATATTTTATTCTTCTCTTGAATTCTAACTAGACAACTAGACCCCTAGTATTTCCTGCCTGAGGTATTCTTATAGGACCACAATGCAGAAGCTGCTTGAAGTCAGTGCCTCTTCTTTTTTTTTTTTTTCTTGATTTGCCAAGCTTCTTGAAAAGAGGATGCTGGGACAATCCCATTACTGCGTATATACCCAAAGGATTATAAATCATTCTACTATAAAGACACATGCACACATATGTTTATTGCGGCACTATTCACAACAGCAAAGACTTGGAACCAACCCAAATGCCCATCAGTGATAGACTAGATAAAGAAAATGTGGCACATATACATCATGGAATTCTATGTAGCCATAAAAAAGGATGAGTTCATGTCCTTTGCAGGGACACGGATGAAGCTGGAAACCATCATTCTCAGCAAACTAACACTAACAGAAAACCAAACACTGCATGTTCTCACTCATAAGTGGGAGTTGAACAATGAGAACACATAGACACAGGGAGGAGAACATCATACACCAGAGCCTATTGGAGGGTGGGGGGCTAGAGGAGGGAGAGCATTAGGAGAAATACCTAATGTAGATGATGGGTTGATGGGTGCAGCAAACCACCATGGCACATGTATACTTGTGTAACAAATCTGCATGTTCTGCACATGTACCCCAGAACTTTAAAATAAAACAGAAAAGAAGATGCTGGGAATCCCAGAGATGAGAGGAGAGAAGAGAGTGCTGGAGAGGTGGGGTGCCTCAGCCTGGGAGGCAGTGGACAGTTGACAGGTTGATGAATGAATAATGGAAACAGGAGCAATGCTTTGTGGCATTGCTCCAGAGATCCTGAAGGACCGACACAGACAGGTTGGGGAGATTGGACACCAGGCATCAGGATTTCCAGCCTTGTCAAAGATACTCATATCTTGATGAAAACCAGTGTGGACTGATAATGAGAGGGGCATTTGGAAAGCTTGGGTGGTGCATGAATCTCCCAAGAACTTGGCCTAATCATGGTGGGGGGGACAGGGGAAGGAAGGCCCAGTAACTATGAGGCTAACTGCTCAGTGGTAGAGCATTCAGAAGGATTTAAAGAAAATCAGCATTGTGCTGCTGTTTCACACCTGAGTTGGGACTGAGTCATCCTGATACAATGGCTTAGCAGACACATGCAGATTTAGGACTGAGAACTGCAGGGTTTCCTGTGCTGTCATCCTCTAGTCCGGTGGATCATAAATGGGCCAAGACCCAGTTGCTGGCCAGGTGCAGTGGTTCACACCTATAATCCTAGCACTTTGGGAGGCTGAGGCAGGCAGATCACCTGAGGTCAGGAGTTCAAGACCAGCCTGGCCAACATGGTGAAACCCCGCCTCTACTAAAAATACAAAAATTAGCTGGGCATGGTGGCACATGCCTGTAATCCCAGCTACTTGGGAGGCTGAGACAGGGGAATCGTTTGAACCTGGGAGGCGGAAGGTGCAGTGAGCCAAGATCTCACCACTGCACTCCAGCCTGGGTGACAGAGCAAGACTCCGTCTCAAAAATAAGCAAACAAATAAAAAACAAAGCAAAACCAAAAAGACAAAACCCCAGTTGCTAATTACTAAAAGCAACTTAACACTGAATCAGAAGCAGGAAGCCTGATTTGTAGCCATGGTTCTGTCTTGGGTAAGTTGTACCACTTTACTGGGCCATGGTTCATCTGAGGCCCAGGGATTCTGTGAGATGTTTATGCTTCACCTTCTGTATGATAAGCACTGGGCAGAAACCACAGCTCTAGGGAAGTCAGTATATCTAGACAGATATGAGCTGGTGGAATTTTCCAGTCTCCTTCAGATTTTCCTAATGATTTCAGAAGCAAGACTTGAAGTTACTTAATAGGTAAAGAGAAACACTTAACAGACAAATTCATCTGTCATTACAGGTTTGTCTGAGGCTCTGTGTAAGTATTTCTGTTGTAAGGCTCTGGCTTTTGTATCTATGAGAAGCTCCACATAGGATGATTCTCTGATAGTTTCCAACAGGGCATTTTCCTCTGCATGCCAGGACTGCAACTGAATGCCCAGGTCCTGAGGGTTGGGAAGAAGTTTCAGTTCTTTTGAAAATGGCTGTTTGCTCTCCTTTTAAACTTCTAGAGCATTTTCTCTGACTTGGAGAAGTGGCCAGAACCTGACCTGTAGCTCACAGTTTGAGTTTCAAAAAAACACAGGAGGAGACGCTCATAAAGGATTTTTGACTTTGTGCAGCTTGCTGGACAGAAGAGTTGGGTGGGCAGTCAGACCACCGGAGCTTGAGGCTTACTGATATTTTCTGCTAAGTGGTTCTTAAGGGGTGGGTTTTCACAATATTTTGGATGGATCTTTACTACTCCTCATTTTTATAATCCAAATTTGAAATGTTATCCAAAGAATTGTGTAAGACTAGATATAACCTTCAACTTAGGTAAACCTCAGGGCCCTAATGACTGTTTGTCTTTCAAACTGGGTATCCTAGGGTATGTATTTAAATAGGGTAAAATATTTTAAAAGGTTTTACTAACAATCATGGCAGCTTGCTAAGAAGGGGTGAGGTATTTTACAGTGTGTATTATATAATCATGATTTTGTTCAAAAAGACATACATGTTTACAGTTATTAAGAGCTTCCAATGTTACATCTAGCATTATGTTGAGGGTTTGACTTGGAGCACTTCATTGACCGCCCGTGATACCAGGGAGGTCTTGATCACATTCCATTCATAGAGAGGGAAACAGGATGGAGAACCTAGATATCTTACCCATAATCACACAGCCCAGGGGGCGGGCAGAGCTGGGGTTAAACTAAAGCCATCTGACTTGGGGCTTGCTGTCTTCTTTCCAATTGATTTACATTCATATATAGGTAATATTTATACCTAGAATCCCTATGCATAGAGTAGTTGTGTGTACATGCTTCATATATCATCATTCACTCCATCAAATATTTATTGACTACCTACTACTACTCTGTGCCAGGTACTGTTCCAGGTGCTAGAAGAGAAGGAAGAAATATGACAGACCAGGTCTTTACCATCCATGGGGGGAGACAGGACACAGATCAATAAGATCATTCTAGAAAATGAGTGCTATGAAGAAAACGAAATAGGGTGCTGTCATGTAAGAGGGACCAATAGGAGGCAGTTATGTGGTAGTTGTAAAATGTTATGTGGTAGTTGTAAAATCTATCTTTGGGAGGGTAGTATTTGACTTTAGATCTGAATGGAGAGAAAATCCTTCCTGCCAAGATCTGGAGGGAGAGCTTTCTAGCTTGAACAGAAGCCCCTGGATGACAGCAAGCAGGGTGTGTTCAAGGCACAGAAGAGAAGGTAAGTGGAACCAGAGCATAATGGGCAGGAGGAGGAGTGGGTGGAAATGAGGTCGCAGGGATGGGCAGAGCCAGGTCTCAGAGGGCCTGTGGCTTGTGGTTGATGAGAAGGAGGAAGATAAGGATGCTGTGTAAGTGTTGGCCTCTCTTGGACAGGTGATGGCCTAAGGTTTATAAAAATCTGCCTTAAAGTGGGGGTTACATCCCAATGAACCCATCATGAGCTGAAAATATTGTAAGCGGAAAACGCATTTAATGCACCTACTGAACATTATCGCTTAGTCTCGTCTGCCTTAAACATGCTCAGAACATTTAAATTGTCCTACAGTTGGGCAACATAACCTGGTAACACAGGACACTGCAGAATGTCAGTTGTTTGCCCTGGTGATTGTGGAATGGATGGGGAGCTGTGGCTTGGCTGCCCCCCATCACCAGAGTATCGTACCCCTTTCCACTAAATGTGTATTACTTTTGCGTCATTATGAAGTTGAAAAATCCTAAATTGAACCACTGTAAGTAGGGGACTGTCTGTACATATTTATCCTATTTAATCCAACAACCCTGGGAAGAAGGAACTGTCATCCACACTTCATAAAGATCAGCGGTTAAATATGAGCCCTAAGTGCTTACTATGAGCTTTCAGTGTTTCAAGGATGACTTCAGAATCCTGCCAATCCAGCTGAATTCAAAGGCAAAGTGATGAAAACACCCACTGGATGTTTGTGATTGATTTTCACTGTTAAATTAATACTCTTATTTCTCTTCAGTCTAGCTGTATTGGAAGTCCTCTTAAAATAGTCACTCTTGTTTAACATTGAAACATGCTACACAGCTTTCACTTGTCTATTCTGTCTAGTCAGTTAACATTTATAATCAAAATATTTTCTTTTTTCATCATTAACAGCAATATTCTCTTCACTAAGAATCCTTGTACTTCTCATGCAGTCTATGAAGAGAGAATCTTATTTTTCATTCATTCTTTGAGCCTGTATTTACCGACCAAGTTACTGGTTGAGAATTTCTCATGTGTCCCCACTGGGACTTCCAGAAGTGGAGCTGGTGCTGTGAGCCGGAGTCGTTGTGGTTTACAGTGGCTCGGGGGTCACAGTGATCTACCCACTCACAGACTACCTTCATCCAGGTATAAATCACTTTTAGCTTTTTCACTATTACAGCAGAAAGAATTTTGTAGCAAGAGTTTTAAGAAAAAACTAGTTTGACGTTTTGCTTGGTCTCTTTCCTTCTATATGACTTCTAGGCAGGTCATAGAACCTCTGTAAGCCTTAGTCTAGATGGAGCAGGATCTTTCAGGATCATTGTGAGAATTAAATTAAACATAGGATGTAAATAGGCTTTTGACCCAGTGTTTATCTCTAGTTACTATCCCTTTTCTCGGCCCTCCTCTTTGAGTAAAACTACTCAAAAGTGTTTTCAATTCTGTGTCCGGTTCATCTTCTATTCTCTATTGAACCTATTCCAAATAGGTCTTACCTTTCCACTGAAATTGTCTCTATCAAGGAGAGCCACATCTTCCTTTTACCAAAACCGGTAGTGGATTCTCAGTCTTCTTACTTGGCCACTCCCCTGCCGTTAGCCCTGAGGGCTCATGCCATCTCCTCAGACACTCTCCCTGGCTATTCCCATTCAACACAGCTGCCCCTCTCTCTGCCTCCATTATTTTCTTCACAGTACTTGCATTAGTTTCCCGTGGCTGCTGTAACAAATCACCATGAACTTGGTGGCTTAAGACAACATAAATTTATTCTCTCACAGTTATGGATGCCAGAAGTTCAAAATCAGTTTCTCTAAGTATGGGCAGGACCATGCTCCCACTTGAGGCTCTAAGGAAGATTTCCTTCCTTGCTCTTCCAGTTTTTGGTGGCTGCCAGCAATCCATGGCTTGTGGCTGTGTTACTCTGTCTCTGTGGTGGTAATACTGCCATCTCTTCTGTGTGTGCCAAATATCCCGTGGCCTCCCCCTGATAAGGACAGCATGTATCCTTATACATGCAATTGTCTTCAACACCCACCAGGATAAGCTCTTACTCAAGATCCTTTAGTTAATCCCATCTGCAGTCTCTTTTTGCCATATAAGGAAATACTCACAGGTTGCAGAGATTAGGAGGTGGATTGATCGGGGGGATATTTTCCAGCCTACCATCACATTTAACATTCCAGATTTCTCAAAATCTAGTTAGCAGAGTCTCTTACGTCTCTCCTTCTAGACTGTAAACTTTATGTGGGCAAAGCCTTTTGTTTTGTTTTGTGTACCTCAACAAAATGTGAAGAAATATCTTACTTTGCTAGAACTCTGGAATGGGGAAGAGAATTGAAAGTCTTTTTAGTTTTAGATGGAATTTGATACACACAGGCTATTTCTGCCACACATGAATGCAAGTTTTCAATTTGCTTGATTTCCCAGGAGCCACAGAAGCATAATAGTTTCTAAGCCTTTTTAAATTTGTAAGACATGTCATACAACTGCATATGCTGCTGCTCACTACCTGACACTCCAGCAAACTATATTAATCTATTGATTTCTAAGGTAGCAATGGGACTGAACCAATTGGCATTACATGGGTTCTATGTAATAGATGTTTAACTGGCACATGCCCAGAAGGAAACAACACATTAAACGTTTGGGCAGAAGATTTAATGTATTAAACATCCGGTGTGGAAGGTCAAGTCTGGATTTTCTCCCCACTTATTTTGCATCTGAGAATGGTAGCTCAGGAGACCGTCTGTATAGCACAGCTTCTCATTGCGCATTGCAAAGGCTTTCACATATGTCTCCTCATTGGGAAGTTGGGTGGTGGTCTAAAACCATATAAATCACCAAGGAAAGTGCGAATGAGCTAACAAGCTGGAGTAAAAGTCCCACCTTTCCTTCTCCCCTCTCCAGTTGATTTACACTTTGACCAAATCTGTGAAATAGTATCTCCATGAGCCTTCTCACTTTCTATGGCATACAGGCTTCTGGATAATATTTGCAAAATTTGGCCCCTGACATGTTTATTTATGAAAAATAAACATTATAATATCACTTCATAGGTAGGAGTGTTTAACATACAAAAAATATGGCTTCTGAGCTTATATTCTAAAATTATGCTTATATCCAAAGGTTGAGATGGGCAAAGCAATTATAAGAGTTTTGACAAAACTTTAAAGAGAGAAACTCCGTGTTAAGGACAAATGCATAGAAAAACTACATTGGGATTCAGGGAACCTACATGGGTTTTGTTAATGACAACTGTACTTCCAAAACCCGGTCTGTTTATTTAGTCACAAATTCATATTATGGGAATGCTGTGAGCTAGGCCTAATACTAGATTTTGTATAAAAATATAGAATTTCCGAGGCTGGGCGTGGTGGCTCACGCCTGTAATCCCAGGACTTTGAGAGGCTGAGGCAGGTGGATCACCTGAGGTCAGGAGTTCAAGACCATTCTGGCAAACATGCTGCAACCCCGTCTCTACTAAAAATAAAAAATTAGCTGGGTGTGGTGGTGTGCGCCTGTAATCCCAGCTGCTCGGGAGGCTGAGAAAGGAGAATCGCTTGAACCTGGGAGGCAGATGTTGCAGTGAGCCGAGATCATGCTACTGCACTCCAACTTGGGCAACAGAGCAAGACTGTGTCTCTCTCTCTCTCTCTCTGTATATATATATGTATATATGTGTATATATGTGTATATATATGTATATATATGTATATATGTATATATATGTGTATATATGTATATATGTATATATGTATATGTGTATATATATGTATATATGTATATATGTATATATGTGTATATGTGTATATATGTGTATATATATATATATATATAAATTTCCCTCCAAAGACTTTCTAGAAAGAGAGAAAATAATTTTTAAAGCATTTTGATTAATGTTTGTGTTGGAAGACGATACTGTCCATCTTTTCTTTCCAACCCAACCCTCACTGGTGGGAAGAACTCTCCAGAGCTTCAGTGCCCCAGGTAGGCTGCAGGCCGTAGCCCCTGTGGGCACACAGGCAGCTGATCTCAGCTCTGATAGCTACTTTATTTAAATTATGTCTTTCTTTTATTACCAGTGATATAGCTTTGTTCTTACTGATTCATTTTCACTAAATATGTGAGAGCAATATATTCTTGTTACACAATTGTATCACTTCAACATTTTATCAATCTTTATTCCATTTTTTTTCTAGGTTTTAAACTGTTCGTGAAAAAGAACTTATTTCCTAACCCTTAGGAAGTTTATTACTATGAGTTTAAAGGAGCCCCTGTGATCTCCATCTCCTGGTGTTCAGGCCTCCCGTATAATGCCTTCCTCTTGAGTATAGGCAGCACCTGTATCTTGATTGTAACCAATGGACTATGGCAAAGGCTATCAAATAAGAATGACGCATCCCTCTTGCTGGAGGCTCTGTTCCTGGCTTTGAATAAATAAGCTACCATGAATCTTGTGGCCACAAGGAACTGAATGTTTCCAATAACCATGAGTGTGGGAAAGTAGATGCTTCCCCAGTAGAACCTGCAGATGAGAGCCCAACCCTGGCTGGCACCTTGGTTGCAGGCTTGTGAGATCCTAATGTATTCCTGATCCACAGAAACTGTGAGATAATAAATGTGTGTTGTTTTAAGCTGCTAAATTTGTGGTAATTCGTTACATAGCAATAGAAAACTTGTATAGTCTCCAAAGCCACCTCCCTCTCCTCCCCCAAGCCCCAAAAGTATGGCTTGGTCTTAGTTTCAGCCCTGGATAAGCAGAGGCAAGAAGCAGATCATGGGGAGCTGTGGGGGAAGGGCTCAAAGGCTAGAGTTCATATCAAGGGCATTGGGGACACTTTGGAGAGTTTTAAATAAAGAAACAACAAATCTAGATCTCTGGGCTCTAATTTTCCTCTCAATAAAAATGAGGGCAAAAGACGGCCTTAAATTCTTTGTACCTGAAACCCATCACCTTCTCTTGTGCTCTTCTCCCTTCCTGGACTCCATGCCTTCGTGGGCTTCCTTTCTTGCCGTGTGTCACTGGGGTCATCATGTTTCCTATCCCCATTCTCCCATCTCTTCCCAAATGCTGAACTGTTATTAATGGCAAAACTGCAATTGCTTTTGCACTAACCTAATATTTCTAAAACTTACTTCTTCCAAAGTTTCTAAAGATGAGTGGAGTGAATATACTATTGGCTGTTAGAAAGTATTAATAGCTTCGGAGACAATCCAAACAAAAATCTGCAGAGTTGAGACATTCTAGACGGGTCCTTAAGGGAGTCAGTATTTGATAGGTAAATGAAGCTTGGGCACGGGGGGAGGGGATCATTTCACAGGCACACAGGCAGCTGGTCTCAGCTCTGATAGCGACTTTATTTAAATGGTCTGTTTCTATTATTGCCAGTGATATCGCTTTGTTCTTTCTGACACATTTTCACTAAATATGTGAGAGAAATATATTCTTGTCACACAACTGTGTCACTTTAACACTCTAACAATATCAGGTCTGTTGATTTCATCTTTTTCTAATTTTTAAACTTTGGGGAAAAAAACTTACTTCCTAACTGTTACCAAGTTTATTCCTTTAACTAATCAGAGTTGTTTCAGACTCATCACCATCTACCTTTTTTCCATGCCCTCTTGCTGTTGTCCTGGTGTTTGTTCCTCCTGTCCTTCCCTCTCTCCGTACCCTTCCCTCCACTCCCCGGGGACTCCTCCTCCCATCTGTTCATGTATGAGATGCATATATCATGTATTCACCTATCCAGCATTTGATAAGTGGCCCCCGTGACCTAGGCAGTGAGAATCAAAAACAGAGAGGTTGTCCCTGCCCCTAGATGATTAGCAATCAAAGTGGAGACAGGCAAAACCAACACCTGTGCGTTTAAAGTCCCGTGTCTATCCAGTTGCCCTCTGACTGTGTCCACTGAGTCGCTGACAGCCACTTCAGCCTTGGGGCTCCATCCTGGCCTCTTTCTTACTACACTCACCCCCCTACCTCTGCTCATCCTCTCTGACTCTATTCCAGCAAAATCAGCACCACCATCCACTCGGTCATCTGAGGCTGAAACCAGGAGCTAACCTTGATTCCTCAGTTGCTCTCTTATCCAGTTAGTCCAGGCATTTTGTTTATTCTGTGTCTCTATCACATGACTCTGTCTGCATCCCATCCACTTCTGTGCTGTGGCTCCTGCCATTTCGCACTAGATTGTCCCAGTAGCCTCCTCACGGTTTTTCTTCTCCCTCCAATCCATTCTTTTCACAGAAGCCACAGGCATGTTTTCAAAGTACAAACCTGGTCAGGGCACTCCTACTTACCACCCTTCCAAGGTCCTCACTGCCCTCAGTGTGGAGTCCCAGCTCCTCCTGCTCCGGCTTCTGGGTCCCTGCCTGGTCTCCTGGCTACCCAGCCTTGCTTCCCTCTCCATTCCAGCCCTGGGGAACTGCACGTGGGTCCTTGAGCAGACTACGTGAGCCTCTCCTCCCTGGGACTTGGGGCATGCTGTTTCCTCTTCCTCATAAATACTGCTGCCCCTGTTCTCCTCGGACTACGGCCTCCTCACGGGGAGTTTACCTTGACCACAAGACAGGATTATGTACCTCAACTTTCCTATACTTTTGCATATTTGTTCTTACATAATAATTGCCTATCTTGTTTCTTTACTCCCCACCCCCAGCCTAAGGGTAATTTCTTTTTTTCTTTTTTTGAGAGTCTTGCTCTGTCGCCGAGGCTAGAATGCAGTGGCGCAATCCGACTCACTGCAAGCTCCGCCTCCCGGGTTCACGCCATTCTCCTGCCTCACCCTCCCGAGTAGCTGGGACTACAGGCACCTGCCACCACACCCAGCTAATTTTTTGTATTTTTAGTAGAAATGGGGTTTCACCGTGGTAGCCAGGATGGTCTCAATCTCCTGACCTCATGATCCGCCTGCCTCGGCCTCCCAAAGTGCTGGGATTACAGGTGTGAGCCACCACGCCCGGCCGGGCAATTTCTTAATGTCTGGGATATCTCTTGGGCGATGTAATAGCACAATAGAAATATATGGGCTAACAAATGCAGCCTGTATGGTTTAATGGCTTAGAAGTTAGGCTCCTGGCCGGGCGTGGTGGCTCACGCCTGTAATCCCAGCACTTTGGGAGGCCGAGGCAGGCGGTTCACCTGAGGTTGGGAGTTCGAGACCAGCCTGACCAACAGGGAGAAACCCCGTCTCTGCTGAAAATACAAAATTAGCTGGACGTGGTGGCACATGCCTGTAATCCCAGCTACTCGGGAGGCTGAGGTAGGAGAATCACTTGAACCCGGGAGGCGGAGGTTGCGGTGAGCCGAGATCCCGCCATTGCACCCCAGTCTGGGCAACAAGAGCAAAACTCCATCGCAAAAAAAAAAAAAAAAAAAATGCTCCTGAGTCAGCCTGAATTCATTTTCCAATCTCACTCCTTATTGGCTATAATCACCTTGGACAAGTTATTTAATTTTTCTTAATCTCAGATTCTTCATATGTAGATGGGGATAATAATAGTTACCTCAAAGGACTGTTGTAAGCATTAAATGAATTAATAGGCCAGGCATGGTGGTGTGCACCTGTATTCCTAGCTACTTCGGAGGCTGAGGTGGGAGCATCGCTTGAGCCCAGGAGTTGGAGGCTGCAGTGAGCTCTGATTGCACCACTACGCTCCAGCCTGGGTGACAGAGGTAGACCCTGTCTCTAAAAAAGTAAAAATTAAAATAATAATACATAGAAATCATGTAGCAGAGTCCTCAAAATGCAGCAAGTATATTTTCCATAAACAGAGTGGTAAGTATTGTGATTGTCAGCACCAGGTGTGGACTCATAGGGGTAGGGTGTAGGACTCAACCTGGGGTGGAAGAAGATTTGCAAGGTTTGTCTCAGCCTCTAAGACTTGTTTGTATAATAGAAAAACTCAAGAGCAACGACTCCAATCCAAGCTCTGGTCTCATTCTGGTGTTCCTGTGTGGCTGAATTCCTGAATCCCATGTCTGAAGGTGTCCCTGCTGGGCAGGCAAGGGAGCTCAGTGGGGCCCTCTAGTGATGACT
The DNA here is from genome assembly GCF_029289425.2 of Pan paniscus. Classification (NCBI taxonomy): domain Eukaryota; kingdom Metazoa; phylum Chordata; class Mammalia; order Primates; family Hominidae; genus Pan; species Pan paniscus. The sequence goes on along the minus strand of NC_073264.2, from coordinate 35,166,712 downwards.
TCCTCCCATGCTCTGAGGCACAGCCTTGCTCAGAGGCCTCCCAAGGGTTCCCACATCCTTGGGGATTTTCTATTAGTGAGGAGCAGAACACAGCTAGCAAACAGGAGAGCAGCCCTGCTGGCACCGTGGCTCCCTCTGTGGTGGCTTTGAGGTCATTCATGCAAAAGGCACTTGGAAACCCAGATCAGCTGTGAAGGAGCATTTCAGGTGAAAAAACAAAAATGCTTCTTAGTGGTTGACTTAGGGTTCTGAATCTATAGATACTAGATTTGGAAACTTTATCCAAATGGAGCAATTACCAGAGTGTCCGTTTCCTAGGGAGCATTCACTTTTCATCCAAGGAGTAGAACAGCAGCCTTGTTTCCTGCTGTTGCTGTAGGACAATGGAGTCCCAGGATTCAGTGTCCTGATGCTGTCTGGGAGGCTGTGGATGTAAAAAGGAACCAATGTTCTGCTCCATGAGCAGAGAGCAGATGAGAAGCAGAGCATTTGTTCCTTGCCCATCTCAACCTAATGAGGACACGGAGAGATTCTGATTGCTTTTCCATAATTATGTAGGCCTGTCAGAACCACAGCAGCTGGACAGACTTGATCCCTAACTGTGAGGGTGGAGAGAGTCACTTTCTACTTGGTTCCCAGCTTTGGCCTCATTCTTCTCCCCACAGCTGCAGTCACTTGACTACCTGCTTTCATGACCTCCTGTCTGGTTCTTCCTTCTTTATTTCATTTTGAATATAGCAATGTAAAGATAGCTTATATGCTATCTCCAATAAAGGATACAGATATTGCAAAAATAGCATACAGAAAGGCCTAATGGAAACTGGAGCTACAAATGATAGTAAACCATCAGGTGCACAGGTTCTGGAGGTGGGGAGACTAGATTTCACTTCTATACCTCTCTGTTTATACCTGTATGAACTGGGAAGTTTCTGTTGTCTTAAGTTTGATGTCCCATCTGTGAAATGGAGAGTGTAATTGTACTAGTCAGAGTTCTTTGTTGCAAGCAATGGAAACCAACTCTGATTTAAGTTAAAAATAAGGAGCAGGAGGAGAACTAACAAAAAGACATTGAGATAGCTATTTCGCAGATTTGTTGTAAGGATGAAATTAGATAAAAATCATTCAGCACAATATGTGGCATGTCGACAGTGTTAGATATGTTAGCTATTATTGCATCATCATCATTTATTATGATGATGAGCTCTGTCCTAACTTTTTTACCTGTAGCTTTGGCTCGATAGAAAGTCAATGCTGGTGTTGATACTATACAGTCTTTTGATTTTTGAGAATGGGTTTCCAAAACATATGGTCGGCGAGCAGTCTCTGGTCCAACCAGCTATTGTCAAAAGGCATAGGGTCACATGGCATAAACCTGGACTATAGCTTTTTTTAAAACAAAAATTTAAAATATATATATTTAGGGGGCACAAGTGCAGATTTCTTAACATGCTTGTCTTGTGGAGCGGTGAGGTCGGGGCTCTTAGTGAACCCAACATCTGAATAGTGAAAGTTGAACCCAACAGGTAATTTTTCAACTTTCACCCCCCTCCTACCCACCCGCCTTTTGGAGTCTCCGATGTCTATTATTCCATTCTGTACATCCATGTATACTCATTACTTAGCTTACACTTATATGTGAGGACATGTAATATTTGTTGACTTTCTGCTCCTGAGTTATTTCATTGAGAATAATGGCCTCCAGCTCCACCCATGTTGCTGCAAAAGGCATGATTTTATTTATTTTTTTATGGCTGAGAAGTATTCCATGGCATATGTGTGATTGATGGACACTTAGGTTGATTCCATGTCTTTGCTATTGTGAATAGTGCTCACAATATTGTGAACATGATAAACATGCGAGCACAGGTACCTTTTTGATATGGTTTCTTTCCCTTTGGGTAGATACCCAGTAGTAGGATTGCTGGATGGAATGGTAGTTCTATTTTTAGTTCTTTGAGAAATCACCATACTGCTTTCCAATAAGGGTTGTACTAATTTGTATTCCCACCAACAGTGTATAACTGTTCCCTTTTCTTCGCCTTGTTGCCAACATCTGTTGTTTTTAGACTTTTTAATACTAGTCATTCTGACTGGTATGAGATAGTATCTCACTGTGGTTTTAGTTTGTATTTCTCTGATTAGTGATATTCAGCATTTTTTCACATGCTTGTTAGGCTTCTAGCCTCTTAAGTCAGCTGGGGCTGTAGACAGGGTGAAATTCTCTGAGAAAGGCAAGCAAAACTAAGTCTAATTTACCTAAATACTTGCTTGCTTTGTAGGACCATTTCCAATATCATGTAAGAGGCATGTAAAGGTTCTAGATCAGTAGTCAACATCAACTCACTTCTATTGCCTTTAATAACTAGGCACTTGGCTGAATCAATTGAATGTTTACTGAGCACCTACTATGTTGGAGACAGGCATTGTTTTGTATACCCAGTGCAAAAGGGACTTCTAGGAAACCCAGGTCAGCTGTGAAGCAGGGTTTCGGGTAAAAAACAAAAATCCTTAGTGATTGACTTAGGGTTCTGAGTTTCCAATTTATACTAAATTTAGAAACTTTATCCAAAAGGAGCAATTACCAAAGCGTCAGTTTCCTAGGGAGTATTCACTTTTCATCTGAGGAGTAGAACAGCATCCTAGTTGCCTGCTGTTCCCTGTAGGATGATCGAGTCCCTACATTGATACCCCATCAAAAACTGGGTATACAGAAAACAATGCCTGTGTTCAATGCACTTACTGTTTCACAGAGGAGGCAAGGGATAGATGAATAATAATAACCCCATGTTTTGAATGTCGCAGTAGAAACACAAAGGGCATAGAGAAGAGAATGGAATTAATTATGCCAAGAAGAGCAGTGGAGGGAGAGATAACTGGGGACAGTCTCATGGAAAAGTTGACATTTGATTTGGGTGTTTGAAATGAGTAGGAGTTTGCTAGGCTGGCAAATGGAAAATGGTATGAACAAGAGTGCAAAGACCTTCAAATCCAAGCTATTTGGTTTATGTTTTACTGTCTTGAAGTTTACAAAGTAGGAGAATGACGTGATCAGATTGGGTTTCTGGTGGCAGTGTGGAGGATGCTTTGGAAGGGGACTGCCAGAGCCAGAGAGACCAATTAAGAAACTGTTACAGGAGTTTAAGAGATGGTGAGGACTTGAACGGAGACAGTGGAGGAGGGGGATGGATCTGAAGTCGTAGGGCTGGGACCAATTAAGCACAAATAGTGAGGAATGGTGGGGAGTTGGGGCTATTTTGAGAATTCTTATTTGCCTACTTGGATGAATGGAGGTGCTATTGTCTGATGAAGGACTCGAAGAAGACAGAGCTTGTTTTGAAGGGAGGAGGCTGAGTTCCATTTTGACATGTTGCATTCATTGTACTGGTGGAACATCTTAGATGAGAAGTCTGTGGGCAGATAGAGTTCTGGATGTCAGGAAAGAAGCTGGAGGCTGCTTGGGAAAGGCTCATACCTGGAACTAGCCCATAAGTAGAAAGAGGACCTGCCTTGGACCTGAGCCCCTGAGTTTCTTTCTGCCTGGGGCCCTGGCTTGTTGTGGCTGGATACCCACCCAGGGCCTGGAGTTCTTCCCTGAGCTTCCCCATGGCGGCTGCCTCCTTGCTGGCCTAGTCCCGTCCTCAGTGATGGCTGCATGCTGCTCCTTGGCTTTCCGAATGTTGTACCACGGCATGTGCTCCATCCACCTGCAAAAAAGCCAGGCACCAAATGTTGGGCCTTCCGGTTGCTGAAGGTCATCCTGGCCTGGGTTGCCTCAGTCTGTGGAGATGCCTGTGGAAGCTTTGATCCGCCTGTGCTGAGAACTCCCTCTCATCTCCTGTGGGAGATCTCAACCCGAACCTATAAGCCAGTCTTTGTAGCTGACGTTCATCTTGTCCTGTCCTGAGATAACTGGAAAGTTTTGTTAACTTCAAATAAATAAATCTGTGAAAATGTTCAGAGGTCCAGTATTTGGGCAGGTTGGGAATGTGCTGCAGCCATTTAAAGAAAAGATGACCTTCAGATTAGCAACTTCTCCCAGCTTCCAGAGGCAAACACAAGTGGGAAGTCTCAATAAATCAAATATGAAGGTGTTGCCCCCAAGTGGCATGGAGGAGATGAGATTCCAACTCTCATTTTCTATTAATGGACCTTTGAAGCCTTTATGGAGTTAGTGTTTTTGTTTTTTGTTTTTTTGCTTTTTTTTTTTTTTGAGATGGAGTCTTGCTCAGGCACCCAGGCTGGAGTGCAGTGGTGTGATCTCGGCTGACCGCCACCTCTGAATTCCTGGTTCAAGCGATTCCTCTGCCTCAGCCTTCTGAGTAGCTGGGATTACAGGTGCATGACACCACGCCTGGCTAATTTTTTGTATTTTTAGTAGAGATGAGGTTTCACCATGTTGGTCAGGCTGGTCTTGAACTCCTGACTTCAGGTGATCCACCTGCCTCAGCCTCCCAAAGTGCTGGGAAAACAGGCAGAAGTTAGCATTTTTTAGTAATGACATCAATGAAAGTATTTGATTTGTAAATTGGGGGACACATAGCTACAATTACTTTGGATTTGGCAGTTATTCCCATCAGCACTGTTTGTTACCCCCACCTCTGCCACCAGCATATATACTTATGTCCTGTCTCACAACCCAACCCCTCACCCCCACCACTCAGTATTTTTTTTTTCTTCTTTTTTCTTTTTTTTAAGCACAGAGCCGAGTCTGGAGGGGGTTGGCCCAGCTTTCATCTTTATCCATCATGGACACACTTGGGCCACCTTTACCTTTCCTCCTCACATGATTACGTGCTTCTGAGCAGTGTCCTTAGACCTTTTTTCCTTGCCCTCTCAGGCATTTAACTCATTTTTGGAAGATAGAGCACTGAACCAGGAGACAAGAGTTGCATTCTAGTCCTAGTTCAGCCACAGTGAAGTTGGGTCACCTTGGGCAAGTCTTTTGACTTCCTGGGCCCGGCTTTCCTTATCCACACAGTAAGGAAGGTAAGTTGAAACACCTGGGCAACTTATTTCACCTCTCAATTAGATAAGTCACCCTGTGCACTTCAACCATCCTCCCACATTCCCTCTCCACTTCTGAGGGAAACCCACTGCTTGACCGCAGCTCCTGCCGCCCAGGTGGCCGTGTCTCCTGCTGTGTGAGGAGACCTTCCCTTCCTCTCCTCCTCCCTTCACCGAACTGGCCCAGGGAAGGGGTTTGTGATCCAAGAGCAGTCATTTCATAAGCTGGTTCTGTGGTCAGGCTTAAAGAAGATAAACTGGATGCATCCTTTTTGATGGGGGATGGGGGAAGGCAGGGATTTGAAATAAGGAATCCCAAAGAAATTTTTCGGTTAACAGTAGGGATAGAAGAGATTCTATATCACATAAGGCTCAGACGAACTTCTTTTCTCTTCTTGCACATTCTTCAAGATTTAACGCTCTATCTGTAGAATAATCTTGCTTTACCCAAACACAGAATTATGACTAGGCTATGGGAATGGAAAGATGAAGCTCCCCTACCTGAGTTTCTAATACTGAGTAGGAGACACAGACAGGTAACCCACCTGCAGCCCCTTCCCAACTTGGAACCATCTTCCTCAAATAGATTACAGGAAAAGGGAGTTAGTTTCCTATCTGTTCCTGAGTTGTCTGCACTACAGCTGTCTTCTATATGGCATGCTCAGGGAAATCTGAGTTAAAATCCCAGGGCTGCCACTTATTAGCTAGATGATATTGAGCAAATTCCTTAACCTGTTTATATCCCAGTTACCGTGTCTGAAAAGGGGGGATAATTATTGTTTCGATATTACAGTTGGTTGTGAGAATTGCAAAAGCATTGTTTTCTGTTTGGTTGTTTTTGGGTTTTGTTTCTGCTCTGCTGTTCAACTCCTGAGTTGTAAATGTGGATGCATACCTGAGGGAAAGATTATTCTTCCTCATGTCTGTACTGTTTCAGTGTGTGTTTTGCAATTGGTAGCTAATCAAATGATTTTGGGATGGGAACCCAGAAACAGTGGGAAAGGGAGTCTGCCCACACTCTCACAGCATGTTTATGACAGAAACACAGAATTTGCTTTCTTTAGCTCTTGGCCTACTTTCTTATTCTTTAAGTTGCATTGCTTCTCTGTGCACATATGTGTGTGCACACACACCCATACAGGTATGTGTACATGCATGTGTATTATTGTGTGACTGTGTGTGCACGTTGATTTCAACTTCTACAAAATAGCCACCAACTGATAATTCTACTATAGCTCAATGGAAGAGAAACATCCCAAAAGTTGGATGGAGAGCTTCCAGGGAGGAAGGCAGGCTCAGATACAATACATTTCTGGCCCTGTCAGCTTCTAGTGCTTTCTGTTTTGAGGGGAAAAAAATGCAAATAAATAATAAATACAATTCACATTAACCTGAGAATTACCTTACTGTGTTTTTTGAAAGGAAAAAAAATAGAGAGTTGAGCTAGCAGATCTATTTCGAGATGATTTAACAGGTGAGAGGGAGTTAGCTGCAATTGTTTTATGTCTCAGTCTATTAGGTACTGTACAATGCGACAGATCTATTCTAATTTATACAGTTGTTCAGCAAAACTTTTGTGGGTTTTTAAATTGACTGTAATGTTTAGCAATTGGAATATAAATTTATTCAAGCCTCTTATTTGGTCGCCTCAATGGTGCATTACAAAGTATTTTATAGTGTCTGATCTGCTTAAGTTTTACAACCAGCTTCCATTGTTCTGCACTTTTTACAGCTAGTGCTGAGAGCAGGGCTGGGTGCCCCTGCCTCCTGTTGGCCCCTAGGGCTGCTCCCAGGGACTGGGGACTGATTCACCAGGTGAACCCAGGATGTAAACAGCACCCACCCCCTGCCCCAACTCCTTTTTAAATGCCCTCCTTTCCCTGGCTTCCTGCCAAGTGTGTATAGTGTGAGATTCTGTTTTGACCTAACCCAACCCCAGTTGGGAATTTGCCTGCCTGGTCCTAGCTATGATGATTAATACTAAATTCTCAAGCTGCTTCTTGCCATGGTTTTTTCCCTTGTTACCAACCTTCTTGAAGTAATGGAATATTACAGTCAGTCTTCATGTTCTCATGAGCCGCTTTTTCCATCGTCTTTTGGCTTCAACCATTACCCACTTATACAAACTACTTTCTCAAAGATCTATAATGACCTCTGGTTGTCAAATTTAAGTGCCTATGTTTTCTGGGTGTCTGCAGTGGTTGACATTGAACACACACTTCTTTCTCGATACCATTTCTCTCCTGATCAGCCTGACATAGCTGATATGCCTACTTTCATTCATTCTTCTCTAAACTCTTGGTCTTCCCATGCCATCTGGGAACAGCCCAGGCCTCCTCATCTTACATGGTGCATGCACAGATCACATCTCTGCAGCCTTCCCCGTGCATTGCATTTCCACTCACCTCCTCCTCTGAACTCCCCCGTGTGTACATTTTTAATGCTATTTATCACATTTTACTTTATACTAATTGTCATAGCTGGGTCCTTCTTCCCCCATGACTGTAAGTTCCTTGATACGGGCAGATATGGTGACTGATACAGTTTTGAAATCCCCATGCCGCCTGGCACACCACAGAGGTTCAATTAGTTTACCCACTTTCAAACATTGGTTTTTGAGAAGGAAAGGCAAGAGTGGTGTGAGACGAGGCTGGAGAGGTAGCACAGGGCCAGATAAAGATGACAAGTTTAGGAGTCTTTGAGGATTCTGGATTTTACCCAAAGAACTATATTAGCGCAGGATTTTAAATGTGGGATATGACATGGGTAAAACCAACATTTAGAAATATTTCTCTGCTGGAATGGAGAGGGGCAGGCAAAAGATGATGGTAGCTTAGATTGATGGTGGGGGACAGTGGGAAGAAAAAAAGGAAAAGAGATCTGAAGAAAAATCTAGTAGATAGAGTGGACAGGAATCACAATTGATTTGATGTGAGGAATAAAATAAATGCAAATATTAAGAGCGTTTGCCAAATTTGACTTAAATACCTGGCTGCATGGGGATGCAAATTTCACAGTGAGAGACTGCTGAAGAGCTGGGTTCACTGTGTGTGCAGCAGGAGGAGGTGCAGGAAGTGAGGAGGTAATTTAGTTTGGTTCATATCGAGCTTGAGGTGCCTACGAGACATTCAGGGGTGATATCCAGGAACGTGGGTTTGGAGATGGGGCTGGATCTGTAGGAATAGACAAAAGCACCTAAGAAGGGGGTAGAATAAGAAAAGAAGAGGGCCTGAGACAGAGCCTGGAAGATTCCAGCATCAATAGGCTAGGGCAAGATGGCAGAGTCAGCCCCAGACACTGAGGAATAGTTTGGTGTTCCTGGGCCTGAGGGACAGCAGTGTTCTCAGAAGGTCACCTGTGGCAAAGCTGCCAAGAGGTCAAGTAAGAAGAGAACTGAAGAGCTTAGACTGGAGGTAGCGTGGCCATGTGAGGCACTGTGAGGGCAGGCAGACGGAATGACATTGGAATGAGCTAAGAAGTGGGTAGACAGGAGGAAACGGGACTGGCTTGCAGGGAGCTCTGCTGAGAAGTTTCATTGCAAAGTGAGGAGAGATAGAGGCTGTAGCTCAAGGCATCTGTGGGGAGTGGGAGAGGTTAGGGTTTGTTTACTTGTTTTTGCTTTTAAGATAGAAGAGACTAGAACATGTTTAAATGTGAGAATGGAAGGAGGCAAGGAAGAGGGAGAAGGTAAAGACTCAGGAGCCAGACATGACAAATGATGACTAAAAGCGTCAAGTTCCCAAGAAGGTGGGAAGATGGAGCCTCCAGGCTGCAGATGGAAGAACTGGCCTTTGTCTGATGAGGAGGGAAATGTCTTCATTTACAACAAGAAAGAGGAGATGATGAGTACAGTGCAGGGGCTTTGTGACAACAGGAAGGCAAGACAGCATTTGGAGAGGCTTTAATGTCTGTGATATCAATGTGGAGCTAAAACTCTATTACTATTAATAATGAATTATCATAACGAAGCAGCTACCAGTAGCGACTGTTGACTATGCTAAGAATTTGTATTTAATAATTTAAGCCTCACAACAAACTTATTGGGTAGGTTTTATTTATACACGAGGAAACTGGGGTTCATAGAGGTTAAATAATTTGGCCCAAAAAGTGACAGTTGGTAAGAAATAGACCCGGGAATGAACCCTATGCCCATTCCAAACTCCCTGTTATTGCTATTACTGTGGCTATTGTCTGGCTATTGCTGTTACATAGACAATAAGGGCCAACTCTTTACTTTTTTAAACTCACTGTGTGCTTCGTGCTATTGGGAAAGTTTGTAGTATACTGGAGAAGGCTTTCCTCGTCAATCTTAAGGTTAATTGAACTGTGTGCGGCTTATAATTCTAAGAATACTGGAAATGGATGGAGACAATCAGAAGAGTCCTCCCCCACATTGTGTTCCGAAATGCAGTGATTAGGTGTCATATTCTAGCATTAAAAATTTTTATCTGCTCCTTGTCTGCACAGGAGGGCAGCAGATATTTACCAGCACTGGAATAGTTAATGAAGCATGCAGCATTAGGTCTCTTTCTCATAACGGGCTTTGGGATTTTTGCTGTGATTGTTCAATGTACACTCTGCCCTCTAGTGGCCAAGATCTCCCTCGACCCGAGGGGTATCCATGAAACCCCACGCAGGGCCGTGGAAGGGGAGTTTCCTTGCACTTCACAATCGCTCTGTCCAAAGGATTTTCTTATGTGCATTTCTGTATTATTTTCATTCATTAGTTTCTCTCTCCATCTTCTACAGTAATGTATGGTCAATTGGAAAACCCAGCTGACCCAAACTCCAGTGCCATTTCATAGCCATACAGCCTTGCATGCAGTCGTTATCACTGTGAGCCGGATCCCGTGGATCTGAATATGGGCTTTGGAGGCAGAAAGACCTGGACTCCAGGCCCAGAGTAGCCCACCTTTGTACACGGACAGTTTCTTCCCCTGGGAAAAGGGGGATAACATTACCTGCCTGGGGATTAAATGGGCAAGTGTGTGTAAATGGCCTGGCACCTCACGATTGTCCAACAGATGTTGGTTCTCATGTTTCTTTGGCTTAACTCCCTGATTTCTGGGAAGATCTTTGAAGAGTAAGTGAGAATCGTCTCTGATGACAGTGTTGCATTTAGCCGGTGTTGCATTGTAATGGTCTGATTATTGTTCATGTGCCGCATTGGACAATAAGCTTTGGTGAAGATAGGGGTCTTGTTGGTATCCCCACACCCAACACATAAGCCATTCAATAAATCTTTGCTGAATGAATAAAAATGAAATGTGTCCTAACACAAAGAAATGAAAAATGTTTGAGATGATGGATATGCTAATTGCCCTGATCTGATCACTGTACATTGTATCAAAACACCACTGTGTACCCCATAAATATGTACAATTATTATGAATCAATAGAAAAAAACTAGCTCGGCGCAGTGGCTCACGCCTTTAATCTCAGCACTTTGGGAGGCCTAGGCTGGCGGTTCGCTTGAGCTCAGGAGTTTGAGACTAGCCTAGGCAACATGGCAAAACTGTATCTCTACCAAAAATACAAAAATTAGCCGGTCACGGTGGCGCATACCTGTGGTTCCAGCTACTTGTGCGGCTGAGGTGGGAGGGTCACCTTAGCCTGGAGGACTGAGGCTGCAGTGAGCCATGACTGCACCACTGCACTTCAGCCTGGGTGACAAAGCGAGACCCCGACTCAAAAAAAAGAGAAAAGCAAAGCAAAGAAAGAAACCCTGAACATATGGCTCCCAAATTCGAGCATCTCAAGTCATTTCCTAGGCACACTCAATTTTAAGACCTGCTCTAGAGGTTTGACCTCTAGGAGTCAAGCTATGGATAGAATTTAATTTGGGACTTACCTTTGTTCTCTATAATCTGCTTCATATCTGGTGACTTTTGACCTCAGCTGGGAAACAGAGCTCATGACTTCCTGCCAGATTCTTTGTCAAAAGAGCTAGCACGTGTGTTTATGAAATGGAGTCTGACTTAATGCGGAAGCTTTCTTTAAAGGTCTTGACCATAGTTTAGGGTTAAGGGATTTATTACAGAAGAAACAATTAGCATCTTACTAACTGACTGTAGGCTTGAAGTCTTTTCAAATAAACAGTTTTCTTAAAAATGTTATTTATCTTTTACTTAAAAATGGCCCCTTTAGTCTCTGTATGCTTCTCTTCTTGAAACTGTGTCTCTAGGGTTTCCAAATGAGCTCATTACTTGATCTGGCTTGCTGCAGTTTCAGGAAGGCAGCTCCTATAATGTTCCTGATTATTTGTTCTGACCTTCTTCAGACATCAGTTACACAAATGCAGGAAAAAAGCCCAGGCTTTACTCTAGCTCGAGTTGCCAGTATGCTTCTATGGAATTTGATCCCCCCAAAAAACTACTTATGAGACCCAAATCTGGGGGCAGATACATTTCCATAGCTCTTGCCTCAAGTGACTATTTTCTCAGTTTTATTGAGGTATAATTGACTAATTGTATATATTTGTAGTGTACAACATAATGTTTTAATATATGTATACATTGTGAAATATTGCCACAGTCAAGCTTATTAACATATCTATCATCTCACATAGTATTTTTTGGGGTGAGAACATTTAAGATCTGTTAGCAATTTTCAAGTGTTTAATATACTTATTAAATATATAATCTGAATAACTAATCTGGAGATTATTGGACAGCATGGTGACTGTACAATAGTAATTCATCCTGTCTACCTGAAACTTTGTACTTTTTGAGCAAATCACCCCATTCCTCCTCAAGTGAGTATTTTAATGTTTAAGTTTCAGAAACTTTAGGGAAAAAATTCTTTACTCTCTCACAAATTAAAATCAAAGAACCCAGTCTGGTTACATTTAAGTGAGCCAGGAGGGCAAAGTTGGGGAATATTATGCCTGGGGCTACTTGCTTCCAGATCAACAGAGTTTAACAGCAACAACAATACTTACTGAGCATTTATTACATGGCAGCTGTTGTGCTGATTACATCACAGGCCATAGATCCAATATGATCCTCACAATAGTAACTGTGACACAGTGCAACGCTTATTACCCCCATCTTATCAGCTGAGGCATATAGCACATAAGCGAGAAGCTGAGGCGTATAGCACATAAGCAACTTGACAGGGATCATGTGGTCAGTAAGTAATAGCACTAGGATTCAAACCCAGGCCCATCTGATCCACATTCATAAAAACTGGGCTATCCTGGAGGACAACTACTTTTTTCACTGATAGTCTGGAAAGACATTGTTGCTATGCCAGCTCTATAGCTCGGGTGTCCCTGGAGCTGCTGCTTCAGGAATGTGGTCTTTATGTCACAATCAGTACCTCCTCTTAGTTGCCTGTGTTAGGTCTAGATTCCTCCCCACCCAAGGTCGGATTCATCCTTGATGTGGAGATTTGGTTTTCTATTATGGAAATTCAGCTGGTTTGGAGATTTGGTTTTCTATTATGGAAATTCAGCTGGTTTGGAGATTTGGTTTTCTCTTACAGAAATTCAACTGGTTTGTATCTTTTGGTGGCCCTGCTGTGTTCCTTTCCCTTTCTATTTCCTTCTCTTTGAAAGTGTTCTCTTTCAATCTTGTGGGGGTGATTTGGCACCGTTTATGTTTTAGTGCAAAGGGCTTCTCCTTTCAGAAAACCTCTATATCATGGACTGAGGAGAGTGTTGGAGGCAGGCCCAGGGAGGGATGGCAGAAGGCCTGGGGGATGGGTGAAAATGAACACTATCCAGCAAAGCAGGAGGCAGGCAGCAAAAGAGCTGGAAGTACCAGGGCGAGGGGCGGGGAAGGGGCAGGTGTGTGGAAAAGGGCCAGGAGTGAGTGTGGAGACAAAATCATCTTTTATAAAAACCCTGCTGCTTACCTTAACCTCAAACCTTTTTCTTATTGAAAAGGTAGTGTTGAGAAGTTAAGTCCTTCCTTGCAGGAGTGTGGGGAAAGGTCAAGAAGCTTGCTGCTTTGGCCTGCAGGCACTTGGTTAAGCCACAGAGGGGAAGAGATAAGCAGTTGGTTTTTCTCTGAAACAAGAGGAGGTATCAATTTGACAGTCGGCACCACAAGTGCTTACAACCCCTTGGGGGCGGAACCGCCTCTCTGATCTCCCTTAGGGCAAAAACTACTCCTGCTTGGGATGCTTTCAATAAAAACATCTTCTTGCATGACTCACCTTCTCTGGGGATAATTTCACATTATCCGTGGGGATTTTGAGTTGTTTGTGAGATCTCTATATTATACCTGCTTACTGTTTTCCCTGAGAGAAAGCAGTAGAAGGCATAAGAAGGCCAGGGTAGGGAGGTAAAAATCTTCCCATGAACCCTGTTTCTAAGCTTCAGAGCAATAATGACCAAATCTGGATACAATACCAATCGGGGAAGGAGACTTGTTCCTGGAAGGCTTCTCTCCACGAGAGCAGAAAATTCTGTACAACGAAACCAACATCAGTAAAACAAACCATACAAAAGAATATGGAGAGAGATGCTGTGATAGGCAGAATTCCAGTCCCAATAACCATATCCATGTATTAGCCTTTGCCCTTAAGCGTGGCCACACCTGTAATTTGCTTCTAACCAATGGAATATGGCAAAGGTGATGGGCTATTACTCTCATGACTCTGTTATATGGCAAAGGTCTGTAATTTTGCACAATTTAGCTTATTAGTCAGTTGACGTGAATCAAAAGGAGCTATCCCAGGTAGGCCTGACCTACTCAGGTGAATTTTTAAAAAGAGAGTCTGGCGGTCAAAGACAAAAGAAGTCAGAGATTCTTCTGCTGTGTTTGAAAAAACAAACTTCCGTATTATGAATAGCACCACATGGCAAAAAATTGTGGTGGCCTCTAGGAGTTGAGGTCCTCAGCCCTATAACCACATGGAACTCAATTCTGCCGATAGCCAGTGAGCTTGGTAGAAGACCCCATACCTCAGACAAGATGGCAGCCCTGGGCCGGGCGTGGTGGCTCATGCCTATAATCCCAGCACTTTGGGAGGCTGAGGCAGGCAGATCACCTGGGGTCAGGAGTTTGAGACCATCCTGGTCAACATGGCAAAACCCTGTCTCTACTAAAGATACAAAAATTAGCCAGGCATGGTGTCACGTGCCTGCCATCACAGCTACTTGGGAGGCTGAGGAGGAGAATTGATTGAACTCGGGAGGTGGAGGTTGCAGTGAGCCAAGATTATGCCACTGCACTCCAGCCTGGGTGACAGAGGGAGACTCCATCTCAAAAAAACAGAAAAACAAAACAAAACGAAAAGGGATCACAGCCCTGGCTAGCACAGCGATTTCAACCTGGTAAGACCCTGGGCAAAGGACCCAGCTAACCTGCATTTGGTCTCCTGACATGTGGAAGCTGTGAGATGATAAATCTGTATTATTTTAAGCTGCTGTTTGTGGTCATTTGTTAGGCAGCAGTCAAAACGAATACAGATTCTGTGTTTTTCAAATGAAAACTCAATGGTTTTCAAGATGACATCTACTTCAAGACTTTATTGTCACTAAGCTAAATTGGAGCCACAATTATCCCCTTTTTCAATCACTACCTGCCATGACTCTTTGGAAACCACCTTTTTGGAAGCTCTGTGGTTAAGGGCTTCCTGTCAGCTTACTTCTGGGGGCCTGTTGGAAGATAAATAAAGAGATGCTTCTGGTCTTGTTTTGTGGAATTACGTTATGCAAATTCCTGTGTACATTGGGCAAAAACCCTCTTTTAGGCTTAGGAGGTGTCCCTGCAGTGGTGTTGGTGAGGGAGAACCCACAGGAAGGCATTCCTGGGAAGTCTGGCTCACTCCAGCATGTAAATCATCCAGCAATATGCAAATGACTTCTCAGGCCTACGGTCCTTTCCTCCGTGATCTTCCTAGGCTCTGCCTGGGAGTTGAAAAGCTTCTACATTTGGCTGTGTTTTAGCTCATTCTTGTTGTGAGCATCTTCAAGTGCCTGGAAAACGTGGTTTTGTAGTTAAAACTGTAGAAGTGAGACGCATAAAGGACATTGGGAGTGCCAAGACCTGGCGCCAAGCTGGCTGCGTGTGTCACTGCAGCCCAGGGCTGTACTGTAGTCAATTACAGTCCAGCTCTTGCCAGGAAATAGGGCACTCTCACTTTACTCACCTTGGCATGAGCAGCGCAGTACCACCTGTTGTGGTGTTTGCTGAATGAATGAAACCTTTTATTTTATGGAACAAATGAAGGCCAGTAGAGATTCAAACTCCTGCCCAAGGCCACATAACTTGCTAGTGGCAGAGCTGGTTCTGCAGCACCAGCTTTCTGAATTGCTGTGTCTTTCTGCTTCCACCTCCCAGCCATGGCACAGGCCTGGTGTCCCCCTGAAGAGGTGGAGGCAGAAAGAGGACTGTGCCTTTTGTCCAAGGACATCACTAAGTGAGAAGCAGCATCCCAATTCCAGTTGAGGCCCTGCCTCCACGTCCACCCGGTCTCCATCAAGCAGCACTTAGCTCCGTTTCTGTGTTGTACATGCTCTTGCTGATGGCCTCCCTGCCCAATTCCCTTCAGTGCCGTTTTCAGCTTCACACTTCATGAATTTTATTTGCAATCGATAAATAAACCTATTATCATCAGGGTTTTGTATTCTCATCATATATCGTCATCTGTCATAAACCATTGCATGCGGGAGTCCGGTTCATTCAGCATATCCCACTCATCATTATTTCTGAGTCAGTGGCTGAGAGACACAAACTGAAAGTGCAATGCCAAGAATTCAGTTTTTACTCAATAACATAAAGTCTAAAGATAAAAATCTTATTTAGATATTATTATTATATTTGAGATTAGTGCCGGGGGAGAAAAAATCTTTTAGCTTGTCAGGCTCTCTGTACTTATTAGAAGTGACAAAGTATTTTGTTTTTCCATTCAAATGTGACGGATCTGATGGAAAAGCGGTTTTTCATTAAGGTGTGTTTTCAGAATGCTTCTGGCCATCTCTAGCAGTTTTGTGGGGGGCATCTGATTTGAGTACAGCTTTGGGTTGGCACATAAGTTGGAGGTCACATTTTTCTGTCGAAGTAGATTTTGGTAGGAGAAGCTAAATAATGCTGTGGTCTAATGGGGAGTCACATTTCCTGGTTTCCGCCACAGTCTTTTTTTGCTTTTAATTTTATATTTGTAATTTGGTGTTCATCTTTTAAAAGTTTCTGTGCATTTTATTTTGTTTATTTATTTATTTTTGAGACAGGGTCTCACTTTGTCACCCAGGCTGGAGTGCAGTGGCGTGATCATAGCTCACTGCAGCTTCGACTTCCCAGGCTCAAGCGATCCTCCCGTCACAGCCTCCCTAGTAGCTGGGACTGTAGTTATGCGCCACCACACTTGGCTGAGATGGTTTGTTTTGTTTGTAGAGATGGGCTTTCGCCATGTTGCTCAGGCTGATCTTGAACTCCTGGGCTCAAGTGATCCACCAACCTCGGCCTCCCAGAATGCTGGGATTACAGGTGTGAGCTACCACGCCCCATTATGTTTTTATTTTTGTGGGTACGTAGTATATATATTTATGTAGTATATATATTGGCCTATAGTTTTCTTTCTTGGATATGTCTTTGTCTAGTTTTGGTATCAGGGTAATACTGGTCTTGTAGAATGATTTGGAAGTATCCCCTCCTCTGTTTTTCAGAATAGTTTGAGTAGGATTGGTATTAGTTCTTCTTTAAATGTTTGGTAGAATTCAGCAGTGAAGCCATCAGGTCCTGGGCTTTTCATTGCTGGGAGACTTTATGTTGTGGCTTTTATCTCATTACTTATTACTGGTCTGTTCAGGTTTCGGGTTTCTTCGTGGTTCAATTTTGGTAGTTTGTTTGCTTCTAGAAATGTATTCATTTTTTTCTAGGTTTTCCAATGTATTGGCATAGCGTTGCTCATCGTAGCATCTAATGAGCCTTTGAACTTCTATAGTCTTGATTATGATATCTTCTTTTTCATTCCTGATTTTAGTTTGCCCTTCTGTCTTTTTTCTTTTTTTCTTTTCTTTTCTTTTCCTTTCCCTTCTATCTTTCTTTCTTTCTTATTATACTGTAAGTTCTAGGGTACATGTGCACAACATGGAAGTTTGTTACATATGTATACATGTGCCATGTTGGGGTGCTGCACCCATTAACTCATCATTTACATTAGGTATATCTCCTAATGCTATCCCTTCCCCCTCCCCCAACCCCATGACAGGCCCTGGTGTGTGATGTTCCCCACGCTGTGTCCAAGTGTTCTTATTGTTCAATTCCCACCTGTGAGTGAGAACACGCAGTGTTTGGTTTTCTGTCCTTGCGATAGTTTGCTCAGAATGATGGTTTCCAGCTTCATCCATGTCCCTACAAAGGACATGAAGTCTTCCTTTTTTATGGCTGCATAGTATTCCATGGTGTATATGTGCCATGTTTTCTTTATTTTTTTTTTTAACTATATATATTTTATTATACTTTAAGTTCTAGGGTACATGTGCACAACATGCAGTTTTGTTACATATGTATACATGTGCCATGTTGGTGTGCTGCACCTATTAGCTCATCATTTACATTAGGTATATCTCCTAATGCTATCCCTCCCCCTCCCCCCCACCCCACAACAGGCCCCAGTGTGTGATGTTCCCCTTCCTGTGTCCAAGTGTTCTCATTGTTCAATTCCCACCTATGAGTGAGAACATGTGGTGTTTGGTTTTTTGTCCTTGCAATAGTTTGCTGAGAATGATGGTTTCCAGCTTCATCCATGTCCCTACAAAGGACATGAACTCTTCTGTTTTTATGGCTGCATAATATTCCATGGTGTATATGTGCCACATTTTCTTAATCCATTCTATCATTGTTGGACATTTGGGTTGGTTCCAAGTCTTTGCTATTGTGAATAGTGCCACAATAAACATATGTGTGCATGTGTCTTTATAGCAGCATGATTTATAATCCTTTGGGTATATAACCAGTAATGGGATGGCTGGGTCAAATGGTATTTCTGGTTCTAGATCCCTGATGAATCGCCACACTGTCTTCCACAATGGTTGAACTAGTTTACAGTCCCACCAACAATGTAAAAGTGTTCCTATTTCTCCACACCCTCTCCAGCACCTGTTGTTTCCTGACTTTTTAATGATCGCCATTCTAACGGGTGTGAGAAGGTATCTCATTGTGGTTTTGATTTGCATTTCTCTGATGGCCAGTGATGATGAGCATTTTTTCATGTGTCTGTTGGCTGCATAAATGTCTTCTTTTGAGAAGTGTCTGTTCATATCCTTTGCCCACTTGTTGATGGGGTTGTTTGTTTTTTTCTTGTAAATTAGTTTGGGTTCTTTGTAGATTCTGGATATTAGCCCTTTGTCAGATGAGTAGATTAGAAAAATGTTCTCCCATTCTGTAGGTTGCCTGTTCACTCTGATGGTAGCTTCTTCTGCTGTGCAGAAGCTCTTTAGTTGAATTAGATCCCATTTGTCAATTTTGGCTTTTGTTGCCTTTGCTTTTGGTGTTTTAGACATGAAGTGCTTGCCCATGCCTATGTCCTGAATGGTATTGCCTAGGTTTTCTTCTAGGGTTTTTATGGTTTTAGGTCTAATATTTAAGTCTTTAAACCATCTTGAATTAACTTTTGTATAAGATGTAAGGAAGGGATCTAGTTTCAGCTTTCTACATATGGCTAGCCAGTTTTCCCAGCACCATTTATTAAATAGGGAATCCTTTCCCCATTGCTTGTTTTTCTCAGGTTTGTCAAAGATCAGATGGTTGTAGATGTGTGGCATTATTTCTGAGGGCTCTGTTCTGTTCCATTGATCTATATCTCTGTTTTGGTACCAGTACCATGCTGTTTGGTTACTGTAGCCTTGTAGTATAGTTCGAAGTCAGGTAGTGTGATGCCTCCAGCTTTGTTCTTTTGGCTTAGGATTGTCTTGGCGATGCGGGCTCTTTTTTGGTTCCATATGAACTTTAAAGTAGTTTTTTCCAATTCTGTGAAGAAAGTCATTGGTAGCTTGATGGGGATGGCATTGAATCTATAAATTACCTTGGGCAGTATGGCCATTTTCATGATATTGATTCTTCCTATCCATGAGCACGGAATGTTCTTCCATTTGTTTGTGTCCTCTTTTATTTCGTTGAGCAGTGGTTTGTAGTTCTCCTTGAAAAGGTCCTTCACATCCCTTGTAAGTTGGATTCCTAGGTATTTTATTCTCTTTGAAGCAATTGTGAATGGGAGTCACTCATGAGTTGGCTCTCTGTCTTTTATTGGTGTATAGGAATGCTTGTGATTTTTGCAAGTTGATTTTGTATCTGAGACTTTGCTGAAGTTGCTTATCAGCTTAAGGAGATTTTGGGCTGAGATGCTGGGGTTGTCTAAATATACAATCATGTCATCTGCAAACAGGGACAATTTGACTTCCTCTTTTCCTAATTGAATACCCTTTATTTCTTTCTCCTGCCTGATTTCCCTGGCCAGAACTTCCAACACTATGTTGAACAGGAGTGATGAGAGAGGGCATCCCTGTCTTGTGCCAGCTTTCAAAGGGAATGCTTCCAGTTTTTTCCCATTCAGTATGATATTGGCTGTGGGTTTGTCATAATAGCTGTTATTATTTTGAGATACGTCCCATCAATACCTAGTTTATTGAGAGTTTTTAGCATGAAGGTTGTTGAATTTCATCAAAGGCCTTTTCTACATCTATTGAGGTAATCATGTGGTTTTTGTCTTTGGTTCTATTTTTATGATGGATTACATTTATTGATTTGCGTATGTTGAACCAGTCTTGAATCCCAGGGATGAAGCCAACTTGATCATGGTGGATAAGGTTTTTGATGTGCTGCTGGATTCGGTTTGCCAGTATTTTACTGAGGATTTTTGCATCAATGTTCATCAGGGATATTGGTCTAAAATTCTCTTTTTTTGTTGTGTCTCTGCCAGGCTTTGGTATCAGGATGATGCTGGCCTCATAAAATGAGTTAGGGAGGATTCCCTCTTTTTCTATTGACTGGAATAGTTTCAGAAGGAATGGTACCAGCTCCTCTTTGTACCACTGGTAGAATTTGGCTGTCAATCTGTCTGGTCCTGGACTTTTTTTGGTTGGTAGGCCATTAATTGTTGCCTCAATTTCAGAGTCTGTTATTGATCTATTCAGAGATTCAGCTTCTTCCTGGTTTAGTCTTGGGAGGGTGTATGTGTCCAGGAATTTATCCATTTCTTCTAGATTTTCTAGTTTATTTGCGTAGAGGTATTTATACTATTCTCTGATTGTAGTTTGTATTTCTGTGGGATCGGTGGTGATAGCCCCTTTATAATTTTTTATTGTGTCTATTTGATTCTTCTCTTTTTTTTTTTCTTTATTAGTCTTGCTAGCAGTCTCTCAATTAAAAAGAAACCAGCTCCTGGATTCATTGCTTTTTTGAAGGCTTTTTTGTGTCTGTATCTCCTTTAGTTCTGCTCTGATCTTAGTTATTTCTTGCCTTCTGCTAGCTTTTGAATGTGTTTGCTCTTGCTTCTGTAGTGCTTTTTTTTTTTTTTTTTTTGAGGCAGGCTGGAGGGCAGTGGCGCGATCTTGGCTCACTGCAAGCTCTGCCTCCCAGGTTCACGCCATTCTCCTGCCTCAGCCTCCCAAGTAGCTGGGACTACAGGTGCCCACCACCACGCCCAGCTAATTTTTTGTATTTTTAGTAGAGATGGGGTTTCACTGTGTTAGCCAGGATGGTCTTGATCTCCTGACCTCGTGATCCACCCACCTTGGCCTCCCAAAGTGCTGGGTTTATAGGCGTGAGCCACCGTGCCCACCCTCTCAAGTTCTTTTAATTGTGATGTTAGGGTGTCAATTTTAGATCTTTCCTGCTTTCTCTTTTGGGCATTTAGTGCTATAAATTTCCCTCTACACACTGCTTTAAATGTGTTTCAGAGATTCTCGTATGTTGTGTCTTTGTTCTCATTGCCTTCATTTTGTTATGTACCCAGTAGTCATTTAGGAGCAAGTTGTTCAGTTTCCATGTAGTTGAGTGGTTTTGAGTGAGTTTCTTAATCTTGAGTTCTAATTTGATTGCACTGTGGTCTGAGAGATAGTTTGTTATAATTTCTGTTCTTTTACATTTGCTGAGGAATGCTTTACTTCCAACTATGTGGTCAATTTTGGAATAAGTGTGATGTGGTGCTGAGAAGAATGTATATTCTGTTGATTTGGGATGGAGAGTTCTGTAGATGTCTATTAGGTCCGCCTGGTGCAGAGCTGAGTTCAAGTCCTGGAAATCCTTGTTAACTTTCTGTCTCGGTGATCTGTCGATCTGTCTCATGTTGACAGTGGGGTGTTAAAGTCTCCCATTATTATTGTGTGGGAGTCTAAGTCTCTTTGTAGGTCTGTAAGGACTTGCTTTATGAATCTGTGTGCTCCTGTATTGGGTGCATATATATTTAGGATAATTAGCTCTTCTTGTTGAATTGATCCCTTTACCATTATGTAATGGCCTTCTTTGTCTCTTTTGATCTTTTTTGGTTTAACATCTGTTTTATCAGAGACTAGGATTGCAACCCCTGCTTTTTTTTGTTTTCCATTTGCTTGGTATATCTTCCTCCATCCCTTTATTTTGAGCCTATGTGTGTCTCTGCACATGAGATGGGTCTCCTGAATATAGCACACTGATGGGTCTTGACTTTTTATCCAATTTGCCAGTCTGTGTCTTTTAATTGGAGCATTTAGCCCATTTACATTTAAGGTTAATATTGTTATGTGTGAATTTGATCCTGTCATTATGATGTTAGTTGGTTATTTTGCTTGTTAGTTGATGCAGTTTCTTCCTAGCATCGATGGTCTTTACAATTTGGCATGTTTTTGCAGTGGCTGGTACTGGTTGTTCCTTTCCATGTTTAGTGCTTCCTTCAGTAGCTCCTGTAAGGCAGGCCTGGTGGTGACAGAATCTCTCAGCATTTGCTTGTCTGTAAAGTATTTTATTTCTCCTTCACTTCTGAAGCTTAGTTTGGCTGGATATGAAGTTCTGCGTTGAAAATTCTTTTCTTTAAGAATATTGAATATTGGCTCCCACTCTCTTCTGGCTTGTAGAGTTGCTGCTGAGAGATCAGCTGTTAGTCTGATGGGCTTCCCTTTGTGAGTAACCCGACCTTTCTCTCTGGCTGCCCTTAACATTTTTTCCTTCATTTCAACCTTGGTAAATCTGACAATTATGTGTCTTGGGGTTGCTCTTCTCGAGGAGTATCTTTGCGGTGTTCTCTGTATTTCCTGAATTTGAATGTTGGCCTGCCTTGCTAGGTTGGGGAAGTTCTCCTGGATAATATCCTGCAGAGTGTTTTCCAACTTGGTTCCATTCTCCCCGTCACTTTCAGGTACACCAATCAGATGTAGATTTGGTCTTCTCACATTGTCCCTTATTTCTTGGAGGTTTTGTTTCTTTCTTTTTACTCTTTTTTCTCTAAACTTCTCTTCTCACTTCATTTCATTTATTTGATCTTCAATCACTGATACCCTTTCTTCCACTTGATCGAATTGGCTACTGAAGCTTGTGCATGTATCATGTAGTTCTCGTGCCATGGTTTTCAGCTCCATCAAGTCATCCAAGGTCTTCTTTATGCTGTTTATTCTAGTTAGCCATTCATCTAATCTTTTTTCAAGGTTTTTAGCTTCTTTGCAATGGGTTCGAACATCCTCCTTTAGCTTGGAGAAGTTTGTTATTACCATTTGTCTGAAGCCTACTTCTGTCAACTCGTCAAAGTCATTCTTCATCCAGCTTTGTTCCCTTGCTGGCAAGGAGCTGCATTCCTTTTGGAGGAGAAGAGGCGCTCTGGTTTTTAGAATTTTCAGCTTTTCTGCTCTGGTTTCTCCCCATCTTTGTAGTTTTACTACCTTTGGTTTTTGATGATGGTGACGTACAGATGGGGTTTTGGTGTGGATGTTCTTTCTGTTTGTTAGTTTTCCTTCTAACAGCCAGGACCCTCAGCTGCAGGTCTTTTGGAGTTTGCTGGAAGTCCACTCCAGACCCTGTTTGCCTGGGTATCAGCAGCGGAGGCTGCAGAACAGCAAATATTACAGAATAACAAATGTTGCTGCCTGATCCTTCCACTGAAAGCTTTACCTCAGAGGGGCACTTGGCTGTATGAGGTGTCAGATGGCCTCTACTGGGAGGTGTCTCCCAGTTAGGCTACTCAGGGGTCAGGGACCCACTTGAGGAGGCAGTCTGTCTGTTCTCAGATCTCAAACTCCGTGCTGGGAGAACCACTACTCTCTTCAAAGCTGTCAGACAGGGAGGTTTAAGTCTGCAGAAGTTTCTGTGCCTTTTGTTCAGCTATGCCCTGCCCCCAGAGGTGGAGTCTACAGAGTCAGTCAGGCCTCCTTGAGCTGCAGTGGGCTCCACCTAGTTGGAGCTTCCCAGCAGCTTTGTTTACCTACTCAAGCCTCAGCAATGGTGGATGCCCCTCCCCCAGCCTCGCTACTGCCTTGCAGTTCTATCTTAGACCGCTGTGCTAGCAGTGAGCGAGGCTCCGTGGGCGTGGGCGTGAGACCCTCCCAGCTAGGGGCGGGATATAATCTCCTGGTGTGCCATTTGCTAACACCATTGGAAAAGCGCAGTATCAGGGTGGGAGTGTCCTGGTTTTCCAGGTACTGTCTGTCATGGCTTCCCTTTGCTAGGAAAGGGAATTCCCTGACCCCTTGCCCTGCCCTGCTTCAGCTCACACTCTGTAGGCTGCACCCACTGTTCAGCAAGCCCCAGTGAAATCAACCCCATACCTCAGTTGGAAATGCAGAAATCACCGATCTTCTGTGTCGCTCATGCTGGGAGCTGTAGACTGGAGCTATTCCTATTCGGCCATCTTGGAATTGCCTCTTCTCTCTTTTTTTCTTAGTTAGTCTGGCTAAAAGTTTGTCAGCTTTATCTTTTCAGAAAACCAACTTTTTGTTTTGTTGATCTGTTGTATTGCATGGTTGTTTTTTTGTTTCAATTTTATGTATTTCTGCTCTAATCTTTATCATTTCTTCTAACTCTGGATTTGATTTGTGCTTGTTTTTCTAGTTCTTTAAGATGTATCATTATGTTGTTTCTTTGAAGTTTTTATACTTTTTTGATGTAGGTGCTTATTGCTATAAACTTTCCACTTAGTACTGCTCTCACTGTACCCATAGGTTTTGGTGACTTGTGTCTCCATTTTCATTTGTTTCAAGAAAGTTTTCAGTTTCCTTCTTAATTTTTTCATTGACCCACTGGTCATTAAGCAGCATATTGTTTAATTTCCACATATTTGTAGAGTTTCCAAAATTCCTTGCTATTTATTTCTCATTATATTCCATTGTGTCAGAGAAGATAGTTAATAGTATTGCAATTTTTTTGAAATTTTAAAGACTTGTTTTGTGGCCTAATATAGGGTCTGTTCTTCAGGATGATCCATCTGCTGAAACAAAGAATGTGTATTCTGCAACTATTGGATGAAGTGTTCTGTAAATATCTATTAGGTCCATTTGGTCTATACTGCAGATTCTGTCTAATGTTTCTTTGTAGATTTTCTGTCTGGATGATCTGTCCAATACTAAAAGTGAGGTGTTGAAGTCTCCAACTATTATTGTTTTGGGGTCTACTTCTCTTTTTACCTTTAATAATATTTGCTTTTTATATCTAAGTGCTGCAGTTTTGGGTGCATATATATTTATAAGTGTTATATCCCTTTGCTGAATTGACCCCTTTGTCATTGTATAATGACCTTTTTGTCTCTTTTTATAGTTTTGTCTTGAAATATATTTTGTCTGATATAAATATAGCTACTCCTGCTTTTTTTGGTTTCTGTTTGCATGGAATATCTTTTTTCATCCCTTTATTTTCAGTCTATGTGTGTCTTTATAGGTGAAGTGTGTTTCATGCAGGCAACAAATTGTTGGGTTTTTTTTTTTTAAATCCATTCAGCTACCCTCTGTCTTTTGATTGGAGAATTTAGTTCATTTACATTCAATGTCATTATTAATAAGAAAGGATTTACTCCTGCCATTTTGTTATTTGCTTTTCTGGGTTATTGTTTGTTTGTTTGTTTTGGTTCTCTCTTCTCCTTTTTTTTCCTTTCTTCTTGTCTTCCTTTTAGTGAAGGTGATTTTCTCTGGTAGTAGTTTTTTTTTTTTTAAGAGACAGAGTTTCACTCTGTTGCCCAGGCTGGAGTGCAGTGGCATAATCATAATTCACTGTAGCCTTGAACTCCTGGGCTCAGGCAATCCTCCCACCCCAGCCTCCTGAGTAGCTAGGACTGTAGATATGTGCCACCATGCCCAGCGAATTAAAAAAAAATTTTTTTTTGTAGCGATGAGATCTCACTTACATTGCCCGGGCTGGTCTTGAATACTTAGCCTCAAATAATCCTCCCACTTTGGCCTCCCAAAGTACTGGGATGAGCCACCATGTCTGACCTTTGGTGGTATGTTTTAATTTCTTGCTTTTTATTTTTTGTGTATCTGTTGTATATTTTTTGATTTGAGGTTATCATGAGGCTTGCAAATAATCTTATAACCCATTTTTTAACTAATAAGAACTTAACACAGGTTGATTAAACAAGCAAAGAGAAAACGAATAAAATTCTGCATTATAACTTCATGCCCCTGCTTTTTAACTTTCCATTGTTTTTATTTATATTTTATTGTATGGTTTGTCTTGAAAACTTGTAGTTACTATTTTTGACAGGTTCATCTTTTAGTCTTTCTGCTCAAGATATGAGTAGTTTATATACAATTACAGTGTTAAAATATTGTGTTTTTTTGTGTACTTACTATTACTGGTGAGATTCTTATGTTCAGATGATTTTTTATTGCTCATTAGTGTCCTTTTCTTTCAGATTGAAGAACTTCCTGTAGCATTTCTTGGAGGACGGATCTAGTGTTGATGAAATCTCTCAATTTTTGCTTGTCTGGGAAAGTCTTTATTATTCCTTCATGTTTGAAGGATATTTTCACTGGATATACTAGTTTTTCTCCTTCCGCACTTTAAATGTATCATGCCACTCTCTTCTGGCTTGTAATGTTTCCAATGAGAAGTCTGCTGCCAGATGTATTGGAGCTCCACTCTGTTATTTCTTTCCTTTATCTTGCTGCTTTTAGGATCCTTTCTTTGATTATTAAATGTCTTGAGGTGGTGTGATTTGGGTTAAATCTGCTTGGTGTTCTGCAACTATCTTGTATTTGAATATTGATATCTTTTTCTAGGTTGGGGTGTTCTCTGTTATTATCTCTTTGAAGAAGTTTTCAACCCTGATTTCCGTATCTCCTCTTTAAGACTGATAATTCTTAGGTTTGCCCTTTTGAGGTTATTGTCTAGATCTAGGCATGCTTCACTGTTTTTTATTCTTTTTTCTTTTGTCTCTTCCGAACGTGTATTTTCAAAAGCCTGTCTTCAAGCTAATTGTTTCTTCTACTTGATCAATTCTGCTGATAAGAGACTCTGATGCTTTCTTTAGTATGTCAGTTGCATTTTTCAGCTCCAGAATTTCTGCTTGATTTTTAAAAATTATTTCAATCTCTTTGTTAAACATATCAGATAGGTTTGAATTCCTTCTCTGTGCTACCTTGAATTTCATTGACTTTCCTCAAAACAGCTATTTTGAATTCTCTGTCTGAAAGGTCACATATCTCTGTCTCTCCAGGATTGGTCCTTGGTGCCTTATTTAGTCTTTTTGGTGAGGTCATATTTTCCTGGATAGTCTTGATGCTTGTGGATGTTTGTCGGTTTCTGGGCATTTAAGAGTTAGGTATTTATTGTAGTCTTCACAGTCTGCACTTGTTTGTACCTGTTCTTCTTGGGAGGGTTTTCAAGGTATCCAAAGGGACTTGGGTGTTGCTATTTAAGTCTTTGGTCACTCACTGCAGCTGTGTCTACATTAGGGGACACCCCAAGCCCAATATTACTGTGGCTCTTGCAGATTCATAGAGGTACCACCTTGGTGGTCTTCGGTATGGTCCAGGAGAATTCCCTGGATTAGCAGGCAGAGACTCTTGTTCCCTTCCCTTACTTTCCCCCTAACTAACAGAATCTCTGTCTCTGTTTTGGGCTGCCCAGAGCTGAGGGAGGGATGACACAAGCACCCCTGTGGCCACCACCACTGGGACTGTGCTGGATCAGACCCAAAGCCAGCACAGCACTGGGCCTGGCCCAAGGCCGGTACCACCACATATTTTTGGATGGATTATCAAGTGGGAGAGTCAAGCACTCCACAGCTGGATGGTTTATGGTCAAGGAATTTTGATTGAAAGGCTAGCAACTAGGATTCTAAATCACAGTGGTCCATAGTTCTTTTTTTAATATAGAAATATAGTATATAATAAAGGTGACATTTTAAATAATTGGTGAAAATTTGGATGGTATAGCAACATCTAACATGGATGTCATAGTAACAATAAGACAAAGCTAAATAACGTGAAATGTAAATGCCACAAATTGAGTCAAAAGAATATAATGACAATTTGGGAAAAGTTACTTGCAAACTATATTACTTGAGGTAAGATTAATAATACAAAAGTCTGTGAAATATTGAGATAGAAATGACCAACAAAATGATATGAACATGTACAAAATATATGAATAATTACATAACAGAAAATGAAATTCAGATTAGCATAAATATATAATTAGGTGCTTATAATACTACATAGAAAAAGATTGATTCTTCCTATCCATGAGCATGGAATGTTTTCCCATTAGTTTGTGTCATCTCTGATTTCTTTGAGCTTTGTAGTTCTCCTTGTAGGGATCATAGTCCATAGTTCTTCAGTAAGCATTGGACAAGTAGTTCTGAACTCTGTTGATGAATCAAACTACGTAAAATACTTGAAGAAATTTATCCTGAGCCAAATATGAGTGACCATGGCCCATGACACGGCCCTCAGGAGCCCCTGAGAACATGTACATAGGGTGGTTTGGACAAAGCTTGATTTTATACATTTCAGGGAGACATGAGGCTTCAATTAAATACCACGAAAATATATACAGGTTTGGTCCAGAAGGGTGGGACAACTCGAAGAGGCAGGAGTAGGGTTCTAGGTTCTAGGTAGATTTAAAAATGTTCTGATTGCCAATTGGTTGAAAGAGTTATTATCAATGGAAAGCAATGTCTGGGTTAAGATAGGAGGTTGTGGAGACCAAAGTTTTGTCATGCAGATGAAGACTGGTGTCCAGCCTTGCAAGACTGTAATTTTCAATGCATGTATAATTGCATTAACATATTTAAAGAAATGACACATCCAAAGCAGAGGGCTTAGTGAGCTGTGGGAAGCATAGAGAAAAGGAGAATCACCCAAGACCCCTGTTTTGAAAATCCCATACGAGCTCTGTCCCTTGGAGTGGGAGAATTCACCATCACATTTCCAGAAATTCCAGTCCCAAAGGCAAGAGTGTTCCTATTGTGCACCTGATGTGAAAACAGGAGCTTCATCTGACTCCCCTTTTGCTGATTCTGTGTCCTCGCAGCAGTTTTCTGGTTCCAGTGAAGTTCTGCTCCTGGAGACAGAGAATGCAGAAAATACACAGATTTTAAATATTTCTGAGTCTTTTCACAGTGATTTCTCATGGTAATGAGTGGCTTCTGATTACCATTTGGTTTTCCCTGACTACAGGGAGAAAGGGAGATTATTATGCCAACCTGAATAATTCCAGTCTGTGTGACAATTCTATTTCTCACTTTAAATTAATATATTGCCACCCTGATGCCTTCCTCAGGCCTTCTGTACATTATAGTTAGTGTGAGTCAGTATTTGTGTCTGATTGCCCCAGGACATTGACAAGAGTGAGCCCGCCTTCTGCTAGAAAACTCTGATTCTATTTCCATCTTGCATCCCTTATTTATTTCTACATCAAACACAGCTATGTATTTGGTTAATTCATCTGTGTTAAAATGTGTTAGTACCAGATAACATTTAAAATACCTCAAGAAAATTTATGAAAAACTTTTTGTGGATCTCATTTGTCTCTACTTCACTGTTTTGGGACAGGAAGAGTAGCATGGGGAAACTGAGGCAGTTTCTTGCAATGGCCTCAAAGATCACTTTTAATTTTGTGGATCTATGTCTCACCATTTGATGGGTAAAGTTGTTTCTACTAAGTTTCCTATCCAATCTAAAGGTACTGAGGCCATTAGTAGAAGTGAAAGGTGACTATGAAATAACAGGACGAGCATGGGACATGGAATTTTTGGAGAGGACCAAAGATTAAAGTGCTTTCCTATTCATTGGCACGGGCATTTCAAATGCTTGTCCTTGTTGTGGTCTTACTTGTCTCAGATTGACCTGTTCTTTTGAAAAGTCTGATAATGTGATTAAAAAGCACACAAGCAGGGGTTGAAGAATCAACATTTGAACCATTTCAGGATGCCAAGGAGATTTTATAGAAGCTGGGTGCCTGTTAAGACCACTGTGTTTAATTCTTTTCTCTTTTTTTTTTTTTTTTTTTGAGACAGAGTTTTGCTCTGCACCCAGACTGGAGTGCAGTGGCACGATCTCAGCTCACTACAACCTCCCCTTCTTGGATTCAAGCAATCCTCCTGCCTCAGCTTCCCAAGTAGCTAGGACCACAGGTGTGTGCCACCACGCCTGGCTAATTTTTGTATTTTTAGTAGAGGCGGGGTTTCACCATGTTGGCCAGGCTGGTCTCAAAACTCCTGACCTCAGGCAATCCACCTGCCTCAGGCTCCCAAAATGCTGGGATTACAGGCATGAGCCACCGTGTCTGGCTTGAAACCACTGTGTTCAATTCTTATAAATGGAATCCTAATTGTGAAATTACAGAAGAAAACTTGTTATCTAACAAGATCAAGACAGTTTAATTAAAAAGTTGGATAAAGCATAGAATGTGTTTAAAAACTAGCCATAAAAACTCAATGCATATGCACCTAGAACATTTTGTATTAAATTAAGACACCTAAATGTACTCATTTACATAGACTTGATGTAGATTCTAGGCTTTTTAAAGTGCACGTCTACTATTTATAGTCCTGCATCATCTTTCTTGCATAAATGACGCTCCCAAATATTGTCTTCATTGTCCAAACTTTAGTTTATTTAAAGAGAAGTACAAATTTAAAGATCTCTGACACAATCTGAAGAGATACTTTCCCTTCAATGTTTTATAGTCATCAACATCAAATTTTTGAAGCAAGTCTCCTCTGTGTAATCATCTTTACAAAACACTCACTCTAGTTCTCATAGAAACAACAATCTTCTTTCGCTCTCATAGTTGAGTATTTATGTAATATTAAATACATTGTTATGATAACAAGCACAACAGATTTGTATACACGCTACAGGCTCTTGGTGAGCAGGAGACTCTGTCATTCACAGTCACAGACTGACCCAATAGTGGCAAGAATACAGCATGCTCTGTGGACCAGCCATGAAGAACGGGGCATGTCAGTGACTCTAGCTGGCTGCTAGGCTGAGGTCAGATAGGAGAACCTCTCCTTTTGGAGGTCACCTGCAAACTTACCTCACTCTGCAGTTAAGTCAGGTGGACCCCAGAGAGGTTAAGGGACAAAAGGCAGGTCACAAAGTTAGAGAGCTGTTATTATTGTCTGTCTTTCTTGACTCATAGTCTAATATGTAGTATTTTTTTTGTGAGGATTCATTTGGAATATTCTTTAAAAAGCTTTTTTCCCTACATTTAATCTAAATATGTTCTTTGTATCACTAGATGTAATTATTTTTTGAGATTTATGGTTAAGACTTCGTAAGAGCTCATAGCCATGATATTATAATAGCATTTAATAACAAAAACAAATTTGCTATATTGGCACCTTTTCCAAGGAATAGAATTGTTCCATGAAGTGAGGCATACTCTATGGATTCTTACTAACATTTCATTTTCCTGACAGTGCTAGAAACTTGGACCACGTTAACTCCATTTATCCTCATCCTAACTTACGGTATATGCTGGTGTGCTTTAGTTTTCTCTGTATTCTTAGCCCCACAAGATATTATTATTATTGCTTCATGGAATCAAGATTTATTTAAATTTATTAACATATTTGCTCTTTGCTTTGTTTTTAATTACATACTGTAGTTCTTAGTTTCCATCTGGGGTCATTTCTCTTTTTGAAGAATGTTTTAGTGTTTCTTTAGTACAGTTTCCCGGTGATAAATTTTGTTTTGCATCTGAAAATATCTGTATTTTACTTCCATTTTTTTTTTTTTACTGGATATAGACTTCTAGATTTGTAGACTTATTTTTTAATACTTTGAAGAGATATTATTCTTTTCTGGTTTTTCTGGTTTCTACTGGTAAGTTAGCTTTTGGTCTTATTACTGTTTTTTGAAAGAAATAAGTCTGTATTTCCCCTCTGTTTGCTCACATGGTTTTTTCTTTGTCTTTGGTTGTTGGCAGTTTTACTACAAATACCTATGTGATGTCCATGCACGTATTTTAATTCATTGTACCTGGGTTTGAATCTGCAACTTTGAAGGCTTTAAACAGTTTTGGAAAATTCTTAGTCATTATTTCCTCACATTTTTCTTCTGATTCATTCTTTTTTGTCTCTCCTCGGACAATGACATGTAGGCTAGGCCCTTTCATCCTATCCCATATAACCTTTATGCTCTTTCCTGTATTTTTCTAGACTTCCATCTCTTGGCACTTTACTCTGGATATTGTCTACCTGTTTACTAATAGGAATTCTCAAATAATCTAATTTTCTGTTAAATCCACTGTTTGAGATTTTAAGTTCAGTTATAAAACTTTGGCTCCAGAATTTTTCCATTCAATTGTTTTATAATTTGAACATTTCTCTTAATTTTCAATATTGACTGTTCACTTCTCAAACACTGATTATTGTTAAGGTCCATATTTGATAATTCCATTCTTTGGATTTTGTTTAGGTTTATTTTTATTGTTTGTCGTTTCTTTTGATTTTCAGTCACATTGTTATCTTGCGTACCCATATGAATGGCTAATTTTGATTGAATGTTCCCTGGAGTATTTAAAATTGAAGAGATAATGTGATGCTCTGATATATATTATGTCCTCAAGGGGGATTTATATTTGCTTCTGCCTGATGACTAGGAGAGAGGTATGTTTAAATCTTCCAACATGATTGTAGATTTGAACTTGCAGTTTTGAATTTAGCATTGTACATTTTTAGACTGTTACATGGGAATACAAATGTGATTTTTAATAAATTTCTGATGAGTCAAACATTTTATTATGAAGCAATCCTTTTATTTTCAGTGAACTTTTTTTTGGTCTTAAAAATCTCTATTTTATAAAGTATTAAAAAATAGGTGTGATGACTTTCAGGAATAATTCTCTCTTCAACATCAAGGTGGGGAGGAACCCATAGCATAGTGGTTACAAAATCAATCAAGCTTTGAAACCGGGGAGGCTTGGGTTATTATTCTGGCTCCACCAATTATTAGTTAAGAGACTGTGGATAAGTCATCCAACTTCTTGGATTCTCAGTTTCTAGACCTTAAGATAGCGATAACAATAGTTTCTACCATTATTGGTATGCAATGAGCAAGTGAATGTAAAGTGCTTACTATAGTGCTTGGCATATGGTAAATGGTGGCTGTGATGATCTTGTGATCTTGCCATGGCCTGATTGGTTTTTTTGGAGTTGTCCTCAGAATTTTTAGTTCCTCACATTAGGCAATATTTAAAGCACCCAGCTAGGAGTGTGTGGGTCTCTAGGTAACTGGTAGCTGCTTAGTAGCATCATTTTAGATTCTCATTATTAGTTCAGCTTCCATAAGGGTTTTCCAGTTCCATCCCTGCCAGGTACCAGTGTGCGCATGAACCTTCTCCCTGTAACGGAGAGCAAATGAAGCATTGCCTAATTCATTCTCCAAGTTTACTCTAGAGTTTTTTTTTTTCAAACTTTTCTTTGAACTGTGAGAGTGCCTGGTGTTTAAGAACAGTTCAGATGATACTTCTGAGATATGTGGTTTCACAGAAGATATCTCCTTGCAACAAATGGGATATAGAACTTCTACGTATTGTCTGTGCAGCCAGAATTGGTTCTTTTTAGGCTGTGAAGTACTTCTTTGTTTCTGTGGGATTCTTTCTTGTTGGATATGTGGATTTAGCTAGAATCATCACTTGTCAACCATCTGCTAGAGTTTAAAGACCTCTTTGCATCCTTCATACAACGTTGAAGCTTCTAGCTTTTCCCACATTTGATCTCTCATGCTTTCCTATCCTTGTGCTAGAATATGTAAGGAGCAATGCAGGTCAAAAGACAAAATCTAAGAAAGAACTAGGGAACTTGCTTTAGTGATGAACAGCCAAAGGATATTTATAATTGATCTAATCTAATAGTTATATCAGTTAAGAATTAAATTCAGTAGCAAAGTAAATCCCTCTTCCCAAAATGACATGGCTTAAACAAGATAGAAGTTTATTCAGTTTCATATAAAAGTGGTTCAGAAGTAGGTAGTTCATGGCTAGAGTAATGCCCCCAGAACTAAGCTCTGCTCCCCTATCCTAGCTCATGGCTTTTATTTTTAAGGTCATTTCATGATCCAGTATGGCTGCTGGAACTCCAGCCATTATGTCTGAGTTGCAGCCTAGAATAAGAAGGAAAGACAGTGTATCAGCTTTCTTGGAAATTTTCATTCTGTGTTAAGATTTCATGGGCTAGAACTTTGTCATGTGGGTATATTCAGCTGCAAGAGAGGCTAAAAAACAAAATATTTTATTCTAAGCAGCACTGTGCCTAGCTAAGAAAAGTTTTGGGTTCCATTACCAAGGAGAAAAAACAAAAGAATATCAGGTAGTCAACCAACAATTTTGTTGGCATGGCTATAGTGGCTTAACTAGGGTCAGTGATTCCACACAATTCAACGCTAGTCTGATACAGGTTTGGGACGAACCTTATTCTTTCTCCATTGAATAAAGCCCCAATCATACTCTTTATTACTTTCTCTTTCCTAGAAGTTTCTTTTTAAAAATATAGAATATCACACAAGAGCCTCTGTGGATGATCAGAGAGGTCATACCAAACAAAGTCAATTCATTTCTCTGGGGAGAAATTGAGAGTACAGAAAGTCCTTGAAACATGCACAACATCTTACATGCCTGACCTTAATGCATGCATAGTGTCTTCTCTGAATGCAGTGCTGGGGCCAGAGCCTAGGCTGTGGGACAAATCAACGTGAGGCACATAGGAAGGTGACAAGATAGATTCTGCAAGGGCAAGACTTTGCCTCAAGCCCTCTTGTTCAGTAGCCATTTAATATGAGTGATGCAGGGACTACAGTTTTTCAAAGAAAGATCATACCAATCAGTGACAAAAAGAAGTTGCTTCTTAGAAATATGGCCCTTTTATTTCCTTCAATGCCAAATTTCTGGAAGGGGTAGCCATCTTATGCTGTCTTTGTTCACCATGTCCATTTAATACTTCAGTCCTTACCTGGCCTTCTGAAAACATTTTTCTAAACTGATTTCTGTAACACCAATCCCTTTCATTCTTCTGGCCTCTTTTAAACATTTCTGTCATGGGCTTATTCCTCTGATCGCTCCTTTGACACATGCTAGCACCCCATTCTTGGCCATTTACTCATTGACACCATCTCTCCTGTGTAATGTCATCTAGACCTATGGCTTCTCCTATGAATGCTGATGTTTCTGATGCTACCTTTAAAACCAGTTTCTCTCCAGAGATCTTGAACTATTTTTCCACCTACTCACCGGACATTTCCTGCATTTTCTATGAGCACTTAAAACTTACCATGTCTAAAATGGAGCTCTTCAACTCCTCCTACTCATCCCTTAAATCTTTCTTTGCTCCTGTGTTCTCTGCCTGTCTTGTTCAATGACACCCACACACCCAAGCCAGAAACCTGAGTCATCTTTTACTCTTTCCTCTCCATCATCTCTCTCCATATCCAACCAGTCACTGTCACTTCTCCCATAACCCTCTCAAATCCACCCCTCTACCTGCTCCACTCCTGCTCAACTCTCATCCTTTGCCACGTGGGATATCACTCCTGTCTATATTTAATCTGGCTCATCCTTCAAATGCCATCAGAGTGGCCTTTCCAGTACAAAAACTGCATTGTTATACTTCTCTGAATAAATTGATCATCCCATTGCCTAGAAGTACCATTCAAACTCTACATATAACATTCAAGGTAGGCCACTCACAGGGCTGCTGTTTTTTGTGGCTTCTTTGTATGAATGAGAAAAAGATGACCCCTCTGAGCAGATGCAGCCCAGCAAATGTGGAAGGAGGGCTTGGTGAGTGGCACACGCCTTTACATGAGAGTAAGGTACTCGTTTTGCTAGGAGGATGCAGCCCTGAATTAGGGGTGGGGCTGGCTAGCAAAGCATACACTGGGTTTCATGAACTTGTCAGCTGACCTCTCCCTATATCTCCTAGGTGTAGCCATCACTCCAGCGCACTGAATTACTTGCAAGTTCTCTCCTGCCTCTATGATGTTGCTTATACCTTCCAGGAATCATTCTTTCTCTAGCATCTGTGGTTAACTCCTACTTGTTTTTCAAGTCCCACTTTAAGCATCCCCTCCTTTTGGGAAGCTTCTCTGCCCTCATGGCCTGAATTCGTTGCCATTACTCAGGCCACCCATAACACTGGGTGTATATATATGTCTGTCATGCCACTTGTCATACCATTGTAATGATTAATTTTGACATCTGTCTCCCTTTCTACTCTGTGAAGAACTAGAGCACAGAGGGTAGTACTTTATCCATCTTCATATTTCTGGTGCGGCTTGGGTAGCTCCTCACTTAAATTAATTACAGGCCACTACCAGAAATTAAGCAACATTACAGATTCTAGGTTTAGAAAGAACTGTCGGGCTTCTATTTGTTAACAAAAAATTAAGAAAATAATAGTACTATTTAGTGATGCAAAATGCTATTTATACAAAGTACTCTTTAGTATTACAAAATACTCCAGAAAGGAGTTGTTATTTCTTATTTACAAGCAAAGGCACGAATAGGAAGAGGGCAACTGCTGACAGTAGGCAAAGCAAGCATTCCTCTTTCAAGAATCACATTAAGGGCTTTAAGGCAAAATTTAAGAGGTGGCCAGACATGGGAGGCAGCTGTGATGTAAATAGGGCAGATGAGGTAAGAACAAACTTGAATTAAGCTAAGAGCAGAAAGGGGAGCTTCTATTTGAAACCCACGTTTGCAATTGACTGGATGTTTGACCTCTGGGCAAGTCATTAACCTCTGTGTCTTAGTTTCCACATCTGTAAAGTGGAGATAATAATGTTTCCCTACTTCAAAGAATTATAGATTAATCAATGTCTGAAAAATGTCTCTAACTTGGGCAACTCTATGTAAATATCCGGAGCAGCATGGAGGGAAGTCAGGTGGAAAAACTAGAGAAAGAAATCTGAGCTTCCTTTTACTCAAAATGTTCAAAATGAAAAAGAATTGCTGGTGTTCTTGTCCTAGAAAATACTACGAAAGAAGTAGCAGTTACATTTGTATTTTGGAAAAACATCTTTTAAATGATTATAAATCTTTTATTTTCCCATGTGACTCTGATGCAGAGGTGTCTGTTGAGGTGTGTGAACTCTAGGCGTGTGGGGACCCTGGCCTCTCGGGTGAGACCGGGAGGACTCTGGCCACGGTGGACGGCTGTCGCTTTCCCTAGAGCAGGTTATCAACTTAGGGCTTATGTGACCTTCTTTACTTTCTCCTCTTATCTCCAAACTGCCCAACTTCCCTCTGTCAGAAGGGAGTTCCCCACCAGGGAGGGGACGGGCGGGGGTCTAGGCAAGTTCATTGCAGGGCTCTCAGCAGTTCCACCAGAGGATTTGGGATTGGAAAGGAAGTTACATTGTTGGGATTATGTGTACTTTTTTGATGCTTTAACATGGTCCAAAAATTGAAATTTTAAAAATTTACATCATTTTCTCCCCAGATTTCTAAAAAGAGTAGATTTTCTGAAAGGGTCTTTGGTTTATTGGCCAGCTGAGGGCCTCATCACACTGAGAGGGGTGACAGGTGAAGAGGAGGTTGGGAGTAGGCAGGAGAGGTCCAGTCGCCCCACAGGAGAAAAAGGGAGACAGACCCCAGAGGAGCTCTCATGGTGCAGGAGGGAGGCAAAAGGCCAGACAGAGGGAGGGCCACACCCACTGGAGAGGCAGCTTCTCTGTAGGCAGGGAGAAGGGAGGAGGGAAGATATTTGGCTGGCTTCTGAAGATAATGTTGTATTAGGGGGACACAGATGCTTTGAAGGGGATATCTAGAAGTTTTATTGGGCCATGGACTACTTGTGTGTGTCTTTCTGCCCTGACTCTACTTTCCCTCCTTTTAATAAGTTTATTTATTTATTGAGACAGAGTCTTACTCTGTGGCCCAGGCTGGAGTGCAGTGGCACGATCTCAGCTCACTATAACCTCCGCCTCCTGGGTTCAAGTGCTTATCCTGCCTCAGCCTCCCGAGTAGCTGGGATTACAGGTGCACACCACCACGCCCAGCTAATTTTTGTATTTTTAGTAGAGATGAGGTTTCACCATGCTGGTCAGGCTGGTCTCGAATTCCTGACCTCAGGTGATCCACCCACCTCAGCCTCCCAAAGTGCCGGGATTACAGGCATAAGCCACCACACCTGGCCAACTTTATTTATATTTATTTTTTATTTCTCATTTCCAGTGGTGTTGGATAATAAGATTAAATATTCAGATTGGCCTAGGCTGGGTGTACTGGCTCACACCTATTATCCCAGTACTTTGGAAGGCTGAGGTGGGCAGATCACCTGAGGTCAGGAGTTTGAGACCAGCCTGGCCAACAGGGCAAAACCCCTTTTCTATGAAAAATACAAAAATTAGCTGGGCGTGGTGGTGCATGCCTGTAATCCCAGCTACTTGGGAGGCTGAGGCAGGAGAATCGCTTGAACCTGGGAGGCAAAGGTTGCAGTGAGCCGAGATCATACCACTGCACTCCAGCCTGGATGACAGAGTGAAACTCCATCTCAAAAAAACAAAAAACAAAAACAAAAAAACAAAAAAACCCCACAAAATACAAAAACAAAAACCATTGTCGGCCTAAGGCAAGGGGGCTTACCATAGTCCAGGCACATTCAGGAAACTCAAAGATTTTAAAATAAGAGCGGTAGAGAGGGAAGATAGTGTTTTGGATAAAGTAGTACAGTGTACTTGGAACCTCCAGCTGTCCTGCAGGTTGATGGAGTGGTGGTTGTTTGGGGCTGATCAGGCTGGGTCTAGCTCCCCTAAGTTCCCATACCTGTGGTGCCCACTGCGTGACACTGGCCCTACCTTTGCCTAGACATGTTTTGATGCCAAGGAAGAGAGAATTTGATCTAAACTGAAGCCATATGGGTTCAAGGGCTGTCCTCAACAGTCCTGAGCTGTTACCAGGGGACTAGATTGTCTCAGATGCTTGGAGTTGGTACCTCCTTTTGAGGAGTCTAAATATTCTTCCTATCCGTCATTTTAAACTCACATTGCTTTGCCTGTAGAGCTTGCCAATGAGGAAACAGAGACCAGTGAGAGAGCTCTCTTGTGTAAGGAGTTCATGGCAAGCCCCGCTGTGTTACGGATTTAACCCGATTGCACAATCTTTTATCTAAAGAGGGTACTTTCTTTATGTTGCTTTGCTAGTCATTTATTTTTCTTTTGAATTGTAGGATGAACATGTTATCCAAGGGGTAGCCCTATGACCTTAAGTGACATTAAACCACTCAGTCAAGTAGCTTGACTAAGAGTGCTTTTTGTACTGTTACTTGTTTGGAAATATTAGCCTTCTGTTTCAGTCACAGAAAAGTGGTTTAGGTCAGACCTAAGCATTCTGGCCAGCTGTATGACTGATTCTTATAGAGACTTAGATCAAGTATTTATACTCTTCCCAGGTTCTGTACCCACCTCCACCTGCCTCTTTCACCTGCAGATGGAGGCTGCAGACAGCACCCGAGCTTTGTGTGTGTGTGAGCACCGTGAAAAGAAAACAGTGGCACATTGCTGTAGTGCTGTCATTTCCTTGGCTTTCTGAGACTAACGCCTTTTTCTTTATTAGTACTGCCTGAAATGGAATAAAACTTCTGTTTGTTTTTATCTTCTAAATGAGATCTTTTCAAAGATGGCTTCTTTGGGGGAGTCTGGAATAATTAATTATCTCCCCCCACCTCCATCTTTCTCAATGTGTTTAATTTGAACTTTCTTAATGAAAACTCAGCTCTCGTAAACACTGGGTTGGCCCATTTTGTGTGTGCCTGCTCTGTCCTGCTTTGAGTGATGTGTAAATAAGAGGCAATCTGGTGATGAGTTTTGCTTGTGTGATGCGGAAGGGTGGAGAGGGAGGAGGGTTTGATGAATAGAGGCAACCAGAAAATGTACTTGATAATAACATGGCCATGATTGATGTTGCAATTCCTGAAAAATTATCATTGTGATATAATTATTTGTTTATGAACTGTGCCCTGAGACTCCCAAGTTTGTGATTATTCATGGCACAGATAAAACTCTGAAGTCAATAATTCATCAAGGGTATAATGGTTTTGTTTGGGGGAGGTGGGGGGGTCATATGGATATTACATCCTGTTTCTGACACTTCCGCTATAAATCTGAGAACTCCTTCAGTGCAAGGAAGTGCCACCTCCTTACTCTCTGCTCCTTTTTCTTTTTTAAAGTAGTTTTAATAGTATGCATAAATTATTTTTAAAGGCTGAAATTAATTTTATTTTCCCAGAAAAATTCTTTTTAACATAGACACATTATCTGGGTCATTCCTTGTGGTATATCCCGTGATTTCCAAACAGGCAGAGGTGGACAGAAGAATGAAGACAACTGTGCATGGGACAGTAGCTGGGAATTTAGGGATTGTGAGTTTTAATTCCAGATGGAACATATACTCAGTGAATACATTTGGCCTAGGCTCTTTGATTTTGGTCCATAAAAGGGAATAAGGGAGGCCCACTTATTGTCAGAAAATTGAAGAATTTTATCTTGAAATTCGTTCTTGACTTTTGAGTGGGTTTTACACGTCTGTATCAGGAGTCTTGGCACCTCTCACACCAGTTCTGCTCCCATAAAATGGCTGATATGGTAGTTGCTATCTCTAATTCTTTCCATTTCCTTCATATGGTTGGTTTTCTCTGCCTTAGTTTACTTGTAAGAGGGTAGTCCACCAGTAATGTTTGTTATGGATTTATTATATTTATTATATGCCTGTACCCCAGGGTTCCACAAATATTGGAGCCAGGTCTCTCCTTTCCAGCAGAGTTGTGTGAAGTAGTCTCAGAGGGTATGTAAAATGCAATGAAAATGAGAAATGTGTTTTCAGGGGTTCAGTTTCTTGCTCCCCTTTCATGCCCATCAGCTGCTTTCTCTAAGTTGCTTTTCACCCAAGCCCATGCCAGCATTATGTGAGGGCTATGTACACAGAGGAAGATGGGAGACCTATTTTCACAAAAATTGGTGAAAAGACTGAGGCCGGTTGACTGGAGGCTTAAGATGAGATAGTAATTTGACCTGGCTGCTAAGATGTGACTGCAATTGCAGGCAGTTTTACCTAGGAGCTCAGAGTCTTGAGGAAGAGATGGGATGGAACTTCTATGCCATGCAAGTATCAGGTCATGTCTGGAGTCATGTGACTGGCCCAAGGTGCCATATTTGAATAGGAGCTGTTATGAGCTGAATTGTGCCCCACCAAAAGTTGAAGTCCTAACCCCCAGTTTTTTAACATGAGAGTACCCAGCATTTGACCTTACTTTCATTTCCTTTTTCTTTTTTTTTGAGGTGGAGTCTCACTCTGTCACCCAGACTGGAGTGCAGTGACACAGTCTTGGCTCTCTGCAACCTCCGCCTCTCAGGTTCAAGCAATTCTCCTTCCTCAGCCTCCCCAGTAGCTAGGATTAAAGGCATGCACCACCATGGCTGGCTAATTTTTTTTTTTTCAATTTTTAGTGGAGACGGGGTTTCACCATGTTGGCCAGGCTGGTCTTGAACTCCTGAACTCAAATGATCTGCTCACCTCAGCCTCCCAAAGTGCTGAGATTATAGGCATTAGCCACTGTGGCCGGCCTACTTTCATTTCCTTCTTATGGTAGAGTTGTTGTAGATGTAGGTAGTTAAGATCAGGTCATGCTGGAGTAGGGTGGGCCCTTAATCTAATCTGATTAATATCCTTATAAGAGGAGAGAGTGACACAGTCGGAGAGAACTCCATGTGAAGACACAGACACACACAGGGAGAAGATGGCCATAAAGTGACAGGCAGAGATCAGAGGGACACATCTATAAGCTAAGGAATGTCAAAGATTGCCAGGAGCTAGGAGAGAACATGGAACAGACTCTCCCTCAGAGCTTTCCAGAAGAACCAACCTTGCTGGCACCTTGATTTCAGACTTCTGGCCTCCAGAACTGTGAGAGAATACATTTCTGTTGTTTTAAGCCACCCAGTTTGTGCTAATAAAGCAGACCCAGGAAACCAATACAGGGGTCTTGGCAAATTCTGGTGCACTCAAATAATGGTGACTAGGATGGTGAAGGATCCTGCCACCATGTCACTGGCAGAAATGGACAAAACATGTGGGATTTAGCCTAGAGATTTATTGAAACCCTGACATCCATCTTC
Organism: Pan paniscus; assembly: GCF_029289425.2. NCBI lineage: Eukaryota > Metazoa > Chordata > Mammalia > Primates > Hominidae > Pan > Pan paniscus. The sequence continues at coordinate 35,125,239 of NC_073264.2, read as the reverse complement.
ATATCTTTGAAGGCCACTCAAATGGAAAAGGGTTTAGATTTAGTCCCTTTAACTCCAGAGGTAAGATTTCAGCTCAACACCTTCTAAAAATTAGGACAATTTGACAGTGTGCTAGAAAGACCCTCAGCGCTAGAATTATTAAGGACATGCGATTTCTACACCAGAGAGTTCTTCTTAGTTGCTAAGATTCTCTGGATCACTATTGTGATTATATAGCTCAATGCTCATACGTGAGGATACACTATTAAGTGGTGCTTTCTTGTGAATCTATTTGCTTAGCTATCCATAGGACACAATGTCATAGTTAACTGAGTCAGTTACCAACTGTTTGGGTTGTTTCCTCCTCCTCCTCTGTTTGCTTTACCTAATCTGTTGCTGTATACAGAGTAGATTGTATTATGGACACACCCACCCACCTCCAACATTTATGGATGGCCAACTCTGTATCAGCCATATGGACTACTCAAGAAAGGAAGAATGAATGAACTTGCTGCTTTATCCATTTTGACAATCTTTTCTTGATACAAGCTCAAGCTATCCTGTCAAACCACATGGACATTTCCAGTGGAATCTCTGCCTCTTGACAAGTCATGTTTCATTTGTTCACATCTTCATCCATCAGTATTCAGCAGATCTTTACCAAGCCAACACTACTGTAAATCATTGAGCTAGGCACTGTGGAAGGATATGAAGATGAATAAGCAATGATTTATGCCTGTGGGGAACTTAGCAAATCAGCCCTCTTTCTTCATAATGGTTTCCTAGGAGACACAGGAAACCAGAAGGCAGCCAACGGTATTCATTTACCTTAGTGTCCCAGAGAGTTTAAGCCTGCTAGTTGACATACATCTTTGGGAATTATGCCCAAGAATTAGGTTTGCCTTTTTTTCCCACTACATGATATGAAATGTTGGCAAAGATATTCTTCCTTCTCTCCCAAATCTTTGACCCTTTCTACTTTTTGAACCTGGATAATAATCTTGGCTTGAACAGACTATCTTCTGGGCTTGAGATATATTATCACCTCTCTTAAATATAATACATAGGGCAAGTTGATTTTCAAATTACTTTAAACATTCTCAATGTTAAATAGACTTTGTCTAGGAGTAGGAGAAGGACGGGTAAGAATTATAGTCCACAAGGGCTAAAACCAGTTTATTTATTTTTATTTTTATCATTTTTTCCAAGACAGAGTCTTGCTCTGTCACCCAGAGCTGGAGTGCAATGGCACGATCTCGGCTCACGGCAACCTCCGCCTCCCGAGTTCAAGTGATTCTCTTGCCTCAGCCAACTAGCTGGGATTATGGGTGCCCGCCACCATGCTGGGCTAATTTTTGTGTTTTTAGTAGAGAGGGGGTTTCACCATGTTGGCCAGGCTGGTCTTGAACTCCTGACCTCGTGATCTGCCCGCTTCGGCCTCCCAAAGTGCTGGGATTACAGGCATAAGCCGCCGCACCCAGCCTTAAAACCAGTTTTTTGTGCTCAACTGAATGTATATGTTCCCTCTTGTCCTGCCTGCTGTTTTTATTTAAAAATTGTCTTGTTCCTCATTGCCAAATAAATTAGCTTAAGTATCAGCTGGGAGGAAGAAGGGAGGAGCTACAAGAGAGCTGGCTGTTGGCCCCTGTTCTGTTACCTGGAGACTAGAGCCTTGACCAGTTGACTTGCTGCCAGCCTGGCAACGAAGTCCTGTACTTCTGGGGAGCTCAGGGCTCTGGCCTGGTTGCCAGCACTGGGGCTGAGGAGGTGGCAGGGCTTCCTGATTATCAATGAGTCTGAGCCCAGAGCTCACTCACTCTTTCAAGCTGAAAGATGTTCTTTATGTCATTAGTGACCTATTTTAGCATTGATGGATACACATAAAGGACAGGGAACTTGCTGATGCTAAGAGAGGCTTGAGTTTGGATAAGAATCCAGGATTTCCACCACTTCTACTGCAGAAGCACCAATACTGTGAGGATTTCAATTCACCCATCACCTGTCCTGCTTCCCATTTCAACCCTCATTGCTACCACCTCCGGATCACAAGGCTGCAGGAATGTCCAGAAGCAAAGTGTTATGGCTGATCAACAACATTAGCCAGTCCCACACTCAGACAAGCACCCCTCTGCCCTGTGGGACCCTGCGCCATGCAAAGCTCTGAAAGCCTGCACTCACAGCCAGTTCCATCAAGACCTACTAGACAGGGTGGCTTGGGTAAGCTGGCTTCATCACTCACCATAATCCACTCAGCATAGTTTCCAGCTACATCAGTTTTTGACTTCTCAATCTTGCTATACTATATCCTTCTGACTCTAAAGAGCAAAAGGGGAAAAAATTTTAGAAAAGTGGTTCGGCACACCCAATTCTGTGTTCTCAATTAGCCTCTCCCTATTCCCTATTTTAAGTACTTATTCTGAAGACCCATCTAGGGCACAGTAGAGAAATCCAGAGCTCTTCAGCCCTAACCACACTTCTGTGTTCACCAGTCTGAAGCTTTCTTCCACCAATAAAAAAAAAAAACCCACATTGGCTAACGTCACTGAAGACTTAAACTAGGGAAATGATATTTATTATTTTTAGTAGCTTCTGGACGAAAGTGTTTGCCTCCCCTCCCCAACTCCCCCAGCTCAGCCCATTCATATTCCAGTTTTTGGAGATCACAGACTTAAGAGTTGACCTACCTTATCCTTAACTTTGAGACAATGGGTGACACTTTGTTTTTTTTTTTAAAGAGTAAGCAGCTGACCTGCCTTAAAACGTAACAGGCCACATGCTACCCTAACCATAATGCAGCATGAACATGACTTAATCAGCTTGTCTGGAGAAAGAAAATGCATATTTAGCATAAAAAGAAGATATAAGCAATGGAACAGTTGGTTATACATTATAGATTGTAATAAATGAAAATATTGAGTGCATTTTAAATGATTAATGTATGAAAACTGTCATCACTTACTGTGCATTAATCAAAAAATGCACACTTCCCATAGTGGTTAATGTTGCAGGCCCATCGTTCAGCTTTGATAATGTGCATAATAATGCTCAGTATGACAATGAATTGGGGTAGCTGAAAATTTAGGATGGTTGCAAGTTTGGTGTAGTATTTGGATTAGCATCTTATTCTGTGCCTTGTCAGCCTCATCAGTACACAAGCTATATAGTTTTTCCAAAACTAGCAAAAATATGAATGCATTTTTTTACTTTTTCTTTTTTTTAAAATAAAGAATAATGACCAAGGTACCTGCTTAAACAAATACTACCAGCATTCATTAGTCAGGATGGTTACATGTAAAAGAAATGATGCCAGATAGTAACAAATCCAAGAGAAGTTTATTATGAAAATGGCACCTGCGGATGAAAAAATTAAGTTACATAAAGACAACCATGTATGTGACATGTATGAGAATCTACAAAAGTATAAAAAGAACCCTGTTGTAAATGAAGTATGTACATTTCTGATTTGCAGCATTATCAATGGTCAATGAAAAAAAATGTTTCAAAATAAGCCAGGCACTCAGGAAGTTAGGTCCGGTTAGCTTCACACAAAACAAATGTACCATAGCTGTCGCTTTGTAACGTTTTAATTATTTTTTTATATATATATTGTAGAGTTGGTAACACTGCTAAGAGTTTTACGAACAGAATATCCCTTTCCCCATTATTCAGCTACTTGGCACCAGTCTCCTCATAAAAGTTTTCATATATTTGTACAAGAAATAGTTAAAAACACAGACACAGTCTTCACAGGTACTGAAGTGTTTTTTTTTTTTTCATTTTGTAATTTTCAACACTATGGATTTAGACAGCAGCTGTGATTATCTGTTAGTTTAAATCACCAGAAATCATTTTGACACAACACAGAAACATTTATAAAAGAAAAAAAACAGCTGTCTAGCTGTTCTTTGTAGCTGATAGGTGCATTCCTTTGATTGTTCGATAGCTAGAGTAGAGCTTCCAAAATTAATCTGTAAATTTCTCCATCGGCCTTCTTCACCTTCTAAACCTACTTAAATCCTTCAAGTAAGCTCACTATTAAAATTTGTGGCATTTAACTTCTTTTTGTTATTATTCCACCATGGTTTGGGCCCAACTCATGAAATCAAAGGTCCTAGAGGAATCTACTCAACACAGTGATATTCAAAGGACAGCCGAGTTACTATATTAGCATTGCACAAGTAAACAAATATATATGACAATTCTAGATTCCATTATCCCCTCCCATTTTGTTTCTTAAAAATGTTGGTTGACCTTTGAAAGAATTTTCTGTCTCACTGGTAATTGCTTTATATATTGCTCCATCAGCCAACCTGAAAGGAAACCAAAGAAAAGCACCCACTGCTTATAGGTAGAGCACAAGGGACTCTGGGAATGTTAACAACTGAGGCTATATGGCATCAATTTATTTAATATATCTGAGCATTATTCTTCAGTGCTTTGTGTTGCACTCCAGAAGACAGAGTCATACCCAGAATTCCGTTGTGGGAAAAATGGCTCCATTAACCTTGAGCTAGTTAAGAGTCTTTTTATCTCTGAGAATGAAAGAGATTTTGGGGATGGGGAAGGAATGAAGAGGAGGGAGAGGGGGAGATGGGAAAGGGAGGGAAAGAGAGGAGAGGTAGGGAGAATATACACCAGCAAAGCAACAGCAGGAATTTTAAAAGGTAAAACGGAAGATTCACAGACAGTAGAAGCAGCATAGGGTGACATTACAGAGGAAGGCCACCACACAAAACCCACTAACCCCCAAGAATCACTGATTCACTAGGACTGCAGGAATGGGACTGTACCACTCCGGACTAGAGATAGAGCACAGATAAGACAAAGGACAAAACAACTACATTAGCTTAGTATATACTGCATATAGAAACACACATTGAAACTGCAATGGGACTGACAGCCAAGGACACATACACATTGTACACATTACAGTTCTCACATCTGTTATTAGATGCCTTAACAAACAGCTGCCAAAAATGAAGTGGAAGAAGAATTTATACTTGACAGTCATTTGGAGTGTTTGACACCACACTGATTTCTGGCAACAAAGACAAAATAGGATTTTTTTTCTTTTTCTTTTTCTTTTTTTTTTCTTTTTTTTTTTTTACTTAATGTGCAGTTTTCAGTTGCAGTTATCTGTCTGAAGCTTATTAACCCATTCTTTAGTTTTAAAACTTATTGGTTTCAACCCAGAAATAAGAACCAAAGGGAAAGAAATTCCATGAAATCAAACCAGTCCCCCAAAATACAACCTTCCTTTTTTTAAGAAATGAAAAAAACCAAAAACATGTTAAATATTTTCCTTCTTTTACTCCGAAGTGTTATTGAAGTTGCAAAATTAGCCTCAGTTAGACTGAGTAAGGAAAACAAAAAGCTAAACAAAAGGCAGTATGTACCTAAACTGCTCCTCAAATCAGTTTGATTGAGTTTTCCAGCAGCCCCTTTAAAAAGGGCTTTACTGACCCATTAAATTTAATGTGAGGCTATGTTTGTTAGTTGGGAGGTAAAAAATTTTAAGTCCTGCAGCAAACGTTAATGAGGGCTTTGTCTTAACTAACCAAGGAGACTGCAGCAACGGACTCCAGACCAGGACAGAACACATTTTTTTTTCCCCCAAAACCCAGCCCAGGAGCTGCATTTTGTATGAAGACATTACAGATTAATAAATGATAGCACCATGGTTTTAGAAATTAAGTTAATGTTTCAGTAATTAACATTTAGTCCGACTTTTTTTTTTAAACATTCTAGTCACAGGCCAGAAATTAAGTTTAAGAACCCAAATTATTTTTATGTGCAAGTAAGAAAATCTTAAAATCTTAACCGTAAAAAGAGAATTAAATTCTGCATAAAATTCTAAAATACTATTCCCCCTATTTTTTAAAGGAATTAGGAACAGAAACAAAAAACCACCCTATTTCATTTGACTTAGTCAAACAGGGCACATTGTTTATGCTTGTCTCTTTCCATCTTGATCATATCAAGATCTTTATGAAGAAACCCCAATGGTTGTCACTTGAGAACTCTCTTGACCACAAGACTGAGTATTCTATGGCAGAGGCATATACACATGAAAGACATCTTAATAAAGATGCAAAGGAAAGCAAAACAACCCAACACACATCTTAGAAGAAGACAAAACGGCAGGCAACTGGTCGTCTGACCCTCTGAAGGCAAAAAATAAACATATCTTTACACGAAAGAATAAGTCAGGTGAAAGAAAGAGGGGGTGGAATGGGGACCGTCGTGGCGAGAGAAGACGCTGACCTGCTCGAATTCAAAGTGCTAGAATTAAAGGTCTAAACGAAAATGCCGACGATGCCTCCTCCAAGCGGGGCCTGGCCGGGCCCAGGACGGGCGGCGCCTCAGTCCTCCTTGCGCTCCAGAGTCTGTGCCGCGTGGATGCCGTTGCTGTAGACGGGGAAGGGCAGCGTGGAGAAGAGTCCCTCGGCCGTGGTGAACACGTTGCCGGCGGGCATCTGCGTCAGGCTAGCTGCGCTCACTGCGCCGCCGAACGGTCCTGACATGTTGAGCCGGTGCACGTGGTGGTAGAGCATCTCCATGGGCGTCTTGGGGTCGAGGCCAAAGCCGGGGCTGTTAACGTCCACGAAGTTAACAGCGTGCGCGTTGGGCAGCAGGTTGCTCTGCATGGCCAGGGTCACCTCGGCGGGCGCGTAGCGGATGGTGCCCGTGGTGTAGACCCTCTGCGCGGCCGTGCTGGTGGCGGCCAGGGTCCCGGTCACCCTGTGCACCAGCGGGAGCACGACGTTGCCCGCCTGCAACCTCTGCAGCGCCTCCAGGTCCCCAGTGTACAGCAAGGAGTTGGACCCGCTGGGGCCGCCGCCCCCCGCGCCGCCGCCCCCGCCGCCGTTCCCGGGGTGCTTGTCCCGCGGGGACGCCGAGAGCGGGGGTGACAGCGGGTCGGAGGCGACGGGGGCCAGGGCCGCGGTGGCCGAGGCGCCGAACTGAGTCTTGCGGGCGGCCGCGCCGTCGGCGCCGGGCGGCGTGAGGACCGAGTCGGGAATGGCCACGTGCAGCCCCCCGCCACCGCCACCCCCACCGCCGCCGCCGCCCTGCGGGGACGGGAAGTGCTCAGAGCTGGGGGGCTTGGTCATGCTGTAGGGGGACTCGTTCCTGGAGATCTCCCGGTTAGGCGGGTAGTTCCAGATGCTGCTGTCATTGTCGAAATTGATGGGTTCCGAGATCTCCGTCTTGATCTTGAGCACCGAGGCACTGTTGGGGGAGGACAGCAGCCGCGGGGGCTCCACCAGGCCCGCGTCCAGGCCGCCTGGGCTCGACGCGCTGGACAGGCGCCGGCGGCTGGCGCTGCCGCCCTTTTGCCGTTTCCGCCTTTTCTTGCGCTTCTGGTGCTTGCTGGAGGCCTGCGCGCCCGCCTCGCCTGCGCTGTCCGAGTCCTTGGCGCTGTCGGACGTGAGTGACTCGCAGTTCTGCAGCCGCAGGTCCGACTCGCTCTCCACGTAGCGCTCCACCTTGATCTGCATCGGGCCCAGAGCACCGAAGCCGTCCTCGCCCGCCTTGGGGTTCTCAAAGTCCGAGTGCTCGAAGCTGTCGTCGCTGTCGCGGCTGTCCGGGTTACTGGAGCTGTGGCCGTCGTCGTTGCAGTTCATGTCGTTGTCACACGCGTTGCCCGACTTCTTCCGGTCGGGCTCCGGGTCTTCGCTGTTCTCGGACTGGTTCCCCTTCTCGTCGGACTTGGAGTTCTCGTTGTCCTCTGTGTGGGGCCGGCGGTGGCGGGGGCGGAGAGAGAAGAGAGAGAAGACACCAGGTTAGCGGGGCGACCCAGCCTGTCACCTGCAGGGGCTGGGGCGGGGAGCAGGGCAAGTGTCCGTCCTCATCACGGGCTTCTCCATCACCTTCAGAGGACTTAAGACCTGGGCTTTCTCTCTGCTGAGGGCCTGGGTTAGCTGGATGGTTACTCAAAGTGCGGGCCAGCGGCATTGGCAATCATCTGCACACCCGTTGCAAATGCAGACTCTCTGCTCCCACCCAGGTAGACTGAATCAGGTTCTGCATTGGAATATGACCCCCAGGTGATTCTCAGGCACATTCAAGTTTAAGAAGTCCCACAAAGATACTCAGGAAGTCAGGTTAAATAACCTGGATTAAGGTGTGACACAGAAAAATGATGGCATGCAAGGTGACTTTCTAAAGAGTCTGCATTTTCCCTTGGTGAATATTTGTTCATTACTGAGAGCCACTCTCCTTCTTTCTATTCTAGAAGTTATTCTCCCCCACAGCACTTACCACCATCTGATTCACTGTATATCTTTATTTTTATTATTTATTATTATTATTTTTGGCAGGGTCTCCCTCTGTCCCTCAGGCTGGAGTGCAGCGGGGTGGTCACTGCTCACTGCACCCTTGCCCTCCCCAGCTCAAGCGATCCTTCTGCCTCAGCCTCCCGAGTGGCTAAGACCACAGGTGCCCACCACCACACGTGGCTGATTTTTTTTTTTTTTTTTTTTGTAGAGACAGGGTCTTGCCACGTTGCCCAGGCTGCTCTCAAACTCCTGGACTCAAGCAATGCGCCCACCTCAGCCTCCCAAAGTGCTGGGATTACAGGCATGAGCCACCCTGCCACCTCACTGTATATTTTAGTTTTATTTACTTGTCTCTTCTTCCCACTAGTATATAAGCTCACTGGGCTGGGAATTTTGCTTTGTTTTGTTCACAACTATGCACTGTATTAAAAAGGGGCAGAGACTACCAATTCTAGAACTTTTTATGTCTTTGTCAAGAACTTTCAAATTAATGCAATTTAGGGACAGGAGGACAATGAAGATCTGCCTTGAGTGCTCTGCCCTCCTTCCGCATCCCTGAAGCTGGGTCTGGAGGAAGGGATACATGTTTACAATGCTGGAGCGCAGGTGCCCTCATGAAGGGGGTTGTCAGGAAAACCTAGCTGCCACATTTTTGAAAGAACAGATTTTTCCAGTAACACAGCGTCTGAACATAGAGGGAAGAAGCCTGACTGGCAGCCTGGACTAGAAGTTGTGGTCATTGCCTCCCCTTCTGTAGCAGAAGAGGTAGGGTTAAAAGAGGTGTAGGATTTTCTTGCAGCTGTAAAAATCCTACAAGTTTGGTGCTCCCTGGCCTTATGTGTGTCTCTGGAAGAGGGCTGGGGATGGGATGAAAAGCAAATTTTTATACTAATTTTCAGTGTCCCAAAGAACTACTCAGGAAGTCTGCTTCCCCAAAAGAAATGAAAATGCATGCGTTTGTTCTGCATAGATTCAGGAAATAAGTAACAGTCCAGCACCCTGAAAGAGGCATTGATCGATGCCATTAAGTACCCTACTTTAGAGGCTCAGTCCCAGCTTGGTGGGAATGTGAATATTTGGGGCTCAAAGTCACAGACTGTCTTGGAGCTGGCCCTGGTACCTGCCTTTAGTAGAGGCCGAGAGCTAGCTATGAGGTTAGAACAGGGCTCCTTCTGTATGGCCAGTGGATTGACATTAAGTGATTGCTAATAGCAATCAATCTCTTTCTGTATATTTTAAAGAAAGAGATCTGTCAGATCTCAAAAGATCTCTTTCTTCTGTGAGTATATATACACACAAAAACATATATATATATACACACACACAGATGTATTTATCCAGCACTACATATCTATATGTATTATACCTATATAGTACATACAGGTATGTAGTGGTGTACAATTATATATATGTGTGTGTGGAGAGAGGCAGACACTCAGTAATAACTTGATGTGACATATGTCTCTCTGAAATGTGACCAGTTGCTTTGCCTCTGATGATGGCCCTCTGGCTGTTGCCCACCCCCTGCGCGTGGTGGGCAAGCTTCACTGAAGAACATGGAGAAGAAGGAATAATACCTGTAATACCTGAGGTGTCTTTAGAGTCTGACTCAGAGTCGGATGTCTCCGAGGACTCGGAAGTTTTCTCCGGCAGATGGGGGAGCTGTGCGATGTCCATGGGTGTGTCCTTGTACTCAGGATTGCTGTGGAAGGGAGGCACTGGTCAGGAGTGCAGACACCCATTCTGCATGGTTTGTTTGGACCATCTTCTCCCCCACTTCTTTGTCCCAGACTTCTGGAGTTTAGAAAGTTTCAAAGACTAAACATGAAATCATTTCTCAGCTCTTCATGGGATTTTATGGAAGCTTGGCTTGCATGTGCCAAGGTACAGGTGCACCCTGATGCAATGATCGAATACCCAAATCCCTGAAAGCCATGGAGAGAAGCTTTTAAATAATCAGGTACCACTGGGGGTCAGGAAACTGTGCTGCTTGACAGTACACCTGGGGGAAGGGAGGATGAGAAATACTCTCGACAATTCATTCCCATGTCTCCTGGTGTGTCGTGTCTTCTCTTGGGCTCCTAATGAGTCCATGGCCTCAGTACCTTTGTGTTGGGCCCTTGATGTAGCTTCTCAGCCGCTCAGATGGCTCCCACGCTATTGGTGGGGCAGCAGAGCCTTTGGTGCCTATCTGACAGATGCACAGGTGCACCTTGGGATGCATGGATTATGGCTACCGAACTGTCAACACACCCATTACAATCACATTTTCATCTGCTCATGTGGTGTACACCTGTGGCTTGTTAGCTGGAAATCTGATTGCAGTGGGGAGAGTCCCAGTGTGAAAGAGGCCCTAACAGAAGGGATCTAACCTCACTTGCACAAATGTGCTTAATTTTTGTTCTATTTTTAGTTTGGAAACAAGGCTCTTTTGGAAGAGAGAGCATGTTGAGTCAGTTTGACCTGTCTTCTGGAAATGCCACTCCAAGGCCACCTGATGGATGAGGAGAGTAGGCTCCTGTAATCTGAAGGCACAAGGAAATCCTCCTGCTTCAAAATGGGAAATGCCTCTTCTATTTTTCCATGATGGCTAGCCAAGCAGAGACTTAAAATTGATGATTACTGACTCATTGGCTAATCTCTAGTGAAATTCCTATAGTAAAGAGTGACTGTTTCAGTAACTACTCTAAAAGTGCAAATGTTCCTGGGAGGGGTAATTCACTAAAATGGATTATCAGGCATTTACTCCTTCGTGTGAATTAGCTTCAGCAGCAAAGCTTTCTCTAGATAATCAGATGAGACTAATGGTGGGAAGGTGGACTCCGTCTCTGAATACTCTGAGTCTATAATTCTGTTAAGTATCACGAGGGAATGGGAAGAAGACTGGAGGAGCAGTAGTTTCAGAACAGGGAAGGACAAGCCTGGATTGGGGCCTGGGTGCAAGGGTTCTGGGAAGGAAGAAGTGATGTGAAAGTATTGCTCAGGGAAGAATAATAGACAAGAATGTGGGAAAGAAAACCAAACTTCTGTAGCTGCTATATTGCCAGGGCCACATCATTTTCTTACTAGAGCTTTACCCTATAGAGGTGATACCAGTAAATGGCTGTCTTGGTGGAGTTTCCCCTGCTAAAGCCCATCTACTTTAGTCTTCTTTGGGGGCTCACAGATCACTTGCCCTACAATTTACAGTCCTTTATCATTGACTTCAGGGAGGGTTTTTAGGTCAGCTGAAACAGGTCTTCTATGCCTGAGATTGAAGCTTTTGAGGTTGAAGACTGGTCTTTGATACCTAAACTTCCTTCCTATCCATATGGGATTTGATGGAATAGAATCACCAAAGCTCATGAGTTTGTACCATCGGATCCTAGGCTAGATCAATGGTATTCAGAGACTGATTGCTTAGCTCTTCTTACTCCTTGCATTTGTGGGCAGAGGAGGAAGTCATGAGGCTGATGAGGCAGTAAGAAAGATCCAGATAAGAAGAAATCTCACAGAATGGGAGTAACAACCACATAGATGACTTCAGTACCTATGTTTCATCAACATGGGAGCCAGACACTGCTAGCCCTAGGGTGCCTGTTTCCAGCGTTTAATTCTTACTGGTGATGGGTCTCCTTGTCACAATATCATTTTGCCTAGCAAAAGAATGTCAGTGCCACAAGACCTTATTCTATTTTCTGTCTGGCATGTGAGTTTTTATAACTACCTGCATTCCCTATAGTAATTATTCCATAAAACTCTATGTACAAAGATTCCTTGATATCAGAACTCATCTTGAACACATCACAAACACGGGGGAGACTTTGCACGGAAATCAGGCCTTGGAGAAAGCCACATTCAATACACATACTTTTACCTTTAGAGAGAATTAATGTAGAGCAGAAGAGGTCAAAAAAAGGAAATAGAAAGTAGATAAATGAAGACTCTTTTAAGTGGTGCACATTAAGGCCCTCTCTAGAGCAATAATCATTAGTGTCTGATTGATATGCTGTTGGTAGCAAGCACACTCATGCCTTCAAGTCATCACCAAAGTATGTGAACACACTCTGAAGGGCCAGTGTGCTGATGAGCCATGGTTGTTAGCTTCCCAGCTCCATTTGGCTGTCTCAAAGAAAAATGGGATTCAGGTACTCCCTGTCTAAATTATCAGCCAAAGGGCACCAACTTCCATTCACAAGACCTATTGGAAATTTTCCTACTCAGACCACGTGTGGGCTCTGCTTGGTGGCTTTAGGCCAGGAGAAGCCAAAGACCAGAATGATGGGGGTGGGAATGAGCCAGGCCAAGTGCTGTGATAGTTTCACACCAGGATTGGTGGAGAACTTCCCAGAAAGCCTGCCCCCAAACTCAAGACGGCCCAATCTGTGGGTCTTGGTTACTTTTCTGCTAGTTTGAATCCAAAGGCAGAATGTAGACTGGGAAGGGGAGAGAAATGGTGTCTCACACCGGAATTTAGGAAGCAGCTGAGCTTGGGCTCACTTGCAGATAGACTGTTAAGGACACATTTTAAGAGCAGTAAAGCTTGCCAAAGATCACAAAGCAGTGGGCCAAAAAAAAAAAAAAAAAATTGCCTTCATTTTTACACCGCTATTGTTTGATTCCAGCAAAGCAACTCACCTTGTTTACCAAAACTTTAATGCCCAGGAAGTCAAACCCTATGTAATATGCTAAGGGCATCAAAGGGAAGAAATATAAGAGGAATATAATGTTCCCTGTCGCTTTTCTCCCACTCTGTTTTACTTCATTTCCACAAGAACTGGAGTGTGTGAGTGTGTGTGCTGGGGAAGAGGAGATGCCTTTTGAATGCTTCAGCTGTAGGCTGAATTCTATATTATTCTGGCCTAAGCATTTGTGGGAAAACCAAAGCAACTTCTGCAGAGATGCCCAAATGTTGACAGACCAAGAATGATTGGAAATCTTGAAATCTTTCCTGCAAGTCCCTTCCAACATAGTTTGATCTTCTCACATTTATTTGAATCTTGTGGAAAGAACAGCAGAATTGCCATGAAATTCCACACCAGGTACTGTCAAAAGATAATATTCACAACATGTCGGCTATTAACCATAGTGCTGCATATTTTATAACTAGGACAGAAATAGAAAAGAAGTAGAAAATATACCTAAGAAGGTAATTCACCCAGATGATATTCTTTTCATTTGCGTTCTTGGCATTAATAGCTATGGTGGCACTGGACTGTATCCAAATATATCCTCCGTTCTTCTGCATCCACCGATAGTACTTTGTCACACACTGACCCTTATTCAGCACTGGGGAAAAAAAACAAAACAGAGGCATTGTATTAAGACTGGGATCAAATAATTTTTTTTTTTTTTATCTCTGCAAAACCTTAAGCCTAAAAATGGGAGGACCTACAGCAAGCCAGGGTGACCCTCTGGATGCTTAATATAGAATGCCATTAGTAGGACAAATGAAATCAATTCAGTGGAGCGGCAGCTCTGGAGCCAGGGTTACTGGCATTTGTAGCAAGACTTTATTCCGTTTTGGGCAGCCATGGTGTGAAAAGAATAAAAGGACTACAAATCTTTTTGGCTCACAGAACACCTAATGCGGTGTGGATATTGTCAATGGATTTGACATCAGATGGTAAGAAAGGCAAATTTGTATGTGATTTATTCATAGCTTTGAGGTAGGCCTCTTTGAGATTCTGGATATTTGAATGGTTCCAAAGATGCTTTACCCCTCGTCTTTGATCATTTCTCCTCCGTGTGAGCAATCTCAACCCGCGTCCTTAAATGTCTGTTCCTTTTGATCTTGTCTAACAGAATTTATAGTCCTCGGATGAACTAAATTTACACTGGTCAGTCGGGGGAGATTCTGGTGAGACTTCGCTGAATGTTGGAACAAAATAAATTCCCCAGTGGAGTCAGAGAGAAACACTGGCCTAAGGGAGGCACAGAATTGACTTGGCTGGAGCCAAACAGAGTGACAGCTCCACACAGACTCTGAAATATGGCCCCAAATGAAGGAACAAGTAAAAACAATCAGTAATGTGAAGCGGTGCCATTAAATACCCACTGAAAGAGAGCTTTAAAATGCAGATGTTAAAAATGATACTTGAACCAAAATCTCGCCAAGCTGAAATTGATTTGATTTGTATCTGGGTACTCCTGAGCTAGTAAAAGGGGAAAGCACAGTAAATCATCCCCTGAAATAAAGTGCTGTGGATGGGAATGGTTTAAAAGGGTGCCGGAAATGTGGAAAACCTGCTGTTATTACTTGGCTGCGGATCGCAGCAACTCGGCGCCCCGCGAAAGCTCACCGGCTGGCTGGCCACTAGAGGGCAGTGTGCACTCATCTACGTCGCCCACTTTTGGCATGTCCTTGTCTCCGTCTGCTAAAATGAAAAACCTCTAACTGCTGTAATAAATTTGGCTAAATTAGCTGCTAAATGGTTATCTCAAGTAATATGTATTTGCATTAATCATCTTGCTCTAAACCAGAACAAGCCAGAGTCCTAAAGACGTAGTAAATTCATATTGTCCATTTAATTACGGCTAATAAGTGCTTCATATACAATAGTTTCATGAAGTACATTTAGATTTTTTTTTTTTTTTTGGAGGCGGGTGGATGGGTGTGAAGGGAAGTCACTTTGGAAAAGAGCTGTGTTTAAGGCTGTGGAAGCTCTTCTCATCTTGTCCTGAGCCACTCTTCCTGGCTCTGAAAGTGCCACATCCATCTATTACATCCATAAACATATAAACTTTGAAGGTTTTCTTCCATTCTCCTTTTTTTTCTCACAGCACACTAACGGGACCGTTGTAAAATTTGGTAATTATGTCTTAACTGTTACTTGAAAAAGCCTCACTTTGATGAGTGTTTCAAATCATAACAAGTTTCATTCTGAAACTCCTCACCAGTTTAGGGTGTTTTGAAGGCCCGGAACTGTCACCTTCTCTTGGTGGCGTGGCTCCACAGGTTGCATTGTACTCTCCTTTTGTAGGCAATTGTAAGTTCTGCCATTCTGCATGCATGGCTTCCCAGGCTACAAAACTGCGTGGTGAAGCTGAAAGCAGTAAAATACTAACTCTGCCATACAGCTCTTCTGTCAAACCATTGTTGCATGCAACAAGATGTGCTTTTATTCAAATCCTCTCAACCTGGTTAACTATTAATAGAGGAACGATGGGTTATATAATTCTGTCCACTATTTTCACAGAGAAAACTTACAGCACCCCAATCAGTGGTTGGGGGTATAATTCTGTCTGCTTTGTGTCTGGAATGAGGAATAATTCCAAATGGTTCTAGTATGTTTAACAAAGGCAAAGAGACTAAGAAGCCCCTTTTTTAGAATCACATGGAGAATACATTGAGATGGCAGGCCAGATCAGCACAGCCTGCCTGGAAGTTCTAGACTAGAATTTGACCAAAAGCAGGCAAAATTTTAAAAAGAATTATCTCCATTTTACAAAGTATACAAAAGGGGCAAAGGGATAAAGGAGTTATAATATCAAATTAGAATCTGCAGAATCAATGTAAATATCACCCCCTCCTTCCTGATAATACTTTCTCTTAATAAAATCCCAATTTGGAAATGGATATCCAGCCAAACGTTTGGCCTCCCCAGTGGTCTGCACGTATGTGTAGCGAAGGGGGCTGAAAGGCTTCTTTGCTAAGGGACCGTATGGTGTCATCTTTTTGAATTACAGTAGGATGACTCTGGGTCTACCTAAATGGATCTGTGTTTCCTGAGAAGATAAATCCAGCACTCATTTGTTAGGGCCCATGAATATAATAATACAGCTTTCTTTATCACCCAGGCCAAGGGTCAGCTAGCAAGAGAGGAGAGCTAAATATGAGAGAGGCAGGACGGGTGACTTCTGATGTGAGGAGGTATCTGTAAAAAGACTGAAGGGGAAGGGAATGGCTCAAGGCTTCCTTGGGGAGTCGGGGAGCCACGTGATAGCCCTTGACTTCCTGTGGTGAATACCACAAAGCAGGTTCGGGAGCCCACCATGGGCGGCTGAAGAGGACGAGTTTGACTGACCTGTGGTTTTACCCTGGGCCAGTCTGACAGGCAGAATTCCTAAAGGGTAGGCAATCTCACTTGGTCTTTCCTAGGGATTGGTGTTTTCTGAATGAGACCCCCAAGCGCCAGTGGGAATCTGGATAACTACAGATACGGTGCAGAGTTAGGACAACATGTTTACCAAAATATCACCCGAGTTGCTTTTGGTTTGCAACAGATCTTGTAAAAGAAATCATAATGTTTGGGAGGCCAAGGTGGATGGATCACTTGAGGCCGGGAGTTCGAGACTAGCCTGGCCCACATGGTGAGACCCTGCCTCTACTAAAAATCCAAAAATGAGCCAGGTGTGGTGGTGTGCACTCGTAATCCCAGCTGTGAGGGAGGCTGAGGCACAAAAATCGCTTGAGCCTAGGAGGCGGAGGTTGCGGTGAGCTGAGATTGCACCACTGAACTCCAGCCTGGGTGACAAAGCGAGACTCTGGCTCGAAAAAAGAAATCATAATGGAATTTAGCTGCTTTAAAAAATGAAAAAGAAATACCTTTTGCTTGGGCCTCCAGAATATAAATTTATGACTTTGGGATGAAGCTTCTTTCCTTGAAAAAAAAAAAAAAAAAAAAAAAAGTCCTACTGGCAAATCAGTTGGATCATTCCAGCTGCGCCAGAGGCAGGATCTGACAGCTTTTCCTGAACTCATGTGGTCCTAATCAGCTCAAGAAGAAAAGCCACCTTGGTGCCAGTTTGAAAGAGATTTTTAGTGTGTAATAAATTAGAGAACTTGAAAAACACAGAAAAAACTTTTTTGATTCTCTTCAATCCAGTGGCTGTTGTTTTTTATTGTCAAGTTTTAGGTTTAAGCAGTGAGAAAGGAGAGAATATTTGAATAAGTTTATTTCAAAAAATTCCTTTTGCGGGAATAACAAAAATAAGCACCACGTGAGTTACTTGATATGAAAGTCCTTAAAAAGATAGTTAATTGTCCCTTGAAAAGAGATAGATACTTATCACACCAATGAGCTTAGGAGTAAAGTCATAACCATGTCTACAAACTACAAAGGGAAAGGAACAGAGGGAGAGGAACTAGAGAGAGAGATTCTAATTTGAATATCACATCCTTGTCATATGGTCTAGGTACCTCTAACATGTAACCTGGCATCTTTTCTTTGGTTTATTCCAAAGTTTACTTTCTACTCTCCAAAATTTTTGGGCTGAGCAACCTGTGTGTCTCTCGCTGAATTCACTGATCGTGTCAAAGCATCTCTAGAATTATGTCTTTAAAGTTGTACTCTAGTAATTACTTTTAGTTTGAGGATCCCAAAACTTTTAAATGACCTCTTCTTAGATTTGACAAAGTAAACCTGAAGACATAGAGAGGATAAATACACTTGCATAGGTTAGCTTAGAATCTTGAAAGGTCCCAGACGTAACTGGGAACATCTCTGCTAGCACACAAGAACATGTTCCTTGCTCCTCTGAAGCCCAGGGTGTAACCAGTTGCTTTTGGCTGTTGTTGCTCGAAGGAAAACCAGGAGGCTCTTGTTGGCACCATCCCACCCTCCAAGTTATAGGAGCTTTAGAGTTATAAGCTGTGCTCTTCAGAGGACAGAGGTAACCTTCCACTTGTGAGAAGAATACTATAGAGATGAACTGGGAGAGATTTAAATCCTCCTGGTTGAACTGTTTCAGCTTTGCTTAGCTAACAATTACAATACCATGAGTAAGTGTGTCTTTGGCTGTTGAAGTCAAAATATTAATACCACGTACCTCTAACTGTGAAGGAAGCTGCAAATACAGTTCAATCAAAAGAAAATTGTGGAGTGCTTACATTTTAGAACATGTGACCTTTTACATCAAACACAGGTTTCCCCTGCCCGCCCCCCACCCCCACCAAGACTGGATGCTAAGTTTTATTGAATATCTTTTTAAAATGTCACCTGGTCTCTTGGTTTGAGCTTAGTGGTTGGCCTATAAGAAATGTACTGCTTAGAATAATTCTTCTCCCTGCAAATCTGATGAACTTTTTCCTGAGGCACACATCCGTGGCCCTGCACACAGTTACCAACAGAGGGATTTCAGTTTTCCTTGGGAAAACTTTGTCCACAGACACAGACTGATGACTGAAAGGACATAAAGGAAGCCAGTGTCTGTGGCAGGAACATAATTCTGGTAGTAAATCAAAACAAATCAGTACAAGTTTGCCTTCAGAAATATGGAGAAAAAAAGAGAACGTGGTCTCTTCCTGTTGGGCTGTTCTACAAAATCAAAGCCAAAGATTCTAAATAGTGAGTTAGTTGTGTCATAAGAAGAAGGAAGCAGTCTAATTCAGTTTGAAGAGGAGATGAAGAACACATATCAAAAGCGGTCTTTTAGCAAAGTGTCTCACAAAAGGACATTTTAGTGGTTTGCATATGCATTAAAAAGCTGCAAGACATGGTGCATTCAGGTAAGTATAGAATAAATAGGAAATGGTGAGATCATCGGAGATTCCACCCTTCACATTCACACAGCCGAACAAAGAGCTTCATTATCGTCATGGCGATAGGAGGACGCATCTGTGGCGCCATTCACCCCCTCCTGGAGGTACCTTCATCAGTGGCCGCGGAGAACGGAGAGCAGGTGCCTTCTGCTACAAACTCAAAAATTATTTTTGAATTCACTAGAGTGTGTATGTGTGTGTGTAAGTGAGGGGGGTGTGCTAGAATCACACTTTCTACTTAATACCACAGTTGGGTGCTTAGCTGTAGCCACTGGTTCCCTTTCTACATTCACAAAACTGGCAGATGAAACATGAAAAAGAATACTGACTCTTTAATCTCTGCTTCTCCACCTAAGGCCCAAGGCAGGCTGACAGGGAACTTCATTCTGGAAACAGGACTTTCTTTCTTTCTTTCTTTTTCTTTCTTTCTTTTTTTTTTTTTTTTTAATTCTGGATTACTTTTTCTTTGGCTTTTGAAAACTGGGCTATAGGGGAATGAACCTGACATAGACTTAAAACAAGAACAAGTTTCCTTATCTAAAAAGTTACAGTCCTTGAGGCTTACAGGAAGGTCATTTTCAAAACCCACAGGAGAAACACAATTATAGCCAGAAACTGCATTAAGTGCTTTATTTACTCGCAAAAGAGACAGTTTTTCATTTAGAACTGCTCATAGGATCAACCGAGGCTTTGATGCTGTGCAGACTTTTCTATAGATTTTGCAATTAGTGAGCTAGATGTCTTAAATAGCAGGCATCCAGAAATTGGTTTTTAGGTTTTTTTTTTTTTTGTAAATCTATATGCTGAGCAGTATTTGGTAGAATTGAAAGATATTTGATACTTACTGTGAGTTATGAGCTTAAGGACAGAAGACCTGTAGATGTTTTGTGAATGAGTATGCATCATCTATGGATTTTCCCCCCTAATACGCTAATGACAGGCCCTGCTTGAATTGCTATCTGTGTGATTTACAACCTCAGGGGAGGCTTTTTCCTATACACTGCCAATTGATAGATTTTTATTGACTGTTAATATTGAATCATGCAGAAAACTTTTCATTGATTTAGAATGCGTCAATTTGTTAAGCTTAAAAAATAAATTCCCCTTTTCTTCATGATAATGTACTGAATTGGAGAACAAGGCTTTTAAACACTGTTAGTGTTCTAGGACAAGGAGAATCAAAATAATTGTTGGCATGAGGGACATCTGAGATCACAGTATTTTACGAGCTGTTTTCAGTCTGACCAGGGAGTTTCAGTCCCACTCATTCATTCCCTTCTCAACCTAAAATAGTTAAGGATAGAGTATTTTTTTTAGGACCTATACCTTCTCTTTTGGGGGGGAATTTGTTATATAAATGAGAAGTGGTGAACTCCTCAACATGGAATTAAAAAAATTAAGGCTAGGAACTGAGGACAATGGTGGATTTATTCATTCAATCCATTTTTTTTTGAGTGCCTACTCTGTGCTAGTCACTGGGGGATATCAGAGTGTGCAAAATGTGTCACAGGCCTGTCCTACGTTAGTCTCCATCAGTCTTGATAATTGCATTCCCCTAGTCAGTGATTGGTTTAGGTTTGGAATATGATGAGACACTGGGCAATGAAACTCAAGTGGAAGTCTCTACTGTGAGAGGTTGTTGAAAAAGTTTTATTCACTCTGGAAAGAGGGATTTACCTCTACTTGCCTTTGAATGAGAAAGAGATGCTTATCAGTCATTTTCACTAATAAGTTTACAACAGTGACAACTGTATGGCACGTGGTATGTAGGTCTATGAAAGCGCAAAGGGGGTCTGACTTGGGCTGGGTGCATTCTTCACCTCCCTTTAACAATTAAGTGTTATCAAGTACCGAAGCAGTTAATCTGATTAGGGCATAGGCAGAAGTGAAAACAGACAAAAGGGATGATGTGGACCTTATACTCAGATTTATTTTGTCTCTGGTGGACCCTGTGCTTCTGGAGGCAATCATTTTATTAACTCCACTAAACATCTTTAAAAAGAAATACATGAGTAGTGAGGCACAGGTATATAAAAACTAGTGTTTCAGAAAGTCAGAAACATTTCCAGGATCCCAGATAAATTCCATTTGTTCATCTGTTATGTAGATTTTTAGAAATCCAAGTACTTTATTGTGAAAACATAGATTTTTCCATGTAGCAGTCATTGTTGGTCGTCTGCTCAACAGCTATTCTGCCACTTCCTTCTGGATAACAAAAGTCTGATTTTGGGTTTTATGTTTGATGGCCTCCTCCTAAATCCCAGGAGAATAAACCTCGATTGTTTAAGCCAGATACAGTAATTCTACCCACTTGCCAGTGAGTGGCTTAGGCTTGGGCACTCGACACATGGGACTGTGAGACACAAGAGGCTTCTCCCTGCTGTGGGGTGGTGGGGAAGCGCTTCTGGAAATGTTTTCTGTGAGCTCCAAAATGAACACAAAACATCGACTGACCCCTTCCGCACTTTGGACATTGCCCTATGAGGAACTGATGATGGGGATGCTATCTTGATCTTTTGATCAAGTCTTTTGATCATGAAGAGAAAGTTAAGTCATTTTTACTGGGATTTTCTGTTACTTGTAACCAGGTGCATTCTAGTTGATATGCCCCACCAAAAGTTCTAGGAAGCCAGAGAAGATGTGGGAGTTCATGAAGAGATTTGAATGACCTGATCTTTAGTTAACCCTGCATGTATGGGAAAACTGTTGCATGTTAGACACATACATGAATTAAATCCTATGCCACTCACTTAACTTAAAAAAAGTTTGATGTTTTTTGAGATATGTGAGGTATCATTGAATGTTTTCAGGAAACAATTTAAAAAATAGTTTGTATAAGATTGAGAACACGATGCCATTATAAGAAGTAATGGAATTGATTTTATTTAGGTTAACTGATTTAGGTTAAAATGGATGACTCAGAAGTATTGATTTTTTTTTTTTTTTTTTTTTTTTTTTTGAGATGGAGTCTCACTCTGTCACCCAGGCTGGAGTGCAGTGGCATGATCTTGGCTCACTGCAAGCTCCACCTCCCGGGTTCACACCATTCTCCTGTCTCAGCCTCCCGAGTAGCTGGGATTACAGGCACCCACCACCATGCCCAGCTAATTTTTGTATTTTTTAGTAGAGATGGGGTTTCACTGTGTTGGCCAGGCTGGTCTGGAACTCCTGACCTTGTGATCCACCCGCCTTGGCCTCCCAAAGTGCTGGGATTACAAGCATGAGCCACCATGCCCGGCCAGAAGTATCGATTTTTTTTTCTTCTTCTGATCGTGCCTTATAAGAGCAATGGGTTATTTTTTGTTGAATACAAGGTTTTAAAAAAACTATAATAAAAGCAGCTACTAGGCTGGGCGCAGTGGCTCATGCCTGTAATCCCAGCCCTTTGGGAGGCCCAGGTAGGTGGATCACCTGAGGTTGGGAGCTCCAGACCAGCCTGACCAACATGGAGAAACCCCGTCCCTACTAAAAATACAAAATTAGCCAGGCGTGGTGGCGCATGCCTGTAATCCCAGCTACTCGGGAGGCTGAGGCAGGAGAATCGCTTGAACTCGGGAGGCGGAGGTTGTGGTGAGCCGAGATCGTGCCGTTGTACTCCAGCCTGGGCAACAAGAGTGAAACTCTGTCTCAAAAAAAATAAATAAATAAAAATAAATAAATAAATAAAAATAACAATAAAAAAATAAAAGCAGCTACTAATTGAAATAATAATGAGAAGCTTGCGAATCCATGTGAGAATTTTATTAGAATTTGTCAGTCAAATCAAAGTTCTGGCTTGCTCTCTGGGGAGACAGAAAAGATCATGTGTTTGTGTTCTATGTCTCTCCTGTGCTCTTCCAAGCCTGCAATGCCTTAGACCACTCCTCCATCTCTCTTGCCATCCTCTTTCAAAGTCCAGGGAAAATCTGCCTCCCCTGGGGCTTTTTCTCCATCCTCCCCTTAGTTGCTTTCACCTCTGGGGTTTCTGTGTTTTGTCTGCACATCTTAACAGACCTCATTTCATACTAGCTATTCAGAATTGGCTGTTTCATGCTGCCTTCTCTATTAGTATGTAAGCTCCTCGAAGGTGGACACCATACCTTAGTTGCTTTTGAAACCTCACAGCAATGACACAGGCTTTGCATTAGTAAGTGCTCACAAATGTTAGATAAACTTGAATAGGAAAAAAACGACTGCTCATATTCACTCATACAGTCAAGTACACAGGAAAGTATTCGCCCAAGGGAAAAAAACGGTAAGATCTTTTGCTTACTAGGTTGGATATTAGTACTATGTATACTCCGTTAAATTTTTCCTGTTGATATTTAAAACTTTACATCTTTGTAAAGAAGTCAGTTTCTTAATCCTATTCTTGTTTCATTGGAATACTGATCGAGTACCCTGAGAGTTATTTCACTACTCACCTTTTGCTACTGTTCTCAGAATTCATCCAATTTGAGAGGAAAAGAAAACCCTTCAGATACTCAGTTTGTATTTACTGCTTACGTCATGTAAAATAGTGCCGTCTGAATACTAGTATGGTCTGTACTTTTCAAGCTTTCACATGAATACGAGTCAGCTGGGGATCTTGCTAACTGCAGATTCTGATTGGGGAAGGCCTTAAAATGTGCGTCTCTGAGTTCCCAGGGGGTGCTGACACCGCTGCCCCACTGATGCACAGTGTAGTAAGCACAGCAGGGATGCGCCGCTGGAGCTCAACCCTCTTGCTGGTCTCTGTCTCTGTGCTTGCCTGCCCATGGACTTGAAAAGCCAAAACAAGCACTGTCTCCCTGCCGGTACCACCCCCACAACCCCCCCCCGCCAAAAAGTAAGACAAAATAATAGAAATTCATCCCTGCATAAAAACCTGCCTTTATCTTGCCTCCTTGTGACGGTTTTTTCGGTTAATGGCCAGGCACACGATGAAGGCTGACTTGGCTTCTGAAGAAAGTCAGACATGGTAGCTATTACATGCATTTCCTTTCATGGCAATTTTCATATTCATATGGTAGAAGGGGAACACTTACTTGCTCTGGGAAAAGTCCAGCCAATGACCAGGTTGCAGCTAAATCCCTGAAGACCCACCCCTGAAGAAAGGCTGAGATCAGAAAACAGAAAAAAGTCCCCCGTGCTATCTGCATTTGGCCCACCCATCAAACTTTCCACCTTTTCTCTTTCCTTCACTTGCAGCTTCCGTTTTTGTGTGCAGTGGCTGCATACCCAAACCAACAATTAAATTTCCCCTTTGTTTGTGTGGCAGATGACAAAGGCATGGAGGACATCTTGTGTTGCCTAGGCAGGCAGGGCACTTACTTTGATTGATGCTCGGTTGTGGAAAAAAATGAGCTGGGAAGGAATTACAATGGAGGGCCTGCAGACTGGAAGGGGATATACTAATTAGTCCTGCATTAAGCAGTCTGCTTGCATTTGGCGATGAGACGCCTTCAGGAGGGAAGTGTAGGGGTTATTGATGCAAAACAGCATGGAATGCATTATATCAGGTAGCTGCATATTAGTTTTCTTAGAAAGTATAGAAGTTTGTAATTAAGAAATAAACACTTAAGCTACTTTTTTTTTTTTTTTTTAAAAACAACCCCCAAGTATGTTGGATAGGCCATGCTTTTTAACTGCATATGATCTCAAAGGCAATCTGAAGTCCTTCTGTCTTTCTGAAATAACTCTTCCAGAGTTTTCTGAGACTGGGTCAGGTGCTAGGAAGGAAAAAACTGCCACCACACCTACAGTCTCTGGCTCCTTTTCTCTGAAATCCCACAGCTCCAGAGCCTTGAGCCTCCCTGGTGGAGCAGAACATCATAAAGAGAAAGGAAGTTTTCCCCTAGGCCACTCTTTAAGGTTTTAGGAAGTTGTTGCTGATTGGACCCACAAAGAACCCTAGGGATATCTCGAGACAAATTCAGCTCCTTCTCTAGACAAAGGGCTGGATTAAATGGGAATAAAGAACAGTGCAAAGCATGCATCTCTGTTTGGTTTAGCACTCCATTTTTGGGGGGCTACAGGCAGAAGTAGAGTGGTAGATGGTTGCACTGAAACGTCTCATAATTGAAGAGCCACACAGACACCATAAGTAACTGGAGTGTGTAACTGTGGGAAGCTGTGAGTGATCATCTCCCAAGCCAGTACCTCCTGAGCAATGGAGAACTGGAGGGAGGAAGAGGTGAAGATGCCCCAATAATTACTAATGTGAATGGCTTAAAATTCTAACCTTTAAATGTTGATTTGACCTGAATAATTGGTGAAATTGGTTTTAAATGAAAGAAATCACAGACGTCTTTGGTCACAGTGTGAAAGAAGGGGCCCTAGAACTCCCTAGGCTTTAGAGTTCCAGTGTAGTTTCACTAACATACCATGTTGGCGTCAATAATGTGATTCTTACTGATTCTTTCTGTTGAAATCCAGTGAACTATCAGTCATCTCATGTTAACTTAGTGGAAGAGTAGATGCTCTAAAGTTCTTGGTTCAATTTATCAGAGTTGTAATCCTGGTACAGCTGATATTCCTCTTTACTTTTCTTATTCTAGAGACAAGTTCATTTATGGATTTACAGATGCCTAGGCAAGGAAAAAAGATATAAGTGATAAAGATAGTATTTTTAGTTATCAAAGACTATTAAGTCTTTTAAAAAAATGTTTTATCAAACTGGGGCATAAGACAGATATTAAAAAATCAGAAATATTACCAGATGACTACAACCTATCTTTCAGGACAGAACCAGGAATTGTGCCAATAGCTCTAGGAAGAAAAACTAAATAGTTAATGTGGTTTATTTTTTAACCATCCCTTTGTTTTAGAATTCTGTCTTATTCTTGACCTGATTCTATGTCGCCATGACCTTCTCCTGCCAAGAAGGCACAGTTGAGGCATCCTTCAGTAATAGCCTAGGGCTTTGGAAAAGCAAGATGCTGTGCTGGCTTTTTGCCTTTTCTTCCAGTGTTTACACAACCAAGACTTATTACATGGTCTGTCATTTTGTTACTGGGCTGGCTTTGGTTTGAGAATTAGGTAAACATCAGACATTCCATCACACAATTTTAGACTCAATCTTACTTTATAATGATGTTAATGTTTATTGTACAAAGCGAGTGCATTTGTATATTTTAGCATTTTATTTCAGTCACAGAATGCAAAACCTGACACTGGAATCAGTTTGATTTTTTTGTGTGTGTGATTGAAGATATTAAGCACTACAAGAACGCTGAAATTTCAATCTGATTAGGATCAAACTTCTTCAGGATCAAAACACTCTTTTTCCTCCCCCTACAGTTTTACTAATTGTGTGCTACTTGACATTGTGGAGTTATTCCACAGCATGATAGCTAAATATGTGAAGTGTATTTTACTATGCAGAATTATCAGCTCATTCTATTTGTTTTTCATGTGTTTAAGGTTATTAAAAGAACTCAAAATTAGAAGTCATGTGTATGAGTTAAAAGAATGAACCCAATCATTGTTAGTAGGCTGAATCATAAAGCAATAGCCGGTATGTCAATATCAAGTAATGAAAAAAGTCAGAATTTGAAAGCATACCTTCTCTGTTTATTAGTTGGCAAGATACCAGAAAAATTAGGAGAATAGCACAATAGTGAATGGTGGAGTGGTTTATTTTCAGCACTCTCAAATTATTCTGGGTACGGAAAATGAGATAAAAGTAAATCGGAAAGAAAGGCATCAAACATATTTGTTGGAGACCTTTGCTTAATGGGGAGAAATGAACTGCCCTCGCTCACTGTTCCTGAGGAATTGTGTTTCTTCAAGCTGTAAATCAAATCCCAGAGAGATAGCATGATGCATGATGTTTTCCAAATAATAACTGAGGAAGACAAAGTTCATTTTTTTTTGTCAGCCTCAGGTTTCTGAATTTAGACCTTAATTAAGATTCCAAAATGAGAAGGCATCTCCCTCTGCACACATGGTCTATGACAGTGTCCTCAAAACAATATATTCCTTTGTGAAGTCTGGATCTCTAGCCTGTATTATTCCAAAAATATATCCGTGGCTTCTTCCAAAGATCCTGATTTTTTTCTCCATTTTCTCTAAACTCTGAGCAACAAAGAACCTGATGTTTCTTTTCAGGAAACCACATCATTTTTTTCCCCAATTAATTGAAGAGCCATCTGCTTCTACGATACACAACACCCATTCATTCTCAGCAACAAGTGTGTTCCCTAAATCCCTGGTGTGCAATATCAAGACACACACACTCCGTATTGGGAGTAGAATCTGCTGTCTTGCAGGCAGGCTCTTTCCAGAGACGTGGTATATACAGATTCTGACACTGAACTTGGTTCCATGTCAGTGTTGCTAACGCAGGGTTAAAAACACAGTACAGGATGTTCATACTTTGAGGTGCTGGCTAGCTCAACATCTCCATGTTTCTGAGTTCGAAATGAAGAAATAATTGCAAAGGGCAGGAAAGATAAGAAATAGCTCTCTTTGACCAAGATAAGAAAGGGGAGAGGAGGTAAATACAGAGGCCACTTGGCTGGCTTTTTCTGTATAAATGCTTCAACTTTAGGCTGTACCATCTCATTTGTGGCACCTTGCATGTACAGCCGTGTGTTGTTTAATGATGGGGATACATTCTAAGAAATGCATCACTAGGGTATTTCATCATTGTGTGGATACCACAGAGTGCACTTACATAAACCTAGATGGTGTAGCCTACTACACACTTGGGCTATATGGTATAGGCTAATGCTCCTAGACCAAAAGCTGTACAGCATGTTACTCTACTGAATACTGGTAGGCAACTGTAACACAGTGGTAAGTATTTGTATATCTAAACACAGAAAAGGTACAGTAAAAATGCAGTATTATAATCTCATGGGACCACCATCATATATGTGGTAGGTAGTTGACCAAAACATGGCTAAGTGGCATGTGACTGTATTTAAATTCAGAGGTCTGAACTGGGGTTAGAACCTTCCAGGGACATGGATAGGGGGTGGGGGAGACTCATCTTCAGGAAGAATCTCCTGAATGGTCATATAAAGGACCTCTGGTCAGAAGAGGGCCACCAGATCAGTGCTCTAGTCAGACCCCTTCCATGGACAGTGCGAACAGCCAGGGCGGTTGGATGCGGGGTCCTGCATGGTTCTGCTGGCATGTTGCTGGAGCCAGCCACACCACTGATGCTCCTGCTTTGCTCACATGCACAGAAGGTCTTTTGGAGTTCAGCCTGTGGCTCAGGGGCTGGGAGCCATATTCAAAGAGCTGAGATAAGTTTCTGTTCCCCAGGAGTTGGGGGATGGAGATACCTACTCTTCTGAATAACTCTCTTTCCAGAAACAGCGAAAACACTGTCTTCGAGAGCTGCTGTGTCCACACAACATTTTCTCTAAACAACGTGCTCTGCCCCATCTCCCTGGCTTCCCCTCACCCCAGTTTTGTGGCTGGTCAAATAGGCATTTTTATAAGGCTGTGGCTTATTTGAACTTGTCTTCTCCCACGTGTACTTTGAAACTGAGACCACAAATTTCAGAGTGGAAGTTGTTCTCCAGAAAATGAAAGGGTCAAGGTAGCACTTAAGACAAAGGTTTCCCCACCACTTTATAGGAGAGACAGCAAAAGACACCACAGAATTCTGGGTGAGTGCCTAAAGATCCAGCAATTTCTCTAGGCCTGAGGTCCAACTTTCAATCTAATTCTAACACGCGTTGAAATGATTTATGTCTCACTTTTTCTCACTGCACACTGACAGTCATCTGAAATGTACACAGGAAAGATGAAGGGAAAAATCAGCACTGAAACCAAACAAGCCTCAGAGATTGCTGACACCAGCCAGGGTTATTCCCCCACACAGGAGGTACTTACAGTCCAAGTGACTGTGCCTGATGCCCTCCACGTCTTCAGCATGGATGAAGTGGTAGCATCTCTTCCCTACGATATCTACAGGGGTCAGATCCATATAATCACTAATCCTACAAAGAGAAGAACACAGGCTGGAATTCAGAAAGGAGGAAATATAAAGAAACTGTCAAATAACTTAGAAACAGTTCTACTGACACATTTCATCATACTACTGTACCCGTGAGGAGGTGGCACTGTGAGGGAAACCCTTTATACATAAGATTATTTCTTTAACACATAACAGTCTTTTTTCAAAAGTAGGAAATGCGTTAGATCAAGCGATTGTGTTTCAATAATTAGATAGGTTTTTCTCTTTCTTTGGCATTAAGAATGCACATTTAGACAACATAATTTCATGAAATTATTGAGAATCAGTAACAATGCAAGATCCTCATTACAGGCCAAGATAATTCAAGGTTACATAATAAAATAAAAACATGTTATGTTTATACCAAATGATTAGAGACACCTTTCATTTAAACAGATTGGTCTTCTATTGGGTATTTCCATGAAAAAGGGCTTCAGCAGCTTCTTGGCACAAAGTCCAAATTGGCATTTCAAGGGATATAATTTAAATGCTGAGACATACAGATGCCTGGGGGTATTATCTTTTTTAGTCTTAGTCATTTGGGAGCTCGGCTTTCACTCCTGGCCCTTTTAACTGGTACTTTGTGGTGGATTCCACACAAAAACTTTTAAACCATTTCAGCAGCTCTTCCAGGCTTGTGCTCGACAGTACGTGTGTGTAAAAGCCTCTGTCACTGACTGTCCAGACGTCGATGTCCTCAGGCAGAGCATGGAAAAATAGAGCCCAAATTGGAAACCATGTTGGGGGAATCCGCCTGGTTTACACAAACATGTCAAAATGCTTGTTACCCTCTGTATTACCAAGTGCAGATTCCTTTTGGTCAGTCCAAAGTGGAATATATTTTTTGTTTAATTTATTCTCTTTACTCTTCATGTGTTTTTTTTTAATGACTTACGGCATATGGTCTATTGAAATATGAAGTAAATCTTTAGAAATGACACATTTAAGAAACACATGTGATCATTGTTGGAGAGTTTTCTGGCCCCCAAGGCAGGGAAATAAGAAAGAAAAACAAACAAAAAAAGAAACATAATTAAAATATATTACCCATCCAGTGAATTTCTCAGTGTCTAGCAATTCAAATAATATTTTTGGCCAAACTAGGATTTTAGGTAAGATAAGATTAACTGGGGAAATAAAAAGGAGGGTTTTCTAAGGATTTCATGGGTTTCAGGTATGACACAGATTAGTCGGTGTTTTCTTAAAACCATTAGCTATCTTCCAAGCACAGTTACACCCCCTTTCTGCAAATG
Organism: Pan paniscus; assembly: GCF_029289425.2. Taxonomy (NCBI): domain Eukaryota; kingdom Metazoa; phylum Chordata; class Mammalia; order Primates; family Hominidae; genus Pan; species Pan paniscus. The sequence goes on along the minus strand of NC_073264.2, from coordinate 35,095,332 downwards.
AGGGAACAAGGATGTCATTAAAAGACCCTCCCTCACTGGTGTTTCTGAAATTTGCCAGCTCCTCTGAAAGCATTAGATGTCGGCTTTGCCTGAGGCCGTCCTTGGGAATGCAGAGAAGAATGGTCTGCAGAGTCAAGGAGCAAGCCTTAGTTTCTAGTTAACAATTCCCTAATTAAATAATAAACCCCAGGAAAAAGCCACTCCATTCTTCAGGGAAGGCATTTCTTTAGTTTATTCTTTTCTTGAATTAAATCCTTAAAAAACGATCCAAGCCCTTCTCTGTACCAGAGCCTGTTACTGTGGTGAATGCGACTAGCCCGGCATTTGAGGGTCTCTTAACACATATCTCGAAAGCACCAGACCAGTTGGATGACCTACACCAGGATCAGAATCCTGATGGCACCTTTTACTCTGAGACTCAGTTTCTTCTTCTGTAAAACAATCCAAAAGGTTGGTGAGGGGGGATGAATGAATGGAATGAAATTAACATAGCATAGTGCCTGGCACACAATATGCTTTTCCTCAGATCAAATATGCAATTACCTTTCATACAGGTATGTTTCATAATTACTATCATCTGTAGACGGGAAATAATGCTGTATTGTATTGGCTAATAAAGGGGACTGTGAAAAGCTTTTTTTTTTTTTTTTTTTTAAGAGGAAGAAAAACGCCAAAAGCAGGTCACAGAAAATGATCTCAATTACTAGAGTGGCACCATGAGGCACTCGGGTCCATGGAGCTTGTCAAAAGAATTAATGAGTTGATCACAGGAATGAAAATTAAGTGATGTTTTGGGATAGGACAATCATTGGAAGTTTGGTAAATAAGACGAAGCCCTGTTCTTTGGAGGGAGAGGTGGCTGGTAGCTAAATCAAGGGAGCTGATGTGTGTTTTCAAAAAAGCAAAGCCACAGTCCATCCTCTGATTTGATGTCTGTCTTCCCTGGTTGGATCTCCTTCTCCAGCATTCTACATTTTTAATTAGAGAAGAAATAGCTTTGTGGGCTGTAACTTGGTTCTTTCATGGGTAAATATGTATGAAAAGTCCCCCTCAGAGGTTATTCTTTCTGGTCATTTGCCATTCAGTCTGACTTCTGTAGAAAAAGAAGAGACTCCAGGAGACTCCACAGGATGTAGCTAACTACATGGGCTTTTGAATCTCTTGGCTGAGGATGAGACAGTCAACGTTTCTCTCTTAGCTGAAATTGCCCAAAGGCAATGGAGACAGCAGCAGCACCTGCCTCACAGGACTGTCCTAAAGCTTAAGTGAAATTGTGCAGGTGATGAGCTTTGCACACGCCCCATGTGTAGTAAGTGATCAGTAAACGCCAGCCATCTTTATTAGGACCTGCCAACTCCAGCGAATCATTCTGGCTAACGCATGTTTCCTGGTGTTCTGTGGCCCTTCCAGAATACCTCAGACATACCCACGATGTCACGATCATAAACATTTTAATAAATGCCAACAAAATTTGAAATGCAGATTCAGAGTTTCTTATCAAATAACAGCAACAGGTTCATGAGATCTTCCACCCTATTGAACACTCATAGCTCAGGTGGGTATCTTTTCCCAAGGTGAATTATTTCCTTTGAATCAGGTCCTGTTCAGAAATGATAGGCAGTTTCCAACTTGATCTCAACATCTTCAGCGCTTCCCAGTGGACTGAATGCAGGGGCTATCTTCTTGGTTAGTCTCCGGAGAGGTCAGTTCCCCAAGTCACTTGACCATTCTGATCTTCAGTTTCTCCTCTGAAGGCACTCGCAGGGCTCAGTGATTAAGACTGACAATAGCGCTGCAAAAGCATCCTCCCCAAATTGACGCAGTATTTCTCCCTGTGGCACCCGGGGAAGGATAGTATCGCCAGAGCTTCCTTCCCACACCTGGTATGTGGGCGGCTCCTCTCCACTGCCCTCCCTGCACCCCATGGTTTCCTCTTCCAATCAGTCTGATAATGGGCTGCTGACTTCTAGGTGAAAGGTCTGAAGGGGCAATGTCCCATTTCCTTGTCCCTTGCTTTGTGCTTAATGGAAAAAGCGAACTTTTTAACCAGAGGCTAAAAAGTCCTTTTATAAAAGCTTAGTCTTGAGGAAGAACTGCCAACTCATTTGTATGATGAGTCATCTTTTTCTTAATTTATAAAAGTGAAATCCTCAGGATGACAAAGTTTTATTTAATAGCTTTGTAAATTTCTTTTTCATCCTTTTTCCTCTGTGGACCTCAGATTCTCATTTGTTCTTTCCATGCTTAGCGTCTGTGTCAACACTGACCACCATGAGGCCAGGCCCTCGAATTAGGCAGAAGTGGGTCCCGATGAGGCATCAGGCAATACATTTTACTGCATCATTTTGCCAATGGCATCTAAGCCCTGCTCTCTCCTTGGGTTCTCAGCCAAAATGGACCTTCTTTATAGCATATGGATGTCTGGGTATCCCGATTCATTTAATTGTTGTCCCTAACGTAAATCAGGGCAGCAATGTAAATTTTAAATAAAAAGCATGTTTGGTGTCAGTCCAAGTGGCCATTAAAAACAAGATCAGGATTTAGAATGAACCTCACTGGGAGAGTACCATCCTTCAGACGGCTGAAACACAACCCTCACCAATGTGCAACGTGCAACAGGGCAAATGAAAACAAAAACAAAGTACCTATTTTCACAGTAAATGATATTGAGGTCCATATTTACTCGAGTGACGAACATATGGCAGTCAATTCTGACTTCATTGATCGTAGGGGGAGGCAAGGCATGCGCAACAACCACGAGACCCATGATTTGGCTGGGGACGGTCCTCCCGTGGGACAGCGACACTCTCAGGCGTAGCCGGCCTGTTATGTGAATCACCTGTAAAACAACATTAAGTACAGGACACCAGTCAAATTTACATCCCAGATATAACAGCATTTCTTTTGAGAAATGCAAAATTACATCTGGAACAACCAACATTAGCTTGTATCTTCTGTAATCATAATGGCTGTCGGCATGCCCTCAGTGTCCTTGTGGCAAGAGACAAAAAGGAAATAGTATTATTACATTCCAGGCGTTCCTCAAGGCAGCATTCTTATGGTGCTGTTGCTATTTTTTTAAGGACTTTTTTTTCACATTAAGGGAAAACTCATAACCAAATAAAATAACCAACAAGTTGAGCACTGAGCTGCAAAAGGAAACATGTGCATTATTAGCCCTTATTAATGGACGACATCTGTCTCTCTCCAGGTCTGTACTTCAGTGGGATTACATGGCCATCTCCTTTCAGATGTGTGGCTCTGAGCCCTCCTTCGTTCAGGGGTTGATATTGTAAAAGGCCAAAGGCTCCAATGAATAAAACACTCAGTGGCAATGACATGAATGGGTTCTTTCAAGGATAGATATTTCCTGTTATGCAGCACTGAGTTCCCAGTGGTACAGTGATTTATTGCAGTGCCCTATGGGGTTGATGGTCAGAGGACTTTGGCCCATGATTTGTCCCTGGAGCTCATACTAAAGTAGGGTCAGGAAGACTTGAACCATCTTAGTGGCAGCTCAGAGGTATTTGCCTGGAAATAAGAAGGAAAATATTGGGCTGTAATTTTCGGTTTCTTGGCCAAAATAGTCCAGGCCACCCGGAACCAAGCAAACTTTGCATATAAACTGCACATAGAAGAGCCATAGTGACAACTTCCTCAAATGATGCTCTGGGGAAACAAAATCATAAAAGGGTAAAAATTAGGCAGGATTTGTACCACTATGCCTTAGGTTGCAGAAGGAAGGGCTGGGTGGGGGTGTGCGTGCACACATGTGCATGTCAACTCTAGCTGTGTTCCCACGACCCTGCTACAGTGTGGGGAATCCTCCAAAGCCAAGTCATAGAGGTAACTGCCATGATTCACAGTACCATGGAGCTCAGTTTAGTGGCTGAGTGTCCATATGTGCTTTGCCGCTCCAAATGCATCACTGAGTGCCATGCTATCTTTTGAGATTCTGCTTTTCCTCCTTTGCTATAAGGAACTGGAGTGGGAAGTAGGTCTCGTGCCTCCCAGGAACAATATGATCTCGCGTCTGCTCTCCTTCCCAGGGGCTCCACTGGCAATTCCTTTTCCATTTTATTTTTGTTTCTTTTAAGTTACTTGGTTTTCCAATAGTGGGCCCACACTACTGTCAGTCAGGAAGCAGGATCAAAGCTTACAGGGCTGCCCTTCAGAGTTCTAGCTGCTTCAGCTAATACCTTTTCCCTGTCACCCTTCACGTTGGTGCCCACAGCTGTGGATCTGGAAGCACCAATAAGGAGGATTATTTAGGTTATTTCAGCAGCAGCTTTTCGACCACCCACATTTGAAGTTGACTAAATTCATACTTCATGCACCTTTGCTTTAAGCTTTGGTCAGATGAGCTACTTTATGAATATTTGAAGATGTTCCTAGAGGCAAGGATGCTAAAACACCATCACAGACACACGTTTGTGCAAGACCTCATTAACTAATAAAGAAATAGCTAAAAGAAATGGGATTAACTTCACAGGAGGGGTGTTAACAGTCCCTGGTCCTCCTCCCAGCTAGGCTTACATAGATGCTCATTTATCATTATCTGTCTTGTTTTATCAGGAACACTCAGCTTCTTGGAAAGACACAGATCTATAAATGCTCAGGAAAACACACATCCAGAAATGATATGCTAAATAAATCTCCACTTGGTATTCTATTCCAAAGCAATTTAAAGGCGTCTGGGTTGGAAAACATTTGGGGAAGGCAGACAGGCTACCGGGAGGGAGCTGTCAGCATGTCAGATTGACCTGGCCTCTGATCTCCAGCTTTGCCTGTGGCCATCATGGTACTGAAGGGGGTCAAAGTTGGGTCCAGTAGGAGTCTATTGAAGGGGGTCAAAGTTGGGTCCAGTAAGAGTCTCAACTCGCAATTTTCTGATTCCGTTACCACGGGCAAGTCACGCAGCCTCTCTGTGTCTCAATTTCCTTTTCTGTGAAATGGAGATAACAGTGACTATAAACTGTAAAGAATTCTACACATTTTATTATTACGTCTCTGTTTGCCTTTAAAAATATCGACCAGTAAGGACAAGGACCAAGTATTAATTTGGTGTTGTTCAAAAGCCTAATTAGTGACTGACTATTTTAAAGGATCATAAAATTTCACATTTGGAAGAAAATTTGGGAGGGTCTATCTTCGCTCCTTTCCCTTTTTATTTTCAGGTGAAGAAGGAGGCTCCAGACGGCTCATCCCTGTCTAAAGTCACCTAGCTTGTAAATGGCAAATAGTGCCTGGAACTATGTTTCCATGTCTTGTTTAAGAGTCACTTCAACTTAGTTATACCTGTGTGCATATTCACATTGAATGAAACATTAGAAATAGATACCACATGCCAATTTTTTTTTTTTTTTTTGAGATGGAGTCTCGCTCTGTCGCCCAGGCTGGAGTTTAGTGGCGTGATCTCGGCTCACTGCAAGCTCCGCCTCTCAGGTTCACGCCATTCTCCTGCCTCAGCCTCCTGAGTAGCTGGGACCACAGGCCCCGCCACCATGCCCACCTAATTTTTTTGTATTTTTAGTAGAGACGGGGTTTCACCATGTTAGCCAGGATGGTCTCAATCTCCTGATCTCGTGATCCTCCTGCCTCGGCCTCCCAAAGTGCTGGGATTACAAGCATGAGCCACAGCGCCCAGCCACCAGATGCCAGTTTATTAAGTAAACTGTATATGAACTTTTGAAAAGATTTCATTTATAACTAGAAGCTCAAGTTATTTGAAAAATCTTTGAGAAGTAATATAAACTAAAAAGAAAACTAAGAAAATTACCAAAGCAGTAACTAAATAGTTGTCAAGAAATGTCAAAGAACAATCAGAGGGTGTGTTTGTCTGTCTGTGTGTATGTGTGGGTTTGAGGGAGGGTGGAATTGAAGAGAAGAAAGGGATATCTGTTAGATCCCACAATTTTTAGGTTTAAATTAACATATTTTTTCCAAATTCATTTCATAATGCCAACAGAGCTTTTTTTCCTCAGGTGACAGGTTATGTTCAAATTTCAGAAACATGTCTGACAGCATGTATCCAAACATGTAGATCGCTGAATTTTTCATTTTATAGTTGCCTTTAAGGCCTGAGATGTACAGAAAAGAATATCGTCAAGATGGCCTGGGTTCAAATCCTAGCTCTGGCACTTAATAGCCGCGCAACTGTGATACTAAGACAATTGAAATGACTTGCTTTGTTTCCAGGTTAGTATATCAAAGATTTAAAACCTAGTACAAAAAAATAAGTATGTTGCAAAGATGTTTTGTTTTGTTTTGAGATGGAGTCTTACTCTGTAGTCCAGGCTGGAGTGCAGTGGTGTGATCTCGGCTCACTGCAACCACCGTCTCCCAGGTTCAAGCAGTTCTCCTGCCTCAGCCTCCCGAGTTGCTGGGATTACAGGCATGCACCACCATGCACAGCTAATTTTTGTATTTTTAGTAGAGACTGGGTTTTACCATGTTGGCCAGGCTGGTCCTGAACTCCTGACCTCAATTGATATGCCCGCCTCGGCCTCCCAAAGTGCTGGGATTACTGTGCCTGGCAGTTCTTTTTTTCTGAATGAAGTTAACAAAAGGTATTTTCCTGGTTCCTTAGTTTCTAAGACACATAATCTATGAGGGACCTTGCTAGGTGCCAGGAAGCTGACCAAGGTAAATCAAATGTAAATCTGTCCTCAAAGAGTTTACAGACTGTAAGTTGGGGGAAGACATCTATAATTATTTCTAATATTGCCATAAGAGGGAGATGATTCAGTATCTGATCAAGAAAGGGGGTTTTGATCCTGGTTATGTGACAGAGTCACTTGCGAAGCTTTGTTAACATGTGAATTCCCAGACTCTATCCCCCAGAGTTCTAATTTGATAGGATTGGGTTACAGTCCAGCATTTGTTTGCATTTTAAAGCTTCAGAGGTGATACTAACTACCTGAGAATATCTGGCAAATGGGTTTGGAGTTACACCAGTGGTTCTCAACCATGGCTACACATTGGAACCAACCAGCAAGTCTTGAAAAGTCCCCCTGTCCAGGCTGTACCTGAGACCTGTTAAATCTGGATCTCAGGTGGTGGGGCACTGGCATCAATATTCATAGACATTTTTAAAGTTTTCCAGGCTGGGCATTGTGGCTCACACCTGTAACCCCAGTGCTTTGGGAGCCTCAGGGAGGAGGATTGCTTGAGCCCAGGAGTTCAAGACCAGCTTGGGCAACATAGGGAGACTCCCATCTCTACAAAAAATGAAAAAATTAGCTGGGCATATTGGTTCATGTCTTTGGCCCCAGCTACTTGGAGGCTGAGGTTCGAGGATTGCTTGAACCTAGGAGATGGATGCTGCAGTGAGCCGTGATTCCGCCACTGCACGCCAGCCTGGATGACAGAGCAAGATCTTGTCTCAAAAAAAAAAAAAAGAAAAAAAGAAAAAAAAAATCCAAGTCTTTCAGGGCTGGTTGGAGGGAATGAAAATGTGTGCAAAGTGCCTAGGTATAATGCCTGATGGGTATTATATGCTCAACAAATACTGTTTGATTAATTAACAAGCAGGTTCCATAAGAAAGGTTTGGAATAAGATCTTCAGGAGTTCAGGGTAGGAAGAAAATACTTTCAGCTGAATGGATCCAGGAACATTTCAATTGGTGTCAGCAGGAGAAAAGACAGAGATGGGGCCAAGATGGCAGTACAATCAATGGAAATTGGCAATGGGACCTGAGGAGAAGAGCTGGTATCATAATTTTTGTGCCTGTCCCACAGGACGATGATGACAATAGACGAAATGGTAAATGGTAACCAAATGGTAACCAGTGGAGACAAAGATGATTTCCCTGTGAACAGTTTGTACTTGAGCAGCCTGGGAAGATCCTGGAGAAGGTGTTCAGGGGATAGTTGAAAATAAGAGTTAGGCACTTAAGTGATGATAGTTGAAGGTATAGTTCTGGAAGGTTATTTTTTTTTCTTCCTGGAGGTGATAATTAAAACCAAGAAATTCAATAGAATTGCCAAAGGAGAAAACATACATAAGAGTGCCAAAGGCATTTTTACCCACTTTGAGTAGCTGAAGCCTCAGGCAACTTATGTTTTTGTTTTTTGTTATTCTCTAAATTGAGGTCCTCTTGCTCTATAATAATTTTGTTTAAAAAATAGAACTTTTCTGAAAGCTCTTAAGCACCCTTTTTCTCCATCCACAATTCCATTCTAACATAAATGCCAGGCTTGCCATACCACCAGCAATCCAAGTGCTAACATATCAAAGAATGGGTATGGCTTCCTTGTAAAGTTAAGTAGGTGAATGTAAAATGATGGTGAATACAAATATATAAGCCTAGATTCTAATACGTCAAGAGCCATGAAACTATAAAAATAATCTACTTTAAAATGAAAGGAATATTGGTGGGGGGGGGATAAAAATAACATTGTATTGGGAAACAGAACATCTGTTTTCAGTCCTGGTTCTGGTAACTTTGGCAAGTCTTCTAGCTTGGTGAGGGTAGGATTTCCTCAGATACAAAATGGTGTCAAAGAATCAGGCAATGATGCCTACGATTCTCACTCATCTCTAGGGAGTTCTATAACCAAATGTCTAATGGAGTGGCATTTCCTGTGCTGTAGCATTACCCCACCTCCTCCTTTACAGTCCCATAGTGGGGGCAGGAGTTTCAGAATACAGCTGCAAATTGATAAATTCAGCTTAATAATTCATTAGTAGGGATCTTATAGATCATATTTGAATTGAAATAAGCTTTGGTTCTGGCCAATGCTGGGTAAAAGCTGCCTCAGTGTTCAAAAAGTTCATCTTAATCTGGTCTTAAATCTCATCTACAGACATTCTTCAGAAGAGCTTTCTGAACTAAAAGATTCTTTGCCCCTGAGCTCAGTGTTACATAAGAGCTCGATCCTTATGTTTCCTTTCATTGTTCCTGTTTTATCACAAAAAGCTGTACAAAAATGCTAAAGCTCATATTTTTCTAAACTCCTTACACAGCACTGCCCGGATGCCAGCAACAGTGAAGCAGAATGCACAAGATTACTGAGTTGAAATCCCATCATCTTTGACAAAAATGTCCACATTAGCATTATTTGATCATCCCATAGTGAGGAAATCATTGTTTGACTTTTATTTTTCTTCTCTGCTGCAAGGAGTGACTGTGTGTGATGCTGTTAGATGCATGTCCGCAGAGTTTAGGATGAATGTGGGAGTGTTAACAAGCCACATTATTTGGGCAAATGTATATTTCTGTTCCTGCCATATGCTCCTTTCAGTTTTCTGTTGGTGATACACTCTTAGATGTGATCCACTAATATCCTCTCATTATAAACAGGCCCATCACAAAGACCTTGATGAAACCTCCCCTCTGTCAATACTTGAGGAAAGAAAGTCCATGACGGAAAAATACATCTGGAAGCTATTCTCCTTTCTTTTAGGAATAAATCTCAGTTCTAGTAATCTAAAATGTTCTCTTTAACAAAAGGAAGTGCCAAGTACTCTGTGCATTATTTTCCACATATAATGTAAAGTATAGAATAGGGCTAGGCGACTAGGGGAACAAAAAAGGCTGCAGGTACAAAAAAAAAAAAAAGAGTCCCTGGGTTTAGAGCATCTTCAGAGATTTTTCACTTGTCCTTTAAGGGAATCCAAATTTACCTTAAAAATTAAGCTTCCTTCTGGCACTCTGGTCCCTTTTCTTTTTTTTTTCCTCTGTAGAAGTCTGGTTTAGCATACAGATCGTCAAATCACTAGCTCAGGTGGGAGAGTCAGCTAATTATTTTTAAGTGACGGGGGCTCTGAGGTGGCCTGAAACCTGCCGAAAGATAAGGGCTTAGCCGGGTCTTCTGAAACTAAACATCTAGCCTACAGCATAACAACTTAATCTGAACCAGCATGAGAATATCAACCTGTGTAAATTACTTCATGCAAATTTATAGGGAGTGGGGCTTCCAGGATTTAGACCATATTCATAGGCTGGAGAATCTGCCCTAGCAGATCTGCTTCTGTCTCACTCTTGCCACCTAGGTCTTTCCTTGCACAAGGCCTGAAAAAACAAATACCAATAAAAACAAGCCTTAGCTGAAACCAGGGACTTTTCCACAGATGCAAGCACCATGGAGAAGAAGGCTCATAACTGAAGGAGGAGCCCTTAGACCTTCTGGGAGGCAGAAGCAGAGTAGAATGGCATTTCCTTTCCCTTACAGGATCGCAGATTTTAGTTCTAAAAACTGACTTTACAACTAAAACTATAGGCTTTGTCATAAGCCACAGTGGGAGTTTAGCAACCGTGGATGAGAAAAGGCAGAACAGGGAAAAGCTGACTTCACAAGGTGGAAGTGAGATCCAGGGAGGGGGTGACGATGCAGACCTCCTCCAGGGCCAAGGAGGATGCAACAGGAGAGGTGGTCCTTGAACGCTGTCATCAGCTATGTATGGAGATGGCTATCAACTCAGGAAGCAAGTGGATGGTAGGGGTCTTTTTGGGAGTTCGTCCAACCAAATTCTTGTAAGATCAGGGATATTCAATATTAGACAGAAGTAAGGGAGTAAGATTCAGCACTTAAGGATAGAAGACCAGCAGGAATTAGGTTGTCAGGGTTTCAGGTGGGCTCAACTTAAGGGCAGCTCTGGTGATGGATAAGAGAGCAGGTGAAAGTGGGTTCCAGGGAGAGAATCCCAGCCAAAGTTAGGAAAGAAGGCTGGCAGAAACCAGTCTTGTGGCATAAAAAGTCTACAATTACATAAAAAGTGTTAATTATCAGGGACTCCATGATCTTTCACTTGTTTTAAATGGGAATGAGGTGAGCGGGAAGAGTGATGTAATTGGAGCATATAGTTTGATGCTTGGTCTGAATCCTGAAGAGACTAAGGGAAGGTTGGTTCAGGAAATGGACAGATCTGATGTTATACATAAGGAAGGCACAGGAAAAGGAAAGAAGTCAAGGCCTAACTTATCTCCTCTCCTTGACATACTGAAGTCCTGAAGGAAAACAGACTTCAGGTACACGTATGCATGTGAACATGGGTATTGTTACTCTTACACATGAAGTCAACTCACTTTGTTCAACACCCAAATTATTAAAATGAGTAAATGGGCCTGGCACATGAGGGAAAACCTATTTTGTTCTTTACTTTAATTGGAAAGCTTACAACACCTAATGCTGATGTGAGGGATTTCTTTTAAACAAAAAACCTCTGGGGTTAGTGGTTCTTACATTTGTGCACAAGAATCACATGGAGAGCTTATTAATAATGTTGGTTCCCAGGTTCCTGCCCCAAAAGTTCAGATTTTCTAAATCGACACAGGGGCCTGGGAATCCGCATAACAGCAAGAACTCCTAGTGCCCTGGATGACAGTGGCTGGCAGGACATACCATCCACCCAGCTGCAGCTTCCTCTCCATCAGGAGAGCAGAATGAATTGAGAGATCTTAATAAAGATGACCCAGGTGCACATCACAGACTGCCTTCTAAATGAGCAAAGAAAGATGAACATATATTTATGATTAAAGCTGTACTTAAAAAAATCCTACGCTGTAGAACATAACTTGTTGCCTTTTGGCTCTTTGAAAATGGAGGATCAGTGCATGAGAAGCAGGAAGCCTTGGCTGATGTGGGATCAGGGCATATTTCCTGTGCACGCTCCTTTATCTCCGAAAAGGTCTGCATTCTCTCAGTGGCCGCACCACAGTGGGCTGCACTGTAGTGCTGTAAGCCTCTGGGGGAGGCTGAGCTCTGCCAATCCCCTCCCCCTAGCCCAGCCGGCCCCTGGCTGGGCTCCTGATTAATTCCGGGGATTCTGAGAGGTTAACCCTTCATTTGATGGCTCCAGTGGGGAGCTGAGAGATTGCTGGTAATTTTTCACTCTTAGTTTTTTTTTTTTTTTTATGCAGAAATATTTTCTAAGGGAGCAAATAAAAAATTATTTTTAAAACCACATTTAAAATACATTAGCCACAGTATTCTCTTCTTACATGACTGTATCCTCCAAACAACAATTATTTCCCATCCATCTCTCTTAACAAACTTCACATACGTAGCATAAAAAATATAACTATAATTACAGCTTTAGCTTCTCAAAATGTGCCTGGCCCCCCCATTAGCTTCCTGTTCCCTTTGGAGAAAACAGTCTTTTTCTACTAAAGATAAGATTTTTTATTGGGATAGTTTAACTAAGCTGGAGAGATCTCCTTAATGAGATTATGTAAATGTATGCCAAGGATATAAACCACATTTTCTCAGAGAGTGGAACACTTCAAATATCATTTAATAAAACAGGACCATGGGTAGAAACACCTCGATAAATTGTTAAGGGGCAAAGCAAGAAGGCTGAACTGTATACATCTGATCAAATTTCATTTGATTCAGTTACTTTATTAAAGTCTCCTAGAGAAGGACAGAGGCCCATTGTACTACTGTGGAGGGGAACTTTTTTATTCCTCTATCACTTGATGTAAAGGAGCGGGGTGTCGCCCTTCATGGCCCCCTGAGGCCCCTCATGGCTTAGTGTCACTGTCTTGAGGGTAGAGAGGCAGTTCTTCTCAATATTACACACAGCAATTGTATTTTCCAACAACATTATATAAAAAAAGACTCAGAACTAGTTCACGTCAGGCAAGGAAGAAAAACTGCTTCCCTACTCCCCCTACTTAGCACCTCCCCAGGAAGAAGTACTGTACTACATTGATGCATTTTCTTTAGAACCCCCGAGCTCTTATTAGAAAAGAAATTACGTAAATATTTTCTATTTTCTATTCTTGCTTAACGCCTTTGTTGAATGTGTGTTTTACTTAAATGTCCTGAGTTTCCCAACTAGTCTTGTTCTAAGTTAGTACTTAAACTTTGTTTCTCTTTGTTTGTTTCTCTTGAGTTTGCTAGCAGAACTTGGACACAGACACTAAACTGCAATAAATGCAACATATATTCAAAGACAGCCGTGTACCCCTCCGCCGAAGATGGTAGTCCTAGAGAGCATTCTGCTGCTGTGAGAAGATGTTAAGGCAGCCTCACGGAAGGATAGCCTCCCCAGTGCCCCCATTTAACTTCAAGGGCTCTAGGAGAATACATGATTATATTTTGATAATAAAGGAAAATGTGAAGCCAGCCACTCCTGTCTTCCTCAGCTTTAGAGGATGTAGTAGTAAAGACAATTGTCCATGTAGATGGGTAGACCAGCCCTAGGGAAGTGCAACTCTGCTGTCTCTTGAGCTGAAATTTTTTTTAAAGAAGCCATCCCCTTAAAGGGGAAACCACAGATAATGGTGATTCTATTTCTTATAGTTAAAATTGTTTAAAGCAAACATGTGGTCATATATATTTTGGAAAAAAAAACCAATACTCCCCAAATTTAGATAAAAAATTCTTTAGTGATCAAACCTAAAAATGATCAATTCCCAAGAGGCTGCAGTAGGTATCTGGAACCCTTAAAGTAATGAAAGAACAAACAGACTTCTCTTAAGGCATTTTAGTCACAAATATATGTAAGAAAGAAAGAATGCAGAGTGGAAGCCAATATTCCTCAGTTTCCCTGGCATAGTTGGGCAACATGTAGTTCCTGTTTGATGGCAAGGACCTCCTTTCTCAGCATCTATTTTTTCATTGGGAAAGTGAGTGAGCCTGACTACACTGCATCTGAGGCCACCCCTTCCTTAGCAGGGTGTATTTGAATCCAATCTCTTTAAGTACAAAGCCTTGACCCATCACCAAAACCCTAAGCCTCTGTAACTTTCTATCTCCATTCTCTTCTTAGTTTACACTCTTTGCTAGGCACAGATGTTCTGTGTTTAATATTAATTAGCACAGGACATTTTCTTCCATGTTTCTTAAGCTACCCTCTGAACTCTATAATATTTTAAAAGGCTGTTTAATTCAACCCTCTATTTCATCCTAAATGAGAGTAATTTCTGGTAACAATATGCCTCTCGAAATGTCTCGCTTTATGGAGTGGATGAATCCACGGCAGTGCCAAGTACCTCCTGTGTTCAGCATCCCAGAAAGACCACAAGCAAGCTGGAGCTGGAGGGGGCCATGGAGACCACTCAGCCAACCCTTCCACATTAAAGAAGCGAAGACTGAGGTCTGGGCAGGTGAAGTGTCCTGCCCGAGGATGCAGGGCCAGTTAGTGGCAGACACAAGAAGAAAAGAGGTCTCCTAATCTCTTGCCCAGCGATTTTTCTACTATTCAGTGGTACATTTCAGAGAACATATCCCCTTCCATTTTCCTCTTTTGTTTTCCCAAATGTGCTTATTTCTCTATATATAAATGATTCGATCAAACTTAAGATTTTAACCTTCAAAAGACCCCACGGCACTGACACAGGTTATTATCTATTCAGCATATGCAATTCAAAACACTCATATGACTTTTGTGCGTGTCACCAACTCATTTGCTGCATTTGGTTTATTCAGCCATGATTAGAGATAGTCATTTACAGTCACACATTTGGAAACTCCTTAACAAGCTTCTAGCAGTTTCCTTTCCAAAGCTGTTTAAATAGATGAGGGTGTGGTGTCAGCAGCGACAGCAGTTTCCTCCATACCACTGATTCCCGCTGCTATTCGTATGTCTTTATCAGGATTTCCATTTTGTAGAAAGTCTTAAAAAAAGAGCCCCCAAACAAAGATGCACATTCCAGAGCCTGTAAGTCATCATTTCAGGAAGATTGACTCTAAAAATTAAAATTGAAACCACCACACTATAACCTGAAAGTTCCCTGAAATAAAAGTCCTCCCTCCCCCTTTTTATTTTAAAGAATACTTTTTGAAGTAATTGGCACAAAGACTGTTCTAGTGCAGATTGCTGCAAGTGTGCTCTTGGCAAGAACATCATAAGCACTAGAAAAACTTTAATATGCTCAAGAAGCCAAAAACAAACTGACATCAGGAACTCAAGTGTGGGAACAAACAGGGAAAAAAAAAAGACAGCATCTCAATTTAATACAAACCTACATACAAAGGGACCAATTTTTATGATTCATGGTTTAGCATACAATACAGTTGTCCTCTGAGTGAATATAGAGTAGTTATACATAAGAAATTAGAATTATCAATTCGGGAGAATTTCTCAAGAGTCCTTTTGGTATGTTATACTGCAATTATAATGCCTAAGAAACTACACATCAATGCATTAAATGAGATCAGGTTGGGATCTATTTAGAAAAGAAGAGTTTAAATTTGGAGAAGCATCTCTTTGATTTGACCTCTGGAGCAGACCTTCTGCAGTAAAACTCAAAATGAATAGCTTTACTTCTACCTGTAGCCTGGCTTCCTGGGTCTTTAAAATATGTTTGAGTACATGTAGCATAAGTTGGGGATGGAGAATTATTTTAGAAGGATCTTCTATGTGGAATGAAATGGGAAGAATTCATCAATTTTTGCACTGTGCAAGACACTCAATTCTCCCTATTCCCTCGAACATAAGAACAAAAATATTTTTTAAAAATTTCCTTCCTCAAGTCATCTTCTTTGCTATTTTATGGTAAGGATTCAAGGATTTGGAGATTTTCTGCATCTTTCTCCATCCACATTTCAAATTTATCCCTGATTGTGACCAACGCTGATTTTACCCTGAAACTGAAAAGATTGTTCCATTTTCACAGTCGTGCTAAGTAAGATTTCTCCTGAAACCCCCTTGAGTTCAAATGTGCTATACTCTTTTTTTTTCTTTTGGGGAATGTTTGAAGTCCCCTTTAAAAATAATGCCTTGAGGATATTTTTCCCTAATACCATTTAAAGAAACTTGAAAGCATATGGCTCTTGAAGTGCACAGGGTTCTAATGAAGTAATCAGTGCCCTGCTCATATGCAGACTTCCACCCAGAGCTTTCAAACCCAACCCAGATCAGTCTTTTGAATGAAGTGAAATTCTACAGAAACTCCTTTCCTCTCTCTGCCAGTGTAAAGGCTTAGTGAGCCATTGTGCTTAAGTGGTGACTTTCAACCTTTGAAGGATGGAAGGTGCTGGAAAAGTTGTGTTAGGATCAAAACTGTCAGTGGCCAAGCAAATCAATCTTGTAAGTTTGTAAGACAACTCAAGACAAATATTCCCCTGTAGTACACGTTCTGTCCATAGTATGGGAGGAGAAAATAAAGTTTCTTTATAGGGCTCTATTTGATGTAGTTCTTGGTAGCTCTATCATTACCTTAGGTGATTCTCCACACAGCCAGTGATGACTAAATAAAACAAAAACATGGGATATTAATGCACTTTCCCTGGAACTGGTACAACATGCTGTTCTCCTGCAGTTTTGCAATGGATTCTCCAAATCTATCATAATTAAAATCACACTTCTTCAGGCACAACCTCATTAGTGCCGAAATATTACATATTGTGCTATTTCCTTGGGATTTTAGCAAAACAAGTAATGATTCTTTTGATTATTGGAGAGACTTGTGCTATCATAATTGCCAAGTAAGTATGAAACTGCTTAAAATAACTGGAATCAGCACTTGATTTTTTTTTTTTTAACTTGTTTGGTTTAGGCAGACATAACCCCCAAAGGAGAGGCTTTAGGCAGGATGGGCAAACTGACCCCACTCACCCACAATATGTGCTTTTCCATAACACTTTAGAAGGAAGGGATGAGGCGAGCAGTTGAATGACAGATGTATGAACTACTCACATTCAGGGGTGGGTGTCCTAGTCTTTCCTGGTCTCTACATGGTCAAATAATGTTTTTGAAGTGTCCAAATGATCCTGTATCATGTTGTGCACTTCTTCCAAACTACATAATTTCATTCGTTCCAAAGTATCTTTGAGATTAATTTATTGCCAGGCGCTATTTTAGATTCTGGGGATACAGCAATGAAAAGGACAGATAAAGGGGGAAAGATGAGCTCTGATAAACATCTCTGGCTGATTTAAATGGCTGCTCTGGGGCCCCGAGTAAAATTGGGAAAGCCAGGTAGGAGGGAGAAGATGGTAGCTCAGGAAGAAATGGTGTCAAGTAGTTGGTTGTTGGATACCCTGTGAAGGTCGACTTGACAGCACTTGTTGATGTATTAGTTGTGAGGTGGCAGGTAAAGAGTGGAATGAAAGGATACTCTTAAGCTTTTGGCCAGAGGGTGGTGCCACTTACTGAGATGGGAAGGGCAGGTGGATGGCAAAACATCTTGGGGTGGGTTTTGTTTTGGTCACCCTTAAGATTGAGAAATCGTCAACATTCAAGTGAAGATTCAGCTGGACTTAGAAATTTAAGTGTACTAAGGAAGTCTTGATATTTTTTCCCAATTTTATTCAGAAATCTTATATATGCTTAAATACAAATCATTCTAGAAACTTTATCATATCCATTATGCTAAATGCCCTTGGCAAAATGGAGAAATTTGTGATGTGCATGTTGTGATCTTTGATTTCTTTTTAATCCACATCTAAAAGGACAATTGGAAGTGTTTTGTGGTAAAACACGCTACTCAGTCAGGACTAAAGACAACGAGTAGCAGGCCAGGTAAATAATGACAATCTTCCATTATAGTTATAAAGACTATGCAGCCTGCAAGCTCTTTTTACTAGATACATTTTATTTTTCCTATACTTTCTTAAAACATTATTTCCAAAGCACCTAGCTTTCCAAGTGAAGAAACAAATTCAAAATCCAGGGCTGAAGAATAAATCCATGTATTCCAGGTCACCTTCAGCTCCAGATATGAAAGTATACACAGCACTGTGTTTAAGAATGTTTCATATGAATGCTCTGCGATGGGGCAAGCACTCTCTCTAGGCCCTGCCACTTCCCATTTTGCCTGATCTCTGGGAGACATTTGAGTGTATGACCAGGAGAAAAGAAGACAATATACTGAGCTTCCTCTTGACAGAACGTACTGGTAAATATTTAGAGAACATTGGTCCACTTTGAAAAGGCTTCCCTTTCAAAAACACTTCTGCAGAGTACTGTGGGTGGCACACTTTCCCAAAGCAATGACCTTCTCCCCATAGCTGCTGGAGGACTGCTATGTATGTTTGGCTTCTTTAATGCCAATAAAGCAGCAAGGAGGGCTTAGGTGGTAATTTATTTATAAGAAATTATAATAAAGCATCAGCAGTTTGAATGTGGTGTAGAAAAGTGGGAGGGAAATTGTACAGAGGCAGGAGATCTAAACTTAGAAGTGGGCATTATGACACACTTTTGGTTTATCTACCCTTGGAATCAATTTTATCATTTTTAATTGACCGATTTCCCCTTGTTTGCTTAACATTTATTAATTGATTGTTATGCTCATGCAATTAATTCAAAAGCTGGCAAGTTTAACACAGAGAAATTAATTTTCTTTTACCAACATGCCACTTAAAATACATTTTTGGAAGCCTGGGTTACCAGGAAATTACCTTCAAATTAATCAACAAGGAAATTAGATGGTAGTGTCCCTTGACATCTGTCAATCCAAATATGTCAGTTTCTTCCTTTTGTTTGAGTAGGCTTTTTCTGCTGAGTAAGGAATAAGAAAAACCTTGGATGTTAAAGTAGAACTACCCTGCATCTTAATAGGCAGAGAAAAAAAAGCAGTTCCTTTGTATAAATATGCAATGTTTAAATGAATATTATTTTTCATTGAGAAGAATTTCTAGGAAAGAGGTAAATTTCATTAGAGGACACAGAAATTAAGCTCATAGCCTTCTTCCCTAAACAGTTCTTTGGCCGCTTTTCTTTCTTTTCCCCTATTTAAAATCTTAATAGGAGTCAACGCTCTGCTAGGCCCTATGGGGCCAGCTTGTCCAGGAGTTGCACACATTGGCCAAGCCCTGAATGAGACCTGCAGAGGGATGCCCCGTGCAGAAGTAGCAAAGAGGAGAGCCATCCTGACAAGGCACTAGGGCGAGCCTTTCAGGGAGGAGGCAGCATTTGAGTTAAATTTCTATGGGTGAGTAGGATTTGACTGGTATTAGGTTGGAGAACTATTATAAGCAAAAGCACAGAGACACAAAACTGCTTTTTGTGTTCAGAAATGGAGAGGAGTGCAGACAGAGGACAAAGTGGAGTAGGTGGGGAGGTGCTGGAGGAGGTGAAGCAGGCTGGATTGTGGAATGCTATGAATGCTGTACAAAGGAGTTGTGACTTCATGTACAGACAAAGGGGGAACCACAGAAGAATTCTGAAGAAAGGATTATATGACTGCACCTGAGATTTAGGAGTGTGAGAACATTCATTCGTTCATTCATTCATTCAATGTTTAATTAACCTTTATAAGGCAGTGCTCTGTGCAGGCACTGAGGCATAATTACCAAGGAGCTCAGAGTCCATCTGTGTTGACCTGACAAGTGTGTGATCAGGGCTGTAATGAAAAGGTGAATAAAAGGAATGGCCTCTCCACATGAGGGTAAAGAATGAATGTCAGTAGGACTAGTGTCCAACTGGTTACTCAGGCTTCAACCTTGGACCACTCTTTATTTCTGCGAACGCTTCCATTTCATCAGCATTCAAAGGCAGAAAAGGGGAGTGCATCACTTCTCTTGGCTCATCCTTGATCCTCTTTCTCTCATTTTCCAGATCCAGTCAATCATTAAGACCTAGGAATGTTTTCTTACTTCTTGGTATATCCATTCCAAGTGCCATCACTGTAATACAAATTCTTGAAATCTCACATCTGGACAATTGGGTGGGCAGCTGCCTAACCGGTCTCTCTCATTTTTTCCCCCATTGTATTTTTCCCCACTCTGGTCCATCCTGCATTTTACTGTCAGATTCATCTTCCTAGAGTATCTTTAAGGAAGTAGACCAGGAGCTATAGGGTCTTCCTCATTTGCCTGTATAACTTTGGAGCAGCAGCAGGACCTCTATGAGCCTCAGTTCCCCATATGTCAAACAGCAGTGACCATCCTCTCCATCCCTGTCTTACACAATTGCTGAGAAAATGGAATGAGGTGGTGCATTTAACAACGCCTTGAAAATGGTGTAGCACTATGTAGATATTAAGTTGCAGCATTGTCACTATCACCACTCAAGAGCCTTGATTGATTCTGGAATAAAATTCAGACCACTTAGCTCATCATGAAAAGCTTGTGTCCATTCAGTCTCAAGCTTCAGTCCCAAGCCAAGACAACTTGGCTTATCTTCCATGACTTCCCTCCCTGGACTCCAGATGCTTTGTCCAGCATCTCCTGAATCTGCCTTGTGTTTATCTTCTCCATATCTTTTCTCACATCACCTTTCAGACCAAGAATTCCTTCCCCATGCCCCACCATCAGTGGAAATAATATTCATTCTTCAAGGGTGATATCAAATCCCTTTTCCTCTTCTTGGATACTTTAGCCCAGTGCTGTCCTCCTCCCTTTGAATTCCTACTTTTGTCTCAGCTACCCAATCAGCACCTAGGTATGTACTACCAGGGATTGCTCTCTTGCTGTCTCTGCCTTTGTCTCTGACTCTCTGTTTTCCTTCAGATGGCACAGAATGCATCCTTTATTTCTCTGTGTACCTCGTAGGACCAGACTACAGGATGACTGACTGCTTAGATGCTACATCTATCTACTGCATGAAAGCTCACAAAGTTCTCAACTTCCTTTCTTTCTTTTTAATCCTTAAAATAGCCTCTAAGGTAGGTAGAGCACATATTAGTATCTCCTTTCTGTAAATAAGGAGCTGGAGGCTAAGAGAGATGAAGTGTTTGGTTATGATTACACAGCTAAAATATAATTCTGACATTCCTCCAAGCTCAGTGCTCTCTTTCACAGACCGCCTGGCATCTCTTGCCACTCCCAATTGCTATTTTGATCCATCTGAGCAGTCTCAATCTGTCTGGTTCTCCCTTTTACTTCAAAAACCTTTCAATATAAGATTCCCTTTAGAAAACATATCAGTAAGATTCTTCTTGGGGGTTAGTTACTTCGTGAATACAACTGGGTACTGCAAGAATCCACCCAACTGGGATTCCAGAAATTGTCCAGGGCATTCACTATGTAGTAGGTGGGTTTGGCTCATCTGGGCCCTCTTACCCTTTCTCCCTCAAGAAACTTATGGTCTCTGTATTACTCATTACTGACTCTGATAAATGATTACTTTATTTCAATGCAAAGAGGGATACATAAAGCTTTCAATCACTAATAAAAGAAATCAAACTCAAAGTTGGATAATTGCTATGGTTTGGGTATTTGTCCTCACCAAACTTCATGTTGAAATTAGATCCTCAATGTTGGAGGTGGGACCTAGTGGGAGGTGTTTGGGTCATGGGGGCAGAACCCTCATGAATAGATGAATGGTCTCCCTCAGGGGTGAGTGAGTTCTCACTCTGTTAGATCCCAGGAGAGCTGGTTGTTAAAGACCTGGCACCTCCCACTGTCTTGCTTGCTTCCTCTCTTTCCATGGCATCACCGCACCTGCCAGCTTCCCTTTCCCTTCTGCCACGAGTGGAAGCAGCCTGAGGTCTCACCAGAAGTTGAACAGATACAGGTGTCATGCTTCCTAGATAGCCTGCAAAACCGTGAGCCAAATAAACCTCTTTCCCTCATAAAATACCCAGCCTCTGGTATTCTTTCATAGCAACATAGAATGGCCTAAGACAGTAATATTATTAAATAACACCAGACAGCTAATCTTAACATTAACCTAAGTGAGCAACAATGACAAGGAGTCCTGAAAGGCCCACATGCCCACCTGGTCTAGAGTGCAGCCTAATCACATCAGCCGTGATCCATAGCCACTCCTATATAATCCTTTCCCCCGAGGCAATCCACAGACCCCACTGCAGGGATGGCGTCATGGTAGTAACTTTCAGCTATTTTCCTACTTTTATTTTATGAACATACCTTCTGCCTTTGCCCTCTTTGGAAATAAAATGGGTAATCTGAAGGCTTCTGTTAAAAGTGGCTTTTCTTCACAAAAATAAATGTACCAATAATAGAAATAAAATGAGGAGATCAATTACTTGTGATAAACATAAGCTAAGCCAATATATTCTGAAATGCTAAAACCCTACATTTTACAGTTATAATCCAATAAAGATAATATTGGGTATTCACAGTCACTTAGAGTTTACAGAATATTTTCACTCATATTATCTTACATTAACCTCATAATAACTCTACGATGTTTCAGGAGAGGTACTATTATCCTCTTTCAACAGACTTAGGCAAGCTAAATGAGTTCCCCAAAGTCAAATATATATCAAGTGGCAAAACGAGGACTAAAACCTACATCTGTTGATCCTAAGGCCAGGGCTCTCTGCATTCTACTGAGTTACCCAAAACAACAATATGTGTCTCCATTTGGCTAACTCTCACTGTCCCTATCTAAAGATTTGTCCTGCTGTGTCCGTGGTCTCGTCTATGAGACATGTCATGGCATTTACCCCAAATAACTTCAGACAGTCCAGCGAGAAATGTAGATGCTTCAAAAAGGCCCCAGATGGTTTATTCTGTCAGGTGTACCTCACAATAGTCAAACACCATGTCTACAGGCTTTTCAGCTCTACGATTCTATGATTTTTAAGAGGGAAAGGGAGAAGAGAGAGAGAATCTTGAAAGATTTTGTGGTATTTGTTCTTGGGGACTAAGGACAGTAAAGATGCTGTGCTGTTCTCTAAGATGGATTACCTGTTTGTACCTCTGTCTTTCTGGAAATTCAGTGGGATGGGGATGAGGATGCAGATTCCTGGACTGGCATAAAATATTGCCTGCACATTCCATTGAAGCCACGGTCTCCCTCTGACCATGCTACCGCCATAGAGCCAGCACTCTGAGCCTGACTCCAGCCACTATTCTTCCCCTGCTCCTAAGCATTCCATGAACATGAGGTCAGAGAGGAGAGGGAGCTGGGGAAGAAGGGAATGAGGACTTCCTTGGCCTCCCTAGTAGGTGAAATGTGTCTTGAATGTCATCCATTTCCGTATTCCTCTCCTCCCTCCTCTTGGCCAAAGGCTCTTACTCTGCTGTATCTCTTTTGATACCCAGGATTCCAATCACACTTTATTCCATCCCTCACACCCCACCTATTCCCTTAGCGCTCAGTTTTAAAGAATATCCGGGAAAAAAGCCCTCTAATATTAGACAGCAGTGCTTTACTGAAGTACAGATCACTGTCTGTCTGTAATGCAGCTTCTTTCATTCACCCAATTCTTTAGCCGCCACCCCAGTGGGGTCGCGGGGCACCTCCAAGCGGTTGTTTCTCCTGCTTTTCATATCACTGGTTGCCTTATTTTCTTAATAGGCTCAGGCATCAACCACTCTAGGGAAACTGATTTTCCTCTTTACAACCATCTGAACAGAGGATTGCTACATCTCAACCCCTGGGAGCTTCTTCTGTGCTGAGGGTCCCTTAAGCTCCTGGCACTGGGAACTGTGGGAGGCAAGCTTCAGGCATGGCTAACTTAGGAAAAGAGAGCTCCATATTTTGTTGCTCTTGTAGCATGGACATTTGCCCATACTTTGGTGGGAGGGAAAAATGAGAGGGAACAAATTTGGGAAATAAAAGCTTAGGAAAAAATAGATCACTTACTTTCCCCAAGAAGTGTTCTCATAGTGTTTGCCTGTTGTAGCTGCTGAAGTCAGATCAAGGAACCTGTAGATTTTTCTGGGTATATATTTTCTTGCTTTGTAGGTATTGGCTGCATGATCTGCTAAAAGCTGTGACTAAATGAACCCTACAATTTGTATTCACACAGCCACAAGTGTATTGGCTACTTCTTTTCCTCCCCTCTTTGGCTCTGGAAGGTTCATTACTTACAGTTACTGCAGAATCAATCTGAACTGGCCAAAATCAGTGATGGAATTTATAGCATAATAAATGCCCTGCCGCACAAATGCAGTTACACATGAAAGGCTTGGGAATGTTCTTTTGAGCAATCCTTCTACATTGTGGAGTGTACATTTTTTTTTTTTTTATCAATTTAACAGAATCATCTTAAGCATATTTTGAGAAGTATAATCCTGACAGCTACAGAGCAGATTTTCCCTGAGGCAGGTATTGTTGCAGAAAAACAATATTATTGATAAAAATCTTAGCATATTGGAACATGGAAGGGAAACCAAATACATCTTTTTCATTCTTCACACCAATCCTTTAGAGCTCCATTTTCCAACCTCACATTGCTTTCCACTTTCTCTTTGAATTTTTATTTTTGTAAAAGTGTTTTAACACTTCTCGAAGCACACTAATGAACTGTTCTTTAAGAAGAATCAGCCGTACCAAAGTTGGCTTTGAGAGGCAGGCAGAATTTGAAGTGCACTCAAAAGATAATGCACAGATTGGGGCATCAATGATTTTCCTTTTTAAAAGTCAGTAAGTTAAAAGATTACATTGGTATCTGGCCCATTTTTCTTGCTAAGTGCCCATATTATGGGTGAATCCTGTTTTACAGCATTCTGATACACAGAGAGTTGAACTTGAGCATGAAACATTGAAAAAAATATCAGAAAGACAGATGGTAGGCCGTCCTCCCCAAAACTCAATTTCATATTATGCATGTGATTGCTAATAGGCAAGCACTAAAAAACAATTTTCCTTGACGGAGAAGGGCTGATAAATTGTCAACATAAAGTTAGACTGTGGTTGCTCCAGTGATCGAAAGCTTGTCTGTGAGTTTGGTCCCATCAAAGTCAGCTTCTTACAACCGTATCAAAATTTATGAATGCATATGTCTATAAAGTGACTGAAAACAACCCATAATGCATGTTTGTTTGTTGTGCATCAGCTCTGTGTTGCTTTAGTACATGCAAAAAGCCCAAACAAACACCCAAACCCAACTTGGTCCACTTCTTTTTTTTAGCTTCTGCACATGAAAAAGAGCCAAGAGTCAACTGGGGATGATGTCCCCTTCTATCCTGAGATCTGACTTAAACAAAAATATCTACTCTTAAATGGCTCTTGCATGGCTTGGGAGTGTACTCCATGGGGTTACACTAGCTTTATGGTGACAGAAGTACGTGCATTTGAGAGCAGTTGAGAGCACTGATTATCTGGAGAAGAAAAAGATGTTTGAGAAAGAAAAAAAATAAAATAAAATCAAGCAGCTGAAAGCAACTCAGCTTATAATCTGCAATACAAAGCACCAAAGTTTCCTATTATATTTTATAGAAAGGTAAAGCCTATGCAGATGCTGCAAAAATATTTAGAAAGAAAGGGAGAGGTTTTCTTTGTTTTCTTTGTGAAAATTATATTTTTTAAAAAGTAATCATTCAATCCAGGAATATAAAGGTTTATTTTTTGGAGAGAAGGAGAGAAAGGGGTGAAATTTTGCTCCTGTTGAAAATCTAGTAGTCATATACTGTATTTGATTTTTTTAAAAAACACATAACTTTGAATATTTGCATGGTTATGAAACTCATATTTTATGTCATCACTTACTGTTCACTTGAGAACTGTTGTTTTAATCGCAGATCACTTGTAACTGATGTGACATGCACAGATCTTACTGGGACAAAGGGATTGGGTACTCAGACAACACTGTTTACAAAGGTTGCTATAATTAGTAGAAATTCTGAATAGTCAACCAAAATCAGAATTAAGTGAGTTGAAGAACAAATAAAATTTTTCTAATGAGAGACAGTTATCATCTTGAAGGGTCAGAGGTTTTACTAAATGGTATATTCAAGGGAAACTGTGGGCACCTGAAATGTAGGTTTTGCTTATATTTTACCAAATACAGAGACATTTCCAATAATCTAGATACCTAATGGTGTGTAGACCAAGTGCTAAGTGATTGAGGTCTATGCAGTGCTTTGTATCTCTGATGCATTTTGCAATGCCAGCTTTCAATGCATACAGGTCTTAGTTTTTTTTCCCTTGAGTTACTGGTTCTAGGATCATATTCCTCTTCTCCAAATGTCTATTTATATGAGCAATGTGAGATTAAGGGGAAAACGTCCCTGCACTCTTGTTGGCAGAATGGTAGAAGGAAAAATGAATGGAGAAAATTCCAAAACGAATGATTTAATGACTTGTTTAAATCTATATACTTACTCCCTTACCTAATAGGCTGAGAGCAACCTTCATGTTCTTCTTGTTAGAAAATGATGCTCTTTCTCTTACAATGATTCCAGAAAATTTTGTTGACATGAAACACTCTTAATCTTCATCCTTGTGACCCCAAACACTGATTAGCCCATGGGGCTAGCATTACACCACATGAACGTTCCTACTCTTGTCTACATATGCCAGCTCAGCTTAGATATCTTTATTCCTGATACCCAGATTTCTTTCTGCTCACTACACTTGATGCCTTCATCTCTTTACTGATACCATTCCCTCTGTTTAGATTTCCCTTCCTTCATATCTCTGTAGGTAAGCCTATCCCTTAAGAGCTGGTTAACATGATGCTGTCTTTGAGATCCTCTCCTTTTATACCAGAATCATTTGCTTTATCCCGTTGCCCTTGGAACATACCTCTATTATAGCACATATCACATTATCTCATTATCATTTCTTTGTGTGCCTGCCTAACTCTAGACTCTGCTCTCCGGATCAAGGACTCTGTTTTATCCATCTTTGTCTTCCCAGTACCCAGTACAGTGTATAATACACAACAGGTACACAATCAGTATTGACCACATGATTGAGTGAAATCAATTCCTAAATACTTTGAACAAAGGGTGATGTTGAAGAATGAAAGTTATAGATCATTCTTGGTTACACTAGACTTCTCTTTTGTTTTCTCAGGTTATTACAAACCGAGAAAGCATGTTTTCAAAAAACTTTCCACTATGTAGATGTAAACAAAGCTTTGGGGAAAAAAACCACATTCTAAAACTCTAGTTAGAATACGTAAAATTAGTTATTTCATATCAGTCTGGAAGGAACTGAAGTAGATAAGCTCTAGGGCCAGCATATGCCTTGTTCAGCTTTCTTTAAAAGCATGGGGAGTAATAAATCTCTCCATTTTATCTTCAGTGAAATAATACTGCTGAAATATCACCTCATTTTTGATGTCAGTGATGATTTCTTCTACCTCCATGATGTCAAAAGGGAATTATTATTATTAGAATGACAGAGTACTAATGATGCTGTAAGAAAAAAAAAAGGAATAGCTGAAATCATCATAACCCAAGCATCCAACATATCCCTTCTTGACAAAGCCTCACTGTTTGGTACTTTGAATGGAGTCACTCTGCAATATCACAGCTGTATAAATTTTTTTTCTAAGCAGGAAGTAAATCAAGAGCAGGTGCCTATGAATTTTCACTAGCAGAGTACCATCCTTAAAAAATTTTTTAGGACTGGATGGCATGATTAGGATGTGTGATTTATGAATGCAAGAGAGAAAAGATTCTTTGGGGGCCAAAGTGTTTCCTGGGCTCTTGTGACACATCTCCACTGATGTTTTCCCCACGAAGAGGACCACTGTGTGGAGAGGAAGATTGGACAATGGCCTCTCTAGGCTTTGCAATCTGTCAGCACTCTGTGGGACAGTGATGGTGTGGTGTGTTGGTTCTGGGCTTCACTCCCTTTTGCACTTACTGAGTGCTCTGCATCAATCTGTGTCTACTTCAGGGTTCTCGGAGTGCATGAGAACCTGGAGGTGCTACGCAGTGCCACCTTTTTGTCCTAGAGATCAAATCCACAGAGCTTAACAGTCCTCCGCTGTGCCAAGGGGCTTGGGGTCTGGCCACTATGAGTTGTTGGGCAAATTGCATCACTCTCTATATCATTTCAGTATAAAGAAAAGACACATTTCATAGAGAAGATAGTAATTCATAATAAAACATTCAAGAATATTTTACATTCCTATTATATTTTTCTTTGAGGAGTTTGACAATTATAATATTGTTAATTTCACTCATCACAGAAGAGCATTTACCCAAGACTCAACTGCCTGTGGGGCTATTCTAGGCAGGTTAAACATTTCAGGTCCCTAAAACTGGAAACATACACCCATTTCAGACAACACTGGCATAGGTATTCACCAGTAAGCCAACTGCAAATAATTAAAGAAGAAGATAGATAACTTTAAAAAGAACATGATGCTGTGTGTTATTTGGCATAAACAGAGGGGTGAATCTATATTGTGTTTAAAGTTAGTGAGGAAAAGAAATTTGCCACTGTTTATGGAATGAGGCAAAGGAGTATTCTCTCTAATCACTATTATTTTTTGTCCTCAGTTGAGATTATAGATTAATTTCTGAGACTGGTTGGTTTTAGTCCATCCATAGTCTCTCTAAGAACAAGGTGCAAAAGTTCACTGACCCCTCCCTAAAAATTACAAAATCCTTCCCAGACCTCTTTTCCCTCATGGCGTTCATTTGGTTAAATGTTTCCTAGAATATTTCAGATTCTCAAACTAGCCTTGACCACGAGGCAATATGACAGTTCTTGGTGACTCTGAATGACCCTTTGGGAACTTCTGGGCAGACTTTAATTTCCGTCTTCCCAGAAATCAGGGGCTCTTCCTGGGAAGGCCAATCCTCTATTCCATTTTACCCAGAATGTCTCAAAGGGGCTAAAGCACTAATGCACAGGGTGAAGCTCAAGGGTAGGTACTGTCAACCAACCATCAATGACGAATGAACATCAAAGTCAATTGTTTGCTTTGTTTTCATCAAGGAAATAGAGGCCCAGGATAATCAGGCTGTTTGTCCGACATTGCAGAGCAAGTAAGAAGCAAAGTGCTGGTAGTGGGATGAAATTTTTTGACTCTCCCCACCAGGTGTGCCCCTATTAAGGCACTCTGTTTTTCATGACTTCTACAAGGAATCATGAGTTTGAAGGACATTTGACAAGGGGCTGTTGAGGACTGTTAAGTATATTCAAAACTACCAAGTAATAATCAAGTATCTCTTGACTGTACTTCCAGAGCTCTAGCCCCTAGAATTGGGTACAAGTGGGGTACAAGTTAAATACACGTTGATTTTTAAAAAACTGAATATGACAGCATGAAAAATATGTCATAGAATGTGTCAACCATTAGTATAGGCTTTTTAAAAAGAAAAGTTATAGTATCATCTTATCCTTATCATCAGGGCCCCAATACTAAAAAACTTGTATAATTCCATTGGCTACATATTCTCATCTCTAAACTTCTTTTAAAGGGACTAGAACACTGACTCAAGGAAGATGTAGAACACTGACCCAAGGAAGAAATATGTTCTGGCTTAGTACAAATCATGTCTAATATTTATAAATTAATTCATTTAAAAAAAAACAAATGTTTATATTGAATTTCTACTGTGTGCCTGAAACTGTTCTAGGAATTTCCTGTTATACTGTAGTAGGAGAGGAAAACTATGTACAAATACATGTATAAAATAGTGTCAGGTTGTGTTAAGTGTGATGAAGAACAGTAAGGAGCAGGATAAAGCAGATGATGGGGTACAGAAGGAACACTTGATATATTGTAGATGGGGAGGTGAGGAAAGTGATGTTTAAGCAGAAATTGAAGTGAAATGCAGGTGTGACCCATGGGAATATCTCAGGACAATATATACTTTAGAGAGAATAAAAAGCAGATGTGAAAGCCCTGATAGAAGGGATATGTAAATGCTGCTATAAGTCAAGGGATAACTTTTGTTTCCATAGACAATTGCCCAACTATGAGCCAAAGGTGATGTTTCCAACATGGCCACTTAGAGATATCCATTGCTCACTGGTAGTTCAAATAAAAGACACACACCTGCCCAGGCAGCAGCCCAGAGTTTCTTCCCTAGATGTAACTACAGATGATTGAGAATTTGATTACACAGATGATTCTTTTGTTTAAATAAGAGTCTTATTACTCAAATCACATTGTGATGAGGTCACTTTTTTCATTTGATGGTGGGATGGGGGGCATCCCTAGAGGGATGGGACAGATAAAATTGGTCCCTTGTGCCCTGGAAAGTCACTACAATGGAGCTATCAGCTCCAGATTCCTGGCTCTCTTCTTTTACTTAGAATGAGTCAGTAGAGGGCCGGGTGTGGTGGCTCATGTCTGTAATCCTAGCACTCTGGGAGGCCGAGGTGGGCGAATCATGTGGTCAGGAGTTTGAGACCAGCCTGGCCAACATGGTGAAACCCCATCTCTACTAAAAACACAAAAATTAGCCGGGCATGGTGGCGGGCATCTGTAATCCCAGCTACTCGGGAGGCTGAGGCAGGAGAATCGCTTGAACCCGGGAAGCAGAGGTTGCAGTGAGCTGAGATTGTGCCACTGCACTCCAGCCTGGGCAACAGAGAAAGACTCCATCTCAAAATAAATAAATAAATAAAATAAAATAAAATAAAATAAAAAGAATGAGTTGATAGAATCCCCTAAGGAATGTTGCATACTACCTCTCAGATGCAGCAGGGTTCAAGCCACAGGGGCAGTTTGCCTTCCCCGCAGTTTCAGTTTCTGGGATATAGATGCTCTAATCAAACAATGGAGACTTACGGGCTATATAGGAGGCTTAGAAGCTCCATTTATTCCGGAGATCAACAACCTCAAATTGGTCCTTTCCCTACTTCATTTCTTGCATTAAGGGCTATATTAGTCTTCCCATGATGCTAAATCAATTCCAAAGAAAACCATTTGGTATGTGCTTCTTTTGTTAAAGGAACATATGACGTATTTCAGTCATATTTTGTCCCTTATAATCAAATCAATATTCAGGACACTTAAGCAAGAAGAAATTTCCCAGAAATAAATGCATTTTCTATATTTGGAAGAAATCATTTATTATTCTAGAGCTCATATAACTTCCAGGAGATAATCTGAAATATTACTGATGAATTACTACTTTTCATAGGTACAGGTGCATCTGCAGAGGTGTAGAAATTAAGGTTTTGTATAGTCTAGATTCACCTCTATACATGAAATTTCACATGTAGACATGGATTGTATGTGTTCACTATGGGCCAGGCATCGGGGTAAGCACTTTACCTTCATCTCATTTTATTTCACAATAGCCTTATGAAGACGGTTGTATTGGTACTCTCATTTTACAATAAAAAATCCAGATGCTTAAAGAAGTTAAATAAAAGTCACAGACCCAGGAATGCAGGACTAAGTCCAAATCCTCAGCTGTCTGATGTCACAGCTGCTCTGGTTATCACTCTTCAGTAGAGTAATTTTGAGATAATAAAGGTCAAACGGTAACATACATTCCTTGTTTTCTGTTTTATTGTGTTTCACATTATTGCACTTCCCAGATACTGTGGTTCTTCTCTGGTCTGGCTCTGTCACCCAGACTGGAGTGCAGTGGCACAGTCATGGCTCACTGCAGCCTCGAACTCCTGGGCTTGAGCGATCCTCCTGCCTCAGCCTCTTAAGTAGCTAGGACTATAGGAGTGTGCCACCATGCCTGGCTAAGTATTTTTATTTTTGTATTTTTGTAGAGAGGGGGTCTTGCTGTTTTGCCCAGACTGGTCTTGAATGCCTGGGCTCAAGCAATCCTCTTGCCTCAGCCTCCCAAAGTGCTGGGATTACAGGTGTGAGCCACTGCACACGGTCTAGATACTGTGCTTTATACAAATTGAAGGTTTGTGGCAACCCTGCTTCAAACAAGTTCATTGCTGCCATTTTTCCAATAGCATGTGCTCACTTCATCTCTGCATCACATTTTGGTAATTCGTACAATATTTCAAACTTCATTATTATTATTATTATTTGCTTTTTTGGGATGGGGTCTCACTCTGTTGTCCAGGCTGGAGTGCAGTGGCGCAATCTCAGCACACTGCAACCTCTGCCTCCTGGGCTCAAGCAATCCTCCTGCCTCAGCCTCCTGAGTAGCTGAGACCACAGGCAGGCACCACTATGCCTGGCTAATTTTTTTGTATATTTGGTAGAGACAAGGTTTCGCCATGTTGCTCAGGCTGGTCTTGAACTCCTGAGCTCAAGCGATCCTCCCACCTTCGCCTCCCAGAATGCCGGGATTACAGGTGTGAGCCACCATGCCTGGCCCAAAGTTCATTATTAGTATACCTGTTATAGTGATCTGTGATCAGCGATCTTTGATATTACTATTATAATTGTTTTGGGGTGCCAGAAATCATGGTTCAAATAAGAGGTGAACTTAATTGATAAATGTTGTGTGTGTTCTGACTGCTCCAATGACCAGCTGTTCCCCAGTCTCTCTCCCTCTCCTCAGGCCTCCTTATTCCCTGTGACACAACAATATTGAAATTAGACTAATTAATAACCCTAGCATGGCCTTTAAGTGTTCATGTGAAAGGAAGAGTTGCACATCTCTAACTTTAAATCAAAAGCTAGAAATGATGAAGCTTAGTGAATAAGGCATATTGAAAGCTGAGATTGGCCAAAAGCCTCTTGGTGCCAGTTAGCCAACTGGTGAATGCAAAGGAAAAGTTCTTGAAAGAAAATAAAAGTGCTACTCTAGTGAACCAACAAATGATAAGAAAGTAAAACAGCCTTACTGCTGTTAGGGAGAAAGTTCTAGTGTTCTGGATAGAAGACCAAACCAGCCATAATGCCAAAGCCTAATCCAGAGCAAGACCTTTTATCTCTCTTCAATTCTATGAAGGCTGAGAGATATGAAGAAGTTGCAGAAGAAACAGTGGAAGCTAGCAGAGGCTGATTCATGAGGTTTGAGGAAAGAAGCCATCTCCATAACATAAAAATGCAAGATGAAGCAAGTGCTGGTGTAGAAGCTGCAGCAAATTCTTCAGAAGATCTAGCTAAGATCATTGATGAAGGTAACTACATTAAACAACAGATTGTTAATGGATACAAAACAGCCTTCTGTTGGAAGAAGATGCTATCTAGGATTTTCATAGCTAGAGAGAAGTCATCAATGTTTAGCTTTAAAGGATAGGTGGATTTTCTTGTGAGGAGCTAATGAAGCTGGTGACTTTAAGTTGAAGCCAATGCTCACTTATTCTGGAAATCCTAGGGCTCTTAAGAATTATGCTTTTAAGAATTATGCTAAATCTACTCTGTCTATGCTTTAGAAATAGAACAATAAAGCCTGGATGACAGCACATCTGTATATTATCATGGTTTACTGAATATTTTAAGCCCACTGTTGAGACCTACTGTTCAGAAAAAAATACTCCTTTCAAAATATTACTGTTCACTGACAATGCACCTAGTCATCCAAGAACTCTAATGGCAACATACAGGGGGGTCAGTGTTGTAAACATGCCTGCTAACACAACATCCATACTGCAACCCATAGATTAAAAAGTAATTTTGACTTTCAAGTCTTATTACTTAGAAACCATGTTTTGTAAGGCTATAGCTGCCATAGATAGTGCTTCCTCTGATGAATCTGGGCAAAGAAAATTGAAAACCCTCTGGAAAGAATTCACCATTCAAAATGCCATTAAGAACATTTATGATTCATGGGAAGAGGTCACATGAACAGGAGTTTGAAGTGTATTCTAACCCTCATGGATGACTTTGAGGTTCTCAAGACTTCAATGGAGGGAATAACTGCATATATGGTGGAAATGGCAAGAGAACTAGAATCAGAAGTAGAGCTTGAGGATGTGACTGAATTGCTGTAGTCTCGTGATGAAACTTAAATGGATGAGTAGCTGCTTCTTATGGATGAACAAAGAAAGTGGTTTCTTGAGATGGAACTTACTCTTGGTGAAGATGCTGTGGCCATTGCTGAAATAACAAAGGATTTAGAATATTCTATAAAGTTAATTGATAAGGGTTTGAAAAGATTGACTTCAGTTTTGAAAGTTCTACTGTAGGAAAAATATTATCAAACATCATTGCATGTTACAGAGAAATCTTCATGAAAGGAAGAATCAATCTACGTGACAAACTTCATTGTTGTCTTATTTTTAAAACCTGCCACAGCCACCCCAGCCTTCAGCAACCACCACCCTGATCAGTCAGCAGCCATCCCCATGGAGCCAAGACCCTCTACCAGCAAAAACTTTGCTGAAGGCTCAGATGATTGCTAGCATTTCTTAGCAATAAATTATTGTTAAATTAAGATATGCACATTCATTTTTAGAAATAATGCTGTTGTACACTTAATAGACTACAGTATAAACCTAACTTTTATCTGCACTGGGAAACCAAAAAATTCATGTGACTGATTTATTCCCACGTTTGCTTTATTGCCGTGGTCGGAACCAAACCTGCAGTATCTCCAAGATATGCCTGTATCTGGAAACTTGATTTCTGTAAAGAGTTTAGTAACTGCTATTTCAGACCACCAGGTCAAGAGATTACTTTAGTGAAACAGAAATGTGGGGTCTCTGCAGCTATTGTTAGGGCATCTCAGCATGTTAAAGAGTGCAAAGCCTGAAGAAAAATGACTTGTGCTTGCGTTTGTTTTTTAGTTCTTAGGTCTGTTTTACAACTCATTGTAATAGGTCGAAGTCTCATAATAGTGATAATTATATAAATAAATCTATTAGGTTGAGAAGGTATTTACAGAGGCATTAACAATAACTTTTAGGAGCATTAGTTGGTTAAAAGACATTATATATAGGAAAGTTTCTTACTTTTTTCATCAACAATGTCATTTTCAGAGTGATCATCACTTTTGTTATTCATAGCTAGCAAAGGCTCAGAAAACTGATCTGAAAAGATACAGCATTAGTCAGAGAAGAGATGCTGTTACCTCCCCTACCTGCTTCCTGAAATCTCTGTAGTGGAAAATGAAGGATCTTTAAGTTAGCAACATACTTGGGCTGCAGTCACTGACATACTTAGAATTTAAAGACACTTCCCAGAATGGCTAGTGATTATGCCTCTAGTTGGTAAAATAGCTAGCTGATTAGTCCCAGCAGAAATGACATATCCCAAGCTGGAACTACTGTCATGCCTTGGTAATGGGAAATAAATTCTTTAAGATCAGAAACAATGCCGGCTGTATTTAAAATGACACTGGAAACCACGTTGTAATGGACAATTGTGCAGAGGTGAGCAGAGACGAAAACGAGGTAATAGGATTTTAAAAATTTGATTTTATTGGTTCTCTCCTCTATTTGCATTTTTCATCGGGATAACCTCTGCCTGTAAGTTCCACCCTGGAAATTTTTTCTCCTTCAATTTATCTTGGGTGTCTGGGTTGATTGAAAGGCAATAAATGCATAGCCTTAGAAACTCTGAATGGGTTGACAGAATTTTTGGTCTCTGAAAATTCACCTATTGATTTGACAAGACAGTTACATTTTGCACAACTTGGAACGCCGTAGTCATCATTTCAAGACAACACAAAGCTGAAGCAAAAGGCTTCAGGAGAAGCATTGGTATGTCTGGACACCTGGAACAACTCTGAATCTCAGATAAGGAAGAAACATCCAGGTGGCATCTAGTCCATCCACACTTGTCTGGGAGCAGGAGGAGACTCCTAGCTGATGAGTTCAGTGTATGCTCTTAGAAATCTCCAGAGAAAGACCATTAGCACATTGCTCCCTACATTAGTGCTGGGCATACCTCCAGGCTATACTTTTCCTGGTATGATTAAAACTCCGTAAGAATCAGCATTCTTATTATAATATGTCACATATTCTTAGCAATCTCTGAGAAATCATGGAGTTTTTCCAGATATTGGCAAGTATTATCCTAATTTTCAGAAAGAGAGAGCCCTGAAATATTTATATCCAGAAAAAAAAATTCTTCAAAGATATTTTAACAAAAAATTGTGATCACCAGAGGCTAGCATGAAGTCATGATAAATAAGTGATGCTAACATGACTCATTTCTCATTTTCTGAATGGGATCTTCAACTGATGGCTAAAGGGAACACTATGGACCCAGTATGTTTCAGTTTTAGTAAAGCACCGATAAAGATTTGCAATATCCTTGTAGGCAAAATGGAGAAATGTGAGCCAGATCACGGTACAATCGTTTGGGTTCATAGCTATTCCAACAGTCACATGTAAAAGACACTGATGTCAACTAGCAGGATCTCTAGTGGTATGCCATAGGGCTTGGTACTGTCAACATTTTTCATTGGTATATCGGAAAGAGAGCATGCAATTCAATTTAATCAACATTTATTGAGTGACAACTATGTGCAGCATACTGTGCTAGGTGCTGAGGGAAGAAAATAGGATAACAAAGTACCTAGTATCCAATGTTGGGTATTGGAAAGAAGGCTTTTGAAATCAGAAGATCTGGATATTTCTCAGTCTTGCCATTTACCATGTATCTGACTTTAGACAAGTCAATTTGTATTTCTATGCCTCCATTTTACTTATCTTCAGAATTGAGGAAACAGAGATAATTTCCTAAAACAATTATTGTGAAGTTCAGATGAAATTATATGAAAGTACATCATAAAATGGAAAAAAGATGCCTAGCTGAGCCTGTGTTATCTCACTTTATCTGTAGGAAAATTCTTTGGTTTAGGTACTATGAATAGCTTCATTTTACAGGTAAGAAAATGAGGCAGAGAGAATGTAAGTAAAATCTCAAAATGCTATTTTAGCACAGAAGAGAAGGGATACTTTTACTTATATGCATTAGGGGAAATGAAAAAATAAGTGATATTTGAGTGGGGCCATACTGGTTGAGTAGGAGTTTTCCAGGTGAAAGTGTGGCAGAAAGGCATAGGACTTCAATATGTATCAACACTGGATGGATAAATGGGAGGGAGAAATGAGGAGGAAGGAAAGGACTATTGTGATACTGACGGAATATGTTTTGGAAGATGCACTAACTTGGTTTCTTAATAAGTGCTGAAGATATCATACTGTTAAATAGGGTTTTGTAACCTGCAATCAATGGATAAAATGATGCAAAATGAACTTACCTTGGGAGAGGCTCTATAGATTTTATCAAATCTTTAAAGGGCTCTATGATACTCCAAATAAAACAAATCTGTTAAAATTTCATGTGCACCTTATTCCACAGAGCATATGCAACTATGAAGTTTTAGTAACAAGAGAAGTTTCTAATTTAAGAGACACCTATGTTTGGGCTTAGAGAAGGCAAAATAATTTTCTTTAGCTAATTAGCACCTTCTTGTTAATTTTGTAACTTCATGTTTAGATGCAGATATTCCTAAAGCTAGAGTATATGAGTGATCCTAATAAACTAGTGAAACTACCAATTACTTTTTCTTTAGAATTCTTTATATCATAAAGGAGGCTGGGTAGGATTTCAGAAGTCATTTAGTTTAGTACCTAGCTACAGGTAAATCCATGCCCAAATCATCCCAGATGGGGGACTGTTTTGAAGAATCTTGAGTTCTTGCATCCTCCCTCCCTTAGTAATATGTTTGCGTATGTCATAGCAGGAACTCCAGTATTTGAAGATTTCACCACTGTGAAGAGTTTGAAGACACTCTGAGCATTATATAAACATGACAGATTTTCTCCGTTTGCCTACGTTTGCCAGTCTAGGCTGTCTACTGTGCCATTAGAATGAGGACATCATAACGTGTGTGGATAAATACTTCGGAAATGACAGTGGAGCTGGTAGGCATTTAAGAAGAGATCAGAAAACTGAAAGTCCCATGCCAAAGGAAACTATCCTCCAAAGACGGAGCTAAGGAGGCGACCCAATTAGTCTTCCCTTCTCTAATTTCCCTGATTACATATCTTCTTTTACCCCATGCGCTATACCTAGCAAGGTCCCCCAGACATAGACCTAATCAAGAAGGCAGAATCTATGTGCAGTGCAATTTAAATGAGAGCTGTGCTATGCTATGTGACTAACAGTGAGGCCTAAACAACAGGGAAGCCCCTGAGGCATAAAAAGTGGCTGGTCCAGATAACATGCTACTGTGGATTTCAAAACAAATGAGGACAGAAACAATTGAATGTCAGCTCATATTTGGGAAACTTCACTGGAGAGAGGGCGACTTTCCTGAGGAAGGGGGTGTGGCAAACACTGCAACAGCAACTCACATTAGCAGATGCAGGTTGGTATTTCCTTGGCTAGAATTCTTGGCGATGGGGAATGTGAGTAGGCATGGAGTCCTGGAAAAGAAGTACATCTCTGTAACTCCTTGGGGGCATTGGGATCACCAAGCACCGATACACTAGTGCAGTGGGATACGGTGAGCCCCAGAGGGAAGGTCTCAATCAGGCAAGAAGTTTTTCTTTTAAAAATTTAAGTTAATTACTTTTCCATATGTTGAGGTCAGCTCATGCTGAGCCGTTCTTGGGACTTAATCCTTTAAGTAGTGAAGCAGAGGGGCCAAGCGGACAGCCTTGGAGGATTCGATTCTGGTGCTTCAGTAGCTACTTAAGGGCTGTATGAAAATGGGCAAAGTATTTCACCTATTAAGACCTCAGTTGCATCACCTGCAAAATGGGCATAATAATAGAATATAACATTTGGACCATGCCTGGCATAGAGGAGGATTTCAAATAATCCTGTTGTGTGGATTAAATAACTGTAAAGCATGTGGCACAGTGGCTGCCACGGAGTCAATGTTCAGTAAGTGGTACTTTTGTTCCTATGACAACAACAACAGATAAAGTGATGGAGAAAGTTACAAAGGTCCATGTTCCAAGATCACAAGAAAAACAGACAGAGATATAGTGGCCTGCACTGAGCAAAGCTTGACATCTTAGGATCTTTATGGGAAAAGATGCATACAATGGTCATAGATTAGGGGGAATATTGGGAGTACAGAGAAATGATTATCACTGTTTCTTTTTATTTGTGTTTATTGTGTGGTGGTGGGGTGATTGCCAGTTTTATTGGAATGTTTTATAAGCTGCTAGATTTACTTACTGAGAATGAACAGATAAATAGGGATGTTATTCAGCTGTGTCATGCCATGGGCTCTCCTCAGCTCTTCCACTAACTTTCAGACAAAGTTAATTAATGAGGGAAGTTCACTGCAGATGAGGAGGTGGAGAGGAAGAGCTGGATGTGCTGGATGATTCATCTTACTGGGGAACAGAGGATGAATCAACTTGTGTTGGTAGTAGTTCTGGGGAAGAGAGTAGGGCATCGGCTGGAGACTCTCATGGTATCTTGAGAAAGACCTGCTGACAGGGTATGTCAGGGGAGTATGGTCACTTTAACATTGCATGATTTGATGGGATCTGGAATAGCTCCTAAATCTTTTCCAATCCTGGATGTTCAAGGTTGCACTTTTACGTCTTTTGTTTCTTGGAGGCCCATTCTTACTGCAAGGCATCTTTAATCCTAAGCCCAAGTTGCTTCAGAAACATCTTTCTTCCATTTGTTTGCATGATGCTCCCTTCTCATTTACCACTCATAGGTGACATCCCGCCTCCTCAGCGTGACCTTTTCTAATCTTCCTATTTAAAGTGGCCTCCTGCCCTCATCAGCCGCCCCCTCACACTTTCTTTGCTATCTGCATAGCAGTATAGCCTAGTGGTGAAGTGCATGTGGTATGGAGCTGGACTCCCCAGGTTCAAACCCTGGCTCTGCTCCTTCAACATGTGACATTGAGAATGCTAATTAGTTTTCTATCCTTAGTTTCTTTGTCTGTAAAATGGAAACAAAAATACTTTAGGAATGTTGTAAGGGCTAACACATGTGAACTATATCATGCCCAGCATATTGCAGTGTTCTGAAATACTGGCTGTTATTAATTTTAGCTATCATTACTTTATGATCTCTAGTTTGTGGTATGAAAAAATTTTTAATCAACATTAAATTATCAAATAATATTGAATTATACTTAATATTGCTTTTTGAACTATATCTCACTCCTGTCACCCTTCTTCCCTCCTGGGATGTGCCCCTCCAAACCAGTAAAAATGAATAAAGGTGAAGAAAGAATGCCGAGAGACAGAAAACAGAAAGGAAGCCCCATGGTTCCTAAAATCTGAAATGCAAAGAATGTGTCTTTCTAGCATTAAAATAACAAGAATCTCAACATCTGTGGTCTGCTTATAGAACTCCAAACTTGCTAAGGCTACATAGTTAGCTAATGAATGCAGCAAGGCAGGGCAATAGAAAATGGTCCTAAGGATAGGGTCTGTTTTCTTTCCCTGAACGCACTCCTTTGTAAGAAGCCTCTATCGGGTAGAGCTAGAGCAGGTGGAGCTGCCCACTTGCCTCTCCTCTGCATCGCACCTGCTAAAGGTTAAGGAGGCTTCACTTGTGCCTTTTAGACTCCAGGACAGCTCAGCTAAAGGTCTTTCTTGGAAGGATCTGCTTCCCCACCTCTCTTGTTTTTCTGAAGAATTAATATCAAAGAAAGTGCCTGACTCTGACTTCTATACAGCTGCTAGTCTCCTGATGGCTTAGGTAAGGTTTTGAAGGCCTAATGATACTGGCTGTTACCATCTGCGATAACACA
This sequence comes from Pan paniscus, assembly GCF_029289425.2. Taxonomy (NCBI): domain Eukaryota; kingdom Metazoa; phylum Chordata; class Mammalia; order Primates; family Hominidae; genus Pan; species Pan paniscus. Next base: position 35,055,321 of record NC_073264.2, on the reverse strand, counting down.
GCAGTCACCTTAAAGAACTGAACTATCAGAAGTTCTAAATTCTAAAGCTGAGGAAGGTCACAACGGCTGGCCACATTGATGGCACATGCCATTTCCGTTTGCCCTCCCACAGATAATCAATACTGTTTGAGATTGGTTAGTGTGTTGTAAAATTGATAAGATTCCGGTTGCCAAAGGCATTTCATGAATTTCATAGGTCTTAATTTATGTTGCTATAGTAACTGAAACATTGGAATTTCCTGAGATTTGAAGGCTTTTATATCCTTAACCTTAAAATGATGATAATGTAGATTTTGACTGTGGACTTGGTCTTTGCTTGTGAGGAACTTACGTATATCGAGTATTCTATTAATGCTAAGGTGTGACTGCACGTTCCATAAATACAGTTTCGAAATTCAGGTTTCTAATATCCCAACTGATTTTCTCGTCTATGTGTACAAATCTCGGTGGCTAAGATGTTATTAAAACGGACAGACTTTCTCTAAAGAGAAAGGGAGAATTTGAAGGGGAAAGCGAGAGAAGTGGAACTCGCCTAAGTAGCAGTCCTAGAGCACTTGTCTTAAGGACTGATATGAAATTGGCTCACCTTCTCCATTAAAGTGAATTTCCAGCAGGTGCTGAAGCACTTGGCATATTTTTAATCAATGTTTTAAGAAAAGACACTATATTGGGGCTTTTAGTGCACCAGCAATGTCTGAAGTGACAAGGAGAGGTGTAAAGAAGCTCCTGCCTTGAGACAGGAAGATGACTAGGAATCCTATGGGCTCCTCAAGATCACGTGTGTTCATTATATGGACCTAAAGCAGCTGGAAAATTCAATGCAAATTACCTAGGACTGGCCTGAGACAGCAATGTCTCCCCTCCCGGAACCGGCTTACCTTATATCCTGATGATTTGATGTGCACACCGCGTTTGGTCAGAGTAGATTTCATTCGGATGAAAAAGGAACGCTCAAGAGTGTTGTCAGTGGTTAGCAGACTGGGGCTGGTTGACTCCACTGAGGAATACAAAAATACAGACACACACGATTTAGATCTTTACACAGCCCCTCACAGCTACAGCTCAGGTGCAATCCTTGAGTTCACTAAAAATAAATGACTGATGGGTGCTAAGAGCAGTAGTAATCAATTTACCTCATTTAGAAAATGTTTACTTTGCAGAAAATAAAAAAGAAAAATTAATGTATCTAGAGTCACCTCGCTCCAGTTTCTAACAAGAGCTTTTCAGGCCTTTTCACTTCCAGCAGCTGCCTAAGTGGGGTCTAGTCATAAGTAACTGCAGTTTACTTGAGGCTGGGCTGGTGCACATGGAGAGAACTGTCATGAAAAACAAGGACCCGTAGATTTATGAGGTCAACCAAGGTACAGGCAGAGATGCTTCTGATAAAGGGTAAGGAAGGCTTGCTCTTTGTTCTCCCCGATAATCCATTCTTGTGCCATTTGCCTACTGGGAGTTTGGGATCTACTATCAAGGTGGAAGAGTCATGTCCTGACCAATGTCCTCACCCCTCGGAGCTGGTTTTCTTCAACATGGGGAGTAAGAAGCGTAAATAAGACATGGAGGGATAAGAATGGGATATAGAGACAGAAACAAAAACTACTCATGATATCAACTTTCCATTCCTGTCACTTTACAGCAGCTTTCAACCCCAACCCCCTACATAGGAAACAGTCTGTTTTCCTACTTCTCTGCTTCTGATAAGAGGAAACAATGGTTTCCTCTCTTAAACAAGATAGTCACTCTTTCCTTTAATGTGCTTTTAGACTAAGTAGAATGTTTTTGCTTATGAAACTTAAAATGGTAGTTTGCAGTCTTGCTGATGTAAAAACACCTTTATGCAAACAGGTCAGAAGGCAATGTAAAAATCTATTTTCTTTAAAAACAAGCTTCCAAGGTATTTTATAAATTTAAGTGTTTTCTGGCAAAGAAATTAATTTTGGGGTTTTTAAGCCTAATAAATTCTCTAATTTATACTCTTCTTAAATACTATTTTAAAGTTTTTCTTATTCAAAAGTAAAAAAAAAATTGTCCAAGAAACAGGATTTCTTTTCAGTAGCCCTATGCTAACGCTAATTTTCTCTGGAGTAAGGGTAAAGAAATATGTGTAATAAAGAGATTTAAGAATTAAGTATATGTGAAAACAGTTATTAACAAGAGAAAAAAATGGGCAAAACAAGTTTTAAATTTTAGGTATGAAATGCATTCCATATATTTCTAAGGGTGAGTAATCTCTTTTCCGTATTAAACTTAGTGCTCAGATGAAAGAAGAATGAGAGCTACTGTAATAACAGAAACCTTGCTATCTGTGGTCTGGGGCTTTTCTTCTATCATTTTTATCTTAACATGACTATGTTTTCCTATTTTTGTGGCATTTCTATTCTGGGGTGATGGAATCACTGACAGGTGTCCCTTTCTTATGTGTCTCTCTTAAGGTTTTCCTCTTTTTTTTGTTTTAGAGAGCATGAATCTGATGTCATTTTAAATGTACAGCTTTTTATCACTCGAGGGAAAAGCAGAGCCATGTTATATTTAGTACTTTCATTTCTTCTGATTAAATATGAATTACTATGAAATTTTTCTCATCATCTAACACGCCATAATACGCCAACAGCTTTTTAATACACTATATAAGCACAAACTTCTGCTCTAAGAGTTTAATTTGCCCCTCTAATCCAATCACATCAACCTTATTTCTCTTATCAGAGATTCCCATTTTGAATTAAATGAGCTCATTAGTTTTAATCAAAAGCAGAGAGATCAAAACTTAAACGTAAATGCTTTAGATCAGAACTGTCAGTCAGCCGTGCAGTTCTATTTTACTAAAACACAAGATCAGAGACCCTTAGAACCAATTTTTTCTCGTAAGGGATGCCGAGAGCTTGAAGATGCTATATCCTTTTTTTTTTTTTCCTCCCAAGGACAGATTATACATTTAAGGTTAGACTTAATTTATAGCAGTTTTTTTCATCCTGGTGGAAATGGAAAAGTATACCAATCTACTGTTGTTCCTTTCACATTTATTGGCACTGGTCCTCAGAGACTTGAACTAACGTGAAGCCATCAGAACCACACCACAAACTCAGCCTTAAAAATTCAGCTCTGTTCAGCAAGATCATGTTTGCAATTGCTGAGGAAAAATGAAACTTCCCAGAGAAGTGAAATCTGTTTTAGAGCTGGGGTCCTGGAGCCCCTGACCCAGTAAGGGAGGAACTACCAAACTTGTAGAAAGGGTGGGTAATGCAGGCATTGTGAGAAATCATTGTTTTCTATATGGAGAACTGCACAGTAAAACACTTAGAGGGCACATTAGAGACCACAGCATGGGTGCTTCCAGCTGGGTGAAGACACAAGCTTCACGTGAGCTGTGGAGCCAATCACGGCATCGTGCCCTGAATGAGGCAGGAGTATGGCACCATACCACACGTTGCAACAGTAATTGCCTAAACATACAGGGGCAACGTTAATTATACCCAGGACAACCGGTGTAAGAGGGGAGTGTTAAGGTCAGTTTTGCCCCAGTGAAGCTGATATTTAAAATCAAAACTAGTCTTCAAGCTTTATTTCAAGAGCATGTGGTATGGAGAGTCCAAGAGAAGGAGACAGGGCAACCCAGAAAGAGACTGGTTTCTGATGACAATTTCTACTGAAATTCCATGTGACTTCCTACTTCTGAGGAAAGGGGCACAAGTAAGGAGCCACGTTTATTATAATAAAGTCATTCATAGCTCACACACCATGGTCATGGGTTCTCAAGAGCTAGCAAATACCCTTGGTTTATCCCAGCTGTGACAATGGTGTCTCTCATGTGAAAAGACAGATTATCTGCATGTGACAGATGAGAGCAGCAGCTTTAGAAGAGATGCTTTTGAACTGTCTCACGTGAGAGGCGTGATTTTGATGAAGGTTCTATTGGGGGAGATCCAAGGCAGCACGGCCTTGGTGGTGTGTGACCCCACTGTGGCACTGAAGAGAAAGTGTGTGTGTGTGCATGCATGTGCGTGCATGTGTGTGGGATGAGGCGAAGAGAGGATGAGAAGATGGAATAGTGAGAAAAGCCTCCTTAGGAATAGTGCTCTATAAAGACAGTGGCAACAGTTTATGTCTAAGAAGCATTTTAGAGTGCTTTCTAGATATGAAATGCTTTTCTGTCAACTTTTTGAGGCAGGTCACAATTGTTGCATGCTCTGATAAGAAATCTGGGATTTAGAGAAGTTGTATCTGCTGCCTGAGACACAGGAAAAATCTACAGGTAAAGCTGGATTAAGTGGTCAAAGCCCAGTTGTGCCCAGCTCTGCCCTATGAATTATAAACTAGGAGCTGAAAAAAAGAACAAGACCTACACGACTAAAAGCTAAATAAAGAAATATACTCTATTTGGCTCAATCTCAAGGTCTCAACTTTTTAATAAACCTAAATTATCTCAGCTCTTGAAATGTCAGTTTTTGCATATTTTGTAAAATTTACGGGAAAATTTACAGCAAAAGTAGTAATAATTTTTATGTTGGCAAATGCCACCATAATGTGAAATGATATCTGAATTACTCCACATCTGTTCATGATTCCCTGGCTGGTGGTGGGGTTGCTGTTCCCCTTGTTATTATGTAGGGGCAGGAGGTGGTAAAGAAGGCAGAAGGAGGAGGTGTCTGAGAGCCACCTAGTTCTCACTGGGCTGAAACTAGGGCCAGGTTTGTTTGGAACACTTTCAGTATTCTCTCCAGGGTCTCTGTAAGAGTATGAAGCCAACGCCTTTAAAAAGGGCCTTTTTTTCTTTCTCTCTCTCTTTTTTTTTTTTCAAATGAGACAGGGTCTTGCTCTGTCACTCAGGCTGGAGTGCAGTGGCGTGATTATAACTTACTGCAGCCTCAAACTCCTGGACTCAGGCGATTCTCCTGCCTCAGCCTCCTGAGTAGCTGGGATCACAAGTGCGTGCCACCACACCTGGCTATTTTTTAATTTTTAAATGTTTTTTAGTATTTTTTGTAGATGGGGTTTCACCATGTTGCCCAGGGATTCACAGCCTTGGCCCCTCCAAGTGCTGAGATTACAGGTGTGAGCCACCGTGCCCAGCCAAGAACCTTTCTTTTTCAGTATACTTGAAGTGTTTTCACTGTAATTAAAGTGTCAGAACCCTCCAGCCACCATCAAATCCTGATGTGTGAGGGAGAAAAAAAAAGTTTTGAGAAATGTTACTCCTCAGAAGTAAGTAAGGTATTTTTCCTTTTAAAGGAGAAGTGGAGTTGCCATAGGTTGTTAAGACATGAAGTTAAACATATTCTTTTCCCACATCATTGCCTAAATGAATCTTTTCATTTTTAGGTGTTCTGTGCACACAGGACGAACTAAAGAGCAATTATCCAAAATGACTTTAACAAGGCAAAAGAGGTGTTGGTTCATTTTGCAATGATCTTGATAAAGCCAAATTGTTCCACTGGCATATGCTGTCAGCCTTGCTAGAAATGGATGCAGTTTAGGACTTTAGAATGAGTATGTATCCACTGGGATTTGACAAGTTGGTTTTTTCCTTGCAAAATTTTTCCTTATACATGAGAGGACTGCACTTCCTCAGCCACACGGAGTTAGGGATGCTCACGTGGCTTGCTTTAGTCAATGAATGTGAGCAAAAGCCACCTGTCACTTTCAGGTGGAATTTTCAAGAGCCAGTCATGATGTGCTGCTTTCTCTTTTCCTCTGTCCTGGTGACTATTAACAACTTCACCAGCTTGAGTCTTGGAAGACAATGTGAAGCAGAACCCCTGCCAATCCTTATTGAAATAAATCTTTGCTGTAATTTGGGGACTGTTTTTTTTTACTGTAGCATTAAGCTAGCCCATACTGACTAACACAAATACAAAATCTTTATTATTTATTCTTTGAGACATTTATGTTTCCAAGTTCTCCCAGATAGGGGCAGAGCAAGAATATGACAAATGTTTGTCGGACTCCAAAGGTCATGAGGTTGCCAATATACTGTTCTTACAGTTATTTATATACTTATTTTATCTCCATTTAATCTCTTTTGCTAGATATTTGAGGGCAGCAGGGCTAAGATGAGTCTAACTTTGATGCTGTATAGCACTTAGCATGGCTCCTTTTATACAGGTATCCAGATATTTACATCTATATATTGATAGAATCTTTATTCTGGGTATATTATTATTATATGTCTATTTATATATGTGTGTATGTCTGTACATATATAGTAACTAATATTCACTAAATAGTGAATTTAATAAGATCTTCCCAACCTAGTTTCCGAAAAGCAGGACAAGCATGGTAAAAATAAATCTTTCTCATAGAAATTATCCCAGAGGATTTTATGTTTATCCAGGATGACATCTGTGGTAGTTTTAAAATGCTACAAATTCTTCAAAACTCCTCCTTCTAAAAGGTGGAGCTACTACTTCTCCCCTCGAGTTGGTGTGGGCTAAACTTGGTGACCTGCTTTTAATAATGAGCATACGGTGGAATCGATGGTGTGTGATTAGCACAGCAGCTCCCTCCTTGCTCTCTTGGGTCATTCACTCTGATGGAAACCAGTTGCCATGTTGGGACGACACTTAGGCAGTCAGTCTTATGGAAGGGCCAATGTAGCAAGGAACTGAGGCTTCCTACTAACAGTCACTTCAGTGATTTTAGAGCTGGATCATCCAGCTTTAGGTGAACCTTCAGATGACTGTGCTCCGGCTGCCATCTCAATTGCAACCTCATGAGAGACCCTGAGCCAGAGCTACACAGACCAGCTGCTCCTAGATTGCTAACCTGAAGAAACTGTGTGAGATATCTTTGCTTTTTTAAAGCTGTCAATATTTGGGGGTAATTTGTTATCCAATAACAGACAACTCATATAGCATTAATGTAGAACCTCTTTTTGGAAAAATCATAGCCTTTTTTGGATACGTGACGATCATGTTCATGGATAAAACTATGTGGCCCAGCGTGTCCATAACTGGTTGAATTTACATGTGTAGGGCACACTACCTGAAATATTGACTTTTATAAGCAGGGTCTATATTTTCACAAGTAAATGCTCAATTGACTTTTTTAAAATGGGAAATTTGCAAAAGATGTCATCGACAGTGCCATGTACAAGACTGTAAGATATTGAAAGAAAGGAATGATGTCTTACTTGTTTTTTGTTGTCTCTCTTTCCTGTTCTCCAGTCTTCCTTGTGCCTAGGATTGTGCTTTATATAAGTAGGCATTCAGTTACACATGTCAAAATAAAGTGACATTCAGATACTTTCTTTTAAGAAGAATTCTTCACTCTATCCCTGTCACTCTCTCACACACCAAACAATATCATGTCCCAAGAAGGCTTTTTCTCTTGAGGGGAGGGGATCATTAAATCCTCTCCTTGTATTCATCTCTAAGGAAGTGTTTTCTGCAAAGTGTTCTTTTGAGAGTTCTAGGCCAGTGGGTTTGGTAGTTAAAGGGGGGTTGGCCTGATTTCTCCCAGAATTAGAGAATACTTTGTTCTCTGTCTTTTGAGAGTTGGTTTTCATCCCACTGGCCTGTCTTCTACCATGTGCCAGGGCAATTCTGAAGCGGGTAACGGCTCTTAGTATACTACAGTGTGATCCTTGACTACTGGTGGCGAGGCAGTGCCTTCCATTTTCTGCAGTCACAAGTTGTACCGCCCTTTGCAGACTATGCAGTTGCAGCCACTATACTTTGGATCCGCAGTCAGACTCTATCAGCTTCAGTGCTTGCTCTGGAGTCCAACAGAAATGTCTGATATATTTAAATCTCCTTAGGGCTGATTCCTGTCCCTACCCAGTTGTGAGTCTTCAGCATTGTTTAGAAACTTGTGAATCATTAACTGAAACTCTAGAGCATAGCTGTGAAAATAATTGTGATTCAATAATGATGTAATAACCTTCTTTAACAGTAACATCAAAAATAACCCACCTAAAAATATGAAAATAATAGTCTGCCAACCAATGCCACCTGTCAGCATAAAGTCCCTGGCACTATCTGGCCCGTCTCAAATGAGAATCGTAATGCATGAGGTTGCCTTTCAGGTTTCTTGCTCCTGGCAGGGGTTACTACTTGGTGAGACTGTCCCCTGAGGGAGAAGAGAGTGTTTGCTGGCTGCCTGCTGCTCTGCAGTTGGTGTTTGGATGATACCACTCTGGGGAAATATACACAGTGTCAGAGTCAAGCTGCTACCAGTGGGTGTTTCTATACACAACTACTAAGCAACGGGAAAGTTCAAGGGGGAAAAACTGAATATCGTAAGGATCGCCTTTGAGAGTACATGGTATCCAATATGACCCATTCTGCAGCAGGCTGTGCACTCCAAAGGATGTGCCACATGAATACTGCAAGTGAGTGTTTTAAATCTTATTGGAAACTCCCTATAAATGTTGCCACTTGAGGGATGTATTCTGACAGAAAAATATAGCATGTCCTCCTGCGATGCTGCGTGGGTTCCGTTGCCAATATTGCATATGGGATCGAGTGTGGCAATGCTTTTATCACAATATAAAGTGGTTATGAGCCAATTCTTCATATAAAAACACAGTCAATAACATTGAGGGCTTTCCCCCCTTTCTATTTCTTTTATTTCCTTCCATCTTTTTCTTTCTCTTTTCTCTTTTTTTTTTTAATGACAAACATCATGTCAGACAAAGGGCATCAGGACTTAGTCTTTGTACTACAATACAAAATAACAATACATAAACACCTTTGTGAAGGCAGCTCGAAACCCCATGTTTTCTATTAAAAAGTCATGTTCAATCTTCACTGTTGATAGAACTGAATAGCTAACACAGAGAACATTGTATATCAGAAAGGTCAATAGTTATTATGAGCTACAAATATATTTTTTTCTATCCTTCAGGCTGTTTAGCGCATATCACAGCATGAGCAGCTGTCTCCTTTAATGCTTTTAAAATTAGAATCCCAAAGAGGAAGAAAAAATTATGGTTGCAATGATTGCTCTTTGCTTTTGTAAGTTTACTTTAATATACTATTTTATATACATGAATCTTCTCTGCGGCCTATCCATGGGGCAGTAGCTGGTTGCCAGTATCCAGCGGAACCGCCATGTTTATTTTTTTAGCATTCTGGCCAAATCTCCATCTCAGGCACAGATGTTGCCCACATACGGTATTTTAAAACGGAGTTAGATAGAGGAGTCTGGTTACAGAGGCACTTGCAAACACATACACATGCATTCTGCCTTTTCCTTCCTTTAAAGCTCTATTACTAACTACAATACCGTGTGATGAGGAACTGCTCTACAGCACAGGGTGAAAAATCAGGCAGTGATTCAAACCATTGGTACGCAAGTGTCACTCTCCACGTGCAGGCATGTGGACTGAGCGTGCACCTTCTACTATTTTAAAGGTTGATCTTCTGGCTATCCCTGGAACTTCTTGCCCTTACTCAGCACATGACCCTAGAAGACAATATTGTAATTAAACCCATGTAAGCACACATCAAGTGTTTTACTATAGCTCACTTTTTCTTTGTTCAGTTATTTGTTCAGTTACTGAGTAACTAGTGGTCTGGGACCATTCATAACAGTGCTTACCTTTTAGAGGAGGAGCAAAAATGAATACAATAATTTCAGGTGGTGATTAATGCTATAAAGAATAACACAGAGTAAGAGACTAGAGAGTGATGGGAGCCACATTTTGGTTGGGTGGTCACAAGGGCCTCTCTGACATGGTGGCATCTCAGAGGAGACCAAGTCATGGACGTCTGGGTGAAGGAATCATGCCTATCTCCGTGCTCATGATTCTTATGGTAAATTTATGGCTCCAGATTGGTAAAAGGCTTTACAGAAAGCTATTATTTGGATAGCTATGCAGCAGTGACTATGAAATTCTAGAGAAGTTATCTTTTGAATTTTTGTCCAAGATTTGCCTTCAGTGTATGACTTGACATATAGGCCACCAAGGAAATATTTAATGGGCATGATTGATCAGTGTGTCCAGTGCTCTCAGATGTACCCAGTGGTATTGGCAAGTCTTTAGGGATCTCCAGAGAAAGCAGCTTCAGTCAAAAAGTGGGATAAGGATACAGTGAATAAATGATACATTTCTCTTTGGAGAATTTTGGGGGTGAAAATAGAGACTTGAGTATGTTTACTGATGGAGAGGCCAGAGCTTAGAGTTGTCTACATTGGAAATGCTAATTGAAGAATTTAAACCCTAATGGATATTGAATTAGTAATAGAGAAGGAGAGGTGAGCCTTTGAAATGGGGGAAATAAAAAGGAAGAATAAGAGAAAGCGGGAGGTGGAGGGAGAGAGACAGGAGTGTGACAGAAATGGTTCTGAACAACTTAACTTCAATAAAGTAAATAAATTTCAATAAAGTTGTTTGCTAAGATAAAGGAAGTGGAAGAAGGACAGGGTTTTGAGATCAAAGAAAGGCATGAAACAGCCTGTGTAGGGAAAGCATCTGGGATTGATAGAAAATAAGCACTAAGATTATTTAGTAACTAGAAGTTGCCTGGCTTAAATTTCTAGAGATGGGAGCCAGGACAATGGGAATGAAAGGCAACAGGGTGAGGGATTCCAAAGGGTTAAGAGGCAAGTGAAAACTGATGACATGATGAGCTGGAGCCTAGCAAAGGATGGCAGGACAGGAGCGTGGTGACATGAGAGAGGTAGGCAGTAGGGGCTTTGTTCAGAGGGTGAATTCTGAGAATATTGTTTACTGCTTTAAAAAAGTTTATATAAATAGATATGTCCAGAGAAAATTTTGAAAACATGAAGTATAAATAAGAAAATTTAAAAAAATCCCCATAATGTTATCACTCAGCTATAGTCACTAGTAACCCCAATGTGTTTTCTTGCAATCTTATTTACCATTTATTGATAAATTTATTTCAAAATTGGGATAAAACCTGTGTCTGCCTAATCTTTTAATGTTAAAAAGTCATAGCTTACTATGTGGTAATAACCATACTTTTATTTTTTATATTTATTTATTTATTTTTTATTATACTTCAAGTTCTAGGGTATATGTGCCCAACGTGCAGGTTTGTTACATAAGTATACATGTGCTATGTTGGTGTGCTGCACCCATTAACTCGTCATTTACATTAGGTAATAACCATACTTTTATTAGACACTGTTAGGGGAATAAATGGATGTTGGGGTTCTAGGGGCCTTGGCTGCAAATCAGTTTTTTTAAACAAATTTTTAAAGAACATTACAGTATCTGTATTTGTCCATATTATTACATCACTTTCAAAGACATTATTTTTTAGTGGCTGTGCAATATTTCATTGCATGGTAATGAATTTCTTTGAAATTAATCTTTCAACTTTCTTATCTCTTAGGATGAATTTCTAGAATGAGTATGACTGGGGCTGAGCTTTTAAAAAAGCTCTTAATACACACAGACAAATTGATTTCCAGAAAAGTTGCACTGTACCAGTTTGCATGTCTATCAGTAATATTTAATGGTGTTCATATTATTGCCCCTTTAAAGATTTGTTTTTTTTGGAGAGAAAACATTAAATTACCAGAAGATAACAGAGATGATATTTACGGGGGTCTCTGTGATAAGAAATGTGTAAAAACATCTCACATGTTTTTAATATGCATTTTTTGTTGTTTCTGAGATTGGTGTCTCACTCTGTCACCCAGGCAAGAGTGCAGTGGTCCAATCACAGCTAGCTGTAGCCTCGACCTCCAAGGTTCAGGTGATCCTCTGCTTCAGCCTCCCGAGTAGCTGGGACTACAGGTGGGCGCCACCACGCCTGGCTACTTTTTGTGTTTTTTGAAGAAACAGGGTTTCACCATGTTGCCCAAGCTGGTCTTGAACTCCTGGGCTCAAGGGATCCACCTGCCTTGGTCTCCCAAAGTGCTAGGATTACAGACGTGAGCTGCTGCACCTGGCAATTGGCATTTTTATTTCTATTGAGGATGGATTATGTTTGAATACATATTTATTGGCCAGTTGAATTTTTAAATGAATCACATATTTATGTTCTGTATTTTCTAATTGGGTTTTTAGTGTTTTCCTGATCAATCTGAATGACCTACATATATATTAAGGATATTAACTCCGACATATTTCTTGCAAATACATCCCATTTTTTTGCTTTTTACTTTTGTTTATGATATACATAAATGCATATGTTTTAAAATTTTATATTGAGTAGTCTATACATTTTTTTCCTTTGTGACTTTTGCTCAAATTTTTTAACAGGTATTTGAGATTTTGAAAATGAAGCCTGGTTAAAGTCCAAGGTTTGATCGTGCTACGCGTGCTAAAGATAAGGTAAAAAAATGGATGTATATATTTTTAAGTTTTGGCAGTCAAGGAACTGTGTGTTGAATGGTTACCCATCATGGAAACTCTCATTCTGACATCCGTTTGCCTCCTTGAGCTGAGGGGTACACAGGAAGGCTGTGGAGCATGAGCTGACATCTTTGAGGAAGTTCAGGGAGTGATGTGAGTGTTGATAGACAATGGCATTAAGAACAGAGAAAGAATGCTTTTCTTTTTTCTTTTCTTTCTTTCTTTTTTTTTTTTTTTTTTGAGAGGAGGTATTTAAGCAAAGATCTTAGGGAAATAGTGTGGAAGTGGCAGCAGAAGCAGTGCATGGTGACCACTTCTCTTTCATACAGGGACATTCAGGGACATAGGACTCTGAACTGGACAGTTGCACTGGAGAGGGTTAGAGAGTAGTGGCTGCCAAGAAAGAAAAGTCTCAGTGAGGGTGAAGAGGCAGATGTGAGGCTTGTGGAAAAGTTAGTGGCTAAGGAGAGTTTACTCCTAATTAACCTTGCTGAATAAAATACAGGATACCCCATTGCATTTGAATTTCAGGTAAACAACAAATGATTTTTTTAGTATGATCCAAATATTGCATATAAATTCCAAATTGAATGGGGAATCCTATATTTGGTAAATCTGGCAGCCCTTTTCCTAGAAGAATAAAGATTTAATGTGACACAGAGGAAGGGTTTTGCATGAGTGCAGTCTTATGCTTAACAGGGATGACAAATGGAAGAGTTTAGAAGATTGGCCCGAGACACATTTCTTTAATGGAGTGAATGCTGAGTGACTGGAGCTTTCTCACTGGAAGGTACTAGAGAACTAAGCAATTATTGAGAATTCAAGTAAAATCTGGTGTGATGATGTGGCTTTTTCAAATTTGCCATCTTAGGTATGGGGTCTGACACAATGGCCAATTTTAATTTTCCCGTGTGAGTGTGTATATTCTGGAGATATAAGGGGTCTCAGGTGGGCAGGTCTCCACAAATATCTCCTGAATCAGTATCTTCTGTTAATTAATTAATTTTTTTCATATAGGAGAAATTTGACTGGGCAGCTAGGATTTGTTGGTTTTATTATGGCTCAATTCCAGCACATCTTGAAATGGTTATTTTTCAAATGTTTTTAGTTAGAAGTACCATATTAAATCCATCATCAATAAAGAATCGAGGGTTATTTATTGGAGAATATTCTTAGTAACATTATTTATACTTTGTAATAATTTAGAGAAGCCAGAAATGAGAGATAACCCAATAATTATCTATATCTGTTATTTTGCTAATGAATCTCTATTTTTGACATCTTTAATTAAGCTAATTTTCCTTTCTCTCATGATCCTAATAAGTTTCAATGACCACTGCTCCATCTTAATACCTAAACAAAGTCATCTAATCTTTTGCAAGAAGTAGCTCTGCCTTAAAACAGGGCTTCATCATTATAACCTTGGTCTGCTAATATATGTGTAGGCATCATTTCCGTATCTGAACTCGACATTAGGTCATTTGTATATATTCTTCAAGGTTATGAATAATCTTCCCAAGTGGAGGGGATAAAAAAGCAGTCATTAAAAAAATCCATTTATATAGCTTGCAGTTATTCTTGCCCTAGAATTACCCCCCTTTCCTTCAGTTAAAAAAGATAAAGGATATTGCTGATGGTGATGGGGAAAATGGGGTTGAAGCAGCGTTTTCTCAAACCATGGGCAAAACAAATTTGTTGATATTAATTATGTCCCTTTTTCTTGCTTCATGAAACAAAGTGATCTCTTCAAATATAGCTTTCCAATGACATACTTGATGATGTTTTTACCATGAACACTTTGATGTTATGTTGGATGGCTTCTGGGTCTAAATTGTATATTCTATAATGCCAAATAAGAATTTTTAAAACTGGCATGACACATTCCTGTTGCCTGGGAGCTGAATGCTCCCACTGCATTTGTCATAATTGTTTTGTGGTTAATCCTCTCAACAGCAGGGACTCCAGGTATTTATGGTTGCCCTTGTTCTGGGGTCTTCAATTATTTGACCTGACGTGAGAATGAATCCATCAGTATCAGTAGGCTGTCCTTTGCCCATTTCTCCATTTTATTATTGCATTTATCCCTAACAAATTCCATTTGCATGTCATTAGTAAAGTTCTCCGTATTTTTCAATAGCTTGAGAAGCTGCATTTTGGAAATGACATAAAGGTTCAGATCATATACGTAGTGCTTATCCTCATGTTTTACTCAAATCTATGACCTGCATTCTTTAGTTTCCTTCTTAATCATTTCAGTTACAAGCAAAATGAAACCTAAATAAATTTTCTTGAAATAGTCAATGATTTACACATAAAATACTTGACATAGAGCACACTTTTCTTCCCTTTAAAATATTTTCGATTCATTGTGCAAATAATACACAGGTATTATGATTACTACTAATGTTAACTGTCTGCATGGGAGACAATATTGCTTTTAGTCTCTTCTGGTAAGTGTTTTATGTGATTTTTTTGGGGTGTTAAAATTACGCATGCTAAAATCACAAGTCATATTCTTTAAATTATGAACATCTAATATAATTGACCAACTAGCCCATATCTAAAGCTGAAAGTAAAATATGTAAACCCAACCTAGAAAGGTCCTTATTCTGAAAGCTATGTGTTGCCCTTCAAAGTTTTTTTGTTGTTGATGCCAACAACCAATATCTACAATCTTTTCTCTAACGGAATACCTCTCCCCGACCAGGTAAGATAGCAGTGTGTATGTAAGTAATTTAGGGGAAGACAGAGGTGGTCTTAAAGGTGAAAGAAAGGAAGAAAAGAAATTATCTTTCCACCAAAAGAATTCACTTACTTTAAAAAAGAGTATTCTCTCTTATATGATTTGAAGTCTAACATTTTAGGAGACTCATGTAAGTTCAAAAATATAAAAATAACAATAGAAATTCTTGCTATTTTGACAATTATTTTCTACTTCATTTTTGGCTTGTTGGGGAAGAAAGAAGCATTTAGATACATGCAGAACATGTAATCGCAGGATTTTCCATATTTATATATTTTCTTCTCTACATTGTATTTTCACTACCCAAGAGCCCAGGCTGTTATTTTTTTTCCCGAAGTCTGAAGATCACCCCATGGATTAACAAATGATTGAGGATTCTCTCTTAAAAGACTCTTTAAAAAACTGTCAGAATCAGCCTGAGACAAAGATTTATTATGAACTATTTAAAGGGCTTAATATATGTATCCCCAATGAGCCCTTGGAGCAAACTAAAAAGGAATAGTGGAATTCTCAAAGAATAGGAAAAATTCTCCAATGCCCCACTTTCTTCACACCATGATTACTGTTTACTCAAAGGATAAAATGCCTAACCTGTCACACAAAGTCTTCAGAAGCCACAGTCCTGCTGATGTACAGTAAAAACAATACAATAAAGACCGACAGTAATGTGCTTGAGAAAGGCAGCTGTAATTTACTTTCTAACCTGTTCACTAACACACTAATGTGGCTACATCTTGTAGCAGGAGCTGATCCCTGACCCACGTAGCAATCAAACAACTACCCAAGTGTTGGCTGTCACAGAAGCTGGGACCGTCACCTTAATTACACGTTCCTGGATAACAAACCTTCCCTTAATGAGCAACTTTTCTCTTACGTGTGTTCCAACTCACCCCTCTGTCCTTGAAAAGGCCCATTGCCAATCACTGCAGTTGGAATCTGTGAAGCATATTCATAAGTATTCTTCCTAACAGGTAATAAATACTACCTGAGCAGGCTGTTTGCTTTATGAGAATGCCAAGATATAATTAAAATTATAGCCTTGTACTCCTGGGAGGCTCTAGAGAAGAATCACTCAGCACAAAAGGGAAAGTTTTCGATGAACTTGCAACTAAGCTTTTTTCTCTTTTATTGGTAATAATAATATTATTATTGTAATGACTATCTTCTTTGGAACTTATATTTGGCAATGAGATTTGTTCCTCTTAATGTAATTTCTACACTAGCTTTTCTTTTTTTTAGACATGAAATCTCTTTATTTTCTTATTATAAAACTCCCAAATTCTGTTATTATCTGCCAAGGATGCCCTGACAATTAACACAGGCAACAAGGAGGGTCTTACAAGGAGGTTTTGCAAATACCTTGAGAAGAAAGAGTGCCTTTCTATGGAAAGAAGACCTTTAGCATTGAGGACAAAGAGCAAGACAATCTTTACCATATGACGGTTCACTTCCCTAATGACACTAGCTCAGTGTGAGTTTGAGACTAGTCCATCAGAAAGGCAAATGGTACAGGCTGGTGACTCGTTGAAGGGAAGGAAAGGGCTTGGAACCAGGTTTGTTGGTTCAACTTCCATTTTATTTTAATCTCCTTAAGACTCCGCTTCTTTTCTCTTTAAATGTGTGGATATATTTTCTCTGTTAGACAGTTTTGGCACTGTTTGGTAAGGCATATATAGCATATGTATTTAGAAAATATATTGTATTTAGAAAGCTCTAATGTATTTGCTTTGAGTAAACATTTACAGTGGAATATATGAACTAATCCATGTAAATCACTTAGCTTGGCACGTGATAAACACCAAGTAAATGTAAGCTTTCATGGTTGTAGTTGGTATTGCTAATATCTCCACAGCTATTTCTGACATCTGTTTTTAGGCTTACTGGGTGGATCAAGGAACAGGAAAGAATAGTAATGCTCGATAGTCTGCTGGGTCCCAGAGCAGCAAATCCCATCCTGGAATAACAACACGGGTACCACTGGACAGGATGATGACCACAGATTTGGAGAGCAGCAGTGTCCATGGGAGTTGGACATATGCCACGGAATTGGGAAGTTTGTGTCGTAGGCCAGGCTTAGCAACTGGGGATAGCTCTACAGTCTCGCTCTGTCACCAAGGTTGTAGTGTAGTGGTGTGAACACGGCTCACTGCAGCCTTGACCTCCTGGGATCAAGCAATCCTCCAACCTCAGCCTCCCAAGTAGCTTGGACTACAGATGCACACCACCACACCTGGCTAGTTTTTTGTATTTTTTGTAGAGATGGGGTCTTGCTACGTTACCCGGGGCTGGTCTTGAACTCCTGGGCTCAATTGATCCTCCTGCCTTGGCTTCCCAAAGTGCTGTCATTACAGGTGTGAGCCACTGTACCTGGCAGCAGCTTTACAGCCTTGTGTGAGTTATGCATCTCCTCAACAACCATTCCCTTTTCCCTACGAAGGGCATAATATTATGTGACTTGCCTAACTTCGGGAGGTTGTACAATCAAATAAATCCACGTGAAGGTAAAGTTTGATAAATGTAAGTTAAATTTGACCAGCAAACATTTGTTGAGCGCTTCTGAGGTACCTGGCACTGTGATACCATATCAAATGTGAATCCGATTAATACTGGAAAAACAATCTATGTATACACACGTTACTACTTTGTTCTTGAAATTCAGGTGTGAGCTAATACTTCAGTTTATGCTATCATCAACATGATTTTGGATAACAGATTTCTAGGCTGATAAATTTCAGAAATGGATAGGTGTCACGAACCTGACTATAAGATAGCAAGAAAATTTTACAGTCACTGGTTTTACTAGAAAATGGTACAGAATAAATGTGAACATGAGAAAATGTAAATGCAAAAAAGGAGAATTAGGCAAGGAATAAAAATGATGAAAAAGAAAGATGTAGGGTAGCAAGAAAGAAACTAGAGAAGACTGACAAGATAAAGACAAAGGACTAAGGGATGAGAAAAATACATAAAAATTACACAGACAAAGTGACAACAAAATATACAAAACAAGAACCCAGGCACATTAAGGAAATAAGGGGAAAAAGAAGAATGAAAAGAACAGGAACGCTATTCTTATAACCACATCGTAGCTTGAGTTTGCAAGTCAGCAGCTGCTGGTTTGGCGTTGCATGTGCCAAAGACCTGTGTTTTCCCCAGGCCTACAAAACTGGAAAAGCATGAATCAACATGTATTGGGTACTCACTTAAAAAAAAAAAACCCATTACAAAAGCAGGTATTCCAAAAATTGCAACCATTATAATTTTATACCTCAAAGCTGGGTGACTGGCTAGACTTTCTCAATAACTATTTTATTTTGTGTATACCAGCTTTGAGGTAGAGGGGGATTAGGATTAACGCCAGGTGATTTACCTATACATTTAATTTAGTTGTCACAGCACTCTTTGAGACAAGCACCTTTATTTTCCCTATTTTAAAGAGGATCTGTTGTCTATGACCATGTACTTTAAAACACCCACTGTTGCTTATATAGCATGGCCTAAACGGAATCTAGATTTGGTCATTGTAATTCACTTAGAAATCTTTAGCTTTCTGTCGGGGTCTCTCCTGCAACATATTTCACAGTCCTTCCTTGGGCATAGAAAGAAATATATGAGAATGCAGGCAAAAAGATGGCAGGAATTTGGGGTGATTTTAATTTTTACTTTATTTTCCAGATTTTATGAAATGAGTATTTATTATTCTATAATAATACCTATCTCTATGTACTTAAGTTTGTGTGTTTAAGGGGTTGGTGCTTGCATTATCCAGAACTTCCCTGAAATATTCACTTTCACCCCGCTCTGAACAGTTCGGATTTCAGGGAGAAGTTGTTATTGAACATCAATAATTAGAGCGCTTAACTTGCCCCTTCTCAGAAAGAAGGAATCATTGTGTCTATGTCACTAAACTCTAGGACTCCTTCCTACCTTTTGTCACTGAGGAAACTGGTTTTCCTCTCCTTGCGATTTTTTTTTTTTTGGCCATGATCAGATGGAAAAAGCCCAAGAATGCTTAGGTTATTCAACAAACTTACATAATTCATAAGTTTATGTCAATCGTACAGTGGTTTTCAAGCAGGAAATGGTTTCTCTGGCAAAACCCCCTCTAACAACATCAACTCCCATTCCCTCTCTACTCAGTGCCTTCTTTGAGTGCTGTCATTTTAGGAGCTAGCCCTTTACAGAAACCTGCTTTCAAAACATTTTAGAGTCATATTTCTTTCCTTAAACATTTTATAACACATTTAAATGCAACACAACACTTTTCAAAAGATTGAATTAAAAATGTAAAGATTATATATGGATATAAGAGATGAGAGATGTAAAGGAAATGCTACACAGTTGATGGCAGCTGAGGGTGCATAGGAGGGTAGAGAAAATGAGCCATCGTCGGGTGGGGGCGGTGCTCAGAAACAACAGCAACAAAAAGGACATGCAGACTAAAAGAAGGGGCAGAACGACCAGGAAAATACTCCAAAACACAAAAAAGGATGAGAATTCGCTTATATGTCGTATCTAGAACAGGCAAACTCATAGGGGAAGAAAGTAGAATACAGATTACCAAGGATTTCCAGCGGGAAAAATGGGAAGTTACTGTTTAATGGGTACAGGGTTTCGGTTTAGGATGATGAAACAGTTCTAGAGACAGGGGTGGTGGTTGCACAACAATGTGAATGTACTTAATGCCACTGAAATGTATGCTTAAAAATGGCAAAATGATAACTTTTATGTCATGTATATTTTACCACAAATAAGGGACTAGAACATATACTAATGAAACATGACATACTAATGAGACAAAAAACAGATGAAAAGAAAATAAAAGCAAAAGTAGACATAGAGAAGGAAAAACAAGAAAAACAAGATAGGGAAGAATCATGATACAAAGGGTGGAGAGAATGAAAAGCTGTGGTTTCCATGACGGCTAAGATGAAACAGTAGCTGGAGTACCATATTCCAATTATTGATCGTTCAGCAGATATGTATGAAGCACTTACACTCTGCTGGGCAGTTGGGATACAGAAGTGAATTGTATGGATACTGTCTCTAACCAGTAGTATCTGTGTGGAGACAGGTTACAAAGACCAATGAGATAGTGGTCTTGCCCCCAAGGAGTTCATGGTCAGTGTTTGTATTAGTCTGTTCTCACACTGCTGTAAGGACACACCCAAGACTGGGTAATTTATAAAGAAAAAGAGGTTTAATGGACTCACAGTTCCACATGGATGAGGAGGCCTCACAATCATGGTGGACGGCGAGGGAGGAGCAAAGGCATGACTTACATGACAGAAGGCAAAAGAACATGCACAGTGGAACTGCTCTTTATAAAACCATCAAATCTTGTGAGACTTATTCAACTACCATAAGAAAACAGCGCAGGAAAAACCCACTCCCATGATTCAATTACCTCCCACTGGGTCCCTCGAATGACACGTGGGGATTATGGGAGCTACAGTTAAGATGAGATTTGGGTGGGGACACAGTCAAACCATATCTGTGTTTATTAAACTTTATTTTGTAGATAAATTAGTACATTTAATGAGGCCCAGACTTGTGATGGAGGCTGGAATCGTAGCCCAAATTAAGCATGCACTGTGACTGGCACCATTAGCCCATTCCAACACAGATGTATAGAGCTAGCTGATCTAGAACAATCTCCCCATGTACAGGCAAGAGCAGGGGAGAGTAAGCGACCTCCCAGGTTTATCCTGTTCCCCAGGAACAGAGTTGGGAGTACAACTCTAAGGAGTCTCCTTACTCCCAGCCCAATGCTCATTTAATTAATATGGATTTAAAATACTGAAAAACAACCCACTTCAATTAGCAATCAGGACAGTAAAGGTGATTCACACTATGCCATCAAGTGCCAACGACTTATTGAAATAAACAGAACCAGAGAGGGTTTACTTTCAAGGACTCAAAGGTCATTATTTTATAGGACAGCAACAAATCATATAAATATCAGAATGAGAAAGGCACAATCAG
Source organism: Pan paniscus (assembly GCF_029289425.2). Taxonomy (NCBI): domain Eukaryota; kingdom Metazoa; phylum Chordata; class Mammalia; order Primates; family Hominidae; genus Pan; species Pan paniscus. The sequence goes on along the minus strand of NC_073264.2, from coordinate 35,034,328 downwards.
AGCCAGCTTACAAACACAAGCCAGAAACCGTTCCAGGGTGACTAATGCAATAATACTGAGGAAAGTCACAGGTCCCTATTATAGTCAAAGTCACTTTAACTAATTGGCTCAAGCTATAAAAACATACAATCTGGGTCAAATGACACTGCTGAACAAAGCTTCTCTGCTCAGACATTATCTTAAATCAAAGCTGCTCAATATGAAGGCAAGAGAAAAAGAGAATGTCTAGTTTTCCTGGGAATCATGAGAGATGTCAAGACTGGCTTATTCATAACTGCCAGCTTTACATGTCTATGGACAATGATGATGATTTTCTTTTTTCTGTAGCATCACTTTGTACATCAGAAGTCAGATGTCATTGAATCTAAGACCCCATCCATTTTAAGAATGCCCCATCCTTTTGTGAAGCACCAAGAAAGAAAACATCACTGCCAGTTATGGGATCATTGGATGACAGTGATTGTAAGATGCACTCCAAAGTCAGAGATATTAAAATGTGAAAAAAATAGAATCAACGACATAAGGTATTTTTCATGACTCCAGGATAAATTTGATAATTATCTCTCTTGCTTTTAAAAAGGGAAATAAATTAAAGAAAATATAGTTAGTACTGTTGACTTCTTACCCAAAGTCTTCCTTTCTTATTTTCCTAAGAAAGACTCAATTTTCCCCCAGGCATCTATCTCCTCCCAAGTATCCATCTTCCTGTGCCCAGCTACATTCTTCAGGGAAAGCAAGTTCACCCCCAAGTATGGATCGTAATTGGTGTAAGCCATCATGGCGTCCAGTTGTCCACAGCTGGTGTTAGAATTTATTCAGTTAACAAGTATTTAATGAAGTTCTACTGGTTCCAGTCACCGTTCTAGGTTTTGAAGTTACAGTAGGAGAGTGAGAGGTGGGAGGAGAAAGAAAAAAATGTCTCCCTGATAGAGGTTACATTCCATTAGAAGATTTAGAAAAAAGATCTAGTGTGCTAGATGGTATGAAATGCTGTGGGGACAAATAAGACAGAGGATTAAATATGAAATGCTGAGGGGAGAGAGTTGTAATTTTTTTTTAAGTCTTTTTAAAAAATTTTATTATTATGATACTTTAAGTTTTAGGGTACATGTGCACAATGTGCAGGTGAGAGTTGTAATTTTAAATAACGTGGCCAGAAAAGACCTCACTGAGAAGGGGGCATCTGATTACAGACTTGAAGGAAGGAATGTCGTGACCCTTTTGGATATCTGGTGAGATAGTGTTCCAGGAAGAAGAAACAGCCTGTACAAGAGTCCAGAGGTAGGAACATCATGTGTTTGAGGAATAGCGAGGAGGCCAATGTGGACACAGCAGAGTTTGGGAGGAAAAGTGATGGCGATAAAAGCAGAGAGATGCTGAGATGTGTTCTATGGACATATCACAGGTATGGCCCTGAAGAACTTTGGATTTTACTCTAAATATGATGACAAAAGCCCCATGGGAGTTTTCAGTAGAGCTGAGGCATGATCTGGCTCTTGTGTGAGACTAAAGGACATAGGGTGGGAGCACAATCAAGGAGGCTGCTGCCACAGCGCGGGGTGAGATGGTGGTGGTGACAATAGTGAGATGAGGTCAGATTCAAGATGCATCTCGAAGCAACAGCTGACAGCACATGCTAGTGGACTGAATGTGGATGTCAGAGGAAGAGAGACGTCAAGCATCAAGCATGCCTCCAAAGGTGACTGCATAGGCATGGATGCAATTCTACCATGAGAAATTACAGAAGTCTGCCAGATGGGGCTTCTGGGAGAAGTTTTGCTTAAACTTAAAAAGAGACTCCCTCCTCCCCCAAAAAAGCAAACATGCCTTGTCTTCATCTGGACATGGCTGTGAGGCTATGGCTATTGCTACCAACTTAACTAAGGGATAAGGCTGAGGATGAGACTCATATGTTGAGGGGGCAAGAGGAGCACGATGGAAGGAACCTGTTTTTTTGTAATCACGTTGGGCCATTGAATTAACCAGCCTTGGGGTTGTACTTGCTCTCGACTTACTATATGAGACCTTGTAAATCAACTGAGTTGATTACAGAATTGAACTAATCTCTGTTGGCAGATAGTAGATGATAAAATGGAACAAAACTCAGGACTTTGAGTGTGTGGCTTGGCTTTCCTGACAAAGAACACCTTCAGTAAGAGAGAAGAAGGGATGATCATTTTCAGAAGGGTTGACTCTGGGATAATTGGGAGGAGTAAGAGATGAATATGGCAAAATGACCCCACACAGCATAGAGAAAGTGCCTTCTGTTGATGAGAGGAGGGAGACACATTATAAATGGCAGGTTTGTAATTAGAATGAATCCTCTGATTTCCCAGTAAAGAGCCTAGCTTTCGGAGCATTTCCTTTAACACCTCTCCTTCCCGTCCCATGTGCTATACCTTGTCTACGCATGGCCTGCACTGCCCACTGTAAGAATGAACTGGCTTTCTCAGGTTCTGGTGTGTATCATGAATTAAGCCACAGAGACATTCTGCAGCCTGGTGTAGCCCATTAACAAGTCAGAGACTTCACTTTCCTGGTGATATTTGACTTCATTTAGCATTGTACATAGTGTGCCATAGGAACTGCCGGTGGGGTCTTGACATCTAGGTTATCAGAGGCAGTGGTGATTTAAAAAACAGTGATTACGTGATTAAGGCAGGGATTTGTTTTTGTCTCAAACTTGAATGTCCTTACACTAAAAAAGTTGTGCATTTGCTCAAGGTGCAGGAACTGGCTTTGTGGATACAGTTGCCTTTGTCTCATTTGATATAGTTGGCTTCTCTTCATGAACCCAGGGTATGAAGCCTGTTTGCATCTTATTTGCTGGTGTGGACAGCTAATATCATTCATAGCAGATGCCACTTGAATGCGTGTGTGTCATTATAGAATACAGATCAGTTACATCTAAATCTGTTGGCTTCTTGGTCATTTGGTGGGGGGTGTTTTGCTTCACCTGTGCCAGCTCAGGCTAGAACGTGGTACAGAAGCAATCCCTCCAAGGGGGAGACTCTGGTTGCAAAACCACCAGGTCCTTCCCATCACTGCCCCTCTTCTGATTGGTGTTTTTTTACAGCTCCCAGTGATGGGAATTTTTAGAACAAAGTGGAGTACTTGGAGTGCTTATTTGCATGTCAATTTGCAGAATGCTTCTCCAACTTTTCACCATGCCATAGTGATGCTTTTGTATCTCTTCTGCCTGAGAACAAACGGAGAGGAAGGGCTCGAAGTGGGTCAGCACAGTGTCCTGGCACTTCCTTTAGCTGAGTCTCTGCCCAACGGGGTAGAAGCCAGACTGTTACTTCTCCCTGGCCCCTCAAATCCCCTAAGCAGCCGTGCAGAACTGGGAGGTCTGCTCTCTTTCTTGGGGGTTTGGAGTGAGCAGGCACCTGACTATGGGAACGTTACTGCCCTGAGTCACAGGCCTTGTGCGAGTGACCCTGGTAGGAATCTAATGATCGCTGCTCACCACGTTCTGACCATCTTTCCCTTTAACCTGACACTTGCCTGTCCACACCCCCTAGCTGGGAATAATAAATGTGATGGGTAGGTGGCAGAAGAAAAGTAGGATTTCTTTTCCTTTGGGACCATATCTAGGTCCTGTCATTATAGTAAATCAACTGTAAGTATCCTGCAGCACTATCATAAAACGGGCGAATGAAAACATTTTTTCTCCATCAAAAGATTCTTTGAAGTTATGTACTCTGGCTGAATCTTACAGAAAAGCGTACAGGAAACAACATTCTATCTACGTTTATTTGGCCCGGTCTCTCTGTCACGCAGGGAAGTTCTCTATGTTATAGTCTCAAAAGCATTGTCCGGTCGCATTTTAAAAGGCCCCAACTTCAGCCATCTCCCCTGGGACGTGCGTATCAGAAATCTTAACAGACAACACTCGTCCGCCAGTTCAGCTATTGTTATGAAGGTGCTGCGAAAGAGGCATACTGCATGCTGAATTCAAAATAGATTTTTTCCCTGTCACCTGACATTCTGTATATTAAAACAATGTTATTAAAATCATATTAATTTTATCTTAGTAAATTTTTAATGTGCAGTTATAAGATAATCAGGAAAGTTTTATTATACAGTGCATGCACGTATGTATTACAGCAGCAAATCCTCGTCTGGTAAAAAGAAAAATAATAATAGTAGACGGGCTTCAGTCATGAAGGTGAGAGAGTTGGAAACCTGCACTTGCTCCCAGCAGAACTTTTAAAGCAAATATTCGAGAAGTTCTGTGTTTGGCATAAGACTGGGTTATGACCTGAGAACCTTGGCACTTTGTATGAATTTCTGGATCTCAGCATATCTGGCTACCTGGTAATCTAAATTACATACTTCTCATGTACATAACAGAAATAAAGGTTTGTTTGTAAGATACGTTCAAATTTCTCTAGCTTATTACCATGATTCTAAAGCAGTCTCAATTTCTGTGGCTGCATTATGGAAGCCTAGAATAAATAAAAGTTAGTACTAGAGTTAGTTCTCAGAGTGTCCTAGGGACACTCAGCCTATAGCACAATGTCCTGGGGCCAGTCCTTCACTTGGGGCACTCCTTCTTCCTTTCTTTGGGGACCCACTGTCTGGATGTGTCTCCCCTTGTCGGCACTGACAGCAGAGAGCAGTCAGGAGCAGGGCACGCCTGATGAGACGGAGCCATTCGTTTTCCAGCCACAAGGGTAAGGGCTTGTGGGAGAAGAATGCGGCCTCGGCTTAATAGAGTGAGATTTGATCATTATTTTGGTGATTTCAACACCCACACTTTGCTGAGGTTCCAGTGAGTCTGGTGGATAAGAAGCTATGTGGTTCACAAATTACCCTTTATTAACTCAGGACAAGAAAGATAAGATCTCAAGCCTAGCAGTGATTCCTCAAGCTATTTGTCCCCATTCACAAATTTCTCAGATCCAAACTCTTTACCCTCAACTTTGGCTCTATTCTAGATCTAAAACATGGGAACTGCTGATGTCTCTGTGTTCTGATTTATTTTTTAATTAGAGATTGGAATTGGCGTTCTGCTCACAAGTTTTGCCTTTGCCACCAAAGTCTGAAAGTTGTTAAATCAAGTCGCATTGTGTTAGTAACTTCCTATCACATTAGCAGAGATTAAATTTGCTAATGTAATATGAAAATCACTAACATAAGATGAGTGCAAATAGAAATCACAATCTCCACAGACTCCCTAAGGGTAATGTTGAATGTGTAAACACCTCTCTCGTGGTTTGCTCTTGCTAACACAAGTGTGAGTGTTGAAGTCGCCACTTCCGTTTACCTTCAGTGCTCTCCAGGCTGGGCGTGGGGCTGTGTGCACAGCGTGTGGGAGGGTAAGGGAGGGGCCTGTAAAAATCCCAGCATGATACATATCAACCATCCCACATGCATGGGGGATATTTAAGTCCTGAGGAAGGGCAGGCTTATTTTCTTCCCACTCTTATTTGGTGAAGCAGAAAGGATTGGGTTTGTAATTAGAACAGCCATGGTGAAGTTGGGCTTGGCTGTTCATTAGCAGGCGGTAAACCTTTGCGGGCTTCAGTGTTCTCATCTATAAAATGGTGATATGTGGACTCCCACACAGGGTTGGCCCTTGTGGGAATCAAACACAATAATGGATGTGAAAGCACTTCTCACACTGGAAAGAACTTAGCAAATGTTACTCATAATATCAACTCCCCAAACTTTCCTTGCGCTGTTACTCTCTGACATCATCCAATTCAGCCACGAAGTCAACCTAAACTCTTGCCCTCCCGCGTTATTTATTCAGAGGGTAGGCTCTGTTCTCCAGATGGCCAGGGATGGGAGAATGGGGGTGGGAAGTAGCAGAGAGTATGAATTCACTTCTGCCTCTCCTGGCATCCTGTGATATTATTCATCAGCCTTCGGGGTGGGACGGTTTTTCCTTTAAATTTGAAATAGCTAAAATTTATCTTATAAGAAGCTGATTAACTTCCTATTCATGAACAACCACCTTTCTCCAGGGGACAATGACTGACTTACGCGCGCAGGGTATGCTTTGGTGCCATCTGTAGAAATAAAGCGGCTATTTTTGTGAATAGAAAAGAGCTTCAGTTATGTGCCGCAGGCAGGCAGAAGAGTGGAATACAAAAGCCACTTGGGTGTTGTGGAGAATTGTCCACTCATTCAATCAATAAATATATGGGGCTAACACCATCTCACTTGGGCTTTCCGATCTATTTTCAATCAGTACTAGATCCAATCTCTCAGTATACCTACAAATGAAGCCAATTTTCTTGTCCTTACTTTGCAAACGGAGAAAATGAAATACTGAGGTGCTCAGGTCTAGTAGAGGCAGAAAAGCTAGCCTCTGCATGACCAACCCCTAGTCTCAGTCAATCCTACCAAAGACCCACACACACTCAGGACAGCAGTGCCCGTATGCTGAGCCCTGGAATGACCTGGGCTCCTCCTCCTTTCAGAGATGCATTGCCCTTTGCCTGCTTCGACTGAATTTTTACTTGCTGGGTTATTTTTAATTTTCCCGTCCTGCTCCCCCCACCTCCATGTGTCTGTGTTTTCTAGACTGTCTGACTCTTCCATGACTCAAATACTTTTAAATAATTCTTTTTCATCAGTAAGATTTGCCATCTTGCTTTTCATCTTCCTCTTCCAGTTCGTTATTAAGACTGAATAAAGCCTGTATTGGTTTTCTCCCCTGGGCTCCCCACAATTAACCTCTTTCTACAGAAAGGAATGGCCTTTTATTCCTACTCATTGCCTTCCATCTCTTAACTAGTTTTTAAGATGTAACAGGATTTTAACACTTGCCCCATGGTTACCAATTTGGCTTAATAGCCTCTTGCAAGGATTATTATTATTATTTTTCTTTCTTTCTTACCTAAAGTCCTTCGAAAGTCAAAATGTATCACACCCACCAGTACTCCCTTTTATCCATGGTTTTGGGGACTTCTTCAAAGGATTCTAAAGCACCTAAGTCTTCTCCAATTTGCTATTATTCTATCAGTGTGCGGTTTCTTCCCAGGACACTGCCTTGCTCATTGAGAGGTCTGTTCTGGGCTCACTGTCCCAGGGCTGGGTGGCTGCTGCGAAACCTGCCTACGTTAGGGCAGCTGCTGCAGCCATGAACACGGTGAGGTGCTGGTGGTGGCCAGCTGCTGCTGCTGCTGCTTTTTTGTGTTTTTTTTTGTGGCTGCTCTATGACTTGCCAAGTAAGGGCCATCAGCCCCTGGTGAGGTAATAAAATGTAATTTCTACTGTGGCTTTCTTCCACGTTCCCACATCTAGGACACAACTTCACATTCACCACCGAAAGCATACCTTCCCTCACCACCCCCGGTTCAGATATTGACTCACTGTGCTGTGTGCCACGCATGCAGGCAAAGCCATAATTTAGCTGTGCTCTGCAGAGCCCTCCAGCTTCTCCCGACACCCTGACCTATGGGGCTGCCTTTCCTCCAGGCCTCTTTCTCTGGAAGGACTAGAGGAAAGGCTGATAATTTGCCTTGATGTCTTTGTTCTTTGAATTTATTCTTCCTTCTCCTGCCCTCCATCTTGCCTGCTGAAGTTTATGTTCCTTTCTATTAGCTTCACTTGGGCAGGAATTCTCTCTTTTAAAGCATACTTTTCCACCCGACTGCATTCCTGCGATTTGAACCATACAGGTTTTTATTTCTCGCCTATCGCTTCCTTTTTTTTGTTGTTGTTCTGGGACAGGCGAAGAGATTCTTCCTCTAATCAGGTATTCCTCAGCTGCCTTCATGCTGATTCTATGGATTTTAATTTGCTAAAGTTCCCTTCAGGCAGTTTCCAACATCCAGTTCCTGGGTCTTGCACAGCGCTGAGTACACTGTTGGCACTCAGCAAATATTAAATAATCATCATTCTCCTTTTGAAAAAAAAAAAGAAGAAAAAGAAACCAGCCGCTCTTGAATTCTGCTTGTCAAAATAGAACTATTTGTGTTCAAGTCCTCACTCCACCAGTGTCCAACTTAATTATGCTGAGGTCAATTTTGTTTTGCAGCTCAACAGCACATACTGTCTAAATCAGAATCAACTCCTCTGCTCCTTAGAAATAAGTATATTCTGCCTTATTAATCATCTTGGCTTAGGAGTAGGAGACTGATCTGAGTACCCACAATCTGCTAGACTTTACCAAGTGTGTAAAATAAATGTTATCTCTCCCCCAAGCTTACACTGTTTAGACAGGAAGATAGAGGACACATAATATTTTATTTTAATGGGTGTATTATTTAAATGGAGCTATTTCATTGCTGTTCCTGAAGTGATTTTCTTAAAGATAGCCTTTTCTTATGATGAACCAAGAGGGTGCCATTGGAGTGTTTTTGTCCCAGGCAAGTTCTTGTTTCCTTCTTTGAGGTTAGGCTGAAAAGACGTGAGATGGAGCCAGGGGAGGCTCTGAATCAGCTGCTCAGGGCTGCTTCCTAGCTGTGCAACTTTGGGCTAACTCATTGACGTCTCTGAGCCCTCAAGTCCATCATCTGGAAATGGGATGAACAACAATATGCACTCCTAGGATTATTGGGAGGATTGAATAAGTTCATGCTTGGCACACATAGTTTCAAAGTAATATAATACTTTGAAAATGCTTGGCACATGTTAGCCATTATTGTTTAGATTTTATATTTAAGGCTGCCCCCCAAAAAGTTCCTATTTATTCATTTTACTCCTATCCAGGTGCCCCAGTGTCCACTTTGTCAGACGTTGCTATCTTCCTGGATCATGAGAAACAGCCAGATCTATGGGGGAAGGCATGGTGTTTGGTGTCAGCTAGGCCTCGGTCCAAACTGTGGCTCCACCATTTCTAGGGTTGGGATGAATGACTTTAATTGCTCTGATTTTCAGTTTCCTCTGCTGTGAAAATGGGATTCATAATCCCTTACATGGATACTCTAAAGATAAATCTTTGGCATGTGGTGAACACCCAATGAATGGTAGCTCCGTCCTCCCTCTCCACCACTTGATTTCTTTGCTGAGTATGGAATTTCTGGGCCTCTGCTTACATACAGAAACCCCCTACTAGCTCATATTTTGATGTAAAGAAGGGATAAAGAAATGTAGGAGGCTGAGAGGAATAAAAGGAGAGGGAAGCTTTTATGTACTGAGGGCTCTCCCAACCATGGTGCTAATGTCATCCCGGGATTTGTCATACTTGAATGAAAAGGGTTGTGTGGCCACAGGGCCTCCCCTAGCAGTTACATGTGTACAGGGGTGGAGGATTTAGGCTAATAACACATCACTGTATCCTTAGAGAATGCATTTTTCGTTGGTCATTCACTTCATTTTTCATTTGCTATTTTTCATTATGGTATTAAACTGTGTGATAAATGAAAGGTAGAAGAACTTGACAGATGATTTGATTTCCGCCCTTGTCAGATGATTTGGCTTAGTTTCCTTATGAAAACAGAAGACAAGCCCTGTAAAATTGTTCTTGTGGATTTGTTTTTCAGTACGTATTTCCCACCACTGCCATATCTAATCTATCTATTTACCTATGATTCAGTTACTGATCTGTATCCCACAGGAGCCTGGATACATATTGACAAAGTTTCCTATTTGCCACAGTGGCTTGTATCTAAGGAACATTCCACACGAACTTCCAATTCTTTTTTTCTACATAGCTTCTCCACGCCCTGTATTATTAGAGGCTTCAACTCTAGAATGTCCACAAAAGACACAGGTTTTGCAACAAAAGAAAGTCTTTTTCATTCTTCCGTTTAAATACAGTAGCCGATTTCGCCTCCCTCTTGGTAATGCGGAAAGGATAAATTCAGTATTGAACAAACCTTTGTCATTTATGGGCTGCCAAAGCCAGGGTTAGCAACATATCTTCATTTCAACACTCCCAAAACTTTATTGAAATGTATTATTGTGCATGCTTCTAGGGGGAAAAGGGAGCCAATGAATTCTGTAGATGCTACTAACCTCACAGATAATCACACTGCCCTAGGAAGACAAAGCTGGAAGGAAGGAGAGAGAGGATGTACAACCCCCTTTTCCCTCCTGGTAGGTGAAAGAAAGGTTCTAAAACAGATCATGTTTATCTGTATTGTTGTACCTTTCAGCAAAACTGGTGTGATATGACAGAAACAGTCTCTAAGTAGCAGCTTCACTTAGACAACAAACAAATAAAAATGAGGGCGCTTCCCCTATTGGACAGCTTTAAAAAAGTGGAAGAGATGCAATAAATCCTTCAGCTTAATAGTGGAGTTACTTGTGAGTTGCTAAGGCAGCCAAGTGATGGAGAAATGGTTTATGAGCCACCTGCCTGAAACTGCACCCATATTTTCAAGTGTGGGTGCATAGCAATGCCACCCTATTTTTTCTCTTCTTTCCACCCAAAGCTTAGAAGTTATGTCAGGCTTTTATAAAAGCCTTTTCTTCTAAACTCTCCATTAAGCAGCATTCAAAAATGCATGCTGAAAATGTCAGTTATTAGCCTTGGTGCACGTCAAGCCGCTCTCTCCCTCCTGTTAATGTGAGCAGTTACTCTGCTCTTGACCTATTAAAACTTTGTTTGCTATTACACTTGCTGGCAAGCTAGTCATGTGGAAAGGTGTTGAGAAAATGAGCCAGTGTGTTCCCCAGGTGATATAAACACTTTATCAAGCTGATCCCTGCCATGTTATGTAAACTATACCAGGTAGCATTCATTTTAAACAAAGAGATAAACAGATCTAATATGCTTCAGGGCATCATGCTTTATGCATGAACTACTTTTTATTTTTATATTTGAGATTTTTCTACAGAATCAATTGTAATGCAATGGAGAAGTAAAATAATGTCTTAACTACAACCATAGCTGTACCTCCAATTTCTAAATTCTGAGAGTGATGTACTTGGTTAATCCCATGTTAAATTTTTAAATTCACACTTAACAATTAATTTTTAGCTACAATTCTGTTGTTACAAGAACTTAAAAAAGTAATCTGCAGAGATAAAAATTATATGTACACACACATTATAATTTATATGTACACACACTTTCATAACTTATATTAGCCATCTAATTTGTTATCACATGACTTCATTCTTTATTCCTAAAAATTCTCTAGATTTCACTGCAGATTTATGTGCAAGGTAATGGGCAATAATATAGGGTTTGACTTTGTGCTTTTCTACGGGTTTTCTTTCATCCTCACATAGTCCTTTGAAGTGGGTCTTATTACTGTATATTCATTTTACAGATAAAGATATTGAGGCTTAGAAAGTAAAATAACTTGTCCAAGGTTTCCCAGCTCTCAGATGAGATTCAAAGTCAAGTGTGCCTGACTTTAGAGTCTCTGCTCTTGGTACAGAGTGGTGGAGAACATGGGCTCTGGGGTCAGGCTACTGGGTTGAAATCCTGGCCCTCTTGCTTCCTGGTGTGTGATCTTGAGATGAGTTATTTAGCCTTTTTGAGATTTTTTACTCACCTGTAAAATGGGGTTAATAATAGTTCCTACCTCAAAGGATTTGGTAAGAATTAAACCAGATAATACATATATATGGCCTGGCACATAGGGAGTTCTCCCTATTTGTTGCTATTATTATTGTTGTTGTTAATTTTATCATCATGTATTCTTGCCTCCCATTCATGATAGTTGTAGATTTTAACCATCATAAATGATAACATTAAAATTTAAACCAGAATTTTCTTAACCTAGAAAGCAAGTCCCCTGATCCTGGAAAAATTAAGACTTATGAGAATAAATGAATAAATGAATGAGTCAATGATTTATTTAAGAGACAGGGTCTTGCTCTGTCGCCCAAGCTGAAGTGCAGCAGTATGATCATGGCTCACTGTAGCCTCAACTTTCCAGGCTTAGGCAATCCTTCTGCCTCAGCCTTTCAAGTGTCTGAGACTATAGGTACATGCCACTAAGCCTGAAAAATGTTTTTAAAATTATTTTTTTTGTAGAAATGGGGGGTCTCACTATGTTGCACAGACTAGTCTTAAACTCCTGGCCTCTGGCAATCCCACCTCACCCTCCAAAAGTGATGGGATCATGGGAATAAGCCACCGCTCCCAGCCAAGGGTAATTTAATATCATAACACTATTCATTAGAACATGTATCTTTTGACTATAATTTTGCAAGTTCTACATTAAACAGTACAGGAATTCTTCTGCCCCAATCCTGTTCCCCCACCCCACCTCCATCTAATGCGATTTCCAAAGGAAATATATTGACTCAGGATGGAGTTTGCATTTCATTATCTGCCGTATTAAACTAAAAGTCCTAATTCAATTGGAAAGTTTGATATATATACATAAAGCCATATAATGTGGCTTATATCTTCTAGCTCAAGTGGAAATTGTCAGGTGGATATTTTACACCCAGAATTATCAACCTAGGGCTTATTTTCAAAGAAGAGAATGTACATCAACTCGCAGCCCCAGCTTCCTCAATCCTTATTGACAAGAGTGGCTGTAACACAAGTCTGCCATTCAGGGAGCTGATTCTATTCTCACTCCTTGTCTAATGTGGGTAGATGAGGTCTCTATCTTCTTGCCCTCCCACCCCCTCCCCTTCAGGTTCCACACACATATCTAGAACAGGAGCCAGACAAATGATAAGTTACTCTTAAAAAGATAACCCCTGTAATTATGAGTCAATCCATTGAATGTTAGTGTTCTTCTAGGTTATACATAGAAAAGTCATGTCGACCATGAAACAGGTCTCTGGATTCAGAGTCAATCCACTTTCCTCACATGGACCCAACTTCTGTTTTTCAGTTCCCTTATTTGATAAGTAAGAGCTATTAACCTCACAAAGTATGGCTATTTGTGGTATATTTATAGAATAATTTGTTAGGATTATTTGCATCTGCACTGAAATTGGTTTTGAGTTCTTTCCAACTGGAGAGATCCATCAAAAGCACTGAAAATGAGTGAAAATGATAGGAGTATGTTCCAAATGCAATAGAAAGCCACTCTCCCACCAATTGCATTTTTGGCTGAATTCCCTTCTTACATAGCCAAGATAATTCTGTCCAAGGGACAGGGATAACTATTGATACTGGGTGAGAGCAATAACTGGATGACCAATACCATTTGCATGTTTAAAGAGAATTTGAAAGAGCATCACAATTAACATGGAACAGAGGACAGCCTCTCTAGAGAGCTACTTCTGAAAGGAACTGAAAATACTCCTTTTAGGCACTTTTCCAGAAAGTTCTCCAGTTTTTATCTTGCATCTTCTCTAGAAGGCTGAACAGTTTGACAATCTACTTCTTTTCTACCACAGCATCTCAATTTAGTTTTGCTTCCTATATAGTTGGCTCTACATCCATCTCTTACTAGATTGTAAGATCCCTGAGGGCAGATACCATTTCTTATTCATCTTTGTAGCCTCCAAAGCATTTGGTAGCTATCTCTGCACACAGAATTTGGGTTAAATAAACAAATGAACCAATGACCTAATCACAAATTGTACCTCATGGGCAGAGACTGATTCAGTATGAACACTGGAAATACTCAAAAAGTTGTTAAATGGATAAATGAATGAATGAGTGAAGGAACAGGCCTTTAAAGAGTTGCTCTAAATACTCCTGTGTAGAAATTGTAAGACAAAAGGTGGCCGGGAGTGGAACCGCGTCTAAATATGAAGCAAACCAAAATTGTTATAACATTTTCCCCACTCTCTAGAAAACATTAAAACAAACTAGTGACATTAATGAAAAGCCAAGGATCTAAAAACTAACGAAGGATTCTACTGAAACAGTAATTCCCACTGTCTTTTGGAGCCAGGGTCCACTCTGAGAATTTGAGCAAATCCCTTTTTCAAGAACAATGACTCACATCCATACACAGTTTTGCATGTAGTGTTCCTCTCAATACGGGATGGCCAAACAGACCTGCAGGTTAACAATCTATGCTTTAATAAGGACAGACTTTGAAGTTCAGGTTTAAACCATGAGATCAATGATCAGGCAAAGTTATGTATTTCTCTGTTTTTGAAGTTTTCTCATTTGTAAAGTGGAAATAATAAAGACAGTCCTCACCTCACAGGGTTGTTATGGAACTCAAATGGACAAACATGAGCATGTATTTGAAAATACTTGGTAGGCTGTGCAGCACCATATTCATGAAAGGTATTACAGTGCTGATGCTTCCTGGCACTAGGACAGGGTAGGTAATGGAACCCACAGATCAGCTACTTCATTCTCCTCTCCTCTCCCCTTTGTTTCACGGACGCCCTTAAATTCTTTGTTCACATGGGTGCTTCTCCTACTAGCCTATAAGCTCCACTAAAGTCAGGAATGTAATTGTATTCATTTGTATCTCTTTCTCCTCCAGATCCTACATGGTGCTTTATCTGTACTTGACAATTAAACAACATTAAGAAACATATTTTGGATAGTAGCGAAATCTTCCACACTGGGTTTAAACATGTGGTGGAATGAATTGCAGGGAAGTTCAAATATATACGTGGATTGGTCAGACCAACCCCATTTCAATAAAATACTGTGTTCAGAAGCACACTTGCTTTATAAGTCCTGGACACAATCACTATCTAGAGAAGGGGTGATTTATTAACTAGCTAAAACATCCTCACTGCTATAGGATAAGCTTTTCAGCCTTTACCTCCATTTGTGAGCAACTAAAAATCAAAGAACTAATAAAATCCAATCACCCAGAACTTCTTCCTGTAGACAGACTGAATTATAACTTTTTAATTTAGGCAGGTAAAGAATCATTACAGTAGGACTCTAGGGCAGGAATGTGTTAATAAAATCATCCTCTCTGCCTTTTCATTTAAAATAATCCCTTGAGCTGATTAAATGAAATATCACTTGTTTAATAACTGACAGAACATTATTTTTAAGCACAAATGTTTTGCATATTTTCGCTCCCCATTTTTAATTCCAGGCACAGAAGGGTGGAGGCACTGACATCACACAGAGGGAGTCGAGCTCTGTGCTCGGATGCAGTTTGCCCTGTCATCGTGGCATCTATAATTTAGTGTGAAGCAGCGAGGTAGACAGAGCATTATCATTAGAAACCATTCTGAACAGGGATATAAAACACAGTCGCAATAACACTTGTCAGAAAGGTGACTCCAGTCAGAACTCATATCCATGAGTTTCAAGATAAATGCTGACACGGCAGCCATCCTACAAAGACTATTATTGCTTTAAAAAAAACAAGCCAACCCCCCAAACAAAGCAAACCTATGAACCTTCCCCAGCGGGAACAAGTTAGCATGAAGTTTGCATCTGGGGTGGCATAAACTTTCCATGATTTACAGTAAGCATATCCCTTCTCCACTTGGATAGGGTATTTTATGATGCCACAGAGGAAGGACCCAATAGCATTTTGGGTTTAATGATGTTAAGCTATTTGGAATTCTTTCCCCCCTGTTATTTGGAATATATGAGCTGTGCCCCTAAAACAGGTCATTAGCTGTGCCGTGTACGGGTTCATCGCCTCACCCACAGGACTGCTCAGCTGCTGCTTGCATTTTCCCTGTCTTCTACATTTAAAAAAATGTCTTTGACTTGGTACTAGGCTATGATTTAATAACCCTGTTCTGCTGACTTCATAAGCTGTGAAACCTTGGAGAAAAATCCCAAATCTGAATTACAGTTCTAATTACTCTGGCCGAGGCAAAGGGTTTCAGCATTGAATGTTCTATTAGTGCCCATTTCACATTGAGTACTATTTGTTGCCAGAGGTTACAGGGCTGCATTCTGATTCGCTTTTCTCCTTTTCCACGAATGCAGCCACTTTCCTGGCGCCCTTTCTGTCTTCAAGACTGGAGGAGCTAACTGCTTGGTGATTCAGTGCAAATAATTTTTCCTGAGCTCCCAGAACTTACTCAGAGAGTGCGCTTCGGTTTCAGAAAAACAGATCTATTGCCAACGCAAATTTACAATTTAGCAGGGTTGTTTTCATCACAAAAGGATCCACCGTGACATAAAAATATAATTAAGAAAATTATTTCCCTTTTACTTAATTGGTTGGTTTCAATTAGTGATATTTATTTTAAAATGATTTATTGATTATTCCAGCTTTTAAATGTTTGATATTTTCTAACAATTAAAAACGTTAAAATGAAAGTAAACACATGCACATGTTTTTTTTTGAAACGTTAAAACAGCACAGAAGGGTATACAGCAAGAACAAGCCTTCCTCCCAACTCTCACCTGAGATTTCCTAGGGTCTGTCTCACAGGCCACCTCTGTGTTTTCTATGTGTCCCTGCAGAGATTCTTGTCCACATGCCAGCACATGTGGCTGTACCTGCTTTCACTTGGTACATAAATGACAGCAACCAATATGTGTTCTGCCCCTTTCCCTTTTCTGCTGGATAGCTTGAAAACTGGGTTCCATATCTGGACATGTACATCCTCAGCATTCTTTTTAATGGCAGCATGATATTTTAGCCCATGGTTTACCTTCATCCTTTATTTAGCCAAGTCTCCACTATTGATTAATTATAGATCAATTCAATTGAAAATTACAATGGAGATTCTTATAAATATTCTTTGTGCAAAGGATTATTTTAAATAGGGAATTCTGCTAGAATATTTCAGTTTCCTTTGTGAAACTTGTCTGAGGAAGGGAAGTATGGCAGGGGCTTTTAAAGCTTACGTTTAGGGGAGGGTATTACTAATTCAGAATGACCTAAAAAAGCAAGGTGGATGTGGAATGATGAGAAAGTGTTTAAGTTCTAAAAATGTGATTTATCTTCTTTGGGGAGTGAAATTATTTTACAACGTAAGATATTCCTGTAGCATCCTGTGAGCATCTTCTGAGGGCTGGCGAGGCAAAAGCTTTAATGTGATCTCTCTCTTGAAAGAAGTTAAGCTATGATAAATGAGATAACCAAGACTTCACATTCCCCTTCAAAAGAACATGGAAACCACCCAGTTTCATGGCAAAAGCCACAGATTGTTTACTCACATAATTTTAAAAAAAACCTTTCTTTTGTGTTCCTAGAAGCAGAATAAAAACATTTAATATTTATCTTCTGAAAATTCTGGAGGTCATATGTTGTATGTCTCTTGGTACCTGTAGTTACATGTCTCTTGACACCTGTAGTTATCTTTCCTAGCCCTGTGATGGTTGAGTGATGATTTGTCATTTACTGTCAGTGCCTCACCAGAACCCTTACTCCTTGAGGGCAGGTCTGCATCTGAGCTCTTCACTGTGGCCTGCCCAGCTCTGGCACAGGGCTTTGCAGACCATCGGATGCATGAGCTGCAAGGGTCTCTATGCATTGAAAGTATAGAAGAAAGAAGATACTCTTCTCAAATAGTAAGAATATAAAGAATTCTTCTAGAATGGAAATTTCTTCTCATCACTTATAATTGGACCCATTTGAGAGAAAGACACGTTGAGGAGAAAAACCAGAATGTCTAATACCCCTGCCTATGCTAGGTTAAAGAACTAGCTACACAATTCTTTAGCACGTTTAACAATCTATTAATAAAATCTCACTCGCCATGATTAATATGGAAGTCTAAAACATTGGGTGGAAAAAAGGAAGAAAATTCATAATATACATGAGTATATAATTCTTTAGGAAGCCTTAGAGAGTCAGCAGATAAGTTACAACTTTGAGGCACACTTCAGTCATCTTGGGTATCAGGTTACTGTAGTTTCCCATCACCATTTAAGAAGATTGATTAAAGGTTCAATCTGCTCTAGTTATTTTTGGAGAATGGGTTAGTTGCTTATTTAACTGGCATGTTAGTAAAGACTGAACTCTTATTTGTATCACTGCCATAAACACATTGCCCCAACTTTTCCCCGGCCCTCATAATTAAATTATATGTTGAAAAATGAAGGCAAGCCTTTTCTGTTTTGGAGAATAAATCATTCAAAACCGGTTCAGCTTAACTTGTGATCATCCTAATCAAGAACAAAAGTTCTGCCAACCCCCTGGATGATATTCTTCTCTGTTATGTAAGCTCTGGCTGTGTGAGTCCAAGCTGCCTGGGGGCAAATTCAGCCTTGAATTTGAACAGTATTGCTGTCTGATAGACATAGGTAGCAGGCTTATTTAGATGCCAAAGATAGCTCAGAAAAGTCTCAGTGATGTAACCAGGCATCTGGATATCCAGGGTTGGTGACAAGAATCTTTAATTTGGCAAGATTTTCCTGCACTCTAAAGTTGAAGAACTTCAGACCTAGAATAGGCCAACAGGCAGCAGTAGCTGGCTTTATAAACACGAAGTAGAAGAAAGACCAGGCTTTCTTCTATAGCTCAGAAAAGGCCCATTACTGAATGGATCATTAGAAAAGAGACATGAACTGGTAGTTCATAAATTTGTGGAGAAACAGCCCTTAGGGCAGTAACTTGGTATTCCAAGTTGATTTGGGCAACTCGGAAGTAAGTAATGCTTTTACAGCGCATGTTCAGCAGATTCTAGATGCAGGGGTAACTCCTCAACTTCTCTTCCCTGAACAAATCATCATGAAGTCATATACATTATATATGAAACAAAAGCAAGAAACAAAACACACTGAATTATCTTACTAGCAACCAGGACTTTGGGTTTACAGCAAATGTACTTTCCTTTCCTGGAAGCAAACTAAATTACATAGAGATTTAGTTAGGTGGAGGAATGAATTTCATCGGATAATCTAACTTGGATGTTGAAGTCAACAGCAGCTGCTATGGATATGGTATTAGAGTATAAAAATCCAGGAGGCTGCTGTCCACCTATGAAAACATAAAAATCACAAGACAAACCTCAAAGAATAATGCTGCACTATTTACCGAATGTGTTACTCTACTGAGCTTTTCAAATGAAACGCTTCATGTTTTTTAAAGCACTCTCGTGTTTATTATGTCTTTTAATGGCCCAACAACCATGTGAATAAATACTCGTTTCATTTTGTGGGTGACGAAAGTGGCTCAAAGTGTTTAAAGTACATTCTTAAGGCAAGCCAGTTGGCAGAGACAGAACCAGGAGTAGAATACGGGTCACTTTTCTAGTCCAGGGTTCTTTTTGTGCCACCACTATTGTCTCATTAAAGGATTTCATTTACTTAGCACACAGTAAGTGGTGAGCAAACGCTAAATATATTAACAAATGAATAGTGACAGGTTAGATAACATTAGGAATAGAAAAATACTAAAACCTGGGGAGTTACAAGACAAGAGTACTAATTGGAGGAAGATGAATAGTTATTACTGCTATTAAGAAGGAATTTTGGTACTCTAATCATGACATCAAGGTAGAGGTTTTCAAAACTGTTCCTAAATAAAGAGAAGAAAAGAAAGTAATATTTCTTCTTCGAGAGGAATACAGTCAATTTCTCAACAATAAGATAATGAAGGTCATTTTTTAATGACATAGGGTAACCCTACATTAAGTGCTACCTGACTTATGCAGGGAAACCCCACAGTTACAGCTGTGCAGGCTTGAATCTTTGCTTTAATGATCAGCTGAAGTTTTAGGTCATTTTGAAAGTATAAAAAGGGATTGCTGTGGCAATCAATTCCTTTTATTTGTTCTTTCTTTTGTCTTTGTCACTTATGTAGAAATAGAAAACAAATTATAGCTACCCTATAGCTCTCACAAGTCAGAATAATTTAGTTTCAATAGACTTGGTGATACTGTTTAAACCTTGAAAGTTAATAAACATGGATTTGTAGAATTAAAAATATTGAACTATTGGAGTGCTACCAACTCACAAAATTAAAGTTTTATAACCCAAAGTCGAAGACTGCATTCCACAGTTTAAATATTTCATATCTGACATTTTCCAACTTGACAATGTGAAGTCTGATTTTGATTTTTCAATCCAATATGAGTTTTGGAGTTTAATTCAAAATCAAGATAAAACCATTTCTGAGACCACCTTTTTCTGTTGTCCTCTTAATATTAGACAGTGTATTATTTTCACTTTGGGAAACAAACTTTGCTAACTAACGTTGTTATACAACAATGCTACAACTAGGAATTCAGCAGTGGACATGTGTTGGTAGAGGGTAACAACCTTAAAAGTCAGAGTCTCTCATATGGTAGCTATATGACCAGCTTTACATATAAATTATATTCAAAGAAAATACTTTAAAAAATACTGTGAATTATTATGGAAGCTCCCTCAAGGGTGACCATCTGAAAGCAGAGTTAGGAATCAAAAAGTTGGGTCATGTGGTTCTGTGAGGTCATCGCAGTAGAACCTCAAAGGACAAGAAGTAACCTTTTGTGATGTGGAGGTACTTCAGTTAGTTGTATGGCCAGAACTGATGTGGTGGTAGGATTCCTTGCTGCCTAAACTGAACAGCCAGGCAATATTTTTCTTTGCAAGGCCTTTAGAAGCTATTAAAGGTATCATATACATGATGGTAGGAGACGTACATGAAGCTACAAAGAGGCTTCTACCAAAAAAGCAGACACAGAGAATTAAATGATCTGGAAAAGCCATCAGGGGTCACGTAGAAAGGTGATGTAACACTTAAAGGGATTTCTCATTTAGGTGGTCTTGCTGTCTCAGAGTATCTGATGGAAAGATGTTGTTTTGACTATAAGGAAATTGGATAAATCAATATAACTTAATGTTCAAGTTGGGAATGTAGACAGAAATGAAGATCTCCATGTAAACACTGGTACCATTTTGTGACAGCTTTAGATCTGACCAATTAATGTTCATGTTTACTAGCTTTGTAAAAAAATAAAGGGCAGGTCGACCTGTGAAGACACCAAGAAATAAGTTACAGCAGATCTTTGACATTCTATACATTTTATAAACTTCCCCATTATCACTTCTTGTGTAGAATACCAATGGGAAGAGCTCCTTTGACTATTAAATCACACCAGGAGAGGAAATGTTATATGCAGGTTCCTTCCTAAGGTCCTTTTACTAAACTTAAAACTTTTTGGGGGGCTTTTTGGCTGTCGTTTAATTAAGATTGACAGAACACTAACTCCAAATCAGCACAGCTCTCCTTAGATCAGTTTTGTTGTCAAATTCACTTTCTGAGTAAATGGAAAGACTAACACATATCATTTCTTAGATAATGTTTTAATATCCTGCATTGAATAAAACTTTTTTTAATCAAGTTGCAATGGTAGCACGGAACTCCACAAGGGGCGAGGGGGTTGCAGATGGCTGCATTACTCTAAATGTTCAAGCTTGACTGACCCATTTCATCAGCACTGTCAGAGCCTTGCACTGATACATGTTGACAACATTTAATCTTAAAAAATTGAAAGAAATGAATTAATATGCAAATTTCATCAGCTTTGTAATAAAAATGTCCTTGAAAAAAAACAGTGAACATGACCCCTGAGGAATTGTGTGAATTATCCCAGCTCAATTCTTTAAGTTAGTCAGAGGTACGCAGGTCCGCAAGGAAATCAGTGCAGATTTGACTTGGAAATAATTATGATGAAGAACAAAACACAAGCAGGTTGAATAAATGTAACAACTTGGGAAAAAGTCTTAGTCCTGTTTGTTATTCACTTTGAATTAACAGGATTAGGTTTGGTTTTTGAAAAGAAAGGAACACCACTGTGTAATTTTAACACCTAAGTAATGTGAAAACAATATTTTTTAACTATCAATTTTAGTGCATATTAAGAATCACATCTGACAAACTCAGGCTTTTTTTTTTTTTTGGCTGTCAGAGTGCAGCTCTTTGCCAAAAGAGATAATTACAAGAAACTGATCTTTACGCTACTGTTTGTATGGGACTTCTGGATTGATCATTTTGATAGAAATGGCTGGTCAACTCCTAGTACAATAAGGTTGACTGAGTTTTGTTGCTATTGAAGTGACTAGTTATTTCACCGAATTTACCACATTGACGGGATCATGTAAACATAGTCTCTAGATGTGAGTCTGATCTGTAATGATCTCCACATGGGTATGCGGAAGGTCAACACTGAACCACAAACTCAGTCCAGGAAAACAGTCGTCTAGGTAGGCATGCAACTGTAGCTTTCTGACTTTGGGTCTGGACCCAACTATAGAAAGCAAAAACAGGGATTGGTCATAACAGTTGATTATTTCCATGTAAAAATTCAAGATTTTTAGGGTCCCCCAAAGGAATAAGAATGGTAACAAAGAAGCATAAATCATTGAGCAAAACAAAACAAAAACAACAAATTGATACCACAGGTAGCTTACCAGAGGTCAAAATCAGTGAATGAACAGTTGAAGGATGGATATAATTCCTTTACTCCAGTAAATCTCATTAATTTCAATCAATGTATAAATATTAAGGAAGATGTGGTTTTTCACTTCAGTGCTTTGCATTTCTGTGCCACATGCTAGAACTGTTTTTGCTCTCATTTCCACACAATGAATCATCCAAGCTCTGGGATCTGAAAGAATTCACTTTGCTACAAGTTCAGTTGTTATTCTGGGCACTGCTGATATTTTGCTATGATAAAGTCTACACAAATTAACTCAAAGCTATTTTTTTTTTTTCTTAAGACATTGGGCTACTTAAACACTTGTTTTAAAAATCTTGTTTAAAAAAACCCCAAAGCTCACCAAAAACTGATAGTCTCACACAAATACCCCAAATAAGGGTTGTTAAGTTGAAAAACTTTGCTTAGCCTCCTAGAGGCTCTGCAATCCTGCAACTTTCCTGATTTCATATATCTTTGGAAGACCAAGGCATATAATACAGATTTTGCCCAACCAAATTAATCTTTTCTGTAAGCTTTTGTGGTTCTCTACAAAAGGCTTTTAAGTTTCTCCTTTCTTTCTTAATCTACCATCAGTAAAATCCTACTTTTATAGTGCCCTTTGCACCTGCTTGCATAAAATGAATAACTCAACAGTTTAATTATGCACTATTCTATCAGTTGGGAAGTGATATAAAGTTGCAGACAGAAAAAAGAATAAAAACCTCTTTTGGTATCCAAAATTAATATATGTCAAGCTCAGGGTAAATCTTAATCTTTTCGAAACATTTTTCTAAAATAGATGTTCTTTTATCACCTGGCACATCAAGACCCATTGGAGGGAGGGGATTTTAAAAAAGGCATTTGGTTAACATGCTGCAGAACAGCACTCTCTTTTCCACCTCACTTCAGTCTGTTCTTGAAAGATCTGAACAGTTGCATAATAATGAAAAATGGGCAATACTTGTGGGGCATTGCCTGCGCTCACATACCTCCGCCCACGCATTCATCATTCTGCAGGTATTGTCAGTGAAAGTTTAATTGCATAAACACTCTGTAACTGTCCTGTCAGATTTCTTGTCAGTCTGGATTCCCTCTCCGGGCTCACTATCTCACAAAACTATAATTGAATTGCTACCAAATCACAAGAGCACCCCCCCTCCAAATAAAATCTTTATGAATAGAATTTGTTTCCCATCAGCAGATTTGACAAATTGTGGCAGAGGAAGGGCCTTGGTGATAATTTTTGAGTTTATTCTCAATGTAGCTATTTGCTGAATGCTCTTATCTATTTTTAAAAAATTTTAAAGCCCCAGTTGGGGGCTGAGGGAAGCATTCAACAACCCCAAGGGGCTCTGTGGTAATAATTCTACAGAACCCAAGGAAGCCAGTGGAAAAACGGGAAGGTTTTCTTTGCCTTACTATGAAAGTGTACTGTTGGCAAATGAAAGACATAAGAATTAATTTGAAATTAAAGTGGGCACCTGTCAAAGCTAAGATTTCACCAAATTCTGTGAATTCTTAGTTATGAGGTATTAAGTACCCAATTTAGTCAAGTGTTTATTCCATTACATTTTCACTTCATTTCTCCTTGCACCAAACCTTTCCGTGATCATTACTCATGTATGAGCTCTGAGCAGCCAGATTCTTTGACAGGTTTTTAGGACCATGAACAAATGAAAATTAATCAAAGGCATGACATGCAATTGACTAAATATGGGATCATAAAATTTTAATGTATTTACGGCATTGTCAAATTATTAATATTTTCCAAAAACAAAAACAGAATGTATCTGATTTGGAATAACGATCATCTTTTGTCTAGTCTTTGTTCCATTTTATATTCTTATAAACTGTACCTCCACATCCCACAATTTCACAATATAAACTCTCAGCAAAGGCCCAAATACCAGCAATTCTTTTCTGTAATTCTGTTGGTGGTGTGGGCATAAAATATAGCTGCTGGTGAATAACTCTTAAATGGAACTGGGCTTCACCCAGATTGACAACTGTCTGATTGTTTATGTTTTTAAAATGTGCTTATCAAAACCATGTAGGATTGATGGGTGTTTTTTGATGAAGTTATGTTTTTGCAACAGACTTAATTTAGGACTAAGGTTAAGGCTTAGGATAAATGAGTGCATTAGATGATTAAAGCACATTCGTCTTGTGGGACATTTAAATCATTTATTTATGACACTTAAAAACAAGCTAGGAAAGAAAGCACCATGGGCTTAACAAATCGTTTTTTTTTTTTTTTTAACAAATGTTAAACTAAAAATAATGACTTTTTTAATGGAACTCCAAAATATGCCAGTTTACTGAATATCCAGAGGCAGAATCAAATATGCAGTGGAGTAAACATGATGAAAAATATTAGAATTAAAATTTTCAACACAATATATGCATGTATACATACCCGTCTCCTTCTTCCAAAATGCTTTTTAATTGAAATGACTCTTGTATTTGAGAAACTAGGGTTTCTGCCTCTCTTTAACATGTTCTCTTTTATTTTAAATAGTAGAAGATTTTCTGACAGTATAGGAATTTGGACTATTGTACTGCACTGTACTCTGTATGATAAAATACCTTGTCAGGAGTGACTGGATGGCTCAGGGGATTGGTAATGGGATATATAGAGCCTTTCACCTGTAGGTCATTGGCTTGAATTTTGTCCAGGTTGGCAGTGACTAAAAGTCATTAACATCTCATGACTGCTTGGTGGCCTATGTGAAATGAGTTTCTTAATTTATTTATTTAAGTCCATATATAGTACCTATGGCCAGGGCATTTGGGCATCTCTCTTGCTTTTACTGATGCATTCCACCAGATCTACACTCATTTTAGTTCTCAAGATTAGTGATGAACTGAAGTCCTCCTACACGAAATAAATTGATTCACATAAAGTTCAAACCAATACCGAGTACCGCCACACCATTCTCCAGCACAGACCGGAACGCCGCACGAAAGCTGATTCGATAGTAAAGGAGCCATGGGTTGCGGAGACCCAGTGTCCAATTCTGGCTTGCTTAGTCTTTCAGGGTACATAACCCACGTTGTGGCTGTGGTCATATCACAGTGGCCCAGCCAGATAAAAAGAGAAAATATCGGTCAAGCACGTCATATACACTATTCATCAGCTAAATTATTGGGTTATAACCAGAACACATTTTAATAGGCCGGGCTAGAAGCTGCGAACCCTTGGAGACTAACATCAAGGTCTATTCTAAAGTGGAGCTGGCCAGCCTCCAAGCTCGCCTTAGAAAAAGGGAAGTCAGCAGGTGTATCTTGGTGTGCTGAAGCTAGGAGCAGTGGGATGGACCTCTGAGAATAAGCATTATGCATCTCTGTGAAACTGTAAGAAAACTGAGCATACAAAAAATGTGAATCTGCAAAACAGAAATTGTATATTATAGAGGTTAGGGAGAGGTAAATTATCAGTTTCCAGAAGAGCATTTCCTCTTCAGCGGAGTCTACAAAAGGGCCTCATGTAGGGTGTATGTGTGTATCTGTGGGTATGTCTGTGGGTCTGTGTTTTTTCAGAAGCATATCTTTTGGGTACTACGATTTGTGTAGAATTCGGACCCTTTAAGTGAGGTAACTGGAGCACTGTGTCAGTGAAGCCCAAATTTAAGCTGTTCATGCCTAGATGCCAATTTCCTATCACCTAACCCCTGGCCACCCTTTCCATTAGGAATAAACTTGGTAACAAGAGGATGCTTAGTTCAACAGAATTTATAATAATACTAACTGAACACTGACTCTGTGCCGTACTACTGTTTTAAGCATTTTGTATGTATTAAACTCATTATACTCTTATAAGACGTGTTAATATATTAATTCATTTGAAGATAAAACCAACAGGTGATCATTCCTACATTATTCTCCAATCTAGACCAGAGGGCTACAAATTTATCATGGGAAAACTGAGGCACATATAAGTTAATTCACTTGCTCAAGGTCACATATATAGTGAGTGACAGAGTCAGGAGGTGAACACAACATGGGCTGTCTGGTTCTAAGGCCCTACGTACTACGTATTTGTACCTGATACAGAGCTAGCTTAAGGAGTATGTCCTCAAATGTCGGTCAGGATTGTCATCTTCACATACAGTAACTCTCAATTATTAGGGTAACCTGCAAGTTAACCAGACTGCAGATTTTAAAAGTCTATAATATAGGCAGTACAATTTAACTGAATTCCTACAAATCAGATAGAACAACCTAGTAAATGATTACCACCACTGCACTGCTCTGGGCAGCCGTAATCATATCTTTGCACCAAAATCTACTGCTGTATTGTTATCATGGATGGAAAAACCAGAGACTTCCATGCTCTGCCTGTGTAAATGAAGAATAGGTAGGATGGGGTGGAAAAGAGATGTGACAGCCTTCAGATCAAAGCCTAGGGCTGCACTAAAAACTTGGAACTTGGAGTTGACAGGTCTTGTCTTAAAACTTTGCAGTTAATTACTAGATTCATCTAGGAGCTCACTTTTGGGAAAGCTTGAAGTACACCCTGAGGTCTGATGAGAAACCTTTGGGAGATTTACCAAATGAACTGGAAAATTTAGCCTCTGAATAGAATGGCCCATCTGTGACTCTGCTTGCATTGGGTGGGTCTTGAAAGAAGAGAGTGGCATGGGTGGGGGAAGGTGGCATCCAGCTAGCAGAAACAAGATCATGTACAGTGCTTAATCATGTGCTTTCGGGGTATTAGTAAGAGTTTCTCTTAAAAAAAAAAGTTTCCCACAGTTAAACACATTGGGAAAGGCTAGTTTCAAAACATAGGTTTATTGATCTTACATGAATTTCAAATTTTTACTAAGCTAACATTCATTGTCAATTTCCAGTGAGAACATGTGCTACCAAGTTTTTTCCTTTGCCGTTTAACTGGGGAACTCTCTTTCTGGGCAAGGGTTGAAAAACTACCTATTGGGTACTATGCTTACCACCTAGGTGATGGGATCATTTGTACACCAAACCTCAGTGACATGCAATTTATGCATGTAACCTGCACATGTACCCTCTGAACCTAAAATTAGAGTTGGAAAAAAAAAAGTTCATCTTGCAGAGCAGTTATGAGGAGGAATATATTTTGGAAGTGCTATATTAGACTTTATATCAGCTGTGCATTTTAGTGCTATATTAGACTTTATATCAGCTGTGCATTTTAGAAAGCAGAGAAGACCAAGTGGTTCATTACAAACTGATACATAGATTTACCTAGCGTGTATAAAATGGAGACGTCTATTAACTGAATCTTTCTACAGAAAATTTTTTGACTCCTATTGGGAGGTGGTTTATGTGGCTACAGGTTCTGGGAGAGCAGAGACATTTTTGGTAACTACCCCATCCCAGAATCTAGGACAAAGCCTGGCACATGCATTCATAATAAATTAAATGAGTAAAGAATAAATGAAAGAATGAATGAATGTTTTGTGTATCTAAACTATAGACATGCAACTATGTTTTTACATGTGAAATGTAAAATTTCCCGTTCTGTGAAATGGGAAGTATTTTCCTAAATATTGGTCAAATTTTAAATTCACTTTTAAGTTACCAACTAAGTTTCTACCTAATTTTGACTAACAGTAATTCGGGCAATCAATTGACACTTTTGATTTCCCTCTAACATCAACCCCTGCTGTGTCTAATAAAGAGATGGCTGGACACAGGAGAGTAAGTGGAGTTTAAATTCTTTCTGTTGACATGAGTTTTATGAATGTTCTTGTTAGTGTTTTTATTTGGAGAGGATGCCCTCTGACGAGTGAGAGGCACTGGCTAGCAGACTGATATTTTACCAAAGACATACACTATACTTGAATAAAATGTAGAGAAACAGCTTTGAACTCTAAGCATATTTATGTATTAATAGTTCATGATCAATAGCATATGTAATTTTGTAATTTTCAAAATTTTCCGTATTTTATTACCAGTTGATTAAAAAAAGTGACAGTGGACAGACGGCATCATCGATTCCAGTCATGTGTGAAAGCTTAAGACCTCCATAGTTTCTAGAGCGTTAATAATTAGCTCCTGGCTACAGACTGACCACAGGCATAGTTCTGTCTTTTTCTAAATGTTATCTTAATTCCAAATCATCATTTCTTCCTTTGTAAGGCCTCCCAAAGATGTTTCTTCTCAAGGTCTATTCATTCACTTCTGCATTATAGAAATACTCTCTTAAATGACTTTTTTTGTTTGTTTGTTTCTGGTCTTCTCTGTTCAACCCATCCTGTACATTTTTATAAAAATAAATGAGCCAGTATCAAGGCCAGTGAACATAAGTTTCCTATGTTATAGGGAAGACTACTCAAATAGAGCTGCCTGGGAAGGGTGGCGAGCATCCCTAGCTGCTGGTGGTCTCAGGCGCAGGGGTTGGACAGCTGTTTTAGATGGGCTATTTAGAAGCACACTGGAGGAAGGGTTAAGTATGGGGGCTCTGGTGCCAGCCTGCTTGGGTTCAAATTCTAGACCCTCTACCTACTATCTGTATGACTTTTACAATTTTAAAAAACTGTTCTTTTCTTAGGCCTCTCATCTGTAAAATGGGAAAAATAATAACATCTTCAATAGTGTTTTGTGAGAAATAAATGAGGTGATGCATATAATGGGTTTAGCAAAGTGCCTGACACGTGGTGAGTAGTCAATGAGTAATGGCAATTGCATTGCCTAACGGATTCAGGAATTCTTGGGTACTCATAAAATATGATCCTCAAGGAAGATTCCTTCTAAACTTTTTTGTATTTATAAGTAATAAAATAATGTTTTCATTAGGTCACTGCTCTCTTCAATGAGTCATACTCAGAACTTAGCACACGGATCTTAGATTCTTTACCCTGGCACCCCAGCTCCTCCCTGATCTGGGCCCATTCTGGACAAGCCCGCACCTTTGCCTCAGTGAGGAAGACAGGGCTCCTTCCTGCCTCCCAAATGCAGCATGCTCACTCCCACTGTGCTACTGGGATGAGTCTCCTGGGAGATCACCTCTACCTTTTGGCTCTTAGGTTGGTTTTCATGCAGGCCATGTAGGTCATCCCTCCTCATCAACGCCAGCCTGCAATCATTGAGCTGCTCACTGATTTCTTTATCATATTTATGCCACAATTGAGGATAGCAGCACTATCTCCTCCTTCCTTCTCTAGTTGTCGACTAGGTATAAATCGTCTATGATAATAATCCGTTTCCTAATGGAAGGTGTCACATCTACCTCTCCTGTTCTCTATAAGCACATAGCAAAGCGCTTACAATAAAAACATGGCCTGAGTTCAAACCCTGGGTCCAGTGTCTGCTCTGGTGTGGGGGCAAGTTCTTCACCATCTCTAACCTTGGTGTAGGGTCATTTTGAAAAATAAATTACTCATAAATGCCCATTCCTGTAGCTGGAACATAGAGGAAAAGATAATGAAAGCTATTAATATATCATTAATGTTATCAGAATATTTGCAACAAGTTATACTTTGAGTAGACAAAGCTAAAAGCATCAGTACCATTTTCCAAAGTTAGAATTTCCTGAATTGCAGTTAGTGAAATCTGCCCTGTATAAATGGAAGGGAGGCTGTTTGGGGTACCTCTCACTCAGGACACTCCTACAGAGCCAGAAAAAGCAACAGGCAGAGGGACTAGTATTTCTGTGAACCTATCATGCAGCAGGTGCAGTGTTAGGCAATTTTTAGGCTAATTAAACAAATGAACAAAAACAAACCCTTGATAACGTCCATCAGTCCCTGATAATCATGGTCTTGATATGTTTGGGCATGTCAAAGCAATGTGTTCCTAAATAAGCAATACTTCTGGGCTACTAATTTTAGGGTTGAAGTTTTAAGCCTGAGATAGCTCTGCCAAGACTGCTAGCAGCGGCGGTGTGTGCTATGATGCTATCCTACTTACGCACCGTAGTGTCCTGATCCTCATTACCACGCTCCCGCATTGTGTTACTCATCTGTCCCCCTCATGTGATGGTCCGCTCCTGGGAGGTGGGGAGCCTCGTCATTATTTCCTTGGTGTTTTGTATGTCTGACACGTCGTGGACATTCCATCAATGGTTGTTGAATAATCTACACAATCCCCGTTAGCAAGTGGGTCTGAATCGTGAATGAAAATTCATTCTAGTTAATAACAACTAGAGAAAAGATACAAGTTCTTCCCTCAAGCTAATTCTTCTACTAATAGAAGATGGGCAGTGTTTCCCATGGGCCCCAAGAAACCATGATTGTGTTTCATGAGCAGATCCCTCCAGTGGGACACGTCCACCTCCTGATGAACACCATTGCTCTGCTCTGCCTGCTCTTTTCATCTCACACCTGCCTTGGAAGACTGGCTCTGAAAGGAAGAGCGTGGAGAAACTGCACGGAATCTGGCCCAGTGTTGGCCGACACAGAGCAGAGTCCAAGTGTACACGGGTGATGTTGGCTGTGATCCTGGCTGGGGAGGCATATGGCTGATGCAGACCAAGTGACTTAGGGTTGAACTGTGCCTATAATGTATTCAGATGCTACTTACTGATCACTGTGGTATGAGTTTAAATGCAAGAATGAGAGCAAAGAGGCTGGGTGTGGCGGCTTATGCCTATAATCCTAGCACTTTGGGAGGCCGAGGCGGGCAGATCACCTGAGGTCAGGAGTTCAAGACCAGCCTGGCCAACACGGTGAAACCCCATCTCTAATTATCTAGGTGTGGTGGTGTGCACCTATAGTCCCAGCTACTTGGAAGGCTGAGGCAGGAGAATCACTTGAGCCCGAGAGATGGAGGTTGTAGTGAGCCGAGATTGTGCCACTGCACTCCAGCCTGGGCGGCAGAGCGAGACTCCATCTCAAAAAAATAAAAAGAAATAATGAAAGCAAAGAAAAGGATTAGATAGATTAGATTATTTTAGTTCTAAGTAAGAGACTATGTTAAAAAAAAAAAAACCCACAGCACAATGAAATACGTGCATAAGAGGATAGTTACGTTTCTCTCTGAACTTCAGAATCCCCTTGGAGAAAATTCCTCTGGTTCAATTCCTACCAGGGACCTATCTTCTTTTTCCATCTAGTTCCTAGGCTTCCCACCTGCTGCAACCCTAATATTGTACCCTTTCCTCTAATCTTGGCCACAAAACTAACCTGTGAAGCTTGGGGTGAGCCACTTAGAATTTCCATCACTTTTTCCTCCAGCTGTAAGACAAGGATAACACACTGACCTGCCTCAGAGGGATCCGGTGTGAATTAACTCCTGTAATTAGTGGTTTCTGTGCTCTGCATACACCAAGAGGATATGAATGCCAACCATTATCACAGTGGCCTGGGTAAGCGTTGTTGCTAAAGCTATACTTGGGAATAACTGTTGGCAAAGAGCTGACAACTGGAAGTTGCAAACTTTACACAGAAGCAATATTTCCAGTATTTTCCCCAAGCAATCATGAGTAAATTGCTCACTAGGGGTGGAAATGGTTTCCAGCCAGTTCTGCCTCTTCTGATCTGTGCACCCTGCAAAGCTCAGTCAATGCTAGGTAACTGATCCTTCATAAGTCTGCTGTTTAGTGCAGATGAAGAATTCAGAATGGTATAATTTGGACAGGGATGAAATTTCTGTGCAGTGGAATGTATTAAAAGCAAATAACTTGTACTTTGTTCAAGGCAAGAGCTATAGAAATAGAATTTATAATTTTTAATTATCCAATGACAAAGACGGCCCCCCCCTTTTTTTTTTTTTGAAATGAGGAAAAACAGGTCATAATTAACAGCTTGTCTTGGGTTTCATTGTAGAAACTTGCAAAATACATCCCTATCACTATTGGCAAAGAGAAGTCAAAATTATGACCTAGAAAGCTATATGAAAAAACTGTTAAAAATAATGGGTTTAAAAAATTGATTTCCTAAACCTTCAGTAGAAGATTTGGAAAAAGAATGCTGCATATAAACTGAGAGAACCTACTGTATATTTTGATAAGAGGCCTGTGCTTCTATTATTGAACAAAACATTTGCTACCCTGCAAATATCACTGTATTAATTTATATAAAAGCTGTATTTTTATTCTGAGTTGTAACCACTGTGATTTAAATTTTGAAAGAGAAAGTTAGTTTCAGAATGGCATGCAGAACTGTGCCAAGATCCAACATCTTCTCTGGGAACAAAAGGGAGGCCGCCCTTCTGTAGCTAGTTGCGTCATCAACGTGTGGGTCAAGGAATTAGGTCCCAAAGGATTCCTGGGGTTGCAGCTGTGCCTTCTGGGAGCTGGCCTGGAAGGGTGGAGCTCAGCTATTGGGCCAGGAGAGCCTAGTGGGAAGGAGAGATTTTACTTTAGCTCCCTCAGGCAAGATTCTAAAAGTACAGTTTGCTTTGCAAATGTTCTCATTTTACACACAAGCACACCAAAGTGTGAACACACACAAATTAAGGTGATAAGTATGCCTAGGCCTTGCATACCAGAAAAAAGCAATGGAGAACATTTTTCCCTTCTGTGGCAGTTCCAGGGGATCTTGTTTAGCTTAGCTGGGGATAAAGGTGACATTTAAAAATAGCCTACTTCGCTCATGAAAAAATGGTACTGCATCAAGGTAGCTTTTTTGAGGCAAAAGAATCATTCTAGGTTTGGCAAGGTAGTCCTTGTAAGAGCACTGGCTTGCTTTTGGAGTGCACCCATCATCTTCATTTCAGGATTGGCAAGAAGGTAAGTTCTTAATGATGACATAGTTAAGAAACACAGATAATTTTGGATAAAAGCTGTGTTTATGCCTAAATGATGATCTCTTTGGGTTACACAAAAGGATTACTAGTGAGGCTGCTTTCTGACTGCTAGATTTGCCGCATACAGGCACAGCTGGGTATTAACAGAAGTCAGACCGATGTGGGGGACTCGTGAACTTGTCCCGATCATTGCTACAGCCCCAGTAGGAATGCATTTTAAATCAATCCATCAGAGATCACTATGGTAGTTTATCTGATGGATTTATCTTTGCCTATAGTATATGAATATGGAAAGAAATTAAATGTGTGTTTACAGTTTGATAAACATTCATCATAAATTATACATTTTAATTTCATTTATTAGTTGGGGACTATGGAAAGCAGGAATTTCATTGCATACAAACTGCCATTCAGATTGAAGGATTAGCAGTTTCCTGAAAAGGTACAGTAATTGTCCAAACAAATTCCATTTCTATGTTAAGTTAGTCACTACACTGTTTGTTTGTATTCAGAATTTTGGAAAGGCAAAAGTAGCATACTACTCATCCTACTGACTACACTCTTTGTCACTTACCCTTCCAATAGCTCTAACTCTGTCATTAAGTATAAATCTAGTGTGAATGAACTTTCTATCATTTGACACTTTGTATGAATGCTGTACTCACCATGTGAATTTTGAGCCCTATTTATGTATAAAAGAACTTGGTCCAATCTTTTAGTATTAGCATGCTGAGCAGTCTCCATGATATTATCTCACCATAAAATGACTCCAAAAATCTCAGTTATTAATGGGATTAATGGTGATAACATAATTCCAGAAAGTTGCTACTCTATATGTAGATATATTGGCAATAAAAATCAGTCACTGTATGCCTTTCCCCAGTAGGGGATCTCTCACTTTTCCCTGATTTTTAAAGGCTTCAGATCAATAACTGGAGTGACATTATTAACAGCTCCCTCAACACCTTGGCCAGCGCTAATATTAAATCCATTACACCTTCTGTTTGACATTTGCAGTACAGCAGAAAGTGCTGTAGATACAGTCACATTGTCTGGGGACTGGGGTTGGATGTGGGGTTAGTAAGATGGTTTCCCTTGCCTAACTTCTAAATTCAGTTCATTGATAGAAATCTTGACCCAATACAAAAAAAATCCCTTCACAACAATATACCAGATGGTAAATAATTCACCCATAGAAGTACAAGTATATGTCATATCCAAGCAGTTTTTTTATACAAAATATTGATCCGATCCTCAGATAAATTTTTACGTTCTTTATGGTTATTCCTAGACATTTGTTCATCTAATTATACTGCTTACTGTGAAAATCATCTAATGATGTCAGAGGAATTGAGCTCCTGTTTCTGTAGAATTAGGAGTAGTTAGCAATTTACCATAGCACAGAGGCATAAGTTGAAACTGAAGTTTATTTCCATTCAGGCAAGTACTCTACTGTTTCCATTTTGCTGGCCTTAAAAACATTCGGGACATAGCGTAAGTATAATAGCATAAAAATCATACTACTATAATGATGATCCTAATGCCACAAAACAGGCTAGATTTTGCCTGAAAATTTAGACAAAACATGATAACCCGTATTTTACACAACCAATGGGTTAGCCATGCAGCTGTAGTTATTCATCATCCAAAGTACTGCCTCATGCATTTTGCTAAATTGTCTAAATCCTGGTACAGTATTGATTTTCCCCTCTATGAACTCACACCCACCCAAAAAGCCACAGGAGCCCCTTGCCCTGGCTGAGTTCTCTCTGAAGCAGGATCCAGGCATGTTCTTCCTGACAGGGGTCCTACAGAAGAAACTGATCACTCGCTGGTGGGAAGCAAACCACTGGAGACAGAAAGGGAATTTTATCTTAGAGAAACATGAAAATGAAAAAGCTAGTTACCAGAAGTATATACATTACAATCTTATTTTAGAAAGAAATACAAAAAACCCCACCAAACACATACATACCTACATACACAGGAACAGAAACTAAATCTAGGAGGGTACGTAGTGCATATATATGAATAATGGTTATTTCTAGATAGTGGGATGGTGGTGGTCTTTACTCCTTTTTCCCTGAATTCTCTGAATTTTTCACAATGGGCCTGAATTAATTTTATAATTGGAAAAAATAAAGCTGTTTACTAAGAAGGAAGAAGGAGTAAAACACAACACTTTTACAGCCTAATATAGAGAATATTACTATTTGCCTTCAACATAGGAAGAGTTTTAAAGTTCCTCCAGGATTTCTTGAGAGCTGCTTTTCTGTTTGTTTACTAAGCATTTAAAAGGCACGGCACTGAAATTTAAGAAAAAGATGAGGATAGTACTCATAATCCCAAGATGGCAGAATCATTAAGAGTAATAATGAAAAGGCACAAGTAGATCTGCAAAAAGAAAACCCTCCAAATGCCATTGGTCAGAGGTTCTGTGCTCCTCATACTGCGGGAGCCTGCAGGACAGCAAAGGGCAGTCTCTTCCAAAATGTTCCAATCAACCCCTAAATAGGCACTCTCGGACTTTATAACATTTTAAACAAGGCCACTCATTTATCTTTTGCCTGACTTAAGATTTCTCTGAGATAATACATTGACTAAACTGTTAAAAAATGTGCATACATAGAAAATATTTATTTGGGTGTGCTGTACAATCAATGGATCTTTTTTTCTCCTCCATTATCCTGAGGCTGAGTCAGGACAAGACAATCTCAGGGCTGGCAGTTCAAAGAGACAGAATTCCTATTGTGGCATAGTATCACTGCCTCTTAGGCTGGCTTAGTCACTTATTGCCTTTTATTATAATGCCAAATGTTATTTAGATTTCAGTCATTTAGTAATGCTACACTGAACACATCAGGGCTTCTGAAAAATTCCATACCTTCTAGTCCTTTCATTTTCATAATAACCATATATCAATATCCCTTTCCCAACTAAATTACACCACTGTTTAAAAAAGAATCTGTGTTTTATCAGAGTTTAAGAGATTATGATGCAATGAACAACAGTCTTCAAAAATGTTCCTTCATGTTAGTTATTAAGAATTAGGAAATCTTGTTAAAATTCTTTCAGCTTTTAAGAAACATAAGCAGCTTTGTGATGTAGTGCCTGACATGAACTTTTTAAGTAATTCCCTTGGAGCCATCATCTGCATTAGTGAAGATATTTCATTTAAGGTAGCACCCTACACTGCTTTTCAGTATTTGAGCAGTCAATCTAATTGCTTTTTTAAGCCCCAGATAGAAAATAACCAACACTGCAGACTTTGAAGGTTAAGGTAGCTTAACGTTCTCTACTGGTGAGAGTCACATTCACCATCAAGGAAGAGGGCCTCTTCTTATGCGAGTGTAGCTAATGAGCCCAAGTCAAGTGATGTGGAAGGCAGAGTTTTCAATCTCACTAGCAAGGATGGCTAAAGGATGGCTGGTGAAGGCAGGGGAAGGAAACCTAAGTAAATTTATAGTATCTTTCAATCACACTTCAATGTTAAATGATAGAGTACCTTTAATCACACTTCAATGTTAAATGATAGAGTACCTTTAAAGGAGAGAGTTAACAGTTGAAGGAGATATATATTCTCCTACAGTCTAGAAGTAATAATCTGTAAGAACTGTGTTCTACTAGTGTACCTAGGGTTATTTTATGCATGCTAGGGCTTCATAGAAGGCATGGGACTTATGAGAGTTCTTATATTGACATATTTATTTGGGCTTGCTGTTGTATTTAGACTCTAGCCTAGGATACTCTAGCAGAACTGGTTTACAGGCTGTGGATTTTTTTTTTCTCCCAAAGTCTCACTGTCAACATGTATTTGGGGAGACATCAAACTCAGTATGAATTGACAGGATGATCTAGCTTCCAAGAAGACCAAATTTAACCTTAGGCTGCATTAAGAGAAGTATAGTAGCCTATCCTGAGAAAGGTGACAGTTCCTCTGCTTTGCACTAATCAGAATATATCTAGAGGGCTGTGCTATTCTCTTCACCATATTTTTAGAGGGTTCTCTGTAAACTGAAGCACAGCCAGGGCAGGATGGTGAGGCTTTTAGGAACACGTCATTGAATAAGGGTTGTGAATTAGCACTGTTTGACCTGGAAAGGAGAAGGATGACAGGAGGATCTGATGTAATTGACTTCACATGTATGAGAAGCTAGGATAGGGAAGAAGGAGTAAATCAGAAATGTCCCAGAGGGCAGACCTTGGATCAGTGGGAAGTTGCAGCGAAGCAGATTTGGGCTCCATATCAGGCATAACTAACTAACTACGAGAACTACTCAACAAGGGAGTGGGCAGCCTTGCAAGTTCATGAGTTTCCTATCAGGGCAGAATCTAGCAGAGACTGGAAAGGTTGCCTGCTGGTTTTGCTGTAGAGATTTGGCTGCGTATGTTGGAGGTTGGATAAAAGGATCGTGAAGATCCTTTCAAACTTGAGCAATTGCGATTCAAGGAAACAAACTTTTCCAAGACCTTCCCTCATACAAAGGCTTAGAAACTTAAATTCTTTCATGCTGCATGTTTGAGTCATGAGGAAGAGGTTCTCCAACATCAGGATGAAAGAGTAGAAAACCGTTTGCATGTGCTGTTTCTCAAATATGCCCAGATATGAACATTCTATTGACTAAAAAATAGTTCCAGTTATCTCACTGACATATCTGCTCAGTAAAGTCAATGAGTTATGGTATAAGAATATATCACTTCCCCACCTGAACAAAAGTATTTTCATTTTTAAAAGGTAAAGAATAATCTTAAATATTCTCTTTTCTCATGTGTGGGGCTCACTGGAGAAGGATGATCACCAATGCTAAGAATAATGAATGCCCTAGAAACTACAGTTAACTTCAGTGAGGAAAATGGATTGGTTCTTAAAATACTTCCAAGAGTCAAATGTGTTTGTTTTTTTTTTTTCCCCCTTCTGTGTGAGAAAACGTATCGTGATTACTTCTAGGCAGGCCAAATTATTGTCTTCGAAGTATGTCGAGTTATTTTAATGTTAATCTTAACATAGGTTTTTCTATTTTTCTTGCTAATAAAATGCTTTTGTATTACGAATCTATTTTAAAACAACAGATCAAGTAAAGTACAAGCATCTTTGAAGAGTGAAAAAATAATTTTCCAAGTAAGCAAATACAACTTTGCACTTCAAATCAGGCCTTGATTCATTAAAAAATCTTAAACTTCTCATGAGAAAAATTAACATTTAAACCACTGCTGCTTGGCCAAGCACTCCACCACACAAGAATATGAAATATCTCCTCTAAAAAAGTACAAAAAGGACAAAACCACAAATGTGGAACTTCAATTAATTTAAAGCCCCAATCAGCAAAGAATAAATCCTTCGCAGATCTAATTACCAGCGCTCTCGGAAGACCCAGGCCGACCAGCCAATCTTCCCCGTGTTTGAACAGCTTGATGAACTAGGGGACTGATGGATATCAAGTCATTTTGTTTAATTTATAAATGGATTTTCCCCTAATACTTAAATTATCATCAGTACAACACAATGAAAATGGGAACATTCTGAATGCAAAGTCTATAAGAGTCCTGGAAGGAATCCCAATGAGGAATGTCACCTCTGTTCATTCCTCTATACAATTGATCTAATTAAATACTGAGGGTAGAAAGGCAGTTTAAAATGTAGCCATTTCTGTTTTCTTTTTAGCCTTAATTTATCTGTTCACATCTTTCAAGTACCTTCTGATGCTTTAAAAAAATAAAGAAACCAAGATTTCTACAAGTCCCTGATACTTTTAATTCTCCACGAGCTACTATTTGGAATGCCTCTGCCATAGATGTTGCTGAATAATAAATAAACGCATTACATTTAGCCATGGTAACAATAAAATGAAGAGGGTATTCCAAATCGGAAGCTTTTCCCTCTAGTAATTTGAAAGAGAAACTAAAAGAACTAGTACCTTCTACATGTATTGTTCAACTGAAATTAGATCTCTGGATTATACTTATTAAAATGTCTCCTTATTTTCAGATCTCTTCCTTATTTAATTACTGCATGGGACTGGAAGCTGCATGGAATTGTTAAATACCCTTAGACCTATTTATAGTCTCTTCACATGGGTAACTTGAGCACACTCATTTG
The DNA here is from genome assembly GCF_029289425.2 of Pan paniscus. Lineage (NCBI taxonomy): Eukaryota > Metazoa > Chordata > Mammalia > Primates > Hominidae > Pan > Pan paniscus. Next base: position 34,995,489 of record NC_073264.2, on the reverse strand, counting down.
GCAAAGGTCCTGCCCACCAACCCACACATCGGGTTTGCAATTCCCACCTGGCTCGGGGGTCTCCGACTGAGAGGAGGAAGATGCTGAGCTGGCTCCGTCCTCAGCAGTGCCCTGTGACAGGAGACCCCGCCCAGGGGGGAGCTTCATGCCCAGCTGCTCAGCCATCTCCACGTGATCTCCGGGGTGGACATAGTCAAAGACACTGCTGCCTGTCAGCTCCACCTAGAGGGCGAGAGAAAGGGTGGGAAGGAAAGACATTATATAGGCTTCTCCATTTTCAAATTCAACACAGTGATTCAGATTCTGAGTAGAAAAGAAAATACATTCAGGTCCCAGAAACAATCCTGGTTCTGTCTTCATCTTCAAATACTTAAGAATTCTTCATCTTCAAATACTTAAGAATTGAATTCTTGAGGTGAAAGAGAAAGATTTTTTCACATGTATTTATTTAGCAATTGTTAAGCTCAGTTTTTTTTTTTCCCCTCACACACTGTTGTTGTTTGCATAAAGCCAAACATTCTGTGAAATGTGGACGAGTCTGCCTTGCATTCAGCTGTTTTATCCACGCATCATCAAATACTTGCGTGTTTGGTGTCAAGCAGATGATTGACTGAATTCTACAGTTTTCTTATTGAGAAGTTTGGGTTTTGGATAGGAACAGCTATAGAAACAGCCAGAGATAGCAGTCGAGTGTTTTCCTTAAAATACACAGATTTCCAAGATGTGTTTTTATACATATCATCTGATTTCCATGTAAATTTAAATGTAAGAAGGGCTGCTTACAAATATATGCAAAGGCATAATGTTTTCATTAAAAATTACTCATTAGCTCTGTAATCATATGAGGGATTTTCCATATAAAAGAGGTCAGCTGGGGTCTGAAGCAGCCATATTTTTTTTCTGCTGCAATCAGCTTGTTTTGCCTTCAATCTAATAGGATACATAGTACAAATCTCCTTGAAGGCTTTTTAAAAAATGTTTTATTTTGTATACTCTTTGAATCAGGCTAACTCTAAAGGCAGAGAATGAATATCAAATATCAGAACTGTTTCAGCCTGAAATAGAGGCACTGACTATTTTAATGCTGTCAGGCATGACCCCTGCGTCTGAGTTGTGCGCTGTCTGAAGGGGCAGAAGTTGCTGGTAAGGACTGGCCTTACCTCTGTACTCCTCTAATGCTCTAAGTTTTATCTCCTAAGAATAGTGGTAATGCTCTACATTACATGTACATACAACAGGGAGAGATATGTCAGCAAGAGGACAAGCAAAAGCTCTTTCCCAGGTCACTAATGGGTTTCCCGGTCCTCCGGAGTGCAATGGTTGCAGGCCAGCTATGACGTACCATGGAAGCTGCCAGAGCTTCAGACTGTCACGAGTTTCTTGGTGGATATTTACCTAGAACCCCTGCCTACCTCACTTCCCTTTCCAGGATAATTTCCAGCATCCCTCCAGATTCCACTTGCGTGCCTGCACCCTTTCATGTCAAGAGGGAAGACTGGCGGTGGAAAAACTGTCACAGAGACTGTAATACTCAGAGCAATTCTTGTCCCCAGAATTCCAAGTCCCGGTAATATGATCACATCTACTCCCAGACTCCATTTGATTAACATCTTAACAGGCTGCAGATCTTCCACATCTATCAGTTAACATAGGTATAGTCAGAAAAACAGGAGGCTAAATTCAGTTTGGTTAATAGCTATTCCTGAAAAAGACTCGCATAACTTTTACAGAAAATTAGGTATTTTTCTCTTGCTATTAAATTGCACTCTCCTCCTGTATCACCCAACCACTGACTATATCATTTTACAATCCCCATTTCCTCCATTTGGTATTGTTACAGAGCGTAAATCGGGATTCACAGTGATCAGCTCTTACCCTCTGGGAGGGGGGGATTACATGGAAATAATCCCTTTAATGTGCGCCTTGCCTCTAAGCACTTCACACAGTAATAAATGGGTAAACTGACTTTGAGCAATTAAGAAATTAAATGAAACTAATAAAATGTGTGTTTTAATATTTCTTGATGGTTATTTTGTTTGGAGATTAGTGAATATGAGGAAGTCACTCTCGTTTTGCATGGAGTCCAATTGTAGCACTTTCATAAATATTTCTGTCACTTTTCTCAAACTAATTTTTTCCTTTAATACTTCAATGTGCCTTTTGGCACGGACCATAGATTGTGATAGGATGACAACACAAATGGCAGATAAAATAGATTTTTTTAGGGGAGCTGGTTATTGAATATTCATGTAAGCCAGTCTTATAGAGAGCAGAAATAGGCCACTCTCTCCACATCCTGATTTGCTTGGATGTGCAGATACTTCCTTCCTATACAATAATGTCCGGAGTATGGCACATCTAGGGCAAGACTGAGTCTTGATGTGCCACAGAGCACTAGGGCACGGTGAGGACTTTTTCTCCCTGTGGCCTCATGGGATTTCCCACCAACATACCTCAAAGCTTAATGATGAGGGCGAGGTGGGCACTGGGAGTTTGACACTATCATAGTGGTTATATGTATACTGTAGTTAAGGCCGCACAGTGTGGAGGAATGCCCCACTACTTGGACTCATAACCTGACTTCAAGACCAGAATCTTCCTCCTCAGTTGTGTGACCTTGGACAATTAATTTAACCTCCCTGGACTTCAGTTTCCTCTTCTAAAAGTGGCAGCATTGCTGCTCTGCAGGGCCCTAGGAGAACCATTCACAGTGACTTCCACATGGATGCTCCCCTGGAGTTGTGTTCCTTGGGAATGGTGCCAGGCTGTGGCCCTGAGAGCTGGGAAGAAGACAAGACTTGGTCTACCTGCCTCTCAGCCTAATTTTGAACCTCTAGTGAAACTATGCAGAAGAAATCACTTTGTGAGAAATAAGCACCAAAAACATGTCTTGTTGTTGTTGCTGTTTGGTGGATCAAGATGAATGACATGAAGAAATGTATATTATTGTGTAATTTTGTGTCCCACTTTGGCACATCATTTTAGTCAGCAGGGGGTGATACATGCTTTCAGCCTTAACAATAACAATACTGGCAGTTATCTACTATGTGCAAAAAGTACTAATTTTTGTGCTTTGCTTTGATTAATCCTCGTAACAATCTTTTGAACTGGTATGATCATGTCCAGTTTACAAAAGAACCTGAATACTGGAAAAGGCCAAGGGTGGAAACAGAATTTGGTTCAGAGCCCACTTGACCTATTACCTCTCAGGTAGTAGCACTGGCAGCCATAGAGGCTAAGCAGAGACCTCTGAGTTCCCCTGTGCTTCAGCCTTGCTTTATTCAGGAAAGAACACTGAACACCATGAAGGGAGGAGGCTGAGGGCAGGCAGCCTGCCAATCCCCTGGAGCTGGAGATGCTTTGCCATTGAACTCTTTGGCCAAAAGAAGGCACTAAAGGAGGTGTACTAAACCAAAACAGAGGTAGGATTAGACAAAGGTCAACTTATATATGCACCTGAGTCATCATCATCGTTATCATCACATCTTACATGTATCTAACACTTTCAACATTCCTCATACTGCTTTGACTTCATTTCATTTAAATTTTAGAGCCAGAAGACACCTTAAAAACCATCTATTAATACCTCCTTATTTAATGGGGAAAAGCCCTACAGTCCCGAGAAGTTAAAATGCATGTTCAAGTTTACCCAGCTGTTTAGTGGTAGAAACAGGGCTGTAAGCCCAACTGTCTAATTCTCAGTCCACCACTTTTCCCACTAAACCCTTGTCTGATTTTTTTTTTTTCTCTCTTATGGATACTCACCAGGTGAGACAGACTAGAACTCATGTTTCCTGCTACTAAATTCTGTGCCTCAAAATAGACTACAGACAGCAAGACGGAGAATTTTTTGCTTGATGAACAGACATTACTTCATGTTAGCTTCAGGTTGGAAAAATAAATAGAGCTCCAATCCAATGCTAATTAGGTACCTTTAAATCTTCTGTTACCACCTCTTCCAAAACATGTGCCTGCTGAGAGCTAGGACTAGTCTATTATGTTTAGTAGGTATATTATAAACATTTTGTTGAATGAATAAAGAATGGATATTTGCGCCTGAAAAAAAATTTCTTTTACTTGTACTTGATTTGGAAAAGTTTAAGTTGGTTCTTTTATGTTACTATAATGGCATTGTAATAATAACATTATTTATTCCTTAAAATGTATTATAATATAGCATCATAATCTATTTATTTGCAGTAAGTCCTTGAGTTTAGCTGAGGATGGGATTGTATAAGTGCCGGGAAGGGACAGGTTTTAAGAAACTCTTTAAGAGAATAGTGTCCGTCTTTCATAACCCACTTGTTTCCAATCTACGGCAAAACTCTGTTTAACTGGTTAGTTTCCAGTGTTCACACGCTTTTGTCTTCATTATTTGAACTGTAACATAGTTCCATAAAAATTAATACTTCTTAACTATCCCTTCAAATCACCAATAGTAGAAATTTAGAGAAATTTCATTTTATATTAATTATTGGTCCTGTCTTCAATCCTTAATTATGATCGAATGGAAAAGTAGAGCTTTCCCCCCTCCAATAATGTGTTCTTCTGATTGAGAACTTCAAAAATCCATGTTCTGTTTATGAAACTCAAGATAACAGACCCATTGATCTTTGAATTGTTTCTCTAGTAGCAGAAGAAGAAGGAAGCATGACTGTTTCCAACTTCACCCACTTGGTCTAACTTTACTCCAGCTGAATGACTCTGGAAGAGAACTTACTGTCTCACGTTGCTTAGTGTATTACAGAACAGCTGAGAATGCATCAGGGGAAGCAGATAGATAGGCAACAAGTAATAAATAATCACATCCAGAAACAGCATTTTGTTTAAACTCTTTTTTTCCTGCCTTTCCCTGCCCAATGTTACCATAGATTCCTCCAGGACCAGCCATAGTCACTAGTGCCATCCAGAATATCCTATAGTCAAGCTAAACCACACAGCCTTTGTCAAATTTATTTCACATTCTGTTAGCTTGCATGTAATTTGCACACTAGACACAGCTGATTTGGTAACTCTGAAGTTTCCCGGAAAAAAATGTAAATATATTATACAGTGGTTTGAGTTGACTTTTCCATGTCAGGTCATTGTACCCTGCTGGTAGATAGGATGGGGGGGCTAATTTGTCTTTTCATACATCAAGCAAGCATGTCAATAGCCTTTGCTTGCTCCCCTGGAGTGAGCAATACTTTTTAACTACAGTGATGTACTAACAGTGCAACTCATTGAATTCAGTGCTTCTTTGATTGAAGGGGTTTGGTGCAGATGAGGAGTAGGCAGTGATCTTGTAAGTTATTAAGAGAATGCTTAGATAAAGAAAGGCCATACATCTATTTTCAAGATATTTCTTCCTTTTAGAATATTTCAGTCTTAGGAACAATATAAAGTTGATTTTTATCAATAGAAAGGGTCATTTAAAACCTACTCTTTAAGGTAGAATGTCATAAACCTTTTGTAAGGCTGATATTAAAAAATACTTTGAGGGCATTGAGGTTACCACAAGGGCTCTTAGTTAATCTCTTTCTGCATCCAGGCCCCACTCCCTTAGGGAGTGCTAGCAATATCTGAATAAAAGGTCATTCCTGAGAGAGGACTCTGTTTGTGGTAAGTGGCTTGGAAACTAAATTCCCAGGTGAGGCCTTCAGATCTAGCAAGAGACCCTGACATCCTGGTTAGAAAATCCTGAGCCAGGATCAGGTGGAAGTTCTATCTCACCACAGCAGGTCAGGATTTGTAGTTTTTTTTTTTTGGGGGGGGGATCACATTTATATTATTGAAGGATAATAAAGTGAGAATAAAATATAATAAGATATGATAGCTTGATTAGCATAGGTTTTCTTTGGATTTACCGGTATCTTAATGCCATCTTCATAACTTCCTACATATTGCAGAACTCCACTGAATATTTATGAACTGTTTTGACAGAAACTTGATGTTCTTTACTGCTCTGTCTCATTCTATGTATTTGCTGACTTATCTGAAGAAAAACGCATAAAAGCATTGGGTCTGTTACAGAAATACGTGTATAAATTAGTAGAACAAGAAGAAAGGTTCTATATCAGAATGATGAGATAGAATGAAAAATCCTTCCTGTGTCATCAAATAAGAACACGAATCCACTCTCTTTTTATAGATATGTTAACAGAGGCTTCCCTTAGAAGAATTTTAGCTAAAAGATACCACATCATGTGTTTATTTTATCTTCAAAAATAAACATTTTGGGTCCCATGGGAATCCATTAAGTACGTTTTTTGTTGTACGTACATTTTTCTATCACCCCGGGAGTGCCTGACTTGAAAATTGCAACCGCAGCACCCAAAGAGACACTGCATATGGGAGGCTGAGGCAAGAGAATCGCTGGAGCCTGGGAGGCCGAGGTTGCAGTGAGCTGAGATCACGACATTGCACTCCAGCCTGGGCGACAAGAGTGAGACTCTGTCTCAAAAACAAACAAAAGCAAACAAAAAACCCCAAAAAACAAACAACAACAAAAACAAGAGATACTGCATAACCAGTTCTGAACTTTAAGATGTGCCAGAAGATAATTCCAGGGGATCAGTGGGTCTCCTAGTTCTCAGAGAAGAAAAAGAAAAAAGCAGACTGTCGGGGAAATAGAGTCAAAGAGGAAATAAAGAAGAAAATGCAGCTACTAATTGAGACTAATTGGGCCCAGTTATTTGGAAGTGAGCATGTTTACATACTTCTAGAAATAGCGTGTGTATAAAACAGGTCCACAGACTCTTTGAAGATCTCCCCCATTTTTGTTGTTTAAGGATAAATTATATGCTGCATTTCATTTTTTCTTGTAATCTTAGATCAGGTATACCTCCAGCACACCATACTATGCAAGCAGTGGTTTTAGAACAGTATTCATGTGTCAATATCCTTTTCTTTTCCTTAAGAGACATCAGTTAAAAGAAGAACCTAGAGAATGCCTTAATACTGAGGGGATATTACATCACAGGAATGAGCCCAGGGATTTGTGAAAGTGACTAAACCAAGAAATTTTAAAACCTTGTTTTACAAGGTTCCCATAGTTTTGAATTTTTCAAGCGTCTGTAGGGGAGAAAAGGCCAACTTTTTAGTATTTATCACAGTGCTGAGAAGGAAAAAGGATGCTGTTAGAGGTTACATCATAGTAAAAAGTGAAACGATGCCAAGAAAGAAACATTAACAATCTTAAAAGTAACTGAAGTCGGTTTCTTTTTTTCTGGAGATCAAATGAATAGTAAGATGTCACTTTCAAAGCTTCTTCATTACCTTGGTGGTAAGGAGACCAATCAACATAAAATACTTGATATTGGCATAGTTAATCCATTATCCTCAAATTTTACATGTTTCAGTATTTGTCATTTAAAGCTGGATACATGTTGAGATGAGTGTTATGCATAGCCGGACTTCAGTATCAATACGTCTCAATTTTTGTTATTGTTTTCATACTGAATTTTGTCCTCCTTCTTTGATTGCATGAACAAGAAAGAGTGGAAAATGCTTGTAAGATTGAAATTTAAATATTTCCCTGATTCTAAACAGCCATTTTATTTTATCTTGAGACAGGGTCTCGCCCTGTCACCCAGGTTGGAGTGCAGTGGCATGATCTCAGCTCTCTGCAACCTCCGCCTCCTGGGCTCAAGCGATCCTCCGGTCTCAGCCTCTGGAGTAGTTGGGATTATAGGTATTGAGCCACTGTGCCTGGCTAATTTTTTTGTATTTTTAGTAGAGACGGGGTTTTGCCGTGTTGGCCAGGCTGGTCTCAAACTGCTGGCCTCAAGTGATCGGCCTGCCTCAAGGTCCCAAAGTGCTGGGATTACAGGCATGCGCCACCTCGCCAGCCCAGCTCTTATATTTTAAAGAAAGGTAACTGGGTTAGGAAAACCATAATAATTCTGGGGATGATTTTTTCCATTTGTATTATGAAAGCTACAAAGTAATTTTATTCTGGTCACAGTAAAATAATGTGGTTTATATGACTAAAACCTTAGATATGCTTAATGCACCCATATAACAATTACACATCCAAATAATAATAAATAATAAAATGCACAAATCATACAATTAGTCGTTCCTGAGTGTTTTCAAAGGGGCTACTGTATGGTGGAAGATCAGCAACAGTGGTTCTCACCAGGAGTTGAGTCACAATGTTTAAGAGTGATACTGTTGCGCGAAAAAACAATAGCAAAACCAGAAAGATTTAACAAAGATAATTTCTTTGTAGACCTCAAGAAATCTTTAAGAGAAAGCAAAACCAAAGGAGGATCTTGTTCGGATTGGCGCATCATGTCAATGCTATTGCAGCTGTGTTTGAAACAACTGGCTCTCCTTCTCCATATCACCATGAGGGGGTCTTTAAAAATCTTATCTAATGGGTTGATAGGTACAGTAAACCACCATGGCACACGTTTACCTACGTAACCTGCACATCCTGTACATGTACCCCAGAACTTAAAATTAAAAAAAAAAATCTTGGAAAACCACAAAGTATACTAAAATATTTATTTTAGCCACTGTAGAATATAGGTGGTTAGCCCATGTTAAGAAATTATTTGGGGAGTTAATCCAATAGGAGAACAAGAAGGAATAAAATTATTCATGCCATGATTAACCACTGACCCTCCCGAATACCATGTGTGCACCATGGCCATGGTGTATAATTTATTTCTTGTGAATTACCATAAGAAAAAGGCCTAATATACTGCTATTTTATTTTGGTTATTGTAACTACTAACTGTGGTAGGGTTTGAGGTTATCTTCTATGAAAGCAAGTCAATACCCTAAACACTCTCTAGGTGCTATTTTAAAGGAATAAGTTAAATTCACAACTGTTTAATAACAGACTGAGTTAGTCTTGGGTAGAGAATGTAAATAGAACTGGCAAGTAGAAAAAAATGGGTCAAAAGAAATGGCTCATTCCAGAGGCTAAAATCCTGTATATCTTAGGGTATTTTGAGAGGACTATGGTGGCGGTGAGGGAGCAAACCCTTTTGAGAACCTGATAGGTTCTATGTCTTGTCTCACCAGAACAATGCTGTAATCACACACATGCAATCTGGCATTTTATTTCAGGAGTTTCAGGCACCTTTGCTGTTTATCCAGGAATAGTCTCTAGAGCTATGCTGCCCCATATGGAAGGCAGGAGTCAGGTGTTGCTACTGAGTGCTTGGAATGTGGCTGCTCTGATTCGTAATATGCTATAAGTATACATTACATTACCACCAGGTTTTAAATACTTTGTACAAAAATATAAAGAATGCAAACTGTCATGTTTTATACTGATTGCATGTTAAAATAATATTTTAGATATGTGAAATTGAATAATCATTAAAATTCTTCTCACTTGTTTTTACTTTTTAAAATGTGGCTACTAGGAAAATTTAAAATTACCCATGTGGGTTTGCAATATGTTTCTGTTGAACAGTGATGCTCTAGAAGCAAGAATCCTTGGAGTAGAACATGAAAATGACATGAAAGGGAAGAGGTATACGATAGTAAAAGATAACAGAAATAAAGAAATGTCTATGGAATAAAAGAACTGAACTAGTACATTCAATTAGTCAATCATATATTTATCTATCATTTATTCCCTGTAACACATTGCATTTGGGATTTTAGGAATTAATTAAAAGAAACATAGAAACTCAGCACCTGCCCCCAAGTAGCCTACAGTCCACTTTGGAGAGATGAGAAAAACACATACAAAGTCAAATAATATGAGAAAAATATATGACAACACAATGTAGTAGATGAATAATTTTTGACAAGACTACTGTAGATCACTGCTTCTCAAATTTCTCCAGATCCTTTAGGATTTCCTTAAAATGCAGCATGGGCTCCCAGAGATTCTGGCTCCAGAGATCTGGGGTAGGGGCCAACATTCTGCAATTTTGGGAAGCTCCTGGGTGATGCTGAACCTGCTAGTTCACGATTCACACTTTGAGTAGCACTAGTATGTCTGCACCCAGAGGTGGTTGTGAACCAAAAGTATCTGGGACAGCAACTCCCATTCTGACTCCTCACAGAGAAAAGAATGAGAAAGGACAGGTGGCTTGGATGAAAAGATAGGAGCAATCCAGGACACAAGAGGGTTTTAACTGCACTGGAGCTTATAAGAGCAGGGGTGGTGTATTACACTCTTCTTGGATTAAGCCTAGGATGTTGGAGAAGCATTAGGCAGAGGCTCACTAAACACTAAGTGATTGATTTAGGCCCTAAAGAGATAGATAGATCCATGCTAGTGTTCATTAACTGTTTTCCCCTTCCTTTTAAAATATTAAAGAACAGAACAGGTTCAAGTAATCATTTATAGGAAATGTCGTATCTCATTTTTCTTCTCAAGTTGGTACCACAAGGACAATTGTCTCACTGTAGACTTAGGCCTAGATAATTGGCACACTTTGAGCTAACTTCTTATCCTACACATTTAAGCCCTGGACCCATGATTTTTATCTCATTTGTTCCTGTATATGCCACACTGGAATGATCTCAGTTTATGGTGGATGATTTTTTTTTTTCCCGGTAGGTGAACACAAAACCCATGGTGTATTTTGGAATTTTAATTAATTAATTAATTAGAGACAGGATTTGCTCTGTTAACCACACTTTGGAATTATTTTTTCTGAGGTTTAATTCAGAAGAATTTATTTGTAAATCTTTTTAAGCAGTGGGTTTGAATGTCAACTTTTTAAAAAACTTCCAAAATTATTTTAAAAATTTTTTGTGGCCACATAGTAAATGCATATATTCATGGGGTACATGAGATGTTTTGATACAGGCATGCAATGTGGAATGAGCATATCACAGAGAATGGGGTTTCAATTCCCTCAAACATTTATCCTTTGAGTTACAAACAATGCAATTACTGAATGTCACCTTTTACGGAAAAGGTCTGTTCAAAGTCATCATGTTTGTTTTTTTTTTTTTTTAATCACACTTTAAGTTCTGGGATACATGTGCAGAACATGCAGGTTTGTTGTATAGGTATACACGTGCCATGGTGGTTTGCTGCACCCATCAACACATCATCTACATTAAGTATTTTTCCTAATGCTATCCCTCCCCTAGCCCCCGACCCCCTGGCAGTCCTGGGTGTGTGATGTTCCCCTCCCTGTGTCCATGTGTTCTCATTGTTCAATCCCACTTATGAGAGAAGATGCAGTCCCTGCAAAGGACATGAACTCATCCTTTTTATGGCTGCATAGTATTCCATGGTGTATATGTGCCATATTTTCTTTATCCTGCCTATCGTCGACGGGCATTTGGGATGGTTCCAAGTCTTTGCTATTGTGAATAGTGCTGCAGTAAACATATGTGTGCATGTGTCTTTATAGTAGAATGATTTATAATCCTCTGGGTATATACCCAGTAATGGGATGGCTGGGTCAAATGGTATTTCTGGTTCTAGATCCTTGAGGAATTGCCACACTGTCTTCCACAATGGTTGAACTAGTTTACACTCCCACCAACAGTGTAAAAGCGTTCCTATCTCCACATCCTCACTAGGATCTGTTGTTTCCTGACTTTTTAATAATCGCCATTCTAACTGGTGTGAGATGGTATCTCATTGTGGTTTTGATTTGCATTTCTCTGATGGCCAGTGATGTTGAGCCTTTTTTCATATGTTTGTTGGCCACATAAATGTCTTCTTTTGATAATTGTCTGTTTATATCCTTTGCCTACTTTTTGATGGGGTTTTTTCTTATAAATTTGTTTGAGTTCCTTGTAGATTCTGGATATTAGCCCTTTGTTAGATGGACAGATTGCAAAAATTTTCTCCCATTCTGTAGATTGCCTGTTCACTCTGATAGTTTCTTTTGCTGTGCAGAAGCTCTTTAGTTTAATTGGATCCCATTTGTCAATTTTGGCTTTTGTTGCCATTGCTTTTGGTGTTTTAGTCATGAAGTCTTTGCCCATGCCTATGTCCTGAATGGTATTGCCTAAGTTTTCTTCTAGGGTTTTTATGGTTTTAGGTCTTACGTTTAAGTCTTTAATCCATCTCGAGTTAATTTTTGTATAAGGTGTAAGGAAAGGGTCCAGTTTCAGTTTTCTGCATATGGCTAGCCAGTTTTCTCAACACCGTTTGTTAAATAGGGAATCCTTTCCCCATTGCTTGCTTTTGTCAGGTTTGTCAAATATCAGATGGTTGTAGATATGCAGCGTTATTTCTGAGGCCACTGTTCTGTTCCAGTGGTCTGTATGTCTGTTTTGGCACCAGTACCACACTGTTTTGATTACTGTAGCATTGTAGTATAGTTCGAAGTCAGGTGGCATGATGTCTCCAGCTTTGTTCTTTTTGCTTAGGATTGTCTTGGCTATAAAGGCTCTTTTTTGGGATAGAGACACGAAAACCCCTTCAAAAAAATCAATGAATCCAGGAGCTGTTTTTTTTTTTGAAAAGATTAACAAAATAGACCACTAGCCAGACTGATAAAGAGGAAAAGAGAGAAGAATCAAATAGACACAATAAAAAATGGTAAATGGGATATCACCACTGATCCCACAGAAATACAAACTACCATCAGACAATAAACACCTCTATGCAAATAAAATAGAAAATCTAGAAGAAATGGATACATTCCTGGACACATACACCCTCCCAAGACTAAACCAGGAAGAAGTAGAATCCCTGAATAGACCAATAACAAGTTCTGAAATTGAGGCAGTAATTAATAGCCTACCAACTAAAAAAACCCCAGGACCAGATGGATTCATAGCTGAATTCTACCAGAGGTACAAACAGGAGCCCGTACCATTCCTTCTGAAACTGTTCCAAACAATAGAAAGAGAGACTCCTCCCTAACTCATCTTGATACCAAAACCTGGCAGAGACACAACAAAAAAAGAAACTTTCAGGCCTATATCCCTGATGAACATTGATTTGAAAATCCTCAATAAGATACTGGCAAACCGAATCCAGCAGCACATCAAAAAGCTTATCCACCAAGATCAAGCTGGCTTCATCCCTGGGATGCAAGGCTGGTTCAACATACGCAAATCAATAAACATAATCCATCACATAAACAGAACCAATGACAAAAACCTCATGATTATCTCAACAGATAAAGGCCTTCGATAAAATTCAACACCCCTTCATGCTAAAAACACTCAGTGAACTAGGTATTGATGGAATGTATCTCAAAATAATAAGAGCTATTTATGACAAACCCACAGCCAATATCACACTGAATGGGCAAAAGCTGGAAGCATTCCCTTTGAAAACTGGCACAAGACAAGGATGCCCTCTCTCCTATTCAACATAGTATTGGAAGTTCTGGCCAGCGCAATCAGGCAAGAGAAAAAAAATAAAGGGTATTCAAATAAATAGGAAGAGAGGAAGTCATATTGTCTGTTTGCAGATGACATGATTGTCTATTTAGAAAACCCACTCAGGAGGCTGAGGCAGGAGAATGGCGTGAACCCAGGAGGTGGAGGTTGCAGTGAGCTGAGATCGTGCCACTGCACTCCAGTCTGGGCAACAGAAAAAAAAAAGGAAAACCCCATTGTCTCAGCCCTAAATCTCCTCAAGCTGATAAGCAACTTCAGCAAAGTCTCAGGATACAAAATCAATGTGCAAAAACTACAAGCATTCCTATACACCAATAATAGACAAACAGAGACCTAAATCATGAGTGAACTCCCATTCACAATTACTACAAAGAGAATAAAATACCTAGGAATACAATCTACAAGGGATGCGAAAGACCTCTTCAAGGAGAACTACAAACCACTACTTAAGAAAATAAGAGAGGACACAAGCAAATGGAAGAACATTCCATGCTCATGCATAGGAAGAATCAATATCGTGAAAATGGCCATACTGCCCAAGGTAATTTATAGATTCAATGCTATCCCCATCAAGCTACCATTGACTTTCTTCACAGAATTAGAAAAAACTACTTTAAATTTCATGTGGAACCACATTTTGGAATTTTTAATCTAGCTTCTTCCTTCTCCCAAGAGAACTCAGTAGGGTTGTTGTCTTTTTACTTGACCACAAGTCCAGCAACAGTGGTGCTACCAGTGGTGCTAACCAACTTTTCTTCCTAGGGCAGGCAGAAAGAGCTCAAGATGAAGAGTATTTCAATAATGCCCTTTTAACTGGGCAACCACAAAACCTCAACCTGTGTGATCTACTAACCCAACACCAAGTACCTTGTCTAGCTGCGCATTTCCATGCCGTCTAGATATGGTGGCATGGCTGAGTAACTGAAAGACTCTTTCAAAGTTTTGCTTTAGGTTGTGAACCAACAGCCAGCTACCATAAACCTTGCTTCCATAAGAGAGCACTGATACATTGGAAATTAGCCAGAAAAATCACCTATAGTGTTGTGCCTTCTGAATTTAATTAAATTTACCAATTCATTTTGACAAGCTTTACATGTGGTTATCAAAACCTTCCAGTTTTACCAAACCCCTTCAGTTTTGCCTTAAAAGCCAACAGAAGAGCAAACATGCATTGGTTGAGAAAGGTTGGGAGTGGGTGGGAAGAGAGGGGTGAAAACTTATCAAAAGTAAAATTGGATTAAGAGTCAATCAAAATCCAACTGTGAATTTATCATTTCAATGAATTTCAATGAATGGTTTAAAATGTGTTTGAAATCTATTTGAAAATGAATATGTAATAATATAGACATATCTCCTTTTCAAAGCCAGTATTGTCAGATGTATTCTGAGCATTATAATTCATGAACAGAGTAGATGACTATTTGAAAAGTATTAAAATGAGCTGACTTTTCAATACAAGTGTCTTCACAATAAGTTTTCCTATTCTGGGCAATTCAGAAATGTAGACAATTGTGGTAGAAAAATAATATGTATTGTAATATTCATTGTACAGTAGTAGTGTAGTAAGTGGCAATTCTGGACATTACAAGAGACACAAGGATTATTTTCTGTGATTGCACAGAGAATACTTGGATTTCTTGTGAAGCTTTTGCATTGGAAATGAGATTCATCAGTCTGAACGGGGCAGGGTTAGAGCCCTTAGCAACATGCTTATTTTGTAGAAGGTCACTCAATAATAACTTCCTCTGCCCTCCAAGCTTATTAAGACTGACTGGCATATATTAATGAAAACACCTGATTCTCCAACCATAAAACCCAGACAAAGACTTTATTTTAATATTAAGGAAGGAACCCTTAATTAGCAGGGTTTCAAAAATGTCAGCTTCTTCTATTAGCTGTTCTGGTCCATCAAAGCCATAATCCCTACTGTCAAATTTCATCTCATGATAGACAGTTTGCCGGCTGTCTTTTTTTTTTTTCCTTTTACTGATCATACTGACTGAAGCTTTTTTTAAAAAAAATTATTTTGCCATCACATTTAACAACACATTGTGTATTTTCTTGTTATTCTCTTTATTTTACTCTTCGCTTTCAAAGACTCTTAACACATGTCAGCTAAAAAGGTGGGGGAAACACTGAAGAAACACAAGTATTACATGTGAATACATATGCATTCTTAGGTGTATAATTAAGGACTCTTGGAAGTCCTGGGCTTGCTGGTATTGATTGCCTTCGAGAGTATGTAAATGTGCTGTCCGAAAACACAGACAAATAAAACCGTCTCATAGATGATTTCCCATTTTTGATGTGTCAAGGAGCAGGGGAAGAATTCTGCAGAAGAACCCGGGATATTTTAAGATAAACATTAATTACTATTAACCATCAGTGTACCTGCCTGTTGCAAGGAATTCATTAGAGCATCTATGGCTTTGCGTTGCCCTCCAGAAACAAGATAAAATGACTGCATCTAGCAGGACAGAATAAATACATAGCTCTTAAAGTATTTGTGTTTTTAGTCTGATTCAAAACATTTACTGTTGATTAAACCCTTTTGCAAAATGGAAAATTTCATGCAATCCATACCAAGAGGGACAGAAAAACACAAAACAAAATCAAAAGAAGGATGACTCAAGGATTTACGGGCAACTTTTGTGAAGACTCAACTGCCACTCTTTCTTTATCCATAAAAGAACAAGGAAGCCTCAGGAATAACAATTTCAGTTTAGAAATGAGTTATGAGAAATAAAAGCTGGAGAAGGAACTGATGGAGATGGCTTGGACATGGCAGACTTAGTTGTTAGAGATGATTAGCTCATACCCATTTTCTTTAATGAGGATCGGGGACTTCATGAGAGAACACAGCAGGTTTTCTTAGCTCATCCATTTGGCATCACCGAAGCAATGGGCAAACTGTCCATTTTTATTAGCACCCAGGTATTCATTTCTGCCTTTTTACCTTAACATTTTTTCATTCTAGACCTCAGGCTAGAAAGTCTGTCCCTCTTGTGATATGCATACACTTTACTGTTCTCATGCATTTCTTCCATGTGGAACAACCAACCCTTTGTGAGCCTCAGGAGAGTGGTCCTGGGGGGCGCTGGGGTGATTACATATTCTTCATGCAAAATGCTCAGGGGTTTTCATTTAGTGAAGTCCATTTGGTTCCTTTATACCTGGGGATTCTTTTTGTTTCTACCATTAACCATCCTTTGATTTTCTGAGATGTATTCTATTGTCTGAACAGCACTACATAAGCACAACACAAAACAAAGCAACAGAATCCCAATTTCAAGTCACTAATGAGTCATCATCACTCTAATGCTACTTTTTTTTTGCTTCCTTAGATGAAATAGAGATTATTAAAGTTATGGTTTCTAGTAACCTATTAGTAGAATTGACAGTCAGCCCTTCCTCACGATCTAATGGCTTTGGCTGACTGTATACAATTATTATTAAGTCTCTTGTTCTAGTTTTAATTGTGTCATTTAGAAATGAAGTTCTGTCTTTGAGGCTAATAAGTTCTTGCTCTGTTTGCTAAAAGGGACTTCCCAGGATAGCCAGACAAACAAGGTACATTTGTTGGACTAGAATATTTGGTTGGGTTCTGGGACAGTCAGGTCCAGTTTTATGGCTAATTGTATAGACACAATGAGCTATGTCCTGGGAGATTTTCTAACACTCTTACATGTTCCTAATAGAAGGCACTGGTCATTAATGTAGACTCTAGAGGTAAGTGTCTAGGGAATGAAACCATTACCCACTTTGGGCAAGTTACTCTAGTGTTTCCTCTGTTATAAAGTAAAGATAATAATGGTATCTACCTTCCTGTGGTCAAAATCAAATGAGGTAATGCATACAATGTGTAAAACAAAGGAAACCTGGCATATATTAAGTGTAAGTGTATATTCATTCACTAGACTGTAAGCTTCTTCAGGGCAGCAGCCATATCTAATTCATTTCTACAAACCCTGGTGCATAGAAAATGTTCTATATATATTAATTGAATGAATGAGCAAGTAAGTGAAAAAACGGCATTGAAATTGTATTGAGAAATGAGGTGATTCAGAAGGGTTTGCTAATTATTCGGGGTCCCAGAGTAATATGGCAGCTTATCTATTATGCCTACCTATTCATTATATTAACAGGAGCTCATAGTTGGGCTGTTGAATCTGATCTTTTGAGATTTAGAATCAAAAGTACGGCATAGCCATTAGAAACTCAAAACCACTTCAACTTGATTCAGAAGCATTATTAATACACTATTAGTGGGGGATGAAGATGGGTCTCATGCTGAACCAAAAGACAGCTGCCTTTGATCCACAGGGATCACAGAGTCTTTGCATCTCTAATGAACAGTATGGTTTCCTTCCCCATCCTCCCCCTGCCATTGCAAGTCATTTGAGGAAATTATAGATGACATGAGCCTACCTATGGGCTCCAGGTTAAGGAGTCCCTGGGATACCTCTGAGGCCTCTCTCTCTCACTTTCCAACTAGAGCAGCTCTATACTGGTGTGTTTTACTTGGTTTTGGTCATTCCCAAAGGTTTAGCTTAAAGAACATATTTTATTGATGGAAGTAGAGGGAGAACCACTGTGTTAGACTTGTTGGTATACTGCATTACCTCGGGGGGTATGTGAAATCAGTTTTCAAAACAGAAGAAAAAGATAGAAACAGACCAACTAAGTTAAGGTGACACTATTAATATAAAAAGTCATAATATAAACTACTGGCTTAAATGTTAGCCTGGGAAACAAAAGTCTGTTCTTGTTTCTCCTCTATCTGTCTTCACCACTGATTCTTGAAATGAGGCTGGATAAGTCACTGTACCTTTTCTGTCTCTCCAGTTTTTAACTTGTTGTCTTGAAGAGGCAATCTTTGCTTCCTCTGATGAGGAGAATGAATTAGGAAACATCTATGAAATCTTCTAAGTACATAAACAATTCCCCTCAATTTCTACAGTGTCTACTTATTGTAAGAGTGGTAGCCACAAAGGTGAAAGAAACCATGGCAGAAAGAGCTTGGGCAAGGCTTGCTGTCCTTTCAGGCTGAGAGGCGGGAAAGGAGTGCGGCTGGCATCCCAGAAAATCGATACCTAAGATTTGTAGGAGCTTTGAGGAGTGTGCACTTGGAGTTAAGTGGCAATATTTACTTGGAAGAGTTGGCATTTCTATCACTTCCTGCAGTCAATTTGACATCCCTCACCTAGAACTAGATGTTATCCACTGACTGCAACGCACCCCACTCCCACTGCAAGAGTAACACAATTATCTTTTTTTTACATAATCTGCATAATTAATGCCTGTGTATTTGAACAATTTTATGTGAAAAATAAATCCATGAGGACTATTCCTGCCAAGGGCAGCCAGAATAGTGTTGAGTCACCAGCAACCGGGTCTAGGGAAGTATTAATAGTAATGTGGAAAGAGAGCCTGACTCCCGCTTCCTCTTCCCCTCTTTATTAAAGCAATCTCACACATGCTGTAGGAAAACTTTCTCTAATCAATTTTCATCTCCTTTTTCCTTCAGTATCAAAAATGTCATACTTGGAGAGGAAATGGAAATGACTTCTTCCAGGAACTTAAGAAACTTCACTTTCTACTTAGCTAACTGTATACTCATATTAAAGTCTTTTCTAGAATTCAGGCTTCTTTATGTCTGGGATGATATCCTATTCATCATTATCGTTCCCAAGACACCTAGCACTGTGCTCAATAAATACTTGTTGGTTTGATTAAACTGATGACCTTAGAAGGCTTTTCTGTATGTGGCCTCTCTCCTCTTTGGGACCCTGTGTTGTTATCATTTGTATGTCAGACTAAAGACCTGAGATTCGGAACTTAAGGGGCTTGTTACAATCTCACAGCTGCATCAGATGCACAATCAAGGCTATAAATCAGTCTGTTTCTATGAATTTGACTTTTGTAGCTTTCACACAGAAGTATTTGTCTTTCTGTGTCTGCTGTTATTTCACTTAGCACGATGTCCTCCATGTTCATTCGCATTACAAATGGCAGGATCTACCTTTTTAAGGGCAAATAATATTCCTCTGTGTGTGTGTATTTCATTATCCATTCATCTACTGATGAACCCTTAGGTTGATTCCGTATCTTGGCTACTGTGAATAAGGCTGCAATGAACACGAAAGGGCAGATATCTCTTTGACATACTAATTTCATTTTCTTTGGATAATGGGTGAGGAAGTGAAGGAAATGGGACATTTTGGTTAGAGTGTACAAAGTTTTAGTTACACAGAATAAGTTCTAGAGATCTAATGTACAGCATGGAGACTACAGTTAATAATACTGTATTGTATATTTAAAATTTGCAAAGAGTAGATCTTAAGTGCTCTCACCACCAAAAAAAGGTAACTGTGAAAAGAGATGTTAACTCTAGCTGGACTAGAGTAATCTCAGTTCACTAAGTTCATTATGAATATGTATATCAAAACATCATGCTATATACACCTCAAATACACACAATTAAAAAATTTTAAAAAGAAGAAATCAGTCTGTGTCACATTTCAGTGATCTTTGTTTCAGACATTGCTTTGGTTGAAGGAAGGGTGCATTTTGACCTTGGAGTTGAAAAGGCCAGAGTTGGAATCTCAGCTCTCCTACTTTCTAACTGTAAGCCTCCATCTTCTCATCTGTAAAATGAGACTTTTTTCTCATCTGTAAAATGAGACTTTTACAACTTACTTACTCTTGGGTTGTTGAGAGAATTAAATAAGATGAATAATGTGACTGGCATATGTTAGGCAGCTAATAACTGGCAGCTGTAATAATAAGAACAACAACAATCATTACCCACGTGGACTCCTTGCCCTGAATTAGAATTGATAAGAGAAACCAATACATGCCACACAGTTAGCATAGTACTTAATCGTGCCAATCATTAAGAAAGTCCCCAAACTACTAGTCATATGTTTGCAGTGTACCTCAAACACAATGCTTTTCAAGTAGGTCTAGTTGTGGAAAGTCTGATTAAGCAGAAATTCGATACTAAACTTATTTTTTGCTTCAGTAGCACAGTAGTAGGAATAGAGACAAGAGAGGCATCTGGTAATGCGGTGGGGCACGACCACCAAGTGAGAAAACTGGTGGCCTCAGAATGTCCCTATTTAGACTATGGCCTCAAGAGTTATTCCCATAATTTATTTCTGCTCAGAGGGAAGGAAAAGAGGATGTTTGTTTGCAAATAGATAGAAAACTTGATGCAAACGGTATGACTTTTACCCAACTTTGTGGTTTTTTGAGACTATGGGATGAAATATTGAGATTTACTACCTTGAAGAGATATGAGGAGGTACAAGTTCTTGCAGTCTTGTACTCTTCAAAAAGGCCACTACAGGAAAAACGAAACAAAACAAAAAACCCAAAACAACAACAACAAGGCGAAAGCAAACAACAATGCAGAAAACTAAATGGAAAAGGATTCTTTGGGCTTCCTGAGTCATCCACTTCCTTTTTCCAAGCTGAGTTAATATCCCTAGTGCTATGTGCATTTGTAAAATTTCTAGTAATGTAAACACTGTTCTCTCTCACCCATTCTCTTACAGTCATATATTTTGTTTTTCATATATTTAGGCAAGAACAGTAGAAAAGTGCTGTTACGTTTTTATATGAATTGCCTTCTGCCAGTTAGCTGGATGTACATTGCCCTGTTGTGTTAAAAGATTTCACAAAGCCACATGCATGCTTGGATTTATCTGGGAAAAGCAAAAGAGTTCACTTGCTGTTAAAAAAAAAAAAAAAAAAAAAAAGAGCCAAAGGTATATAGAGAAAAAGTTGTGCTAGTTTTTATTTAACACTTTTGTCAGCTTGAGCTGGTCACAGGGTGTATTTGGGAAAATGCAGACACATGCCTGAGGGCTATGCAGGTAGTTAGGAGAACTGGGTTCTAGTCTCAGCTTTGAGATGACCTCACTGTGTTGATTAGGTGGGTATTATTCCCTCCAGGTTCATGTATAAAAGGAAGGGGCTGAATTGAAAAGATCTATCTACTCTGCTTCTTTGAACTTTATCTTCCTCATCCGTACAGTGGAGGCAGTTACATCCACCTTGCAGGGTGTTCTGAAGATTGAATGAGATTGTGTGTGTAAATCACCTATAGCAGTGTCCAGCAGGGTATATGTATTCAGAAAGTTCTAGCCTTCCTCCTTTCTCCCATTTTAAGTTTCCTCCGATTTAGAACACTTTGTAATCAGGAACACGTGGTGATCTTCATGAGCAGTGTCATCAAATAAAGCTATGATTGCAATAGATACACCTGGCATCCACTCCCTGTGAGTGACTTGACTCGGGATTTTTTGAAGTGAGGGTCAAACTGCATCTCACCTTTCCAGTGTTGAAAGAAGCCCCATAGAAATCACTTGGGATATAAATATTTATGCATCAACAGTTGGCTAGTCAGCAGCATGGTGTGGTCTCTACATGCTTTGAAGGCAGATGGTTTATAATTTTTAAACTTAACAATAAAGACAAAGGTAATGTCTAAAGAGGTTAAATGCCCTTTTATTATTTGGAATGTGTCTTTACTTAGAGCTGCAGAGCCTAAATTTTTGGGAATTTTTCTTTAAAAAAATCTAATCGTCACTTTTTTTCACCACTGGAAAAGGTTAGGACATAAAATGTCTACCTGGTGGTCCCAGCAGGTGAACCGAAACTTGTCTAAAATGGAAAGACTTTGTTAACACTGGCAAATCAGAACCAGTGCAGCAGAATTAATACAATTTCAATTCTTCTTTGTGTCTGCAATGGCTTCCTATTATCCTGATAAGTGGGCAGCCATTTCACTTCTTTTATTGATATAGCTGTGAAAAAGAATTAGATTTCAACACTTATGTAACTGAGATTAATTGATTGATTAGATTATTAATTAAATATTCCATTAAATTTTCTTTTGAAAAAAAAATGGCATAGGATTGTGGATTCCCTAAGGTTTTGTTCCTAACCCATGGAAGAATAAACAAGGAAATGCATAACTAAACATTGTATCTTATCTTTTGAAAGATAATTAAGCAAGCAGATGCATTACTATGTAGAAAATTTACTCACTGCTGGCTGTCTTATAAGACTACCTTTATCCAGCATCTCTACATATCAGTTCAAGGTGGGGAGACTTTCTCTTTTGTGAACAAACCACAGAAAACAGTGAGTTACGAGGAAAATTATTTGGGGACCACACCTTTAGGCACATCTATTTCTACACAATAACGGGCCTGTTTTAGTTAGGAATAAAATGGTTTACCTAAAACTTCCAATCATGCAGTGTTTCAGGGATCTGTAGAAAAATAAAAACAGCAAGTGGCCTTTCAGGTAACCCATAATTAAAAGCAATTTTGAGCTGTCTTTTCAGGGAACCTACCCAAGGGAAGTATTTGCTACCTGTTTGACCTTCACGATTGTGAGTCCTTGGCAGTGTCAACGACCCTCTGAACTGAATTCAAAACTAATCTCTGACAGAAAAAGAGAAACAGAATTCATGCAAATCATATTAATTCCAACATTTCCCCAGTGAGCTGGGTATAAACTACAGCCTAATTAAATATTTTTTAACGATGTGAGTAATTTTTGCCAAGGGGCGGATTCAGGGGAAAATTTAATATGAGATCACAAAAGCTGTTCCCAGCGTTGATTCTGTAAATTAATGACTATCTGCCTTATGATAAAAACATGCTGCCAAGAATGAAAATGAAGTCGGCAAAGCTTGCTCTATTTGTCTAACAACCAAATATACAGAATGCAAAACTTTAAAGGCAATGGGAAATTTCCATTGTGTTTGTGTGATATACACAGGATAAAGATGCACCATGCTGACAACCCAATAGTCAGGTTTAAGGCATTGTCAGCAATACGGGGCCATTTTTAGGTGCTGTTGTCAAGGTCCAGGGACCTACTTTAAAGCAGCTAGTTAGTTAAAAAATTATATGCAACTTGCTTCCCAAAGAGATTCAAGGTGGCTCAAGATAAGAGACATGTACACACAAGTAACAGTGTTAAAGGCAAAATGGAAGGTCAAAAATATGCCAAGGGCAAGTGCTCCATTATTTGGTACAAATGTTGCCAGCATTACAGCTCCATGGATTCCTTCCTCGGACTGACCATAAAAACAGCTTTCCACACCCATCTTGATCCTCAGGGCAGTTCATTTTGGAAACCTAAATTGGATTGCTGTCCAAGGTCACGGGGGTGAAAAATGGGGGTGAATACAGCAAGCAAGGGGATGATGTCAACATAGCCCTGGACAGCTTATTGCATCTAAATCTATAAATGGCAGTGGACAAAAGGTGGCCTGGTAGATAAGACTTTTCTGGTCTGCTTAAGTCCAATTTGAGAATGGAGCTTCCCCTCGTGTTCGGACTCCAGTTTTAGGAAGCAGTTTGACAAAAAAGCAACTCAGCATATGTTACAGAAAACCAAGGCATGGCGCCTGAATCAGAGCCAAGGAAAAGTCCCTCATCTCGTTTTGCTTCGTGAGGGCAACCTACTTTTAACGACTCCTGTAGTTAACACCCAGAAGTTGCCGGCGGTCCCCTGTGACATATGACTTGGGCTCTGCTAGCCCCTGGTCACTAGGCCAGCCCATCACAAGGGTTTTAGGAGCTATATTTATTTAAATTTCTGTCAGTGCCCAGAGATGGAGATTGAATTTACAGTCTTTCAATTAGAAGGTCATCTGTGCTAACTAGTGCACCACTGCCTCATTATAATCATAAAATTAGTGAGAAAAGACTGGCATGAGTAATATGGAAACGCTGGTTTCAAAGGTGAAAAGGTGCTGTTTCCTCAGGTTATAGCAGAGGAGAATGCAACAGCAAGCTCTTAATCAGTAAATATTCCCATTTAGAGCAAAGAGAAGTCCTTGACACCCATTACAACAAAATATAAGGATGCCAAGATAATTTTATGAGAATACATACAAATATTCACACTGACTCACAGTTTTCATATTTACACATAAATTTTCCTTGCAAATTTAATACAAGTAAAAGTAGCATGAATGTCTCCAAAGCACAGCTTTTGATTTTTAACCGTATTTGTCAAAAATCTCAGCTGATGATTAATAAACAAATCAAAATGAAATAAAAGCAGGCAGGGCTGAGATGTGGAACACCTCATGACTGGTTGTATGGGTAGCAGGCTGCCATGCTAAGCCTTATCATTTTTAAACTTTAACATGTTGTTAATGTTATTAATGGAAACACTGGGTGCTACTTAATATTTTTGCCCACTAGAAATGTTATTTCTAGGAAAAGAAAAATAAGCCACCAAAAGTGGCCTACTCCAAAATTAAAAGGGAAGGAAACAAACCAAACTAACATGTATTGAGCATTTACATCTATCAGGTACTTTTATATCAGTTTTTTTCCTCTTCATAATGACCTTATAGAAAGGGGGTATTATTATCCTTAATGTACAAATAGAGGAAACAGAGGTATAGAGAAAAGGTACAAGTCTCCTGACTTTCACCAAGGAATTAGTGACAGAGCTGGACTACAGACCCAGCTCTGACCTCAAAGCTATATACTTGTGGGTTTTTAAAAATATATAATTTGTATTCTAATTCTCTTATATCAGTTGAGATGGTGCTTATTTAAAATGCATTTCAATTTCCCTAACCTAAAAGAGAGTCTTCAGGGACTTCCTTAATATAAAGCTAAACAACTTAAGGAACTGGATCCAGGGAGAAAAGAATGATTTAACTTTGAAAACTCCGTAAGTACTTATTGCCCACCTAGCCTATGAACAGTGATGTCCTATGTATGATCGGGGTACCAGGAAGAAGGCAGATCTGTGCTAACTGAAAAGTGGACATACAACCAACTAACTGATGCAGAGTGGCACGTCCCCGTACAAAGGCAGAGTGCAGCACTTTGGCGGGAGAAAGGAAGATGGCACTGCATGGCGCGAAAAAGGCTTCACAGCCTAAGTTGTAGGAGGTGTGATGATTTCTGCACGGGCCTTGTGAACAAAGTCTCAAAGAGGCAGAGAGATGGTTGTTGACCTGTCTTTCTTAGAAGAAGAGGGGATGACTGCAGTCTTTGTCTGGCTCCTTTCTTCCCTTTGTGTTTGATCTGGCTTTTTCCTTTTCTCTTGCCAAGCCTCCCTTCCTTACTCCCTTGCTTTCCCTCTTCTTGTTCCGTGTGGCTGGAATCCTCAGACCTGCAATGGGCATCAGAACTGCTTCAAGTCTGTTGGTTCTGGCCTGGGTCCTGCTCCTGCTCCTGCAACAAGGACCCAAGTCCTTTGAGGGGCTCACCATGAGAGACAGGCTGCTGCTCCTGGCAGAGGCATGGGCCTGGCACCAAGGAGTCAGCACAGAATGAGAGAGAGAGAGAGGAAAAGATTTTCTCCATCTTAGAGCCCCCAGAAGAGACATGTCATCTACAGTGGCAGCAGGAGCTGTGTGAGGGGATGTCTTTTATTCTGCAGCCTAAGTGCAGGGTCCTCGCAGAGGGCTGTGCTCAGAGGAGGGGAAGATCAGAGGTGAAGGGATGAATAATGTGCACGTGGAACAGTGACAGATCACTTGCAACAAATGTATGATGACCTTCCAAAGCTCGGAGCTCACTAGAGCTTCCCTCTAATTAAGGATAATCCAGAATTATCATGCTTAATTATTTTCATAGGTTTCTTTGAGGGTTTTTTTTTCTTCAATTGGGGTGAGGGATGTCTCTAGCTACAAAGGGCAAAGGCTGATTTACATCTGGGAAATAAACTTAAGAAATGTTTTCTCTTGCCCCACTATCCCTGCAGCATCTCAAACATCCTGTCTGTCTGTGCAGCAATAATTCTATGTCAATCTGCCTTGTTTCCTGCTTGCGTTAACGTAGCATATTCCTTACCTACAAGCAACCTCTGTTCTCTTCTAATAAGTTGCTGCTGTTAAAATGCGCAAGATTTTCTTTGCTTTCCTTATAGAGTTTTCTCGAAGTGAGGTCTGAGTATTACCTGTGTCTGTACAAAATGCAGAATCAGTTGACCTTCTGAAAAACACATCCTCCTGGTCCCATTTAAGGCACTAAATCAGACTGTCCTGGGATGGGGCCAGGGAATCTCTATTCTAAACAGGAATCCCAGGATATTCCTCTCCTGTTAAAGTCTGAAAGCTATTGGTTGGGTGGCTTGACCTTTGCCAGAAAATTTATTCTTTAAAGACCTCTTCCCTGGCCCTTCCTGCCTTCCACACTACAACCACTCTGGTCAAACTTGGTTTCTCTCTCTGCAGCCAACCCACTGTGATGACTTCATTATTTCTGTTGTCATCCCCAGTGCTGTATTCATCATTTCCTTTATTATATGCAGTCTGTTTCTTAGAGTTTTCTGATTTAGCTTGTCTTCTTCATACCCTATTCCCCTTCCCTGCCTATTCTCCTTTTTGGCCTTTCTTCCTTCTTATTGCTTACCAAATTAGTAAAATTCAGCTCACTTCTTCCACCTCATGAAGCCTTCCTTATGTAGGAACTAAAAAAGTTAAGTTTCAAAGTATGCATCCGACACAATAACCAACTTACAATGGAGTATATAAAACAATCTATGATAAAATATTAATAGCTGAGTTCTACAATAAAAGTAAGTGTCCATTTTGTGACATGAGATGGGAATAGCATCTTTTATACATTTGTTACAGTACCATACTGTTGGCATCCCAGACATACTAAGTCAGATTTTGAAGGGCTTTCAGCCCTGTGCAACTCTCGATGGTGTAACTATGCTGGTTTCCAGCGTCATGTCTCTTGAGCCAGTTTTGTCAATGGGCAGGGTGAAACTGTCTTTTTGAGGTGAAGACATCTGGCCAGCTGCTGTAAGTGCCTTATTTCAGTTAAACAGCCCCCATGTGAGTATTTGAGAACAGGTGTTAACTGTCCACTTCATTTAGGACAGGAGGTGCATGGACAGAGAGGCAATCAAGTTTTGTATACTGGGATTGTCATTTGAATGAATACATAACCATAGGGCATTGTGGGTTCCTTTAAAGAATGGAAACTAAGGCCAGTTTTGGTTAGAATGAACTCAAATTTGAGAGTTATTGCCTGTATAGGGTGCTTCCCTCTATCTCCCAATGGTAAGTTCTTGGGAAACGGGTACTTTCACAGGATGAGTTCCTCAACAGAGGAAAACTGCAAGGCAAGGACCCTCACAATTCACTGCTGTTCAGCTAGAATTCTGGGGGGCAGCACGAGGCCACACTGTGCTCCTCAGCACCAATGAGACGTTGACAAACTAGAGTAAATTTCGAATAGAGACAATGGCAAGTGAGATTCTGGAGGGCTTCACTGGTGATGATGGACTATGAGGCTAAATGACAGTGGTTTAGCCAAATGACCTCTAAAAAGGAGAGCAGGCTGTCTTCCCATACCCAGGGGAGAGATGTGAGGACATCACTGCCCTCTGAGCCTGGCTTCACACACGCACTGGGATGTGTTCAACTCTATGCCAGTCCAGAGGATAGAAGTACTTTTTGTGCTGTCCCTGTAAGCCAAACTATGGCAGTTCATTAGCAAGCAGAAAATGTATGTTTATATTGACTTGGAATTCTATAAACTGGGCCTTCAAAGATTATTTTTATTCACTTTTTCTTAGATTTCCATAAGGCCTTCCTTTCTAGGAGTTTAATATTAAACAAGTTTTCTGTGAAAAATGTTTTAAAACATTAAATAGGTTAGGGATGTAAATGGTACATGCCCAAGTTATTTTCAAAAAGTGACACAATTGGAAGACTATACTTTTGTGTATATGCAGGACTATTATTTGGACCTAAGTTTTCAATGGACCTAAAGTCAGCTTGTAGCAATTTGAAATGGAATGATTTACATTTACAACACAAAGCTGGTCACACCCATGATAGCAGCTTCTGTTCCTGTAGTGGGCAGACAGCCCCTTATAGATAAATTCATCTCAGTAACTTTGCTTCCTGGTGGGTTCAGCAAAAGGGTCCCACAGGCTGCTAGTCTCGATCTGTTCCCTTCTCTACTTTACAGAGTTCTAAGCCTTTCTTGTAACCTGGGGGCAAAATCAAACGGAGAGGGGTGAGAGAGAAGAAAGGGTAGCAGGGGAGGTTAAATAGGTTATCACCAAGGAAGGGTGTTCAGTGACTATAAATTAACAAATCCATCTTTGTTATGAAGATGGGCAATTATTTTTCGAGGTAATTTCAAGAGTTAGTAAAATGTTCTATACAATGGGACTGCCATTTGAGTGAATATGTATCTATACGTTTACATGTTTATCTGAGTATATGAGTTCTAGAATTAAAAATATTATCAATGGAAGGAAAAAGCAGCTGAAACCAACTATATACGGGAGCATGCAAGATGTGACCTGGGATGGAATGGTGGGAGATTTTGTGGTTCAGGACTGAGTCACCCCTGAATGCTTCAAATCTGGCTACTACTTAAGCCACAACTGGGAGGCATCCTTGACATTGTGAAATAACAAAGTGATGCCGAGTCAGAGGGTAAAAATTTCAGTGTAAATAGCAGTTGTTTCATGCATTTAAAATCAAATTGGTTCAAGGTGAAACAATTGGTGTTAATGAGATGATAGTTCAGGAAAGAATAAAGACCTGCCATTTCTAAATACAACAGAATGACTAACAACTAGATCGTAACCGCTTTTGTTTGTTATGGGGACAATACAGTAAGAAACAGAAGGCAGCATAAGTATATCAAAGAGTGATCAAGTGATCCTAATACACTTCAAAGATGCTGGTCAAAAATATTACTAAAGAAGCCTTCTTTTCATGATGATACAGGTGTTTCTTCATACTATATATGACATATATAGTATATACATATACTATATATAGCTATATAGCTATATATATACATAGAGAGAGAGAGTAAGAAGATGTAATAAACTGAGTAAGTGTAGGAAATTGCTTACTGTGCTATGCCATTTGATGCATTTTGGAAGGATTTATGCTCTGAGGATACTTAGACTATCTAGTTCATTAAGCAAGTTAGTGTGTGGTCATTCATATCACACAGTTGGGCCTAAGGACATAAACATTGCTTCCATGAGAAAATAATATACTTGACTTTCACATCATTTTGATCAACAGCACTTTTGTTTCAAAAGTATTGAAATCCATTACTTCAAGGACAGCTGATACTATAAGACAGCTCCTACTGTAAAACACTATCTCCTTGTTGCTATCACAATGTAGGCACATGAACAATAGTCTTTGCTGCCTGAGTCATTGCTGCTGATTACTCTATACCTCTGGGGGAGTTTCTGGATCCACAGAGGTAAAAAAATGTTATAAATAAAGACCCACTCAAATCTCTTTGTGAGTGCTGAAGAATTGCTAATGTGTGAGCAAATGGTTAAGTGGCAATGAGTACTGCCCTGCTAGCTCACAGGCACCAAAGACCACAAACAAAGGAATTTTCAAAGTTGTTCCAGGAGACATCTGGTAAGAAGGGAACACAGTTTTGATGGACTATTCAACTTGGACAATTTGAAAACAAAAAGAGCTAGAGCACTGCTGTGGTAAGATACCTATGTTTTATCCAGGCCCAAGCCATGAAGGACTATGAGATCACATGAGTGCATGAATCT